>NC_064560.1:159497962-164497962 GCF_937001465.1 Orcinus orca | reverse complement strand
TCCTTTAGTTGCCTTAAAATATATATATAATCAATTTAAGCCTGGCTCTTTCTCTTGACTCTTCCCTCTACCCATTTCTCTGATCAGCACAAATAAGGCCAGGAACCAAGTGGTATAAACATAGGCTGCTCTTTAGAAGAGCGGCCTGTGACCACATTCCCTTTTACAACCCATCATAAAACAAAACATCCACAGCCAAAGCATAAAGTATTTCTTTTCTGCTAGAAATTATAAAATTAATTGTCTAATTTATTTTATAACAAGATTTAAACAAAGTTAATGTTGATGAGAATAAAATCACTTATTCCAAACCCTATGTGTCAATTTGACATGATTTTTTAAATGTATTTAACATTGGAATTTACTGTTAGGAGATTCAGAAGTCTTCATTTTATTGTATAATAATGTATAATTTAAATACTCATAATAATCCCACTACTGGGCATATACCCTGAGAAAACCATAATTCAAAAAGAGTCATGTACCAAAATGTTCATTGCAGCTCCATTTACAATAGTCAGGACATGGAAGCAACCTAAGTGTCCATCAACAAATGAATGGATAAAGAAGATGTGGCACATATATACAATGGAATATTACTCAGCCATAAAACAAAATGAAATTGAGTTAATTGTAGTGAGGTGGATGGACCTAGAGTCTGTCATACAGAGTGAAGTAAGTCAGAAAGAAAAAAACAAATACCGTATGCTAACACATATATATGGAATCTAAAAAAAAAAAAAATGGTCATGAAGAACCTAGGGGCAAGACGGGAATAAAGACGCAGACCTACTAGAGAATGGACTTGAGACTACGGGGAAGGGATAGGGTAAGCTGGGACAAAGTGAGAGAGTGGCATGGACATATATACACTACCAAACGTAAAATAGTTGGCTAGTGGGAAGCAGCCGCATAGCACAGGGAGATCAGCTAGGTGCTTTGTGACCACCTAGACAGGTGGGGTAGGGAGGGTGGGAGGGAGGGAGATGCAAGAGGGAAGAGATATGGGGACATACGTATACGTATAACTGATTCACTTTGTTATAAAGCAGAAACTAACACACACACAAATACTCATAATGATTTAAAATCATGAAGTTTCTAAAACCAAATTTATAAATGATTTTTAAATAACACTTTTCCTTTCTCATTAGCTAAGAAATCTTCGAAACAAACTTTTCATAAAAGAAACTTCATTGCAAGAGATGAAGAATGAGCTAGAAAGTTACAAAGAAAAGAATGTGCAACAGTCATTCCACATAATGTCCCTGAAAGATGATATCAAGGACCTAGAAGAACTTGTTGCTTCTCTCACCAGAATTAAATCTTTGAAAAACATCAATATTCAGAGTCTTGAAAGAGGCAACTGGGATCTAACTAGAAGAATTATAGAACTAGAAAACCTTCTAAGGTAGGGAATTTTCTAGTTTGTTTTCAAAAATGTCATTTGTCATAAGCTTGCAAATAATATATGAACCTCATATCCTGATTGATCACAGAATTTAAATCTAATGGAATTTTAAATACAGACTCAAAATTATATTTAAAAAAACATTTTTTACTGAGATATAATTTTCATTTCATTAAAATTCACCCTTTTGCAATATACAATTCAGTAGTTTTTAGTATATTCACAAGGTTGTGCAAGCATCACCGCTCTCTAATTTCAGAATGTTTCCATCAACCCCTAAAGAAACCTCATGTCTGTTAGGAGTTACTCCCATTCCACTTTCTCCAGTCTCTGGCAATCTACTTTCTTTCTCTGTGGACTTGCCTTTTCTGGACATTTCATATGAATGAAATGATACATACAATATACGGCCTCTGTGTCTGACTTCTTTCATTTAGCGCAATGATTTCAAGATTCATCACTGTTTAGCATGAATCAGTACTTCATTTTTTGTATTGCTGAATAATATTCCATCATAAGGATACACCACATTTTATTTATCCATTCATCAGTTGATGAACATTGGGTTGTTTCCTTTGCAGGGGACTTTATGAATAAGCTGCTATGAGCATTCTTATATGAGTTTTTATATGACTGTATGTTTTATTTCTCTTAGGTATATGCCTTAGGAGTAGAATTGCTGGGTCGTAAAGTAACTCTATGTTTAACTTTTTGAAGTTACTTCTGAGCAACTTCCAGGCTGGTTTCCAAAATCTTTTAATTTTGATGAAGTTTATCTTATTTTTGTTGTTGTCATTTGTGTCTTTGGTGTTATATCAAAGAAACCATTGCCTAATCCAGTATCACAAAGATTTACACGTATGTTTTCTTTTAATAGTTATTGTTTTAGTACTTAAATTTTTGTCTTTGATCCATTTTGACTAATTAAAAAAAATTTTATTTTATTGAAGTATAGTTGATTTACAATGTTGTGTTAATTTTTCTGTACAGCAAATTAAGTTATACATATACGTACCTTCTATTTTATATAGTTTTCTATTATGGTTTATCACAGGATATTGAATATAGTTCCCTGTGCTATACAGTAGGGCCTTGTTTATCCATTCTATGTATAATAGTTTGCATCTGCTAATCAAAAACTCCCAATCCATTCCTCCCCCACACTCCCTTCCCCTTGGCAACCACAAGTCTCTTCTCTATGTCTGTGAATCTGTTTCTGTTTTGTAGATAAGTTCATTTGTACCCTTTTTTTAGATTCTACATATAAGTGATATCATATGGTAATTGACTTTCTCTTTCTGACTTACTTAGTATGATAATCTCTAGGTCCATTCATGTTGCTACAAATGGCATTATTTCATTCTTTTTTATAGTTTTGTCCAGATATATGCCCAGGAATGGGATTGCTGGATTATATGGGCAACTCTATTTTTAGTTTTTAGAGGAACCTCCATACTGTTTTACATAGTGGCTGCAGCAATTTACATTCCCACCAACAGTGTAGGAGGGTTCCCTTTTCTCCACACCCTCTCCAGCATTTGTTATTTGTAGACTTTTTAAAAAACTTTTTATTGGAGACAAATATACATGTAATAGTTTTTCATATCTTAAGTATAAATCCTAATGAATTGTGGACTTTTTAATGATGGCCATTCTGAGCCATGTGAGATGATACCTCATTGTACTTTTGATTTGCATTTCTCTAATAATTAGTGATGTTAAGCATATTTTCATGTGCTTTTTGGCCATCTATATGTCTTCTTTGGAGAGATGTATTTAGGTCTTCTGCCCATTTTTCGATTGGATTGTTTGTTTTTTGGTTGTTGAGTTCTGTGAGCTGTTTGTATATTTTGTAAATTAAGCCCTTGTCGGTCACGTCATTTACAAATATTTTCTCCCATCCTGTAGGTTGTCTTTTCATTTTGTTTATGGTTTCCTTTGCTGTACGAGAGCCTGTTAGTTTCATCAGGTCCCATTTGTTTATTTTTGCTTTTATTTTTATTGCCGTGGGAGACTGACCTAAGAAAACATTGGTACGATTTATGCATTTTGACTAATTTTTCTGTAAGTGTGAGTTAGGGGGTCCCAATTCATTCTGTTTTTAAAAAATTTTATTGGAGTATAGTTGATTTACAATGTTGTGTTAGTTTCTGCTGTACAGTGAAGTGAATCAGTTATACATATACACACTTTTTTAGATTCTTTTCCCATATAGGTCATTACAGAGTATTGAGTAGAGTTCCCTGTACTATACTATATATATAATAAGTAAGTCCTTATTAGTTATCTATTTTATGTATAGTAGTCAAATTCATTCTTTTTCATATGAAGATCCACTTGTTGTCCCAGCACCACATGTTGAAAAGATTATTCTTTCTCCCATTGAGTTGTCTTGACAATTTTGCAAAAAAAATCAATTGACCATAAATGTATTCATTTAATTCTGGACTCTCAATTCTATTTCGCTGGTCTATATGTCTATTCTCATACCAGTACCACACTGTCCTAATTACTGTAGCTTTGTAGTAAGTTTTGAAATGTGAGTCCTCAAACTTTCTTTTTATTTTCAAGACTGTTTTGGCTACTCTGGGTCCCTTACTTTTCGATATGAATTTTAAGATTGGTTTGTTGGTTTCTGTAAAAAAGGGAGCTGAGATTTTGATAGGGATTATGTTGAATCTGTAGATCAATTTGGGGAATACTGTCATATTAAGTCTTTAATCCATGAATATGGGGCATCTTTCCATTTATTTAGGTCTTTAATTTCTTTCAAAAAATATTTTGCAGTTTTTAGTGAATGTCTTACATTTTTTTGTTAAATTTATTTCTTCATTTCTAAGTATTTTATTCTTATTTATGCATTGGAAAGAGAACTGTTTCCTAATTTTGTTTTTGGATTGTTCATTTTCAGAGAATAGAAATATAGTGGATTTTTCTATGTCAATCTTGTGTCCTGCTAACCTTGCTGAACTTGTTTATTAACTCCTATAGGTTTTCCTGTGTGTGTGTGTTTGTGTGTGTATTCCATAAGATTTTCTCTATACAAGACCATGTTATTGGCAAAGAGATTTACTTCTTCCTTTCTATTTATTTATTTATTGAAGTATAGTTGATTTACAATGTTGTATTCATTTCAGGTGTACAGCAAAGTGATATATAGATATAGGTATATATATATATATTCTTTTTCAGATTCTTTTCCCATATAAGTTATTACAAAATATTACTATAGTTTCCTGTACTATACAGTAGGTCCTTGTTGTGTATTTTATATACAGTGGTGTGCATCAGTGAATCCCAAACTCATAATTAATCCTCCCTCCTCCACCCTTTGGTAACCATAAGTTTGTTTTCTATGGCTCTGAGTTTTTAAAATAAGTTCATTTGTATCATTTTTTTTAGATTCCACATATAAGTGATATCATATGGCATTTGTCTTTCTCTTTCTGACTTACTTCACTTGGCATGATAATCTCTATGTCCATACATGTTGCTGCAAATGGCATTATTTCATTCTTTTTTATGGCTGAGTAATATTCCACTGTATATATATATACCACATCTTCTTTATCCATTCATCTGTTGATGGACGTTTAAGTTGTCCATGTCCTGGCTATTGTAAATAGTGCTGCTGTGAACATTGGGGTACATGTATCTCTTCCAATTAGAGTTTTCATCTTTTCCAGATATATGCCCAGGAGTGGGATTGCTGGATCATATGGTAACTTTATTTTCAGTTTTTTAAAGAGCCTCCATACTGTTCTCTTTAGTGGCTGCACCAATTTACGTTCCCACAGTGTAGGAGGGTTCCTTTTTCTCCACACCCTCTCCAGCGTTTATAATTTGTAGACTTTTTGATGATGGCCATTCTAACCTGTGAGAGGTGATACCTCACTGTAGTTTTGGTTTGCATTTCTCTAATAATTAGAGATATTGAGCACCTTTTCATGTGCCTTTTGGCCATCTGTATGTCTTCTTTGGAGAAATGTCTATTTAGCCCTTCTGCCCATTTTTTTAAATTGGGTTTTTTGTTTTTTTGATATTGAGCTATATGAGCTGTTTGTATATTTTGGAAATTAAACCCTTGTCAGTCACATCATTTGCAAATACTTTTTCCCAATCTGTAGGTTGTCTTTTCGTTTTGTTTATGGTTTCATTTGCTGTGCAAAAGATTTTAAGTTTAATTAGGTACCATTTGCTTATTTTTGCTTTTATTTCCATTACTGTAGGAGACCCATCCAAAAAATTATTGCTGTGATTTATGACAAAGAGCATTCTGCCTATGTTTTCCTCTAGGGATTTTATGGTATCTGGTGTTACATTTAGGTCTTTAATCCATTTTGAGTTTATTTTTATATATGGTATTAGAGGATGTTCTAATTTCATTCTTTTACATGTAGCTGTCCAGTTTTCCCAGCACCACTTATTGAAGAGACTGTCTTTTCTCCATTGTATATTCTTTCCTCCTCTGTAGTAGATTAATAGACCATAAGTGCATGGGTTTATTTCTGGGCTTGCTATCCTATTCCATTGTGCTACATGTCTGTTTTTGTGCCAGTACCATACTGTTTGGATTACTGTAGCTTTGTAGTATAGTCTGAAGTCAGGGCACATGATTCCTCCAGCTCTGTTCTTCTTTCCCAAGATCATTTTGGCTATTTGGGGTCTTTTGTGTTTACATACAAATTTTAAAATTATTTGTTCTAGTTCTGTGAATAATGCCATTGGTAATTTGATAGAGATTGCATTGAATCTGTAGACTGCCTTGGTTAGTATGCTCATGTTAAATAATATTAATTCTTTTGATCCAAGAACATGGGATATCTTTCCATCTGTTGTGTTGTCTTCAATTTCTTTCATCGGTGTCTCATAATTTTTGGTAGGTTTATTTCTAGGCATTTTTTTCTTTTTGATGTGGTGGTAATGGGATTGTTTCCTTAATTTCTCTTTCTGATAGTTTATTTAGTGTATAGAAATGCAACAGATTTCTTTATTTTAATTTTTATCTTACATCTTTACCAAATTCATTGATGAGCTCTAGTAGTTTTCTGGTGGTGTTTTTAGGATTTTGTATGTATAGTATCATGTCATCTGCAAACAGTGACAGTTTTGTTTCTTCCTTTTGAATTTGGATTCCTTTTATTTCTTTATCTTCTCTGATTTCTGTGTCTAGGATTTCCAAACCTATGTTGAATAAAAGTGGCAAGAGTGGGCATACTTATCTTGTTCCTGATCTTAGAAGGAATGCTTTCAGCTTTTCACCATTGAGTATGATGTTGTGTGTAGCTGTGGGTTTGTCATATACAGCCTTTATTATGTTGAGGTATTACTTCTTCCTTTCTAATCTGGATGCTTTTAAGTTATTTTTCTTGTCTATTGCCTTGACTCAAACTTCCAGTGCAGTATTGAAAGAAAGTCATGAGAAACAGACATCCTTCTTTTGTTCTTGATCTTAGGTGGTGGTGGTGGGGGGTTCAGTCTTTTACCATTAAATACGTTTTCAGCTATGGGTTTTTTGTAGATGTCCTTTATCAGGTTGAGGAAATTCGCTTCTACGTTTGTTGAGTGTTTTTATCATTAAAATGTGTTGGATTTTGTCAAATGATTTTTCTGCATTTATTGGGATGATTGTGTGGTTTTGTCCTTTATACAATGCGTTATTCTTAGACCCGTGGTTACTTAATTGGTTTACAGACAGAGGAGATATTTGATCATGTGCCCTTGGTTGATAGGAGGAGAAACAAAGTCATTAATTTTCCCTCTTATAATATGAATAATATATAAGTTAGTCATACAATATGAAAAGCTGTTGTATTCAGATGTGAATGTGTATTCAGATGTGAAGCTGTTTCTATTCTACATTAGTTAGTATATATTGCCTCAATGAATAGGTTGAAGTTTCTTCTGGGTCTTGCATTTCCAAAATCTCTTTTAAAAAGAAACTATATAGGATCTTAAAACTAAGTGATAAAACAAACCTTTACTCAGGCTAAGAAATTATTAAAATTAAAGGCTAGCAAGAGGGAGAGTAGGATTTCCTTTCTTTCTGGTTGTGCAGTGTATGAAAAAAGAAGACTGACAAAGTTCAAATGAAGAACTGTTTAAAAGAAATTCATCATTCCAATAATTATCTTCTCAGTGATAAGCTACCACCTGAAGTTGGTCTATAGTTTAACTCCTAACAGCTGACCAAGCATTGCAGATTCTTCAGCACAATTTTTAATACGGCTGTAGAGTGAGTCACTCAGGACTTTTTGTTTTGTCTTTGATGCCAACAAGGAAGATGGCTATGTAGCATACCATACACATTTTTTTCATATTTATGTTCATGTTGAAGAGGAGGAGAATTGGAAGCTGTTCCTATGGAGTGAACTCTGGAGGAAACTTGGGACAAAGGATTGTTCTTAGGCCGTATCTGGTCCTCAGCCCCTTTAGCTGTCCTCTCTTTGCATTTAGTGCAGTTGGGAATAAATTTTCAGACCCAGCACATTTTGCTTTTGTTCTATTGGTTACTGAAAGAGGTATGTTGAAATCTCCAATTATGATTGTGGATTTGTGCCTCTCACTTTTTGTTCAACTTTTGCTTTATGTATTTTGAAACTATTTGCATTCTAATATAGGATGTCTATATCTTTCTGTTGAATTGTCACATTTATTAATATAAAATGTCCCTTTTATTTATTTATTTATTTATTTATTTGTATCTATCCTGCTTAGGATTTGCAGAACTTACTGAATCTATCAATTGATATCTTTCATCAGGTTTCGAAAATTCTTGGGAATTATTATTTTTTAAATATTGTTTCTGTCCCATTCTGTGTCTACTCTCATTCTAAGACTACAGTTGCAGGTGTTAGACATTTTAAGTGTGACCTACATGTTTCTAATATAATTTTTTTAATTAAAATTTTCTCTTTAGATAATTCAGATAATTTCTTTGATCTGACTCAAATTCACTAATTCTGTAGGATGCAAATCTTAGATAGAAGAGAACATAAAAAGCATGGAAGATGAACTGAAACTTTAACCTAGCCTCAAGGTAGAAAACGTTACCGATACCTACCAATGGTTAATCAAAACAAGAAGCAAATAATTAACTGTTTGTATATTTGATAATAAAACAAGTTTTTACATATTCTATTCTCTATTGCTGTATTATTATTTCTAATTCCTTTACCCCTCGTGCAACCCCATTCAGGGATTCAGTTGAAGAACCCATGCAAGTGTTACTAGAATGGGAGTACATTTCTCCCTCATCCCTTGTCCCTCGGTGTCTACAGGAGATGGTTCCAGGACCCCTGAGGGTACCAAAATCTGCAGATGCTAAATCCCTTATATAAAATAGTATAGTATTTGCATATAACCTATGCACATCTCCTGTGTATTTTAAATCATCTCTAGATTACTTCTAATACCTAATACTATGTAAATGCTATGTAAATGGTTGCTGGTGTGAGGCAAATTTAAGTTTTGCTTTTTGGAACCTTCTGAAAAGAATCTTTGTGAATATTTTCAATCCATGGTTGGTTGAATCCATGGATGTGGAACCCTCGAATACAGAGGCCCACTGTGCTTGTACACATGTGGAACCTCCTGATCATCACAATATTACCATAGTAGCAGACAGATATTCATACTCAAATTTCCTCTTGAAAAGGATGGTTTCAAAATTGACCTCCCCCAGGGGAACGACTACAGTACTTAACACTGGATTGTTGTTCTCTTCATTTCTCTACCATTTCTTGTCTCTCCCTAGAAATAGTTGGGTAACTGCACAGCTCTTTTCATAAGAAATACATTTTTACTTGATACACATGTTTAATATACTTTAAATGGGGGATATTTCTTTTTATTATTTTAATTGAAATTTGAAAATTGGTTTCAAGATATCATTACCTGCCAATATCTTACACAGAGTACATCTGATTGAAAGAAAAAAAGCAGAGCGAAAAGTAGACCTTTTGGAGAAAAAGTTAGCAGGTGTTAACAGATTCACCCCTTATATGAGTATGAAAGAACAAGAAGACAGTTTCATGATGAAGGTGAGAACAAATTTTGATTGATTTTTGAAGAAACAGGATTTTTTATTACCTTGTGTTACTCCAGATGATAATTGGCAAATGTTGAGTGGTTTATTGGTCCTCTTCTTATGGAGGATAAAAGGAAGCAGTACAGCATGGCAGACTGGAAGAGTTTCTGAGGTATGGAGAAAAAGTGCAAGGCAGATCTGAAGGTCTCTGTGATACTAAAGAAAAGGTTAGAGGGAATGGAGCTTTGAGAGAAATGGGAGGGGGTGGTGGTTAGAGAGCGAAATATTCAAGTTTTAAATTTCTGGTATGGGTTAGTTCCCGCTGCTGACAACATCTGGGTTTTTGGAGTTGGGTATAAGGATTGAATAGGGGTGTAGGTGAAAGTCATTGAAACTGAAGCACAGGAGTCACAAAACTAAACTGGTGGATCATCTACATGGACATTGAAATCTAGAATTATGGCATGAGTTGGGTTTAGAAGGAAGAGGTTATCCTGCTCCCTAGTAGATAGCAATTCACAGGATGAATGGAAGTTTTATGGAAGAATGTTGGAGGAGGATGGGAGACGGACTACTGTCAAGGAAGTAGTAAAAGTTTATTTTGAAATCCATGGACCCAAACTGTTTATTATATATTCTGAATGTAAAATAAGGCCCATCATGATCCCCTTACTGTGAGGAGTTCTACTTAAAAAAATTCAGCAACTACTTTCAGAGTTTAAAGTAATTCCAATTTTTAATCACCTCTTTCAAGTAATTCACAGTAACACTTTCCATGTTTTTGACTTCTCTGACTTATCTGTCACATCTCCGAAAACCTCTCCCACACCAGAGTCCATGTAGCTCTGACCTTTTCTTCCACTGCTCTTTTATTCTACCTCTTTTTTCTGGGCTTTTAGTGAGACAAACCCATCATTACTTCAACAACTCTAGCTCCCCTTCTATTTCCCAGTTTCACATGACAAAAAGCCCAGAAACTAAACTTGTTACAGTTTTCAGAATAGAAGGTGGCAAGAGGTGAAAAGAATACTCGAATTTATAAAGGCAGAATATTCCTGGGAGAAGTCGGGGGAAGGAGAAGTACAAGCATTATCTTTTATTTTTTTCCTGTTTACAGTGGAAGCAGCGTGCTTAAAAGGGAAAGGTTGGGGGAAAGAAATGTGAGTTATTTATGCTTTTACATTATCAAAGCTGTTACTATTAAATGATGTTCTATAATCATAATTAAATCGTTATGAAAATATCCATTTCCCTGCCAGCTTTTCACTTAATAGTCGTAGCATTCATTGACAATCCTTGCCTGAATCAGTTATTTTTTTAGGAGAAGTAAAATGCTGAGTTTTAAAATTCTGTCATTATTCCTACATTTATTAGCTCAAAATATTCTGTAAACAGTTCCTCCATAAACTGGAGCAGTTCGGTTAGCTGCTTCTCTAAGCTAAATTTCCTATGTTCTCAAAGTACTTTCTCTATGACATCATTTTTTTTTTGCCCTCCCCACCTGCCCCCACATAATATTTTAATACCTCTTGATGTTCTAGTTTACCCTTTTGAGTATGTCCTTGTCTCTCTTATGACTCTGTAACTCTTTATTTCTATTGAGATCCTTTTCTCCTGAAGCTTTGTATTATGACTATACTTATATTTCAAAAGGAGGGAAGTAGATGTCTCAATATTAAATTCCATATGGGAAGTTTAACATGTGTGTCGGCATATTTAGGACAAAGATGAAGCTATCTTGGTCAAGAACTTTGAGAGAGACAACATTTTTCACTCTGAAGGACCAAAAGATGGACAGAAAATTTGGGATAAATGTCAACAAGATTTGATCCATAAGGAAAAACAATTACCTGAGTTAGACAGACCTCCGTATTCATTCAGATGGGAAACTAAAACTGTGCCATCCCTCTATTGGAAATTCCTCAGTCAGTTGTCTACTCTTCCCAGCAACAGTGTTGAACCCATACCAGCCACAGAGGAAGGTGTGAAAGGGAGCATTCAGGAGACTGGTGCAAATGAGCAATCTTGGAAGTCCGTAAGTGTACTGACAGATGAGTTACTCTTTCAAATTAGTTTTAAGGTGTGGGTTTTGATGTTAGCTGATTTAGTAAACTCTGTGGCTCTGAGTTTATTTTTATTACTATAGTGATAAAAGGGAAGAGGATGTCCATTATCACAGTAGAGGTAGTATAGTGTGTTTGTTAAGAGCCAAGAGGACTGGTATGAATCCCAGCTCTGCCATTAGCAACTGTGTGCTCTTGGGCAGGTTACTTATGCTCTCTGTGCCTCAGTTTCATTTGTAAATTTTGACAGGAGTGGGAGTAGGGTTGGGGTAGGTTTAGTTCCTGTCCCACAGAATGGTTGTAAGGATTAAATGGATTAATACATGATAAATGCTTCAGTTCAGTAAGCTCAATGAATGCTAGCTTAAAAATAGTGGTGTGATGAAGATAATGTTTCCATCATGATCAAACACTGGTCAGTTCAGTCAGTGCAGTTAAATAAATTATTAAGTCAGTCATTTGTTTGAATTTACTGGCCAAGTCTATGGAAAGATTGATCCAGCAAGTTTAAGTGGATGTATCTCCTTGTTATGTCCAAATCATTTTAGTAAAATTTCATGACTCTTCACCCTAAAATTCAGATGAAAATAGGTATTGCTTAAATTCAATGTGTTAGTAAAACCTATTACACAGTAGTCTGTTTATTGTACAGTTACAAATTTTTTATGCTCTGCTCTCTTAAAATTCATTATACAGTTTTATTTCTCAGTACTCACTAAAATGTCTTATTTTTATATATCAAACCTTTCTGTTTCTTTTTTAAAAACTAGCTTATACATGTCAAATCTTCTTAAATGTCTTCCCCATTCATCTATTTTAGTAACTTAATGTTACTGCAATGTCAATATAAGTAGAACTTGCAAATAATTTTGAAAAATACAAATCATGGACCATCAGGATGTTTTATCTATTTTTTTTCCCTGCAGAGAGCTGAAGGCCACCAGCAGGAAGTTCAGATGTTCACTAAGCAATTGGAGAAGCAGTATCATCACTGTGAAGAAACTGCTGGAGAATCATCTGACACTGAGGAAAAGTATAAGGAACAAAAAAGACCCTTGAAAAGTCTGAAAGGAAAAATTGCTATTAATGATCTTTTTCCAGGGAGATTAGACTTGGACATGAACAAAGTAAGAATTTCCTGAAGTATAAGGCATTTCTTTGACAATGAAAATGATCATCTTTTATTATACTATCTAATGTTCAAAGCTGTTAATGCTATTTGTACTTTTCTTAGTATTAGGAAAGGGAGGAAAATTTGCTACAAACTTTTGAACATTCTGATTGTATCAAAAAGCCTTTCCTTACTCCATATCTCCCATTTCTCTACTGTACATATTTGATATTTATTGTAAGTATTATTAACATATTTCTTAATGTACTTTTAAAAGAGGATTCGAGGGAAAGGAGCTCAAAGGAATGACTCTCTAAAGGGGGAATTTCAGGTGTACTGTGTCAGCTAGATATGATGGACATTGGGAACGGGCTGTTGGTGAAATTCCTCAATAATTACCTTGTAGAAAATTTCCTTCTCTATTTTCTGCTTCTCTGCATCTATAAGGAAAAGGTCAATCCTAAAAGTGGAATGGGAATAGGTAGGATGATTTTCAGGAGATTTTGATTCTATTTCACTACCTCTTCACAGAATTGCTTGTCATACCCATACCTATATTATACTATTTCTATAATTACTGTGCCCCAAAGCATAAACTTACTCACTCACTACTCACTCATTTAGTCTCTTATTCCATTCATTCATTCATTGATCCAATATATTTTGATCCCTGAGTTTTTTTTTTAATATAGAACATTAAAAAAATTTTTTTTTTAATTTTATTTTTGGCTGCATTGGGTCTTCGTTGTTGCACGTGGGCTGTCTCTAGTTGCGGCGAGCAGGTCTTCGTTGCGGTGCGCGGGCTTCTCATTGCGGTGTCTTCTCTTGTTGCAGAGCACGGGATCTAGACGCACGGGCTTCAGTAGTTGTGGCACACGGGCTCAATAGTTGTGTCTCGCAGAGTGGAGGCTCTAGAGTGGCCCTAGAGTGGAGGCTCAGTAGTTGTGGCACACAGGCTTAGTTGCTTCGTGGCATGTGGGATCTTCCTGGATCAGGGATCGAACCCGTGTCCCCTGCATTGGCAGGAGGATTCTTAACCACTGCACCACCAGGGAAATCCTGATCACTTGGTTTTTAAAAACTTCCAGCACCTGGTGAAGTGGTATCGACAATGTATACTCCACAGAGTCCAAAGATGAATCCAGCTTCTACCTCTGCTCTTGAATCTGTAATTGATGATGATTCATTTCCATGCAAATTTTAAAAATACCATATTAAATTTTAAGAATATACAAATAGCGCATGCTTTCCGCAACCCTTGAAACCATGTTAAAAGGTTTGAAGGAAACAATAATAATCTTCTCTAACCCCCTTTCTGCCTATTTCATGTTGGTAACCAATGTGTCTATATCTTTTACAACTATTGCAATGATTATGGAAATATATGAATATATATATGTAGGTGTTGGTATTTTTACAAAACTGGGACTGTACCAGTCAAAATACTCTTCTTACTTGGTAAGAAGTAGGTACCTCATGGTCTTTCCTTAGGTCAAAAGATATAGATTTAACTTATTCCCTTAACAGCTGTACAGTATTCCATACTGTGTATATAACTTATTTATTCAACCAATTCCCTATTAAGAATTATTGATGGTCCTTCTCTTATTTCCACTTTTTATGCCACTACAAATAATGCTGAAATAAGTATGTATATACATATATCTTTCCACACTGGTGCTTCCTCCCCCTATGGGGTTGAGTTCTAAATGTGGAAATATAGGATCACAGTGTATGAGTATTTTCTTTTTAAATTTTTTTTTGGCTGCGCCGCATGGCTTGTGGGCTTTTAGTTCCCCAACCAGGTATCGAACCTGGAGCCCCAGCAGTGAGAGCTTTGAGTCCTAACCACTGGATCGCCAGGGAATATCCTAAGTATTTTTTTTTTTTTTAATTTATTTATTTTTGGCTGCTTTGGGTGTTTGTTGCTGCGCATGGACTTTCTCTAGTTGTGGCGAGCGGGGGCTACTCTTCGTGGCTTCTCTTGTTGCGAAGCACAGGCTCTAGGCGCACGAGCTTCAGTAGTTGTGGCTCGCGGGCTCTAGAGAGCAGGCTCAGTAGTTGTGGCGCACGGGCTTAGTTGCTCCGCGGCATGTGGGATCTTCCGGCACCAGAGCTCGAACCCGTGTCCCCTGCATTGGTAGGCGGATTCTTAACCACTGCGTCACCAGGGAAGTCCCTATCCTAAGTATTTTAAAGTTTAATAGCCATTGCCAGAACACTACCTTGCAAAAGGCAGTTCACTTTCCAAATAGCAATACATGAATGTTTCCTCTTCACATCCTAGCCAGCATTGGATGCTGTCATCCTTTTAGAGTGTGTGTTTGTGCGAGTTAGGTTAAAATGGTACAGTTTTTACATTTACTTTACTACTAGTAAGGTTGAGTAACTTTCTTTTTTAATGCTGTTGACCACTTGGATTCCCTTGCCTCCCCATTCCTCACAATTGGACCTCAGATACAGAAGGTTGAGTTAATCAAAGTCCATGGTTTTTAATGCATTAATTTGGGCCATGGAAGGTGTCTCTCTTATTTATTTATTCTTTCCTTGGATCTTGTCCATTGCCTCCCCAAAAGGAAGTCAATCTAATATGTTTAATGTGTATTTCTTTGTTTATATGTGTTTCTTTAAATGTAATTTTTGTGCAAGTATTTTAAATTTGCATAAGTGGTATCGTGTTAAAAAATCTCATTCTAGGGCTTCCCTGGTGGTGCAGTGGTTGAGAGTCCACCTGCCGATGCAGGGGACACGGGTTCGTGCCCCGGCCCGGGAAGATCCCACATACCGTGGAGCGGCTGGGCCCGTGAGCCATGGCCGTTGAGCCTGCGCGTCTGGAGCCTGTGCTCCGCAGCGGGAGAGGCCACAACAGTGAGAGACCCACATACCGCAAAAAAAAAAAAAAAAAAAAAAATCTCATTCTATTACTCAGCACTGTATTTTTAAGAGCCACTTAATATTGCTATTTGTTCATCTAATTCATTGCTTCTGTCTACTGCATGGAGTACTACAGTGTTCATACCTGCCATGGTTTTAATTTTTTATTTTTATTTATTTATTTATTTTACCTGTCTCTTCTTCTAGTGGTAAATAGCCTTGTTACCTCTATTTTTATGCTACCACAAACAACATCACTGATAGCATCCTGGTACAAGTCCCCTTTATGGACTCCAGAGAGAATTGCTTAGGGGTGTTAAGTCAGGATTTGAATTGGTGGCTCATAGTGTATACATACACTTAATATGACTAAGTACTGCCAGTCAGCTCTCACAGAACAATAAATCGTCCCACCAGAGATACAGGAGGGTTTTTGAATCTCCCCATTCTTGTCATTTCCTGACACTAGCAGCTTCCTAACTTTTGCCATTCCATCAGGTATAAAATGATTGTTAATTTAATTTGCATTTCTCTAATTATTAATGAGTTTCGCATTTCCTTAGTGTTTTTCATCTTTTGGTTTTTTAGTTTCTGCCCGTTTGTTTCCTTTACCCATCTTCTTATTTGGGTTCCTGTCTTGTTCTTGTTGATTTCCAGAACGGTATACACATCTTCCTTGCCCTGTTCAGGCTCCAACACTCCATGACAGGTCACCTCTCCATATGTGATCAGGCTCTGAGTCCCTCTGCAGGGCAGCCCTCTTCTGCAGACACTTTTGTCACCTTGCTTGGGTTCTGTAGGCCTGCTATGAGCCTCAGCATTTCCCTTCTCATTCTGTGCAGATGCCTATGGCTTTAGGACTGAATTGTTTAGAAGGGGAAAGAAGGAAAGGAAGAAGAATAGGAGGAAGAAAAATAAGAGCAACTGGTTTATGATTAACCTTTCGAATATTCTGATAAATGCACTCATTTAAACCATAATTTTTCTGTCAAGAACTACTTTTGCTTTGTTCCACAAATATTGACATGTACTGTTTCCCTTATCTTTTATTTTAAATATAGCAATACATTTTTATGTTTCCAAATGTATAGGATTTTTAAAAACTTTGTATTTTATTACAACATGGTAGAAGTATGACATGATCCCTGGGAATTTATTGAGGCTTCCTACATGGCCAGTGATTGGTCTGTTTTGGTAGCTGTGCCATGTGTGCTTATAAAGAATGTGTTCTTTCTTGGTTGGGTATAAAGCACTATAAATAGCTAATGCTCAAGCATATTATTCGTATGGTTCAGATTGTCTGTACCTCTGATTATTTTTGTTTACTTGATTCTGGAAAAGATATGCTACATTCTTCAAGTATAGTTTTTGTTTTTAAATTTATTTTTGGCTGCACTGGGTCTTAATAGCTGTGCGTGGGCTTCCTCTAGTTGTGGTGAGCAGGGGCTACTCTTCGTTGAGGTGCTCGGGCTTCTTATTGCAGTGGCTTCTCTTGTTTTGGAGCATGAGCTCTAGGCGCTCGGGTTACAGTGGTTGCAGCATGTGAGCTCAGTAGTTGCAGCTCACAGGCTCTAGAGCATGGGCTCAGTAGCTGTGGCACACAGGCTTAGTTGCTCCGCAGCATGTGGGATCTTCCCAGACTAGGGCTCAAACCCATATCCCCTGCATTGGCAGGTAGATTCTTAACAACTGGACCACCAGGGAACTCCTCCAAGTATAATTTTTGATTCATCCATTTGTCTGTGCTGTTCTATCAGTTTTTGTTTTATAGATTACTGGAGCATATGCGCTCACGATGATTTTGCTATCCTGTTCTTTTAAGCACTATAAAACATTCTCTTATTTGTCCTTTATAAAATATTGCCTTAAATTCTGTTTTCAGAAATTATGATCACTAATGCAATTTTTGGGGGGTTCATTGTTGCATGATATATCTTTTATTTGGTTTCTTTTACTTGGTCCTAATTATTTAGACAACCACCAAATTTGACCAACATGTTTGATTTCTCTTAGTTGCATATTTCTTGAAGCCTCCTCCTGGATTTTTCTCCTAATTTGAGTGTTTCCACAAGAGAGTTCTAAAAAATTGGATCTTTGTGTGGCAAACTTTCTGACATCACGTGTGCCTGATAACATTTTTAGTATGCCCTCATATTTGAATGACAATTTGGCTGGATATAAACTTCTAGGTTCAAAGTTCCTTCATTAAATTCTTTAAAATTGTCTCCTTGCATCCTCTGTTACTGTTGAAAAGTCTAACAAAAATGTGATTCTTATTCCTTTGTAGGTGATCTGTTCTTTCTCTCAGGAAACCTTAAAATTTTTCTCATTTGCTTTAATATTCTTAAATTTCCCTATAATGTGCTTAGGTATATTGTTTTACCTTATCTCTCTTATTTGGCACTCCATGAATTTTTAAATCTAAGTCTTTCATCTGTCAATTTTACCATTATTTATTTAAACATTTTCCTCTCTTTATTTTCTTTTGATTTCTTTCTTTTGTTTTTTTTTTGTTTTTACTTTTCTTCTTTTTCTACTCTTTCTCCTCCTGTGACTCTTAACAGAACGTTGGCAATTCTAATTCTATCCTTCATTTCTTTGCATGATGGTTAATTTTATGTGTCAACTTGACCAAGATATGGTGCCCTGATGCTTGATCAAACATCAGTCTAGATGTTGCATGTTAGATGTGATTAACATAACAAGAAGGCTTTGAGTAAAGCAGATTACTCTCCATAATGAGTGAGCCTCATCCAAGCAGTTGAAGCCCTTAAAAGAAAAGACTGAGGTCCCCTCTAGAGGAGGAATTCTACCTCTAGATTGCCTTCGGACCTGAGCTGCAACATCAGCTCTTCCCTGGGACTCCAACCTGCCAGCCTGCCCTGAAGATTTTGGACTTGCCAGACCCCACAGTTGTGTTAGCCAAATCTTCCTCTCTTTATACAGACACACACACACACACACACACACCTATTGGTACTGCCTTTCTTGCCACCTTCTCAGAGAGTTTCTCAGTCTGATTTTCCAACTCACTCAATTTGTTCTCAGCTTTATCCATCCTATTTATCTCATCTATTGTGTTGTTCATTTCAGCTATTATGTTTGTCATGTCTAATATTACTATTTGGTTGTTTTTACTTTATAATTTCTTGACCTGTTGTTGTAAAGGTACCTTTTAGTAAAGGCAATGTTATAAGTTTTACATTAAACTGAAAGTGATCAGGAAAAACATGGCCTTGCCCTAAGTTTCAGTTAATGGCAAATGAAGAATTAACTCCACAGAATACATTTAAAGGAACAACAGAGGACAAAAATAAAAGTAGGTTAATGATTACACTGTATGAGTTGAATATTCAATGTAAATTTTATACCTGTCAAAGTAGCAATTTGTAAATATTGTTTGTAGTTTACTCAGTTGGCTTTGTAATGGTATGATTTTTGAAAATTGATAATTTTTGATAATTTGGTACATGTCCTCCTTCCCTTTAGCAGATCTTATTTTGTGTACTGTAATAGGATTTTATAATGTTCTTTCATATAAGTCCTATAAAAGTCCTTCATGTAATTTTTTCTTGTAAAGTTTACTCCTAGGTCAGGAAGGAAAATAGATTTCCTGCCCATTACGAGTGGCATATTTTCCCTATTTCTATTTGAAATGATTATTACTAATATAGATAAAAGCCTTTGATATGTTTATATCTTTAAAAATTATATACCACCTTACTGAATTTACTTATTAAGTCCAATAGTTTTCTTTACTAGAATTCTTGGATTTTCTGGACACAGTTGAATATTATATTGTTTTCTAGGAAACAATGTATTTCCTTTAGGTTTTCAACTTATTGCCACTGAGTTACAAAGTAGTGTTTAGAATTATTTTCATCTTTTCTATATCTATGCATTCTGTATGTTTCTCCTTTCTAATATTTTACTTTCTCTCTTTCCTCCTTAACCAGGCTTACCTGGGGCATCTATTTTTTTTTTTTTTTTTAACATTTATTTATTTATTTATTTTTTGGCTGTATTGGGTCTTTGTTTCTGTGCGAGGGCTTTCTTTAGTTGCAGCAAGCAGGGACCACTCTTCATCGCGGTGCGCGGGCCTCTCACTATCGTGGCCTCTCTTGTTGCGGAGCACAGGCTCCAGACGCGCAGGCTCAGTAGCTGTGGCTCACGGGCCTAGTTGCTCTGCGGCATGTGGGATCTTCCCAGACCAGGGCTCGAACCCGTGTCCCCTGCATTGGCAGGCAGATTCTCAACCACTGCGCCACCAGGGAAGCCCTGGGGCATCTATTTTATCTTTCCAGAGAACTAATGGTTCTTTTCCCTATACATTTTACCATTTATTTTTTATGTATAAGTAATGAAAATATATGGTATCTTTATTAAATCTACACCCCTAATTTCTCTTTTTCTTTATGTAAATATGCTTTTCTTTGGTCCTTTGTTTTAAATCATAAAAGCACCAAAGACTATAAATATTCCTCTGTGGCTTGTCCAATACATTTTAATAAGAAGTGTCCTTTTACTATGTTTTATATGTTTACACTTTTACTATTGGTTTCCATTTCTTCTTTGAGCTGAAGTTATTTAAGAGATTTTTTTTTACCTTTTACACTTATATGTATATATTTTACATATGTACATTAAAAAAAATTAAATATAACAAGAGTCTTCTATTGAAAAGCAGCAGCCCACTTCTGTACCTCCATCTATCCTATTTCCCAGAGGGAACTACTTTTAACCCCTTTAGCTGTTGCTTCTTGTAGTTAATTCCATTTTTTAAAATAATTTGCTTATATTGCTATATCTTGAGTTATTTATTTTAGACATTATCTGTTGACTTCCTATTATATGACAGATGAAGGTTTATCTTTTTCCCAACTCCCCCTTCCATCTTCCCAGTATTGTTATATCAATATTTTTAGCTAAATCCATAATCAGCATTTACTTCACTATGACATTAAATAGTGTTTACAAAATGCCAAGTATTATACTCTTGTGACCTTTCCTTTCTTGTAGTGCATGTTATTTATCCTAGAGTTAATACTTTCCTTGTGTTTCATATGTATAATTTTCAACATTCACTTATTAATTTTTTCCCCAAATACTGCATCGGAGGATCTTCTAATCTATAAAAATCTCCCATTCTTTCTCATCCAAAGTCCTTAATCCTCTTGTGTCGGTCTGGACTGTTTGCTCTGTCAGCCTGGGCACAGCTAATAATCCTGTGATTTTTCTTCTCCAATCTCCTGGTTAGGTTGCACTGTTTCATGAATCTCTTGTCTTCCTCTCTTTTGGTTTACTTTCTTATTTTGCTGGGTTATATCCTCTAATAGATTCCTAAGAAATGGTGTCTTGGAGAGAAAAAATTTTTTGAATACTTGCATAAATGACAAGTATTTTTTTACATCTTTATTGGAGTATAATTGCTTTACAATGCTGTGTTAGTTTCTGCTTTATAACAAAGTGAATCAGTTATACATATACATATGTCCCCATATCTCTTGCGTCTCCCTCCCTCCCACCCTCCCTATCCCACCCCTCCAGGTGGTCACAAAGCACCAAGCTGATCTCCCTGTGCTATGCGGCTGCTTCCCACTAGCTATCTACCTTACGTTTGGTAGTGTATATATGTCCATGCCACTCTCTCGCTTTGTCACAGGTTACCCTTCCCCCTCCCCATATCCTCAAGTCCATTCTCTAGTAAGTCTGTGTCTTTATTCCTGTCTTACCCCTAGGTTCTTCATGACATTTTTTTTTCTTGAATTCCATATATATGTTAGCATACGGTATTTGTCTCTCTCTTTCTGACTTACTTCACTCTGTATGACAGACTCTAGGTCCATACACCTCATTACAAATAGCTCAATTTTGTTTCTTTTTATGGCTGAGTAATATTTCATTGTATATACGTGCCACATCTTCTTTATCCATTCATCCGATGATGGACACTTATGTTGTTTCCATCTCCGGGCTATTGTAAATGGAGCTGCAATGAACATTTTGGTACATGACTCTTTTTGAATTATGGTTTTCTCAGGGTATATGCCCAGTAGTGGGATTGCTGGGTCATATGGTAGTTCTATTTGTAGTTTTTTAAGGAATCTCCATACTGTTCTCCATACTGAATGTACCAATTCACATTCCCACCAGCAGTGCAAGAGTGTTCCCTTTTCTCCACACCCTCTCCAGCATTTATCGTTTCTAGATTTTTGGATGAGGGCCGTTCTGACTGGTGTGAGATGATATCTCATTGTAGTTTTGATTTGCATTTCTCTAATGATTAAAGATTTGAGCATTCTTTCATGTGTTTGTTGGCAGTCTGTATATCTTCTTTGGAGAAATGTCTATTTAGGTCTTCTGCCCATTTTTGGATTGGGTTGTTTGTTTTTTTGTTATTGAGCTGCATGAGCTGCTTGTAAATATTGGAGATTAATCCTTTGTCGGTTGCTTCATTTGCAAATATTTTCTCCCATTCTGAGGGTTGTCTTTGGTTTTTTTATGGTTTCCTTTGCTGTGCAAAAGCTTTGAAGTTTCATTAGGTCCCATTTGTTTATTTTTGTTTTTATTTCCATTTCTCTGGGAGGTGGGTCAAAAAGGATCTTGCTGTGATTTATGTCATAGAGTGTTCTGCTTATGTTTTCCTCTAAGAGTTTGATAGTTTCTGGTCTTACATTTAGGTCTTTAATCCATTTTGAGCTTATTTTTGTGTATGGTGTTAGGGAGTGTTCTAATTTCATACTTTTACATGTAGCTGTCCAGTTTTCCCAGCACCACTTATTGAAGAGGCTGTCCTTTCTCCACTGTACATTCCTGCCTCCTTTATGAAAAATAAGGTGACCATATGTGTGTGGCTTTATCTCTGGGCTTTCTATCCTGTTCCCTTGATCTATCTTTCTGTTTTTGTGCCAGTACCATACTGTCTTGATTACTGTAGCTTTGTAGTATAGTCTGAAGTCAGGGAGCCTGATTCCTCCAGCTCCGTTTTTCATTCTCAAGATTGCTTTGGCTATTCGGGGTCTTTTGTGTTTCCATACAGATTGTGAAATTTTTTGTTCTAGTTCTGTGAAAAATGCCAGTGGTAGTTTGATAGGGATTACATTGAATCTGTAATTGCTTTGGGTAGTAGAGTCATTTTCACAATGTTGATTCTTCCAATCCAAGAACATGGTATATCTCTCCATCTATTTGTATCATCTTTAATTTTTTCATCAGTGTCTTATAATTTTCTGCATACAGGTCTTTTGTCTCCTTAGGTAGGTTTATTCTTAGATATTTTATTCTTTTTGTCGCAATGGTAAGTGGGAGTGTTTTCTTGATTTCACTTTCAGATTTTTCATCATTAGTGTATAAGAATGCCAGAGATTTCTGTGCATTAATTTTGTATCCTGCTACTTTACCAAATTCATTGATTAGCTCTAGTAGTTTTCTGGTAGCATCTTTAGGATTCTCTGTGTAGAGTATCATGTCATCTACAAACAGTGACAGCTTTACTTCTTTTCTGATTTGGATTCCTTTTATTTCCTTTTCTTCTCTGATTGCTGTGGCTAAAACTTCCAAAACTATGCTGAATAAGAGTGGTGAGAGTGGGCAACCTTGTCTTGTTCCTGATCTTAGTGGAAATGCTTTCAGTTTTTCACCATTGAGGACAATGTTGGCTGTGGGTTTGTCATATATGGCCTTTATTATGTTGAGGAAAGTTCCCTCTATGCCTACTTTCTGCAGGGTTTTTATCATAAATGGGTGTTGAATTTTGTCGAAAGCTAATTTTTTTTTTAAACTTCAGGCTCAATTTATAATTGAATTTAGACTTTATTTTCACACAGAGATTTGAAGGCATTACTCTATTGTCTTCTAATAACTTTTTTCTCTTAATAAAATTAATTTATGTACATTAGTTTTGTATATATCTCCTTCGTAATACTGTGTATTTTCACTTTCTCTTCCTTCTTTAACCAGTCTTGCCTGGAGTATCTGTTTCCTGTTTTGAAAGAACTAGTGGTTCTTTTCAATATATTTTACTAATTTTTAGTTTATATATAATGAAAATATGTGGTATCTTCATTAAATCTACACTGCTTCTCTCTCTCTCTTTTTTTTTCTGGTAGTAACTTTATAAAGTACAGAATAGTAGAAAGAATACAATTAAAACAATCAGTATTTCTACCCCTTTGAGATAACCAGTGTTAACATATAGGTATATCTTCCTATGATTATTTTCCAAGAATATTTTAACATAATTGAGATAGCGTATTTTTTCTTCATCCTGCTTCTGTCATTTAACTATATCATTAGTACTTTCTCTTAGTAAATATTTTTGAAAACTTCATTTATAATGAATGTATAATCAATCACATGTAATTTATTTTAACTATTTTTTGACATTTGCATTGTTTTTATTTCTTCATGTTATGAATAATGTTGTATAGAATATCTTTGTGCTTGAGTCTTTATCTAAATATTTTATTATTTCCTTATAATACATTCTTAGAATAGTTGAACTAATCTCTACTATCACCTGGTGTTTATAACATTGTATACTTAACTGTACCCTTGTTAGCCTTAAGCCATCACTTTTATTGTCATATTTTATTTTCTGGATTAGTTTAATGCATATTTGTGGTGAAAACTATTCTACTTATGTAAGAATTAAGCCTACAGTTTGTCAGTGTAGAGTAGATCTGGTATGCTACTGTAGAACACCATCTTAAAGCATAACTTCTTAATTCTAATACTGTTGATTTCTGTAAAGGAAAACTCCCAGACTAAGATTTCCCAGATGGAGAATGGCAAAACATTCAAGCAGCTAGAGAAAGACAACAAGCAAGAAACATTACTGAAAATTCAGCAGAATTTGAAGGTTGTTACAACTCAAAGATTAGAGGAGAAAATTCATAAACTTCAGAAACAGCTCAGTGACTTTAAATTGTCAAATAAAACTATGAAAACTCAACTGACAAGAGTAAATGTCCTTAAAGTAAGTAAAAAAATGAGTCTTTCAAAAATTCACTTAAGCTTTGGTCTGTTTCTATTTTTGCTGCATGTTTCTCCTTGAACTTGAAAAATTAACATTAAAATTATTTTACATACATATAAAAGAATATATATATAATATTAAAGCATATAGAATAATAAAATTAGATGCTACAAATCTACCACTCATGTTAAGAATCAGAGTATTATCAATCCCACTGAAGCCCCCAGGTATCCTCCTCAAAGGTAACCGGTATTCTAAATGTTAGGTATCTAGATCCCTTGCTTTTTGTTTCAGTCATACTTTTGTCTTTCTTATTGGGTTAATGGTTAAAAGTTTTAGTGATTTTTGGGGGGATGCTCTTTGGATCTTCTCTATATCAAGCTCCAGTTGTAGTATTTCAAACATACATTTTATGCCTGAAACCAAATATACACTAGATACTTACTGATCAACTTTTTTTTTGCCAGTTGATTATCAAGAATATTTCTCTTATTGCAGCCAGTTATTTTCTCTATTTCTGTGTTTGATTAGCACAGACTATAAGACTTTTGAGGACATGGAACATGTGTTAAACCTCTTTAAATCCCAAGTGCCTAGTTTATAAAAGTGCTCAGTAACTGTTGGTTATTGATGAGCATGATGGTGGAGAAATGTCCTCTTAATTCATAAGTTGTGGAATTTTCTTTCTTTTCCATTATCTAGCTCTTCCAAAAAAAAAGAAAGAAAGAAAAAAGAAAAAGAAGAAAAAAAAAGCATGAGTTATTATGTATCATGCCTGTTATTTAGAGGAGTTTTAATCACAGTCATCTCCCTTTCCCCCAACCTTATACCCTCACAGGACAAAACAATTGAGAAGCTCAGGCAATCTTTAAAAAAAGTTGAAGCGATGAAAGGGAAGGCAGTTATGGAAACAGACTTGGAAACTACAGTAGACTCTGCTGAGCAAGATGCAAGGTGGGACAAAGAGAGGGCCCATCAAATGTTAGAAACTGTCACTCCTGAGCTCTGCACAGCAAAGAGCACACTTGAAGAAGTACCGGGACAACAAGAAGAGGTTTGTTTTTTTTTAATTACTATATTAAGATTATTTAAGTTGAAGTGATAAACACCCACCTCAATTTAGACTACCTTAGACAAAAGAGAATTGATAGGCTTGTGGAATCAAAGGCAGTTAAACAACCAGAGCTCTGAGAAGGCAGGGATGCACCTGGGCCACAGATTAGCACCTGGAGTCTTCAATATAAGGCCTTTCTCACATTCTTCTTGGCAGCTGTCTGTCAGCTTGTCTGTCTGGCTGACAGCCACAGAATTTTACAGTTAGATTTTCTGTGACAGGAGAGAGAATCCCAAGAAAGGGTCTTACAAGCCCAGCTTAGGTCAAATGCCTATCCTTAGTAAATTCACAGTGGCAAGGAATGGGATATATGATTATCATAGCTTAGGTTTGTGTACACGTCCTCTGACTAACCAAAGACAAGCAGGGTAGGGATGAGAGAAAATGAAAGTTAAGGGGAAACCATTTTTGTGGGGCTGGATCACTTTCTTGGACAAGAGGGTAGTGCTTCTAAACTTGCTTAGATTCTCACTAGATTTATAAAGCAGATATTTTAAGAGAATTTTCTAAAGCCTAAATGATAATTTGGGGCTATTGTGGGATTACATGTCACACCTCCATACATGTTTCTTAAGAAACATGAAACTTTTTTGGGGGGGTGGTACGCGGGCCTCTCACTGTTGTGGCCTCTCCCGTTGCGGAGCACAGGCTCCGGACGTGCAGGCTCAGCGGCCATGGCTCACGGGCCCAGCCGCTCCACGGCATCTGGGATCTTCCCGGACCGGGGCACGAACCCGTGTCCCCTGCATCGGCAGGAGGACTCTCAACCACTGGGCCACCAGGGAAGCCCAAGAAACATGAAACTTTAACGAATTTCCTTAAGAGATTCTTAAAACCAAAAGTCATGATATTACCATTTTCTTTTTTTTCTCTTTTTTAACTTCTGCATATTCATTTTCTTAATTGTTTTTATTCTCTCAGTGTCCCTCCCTTATTATATTTTCATTCTGATCTCTTCTTTGGGCATTCTGTAGTTTACTCTTCATTTCTGAGATGTCTTGTTCTTGCTTGTGTTTAATCATCACATCTTTCTTATCCATTAGGCATCTAGATATTATTTTTGTCCATTTCTATTCCAAATTATTGTTTTTTTTTTTTTTTTTTGGCTGCGGCAGCATGCTGGATCTTAGTTCCCCGACCAGGGATCGAACCCCTGTCCCCTGCAGTGGAAGTGCAGAGTCTTAACCACTAGACAGCCAGGGAAGTCCCTCCAAATTATTGCATTTCTGATTCAAAAGGTGTTTTTTCCCCATGTCTGCAAATCCTTGTTTAATTGATATTTAATTCATTTCAGGTGTTGTCAAACATGTTGCCTCTGCTTCATGGCAGTTTTTCTGGGGGTAGTATTTTCACCACCTGAACAGTTTGGATGATACTGCTTTTCTGTTTTCTTCTCATAACAATTTAAAATGGATATTTGCCATTTATCTATTCACGTTAAAATCCCTTTGATTGCCCTGCCCTCTCAATTTCAGGTGTTTCTACCTCAGGGTACTTAGGGGGCAGGGTATACTTACTAGGCTTCTTAACTCAGTACCACCCTCTTCTGTTGACATGGTGAGTGCAGTTGCTAAAGTTTACTTAGGAAGTAAAGCCTTTTATTTTGGGGTGGGGGTTTATGTGATGTCTGTTTTTGCAATACTCTCTTGTTTATATAGGTCCCTTAATTTCCAGTGCTTGCTTTTTTCTTTTCCCTTGGCACGAAGCCTCTAGGGAACACCTCACCCTTCCAAGTAGCTCCCTCTCTGCTCAGAAACCTTGCCCTCTAGATCGGCCATTTCTGCTCTCACATGCTTCTAAGCCCCTTTCTTTTCCTTCCCCAGTTGCCGGTATTCTGATTCATCAGGTCTCAGACTTGTTCTTCGTATTTCCCCCTTTATGAACTGTCCCTTTTCCGGGACACCAGAGGAAACTAACTGCATACTCCAGTGTGGGCTCTGGAGCTGCCTCTGTTGGTTTAGAATATTTATTTCCCCACTTATATGAAAACTGAAGTCTGTGGTATTCTTTACTTAAGCTTTAGGCATGATTTATGGAGAGTTTTATCTGCTCTCCTTGTTGATCACTATAGTTTTTAGAGAATGGGTGGAGAAATATGTATTTAGGGGACAGCTATTACCTACAGCAAATCAGAAGTCCAAAAAATAATTACCTCATGGATGAAAAACAAGCAGCAATAAAATTAGGTTTAGTCTATAAGATTGTAAAAATAAAAACAAATCTTAAAATGCAAAGGTAATTTTAGATTTCTTGTAATTTTTTTTTGCTTAAAAATACATTTGAACGTAGAATAATGTACACTTCATAAAGAAATGTTTAATAAAACTAAATTTCTAATAAAAATTTCATTGTACATAGTTAAGTAGGTGAGCAAAACTAATGACATGTCTTGATTTTTGTGGTTCTTTGTAGCTTGTTGACTTTTGAGAAACTATTAAGAAGATGCTGAGATTTAACATGAAAACAGCAGACAAGAAAATCATCAATCACCTAAGGCTTATTATACAAGTATATGAAGCCTCTGACAAATCAAAGATTGCTTCTGCGTGTGAGACTGGATAGGATAATGAATAAAGAATTTCTGCCAACCAGAACTCAGCAGACATGGACATTTCCTCCAGCATCTTGAATATGGCTACGTTATGAATAAAACACATTTGAAACTTTTCACTTAAATCTCTTCTCTCCTTTGATATTTGGCAATTAACTTTTCTTTGTTGTAATCTTGTTTTGTACATTTACTTGTGGTCTAGTCTGGATTGTTAATTGTAATATATAGCATCTAATTATATTTATTAACTGTATTTTAAGCAGGATATTAATCAAAACTTGTTCTTAGTTGGAATATTTATATCTATAGTTAATGGCCTGTTTCTAGAATGAGTAGTTTTTTGGTTATACCCCCTTATGAATCTAGGTAAAGTTATATTCTGTAATTTGAATCTATCTTATCTATTTGATTAACTGAGAGTTTGAAAATCAGATGTGAAATGCTGAAGGGTAGGAAAGTCATTAAGAATTCTTAAAAATGTGCAATAGACTATATTGTGTTTTAAATTTTCTTAGTATTTATAGTGTCTGCCAGTTTTCCTAGATGTAGGCCGATATCTAAGTTAATGGACTGTTTTTAAATATATAATCTCTAATTTTTTTCATTTAGAATACGAAACTGCTCATCTTCCAAGGTAGTTTTAGATTTATCCAAGATGTCCTCTGTGGGAACAGGTCAGAATCTGAACAGGCCAGAGTGGACACTCAGCGCCTGCTGTGGTCAATTGAAAAGGACTCCTGTGGGGCTTAGTTTTAGAGGGATCTTCAGGGTGGAAGGTGTGAAGTTACACTGGACCTTATAAAAGTAACACTTTGGAAGAAAATGGTTATCTTGAATACTCATTCAAGGAAAAGATGAGAACAACTTCTAAACTGACAGCCATGGGTCTCAAATGTGTGCCAAGGCACTCTGGAGCTCAGCATGCCATGGAGTATTTCAAATTTTAAAGGGAAACTGACATTTGACACTAGTCAAGAAAGTACTTGAACTGTTAGCTCCTACTAGTTTATAGTTTGAACACTGGCTCACTCTTCATTCCTTTTGATGACATATATATATATATATATATATATATATATATATATAACATTTTTATTGGAGTATAATTGCTTTACAATGTTGTGTTAGCTTCTGCTGTATAACAAAGTGAATCAGCTATAAATATACATATATACCCATATCCCCTCCCTCTTGCATCTCCCACCCACCCTCCCTATCCCACCTCTCTAGGTGGTCACAAAGCACCAAGCTGATCTCCCTGTGCTATGCGGCTGCTTCCCACTAGCTATCTATTTTACATTTGGTAGTGTAGATATGTCCATGCCACTCTCTCACTTCATCCCAGCTTACCCTTCCCCCTCCCCATGTCCTCAAGTCCATTCTCTACGTCTGCATCTTTATTCCTGTCCTGCCCCTAGGTTCTTCATAACCTTTGTTTTTTTAGATTCCATATATATGTTAGCATATGGTATTTGCTTTTCTCTTTCTGACTTACTTCACTCTGTGTGACAGCCTCTAAGTCCATCCACCTCACTACAAGTAACTCAATTTCATTTCTTTTTAGATGACATATTTTTAATGAAAACTGCCCAGGGCTTCTTAGGACTTTTGAATTTGTTGCCAAGGGGGGCCCAGCAGTTGGTGGTATCACTACCAAGTAAGTTGACTCCAGGATCCCTGGATGCAATGTAAGAAGTTCACTTACCTTTCTTCTGAAGAATATCCTTGAGGAAATGAAGGGACACCCTGTCCAGAGCCTCCACCTGCAACCCAACCTCTAAGAAAACCACCTTCTTGTTCAGAATTCCCCAGGGTCATGGCCCAAGGGTCAGCTGCCTGCTGCGGCCTCAGCACAAAGAGCTGGAAGGACTGCACAACTCAACGAGCCAGGCTAGCTGTTTCCCCACTTCTCCAACTCCTTCTTTTTGAGGAATTGCAAGTACTGTCAGCTCTTGGGGTCAAGTTCTCCATGAAGGTGAACGTGCCAAGATGCGGAAGTGTCTCAAGGAGCCACTTCATAAGCATGTTAAAGAAAAATCTTCTGCAAGTACAGAGTCCTTAGTCTTAATGCTGCTTTATGAATTGTATTAGTAGAAACTGATTGTTCAACGAGTTAACTGTAAAAGATTAGCTATGTTAACTCTGAGCAGACAAGGGAGAGGAACCCTTCCACTACCTGGAACAAATCTTTTCTAGAACTGCTTTTATCTTGTGGCCAAATCGCTGCCACTCTGTTCTTCAATGATGAGACATGAATTTAGATTTAAGGATTTAGACAAATAGTTCTCAACCTTCAAGATGCAGCAGAATCACCTAATTAAAAAATCATTTCTTTTTCTGGGCTTATCCAGAGATTCCAGTTCAGTGAGTGTGGTGTGAGGGTAAAGTATGGACATTTTTTTTCAAAGCTCTCAAAGTGTATGAATGGATAAAATTACTTTGGAAAAGTTTGGCAGTGTTATCAGTTTCCTGCTGCTGTAACAAATTATCACAAACTTTGTGGCTGAAACAAATATTTATTATCCTGCATTTCTGGAGGTCTCAGAGCTAAGTTCCTTCTGGGGAGGGGAGAATCCATTTCCTTGTCTTTTCCATCTTCTAGAAGATGCCCACTTTCTTGGCGCATTGCCTCCTTCTTCCACCTTCAAAGCCAGGGTCATGAAGTCTGCCCAGTCTTTTTCGTATGACTATTTCTTTTATTCTCCTCCTCCTGCCTCCCTCCTCTTTTAAGGATCGTTGTGATTACATTAGGCCCACTTGGACAATCCAGAATAATCTCCCTATTTTAAGGTCAGCTGATTAGCAACCTTAATTCTCTTTTGCCATGTAGCCCAATATACTCACAGGTTCCGGAGAGTAGGACAAGCACACTTTTAGGGAGCCATTATTCTAGAAACCTCCCACAGTTTGTATCTAAAATTGAACACAGGCATGCCTTATGAACCAGCAGCTCCACTCCTACATATATAGGTAACAGAAATATGTATGTATATTCTACAAAAAGACATTTACAAAATTATTCATGGCAGCATTGTTCATAATTGCCCCAAACTGGAAACTAGCCAAATGACCAAAAGTAAACATGACAACCAGATCCACTAGTTTAAGCATTTAGATCTCCTTCAGGTGTGGGACAGGGAGAGGTCAACTGGAATGCTGAATTTTCTAAGGGGCCATACAAGAAACTGACCCTAGGTCCAAGACTGGGGAGACGACATATGGAGGACAGCAAGAGTTTGAAGAGAAATGGTAAATTTATGGAGCTCCATTTAGCATGTGTTCCACTCAGCACGGTGGAAAATAGCAATGGCGTGCAAGAAGACTTTAGTTCTTGTTGAACATCTGTCTCTAACCTGTCATGTAACCCTTGATCAAGTCCTGGGCTGAACTCGAATTTTCTTAGAGGAAATAAGGTTTGGGTTTCTGAGTTCGACTCTAGATTCCAGGCATCCCCAACTATCCTGGCAGAAACATTTTCGCGTCAGATTAATGGAGCTTGCTGCCACATAAATACAGGAGCCAGCAGGCAGCCACCAGGTACTTTCTTGCCCGGCGACTCTTTCCTCAGGGGCAAGGCGCCTGTGTGCAGGTCTGACAAGGTGGGAACAACCCCTCCTCCCCAGTCTACCAGACCCGGAACTTCCAACTACAGAAGTCTCCTTCCGCGAAACAAAGGCTATTAGGGACCCTTCCCTACCCTGAACCTTTGCCTGCGCTCCAACACACCCTAGCGACAAGTGCGGCTGCAGAGGCGAACTCCACCTTCCTGTGCAGCACTCCTACTCAAGCTTCCACTGAGGACTTAGCCAAACTGGAGGAGCCACTCCCTCCAAGGACGCGCGGAACCACCCGTTCCTCTTCCTTACAGCCGTTCGCAAGTTTGCGCCTGCGCTCCGCTAAACCAGGTTGCGCCTGCGCAGCCCACTGAGGCGGGAACGCGGGTAACCCTTGGCTGTAGGGCGAGTGCCGTGTGACACTGCGGACGGATGAGGGCGAAGGAGATGCGGAGGAACTGGTGGTGACTGGCTGACGGAAATGATTGGCTGGTGGAAAAAGCCGTTCCAGATCTCGCCTTCGTGTGGGCGGGGAACCAGCTGAAGAGGGAATCAGCCCTTCGGTGGCGGGGCAGGGGGCGGAGCCGAGGGGCGGTCTCGCGGGAGACCGTTTTGGCGGGCGCGGGCGGCGGGCGCGGGCGGCGGGCGCGGGCGGCGGGCGCGGGCGGCGGGCGCGGGCGGCGGGCGCGGGCGGCGGGCGCGGGGCCTGTGCTGGAGCGTTCTGGCCCGTGTCCCGCGTGGGGAGCTTGGCGGGCGTCGGGCTGGCCGGCAGTGGGTAGAGCTGCAGAGTGTGGGGCGGCGTCCGGCGTTGTTGCTCCCCGGCTCCGTCAGACTGGTGTCAGGGCCCTCACCCCGAAACTGAATCGGAGCGACTGGGTGATGCCCCTGACAGTTTTGAAAGCCTTCTCAGGCAAATCTGATGCTCGGCCAAGGTTGAAGCCCAGCCCGCGTGGTTCCCTCAGCGTCCGGGGTAACCCCAGGTTGGCCAGTGCGGAGAGGGTCGTCAGCTTTGCGAGTCTAGGCTTTGTCCGATCCCCCACTCATATCTGGGGTTAGATGCCAAGTGACCAACGAGGGCGGACACTCCTCGTAGACGTCCACTCTGGAGAAGTGAGATTGGGCGTTTGCTTGGGGAGCGGGACTGCAGGACTGGGGAGCAATCCTCTGGTCCTGCAAGTTGAGTCCGTTGAGTGCTGTCTGTGCTCGAGGAACTTGGCTGGTTCTTAGGCGCTCAGCTTACAGTTATCCCGATGCAGTTCTCTAATTTATCTGTTACTCAAGTAGCACTAAATATCTGGGTTTCTTTTACAGACCATTTCTTAGGATGGTGTAAGTCAATGGCAGAGCTCATCTATTGAACTTTATTCATTTTCCGTTTTGGGGTTTTGGTAGATGGCTTTTACCTTATTCTTAAATTCTGATGATATCTTACGGGAGCCACATATATGGAATTAGAGAATCTCTAATTTCTTATTAACAGTTTTCTTGAGATGTAATTTACATACCATGAAATTAACCTGTTTTGAGTGTACAATTCAATGATTGTTAACATATATAAAGAGCTCTGCAACCATCACCATAATGGAATTAGGCGATTTTTTTTTTTTCCTGGTAATTGCCTTTACAAGTCTCAAAAGTTTGTCTAGGTGGACATTTTGGAAATACAACCTAAGAGCCTCTGAAAATCTACGCTCAAGTCGTGTTATAACTGAGCAGGTGAAATTAAGAGAATTGAAGCAAATGTTCCTAGAAGTTGCAGGTAGTGAAACTTTTGTGTATTGTCCAAGTAGATAGTGACCATTCCAAGTGTCTTTGTTTTCTGAAGAATATGGCATAAACCCCATTTTACAGATGAAAAAAGACTTTGAAGGATAAGTTGCTTAAAGCTCCATATTAGTGCCTAGGCTAGGCCCGAAACTTGGATGCTTTATCTGCCTTTGCCACCTCATCGGCCTGGTTTCCAATTATATTATCTATGTATGACCTGTACAATTCATTCATTTATTGAACAAATAATTATATAGAGTGGCCACTATGCCAACAACAACCAAAAACACTGCTCTAAGTGCTGGAGAACCAGCATAGAGAACCAGCTAAGGTAGAACCAGCTAAGTTTCTACCTTCAGCTAATATTCTGATGAGGAGACAATGATCCACTGAAAAAATATATACTCTAATTTTACATATTGAGACATGCTTTTGTTGTTGTTGTTTTGGCCACACCACGCGTCTTGCAGGATCTTAGTTCCCGGACCAGGGATCGAACCTGGGCCCTCTGCAGTGGAAATGCGAATCCCTAACCACCGGCCTGCCAGGGAATTCCCAAGACATGCTATTTAAAAAAAAAATAGGTAAATTAAGAGTGTAGGGAATGGTGATGGGAGGCAGGATCTGATTTGAGCAGAAATCTGAAAGAGGAGAGGAAGTTGGGGCATAAGAAAAAGAAACCAAGGATTTGGCTTGAGCAACTGAAAAGATGGAGTTGCCATTTACTGAGTTGAAATATATTAGGTGACACTGTGGAAGGACCAGGTTTTAGGGTTAAGATGATAAATTCAGCTTTAGATATATTTAGATGCCTCTTAGTCATCCAAGTGGAGATGTGGTATTTAAATCCATGAGATTGGATGTGATCTGACCAAGGGAATGGGTGTAGGTAGAGAGAGGACTGAGAACTGATCCCTATGACACTTCAATGTCTAGAATTCAAGGAGATGAGGAGGAACCAGGAAGGAAGATCGAAAAGACGAGTCCATTGTGTTAGGAGGAAAACAGGTGAGGATTCAGCCTTAGAAGACAAGTGAAGAAAGTTTTGTAGAAGAAAGGGTAATTAACTATGTCACATGTTACATATTTATCAAATAAAATGAAGACCAAGAATGGCCCATTTGTAAGAGATAAGTAAAATCTTTTGATGTACATGTTCACACTAGCAGTAACTACAGAAACTTTCTTCCATTTTGAGGAGGTGTACATTTTTACAACCTTTTTGAAGGGCAGTTTGATATTATCTAAAATTTAAATATGTGTTTACTTTGACCAAATAATTTCACTTCTAGGAGTTCATCCTACAGAAATATTTATACATGTACACAAAGATATATGTATAAAGGTGTTTATCACAGCATTATTTACAATTGTAAAAAAAAAGATACAGATTTCCATCAAGATGGATGTAGTTTTAAAGGAAATATTGAAATGTATAGATATGAAAGATAGCTGCTATAGACTGAATTTTTTTATTTTTATTGGAGTATAGTTGATTTACAATGTTGTGTTAGTTCCAGGTGTACAGCAAAGTGAATCAGCTGTACGTATACATATATCCACTCTTATTTAGATTCTTTTCCCATATAGGCCATTACAGAGTATTGAGTAGAGTTTCCTGTGCTATACAGTAGGTTCTTATTAGTTATCTATTTTATATATAGTAGTATGTATATTAGACTGAATTTTGTCTGCCCCAAGTTCATATATTGAAGCCCTAACTAACCCTCGATGTGATGTTATTTGAAGGTGAACCTTTGGGAGATAATTAGGTTTAGATGATGTCATGAGAGTGGGGCCCTATGTTGGGATTATTGTTCTTACAGGAAGAAGAAAAGAGATCTGAGTGAAGACACTGCAAGCAAAGAAGTGGGGGCTTACTAGGAACTGAATTGACTGGTACCTTGATCTTGGACTTCCCAGTCTCCAGAACTGTGAGAAATAAATGTTTGTTGTTTAAGTCATCCAATCTATGGTATTTTGTTAGCAGCCCTCACCTTGTTAGATGATAAAGTCAGGTTTTCTAATAGAATGTATAGTATGATCTGTTATCTTAATATATCCATAGGAGGCCTGTCTAATCACACTATCAAGAGTTACTTCCTCATTTCCCTTCCCTGATCACGGTTACATTATTCTTTTCTATCTGCAGCACTTATGACTATCTAAAAGTATTTTATTAATTTTTATACTTATTTACTGTCCTTCTTGTCATAGGAGGTAAGTTCTATAAGGTTTTTGCCTCTGTCTCTTTTCTTTGTATCCCCAGTGCAGAAGTATATAATTTTTAAATACATTGTTTTACGTGAAAAACCCAAACAGACAGTATTCCTGTAGTGGTTTTAAAATGAGACCATAAATTCTTTGATACTCTTTCCTTCAAAGTGTGGTGGCTAATTCCCCTCCTTTTGAGTGTGGGCTGGATTTAGTAACTAGCTTCTAATGAGTAGAATATGGCAGCAGTGGAGGCATGTCTGTAGGTCATAAAAGGCATCATGACTTCCTCCTTGCTCCCTCTCTTGGATCATTCATTCTGGTAAACCAGCTGCCCTATCCTGAGGACATATCAAACAGTGCTTTGGAGAGGCCCTTGTGGCAAGAAACTGAGGCCTGCTCCCAATAGCCAGGGAAGAACTGAAACATCCTGCCAACAGTCATGTGAATGAGCTACCTTAGAAGCATTTTTTTCCAGCCCCAGTCATACCTTCAGATGTTTGCATCTCCACGTGACAACTTGACAGCAATGTCACAGGAGACCCTGAACCAGATCACTCAAGTAAGCCACTCTCAAAATCTTGTTAGATAATACATTTTTGTTGTTTTAAGGCACTGTGTTTTGGGGGTAGTATCGTTATCACCAATAACTAATAACAATTTTTGGTAAATATTATATTCTATTGTTTTAGTTAATACTTATTAGTTCCGTTCCTGAGAAAGTCAATTTCTCCCTGCCTTAGTTTTATCATATATAAAAGAAAATATAAATAGTTGGACAGTCCTTCTCTATCATCACATTAGAATTATCTGGGCAGCTTTTACAATATATATGCCTAGTCTCCATCCTAGATCAGTTAAGATCAATCAGAACTCATGGTAGGGCCCAGGCATATGTATTTTTTAAACTCCTCTTTGAGATTCTAATATGTCATCTGGGTTGAGAACTTCTAGGTGATCTCTGAGCTTTCTCCTATTGATTCTGTTATGACTAATACATAATTGGGATATACTTTCACTGCTGTAAGAGCATTTCCCTGGAATTAGAGTCCCAATTTTTGAGATATCTAATCTTTGTTTTAGGAATAGACAATGGAATTATTATTTATGCTTCTTCCCTGAAGGGGTAAGTATGTATTGAAGAACAAAAATTTGGGCTATTTTAAGAATTTCACAGAAGAATTACCCAAAATTTGATTTTCACATTTTGGAATTTTTGCTTTTGGTGAAGCATTTTCTTTTTCTTTCTTTCTTTTTTTTTTTTTTAAACATCTTTATTGGAGTATAATTGCTTTACAATGTTGTGTTAGTTTCTGCTGTATAACAAAGTGAATCAACTATACATATACATATATCCCCATATCCCCTCCCTCTTGCGTCTCCCTCCCACCCTCCCTATCCCACCCTTCTAGGTAGTCACAAAGCACCAAGCTGATCTCCCTGTGCTATGCGGCTGCTTCCCACTAGCTATCTGTTTTACATTTGGTAGTGTATATATGTCAGTGCCACTCTCTCGCTTCATCCCAGCTTACCCTTCCCCCTCCACGTGTCCTCAAATCCATTCTCTACGCCTGCATGGTGAAGCATTTTCTTAATGCTTTTCTAGTGCTTGATGAAATCCCCTTTGTGTTTTCATTTTATTAATCAGGAAAGTAAAGAGTTACACTACTGTTTTTCCATTTTTACTTCAGGGTGCCAAATAATTTTCATTTTACTTTTATAAAGTTTGTTTGGGAGAAGAGTACTATCATCATCTATAAGAATGACAAGCTGATTGTAAAATTCATATGCAAATGCAAAGGACCTAGAATAGCCAAACACTGTTGAAATTCTTTGAAAAAGAGTAGCAAAGTTGAAGGGTTAACACTATCTGATTTCAAGATTTATTAAAAAAAAAGATTTATTTAAAGCTACAGTAATCAGTACAGTGTGATATTAGTGTAAAGATAAATGTAAAGATAAATAAAAAGATAAATGGGATGAATAGAAAGTTCAGAGAGAACCACACATATATGGACATCTGTTGTGTTGTTATTTTAAATAAAGATAGAGGGATAATCTAGTGATGAAAGGGGAGTCTTTTCAACAAATGATTCTGAAACAATTGGATCCATATGCCAAAAAGAAAAAAAAGAAAGAGAGCAAGCAAAAACTTTGATTCATGTCTTGTGCCATATACAAAAATGAACTAAAAATGAATCATAGACCTAAATATAAGAGCTAATATTGGGGGCATACAATTATATCTGAATCCAGGTATGGGTTCAGATATAATTGACATTCATGTTTGCAAGAGTGAATGGAGGAGAGCTGGTGTATTAGTTCCTACTGCTGCTCTAACAGATTACCACAGGGACTTCCCTGGTGGTCCAGTGTGTAGGACTCTACACTCCCAAAGCAGGGGCCCTGGGTTTGATTCCTGGTTGGGGAACTAGATCCTGCATGCATGCCGCAACTAAGAGTTCGCATACTGCAGCTAAAAGTCCACATGCCGCAACTAAGAAACCTGTGTGCCGCAACTAAGACACCTGCTTGCCACAACTAAGAGTCCACATGCCACAACTAAGAGATCCCACATGCGACAACGAAGCTCCCATATGCCGCAACTAAGACCCGGCAAAGCCTAAATAAATAAATAAATTGCCACAAACCCAGTGCTTAAAACAACACACATGTATTATCTTACAGTTATGTAGGTTAGAAGTCCTACACAGGTCCAGCAAACTAAAATCAAGGTGGTGGCAGAGGTGCATTCCTTCTGGAGGTTCTAGGGGATAATGTGTTTGCCTTTTCCAGCTTCTACGTGATGCCATGGTATCTTCTTGTCCTTTCATATTCACATAGGGCCTGGTTTCTTTTTACTCTGACTTTTCTCTTTCTTTTCACTCTGGAATGGTCTCTTCACTCTGCCTTTTCTCTTTCAACCAAATGTACCCTGTGTCAGTAGACTAAAAGAATTCAAAGAATTTTCAAATGTCAATTAAAATAATAAAAAGAAACATATCCTTGTATATATATAATATTAAATATTCTCTTTCTCATCAAACTTTCCTCCATGTATCTATTTCCTAACTCCATCATTACTTCTGTATTACTGGCATTCTGCCGCAAGGAAGAGCTTTCTCCTTTCTGAATTCAACTTTAGAAATTGTCTCTTGAATTCCACCTACGGTGGAAGATTTAGATAACTGGCACTAGTTCTTCATTGCCTTTCTCTCATCTTCACAGTAGAATTATATTATTTTTAGTTCTTCCATAGGTTATCTTTGTGATTTAAATTAATATACTGACACTTTTTTTTCTTGTTGTTTCAACTCTTTATGATACCTCTTGATCTTTAATTTAGTAAAGTGAAGATTTTTGTTGTCCTTGCTCTTTCCTTTCATTCTCTTTCCCTGTTCTATTTCCTGACTTCTCTCACTTAAACTTTTACTTTTACACCATTGAGGTTGTTATTTACATGATGTCTTGTAACCATTATTAAGTCACTGTGAGATTATCTAGTTTCCCATCAATTTTTCACTTAATGGCTTTAGAGCTCATTGATGAGCCTTACCTGAATTAATTATTTCACTAGGAATGACAAAATATTGATATTTTAAAATATAGTATTTTTGCTATACAGTACGTCCTTATTATCTATTTTATATAGTAGTAGTATATGAATATAGTAGTGTGTATATAGTAGTGTGTATATGTATATAGTAGTGTGTATATAGTAGTGTGTATATGTCAATCCCAGTCTCCCAATTTATCCCTTACCCCCTGGTAACCATAAGTTTGTAATGACCTACAAACTAAAATCTAAAAAAAGAGTTGATACATGTGTATGTATAATTGACTCACTTTGCTGTGCAGCAGAAACTAACACAACACTGTTAATCAACTATACTCCAATAAAATTTTTTAAAAAATTATAGTATTTGTTCTGCATTTAGTAGCTGCCTGTTATTAGACTCTGTTATTCTAACCATCCTAATTGTTGTAAAGTACAGCTTCAGTGTTTTCACTCATGCTTTTAATACTTTCCCATTGACTCAGAAATTAAATTCCAATGCTTCTGGGTTATATCTAGGCCTTTTCTATTATATTTTCCACCCTTATTTATCTCCCTTACTCCTCTAGATACTATGATCCTGGAAAGAGTTCTTGTGCTCCTCAAAATTTCCCCCCTTCCCCTTGCTTCTCCATCTTTGTTCTTGCTTTTCCCTCTACCTAGATTACACTCACTGCTGTGGAATTTTTTTTTTTTTTTTTTTTTTTTTGCGGTACACGGGCCTCTCACCACTGTGGCCTCTCCTGTTGCGGAGCACAGGCTCCGGACGCGCAGGCCCAGCGGCCATGGCTCACGGACTCAGCCGCTCTGCGGCACGTGGGATCTGCCCGGACCAAGGCACGAACCCGTGTCCCCTGCATCAGCGGGCGGACTCTCAACCACTGTGCCACCAGGGAAGCCCTCCTATGGAAATTTTATCCAAAGTCTTTACAGTAGCCTCAGGCTGGTCTACAAGGTCTTACCACAGTAGAGTTCCTATCACCTTGGACCTTATTCCTCTCTGCTTTCTCTCTCTCTCGTTCTAGTTGCACTGGTCCTCAAACACACCATTCTCACTTCCACATCAAGCCTTTGCATTTACTCTTCCTACTTCCTATAGCTCTCCCTCCTGATATCTGCAGAGCTCACTCTGTCATCAGCTCTTTCATGTATTTGCTCCAATATCACCTTCTTGGTGAGGCCTTCCCTGACCACTCACTTTGAAATTGCAACACCTCCCTCACCCTTCCTACACTGTCCCCCTTCCCTATTTTATCTTTCTCCATAGTACTTATCTCTGTCGAATATATATAAGTTATTGGTTTAACTTATTTTCTCTTCCACCCTTACTCCCTGCTGGGTATAAGTTCTTTGAGGACAGAGATTTTTATCTATTTTGTTCACTGCTGAATACTTACCATGTTTGAAATTTAGCAGAATTCAATAAATATGTCCAAAATACTTAAATTTATGGAATGAATGAATGACCAAACCTGCAATGTGGTGAATTTTTTGGTTGTTGAATGAATGAATCCACTTCTCAAGAACCATCTCAAATACCATCTCTTTTTGGAAATTTATTTTTGTTCCTTGGGTCATCTCTATTCCAGATGATCTCTTTATTCTCCAGTTCATATAGAAAATGTTTATACTTTGTTATGGCACTTATATTTTGTCTTATTATTGTACTTATTAACATAGTGAGTAGATACTATCTAATTTATTTCTGTCCTCAGGAATATGTAGCACTACCTTATGTATACAGAGCACACCAAATAAATATATGTGAAATTAAAATACAAGTATAACGATAAATTCTTTTGCTTTGTTTGTTTTTATTCTTTGGACATTTCCTCTCATACCCTGTTCTTGCTTTAGAGGACTTTTATTCCCCTCTCATTTATTCAGTTAATACAGACCTGAAAAACCCTTTTGCTTCCTTGGCACACTTTTGCTAAGCTACATGACTTTCATCAAACTCTGGTTCAGAGCATTATGTCAGGATTTAGAAGTCTTAGTCAGGATTAGTATTCTAATCCTCAACTCTATCATGAACTGTGATTGTGATCCTGAACTTGTATTTTTTTTTCATCTGTAGCACAGAAATACAAAATCTTAGAAGTGGATGCAATATTAAAGTTCATATACCAAGTTTTCAGTCAACATTCTTTACAGGTATTTATCTATGTCTATTTCAATATTTCCAGTGACAAGGACTTACTGCCCACCCCCTCCAAAAGCCATTACATTTTCAGACAGCCCTAATTTTAAGAAAATTCTTATTTTTTTAAGCTAAAACCTACTGTCTTCTAACTTTCATCTTTTTGATCTCCTTTAAAATTTTCCTTCTCTATACTCAGTTACTGAATTCTAGAAATGATTTCCCAGTACCATCATTTCAACCCCTGTTACCATTCTCATTTGATGACTCATAAGTCTTTCTTTCTATGTGGGGTTTTCTGTCCTAAGGTTTCATACTATGACTGTATTTATATTTCAAAAGGAGGGAAATAGATGTCTTCATATTAAATTCGAAATGGGAGTTTAACATGTATGTCAGTATATTTAGGATAAAGATGAAGCTGTCCTGGCCAAGAACTTTGAAAGATACAACATTTTTCACTTTGAAGGACCAAAAGACAGGCAGAAAATTTGGGATAAATGTTGAAAAGATTTGATCCATAAGGAAAAACAGACATACCTCTGTGTTCATTCCACTGGAAAACTAAAACTGTGATTCCACTATCAGAAATTCCTTAGTCAGTTGTTTACTCTTCCCAGCAACAGTGTTGTCCCCATACCAGCCATGGAGGAAGCTGTGAAAGAGAGGATTCAGGAAATTGGTGCAAATGAGCCATCTTGGAAGTCTGTAAGTATATTGACAGATAGATGAGTTAGTCTTTCAAATTTGTTTCTTTTTAAAAATCTAGATTTTGATATTAGCTGATTTGGTAAACTCTGTGGTTCTGAATATTAATTTTGATTTTGTCACTATAAACATAACTGATAACTATCAGGAAGTGTTTTTTTCTTTTGCTATAGAGAAAGGAAGATCTTCATAGGAAATTCAGATGCTCACTCAGCAAATAGAGCAGCTGCCCATCTTTATGAATAAAGTGTTTATGAATCATCCCAGGCTGAAAAAAGTATAGGGAACAATAAAGACCCTTGATATATCTGAATGGAAAAATTGCTTTCCATGAGTTTTTTTCAAGAAAGATTTGCCTTAGATTAAAAAAAGACTTTCCTGAATGATAGATGTTAATTTGGGCAAAGAAAATGATCATATATTATTGTAATATTCCTAACTTTAATTTTGTTTATTGTAGAAAACTGATAAAACTGTTTATATTTCACCTATGATTGAAAAAGTGAAGAAAAACAGTTATAAATCTTTAAAGTGATGCTTCTATCTTTACCAAAAAGCCTTCCCTTTTTCATATCTTGTACTTTTTCATTCTGTACATATTTGGTATTTGTTGTGAGAGCATTTATATATAATTGTTAATGTACTTATAGGAAGACTCTAGGAAAAGGAACTCAAAAGAATGACTCTCTAATAGTGGAAGTTCAGGCACTGTGGTACCTAGATATGGTGGGTATTGGGTGGGGGGTCTTTGATGATATCCCTTAATAATGACCATGTAGATCATTGTTTTTCTACTTTTTCTTTCCTTGCATCTGTAAAGACAAGGTCATTGTTCAAACAGGATAGGAAGTAGGATGTGCTATCATTTGTTTTTAGGAGATCGTGATACTGTTTCACTACCTCCTTAGAAAACCACATGTCTTACCCAAACCTATGTTATACTGTTTTGACAATTGCTATGCAGTGTCATTTCACATTCACTCACTAATTTGCTGTCTATATTATCTATTAGTACATAACAGATGACCCTAAAACTCAGCAGCTTAGAATAAGAAACATTTATGATCTCATGCAGTTTCTAAGGTTGGGAATTCAGGAGTAGCTTAGTTGGGCTGGATGGTTCTGGCTGAGGATTTCTTGTGAGGTTGCAGTTAATAAGTTGGCTGGGGAGGCAATCATCTGGATGCCTGAGTGGGCTGCCCCTAGACCTCTCCATAGGGCTGTTCACACCATGGCAGCTAGCTTTCTTTAGATCAAGCAACCATACTCGTTTGTTTTGCTCCTCACTGGCCGATTTATTCATTCATTTGATATTTATTGAGTCACCAGTTTTTAAACATTTACAGCACTTTCCTTGTGAAAGACAAGGATGTCCACTTTTGCCACTTCTATTCAACATAGTACTGGAAGTTCTAGCCAGAGCAGTTAGGCAAGGAAAAGAAATTTTAAGAAGAAATAAAAAGCATCCAAATCTGAAAGGAAGACGTAAAATCATCTTTGTTTACATATGGCATGATCTTTTTTGTAGAAAGCCCTTAAGATTTCTCCCCCAAACCTGTTAGAACCAATGAATGAATTCACTTAAGTAGTAGGCTACAAAGTTAGCGTGAAAAAATTAGTTGCCTTCCTGTACACTAACTGTGCAGTCTGAAAGGAAACAATTACATGAAATTATGAAAACAATTACATTTACAATAGCATTAAAAAAATAAAGTACTGGGACTTCCCTGCTGGTACAGTGGTTAAGAATCTGCCTGCTAATGTAGGGGACACAGGTTCGAGCCCTGGGCCAGGAAGATCTCACATGCCGCGCAGCAACTAAGCCCGTGTGCCACAACTACTGAGCCTGCGCTCTAGAGCTCACGAGCGACAGCTACTGAGCTCGCGAGCCACAACTACTGAAGCCCGCATGCCTAGGCCTGTGCTCCGCAACAAGAGAAGGCACCGCAGTGAGAATCCCCCACACTGCAATGAAGAGTAGCTCCCGCTCGCCTCAACTAGGGAAAGCCCGCATGCAGCAACAAAGACCCAACACAGCCAAAAATAAATAAATTTATTAAAAAAATAAAAATTAAAAAATACTTAGGAGTTAACCAAAGATTAACTTATACAATTATAAGTTATATAATTAATTTATACAATGAAAACCACAAAACATTGCTGAAAGAAATTAGAGAAGACACAAATAAATGGAAATACAAACCAAGTTCATGGATTGGAAGACTTAATATTGTTAAGATATCAATACTTCCCAAAGTGACCCACAGATTAAATATAATCCCTATGAAAATCCAAATGCCATTTTTTGGCAGAAAGAGAAAAACAGTTCCTAAAATTCATATGGAATCTCAAGGGCCTCTGAATAGCTAAAGCAATCTTGAAAAATAACAGAGCTGAAGGACTCACACTTGTTGATTTCAAAACTTAGCAAAGCTACAGTAATCAGAACAGTGTGGTACTGACATAAAGGTAGACATAGACCCATTAAGCCGAATAGAGAACCCAGAAGTAAACCCTCACATGTATGGTCAAATGATTTTTGACAAGAGTGACAAGACCATTCCATGGGGAAAGAACCATCTTCTCAAGAAATGGTGCTGGGAAAACTGGATATCTGCATGTAAAAGAATGAAGTTGGACCCTTACCTAACACTGTGTACAAAAATTAACTGAAAATGGATCAAAGACGTAAATATATGACCTAAAACTATAAAATTCTTGGTGCAGAAGTTTGAATTAAACTCCTTAGTTCGTGTCTCATCATTTGAGCCTCAAAAGGTATATCTCTTGTTTCATTTGTTTACTCTTTTTTGCTTTATTCCCTGCACCCATAATCAGTTGAAAGTATTTAATGACTAACCTTTTATTTATGTGTTCTTTTAAAACAGCTCCATTCAGTTTTAATTTACATGTCATAATATTCACTCATTTGAAAATATATAATTCAATGATTTTTAGCAAATTTATGGAGCTGTGCAAACACCACCACAATCTAGTTTTAGAACATTTACATCACCCCCAAAGGATCCCTTTTGCCCATATGCAGTCAGTGCCCCTCCTATTACTAGTGCCAGGCAATCACTAATCTGCTTTCTGTCTATAGATTTGCCTTTTCTGGACATTTTATAGAAATAAATGACTGCAATACGTAGACCTTTGCATTTGGTTTCTTTTATTCAGGGTTATGTTTCTGAAGTTCACCCATGTTGTAGCATGTATCAATATTTTGGGCTTTTTGGGGCTTCCCTGGTGGCGCAGTGGTTGAGAGTCCGCCTGCCGATGTAGGGGACGTGGGTTCGTGCCCCGGTCCGGGAAGATCCCACATGGCGTGGAGCGGCTGGGCCCGTGAGCCATGGCCCCTGGGCCTGCACTTTCGGAGCCTGTGCTCCACAACGGGAGAGGCCACAACAGTGAGAGGCCTGCATACCGCAAAAAAAAAAAAAAAAAAAAAATATATATATATATATAGGGCTTTAAAAAATTACTTTATAGTAGCCCATTGTATGGATATACCACACTTTAAAAAATTAATAGACTATTTTTTTGAGCAGTTTTAGGTTTACAGAGAAAATTAGAGTTCCTATATACTCCCACCATACACACACCAGTTTATTCTATTATTAACGTCTTGTTTTAGTGTGGTATATTTGTTACAATTGATGAGTCAATTTTGATACATTGTTACTAACTAAAGTTCTTTTTGTTGTTGTTGTTGTTGTTGTTTTTGTGGTACGCCAGGCCTCTCACTGTTGTGGCCTCTCCCATTGCGGAGCACAGGCTCCGGATGCACAGGCTCAGCGGCTATGGCTCACGGGCCTAGCCCCTCCGTGGCATGTGGGATCTTCCCGGGCCGGGGCACGAACCCGTGTCCCCTGCATTGGCAGGCGTACTCTCAACCACTGCGCCACCAGGGAAGCCCCTTTGTATTGTTCTGTCAGATATATAATGATATGTAGCCACCATTCCAGTATCATGCAGAATAGTCTTGCTGCCCTAAAAAAGTTCTGTGTTCCATCTATTAATTCCTTCCTTGCCCCCAAGCCTCTGGCAACCAGTGATCTTTTTACCATCTCCATGATATTGCCTTTTCCAGAATGTCGTATATTTGTTTTTGTTTTTGTGTTTTGCCACACTGTGCAGCATGTGAGATCTTAGTTCCCCCACCAGGGATTGAACTCGCACCCCCTGCAGTGGGAGCACAGAGTCTTAACTGCTGGACCGCCAAGGAAGTCCCAGAATGTCATATATTTGTTATCATATAGCATGTATCCTTTTCAGACTGTCTTCCTTCACTTAACAATACGCATTTAAGGTTACTCCATGTCTTTTTGTGGCTTGATGGCTCATTGCTTTTTTATCACTGAATAATATTCTATTGAATGGATATACCAATTTGGTTATTCATTCACCCATTGGTGAATCTTGGTTGCTTCCAATTTTTGGCAATTATGAATAAGCTACTATAAACATTTGTGTGCAGGTTTTTGTGTGAACATAAATTTTCAAAGTATTTGGGTAAATGCCAAGGAGTGCTATTGCTCAATTATATAGTAAGAGTATTTTCAGTTTTCTAATAAACTGTCAAAATGTTTTCCAAATGCAAATGTACCATTTTGCATTCCCACTGGCAATGAATGAGAGCTCCTATTTCTCCACGTCCTCACCAGCCTTTGGTGTTCTCAGTGTTTCAGATTTCAGTCATTCTAATACTTGTGTAGTGGTATTTCATTATTTTAATTGCAATCCGCTAAGGCTATATGATGTTTAGCATATTTGCATATGATGCTTTGCCATCTGTATATCTTCTTTGGTGACGTTCTGTTCGGAACCTTTGCCCATTTTTAAATTGGGTTGTTCGTTTTCTTATTGTTGAGTTTTAAGATTTCTTTGTATATTTTGGATACCAATCTTTTATGAGATATGTATTTTGCAAAGATTATCTCCCAATTTGTGGCTTATCTTTTCATTTTCTCCCCAGTGTCTCTCACAGAGCAGAAGTTTGTTTAATTAATACTTTACTTTTTTAGAAGAGTTTAAGGTTCACAGCAAAACTCAGGGGAAGATAAAGAGATTTCCTACATATCACCTGCCCCACACATGCATAGCTTCTTCCATTATCAACATTCTCTATCAGATTTGTACATTTATTACAATTGATGGATCTACATTGACACATCATAATCATCCACAGTCCATAGTTTACATTATGGTTCACTCTTGTGTTTTACACAGAGCAGAAGTTTCTAATTTTAATGAAGTACAACTTATCAAGAAAAATTTTTTTAAATCTTTTGGCTGCACTGCATGGCATGTGGGATCCTACTTCCCTGACCAGGGATTGAACCCACGCCCTCCCACATTAGAAGCACAGAATCTCAACCACTGGACCACCTGGGAAGTCCCCAACATCAATTTTTTCTTTCATGAATTATACTTTTGGTGTTGTATCTAAAAAATCTCCAAGCCTAAGATAACCTGGATTTTCTCCCATATTATCTTCTAGGAGTTTTAGAGTTAGTGTTTTATGCTTAGGTCTGTGACCCATTTTGATTTAATTTTTGTGAAAAGTGTAAGGTCTGTGTCTAGATTTATCTACTTATTTTTGCATGTGGATATCCAGTTGCTCCAGCACAGTTTGTTGAAAAGACTATCCTTTCTCCATTGAATTGCCTTTGTTCTTTTGTCAAAGATCAATTGACTATATTTGCATGGGTCTGTTCTAGGCTCTCTAGTGTGTCCATTTTTTTCACCCCTACCACACTGTCTTGATTACTGTAGCTTTATAGTAAATCTTGAGATTGGTTAGTTTCAGTCCTTCAACTTTTTTCTTCTCCAGTATTGTGCTGGGTCTTTTGCCTTTCGATATAAACTTCAGAATCAGTTTGCTGATCCCACAAAAGTAACTTGCTGGGATTTTGATTGGGATTGTGTTGAATCTACAGATTAAGTTGGAAAAAACTGACATTTAATAATATTGAATGAGTCTTCCTATGCACAAACACTGAATATCTCTCCATTTATTTAGATCTTTAATTTCTTTTCATACAAAGATTTTAGTTTTGCTCAGAATGATCTTGTACATATTTTGATAGATTTATACCTAAGTATTTTACTTTGATTAGTGCTAATTTAAATGGTATTGAGCTTTTAATTTTGATTTCTGGTTGTTTATTACTGCCATATAGGAAAGCAATTGATTTTTGTAATGTTAACCTTGTATCCTGTGACCTTGCTATAACTGCTTATTAATTCCAGGAGGTTTTTTGTTGTTGCTGTTGATTCATTGAGATGCTCATATAGACAATTATATCACCTATCAACAAAAACAGTTTTATTACTTTCTTTCCAATCTGTATTCATTTTATTTCATTTTCTTGCCTTATGGCACTGGCTACATCTTCCAGCACTTAACAGCTAGATGTGTTGAATAAGAATGATGAGCACAGACATCCTATTCCCAATCTTAGAGGGAAAGAATTCAGTTTTTCACCATTAAATATAATATTAGATTTATATTTTGGTAGATAATTTTTTATCAAGTTGAGGAAGTTCCCTTGTATTTCTATTTTTCAAGTTTTTATCATGAGTGAGTGTTGAATTTTGTCAAATATGTTTTCTGTGTGTGTCTATTGATATGATCACATGATTTTTCTTTCCTAGCCTGTTAATTTAGTAGGTTACACTGATATTTGAATGTTGAATCAGTCTCTCTTCCTTGGAATTAACCCCACTTGGTCATGGCATATAATTCTTTATATATTGCTAAATTTGATTTACTGATATTTTGCTAAGAATTCTTGTGTTTATTCATGCTGCATATTGGTCTGTAGTTTTCTTTTTTTGTATTGTCTGTGTCTTGTTTTGGTATCAGGGTAATACTAGCTTCATAAAATGAATTAGGTCAAATAAATCATTGTTTTCTTTTTTCTTTTTTTCTTTTTTTTTTTTACATCTTTATTGGAGTATAATTGCTTTACAATGCTGTGTTAGTTTCTGCTTTATAGAAAAGTGAATCAGTTATACATATACATATGTTCCCATATCTCTTCCCTCTTGCATCTCCCTCCCTCCCACTCTCCCTATCCCACCCCTCCAGGCGGTCACAAAGCACCGAGCCAATATCCCTGTGCCATGTGGCTGCTTCCCACTATCTATCTATTTTACATTTGGTAGTGTATATATATCAATGCCACTCTCTCGCTTTGTCACAGCTTACCCTTTCCCCTCCCCATATCCTCAAGTCCATTCTCTAGTAGGTCTGTGTCTTTATTCCTGTCTTACCCCTAAGTTCTTCATGACATTTTTTTCCCTTAAATTCCATATATATGTGTTAGCATACGGTATTTGACTTTCTCTTTCTGACTTACTTCAGTCTGTATGACAGACTCTAGGGCCATACACCTCATTACAAATAGCTCGATTTCATTTCTTTTTATGGCTGAGTAATTTTCCATTTATATATGTGCCACATCTTCTTTATCCATTCATCCGATGATGGGCACTTAGGTTGTTTCCATCTCTGGGCTATTGTAAAGAGAGCTGCAATGAACATTTTGGTACATGACTCTTTTTGAATTATGGTTTTCTCAGGGTGTATGCCCAGTAGTGGGATTGCTGGGTCATATGGTAGTTCTATTTGTAGTTTTTTAAGGAACCTCCATACTGTTCTCCATAGTGAATGTACCAATTCACATTCCCACCAGCAGTGCAAGAGTGTTCCCTTTTCTCCATACCCTCTCCAGCATTTATTGTTTCTAGATTTTTGGATGATGGCCATTCTGACTGGTGTGAGATGATATCTCATTGTAGTTTTGATTTACATTTCTCTAATGATTAATGATTTGAGCATTCTTTCATGTGTTTGTTGGCAGTCTGTATATCTTTTTTGGAGAAATGTCTATTTAGTTCTTCTGCCCACTTGTGGATTGGGTTGTTTGTTTTTTTGTTATTGAGCTGCATGAGCTGCTTGTAAATTTTGGAGATTAATACTTTGTCAGTTGCTTCATTTGCAAATATTTTCTCCCATTCTGAGGGTTGTCTTTTGGTTTTGTTTATGGTTTCCTTGGCTGTGCAAAAGATTTGAAGTTTCATTAGGTCCCATTTGTTTATTTTTGTTTTTATTTCCATTTCTCTGGGAGGTGGGTCAAAAAGGATCTTGCTGTGATTTGTGTCATAGAGTGTTCTACTTATGTTTTCCTCTAAGAGTTTGATAGTTTCTGGCCTTACATTTAGGTCTTTTATCCATTTTGAGCTTATTTTTGTGTATGGTGTTAGGGAGTGTTCTAATTTCATACTTTTACATGTAGCTGTCCAGTTTTCCCAGCACCATTTATTGAAGAGGCTGTCCTTTCTCCACTGTACATTCCTGCCTCCTTTATCAAAGATAAGGTGACCATATGTGCATGGCTTTATCTCTGGGCTTTCTATCCTGTTCCATTGATCTATCTTTCTGTTTTTGTGCCAGTACCATACTGTCTTGATTACTGTAGCTTTGTAGTATAGTCTGAAGTAAGGGAGCCTGATTCCTTCAGCTACGTTGTTCATTCTCAAGATTGCTTTGGCTATTTGGGGTCTTTTGTGTTTCCATACAGATTGTGAAATTTTTTGTTCTAGTTCTGTGAAAAATGCCAGTGGTAGTTTGATAGGGATTGCATTGAATCTGTAGATTGCTTTGGGTAGTAAAGTCATTTTCACAATGTTGATTCTTCCAATCCAAGAACATGGCATATCTCTCCATCTATTTGTATCATCTTTAATTTCTTTCATCAGTGTCTTATAATTTTCTGCATACAGGTCTTTTGTCTCCTTAGGTAGATTTATTCCTAGATATTTTATTCTTTTTGTTGCAGTGGTAAGTGGGAGTGTTTTCTTGATTTCACTTTCAGATTTTTCATCATTAGTGTATAAGAATGCCAGAGATTTCTGTGCATTAATTTTGCATCCTGCTACTTTACCAAATTCATTGATTAGCTCTAGTATATTTCTGGTAGCATCTTTAGGATTCTCTATGTATAGTATTGTGTCATCTGCAAACAGTGACAGTTTTACTTCTTCTTTTCCGATTTGGATTCCTTTTATTTCCTTTTCTTCTCTGATTGCTGTGGCAAACACTTCCAAAGCTATGTTGAATAAGAGTGGTGAGAGTGGGCAACCTTGCCTTGTTCCTGATCTTAGTGGAAATGCTTTCAGTTTTTCACCATTGAGGACGATGTTGGCTGTGGGTTTGTCATATATGGCCTTTATTATGTTGAGGAAATTTCCCTCTATGTGTGGTTTCTGCAGGGTTTTTATCTTAAATGGGTGTTGAATTTAGTTGAAAGCTTTCTCTGCATGTATTGAGATGATCATATGGTTTTTCTCCTTCAATTTGTTAATATGGTGTATCACGTTGATTGATATGCATATATTGAAGAGTCCTTGCATTCCTGGAATAAACCCCACTTGATCATGGTGTATGATCCTTTTAATGTGCTGTTGGATTCTGTTTGGTGTATTTTGTTGAGGATCTTTGCATCTATGTTCATCAGTGATATTGGCCTGTAGTTTTCTTTCTTTGTGACATCCTTGTCTGTTTTTGGTATCAGGGTGATGGTGGCCTCGTAGAATGAGTTTGGGAGTGTTCCTCCCTCTGCTATATTTTGGAAGAGTTTGAGAAGGATAGGTGTTAGCTCTTCTCTAAATGTTTGATAGAATTCGCCTGTGAAGCCATCTGGTCCTGGGCTTTTGTTTGTTGGAAGATTTTTAATCACAGTTTCAATTTCAGTGCTTGTGATTGGTTTGTTCATATTTTCTATTTCTTCCTGATTCAGTCTCGGCAGGTTGTGCTTTTCTAAGAATTTGTCCATTTCTTCCAGGTTGTCCATTTTATTGGCATAGAGTTGCTTGTAGTAATCTCTCATGATCCTTTGTATTTCTGCAGTGTCAGTTACTACTTCTCCTTTTTCATTTCTAATTCTATTGATTTGAGTCTTCTCCCTTTTTTTCTTGATGAGTCTGGCTAATGGTTTATCAATTTTGTTTATCTTCTCAAAGAACCAGCTTTTAGTTTTATTGTTCTTTGCTATCGTTTCCTTCATTTCTTTTTTATTTATTTCTGATCTGATTTTTATGAGTTCTTTCCTTCTGCTAACTTTGGGGTTTTTTTGTTCTTCTTTCTCTAATTGCTTTAGGTGCAAGGTTAGGTTGTTTATTTGAGATGTTTCCTGTTTCTTAAGGTAGGATTATATTGCTATAAACTTCCCTCTTAGAACTGCTTTTGCTGCAGTTCTAAGGTTTTGGGTCCCATGGGTTTTGGGTCGTCGTGTCTTCATTGTCATTTGTTTCTAGGTATTTTTTTATTTCCTCTTTGATTTCTTCAGTGATCACTTGGTTATTAAGTAGTGTATTGTTTAGCCTCCATGTGTTTGTATTTTTTACAGATCTTTTCCTGTAATTGATATCTAGTCTCATAGCGTTGTGGTTGGAAAAGATACTTGATACAATTTCAATTTTCTTAAATTTACCAAGGCTTGATTTGTAACCCAAGATATGATCTATCCTGGAGGATGTTCCATGAGCACTTGAGAAAAATGTGTATTCTGTTGTTTTGGATGGAATGTCCTATAAATATCAAGTAAGTCCATCTTGTTTAATGTATCATTTAAAGCTTGTGTTTCCTTATTTATTTTCATTTTTGGTGATCTGTCCATTGGTGAATGTGGGGTGTTAAAGTTTCCTATTATGAATGTGTTACTGTCAATTCCCTGTTTTATGGCTGTTAGTATTTGCCTTATGTATTGAGGTGCTCCTATGTTGGGTGCATAAATATTTACAATTGTTATATCTTCTTCTTGGATTGATCCCTTGATCATTATGTAGTGTCCTTCTTTGTTTCTTGTAATAGTCTTTATTTTAAAGTCTATTTTGTCTGATATGAGAATTGCTACTCCAGCTTTCTTTTGGTTTCTATTTGCATGGAATATCTTTTTCCATCCCCTCACTTTCAGTCTGTATGTTTCTCTAGGTCTGAAGTGGGTCTCTTGTAGACAGCATATATATATGGGTCTTGTTTTTGTATCCATTTAGCCAGTCTGTGTCTTTTGGTGGGAGCATTTACTCCATTCACATTTAAGGTAATTATCGATATGTATGTTCCTTTCCCCATTTTAACTGTTTTGGGTTTGTTATTGTAGGTCTTTTCCTTCTCTTGTGTTTCTTGCCTAGAGAAGGTCCTTTAGCGTTTGTTGTAAAGCTGGTTTGGTGGTGCTGAACTCTCTCAGCTTTTGCTTGTCTGTAAAGGTTTTAATTTCTCCATCAAATCTGAATGAGATCCTTGCTGGGTAGAGTAATCTTGGTTGTAGGTTTTTCTCCTTCATCACTTTAAATATGTCCTGCCACTCCCTTCTGGCTTGCAGAGTTTCTGCTGAAAGATCAGCTCTTAACCTTATCGGGATTCCCTTGTGTGTTATTTGTTGTTTTTCCCCCGCTGCTTTTAATATGTTTTCTTTGTATTTAATTTTTGACAGTTTGATTAATATGTGTCTTGGCATATTTCTCCTTGGATTTGTCCTGTATGGGACTCTCTGTGCTTCCTGGACTTGATTAACTATTTCCTTTCCCATATTAGGGAAGTTTTCAACTATAATCTCTTCAAGTATTTTCTCAGTCCTTTTCTTTTTCTCTTCTTCTTCTCGGACCCCTATGATTCGAATGTTGGTGCATTTAATGTTGTCCCAGAGGTCTCTGAGACTGTCTTCAGTTCTTTTCATTCTTTTTTCTTTATTCTGCTCTGCAGTAGTTATTGCAACTATTTTATCGTCCAGGTCAGTTATCCATTCTTCTGCCTCAGTTATTCTGCTATTGATCCCATCTAGAGTATTTTTAATTTCATTTATTGTGTTGTTCGTCGTTGCTTGTTTTCTCTTTAGTTCTTCTAGGTCCTTGTTAAATGTTTCTTGCATTTTCTGTATTCTATATCCAAGATTTTGGATCATCTTTACTATCATTATTCTGAATTCTTTTTCAGGTAGACTGTCTTTTTCCTCTTCATTTGTTAGGTCTGGTGGGTTTTTATCTTGCTCCTTCATCTGCTGTGTGATTTTCTGTCTTCTCATTTTGCTTAACTTACTGTGTTTGGGGTCTCTTTTTCACAGGCTGCAGGTTCGTAGTTCCCGTTGTTTTTGGTGTCTGTCCCCAATGGCTAAAGTTGTTTCAGTGGGTTGTGTAGGCTTCCTGGTGGAGGGGACTGGTGTCTGTGTTCTGGTGGATGGGGCTGGATCTTGTCTTTCTGGTGGGCAGGTCCACATCTGGTGGTGTGTTTTGGGGTGTCTGTGGCCTTATTATGATTTTAGGCAGCCTGTCTGCTAATGGGTGGGGTTGTGTTCCTGTCTTGCTAGTTGTTTGGCATGGGGTGTCCAGCACTGTAGCTTGCTGGTCATTGAGTGAAGCTGGGCATTGGTGTTGAGATGGAGATCTCGGGGAGATTTTCGCCGTTTGATATTATGTGGAGCTGGGAGGTCTCTTGTGGACCAGTGTCCTGAAGTTGGCTCTCCCACCTCAGAGGCACAGCACTGACTCCTGGCTGCAGCACCAAGAGCCTTTCATCCACATGGCTCAGAATAAAAGGGAGAAAAAGTAGAAGGAATGAAGGAAGGAAGGAAGAAAGAAAGAAAAGAAATGAAAGGAGAGTGGAAAGAGGATAAAATAAAAAGTAAGATAAAATAGTTATTAAAATAAAAAATAATTATTTAGAAAAAAATTTTTTTAAAAAGAAAAGAAAAACGGACGGATAGAACCCTAAGACAAATGGTGACATCAAAGCTATACAGACAAAACCTCACACAGAAGCATATACATACACACTCACAAAAAGAGGAAAAGGGGAAAAAATAATAAATCTTGTTCTCAAAGTCCACCTCCTCATTTTGGGGTGATTCGTTGTCTATTCAGGTATTCCACAGATGCAGGGTACATCAAGTTGATTGTGGAGCTTTAATCTGCTGCTTCTGAGGCTGCTGGGAGAGATTTTCCTTTCTCTTCTTTGTTCTCACAGCTCCCGGGGCTCAGCTTTGGATTTTGCCCTGCCTCCGCGTGTAGGTCGCCGGAGGGCGTCTGTTCTTCGCTCAGACAAGACGGGGTTAAAGGAGCAGCTGCTTCGGGGATTCTGGCTCACTCAGGCCGGGGGGGAGGGAGGGGTGCAGATGCGGGGCAAGCCTGCGGCGGCAGAGGCCAGCGAGACGTTGCACCAGCCTGAGGCGCGCCCTGCGTTCTCCCTGGGAAGTTGTCCCTGGACCCGGGGACCCTGGCAGTGGCGGGCTGCACAGGCTCCCCGGAAGGGAGGTGTGGAGAGTGACCTGTGCTCGCACACAGCCTTCTTGGTGGCGGCAGCAGCAGCCTTAGCGTCTGATGCGCGTCTCTGGGGTCCGCGCTGTTAGCCGCAGCTCGCGCCCGTCTCTGGAGCTCCTTTAAGCAGCGCTCTTAATCCCCTCTCCTGGCGCACCAGGAAACAAAGAGGGAAGAAAAAGTCTCTTGTCTCTTCGGCAGGTCCAGACTTTTCCCCGGACTCCCTCCCGGATAGCCGTGGCGCACTAACCCCCTGCAGGCTGTGCTCACGCCGCCAAACCCAGTCCTCTGCCTGTGATCCAACCGAAGCCCGAGCCTCAGCTCCCAGCCCCGCCCGCCCCGGCGGGTGAGGAGACAAGCCTCTCGGGCTGGTGAGTGCTGGTCGGCACCGATCCTCTGTGCGGGAATCTCTCCGCTTTGCCTTCCGCACCCTGGTGGCTGCGCTCTCCTCCGCGGCTCCAAAGCTTCCTCCCTCCACCACCCGCAGTCTCTGCCGGTGAAGGGGCTTCCTAGTGTGTAGAGACTTTTCTCCTTCACAGCTCCCTCCCACTGGTGCAGGTCTGTCCCTATGGTTTTGTCTCTGTTTTTTCTTTTTTTCTTCTGCCCTACCCAGGTACGTGGGGAGTTTCTTGCCTTTTGGGAGGTCTGAGGTCTTCTGCCTGCGTTCAGTAGGTGTTCTGTAGGAGTTGTTCCACGTGTAGATGTATTTCTGTTGTATCTGTGGGGAGGAAGATGATCTCCGCGTCTTACTCTTCCGCCATCTTCCCGATTCGCCCCAATCATTGTTTTATACCTAAAACAATGGCATGTGAAAATTTCATCTCAAAATTTTTAAAAAAGATTGAAATATACTTTAAAAATGAATTGGGAAGTATTCTTTTTTATTTTTTGAAAGGTATTTTGTAGAATTGATGTTAACTCTCTTTAAATGTTTGGCAGAATTCTCCAGTTAAGTCATCTGGACCTGGAGGTTTTTTGGAAAAGGAGCGTTTAAATTATAAATTCAATTTCCTTAATATTTATAGGGCAGTTAATATTTTATATTTAATATTAGATGAGTTGTGGTGGTTTCTGTGTTCAAAGATTTGGTTCATTTAACCTAAGTTTTCAAGTTTATATGTGTGGAGTTGTTTGTAATTGTTTATGATATGAATGTTTGCATCCCCCACAAAGTCATATGTTGAAGCCCTAATGCCCAATGTGACGGGGCCTTTGGAAGGTGATTGGCTTATGTGGGAAGAGCCCTCATGAGTTGGATCAGTGCCCTTATAAAAGAGACTCCAGCAAGATAACTCATCTCCTTCCACTGTGTAAGGACACAGCTTGGACTTCCTAGTCTCCAGAACTGTGGGAAATAAAATTATGTTGCTACCCAGACTGTGGTATTTTCTTATAGCAACCCAAGTGAACTAAGAGAATAATATTCCTTTGTTATTTTTTAGATGTGGGCATTTCTGGGCAGCTGACTTCTTCTCTTCCAATTCTGGGGTATATGAAATATAAAAGAAAACCCAGGCAACTAACCATGTTGTTCCTAGGTCCCTGGCTGGTCTGTTTTCTTCTCTCCACCTTTCCGAGTCTTCTTATGTTTATGTTATGTTCTTATGTATAATGTCCAGAGTTTCAGTTGTACTTAAGTAGCAGGAAGAATAGGGAAAAGTATATCTACCCTATGTTCCCAGAGTGCAAGTCTCCATCTTAAGTTTTTGATATTACTCTGTGGTTTATGTATTGCTAAGGTATTGTAGCCAAATCATTTTTGACAAGATAAAGTGTCACTATTACTATGAAACCATTGTTGTCCATTTGGCAAATCTTAATTACATTCAGTGGCCTGAGGTGCTTGGTGAATATGACTTTTGAATATGTGGAAATGTTTTAAGTATTGACTTAGAGCAGACTATTTCTATAATAGCAAAAGATTTGCCCTAATTTCATTTGTGAGTAGATATTTGTACATAAAAATTTATTTGACAAATAAAATATGGTCATTTAATTATTCAAAGGCAGTTTACAGACAGATCTGCTTTTGGATAATTACAGATGTCTCAACCACTTATTTGATTTCACAGGCAAATGAATAAGTAGAAGAGAAACACTGCAAGCAATTGAGTGTAAATGTGCATTCAAATAACAACTTTAATAATTAAATTTATGTCTTCAGTGTTTCCTGACAAGAATGTCATACCTATTTCTCATAGTTACATTTATTGGTCCAGTAACGTGAAATAAATGGTCTGAGATTGTTAGTTTGTATTTTCAAATCCTTTCAATTTAGTCAGAGGGAGTAACCATATCAAACACACTTCTTCTATGGAATAAATGTGGCTATTCTGCATATGAAAAAGTCCATGTTCTATTTTTTCCTAATAATTTCCCCCTCTGTGTTCACATAGCTTTTATGTCAGTGTTTTCATAAAAAATGCATTGTCATACACCTAGAATTGGTATATATGTTTCACGGCACAGGTGTGAGACTTCTTGAAGCCTCCAACGTTAATCATCACTAATTGTATCATTGTGCAATGGTTAGTAGAGAATATAGAGGCTAGGAAAAAATGCAGGCTTTAAAAATATAAGCAAAAGGGTTCTACTAGTTGGGAATGTCAAGAGGCCCAACTATGAATTTAAGTTAGAATTGTATGAAGTAATATAAGTTCTCCTCTTAATGCCTTTTAATATAATTTTCTTTAGTATCCCTTAACACCCTCTTAGCCAGTAGTGCTCCATAACTATTTTAAAGTCAATGTCCTTTCTCTGTAATTTTAGCAGCCTCCAGTCTCCTAAGCATAGCTGCAAGTTGAAATGATTTTGGAGAACTGTGAGCAAAACTCTAATACCAAAAGAAAAAAAAAAGCTTCATTTTGCAGAGAAGGGTGTACTAGGTAATTGACAGAGAATGACCAGGAACATGGGCGTAGGAGTAGGTCAGACAGATTGAATTAAGTATTTTGAATGCACTGTAAATGAGATTTGAAATCAATATGCCATTTTTGTTGTATCTGATACAGACTTCTAAAGGACAGAGGCAGGATGGAAAGATGTAATACTGCTTTGTTTAGCCCTGCTAACACAAAGGGAAGTGCTGTGTGTAAAAGTTCCCCAGAATCTCTTGAAAAAGGCAGGCTGTACTCATATGATTTTGCCTTTAGAACCAGATGTTTATAATTGTATATGAAATAATTATACATTATATACTATTGCAATATACATGATGCCAATTTTCATCTTGTAACATCTACTGTCATTTTATTATTATTGTTTTGGGGTTTTCCTTAACAGCTCTTGGCTGGACACAAACTTACTGAGGTTACTCCATCCTTTATTATGCTGCATTCAAATGCAGGGATTCTAAGCAGCCCTGACTAGATCTCAAGGAATTGGTATTCCAAGTGTAGCAGATACTTTTGGTTCCAAACCCAATAGCCATTTCCTTTTTGTTTGCTTCTAGAGCCCCATATATGTTAGGGTTCCACCCTTTCTTTGCAGTCCTGTGCTCAGAGAACGGATGAATCCTAGCAGGTATAAGCTAGTCAAAATGGCCCTTTCCCTTAGCCAGTGATTGGTTTAGAGTTGTGAGTATGAACCAGTTTGGTCAAGGAATCATGAGAGATATGCTAGAGAAACTCAACTTTTCCTTGCTCTCAAAAAAAGACAGAGGGAGGACATAATCCTTTTTTCTACTGAATGTCATGCCTTAATGTGACCCTTGAGCTGCTGCTGCTGTCTAGAATTGTGGATGGGCTGACCTGAGGACAAAGTGGGGCGCACCAAGGATGGCAGAGCAGAAATTGGAAAGAACAGACCCAATGACGATGTTGAGTCTCTGATTTAGAATGAAACTTAGAGCTGCCCTACACCTAGGCTTGTTAAGTGATGTTACATGTCCCTCTGTTGAGTCATTCAGTCAAGATTCTCTATTACTTGAAACTGAAAAGGGCCTGTGAAGATAATGTTATACCACCCTTGGCTTATGTAACATCTTCCACTTAGAAAACATACTTTTTAAAGCAGTAATGGATATCAGTCATGGGGTCTATCCTTGTGTTCTTTAGGGAGTCTAGACATGCTAAATAATTCCACTTTTACACCACTGTGGGGAAAGAAAGAACTTGGCAATAATAGTTACTTATTTACTGAATCCTGTACATTGAGCACTGTGCCAGATACTTTAAATTCTCACAAAATGCTTAGGTATTATTTCCACCATTTTTTCCCCCCACAAATAAGGAAACTGAAGCTCAGGAAGTTTAAACCACTTGCCCAATGTAAAAAGCTAGTAAGAGGTAGTAAAGAGCTGAGCAGAAGTCTCTTTTTAATAAAACTTGTACTCCTAATTTTGCTGATTCCATTTTATTGAGCATGATATACTGGTTATTAAGGATAAAAAGAGATAAAGTCAAAGTTGTTTTATAGCTTTAAAAAATCCTCAGGACTTTCACCCAAAAGAAAAAAGTTCATGCCAAAGGACTATAGAAAGCAGGCCTTTAAGGATATGGTTGCAATTGTTTCCGGATTACATGTGATGGTGCAGAGGAGAGGTAACTGTGATGGGAGAAGTCACACAGTTGATGGTTAAAGAGCCCGAGCTCTGGGCCAGCCTGCTTGAGTGAGCATCATTAAGCACTTTTACAGTGTATGGGCCATCAGGTTGGAGAACAAGGATAAATGGCTATTGTAACTAGTGCTGCTAAGAACATTGTGGTGCATGTATCTTTCTGAATTAGAGTTTTCTCCGGATATATGCCCAGAAGTGGGAATGCGGGATCGTATGGTAACTCTATTTTTAGTTTTTTAAGGAACTTTCATATTGTTCTCCATAGTGGCTGCACCAATTTACATTCCCATCAACAGTGTAGGAAGGTTCCTTTTTGTGCACACCTTCTCCAGCATTTATTATTTGTAGACTTTTTGATGATGGCCATTCTGATCAGAGTGAGGTAATACCTCATTGTAGTTTTGATTTGCATTTCTCTAATAATTAGCAATGTTGAGCATCTTTTTTTTTTTTTTTTTTTTTTTGCTGTACGCGGGCCTCTCACTGTTGTGGCCTCTCCCGTTGTGGAGCACAGGCTCTGGACGCACAGGCTCAGTGGCCATGGCTCACGGAACTAGCCGCTCCGTGGCATGTGGGATCTTCCCGGAACGGGGCACGAACCTGTGTCCCCTGCAGCGGCAGGCGGACTCTCAACCACTGCGCTACCAGGGAAGCCCTGAGCATCTTTTGTTAAAAAAATAAATAAATTTATTTATTTATTTAGGGTTGTGTTGGGTGTTCTTTGCTGCACGTGGACTGCTTTCTCTAGTTGCAGCGAGCGGGGGCTACTCTTCGTGGTGGTGTGTGAGCTTCTCATTGCAGTGGCTTCTCTTGTTGCGGAGCACGGGCTCTAGGCACACGGGCTTCAGTAGTTGTGGCAGGCGGGCTCAGTAGTTGTGGCTCATGGGCTTAGTTGCTCCGTGGCATGTGGAATCTTCCTGGACCAGGGCTTGAACCCGTGTCCCCTGCATTGGCAGGCAGATTCTTAACCACTGCACCACCAGGGAAGTCCCTGTTGAGCATCTTTTCATGTGCCTGTTGGCCATCTGTATGTCTACTTGGGAAAAATGTCTATTTAGATCTTCTGCCCATTTTTTGATTGGGGTGCTTATTTATTTTGAAATTGAGCTATATGAGCTGTTTGTATGTTTTGGAAATTAATCCCTTGTAGGTCACATCATTTGCAAACATTTTCTCCCATTCTGTAGGTCTTTTCGTTTTGTTTATGGTTTCCTTTGCTGTGCAGAAGCTTTGAAGTTTAATTAGGTTCCATTTGTTTATTTTTGCTTTTATTTCCTTTGTTTTAGGAGACAGATCCAAAAAACTATTTCTGCAATTTATGTCAAAGAGTGTTCTGCCTGTGCTTTCCTCTAGGGGTTTTATAGTATCCAGTCTTACATTTAGGTCTTTAATCCATTTTGAGTTTATTTTTGTATATGGTGTTAGAGGATGTTCTAATTTCATTCTTTTACATGTAGCTGTCCAGTTTTCCCTGCACTGCTTATTGAAGAGACTGTCTTTTCTCCATTGTATATTCTTGCCTCCTTTGTCTTAGATTAATTGACCATAAATGTGTGGATTTATTTCTGGGCTTTCTATCCTGTTCCATTGATCTATATGTCTGTTCTTGTGTCAGTGCCATACTGTCTTGAATACTGTAGCTTTGTGGTATAGTCTGAAGTCAGGGAGCCTGATATTGTTACCAAGTTCAAGCTCATATGCTCACCACATGACAGGCAAATAAATGGAGAGATGAGTAGTTGGGGCAAGGAATAGCGACTTTATTCGGAAAGCCCGCAAACTGAGAAGATGGTGAACTAGTGTCCCAAAGAACCATCTTTCTTGAGTTAGGATTCAGGCTTCTTTTATACTAAAAGGGAAAGGGGTAAAGTCAAACATTTCCTGGTTCCAGTCAGACTTCGGAGGGGATGTGTTCGTTTCTTCCTTCCTGTAGCCATTCACAGGTGGACCTGATCAGGATGTTTTCTGTGAGCTAAACAAAGGTATTTTAGCTTAACACTCACTACATGGGAGTCAGGGTTCCCAGAGATGGACCATTTTGTATAATTTAAGCTTATAGGCAGCATACCTTTAGTGATTAACTTGTAGCAAAAGCAAGAATACAAATATTAAAGTAAAAGAAACAGATCCAATATGGAGTCAGATTTGTTCTTCCCTATTACAATACCTCCAGCTTTGTTATTTTTTCTTAACACATTATTGACCAGAGATGTATTAATATGTCTTTTGTTACCCAAACGTTATTGACCGGAGACATTTCAGTATTCATTTACATAACAAATCGCCAGCCACAGGCGTTAGTTTCTGCAAAAATCCCCTGGTCAATAATGAGTTAAGGTTACTTTGGCTGTTTGGAGTGTTCTATGGTTCTAAATAGGAATTTTAGGATCATTTGTTTAGTTCTATGACAAATGACATGGGTATTTTGATAGGGATTACATTAAATCTGTAGATTGCTTTGGGTAGTACAGACTTTTTTTTTTTTTTCTTGCGGTACATGGGCCTCTCACTGTTGTGGCCTCTCCCGTTGCGGAGCACAGGCTCTGGACGCACAGTCCCGGCGGCCATGGCTCACAGGCCGAGCCGCTCCATGGCATGTGGGATCTTCCCAGACCGCGGAATGAACCCGTGTCCCCTGCATCGGCAGGCGGACTCAACCACTGTGCCACCAGGGAAGCCCGGTAGTACAGACATTTTAACAATACTAATTTTTCCAATCCATGAACATGGGGTATCTTTCCATTTCTTTGTATCATCTTCAACTTCCTTCATCAGTGTTTTATAGTTTTCAGAGTATAGGTCTTTCACCTCCTTGGTTAAGTTTATTTCTAGGTATTTTATTTTTTTTATGTGATTTTAAATGGGATTGTTTTCTTGCTTTCTCTTTATCTCAGTTCATTATTAGTGTATAGAAAAGCAACAGAATTCTTTATATTAATCTCATACCTGCAACTTTACTGAATTAATTTATCAGTTATAATAGGTTTCTGATAGAAATTTTAGGGTTTTCCATATATAGTATCACATCATTTGCAAATAGTGACAGTTTTACTTCTTTTCTTCGAATTTGGATGCCTTTTATATCTTTTTCTTGTCTGATTGCTGTGGCTAAGACTTCCAATACTATGTTGAATAAAAGTGGTGAGAGTGGGCATCCTTGTCACCTTCCTGATTTTAGAAGAAAAGTGTTCAGCTTTTCATCATTGAGTATGATGTTAGCTGTGGGTTTGTCATCTATGGTCTTTATTATGTTGAGATATGTTCCCTCTATGCCAATTTGGGTTTTTTTTTTTGCATTTTTTAAAACATCTTTATTGGAGTATAATTGCTTTACAATGGTGTGTTAGTTTCTGCTGTATAGCAAAGTGAATCAGCTATACATATACATATATCCCCATATCTCCTCCCTCTTGTGTCTCCCTCCCACCCTCCCTATTCCACCCCTCTAGGTGGACACACAGCACCGAGCTGATCTCCCTGTGCTATGTGGCTGCTTCCCACTAGCTCTCTATTTTACATTTGGTAGTGTATATATGACCATGCCACTCTCTCACTTCATCCCAGCTTACCCTCCCCCCTCCCCGTGTCCTCAAGTCCATTCTCTATGTCTGCGTCTTTGTTCCTGTCCTGTCCCTAGGTTCTTCAGAACCATTTTTTTTTTGATCACATATATATGTATTAGCATACGGTATTTGTTTTTCTCTTTCTGACTTACTTCACTCTGTATGACAGTCTCTAGGTCCATCCACCTAACTACAAATAACTCAATTTCGTTTCTTTTTATGGCTGAGTAATATTCCATTGTATATATGTGCCACATCTTTATCCATTCATCTGTTGATGGACACTTAGGTTGCTTCCATGTTCTGGCTATTTTAAATAGAGCTGCAATGACCATTGTGGTACATGACTGTTTTTGAATTATGGTTTTCTCAGGGTATATGCCCAGTAGTGGGATTGCTGGGTCATACAGTAATTCTATTTTTAGTTTTTTAAGGAACCTCCGTACTGTTCTCCATAGTGGCTGTATCAATTTACATTCCCACCAACAGTGCAAGAGGGTTCCCTTTTCTCCACACCCTCTCCAACATTTATTGTTTGTGGATTTGTTGATGATGGCCATTCTAACTGGTGTGAGGTGATACCTCATTGTAGTTTTGATTTGCATTTCTCTAATGATTAGTGATGTTGAGCATTCTTTCATGTGTTTGTTGGCATTCTGTATATCTTCTTTGGAGAAATGTCTATTTAGATATTCTGCCCATTTTTGGACTGGGCTCTTTGTTTTTTTGATATTGAGCTTCATGAGCTGCCTGTATATTTTGGAGATTAATCCTTTGTCAATTATCAATTAATTATCAATTAATCCTTTGATAATTGCCTTTGTTTGCAAATATTTTCTCCCATTCTAAGGGCTGTCTTTTCATCTTGTTTATGGTTTCCTTTGCTTTGCAAAAGCTTTTAAGTTTCATTAGGTCCCATTTGTTTATTTTTGTTTTTATTTCCATTTCTCTAGGAGGTGGGTCAGAAAGGATCTTGCTGTGATGTATGTCCTAGAATGTTCTGCCTGTGTTTTCCTCTAAGAGTTTTATAGTGTCTGGCCTTACATTTAGGTGTTTAATCCATTTTTGAGTTTACTTTTGTATACGGTGTTAGGGAGTGTTCTACTTTCATTCTTTTATATGTAGCTGTCCAGTTTTCTTAGCACCACTTATTGAAGAGGCTGTCTTTTTTCCATTGTATATACTTGCCTCCTTTATCAAAAATAAGGTGACCATATGTGTGTGGGTTTATCTCTGGGCTTTCTATCCTGTTCCATTGATCTATATTTCTGTTTTTGCCAGTACCATACTGTCTTGATTACTGTAGCTTTGTAGTACAGTCTGAAGTCCGGGAGCCTGATTTCTTCAGCCCCATTTTTCTTTCTCAAGATTACTTTGGCTATTCGGAGTCTTTTGTGTTTCCATAAAAATTATGCAATTTTTTGTTCTAGTTCTGTGAAAAATGCCATTGGTAGTTTGATAGGGATTGCGCTGAATCTGTAGATTGCTTTGGGTAGTACAGTCATTTTCACAATGTTGATTCTTCCAATCTGAGAACATGGTATATCTCTCCATCTGTTTGTATCTTTAATTTCTTTTATCAGTGTCTTATAGTTTTCTGCATAGAGGTTTTTTGTCTCCTTAGGTAGGTTTATTCCTAGGTATGTTATTCTTTTTGTTTCAGTGGTAAATGGGAGTGTTTCCTTAATTTCTCTTTCAGATTTTTCATCATTAGTGTATAGGAATGCAAGAGATTTCTGTGCATTAATTTTATATCCTGCTACTTTACCAAATTCATTGATTCACTCTAGTAGTTTTCCGGTAGCATCTTTGGGATTCTCTATGCTCTATACCAGTTTGGATAAGAGTTTTTTTTTTATCATGAATGGATGTTGAATTTTGTCAAATAATTTTTCTGTGTCTATTGAGATGATCATTGATTTGATAATGTGGTCTATCACATTGATTAATTTGCAGGTATTGAACTATCCTTGCATCCCTGGAATAAATCCCACTTGATCATGGTGTATGATTCTTTCTATATGTTGTTGAATTCAGTTTGCTAATATTTTCTTGAGGATTTTTACATCTATATTCATCAGAAATATTGGGCTGTAATTTTCTTTTTTAGTCATATCTTTGGTTTTGGTATCAGGGTAGTGGTGGCCTCATTGAATGAATTTGAGAGTGTTTCCTTCTCTTCAATTTTTTGGAATAGTTTGAGAAGGATAGGTATTAGCTCTTCTTTATATGTTTGGTAGAATTCCTCTGTGAAGCCATCCAGTCACGAACTTTTGTTTACTGGCAGTTTTTTGATTACTAATTAATTTTTTTAAAAATTGAATTCTATAACTAATCTAATTCTATTATTAATTGAATTACTAATTCAAGTAATCCCTTGAATTATTGATTGGTCTGTTCAGATTGTCTATCTCTTTCTGATTCAGTTTGGAAGATTGTATATTTCCTGGAAATTATCCATTTCTTCTAGGTTTTCCAAGTTTTTCATAGTATTCTATTATTTTTTGTGTCTCTGTGATATCAGTTATAACTTCTCTTCTTTCATTTCTTATTTTGTGTTCTCTCTCTTTTTTTCTTAATGAGCCTGGCTAAAGGCTTATCAATTTTGTATATCTTTTCAAAAAACAGCTCTTAATTTCCTTTATCTTTTCTATCATTTTTTTGTCCATTTTATTTCCTCTTTGATTTATATTATTTTCTTCCCTCTGCTGACTTTGGACCTTGTTTGTTCTCCTTCTCATTCCTTTAGATGATAGGTTAGGTTATTTATTTGAGATTTTTCTTGTTTCTTGAGGTAGGCCTGTATCGCTGTGAGCTTTTCTCTTAAAACTGTTTTTATTGTACCCCGTAGATTTTGAAAAGCTGCGTTTTAATTTTCATTTGGCTTGAGGTGTTTTCTGATTTCCTCTTTTATTTCTCTGGACAGCTCCCAATCCACTGCCTCTGTGAGTGCCAGTAATGGCCACCCTCACCCTCTTCACATGCAGTACCAGGTCCAAGCCTGCTCTGGCTGCCACAAATGAGCACTCTCCTTGGCACTGGCAGCCTTCAGCCTTCACCCTAATGGGGAGCTGCACTGGAACAAGAGGTGTCAGGGTGGGCACTCAACATGAGCTGGGACATGCACTGGGGCAGTCATGGGAAACTGGCCAGAGCCCTGGGCAGTTTCAACCTGCCTCCTCTGCCTTGTCACTGGGAGTAAGCAGGCATATGTCCATTCGTCACGAGCTGAATCTAGGTTTCTTACAGCCTTCCTGTTAGTCCCACTGTTTTTCAAACCAGCTAAGGGGACTCCTCTTCCTGGTGCCTCATCCCAGGGCTACAGTGCCCAATATGTGGTCAAATTGCTCATGCCCCGGGGAGAATCTTTAAGCCCATCTAATCCCCCTCCTCTTCTGTGTCCCCTCCTAGGGGCACAGGTCCCTCCCCGATCTCTTTTCCCTTCCTACCTGACTCTGTGTGGATGTTTCTATACAGCCTTGGTTGTATAATAGTCTTTCTTCCAGTCTCCAGTTTGTTTTCAGTGAGGATTGCTCCACATGTAGATGTACTCTTGATGTGTTTGTGGAGGGAGGTGAGCTCAGCATCCTCCTGCTCTGCCATCTGGAGCTTCTCCCCAAAGCAACTTTTAAATTTGTATATAGGTAGGTCTAGACATAACATGCATGCTTCTTTACTGCATCAGCCAGATAGACATTGAGTTATGATGTTTTATTTTTATAAAATATTTCATTTGATGTAATTAATTTTAAATTAAGTTTAAATAATTTTAATTTAAAATCTTGATATTTTTAAACTGCCTTGTATTTTGCCTGTTAATTTTCATAAGCAGTTTTTAAAAGTAATTTAGAAGAAAATAGCCCTTTTGAAAGCATTTAAAAACAATTTTAACTTTTCTATTTTAATATTTTAATTTACTTTTTTGGGTAAATATATATCCATTTTGTTCCATTTGAAGTTACAATTTAAAAAATAATTATACTATATTTTTTATTTTTTAGATAAATAATAAAAATAGATAAATAAAAATAATAAATAAAATAATTATTTTTTAGATAAATAATAAATAAATAAATAATAAATAATTATTTTTAGATAAATTATTTTTAGATAAATAAATAAATAAAAATAAAAACACACAAAAAACCCACAAATTATATAAAAATTCAATTATAGAAAAATAATTGGTGGATTTCTGAAACAAAGGCAAGAAATATAACTGCTATGGTCTCAACGTTTGTGTCCCCTCCCCCACCAAATTCATGTTGAAACCTAATGCCCAAGGTGATGGTATTAGGAAGTGGGGCCCTTGGGAGGTAATTGATCTTGAGAGTAGAGCCCTCATGAGTGTGATTAGCACCCTTATAAAAAAAGACCCAGAGAGCTCTCTCCCCTCTTCCACCTTGTGAGGACACAGTGAGAAGTCAGCAGTCTGCAGGCCAGAGGAGGGCTGTCACCAAAACCTGACCATGCTGCACCGTGATCTTGGATTTCCAGCCTCCAGGATGTGAGAATAAATTTCTGTTGTTTATAAGCTACCCAGTCTGTGGTATTTTGTTATAGTAGCCCAAAAGGACTAAAATCACAACTTTTAGGAAATAATTGTGAATTATGTATGTTTTCACGTTATTACTAATTCAAGAGTTTTCATTCATCCAATCATTGTTGCCCTGTCAACAGAACCTAAACATGCATGATAATAATTAAATTTAGTCATGTTTGATATTTTGCCAACCTTCAGTCCTAGCAAACCTTACCTTTACACATAATTTTCAGTTTTGTTATTTCAAAGGTATATTTGCAAAATATATTTATTCAATAAAATACATTTTATTTAACAATTTATTAGCTTATTTATGTTTAAAAATTTAAACTGTGGCATGTGAGCTTTCATTTGTATGCTTGTCCGAGGTCCTGAAGATGTTAGGGACAGCCTGAAGAAGGGACTTTTTCAGGTCTTGAAGCTGCTTCTGTGGTCGCTGTGGAAACACCTGATCTGAGCCAACCTTGGCTAGTCTCCTTCCTTTTCTCCTTCTTGTTTTTGTTGTTGAAAACTGGGAAAGGAGGAGAAAGAATCTCCTGGAGATCAGTCTGTATGCTTTCTCTCTCCAAGAAAGACTCACAGGGGGTGAGGAGCCTCTGGAGTGGCAAAAGAGGCACTTGGGAAGACCTTCCTGTATGCATCGAACTGCAAGGGAACTGGCTGACTTCCTAGTCCCCATCTAGTTCTCCTCAGTGCTTCAGGATGTGTAAAATTCTGCTCCTAGAACTTTATCTTCAGTTTCAATTATTCTCTATCTTTTAGCATTTTGGTTCTTCCTGCGAACAAGTTTGATTTTGGAAAAGAAGCAGAGAGGATCTGTGTTTCCAGGGCAACAGGGAAGAAGAACCACACAATATAGTGGAGCTGAGATAGAGAATGAGGGGAGATGTGATGGAGATAGTGGAATTGGAAGGAAGTGAGAGCAGGTGGATGGAGATGAGGGGAGCGGGAGTAGAGTTGGGAAAGGAGATGAGAAGGAGAAAGTCCAACTGCCCTTTCAGCTATTTCACCTAGGACTGAAAGGAAGGGGAGTATTTTGGAAGTCAGGTTTTGGCAGTGAGAGGGAGCTAGGCATTCTGTTGAACAGCTAAGAGGGGACCTTGTGTATGCTGTTACTTAAAAACATGGACTTCTGAGTCAGACAGATGGGCTCAAATCCATCTGACAGTTTTTAGCTATCTGACCTTGGGCAAATTGATTAACCTACTTGTGTCCCAGTCTTCTCATCTGTAAAATTTAGCAGAATAATTAGGACCTATTTCATAGGATTATTGTGAGGACTAATGAGGTGTCATTTGAGAAGTATTTGCTAGTGTACCTAGCACACTCTAAGTAAATTACAGTTATTGGATAATTTACTCTCTTCTCCAGACCAAGTCATCTGACTAAAGATTCCACAAATCATCTTTAACCTGGGCTCAACCAAGCCTATTTCTGTTGTTACCCCGAGGCATTCTGACCCTAGAAAACAGGTCTTTGAAGCAGGAAAATTACCAAAAGGGGTCAGACTCTACCTTGCTCTAGTATAGACTTCTTGAATCTTCCCCTCAACATTGCCACTAGAATGATCCTTTAAAATGTGAATCTACTTGTTACTTTACTGCTAAAGTCTTTGAATGGCTTGTTGCCTCCAGAACAGAGTGAAAACTCTTTAGCTTGGCATAGAAGGTCCTCCTTGACCTGGCCTCTGATGACCTTTCCTCTGTTGTATGTGTATGTGAATTTCCTCCCAAGTAACTGAACACAGGACTTGCCTCATTCATTTCTGTCTTACTAATTTTCAGTGTTTGTTTGGTTTTGATTAGGACGTATCTTTACATGGTTCACAATTTTAAATATATGAAAGGAATACAGTGAAAACTCTTTCTTTCCTTTATTTTCTAGATACAGTGTTGCCTTTCTAGGAGGGAACCAAGTAATGTTAATAGTTTTAAAAATATATTTTGGGAGATATTTCACATGAGAGAGTGTGTGTGTGCGTGTATTCTTTCTTCTCCCTTTATAAACAAATGGTAGCATATTATTCATACCATCCTGTACTCTGAATTTTTCCCCTTAATATATCTTGGCAATCTTTCTATCTCAGTATATAGTGAGTATTCTCAACCTTTTTTGCCACTGCATGGTGTTATTCATATCTTTATACCTTAACATCTGGCACATAGTTAAATAAATGATAAGTATTGAGTGAATGAAAACAAAAGGACACTTTTGTGCTGCTTTTAGACATTAGCTGAATAAGCTACTATATGTTGTTCCAACACGTTACACATATCACACATGACATAGACAAATCATACAAAGTCTGATCTAACAACAAATAGAAATCTGACTTGTCTTATTCTTTCCTATCCATTAGAGGGAGACATGAGCCTGTTGTGTAAAGCCAACAATTAGATCCTCTAACTAGAAAATCTGAACCAACTCTACAGCACATGGTCCTTTGTAGAATTTGAACCCTTAATAAAGCTATCCAGAGCTGCAGGATCTGGGATGATAAAGGAAATTAATTGCAGGAGGAGGAAGTGGAAGACTAGGAGTGAGGACACAGTTGAACTCTGCTCAGTTCCTAATAGCAAGACAAATTCATCACCTTTGCTTGGTGCTGTGCTAGTAAACCAGCTCTCAAAAAAAAATCCTGCTTGCTTGTCACTGTGCTGCAAATCTTTATAGCCTTTACAATACGGACTTCTGGGTATATGTTATACTGATTCTACTCTCTGCTTTTATCCTTTGGAGACTAAGAGACTCCCCCAAAAGGTAAATGCTATCAAGAGTAGAACTTTGTAGCTGTAGATTAGTTATGTTTAAAACACCTACTTGCAAGTCTTGCTTCTTTGGGATATCAAAATGTATTTTGTGATGTACTAAGGATACTGGTCCTGAAGTCTACCAAATATTATAGTGCATTTTAGCCTAATTCATTATCTGTATGAAGTTATAATAGTAGCTGTAGATGACTAGGAATTATGTCATTTGTATTAAACCCAGATCTGTTTCTGAGTATGTGGTTCATGGTGTTGTGAAAAATGTTTTACCTTTTACCTTTGTCAGTTTGTAAGGAGAGGATTTCCTTTACCCTTTGTAGCTCAGAGAGCACCTGATGTATCATCTCAAACACAATAAACATGCTCCTGAAAAAACCAAAAAAATCCTGCTTGTTTGTAGTGTTTACAGATTACCTAGAGAAAAAGATAATACTCAAAGTGAGCCATGAGCCAAAAACCAGAGAACAGTCAAGAAGTGTTCATCAGTCAAGTACTGTGTTGTTCTGAAGGAAACAGACCTAAGCACCCCTAAGCTCCTCTCTGACCAAGGGACATAGTGTAACTGCTCACCGGGCTGATTTCAAGCTGTGTTTGGCTTAACAACTCAATTGCAAATTCCTTGGGTAATTAACAATCAGTTCTCCTGAGTGTGAACAGGCTCCAGCATACTGCTGTGCCTTCTTGGGCTGTAGTTACCTTACCTGTAAAATAGGGACAATAAATCACCCATTATGCAGATTCCATTATACAGTGGACACTTTAGCACTTTGAACACTTTAAAGCAATATTCCCCAAACATCCGAATTATAAAATCACCCAGTAGCTTGTGGAAAATGCGCATTTCCAGGATCTGTCCCAGAGCTCCTGGTTCAGAGCCTGCTGGGGAGGAGGGACCTGTGAATCTGTATTTTATTTTTAATTTATTTTAATTTTTAATTGAGTTATAATTAACATACAGTATTGTATTAGTTTCAGGTATATAACATAGTGATTCGATATTTATATACATTATGAAATGATCACCACAATAAGTCTAGTTACCATTTGTCACCATACAGAGTTGCCACAATGTTATTGACTAAATATTCACTATGTGTACATTACATCTGCATGACATTTATTTTATACTGGGAACTTTGTACCTTTTAATCCTGTTCACCGATTTCATCTGTCCCCCAAAACCCCATCCCTATGGCAACCACCAGTTTGTTCTCTGTATCTATGAGTCTATTTCTGTTTTGTTTGTTCATTTATTTTATTTTTTAGATTCCACATATAAGTGAGGTCATACAGTATTTGTTTTTCTCTAACTTACTTCACTTAGTATGATATCCTCCAGGACAATCCATGTTGCTGTACATGGCAAGATTTCATTTTTTTTTATGGCTAATATTCTATTGTTTATCCACATCTTCTTTATCCACTCATCTATCAATGGACATTTCATTTGCTTCCATACCTTGGCTATTGTAAATAGTGCTGCAGTGAACATAGGGGTACATGTAACTTTTTGATCAGTGTTTTCATTTTCTTTGGATAAATACTCAAAAGTGGAATTGCTGAATCATTTGGTACTTCTATTTTCAGTTTTTTGAGGAACCTCTATACTGTTTTTCATAGTGGCTGCACCAGTTTGCCTTCCCACCAGCAGTACATGAGGGTTCCCTTTTCTCTACATCCTTGTCAACACTTGTTGCTTTTTGTCTTATTGATAATAGTCATTTTGACAGGTGTGAGGTGGTTTTTCATTGTGTTTTCTTTTTTCTTAGGCTGTGCCACATGGCCTGTGGGATCTTAGTTCCCCAACCAGGGACTGAACCCATGCCCTCTGTGGTGGAAGTGCAGAGTCTTAACCATTGGACTGCCAGGGAAGTCCCTGTTATTGTGGTTTTAATTTGCATTTCCCTGATGATTAGTGATGTTGAGCACCTTTTCATGTGGCTGTTGGCCACCTGTATGTCTTCTTTGGAAAAAAAGTCTATTCAGGTGCTCTGCCCATTTTTTAAATGAGTTGTTTGTTTTTTTGATATTGAGTTGTATGAGATCTTTATATATTTTGGATATTGACCCCTTATTGGATATATCATTTGCAAATATCTTCTCCCATTCAGTAGGCTGCCTTGTTGTTTTGTTGGAAGTTTCCTTCACTGTGCAAAATCTTTTTAGTTTGATGCAGTCCCATATTTTTACTTTTGTTGCCCTTGCCTGAGAAGACATATCCAAAGAAAATATTGCTAAGATGGATTTCAAAGAGGTTACTGCCTACTTTTTCTTCTAGGAGTTTTATGGTTTCAGGTCTTCAATCCATTTTTAGTTTATTTTTGTATAAGAAAGTGGTCCACTTTCATTCTTTTGCATGTAGCTGTCTAGTTTTCCTGACACCATTTATTGAAGAGATTGTCTTTTCCCCATTGTATTTTCTTCCCTTTTTTGTCATAGATTAATTGACCATATGAGTATTGGTTTATTTCTGGGCTCTCAATTCTGTTCCAGTACCACACAGTCTTGATTACTATAGCTTTGTAGTATAGTTTCAAGCCTGGGAGGGTGATATATCCACTTTATTCTTCTTTCTCAATATTGCTTTGGCAATAAGGGTCTTCCGTGGTTCCATACAAATTTTAGGATTATTTGTTCTAGTTTTTAAAAAAATGCCATGGATATTTTGATAGGGGTTGCACTGAATCAATAGATTGCTTTGGGTAGTATGGGCATTTAAATGGTATTGATTCTTCTAATCCATGAGCACAGTATATCTTTCCATTTATTTGTATTGTCTTCAATTTCTTTCCTCAATATCTTATAGTTTTCAGAGTACAGAGCTTTCACCTTCTTGGTTAAATTTATTCTTAGGTATTTTATTGTTTTTGATGCAGTTGTAAATGGGATTGTTTTCTTTACTTCTCTTTCTGATAGTTTGTTATTAGTGTATAGAAATGCAAGAGATTCCTGTGTATTAATTTTGTATCCTGCAATTTTACTGAATTCATTTATTAGTTTGAATTGGGTTTTTTTTGGTGGAATCTTTGGCGTTTTCTCTATATATTGTGGTATCATATCATCTACAAATATAAATAGTAACAGTTTTACTTCGTCTTTTCCAATTTGGATAAATTTTATTTGCTTCTATTGCCTAAATGCTGTGGCTAGGACTTCCAATACTATGTTGAATAAAAGTGGTGAGAATAGGCATCCTTGTCTTGTTCCTGATTTTAGAGGAAATGATTACAATTTTTCACCATTGAGCATAATGTTAGCTGTGGGTTTGTCATACATGGCCTTTATTATGTTGAGGTATGTTCCCTCTATACCCACTTTGTTGAGAATTTTTATCATAAGTGGATGTTGAATTTTGTCCCGTGCTTTTTCTGCATCTATTGAGGTAATCATAAGATTTTTACCCTTCGTTTTCTTAATGTGATGTATCATGTTGATTGATTATGGATTTTAAACTATCCTTACATCCCTGGAATGAATCCCACTTGATCATGTGTATGATTCTTTTAATGTATTATTGAATTCAGTTTGTTAATCTTTTGTTGATTATTTTTTCATCTATGTTTATTAGTGATATTGGCCTGTAATTTTCATTTTTGTGTATGGTGTCTTTGTCTGGTTTTGGTATCAGGGTAATGTCAGCCTTGTAAAATGTGTTTGGAAGTGTTCTTTCTTGTTCAATTTTTTGGACTAATTTGAGAAAAATAGATATTAACTCTTCTTTAAATATTTGGTAGAATTCACCTGTGAAGCCATCTGGACCCAGACTTTTGGGGGAATTTTTTAAATTACTGATTCCATTTCATTACTATTAATTGGTCTATTCAGATTTTCTATTTCTTCATCATTCAGTCTTGGAAGATTATATGTTCTGATGCATTTAGCCATTTCTTATAGGTTTTCTAATTTGTTGGCATATAATTGTTCATAATATTTGCTTATGATCGTTTGTATTTCTGTGGTATTGGTTGTAATTTTTCCCCTTTCATTTCCAATTTTATTTATTTGGGCCCTCTCTTTTTCTTGATGAGTCTGGCTAAAGGTTTGTCAATTTTGTGTATTTTTCAATTTTCAAAGAACCAACTCTTAGTTTCACTGATCTTCTATTGTTTTATTTTAGTCTCTATTTCATTTATTCCTACGCTGCTCTTTATGATTTCCTTCCTTCTACCAACTTTGGGCTTTGTTTGTTCTTTTTCTAGTTTCTTTAAATGTGAATTTAGACTGTTTATTTGAGATTTTTTTCTGTTTATTGAGGTAGGCCCCTATCAGTGTGAACTTCCTTCTCAGGACTGTTTTTTTTTGCTGTGTCCCATAGATTTTGGAAAGTTGTGTTTCCACTTTCATTTGTCTCCAGGTATTTTTTCATTTCCTCTTTGATTTCTTCAGTGGCCCACTGATTGTTTAATAACATGTTGTTTAGTCTCCATATGTTTGTGTTTTTTCCTGTCTTCTTCTTATAATTGATTTATAATTTCATACTGTTATGGTCATATAAGATGCTGGATATGATTTCAATCTTCTTAAAATTATTGAAATTTGTTTTGTGACCTAATATGTGATCTATCCATGCACATTTAAAAAGATTGTGTATTCTGCTGCTTTTGGGTGAAATGTTCTGTGTATATCTATTAAGTTCATCTGATTTAATATGTCATTTAAGGCCAGTGTTTTCTTTTCTTAACCATTTTTAAGAATTGAAGTCTAATTAATTTACTATGTTAGATTAGTTTTAGGTGTACAGCAGATTCAGTTATACATATACATATATATTCTTTTTCAGATTCTTTTCCATTATAGGTTATTATAAGATATTGAATATAGTTCCCTATGCTATATAGTAGGACCTTGTTGTTTATCTATTTTATATATAGTGTGTATATGTTAATCCCAAACTCCTAACTTATCTCCCCCCAACCCACTATCACCTTTGGTAATCATAAGTTTGTTTTGGAATTCTGTGAGTCTCTTTCTGTTCTGTAAATAAGTTCATTTGTATCATTTTTTTAGATTCCACATATAAGTGATATCATATGATATTTGTCTTTTTCTGACTTACTTCACTTAGTATGGTAATCTCTAGGTCCAACCATCTTGCTGCAAATGGCATTATTTCATTCTTTTTATGGCTGAGTAATATTCCATTGTGTATATATACCACATCTTCTTTATCCATTCCTCTGTCAATGAATATTTAGGTTGCTTCCAGTCTTAGCTATTGTAAATAGTGCTGCAATAAACATTAGGGTGCATGTATCTTTTCAAATTAGAGTTTTCTCCAGATACATGCCTACAAATGGGGTTTCAGGATCATATGATAACTCTACTTTTCGTTTTTTAAAGAAGCTCTATACTGTTTTCCATAAGGGCTGTACCAGCTTACATTCTCACCAACGGTGGAAGAGGGTTCCTTTTTTCTCCACACCCTCTCCAGCATTTATTATTTTTCAACTTTTTATGATAGCCATTCTGACTGATGCGAGGTGATACCTCATTGCAGTTTTGATTTGCATTTCTCTAATAATTAGCAATGATGAGCATCTTTTCATGTGCCTATTGCAATCTGTATTTCTTCTTTGGAGAAATGTCTATTTAGGTATTCTGCGCATTTTTTGTTTGGAGTGTTTATTTGTTTGATATTAAGCTGTATGATCTGTTTGTATGTTTTGGAAATTAATTCCTTGTCGGTAGCATTGTTTGCAAATACTTTCTCCCAGTTTGTAGATTGTCTTTTCATTTTGTTTATGGTTTCCTTTGCTATGCAAAAGTTTTAAAGTTTAATTAGGTCCCACTTGTTTATTTTTGTTTTTATTTCCATTCCTCTAGGAGATAGATCCAATAAAAGATTGCTGTGATTTATGTCAAAGAGTGTTCTGCCTATGTTTTCCTCTAGGAGTTTTATGGTTTCCAGTCTTACATTTAGGTCTTTAATCCACTTTGAGTTTATTTTTGTATATGGTGTTAGAGAATGTTCTAATTTCATTCTTTTACATGTAGCTGTCCAGTTTTCCCAGCACCACTTATTGAGGAGACTGTCTTTCCTCCATTGTATATTCTTTTTTTTTTTTTTTACGGTACGCGGGCCTCTCACTGCTGTGGCCTCCCCCATTGTGGAGCACAGGTTCCAGACGCGCAGGGTCAGTGGCCATGGCTCATGGGCCTAGCCGCTCCGCGGCATGTGGGATCTTCCGGGACCGGGGCATGAACCCGTGTCCCCTGCATCGGCAGGCAGACTCTCAACCACTATGCCACCAGGGAAGCCCCTGTATATTCTTAAGGCCAGTGTTTTCTTATTGATTTTCTGTCTGAATGATCTGTCCATTGATAAATGGGGTATTAAAGTCCCCTACTATTATTGTATTGCTGTCTATTTCTTCATTTATTTCTGTTAATATTTGCTTTATATATTGATGTGCTTCTATGTTGGGTGCATAAATGTTTACAAATGTTATATTCTCTTGTTGGATTGATCTCTTTATCATTATGTAATGCCCTTCTTTGTCTTATTTTACAATCTTTGTTTTAAAGTCCATTTTGTCTGATATGAGTATTGCTACCCACTCCCCATCTTTCTTTTTAATTCCATTTGCATGGAATATATTTTTCTATCCCTTCACTTTTGGTTTATGTGTGTCTTGAGCTCTGAGGTGAGTCTCTTGTAGGCAGCATATACATAGGTCTTTAAAAAAAAATCCATTTAGGGCTTCCCTGGTGGCGCAGTGGTTGGGAGTCTGCCTGCCGATGCAGGGGACATGGGTTCGTGCCCCGGTCTGGGAAGATCCCACGTGCTGTGGAGCGGCTGGGCCCGTGAGCCATGGCCGCTGGGCCTGCGCATCCGGAGCCTGTGCTCTGCAACAGGAGAGGCCACAGCAGTGAGAGGCCCGCTACCGCAAAAAAAAAAAAAAAAAAAAAAAAAAATCCATTCAGCTACCCTATGTCTTTTGATTGGAACATTTAGTCTGTTTACATTTAAAGTAAGTATTGATAGGTTTATCCTTATTGCCCTTTTGTTAATTGTTTTCTAGTTGTTTTGTAGTTCTTCTGTGTTCCTGTCTTCTATTGATTTCTTCTTTTGATGAATTCCTTTAGTGTTACGTTGGATTCCTTACTCTTTATTTTTTGTGTATTCATTGTAGGTTTTTGTTTTGTGGTTACATTGAGGTTCATATATATTGACCAGTATGTATAGCTGTCTATTTTAGGCTGATAGTAGCTTAAGTTTGAAGGCATTCTAAAAGCACTACATTTTTTTATGCCCCTCATCACGTTTTATGTTTTTGATGCCATATTTTATATCTTTTCATCTTGTCTATCCCTTATTGTAGTTATAGTTGATTGTACTACTTTTGTCTTTTAACCTTCAAACTAGCTTTTAATTGGATGATCCACTCCCTTTACTATATGTTTGCCTTTACCAGTGAAATTTTTTTCTTTCATTTATTTTCTTATTTCTAGTTGTGACCTTTTCTTTTACATTTAAAGTAGACCCTTTAACATTTCTCATAAGGACAGTTTAGTGGTGATGAACTCCTTTAGTTGTTGCTTGTCAAGGAAATTCTTTTTCTCTCCTTTATTTATGAATGATAACCTTGCCAGATACAGTATTCCAGGTTGTAAGTTTTTTTCCTTTCAGCACTTTAAATATATCCTGCCACTCCTTTCTGGACTGTAAAGTTTATGTTGAAAAAGCAGCTAATAGTCTTATGGGTTTCCCTTGTATGTGATTGGTTGTTTTTCTCTTGCTTCCTTTAAGATTCTCTCTTTATCTTTAACTTTTGCCATTTTAATTATAATATGTCTTGGTGTGGATCTCTTTGGGAGATCCACACCATTTTGTTAGGGACTCCTGCTTGGGACTCTCTGTGCTTCCTAGACCTGAATATCTGTTTCCTTCCCCAGGTTATGGAAATTTTCAGGCATTATTTCTTCAAATAAAATTTCTGTCCCTTTCTCTTTCTCTTCTTCTGGGACCCCTATAATGTGAATTTAGTATGCTTGATGTTGTTCCAGAGGTCCTTTAAATTCTCGTCATTTAATTTTTTTTTCTTTTTGCTGTTCTGATTGAGTGATTTCTACTATTCTGTCTTCCATTTTGCCTGTCTGTTCTTCTGAATTATCTAATCTGCTGTTGATTCCCTCCAGTGTATTTTTAATTTCGGTTATTGTATTCTTGTATTCTTCAGCTCTGATTTGTTCTTTCCTAGATATTTTCTATGTTGAAGTTTTTACTGGGTTTCTCCATTCTTCTCCCAAGTTTGGTGAGCATCTTTATGACTATTTCTTCTAACTCTTAACAGGTAAGCTACTTATCTTCATTTCATTAGGACTTCCTGCCCCACCCCCTGCCCCCGGCTGGGGTTTTATTTTGTACTTCCATTTGGAACATATGCCTCTATCTCTTCCTTTTGTTTGACTTTTTTTGTTTCTATGAGTTAAGTGAAACAGCTACCTCTCCTGGTCTTGAAGGAGCGGCCTTGTGTAGGAGCTTCCCCTGTATAGACTGCTTGTATCTGGTGGCTTTAGCAGACCAGCTGGAGCTACAGTGGATGCAGCCCAGGGAATTCCCTGGGGAGCACTGCACTGAGGCCAGCTTAGGGAGACATCTGGAGCTGGAGTGAGTGCAGACCTGGGGCTGTCCTGGGGTGCACTGCACCCAAGGCTGCCTTAGTAGGACATCTGGAGCTGGAACAGGCATGAGGGGGTCCTGGGGGAACTTAAACAGTGGCACTTGCCAGCACCTCTGACCCCAGAGAGGGCTCCAGCAGTTCCCTGCCTGTTTAGCAGAAGCTCTAGGGTTAGTAAATGAATTTCCTTCCAGTATCATCTAGGTACCCTTTAAATTGCTGTTTTTTTGCTGTGTCACAGGGTTGGCAAGCTTGCACTTAGGCCCCTCAGCAGTATCCCTCCTTACTGCAGGTTTCCATGTGAAAGGGGTGTTCCCATGGAGAAGGTGTCTCCATCTTTTCTACAGGTTACTGTGAGGTTCTTCTATGTGCAACAGATGTGCAACCAGCCCTCAGGTCTTCTTCAGGAGGAATTACTCTGTATGTAGGTGTAGATTTTGCATGTCCCTGGGAGGAGATGAGCTCAGGGTCTTCCTAGCTGATATCTCAGACCTCTGCTGGGGATCTGTATTTTCAACAAGTGACCCAGGTAACTCTTATGATCCAGGAATGTGGGGAAACACTCCTCTAAATTAGTCTTACAATTTGGTCATCTGTCAGTAGGTCTTTCTCTGACTTACTTTACAGCTGGGTTTGCCTGAAGAGATGTATTCAGAGTTCTAGGACTAACTCCAGGCAGGGCATATAATTTCTCTACTACCCCTCCACCCTCCAATCCCAAACATCTCATATTAGAAAACTGGCTCCTTGCCCTTTCCTAGGCCAAGTCTTCCTTATATCTGTGAAGCCCTTTGTTCCAAGGACTGCTGTGTTGTTTTATTTTTTTTTTCTTAAATTTTTTAAAAAAATATTTATTTATTTAGGTGTTAGTTGGGTCTCAGTTGTGGCATGCGGGATCTTTGTTGAAGCATGCGGGATCTTTTAGTTGTGGCACACGGGCTTCTTAGTTGCAGCATGCGAACTCTTAGTTGCTGCATGTATGTGGGATCTAGTTCCCCGACCAGGGATCGAACCCAGGCCCTCTGCATTGGGAGCTCGGAGTCTTACCCACTGGACCACCAGGGAAGTCCCTGTGTTTCTTAAAGTTATCATTTATTGAGAATTTACCAGGTGTCAGGCATGTTACAATTCATCCTTTCTTTTCATCCTTACAACAAACCTCTGAAGTAGATTCTTATATTCTTCCCATTTTACAGAGGAAGATCAAAGAGGCCAGAAAAGTGTTCAAGGGCAAACAACTGGTAAGTGATCGGGCTGAAAACCCAACCCAGGACCCACTGACCCCCAAGCCTGGGCTCCATCCTGCTGTGGGCTCTTGTGGCCTGCCTGCACTGGTGCCTTTGTGCTTACTGTCCTATCTGTGGAAGCCCTGTGCTCTGACTGCAGATTCCAGAGTCAAGAGTGGAATAATGAGGGATTCTGAGGGAACAGTGCAAAGCTGGGCCTGGGCACCTGTAGAATTCGGAGGAGCCCCCAGGGGAGATCAGCGCTCTCTCTGTGTCTGAAATTCAGCCAGCTCGGGTAGTGAGCTCTGGGGTGGGGTTGGGGGGTTAATGTAAATCTCTCTCTAAGAGGAACTCAGACACACAGGACAGTGACTTCTTGTCCTCCGAATGCTTGCAAAACTCCCAGTCTCCACCACTTATTTGTCCCTTATCATTTTTAACAGGTCTTGTAGGTCATTTCTTAGGCATCTGTCTTCTCTTTTTACCTAAAGTGTAAAGCCTCAGGGAGATCAACAGTTCAGAGAGAATGGGCATTAGACTGAAACAGATCTGGTTTGACCCCTCTGCCCATACTTTACTAGCTATGCGATATTGGGCAAGTTACTTAAACTTTCTGAGCCTTAGTCTTCTCATTTGTTAAATGGAAACTTAAATTGTACGTACCTTGTGAGACTGTTTTGAGGTTTAAATGAATTAGTGCAGATAGAGGGTTTACAAGCAATTGTTGAATGAATGGCAGTCATAGACTCTTCCATCTCCTCCATCCTCCTCTTCATCATCTGTGAGTAGACACCTTCACGTGCTTTTGTGTTTCAGGTGAGCACTTAAAGCATTATTGTTTTTTAGCGTTAATGGGGCATTTTCACAAAGATGTAAATGCATAACATCAAGAAGCATTCTCAGAAAAAGAGTGTTTTATGAAAGAATAAATGTAATGTCGAGTGTCAGAATAATTTTAAGGTGAAAAAACACTAAAGAAGCTGTCAATAATGTTCTCCCTTGAATGGTATTTTAGACTGACATAGGGTGGGAAGGGTAGAGGGAAGGGATGGGGTCAGGCTGACATAAGCCTAGGGATACCAGCAGTAGCATTATGAAGGACATTCAGAGACCCCAGTGCTTGGAATGCAGGAAACGAATCTGTCGAGGGGAGGCATGTAAGGATCTACATGACGTGTCAGATGACCTGGGTTCCTGTAATTGTAAGCCTGGAGAATTCACTTAAGTTTCTTTATCTGCAAAATGGGGATAAAATCATTGTCACAGAGTTGGTGTGAAAATGAAGCATTACATGGCCACGTAAGTGATCTGTTAACTGTAAAAGTCAATGTTCACCTAGGGTGGCAGTTCTTAGTAAGCTGTGGCTGGTGGGTGGGAGCAAGCTGAGGAAGCCTGTGGCCTGGACATGGGCAGGACCTGTCGAGGGGAGGCATGTAAGGATCTACATGACGTGTCAGATGACCTGGGTTCCTGTAATTGTAAGCCTGGAGAATTCACTTAAGTTTCTTTATCTGCAAAATGGGGATAAAATCATTGTCACAGAGTTGGTGTGAAAATGAAGCATTACATGGCCACGTAAGTGATCTGTTAACTGTAAAAGTCAATGTTCACCTAGGGTGGCAGTTCTTAGTAAGCTGTGGCTGGTGGGTGGGAGCAAGCTGAGGAAGCCTGTGGCCTGGACATGGGCAGGACCATGAAGGAGAGATTAGTGAGCAAAACTGCCTGGATGGATAGGAAAAAAATGTAGATCTGTAAAAAGAAGGGGAAAATGCAGGAGTACTAGTACGTTAGAAAACATTGGCAATACCTCAGAGGCTATATGAACTATCTGGAGAAGTTTATTTCCTGGCTGTAATTCCCAGCAAAGGAGGGGATTGAATACTGCAGAAGACCATTTATTTCTCCAGCTAGGCTCATCAGCTCAAGCAGTAACATATGTGAAAGAAGCGCCTTCTCTCTGTACACAAAAGACAGGGTCTATATTTTTTATAAAAGCCACTAATGCACTTTGTTATACAGCAGAAACTAACACATCACTGTAAAGCAATTATATTCCAATAACGATGTTAATAAAAAAGCCACTAATGCAATGTGCGTCCCTGGAATGTTAGTTGATGTGGGTCTAAAGGACAATGTGAGACATTTCTAGTAACTTTCCACGATATGAACAAGGAACTTGAAAATGTCAAATACATTTACAAGTAAAAAAAAAATTAGTTTTTTTGGATTCTAAACTCTTTGGAATCAGACAGTCTTATTAGAATCTGTGGTCCCTTAAGCCATGTATGTCTATCCCCTATCTCCTTTTTGACCTTATTTCTGGGAATATTACACTGTCTGACCTGTTATTAATATTATATTATTCTGTGCCAGAAGAGGTAAGGAAGCTGCATTTCTAGAATAGCATTTGAGTCATCTGTGAAATTGCATATTACAATTTCCCACCATTTCTAACAGTTCTTTAACATTTTCTTTCTCAACTGGGTATTCAAATTCACGTCAGTGACCTCTAGGGGCTAGTTGCTTTTCTAGCTCAAGAGAGAATTTCTTAAATCAGAGTTGGGGCTGAGGACAGGAACGTATATTCTTCACACCGTTCGGTTTCAGTGGGTAGAAAATTAGAAACTCGAGGTATGTGAGAGATCTGTGTGGAATTTAAGTACCTTCAAGGAGCAGTAGAAGGACAAAAAGTTATTTTACCTGTATGTTTGCAAATGTCAAAGACCAAGACTGAAAAAAATAAGGATGACTTATAAGGAGTTGGCTGCACTTGCTGGCTGCCCAGGTGGTTCATTTCAACTGAGGGTCAGAATAACCTTGTCCTGTGGTCTGTGTGCCCCGGTATCAGGTTAGGTCTACCTTGCTGCTTATGTCCTTGGTCACCTTACTAGAGGCTCCAGTCAAACACATGTCAGTAAAGAATAAAGTTATGTAAATATGCACACAGGTGGTCAGACCTAGACAAGAACTTGGCAAAAATTCATTCAGCAATAACCAGGCTCTACAGGACAAATATGCCTCAGTTTACATAACAAATAAGAAAAACATCACAGGATAACAGCAGAGAAAGCAAAGGATTAGCAGGTAGACAGATAACACTGGGTTGGAACTTTCACTCTGCCACATGCACATGGGTGATATCACCAAAAAAGGCATCTCTCTGTGCCTCATTTTCCCAATCTATAAAGCAGAGATGGCCACAGGGTTGTTATGAGGATTAAATGAATAAAATGAACCCATCTGTGCAGGCCTGCCTATTGTGGTACTGGGGCCAGAAAGATTGCATAAATATTAGGTTCATTTTTATTTCTATAAAAGACATGATCCTGAAGAGCTCTACCCAAATTCAACTTTCAAATATCAAATTCTATTTTACGAACCCTGATTCATGAGCAGCTGAGATAACCTCTAATACATTGCATTAGTAATACCACCTTCCCAATTCATCAACATCAAATAAATGTGCTATTGCAGGTGCAATGAATCTTTCCCTTCTCTTTTATTATTCCATAACCTTAGGGTTTTATCTCCCAGATCTCTTAAAACAGCAATTTATACCCACATAATATGAAGAAGGATCCTGATCTTGTTATTCTTTGGAGCAGGTAGGAGCATCCCAGGACCTAAATCCTCCCACTTGGCCTCAGCCTGAGAAGAGGAAGAGTGATAGTCCCAAGCCATCCTATACCATGACACTCTTCTAGTCATTGTAAGACTCCACCTATACACTTTTGCACATCAGCTTTTGCTTTCTTGTCTTCAACAGGATTTTATTTATTTAGCCTCTTGCTAGTTTCTTTGCTACAGAAAATCCTTCCCCTTTCCCTCTGATCTTTCCAAGTTGAAGCCTTCAGCAGGTACTTGTTGAATGCCTGAGTTGTATTAGGTGGGTGCTATGGGCACCATGCTACCATGGGGGTACTAGAGACACAAGACGTGCACGGTGCAATCACAGTGCAGGCGGTGTTGACAGGCAGGCTGACCACTGTGGGGGGAGGCAGTGTACATGTTCTGCTGGGCTGTCATGGTCTTGACTTTACTTAGGCTCTTGGCTTCTCAAGACAGAAAAGGGGTGGGATGAAAAGATGAGGAAGGTACACCCCAATGGAGATGCTTTCCTTTCTCCTACAGCAAAACGTGCCTTTCTTACTCTGACTTCCTTTGATTTCCCAGGTGACATTTAGCTCATCTTGCAAGCTCATCTCATGAGTGTAATTATAAATGCTAGTAAATTAATATTACCCATCATATATAACATAACTGAATTTTAACAATCCAATGCTGTAACTCCAAAGGACGACTGAATGGTGAGGACTTCAGTCCTTGTTGTAGGATATTTGGGGGAGAGGAAAGCCTTTCAATGTCATACCATGTGGGTGCTTCCTTAGGCAGGTCATGAGTGAGGTGGAAGTGAGGCTGGGACCCTGCTGAACAGAGGCACATCCTCAACACTAGATTTCAGGTGCTTTTTGGCCTAGCTAATGGTACTTAACTGTTTCAGGAATCCCTTCTTAGTTTTCGTCTTGGTTTGGGGGAGTTGGAGTAGTCACCCTCTCCACTCTCTGCGTTCAACCTGGCAAAGGTTCCATCCCTAAGGTGCCATTATCTTTCTCGATCCACAGGGTGAGTCAGAAGGAAATGTACTCACTCCCATTCATTCTCTTTGCTTAATATTTCCTGCAATGGGGTTTCCTTGTGTAACAAACAGCTTCTGTGGGTGTTTGAGGGTCTTTAAAAAGAGAACATGCTGTTCCTGTGAGTGGAATGACTTCTGAAGGAAGCACTACAGCAAACAGGGAGCTCTAGTTCCAGGGTTGAGCAGAAGCTTTTCTCACAGGTGGCAGGAGGCTTTAAGGTGGGGCTTGTCTGCAGGAGATATAATGTCCTGACATTCAAGCCATCTTCATTTCCAATTGATTGCAGCTGTGGTATGGAAGAAAACAGTCTTGGGCTCTGGCCTAGGTTCAAGTTCTTCTCAGTCACTGACTGGCCATTTTCTCAATCATAAAATGGGGTTAATTAGTAGCAGAATTGACTCAGAGGCTTGTTGTGTATAAACTGAGATAATATGTAGAAAGTGGAGCATGGCTAAATGCCCAATAAGTGGTAGCTGTTTATGAAAGCATTGTTGCTACTGGGTTCTTTCCTCACTATGCATGGCTTCAGGTAACTGATATAAGCTCTGTGAGCCTCAGTTTCCTCATCTGAGAAGTGGGGTCAATGAGGATTAAATGAGATGCTGTGCAAGCACTTAGCACACTCTCTGGCATGATGCAGATACTTAATAGATGTCAGTTTTCTTAACCCTCACATCATCTTTGTCTGCTTGTTGGCTCATGACTGAAATTCCTTCATAATAATTTCCATTGCAGAGGTATCTTGTTGACAAGTACTACCAAATGGAACTGATTTTTAAAAACCATCCTTTAAAATTTTCTCCTTAAGGTGGAAAGAAGGAAAAAGAATACGGGTATTTGGGCACCTGGAGAAAAACCCAGGAAAGGGAACAGGGGAGCAGAGATTGGCAAAGATAAGCATCTTGTCTTCTACCATCCTCCACAGGGATCTTGTCAGCTCTACACCCTCCCGTCCAAAGTTCTCAGCCTCAAGAATCAGGAAACTCTGCCCCACAACTTGTAAGAATCCAGGAGTCCAAGCTTTAATGAACCTTGGAGGTGGGGAGGGTACAAATTTTTGATAACCATTGTTTATAAGGTAGGTGGCTCTCCACATTTGGAGACTGTCTCCGCTACCTGTGGACCTGTGGACTTCACTCTTACAAACCCAGAGCACACTAGCATCCCTCTAGGCTATTTTGGTTAAACCCCAACACTTAACGCTGTAAAAGTTTCCCTCCCCTTTGGTCTTCCTGCATCAGAGATCTGGAGTCACAACCGCATCAAGAACCGTAGTTTGATGATTAATTAGGCACAAATGTGGCACTAGGGTCTCACAATGCCCTGTGGGACATCTGCTACGTTCTTTTCGATTTTTGCCATCAAGATGCAAGTTGCTTCTTAGTGACTATCAAATAGTCTTATTAGTCCTCACTCTGGGCACCACTGCCGGGTGGGGTGGGTGAGGAGAGCTTAGGTACCGTGCAGACCTGGGGAACAGAAGCTGCCACCAGGGGGAGCTCGCCTGCGGAGAGAGTTTGACGGAGGCGGAGCCAGGGAAGAGGGGCGTCTCCGCAGAGAAGCACGGAACCACCTACCCTCCCTCGTCCTTCACCCACGCGCTTCCTTGCAGTAGGTGAGTTTGAGGAGGTTCCTGGGATCTTTGCTCTAGGGCGAAAGGCCTTCCCCGCCAGCCCTTGAAAGATGAGAACCCACACCTTCCACCTCCCGACCATGCCGCGTGGCTTTGCCTCTCCCGGGGCTCGAGGCTGCCCTTGCCGCTGGGAATCGATTGGGCAAATAGTTTCACCTCTAGATGCTTAGTCAGACTTCTGTATTTAATGACGCCAAAGCATCCAGCTCCTCTCAGACTCACGTGGCTCAGGGTCTGGGGAGCCGACCCTCAAAGCGTGGCCCCCAACCCGGCAGCATCATTTTCAGCATCACCCCGGACCTGGTTAGGAATGCACATTCTCAGGCCTCGCCCCAGACCTCCCAAATCCAAGACCGGGGGAGGGGCGCCGTCTGTGCTTTGCTGCTCCTGCGGGTGACTGGGAGGCGCTCGACGGTGACAGCCCCTACCCTGGGGCTTCCTACGTCGCTCAGGTGAGTATGGATCGCGAGGCGGGTAGTCCGGCTCCTCCAGAGATCTCCCGGCCACTGGCTAGGTGGTCACGTGGGCTCTGGGCTTCTTTCCCCCCTCCCCCTCCCGCCCCTCGCGTCTTTAAAAGGAAGGAGAGGCTCCTCGTTAGTGATCTTTGCAGTGTCTCCGGCTACTGGACCTTCTGACACCCACTCCCTCGCCCCTGCTGCTAGGCCGCCGGGAGAGCGGAGGCTGCGACAGACGCCTCTGGAAACTTGCAGGGCAGAGAAGAGGCGGCGGGAGCCGGACCAGAGCGGGACCGTCCAGGGCTGCGACTGGCATCCGGTGCTGCGTTTGGGATCTGGGCTGCGCGAGGTGCGCTCACTCTCCGCAGCTGGTGCCGCAGCCGGGTGCGGGGAACAGAACTAGTCCGGGAAAAGCACGTGCCGCGTTTCAGTGATTGCTAGGCGGGTGTGTACAAGTAGGGTAAGTGCCCCTTAGGTCAAGGTGCGATTTGTCTGATTTAATGTTTGAAATCCAGCGATGGGAAAATAGTAATATTGAGAACAATAAAAGCCACCCCCCAACCCCCCCCGCCAAATCCACCAGTCTGGAAAACTACTGGAAACAGAAATTTGATGTTTTGACTAAATATTTTCACTCAAGACGCTGGCAAGTTAACTAATTGGTTTGTGCCTGTAAGCTCCGGGTTGACTGTGCTAATATACATGTTTTTTAAAAGGCAAAACTCCTGTATTTTCTACGGATTTCCCAACCGTGGATGAAACGGTGACGGTCGGAAAGTTGACCAGGGCACTTCATGCTTGAGTTTTGTGGGCCTGGGAAGATGTACATGTATCAGGCAGGTGACTAGTATTTTTAAATGTATTAACTGGCAAACCTTAATCATATCAGAAAGCGGAGTTACTTCTTTCCTGGGCGGATTGAGTAAGATTGAGATCATCTGGGCTTGTTTTATTTGCTGACGAGGAACCCCAGCCGCTGTTCTCTTAACCTGTTGTTTTCCCGTTCCTGCCTAATTAATACTGGATATAGAATTAAGTCGAGGGAATCTGTGTGTGTGTATATATATATATATATATATATTTGTGTGTGTGTGTGTGTGTGTGAAAAGCAAAACTTTGGATTCGGGTGAATTTCTATTTAGGAAAATAAGATTGACTCAATTTTACTAGCTTTTTAAAAAGCAACTTTGTGCTTTGGTGTGGTACACAACACTTTTGAGGAAGGATTTTGTTTAGTTAGATTTCTAGTATTTACATGGGCATTCCATTAGGAATTTTTATTTTTGTTCTAAGTTTCTAAACTCACAGTGGCTGTTTTTCTTTGTGTGTGGAGAAGGATGTTTGTTATTTAAAAAGTGAACATGTGGAAAGAAAGATTTGTGCTGTGAGTATTGTAAAAAGTAAATGTACTGTGACTATGAAAAGAACGTTGCACTTATTCTTTGGCTCTTTTTTTTTCTGCAGAAAATCTGTTTTTGCATACATTCTAGAAGAGGGGGAAATGTTAGGATCTGTTTATCAGCAGGTGTTAAAGCATAAACCTTAGGATTCCATTTTATGTTCAAGCATTTTTTTTCAGTTGAATTACTGAAACATTATTTCAGAAGTCACCAGTCTCCTGTAACATTTAAGTCCTATAAGTCTCTGAAGTCAATTAAAAACACATTTAGGACATCTTTCGTAGTGGTTCTGAGGGATGTGAATGAATCTAATCATCATTTACATTTCTCAGTTTATTTATAATATGGAATAGGTAAGATTTAGTAGTAAATTCAACCCTTAAAAATATAATTAGCATTTAATAGATATTGATATGTCCATTTAAAAAAATATTACATGTAGTTTTCTATATATGTGATCCAACAGGTAATGATTCAAAATACATCTTGTAATAATGTTAATTCATGTTTTGAATCATTTTATAATATCTATAAATAATAAAATAATATAGAATGCTGAAGGCTGAACTTGAACCATTTACTGGTAAGTTTTTTGATAATTATGTCTAGAGCCCTTGAGAAATGTATACTTGAATTTAGGCTTCATCATTCAGTGCCTAGCACACTGTTTTAGACATAATAACATTTTTGAAAAGTCAAGCTTATTGCAGTGTAATTTACATAGGGTAAAATCTAGCCTCTTTAGGTGTATCGCTCTGTGAATTCTGACAGTTGCACACAGCGGTATACTCAGTCACCTCCATGATCAAGACATGGAACAGTTCCATCACCCCCAGAAGTCCCCTTTGTAGTCAGCCCTCTCCACTCAACCCCAACCCCTGGAAATCACTGTCTGTTTGTTGATTATATAGTTTTGCTCTTCAGTATATTCTTACTTAGAAATAATTGTCTTCCTTCCCTTTTCTCAAAAGAAAACCTCAGTTCCCTTCCTTTTTTGGGATGAGCCAGGTTCTGGTATTTTTGTTTTAATCCTATACACTTTGGGGTAAATTGAAGAAAAGACAAAACTATTTTGTATATGGGAAACCAGAGGCCTGGAATACGTGTTAGATTCATATTGGGCTAATAGGTTTAATTTTTAGCAAATTTGGGTCCCATTGTGGTATAAGCCTTTGGTTACAGTTTGCATCATTAGTTATCCCAAACTGAAATACAAGGGCATTAAAAAAAATATTTGTTATTTATGTAATATTAGTAGAATATGTGGTTCCTTTATAATCTTTGCATTTAAGAGATACTTTTATTATATGTGAGATTAAGAAAGCTACCTGAGGGCTTCCCAGATGGCGCAGTGGTTGGGAGTTCACCTGCCGATGCAGGGGACGCGGGCTCATGCCCCAGTCCGGGAGGATCCCACGTGCTGCGGGGCGGCTGGGCCCGTGAGCCATGGCCGCTGAGCCTGCGCATCCGGAGCCTGTACTCCGCAACGGGAGGGGCCCACAGCAGTGAGAGGCCCGCGTACCGGGAAAAAAAAAAAAGAAAAAAAAGAAAGCTACTTGAAATTACATATTATCAAATAGTGAGAAGCCTAGGAACGATTAAAAATGACAACTTGTAGACATTTAAAATGAAATACAGAGTGATTGTGGCTACTTAAGTTAAAATACTCTCTTTAATAGGAGCTAAAGTCTGTGCCCAATTTATTTGTAGATGTCAGTTTTTTCATTCCTGTGCCCATGTTTTGAAATCTAGGTTTTCCTGTAGGACATAGATGTAAACTCTTTTATAAACCAGTATTTTTTTTACTGTTTAATACATTATTCAATTCAGTAAACACTTAGGTGCCTGTTATTGCTAGGCACTCCTAATGTGTCAGACTGATGTCGTTTGCCGTTTTCCTTTGTGCTATGAAAAACAAGAGCCTGTCTTTTAAATACATACACAACGTACCTTTCAGAGAACTGCAGTGGCAGTAACTAGGATATGCAGAGTGGCAAGTTTATGAGGCACCAGCAAACTGGATAGTTGGCATTTCCAACAGGAATGGTTACAGCCCTTGATAATAATTAAGGGCTTTACGAAGGGAATCTTTGTGCAGGTGTACTTGAGAGAGGAGAGAAGAATGAAGGTCACCTGGAAAGACAAATTACTGGACTCCTATATATTTCCTCAAAGCAGGACTGCAAAGTTTTGTTAGTGAATGTTTTGTGTTCACTGTCAAACTCCAGACTGGCAGGCAAGTTGAATGTATTCCGTTTAACTTCTGCATCGGTCATGTCCTTTTGAATCTCTTCACCCACAACTCTCCCTCACCCTCTCCCTCACCCTGCCCCAAATGAATATTTGAATATGCTTCTGTTTCCTAAAAGTGGAGTATTGTCACTGACTTGGTATTAGGAAGGAGCAGAGACCTGCTGATGAAAGAGAAGATTGATGGGCTTTCCCTCCACACTGCTGCCTTAGAGTGTGATAACCCTGGGGCTGAGGCTTTATCCTCTTCCCATATTGAAGCCCTCAAAATTCAATTTCCTAACCAGCTCAGTTGGCTATTAGGGGAGTTAGTTTTCTCATTTTGGAAACTACGTGTACATGTTCTTAAGAGTTGTATGTGAGTCAGTTATTACCGATCAGTTCCATGATGATTTTGGAGTGTTTTTTCTTTATTTCTAATTAATATTAAACTGATTGAGACTCTTAATATTTTTCTTAATATTTAAGGCTAGTGATTGGCAAATAGCCACTTACACACATCAAGGACGCTTGACACCTAAGACATATTTTTTATCTTTTCCATGAAATTCCTTCTATTGTCTGCTTTGTGAATGTGAATTTATGGCTTCTGAGGGGCACACAGGTGTGGGGTGTTCAAACTGAATGCTTGGGGAAGTGTGATGGGCAGGCTTGAGAATACAGCATAGGAGAATGTGGCATTTTGTGTTCCACACAGGCTACTAGCAGCTCAGCTTTTTGGACAGTGGTGGTGGATTGTCAAGAAGAAGTTAAGAGAGTAAAATTAGGAGGCAGAAATCTTCAGGGTGGCCATAAAGGTGTCTTAACCTAAATTGTCTGGAAATCCTGCCTAACACTCTAAGCATATTCAGTGGCGTGCCGATAGACTGACTTCACCCTCTTGCATATGTAATGATACCTTTGCAGAATGCTTTCATGTACATCATTTCACTTCATCCTTAAACACTGTGAGAAAGGGGAACCCATATTAGGTCCCCGTTTCTCCTGAAGGAGATATAGGAACTCAGGGAGTTTACCTGAGTAAACTAAGATCACCTGGCCTTCAGGCAGAGTTGGGCCTGGGACCTGGAGTCCTACTCTGTCCACTGGGCAAGAATATACATAAAAACAGGCCTGGTGGTGACTGCCTTCTGATTTTTTTAAACTAGATTTGATTGGCACTTTGATAAAATCAGTCTACTCTTTCTAGAATGTCTTTCTGCCATTTCTAGGGCATGCCTTTTTCTTCTTCAAGGAAACACTGTCAATATTTGGAATTTTAAAAACTTTTTTTTTTTTTTTTTTTTTTTTTAGTTTAAGAGCCGTAACGTATTTCCCAGCCAGTACATTAGAACACTACATATAATCCCATGTGTACAAAAAGCTTTCCCACTGGACATAGATGTGACCCAAGAGGGCCCCACACAGGTGTGTGTGCTGGGGGAGTGTGAGAGAGACATCTTTGGGCAGAAGACAAGGGCTGTTCATCATGAAGGATACAGGCCAACTATTTTAGGCTGTGATGAGTAATTAAAGAAAATTGGCACACAAAGAAATGATTAATTCTTAGAATCAGGATGTCCGGGTACATGTTCTTTTGTTGGCCAGGTGAAATTCCATGCCTTCCAGGCCCAACAATTAAATTGTTTAGAGACTCTTTTTCCCTGTTATACCAGAGATTGTGGTCATAGAGGCAATGCTTGGGTGTTCAAACGAATGTGTGGGAAAATCTGTAGTACAGTGCTGGAGAAATATATTCTTCTTGGAATTCTTTCCTTCGATCAGTTTATATCACTGTTTTAGAGCAGAACTACTTAAATGACCACAGGTTGTTTATTCACTTTTCTAGACCTCCAGTGGAGCAGACTTTCCTTTTGTTACTTATTCTCTTGTCTCCCAGGTCTACTGCAGTGATTTAAGTTCATTACTCCTTGTTGTGTCTTTGCTTAAGAAGGAAAAACCCTTTGCATTGGCTACCAAGTTATTAGTTACCCAAGACTGCACTGACAAATAGTTGTCATGTGAATCTGGATAATTTAAAAGATACCCAACCAAAAAACAGTATATCCTCTTAATCACTGTCCAGCAACCAGTTCTCTCACATTAATTATCATGGTACTGGGGATGTGTGGAAATTCTAGAGAAGTTGGTATATATGTGTGAAATGCATATTTTCTAAGCAAAGTCACTGTGGTACCTGATTTATTGCCTGGATGAATCCTGGCATTTGCCATTTGGCAGTATATGTCTGACAGGTCATTTCAGCATTTCTAGGCCGAGAATGAACATTTCAGTTGTAGGTGAAAATGAGTGATGGGATTGATTCTCTGCTCCTGAGAGAGAGATGATCTTCATTTTAAATGGTGTTTTCCCTGTCAAGCTAGATAATGGGGAGTGCTATTTCAAGTTCATGAATTTCCATGCTACTATTCATTACTTTGTGTCCGTAGAAGCTTTACGTTTTTAAGAGGCCTAATGAAAGGAAAAGATAGTGGTGGTTTTCTGATAGTTTGGTGTATTGGCTTTTCTACTGATACTTAAGCCGAAACGCCAAATACATTTCTTTTGGGCAATGTAAAACTGAGACAACATGAAATTCAGTAAAACCTTGATTGGTCAAAATGTTCAGAGAATGATTTTTTGTTTAAACAATTCAATTGATTTTTAAAAATTGATTATTAAGTTGAAGTCTCTTGTTCAAATTCTTATTCTAAAATCCACTGCTTTCCTGCTTCTTAATTTCTTGAATATAATTTAATCTTCATTTGATGATTGAGAGTGTATCCTTATGTAAGTTTACCTTGAGCAGTGCTCTGTATAAGAACGTTGGGATACTCACCATGGTGATTACACTAACATTTGGATATGCTTTTTATTTATTAAATTGGGTAAGACATCTTGTTTTCTTTTTTATAAGTTCAAAAAAAATACTATAAACTATACTTCAATTAAAAAAATATAAAATTTATTACCTCCAGGTTACATTATGCATAAATACAATTTGTTATGCATGTTACCTTAAGTATTTTGTTCTCAGTTGTTACATACTGTTTAAGTTGTGCTGTTAAAGTACTTTAAATGTCTTTTGATTAAATATTTGGCTGCATAAGATATGCTCAGATCATTTAGCAAAAATAATGCACTAAAATCCAATCACCAAGGTACAATATTGAAAACATAAGCACAGTGAACAGGTGTATGTGTAGGTGGATTGAAATAGGAGAGGTGTTTTCAAGACAGATTGAGGGACAAAAGCCTCCTAATAATTCTGCCAGTTCTCGAGCTGACATCTAAAGATTACTCATGACCTAATTACCAACTCCTGTATTCAACCACTTGCTCTAACTTTGATCATTTCCATGGTTCTGTAAATGTTTTCAAGCGTCTGTATTTAAAACCCTTCCTTGATAGACAAAATGTGGTATATACATACAATGGAATATTATTTAGCCTTGAAAAGGAAAGAAATTCTGATACATGCAACAACATGGATAAGCCTTGAGGACATTATGCTAGATGAAATAAACCAGTCACAAAAGAACAAATACTGTATGATTCTACTTATATGAGGTACTCAATAGTCAAGTCTGTAGAGACAGAAGTAGAATGGTGGTTGCCAGGAGCTGGGGGAGGGAGGAATGGGGGAGCTGTTTTTAACAGGTGTAGAATCTTAGTTTTGCAAGATGTTTTTAACAGGTGTAGAATCTTAGTTTTGCAAGATGAAAAGAGTTCTGGAGATTGGTTGCACTACAGTGAAAATGTATTTAGCACTACTGAACTGTACATGGTTAATATGGTAAACTTTATTATGTGTATTTTACTACAACTTTTTAAAAAAGTTTGGAAATTGCTAGCTAGCATTATATGCTTTATCCTGCATATTTTCTATTAGGAATCAGGGATTGTATATATTGATTGGGAATAAGTAGTTGAAATATGGAATCCTGTCCTCATGATTAATAAATGCATATATATTTTTTAAACTTCCTTGATCTTATATTCGTTTCCAGCTACCATTCTCTCTCCTGTCCCTTGTGGACAACCAATGTTGGTTGGAAGTGGTAGCACCTTTGTATTCATTCCTTGTTATTTTACCTGGTCTGCCTGCCTCATTTACTGGGCATAGTGGCTCCCTGAAGGCAGAGTGCCTGTCTTGAAACTCCTTTAGATCCCCTGTCTCAGCTCAGTACCATGGCTACTGCAAGTGCTCCATCTTTGATTCATACTCTATACTGGATGAAATCATATATTTTCAACACATTTCTTCATATTCTTTTTTTACAACAAATATTTATTGCGTTGTAGTGGAAGGTGAATAAAATACAGTGTGTGCCTTCAGGAGCTTAAAATCTAACTGTACTTACTTCTTACTCTCCCACCCCACCTTTACCATTTCCAAAAAGGATTTGGTGTAGTTCTCTTCTAATAAGGAGGGTTAAATTTCTATGTAAGTTACTATAGGGGTGCTAGAGTGAAAAAAGTGATAAGGCATGAAACGCCAACCGCTTCACAATGCACTTTGCATATTTCTTATGAACATGGCAGGTTTTCTGTAGGAAAATATCAGGAGATTAGAGTGGAATGATGAGTTGGGACAACATAGTGGAATGCCTTGAATGTTAAAAGAGCATGACTTATTAAGAGGCTGGTGGGAAGCAGGGGGCTGCTCAGAGCTGGGTTTTTAAGAATGTTAATCTGGCTGCTCTGTGGCCCTGGAGAAAGAGCTAACTGGAGGCAAGGAGCAGTAAGGAGACTATTTAAGGTGCACAGATAAGAAGTAACAAGAGCTTGCTCCAAGGTTGGCGAAAGACATAACCATGGGGAAAGGCGCCATGGAGAGAAAAACCCAATGTGCCTTGGTGATGAAAGGTAGCTGGATGAAGGGGAGAAGTCAGAGATAACTGTAATAGCCTTCGTCATTAACACAAATAGAAAATGAGTGGTTTGGGGGAGGAAAATGATGAATTTTGCCTTGGGTATTATATTAATTATCTAGTGCTCTGTAACAAATTGTCATAGAATTTAGCAGCTTAAGACAACAAACATTATCTCACACAGTTTCTGAGAGGAATCCAGAAGCAGCTTAGCTTAGATGTTGGCCAGGGCTACAGTCATCTGAAAACTCGACTGGGGCTGGAGGATCTGCTTCCAAAATCTCTCTTTCACTGTAGTTCCTTGCTGGCTGCTGGCAGGAGGCCACCGTAGGGCTACTTGAGTGTCCTCACAATATGGCAGCTGGCTTTCCCCAGAGTGAGTGATCTAAGAGAGCAAGCCAGGAAGAGGCTGCAATGCCTTTTATAACCTAGTCATAGAAGTACATGCCATCCTTCTGCCATAATTTATTCATTAGAAGGGAGTCACTATATCTAGCCCATATTCAAGGGGGAGGTTAGGCACCACCTTTTGAAGGGAAGAGTATTGAAGAATTTATGGACATTTTTAAAAAACATCATAGATATATTGTGTTTTGAGGACAAATGGAATGAGCATTCCAAGGAAAATGTCAGGAGAAAGGAATTGGGAGCTTTAGAGAGCCAAGTTGCTTATGTATGGAAGTATGTGACAGCTGGAGCAGAAAATATTGAAGATGGAGAACTTCTCCAGGTTAGATTCTTAATGATCTCTCTCAAACAGTCTCATTATTAATGGTCATTGTTCCCTTCCCCAAATTATATTATTCCATATATTTTAACTTTTTTAAAACAGGTTTCCATTTTTAATTTCTTATTTTGTTTGTTTTCCTTCAAAGCTTCTTATCAGGAAAAATTTCAAAGTTATAGAGAAGTTGAAAGACTAATATAATGTCCGTATGTTTACCATCTAGATTCAGTAATTGCTGACAATTTGACTTATTTGCTCTACCTATGTATCTATGTATGTATCTACCTATCTGTCTATCCATCTGAATATTCTTCTGGACTATTTATTAAGTGTCATTCTTTGGTAAAGAAGGGTTTTCCCTCTACGTTGGGATAAACTACAGGTTCTCTTCAAAAGGCAGAGTACAGGTTTAATTCTTTTCCCCTAATTGCTAATTTTCAGAGTGAGGAACTGATACAGTGGTAGCAGATGATTCTCTTTTTCTTTTCCTCTTTTTTTGAACATCACTATGGACTCATAGTCCAAAGGGTAAAAAGCATATGTAATTTTGCTATTTATTGCCAAATACCCATGGAAGTTGTGCCATTTTGCACTCTCACCAGCAATGTAGGAGCAAGTCCATGTTTTTTCCATAACCTTTCCAAGAGAGTCTGTTGTCAAACATTTGAATTTTTTGGGCTTCCCTGGTGGCACAGTGGTTGAGAGTCCACCTGCAGATGCAGGGGACATGGGTTCGTGCCCTGGTCCGGGAAGATCCCACATGCTGCAGAGCGGGTGGGCCCGTGAGCCATGGCCGCTGAGCTTGCGCGTCCGGAGCTTCTCCACAACGGGAGAGGCCACAACAGTGAGAGGCCCGCATACCGCAAAAAAAAAAAAAAAAAAAAAAAAAAAATTGAATTTTTGGCAAACATAAGTGAGAAATGGTATCTTGGTGCAGTTTAATTTGTATCTCTTTATTGAACAAGGTTGAACATATTTTTATGTGTTTTAAGAGCCATTTGCCTTCCTTTTCCTGTGTTCTGTTTGTGTTTTTTGCCTATTTTTCTAATGAATATTTGGGTTTTTTTTTCATCTTAATTTAAGAGTTCTCGCTATATACCAGAGAAATTAGCCCTTTGTTTCTAATATAAGTTGGGAGTATTTTTTTTCCAATTTGTCATTACTCTTTTGACTTATGGTGTTTTTATGATATGCAGATGTTTACTTTCATGAGTTTATGTACTTTTATGTACATTTTAAAATTGCATCTGGATTTTGAGTCATAGTTAAGAAGATTGTCCCCACACCCATGTTATAATGGGATTTATCTACATTTGCTTCTAGTACCTGTGCAGCCCCTGTTCCTCCCCCATTCCTGTCTTACCCCTTCTCCTCTCCTCCTCCCTCTCCTTCCTCTTTCCAGTTCTCTCAACATTCGGGTCTTTAACATTTGGAGTTTACTCTGGCATACATTCTTTTTCCAATGATATTTCTGTTGTCCAATGTTTTCCTAGAGATTTGAGATACCACCTTTATCCTATGACAAATTTCCAAAAACTTTTGACTTTTTTTTATATTTATTTATTATTATTTTTGCTCTGTCAGGTCTTAGTTGCGGCACGAGGGATCTTTCATTGTGGTGCACGGGCTTCTGTCTAGTTGTGGCGAGTGGGCTCCAGAGCGCACGGTCTCAGTAGTTGTGGCGCATGGGCTTTGTTGCCCCGCAGCATGTGGGATCTTACTTCCCCGACTAGCGATTGAACCTGCGTTCCCTTCATTGGAAGGCAGATTCTTAACCACTGGACCACCAGAGAAATCCCTTGAGTTTTTGAATTTGCTGTTTTAGGATTTTCTGTTCTATTGCATAGCAATCTGGGTCCAATCAGGAGATAGAAACTACACAGTAGGTTCAACAGGGGAAGTCTAATGTGAGAATTACCAACTATGATGAGAGATTAAGTATAAGATATAAGAAACTTTACATGGAGCTGAGGTAGACTACCCAAAGATGGACAAACTTGGGGGATTCAGACCTCCTTGGAAAAAAATGGTTTGGCCACTAATTAGCAGAAATGTTAACTGTGTAGCTGGACGAAAGTGGTCTGGAGTTGCAGGTGGGGAGCGGGTGATCAGCAGCTGGTGGTGTGGGCCCTGGGAGTCCAGGTGCCCGTGGGGGCAGAAGACCTTCAGAGTGTGCATGTGCTGGTGATGAAACTTGTACAAGGAACAACTTCTGTGTAACTCCTCAGGCCATAGTCTGAACAGGTGATTGCAGAAAGGTTCTCGCCGTGCCAGGGCTACAAGTTTGCAGTGGGACCTCATTCTGGACTTATGGCTGGCATAGGCTCCACTGGATGTTCTCACACCCACACTGCCAGCCTCTGCCCCTGCCAGAAATCACTGTGGCCTCTTCCTTCTGCAGTGTCCCTGCAGTGCCTCAACTGCGAAAGCTTAGCACTGGGCTCAGTTTAAATGCTTAAGGAATTCCATTGCTATAGAACATATACTGAAGGGTGTATTAGGTGAAAGGCAATAAATTGATCATTGATACAGGTACATTGGCCTGTCTATTCCTTTTTTATTATTGGCTATTCATAGTGTGTTTGAAGATCTGTTATTGCTAGTCCTGCTCATTGATCTGCTCTTTCAGGGTTTTCCTGCTTATTTTTCTGTAAGAATTTAAAAAGGAACTTATCTAGTTCAAAAAAAAAAAAAAAAGAAAGAAAACTGGTTGGCATGGCATTTTGATTTAATCTGTGTTTTCTATTTTTAATTTTTATTTATTTATTTATTTTTTGCCATGCCATGTGGCTTGTGGGATCTCAGTTCCTAGGGATTGAACCCAGGCCACAGCAGTGAATGTCCAGAATTCTAACCACTGGGCAACCATGGAACTCCCTGTGTTTTTTAAGTTTTAAAAGCACTTTATATTAAATTCTCATGGTAAAAAAATTATCATGGTTAACAACAAAAGCATTATGGAAGTGAATGAAGTAGAAAATGAGTTCCATGCCTTACCTTCCTACCCCTCTGAGGTTAATATTTTTGTGTATATTTTTCAGGATGTATTTCTAGGCCCATACAAGTGTGTGTGTGTGTGTGTGTGTGTGTGTGTGTGTGTGTGTTTAATAATAATATGTCAACCTTTTTAATAGTATGCTTGTATCTGTAACTTAGAAATGTCTTTTTTTTTCTTCACAGCCATACCTGTCTATGATTCTTTGAGAACATTATAATGTCCCTTTGTGCCTCTTCTCACAAGGAGTTTTCCTAGATGTTACCTGTTCAAGACATGGATATCAAAAACTCACCATCTAGCCTTAACTCTCCTGTCTCCTACAACTGCAGTCAATCCATCCTACCCCTGGAGCCAGGCCCTATATATATACCTTCCTCCTATGTAGAGAGCCACCATGAATATTCAGCCATGACATTCTATAGCCCTGCCGTGATGAATTACAGTATTCCCAATAACTCGGAAGGTGGGCCTGGTCGACAGACCACAAGCCCAAATGTATTGTGGCCAACTCCTGGGCACCTCTCTCCTTTAGCCATCCACTGCCAGTCGTCACTTCTGTATGCAGAACCTCAAAAGAGTCCTTGGTGTGAAACGAGATCATTAGAACACACCTTACCTGGGAACAGGTAAATCCAGTCTTCATTCTGAATTGTAGTTCATGGCCATTATTCAGATTGCTTTATGATTTAGTGAAAAGAAAGATATGTGTTATACAAGGTCTTCATTATTACATAGATCAAATAGAGCACCTAAAACATCTGATATTCTGAATTCTAGAATATCTAATCTGATATTCTAGTTCTTACTAAAAAGTTGAGCTTACAGATCTGTGTTTTGGGGGGAGAATTCACTATCATGACTACTGTCTTTAGAAACTAAAGAATTTAACTTAAATCACTTTCTTCTTGATGAAGTGATTTGGGTTTGAAAAAGAAATTTTTACTTTCAAGTTAGATCCTTCTTATCTTGCAGTGAAATCACAATTTAGTGTTCATGACAAATTGTGTCCAAGATAAAAGTAACTGTCGGTATTACAACTTAATGAAATACTAGACAGGTGAAGCCTGAAAAGACAAACATAGGTACAAGCTTTTAAACAATGAACTAAAATAATTTTTTTTTTTTTTTTTTTGCGGTACGTGGGCCTCTCACTGTTGTGGCCTCTCCCGTTGCGGAGCACAGGCTCCGGACGCGCAGGCTTAGCGGCCAAGGCTCACGGGCCCAGCCGCTCTGCAGCATGTGGGATCTTCCCGGACCGGGGCACGAACCCGTGTCCCCTGCATCGGCAGGCGGACTCTCAACCACTGCGCCACCAGGGAAGCCCAATAATAACATTTTATAAAGATTGATGGGAAACTATTTAAATGTGGAACTTTTTAGTTGAACTTTCTTAAACTCTAAGGGCAAGGTAATATAATGGGTTATTTCCATTCAATTTGTAATGTTTTTTTTTTGGCTTCTCTGCGCGGCTTGTGGGATCTTAGTTCCCTGACCAGGGATCAAACCCAGATCTTTTTAATGATAATTATGGCTACAGAGAGCAGAGGTAGTATGGGGAGAAGCATGAAGGGGAGATAAATTTCCAAAACAACCAAAGTACTAAGTTACAGCATATTTGATATTGAAATGTATTACTTTCAAATATCATAAAACTTTGAGAAAGCCGTATTACACAGTAATTTTATTTTTCTTCTTTAAAAAAATACTTCTTGTTTGTTGGTAAAAGAGAATATGAAAATTATAGATAACTTTTTAAAAATAATGTTTTCTCATTCAATGTTTAAAGGAAGAAATATTTTGTTTCTGAACACAAGTTCTAATCAGAGTTCTGCTAATATTTGGGTAAATTAAACCATAGTATAATTACCTTAATTTATAAATAATCGTACTTCTACTATTTCCTTTCCAAAAGAAACATGCCATAGCAAAATTAGGAACTAACCAGGTGTTTTTGGTGCCTGTTGGTGCTCCCTTGTGGGCTTTCCCTTCCTCTGTGGAAGCCCTGGCCCTCACTCTACCCAGCATTGAACACCTTCCTCCAAAGCCTTCTCAAAGGACAGGTACATGTTCACGCTCTCCCCTTCTCTTCTCTCTTCTTCCTCTCTTCCCTTTTCTTCTCCCCACCATTTCCACCCAGACTGGATCTGGTCACTTATTACACTCAAAGTTGTACACCCTGATGGCTACAGGTGGCCATCCATGGTTACTGGTGCTCATCAGCACTGCATGGATGGGCATAAACTTGCTTAACCACTTTCGGGCATCAGTTATCCCAACAGGGTGACTCTTCATAGATCTGATATCAGTAACAAAGGTTTTGCTTGATCAGATTTCTTGGAATATATTTATCACGAACCCTTGAGGGCAAAGAGATAAATTAGGCAATGTTCATGCTGTTCGTTTTTCTAGAAAGGCCCTGTTTTATCTTTAATGCTCTTTTACAATGAATGTTTTCTTTGCCCCTAGAGAGACATTGAAAAGGAAGGCTAGTGGAAGCAGTTGTGCCAGCCCTGTTACTAGTCCAAGTTCAAAGAGGGATGCCCACTTCTGTGCGGTCTGCAGCGATTATGCATCGGGATATCACTATGGAGTCTGGTCGTGTGAAGGATGTAAGGCCTTTTTTAAAAGAAGCATTCAAGGTACAAGAGTATTGTTAGCTGCTTCTTTAGTTTTCCACTTTTGCTTTTAAACAAGTTTTCAGATGACCTGGCAGAAATTTCACCTTTGGCCTGCTTTGTACACAGAGTACTTGATGAGCAGTTCAGAGGATCATGTGTGTTTGCGGGTGGGGTGGATTGTTTCAAGTGTAGAGTACTTTATCTTTCATTGCAGATCTCTACCCCAGAACCCAAATAGGTCTCACCCCATCATCACCCATCGCCATCTTCTTGGGAGAAGACGTCTACCTACAACCCTTGTGAAGATAAAGCTTGCCAAAAAAATGTGTGCTCATTAGGAACTGCAAAGATTGTTTCTTCCTTTGTCTATGTTTAATATCTGGCATAAGTAACAGTCACAATGGTGGGCTGACTCCCGAGGAAGAGAGAATAAACATATTTTACGGAAATGATCAGAAGTCAGTAGTTCAACTCCAGTGGTCTCTGAGAATTTATCTAGAGGCATGTCTTGCCCGGAACTAGTGGAACCTCCTTCCCAATCCCGTTTCCTGGTCTGAGTTTAGACTATTTCCCTACCCTTCTCCAAATTTCTGCTGGGCTGGGTTTTTGTTTGTTTGTTTGTTTTAGTGGCCTTTTTAATCAGTCTCAAGCTGTGCACACCTGGTTTCAAGGCCAGTCAGCCCCTTACCACACATGTCCTTGCTGGCCCTAATTTGCTGAAGGCACTTTCCTGCGTACTCGTGCTCTTGGCTGTCTCTCTGCCCCTTAACCCCTCCCTTGCCAGCTACTCCCAGACAATGTCCTATGTTCCCATCTCAGAGCTCCCTTCCCTTTTCTGCCAAGGCCTCAGTGCCTTGTTCTTATCCGGTTAAGGAAAGCAACCTTAAAGCAATTCATAGTGTGCAAGTGGCAAACGGTAATTTACTGAGTTAATTCACCCAATGATAACTCTACATTAAGAGAGCATTTTACCTCGAGCAGAGAAGCTGATGTAATCCAGAGGGAGGTGAGGGGTAGAATGTTGGTAGATAAGGAATCACCTTCCTCTGAGTCCCCTGAAATTCACCCTTCATAGATGACCACCTGTTTATTCTGGACTCTCCACTTAGTAGCTCTGTGGCTTTACTTCCCAGCCTGTTTGCTCGTCTGTGTAATGGAGATGCAGAGTTGTTCTAAAAAGGAAATGAGGTTGCTTATGTGAAAATATTTGGTCAGTTGTAAACAACCTGCAAATTCAAGTCATTCTAGTTTCTCTTTTAACTCTTCTGTTTTCAGTTTAGATATCAACGTCTTTTCTTTCTTCCTTGTATTTCTCTTCTAATCCTAATCTCATTTAAACCCTCCTCCTCCAAAATCTTCATAGTTAGGTGGATGAGGGCCCTCTGCCATTTCCAAACTTTTCTTACCGAAAGGAAAAACAGCACAGACAAAGGAAGCTGATGTCTTCAAATATTATCAAAACATAAATCACGGTTGCTTATTTTTGCTTTTGCATACACAGAGCTTTTCATTCTATGTTTAACATATTCAGTGCTTAAAATTTTTTGTTTATGATCATTGTACTAGTAGATTATAAGGCCAGGTCCAGTTTCCTGCGATATATGATAAGAACGATTCAGATTTTCTGAAATTCAGAACCAAACTCTTGATATGATGACAATTCTCTATCTTGTTGAGGTTCTAGAATTTTATCTCCTAAGGAAATTTTGACCCAAAACAGCTAACTACATCCTTAAAAAAGAGAATTCTTATTTGCTGTTTGGGAAAAATCTCTGCATGGAATATCTTTCATGATACTTCATGAACCCTGAGACTGTAGCTGAAAACAATAAAACGTAAGTTTCCTGTGCTTTCCCCATGTCATTCTTTCCTACTGCATCCGCAGAGGAACTACTGGGAAAGGGAAAAGGAGTGTCATATCCTAAAAATGCAAATGGGAAAGAGTTAGTGCTCTTACAATTGCTTCATGCCTAAATGATTATTTCTTTGGACTCTTCATATTTTTGGTGCCCTCTGGTATAAATGCATTGCAATAACTGAAAGTGGCTACTCAATTTTTTTGGTATGTTGAATGAAATAAGAATCAAATATATTTTCATAAATTGTCAATTTTATCCACATTGTTTTATTGAATAAATCCATTTTCATTGTTTTTTTTAATATAGGAGCTTAATTTTTTGTTTGAGATATAATTTACATACAGTAAAATTCCCCTATTCTATTTTTATAGTTTTATGAATTTTGAAAATACATGTAGTCATGTAACCACCACCATAATTAAGATATGGAGCATTACTATAACTGCAAAATATTCCTTCATGCCCATTGTAGCCAATTTCACCCCAACCTTCCAGGCTCTGGTGACTCTTGATCTATTTTCTGTCCCTATAGTTTTGCCTTTTCTAGAATGTCATATAATTGAATCTTAAAGTATGTAACCATTTATGTATGGTTTCTTGCACTTATCATGTTGCTTTTAAGATATATCTGTGTTGTTGGATGCATTAGTAGTTCATTCCTTTTTGTTACTAATATTCCAGTAGGTGTGCCCCATTTTGTTTATTTGTTCATTTGAGTTGTTTCTAGTTTTGTGCTATTTTAAGTAAAAGTGCTATGAACATTTATGCATATCTCTCAGTGTAGACATCTTTTTGTTTCTTTTGGGTAAATATCTATGAGTAAAATGGCTGGTTGTATGATAAGCTAATGTATGTTTATCTTTATAAGAAACTAACAAACTGTTTTCCAAAGTGGTTGAACCATTTTGTATTCTCAACAGCAATGTATGAGAGTTCTGGTTGATCCATGTCCTTATCAAAACTTGATATTGTCAGTCTTTTAAAGTTTAGCCATTCCATTTATATTGGTATGTAGTTCTATCTCACTGTGGTTTTATTTTGCATTTTCTGATTACTGACGATTTTGAGCACCTTTTCTTGTGTTCATTAATTTTTTTCTATGTATATGATATATATTAAGTTCTATATATACTAGTGTTTAGTTTGACTGTTCTGTTGATCTATCTCTTCATTCTTGTATAAGTATCACATTATTTTAAGTATTATAGTTTTATAATGAATTTTAATACATGCCAGTATAAATTCCTCCTATATTAAAAATGTCCTGGCTATTTTCTCATGTTTATTTGTCCACAGGAACATTAAAATAATTTTATTAAGTGACCTCCCATCCTTAATGTTAAGAAAAGTGGATATTTTATTAAACCTAAGAATTATTTTGAAAGGAAGCTCTGTAAAAGTCTTCACATCAGGAAACACGTTGACTCCATTTATTTAGGTCTTTTACATCTCTTATAAAATTTGGGGGTTTTTTGATATGTATTTGGCCCATTTCTTCATGTTATTTCCATAAAGTTCATCCTTCTGGCTATTTATTTTATATCCACATATAATAGTAATGATACTACTATACTATGCACTTTCATTTTGGTATTTATAATAACCTTTTATCATTGTCATTTGAAAGTTAAAATCCATTTGACTGCTGCTCATGAATCTTCAACTCTTTATTTCTTAAGACATTATAGGCTAAGCTTTAAATGGGAAGCTGTAGCAGCCCATAGGTTGTGTAAAAGATTCTTACCTTCAAGGCATATATTCCATTACTTGGGACTTATTTGGTCTTGAACTCAAGAAGGTATCCTGAGGGAAGAAACAACAAGGTAGATGCTTGCTATTGAAGTATAAGAATGCCAGGGAGGGTATGGGTAATAATTGCTCTGCTTTTTTCTTTTTTTTTAAGAGCTACATTATTTTATTTTATTTTTGTGTTTTTTTTTTTTTTTTTTTTTTTTTTTTTTTTTTGCGGTATGCGGGCCTCTCACTGTTGTGGCCTCACCCGTTGCGGAGCACAGGCTCCGGACGCGCAGGCTCAGCGGCCACGGCCCACGGGCCCAGCCGCTCCGCGGCATGTGGGATCCTCCCGGACCGGGACACGAACCCGTGTCCCCTGCATCGGCAGGCGGACTCTCAACCGCTGCGCCACCACGGAAGCCCTATTTTATTTTATTTTTAAAAAAATGTATTTATTTATTGGCTGCATTGGGTCTTTGTTGCTGTGTGCGGGCTTTCTCTAGTTGTGACAAGTGGGAGCTGCTCTTTGTTGTGGTGCGTGGGCTTCTCATTGCTGTGGCTTCTCTCTGTTGCGGATCACGGGGCTCTAGGCACACGGGCTTCAGCAGTTGTGGCACGCGGGCTCAGTAGTTGTGGTGCACGGGCTTAGTTGCTCCGCGGCATGTGAGATCTTCCTGGATCGGGCCTCGAACCTGTGTTCCCTGCATTGGCAGGCAGATTCTAAACTGCTGCGCCACTAGGGAAGTCCCTAATTGCTCTGTTTTTAAAATAAGAAAACCGGGAGGCTGAGCTGATATTAAAGTCAGGTCTTCTGATTTCAAGTCCAGTGCTGTCTCTTCCCTCCATGCAGTTGGATATGAATGATAATACATATTCAGACAGTCTCAATAATTTTGCAGAGAACAAAGATAACCTTTTATGTTTTGTATTATAAAAAGCATATTTTCCTGTAAAGTTTTATATGTTAACTAAAAGAATTAGCTTCGTATTTTGCCTTTAATTTTGCTTTGAACTTTTCTCTGAGTTCTGTTAGTGTGGAGTAGCAGACTGTTGCATGGAACAAGAAAGCCATTTTAATACATGGGGTGTTTGGTGCAGTTCAAAGAGGACTTTTTTCTTTTTGCCAGAAATGAAGTGAATTACCATGACCTTCTTGCATAAGACATTTTCTAGGCTATTTTATTGAGCATGTTCATATTATTGTGCTTTCGGATCCTTTTTTAAAAGTAAAATGATCTTTTACAGTAAACTCTGAGAGAAAAATAAAAGCCGACCTCTACTTGTCCCTTAAATGCTTATTGTTATGAACCTCCTTTTAAAACCAATAAGGATGACATCATATATAGTTCTTAGAGGTTTTAGAAGATACTTAAAAGATTGCTTCTGCTATGGAAAGTGCTGTGGGATTACATTTATCTTCTAAGTATAAAGCATTATATTCTAAAGTACAATAGAAAGTTTCTGATTAGAAATATATTTTGGCTTTTAAAATTTATTTTTGTATATTATAAGTGAGGATAAAAGCAATAACAAGATAATTATCTGTTCCTTTAAATCTTTTTTATAGCACGCCTTATATTACCACCTATTCTTGAGTGTGTATGGAACCTGTAAATACGAAGACAGAGTCGCTCCCTTGGTTAGGTTACATTTTATGGCAAATGGTGTTGGGATAGTCTCTTGTGATTAGTTTCTTGAGATTATGCTGTGATTATATAAGACTCCATCATAGCAGACTGTGGAGAGACTGGAAGTCAGAAAGATGTGCTTCTCCTGGCCTGGAAGGAAGCAAACATGTTGTGAGCTGCTTCTGGGCAAGGAACTGCAGGTGCCTCTAGGAGCTGAGAGCAGTGTCCAGCCTATAACTAGCAAGAAAATGGGAATCTCGGTCCTACAACTGCAAGGAATTGATTCTGTCAACAACTTAAATGAGCTTGAAAGAGGACCCTGAGCTTCAGATGAGACCACAGCCCAGTCAATACGTTGGTTGCAGCCTTGTTGGGACCCTGAGTAGAGTAAGCTGCGTCTGCACTCTTTATTTGCAGAAACTATGAGATAATAAATTTGTTTGATTTTAAGCTTTTAAGTTTGTAGAAATTTACTATGTGGCATGGAAAACTAAAACAATAACTTTAAGGAGGTTATTGAACAGAGCTTAAGTGTTTTCATTTGTAAAATGGGGATTATAACTCTTTATAAGGGAAGTTATAGGACTAAATGAAATGCTGATGAAAACTACCCGGAAATCAGTAGGACATCAGGAATGTTGGTGTGTCAGGCTAGGAAGACGCTGCTTCCTGTACATGGCCAGGATGGAGGGTCACTTGAGAGAGTGGTTTTTGCATCTCTAGGGCACCTTTGCTGGTACCCAGGCCGATGCAGAGTGTGATGGTAGAGCCACAAACAACTGAATTTCAATTTGTGTTTTGTTGAACAGATGTTACTGGAATCTATCTAAAAGGGGAGAGGATTATAAAATTTAATTATGGTTCAATCATGGAACCATAGCTTTTTGAAGTGTTCTTTAAAATCTGGTGAGTTGGAAAAAGGAAAGTTAATTTCACAGCTTAAAACATTAACATTTGAAATATAGATAAATTTCAATTTATCTGTATTTGCATATTTATTTGTATGTGTCTGTATTTGTGTGAATTCGTTTATTGTTTGAGTAGCTAACAGAGCATTTTTAAAATGAGTCTCCAACTTACAGAAAATGTGCATATGCAATATAAAGAACGTTTTTTCCTGAAATCATGAGTTGCCAACATTTTTCCTGAAATCATGAGTTGCCAACCTTATGCTCCGTCACCTCCGAACACTTAACATGTATTCCGGTAGAGCCACAAGGGTCAAATTGGGAAATTAGCATTGATACATTATTACCATCTAATGTTTAGACTTGTTCCAGTTTTCCCAGTTGTCCTAAAATGCCCTCTACAGCAAAAGGATCCAGTTTAGAATCACACTTTGCATTTAGTTGTTAGGCCTTTAGCCTTTCTCTCTCTGTCCAGAACAGTTCCTCAGTTGTTCCTTGGTTTTCATGATCTTGACAATTTGGAATCTTATAGGCCAGTTATTTTGCAGAATGCTCCTCACTGTGGGTTTGTGTGATGGTTCCTCATCATTAGATTCAGCGTACACATTATTGGCCTATTGGAATATCACAGAAATGATGCTATATTCTTCTGACTGGCTCCTTTCATGTAGTGCCTGATTTCAATTTGTCCCAATACTAGTGATGTACACTTTGAATATTTGGTTAAGGTGATGTCTGTGAGGCTAGTGATGTCCCTGCTTCCATGCTGTCTCGGGGGATAGAGTTAGGGAATATATTTATTCCAGTATATATAATTATTTATTTGGGTGTCCAAATTATCCCAGATTTGGCCAGTAGTGTTCCCTTAAACTGGCTTCTGTATTTTTTTTGACATGTGCCCCTAACTCTTTAGACACTTCTTTACTTCCTGGCACAACAAGTGTTTCAGGCTTATCTTGTACTCTCCGTGCCCCAGTGGGATAAGCTGGAATAAACTGTTTCTCTAAGGTTCCCAGTTTCCTATGAGTGGAGAATGATATTCATAAACCAAGATCTGGGTGTTAGTTTACTCATTGCTGTTGGGATATCTCTGCTTCCAGTCTGTCTTAGAGGATAGAGTATTTGTTCTAGTATATATAAATATTGTATATATATACACATACACACACACACATATAAAAGATATATAATGTATAAAATATATAAAATTTCATATTTATATTCAGTTTAGAAAAGAAGTAAAGAGCAACCTCCTGTGTGAGTAGTGCCCAGGCCATGAAATAGGATATCTCCAGAAACAAATCCTCTGGGTGGTCCTTTTAGTTACAGCACCTTCTCCCCCTACAGAGGTGAGACAGTTCTAACTTCTGCCTTCCTTGCCATGTTTTTATCGCCTATGCATGTAACCCTAAACAATATAGTTTTTTCTATTTTTGAACTTTATATAAATGGAATCCTCTCCTTTATGTTCTTTTGTGACTTCTTTTATGACTTGCTCGTTTAGTTTATCATTGAGATTCATCCATTTTCCACATTGAAATTATGGGCCATTATAGGTTTTATCGTAAGAAGTTCAGGCCCTATTGAAAGACTCAATTAAGAAATAAAGGCACCATAATACCCTGTTCACTTCTACTTTTTATATATTTTATTATAATTTCTGTTCCTTAAATCTCTCAGGTCTCTGTATTTATCTTCATCCTCCCTACTATTACCAATCCAGGCAGGCAGCCTCCTTTCTGGTTTGCACAGCAACAGTGGGTTCTTGCTTGGTCTCCTGGCCTTCATCAATCTTGCTGCCTCTAATCTATTTTCCATACAGCATCTGAAGTAATGCTTTTGGTGTTTTTATTTTTTGTTTTTCTTTGGCTGCGTTGGGTCTTCATTGCTGAACATGGGCTTTCTTTAGTTGTGGCCAGCAGGGGCTGCACTTCGTTGCGGTGCGCGGGCTTCCCATTGCGGCTGCTTCTCTTGTTGCGGAGCACGGGCTCTAGGCACATGGGCTTCAGTAGTTGTGGCGCATGGGCTCAGTAGTTGTGGCACGTGGGCTTAGTTGCCCTGCAGCATGTGGGATCTTCCCAGACTAGGGATCGAACCTGTGTCCCCTGCATTGGCAGGCAGATTCTTAACCACTGCTCCACCAGGGAAGTCCCAGTGCTGCTTTTTGAAATGGAAATTTTCTTGTTTCTTCTTTACATAAAAGAAGCACCATTGTCTTAGTCAGATATTGCTATACAACTCTATTTAGGCTGTAGATTACTACAGTGAGCATTATTTTTTTATTTATGGGTCTGTGAGTTGTTTAGGGTGGCTCTACTTCATAAGGCTTGGCTCTGGGCTTTGGGTTGAGTTCTGGTCTGCACCACACGTCTCCACATTCTCCTTGGACCAGTGGCTACCCTAGGCATTTTCTTCTCATGGGCACTCAAGAGGCCAAGCCAAACTTTTGGAGTATCACATCTAATTCCATACCATTGGCAAGTCCCACGGCCAAGCCCGACGTGAATTGGTGAGGAGGTGTACTCTGCCTGCTGTAATACACTGTAATGTCACAGGCTGAGGCAGGGAGTGAAGAATTAAAAACGATAATTTAACCCACCACAACCATTATCAAGTGGCAGTTCTTTCTGTCCTTGTTTTGTTTGATGATTTCTATATTCTCTTATTGACCAGTGTAGTTCTTTTATTTAGCTATGAATTCCTATTAAAATATCATGTTAAATACCACGGAGGAATGTATGTAAAAGAGTACAAGCAGTTGAATTTGGTGACCTGATACAAGTGTTACTCTCAAGGAGTCCTGTGACTTGGAGCAAATCAATTTCAGGTGACTGTCTCACTTTCCATGTCTAGAGGAGACTATTTCTAAATGTATCTCTTGAGAATTCTAAGAACATGCAGAGAATAACCTATTCAAAAGGGTAGGATATTGAAATATTCTTAGGTTTCCTTTACTCACGAACAAGGCACTGATGAGGCTGCACTTGGTTTTTATACCTGTACCTGTGGTTAAGAAGATGTCTCCTATCTCTCAGCTGGGTAGCGTTAGTTGTGTTGTTGACCAGGAAGAGATTTAGCCAAAATATTATAACAATAAACTTCCTTTTTTTTGGTTTTTGTTTGTTTTTGCTCTGCTGTAGGACATAATGATTATATTTGTCCAGCTACAAATCAGTGTACAATAGACAAGAACCGGCGTAAAAGCTGCCAGGCCTGCCGACTTCGGAAGTGCTATGAAGTCGGAATGGTGAAGTGTGGTGAGTGTTCCCTTCCCCTTCTGTGATATGTGGGACATGCTGAGAGCCATGTCAAACTGGGGACAGTTTGAGGACCTGGAGACATGTAGCCTGGATGAAAGGAGATTTAAAACATGGTAATTATCTTCAGGTGTGTGTATGCTGTCCCATTGCAGGGGTGTTGACTTATTCTCTAAAGCTGCAGAGGACAGAGCTGGGGTGAACAGGAGCAAGCTGTTAGAGGCAGATTTTGGCCCAATGTAGGGAAGAACTTTCTACAGTTCAAGTGGTCTGACCACAGAATAGGCTGCTGCGTGAATTAGAGAACTCTAGCCACTGAGGTGCTCAAATGGGCTGGATGACCATCTGCCTGAGGCCTTGAAAAGTCTAAGGATGAAGTTCAGGTAAATGTTCATGGTTAAAGCTCTGACAAGAAAGTTGACTATCTTGTGGGCTACTTGGGATGACTCGTGCCTATCCCTCCATTTAACTTTCTAGAAGTGGAAAAAATATGCATAGGAGTCAGAAACATGATAGACCTATGGAAAGCACATAGAGTATGGATTTTGTTCTAAGACAGTATGTGTGCATATATATGTGAACACACATATATATACATGAAAAAACAAAGAAATGAGAACATTAGTATAACAACTGACGACGATGCTTACACTGCACTCTCTCCACCTGGCTAACTTGATCCACTTGTTGTACATACTTGCTTGTTTATATACAGTCATATCAGCTCTGCCTGTACTTTTCTTATTCTTCTGCCAGCCAGTATTTTAGCAGGGGTTTGTTGTTATTTCTCTCTTTGTAACTATTTGAAAAATTAAAAAAAAAAATCCTCTCTCTTTTCTCCCTGACAGTCTCTTAGTAGCTCTGCCCCTTGAACATTCTCTGTTCCCTCCCCTAGTTCAGAATTAGAGCAGAAGTTCTCTTAATTTAATCACAGTTCTCTGGCTTCCTAAAATCACTTGTGTTCTCCATTTCCTCTGTAAAATATCCTGCCAATGCCCATGACCTCCCAGTGGGTATTGGTTACTTTCATAAACGCCACTTCAGTTATATCCTTATCAGTAACCAATGGGCTTCTTCCCAACCTGTTTCTACTCATTGTAATTGTTAAATCATATAATTTAATTAAACTTTATGCAAACATATGAAATATGAGTAGGAAAAGATAGTTGTTCCTGTGAAAGCTTTGAATAAAACTGTAAAGGACTAATAGCTATTGGGTTAGGTATGGGTGATATTGGGGCAAAACCATTTATACACCTATAAAGAGTCTGCATTCAGATTGCTTTAGGAGTGCCTAAGTTCTTGCTCTGTTTTAAAGAAGCTGAAACTGAAAATCCAGAGACAAGGTAACTTGTGATTAAATTGGCAGAGGTGCTTAAAGAGAAATCCTTGGCCCTCTGCCCAAAGACTGCAAATAAATATATCATGTTTTAAGTAAAACAATATTTTAAATTGTATACTTAAAAAAAAAAGATTTCCAATTTAGCCTTAGGTTAGAAACGCTTTTAATGTACTAGAGTCTGTTAGTGGCTGTGGTTCTCCTGGTTTGGGACCAGGGCAGTAGCACATACACTCCAGCTGTAGGGGACAGTGTATGCGGTGAGAAGAACAGCAGGACTGGACCGCCCCCACACACAGATGGAATCTCATTTTTTTTGTCTCATTACTTCTTGCTAGCGGTGACTATGCTTAAACGACGTAACCTTCCTGGCCCTCGGTTTCCTTATCTCTGAAACAGAGGTATCTGCTTCATTGAGTTTTGTGAGGAATAAAGACCTAACACAGTGCCTGGCGTTAAATTTTGCTTTTCCTTCCTTTCTCCCTTGTTGAAAGGCTCATATAAATTAGGAGTTTTGATACAATACAGTTTCAGAAAGCAGAGTTCAGAGATGTTCCTGAATTTTTCCTGGAAAAGGTCATTGAATTTGACCAAAAAGTCGCTGTATAGGGCTAAGAAAAAATGTTTCATTATCTTAGATTACAGAAGGAATGAGATGGATTGATGTGCAAACAGATGGATATTTTGACCCTTTACTGACCGCGGGAAAAGACGATTAGGAGTGAATTTTCTTAACTGTGCCTCCCTCCTTTCCCAGCCCTCTTGTCTGCCCTCCTGAGAAAACCCTTGATCTAGATTCTTCCTTCTATCCAATCTTAGAGGATTAGGGATTCTCCTTGCATTCTGGATCCTCCTGCATAATTCCACTTCCCCGTTTTATTCAGAAATCCTGTCCCATTTGTCATCACCTTTTTCTTCTGCATTTCCAATCCTTTCTGCTGAGGTATTAATATTGTTGTTTCATTGGTAGGAGGGTACCCACCCAGACTAGCTTCAGGGACAAGGCTTCATTATAAGAATACACAACTGCAAATAGGCAGGAAACCGACATGAATAACTGTATACCTGATCTAGAACCCTGTGTTGGGACAATAGCTCGGCATCTTTCAGATGCCATCTCTTTATTCACCCGCTGTATAGACACTTGAAAGTAATTTGATAGGGAGGTGATATAAAATTGTTGTTAAAAGCACCAGCTCTGCATTCAGAACACTGATTGGTTTTAGATCCTGCTTCTGCTATTTTCTAGCTTTTCTACCTTGGGCAAGTTACTTGAGCTCTCTTGTGCCTGGATCCTCCCCTGTATGTTGGAGATAGTAATAGCACCTTTTCTCTAGGGTGGTTGTCAGGATGGGATAATCTATATACAATAATACACAATGTCTGGCATACAGAAGGCATTCCAGTAGATATTAGCTGTCATGATCATCATTTACCATGGTTGTTGTTGTCATCATCTTTTCGCTGGGGCACTTTCTAATATGGAGCACTCCTATTTGGTACTTTCTCATTAAGCTCACTCAGAGGCACACTGAGTGACTGCTTGGATTACGGTGTCAAAGCCATAACATTAGGAATGTCCTTGGTAGAAAAATGTGAGTTCTTTGTCAGTGACTTTATTTTTTGACCTTCTCAATTTCATTTTATTCCAGTGTATACAATACAACTTGATTTACCAGTTAAAACTAGGAACTCTATCAATAGATTCTAGGGGCTTTATTTTATTGATCCCAACTTAGAATAGGGTCTAGTACATAGAACTTTGTTGGGAAATTTGGTCAAATAAATTTGAATGTGTGGAATCAAAACCTTTTACTTTGTATGGAAATCTGTTTTGTAAACTCCTTATCCTCATATACTCCACAAAAGAGAAAAGTGTGATCAGAAAGATACTTTCTTAACCATACATTTTGTCCCATTTTACCCTGGAGGTATAATCGACCTTTAATAATATAATTATAATATTATATATAATGTAAATAATAATAGCACTTTATCTGATTACTAATAAAATGAATTATATTTTAGGCTTTTAATTCTTTTCATGAAAATTTTGATTCCGTTATCCCTAGATGAATAGAGCCCTTTCTTCTACTGCAGTTAGCCAAGGATAAGGGAAATTCAGATAAATTTTCTTGGAAGTAAATAATTTAAATTTGCTCATACCTCCTAACTAATATTTCTTTGTATAAATGTGGACAATTGAATTTCGTGAACAAACACAATGGTGGGAGTATAGAAACTAGGCATTCTGATTTTAACTTTTAGATTTTTTTTTAGGGAAGATTCATATAAATGTTGTGCCCATGCTAACAATATCTTGACTTATGTCTTTTTTTTTTTGTGGTACGCGGGCCTCTCACTGTTGTGGCCTCTCCCGTTGCAGAGCACAGGCGCTGGACGCGCAGGCTCAGCAGTCATGGCTCATGGGCCTAGCCGCTCCGCGGCATGTGGGATCTTCCCGGACCGGGGCACGAACCCGTGTCCCCTGCATCGGCAGGCGGACTCTCAACCACTGCGCCACCAGGGAAGCCCGACTTATGTCTTTTTTAATTCCATCTTACATTTTTGTCTTTAACCAATGAATATTTAGAAATATTTTGTGCTCCTAGGACTTTGGAAGTTATATTTTTGTTACTGATTTCTATTTTTATTGTGGTCAGAGAATATGATCTATATGATATCAGTTTTAGTTAAAGTTTTATTAATGACTTGTTATGTGATAATTTTTGCAAATTCCATGAGCTTTTATAGCTCAAGCTTCTTAATTGTGCAGTTCAAATGTTCTATATTCTTTTTCCCCATCTATTTTGTTAGTTTCTGAGAGAGATACAGTAAAACATCCCATTATATTGGTATTAGTGTATTTGTCAATTTCTCTTTTTCTTTCAATCACTTTTTGGCATTTTGTTTGTAGGCTGTGTTTTCTTGTTGTTGTTTTGATGTATATGAGCTTAGAATTATTTACCTTCCTTTTATAATCTACTTATGAGACCTTAATAATGATTTTTGCCTTTAAGTTTATTTTGTCTGATATTGATAGTGACTCCAATTTATTTGGTTAATTTTTGCCGTTGTATCTTCTTCTACCCCTTTACTCTCAGTTTTTCTGCATGTTAGATGTATTCCTTATAACCAGTCTATGTCTAGATTAAAAAATATGTCTGATCTCAGAGTTGCTCTTAATTGATTAATTTAGTCTGTTTATGTTTATTGTGATCGTTAGTATTTGGGTTCATTTCTATCATCTTATTTTGTGCTTTTTAAAAAAAATCACATATTTTCTACTTTTTTTCCTTTTTGGAGTTGATCATATTTTCCTGGTTTCTTTTTTCTCTTCTGCCAGTTTGGAAATCATACATTCTGTTTTAATTCTTTTAGTGACACTATTTCTATTTTTAGCATGCATTCCTGATTAATTTTAGAATCAAGCCACTCTAATAGATATCTCTCTTCCTAAATAAAAATTTTTCGAATATTCTAGTCAAAATTATTCCTCTCTCATCTTATATGTTATTGTCTGGTATTTTGGTTCTACCTTGTTTCTGTACCTCGAAAAATTATTATTATTTTATTCAGTGTTTTTCAGATTTACTCACATATTTACCAGTTTAGTTTCTTACCACTGCTTCTTGACTTTCTTTGCTTCCTTCAGTTCATTTTTCTCCATCCCAAAGAACATAGTATTTATTTCAAAGGGGCTGTGAGTGATATATGTTCCCAATCTTTTTAAACTGAAAATACGTTTAATTTATCCTCACTCTTGAATGATAGGTTAGCTGGGAATATAATTCTGAATTGAAAGCTTCTTTCTTTTTTTTTTAAAATTTACTTATTTTAAGTAATTTATTTTTGGCTAGTTGGGTCTTTGTTGCTGCGCGCGGGCTTTCTCTAGTTGTGGCGAGCGGGGGCTACTCTTCATTGTGGTGCCCAGGCTTCTCATTGTGGTGGCTTCTCTTGTTGTGGAGCATGAGCTCTAGGCACATGGGCTTCAGTAGTTGTGGCTAACGGGGTCAGTAGTTGTGGCTCACAGGCATTGGTAGTTGTGGCTCATGGGCTCTAGAGCACAGGCCCAGTAGTTGTGGCACACGGGCTTAGTTGCTCTGCGGCACGTGGGATCTTCCTGGACTAGGGCTTGAACCCATGTCCCCTGCATTGGCAGGTGGATTCTTAACCACTGAGCCACCAGGGAAGCCTGAAAGCTTCTTTCTTAAAGATATTATCCCATTGTGTTCTGCTATATAAACTTACAGTAACTGAAACGTTTTGGTACCAGCACAGGAATAGAAAAATAGATCTATGAAAAAGTGTAGAAAATCTGGAAGAAGATACTTTTATACACAATTATTTATTAAATGACAAGGCATTTTATAAAAATCAATGGGAAAAGCTTATTTAATAAATGGTATGTGGAAAGTTGTACATCCATTTGGAAAAACATAACATGAAATATCAATATGACATAATAGAAGCATACATAAAATTTCAAATAGGTTTGAACCACAAAAGTGTTTAAAAAAGATATAGGAGAATATTTGTGTAATCTTTATGTGAAACAAAAAGGCAGATGTGACTATGTACTAAATCTTCTTATGACAGAAGACACCATGAGCAGAGTTAAAAGATATATTAACAGCTAAGACAAATATTGAATACAACAAAAGTTATCATTCCTATATAAAGAGCCTTTATAGGTAATTAAGGAGATAAAGAGCAAAAGAAGCAAATATGCAATATACAAGTAAGAGAAAATGAAGGGCAAACATTTTAGTCAACCTTGCTAGTAATTGAAAAAATACAAAGTAAAATGAGACTGTTTAGTCACTTGCCAGATTAGCAAAGATTAAAAATGATTTTTAATGTCCAGTGGTGTTATAAGAAAATAGGTAGCCCTTAAAGTATTATTTAGATTATAAATTTTAAAATAGTTTTGAAGGGCAATCTATCAATATGTATCAAAATTGTAAATTTTAATTTAAACGAGCAACTTGGTTCAGCAACTTGACTTCTTTCTGTTTATTATAAGGGAGTAATTGGATACAGGTACAAAGATGCATTTTCATTGTAATGTGTAATATAGTAGCAAAGAAATTGGAACCAACCTAGAGTTCCATCAACAGGGGACACTTTAAATAAGTGGTGCTATACTCATAGAACAGAATGCTATACAGATTTTTTAATTGTTATAAAATGATACATTTTTAATAAAAAAAGAAAAGGGAGGTTATACAATTATATATATACACACATATATACATACACTATGTATGTCCTAAAGTTGTATACAAAATATGGAAAAGTATAAAAGCATTAAAAGAAAACTGACTTTAAGCCAAAATTTGTGATCGTCTATATTTTCCAGATTTTTTCAATTACTTTATTGTTTGAAATAAACTTATTTGTGTTAAGTATGTAAAAAGAATACACAGACACACACACACGCAAAAGAATTTAAGGATGTATTATTAAAAGTGCATTATTTATAATCAGTTCCTAACTTTTCCTTATCTTCTTCCTGAAGAAGATTTCTAATTTCATGGTTTGGAAACTGAGGTATACCAGCACTCTTTAAAAGAGAAATGGATTTAGATTTAGAAATGGAATAGATGACCTTGAAGTGGAAACCTAAACATCATTTGGGCTATTGTCCCTAAAAAGTCATTACTGATTTTGCCAGTACAGTCAGTCACAAATATAATAATCTTTAGTACGTGCCCCAGAAATAAAAGTCAGGCTCCTGTTCTAAGGCACATTCTGTGAATAGACTCAGGTCTTCCAGTGATATCACTGCTTCATTTTTACCCTGGCGACTGGGGGAACTTGACTGCTGGGTTGGAGAAGAGATGGGAAAGCAGTGTGTTATCATCTGCTCTCTGCTTTAGGCTCCCGGAGAGAAAGGTGTGGGTACCGCGTAGTTCGAAGGCAGAGAAATTCTGATGAGCAGCTGCACTGCCTGAGCAAAGCCAAGAAAAATGGTGGGCACGTGACCCGCGTGAAGGAGCTGCTGCTGAGTGCCCTGAGCCCAGAGCAGCTGGTGCTCACACTCCTCGAGGCCGAGCCGCCCCACGTGCTCGTGAGCCGCCCCAGCACGCCCTTCACCGAGGCCTCCATGATGATGTCCCTGACCAAGCTGGCTGACAAGGAACTGGTACACATGATCGGCTGGGCCAAGAAAATTCCGGGTAGGGCTTTCTGGGTCTTAGCTTTAAATTTATTTGTGGAAAGGACCGCCTCTAACATTTATGGGGCAAGAATACAAAATGGAGATCCACATTGTGTCTTGGGTATTTAGCAGTCTGAGAGCTTGATTTATAACCTTTAAAAGAAATATGTTCTTTCTTCCTATTTTGACATGTATGCCTTTAACACGTCCTGGAAGACCAGGTTCCAGTTTAGAATTCTTGAATTCCTCTGAGTTCTGTACCAGACATGGCAGTGCAGAAAGAGTTGTATATGGTGGACCCCTTCTCTTCCTGACTCCTTGCCTTCTTCTCCCACTCCTGGATCCATCCCACACCACCTTGCACACACTCCATTCTACCTGTCCACATCTCCTACAGACACTAGCCTGTTGGCCACGTCTCATGCCTAGATCTGGTCTGGGACGAAGGACCCAGGGAAGAGACCCAGCCAGGCTCTGGAAGTGGATATGAGGCCATTTAGGCAGGAAATTCTAGGGTCCTGGGACCTGGAACATGGTCTAAAAAGGAAGGGATCTGGGCTCCACCTTAACCCATCTCTTGGCTGTGGACTTCTCACCTTGGGAGGAGGGGTGGGGCTCAGTATGACCAGTATGAAAGTGAAACGTTTCTCAGATGCTAAATAGGAACTGTAAAATTTTGTTCCAATAGAGAAAGAATCAGTATATATGTGGATAAATAGAGTAAATCAGCTGTAGAAGTAACATGAATCATCAATAAACCTGGAATGCTTTTTAACTTGATAGACTTAAAAATGGGTTTGGTTATTCGTAAATTGTCATTTAGAACATTCATTTTCCATCCTATAATGTGTCCACTTTCCAAGACCAGTTTGTAACATATACTGCATTGTCACCATCTAATTATTATTTGAATTGGTGTTTCTGTGAAAGAATGAATCAAGGATTCTAACATAGAATGACAGCAACCCACCATTCCCCTGGAAGGGCTTCTCCATGTACGTCTATACATTTGTCTAAGAAATGAGGTCTCTCTCCAAGTTCTAAGCCACTAGGGACAATTTCCATGGCCTGGAGGTCAGCAACTGCATTAAGCACATTTTAAAGATTGAGAAGGGGGCATGAAGCTAGGTGACAGAGCATCTGGGTGTAAGAGCCTCAGGTAATAGTATCCATAGGGGTCATTTGTTTGCTTCTGAGCTTTCTGAGAATTTCCGGGTTTTCCGCTTTGGTTTTGATAGTCTAGCATCTTCACCTTTGCCAGAATGCTGTTTTATTCTCAGCTCTTTCCCATAGGAGACAATACTGACGCAATTTCCTCTAGCTTTTGCTCTACGTATATTCCAAGCCTAGTTTTCAAGATCCCACGTGGAGAGTAGTGGTGAAATTAATTACTCCTGAGAGCTGTGCAGCTTCTTTAAAACCAAACTCTTAAGCTGCATTAGTCCCTCTTCAAGCCTGGTATTTTGGAAAATTTTCAGAAAGCTTAGGCATGGTCTGAAGCTGTGGGATTTCCCCCCCCCCCTTTTTCAGCTAATATAGTCATTGTCTAAACCAAAAAAAATTGGAATATCACCTACCCTTGGTTTTGCTGAATATCTACAAGTATGAAAAGCTTGATTTCCTTTGGGTAGGCTTATTGACTATAACTGTGGGTGAGATTGAAACGTGTACACATATCAGGAACTGGAACTGAGTGTAGAATGTGGCTTTGGAAAGGATTTATCCATCTTTCCATTCATTACTCTATTAAATTCTCCTTTGTGCAGATTTGTGTTATAATCGTTCAAAGATTTGAACCATGTGTGTTCTCTGTGCCGTAGTTTCCTCATCTGTGAAATGAGGATGATGAGAGATCCTAGCTGTTGGAAATTCTCAGAGATAGGCCTTGTTGCCCCCATTTTTCCTGTAAGAAAACAAAGACTTCATAGGAGATTAAGTAACTAGCTGGGATGAGGCCGAGCAGGGTTCTAAGCAGAATGCATTGCACTCCAAGGCCATTTGTTTATATTTACTATACTTATATTATACTGCCTCCTCCTCTTATGGTGGCTTACGGAGGAAGCACCGGTGATCTCTGCTTCTGAAGTGCTCACCTCCCTTAGGGACCTGTTTCAGTTGTTACCTATCCTCTTCAGCGTACAGTAGCTTAGAGACAGCACACCTACTCAGAAGAATGATTCTAACGCTAGATGGGAAATGTTAAGAAATTGAAGAAACTCTTTCAGCCGGAGCTCTGACTTTCTGCAGAGGTTGGCCCTGCTCTCTCTGCAAGCCTCCCATCCGCACCCCCACTCTCCCATCCCCCCACTCCTCCTGGCCCCAGTCATGGGCTGGGCCATATTGGCAGCCCCTCTGACTGGCAACTGAGCTCTGTCTTTCTCAGTAGTGCAGAGGGATTATTAGGATATAACCAACAAAGGTCAGGGTCAGCTTTCTGTTCTTCCCTAGCATCTGTCTGGGGAGCTGTATAAGCCCAGGTGACAGTCCTTTAGAAATTCTGAATGAAGTACATTTCTCTCTAGAAGGGGTTTGAGACTAGAAAATAGTGAGTACTCACTTTGAGTTCAAGATTTTCTCACTTGTCAGCATTTAGCAATGTCTTTAAAATGTTGACTCCCCCCACCCCGCCCTGTATGATTGCTCTTCTGTTTTTATGGAACGGGGGAGCTGAGGAGGAGGGTGGGGTGTGCTCACGGCCTCTTGCTTTCCCCAGGCTTCGTGGAGCTCAGCCTGTACGACCAAGTGCGGCTCTTGGAGAGCTGCTGGTTGGAGGTGCTCATGGTGGGGCTGATGTGGCGCTCCATCGACCACCCCGGCAAGCTCATCTTTGCTCCAGACCTCGTTCTGGACAGGTGAGAAAAAATACTTTGTGTTTCTTCTCCGACTGGTTTGAGTGAGGCGCTGAGTGAAGTGGGAACAAAGTCCTGGGTTCTGCAATTAAAACCTTACTCCTGAGAGGGCAGGTAAGAGGAGGATAATGTCATGAGTTCCTTCACTGGGTCAAGAACCCAAGAAGGAGAGCATGGGCACAATGATTAAGTGTCCTGTGACTCATTCTTACCTTTTCTTAGAATGAAAAGAGCATGGGCACAATGATTAAGTGTCTTGTGACTCATTCTTACCTATTCTTTCAGTGTGGCAGCATTCACTGGCCAGACCACAACAGGGGGGCTGTGTCCTGCAGGGTATATGGCCACTAAGTGTACACGTCAACTTAGATTTTTCTGCACTAAAAAACTCCATTTTCAGGTTATAATTTTAAGCTGTCCTGCTGTTTTTTCCACTGGAAGGGACCCTGTACATCACCAGCTATTTGCACAGGTGATGAAATTCTTACAAATCTACCAAGTTTATTTTAACATGCTTTAACTCACTCTAACTACATGTACTATATAGCATTTTTGGCAATAGCCGTGGAACGAATGGTTATTAAAACCAGATGAAAGCTAACGGAAACTGGGGAACGATAGTGTTAATGTGATAACTTGGTTGCATTTAGTTTTCTTTTAAAGATGGTGCAGAAAAGGAACCAATTTTTAATTGACTTAGGTGAACTGTTCGTGGAGGGAAAGCTGGAATGTACAACACTCAGGCTTTTTAGGAGAAAAGTAGAATGCTTTCTTGGGGTAAATTTGAACAGTTTGAAAATCTCCATGGAAATTGATTTCCACATTCCTTATATTGAAAAAAGTGCTAGTGTTGAATATTCAGTCACATTTGACTCTGTGCACAAAGAAGGATGCCTAGTGTTATGAATGGAAAGGATCTGCCCCTTGGCATTGCCTCTTTAGATCATCAGAAGATCCCCATGCACATCTTGCTCAGATGAAAAGTAATAGCCCAGGGAATTAGCACCCATTCTGTCTGTTGTCATGGATGACAGCATTGACAACACTGTTCTAAGTAACAGAGGTGTGTTGGTGGAGAACAGGGCCGTTGGGAAGAGCTGGAGCGTGGACTGTGGCTCCACTAGGAGCAAGCCCAGAGGGAGGTTCTGGAAGCCCAGACCCTTCAGTAGCAATCAAAATAGCTAACTTATTGGCTTCCAGGCACCATCTTAAGCACTGATATGTGTTAAGTCATTTCATCTTCACAACAGCCCTTTATGGGTAAGCACCATTATTATCCCTGTCCTTCAGATATGGAAACAGGAGGTAGGTAACTTACCTGCAGTTAGCAAGTGATGCAGCTGGGCACAGGGGCTGGCTGTGAAGTTCACACTCTTACCTACAACAGTACATGCCTCCCAGCGGGATAGAGAACTGGAAGAGGAAAGAGGAGGAGGCCAAAAGGCAAAGTAACTTTCTACTTTATTCTTTTATCTCAGAACAACTCTGTTTCACTCTCTGTGCACCTCAGAAGCCTGCTCCTCCTCATCTCAGGGTACCATGTTGCGAGGCAGGCTGCAAGGCCAAGCACCCAGCCAAGCCATCAGTCTCATTCATTCATTCATTCATTCACTCATTATATTCCACTTGGCATTTAAAGGCACACACACACACAAATATACACACAAAATTCCCTAGAAGTTAGTGCTAGGAAGAAGTTCTATCCTTTGGTGAACCAATAAATTTGCAGACTTTGGGACTGTGTTATTTTATTTTTTGCCTTGATTTCTAAAATTGATGCCACATTTAGTGTTTATTTTCAGTGACTATTTCATTCCTGGTTTTTAGTACAACTAACTTACCTCTTTGTGCAGGTCCTTTAACTCCCATGTGTATATAAATTACTGTAAACTGACACCAATCCCAGATAAATTTTAGGCTTACCTGCTGGTTAAGTAATAGAAGAAAAAAAAAAGTAATTTTTCTTATATGTTATTTTAATAGACTCACATTACTTTATAAATATTTGGGTGTGTTATTTTTTACAACATAGAAATTGAGTATATTTGAGGATGAAAGAGGAGTTCTTAGGAATTATAAATGCATTCACATTGAACAGGCATTTTTTTGGAGTGCCTACTAGTGGTTATTTTTTGTTGCAGTCCCTACTTGATTTGAGCACTCTGTAAAGTATAGAATTTCAATTCCGAGACTCTTAGTGCATCTGTTATACAGATAAATACATTTTAATGTAATGGGTATGTTTCTGGAGGAGCTGCTTATTCAAAAATGTTCAAAATGTGACTTATTCCAAAAGTCAGGGATCATGCACCATAAACGTGTTCTATTGTGAATCTTTTTTGCAACGTGAATAAATAATTTTCACACTACATGAAAATAATTGTCTTTTGGTAGATTGTCCTGTCAGAGTTCCTTTAAGTGGTGGTATGACCATGTAAGCAGTGAATACAATTAAATTAGCCTATTTATTTGTGGAGACTGAGACTATAATTTGTTTCCCTTTATTCTTGTTGAGGCTTCTGCAGCGAGAAAACTTGAACCTACTGAGGATGAGAGGAAAATCCGGGTATCTCAGCTTATTTCTAACAAGGTAGTTCTTTTAGTAATCACTAGAATCCCAATTCATGTGAAGATCTACCACAGAATCTGAACTTCTACTTGCTCAGAACATCATATATGCTAAGACATTATGTGTCCTTAGCATCAATAGGAAACTGCCAAATGTTATTAAAAAGTCAGAGGAAGTGGATGTTTATGGAGTTCTGTGGACTCACAAGTGTAAATGTACTGAGTTTGCATTCACCTCAGGTATTTGTATATTGAACTTTCTTCAAGAGACTGACAGAATTTTCACTTCTGAATTTGTATTTCCCTTTTGTACTCAGATCATTTCACCTGAGTTCAATATTTAAGTCCTTCCCATGTGCTAAGCTCTCCCAACCCTATTGCCACCCACACAAAGACAGACAAACTGTGGTCTATTAGCCACATGTGTGCTGCCAGCGGATATATATATATGCCAGTACAAAACAGTGAACCCCAAAGGGAAGCCCACTCTTTCAACACGTTGTCCTTGGTATCAAACAGAATATTTTTCTTTTATAAAGGGAGTGGTTATCAAATATAAGATAGTCCACATGGAACTACTACTTTTATTTTTATTTAGCACTGGTTTTTGGGGAAATGGAGTGTAAAAGTAAATTTCCATGAGTAGTTTGGTTTGATTGATATATTGTTTCAGTATTTTAACATCCAAATCATATACCCACTAGGTTGAATTCAGATCTTTTAAACCTGTCTTAATTTCTTACTCGTAATTCAGTGTCAATCATAGTTACTTACAGAATAAATGAAATAGGTCTCATTGATTGTAAAGTCCTTCCTCACTCTGTTCTGTATAACTCATTTTAAAGTAGAACTCTATTAGGGTGTCCTTTATAAGATATTGTACCTTATTGCCCCTATATTTCTCATTTATTTTCTAGAAATGTATTTGTTTTCTACATCCTGTGAAGTGAATAAAAATATTGTAACCTTGCCACCCCTTGAATGAGATGGTTGGCTCTCACACCTGCTGGAGAAAGCAATCAGACCTTGCTCTTTACAACTGGTTGAGAAATTCACTTTTTCCATGCGGTACATATGTTCTGATTACTTTGAGCTGCAGCATTTATCAAGGCCTAAGATACCCTGAAATATAAACTCTACCTCCATTAAAAAAAAAAAATTTAGTTATTTATTTTGGCTGCACCGGGTCTTAGTTGCGGCATGCGGACTCTTAGTTGTGGCATGCGGGATCTAGTTCCCCTGACCAGGGATGGAATCCGGGCCCCCTGTCTTACCCACTGGACCACCAGGGAAGTCCCTCCACCTCCATTTTTGAAATATGAATTTACATTTTAAATGGTATGTATTTCGATGAGGAAATGGTGCTAACTTCAGTATTTAGAGATGTGTTTTTAGGCACAGGTGGCAGCTTCTGCAAAATAGGATTGATTTCAAATGAGTCCCCTTATCGTACTACTTGGGGAGGTGTGTGTGTGTGCGTGCCTGTGTGTGTGCATGCACACATGTGCCCGTGACCCCACCTCTGAGTCTCACAAAAGAGTAAAGAACCAAACTATTAAATTGTCAATGCAGGACTTGTTGGATTTTTTGTTTTTGCCCCCAGAGATATTTTAAAACTAGCTTTTCTCAGTATCAGATGTCCTTAAACCCACCAATTACAGTTTCCAATAATTAATTGTCCTAGGCTGAGTGATTTGATGATTGGCTTGAGGGGCATTCAAGTGAATAAGTATTTCGTGTGCCTCTGCTATGTGCAGGGCATGCATGTCCTTACTGGACATTAGCAGCAGGCTGCCTGGGAAAGCCCAGAGCAGGGGAGGTGGGCGGATGGCATATGGAGGGCTGGGCCTTTCCTATAGATTTTGGCACCCTTTGCCCAGGGCTCTGATTCTCCAAAGTGGCCTTTCCCTTAGGAGTGACTTCTAGGGGGCACTGACATTTTATCACTTAACCTGTGCGCTTTCAGGAAGTCTAAACTGGTTTCCAAAGTTACTGCGCTTGTTTGCCAGTGTGCGCAGTTTGCATACTTGTAGCTTTGTGTAGTGAGCTTGCGGGGGTGTGAACGCTGTGGACTTCAGGATCCTGGTAAGCGGGCATCCAAGCATAGCACCAAATAGGAAAGGCTTTAGCAGGATTGGTAGTACCCACTGGTGCCAGTTCATTTGAACTCTACAGAGGCCCTTTCTCCAACTACTACCATCACTGGAAATGTGCTGGCTTGGGGTTGGGAGAAGGAGGAGGGACCAGCCAGTGTTCTTTGAAGATCTCAGGTCCCCTTCAGGGGCTGCTACAGAGACTGAAAATGAAACTTGCAGAAACTTATGGCCACCATAGCTGCCCTTTGCTGTGTACTGCAGGCTTTTAGAAGCAAATGAATGTTTCGTGGCGAAATCATTTAACTGCTTGCTTGTCAAGGACTTCCAGTAGCTCTATGACTGATGATAATGGAAGTTGTTTTTGGAGCAGTGAGGTGGAATAATGTGTGTCTGGCTGGAGTGAATTGAAGCTGGTATTTTCTAGGTACAGTTCAAGTAATTTACTTCAAAAGTATGCTTAAACATTCATTTCCGTAAGGAGTGCTCAAAAGAATCTCGATTACATAGTCCAAAGTTTGTCTAAAACTTTTGCTTAAAAATAATCTTTGGCACATCAAAATTACCATGTCTCCATTTCTACCTTCCTTTCCTGATTCTAATCCATCTTCTGTAATTGTGATTTCTTTGTATGTCATATTAGCTTTTCTTCAGACTGCATTTAAATGTCTCTTAGTTTCCCCACCAGTTTCTAGTTGACCACCAGGATGTGAGAGTTAAGCCCTAGATATAAAGTAATATTTCTTCTTAGGATATTTGCTTCTGTAATGTTCAGTCTTTTCTCATTAATACTTCAGAGTTTTTTGATGAGAACATGGACTGTATCATTTTAGTAATATGTGTCATATTGAGGGCTGGTTGGCTGACATAGTTTAGATCAAAAATAATGAACAGAAATGGTATTCCTTTAAGAAAACATTTGGTGAATAGGTAGGAGGAAAATGTACTTCCAGTGCACACTGTTGCCTAAAGAGTATATATTCAAATGTTTGCTTTATGGACTTCTAGGAAATGCCCTGTCTTCCTTATATAAAAATAATTCTAGTAATTTCACATTTCTGGATGTGGTCTTATTACTATCTTGTTATAGTTAAAGGGTGTACAAGATGAAACTTGAGATTAAAAAGAAAATACTCCTTATTGCTTTCGATGGTTACCGGAAGCTGTATGTTCCTTACATTTCTAAATGGACTTTTGTAGGGATGAAGGGAAATGTGTAGAAGGAATTCTGGAAATCTTTGACATGCTCCTGGCAACGACTTCAAGGTTTCGCGAGTTAAAACTCCAACACAAAGAATATCTCTGTGTCAAGGCCATGATCCTCCTCAACTCCAGTAAGTAACCACACAGCTGGGCCATGTTTTATGGGGGAGAGATGCTGTTTCTAGAGCTGGCATGGTGTTGAGGAGTACTGAATTTCTTTCTTTTTTTTTTTTTTTTTTCTGAATTTCGTATTTTATTTAAAAAGGGGAAAATGGCTTTTTTCGGACTTTTCTGTTTTATTTTATAGGCATTTAAACTGTAGTTAACTTTTGGTAATTTGAATATGAATTATTCGTTGGGTGAATTACTGGTAGTAATTTAAAAAGTAGCTGAAACCACTCTACTGGAAAAGGAAAAAACGAACTTCAAAATGTTTACCTCTCATCCTTTTTTCTTTTTTTGACATTTTAATTTATTTCATTGTGATGTAATTGACATATAACACTGTATTAGTTTCAGGTATACAACATAAATGATTTGAATTTTTTTATAAATTTATTTTTATTTCTTTCTTTCTTTATTTTTGGCTGCATTGGGTCTTCGTTGCTGCATGAGAGCTTTCTCTAGTTGCAGCGAGCGAGGGCTACTCTTTGTTGTGGTGTGCGGCTTCTCATTGTGGTGGCTTCCCTTGCCGTGGAGCACGGGCTCTAGGCACGCAGGCTTCAGTAGTTGTGGCACATGGGCTCCAGTAGTTGTGGCTCGCGGGTTCTAGAGCGCAGGCTCAGTCGTTGTGGTGCACGGGCTTAGTTGCTCCGTGGCATGTGGGATCTTTGCAGACCAGGGCTCAAACCCGTGTCCCCTGCATTGGCAGGTGGACTCTTAACCACTGCGCCACCAGGGAAGTCCCAGATGATTTGAATTTTGTGTATATTGAGAAATGATCACAATAAGTCAACACCCATCACCATACATAGTTAAGAAAACTTTTTTCTTGTGATGAGAACTTTTAAGATCTGCTTTCTTAGCAACTTTCAAATATGCAATACAGCATTATTAACTATCGCACCATGCTGTACATTATATCCCCATGACTGATGTATTTTATAACTGGACTTTCAGCCCCTTTTCAGTGTTTATACGGACCTTTTACATGGTTAACATGCATTTATATTTACTATTTTGGGTTCTGCTTTTACAAGTTCATTTATTCATTCATTTCATTCATTCATTCACTAAAGATGTTGAGTATATATGTATTCCTGCCCTCCCATGGCTCATAGAGAGAGAGAGAAAACAAATTCGCTAAAAAGAATGATCTCAGTGCTATCACAAAGTGTGTACAGAGCACTGAGTACTCTGGGAAGACAGGAGGAGAAGTGCTGAAGTGGTTGCAGAAGGGAACGACGTTTGGGTGTTGCATGAGTTGATGGGCAGGTGGGAGGGGTAGGCAGGGAAGAATGAAAGGACGGGGGTAAGCCAGGAGCTGCAAGTCATGCCGTGGAAGAGCAGGGGGAGGTGGACAAGGTTGTAAAATGCAGTGTTGAAGATTACTGAGTGTAACTCCTGTTGAGAATTGTTGCCTGGGGCATTGAGCAGCTCTAGAAGAGGGTCAGGCAGGGAAGTATCATGGACAGATAGGCATTCTTTTTTTTTTTTTTTTTGTGGTACGCGGGCCTCTCACTGTTGTGGCCTCTCCTGTTGTGGAGCACAGGCTCTGGACGTGCAGGCCCAGCAGCCATGGCTCATGGGCCCAGCCACTCCGCGGCATGTGGGATCTTCCCAGACCGGGGCACGAACCCGTGTCCCCTGCATTGGCAGGCGGACTCTCAACCACTGCACCACCAGGGAAGCCCCAGATAGGCATTCTTGAAAGGTCACTCTGGCTTCCATGCGGAGGACTGACGGGAGAGGGGAGAGACTGAGGCAAGGGGCCTAACAGGAGTTATTAGGAACAATGAGAGCCAGAACTAAGTTGGTGTGGAAGGGCCTGGGAGGAAGGGACCTGACTTGAGGGAAATATATGGGTTAGAGGTGGGAAATGAGGAGAGCATCTAAGATGTATGTATGTTGTAGCTTTGCTGTTTTTTTCTTATTATATAAATAATACCTGGTTATTGTAAACATTCAAACAAAAGAAAAACATACAAAGAAGAAAATAAAAATCACTAGGAATCCCCCCTCTCCGCCCTAGATAACCACCATATCTTCGGTGACTGTTCTTTAACAGCTCTTGCTAGAGAGATAGAGATAGATATGTACACATATGCTCATATATAAAATTTTACATAAACAGCATAGCATCTTGTATTAAAAGTTATGGAAACTTTGAAGGAGGCTTGCTTTGATCCCATTTTTTTCTTGATCCTTCCACCCAGACACCAAGTAGCTAATCTTAACAACCAGAGGGTAGCCTTTATACCTTCTTCCATCCTCTAATAATCATTTAAAATAATACCTCACCTCCGGTATATACACAGACCTTTTTTCCCCCATTTAAAAAACTTGGGACACTACATACAAATACTTCTTTGCATCTTGCTTTTTTCCTTTTCAGAATGCTGTGAAATCCCTTCAGGACAGTGAGGAGAGATCTAACTCAGTTTTTGAAGCAAGGGCATTGTCTACATCGTTCAGCCTTTTCTCTATTGATGGGCCTTTGTTTAATATACGTTTTCTATTTTTTTTACCATTATAAACATTGCTACAATTAATAGAGGCGTATTATTTTGCACACATTTCTAAGTTTCTGTGTAGTTTTCATCCTGTTCAGTTTGCTGTCTACCTGATGGTATTCAATCCAGCTGCTGTACCAGGTATTGATTGCTTTGCTTAGCTATTTACTCTTGTTGGGCCTTTAGGTTATTGTTTTTTTTTCTTCCTTTCTCAAATAATATGTATGTCCAGGTTTTTATTTTTTTTAACATCTTTATTGGGGTATAATTGCTTTACAATGGTGTGTTAGTTTCTGCTTTATAACAAAGTGAATCAGTCATACATAAACATATATCCCCATAGCTCTTCCCTCTTGCATCTCCCTCCCTCCCACCCTCCCTATCCCACCCCTCCAGGCTGTCACAAAGCACCGAGCCAATATCCCTGTGCCATGTGGCTGCTTCCCACTAGCTATCTACCTTACTACGTTTGTTAGTGTGTATATGTCCATGACTCTCTCTCGCCCTGTCACAGCTCACCCTTCCCCCTCCCGATAACCTCAAGTCCGTTCTCTAGGAGGTCTGCGTCTTTATTCCTGCCTTAGCCCTAGGTTCTTCATGACGTTTTTTTTTTCTTAAATTCCATATATATGTGTTAGCATACGGTATTTGTCTTTTTCTTTCTGACTTACTTCACTCTGTATGACAGACTCTAGATCTATCCACCTCATTACAAATAGCTCAATTTCGTTTCTTTTTATGGCTGAGTAATATTCCATTGTATATATGTGCCACATCTTCTTTATCCATTCATCCGATGATGGGCCCTTAGGTTGTTTCCATCTCCGGGCTATTGTAAATAGAGCTGCAATGAACATTTTGGTACATGACTCTTTTTGAATTTCGGTTTTCTCAGGGTATATGCCCAGTAGTGGGATTGCTGGGTCATATGGTAGTTCTATTTGTAGTTTTTTAAGGAACCTCCATACTGTTCTCCATAGTGACTGTACCAGTTCACATTCCCACCAGCAGTGCAAGAGTGTTCCCTTTTCTCCACACCCTCTCCAGCATTTATTGTTTCTAGATTTTTTGATGATGGCCATTCTGACTGGTGTGAGATGATACCTCATTATAGTTTTGATTTGCATTTCTCTAATGATTAATGATTTGAGCATTCTTTCATGTGTTTGTTGGCAGTCTGTATATCTTCTTTGGAGAAATGTCTATTTAGGTCTTCTGCCCATTTTTGGATTGGGTTGTTTGTTTTTTTGTTATTGAGCTGCATGAGCTGCTTGTAAATTTTGGAGATTAATCCTTTGTCGGTTGCTTCATTTGCAAATATTTTCTCCCATTCTGAGGGTTGTCTTTTGGTCTTGTTTATGGTTTCCTTTGCTGTGCAAAAGCTTTGAAGTTTCATTAGGTCCCATTTGTTTATTTTTGTTTTTATTTCCATTACTCTAGGAGGTGGGTCAGAAAGGATCTTGCTGTGATTTATGTCATAGAGTGTTCTGCCTATGTTTTCCTCTAAGAGTTTGATAGTTTCTGGCCTTATATTTAGGTCTTTGATCGATTTTGAGCTTATTTTTGTGTATGGTGTTAGGGAGTGATCTAATCTCATACTTTTACATGTACCTGTCCAGTTTTCCCAGCACCACTTATTGAAGAGGCTGTCCTTTCTCCACTGTACATTCCTGCCACCTTTATCAAAGACAAGGTGTCCATATGTGCATGGGTTTATCTCTGGGCTTTCTATCCTGTTCCATTGATCTACCTTTCTGTTTTTGTGCCAGTACCATACTGTCTTGATAACTGTAGCTTTGTAGTATAGTCTGAAGTCAGGGAGCCTGATTCCTCCAGTTCCTTTTTTCGTTCTCAAGATTGCTTTGGCTATTCGGGCTCTTTTGTGTTTCCATACAGATTGCGAAATTTTTTGTTCTAGTTCTGTGAAAAATGCCACTGGTAGTTTGATAGGGATTGCATTGAATCTATAGATTGCTTTGGGTAGTAGAGTCATTTTCACAATGTTGATTCTTCCAATCCAAGAACATGGTATATCTCTCCATCTATTTGTATCATCTTTAATTTCTTTCATCAGTGTCTTATAATTTTCTGCATACAGGTCTTTTGTCTCCTTAGGTAGGTTTATTCCTAGATATTTTATTCTTTTTGTTGCAATGGTAAATGGGAGTGTTTTCTTGATTTCACTTTCAGATTTTTCATCATTAGTATATAGGAATGCCAGAGATTTCTGTGCATTAATTTTGTATCCTGCCACTTTACCAAATTCATTGATTAGCTCTAGTAGTTTTCTGGTAGCATCTTTAGGATTCTCTGTGTATAGGATCATGTCATCTGCAAACAGTGACAGCTTTACTTCTTCTTTTCCGATTTGGATTCCTTTTATTTCCTTTTCTTCTCTGATTGCTGTGGCTAAAACTTCCAAAACTATGTTGAATAAGAGTGGTGAGAGTGGGCAACCTTGTCTTGTTCCTGATCTTAGTGGAAATGCTTTCAGTTTTTCACCATTGAGGATGATGTTTGCTGTGGGCTTGTCATATATGTCCTTTATTATGTTGAGGAAAGTTCCCTCTATGCCTACTTTCTGCAGGGTTTTTATCATAAATGGGTGTTGAATTTTGTCAAAAGCTTTCTCTGCATCTATTGAGATGATCATATGGTTTTTCTCCTTCAATTTGTTAATATGGTTTATCACATTGATAGATTTGCGTATATTGAAGAATCCTTGCATTCCTGGAATAAACCCCACTTGATCATGGTGTATGATCCTTTGAATGTGCTGTTGGATTCTGTTTGCTAGTATTTTGTTGAGGATTTTTGCATCTATGTTCATCAGTGATATTGGCCTGTAGTTTTCTTTCTTTGTGACATCCTTGTCTGGTTTTGGTATCAAGGTGATGGTGGCCTCGTAGAAGGAGTTTGGGAGTGTTCCTCCCTCTGCTATATTTTGGAAGAGTTTGAGAATGTCCAGGTTTTAATTCTCAAGTGATGACTTACAGACTTCATTTGGGCAATGTATGGGGCTTTATTACCTAGACTTTATCCAATTTTAGAGCATAGTGTTTGAAACAGCAGAAATCTGTGAGATGGTATTATGCTACTTTATTTTCAATCAGACTAAGCAGCAGTTCCTGAAGCCAAAACTCAATGCAGAACCTGTGGCCACATGGGTCACAGGCTGTCTCCTGATGTGGGAGCAGCTGACCTCTCCCCCTCCAGCCTATATTCATTTCCTCTCTAATAGGTGCTCTTGGGCATTGGCACTGGTTTTGATGAAAGGGAAACACATAGAGCAGTGCTTCTCAAACTCTCTATGGTGAAGCACCAGGTTTCTTTTCCTTTTATAATTTCCAAATTGTTATAGATAGTTACTTTATTTTTATTTTTATTAGAGTATAGTTGATTTACAGTGTTGTGTTATTTTCTGCTGTACAGCAAAGTGAATCAGTTATACATATATCCACTCTTTTTTTTTTTTTAACATTTAAATATTTATTTGTCTGCACTGGGTCTTAGTTGCGGCATGGGGGATCTTCGTTGCTGCTTGTGGGATCTTTGTTGCAGCATGCGGGATCTAGTTCCCTGACCAGGGATTGAACCTGAGCCCCCTGCATTGGGAGCATGGAGTCTTAACCCCTGGATCACCAGGGAAGTCCCTATTCACTCTTTTTTTAGATTCTTTTCCCATATAGGTCATTACAGAGTATTGAGTAGAGTTCCCTGTGCTATACAGTAGGTCCTTATTATTTATCTGTTTTATATATAGTAGTGTGTATATGTCAATCCCAATCTCCTAATTTATCCCTCCTCCCCTCCTCCCTGGTAACCATAAGTTTGTTTTCTACATCTGTGACTCTATTTCTGTTTTGTAAATAAGTTCATTTGTATCATTTTTTTAGATTCCTCATGTAAGCGATATCATATGATATTTGTCTTTCTCCATCTGACTTACTTCACTTAGCATGATAATCTCTGGGTCCATCCATGTTGCTGCAAATGGCATTTTTCACTCTTTTATGGCTGAGTAATATTCCATTGTATATATATACCACATCTTTATCCATTCATCTGTAGATGGACATTTAGGTTGCTTCCATGTCTTGGTTTTTGTAAATAGAGCTGCTATGAACATTGGGGTGCATGTATCTTTTCAAATTATGGTTTTCTCCAGATATATGCCCAAGAGTGGGACTGCTGGATCATATGGTAGTTCTATTTTTAGTTTTTTAAGGAACCTCCATACTGTTTTCCATAATGTTGTACCAATTTACATTCCCACCAACAGTGTAGGAGGGTTTCCTTTTCTCCACACCCTCTCCAATATTTATTGTTGTAGACTTTTCGATGATGGCCATTCTGACCGGTGTGAGGTGATACGTCATTGTAATTTTGATTTGCATTTTTCTAATAATTAGTGATGTTGAGCATCTTTTCATGTGCTTTTTGGCCATCTGTATGTCTTCTTTGGAGAAATATGTATTTAGATCTTCTGCCCATTTTTGGATTGGGTTGTTGGTTTTTTTGACATAGAGCTGCATGAGCTGTTTGTATATTTTGGAGATTAATCCCTAGTCAGTTGCTTGCACATATTTTCTCCCATTCTGAGGGTTGTCTTTTTGTTTGTTTATGGTTTCCTTTGCTGTGTGGAAGCTTTTAAGTTTAATTAGGTCCATATGTTTATTTTTGTTTTTATTTTCATTACTCTAGGAGGTGGATCAAAAAAGATATTGCTGTGATTTATGTCAAAGAGTGTTCTGCTTATGTTTTCCTCTAAGAGTTTCATAGTGTTGGCCTTACATTTAGGTCTTTGATCCATTTCGAGTTTATTTTTGTGTATGGTGTTAGGGAGTGTTCTAATTTCATTTTTTTACATGTAGCTGTCCAGTTTTCCCAGCACCACTTATTGAAGAGGCTGTCTTTTCTCCATTGTATATTCTTGCCTCCTTTGTCATAGATTAGTTGACCACAGGTGTGTGAATTTATTTCTGGGCTTTCTGTCCTGTTCCATAGATCTATATTTCTGCTTTTGTACCAGTACCATACTGTTTTGATTACTGTAGCTTTGTAGTATAGTCTGAAGTCCGGGAGTCTGATTTCCTCCAGCTCCAATTTTCTTTCTCAGGATTGCTTTGTCTATTTGGGGTCTTTTGTGTTTCCGTTTAAACTTTAGAATTTTTTTTCTAGTTCTGTGAAAAATGCCATTGGTAATTTGATAGGGATTGCATTGAATCTATAGATTGCCTTGGGTAGTATAGTCATTTGGGCAATATTGATTTTTCTAATACAAGAACATGGTATATCCTTTCATGTAGATAGTTACTTTTGTAAAATAAAAATAAAGTATTAGAAAAAGAAAAGTGCAAAATACAAGCCCTAGTATTTTGTTGTTACATTCAACTGATTTAAAATTACTCTATAAATTACTGTAAAAGTTTCCAAATGCTTACCCTCAATTTCTTCTTCTCTCTTTGTGAACTGGTAACAGATGATACTTTGAGTAACCCTTGTATAGAGCATGGAGAGCTGTCCGGGAGATAGCTGGATCAGGAGATGGGTGTGGGGGGAGGAAGTTAGGTCTTAAAGGAGAGGAAAGGGGGAATGAAGAAGGAATTTGAAGGTCATGTGAGACTCAGAGACCCTGAAAACAACCTTTGGGTACTTCCTGGTTGGATCTCAATCTGGCCTTACTTGCCTGACAGGACATTTCCCCCACACCCAGTACACTCCCTACCGCAGTTCTAGAAAGCAGACATTTGTGAGTAGAAATGGTAAGTTGTTGGACAAATGAAAATTGTAGGAAAGCCAAGAAGACTCCTAAATGCTTTGGAGCTTCTGGCACCTTCTTGACATTTATTGTTACCATTCCCCTTCTATAAAATAATATGAGGGCCCAGCTTACATCAGTGATTAAGTTGATGTGCATATAGGAAATGTCCAGGTGGGACATATGAAACTGTGGAAGAAAATCAACTTTTTCTGACCTTCTCTTTGAATTTACCTACAGACGTTACCTCAGATTTTTGTTGTCATTTGTCTTTGTTAAAGGAAAGATTTCCCTGGAAAGTTCATTCCCACCGTGGTACAGGAGGATCATCAAATGCCAGATTATGGGACTTCTCTTACTTGCAGAAATAATTTAGAACTCTTTTCTGTGCAGCAAAGTGCTCCTTGGAAAGCAGTTTGCTTCTTGTTACACCACTTTGCAGTGTAGAGCCTTATGTTTGGCAAGGCTCCTCACAGTCATTTTAGCCTCTGGACATCATATTGTGTTGTTGGGAAACTAGAAACATCTGTGCAAATGGGAAAGCCTAAGGCTACGGCATTCCTCCTGCAGCATCTGACAGAACTGCCATGTAGAGAGAATTACAGAGGGTGAGGTAGGCATGTGATGTAATTACCACTTGGGACAGTAAGTGAGTAGGATTTGTTTACAGTAAATCCCAATTTAAGAAATCTTTTCTTAAGAAATTTTTTTGGCTTGGTAGTCATAACGGCATTCAGAATGAATTTATTCTGTTCTGCGTTGCTGTTAGGAAAATGGGGTTCTGTTTCTGTTGGAAAATTTCCACTGTCAGGAGAGGTGAGTCTTTTCCATGCTAGATTTTAAGCATCTCAAGTTACAGGCTTTTTTCTTTTTGATTATTTATAGCATTAACTTGAAAACAAACACAGGGACAGAATCCACTTAGCCACCTTGAATTTAAACACCCCTACAGAATATGTAAAACAGACATTGGACATTGGACAGTGACTCCCAAGAGAATAGACACAAGGTGATCCATTTGACCAGTTTACTGCCCGGAGCCAGTTTCCAGGTTGCAATACAGGGAGAAGTAACCCAGGTAGACACCAGTGGTCTCCCTGAAATGAGGGAGCAGAGTTGTGAATTTGGGAAGGCTAGGATTTTCAGGGGAGAGAACTGGAGAGGAACGAGCTGGACAGAGAGGCTTTAGAGACCTGCAGAGGATCCCCTTCAGGTCTTCAGCTGAGCATTAATTTCATGCTTATGATTCTAACCGAGGGCAGGGAAAGAACCACCAGAAAGGAGCAGGCAGAACAACACTTGGAAGTTCACACAGGGCCGGGAATAGTTCACGTTCTCACCAGCCACAGGGAAAAAACCTTCTACTCTACTGGATGTTGGTTGTAGTACTCAGAAAGGTATTGCCTCAGTAGTGAGGTAACATAAGCCCTAGACTAAAGGCTGCCCTGCTCCTACCAAATGAAACTTAAAAAGCAAGTCTGAAGGATCAAACTATTGCCAAGTAACTTAACTGCATCTTAACTGCATAAAGCTCAAGAGTATTTAAAGGAATGGAAGAATATCCAGCACTTAACAGGGTAAACCAATCACATGTTAGCAAGCCTGGAAAGAAGCAGAAAATATGACCTATTATGAGGAAAATGACAATAATTGGAAAAGACACCAGGTGATGCAGATGATAGACTTAGTAGACAGGGGCATTAAAACAGTTACTGTAACTATATTCCATATGTCCAAGGAGTAGAGGAAAGCATGAACAGGTTAAGGAGAGACATGGAAAATATGAAACTCACACAAATTAAATTTCTAAATGTGAAAACTATGTTTTGATGGATTTACGTCTGATTAGGCATAGCAGAAGAAACAATAGTGCCTGTTAAGCAAGAGCAATAGAAACTATCAAAAAAGAATAGAAAGAAAAAAGGGTTTAAAAAATGAACAGAGTATTAAGCTGGAGTGGCTACATTAATATCAGAAAAAGTAAATTTTAGAGCAAAGAATATATCTAGGAATAAAGAAGGTAATTTCATAATGATAAATGAGTCAATTTGTCAAGAAGACATAACAATCCTAAACATTTATGCACCAAATAAGAGAACCTCAAACCTTATGAAGTAAAATCTGATAAAACTGCAGGGAGAAATGGACAAATCCCTTATTATAGTGGGATATTTTAATACCCCTCTCTCAATAATTGATAGAATAAGTAGACAGAAAATCAGTAAATATAGAGAAGACTTGAATAACACTACCAGCCAACTTTACCTAATTGGCATATTAAAAACCCTCAACCCCCAAACAGCAGAAGACACATTCTTTTCAAGTATTCATTGAATATTTACCAGGATAGACTATATCCTGGACCAGGAAACAAGTCTGAATACATTTAAAAGAATTTAATTCGTACAAAGTATTTTCTTTGACACAATGGAACTAAATTAGAAACCAATATTAGAAAGATCTTGGAGAATTTCCAAACGTTTGGAAACCAAATAACATATCTAAATAATCCATGGATCCCAGAAAAATAATCAAAATTAAAATTAGAAAGCATTTTGAACTAACTGAAAATGAAAGTAGAACACAGCAAAATGTTGGGGTTGCAGCTAAAGCAGTAGCTTGAGGGAGGGCTTGCCTGGTGGTGCAGTGGTTGGGAATCCGCCTGCCAGTGCAGGGGACTCGGGTTCAAGCCCTGGGCCGGGAGGATCCCACATGCCGCGGAGCAGCTAAGCCTGTGCGCCACAACTACTGAGCCTGCACTCTAGAGCTGGTGAGCCACAACTACTGAGCCTGCACTCTAGAGCCGGCAAGCCACAACTACTGTAACCTGTGTGCCTAGAGCCCGTGCTCTGCAACAAGAGAGGCCACTGCAATGAGAAGCCCGTGCACCGCAACAAAGAGTGGCCCCAGCTCGCCGCAACTAGAGAAAGCCCGTGCACAGCAACAAAGACCCAACACAGCCAAAGATAAATAAATAAATTAATTAAAAAAAATAGTTTGAGGGAAATTTATAGCATTCAAGGCCCATATTCCAATAAAAGGAATATCTCAAGATTTTTCTTGAGGTAGGCTTGTATTGCTACAAACTTCCCTCTTAGAACTGCTTTTGCTGCATCCCGTAGATTTCAGATCATGTGTTTCCATTTTCATTTGTCTCCAGGTATATGTTTATTTCCTCTGATTTCTTCAGTGACCCGCTGATTTTTTTTTGTAGTATGCTATGTGTTAGTGTTTTTCGCAGTTTTTTTCTTCTAGTTGATTTCTAGTCTCACACTGTTGTAGTCAGAAAAGATGCTTGATGTGATTTTAACCTTCTTAAATTTATTAAGACTTGTTTTGTAGCTTAGCATGTGATCTATCCTGGAGAATGTTCCATGTGCACTTGAAAAGAATGTGTATTCTGGTTTACATGTACACCAATGTTCACTGCAGCATTATTTACAATAGCCAAGATATGGAAGCAACCTAAGTGTCTGTCAATAGATGAGTGAATAAAGAAGATGTGGGATGTGTGTGTGTGTGTATGTATGTGTGCACACATACAATGGAATATTACTCAGCTATTAAAAAAAGTGAAATCCTGCCATTTACAACAACATGGAAGGATCTAAAGAGTATTATGTGAAGTGAAGTAAGTCAGAGAAAGGCAAATACTGTATGATCTCACTTATTTGTGGAATTTAAAAAACAAAACAGACAAAACAAAAATAGACTAATGAATACAGAGAACCAACTACAGAGAACAAACAGGTGGTTGCTGGAGGAGAGAGAGTGCATGAAGTAACTGAAGGGAATTAAGAGATACAAACTCCAGGGCTTCCCTGGTGGCGCAGTGGTTAAGAGTCTGCCTGCCAATGCAGGGGACACAGGTTCAAGCCCTGGTCCGGGAAGATTCCACATGCCATGGAGTAACTAAGCCCGTGCACCACAACTACTGAGCCTGCGCTCTAGAGCCCGTGAGCCACAACTACTGAGCCCGCATGCCACAACTACTGAAGCCCACGCTCCTAGAGCCTGTGCTCCGCAACAAGAGAAGCTACTGCAATGAGAAGCCCGTGCGTCACAACTACTGAGCCTGTGCTCTGGAGCCCATGAGCCACAACTACTGAGCCTGCATGCCACAACTACTGAAGCCCATGCTCCTAGAGCCTGTGCTCCACAAAAAGAGAAGCCACTGCAATGAGAAGCCCGTGCACCACAACTAGAGAAAAGCCCTCACGCAATGATGAAGACCCAATGCAGCCAAAACTAAATAAATAAAAATTTAAAAAAAAAAGAGATACACACTCCAGTTATAAAATAAGCCATGGAGATGTAATATATAATGTTAGGAATATGGTCAAAAATATTGTAATACATTTGTGTGGAGACAGATGGTTACTCGACTTATTGTGGTGATCATTTCATAATGTATGCAAATGTCAAATCACTATGTAGTACACCCGAAACTGACTTAGAATTGTATGCCAACTATATTTCAATTAAAAAAGCCAGGTCTGAAATTAAGGACCTCAGCTTTCAACCTTAAGGAAACTTAGGAAAAGAAGAGAAAATGAAACCCCAAATAAGCAGAGGAAAAGAAATAATAAAGGATAGAGTGGAAAACAATGGAACAGAAAAAAAGAAAATAGTAGATGAAAAGCAAGAAAGTCAAAAGCTGATTATTTGAGATCAATGAAATTGATGAGCCTCTGGCCAGACTGATCAGAAAAAAGGAAAGAAGATACAGGTTACCAGTATCAGTAGTGGGATAGGTGACGTTATTTTTCTGCAGATATTAAAAAGAATAATAAGGTAATATTATAAATAACTTTATGCCAATTCGCTTGAATATTAGATGAAATGGACAAATTCTTTGAAAGATACAGATTACTGAAACTCAATCAAAAAGAAACTTAAAAATTCTGAACAGCTATATATCTATCAAAGACATTGAATTTGTAGTTACGAACTTTCCCACAAAGAAAACTTCAGGCCCAGATGGCTTTTCTGCAAGAATTCTACCAAACATTTAAGGAATAAGTAATACCAAGCTTATACATATTATTGCAGAAAACTGAGGAGTTGGCAATACTTTCCAACTCATTACTCTGATAGGAAACCCAGACCAACATATTGGAAGAAAAGAAGACAGCAGACCAGTATCTCTCATGTATACAGATGCAAAAATTCTCGAATTTGTTTTTTAGAAATAGAATCCAATAATATATTGTGAACAAGTGTGATTTTCCCAGGAATACAAGGTTCTTTAACTTTTGAAAATCAATCAACAGGGACTTCCCTGGTGGGCCAGTGGTAAAGAATCCGCCTTCCAGTGCAGCGGACGCGGGTTCGATCCCTGGTCGGTGAACTAAGATCCCACATGCCACAGGGCAACTAAGCCCAAGCGCTACAACTACTGGGCTTGCACACCTCAACTAGCCGGTGTGCCACAAACTACAGAGCCCCTGTGCTCTGGAGCCTGTGCGCCACAACTAGAGAGAAGCCTGCGTGCCGCAATGAAAGATTCCACATGCTGCAACTAAGACCTGATGCAATATTTATTCAATATATTTTTTTAATTCAATAAATAAATAAATGAGAAAAATAAAACCATGTCATATTCATTAAAAAAATCAACATAATTTACCATATTAACAGAATAATAATGAAAAACCATATGATTATTCCAATATGTGCAGAAAAAGCATTTGACAAAATCGAATGCCCATTCCTTCTAAAAACTTTCAACAAACTAGTAATGGAAGGAAACTTCCTTAACCTAGTCAGGGGCATTAATGAATAATCTACAGCTAATGGTATACTTGCTTGTTATCAGGAATAAGACAAGTATGTCCACTCTCATGAATTTTATTCAATGTTTTACTGGAAGTTTTAGTGTCATAAGTCAAGAAAAGAGAATAAAAGACATCCATCCAGATTATAAAGGTAGAAGTAAAACTTTTTATTTGAAAAATGTGATAATCTGTGTAGAAAACTCAAAGAGTCTACAAAAAAGTGAGTTTACCCAGATTGTGGGATATAAGGGAAATATATAAAAAATAATTTTATTTCTATATGGTAGGAATGAATAATTGGTAATTGAAATAAAAAATCAATACTATTTACAATAGCATCAAAAATTGTGAAACCTTGGGCTTCCCTGCTGGCGCAGTGGTTGAGAGTCTGCCTGCCGATGCAGGAGACGCGGGTTTGTGCCCCGGTCCAGGAAGATCCCGCATGCCGCGGAGCGGCTGGGCCCGTGAGCCATGGCCGCTGAGCCTGCGCGTCCGGAGCCTGTGCTCCGCAATGGGAGAGGCCACAACAGTGAGAGGCCCGCGTACCGCAAAAAAAAAAAAATTGTGAAACCTTAGGTTAAATTTGACAAAACATGTGAGACCACACACTGAAAACTGCAAAACATTGCTGACAGAAATAAGAAATCCTAAATAAATGGAGAGAGATGTTAACGGGTTAAAAGATTCAGTATGTTAAGATGTCAATCTTCCCCACAGATAGTCTGTAAATTCAACTTGATCCTAATAAAAATCTTAGCAGTAATGAACTAGATACAATGCTTTTGGTCCAGAATAGGGATATACACTCTTACAGTTAATGAGGGCTCTGATCCTTACCAGGCTTAGAAGAGCATGTTCCTCTCTGTTGGGGAGAGATGGGGTGAGGGCAGCACCATCCGAACTTCCCTCTCAGCAAATCCTCTTCCGCGGTGCATAGGTAAGATGTGAGGGTGCCTGGTATTACTCTCTTATATATATTCAGTCTTTGATATGGCTCCTGAAACTCAGAGACAACAGAAAATGTTGCATTTAACACAACCTATTACAATATTTGTTAAAGTGTTTTAGAAACTCTAGGGTGTTATGTGAGTGTTATACTTAATGTAACAGCGTATCCAAATTAAGAGTCCTGAGACCAGCCATCTTGTCACCCAGAAACCTGGAGACTAGGGAAGTCCTCCCTTGGATAGAATTAGAGGCTACTGAATGTAGGCAACAGAGTGGAATCAATCTGCAAATAATTAGTCTTTTAAAATATTTAAAATTAGGAATAAGATCTATGCATCCAAATAATTTTAGGGCTTTGCAAACTTTTGTGACTTTTCATTACAAAGTTTTCATATGGATGAAACTTTTCATTAAATGAAAGAAATAGTTAGAACCAGGTAAGCCTATTTTACATGAAGAAAATTATTAAGAGATATCAACTCAAGCCCTGGTTCACTCTGAGTTTATGGGGAGGGTTCCCATGACGTGGGTGGGCGAAAAAGGCCAAGATACAAAAGGACACACAGAAGGATGCTGAAGAGGCCAGATGGGTGCTTTCCTGTTGATGGAGAACATGGGGGCAAAGCATTGCAGGCATCAGCCTCCTGGGTCCACGTCACCAACACCTTTCCAACATCAGTCTGTTCTTATGGTGCTGGGTTAGGAGGTGGTGATAAAGGGGATGGTCATAGCTGGAGGTTCTTTCCTCAAAGCAAACAGGCAAACAAAACCCCACATACACCTCCCAAAAGCCAGAACATTTTTCCTTTGGTTAGTATTCTGGAATTTTTATTAAACACTATCTCTTCTGATTTATTTGCTTTCAGTTGAGATGAGCTTATATCTTCATCCTTTGAACCCTTAGGACGTGGCAGATGTTGGGGGGTTGCCCATCTCTCCCCATGTGCTGCTCAGAATGTCATCAGGTGGGCTGGTGAAAGGAGGACACAGCTGTTCCCAGGCGATAAAGAGGAAAGGAAATTGTGTCCTTGATTTTATTTTACTTTCTTTGGTATGTGTGTGGTGGTGTGCCAAGATCTTGACATTTTTACTGTATTTCTTTAGTTTTAGGAAAAGTCATTTAATTTGGTTCTAAAAGAAAATCTGATGTTCTTAACTCTTGGGGGCTGGAAGGAGTTAATCCTTACCGTTTCCTGTGTGTCTGGGCAGTGAGCATCCTGGGGGCTTTGTGTCTTGTCTCTTGCCCCTCCTGGGGCCTGCCACTTAGCGATTACCCTGTACCTACGTGTCTGATGAGCAAGAGGGTATGTGAATGCCCAAAGTGCAGGCACAGCACTGCTGACTGAAAAGAGAGGCAGGCAGCCAAATGGGCATTCTACAGCCCAGTTCCTTCCCAGGATGATTTTATATAGGTTAATCTTTTTGTACGTAAAATCTTTCCCCATATGTAAAATTGATACGGCACGTGCCTTTACAGAACCACAGTGACCCCTATCCCCAAACCCCTCATCAGTGATGGACCCTGAGCCCTGTATGGAGCTGTGCTGACCCCACAGCCTGTAGAAGATCCAGGGCTCACCCTTGGCGGTGACCGCTCGTTTATGAAGAAGGTGACCCAATAGCCAACACAGGTTATCTGAGGGGAGCCTTGGTCAGACGTAAGGAGGTACTGAGGAGCTTTTGTGTTACTGCAATTTTGGTTCTGAAGATTCACTTTATTACTTTTTAAAATTACAGCTTTATTGTGATATTCATATGCCATTCAATTCACCCATTTAAAGTGTACAATTCAGTGGTTTTTAGTATATCCATAGACTTGTGCAGCCATCATCAAAACCAATTTTAGAACATTTTTCATCACCCTAAAAGAAATCCTGTACTCCCCAATCTAGCTGTCACTCTCCAATCTCTGTCCCACCTATAGTCCTGGGCAACCACTAATCTACTTTCTGTCTGTATCGATTTGCCCATTTTGGACAGTTCATATAAACGGAATCATAAAAATGTAGACCTTTGTGGCTGGCTTCTTTCACTTAGCATGATGTTTCATCCAAGTTGTAGCATGTGTCAGGACTTCATTCCTTTTTTTTTGGCATTCTGCTTTTTTTTTTTATTTTTTATTTTTATTGGGGTATAGTTGTTTTACAATGTTGTGTTAGTTTCTACTGTACAGTGGAGTTCCCTGTGCTATGTAGCAGGTTCTCATTAGTTATCTATTTTATACATGTTAGTGTATATATGTCAATCCCAATCTCCCAGTTCATCCCCCCCACCTTTCCCTCCTTGGTGTCCATACGTTTGTTCTCTACACCTGTGTCTCTGTTTCTGCCTTGCTTCATTCCTTTTTATGGCTCAGTAATCTTCCATTGTATGGATATACATTTTGTTTATCCATTCATCAGTTGGTGGACATTTAGGTTGTTTCCACTTTTGGGCTATTATGAGTAATATTGCTGTGAACATTTGTATACTAGCCAAATATTTTTATATTTTCACTTTTTGTCACTTTAGACTGACATATGTACAGGTACGTAATTTTGACTCCTTTTAGAATCCAAAAATGTAAGATTTCTTTATGGCAGTAGAAATACATGGAGCATATTTCATGTAGCAGAATAGACTAAAGGGTAGTTAAAGAAAGTACTTGTTAATGCAGCCAGGGTCAATTTTAAGGGAAAATAAGCTTAAAATAATTTTCTCTAAGCTTTCATTTGATTTATAATTTTCTATGTATGTACCTAAAATATGCATCAACATGCATATTTATCATTTCAATTTATAACGGTGTGCTTGGCTAAAAATTTGAACCTATGTAAATTCAGTCTAATTCTTCCATTTATGAGTGCTTACTCCATGCCAGTCATTGTAATAGGTGACGGGTATATAAAGGCAAACAAATAGGGTCTGTGCCTGCACAGTACTTATGTCCAGTCTCACTGAGGGTCAGAGCGTGTGTATGAGGACATCCAGCGTGTAGGACAACGTGCTGCCCTCTGCTGGGGAAGCACAGGGCACCTTTGGAGCTTTAGAGGAGAGCCCAAACCAGAGGGAGGTCAGCGAAGCTTCCACAAGGAAGTTCATAACCAGGCTGGAATCTAAAGAAGGAATGGGTGTAGATAAGCAAGAGGAGGGGATGTGGAGAAGAGGAGGAGATGGGGTGGAGGAGGGGAGGGAAGGAAGAGCATTCCTAAGCAGAAAGCTCAGTATGCTCAGGGCATCACCTGTTAAAGGAATTGAAAGCAGTGTTCAGGGTGAGGTGTGCGGGGAACTGAGGATGCAGAGAGCAGAGAGAGCCCTGGTACACTGTTCACTGCACCAAGTGGTTTGGACTCTACCCCAGGAGCTGGGAATTCATTTAAGGGCAGCACATGGTCTGCATTTTTCATTTTGGACACTCAAGGGCATGTTGAGTGGAAGGTGGGGGCAGTGAGAGGGCAGGTCATTTGCCATGGGGGTCAATGGGAGGCTTGACCCCAGCATGCCAGGGAGCCTGGAAGAGTCCCTGTGAGGAACAGGTGAGCAGATGGGTTAGAGCAGCAGCTTCTGGGCCAAAGATGAATATTTTAAATCTGCATCATCAGACATCATGGAGGGACATGCCCCTAGGGATGTGGCGAAGCGCTGCACTGGCATGGTTGTGGTTCAGTATGTCCCTTGCCTTAACTGAACTGAGTTGAACTGAGTTGCATTAATTGAACAGGAAATTGAACAATAAAAGTAGAGAACAAAAACTGCCAAAACCAATTCTGTGGATGATAGAGTGCCAGCCATCCTTCGTTCTCATTACAGTCAAAAGTTGGCAGCTCCCCCGTTGACTTCACGTATTTGCTATTTATTCTTTGAAATCGAAAGCCTGGAAGGGAAGCTAATTAATTCCCTGCTGCCAGGAATCAAGGAGTCGGGGTTGGTAGGCGAGGGGGTAGTAGGGCAAGATTTACCTGAGCGGTTGTTTTGCAACCTTTGGGAGGCCAAGTATCTCAGTCCCGAGAGTCAGAGGGGAATTAGACACTGGGCCAGGCAGGAAGGGGGAAGCGACCTACCTCGTGGGGAGGTAGACATGTGCCTGTAAGCTTTGCTCAGTGAGGAGCTGAGGCTGGAGGAACTGCGTGACTGGTCAGGGGTCAGAGAGCGAGAGATGGAGGATATAGAGTAGGTCTGTCCGATTCCAAATCGGTGGTCTTCCTGCTCCAGCAAGGCATCACCTGAAGTGAGATGCTGAGGGCCTGGACAGAGGTGGCAGTGGCCCTGCCGTGGCCGTCTGCGCGTGGCACACAGGGGTGGGGGGAGGCGGCATAGCGGTGGTGACTAGTTTATGTTTATTAAACTCCCCGTAGATGAGGGGCTCTCTTAGGGACTAGGAGTTGAGTTAATCTCACTTTCTGACCATCTCTGTGTGGGTATTTGTTGCTGCAGCTGAGACACACCATGTCATGGTTTGAGGCAACTAGATACATTTCCTGCTTGGCAAGGCCACACTTTTGGGCCAGGGGGCCCTCTGAGAGGCCGCTGAGTCTGCCTGCATTCATCCGGCATTCAGCTGGAAGGCTTTCCCTTCCAGCTCAGTGACAGGGCTGGCTCTTGGGGGACAAGGACACCATGCACAGGTGAAGCCATGCTTTTAAGGTTTCCCCAGACATGCAGATGTCAGAGCAACCCAGATCACTTTGGCCTCCTTTCTGGAGAACATATGCATGCCTAATGGCTGAGCACACGACTTCCGTTTTCTCCTCTCAGGGCAGTGACTCGCGGCTTTTTTATGCTTTGTCCAGGTGTGTACCCTTCAGCTGAGGCACCCCAGGAGGCTGACAGCAGCCGGAAACTGGCTCATCTACTGAACGCTGTGACGGATGCTCTGGTCTGGGTGATCGCCAAGAGCGGCATCCCCTCCCAGCAGCAGTCCATCCGCCTGGCTAACCTGCTGATGCTCCTTTCTCACGTCAGGCACGCCAGGTACGATCCCTGCGGGGGCCGCTCCACGGGGTGCGTGGTGGGAGGGGGCTGTGCACATGCCCAGAGGAGGGTGAAGAGCTTTGGAAAAAGGGTTTTGCAACTTTGAGATGGATAAGGCAGAATTGACACCTTTAAGGGAAAATGAACCCCTGAAAGGGAAGGGGGTGCATCATCAGTGCACACACCTGTAACCAAAGACCGGCCACAGCGAGCACTGAATGTGGCATGGTCCTCATAGGAGCTTTTTATGGCGTCCTGTGTGGCTCATCTGTTTTTCAGTTGCTGGGGCTTTTAGCTTGTTTATGGAGCTCTGAGAGGGACAGTTAGTTCCTCTCCTAGAGTGAACTGCTACCTCTTTCTGCACTACCCAGGGCTGGGGTCCTGAGGTCTTTTCCTGAAGAGGTTAAACCCAGCTCCTCTAGATCAGCTCTGAGGCTGGTGATTTGGGGAGGTACACAAAGGCTTCCCTAAGAGCTGTTCTTTTCTTACGATAGCATCAGGTTGTTAAGAGTGAGACCTAAGAGAACTAGTGAGCCCAGTAGGTTTGGGACGGCAGGGCGTGGGTAGAGTGTATTCAGGATATGGAAATTGTGTGCACTCGTGGAGGGGGATGGTGTGTGATGATGGTTTCATGCTGGTACCATGCGGCTCAGTGCTTGCTGTCACCCAGGAGGAGGGTAGCCCTGCCATGGGGCTGGAAGAGGGAACATGAGGATGGAAGGTAGGTGCTCCCTCGACGAGGAGGGAAGTCTAGGGGTGGTGAGAAAGGACAACACACACCTCAAGAATTTTACCGAGGGGGAGGAAATGGAAATGACCTCCGCCTCTGTTTCCTCTTTAATGATTACTCAGTACATGACCATTTGCAGAGCAGAAACAGTCCATCCTCATTAATCACAGATTTCCTATTTGTGAATTTGCCTGCTTGCTAAAATTTATTTGTAACCCCCAAATCAATACTGACGGCACTTTTGAGGTCATTCGAGGACACGTGCAGCATGGCAAAAAGTTTGAGTTACCCATACTTATGTTACCAGCAGGGGTCACACGAAGTGCTGCTCTGCCTTCTCGTTTCTGCTGTCATATTGTAAACAAGGGTCCATTACGTGGTCTATTTAGTGCCTCATTTTGCCATTCTTGTACTTTGTTGGGGATTTCACTGTCTAAAAATGACCCCAAGCATAGTGCTGAAGTGCTCTCTAGTGTTCCTGAGTGCAAGAAACCTGTGATGTCCCTACAGAGAAAATATACGTGTTAGATACACTTTGTTCAGGCATGAATTTTAGTGCTGTAGGCCGTGAGTTAAATGTTAGTGAATGGACTGTATGTGTTAAATAAAGTGTCTTTATAACAATAACTCAGAAGAAGCAAGGTTATGTATTAATGGCTGGTGAAAATGTTGGGACCAGGACCTCTCAGAACCTAACCCTGTATTTCTCCCAGTAGCAATGGTTCAGTGTTTGCGAAGACTGTGTAGACATAACTATGGTGAACAGCGAGACCCCATTGCACTATGTGCCGGTGCTATCAGGCCATTGTGGGTGGGTGGTGGGACACCAAGGCCCATAGGACATTGTACTTGTCCTTACGTGTAGATCATTGGAGGAGACGGATGCAAGAACCATAGCTAGCAAAGGGCTGGAAGAAGCGCAGGGGTTGGGGTGGAGGACCGGCTCTGTCGGGGAAGATGTCAGACTTCCCTTGGCTGCTTCAGGAAGGAATCTCAGCACCTTTTTGTCCCCCTAGTAACAAGGGCATGGAACACCTGCTCAACATGAAGTGCAAAAATGTGGTCCCCGTCTACGACCTGCTGCTGGAGATGCTGAATGCCCACACACTTCGCGGCAGCAAGTCCTCGGTCACAGGGTCCGAGTGCAGCCTGGTGGAGGAAAGTGAGAGCAAAGAGGGCTCCCAGAACCCCCAGGCTCACTGATGCCAAGCCCTGAGGTGTGGTCAGGCTGCAGAGGAGGTCAGAGGCCGAAACGTGAACTCCAGCACAAATCGTGAGCCCCATCGGGAGGGGGCGGGCTTCATCGGCTTTCTGCTGTGTGATCCCTCATATGGCCCCTCAGTACCATCCTTCCCCGACCTCCCTACTTCCCGGGAGTCAGGGTGAGAAAGCCAGTGCTCCTTGTCACCAGGGGGCACGTTTGAGTGCAGCATTTATGTCTTGCTTGGCCTCATGGGATCTCATTGTGGTCCCTCTCACTTCCCATCTCCCTCCCACCCTTCGGAAAACATCTTCTTACAGCTTTTGGAATGACTGGTGGAAATCTGACTTGGAAGCGTTGTCAAGTAGAAAGGGGAGAGAACGTGGCACATGCACAGGAAGGGGACTAAGCCTTATTGTGCCACTTAACCTGCCCACAGAATTAGTCCTTTGTAGCTGCCTCTGGACCACTTGATTGTAGGATTGAAAACCACGACGGCAGTCAACTAACTGGTTCCACACACCTATCTCACAGGCCTGTGAGGACAGGTGTCACGTATTGCTGTGACTCTATCCAAGGCCAGAGGGAACGTGACCTAGGGAACCAGTGGTCAAGCTGAGATGCAAGCCACGTTCATCCCCCAAGACCTTGCTGCCGCCTTCATGCAGGTTCACCCCCTCTTGGTTTGCATTCAGAAAGCCTACAAATTACGTGTGTGTGTGTGTGTGTGTGTGTGTATGTGTGAGTGATCACCTTCATGGAGGAGTGTGGAGATTTAAATACCCCTACCCCTGGAATTGCCCTTTGTTAAAACTCTCTTGTCCCAAGCGGCCCAGTGTGTGTGCTAGAGAAAGGACCAGTGTTTGCAGGAATGGGGTTTCTCCTGTGGGTGTGGGTCACAGCCACAGTGCTCCCCTGGGGCAGCCACAACTGCCACCTCAGCCACCCAGGGGAGACAGGGACACTTCAGGCTGTGTGTGTGAGGCATGCTGTTGCACGGAAGGATGAACAGCTACACACACGTCAGCGTGTCATGTTCAGGGCCAAACCGTATAGATGGGGTGAGCGTACCACTTGAACAAGATTGTGAACTCTTTAAAAAAGAGAAATATTTAGGGTAAGTATTTATAGCAAGAAAATTCTTTTATACCCTAGGGCTCTTCTAGAATATTTTCTTATCAGAACATTTATATGGTGGGCTGGGTGAAATAAAAAGTAAAATATTAGTTCTTATTCCAAGTGGAACATAAATAGGACATGGTGACAAAGCACCTCTGAAATTACAATTTTAACTCACTTTTTAAAAACTGAAATTTTCATACAAATTTTCAGGAACATAGTGAATGCATAAAACGAGTTACATCTATACTTTGGAAGAGAGTAGTTAAATAATCATGTGTGATTTTTGCAATGTTTTTAAAAATTACCTTGTGATAGGAGATTAAACACACTTTCTTTTTGAAAATAGTAAATACAGAAATGTGCTAGCCACAGTAAACCAAAGTCATTAGGAAGATTACATTCAATAACACAAGGTTGGTTTCTGCCAGTGTGATCTTGAATAATTCTTAATTTTGATATCAATGCAGTTTTACTAAAAAAGTTGAGCAAAGCTGTATCAGAAACTCTTGGCCATGTACCTAGAGAACACACCGTTGTCTGTATTCTGAGGTGATTTGAAATTATTCTTAGTGACTTGTTGCAGCCTCAGCAAGATTGAGTACAGCAAATATATTTGATTTTGTAGGAACGAGGGAACCAGTATTTTTCAGCAGGTCAATTTTCTTTCTTTCCAGCCAGTTTAGGAGCCCCCATGACAAACAAGGGGGTGGAGGCTAGAGAGTGGGAAGCGGGAGGCAAAGGAAGGCAGCCGTGAACAGTTACTTGCCAATGAAATTCTCTTAATTGTATTTATAAAAGAGACTACCAGGTTGAGAAAGCAAAAATAAAAAAACAAAAAACAGAATGAGGTCTAAGCCGCAACCCCATTACTATGTAGTGAAGTTTTGCAGGTTGGATTTTGACGCCAAGGTAGGCAACCGATTTGTCTCGGGTGTCCTAGCACCTGTCTGTGCTGCACCCTGTGTGTCACCCGCACGGTGCACGCTCCTATGAAAACTCCAGTGCCCACTGCCCATTTTCCACAGACACTCCTGCATGCTTCTTGGGGCTGCTTGTTTCACTGCATTTGGATTTAGCCCATGAGGAGCATGTAACACTTCTGGTCATTTCTTCTTGGCTGTGGTCTCACCTAGGTGTGCTGAGGAAACCGGTCAGTCCGTCCAACCTGAGAGGCCGCCCTGGTGCAAGGCTGTCTCTTAGACTGGGGTCTGGGCCAAGTAGGCAGCTGAGATAATAAGGTCTATAGTTTAAAGGTGTTCTTTGTTTTGAGTATTCTAGGGCCCTTTCCCCCTTTCAGATGAAGTGTGTGATCTCTGTTCCCAGCTGCTCCAAACGTGTCCTCTAAGGATGACAAAGTGCAAAGTCAGGCTGCTGTTTTTCTGGGTTTTGAGTAAACCCTCCATGTCCATTTGAAAGATTAGCCATTTCTCTTTAATAGTGCTTTCTTAAAAAAAACAACAAAACACAGTGCTTTCTTTTAAACGTCTTCTTTTGGACCCAAATGGTCCATGGGCAACTTAAATTTCTCCCATAGCTAAGCACAGTGTTTTCAAATTCAGTTTTTAAAAGGAATTAATTAGAGAGGATAGGACCTGACAACTGTAAACAAGAATTAAATTGAGTATTGGGAAAAAAAATAACCCACCCAACTACATTTTATGTATCATGGAAAAGGAATGCTCAGCTTTGCCTTAGACTCGTATGGTGAGATTCCTTTCCTACATTTTGGTTTGTAAGTGATCATTTAATATGACAAAGTTAGTTGTGGGGGATGAGTGAGATTTGAGCTAAATTCCAAAAACATGAGTGTCTAATATGGGAATCATATAGACAAATTTTAATGATAATTAACATGGAATATTCTTAATACAGTAACCACTAGCGCAGTGTTCACGCAGGTGCCTGGGAGAGCTGGCAGCTGCTGAAAAGGACCCACATGGGCCACCCCAGGAGAGCCGCACAGTGAGTTGTCCACGTTCCAACTGTATCTCCCTCCGTCCCCACCACATCCTCTCCTTGTGGCCTCAGGCCTGTCACATGCTCAGGGTCCACCAGGACTAACTACAAAGGATTCAACCCTAAAATAATTTTTGAAGAGATTTATCTTCAAAAATTGTGGTGGGAGCAGCAGATTAAGTTGTCAGCTCAAGATCATTTCTGGAGGGTCTTAACTATTAAAAACAAAATAATACAAAATCAACAAAAGCTCTTCAGTGAGACAGTCTTTATCTGGATTACTTCCTCTGCTAACTCAGCTGGAAGACCAATTATTTTCAGTTTCATTTAAAAAATATCAGTTCCCAATTCTTGGCAGAGCTACGTTATATATTCATATCTATAGGCTATGTTAAAGCAATTCTAGAATGTTCTAGCATGTGAAAACCGAGTTTGGTTGTTACTTAAATCTGCTAAGAAACTTGCATATATTGATACCTTTTCAAATTCCAAGGTGAACCTTCAGTTTCTAGTCTATTTTGAAATGAAACATTTTTATTTAAGATTTGACACGTTTCTTTAAACTGCTAAAAAATCTTAAAAAGACATAATAAAGGTTATATGAAGGAAATGATAAAAATACGTTGTTTAGTACCTAAAAATAGTATTTGCGGAACATTGACTGTGTGCCAGGCACAGTGCTCAGTGCCTCAATACATTCATATTTAATCCTCATACTAACTGCTGTTATCCCAGTTTTCCGGGTCTGGAACCTAGAGCCTAAGCAAACTTGCTCAAGGTCACACAAGGGAGTAAGTGACAGAGCTGAAAGTAATCATGCGGTTTAAAAAACTAAAGGAAGAATACTTTTAGACTGCAGAATCCATTCGTCAAATGCAGTCTGACATGCGCGGCTACTCTGGTTTAAATGGCTTCATTTCCAGAACACCCAGTAGAAGAGAGTTCAGTCCCATCTTTTGTACACGTGTAAATTAAAGCCTGGAGGGGTAAATGGACCTGCTGAAGGTCATAAAACTACTTAACGGCAAAACTGGGACCAGAATTCAGGTCTTCTGCCTGCCTGGCCAGCACTGCTCCTGCTACGGACTTGCTTCTGTAGGAGTCTGCTGCTTGAGCTGAGTCTCGGTGCAGAGAGGAGAGACGGTTACGTTATGGTTGCCTTCTACTGTACCCTCTGCCTTCTCAGCTTAGATGGGGTCTGCGTGAACTTTACAGAATAGCAGCCATGACAGGTGGGAAAAAATAAGATGAATTATATCATTCCTATCCTCCCATCCTGGGCTCATAAGCTCGTGGGTGGCACTGCCGTCACCTCCTCCTGTCATCATTTTCCCCAGATGTGTTGCCGTGAAGTAGATTCGCTGGAAACTTACCCGTGTAAAATTCTCACACCTTTTAGGCACTGATGCTTCCCTGTGGAGTCTAGTCTACTGCAGTGCAAAACACATGCATTTATTCTTTACAGCTCTCCAAGTTGCTGGAACTTTGGCTCAAAGTGGTAGCTCAAAGATGTGCATTCTCTGCAGTGTTATTCTTATAACCCTTTTTGCTGCGTTGGAGTCAAGGATCCTTTTTTTCTTTTTTTTTTTTTGAATGCCGAGGGTCCTATTCACTTGTGGGGCCAGTCAGTGTTATGTGATGGTGGGCTTCCTTTAAGGGAAGCACAAAGCTCTGATGATATGCTAACCCAGACCAGTTCCTGTAACTATACAATCTGTGCTGCTGTGTTTCTCTTTCTGTGCTGGGTGTCTAAGTGCCATGACTGTAGGTCCTGTAACGTTGTTATTCAGTGGTCCTGTGTACCTCAGAGCCCACTGGCTGGCTATAACTTGTCATTTTTTTCAGATGAATGCTCTGTACCATTAAGCAGGCTTTTAAATTTGGGCCTTTTGACAAATGAATGTCTGCTGTTGTGTGAAAGCAGATTTTGAAACCTGCTTTCCATTCCTCCAGGTACTACTTTTTCTTTGCTGTGTGCCTTTAATGTCTATGGAACTGTTGCAGAAAGAAGTTTAATGTGACATAAGCTAAATAAAGTGTTTTTTCGTAATTTTGGTTTTAAAAATGTATTTGTTGGGAGTATAAGAACTTTCAGTAATTAGGCTAAGTAGTCAGTGTTCCCATTCTATTCTGAATTTTATTCTGTTTTAGGTTTGCAGAGCCCTTTAAGAATTTGATGAAAAGCACAGACACTCTTCCTGGACAAAGGTACATAAACAAAATGCTTACATACAATTTCAAGAGTTAAGAATCTCTGACTTAAACTGCTGAAGACTTTTTAAACAGCAGCAATTTAATCTTTAGTCAGCTAATCTCACACCTGTGATTTATGACCAAAGGCATTGTATGCTCAAGTAAAATGCAGCTCACAAATATGAAAATTCTGATATGCAATGCATCAGTTCGGGGAGTAATTTTCTGTAATTACTTCATTTGAGTCAATTAGTATTATACCCCACGAGGGATGGAGAGAAAAGTAATTCCTTCATACTGACGCTAACTTAATGTCAAGGGTCATTTGAAAATTTCTCTCGCACGTGGGGAATGGAAGATGTAAAATCTCTTGAAGGTGTAAAACACAGATTATTTCATAACAAGAGCTGGGGAACACACTGAGCTGTGGGTGAAGGAAGGCTTCCCTGGGGTAGAAGCCTGGAGTACAGACTCAAGACTCAATGGCCTCTATCCTGAGAGTTGGTGTGCATCATTAGACTTGAAAATGCAAATGACACTCTCCTTTCTCCGCAGCTTGGACCTGCCCCAGAGTCCCTCCTTACAGGCAGAAAAGGTCTCTAGAGTAGTCACCTCCTTTGGGCTGGAAAGAAGGGAAGGAGGTAGAGATATTCTGCCTTTTGCCTCTGGAGAACCTGGAGCAAGGACCTTCTAACCAACTCAGTGGCTTAAAGAAAAAGTTTGGGTAATATTTTCATTTAAATTTCCCTCTATGGTTATTGTAATCCATGAAAAGAGATGGATTATTTTAGAGTTAAAAGAGACTTTGAGGTTGCATGGTAAAGCAGTACCTTTGTGTCCATATCACTTCCAACAATTTGGTAAAGACAGTTCTCTTCAGCTGCTCCCTTTACATAAAGCTACTGGTGAATTGCACACGTTCTGGGGTGTCTGACCCACAGAAGGGCCACCAGTGCTGAAATCTGGCCTTCATCTACTGACAAGCTTCCTTGGCTTCCCCAAGGTTTGCACTTTGCAGAGAAGGAGAGAGGGACCGAGATTGCTTTGAGTCCATGGTGTCTCCCAAGTGTCAAGAGATGCAGGTTAAGAGCAGGTAACTGAGGAACTGGGTCAGTAACAACTTTTTTTTTTTCATATTCTTTTCCATTATGTTTTTTTTTCTGGCTTTATTTTTAATTTTATTTTATTTTAAATTTATTTTATTTATTTATTTTTGGCTGTGTTGGGTCTTCATTGCTGCGCGTGGGCTTTCTCTAGTTGCAGCGAGTAGGGGCTACTCTTCGTTGCAGTGCGTGGGCTTCTTATTTTGGTGGCTTGTCTTATTGCAGAGCACAGGCTCCAGGCGCACGGGCTTCAGTAGTTGTGGCACGTGGGCTCAGTAGTTGTGGCTCTTGGGCTCTAGAGTGCAGGCTCAGTAGGTGTGGCACACGGGCTTAGTTGCTCCACGGCATGTGGGATCTTCCCAGACCAGGGCTCAAACCCGTGTCCCCTGCATTGGCAGGCAGATTCTTAACCAGTGCGCCACCAGGGAAGCCCCTCCATTATGGTTTATCACAGGATATTGAATATAGTTCCCTGTGCTATACAGTAGGACGTTGTTGTTTATCCATTCTCTGTATAAAAACTTACACGTGTGAACTCCAGTCTCCCACTCCCTCCCTCCCCCACTCCCTCCCCCTTGGCAACCACATCTGTTCTCTACGTCCGTGATTCTGTTTCATAGATAGGTTCATTTGTGTCATATTTTATTTTTCAAAAAATATTTATTTGGCTGTGCTGGGTCTTAGTTGTGGCACACAAGATCTTTAGTTGAGGCATGCAGGATTTTTAGTTGTGGCATGTGGGATCTTCTAGTGGTGGCATGTGGGATCTTTCGTTACGGCATGCGGGCTCTTAGTTGCGGCATGTGGGAGCTAGTTCCCTGATCAGGGATTAAACCCGGGCCCCCTGCATTAGGAGCACATAGTCTTAACCACTGGACCACTAGGGAAGTCCCTGTGTCATATTTTAGATTCTACATATAAGCGATATATGGTATTCGTCTTTCTCTTTCTGACTTACTACTTCATTTATTGTGATAATCTCTAGTTGCATCCATGTTGCTGCAAATGGCATATTTCATTCTTTTTTATGGCTGAGTAGTATTCCATTGTATATATGTACCACATCTTCTTTATCCATTCATCTGTCAATGGACATTTAGGTTGTTTCCATGTCTTGGTTGTTGTGAAGAGTGCTGCTATGAACATAGGGGTGCATGTATCTTTTTGAATTATAGTCTTCTCTGGATATATGCCCAGGAGTGGGATTGCGGGGTCATATGGCAACGCTATTTTTAGTTTTCTGAGGAACCTCCATACTGTTTTACACAGTGGCTGCACCAACTTATATTCCCACCAACAGTGTAGGAGGGTCTGCTTTTCTCCACACCCTCTCCAACATTTGTTATTTGTAGACTTTTTAATGATGGCCATTCCGACTAGGGTGAGGTGGTAGCTCACTGTCGTTCTGATTTGCATTTCTCTAATAATTAGCGATGTTGAGCATCTTTTTATGTTGGCCATCTGTATTTCTTGGCCATCTGTATTTCTTCTTTGGAGAAATGTCTATTTAGGTCTTCTGCCCATTTTTTGATTGGGTTGTTTGTTTTTTGCTGTTGAGCTGTATGAGCTGTTGTATATTTGGAAATTAAGCCCTTGTCGGTCTCATCGTTTGCAAATATTTTCTCCCATTCTGTAGGTTGTCTTCTCGTTTTGTTTATGGTTCCCTTTGCTGTGCAAAAGCCTGTAAGTTTGACTAGGTCCCATTTGTTTTTACTTCTATTGCCTTGGGAGACTGACGTAAGAAAACACTGGTAAGATTTATGTCAGAGACTGTTTTGCCTATGATCGCTTCTAGGAGTTTTATGGTGTCCTGTCTTATGTTTAAGTCTTTAAGCCATTTTGAGTTTATTTTTGTGCATGGTGAGAAGGTGTGTTCTAACTTCATTGATTTACATGTGGCTGTCTAGCTTTCCCAGCACCACTCGCTGAAGAGGAGACTGTCTTTTTCCCATTACATATTCTTGCCTCCTTTGTTGAAGATTAATTGACCGTAGGTGTGTGGGTTTATTTCTGGGCTCTCAATTCTGTTCCATTTGGATCAGTAACTTCTAATCACACTCTTTGTTTGGGTGGGAAATAGACAGTGGTGCTGGAAATGGAAAGCAGATGGCTTTGTCTGTAATGTTTGTTAAACACTATGTGTTAATTCACCCTGGAGGGAGCTGGGAATACAAAAATCTGGGTGAAACGATCCTTTCACGTCCACCTTCCACACTGTGCTGCCCTCATCGCCCCCTACAGCATTGGAGGCTCACTGCATGGGGTAATCACCTCCTATACAGGTGTGGGTTTCTAGATCTCATAAGTTATTCTGTACAAAGATAAATAAGTAGAATATAAAGCTTAGCTCAAAATCTGTAAAACCCGTAAATCCCCTCAGATATTTAAAAAATAATTTTTGGTCCATGGAAGAGTACACATAACGTTTAACTGCTTTGTAATATAATCTAGTAAGACAAAAGTATGGCTTTTTTGTTTTCTTTTAATGAGAAACATCTGAGTTGTACATACCACAAACAGCTTCAAGTCTCTGGACCAACCCCCCCACCCACCCGTGGCCAAACAGTTAAACAAAACCTGAAGCACCACTTTAAATGTGAAAAGTTTTATAAAATTAACTTACAAAAATGTCCCTATCAAGTCTGTAGTTTGTTTGGCATTTACTGTACATTAGTCAAAAAGCTCAAGCTAAAATCTGATTTTTTTTAAAAAAATCAAAGTTTACATTATTCATACAGATTCTGCATTGTTAAAAAATATGCACAAATAACCACATCCATGCAATATAATTTCTTTAAAAATTTAAAGCAATATAAAAGAGCAGACCTAAGTACTGAGCAGAACATTTTGGTTTTATAACCTGTAGCTCCAAGGTTGCTGCTGATTGAAGTAAAATTAATGCTAAATATTTTAAATATGATTGTTTCAATCAATCAGCCAAGGGTGCGTGTGAGTTTCTGAACCATTTCTGAGGCGGAATCTGCTTGCTTGTTTCTGTAATATGTATTATGTGATGAACACTACTGTTCACTGACCATATTGACTACATTTTAATAATGTGGTTTGACAAATCAGAATTCACAAAGTGCTTGGCTCTTCAGGAAACTGCGGTTTCCAGAGATCCCGAAACCAGTCAACTAAGTTTTGCCAAACTGCCCGGGGTGATGGCCGCCCAGGTTCCCTGCCCTGGGGGAAGATCATTTGAAAGCTGCCCTGGGTCCTGAGAGAGCTCTCTCCGGTCATGCCCAGAGGGAGGTGTCCGCAGCAGGTGGTCCCTGGACCAATGCTCAGAGTCCCCCACGGATTGGTCTGGGGCTGTGAGTCCGGCACTGCGCAAAGAGGCTGGTGGGTGTGGTGCTGCGGCCCGCCGGCCTCTAGGTGGGGGGTGGCCCATTGGTGTACCTCAGCATGGGGTAAAAGGACCTGGCAAAGTTGTTGGCCTGAGTGCAGCTGTAGTCCTCTTCGGAGGAGGGCAGCAGGCAGGCCAGGAGCAGCAGCAGCAGCAGAAGCAGCTGGAGGGGCAGCGCCGCCCTGATCACCCGCCAGAGGAAGGAGCACTGAGGCCGCGAGCTTTCAGGGCCAGCGGGGCTGGGCACCCTGGCAACAGAGGAGGTCGAGAGCTGATCGGCAGGTTCCGGAGGCACCCCCCCACTCCCGTGACCTGACCCCCCCCCACTTGCGTAAAGACAATCATCAGGACCTGAGATTAAAATGGGGCCCACGGCTGGGATTCAGCTTTGGAAGGGAAGCCCAGCCCCTTCCAAATGGAAGAAAACAAGAAAACCAATTTTTCCAAAGACCTTAAGAGTGGCATTGGCAAGCCTGCTGAGGGGAGAGGAGTGTGGGACAGGGAACCCATTGCTGGTGTTGTAATGCTGTTACCTGCTGGCTGTCTTGTTCTTGTCTTTTGTAGTTATCTCTGCTCTGAACTGCTAGATAAAAATAATCCAATTAGTAAACTGAAGATAGTTTAGTCCTGTCAACGATAAAACGTTCCTCCTTCTTAAATTATACATCTTTCTTAGGTTGTCTTCCTGCCAAGCTTTTGAGCCTAGAGTAATACATTTGAGATTACACTCTCTGAAGTAAGAAATAATTCAGTTAAACTAGGGAGAGTTTCACGTTCCAGCCTTGGAGAGATCAGGAAGCCCCTTCAGCAATGCCAGGAGGGCTCCCAGCTTCCACAGCCAGCACAATCCCACCAGGGAAGAGTACTGAGCACAAGACAGCCTTTCCATTAGGTCTTTAAAAGTTTTTTTTTTTTTTTTAAAAATCTTGGGAGTAAGCCACTCTACTGACCAGCAGGTTGAAGCAGAAATCTGTGCTATCATGAAATACTGGATGGGGCCTTGGAGGCCCAAGTCCCTGTCATCTCAATAACTTTCAAGAATAACCAGTGTCGTTCGCCTGGCAGAAGGGGGCTCTCACCTTGGCTTGGGGAGCTGGCACAGGTGCTGCTAGAGGCTCTCCGGGGTCTGCTTCATCCAAGCTGGGCAGAGGTGAGTCTGGGTTCTGAAATCCACACCCCAAGAGTTCAGTTCGGGGAAACAGAAGGCTCTGAATAGTCTCAAGAGCACAAAAACATGGTTCCTGCAGGTTCTTCGTTGCACCGCTCATCCCTTCCCCACTGTGAACCTGCTAAAAGGAGGGGCTCTTCTGGTGCGCTCACTCCCCCCTCTAACAGGGCCTTACTCAGATGACAGGGGATGGAAACAAGGTGAGGCCAGCCACTTGCATTAAAAACCCAGAGCACACATGAGGAGGGGGACAGAAACAGCTGGACAGTGAGCTCGCGGCGGGTGATGTAATCACATGGCCACATAGTCTGGGCTGCACGGAAGGGAAGATACATACTCTGGGATGGAGGGGAGGGGCTGCCCTACGTCTGGCGAGTCCATTTGTTCTGAGCTGGATCACATTTTAAGAGAAGGTGGTACACAAATGAGAGAGTGGTCAGAGGAGAGTGACCAGGACAGGGAGAGGACCAGAAACCATCACGTGAGAACAGTGAAGGCATGAAGGCAGAAACGGAGGGACCCGGCTTGTTTTCCGTACCCCCAGCCACAGTGATGGGTTCTGTTGCTGCCTCCCTCTTACAAATGACAAAGCGGCTTTGAAGAGCTTTGGTAACTTGTTAGGACCACACAGCACAAAGGGGCACGACTCCTCTGTGACCGCTGCCACGTGCTTGTGACCTCCCTCCCCAAGCAGGGCTGCCACACTGCTTTCCCATTTGCATACATTTTTATATTTAGAAGCTACAAGGGGACTCACCTGGCTTTGCTGCAAGGACACTAAGTCTTGGGACACTTGCTCAAGCAACTGTTTGAGTTTCTTCTCAATAACATGGACTTTCTCTTCAGCCTCAATGTAGTCTTCTCTGTGCCCCTTGATAAGCAGGCTGCTGGAAATCTCTTGTAAGGAGTTCACTTGAGGTTGACGCTCCACTAGCTCCTTTTCCAGTTGCTAAAAATAAAAACGTGTGTCAAACAGTTGCTTACTGAAAGGGAAGCTAGTGTGGCCGGAAGAAGCTTTCTCCGTGCCAGGGAAGTTCCAGGATGAGTGGTGGCTGGTACCCAACTCAGAACCACCTTCTTCTACCTGCCTGCCTGTCCTCAAGCCTGGCATCACTTAGATAGCAAGTTGGTTACACTCTACCCCTATTTTAAATTTTATTTTATTCCTTCTCATTCTAAAGACAATAGCGATGCCGGAGAAGTTAGAGGAAAGGAGTGAGGGGGGCGGCGTGGGTAGACTAGGCCCTCATCCGCGACGGCAGGAAGTTGAGGGAAAGTCTAAAGTGGACAAGTTGAGAAAGCGCAGCTTACGCGAACCATCGAGAAGTGTAAGGAATCAAGTGAATCTGCTTGTGCGGTCCTGCTGGATGGCTAACGTGGTAGCGCTGGACAACGTGTGGCTACTGAACGTGGTTAAAAGCTCAGTTTTAGTCACAGCAGCCACATGTCCAGTGCTTGGGTGCTACCATGGCTAGGAGCTGTCACCCTGGACAGTGCAGCTGTGGAACATTTCCATCACTGCAGAAAGCTCTATTAGAGCTGCTCTGGACACGGGGGCTTTACGAAGATTTTAGACCCAAAACATTTTTTAAGCAATGACCAGTGTTCTGATTAAATTTAAAATGTTTAAAACTAAACCACATACAAATATATGGATAAAAATGTCACCTTGAGTGCAAGTGAGAATATATGGGTCTCACCTTGGCTTGCTGGTGAAATAAATATATGAAAACACAGCTACCCTCCCAGAAGAAAGACTGTGTATGTGGCTATGGAAAACTCATACAGCTCATCATGACGGCCAGGTGACTGAACACCGTGTTTCCTCCCAAATGAGCTGTGTTCACAAGGGCAAAATACTTCAAAGGGCCTTCAGTTTCTCAGGATCCTGCCAACCGCCTCCATCACCGGTTCCTGAGAGTCTTGACGACTTCCTGCTCTGGGCCACGACTTTTCGTCCCTGCACTCACCCCGCTTCGGAACAGCGCAGGGGTGCTCAGTAGACACCAACCAGAACACGAGGGCAGAACACCATGTGGGCGTTGTTTCCAGAAACGCCAGGCGAGGCCACCTAAGCACTGACCTCCTGAAGAGGCCAGTGGTAGTGCAGGGCCCCTAGACTTACCAGGAGCTCCTCCCGACATGCCAGGAGGGGCCGGGGGTCTGCCTCTGGGTCAGTGACACGAGCCTCCTGCCTCCGGCTCTCGGCGCTCGCTAACCACAGCAGCAGGCTTTGACTCAGCTGGTGAAAGTCCTAAAAAACAGCAGATGTCAGAGCATGTCCCTTTTGTAGACTGTGAAGGCAGGCAATCCATCATCATGCTAATCCACCATCGTCATTTGCTCTGCTGGTCCTTCTCCAGTGAATACAAGGGCCAGATTTAAACTAAACGCCAGGGCCCCCAAATGAGGGGAAGCAGGGCAGGAGAGCACTCGGCCCTGTCCCAGGAGGCACACTGAATTCTGCCACGCTAAAAGTGCTGGCAGAAAGGTGGGGCTTCGGAACACCCCACCTGATATTACTAGGAAGAGCACACAAATTATTCAACACATCTGCTGGATTCACTGGTCAAGGGAGACACCCCAGCAGGACAGACTATGCTGCATGTGGTTGCTGGTGGGCTCCTGTTTCCTAGGATGGGGTCAGAGCTCACCTGTTGGGCATTTATTGTGTGGGCGGTGCTGGGTCAAGGTTATATGCATCTAGTCCTAAAGAGAACCCTGTGAGGTAGGCCCTGGAATTGTTCCCATTTTCCAGATGAGAAAACTGAGGTCTAGAAGGTGCAGTGTTTTCCCCACAGTCACACGGCTACTAAAACTACAGAGCTGGGTTAAACTGCGCCTTGTTCTAGGGCCAGGTCTCTTAACACTCTGCTATCCAGTGTTCCTGGCAAAAGGACAGACACAGGGCAATGTTGGTGTGACACTTCCAACCTACTGGAACGCTTGCTGGAACCCTTACAGTACGGGTGGGTCTGGGCAACACAGTGGGAAATGCGGGGCAAGCGTCGGGTCTCTGAGGCAGCAGGTGGGCCGCTTTGGAAACAAATGGTAAAGCGCATGCTTCTTAACACAAACCATATTTGGCTGTGCGAAAGCAGCCTGAAGATGATAAACATATCTCTTCTCCCACCCACGTGGGCCTGGCTGTGCTCGGGACTGGACCTCGGGCGCCGGCTGGGCGCTGAGTCGCCGTACCTGGCACTGCATGAGTGACAGCCGTAAGCCCTCTCTCCAGCTCTCCACCGCACCCTGGGCCGCGTCCCAGCGCAGCCGCAGCTGGCCGACTCTATCTTGGAGCTCTTCGGAGTCGGTGCTCTCAGTCTGCAGAAATTCCTTGCTGCTCACGTTGACAGAAACCACTAAGGCCTTGTAGGTGTCAAAGGCTTTTAGTATGTCCTACCGCAGAGGGAAAAGACTGGGTCAGGCACTCTAAACAGTGATGTGGGGTTCATTTTGAACTTCAGTGGGGAACGGATCTTCCAAACACTTCTCTAAGCCGTGGCCCGGCATACAAGAGCAACGTCGCCTGTCACTGGCTGGGAAGCCTCAGGTAAGGGAGCTGCCTTACGAGGTCACGACTTGGCTGGCCAGATGACTGGGCTGAGAGACGAGGCCCGTCTCCCAGTGGACCAACTACACCGCAGGCATGAATAGACCCTGCTGGCCTCTGTCTGGCTTAATAACATTTCTGGGTCAGATTAAAAGTCTTCTACATAAAGCACACATAGTTATCCTGCATTCGCCCCGGAGTATCGCACAAGTGTTATTCCTTAGGATGAGTGGTAACCCCTGATATATCGGTGCACAAAGTAAAACAATAGTGCAAGTGTGAAGACTGCCTGGATACCCCAAAGCTCCTATCCTGGGTCTTCCTGGGAGCCCAGGCTCATGTTCAGAGCACCCCCAAAGTGCAGGGCTCAAACTGGCCCTCCCCTGCTCCCTGGCTGTGTGGGTGACAGCTCCCAACCGCATAGCAGAGTAACCGCTCAGGCCACAGAGTCGGTCGGTAGGTGCACTGTCCTCCTCCTCACCCTCAGCACGCCACCCCCCGTCGTGCCTGCGTACAGTTTGGAAGGGTGTTTTTAGGCTGCCTGTCCATGGCCACGGGGGTGGTCCCACAAGAGTCCAGGGATCCCTCAGCAGTCAGATGGGAGCCACAACTCCCCAGCACTGCTCTGGGCTTTGGGATCATCTGGAGACGCTCCTCTGAATGAAAATACAAATCTTCACCCGTGTGCTTGCTAGTTACAGAAATGAAGTGCGAGAGGCTACTAACCACACAGCGTGTGCGAGCCGCCCCTGACGCGGCAGGCAGAGGATCTGATGTGCACACGCGTTCTGAGGTCCTCTTCCCCTCCACGCCCTCACTCACCTTCAGCCTCTTCACTCGGAGTTCCATTTCCTGCATACCAGAGGGAGGCTTTGCCAGCTTTAATGTTTCCAGCTCTGCTTCAGTTTTTTCCAGCCACGTGGTGATGTCGCTGATATCAGAGTTCAGCTGCTGCAAGTTTTGTTTTATTCTGAGTTTACTGTGAAGTTCTTGCGCTTGGATCAGCTCCCATCTATCAAAGGCACCTGGAATAAAAAGCCGCCAATAAAAAGAAGCAATAATGCAAACAGATTTCTCTGCTTCCAACTAATTCAGCGTCACAGTGATAAAACCTGCAGGGGATGCTCCTTGCAGGAGCCTTGGGGTTTGGGGGTTATCACTTCCCCCAAGTGTGGAACAGCACGTTTCCCTCGCTCTGGTTCAAGGCCTGTGCTGCTGCACTCCCACACAGGCCAGGATGAAGTAGGGAGCTGCTAGGAGGCCCAACATGTTGCCAAGATGCACTGTGGTCCCAGGTTCAGCACTCCAATTCATGCTGTATTTAAGGCACTCTCGGTCTTCCCTGGTGGCGCAGTGGTTGGGAGTCCGCCTGCCGATGCAGGGGACACGGGTTCGTGCCCCGGCCCGGGAAGATCCCACATGCCGCGGAGCGGCTGGGCCCGTGAGCCATGGCCGCTGAGCCTGCGCTCTGCGGCAGGAGAGGCCACAACAGTGAGAGGCCCGCGTACCGCAAAAAAAAAAAAAAAAAAAAAAAAGCACTCTCCCCACTCTCCCCTCTGTCCATGAATGATCAGGTCGATGCTATGAACTTGACTTTAGGCTCAGTTGAGTCACGACTTTTCTGGTCTCTCGAGGAGACACCTGACACAACTCTTTGATCATCATCTTCATGTCTGATCTTCACATACAAGCGAAGTCATGCAGGTAAAAACAGACCCTTTATCATGAGGCTCATTTTGTCAATATTTAGAGAATAAATAACAAACAGGAACTTGTTCATAAATACAAGTCAGCTGATTCTAAAATAACATTGGCTGCTATAGGCCAAGTTCAGCAGTTTTGGTGAATTATGTAGTTGGTCAATTCCTAATCAATGTTCTGTTGAGCAGTGCCTTAAAGTAAATGTCCAACTAACTCAAAACACAGTCTCTGCCTCATAACAACGGCCCAATTTAACTGTACCTGACTGCTGCCCGGTGAGAGCAGCCAGGCCCTCGTCTTCCTGCTGTGGGCCGCCAGTCAGGACTCTGGGATCTTCTTTGCCACCTTCAGTCCCTGGAGACAACAGCAGCTTTACCTAGAATGAGACAATTTTTATGTTACCATCTATACATTTTAAAGGCGTCTGAAGAATGTCTTGGTTCATATTAACAGGTAAGAAATGAAGATATAGGAACCCTTTCCTTTGAAGGGTAACTTGCTTGTAATACAGAAGCACTTTAGTGTATGGGTAGCATTTATAAGCAGCAGAGCTGATGGCAGAGATAAAGCTTCAGCAAAGGTGCAGGGGGAGGGGTAAGCAGGTAAGATGTCAATCTTGGGAATAAAATGGCCTGATTTAATTTGAGGCTTCCTAACACTCCTCAATCCAACCATGCAAAAAGGCTTAAAAACAATCGTTGAGCTTACCAGACTGTTATTGTGTTAGCACTTTTACATCTGCACAGTATTTTACAAAATTTTAGTTATCCCTCCCAGTCACTCTGTAGAGCTGGTTGGCATTATTATCACCGGGAATCGGAAACAGAGCACAAACCTGCCTCCTAGGGTCATTCATTACCAAGCATTTATCTTTCACTGTACATATTGACTGTTGTATTATCACAGAGCTGCCTGGGCTGTTATCTGAGGACTTTCCAAAAATAAATGTATCTTTTTTTTAGAAAACTCGTGTTTTTTGGATTGTGTCCATATGGCCTATTTGTGTGGAATGAAAAGAAAAAAACCAAAAATCCTTCAGATTGGAGGTTGCAGACACACAGACACAAAGGGTGAGCTTTTGAAGGTGGCCAGGCAAGGAACACAAGCATAGTTACCGGAAGAGGCCAAACCACATGGTCCTGGATGCAAAGCAAAGGTGAGGTGCTGGGGGCTCTCTCTCCGGGGCTGTCAGGTCTTACTCGGCACCACAGAGGGACAGATTAAAAATGATAACTGCTTGCTAAGAGGAAGAGTTTCCGAGTTGGGCACGGGCAACACATTATCAAATGATTGGGGTCTGACCGTGTTTAGGCAGAACCTTCTCCAACTATCTAGCAACATCCACTCCTCCACACAGAGGGCACTCTGACAACTGATCTAGTGACGTTCACATCACTTCTGGTTTCTCTAAGAGGTGACACTAAAAATGTGCGAGACGTCTTAATTTCAACTTGCTCGTCACTAATTCTCTGTACTGAGAATGATCTGGGGCCAACGTTAAATCCTCCGCAGGCTGGCCCGCAACAGCCGCGTAGCCAGAGCGTGGCAAGGGCTCATGCTGCCTGAGGAAAGTGCAACTAAGAGGGAACAGTCACTGGTTTAACAACAATGACAAACCATATACAGTAGTGATAACAACAATAACAACAATGGTGGCCACTTCGAGGGCCTTCTTTATACCTTCATACATATTAATCCTAACAACAATTATGTGAGGTAGGTTTATCCTCAGGTGAGGAAGGCTTACAGAGGCAAGGTAAAGTGTTTATGGTCCTAGAGCCATTTACTGGTAGGGCAGGGAATCAAACCCAGGTCTACCACTGCACACTGTCAAACCTTTCTGAACAGGAAGTCACAATTTTCTGAGTAGGATGTGTAGGCAAGGTAAACATATCAAAGGTTTGGGAGCGCAGGAGCGGCGCAGGAAGGCCAGCACTTTGTTCTCTGCTGTTTGCACAATGACTGACTCAACAGTAATAATCCCTGTCATAGCGCATCAACACTCAGAGATGGTGTCTGGCCGGACAGCTATCTCTAAGTCTAGTCAGTTATGCCAGAGTTCTCATGAAGTATGTCACCACGGGAAAACCAACCCAAAATATGCCTGGGGAGTGAGCACACACAGCATACACCCAAAGCTCTCTCCCTTTAAATATTTTAACTATTACTCATGCACTTGGGTTGTGCTCTCAGTGGGGTCAAGACTTACGTAGGCTGGTTTATAAGGGGTGCTGGAATCGGAGGGGATGGGCTGGACACTCCTGTCACCTCCCACTTGCTTGTAGCGGCGCTTGCGGCAGGGAGGGCTGTCGGGAACATGCCACGAGTGGCCTTCAGAAATGGATTTACCTGAAACAGAAAAAGAGCAAGTCCGTTCCCTCCAACCAAAGCATTCATATTTAGTTACACAGAAAACATGGCATCAGGTTATAGTATAACATGAGTTCTGCAGCTTTCCTTGCAAAGCATGCATGTTTGCAAAATGTCAGTATGTCCCAGAAGGGAATGAAATGAGACTCATGCAACTGGGCGGCACTGGGCCTGCACTAGATGGGTTCACGATGGAGCACAACACACACGTGATCTGCTGCGGGATGAGTGGCCTTTTGGAGCCGGGGGCTCTAGCGGTGGGGGGCACTGGTGGCAAGGCCGGGTTTGGAGGCCAAGAGGACTGAAGGCCTCTTAGGAGTGAGGGAAGAGTGAACATCAGGATGGACTAGGGGACCGAAGGGCTGCTCGTGGCTCTCCCCAGCCACCGCAGGTGGGGATGGGGCAGGGAATGAAGATCAGAGCTGCAAGTCAAGGAGAGGGAGGTGTCTTCTCCTGCGGCAAAGGCAACAGTACCCTCACCCCCTCCACCTTCCCACCCTCTCCCCAGGAAATCACCGTAAGCAGGGTAGTAGTTCTAAACCAAGCCACCATGAAGAAAGCTTGGCCCATGCCAAAGGGCTTGAGTGAGATGGAGAGAAAAATAAAAATTTTAAAAGGCACCTGAAAAATTCCCTTCTGCACAGGCCTAAAGGGGAGGAGAGGGATGGCGTGGAGACTGCTCTGGCCTGGGAGGGTTTTGTATGGAGCACGAAGCTATGTGTGAGTACGGCAGTGCAAATACACCATGACACAAGGACCAAGGCGCATGGTGTCCACAGAAGGCAGAGGTCAGACATGACACGGGAGCGAGGTTTAGGATGCAGTGTGCACCACAGGACGCTGCCATGTTGGGACGCATGCACGGGCAGGGGCCTACCAGAAGACGCTTTCAAAGTTTTTGTGGTCATTTTAAGATATGCCTCAGGATTTTCAGGGATTTCTACATCTGAAAAAGAACAATGTCATTTTCCTCACTGCAGGCGTCTGTAGATGAATGCCCAAGTATTAAGTTAAAACAGTAGAAACATTGTCACCTGGGAGGAGAAAAGTGACTACCCTTTATCTGTTTTATTAAAAAGCTTTAAAGAACCAGAAGGAACTTTTCAGTTAACTCCTGACCGTCCGAAACAGCGGCGCGGGAGGGGAACTGCGTAGAAAGGACAGAGACGCTCAATCTACTGATATTCTGAAGAACTCAATTGAAAAGGCCACTGATGAGCCTCCCGTCTACCAAGAGCCATCAGCAAACAGCCTTCCTGTCCCAACGTGGACTTTGTTTATTCTTCCCATTCCACCAGGAATAGGAAGGAGCCAGCCCTCAGGGAGGTCAAAGGCGGACAGGACAGACACAGGAAGCCACAGGAAGTCTGGGTCAGCCGCAGCCTGGACTCTGACCACTGAGAGCTGGCCGTGTTGCTCAGGTGCTGAGGACTAGCCGTGCGGGGCCATACCTGACAGCGCGCTGTAGTACGGGCCCTCCTCGTCTTCTTCGTGAGAGGACGAGCCCCCCACGTCACCTGTGTGATCCCACTCCAGCGGGATGGAATCCACGCTGACAGGGGTCTCACAGCCGGAGCGCTCGGGCCCTGGCGCCGGGGGCACCAGGTGACAAAGGGACTGAGGGGACGAGGGCTCCTCGCTCTCTCTTCTTTTACGCCAAGAGTCGTCCTGGATCTCTCTGGGGTCTTCCACGTCCGTTTCATTCTCAGAGGCTTCCTTTTCATCTTCCAAGCCCTAGAACGGGGGTATCCAGTTTTCAGAATTAACCACTGGGAACTGGCGGCTTCTGAGTAAGTATTCGCTCTATGTTAGTAAGTGTGGAAAGAGCACTTTTCAACTCAGCTTTTTAAAGCAGACTCACAGGTACAGAGAACAAACCAGAGGTTACTAGTGGGGAGAGGGAACTGGGGAGGGGGCAATAGAGAGGCGGGGGACTAAGAGGTACAAACTATTCGGGATAGAACAAGCTACAAGGATATATGGTGCAACACAGGGAATACAGCCAATATTTTATAATAACTATAAATGGAGTATAATCTTTAAATATTGTGGAGCACTATACTGTACACCTGTGACTTATATAATATTGTACAGCATCTATCTATACTTCAGCAAAACAAAAACATAGTTGTTTTTTTTTTTTTTAAACCATAGAATAAATCATTGTTAACCACGCACAGTTTCCCAATTCTTTAAAAGTGGAGTCAAACATCCACTTCGGGTGGCCCAGCAGCCCCGCGTGAGGCGCAGCCCCTTACCGACGTGTGGGAGGTGAGCCTCCGGTGGAATCGGGAGACCCTGCCAAACACTTCCTGGCAATAGCGGTGCAGCTCCTCCAACTCATCCTCGATCAGCACGGCGTCCAGGGGCTCACTCTTCTGAATGAGCTGCTCCCCAAAAACGATGAGCTGATCAATCTTGTTGGTATTTAATGTAATTTCCTGCTGGAAACCCTATTTAGAATATGAGAAAGAAAGGATTTCAAACTCAAGCTTCATCAGTTTTCAACTAAGTGACTCCAAAGATTTAAGAATTTAAAATGATCACACGTATGTATTTTTTCCTTCCCCCTTCTGGGCACTGACTTTTCCAGTTACAATGATTCTAAAGGTCTGACGTGGATGAACCTTTACTGTTACTGGGTGTGAGGGACAGACCTTGTCTTATTGACACTTGGTAGAATCAGAAAATTTCCCATAGTAAGTCTCCACTGGGCATTTCTGCTGACACAGTAATAATGCTCATTGGTGCCGTTATGCCATGGAAGGCAAATCAAATTTCCATTTCTCAACCTCTTATAAAATTTAGCCAAGGAGGGAATTGTAGTGCGATTAAAGTGTAGTACAGACATTTGTGACGGTGGGAGAGAAGATACCTGTTCCTGGTCCCACTCTTTTCTTTTCTCTTGTTTTTAAATGAGAGGTCTTTTATTTTTTTAATTTATTTCTAAAATATTTATTTATTCATTTGGTGGCGCCGGGTGTTAGTTGGCGGCATGTGAACTCTTACTTGCGGCATATGGGATCTAGTTCCCTGACCAGGGATCGAACCTGGGCCCCCTGCATTGGGAGCGTGGAGTCTTACCCACTGGACCACGAGGGAAGTGCCCTGACCCCACTCTTGAGAGAGAGTTTCCTGCTGCTACAGCCCACAGGTTGCACTCAGACTCAAGTGCTGGAGAAACAGCACCTTATGAAGTTCTGTCTGGAACCGCAAGAGCGTTCTCCCCTTGGATGATTACATGCGACAAAGAGAATAAAGGGCCTCGTTCCAATACCCCTCGACCGTAAGGAACAGTATCCTTGCTTGTGATAACCTGGCAGTACACAGGTGGGTGCAGTCTGGCTGCTCTGACACTTCTGGAACCTGCTCTCAGGGTATCAGGTGAAGTCTGTACTTGGCCAGCTCTCCCCTGCCTAGGTGCACTCTTTGGGGAGGAGCTAAGGAAGCAGGCCTTACGTTCAGCTGGCGCATCTTGTCGTCGGCATCGCTCTCCGAGAAGTGCTCCACGTTGGTCAGCTGCAGGTCCATCTCCGTGAGCCACACCAGAATGCTCTCCCTGGTCCCCTCGAATTCTTCCCTTTGGTTGGTGAAATGCTGCGAAAGGGTGAAAAAATCACGTTTGTGTTGGTGGCATAACAGGAGTTCAGGCAGACAGCAAGGCCACTCTCAGAAGAGGGGAAAGGGAGCCCAGGGTACCCCCGGAGGCCCACACGGCCAGAAGCCTGGGGTCTGGTCCTGGCTGTGGGATACCAACGAGCCCCCTAAACTTCCCTGAGTCTCAGTATCTGCTGGTAAACGAGGTGTGGGAACGTTGACTGTGATCTCTAAGGTTCTTGCAGCATTTGAAATTCTGTAATTCTCTGGTCTAAGTCAGTGATTTTCCCAGTCTGTCCTCTGAGGAACACGCCCCTCTCAAAGTCCAGGCTGGGCACTTGCCTATTTTCAACTGTCAGCCTCCTGTGGGAGCTTCTGCTCGACAGAAGGATTTAGTAGCTTCAGGATGGAAAAGTATTGATCTCGGGGTTGAGCCTGGACTAGTGCCCCATTTGCCTTCACTGATATAATTCCGAATGTATTTCTTCAAAAACAGAAAACCCAGATTTATCACTTCCAATGAACGAGGCCTCTTGGGTTACCACCTCATAGATGGGCAGCTGATTCTCAAACAAACATAGGGCCCAGTGAAGGCTTAGGCTGGTCACAGTCAAATCAAGTCAGCAGGAGATAAAGAAATTCATGCAAGGGGGTTGCGGAAAAGCTAGCCCTTTTCTTCCTGAGAGGGTGAAACAAAAAACCCAGATTTTCCTCTTCTTAGAATGGTTTCAAGAGTGCTCTGCCTTAAGAACGGAAGCAAGGATTAAAATTACTTCCTGTAGCCACAACCCACACCGGTCCTGTCACTTTACACCTGGACTCACAAAGGTTGACCTATGATGTCTTCTGAATCACAGAAATCTAAGGTGACGGTTCACACCCCAGAATCAAACCCATCATTTGAGGTCAGACAGCTGCTGTGAGGTTGGGAGAACTGTCACTGTCCCCAGCCCCTAATACAGAGCGGGGGGCTCTGTCTGTTCCCTCACAGTGCAAGAACCAACGGGACACACAAAAGCGGGCAGATGGGCGAAGGGGGCCTCGTCCCAGACTAAGAGGTACCTTCGCCCGACCCGGTGACGGCAGCGCCCCAGACTCTGGGCAGTGTGTGGGCTGACGTGACACCCTCAGGGGTGACAGGAGTCGAGAAAAAGCAATGTGTTGGTAACACAATCCCTTGAATAAGCTCTGCCCGAGAAGCCTATTCTGAGGCAAATAACGTCACTTTAAAAAAAAAAAAAAAAAAAGGAACGCTTTTTGGCAGCTTTGGGCTTAAACAAAAGGGAAGGCTGTACTGGAAGAATGTCAAGACAGCTTAGGCCTCAAATGAAATCTACCCGCTGCTTTGTTACAAGCCTGACACCACATATCCGACCCCCTCCACCTCCCCAATATCTACAAATGACCCGGTGGCGTAGAGGAGGTTACTCGGAGTCGCCGCAGGATGGCTGTGACCCGCTTCTGGAGGTTGTCCCAGCGCTGGTTGCCCTCGTGCACCATCTGCTTCAGTTTGCTGGCCGTGTCGGTGCGGTTCTCGCGGGCCAGCCGCCGGTACTGCTTGTTGATGAGCTCCAGCTGCGTGAGCCTCTCGTGGATCTGCCGCTGGAAGGCCTGTGGCACGGGGTGGGGGGGGGGCCCTGTCAGTGCCATAGCTGCAGGGCCCCGGGACACCCCTTCCAGGCCCCAGACCACCTGCCTCAAGTGTCCATCCAACGGAATGGCCACAGAGGGCTGGCTTCACCCGTTCTTCTGACACTACTGAAGAACACTTTCAAGTTCACGGCCTGCGGTTGGCATAAATCGGTAATGCCCCACAAAGCTGCTGGAGCAGCTGATGGTGGGCTGGGGACCGGACGGCCGCAGCCAGAGGTGGGGAAGCCTGCCACTTATGTGAAGTCATTTAAGCCAGCCCCGAGCCCGCCGCATCCTTGGTTATCAGGACCACTGGGCTGGGGAGGGCCTTTACCTCAAACCTCTTCAGCTCTTCTTTGGCAACGGTGTACAGCACCTCGGAGGAATTCGGGCAGGCCGCTGTCCTCTCGGCGGACTTGAGCCAGTCCTCGAAGCGGGAGTAATCATCTAAAAACTTCTGCCAAAGCCGCCACGTCTCCTCAATTCTAACAGGAGGAAAGCAGCTCAGTACAAGCCATCCACGTCAAGCCAGGCTTTTACGTGGCTTTTTCTCCCCTGACTGGTCCCAGTCCCAGCCCGCCTTGCACTGGCACTAAATATTTAGGGGGAGAGACCCTGCTACCCCTTCCAGGAAATAACCGGAGACATCACTTTGTGGTCAGGACACCCCCCTTCTGGGAGCGCCAGGCCCCTCAGAGCTTCTGCTTCACAAAGGTCACCCAACAGGAGACAGGCGTCCTCCACTACTTAGAGCTGGGACACATCAGCACAGTGGCCACCTGCCGTTACACCCCAAGACACAGGAGGGCTGGGGAGAGACATGACCCTGCCTGTATTCTCCTTGAATGATCCCCTTAATAAAGACTGGCCACACCTACTGAGCCTTCCCCGCCAATACCACGCCCCTCGGTGAAGCTAACAGAACACAGTCACTGTTACGTAGGTCAGTCGGGAACACGCAGTCGGCATCCAAGGGCAGCGTGGTCCTTACTTCATCCGCCGCTCCATGGACATGGCGCAAATGTTCCTCCAGCGCCTGTCCAGGCTCCTGGTGGTCTGCTGGACGGAGTCGCACTCAGTCTCGTTGGCACAGGCATCGGAGTCGTGCAGGAGGACGTCGCAGATGTTAAACACAGACTCCACCCCTGCACTGTGCTGTTCTATGTCTCGCTGCAGGTCCTACAACGATGGGAGAGTAGGAAGCACGTTGAGGTGCTGGTGGCGGTAGTGGGAAGGTTCCCCCCGACCCTTCTTCCAGCCCGGCGGGCACGGTCCTGCGTGCATTTCTACCTGGAACTTGGCAACACAGGCTGAGTCTCTCTCACCTTTGGGCAACCCCTGTGCGACAGTATCTGACACAAGGCCTAACTGCGGGCAACAATGGGATCGATCTGTTGAACTGACTATGTGAGGGGGTAGGAGAAGTGGGGATTCCCTCCCCTGAGAGCCCAGCCCCCCCAGACTCTGGGGAGGCATGTGATCTACTCCATACCACCTGATCCCAAGGGCCTCCAGTTTAGACTTGGCTTTGGGGAGGTCTTCCTCGGAAAACTGACTTATCTTCAACAGGACCTAAAACTTCAGCAACAGAAACTCTTAACCTTTTATGGGTCACAGAATTCTTAAATCTCCTAAGACCTCTGTACTATCTTCATACCTCCACCCCCCAAACTGTGCTCGCAGCTGCACGGTCTCCACAGCCTCCCCAGGAGCCTATCCTGGCTCCACGGGCCCAAGGGGTAGAGATGCTGCCCTCCAGCTGATGGAGTCCGGTCACGGCTGTAGCTCGGGGAGGGGGCGGGGTCTCTGGAGTCTTGTCCCATGATGGGGAGAGTGCTACTGATTCAGGAAAACGAAGGGTCACCAAGAAAAACATGCACGGTCATAGGAAAAAGTGGAAAACTTGTTTAAGTATAAACATGGCATTTTCAGTTATCACCCAGGGAGTGTTCCTTCTACACACAAGGGCAGGGCTGGGGGAAGGGCGAGGTGAGGTGCCTGTTTGTTTTGTCATTCTGGATGAGCCAGGCCTCTCCTGATATCCAAATTCTGTGATGAGTGACATGAGACCACACCACTCGTCTTAGTACCCAAACTACATTGTGAAATAGACAAAGTTAAATAAGCCGCTATTAACTGTACAAGTTCCCTGGATTCAGCATAGTTCATTTTACAGGAGGGATTATTTTATAAACAGTGGCTGCCACTGTCTACAGAAAAGCAGCATGAAGTTCATTCCAGGTCACCTCAATATTTAACAATTTTGGAGATTACGACTGGATTACTAGATAGGACTAATGTTTTCTTACTTTTCTTCTGATAAATGCACATTTGGATAATTCTGTGTCCAGGTGGAAATGAAAGAATAAAATGCTAACACTCAAATCAAGTTTTAAATCAAGCAGTTCTCAACACAGATCCTAACTGATGAAAAATGAGCACCTCAAAGTTATATTCAGAAGAAAATGTGCTTTTCAGTTTGTCACCCTGTGTGTCCTATGAAGAGAGATGTGCAGGTGATTTTTTTTTTAAGCTTTACAGTCAGTCTAAGACAAATGTCTGAAATGCTGCAATGGGGGCAGTCATCTTGGGGTCAGTGGACTAGCTTTATAATTAATAGGTTTAAATAGAATTCCAGGTTTAAGAATTCTTATCCATTCACAGAATTGCCACAGGCTTTCCTAAAATTTACAGATATTGATAAACAACTTTTTAAACTTTTTTTTGCCAAAATAATAAATAAGGAATCCTAACGCTGGTGCTAAATAAGTAATATTGACAATTATCATTGAAAAATGGTACCTGCCCCTGACCTCACCTGGTAGGGTTGGGTAGGATCTGGTTGAAAAGCACTGAGGAAGTCTAGTCTATGGATAAACACGAATGCCATGTATTTTAATAGCCTCTTTGCAGTTACTCTACATTTTTTACTCAGCTTTTATTGAATGAAACAGCTAAAGAAAACTGATTAATATAAAGGGTAAACGATGGCAAGAAATGAGCTCTCTGATAATTTGCAAAAGACCGTGAACATCTTGGCTAAAAAAGGAGTCCAGAGTTTTTCAAAATTTCCAAAACAGACTTCTAATACACCACAAAATGGCCTGCTGATACTGTAGTATGAACTAGTTAGTTGTCTTGTAAAATATAAAATAAAGTAGTGGACCATATTTTAAAACACAAACCACTGAAGTACTGGACAAGTGACATTTTGCCAACTGAAATGATCCCACCACCAGTACCCACTGAGGCCCGAGTTTGCACAATGACTGGATTTCAAAAGTGTTCAAACGCAGAGACGAATCTGACTTAAGAAACAACGTAAAACAATGTGAAAGACTTTTGCCAACGGTTCTGGAAACATGAGTGCCTGTTTACTTTGTTTTTCTGCTCCTGAGTAGGTGACACAGAGCACTGAAGCTGGGAAAGGGCTGAGGGAAGTTGAGGATCAGTGAGAGGACATGGGGAGAAACAGGAAACCAGAGCACAGAATGCAGCCAGGAAGAATAACACAAAAGGAACTAGAAAAAATGAGATACAGGGGGGAAAAAAGGAAAACCAGGCTGAGAGGCAGAAAACCATGGCGTGTGTTGTGGGAACCCAGGTGGTGGCTCGAGTGTCTCCGTAGGAGGGGCTGGGGGTGTCAAGCAAGTCCAGCAGGGTGGTCCTGGGCGGTGGATGGGCTTTGGCATGAAGCTGACTTGGCCACTGGGGAGGGGACTACTGGTAACTATAGGGTGTGGGGGTAACGAACCCCCCAAGCCACCATCAGGCACCCCTGGGATGCCTGGGAACCAGGCAACCAACGAAAACTGGAGAGAGATGCTGAAGACTCAATGAAAGTGGTCCATGGTTTAAACGCGTCACAAGGTGGCCACCACTTCCTTTGCATTTTGAAGATGATCTATTCTACAGGAATAACAATACAACACTTATTACCTAAGGAGTTTCACATAAAGAAGAGAAGGAAAAAAGACTTTTATAAGGTCTGACCCCTTCTGCACCAGGCCCCCAAGGACGTTATAATGAGGGTCCAGGGACATCATGGCGCTTTATCACTTCCGGGCCTGAGGGCTTTTGCAGAAGGCACTACTAGATGATCCCAAGAGTTTGGGTCTTATTTCTGGAAGCAGTCAAGCAATTTATTATATTTAAATCAGTGACAGAAACACAGGCAAGGTTTTTAAAAAATGGCCCATAAATAATTATTTTGTGTGACACATTTTCTGTTTTTGGTGGAGCATTTAAGGTCTAGGTTCAGTTATAATTTTGTTTTTTTTAATAAAAATACTACAGGTTTCCTCAGGACATCTGTGGTAGGCAGAATATTGGCATCCCCAGAACCATGTCCTTATCCCCAGAACCCGTGACTAGACTAGGTTACGTGGCAAAGGAGAATTAAGCATGCCAATCAGCTGACCTTAAGATAGGAAGATAATCCTGATTATGTGGGTGGGCCTAATGGAATCCCAAGGGTCCTTAAAAGTACAAGAAGAGTCAAGCAGAGGGAGAAAGGCTCAGAGAGATGCACCGTTGCTGGCTTTGAAGATGGCGGAAGGGGGCCATGGGCCAGGAAAGGCAGGCAGCCTCTAGGACTTCAAGGCAAAGAAATGGATTCTCCCCTAGAGCCTCCAGAAAGGAAAGCAGCCCTGCTGACACCTTGACCTCAGCCCTGTGTCAGATTTCTGACCTCCAGAACTATAAGATGATAAATTCGTGTTCAGCTGCTAAATCTGTGGTCATCTGCGACAGTGGCAATAGAAAATTAATACATCCAACTTCTTCACAGCAAAGTGGTCCTGAATACTAACTCCATAATTTTTTTTTATAAGAATTCCATGATGGTGATTCTACGCTCTATAAATTGGAAACCTTCAAATCAACCAGACTGAAATTATATACCATTTCAGTACAGGAACACACATGGCCAAGAGAATGGCAGCTGCTCCAAATTGTACACTCTTGGGAATAAATTCCCTGCAATTTAATGATGTTTTGTCACACATCAGATTTATAAAATGTTAACACACGTTATTAGCCCCTGCCAAATTTAGCCACGGGCTAAAGGGAAAAATGTTGTCAGCTTTTGTTCTATTTACCTGAAAAGACTCACCAGTCAGGGTAAATGGTTATTTGCAAGGCCTGTCTATGAAGAGACTATTCAAGAAATTCAACCTAATGGATCAATCTTGTAAATACAGCTGATAATGTTCAGTAGCCCTTTACTGATAAGGGCATTAAAATCTCTGCAGTGTCCATTAACATGGTAGTTATATCAATATTCATTTCTCCACAAAGCAAAGACAGAATATAGATGACCTCAGTGAAAAAGACATACTTAAATTTCTGAGGCTAAGTGGAAAAACCAGTATTTTTACTTTGCAGCATTGCTAAATCATACTAGTTTGAAAATCAGAGAATAGGCATTATTCAAACAGTAATTGTAATAGGATTAAATAAAGATCTAAGTCTAGAGTATTATCAAATACTTAGCTCTATTTCGTGGTAGCATGAGATGTTGCTTATTATCATGAGAAGGACTGACCTGACCTCAAGAGAATTTATAATCAAGGGGTGGCCTTCTGGCTTTGATAATCTGATGAAAAAGTTTCAGCCCCCCAATTCTGTCTCCAAGCAGCTGGGATATGTGAGTGAATCGGTGTGTTGACAGACAACAAACACCAAGGCTTTGAAGGAAACATGAAGAAAACAGATACAAGGCTGTGAACTTGGTAGCGACCATATTGCTCATATGGTTAAAACAGAATCTGCTCACAGGGCTGAGAGAAACAAGTGAAGGAAAGCTACTAAAAGAATAATATAAGCTTAGCTATTTTAAAAATAAAGAGGGGGCTTCCCTGGTGGCGCAGTGGTTGAGAGTCCGCCTGCCGATGCAGGCTGGTCCGGGAAGATCCCACATGCCACGGAGCGGCTGGGCCCGTGAGCCATGGCCGCTGAGCCTGCGCGTCCGGAGCTTGTGCTCCGCAACGGGAGAGGCCGCAACAGTGAGAGGCCCACGTACCGCAAAAAAAAAAAAATAAATTAAAAAAATATATATATATAAAAAGAGAAGCTCAGGCACTGCATATGAGAATAAGCATGTAAACGTGAGCCTATGGAGGGTAGGAGAGTGGATTTGACAAGTCAGTGAGACCAAAAAGCACCTGCCAGGTTAGGGGCAGGATTCGGTGGTGTTTAAATTGTGGAATTTCCAGGGTTGGCTAAGAGAGGATACAACTGATGACAGAAATGCACAGAACATTGCAGGAGAGGCTTCCTAAGCTATTGGTCCAAACATGCTCCTTCTTCCACACTCCCCGCCCCGAGCACTCCCCTTTTCTTGAAGCTCTATCAGACCCATCACGTGTTGTCCCATGAAAACCTTCTTTGGATGGAAAAATTATTTTTCTTTCAATTCATTGCCAAAACTATAGTAACAAAAACAGAGATTAAAAAAACCTTATTTACCACCAAGATTAAGGTCTGCATCTTCAACATTATTCAAAGAGCTCTTTCACAAAGAGCTACATGAATGGTGGTGGTGGGGTGGGCACTCAAGAGATGGATGCCTCACACCGCCAAGAGCATGGACAGGCGGTTAGCTTTCTCTGGAAAAAACATACCAGTATTACGAAATATGAACCCACTAAAATGCACAGCCAGTGCGGGGATGGTTTGCATTAGCAGACCCTGTGAACACCTAGGCTCTGACAAAAGCCCATTCTCACTTCCCCACCTGCTGTTCAGCGAGCCTCTTCTGGATCTCTTGATCATCACAGACATCATAAACCACAGGCTTAGAAAGCTCAGACTCGATCCGAGCCAACCAGGTGCGAAGGTTGCTCATGTTTTTGTCTAACTGCTGAATAAAAGCGAAGGTCTCCTTCAGCTTCTTCACCCTAAACATATTTGCAGCAAAAAAGAGGTGGAAAACAAAAGCACAATGTTTAGTGGTGAGAAGAATGCACCCATAAGCCTGCTGGAGGTTAAAAAGTAATCATCACTGGTTACTGATTTTATAGCAGGGACTAATGCTCACGTCGCCAGAGTTTTTACACAATATGGGACAATTTACAGAATTGCTGTTCCGGCTGATTTTCAAATGGACTAAGAGATAATCTACCCATGCAAGTATGAAGTCCTATCATTCTCAGGGTGGGATCCCCTGAGACCCAGAACATCTTTCTGGGGCTCCAGAGGAGATAGAGATGCCATTTCTTTCTTTCCAGGTTAAGATCACCACATGTGACTTGTCCAGTTTCTGTTTTGGGTATCACCAAGATCACAGCAGCCAGGGACCTTTCCTGATGGGTAAAGACGTTACACACCTGGCTCATTGGTGGTACCTGGCCTGCGATGCTTCTCATGGGACCCTCTTCTTGAGCAAGTACAGAGCATGTGCCAAACCCCACCACGTCCAGCCTGAGGGGCTGGGGGTGACGTACACATGGAACCAGTCCATCCTAGGGCAGCTGTCTCAGCCAAAAAGGGAGGGTTGGACACATCATCTACAAGCACAGTTGCAGCTCCATCTACATGACCAATCTGCCTGGCTCAGCGTGGAGTGGATCTGAACTAAGACACATGGCGTCCGTATACACGGAGAGCTCCCGGGCATGCCAAAGTGCTGTCACGGGGAAATGATGCAGGGGCTGAGGAAAAATGATCTCCATATAGATCCTGAAAGAAAATGTTAAAATCCTCAAGCAGAGGGAGTGAAGACTTGTTCTGGTGATCTGTGGGCTTTTTAGTTAATCCCAGAGACTTGAAGTAATGGCTACAATGGAAAATTCCCACTTACTGATACTCATGTTACAAAGTGCTATCAGAACTGCATCCCAGGGACTGGAAAGAGAAACTGGGGCACTGACTCCTAACTCACAGGAAGTGCCCCACCTTCCCTGACAGCAGCATCTCTTCCTTGACTGCCTGTGAACAGCTTCCTGCTGCCCCCCTCACCCTTCTCCCAGCTTCTGGTTCTGTAGCCGAAGTGTACAGCAAGTCTGATTCTCGCTCAAACTCTTCCACGGTCCTCGCCTACCCCGACATAGCAGTTTAAGGCCCTGACCTTTCTAGTTCCTCAAGCGGTCAGTGGCCTCTCTGTCTCCAGCCCTGCACTCTGTGAAGTGGCTCCCCTCCCTTCTCCTGCAGCTTCTACCACTGTTCTCTCCGAGATCAGCTGAGGGCCCCTCGACCACGTGCTCCTGCAGCCCTGTGTCTGCACCCCTCGTTGACCGTGCCCATCTGGACAGAGCCCACACCAGCCGGGCTGCAAGGGGCTACCTCTGTGTGCACAGTACCCCCAAGACCACCTGGTGGCCGGGAGGCATTGACAAGCATTTGCTGAATGAATAAATGTGTGTAATAATCCACTCCATGTGATAATTTAATAAAACCACAGGGTTGTGAGTGTTTATTATTTAAGTAAACCAGAGAGATTAGAGAAGATGGCGGAAGAGTAAGACGCGGAGATCACCTTCCTCCCCACAGATACATCAGAAATACATCTACACGTGGAACTGCTTCTATAGAACACCCACTGAATGCTGGCAGAAGGCCTCAGACCTTCCAAAAGCCATGTGGAGGACAGGCTCTTGGTGCTCCAGCCAGGCATCAGGGCTGTGCCACTGAGGTGGGAGAGCCAACTTAAGGACACTGGTCCACAAGAGACCTCCCAGCTCCACATAATATCAAAGGGCAAAAATCTCCCAAGATCTGCATCTCAACACCAACACTCAGCTTCACTCAACGACCAGCAAGCTACAGTGCTGGATATCCTATGCCAAACAACTAGCAAGACAGGAACAAAACCACATCCATTAGCAGAGAGGCTGCCTAAAATCATGATAAGGCCACAGACACCCCAAAACACACCACCAGACGTGGACCTGCCCAGTAGAAAGACAAGATCCAGCCTCATCCACCAGAACACAGGCACTAGTCCCCTCCACCAGGAAGCCTACACAACCCACCGAACCAACCTTAGCCACTGGGGACAGACACCAAAAACAACGGGAACTATGAACCTGCAGCCTGTGAAAAGGAGACCCCAAAAACAGTAAGATAAGCAAAATGAAAAGACAGAAAAACACATAGCAGATGAAGGAGCAAAGTAAAAACCTACCAGACCTAACAAATGAAGAGGAAATAGGCAATCTACCTGAAAAAGAATTCAGAATAATGATAGTAAAGATGATCCAAAATCTTGGAAACTGAATACAGAAAATGCAAGAAACATTTAACAAGGATCTAGAAGAACTAAAGAGGAAACAAGCAATGATGAACAACACAATAAATGAAATTAAAAATACTCTAGAAGGAATCAATAGCAGAATAACTGAGGCAGAAGAACAGATAAGTGACCTGGAAGACAAAATAGTGGAAATAACTACTGCAGAGCAGAATAAAGAAAAAAGAATGAAAAGAACTGAGGACAGTCTCAGAGACCTCTAGGACAACATTAAACGCACCAACATTCAAATCATAGGGGTCTGAGAAGAAGAGAAAAAGAAAGGGACTGAGAAAATATTTGAAGAGATTATAGTGGAAAACTTCCCTAATATGGGAAAGGAAATAGTCAAGTCCAGGAAGCACAAAGAGTCCCATACACGAAAAATTCAAGGAGATACATGCCAAGACACATATTCATCAAACCGTCAAAAATTAAATACAAAGAAAACATATTAAAAGCAGCAGGGGAAAAACAACAAATAACACACAAGGGAATCCCCATAAGGTTAAGAGCTGATCTTTCAGCAGAAACTCTGCAAACCAGAAGGGACTGGCAGGACATATTTAAAGTGATGAAGGAGAAAAACCTACAACCAAGACTACTCTACCCAGCAAGGATCTCATTCAGATTTGATGGAGAAATTAAAACCTTTACAGAGAAGCAAAAGCTGAGAGGGTTCAGCACCACCAAACCAGCTTTACAACAAATACTAACAGAACTTCTCTAGGCAAGAAACACAAGAGAAGGAAAAGACCTACAATAACAAACCCAAAACAATTAAGAAAATGGGAATAGGAACATACATATTGATAATTACCTTAAATGTAAATGGATTAAATGCTCCCACCAAAAGACACAGACTGGCTGAACGGATACAAAAACAAGACCCGTATATGCTGTCTACAAGAGACCCACTTTAGACCTAGGGACACATACAGACTGAAAGTGAGGGGACGGAAAAAGATATTCCATGCAAATGAAAATCAGAAGAAAGCTGGAATAGCAATTCTCATATCAGACAAAATAGACTTTAAAATAAAGACTATTACAAGAGACAAAGGACACTACATAATGATCAAGGGATTGATCCAAGAAGAAGATATAACAATTGTAAATATTTATGCACCCAACATAGGAGCACCTCAATACATAAGGCAAATACTAACAGCCATAAAAGAGGAAATCGACAGTAACACAATCATAGTAGGGGACTTTAACACCCCACTTTCACCAATGGACAGATCATCCAAAATGAAAATAAATAAGGAAACACAAGCTTTATGATACATTAAACAAGACGGACTTACTTGATATTTATAGGACATTCCATCCAAAACCAACAGAATACACATTTTTCTCAAGTGCTCATAGAACATTCTCCAGGATAGATCATACCTTGGGTCACAAATCTAGCCTTGGTAAATTTAAGAAAATTGAAATCGTATCAAGTATCTTTTCCGACCACAATGCTATGAGACTAGATATCAATTACAGGTGGCGCAAGGTTGAGAGTCCGCCTGCCGATGCAGGGGACACGGGTTCGTGCCCCGGTCCGGAAGATCCCACATGCCACGGAGCGGCTGGGCCCGTGAGCCATGGCCGCTGGGCCTGTGCATCCGGAGCCTGTGCTCCACAGCGGGAGAGGCCACAGCAGTGAGAGGGTTGAGTACCGCAAAAAACAAACCAAAACAAAACAAACAAAAAAAACAAACACATGGAGGCTAAATAATACACTACTTAATAACGAAGTGATCACTGAAGAAATCAAAGAGGAAATCAAAAAATACCTAGAAACAAATGACAATGGAGACACGACGACCCAAAACCTATGGGATGCAGCAAAAGCAGTTCTAAGAGGGAAGTTTATAGCAATACAATCCTACCTTAAGAAACAGGAAACATCTCAAATAAACAACCTAACCTTGCACCTAAGGCAATTAGAGAAAGAACAAAAAACCCCCAAAGTTAGCAGAAGGAAAGGAATCATAAAGATCAGATCAGAAATAAATGAAAAAGAAATGAAGGAAACAATAGCAAAGATCAATAAAACTAAAAGCTGGTTCTTTGAGAAGATAAAATTGATAAGCCATTAGCCAGGCTCATCAAGAAAAAAAGGGAGAAGACTCAAATCAATAGGATTAGAAATGAAAAAGGAGAAGTAACAACTGATACTGCAGAAATACAAAGGATCATGAGAGATTACTACAAGCAACTCTATGCTAATAAAATGGACAACCTGGAAGAAATGGACAAATTCTTAGAAATGCACAACCTGCCGAGACTGAACCAGGAAGAAATAGAAAATATGAACAGACCAGTCACAAGCACTGAAATTGAAACTGTGATTAAAAATCTTCCAACAGGGCTTCCCTGGTGGCGCAGTGGTTGAGAATCTGCCTGCCAATGCAGGGGACACGGGTTCGAGCCCTGGCCTGGGAAGATCCCACATGCCGCGGAGCAACTAGGCCCATGGGCCACAATTACTGAGCCTGCGTGTCTGGAGCCTGTGCTCCACAACAAGAGAGGCCGCGATAGTGAGAGTCCCGCGCACCGCGATGAAGAGTGGCCCCCACTTGCCACAACTAGAGAAAGCCCTCGCACAGAAACGAAGAGCCAACACAGCCATAAATAAATAAATAAATAAATTTAAAAAAGGGCAAAATTCCAAAAAAAAAAAAAAATCTTCCAACAAACAAAAGCCCAGGACCAGATGGCTTCACAGGCAAATTCTATCAAACATTTAGAGAACAACTAACACCTATCCTTCTCAAACTCTTCCAAAATATAGCAGAGGGAGGAACACTCTCAAACTCATTCTACGAGGCCACCATCACCCTGATACCAAACCAGACAAAGATGTCACAAAGAAAGAAAACTACAGGCCAATATCACTGATGAACACAGAGGCAAAAATCCTCAACAAAATACTAGCAAACAGAATCCAACAGCACATTAAAAGGATCATACACCATGATCAAGTGGGGTTTATTCCAGGAATGCAAGGATTCTTCAATATATGCAAATCAATCAACGTGATACACCATATTAACAAATTGAAGGAGAAAAAACACATGATCATCTCAACAGATGCAGAGAAAGCTTTCGACTAAATTCAACACCCATTTATGATGAAAACCCTGCAGAAAGTAGGCATAGAGGGAACTTTCCTCAACTTAATAAAGGCCATATATGACAAACCCACAGCAAACATTGTCCTCAATGGTGAAAAACTGAAAGCATTTCCACTAAGATCAGGAACAAGACAAGGTTGCCCACTCTCACCACTCTTATTCAACATAGTCTTGGAAGTTTTAGCCACAGCGATCAGAGAAGAAAAAGAAATAAAAGGAATCTAAATCGGAAAAGAAGAAGTAAAGCTGTCACTGTTTGCAGATGACATGGTACTATACATAGAGAATCCTAAAGATGCTACCAGAAAACTACTAGAGCTAATCAATGAATTTGGTAAAGTAGCAGGATACAAAATTAATGCACAGAAATCTCTGGCATTCCTATACACTAATGATGAAAAATCTGAAAGTGAAATTAAGAAAACACTCCCGCTTTTCATGCCAGATAAGGGTCCATACGGCTTTGTTCTGGATTCCTGTCATAACTTAAAGGGAAACATTAACAATGTCCGGAGCCCTTGATGTCCTGCAAATGAAGGAGGAGGATGTCCTCAAATTCCTTGCAGCAGGAACCCACTTAGGTGGCACCAACCTTGACTTCCAAATGGAACAGTACATCTACAAAAGGAAAAGTGATGGCATCTACATCATAAATCTGAAGAGAACCTGGGAGAAGCTTCTATTGGCAGCTTGTGCCATTGTTGCCATTGAAAACCAGCTGATGTCAGTGTCACATCTTCCAGGAATACTGGCCAGCGAGCTGTGCTGAAGTTTGCTGCTGCCACTGGAGCCACTCCTATTGCTGGCCGCTTCACTCCTGGAATCTTCACTAACCAGATCCAGGCAGCCTTCCGGGAGCCAAGACTTCTGGTGGTTACTGATCCCAGGGCTGACCACCAGCCTCTCACAGAGGCCTCTTACGTTAACCTGCCTACCATTGCTCTGTGTAACACAGACTCTCTTCTGTGGTATGTGGACATTGCCATCCCATGCAACAAAAAGGGAGCTCACTCAGTGGGTCTGATGTGGTGGATGCTTGCCCGGGAATTTCTGCGCATGCGTGGCACCAACTCCCGTGAATAACCATGGGAGGTCATGCCTGATCTCTACTTCTACAGAGATCCTGAAGAGATTGAAAAGGAAGAGCAGGCAGCAGCTGAGAAGGCTGTGACCAAGGAGGAATTTCAGGGTGAATGGACCGCTCCAGCTCCTGAGTTCACTGCTGCTCAGCATGAGGTGGCGGACTCGTCCGAAGGTGTGCAGGTGCCCTCTGTGCCTATTCAGCAGTTCCCCATTGAAGACTGGAGTGCTCAACCTGCCACTGAAGACTGGTCTGCAGCTCCCACTGCTCAGGCCACCGAGTGGGTAGGAACAACCACTGAGTGGTCTTAAACTGTTCTTCCACAAACTCTTAAAATGGAAATAGGTTGATGGAAAATAAACAGTTTCTAAAAAAACGAAAAGAAAAAAAAAACACTCCCATTTACCATTGAAACAAAAAGAATAAAATATCTAGGAATAAACCTACCTAAGGAGACAAAAGACCTGTATGCAGAAAATTATAAGACACTGATGAAAGAAATTAAAGATGATACAAATAGATGGAGAGATATACCACGTTCTTGGATTGGAAGAATCAACATTGTGAAAATGACTCTACTATCCAAAGCAATCTACAGATTCAATGCAATCCCTATCAAACTACCACTGGCATTTTTCACAGAACTAGAACAAAAAATTTCACAATTTGTATGGAAACACAAAAGACCCCGTATAGTCAAAGCAATCTTGAGAATGAAAAACGGAGCTGGAGGAATCAGGCTCCCTGACTTCAGACTATACTACAAAGCTACAGTTATCAAGACAGTATGGTACTGGCACAAAAACAGAAAGATAGATCAATGGAACAGGACAGAAAGCCCAGAGGTAAACCCACGCACATATGGTCACCTTATCTTTGATAAAGGAGGCAAGAATATACAGTGGAGAAAAGACAGCCTCTTCAATAAGTGATGCTGGGAAAACTGGACAGGTACAAGTAAAAGTATGAAATTAGAACACTCTCTAACACCATACACAAAAATAAACTCAAAATGGATTAAAGAACTAAACGTAAGGCCAGACACTATCAAACTCTTAGAGGAAAACATAGGCAGAACACTCTATGACATAAATCACAGCAAGATCCTTTTTGACCCACCTCCTAGAGAAATGGAAATAAAAACAAAAATAAACAAATGGGACGTAATGAAACTTCAAAGCTTTTGCATAGCAAAGGAAACCATAAACAAGACGAAAAGATAGCCCTCAGAATGGGAGAATATATTTGCAAATGAAGCAACTGACAAAGGATTAATCTCCAAAATTTACAAGCAGCTCATACAACTCAATAACAAAAAAACAAACAACCCAATCCAAAAATGGGCAGAAGACCTAAACAGACATTTCTCCAAAGAAGATATACAGATTGCCAACAAACACATGAAAGAATGCTCAACATCATTAATCATTAGAGAAATGCAAATCAAAACTATAATGAGGTATCATTTCACACCAGTCAGAATGGCCATCATCAAAAAATCTAGAAACAATAAATGCTGGAGAGGGTGTGGAGAAAAGGGAACCCTCTTGCACTGTTGGTGGGAATGTAAATTGACACAGCCACTGTGGAGAACAGTATGGAGGTTCCTTAAAAAGTACAAACAGAACTACCGTATGACTCAGCAATCCCACTACTGGGCCTATACCCTGAGAAAACCACAATTCAAAAAGAGTCATGCACCAAAATGTTCATTGCGGCTCTATTTACAATAGCCGGGACATGGAAGCAACCTAAGTGTCCATCAACAGATGAATGGATAAAGAAGATGTGGCACATATATACAATGGAATATTACTCAGCCATAAAAAGAAACAAAATTGAGTTATTTGTAGTGAGGTGGATGGACCTAGAGTCTGTCATCCAGAGTGAAGTAAGTCAGAAAGAGAGAGACAAATACCATATGCTGACACATATATATGGAATCTAAGGGAAAAAAAAAGGTCATGAAGAACCTAGGGGTAAGACGGGAATAAGGACACAGACCTACTAGAGCATGGACTTGAGGATATGGGGAGGGGGAAGGGTGAGCTGGGACAAAGCGAGAGAGAGGCACGGACATATATACACTACCAAACGTCAGGTAGATAGCTAGTGGGAAGCAGCCGCATAGCACAGGGAGATCAGCTCGGTGCTTTGTGACCACCTAGAGGGGTGGGATAGGGAGGGTGGGAGGGAGGGAGACGCAAGAGGGAAGAGATATGGGGACATATGCATATGTATAGCTGATTCACTCTGTTATGAAGCAGAAACTAACACACCGCTGTACAGCAGTTATACCCCAATAGAGACGTTAAAAACAAGGTAAACCAGGGAGTCGTGTGTATTTTTAATTTTTACTACTATCTTTTTGCACCCTACTATCAGCCAGATCAACCTTGGGGAACGACTTCTAGCTCCAGCTCTATTTCCAATTAGCTTTATAATTTAGAGAAAATCCTTCTACCTCAGCCCCTCATGTCTAGCAGGCCTCTCAGGTCCCTCCAGCTTCAGGGAGGTGATAGCATCTGGGCGACATTCAGGCCAGAGCTCTGGAGGTGAGCAGACCCAGATCTAAGCCCCATCGCACCATCTATAAGCTGTGTACCCGGCAAGGTACCTAATGTTCCTGATTCCCAGTTTCCTTGTTAATCTTCAAATGACCCACCTTGTAGGGGGTCCTGAGACAGAAACAAGAGGATGCATGTAAAGCCTTCGGCATAAAGTAAGTACTCACTGTAATACGAGTTCTTATTACTGCTGACTGGGATCACACGCTGCTACCATAATGCCTGATTTACACGGTATTGGCCCTCACGTAGTCCTTGTATAAATATTTTATCCTCAACAGTGCCATGAGGTAGGCAAGCTTGGAACGAGGCCATGGAGCCTGGTGATGAAGAGCACACTCTTTGTGGTCAGGGTCTGGGTATGAATCCTGGCTCTATTTAATCTCATCTGTCAAACGGCATCAACAGTGGTACCTTCCTTCGCTGGGTGGCTGAGAGCAGGATGAGATATACATGCATGAAAGGAATTTGGCACAGTGTCTGACAGAGAGAACTGTCCAGAAATTGTGGTTGTAATGATTTTAAGATGGTATATTTTCCAAATTACATTCTTACTGCAAATATCACAAGAAGTTTCCTTCAAAGCCACAAGATGATTTATTAAAAAGGAAGTAACAGAATCCAGGGCCAGGCCTGGATGCAGCTGTAACCTAGATACTTCCTTTGTTCCCCTGGCTTTCAAGTTATACCCTCCTCACCCCAATGTCTTGTCACCCTGACTGCCCAGGGAACAGAAGGAACGCTCCACACAATGCCAGAGCAGCTGGGAACCCCAGGCCCCATGGGACCAAGTCTTGCATGCAGTTTGCAAGGGGCTACCCTCCTGGGAGGCTCTGGCTGGAGAAGCTCCGCCCTGAGAGCTTCCTGTAGGTGGGGAGAGGCACTCAGGCCAGCAGCCTCTGCACAGCCCTCCTGCTTCCTGCTTCCCCATCCTTCCTCCTCTCTCCTCCCAGAATGGCAGCCCCCACTGCTTCATCCAGCGCCCGACCCTAGTCCATCATAAGGCTCTCAGCCTCTTTATTTTGAAAGAAGAGGGCTAGAACACAACTTTTTAAATGAAGAGAGCTAACAAGTAATAAAATAACCTGGGTGCAAAAATACTGAGATGCAGTGATCCTGAATCCTGTTAATCCCGAGGGGTGAGGTGTGCAGTAAGCAGAGGGGGGAGTATGGAGAAGGTGGATGGATAATTAGCTTGGCTTCCCCAGAACTATGGTACTCCAGGCCAGTGGCGTCCCAAACGTGGGGCTCAAGCCCATTGGTGTCCAAACCAATGGGGTGTGGGAAGAAAATATTAGACTTTCTATTGTTATCCCACTCTTTTAAAATTTCTACATTGGGTATGCTTTAAAATTCACAAACTTTATTACTAAAATGGACCATCTACAGAACATGCCGACATCTTTATGTGCCAGGCCTACTGTGCTTTATATATAAGTTAGCAACTCATCTAATCCTTACAACGATGCTGTGAGATCAGTCTAATAACATCCCCATTTGACAGATGAGGTAACTGAGGCAATGAGATTAAATAATTTACCATAGTAACATGACCAGTCAATGGCAGAGGAAGGATTCCAACCCGGGCAGTCTGGCCGGAGCTACTGTTCTTAAGCACTTTTCCTGTGGTATCCTATATAAACCTGCACATGATAATGGGCACATATGGTGGGGTGGGTACAGGATGGTTTCCAGCGCTGTCAGGGAATATGATCAGGAGTCTAGACTCGCAGCTCCAGGACACACTGGCGGGTAGAAGCCCATCCAACAAGTGTGGCCACTTGGGTGCCCACTTTGCCCCTCCATGATTTCCTCTCAATAAACATTTAACCACTCACTTTGTCTTGGGTCCTGTGCAGATCCTGAGGATTTGAAGATAACTTATTCCCAGAGGTCATGATCTAATTTAGATCTAATTTAGACATTATAATATTATAGGAGGTGCTCAATAAACACCTTCTGAATGAACAAGTGACATTCACACATGCCCTCAAATTTGTCTTTTTCATAAAAGAGGTGGTCATGTTACATTTTAAAACAAGCATACGCGTCGCACGCACACTTAGGGCAAAAAAAGAGGAAGGGTGGGAGGGAAAGAAAAGAAGCTACAAAACATTCATCCAGTCAGGACTTAACGTGCTTCTATGTCCCAACCTCCGACTGAAGGTGAAATATCCCCAAATGCACAGTGGCATAAATAAACGTTGTTCCTCAGATAATCATGTTACGACTTACTCTGGGAACCATCAGAGGTACTGCTGAGTCTATATCGATTGTGCAGACACTAATCTAATTACCTAATCAACACCTTTCCCAGGTCAGGAAGTACACGTCATTTGCCAACCCAGGCAACCGACCTCCTAGTTAGGCCTTGTTATTAATATTGCTCTTGGAAAATTTTAAATCTCGAGTTAATATTGGGAACAAGGAAATCCATTCAGAAACCAGACTGTTGTTACAGGGAAGCAAGCACAATTCTGCATTACATCAACCACCCAGGCAGCTTAAGTAGCTCACCATCTCTGTACTGGCCCATGCTTCACCCAGGTGTGCTTGACTAATACTAATCACACATATATTTCAACAAATCCATATCTCTCCAGAAAAAATAAGCATGATTCCCTGAGCTGAATTCCAGTTCTGAGGACTGGAAAACCAAGATATTTAGGCGCAAAGAGGAAGTTTTTCACCTGTATGGACTATTGAAAGACCCGAATAAAACAAAAACATTTTTATATGATACCAAACAAAATAAGGAGTTTGACAAAGAGCATACAAATAAGAAGTTCTTTTGTGGGGCTTGCGGGTAGAAATGCAGAAAATAATCAAGGTGAATAAAGTTTTTCCTTTATCTTCATCTAGCGATGGATGGGAATTTAATACTTATGAACCCTCTTCCCTCTCCAAAACAAAAATCAAGCCAGGTTAATATCACTTCATGATTCAGGCCTAAGTCTTACAGTGTGTGAGGGAGGCTTTAAATATCAAATTCATGTATATGGAAGAGTTTACATTTCATTCCTATTCTCTCCATGCTAAAGGGTCTACAGTTAAATTATTAAGGCCCTGGACCAGCGTAAGTTAAAAAAATTCCCATGCCCATGTGGACAGCATAACTTAAAAAGGAAAACTGAGATGGTTGAGTATCTGCATTTGTATTGAAACAAACAGATACTCAGACCTGTGGGCAGCTGTCAGTTGCTAAAAACACTGTGCAAATTCTGCACAATTGCATCTTTGTAAATGACTAAACATCTTTGTAGTAAGATAATCAATTACTCCACGATCTTGAAGCCCTGATTTGAGGGCACGTACATTACAATACATTTGAGCTAATCGCCTCTTTGAAGCATTTATGTCGCCAGAGGACTTCCATTTTCCACACAGCATAATCACTTCTCTCCCCTGCTTGTCAAAGGCTGGCTGCAGACACCACACGCATGCTGACACTGGGAAAGAACCCATCCCCCGATGGCCGAGCACACACACTCCGCAGCCACCATCTCATCGGTAATTTCTATTGTAACCAACATGAGAGCGCGAGAAAACGAGACACACAGGGACAGCAGCCGCTGCTCCCAGATGTAGGACTGATCACCAAAATAGCACTTACTGTTGATGAGAAACAAATCATTCCTTAGGTTGAGCGAAACCTCCAAGTTCCCGGCTGCACCTCCACCTCCCAGGGACGAGGCGGCCCCTCCCCCGCCCGGCGGCCTCTCCATTCACTGGTTCAGCATCTTGCACAGGCCGCCCTCCCGCAGGCTCCCGCGGGCACGGCTCGCTCGCCGCTACGGAGCAGTGAGGGTAGGCAGGGAAGAGACCTGCTTCTCCGCTAACTGCAATTTTTAATCTCAGTTTTCTTCCTTCCAATAAACAAATATCTCTAGCCCTTGCCTCTCTTACACACACACAGTCTTTGTTCTGACGCTGCAGGATTGCAAGGCTGGGGGAAGAAAGTCCCAGTGTTATCTTAGCTATGGGTTATTTATGAAGTGCTATAAACGCAGGGAAGAAACACTTAAGATTTGGGGCACAGAAACGAGGATTTCTGTTCTCATCAAATTAAATGTCTCTGTTTCAGGTTTAAAAGCAATGGTGAAATCTGAAGCCCCGAGTCCAACAGGAATGGCTTCCTCCTAAAGAAGAAATTTCCCCAGGAGGTTTTCTGCCCTGCCTTTTCAGTCCTGTGCATCCTGGCTTGGGAGGGGCAGAGAGTTTATTTAGTCCATTTCTTTGCTTTTTTGCAATAATAATAAGAATTCTATCTTGTAGTACAAATGGAGTTCAACACTTTACAGAGGAAGAAATTTTGCAGTTTTCCTTGCTAGTCCCTCCTAGGTTTTACCATAATTTGAGCACCTGAAAATTCCTCTACCTCCCTTCCCGTCCTTCTCTACACGACCCTGAGGGGCTCTGCTTAGGGAAGCACCCTTGGTTTGTGTCCAAGCCCCTTTCAGGCTCAGTCTCAGCCTTATTTGGAGACTCAATGATATCAATAATTTCTGATGGGTCCCCAAAGCCCAACATTTAGCCATTATTACATCCCCACCTTGAAACACACTAAGCACATTCTAGACCAGTGAAATTAGGTATAAAGATTTGGAAATAGTTCTCCCCAAAGGCAGCATCTAACTTGTGTCCACACGCTTGGCTGTCCCTGGTGCTCCTCCAAGGCTCAGTACGCTGGACCTGCCTGATGCTGGACACCAGGCTCCTGACTGCTCACTGACCCTGTGAGGGCTGCTGTCTCCTTGGAGAAGCTCCCCGACCCTCAGGAAGGCATTTCTGCAGGGCCCGGGAGCAAGAGCCACCTGCTCCAGAGGTGGAACGATGGGACTTGTGATGGGAAGGAAAAAGGAGAGTGGGGAGGCCGACCTCACATCTGGCTCTCCCTGTGCGACAAATCTCTAAGTGCTTCTAGTCCCACTGGATCAGGCAACCTGCTAAGACCAGAGCAAGTCAACTTTATGACTAGCGGCATTGTTTGGTCTTCCAAAGTAACCTTGAGAAAATACAGATAAAAGGAAAGCAATGAAAAACGTATCAGCTTAAAAAGGCACACATCTCTCTGCCCATTCTTCAAGGGATGGAAAAACAATCTTAACACACAGTTGCCATGGTAATAACTGCTGAGCTTAAATGACAACATTTTAATTGCTACTATTATAAAGCAGGTGGGCTTTTCACATTGGTAGATAAAATGTAAAAATTATGCTTAGTTAAAAAGTTTTTTCACGGACTTGATCTTTCTGATAGCAAGAGAGCTATCTAGTCTAAACAGGAAGGGACCATAAGGTAGTACATCTGAGTGTGTCCCTCCTTCATAACACTGGCTTAAGGATGCCAAGTCTATTAAATGATGGTTCTGGGAAACAAAAGGAGATGAATCTTTAAGGAGTTCAACTCCTGGGATTTTGAAATCAAAGGTACGTATAAGTGAGGTTATGTGTCGAGCTGAGGCTTTCTTTGGCATCAGTCCTGTTGATGGCCGGGGACCCTCTTTTCAGAGCTTTAGTCTGTGCTGGCTGAAGCAGGTCAACTTTGCATCCTTTGGTCCATCACCCGACATCCTGTGCCTAAACTGTTCTTATTAATAGGTAACCTAGCTGCCGCCAAAACACAGATCACACATATCGGTCGTTCTGAAAAACGACTTCTGTACTTTAGTCATTTCTCCTGCATTCAGGTTTTGCTGCGTCACTTTTCAAAGATATTATCTAAGAAAACATGGGCAAGAGGAGGAGGCAACAGTTACAATTAAAAAAAAAGTTAACTCTCCCAAAAAAGAGGGGATATATGTATATGTACGGCTGATTCATTTTGCTGTACAGGAGAAACGAATACAACATTGTAAAGCAACTATACTCCCAATAAAAATTAATTAAAAAATAAAGTTAATATAGGAAACGGCCTTTAAAAAAAGTTAACTCTTCATTTAATCTGTCAATAAACATAGGATATAATTAATATTTGTCATCAAATCAGATTGGGTTCTATAATAATCACACCATTCACCAAAAAATATGTAGTGCTTCAAATGGCCTTTCTGTGGAAGAAATTAATAGCATGTTTTATAAGAGTTCAGATGTCACAAATGCAAGAAGCTGCCCAAGGGCCCATGAGGAATGCTAAAAGCTCCTGGGGCAATTCTGACAGAGAGCCAGTTCTGTGCATTTTAGTGCCCACATCAGGGCCTCATGTGACCTTATGTGAGGAAATTAGCATTAAGACTGACTTAGGCACCCCAGTCCCCTTGATCGTCTGGTTATTTCAGGAGATGTGTCCTTTAGATTCTTTAAGGATTTTTACAGAAGCTGAAAAATACTTTATAAGCAGAGGAAAAACAGTGGTTTGGGTCTAAGCACCCTCCCTCTCCTCCCCTATCACACAGCCATACTGCACTGCACCGGAGGCTGGCATGCGTGTGTATGGACAGACCCATCGTTGTCCTGGTACTTTTTCATCCAGAATCTTGTCCATAGTTTATCAACAAGGAGACAGGCTTACAGAGGTTGCACGACTTGGGTTACCGTACGTGGCAAGTCCACTGTGTCACCTCATACTGCTGCTTGCCCTAGCACTATTGGCAACACCTGGGCACTTGTTAGAAATGCACATTCTTGGCCCAACCCAGTCCTACGGAATCAGAAGCTCTGGAGATGGGGTCCAGCCATCCATGTTCTCAGGAGCCCTCCAGGGATTCTGATGAATGTTTAAGTTTGAGAACCACTGTTCTAGAGTAGACAGTAAAGTCTGTATTGAGTACTAGATTTTAGAAAAATTCTGCTAAACCACATTTTCCCAAAAAATTAATTAATTAATTAATTTTTGGCTGCGTTGGGTCTTTCTTGCTGTGCGTGGGCTTTCTCTAGTTGCGGCGAGCAGGGGCTACTCTTCGTTGTGGTGCACGGGCTTCTCATTGCAGTGGTTTCTCTTGTTGTGGAGCATGGGCTCTAGGTGCGTGGGCTTCACTGGTTGCAGCACATGGGCTCAGTAGTTGTGGCTCGCATGCTCTAGAGCGCAGGCTCAGCAGTTGTGGCTCGCGGGCTCTAGAGCGCAGGCTCAGTAGTTGTGGTGCACGGGCTTAGTTGCTCCGCGGCATGTGGGATCTTCCCGGACCAGGGCTCGAACCTGTGTCCCCTGCATTAGCAGGCGGATTCTTAACCACTGCGCCACCAGGGAAGACCTAAACCACCTTTAAAAGTCTCAAAGGAGCCAAGTGCTCTTCTGATGCATGGAGCAGGGGGACAGAATTACCTTGGCCTCGTGCCACCATGTGCAGAATGGCTTCTGCCCTTGGCTCAGTTATTTACCCTCTCTGAGCTGCGGCGTCCTTCTCTGTAAAATGGAGAAGACTGACCTTGCAGGGTTGCTGCAAGGATGAAATGAAATAATATATATGAGCCTGGCCCTTAAAAAAATAAACACTGGTTCTTCCCCTATCCACCAAATAACGGAGCCTACTACCTGAAATGATCAGTAAATTTAATGTGCATTTAAGTAACCTTGTCCTCCATGTCTTATCAATTCTTTTGAAATTTACCTCTATTTTGCTGAGGATGAACCCAAAACAACAGGTCTTTTTTCATTTTTTTTTTCCAGTGAATTAAATCTGATTTATTGAGGTCTTGAACTTCTGAACACCATCCCCAACTTTTTGTTTGTTTGTTTGTTTGTTTGTTTTTGCGGTACGCGGGCCTCTCACTGTTGTGGCCTCTCCCGTTGTGGAGCACAGACTCGGGATGCGCAGGCTCAGCGGCCATGGCTCACGGGCTCAGCTGCTCCGCGGCACGTGGGATCTTCCCGGACCGGGGCACGAACCCGTGTCCCCTGCATCGGCAGGCGGACTCTCAACCACTGCGCCACCAGGGAAGACCCTTCCCAAACTTTTAAGTTAAAGGCTTGTAGTTAAAATCTTGAAGTCATGAAGCTGGATACCTGCTTCATAACTTCAAGATTGGTCTCCCTCCCAATCTTCCCTCTTGTTAACAACAGGTGCTGTGCCCTGCCACAGGAATGAAGCAGCAGAACACTGTGAGCAGGACAGGAACGGTTAAATGGTGACCAGAATTGTTTGGGCAAATGAGGCCATTAGTATACCCTGCAGGGCTGCAGGTTCTGATTAGCATGGTTAATTCTACAGCCTGTGCTCTCCTGCTTTTCTGATGGCCATGCAATGAGTATCAGCAATCAGACAAGGAGTTGATTCTATGTGAGGCCAATTTACGGCAGGTTCAAGCTTGCTGCCTCAACCCACAGATTCACCTAAAGCGTAAAGTCAACTAAGAGTTTCCTAGACTATCAGTCATCTGTCTCACCCCGGCCTTTGCTTTAAAGTAAAACAAGTTATTCCTTCCCTAGTCCTTCAGTTTCGAAGGGATTAGTTTCTCAAAATGTTCTACTCATTTCAATGTAACAAGACACAAGGGTCTGGGTTAGCAGGGAGGTAACACAACTGTTTGAGTAGAAATCCTGGTTGCCTCATGTGCTGACCGTGTAACCATGGGCAAGTTGCTTAATTTCAGTGCCTCAGTTTCCTCATCTGTAAAATGGGATAATGGTATCTACCTTTCAGAATTATAGTGAAGATTAAGTGAAATCATACATAAAAAGCACATTGTTAAGAATACAGCCGGCAGCCAATATATTTGCTATTATTTCAACTCCTTATTTTGCCAATTGCTCTTTCCAAATAGACGACTGAAATTTCACCTGCTGTTTTTGTCTTTCCCACCAAGGAACTGGCTGAAGACAGGCAGTTAGAGAGGAGGGAGGAAAGCAAGCAGCCTATTAAACTCTGAAGTGATAGAACCAAAGCACGAATGAGTAAGAATGAATCATCCCTCTAGTCCTCAGGAAGCAGAATCTAGATCCTACTCCTGAATGATCTAAGGACAGGTATCATGTCCTCATACTCTTTTTTTTTTTTTTTGCGGTACGCGGGCCTCTCACTGTTGTGGCCTCTCCCGTTGCGGAGCACAGGCTCCGGACGCGCAGGCTCAGCGGCCATGGCTCACGGGCCCAGCCGCTCTGCGGCACGTGGGATCTTCCCGGACCGGGGCACGAACCCATGTCCCCTGCATCGGCAGGCGGACTCTCAACCACTGCGCCACCAGGGAAGCCCATGTCCACATACTCTTGATTAGTGCCAGGTGCCCAAGAAGACTTTGGAGATAAAGACAATGACGACAAAGACATACCAGACACAATTTACCCAACAGAAATGATGACAATCTTATGTCCTGGAACATTCATTCATTTCAACAAATATCTGAAGCACTGGTCTAAGCACTGGAAATAAGATAGTCAAAGACATTGTTCTCATGGAAGAAAGACCTGTCATGATTAGATCTAAGCGAGGGAATCCTCTTCCACTCAAAAAACATGTTACTTAGTCTTAAAGTCTTCTTAGGGAGAGACAATGATAATAACCACTCAATAAATACTGGCTCCCAAATGCTGGTCCCAGGCCAAACGCGAGACATGTGTCATTCATCCCCACAGCGGCCTCTGATGTAATCAGTGCTGTGAGACACATTTTGCAGATTTAGAAACTGAGGCTTAGAGAGGTTAAATCACTACAAGTTTCCATGGTAAGTGGAAGTCAGGTAAAGTCAGGACTGGCTCAAAATCTGTGCTCTTAATCCTTGCTTGGGTTACCATCATGGATTTCCATAGATTTTTTTTTTTCCCCAACTGGCAGTAGACAGAAGTTGAACTCAGCCCAGCTTGTGCTGCCAGCCAAATCACCCTAATATTTATCTTCGACAGACCCTCCCTTCTAAAAAAACCATGAAAGACTCAAATTTTATTTAGGAGGACAAGTCTTCAGTTGAGATTTAAGCTCTTCTAAGACTTAGCCTCAACCTACCTTTCTAAAAGCTTCATCTCCTGCACTTGAGCCAGTGGAGCTTCTTATCATTTCCTGCACAGTTTCTACTCTGCACTACCCTGTACCTCTTTGCTCACAGATTATGTTTCTTCCCCTTCTGCCACCAGTAGCGCTGGAATCCCAACCCCTCATTCAGGACCATCTGGGGACACTGCTCTTCTATCAGGCCCCTCCCAATCCCCACCCTGACTCCAGGAAGATGAGGTTTGAGCTCTCAGACCACTTGGCTTTACACCTGCCCACATGTCTGCTTCCATTAATGTAACTGACTCATCTTACTTCCTGGTCTGTAATTCTCATAGCACTTAGCCTGGTGCGTCTGCTGATGGAACTAGGTTCATTTATGGTTTACAGTAAACAATGAGGCAAAGGAAATGCCAAATTATTAAGAGTATTTTATTTTCAGTACTCCCTGAGTCTTCGTTTACCTTGCAGGATTCGCCTGTATAGTCCACGTTATACATGTGTTCAAAATTGCCAAGCACTCTGTTATGTAAAAGACTCGCTCGGCCAGTGGAAACAAAGCCGCATGAACGGCCCCAAAGCCAAGTGACTGCTCTCTGTGTGCCAGGTTACAACTGAAAAATGCTTTGGTCAGGGCCCGTCTTTGGACAGAGAATTTGAAGATGGAAGGCATTTCAAAGTTTGAGTGGCACCGTCATCGTTATTTTGTGAGGAGATAAAATGATCAGCCTTGTTTCTGACAAGCACTGGATAGCCTTGATAGTCACAGCTGTGCCTCCTTAGTCCACACCTTAGGACCAGATGCCCGCTGGGGACCTGGCACACCCGGCAAACCTGCAGAGAAGCCCTGCCTTGCCTGAGTGTGCCCAGCCCCCGTGGTGGTGGTGATGGGGGCGTGGGGGGCAGTCGGGGACCTCCAGAAGCAGCACCTAGAAATCAGGCCTATGCCCTGACCTACCTGCACCTGTCACACACAAGCAGGAGCAGGCAGGCATGGTTTCATCTGGGGGACACGCAAGTCCTAAGGCAGTGTGAGAACTGCTAAATAATACCTCCTCAAGGAACAACTCTCATTTAAACCTAGTCTAAGTCATGTGAACTTTTAAGCTAAAGACAAAAAAATTAAAGCGAGGTATACTAAAATATAATCTTCCTATAATGTTGAAATAAGAATTTCCATTTTTACCAAGCTTTGCCTTTATCTGTAAGTTTATAAAATTTCTGGGTTACCTTAGAGGAAGATGGGGCTCAGTTTCTAGATCTGTGAAGTAACCACTGTACCTAGGGAGTAGGAATCCATTTTTAGGCCACTTCTTACCTTGATCCAATGACATCAAAAAGATGTTGCCAACGGTCATTAATTTTGTTGAGCTTGTCATCGATCTCAGCTGCTCTTGTCTTGTTGCTGGCCTTGATCAACCGGTCGCCCATTTGTTTTAACTGTAACTTGTTTTCACTAAACAAATTTATTTCTTCCATGCAGTCCTGGCATAGGGCACCAAAACACAAAGCCGGAATCACTATCGAAAATTCACTTCTTTGCCAGCTACAAACACACAGTTGTGCCTCTTGAAATTTCTTAAAAAATAAAAACACTTCTCACACCTGTTAATGCAACTCTTTGGAGAGCAGCTAAAAAGTCAAACAATGCCCGTTCAGCGCATGTGTGATATATAAGGCGGTAGTTGCTTTCTTAATTCAAAAGCCCTGGTTTCCCTCACAGAGTTCTTCTAACCTAAGCTACTTCGGAGCGGAGGGCTACTGAGTCTAACTAAATTAGCCTGGTATATCAGCAAGAGTTTTCCTGAGGGCTAACTGAGCGGCATTTGGGGTGACCGTGGCCAGAGGCTCTTTCTCCCTTTCCCTGTGGGAATCAGTGACCTCTTCACAATTACGAGCCCCACTGCTGTTGGTCTTTCTCCTTTGGCCAGGGGAGCTCCTTAACAACGCAACTAGAGAAACCGTAACTCACCTGGGATAGGAACTGAAGCTTAAGGGGACACGAGCCCCTTGTCTGGCCAGACTTCCGAACCAAGAGAAAGCAACCCCCCTCGGTACACAGCACCATGCCCCCCTTTCCCATCTCATTGGAAACGGGCCTACGACATCATACAGCTCGGAGCCTAGGAGTGAGGAAGGCAGAGGATACCGTGGTGGTCATAACCGTCGCCATCTGGGGACTCCTGCTTACCTTCTGAAGCTTTTCAATCATTTCTTCAATACTAATATCTGCTGTCTGGAGAACTTTGTTTTCCATCTGCACCAGCCACGCACACAGCTCTTTATTTTTTTCATTGAACACAATCCATGAATTGAGTCTGTCTTCTATCTCCTGTTTGCGTACAGCCACCTGGAAATGAAAACGCATTTGGCAGCTGGGTATAGGCAGGCAGGCAGGAAGGCGTTTCTCTTCCCTTCTCCCCATCAAAAGGACTATGAATTTCATTCATTTTAATCAGAGGTCCTATAGACTTAAATTATTATGTTTTTGCCTTTTAAAGACCTAGGGTTTAATTTCAACAGAAGTTCCTTACACCTTTGATAAATGCCGTAAAAAGCAACAACAATGACAGTAACAACAGAAGACTGTACCTGAAGTGTAAATGACCAAGAGGTTTCAGTATTATCCAATATATATCTATTATTACCGAGGTATATTAAAAGTTAGAAACATGAAGGTTAGATGAGTGCGTTTTAAGCATCACCCAAATTTCTTCTGTTCCTTATTCTTTCAGTATCCATTTATTTACTGCTTGCTCCATGCTAACCTATAACTTTATGACCCCAATCCTTTCTTTTTAAAAAATGATCAAGTCCTTATTCTTACTTAAGGCCAACGTCCTGCCTATTTAATTTAAAAACTACCATCTTGATCACAAATCTAACATTTGTAATGCAAATGGATCATGAAAATTAAAGTCATTTAAATGTCTTACTGGTAATTTCAAAAACAAAATAAAATTAAAAAACAATACGCATCACTCATTTAATCCACCTTCCCAATATGCACTATGGCTTTGGAGGGAAACCATGGAAATGGAATCAAATACTGGTCTGCAGTGAGCAGGCTGATCCCCAAACACCCAATGCTCTGTTACGCATAAGCTAACGTCAGCAAAGGCGCTTCCTCCTTACAGGGTTCAACTTTATTACTTAAATAAATATAAATTCAAAGAATGCAAATCAGCCTCTCCAAATGTACAAAGGTATTCCCAGGTCTTAGAAATCTTTAGAATTTTAGAGATAAAAGGGGTAGCTAAGAGTTGTTTCGGTTAACTTTTAACATCCCGCTTTATAAATGGGGAAACCAAGGTTGAACTCCTGGAGATTTTTTTGCTACGTACAAAAAACAAAACAAAAACAATCCTCTGCTCTTTTCAGAGTGAGGCAAAAAAATATCGAATGCTTGTACATCCACCCACCAAATGTGTTAAGAAGGCTCAAAAAACTATTCCTAAAACACTAAGTTTTGTGTTTCTGTTTTGCAGAGCATCTATTTATCTCAGCTTTTTAAAAGCCTGGCATTTTGCACAGATCATTCTGATTGGCTTCATAATGGTAACAATTGGGAACATCTGGGCTCCAGTCTGCTTTTTCCTTAACTTTCAGAATACCTTTCACATATTCTAAATATTTTCTTTTATATAAAATTTGAATAAAAATTCTAAAAGGACGTTTAAAATTATGGGTATATGGTGAATATTAAATACTAAAACAAAGAAGGAAAACATTTTTATTTTATTAAAATGCATTCAAAACTGTGAATTTCAACCTTTAAGTACATCTCTTCTTAATTCACAAAAATGAGATTGAGGACTTTACTTTTCTTAGAATTAAATTGTTCTTAAAACAAAGGTCTATTTGAACCCTTTAATTCCATCTTGATCCTGTCACCTTAACCACAATCCAGTTCTTAATAAGTAGAAGTGATCTGCTGAGATACTAAGTGTAGCAGCTGATCATTTCTTCCAGAGAGTTTTCAAAGCCAGCTACTTGAAATAAACACTGGATTGCATGCGAATGCAGAGTTCTCAGATATAATGACCCCAAGCCTGGCACTAAGTACACCTCCCACTGTTTGTTGGGCCCAGAACAGATACTGCAGAGATACTGCTTTTAAGGCCAGCCGAGACCTCTTTGCTGAAGTCCTGATTCTAAGACAATGACCGGTACTTGTCATCCATACAAGACAGAGGGCAGAGTGCACGCAGCTGCTCAGGACGGCATTCCTCCCCTCCCCCACCACTTAAGGTGATTTTTAAGAAAGCTCATTAAAAGTGTGCAAAGTTCCAGCATTGAGCGCTGGAGAAACAAAGGGTCAAATCTGTTAAACAATGTTGCCGCCTTCTAAAGGAGCAGCGGCCGGCCTGGGCTCCAACTGAAAAGGGCCTCCCGGTTCAATGAAATTAAGCTTCTTTCTACTTTGTCTGGCCTTCGGAGACATTTCAATAAACTTAAGAACAGCCGTGCCCTGCAGTTAACTAACTTACTCTTAAGCAGAGGTCCTCCCATTGTCTGTGCAAATGCTCTATTTGCTCTTTCAAAACCACCACGTCCTCCACAAGAATGTGCTGGGTTAGGTCGGTCTTCATAGTGTGAAGTTCTTTCAAGTTCTGAGTCCAGTTAGCCAAAGACTTCTCTAGTTCCTGCATTTAAACACAAGAAAGAAAGGGAAAGAAAGAAAGAAAGAAAAAAAACTCTTCAACTCAAGCTGCTGTTGTTTCCAAACCTGTAGGCTAATACTTTGATTGGACTCTGGGGGAGGGGAGGCCAGGAAAGGGGGCGGGACCTTCTGAATGAGAAACAGCCCAGGGCCAGCGTCTGCAGTTGTGGTTGGCCAATTCCTCACCACCTATTTTCTCAAAAGAAAGCTCTTTTCTACCTTTATTTTCACTTCCTCAGGTATTTCAGGCTTTTATATACTTAGTTCTATGTTAAACTCAAGTAGGTCTTTACCTTTATTTTGAGGAAAGTATTTTTGGAGCCTAGCAACAATCTCTCTCTCACATACACACTCACTTTTAATCCTGAAACTGTGTTACAGAACGTTGTATAAAATGTGATTTCCCATTTTTAAAACACCTTAAGAAATGCATTGTTGCTATGTGGCAATCATATAACAGCTTCTGTTCAAAGGGAATTCTTTTGGTTAACTCTCAAAAAGAATGAATGTAAGTGAAGAAAAAAAATGTTCCCTAATAATTACCAGAGATGGGTTAGCAGAAAATTTCCTCTGGCCCTGGAAACACTTATTTTTTTAAAAATTAAGTATTGGTCAAATTAAAACGTTTTTGAATCCCAGGACTTAATGAAGATAATCACTTTCACAAGAGAGAAGGTAAAATGAGACAGCCCAAACACTCAAGAGATCTCCAGATTTTTATTGTGCTTCCAATTCTTTCTATTTTGGCACATTTTAAGGGTCTCTATTCATACCTGTCTATTGAAATCTGAAAGAAGAGAGTATTTCATTTACATCTGAAATCAGTCTGATTTCTGATGAATCAGTTAACTCCGATTGCTTTTCAGAGTTCTAAACGCTACATGGGCATGATTTCCTAACTTGCCAACAAGGATTTACATTTAATAAGATGTAACTTCGGAGGATTCTTTTTAAAGGTTGCATGGAGATTCAGAAATAGCACCTTTATCTGAGGAGAAACCATCACTTTAAATTTTTGTTTCCTACTTTTAGCTTCATGATTGTAGTAAAGAGGACGAGAGCAGATTCTGCAGTGGAACACCTTTACCAGCTTCGTAACGTAAAGGGGGGCAAGTCACACGCAGGGGCTGACCACTCACTGACTCTACAGACCAGAAGGCCGCTGAACTTCGTACAGTGTTTCCTGCTCAGAAGTGTGGGCTCAGATGCCTGCACAGAGGGAGGCGTCTGTAAGTTATCCACCACTGGGTCTAAATCCATTTTGGTTTGGATACTCGGTTTCCTCCCACAGTTGAAAGGATAATTGACAGATGTAGAACTTTTGAATATGGACGTTTTATGATTCTTAATAAATAATGCCAAATTGTGTCCTCAAAGGAACGACTATATTTTTCCACATCCAGTTTGGTGTCGAGTTTTATGTATTTGGGGGGCAAGTTTAATATGTGTAATGACTCCTAGTTATTGTTTAAATTTGTTGTTCTTTAGTTACTAGCCTGAAATGCTACCCAGTCCTTCACGCTGATGCTTCCCCAAATATATTTAGTTAATTCCTACCGACACTTTCAGATCTCAGACCAGGTAATTCCTCACAGGGGTCTTCTCTGAGTCATCGGATGAGATTGGGACCCTTGTTTTGTGCTCTCACAGCCCCCTGTCCTTTTCCCCTCTAACAGTCACCATGCTTACAGTTATTCACACACATATATATATGTACGCATACAGTGGGACTCTGGTTAACGTCTGTCTCTCCAGTAGCCTAGACTATCGGCTCCACACTGGCTGGGGCCATGACAACATTGCTCACCAATGCACTGCCCACCAATGCATTGCCCACCAAGCACCTACCAAGAGGCCTGGTGTATAGTAAGTCCTCAAATATTAAAATGTATGATTGAAAGGAAAGAATTTGGCAGTATGTATCAAGCGCTTTAATATGTTCATAAATATTAAGTGAGAAAGCAAGGAATGAAACAATATATAGAATGAGGTCTACTGTGGAAGTCTATTAAGGCTGGCGTTCACTTATTTCTATAAACATTTCAAAAACTGTGCTTCTGTTTTTAAATTAAAATACTCCAGATTTGCTACCAAACTAATTGCAAAAGAGAACATGTCAGTCAGATAAGTTTCCCTTTCTTAATTTAACTAGATAAATTTTCTACATTGCAAAAGTACCTGTAAAATTCCAATTGTCCATATGACACGTGACTTAAAACTTGACTGCATAAAGTGGTGTGTTGCACAGGCTTTGGCTGGACTCCAACACAGCACAACAGCATTTAAGTCTTTGCCTGTGGACTCAATTACTATTGGGATTGTCAAGTCCCATTTCCCTACACTACCATTTGGGTAAAAAGAGGATCAAAAAATGAATGTGTATATATATAAATATTGGTCTGCATATGCATAGAGTATCTTTGGAAGAATACACAACAAATTGGTAACACGGCTTCTGTGGAGAGAAACTGATGGGAGAAAAATTTTTCGTGTGTACCTTTTGAATTTTGAACGATGTGACCATACTACTTATTCAAAAATTATTTTATGAAGAGGTATAAACCTCCTGTTATAAACTAAATAAGCCATGGGGATGTAACATACAGCAAGAGGAATATGGTCAGTAATATTGTAATAACTTTCTATGGGGACAGATGGTTACCAGACTTATTGTGGTAATCATTTCATAATGTATGCAAATGTCAAATCACTATGTAGTACACCTGAAACTAGCATAATAGTGTATATCAACTATAGTTCAGTAAACAATTATCTAAGAAAATAAAACTGTTCTAAGGACTCAATCATTTGACAAGTTTTATGAACATAGATGCCCACTATAGCGATAGCAATTTTCATAATACTGAAAGTTAGTATATAAAACATATAAAGAAATCATACACACATTTCTTTATAAACATATAAAGAAACCGTATATGTGCAGACACATATAAACATGTAAAGCAGTTTTTCCATACATCAACTTGGCTGTGATGGGAATGTAATTTCCTAAGGAAGAAAGTAAAGGTCAGACTGGTCGAATGGTTAGGTATCTCCCCAAGTGACCCAGGGATGATAAACACTGTTCTAGACAGGCTTCAGGTTACTTGGGATCTTTCTGGAATATGGTCACAGGCTGAATGAACTCAATGTTCTTGGTCTCTCTCCCCAGTTCTTTCCACTGAGAAATAGAATGCTGAGGCTATGGAAGTTGAAAAGATCCCAGTGGAAACCGAGATGTGTCCTACTTGGGAAAAATTATGCCTCCTCATGGGTTTATGGTTCACATTCTGCACAGGTTTCTGGACTTGATGAAAGGAAACTCTATGTGTCAACTCAGAGAGGGACTCCAAATCCTCTCATCTGTTACTGAAGTCTAGATCTAAAGTAGAGATGATAAAAACTTTGAAAATCAGGGACAGACAGGAACCTTCTTAACCTAATAAAGGCATCTACTAACACAACACCACCAAAAATCACACTTCATGGTGAAATGATAGAATCATTCTCTTTAAAATCAGGACTGACACATAGGGGCCAGTTATCAACACTTCTAACAACACTGCTCTGGAGGTACTGACCAGTGTAGACAGAACAGAACAAAAGTATAAGAATTACAAGGAAGAGACAAAAAAAGTCATTATGCATCAATGGTGATTGTGTTCACAGACCCCCAAAAGGATAGACAATTTATCGAAATTAACAAGAGTTTAGCAAGATGGCTGAATATAATATCAATGCACAAAAATTAGTTACATTTCTAGACGTCAGTAATAAACAAAGTATAATTAGAAAAAGGCAGTATTTTCAATAGCTTCAAAAGTAACACCAAGAAATAAATCTAACAAAAGATGTACAATACTACATAAAATTATAAAGCACTAAACATGAATATAAGGAGAAATATGCCATATTCGGAAACAGGAGTACTCAATGTCAAAAAGATGTTAATTTCCTCCAAATTATTCTATAAATTCAACACAATTCCATTAAAACTCTTATCAGGACTTCTTATAGTTTGACAAACTGCTTCTAAAGCTGTGGGAGATCAAAGAACCAAGGATATCCATACTCGAGTGGGAGAATGAGGGATGGGTACCTCACACCTGAAATGAAGATCTGTTCTAATAAAACACAGTATGCAGGATAATTTGGTATAAAAGCTGAGATAAGCAGACCAATGGAATAGAGCAGAGAACCAAGAATCAAACCATGCATAATCGGAAACCTGATATTGGACACTGGACTAATCAGTAAACAGGCACCTGGATAATGGTCATCCGTATGAATGAAACAAAAATCGGTTCTTTACTTCAAAACATATGCAAAAATCAGTTCTTCACTGAATAAAGGTGTAAACGTAAAAAGCAAAATTTGAAAATTTTCAGAAGGAAACGTAGGAGTATATCTTTATGACTTACGTATAGAGTAATGGTGCTGCTTATATAAAGTTTAAAAACAAAAGTAGTACTTCTACATTCCACTGAGATCTACATACACATGTAGTAAAACGATAAAGCAATGCATAAGAATGAGAGGACACCAGATTCAGGGATGTGGATACCTCTGGGGAGGGGAAGTACATTAGAGATCATACAGGGCATTTGAAGTGTATTTGTAATGTTTTATTTTTCTGCTGGCTGATGGTTTCATGGTAGTTGTTATATTATTTGTTGTTAGAATTTTTTTGCACAGTAGAAATTTTTACAATGAAGAAAAAAGGTTCAGGAGGGAGGACACTAATTTCCAGCACAGCTTTAAGTATGAGACTACTCAATTCTTCCTAATTTTTTTCAATTTGACCCCTGAAGTCACTGAAGGAAGAAAAAAAATTTTTTTTAAACCTTATTCCATTAGGCTATTGATGTCTTTCCAACATCAAACCTGCAGAAAGGGAAGAGATGTAGGGCGTTCCTGACCTCGGAATTTAACTGGTCCACATTCCTATCAGTAAGTTTGCCTTGTCTTCTGCAAAGTCCTAACATACCCAGGAATTTTTGCTAGTGTGGTATCCATTAGGCAGAATATAGTTTGGAAGGTATTACAAAAACTGTTGTATTTGAGCAAAACCCCCAACCTATTGTCTTCTAAAAAATGAATTCTTCAGTCATACTTTATTCTCATTTCAAAGACAAGGCCATTTGGTAAGGGAACAACTTTCAATGTAATCTCAGAGGCCACATCTTAAATTACCGAGGAGAAATAGAAAGAGGACCTGAAGGAGAAAACCCCCAAAATTCTAAGAAGAAGTTCTGCAAAATCTTCCTCATCTTCACACATGGATCTCAAAAAGCATTGATTCTAATTGCTTTAGTGACCAGGAAGGTGTATTAGAGAGAAGACAGGCAAAATATTTTCCAACTGGACACGAAGACTTAGTTTCACACAGACATCGAAAGGCAAACACACATTTCAATGTCGCAGAAAACAGCTGAGTGATTATCTTGAACACTACTTCAGATTTCAATACCTTAATCAGCTCTTTTTCTCGATGGAGCTCCTCATGAAGTTCTGGAAGAGGATCTTTACTCTGTGCCTTTAAAACTTGCAGCCTGTTTCTCAACTCCTTGATTTTCTTTTCACACTGGTCCCAGGTCTATTTGAAAACAGTATTAAAATTGGTAAGTACTTGGTTGTTTAAGAATGAAGTGTAGGAATAGGATAATTAATTTAATCCATGTAATCGTTCTATTAAATGTGTTTTTGTAAATCACGCAGAAACCCAGTTCCTTGTCTTGAGCAGACTGTGGTCTAAAAGAGCATATGGGACAGCAGGATGGTTCGACGCCTCTCTGCAGCTTTACGTGTGGCTCATCTCAACCACTGCGTTGCCTTTGGCTTTGAAATATTTCTTCCTCCCCACATCTCTGACCTAGCTAACTTATTTCTATTTTAGTTTTGGAAAAGCTCACATTTAAAAGGCTACTAGAAGGATTAATTTTTAGCATTTCCAGCCTTGGGTATATGCTCTAATAGCACTGAAAAGCAAAAGCACTCAACCACTTTTCTTGTCTTCTTTTTTTTTGCGGTACACAGGCCTCTCACTGTTGTGGCCTCTCCCGTTGCGGAGCACAGGCTCCGGACGTGCAGGCTCAGCAGCCATGGCTCACGGGCCCAGCCGTTCCGCAGCATGTGGGATCCTCCCGGACCGGGGCACGAACCCACGTCCCCTGCATCGGCAGGTGGACTCTCAACCACTGCGGCACCAGGGAAGCCCTTGCCTTCTTTTTTAATGTCATCCCTCTGCTCTCTCCCTTTCCCCTTCTAGAAATAGCTTGGCTTTAGTGACGCTTTCACAGCCAAGTTTCACTCTCCATTTCTTACCACTGCTCTGACTGTCGCCTCCTGTTTGAAGTAATTTATAGTTTACAAAGCTTATCAACTTCATTATCTCACTGTAATCATAATAAGCTTAGGAGACAGGCGCAAGTGTTACTATCACATTTAAAAGAGGAAAACTGAGGCTCAGAGAAAACCGACTGGTCCAAGGACATGCAGTTAGAAGTAGCTTAATCAAGAGTCGACCTAAGGCTACAGTTTCCCTGTGGATGCCTTTCTTTCATATCAGCTCTTTTCCTTAAACCTTATATTACTGAGCAAATAGTTGCCTGTTATTTTCAAGTACAGAGGGTTTAATCCATTAGGATAAATTTCTATTCCTGATATTACTGAAATTCCTCCTCCTGAAGTTACTAAAAATAGACAAACACAGACTCAAACACTACTCTATTCCTCAGTACTACTGACACAAATATTCTTGGGTTGGTCCAATTGTACGCTAACGCCTCACTTAAGGAGAGGCCACTTATCTCACAACATAAACTCTCTGGAACATAACCAAGGAGAAAGTGAAGGGAGAAACAAAACAAAACTATGAGTCCTTATCTCTTCCACCAAACCTTTATTTGCATTTACCACCTTGCTTTGCAAACACGGCAGGTGCTCAACAAATGTTTGCAAGTTAATGAATTTCACAGTGTATACGCCAAATAAAATTCAGATACTTTATTCACAGGAGAGATGTTCAGGCCCTAACTCAGCACATATTTATTCTGTATTCAGAAAAACATCTCTGACAAGCTTGGTTATCTGGTTTTGGTACCCACACAACAGATTAAAGAGTGGGCTACAAGGAGTAAGTATACTCAGAGAAATAAAAAGTAAAAATGGGTCCGGGAAGATCCCACATGCTGCGGAGCGGCTGGGCCCGTAAGCCATGGCCGCTGAGCCTGCGCGTCTGGAGCCTGTGCTCCGCAACGAGAGAGGCCGCAACAGTGAGAGGCCCGTGTAACGCAAAAAAAAAAAAAAAAAAAAGTAAAAATAGCTTAAATTAAATAGAAAGAAAGACAAACAATAAAAGCCACATAAGAACTCAAAAAGCATAGCAGTGCAGGGGCTAGGTTCAAAGCAGCTCAGAGTCCTTGAGAACAACTTGGGATATTTTAGCATAATAAAATATTAATGATTTTCCTAATAATCACTCAAAAGAAAGCATTTTGGTTCTTAAAGGTATAATCATAAATTATTGGGAAATTCAGTTATATGGAAAAGTGTATTCTTTGAAGACAGCAGAAAGATGAAGTATCACTGTTTATTTTCATATACCATACCCAAAGGCAGACCATGTGTGGAATGTTAGCTTTGGGTATTGAACTTCCATTGAACATGAATTAGTTTCCTGTTTCATAAAGGTAAATATAAAATAGTACCTCAAGTATTTAGATATTAACATTGAGCTTTTCCAGTGTTATATTATTATTTTACATTAAGTAACTACCATGATTTGTGGATTAGTAGGACTCAATGTCCCTTGGAAAACCCATAATATTGTGATTTCCTAAAATTATTCCCATCTTCATACAGCAAACAAAATTCTATGTACTGCATTTGAATATCATGAACAGAAAAGTAAATGGTGAGTTTACCTCTGCAGTGCTCTGGAACTGTTTAATCATCTCTCCTAGTTGGAGTTTTGTGTCCTTCCAGTTGTCCTGAAGTTGACTGATTCTCTTCTCAATTGACTCTTTAGTTTCCAGGTGAGTTGTGTTCAGTAACTTGCCCCCAGCTTCCAAGGTTAGTGCATAGGTTGTCTGCCACCTCTGGAAATGAATTTCTTTATTCTTAAAAAAAAAAAAAAAAAAAGTAATTTGCTTAAGCCTCTGATGTGATCAAAATGTGACTCTCTGCCTGCGTTTGTGTGTATTTCCTTCAGAGCTTCTCTTAAATGTTAAACTAGATATAAATTAGACAAATCTGGTTAGAACACACACACACACATACAAACACACTCATTCACATCAAAGGCTAATATTTTTATTGAGTAGACAGCATACTACCAAATGATGTGTTCTTTTTTTTTTTTTTTTTTTTTTTTTTCTCGCTACGCGGGCCTCTCACTGTTGTGGCCTCTCCCGTTGTAGAGCACACGCTCCGGACAGGCAGGCTCAGTGGCCATGGCTCACGGGCCCAGCTGCTCCATGGCATGTGGGATCTTCCCAGACCGGGGCACGAACCTGTGTCCCCTGCATCAGCAGGCAGACTCTCAACCACTGCGCCACCAGGGAAGCCCCAAATGATGTGTTCTTAAAATAATTTCCAAGGGTTGGTAAGAGATAAGATTTTAGTATAATGATTAGAAGTATAGAGAAATTAAAAATACACTTCGGGCTTCCCTGGTGGCGCAGTGGTTGAAAGTCCGCCTGCCGATGCAGGGGACACGGGTTCATGCCCCGGTCCGGGAAGATCCCACATACTGCAGAGCAACTGGGCCTGTAAGCCATGGCCACTGAGCCTGCGCGTCCGGAGCCTGTTCTCCGCAACGGGAGAGGCCACAACAGTGAGAGGCCGCATACCGCAAAAAAAAAAAAAAAAAAATACACTTCACAGAATAAAAGCCTACAAGATAAATGAATCCAAGAGTATTAAGAAAATGACTGGAGTATTAGATCCGATATTAAGAGCAAATACCCATTACCATTATGGTATAAAGAGTCAGGCTGCTCCCAACCCACAAGGTTGGAATGTGCACACTATGCTAAACAAATTTAAAAGGAGTGAACAAATAAAAAAGATAAAAATACAAAAATAGACACTTAAGCACATAAATATACACATCAGTGTTTATACTAAAGCAATAGCTTTAAAAAATTCCATTTGGAGATCATATAGGCTTTTCTTTAAAAGGGACTGAAACTAGGTATTTATAATACAAAAATGAAGTAAAAACTTTATATTTCCAAAAGCATTTGGTCTCAGGAGAAAAAATTAAATAGCTTTTATTTCTGTTGTATATATGATTTCCTTTATTTTCAAATTTCTCAAGGGAGACATAATATGGGCATTTTCCAAAATGGAAGCTGGTGTTAAAAAAAAAATCAACAGAGCATTGATTTATAAAGATATTTCTGAGAATACTCAGGATAACCCAAATGCAAAGGAGAAACACACACAAGAAAAACTGCAATTCAAGGAACACACTGCCCCTCCACACTTGTCCTTCTAATATGCAGTACTGCTCAACACAGCCACTGTGATAGATGTCTGTTAGCCATTTCAAACTGAAGTCATCAAAAGACCTGGTTCTCGTCCAGTCTCCCCTGACTTGGTCAACAGCACATTATTCACCAAGATGCTCAACCCCAAACCTAGAGTCATCTGGATTTAGATTTTTATTTACCTGCCACATCCAAACCATAACCAAGTCTTGTAAACCCCACCTACAAACATAGTCTTTTTATCTTCACTGTGATCACCCTTGTCTTATCCATCCTAAAAACTACCCAAGACCATAGAAATAGCCTAATGAGGGCTTCCCTGGTGGCGCAGTGGTTGGGAGTCCGCCTGCCGATGCAGGGGACACGGGTTCGTGCCCCAGTCCGGGAAGATCCCACATGCCGCAGAGCGGCTGGGCCCATGAGCCATGGCCACTGAGCCTGCGTGTCCGGAGCCTGTGCTCCGCGACGGGAGAGGCCACAACAGTGAGAGGCCCACGTACCGAAAAAAAAAAAAAAAAAAAAAGAAATAGCCTAACAAGCTATGGCAGGCTGTATTTTTCACAAAATGGCCACAATATTACCAGCCCCACATGCTCTTCTAGAACCTTCCCTCTCCCCCCTTCTCTTGAACCCATGTGGGCATGCGTGATGGCCTCGATTAATAGAGGATGGTGGAAGTGGCTGACGTCTGAGGCCAGGTCTAAAAAGGCAATACAGCTTCTCTCTGGATCTATCTTTCTTGGGACATGCACCTTTGAAGCCATGAGCTGCCATGTAAGGAGTCTGGCTACCGAAAGCCTCCAAGTGGAGAGCCCACAGGGAACAAAGCCCAAGGAGCCCCAGCTGCTCCAGTTCCTGGCTGTCTGAGCCTTTCCAGCTCAAGTACTAGACATGAAAGTGAGGAAGCCTTCAGATGAGTCCAGCCTCAGCCGTCATCTGACCGGAACTGCCTGAGAGCCCCCTGCAAGAGCCACCTAACAGCCCTGACAACCTCCAGAACTGTGAGAGAGAATAAGAAATGTTTGTTGTGATGCGGCAATAAAGAAGTAGTACACTGGCATTCCTGCTTCTTCTCAGACCCGCACTGACCCCCAAACCACCTTCCTCAGAGCAGCCAGAGGACATTTAAAAAATACAAATCGTATCGAGCTGCTTCCTCTTCCAACTTCAATGGCTTCCAATTATCCAGACGGTCATCCCGCTACCTCACCTCCCTCCAGAATGCTCCTCCCTGACTGCCTATCGAGTCCATTTTCCATCACTGCTGTCTCACTGGCTACACTCGTCACACGAGCCTTCTTTCTTCCTCTGCTTTGCTAAACTTGTTCCCATCTTGGGGACTCGGGAAAACTCTTCCCTCTGTCTGAAGGCTCTCCCCCCAGATCTTTGCACAGCTGGCTTCTTCTTGTTATTCAGGTTCCAGTTTAAATGTTGCCTCCCCAGAGATGACCCAGTCTAAAGCAGTCACCCAGCCTCTCCATCACCCGCCCTGTTTTAATGACCTACACATGCCATGTTGCAATCTGATATTTCCTTTAGTTTTTGATTTGTCTGATCTCCCCTACCAATCAGACAAATTAGTATTTTCTTGTTGGTTTACTGATTTGTCTGATTGCCCCCACGGGAGCAGAGGTCTTCTCTTGGTCCACACCGTGTACCCAGCACTTAGAACATTGACCAGCAAAGACCAGATGCTCAGTTAATATCTGAAGCCTAGATAAATGAATGAGGCAAGCAAAGGATTTCAGAAGGGTGCTGTTTTGTTTAGCTGTCCCTCTACAGTGAAGTGTGGTTCGATAGCTCAGTGCAACATGCCCTGGGAACTGCCAACTAATTATTCTAGTCCTGTGCTCATCAAGCAACTTTCTGATTGGAAACGTTGTTGCCTAAATGAATTCACCCTCCAAGAGGAAGCAGGAATCCCACTGTAAATTACTACTTTGTGGTAGTCATTTATACATTAGTCAGTGCTTTAAATGTCTGTCGCCCCAAACTTCCCCACTCTACCTACCCATCTCCAGTCCGTCTCTACTCCCACAGCCCAAGAGAGCTTCACTATTTCTGGATGAATGGATAAGATTGGGTTTCTGACCCCACAAGGCTAAGGATGAGTAGGGTCCCCATGACCAGCTGGCCTCCCCATCGCAGAAAGCACACTTGAACGTCACAGAAAACACAAAACCTGAGGCGAACGACCATCTTCCAAATCAAGAGCACCCTGCAGTTCCCACACTGCTGCTGCGCATGTCCTACCTTCAGCTCATGGATCAGACTTCTTGTTTGGTGGAGGCTGTGGCAGTCCTGGCTCTTCACTGCAGACAGAAGGTGGCTGGTGTAGGCGAGCAGGCGGAGCAAGTCCCCCTCGGAGGTGGTGAAGTACTGCCACTGCCTCACCAGCTCGTCGATGTCACTCTTCCTCTGCCGAACGCCCTGGGCAGCACTCTGCCACCTCTCCTTCAGCCTCGTGAACTTCCAAACAAATTCCGGTCTTGGGAAAAATAGATGGTTAGAGAATTCTGACCTCAACATGTAGAAAAAATAACCATCAACATGTAATAAGAACTTAGATTTGCTATTTATGTGCACAATTTACATGGAAAAAAACTTCTTTAACTCTGAGCACCATTCAATGTAAACATGATGGGGAACTTGGGGCTGGGGCAGGGGCAGTGTGGGGGTTGGTGAAAGGTGTTTATCACAAGATAATTGCACATGGCCTAGTATTTTCCTGGCATGCGTGACAACCACTGCCTTAAACAAACTTAAGCTGTTTTTTTTTTGTTGTTGTTTTGTTTTTGCGGTATGCGGGCCTCTCACTGTTGTGGCCTCTCCCATTGTGGAGCACAGGCTCCGGACGCGCAGGCTCAGTGGCCATGGCTCACGGGCCTAGCTGCTCCGCGGCATGTGGGATCTTCCCGGACCGGGGCACGAACCCGTGTCCCCTGCATCAGCAGGCGGACTCTCAACCACTGCGCCACCAGGGTAGCCCCTTAAGCTGTTTTAACACAGATTATGCCAAGTGCTTTATGGAAAACTAAACATGGGATCAATGGGAAACAGATGAACAGGTAGGTCCCTTGTAATGTTATCGATTACTTGAGGGTTGTATGCTACATAATTTCAGCAATAAAGAACATGCTTTCTGCAACTACTCAACTATTTATTTCCCAGATAGACAATGTCCTTCACATGATAAATAAGGCCTTTTATTTATTATGGGAAAAGTCATGCTTTGCTGTACTGATCAGATCAAAACTAGTTCATCATCCTGAAACTGGCTTGGATTTTATTACTTCAGAGCTAGGAAAAATGGGTTTTATATTTCTTAGTTATGTTGAAAGAGGATTCAGAGGTATATGGGTGATGATGGGGAGGAAACTAATGCCTGTGGAGACATTTGGAGAGGTCATTTAAGGCCAGGCCCCCTCGGGCTCTGTCGGCAATTTCAGCAGCTATGCAAGCAGGTACAGTTACGGTCACCAGGCTGCCGAAGGGGCTCTGCTCAGCCCGACTGGAACTCCCCGGAGACCCCAACCTCATGTACACAGCGTAGAAAGAAGTCTCTTCTTTCACAACTGTGGCATAGCTATCTACTGGGAACAGCGGCACTTCGAAATTTATTTTTTAAATAGCGAAACATCATGAGGCTGAAGGCAGAGAGGAAAACACAGTTTAGAAAAATCCTTTGGGGTAAAAACTTAGGTAATGGTACTAGGTGGATGGGTGCTTGCAAAGCATCTGGTCTGCTAAGCCCACCCATCTACCATAGGGAAAAGGGCCCCTGATGTTTTTATGGCCATGAAGCAAGACTCCATCCTAATATAAAGTCAGAAGACCGGCCCCATGGTGGTCTACCAATGACATGGTCGCAGGCACTGATGTAGTCAAGATTCACATGGTGGAAGGCCCACCAGGCTGCATTGCCTTCCACATGCCCACAACCATTACGAGTCCCAAAGAGCTTACCTCTTCTCTATTTCTGCTGTGTCCAGGAGTTGTAAGCACTGGGTGACATAAGAGTCAGCAATTGTCTGGTTTATAGAAACTTCAGCTTCTAACATCTGTATATGAATTAAAATATGGGAATTGTTTTCGTGAATTTCCTAATAAAATCTAAGCTCACAGAGGATATGTGAGGTGATTAATTTTCAAAAGATTTGAGGCTAACTGCAAAAAATGCTTAATCATCACAACAGTACCTATGAATATAATTAGAAACAAATAGGTCTAATAATAACTACACCTAAGGCCCATTATTGGGCTTTTTCTACTTGTTAGGCACTGAGTAAAACATGCATTGTCTCACTTATTCCTCAACCTTACGACTTAAGTAAATACTATCAGACTCATTTGAAGAGGAGGAAACTAAGATGTTCAGTAACTTATCAAAGTCACCCAGCTTTGCCTGGACAGATTTCATTTTCAGTGGATGATCTTAATGTAACAATGCAGACTTAAATCAGTTACACTAAAAAGTTACAACGCACTAATCATGCACGTTTTGGAAATGCAGGGTCTGCCTATAACCACCAGGAGTACTCTCAAATATACGTCAGCATCAGCATGGGGAAACTCCTCTGTGAAATTATTAATGCTACAATTATAATTATACCGGGCGCTTCAATACTTTACAAAACTATTCAGTGAAAATGCAAAGATGACTTGAAGTATTTTAACATGCTCTTGGTAAAGTGGTACCGTGTTCGCATTATGCAAAAGCAACGTTGTGCTAGAAGCTTCCACCTACTGTAGAAAATCTGGGAGTTCTGTCATTAATAAAATAGAGCAGCAAAACAAAACTTTGAAATTTATGAAATGTGTGAGAATTTTACAAATGATCAACCAACGACTGAATTTGCTCAAAGACATATATTCTGTGTTTAGGGGTTGAGGATTGATAGGTACTCTCTGTATTTTACTTTATTTAATCTCTCTTCCCCTGAGTCCTGCCCCAGGGTGAGGGGTCCAAGGTGGCAGAGAGCACAGGTTTATTTACCTCATACGTTTTCTGCTGTTCCAGGAGAGCAGGGAGGCTGTCAGCAATGTTCACCTTGAGCATCTCTTCTATCTTCTCCAAAAGCTGGACCCACTTTTCACAGCAATAAAGAAACTTTTGATTCAATCCAATCCCCTGAAGTTCACTACGAAGGTTTAAAGACAAACAAAACAGAGCCATATAACAATGACATTACCAGGCTCAACTGTTAATTTTGCCTTAATTGAAACAGAATGGGAGAGCTGGGCTGTTCTGACCTGCAGCGTTCCAGTGCTGTCGCCGTGGCCCGAATCCATTGCCGGTTCACATTTTGTAATGTCTTGACAGCTACGTCACTAAGTGGGAGCTTGAGGCTTACTTCATTCAAATGCTCAATAGCAGGTGACTGGGCTGTCAGTGCCAGCACATGATTCTGTGAAAAAGAAATTAAATTCCAGATTTTTGGATGCCAATACGATATCTGGATTATGAAAAGGCTTCAGAAATCCTACAGACCTTCCTTATCTCAAAGAAGAGGGAAAACTGGGGCCTAAATAGGTAAACGACTTGCCCACAGTCAAATAGCTAGTTAGTGTCAGAATCGGACCTGAACCCAGATCTCTCAATCCTGTGCCTTTTCTAGAACGAGCTGCACACATGGCCAGAACTGAAATAGCCCAGGAAATAGAAAGTGATCTCAGATTTTTGTCTTTGAAGAAGATGGAAATGAGCTCTTTTTTAAAGGACCCATTCTGGACCTTCAAGTCCCATTTAGTCTGCCAACAACTTGACCTTCAACAGAACATGCAGTTTATTTACAAAGTAAATGAAAATTCAATCCTTAAAATAACCCTAGCAAAGCGTGGTAGTTACACATCAATATTATGGTGAAATCACAGGAAAGCAAACTCACCAAAATTTTATCTTTAAGACAATATTCCAGGGACAGCCTCTAGGACAACAATATATTAAGCAAACATCCTTCACCATATCCATGTTCTCACTACAGAACTCTGCCACAATAGTCTAGGTCAGGGTCAACAAACTTTTACTGTCAAGGGTGAGATCATAAATATTTTAGCCTTTTATGACCCACATGATCTCTGTTGCAAATATTCAACTCTCCCCTTGTAGCATGAAAACTCCCATAGACAGTACGTAAATGGTGGAAGGGCATGGCTGTGCCAGTAACACCTTATTTACAAACCAGGTGAGGGGGCTGCATTTAGACCATGTGCCATAGTTTGCTGACTCTTAATCTAGGTTATGAATATTGGTCCTTAGGAGTGTGCAAGATCCAGAATTCCTTCATTCTTCCATTCATCTATGTTAACTATACTAAACTTACTAAGGTAATAAAGAAGGAAAAAATTATACCATTAATTTAATAGGGCATTTTACTTTTTGATCTTCAACTAACCAGAAAAATTCAATTCATCCCAATAGCCAGCTGCTAGATTATTTTAGTTCACTGAAGCTAACTAGTAAAGACTTCAAGATTTAAAAGTCTACTAAAATTACTGAGGCATATTACTAAAATAGATCTCATGACCCAGCAATTCCACTCCTGGGTATATATTCAAAAACAACCAAAAACACTAATTTGAAAAGATATATGCAACCCAATGTTCGTAGCAGTATTATTTACAACTGTCAAGATATGGAAGCAACATAAGTGTCCATCGACAGAGGAATGGATAAAGAAGATGTGGTACATATATACAACGGAATATTACTCAGCCATAAAAAAGAACAAAGTTTTGCCACTTGCAGCAATATGGATGGATTTGGAGGGCATCATGCTAAGTGAAATAAGTCAGACAGAGAAAGACAAACACTATATGATCTCACTTATATGTGGAATCTAAAAAACACAACAAACTAGTGAATATAACGAAAAAGAAGTACACTCACAGATGAAGAGAAAAAACTAGTTGTTACCAGTCGGGGGGGGCAATACAGGAGTGGGGGAGTAGGAGGTACAAACTATTGGGTATAAGATAGGCTCAAGGATGTATTGTACAACATGGGGAATATAGCCAATATTTTGTAATAACTGTAAATGGAAAGTAACCTTTCAAATGTATAAAAATTAAAAAATTGAAAAAGAGAAATAATCGACAAATAAATTGTATATATTTAAAGTGTATGGGACTTCCCTGGTGGTCCAGTGGTTAAGACTCCGTGCTCCCAATGCAGGGGCCCTGGGTTCGATCACTGGTCAGGGAATTAAACCCTGCATGCCACAACTAAGAGCCCGCATGCTGCAACTAAAAATCCTGCGTGCCACAACTAAGACCTGCCACAGCCAAATGAATAAAATAAATAAATAAATAAATATTAAAAAAATAAAAAAGCAAAAAAAAAAAAAGTGTAAAAAAAAAGATCCCTATGTTGTCATACTTTTCTAGATCTTAGGGAAAACAGGTCAAGAATGAATGGCATATCAATGACTGTGCTCAAGAGTTAAGATGCACATAGATGACAGTAATTCACTTATTTTTTATTCTATGGTGAACCTGACCCCTTAGGAATGACAAATATTGGCAATACCAGGAATAAGTCAGGATTTCCTTCTTTTTCTTGCTGGTAGAGTTTATCCAAATTCTCTTCTTCGTGCGTAATGAGACCTTTTAAAGAGTCCAACTGGTCCCCAAAATCCTTGAACTGTGATAGAACAAACTAGAACAAGAGAAGTTTTCATTAGAAACAATTTTCATGTGCATCTATAACAGAATCAAGCGCAGCCTTGTGATAAAAGTCCAAGCTGTTTTCAGCCCTAAGCAGTTCATTATCTTGAATCCAGAACACTCCTGATACGCACTTTGTGCCTTTGGCAAAGTATGAAGCCTTCACAGGGATGGAAAGATCAGTTGCTTGACAGGGGCACCTAGAGGAATCCTGCTAGCTAAATATTTTTTCCCCGCTGTGTGATATTGGAGCCCCATGGCCTTCTATTCAGCTTTTTGATAATTCATGCACTAAAGGCTTTTCAAAAAGTGAATAAAATACATAACAAATGGTCGTGCTTTAAGCAGCTACTCTATGACTCAATTACCCAACTTGGAAATTCAAATAACTATGAGATCTGAACAGTGCATGAAATATATCACTTTAACATGTTCAATAAAGAAGAAATGTATGCTTAAGATCTGCCCATTGCCCATGGGATTGAAGAATCACATGACTGAAGAATCATGTCAAATGGTAGATATGTTTAGGGCATCTTTATTCTGTGGTTTCCCTAAGGTGCAGCCCACAAAGCACTAATAACTATCACTTCGCAAGATATGAAGGAATTGAAGGGAGTGTGCAAATGTCCAAGACTTCAAGTTGAATAGAAAACTAAGATGAACCTTAAATTCATTTGCTTTCATAAGCAGCATCTTTTCCAAGTAGGAAGCCCTCTGGAGGGAGTGCATTTGACCAGAGAGGAGCACGTGGGTGTTGGGCTCTGCAGGCTGTGGGAGTCGATCCAGGAGAGTGGAATCTTGGAGAAAGGCTTCTTTTGTCTTCTGCACATCATGCTGCAGCTCCTGGAGAAGAAAAAAGTGATCGCAAAACATTTCCTCCTCCTTTCCCAACAAAAATCCCCAATTCATGCCACTCCATCAACATCTAGGAGAATTTCTGCCCTGAAATAGTGGGTGTGGCTTTTTGTTACTGTTTATTTTAAAGAGATAAAAAAGCTAAGCCTTCTTTATATGATATCACTGGTGCTGTTCTGAAATTTGTCAGTTCAGAGCTAAAAGTAACCATGGATAAATAGAGTTGGGGCTTCTAGTTTACAGAAACTGGAGATGACTTGGGTACAGTCTTATGTTTTATATTTCTAGTCAGTGAACACTTTAAGGATCTGCTTCAATGCATTTTAAGAATCAATCCAACCCCGTCCTCTGCCTGACACTTTGTGACATAAATAGATTCATTTGCAGAGAGCACAGAATTTCATTGACCAAGACGATTTTAGGGCTGCTCCAGAAATATTGCAACTGTGTGAAATTTCTGTTTTTGTTGTTTTTTTAAATGCCAACAGATTAGATAGAAGTTGGTCAGAAATATGGTTCATATCTGTTGGATTCTTGTCTCTAATTTAATTGGTTAATACTTCTTTATTTCACCTATAGTATCAAAAGATACAAAATGCACCTGGTCACCTAGTTTAAAACTAGAAAGTATTTGCTTTCTAGGCATTCATTAACATAATAGAATAAAACCACAGAGGAAAGTACACAACTCTTAAATAATAGTCTAAAAATCATTATATCCACAGAAAAGCCTTATTAACATGGCAGTGAATCTAAATGATTATTCATTTAGATTAGATAATTATTTAGATTATTTAGATAATTATTCATGATTATTTCTAAATCAAGAGGTTCAACATCTACTATTCTTAGATGACCACATTCAGCTGATATATTTCTGCTTTTATTGGAGACTTTGTATGAAGCTTTGGCTTTAGAGATGTTCCTGCTAGAGTGAAAGGGGAGATTTGGAAGGAGGTGGTGTCAGGTGCCCCTGACCCAGCTACCTGCTGCATGGCCCTCACCTCTGAGCCACCACCTGGCTCTCCCAACCCCACACGTCCCTGTCTTGCCTGTGTCCTACATGGTCTGCTCACACACCTGTCCTGACCCACTCCTCCCTCCCTGTGGTCTGTCTAGTCCCTGGGTCATGGCCCTGTCTGTCAGGCTGTCTTGGCCTTGGTTTTCCCAATGGGCTTAACGCCTACCTTTACGTCCTGCAGGGCTGGGGGCAGGATCTCTGCCAGGTTGTTTCCAGATGTGTTGATGTTTGCGAGCTGTTGGTACTTTGCTTCCTGCTGCTCCAGTCTTGCTGCAGCTTCAGCGTGAGCACTGTTATATGCCTTCCAGAGCTGTAGCGGGCTCTGGGCCCTCTGCAACTGGTCTGCAATGTCTTGGTTTACCTGCGTCCACCTGTCAGGGCAACATGAACAACAGGAACCCCATCCATCCTTTCCTTTGCAGCAAAAGCACAGCGCCCACACTCTACCCATAAGTTAAGAGCAGATAAATTAAGAAGACGTGTTCATGTCTTTTCAAAATTAATGCCATCATTAATATATAAACAGAATTCCAAATTAGGATACTTCATTGACTTTATAATTCTCAACAAAACCCGCAAAATTTGTGACTGGCAGGAAACACCTATTGCATGATGAATGTCTCTTAGGCAAAGGTGAAGAAAGTACTGAACTGTTTGCGTGATGAAACTTTCTCCACATGGGAGGGCCTCCTATTTTATAGAGGGGGTCTTTAAGTAGGCCTTATTTAAGTTGTGTTTATGTCCAATTTATTTTCTAATTACAAAAACAACATGTTCCTTATATAAAAGTAGAAATAAAAAACAATATATTTTCCTACTTCTCAGCAAAGGGTATTTATTTTCTATGATGTTCTAAATTTGCTAATGTTTTAATGTTCTGTAGAAATACGGGATGGTGTAGGACTAATTTCTTTGTGGATTGAGAGAAAAAAATGGCAGATCTTACCTGGTACTTGATAATATTTCATTTGTTCTTTAGAGAAAAGTTAATTCCTGTGTATTCTCTTTCTACTTAGGCCAATTTGCATCAGAAAGTTACTCACTTGGTAAAACTGATCTTAGTCACATGAGAAGAGAAAATTGCGTAGCCCTCAAAGGATGCTAGCACACAATCTATGAGGGAAGGCAGCAGCAGAGTACCCAGGCCCCAGATTTACATAGCTGGTCTCCATGGGGCGGGGAGGGCCAGGCTAAAAATCAACTCTGGAGTCCAGGCAAACTTAACTAGAGCTGTTGATGAAACCCAGTTAGAGACCTCGCTTTTAGAGTAGATACCACCAAGTTATGAACAATTGCAAATATTAAAAGTCTTTTTGCATCCATGAAAATCAGCTAATTTTGTGGTGCTGGCACATTCATTGGTTGTATGATTTGTTTTTTGGATTCTCATTTATATGCACTGTTAAACTGCTACAAAAACTAAAAATCGTAATAATAAGAAAAATAAGAAGTTATTTTCTGTAATACATTTTTCATTCTATTAAAATTGAAAAAAGTAGAAATTAAAAATTTTTGGTTTTATTCCATACTATGGACTGTAATATCTTGCCTTTCTTTCCCATTTAACTTAAAAAATTTTTCCCATGGGAAAAAAAAAAATTTTCCCATTAATAAAAAATAAGTAAGCCTAAGTTTAAATGGCTGTACATAATGGTCTATAAATGGTCTTTTTTTGTTTAATTACCAAATTCCAGTTTAGTATGGATATTGGAATAATTTTCAATTTTTGCTTGCAAAAATAATGCTCAGATAAACTTTGTTCAAAGGATTTTTTCTGTATTTCAAGATATTGGTCTTAAATTAGACTTCTTAGAGAATTATTGGGTCAAAGAATATAAATATGTAAATATTTTTAAGGTTATGGGTATATGTTCAAACTGCTTTCTGAAAGCATTATAATATTTACATTCTCACCCAAAACACATGAGAATGCTTGTTTCACAATATCCTCAACCCTGCTGAGTGGGCGAAAAAGGTGACAAATGGCATAATTGCTTTACTTCTTTGTATTTCACAAATCTTCTCAGAACCACCTGTTTTTAAACAAGATTTTCCCCAATTATAAATACAACATATGCTCACAACCCCCCACAAAACATGTGTGTTTAAATCTATCCATACCTATATTGAGATTGTCTACCCATCTACCTACCTACCTACCTACCTGTCTATAAAGAGAAAGTAAAAAAAAACACCTGACATCTCATTAATCTAGAGGTATCTACTGTTGGCATTTTGGTGCTATTTTCTTCAGTCGTTTTCAATATGCCTTCTGATATATTCTTGTGCCAACAACTGAATGTGTATGTGCACTGGTGACAACTGAATCCCTTTAATAGCAACCTGAACCACCATATGTTTTGAGGGAGGCCCCCATTACTGTATGTGAAATTAGATACGTGTCTGTGTTTATCTTTACCCTCCCTCCTCCTCCTCTTCCACTAAGGACTGGATCAAGGGCTGAGGACACCACTGCAGGGTACATAAATGTGGTGTCCCTTGTTCAACATATATTCAGAATTGGTTTATAGGAGAGGTTGAATCTGCAGGAAGGAAGGGTGGAGAAGGCCACTGAGCGTAGCTTAATCTCTTCACCACTGTCTGGAACAAATCAGCTTTGGGCCAACTTTCATATTCCATCCAGCTACATAAAAGCCTCACAATCAACCAGGGCCACACTCCTTAGAAGGAGTTTTCTATCATAAGTAGTTCATCAAAGAATGCCTCCCAGCCTCACAAATATCTCCTGAGATGTATTCTAACATCCCCTTACTTCCACCTTATAATGTTTCCAGTGAGACAGACTGCCCATCTGGCCACCCCTTAGCCTGTTTCTGCCTGTTGATTTTGGTGCCCTTGAGGATCACATTGGGCATTTAGCCCACTGAACGTGGCTACACTGGGGCTGTACTTAGGACATTTCTAGATTGATTATACCAAACACTTGTACAAGGCAAGTAATAGCCTTCACAACGTCATATCTTACGTGAACAAGATCCTTCCAAGCAGGAGAGACCAGAATAGTATGAAACCAGTTATCTCAGATGATTAAGAAGGCTTTACCCAGCCTACGTCCCTTCATTTGTCACACGTCATTAAGATAAAAATATCTGCTCTACCATTCAAATTGCATCTTAAAGTGTACCTTGTGTGAGTATTTTGGCATTTCTCTTGAATTATTTCAGCAACCGAGGGGCAGTAATCTTTGAGTTTTCCAATAACCTCCTGGAGTTTCTTCCAACTCCCTTCACTGCTCTCAGCTTCATCTTGAAGAGTCTAGGAGGACAGAGCAGGAATGTCAGTTGCAGAACAGCCTGGCCTCGTCCAAAGAAGGCAGCAGCTGGTCAACACTTGCCGCTGTACCACAATAATGTTAACACTCAAACTTTAATAGGACAGGGATAAATTACCAGAAATGTGAAGAAGAAAACTGAGAAGGCATTCTTTCATGGGGCTAGCACTTGAAATAGCATACTTAAAAAAAAAAAAAAAACACCCCAAACCCAAACCTTTAAATTGTGAAATAATATGGACATGAAAGATGAAGAAAAATTCACAGTATACTTGTACCAAGTTTCACTCATTTGGTTCATGTCATTCATTTTGAAATTTCAAGTTATACTTTTGATGCTGCTGTTTAAAATACTGTTTCATGTTTCTCTGTGGAGAACATAACAGTAATTGTGTTCAATTCTGTGCTTCCTTCCATTGGAGATTTTCTGCCAATAATGCATTGTGCCAAGATCTGGTTAATATACCTGAAGGTTCTGCACCTGGCACCTCAAGGCCTCTAGTGATAAAACCACAGGTTTGCTGTGTTCCATGCAGTACCAGAATCGGATCGTCATCATATTCACTTCATCATAGAGTTTATCATAAGTCTTCCACTCCTGTAAAACAGACTGCATGGAGGTCTTGAGCTCATTGACCTATACAAAAAGTAGAAACATATTTAGGAAATCATCGACAAGAGGCTCTCTCATCTTTTTTGTTTCCCCCTCCTAAGGACTCTACCACCGTATCCAATTTAGGCATTTTAATTTGAGAGTGGAGCTTCAGTGATTCACTGAAGGTGAGAAGGGTGGGTCAATGAACAAGAAATATCAAAGAAGGCTACGTTTTAGAGTAGCTGAATGGAAAACAGCCCTGAGACCAGAGTCCCCAGCACAGAGAGAGTTCAGCCTACAGAGGGAGAGCCCAGGGGAAAAAACACTGACTGAGGAATCAGAATCTCAGAATATACATTTCAGTGACACCCTATTAGCTTTCTGACCTTGGGCAAGTTATTTAATCCTTCAGTCTATTTCTTCATCCACAAAACAGATATAATAAATGAAAACATAAAGAAAATAGTGTCTGTGAAAATGCTCTGAAAACTGTAAAGCATTATAAATGTAAAGTGTCAACCTGTGTTACCTGGCACTTAAGTCTGGTTACTACTGGAGAGCAAGCAAAACTTGGAGAGCATCATGCTTGGCCAAAATGATGGGCAAGTGCAAAGTAGGAGGAAATGCAATGGTGGCCATATTTTATTCTTTAATGTGTTTTGGTAATTATGAAAGGTTGAAAATTGAAGCATTTAAATGCCCTCTGACACAATCAAGAATATACAAGTATATAAATCTTTATATATTATGTAAAGAACACTTATATCTCAACAATAAAAAGACAACCAAACTCAAAAATGGACAAAGGATTGAATAACCATCTCTCTAAAGAATATATACAAATGGCCAATAAGCGTATGAAAAGACACTCAACATCCACAGTCATTAGAGAAATAGAAATCAAAACCATGAGATACCCCTTCACATCCACTAGGATGGCTATAATCAAAGTTGGATAATAACTAGTACTGGCGAGACTATGGAAAAATGGGAACACTCATACACTGCTGATCGAAATGCAAAGTGGTGCAGCTTCTGTAGAAAAGTTTGGCAGTCCCTCAAGAAGTTAAATACTGTATAGAGTTATATGACCCACTAATTCTACTCTTAGGTATATGCCCAAGAGAACTGAAAGCATATGTTCACAAAAAAACCTATACACACACATTCTCAGCAGTGTAGGAGGGTTTTAATGTCTCCATATCCTTGTCAACACTTGTTACTGTCTGTCTTTTTACTGCAGCTATCCTCCTGCAGCCTGTGAGCATCTTGAGGGTAAGAACCATTTATTTTCTTATCATTGCACCCTTGGCAGTGAGCACAGTGCCTCACAAAAGATATATTAACAAATGACTCACACAGATATGTTAAGCTCACCCCTACTTTTCTGCCTGAGTCCTGGGGGAAGAATGAGGCTGAGGGTCACCTATGGATTTCATTTACATGGGTTATTCCCAATTCTCCCTTGGAACAAATGGTTGAATGTAGATTTTAGTAGATGACAAATAATCCACAATAAAGACCCTCTGGGAAACATGGACACACCTATAATAGGTTAGTATTTACAATTTCTCCCTCCATTTGTGGGGAAATGTCAAAGTTGCAGTGTCTGAGGATGCCTGTCCTTTGTCTTTTGGTGTTCTTCCTCCCAGAAGGGGTAAATGCAGACTTTGACATGCCTTTCATACAATTACCAGATGTCTTCCACAGTCTTCTATGCTTTCTCCTCACCACATGCTGTTTCTCGCCACCTCTGGAGTTTTCCCTAGGCTGACCATGCTTCTAGCTTAATAGAGGCTACATGCGATAGGATCACGCCCTCCCTGAGGCATCTCCCTGGGTGTGGGGAATCTGAGCTGCTTCTTCATAACTAACTGCTCCTGTATATCTGGCCAAGAAACAACGCCAGATGCTCTGCTGGGTTTGGGGTTGGGGGTGGAGACATTTTTGTGTGTGTGAGTACGTTAGACAAAACAAAGATAACCAGGTGGACTTCTAGCTTGCCAAGGATGTGGGAATTTGGTGACTTTGCCTCTGAGTATCCAGTGAAGGAAAAAAATAAGAGAGATCTGAAATGTTTTTCTCTACTTCACTTCAGTAGTTTTCACAGCAACTTTTCAGTTTTTGGTATGGAGTGAGTGTCCATTATCAAACAAGAAATAAGGTAAAAGAAGGATACGTGGAGAGAAATAGTACGCTGTAAATGAATTCTAGTACCTGGTTGATAACACTGTTTTTCTTTTGAAATAACTCATCAATTCTAGATGCTGTATCTTCCAGCAATGGCATTGTCCCACTCTCTGAAGTCAGGTAACTTTGTCTCAATTCATCCAATGCTTTGGATTTAACTGCAAGTTGATTTTCTATATCCTGGAAGGGCAAGAGGAAAAGGTTTTCATATGCACAATATTACAAAACAATTAATAAGGGGTAAGAGGTAGGAGTCTGCACTTTTCAAGTAATAATGCCAATAGAGTATATAATTTAATAACATTACACAGAAGACATTTTAATCATATCACACTCTCAATTCAATTTTTACAGTGAAATTTTGTAATATGAATTTACAATATTACAATATGAGGTTTTACAATACTTTCCATTATTACATGGCTCTAGATTTTAGAAGAGTCTAGGTAGCAAGTCCTTATCATCATGGTATAGTAGAAAGAGTCTAGGAGATATAGTTTCCATTCCACGTCTGCCCTGTACTGGCTGTTGGACCAAGCGTTAAGTCATCAAACTGCCAAGTCTGCATTTTCCCATCTGGAAAATAGTGACGACATCCCAGGCCTGAGTACCTTAGCACTCAGGTGAAAGCAGGGCGGCCGGCTGGGGGTGCTAGAGCACTGAGCTTCCAGTCAGGAGGTGGCTGTAAACACTCTAAAATGGAAATGGCTAGTGGGTAGTTAGAAACAGGATACGACCATCTGAAAAGATCTCTTATGGAGGTGTTGCTGCCCATATACTATATCCAGTATCATTCTGTAACCTTCTAAGTAGAACAGGGGTCTGAGCCGACTTTCCAGCCCCAACAGTGAGAAGCTCCATGCCTTTCTGTAGGCGGTGCAGAACCCACGTAACCTGTGCCGTCTACAGCTCTGGGACAGTGGAACTGCTCTCAACAGGAGTGACACAATCAGGGCGGTGGGGAGGGAGGAGTAAACGCACGTTTGGGTAAGGGCACCTCAAAGACCAAGTGACCTGGCAAATGATGACTGAACGAAAAAAGGGCACAGCCAACATGCTCTAGCCCAAATGGGATTTAGACAGTGGTTCTGAGGGAAAAGTAGTCCTTTGAGAACACATTACACAGTACGTAAAATAAAACCATTTTCCTCTGAAGAAACAGAAAGAAATACTAAAACTCATGGAGGCTTCAGAGTAATTTTGTAAGTACTGGAGAAATTAATAAAAACACAAAAACTGGAAAACATCAAAATCAAAATTCCCGTGGAACTTTTTTTTTGTCTGCACCGTGCGGCTTGTGAGATCCTAGTTCCCCAACCAGGGACTGAACCCAGGCCATAGCAGTGAAAGCACTGAATCCTAACCACTGGACTGCCAGGGAACTCCCAACATTTTTTTCTTAGGAGTAGCATTCAAATCTCTTAAGAACTACCATAACCATGAAAATACTTCTGTTTATCATTTAAAAACAGCATTTTGCAGTTCTGTAAAACACATGGACACATCTATTTTATAGAAGAAAGTTAAGTAGCTGGGGGCTTTGAGGAGAACCCTCAGAAACTACAGCAGCTTGCCCTGCTCCCTGGGGCAGGTTTGGTAACTAACAGCCTGACCAAGCCACACTGGACAGGTGCTGTGTGTCTTCTCACCTGACAATCCAGGAGTGTCTTCTGCACCGAGACCACACTTTCAGGTTTTTGTAAAGTGTTCAGTCTCTCCTCTTGTACCTCCATCCAGTTGTTCAGAATCTGTATTTTGTTTTCATTCTCAGTGATACTTTCCAAAAGTTGTTCTAATTGTTGTATCTACCAGTTATGAATAAGAAAATAAAACTTTCTTATTTTAAACCACATGTTTAAAATGTAAATGTCGTGATATGTTATTTTTAATAGGATAATTTTGTTTCTTCTCAGATTTCTAACGTTTTGCACAAGATTTCCCAACAACTTTTGGAATAAAGATTCATAAGTCAGGAAATATGAATTATTTTCTCCTTTTTAAAAAAAATCTAACATTTGAAATGAAAGCTAACCTGATAAGAAAGCTGGCTGTTCTGGAGTTCCACAATATCTGTACAAAACAAAATCATGTTGCTAACACTCAATATTTTTTCATTGCATCATCTATTGATATATGTAAAGCTTAAGAAAATTTTTTTCCCCAGACTCTCTTCATTAGACTCACTTAAAAACTGTCAATATAAAGAATATCACAAATAATGCATCAATTTAATAAAGTAATATTTTTTAAATGTCTGTGATTCTTCTCATTTTTAATGCTTACAATGTTTATTAGGTTACAATCATAGTATATATGTTTTGTACTTCTTTTCATATGCCATAGGCGCTTTCTATGTCATGACTTGCTGTCCAGTATTTCATCAAATGGACATCATATAATTTGATTAATTATTTCTCTCAAGTTGGAAATTCAGGCAGTCTATATTTTTCACCCGAATAAATAATGTTGAATTGAACACTTGGTGCACATATCTTTTCCTTTTTGAAGGACTGTCTACTTAAAATAAATGTAAAAGGAGTGGACTGCTGGGTTAAGAGATAAGATGATGATTATGGTTCTTGAAATTTTCTGAATGCTTTCCAAAAGGGTATGTAAGCCATTATCTGCAATGTTTGAATGTGAAAGCCTTGGGCTTTTATCTTTATCTTAAGTTTTTCTAATTTAGTAAGTGTATAATGTTATTAATGTTTATTTCAAATGTCTGACAATTAAAGTGGTAACCTTTCCATATTTATTTGCCAATTATAATTTTCTCTTTTGTGAATTATCTGCTCATGTTCTTTGTCCATCAAATCTTAATTGTATGAATCTATTTGTATGCATTCTCCACACAATAAAGAAATCAACCGATTTTCACTATTGTATATAAATATTAAATATTTTCCCAAGAATAAGTGTGCTTAATCTTTTCGGTCATGGAATGAAAATCTACCAAGAAGCCATATACATTTTTCTTCCTTTTTATAATCTTTCTAAAGCTGAAATAGCTTTGCTGCTTTTGAACATCTACTTTCACAGAAAATGTCGAAACTTCTGACCATTTAGTAGCCTCATGTAATACTCGACATGCCTAAGTCAATTTCCTACTAAGAAATCGCAAAGAAATATAAAAACTATTTCCAACTCTTATATGCACCAATGGAGGACAGGATTTAAAAGGGGCTAGAATTGAGATGATTACTAGGTTTAACTGTAAGTAAACCAGACAAATGTCTTTTTGTTTTTTTTAATTAATTATTTTTGGCCACTCCATGCAGCATGCAGGATATTAGTTCCCCGACCAGGGATTGAACCCATGCCCCCTGCAGTGGAGTGTGGAGTCTTAACCACTGGACCAACAGGGAGGTCCCACAAATGTCTTTTAAAATTTTTCAGAAAGTGGTATTTTGCAAAGGCTAAATCATACATCAAGCTGTGACCATGAGCTCACCTTTCCATTCAGTGTTCCATGGACCCGGTGCCACTGGCGGTTCATCTCTCCGAGATGCTCTGCAAACTCTGTTCTCTCATAGCGCTTACTTTCCACATCACAGGTGCTTAACTGAAGTAATGACTGGTTAACAAAGTCAACTATCCATTGTTTATAGTCCATTTCCATTCTAAACTCCTAAAATGAACAAAGAAAACAAAATTAAACCACCAAAGCCTGAATTGAAGCAGATGAACTGGACCTCTCCTTTGGTGCGCTGTAGGGGGCGCCAGGCTCCCACCCAGTAATCAAGAGGCACCTGTCTGGAGCTATGTTCTACCCTCCCCCAACCCCACCACGCATCTGCTTTATTTGAGTGGAGAGTCTTTTGGGGAATTACACATTCCTGGGAACAGAGAGACTCACCGCTTTCAAACAGACTGAAAAGTCAAAGATGGTACCATGTATGGTAGTTGCATCATAGGAACCAAAATCAAGACCCAGAGTCTGACAAAGGATTCCTTTGAGAGGCTTCCCGAGAGCTCCACTGGAATTCAGAGCCATCCTGTGGGCTCATGGAAATGACAGGATGGGAAGTCTGAAGTTAAGACTCTCCCAGAAAAGCCAGGACACCTTTAAGGAGCTCTGCCAGTTTAGGCAGCTTCTCTTCCTCTGCGGACCGTCTAGGCCTCCCCGTTTGGATGACTTTAAGTTCTAGAGCGATCCTAAACCCTCCCAGGGCCACGCATGTTTCTGTTAAGGCTGATACTTGTTCGGTTTATTCTGGCAAGTTCCAGCACCTCCATAGCAGACATCCAAGGGTAAAACTATGTGCTAGGTTACTAGGGCCTGTGAGAAAAATACACATAGGCCCTCTACAGATTGTACTACTCACTGAAGTTAGGATGGGATAGGATATAAAAAGGAAATCCTTGCTAATACCATGCTTTGTGATTAAGCCATTCATCTTCTGCCTCCCAGAGGCTACATCCATTAGCCTATGAGGTCTTGGAAAGCAATGACCGGAGTCTTCATTCATCTTTGTGTTCCTAGTGGCGAACACCTTGCCTGGCACACAATAAGTGTTTGTGCGTGGCTTGTTAAATGTTAGTTAAATCTACTTGAAATCAAATATCGTGGAGAAGGCCGCATCCCTATCTATTTGTAGAAGGATATCAACTTTTCCTTACATATTCTCTTATCCAAAGAACATTTACTTAACACCTATTGGATGCCAGGTGTTGGGCTAGGTGTGCTGTTTCAGGGAGGTAAAGGAGGAGCCCCTGCTCTCAAGAAGCTAAGTCAAGGTGGGGAGATAGGCAAGTAAGAAAATAATTATAATACCGGGTGACACGAACTATTGATAGCACCATGGAGACACCTAATCCTGGAAAGTAAACCGATCTGGCTGGGAGAGTCAGGGTAGATTTCCAAATGAGAAGATACTTGAACTGACTCTTGAAGGATGACTAAGAAGATTCCTACAGCTAAAAGCAGGACACTGGAATTCCAGGCCAAAGGTACAGCACGTACAAAAGCAAAAGCACGAGCAAGAGAGCGCCAGGGGCGGTGGAGGGACCGCAAAGGATTTGGTTCAGGCTGAGTCCAGGGTTTATGTGGGGAAATGAAGAGCCAGAGCCAGTTAAAAGCTTGGATTCTGTCCTGTGGTGATGGGCGCTACCAAAGGAAACTGGGCAGAATAAGAGCAAGTATACTAACTCCTCTCTCCAGAATCATCCACCATCCCATTCCCCACGCTTAGAATTAGTTTTTCTAAATAATATCCTCCATGCCTCTTTGTTCAGTATTTCCCTTCCAACTGACTTGCCTTCTTTATTTAATGGAAAGGCTTCTGGCTTTTTTGTATAATTACCTTGTACTTGTGAAGAAGATTTTTAACTTGAGATGCAGAACTCAGTGAATGCTCAGAGTCTTCATCTGCAGTTTGATGTTCCACATTGTTCATCCAGTTAATCATTTCTGTTATTGCTTTACGAGATGGCAATTTCTCCATCTGAAGCTGCAAAATCAAAATGATTTCCATTTAATTACCTGCAGTTAACAAAATGAATCAGGGCATCACTTAAGATAATATCTGGTTTGATAAAAGGTCTTGCCACATAATTATGCAGGTTACTCACAAAAACAAACCCAGCATTCAAGCTCAGAATAAGTGACCCCAAAACAATGACAATGACCTTCACATAAACGAACACAGTGGTGCAGATAAACTGGGAAATAAAGTAATTAAGCCCGATTTCTCTCTTAAGAAAGATCCCACTGGAGGAGAGTCCAGTAATTAAGACCTATATTCAGTGGTGCCAGAGAAAAGATAGGTGGTGTCAATGAAAATTACTGAGTCAGAGAAATGATTTTAAAAGAGTTGTGAGCTAACAAGTGAATGCTAATTCAAATGCTGGGTCTTTAACTACTTACCTGGTGAAGTTTTTCTTGGATGTCAGGAAGTTGAGTTATGAGCATTGTCCACTTTTGTTCAAACTGTGCTAAAGAAGCTCTCAGTGTTGCCGTATCAGCTTCTTTCAGGTGAAGAAGTTGGTTCCCAGTACTTAGAACTGCAGTTTTCAAGGAGGACTTTTCATCAAGTTCCTTTGAAAACTCCTAAAAGGAAACAGTTTCAAAGTTTAGAAACTTTTAAAATTTAAATGTGTCATGGAAGGACTTCCCTGGTGGTGCAGTGGTTAAGAATCCGCCTGCCAATGCAGGGGACATGGGTTTGAACCCTGGCCTGGGAAGATCCCACATGCCGCAGAGCAACTAAGCCCGTGCACCGCAACTACTGAGCCTGCGCTCTAGAGCCCATGAGCCACAACTACTGAGCCCGCGTGCCACAACTACTGAAGCCCGTGCGCCTAGAGCCTGTGTTCCGCAACAAGAGAAACCACCGCAATGAGGAGCCCGCGTACCGCAATGAAGAGTAGCCCCCGCTCACTGCAACTAGAGAAAGCCCACGCCCAGCAACGAAGACCCAACACAGCCAAAAAAATAAAGAAACAAATAAATATAAATAAATAAATAATAAATAAATAAATAAGGCATGGAGTAACTAAGAGTCAGAATAACTGGCTAGAGTCCAAAACTAAATAAATGAATTCAATTCAAATAGTAAATATTTATATGTGTAGGTATGTATGTGTGCATGTGTATATGTGCTCACATGTGAGCGCGCGCACGCGCACACACACACACACACACACACACACACACACATTTTTCCTGCTAAGTGTCAGGCACTGTTCCAGGCATTTGATATATGGTGGGGAACAAAAGAGATGGAGTTCCTGCCCCTTGAGTGGCTTATAATCTAATGGATTAATATTTTTAAAAATAGATAAATCATCATTTCAACTATAAAAAGAAAATACAGAACACAGCACTACGTTCTTTTTTTTAAAAGTTCATATTAAATGAACTAAACACAACAAATTTTTAACTAAAATATCTGAAATCTTTCCTGGTACTTACAGGTTTTTTCCAAGTATATTTAAAAAATATTTATATTTTAATATCAAAGTGAGTAATCATAGCTACAAAATATGAAAAATGGAGAAAAGACTAAGGGAAAAGACGAAAAGGTCTCAAAGTATAATTTATATCACAAAATTAATACTTTCTTTTCTTCAAAAGAAACCCCTTAAAACAACAGAACAATAACATTTTAGTAGAAACATCAATTCTGTATATAACAATTTAAAACCATGTATTTATTAGCTAACATTTATGAATTAATAATCCTGTGAGGTTTTAGGGGGCAGGTAGGGGAGTTATTTTCTGCACTTGTAAAACATGCCCCATGTCAGGGCAAGTTTTAAATATATATATATTTTATAGTGTCAATTTAAAATATACTTTATCATTATTATAAGCATATAAATCAATAGTATAAACAAATAGTTCTAAGTTTGAAGAATGCAGCTGCTATTAGCCCAAGTTTTACCCCTTATCTACAAACGATTATGGAAACTATCACACCAACTCTCCTAATTTTCCCCCGATATTTTTTTCTAACCAACAATTACCTGAGCATATTGTATTACAACTTACAAAAAAATTGTTTATGTTGCTTCTGATTGTGTCCAAGTCCTGAGACACATTGAGGGACTGCTCTTTCCAGTAGTTCAGAGTTTGCTGAGAAGATTCCAACCACTTGGTTAACTGATCTGAATCTCTGTTATAACTAATAGGAGCAAAGTGGGAGAGAAAGGAAATTAGAAACGATTGCATCCCCCGTATATTTTCTTCTGTTTCACCATTTATTTTCTTGTGTTGACCAATCCTATTATTCAGAAAAATCATGATTTTTTAAAGAATTATACCCTGTTTAATCCCAGGTCCCAAATCTGATGCTCCTGTCATTTTCTACGACTCTATAATGACTAATCAAGAACAAAGAGGCATTTTAAAGTCTAAAATAGTCTTTTAAAAGTTTATGACAGCTATATAAAAGTAAACCCACAGGTAAGGACAGAAATTATTTTTATTCATCAAACATCCTCTATAGATTTGTGTACAGTAAAAATATAATCAGCATTGGTATAAGTTGTATAATAGCGAATTGCTATTGGCTGGATGCCAATATATTTATCTGATGGAATGAAAATATCCAAGCAAAGTGCCGTCCCTCTTGTAACTTCTAAACTTCTCTAGGTTAAGACAGCCTCCCTAAGAGGTGGGAAAGAGAATGAGGTTAAGTGTTCTATGTTTTCTACCTTCTTCAAGGGTTTCAAGAATGAAGTAAGCGAAAGACAAATACCATATGATATCACTTATATGTGGAATCTAAAATATGATAAAAATGAACTTATTTACAATACAGAAACAGACTCACAGACATAGAAAACAAACTTATGGCCACCAAAGGGGAAAGGGATGGGGAGGGATAAATTAGGAGTTTGAGATTAACAAATACATACTACTATATATAAAATAGATAAACAACAAGGTCCTGCTATAAAGCACACAGAACTATATTCAGTATCCTATTAAACCACAATGGAAAAGAATATGAAAAAGAATATATGTATTATATATATGACTGAATATATATTACTGAACATGTATTATGAATCACTTTGCTATATACACCAGAAACTAACACAACATTGTAAATCAAGTACACTTCAACACAAAATAAAAAAAAATTTTTTTTAAAGATTTGATCAGTCAAAGCAAAAAAATTCTTTGAAGAACTCCAAAGACTTTTTCAAACTATTCCATTAGCTAAAATTATTTTTAAGATTTAAAAAAATTTGGGGGGCTTCCCTGGTGGCACAGTGGTTGAGAGTCCGCCTGCCGATGCAGGGGACACGGGTTCGTGCCCCGGTCCGGGAAGATCCCACATGCCACGGAGCGGCTGGGCCCGTGAGCCGTGGCCGCTGGGCCTGCGCGTCCGGAGCCTGTGCTCCGCAACGGGAGAGGCCACAGCAGTGAGAGGCCCGCGTACCGAAAAAAAAAAAAAAAAAATTTTGGAAAAGTGTAGGAAAGAGCAACATCATGGCATAAAGGTAACATGTATAATTTTATAACATAATTCCTAGTTTCCACAGGAGTGATTACACATTATCCTGAGTCTTGCAAACTAGCATCAGAGACTCTAGTTCCCATTTAGCCTGGAAGAGGGACTCAACTGCTTTAGACTGTCAAAAACCGTACAACAGGGGGACGGCATGTAAAATCTGGTTGACTGCAGAATCCCTCTGAGGTCTTTTTCTGATGCCAATCAATCCCTAAGAAACCACACCTGAGCAGATGCTTGAGAAGCGTTTGCAGTCTGTGTAGTTCATGATCAATTTTTTTGTTTAGGGACAACCACTGTTCTTCCAGTTTTGCAATCTGGCCCTCTAGTTCAGGACAGCTCACGGAGACCACCAGCTGTTTGCCTTCATTCACAGTCTGGTAAAGCCGGGCATGCTTCTCATCGATGTTTCTTTTTATTTGCTAATAAAAATAAAGTCATAGAATGAATGATTTAAAAATTAAATCAGCCAGTCAATTCACAAATACTTCATGAAAAACCTACAGTAGAGGCTACTGAAGAAACAGTAACACTTTCCAAACCCTCAAGACTCTTGCAGTCTGGCTGAACAAACATGATAAATGGATTATTAATTATCTTCCACAATGAGAGTGTCCAATGCATTTCTACTGCACAGATTATACATGCAATATAAAATGAAAATTCACAGATTTAGATCTGATCGTTACTTCTTTCACCTAGAAACTAGGTGATGGTCTACAGGGCACACTGAGCTTGCAGAGAGGTTTTGTGTGACCTAAAGCTTATTCTGAAAATCAAGAAATTTTACATAGAAATCAAGATTTCCTGTGACTCGGGGAAAACAGGAAGCTCTAGCAAGCTCCTTTGGAAGAGGTTGTTCTCCTGGGTTCTCCTCCACCACTGTCCCCACCAGCCCTCCCACTGTCCACCCAGTCAGTGACCCTTATTTCCGTTCTCCTGCCTGGGCACCTGGAAGCATTTTACATTGCGGCCTAGGTATGAAGGGGATCAATAAGAAAACATTTCTTTATCATCTTTTAGACCCAAACAGTAGGGGGGAAAGCTCATTTTGAGAGTCTTCTGGATATCAGGATTCAGGAGGGAGAAAAGAAGAGGATTTTAGAAGAATAAATGAAAACAACACATTGCTAATTCAACCTCATGAAAAAAAAAAAAAATTCTTCAGAACTGTGAATGCAATGACCCCCTGAAGAGAACTCTGTCTAAAGGCAATTATCTTCTGTAGTTGGGTTCAGCTAATGACACATACCCTGACTGTTACTTAAATTTAATCTTAAAAAATAAATTATGATCAAAACAGAACATTTGCTATTTTCCAATTAACTTAAGCTTTTTAAAAAATTAATTAAAAAGTCTACCTCCAATGCCCTTTCCACCACTCCTAGCTGCAACTCCTTCTGCCTGCCCAAGTCCACAGGCTAGAATAAAATGTCCAACATAAGTTTTAAAAAAAGGTTCTAATTTTCTAAGCCTTCAGTGTGAGACACTTCATCTTAAGAGCATCTCTGAAAAGTTTTTTTTTTTTTTTCAAAATATCTTTTGTTACAGTTACATGGAAATGCTGTTGTTTCATGGGTTGCCCTCATATATGAGAAGTTTTAATTTTCCCATTTTATACACGGGAGTCAGACTGCACTGGTCACTCGGTCAATGAGGTGTCAACCGGCAGTGGAACACCGCTTGTTCAACACCAGAGGCCATGCAACGGACTGACCCTACATTCCCGGCCCACAGACGTCCCCTGATCAAGATACACACAAACCTCTCCATGACGCAGAAGACGATAATGACCTAAGGAACGCTATCAGTGAGATGGGCTTTACTAGATATCTGTCTTCTTTTAGTCTGGCAAATGTATTTAAAAGTCTTAGAACAATTATTTTGATTTTTAAAATATTTCTAACTTAACAGAATCACAGGTTATAGTTTAAGGTATACAGCTACTCTTGGGGAAATAATCAGGCTTCTATCAGGTTGGCTAATATGAACTGTTTCTTAATATAATAAGGTTTAAAACCGATCTGTTTTCAGCTGCATTCTTTCAGCTGTTCAGGTGGTACCTTCTGCACCCCTAGGCTAACAAAGAATTGAAGAGCAGCTTCCCGCCCCCATAAGACTCAGCTTTATCTGAGTTCAACTCAATATGACAAGATGGCAAAGATATCCATGGCAGCTTTCAAGACACCTAGAGAGCATAACTACAGCATTCCAGCCTCTGAAAAATGTTCTTTACAGGAGCTTAAGTGCCTCCAAGGAATGGTGGGACCCTGCCAAGTATTCCATGCTTTCTTCTTCCATTCGGTCTGGTCTGGCAACAAACCTGCCTTTGAAGTTTTAAAGTTGATATATGATAGCAACCTCTAGCTGCACAACTCAGATTCTGACCACATACATTCTAAAGTTAAAACTAAGTATTTTCAGTTTCTGCAGAAAATATTTAAAACTTGTTTTTATCTGTTGGTCATGTTCTTAATACCATTTGAAAACCATTTTAAGGTTTTATCTTTTCTATGGCATTGAAATTTGAGACATAGAGACTTTGATAATAACAATATCAAACATTACACAAGAAAAAATTTCAAGTTTGAAGTCTCTTTATAACGCTGGTAGCAGGTAACAGATTATTGTTTGTCTCATAGGCTATGTCCAGTCAGGGCTTCCCTGTTGTCATAAAATATGTTCAGAGGCCCGTGGTTTACAAAGTTCTTCCCATACTTTAGCTCATGTCCACACCCACTGACATCCACCTCCAGAGACTGGTAGCACCAGCTTGATTACCTACATGCTACAGATAAAGACACTGAGGCTTAGGGACAGAAAGTTGACGAAGTGATAAGTGAGAGCCAGGACTCAAACCAAGGTCCCGACCCCACGTCAGACATGTGGTTATGTCAAGAACCCCGCAAGTAAATCTGCAGTTTCCCCAAATATGTCTCACTGTGAGTTGTGTGAGGAATGATATTTCATTTCAATTCAAATCATTCACCTTCAAAGTCAAGTAATTTAGTCAAAACACAATAAAAATACAAAGTGCTACAGACAATGACTTTGACGGCTTAAGTGGAAGCAAAATACCTGATAAAATGAAATCCTTTCCATTAATCTTTCCTCTGTCTCTTCCACCAAACTCACAGAGGGCAACGTAGATACAAGAATTTCCAGGTCCTTTTCAAGAGATGCATAGTTTTCATCAAATTCTTCCCATTTCTAAAGAATTAAGAACACATGATCAGCAGGGGGCTTTTTCTAGATTAGTTCCAGATAATGACAAAATTAATCCTAAAAACAAAAATGAACTCTGAGACCGTACAAAATTAAAGCACAGATTCCAGGGGTTTCTGAGATATAACCCACCCTAGTAAGAGCTCAGTGTCTGGTGGGAAACAACTCCACTTCCACTGCTTTGTGGAGAAGGTTTTAAAAAATCCAGTTGGTATTAGGGTTTTATGCTTGTCTCGTCAAATCGAGTAGGGAATGATAGGATTAAGTTAAAGTGATACTCTCAGCATGCACCTCTGTGGAGACCTCAGAGCCTTTCTCTTACTTGGAAAGGAAGGGGTTAACTTGTAAAGTCTTTTTCAACAGAAGCTTCTGTTAGGCTGCTCCCAACGCTCCCTGCTCCAATCCCCAGTCCTACGAACATTACCCAACAGACACGACCCAAACCATTACCCTACCGTGCTGCTTGAAGAAGCTGTTTGAGAAGTTATGGGCTTACGCTTCATCAGGGGAGTAACTACTGCCTTAGCCTGAGTCTGCCTTGTCCTAGCTCTCTCTAGTTCCAGAGAAGCCCACCCTTAGGGTCTCAGCACTCTACAGAGCTGACTTAGGGACGTGAAATCTTACCTGCTGGAAAATTAACCACCTTAGTAATTCTCATAGCTAGTGAAACAGCGGGTGACATGGCTGTTAGGGGCACTCACTGGGTTCATGGAGTCTTTTTTTATTTAACTTATCTATTAACTATTTGGCTGTGCCACAGGGCATGTGGGATCTTAGTTCCCTGACCAGGGAGTAAACCTGTTACCCCTGCAGTAGAAGCATGGAGTCTTAACCAGTGGACTGCCAGGGAAGTCCCTCATGGAGTCTTTTTTTTAAATACGATGAACTATTACTATAAATATCAACTTGACACACTAACTAGAAAATTAATTTTATTAGCATAAAATAATACCATAGCTTATTATCACATTAAAAAGTTGAATACTGGAACTTTCCTGGTGGTGCAGTGGTTAGGAATCTGCCTGCCAGTGCAGGGGACATGGGTTTGATCCCTTGTCTGGGAAGATCCCACATGCTGTGGAGCAACTAAGCCCGTGCGCCACAACTACTGAGCCTGCGCTCTAGAGCCCGTGAGCCACAACTACTGAGCCCATGTGCCACAACTACTGAAGCCTGTGAGCCTAGAGCCCGTGCTCCCCAACAAGAGAAGCCACTGCGACGAGAAGCCCACGCACCGCAACGAAGAGTAGCCCCCGCTCGCCGCCAACTAGAGAAAGCCCGCGTGCAGCAACGAAGACTCAATGCAGTCAAAAAGAAAATAAATTTAAAAAAAAAAGTTGACTATTTCTTTGTTTTTGTTTATTTCCTTTATGTGCTAACATCCACCGTGTTTAAGAAGTTAAAGGGAAAATAAACCTTAAAATTGAGAAAGAGCTTTACGTAAGCTTAATTTTTTTCTTTGAATCGGGACAGGACTGTCATGAATCTACTTCAGCAACAGAACATCTGGGCTTGCCCTCTTCGGGATGCACCATTTCTGAACCGCTGACTATTTCATCAAATGATCTCATTCAAGATCTCAAAGTGCTTTCCATTCTGTTTATTTGTACACAAACCTGGAAGGTGGAAAGATGCTGTGCCATCCCTAACCAACATATAAGAAATCTCAGCTAATATTTCTTTCCGGGAGTAGCAGTCAGAGCTGGAACAGGATTCCACATTCCTCACTGCTGGTTCCCACTTAACTATTGCTTAATAATAACCAGATACTTGTTTTCAAAACTAGAGGTGATGGCTGAAAATCCAGAATTCCCGGCTTAAGCACAAAATTTATGAAAGCCACATACCTGCAATAAACTTTGCAGCTTTATTCCACACTGGTGTGACTTTTCTTCTAGTAATTTAACTTCCTTTACTTGTTCTGCCCACACTGTCTCTTTCTTTTGCAATAAAGAAGGAAGCATTTTGTTGGAGTATGTTTGGATCAACAGCATGTCAGCAACAAGCTTCCGGAAAAAAAGCTGTGAAGTGAGGAAGATTTTAATATTTATTTATTTTTACATTGTGAAAAATCTTAAAATTCATTACTTCAACATGTTCTAGTGTCATTTACTTTTTAATCCAAAATCCCAGGACAGCCATGTAGAGTCAAACACACGAGAAAACGAAATAAAAATTGCCTATGTGTCCACAGTCTTTGAGTACGAATGGAATTTTAACAAATCACAAAGAAAAATTACCCTAGGTAATATTTTCCACAAAATAGTCCAAATTAAAGGGCAAACATTATTAGTCAGTTTAAATTTCCAGTGAGATCTTCCTATGTCAGTTATTCCAAGTTTTAAGAAACTTTACAAAAAGTGGTAAAGTCACTGATGTGGCTAATTAGTTTCAAGATGATAAATTGGATGGATAGTTGTGTGAGCCCAAGAAACTCACATATTCAAGAGCCAGGGGTTCCTAAACTCTGGTTCTAACTTCTACACAATAAAATAGTTAACTAGAGGGAATTCACTGATGGGGTCTATTGGGATTCTGGTTGGTGAAAGCTCCCAGAATAGCACTTTAAGGCCTTTAAAGAGGAAGGTTTTCCTTCACACGCCTCTCTATTTACAGTCGGCTGCCCCCTCTAGTTGTTTGGGGGGGATTTCTTATTAGGTGAATCCCTTCTCTTGTTCCTTGAAAAGGATACATACAAGGGTTTATAAAAGCATCTATCATAAGGTCTGACACACTGTATATATCAGTTAATAGATTTTCTCCTCTTCCCCGCCATCCTTTATACAATATTTACCTCTGAATTTTTCTTAGACTAAGGTCTACTTAATCAAAAGCCTAGACTTCAGCTTACTGAAGGCAGGAACTCTGTCTTATACATTTTTATTATCAGCACTTAATTACTGCATATCTCTTGTTGATGATCATGAGGTTTTGTTTAATGAAATGAATGGAAAACAAAAGGATTTACCGTAGCATTACGCTAGACATACATTTACGTAATTTAAATATTTCTTTTGATTTCGGTTCTCAGTAAAACCTCTCCTAACCCCCCAATTCGATTCCCTCTATTAAATGTTCTTAAAGTGTGTATGCCAAGTTTAATTTTAAATTTGTTTGAATGGCTCCTTGACAAATATGTCTTCTCAATCAACTGAAAGCTCCATAAGTATTAGGAACTATGTCTGTTTTCACTCACAATCATATTCTTACGAGTTTAGCAGGGTTCCTGGTACACAGGGAGCACTGTAATAGATGTTTGTTAAAAGAATGAAGGAATGATGTAAATTTCACCAGGGAAGAAAACGGATGCTCTTAGTTCACATTCAGAAAAACTTAAAAGTCTATGAAAAGGTGATCTGACCCACGTGTCTTACCTTGTGATTTTGTATTTGAGCCTGTAAGGCAACTTTACTTTTGGTTTGTTGTAAGGGGTCATGAGCAAGATTTTCCTTTCCGATATTCACCAGTTCTACCATGCCTTGCAACAAAGCATCTTGCTGGCTCTCAGTGATGAAAGGGCTGCTGAGTTTTGTGTACCTGGCTCTCAGGATTCCCCACATTCTGTCAAGTACATCCTGAAAAGAAAGAGCAGGCGTGCACAGACTTTTCCATCCAACCATGAAAATAACCCAAATGAAGAACATATCTAAATTCCCTTGGTAGAAGAAAAAAGTCTTACTCTTTACAATCATAGTAATTCACGGAGAGTAAATTATAAGAGTAATACTCTTTATAATTCATAGTTCTGTTCTCTGCTCAGACATACCTCTAATTTGTAAACCTCCTGGAGTAGAACAGAAGGTAAATGAAGGCTTTCCCCTTCGTCTCTTAGCTTAGCCACTCGGCTCTCAGAGTTCTGCAGCTCCACTGTGTATGCATCTGCTTTCTAAAGCGAGAGACAATACAAAAAAGGAAAACCGTTTAATAAGGCGTCTACATATTCATTTTAAAAGAATTGAACATTTTGTCTTTCTCCAGAGCTGGAATCTGGATGGTCCCTGTGGGAACAACATCCTTATAGCCGTGGAAGAGGGCCAAAGTCGAGTTATTCCCTGGAAGCCTCCCCAGTCTCCCTGTGATGAAACATCCAGGTCAGGCTCAAGGAGCAGACTCTTCCACGGGTCAGAAAGAAGGGAGCATGTACATTTGTTCCAAGACTGGCCAGTTCCTTCGTGGCATCACACTCTTCTTTGTGTCTGTGGTTAAAGAGCAACCTGTTTAATGGGTTTGATTTAATATTTGGTGCTTAACCCATAGCAGACTGTGTGTGCGGTGGGGGGTGCAGACTTAGAAAGCTAATCATTTAGGGGCAACAGGAGAGGAGGAGATGGTCTCTTCAGACCTCAGAGAAAGGGATCTGAAAGACGTGTTCGTGTGTCTGTCTCCCTCTGCCCCTGCCGAGGCTGGAGGGAAAGGGCTCCCCACGATCTAAGACTGTTACTGTGGCAGAAACCTCTGGCTTATGCAAATAAATGGGGCTAAGGCCCTTGTGTTCTACCGAAAAAAAAAAAAAGAATTAAACAGTATAGAAAAGAATTAAGGGAAAAGTGAAAGTCCCACTTCTCTATCCTCTCCATTCTCCCCAAAGATCCACAGTTGACAGTTTGTTCCTTATGTGTTCAAAGCATGTACTGAGTAGAGGTATAGTGCACATCCTGAAACACAATAGATTGCACACCTCATTGTGTTCTGCAATTTGCATTCCTCCCTTACAAGCTCCTCAGCATCTCTTCACATCAGTACAAACGTATCTGGAGCCTTTTAAACAGACATATAATATGCCATTGTAAGGCTGCTCACTGCTTTAGCAACAGTCTGCTCTTAACGGACTTTTGGGCTATTTAGAGTCTTTAATGCAAGCAGTGCAGCTAGGTCCATCCTTGAATATTCATAAATATATTTATCTTTATGCACTTGCCTTTTTCTTTAGGATACGTGCAAGTCCAGTACCTAGAGAAGTGCCTGAACATAGTAGGTCCTCAATTAATACTTGCTGGGTAAATGGAGTGAAAGGGCTGCTGTATGCAAGAGCATTTAGGCTTAAAGTTTTGATATGTAGCCAAATGATCCCTAGATGCTGGACTAATTGGCACTCCTACAAAGAGGGTGAGGGTTTCATTTCTCAATACCCTTCCCAACACTAAACAAACTTACATTTCGGGAAGTCATTCAGAAACACAGCTTATACACAAGACTCTCTGGTTCAAGGTTAAGTCAGTTTGAATTATTTTGACTTGATTACCTGAAGCTGTTCATCAATACTCTGGCCACTAATTTCATTCAGAGATTGTTGTAAAGACGTTTTATTCTTAATAAGTTGATCATATAATCGCTTTATTTCATTCTGTATAAAAAGATAAATGCAGGAAACAGTGAGAATCTCACTTAGGCCTTCAGTACCTTTTTAAAGATTCAGTTGTCCTTCAGTTTCTGTGCTATAAGAAATTTCAAACATATGCCAAAATAGGAGGAACCCCTGCATTACCAACATCCATCCAGCTTTAACAATTACTGACTTGGGCCTGGTCGTCTCTCTTCTGCACCCTCCCCTGAGCTTTCTTTTTTTGTTTTTTTTTTTTAAATTAATTAATTATTTTATTTATGGCTGTGTTGGGTCTTCGTTTCCGTGCAAGGGCTTTCTCTAGTTGTGGCAAGTGGGGGCCGCTCTTCATCGCAGTGCGCGGACCTCTCACTATCGCGGCCTCTCTTGTTGAGGAGCACAGGCTCCAGACGCGCAGACTCAGTAGCTGTGGCTCACGGGCCTAGTTGCTCCGCAGCATGTGGGATCCTCCCAGACCAGGGTTCAAACCCGTGTCCCCTGCATTAACAGGCAGATTCTCAACCACTGCGCCACCAGGGAAGCCTGTCCCCTGAGCTTTCTTGACTGTACCTAACCTTCCTTCCCTCAGATTATTTGGAAGCAAATCCCAGATACCATATTATTTCACTAGTATATGTTTCAGTATGTATTTCCTAAAAGATAAAGATTCCTCCCTTTAAAAATACTACAAATCGGGCTTCCCTGGTGGCGCAGTGGTTGCGAATCCGCCTGCCGATGCAGGGGATACGGGTTCCTGCCCCGGTCCGGGAAGATCCCACATGCCGCGGAGCGGCTGGGCCCGTGAGCCATGGCCGCTGAGCCTGCGCGTCCGGAGCCTGTGCTCTGCAACGGGAGAGGCCACAACAGTGAGAGGCCCACGTACCCCACACACACACACAAATACTACAAATCAATAATAATTCCTTAGTATTATTAACTATCGAGGCAGGGTTCACATTTCTCTAATTGCCTATACTTTTTCCTTTTGGCTTGTTGGAACCGGGATCTAAATGAGGTCCAATAGGCTGTAATGGATTAACAAGTGTCTTAAGTCCCTTGTCATCTGCAGCCCCCCTGCCCATCTCTCTCTTTTTTTGGTGTTTTGGATTTTTTGGTGTTGGGGTGGCGGGATGGTCGTGGAGAAAAGCGCATACACACACATTCTATACAGCTTGCCACTGCCTGGGCCTGGCTGACTGCGTTCCCTTGGTGCCGCTCAACATGTTCCTCCCTTGTGTCTATTTGACTTGGATCCTAGAGGCTTGATCAGATTCAGGTTTGATTTTATGGGCAATACTCTTTCCTAAGTGATGTTCTGTTTCTTTTCCCTCTCATTAGATAGTTTTTAGTAGCTTCCTAACTAGTCCACCTGCCTCAAGTCTCTGCTCTAATCCCCATTAGACAACTGCCAGATGGATCTGCCGGAAATGTACGTGGACTGTCATTCCTTTGCTCAAAAACTGTAATGGCTCCCCTTACCTAGAAATCCTGCCAGGTGACGCTCTTTAAGTGGCTGAATGTAACGCAGGAAAGAAACATTACTTTAGCTCAACCTAACAAATTCACACCTGAGAGTTTGGAAAGGACCTCACTTTCAAATGGTCTCCCACCATGAGCAGCTGAACTAACTTAAAGACCTTCATAGAAAGAGTGTCATCGCTTTCCTTAGCAATTCCCACTCATGAATGCTGCCAGGAATAGGAATGAATGGAAATTAGAGGTCCATGCTACGACCTAAAACAGTGTCAAAGCAGCCAAGTGCACAGACCCATACCTGATAACTGCGGTTATAGTCGAGGCCAGCTTTCAGGGACTTGCTCCTAGAGGCAGTTGTAGCCTGGATGTGCTCCAGGTAGATCTGGAGGTTATCAAAACAGTCAAGGAACAGGCTGGCGTTCTTGCCAGGCCAAGTCATGGCTTTTGAAATATCATTCTTCTTGTCACTCATAGCTAAGCAAAGTTTTTTCAACTCAAGAGCCAGAGTCTGCAAAGTGGAGAGGAAGAAAGACACTGTGAACAAGGTCTGACCTTGAGCGCTTTCAGCTCTAGTTAACTAGTGGGCCGCCTGTGGTAATGGCCAACACATGGGCTTGACGGACGCTCCCTACCTCGTAGTGCACCTGCTGGGCACCGACATCCCCTCTCAGGAGCCAAGGGGTCTGCAGCATCTCCTCCACACTGCCCAGGCACTGACTGAGGGTCAGAAAGAGTTCAAGTAATTTCTTATCCAAATTTGCATATGTTTCTTCTGACACGTTTTCCTAAATCAAGAGGAGAAAAGGAAAAATAAAAATCACTAAGATTCCTCGCCTTCCTAAGCCTACATTTTCCCTGGTTTCCATTATAGTTTACAATTTATGTTATGCTTTTTTTTTTTATAATTAGTCATTTCAAATGCATTGTGAACTAGGTAGCAGAATAAATAAATAAAATTAAGATGTTAACTCTGAGAGAAACAAGTTTAAGAAACTCAGTGTTAGGTAGTGAGTTGACTACTGAATGGAATTAAAAGGTAAATCAAAAGATGAAGGACTTCTTTAGTGGGGCCATCCAGGTGGAAGCGTGGTCCCAGATAAATCACACTATCCCTCTTCCCACGTTCTCCGCCTCCCATATTTTAACATAGGAGAAAGTGGGTTAATGAAATCAAGTATGGCCTGGAGAAGGAAAAGAAGTCAAGAAACTTGAAGGATTCATTAGAAAAAGGTACAACATCTTAAAGGTAGGATTGGTACGGCATGGTACAGCCTGGTGACTATAAGTAAATTAGGAGCCTGCCGAAGTTACTGATTACCCCAATTTGGGCTGTTTCCTGCCCTGTTCTTTGATGGGTACCTAAGCTATCCCGCACACCGCCTCAGTGTTAATAAGCCTACTCAAGGTTGGAAACCTTGCAGCTACTCCCTCCCTCCTTCTCACCCTTGCAATCCCAGAGCCCCACTGCAGACAGTACTAATCAATCAAGATCCTTGTTCCTGCCAATTCTGGACTCAGGTTTAGAAGCCTATGCACATGGTATTCTACGCAACCACTACCAGAGTCAGTAAGAGAGATAAATCCTGTTTGCAATTCTAGGACTCATTCCATTATGTGTCCTATTATTTGTTCAGTAAAGAAAATTACGGCCAATTTACAATATCACATTTCCCCTCATTTTTGTTATTACAATGAGGAAAATATATAACATGCAGCAGCTACCTGTGTCTGAAGATTATCTGCTTCTTGACGGAGGTCTTCAAGTTGAGTGGTATAAGTTTTCAGTTCTTCAGTTGTTGGGTATCTAAAGTTATATATACTCACACTGGGTAGAACACTCATATTTGTGGCAACCTATTTGAAAAAGGGAAACCCTATTACAAACAGTTTGAGATCCTGTGAATGTTAACATAAAGCATCAAAAATGCCTTAACATGCTACCTTCCGAGTTTACCTTCTTGGAAAGTGTTTTTTGTCTATCTTGTCATTTATAAGAAAAAAATAATTAAATTAAAATTTAAATATTTTGGACAGCTTTGAAAAGTCATGACAGGCTTTACACAGACACTTGAGGGTCCATTTAGATAACAAAACGAGGGGAAACAAAGTATAATTTGAAAAATAGAATAAAACCACTAATCTTTCAATTTGTAGGGATGCTATCTATCTGTGTTCCAAGGTTAGTTGTTTCTTTTCCCATTTATTGGTAGACTCCTGGCATACAGCCAACTCTTACAATAGAATACAGTCACCTCCAGGGACAGATTTGCATCTTGATTTGTTATTGAAAAGCTAAATAAGTACTGAAAATGAGCTGTGACTTCAGAAGGGAGAATGATTCAGAGTTCATTTCTTTCCCAAATTGGAAAACTAACATATATAAAGGAACAGGTTGGGATGGTAGATGACTCTGCTGGGGTGGAAGGGTGGAGAACAAGGGATGTTATTCTATTGCTGGAAAAAGAATGATATATTACATGTTATAGTGTATATGACAAGGAGAAACCAAGACTAAAATCCTACCAATGAATTTGATTCAACTTTAATTGGTCAAATAAGGTTCTTGGTAGAGTAGAAGAGAACGGAAAAGTTCCCACCAGATTGGGGAATTGGGAAACCATTGAAAACCTGTGCCCCGGCAGTTTGAGTGCAAAGCTAAAGGCAGAAGCTTGACTGCTGGGAGCCACGGTGCTATTCTGCTCATGGGCTCCCTGTTTAGAGAGACATCCATCAGTAGCTGGCACAGTATGAATAAACCCTTGTAATCGCAATAATCAGGTGTGATAAGGTGTGCTGGTGAGAATACCTATAGACAGGTACCACTGGCATAGGGGCCAGCACACTGCAGATGCCAAATAATATATATATATATATATATATATATATATTTTTTTTTTTAATGCTTGGCTTTTATTTATTTATGGCTGTGTTGGGTCTTCATTTCTGCGCAAGGGCTTTCTCTAGTTGTGGCAAGGGGGGGGGCCACTCTTCATCGCGGTGTGTGGGTCTCTCATTATCGCGGCCTCTCTTGTTGAGGAGCACAGGCTCCAGACGCGCAGGCTCAGTAGTTGTGGCTCATGGGCCTAGTTGCTCCGCGGCATGTGGGATCTTCCCAGACCAGGGCTCGAACCTGTGTCCCCTGCATTAGCAGGCAGATTCTCAACCACTGCACCACCAGAGAAGCCCCCAAATAATATTTTGATGAATGAATGACACTTATATAGCAACGTATCATTTTCAAAGTATTTTTTTACATATATTATTCATTCCTTTATTCGTTCAACATATAGTAAACAAGATTTTTTGATGTTCCAGTTACTACTGTGCCAGGCACTCAAATGTGAATCAGGCAGACATGGTCTTTCTTCTCATACCATCTAATGGGGAATACAGACAAATACGCAGGTGTATAGTATAGTAAGAGCTATGATCAGGGAAGCCCAGCATGCTACAGAAGCACAAAAGGGAAGCACTTAATGCAGATTTCCAGGAAGATGAAAAGAGGACAGCTAAGTAAGAAAATCCACCTGGCATCTTTGCCTTCTGAAAATAAATAAACTGCTTTTTGAAAATAATGCAGAACATACACGTGTGTTTAATGAATGCTCGTTGGATTTTCAAAGGTAAACACACTTATTTACACTGTGTGCACATACACACTGACCTGGGGCTGCACAAGCTGAGGTAGAGGGAGCCGAATTTTTGATGAAAGTTCATGATGTAAATATTGCCATTTATCTCCACTTTGGCCCTGGGTTGACAAGATCAAGTCTGGAGCACCATTTTCAGGGCTAGATGCCTTACTGCTTTTAAGGGAAAACAAAAGGTGAAAAGAATAATCAACATACAAAAATTTTATTACATTCAGACAATGTTTTATAAGTGATATGAAAAGAAACACTGTGAACTCTCCCAACCACAATACTACCGAACGTCCGATTCTTTAAAAATATTTTACCTCACAGATGATGTCTGAGTTGTATCTTTATCATGTTGGCGATACTGAGGCCATATTTTGTTAGCGTTAAATTCTATGAATTTGATTAAATCTTTCTGTTCCATTGGTTTTAACTCCAGAACCTATAATTGAATAAGATTCAAATAGTCCAATCAATCAAGGTTTTCAGTTAGTACCCAAGGGTTTCTTCTGTTGAGATCAGCTGATCTGGAATCACTTCCTAAATCATTATTTACTATTACTCTTTCTTTCTTGCTTGTTCTTGTTAACTTTTATTTTTCGAAAACTTATTTAAAATATTCACACAATGACCAAGTATTGTTAAATATACGCTACACACATGGAAAACCACCAAAAATATACTAACACATTTTGAAACAATAGGGAAAGAAGTGTTGCAGTTACAGAGGTAAGTTCACCCTGAAGATATTTGCTTAGTTTGATATAAGACGCAAGTTAATAAGGCAGCCAAGTTCCGGTATCCCCAACGGCAGCAGATGAAAGCAAAACAGCTACTGCAGTAAACGCTCAAAACTCAGAGCTGCTGCACACACAGGAACACTCACACATCACACTTTCTATTCAGTCACGTAAGAAAACACTCCAATGGCCTTTCAGTATTTAGTTCAATGGGAAATTCCATACAGAAAGCTTTATTCTTATCTTTATAACTGTTCGGGGCTGAAATTACCTGTTGCTGCTGGAAATCTTTTTGTCTGCTAAACTGTGGCCTTTCAGTTACAACAGATTCAAATTCAGAAAGGTTATCTGGTTGGAGAACTTTCTGATGCTCGGAAGATTTCTTTAGCATGGTAGAATGCTGCAAAACATTTTATGATGGCAGACTATTTATTTAAAATGGTGACCTATTTCAATTCTAATAATGCAACTACACAATGGAAAAGTTTTATGTGAAGTAAATGACTGTATTTTGTTAATTACAATAATTATACACTACGATTTAATGTACTTATTTCATAACGACTTCAAAAACCACTATGTTTGATGAAGTGGTCGTTTTATCATTCCTCAACTTAACTCATCCAATGAGTTACTAAAAGCTAGGAAATCTATTGCACTTTTTTACTGAGGACAAAGTGAAATGGATATAAAAAACAGACATGGTATTATGCTTATGAACTCAAATTTCCCCTATGTCTAAAACGTAAGTAGTTGCTTTAAAAGAGAGAGAACATATTAGGATAAAAGGGGATCCATACAGCCTGTGTATTTGGAGCCAATCTTACTTCTGTGAATGTAGGTCCTCTTAAGTAGAAACCACCAACTCATAAGTATGGATGCAAATCTTACATAGTAAGATCCTACTCACAAGATGAACATTTGCATTTATATACACAGAATGCTTTTAAAAGTCACAGCACACTTTAGCTGTATGATACTTTCATCAGTATATGTGAATATTTATAAATGAACAACAAAAAGTACCCTGGAAACAGGTTTTTGTGTTTCTGGTTGTCAAATTTTAATCTTATCTATAAAGGCTTCATTTTTCCAGTCAATCAGAGTCACACAATTCCTTTAAAATATATCCTTCTTTTATGAAGAAGGCTTACAGAGAGCTCATTATCAGCAAGAACAATCAACCCAGTCAAACGAACTCTAACCAAACCAACACCATCACTAAAGACAACCTAGATGGGAAAACTACACAGCGAAATGAAACCAATGACAAAAGCCAGTGTAACCAAGCCTTACAGTTTTAAGAGGCATAATTCTTCCTCACTTACTGTAATTCCTCTGTAGTTGTTTCCTTACTTCCACCCACAGCTCTTTGCTGATGGATCGACCATATGCATGTATCTACATACATGTTTATACACAGTCATATTTTACCTGGTTCTCGCTGTATTTCTCCTGCAGCATCATCTGGACTTTTTCCAAATTGCACTTCACAGTTTTTAGTTTCAAGGAAAGTGCTTCAGCCTCCTGTTGAGTGGCTCCACTGTCTCCCAGGCCCTGATCTTTGCAATTCTCTAACAGAGAGGCAACCTTGTGCTCAATCTCTGTTAGCATAGCCTAGGAAATAAAATCATTTAATCAATCATAGGTTTGGTCCTAAGCAAATGTTACAGTCTAAGTTAGATTCACTCTCTCTAAGTGTATATATAAAGTCCTAGAAACACAAGTTGGAAGGGACCCTGGGGAAAGAAAAACAACTTCCACATAATTCCTGTGCTTATCCATAAGGGTACAACCAAACCAACTCCAAATCGGTTGTAAATAAATAAATTGGTTGTAAAATAATCTAAAACAAGTGATTCTATATTCACCTTAGAAAACAGAGCTTAATATATTCATTATAGCATAGTGGTTAAGACCACAGACACAGGAACTAGACTGCCTGGGTTCAGATCTCAGCCCTGCCACTTCGTAGCTGGGAAAATTTGGGCACCTTATACTGTATGGTTGTGCCTCTAGTCATCTGCAAAATGGGGATAATAACAGAACTTACCTCCTGAGGTCACTTTGAGAAGCTAGAGTTAAATCCACATACTTTGGCCAGGGCTTGATACGTAGTCTGTGCCAACTATTATTTTTTTCCCCACCTTCCTAACCTTTTTCTATTGCAATCCAAGTGCTGAGTAGTAATAAAAAAAAGAATTCTTTGAAAATTCTTTCCTTTGCTATTTTCCTTCGCTTTCTCAAGCCAAATAAGCTTCCCAAATATCAGAAGACGACTACAGAAGACATAATTTAGAACCTAAAACACTTAGTCATTGATACAACTGGCCAACTTACACCCGGATCTAAAAATAAATCAGGAGGATGAAGTAAGTTTCCCAGTAAGTCACCATCATTGTTTTCCTCCTAACAGATCAAGTTTGCCCTCTCCTGGGGCTCAGGAGCCCCAAAAGTCATGTCAACTGTCTGGGCACATGAGTGTAGCAGCAGCATTCAGCCTTACATGCCGGCACTGTGAATGCTTGGGCTAAAATAGTGTGTGACTATGAACAAGTTCAGTTCTTTGAGAGAAACTTAAGGAAGAACTCTATTCTTAAAACAAATTTTCACATAACAAACTTATAACTTCTCCATTCAAGCAAATTACTTGTATCCTCTATAATATAGACTCTTCTGAGCTTAAACAATATGTACTTATAGATTTTAAAGTGGCTGTAAACAAAGTATACTATAATTCTGCACTCTTTTTCTCCATTTAGCTATTTTATGTATACATTTTCATGTGTCTACATACATATACTTCATGATTCCTATTTAATAGCCACAAGTCAATACTCTATAATTCTCTTAATCTCCCTATTGTTAAGCCTTTCAACTGCTTCCAGGGCTTCACTTCTGTAATCAATGCAGCCATAAATATTCTTCTCCTTTTGGGTTATTTTCAGAGGGTAAATTTAAAGTAATGGGATTATTAGGTCAAAGAAGATGGACATCTTATCTGCTGACAGCTGACTCCCCAAAACATTGAACCAATCAGACAGACATTAGTGGATCTATTTCTCCAGAGTTTTCCAGGATGGTATAATTTTTGTCAAGGTAATGTAGGAACAAAACAACAGCTGTTTTGATTCACAAGTCTTTAATAATCAAGGCTAAACATTCTTCTCAAATATTAAATTACCGAATATAATTTTTTCTTGACCGATCTGTTTGCTGCTGTCCTTTGGACATTTTCCCTCTGGCAACTCAGTGTTTTTACAGACCACTGTAAGGCTTTTTATATGTTTCAAAGTTAAACTGTATGTGTCGTGGTGTTATATAAATGAGCCAAAGTTGGCCCCTGTATATTGACCCATATGTTGTTCATTTCTTCACAGCAGAAATATCAGCTCACATTTCACTAGTGTCAGACTCAAAACTGGACCCCCATATCTGTTCGCCATGGTTAAGACAAACTTTGGTGCTCTAAAGACCCCAGCCTCTGCTATCCTTCAGAGCTCTCTGGCATCACCTAGACACGAGCCCCTCTGGACTGCCCATCTTCTGGGAGTTCCATTGTCTCTTCCCTTCCGGGTGGTGGTCCCACCCTCACTCCTTGCCAAAGCCTCTGGAAGGTCCCCTGCCATAAGAGACTTTCCAGTCCCTCCAGGTCCCACCAAAACGCTTTATTTGGTCCCACCAAATAAAGCTCATTGCGAGCTACTGCCACCTTGCGGTCCTGTTTTTTCCTTGAGCAGCTCTCACATCCTTGAACTCACTACAAGTGGCCCAAGGACCAGATTTTGGTAATGATCAAGGAATTGGCTCTGGGGGTCTACCCAGTCAGCAGGACAATCAATTGGCAGATGGCTTCTGAATGGCCTTAAGTGGCTAGGTCTCAACATCTGGAATACTGCAGGTTCAGATTAGAGTAGCACTGCTCTGTGCTGAATTACTCTGTCTTCTCCAGACTCTCAAGCACTTCATCAGCTAGATCATGTAGTAGTGCCAGTATTTGAGTGAATCCGCCCTCGGAGCTGACTTTTGGGGTGAGAAGTGCTGAGCTGCCCAAGGAAGGAAGTCCAGCTTGCTTACCTGGGTCCCACTGGACAGGCACCGGATGTTGTAAGACTGTGAGTCTGAATGGAAAAAGGGGAGGAGTGCCGGCCTCGGGCCAAGGTGGGTCTTCCCCAACCCCATAAGGGATATAGTGGGTAGAGCTCCCTGTGGGCTGGCCAGTGACTTGGGTTACTCTGAGAGGAAGTCCTTGTCCCTGGGACCACTGCAAGCGAGCCAATCTGGCCAAGGCAGGTCTTAAGTGCCTTTAGGGGAGGCGCCTCGGCTGGACTGGGCTGGGCTGGGCTGGGCTGGGCTGGGCTGTCATGCGTGAAGCTCAATTATGCTCCTGCAGTGTCGTCAGTCTCGCCCCTCCCTGAAGGGGTACAGAGATCCCAACCTTTGGGCTATGCCAGCAAATGTTACTCAAAATGACTCCCAGGCAAGGAAGTTTACATTCCTGCCCCTCCCCAGCAAGAGCAGGAACATTTGTAATAACACGGCAGCAAAGCCCTTTTATATTGTATCTGCAATCCTGCAAATCAGGATATTCATTTTCATTTCTGATGAATGAAAATTCAAAGAATTTAATATTATGCATAAAATTAGTATTTATTGAGCACTTTATATATACTTCATACGCCAGACACTGATTTAGATAATTTATCTCATTTAATCCTGACAAAGTCTTAGGAGATAACCTACTCTATGAGGAAAATGAGGTGAGAAGTTAACTCCTACCAGTTCACAGTTAATGACTAGATCTGAGCTCTAGATTCTGAGATCTTACCCACTACTATCTCCCCAAATACTCTGCTTACGTAAATCATTTCAAAGAACTATCCTGAGAACAAAAAGTTGAGGCCAAGATAAACATAGGGGTCAGAGTAACAGGAAGAATCACACTGTCGCTTTAAAAGAAACTCACCCAGTCTTAGAAGGTGATTGGCGAAGAGGCAGACCACGAGCTCAGACCCATTAGGCTTACCTGGCACCCTACCAGCTGCTGTTCCACCACCTGCTGCATGTCTGCATCTAACGTTTCTGGCTCGAATGCCACGTTGGCTTGCTGCAGCCACAGCTCCAGCTCAGCCACCTGGTTCTTGCAGACATGGAGGACTTCCGCAGGTTTGGGCCTTGCTTTCTCCACTGTGGCCTCAAAAGCTCCTTGCTCATCAGAAAAGCCCGGAGCTGCAACCTTCATAGGAGGTGTGGTACCCTATGATAAATCCAAAGGCAATCCAGCGGTGAAAAGTTAGGAGTCCAAAACGTTCATATTTGGACTTGCAAAGACCTGTGAACTTACAGCATTTCCCCAGTTAAAAGAAAAATAAGGGCAGAACAAGTAAGAAAGAAAAGAAAAAGCCACCTCCACAGGCATAGCAATGATCACGTGACCTGGCGCCCCAGGTTTCCAAGCAGCTGATCTGCATGTACACAGGTACAGAGTTCCTAGGCACAGAGGATGCAAACAGGCTTGCAGTTCATTAAACCGTGGGTCCCAGGAGACAGGTGAGTGTGAGCGAGAGGGTGTGCATGTGGGTGTGGGTGTCTGAAACATTTCAGCGAATTGGCCGGTGTTTAAAGTTGCATGATGCATGATTAAGCAATGCTTACATTGCTGTGCACTCTGTTCAAACACGAAAAAGATCTTTACACACTGGCAGGGATACAAGGAAATATACCTCACACTTTTAACATCTTCTCAAGTAGTTTAGATTATAAAATATTTTAGCTTCCCCCCCACCCCCACTAGTACTTATCTAAACTTCTCCCTATTAAAAATAACTTGAGTCAAGTGATAAGCGTCACTGGGGTAATTTGGAAACTTTGCTCCTATTCTTCAGAGTGTCTCTAAAACTACTTTTCACCTTCTAAATACTCAAATATTACTGAGTTAAGGACTAGATGCTTATAGTATAGTATAGAGAAAGTATGATGTGTGATGTGTTCTTTTTAATATTGAAACACCTAGGTTGCTTATCGATCCGATAGAAAAATTTCTCCCAGGTACCAAGGGAGAGTATTCTAGTAATTATATAATAGATACTTTCAATTTGGAGGCAAAAGATGAATTGATACAGAGATATATTTGCTTCCCACATCTTTTTCCAGAATAGTGAAAGAGTATTGTCGACCCCTCTAGAGGAATTTCTTTAGGAATAAGGATCTGTGTTTTGCTCTACAAAATTAGTGATCTCCGTAAATATTTTATTCATTCTGAGTATGATGAAATGACAATGTTTTCTACATAAGGCTTTGCTAACTCCATCTCAGCATCTAATAAGGCACTATTTTGGCTAACTGAGAAATGGGAGTGGCTCACAAATGTGAGCAATATGCAACTCAAATGCGTATTTCCTAATATTTGTGGAATTTCGTTTAAACATAGAACTTTCAGTACAACAGAAGCAGACGAAATTGGTATGTGGTAACAAAAATATGCAGGGTATGAAAATACCACTCATTTTCACACACAATGATGAGGCTTATGAAAGCTGGTTTGGCAGAAGGGTCCTCTGAGTTGGACTCGTTCCCCTTGACCATCTATTAACTTCACATATGTTTGCCTTTTCTGCCAAAATGCTATTTCTCCCCTGCCTTCATCAGTGTTTTCTTCAAGAATCACCTTCCTAAGGAAGTCTTCCCATTGCCTTGCTTTCTCTGAAGTTCACATACAGATCTATATTTAGATTCACCTGCTTCAATTTTCTTTTTTAATTCTGATCTTTAAAAAAGCAACAGGGCTTCCCTGGTGGCGCAGTGGTTGAGAGTCCGCCTGCCGATGCAGGGGACACGGGTTCGTGCCCCGGTCCGGGAAGATCCCACATGCCGCGGAGCGGCTGCACCCGTGAGCCATGGCCGCTGAGCCTGCGCGTCCGGAGCCTGTTGCTCCGCAACGGGAGAGACCACAATAGTGAGAGGCCCGCGTACCGCAAAATAAATAAATAAATAAATAAATAAATAAATAAATAAATAAATAAATAAATAAATGAAAAAGCAACAGATATGTGATTTTACTGCCAGACACCAATTTCTAGTTATCTGATTGTTTTCTAGCTTTCAGATATTTCTATCTTGGTGGCAAAGATTTTGGGATCCTCTTGTCACCTGAGATAACAACCTGTTGATACTGATTGATTAATTAATTAATTAATCTTCAATAACAGATTTACCATCTGCCTTGCTTATTTCCTCAAAAACATTCGAGCACCTATATCTGCCACACAGATGTAGAAAAATGACAATATTTAATTTCTTAGCTTTCTCACTAACTCACTGAGTTAATGAGGAAATAAGGAAGCTGGATAACTGATCTCGGCTTTATTTGCTAGTTATTTGAACCTGAAAAGAATCCAAAGGTGACAGAAGAAAAAAAGATTATTTGTAACTGTAGAACTTCAATACCTGAAGGTGGCCTGGAGAATGTGCCAGGAATCGGTTCACTCACCTCTTTTTATAGTTACAGAAATCCAAGTACATTTAATGTTTAATCGGTTCACACCCCTCCCATCCCACCACATTGCTTCTGAGAAGCTCAGGCCCAGATATAAATTACTTGCCCAAGGTCACACAGCTCTGAGATCTTTTGATTCTGAGTCCACAGTTTTTTTCCATAATAGCACCCCTGCTGAATATCTTCTCCAAACGATAACCCCAAATTCTAAAAGTATTTAAATGAAAGTTTTATGACTGCACATTTTGGAGGGCTAAAAGAGTATGACCACAGGTATTTCTTGTTAGAGAATTATGTCATCTCTAAAGCATTAATGTAAACTGATAATACCCAAACTTTTATTGGGCTCTAGAGCTAGGCCACTGTGCTAAGACCATCTCATATTTCACACCCCAAACCCATTATTCCCAGTGCACAGATGAGGAAACTGAGGCTTAGAGAAGCTAGTCAAACTGACTATGGTCACACAACGAGTAAGTAGAACCAGAATCCAATCCCTGATTTCATTATGCCTTGGGGTCTACAAGTCCACATTTTTAAAAAAAATTTATTATTTATTTATTTATATTTATTTTTGGCTGCGTCGGGTCTTAGTTGCGGCACGCAGGATATTCGTTGAGGCATGAGGGATCTTTCGTCGAGGCACAGGCTTTTCTCTAGTTGTGGTATACGGCTTTTCTTTCTCTAGTTGCGGCTCACAGGCCCCAGGGCGCATGGGCTCTGTAGTTTGCCGCATGTGGGCTCTCTAGTTGAGGCGCGCGAGCTCAGTAGTTGTGGAGCGCGGGCATAGTTGCCCCGCGGCATGTGGGATCCCAGTTCCCTGACCAGGGATCGAACCCCCACCCCCTGCATTGTAAGGCGGATTCTTTACCACTGGACCACCAGGGAAGTCCCAAGTCTTGACATAATTCTGTCAACCCTCTGGCATCCAAGTTAGCCTCTCAGTTAGTGAATGTTATACTGCTTGATTTCTACATAACGCATCGCTGATCTAAGTAAGATCCATTTAAAAGGCAAATGAATTTTCTGGCTGTAGCTATATTTCATGCCAAAATACCAACCATCAAAAATATTTTACTGTCAATTCTACGAACAGGTGCACACACCCCACCCCACCCCCCCGTTTTATAAAATGCAAATCTGCCTGGCTAAAGTGCCTTACCTAAATGCGTCTGCACAAATACTACATATGCCACTGGGATGGTGTGGTGGCGGTTTATTTTGTGAGGCCGAATCTGCCTTGGTTTCACATCTTTCAATACTAAATATTCAAATTAGGAAGGCAGAGTGGAATATTCTGAGTCTGACTCTCACTCCTCCATTTACCAACTGTACTTTTATTCCCTGAATTTTGATTTCCTCATTTGTAAACATATGGCAGGTATTAACCTACCTTATTTAATCTGAGGATTAGACAGCAAATACAAATGCCTTTTATGTAATAGGCAGTTAATCAATATTAGCTCTCCTCCACTTTCATCGCCCCCATAAGTTATATCTACAGAAGAAAGAAGGAGGTGTTAATGGAAAGGCTAGTTCACCCTCACAAGCGGTGAGTGAGTAAAAAATCTTTAATTGCTCTGTACCACGCTTACTCTCTACGTAAACACCTGATGTCAAATCTTCCTGTGCTCCGGCTTGGCTGTGCACATGAAGATGTTAAAGTTCACAAAGACCTCTTGGTTTGCAATACAAAATATTGCAAAACACAGAGAGCTTGTCATCTCTGGGGGCTAGTCCAGGTATCTGGGCAGTTGGCTTGTCACCAACAGGGACCTACCTCTTGTGTTTGGCTGGGGCTCAGGGAAAATTCTGGGCCTTGCTCAGTGTTTAGTGAGTCTTGTGCAAAAATCCGTGCCATGGAACTATCACACATGCTCATTTCCCAAGCTGCCTCCTGTAAAGAAAAGAATGAGACGTCCAGAAAAGTTCCTGCTCTGCTGCCACGCAAGTCCCTCTTCCTGGACCTGCTCATGTTACAAATCACCTGCTTAAAAAATGTCTAGAGAAGTCAGGTGCATTGAGGAAAAAAAGTTTGTTCATTAGGCAAAAAAAATCAACTTCCTCAGGTTTGTCTTTATTTTGAAGACTCAAATTCTCTAAAGCTCTGTAGTTAATGAGGGACACACAAGGAATCTAGAGAATTACATATTTAAATGGATAATTAAGAGAATTAAAATTAAATACGATTATATGATAAAGCCCACATTTCTAATAATGGGGGAAAGATGAATTTTTAAAATTGGGAACAACTATCCTATCCATGAAAAACATGGCTAAATCCTCGCCTCACTACTAACAATGAATTCTAATTGTATGTAATATTTAAATGTAAAAGTTATACCATAAAAATTCTTGAAGAAAATATGAGTGAATCTATTTCTAATCTAGGAGTGGAGAGGGACTTCTAAAGCATGACAATAAAGGAAAAAAATATTAGTATTAACAACATGAATAAAATAACATGCACCACAAAAGACACCATAATCTAAGTTAAAAAAGAAATAACAGACTGGGATAACATCTTGCAAACTGTTAATATCCTTAATATGTTAATTACTGTTATAAATCAATAGGGAAAACATCCCAGTCTGTTTGAAGAAAAAGTCAAATGGCGTGAACAAGTGATTCATAAAAGAAGAATATGAAAGCCAATGAACACCTAAAGAGATACTCAAAATTCTTAGAATATATGCAATTTAAGCCACTGGCTATGTTTGGCTAAGACCGAAAATGTCCAGTATCAGCCTAGGGTCAGGAAAGAGGCATTTCCATGCATTCCTGGTAGAAATAAAATTGATGTACTCTTTCTAGAGGGCAGTTTGACAATGTGTGTCACATTTTAAATGGATGTACACTTTGATCCTAGTAAGTGTAACCCACTTACTAGGTCAGTCAAAGTTAAACAATGGGAAAATGAAATGTACACAAATATTTAACATAATGCAGTGGGAAAAGTGGATGACGTAATTGATCAATCTTGATTGCTCTACTTGCAAGCTGTGTGATCTTGGACAAGTTAACCTGGACTTTCTGAGCCTCATTTACTTCACCTTTAAAGTGAGAATATAACCCAGCTCACTCATTCTTGTGACTATTAAACAAGATGACATATACAAAGCATCTCATAGTTCCTAAGAAAATGTTACTTTCCTGCTCTGTGTACTGAAAACAGTAACTGCTATTAGAAAGTTATGAACCAAAAACCAAAGGTAAAGCTTAGATAAAATTGGAAAGGTAGGTTGGGATCATGATAAGTCTGGAAGTCAGGCTAAGAAGATTGCATTTTATTCAGCAGATAGTCAGAATCCAGGAAAGACTGGAGCTTAGCATGAACTGCTTTAGGAAAAGCCATCAGTTAATATTGTATAAGACATAAATGACTAGAGGCTATAAATCCACTTAGAAGGCTACTCTAAAGATCTAGGGAAGAAGTTCACAATTGCCTGGAATAGGAAGATGACAAAAATAATGGGAGGTGAAGAAGGATGTAAAGACTGAATGAACATCACTTGACCAGTGGATATGAAAGGTAAGACAAATGAGGTACCTGAGACGACTCTGAAGTTTGTCTCAGACTCTGAGAAAACAGTGGTGCCACTAACAGACACTGAGGAATTAGGAGGAAGAGGAAGCATTGAAGGAAAGTTGGTAAATGGATTTGAGATGAAGAAAATACATTCAAAAAGAGAAATCTATCTGGAGAGTAGAAATGAGGAACAGATTTATGGGAAAAGTCAAGACTAGAGATTTGATGTGGGAATCCCTGTCATACAGGTGACTACCAAACCTATGAGAGGAGAAGAAATTGCCATGAGAGAAAACACAGAAGAAAGAAGAGGACAAAACACTGGGGGAAATGCCTACCATCACAGAGATGGGGCAAGAGAAGGAGATGGAAGAGGGGCTGCAGGTAGATGAGACAAGAAAGTACAGAATTAAGAAAGCCAAAGAAACACTGCATTTCAAGAAGGAAGAGGTGGTTAGTGCTGAAGAGACCAAGAAGGATTAGGACTAATAAAAGGGCACTTAATTGATATGCAGAAGTCAACAGCAATTTAAGTATAGCAAGGGACAAAATCACGATTACAAAAGGGGCCAAGAAAGAGGAGCACCAAAGTAAAGGCATTTAGCCATAAATGAAAGAGGAAGCACCATGTAATTGATCTGGAAAGCAGGATCAAGAAATTCAATGGAATTCTATCAAACATTTAGAGAAGAGCTATCACCTGTCCTTCTCAAACTCTTCCAAAATACAGCAGAGGGAGGAAAACTCCCAAACTCATTCTACAAGGCCACCATCACCCCGATACCAAAAGCAGACAAAGATGTCATAAAGAAAGAAAACTACAGGCCAATATCACTGATGAACATAGATGCAAAAATCCTCAGCAAAATACTAGCAAACAGAATCCAACAGCACATTGAAAGGATCATACACCATGATCAAGTGGGGTTTATCCCAGGAATGCAAGGATTCTTCAATATACGCAAATCAATCAATGTGATACACCGTATTAACAAATTGAAGAATAAAAACCATATGATCATCTCAATAGATGTAGAAAAAGCTTTCGACAAAATTCAACACCCAATTATGATAAAAACCCTCCAGAAAGTAGGCATAGAGGGAACTTACCTCAACATAATAAAGGCCATATAAGACAAACCCACAGCCAACATCATCCTCAATGGTGAAAAACTGAAACCATTTCCACCAAGAACAGGAATAAGACAAGGTTGCCCACTCTCAGCACTATTATTCAACACTGTTTGGGAAGTTTTAGCCACAGCAATCAGAGAAGAAAAAGAAATAAAAGGAATCCAAATTGGAAAAGAAGAAGTAAAGCTGTCATTCTTTTTAGATGACATGATACTATACATTGAGAATCCTAAACACGCTACCAGGAAACTACTAGAGCTAATCAATGAATTTGGTAAAGTAGCAGGATACAAAATTAATGCACAGAAATCTCTTACATGCCTATACACTAATGATGAAAAATCTGAAAGAGAAATTAAGGAAACACTCCCATCTACCACTGTAACAGAAAGAATAAAATACCTACGAATAAACCTACCTAAGGAGACAAAAGACCTGTATGCAGAAAACTATAAGACACTGATGAAAGAAATTAAAGATGATACAAATAGATGGAGAGATATACCATGTTCTTGGATTGGAAGAATCAACATTGTGAAAATGACTCTACTACCCAAAGCAATCTACAGATTCAATGCAATCCCTATCAAACTACCACTGGCATTTTTCACAGAACTAGAACAAAAAATTGCACAATTTGTATGGAAACACAGGAGACCCCAAATAGCCAAAGCAATCTTGAGAAAGAAAAACGGAGCTGGAGGAATCAGGCTCCCTGACTTCAGACTATACTACAAAGCTACAGTAATCAAGACAGTATGGTACTGGTACAAAAACAGAAATCTAGATCAATGGAACAGGATGGAAAGCCCAGAGATAAACCCACGCACCTATGGTCGCCTTATCTTTGATAAAGGAGGCAAGAATATACAATGGAAAAAAGACAGCCTCTTCAATAAGTGGTGCTGGGAAAACTGGACAGGTACATGTGAAAGAATGAAATTAGAACACTCCCTAACACCATACACAAAAATAAACTCAAAATGGGCTAAAGAGGGCTCCCCTGGTGGCGCAGTGGTTGAGAGTCCACCTGCCGATGCACGGGACGCAGGTTCGTGCCCCGGTCCAGGAAGATTCCCACATGCCGCAGAGCGGCTAGGCCCGTGAGCCTGGCCACTTAGCCTGTGTGTCCGGAGTCTGTGCTCCACAACAGGAGAGGCCACAACAGTGAGAGGCCCGTGTACCGCAAAAAAAAAAAAAATGGACTAAAGACCTAAATGTAAGGCTAGACACTATAAAGCTCTTAGAGGAAAACATAGAACACTCTATGACATAAATCACAGCAAGATCCTTTTTGACCCACCTCCTAGAGAAATGGAAATAAAAACAAAAATAAACAAATGGGACCCAATGAAACTTCAAAGCTTTCGCACAGCAAAGGAAACCATCAATAAGACGAAAAGACAATCCTCAGAATGGGAGAAAATATTTGCAAATGAAGCAACTGACAAAGGATTAATCTCCAAGATTTACAAGCAGCTCATACAGCTCAATAACAAAAAAACAAACAACCCAATCCAAAAATGGGCAGAAGACCTAAATAGACATTTCTCCAAAGAAGATATACAGACTGTCAACAAACACATGAAAGAATGCTCAACATCATTAATCATTAGAGAAATGCGAATCAAAACTACAATGAGATATCATCTCACACCAGTCAGAATGGCCATCATCCAAAAATCTAGAAACAATAAATGCTGGAGAGGGTGTGGAGAAAAGGGAACCCTCTTGCACTGCTGGTGGGAATGTGAACTGGTACAGTCACTATGGAGAACAGTATGGAGGTTCCTTAAAAAACTACAAATAGAACTACCATATGACCCAGCAATCCCACTACTGGGCATATACCCTGAGAAAACCATAATTCAAAAAGAGTCATGTACCAAAATGTTCATTGCAGCTCTATTCACAATAGCCCAGAGATGGAAACAACCTAAGTGCCCATCATCGGATGAACGGATAACGAAGATGTGGCACATATACACAATGGAGTATTACTCAGCCATAAAAAGAAACGAAATAGAGCTATTTGTAATGAGGTGGGTAGACCTAGAGTCTGTCATACAGAGTGAAGTAAGTCAGAAAGAGAAAGACAAATACCGTATGCTAACACATATATATGGAATTTAAGAAAAAAAAATGTCATGAAGAACCTAGGGGTAAGACAGGAATAAAGACACAGACCTACTAGAGCATGGACTTGAGGATATGGGGAGGGGGAAGGGTGAGCTGTGACAAAGCGAGAGAGAGGCATGGACATATATACACTACCAAACATAAGGTAGATAGCTAGTGGGAGGCAGCCGCATAGCACAGGGAGATCAGCTCTGTGCTTTGTGACTGTCTGGAGGGGTGGGATAGGGAGAGTGGGAGGGAGGGAGACGCAAGAGGGAAGAGATATGGGAACATATGTATATGTATAACTGATTCACTTTGTTATAAAACAGAAACTAACACACCATTGTAAAGCAATTATACCCCAATAAAGACGTTAAAATAAAAAATAAAATAAAATAGATAAACAACAAGGTCCTACTGTATAGCACAGGGAACTATATTCAATATCCTGTAATAAACCATAATGGAAAAGAATATGAAAAAGAATATGTATACATATATATGTATAACTGAATCACTTTGTTGTACACCAGAAACAAACACAACATTGTAAATCAACTATACTTCAGTAAAACAATAATTGTTCAAAAAAAAAATCTACAAACAATAAATGCTGGAGAGGGTGTGGAGAAAAGGGAACACTCTTGCACTGTTGGTGGGAATGTAAATTGATACAGCCACTATGGAGAACAGTATGGAGGTTTTTTAAAAAACTAAAAATAGAACTACCATACAACCCAGCAATCCCAGTACCGGGCATATACCCTGAGAAAACCATAATTCAAAAAGAGTCATGTACCACAATGTTCATTGCGGCTCTATTTACAATAGCCAGGACACGGAAGCAATCTAAGTGTCCATCGACAGACGAATGGATAAAGAAGGATGTGGCACATATATACAATGGAATATTACTCAGCCATAAAAAGAAATGAAATTGAGTTATTTGTAATGAGGTGGATGGATCTAGAGTCTGTCATACAGAGTGAAGTAAGTCAGGAAGAGAAAAACAAATACCATATGCTAACACTTATATACGGAATCTAAAAAAAAAAAAAAGTTCATGAAGAACCTAGGGGCAGGACGGGAATAAAGACGCAGACCTACTAGAGAATGGACTTGAGGACACGGGGAGGGGGAAGGGTAAGCTGGGACAAAGTGAGCGAGTGGCATGTACATATATACACTACCAAATGTAAAACCGATAGCTAGTGGGAAGCAGCCGCATAGCACAGGGAAATCAGCTCGGTGCTTTGTGACCACCTCGAGGGGTGGGATAGGGAGGGTGGGAGGGAGGGGGACACTAGAGGGAAGAGATATGGGGATATATGTATATGTATAGCTGATGCCCTTTGTTATAAAGCAGAAACTAACACATCGTTGTAAAGCAATTATACTCCAATGAAGATGTAAAAAAAAAAAAAAAAAAAGAAATTCAATGCATTAAAGTAGCATATTGAGCTCAGTACAGGACCTCAAAATGTAGAAGGTAAAGTTCTTGCTTTTCATGAAACTGTGTCAGGTCTATGCATAAAACTGTGATAGGGCATAACGGAGGTTCAAAATGCTATGGGAAAACAAAGGGAAAGAGGCAGGCAGCTTCTTGGAGGAGGCGGAAGTTGAGATGGGCCTTTGTGGATGGGTAGGAAGGACGTCCACAGGCAGATATGGAGAGAAGGGCACCCCAGGGAGGCAAAGCACTTTCTGAAGAGATGGTCTGGGCTCTGGGTCCCTCAGCTTGTTCGGAGGGGTAGGGCCATGGGGGAGGGAATTTGTTAGGGAAGGGGAAACTGAATACTTCTGAGGTAGAGAGGAAAGGAAGCTACCAAGAGAAAGAGACTGGAGATGCAGGTACAAGTGTAGCCCCGTGCCAGAGAGGAATGAAAGGACTGGCCTGGGAGCTGGGGGAGGGGTCAGCCCTGGTCAGGAGGCAGGCGCGGGAGGTGTGTGGATCATAATGATGAAGAGATCTTTCAGGAGCAAGGGAAAAACATCATCTTCACATCAGCATGTAATAATGATTTTCTAAAGTGAGGGCATTTGCCCTCTATTTTGAGAGACTGGAGAAGGTTTAGAAGGTCATAAGGAGCAAAAAGACTTATTAATTTACCTTCCATGCTACTTTGTCCAAAAAGAGAATGATGGGGAGACCTCTCACCCCAACTGCTCCCCAAAGAGTGGCATGTTAAATGCTTTAACCACTATGGTAAACCTTTTAGGTGCTCCTTTCAGTTATGTTTTGTCAGTTTGGATTTTCACACATGGAGTGTTTCTCAGCAAAATACTCTCCTATTATCACTAAGTGCACAAAAGAAATGCAAGTAATAGATAAGTACTCAGCTGTCTTTGCTTTGTGCAGAGGTAACACTGAGAAGCTTAAAAAAATTTCAACCCACGTAGGTTCCCTCCTGAAGCATTCTTTCAATAAGAAATTCTTTGCTTTGGCTTACTATCCCTGCCCATCCCCAGCCCCAACAAATATGATATGTCCAGTATTACCTGAACCATCGTTCCAGAGGACGAGGATGCCCTGTCTTCCTCCACATCCTTGTCATGTTTCCAGAGTAAAGATGGGGACCCGGAAGGTGGCTCTGCTTTCTTATCTCCACTCTGACACAGCAATCAATTGATTAGCAAAGGGAGGTGATTTCCTACCATCATAACAGCATCTTCCTCATCTCTTTTATATGACTCAGCTTACCAGGTAGTATAACCGCAGCCCTTAATTCCACCCATCCCCCATTTGTCATCGATTTCTTTGGCTAACTACATCACAGGAGTCCAAATGTGGTTGCTCTTCCTAAAGCCTAAAAAATATTCTTATAAGTTGGGATTCAGCTCATGTCACACAAAGGGGATCTTTAAAACCGTGCTTTAGGAATTTGATCTGCTTTGGTACATGTAACCTCAAATGCTATCTTTAAAATAACAGCCTGATGAACATGTATTTTTTGATCTCTGTCAAAGACAAACAATGAATACTATAAACATATCAGTTCAGAGGCAAATACAGGTCTCAAATTAGAACTGCACTGAAGTGCACTCTTTTTTTTGGTCTTGGTACCTCCTCCACTCTCACAATTCTCTGTTGTGAAGAGGCATAATCAGATCATAAAGTTGTCTGATGGTCAGAGCGTGTAATAAGCCTCACTTCTCCTTGTCCGACCACTCAGCCCCACGTATCCTAGTGATACACTGAAGGACAACAGGCTGTTCTGTGTGACCGTGGAGCTACTGAACAATCTATAAAACGAGCAGGGAGAATGTCTGGTGGTTACGTGTGAGACATTAAAAACTGTAAATTGCTGCAATTTTCTTCCCTTTCGCACAAGACCCACTATCACTTTAATTCTTAAAGTATGAAATGGAAATTGATATCAGGAAAGACAACTGGTAAAGGTCTCATCCAACCAGTTCTGATGGAGTAATAAGGATTCATAGTAGGGTTAGTTGCTAATACCATTCTTTGTGTCCTTGGCAATGCTGTTTCAGACTAAAAAAAGTAATTCAAATATGGAAAGATAAAGTTCTATAAAGCACACCAGGAGTGCCAACCAAACAGCAGAGAAAGTACTCAAAACTCCAGAGAAAGTACTCAGAAGTCAGGATACAACAAAGAATTTCATCTTCTCCCTTCTGCCAACAAGTGTGTCTGAATTACATTTATTCCACTCTGGCCTGAAGTAGGTTTAGATGCACTTAAACATTAATAACATAAGACAACTACTTCAATCACCCTTACAAACTACCAGCATCGAATTTAAAAATCCTTACGTTTCCATTCATTTTAAGATCTTCTCATTGACCTTTTAGAGATTACTGTTCTAACAAACTTGAAAGAGAAAATCATTTTCCTTACTTCGCTCTTCTGGGAGCTTTCTTCCGCCTCTTCCTCGACGGCTGGCAGGAAGAACATGGAGCCCGTTCTGTTCAACTGAAAGGCACAGCACAAAGACTTGCAGCCGGGTTGCCGTTCACCGTCACCAGGATCCTGGCCTGGCCGCATTTTTATGTAGCTAATTTTTTACTTACTTTATCCAAGATGCCCACCCACACAAGAAGGCTCGGGGTCTAGCGACTCTCAGCTCATCCAGCTGAATATGATGACTCACTCAAATCTTAGATCTCTTTCATTTGCACTGCCTTCTGTGGCCCCTCATCAAACAATTCAAGAATGTGATTCATTGATGTGGATTCAGAGTGGGCTTAGAGAGGTGCTGGGCCCGTTTTTGAGTTTGCAATGGGCTGTTTAGTAGGAAGATACTTCAAAGGGTAGATGCCACCCACCTACCCATGGAATTTCATAAGCACCTCCTTAAGTAACTTGTGCATAAGAATTCTGGGGTGAGTCCAGAACAGACACACCCTAAGGATTAATATTCACTAGTGAATAGTCTCAGGCAGAGTATTTCCACTTTTAAAAATTCCTTTACTATAGGCCATATACATAGATGCCACGGGCCTTCCAGGTGAAAAATACTACCAATTTAAAGCTCTTGTGGAATGTGGGACCAGCATTAACTAATGTCATACCCACCTTCCATTCAGAAGCATCCCTCTCAGCCCCTCCATCCTCGTCTGATGCTCTGGCTGACAGCATTTCCTCTTCTAATTCTTGCTGTTTTTGCTGAAAATGCTGGTGAAGTTTTAGTACAGCAGCCTTCAAGTCCACCAACAGGTCTTCTTTTTTCTGGTTCAAGCTCAGAATCTGCTTTTCCGTACCTTCGATTTCTCCCTGCGCAGAAAGAGTGTTTGCATTCCTTTGGGACGTCTGATACCTTTGCCACAGGAGCCTACTTCAATCGGTACAAGGGATGAAGATTTTTCTATGCTGTGCAGTTGGCAGAGCCAGGAGCCAGTCCCTGGTACAGTGTAGCTCCTCTCCATCCAGACTGTGTTTCTAAATGACCTGGGGCGGGTTTATAAGCTCCCTTATAGGATGCCTTAGCCTCACCTGACACCTTGTCAATCAATCTCTAGGGGTCAAGCGGTGGCTCAGAAATTTGTAACAATCTCCACAGGTGACTGTGGTGTGCAGCCAGGGTTGCCACAGGACTGACTGACCAGAATCCGCAGGGTCAGGGGCCATGAACCTGCACTTTAACAAGTTTCCAGAAGATTTGTACGCAGACTAATGTTTGGGAACCACTGAGAGAAAACGAGGCTAGAAATCTCACACTTTTATTATCACTTTTGAAGTCTTCTTTAGTATTACTAAATACATTTACTTTTTTCTCACAGCCAAAGCATCCTAACAAATGGGAATAAATAAGCCAACAAGGGCACTGTGAAGTGTAACTTGTTATGGGAATGATGAACAGATGATTCCAAGCTTTAAAAGATTACTTTAGGGCTTCCCTGGTGGTGCAGTGGTTGAGAGTCCGCCTGCCGATGCAGGGGACACGGGTTCGTGCCCCGGTCCGGGAGGATCCCACATGCCGCGGAGCGGCTGGGCCCGTGAGCCATGGCCGCTGAGCCTGCGTGTCTGGAGCCTGTGCTCCGCAACGGGAGAGGCCACAACAGTGAGAGGCCCGTGTACCGCAAAAAAAAAAGATTACTTTAAAATTTTGTATGATTGACAACGTGGGAATAAAATTTCTTATACATGGTAGAAGTACAGATGCCCACTGTCTATCTAAAAGGATTATAGAATTATAGAATCCTAGATTTGGAGGAAATATCAGGTGTCGTCTTGTCTGACATCTTCCTCTTTAGCACCTGAAAGGCATCATTCAAAGCCTGAGCTTTACAGCAAGTGCTGTATCAGAAGACAACCTGCTCCTTTTTAGCAAACCTTTCACATATTGGAATTTTGTCCTTAATGTATTCCTTAACCCCCCAGTCCATTCATTCATTCTTTTCTTCCTTATTTCTTTTTTTTTTTTAATTTATTTATTATTTATTTGGTTGCACAGGGTCCTTAGTTTAAGTGGCAGGCTGGCTTCTTAGTTGCGGCTCGCCAGCTCCTTAATTGTGGCATGAGAACTCTTAGTTGCAGCACACATGTGGGATCCAGTTCCCCAGCCAGAGCTCGAACTGGGGCCCCCTGCACTGGGAGCTCGGAGTCTCAACTGCTGTGCCACCAGGGAAGTCCCATTTCTTCCTTATTTCTTTTTTTCCATCCATCCATCCTACAGATATTCATAGAATCATTAATTTTTTTTAGAGACAAAGAAACTCAACATGTCTCCACCTATAAGTGAGAGTTCTGAAGTCCAGAGAAAGAAGGTGATTTTTCCAGGGCTGCAGCTAGTGACAGAGCCTAGACCTGGACTTCTGACACCCAGCCCCCATGGCTCTTGTGCTACTGCACACATTCCGACACCAATACCCCTATTCTGTCTGAAGTTAAATTTCTTGTGATTGCTTTGGGAAATGATAACTTAATTAAATCTGAGTTGGCTGTGGTGTGTGTCCCTTTTCAATAAACACTAAACTTCAGAGGAACAGTGCCTCCCAACAGACGTTAATACTACAGCCATTAGAATAACACTTACAGAAACAGACTAGTCTGCAGAGCCACTAGCATTATGGAGACAGAGAAGGGCACAGAGCGGCCATTCTCAAAGTGGCATCTGCAGACCCTAGGGGGTCCACACTCCATAAGGTCAAGATCATTTTCATAATAATTCTAAAATGTTACTGGCCTTTCTCACTGTGTTGACATTTTTCTCTGTGTGATGTCGCAAAAGCAATGGTGGGTAAAGCTACTGACACAGTATGAATCAAGGCAGTGATATCAACTATATTAGTAGTTACTAGATGCTTCACCATCATGAATTTAATTGGGGAAAAAAGCCAGCTTCACTTAAGAATAGCCTTGATAAAGAACATGTAGTTTTAATATTCTGTATGACAAAGTGGGAAGCCTGCATAAAGCACTTCTGCTATATACCAAAGTTTAATGGTTGAGGAATAACACTCATGTGATTAAGTTTCAAGCTAACCTATCCATATTTTTCTCATAGAATACTATTTTTACTTGAAAAAAAAAGATGGTTGTTAAACCATACATACATAAATACATATATATACATGTAATATATATATAGATTTTTCTGAAGAGGTAGATGTTAATATTAATAAATGTGAATTTTTTAATATCGGCTACTGAAATGTGTCATCATTTGGAGGATTTACATGACTAGTCAAATAGTATTTTCCAAATGATCAAACATGATGTTATAAAATCATGCATGGTTGGAGATCCATTCCAAGTACAAGACAGACCAATGGATTTTAGTGTAAGAGTATGAAAAGTTCACTGACATGGCTTCAAATTCCATTTAACAATGAACCTCTGAGTAATTCTACTTGTTGGAGTTTAGTGTAGTTTCAAAGAATGTCCACAATTATTCAAAAGGGTTATTAAAATAGTTCTCTCTTTTCCATGTACATGTCTTTGAGAGGTTAGATTCTCTTTATATACTTCAAAGAAAATGACATACCTCAATAGATTGAATGCAGAAGAAGATGAGAATCTAGCTGTCTCCTAGTAAGCCAGACTAATGAGATTTGCAAAAATGTAAAACATTGTCACTCTTCTCACTACATTTTACATTTCTGAGTTTTAATATAAACACAAGCTCTTTGGGGTCCTTTAATTTTTTTTTTTAATTTTATTTTGTGGACCTCAGAAACACAGAATTAGATCATACTCCCTGCTTCACAACTTGTTTCCATCATTGTCCATGCATGGTATGCTCTTTTTTTTAATAATTTCTTTTTTAAAAAAATTTATTTATTTATTTATTTATTTTTGGTAGTGTTGGGTCTTTGTTGCTGCATGTGGGCTTTCTCTAGTTGTGGTTAGTGGGGACTACTCTTCAATGTGTGTGCAGGCTTCTCAGTGCGGTGGCTTCTGTTGTTGCAGAGCATGGGCTCTAGGCGCACGGGCTTCAGTAGTGTGGCAGTGGGCTCAGTAGTTGTGGCTTGCTGGCTCTAGAGCGCAGGCTCAATAGTTGTGGTGCACAGGCTTAGCTGCTCCGCGGCACGTGGGATCTTCCCGGACCAGGGATCGAACCTGTGTCCCCTGCATTGGCAGGCGGATTCTTAACCACTGCACCACCAGGGAAGTCCCTGGTCTTAAATTTTTTAACGTAAAGGGAAATTTGACACTTTTACAATACTGAATCTTTAATACCCTGAGTCTGCCTTATTGAGTCCACCACTTAATAGCTGTCTGTCATCTTGAACCCCTCTGTACTTCACTTCAGACATTAAGAAATTTGCCCTACATCTCACAGCTAGAAAGTGGTGTAACGAGGCTTTGAACACCATAGCAATTGCGTGCCTACATCAACTTGATGGCAATAGAGAGTTAACATGCAAACCATTGTAACTGGAAAGGGAAATTTGACACTTTTACAATACTGAAATTTGACACTTTTACAATACTGAATCTTTAATACCCTGAGTCTGCCTTATTGAGTCCACCACTTAATAGCTGTCTGTCATCTTGAACCCCTCTGTACTTCACTTCAGACATTAAGAAATTTGCCCTACATCTCACAGCTAGAAAGTGGTGTAACGAGGCTTTGAACACCATAGCAATTGCGTGCCTACATCAACTTGATGGCAATAGAGAGTTAACATGCAAACCATTGTAACTGGGTCCACAGGACATTGTTAATTAGGGCATATGGAGAGACTGCTTAGCATACGGAACTCTTTATTACAACAGCATTCAGTCTTTACTTCTAAAGCCCAGCCTGCCTGACCCCTATGCCAGAAAGCTAGCTGGAAAGCCAGGTTGTCCAAATACCATGTGTTATATCAGCCTCTTTGCTACCAGCCAGAATGCACCAAGTTGAGGCTAAAGACACTTGAAGAGACTTCCATTATGATAATTATATAATAACCTATTTTATGTAATAGGAATGAAAAGTAAATACACACATAAAATACCTTCAGTTGAAAGACAGAAGTAGGAAATACACTGTATCATCAAAAAGGGCTTGTAGACACCAACAGCTTAGAAAGTGATTGTTGAATAAACTGCTGGAAAAATGAATGAAAGAAATATACCTGTACTTGTGGCAGGTTGGCAGCTCCGTCTGGTGACATATGTTCATGGGAGAATTCAGCTGAATAATTATTTAAGATGTGTTTCAATTTTTCTATTTCTTCATCGCATTCATTTGTCTGTTTTATGACTATCTATAAAATAACCCCCCCAAAAGAAGATCAATGGGCTACTTCCAATGTCTATCTCCATCACAAACTCCAATCAATTATATCAATACACAACCATACAGATTCCAATAGGAAATGGTAGCCTCAATACAGAGAACAACATTTGCAAAGCTGGCACCTGACCTTCTTGCTCCACTTAGATGCTAGAGCACCTTGGGTTCAAGTTTAATTAGACATACGTTTGTTCTTAAGTATTCCCAGTCTAACGGGCTTATCCTGGGAAGCATTTTATAGCATGTTAACATAAAGTTGCTAAGTTTATGACATTACTGATATGTCACATACGCCATTTTAATACATATTCCTTGCGGGGTTTTCAATACACAGAAAGGTGACAATCCTGATTCAGAATGGAAAGGGCATGTGATTTGAGAAATGATGGGTTTTCCTGGTCCAGACACATCCTCACCTGGTACCCCTTGGGATCTGTGATATACATTTTATGGTAAGAGGTTGAGGTTTGAGAGCAGTCTGAGTTTGCAGAATAAGGCAAAACCAGAACAATACCTGGAATCTAGTGTTAAGGGAATAGTAGAGCTTGAACCTACTACCTGTGTGCTAAATGATATGATCAAAGTGTGATGAAAGATAATGGACTTCAAAAGAAAATCTAGATATTTCCTTGTGTGCTTCACAATGAAACAAAATGCCTTTTGAAACTACAAAGTTTCTGGCCAACACAGAATTCTTCCTTGTATTTTCTTTAATATTTAACTATAATTTTAGCTGCAGTCTGGAAATCAATAACTATGTTTGCTGCACACACCTGTTCCCCAGCACTCAGTAATGAGCTAAATCCCATTACTCCCCACAAAAGTAATTTGTCTTATTTTCCACAATGAGAGCACTTACAATTATCTAACACAGAAATGAAATGTACCATATTCTAATGATTTTCATTACCACTGGCTTACTTAGCTTTGAAATACCTGAGATGACATCTGATTTCCACTAACACAATAAGATGGAAAATTTTAGCAGCACAGTTTGATATCTAACTTGGCACAAAACCTAATTTCCTCTTCTACGGCTCCCCCTTCCATCTTGTGAAGGAGTCACTTTAAAGCATAGTTAGGACTGTTATTTTCTTTTTCTGACCAGGAGACCAATAAAGCACAAAAAGATTAAAAGTAACAGATCAAATTTTCTTTGTTTTCTTCTCTTTATATTATTAAAAAAATAGTACATTGAGTGCCAGATCTTTTTTCTCCCTGTGGGTGTTAGGAAATGATGTCAGCTGATCAGTAGCCAGGCCAGAGAGACTACATGAGCTAACACTCAAACCAGAGATTACAATATCCTCAAATCTTAGGAGAACAGAGTGACCACCAAATGTGAATGAAATTTAAGAGGGAGAAAGAGATAGCAATTCTCTTCTTATAACCAGGGGATGGATGGGAAGAAGGAAAAATAACCTTTCCTCTTACCCTGACACACTTAATCAAGAAAAGTAGGCAGGAGGGGGTGTCTACCAAGAGGGCTGAAAAGTCTGTGGCTCTTTCAGCAACTTTCTTTTCCTGTAGGAGTGGTTGTTGATATAGCAATACTAACCAAAGTAAAATGTAATTTCTATCTAATGATAATTCCTGCCTTGAGACAGGAGATCAATCAGAAGAATTTAAAAAAGCCCTCAGGGAGAGGCTAGAAGATGTCATCAGTTAGAAGGAAGAGACCTCGATATGAAGAATAATACTAGGGTCTAGAAACTCAAATTCTTTTCTTATCTGTACACAAATTAACCTCAACATACGTTCACTCTGGTCTTTCAGAAAGTCATCTGACCTTTGGACACTAGTCTCCTAATGTGTAAAAATAAAAATGGCAAAGTGTCTACCCTACCTGTATTGTGTTGGTAATAAATTGAAATGATTAATAGGAAAGCAACTGAGAGGTGTAAAGACATTATTGTGGGTCTGTCAGTCTCATGAGACTGCAAATGCACGGTTCAGGTTGAATCTCTTCCCACAGCATTTTACCCATGTAGATCTTCAATAATTAAAGAATGGAATGAAATAGAACAAAACTAGACTTTAATGTCTTCAACCAGAACAAGAATAAGAGCTGAGAAAAATCACTTTAACCTCATTTGAGCAACAAGATACTCTCATATCAAATGCCACCTCCTGGATAATAATACTGGAAGAGACCAAAAAGAATCAACACAGGCAGCATCTTATTGTCATGGGAATTTGACCCGCCCAACCATTAAAACAACACCAGCTTTTGCTGAATATTTTCATGCAATGAGTTGGCTGTCATCACAAAAACCACTCACCTTTAATAACTCATTTTGTTCCTGAGTCACATTTTCCAACAGTTTTACATCTTGTAAAAGCTGATCTGTCCGCTGAAACACAGGCAGAGGCTTCATTCCTGTCTGGGGTAACCTCAGTTCCACTCGGTAAGACACGATTTCAGCAATGGTTTTCTTCATGGGATGTATATTTTCCAGTATGACCTTAGACAAACATGGTACACAAGTGAAAAAAAAAAGGCCACTCCTAAATCTATTCAAAATCAAACTTTAGTCTTTATAGTTTTGAGATTTAAAACAGTGTCTTAGCTCAGGTTGAAAAGAACTAATATATTACTTGTGATCTGGCAGTTAGATAAGGTCTCAGGAAAGAATGCCTGGGCCAAGAGTACCCTCCCAGCATTACGTGATGCCTTTGGACAACCCTTTCCTTCTTTCTCTCCCTCCCACCTCTCTCTGTAGAGCTGTTATGTGCTTCGTGTGTTGTGACCAGGCAGTAAGCTGTGGAAGGGCAGGTACTGCCTCTTATTAACTTTCACAGCAACTGCACGCAGCACAGGGCTTCCCACATAATAGACCCTCAAAAAATGCTTATTGAATCGAACGGAACTGTCCTGCCAAATTTCCTAAGTCCCAAAACTGCACTTCTATTTTGTTTTAATGACATCTGATCCATAGATATCTGGATTTACATAATGAATAAATTAGGAGAGAGTATTCACTTTACTGAGTACTTCATATGTATTATTTCACTTAATCTTCACAACCACCCTAGGAGGTAGATATCATAACCTCCCTTTCACAGGTAAGGAAATTGGGTTCACAGAAGTTAGAAGACCCAGGTGAGGGCACACTGTAAGAGGCAGGGTCAGGATTAGAACCCAGGGCTGCCTGATCCCAAAGCCCATGCTCTTAACTGGTAGGCTGAGGGGGAAGCAACATCTGTATGCTGTTTAGTATGTCCCAGCTCCTGTGCTAGGGGCTCCATATACATTATAATTGTCCAACATAATCACCACAATACCAATGTACAGATATGAAAGCAAATCCAAGAAATGTTAACCAATCTCTCAAAGGCACACAGCCAGTAAGCAGGGCAGTTGGGGCTGGAACCCAGTTCTTCTGACTTGGAGGCTTAAGTGCTTAGACTATTAAACAAACACCTGGGTTTGACTTGAAGGAAAAACTACCAAACCTCGAAGTTTTAGGAAGAAATTAAATGAAAAAATAACCTATAGGAAAGTGACAGATACATAGATAGCACTAGAAATATGATTTAAAATATGATATTTATAGTCATTCATATCTATTTCCCAACTTTACTTTGCTCTTACTTTAGCAAAATTAAACACTTTTTATCACATCATATTATTACACATTTTAAAATAGGCAGAGTAAGTATTAAGAGAAAATATTTTTGATACTGATCCATGCTTACCTCCCCATGCTTAAGATGCTCTTCAGGTGGAAAATCAAACATTTCTTTTGATAGCAGGGTAGCTTTGATTTTTGAAACTCTTTTCTCCATTGATTTTACTTCCGTTTCAATGGCAACCACATCCTAGAATTTCAGAAACAAAAAAAACACACTCATGCAGTATATGTTATATGTTAATAATCTTTCTAAAACACAATTTACTGCCATTTACTCTATTCTCATATTTAACCAAAATATGTTTGCCACTTATATCACTTCAAAACTAACCAAGTGCTACACAGATAACGTGGACCGTTTTCAATCAAAATGTTGTTCTGTTAGTAATAGCATACCACAATACAAAGCATTGCTTATACTTACTGAGTTGAAAGATCCTCATGGGGCCAATTTTCAATTGTTTATGCTATGAGAACAAAAGTAGTATGCATCTGAACAAATTTTAAGTAAATTCTCAAATATCTACAAACTCTTTAGATTTATCTTTGGAGTGTCTTTAAACACTTGAATACAAGTGGGTCGACGCTGAAAAAATTCTCACTACTTTAAGTAAAACGGTAAAGTCACCCTTGGGAAACAAACACACAAGGAGCTGGAAAATTGACAGATTTTGGTGCCAATTCCCTAACAAACTTTTGCCGTGTGGAGAGTCACTAAATTACCTTATAACCTACTCAGATTAATATGAACAACAGATCATTTATCCAGTGGCTATTCTCCCATCAGTGTCAACTTCTAGAAAGTGGCCAAGAAACTTAAAGTGAAAATGCTGCAATTTGTGCTCTCAAACCTACATATTTATGAATATGTGCTATAAAACCTACATACTGAAGTCCACTCACACTGTAAGAGGGCCTTCAGACCTTTAGAGCTTTATGGAGATAAACTGAAGCAAAAATAATGCAGGGAATAGGAGAAACTACATAGAAATCATCAAAGGATTTCAAATTATCACAACTTGGAACCATTCAACATAGGACAAACATAACTTCACATAAGCAAATGAAGCAGTAATTATAGTAATTTACCTTCATATTATGAAACATTCAGTTATATTGAAATTATTTTCTATACCATATGTTTAAGAAAATACATAAATATATACAATGTATTTTATGGTAATTTCCATGAAAAGTTGTAGAAGCATTTAACAATTTTGGAATAAGCTTCAATAACCAAGAATATTTAATAAGTATGATTCTCTGAACTTACATAAGTGTGGTGCAGGGAATGTAAGTGAGAAATAAAAGGTAAATTATTAAGACTAACTGCATCTGCCTTTGCTGTGTGACTCCATCCTTAAATAAATGCTTCACAGGTTTCGAGCCAAAATAAATAAAATTATTTAAAAATCCAGTGGCTGGGGCTTCCCTGGTGGCGCAGTGGTTGAGAGTCCGCCTGCCGATGCAGGGCACATGGGTTCGTGCCCCGGTCCGGGAAGATCCCACATGCCGCAGAGCAGCTGGGCCCGTGAACCATGGCCACTGAGCCTGCGCGTCCGGAGCCTGTGCTCCGCAACGGGAGAGGCCACAACAGTGAGAGGCCCGCGTACCGCAAAAAAAAAAAAATAGACCACTTCTGGACTGAGAATGGGGATATGATTTTTTGTTGTAGTTGCACTATAGGGTACAAAGTAAAATGTAATTCAAGAAATAACATAAATGAAAAATGTACCAGATCAATGTGTCTTCATAGAACTGATTAGTAGTATAACTCTAATTTACTAAATGAAATATAAATTTAAAATAAGAAGTCACATCATTATAGTGCTAACTTACATCAGCCATTTGTTGAATCTGTGGAAGGCTTTCTATGATTTTTTGTCGTAAAGCTACTATTTGATGACTTAACTCTTGTATAGGCTGTGCTAAAGTATCTGTTTCAAAAATTATTGACAAGCCTTCTAGATCCATGAAAATTGAATGCAAAAGATTGTGCTTCTGTTCTGAATCTTCCAAAGCCATCTAGATAATGGGAAACATGAAAAAAGAGAAACATCAAGATACTGGAAAAAGTTGATTGAAATTGTATCAGAGAGAATTCTATAACTATGTATGGTGACGGACGGTAACTAGACTTAATGTGGGTGATCATTTTCCAATACATACAAATATTGAATCATTCTGTTGTACACCTGAAACTAATAAATGTTGTATGTGAATTATACCTTAATTTAAAAAATTAAATCAGAGAAAATTTGAATTTGTCTCAACATTTCATACTCCTGTTCATTCCCAATTTCATAATAAAACATTGAACATTCTCTCTTGTCAATGGCAGTATATGACTATAGAATGTCTACCCCATTTTGGTGGGCTTGCAGCAGCTATTTTACACCAAGTAGCCCTGCTCCTCCAGCCATTGTTAACAGAATCAGAAACACTTGACCTATAAGTTCATCCCTCTATAATTTGGAATTAGGGTCAAGAAAGCCATTCATATATGTATCGCTGATTCACTTTGTTATAAAGCAGAAACTAGCACACTATTGTAAAACAATTATACTCCAATAAAGATGTTAAAAAAAAAAGCCATCCAATTGGCTGGACTTGTAATTTTGGGAAATGGGTTTGACAGAAATAGATAAGTGAAGTGGGGATGGGAAACGAAGAGGCAGTCCTGGTGCCAGTGTCCTCCTTGGCCTTACTATCTGGAGCCACTGACTTCCATGAAACACCCCTATAGCTTGAGTTGACTTGAATAACTTGATACCAAAAGAGCTCTATCTGATAAAACCAAATATAAGTGGAAAACATCCATTTTTAGAATTCCTTAGACATTCTTCCTTAGAATTTTTCTTTTGTTCCTTTAATGATTATAATTATTAACTTTCAAACTTAAGATTTCAAAATATCTCAGCCACCTATTGGAAATATTCAACCTGCTAATGTAGTCTTCAGGTAATCCCATAAAAAATAACTGTTATGAAAAAGAACATTTACTTATGCAACCAGACTTCTAGTCACAAGTCCCCAAAATTAATCAGGTTATTCAGAATTTCATATTGACCTTATTCCAAATCCTAGCAGGAGAAAACTTGAAAGGAAAACAAAACTTAAAACCAATGCTTTTTCCAATAATACTATTTACAATAGCATCAAAAAACCATAAAACGCTCAGGAATAAATTTAACAATTTACATTAAAGAGAAATTAAAGAGGACCAAAATAAATAGAGAGATACATCCTGTTCCTGGATGGGAACAGCCAATATGGTTAAGAGGTAAATTCTTGCCAAACTGATCTGGATTTAATGCCCTCCCAAAATTTAAACAGACCTCTGCATAGATATTGACAAGATGATTCTAAAACTTACATGGAAATGCAAAAGATCCAGATTAGCCAAAACAAATTTGAAAAAGAACAAAGGACTAAGTTGTAGAATTTATACTACCTGATTTCAAGATTTACTATAAAGCTGTAGCAATTAAGACTGTGTCATATTGGTAAAAGAATAGACACATAGATCAATAGAACAGAAGAGACAGTCCAGAAACAGACCCACATATATGAGAGGTCAATTGATTTTAACAAAGCACCAAAGTAATTCAATAGTGAGTCTTTTCAAAACATAGATAATCCCATAGAAAAAAAATGAACCTTGATTCTTGCTTCATACCATATACAAAAATTAACTTTATTTATTTTTTAACATCTTTATTGGAGTATAATAGCTTTACAATGGTGTGTTAGTTTCTGCTTTATAACAAAGTGAATCATCTATACATATACATATATCCCCATATCTCCTCCCTCTTGCGTCTCCCTACCCTATCCCTCTAGGTGGTCACAAAGCACTGAGCTGATCTCCCTGTGCTATGCGGCTGTTTCCCACTAGCTATCTATTTTACATTTGGTAGTATATATAAGTCCATGGATTACAGACCTACAAGTAAGAGTTAAAACTATAAAACTTCTAGAAGATAAGAGGAAATCCTTGTGACCCTGGGTTAGATAAAGATTTCTTAGATACAACACAAAAGAATAATCTATAAAAGAAAAATATTGATAAATTAGACCTCCTCAAATTAATAACATTTGCTCTTTGAAAGACAATATTAAGAGAATGAAAAGACAAGCCACAAACTAGGAGAAAATATTTGTAAATCACATATGTGACAAAGGATTTTAGAATATTATATAAATAATGTTTATAATTCAATAATAAAAAGACAAATAACCCAATTAAAAAATAGGCGGGCTTCCCTGGTGGCGCAGTGGTTGAGAGTCCGCCTGCCGATGCAGGGGACACGGGTTCGTGCCCTGGTCTGGGAAGATCCCACATGCTGCGGAGCGGCTGGGCCCGTGAGCCATGGCCGCTGAGCCTGCGCGTCCGGAGCCTGTGCTCCGCAATGGGAGAGACCACGACAGTGAGAGGCAACAGCCATGTGAATGAGCCTGGAAGTGCATCCTGTCTCTTCCTTCACCCAAACTACGCCTTCAGATGAGATCACAGCCTTGGCTGACACCTTGACTGCATTCTCATGAGAGACCTTGAGCCAGAACCACTCAGGTAAGCCATGCCTGGATTCCATAATTCTTGTTTTAAGCTGTTAACTTCAGGAGTGATGTGTTACAACGCAATAGATATAGAATACATAGCCCCAAACTTGAAATAACCCAAATGTCTATTAACTGGTGAAGGAATAAACATATTGCATATTTCCACAAATGGAATACTATTTAGCAGTCAAAAGAATAAACTACCTATAAATGGAACAACCTGAATGAATCTCGAAAACATTAAGCTAAGTAAAAGAAGTCAGGTCCAAAAGACTGTATGATTCTATTCATTGGATAATGTAGAGAAGACAAAACTATAGGAATAGAAACCAATGAGTGATTACATAGAGCTGAACATAGGTAAAAGGATACTGACTGCAAAGGAGCACAAAGAAACTTTTTGGGGTGATGGAAATGGTCTTTATGTATTGATGGTGGTAGTGGTTACACAACTGGATACCCTTATCAAAACTTACCTAGCTGTACACTTAGGTGTTTTTTACTACCTGTAAATTATACCTTAATGAAGTTGATTTAAAGAACAAGTTGTTTTCCTATTTTCTACAATGACAATTTCTGTTTCAGTGAGTCTTCATTACAACAGTAGACTTCATGGAATCATCTTTAGGTTACGAAAACCTAATTTAACCAATGCAATCGAGGTGGAAGGTTATAGTGCGATTAAAACAGACTTTTAAACCTTAGTTGAGAGTTTTGACACTTCTTTAAGTCATTTTAAAAATCAATACCAGGTAATGTTAGAAAAATGGTAAAGGGTGCCCTAAAGTAGGACAACTATTTGCAAAATAGGAGCAAAGTGGGGTATTCACATGGGACTAGTTATTTATGACTTATTTCCCATTGGAAGATTTATTAGAATACATTCTGTGGACATCAGCCTGCATATCCCCTTGTCCCTACTTCCTCCAGCTAATAACCTAAGTTCTACTCAGTTCCATGTAAACAAAGGTCGGCAAAGGAGGGTGTCCTGAACAGTTTGAGAGATACTTCTACACTTTTACATTTGTGTCAGAAGAAGGCAGTAAAACTTCAGCTGTTTCTGCATATGTTCATTCTTGTACAGTTTTTAAAAAACTCCTAATAAGCATTTGAGGAAAAAAAAGCATCATCCCTCTCTTCTGTCTGCAAACTTCTTGAAAATGATGAAAGACACAGGTGATTTAAAATAAAAAGATGACATGCTTTGGGGATGTGGAAAGTCAACCCAAGAGGTGGGGGCAGAAATCACAGGCAAGGGGAAGAAAAGAAACAGGTAGGTGAAAATGCAGTATCTTTACAACTGTTACCACAGGAAAAAACTGTGCCAAGAAGTCTCACAGGGGAGGTATGAAGTCACTTGTTACTTAGGGACACAGTGTGCTACTTTAAAGATATAAAAAAAAAAGAGTTGGATCGGTTTTGAGGTCTGATTACTCTAAAAATTGTTATAGGGGATTTCCCTGGTGGTGCAGTGGTTAAGAATCTGCCTGCCAATGCAGGGGACGCGGGTTCGATCCCTGGTCGGGGAAGATCTCATATGCCGCAGAGCAACTAAGCCCATGTGCCACAACTACTGAGCCCACGAGCCACAATTACTGAAGCCTGTGCACTCTAGGGCCCGCGTGCTGCAACTACTGAAGCCTGAGCGCCTAGAGCCCGTGCTCCGCAACAAGAGAAGCCACCGCAATAAGAAGCCCGCGCACCGCAACCAAGAGTAGCTCCAGCTTGCTGCAACTGGAGAAAGCCCGCAGGTAGCAACGAAGACCCAACGCAGCCCCCAAAATAAATAAATAAGCAAATGAATAAATAAATAAAATTGTTATACAATAAACCTTTTCCTAAGAGATTCTTTCTCATGGCTGAATAGTATGAGAGAAGGGAAATATGCCTTCACAATAAAATTTAAGCCAACATTCGGCATCCGGAAGATCTCTTGTAGTCACGGCCCTGAGTAGGAAAAGGCTTTCATTTGTCTTGCCTTTATAGGTTAGCATGGTGACACAGGGCACCTGTGGAGCAACAGGAAGGACAGGAAATTTGGAATCATGGCATGCTAGAACCAGAAGGAATGACAGATTAGTTTTCTAATGCTGTGTAACTAATTACCACAAACTTAGCAGCTTAAGATAAAACAAACTTATTATCTCATAGTTTCCATGGCTCAGGAGTCCAGGCATGGCTTAGGTGGGTCCTCAGCTCAGGATGTCACAAGGCTGCAATCAAGGTGCCATCTGGAGCGTGGATTTGTCTTCCGAGTTCATTCTGGTTGTTGGTGGAATTTAGTTGTAGGACTGAGATCCCAGTTTTCTTGCTGGCTGTTGACTGTGGGTCTCTCGGCTTTTGGAGGCCACCCTAGGGTCTTGGCTCCATGGCCCTCTCATAGTACGGCAGCTTACTTATTCAATCCAGCAGGAGAATCTCACTCTAGTCTGCTACCAGGGAGTCTTATAATTATACATCCATGATCAGTCATGTATTCATGGGAGTGACTATCCCATATCCTTTGCTATACGATGTAACCTAATCAAGGGAGTGACCATCTCATCACTTACTCATATTCCTGCCCACACTCAAGGGAAGGGGATTATACAGGTCGTGTACACCTGGGAACAGGACTATTGGGAACCATCTTGGAATTCTACAACCAAAACCATCACCACCATTCAGTGCAACATTCTTACTTCAGAGATCGGGGAAACTGTGGCCCATGGAGGACACAGTAAATTATCCTGAAAGATATTAGTTTCAAGAATTAGTTATCAGGACAGAAAGAACTAGATCCTGGTCTCCAAAATCCCTATCTAGAGCCTGCCACTCTTCCAAGCTTCCTTCTGCCATTTGGCATGCTTGAAGATAAGGCTGTTTTTTCAGGAAAGAAGGGGGGAAAAAAGCATTGTGACAATCAGCTAAGCCACTAATCATTACGTAGATTCTATGACACCCAGGAAACGCTGAAAGAACACTCACCTGAAGGGTGCTAGCGTGGTGACTCAGCGTCTTTGAAGAGTCATAGTCTGCAGGATCGGCCAGCAAACGACTGGTATTTTCTATCCAAGCCTCAGTACTCTTCAAAAGATCATGATACTCCTCCAGCTTAATTGTGGCCTGTGAAAGATAGGCAGTACCAAACTCAGTCTGATGGTTCCTCTTTCAGTGGAATGATTCTTAAGAACTGGTTGCTGTTAGTCAGTGGTGTCAGGCCTCACAGGGCTCCACACCCCACAGCTGGGCCACTTGCCCACCCCCTCCAGGTTTTGATCCTTCAACCTGTAAAACGAATCCTGACCACAGGTGGGAAGGATTTAAGGAGTTCTACCCCAACGCTATGGGCCTCAGCAAGGGTTCCAAGTTAGCTTTGCAACTAGTCTGGTTTCCGTTTTATGTTCCACTTTGAAAACTGGACTTACATTTGGTCCTCCTGTACCGGGCCTTGTCCTATATATACCAGTCCCTCTGAGAGTAGGTTCCTGCCTTGCTGCTGCTAGATCACATGCACAGCTCACTCACCGTGACCCCTACTTGGAAGGGAGGGCAGGGGTGTTTTGTTCCCAAATGAGGTTCTTTCTCTGGCTCCCTCCTGGGACTCTTGAGGTTGCCTGCCTGAAATTCCCTTACCTGTTGAGAAGCCCAATTCTCACCCTGACTCCTACTACTGTGGTCTGACTTTGGGATTCTTGCTTCTGCCTGTGCCAGCAGTCCCCTCAATGCCCGCTCGAACCTATGGTGTAGCTCTAGCTTCAGGTCCTAAAACTGGCAATTCAAGGGAAACTGGCTGCCTCTGAATATGTATTTTTGTTTCGTTTTAAACCCATCTCACTACTACCACATGCTCCGTGTAGCTATCGCGTGTTACAGCCATACCTTGTTAAACTGTGAGGTTCTATATTCTGCCCTCTGTGATACTTGCTGATACTGCTGGAAAGGAATCATCAAGTTATCCATCCATTCTTGAGCTTGTCCTGGGTCCTGTTCAACAATGTCCTGAACTTCAGAATCCAGCTCATTTAGCTTGGAGTGCCAGAGATCTAGCTCATTCCACATTGTCTGGGGAAGAAAAGGGTAAGTCCATTTGGATTGAAGATGTGTTGAGTTCTAAGTTTTCACACAGTATCTGTACTTGTAAATGCTACCAAAACAACATGACAGAGACAACATCCCAGGCAAAGTTTTTCAATTATGCCCAGAAACCACCTGAACTGAAAAACACTTTTTCTGAGGTCACTTAACTCTTACTGTATTCATTTCAGTACAAATTAGCTGTAAGGGGGCAGAAAGTCCTGGACACTTCCAGAGATGAATGACACCAAACAAGGTCAACGTAATCCTAATCTTTCAAGAGTGATGAGGTAACATTACATTTAAAAGGGCTTGGGTAAATACCTAACCTATTTAGACCAGTATATATATCTACTTAATCTAGAAGACAATTCTTATTAAATGCAAAAATAAAACTGATAAAAAGAAAATATCTGCTCTGACTCAGACTGATGCACTGGCAGAAAATTCTAGCCACATGTATCAGTAGCAACTGCTTTTAGTGCAAGAAACCAATAGGCTGGATTCAAACCTGCACTTGTCTGGGCAGAGGAAATCTCAAAGGCAACATTCAATTATTACTTAATATCTGTGTAAGAACATAATTTCTAGAAATGGGAAAATCTGACTAGTTAGAGTGCTTATTGAGAGCCCAAGATTTTGTCCAATGAGGAGCCATAGTCTGACCTATTTTTATTTTTCAATTTAATTTAATCTTTTTAATCCTTTGACATCACATTTGTTTGGTTTAGAGGGGGCTGCAAAGTCAAAGGCAGGTATGATTGTTTGTGAGCAAAGCTTGTTCACCTTATTTTAAGAGAGTATACAGTCTAATGTCTTCTCAATGAAAGAAGGACATATACAATAGGTACAATTATTTCTTTTAATATTTAGAATTATTTGTTTATTTTTACCAAAAGAAACACAGTCAAGTTAAATTAGAAACCAAAGGAGAGACTTAACTGCAGGGAGGAAGGGAACAGAGGGAAAGGGGGTGATAAGTGAGACTTCTCTGAGGATAACTTCTTTAAAAATTGCAGTATAACTGACATATAACATTTTTAGTTTCAGGTGTACAACACAATTGTTCTTTTTTTTAAAAATAAATTTATTTATTTATTTTTGGCTGTGTTGGGTCTTCGTTGCTGCGCACAGGCTCTCTCTAGTTGCAGTGAGTGGGGGCCACTATTCCTTGCGGTGCGTGGGCTTCTCATTGCGGTGGCTTCCCCTGTTGTGGAGCATGGGCTCCAGGCACGCGGGCTTCAGTAGTTGTGGCATGTGTGCTCAGTAGTTGTGGCTCGCAGGCTCTAGAGCGCAAGCTCAGTAGTTGTGGCTCATGGGTTTAGTTGCTCCGCGGCATGTGGGATCTTTCCAGACCAGGGCTCGAACCCATGGCCCCTGCATTGGCAGGCGGATTCTTAGCCACTGCACCACCAGGGAAGTCCCACAATTGTTCAATATTTGTTTCTACCATAAAGTGATCACCACAATAAGTCTAGTTAAAAATCCTTCACCATACATAGTTACAAAATTTTTTTTCCCTGTGATGAGAACTTTTAAGATCTCTTCTCTTAGCCCTATTTTTAAAAGTCTCCATTCATATTAGAATATTTCCTTAAAATATAAAGTAGAATGTTTTCTACATGCAGGAGTTTGCTTGGAAATTAAGAGGTAGAATATTATGTTTATGTACAGTTCTACCTAAGACATTTTACAAGTGAAATAAATTTGGAATTTCTACTTTCCTCTGTTTCCCCCTGGCAGTCTAAAGAAAAGCTGTTAATACCATTTATATCTTACTGAAATGTTTTTATATATCTGTCTTCCCAAGACAAGATCCTTCCCTAGTGAAAAGGCTGGTTCCCAATCATAGGCTCTCAGGAGTTTGGGCATATTACCACCATGGAAAAACTGAGAACAATTCTTAGCAACCTTCTCCACCAAGCCTCTGCAGGTGACACGCTCAGTGAGGAGGGCCCCGTAAATCAGGGTTAGGATCCCTGTGATGACTGATGACAGGGAACATACCAAATGCTGAAGGAAGTTAAGGGAGGATGTTACCTTTTGAATTTCTTGAGCTTTCTCAATATTTTTGCTCTTCTGCTGCAACATCTTTTCGACATTCCGAAGCCCGTTGTTAATTTCGTCTATTTTTCTACTCATTGAATATGATGGTGAGCTTTTCAAGACTTCATTGCTGATCTGTTTCAAAGGAAGAATGACACAATGGAGATGCTTTCCGCACTCTATTCAGAGGTTCAAATGATAAAAGGGGTAGTCACAGTGTTTTGAGATTTTACTCGTACAAATCTTTTAAGGGATAGGGGGGAAATTCCAAACCATACTGACTAATGCGTTAATGAGAGGGTAGATTAGTAGACTAGGAAAAGGCAGCTCTGCTGACCTGACCGTTCAAATCCAACCGGAAAAAAAAAAAAGAAAAGAAAACTGACCAACAGAAATCTGTTCAATGTAATCCACAGTATGTACTACAGATATGTGCTGTGTTGGGCAAAACTACTGAGGGGACTGTCTGAAACATACCCCAAGGGAGCAAATGATATTAAAAAATTCCTGGGAGAAAAATTATTTATTATACAGTTTCTATGTTTTATGAGAGAATCCTCTGCACAGATACGTTTTCAATAAAAACAAACATTCTCAATTTGACGTAAAAGATGTAATTCCCATCTTAATATTCATTTGGGTGAAATAACCTTCTAAAACTGGCTATTTCTTGCGGCAGAAAATCTTAGTTTTTCTCTGTGTGAATGTTTCTAGTGTATGTTTTCCCAGCAATTAGAAATCTAGCTGCTGAACAGTGTAATTTTTTTATCAGAACGATTTTCCGAAGAAATTAACTTGTACTAGGAAAGATAATAAATGAATGTTGAATGTATCATTTTTCAAATGCCTGATTAGTTCATGTTCTTATTTTTTTAAGCTATGTTGATAAGGTTTTCTCCAAACAGCCACTGAATAACCAAAAAATACTTAATGCTTTTGTATTCTCCTTTTAATTCACCTTTTTAAAACCACTATATCTGTACAACCATTGAGACTAAACCTTCCAATGCAGATACTTTACAGATACAGAAATTGAAACACAGGCTAAAGTCATCATGTATGACTTGCTTAAAGTCATACATCAAGGTAGTGGGTGAATTCACCCCAAGAAGCCCAAGCCACCAGACGCCAAGGCCCCCAGGCTCTTTTCACAGCATCAGGCTGTTGATACTTTTATATAATGTTTTTATTCCACAGACCATACCACAGTCAAGATTTTTTAGAAAAAAAAATAATCCTGTATTATTATTATTATTTTTAATCACTGTATTAGCTTTTTATTGCTACATAACAAATTACCACAAAATGAAGCTTTCTGATATTTTAGGCAGTTACTCTTCTGGCAGAAATGCCTATCATTTTTATATATTAGGAGAGATCATGATTTAGGTAAAGTATGCAGCCAACTGAACTGCACAGAATGGTATTGTGTCTGCTGCCTGGATCCTACAGTCACATCACGCAATAAAAGTAAGTTTTTATTGGTTACAAATATACACAGATATCAAAGTTACTGTTGAAATTTTCAACCCTAAATTTAAAAGGTAGATTTTGATTATTAACTCACTTTGTTAGGGATTTTCACATGAAGTAGTCAGGAGAACCAATTGAGTTTCTCTCAAAACATTTAGTATTCTCTTAAAATAAAATCAATAGTGCATGATTCTTGACGAAGTTCCTCATAATAGATTATCTTGTATGTCAAATCAACAAGATTTGTTATAATATATATTAGGAGTTTACATGTTTTTTACATGGGTTAGATTTTCCAAAGAAATTTGTCGCAAGTTTGAACCTGATTTTTTGTGTGCAATTAATATGTTTCATTTACTAAATTATAGGTATTTTAGGCTTGAAAAAGCAATACAAAAATCCTTCTGTATTCTTCTGGACCAAACAGAATTTTGTTCTGTTGGATCTGGGCAGCCTTTAAATAACGCAATAAAATTGTCTTGCTAAACTCCTATGTCTCCAAGTACTATGAACCATTTCCCATTCTTTCTTCCAACCTGGACTTTCAGGTATAAAGATTTGCCTGGGTATGCTTTGTGAGAATTATGTTACCATCATTATTAGAAAGACACCGTGTGTTAAGTGCTACTCCTAGTAAGTTATGAAACGTGTGTTCTTATTGTTCTTGGTTGCAATTTCAAAGTGTTAAAAGCAAAGTATTATTCATGACCAAAATTTTAAAGTGATTTTCCGGAGAAAAAAAAAGTCAAGTAAAAGCCAATATATAACTCTATTTTTAAATGCAAGAGAAGAAAAACTAAGCATCTTCACAACCAAAAATTAATAGACTAATTCTGTTACCTGTGTCACTTACTTAGAGCAACTCTGTCTCAGTATCAATACACAAAATTATCACTCAACTAAACTCTATAAAAACAGACATTAAAAAAAAACAGACATAGCTGAAATCAGGGCAAATGAAAATGTGATCTTAAATGATATGTTGTTCTTTATATTCATTCACCTCCATAAATAATAATACGAATACAAACATTATTATTACCTTCTCATCTACGTCTTCTAAAGCTTTTCTGCATTCTTCCACCTGGGATTCAATCTCTGCAGGGACTATGGTGTACATTTCAGAATACTTGATTCGCAGTTTTTCCATAATATTCTCAAAAGTTAGCTTCCCTTTCTTAAGAATGCTTTGAAGCTCCTAAAAAATCAAGAGAGTTTCAAATGCTCACAGGACAGAGAAAAAGTTTAACTCTAAAAATGCAAGCAGCTTTCCAGCACATCTTTATGATTTAAATGAGCGAGCTTTGCATGACAAAACCTCACTATTGATACAAGCTGATTAAGCATGAGAGATACTCAGTTTGGTCAGATGATGCTTTCTAATTTGTAAGAATTAAACTTGATATCTCTCCATAGTGTCAAACCATTGTCCTGAAAAGACATTACAACATCTCCTGCTTCTAAAGTACCTCTTGGATTTAGTTATATCTCAGTAGCAGTCTCCATCTAAAAAGCTGCAAGCAGCAAAAAGTTTCAAAGAAGTTTTATTTTATTATTAACTTGTTGCCATTTCTGCTTCTTCCTACATTATCATCACAATGATTCAAGGCCACTAAAAGCCCTGTGCTTGAAGCAGAAGTGTCTGCTTTCATGTAATTAGACAGCCCAGCACAGCTCAACTTCTTTCAAAAGGGAGGGTTCCAGTTCCTTGCAAAGAATGTGGGGTTTTAGGAGATAAAAGAAACCTGAACAAATAGTCTATTGGTCGTGGCCTAGAAACAGAATCTGATCTACGTACTCCTGCACTAATTATAAAGGAGAAACTCATTTGTTTGGGAAAGTGTCCCAAAGATCAAGTGGAAAAATACTTCTTGACTTTACTGTGGCTTTTTGGGTTTTCTTTTGTTTTTACAGTAGCTGTTGAGTAGCATTATCTGTGTTAATGGATTGAGTCACCACACTGAAGAATGATTACAATTTTGAATGACTCCCCGATGTGTCACTGCTTTCCTTTTCTTAGCCCTCAGCAGAGAACAAGTCTAGAGGAAAAGTTAAAGAATAGTGCCATTCAGAGAAAGGTAGGGTTTGAGGTACAGAGTGCTCCTCGTTTATCTAGACTTAGCCCTGACTACAGGTCTTCATTCAGAGCTACACTTAGATGGCTTCCCCATGAAGACTGCCTCTGTGAGGGAGAGTAAGTTTCCTTTTGCAACATTGATACCAAAAGCTCTGGTGAATAACAGCATGCAACTTTTGGACAAACTGCCAAACGTCAGTTTTACCTGTTACCACCTAGTGGAATGAGAAGAGATTGTTCGGAAAATGACCCCTAGCCTATGCACAGATAGTGTGATATAATAAATACATTTAGCCTTCATCCCGGTTCCCCGCACAGCTTCTAAAACCCTTGGAATTTCCTGCATAGGGGTGAAAGGAGTGTCTTTTGTTATTTATAACAAGTCTTTTCCAACCATACCTGAGTTTATGGTAATGAGAAGATTCTTGGTGGTGGGGCTGGGGGGTGACAGCTTCAGGATGGGGCTGGTGCCAGAGGAACCAACTGCGTGATTAGAGGGCTAGAACTTTCAACCTCACTTCCAGACCTCCAGAGGGGAGAAGGGCTGGAGGCTGAGTTAATCACCAACTGTCAATGACTCAATCAATCACGCCTATTAATGGAACCTCCATAAAAACCCTTAAACAAGGTTTGGAGAGCTCTGGATTGATGGACACATCAAGGTCCATCAAGGGAGAGTGGCGCACCCAGAGAGAGCATGGAAGCTCCACATCCTTCCCCCATACATGTCTTCCACTTGGCTGTTTCTGAGTTGTATCCTTTATAATAAACCAGTAATAGTCAGTAAAGTGCCTTCCTAGTTTTCTGAGCCATCCTAGCAAATTTATAAACCTGAGGATGGGGTCGTGGGAACTGCTGCTTTATAGCCTGTCAGTCAAAAGTATGGGTGGTGTTTCTATTTAAAGAGAAAAAAGTGAAGTTCTTTACTTGGAATCCAAATACTTAAAAAACTAGATTTCATGTCTTAAAGAAAGTATGATGGAAAAGCAATTTGACTATTTTTAACCAAAGAATTTTCTTCTATGGAGGCATATGATTTTGTCTCTCTGTAATCAAGATTATTCTAGTTTATATTTACATATCAAAGTAAAATCTGTTATTTGTATTGTGTCATTTTCTATGCAATAGCTTTTTAAAGTTAACTCTTTTCTGTTTGAACATCTTTTTAAAGTTATGAAGGACAACATTTACATGAGCTTTTTGAATAAAGCATTTCTCAAAATGTTAAAAAAAAAAAAAAGGAAGCACGGGTGGCATCTGAAGCGGGGGCAGACTTGTGGGACTGAGCCCTTAACCTGGGGGTCGATGCTAACTCTTTACAGTTAGTGTCAGAATTGAACTCGTGTCCCAGTTGGTGTCTGGAGAGTTGGGGAATAGGTTGGTGTGGGGAAAAAAAGCCTCACACATTTGGTGGCAAGTGCTGTGAGTAAAAACACTTCTATCCCTCTCAGAGACTAGATATTCTATCCTATAAAGTGAGCAGTCCTACATACTACTCAGGTGTGGTCTGAGACCCCTGTACACCAAACACACTTGACATGTGGTTGGAAAAGGGCTGCTGGCCTACCTCCTGACCTAGTCCCAACTCTGCTCTCTGTACTCCAGCCATATTGATCTCCTGTGGCTCTGCCCACACCATGCCACAGGGCCTTTGCGCACATTTTCTTCTTCTTCTAGATTCCCTCTACACTAGCCACAGGGTTACCTCTGCTCCAGGAACTTTGGACTCAAGATTTCAGATCTGTATCGGCCACATTCACTAGTTCATTCCTCACTTACCGCAAGCTGTTCTGCCTTTTCTGGGTGGTCTTGTAATTCCAGATTTTGGAAAAAGGTTGTAGTCTGCTGAAATGAATTCTTCAAAGTAATTATTTCTTTTGTAAAGGCATGTCTTTCTTGGATTTCATTCTGTATCAATTCCTTATTTTTTTGAGCCTTCTGGAAAAGCCTAAAATATAGCATCAGCATAAAATTGTTCCTCTATCCTGCTTTTCTGTGTAATAGTTTTATTTCAACAATTAATATAATGTCTGCATAGCTCACAAAAGGTTTTTTTTACTGAGAGAAAAGTACCAGTTTTCAATGGTTTATATACTATATATACAAAGATACATCAAATTCTATCACTTCATCAAAAAAGGGGGGATATATGTATACGTATAACTGATTCACTTTGCTGTACAGCAGAAACTAACACAACATTGTAAAGCAACTACACCCCAATAAAAATTAATTTAAAAAAAGAGAGGAAAAAAAAATCTCTAAAACTTTCATCCCAAAATATCTTCTTTTCACACTTTATATTCCAATTGCCATATTTTTTTCCTTGTAATCCTTGAGTTCAATTGAACATGACTCAGAGGTGTGAATGAAGTCATGCATGGGCCCTTGGAGTCATAGATGATGGAATTAGCCTTTCTATCCAAGCTGACCCCATTTACTGTGGATGCAGCCATCATATTATTGGAGGAGTTTAAGTAGGGAAAATCTTTCCTGAGAGCTATCCGGTAAGTATTTCTAGCTATAAAGATATTAGTGATATATCCTTTGACCTGATGATCATACTTCTTGGCATCTTTCTCAATGAAGTAATCACAGATGCACAAAGAGATTCTAGCGTAAGAATATTCATTACAGTGTTTTTATAAAAGTAAAATAAATTACATATAATTTAAAGGTTCTATATTAGGGACTTGGTTAAATACATTATAGCATATCCACATGGTGAAATATTATAGTTATATTTTAAAGAACATTTAATAGCATAGGAAAATAAATATGCTTATAAATGGTTCAGCAGAATATAAAACAGTATAGTACTATGATCACAATGTTTTTAAAAGTACAGCCATAGTAAGAAAGATGAGTGATTGGCAGTGATTGTTGATGAGTGGTAAAATTAAAGGTGGTTTTTATATTAATCTTTACAATTATCCACATTCTCTAAACTTCCTATAATGAACATGTATTACTAAGTTAGAAAAACAGCAAACATTAAAAAAAATTTGAAACACCAGGAAAATGTGTGCTTGTTTTAATTATCGTTAATATTAATATTTTCCAAAATAGATAACTAATGAGAACCTACTGTATAGCACAGGGAACTCTACTTAATGCTCTGCGGTGACCTAAATGGGAAGGAAATCTAAAAAGAGAGGATATGTGTATAAGTAAAGTTGATTCACTTTGCTGTACAGTAGAAACTAACACAACACTGTAAAGCAACTATACTCCAATAAAAAAAATTAATTTCCAAAAAAAAAAAAAAAAATTAATTTCCATCATTTTTATACCTATCAGTGTTGACGCAACTTGATTCTGTCATATCATTTGTCATTGTTCTATAATATTTTTATATTCTAGAAATTCAATATTTTCTCAATTTTTCCTGAGTTTGTCAAGCACATTTCCTTAATAGTTTTTCATAAATCTTACTTGTGGCATCGTTCTTGCATAGACATAATCTCTTGAGATGCAGAAACAGTTCCCATAGGTCTTAAACCTTCAGGAGTGTTCTGGATATTTTTTATGCGCTGCAGAAGTAGGGCCAGTAACAGCTGCTGCCTCTCCACATTCTCTTCATATTGGCATAAACAATCCAGCAGCTCCGAGAATTCCTCTGTGGTGGCTGCCTCTTTTGTTTTGGAAATTTCAGGGAGCTCTTCTTGAAGATTATCTAAAATAATTGCTTCTCGTTCAATCTAATTCAATAAGCAAAAAAAAAAAAAAAAAAACAGGGAGCTAAAATAAGTAAAATATACTCTTACCACTTCAGGACTCAGCAATCATAATTTTTACATACTGGCTCTTCAAAGGATTCCCAAAGCCACATCCCAGTTCAAGGTAATATTTGTCTTCCTACAGCTGGGAGTATTATCTCTCCACTATCCCAATCCCATAGTTCCCAGCTACTGATCATGTATATGTGTGATTAAAAAGAAGTATTGCTGGGCTTTCCTGGTGGCGCAGTGGTTGAGAGTCCGCCTGCCGATGCAGGGGACATGGGTTCGTGCCCCGGTCCGGGAAGATCCCACATGCCGCGGAGCAGCTAGGCCCGTGAGCCATGGCCGCTGAGCCTGCATGTCCAGAGTCTGTGCTCCACAACAGGAGAGGTCACAGCAGTGAGAGGCCCGCATACCGCAAAAAAAAAAAAAAAAAAAAAAAAAAAAATGTATTGCTGTTATGAGCTGAAGGAAATGCTACTGAATATTTTCATAATTTCTTTCTCCTTCCAATTTCAGTTGCTTTATTAAAGCAATTATTTCTCCTGACTGAGATACCCATAAGTTAGTTAGAATGAGCTCCACCAAACTGCATCCATGAAGTAGAAGAGGTTGGGCATTTTTTCTACAGGTCTCTTTTCTTTCACATCCAATGCTCAAAAAAGTAAGCCCTCAATACCCTGTCACTCACTTACACCAATGGGAAAGCAGCCCAAATTACTGGACTGCTCATGTCTTTCTCAACCACAGCTAAATGCAGAACTCAGAAATACATAACCTATCAATAATAAATAAAATATCTAGAAAGTGGAGTTCTACTGGCCCTGAAACTCAGAACCAAAGACAGAAAATCAGATGCCTCTCATTCCCTCTTCAAATCCTCTGGCGCTCTCCTCAGTAGCACTGTACATTTACCACATTCTGTCCCAGCATTGCCAACATTCCTGCTCTACGTTCAGACAGAGTCAGCCATCCTGCAATCTTGACATTACTGAATATCACAGAGGTCAACTACATTTATGATATCATGCTAACTGAAATGATAAATGAGGACCTGGATGCCCAGTAAGACATGCCAGAGAGTGAGATATAAAGCCTATGAGAATTCAGGAACCCCAGCATCAATTAAGCTCCCAGGGGGGCCAGTAGTCTGGGGCATGCCAGGGGACTTCTATAAGGTAAAGATCAAGTTGTTCAGTCTTGCACCTCTGTTGCCAAGAAAGAGGTGCGGCACTGGATGGGCCTTCTGGGATTTTGGCGGCCGTGTATGCTACACTGGTGACTATTGCTCAGATCCATTCGTCAGAACGCCGCCAGTGCTGAGGAGGCAGCGTTGCAGGACCAGGCTATGGCATAAGCTGCCCTGTCACTTGGGCCATAGGTTGCAGCTGGGTCCCCAATCACTAGAATCCATGGGTACATGTGTACCCAATCTACATGTGTAGATTGGCCCCTCTCCAAGAGACCCAGTTATGGAATTTGTGCTTTCCATCCCCTCAAACCTAAATTCAGTTGAACTGAAGTCCTAGTTCTCAAGCAGGCAGCTACACTTCCACCAGGGAATGGGATACAGGTTCTACTGGGTCATTTTGCAGTCCCCTCACTCCCCCACCAAAGAACCAGCATGCAAAGAAAGGAGTTCCTATGTTGACAGAGGTAACTGTCCACCTAGGGTTTCCAATATACACTGGGGTTGAAAGAACTATGTCCATAATCCAGGACTTAATGGAGCATCTCTTGGTGCTTCCATGGCCAGCGATAACCATAAATGGGCAACTGCAGCAACCAGGATCCAATAAGAGTAAAGTGACTAAAGGCTCTAGCCTTTCCTGTGTCAGTTCTCCTATCGCCCATTCCTGTTCCCTTGGATCACTTTCCAAAATAAACCACCTGCTTACAAGCCCCTGTCTCAGGTTCTGCTCTCTGCTGTAAAGCTGTTAAGTCATTAGGAGGAGAACACAAGGGGGAAGAATAATTTTTTTTAGGACAATAATTTTATCCAAAAGCCAGGCAATTCTTCAAATTGTGAATGGATAAACTAACTGCTGTGCATGAGTCTGACAGACTATTACTCAGGAATAAAAAGAAATGAACTATTTATACAAGCAGCAGCATGAATGAATCTCACACGCATTATGCTTAGCGAAAAAAGGCCAAACTCAAAAGGCCACAAACTATCCGAGTCTGTTTATATGACATTCTGAAGATGGCAAAACAGATTAATAATTGCCACAGGCTGGAGGTAATGGAAGGGGCTGACTACAAAGGGGCATATGGAACTTTCTTGGGTGGTGGAAATGTTCTAAGTCTTGATTTCATTGGTGGTCATGTGACTGTATGCACTTGTCAAAACGCAGCAAACTTTATACCAAAAAGAATGATGGCAGCCCCCAAATAAGTAAACAGTTGCCACAAAGATTATGCATTCACTCTTCAGCCCCTGGATGATTTTCCTTGGACAGGTTATAAAACTTTTAGGTTCACAGTCAGTTATAAAGTTGAGTCTAGAAAGGGAGAAGGAGCCACAGTTGTTCCAAGAGTAAACACAGAGACGGAAACAGAAAAACCTGTAAGCAGCCAAAGTAGAAACTAAAACAGGAGAGACTTCTGGATCTTGGGTACAAGGGGAAGAAGACAGCCTTACCCCTCCCATATCTTTGAAGACATGCATTTATTCTAGCACATTGTGATCAGTGAAGCATAAAATGATGATCCTGAATAACCAGAAATGAATAATTAAATCAAGCAGATTCTGCTTAAGAGGGAGGTAAGATTTTAGGGGGAAAAAAACAGTAAATCAAAATTTAAATTAATTTTTGAATTTGTAAATTTAAACAAGCATTTAAGTTTTCAAAAATCTACTTACACAAAACCTTTCTTCATAAAGATACTGGATTGTTGTATTAGTACAGATGTTTTTAAAAACAGAAATTCATTTTGTCACACGTAAAATCACCAAGCATGCCAACAGAATCTTGCATGTACAGGTATTTAGATGATATAATTCTTATTGAATGGATAAAAGCTATTTTAAAATCTTACATCAATTTGGCATGTGTAAAAATCATTTAAGTTGACAGTTTAGTGGTTAAAAACAGAGTGTACATTTGAATCTTCTATCACTTATGAAGTTGAGCAAGTTAATCTCACTGTGTCTCATTTTCTTCATCTATAAAATGAGAATGATAATCTCATCCTCATAGGATTCTTGCGAGGATAAATGTAAACACATGTAAAGTGCTTAGAACTATGCCTGACACGTGCTCAATTAAGTGCCCATTAAGTGTTAGCAGTTGTTGTTATTATTGTTATTACGTAAGAACATATTTTGTTGGTGTTATTCTTTGAAAAACACATTTTGTTAGCAGATATTGTCAAATGCTTGTATGGATAACTACAAAAATAACTACTATTAAATAACTACTAAAATATGATTGCCAGTGGGTAGAGGGCAAGAGAAAGATAATGTAATAAAATAAAAAGAACAATAATCTTAGGATTAGCCTAAACCTGGATGTGAATAAGAGCTGTCCCTCAACAAATACTAAGTGCCCACTAAGTGCAAAGCCCTGTTCAGCTTCTAACGTTACAGTGTGAGCAAAATAGATGTGGCCCCAGCCCACAGCCCCAGTTTAATCACTAGCCTGGAGGCTTGTACCAACTTAAATCTCTCAGTGCCTCAGCTTCTTCATTTAGAAAATGGTGATAATAGGTAACTCTTGAGGGCCATGCCGAGATTCAGCAGCATCATGCGTGAACTGCCTTCTTCTTTTTTTTTTTGGCCGCGCCTCGCGGCTTAGTTCCCTGACCAGGGATGGAACCCGTGCCCCCTGCAGTGGGAGTGTGAAGTCTTAACCACTGGACCACCAGGGAATTCCCTGAACTGCCTTCTTAGCACAGCACACAGGAACACACTGCACAGAAGGACCTCAGTAAACCGTGCCATTGTGGATGGGAAAGAGCTGGAGGCTAGTGGCCCTGCTAAAAGGACAATTTACAAAATTCCTTAGAGTTTTAACATTCAAGAGACTATTTACTAACCAAACCCCAACAGCACCATCAAAATGATATTCATTTTCAAGAATAACAAGTTTTAAGCAGGAAAATATGATAGTGCTAAACGTTTAAATCCTAAGGCAAGGTGACCTACTGCTAATCTAGTATTGATTATATTTTTCTTAAGTAAATTCAGCAGAAATTTTAACAGGAATAAGAGAGAAGGGTTTTCATTTAATGTTCTGATTTGTACCTCATTTATACCTGGTCCTTTGGAAAGATTAAAGAATACCCTAAGATATTTTTATACTATTTTAAATTTTCTTTCTAAATGTATGGGATGCCTAAGGCCTCAACCATGGTTAAATTAACATCTGTGATCGATATATATTATGGAGGTTTTCTTTGAGACAGTCTTCAGAAAGAACATCATACACATTTTTAGGTCATACTTATTAACAATAGTAGTTAATTTCCACAGTTAACCACTGTAATTAATTTCAAAATTAATTGGTTATTATGAATATTACCTTATTCTAACCTCTAGTGTGATGGAGAGACATTTTTAAGAGGGCTTAGCTTATCTGCACAATAAAGATTTTAAAGCTCATATAAGCAAGTAGCCACTTATTTCTAAGAATTATTTGACACCAAAAAAATGCCACTGTCATGAAAGAATTTGAGTCATTCTTGAATAATTCCTTGGAGATTATTTTGCTAGGACCTGACCTCTATATTTACATGTTCCATGCACGTGATGTAAACCAATGGTGCAGGTTGAGGACTTGTTTTATATTTAAAAAAAATGAAAATAATAAAACAATTTAAATGACATGTGTTAGTAAACTGTACGGTTTGACTGTTGCAAATGAAGCACTTACTTCTTCATGGATAAATTTCCACTCCAGCTTCAGTTCTTCACACCACAACTCCCATTCTTTAACAGCTTCCATCAAACTCAGCCATCTCTCCCATAGAGCAGATGTGCTTCTGAGTAAACAGAGGCTGTCACTATCTGTGCACATGCGTCTCAAGTGTCTGAGGACCTGTCGTACTTTCATGAGCTCTTCTTTGGCTGACGTAAGATTTGACACCAAGGTCTTAAGAAAGAAAAGAAAAGGAATAGGAGGGATAGAAGTTTTCTGAATTCAGAACTATCCTGAAACTTATAAACTATTTTAATCTTGAACAATTAATGTTTTAAAATCACCCATAAGTATTACATAATCCATTTTTTAGTCCTTTTGGAAGTCAATTTGAGACAGATGAGAAGCATCTATGTATTATTATATTGCACATGAATTTGGAACTATGTGGACAAATAATGACCTATCAACCAATTTTTCTAAGTAAAAATGTGTTTTCCAAGGTAAATATCCTAGAAGTTCATTTTCTTATTTTAATGTAAGTCTCGTATTTTACTAGATAGCTAATTTGTACAATGCTTACTGTAATCAACCACAAACACATTATTTATATTTTTTGGTTTTGTGTTTGTTTTGTGGTAGATGATAAGCACAGATGATTTAGAATGTCCTCATCCAAATGCTAATAACATAATACCATACACTGTGACAGATGAATATATGCAAAAACTAAAATTGCTCAGTAATAGAGTATAAGAAGTAACCAGAATTTAGCATTTCTGAAAGTTGCATTAAATGCTGTCATTGATCCAGCGATGTCCAACAAAACAACATGCAAGGTAACGCTTTAGAAAGAATGATTAATAAGGACAGGAGCTACTGGGGAGAAGACTGTCCTGTGAACCCAAAGGATTAAATTTCTCAGAACCAATGCCTCATTTTCCCCATGGCTTTTGGTTTAGGAATTTTGTTGAGTGTACAACTCAGGATGAAGATTTCTGTGGGTCATAACAGAGCCACATCCCGTGATGCCTCCACCTGCTTTCTGCCAATTTTTTGTACATAGTCTTACTGAGATTTGCAAGTTCTATTACCTTGCTCTGTTCCAAGCGCTCTAAAGCTTCTTTGTATGACATTGGCAATGGGGACATGGACTGCCCAAGAACTGTCTCCATCTGGCTGAGGTTAGCGCAAATTTTCTCTTTTATTTTTCTATAGCCTTTGTAATTTTCAAGACACCTAGTGAGACACAGTTAGAAAAAAAAAGCGATGTTAAATTTTATTTAGTACAATAAATTCTGAACTTCCCAGAATGCATTCTGAACACTTAGTAAAAAACAGAATGTAATTCTCTTTTTGCTACTCAGTGTATTTCAACAAATATTTATTGACTACCTCCTCCTCAAAGGACCTGCATGAGACTTTTAATGCAAACTTTAACAGGCAGATAGACTGTTTCTAAAACACCTAAACTGGAAAACTGCATTCTTGAGCACTGCTAATAAGGTGTAAATTGGTACAATTCTTGTAGAAAACCACTTAGTCTTAAAAATGCTCATATCTTTTGATCCAACTTCTGCAATTAATCTTAAGGAATCAATCCTAACGTAAGAAATTTATCCTATACCTTATAAAACCTTTTACACAGTAAAATCTTTTTACTTATTAGACTGTTAATTAAAATGGCAAAAACCAGAACACACTTTATGCTAACAAAAGATATGGTTAAGTAAGTTACAACAATCCGTTTTAAAAAATATTACATAATAATTACAATTGCTTTTATATGAAGTTTTGTTACAATAAGGAAGAGTTCATTTTATAAAGTAAAGTAAAAGCAGCCTATTTTTATATAGTACAATGTTGTGCTACATTAAAAAAAAAAACTATGAATAAAATTATGTATACAAAATAGATACAACCTAAATCCCCCACTGAAAACAATAAAAAATTAGGTATCAAAGATATATTTTTTAAAATTCTTAAAACACAATAATAAACTGGCAAAGAATTAAGGAATATTCAGAGGCCCCAAACTATGTAAAAGTGGAAATACAGAGAAATAAGCTAAGCTCTAAGGCCAGTTTTTCACTTTGAGGACATTTGTCAAGTTTCAGTTTTGTTGACCTTCACCTGGAATGCTGGGGACAGAAGATAAAGCCCGGAGCACACCCAGGATGGATGTTTATTAGGACATTCCCTCTGTAAAGATAATTTGTAACACATATAACACAAAGACCAGCCTCCAAAATGTAGAATAAATCCCTACAAATCAATAAGAAAAAGCTAGACAACCCAATAAAAATTGTCTTGAACAGGCATTTTTCAGAAGATGAAATAAGAAAGATGAAGAAATATTCACAAAAGAGGCTCAAATTCATTAACAGTAATAAAGATGCAAATTAAAACCACAATGAAGTATCACTTAACCATCAGACTGGCAAAAATTAAATCTCACAACATTAAGTGTTGGTGAGGATATGGGACAACTGGAACATTAATATGTTGCTGGTTTGAGTAGAAATGGGTAAAATCATCTGGAATTAAAAATTTAAGATGTGCATACCTTTTGACCCAGCAATCACAATCCTAGTTATACACCCAAAGGAAGCTTTTGCATTTGCAAATGTTCCTAGAAGCACTGTTTGTGAATGCAAAAGCTAGAAACAACCCAAATGTTTACCAACAGCTGGGTGAGTGAATATTTTACCACAGACAAAAACATGAATAAACTTCAGGATCATAATGGTAAGTTTGAAAAAATGAAGTCACAGAAGAATACATATACATGAAAACAGGACACAAACATGTAGTAAAAATATTTTTAAAAGCAAGGGCATGGTAAATAAAAAACAGGATAATGGTTACTTCTGAGAGGAGAAGGAAGAAGTACCCAAGAGTATTCAAAAATCATGATGTTTATCTTTGAACCTTTGGGTACAAAGGTGTTTGTTTTATCATCATTCTTTATACCATACTCAGACTTCTATAAACATTCTGTTTTAAGTACTCAATATTAATTAAGAAAAAATGAAATAAATGCAATAGAATATTTGCCATGGTTTTCCTTAGTGATTTTTTCTTACTTTTCCATATTTTCCAAATCATTTCTAATGTGTACATGTTAATTATAAACAAATCTATATTTTGTTCTTAAAGCATTACCTTTAGCAAGAAGTACCTACCTTTCTACTTCAGCTTCCTTTACTTTGGCTGCCTCCCTCATGGCTGAGTCCTTAGAAACTAATTCCTGTAAAGTACACTCAAGTTGTCGTTTAGCTTCTGGGCTGCATATAGTCCCCAAATTCTCGGTGAGGTCCTGGATGTCTGCTATTGTGGACTTCAGTTCCTCTTGTTTGCGGCGAGGCATCTCTATTGATTCTTCTGGATTATCAAGGTCTACTCTGTGGGATGCAATGATGGCTTCAAGGGCAGTGATGATCCCCATGGCCCTGGCGACTGCTTCATTATAGCGTGCCATATTTCCATAAGCATCATTCAAGACATTCTGGTGAATGGAAGATTAAATGCCGTGATGAAAACTGTCAAACTTTTGTCATTCTTGAATTTTTGTGATACATTCATAATATGTCTCTGTCATAAAGAAGGAGCATCTCACACTTATAGTTTAATAATATTACACTAATAGTTAAAAATGAATAAGTTTAAACTAAAAAAAAAAAAAAAAACAAAAATGAATAAGTTTTTCTTTGCATAAAGAAAATGGTTTCCAGATTTGCTAAATCTAATCTAAATTTAAAGATACATCTCATGAATCATGTCTAATGATAGATGTTCCTGCTCTAGAACTCTTGTATTAGACTATGAATTATATAAAACAACTGAATATATTTAATGTATATAACCTTAAGCAATATCTGTGGGAAAAAAACTGAAAAGACCCCCCCCACACACACCAAACCTCTTGTATTTTTAAATTAATGGCCCTGCCACTAACTTTAGTTTTGAGCACATCACTTAATGTCTCCAGACCTCAAGTCTTCTCACTGAAATAACAAATAGTTGAAATAAATAACTTTAGAGGTCCCTTCCAGCCCAGCTCTAAATATATCATTTTGGGGATTTATGTACATTGTTTCTGGAAACTGTATTAAAATCAAGCAGAGAATTTGTTAAGTACCAATTTAAAGAATGTATTAGGGTTCATATGACTTTATATTTCTATAGCATTTATACCTTAGCAAAATAGTTCAAATACATTATCTAACAACTTTTTGAATTAAAGAAGGGAGTTGGGCTTCCTTGGTGGCACAGTGGTTGAGAGTCCGCCTGCCGATGCAGGGAACACGGGTTCGTGCCCCAGTCCGGGAAGATCCCACATGCCGCGGAGCGGCTGGGCCCGTGAGCCGTGGCCACTGAGCTTGTGCGTCCAGAGCCTGTGCTCTGCAACGGGAGAGGCCACAACAGTGAGAGGCCCGCGTACCACAAAAAAGAAAAAAGGAAAAAAAAAAAAAGAAGGGAGTTAACGTCCCCATTCTAGAAATTCAGTGTGACAACTCTGAAAACACAGTGTAGGGCATTATATTAAGAACAGTGTGTTTAGATGATGCCTAAGATATCTACCCTATTATTGCAAGAAAGGAGGGAGTTTGTTGTCGTCGCTCTGCAACAGAGATCAGCAAACTTTTCCTGTAAAGGGTCAGACCGAATATTTTAGGTTTTGCAGGCCATATGGACTGTCACAACTACTCAGCCCTGCTGTTGTAGCAGGAAGGCAGCCATACACAAGCCAGTAAGGAATGGGCATAGCTGTGCTCCAATATAACTTTATTTACAAAATCAGGTGCCTGGGCAAATTCGGCCCATGGGCCTTAATTTGATGACCCCTGCCCTAAAATCACACAGATCTCAACATGAATCCTGGTTCTGTTACTATTTCAAGACCTTGAGAAAACTGTTGATGTTTCTGAACTTCAATTTCCTTATTTTAAAACGGGGCTAGTAATAGCACCCATTTCACAGAGTTGCTATGAGGATTCAAGATAAAGTGTTCAGCACAGTTCCTAGACACTGTAAATTCTAAATAAATGTGGAGTTATTATCTTGTGTTCTTTATACCATATTTCTTCCACTACTCTCTATTATTTCTGAAAAGCAAACAAACAAAAATCACAAACTTTTTGGTTCTGAGCTCAGCAGAAGCTACGAGGGATATAGAAATAAAGGTGTCAAACTCAACTTTTTCCAAACTGTAAGGAACTGTATTTAGATACAGAATGAGCTGGGATTATAAACTGGACCTTTGAAGTTCTTTAAAATGGCTATTCTCCTGTGCAGAATATTTCTATAGAATGTGTAACTTCTTGAGAAATGTGGATATTAACTAGAGTAAAACATAAAACCACGAAATTACAACAAATACATTAACGAACTAATTAAAAAACTTACTGTGCGCAAATCAATGCTTGCATTAAGCTGCATGTAAAGATCTTCAATGTCATGTAATTTTGTCTCCACATCACTAGCTTCAGAAGAGTTTTCTTCTCTTTGCTTCTCAAGAACAGTCACAGCTTTAATGCTATCCATTTCTGCCTGAACTTGTTCTTGAAACATTTCACAATTAACTTTTTCATTTTGAATATGTTCAATTTGCAAATTTATAAGTAAAGGCTGTTGTAACTGAGATTTTATCTGATTTAAAACATGTAAGGAATTTTCTAGTTTGTCCTGAAAATTCTTTTCATCCATTTCTTTCGGTTGGGATTCCAGGACTATATTTTGGAGAACCTTGTGTAACTTATCACTTTCTTCTGCATACAGCTTTATTTGTAGCATTTCTTCTTCTTTGAATGAGTCATCAAAGTCCTTATTTTCACTTAATTTCTTGATTATTTCATGATACAAGCACATGACTTTCCTGATTCTCTGATTCAAAATTTGAGCATTGAGCAGACTGCTTTCTGGTGAGGTGTCAGGCGTTGTTAGTAGTGCTTCAGTCCTTTTCTTAACTTGCAGATCCATAGCCCTCAATTTACCTAGTGATGCCTGATATTTGCCATATTCTGCCACAAATGTATCTAACTGCTTAATTTTTTCTTCAAGTTCCTTTTCTTTTTCAAGTATTTGGGTTTGTAATTGGTCAAGTTGGGACCAATCCCAATTTAGTCCTATACAGTCAAACACTTCTTTGAGTTTCAATACTTGTAGGATACTAGATCGAACACCAGTGATTTGGTCTTTAAGACGATACAACTCCTCTTTAACATCTGGATTTATTTCTGGATTTAGTAGCAGTTCATTGTGCTGTATATGGTCAACCTCCTTCTGAAGCACAGATGTTTTTTCATAAAATTCTCTATAAAAATTTATCTTGTGTTCTACTTCATTACATTTATTTTGAATGAATCTTTGTGTTCTGTTGGCTCTAGTCTTAAGATTTTTCAATTGATCATCTAGAAATAATCTTTCAAATACACTTAGATCTTTACAGATGTTTGTTTGTTCCTGAAGATGTGTTGCGATTACACTCTCAATTTCCTGCAATTCCTTCTGAGAAATGGTCAAAGTGACATACTGATGTTCTAGTTCAGCTTCTGTGGAGGTTGTTTGCATCTTCGGGATCATCAGTGTTTCATTTCCTTGAAGTGAAAGTTGAACCTTCCCTATTACCCCAACAAATTTGCTTCTTTCTTCCAAGTTAAATTCTAATTGCTGTGATCTTTGAGTTGATTTTAAAACTAGCATTTGGTATTGATTCTGTAAGTCCTGTAGGAGGTTATTTAAATCACTGCTCTCATATGCTGTAAGGTTAGGAATATTATCTTTGACCTCTTCAACCAATGACTCCACAACCTGCTGCTTATCTAGAATGCCATCGTGCACCACCTTGCATTTTCTGATCTGTGAAAGAATATTGTCTGGGAGAAGGGAAATGGTAGGGATGAGTTCACCTAACAGATTTTTGACCCATAAGATAGCCTCTTTCATCTTGTACCTGGTCTCACACTTCTTGATCTGATTTTCCACCTCTATGTTTAATGGTTCCAATGCTTCCAATTGCTTCTGCAAATTATTTATTGCGTCTTCTAAAACCTTCTTTTCTTTTTCTCCCCAAATCCTCTTCATCTGAAGTTCAGCTCGCCCTCTGAACACAGAAAATCTATGCTTGATAGTCTGGAGTTCAGTGGCCAAGGCAACCATGCTTTGATTCCCTTCTTCTTCTGGAGAGTCCAGCCTTAACTGCAGACACTGCTGCTGCTGCTGCAGAGAAATTTCAAGGTCTTGGATCTTACTCATGAGAAACGTAAACTCATCATGTCCCACCACTTGCTGAGAATACTTCTTCTGGACCAGTCGTTCCATTTGCTCCCAACCACGTTCAAGTTGCTTCATCTGGCTTTCCAACAGCTTTTTATCCATGTCAGTCAGACAGTTTGATAAATTTTCCCATTCGATTTTCAACTTGCTTAAAGAATCTTTCTCTTTTTCTATTGATGCCAGTAATTTTTTAATTTTGTCCATATGGGTTGAACTGTCCAGTGGTCCCCTGGCAAAAGAAGAAAAATGGAGCTGATTAATATTTATTATACATCAACATGAGGTTAGCTGTCATTAAAAGAAATTAATTCTGCTTTGAATTCACAGAAGAGAAGATTAGGTTGTCTGTAAGAACACTCTGTCCTTAAAATAAAAATCAGAATCTTGTTTACTGTAGCTCTCAATTAATGTGTGACAATGTAGAAACCTTGTCTATAAAATGAGTATCATAAAAATGCAGAAGCACAGGAAGGGAGTGAAAAGTGAAGGGAAGAATGTATGTAAAAGTACTCTGTCACCTGTAAAGTACTTGTACAAAGTTAGGCTAGGACTAAGCTAAATTACAACATCCAACCCCTTTGTTATCCTCTTACCAACAATAATGATAAAGATATTGACTAAGAAGGTACAATCATCAGACTAATCTTTTAAATATAAAATTGTTTCCTCAAAGGATGTCACTGAAAGTGAACCCCATTTAGGCAAAAGTATAAAATAAAACTTTTTAATAATGAGAAAATGTTTACAAGTTATGACTGTATCTACAATCTTCAGCCATCATTTTCAAAGCCAAAAGGAGTACATACATGTAAAAAGAAACCATTACAATACATATATATTCCTTATGTTCCAAACTATTTAAACCAAGTATGTTAATATTAAACAATTGTATTGGGCTTCCCTGGTGGTGCAGTGGTTGAGAGTCCGCCTGCCGATGCAGGGGACACGGGTTTGTGCCTTGGTTCGGGAAGATCCCACATGCCGCGGAGCGGCTGCGCCTGTGAGCCATGGCTGCTGAGCCTGCACATCCGGAGCCTGTTGCTCCGCAGCGGGAGAGGCCACAACAGTGAGAGGCCCGCATACCGCAAAAAAAAAAAAAAAAAAAAAAAAAAAAAAATTGTACTGATAATGTGTCTGCCCCCCTCCCATAGTTTAGAATCATCTCTTGGCAAAAAAAAATGCTAAATTCCATAGAACTTAAACTTATTTTGCAGATATTTATAGAGTGAGTTAATAGTTTAATAAATTAATTTGTAAAATTAATATAATTTAATTGTAAAATTAATTTGAATATTTTTTGCATGAAACCAACAGAATTTTCTTCAATGGTTTCCATATGAAATTAATTTCCACACTGTAGTATTAAAATCATAATATTCTTTAATAGTATAAACTCTTAACACCCTGGGCCTGTCCAAGGCAGTGGAGCCTATGGTTGAACACAAAGAATGCACATCCTAAATTCTTATACTTACACTTTTAGACTTTCCTTTTCCGTCAACAAGGCTTTCATCGAGGATTCAACTGCCACGAGGTGTTCCTGAAAATCTTTAAGGAGACAGTATTGGCTTTCTTTCTTTTTCTTCAAAGTAATAAGTGCCTGAAGCAGATTGTCCAAGTGCTGCACTGAATACCTTTCACTGTGGGGAAACAAGGCACTTGTTTCTGCTTTCTTAAGATATTCAATTTGTTCTAGTGGTTCAATGGCTGCTTTCTTTGCTTCCAACTGGGTACATAATTCCTAAAAACAAGTCAAGGAAATCAATAAATATACACTCATTCACTCATTAATTAACTCATTTATTTTTTTCCCTTTGCTCTTTCCTTTCAGTAACACATTCTATCCCAAGAAGATGTTTTAAATATTTCATTTGCACACAGAGAAACTAAGGTCCTGACATTTAAAAGATTTTTTTTACTAGAGTCATGTTAAAATGTAGACTAACACTCACCATTGGTCTAATGTTTAATAGCAAATTGGTCACCCTATTGTGTTAAAAGATTCTACAATGTCTAAAGAAGATTTACCTTTTTATTAGTTACATGCATCCCCTCTCTTTCCTGTTTTAGATACATGTTTACTGTTATGTAAACTTAGCTAAAATTGTAAGGGTCATTTTAAAAAACATGGTAATGTATTGGACTTTTAGATGCCTTTCCATAGCTATGTAAACACAGCTGTAAAAACAAAGAAGGAGTATCCCATAATGCTGATAATCAGAAAAAATAAAAGGAATTTGTCAGAATCAGAAAAATACATAGGACTAAGAAAAGGAATGATGGCAGGTCAGAATCTCCAAACTTTCTTACTGAATAAGTAAGATTTTAGGAACTTTGTGAAAGAGAAGACTAATGTTCATTAAACTTTTACACTTCTTAAATGGAAAGATTTATACAACTTACTGATTAGTACATAATTATATAGTTACCAAACTGATCATCAGGCAAAGGTTAAATAAGACTTTTCATTCTGTGGAAGCAATTTTTTGGTAATTAAAATATATTGTATTGTACTGGATAAATGATGCAATCATGTTGTCAGTATTTTTCTTGTTTCCATACCTCTATCTCTTTTAATTGTTCATTTCTTAACATAACATCTAATTCTAAAGGTTGATTTTGCAGCTCATTGACTTTCTGCTCATCTTCAGTGGTTTTCATGCTTTCTTGAACATCAAGAGAAAGTTGTTTTGACAAAACCATTTCCACAGCTGAATTCTGAAAACATAAAAAGATTAATTGCTGAATAGTCTACCTTTCAAATAAATAATTTTTTATTTTTCTTGATGAAATAATTCCAGTTTCTTCTATTTACTCAGATTAAAGACTTTTCACAGGTATATCTGGCCACTACCAAAGAGGATTTTTCCATGCAATATTTAATGCTAATATTGGTATACCAAGAAAAAGGAAACTTTTTTGACAAGACAGTATAGGATCTGGCATTGCTCAGTTATATACTGAGGAATATCTACAGTCTTAAAGAAAGAAAACGGATATGGAAAAAGCAAAAGTTCCAAAGTTTATACTTAGTATTCACCATAATGCAGAGGGCTGGGCAAATGGTAGGCACTCAATGGTACCCACTGGTAGTTTAAAATAGTAAGTGGAGAGATGAAGGAAACACCAAAGTACCAAAATTTCATCATATTAAAAATGTTATGCCTAGGGACTTCCTGGCAGTGGTTAAGATTTTGCCTTCCAATGCAGGAGGTACGGGTTCGATCCCTGGTCGGGGAACTAAGATCCCACATGCCTCGCCAAAAAAAACAAAACATTAAAAAAAAAAAAAAACAGAAGCAATATTGTAACAGATTCAATAAAGACTTAAAAAAAAAAACGGTCCATATCAAAAAAATCTTTACGAAAACAAAAAAAGGAATTTCCTTCTTAAAAAAAAAATGTTATGCCTTAAATTACATAAAGGCAAGAATTCCAATTCTGGGTATGGCAGAACAGGTTATATGTGGGGTAATCTGATCTTTTCTGAAAGCTCTAAGAAATTGAGGTTCTCAATAGGATATATAGAGATGCCATTTCAACTCATTTATTCATTCTTTCAGCAAATATTTGTTGAGCACTTACATACGACAGGCACTTTATCAGTAATTTTAAAAGATTTCCTATTATTTTGCTAAGGTATTAGTTTTTATTTTCAGGTTACTTTATAAGTGAAATACCATTTAATTTTGCCATATACTTTCATGTCAGTAAAAATCTTTGAGGTATCAAGTCTGTGAATAAAATGTGTCCACATATCCAAACAAGGTAGAAATTGCTGTTTTAGTAGTAGATAGTAGATACATTACTAGATAGTAATATAAGATGTTAACAATAGGGGAAACTGGGTAAGGGATATATGAGAACTATCTGTACTATCTTTGCAAGCTTTCTGTCAATGTGAAACTATTCTAAAATTAGAGTTTATTTAAATAAAACAGATACTGTCTGGAGCTCCATCAATACTAACTGGTAAGAAAATTCAGCTGACCAGTGTTACTGGTTTTGAAGTATTTACTTGGCACTTAGCACGAGTCACTTCTTCTACAAGGCTGCAAATAATTGAAATGATTTTTCAAATTTCCTCCATTTCCAATTTGTTCGTGCAAACTATGGTTAAAATCTCCATGGAAGGCAGCATCTTGGGTGGGGGTGGGGGGTGGGAGACCCAGGAAGGCTGTGAGGGGAAAGGACAGAGGTGCTACACCACAGATTTCATTGGCCCATGGGTACTCTATGCCACGAACTGCAATTCTATGAGGTGGACGCCTGCCTCCTTTTAATCTGATGGCTACTGTTGCTTACAGCACCCAACAAATCCACCTGTAGGGCAAGCGCTCCTGTGCTAAAGGCATAGATACTAAACCCAGGAAAACTTTACTTCTTATCAATAATTTATTAGGAATTCAGAGCCCTGGTCTCTCTTACCTGATGGACTGGTCACTCAAGGACTAGCCACATTCATAACCTGCCATTTGTAATCTGCCTTCCATGGTCAGGGAGAGCATCCTAAAAAACTTGAAATCACCCCATAATGCCATTTGTTTACCAAATCCAAAAGCCATGTTTCCACCTTGGTAGAAAATCCAACAGAATCCCTCAAATGAACATTTTAAATTTAAAAGGTAACATTCCTTTGCTCATGCCCGAGAGGTTAGAACACAGGCTTGTGTCCTGATTGGCTCCTGGAAAGATTCTTTTATATTTCATAACCAGTGATCATTTGCTCATCACCCTTAGCGGTATGTTATTTTTATTTTGCAGGCTCATTTGAAACAACTTATTTTAAATTATAAGAGAATTCAAATATATTTAAAACAACAGAATATAACAGATAATCATTACCCATGACACAGATATAACTGATATAATTTTCTATATTAAAAATATAAAGCCCAGTCCTCAACCCTTTCTCATCTCTTCCTCCCTAGAACTAACCACTATTCTAAAATCCACACATACTTGTCTTTATACTTTGACTACATGTGTTAATATACATACAGTATTGTTTTATATATTTTTAATTCTTATAAAATTGGAATCATACATGTATCATTTTACAACTTAGTTTCCTCACTCAGCGGTATGTTTTGAGGTTTATCATGGTGTCAGATATAAATCCCATTCAGTCATTTTACGTTTGTATACTGTTCTGCTATCTGAATGAACACGACTTACTTGTCTGTCAGGCTACTATGGACATCATCATTGCTTCCAACTTTTCCTATTATAGATATTACTGTGATAAACACCCTTGTTTTAGGCCTTCTTGCACTTATGTGTGAGTTTCTTTGGGACGTTTTCCTAGAACTGAAATTATTCCTTTTGATTCTCGATAGACAGTTATTGATTTGTTCCTACCAGCATGGTAAAAGAATTTGTATTTTCCCTATTCATCTCTGGTATTTGGTACTAACAGACAATAATTTCTGCCAATACATTGGGTGTGAAGTTGACATCATTACTGTTTTATGCTCCCTGGTCATATGAGTCTTACCTCCTGTGGATTACTTCTGCATAATCATTGACTATTTTTTATTGGGTGGGTTATAATTTCTGGTGTTCTTTTATATACTGGATACTAGTCTTCTAACCATTTTATGTACTGCAATTATTATCTCTCAGTAGATTGTCTTTAAACTTTATATATGGTATCTTTTGTTGACTATGACTTTAATGTTTTAATGCAGTCAAATTTATCAATCTTTTCCTGTTTGGGCTTCTGCTTTTAGGGCCTCTTTTTGTGTGTGTGTGGTACGTGGGCCTCTCACTGTTGTGGCCTCTCCCGTTGCAGAGCACAGGCTCTGGACGCGCAGGCTCAGCGGCCATGGCTCACGGGCCTAGCCGCTCTGCGGCATGTGGGATCTTCCCGGACTGGGGCACGAACCCGTGTCCCCTGCATCGGCAGGTGGACTCTCAACCACTGCGCCACCAGGGAAGCCCTGAGATCTCAAAAATAAAATGTATACATAATAATTTATTTTTATTTAGCCTGTTCAAGGTTCTCTGTACTTCTTGAAATTGAGAATTCATATTATTCTTCAATTCTGGAAAATTCCCAGCCTTTCTTTTCCTCCATTCTGTCTATTCTCTCCTTCTACAAGTCCTACCAGAATTGTGTTTGACCATCTCATTATAGCCACCGGGTCCTTAAAATCTCTTTCCTCTTTTCCATCTCTTTATAGCTCTGTGTTGGATTGTGGGTAATTTTCTAACATATTTTAGCGAACTAATTCTCTCTTCAAGCTGTATCAAGTGTGCTACTTGACCAGAGCAATCTTAATCTCAATGACTTAAAAAACATTATTGAAGTTCCTTATGGTTCTTTTTCAAATCTAACCTTTTTTCTCAAAGTATTTTATTCTCTCATTATGATTTCAAATCCATCTATCACTAACCATTTAAAACGTATTATTGTATGTTTCAAACTGCTGCACTGTCTCACTATCCCAGTATATTAATTCCTCTCAATTTTAGTGATGAGGACTCTTCTGGTGGAATGTTGCTTTGTGTTATTGATTGATTGACTGATTCACACTAACTCAGGGTTATCAGACTTTTTTTTTTTTAAACTACATTGTGGGAATCCCTATGACCTGATCGGTAGAACTGACCGCACCCCCTTATGCAGATTTGTGTTTGCTTCTTCCAGGTACCTCAAGGAGATAAAGACAGAGGCTGATTTACATGTTAATTTCTTAACTTGAATTGCTCCACAATGCAAGTAGTATAGATTTGGACTCTAAACCTGTTTGAGATATAGGGTGGTTCTGATTTCTCATGGGAGAACTTCTTTTCCCACCCGCAGTCAGAATAAGTAGGTCCTAGGCCTTTCTCTGGGTTAGAGATTTTCTTGTTGGCCTTTCTCCCTTTCTCTTCAAGGGCCCTGTCCATTCTGGAGTAACCACTCCAATGCATGGACTCTCATGAGCCCTTATGAACTCTAAGCCCCGGGACATCTGATTCTTTCCCTTCTCCACTTCTCCTGGCATTTCTCTTAAAAAAAAAAAAACAAAAAAAAACTACGATCAGTATAAACTTAAGACAAAGTATAACTTAATAAGCATACATATTGAACCTCTGAGCATAAATGGAATTTTCAAAGTTAATAATAAATTTAAAGTAGAAAATGACGATTCTATCAAAAGCCTGGTTCTGTTATATTGCTAACTATATTTACTTTTTTAAAAACTGTTGCTTTTTTTCAACCATGTATCTTTTCTTTGAGTTTGGCCTGTTTGGAAAAGAACAGGAGGTGAGAAAGAATGTCATCAATTCTCCTAAAGGATAGGACTGTGTTACTGTCATTTTTATGTCCCTTAATTCACAAAGTAAACATTTTACTTTAACATTCAAAACACTGAGCTTTAAGTAACTAAGCATTTAAGTAACTAGCAGCACAGTCAAGAGGTAAAGACCATGACAGCTTCACTATCCTTTTTCCCATTCAGGGGCAATGGCCCCGTGGCTATAATAATTCTGTGACAGTGAGAAACTACATCTATCACTTATAACCTGCCAACATTGGGACAGCGTCATACATACTCTAGAGGATATATTTCTTTCTTCTCTAAAGAATTCCAACATGAAGTAGTAAAACAACAATTCTAAGCGTAAGCAAACATCCATCACTTTTAGAGACAAAACCGAATGGCAGATCAGGTTAATCTCAGAGGCTGCCTCTTTCTCTTAGCATATTGTCTAAAATGTTAACATGACCCGTAATGCACTTGGGACTCAGCCAGCCCTGCCTACCTCCCAGGCCTCACCTCTGTCCTTCTCCTCTCCTCCTCCCCCTATGCAGTGGCCTTATTCCAGTTTCTGACTCCTCATGTTTTCTCCCCCCACAAGAGGAAATTCTACTTTCTCTGCCAAGAGTGCTCCTGACACCCAGCTCTGAGCTCTGTTATCTCCAATCCACGCTGCTGGTCTCAGGTCAAGTGCTGTTTCTTTAGAGAAGCTCTCTGAACTTCAGAGAACTACAGTTCAAGCCAGCCTCCTTTATTATAGATAATCATGGAAACGTGTTCCTTCCTTTAGTTGCTGTAATTAGCCTCTCATCAGTTAATTAGATGATTAATGTATGTCTCCTCCTCTAGACCAGAAGCTCTATGAGAATAGAGACCACGTCTATTTTCACTCACCGATGAACCCTAACTGCCCGTTCAAGAAATTTTTACCGAATGGATGTATAGATGAATTCACATTAGAAAAAATAAATAAATAAGAGAATTTCATTTAGTCTTCGATTGCCAAGATTAACAATTTGTGGTTTATAAAGTAGAGTTGGAAAGAAATTGAGGACCCATCAATCTAGCAACTGTGGACCAGAGATCTGTTAGGAATGACAGGAACAGGGCTTAACGAGAGTAGAGAAGGTTTGAAACACGCATGAGAACTGGAGTCAAACAGCATACTGGCATATTAAACCTCAATGAACAACCCACATAACACATTCAATAAAACTGTGAGGTAGACCACCAAGCATCAGGCTGGGTAGAGGCGCCTGGCTCTAGTCCCAGCTCTGCTAGAATGAGAACTTGGCTGATTAATATCTTCTGACATTAATTCCCTAATCTGAAACACAGGGTTAGGAGAGACATTTTCTAAGGTTTCTCGGCCTAAGATTTCAGGACTTTGGAGCGCGTTCTCAAATGCATGCTGCTTGCAGATGTTAATACCATGTATACCATGTAAGTCCCTTGTCCTGTAAAGAAATAAATCTTGGATTGAGAAAAATACCTCTAGAGTAAGAAACAAGATTGGCATCCTGGCCAGAAGAGCAAAGTAATACACTTGGAAGGCAGAGTTGACACATGGCCCAACTACATGTTCCATTACAAAATTTTTTTTACTGACTTACTAGGATAACCAACACCAGAAATAAACATCATTTACTCCAGGCCTGAAAACTCTTTCCTCCTTTTCATTCTAGTACTGCCTCCCCTGAGTTTCTGGTCGCTCGCTCACAGCTGGACGCCTTGCATGTTTTGTATCTGTGATCACCCACCTTCCAGGATTTCTCTATGGCGCCTTCTTAAATATTGAAATTATAAATGCTCAGAAAATGTTGAAAAGAACAAAAAATGATTCAGACATACTAAATTATACCTAATGACAAGGAAATTAACGAGGTAATTATAGACAAACTTTTTTTTTTTTTAAGAGCAATTATGTCATGTAGGTTGACACTTGGGAAGGAGTGGGCAGAAAAAGATCATTCAATACAGGTTAAGCCGTAATGCTGCTTTATGAATTTTTAGAAAAATAATAAATGAAGAATGTATCCATTTCCCTGTGTTTCCTTTTTATCATTTCCTTTTATGGACACCTGGAATCTTAAGAGATTAGTCAGTCCTCATTTTTTATCATATCCTAATTTGTTACTTCACTTAACCTATATAGGAAGGGGGAAATGGAAGGCAGTTTTGCCTTTTCATATTTAAAAAATTTTAGAAATTCACCTCTGTAAAATTATCCAGTATGATCTGGGATCATAAGAACCCACACCCTTCAGACTGCATTTTGTAACTTCTTTTGTCTCTAAGTCTGCGTTAATATTCTTGATATTAAAGAAAAATTCAGCCAAAGGTCCGGATCTAAAATATCTCCTAAATTTCATCTAAAATGAAAGTCTTGGCAATGGATTCAAACATATACATGCAATCTTGAAAAGTGCAATCACACTTTCAGCAACTCTAAGACCAAATGCAATTTATTAAAGAAATAATAAAATTAAATAAAACTTCCTAAAATTTTTTTCTGGAGACAATTTTACATAATCTGATAAAAGCCCTTCTAGGCTCCAAAAAGGCACATGAAATGAGCATTAATTAGATATTTAATTAGTATTAGATTTTAAACTGTGACAATTGTATTCTCACTTCTAGCTGAATGACTAGCACAAAAGAGGTCTCAATAAATGTTTTTAATAGATTAAATGGTTATCTTCACTGCCACAATAGTTTTTGATTAATCAGATTTATAATTCTGTAAATTGTGCTTTTACGTGCTCCATGTATTCATTATATAGAGACTCTTGCTTAATTTACACCTGCGTCTTATATTTGTCACTTTGTATTATATTTGTCTATGCTGATTTTGATCTCTTATACCAGTTGTAGTTCAACTTTCAAACTGCTCTTGTATAGAGAACAAACTTGTAGTTACCAGTGGGGAGAAGTTAGGGGGAAGGAATAGGGGATTAACAAACTATTAGGTATAAAATAAGCTACAAGGATATATTGTACAACATGGGGAATATAGCCAATATTTTATAATATCTATAAATGGAGTATAACCTTTAAAAATTGTGAATCGCTATATTGTACATCTGCAATTTATATGATATGGTACAGCAACTATACTTCAATTTAAAAAAACTTAAAAAATAAAAAAATTTTAATAAAATGAAAATTAAAAAAAATTTTTTTAACTGCTCTTGATCTTGGTCTAACATTACATAGAATAAAGTAAATACAGTCAGTACTTAGCATAGAGAAGATAAGAAGCACAGATTCAAGAAAAAAGATTCATGTTACAAAAGAGGGGGAAAAAAAGGTAAAATGTCGCTAGAAATTAAAACTAGATTCCTCTAGGCCAGACCTGCAAAAATTATTTGAAGACTTAAGTCCCTCCATCTGCTCTAAAAAAAAATCATTCTAATGAAGTACCATAAATTATCAATAACTCATCATTCAAGATTAAGTGAAATCTTAATAAATAAAAAAATCTTATTGGGTTATGATCTTTATATAGTTTTCAATATACTCTACTGAATTTGGAGGGTTCACAGCCAAAATTGGTCTGAGAAGCTAATCTTAAAGTTATTAAGCAAATCCCTTTAGCAATGTCATGAATTAGGATAGAAAGCACTCAGGTATTTTTCCTTTTTTATTTATTTACTGCTCTTTAAATATCGTTAAGAAAGTTTCTTTTACACGTACAGCTTCAAGAGTTTCACCACAGGGCCCTAATCCTTTAAGACATATTTCCTTAGCTCTATCTAACACTGTTTGTGGGATTTAGAAGTCTTCTCCTATGGCCAGAGAGATGCTCCACTGGCGTTTAACCTTGTTTTACACATTTCTAGAAAACCTTATCTGGTTCCTCTAATCCTCCATGATTTCTGCTCTAGGAAGACAACAGAAGTGCAGGCTCTCTTCATTCCTGTGTATCATGTATTCCATAAAAAGCCGACGAGGACCCACACCTGAATGGTCTAACCTTTGCTGCTGTCCCACTGGACCCTGGATTGTGAGAGGCTGACTAACAGGTAGGCTCTTTCAAATGTAGCTTACTGGATGGCTCTTTGTGCCTTTTCCATTTCAATCTCTAACCTATGAGAAAGCACTTTAAGACCTACAGGAAAATGTACCCATTTGGATGTTTAGAATGAAAACAAAATAATATTCTTTCTTCTTCACAGGGACCATCAGGAGGCTGAATGTTGATATTCTCACACCAAATGATCTGACAACATTTAAAAATACATTTGCAGTACAGGGTTAACGTAAGAAGAAAGGCCCCTATCCTTTCAAATGGTCTCTGATTTCATTATGAAATCAACCGAAAAAAAAAAAAAAGACCCTAAAGAATAGGGCTGTTGGATTTTTTTCCTAAGAAATGTGGGTACAGCACATTTTCTTTTGCCTTTTCCAATTTGCCTTTGAGCTCCTGATCCAGGAAGCTGTATCTGATTACATATCAGAGAGAATAATAAACCTAAATTGATGACTGACATTTCTAACAGACGAACAGTAATATTTCCCTGCTGAAATCCTGGACAGTTTTCTAAGGGCTCTTTTGACAAGTGGGCATCATAAATAGCCAGCAGATTGAGGGTTTAATTATGAAATCAGAAGGCTTGATTCACGACCCTCTTTTCAGAGTCCAACAACACCTCTTCATTCGCAGACACGATGTCTTAGAGATGCAATCACAAGCACTTACCTTATTTATTTCCCAGTCTTCCTCCAACTTTTCCACTGCAGCTGAGTCCTCAGTGGACTCCTGTACATCAGAAGTGACCTGCTCCTCTCTGCCTGGCAGAGGAAACTTTTCTCTCTTTTCTGTTGAGCATTTTGATTTGAGAACGCTGTTGAGACAATTTTCCATCTCCTGCTTAGCAGATTCAAGTCTGTTTTCCAAATCTTTTTGTTTACACTTAAGTGATTTTATATCATCTTTAATAATCTTCTGTCCCACTGAAGATGTATTTTGCTTGATGGATTTCGCTAAAGCTAAAATCTTCTCTAATGTGCCATCTTGTAAACGGAGACTATTCTCTAGTTCCTGTGAGTGGAGAAAAGATTGTCACAAAAGTATCACTGTTCAATTGTCACAAGAGTTAATTGACTTTTGTAAATCATAGCGTGTTCTGCTTCACTAGTGGAAAGTATAAAAAACTTATCAACCCGTATCACAAAGAAGAAACTGTGGGCAAAATTTAAACCAATGTAGCAGCCCAGATCAAATTCTCTAACAGATTTTATAAGATGCTAGAAATGTATAAGAAGTAACAAAGAAAATTTTCACAACCAGTTCCTGGAACATAGGAAATGGTCAACACATATTTGTTGAGTACATATTTTGTTCAAGATACTACATAATATACAAGTAATACTAAAATCAAACACAATCAAAACACTAAATAATAAGTGCCTACTTTGTGCAAGGCCCTAAAAAGAATAAAAGAATCATTTAGAGTGTGCCTGCATGAATCTAGTGCTAATATTTAAAATTCAGAGCAAAGTTTAACTCAATCTATCAAATGTAATATCTTAAATATATTAGAAACTCAATCAATATTTACTAAATGCATGAATGGATGAGGCTAATTTGAGACCTCTATACGCAAAAGGAATTTGATAAACTATAGCAGCTACTGATGTTACTACTGAAAGAGAATAAGCCTTAAAGTTACTAGGTGAACTATATAGTATTTAGTAGTCACTGTTCTAATGGACTATACAATAAATATTCATTCATTCATCTAACAAACAGCAAGTATTATGATAGGTTTTGAAATTACATAGATGAGTAAAACACAGTCCCTTCACAGTTCTATAGTCTAGTGAGAAAGACAAAGAAATAAACAGATAATTGTAACAGAATATGGAAAGATGTATGCTAACAAATATGTACAGGCCATCGAAACATTTTAGCTGGAAGAAGGGAGTTCCAGATTGCATTTTGATAGACCCGAGGTGGCCATGGGATAGGTGCACCGGAAAGGGTGATACTGCAGGCAGGGAGCCCATTCAGACATCTAATGCAGGGATCTGTGAGATGAGGATCTGCTCTAATGCAGCAGTAATGGGGGTAACAGTGGAGGGACAAATTGTTGAGATAATCCAGAGATGAAAGAGACAGCACTTGATGTCTGTCTAGATTGGGGAGTCTGGGAAAGGATATCCAGGTTTCTGACCCGGCAGCCTAGAGAGATGGTATAGATACCCACAGAGTCAGAGAAGAAGAAGCAGGCTCATTGGTAGGGAACTGGGGTATGGAGAAAGGGAAGGAGATGATGAGTTATTTTCTGGACATGCTGAACCACAAATAACTATGAGACACCCAAGGAGAGATGTCTAGTGGGGTCAGAAGACCCAAGTTGTAGACCCACTCTGTCATTTAACCTGGGTGACCTTGTAAGTTCCTCGCCTCTCTGGAACTCAGCTCATCATGTATAAAATGAGGAGTCTTGGGACTTCCCTGGTGGTGCAGTGGTTAAGATTTCACGCTCCCAATGCAGGGGGCTGGAGTTCGATCCCTAGTCAGGGAACTAGATCCCACATGCATGCCACAACTAAGAGTTTGCATGCCACAACTAAGGAGCCCGTGAGCCGCAACTAAGGAGCCCGTGAGCCACAACTAAGGAGTCCACCTGCCGCAACTAAGACCCAGTGCAACCAAATAAATAAATAAATATTTTTAAAAAGATGTGTTTTAAAAAAAATGAGGAGTCTGAACTTGACGGCTTCTGAGATTCCTTCTAGCTATAGCAGAAGGCTATATTTTAATTTTTCAACAGGAGCCTGAGCTCCTCAGAGTGAGGCTCGTGTCTTGCACTTTTCTCAGTATCCAAGGCACCCAAACAGTGCCTTGGACATGATGAGCCCTCAACATTTGTCAAATTATCACTGTTAAAAGGGAGGTAGCCTTGTCACAATGTCAGGCTGTTCTGGAGGGGAAATCTTGCTTGATTCCCAGGTTCTTAAAAAGAAGAGATAAGAAATTCCCAAGCTCATGCCAGCAGTGCTGCCCTGAGACTTACCCCATGTAATCTCCAGTCAAATAACTGTGAGAGAAGCAGCTAAGAAAATGCTTTACTCTGTTTTCTTCTAGAGGACACCAGTTGGGCCTGTTTATGTTGGCTGTGCAAACAGTGAGCATCCAAGGAATGTGTTTTGAGAATGTGGGTAAAGAGCTGCAATCCTTACTGTATAAGGAGAGGGGTTGTTGAAGTGAGGCTGAGAATTTTAAAAGCCCTACATCTGCAGAGACCTCTAAGGTAGTCCATGAGTATGAAAATTAATAAGGTGAAAATTATACAACTCCCATCCACCCATGATGAAGAATGCAAAATTGAATCATTTCTCCCTAGGTCTTATTGCATTCGTTATATCCTCTGAATACCCAGTATCTCCTGGAATCACTGTGCTGTCTCTTAAACAAAGATCTCCAGGAGCTATAGACTGCTCATGGGTGGAATTGTCTCTAAGGGTCCAGAGCACAGAGTACTGCTCAACTCAAATTATAAATGGATTTGCTCACTAAAGAAGAACATTTCCACTTTTTATGACTGGTCAGGACTTTATCCAATAGTCATCTGAATAGCATTTTCAGCATTTGAATTTTTTCTTTTTTTATTTCTTTTCTTTCACCATTTGAAGTTTTGATCAAAGACCCTGATTTGTCAAGTTGTAATTAATATTGATTTTTTTAAAATGTCTATCATGTCTGGACATTGTTTAATACCTGCAGTTTCTGCATTTTTTCCTCAACTGCTATTTGATCCACAGGCTTATCAGAAAAACCGACAAATTCCTTGGAGATATAGTCCAATGCAGTATTTAGGTCTGTGATGCAAACCTGGTATGAGTCGTGTTCTTGAACATGACCTTCCAATTTTTCCACAGAATCCTAAAAATAAAACATTGACAATGCATGCATTAGGTCCCTGAATTATCCCACTCAGAAAATAATTAAATGGTTCATAAACATTTGTTTTATGAGGTTTCATCTTGAAAAAGGAATATGGCCATAAATCATCCAGTGTTCTTAAGTAAAGTTTTTAGCGTTGAAATATTTGTTTCCCCCATGTTTCTTTGCCTTCATTTCACTCCCAAAAACAATCTGTCAAGAGGTTTACAAAATGAAATGACTACAAATTATATCATCAAATCACAAACACCCATAACAAAGCAGTTCCCTTAATTATCCTTCTTACTACAAGCAAGTACCCACTCTTGGAAATGAGACTATGTGAAATCAACCTAACCTCAGATTACTTTCATAAGACTCAAACTCCAAAACTGTGTGTTAGGAAAAAGTAATCCTAACTCAAGAGCAAGACCACCTTCAGGTTCTCTCCCTGGAATAAGAAAATAAGGTGACCACACCTGATCAGAAAAGAACAGCAATTATTAAACTAAATAACTCACAGCCAAGTGGGTATAAGCAAGATTATACCCACACAACTCCTGCTATCTGTATAAGCAAGATTTCTTATCCAGGAAAGATATATTGAATCTGGCTTTCAGTATGCAAAGAATTATAAACAATTCTCTTAAGAAAATAATATGCCTCATGACAAGATGACATTTTACCTCTTAATTCTTTTATTGCAGATCATGTGGAAAGACTCAAGGGAGAAACCTGATAAGGTTTATACAGAATAATGGATATAACTATTATAATAGATGATAGATGGATGGATATGTGAATGGATGGACGGATGAATGCAAGCATGGATGAATGGATGGATAGATGGACGCTGCATGGACAACTTTGACACTGTTACCTACATAAAGATGCCTAAACATATCTTAATCCTTCCAACCCCTTATGAGGGGAACTTTGATGAGAGGAAACAACACTATTATCAAATAATACACACTAGATTTCTCTAGCAAAACTGACCAAATTGATTGCTCCATCTTGACTAGTTAGTATTTGTATCTAAAACTGATAAATTTTAAAAACTTTTGATTTACCAAAAGAACAAAACAACGGTCCTATATACAAATATTACATAATTATGCATAATTAAGATAAGCATTTAAAATTTTACTTTGACCATTTCACCTGTAGCTGTTGAAGAAGACTTTCATGTAGATGCTTTATTTCCAGCCACGGCTCTTCACTAAAGTTGGGATTTTTAGTGCACTCTAAGAGGTAATTTCCTTGAGATTTTAACTCCTCTAGTAAGGATGTCAAATCTTGTGCTTTCTGGAGGAATTTCTTATAAATTTTTAATTGAGCTTTCTTCTCCTGCAAACCATGTTGCAGAGCAAAGCCCACTTCTTGTTTCTTTTTTAGTTCTGTGAGCATCAATCTCAGATCCTCTTTACTTTGCAAATACTTCTCGCCTTCTAGTAGAAGCTTTTCTTGATGGCTAAATTTAACAAAGTATTTTACAAATGAAATGATACATCAAAATCTTATAATACAACATGCATTATTATAAAAAGCATTAAAATAACACTACTGTACATTACTCCCAGGGACTTCTTTGGCATTATAACATTCTAAATAGCACTAAGTTTAGCTCAGAAATCAAGATTAAAATTAGTTGTAGTATTACTTTAAAAAAGTATTGTTTTTTTTGTCACATAATTTGATCTGAGAACAAATATTTAATAATTTAGATTTCAAACTATTTCAGTTTTTATTGTTTAAATATAATTATAATATTCCATGTTTTTCTTTTTCATATAAGTAAAATAAATAAGCATTCAGTATATTGGCCAACTAACTAGTTTATGTTTTCTACAGCTTAAATTTGTTTTGATCTGTTTTTCTTAGAAAAATATAAAATTTACATTTCCACCAAATATTAAATGTATCATTTAAGACATGATATGAATTAAGAATTTTCACCAGAATTATGCCCATTACATTCAGATGTTTATCAATGTTTACACATTTAAGAATCTCTTAGCATATATATTTAAAAGCATGAATTATCCTGCAGTAATACCAGGAAGATACTGAGGTTGTCTGGGGAAAGGGGGTTTTGGTACAGAAGGGGAGTGTTGAAGGTGCAATGAGGTAGACAATGTTAATTTGTTACCAAGGGCCCCGCAGGTTGGTGCACCAGCCAAAGTAAACGCTGCCGCCGAGTTATGACAGCATGTTTCATATCTGGTGCAGAGGACTATTCTTCTTCGCTTCTGCCTCAACATTGTGATTGCCCCTGATATTACTTACTTTCTCTCCAACAGATATATTATATCCACATCCAGAAGGCAGACAAAACATACTTGTTATGGCTTCATTGTGCAACGAAAAACCATGAAAGTGGTGAAGGCATGCCCTTTACCTTAGATATGTGTTGGCTAAGTGGAGTGTGTTGTCCCACTGGTTTCTGATATCAGTAAGGGTCTTTGGAACCATCGGAGCCTTGCTGCTCTCAGCCTGACTCACGACGGTCTGTATTTTAGCGTCCCCTTCAGGCTTTAGTAAAATGATTTCCTAAATCAAATAAAAAAGATCTTAAAATCTCATTCATACCACACAGGGATATTTCATATGATATGTTTTTATTTATAAACATTATTCAGAGATTCTAACTGCAGAGTAGATTTCAAAATTACCCTTTCGTTTTTATATATTCCCCGAATACAAAGACATCCTTCACGTTGTATAGAACTGGTTCTCAGTAAGCATTTGTCACATTGATCTGATGGCATTCCTACTCTTCTCTTGATTCTCAATTGCCCTCAAAGAAATTATATGCCAAAAAATCCGTGGCAAATCCTCCTTCCAATCTGTACCATTATTTATAAATAAAGAGTTAGGGTAACAACCTGAACAAGACACTTCTATACACCCAAGATTGGGTTTATGGCTTCCCATAGGAAAATGCAGAGTCCCTTAAACCAACTGCTGTTTCTCCACCACAACGTAATTAATTCTCATTCCCTGCAATTTTATTTTCCTCTTTTGCTCCAAACAATCAAGTTCCTCCCTTCTTGGAAACACTACTCCAGATTCACCTTCCCTGGAAAACCTTTCAGATATAATCCCAAATGATCCTGATTACTTCACTATGCCAAACTAACCCTTACGGCTTGACCGCATCATCCTCTGCACTCGGTATCTGATAAACTAAGAACCACACAACCCACTCAGTATCTAATAACCTTTAGGAACCACACACATCCACTCGGAAGATGAGCTCCTCTCCAGCCCTCACCTTGACATTGCCGATGCCTCTGATGTACTGACATACATTCTTTTAACATCCTAGCAAATTTACACCTGCTGCAGCTCTAATTTATAGTTTTAATTTCATTTCTCCTGCACTCAGTGAAGACGGACAATAACTGGACATTGCTCCCACAAAGAGAGGATATACCTTCTCCCTTCTATATGCATTAAAATAATTTTAGGTCCATCATAGCCCTTCTCTTTTGCAAGCTTGGTCATCTGAATTCCTTCAACCAATCTGCAGTGATCCTATTTTCCATTAAAAAACAAATCTTTGCAGTTTTCCTCTAAATCTTTTCAAAATTAGAGTTCACTCTGACCTCTGAAATTTAGTTTCCACAGTTATACCTTTATTTTTTGGATTCTTTCCTCAAGTGGCATTTTGCCTTCAGATGAATTCAAAACCATCAGGGACTCTTTAATCCCTGTTATCCAACGAATGACATCATGTGCAAGATCATTAAAGCTCTGGTCCTTGGCAGGAGGTAACTTATCCTCTTCGTCAATTTCACATAATTGTCCCAATAATGTCTGGTATCTATTGATCAAATGTGTTGATTCTGTTACTATTTCTTCTTCCTCAGTAATCCCATATTCCTCCACAGAGTTGTTCAACTGGGCCATAGATTCAAATTGTTCCCTGTAAATTCCAAATATCATTGAAAGTTTACAGGAGCCACGACACCATTTGAGAAACCATATTCCCCAGAAGTACATTTCATGCAAGATCAGCTATACCTCTTTCTAGCTAGAGCTTGGCCAAATAGCTCAGTTTTCTCTCTTGTTCCTTCCATTTCTTTCCATTTCTCTTCTTGATTAGTCAACCACTTACTCAGGTTTCTGTGGTCATTCTGGAGTCTAAAACAATATCACACACATTGGAATATAAAATCAGCAAAAAGTGTTTATCTGAAGAGAAGGTTGGCACAAATCTTGTGAGCCGACCAGGTTTTTTACTACATCTTTTTGGTTTCTTTTTTGGCTTCTTTTGAGAAAATTTAATTTGTAACATTAAAATCTGAATAATAATAACACGTATTATAGTGGAATTCTAATGAGCCATACATATACATCATAAAGAACAGGAAACAAACAAACAAACAGAAAATATTTTTGGACTCTCCCCTGAACCTTGGCCATAATTTGAGGAACTCTCCAAAATTCTATATCCTAGAGCCAAACTTGGGTTTGAAACTACATGTTTTATTTTTGAAATTTGTGTGTACGTGTATCCCACTGCTAGCTGTACTGAGGCAGAGTACGTATGAAGATATCATTAGCAAACATGCTATTAGACATCACCTTTATTTCCTACCTCAGTAGCTGCTGCAAGCACTCATCAAGCTCCTTTGCTCGTGCCTGGCATATCGACTCCATTTTTTCTAATTCAATTTCTTGACTTACGATCCAACTGTTAAGCTTCTTAACAGGTGCTTTGGGCAGATGCTTTTTCACATGATTCAGTACAGTTCCCACCTGCTGTATTTCACTGCCTCTTCCTTCAAGAGTCAAGAAATCCTTAAGAAAGACAAAAAGTCAATTATATCCTATGGGCAAGTCTAAGTATGGTCCCTGCCACCCCAGTGACACTTTCCCAAGATGGTACATAGACATGCCATCTTCATAACATCCTATATAAAAGAAGTTGCTATGGAGAGGTGGCTAAGTGCAACAGCAAATGATCAAAAGACAATTTATATTGGTTCTAGAATGTGTGTGTACATTTGCATTTGCATCTGACTTTCTGGGAATCACATCAAGTAAAATGATGCCACCATGTGGGTCAGTGGGAGTTAGACCGGAAAGCCACATTTTCCTATCCTGGCTCTGCTCAGCTTCTCCCAAATACTTGCTCCTTTCTGGCAATCAATATGTAAAACTAAATAGACTATTCTCTATTTAACTTTGTCCAAATCAGAATTTTATTTCAATGTTTGTGTTTCAAGGTTTGAGCATCAATTGTTGAGACCCATGCAATGCGCAAAGTTTAAAAAAAAAGTTGGAACTATAATTTAAAAGCAGAGAAGAAAGGTGATTTTGTCAATACAGAATAGTATCATCAAAGCAAGGAATTAAACTGGGAACATTTAATGCCATTGATAAGTCTGAGAGCATAAGTTATCACCAAAGCCTAAAGTACTTGATAATCTACCATAAAGTGATCAAGAATTAAAGGCGCCATACGCATTTGAAATGCCCACATTATTGCCTCTTATTTCAGGCTATCTTCCCCCACCCACTCCCATCAGCAGTGTATTAAAGTTCAACTACAATTTTTAAAAGAAATATGGCTGGGAAAAAAACTTTTTAAAAAGTCAAGCAATCTCTTATAGAAAGTAAAGGGGTTTCAAAGTCCAAATTAGGTAAAGCCTTTTTTTTTTATCAAATATGATTTTAACACAACTGAATTCACCAGCAAACACTAAGTTAAACAGCATCTTAGAACAGTTGTGAAAACAGAACCTTTTTAAGTCACTTACACCCTTACCCAGTAAACACAGAGTGTTAAAAATACTGGGCTGGCCAAAAAGTTAGTTCGGGTTTTCCGTAGATGTCACGGAAAATCCCGAACGAACTTTTTGGCCAACCAGTATTTGGGGAAAGGCCAGGTTTTTTGGAAATACTATCTCTATGTAGGGAAATTACTAAGTCAAAATAATTATTGTCCTGTCTACTTATATATAGTTCTATCTCCAGCATTTTAATTTTGATAAATTTTGATTGAAATTTAAACGCGTCTTCTTACAGAAAGCTTTTGTAGTTTTTGTTCCATGCTCTTTTTTGTTTCTGATGGTTCAAAACACTCCTTAAGGTTCACTTTAACGTTGCCAAACCAGTCATTAAAGTTCTTGCACTGATCTGCAGGAAAAAACCAAAAGAAGCTATATTCATTCAAGGAATATGTCACAAACCTTGTTAAAGTAAAATATTTTGAAACTTGCTTCCCATGCCATGGGTACGAGTCACTGTAAAGTGATAATAAACTAAAATCTAATTTTGAGGGTTAATGGAGCCGATGTGGTAACTGGGGCATATTTTCTACACCAAACCTCCTTTCCAAGCATACAGGACACCCAGAGACACCTGCAGGGGCAGCCTGCTCACAGGCATGACCCCAGACTCTGACAACAAGGAGCAGGTCAAACACGAGGACCCTCGTGACTCTCCTTCACGAGAAAAAGATCTGGTGCTTGAACAAAAGAGATGTTATTTACGATAGATGTAGATCAGTGAGTGTTTGCTCCTAAAAGATTTATCTGAATATTACTTCCTTAAATAGAGTGTGTGCAACCATCTCTAAGTGAAGCTTAGATTAATTAGCCTTTGTGCTCACAGTACTTATTCATACCTCAAGATTCCCAGAGGCACAGTAAGAGAAACATTGCACTCACCATTCAGTAACTTAGAGAAGTGATCTTGCAAAACACTTTTTTTGGTATTAAATAAATCACTGACACTTTCATATTGCTTTTTTAATTCAGAGAGTTCAGGAGTCAGACAACCTATTTGATTCTCAAGTAATATCATACTGTGTTTCTGCTGTAGAATTTGCTGTTGAATCTCCTAAATATATAAACAAACAGACAACACTGAAGTCTTAAAAATGGGCTCAATCTACACAAAACATATTAGGTATCCATTGTTTCTATAAAAATCTAGATGATTTTTTATTGGGTAGACCTGCTTTCTCTTAGCTAGTAAATGTATAATGCAATGCAATTTAATATCAAATAATGACCACAAAGCAATTCAAAGGTGAAACAGTTAAATACACACAAATTGTTTTTCTGAGTTTTTCCCCCAGACTTATACTATTTTTATAATAATTATTAACCTCAAGAGGACAAGACCATCAGAAACAAGTGTGAAAATAAATCTGAACCATAGAAGAGAAGTAGCTGGGAAGTACCTCTAGTTTAGTAAAGATCTCCAAGCTGTCAGAAGGAGACAGGGCATTTAAGAGGGACTCAGTCATTCCAATCTGGGTCTTAGCCTGGTCGAGATCCTCCCTTAACTCAGCTGTGCTGCCACCGAGAGCACTGCAGTAGGATTCTCCTGTTAAACGCATTTTCACATGTTCTATCTTGTTCAAAATAGAGGACTCCATGACCTGAAATCATGAAACATATGACGTACTGTAATGGACGTGATTTAACTAGATTATAAGACACCTGCACTGCTGAAGAATGTGTTGAAACCTCGTTTCATTTCAACGTGAAATAACTTCTCTCTTTCTGATTCTTCCTTGTTCAACATCACTGATACAATTCAAACATTGCCTTTAAAGAAAAACAGTAACTTGAAAAAACTGAAATTGACATTCTTATTTTTTTCTAAGAGACTAGGTGAATCTTCCCCTTAAAACAAGTTTTATTTAGCATACCAGTTGAGGTGCTATCTCATGGTGCTTATTGGAAAACCTATTAAAACATATAGAAAAAAATTAAATAGCCAGCATTTATTAAGTGTTTATTACGTACACAACATCATGGTAAGCACTTTATATACAAAATACAGGCTTAAGAAGGATAAGTAACCTGCCCAAGATCACAAAGTTGGCTGGCAGCAGACCCAGGCCCTCCCCCATAAGGTGTGACTCCAGAGCTTATATTCAGGCACTTTGCACTTTGATTTAAATAAAAGTCTAACAAATCTCTTCACACAATAGAAAATCACACTTGGGGCAATCTCCCTGTTACTCCATCTAGCAACTAATAAGCTTGGAATCTCTTGAGCCATGTTCTCCTTCCTATGCCCAAGACACTTACGAGGAAACCCTTGTTACTTTACATGGAAGTAAGGTAACATCTCCCCCTCTGCACAAGAGGCCTGTGAAATAAATGAAATGAGAATAAGAGAATGCAAAAAATTATTCATTCTAAAATGGGAGAAATATAATAAACTATGCTGGCTATTAAAATTCTGGTTGGACATGACCAAAGATGAATCAAGTAATGATCCTAATTTTATTTTAGGTTTAAGTTTTAGAATTCTGGCTTATGAGCATTACTTTAGAGGATATAGAGCATCTTTAATTGCAACTTTAAAATAAAAATTTTCTTACCTGTAATTCAAGAGGTATTTCACTGCTTTGAAGCAGGAACTGTATCTTAGCCACTCTTTTAGAAAATTCTGAAGGTTTTTGTTCATGAACTTGTAACTCTTCCTAAAACACACAATGTTAATGGAAAATATCTTTTTATTTTATACCTTATTTTCTGGTACCCCTGATTGCTATTGAAAATATATAGAAACTGAAAGAGCCTTTAAATTTCCCCTAATCACTTGATTTTTGATACAGTCCTGGGAGTTGCAAAACTAAGTGTCTTCATGGGTCAGGCATATGTTATAACTGAGTGAAACACTCTAGCAATAAAACGAGAGGGGCCAGGCTTGCGCCACAGCAGAATGCAGTGCCTACCTAAAGGCATGACATCTCAATAGCTCTGTACATATAAACATACACATAAACATATAAAGCCAACACACACACACACACACACACACACACACCATGTTGGCAGAATTTGGCCCACACGGTAGCCGTTATAATCCTTAACTTCAAATTTTTAAATAACCTGTATCTCAAGACAAATTTAAGGGATACTTAGTGACAATTCATTTCACTTAGAAAATCAAAATCTTACTTCACAACTGTCATAATATACCCAGGAAACTCATAGATCTCCACACATTTTGAAAGTCTTTTTCCAAAAGTATAAAAATGGATATGTGAATTTAAAAGTGAATAAAGTGACCAAAATTAGAGAAAAAAAATAAGACTTGAGACATTAGATGTGACATACTGCAAAGCCATCATACACGCATAATACATTTTTATATTACACTGAACTACCAGACTTAACTGTCTTTTGACATACGAAGATTATAATTTTATATGGTCCAAACTAATAATATGCAAACAACCAGCAATAGAAAGAATTCTTTTTAGAGTTAAAAGAGATAATTTTAAAAATATTTTAACTTTAAAAATATTTTTTTATTATTTTTTTCTTTTCCATTATGGTTTATTACAGGATACAGAATATAGCTCCCTGTGCTATACAATACGACCTTGTTGTTTATCCATTCTATATATAACAATTTATATCTGCTAGTCCCAAACTCCCAATCTATCCCTCCCCCACCCCCTCTCCCTCTTGGCAACCACAAGTCTGTTCTCTATGTTTGTGAGTCTGTTTCTGGTTTGTAGATAAGTTCATTTGTGTCATATTTTAGATTCCACATATCAGTGATATCACATGGTATTTGTCTTTCTCTTTCTGACTTACTTCACTTAGTATGAGTATCTCTAGGTCCATCCATGTAGCTGCAAATGGTATTATTTCATTACAAGAGATAAGTTTAATTCTTTCTAAATGGCAAAACCTGAGATCACTGTTTTAAAAAAACAGCCTCTTTTGAAGCTCTATAAAGATTTTGATATTCAGCCTTGTGTTTTTACTTTACTTGAATCTTTTTACTTTACTTGAAGTATAGTTGATTTACAGTGCTATGTTAGTTTCAGGTATACAGCACAGATTAATAATACCTGCTAACATCTTCCTGGATACCACAAAGAAAACGATGGAATTCAGGTCTCACTCAAGGAATAATGAAAGAAATAAAAGATTTCTTTGTGATTTCTCTACCCCTCTTCAAGAAAGCAGACTTGATATTAAAATGTCAACTGTCTACAAAAAGAACAAATATTCTATTTCTGCTTAATTAACCTTCAGTTTTTGTCTTTCCTCTTCAGTCAGTTGATGTAATTCCATTTTTTGAAGAATCTTTTCAGTCCACTCATCAATCCCATTTTTTAAGTTAAAAAGCTTGTCCCATAAAGCTAGAGCTCGACCAAGATTTTCATAGTAGTCTTCTGTCTTCTCATTTATCTACCATAATTAAAAAATAAAAATAACATATTTAGTGGTGAAAAGCATAAGAACCATTGTTTCAGTCAAACACAACTTTAAAATAAAATTTTAGATTACCTCTACTTGCTAAATAATTTGCTTTATTCATCAACAAAAAATTCGCTTTAACATACCGTGTAGTTCTTTCTTCTACAAAAAAAAAAAAAACTTAGCTGGTTTGCTGCAGTTTATATGCAATTGAAAGCAATAGTTTTCCTATTTTCTAAACCACAATAATAAAAAATGCTTTTAAAAACCCAGAGCAGGGACTTCCCTGGTGGTGCAGTAGTTAAGAATCCGCCTGCCAATGCAGGGGACACAGGTTCGATCCCTGGTCCAGGAAGATCCCACATGCAGAGGAGTAACTAAGCCCGTGCGCCACAACTACTGAGCCTGTGCTCTAGAGCCTGAGAGCCACAACTACTGAGCCCATGTGCCACAACTACTGAAGCCTGAATGCCCTAGAACCCACATACTGCAACTACTGAGCCCACGCGCTACAACTACTGAAGCCTGCACGCCTAGAGCTCATGCTCCACAACAAGAGAAGCCACTGCAATGAGAAGCCCACACACTGCAATGAAGAGTAGCCTCTGCTCGCCGCAACTAGAGAAAGCCCATGCACAGCAACGAAGACCCAACGCAGACAAAAAAAAAAAATTTTTTTTAAATTTAAATATCAAAAACCCAGATCAAAATATAGCACAAATTCTTAATTTATAATTCATAAAAATATCGTTACTACTCAACCAAAAATTATTTTTAAAATATTAAATAAATATAATGTTGAACATCAACTGGCTGCATGGATGGATAATACATTAATTAGTTTATTTCAAATAAGTTGAGTATGCACTTGTATATCTAAAAGAGTACAGACTCATTTGTTAGTAAAATAGTACCTAACTCTGGGCGTAAAGCTAAATCCCAAGTCACAAACTTTATATTATTTGAACATTTTTTATAATGAGCACTTTTGAATTTTGTAATTAGATAAAAACATTAAAGATACAAAAGAAAAGATCAATTTAATTGTTATTAAATAGAATTTCTAGTCAATTAAATTATCACTTACATCAAGCCACCTATCCACAATAATATTAGCCTCTTTCTCAAAAGGAGGCTCTTCAAAGTTTCTCATTTTATTTAGATGAAATTGTAGATTTTTGCAGATCTGGTTAATCTTGTCTACAACTTCTAAATGTTCATTAAATTCTTCTTTAACAACTTCAATCTGTAAAAATGATATGAAACATGTTTTGATATATTGATACAAATATAAGACTTACTGTCCCACTTTCTCAATGAAAAGTTTTTAGAATCCTAAACATCTGGTTTATTAATAATCCTACACCCAAATTCCTTGTCCCACTCTGCATGATGAAATATTTATAATGATCTAAAACCATCTTTCTAGTGCATGTGAAATAATATTCTACCCAAAAAAGCACCTCTATTCAATCGTATAAAAAAGTGACAGTTCCTAGACTCCTCAAATAGGAATCATCTTTGTCATTTTGAAGAACCTAAGTGCTCATCTGAATAAAATAGACAAAACTCTAAAACATCTTTAATGTGACTTCTAGTTTAATCTTTCATGATTCTAACTTCCATGTCATTTCTAACATGGAAGGTGAAACACTATTTAACCAAAAGGCCAATGATCTTAAACTACAAAATAAAATGTGTGTCGAGTAATGCAATCTTAATGTTTCCACTCAATTTACTAATCTTATACAAGCATTTTTAATGATTGTATAAAATTTGAAAATAATGATTTCTCATAAATAAAAAACTAAAAATTATATACCCACAGGGGACTTCCATTTCTGGGAATATGCAGTAGGCATAATTTTCCCATTAAGCACAACTAAAAACCCTGGACATCATATACAAAACAGACTTAAGAAGACTGAAAAGTGAGGAGTTCAAGGAAGGAGAATGGCTGGGAGCATCAGCTCCTGAAGACAGCCTGGTGGTGAGCTCCCTGAATTTTTTTTTCCCCTTGGATATCCCAGACTGTGTGCTGGAGAAGTCAGAAGCTGGTAAGATCCACAGACACAGACCAGGAAAAGCCTTTTCTCTTCAGCCCAAGAACCAGGAATAGGACAACCTACCAAGACAGAAAACTTTTAGGAAATAATCACTCACTGGAGCAAAATACCATAGGAAACACTGTAGCCCAACGCCCACCTGTGCCAGCAAAGGTCAAGTGTAGAGCCTAGACAGCCACCATCTCCAGGCTGTAACAGGAGCCCCACTCTCCCCCAACCAGGGAAAAGAAGGCTGAGTAGAGCTGGGACTTTCATTCCTGCTGGGCAGTAACAAGTGCACGTGCGCGCACGCGCGCGCGCGCGCGCGCACACACACACACACACACACATCCATGATGTCAGGGGAGGCTACCTAGGGAGCTGTAATGAGGAGCCAGGGAGGTGTCAGTAGAGACCTTGTGGGGAAGCAGAATGCCCACCCCCAACCAGCAGTAACAAGGAGCCCTCTGTCTCAGGTGTCCTTATTTTCAGACAACATGATTATCTATGTCAGAGAGCCCAAGGAATCTACAAAAACACCACTAGAACTGATATGTGGGTTCAGAAAGGTCACAGGATACAAGATAAACATAAAAATCGATTTCACTTCTCCATATTAACAATGAATACGTGGACACAAATTTTTAATATTATACCATTCACAATTACTCAAAAAATTGAATACTTAAGTGTAAATCTAACAAAACATGCACAGGAACTATACATTGAAAACTATAAAATACTGATTAAAGAAATCAAAGAAGATCTAAATAAATGCAGAGACATACTAAGTTCATGGATCAGAAGACAACATAGTAAAAATGTCAATTCTCCCAAAATTGATGTACAGGTTTAATGCAATTATTATCAAACCCAGCAACACTTTTGTAGATATAGACGGGATTATTCTAAAATTTATATGGAATAATAAAGGAACTATAATAGCTAAAGTATTTGAAAAAAGAAGAATAAAGTGGGAAGAATCAGTCTACTTGATTTTAAAACATCATATAGGTACAGTAATAAAGATTACATCAACTGGCAGAGGGACAGACACACAGATCAATAGATGAAAGTGAACCCAGACAAATACACCCAACTGAGTTCTGACAAAGATGAAAAAGCAGTTCAAAGGAGGAATGGGAGCCTTTTCAACTTATGGTGTGGGAGCAACTGGACATCTATAGATAAAAACGTAAACCTTGATCCAAGTCTCACACCTTATACAAAAACTAATTCTAAACGGATGATGGACTTAAATGTAAACCATAACACTATAAAACTCTGAGAAAAAAAATAGGAGAAAATCTACAGGATCTTGTGCTAGGCAAAGAGTTCTTAGACTTTGACACCAAAAGCACAATCCATGAAAGGAAAAATTGATAAACTGGATTTTACCAAAATTTAAATCTTTTGCTCTGCAAAAGACCCATTAAGGAGATGAAAAACAAGCTACAGTTTGGGAGAAAATATTTGCAAACCACATATCTGACAAATGACTACTGTGTAGAATATATTAAAAACTCTCAAAACTCGACAGTAAAAAAAAAAAACCAAACAATCTACTTAGAAAATGAGCACAAAATATGAAGAGATATTTCAGCAAAGATGACATACAGATGGCAAATAAGCACAAGAAAAGATGATCAATACCATTAGCAATTAGGAAAATGCCAATGAAAACCACAAAGTGATACCACTATATATCTATCAGAATGACTAAAATAAAAAGTAGAGGCAATATCTAATGCTGGCAAGGATGTACAGAAACTGGATCACTCATACATTACTAGTGAGAATGTAAAATGGTACAGCAACTCTGGAAAACAGTTTGAAAGTTTCTTTAAAAATGAAATACATAATTAACATACAACCCACCAACTGTAATCCAGAGCAATTAACCCTAAGAAATAAAAACTTATGTTCACAAAGAAGCCTATACAAACGTTTATAGCAACTTTATGCATAAGAGCCAAAAACTAGAAACTACCCAGATGTTCTTCGGAGGTAACAGTTAAACAAGCTGTGGTACATCCATACCGTGGAATCCTACTCAGCAAGAAAAGGGAACAAACTATTGATGCGTGCAAGAATCTGAACGAATCTCCAGAGAATTATGCTGAGTAAAAATAACCAATCCCAAGAGGTTAGATACTGTATGATTCCATTTATATAAGATTTTTGAAATGACAAAATTATAGAAATGGAGAGCATATGAGTGGTTGTGAGGGGGTGGAAGCAAGAGGGAAGTGGTAGGGCTATCCGATGACAGAACCAGGGATAGTCTGGGGATGGAAACGTTCCTCCTCTTGACTGTATGATTGTCTGTAACCTGACTGCAATATTGCACTACAGTTTTACAAGATATTTCCATAGGGGAAACTTAGTAAAGGATACATAGGATCTCTCTGTATTATATCTTATAACTGCATATGCATCTACAATTATCTCAAATTTAAAAGTTTAATTTAAAAAATTAAAATTACTTAAATGTTTTAAATGGAAAAAAAAAAAATAACTGGGACAGTTTCTGTCTCCTGACTGGAAGCTGACTGATACATTGGCAGAGCTGAGATGCAGACTCAGGTGTTTTTTTTCTCCCAGTTCAGGACATTTTGCATAGGGCATAATAAATGCTTGTTCAATTAAATGAAAAATACATATATGTGTGTGTGTGTGTGTGTGTGTGTGTGTGTGTGTGTGTAACCTAATTTTTATTACATTCAAAGAACTTTGCTGTTACATTGACACAAGCCACCAGTGGGTGAAGAGAAAAGAAAGAGCAGGAGAGGATACTTTTAGCATTGACAGGAACTGCAGGCTTTGTCCTACAATGAATGGAAGGGGTAAAATAAAGGAAACTAGATCCCCCCCTGACATTTCCCAAACTTTAATAGTCCCCTGACATTCTAGCCTTCTAGTCTTACTTTTGCACTTCTGCCTTTGATTAAAGAGGGTGGAAATTTGGCACCATATCCTAGATAAACATCCAGGTTTCTATGGTTTTGAAGGACAAAAGTTCTCAGTGGTATCATACTTCAGCCACTGGTGCAAAGCATCATGACAATACATACACCAGAAACTGATTGTTTCTGAAGACAGTACCTAAGTCATCACAAAATTAACTGAGAGTTATGTTAACAATTGGTACTAAAATTTGCTTTTTTCAGACAGTTAAAAAAAGCATATGAGAAAATAACTAAACACAAGTGTACTTCTGTATCTTCCATACAAAATGATATATTATTTCAGCAAATATACAAAGATACCACACTAGATACAAGATTCTCAATATAATAATAAAAGCCTGGGCATTTATACGTTTCTTAAAGGTAATTACAGTTGTTTTGTTAATTTTTAAAATATTTTTCTGAGTAAACCTTTACATTTCAGAAAGGGGTACAGACAAAGCAAAGTTAGCCATTTTTTACTTCTATAATATACATGTTTCAAATATGTCTTCAGGGAAGGCAATATTATGATGATTGGAACATGACTTTGTAGTCAGATAGACCTCAGCTTAAATAATGATTCTGTCACTTATTAGCCATATAATCTTGGGAAAGTTATTTAACCTCTATCCTTACTTTGTTTCTTTGTTTACAGAGAAAGTTGCTAGTCTGTCCAGCCAAGCCAGGGGTGATGATGCCATCCCAGTGGACCTGGAAGGCAGAACATCAAGCCAGAGAGGATTATTCTCAAGCCTTACGGTTTAATGTTGTTTGCCTTGTTAGGTTTCGGACTTCCTTGGGACCCAATACTTCTTTCTTCTTTCCTATTTCTCTCTTTTGGAGTGGATATGTCTATCCTATACCTGTCCCACCACTGTATTTTGAAAGCATATAATTTGTTTGGTTTCATGGGTTCACAGCTGTAGAGTGTAAAAAAATGAATAAACAGGGCTTCCCTGGTGGCGCAGTGGTTGAGAGTCCGCCTGCCGATGCAGGGGACACGGGTTCGTGCCCCGGTCCGGGAGGATCCCACATGCCGTGGAGCGGCTGCGCCCGTGAGCCATGGCCGCTGAGCCTGCGCATCTGGAGCCTGTGCTCCGCAACGGGAGAGGCCACAACAGTGAGAGGCCCGCATACAGAAAAAAAAAAAAAGGAATAAACAGAAACCTAAATTAAACAGAGTTGGGAGACCAGATGGGGTGGCAGAGCCCAATAGGAAGAAGAAAGGTTCCTTTATTGGCAAGGCCTCAGCCAATGAAAAGCCATGGACTCTGTCTACTACAGCCCATTCAACGTCCTTTTCCCCTTTATAAAAGCATTCTTCTCTCCTTGCTGTGCAGGGACTTGCACGTAGCTCCCATGGGTGCAGACCCTGAAATGCAATTCTCTGTTGATCCCAAATAAATCCCTCTTTGCTGGTGAAATATCTGTCAGTCCATTTGTTTTGGATAAACAAGAGGAATTCCCTCAGGATGAAGTGCACCTTGAGTTTCACTCATATCTAATTTAGATGATATTTAGGTGAGACTTTGGACTAAGCTGGAGCGAGTTTAGGCTTTTAGGGCGGATGGGAAGGAATGAATATACTTTGCATGTGAGAAGGACGTGTTTTGAGGGGTCAAAGGCAGAATGTTATAAACTGTGAGAACTGTCTTCAGAACTGTATGAAATAAATTTATGTGTTTATAAGCCCCCCAGTCTATGGTATTCTTTTATAGCAGCCCAAATGGAAAAAGACAACAGCCATAGAGGAACTAATCATAGCAGAGGGGTCAGGACCTGGATCTAGATTCCCATCAGGGAGACTCACCCAGGAGAGGGGCCAAGTGCCTGAAGGTGACAGAAGTTTTATTAGTCAAATAAATAACTTGTCCAGAAAGTGCAGTTTACCATTAATGGGTTGATGAAGTCCTAGGCACTCTGCAGGCACTTTACAGATGTTGCCTCACCTAATCAGGAAAGGAACAGCTCTGCTGGTAACAGGATCCCACTTAGTGGGACACAGGCAGGACTCCAGGAGTGAGGAGGACTGGCACAAACCAAGAACAGCTGCCAGTCAGGAGGGATTCACTATCTGGTCAGATTGAAAGGCAGCGACCCAGGATCTGTGAGTATCTAAGGCAGAGACCTGGATCCTGAAACAAGAGCACAAGCTGGGAAACTGGTATCAGGGGCACAGTAGAAAAGTAGCTATGTGAACTGGGCCACAAGGCTGAGGGGATTTTGTAAAGCTGATCGTGTTGGATACTCTGAGAACCAAAGCTCCTTAATCCACCTGGATGAGGACACGATCCTCCTAGATCCCAAGACTGCCAAACCCAGAAGCTGCCTCTGCTGGATGGAACCAGACAGGTTGCATCTAAGAGATTCCGACTGCCAGCCTGCTCCTAGCATGGTGGTCTCCCTCGATTAAATCTGATGGGAAACCAGTTAAACAGTCACATAGTGTACAACTGGTGTCCAAGCAGAGCTCTTTCTGATTGGTCAGTTCCAAGAAACTGCGTCTGAGAAAGGAGGCCGCAGGCAGGGGCTACTCCTCATCTGTGGCACTGATGTGACTCTGAGTGTCACTTCAGCCTCAGGGATAAGAGTTCTAGACAAAGACTAAATTGTCTGTAAGAATCTGGTCTACAGGCATACCTCAGGGACATTGCAGGTTTGGGTCCAGACCATGCCAGTAACGGGAGTATCGCAATAAAGCAAGTCACGTGAATGTTTTGGTTTCCCAGATATATATAAAAGTTATGTTTATGTTATACTGTAGTCCATTAAGTGTGCAGTAGCATTATGTCTTAAAAAATGTACATACCTTAATTTAAAAATACTTATTTGCTAAAAACACTAATCATCATCTGAGCCTTTAAGCAAGTCATAATCTTTTTGGTGGTGGAGGGTTTGAAATACTGCAAGAATTCCCCAAATGTGACACAGAGACGCAAAGTGAGAAAATGCTGTTGGAAAAATGGTACCGATAGACTTGCTCTACAAAGGGTTGTCACAAAACCTTTCAATTTGTAAAAGACACAATAAAGCAAAGTGTGATAAAGTGAGGTATGTCTGTATATAAGCCTCACTGCTGTTGCTCTCAGCCACTGGGAACTTTAATAAAATTGCTTTCTAACAACCAGGTGTATCAAGTAGATGATATTTCACAAATGCCTCTGACATTTTGACAGCACTTTAGCATAGAGTACTCATAAAACCAAGAGAAAAAGCAACTTTCTGGTGTATAGTAATACAGTGTAGTGTATCCTTTTCTAACTATTCCATTCTTCTGCCACTCTGGTTGATAACCACATAAAATCATAGAAAATAATGACATCTAGTGTCCAAAAGTGTTATTCTTCTTAAACTATGAAGTCGTGATTGGCGAGGCTATGAACATAGACAGAGCAACTTGGAGATAAGCTCACACATCTTTACGAAGAAATAAAAGGGAAGAAATAAAAACATGATTTTTCCTTTATCCACTAACAACAGACGGGATTTTCCTAGTACCTTCCTTCTCTCAAGGTTGCAATGAAGTCTCAGGGATTTTTTTTATGTGGGAAGTCAGTGCACAAACTGTTCCAAACTTTCAGAGGTAGCAGCAGGGGCAACCCCAGACTCCAAAAGAACCACACCATCAGTATCAAAACCCAAACAGATGCAACCCAGCATTAACCTGGGGACCAATCTTTTTCAAGCCCTGGGGATAAATCCAATAAATTCTTAGATACCTGGTAAAACAATGTCACTAGTAACTTCTTCTAAACTAAGTTTCGAAAGTGACTTCATTGATAATATCCTCTCTATTGTTGGGCTTGCAAGCGAGGCCGCTATGTAAAGTTTCCTTTGGAATTTGGACTCACCTCTGCTATCCTTTTCTTCAAGTTCTCCTTTCCCATGTAGGAAGCCTGGAGGGAGATGATATTCTCTTCTTTTTGAATCAAAGTTGTCAGGACACTTTTAAAATTCTGATATTGTTTTAAGAGCTCCAAAACTCTTTCACATTGGTCAAGGCTATGAAAAAAAGTAAAACAGCTAAATTTCTGAAAATAACAAAACCATTCTTTCTCTTTGTAAGTATCCTACAATAATGACTAATAAGTTATAGAAGGATTTTTCCTCTAGACATGGTTTATAATATTGTCTTACAATTTAACCTAAGAATGATGGCATATATATTTATTTGACAAATGGATGGTATAAATAATCACTGGATTACTATTTTCACCAGGTCAATATTAAAAAGTCACCAGATATAAGCTCTGGAAAGAAACAGGATTTGTAACCATAAGGAATCAGCACCTCAATTTCATCATTAACTAAAAGATAATTTGGAAAACAATGCCTCCCCAGCATTATTCTTAGAGATTGCTTCAGTGTTGATTCAATATGATTCAATCATGTCTATTTCAACTCATTCTAGATTTAGCCCTTTAAAAAAAAGTTTAGTACAGATGATGTGGCAGCTAAGACACCTGGTTTCTAGCTATGGTTGGGCACTAATTAGTCATGCGACCTTAGATAAGTTACTTGAGGCTCTTTGGACCTCAGTTGTTTCCTCTGTAAAATCGAAGGGTAGACTAGATCAAATCCACAGACAGACTTCATCTTGACTACTGTATACTCAGGTTCCAGTAGGAAGCCGGAACTCCACAGATGGAGTTCTGTGGTGAAAGGACCACTGATAGTAAAGTTAAGGGAAACCACCAAGGACCTGAGACACCCAGAGACTAACCCTTCCAAAAATAGGTACAGCACCTGGGCTCAAGGGGAAAGAGGAAAAGTGCCCTAAGCCAAAGAGGTGTCAGTAGGAGCTGCTGGAACCACTTGCTGAAAAGGGAGGGGATTAAGACCACCCCGACTTCTCTCTCTTCTTGGTTACTAAGCTCATACTAGTACCTCCCACTTCCTAACCCAACTGGAACCCTTGGCTTGTACAGCCTGTAGGGGTCAGCCCTCTCAACTACTCCTACCCCCAGGCAGAGAGTAAAGGGGGAAGGCAGGGACGGAGACTCTTCAGCCGAATCGCCAACCAGGACTGACAGGTAAGGGCTGCCACAGAATTAAGAAAACTCTTGAGCCTTGTCCAGGCTCTGTAGGAAAGACGGCAGTAACTGACTGGCAACATCTGGCATTTAAGTGGAGTGTGGTAGGATAATGCCCCCAGCTCCCAAAGATGCCCACGTCCTAATCCCTGGATCCTGGGAATATGTTACCTTACACAGCAAAAGGGACTTTACAGATGTGACTAAATTAAGGATCTTAAAATAGAGACATTATCCTGGATTATCTGAATGGGTGCAAGATAATCACAAGGGCCCTTATAAGAGGGAGGCACGAGGGTCAGAGTCTGAAGGAGATGTGATAACAAAAGCAGAGATGAGACAGAAAGACAGAGAGAGATGGAGATTTGAAGATGCTGCAATGCTGGCCTTAAAGATGGAAGAAGGGGACACAAGCCCAGGAATGGAGTAGGTGGCCTCTAGAAGATGGAAAAGGCAAGGAAACGGATTCTCTCCCAGAGAGTCCAGAAAGGAATGCAGTTTCATTTTAGGATTTCCAACCTCCAGACTGTAAGATAAGTTTGTGCCGATTTTAAGCCACAACATTTGTGGTCATTTATTACGGGAGCAATAGAAAACTAATATAGGTGGGGCAATAATAATTATAAATACACTATGTATTTGTCCTCCCTCTTAGACAGCCTCTTAAAGTCATTTGTCTGTAATCTAGGATTCCAGGTCTTGCCCCAGACGTTGGCCCAGTGAGCTTCGCGCGTGAAACTCTTAAGTTGGCCTCTCCTTGAGGCCCATTGGAATGTGTTTTCAACATACAAATTTCAAAAAATTAATTGTGCCACAGACAATTTTTCAGATTTGGGAGGAATTTTTTCCTTACCATTCAGTGACCGAAGCTTTTGTATTCTCCCACAAGAGTGCTGTGCCTTGGCACTGTTGACTCAGAGCTTTCTCTCTGCCGTCTTTGAATTGTGGAAGAGAATTCACCATTTCTTGCAAGCGTTTCTTCTCTTCTTCACATTCATCTAGATCCTTATCCAGTCTGAGTAACGATTTTTTCCTTGATTATGAGAGAGAAAAATTTAATGGCCAATTAGGCGATTTGATTCAACACAAATATGGGTAATTTGTGGGAGCACACTAACTTTAATTTGTCCTCATGAGGTTTATGCCTAAATCACACATTCCTATGACAGAGGTCAGGAGGCTCTGCATGTCCAGAATACTAGCTGGTGTTTTAAATAGAACAGACATACAAAACCACGAGCGGTAACATTTCTCGGTGATGAACACAATTGTAAAGGGTGTGTATATGCGTATGAGAGAAAAGAGAGGAAGAGGATGTGTGTACATGTGTGGGGAAGACAGTATGATATGGAGAGAAGACGAGATGGCTGGTAGAACACTGCAAGCTCCCCAGGCAGGGCGGAAGGGGCAAGAAGAAAGGGAAATACAAGGAAATCTTGCATTTCTACCCTGTGTACAAAAATCTCTTCCATACCGAAGAAGAGTCATTTGAACTAAGGGTTTTAACCTGCAAATTAATCCTGGTGGGATTAACTCTATTCACCTAGGTCTAAATTGCTTTCATCAGATACTCACTTTCTCTACTTCCTCTCTTCCAATTCTCTCTTTTTTTTTTTTTTTTGCGGTACGCGGGGCTCCTGACGCACAGGGTCAGCGGCCATGGCTCGCGGGCCCAGCCGCTCCGCGGGATGTGGGATCTTCCCGGACCGGGGCACGAACCTGTGTCCCCTGCATTGGCAGGCAGACTCTCAACCACTGCGCCACCAGGGAAGCCCCTCCAATTCTATCTTGAGTCCACTCCCATAAGGCTCTCACTCCCTCCACTCCTGCAAGACTGCTCGTCAAGATCTCCAGTAACCTCCACATTGCTAATCCATGTCCCAGTCTTCATCTTCACCTTCCTTCAATAGTCGGCAGCACGTGACAAAGGTGATCACGTCTCCTCATTGAAAGGCCTTCTCACTTGACCCCCAGGACGCTCCTGATTTTCCTCCGATGATACTGGCCACTCAGTATCTTTGACTGGTTCCCTGTCATCTCCCTGACCTCTTAACATGGCGTGCCCCAGAGTACACAGCATGGCAATCTTATCCATCTCATGGCTTTAAACAGCATTCTAAAATGTTGATGACTCTCAGATGTACACCTCGCCCAGACCTCTCTCCTGACATCTGATGCCACCTGTTTTTAACAGTCTTATTGAGAGTGCTACTAGAACATCCAATAAATATTTTGAACCTATTGTGCCTAAAACTGAGCACACACACCTGATCTTTCATTTAATGCCTGACAAACTTGTCTTCATCATCCCAGTTAACGGTAACTCCAGTCTTTCTTTTACACCCCGTGTCCAATGTGTCAACAAACCTTGTGGACTCTACTTTCAAAATACATACAGAATCTTAATATTTTTTGCCACCTCACCACTGTTCCGTGCCACCATCATTCCTCACCTGGATTACTGCTATAGGTCAAACTAGACTTCCTGAGTCTTCCCTTGACTCTTACAGTCTATTCTCAATACACCAGCCTGTTACAATGAAAACCAAATCATTTCCCTCTGCTCAGAAGCCTCCAATGACTTCCCATGTCACTCAACAAAGAAACCAAAGTCAACACATGGCCCACAGGTCCCTACAGGAGCTAAGCTCCATCCTGCCCGTGACCCCTGTGACCCCCTCCCTGTTAACCTGCTCACCTCCTTGCCTCTCCTCAAACATGCCAGGCCCAGTCCCACACCTGCCCTTTGTACCTATAGCCCCTCAGCCTGGGAGGCTCCTCCTCCAGGTTGTCACTTGGCTTGTCGCTCATCCCATCTGGCTCACACGTCACCTTCTCTGTAAAACTGTGCCTGCTGACCCTGTGTGAATTGTAACCACCTCCTTCTCTACTTACTCTTTCTCCATGGTCTTTATCACCATCAAACCTACTGCATATCTTCCTCGTCCCACTAGATAATAAGCTCTACCAAGGGCAAGAATTTTTGTCTGTTTTGTTAACTGCTGTATCCCCAGGACCTAAAACAGTGCCTGGCTTATTCTATTAGTAACTCAATTAAATATTAAAGCAATTTACTATCTATCAAAGTATAGTTTTCATTTATAAGTTAATAAGTTAATTTATTACTAATTATTTATAAATCTATAATAAATGCATTAACAATCAAATTAATAATAAACCAGTTCCACACCTCATGAAGAACTGGAGCACTGTTGAAAGAGAAGGCTCATTGAGACGGAGGGCTCAGGGAAAGCTTAATCAGCTGAACAGCCTCAGGAGAGCATTGAGCCTGAGGGATTAGAAGTGGGCAGAAGAAGAGATGGAAAGTGGGCGAGATTTAGAACGGGGAGGGGGGCTCACAAAAGTGACTCTTTTGCTAACTCTTGCTAACATTTTCATTTTCAGGACCTGGAGGCGGACGCTGAATTCCAGAATGACAATAGTAGCACTCCTAGGGATGGCTGCGAACCTCAGGTAACCCCAGTTCTGCTGAGTCTCCAGAATCAACACTAACCTAAATCTACCTCTTAAACCCAGTCCTCATCTAATCCTGCCGGGAGGAGGGGAGAGGACAAATAATGAAGGAAGAAGTAGGGACGAGGCGTGGTAGTGCATCTTCCACCACTTGTTCTCTATTATCAAATGTGTAGAGTTTCCCAGGTTTTCCCCCGTCAGGAGAACTCCATAATAAATAAACAGCAGCAAAGAGACTTTGAAGCAACTCATGGACTTCACACATATCTTATTGTACTCTTCCTCTGTCCATAAGAATGAAAACTTTGAAGGAAAAAATTATATAACACTTTGTAAAGGCGCAATCTCAACAAAAAGAAAGCTTGTTTGAAAAAGCCTACAAAAAAGAATGCTGAACCCTGAATAGAGGGGGATGGAACAGAAGTAGAAAGACACAGGAAGCATTTGTTTCACCTAATAGATATTTGGGAAAAGGAAAAAACAGAAAATCATCATCTTGCGTGGAAACGGACGAAAACGATACCTACCGTTGTTTTACAGCTGGAACGGTCGGATCTTTCAGGCCTATTTTGCTGATTTGATTGTGTATATCTTGAATATTTTTCAGGAGTTCATTATTTTTGAAAATACAAGTCTCTAATAATTCATCTTCTTCCATGAGTTCCTCCTGTCTGCCAGAGCCATGAGTCTCAGATAAGCTTCTGGACAAAGCATTCAGAAGTTTTTCACAGGAGGTGTTTTCACCCCATTCAGCATCTTTAATGCTTATACCGAGCACCTTCAAACGTTCGTCCAAATGTCTGGCCTTGTCTTTCATCTGATGAATTCTTTCCTCTTTATTTTCCACCGTCAAAGTACTTCCTGGTACCACCTGTGAACCTGAGGCTGAAAGGTCTATAAGAAGCTCACCAGAGAGTTCAGCTGCTCTCAGAGAAGCCAAAAAATCTTCCAGAGCTTTGAGGGCATCTTTACTCCTCTGGACTCTGTGGTTCATTTCTTCGAGTTGTGTTCTGTGTTTCAGGATAATATTCTGTGCTGCATGCAGGTCAAGTGGGTGTAATTCCTTTAATGCAAAGTTGCCTGACTGTTCCAAATGATTACATATTTCAATCTGTCTTACTATGGAATCTTGGATATTCTACAATAAAGGTAAGAAAAGCTGTAAGACTGAGGCAGAAAAAAGAAAAATTGCACAGCAGAAACTAACCTCAAATTATGTCACTAGATTTGATCTAGAAAACTGCTTCTCAGTCTAACCAAGGCTGACAGTTTTGACAGAAGGAACACTTTAATTACAAATGATCAGATGGCCCAGCTGTTTCATTATCTGATACCCTTCCTGATATTTAAATCCCAAGAAGAAAAGAGGTATATAAATCTATTGATTCAATGAAAATAATTACAGGTTGAACTACTGAGACATCTGTTTATAATTTGAAAAATAAAAAAATATTTTTAAGATGAGATTTGGAATAAGTAAACTGTAGAATATGACAATTTAAGCATCTTAGTCTAGTACAGAGAGAAAATTAGGATTTCAGTCATTGGAGAAGGCATTCATAAGCAAGCCTTCATTTCTAATTCAAAGAAAATACGTCATTATTTACTCCATGGTACCTACTGATACTTTCCAATTGGCAAGGAATTAAAGAGTTGAGAAATAAATAACAAGTCTAAATTATTGAAGATTTTTCTGCCGTGGCTTATATTTGAAATAAATACTATGGATGTATCATAAAAAATGCATAAACATGTATAAATCTCTGAAGAACTGTTTATTCTATAAATACACTGTGAGAATTTATATTTACCCTCAGGTTTTGATAAATGTCATCAGCATCAGTGAGATTAAATTCTTGAACGGCCATTTCACAGAGGAGCAGGTCTGAGTCACAGAGAAGGAGCAACTCCTTCTCCACAGGTGACACAATATGCAGCGCAGTCTCCAAAGACTCCATTCTGGGTGAAAAATAAATCAGACGTGAGGGGAAAGCACAGCAGAAAGATAGCTTATAAAACATTTAATATTAATGCCATTATTTAACCAAGAACAGAAAATAATTATTCAATAAAAATACATACAATGATATGTATAGATCATCACATTAAAACCCAAACCCAGGGCTTCCCTGGTGGCGCAGTGGTTGAGAGTCTGCTTGCCGATGCAGGGGACACGGGTTCGTGTCCCGGTCTGGGAAGATCCCACGTGCCGCGCAGCAGCTGGGCCCGTGAGCCATGGCCGCTGAACCTGCACATCCGGAGCCTGTGCTCCGCAACGGGAGAGGCCACAGCAGTGAGAGGCCCGTGTACCGCAAAAAAAAAAAAAACCCAAACCCAGTGATCCACAATGGCAAAGAATGAGTTGTTTGCTACATCCAAGTACTCGCGATGATTTAACTGATACTGTGCTGAATGGAAAACTGTTGTAAAGCATACTAAGGCTTTCTCTCTCTTTTGAAATACAAACTACTAAATGTAATTGAACCTTGCCTTGATGACAAAGACATTCATTATGCATACTAATTATTTTATTAGTGGAAATATACTAGGACTCAAAGTCTAGGCCAATAATAAGTTGCAATGTGTGACCCTGGATAAATAACATATAGACTCTGAGCCTCAGTTTCCTCCTATGTAAAATGGGGAGATGCGCTGGGGGTACACATCCTATGTAAAGGGATAACAATAGCACTCTCATTCTAAAAATGAGGAAATCAAGGCCCAGAGAAGTTACGTGACGTGGCTAAATTCAGGCTCAAGGGGAGACAGTGGGAAGAGCACGGCCTTTGGAACTCAACAGACTTTAAGTTCCACTTAAGTCTCTGGCCAGTAGTGTGGCTTGGTTATGTGATTTAACCTCCCCCAGTAGCAGTTTCCTCATCAGCTTCTCTTATGGTTGTTGTCACAACTAAATAAAATAACATACTTAGTATAATATTAGCCTCTCTTAAAATTTAATACATTTAGTAAACTCATGGTTAATAGATCCCAGAATTATACCTGGTATTAAGAGTCATCTGAAGCTCTCTTTCTTTCTCCTTTAGTTTCTCTCTTGCCTTAACTAGAAAAGGCTTCCTAATGTCACTTTCCAGCTCTTCTAACTTCAGTGAAGTGACTTCAAACTCTTTCCAGCAAGCCTCAGTTTCATTTTTTAAGACCTGGATGAAATATGTAAATTAATTTTTCAATGAATGGGTTAATAGGCACAATTATTCTGTTCTTACAAAATGAGACATTTACAATTGTGGGCACAAACACAAAGTTTCACATGAAAATACATTTGAAAAGATATTTTACAAGTAAACTATCCTTCAGAGAGCAATGCTATTAACTGTGCTCTCGGAGAATCCACTGAATGAAATCAAGGGAATCAGCAACATGGCTTTCAAAGGAATCCAAATGCCCCTCCCTGAAGTTAGATACACAGAATACAATTCAGAAAGATACACAGAGATATAAGAACATATTCTATTAGATATTCTATTTTCTCTAGTCTTTTTTTTCTCCTTAAACTAAAATTGCAATGAACCAAAATCATTTCTATCAAATGAGAAGTGAGTAGAATTAACTTATGATCTATAGTTAAACATCTAAAATTCTATACTATTCCAACTCCTTATCTTGGTTCTTTTTTTAAAAAAAGGCACTGCTATAGAATCTGAGTGCTCATCAGTAAAATTTGTTCTTCACTTTCCCCAAGGATTCGTATAGTTTTTCTAACCAACTTATTATTCAGTCACAGGAGTAAGGTCTCAAGACAGCTTCTTAATTGTGATAAAAACCTGCTACATCCACTACTTGAACAACAGAGATTCTAACACATGAATTTTGCTTATTCAGATGGAAAACAGAGAAGAGCCATTTGGTAGAGTGTGACTCAGGAACTGGCATCACAAAAGGAAGATAACTAGAAAATATGAGAGGGCATTGTAGGAAGCACGCATGACCTTTTCTCCACCTGATGGGCTTTCTGTAAGGGTTCACTCTAATGCACATCCAAGCATATGAGGGTGTTGCACTGCAATGCACAGCTTATCTTCAAAATAAGGAAGATACTTATTTGTAGAACTTAACGATTGGTGTGCCCATCACTAGATTGTTTTTTCTGCAGCTCCTGAGTCAAATGCAGTACTCCCTCTGACGGCTCTCCACAAGATCATCCATCATGTACAGAGAAAACTCCCTCCACGACCTCCCCCTTTCTTATTACCCAGCATCAGACAGATAATGTGACAATTTGGTTAAGATGATAGATGACTGAAACAAAAATTCAGAGTCGCTGGTTTTTCACATATTGTTAATTTTGGAGCAAACCAGAAGCTGTGTTGGCTGAAATCGCCTTCAAACACATTGTTTCAACCAATTCATCTGAAGCCTTCATCCCCATCCCAAACACAGTCTAAACTTCTGCAAGCCACAGTATATAGAATATCAAATTAGAGCATGAGCAATAAATTAGGACCCCGAACAAACTCCTTCCTGGGTTTGGGTGTCTTCCTGAAATCCGGTGACAGAGAGTTCTTCAGAAACATCTAGCATATGAGACCGCAACAAAAATGGTGAAGTCTATACTTATGGCGGTATTATTTTCTAATAAAAGATAAAACTCCTCTAGTAATATTTTCAGTACTTACCTGTAGATCTGTCAGTTTATCCTGTAGACAAACACTACTCCTTTCCTTGTCACTAGAGAAATCAGAGATAATCCTGACAATGTTGTTTTGCAGGTGTAGTTCAAGATTGTCTCTGTGTGTATCATACCTGGAAAAAAATTAAATGCAATGTTACTTAATTTTAAAAATAAGACTAAAATAATTTTTTTTTAATTACTGTCAATTGTCCATGAGGAAAGCCCAGAGAATTTCTGCTTAAGTTACTGGATCACATGCAAAAATTATGACTAAAGGAAAATAAAAACTTACTTATTAAAGTATAACATTTGCACTGATGAAAGATTTTTGCTGGATTTTCTAGTTGTTTAAAAGAGTTTACCTCTCCTTAACATATACACAATACTATACATAAAATAGATAACCAGCAAGGACCTACTGTATAGCACAGAGAACTATACTCAATATTTTGTAATAATCTATAAGGGAATAGAATCTGAAAAGGGATATATACATACAAACATACATCATATATATACATATATATGTGTGTGTGTACGTATAACTGAATCACTTTGTTGTACACCTGAAACTAACACAACATTGTAAATCAACTGTAGGTCAATAAAAATAATTTTTTTAAAAAAGAGTTTACCTCTCTAGTAAACTATTTATAGATGCACTGTGATCCTTTTCATATTTCTCCGTAACGCTTTCCTCCTGTTGAGGCTTTAACTTGGATTCCAGGCTAAAATCCTTAATCGATCCCATTGCCTAAGCAAATATGCAAAATAGTAAACATATTATATTCAATATACTTAATTGTCTGGAAAAGATAAACATTTTGTGATACAAAGGGATATCACTGATTCTTTATACCCCAAACCAGGAGGTAATACAATTTATTTAAAGTTTCTCAGCTCAGAGAAAGGTCTTTCCATAGGACAGAGGAGATTTATTAGACTGATTCTCACCTTCTAATTGGTATGTCAGCAGGATAAAGGAGTTCTCCCAGCCCCTAAATGCTGTTTCTGCCTGTGACCACATAGCCATGGTCCAAGGCAGACAGAATCCTAGCATGCAGGAACAGATCTCTGAAAAAAAATACACCTTGTTCCTTCCCTACCCCTTCTGACAGGCAGTCTGGGCTGTGATATACAGCAAATCCCCACTTTCCTAGAATTTAAGAATTTAGAAATCCAATTCCTAAGGAAATTAAAAGACATTATAATGAGAAAAAGACAAATGACAAATGAACTAGTTCATCTCAATGACACTGAAGCATCTGTGCAGTTTAAGCTCAGCCTCTTGTGCTCTCAATAGTAACACGCAGACAGCGTGTATTCATAATGGTTCAAAATGGTCTCTTTTGGAAAGAACTGTTGGTATCCTCAGAGGAAGATTAAGTTATGCTTGCCATAGCTTTGGTTTGTTGTATTCTAATTCTTTGAAAAGCAATCTTCCTTACATTATTTAAGTGGGAATTCTCAGCTGATGGAAACAATCAGATAATTAAATGCAACACTCAATGAGAAGTGGATTCTTGTACACCTGGATTTTTTCATTGGGTTTACTTCTAAAATACATTATCCAAATTTAACACCTTTTCAGCTGATGGCTGACTGTCTGATTTTGCAGATGGAACCTCGCTGAGGGCATTCCTTCCTCCATTCTCAGATGTGTCTGCAGTACCCCTAGGAAGGAATCAAAACTGCGTATTAAATACAGGGAGAAAAACAAAGCCTAAAAGAGAATGAATAATACTCAGTGTCATTTGATTTCGAGAGAGGGTTTATCTCATTTCTCCCTGACATGCAGCTATTCTTATGAGGCACTAACTTGTTTTTCGACGTGCCTCCCACAGTGGGTTGCAGTGTCATATGAATCTCGGAAGCACATTTCCGAAGCCTTTCTATCTTCTGTTCGTAATCTTTGAGCGCTCTCCTCACTTCTTGTTGACTCTTCTGTGAAGTCAGCTCTTCACACAGCTCCCGCAGGACATCCATGTGGTGATCAAGCTGGTACAGGCTGCCTTCCTCCGAAAAGCAGGCCTGATTGAGGAAATAAAGCAGGGAATGTGTTTCAAATGAGTTTACATGATTAGTCCTTGAGGATTAGAAACTAACAGATGTGTGTGACTTTAAAAACACCTTCAATTGATACAGCCACTATGGAGAACAGTATGGAGGTTCCTTAAAAAACTAAAAGTAGAGGGCTTCCTTGGTGGCGCAGTGGTTGAGAGTCCGCCTGCCGATGCAGGGGACATGGGTTCGTGACCCGGTCCGGGAAGATCCCACATGCCGCGGAGCGGCTGGGCCCGTGAGCCATGGCCACTGAGCCTGCGCATCCAGAGCCTATGCTCCGCAATGGGAGAGGCCACAGCAGTGAGAGGCCTGCGTACCACAAAAAAAAAAAAAAAAAAAAACAACTAAAAGTAGAACTACCATACGACCCAGCAATCCCACTACTGGGCATATACCCTGAGAAAACCATAATTCAAAAAGAGTCATGTACCACAATGTTCACTGCAGCACTATTTACAATAGCCAGGACATGGAAGCAACCTAAGTGTCCATCGACAGATGAATGGATAAAGAAGATGTGGCACATATATACAATGGAATATTACTCAGCCATAAAAAGAAACAAAATTGAGTTATTTGTAGTGAGGTGGATGGACCTAGAGTGTGTCATACAGAGTGAAGTAAGTCAGAAAGAGAAAAACAAATATCTATGCTAACACATATATATGGAAACTAAAAAAAAAAAAAAGGTTCTGAAAAACCTAGGAGCAGGACAGGAATAAAGATGCAGACGTAGAGAATGGACTTGAGGACACAGGGAGGGGGAAGGGTAAGCTGAGATGAAGTGAGAGAGTGGCATGGACATATATACACTACCTAATGTAAAATAGATAGCTAGTGGGAAGCAGCTGCATAGCACAGGGAGATCAGTTCAGTGCTTTGTGACCACCTAGAGGGGTGGGATAGGGAGGATGGGAGGGAGAGGCAAGAGGGAGGAGATATGGGGATATATGTATATGTATAGCTGATTCACTTTGTTATAAAGCAGAAACTAACATACCATTGTAAAGCAATTGTACTCCAATAAAGATGTTTTTAAAAAAAGGGAAAAAACCAGAAACAAAAAAAACCCCAACACTTTCTTTTATAAGCCCATCCACTGTGTGCCTGGTGTGGGAATGGGCACTGGAAACAAAGACGAGCAGTCAGCCCTAAAGGGATTCGCCGCAGCCCAGTGACGTAGTGAAGGAAACCAGAACATGTCAACCCAATGTATGCCTCTTTGATGTGAAAATTACTTTTTTTAATTGAAGTATGGTTGATTTACAATGTTGTGTTAGTTTCTGCTGTATAGCCCAGTGATTCAGTTAAACATATATATACATTCTTTTTCATATTCTTTTCCATTATGGTTTAGGATGTGAAAATAATTTTGAACTGAAGGCAATAAAGAAGCAGTAAACACAGAGGGAATTCCCTGGCAGTCCAGTGGTTAGGACTTCGCGCTTTCACTGCTGGGGCCCAGGTTCAATCCCTGGTCAGGGAAATAAGATCCCGCAAGCCACGCAGCATGGCCAAAAAAAAGAAAAACGAAACAGAAAAGGTTTCCCCTTTTCTACCTAAAGGCAAGAAATAATGTTTATTTTACTGGAGACAGAGTTCTATCAGCCCAGAGATGGGACCAAAGGAATCTGCAAACAAACCCTGTACCCTAACCCTTATCTTCCTAGTTTCTTCTTCACCTTTTTACTATCCCTAGCCCAAACTCCTTTGTCTTGTCAATTCTTCACAAATGTATTGTTTCTTTGTCTAAAAGGTATAAAAGATTCCTGCTCTGGTCACTTCTTTGGGTCATCATGCTCTTGTGAAGGCTCCCATGTGCATATAAAAATTCAATAAAATGTGTATGCTTTTCTCCTGTTAATCTGTCTTTGTCAGTTCAATTTCCAGACCCAGCCAGGGATCTTAAAGGATAGAGGAGGGCTTCCCTGGTGGCACAGTGTTTGAGAGTCCGCCTGCCGATGCAGGGGACACGGGTTCGTGCCGCGGTCCGGGAAGATCCCACATGCTGTGGAGCGGCTGGACCCGTGAGCCATGGCCGCTGAGCCTGCGCGTCCGGAGCCTATGCTCCGCAACGGGAGAGGCCACAACAGTGAGAGGCCCGCATATCGCAAAAAAAAACAAAAAAAAGGGTAGAGGAAAATTTGTTCCTCCCCAACAGTAGTCACATAAATAATGAGCATATCACATGACAAGTGCTATGACAGGGCCACTACCTGCCTTAAGGAGTCAGAGAAAGCCTCCTTCACATGGAGGAGCCATCTGAGCTAGAGGTGGAAAGAACACGTACGAGTCCTTCCAAGTAAAAGGGGAGAGAGGTCATGCCTAGCAAAAGGAGCAGCGGAGAGAAGAAAAGCTCCAGAAGTTCTGAAAGGACATGGCTGGAGGGGTGATGAAGGCGTGTCCTGGGGCCACACATGAGGGGCCTTGTGTGGCCTTCTGAGGAGCATGGAGATGTCCCGGGAGTAATGGTGAACCAGTGACATAAGATTTGTGATTCAAAGGGATCACTCTGGTGATAGGGCTGGAAGACAGTGCAACCACCATCATACTGAGAAAATGACCCCAGGTTAAGGGAAGTGGCAACACTGGTGGAAAGGAAGGAAAAGAAGCAGCTCTTCTGAAGATGGGAGCTGGCAACGGACTACACTAAGGCTGAGTGAGAAGGAAAGGGGAATGGGGGAGGGAGTTCTGAGATGGCAATGCCTTTCATAACCAGGATACATAAGAGGAAGAAAAGTTCAAGAGGAGATACTATTGGTTGGTTTTGGACATGCTGAAGTGGAGGTCTCTGGGGAACACTGGTGATATCTACTTCTTGGTTAGAAACACAACCTGGAGGTCAGGGGGAAGGACGAGGCTGGAGATAATGATAGGTGCTATCATTGTAGAGAGGGCAGTTAAAACGCCCAAGTGCATACAAGTATCTGGAGCAAGCATGAAATTAGCCAAAAACTGAGACCCCAAAACTAAGACATCAGGGTAACACAATAGAAAAGGAAAATTAGTGAAGGGCACTAAAATGAAGGCCTCCCTCCAAAATAATAAAATAAGACAAAGCAAGAGAGATTTGTATCGAGAGAGCCACAGCAGTAGCAAGTTTAAAAGAAATGAAAAGAGGGGTCAGGACTATCAAATATGCAGAAGAAATCAAACAGGATGAGGACCAAAAAGAGACCATTAGATTTGCCCCGGCTGGTTTATATCCTGATTTGGTATCTTTCACAAGAGCCGTGTTTCTGAGGACACCATGTCCTTACAAAAGTAACTACGGGAACTTCAATAGCGGGTGACACATCTTGTAACCAGAGTCTCAGGACAGGGGCCACTGAGATATATAAAGAAGAAATACTAACTCAATTCTGAATTTTTCTCACTTCCAAAAAACAAAAAGCACGGGCTCTAGTTAGAGCTTGGACTGCAGAAGGGAAGATCCCCAGGGGACAAAAGGGCTGAAGTAATTTTCAGAGCAGATTTAACCCTAGCCAAGGGCATATTAAACCATTTAAGATAAACCCCACAATGATAACAAAATGTGAATGGAAACAGGTTTTTACCTCATGTTGCTTGATGAGACCCTTGGTCCTTCCTCTGCGAATTAGTTTCTTTTCTTTATTTATTTGTTTTTCGAGTTTTGCAATATTGTCACTAAGTTTTTCTTTTTCGATGTCTATTGTTAGTTGTTGAATATACAAAGACATTTCACGATGAAGCGACTGCCAAGAAAAGAAAAACAAAAAAAAACCAAAGGCACATATTAACCATAATAGGATATACTGAAAAGATTTCCATTAGAAACACAAAAATATTTGTTGTAACAAAGGATAGAAATAGAGCTTATGTGAAATTCTGATTCACCCATGTATCTTTGGGGAGGATGTTTTAAAATATATCAGAAACGTATTTTTTTCTTTCTAATAACTAAAAATGTGTTTTGTCTGTGAAAGACACTGTTAGAATTAAAAGACAAGCTGCAGACTGGGAGAAAATATTACAAAACACGTATCTGAGCCTATGGAGAAATATCAAGTAACTACAATGTGTATCCTGAATGGGATTCCAGAACAGATGTAAAAGGACATTAGGGGAAAACTGTGGAAATATGAATAAAGTATAAACTTCAGTTAATAATCTATCAATATTAGTCCTTTAATTGTGACAAAGGTACCATATTAATGTAAGATGTTAATAACAGGGGAAACTGGTCATGGGTATATTGGAACTCTCTATATTACCTTTGTAATAATTTTGTAAATCTAAAATTGTTCTAAAAGTTTATTTTAAAATGTGTATTAGGGCTTCCCTGGTGGTGCAGTGGTTGGGAATCCGCCTGCCAATGCAGGGGACAAGGGTTCAAGCCCTGGTCCGGGAGGATCCCACGTGCCGCAGAGCAACTAAGCCTGTGGCCACAACTACTGAGCCCGTGTGCCACAACTACTGAAGCCCACGCGCCTGGAGCCCGTGCTCTGCAACAAGAGAAGCCACGACAATGAGAAGCCCGTGCACCACAATGAAGACCCAACATGGCCAAAAATAAAACAAACAAACAAATAAATAAATTTTTTTAAAATGTGTTTTAAGAAGGCCTTTAACAGTAGATATTCAATTATATTACCTTATTCTCTCTCTCTCTCCATATATTCACACACACACATGCACACACTTAATACTAAGTACCATTTACTAAACACAATCTCTGTGGTAGGTGCTTTATATAAATCCTTGCAACAATCCTGCCAAGTAGGTGGAATTATTCCCATCTTATCACTGAAGCTCCCAGTAGTTAAGCAACTTGCCCAGTGTCATAGCTGCTGGATCCAGGTCTGTCAGCCACCAAAGCCTATACCTATTTTCTATGAAACTCTATATGTTTATATGTGTCAATAAGTTGTCTTAGTCAGGATCCAACCAGGAAACCAGGAAACATTAAATATTTAACGCAGAGGGAATTAAATGCAGGGAATCGATGATAAGAGATGAAAGCCAAAGAGGGGACAGTAAGGTAATCCAGAGATTAGCATCGGCAGAAAGCTGCTACCACCCTAGGCTGGAGGCTTCAGCAGAGCCCAGGGAGAATGGTCACCCATCAGAAGCTGGATCCACGGAACCTGCAGCCAGGGGGAGACACAGCTGCCAGAGGCACTGTGCAAGAGAGAAAGGGAAAGAAAGCCATTGGACTCTCCCTTTTCCACCTTCCAATCACGCTTTAATCTCCAAACACTGCTGTCATTGGATGAACACAGACAGAAGCCAGCTGATGCCAGGCCTGAGAACCACAGCCTACAGTGATCAGCCCTCCGTGATACGGGGCAGACAAGGGACCACCAAAGATGACTCTGATGACAAACAAGTCCAGGGTCAGATCTATACGCATAAGCTCCAGACACATATGTATGTTCTTACCTCCCACTTGGCACAGATATCTCTACTCTTTTCTTCCAAAGACAGCTTTACATCCTCAGTTACATTATTTTTCAATTCTTCAACAGCTTTCAAATACTTGGCCAGACTTTTAGTATTAAAAATTATTAGTGCTTCCTAAAAATAAAACCACAAACAAGAAATGAAAGTCTTATTCTACTGCCACGTCCTCAAAGCTAATTTAACAGGTAGAATTTTAGAGTCTTTAACATGTAGAACCAGGAAAGGACTCCATGAAGACTATTTGAAGATTTAGGGGAGACTTCTCTTGGTAGATTGAGGTTGATCTCCCTTTTGTATCCCTTGAGTTCTTTTGAAAAGAATTGCAAAATATTCATTATTCAAATGTAGTTACACCTTTGAGGCCAGGATAAAGACTTCCTTAAGATATGCAGCATGGTTTTTGGTACACCTTTGATAAATATTTAAAAGGCTTACTGAAAGGCTTATTATGAGCCACTGGCAAAGTATCCTCTAAAATTCTTAAGTATTGAGCAGACGACCACACTTCATAAGTAATACAATATTAAGAGTACACCAGCTTGTATTAGAGATCAGTGTTGCAATAAGACACAATTTATAGTAGGGCTAAGATAGCAAATATTTAATATTGTACATAAGCATTTTATACTGCAAGGAGGCAACATCCCCTTATCATGGACTTCAAAGTTTTGCCCAGGGCCAACCATAATCGCAGTCCCATCCCAGGGAAGGAGCAGCAGGAGATGGGGATGGGATCTGCCTTCCCAGGAATGTGTTCGTCCCTTACTTCACACTTACCTACTCTTATAGAATATTACCTGGCAATACTCCATAAGGACAGAAACCTGGCTTAGGTAACTATCAAATGACAGAACAAAAGTAGTCTGGGGTCTGTGAAAGGGCAGAAAAATCTATAAGAGACAAGAAGGTGAAAGTAATTCTGGGGGAGAAGGCAATTAAGCAGGGTGGGAAGTCATTCATATACTTATTACATATTTATTATGGGTCTCCTGCAGAAAAGGTACAACCTGAGCCCCCAGGAACCTCCTCCAAAGCCTCTGTGAGGATTGCTAGATTTACGGCCAGGGAAGACATGCTAGCCCTGTGTGCAGGAAGGGGGCTCCTACCACCCATGTGTCCCAGGAGTCCCAGGGGGTCTCAGGGCAATACCTGGCAGGGCAGGGATTCTGCTTCTGCTGTGAAAATGGATCTACTTCACTAAATGCCAGAGACAAAACGGTGGAAATCCCTGGCCTCAGATTCCAAAAGGAAGATGGTCAGGGAGAGGAAAAGGGTGCAAAAACTGACACTGTAACTCCTCTCTCTGGTAGAGGAGGGGCCTGCGGCCTCTGCTTTTTCTTTTTCTTCCCTCTTTCCTCAGCTGACCATATCTGTCCTTTTGAAATTCAGCCTAGTGATTACTTAAAAGAACAACTGACTCTTAAGTTTAGTTCAGCACTCTCAGCATATGGGAGTAAAAGAGAGGAAAAAAGACAGTGGGAATTGGTCAAAGCTGGTGGCTGGCAAGGTGCAAGCAGCATAAGATGACTGTGGGAAAAGCAATGCTGAAATACCTGATATTAGGGTCCAATACGGTTAACAGTCCAGAAAGCCAGAAGAGGGTTGAGCCCAGACAAGAGAAGGAGACCACAAGGAGAATGGAGAGGCTCCTGTAGGAGCTCCTTTTCCTGAAAAAACTGTGCACAGTAGCGCTGGCAGTATTGATTTACTTCATCATTTTTTTTTTAAATTGAAGTAAATTTACAATGCTGTGTTAGTTTCAAGTGTACAGCAAAGTAATATACATACATATATATTCTTTTTCAGATTCTTTTCCATTATAGGTTATTACAAGATATTGAGTAGAATTCCCTGTGCTATACAATAGGACCTTGTTGATTATCTGTTTTTATATATACTTAATGTGTATATGTTAATCCCAAATTCCCAATTTATCTCCCCCCCCATACCCCACCACTATCCCCTTTGGTAACCATAGTTTGTTTTCTATGTCTGTTAGTCTATTACTGTTCTGGATTTACTTCATCTTTATCTCCCCCAAAATGCCTAGCTCATTTTAAATGTTCAATAAACTTGTTAAATGCTGAATAAATGAATGAAGGAAAGAACACATATTTCTCTACCTGTCCAACCTCCAAGGGTAGAGACCTTGTTTTACTCTTATTTCATATCCCCAAGTACCTCCAGTGTTAGTTAATAGTGAGTTGGCTTTGGACACATCTTTTTTTTTTTAAGTATAATTGATTTACAATATTATATTAATTTCAGGTGTACAACATGATGATTTGATGCTTTTATGGATTACGCTACATTTAAAGTTATAAAATAATAGCTATATTTTCTGTGCGGTACAATATATCCTTGGAGCTTATTTATTTTATACACAGTAGTTTGTACCTCTTGATTTCAATACATCTTAAGCTGCCTATCAGACCATGAAAAGTCAACCTAAAACTGTCTCCATACAAAACACTATTGGATCTTTAACTGCTGATAAGCATATGTTCATAAGTAGCTTTTACCAATGCATTTTAATAATAAAGGCTTTATTTTACATTTGAGGAATTTTAACCACTCAAAGTTTCTTCACATACCTTATTTTCATTTACTGGCAGCTGGATAGGACTAGAATTATGATGTCCATTTTATTTGATTAAAAAAGCCAGGGAAATTAAGATTCTTGCTCAATGTCATAGAAGTCAGCCGTGCTTTTTACACTATACCACTGAGTTCATTCATACAGTAAAATGTGAATTAAAAACAAATCGTTTCAATTTTTATTTTTAAGAGTTTCTGGGGAACAATGTATAAAACTTGGAAATTTTTTAAAGTTATAATAACTTTGTTATAATTACAGTGATGGAAACATCTTGATTTCAAATGAGGTAGATTTATATCTAGTAATGATAAATATCCTACATTTGATGGCTGAAAGAGCCGCACCTTGTATTTTGAAATTAGTCCTCTCTGGCTCTCTCTTTGGCCAAGTAATTGTTCAGCCCTTGTAATGTATGATTCAAGTTCCTTCTGTGAGTCTTCCACCTTCAGCCTGACATCCAGGTCTGGGGAAACATCAGTTGAGTTCTTCAACACTGCTACTAATTTTACCATATTGATCTGTGATGACAAAAAATTCTCAACTTAACACTTAGCCCAACTTCTTAGAAAACTCATAAGTTAATAAATATTTTCTTTGAGTAGCAACTCATATTTTCCCACTAGACATAAGAACATCCTATTTATTATATTGATTTTTCCAACATGCTCTAAATAATAAAGAAATAAAATATAAGGCAAAATTCATATTTTACAAAACATTTCCAAACTACAAGGCAATCCTCCCCTCTTCCCTGCCCTCTCACTGACCACTCAGTTTTAAAGACTAAATTCACTAAATAGGGAATATTAAAGAGAGACCTGGACTTTCTCTTTAGCTTCTTGAATCTTTGCCTGAAGCCCAGCTGTGATCACATGCTCAAGAGACTCCTGGCTTGAAACATTTTGCACATCCATTTGTAAAGTGTCTTCAGTTCTAGACACAAGCTCTTCATACATAGAGCCTTTGGCAATAAGATGCTATTAAAACAAATTAAAGTGAGATCACTTAAATATCACTTAAATATTCTGATTATAAATATTCTTATATTTATATATTAAATAATTATAAATATTATAAATATTTAAATATAAATATTCAAATAAATATTCTGATTATGTTAAACATTAACCCTAACAATCTCATCAGGAAATCATAAAAAGTTAACTATTAATCCAAAATGAGGCAAATTTATAGTCTAAAAAATGTTATTTTAAACATTCATTTTGAAATTTTATATTAATATTATCAGATTCTGAGCAACAGTCTTTTATAGATTTTTTTTATATACTAAGCACTTCAATAAAATAAAGACTAGAAGAAATACAATGCCAATAGGGAGAAAATAAGTTGAGAGAGTAGTAATAAACCTTAAAAAGAAATTGTTGTAAGTCTAATCAGCCAGAAGGAGTTCAATAAATGTTACTGGAGAAAATGGCTATTGGAAAACACCTTTTTAGAACCATGCTTTATACAACATACCAAAAATGAATTTCAGATGAATTAGAAAATTATATATAAAATATGAAGCTAGAAAAGAAGAAATTATCCATGAAAATGGATCTGCTCCCTGGGTGCGGAGGGCCTTTTTAGGCATAAGAGACAGAAATGACTAAATAAGTACAAAAATTTTCTATGTGAAATAAACAACTTAAAAGTCAACAACTTGGTAAAAATATTTGCCACACAAATGAAAATGAGTCCTGATTCAGAGAGCTTATAAATTCAGTAAGAAAAATACTAAGATCCCAAAGATAATTCAGAAAATACAAAAACAGATATAATTCCAGAAACAAATGGCTAATGAATATATGAAAGACAGTTCAATCTTACATGTAATCAAATAAGTACAAATTAAAATAATAAAAAAAAATTAAAATAATGAGTTACCACTTTTCAGTTATCAAATTAACAAAAAAAATTTTAATTACAACTCAGAGGTGGCATGGGTATGATAAAATAGAAATTATATTGTGTGATATCAACTATGTAAATGTTGATCTTATTTATCTTAGAGCAGTGGAACTATGGTGATTTTTATTCTCCTCTTTATACTTTTACACATTATTTAAATGTTCTAAAGTTAGCATGTTCATTTGTAACTTCAAATTTTTCTATTTTGAATCATAAAAGTAACAAAAGCTCCTGTAAAAAACTCAAAGAGTGGAGAGGTATACAGCACATAAAGAAAAAGTTCCTCTTCTTCCCCATCCTTCCCTTAACTGTCATTTAATCAATCATTCACACATTCATTTTAAAAATATTTACTTTATGTCTACTAGGTACCAGGAAGTGTACTAAGAGCTGGGCATAATGCAGGATCAAGATACACAGAGTTAGCTATTTGTATATGCTTACAGATATTTTTCTATAGATATAAATGCATAAAGTTTAAAAAAGCAACTGTTTTTAAAAATACTAAAAGGATCACATCACCAATACTGCTCAGCAACTTCCATTTCTTACTTTACAATATATCTTGATCCAACAAAGATCTACTTAATTTCTTTTTAATGGAAGTATATTCCAGCTTGTTTGTGTTTTCACTGTTTATAACAGGGATCATTGTTATAGCTTTGAAATATTTTTTAAATACTGAATTTCTTATTTCTTACTCATTTATTTCACTACAATAAATTCCAGATACAGCAAATAAATAAATACAAAAATAAAATTAGAAAAGCACTGGCAGATGGCACAGGTAAGTTTATATAATATTTTCAAAGCAATAAAAAGTATTACTCTTATAAACACAAAATTCTACATATACACCTTTCAGAAACGTAGATTTAAAAGAATTATACAAATGTTCCTTTATCCCAAGAACTTTCCATCTGGTTGTAACTTATGTCATGCTCTATAAATTTTATAGCTGAGCTGGAACTCAGTAAAACCTCAACTGTAACTCCTTTCCAGGGAGAACTGAGCGATATTAAAATACACTGTTGCCTCATTGCTTTTCAATGAGTCCACTGCCTGAGAATAAAGACAGAACAGAGTTTTAACAACATTCATCCCCACCCTGCATCAGTTAAGGAAGGGAAAGCTTAATATGGGGTTGATCTTTCAAAGCACAGGTTGTATAATCTCTTACATTTGCACTGCACTGAGCTATAGGAGACTGAACTCACTTACTCATCTCATTGCCCTCTGATACAAGAGAATATTTTAATCTCCATCCTGTAGCTGGGAAAATTAGTCCAAGAATTTAAAATCCTAAGGTATTATTAGTCTTCAAATCTATCCTCTGTCTTCAAGCAAAATCACAGCAAATGAGCCAGGGTTGAGATTCCACGCCATTTTTTTAAAACCCCAACAAAGGAAATTCTAACAGTAGTCTTATTACTGTTTCCTTTAAAACTTTTTATCTTAATACATAAGCCTACAACCATAAAAGCTGTCTTTTAAATACTTTTTCCACTCATACCTGCAAAGATTCTTCCACTGAGGTATCTACATCACCTTGTTGTCTCAGAAGATCCAAAACAGATGTGGTTTCCGCCTCCCAGATTTTCACTTGTCCAATCAGTTTTTCAACCTCTTCAGCCACTTTCAGTGTCCCTGTAAATTCTTCGTTTTCTTTTTCATGTTCTTCCCCAGCCTACAACATTCAAAATTATCACTATGAAAATGGTACCATTTACATTATAATTTTCAATTTAAAAAAGTTATATCCCTATAGTGAATTAATTGAACAATGAAAATCTCAAAAACAATGGCTGTTTTTTAAACTCAATGTTTTAATATTATCTTTATAAAGTTTAGTTAAAATGCATACTAAACTATCATGTCAAAACAAATAAAAAAATAAAAACAAGTGCTAAGTCAACATATTTTAATGATTTAAGATCTACTGTTTGGACAATGAAAACAGTACTTTATGATAGCATATATAGCTTTATTATTTTTTTATTAATTTTTATCGGAGTATAGTTGCTTTACAATGTTGTGTTAGTTTCTGCTGTACAGCAAAATGAATCAGTTATACATATACATATATCCCCTCTTTTTTGGATTTCCTTCCCATTTAGGTTACCACAGTGCATTAAGTGTAGAGTTCCTTGTGCTATACAGTATGTTCTCATTAGTTATCTAAGCATATATCACTTTAAAACTTAAAAGATTTGTTCACAAAAATTTTCTTAAGGATGATATCATCCCTATCAGTTACTATTATCTCCATTTTACAGATAAGAAGATTAGAGCTTAGAAAATTAGGGTATTGACTCTATAAACACATTTCTAAAACTTGTATACAATTTAATTAAATACAGCTAGTAGCAATAGTAGTTGTGAAACATCAGAATCAAATTTCCACAAAATTAAGCCTTTTCCCATTAATAATCTCTCAATATGCTACAGGTTGATATGCTACAGCTTTACATGACAGACACATTCTTAAAGTTGTTTTTAATCAGATCATATTTTAAATGTATGAGAAAAATATTCTATATTCTTCTATTCTAAAAGCATATTGCACAAATTCAGATTTTTCAAGATCTTCTATGATTATGTCTTTTCACGGTGGGAAAACATGGGCACTCCATCATGGCAACTGGCCAAAGCCAGTTAAAAATTACTTTCTTTAAAACTATATAAGTTACCATTCTGAAGGAGGCACACTTCCAAAATCGTAGGTGTTACACCTTACACGTGTATGATTTTTTTTGTTGTCTTTTCTTTTCCATATTCTTATCTATAATCTAAAGTCATCCTCTGAATTACCCAACAAAGCAAGAAATAAAGATTTTATTTTCCTCCATTTTACAGAAAGGAAGCAAGACACAGAGCAGGGGCTAGCCTAAAGCTGGACAATTTCTGAATAGTAGTCAGAAGCAATCTGAAGAAGATATCAACTCCATCTCCACAGCTCAGAAGTCATGACTGCTTCTGCGTGTCTGCAAACTCCCCAGTGAGTGAGACACCCAGGGCTTTAACACTGAAGACCACTGCGTGAGGGACCCACTTGGGCATTTTATTGGAAAATTACCATACTTTAAATGTTATCTAATGATCCCATTTACCACTGTTTCAACAATATGGTTTTTTCAAAAGAAAAACAGCAAAGTTAAATTATTTCTATGTACAAATGAAATACATAAAGTATGACTATTTACCATAATATTCTGACTGTGATTTTCAGGAAGTTCTACTGACATATCTGTTGAAAAATCAGCAGTTAGGTTCTCTTCTTTAGATAGTTGAGTATTTCCAGAATTGTCAAGAAAGGGCTCATCTTGCTTTTTTATAAGGGGCAGGTTCACTTCCTATAAAAAATTAATGTCATGAAATATAATGTTTATATTTTTATGCTAAGATATATGATTAAAAACAATAAATGAACATAATATATTCAATATATTTTTCGGATATATCAGTTAGTAACAACGTTATAAAATTTCCCATACAACACCTCAGTCTCAAATTGTTATGAATAAGAAATAGAATAATTTAATAATTCAAGTTCAAAAAATTATTTATTAAAGGTATGCTTCTATGAAGCACTACACTAAATATAAAGATAAATAAAGCTTAGTGTATGTTCTCAAGGACCTTGAAATCTAGTAGGCAAAAATGCTTAACGTTATTCTTTAATGGTAAATGAATTTCAACTAGAAATCTGTATGCTGTATATCCACGCAAAAACCTGTACATGAATGGTTCTATCAGCATTATTCATAATAGTCAAAAAAGTGGAAAGAAGCCAAATGTTCATCAACTGATCAATAAATAAAATGTGGCATATCCATACAATGGATTATTATTTGCCGATAAAAAGGAATGAAGTACTGATACGTTACAAAATGAATGAACTTTGAAAACATTACACTAAGTGAAAAAAGCCAGAAACAAAAGACCACATATTATATGACTCCATTTATGTGAAATACCCAGAACAGGGAAATCTTTAGAGCCGGGGACGCTGGGAGAAAATGAAGAGTGACTGGTAATGGGTACAAGTTTCTTTATGAGGGGATGAAAATGTTCCAAAATTGATCATGGTGATGGCTGCACAACTCTAAATATTTCAACTGAAAACCACTGAGTTATGCAGATTAAATGAGTGAATTGTATGTATGGAAATTATACCTCAATGAAGCTGTTACCAAAAAAAAACTTACAAGCTGAGTTTTTGTAATAAACTTTCTCCATCTTTTATTCAGCCTCCTCAGTTCTTTAGAAATAGATGATCCAACTTCATCATTGCTGACTTGAATTAAGAAATTTCCCATTTCATTTAAAGTAGTATGTTCTAGATTCCACTGGGACAGTGTCTCAAAGGGAACCTACAAAACATATAATCAATGTAATATTTTAATGACATACTATTTGTCTTTTCATTATTTATAATAGATCTTCACCAAGGTTGACTGTAAAGCAAAAGTGAGTGTGAGGGGGCTTCCCTGGTGGCGCAGTGGTTAAGAATCTGCCTTCCAGATGGGTGTCTGTCAGGGGACATGGGTTCGAGTCCTGGTCCGGGAAGATCCCACATGCCGCGAAGCAACTAAGCCCGTGCTCCACAACTACTGAGCCCACGCATCACAACTACTGAAGCCTGCACACCTAGAGCTCGTGCTCCGCAATGAGAAGCCACCACAGTGAGAAGCTGGTACACCACGACGAAGAGTAGCCCCTGCTTGCTGCAACTAGAGAAAGCCCACGTGCAGCAACAAAGACCCGATGCAGCTAAAAATAAAATAAATGAGTTTTTTTTAAAAAAGTGAGCGTGAGGTTTTTGCAGAGACTTTGACTCTCCCTATTGGTTGAGCGCTTCATCCCTGATCACTAACTGGCAGGCGCTGGCTGCCTGTTATCACTCTTGGTCCCGGACTTTCAGGAAGCATCTGATCTTCTATCTTTCTAAGTGGCTAATGAGCTTACAGCAAAGGTTCTCAGACTTTTTCAGTTCATGGCCCCCTTAATGTCTCAGTAATTTTTTCATGGATTTCCTAGGCTAGAAGAATTATCTAACATTTCTCATTGTTAAGTAGTCAGGTCCAAACAACTCAGTAGTAATTTGTGTGGTGTCCAGCAGACAGATGTTGCTTTGTCTCCCTCAAATTTTAAATTACTTTGAGAGTTCTTTTTGGCCACTCAGGTCACCTCAGCACAAAGTTTGGAAATTCTAAGGCTTAAAGTGCTATTTCCTCAGAGAAATGTGAATTTTAATAAACGGACTTTAAAGACAGAAGAGCTATTGAAAGCCAAAGATGCGAAATTCTGGTATCAACAGAGGTGACAGGAAGAAATAATGATTCACTCAAATATTCTTTTTGTACTCATATACTTATCAGAAACTTTACTTTCATATGAACAGCCTGTTTTCTGTTAAGTAACATTAGCTTCTATTTGGAAAATGTTTAATCTGAGAGGCTGCCTACATTTATTTACAACAGAGGGAAACAAAATGAAAGAAAGAAAAACTACCTCAGAGAATAATCATGAAACAGGTTATTACATAAATAGCAAATAAAACAACAGTGAATTACTCCAAAATTTCTTCTATAGTTCTCCACATAAGTAAGCTATTTTGTTTTTCCTCCTCCAGAAAGTCAGAAAGGTTTTAGAACTGAAAGGTATGCACCCAAATAGAAAAAAAAAACTTTCTAAAACATTCATTTATTTTAAATGTATCTATAAGCTATCTACTACTCCACATCTTTTATTTCCCTTCCAAGGAACTTAGCAATATATCTTCCAAAAGCTATACTGTGTATGTAAATTATACCCCAATAAAGCTGTGTGTGTGTGTGTGTGTGTGTGTGTGTGTGCGTGTGCGCACATATGTGTAAAACCTATAACAAAGAGAAAAATTCCTTTTAGCAATTATATGAGAAAGAAACTAAACCCTTTCCAAAACTTTGGAGGATTTTTCCGACAGTCATGCTTACTTGTTCCCGGCCTCTCATTTTTGTATTGAAAACGAGAGTCTCCAAATAAAATGAAAAAAAGTAAAATTGAGCAGGTGCCATTAGACTGAAAATACCTCTTTCATCTGTTCCTTCTTTGTTTCCTCAAAACAAGCCTTTAGTAAACGAAGCTTTTCCACATAAATTGTCCAACATGCCAGAACTTTTTGTAGAGTGGACTTCACATTATATATATTTTTTCTATACATGCAAAAATGATATTCCACCATTGTATATTGTTTACTAATATTTGGATATTCTCCAGCTATAAGGTTAACAAAACAAGAAAGTAATTTAGAAAACAGTTTTTCATTAAGAGAATAATACTGCTAAGAAAAATACTTGCATACTAATTGACAGTGGTGAAATAAATATGTATACTAACAATATTAAAAGTGGATGCAAGAATTTTCTAAAGAAAACACATATGTAAAACCAATTTCTAAAACACTAAGGTACATAAAGAAAGCAAAACAAATGAAATGCTATTTTTAAGTGATGGTCATTCCATCAAAAAGTAATTGTATAGCTTTACCCAAATTCTTATGAATTTCTTCACATTTTTGAAAAGAGGTTTCAAGTTGAGCTAAGAACTCTTTTTCTTCAATAAATTTCTGGGGAAAAAATGAAAATAAAACATATTGACAGTTTTTATTTTTTAAAATGTGTCAAGAAATCCAGATAGACATATACACATTGATGAAGCACTTAGGCACCAAAATTTCTTTACAGTTTTAATACTACATATTTGGGTAGGAAAAGAAGAAGAGTAGTTCATGAAGAGAGATAGTTAAGTTCTAAGAGACATAAGCAATATATAGGTATGAGACCTGACAGCTTATCGTAATGCAGTGACATAGTTCTAAAATGGTTTTCCTCTCATGAGAAAAGGCAAGTATTTATAGCAATTTCAACAACTCCTACCATACATATTTATTAATATTGCATAATTTATATCAGCTTCTCTTATCTCATATGCCTTTATTAATATTGAATAATTTTTATTAGGTATGTTGAGTATGTTATAAATAGATACAATCCATCACACAAAAACTCTTGAGAAATACTATTACCGAAGTTATTATGTGCATTAAGCTAGTAAAATCTATGGAAAAATAGACAGTTAATTAAAAACTCATTGTACACTTATGTGCCAATGGTATGATTATTCAAATGGAAAAATGAAAAATCCAGGTAGGAAAAATAAATTAAAATATTCAAAATCTAATCTAATATAGAATGATGATTCCTGTTTAGGAATGCACAGTATTTAAATCATAAATTGTAAATAAATCTTTCTTCATCATGTTTTCCCAATTTTTACACTGAAGTTTACAATCTTGGGTTTTTCTTTTTGGCCCTCATTCCAAAAACAGAGAAACAGGGAATTCCCTGGCAGTCCAGTGGTTAGGACTCAGTGCTTTCACTGCTGTGGCTCCAGGTTCAATCCCTGGTCGAGTAACTAAGATCCTGCAAGCCACGCAGTAAGGCCAAAAAAAAAAAAAAAAGAAAGACAGAGTAACAGAAAGAAGGATAATAAGGCCTAACTGTAGAAATGCCACGGCCAGTCTGCTTTAGTGTTAATTTACCAAATAAACACACACATTTAAATCATTTGCAACATTTTTTCCCTATAAATTGCAAGAGCTAAACCCCCTCCCCCAGAAAGCCTCAAGACAAAACACACTGTTTTTCCCACTCTTAAAACTTGAAAGGCTAAGATTAAAATGTTCGAAGAAAAATTTAATTTTTGACTAAAACCATAAATCTGAGTGGGGAAAAATATTAAACAAGATGTCCAGTAAGTGAAAGTAGGAATTTTTTTTAAAGGAAATAACATTGAAACTTTCTCTATTATGTAACTTAGTCCGGTTAACTCAATCTCCTCTGTTGTGCTAAATAATGCTTTCTCTTTCTTACTCTTCCCAGTGTCTGTTATTTGCCTACCGGTAATTCTTTTCTCTAGGCAATGTTTAAGCTAATGAAAGCTACCAAGAAAACTCATCTCAAAACCTGAAAAGGTAGGGAAATTGTGCTAAGGAAAAATGCAAATCCAGCACCATGGAGAACAGTTGTCTGAGACATGAAATAAAGCAGCTTACATGCCAGTCTTCCAGCAATAATTCCACAGATTCTTTGCTCCCGTATTTGATGTTCCAAACAACCAATTTTGATTTCACTTCATCTAGCAAACCAAGAACTGAGCACTTATAGTAATGAAATTCTAGAAGTGGAATGAATTTTTCCCCCGAAATGTTGTTGATTCTGGAAGATAGTGCAGGTTTTAGAATTTAATTTAATATTGTTGGCCAAATGTGAGAAATCCGTTTGGCATTTTCAAAAATATTGGGGCTTTAACTTTTTCTTTTAAACACATGGAACTCAAATGAATCCTCATTTTTTTTTTTAAACAAAGTAAAACAAACATTGTGACTAGATATAAAACAGCTATTTCTAAGATAAAAATATCTAACAGAACATTTTCTGAAGAAACTATTCCCCTATTGAGAAATTCTATAATAAAATGTTAATCTCTAAAATACTTTACTAAACTTGAAAACTTTCATATAACTTAATGCAACTGTAATTTCAACATTTCACTTTAACAGCTTTCATTATTAAGGCTAATACCCTCTTAATATCATTCTAATAAGCTGCTTATGAATAATGAGAAAAGAGAAGATGATGTGGACAACCACAAATTAAACAATCTTCATATCTGTAGTTTTTTTGAGTTTATAAAGTGCTTTCATATACCTCCTCTCATGTCACCTAGTATCCTTATGAGACATGAACAGAGTGATTACCATTACTCTGTATTTACAAATGAGGAAACGTACAGAAAGACATAGTAACTTGGCCACAACCAAGATAAAGAGCTGTTTCTGACTATACGTCCAGAACTTTTTCCACCACCATATCCTACCAGGCAATAAAAGAGGAAGTATGTTAGCATGATATAATGTTACTATTACATAAAACATGAAGGAACTGTTATCAAGACTTAAAGACCTATTATCAGAAATTATTGAAAAATCTGTATTTTCTGGTCCCTATAGCACCATGTTAGTGCTCAAACACAAAGGTGTCAGCAGTTGTGAAAGGGTAGTGATACAAACCGTCTTTTCATTTCCTCCAATTTGTTAGGTGGTACCAATGGCAAATGTTTTTCATCTCTATTTTCAAATGTCAGGAGAGTATTCAAATGACAGTCAAATTTATCCATCAGACTCTGAAAAGAAATTTAGCATGATATAACCAGATTTATTGCCAAACACTGTAATTGAAGGCTTGTTAATCTCATTTGCTCTGTGCATGCATTGCATCTTTTTTCAAAACAAAAATCATAAAGCCCTTTCATTTTTAACTAAAATGTTGTAAATAAATATTTTCATCATAAATGTTTTAAACTGGACCATTTTACAGAGAGGCAGACTGCAGTTTCTCTGGTAACAGCTTTATCAAAATCTTTTGTTTTCAGATGTATTTTCCATTCCTTTGTGGGCTCAAATGCTATAAATCTCACCTATCAAATTCTTTCATATCATTTTAGTGAGAACCCAATCTTCTATGTTTTAAAACAATCTCCCCTCTCCTTTTCTGCCAGACTTTACAGAGTCCAGACTTCACTGGACTCTTCTTATTGTTTCCACCTTAAACTAGCAGAATGCTCGTCAAATAACTGAAGCTATCTTTTGGGACCCAAAAATCTCCAGGGGAATCACCTAAACCATCCTCAAATACCCACTATACTTCCTTCCCTCCTTTCTAGGAACATCTTCCTCAAGAACAGTTCCTAACAAAGCACATATTTTTCCATGTTTCTTTTTTCTTCTCCAACCTGGAATAAAGTCATTTTCTCTTGCATTAGAGCCATGGCTTCACAATAATCCTGGGATGCTGGCAAATCTTCATCTATAAGCTCCTCCACCCCCTGGAGCCAAGTTTCTATTTGATAGAGGGGTGAGGGCAAGACATGATTCAACTCTGTCTTCCACACATTAATCTGAAAAAAAAAAGGAAAGATGTTCTTCAGTAGACACTTCTATAGTTTATTTCTTCACATACGGCATGCTTAATTCTTTATTCTTTTAAAACCACTCTTTAAAAATAGTATATTAATTCTCTGATCTGTTAGACAAGGAAATCTTGATCAATAGGTAAATTTCTTAGTTCTAAGTATCAGTTGGCTAGCTGCTGATCGAGAACATAATTTGTTCAAAAGTAGAAGAGGGCACAAGAATAAAAACAAATATTTTGATAAATCCATAATGAGTCATGAGAGGGAAATTAGAAATAGTTAAACCACCCCTCGAAGCAGGGGTAGACTACTGTACTAAATGACCATCATTTGAAATGTTGTATGCCCTTGTGTTCTCCGACATTACAACTATACTTCACAAGCAGATTTACAGATTACTTTCCTAATGAGCCCTAATCATATATTTACATTAGACATCTCTACCATATCTCCTGAATATCTGTGCTTCACCAAATCCCCCGACCCCCAATCCAGCCAACCTGCTCCTTCCTCAGCCTTCCCACCACTCCTTAAATACTTGAGTCACATAAATGCCAGCTACTTATTGCCCCAAACCCTGATTACTCTCCCAGGTCTTCGCCCTTGCTGCCCCTTCTACCTGGATTTTCCCCTGCTAAACACCATCAAAACTCACTCACAGAGTCCCATACAAGATAAACCCAAGGAGAAACACACCGAGAAACATAGTAATCAAAATGGCAAAAATTAAAGACGAAGAAAAATTATTGAAAGCAGCAAGGGAAAAACAACAAATAACATACAAGAGAACTCCCATAAGGTTAACAGCTGATTTCTCAGGAGAAACTCTACAAGCCAGAAGGGAGTGGCATGATATACTTAAAGTGATGAAAGGGAAAAACCTACAACCAAGATTACTCTACCCAGCAAGGATTCAGATTCCATGGAGAAATCAAAAGCTTCACAGACAAGTAACAGCTAAGAGAATTCAGCACCACCAAACCAGCTCTACAGCAAATGCTAAAGGAACTTCTCTAAGTGGGAAACACAAGAGAAGAAAAGGACCTACAAAAACCAAGCCAAAACAATTTAAAAAATCGTAATAGGAACATACATATCGATAACTACCTTAAACATGAATGGATTAAATGCTCCAACCAAAAGACACAGGCTTGCTGAATGGATACAAAAAAAGAGACCCATATATATGCTGTCTACAAGAGACCCACTTCAGACCTAGGGACAGATACAGACTGAAAGTGAGGGGATGGAAAAAGGTATTCCATGCAAATGGAAATGAAAAGAAAGCTGGAATAGCAATACTCATATCAGATAAAATAGACTTTAAAATAAAGAATGTCACAAAAGACAAGGAAGAACACTATATAATGATCAAGGGATCAATCCAAGAAGAAGATATAACAATTATAACTATATACGCACCCAACATAGGAGCACCTCAATACATAAGGCAACTGCTAACAGCTATAAAAGAGGAAATCAACAGTAACACAATAATAGTGGAGGACTTTAACACCTCACTTACACCAATGGACAGATCACCCAAAATGAAAATAAATAAGGAAACAGAAGCTTTAAATGACACAATAGACCAGATAGATTTAATTGATATTTACAGGACATTCCATCCAGAAACAGCATACTACACTTTCTTCTCAAGTGCGCACGGAACATTCTGCAGGATAGATCACATCTTGTGTCACATATCAAGCCTCAGTAAATATAAGAAAATTGAAATCATATCAAGCACATTTTCTGACCACAATGCTATGAGATTAGAAATCAATTACATGGAAAAAAATGTAAAAAACACAAACACATGGAGGCTAAACAATACGTTACTAAATAACCAAGAGATCACTGAAGAAATCAAAGAGGAAATCAAAAAATACCTAGAGACAAATGACAACAAAAACAGGATGATCCAGGGCTTCCCTGGTGGTGCAGTGGTTGAGAGTCCACCTGCTGACACAGGGGACACGGGTTCATGCCCCAGTCCGGGAAGATCCCACATGTCACAGAGTGGCTGGGCCACTGAGCCATGGCCGCTGAGCCTGCGCTCCGCAACAGGAGAGGCCACAACAGTGAGAGGCCCGCATACCGCAAAAAAAAAAAACAGGACAATCCAAAACCTATGGGATGCAGCAAAAGCAGTTCTAAGAGGGAAGTTTATAGCTATACAAGCCTACTTCAAGAAACAAGAAAAATCTCAAATACACAATCTAACCTTACACCTAAAGGAACTACAGAAGGAAGAACAAACAAAACCCAAAGTTAGCAGAAGGAAAGAAATCATAAAATCAGAGCAAAAATAAATGAAATAGAAATAAAGAAAACAATAGCAAAGATCAATAAAACTAAAAGCTGGTTCTTTGAGAAGATAAACAAAATTGATAAACCATTAGCCAGACTCATGAAGAAAAAGAGGGAGAGGACTCAAATCAGTAAAATTAGAAATGAAAAAGAAGTTACAACAGACACCACAGAAATACAAAGCATCCTAAGAGACTACTACAAGCAACTCTATGCTAATAAAATGAACCACCTGGAAGAAATGGACAAATTCCTAGAAAGGTATAACCTTTCAAGACCAAACCAGGAAGAAATAGAAAATATGAACACACCAATCACAAGTAGTGAAATTGAAACTGTGATTAAAAATCTTCCAACAAACAAAAGTCCAGGACCAGATGGCTTCACAGGTGAATTTTATCAAACATTTAAAGAGCTAACACCCATCCTTCTCAAACTCTTCCAAAAAATTGCAAAGGAAGAAACACTCCCAAACTCATTTTATGAGGCCACCAGCACCCTGATACCAAAACCAGACAAAGACACTACAAAAAAAAGAAAATTACAGACCAATATCACTGATGACTACAGATGCAAAAATCCTCAACAAAATACTAGCAAACAGAATCCAGCAACACTTTAAAAGGATCATACACCATGATCCAGTGGGATTTATCCCAGGGATGCAAGGATTCTTCAATATATGCAAATCAATCAATGTGACAAACCATATTAACAAACTGAAGAATAAAAACCATATGATCATCTCAATAGATGCAGAGAAAGCTTTTTTTTTTTTTTTTTTTTGCAGTACGTGGGCCTCTCACTGTTGTGGCCTCTCCCGTTGCGGAGCACAGGCTCCGAACGCGCAGGCTCAGCGGCCATGGCTCACGGGCCCAGCCGCTCCGCGGCATGTGGAACCTTCCCGGACCGGGGCACAAACCCGCATCCCCTGAATTGGCAGGCGGACTCTCAACCACTGCGCGACCAGGGAAGCCCCAGAAAAAGCTTTTGACAAAATTCAACACCCATTTATGATAAAAACGCTCCAGAAAGTGGGCATAGAGGGAACCTACCTCAACATAATAAAGGCCATATACGACAAACCCACAGCAAACATCATTCTCAATGGTGAAAAACTGAAAGCATTTCCTCTAAGATCAGGAACAAGACAAGGATGTTCACTCTCACCACTATTATTCAACATAGTTTTGGAAGTCCTAGCCACAGCAATCAGAGAAGAAAAAGAAATAAAAGGAATACAAATTGGAAAAGAAGAAGTAAAACTGTCAGTGTTTCAGATGACATGATACTATACAGAGAGAATCCTAAAGATGCCACCAGAAAACTACTAGAGCTAATCAATGAATTTGGTAAAGTAGCAGGATACAAAATTAATGCACAGAAATCTCTTGCATTCCTATATACTAATGATGAAAAATCTCAAAGAGAAATTAAGGAAACACTCCCATTTACCACTGCAACAAAAATAAAATACCTGCAACAGAATAAAATACCTAACAATAAACCTACCTAGGGAGACAAAAGACCTGTATGTAGAAAACTATAAGACACTGATGAAAGAAATTAAAGATGATACAAACAGATGGAGAGATATACCATGTTCTTGGAAGAATCAATAATGTGAAAATGACTATACTACCCAAAGCAATCTGCAGATTCAATGAAATTCCTATCAAATTACCAATGGCATTTTTTACAGAACTAGAACAAAATTCTTAAAATTTGTATGGAGACACAAAAGACCCCAAATAGCCAAAGCAGTCTTGAGGGAAAAAAGCAGAGCTGGAGGAATCAGACTCCCTGACTTCAGACTATACTACAAAGCTACAGTAATCAAGACAATATGGTACTGGCACAAAAAGAGAATTATAGATCAATGGAACAAGATAGAAAGCCCAGAGATAAACCCACGCACCTACGGTCAACTAATAATCAATGACACAGTAGGCAAGGATATATAATGGAGAAAAGACAGTCTCTTCAATAAGTGGTACTGGGAAAACTAGACAGCTACACGTAAAAGAATGAAATTAGAACACTCCCTAACACCATACACAAAAATAAACTCAAAATGGATTAGAGACCTAAATATAAGACTGGACACTATAAAATTCTTAGAGGAAAACATAGGAAGAACACTCTTTGACATAAATCACAGCAAGATCTTCTTTGATCCACCTCCTAGAGTAATGGAAATAAAAACAAAAATAAACAAATGGGACCTAATGAAACTTCAAAGCTTTTGCACAGCAAAGGAAACCATAAACAAGACAAATAGACAACTCTCAGAATGGGAGAAAATATTTGCAAATGAATCAAGAACAAAGGATTAATCTCCAAAATATATAAACAGCTCATGCAGCTCAATATTAAAAAAACAAACAAAAAAAAAAAACAAACAACCCAATCCAAAAATGGGCAGAAGACCTAAATAGACATTTCTCCAAAGAAGACATACAGATGGCCAAGAAGCGCATGCAAAGCTGTTCAACATCACTAATTATTAGAGAAATGCAAATCAAAAGTACAATGAGGTATCACCTCACACCACTTAGAATGGGCATCATCAGAAAATCTACAAACAACACATGCTGGAGAGGATGTGGAGAAAAGGGAACCCTCTTGCATTGTTGGTGGGAATGTAAATTGATACAGCCTTAAAAACTAAAAATAGAATCACCATATGACCCAGCAATCCCATTACTGGGCATATACCCTGAGAAAACCATAATTCAAAAAGAGTCATGCACCCCAATGTTCACTGCAGCACTATTTACAATAGCCAGGTCATGGAAGCAACCTAAATGCCCATCGACAGATGAATGGATAAAGAAGATGTGGCACATATATACAAAGGAATATTACTCAACCATAAAAAGGAATGAAATTGGGTCATTTGTAGAGACGTGGATGGACCTAGAGACTGTCACACAGAGTGAAGTAAGTCAGAAAGAGAAAAACAAATATCATATGTTAGCACATATATGTGGAACCTAGAAAAATGGTACAGACGAACCGGTGTGCAGGGCAGAAATTGAGACACAGATGTAGAGAACAAATGTATGGACACCAAGGGGGGAACGCAGCAGGGGGTGGGGGGGTGGGCATGATGAATTAGGAGATTGGGATTGACATGTATACACTGATGTGTATACAATGGATGACTAATAAGAACCTGCTGTATAAAAAAATAAATTCAAAATAAAAAACACACACTCATTCATTCACTCATTGAGCAAATGTTTATGAATTGTGCTAAGAGCTGGGTATAAAGACACAGAAGCTTCTGGAGTAGAGGAAGGACATGTGGTGGGGGGGGTGGTCACACACCACAGAGGGCTGTGCAGCGGTTAGATGCCAATTAGATGTACACGGGGGGCAACATGGAGGCACCTTATTTAAATATATGTGTTCAAAACTGAAAGTAAGGAGCAAAATAAAATACAATATCAATTCACACAACCTAAAAATACACAGACACATAAATACAATACTGCATTTTGCAAGGACACATAAAACAAAAAGATACACATTAAGTACAGCACAATGGCAGCCTAAGGAGAAAGAGGGATGGAAGGAGGGTATGGGGATAAAAGGAAGTAAACATAAAATTTAATAAAGGAATAAAAATAGGAGTATGGCCTTGCCCAGATCCATATGTCATGAAGGTGAGAGTAAGTTTAACACAACACTCCACATCTAAGGGCCAACCAGATAAATAATAGTCACAGCTCCTGCCTGAACCACCTAGTGGGGAAAGCAGACAAGGACATGGTTACAGTAAAGTGTGGTCAGCAATATAAGAGAGCCAGGGCTTCCTTGGTGGCGCAGTGGTTGGGAGTCCGCCTGCCGATGCAGGGGACACGAGTTCGTGCCCCAGTCCGGGAAGATCCCACATGCCGCGGAGCGGCTGGGCCCGTGAGCCATGGCCGCTGAGCCTGCACGTCCGGAGCCTGTGCTCCGCAACGGGAGAGGCCACAACAGTGGGAGGCCTGCGTGCCGCAAAAAAAAAAAAAATAAGAGAGCCAGTGGGGATGACTCCACACTGATGATGAAAGTACGAGTTTTAAGTCTGTATTCTCTCTTACCATTATAGTTCTACTAGAGGAGTTGTCACTATTCTTAAGAGTTAAATCAGTTTTAGAGGAAAGAATAGGCAAAATTAGGTTATTTTTTAAGAATAGGTTTCTTTGATTCATTATTAATTCCTTGAAAAACATTCATTGGGTGCCCACTATATGCAGAGCAAAGTATCAAAAAAAACCCCATTAAACCAACAACCCAAGTACAAAGATGTTAAATGAGGACAAAGCTAGCCTCCTTTAAGGCAGTCAAATGGAACTATTTATAAACCAGAAACATTAAGTATTACAGTTTTTGCATTTTGTTTTGCTTTTCTTAGCATTATTGAGGTATAACTGACAAATAAAATTGTAAGATATTTAAAGTGTACATCATGGTGATTTGATATACATTTACATCATAAAAGGAGTCTCACCATCTAGTTAATTAACACTTCCATCATTTCACATATTTATCTTTTTTTGGGGGGGCAAGTACATTTAAGTTTTACTCTCTAGAAAATTTCAGTGATATAATACAGTGTTATCACAATAGTCACCATGTTTTACATTATATCCTCAGATCTTATTCATCTTATAGCTGAAAGTTTGTTCCCGTTAACCAACTTCCCCCTATTTTCCACACCCTCAGTCCCGGACAACCACTTTTCTACTCTGTTTCTATGAGTTTAACTTTGTTTTAAGATTCCACAAATAAGTGACACCATGTAGTATTTTGTTTTGCTTTAATTGCCTTGCAAGTTTATTTTCTCAAAAGGCGTAAGACAAAAGACAGCTCCACAATCCTAAATCATTAACTACATACCATTAAGCCTCCAGTCGGAAAAGAATGAAAAAATGTTTTATTATGAATTTTAATATGAACAAGTTAGCATGTGCTTTTATTATATATATCTGAATTATCTATGAGTTTCCCAAAAAATAAACAAACAAAAAACCCAGAAAACCGGCAAACGACTGAGCAAAAGAGAAGCTAAGAATGATACCTGTAACTCAGCTGTTATTCTTTTCACAACTGAAAGCTGTATATGTTTTGCATGAAACCAAATGTGGGCTTTCTGACTGCGGGCTGTACTCTATGCAGCAGTAGGAAGAGGAAAGATAGAAGGCGGTGCTTACCTTTCATTCCTCTCTTTCCACTCTTAACATAGAAAACTAGTTCTACACTTTCTTTCTCAGTGTTGGAAATTACCTTTGAATTTGGATGAAAATTTATATAAGATCTTGTCAGGTCAAAATAACGTAATGTGGCTATTTCCTATTGCAGGCTTAAAATGAAATCATTTATCAAGATGCTTTGAGATATCTGAGTCCTCAACCAATTGAACCAGAATCTGTCTGGATGGTATTGACTGTTACACACCTGATGACTTTAAAATTAATAAGTTTCATTTTGCAACACCAAGAAAATGAGCAGCACTCTACCTACGGAACGGATTTTCAAACTACTATCAATTTGTAGCACTTAATCTTGCAAAATAGTTCTTTTAATGGTTTTTCTCATTATTTTGTGTGATTTTTCCAAACCACAGGCAGCAAAATTAGACCACGTCTTTTTGGCCTGGAACAGCCTGAACTATACAGACAATATTTTCTTCCTCTCTTTCTGTTTTGTTGAGGATTCATAACAGAGAGTTCCTGCCCTTCACAGGGATCAGTTTTGTCAAACTGTGGTCAGAACAGGAGCTGAAATTGCAATGAGCACTGCCACTTGATGGGAAAATTTCTGAAGCTGCACTAGTTCTTCAAAAGTAGGGACTGAAAGGGTGGCTCTTTTAAGCCACTGTGCTAGTGTTTAACACACTATACAAATAGTATGATAAATATATTCTGAAAACAGGGTGTCGCTCTTGATGGCCAAGAAGCTTGAGCAAGAATTGGCAAACTTTTCCAGGACCAAAGAGTATTTTTTTTTTTTTTTGGCGGTACGCGGGCCTCTCACCGTTGCGGCCTCTTCCGTTGTGGAGCACAGGCTCGGGATGCGCAGGCTCAGCGGCCATGGCTCACGGGCCCAGCTGCTCCGCGGCATGTGGGATCTTCCCGGACCAGGGCATGAACCCATGTCCCCTGCACCGGCAGGCGGACTCTCAACCACTGCACCACCAGGGAAGCCCCAAAGAGTATTTTTGACTTACAAACTATACAATCTCTGTTGTAACTCTGTAAATTCACTAAAAGTCATTTAATTAGCCATTTAAAATGAGCAAATTCTATGATATGTAAATTATACTTCAACAAAGATATTTAAAAAGAATGAAAGCAAAATAAAGACATTTAGGCATCAAAGAAAACTAAGAGAATTTGCCATCCACAGATCTGCATTATAAGATAAGTTAAAGGACGTTTTTCAAGCTGAATGGAAATGAGTTCAGATGGAAACTCAAATCTCTAGGGAGGAACGAAGAACAATGGTAATGATAAAAAGCTATATAGATATGAAAGACTAATTTTTCTCCTTAATTTCTTTAAAATACATGACTGTTTTGAACAAAAATGTATAACATGGTCTTGGGGACTTTAAAACATATGTTTGTGTCATATATATATTTATATATAAGGCAACTAAGCAGAAAAAATGAGAGATTTGATTGCAAGACTTCCACATATTATAAGAAGTTGTACAATAACTTAGAAGTTGTAGAACTTTAAGTAGACTATAAAAATTTTATAATGTGGGCTTCCCTGGTGGCGCAGTGGTTGAGAGTCCGCCTGCCGATGCAGGGAACGCGGGTTCGTGCACCGGTCCGGGAAGATCCCACATGCCACGGAGCGTCTGGGCCCATGAGCCATGGCCGCTGAGCCTGTGCTTCCAGAGCCTGTGCTCCGCAACAGGAGAGGCCGCAACAGTGAGAGGCCCGTGTAATGCAAACAAATAAACAAAACAAAAAAAATTTATAATGTACATTGTAATCACAGTAAAAATTTGAAAGAGGTAGAGCCAAAAAGCCAATAGATAAATTAAAACGGAATTCTAAAAATATTAACATAATCTAAAACAAGGCAGGAAAAGAAAGAATAGAGATACAAAAAACAGAGGGAATAAACAGAAAAAAAGCATAAGATGGTAAATCCACATCGAACCATAACAATAATTACATTTAATATTAACTGTCTAAACCCTCGAGTGAAAAGGCAAAGATCGTCAGAGTGGATAATAAAGCAAGATCCAACCATATGCTATCTACAAGAGACGCACTTTAGGGGCTTCCCTGGTGGCGCAATGGTTGAGAGTCCGCCTGCCGATGCAGGGGACACAGGTTCATGCCCCGGTCCAGGAGGATCCCACATGCCGCAGAGCGGCTAGGCCCGTGAGCTATGGCCGCTGAGCCTGCGTGTCCGGAGCCTGTGCTCCGCAACGGGAGAGGCCACAACAGTGAGAGGCCTGCATAACGCAAAAAAAAAAAAAAAAAGAGATGCACTTTAAATATAAAGACTCCAATAGGTTGACAGTAAATGAAGGAAAAAGATGTGCCACACAGCCAGCACAGGAAGAATGCAATTATCATACTGATATAAGATCAAGTAGACATGAAGAAAAACAGTCTTCCCAGAGAGAAATAGGAATATTTCATAATGGTAAAAGTGCTGATTCACGAAGACATAACAATCATAAATGTACACACCTAATAACAAAGTCTTAAAATACATGATACAAAATTTGACTAAATTAAAGGAAGGACTCCACAGATTTTAATAGGTCTCTCTCAGAAATTGATAGAATACCTAGACAAAATGTCAGTCAAGACAGAGATAATCTGAATGCTACCAACCACCTTGTCTTAATTGATATTTATAGAATACTATATCCAATAACTACAGAACACATGTTCCTTTCAAGTGCAAATAGTATATATATACATATATATATATATACATATATATATACATACATATATATACACACACACACACACACACACACACACACATACACACACATTATCCTGGGCCATAACACAAGACTCAATAAATTTAAAACGACTGAAATCATACAGATATATTCAGACACACATACACACATTCATCATTACACATTCTCTCTGGGTTTGTCCCTACCCACTTCAAGCATCTATTGATAGTGATATATGACACTGGTCCAAAGCAGAGAGGAGGTTGCATGTCAATCAGAATATGGATAATCTACTATGGCAAACCAAGAATTGATGGCAAATATAAAAACTCTGGATAAGCCTGCAATTTCTCTAAACAGAATGTTATAATTCCTATTTCAATATCAACCACTACCCAAATGAGATCATGGAGAAAATATAACGCTCTCCCAACTTTCTGATGAAGCATCTGCTCTGTCTTTTACAGAATTTCTCATGAAAGTCTAAAGTTCTCATCCAACAAACAAAGCTGCCCCGGGAAAATGTTCTAATCAACACAATGCAGTAACCTGGTAGTTGAGACCATCCCAGGCTTCTCTCAACTGTAACTGATCTTCATTCAGCTCATCTAGATTCCTTGTTATCGACAGGACATCCAGAAAGGGTTTTTTTTCTTCATTGAATGACTCCAAAAAGGACAGCAGGCTCTACAATTAGAAGCGTATTTTAAAGACTGAAATGTTTAAACCAGTTTATAAAATGTAATTTGCTATTTGCAGGTCAATAGTTGTAGGTTATATTTAAACTTTTACTTAGATAAAGGTAAAATTCCCTGAATTCAGGATCCTCTCACCAGTTTCTTTCTTCAGTGCACCCTCGTGATCTGGGTGCCCTCATAGTGACATAGGTCACAGCTTGCGTCTCATGTCACTATGGTTGGATTTCTACTGGAATAGGGCAGCAAGGCCACCCAGCTCTAGAGGACAAATCATAATGCCCCATGGAAAATGTGAGTTTGTCCTCCCCAAATACATGTTCACAACAAAATAAGAATGAGTAGAAGTGAGAATTATATAACAGCAGTCATCATGTATAAATGGTTTTTGCAGTTTCCATGATTAACTAAGCTTGAGCCATTCTTCCCAAGTCATTTTATACAAACTTTAGAATATACTTTGTCTTTGCCCTCAAAAATTTAATAAATAAAGCTTTTCTTGGTTTGTATTTGTGTGAAATATTGGTGTTTGAGTCATCAATTCCATAACTGTTATTTAAGATTACCAATAATTATTGGCCGCATTTCTAATTAAATTTTGTGAACAAACTAAGGGATAAGTAATTTGATTCTTTCTGAGAGTTAAAATAACTTCATAAAGCCTTTCATTTAAGAAACCTGAATCTGCGGTACATTAGTAAATGAAAGACAAGTGAGAGCAAGGCACTTCCTGTGGACGCTGAGCACCTTGTCAATGAAAACAATTTCAGGCCAGTGCTAAGAGGCAAAAAGCATAAGAAGCCTATGCAGTTCAGAAAAAAGGAAGATGAGCGTGTCTTCCTTCCCTGATGGCTCCAAACCTAAAAGAATGGTGTGGCGAGCAAGTCACACAATCCGCCGAATGTTAGTGTAGGAAACACTGGATTCATCCAACTCCCTCTCTTAACCGATGTGGGGGATGAAGGTCTAGAAGTGCTAAGTGCTGTGTAGGCCCAGGAGTGTATCTCCTCCTTATTCAAGGTGGAGACCAGGTGAGGGGCACAGTGTTGCACAGACTGGGTTCTAAGAAAGAAGACTGTGGAGCCCTCACTTTGGCTCCTGAGAGTATCTTTCAAAATGGTGTGGGGAATAACAGCTTACCCTGGAGAAGCATCAGGACTAAAGAAAGCTAGGGCTTTGAATCTAGACTTCATTCCAATCCCACCTCTACCTTTCAGTAGCTATATAACTTTAGATAAATCACTTAGTCCCTCTAAGTCTTGTTTGTCTTCATCTGTAAAACTAGAATAACCATGCCATACTCAGCAAGATGTTGTAACCTGGAAAATGCTTGTCAGCAGGTGCCTGATATATAGCAAATGTTCAATACATGGTGACAGTAAGTTGTCATTACTCCCAAAGGACATTTTGGTTGAAGCCCTGAACTGTAATTCTGGGATGGCTCCATTTCTGATTTCCTAATCGTTTTCCCTTCCATATTCATTCTGAAAAGCATGTTCTGCTCTAGACCTGGGATTGGAAAACGTGTACTATAAGATATGTAAGATAGCAAACATCTTGGGCTTTGTGGGCCATATGGTCTCTGCTGTAACTATTCAACAATGTGGTGGGAATGCAGCCACAAACAATACTTTAATGGGCATGGTTCACATATAATATATAATATAATATATAATACATAAGATAATGTATCCAATAACAATGTATTTACAAAAACAGATGCTGGGGCCCAGAGACCAGTTTGCCAGTCCCCACTCTAAAACCTTACTACCCAAAATTCTCTAAGGACCACCAGCAATCAGCACCATCTGGGAGCTGGTGGGAAATGCAGAATCTCAGGCCCCATCCCAGAACTACTGAGTTAGAATCCGTATTTTAACAAGATTCCCCAGGTGATTCCTATGCACATTAAAATTTGAGAAGCTCGGTCCTTCTAACTCAACATTAAAACTTGGAGTTAATTTAGTATTTAAACAATTAACTCTGAAAGTTTTTTTCTAAAAACATCCTACTCTTCCCCAAGAGTAAACTACAAATAAATTACTGTTTAAAGTCATACTTACTTCATACTTCTTACAGTAGGTCTCATTTTCTGAATCCGTTAGCATTTTCTGTAGCTTTTTCTCTTGCAGAGTTAACCAGACCTTAGCATCTTTCACCTTTCCCTGTAATTCACACACACACATTTAAAACTCTAGCCTAAATATACTTTGTGATTTTTTTAAACAATAAAATTAACAACTTCAAACATCAGTGAAATAGTGTAATCACTACACACCAATGACTCATTGTGCCAAAGAGGAATTTTGCCTGTTCATGTAACACCTTAAATTTTAAAATGGGTTGAAACTACCATCTGAATATAACATGCCAAAGAAACAGGACAAGCAAGCCCCTATTTTTTTGGCTTACCCACTTTCATTATTCTTCAATTTTAGAGAACATTATTCTAAATTATTTATTTATAGTAGGCATTTCAGAATACTGCTTTCCAATAAATCTAAACATGGGTTAACAGATGTTTACATCTACTAAATATACTGACATCAAAAATACCTTGAACAATTTAAAGATCCTAAAAATAACACTACTAAAAGCTTTGGTTAAGCTATCCTATGGAATTGGGCAACAATTATTTCTTCTTTAGATTCCTGTTTAGGCAGTAAGCTTGCACACATTTGGAGGCAAATTTTACTGGTGGAGGATAAAGCAAAAGAAATTGCATCTTATTTCCATTCTCCTTTAACCTTCCTTTACTTTTTTCTTTCTATTAAGCAACAGTGCTTTCTATATATTTTTGCAACTGATTTCATGGACAGTTGAATTTTTAGTTTTATTTTTTGATAGGAAAATTAATTAGAAAAGAGGAGCTCCTCAGCAGGTCAGAAATAAGTCAAGTGCATTATAAGCCCGTGTCTCAGCTTGAGTCTCTCTTCCAGAGTCAGCAACAATCTGGCTTGGTGCCTCAAACATAACAGTTGGAAAAACATAGGCCTAAATTTTATGTCAAAGCAAATGTGATAATATGACTACATGTTTACATGTCTGAGGAAGTAGTTTAAATTTTAAAATAATATTCAAAAACATTTTACTAAACTCACAGCGCTCATTTATCTTTATAGATGCAGAAAAAATGTTTATTTTCAGCTCAGTGATTTTTAAGAAATTTCCACCCACAATATTTTGTGTAACTGACTGAAAGTCAAGGAAAAAACTGAATAAACAAATGGCAGTCTGATGGTAATTCAACAGTATCTCAACAAACAAGGATTAAGAGTGGAACACAATGCTTCTGTTTATATGGATTACATGATGCCATTTATACTAAAGAACAGGTAAAATGGAAATATGCTAAAATTAGATTGTGATGATGGTTGCACAACTATGTAAACATACTAAAAACCATCGATCGTAAATTTTAAATGATTTAATTTACAGTGTATGAATTGTATCTCAATAAAGCTGATAAAAATTACAATAGACAAAAATCCGATATCTCTAGACTTCTTTAAAAGCCTGCTAAACTTAATTTGTCCTATACAGTACGTATCTAAATGCTGTTTTAGATAATTCAACAAAGTTTAATGAACTACCACTTTTAACTTTAAAAAAACAAGCAAAACTAATCTATAGTGAAAGAAATTGGAATATTGGTTGCTTCAGGTGGAGGAGTACAGACAGAAGAGAGGCACAATGGAACAATCTGGGTAACAGAAATGTTTTGCATCATGATTAAAGTATGGTTATATGAGGTATGCATTTGCCAAAACTCATTGAACTGTATATTTAAGTTCTGTGTGCAAATTATGCCTCGATGCTAAAAATTAAACTATTAGTAGGGTACAAAAAGAATGAGCTTGATTTGTACTTATAAAGACATACCTGGGCTTTATCTCCAGTCCCAGGTGCAGCCTTTGAATACTGCAGAAACTGTGCCACATAGGTCATGATTGACTTTTCATCAGGATTAACAACATCCACATCTGCAAGATATGCCACACTATCAATCAGCTATAGGTGTGATTTACTATAATTAATACTCAAGAACAGTATTGAAATGAACTTGAAATGAACCAAAGTAGTCGACCAGCCAAGCAATCCCTGCTCACTCACCCTTGCACCAAGGTTATGCAGTGGTTAAGAGTTTAGATCTAGAGTGAAATGGAGCTGGGTTGAATCCTGGCAGGAGTATTGCACAGCCTCAGTTTCCTAATAATAAAATGTCACTGTACATGTTGTATGTATGAGGGCATAAGTAGTCAGGGAGGGTGGATAAGAGACAGGTAAGCCTTCCTCTTTCTGGTGACACAGTGCAGAAAGTCCTCCAGGAATGCAGAAACATAGAGCAACTGGAATTCACTCCTGACACATTGGTCTCAGCATTTGTGCAGTAAAGCATTTCCAAAAGTATATGTTGTATAGAAGATTTGTTCAAGACATCCACAAGATTTTATTCATTCATTTGTGGAGCAAATACATTTACTGAGAGCCTTCTATGGACCAATCTTTGTTTTGCATTAAAAGAGCCCATGGTGAAATAAATTTGGAAAATGCTGATTTAAACAAAGTTAAAAATATTATAAATTCATTAAGTACAGGACTTCTTCAGGCATATAATAAATTAAGTAGATCACAAAGAAGAGATTACAGACAAAATGAACACATAATTTGGGGATGTCTTTTGCTACGGCACCAAAACAACCAATGACGATATTGACAAGGAAATCTGTGTTTATTTATTAATTCTGTTAAATTCAATTCAACACATATTTATAGAGAGCCAACAAATGCAGGTCACAAGCAGGATATGTAAGACTCAGTCCTTGCCCTTACGGGCTTATGTTTCATCCCTTCATTCAGCAAGTAGATGCTAGACCCTTGAGTAGATGCTAGATGCCTTAAGACATTATCTGCCCCTTGAGGAGCTTGCAGTTAGGAGAAAAACAAATAAACAAATACAACACACTATGCGTGCTTTAGCAAGCGTGTTTGCTGGGCCCAGTGAGTGCTCTAAGTCAGTTGGGGGAGGAATTGAATCTAATCTATAACCAAATGATAAAATCCAAGGCAGTAAGCACATTAAACACATCAATAAAGAGGTGGGAGTAGGGATTTAATAAAGAAAGGATCCCTAAGAGTTAAGTTATTCTATCTTTTATTGAAAAAAGTATAAATATCAAGAGATACATAAAATGATACTGGCTGGATACCTCTCTTTTAAATTTTCTCATTGTGTATGAGGCTATGCATAATGATTAAATGTGTTAACAAAATTGTGTCAAAAGATAATTCCCTTATTCAAGTATGACTGCGGTATTTGGTTTGCATAAATAATCATGATGGGGATTTCCCTGGTGGTCCAGTGGTTAAGAATACGCCTTCCAATGCAGGGGACGCAGGTTCAATCCCCAATCGGTGAACTAAGATCCCACATGCCTCAGGGCAACTGAGCCCGTGCGCCCCACAACTACTGAGCCTGCATGCTCTAGAGCCTGCTCACCGCAAAAGCCCGCACACTGCAATAAAAGATCCTGCATGCCACAATGAAGATCTCGTGTGCTGCAACTAAGACCTGACGCTGCCAAATTAATTAATTAAAAAAATAAAAACTAAAAAAAAGGTCCCCCCTCTCTTTAAAAGAAAAAATCATCATGTATTTCATGTTTTTGAGCTATTATTTAAGCTATGTAAAATGAATGATGGGCAATCATTTATAAAGTGGAAATTTGTTTTCATTAAATTGTCTGTTCCACTAGTTGCCTAGTTATTTTCACATACTAAAATAGAGAAAATAGTTTACAATAATAATAAAGACTTGGTGAATCACAATGAAAGAAGTAAAAGAAATCACAGAAATAGGGAATAGAGCACAGCATGGGGGGAAATGAAGAAATTTTGAAAAGATAATGAAAAGACAAAAAGGTTCTTTCCTTTTTGGACAAAAAAAGCGGTGGGGGGGGGAAGGAGGGAGAAAAAACAAAGAGATGGGGGAAAGTTAAACAAGCAGAATTATTAACAAGCAACATGAAGCCAAACTAATGACAAACCTGATATACGAAACATGGAATCATTAGGCTAACTGTGCACTTGGGAATATCACATAATTAACTCTTATAAAAACAACTGAGGTCCAAAAAGGCTAGAAACCAGTAGCAACAAGCACACCTAGCACCCAGATCTTGGTTTCTAATACCATTCTCCAGTAAAAGGAACCAGGGCTCTTGGAGGAATGGTTGATCCAAGACTACAGTAGGAAGTATACAAGATGAGCCTGGAGCATCTTGTAGTGCCAAAACAAACAAGCCAACCCCACACTGAGGATATGTCAAAGGAGCACAGGAGCCGACTAAAACAGCTCTCAAGAGCCAAAACTCGGAGGTATAAAAAAGATTTTTTTTAATTTGAGCAATAAAATAAACAAAGTAGCATTGGATTATAACCCAAAGTATAAAAAAAAATCCATGAATCTACACTGATACAAATAAACAGTTGGATAAGTAAATAAATGGAGGAGAATAGACAAATCTCCTGTGCAGAATTCCAAACAATTTATCCCTCAAGGAGAGTGAGCGTAACTCTCCTAAGTGTGGGCTGTGCATAGTGACTTCCCTCCAAAGAGTACAGTATGGAAAAGGGAGAAACAAAGAGTAACTTCACAGTGGGGAAACCTGACAAACACTATCTCAGCCAGGCGATCAACGTCAACATCAACAGTGATGTCAAGTTGGCATTAAGAGAAAAAGCATAACACAAATTCCAGCATCTACAAAATACCTGACCAGTAATCCTCAAAACTGTCAAGCCATCAAAAACAAAAAAAAATGGTCTGAGAAATTGTCACAGTCAAGAGGAGCCCAAGGAGACATGATTGACTAGATGTAATGTATCCTGGATGGGATCCTGAAGAGAAAAGGGGCATAGGGGAAAACAAAGAAAATGTGAATAGAGTATTGCCTTTATTATATCAATACTGGTTCATTAATATAAGATGCATTAATGTAAGATGCTAACAATAAGGAAAACTGGGTGTGGGGTATATGGGAATCTACTGTACTGTCTTCCCAATTTTCCTATAAATCTAAAACTGTCCTAAAAAATAAAGTATATCTAAAAATTTTGTTATTATTTTTAACAATAAATGCTGCAACATGGATGAACTTTGAACATTCTGCTAATTTAAAGAAGCCAGGGACTTCGCTGGTGGGGCAGTGGTTAAGAATCCACCTGCCATTGCAGGGGACATGGGATCGAACCCTGGTCTGGGAAGATCCGACATGCTGTGGAACAACTAAGCCCGTGCGCCACAACCACTGAGCCCGCGTGCCACAACTACTGAAGCCCGCATGCCTAGATCCCGTGCTCTGCAACAAAGAGAAGTAACCGCAGTGGGAAGCCCGCGCACTGCAACGAAGAGCAGCCCCCGCTCACGCAACTAGGGAAAGCCCGCGTGCAGCAACAAAGACCCAACTCAGCCAAAAGTAAATAAATAAATTTATTAAAAAAAAAAAAAAACCCACTCACAAAAGACCACATATTGTATGATTCCGTTCATGTTAAATTTCCAGAATTGGCAAATCTATAGAGACAGAAAGTAGATTAGTGGTTGCCTAGGGCTGTGGAGGGGGATGGGGGAAATGGGGAGGGACTGATAACGGGCTCGGGGTTTATTCTGGGGGGTCATGAAAATGTTCTAAATTTGATTATGATGATGGTGGCAAAATTCTGTGAATATACTATAAACCATTCAATTGTACAGTTAAATAGGTAAACTGTATGGTATGTGAATTATATCTCAATACAGCTATTTAAAACCAGAAAGGTTAAGTAACAAAGCGACAGTCAATCAGTCAGTGGTGTGCTCACACCAGCTTGAGAGAGCTGACTGTTTAACAACTGACTTATGAAATTGATGAAAATTTAACATAGTCAGCATTAAAAGTTAAATTCTGGGGCTTCCCTGGTGGCACAGTGGTTGAGAGTCCGCCTGCTGATGCAGGGGACACAGGTTCATACCCCGGTCCGGGAAGATTCCACATGCCGCGGAGCGGCTGGGCCCGTGAGCCATGCTGCTGAGCCTGCGCGTCCGGAGCCTGTGCTCCGCAACAGGAGAGGCCGCAACAGTGAGAGGCCCACGTACCGCAAAAAAAAAAAAAAAAAAGTAAATTCTATAAATGCACAATTACATAAATTATATTAAAACAAAGGTAATAAATACTTAAAACTCATCACTTCCCAAGTATTTCACTGCATTTTACTACTATCCACACCTCTAAGGTTATGTCTATTGTATCTGTATGATAGAAATAATATATAATGGTGTGCTACTGTGCATATTTTCCCAATGTATTCAGTGACTTGACACTGGTGGCAAGATTTATACCACAGAAAATCAGCAGATGAGGGCTTGATTTGCTGTTTTGTTGAGTGCCAAGAAAAGGATGGAGATATTGTTAACAATGCAGGTTAATCTTAAAAGTGTGTCCTGTCTATAGCTGTCAAATTGTGAGTGGAACAAAAATCGAATTCTTCCAGTATTGTCCCAGCAAAGAAGTCATTCACATCACAGAAGAACAAGTGCAGCTCTGACATACCTCTTTGCTGTTACACTTACTCATTAATGCAAAGGAAGTTATCCACCAACACGCATGTCAGAACTGCACTGGTTCAGCAACTGCAACCTTAAGTTGGCTACAGATTGATACAAGAGTTTGGCAAAAATCAACGAAAGCATTTGGGGGCTATACGGAAGTTATAATAAAGTGTATCATATATTTTATTATTATTTGTAAACTGTGTGCTACACATCATTTATGTTTGTAAAATTTATAATAGACATGTATATGTACACACACACACTGTTTCAGAGAGCCTAACATTAAACATTGACCTACACACCCCTGTTGTACAGCTGAGACTAGAATTTGTATCTCTTGACCTGTTAGTTCATTATAACTTTCACTAATCCAACATGCCTTTTTTATGACCTTACTGGGTTTTGGGGTTTTTTTTTTAACAAGTTTTGGGTAAATTATGAAACAACACAATCCAAAGTAAAGTTCTTTTCCAGAAGAATTGAATTATTTAAATCTTAATTTTATGAAGTTAAAGTATAACCTGAGAATTATCTCTTTGAATATAGCCAGTATTTAGGATTTCGCTAATGTTGTTAACAATCCAACAAAATTATTATCATTTTGGCCACTTCGTGCGGCATGTGGTGTGCAGCACGTGGGATCTTAGTTCCCCAACAAGGGATCAAACCTGCACCCACTGGAAGCGCACAATCTTAACCACTGGACCACCAGGGAAGTCCCTAACAATCCAACAAAACTGATTTAGCGCAATCAATGGTAAAGCTGAGCCAGCCATAGAGAGAGAAACAGAAAAAGCAGTTTCTGTCCTCACAGAGGCTCAGCTTTAACTAGGGGGAGGGAATAGGAAAGGGGACATAGATAAACCACTCAAAGAAATATCTTACTTGAGATATTTTAGAAAAGAATAATAGAATCAAGGAGGATGAAATATAGAACACAAAAAAAGAAAATTAAGACAAAGACTCAAAATTATTCCCCAAAACAGCATCGTTTGGTTGCAGCTGTGACATCCTCCCTGTAATTACTGAGGTTAACTCACTGGCAGGAATTCTTAATTTCATGAAACTTAATAAAGGGTTTAAAGTTAAACCCTTCAGGACTAAAATATAATGCTGTTATGTTTGCTCATATGTGGGTACTGCTTTCAAATCCACTTCACACTGGACATTGCTTTACAAAGAAAGAAGCTTCTTTACCTTCTGGTTCCAGCATTTTGGGGATTTTTAATTCTCTTTCTGCAATTCTGAAGGCCTCTTTCAGATTGTCTCTGTTGGATCTATGCTTCACACTCTTCATGTCGATCAGGTCTGGTCGCAAGCCATGAATGACAGCCAAAAAAGCCATCCCATTTCTCCAGCTTGCCTTGAAATCTGTCACACTGACAGACTCAAACCTATGACGAAAGAAGAAAAACACGATAAACACTATCTAAAAGACTATATCAGAGCACCTCCACTCTATTCATCAGGAATTAAAACTAATTTCTGCCAATCACATAAATCGAATCAATCCTTCTAGGAAAATATTTTATTTGAACCATGGGGTCAAATTAAAGTAAAATGCCAAGTGTGATGAGGCTCACGACACTCCGGGGCACTGCTCCGTGGCCCCGGCGGCAGCAGCAGCGTCACGTGGCTGTAGGTGCTCGAAATGCAAATTCTCAGGCCCAACCCCAGGTCCACTGAATCACACTCTGGAAATGCACCTGAAATCTGTCTTACGAGCCCTTCACGTGACAATTCTCACTCGAGTTTAATGCTCTTCATTCAGCAATCCGTTGGCTCAAGACTAAGCTGGGCCTCTACAAATTGTTAAATTCCTTTCACTAGAGGGACTAATTTTATTTCTCACTGGAAACAATTAAATGATACATTGTGCCAAGTCAGTGGCCAACAGCTCATTGGATAGATAGACCTTGTCACTCCTCTGCTTAGAACCAGCCATCAGGAATGAATGCATAAACAAAATGTGGTGTGTTCATACAATAAAATATCCTTCATCCCTAAAAAGTAAGGAATTCTGAGATATGCTACAACAAGGATGAAACTTAAAGATATTATGCTGAATGAAATGAGCCAGTCACAAATGGACAAATGTTAAATGATTACACTCTCTTAAGGTACCAAACAGAGTGAAATTCACTGATAAAGAAAGTAGACCTCTGGTGGCCAGGGGAAGGCTGAGGGGAAGGAGGAATGGGGAGGGGAGGTGTTAAACAGATACAGAGTTTCAGTTTTGCAAGATGAAAAAAGTTCTGCAGACAGATAGCAGTGATGGTTACACAACTGTGAATGTACTTAATGTCACTGAACTGTACTCTTAAAAACTGTTAAAGTGGTAAATTTTGTTATGTATATTTTATCACAATAAAAAAGTTATTTAAAGAAAACCCATCATTTCTTGTCATTATATTTAGAATAACATCTCACACTCTGGCCCACAAGGCCAGACAAGCTTTGCTTCCCGCTTACCTCTCCCACCTTTGCATCTCCCCTCTCTTACAATGCTGCAGTATGTGGCTAGACAACGCTGACTCCATTTTGTCAGCTCCATCTTAGGCCCACAGTCCTACCCGCCTGGTCTCTCTGCATGACCAAGCTTTACCCTGCTCACAAGGAATGTGCCCAAGCCAGATAAGTTCCCCATCAACTTTTACCCTTGCCTTCATCTGATATGAAAACTGCAAGAATGCCTCTTGCTGACACAGATGGTTAATGGTCATGAGACCCCAGGGAGAGGAAAAACCCCTGGTTGCTGTTGGTGCAGGCATACTTCTCCCTTCACAGTCAGATTCTGCTTTAGCTTTGGCCCCTTGAAATCTCCCTGTACCCCTTTTGAGGGCAGGGAGTACAGCTCTGAATGCCTCTGGAGCCTTGTCTGCCTGATCCTGCCCATAAGTTGCCCACAATAAATTTCATAACTGCACTTTATGGAGTTGCCTGTTTCATTCTTCAGCCTTAAAAGTTCCTTCTCAGTTCAGAGGATGTTATTCAATATCTCCACCTTCCAACATGCAGTAACATTGGCTTCATTTCTGCTTCTCCACAGCCTTTTTAATCCTTCTGCCTGGACACTCTTTCTCCCAGAGATTCATACACCTAAAGCCTTCTCCTTCAGGTCTCAGCTCGAAGGTCTCTTCCTCAGAAAGGCGTACACACTACTATATGTAAAATAGATAACCAACAAGGACCTACTGTATAGCACAGGCAACCATATACTCAATATCTTGTAATAACCTATAATGGAAGAGAATGTAAAAAAAGAATATACATATTTATATATATATATGAATAACTGAATTACTTTGCTGTACATCTGAAACTAACACAACATTGTAAATCAACTATATTTCAATAAAAATTTTTTAAAAAAAGAACGGCACTCCATGACCACCTACTATAAGGGCACCCTCTTCCTATCCTTGACATTCTCAACCATATCATAAGTCCTTCCTAACTTTACGGCCAACTATAATTATCATATTTATTCATGTGCCTCTCCCACTAGGGTGCAAGCCCCTTGAGAACAGGGGCCCTTTCTTTCTTGCCCATCATGTTAGACTCACCCACCCTGCAAACAGTGCCCGACATAAAAAGGTGCTTAACACATGTATCTCAAACCACTCAATTTGTGTTCAACAAGAGATCACTGAATATTTTGTAAAAGCATATGGTAGCCTACAAAGTGTGGGAAATATTCGAGAACAACTATAGTTTCCTTTAATATCCCATAAAAACACAAGGAAATTCAATGGACTAATTTAAGTATATATCAAAAGTATACATGATAAAAGCTACTCAAGAAATAATCTGCTTCAGATGACCTGGGCTTTCCTGGATCTCTTAGGAAAAAAGCCTAAACCATGATTATTACAAACTACATAGTAGGCAGCGACTTTCGTGTCGTTTAACAAACACTTATATGGTGCCCGTTGTGTCCAGAAACTGTTGCAAATGTTTTTTTTAAAAAAACACAATTCTTGTAAAGCACATAATAACCCTATGAAAGTAAGTGTTAAGTATTGTCCACGTTTTATGATTAAGGAAACTTGAACACAACGAGATTAAGTGTCTAAGCCTACCATTTAGAAAGTGCTGGGAGCCAGAACTCAAAACCTGGTATTCCAGCTTCAGCGTGCGCGTGTAAGTACTCAACTAAATTGATGGCTACGGGGGTGGCGGTGGGGCTGAAAGCGGGGCCGGACCTGCCAGAGCGCTAAGGGGGCCAGAGCCGGCTCAGGGCCGACCAGCAGGCACCGCGCTCCATACAGCACGAGGCTGGGAACTCAGCTCTGCCCTGAGGGGCCAAAACAAGTGCCACACAGAATGTGCTGCTGCCGGGCCTCGGAGAGGGCGGGACTGGCTCCAGAGTGACTGGTAGGGTCTAGGCTCATGCAGACATCACAAATGGGGGCCCAATTCATCTCCTTCAGGAATACAAAAAATACCACATATTTCTTACAACATAGCCTTACATCTGAGCCCTAGAGAATCACAGAATATTCCAACAAAAGTCACCCAGTAATACCACCAATGACAGCCAAAACTACAATAAACTCCTGACAAAATACTTAAGAATTACCTACTACATCTTAATACGTTTAGCATAAGCTCTATAGTTGAAAAATAAGGACGGACATGGGGAAAAGGTAAACCTTGGTAAAATATATGGACTTTGAAAGGATTTGAAGCAAATCTGAATATGGTGTAATAATGATTTTCACACATGCTATATTTTGGATTTTAAAAATTTAGGAAACTGAAATAAAATCATCTCCAGGAAGTTCAAGAAAAAGTTCATTTAATATACTTAAAACCTGGAAGATATGCATGTATATTTGTGTCCCCTCACAGAATACAGAGGATGAATGACAACTACAGAAAGGTAAGACAGAAATTAACATCTTAGCCTTTCATTAAGAAGCAGTTACTCAGAAGCCCAACATTTGAGAGGGCTTAGCAACATGTTTATGCCCCTGTTTATCTGGACAATGCTATGATGTGACAAAGAACGCCTTTTGAACTCTATAGGTCTTTTTGTGGTGGATCTCCTGCGTCCTAATTCCTTATTTTCCTAAACTCCATCCAAGCAGTTGGCTAAATTGAAAAAGTAAATGTATCCCAAGAGCAGAAAACATTTTCCTATGTAAAAAAGAAATTATAGTGGGAGGAATTGGGAGACTGGGATTGACACGTATACATTATTGACACTATGTATAAAACAGACAACTGATGGGAACATACTGTATAGCACAGGGAACTCTACCGAGTGCACTGTGGTAACCTAAATGGGAGGGAAGTCCAAAAGTGAGGGCATAACTACATGTGTATGGCTGATTCATTTTGCTGTGCATTGGAGGCTAACACAACATGGTAAAGCAATCATACTCCAATAACAATTAATAATAAAAAATAAATAAAAAAAAGAAATTATAAGCATTAACTTCCCTTTATCATCTCCTTTTTTTAAAACACCTACTCTCTTCTTTCTTTGTTTCCTAATTGAGCTACGAGTTTCTAAACAATGGGGACCATGGTCCTTCATGCAACCCTATAGAGTTCCAAGGGATAATTTTATGAGCTGGCTACTCATTCACTCATTTTTCATTCATCCACTCAACACATTTATGGAGCACCTACCAAGAACACATATTAGGCTAAAATTAAGGGAATACACAGTCAACTAAGATAGAGTCCCGACTTTTAAAGAGCTTCTAGTATGGCAAAACTTTTCGAATCTAAATCCACCTTCCAGATGCATAGGGGAATTGTGCCTAAAGAAAAAGATATTTGAAGACTACTTTATTTGCACACAGTAATAGACCACCTATACATGGGAGTGGGAGTGAGGGAAGTTACCCAGATGACACCACCTTCCGGTCTTCAAAACCAAGTGTGGCTGAGCTCACAGAGGTCCACGTGTGGAAGATTCAGTGTGAGAGGAAGGGGGAGAGTGAGCCTTTTCTTTTTATGACAGGGAAGTGTTCAGGTGGGTGTTACTCCTATTTGGCCTGACTTTCAGACCTGGAGGTCGGTAAGGTTGCGTTGGTGGGTACAGCTGCCCTGTGTGTCTCCTCTGGTGGAGCAAACTACTTACATGGCACATTGCTCCTGAGCCCACTGGAGAAGAGCCTTCTTTGCAGACATCTGCCATCTTGCCTGGACTTTGGAGCATTTCTTAGCTGGAGGACTTGAGGTAGGAGATGAGTCGACCACACTCACACTGTCCAGGGAAGGCTGATTGTAATTGCAAGAAAGAGTCCGGGCAATCTCCTCAATCTAAGGAAGACATAATAATCGTTAACGTGTGTGGAATCATAGGTTAGCAGCATTGAGGCAAAACCTTCAGCCAGAACAAGACCTAAAAATTATCGTATAACAGTGACAGTTTACTCAGGGTGAATTGAGCACTGGGCAAACCTTTGAATAACGGCATTGGCCATCTGGGGCTACACATTGGCTTTTGGGACTTGCTCTCACCCAAGCATATGGCGCTCCACATCAAGGGCAGGCATCTATTCGCCCCCCGCAGCATGCTTATAGAGCACTTCACTGGTGCTCCACCTCTGTCCATCAAAACTGAACTGAGGGGCTTCCCTGGTGGCGCAGTGGTTGGGTGTCTGCCTGCCGATGCAGGGGACACGGGTTCGTGCTCCGGTCCGGGAGGATCCCGCATGCCGCGGAGCGGCTGGGCTTGTGAGCCATGGCCGCTGAGCTTGCGCGTCCGGAGCCTGTGCTCCGCGGCGGGAGGGGCCACAACAGTGAGAGGCCCGCATACCGCAAACAAAACAAAACAAAACAACAAAACAAAATAAAAAGATAAATCCAGAAATATAATAGAAGTATTATTGAAAGATGTACACTTCTTTCAATGATTGACAGACTCACCAGATAACCAATAATAGTTGGTGTGACCAATACAATGAACAAATTTGATCTGGTTGACATACCCCATTGCACCTAAAATGGCAGAATCAACATTCTTTCCCAGTGCATATAGAATATTTACCAAAATTGACCATGCTGAGCCATAAAGCAAGCCACAGCAATTTTGAAGGACTGAAATAATTCAGATTATATTTTCCAACCACACTGAAATTGAGCTAGAAATCAGTACTAGTGAAGACATAACAAACCTCCAAATATTTGGAAATTAAGCCATAGATTGTGATAGAGCCCATGGGTCAAATGAGAAATCATAATGAAAATTTGAAAATATTTTGAACAGAACAAAAATGAAAATGTTATATTCATGGGTTAAAAGATGCATTATTTAGGGGCTTCCCTGGTGGCACAGTGGTTGAGAGTCCGCCTGCCGATGCAGGGGACACGGGTTCGTGCCCCGGTCTGGGAAGATCCCACATGCCGCGGAGCGGCTGGGCCCGTGAGCCATGGCTGCTGAGCCTGCGCGTCCGGAGCCCGTGCTCCGCGACGGGAGAGGCCACAACAGTGAGAGGCCCGCATACCGCAAAAAAAAAAAAAGATGCATTATTTAAAAGATGTCAGCTTTTTCCAATCAATTTTTCAATCAATCCTCATAAAAATTCCAGCAGGTTACGTGTGTGTAAATTAACAAGTTACTTATAAAATTTGTATGACTATCAAATCAACATGTTATCTACCTTAAGCTTACACAATGGTATATGTCAACTACATCTCAAAAAAATATATACACGGAAATACAAAGAGCAAAGAAGCCAAGATAATCTTGAAGAACGAGCTGGAAAACCACAATATCAGATATCAAGACTGACTGTACAGCTACAGAAATTAATGTAGTATAGTATTGGTACAAGGATAAATAATGGGACAGAACAGACAATCTGAAAATGGAGCCATACCTATATGACTACTTGATTTATGAAGGTGATACTACAGTGCAGTAGGAAAATGATGGTCTCTTCAATTATTACTGTTGGATCAACTGGATAGCCATATGGAAAAAAAAATCTTAATTGCCTTAACATAACATACTCAAACAAATCAATTCATTCTTGAAAGATTGTAGAGCTAAAAGTAAACTGTGAAATGATTAAGCTTTTAGAAATGTGCTGTCCAATATGATAGCCACTAGCCACATGTGGCTATTTAAATTTAAATTAAATAAACTTTAAAATTTAGTTCCTCAGTCATACTAGTCACATGCCAAGTGTTCAATAGCCACAAGTGGCTAGTGGCTACTGTTCTGTCCAGTGCAGGTACAGAACATTTCCATCACTGCAGAAAGTCCTATTGGACGGAACTATTCTAGAAAATAACATAAGAGAATATCTCCATGGTACTGGCAAAGGGAAAGAATTCTTTAAAGGACATAAAAAGTACTAGCCACCAAAAAAAAAAAAAGAAGCTGATAAATGTGAACTACATTAAAATTATGAATGTCTGTTCATTAAAGATTTGAGAAAGCAAGCCACAGAGTCAGAGAAGATATTTGCAATTTATATATACCCAACAAAGGACTTGTATCCAGAATACATTTTAAAACTTCTAAAAATCATTATACACAACAGCATAGCTAAAATAAAAGTTTTTAATGCCAAGTATTAGCAAGGATTGGAGCAAGCAACTCTTAAACTCTGGTAACAGTGTAAATCACAACAAGTTTGAAAAACTGGCAGTATCTACAAAAGCTGAAGATCACATGCCCTGCAGCCCGGCAGTTCCAGTCCTAGATAAATATGCAACAGAAGTAAGGGCTTGTACCACCAAAGGGCATATACAAGAATGTTTTTAGCAGCTTTATTCATAATAGCTTAAAATTGGCAGCAAAAGAAATGTCCGTCAACAGTAGAATGGTAAATAAGTTCTGGTATATTCATGCAATGGTATATTCATATACAGCAATGGAAAAGAAAGACCCACTGATACCTGCCTCAAGAGGATGAATCTCACAGACATGATGTTAAGTGAAAGAAGTCAGGTAGAAAAGACTATTATATAGTGTATGCAAAATAATTCAGTTATAATTCTGTTTATATGGAGTTTAAAATGCTAAACTAACCAATGATAAAGATCAAAGTAGCGGTTATCTTTAGGGAAGGAGGGCAGTGACTGGGAGAAAGACCTGGGGGCTCTGGGATGCTGGCAATATTCTATCATCTTATCTTCAGTTAAATGGTGGTTATGGGGATGTGTTTAATTTCCAAAAATTCATCAAGCTCTACATTTAAGATTTGTGCAGTTTTCTCTGTGTGTTGTATACTTTTGACAAAAGTTTATTTACAATATTAAAACAAAACTTTAAATTGATTCTTTTTTTTTTAAATTTATTTATTTTATTTATTTTTGGCTGTGTTGGGTCTTCGTTGCTGCCTGCGGGCTTTCTCTAGCTGCGGCGAGCGGGGGCTACTCTTCATTTAGGCGCGCAGGCTTCTCATTGCAGTGGCTTCTCTTGTTGTGGAGCACGGGCTCTAGGCACGTGGGCTTCAGTAGTTGTCACATGCGGGTTCAGTAGTTGTGGCTCGCGGGCTCTAGAGCGCAGGCTCAGTAGTTGTGGCGAATGGGCTTAGTTGCTCCGCGGCATGTGGGATCTTCCCAGACCGGGGCACAAACCCGTGTCCCCTGCATCGGCAGGCGGACTCTCAACCACTGTGCCACCAGGGAAGCCCCTGAACATATAAGTTTTTAAGTAGCTACAGAAAATACGCACTAATTCAAAATCCCAGGCCTGAAAGAATGTATTTATCAGCCATAAGTGTCATAAAGTCAGGACTATAACCTACTTATTCCCTGTTATTTTCTTTCTTTCTGTTTTTTTTGGCTGCGTTGGGTCTTCATTGCTGTGTGCGGGCTTTCTCTAGTTGCAGTGAGCGAGGGCTACTCTTCGTTGCAGTGCACGGGCTTCTCTTTTCAGTGGCTTCTCTTGTTGCAGAGCACGGGCTCTAGGTGTGTGGGCTTCAGCACACGGGCTCAGTAGTTGCGGCACACGGGGCCCAGAGTGCGAAGGCTTCATTAGCTGCAGCGTGTGGGGCTCAGCAGTTACAGTGCACGGGCTCTAGAGCACAGGCTCAGTAGTTGTGGCGCACGGGCTTAGTTGCTCCACGGCATGTGGGATCTTCCAGACCAGGGATTGAACCCGTGTCCCCTACATTGGCAGGTGGATACTTAACCACTGTGCCACCAGGGAAGTGCCCCCTGTTATTTTCTTACTGTCCCAGCACAACAGTTAGCACAAAGTAGGTGCTCAAAAATATTTGTGGAATGAAATGAAAGCTATGAGTCAGTCTTGGGACAGAGCTAGATGTTGCAGGATTATTAGATTAGACAAGGGACCTCAAAAATAGGGAGATTTAACCAAGTTTAATGGGTTAATTTTCAAGAATTTACTCCAGAAGCTTCCTATTCTCTCTTCTGACAGAGTAAATAAACAATAATAAGCAAAAATTTACCATGGCAAGTTCTATTCAGACTGGTGCTGATACCATGGATATTTCAGGATATCATGATAATTCAGCATTCAATTTTCAATTGAAGAATAACAAGTGGCAAAGGGTCTGCTATATATTTTCCACCTGACAAGACTTCCAGAGGGTCCTATTTCTGGAAGAAGCTCTAGCATCAAGTCACACTTATTTCATACTGTGGTAATTAGAACAGGAATACTTTTCATATCATCAAACTACTTACATGAAAGTGCAGTATAATTGTCCAAATTAGGCCAAGAATAATGGATGGGTTTCCATCTATAATATCGGTAACGTGAATATTTATTAGCTTGATCTGGAAAAAAAAGAAATGCATGTTAAAAGGAGAAAATATTTCACAGCATTTATCTCCCCAATGAATTTTCATGTGAATTTCATACTCACTGATCGGTTTTTTAGGAATCTCAGGGCATGTTCTATATTGCTTCTACACTGGAATGTATTAGATCCTTTATCTCGAGGCTATGACATTCAAGCAAAATATATTACTCACAAATGTGATTTTTTTTTTTTTAACCCACAAAATTTCTTAATGTTGTTTTAAAAGCTTACCAACTGTTGTCCTGAGAGTACCTCCAGCAGGTCCAGGAGGACATGCCCCTTTTTAATGTCTGCGAATAGGTCCGATACAACTGAGGGAGGGGTGTGCTACAAAAGGTCACAAGCAAAGTAATCATTGAAACTTTGGTCCAAAAACACGGTAACTTTTAAGAATCTCATACATGTGCTTTTGCATCTTTGCAAAAGCTAAGATTCAGTAGTGATTTTCTTCTTAATTAACAGAATGTAGAAAACACACAAAGTTCCATATCAAAACATGATAAGGAAAGTAGTGAATTTATCTCACAGCAAATTTCCAGTAACACAACACTCTTTCAGCTTTCACTGGGAGCTTAAAACTTGTGCAGTGAAGTGGCATTCATGATGCTCAGAATCAGCCAATAGTGACCCCTCTGGGGAGATTACATGTCCAGAGTAACCTGTTTATGAATTTCCTCTTTTTAGAATGATAAGCACTGTGCTGGGATGGGTAGCCTGGGTGAAGAGGCTCACTCATTTTGTATCTAGGTTATTCCAGGCACCTGGATCACTGAAGGCCAGGATAGCACAGAGATTAAGATCAAGGCCTCTGGGTCCAGACTGCCTGGGTTTGCATCCCAGCACGATCACTTGTAAGCTGTGGGACCTTGGAGAAGTCACACAACGTCTCTGTACCTTAGTTTCCTTGTTCTCTAAACACAAACAATACTATCTGTCTCAGGATGTTGTGAAGTCACTGAAACATAACGAGTGGTCAGTACATTTAAAGTACTTACAACAGTGTCTAACATAACACTCAACATATATGACTTCTTGTTACAATTTCATTTGATAAAAGAGATGTTACTGCTTTAAATATTTTCTAGCACTGTCTCCCATATCCTTAACAAAAATGCCCCCTTTTCGTGTTGGAAAAGAATAACACATACATCAAAACAAGATCAAGGTGATATTCAGCACATTTTTTCAACCTTTTACATGTCACCAGTGCCATTTTGGGGACCAAAACTGAAGGAACAGGAGGAATCACTTAAATATATATTTATAGCTTGATTTGCTCTCTTTTTCCTCACCTTTGCCAACTGTGAGTTTACCCAGCATGTGAAGGTTTTCTTCTGAGTGTCTTCCTGTTCAGCTATTTAAAAAGGACAATAGCAGTTAGAAAACGAGAAGCCTCAGAAACCATTTGAACAAATCAACGTTTCAAAGGTCTGTCACTCTGGGTACGTGTGTGTATCTCACAATCTTATATACGTTCTAGGACTTAGTTTAAATTTCAGGTGTTTGTCCAAGAAGTGTTTTGGAAATACAGCACGTTGAAATAAGATATTTCTCAAAGCCACCGTTTAACTGCAAGCGACAACGGTTTTTAATATTTTACCGACAAAAGAATTAGCCCCTACATGACCTTGACAGTGCTGTACAAGGACCTGTGAAGAAAAAAAAAGGGTTTCTAATCCAAATGGACTTGCAGTCTAAGCCAACACCACACGGTACTTCAGATAAACCCAGAACATCTGAATACATTTTAAAGGGCTCATAAAGTTGCGGCAGTTTAGTCTTGACATTTATCATGAAGAATATATTGTCACTGAATTAACTGTCAATCAGCTGCAATTAGAATCAGAGAGACCGGAGTTCAAATCCCGCCTGTGTTACTGAGTAGCTGTGTGACGTGGGGCAGGTTCCTCGTGGAATAAGGTGAGAAGCACTCACCGCTAGAGGCTGTTAGTGGTTCACTCAAAGTGAACAGACCCTTGCACCAAGGAAACACGGAAGTGCTAGCTCTCACTATTACTAACCAGGCAGGAGTCCAGGGAAAGATCGGAACACTCGGTGTGGATCCTTCCTTCCTCCCCAGGGCAGGAGAGAGCTCCATCCCGACACCATTCTTCCCCTCACTTCTAGCCCCTCGGCTCCAGCAGACACCCTCAGCCCTGAGGCCAGGGGTTCCCCTGCACACAGGACTGTCTTTCCATTTCCCCAGATCTCCTCATCCTACTGGACAGGGGTGAGAGCAATCCAGACACCCACTCCTCCCTGTGCCTAATGCTTACAGCCTTGTTCCCACCACCTACCGCGGGCTCACCAGATCTCATCTCACTGTGCCTTTGCCCCTCACACACACACACAGTTCACACACTCAGGTCCCCCTCCATTCTCCCTCTAATTTCCAAAAGACTCTGCACATCCCCCAATTTTTCTCATCTCCCACCTCTCCTTAACTCCTGAAACCCTTCACTGATGCTGAAATCCATAATAGACCATCAGCGAAATCCCCTATGTGCCCACTACCCTCTTCACCTTTCTGCTCTAATTGAACCTCCGCCCTAACCCAGAACTCTGCTTCCCCCACAGCCCTCCCAACTGACAGCATTGCTTTCTCTTACAGACCTTGGACCACTAGTTCCTTGCTCTTCGCTGCTACTTCCAGATCATTTTCCACTCTCTTTGTCCCTGAAATGCTCCAGCTTTAACTCTCACGGCATCAGACAGTCCCCACTATTACAGTCATCTACTTACCTCTGTCATTCCTCATCATTTCTCAAAGGTTTTAGTTCCTTCCCCACTGTTGCTCTTTCCAATGTGACCCCTAATTCTTCGTAATTTCAATACACATACTGGTGAAACTTCCAACCTTCTGGCCTCTCTGTTTCTTGAATTCTTCTCCAATAAATGTGTCTTCTGCTCTGCCTCAACCACTCACTGTCATGGTTATACCCTGACCTTGTCATTACTAATAACTACAACTCATGATCTTGAGTTCATGCATCCCCATCTCTGAACATCATAACTTATCTTTTCAGTTCATTCTCACTAGTGTCTCAACTCCAACAATCCTTGGAGTCCATCAGCAACTCCAAGCCATCAATTCTGCCAGTTTTACACTGTCCCTCGCCCCCTTGGTCTCCTTCCTTTCATCCTTATCCATTGTAAATTGCACGATCAATTATTACAAACATTCCCTTGCACCTCTCATTCTGCTGTGTGCTCTTCATCACCACTCTCTGCTCACTCATACCTGCACGCATGCTGCTGAATGTGGCTGGAAGGAAATCCGTAACTGCTGACCAGTCTCATCGTGGCCGCCAAGTAGGCCCTCAATAGTGCCTGGAAGTCATAATACACTGCCCTCTCCCACTCCTCTAGACAGCAATTTCACACCCTCTCCTTCTTTCTCAAACTCCCAACGCCTCCCCTCCCATCCTTACTCTCAGCTGAGACCTTGCTTCCCCAGGACACTTAGGGATCATCTACTCCCTTGTCTAGTAACCTATCAAAAGGCTCTGCCTCCTGCCTGTTAGCATGGGTGAGCCAGCCTTGCTCAGACCTAAAGCCAATCCCTTCCTTCCCTCATTCACCAGGTCTCATCCCTTTGGAGCTACTCCAGGACCTTTTACTCCTTTCTCTCCTGTATTATCCTCTCCCCGACCCAAGACCATTCCCATTAGTACTGATCCATGCTATTAATTCGCCCATCTAAAACTAAAAACAAAACACAACCCTGTCTTGACCCCATCAGGTACAGGTCCATTGTGGCAAAACTCCTCAAATAGATTTGTCTATGTTCCTGGTCTCCAGATCCCCTCCTCCTTCTCTCTTAACTGAACCCACACCAATCATACCCTTACCATTCCGCTGAAACTACTCTTTCATCAAGGTCACCATGAATCGAGTTCATCAACGACCCCCCCAGCCCCCACTAAAACCAATGATCGATTCTCAGTCTTCATCTTTCTGGAGCAATCAGCAGCATTCAGTACAGATAATCACTCTCTCCTTCTGCTTGCAGGCCCCTATACTCTCTGTCTTCCTCCTCCATCACAGGTTGGCTTCTCTCTTTCTCTCACACTTCACGTCCAATGCCTCGGGAAATCCTCTTACGTCCACCTTCAAAATATATTCAGGGGGCTTCCCTGGTGGCGCAGTGGTTGAGAGTCCGCCTGCCGATGCAGGGGACACGGGTTCGTGCCCCAGTCCGGGAAGATCCCACATACCGCGGAGCAACTAAGCCCACGTGCCACAACTACTGAGCCTGAGCTCTAGAGCCCATGAGCCACAACTATTGTGCCCACGTGCCACAACTACTGAAGCCCGCGTGCCTAGAGCCCGTGCTCCGCAACAAGAGAAGCCACCGCAATGAGAAGCTCGTGCACCACAATGAAGAGTAGCCCCCGCTCGCCACAGCTAGAGAAAGCTCTTGCGCCCCAATGAAGATCCAAGGCAGCCAAAAATAAATAAATAAAAATTTAAAAAAAAAAGAATTATAAAGAACCATAATTTTGTCCTATAATTCAAAATGTTACTCATGTTTTCATTGTTTGTTTCCCTAGAATCAGAAGATGATAAGACAATAAATTTAAACATGTACTGACGCTTACCAAAAAATGTGTTGAGAGCTAACTTTGTTCCTCCATAGAGAAAACTAGAGAACAAGTTTTTATGTTTCCAGGATCAAGTTACCTGCGCACAAAGTACATTAATCAAGGCCACGTGTATAAGCAGGAAGGGACTATTTCATTATTACAAAAAAGCAGAAATTCAAAACAAAAAACAAAACAAACAACAAGGAAAACAAACAAAGAGGGCTCTCTTTTTTTTTTTTTTTTTTTGCGGTACGTGGGCCTCTCACTGTTGTGGCCTCTCCCATTGCGGAGCACAGGCTCTGGACGCGCAGGCTCAGTGGACATGGCTCACAGGCCCAGCCGCTCCGCAGCATGTGGGATCTTCCCGGACCGGGGCATGAACCCGCGTCCCCTGCATCGGCAGGCGGACTCTCAACCACTGCGCCACCAGGGAAGCCCGAGGGCTCTCTTCTTTATCCTTAAGGAGCCAAGAGAGATTTTTTTTTCTTTCTAGGTGTAAAGTATGGAGAAGAAACTAACCAGGAATACCACCAGGTCCAGGACAGAGAGTCTACACTAACGTTAGGGGAATTATTGTGGGAGAAAGGAATAACCATAGAGAGGGTGAAATGCTGGCACAAAAAGGAACGTAAAGGAGCACTGTGCGCCCAAGGAGTTTGAGTATTGCACATCCACCTGGAAACCTGAGTCATTCTGAATTATTTCCAAGAAAGATGAGGGATCACATGATCATTTCCATGTGATGCTGGACAAAAGGGTTCTTGGTACTGAGCAAACTGAGGACTGTGAACTTCCCTAGGCTGAGAAAACAGGCAGCATATGAGGGCTCTATATGGACTGCTCAACTTGGAGCACCTAGTCTCACATAGGTTGGACTGACCTCTGATAGGGACATAAATTTAAAATAACCAAAAATTTCCAATGAAAACCTTAAGTTATCCCTGTCCTAAGTTGATTAAAATCTAATAGAAACAAGGGGAAAACAATAAGAGGAGCAGGCAGAACAAATCCCGACCCGAACTCTCCAGTTAGCAAATGAAACCCTCAGGAAAAGGTTTTTAAATTTCATGGCTTTTAACACACTGTCTACCTCTTCATCCTGGAAATCATAACCCTTCAAATGCAACAAGGACCCTTGCTAACAGCAGACAAAGACTTTCCAGGTGCAATTAAACACCTTTATGACTACTCAATTAAATGGTTTCGTCTGTGCCATGTCACTTATCCCTTGACACACTTTTCTCACATTTTCATACTGCCTTATCCCTGAAAAGTGGTATTAATTCAACAGGAACCAGAGCCAAATAGCTCCCCCTATGGCAGGATAAGTAACCTTTTGTTCTTTTCAAAGGCTGACCCATTGGGGAAAAAATAATTGAGAGCCACATGCTTTAAAGCAAGTTAATTTGAGTGGATGAGATTTTTTTTTAATGTTGGGTTTTATTTTTTAATTTCCAGAGTAACTTTCTAATGAAATAATAAAACTCTTCTCAAAATGACATAAAGAGAATAGGACCTTTTATTTATTTATTTGTTTATTTTTTTAAGACGTTGGGGGTACGAGTTTATTAATTAATTATTTTTGCTGTGTTGGGTCCTCGTTTCTGTGCGAGGGCTTTCTCTAGTTGTGGCAAGTGGGGGCCACTCTCCATCGCCGTGCGCGGGCCTCTCACAATCGCGGCCTCTCTTGTTGCGGAGCACAGGCTCCAGACGCGCAGGCTCAGTAGTTGTGGCTCACGGGCCCAGTTGCTCCCCAGCACGTGGGATCCTCCCAGACCAGGGCTCGAACCTGTGTCCCCTGCATTAGCCGGCAGATTCTCAACCACTGCGCCACCAGGGAAGCCCCTATTTTTTTATTTTTTTAATTTAATTTTTATTTTATATTGGAATATAGCTGATTTACAATGTTGTGTTAGTTTCAGGTGTGCAGCAAAGTGATTCAGTTATACATACACAAATATCTGTTGTTTTTCAGATTCTTTTCCCATATAGGCAATTACAGAGTATTGTGTAGAGTTCCCCTGTGCTATACAGTAGGTCCCTGTTGATTATCTATTTTATATATAGTAGTATGTATCTGTTAATGCCAACCTCCTAATCTATCCCTCTCTCCCCACCTTTCCCCTTTGGTAATCATAAGTTTGTTTTCTAAGTCTGTGAGTCTGTTTCTGTTCTATAAATAAGTTCATTTGTACCATTTCTTAGATTCCACATTTAAGTGATATTATATGAAATTTGTCTTTCTCTGTCTGACTTACTTCACTTTGTATGATAATCTCCAGGTCCAACCATGTTGCTGCAAATAGCATTATTTCACTCTTTTTTTATGGCTGAGTAATGAGAAAAAGACCACTTAATCAGCAGACATCAAGGACAGAAAAAGACAAAAACAGACAGAAAATAATAAAATCTATCATAAGGATGAGTTTCTTAAAATGCCAAGGAATAGAGATTGAGAAATTCTCTATTCTGATTTTTAAGGCAAATAAGAAATATATAAAATGCAGGAAAATGTAGTCAGTGAATTTCATTCAGGCCCATATGGCTATCCTAGATTATCATTCTTGGAAAATATCTGGCTGAGTTTCAGAAAGGCATAGAAGGAAAAGGTTTTCTCTAGGTGTCATTACCATAAAAATACATTTAATCTCTGACTTTGTTCTTATTCAATCTGCCTTTTGTGAGCTGGCAACTCATATCCTTAGCTGGAAGGGAACTTAAATGAAAACAAATTGAGTTAAGCTCAATTAAAGAGTGTAGATTTTAAGTTCATTATAAATCTCATTATTAAACTACCAAGGCCACTGTGTCTCAGCAAGGTCCAGTCTCCACAAAAGTTCGTCTAAAATGTTGACTCCAGCAGTCCTCCCTGGTAGTAAGAGTTCAAAGGCAGTTACCCAGGCATGAGAATCTCTAATTGACATTTTCACTTAAACACAGAGCAACAAATTCTTACAATGTGGCTTCTCCAAGAATGTTCTCTACTGCATGAGGTCACCAAGGAGGCTTTGCAACCTTCTCTACCCGGGAATTTCCCTTCTTCCCTTTCTACTGCTGGGTTATTGATAACAGGTTCATTGCACAGGGCACCAGATTTATTCCTTGGATCTTACACGCTCCTCGTTAAAATCTTTTGATCACTCCCTAATTCCTTAATGAATAAATTATAGATTCTTAGCCTAACATTCTAGGTCATTCAGAATTTGACTCCAATCAACTTTTTCCTGACTCATCCCCCATGACTTCCCCACTTACATCCTCCTTCTCTAGCCAAACTAGAATATATGCAGCTCCCCAGTTAAGTTGCTCTCTTTTCTGAATCAACATGCTATGTACCCTCTGGACTGGCTAATCCTCCCGCATCCCTCTGCATTCACAGAAACCCCAGCACCCAGCACAATGCACATGGGGGGCATTCGATCAACATTTGTTAAAATAAGACATATCCTGTTCAAATGTCCCCTTTGTGAAACAGAAATAATCTCTTCTGGCTCTGGCCTACCACAATACTTTGTTGGGTCTTTTTTTTTTTTAATCATTATTAGCATTAGGAAGTAATATATAATCCTCATAAAACATGTTTTATAAACAGTAACAGAATTCAAAGTTAATCTTAACTTTCCCCACACACCCATTTTCCTTCCCCAGAGACAACGTTAATTAACAATTTCCTGTGCATCCTTCTAGATTAGACAGGCAAAGAACATAAATTCTAAAGAGCAAGGATTTGTTTTGGTCGGTCACTGGGTTCCTCGCTCCTAGAGTAATACCTCCCAAGTAGAAGGCACTTAGTCAATACTTGTCAAATGAAAGAATGAATGTATGTGTATGTAAATTAAATTACTACACTTGTCGAATGAAAGAATGTATGTATATGTAAATTAAATTACTACACATGATATGGTTTCATTTTTTAAGTTGATTAATTCAAAAAGCAGCAATTTAGGTACACTATTTAAAGTTAAAAAGCATCTGTTAAGCCATAAGAAATTTTTAAAAAGGAGATCATAAACCTTCCACATTACCAGAAAGGAAGAAAATTATCATTTACCCAGTAAAAAGAACAAAGTAGATACCTATGTGCCGATGCAGGTATATTCTTAAGTGAAAAAGGGCAAATTATAAAATAGCATGTTTATCATCATTCTACCTGTATTCTTATGAAAGGATAGCTACATGAATAACCAACAGTTTTGTTTCTATCTTATGGTAATTACCACTTGCTGCTCATGTACTGCAGTCATGTACCTCTGTGTGGTTTCTCTCCTACTCATGGTATCAACCTTAATATTAAACCCTTATGCTTTTGTGTTTTTGCTTCCCCTTAGACCAGTGCCATGTAGAGAAGAGGTACTCAGTACATTTTGCTGATTGAAAGACTTAGTAAATATTAAAAGATTGAGGTTCAAACTGACTTATTGCAAGGAGAAGAATTTATTGGCAACAGTTACTAGGCCTATGTCTTATCCTAATCCTTGTTTTAAAAACCCCTGGGCACAGATGTAGAGAACAAATGTATGGACACCAAGGGGGGAAAGCTGTGGGGGGAAGCTGTGGGTGGGATGAACTGGGAGATTGGGATTGACATATATACACTAATATGTATAAAATAGATACGTAATAAGAAGCTGCTGTATAAGAAAAATAAATAAAATTCAAAATCAAAAACCCCTGGGTAATTTCTTTCTTCTACTAAGAAAATGTCTTGAACAAAAGGGCATGCACTAATGAGACCCTGCTGCTCTCCCCTGAAACAATGCTGCCAACTCTCTGTTAGACAAGGTAAGAATAACTAAATTCAGACAATAATGCAACACATTTTAGCCATGTGTTCCAACAGCCATCCCAAAGAATCTTACCCAAGCTGTTATCCAATAGAAAGGGAACTAAAAATAATAAGGCCACCTCTTCTATTGTTTCTCATGGAGATGATAACAAACAAATAAATGAATGAAAACACACAGGCATGCACAATGAAAACGAGAAAAGCCTAAAATATCTGAAGAATAAACAGGAAAAGGCCTGTTACTGAACTACAAAAGGGGAGACTATTAACCAACAGAGAAAGCAGGGGGACAATTTACAACACATTTTCTTAAGCCAAACAAATAAGCAAGTAAGAAAGAAAAATAAATAGTACCAGGACTGAGATCTCACTTATTGAACCAGAAAAGTGAGTTTAGAAGCTAAGTCCTAGCTAACACATCTCGTAAACTCAATGTGCAACCACGTCTCTACTTCAAAATTCTTTTCATTCACGTATTTCCTCCCAGGAGAATCTGTGTTGTCACTATGGAAAAAACAGCACTTGCCTGTCAAACTCAGCATTCCAGGACTGAAATGACACTCTACCTCTCTACTTCTCCCCAAACCCGCCCTCATCTGTGTTTTCATCTCATGGACTTGACACCACCATCCTTTATCAGCCCCAAGTACAGCCTACCGCCAAATCCTGCAAATTTGCCTCCACATGGCTCTGGTATGCGCCTCCTTCTCTACATCTGACGGCCCTCTTGCCTGATCTACCGTCAGGTCTGGCCTGGACCATGTCTATGGCCAACCAGGTCTGCTCTGCTCCCTTCAATCTGTTCTCCACTTCAGCCAGTACATCTGACCACAGTACCCTTTCCACCCTTCGATGGTTTCTCTCTGCTCTGAGGATCAAAAGCAAAACAGCCTGTGAGGCTTGCATGGTCCACCCCAGAGCATCTCTCCAGCCTCGGCACTTACAGCTCTCCTCCATGCCCAGGGCTCCAGCCACTCCATCTTCCTTCAGGGCCTTTACAAGCTATGTCCCCTCCTGCCACAGCTGTTTGCACCACCCTGCCCTCTTCACCTACTTGACTTCTAATTACCCTTAGGGCTCAGCTCAATTGTTGCATCCCGAAGGAAACCTAAGTCAATCTGTCTTCCTCCACTACTTAGCATCGGCCTCAACTTATAATCATTGACAAGGTTAAGAGCAGGGGCTCTAGAGCCAGACTACCTGAGTTTGATCCCGTATCTGCCACCTACTTGCTATGTGCCTCAGTCTTCTCATTTGTAAGATGGGGATTAACAGTACCTACCTCACAGAGTTGCTAAGAGGATTGAGTACTTGTACTGATGTAGAATCAGAGATCAACAACAGATAATCCCAAAGGCTAAATGTAGCCCACCACCTATTTTTGTAAATACAGTCTTCTTGGAACACAGACACACTCATTTGTTCACATATTGTCTGTAGCTACGTTCATGCTAAAATGGCAAATTGAGTAGTTGTGACAGAGACCATATGGACCTCAAAGCTAAAATATTTACTACCTGGTCCTCTACAAAAAAAGTTTATCAATCCCTGGCAAGATTACGCTTGATCTACACAAATGAATATTAGCTACAACAGGGATGAATGTTGAAATCATTATGCTAACTGAGAGAAGGCATCACAAAATACCACATATTATATGATTCCACATGTACAAAATGTCCAGAATAGGACAGTCTATAGACACAGAAAGTAGATCAGTGGTGGCCTCGGCCTGATGCAGGGAGGAGTACAAGGTTTTGGAATAAAATGGGAATAAAGGGTATGGGGTTTCTTGGGGGGTGAGGGGGGCGGGCGGTGATAAAAATGTTCTAAAATTAAATGCAATGGTTGCACAATTCTGTGAGTATACTAAAAATGATTGAATTGTACACTTTAAATGGGCGAGTTGCATGGTACGTGAATCACATCTTGAATTATATCTCTATAAAGCCGTTCCTAAAAAAATATTAGCTAACATCTGTGAGCTAACTTGATTACTATCTGCCTCCTCACTAGCCTACGGGCTCTAGGAGAGCAGAGGCCAGGTCCGATTTAGCGCCTCACTTTGCCTGCAGCTTGTACACAGTGTGTTTCACGTTGTTCGAATTCAGAAAGCATTTGTTGAATGAATGGTTATTTGGCTGGGGCAGGAGCGAGAGGGGCTTTGTTGCTATTTTTCCCCAGTGAACCCACAGATTTAAGTACTTAGTTTGTTGGGGAAATCTATGACACACAGCAAAGAATTTCTGCTTAGGGCCTTAGCATGTAGGATCCAGCAAGGTCCTGTAGCCACATGAGGCAACCACACCCTTATGCAAACACCTGAGATTTTCACACTGAGGCTTTTGTTTCCAGCCCCATGGAACATAGCTCCTGGCTCTCTGCGTAAAAGCAAATCTTGTATTTCTAGCACATGAAAATGAGCCCACAATACAGATAAAATGCCTAGGATCTGGGGTGCTATTTTTTTCTCTTCTTTCTTACCCTCTTCTGACTCACCTGAGTTGCTCAATAAACATCTGTGGAATGAATAAATCAAAGAAATGACTACATTTCTTTTAGCACGTATCTCTTACTCCTTACTGCCTTTCACCAACCACATTAACACTGTGAGCATTTTTCTTGTGAAAATCAAGGTGTGAGCCTAAACACCTTCCACCGGGGCAGCAGTCCAAGCACCTCTGACTTCTGAGTGCAAAAGAGCCAGACTGCACTAAGGAGATACGTGCCGTGATTACAAATCTAGGATTCCTACACTTTTGAATGCCAGCGAGTCATGGTTTAAGTGCAGGGTTCTGTGCCCCAATTCCCAGAGATCCTGACTGAGGGGGTTCACATAGCTCACGCTCAGAAACTCCTAGCTAAAGTAATTAGACTGGTTTTACATGGGTGACTTATTCTTGAGACAACAAGGGAACAGGAAGGGCCTGGCAAAAATAGTAATGAAATAATAAACTGAGATATTAACATAATGTAATGCAATGTGAATCTATTCTAACTTATGGGTATCCTAAGACACGCGTGGAGGGGCTCAGAAGGCTTGCTGAAACAGCCATGTCCAGGAATAAGTAGGACTCGAGGGTAAGGAACAATGACACTATTTCATTAAAGCTTCTAGTCAGGTGGTCAGGCAGGCATTTTGTAAATGAGAAAACTATAGCTCCCAGAAGATGAAGGGTTTTTAGTCACTCATTCAATAAGCATTTATTGAAAGTCTACTGTGCCCTGGATACTGTGCTCTAGTTGTCACATCTGGTGAGAGAGAAATTCAAATCCAGACATGTCTGATACCAAAATCCATGTTCTTTTCATTATAATTAAAAATCAGCTTAAATGCCAGATCTGTGGCCCCTCCAGCTACCACCCTATCTCTGTCCTCCCCTTCAAACCCAAACTTCTTGAAAGAATTGTCTACCCTGGCTGTCTTCACTTCCTCACCTACCACTCACTTCTCAACCCACGAAAAGCTGGCTTCCACCCCAGCCTCTCCACTTAATTCTGAGCAGGGCCACTTATAATATACTCATTGCTAAACCTCATGGATACTTCTCAGTACTTTTTGGATACCTTGAAACTTCTGATACTGTTTACTACTCTCTCCTTCTTGAAATATTCTCTTTCTTAGGATTCCACAGTACCACACTCACCTTGTTTTCTTTCTACTTCTCTGGACACCCCTTCCCAGGCCCTATTATGGGCTGGTTTTGCTTTTTCTATCTCTGGAATGTTCTGCCTAGGCCCTTCTTCTCTTTCTCTAGATACCTTCATCTACTCCCAGGGAACCAATCACCATTTATATACTAATCAATTCCAAATCTTTACCTTCAGCCCAGGTGTCTGTTTCTCCTGAGCTGTGCATATGTTTATTCCACTATCTTCCGGGTATCTCCACCTAGTTATTCCAGGGACAGTTCAAACTCAGCATTTCCAGAACTGAGTTACCATCTCAATCAACTCCCTCTCCTACCAAAGTTGTTCTCCTGCATTTTTTTTCAGTTCCATCAGCCACTCATTTGCCCAAGAATAAACCTGAGTCATCTTTGATACTTCCCTCTCCCTCCCTTTCCCATACCCAGTCAATCAAAACATCCTGATAATTACCTCAATAAAGCTGAAAATAAAAATTATTTCATATGATATAGCTTATATGTGGAATCTAAAAAAAAGGGTACAAATGAACTTATTTACAAAACAGGCAGAGTCACGGATGTAGAAAACAAACATATGGTTAGCAGGGGATGGGGAGGGGAATAAATTGGGAGATTGGGATTGACATATACACACTACTATATATAAAATAATCGACAAGGACCTACTATATAGCACAGGGAACTCTACTCAATACTCTGTAATGGCCTACCTGGGAAAAGAATCTAAAAAACAAAAAGAGTGGATATATGTATACGTATAACTGATTCACTTTGCTGTACACCTGAAACTAACACAACATTGTAAATCAACTATACTCCAATAAAAATTTTAAAAATAAAATAAAAATTAAAAAATTTTAAAGCCCTGAAAATTATATCTATTAGATATCTCTGGATATCCATTTCTCTCCATCCATACCGGCACCTCCTAGATGAGGACACCATTATCTCTCAGCCGGTCTTCCTGTCTCCACACTCAGTCCCATAAGACCACACCCCACAGTGCCCCCTGGGTGATTTCTAAATCACTAGTTCTGAATATGCTTCTACTCAGAATCCTTCAGTTGCTTCCCCTTGGTCTTAAGAAAAACTTCAAACCCCTATACATTTACATGACCTCATCTTTTCACACTCTCCTTCAAACTCTAATCCTCAGTCTCGCTAAACATCCGTTTCCTGGAATGCGCCACATTCAGCCTCATCTTCCGGCTTTTATATGCCGTCACCACAGCCTGGAGCACTCTTTCCACCTTCAACGCCTGCTCATCTATTAACACATTTTAGGTCTAAGCTTAGAAATCGCTTCCTCTGGAAAGCTTTCCCTGACTCCCAAGTCTGGGTGAGGTATTCCTACTCTGTACCTCTATAGCACCATGTCAGCCCTCTTTGCAGCACACATCATACTCTACTGTTGATATAATTGTCTGTATCCCTATAATCAGAACATACGTTTCAGGACAGCACATGCCATGTGCCATCCCCTGTGTTCAGCACAGTGCCATACACCATAGGTATTTAAAAACACTTGTTGAATAATGAATGAACAAATAAATGAATGGGGCTCTAGCAATAAATGAACCTAACTTAGGAAAAGCATAACAGTTAATGGAGTAGTATCTCTTACTTTAAAAAATCCTACATTTCCCTTCAACAAGTACCTGATATCAACAAAATTTCTTGAAATGTTAAGTCACTGTCTCTACTCCCTCACCTCCCATTCTCTCCTCAACCCCCTCCAGTCAGGCCTCCATCTCTACTATCTGAGTGTGGCGAATGCATTAGAGCCACCAGCTGACTCTATGAACCCAATCCAATGGCCATTTCTCTACTTAACACAGTTGACCATACACCCTTCTTGAAATATCTTCATCTAGGGGTTTCCAGGCCATCACACTTGCCTGGTTTTCCTTCTTTGGCCTTGGCCACTCCTTCTCAGGGTCCTTTGCTTGCTCCTCCTCTTCTGTTTGACCTCTGAACACTGCAAGACCTAAAAGGTCTGCTCTAGCTACATATTCCATAGGTGATCTCATCCAGTCCATGGCTTTAAATGTAAGTATACCAGCCATATGCTGATGGCTGCCAAATCTATACCTTTCTCTAGAACTCTGAATCCTGACATCCAACTGTCTACTTGACATCTCCATCTGGATATCAAATAAGCATCTCATATCTATCATGGCAAAAATACAAGCTTGATTTCCCTCAAAACTAGTTTATCTGCCAATCTTTTTTTTTTTTTTTTTTTTGCGATACGCGGGTCTCTCACTGCTGTGGCCTCTCCCGTTGCAGAGCACAGGCTCCGGATGCGCAGGCTCAGCGGCCATGGCTCACGGGCCTAGCCGCTCCACGGCATGTGGGATCTTCCCGGACCGGAGCACGAACCCATGTCCCCTGCATCGGCAGGCGGACTCTCAACCACTGCGCCACCAGGGAAGCCCTATCTGCCAATCTTTATCACAATAAATTCCATAACCAATTGCTCAAGGCAAAAATTTAGAAATTATCCTTAATTTCTCTTATTAATCACCCAATCATCCCAATGTTCACAAACATCCTTTGAAAAGAAATCCGTGGTTCTTCATCCCATTGCTACCACCCTGGGTCCAAAATACTATGATATCTCACCAGGGCTACAACAAAAGCATCCTAACTGGCTTTCCTGCTTCCCCTCCTGCTCCCAGATAATCCCCTCTCCACGCAGCAGCCAGAGTGGAAAATGTAAATCAGATCATGTTACTCCCTTGATTAAAACTTTCCAAAGGTTTCCCATCCACACACCTTAGCTTAGAGCTGATGAATCCCTGCCTAACCCAGCTCTGCCTTGCTCTCCAATCACCCTGCCCCTCATCCACCACAATCCAGCCACACCAGGCTCCCTTTGCTCCATGAATTCACCATGTTTGTTTCTCTTGTTGAGTTCTTCCTTGAGCCATTGTCTCATACTGGAATGCTCCTCCCTAGCTCTTTGCACAGCAGCTCCTTTGTGTTATTCAATTGCTCCTTAAGTATCTCCTCTTCCTTCTCTGACACCTGATCTAAAGAAGATGCCCAAGCATAAATCCATTTTTGCATAAATCTGTTTTTGATATTTGCTATTTTTCTTAATGATTTATTGTTTGTCTCTGTAACTGAAATGCAAGCCTCGTGGGGCACATGAAGCTTACTGGAGTTGTTCACCTCAATAACCTCTCAACCCAAAATAGTGCTTGATAAAAAAAAAAAAAAATAGTGCTTGATACAAGGTGGGGTTTCAGGGAACACATGCTGCATGAATATATCAATGAACAGATTTACCTGTATTCATAAAGACCGTAATTACGCGATAAAGTGGTTAAGTGTGAATTCAACTGTACTTTTGAAACATTTTGTTTTGAAGACATCAAACCACCCTGGAAGTTCTGCTGAGTAAACACTCAGACTGAGGCAGACAGACACATACAGCAGAACTAGTCTGCACTCTGAATATCCTTCTTAACTGAAGACGAGGCCAACAACGCCCACGTTTTGGAAAGATCCTACATGTTACTCAAATTTGAGAAGGGCTGTTGGTGTTCTGTATTTGAGCCAGGTGCCCTTGATCTTGTAACATTTCGCTACCCGTGTAATTGGTAGTACCCTTTGTAGTAAAGGCTGAAAAGACAAAGGCGTGACCCGTGCATGCTGCTCCACCCCAGAGGCAGAGAGCAAGTGTGTGTGGCTGCTCTTCTCCCACTTTCTTCCAGTGCTCATTCAACACATGTTGCCTCATAGACCATCAATGACCAGGAGAGATTATTCACCCAGAATCTCATATCTCTCCTGCAAAGATACACACATTATCTTTCTAAGATATACATATATCTAAGATATACACACATGATAATGTCAAACATTCCATTTCTCTAATAAATCATTCATAGCTTTTTATCTATCATTTTTAAATGACTCTAAAAATACCCAGTGGTTATTAGTAAACTTCAGCTCTCATACGTATTGAGAACAACAAATACAGTTACCTTTTACCAAATTTCCCTGCTGAACGTTTTAGAAAAATGGAGCCATTTGGAGAAATTATAATCACCAATGCTGAAACCAGATGAGGGAAGTAATCTCTTGAAGAGGCACATTTAGAATGACCTCTGATTTTTAGAGTATAAAATCACACACTAAACCCACCAGATGGTTATAAATTAATCTCTTATATTTACTTCAAATTTTCCCATTTCCAAAGGGAAATTATTTTGAGTTTTATTTTTCCTAATATACTACTTCAAGCTCTGAATAATTACACCCCCTCCCCACACACATGCATACACAACAAATGCTCAGAAAATCTTGTATCGCCCATGGGGCTAATTAAAAAGGATTCTGATTTCTATAAGGAATGAATGAGATCTTTGTTAACCTACTTTAACAGGACTCTAAATGACCCTGGATTTATCTTGCCCTACTTTTCAAAATGTAACTGACCCAGAATAAAGTAAGCTTATCCCCAAACTCCTGGCAAAAACAGAACCAAAGTTCCCAGAAGACGAAACCGTATATACAACCTAAAAAGAAAAAAAAAAAAAAAGAAAAAGAAAAAACCTTTCCCTGAAAAACATCATTCACTGCTTCCAGAGCTATTTTGTTTTTCATTTAATTGGAATATTTTTAAGATTATGAAGCTTTACAATATGAAGGCAAATAATCCTCCAAAAAAACACAGCAGAAGACAGTATCAGCTATTATGATATCAGGAACTTTCTGGAAGCTTTTTTGTTGGGACAGTACAGCACTGATAGCTGGTGAAGGACTATAACTTGATTATTTTCTCCGGGTGTAATAATCACCTAATTGGCAAAAAAACAAAGAAACCCAGAGATATTGCTTTTATTCATAATAACAAAGCAGTCTGCCTTGGTTAAAGAAGCAAAAATACTGTCTGCATATTTCTTACTCTTCATTCATCATTTCCATCAAAATCCCACATTGGGGACCTAGGTGCAAAAGGGCAGAAATCCTACCCAGAAGCATTTTATTAAATCCACTCCTCTTTCTCAGTCTTCACAGTTTCATTCACTCACTGTCATAAGGTAGAACAGAATTTCTCTCAGAAACATGATACTAAAACACTACTGAGCCCCTAAACACCATATACATACCTCACTGCCTCGTGTCTAAAGAAATCTTTGTTTCCATCCTGTCTGATTTCCCTGAACACTGAACAATTTTTCTAATTCAGGATACTTTATATATTTTTTTCTTTTTTTTAATTTAAATTTAATTTTTACTTTATATTGGAATATAGTTAATTTACAATATTGTGTTAGTTTCAGGTGTACAGCAAAGTGATTCAGTTATACATACACACATATCCATCTTTTTCAGCTTCTTTTCTCATATAGGTTATTACAGAAGATTGAGCTCCCTGTGCTTCACGGTAGGTTCCTGTTGATTATCTGTTTTATATATACTAGTGTGTCTATGTTAATCCCAAACTCCTAATATATATCTTTATAGTGGAATGGCCACTCAGTTTTTCATTACAGGGTTTTTTATTGAAAGCCTAAAACACGTCAGAAATTTCACTGGCAATAAAGATACAAGATTTCCTATGCAGGGCACCTAACATACTTAGAGGAACTCAGATGGCTTATTAGAGCAAGAGATGTCCAAAGATGAAAGGAAACTCCAGGATAAGGAATAATGACAGAGGGTTCAGCAGGAAAACAAACTCCTGGGAAGTTCTTATTTGTCTTACTTGTTGATGTCACTTTCACATGATGTCAACAGGCAAAAGCACAGCTGGACTACACGCCTCTTGCAGGTGCTCAATCTATTCATCTTTGCATCCTTAACACCCTACCTATGGTTGCCATCCAGTATTTACTGAACAAGTGAATAAAATTCAACATTACATCACATAATTATTCTTGTAATCTAACCCAACGAACACAAACATTTTCTAATGTTATTAAAAGGAATACATACATTGAAAGCCTCCCTTCAGATGGATACTCAGTAAATCATGAATAAATTTAAATGGAGTAATAACCTAACTACAGAGACTCACATTTCACTGCTCAGCCCTACCAAGCAATGTCTACCCAGAAGGCATAAAGGGCTTTTTAACCTTTTAAAATATGTCATCTAGAAGATAACAGCACTAAATAAAACATATGAGCATTGTTTGAAACAACACAGTAACTTGGCTGGATATGGTTTTATACAGGTTCGTGCAGATGGTTAACCATTCACCAGCATTTTGGCAGGACTGCATGAAAGTTAACTCCACGTGTGGTGGCAAAGGTAACAATACACACTCCTTCCTAGTCCTTTGTCTAATTGATGATAACATTCTCTATTCGGATGCTGTTGCTCTAATGAGCTACCATTGGCCTACCTCATTTTTGAAAACAAAATAATGTGCTCCTGGTACATAAAATTATGAAACAACTTAAATCGGGACTTCCCTGGCAGTCCAGTGGTTAAGACTTCACCTTCCAAGGCAGGGTGTACAGGTTCAATCCCTGGTCGGGGAGCTAAGATCCCACATGCCTCACAGCCAAAAAACCAAAACATAAAACAGAAGCAATATTCTAACAAATTCAATACAGACTTTAAAAGGTGCACATCAAAAAAAAAAAAAGAAAAAACTTAAATCTAAAATGTATAAAGTGTCCAAAATTGCCATAGCTACCACTTAAAATATCACAAGATGAGTCAGCCTAGTCAGTCAATTTCACTCATTGTTTTTTGGTTTTTTTTTTCCAGTACGTGGGCCTCTCACTGTTGTGGCCTCTCCCATTGCAGAGCACAGGCTCCGGACACGCAGGCTCAGCAGCCATGGCTCACGGGCCCAGCCGCTCCGCGGCATGTGGGATCTTCCCAGACCGGGACACGAACCCACGTCCCCTGCATCGGCAGGCGGACTCTCAACCACTGCGCAACCAGGGAAGCCCCACTCATTGTTTTTAATTGAACTATAGTTGATTTAAAATATCATGTCAATTCCAGGTATCAATTTCACTCATTATTAATTTGACTTTCAAATGGACCCTCTACCTGTGTCGTGCTATTAAGCTTTCCATGACATAGGAAGTTCTCAAGAGTTTCTTTGAACACAGGATGTTTTATCTACAACAATTTATTTTAAGCATATTGATATAAAATAGTATTTAATGGTCTTATTATTTGATACTATTAAAATACTTGGTGAAAAGACACTAAATAAAAAGGAAGTTAAGGGGCTTCCCTGGTGGTGCAGTGGTTGGGAGTCTGCCTGCCAATGCGGGGGACGCGGGTTCGGGCCCTGGTCCGGGAAGATCCCACATGCCGCGGAGCAGCTGAGCCCATGTGCCACAACTACTGAGCCTGCGCTCTAGAGCCCGCGAGCCACAACTACTGAGCCCGCACGCCACAACAACTGAAGCCCACATGCCTAGAGCCCGTGCTCCACAACAAGAGAAGCCACCACAATGAGAAGTCCACGCACTTCAACCAAGAGTAACCCCTGCTCCCCGCAACTAGAGAAAGCTGGTGCACAGCAACAGACACAACACAGCCGAAAATTTAAAAAAAATAAAATAAATAAATTTATTTTTTTAAAAAAGGAAGTTAATACTTTGGACATTATAGTTGCTACACCACTATTATCTCAAGCAGCTCAGCTTCTAACTTTGGAGCTTCTCCACCTTATTTTGCATAGTCAATAACTGCAGAGTCCTACTGAGTCTTCCACCTTAATGGTTTCTTATCGGTCCCATACTTTCCTACTCACTGCTATAACTCGAATCCACGCCAACATTACCCAATACGCAGATATTTGCAAAGCTTTCTAATCAGTTTCTCCAATTTCACTTTCTCACCCCTTTCAAGTCTTCCTATACCTCAAACCCAGACTAATCTCCTAAGGCACAACTCTGACCATGGACCCTGTCCTCTCATTCCCAAGACCCAATAGCTACCTGCTGCCTAAAAGCAAAATCCCCAAACTTCTTGGGCTTGAATCCAACTCCCTCAAGGATTTTCATCTCAGAAATCCTACTGAAGGGATTCCTCCTTTGGTCTCAAATTAAATGGAATGGCAAAGAAAGTCTCTTCCAACTTGAAAACTCTGTGGTATTATCCAGCTTTACCCTTTACTGCTTCCATAATCGTATCTGCCCGATACATCAAAGAAATGTTCTCTGAACATACCTTTCCCACCTGAAGAGCTTAGCAGAGATGTTATTTCAGACAAAATATGTACTTACTATTCTCGTAGGATAAAAGGGAAGGAAGCACCTATTATTTTGCCAGGTAAGAAATCCAATGGAAAGATGTAAAGAAATTCTATAATGGAAACCTCAGTAAAGCAAATAATTTTTAAAAGCAACCATTTATTTATCATTTTAATAGCTTTAACTTTCATATCTATAATTTATTTAAAATGTGGACCATCCATGGTAGTACAAAATGCACTAAACTAAAATAAATTCCAGTTTTTACATTAATCTGCTCAAATTGTTCAAATTCACAAATGTCATTTCTTTTTCCTCCCTAAAATCCAACCATTTCAATATTACTATCCTCACTAGACTAAGAGATCACAAATATCTCTCTACAAAAAGTGCCTTTAAAAATCCCTTCATATGGGCTTCCCTGGTGGCACAGTGGTTGAGAGTCCGCCTGCCGATGCAGGGGACATGGGTTCGTGCCCCGGTCCGGGAAGATCCCACATGCCGCGGAGCGGCTAGGCCCATGAGCCATGGCCACTGAGCCTGCGCGTCCGGAGCCAAATCCCTTCATAAAGACATTTTCTCAAAGATTACACAAATGATGAACAATAAATGATGTTTATTGTCCTGCTCTATGAATTTCAGCAAAGCACTGCCTGATTCCTTAGGTCTGATGCCTTGTTGGCCTTGCACACATAATATACCTGTTTTCATAGCATATCAACAATGATTCACCACATTTCAATGCAGACATTTTAATCTTTTCTTAAGCGTATTATTCTCAGTCAAGGTATGGCCATAATTGCCTCACCTTATATAAGTTTTTGGCTAAAATAAAGTAGGCATTATTAGTTAAATAGGCCTCTTTCTTCCTTTTAAAAAAAGGTTCTGAAATGAGGAGAAAAAACCTTTCTTACGAGCGGTCATCCTGAGCCTTTCATATGACATAAAATCTCTTTACTTATATTACTCCAAGGATCACTAAGCACATGTGAATTCTGTGAAATACAAGTCTGCTTACATGGTGTACAAAGCCAAATGATTTTAAGACTATTGCCAACAGCCTGCAGTTCTGTAGTTGCTAATGTTCATAATATTGTCTATCAATGTTTTTGTCTACATAGCTAATAGCCGTGCAATGAAACCAAAGTTACCTTCAGAAATACATACAAGTTCCTTCTTTCTTTCCTTCCTTCCTCCCTCCCTCCTTTCTTTCTTTCTTTCTTTCAGCAACTCAGGCCGAAAGAATCATTACAAATCTGCCGATAACAATACAGAACTTAACTTTGGGAAATCCATTCGTTTCATGGTTAAGCCTTCATTCTACAGTCATGGGAACTCCTCAGTTGAGAGTATTTGGCTAATGTGAGCAGCCCTTGCCCAGTGTAAAGCTGACTATAGTATAGTATTGGTTTTCCACCTCTCCCCCTATAGAGCAATGCATCCAGCAGCATATTCCTCTAAAGAGACCATGAAGGAAAAATCATTCACACCGGCAGCACATGTATATCACATTTCCATTGCCAAGCAGCCCATACTCATCTCCTACTGTAGAGCAGATTGTATAACCTAGTATAATTCAAAACATGCTATAAGAAAACACTCATTTATCAGTAATTTGCTAATTATTTTGAGCTACTTGTGAACCTGAGATTAATGTTACTTGAAAATGCCCATCCATATTCAGGATGTGAAAGATTGCTATAAAAATTAAAAATATAAAAGTTTGCTATGGATTAACTAGGGTAAGGCTAAGATTTATGTGCACTTTCCAGAGAAAGTTGTTCGGGAAATTCCCTCTTTCAAATTGTTCTTTGAACTATGTCGGAGTGGCTGTGGTGCAGTGGAAAGAAAACTATCCTCCAGGTCAAAACTGAGCTCTGCTGCTCACTAACTGTGTGACTCTGGGGGAGTAATTCCATCTTTGTGAGCCACAGCTTCCTTCTCTGTATCTTGAAGATAAAAATATCTACCTTACAGTGTGGTTGTAAGGATCAAATGAGGTAATGTACGTAAGGGTGCTGTGTAAGCTAGAGCATGCTACATAAAACTCTACAGTGGGGAAGAAAACATCTTTAAATATAACACCTATAATATTATTATAAGTGCTACAATAGGTACTATGGGAGAACAGAGGACACAGTGTGAATCTCAGCCAAAGAAAGAGTGGGGCTCATGGAGAGGGCCGAGTCTGGCTAAGTTTGGGATGAACAGAGATAGAGGAGGCCTAGATGAGCTGGACTCTTCCAGTGGAAAGAGGAGACAGGAGAGCTGCAGGGGGAACCACCTGAACAAAAGCACACAAGCAGGGGAGCATGGCCCCTCAAGGAGCCATGGGGCTGGAGCACAGGGTGCTTGTGGGAGATGAGGGCAGAGAGAAAGGTGAGCAGCAGACAGGAAGTGCCTGTGAGCCACACCAAGAAGTCTAGGCTTTATCCCATGTGTGATGGGAAGCCATTGAACAGAAATGTCAAAACTGAAAACCAGACATCTGGTTTACCATTTTTTCCTATCCACCATGCAATTTCTACTCTAGCTGTGTGCTCCTGGACAAGAAATCCTTTGGGACAAAGACTTTAACTGTAATATCTACAAAGAAATTACGATGCATTTACTGAGCTCCTACTCTATGTTCCTACTCTATGTCAGGCAAGCATGGTGCTAAGCCCTTTGCATGCATTATGGTTCATCTTCAAAGCACAGGTGCAATATAGGCATCATCACCCACATTCTAAATATGAGGAAACTGAGACAAAAAAGATAAAGTCTCTTATCCAAGTTCAAGAACTGGTAAGTGGCAGAGCCAGCATGAGAAATTAGATTTACCTGAAGTTTGCACTTTTTGACTGCTTTCAGCCAACTCCACCACCACCACTGCCTCTGGTAACCACAAATCTGATCTTTTTCTGTGAGTTTCTATGTTGGGTTGGTTGTTTGTTTTTGAGGTATTATTGACCTACAACACTATATTAGTTCCTGTTACATAACACAGTGTTTAAATATTTCTATACATTTCAAAAGGATCACCATAATAGGTCTAGTTACAGTCTGTTACAAGATAAATAAGTACTAGGGGTGTAATGTATGCATGATAAATATAATTAACACTGTTCTATTTTATATATGAAAGTTGTCAAGAGTAAATCCTAAGGGTTCTCATCATATGGAAAAAAATTTTTTTGTTTCTTTAGTTTTGTATCTATTTGAGATGATGGATGTTCACTGCACTTATTGTGATTACCAGTTCATGATGTATGTAAGTCAAGTCATTATGCTGTACACCTGAAACTTATACAGTGCTGTATGCCAATAATATCTCAATAAAACTGGAAGAAAAAAATCAAATAAATGCATACATAAATACTTATCAGGATCAATTGATTCAGGAAAAAAGGAAGGGAGGGAGGGAGAGAGATAAAGAAAGAAAGGAAGGGAAGGAAAGGAAAGGGAAGGAAAGGAAAGGAGGAAGGAAGGAAGAAAGAAAGAAAAAGAAAGGAAGGAAGGAAGGAAGGAAGGAAGAAATTAGATTTACCGACCATTTATTGATGCACTATCTTCCTGATACACTTTAGGGCACATGAATTACTACTCATATTCAACCAAAACTTGAGAGAAAAATAAGAACATTGGGTTTTTTCCGATAAATGAAAATTTGATTCAAACTACTTATGACGAGTATATAACACCATAAAAATGCACTTACTGAGAATTTTTTAAATTCTTACCTCAAGTACTATCCCTCAAAACACGTTTCTTGAGTCTATACAAATTACATGATATTTATTTTTAAAAGCCATTGACCCCAAGGTCAAGAAGCTAATCATTCAAAACCATGTTTAATTAAAAAGAGATATCAGAAAGAAAGTCTTTCGGGGACCTTTATCATACATGACACAAATAAGTATAAGGCACAGCATGGTGACCATAGTTAATAATGTTGTGCTGCATATTTGAAAGTTGCTAAGAGAGTAGATCTTAAAAGTCCTCATCACAAGAAGAAGAAATTCTGTAACTATGTATGGTGACAGATGTTAATTAGACTTATTGTGATGATCACTTCACAACCTACACAAATACTGAATTGTTATATTGTACACCTGAAACTAATATGATGTTATATGTCTATTATACTTCAATTCTTCTATTTAATTTAATAATAAATTAAAAATAAAAAAAATTAGTGACTCAAAAGCTATGGCTTCTAAATAACATTCTAAGAATGTTACATAATGCTGTCAATAATCTTTCAACTACTTTAAAATACACAGTGACATAAATATTTTCAAAGACTTGCCATACCCTTATTTATTCTACACTAGCTGACTCTACTCAGCTCCAAGATATGCAACAGAGGTGTAAAGTCTAGTGGCTAAGGAATTTTCAAAGTACATAATAAATATTGCCAAGAAACATTAAAAAAAATACGGACAGTACTTATTTGCATAAAGGCACACATAATTCATGGGACTGAAAGTTCACTCACTTTTAATACTACTACTATTCCTTTTTATTAGGGCAAAATAAGGATGTACATTCAAAAAGATGTAAAATAAGTGCAAACAATGCCAAGCAAACTATGGTTAACTATTTAATTTTCATTGCAAATAAAACACATGCACTCAGATTGAGAAACCGAGATACCAAGTTCCTTCCAGGTATCCCTTACTTTCCTAAGTAGCTGAGATAGCAGTAAAGATATTGAAGTATACTGAAAGATTCTACAATTGGAAAAATACAGATACATGTATATATTTTACCATAAGAGAGACAGGAAGCAATACAATTTGTGAATAGATGAGAGTTAGGTTCTCACAGTTACCACACCCAATCTTAATACCTTGCAATGAAAAATGGAGATCATCGATGCCCAAGGAAACCTGTTCGTCTTCGGTGGGAAGCACAGGACTAGATGCCATCCTTTGACTCAATGGAGATTATATCATGTCCATCTCAGTTAAAGAAGTGAACTAAAAATAGAAGGGATAAATGCTCATTAGTAACTCTGCAGCCCTGCATTTCCAGTAAACATGCATTGCCAGGAAACAACAGCAACCAGAAACTGCCCTCCAAAAGAATCACAGCTTTCTAGAAAGTGTTGCTTAGTTCACATGGAACAAAGTGACTACGCCTTCTTTTTTGAATCATAATCAAAATTTTGCCCTATGACCTATTCAGTCCCTTTAGAGTTTGCAGGCAGAACTCCACAAGAGCTAGCATTGCAGATTCTATACTAGCGGTGAAAAGGAAAGCTACGCAATTATATTTTATAATTTGTCCAGAAGATGTAAAGCTGACACGAACTGATATCTTAGGTTTTGTGTGTATTATATTATTAGCCTCAACATACAAGGATTTTCTTTAAAGCTTTTCATTTAACTTAGTTCCTTTTCTGCTCCATGATTGTTGCCATTTACTGGAAACAATAAGAACTGGGTCTGCATAGTTTGCAAAGTGAAACTAAAAAAACTATATCAAAAAGAATGTTTTCATGGGTTATCTAAGATATTGAATTATTTTCCTAAGCCCTTATTTTTCCACCTACACATTTCTTTCTCTACCCCCACTTTGACTTTTAAGGAATCCTTCCAGTAAGAGTAATTCTTACTGAGCAATTCTTTAAAAGTACTGCTTCGTGTATGTGTATGCCACTATTTGTATTCTGGGGGCTGAGAATAAATCATTGACTTCTCCCATACAGATGATGACTTCCTTAGCAAAATAAACTTAACCAAGTACATAAAAACATAAAATGTATCAGGAGACGGATAGAAGAATGGATAAGTGTACAGACACGTGATCAACAAAGTATAGCAAAACAATAATGGCAGAATCTGTGTGTTGAATATGTGTGTTCACTGTTAAATCCTTTAACTTCGTTGTATATTAGAAATTCTTCATAATAAAATGTTGGGGGGGGGGACAGACTAAAAAGTAAATAAACCTGAGGCCAAGAGCTAGATACAATCAGTCATATCCAATAGACCACTTAAAAAAATGCAAAGAACAAAAATCGTTAAACATCTAATGCTGGAGCCGGACTTCAAAAATCTTTCAATCCTGTCTTCCCACTCTGTTTATCATCCAAAACTCCTTTATCATCTCTCCCATGGATCACTGTTGTTAAAGATTTTACCTACCAAATAAACTATGTTTATTAATTAATATGTTTATCAATTAATAATTAGTTTTATCCTCTGAAGTAAGATGAATCAGAGCCTGCCTGAGGTAACATTGTTCCTATACAGAGTTGATACAATTCTAATCAAAATAAAAAGCTTCTTGATCGTTCAATGAGCCTGGGCAGCCTGCTGATTGATAAAAGTACAAATGTCCTCCGTTGTTGGTGTACTAAAGACCTCCACTACCCATTCCCATGCTGAGAGCTCCTGAACCCAAAGTGAAGGCAAAGCACTTCTTCATGATGACAGGGAGAAAAACTGAATTCCAGAATTAATTTCCTAATGGCACCCACTATTCCATGCCAGGGCTATTAAATAAAAGGATAATAATGATAGTAGCAAACACTTATATAGCACTTACTATATATAGGTATTGTTCTAAGCATCGTAATTATACGATACGTAAGGTATCGTAATTATCCCATATTTGAAAAGACAAAACTGAGATGCACAAATGTCATATACCGTTGTCTAAGGACACATAGCTAATAAATGATGGAACTAAGATTTGAACCCAGGTGGTTTCGGTTTCAAGAGTCCATGCTCTTAGCCAATACAGGTTGGTACCTCATAGAGCCAGCTAGAGCTAGCTAAAACTTAGCCAGATTTTATTAATTCCTTCTTTTACTCATTTACTCAGCAAGCATTTATATATGCTATATGCTGCTCTCAAGGAATTCAATCTTCTGAGAATGACAGATAAACACATATTGAGTGAAATCTTCTAAGAAACATATGTAGAAGGTGTTATGGAAGCACAGGAGAAGGCATGTCCTATCGCTTGAATCTGAAGATAGATGTGATTAGAGGAGTGTACTTAATATAAAACAGCATCTCCCTCCAAATAGTCCTGTAAGCATTATTTGGGTAATACCTTGAATTTAATAAGAATGTCTCTGAGGGCCACTCATTGCCATTCAATATTAAATAAATATAAGTTATCAAATGTAGGGGAAAGAACTTAAAATAAAAACAGAATAATATGCAACAATTTGATAACCAGAGAATCAAGAAATGTTCCTGGACTAGACTGGCATGTGGAATCCACTATATTCTATATTAAAGTTGTAGGAAAAAAAGTAGTATTTGTAAAAAAAAGAAAAAAAAAATCTAGACCTTAAAATAACTTATGTGTCTCAGAGGTTTCTGTTTTTAACAGTGAAAATTTATTAACAAAGACGTCAGTAAAATATATTTTTTTATTTACTGAAGAATTTCCTAGAGCTTCTAAAAAATGTAAATCAAAAGTAAAACCAGGGAATTCCCTGGTGGTCTAGCAGTTAAGACTCTGGGCTTTCACTGCCAAGGGCGCAGGTTTGATCCGTGGTCTGGGAACTAAGATCCTGCAAGCTGTGTGGTGCAGCCAAAAAACTAAAACAAAAAGTAAAACCAAGCTATGAAGACTGAATCAATTGCAAGTGTTGGATTATTGATCCCAATACTGTCTTAGTACAATTATTTATCAAAACACGCTACAGAGGTCATGAGGATCTGACTGAAGACAACGTATGATGACATTTCCAACATAATTGTTTTTGGTGAGAAACAGTTGACATCTCCAGAGAGGAATTTACTTGCTAAATAGGGCCCATGAAAAACTGGAACACAGTAGAGAAGACAAGCTTTGAGAGACTTCTCAGGATCTTAACTGAGAAGCTAGAAAGAATATGAGCAAGGAAGGCAGAAAGAGGAATGAAGCTTGGCCAGGGGCTCAGTGAGTCAGTCACAAGGGTCTATCAACCAAAATCCTGAGGGCCATCCTATCATTTGCCTTCCGACTCCCCTGTGGGGAGCATGAGGGCTGCCTGCCCAGGTGGAATTACAGCACAGACAAGCCCTTCTTCCCAGGCGGTCCTCATCACCTTACTTTTCCTTTTCAAATAAAAGTTACATACAATTATGTAACATCAGGACTCAGAATGAAAATAATAGATCATCTTCAGACACGTACGAAAGATTAGGTAAAGAATTAATGTAGTGGCATTAAAGATTCGAAGAGCAAGTAGAATCATGTGGAACTGTGTTTTTAAAATCCATGTAAATTAATACACGTGCTTTTATAAATGGCATAAGCTATTTTGATACAACTGTGGTTTGCTAATGCAATACATCTTAATATGCGTCTGGTTTCTCTAAAACCTCAAAACACTAGAGTAGAGTATTTCCCTTTTAAAAGAAATCTTGGCATATACTTTGGATTATTATGATTAGAATTTTTACAACTCAAAAGTGAAATTTGAATAGAGATCATTTCTAATGAGTGGAATTATTAGTGATTTTTATTTTTTTGCTTATATTCATTTTTAAAGTTTCAAATGATGAATTTGAATATGAATAGCAGCCTATTTCTGCTGCAATAAGAAAAACATTTTTGCTTTTATTTTGGTGAAATGACAACAAATGGGGAATAAGGTATTTAGTTCAGGGTCAGCTCTCCAATCCATATGCTACGGAAACTGTATATCTATAGCTGTATAATGAGAAAAATACTCTCTTGACACAAATAAAATATTAGAAAACTTCTCTGGGTTTGTCAGAAATTTCTAGAAAGGACTCCTAAAGCCTTTTCGGTAGCTCAAGAGGTCTTTCTCATTAGTAGATAGTTTGTTAATGAGCCCTGCTGTTCTAACAGCACTGAAAAAAGCACTGTCAATGGGGAGAAAGGGACTTCTATGTCACCTTCAAAATTTGATCGGAAGGTGTATGTACCATAGCAGGACATGCTAAACACATTTAGGTAGTTCTTTAACAGACTGGTTTAAATGTTACCATTTTCCCTGGCGTAAATTCCCTGTTCTTTCTTCTCTCCTTCAGCTGTACCAGGTTATTTACGGTTGAGCTAGGAATTCTAAAGGCTCTCCCTTTTGCCTGTTAAGTTATAGAGCTTGTCATCGCACTGACAAGTTGTTAACTCTGATCTGCCTCCAAGCTCACAGAAGAAAGCTGGTGACACACTTGCCATAATAAGCTTCTCCATCTGTTTCCCATTAACTTTTCCTAACTCTGTTATTACTTATGTTTCATCATCACTTGACCAGAAGCAATTGGTGTAAATTCCCAGATCCATTGATTTTTAAGATCCACCCTTCTATCTCCTTTTAGGCAATTTATTTTTCTAATAATCACCACAAAATGCCAGAACAATCAATCCTAACTATTCACCACACTTTTGGAACACAAACACGTAGCAATTCTCTGGATATGATATTGCTGCACTTGCTACCTCACAACAAAGCAGTGTCACTCCCCAGCCAATCCCAACTGTACTGCTAAACCACCCACTTTAACCATGATAACAGCATTTTAAGTACATGTAACCACTTCCCTAAAAGAGCTTTCTGTTGGCCTTGACCAAGTCCCAAACGCTCTGAACTGCAGGGTCCACAGCTACAGAAAGGGATACATATCTTATAAGGATTTCAGTGAAGCACATGAAACTGAAAACTACAGTAGCAACTAACATTTATTGCTGTGCTTACTATAGTAGATGTACTACAGTATATAAATTGTATTTACTATAATCGGTGAAATGAATTCATCAGGATTATCCCATTTCTTAATCAGCAGTAAAAATTAAAAGCTAATCACAATATTAAAACGTAGAGTATAAAGACTTAAGGATAAAAACTTCCAAAGCCACAAAACTGGATGTGTTAATAAATCAGCACAAATCTAGAAAACATGCACTCAAGAAGTAATTACTTTTAATTTTCATCAGCTCATTTTAGCCTAGAAATTCTGCCCTTGCACCCACACTCCAATTTTTAAAGCTCATAATACCCCCAGCAAAAGTTCCCTGCCTTCATTACTACCATGTCACCAGTCTCCAAAAAAACCTAGAGAGATCTTTAAGTTACAAGTACTGGCAATGGTTTGGGGGCTTTTCCCCATATATATCTCTTCATTCCTTTTGCCATCACTTCTGCCCGTGATCCCATTACTTTGTTCCTAAATTGATACCAAAGATTCCTGGCTTTCTCATTAACTCTAGCTTCTCCACCCCTATCTTTAAAGAATCCCAGAGAGGTCTGGGATTGGTGGCAAGAGATACTACAGAAGTTGAGGATGAGACAGAGGTCTGAGTGTGCTGAAGATCAGGACCAATAGCAAGACTTTAGACAAGTATACACCTCAGCAGGGGGACCCCTAGCCCTCACCAACCCCACCTTCTCCACAAGCACTGGAGCCAGACGCATGCCCCGATCCCTTGCTCCATCCACAAGTGGGATTTCAGAGGATGCTTTTCTGGAGAAAGTAAAGCCCCTAGAAAAGACCTCTAGAGATTGATATTTGGGATTCCTCAATAGAAAAGTCAGTTCCATGCCAAATCACCCAGCTGTGAAATTCCACTGATTGGCTTTTTCGTTCCTCACTCTTGAATATGATTGTACAGCCAAAGATTACGAGACATTTAAGGAGAGCCTCCAAGAATGAAAGGAAGAGATCAAAACAAACACAAAAGAGGAACCCTGAGGAACCAGCAAACATAGGAAAGGAAAGAAAAATGAAACTGATCATTGAATTTTTTTAGAAACAACACCATAAGGTGAACTCTATTTTAAACCTTATAAAAGGCTTCACCATATCAGTTACAAACAGAATCAACATTTCTTCCATTTTACACCTTCACATGACAATGCACTATATAACAAGAGATATATTTTAAAGTTTTGTTCTGCATGCTGCTAACACATTTCACTAGCTTTTTCTTTAACCATTGGATTTTTAACAATAGCAAAGCAAAAAGTCATATTCTATTGGACAGAATTAATTTTGCAAAGCCCTTGTAAAATCAGGCTTAGTCTTGTTTATAAACATTCACACCCACCATATGCTGAAATGGAAAGCAGAATGAAAGACAACTACCTTGGCAGGAATGAATGCTTCAAGATTTTAATCGTAGCCCTCAGAACAAGCAAGCACGACCATTTGTTCTATTTCCTCCAAAAGACAAAAGTCAATTCCATCCTCAGTGATACAATGGTAATACTACACAGAAACTCAGTATGAATTCACAATTCCACAGGAATCTGAAAATTACCAAGGCAATTTTCCTTTCGAGGATTACAAATTCTACAGAGTTAGTAATAGTGAAATGGGCAGCCATAGCAGAGTTTTGAGCAGAGAAGAGATATAATTTGACTTATGTTTCAAAATTATCATTTGGACTGATGTGTGGGAACAACACATGGGACTAGGAATGAAGCAGGGAGACTAGTTAAAAGGTTATCACAGAATGGATGGACAGAGGGATAGACAGATGGGTAATAAATGAGAAAGCAAGCATGGTAAAATGTTAAGGGTGGAATCTAGGTGTTGAGAATACAGCTATTTGTGTAAAATTCTTTCAACTTTGTTGTATATTTTATAATTTTCATAATAAAATGCTGGGACTAAAAGGTTATTACAGTAATCCAGGTGATGATGGCTGGGACCAGGGATGCAGAAGTAGAAGGAGTAAGTGGTCTGCTATCAGATTCTGAATATATGTTGGAGATGGTACCAACGAGGCTTCCTGACTGATTAGATGTCATATGTCATAAGAGAAAGAGAAGAATAAAAAATAACTCGTAAATTTTTGACGTAAACAACAGGAAGGATGGAGAAGTCATGAATTGAGCCAGACAAGGCTGCAGGTGGAGCAGGTTTGAGGGCAAAGCAGGAGTCCAGGTTTGACATTTCAGATGTACATCAGACATCAGTTCTGAAGCCAGGTAACTTGTGCATCCTCCACTTTTTTTCAAAGTAAATGCTTCATGTCCCGTGGGAAACAAAGCCAACAGGATCAAGTCAGATCCAGGAGGAGGGAGTTTGGCAAGGCAATAAGATAGGAACAGGGCACTATGAAAAAATATTGAAGTGCTGTATTTTAAAAGACCAATAAAAGAGTTAGAAAATAAAATAAGGACATCTCCCATAAACAAAAGGGAGAAAAACAGAAAAGAAATATAAAACTTAAAGGCCAATCCAGTGGATCTAACAACCAATCGAGAAAACAGAGGGAGAAAATTATCAAAGAATTAATACAGTGGCTGGAGAAGATGGCGGAAGAGTAGGACATGGAGATCACCTTCCTCCCCAGAGATACATCAGAAATACATCTACACGTGGAACAACTCCTACAGAACACCCACTGAACGCTGACAGAAGACCTCAGACCTCCCAAAAGGCAAGAAACTCCCCACCTACCTGGGTAGGGCAAAAAAAAAAACAGAGACAAAAGAATAGGGACGGGACGTGCACCAGTGGGAGGGAGATGTGAAGGAGGAGAGGTTTCCACACAGTAGAAGCCCCTTCGCAGGCGGAGACAGCGGGTGGCAGAGGGGGGAAGCTTCGGGGTCACAGAGGAGAGCGCAGCAACGGCTGCGGAGGGCAAAACGGAGAGATTCCCACACAGAGGATCGGTGCGGACCAGCACTCACCAGCCCGAGAGGCTTGTCTGCTCACCTGCTGGGGCGGGCGGGGGCTGAGAGCTGAGGCTCGGGCTTCGGTCGGAGCACAGGGAGAGGACTGGGGTTGGCAGCGTAAACACAGCCTGCAGGGGGTCAGTGCGCCACGGCTAGCCGGGAGGGAGTCCAGGGAAAAGTCTGGAGATGCCGAAGAGGCAAGAGACTTTTCTTGACTCTTTGTTTCCTGCTGCGCGAGGAGAGGAGATTAAGAGCGCTGCTTAAACGAGCTCCAGAGACGGGCGCGAGCCGCGGCTAACATGGACCCCAGAGACGGGAATGAGAAGCTAAGGCTGCTGCTGCCGCCACCAAAAAGCCTGTGTGCGAGCACAGGTCACTATCCACACCTCCCCTCCCGGGAGCCTGTGCAGCCAGCCACTGCCACGGTTCCGGGATCCAGGGACAACTTCCCCGGGGAAAACACACGGCGCGCCTCAGGCTGGTGCAACGTCATGCTAGCCTCTGCCGCCGCAGGCTCGCCCCGCGTCCCTACCCCTCACTCTCCCCGGCCTGAGTGAGCCAGAGCCCCCGCATCAGCTGCTCCTTTAACCCCGTCCTGTCTGAGAGAAGAACAGACGCCCTCAGGCGACCTACACGCAGAGGCGGGGCCAAATCTAAAGCTGAACCCCGGAAGCTGTGCGAACAAAGAAGATAAAGGGAAATCTCTCCCAGCAGCCTCAGAAGCAGCGGATTAAAGCTCCACAATCAACTTGATGTACCCTGCATCTGTGGAACACCTGAATAGACAACGAATCATCCCAAATTGAGGAGGTGGACGTTGGGAACAAGATATATTATTTTTTCCCCTTTTCCTCTTTTTGTGAGTGTGTATGTGTATGCTTCTGTGTGAGATTCTGGCTGTATACCTTTGCCTTCACCATTTGTCCTAGGGATCTGACCGTCCGGTTTTTTGCTTTTTTTTACTTAAAATACTTTTTTTTCTAATATTTTTTTTATTTTAATAACTTATTTTATCTTACTTTATTTTATTTTATCCTCTTTCTTTCTATTTTTCTCCCTTTTATTCTGAGCTGTGCGGAGGACAGGCTCTTGGTGCTCCAGCCAGGCGTCAGGACTGTGCCACTGAGGTGGGAGAGCCAACTTCAGGACACTGGTCCACAAGATACCTCCCAGCTCCACGTAATACCAAACAGTGAAAATCTCCCAGAGATCTCCATCTCAACACCAAGACCCAGATTCACTCAACGACCAGCAAGCTACAGTGCTGCACACCTTATGCCAAACAACTAGCAAGACAGGAACACAACCCCACCCATTAGCAGAGAGGCTGCCTAAAATCATAATAAGGCCACAGACACCCCAAAACACACCACCAGACGTGGACCTGCCCACCAGAAAGATAAGATCCAGCCTCATCCACCAGAACACAGGCACTAGTCCCCTCCACCAGGAAACCTACACAACCCACTGAACCAACCTTAGCAACTGGGGACAGACACCAAAAACAACGGGAACTATGAACCTGCAGCCTGAGAAAAGGAGACCCCAAACACAGTAAGATAAGCAAAATGAAAAGACAGAAAAAAACACAGGAGATGAAGGAGCAAGGTAAACACCCACCAGACCTCACAAATGAAGAGGAAATAGGCAGTCTATCTGAAAAAGAATTCAGAATAATAATAGTAAATATGATCCAAAATCTTGAAAATAGAATGGAGAAAATGCAAGAACCATTTAACAAGGACCTAGAAGAACTAAAGAGGAAACAAGCAACGATGAACAACACAATAAATGAAATTAAAAATACTCTAGAAGGGAACAATAGCAGAATAACTGAGGCAGAAGAACGGATAAGTGACCTGGAAGATAAAATAGTGGGAATAACTTCTGCAGAGCAGTAAAAAGAAAAAAGAATGAAAAGAATCGAGGACAGTCTCAGAGACCTCTGGGACAACATTAAACGCACCAACATTCGAATCATAGGGGTCCCAGAAGAAGAAGAGAAAAAGAAAGGGACTGAGAAAATACTTGAAGAGATTATAGTTGAAAACTTCCCTAATATGGGAAAGGAAATAGTTAATCAAGTCCAGAAGCACAGAGAGTCCCATACAGGATAAATCCAAGGAGAAACACGCCAAGACACATATTAATCAAACTGTCAAAAATTAAATACAAAGAAAACATATTAAAAGCAGCAAGGGAAAAACCACAAATAACATACAAGGGAATCCCCATAAGGTTAACAGCTGATCTTTCAGCAGAAACTCTGCAGGCCAGAAGGGAGTGGCAGGACATATTTAAAGTGATGAAGGAGAAAAACCTACAACCAAGACTACTCTACCCAGCAAGGATCTCATTCAGACTTCATGGAGAAATTAAAACTTTTACAGACAAGCAAAAGCTGAGAGAGTTCAGCACCACCAAACCAGCTTTACAACAAATGCTAAAGGAACTTCTCTAGGCAAAAAACGCAAGAGAAGGAAAAGACCCACAATAACAAACCCAAAACAATTAAGAAAATGGGAATAGGAACATACATATCGATAATTACCTTAAATGTAAATGAATTAAATGCTCCCACCAAAAGACACAGACTGGCTGAATGGATACAAAATCAAGACCTGTATATATGCTGTCTACAAGAGACCCACTTCAGACCTAGGGAAACATACAGACTGAAAGTAAGGGGATGGAAAAAGATATATCATGCAAATGGAAATCAGAAGAAAGCTGGAGTAGCAATTCTCATATGAGACAAAATAGACTTTAAAATAAAGACTGTTACAAGAGACAAAGAAGGACACTACATAATGATCAAGGGATCGATCCAAGAAGAAGATACAACAACTGTAAATATTTATGCACCCAGCATAGGAGCACCTGAATACATAAGGCAAATACTAACAGCCATAAAAGGGGAAATCGACAGTAACACAATCACAGTAGGGGATTTTAACACCCCACTTTCACCAATGGACAGATCATCCAAAATGAAAATAAATAAGGAAACACAAGCTTTAAATGATACATTAAACAAGATGGACTTAATTGATATTTATAGGACATTCCATCCAAAAACAACAGAATACACATTTTTCTCAACTGCTCATGGAACATTCTCCAGGATAGATCATATCTTGGGTCACAAATCTAGCTTTGGTAAATTTAAGAAAACTGAAATCATATCAAGTATCTTTTCCGACCACAACGCTATGAGACTAGATATCAATTACAGGAAAAGATCTGTAAAAAATACAAACACAGGGAGGCTAAACAATACACTACTTAATAACGAAGTGATCACTGAAGAAATCAAAGAGGAAATCAAAGAATACCTAGAAACAAATGACAATGGAGACACGACGACCCAAAACCTATGGGATGCAGCAAAAGCTGTTCTAAGAGGGAAGTTTATAGGAATAAAATCCTACCTTAAGAAACAGGAAACATCTCAAACAACCTAACCTTGCACCTAAAGCAATGAGAGAAAGAAGAACAAAAATACCCCAAAGTTAGCAGAAGGAAAGAACTCATAAAGATCAGATGAGAAATAAATGAAAAAGAAATGAAGAAAACGATAGCAAAGATCAATAAAACTAAAAGGTGGTTCTTTGAGAAGATAAACAAAATTGATAAACCATTAGCCAGACTCATCAAGAAAAAAAGGGAGAAGACTCAAATCACTAGAATTAGAAATGAAAAAGGAGAAGTAGCAACTGACACTGCAGAAATACAAAGGATCATGAGAGATTACTACAAGCAACTCTATGCCAATAAAATGGACAACCTGGAAGAAATGGACAAATTCTTAGAAATGCACAACCTGCCGAGACTGAATCAGGAAGAACTAGAAAATATGAACAGACCAATCACAAGCACTGAAATTGAAACTGTGATTAAAAATCTTCCAACAGGGCTTCCGTGGTGGCGCAGTGGTTGAGAGTCTGTCTGCCTGCCGAGGCAGGGGACACAGGTTCATGCCCCGTTCCAGGAAGATCCCACATGCCACGGAGTGGTTGGGCCCGTGAGCCATGGCCGCTGAGCCTGCACGTCCAGAGCCTGTGCTCCACGACGAGAGAGGCCACAACAGTGAGAGGCTCGCGTACCGCAAAAAAAAAAAAAATCTTCCAACAAACAAAAGCCCGGGACCAGATGGCTTCACAGGCGAATTCTATCAAACATTTAGAGAAGAGCTAACACACCTATCCTTCTCAAAACTCTTCAAAACTGTAACAGAGGGAGGAACACTCCCAAACTCATTCTACGAGGCCACCATCACCCTGATACCAAAACCAGACAAAGATGTCACAAAGAAAGAAAACTACAGGCCAATGTCAATGATGAACATAGATGCAAAAATCCTCAACAAAATACTAACAAACAGAATCCAACAGCACATTAAAAGGATCATACACCATGATCAAGTGGGGTTTATTCCAAGAATGCAAGGATTCTTCAATATACGCAAATCAATCAACATGATACGCCATATTAACAAACTGAAGGAGAAATACCATATGATCATCTCAATAGACGCAGAAAAAGCTTTTGACAAAATTCAACACCCATTTATGATAAAAACCCTGCAGGAAACAGGCATAGAGGGAACTTTCCTCAACATAATAAAGGCCATATATGACAATCCCACAGCCAACATCATCCTCAATGGTGAAAAACTAAAACCATTTCCACTAAGATCAGGAACAAGACATGGTTGCCCACTCTCACCACTCTTATTCAACATAGTTTTGGAAGTTCTAGCCACAGCAATCAGAGAAGAAAAAGAAATAAAAGGAATCTAAATCGGAAAAGAAGAAGTAAAGCTGTCACTGTTTGCAGATGACATGATACTATACATAGAGAATCCTAAAGATGCTACCAGAAAACTACTAGAGCTAATCAATGAATTTGGTAAAGTAGCAAGATACAAAATTAATGCACAGAAATCTCTGGCATTCTTATACACTAATGATGAAAAATCTGAAAGTGAAATTAAGAAAACACTCCCATTTACCATTGCAACAAAAAGAATAAAATATCTAGGAATAAACCTACCTAAGGAGACAAAAGACCTGTATGCAGAAAACTATAAGACACTGATGAAAGAAATTAGAGATGATACAAATAGATGGAGAGATATACCATGTTCTTGGATTGGAAGAATCAACATTGTGAAAATGACTCTACTACCCAAAGCAGTCTACAGATTCAATGCAATCCCTATCAAACTACGACTTGTATTTTTCACAGAACTAGAACAAAAAATTTCACAATTTGTATGGAAACACAGAAGACCCCATATAGCCAAGGCAATCTTGAGAATGAAAAATGGAGCTGGAGGAATCAGGCTCCCTGACTTCAGACTATACTACACAGCTACAGTAATCAAGACAGTATGGTACTGGCACAAAACCAGAAATACAGATCAATGGAACAGGATAGAAAGCCCAGAGATAAACCCACGCACATATGGTCATCTTATCTTTGATAAAGGTGGCAAGAATATAGAGTGGAGAAAAGACAACCTCTTCAATAAGTGGTGCTGAGAAAACTGGACAGGTACATGTAAAAGTATGAAATTAGAACACTCCCTAACACCACACACAAAAATAAACTCAAAATGGATTAAAGCCCTAAATGTAAGGCCAGACACTATCAAACTCTTAGAGGAAAACATAGGCAGAACACTCTATGACATAAATCACAGCAAGATCCTTTTTGACCCACCTCCTAGAGAAATGGAAATAAAAACAAAAATAAACAAATGAGACCTAATGAAACTTAAAAGCTTTTGCACAGCAAAGGAAACCATAAACAAGACCAAAAGACAACCCTCAGAATGGGAGAAAATATTTGCAAATGAAGCAACTGACAAAGGATTAATCTCCAAAATTTACAAGCAGCTCATGCAGCTCAATAACAAAAAATCAAATAACCCAATCCAAAAATGGGCTGAAGACCTAAATAGACATTTCTCCAAAGAAGATATACAGATTGCCAACAAACACATGAAACCGTGCTCAACATCATTAATCATTAGAGAAATGCACATCAAAACTACAATGAGATATCATCTCACACCAGTCAGAATGGCCATCATCAAAAAATCTAGAAACAATAAATGCTGGAGAGGATGTGGAGAAAAGGGAATACTGTTGCACTGCTGGTGGGAATGTAAATTGATACAGCCACTATGGAGAACAGGATGGAGGTTCCTTAAAAAACTACAAATAGAACTACCATACGACCCAGCAATCCCACTACTGGGCATATACCCTGAAAAAACCGTAATTCAAAAAGAGTCATGTACCAAATGTTCATTGCAGCTCTATTTACAATAGCCAGGACATGGAAGCAACCTAAGTGTCCATCATCGGATGAATGGATAAAGAAGATGTGGCACATATATACAATGGAATATTACTCAGCCATAAAAAGAAACAAAATTGAGTTATTTGTAGTGAGGTGGATGGACCTAGAGTCTGTCCTACAGAGTGAAGTAAGTCAGAAAGAGAAAAACAAATACCGTATGCTAACACATATATATGGAATCTAAGAAAAAAAAATGTCATGAAGAACCTAGGGGTAAGGCAGGAATAAAGACGCAGACCTACTAGAGAACGGACTTGAAGATATGGGGAGGGGGAAGGGTAAGCTGTGACAAAGTGAGAATGGCATGGACATATATACACTACCAAACATAAAATAGCTAGTGGGAAGCAGCCGCATAGCACAGGGAGATCAGCTCGGTGCTTTGTGACCACCTAGAGGGGTGGGATAGGGAGGGTGGGAGGGAGGGAGACGCAAGAAGGAAGAGATATGGGAATATATGTATATGTATAACTGGTTCACTTTCTTTTAAAGCAGAAACTAACACATCATCGTAAAGCAATTATACTCCAATAAAGTTGTTAAAAAAAGAATTAATACAAGAAGATTTTCTAGAGCTGAAGGACGAACATAAGAGCACAATGAGTGCCCAATACCCTCGGCAAAACACATGGTTACAAAATTTCAGAATAGCAAGAATAAGGAATCTCCCAGAGGACAAAAACCAAACCACACACCAAGGAACAAAAATTAGAATAGCATCAGACTTCTGTATTAGCCATACTGGACAACAGAAGACAGTGAGGAATATATTTAAAGTTCTGGGAAAACAACATAAGCGCTAAAACTATAAAACTCTTAGAAGAAAACATAGGACAAAAGCTTCATGACATTGGATTTGGCAATGATTTCTTGGATATAACTCCAAAAGCACAAGCAACAAAAGTAAATATAACTACAATAAAATTTAAAACTTCTGTTCATCAAAGGACATATTCAACAGAGTGAAAGGCAACCCATGGAGTGGGAGAAAATATTTACAAATAATGTATCTGATAAGAAGTTAATATCCATAATACATAAAGAACTCCCACAATTCAACAACAATGAAATAAACAACCCAGTTAAAAATGGGCACAGGACTTGAGCTCAATACCATTAATCATAATGGAAATGCAAATCGAAACTACAGTGAGATACTACCCCAAACCCATTAGGATGGTTACTATCAAAAAAAAAAAACAGAAAATAATGTAGAGAAATTGGAAAACTTTCACACCATTGGCGGCAATGTAAAAATGGTACAGCTGCTATGGAAAACACTATGGCAGTTCTCTAAAAATTAAAAATAGAATTACCATATCATGATCCAGCAATTCCACTTCTGGGTACATACACAAAAGAATTGAAAGCAAAGTCTCAAAGAGATTATTATATACCCATATTCATAGTAGCATTATTCACAATAGCCAAAAGGTGGAAGCAACCCGAGTGTTCATCCATGGATGAATGGATAAACAAAATGTGGCACGTATATACAACAGAATATTATTTAGTTTTAAGAAAGAAGGAAATTCTGACACATAGTACAACACGGCTGCAACTTGAGGACACCATGCTTAATGAAATAAGCCAGTCACAAAAAGACAAATACTGATGATTCCACTTACATGAGGTACCTACAGTATTCATATTCATAGATACATAAATAGAATGGTGGTTGCCAGGGGTGAGGGAGGGTGTGTGGGACGTTGTTTTAATTAACTTTGAATTAAATTAACCCATTGTTTAATGAGTAGAGTTCAGTTTTGCAAGATGAAAAGAGTTCTGGAGATGGATGATGGTAATGGTTGTTACACAACAATGTGAATGTACTTAATACCACCAAACTTTACACTTAAAAATAGTTAAATTGGTAAATTTTATGTTATGTGTATTACTACAATTTTTTAAAAATGAGACAGAAAATTATTTTCAACCTATAGTCTATATCCACCTAAAGTATTAATCAAGTGTTCGGGTAGAAAATAGTCATTTCTTGACATGCAAGTCTCCAAAAAATTTATGTCCTATGCTCCCACTCTTAGAAAGCTACTGGAAAAGTTACTCCAAAAAAATAAGACAGTAAAACAAGAAAGAGGTTGGGAAGTATTCCAACAAAACTGAAAACTAAACTAAACATGAGAAAAACGGGGACTAGACATTGAACACAGGAAAACAAAAGGAGAAGTTTCCAGGATGGCCGCCATGCAGCAGGTCAGAGCAGGAAAAAGTAGGGCTCTGGGAGAGAGGTCCAGGGTGGGAGCCGCGGGGAGGATGAAATAGAAAGAGGGGATGTGAAGACAGGAAGAGGTGAACAGATAGAATGAAGGAGCACACAGACTGGTGTCTGAGGGAAACTGAAGAACCATCACAGTGAGCGTACTTTGGATGTTAAGCTAGAAGAACTGGAGGCTGATGTCAGAGGGTATTTAAATTAGTGATTTTGAAGATGGTGTAGCTCCTGGCAAGACAAAAAGTTCCAATCTGGGGGTCTGAGAAACTTAAAAAAAAAAAAACTCCTACCTCCATTCATTCCACAAAGAATTTGTGATTTGCACATGTTCACCATTCTTCTAAGTGGAAATGCTGAGAAGTTTGGGAGAGAAGGATCGAGGGAGCTCTCATCAGATGACCTCATTTTTCTCAGGAAAATAAGAAGTCAGATCATCTCTTAGGTGTGAGGAAGCTAGGGTAGGGTAGGGTCCTTGAGAAATGAAAGGTTCTTGGAACAGGTCCTAGTCGAGAACCTGAGCAAACCAAGCAGAAAGACATACAAGGAGTTGGAAGGCATTGAAGGTACACAAAGACTGAATCAGCACTGGCTGCAAATGGACCCAAAGAGTATTTTGGGTGCAAGGATCTCCCAGGATGACCCAGGATGTGACTGATGCTCAGGTAGGAGTAGCAACAGCTGGTGACTTAATAAATTTCTACCAACTAAAAAATGTTCTAAAATTGCTCATGGACACAAGGACTTATGTTCAAGAATGTTCATGGAAGAACTATATATAGCAGAAAAAGAGGAAACAGCCGAATCCCATCAGTAGGAAAATGCATAAACTGTAGTTGAGTCATGCGAGGGAAGACTATTCCATGGCTAAAATGAATGACCAGTATCAGAAAGGTTAAATATCAAAACTAAAATGTTCAAGGGTGGAGGGCAGAGCAAGTCCAAAAGGATTGATACACTATGAAGTCATTTATGAACTTTATGTAAATTTTAAACACACACATACATATATGGTAAAAGAACAGAAACATGCGTGGGAGTGATACCCACAACTTCAGGATAGAGGGCAAAGGAGTGGGAGGGCGGGACTTCAGCTCTATAGCTAATGTTTCATTCTTCTAAAAAGTTAACATCTAGGACTTCCCTGGTGGCACAGTGGTTAAGAATCCACCTGCCAATGCGGGGGACACGGGTTCGAGCCCTGGTCCGGGAAGATTCCACATGCCGTGGAGCAACTAAGCCCATGCACCACAACTACTGAGTCTGCGCTCTAGAGCCCGTGAGCCACAACTACTGAAGCCCACATGCCTAGAGCCCGTGCTCTGCAACAAGAGAAGCCACCGCAATGAGAAGCCCACGCACCGCAACGAAGAGTAGCCCCCGCTCACTGCAACTAGAGAAAGCCTGTGTGCAGCAATGAAGACCCAACTTAGCCAAAAATAAATTAATTTTTTTAAAAAGTTAACATCCAAGTAGGATTATACTACAGATGTTAGAAATAGTCATCCTTTTTTTCCAGACCAAACTTTTAATTATTTTATTGAACAGCACATTAAATAATTCTCTAAAACAGGTATCTTAACTGATTTCCCTTTCCCAGATTTTACATTTGCAGATTTTAAACTATTTTACCATCTGTTGACCCATTATGAATCAAACGTTATTAATAAAGTTTATGGTAAGTGGCAAATATGATATTTAACAAAACATCATTAAGAAATTCCATTCTTAACATTTTTAAATTGCAATAGAATTCTACTTAGGTTAGAGAGGAGAGATGAAATGGTTGAAAGAACCCTAGACTTAAGAGTCTGAAGAATCTGGCCTTGATCCCAGCTCTGCCACTGACCTCAAAGCCTTGGATAATCATCAGCCTCTGCAAGGTCCCGTTTCTTCATCTGTGAAATGATTTTGTCTGAGCCAACTCACACTTTCGGGTTCTTGCCAAAGAATCTAACCCGAAGTTCTCTGCTGTGCATTTAAAAGCACTGGATTACAAGCAATAATCTTCCTGGAGGAACGCCTGAAAGACTGAACGTCCACCCATTCCTGGATGTGGTCTTTGGATCCTTTCCAGCCATCAGGGAGCTGTGAACCTGAACTGCATTGTTTTATCCCCCTAGAGAACTGCTTTTATTAAAACGTATTCTGGCATAATCCCATAAACCTTACCAAGCAGGATATTATAGGAAACAGTCAAGAGAGACCTACCATTGTACTTCTTACACAGGAGTTCAGGAAGACAGTCTGTAAGCCACATAGTGTTCCTTTTATGAGAACAAGCTGTGGAAAATTCTCAGGTCTCAGTACCAAGAAAAATTGTGATCCTGAGCATTTATTCTTTTAATCTAATGACCATGTTATTTTTATAAACAAAGTTTCCCTCTCTTTATTTTGGCTGGTATAGCCTGGATCTAGCAACTACAAATGACTTTATGGAAAACAAGGTGCTATCCCACCGGCTTTATGCATCTACTCTTATTTTTCCTTCGCTGCAATATCCTCATCTATTTTTCTATTCAACTGAATTTTATATTTCTATGCAAACTAACTCAAAATTTCTCTACAATAAAGGAGGGTACAAATAAATGAGTTAAACAAACTCGGACTTTCTGTAGGACAAGATGAGATAACATGTAGCATGCTGAAAATTACAAAATGAGATACAAATGCAAGTTGTTCTCCATTGGTGAGAAAGAAAAATTTATTAGTGGAAGATGAAATTTATGTGCTTTCAGTAAGTGAGATCTTTTTAATATTTTTCAATGTCAAGTCGCTTGAAGACATCCAGATTCCAGTTCTAAGCTCTAGGAAGAGATCTAATTTGTAGACAACATGGTGAAGCATCCCTGAAACACTATGAATGACTTTGTGACTTACTCTATCATTTCTGCCAGGTTCTGTTTGTTCCTGTCCCATCTTCTTGAACTAAGTGCATGTCCCCTGTAGCCTCATTCCCATGGAGACCCTGAATCAATGGGGAGTCTTGCCTGGAAGCAATGGATTAACAATGCCTCTAGTGGGAGGTAGAACAGGCAGAGGGTGGGTGAGGAAGTACTAAAGGGCATAAATTGGCTTGCTATTATTCATAAGAAAAATATATTCCTAAGAATTCTTTGCACTCAAGAATATATTTTTTCAATGATTATACTCTTGGTGAATATATTCTTACTCTGCCTCTCCCTCATGTCCCCACTCCCTGCCCATCAATCTCCTCTCTCTTGAAGATCAGCAGTCCAGGCTCTGCGGGGTGTTTTTCTCTCTCCCTGTCCAAGTCCGCTCCCATTACAACAGTGCAAACAAAAACTGAAGGTTCCATAAAATGCCAGCATATAAAAATGAAAAGAGGACACCTTAAACATCACCTACATCTTCAAAAAGCTGTTAAAACCATTGTATATGAATTGTTTACATTTTCCAAACAGTGAAAAGAAACAAGCAATTAGGTAGGTCCACTTGCCATTCAGGAAACTGGCTTTAGGTGGATTGGCTTTCTTCCCCAAGAAGTAGCTGTGTGACTAACAGATCACTTATTCTGGTCCTGACTCCAGGAATAACTTCAGCCCTGCGCCCCGCCAGACCAGCTAGGGCCCTGACTCCCATCGATCACCTAATTCTTGTTAGCCTCTTCCCAGCATTTCACGCTGGAGTAATCTGCAAGCATCCTAGGATCACAGTAGAGGCTGTAGGTCCTGAATGTCAACTTGAAATGCCTGCTAACATGGTGAAACCCAATCCTCACAAGTTCCACCACTGAGCCTACCTGTCCTTTTGGAGTAGATCCTTTGGCCCTGGGTCTTCTTGAGACTCTGGATTGCGAGCTCTGACAAGGGACTATGTTTGGTTCACTGTTGTATCTTTATCATCTAGAACAGGGTGTGGCACAGAGTAGGTACATAATAAATGTTTGAGGAAAGAGTAAAAGAGTGAACAAACGAACAAACTGGAGCAAAGTTATGGAGGACACTGTTTCTACAACTCCCAGCTCTCCTGTGGGAAACCCTCCATTCAACTTTTTTTTTCTTTTTTTTAACCATTTAATGCTAGGAAAATACTTCATTTCCTTGGAGACACAGGTTGGGTTTTCTTGTGGTTGTTTCTATATTATTTCTGCTCTTGCTTTCCCTTCTGAAAATAAGAACCATATAATAAGTGTTCCTTTTTTCACCTTGGATGTCCAGAAACACAGAGCTAACTCTGAGGTCAAATCCTAGCAATTATGTCAGTCAAAGTTATGCCTGTTTTTCCCTGGCCTATGTCTCGTCTTTTGTTTTTACTTTTTATTGACATATAATACCTTTCTTATACATATTTGTTGCAGTCATCTTAAATCCTTTGTGAATAAAGTAAGGAATGAACAAATTAAAAAACTAAATAGGGCTTCCCTGGTGGAGCAGTGGTTGAGAGTCCGCCTGCTGATGCAGGGGACACAGGTTCGTGCCCCGGTCCGGGAAGATCCCACATGCTGTGGAGCGGCTGGGCCCGTGAGCCGTGGCCGCTGAGCCTGCATGTCCGGAGCCTGTGCTCTGCAACGGGAGAGGCCACAACAGTGAGAGGCCCGCGTACCGCAAAAAAAAAAAAAAAAAAAAAACTAAATAACCAAATAAGCAAGCAAACCGTAACTCAGAAAGTATATATATATATATATATATATATATATATATACACACACACACTTTTTTTTTTTTTTTTGGCTGCATTGGGTCTTTGTTGCTGAACATGGGCTTTCTCCAGTTGCAGCAAGAGGGGACTACTCTTCATTGCGGTGCGTGGGCTTCTCATTGCAGTGGCTTCTCTTGTTGCGGAGCATGGGCTCTAGGCTCTCAGGCTTCAGTAGTTGTGGCACGGGGGCTTAGTAGTTGTGGCTCGCGGGCTCTAGAGCGCAGGCTCAGTAGTTGTGGCACACGGGCTTGCTCCACGACATGTGGGATCTTCCTGGACCAGGGATCGAACCGATGTCCCCTGCACTGGCATTCTTAACCACTGTGCCACCAGGGAAATCCCAGAAAGTATATTTAACAAGGATGCTTTTTTCTTTTTTTTCCGCAAAACAACTGAAATTTTACTCATGGTACAAAAGTATTTAATAAGCACCACATTGGTACAGAAAAACACACAGCCTACAGCTAGCTCATTCTTTAAAACCAGAACAGCCAAGTGAAAAGTCAGTAGAGGTTCTTATTTTTACTTGAAAAATAAAAATAAAAACAAACAAAAAAAAACCAATTTCATTGGGAATTGAACTACTATAGTTTTTCTTTCTAGAGATGTGACATCCATGTTTTCTGGTCAGTAATGTTCTATCAAACATTGTAGTAAACGAGTGTACTAAATCCAAGCAGACAGATGACCAGTAAAGCTGTTTGTTATCTCCTACTGAGCTAGACCAGTGGAACACTATCTTGGTAGGATTATTCTGACAGCAAGAAGGAAGTGCCGAGCCCCTACCCCAACAGAAAACCTAAGGAGCTGTTTTACACAGAAAGCGTTTTAAGCAAACCTGCACAAACACTAACATGCTCTAAGAAAAGGAAACCTTTTAGACTACTTCCAGCACACATTCATTGGTGCCCAGTAAAATAGGAACACCAACACAGAAAGCATTTTTGCTTTCATAGCATCAACAGCTAAAAAGCACACAGCAATACTTTGATCTTGAAGTGAGTAATTATGGAAGTTCCAAGATTATGTCCACTAGGTTAGCCTGAGTATTCATCTATAAAAATATGTTTTCAAACACACGTAAATGAGAGTTATAGAAACAATGGGACTACATCGGGACCAGTAGAAGACAGTGAAGTGATACAAGGACTGTACATGTAAGACTAGGAATTGATTTTCACAAGTACCTTTTAGGTAAAGGACAACTCTCTAAATTGATTCCAACAGCCAAGACTAGCTGTGATAGTAGGAGTCATAGTCATAGTCTAGCTGTCACAGAAGATGATTTGCACAATGAAGTCATCACTAAACCGCTGCTTAAGTCCAGTCCCCAGCCTTCTTTTTCTGCTCGACAGTCCAGAAACATTTCTTTGAAAGCCAGAAAATCTGTAAACATGAGCAGCACGTCGAAAATGTCACCGGCCACTTCATCTTTATGGTGCTGTACAGTTGTAGTGAAAGCCGCCATGTTAAATCCAGGAATCCGCTCCAACAGCTGTTCTATATACTTTTCAACCAAAGAAATATATTCATTAAAAATAGGTGTGTAGGTGAGCTTATTCTCTTCTGTGTCTTCAAACTCCTGGTAGTACTTGTCCATGAAATTCCTCTGTAATAACTGGAACTCATCATCCATGATAATGTCCTCTAAATATCCAACCACAGCATCAAATTCTGCATCAGAGGCGGAAGAGATGGACCGCGCGAAGCTCTCTTCCTCTAGGGCGTCCATCGCCCGCCGCCGCTTCCACAGCGCACAGGGGAGTGGGCCCGTCGGCCTTCTACCCGGCCCAAGGGCCGGGCGCAGCCTCCGCTCTGCTCCGCAGAGCCCCAACTTTCATCGGGAAGGCCTCGCAGCCGAGGCCTCAGGCGCCTCACAGCCCAGCTGGGTAGCGCCTGCGCACGACGCCCCGGCCTCAGGCTCCCTGGCTGCTGCCACGCACGGCCGGGCCTCCAAGCCCTGCCACGCCTCCGACACGGATGCTTTTTAATACACACACAAATAAAAATAAAAATAATTTTGAAATTCAGGTGTTCCCGAGTCACGGGGTATTTTTTAAAAGTTACAATTTCCTCTTTGATATCTCCATTTGAACTGTTCCCCTTCCTTCCACTTTTTTTTTCAAATAAATTTATTTATTTTATTATTTTATTTTTGGCTGTGTTGGGTCTTCGCTGCTGTGCACGGGCTTTCTCTAGTTGCGGCGAGTAGGAGCTACTCTTCGTTGCAGTGCGCGGGCTTCTGACTGCAGTGGCTTCTCATTGCGGAGCATGGGCTCTAGGCGCCCGGGCTTCAGTAGTTGCGGCACGCAGGCTCAGTAGTTGTGGCTCACGGGCTTAGTTGCTCCGCGGCATGTGGGATCTTCCCAGACCAGGGATCAAACCCATGTCCCCTGCACTGGCAGGCGGATTCTCAACCACTGCGCCACCAGGGAAGCCCCTCCTTCCACTTTTGACAAGATTTTTTTTCTCCCCAAATGGCCAGAATCCTTGGCCACAAAAAAACTGAATTGCCCTCAAATGTCTTCCTAGACGTATTTTAAGGTAAAATGCCTATTTCTATTTATAATGATTTTTTCTCTTGGATTTTTAAGGCTTCAGAGGAGTTGTGGTCCCAAACTATTCTGGAGGAAAGAAGGGATGGAGAAGTTGGGGGAATTCTATTAAATTTACAAAGCTGAACTAGTCCTACTGAGCTGTGGCCAAAATGGTTGCATAGTCACTGGCAAAATTCTGAAATGACTGAAACGTTTGGGAAAATATGTGCAGGATCTCACTGCGATTGTAACAGTATTTTTGTCAAGTGTTTCAAGTAACATAACTGTACATGCGTTTTTACACATTTCTGTTGGGTAGCATTTCCCCACTGATGAAAGATTTGTTGTCTTCAAAATTCCAAACACTGGTATCTCCAAGATATTTAAAATAAATATTTCCAAATTTGAAACGTTTGTGAGCAAATACAACAGCCAGAAATATGTTGCCTGTTAAAATTTGTTTCTGAAATGTATTATTTATTTAGAAAAATATTTGCCAATTTTAGTGGCAGCTGCAGAAATGTTTTCACACTCAGAAATTAATTTGCTATTAAAAATGGGAAAAGGAAGAGTGATTTGCTTTTCCCATTTGGCCTGCGCTACTACAACCAACCCAAATTACACACGTCTTCATCAACAGATGCACCAGCTGCTGCTTGGCCAGGTACCCATTCTTTCTCTTTAACTGTGTTCTTACACAGGAAATTAACAAAATTAACCTTTTTCAGATAAGGGTCCATTTTGTCTTATAATGACCAAGTCCCACTACAGCCCTCAGTCACACATATATGATTGCTAAGTTTCTTGCTTAACTTAGAAGTTTTCTGACCAAATTTTATTCTACTACTCAAGCTTAAGTTAAATATTATACAAACATGAACTAAATTCATGTAGAGTTGAGCGTTCTACATGAGACCATATTAATTCATCCATTTAACAAATATCCACTGAGTGCTTACTACTTGCCAGGCACTGTATCAGTTACTAAGGATGTAAAGATGAGTAAGTAGGAAAGGTTTTCCAGAGACAGGAACAGTGTGCTCAGGATGCATAACTGACAGCAGTCACTAATTGCCTAGGAGAATCTAAAAAAGCAAGGCTTGTCCTAACAGGCTTAATGGAAAAGGAGCAGTTTTTACCTTCCCACCCTCAAGATTTTCCTGGTAAAGCAGGTAGGACCTGGCAAGTGTAGACTGGTGGATGAGGAAGCTGACCAGGACAAGTGAATCTAGTCAAATTACATATCATTAATAAGTGCAAAAATAAGTTTGTTCCTCCAATCCACCACCACAACAGAGCCAAGGGTTAAGAAATGGATTAAATGGAAGAAAATATTTGCAAAATAATGCAATCAACAAGGGATTAATCTCCAAAATATACAAACAACTCATACAACTCAACAACAACAAAAAAAAACCAATAGAAAAATGGGCAGATCTAAATAGACATTTCTCCAAAGAAGATATACAGACGGCCAAAAAATACATGAAAAGATGCTCAACATCGCTAATTATTAGAGAAATGCAAATCAAAATCACAATGAGGTATCATCTCACACCGGTCAGAATGGTCATCATCAAAAAGTCTACAAACGATAAATGCTGGAGAGGGTGTGGAGAAAAGGGAACCCTCTTGTACTGTTGGTGGGAATGTAAATTGGTACAGCCACTATGGAGAACAGTACGGAGGGTTCCTTAAGAAACTAAAAATAGAGCTACCATATGACCCAGCAATCCCACTACTGGGCATATATCTGGAGAAAACCATAATTCGAAAAGATACACGCACCCCAATGTTCACTGCAGCACTATTTACAATAGCCAAGACATGGAAGCAACCTAAATGTCCATCGACAGAAGAATGGATAAAGAATATGTGATACAATGTAATATTACTCAGCCATAAAAAAAGAATGAAATAATGCCATTTGCAGCAATACAGATGGACCTAGTGATTATCATACTAAATGAAGTAAATCAGACAAACATCAAGTGATATCACTGATATGTGGAGTCAAAAAAAAAATGATACAAATGAATTTATTTCCAAAACAGAAACAGACTCACAGATTTAGAAAACAAATTTATGGTTACCAAAGGGGAAAGTTGGCGGGGAGTAACAGATTAGGAGGTTGGGATTAACATATACACACTACTATATATAAAATAGATAAGAACAAGCACTTACGTACAGCACAGGGAAATCTACTCAGTATTCTGTAATAATCTATATGGGAAAGTAATCTGAAAAAGAATAGATATACGTATATGTATAACTGAATCACTTTGCTGTACACCTGGAACTAACACAACATTGTAAATCAACTATACTCCAATATAAAGTAAAAGTTAAGAAAATAAAAAGAATGTGGTTATAATTACAAAAAAAAGAAGAAATGGATTCAAGTATTTTTAGGGGGTGAAAGAAATCTTTGAAATCTAAATTATGTATACTGGATAAAAAGTCAAACTATAGTTCAAATTTATTTTCTACAAAATGGAATATACAATTCATTTACTTTTACGAGGGTTTTTTGGTACTATAAATGTGTGTATTAAAGTAACTTTTTAATGTTACAGAAAACGAAAAAATGATAAAAATCTATCCACAGCCCCACCATCCAAATACCACCACTCCTAATAGTTTGGTGAATTTTTAGACTACTTTTATCTCTAACATAGGTTTTTTAATTTTGTTTTTATAGTGTTGTAATTATACCACAAAATTTTTCTTGATTCTGCTAAATATTAAGCATCAGTGTTTCCATGTTATTAGTCTCCATAAACATCGTTTTAATGCCTACATTGTATTTTTTAAATAAACTTATTTATTTTTGGCTGTGTTGGGTCTTTGTTGCTGCACACGGCTTTCTCTACTTGCAGTGAGCGGGGGCTACTCTTCTCTGCAGCGCGCAGGCTCCTCATTGCGGTGGCTTCTCATTGCAGAGCACGGGCTCTAGGAACAAGCGTTTCAGTAGTTGTGGCACACAGGCTCAGTAGTTGTGGCTCATAGGCTCTAGAGCGGAGGCTCAGTAGTTGTGGCACACAGGCTTAGTTGCTCCACAGTACGTGGGTTCTTCCCAGACCAGGGCTCGAACCCATGTCCCCTGCACTGGCAGGTGGATTCTTAACCACTGCACCATCAGGGAAGTCCCACCTACATTGTTTTTGTTTTTTTTTTTTTGCGCTGTGAGCAGGATATGATACATTGTATTTTGATGGTACATACAAATTTGAATCAGAAAAGAACAGCAAGGATTAATCTCCTAAAACTTCTCAAGACCAGGGTAAAAAAAATATTCTCTTATTGTTTAGCCTTCATTCATTTATTATTAGCCAGTAGTTTACCCAGAACATATTAATGTATAGCTTGTATGCTTCTGGCACTAAGCTGGGTGATTAGCAAGATAATCAATCCTCGGAAAAATGATCTCCAAGACAAGAGGGATACATAATCCCTCACCTTATTGGATTCCTGGCCATTGTTACCACTGTGCTTCAGCTCTGTTCTGTGCAGATTAAATCAAATAATTAAGTGAGTTATGCTATGAGACTAATTTCCAGGACAGGAATGGTGAATGGGCCGCAATAACAAGGACCCAGGCTCACCTGAGCTAGAACAGAGGCAAGTCTGACCTCAAGATCCCTGCCCATGGTGAGAGAAGGACCAACACACATGAGCGCTGGATGGCTATCAAGTAAAGGACAATGCTTCCCATGCAGGCTTGGAATACCCTAGCTGCACTAAATCTAATCTGGGAAGCTGAACGGTCTTTGAGGAGGCAATGCCACATTGCAGAATAATTCCTAGACTAGTGGTTTACAGACCTGAGTTCTGGTTCTCATTCTGACCCAAGCACAGGGAATGCATTTAACATATCTGAACCATAATTTTCCCCATCCATAACATAAGGGTGGATCTAGACATGCTCTAAGAGCCCTTCCAGCTAAATAAATCTGTGATTTTATGAGGCTATAAAAAGCAGAACTCACAGTCCACAGAAGTACCAAACCCAGCCATCTCACCACTTTTAAAGCATTATTTCAAACAACAAGAATGAAGAAAACACAGTTCCTTGCTGCTCTAGAAGTTACATACCTTCCAGTTCAATTACTGAGCTATTTTGAGTTGTGATCAATCCTCAGCCTGGCTGGCAATGCCGACAAGGCCAGGGCTGGAGTTTGAGCCTCTGGATCATCCGGGAGGACAATCTGCTGGGTTCTCGAATGTGGTCACAAGATCAACACCTTCCCCATGGACCCACAGAGTGGGTGTGATGGATACAAATCTGCTTTTCTAATGCAAATGTTCAAGTATCACCGTGATGACTGAAGGTCACACTCTCATTACATGACATTCTCTGACAGTATGGAAACTAGAGAATAAATTCTCTTTATTATTGAAAAATTATCTTCAATTTTTCTCATAATGATTATTATTTCCATGTTATTAGGGTTAACTTTATAAATTCTTTAATAATTAGAGACTAATCCACGCCATTTAAAAAACACAAAATTAATAAGACTACTACCCTGATAAGTATAAGATAGTCTGTCAAACAATTTAGATACATATTTACACAATATAAAATTGACACAAATACATCCAGTAAGTAAACAAACTTTGCACTTAATAATTGCCTTTGCGCCTAAAAATCACACAATGTACTCTTAAACTCACTCCTATTCTACCTACCTCTTGAAATCAAAGTCTATCACTTGAAAAGAAAAAAAGGAACAAAATGTCATATAATAAACAAGTGGGCAACAGAGCATGCATTCCACCCTGCCTTACAGGAATTACAGTCTGTTAGTCTTATCAAAAAAATCATTACTCATCTGAAGATGATAAAGCCAAAAAGAAAAAAAAAAGTACCACATGGACACAGGGCGGGAATGGAAGGGTGGGACGAATTGGGAGCTTAGGATTGACATATATACACTACCACGTGTAAAACAGATAGCTAGTGGGAACATGCTTATAAAGCACTGGAAGCTCAGCTCGGTGCTCTGTGATAACCTAGATGGGTGGGATGGGGCGGGGGGGGAGGTCAAAGAGGGAGGGGATATAGGTATACATATAGCTGGTTCACTTCACTGTACAGCAGAAACTAACCCAACATTGTAAAGCAATGTTACTGCAATTAAAAAAATAAAAGAAAATAAAATTTTTAAAAAGTACCATCAGCTCTCAATGACCCAAGCACACATATTTCTTATGTTGCATTAGTCAGAGTCCCCTTGCTCAACCAAGGACATTAAACAGAGGTGATAAGTTTGTGTGTCTGCCTGTATGTACACCTTTGCAGGTAATGAGTCCACCCAACAGTACATTCGGAATCTTTTTCGAGACAGAGCCAGTGCGGGTGTTAAAGCTACTTTCACCCTGTGAAATGGCGTCATTATCTGTCCGTGCTAGTACACATGGGGTTGTAGGGCTCAGTCACTAGAAAGTAGTAAGATCCCATGTTGATGGCGGGGAGGGGAGGCGGGTGGCCAAGTACAATTAAGAAAATAGCATCCATTCAACTTGCTTATTCTCAGAACATCTTCCCTCAGCTTCAATTAAGTGTTCAGTAAATGCAAGCTGAATATCTTGAATGAACACGCAGCCAACTGCATACTGAACACATATCTAACGGCGCTACCTCCACGACTCACAGCTCAACATAGTCAAAGTAGAACAGGTGACTTCACTTCTGGCCATGAAGGAATTACAGTATCCACAGTCAACCTTCTTCTAGGAAAAAAAATTATTTTTAACAGGAAGCATTTTAAGAGTACAACAGGCAGTGTGGGAGGGTCATCCTTCTGAGAGGGACACAAGCGAGGTGAGCCCCAGGACTGTCCGTGCTTTCTACATGGAGACAACGCGCAGACCTCAGCGCTTCGAGGGGAACGCCAGATAGAACAGGGCAACCTCGCAGAGATCAGAATTCACAAAGGCTGAGATGGCCAAAGCAGAGAAGGAAGCAGGGCTGGGCAGAGGATGAGATGAGATGAGCTGCAAAGCGGGCTCCTGAACAGCCTCTCCTAACCCCACAGTGGGCTCAGGAGGCGAAATGGCCCTTCAGAGCTGTCCTGACTTGGTGTAGATGGTCCTCACACTTCCACTTCATCAGTCACTAGAGGTGGGGCCCCTGCATCCCCACCCACCTCTGTGAAGGGGCGTAACACCGGGAGAGGTGGCTTGCTGCCTCCGGGGCGATCCCGGAAAGGCTGGCAGCCCTCCCAGAGGCTGGGAGACCTGGGCTGAGTTCCTAAGGTCATCAGTCTAGTGATCTTACTTCCCTGCTTAAAACACTTCAGAGGCTCCTCATCAACTGCACAGCATTCCAGCCTCTTCAACATCTGGCACCTTCCTCCTTCTCTATCCCCGTCTCCTGACCCAGGCTACAAACATGGCAAATGAATCCAAGCTCTCTTTAATGTCCCATGTTGTCTCTCACTTTTCTGTCTTTGCACATGGTGCTTCTCCTACCCAAGCTCCGGGGGAATGAGAAGGTCTGCCTTGTGCTCCCTATACACCCCATACCTCAAACTCAGCACAAATATTCCAACTGTCAGGTCCCTGTGTCTGAGACCCCATCTGATCTGTGAGCTTCTGGAGAGTACCACCTCCTTCTTTGTAGCCACAGCACCAAACACCAAGTCTGATGCAAAGTAGGACACTAAACAAATGTGCAAGGAGTCAATGGAGGGATGAATGGATAGAACCATCAAGCATCCTCACCAGGTACCTCCTACTGAAACTGTGCTGAGAGTCACTTCTCCCTTCTCCCCACAAGGCTGCTGTACCCCCATGTTCTCTCATCTTAGAAATTTTACCTGCATTGTGGTCTATGACAGGGCCTATTTTCTCCTTTTTAATTTACCCTCAATATTCTGTCCTGTCTGATATGGTCTAGGAGCGGGAAGATGCTCACACACTTCTCTTCTGGTCCCAACAACCCGGCCATGGCCCTTCTCTAAACTTTGAGCTTCATGGCTGTTGTTTTTTTTTTTTTTTTAACATCTTTATTGGAGTATAATTGCTTTACAATGGTGTGTTAGTTTCTGCTTTATAACAAAGTGAATCAGTTATACATATACATATATCCCCATATCTCCTCACTCTTGCGTCTCCCTCCCACCCTCCCTATCCCACTGCTCTAGGTGGTCACAAAGCACTGACTGATCTCCCTATGCTATGTGGCTGCTTCCCACTAGCTACCTATTTTACGTTTGGTAGTGTATATATGTCCGTGCCACTCTCTCACTTCGTCCCAGCTTACCCTTCCCCCTCCCCGTATCCTCAAGTCCATTCCCTAGTAGGTCTGCGTCTTTATTCCCGTCTGCCCCTAGGTTCTTCTGACCATTTTTTTTTCTTTTTTTTCTTAGATTCCATATATATGTGTTAGCATGCGGTATTTGTTTTTCTCCTTCTGACTTACTTCACTCTGTATGACAGGCTCTAGGTTTCACGGCTGTTTTTCATCTCCTGGACCAGGGGACCCACCCCTCATCCACTAGGTCATCCACCACCACCCAATGCCCCTTCACAAAATTCTCTTCCTGATGCCACAATACACGTTTTCGCTTCAAAACAATTCACTAGCTTCTGCATTTTAAGCAACAAAAACAGTGCTACATTTATATTTCATCACAGAAAACATCAGGCTCTGGTCTAGGACAACTTTTCCCAAATTCAAAATATTCAATACCTCTGTAGGGAAGGGATAGTTATCATCTAATATAAATTCCTTTTTTCTTTTTTTGTTGCATGTTCAACCTTTATTAACTGTCACTTCTTTATATCTAGAGTACAATGAAGCTTGCACTTATAATAATATAAAAGGACTCTGAGGCTTTGCAATGTCCTAAAAGATTATGAAACTCAAAGAAAATTTCAGTTGTAGTCAAGATGTTTATAATGTTAATAGTCTAAGTCTCTGAAAATGAGCAATCTAAGTATAGTGGGTCCAGTTATGGCAGAAAACAGATAAAGTAGAAGATACAGATCTATATCCAAGAAGACCCACTCTAGACAAATTATATTAGCGCAAGTTTCAACTATGTTGATAAGTGCTATATATATATATCCTAGAACGGCAGCAAACTATAGCTAATGCCTGACACACCTAAAGCTAAAAGGTTCCAACAATGAAAACATGCCTTTCCCATCTCAGTCCCCAGAAGGTACAAGTGAAAAATAAAACAGACAAACACAATCGATTTAAGGAACAAATAAGAATATAAATACATACAAAAGCTAAGTAACCAGCCCTTGAATAATTTAAAGCTGATTATAATCTCTCCTATATCATATCTGCTCAAATATATTCTGCCCTTTTCTGTGTTTACTGAAACTGAATTTGGTTATACATAGATTATTATTATAAAATATAATAAAATCTCCACAAAAAGCAAGCCTCATTCCAAATATCAAAGGCCAAAAACTGCTCACAAAGATTCACGTACAAATGAAACTCATGGAATGCAGATAATTCCTGAGGCTTGACTCATAAGACTAAACATGGTTGAAAGGACAAGATCACAAGGAATATCTGCCCACAGTCAGTACAAAGTGTGCCTGTCCAAAACCACATTTACTCACTGCATTCGATTCAGTTTAAAAAAAAAATAGACGGCTATATAAAAGAAATTATAATGAATGGGGATTGTGTTAAAAAATAACAACTGTTTCTTCTTTCTAACCTTTCTGCTGTGATAATAGAGTGAAGAAGCACATGCTTGATCTTAAATTTTAAAATATAAAAGAATAAAAGAGAACTGAAGCATATTTAACCAATAAATGACACCTAATTCATGATAAAATAGAGTGCTTACTATGCATTAAGCATTTTACATAATACACTAAGTATTTATACACATTTCATTTAAGCACCGTAAAACATCTCTGACAGGGACACTAGAAATATTACCAATATTGGGGGAGTGAGGTGCCTTATCCAGTGGCTCAGCCAATGAACTGAGTCTCAGAGCCACATCTGTCTCACTCTTGAGTCCACATTCGCAACACCTGTTTCATATAATTCCAAATTATGACAGTCAGGAGAAGAAAACTTTTCAAGTAATTATATAATTCACTCTTTTAATAACATCAACATTTGTTTTTAATCAACAGTGATGGCAATTCCTTGACCCACTAAATATAATATCTGGAGTACGATTTAAGTTTTCTTTGGTGACTTAGAATCATCATTATTAATTACTGTACTTGGCTCTAACTACAACCACGTACGGCACTTTACCTAGCTCCTTACGAAATTCATCCTAAGGAGTACATCATTCAAGATGACATTTTTCAGGATGCAAAAAGAACTACCTCTTCTCACGCTGGCACGCTGGCTCTGCCGCGTACCCTTGCCATGACCACAAGCAGTCACCTGATGCTCTCTGAGCTTCCAATTCCTCTGCTGTAACATAGGGGCCCAGGGCCCTGCCTACCTCACAGTTTGTTAGAAGGCCCTAATGAAATAATTAATATAAACATGATCAAGAAACTATAAACTGCAGCAGGACTGTAGGCTTTATTATCTCCCTTCAGTGAAATGCTTGGATTTTAAACTCTTCCTCTCAGATACTACTTTAAAAAGCAATGAAATTCATATATGGCTAACAGTTTCCACAGTTCGACAGTAGTTTGTCTGGCTAGCCACTCAGAAGTACATTACAGCTTCCAATGATGAACATCAGCAATTGTGCTTTTGTTCTAATGGCTTCTGCAAGCCCACAGCACTAAGGCTTGAGAAGCTTGTGTTTCCTCGAGTGGTGTGAATACGTAGTATCTTAACCACTGGACATGTGCACAAAATGCAACAACAGGCTCCCTGATGTGGCAGATTAATTCAGACTTTGAGAGAGTAATTAATTCCGACTTTTTGCATTTCTTTAAGGAAATTAATCTGTGTTATATCTCCGACGCAAAGAATCAAATTATTCGTCTATAGCAACATCCCACAAAGTAACTGAAGACAAGAAACAACCATGTGAACAGCTTCATAGGTAATTAGAAGATGTAAAAGGTTTCCTCTAAAAAAAAAACCAAGTTCTGACACATATGAACAGATAATTCACCTAAGAGTAAAATACTAAACAAACATATGTAAAAATGTTCACCTTCCCTGGTAGACAAAGAAGATATATGCTACACTATATACACAGTAACCATTTGGGAAATTAATATGGTGGTATGTAGCTTGAAACATAAAAATGCTCAACAGTCCCACTCCTGGGAATTTATCCCAAGAAGCAATTAATTAGACATATACAGATAAGTAGATATATACATTCTCAATTAACATTGGAATGCTTTGCAAAATCTGATACATCAATCTGGAAAAAAAAAAAGTTTTTAATCAAAACAAAACCAATCATTTAAAAGTCTATGGAAAATACTAAACAAGAATATACTAAGATAAACAGAATATAATGTTTATGTTCGATAGGAATGTCAATATATAAATACATATTCATGTGGGCAAAGACTGAAAAGGTAAAGTGCAAAAATGAAAATTGTTGTTAGTGATGTAACTTATGGAATTCTCATTCAAAACATTTAAGCATTATTGCTACCTCATCTTCTAAATGAAAAATATGTAACTCATGCCATTTCTTGAAAAACCACGTAAAATCAACTTCTGCCAAAACACTTCCACCAACTGAAATAAAATATCTAAAATTTAGGTTATTATCTATAAAATAAGAAATAAGCAGAAAAGAAAATATTCCCTTAAGAATGTGATTTGTGGTTAATAAGAATAATAATAGTAAACCTACGTCTTCCCAGTGCCCCTACGATGTTTATCACTGGTTGGTACTACAAACCTAAGAATCCCCACGATAACCTTTACCAGTTTGTTGAATTCCGTGGCAGTGCTTTTCCAGACTAACTGAAGAACTTAATCTTGTGGTATTTGTAAAATATGTTATCTGTGGTGTACTGAAGGGAAAACACAAGTATTTTTGTCTACTCTTGCCTATTTATCTGAACACATTTAAATCTCCTCCTTTGTCTCAGTCCTTGTTAGATGAACTTTGGAAGCCCCTTGATTTCTCTGGGGAGTTACATATTATCACTCTCTCTTTTCTCTCTGCACACAATTAACAGCCTATGTCAAATTGGCTTCTCCACCCTCCCAGCTTCCTTTCTAGGATACACTAACCCCCTGGGGAGGCTCTCTTGGAAGAAATGAAAGACAACAGACTATTTACGGCAACTGTCAGAATTCAGGGGATGAAGACCCTTTGTGGGCTCTGCCAGATCTCCCCACAGATTTGTGGCCTGGATCTCTGGGGTCTGCCTGTCTCCTTCCTCTGCCCACAGTCAGCATTCCCTGGGGCTGACTCCAGCAGGTGGCCTCTCAAATAGAGGAGTTCATTTTTAGACATGTTGGGTCTCCTTTCTCTGCCTGGTGGGGAAGACATATTTGCAACAAGAAAACGATTTTAAAATTAACCTTCTGATAAAACTTGCATGAAGGGAGGCTTCTCAGTATCTTTTATCATTGAGACAAATTAACCTTACCGCAGTTTTTCCCATTATCGTCTTCTTAGTTCATGAGGCAATATGACTCTTTAAATTCCGTAGCACCTTTCAGGTACAGAACAGACTTCTCCTATGTACATTCCTTCCCTTGACAGACGGTAAGATCATTCTTTTCCCAATTTTATTATTTCTATATAAGCAAAGACCCAAAGGTTGTCTTGGAAGGCTCTCAAACACTCCAGCCTGAAGGGACTTCCTTTCTTCCTGGATGTAACAGAATCCTCCATGCCCTGTGACCCTTAGCTATAGAGAAAAGGCACGCTTTTTTTCCCCCTTAGGTTTATTATCCCAAAATGCAAGGGTTCAGTTACAATCTGCATATTATCATCTTCACATCCATGAATTCCTTCTGTCCCTAATGTAAAAGAAGAAGATTCCTCAAGGATCTGGGTTCTTTCATATGGTTAAAAGAACCAACAACATGTACTGAGAGCATGAAGCAAACCGCATTATTTAATGGATTGGGTCAGATATTTAGGGTTATGCCTAAAATTTGATTGCTGCTTTTAAAAAAAAAGCTTCAGCAGCAGAAAATGAAATGCCTGAAATCTAGGAAGAATGGATGTCAGCAAATCATTATCTTGATTCCTGTGTGGCCCCAAATATAAGCTATATATTAACCAACTTGTCTAGACAACCAACCAATCCCCACAACCTCACCGCCCTCCACCCCAAGGTAAGGGTGTATACTGTCCCCACAGCAGGCCTGTTCCTGGGGTTTTAGGCCCAATCCGGTGATGTGGATGTATCAGGCTCAGACCAACGAGATCTAGACATGCCGGCCCGGCGGGGCACAGAGTCACATTCAAGCTCCCACATGTGCCATTTCACATTCACCCACCCACTCACCACCTATGTGGTACCAATTCAAATGGTCCAGCCTGTAAAATACAGAAAGCCACACCTTGAGACAGACAGCCACAAGTGGCATGGTCAAGGAAACACAGGAAAAAAGAGGGAAACTCAGATAATAAAGCAAATGAATACATACACAGAAAAACATAGACACATTCATTCTGAAATATAAAACGTGCCTCTTTGATCCCAAACACTTAGTGGCTTTTAAAAACACCATGATCAGCTAGAAAATGAGAGCCGTGACACTTTACACCAGTGTAGGTCTTCCAAAGCATTCTGCAACTCTATTTCAATCGCAATATTAAAACATGGAGATGGTTCTTCTTTCTATTTCCATGGTTTCCTTAACCTCTATTAAGGCAAAATATGAATGTAGGTAACCAAGTCAACTGCCATGCAGCAGGAAAAATGGAAACTCTCAGAAACCTCCTGTTTGTACAAATCGTTCCCCAAAACCTTCCTGCCAAACTTTTGACCTATTGTTTCTAAACTTACCAGTCCTTGGCGATGAGTGGTAATAAACTTAAAAAGTGAAGTTTTGGTCATGAATCATAGTTCCTATTTTGACTAACATTCTAAGTTATATACTTCCCACTTTTTTCTTCAAGTTGCATGGGCCTGCTATTTTTATATATGAAAACAGCCATAAAGTGCCTTTTTTCTCTCCCTGAGGGCTTCCCATAATGTATTTATAGGACTGGAAGTTTTCCAAACCCAAACATAATTTACTGTGCCATTTTCAATGACTGACAATTTTGGTTTTGTTTTTCTCTTATCCTAAGGGAGAATCAATTGTCCAACAAACTGATGTATCCTTCATCCTTTTATCCTTAGAGACCAATGGTCAAAATTGACTTTGGTCTCAATTGGTCTATTTCTGGCTCTGAGTGGATGTTAATCCTCAAAAACAGGTTTGTTGGACTAAGTAACAAACTGGGCATCCAAGGGCAGTGGTTCTGACTCCTTCTGTCTTTTCACTTACTCACTGTGAGTCCTTGAACAAGTCTCTGTATTATCTTAGTTTCTCTGAACATAAGATGATTACCAAAGCAGTCAAAAGGAACAACTAGAGAGAAGCCCACACACTGCAACAAAAGATCCCGCATGCCGCAACTACGACCCAATGCAGCCAAAAATAAATAAATGAATAAATAAATAAAATTGTTTTAAAGCGGGGGTGGGGGTGGGGTGGCTGCTGGAACCACCCCAGAGATTTGAATGCGGTCAGGCCTTGATCTATTTCAAGTCCTTAGGAGCTCAGGGTCTACCCAAGAGGTATCCACACTGGGAGAATTTGGAGGTAGAGGCCCCTATGTGTGAATCACCTTATGAAGTCCCACCGGAGAGAAGGAAGAAAGAGTACTCAAAAACTGAGACACTTTAGCTTTCTAAGGTCAATCTATAGCAAATTCCTGTGATCAGCTCAGGAAAAAGGTAGGACCCTCAAGTCCATCACAGTTTAAACCAGAATCACTGGGACGACCCCAGTCCACAGACCTCCCTAGAGCACAACAAAGTTAAACAGAGGGATCTTCTAAGATACACCCCTTGCAACAGGCACTTTGGCCAGAGATCCTCTTCCATCCTGAAGTTTCTGGCATGGTCTGGGGGCTTCGGGACCCTGGAGAGGGCATCGGCCAGCTCTTCCACCTCAGCAGCCAAGCATCACCATGGTGACACACTGTTAGCCCTAGTCCCTCAAATACACCGGCCTAAAGATTCATGCCAAAAAACAGAAAAAAAAAATGTACTGTAAATATTTACATTTTGAAAGTTTTATTTGTTATTTTTTAAGATGTGAAGTTCAGACACAGAAAACAAACTTATGGTTACCAAAGGGGAAGGGGGGGAGGGATAAATTAGGAGGTTGGGATTAACATCTACACACTACTATACATAAAATAGATAACCAACAAGGACTTACAGGGAACTATAGCACAGGGAACTATATTCAACATTTTATAATAACCTATAAGGGAAAAGAATATATATCTGAATCACTGTGCTGTACACCTGAAACTACGACACTGTAAATCAACTATACTTCAATTTTAAAAAAAAAAAAAAAGTGAGGTTTTTTTTCCCCTCCACACTCCGGGCACTATTAATGAGTATTTCTTAACTCACCCAAAGCTTTTTTCTATTCTGTTAGTCTAAATCAATCAAAGGACTTTCACTTCACCAGTCCCATTGTGCAACGTCCCATCAAGGTCTGTGATTCCAGAAAAGCAGGCGACAGCTTGAGTGAACCGGTCCAGTAACACCAGTGCACCTCCTCCACCCCAAGCTCGACTTCCCCTTAGAAGAAGGAAGTGATAGGGTTGGAAGACAGCCCTAAAATGCTGTCATTGTTATTGTGAACCTTTAAATAGACCTTTGAATCTGTAAAGGATTTGGGGTTCTGCTCACAAAGATCCTGTGGGAAAGTCAGTGCTGCTAGCCCCATCTTCCACTTTTATCTACATCACATGCTACATTATTACTAGAAACTAGGACTCATAAAGTAAAAACTACCCCCCAAAAATGAAATCAGGATTATTTAAAAATCAAAGACGGAAAGGGTTATCTTTACTCATGTGATGATGAAGTTAAAATCAATTTGGATGACACCATCTCTGAGAACTCTGCTTGTCTGCTAGTTTTAACTGCATGTCCTCTGCACAACAAAATTTCTTTAAACACTTTTCCCCTTTGACATTTTTAATCTTCTACATCATTAAATGAATTTTATATGGCAAAACATGCAAAGAAAAGGAGAATTTCAGAACACCTGTGGTAATATTAATTTTGACTAAAAATACAGAAAGCTGAAAGAAAAATGCAGCTTGTTTTCAAAATGTTTAATATATTGCTAATTTTTCAGCAAGATTTTTGGTTTTGCTTTGGGATTGCACACTTAAAGTCCATAGTTTTGTCTCTTTATGCCTCTAAAAATAAAAATGTTTCTTTTGAACAACACTCTTAAAGTTCTGGCTGTTCCCAGGACAGAAGAGACTAGTTAATCAGCAATTTTTAAGAGAAGAGAGCTCAGGCAGGTTACAGAAATTCTTCCCGGGAGCCCTTGGCCTATCCTCCATCCACAATATCCAGCAAATTACAGTACTTTGTTAGCTCCCAACAACAAAAGAGACCTACAGAGCCAGGAGGGTGGGAGTGAGGCAGTGGAGAGGGGGAGGGCAGAGGCGGGGTTGCTGGGGGATTGGGGGGGGAGGGGAGGCGGAAGCGATGCTCCAGGAAAAGGCAACCTCCAGTACTAAAAGTATTTTTAAATGTTTTTGTACAACAAAAAGAAGGTTAAAAAAATTTAAATGAACAAAACATTGGATGCTCTGAAGGATGGCTATCTAACAAATGCAGTAATTTGTAAGTAGAAAGAAACAAGGAAGAGAGGGAAGGAAGCAAAGAAGCCAGGAAAACAAAACCAATAGGAAGATTACACTTCAAGCCTGTGAAAGGTTTAACTGTCCTAATCCTGGTGTTTAAGATCCTTGAAAACAATAACCTTCTAGAAAGCAGATACAAGTAGCCAACAAAAGAACAAACAGCCTAACATGTACCTCTGTCAAGTTCCTGCGCACTGGGGATAAAAAAGGGGAGGGAACCAAAATCATGAACCACCCAGATAGTTTTTTTTAATTATTATTTTTATTTTATATTGGAGTGGAGTTGACTAACAATGTTGTGTTAGTTTCAGGTGTACAGCAAAGTGATTCAGTTATACATATACATGTATCTATTCTTTTTCAAATTCTTTTCCCATTTAAGTTACTACAGAGTATTAAGCAGAGTTCCCTGTGCTATACAGTAGGTCCTTGTTGGTTATCTAACAACCCAGAGAGTTTAAATAGTGAAAGTTCCTGGAAGAACTTCCTGAGCAATGGCCTCAGTCCTTCCATTCACTTTATAGTTTCCTTTATATGCTGTGGCCCATTTGGGGTTCACTAAGGAGGCAAGGGCACCACCCATTTTCCTGCTTTTGATTTAATAAAGAAAAAAAGAACTTTATAATTTCCCATAAAGGCTTTCCTCCCACACTATAGAGTTACAATGAGGTCAACCCTTTCACCTACAGGACCATGTAAATATAGGGAAATTAAGTCCATCTTCACAATCAAGAATGTTAAGACTATGTCAAACCCATTTTAAATAATGGAACATGTCCATGTCTACAGTCACAGGTGATGTCACTGGTGTACTTGACGTGAACCTGATTCGGGGATACTGAAAGACCCTTTCCAAATGTGAACACCTATGGAAAGACAAAGCGATGATAGGTTTTATGTGGCTTATATAAGTACAGATGTTAATGAGTATTAAATACTAGTTTCCAAAAAAAATACAAAAATAATATACTCACAAATCAATAAGGAAAAGACAAACAACCTAACAAGAAAATAAGCAAAACACCAGAACAGGTGAGAGGGCATTAAAAAAAAAAACCCTAATTATCCAAAAATAAGTGAATAGATAAATAAGCTGTGACATATTCATACATTAGAATATTAAACACTGAAAATGAATAATGAGAGTTATACATGTCAGTATGAATGCATGTCACAAATATAAAGCTGAAGGAAAAAAGCAATTTGTAGAAGAATGCATACAGGATGGTACTAACTATGTACAGTCTTAAAAATATTGCGTAGGGGGGGTACACGATGGGCCTGATATTCAGCTAATATACTTTGGCATGGCTGGATCTGTTGCCAGCATCCATTATGAGTGGCAGTGCCTACACACTACCAGGTTGCTAAATACTTTGAAAATTAACATTCATATGCAACAAAACTGTAAAGAAATGCATTTGAATGATAAACACCAAATTCAGGACAGCTGCTACCTCTGTGGAAGAAGGGGTCACGACCATGTTAGGAACAATTTGTTTCTTAAGTATCATGCCAAAGCATGTAAGGACTTAAGGGCATGCTGATTTATGCCTCTTCATAGGTTTTAAATAATGCATAATACTTTAAACACACACACACACACACACACATCTATGACAGCAGGAGCTTTGAGCCAGGAATCTGGAGGTAGCATTTTTACTCCCTGTTCTGCCAATTACCAACTGTACCTTGCCATCCCTGAATCTTGGCTTGTCATCTGTGAAATAAGAGGATTCAGGTATCATTCAGGTCTAAAATTCTGAATTAAATTCGATATGGTGGGTGTTGAACTCTCTGGACTCTAATAACGACCCATCACTTCTCACTGTACAAGTGTACAAATCATACATGAGACAAGACTTATTGACTCACTATGGACAGCACATGCACATTTTAAAGTCATCCCAGGAACGGCCTTTAATTCCACCACACTCTCTCCTTCGTCATCCTTTGTGATGATGGCAGACCTTTGAGAGCTGGCTGGCTGTGTTTAGGAGAGCAGACCAAAGAATATCAGTAAAGGGGCGGGGACAGTTTAAATGACCCAAGACAAAACATACTTTGTATTTAGTTGTGCTTATACGCTGTTTTATATAATCATGATACTCCTGAGGTGGAGAAACTGAGATCGTTATCATTAGTGATTTATTCAAGGACATAAAACTGTCTGGGACAAACCCAGGATTTGAATTCATCGTTGGTATCTTAGGTAAGTTGAGTAAGATACTGCTCTTACTCAACTTACGATCTCTCCATTATTTCTCTCACACCCTCAAGACTCGTTTTAGAGAAGAGTTCCCCTCTATTCCCTACAATCCAACTTTGACTAGTTTACCAAGATTTGTACGGCACACAAAGCAAACTAGCAAATCCTTAGATCACTCAGTAAATCACTGTAGATTTTAATATGTAGCTCACAGACGGTGGTACATAGAAGTTGGTTTAGAAAGTGCTATGACTTAAAAAGTAAATGACATTTCTTCTCATTACTTTAGATTAGGGTTTTCATACCATAATTTTAAGGAAATTGTTCTAGAGAAATTTTTTCTAATTCGAATCTTCCCCAAATTAGAGCTCCTTTCAGTCCTTTTTGAGTTTGTTTCTCTTTAACTCTTTACTTCCAAGGAACCATCCATTACTGACTGCATTGGTAAGTGGGGAGTTCTAACTAAATACTAGACACCCAGTCTTACCTCACCTTGAACTCTTAGCATTCTGACTGGTTAGTGGGAAAGTAGATGAGAAAAAACAGCTGAAAAATTAACTGTTGTGTGATTTGGAAGCTGTTTTTTCTAGGGTGCCAGCCAGCAGTGCCACTCTTCAACAGGTATTCATTTGTTTTAAAGATGTTGAATCAAGCAACTATGGAAATACAGGGTATCTGAAAAAGGGATTTGAGCTCTGAAGTAGTAGAACCTCAAACTGTGAAATCATCCCTTCTCCCAGGCTTCCCTTGTGACTTGCTACAGAGTTTGCAAGCTAGTTTCCATTTCATTTCTAAACATGGCAGAAGTTTCTCACCTGAAGAGAAACAACCAGAATTATTTGTTTCTTAGTTTATCCTAAAGATACAGTTCCCAGTTCTGTGGGCACAATTTACGATCTGATAAGAGGTCACATCATCTCAGGGAAAGAACAGAATGTACTTCTGTGTATACAAAATTATCTTTGTTGTTACTTGTAACATGCACAGCGACTCCATTAGAAACTTGTCTGGCTTTAAAAAAAAAAAGCCTGTATCTGCCCACTTCTAAAGTTACTTTTTCTTCAGTATATATACTAGGTCATTGAAATATTTAGAAGTTATATACCTCCCTGTGAAGAAAAACTTCCTAAAACATAAATAATCCTTCTGACCCCTTAACTCCAGTAACTCAGATTACAAAACTCTTAAGTTTTCTTTCCATGGAATTTCAGATTACAGTTTTGAGATTTCTAAGAAATATTTTTTCCTTCTCTCAAAGCCTTCCCCATGGAAAGATCTCTGACCCATCCCCAGCCCCCAAAACTCATATAATATAAAACATCCTCAAAAAGGAATACACCTAAGTAGTTCTCTCCCCATTGGTGAACAATTTGAACACTCTCAAGAAAATGTCTTATGCATTTTACAATATTTTCCTGAGTAGAACCAAAACTAGAACTCATGAAGAATCTTGAGAAGTAGGACCACAAAGACAAAAGAAAATCTCTGTGTGGTCCTTTGGTTGAAGCTCCTCCAACTTATTTAGTTAAGAAGCTGACTAAGAGGGGTACTGAGATCTGTATCTGCTTAAAAAGCATACCTCAATATTTGCACATTCCTTCTGACATCTACAGTGCAATAAAAGTGAAATATAGTGATGTCTCCTTTGTTGTAGCTTGAGGGTAAGAAGCAGGTAAAGTCTGCTTACCTGGATGAACAAAATTGTAGGTCCTCTATTTGATAATAATGATAAAACAGTAATAAGTATAGTTAATATTTATTTAGTTTGTAATTTGTGCCGAATATTTTACATGCGCCATCCCTTTAATCCTCACAAGACAGACACTATCTACCCCATTTAGGGAAACAGGGAAGTTGAGTAACTTCCCTGAGACCACACAGCAAGTTACTGGCAACTCCTGCTTGAACACAATGTGCAGGCTCTGAACTCCATGTCCTTAAAGTTCCTAACAGGCAAGATATATTGAATTGACTAACTTGTTGCATGATTCTATAGAGAAATTTACCAGAACACATATAGTCTGAACACTTCAACATATGAAGTAATTAACAGATTAATATAGTTACTAAAATGGGCCTATGTTAGTTTAAATTCACATTCTGCCCTTTCTTCTCTTTAAAATAAATAAATAATAAGATGAAACCTGTTTTTTGTCCACTGTTGCAGTTAACTGGCAAGTTTGTGTAATAAATTAACTAACAGAACTGGTTTAGCAACAAATGAGAAGCTCAAGGTCTCTAAATTCTAATCCTAGGTATGTCACTGATTTGAAAGGTGATCCAACAGCATTTAACATTAAGTTACATTTGATGTTTATAGGGCTCTCAGAACACAGTCTAAAAAGAAGAATCTGTATTTATGAAACTTCAATAATAAACCCTAAAACCAAATATCTGGGTGGAAAGGAAAAAGCTTAAAATCTAGCTATTTTGCCCAATTACTGCCAAGGTTCCAAATGTTCGTAAACATTCAAATGGGATAAACATAGAATTGTCCACAGTGATTATCTCTAGGGACAGAGACAACAGAAGTGGAAAGCGGAAATAATATGAGGACAGGCTTTTGCTTTTTAATATCTGTGTGTTGTATGTGTGTAGTTGGATTTTTGTAATTAAAAAAAAAAAGATTTTAAGACATGCTCAAAGTCTTCCCAGACTTAATTTTCATCTGCATTCATGAGCTTGACCTCAGGACTACACATTTCGAAGGGGATAACATTAAGGAAAAGAGCACCATTCTCTCTGCCCTGCTCGTCCTCTCCAATCCAACTACAACAAGGCTCATTTTATAAAGTTAAAACCCACTCGTAGCCAAACTTTTCCATTTCATCAGAAGCAAGAGAAAAAAAAAAAATCTTGGAGTACTTCAACCTTCAAGTAGTTCTAAAAGGAAAGGAATACCAGAACTTGAGAAATAAGGTTCATTATGAAACTCCCTCAACATTCTTCAGGTAACAAATACTAACCGCCCAATTACAAGGAGATTCTCTCCTTGTGGTAAAGAAGATGTAAGGACAGCCTGAATGAAGAAATGATGAAAAGTGCCACAGAGGGCAGCCCACTGCCTTCCGTACCCACTCACTCATTCTTCCTAGCCCCAGCTCTCCACTTGCTCCCACAAGCTTGAAGAGAACAATAAAAGTGAGAAATGCTTTGAAATTAGGGTAGATATTTAAATAATATCAGGCCTCTTCTCAGGTTCTATTTCTTCATCAATAAAAATACTATTTGTTTCCAATAATGATTTGTGAAGATGCTTAGCATAAAACCTGAGACATAGTAGGTGCATAATAAATGTTAGCTTCCTTCTTTCAGAACTAAATTTCCAACTGCCAGCTAGATGTCCCCTAATCTTTGAGCTCAAAAGACCCATTAGCAGACTTTAAAATAAAGACTGTTAGAAGGACAGAATGGATAAAGAAGATGTGGTATATATACATATAGTATATAATATATATATTATATATAATGGAATATTACTCATAAAAAGAATGAAATAATGCCATTTGCAGCAACATGGATGGACCTAGAGATTATCATACTAAGTGAAGTAAGCCAGACAGAGAAAGACAAATATCATATGATATCACTTATATGTGGAATCTAAAAAATAAATAAATAAATACAAATGAACTTATTTACAAAACAGAAAGAGACTCACAGACATAGAAAACAAACTTATGGTTACCAAAGGGGAAGGCGGTGGGGGGGGGGATGTATATACTAGGATGTTGGGATTAACATATACACACTACTATATATAAAATAGATAACCAACAAGGACCTACTGTATAGCACAGGAAACTATACTCAATATTTTGTAATAACTTATAAGGGAAAAGAATCTGGAAAGGAATATATACATGTATGTGTGTATATGTATGTTATGTGCATGTGTGTGTGTGTGTGTGTGTATTTGAAAAACTGAATCACTGTGCTGTACCCCTGAAACTAACATGACACTGTAAATCAACTATAGTTCGATTAAAAAAAAAAAGACCCATTAGCCCACCCCATCACCAGACCATCGGTTTTCTCCCACACTTTCTCCCTGTGGTATCTCTCTCGCAAGTAATGGCACCAATATTCTTTTCAGCACCTAATTTAGAATTCTCTCTCTTCCATCTCATTTTAATTCCCTCTGACTCTGTTCTCTGAATTTCTTCATCACTCACCTGGATTTCTGAAAGCATCCTTGTAATTGGACTCCCTGCCTCTCCACTACATCTTTCAGAAAGTTATTATGAAATAGAGCTCACACCAAGCACACGCTGCGTGTTCCCACTGACAAGAAGAATATGGTCCAAACACTTCCATGAAAAAAAATCCCAAGATCTAACCACAAAGCATCTATCCAGACCTCTCCCACTACAACCTGCCATGAGCCCTGTGCTTCAGTGTTATTCTTCAACCCTCAATCTACTCTCCTCCATTCTCCACCCATGAAAGCCCTATTCTACACTCTAGACCCAGCTATACGCCCAGCTAAAACGTCAAATGTTCTCTACAAAACTAGCCCTAACTTCCCCGAAGGTGGCATTAATTACCACAGCACTCTGCTAGCACCTCAGGTGGCACTTCTTTCATTCTGGATCATAGTAGAGTGATTTGTTTACAAGGTTATCTTCCCCCAGTTCCTGCAGAAGGGGAGCCATGTCTGATTCATTGCTGATTGCCCTCTAACACCTGTCACTTAGCCCCTTGTTCACTGCACCCTTGAATTGAATGTAATAACTAGCACTTATTACTATGTGTTCTACAATGTTCGATTACAGGTACTGTACTACCCGTTACATGTATTGTCTCAGTAATATTCATAACACTCCTATAAGTCATATTTTGGCATTTGTTTTACAGTTGAAGAAGCTCTACCCAGAGAGGTTTGTAATTTGCCCAAAGTGACACAGCTAGTATATGGCAAAGCCAGGATTTGAATCAGGGTCCATCTGACTTCAGAAGTTACAATCCTAACCATTACACTATACCGCAGACATTTCTAAAATCCACTTGTCCTTTAGTACTTATGCACCTGAGAGTATAACTCAAGATCAAGACTCCAGTAAATTATATTTTATCCTATTAGCACATGGAGGCCATTTTTGGTTCTGCTCTAGTCCAGAGTCATAAATGAGCATGTCCACAGTCTTCCAGGTTCCTTTATTTTTCTCTTTTCTTACACCCACCCTCAACCCCCTTAAAAAGAAAAAAAAAAAGAGAAGAAAAATGATTTGGAAGGCAGGGACAGGAAGAGAATAAAATCATTCCTTCATGGTGGAACATACAACATTAACAGTAAGCTTGTAAGGTTTAACAGGCATATATAACCTGAAAGAATATGTTGGATCATTTCAAAACATACTTTCCTAGCTCAAACCTGAAATCAGCAGCTGTTGCTAAGAAAACACATAGCCAACTGCGAGACAACATGATGATTCATGAAAGAAGCCAGCTTACCTTCCGAGTCTCAGAAACCATCACCAACAGAGTCTTGGAACCAAATCATCAACCTGTGATTATAAACATTTGGGAGTTCCTTTTCATCTGGCTCAGAAGGAAATATAATCAGTTCTGGACTAAACACTGTTTATAAAATTAATTATTACACAACTGAGTTGGAGCTTCCTAAAATGAAAAAAGTGCCGAGGCTACAAAGGTAACATACTTTCTTTTAAACAAAGTCCCATTAACAGAGGAAAAATTTTTACCCAGTATCATCAAATGAGTAACTACAAAAGACAGTCAAACAAGAGACTGCTAGTCACCTATTTTCTTTGTAAACATACTAGCACGATAGTAAGACACACCTTTAACTGCTTTATAAACAGAACTTATAGTTAATTCTTTATTTTTTTCTTTCTGAATCACTACTCAAAATTTTGAACTAAAAGCTCTAGCATGCATTATTCTATCAAACAATCCCATCAAACATTGACTATGTTTGTACCTTAGTACTAAGGTAGGTTAGGTACTAACCTACCTTAGTACTAATAGCTCAGGTGCATTTGAGTTGTAGGGTTTTTTTAAATTTATTTGGGGGGCATGGGGAACAATCTTGAACAGCTTTATTTATTTTGTTGCAACTCACACTTCAGATAAAAATTACTTCTGAGTAATTAGCATTTTTTAAATGAAGATTAGCTAACTCCTACGGTACGACCCATTAATTAATGTATCATTCAAAAGCAGCCAAACACGAAGAGCTCAGTCGTATTACTATCAGCTTTTCCTCAGGATATCACAACTTGTACTCCAAAGCCACAGTAGGAGAAAACAGGTAGTTTTCTACCTGTTTGTGAAAAGTCTGTGAAAGTTAATTCTGTCCCCTTTCTCCAAACATGAACTGTCTTATAGCCTGAGCTCTAACCTTGATAAGACTGTGTGTAGCATATAGATTAAGATAAGTGGATTTATTTTTTAAGATGTATTGTTCATCCCTAAATGTTGACTACCTTTATCTTTCCAAATGAGGCAACATAACTGCCGAAATGAGTAATGAGAATTTTTAATTTAAATATATTAAAAATTTGCCTAGAAATCTGCAAAACCTTTTTATAATACCATCCTTCCTAAAAATTTGTCTTTCAAATTAAAGTTTCCCCTTCAAGCACAGTATTTCAATTTTGACAGCACATGGATATATTTTTTCTTACTATTCTGGAATACTATTTAAAATATAATGTATATATTGCTATAATGATGATGAGGGTACATAAAATATTTTCACTGTTGTAACCAGTATATTTATTTTGAATGGATTTTATACTAATAGGAATATATATACACCTGCCCACACTACTGTTTTGTTTTACTCATGTTTTGTGTAAATGAACTCCAGACAAACTTTATCTATAATTTAACATGGAAACATGAAATGGTTATATGTGAATCGGTTTCAAATTCATTTCTAGCAACTTAATAGCTCAAATAATTTAAAATCTAATTATTTATGGATGAAATGATATGATGTGTGGAATTTACTTTAAAATAACCCAGCACAGGGGGGATAGGTGAGGGTAGAGGTAAAACCAAATTGGCAGGACTTGATAGCTATTGATACTGGGTAATGTTTACATAGGAGTTCATTTCACTATTATCTCTGCTTTTGAATATGTATTTAAAATTTTTCATAATAAAGTTTTTTTTAAATCTAATTTACTTTTGTCCCAGTGTCAGGCGTATCCTTACCATTTTGAATTCCTGTTTTACCCCCATAGCATTAACGTTTTAAATACCAATTCATTCGTGCTAAAACAGTTCTTAAAGTACAATACAACGGGGTAAATATCACATTTCTAAACCATATTTGTAGAAATTAGGACCTGGGGAAAAAATCTCAGAGATCATCTAATCCTCTGTGCCACTGGTTCACAATCTTGAGCGTGCATCAGAATCACTTGGAAGACTTGTTAAACACAGATTGCTGCGCCCCACCCTCTAGGTTTCTGAACCAGTAGGTTTGATGCTACTGGTTCCTGGACCACACTTTGAGAACCGCTGCTCGAGGCTTACTCCCATTGCCCAGTTCATATATCCATTCCACCAATTACCACATTGGAACACATGCTTCTCTACTTGTGGGCCTTCTCTTATGTGACAGTTAGCTTTCGAAGGGCAAGGGACATAAATGTTCATCAATGTGCCAGAGCCCAGATTGAATAAATATTTACAAAGTAAATTAATTTGTTGGATGAGTTAAGTTTTCTCACTCATTTATAGCTGAGTGTTTGTCAATGTATTGACATTCAGAATAAGAGCACATTTACATAACCCAGATGGAAAGGAGCTACTCATTGATAAAGGAAAACTAAAAGTCAGCTGGAACCAAAGCAACAAGTAGATAGCAAATTTTGACCAGTTCTAGAACTGCATCTCAGATTGGAGTTTTCAGTCAAATATGGACACTGACAAGCAGAAGCTTGAGGTTCACTTTGTCAAATGTGTTACTCTGACCTGAGGAGCTATAACCAAGTGCTCTTCATCTCATACTCCACTGAAAGAAAGAAGTGCTTTCACACTCATCTATCAAAGTTTCTCAGGGTCTGGAAAATGTCAGCATGGGAGGACAGACTCTTTCTGCCTATCCATTTCCCTTTTCCTAATGCTGCCCAAAGGAAAGAAAAGAAGTACAGCACACTCATCAGTGCCTGTCTGGAGAGTTCTCCAAGTCCAGGTGTTCTGAATCTTGTAATACACCACAGTATCCTGAAGTATCCTTCTATTACAGCAATGATCAGCTCAATGACAATTCAGTAGGTTTAGTTTAAAAAAATGAACTATGCTCTGATTTCCAAATTTCACTGCCTCTTTAATGTTTATTCTAAAATTACAAGTTAGGGCTTCCCTGATGGCGCAGTGGTTTAGAATCCACCTGCCAATGCAGAGGACATGGGTTCGAGCCCTTGTCCAGGGAGATCCCACATGCCGCGGAGCAACTAAGCCCGTGTGTCACAACTACTGAGCCCGCGAGCCTCAACTACTGAAGCCCGCGCGCGCCTAGAGCCCGTGCTTCACAACAAGAGAAGCCACCACAATGAGAAGCCCACGCACCACAACAAAGAGTAGCCCCAGCTTGCCACAGCTATAGAAAGCCCGCGTGCAGCAACGAAGACCCAACGCAGTCAAAAATAAAATAAATAAATTTTAAAAATAAATAAATAAAATTACAAGTTAGAATATATTCATAAATATGAATCCAATAACCTCAATATGTATGATTTCTTTATTTTCATTTAATAATAGTAAAACAAAGAATATAACCTGTGTAACCATGGGTCAATATATGATTTTTTTTCTTGTTATTTAGATCCCTTAAAAAAATAATTGACTGCTCAAACAAAAAATAATAATGTAGTGTAGGGTCTATAGCAGACAAAAAGTAAAATGTATGACAATAGCACAAAGCAGAGAGACATGGGAAATATATTATTACAAGGCTTTCATTGAAGTGGTATAATATAACACTTGAAGTTAAACTGTGATAAGTTAAAGATGTATACTATAAACCCTAAAGCAAACACTGAAATAACAAAATAAAGAATGACAGGTAGGGAATTCCCTGGCAATCCAGTGGTTTCACTGCCGAGGGCATGGATTCAAACCCCGGTCAGGGAACTAAGATCCCAGAAGCCAAGGGGTGCAGCCAAATTTAAAAAAAAAAGAGAGAGAGAGAGAGAGAGAGTGGCATGGACTTATATATACTACCAAATGTAAAATAGCTAGTGGGAAGCAGCTGCATAGCACAGGGAGATCAGCTCTGTGCTTTCTGACTACCTAGAGGGGTGGGATAGGGAGGGTGGGAGGGAGACACAAGAGGGAGGAGATATGGGGATATATGTATACGTATAGCTGATTCACTTTGTTATACAGCAGAAACTAACACACCATTGTTAAGCAATTATACTCCAATGAAGATGTTAAAAAAATAAAAATTAAAGAAAGAATGAGTGCTAATAAGCAAAAAAAGGATAAAAACTATAATGACCAAAATTCAATTAATCCAATCAAAAAGAGAAAAAGAGAAAAAAGGAAACAAAGAACAGATGAGAAAAACAGAAAACAAATAGCAAGATTATACATTTAAAGTGCACCATGATCAATAATCATTTTAAATATAAATGGCCGAAATACCAGAATTAAAAGTCAGAGATTGTCACGTGGGGTAAAAAAAGCAATACCCTTCAAGGAGAAGAAGGATAACTCTCCACTCCTTAAATGTGGGCTACGCATAGTGACTTCCATCTCAAAAAGCAAAGGACAGAACAGGGAGAAAAGAGTAACTTTACAGGAGGGAAACCTGACAAACACTACCTCAGCCAGGTAATCAAGGTTAACATGAACAGTGATGTCATGTTGATGGTATGTTCCCTTGACATTTTATAATTAGAACACACAGTCTTTTCAAGCACACACAAAACATTTACCAAAATTAATGATATTCTGGGCTCTAAAATAACTCTCAGTAAATATAAAAGAATTTGAGCCATATAAGTTATGCTCTTTGACAATAAGAAAACTAAATTTAGAAATTAATAACAGAAAGATGCCTGGAAAATCCACAAATGTCTGGAAACTAAGTAATAAACTCCTAAGTAGGGCTTCCCTGGTGGCGCAGTGGTTGAGAGTCCCCCTGCCTATGCAGGGGACACAGGTTCGTACCCGGGTCCAGGAAGATCCCACATGCCGCGCAGCGGTGGGCCCGTGAGCCATGGCCGCTGAGCCTGCGCGTCCAGAGCCTCTGCCCCGCAGTGGGAGAGGCCACAACGGTGAGAGGCCCACGTACCGCAAAAAAAAAAAACAACTCCTAAGTAACTCAAGGTCAAACAATAAATCCAAAGAAAAATTTTTAAGCATTTTGAACTGAATAAAAATGAAATCACACCCTATTTAAATTTGTGAGAATTCCCTAAAGCAGTACTGTACTTAGGAAATTTACAGAACTAAACACCTATATCAGAAAAGAAAAAAGGTCGCAGTGACTTGAATAAGAAGGGTAAAATTAAACTCAAAGTAAGTAGAAGAAAGGAAATAATAATAAGGATCAGAGTAAAAATCAATTAAACAGAAGACAGAAAATATAAATGAAACCAAGAGCTGATTCATCGAGGTCAATAAAATTGATAAACCTCTAGCCTAGGGTTTCTCCACCTTGACACTACTGACATTTCGGCTGAATGATTCTTTGTTGAGAGGATCTCTCCTGTTCATTGTAGGATCTTTAGCAGCATCCCTGGCCTTGACCCACTAGATGCCAATAGCAAATGCCCACCCACCCCACCTCACCACATTGTCTCCAGATATTATCTCATCTCCAAAACATGTTAAGTGTTCCTGGTGGCAGTAGGGTAAAGTTCAACCCATATTCCGGCTCCATAAACAAAAATTAACTCAAAGTAGATGGACCTAAATGTAAAACGAAAGACTTCATGGTTTTACATGCTTTTATAGAGTTTTCCTATGAGTTTTATAACTCTAAGGAAAAAAATCTTTGTGACCTTGAGTTAGGCAAAGATTTATTAGGTATAACACCAAAAGTATACTCCATAAAAGAATAAATTGATATATTGGACTTTAGTAAGATTTAAAACTTCTTCAAAGATCTGTTAAGAGAATGTAAGACGAGCAACAGACTGAACGTAAATATTTGCAAATCATGTATCTGATAAAGGACTTGTATCCAGAATATATAAAAAAAACTCTCAAAACAGTTACTGAATAAGGAAGTAACTAACCCAATTAAAAATGAGCAAAAACTGCAAAGAAACTTCAACAACAAAAAAAGATATTATATGGATGGTAAATAAGCACATCATTGGTCATCAGGGAAATGCAAATTAAAACCACAATGAGATACCACTACACATCTAACAGAATGGCTATGAAAGCTTAACCATACCAAGTGCTGACAAGGATGCAGAGCAACTAGAACCCTCACGCACTAATTTGGGAATGTAAAATGATACAACCACTTTGGGAAAGTATGGGAGTTTCTTTTTTTTTTTTTTTTTTTTTTTGCGGTACACGGGCCTCTCACTGTTGTGGCCTCTCCCGTTGCAGAGCACAGGCTCCAGACGAGCAGGCTCAGCGGCCATGGCTCACAGGCCCAGCCGCTCCGCGGCATGTGGGATCCTCCCGGACCGGGGCACGAACCCGTGTGCCCTGCATCGGCAGGCGGACTCCCAACCACTGCGCCACCAGGGAAGCCCGGGAATTTCTTTAAAAGTTAAACATACGGGATTTACCTGGTGGTCCAGTGGCTAAGACTTCGCGCCCCCAATGCAGGGGACGCAGGTTCGATCCCTGGTCAGGGAACTAGATCCCACATGCCGCAACTAAGAGTTCACAAGCCGCAACTAAAAGATCCCACACGTGGCGACGAAGATCCTGCATGCCGCAACTAAGACCCGGTGCAACCAAATAAATAAATAAATATTTTAAAAAAAGAAAAGTTAAACATACACCTACCATATGATCTAGCCATTCCGCTCCTAGAAAGTAGGTGTCCATACAAAGACTGAACATAATGTTCACAGCAGCTTTATTTTTAATAGCCAAAAACTGGAAAAAACCAAATGTCTATCAATGGGTGAATGGATAAATGAACTTGGGTATACCCATACAATAGAACACCACTTAGCAATAAAAAGGAATCAACTACTGATACACACAACAACATAGATGAATCTCAAAATAATTATGTTGAGTGAAAGAAGCCAGACAAAAAAGAGAACATACTGTGTGATACCAGTCATATAAAATTCTGAAAATACGAAATAATCCATAGGGTCAGAGCTACCCACTGGTTGCTTGGGAAAGAAGGATGCAGGGTGTAGGGAGGGACCAGAGGGAAAGGTGGATTCACAGATCTATACATAAGTCAAAAACTCATCAAATTTAACACTAAAATATGCGGCTTACTGTATGTCAATTACATTCGATGAAGCTGTTTATAAAATTATCACACAAAATGAGAAAGGCTAGACAGTTTAAGATAAAAACAATCAAAAAAGAACTTAACCTGCAATTTCACAAAGAATTACAGGCTTTAAATATAAGTGATTTTACAGTATTCCAGACACAATCCTTTATTTTGTAAAAGTAGGAAAGGGGACACATGACTCAGGTAATTGGTAAATATGAAAGTAAGAAAAAAAAAAGAGAGAGAGATCTCAAGAACACACAGTGAAGCCCTGAAGAATGGGCTATTGCATTTAACATTAAGATTATTTCTGAATTATAGCTAATCTGAAACATTTCATAATTCTGAAAAAAAGGAAAAATGTTTTCATTTTTCCCAATTTGGCCTGCCCCATTCCTAGACAGAATTAGGTGCTTTCCTCCTCCCACAGCCCCTAGAACACATCTTTTCTAGCACCACCATGTGTGTATTGCAATGGCTTGTCTTCACTAGACAAACAGGTCCATCAGGATATGGACTGTCTTTTGATGCTGGCATAGTGGTTAAATATAAGTGGAGACTGAGAGCCTGGCTTCCTATCCTAGGCTGTGCCATTCACCTACTGTGCAGACTCAGAAAGTTACTTCAGTTTTATAAACTATAAAATAGGGCCAATAGGGTATATACGAGGATTCAATGTGAAGATATCCAAACTTTGGCCTACGAGGCCCTGCATGATCTGTCACCTGATTACCACTCTCTCATCATTTAGTTCTCTCCCTCCAGCTGACAGTGCTCAGCCACAAGACCTACTCTCAGATCCAATCAATCCACACACTATCAAGCTCTTTCCTGACTCAATGCTATCTCCTCTGCTGATCTTCCACGCCTCCCTCCTTTCCTCACCTCCTACCCTACAACACACTGCACTGCAGGACGAGTGGTGGGATCTGATTTACATTTTAAAAACTATGATTAGTTAAGTAATGTCTTTTATGTTCTGCCTATCTTCCTGACTTGCTAAGACAGCTAACAGCTGTCCTGTGCCTTATTATAACTCCAGCACCTAGCACAATACATTGTAAGCATTCAACAAATTTTTATTAGATGAATGAGGTAACCTATGTGAAGCATTTACTGGTACAAAATAAGTATTCCATAAATAGTTATTATTATTATTTGTAACTCCAGAGTCCAGCACAATGGCTGGCATATGGTAAGAGCTCATCTGAGTAAATGAAAAAATAATTTTCTGAAATTATTGAAAATCTATATTTAAAACATATGAGTAATGACAAATGAATCAATTGCCTTTCACACTTTCCCTTACTTATCAAGACGTGACGGATTCCAGTTTTGAGCTTTACATTAAACTCTCAGTCATGCTATTGAGGGCACAACCTAGAAAAATCCCATTGTGACTCAGTTCTCTAAACATACTGCAATATCCTGCAAACACAATGAGCACTAATGCACTGAAATGCTTGTAAATTTCTAACTGGGTAAATTTATAAGATTTTTTTTAAGAAACCTTAATGTACAAGGTTGAGCTGACCCAACTGATTTGACTTTGATTTTTGTTGGCTTCAAATAAAGCTCATTAACTTAAACATATGGACAAAGAACTAAGAATTTTCACTTTTTACTTACTTTGACATCTCCAGAGTTTTCACCGCGAAAAAACTTAATGAGGATTGCACCTGTTCTCTTCTCCCTCGGGTGCTTGCGGGGGTGGGGGGCGTGATGGCGCAGCTAAGGCCACTCAGTAACTATCTCAGGAAGAGCCCGAGAGAGTCTCAAGAGTTTTGCAGAAAGGGAAGGTAACTAAAGAAGGAGTGGTGCATTAAAGTATAAAAACACACCAAATGTTCCATCTCCTAAAAGGTGAACACTCAACCCGATGATGTTTACAATGGCTCAAGGGCGGGCACCCGAGTGGTGAGCGGGCCAGGTATGGTTCGGGGGCTTAACTGTAACCCCAACCCTAAAAGTGGTCGGACTTATCCTAGCACAACCACGTAATATCTGCAAGGAGTTCTTCGGAGCTCTGGAAACTTTTAGGAAAGCAGATGAAAGTTGTTTGAAATCAAACAAACTTTAAAAAAAAAAAAAACGATGCAAAAGTGTTGAGCGGCGAGAAGGAACCTCCTGTGTTTGACTCTGACTTGCTGGTGCACGTACACAATCGTGCTTGCTAGCATCTGGCTCAGACTCTCCCTTCCACTAGGGGAGGATAAAATAATAACTTTCGGAAATAACAGGCGTCCACAAAGGCAAAGGTTACACAGGACCGCTCAACCTCCATCAAATAAGGTGGCTAATGTTGTTTGGAGCAGCAGATTCCACATAAGTCTCCCCTCGCTCTTTTTTAACAGAAGAAAAACAACCCAAAAAGGAGAAGGTGCTACCGTCAGACCCTCAAGGCAATTTCAGACAACAAAGACCCCAAGCAATCGAAATGGAATTATAATCCTAGCCGTCCAAGCGGCCCCCGCCGAGGAGGCGCTCGGCCGCCGCGGTTCCTACCGTGCCGGGACCCCCGGGGCCGCTCGCGCTCTCCAGCCCGGTGAGCCCCGCCCGCCGGTCCTCTGAGACCCTGGGCTAGCCTCGCGCCGCCCACGGTCTGGCAATCTCCGCGCCGCGGCTCTCCGCGTTCTAGCTCACGCGGCGTTCAAAATCTTTCCCGCCCAGGCGTGACGCGAGGAGCGAAAACAATCAGCGGACCGCGAGCGCCGGGGCCTGGGCCCGACGCTGGCGACGGGCGGATGGGGGCCGCGCCACCGGCGCAGCCCCTTTCCCAGGCGGGCGGACCGGCGGGCTAGGGAGGTGACACAAAGAAACCGGAGAGACAAACGCCACTCGCTGGCGCTCGCTCCAATCTCCGAAACGCCCCGCCCGCTGACAAGTTTGCGGCGCCCTCCACGCACCCCGCTCTTGCCACCCGGGCAAAGTTTCCCGTGGCCGGGCTCGGACCCCCGCAGTGGGCCGGGTCCAGTCTCCCGCCGCCCTCGCCCCCGGCTCGGGGACCTTGCCCTCCTTCGCCCCCGCCCCTTCCCCTCCCTCCCGCTCTCCTTCCCTTGCCACAGACCGCTCTCTCCGGGGCGCACCGGGGTGCAAGGGCCCCGCCGCCGCGCTCCCCTGCTGCCGGCCCGGCGAGGGGCGAGGGCGCGGGCTAGAGCCTGCCCGGGTCGGCGCCCCACTCGCCTTGCTCCTTCGATCGCGCCTCTTGCTCGGTCTCCCACTCGCCTTTTAGGTCCAGCGGAAGGCTCGGGGCGCAGCAGAGCGCGCTCCGCTCCTTGGCGCTCGGAAAGCTGCAAACCACGCCCCGCGCCTTCCCCGCCCGCAGCCAGCCGCCGAGTCCCGCGCTCGCCGCTCGGCGGCCTGTGTCGAGCCCGCCCGCGAGTGCTGGAGGCGGAGCAGCTGCCTCCCCCCGCAGGCCCTGCCGCAGCCCAGGGCTGGCAACTTTCTTTCCTGTTCTGTAACATCAGAGATGGTCTGAGGGAGATGCTAACTCAGAATGCAGGTTAACCACCGGGAGTGGGGGGGCATGTCACAAACTCCCTCAAATAAGCTTTTCGGGTCGATTTCAGCGAGAAACTCCTCTAACATTCTTGGACTCCGAGGTCTTGGAAGTGGGGGTAAGAGAGGAGATCTGCGAATTAGCTACCAGACCTTGATCAAGTCAGTAAACGTTTGTGAACCCTTTGTAAAATGAGAAATTGGAATTAGATGGCCTTTAAGATCTGGATCAGTATTTCCTATCGCATGGTCCAGACCTCAGTGTCACCTGGAGGGAAGGGGAGGCGCTTGTTAATAATGAAGAATGCAGGGTCCCTCCTGCCCCCTGGACTCTGGGAAGTGGGGAACAGCCTCAATCTTACAACACAATATACAACTTCTTGGTCTGAAACTCAGTGGAAACTAGATCCTCGGGAATCCAAACTGCAAGTGCCAGTTTGATTTTCCAGCAAATTACTCAGTGCCTTTGGGCTCAGAATGCTGTCAACTGACTCCCGCTTACCTCCTGTGCTGCTATTACAGTATTACGGAGGCACTCGAGGTCCTAAATGAAAGGTATTGTGTCAACTCACTATAATCACATGAAGAAGCAGTGACTTTAAAGTATTTCTCTATTGAGTTTGTATCACAATCAAATTTAATTTTTTATAAGTCCAAGTTCATATGTGTTGTATGGCTCAAGAATCTTGCCTGGATTACTTAAATTTGGTGCTTATGACCCAAACTAAATGGTAAGGAGCAGAGATTAAGAGGTTTGATAATGCATTCAGTTAACATACATTCATGGAAAAAAACTAGCTAAAAATTGTAGCCACAATTTGAGACAATTATTTCAAAAAGCTATACCTCTGTAGCGGGATGATTCCAGTAAGTTGTTTAAAAAGCACATTAGGGACTTCCCTGGTGGCGCAGTGGTTAAGAATCCGCCTGCTAATGCAGGGGACAAGGTTCAATCCCAGGAAGATCCCACATGCTGCAGAGCAGCAACTACTGAGCCTGCGCTCTAGAGCCCGTGAGCCACAACTACTGAGCCCTTGTGCCGCAACTACTGAAGCCTGTGTGCCTAGAGCCTGTGCTCTGCAACAAGAGAAGCCATCTCAATGAGAAGCCTGCGCACCGCAACGAAGAGTAGCCCCTGCTCACCACAACTGGAGAAAGCCCATGTGCAGCAATGAAGACCCAACGCAGCCAAAAAAATAAGTAAAATAAATAAACTTTTTTTTAAAAAGCACATTATCTTGATGGTCAATAGCTTCCTAATCTACTGTTCTTCCTTGTATTCCAAGATAATCCTTCTGATAGTATCACTTCTCTTCTTGGACTACCTAGGTTTACATTATAATTAATGGCTTGGGTCACAACAAAGGTCTATAAAGCAAGGAGATCCTTCTGGTCAACTTTGGGGAGGAGTTGGTCTCCAGGATTCGTGAAGCTGTCTACAAAGCATTGTGTGCTATTTTCCTTCTCTGTTCTATTCATTCTATTTGTTTCTATTTTATGTGGGTTGCTTCTTTTATAGTAAATGCCCAAATCATCATGGCAACAGTCTCTGGAGAAGATGTTATGGATAATTTTTTAATTATTGTTCCATTCCAGGCATCTATGCTACAAGTCCTCAAAGTGAAAGGACTGTTGTTCCATATCGTATCTAGTGCACTTAAAAGAGTCCAGAATAAAGTGTCTCAAATGTTTTCAGATGTCCCCAATTAGAGCCTCTTAATTACCTGTGGTGTCTCCTAGCCATGCCAATTTGGATATTAAATTAATACCTACTTTTAAATTCACAAATTAGACTAAAGGCAGGAGCACTGAAACAGATCCTCCACATTTTGAAATGAAAATAATATGTAATGCTAAGCCAAACAGAGACACACCTGGTTCTTTTGAAATACTACACTAGGCATGTGAAGGGACGGCTCATACACTTACATCTCTGACTGGCAGAGTAAGGGCTGCCATGAACCCAGCTGTGCCCACATTCTCCCATGCACCAAAACACAGACATAGTACAGTAACATAGTATGATGTCATGTTATGTCTTAGTTATTATTTACAGCAGGCCTCTGTATTTATAGCAAAAGATCCATCCAGCTCAACAGCCCACCTGAGAGACTTTACCAGCTCCAATTGTGCGAAGCATACATTTTGCAAATTGATCACACTGAAAGCACATCTGTGACTGGGTAAACAATCATGCTGTGGCACATGGTGAGAAATACTGAAGCAGACATTCGATATATGCTGGCACATTGTACTGAGCAAGGCGGAAAACATGGCCTGAGGCATTCAAGTGAGTTGGACATCCTCATGCCACTAAAGGAATTAGAGTCAACACTCTTTAAGTTAGGCAGCAACTCCTCTCTGAACTCCATTGCTGTTTACATCCCTGCATCCCACATTGGACTGTGAGTTCCTTGTCTTTTGCATCCAGAGTGCCTGAATAAGAAAGGCAATGGATTTTATACTGGGAGCAAATTCTAGTCTGGTATTTGGGTGCCATGTTGAGAAGGATTATGGGGCTGCATCTAGGTTTTGCAAGAAAGAATACAAGTTGATTAGAAACTGAGTCTCGGCCATGGGCACAGAAGGAGAGAGTATTGACAATAGTATCATGTATTTATCAACATAATGGTAATAGAAGAAAATGTTAAATGATTGACCCAATGGGTAAGTGAATTTAAGAACAACACAGAGTATCTTTAGCTGAAGAAGCAGGTATAATATTAATTAATTCGAGGCAGTGTAAGACCATGTTACTACTTGTTTCTGTTTTATTAACAATGTTACCACTAAAGATATAAGGAGATTGGTTTACAACTAAATACTCCTTGTTAGGCTGTTAACAACATTTTGCTACAATATTTTTTACCACACTGGGAGCACATGTGTAAGCCTGGGATGAAAATAGCTGGCCAGGAAAACAGCTCTGTTCCTCTTTGTCCAAGAGTCCAGTCACACCCTGTAAGGACCTGAGCTCCTTATCTCATTCTGGTCTTGTTTCCTGCCAAACCAAGAAACTAACAAATAAATGTTGGCTAATTGCTCCCTGGACCAATGTGATCTTTCTGACCATTGTCCTGATTCAAGTAGAAAGGTGTGTCCAACAACATGCAAGTGTGCCCTGCCAGTTTATGCAGTAGACGGTCTCCTAAAATACTGAGCCAATCAATTGAGTTTCTGCCTATTGAATCAGAGTCCAACATTACAGAGTTTGAAGAAAAATTAAAACAAATATGCTATGATTCAGTGAAATCGTATATGTAAAATGCTAAGCATGGAGGCTGGCATGCAGTAGGCACTCAACAAATGATAGCTATTATTAAAATAATTTTAGTTAGTAACAGTGGGGCTTAGAAAGGTATTATTTCAAAAGCACTTTTATTGAATTGGTAAATCAAATTATTGGGTTAAAAAAATATTCCATAGCTCACCTCATTTTACACGAAAGAAGACTGAGGCCCCTAATGGCATAAAACTAGTAGTGGCAGTCCCTAGATTAGAACCTAGAGAAGTTTTTAGCAGAAATAAATGTATCATTTAGAGGAATTCAGTTGTACATCTTGTTATTTGTTTTACTCCCAAATGCTAAGCACTGAATTAATCACACTGCTCAGCTCACAGTAAAAAAATAGTAAAAATAAGAGACATCAATATATCTCTCTCAAGGAAAGACATGTTTAATGGATCAAATTAAAAATTGATGACAAAATCTCAAAAACAAATAGTCCTTTCCACCTGAAAATTTTAAAGTGTACTATTAAAGAAGTATTGGATGAAATGGAAAATACAATATAAATTAAACTCAAATCATTTCCAAAAAAAATAATGCTAATGGAAAAAATACATATCAGAATCTATAAAAAACAAATCAGTGAATACAGAAAAATTTACAGCTTTCAAATATTTATACAATGAGAATAAAAGAATGACTATAAATGAATTCTTTTTCTAACATGAAAAGCTAAAGCAAAGAAAAGCAGAGGAAGAAAATAACGACAAAAGCAATGAGGTTGAATATAGAGACCCAGGAGGACTGATAATCAATATGCTGATTATTTGAAAATAAAAAAAATTTTAATGACAGACGACTAATGAAGCTATTCCAGAAAAAAAGGAAGAATGCAAAAACATTCAAAATATTCAAAACATTCAAAACATTCAAAATGCCAAGGGGTTATAGAAACAGAAACTTACATAGTATAACATAATTATTTTCATAGTATTACAAAAATACATTGGAAAACTTAGATTTAATGGAAATCACAATATGCCAAAATTAATCCCAGTAAAGATTGAAAGCCGAGACAAACCAATTTTACTAGAAGAAATAAAGAAACATATCAAAGAACTACCTACACAAAAAAGTGTCAGGCCCAGATGGTTTCACAAGGTAATTCTAAATCCCCAAAGATCTGATACTTAGATGCTACATACATTGATTCAGAGCATTTTAAAAGAAGAAAATTTTCCAAAATAAAAAGAAAAAATATTCCAAATTGTTTTTACAAAGCCAGCATGACATCAATTCCAAAATATGACAAATATTGCACCATTCTCAGTTATGCATATAAATGTAAAAATTTTTAAGTCAACATCAGCAGCAGAATACAAAAGCACATTAAAAATAAAAATACTTGAGCCTACCTGGGGTCTTTTGTGCAGCTAATGGCGGACTCTGGGAGGCTCATGCCAAGGAGTACTTCCCAGAACTTCTACTGCCAGTGTCCTTGTCCCCACGGTAAGCCACATCCACCCCCCGCCTCTACAGGAGACCTTCCAACACGAGCAGGTTTGAAGTATTTTTAAAAATAAATTTGGACATTCACAGAAAGATAGACAAGATGAAAAGGCAGAGGGCTATGTACCAGATGAAGGAACAAGATAAAACCGCAGATAAACAAAAGAAAATTCTGAATTATTTTTCTGGAAGGTTGCCTGGAGATAGGCAACCTTCCAGAAAAAGAATTCAGAATAATGATAGTGAAGATGATCCAGGACCTCAGAAAAAGAATGGAGGGAAAGATAGAGAAGATGCAAGAAATATTTAACAAAGACCTAGAAGAATTAAAGAACAAACAAACAGAGATGAACAATACAATAACTGAAATGAAAACTACACTAGAAGGCATCAATAGCAGAATAACTGAGGCAGAAGAACGGATAAGTGACCTGGAAGACAGAAGGGTGGAATTCACTGCTGTAGAACAGAATAAAGAAAGAAGAATGAAAAGAAATGAAGACAGCCTAAGAGACCTCTGGGACAACATTAAACGCAACAACATTCGCACTATAGGGGTCCCAGAAGGAGAAGAGGGAGAGAAAGGACCCGAGAAAATATTTGAAGAGATTATAGTCGAAAACTTCCCTAACATGGGAAAGGAAATAACCACCCAAGTCCAGGAAGCACAGAGTCCCACACAGGATAAACCCAAGGAGAAACAAGCCGAGACACATAGTAATCAAACTGGCAAAAATTAAAGACAAAGAAAAATTATTGAAAGCAGCGAGGGAAAAACGACAAATAACATACAAGGGAACTCCCATAAGGTTAACAGCTGATTTCTCAGCAGAAACTCTACAAGCCAGAAAGCAGTGTCATGATATACTTAAAGTGATGAAAGGAAAGAACTTACAACCAAGATTACTCTACCCGGCAAGGACCTCATTCAGATTCAATGGAGAAATCAAAAGCTTTACAGGGCTTCCCTGGTGGTGCAGTGGTTGAGAGTCTGCCTGCCAATGCAGGGGACACAGGTTCGTGCCCCGGTCCGGGAAGATCCCACATGCCGCGGGGTGGCTGGGCGCGTGAGCCATGGCCGCTAAGCCTGCGCGTCCGGAGCCTGTGCTCCGCAACGGGAGAGGCCAAAAGAGTGAGAGGCCCACATACCGCAAAAAAAAAAAAAAAAAAAAGCTTTACAGACAAGCAAAAACTAAGAGAATTCAGCACCACCAAACCAGCTCTACAACAAATTCTAAAGGAACTTCTCTAAGTGGGAAACACGAGAGAAGAAAAGAAACTGCAAACGCAAACCCAAAACAATTAAGAAAATGGTCATAGGAACATACATACCGATAATGACCTTAAACATGAATGGATTAAACGCCCCAACCAAAAAACACAGGCTTGCTGAATGGATACAAAAACAAGACCCATATATATGCTGTCTACAAGAGACCTACTTCAGACCTAGAGACACATATACACTGAAACTGAGGGGATGGAAAAAGATATTCCATGCCAATGGAAATCAAAAGAAAGCTGAAGTAGCAATACTCATATCAGATAAAATAGACTTTAAAATAAAGAATGTTACAAGAGACAAGGAAGGACACTACATAATGATCAAGGGATCAATCCACGAAGAAGATATAACAATTATAAATATATATGCACCCAACATAGGAGCACCTCAATACATAAAGCCACTGCTAACAGCTATAAAAGAGGAAATCAACAGTAACACAGTAATAGTGGGGGACGTTAACACCTCCCTTACACCAATGGAGAGATCATCCAAAATGAAAATAAATAAGGAAACAGAAGCTTTAAATGACACAATAGATCAGATAGAGTTAACTGATATTTATAGGACATTCCATCCAAAAACAGCAGATTAGACTTTCTTCTCAACTGCGCACGGAACATTCTCCAGGATAGATCACATCTTGGGTCACAAATCAAGCCACAGTAAATTTAAGAAAATTGAAATCATATCAAGCGTCTTTTCTGACCACAAGGCTATGAGATTAGAAATGAACTACAGGGAAAAAAACGTAAAAAACGCAAACACATTGAGGCTAAACAATACGTTACTAAATAACCACGAGATCACTGAAGAAATCAAAGAGGAAATCAAAAAATACCTAGAGACAAACGACAATGAAAACATGACGATCCAAAATCTATGGGATGCAGCAAAAGCAGTTCTGTAGCTATACAAGCCTACCTCAAGAAACAAGAAAAATCTCAAATAAAAACTCTAACCTTACACCTAAAGGAACTAGAGAAAGAAGAACAAACAAAACCCAAAGTTAGCAGAAGGAAAGAAATCATAAAGATCAGAGCAGAAATAAATGAAATAGAAACAAAGAAAACAATAGCAAGGATCAATAAAACTAAAAGCTGGTTCTTTGAAAAGATAAGCAAAATTGATAAACCATTAGCCAGACCTATCAAGAAAAAGAGGGAGAGGGCCCAAATCAATAAAATTAGAAATGAAAAAGGAGAAGTTACAACAGACACCACAGAAATACAAAGCATCCTAAGAGACTACTGCAAGCAACTCTATGCCAATAAAATGGACAACCTGGAAGAAATGGACAAATTCTCAGAAACATATAACCTTCCAAGACTGAAGAAATAGAAAATATGAACAGACAAATCACAAGTAATGAAATTGAAACTGTGATTAAAAATCTTCCTACAAACAAAAGTCCAGGACCAGATGGCTTCACAGGAGAATTCCATCAAACATTTAGAGAAGAGCTAACACCCATCCTTCTCAAACTCCTCCAAAAAATTGCGGAGGAAGGAACACTCCCAAACTCATTCTATAAGGCCACCATCACCCCAATACCAAAACCAGACAAAGATACTACAAAAAAAGAAAATTACAGACCAATATCACTGATGACTATAGATGCAAAAATCCTCAACAAAATACTAGCAAACAGAATCCAACAACACATTAAAAGGTTCATTCACCATGAACAAGTGGGATTTATCCCAGGGATGCAAGGATTCTTCAATATACGTAAGTCAATCAATGTGATAAACCATATTAACAAATTGAAGAATAAAAACCATATGATCATCTCAATAGATGCAGAAAAAGCTTTTGACAAAATTCAACACCCATTTATGATAAAAACTCTCCAGAAAGTGGGCATAGAGGGAACCTACCTCAACATAATAAAGGCCATATACGACAAACCCACAGCAAACATCATTCTCAGTGGTGAAAAACTGAAAGCATTTCCTCTAAGATCAGGCACAAGAGAAGGATGTCCACTCTCACCACTATTATTCAACATAGTTTTGGAAGTCCTAGCCACGGCAATCAGAGAAGAAAAAGAAATAAAAGGAATACAAATTGGAAAAGAAGAAGTAAAACTGTCAGTGTTTGCAGATGACATGATACTATACAGAGAGAATCCTAAAGATGCCACCAGAAAACTACTAGAGCTAATCAATGAATTTGGTAAAGTAGCAGGATACAAAATTAATGCACAGAAATCTCTTGCATTCCTACACACTACCAATGAAAAATCAGAAAGAGAAATTAAGGAAACAATCCCATTTACCATCACATCAAAAAGAATAAAATACCTAGGAATAAACCTACCTAGGGAGACAAAACACCTGTATGCAGAAAACTATAAGACACTGATGAAAGAAATTAAAGATGATACCAACAGTTGGAGAGATATACCATGTTCTTGGATTGGGAGAATCAATATTGTGAAAATGGCCATACTACCCAAAGCAAGCTACAGATTCAATGCAATCTCTATCAAATTACCAATGGCATTTTTCATGGAACTAGAATAAAAAATCTTCAAATTTGTTTGGAGACACAAAAGACCCTGAATAGCCAAAGCAGTCTGGAGGGAAAACAACAGAGCTGGAGGAATCAGACTCCCTGACTTCAGACTATACCAGAAAGCTACAGTAATCAAGACAATATGGTACTGGCACAAAAACAGAAACATAGATCAATGGAGCAAGATAGAAAGCCCAGAGATAAACCAACACACCTATGGTCAACTAATCTATGACAAAGGAGGCAAGGATATGCAATGGAGAAAAGACAGTCTCTTCAATAAGTGGTGCTGGGACAACTGGACAGCTACATGTAAAAGAATGAAATTAAAACACTCCCTAACACCATACACAAAAATAAACTCAAAATGGATTAGAGACCTAAATGTAAGACCGGACACTATAAAACACTTAGAGGAAAACATAGGAAGAACATTCTTTGACATAAATCACAGCAAGATCTTTTTTGATCCACCTCCTACAGTAATGGAAATAAAAACAAAAATAAACAAATTGGCACCTAATGAAACTTCAAAGCCTTTGCACAGCAAAGGAAACCATAAACAAGACGAAAAGACAACCCTCAGAATGGGAGAAAATATTTGCAAACGAATAAACAGACAAAGGATTAATCTACAAAATATATAAACAGGTCATGCACCTCAATATTAAAGAAACAAACAACCCAATCCAAAAATGGGCAGAAGACCTAAATAGACATTTCTCCAAAGAAGACATACAGATGACCAAGAAGCACATGCAGAGCTGCTCAATATCACTAATTATTCAAGAAATGCAAGTCAAAATGACAGTGAGGTATCACCTCACACCAGTCAGAATGGGCATCATCAGAAAATCTACAAACAACAAATGCTGGAGAGGGTGTGGAGAAAAGGGAACCCTCTTGCACTGTTGGTGGGAATGTAAATTGACACAGCCACTATGGAGAACAGTATGGATGTTCCTTATATAACTAAAAATAGAATTTCCATATGATCCAGCAATCCCAGTACTGGACATATACCCAGAGAAAACCATAATTCAAAGAGACACATGCACCCCAATGTTCATTGCAGCACTATTTACAACAGCCAGGTCATGGAAGCAACCTAAATGCCCATCGACAGATGAATGGATAAAGAAGATGTGGTACATGTATACAATGGACTATTACTCAGCCATAAAAAGGAGCGAAATTGGGTCATTTGCAGAGACGTGGATGGATCTAGAGACTGTCATACAGAGTGAAGTAAGTCAGAAAGAGAAAAACAAATATCGTATATTAATGCATGTGTGTGGAACCTAGAAAAATGGTACAGATGAACCAGTCTGCAGGGCAGAAGTTGAGACACAGATGTAGAGAACAAACGTATGGACACCAAGGGGGGAAAGCCGTGGTGGGGTGTGGATGATGGTGTGCTAAATTGGGCAATTGGGATTGACATGTATACACTGATGTGTATAAAATTGATGACTAATAAGAACCTGCTGTATAAAAAAAATAAATAAAATTCAAAAATTAAAATAAATAAATAAATTTGAAGGAAAGAATATAAATAAAAATACTTTATGCAACCCCCTCCTTGGTATTCACCCAAATGAGCTGAAAACTTACACCATGCAAAAACCTTCACATGGTTGTTTACAGCAGCTTTATTCATAATTGTCAAAACTTGGAAGCAATAAAGATGTCCTTCAGTAGGTGAATGGATAAATAAACTGTGATACACCCAAGCAATGGAATATCATTCAGTTCTAAAAATGAAAGGGACTATCAAGTCATGAAAAGACACAGACGAATCTTAAATGTTTATTATTAAGTGAAAGAAGTTAATCTGAAAAGGTTACATCCTATGACTCCAATTATATGACCTTTGGGGAAAGGCAAAACAATGGAGACAATAAAAAGATCAGTGGTTTCCAAGGATTGGAGGAGAGAGGGGTAAATAGATGAAGCACAAAATTTTAGGGCAGTGAAACTATTCTATATGATACTATTGTATAATGTTGGGTATATATCATTACACATTTGTCCAAACCCATAGAATGTACAGTGCCCAGAGTGAACCCACATGTAAACTATGGACTTTGGGTGATAATGATGCATCAATGTAGGTTCATTGATTGTAACAAATGTTCACTCAGCTGGAGGCTGTTGATAGTGGAGGAGTGTTTGTGTGTAGCAGGCAGGGAGTATATAGGAAACGTCCAAACCTTCCTTTCAATTTTGGTGTGAACCTAAAACTGCTCTAAAAAATAAAGTCTGTTAAAAACATTTTTTTAAACCCGAATTTTATGACCAAGATAGATTTATTCTAAGAACATAAGGATGGTTCAATATTAAGAAGACCATTAATATAATTTAACATATTAATGGACATAAGGAGGATAATGCTAAGATTATTTCCACAAGTGCTGAAAAGGCTTTTAATACAATTTAATATCTTTTTCTGCTAAAAAGAAAAAAACTCAATAAAATAGAAATTGATGGATACTTCCTCACATAATAAAATTATAAAATATATTTCAGCATCTTACTGGGGAAATATTAGAGGCATTCCTACTAAGGTCAAGGACAAAGCAAGGATGCTCACTATCTCCACTATAACTTACTATTTTAATGGAGATTAGCCAGTGTAATAAGACAAACCAATTCAATTAAAGGCATAAAATCTGGAAATGAAGAAGTGAAATTACATTTGCCGATGTTCTTAGAAGACACATAGAAGATCCAAGGAATCAATGCTAAAACTAACACGAACATTGAAGAATTCAGTAATGGTTGGTAGCTTTAAAGTTAACATACAAAAACAATTACCCTTCATACATATCAAACAGTAAGAAGACTTAATGTAAAAGTAAACCTTGTTTACAAAAGCAATGAAAATGTAAAATACTAAAGAGTAAACTTAACCAAAACTATACAAACTTATATGTGAAAAATCTTAAAACACTCTTGAAAAACGCAATAACAGGGCTTCCCTGGTGGCGCAGTGGTTGAGAGTCCGCCTGCCGATGCAGGGGACATGGGTTCGTGCCCCGGTCTAGGAAGATCCCACATGCCGCGGAGCGGCTGGGCGCGTGAGCCATGGCCGCTGAGCCTGCGCGTCCGAGCCTGTGCTCCGCAACGGGAGAGGCCACAACAGTGAGAGGCCCGTGTACCGCAGAAAAAAAACAAAAAACAATAGCAATCTTGAACAAATGGAAAGGATCCTGTGTTCTTGAATAAGGCAAATAAAATTAAGATGTCAATTTTCCTCAAAATTAATACATAAATATGCCAGTTTCATAATGGTACTAACATGATTTTATTTCTGGAGTTAAGTAAGTTTATAAGCAAAGTCAAATGACAAACTGGGAGGAAATATTACTACTCACATAAAGAGTAAAGGGCTATTGCCCTAATGAATGTGAGTAAAATCATCGAAATCCAATATAAATATTGGCAAAAGACATGAACAGATAATTCACAAAAAGGATATATAAATGGATCTCAAGCATATGAGAAAATGTTCAACTTCATAAAAGAAATCCGAATTAAAACTCCACTGAAATATCATATTTAGAATCTATTACTTTGGCAGAAATTCAGAAGTCTGATGTTGTACTCTGTTCCTGTGGCTCTGTGCAAGAATGCTCTCATATGTTGTTACTGACAGTACAAAATGGGTCAACCCCATATGAAGAAAAATCTGGCAATATCTAGTAAAGCTACATATAATCCCTCTAAGAATTTACCCTGAGGAGATATCTCCACAAAGAGAAAACAACATATGTACAAGGTCTTCCACAAAGAGCAGCACTATTTGTTCCACCGCCAGATGATTTCTTTTAGGTTTCGCCAGTGAGCAACAGAGATAGGAAGGCAGGAGAAGGGAGGAGAGGCTTGCCTCCCATTTCCAGTCCCAGTCAGATCCCCTCAGCAGCACGAGGACAGCTGTACCTCCAGCCTTCTGCTTCTTTTGGCGCTCACAGCCTCAAAAGCATGCCACCTTCCTCCCAGAAGTTCCAACACCAGTCTCAGAACCTCCCCCCACCCCCAGCTGTCTGAGCACCAGCTGTGGAGCACTTGAGGACCAGCCCCATGGTGCCCCCAAGAGGTCACAGCTGTGGACAATCTCCTCTGGAGGACTGGGCACAGCCTGTGGGAGCCCCTCCTCCAAGTCCCCAGGTTCTATTCATGCTACCTCTTCCATTTTGTTCCCTAGCCCTAGGAGCAATGTCTCCTTTCTATAGCTATTAATTAAAGGAGACCTAAATAAGTGAAGCGATATATCTTGTCATGTAATGGCAATGAGCAAAACACCATTGGCAGAGACACCGTCAAAATTGGAGTCCCTGAATGGCCCCACAAAACGAAACCAGTCTCCAGACTAAAATGCCCGCTTTGGAGCTATTACTTGAAGGAGAAAAAAGTCTACATTCTTTAAGCCCTCTATTTTGAGCTCTCTTTTCTGTAGCAAGCTTAGCTAAACCCGTACTAAGACATTGGATTAGAACTTCCCTGGTGGCGCAGTGGTTAAGAATCCACCTGCCAATGCAGGGGACTCGGGTTCGATCCCTGGTCCGGGAAGATCCCACATGCCATGGAGCAACTAAGTCCGTGTGCCACAACTACTGAGCCTGCGCTCTAGAGCCAGTGAGCCACAACTACTGAAGCCCACGCGCTCTAGGGACCACGTGCCGCAACTACTGAGCCCACGTGCTGCAACTGCTGAAGCCTGTGCACCTAGAGCCCGTGCTCCACAACAAAAGAAGCCACCGCAATGAGAAACCCGCACGCCGCAACAAAGAGTAGCCCCCGCTCGGCACAACTAGAGAAAGCCCGCGCACAGTAACGAAGACCCAACACAGCCAAAAAAAAAAAATTGGATTAAAGATTTAGATGTGAAAAACAAAAATAATAAAACTTTCAGAAGAAAATAGAAATTATCTTTATAACTTCACAGTATGGAGTGATTTCTTAAAGAAGAAAAAGTGCTTTTCATAAAAAGCACTAACCATAAAGGAAAAAAACCCACATTAAAACTAAGAACTGTTCATCAAAAGACAACATTAAAGGAGTGAAAAGACAAGTCACAGAAACAAGGTATTTTCAGCACAGAAGTTCTACAAAATCAATGAGAAAAAGGGAACAAATTAATAGACTAATTGAACTGCAGCTTTAGAGAGGAGAAAATACAGATGATCAATATGGAAAAAAAATGTTCGACCTTATTACTAATGAGAAAAAAATTTAATAAGACTATGGTGAGGTAATATTTTTACTCATTGAGAAAATTTTTAAATCAGAAAATACCAAATGCTAAGGAGGATGTAAATCCATAGGAACACTTACCAGTGCAAGTGTAAGCTGGTAAAAGCATTTTGAAGACCAATCTCACATTATCTTGTAAAACAGGAAATTTGCAAACTTTAAGAGGATTTCCACTTCTAGGCATACACCATGTATACCTAGGACATGTAAAAAATGTACATGTATATGACAGGTGCAAAAATGACTCATACATACATTTCTAGTAGCATAATTTTAAAATAAACTTTAGTGGAATAATATTAATATTATTAATATTATTAATAATATTTAATAATAATATTTAATGATATTAAACTTAGATTAAAATACAGACTCTAAGTGCAGTTCAATGTGTTTTAATGAATGTATATGTTTGAGCTACCTCTTCCACAGTCAAAATATAGAACATTTACATAACCCTGGAAAATTCTATTCCCAATCCCTTTCTCCAGGCAACTATTGATCTGACTTCTATCAGCATAGACTACTTTCATCTGTTCTAGAATTCATATAAGTGAAATCATACAGCGTGCATTCTTTTGTGTTGGCTTCTTTCCCATAATATAATGTTTTTGAGATTCATCTGTTTTTGCATGTATTAGTAGTTCATTCATTTTTATTGCTATGTCATTTTCCATTGTATGAATATATCATACAGTGATGGTCATCAGTTGTTTCATTTGGGGTTATTTTAGACCACTCTACTGTAAGTATTCTGCAAAAGTCTTTTTGTGGACATATGTTTTCATACCTAGGAATGCAATTGCTAGGAAATGGAATAGATATGTGCTTATTATTATTAAAAAATTGTGAAATTGATTTTCAAAGTGATTGTACCATTCTACACTTCCATGAGCAATATACAAGATTTCCAATTACCTCAGTTGGTGTCATCAGGTTTTTTTTTTTTTTTTTTTTTTTGCGGTACGCGGGCCTCTCACTGTTGTGGCCTCTCCCGTTGCGGAGCACAGGCTCCGGACACGCAGGCTCAGTGGCCATGGCTCACGGGCCCAGCCGCTCCGTGGCATGTGGGATCTTCCCAGACCGGGGCACGAACCCGTGTTCCCTGCATCGGCAGGTGGACTCCCAACCACTGCGCCACCAGGGAAGCCCTTGTCTGTTTGAAATTGGATTGTTTGTCTTTGTATTGTTGTCAGAGTTCTTTATAAAGCCCATTTACTAGATTTATGGGCTATTTGCAAATTTTCTGCCAGTCTGTGACTTGATTTTTCATTTTCTTACAGGTATCTTTGGAAAGCCAAATATTTGCTTTTTGTTGTTATTGTTTGAATTTGAAGAAATAAATTATCAACAAACAGGTACCATGCTTACTTTATTTTTTATTTTAAAAAATATTTATTTATTGGCTGCATTGGATCTTAGTTGTAGCACACGGGATCTTTTGTTGTGGTGTGCGGGCTCTCTTGTTGTGGCGCGTGGGCTTAGTTGCCCCGCGGGATGTGGGATCCTAGCTCCCGGACCAGGGATCGAACCAGTGTCCCCTGCATTGTAAGATGGATTCTCAACCACTGGACCACCAGGGAAGTCCCCATACTTATTTTATAAATGAGGAAACTAATGTTCATAATAGGTCATTTGCCAAGGGCTCTCATTAGAGTAAGTCTTGAAATGTGGGTTACACAGTAACTCTATGTTTAAAAAGTTGTGAGGAACTGCCAAATTGTTTTCCAAAGTGACTGCACCATTTTATCAATACAATCCCTCCAGCAATGTATGAGGGTTCCAATTTCTCCATATTCTCACCAACACTTACTATTGTCTGTCTTTTTCATTTTAGCTATTGTAGTGTGTGAAGTGATGTTTCACTGTGGTTTTGATTTGCATGTTGAGCATCTTTTATGTGCTTTTTGGTCATTTGCATGTCTTTTTTGGAGAAATATCTGTTCGGATACTTTGCTCATCTTAAAACTTGGGTTGTGGGACTTCCCTGGTGGCACAGTGGTTTAAAATCTGCCTGCCAATGCAGGGGACATGGGTTTGATCCCTGGTCTGGGAAGATCTCACATGCCGCAGAGCAACAAAACCCGTCCACCACAATTACTGAGCCTGCACTCTAGAGCCCGTGAGCCACAACTACTGAAACCCATGCGCCTAGAGCCCATGCTCTGCAGCAGAAAAGCCATGGCAATGAGAAGCCCACGCACCACAACAAAGAGTAGCCCCTGCTCGCCTCAACTAGAGAAAAGCCCGCGTGCAGCAACAAAGACCCAATGCAGCCAAAAATTAAAAAAAAAAATTGGGTTGTTTGTGCTTTTATTGTTGAGTTGTAAGAATATTTTAATCATTCTGAATACAAGTCCCTTGTCTGACATATGATTTGCAAATATTTTCTCTCTTATTTTGTGTGTTATCTCTTCATTTTCTTGATGATTTCCTTTAAAACACAAAAGATTTAAATTTTGATAAAGTCTGATATATCTATTTTTTATTGTGTTGCTGTGCTTTTGGGGTCATATTAAGAAACCAGTGCCTAACTTGAAGCCAGGAAGATATATACCTAGGTTTTCTTCTGTGAGTGATGTTATAGTTTAGCACATACATTTAGGTTAATGACACATTTTGAGCTAATTTTTGTATATTGTGTGATGTAGGGGTCCAGCTTCATTCTTTAGTATGTGAATATCTGAATGTCCCAACATCATTCATTGAAAAAAACATGTTTTCCCCATCATATTTTCTTGGCATCCATGTCGCAAATCAGTGGACTGTAAATGTAATTTATTCACTCCTTCCTGTACTTCTGAATTTACATCTAATATCATTTCCTACATCCTTAAGAATTTCCCTTAGGGGCTTCCCTGGTGGCGCAGTGGTTGGGAGTCCGCCTGCCGATGCAGGGGACACGGGTTCATGCCCCAGTCCGGGAAGATCCCACATGCTGCGGAGCGGCTGGGCCCATGAGCCGTGGCCGCTGAGCCTGCGCGTCCGGAGCCTGTGTTCCACAACGGGAGAGGCCACAACAGTGAGAGGCCCGCGTACTGCAAAAAAAAAAAAAAAGAAGAAGAAGAAGAATTTCCCTTAGCATTTCTTGTTCTGGCAGCATTATTTATAGTTGCAAAACAATTGAAAGGTCCCCAAATGTCCATAGATGAAAGAATGGATTAATGAAATGAGCTATTTTCTTACAATAGAACATCATCTAACAGTGAAGATGAATCTACTATAACTACATACAAAAATATAGACAACTCAGAATATTAAGAACCCTGCAAGCAACCTGATTTAAAAATGGGCAGAAGAATTGTATGGACATTTTTCCAAAGAGGACATGCAGATAGCCAATAGGCACATGAAAAGATGCTCAACATCGCTAATTGTCAGGTAAATGCAACTCAAAACCATAGTGAGATATCACCTCACACCTGTCAGAATGGCTATCATCAAAAAGACCACAAATAACAAGTGTTGGTAAGGATGTGGAGAAAAGGTAACCCTCATACACTGTTGGTGGAAATGTAAATTGGTGCAGCCACTGTGGAAAACAGTATGGAGTTTTCTCAAAAAACTAAAAATAGAACTATCATATGCCCCAGTAATTCCACTCCTGGGTATATATATGAAAAAAAAAACAAAAACACTAATTTGAAAAGATATGTGCACCGCAATGTTCATAGCAGCACTATTTATAATAGCCAAGATATGGAAAACAACCTAAGTGTCCATTAACAGATGAATGGATAAAGAAGATGCGATATATATGTATGTATGTGTATATATATATATATATATATATATATATATATATAATGGAATACTATTCAGCCATAAAAAGGAATGAAATTTTGCCATTTGCAGCAACATAGATGGAGGGTATTGTGCTAAGTGAAATAAGTCAGAGAAAGACAAATACTGTACGATACCACTTATATGTGGAATCTAAAAAAATACAACAAACCAGTGAATATAAAAAAAAAAAGAAACAGGCTTACAGATATGGAGAACAAACTAGTGATTTCCATTGGTGAGAGGGAAGGGGGATGGCAATATAGGGGTAGGGGAGTAAGAGGTACAAACTATTATGTATAAATAAGCTACAAGGATATATTGTACAACACAGGGAATATAGTCAATATTTTATAATAATTATAAATGGAGTATAACCTTTAAAATTGTAAATCACTATATTGTACACCTGTAACTTATATAATATTGTACATCAACTATGTTTCAGTTAAAAAAAAGAAAAAAAGAACTCCCTTTTCTCCACACCCTCTCCAGCATTTATTGTTTCTAGATTTTTTGATAATGGCCATTCTGACTGGTGTGAGATGATATCTCATTGTAGTTTTGATTTGCATTTCTCTAATGATTAATGATGTTGAGCATTCTCTCATGTGTTTGTTGGCAGTCTGCATATCTTCTTTGGAGAAATGTCTGTTTAGGTTTTCTGCCCATTTTTGGATTGGGTTGTTTGTTTTTTTGTTATTGAGCTGCATGAGCTGCTTATAAATCTTGAAGATTAATCCTTTGTCAGTTGCTTCATTTGCAAATATTTTCTCCCATTCTGAGGGTTGTCTTTTGGTCTTGTTTACGGTTTCCTTTGCTGTGCAAAAGCTTTGAAGTTTCATTAGGTCCCATTTGTTTATTTTTGGTTTTATTTCCATTTCTCTAGGAGGTGGGTCAAAAAGGATCTTACTGTGATTTATGTCATAGAGTGTTCTGCCTATGTTTTTCTCTAAGAGTTTGATAGTTTCTGGCCTTACATTTAGGTCTTTAATCCATTTTGAGCTTATTTTTGTGTATGGTGTTAGGGAGTGATCTAATCTCATACTTTTACATGTACCTGTCCAGTTTTCCCAGCACCACTTATTGAAGAGGCTGTCCTTTCTCCACTGTACATTCCTGCCTCCTTTATCAAAGATAAGGTGACCATATGTGCGGGGGTTTATCTCTGGGCTTTCTATCCTGTTCCATTGATCTATCTTTCTGTTTTTGTGCCAGTACCATACTGTCTTGATTACTGTAGCTTTGTAGTATAGTATATGACTCACATTTTAACAGGATTCTCCTGGGTGCTGTGTTGAGGTAGACTGCAGAGGGTGGGGTGGGAAGGGACAAGGGCAGAAGCTGGTAGATCCACTGTGAGGCTATTGCAATAATTTAGGCAACAGATGATGATATCTTGCACTAAAACTGTGGTAGTGGGAATGATGAGAAGTGGTAGAACTCTGGATATATTTTGAAGGTACAAGGGACAAAATTTGAGGGGTATTGGTGAAGGAGAGGAATCAAGTAGGAAAATGAGTTAACTTAAAAATATTTTTTAAAATAAAAGCACGGTTTGTATGATGATATTGCAAAAATTGTGAGGCACAGCAAGTTAAAGGAATCAGTGACCCCAATGTTTTTAGTCTGAACAAATGGAAGAATAAAATCTTATGTTATTGTCTGAACTTTTCTATATGTTTCAAATATTTTATAATATGTAAATGCTGAGAATAAATAACTTAAGAAAAATTATAAAGATGAATTAAAATATTAATTAGAATATTTGGAGATTTTCAAAAGTAGAATTTAAGGAATAAGCTACTAGAAAACACTGGTAGGAGTATCTCAAAGGTAAATATGTACTTTAAAACATTTTTATAAAATTTTGTATTACAATAATTATCATGTATGCATGATAACAGTAGTTTTATCTATTAAAATTTTTTTTAATTAATTAATTTATTTATTTTTGGCTGTGTTGGGTCTTCGTTGCTTTCTCTAGTTGCGGCGAGTGGGGGCTTCTCATTGCGGTGGTTTCTCTTGCTGCAGAGCACGGGCTCTAGGTGTGTGGGCTTCAGTGGTTGCAGCATGCAGGCTCAGTAGTTGTGGCACATGGGCTTTTTTGCTCCACGGCATGTGGGATCTTCCAGAACTAGGGCTCGAACACTTGTCCCCTGCATTGGCAGGCAGATTCCTACCCACTGCACCACCAGGGAAGCACTATTAAATTTTTTTTATCAATGCATCTTCAGCACCTAGAAAAAGGGCAGGCACATAATATGCACTCAAAGAGTCATTTGTTGAATTAAGGAACAAAGAGCCTTATTTTTTCTCAAGGTCCAGTTCTTTCCTTTACCTATTATTTAAACTCTACAAATACTGTTTGACTTACACCATTCTGTATGACAAGAATTAAGAGACAATGACTTATGTGTCATTATTACCAGAGTAAACTTCAGTTTAGAGAACTTTAAACAGATGATTTTTTTTAGAGATATTTTAATCTGTGAAACAACTTAGCAAGTTAAACTAAAATTCAGAAGAGTTCCTTAAATATTCTTTGTTATGCACTTCTTGGAATGTGTCTACTTATGAGAAATAACAAAAAAATAAGACTACCTTTTGAGATAGAAGATAAAGCAGCTTATGTTCTGCAGGGCAGGATTCTATGTTGGTACATTTATCTTTCTTATTAGGCAATAGCAAAGCTGACTCGAGGAACGCTATGTTTATTCAAGTGTGATTAGCATGCCACTGAGGGTTCACATGATTATTTTAGTTGATGATACACAAACACACCATATTTAAAAATCGGCAATTCCATGGATATTAATGCTTCGGGGTAGGTTAAAGTAGGTATTACAGTGAAAGGAATATGAGTCAACTTAAAATTATTTTTAAAATAATAGCACAGTTGGTATGATGATATTGCAAAAATTGTGACGATCATAAGTGAGACTGAAATTTTAGAAACACTGGGGTAAAGGAATAAGGAAGAGTACAAAGCACATTATATACCATTAATAAGGAGTTATTAATTTGATGAGGTTAGGAAAGGGAATTGGAAATCTGGACTGATACTGTTTCTAAATGATCCATGGACAATGATTCAAGGACAAAGGATAAACAGATGCCATTAAAGAAAGTGTTGGCACTTAGCTGTGACTTTATCATAAACAAAGATAGGTGGTACTGGTGTCAATCAGTGGTCAGCTCATTGAGTGTCTGTTGGTCTGTTATATGTCTGTCTTCACATATGTTATCTGTTTGAGAAAGAAAACTACAAGAAGACTGGGATGATATCTGTGTAGTCTACCTCCTTTCGTATTGGTAGAGCAAAACATATATGTGGATGTTTAACAAATATTTTAATACTAATGAAAGAGCAGTTTATGATATATGATTTGATTCAGACAACTTTTTCTTAAAGGATAATATGCGTACAGAAAAAAGCATACCATAACTACATAGTTCAGTGAATTTTCACACACTGAACAAACCCATAAAATGTCATTTACCCTTTGTTTTTAAACTAGCTGCATTGCCTAAACTTATTTGTTCACTTTTACCTAAGTGAAATAAAACCCTTGACTACTCATTAGGATTTTGTGCCATGCCAGGTCTTAGAACATCATAATCGTTAGTGCTTTTAGTTTTTAGTCTACATGTAAAATAGCTAAGCTTACTTTTCATATTATTTTTTCTTCTGCCTCAATATGTGTTGGGGGGGATGGAGGGGAGGATTGCCATTAGAGCATTATCTCTGGACTGCCATATAGAATTATTTTATTTTATTTCATTTCACTTCACCTCACCTCACTTTCATTTTATTTTATTTTTTGGCAGCGCTGCGTGGCTTGCGGAATCTTAGTTCCACAACCAGGGATTGAACCCAGCCAAGGAAGTGAAAGCTCCGAGTCCTAACCACTGGACCACCAGGGAATTCAAATTCTATTTATTTGAAACACCTTAAATTCCAACAGCAATAGGCCTATTACCTTTATTTTCTCTCCTTTTGTTCAATTAAAATTTCAGATAGAAATAACATATGCATTATTATTAACCAATGAAATTATCTTGCTTTGGTATATTTTAAGGAAGTTGCTAAATTCTAACTTATTAACAATTATGGCTTTCTTCTGGCCACTTCTCTTCTGTGATAATAGTTAAACACTGTAAAACAGAGATGGAGAATCCACCAAATCTAACCCTCTTCCTGTGATAATTGTGTTCTGGGCTTCTTAGCTGCAAACTAAAATAATTTTTCCTTGGTGGATTATTATGATTTTCAAATTCACAAGAGAAATTCTCAAACTTCAAGGATTAGAGGAATTTAAACGTTAGAAATATTTGGTAGCATTTTAATTAAAATTTCAAGTTGATTTGATAATGAGCAATTACCTATTTTGAATTTCACTGCACAGTACAGTGAAAACAGAATACATTTTTGCACGAATCCTTTAAAAATTACTATTAATCTTTCTCTGAACTTTTTTTTTCTTGTTTCCTTACTTTTTGTTGTTGTTCTTCCTCCGTGTAAATCTACCTCCATTGCATTTTTCTCCTACATTGAGTCCTTTATAACTCAAAATCTTTCTCCTCTTCCTTGGTGTGTGTGTGTGTCTCCTTTGCTCTGAATCTTTGGTCTGTTTTGTTCATCTGGTAATTTTTATGTTCTCTCTGTCTCTGTCTATCTCTCTTTCTCTCTGGCTTCTTCCTTTCCATCTTCCCTCCCTCCATGCTATTTCTGCTCCTCTTTCTTTTGGGTGAAAACTGAGAGAATTTATCTTGAGAGCTCAGGGCAAAGAATACCTGATTAATTTGAAAATCATAATTTTGTAGATTTGTTTTCTTTTTAATCCATTATGTTTATTTTGAACATTTAACCACGTCTCTTTGCCATTGACAGGCTATTATAAATAAAAATAACAGTAATCTTTGTGAAGTACAAGAATAAAATAATAATAAATATGAACATGGTTCCCATAAAAATGTGGTTTCTTAAATATTAAAATTTTCCAAAAAATCTATTTTCTAGTTAGTTTTAAAAATAATGAATGTTGGGACTTCCCTGGTGGTGCAGTGGTTAAGAATCCACCAATGCAGGGGACATGGGTTTGAGCCCTGGTCTGGGACGATTCCACATGCCGCAGAGCAACTAAGCCCATGCGCCACAACTACTGAGCCTGCGTGCCTAGAGCCCATGCTCTGCAACAAGAAGCCACCGCAATAAGAAGCCCACACACTGCAATGAGGAGTTGCCCCCGCTCACCACCACTAGAGAAAGCCCACGTGCAGCAACGAAGACCCAACGCAGCCAAAAATATAAATAAATAAATAAAATAAAATAATATATATTATTTCAATGACTTCAATAGTCACTAAGATTCTTAGGAAAATGAGTATTATATTCTAACATCCTCTACTTGCATAAGTCAAAGGGCAGTATGTGTTTTAAGAAAAGAGCTAATGAAAATAGACCAATATTTAGACATATGCTAGAGAAAATCTTGAACTTCAATAGAAAAAAATAATCATATAAGCATAAAAGTTAAATCAAAAACCAAGAGCAAATGCCAGCAACAAAAGGAATCAAACTATGCTCAGGTTTTTCTTCTATGATACTACATACTAGAAAGCAATGAAATAATGTCTTTGTACTTAAAAGAGATGGAGTCCCAAGACTTTTATACTTAGTCAAGATGTCACTTCATACGTGAAGGTGAAAGACAGAGATGCAAGGGATCTGAAAATACATACTACCCATAACCCTTCCTGAAAAAAATACTCAGATTCTAGTCAACCAAGAGAGTAGTCAAAATAGAGATCAAAGGGTGGAGAGATCACTGTATTGAAGGATGGAAGGTTAGAATTAAAAACCCATTTAATCGTAAAATTGTACTGTAATAATTATTATGAACAATTACAAAACAAAATATTATTAGCAAGTATTAAAAGATACATAACGTAAAGGTAAAAATAACTTGAATATAAGAAATGAGTTAAATTCCCCAGACAGATGGGGAAAAATAATGAGATATGGGAAAATTTAAAATGTTCTGGTAACATTTTTTATGTGTGCAATTCAAAGACTTTAGTATATTCACAGGTAATTTTCATTACCTCAGAAAGAAACTTTACACCCCTTAGCCATCAGCCTACAACCTCACAAGTACCACCAAACTCAGGCCTAGGCAACCACTAATCTACTTTCTGTCTCTATAGATTTCCCTAATCTGGACATTTCATATAAATGAAATCATACAACATGTGATCCTTTGTGACTGGCTTCCTTCTCTTAGCATGTTTTTAAGATTCTTCTGTTTTGTACCGTGTATCAGGACTTCATTCCTTTTTATAGCCAAATAGTCTATAGATATACTGTATTCATTTGTTGATTGTCATTTGGGTTTTTTCCTACCTTTTGGTTATCACAAATAATGCTGCTATGAAATTTTGTGTGTAAGTGTTTGTGTGAACATATATTTCATTTCTCTTGGGTGTATGCCTAGGACTATTGAATCATGTGGTAACTCTGTGTTTAACCATTTGAGGAACTGCCAGACTGTTTTTCAAAGTGGCTGCACCATTTAACATTCCCACCAGCAATGTATGAGTGTTCTAATTTGTACATATCCTAGCCAATGCTTATTATCTACCTTATTGATTGTAGCTGTCCTTGTGTGAAGTGGTATCTCATTGTGGTTTTGATTTGCATTTCTCTAAGGATTAATGATACTGAGCATCTTTCCATGTGCTTATTAGTTATTTGTATATTTTTTTGGTGTCGTGAATATTCAGACCTTTTGCCAGTTTCTTAATTGGGTTGTCTCTTTTGTTGTTGTTAAGTTGTAATTGTTCTTCATATATTCTGGATACTAGACACATATCAAATATATAACTTGCAAATATTTTCTCCCATTCAATGGATTGTCTTTTCACTTTCTTGAAGAAGCTCAAAAGTTTTAAATTTTGATGAGGTTCAGTTATCTATTTTTTTCTTGTATAGTTTGCGCTTTTGGGTATCATAGCTAAGAAAACATTGCCTAACTCAAAGTCACAAGGATATTCCTCTAGGTTTTCTTCTATGAGTTTCTTTATAGTTTTAACTCCTACATTTAAGTTGATGATCCTTTTTTTTTTTAACATCTTTATTGGGGTATAATTGCTTTACAATGGTGTGTTAGTTTCTGCTTTATAACAAAGTGAATCAGCTATACATATACATATATCCCCATATCTCCTCCCTCTCATGTCTCCCTCCCACCCTCCCTATCCCACCCCTCTAGGTGGTCACAAAGCACCAAGCTGATCTCCCTGTACTATGCAGCTGCTTCCCACAGCTATCTATTTTACATTTTGTAGTGTATATATATGATGATCCTTTTTTGATTAATTTTTATAAATGGTGTGATATTCAACTTTATTTTTGTGGATGGTAGAAGTTCAACTTCTTTCTTTTATATGTGGATATTCCATTATCCCAGCACCATTCACTGAAAAGACTATTTTCCTACTGAATTTTCTTGGCATCCTTGTCAAAAATCAATTGAACATAAATGTGAGAATTTATTTCTGGATTCTCAATGCTATTCCATTGGTCTATATGTCTATCCTTATGCCAGCACCACACTATTTTGATTACTATAGCTGTTAGTAAGTTTTGAGATTGGGGAGTATGAGTCCTCCAACTTTGTTATTCTTTGTCAGGATTGTTTTGGCTATTCTGGGCTTCTTGCACTTCCATTTGAATTTTAGAATCAGCTTGTCCAATTCTGCAAAAAAATGGCAGCTGAAGTTTTGATTGAGATTGCATTGAATCTATAGATCAATTTGAGGAGTATTGCTATCTTAACAATATGAAGAACTCCGTGAATCCAAGATGTCTTTCCATTTATTTAGGTCTTTAACTTCTCTCAATGACTTTTTGTAGTTTCCATTGTATGTCTTGTCCTTTTTTTGTTATATTTATTCCCAAGTATTTTATTCTTTTTGATGCCATTGAGAATGGTATTTTCAACTTGTAATGTCTGATTTTTATTGGTAGTATATAGAAATGAATTTGATTTTTGTATATTAATTTTGTATGCTGCAACCTTGCTAAACACATTTATTAGTTCTAGTACTTTTTGTGAGTATAATGGAATTTTCTACATAAAAAATCATGTCATCTACATTCAAAATAGTTTAATTTCTTCCTTTCCAATCTTGAAGCTTTTTTTTTTTTTTTTAACCTTACTGCACTGGATAGAAACCCCAAGGCAACGTTGGATAGAAGATGTAATGAGAGTAGGTATCCATGTCTTGTTCCTGATCTTAGAGGGAAATCATTTAGTTTTTCACCATTAAGTATGTTGTTAGCAGTAGTTTTCTTCATCAGTGTCCTTTATCAGGTTGCGAAAGTTTCCTCTTTTTCCTAATTTGCTGAGAGCTTTTATCAGGAATGGATGTTGGATTTTGTCAAATTATCTTTTGTCTATTGAGATGATTATGCGGTTTTTATCCTTTATTCTGTTTTATTACATTGATGATTTTTGTATGTTAGACCTTGCCTTCCTGGGATAAATTCCATGTGGTTGTGGTGCATAACCCTTTTTATATGTAGCTGAATTTGATATGTTAGTGTCTTCTTGAGAATTTTTGCATCTGTTTTCCTAAAGATGCAAAAATACTTATAAAATATTTTTAAATATTCATGAAATATTGGTTTGTAGTTTTCTTTCCTTGTGGTGTCTTTGGTCTTGATGTCAGAGTCATACTGGCTTCACAGAATGAGTTAGAAAGTATTCCCTCCTCTGTTATCTTTTTGGAAGAGTTTGTGAAGGATAGGTGTTAATTTTTCTTTAGAAGTTTGGTAGAATTCAGCAGTGAAGACGTCAGGGCATGTACCTTCATTTCTGGGAAGATTTTTGGTTACTAATTCAATCTCTCCAATTGTTGTAAGTCTATTCACATTTTCTATTTATTCTAGAGTCCATTTTGTCCTTCTAGGAATTTGCCTATTTCATGTAAGTTATCTAATTTGTTAGCATACTACTCTTCATAGAATCCCCATAACCCTTTTATTTGTAAGGTCAGTAGTGATGTCCCCTTTTCATTTCTGATTTTAGTAATTTGAGTCTTCTCTCTTTTTATTGCTTGGTCAAGCTACTTAAAAGTTTGTCAATTTTGTTCATCTTTTCAAGAAACCAGCTCTTGGTTTTGTTGGTTTTTTTTTTTTTTTAATATTTATTTATTTATTTGTTTGTGCTGGGTCTTAGTTGCTGCATGTGGGCTCCTTAGTTGTGGCATGAGAACTGTTAGTTGCTGCATGCATGTGGAATCTAGTTCCCTGGCCAAGGATTGAACCCAGGCCCCCTGCATTGGGAGCACAGAGTCTTAGCCACTGGACCACCAGGGAAGTCCCTGTTGGGTTTTTTATATATATTTTTATTCTCTATTTCATTTATTTCCACTCTGATCTTTTTGTTTCCTTCCTTTTGTTTGCTTTAGTTTTAGTTTGCTCTTCTTTTGTGGTTTCCTATAGTGGAAGGTTAACTTATTGATTTAAACTCTTCCTTCTACTTTAATATCGATGTTTAAAGTTATAAATTTCAGTCTAAACATTGCTCTGTGCATATGTTGGGGTATCTTTTCCATGCTGTAAGGAGGTGGTTTACAACTGTGCCTTTGCCTTCATTTTCTACTTGTGCAGAGCCTCAAGGTCAGTAAGAGGTGAGAAATTATGGCCTTCTCAGGTCTTTCTTGAGCACGAGCAGAGCACTGCACCTGCACATGGCTTTCTAGGTTCCCAGGAATATGTTGGAGCTTTGCAACATGGACATCTCATTCTATATTTTTTTCCTTTTAATTTTTTTGCTCAGGCTCTTAGTATCTCCAACTCGTATAATTGCCTCATGCACCTGCAATGTTAAACAATTGACACTACTTGTTTTTGGCAAATGTCCTATAAGGATAAGGCTATTCACACAGAGTGAGCTCTGATTCAAGTAAAATAAGGACTAACCTTGATAAAGGAGTTTTTCAAGGAGTTAAAAGTTCAAATAGTGACAATGCTCTATTTGATGGAATAGAAAGGTTGGGATGGGATGGAAAGGTTGGGAGTTTCTAGTCCATTCTGCCCCACCAGTGGCTGCCCAAGCTTCTGGTTTTCACAACTATCATAGTTGTGATGCCATTGGTTTTTAAGTCTACCTTGAACTGAGGGGAGTGGCATGGGAATAGGGCACATTAAAAGCCACCAAGCTCACTGTTCTTACTGATATTCAGCTGTTTTTCTTGAGTAAATGATCCTAGAATATTGCAAGCCTTTGGTTAATTTCCAGAGTTCTGAATAAGTTGATTTTGACAATTTTTGTCATTGTTCTCTTGCTTTTATGGATGAGCAGATTGTCATAGGTCCTTACTACACCATTCTGGAAATGTTTCTACACAAGTGCATTTTTAGATTTCCACATTTATACAGAGTGTTTGGGGGTGCTATATTTTATTGTTTATTTTCAATTAATTGCATTTTGATCATGTGCCAAACATTAAATTATAGAAGCCAGATTAAAAAGTTAAAGGGAAACAGATAAAATTCATTTTAATAATATGTCTTATTTAGCACACTAGATCCAGAATGTTATAATTTCAACCTGTAATCAATATAAAAATTATTAATGAGATTTTTTTACCATACTAAGTCTTTGAAATGCTGTATGTGTTCATGTTTTTATGTTTTATTTAGTATAGTTGGCAAACAATAAACTGTATATGTGTAAAGAATACAGTGTAGTGGGTTTTGTATTGTATATACCCATGAAAGCATCAATACAGTCAAACTAATAAAAATATCCTTCATTTCAAAAGTTTTCTCATGATTCCTTGCAATTACTTCCCTGGCTCACCTATCTCAAAGCAAGCACTGATACGCTCTCTGACACTAGAGATTAGTTTGCTTTTTCTAGAATTTTATATAAATGAAATCATATAGTATGTACTGTTTTATCTGGTTTTTTTCTCTCAGCACAATTATTTTAGCATTCATCCATGTTGTTGAGTATATCTATAGTTCACCCATTTTTGTTACTATTCTATTGTATGGATATGCCCCAAATGGTTTATCCATTGGCTTATTGGTGAATGCTATGGTCTGAATATGTGTCTCCCACCCAAATTCATGTGTTGAAATTCTAATCCCTAATGTGACAGTATTAGGAGGAAGAGCCTTTAGGGAGTGATTAGGTCAGGCGAGCGGAGCCCTCATGAATGAGAGTAATGATCTTATAAAAGAGATCTAGAGAGCTCCCTTACTTCTACTGCCATGTGGAGATACAAAGAAAAGTCTGTAGCCCAGAGAGGGTCCTCACCCAACCATGCTGGCACTCTGATCTTGGACTTCCAGGATCCAGAACCAAGAGAACCCAATATCTGTTGTTTATAAGCCACCCAGTTTATGGCATTTTGTTATAACAGCCCAAACAGACTAAAACAGTAGATATTTTGGTTGTTTTTAGTTTGGGCTATTACAAGTGAAACTATTAGAAACATTCATGTAGATAATTTTGTGTGGATATACGTTCTCATTCCTCTTGGGTAAATACATAGTAGTGAAATGGCTGAATCATATAGTATATGTTTGTTTAAGAAATAGCCAAACTGTGGTTGTATTATTTTACAATCCCACCAGAAGTATATGAGACTTCCAGTTGCTACATATTCTCACCAATATAGGGTCACTCTTTAATTAGAGACATTCTAATAGGTGTGCAGTGCTATATCATTTGGGTTTGATTTGTATTTCCTGAATGACAAATGATTTTGAGCATTTTTTTTTCATGTGTTTATTTGCCATTCAAATATATGCTTTGGTAAAATGTTTGTCCAAATCTTCACCCATTTTTTATCGGGTTGTTTATTTTCTTATTACTGAGTTTTGAGAATTCTTTGTATAGTCTAGATGAAAGTCCTTTATCAGATAGGTGATTGGCAAATATGTTCTCCCAGTCTGTGACTAGTCTTTTCATTTCTTAACAGTGTTTGTTTTGTTTTATTTTGTTTTGTTTAATTTATTTTTGGCTGTGTTGGGTCTTCGTTGATGTGTGGGGGCTCTCTCTAGTTGTGGAGAGCAGAGGCTACTCTTAGTTGCGGTGCGCAGGCTTCTCACTGCGGTGGCCTCTCTTGTGGTGGAGCACAAGCTCCAGGCACGTGGGCCTCAGCAGTTGCAGCAGGTGGGCTCAGTAGTTGTGGCTCGGGGGCTCTAGAGCACAGACTCAGTAGCTGTGGCGCACAGGCCCAGCCCCTCTGCAGCATGTGGGATCCTCCTGGACCAGGGCTCGAACCCATGTCCCCTACACTGGCAGGCGAATTCTTAACCACTGTGCCACCAGGGAAGTCCCTCTTAACAGTGTTTTTTGAAGATAAGAAGTTTTTTAAAATTTGATGAAATCTAATTTACCTTTTTAAAAAGTGTATTGTGTACTTGTTATGTCATAGAGGAACCCTTTGCCTAACAACATAAGGTTAGAAGATTTTCTCCTATGTTTTCTTCTAGATGTTTTTTAGGTTTAAATTTAGGTCTATGATCCATTTTAAGTTAATTTTTATATATGGCACAAAGTACAGATTGAAGCTATCTTTTTTTTTTTTTGCATATGTATAGTCAATTCTTTTAGTGCTGTTTTGTTGAAAAACTATCCGTCCTCTGCTGAATTTTATTTTTCCCTTTGTTGACAATCAAATGACGGTATATATGTGGGTTTATTTCTTCATTTCATTGATCTATTTGCCTTATTGACACTAATATCACACTATCTTGGTTTCTATAGCTTTATAATAAGTCTTCAAGTCAGGTAGTGTAAGTTATCTAACTTTGCTCTTTTTAAAAGTCGTTTTGGCTGATCTAAGTCATTTGCATTTCCATATGAGTTTTAGAATCACTTTGTCAATTACAACAAAAAGGCCTACTTGGATTTTGATTGTGATTGCACTGTAACTATAGGTCAATTAGAGGAAAATTGACATTCTAACAATATTGTGTCTTCTGACGCATGGATATGGTATATCTCTCTATTTAGACATTCTCTAATTTCTCTTAGCTGTGTTTCACAGCTTTTCCAGTAGACAAGTTTTGCATATCTTTTTTCAACTATCCTTAAGTATTTTATATTTATGATGCTATTATATTTGGGTTTTTAATTTCACTTTTTTTTCTTTTATAAAGAAATGCCATTGATTTTTGTATAGTAAGTGTATCCTGGTAACTTGCTAAACTTACTTTTTAATTTTGGTAGTTTTTTTTTTTTTTTTTAATACCAAAGGATTTTCTATTTGGACAGTCATGTTTGCATATAAATTAGTTTTACCACTTCTTTTGCAATTTGAATGTTTTTAGTTTCTTTTTCTTGCCTTATTGCACTAGCTAAATCCCCCAGTATAATGTTGAAAAAATTGATGAGAGTGAATGTCCTTGCCTCATTCCTACTTGGGGGAAAAACGTTCAATATTTTACCAGTAAGTATGATACTAGCTGTATGTTTTATGTAGATTCTCTCTAGCAGAGAAAGTTCTCTTTCAATCCTAATTTGCTAAGAGTTTATTTTTACTCTGAAGTGGATGTTGGATTTTATTAAGTAGGTTTGTTTCCATGTATTGTGAGATTACCAGAGATTATAATGCAGTTTTTTAAATAATTCTATTAATATGGTAAATTACATTGGTTTATTTCCTCAATTGCCATTTAAAGGATATCTCAATTTGTACTTCAGTTGTATCAATTATAGCTTCATTTTAAGTGTTCAATATCCCCATGTGAGTATTGGCTACTGTATTAGGCAGTGCTACTCTCTATGTTCTTAGCCACTCTGCTTACTACTTTCTACAATTACCCAGAAAGCAACTCAGCCAGACCCCTTCCACCCAAAGAGCAGAAAACACACAATTTGAAACTTAACAGCTGTGTGAATTAGCTATTATTCTTTCTAAGTGACAGATTATAAAACTGAGATCCAAAAAGCTTGATGTCACACACATGCTTGTGAAAGAAAAAGAGAGAAAGAGAACCTAAGGGACAAGTGTTCTTTTCATTACAGAATCTGCTTTCAATAGCTTTAGGAGGAAAACAAAAACAAAAAAAAATAAGTTCATTATAGACCAACACCTGAGAAAACAATAAATAACCTAGCAAGATGAAGAAAATCTTAAAAAGGCAGAGCCAAGCAGAATCAAAATGCTCAAAATCCCTTCTCGGTCAAAAAATAGGCCTGGCACCTGGGTTAGAGTCTTGTGAGGTGAGGTTGAAAAGAGAAGTGGGGTTGGGAGTGATGGCCTCTCTCTTATGGGCAGGGAAACAATCAGGAACCAAAGTCTAAGTTTTGGCCAAAGAAACAAGAGTAGTCTGGAAATGTCAAATTCAGGGCAGAAAGAAAGAACAGGATATGAAATAAATGATTATCAAAAGTAGTTAAACCGGGCTTCCCTGGTGGCACAGTGGTTGAGAGTCCCCCTGCTGATGCAGGGGACGCAGGTTCGTGCCCCGGTCCGGGAAGATCCCACATGCCGCGGAGCAGCTGGGCCCATGACCCATGGCCGCTGAGCCTGCGCCTCTGGAGCCTGTGCTCCGCAACAGGAGAGGCCACAACAGTGAGAGGCCCGCGTACTGCAAAAAAAAAAAAAAAGTAGTTAAACCACTTAAGCAAAATGGCTTATGATGTGGAAACAAGATTGCTGCCCCAAAGCAAGAGTAAACAAGAGGTAAAAGAGACTTTCACAAGGATCCTGCTGATGTGAGGGAGACATACAAGGGTACATTCACTGAGATGCATAAAGCTTCTAGACTTCATTGCATGTCTGCTGGAATTATTAATGCAGCTATAACAATTCCATAATAATTACATATAACAACTCCAAGTATAATATATAATAATATATACCATGGCATATAATTCCTAATAATTAATATTAATTATTAATAATTATTACAAACAGAAAAAGTTCTTTGTAGATCTGGAAACTCCCTAAACACACAATAAAGATAAGTGTGGATTCTTCCCACTTGATTTTTTAAAAAAATATTTATTTATTTGGCTGCACCAGGTCTGAGTTGCAGCATGTGGGATCTTCATTGATGCATGCAGAATCTTTAGTTGCGGCATGCGGGATCTAGTTCCCTGACCAGGGATCAAACCCAGGCCCCTTGCATTGGGAGAGCAGAGCCTTAACCACTGGACCACCGGGGAAGTCCCAGACTTCATCTTAACTTCATCAGGTGGCTAGAGGTATTTCACTCCCACTGGAAAACCTAGTCCCACATCAGGACCAGGAACCAATCTTGTCCTTTATTATGAGGAATTTAAGGAACTCTAATGCAATAGCTCAGGTGACACCTTAGCTGCTAGCCCAGCTTTGCTCTTCTTCCAGGACTTGGGTTATTCTGCTTTATTCTTACTATTAATGATAACCCCAGAGTTCAAAAGATCTAAATCTCATGCCCTGTGGTCAGACCTCTCTTTGACAGCCTCCCTGTCTAAAAAGCTGTCTCAGCAGTGCCTTCACTCATAGTTCTTGTCTCTACATATGACGGGAAGGCATTAAAATTTGAATTTTGGCTTTTGTTGTATAGTTAAGATTATTCATCTTTCAAATTTCTTATTGTGTACATTTTAGTTAGTTTTTAAAAAACAAATAATTTGTCCTCTTGATCCAAATGGTTACATTTTATTGACATGCAGTTATTTATAATATTTTATTAGCCTTTTAATGTCTATGGTAGCTATAGCAATGTCTACTTTTTATTTCAGTTATTGATAATTTTTCCTTTTCTCATTTTTGTTATTGGTCTTACTAGGTGTTTATCAATTTTATTAATCTTTCCAAAGAACCAACTTTTGGTTTTGTTAATTTTCTCAGTTCCATGTTCATTTTCCAATTCACTGATTTCTGCTCTTAACTTTCTTTTCTTCTACCTTTTTGGATTTAATTTGTTATCTTTAAAATAGGTTATTGGCATGGAGACTTAAATAATTGACTTTCAATCTTTTTTATTTTAATATTGAGCTTAAAGCTAAATTTTTGAAGCACTGTTTTAGTTGTATCCCACAAATTTTGTTATATTTTTGTTCTACTCAATTCAAAATATTTTACAATTTCCACTATGTTTTCTTCTTTCATCTGATTTTTGGAACTATTTTACTCAATTTCCCAAACTTTTGGGATTTAAAAATCATCTTTCTGTTATTGATTTTTAGTTTAATTTCATTGTGGTCAGAAAAAAATTTTGGATTACAAATTTGGTCCTTCATAATTTGTGAAGAATTGCTTTATAGCCCTGCATATAGTCTAATTTGGTAAATGTTCTATGTGTACTTGAGAAGAATATGTATTCTGCAGTAGGTGGGGGATGGAGTTCTGTATATGTTGAATAGGTCATACTGATCAACTATGTTGTACAGATCTTCTACATGCTAATTTTTTGTCAGTTTTATCTGTTACTCAGAGATGTGAATTGAAATCTCCAACTATCTTTATCTGTATCTCTTTATAGTTCTCTCAGTTTTTGCTTTGTATATTTTTGTTTGTTTGTTTGTTTTTGTTTTTGTTTTGCGGTACGCGGGCCTCTCACTGTTGTGGCCTCTCCCGTTGCGGAGCACAGGCTCTGGACACACAGGCTCAGCGGCCATGGCTCACGGGCCCAGCCGCACCGCGGCATGTGGGATCTTCCCAGACCGGGGCACGAACCCGTGTCCCCTGCATCGGCAGGCGTACTCTCAACCACTGCGCCACCAGGGAAGCCCCTTTGTATATTTTTTGAAGCTACGTTTTAAAATGTGCCTAAGGGACTTCCCTGGCGGTCCAGTGGTTAGGGTTCTGGGATTTCTCTGCTGGGGGCTCGGTTCGATCCCTGGTCCAGAAACTAAGACCCCACAAGCCGCACAACCAAAATAAATAAATAAATAAATGAAAATAAATAAAAATGTCCTAAGATAACACAGCTAGTACGTGAAAAAGCTGAGACAAACTCAGGTCTGACTGGAAAGTATTCAATACAGTACTTTATAGTACTCATCTCAGAATACTGACTGTAAATCATATCATTTAATTAAAATGATGTAAAAATTATAGAACTTTTTGAAACAAAAAATGATTTCAAAAAATCAAAAAATGTTAATCTAACTCATTAATTTGAATCATTCTTGGGGTAGGAAGAAATTGGCAAAGGAAAGACCAGTCACAGAGAATGTCTTTCTAAAATTCTACCTCTTCAATCTTCTGCTACTGGAAAATAATTTTGATTGAAGTTCTCAAGTTGCTTTCCCATTTCTCTTCATTTACACTGAAATCTCACAATAGGAAGTAGAGGAGTTCTTAAACTAAAAGACTGTGAAACTGACATTCATATAGAAGAATGGCTCCTTTCCAGGAGCTTAACTTTCTTCTCAAAACATTTTAATGAGCCACATGGTATAAGACAGCACATATCAAGAATCGTCACTATTCTCTCTTTCTTTCCTTAGTTCTTCCTTTCTTTCTTTTCGAAAGCATTGATAGCCTTTGACTCTCTTCTCCCTGTGTAGTATATGTCATATCCTACTGTGCATCCATCTGTCCTATTTCAATATAACTTCAGGAATAAAGAAATATTCAAGGGCCCAAAAACCATATGCTAGTGGGATTTTTGTTTCTATTTTGTTAATAAATACAATGGGGAAAGAAAAATGAAGAAAAATTCTAACTCATCTTTGTAAATACTTAACTAGAGAAATGTTTAGTGTTATAATTTTAAAATTGAAATATGACTGTACATGAGGTTTTGAGGACTTAGATCACAAAAAGGGCTGGGATGTGAAAGAAGGAAATAATATTGGAGAGATGTTCTGACTACCTTCCATCCTCAGAAGAAAGCTAGTCCTGGGTTGGAAACAGGACACAGGTGATGAAAAATTAAAGGATTAGCCAAAAGAACCTCTTGCCCCCAAATGAACAGGCTAACAGGAAAATTAAAAGCTCTTTACTAGACGGGGCTTTGAAAATTGTCATTCAAAAGCAGGCTTTGGGGGGCTTCCCTGGTGGCGCGGTGGTTGAGAGTCCGCCTGCCGATGCAGGGGACACGGGTTCGTGCCCCGGTCCGGGAAGATCCCACATGCCGCGGAGTGGCTGGGCCCGTGAGCCATGGCCGCTGAGCCTGCGCGTCCGGAGCCTGTGCTCCGCAACGGGAGAGGCCACAACAGTGAGAGGCCCGCGTACCGCAAAAAAAAAAAAAAAAAAAAAAAAAAAAAAAGCAGGCTTTGGATGCTCCAGATCTTCTGGCCAAATCCTAAATTCTGTACAAGAAATTCCTTCCTGATTTCCCTTTGAAAGAAATTATCCTGAGATAAGATTAGTCTGGGTCATCTGGAGGTATCTTCTTCTGTTTAGAAAAAAGAAAGAAATATGCCATTCCAAGACCAAAAAATTTAACTTTTGTATTATAGAAAAGACCATGTTTATTTTTCAAGTGAAACAGTGACCCCTAGTGGACAAAACACTTCGGTAAATAGAGCTAAATATTCTATTTCTGTCATTAAGAAAAAAATGATTTAAAAAATTTGTATCTTAAAAAAAAAATTTGTATCTTAATAAATGTTTTTTCCCCCTAGATGCAGGTCAGTGGCAACTGATGGAAAAAATTTCTCACATTTATACTAAAAAGGCTCTCAGTGATTTTTGTGATCAGGGCCTTGGGCCCCATAGAGAGCTGTTCAGCAGGATATTAGGTAATCTCCAGCACCCGCAGAACTCATCTGGGCAAGGGAACAAGACCTGTTCCTAGCCACCTTTCTTCCCTCCATTAGAACTCTGATGGTGTGTTCTGACAATAGCCATACTTTGGAGGAGGCTCTGATCATACCCCTTCAGCGTATTTGGAGATCACAATGAAGTAATATTTCTTAGAGGCCAGGGATGGAGTCTAGTTAGAGTCCAGAATGGGAGAAGAGGATTAAAGTTAGAGTTCTAAGGAAGATGTGTGCACGAGGAAGAGGTGTTTCTTAATTCTATAGTTTAATAGACTAACGTAGAGCAAGTATAAGGCAAGCAAGCAGCCCATTGATAAGTTCTAAATTGCTCTTTGTTCTCTTTCAAGTTTAATTTGTTAAGAAGTCCTAGAGAATTGCCCTGACCTTCTCTAGAACAGGACTGGTTCTAATGTATAAATAGACACCTGGTCCTGATGACTAAAGAAAGCTCCCACTTGTTCAGTATCTACTCCAAGCAAGGCATTGTGCTAAGATTTTATGCACATTAAATCAGACCGTATTTAATACACACAATCCTGATGTGTTGGCATTTAAATCTCTTTTTACATATAAGAAAAATGAGGCTCAAAACAAGTTCCATAACTTAAGTAGCAGAATCAGAGATCAAATCTCAGTTTTTTCCATTCTAAGTCCCGTTATCTTTTCAGTGTGTATTGCCTCCTGCCACATGGATAGAAGAAAAAGAAAATGGACACTGTTCTTCATTTCTTCTCTAGAAAACTGATGGAGCACTTTTACTGTTATCCTGAATTGAAAAATAACATATTTCCTCACCTGCCTTGCACTACCAAATTTGGTATATTGTATATTTTTCAGCTTCAGGGGAGATTCACAATGATGCTGCTTCATTAGAACTTTAAAAACATCATCAGACTTTGATTTACCTTAGCAGAGAGATGAGAGTATGGCTACTGGAATCAGTTGCTTAGATTTGAATCCTGGCTCACCTACTTATTTGCTGCATGACCTTGGCAAGTTACTTAACTTATCTGGGCCTCAGTTTCCTCATTTATAAATGGGATAATAATATCTAATTCATAGGTTGTTGTGAGGATTGAGTAAAGTGCTTAGAACAGCGCCTGGCACATAGCAAGAGCTCAATATCATCATTATTGTCAACATTATTTCTAATAATATATTAAAAAGTAACAAGTTATTGCATTTAATTATTTAATAACTTTATTGAGGTATAATTTATAAATTCACCCATTTTTTTTTTTTTTAATTCACCCATTTTTAACAGTACAATTCAATGATTTTCAGTAAGTGCACTAAATATTGCAACAATCACCACAATTCCATTTTAGAACATTTCCATCACCCCCAAAATGTCACTTGTCCCTTTTTATAGTTAATACCCACTCCCATCCTCAGCGCCAAACCACCATGGATCTGCTCTGTCTCTATAAATTTGCCTTTCCTAACCATTTCGTATAAATGGAATCATACAATCTGTAGTCTTTGTGTTTGGCTTCTTTCACACAGCATGATGTTTCTGAGGCTCATCCATGCTGTAGCACGTATTAGTAGTCTATTAACTGCTGAGTACTGTTCCATCGTATGAATATATACATCGTATTTACCCATTCACCAGCTGATGAATGTTCAGGTTGTTTCCACTCTTGGGCTCTTCTGAATAATGCTGCTGTGAACATTCACATGCTGGTCTTTGTGTGGACAGATGCTTTCAGTTCTCTTGGGTAATATCTATGAGTGGAATTATTGGATTATATGGGAAATTTTTTAACATTTTCTTTTTTGACTGTACCCTGGGGCTTGCAGGATCTTAGTTCCCTGACCAAGGATTGAACCTGGGCCCTTGGCAGTGAGAGTGCGGAGTCCTAACCAGTGGACCACCAGGGAATTCCCTTAACTTTTTAAAAAAATAAATTTATTTATTTTTATTTTTGACTGCGTTGGGTCTTCGTTGCTGTACACAGGCTTTCTCCAGTTGTGATGAGAGGGGGCTACTGTTTGTTGTGGTGCGTGGACTTCTCATTGTGGTGGCTCCTCTTGTTGCCGAGCATGGGCTCTAGGCATGTGGGCTTCAGTAGTTGTAGAACGCAGGCTCTAGAGCACAGGCTCAGTAGTTGTGGCTCATGGGCTTAGTTTCTCCATGGCATGTGGGATCTTCCCGGATGAGGGATCGAACCCGTGTCCCCTGCATTGGCAGGCAGATTCTTGACCACTGCGCCACGAGGGAAGTCCCCTCTTAACTCTTTAAGTAACTGCCAAATATACCTGTTCTTCCACTCAGTTTTAAATTGGGCTGCTTGGCCTCTTTTTAACGAGTTGCACAAAATGTCTCAATAAATTTTTAAGGATTATTTTACTCCAGTTTGATGGAAATCCATAGACTTCCCTTAGGTCAAGTTGGTTGATAATGTTTAAGATGATTATAACCTTGCCGATTTTCTGTCTAATTATTATTTTAGTTTTTGATAGTAGGATATTAAAGTCCCTAGTTATTATTGTTGAATTGTATACCTTCCTTCAATTCTCTCAGTTTTTGCTTCATATATTTGGAGATCTATTGTTAAATACATAAACGTTTATAATTATCTTCCTGATGGATTGATCATTTTATCATTACAGTATATCCCTTTTCTCCTATAGAAACTTTTTTTTGGTTTTAAAATCTGTTTTGTCTGATATTATAGCCACTCCAGCTTTCTTATGGATATTTTTTGCATCATTTTACTTTCAACCTATTAAATCTATGAATCCAAACTGTATCTCTTACAGACAGCATACAGTTGGATCCCATTTATTTATCTTATATCTCTGCCTTCTAACTGAAGTGCTTAATCCATTCACATTTAATGTAATTACTTGCTTGGTTAGATTTATGCCCACTATTTTTCTATTTGTTTCTTTATGTCTCATGTCATTATTGTTCCTCTGTTCGAACTTTATTGCCTTCATTTGCATTAAACCAATATTCCTCAGCGTGCAATTTTAATTCCTTTGTTCACTTTTAAGCTTTTTGAGTTCTTTTCTTAATGGTTGGTCTAGGGAATATGGTATGTATCTTTATCACAATCTGCTTCAGGGTTATACTGACCAATTCCAGTAAAATATGCAAACTTGCTCTGATATACCTTCATTTGTCCCCTCCTCCTACACTGAGGGATGGATTGAGATAGACGGTCTCAAAGGTCCCAAATATTTTAAAGAGATAGAAAGTAAAAAGGAAAAATAAATGCTGTCTTTCAGGAAAAGAATACACAGAGAAAAGGCATGAATCAAGAAACAGCCTGTTTATTGGCATATAATGCAATAGAGACATGAGAAAAGAGATGACACAGGCCAGATCAATGAAGGACCTTGCTAAATCAACGGAGGAAGGGTTGGTAGGGCACAAATTATTTTATTTTATTTTATTATAAATAAATAAATTAATTAATTAATTTATGTCTGCGTTGGGTCTTCATTGCTGCATGCAGGCTTTCTCTAGTTGCGGCAAGCAGGGGCTACTCTTCATTGCGGTGCATGGGCTTCTCATTGCGGTGGCTTGTCTGTGTTGCAGCGCATAGGCTCTAGGCGTGCGGGCTTCAGTAGTTGTGGCACGTGGGCTCAGTAGTTGTGGCTCGCAGGCTCCAGAGTGCAGGCTCGGTAGTTGTGGGACACGGGCTTAGTTGCTCCGCGGCATGTGGAATATTCCCGGACCAGGGATCAAACCCGTGCCCCCTGCATTGGCAGGCAGATGCCTAACCAATGCGCCACCAGGGAAGTCCCACAAATTATTTTAAAATACAGTAAGTCCACTACATACAAACCTTCAAGTTGAGAACTTTCAAAGACATGAACGTGCTTTCCCATGTCCCATCATGTAAGTTAGTTCACATTTCTGGCGTACATTGTCACATGCGTGCATCCTCTCCAAGTGGTTGTGCTTCTGTGTACTTTACAGTACAGCACTGTATAGAGTACAGTAGCACAGTATCTTTATTTCAAGTCCAGGATGTCCGGAAACAAGTGTAAGAGCAGGGGTGATGTAGCAATCCAGTGCTACTGTGTCATCTATAATGAAAAAAAGAGCTACTACCCAGACACCACTGGATTGTATTTTCAAGAGGGTGGATAGAACTGAATCCAGCAAGGAACCAGAACCTGTGCCATCAACGTCAGGCGTGAGTGAAATTGCAGCTTGTCCTCCACCTCCTGTTGCTGACAATCCTTCAGCTCTACCATCTCCCACCTCCTCTCCCTCCTCCAGTCAGTAACTCTTCTTGCCTGTTCACTTGATGCCAGCCCCTGTATGCCAGCTGTTGTACTGTACTACTGTACTTTTCAAGGTACTGTACCGTAAGACTAATAATGTTTTCTTATTTTTTGTGTTTGTTTGTTTTTTATGCATTATCTGTGTGAAAAGTATTATAAACCTATTATAGATGGTACTATATAGCCGATTGTGTTAGCTGGGCACCTAGGCTAACTTTGTCGGACTTATGAACAAATTGGACTTATGGATGCACTCTCGGAAGGGAACTCGTTCGTATGTAGGGGACTTACTGTATTGAGAGACATGGTCACATTTGCATCCAGTCAGAGCACGCTAACAGCAATGTAGAGGATCAGTTTCAGGAAGGCACGATTGGTCCAGAGTTCTCTCAGTAATCCTCCTGAGTTTTTCTTGATTTCCCAACATAGTTTCTGTGAATCCTCAGGTGGGGTCGAGCCCTTACACATTTTGTCTTTAGCTTGTAACGCTCTGAGGTGATTAACCCCAACTATTAGGGACTCATTGTGTGCAAAGTCATGCAAGTCAATGCTCGCTTATTCAGAGGTCACCTACTGAGTTTGCATAGAATCACACCTATGGTATCTCTGTTTCATCCCTTCTCCCTGCTGTACTCTCATTTACTGGCTGATTAAGTTCCTTCATATTATGGATGAAAAAAAAAGAGAAAAAACTAGGGTGAGTATGCTTTTGCCCCCCCATAGTTTGAGTAAATAATGGAGGAGTAAGAGTTTTTAAAGTCAGAGTTCAAGTGACGTTCGCGGCTATCAGTGTATTTTTACTAACCCTCACCCTAGTTTCTAGATTAGATTATAAATATCTCCTCTTTTCAATGTTCATTAACTTTCTTGTCACGAGAACAGTCAGTTTAAAAAATGTTAATAATTTTAATTAATAAGACACTTTTGTTTTAATAGGTTTATTTCAGATGAGACTATTTGGGCTCCTCAATTTCCCTCCAGAGGGGTAATTTTGAATAAAAATCACAGACGCAGGAAATAGTAAATAATTGATAGCATCACTAAGCAGATAAGGTAGGGGCTCCCCAGAGAAAGAGAACCAGGCATGGCTCTCTTGACATAAGAAAAGCCATGTTTGGCCTAAGCCTGGGATCTAAGCCTGGCCACGATCCTTGTACTTGAACAGGTCTCAGTAATAATGCAAAGAGAAGTAATAATAAGAAAGATAATAAATCAGTTGTAAAGACTCCCAGTTCTGTTTCAATGGTAAAGTTTAGCCTGAAGCACTTTCTTGAGCTGTCTTGCAGAATTTAAACTCCCCTGGAGCCCTCAACCACCAGATTGACTGGAACCTAAGGGATGATGATGTTGACCTTTTCTGACCCTCATGACTTCAGTCAACTAAAGCTTGGACTCTGTCAACCTTTGCCCTGATTCTATAACGAATTCTCCTCTGCTCAAGCCCCTCATGAATATGCATGTACCACCAAAGCCCCATCATGAATATGCATGCACCCTTAGCTTAAAACTTCCCCAATTTTGCTGTTAGGGGAGACATTACTTTGGGAAAGACCCCTGGTGTTCTCCTTACTTGCTGCAAGTAATAAATCCTTCCTTCTCCCCATCTTTGGCTCCGCTGTGTCTTTTGGCTCAACACCCACCAAGAGGCAAACCCGGTTTCTGGGTAACATCACTACCCAAAAGTGCCAACTGAACTGATATATCCTTTTTTTTTTTTTTTAACATCTTTATTGGGGTATAATTACTTTACAATGGTGTGTTAGTTAATGCTTTATAACAAAGTGAATCAGTTATACATATACATATGTCCCCATATCTCTTCCCTCTTGCGTCTCCCTCCCTCCCACCCTCCCTATCCCACCCCTCCAGGCTGTCACAAAGCACCGAGCCAATATCCCTGTGCCATGCGGCTGCTTCCCACTAGCTATCTACCTTACTACGTTTGTTAGTGTGTATATGTCCATGACTCTCTCTCGCCCCGTCACAGCTCACCCTTCCCCCTCCCCATAACCGCAAGTCCGTTCTCTAGGAGGTCTGCGTCTTTATTCCTGCCTTACCCCTAGGTTCTTCATGACATTTTTTTTTCTTAAATTCCATATATATGTGTTAGCATACTGTATTTGTCTTTTTCTTTCTGACTTACTTCACTGTGTATGACAGACTCTAGGTCTATCCACCTCATTACAAATAGCTCAATTTCGTTTCTTTTTATGGCTGAGTAATATTCCATTGTATATATGTGCCACATCTTCTTTATCCATTCATCCGATGATGGGCACTTAGGTTGTTTCCATCTCCGGGCTATTGTAAATAGAGCTGCGATGAGCATTTTGGTACATGACTCTTTTTGAATTTCGGTTTTCTCAGGGTATATGCCCAGTAGTGGGATTGCTGGGTCATATGGTAGTTCTATTTGTAGTTTTTTAAGGAACCTCCATACTGTTCTCCATAGTGGCTGAACCAATTCACATTCCCACCAGCAGTGCAAGAGGGTTCCCTTTTCTCCACACCCTCTCCAGCATTTATTGTTTCTAGATTTTTTGATGATGGCCATTCTGACTGGTGTGAGATGATATCTCATTGTAGTTTTGATTTGCATTTCTCTAATGATTAATGATGTTGAGCATTCTTTCATGTGTTTGTTGGCAGTCTGTATATCTTCTTTGGAGAAATGTCTATTTAGGTCTTCTGCCCATTTTTGGATTGGGTTGTTTGTTTTTTTGTTGTTGAGCTGCATGAGCTGCTTGTAAATTTTGGAGATTAATCCTTTGTCGGTTGCTTCATTTGCAAATATGAACGATATATCTTAAAGGTAGATATCCAAGATAGTCTCTTGGTGATGAGTGACCTTTGTTGCAGGATGGGGGACCCCTCCCAAGGCCTGAGACTGCGCTCTTGTCTGACACTCAGAATTAATAGTCTGAGGAGACACGTGCTGACAAAGCAAAAGACTTTATTGGGAAGCGGCAACTGAGAGCAGTTGCCTGAGCCGAGAGCAGCAGGTAAGGGAACGCAGGAAGACTGCTCTGTCACATGGCTCCCAGTCTCAGGTTTTACAGTAATGGGGTTAGTTTCCGAGTTGTCTCTGGCCAGTCATCTTGCTTGCGCCCATATTTGGTGTGACTCAGGGTCCTTCCTGATAGCGTGCATCTCTCAGCCAATTTGGATTCCAAAGCAAAGGTTTCTGGGAGGTTGGCAGGACATATTATGGGCTGGTGTTTCCTCCCTCCTTTTGGCCCCTCCTGAATTCTTCCACCTGGTGGTAGCTTGTTAGTTCCGTGTTCCTTATCGGGACCTCCTGTTGTGAGACAACTCATGCAAGTGGCCAGGGCGCTATCCTGCCTGGCCAGGGTGGGCAGTTTCAGTCAATGGTTCCCTAACATTTTGAAGCCTGTCGATCAAACTTGAAAATGTCATGAACCTAGAAGGGAAGCTAATATACTGGGTGGCAGTCTAGGGATCCAAACAGACTAAGAAGTCCAAACGAGTGAGGAAAATAAGCAGTATGAACATTGTGCCAGTTAGGAATGAGTTTGGCTACATATAATAGAAAGCCTAAATTTATAATAGTTTAACCAAATATGAGTATTCATAAGAAGGAAGTGTGACAGTACTTCAAGCTCATCAGACAATGCCTGGAGGATGGTGTTGCTACTGTAGGACTCACAAACTGAGTCATGCTGTTCAAATGCCGCGAGGATGCTGAGGGGACTCCAAACCATGTCTATGAAAAATACTTGAAGAAAGTGGGGTGCTTATTCTGGAAAAAAGAAAAGATGCTTAAAGTACCATCTTGGGAAAGGAGACTCAGATTTTCTCTGTGCTACTCCAGAGGGCAAAAAAAAGACCAACTGGTAGATTGGCAAATTTCAGCTCAAATCTAGAAATTTTTAATGTTAGAACACTCCAGAAATAAAATAAGTTCGAGGTGATAACAAATTTCCCATAATAATAAAAATAATGGTGATGACTTACTGAGGATTAACAATGTACTAGGCACTATTCTAAGGGCTTTTCATGAATTAACTCATTTTATCCTCAAAATTACCCTAGAAGAAACTGCTATTATCCTCGTTTCACAGATAAAGAACTGAATATATTTGCCCAAGGCCAGACAGAGAATTTTGACTGCTCTGTGTTCAAGCAGAGTCTTGTCGACTAATGGTAGGGGTGGAGTGGGGTGGAGGGTGTCACAGGCAGATCAAAGCCTGTCTAGGATGAGGTAACTTACGTGAGACTAATAGCTACATTTATTGAACATTTGCCATGTGTCAGGCAGTGGACTAAAAAGTTCACATACATTAAAAGAGATAATCCAGCAAAGCACCTGGCAGAGCACTGATTACATCATAAAGACTCAATTACTATTAATTGTTAGGATCACTTTTAATCCTCTCAGCAGTTATAGTAGATGAGTATTACTGTATTCACTTTGCTAATGGAGAAACTGAAGGCTTGAGAGACAAGTAAATTGTCCAAGGTCAGGTAGCAGTAAGTGCTAAAGCCAGCAAGTGAACTCAGATCTGCCTGAATGCTACAGCCCTATCCTTTCTACCACATCATGCTTTCACTAGGGCACCTACCCTTCCACCGGAAATTTTATGGTTCTGTGAAACAAGAAAGCAGGTAAGTTCAACTTAAAAAAAAATAGTCTAGGGAATTCCCTGGCAGTCCAGTGGTTAGGGCTTCACACTTCCACTGCAGGGGGCACGGGTTCGATCCCTAGTCGGGGAACTAAGATCTCGCATGCCACACAGCCAAAAAAAAAAAAGTCTATGCAAACTTAAATATCAATAAATCTTACAAATCAGTAGACTATTAGCTATTTGAAGTTAAATCTGATATAATAAGTACATATCAGAAGTGCGACGTAATGAGATTGGTTTTATTTTTAAAGTTTCACACCCACTTATCTCCCAGCTAAAGACAATTTTCCTGGCTCTTCTCTTTACAAGTTCCACCTAGAAATTTCTAGGTGCCAATAAATGAAGAGAAACTCCAAGCTGGAATAGTGATGATCATGAATTAAAGCCAAACGGCCCTCAAGGATCAGAACTGGATATTGGCTTAAGGGGCCAGGGTCTAAAAGCCCATGAGGAAAGAGGGCTTGAGACCACCACCACGGACACAGACTCCTGTTCAGGGCAGAACAGGAGATGAGCTCTCTGCAGAAAGCTAGCACCAGGAAAAGCCGTTCTGTCTGTGAAACAAGGAGAAGAGAAACTCCACCCACTGGTGTGTGTGTAGAGACACGCATAGAAACAGGCTAACAGGCTGGGTCATGGGTGGAAAAGGAGTCACCAAGAGAAATCTGAAACCAAAGCCTCTGCAGGCAGTGGCTGTGGGTACATATTTCTACTGTCTTCAAGGGGACAACATCCAAAGCCCCCCAAACAAAAACATCATAAAGAACCAGTGACATCTGTGGGGTCCTAGCAGAACCAAATAAAAAATAATTCAGTAAGGACCTCTTAATAATCCAGAGCACATAGAATTCACACAATAAATAACTCTGAGGATGAACTCACTGTCAAAAATTAGAAAGAAAACATCTATGCGAGAAAATCAGCAGATCCAACAAATAATACATATAACAAACAGCCAGACACTGAGGTGACCGAGCTGTATGAAAGTCTAGTTATGTTCTTCTCAGAAAACAAGTGAAACTCTAAGGAGGGAAAAAAAAAGAAAAAAAGACATGTCAATGAAAATTCAATTAACTATCAAGAAGAGATAAAGGGAATTTTATTCAAGCCAAATGGAGGATTATAACCCGGGAAGCAGATTCTCAGAAAGCTCTGAGAACTGTTCCACCTGTTTGAAGTCGAAAGTATAGTCATGTACATTTTTGAAACAAAAGATTGTACATCAAAATGACATAGTGATATTTTACATAAAGTTCACTAAGGGTACATAGTCCAGGGAAGCACATAAAGCGAGCAGCAAGTTACCATGACACCCCACGGAGCTGGGAAAGGACACTATTCTTCTAGGAAGTTACATCGTTAGCACTCCCATCTTTGCGGAGCTCTGGTTAATGTGTAATGCAGATACACACTGCACATTAGGGAGGGAGGAGGCCCAAACAAACACACACAGAGAATTTTATGTTTAAGTTTTTCTTGTCCTGCCATAAAATATCAATTTTATTTCACCAGACATCATGAAAAAAGAGAGGAAACAAGAGATGTGAAAAAAAATCATCCAGAAGGTGGCGCAGAGAAAAAAAAACAGTATACAAAAGAGAATCTAAGAAATATGAAAAACAGAATGAGAAGCTCCAACATGAACCTAGTAAAAACTTCAGGAGGAGGGGCTTCCCTGGTGGCGCAGTGGTTGAGAGTCCGCCTGCCAATGCAGGGGACACGGGTTCGAGCCCTGGTCCAGGAAGATCCCACAAGCCGCGGAGCAACTAGGCCCGTGCGCCACAACTACTGAGCCTGCGCTCTAGAGCCCATGAACCACAACTGCTGAGCCCGTGTGCCACAACTACTGAAGCCCGAGCGCCTAGAGCCTGTGCTCCACAAGAGAAGCCACTGCAATGAGAAGCCCGCGCACCACAATGAAGAGTGGTCCCTGCTCGCCACAGCTAAAGAGCCCACGTGCATCAACGAAGACACAACACAGCAAAAAAAAAAAAAAGATGATGGCAGAGAACTCTCCTAAACATGAATCCTAAGATTGAAAAACACCAAAGAATCTTAATCAGAATAAATAGGAGCAAATCAACAGCAAGGCACACTGAAGTTAAACTGTAGAAATCAAAGGTAATGAGGGAAATCCCTGGTGGCCCAGTGGTTAGGACTCCTCGCTCTCACTGCCAAGGGCCCGGGTTTAATTCCTGGTCAGGGAACAGATTACTAAAAAAAGAAGAAGAATCAGATTGACATGGACTTCTCATCAGTAGGCTTTTTATTGACAATTATAAGATCCAGAAACAAATGGAATGTTAAGAGAAACAAAGCTCACTGAAGTTAGATATCAACAGCTACAACCCTCAGACACCAGAATGGGGGATAGCTATTAAATAGCTCCTGCTCTTTATCGTGTCTCTCTGGACAGCAGAGTTTGAAGAGGGCCAGTGAGAATAAAGTTTCCGTTAAGAAGAAAACAAGTAGCAAAATAAAGTTATTATATCCTTGTGTTGCTCTTTGAAAAATTGTGGCAAATCTTTCTGCACAGGGCCAGACACCTCTGCAAACTATCAAACCATGTTCTATAGAACTGTATGATACCCTTAGGGACCTTTCATTTATCAGACAGCTTCTCCCTTATTTAACACCCTTCTTTCTCTCTCATCACCTGTTGATTAGGAACTTTCTTATACACCTTAGAAATGCTCCTCTACAATATTGCCTTTTGTTTTCCAAAAAAACTTTGCCTCAAAATGGAAACACCTGTATTTGTTTTTCTGATTATAAAAGCAAAAGACACTCATTGTGGAGGGGGAAAAAAAAGGAAAAGAAATGAGAAATGTACATGGAGTGGTCAACTTTGAACACATCACAAAATCAGATATACAAAAATACAGCATTCCTTATTTTCTGCGACTGACTCACTGTTCCTCTACAGTTCTCATTCCACAGATGGAGGGTGAACGTGGAGTAGGAATGTAAACCTGCTAATTAAAGGTATCTCAGTTTCTTCCTCGAAGGCCTTACATTTCAGGTAAGTGTTTTGGGGCAATCCTCTGAATCTACCCCTAAACTCTCAGAATTTAACTCTCCTACAGGATTTTAACTTTTGTATCTATTTATTCCATTCCCAGTCTTAGTGTCAGTGGTGAGGGTCCTAATCCTAGGTCAAGGACATTGGGGGAATAAGGATATTTTCAGAAATGCAAAGACTCAGAAAACAAACAAAGCTATAGAACAAAACTCCTTTGCATCTTTCTTATGAAGGAACTGGAGAATGTGCTCCCCTAAAACAAAGTATAACCAAAAACGAAAATGAAACAGGAGATCTATGGTAATTGAGAGGTGAAGGATGACAGTGAAGGGAAATTCCAGGATGACAGTTGTCACCAGGCACATGGGCAAACCAAATCAGACAGGCGTAGATCACAGGCACCATTTCTTGGAAGAGGAAACCAATAGAATATTTGATGCATCAGAACCTCTTGAAAGGAGGTTCACACAGCTGTCAAAGAACTTGGGGCTGAATTAGTGATAAATACATGGAAAACTAAGCCAATTAAAAAGCAGGGCAATTATTAACTCCAGGGAAAAGAAATGCGTGTTCAAGATAAGAAGATAATCATAGTATACTACTTGTCTCAGTTGTAAATTCTATTTACATGATCATAATTATGCAAACCCTTAATATTGATCTAAGCAAAATTTTGATAGAACAAAATTTGGAGGTGGTGGGACAGACGAGGATGGAAGGAAGGGAAGGGTGAGGACTGGTGTGGTGGGTAAAGGTAGAGCAAGGAGAGTTGGGTCCCCATCTTCCACAGTAAGTTTACAAATAAATAGTAGTTTATAAAACTGAAAGATCAAAGAAATAACAATTAAGCATGTTATTTAGAGACATGGCAGTAAACGTAAAAATAATCAGGTACGAAAGATGAAAGTGGTTGCCTCTGAAGAGTGGGTAATGGGGAGAAGCAGGGCAGGGTATTGATGTTCCTCTTAACAAAACTTGCTGAATTACTTGACTCTTTAAACAAAGTGCATACATAATGCTGACAATGATTTTTTTAAAAAGCTTCATTAAAGCTTCATATTTATCTGGTTTTATAAAACATCTCCATCTACTGAATCTTGTAGATTTTTGTGGACACGTTTTTCACACTAGACACACATTGTCCTGTTTTGGATTACACTAATGCTTTCAAGTAATCCATACCTAGAAGTAAAGTAAACAGAGACGTAATTTCTTCATGAACAGATTTGAAGTCATGATTGTAAATATTCACATTGCCAGGCAGAGTAAATCCTGAGTAGATCTTGGATAAGAGGTGTTCTAGTTTTGATTAGGGGTGGAAATAAAGTAGGATATCTTTTCTTGATTTCTCAGTACAGTGTATTTCCAAAACAACGAAACAAAAAAGCATTTGAGGTATAGAGAATGGTGGGACTTATCAGTATAGAGGTTTGTTCTCCTTAAGAATAAGAATCACCATTTCAAACTGAACACTAAGAGTTCATATTTTTCCTACACTTACAAATATAATAGCAAGCCATTGTATTTACCTGATACACACACACACACACACACACACACACACACAGGTTCACTTAAACATACATATGCTGGTAGTGTGAATAACTTTTTAAACTTTTAATTTTGATATAATTACACATTTACTAAAAAGTTGCAAGAACAGTATAAGGAACTCCATATACCCACCAGACTCACAAATTGTTTATATTTTGCACCATTTATCATTCTTTCTCTCTCTCTCTCACTCTGATACATATTTATTTGTTTGTTTGTGTGTATGCTTGCCCGCATATATATATGTATATATATTCTTTCTGAACCATTTAAAATTAAGTTGGGGAATTCCATGGCAGTCCAGTGGTTAGGACTCTAGGCTCTCACTGCTGAGGGCCCAGGTTCAATCCCTGTTCAGGGAAGTAAACTCCCATAAGCTGTGTGGTGTGGAAATGAAATGAAATAAAATAAAATAACTTCTTAAAAAATTAAGTTGTTACCAGGTAGAGAGGGCAACTGTGCCTTTACCCCTAAACACTTTTGTATTTTCTAAGAATAAGAACATTCTCTTATATAACCAGTACCATGACCTAAATCAGAAAGTTTAATATTGGTACTATACTATTTTTTAATCTGAATTTCATCTTTAAATTTCATCAATTGTCCAAATAATATGCTTCATAACGATTTCTTTTTCCTTGTCCAGGATTCAACCCAGGATTCCATATTGTTTTTAGATGTGATGACTTGTTGGTTTCTTTTAATCTGGAACACTTCCTCAATGTTGAGAGTATAAGCCAGATATTTTGTAGAAAGTCATTCAAGTTGAATTTGTCTGATGTTTCATCATAATTAGATTCAGGTTATGCATTTTTGGCAAGAATAACACAGAAGCGATGCTATATTTTTCTTAGAGCATCATATCAGGAGACACGTGACGTCAGATTGTCCCAACACTGCTAATTAGCTATAATCACTAGGTAGTGGCCATGAGATGTTTCCACTGTAAAGTTAATATTTTCCCCTATGTAAATAGTAATTTCTGTGGAAGTACTGATACTATGTAAATATTCTGTGTCATATTTTTACTGATTAGTTTTAACATCCACTGATATCTAACTCTATAATTTCTTCTATATTTTTTAGTTAGCATTCTATTGTAAGTAAAATCTTTCCCTTCTTTCTTACTCATTTATTCATATCAATAAGGATTCATGGAATCTTATTTTATTCAAAGGATTATACTCCATTTCTATCAAATGCTCAAATTGTCCTAAATTTAGGTAGTGAGAGAACCTTCAAGCTAGATCCTTTATGCCTTTAGACACATTCTAATCATTCTTTAAGCACTTGTCTAATTTCTGGCACAAAGATATGCTATGCTCATCTTGTACATTCCCTACTTCAAGAGGAAAATACAGGAATAAAATCTGGGTGCTAGGTGTGCTCACTGCTATTGGTGTGTCATCGTTTCTCAGGCCCTCTCAGCAGACAAAGCTAAAAAAAAATGTATATACCCATACATTAATAGGCATATTTGACAACTGCATATACCCATTTAACACACTCCTAAAAACATTTCCATTATCCGAGAAATTTCTCTCATGTTCCTTCCCAGTCAATCCCAATCAATTCCCATCCCAATACCATACAGGGGCAACCTCTGTCCTGATTTTTTCCATTATATATTAGTTTTGCCTGTTCTAGAACCACATGTAAATGAATCATATTTTATGTACTATTTTTGGTCTAGCTTCTTTCATTCAGTGTAATATTTTTGAGATTCGGGCAAGTTGATTCATGTATCAGTAGTTTGTTTCATTTTATTACTGAATAATATTCCATTGTCTAAATATACCAGTATTTGTTTTGTAGTGTTTGGGTTAGAGGTCATGCACAGCTTTTTTAAAATTTATTCTTAAGTATTTTATGCTATTGTAAATAGAATTGTTTTCACTTCATTTTCAAGTTGTATTTCCAATATCATTGATTTGTAAATTTTGACTCTGTATTCTACGATCTTGGGAGTATCAGATCTGGGAGTTGTATTGCAGATTCTCAGATTTCCAACTTTTTCATTAACTGTGAAGGGTAACAATTTTACTTCTTCCTTTCCTGTCTGTATTCCTTTTCTTTTTCTTGCATTGGTTAAGATCTCCAACACAATGGTGAATTAAAATATTGAGAAAGGACATCCTTGCCTTGTTGCTGAACTTAGAAAAAAATAATTTAATACTTTACTGTTCATATAAGGTTAGCTCTAAGTTTTTTGTAGCTGATCCTATTTTTCCAGCTTGTTAAAGTAGAAATTTAGATCACTGATTTTATTTAAGATTTTATTTTAAAACTTTCCAGAAGTACAGAAAAGTTGAAAGAATACAATGATTATCCAAATGCCCACCATCTGGAATCTACATGAACATTTTACTCTACTTACTTCATCACATGTCTATCCAAATATTCATCCCTTTAGCCATTAATCCATTTTATTTTGATGATACATTTCAAAGTAAGTCACAGACATCATTTCATTTGCCCAAAATACTTCTGCATGCATATTATTAACTAGATTCAATATTTGTTTATGGTTCCTTTTTAAAATTTTAAGATAAAGTTTGCACACAATGAAATATACATATCTTAATTGTGCCATTTGTTAAGTATGAACAAGCACAAACCTCTTCTAAGATAGGAAACACTAGTACCTCCCCAGGAGGTTCCCTTGTGTTACTTCTTAGTAAATCCCTGCTCCTACCTATAAAGAAATATTAAAAAAATTTTATTCCACATTTGATTAGTTTTTTCTAATCTATAACTTTATATAAATAGAATCACGCTACATTCTGTTTTGTGTATGGCTTCTTACAGTCAGCACAATGGTTTTGATTTTCATGAATTTAAAACTTTTTTTCTTGCCTTATGGCAATAGCTAGTTTTCCTTAATAGAAGTAGTGAGAGTGGGCATCAGTACCTTGTTCCCACTCTTAGGGAGAAATTATTCAATAATTCACCAATAAGTATGATGATAGCTGTAAAATTTTCACAGATGCTTAGATTGCTGAAAAATTTTAATCATGAATGGATGCTGAATCTGTGTAATGCTTTCTGTTTCTCTTGGAATGATGAGGTGGTTTTTATCTTTTATTCTGTTCATGTGGTGAATTACATTGAGTAACTTTTGAATGTCAACCCAACCTTACATTCTGGAGATACAGACTATTTGATCATGTTGTATTGACCTTTTATATACTGCTGAATTTGATTTGCTAACATTTTGTTAAGGATTTTTTTTTGCCTATGTTTATGAACAGTATTGGTCTATATTTTTTCCTCCCTTCCTCTCTTCCTTGCTATTTGTTCTATAAATTACCAAAAAAGACATGCTGAACTTCCAACTGTAATTGTAGGTTTGCCTGTTTCTTCTTTCTGTTGTTAGTTTTTCCTTCAGGTATTTTGAAGTTTTTCTATTACCTGTGTACACATTTAGTACTTTTTATGCCTTCTTGATGAATTGACTCATCTATCATTATGAGATATCCTCTTTATCTCTGCTAATATTCCTCATCTTGAAGTCTTCTTTAGCTTTTATTAATTGATAATCCAGCTTTTTGACAATTCACAATTTCATGGTATAATTTCTTCCATTAAAAATTTTAACCTATGTCTTTTATTTTATTTTTATTTTTAAATTAATTTTTATAGGAGTATAGTTGCTTTACAATATTGTGTTAGTTTCTGCTGTATAGCAAAGTGAGTCAGTTATACATATATAACTGATATACGTATATCCGCTCTTTTTTAGATTCCCTTCCCAATTAGGTCACCACAGAGCATTGAGTAGAGTTCCCTGTGCTATACAATAGGTTCTCATTAGTTACCCATTTTATATAAGGTAATGTATATATGTCAATCTCAGTCTCCCAATTCATCCCACCCCCCATCCCCCCTTGGTAAACTTAAGTTTGTTTTCTACATCTGTGACTCTATTTCTGCTTTGCAAATAAGTTCTGTACCATTTTTCTAGATTCTACATATAAGCAATATTATACAATATTTCTCTTTCTCTTTCTGACTTACTTCACTCTGTATGACAATCTCTAGGTCCATCCATGTCACTGCAAATGGCGTTATTTCATTCCTTTTCATGGCTGGGTAATATTCCATTGTATATTTGTACCACATATTCTTTATCCATTCATCTGTTGATGGACATTTAGGTTGCTTCTATGTCCTGGCTATTGAAAATAGTGCTGCAATGAACATCAGGGTGCATGCATCCTCTCAAATTATGGTTTTCTCTGGATATATGCCCAGTAGTCGGATTGCTGGGTCATATAGTAGTTCTATTTGTAGTTTTTTAAGGAACCTCCATACTGTTCTCCACAGTGGCTGTATCAATTTACATTCCCACAAACAGTGTAGGAGGGTTCCCTATTCTCCACACCCTCTCCAGCATTTATTGTTTGTAGACTTTTTGATCATGGCCATTCTGACCGGTATGAGATGAAACCTCATTGTAGTTTTGATTTGCATTTCTCTAATAATTCGTGATGCTGAACATCTTTTCAGGTGTTTTTTGGCTATCTGTATGTCTTCTTTGGAGAAATATCTATTTAGATCTTCTGCCCATTTTTAGATTGGGTTGTTTTTTTGTTTTGTTTGGCAGCACCACGCAGCATGCGGGATCTTAGTTCCCTGAGCAGGGATCAAACCTGTGCCCTCTGCAGTGGAAGTGCAGATTCTTAACCACTGGACTGCCAGGGAAGTCCCAGGGTTGTTTGTTTTTTTTGACATAGAGCTGCATGAGCTGTTTGTATATTTTGGAAATTAATCCCTTGTCAGTTGCTTCGTTTGCAAATATTTTCTCCCATTTTGAGGGTTGTCTTTTCATTTTGTTTATGGTTTTCTTTGCTGTGCAAAAGCTTTTAAGTTAATCAGGTCTCATTTGTTTATTTTTTGCTTTTATTTTCATTACTCTAGGCAGTGGATCAGAAAAGATCTTGCTGTGATTTATGTCAAAGAGTGTTCTGCCTATGTTTTCCTTTAAGAGTTTTATAGTATCCAGCCTTACATCTAGGTCTTTTATCCATTTTGGGTTTATTTTTGTGTATGATGTTAGAGAATGTTCTAATTTCATTCTTTTACCTGTAGCTGTCCAGTTTTCCCAGCACCTCTTATTGAAGAGACTGTCCTTTCTCCATTGTATATTCTTGCCTCCTTTGTCATAGATTAATTGACCATAGGTGCGTCAGTTTACCTCTGGACTTTCTATCCTATTCCATTGCTCTATATTTCTGTTTTTGTGCCAGTACCATACTGTCTTGATTACTGTAGCTTTGTAATATAATCTGAAGTTAGGGAGCCTGATTCCTCCAGCTCTGTTCTTCTTTTTCAAGATTGTTTTGGCTATTTGGGGTCTTTTTTGTTTCCATACAAATTGTAAAATTTTTTGTTCTAGTTCCGTGAAAAATGCCATTGATAATTTGATAGGGATTGCATTGAATCTGTAGATTGCTTTGGGTAGTATAGTCATTTTCACAATATTGATTCTTCCAATCCAAAAGCAGGGTATATCTCTCCATCTGTTTGTGTCATCTTTGATTTCTTTCATCAGTGTCTTATAGTTTTTTGAGTACAGGTCTTTTGCCTCCTTAGGTAGGTTTATTCCTAGGTATTTTATTCTTTTTGATGTGATGGTAAATGGGATTGTTTCCTTAATTTCTCTTTCTGATCTTTCATAGGAATGCAAGAGATTTCTCTGTCTTAATTTTGTATCCTGTAACTTTACCAAATTCATTGATGAGCTCTAGTAGTTTTCTGGTAGCATCTTTAGGATTTTCTATGTATAGTATCATGTCATCTGCAAATGGTGACAAGTTTATTTCTTCTTTTCTAATTTGGATTCATTTTATTTCTTTTTCTTCTCTGATAGCCATGGCTAGGACTTCCAAAACTATGTTGAATAAAAGTGGTGAGAGTGGACATCCTTGTTTTGTTCCTGATCTTTGAGGAAATGCTTTCAGCTTTTCACCATTGAGTATGAAGTTAGCTGTAGGTTTTTCGTACATGGCCTTTATTATGTTGAGGTAGGTTCCTTCTAAGTCCACTTCCTGGACAGTTTTTATCATAAATGGGTGTTGACTTTTGTCAAAAGCTTTTTCTGCATCTTTTGAGATGATCATATGGTTTTTATTCTTCAGTTTGATAATGTGGTGTATCACATTGATTTATTTGTGTATATTGAAGAATCCTTGCATCCCTGGGATAGATCCCACTTGATCAGGGTGTATGCTCCTTTTAACGTGTTGTTGGATTCTGTTTGCTAGTATTTCGTTGAGGATTTTTGCATCTATGTTCATCAGTGATATTATGTCTTTTATTTTATTTTTTTAAGATTTTTTTTGATGTGGACCATTTTTAAAGTCTTTATTGAATTTGTTACAATATTACTTCTGTTTTATGTTTTGGTTTATTGGCCCCAAGGTATGTGGAATCTTAGCTCCCTGACCAGCGATTGAATCTGCACCCTCTGCATTGGAAGGTTAAGTCTTGACCACTGGACTGCCAGGGAAGTCCCTATGTCTATTTTTTTTTTTTTTTTTTTTTTGCGGTACGTGGGCCTCTCACTGTTGTGGCCTCTCCCATCGCAGAGCACAGGCTCCGGACGCACTGGCTCAGTGGCCATGGCTCATGGGCCTAGCCACTCTGTGGCATGTGGGATCTTCCCGGACCGGGGCATGAACCTGTGTCCCCTGCATCGGCAGGCGGGCTCTCAACCACTGCGCCACTAGGGAAGCCCTGTTTTTTTTTTAACATCTTTATTGGAGTATAATTGCTTTACAATGGTGTGTTAGTTTCTGCTTTATAACAAAGTGAATCAGTTATACATATACATATATCCCCATATCTATTCCCTCTTGCGTCTCCCTCCCTCCTCTATGTCTTTTATTTTAAATGAGTTTCTAATAGATGCATACATTTTGGTCTAAGCAATCTTTGCCCTTTAATTGGAGTGTTTAGTCCATTTACATTTAATAGAATAATTGATATGATTGGGTTTAAGTCTATTATTTTGATATTTCTTTTCTATTTGTCTCATCTGTTCTTTGGCCTTTGTTTCCTCTTTTCCTATCTTCTTTTGTTTTGAATATTTTTAATATTCTATTTTATCCTTTATATTGGATTATTAACTATACTTCTGTTCTGAGTTTGGTATTTTTAACTTATCCCAGTCTACCTTCAAATAATATTATACCACTTCACATATAATGTAATAACCTTACAAAGGCATGCCTCCACTCTCTCTTTCCTGTCTTTGTGCATCATCATACTTCTTACTTCCACATATATTATAGGCCTACAATACTTTATTATTTTTGTCTTATATTTAAATAATCAATACTTTTAAAAAATTAAATAAAACAAGGAAAAATCTCTCATATATAGCTACATATTTACCTTTTATGGCACTCTTCATGCTTTTGTGAAATCCAAATTTCTACACTATATTATATTTCTTTAAGTCTGCTCATGATGTATTTTCTTGGCCTTTGTTTGTCTTAAAATGTCTTTATTATGCCTTTGAAGTTTGAATAATATTTTTGCCAAATATGGATGCTACATGGTAGAGACTCTGGAGGGTGTTGAATGTTGTTCCATCAGGCAGTTACCACAGCTAGACTCAAATTCCAAACTCTGTCCCCGCTGTGGTTGACAGCAACAGTAATCATTGCTTAGATCTTTTAGCCTGTTCCTTTTTTTTTTTTTTAAGCTTGCTTTTACCTGTGCCACTTGGAGTCTCCCTCATGAATGTACAGAATGGAAGTGAAAGATTTCGGCAAAATTTATATGCAGAATTCACTACTCTCCCTTCGTGGTTTTCTGCTTTCCAGGATTTTCCCTTTTACTTTTTTTTGGCTGCATTGGGACTTCATTGCTGTGCATGGGCTTTCTCCAGTTGCGGCAAGCGGGGCTACTCTTCATTGTGGTGCACGGGCTTCTCATTGTGGTGGCTTCTCTTGTTGCAGAGCATGGGCTCTAGGCGTGCGGGCTTCAGTAGTTGCAGCATGTGGGCTCAGTAGGTGTGGCACACGGGCCCTAGAGAGTGCAGGCTTCAGTAATTGCAGCGCATGGGTTCAGTAGTTGTGGTGCACGGGCTTAGTTGCTCCACAGCATGTGGGACCTTCCCAGACCAGGGAACAAACCTGTGTCCCCTGCATTGCCAGGCAGATTCTTAACCACCATGCCACCAGGGAAGTCCCTCCCCTTTACTTTTCAGCCATTCTGACAGTGCCAAACACGAGCTTTTTTGCTTGAGTTCTAGTTACTCCATTCAGCCTGGACTAGAGAGGCCCACAGAAGAAAAGCTATTAAAATTGCAGATATATTTCAGTGACTTTCCCTTCTTTTCAGGATTGACTTCTCTCTAGTTTCTAGAAGCTTTTGGTCACTCTCCAGGGCTTCCAAATAAGTATTAATTATATTTTATCTAGGGTTGAAAATTGTTATCCATGGGAGGGTTGGCCTAACTTGAACTACTCTACCATTACCAGAACAGTAATATGGATAACCAAAAATTATAATTAGTTTCTTTGAATCTTTCAAATTTGAGGTCCTGAGACTAAATATACCAATTTGTATGACTATTATAAGTAGAAGATATTAACCATACTTTGACATGTTTCCATTACTAATGATTTACCTTCTGGGAATTCATAGGAAGTACAGTTCCTCATGATTTTTGTTCTGAATTTTAAGACTGTCCTCTGTTCTGACAAAGTGCTCTGTTAAAGCAGTCAAGCACAAATTCCTTCAGCTGTGAATCATCCTTCTCATCATAAGTGTCATGATGTAGCTTACCTATTTTCTCCCTTTGTTAGATAAAGGAGAATTTCTTACTCCCTTCCAGAACAGCTCTATTTTTGCTAGTTTTATATGCTGGGCCACTGTACACAATTTTGTTTAAAGGAAGTGTGCCGGGAACTAGAACAAAAAATTTCACAATTTGTATGGAAACACAAAAGACCCCGAAGAGCCAAAGCAATCTTGAGAACAAAAAAGGGAGCTCGAGGAATCAGGCTCCCTGACTTCAGACTATACTACAAAGCTACAGTAATCAAGACAGTATGGTACTGGCACAAAAACAGAAAGATAGATCAATGGAACAGGATAGAAAGCCCAGAGATAAACCCACACACATATGGTCACCTTATCTTTGATAAAGGAGGCAGGAATGTACAGTGGAGAAAGGACAGCCTCTTCAATAAGAGGTGCTGGGAAAACTGGACAGGTACATGTAAAAGTATGAGATTAGATCACTCCCTAACACCATACACAAAAATAAGCTCAAAATGGATTAAAGACCTAAATGTAAGGCCAGAAACTATCAAACTCTTAGAGGAAAACATAGGCAGTAGACTCTATGACATAAATTACAGCAAGATCCTTTTTGACCCACCTCCTAGAGAAATGGAAATAAAAATAAACAAATGGGACCTAATGAAACTTCAAAGCTTTTGCACAGCAAAGGAAACCATAAACAAGACCAAAAGACAACCCTCAGAATGGGAGAAAATATTTGCAAATGAAGCAACTGACAAAGGATTATCTCCAAAATTTATAAGCAGCTCATGCAGCTCAATAACAAAAAAACAAACAACCCAATCCAAAAATGGGCAGAAGACCTAAATAGACATTTTTCCAAAGAAGATATGCAGACTGCCAACAAACACATGAAAGAATGCTCAACATCATTAATCATTAGAGAAATGTAAATCAAAACTACAAGATATCATCTTGTAGTAAGATATCATCTCACACCAGTCAGAATGGCCATCATCTAGAAACAATAAATGCTGGAGAGTGTGTGGAGAAAAGGGAACCCTCTTGCACTGTTGGTGGGAATGTAAATTGATACAGCCACTATGGAGAACAGTATGGAGGTTCCTTAAAAAACTACAGTAGAACTACCATATGACCCAGCAATCTCACTACTGGGCATATACCCTGAGAAAACCATAATTCAAAAAGAGTCATGTACCAAAATGTTCATTGCAGCTCTATTTACAATAGCCCGGAGATGGAAACAACCTAAGTTTCCATCATCAGATGAATGGATAAAGAAGATGTGGCACATATATACAATGGAATATTACTCAGCCATAAGAAGAAACGAAATTGAGTTATTTGTAGTGAGGTGGATGGACCTAGAGTCTGTCCTACAGAGTGAAGTAAGTCAGAAAGAGAAAAACAAATACCATATGCTGACACATATATATGGAATCTTAAAAAAAAATGGGAATAAAGATGCAGACCTACTAGAGAATGGACTTGAGGACATGGGGAGGGGGAAGGGTAAGCTGGGACAAAGCGAGAGAGAGGCACGGACATATATACACTACCAAACGTAAGGTAGATAGCTAGTGGGAAGCAGCCGCATAGCACAGGGAGATCAGCTCGGTACTTTGTGACCGCCTAGAGGGGTGGGATAGGGAGGGTGGGAGGGAGGGAGATGCAAGAGGGAAGAGATATGGGAACATATGTATATGTATAACTGATTCACTTTGTTATAAAGCAGAAACTAACACACCATTGTTAAATTAATTAATTAATTAATAAAGGAAGTGTGCCGGGCTTCCCTGGTGGTGCAGTGGTTGAGAGTCTGCCTGCCGATGCAGGGGACACGGGTTCATGCCCCGGTCCGGGAAGATCCCACATGCCGCGGACCGGCTGGGCCCGTGAGCCATGGCCGCTGAGCCTGCACGTCCGGAGCCTGTGCTCCGCAACGGGAGAGGCCACAACAGCGAGAGGCCCACGTACCAAAAAAAAAGGAAGTGTGCCAGTGATAGTCTGTAAAATTCAATAACAATATATTTTAGTTTGCTTGACTATGGACAAGGGGTATATGTATATGAAAATAATCGTTGACATAAGAAATTCCTACTCCTACGTGATCTCCTTCAAAGTGCTGCCTACTTGATAGCAAGTAGAATCACTTATCAACAAAATAGTCCTTTGATTTCTCTCTATTTGAACTCATCCAAAGATCCATAATGCAAAATTGTCTTTATTACTAATTATTTTGCCATCAATATTACTAGTCTGTATTATTTGGCATTTTCATAATAGTAATCAAACTAAAAGACAAAGAGAAGACTTGTGCTGAGAAATGTATATTGTTCGTAGCAAAAGTTACTTAAGTTCAAAGGAATGTCTACAGCTGTACTAATTGAACTATGACCTTCATAATAGTTCAGAGCTATAACTGTGCTAACCTTCTAGCATCAGACACATTTACAAAAGATTGTCATCACCTTAGGGTTATGTAGTAATTTCTCTGATTTAAGTTTCAGAGTTGTTATCATCTGGATATTTCTGTTTCTCAGGAAGGTGGAAATTTTCATTTTAATTATGATACGGAACCCATTAATTGTCTGCTATCATCTTAATCAAGAGGAATAAATATTGTAATAAATATTCACGTAAAGCCTCCAGTGAACTAAGATGCTGTTTAAATGAAAAACAATACACTGATAGAGGTCAGAGGGCTCCCTCCTCCTTGGTGTGCTTACTAATTTACTGAATGTACTCTGAAGGCTTTTAACGTTAAAGGAAAAGTACTAGGTTCTCTTTTTAGTGTGTTACCTGAGAACACAATGTCTAGTCTGTGGCACACATACAAAAGCTATTATATTTCCTGATCTAAAATACTGGTAGGTTCCTCCTCCTACCTGAAGCTTCTTGGAGATACTATGTCATATCATTAATCTTTGTAATTCTATCAGTGCGTAACACGTTGCCTTGCATTTTGGCAGGTGGTCAGCAAATGTTTGTTGAATAAATTCATCTTTATTTAGTAAATTTTGCTGTAAGTAGAGTTGTTCAGGTAACAGGAAAAACTCAGGATCTGATGGACTTTCATATTCAGGATATTATTATTGTTGCCATTTTTATTTCTACTACTAATGCAATCATTTAAACCTACCAGATTTCATTGATTAAAATGTTCTCTCTTGTCTTCAGTTTCCTAAACTGTAAGATGAGGGAGAAATCTGATGTTACTTGATAACCAACTGAATGGCTGTGTTACTCACAGCCTGTCATACAAATACAAAGCATTAATAATTTTATTATAGTTGTAAGAGTCTATGAGTGGTCAGAATTGCTAATTCTATAATCATGTTGCAAAAACAAGATGTGCTCAGCTCAAACAAAAATTTCTTCTGTCAGAAAGATAGTCACAAACAAGCACAGGCAAACGCATTGGTATCTGCACTTTCCATTTAAAACTGAAGTCTGTTGCTTTAAACCCCACAATCCTGCTCTTTACAACATATTGAAACTAGATAGCTTATTTTAAAAATGCAAAATAGTAACTGCTGGTAGGTAGCTTGATGGTGATAAAGAGGACAGTTTTTAGAATTAAAACTAGTAAGTAGTAAAAATGGCAGAAACAAAGACCAAGAAGTGAAAAAACTCACAGTGTGTTTCAGTATTAGTGAGTGGATCCATGTGTGGCTACAGCACATGTTATGGTGGAAAACAAGACAAGAAAGGTCAACTGGGGTCAAACTAGGGAGGGCCTTGAATCCTCTATTACCCAGAGTGATTGTACTTCACACTATGGTGAATAGGAAGCCTTGATGCGGTCTGAGTAGGGATCTGGTTGATGTAAAACATATTTGGAAGGCTAGTCTCATAATGATGTCAAGCAGAGATCAGGAGCAAGTGGGTAATACTTACTCTCACAGAATACAGAATTAAATGAATACTTTCTATTTTACTTTATTATTGTGAAATATATCATAAATGTAGGAGTAAAATACAATAAGTATGTACAGTTTAAAGAATAATAAACACCAACTTTTAAAATACTTTTTGCTTTCTAATTATGTATTTTTGAATTGTATGTTTTTAGTTTTGCCTGTCCTTGACCTTTATATAATAGAATCATACTCTAAGTAGTTTTCTGTGCTAACTTTATTTCCTCACTCAGCATTTTTGAGATTCTCGTCCGTATTCATCCCTATAGCTGTAGTCCATCCTTTTTTCTGCTGTATAGTATTCCATTGTTTAACTACACCACAGTTTTATCCTTTGATGGTGTTTCCAGCTTTTTGCTCTTATGAATAGTACAGCTAAGAAACTCCTGCACATTCCTACTGCTGAGTGTAAAAATTGTTCTTTAGGGTAAATATCTAGGATCGTTAGAAATGGTATTTTCAACTTATAAGGCAATACAAAATTGTTACCCAAAGTCATGATCAAATGTACAGTCCCATAAAGAGCATATGAGGCTTTCTGTGGCTCCATTTCCTCACCAACATCAAAAATTGACCAATTTTCAAGGTTTTTTTTGCGAGTCTGGTAGGTATGAAATGGTATCTCACTGGTTTTAGCTTGTATTTCTCTGATCACTAATGGGGTTAAGAATCTTTCCACATGTTTTTTGGCCATAAATGCTCCCCCTTCTAAGATATGATATGATTATTTCATATAGCTAAGATTAGATGTGAGATATCTAGTTATATCATTTGCCATTTTCCAGTTGGTTTATACTTCTTTGTTGATCTGTCAGGCCACCTCTGTCTTATATCAAATTTCCAGTTATCCATGGGTCTGTTTCTTGCATCTGTTTTCTGGTGAATTCATTTTTCACTTATCTGAATATTTAAGACTGGTCAACTAAAAAATGACTTTTAATGAAAGCCTCGATGAAGGAATTTACAAGAGATTTTTCTTTGAAATTCACAAGACATTCTTGAAAATACTGAGTAATCACTGAGGATTAGTGTGCCACCAGAGAGAATCCAAAGGGGTCCGTGAATGTATAGCACAGCATCCAAGCATGCACAGGGTAGTGGAGTCTAGCTTTACTGAGCACTGAGCGTTTTTCACTGTTATTTACATCAAGACCTTGGGGTTTTAAAGCATTTTTGCAGTATATCTCATTTTTCCTTCTGGTATTTTACTATTTTTATTTCATTTTCCCATGTCACTATGGCACAACAAGACACGTTATGAGATGAAACAACTAGATGGGTATTAACCCTAGGATTTTGAATGGCCTGCCTGATTCTCTGTTCTTGGTATTCCCAGCCATTGATGTTGTAACCACTCCCTAGACTCTGGGACCAATCCTGAAAGTGGGAAGTTTAGTGCATTAGCTCCAGTCACTTCCTACTAATTAAGCTTGTCCTGCTCTCATCCTGTTGGACAGGACTAATAATGGGATTCTTCAACCTCCTAAACCCTCATTGCAAGTAACCAGGTTTGCATTGTGTTCTTTATCAACTAGGTTCCCATCTGAAAGCCAGTTCCTCTATGACTGACTGTGTCCTTTCAAGAGACCAAAATCCTGCCCTGAAACCTAGGCCAGTGATATGGACCCTGTACTCTGCTCCTCAAGGCACTAACAAGTAGGAATCCACAGTGACTTTCTTAGCTAGAGTATTTGTTTTTTCCACACTGCTTTCTGAGACAGAGGCTAATCCCTGGCTTGTTAGGCCACAAGCTAAGGCCCTTGGCGGCTTCACTCTTTGTTCTGGTTGCTAGGAATCTGAAAAATAATGCCGTTTAGTTGCTATAGCTTTGCTTGAGCAACAAATGGGCAAAAAGTTTCTTGATATATTTTCATCTATTTATTGAACCAGTGAACTTCTTTGATATGTACTTTAGAATATGGCAGTATAAAAGATTAACAGAATTCTTGCCATTAGGAGCTTATGGTCTAGCAGGAGTGCAAAGCAACAAACAAGCTGTAATGGGGTAAGCGTTACAAAAGGGAAAGCCTCAAAGGAAGCTTACATGAAGCCTTAACCTCAGGTAGTTGACATTTATCACTGGACATTTGCCTTTGATTCCAGTTTTGCTTTTTTTTGTTCGTTTGTTTGTTTTTTTGAAGTTTTTGGCCACGCCACAGCTTGCGGGATCTTAGTTCCCCGACCAGGGATTGAACCCAGAGCCCTGGCAGTGAAAGCGCCAAGTCCTAACCACTGGACCGCCAGGGGCTTCCCTATTCTAGATTTTTTAAAACTGTTTTGGTTTTGTAATCTATTTATTTCAAGTCAAAGCAAATTCTTTTAGTTATAGGCAAAGACGTGTTTGTGCACGTAATCACACAATCACTTTCAGATATTCGTCCTTTTACAAGGGATTTGAAACGGGAGTATTTACTAGAATTTCTGGGCTGGGGTTTCACTGATTCAACAACTACTGACTTACCAAGTACTAGACCCTAAGCATTATAGAAACTGATTCAATATGAGAGGACAGAATATGAGGGTGATAGCTAGTACAAATCCTTAGCCAGTCTAGAATGAAGAGAAGAAAAGAGGATTTGCTGACAGAGGCCAGGCACCCATGCCTGAACCAGGTAAAGCTGGGATGTGCAGTACTGGAAAGGGCCTGCTCCAGCAAATGTTTACCATGCCGGATGAGGGCCCAGTGCGGCCAGAGCATCCCAATCATAAGAGAAGCTAGAATTTACATTTTTAATGAAATTATCAATTTGTAATGTTAAATACATTAAAATTCTAAAAAAAATTGTGCAAGCTGAATAAAACATCTCTGCCTTTTTGTCATCTTTCATTTAGACTCTGCATTTTGTGTTCACTTTCTAAGCATGACCTCATCCACAAGGGCCAACAGATCTTGTCCTCTCCCCCATTTTACTCATCGCTCCCTCCATTCTACCACCAAATCTTCAATCCCATCCCCATGTGCTTGCTTTTAGTATGATAAAGTGATCTAGCTGAGACAGAAGTAGGTCACAGGACATTTTTGTCCTCTCTCCCACAGAAGTTTTCTTTACAGAGGGAAGTGGAAGCAGGTAGGATAGGTGAAATGCAAGGTTTTTATTTCCCCTTTCTTCCCCTGATGTGGTCTACAGACTGAAAAGATGTTGAATGTTGTCCCAGAATTTCTTCCCTATCTAGAGTATGGTCTACCTAGAAGAGAATAATTAATGGAGCTTTTCATCACTGATAAATCTGTGCTTCTGTGCCGTTGTACAACTCCCTGCCAGTGGGTAACTGAATATATTATATACTTAACCACATAGAAACTGCTCCCTTATTTGCGCCAGCTGTCCCAACAGTTGTTCAACATCCCAGGGATGATGCTTTAACTTCAGGCAACCAGGTATTCAACATTGAAGATTGTACATTCTCCTGGAAAACTAATTTCACTCTCCAGAGATTTTTGTTCACATATTAGTTAGGTAATACCAATGGCAGATATAATTATACAAATATTTGACTATTAACTGAAGGTGCAAAATGAATTCAATATCTTGTAACAATCCTGTAGAAGTCCAGATATACTTTGAACACATTGCTGTTCAAATCCTATTTTCTCATTAGTCTTTTTTTGTGTGTGTGTGGTACACGGGCCTCTCACTGTTGTGGCCTCTCCCGTTGCGGAGCACAGGCTCCGGACACACAGGCTCAGCGGCCACGGCTCACGGACCCAACCGCTCCGCGGCATGTGGGATCTTCCCGGTCCGGGGCACGAACCTGTGTGCCCTGCATCGGCAGGCGGACTCTCAACCACTGCACCACCAGGGAAGCCCTCTCATTAGTCTTAAATCAACTCATCAACCATTATTACCAGAATTTCGTATCTCCTATTGTTCCTGAAAAGCCTATCACGGTTGTGAATTTGAGAAATTTTAGCAAAACAGCAAAAAAGTATAATAGTATGTGTGCCTCTTCTCTAGCTACTGGCTCTCAGATCCAACCCTTGCCCTCTCCCTACTCTGTTCTTGTTTTCTTTTAATTAGTTTATTTTTTATTTTAATTTATTTTTGGCTGCGTTGGGTCTTTGTTGCTGCGCCCAGGCTTTCTCTAGTTGCGGCGAGCGGGTGCTACTCTTCATTGCAGCGTGCGGGCTTCTCATTGTGGTGGCTTCTCTTGTTGCAGAGCATGGGCTCTAGAAGCACAGGCTTCAGCAGTTGTGGCATGCGGGCTCAGTAGTTGTGGCTCGCGGGCTCTAGAGCGCAGGCTCAGTAGTTGTGGCGCACGGGCTTAGTTGCTCCGCGGCATGTGGGATCTTCCTGGACCGGGACTTGAACCTGTGTCCCCTGCATTGGCAGGCGGATTCTTAACCACTGCGCCACCAGGGAAGTCCTCCCTACTCTGTTCTTTATTACAAGAAATTACTTTTCACAAACTCCCTTAACCAGTGGCTTCCCCAAAGGTTCAGCTACAGATAAGCACTAGTGAAAGGTTAGAGTGGGGAGGAAGGGGCAAGACAGGGATTTCTCCCCGCCTCTCTGGCAGTGACTGTCTCCTTGGTAGCTCCAGATCCCATGGAAAAGCCCCTCCCTTCGGGGGTCCTGCTCCTACCTGGCAGCCACCCCACCACCCCACAGTGCCCTGGCTCTAGCTCCCAAGACAGCCCCAGCTTCCAGGCTCTGATGACACCATCTCCTCCCACCGTCCCCTCAGCTCTAGAGGTGGTAGAGTCTCCTTGCTCTGCTAACTCTTGCTTCACTGTCCCCTTTGGCTTCTCAACCTCAGCGCTTCAGTCAATTGTGTAACCAACTCCCTGCATTAAACTCTCTCTTTCAAAAAGTGGTTTCTATTTTTCTGACTAGAGCCTCACTGATACAAACACTGTGGAGCTCCTTGCAGTACATTATGCTAAGCTTTCAGGTATGTATCATTAGTCCAATCTGTAGACTAACATGTCAGTTTTATCTATGACCAGACATAGTCATATTTTCTACCTACAGCAGCTATCCCCCCCAATGTTTATTATCCTGATCTGATGCCAAAGAATCCCATCTTGCAAACTCGTTGTGAGTTACCTATACTGCCTTCCTTTTAAAATTTCTTGCCAAGACAAAAGTTTAGTATTTGGTCATAAACCAGTATTTCAGCTAAATTAGAATACGATTCAGGAATTAAAATAGGTTTTTTGGCCTCACCCTGTGGTTTTCAGGATCTTAGTTCCCCGATCCCTTGGCAGTGAAAGAAAGCGCAGAGTCCTAACCACTGGACTGCCAGGGAATTCCCTAAAATAGGTTTTATTTAGCCTGTAAAAGCCATGGGGGAACTTCCCTGGTGGTCCAGTGGGTAAGAATCCACACTCCCAATGCAGGGGGCCCAGGTTCAATTCCTGTTCAGGGAACTAGATCCCATATGCATGCCGCAACTACGAGACCACATGCTGCAACTAAGAGCCTGCATGCTGCAACTAAACATGTTGCAACGAAGATCCCGTGTACTGCAACTAAGACTTGGCGCAGCCTAAATAAATTTTAAAAAAAAGCCATGGGTATTGCTTCTTTACAAAAGACTTCAAAGGGAAAAACCCTTTTATAGGCCTCAAAAACTTTTTTGTTTACAACATTTTCCTCCAATTTTTTATTTCAAATCTGTAGAAAAAAAGGAAACAATAGTATAATAAATCTACATATATTCTTTGCCTGGATTCACCACTTGTTAGCATTTTACCAATTTGGTTTTTTCTCTCTCTCACTTTCTGAACCATTTGAAAATAAGTTGCAGGCACCGTGACATTTCACTACTAAATAGTTCAGCATGTATTCTCCTACATGACCACAATGCCATATTTATGCCCAAGAAATTTAACAATATAGTCCATTCTAGTTTCCTGAATTGTCCAAAACATGTTGTTGATAGCATTTTTCCCCCAATAAATCTTTTAAAAAGGAAGTATTATGCTAATATAGCCAACCAACTGGATGACATAAAAAATGATGAACAAATGTGGGTGTTAGTCAGTTCTTGCTTATTTCATTACTTATTTGTATATCCAATGAGCAGACAGATAAAAATTAAATCTGCTCATTTTGCTTCTCTTAAGTAATTCTGACAAGTCTAAAAGTGAAGATGTAGTTGATTATTAATTTAACATAGATTTGGAGATAATCTACTCATATGTACATACTACAAATCTGATCTAAACACTTTCAGAATAAAAACAAAAAAATGATTATGTTTTTCTTTCAGTTTATTACCTCCCTGATCCCTTCTATTTAGAATATTGAGCTAACATTGATTGGTTTATTAAATATAAATTTATTAATAATTTTTTTTGCATCAGTGAACAAGGTTTCTTTTCTTCAGGGACATTAGATTTTTTTCTCCCTTGTACATGACTCAGTATTAATTTCCCATCCCCTTATCTGTATGCCTGCTAAAAAATGGAGACTACAGAGACTGGAAATATTTTTTGAGCTCCTGCTTGAATTCCTTGAACTATTTGCTTATTCCTGAGGAACAGTGTCCTAGAAGGCTAAAAGAAGCAGCCAAACACTCGTCTAATTCAAACCAGTGGTGCTCGTCTTTGCCCAAGGACAGCTCTCTAGATTATGTGTTAGAGTGTATCTTAGACACAGCCTAACCTTGCTCTGCCCACATTTTCTAGTTCATGGGCTGTGCCTGACAGTTTCATTTATACTTCCAGCCTTTCCTATAAAATTCTATGAAACATAATTTTAAGCAGTGAATGCCAAATTTTGAACTTAAATAGTAAACACAATCTTCAAAAAAATGAATGCAAAATCTAGCAACAAAGACGTGCAAATTTTAGTTCTCATTTTCTTTCTACTATTTACTCTCACATCTTTTTTTTTTTTAATAATGGAAAGGAACACAGCATGTAAATAAATGTAAAACCCTAAGTTATTTGACTTTTTAGTTTTCTAAGGCAATGGTCTCCAAAGTCTCGTGTGTGTCCTTCAGGGCTACACAAGACAATCCACTAGGTATGAGAAGAAACAATTAAATAAATGTCGATTTATATTTTAATTTCACCCTTAAAAATGTCTATATATTGCATAATGTACATATATATTAGTACAGTAATACACATATTTAATGTAGAAATAAATAATATGCAAAAAAGTTTGGAGACCACTTTTTTAAAGTTATTACACTTTGATTTAATACATTTTGTTCATATTTTGAGAAAGCTCTGGAATAAACTTTCAAAAGAAATAAACTGAAATGCACAGCTACGTATAGAATGTTAAATTATTGCATTTGGACTGCTAACCTTTACAACAGTCATTACATACTAGAAATCACCATACAGTTATATGAATAAGTTAAAACAATGTCTTATTTAATTTCTGCAAATTGTAAAGATAATTATTGAGAATTTGAAAATGACATGAAAATAAAATGAAGGAAAAATACAAGGGACAATCGTTATCATTTTATGTATTTTCTTCTAATCTTTTTTGTATACGTTACATAGATGAAATCATATGTATAGATGAATCTCCTGCATTTTTCATTTGTTGTAAAATACATAAATTCATAAGTATGTAAAAATATCTGAATATACAAGATGCATAAATTTGTAAGTATAAATTTAATGATTGTGTAAGAGCCCAGGTTGACATATATGGCCTCATAAACATTGAAATGAAACTGATGTGCAGAAAGAATTGTGGTGCTGATGACATTTCTAATAAATCCACCCCAGATGGTTTTATGAGACAAGACTTTCTTTAACATGCTACTTAGATAGACATGATATTCTGTTGTGGGCTGGCACTAATTTGATTTGTGTGCTTTGTTGTGTGAAGATCTTATTTCACATCTATATTTCTGTTTTTATGATATACATATATATATTTGTATGTGGTATATACATGTAGACATATGTAGAGAGGTAATACATACACACACACACACACACACACACACACACACGTCAAAGAGAGATTCTTTAGTTCTTTAGGTTCTATTAGACCAGAGGCATTTACCAAAGGAACCTCTTTCCAGGAGGTCTGAAGGCACAATTATTGTAACCATGGAGTCATTGCTACTATATTTCTTCCACCAGTGCCCTCAAGCTGTTAGCTAGACTTTCTATTAAAAAAAAAAAAGTTAGCTTTCCTGTGTGAGCAACAGAAAAAAGGATACATCAAAAGCCAGGTGGAGGTTAAAGGTAAGGAAAAGTTGGAATTATAAAAGAAATTAAGCCAACAAAGTCTGAAAGAAAATAAAAGCAGACATCCAAAACAAAGAGGCGCTATCAACAGCAGTCGCTGAAAACACATGTCAAACAAAATAAGCAGCTTAAGTTGTAAAGAATAAAAGGGATTGAAAACACTCTTTGAAACATGAAACAACCATTTCTACCACCCTAATCCTTCTTTAAGCCATGTATTCCTTTCTTTGGTCATCTGCCCTACATTACTGAAAACAAATACTTGACAAGAGGTAGCTGAAGTGAATTAATCTTTTAGCTTTTGTCTAAACTGAGAGGAGGCTAGCAAGTTTATCAGCATTTAATTGATAAATCTTTGAATGGGTATGAGATTCAGCCCAACTATTTTTAATATGCATAGTGACAGTCTTCCTCCAATAAACATTAGGTTCATTGAACAAGCATAACTTTAATAAATGATTCTTTTCAATCCACTAGAAGCAATATTCACTGGTCAGAGACACAACTAATATTTTCATCCTTTATAATTTCCAACATTTTCAATATCTGGATATTCCAATAATAACCAAAATTTTCCAATTTATAATGTTCAACAAATGTGAAATACTAATGGAAAACCTTTAAAGTTATGACTAAGTTTCAACTAGAATGTGACTGTATGTAACTAAAGGGGTAAAAGTAAAAGGAACACTTCACTTGTCAAGGTTCTTTTGTTAATGGCATCAGGAATGTTTCTAAAACTTATTTTATAGTAGATTCAGAATCATAAGAATATTGCAGTAAAATCTGGCACCTTTAGCAGCATATCTGTTTAAATTTACAGACAAAAAAGCATAAACATGGTATAATATAGACTTGGGGCAGTATTTCTCAACTTAAAAGCACTTATCAATTCAATACAGAAAGTTTATCACACAGGTACCATATTCATGCACAACTCCAATTAAAAATATTCTTTAGTGTGGCAATAAAATATTTACAATTTTTATGTTTCCTTTCTTTTCATAATATCCCTTTCTTCACCTTTTTTCTTTTTCATAAAAATGTCGTGAAACACACTGCAACAATGATAAGGAAATCCAACCTAGGGTTCCTGTAAGTTTCTAAAATTTCACAGTTATGGTGGTCTATGTATTTTATAGTCAGATTGTCTCTTCCTGTATCGTATACTTAATAACTGCCAATTTTAAATACCAGCTCTAAACAAAACTGACTCGACAAATTCATTTTACTCTCTAAATCAGTTTTTCTTCAAGTGAGGTACTGCGTTATTTCAGGATCTTTCATTGTAGAAAGAAATTTTGTTTCAGTGACCAAAAGGTAGGAAACTAGAATAAAGGATGGGAGGAAATAGAAAACTTCAAATACAATGAATACTTCAAAGGAAAAAAAAATAGCAATTTTAGCTCCTTATAAAGAGAAGAGGATCAACAATAAGAACTACAATTTATTAAATGTTTCCTATATGCCGGGGAATGTGTTAAACTTTTTTCATTAATAACCTCATTTATTCTTTGCAAAATTCCTACGAGGTAAGCATTGTGATCTATTCCAAGACTACACAGCCAGCAAGTAACAGAGTTAGGAATTGAGCTTACTTTTACTTGTCTCTTAAGTTGATCTCCTAAGCACCACACATACTGCCTTCAACACAACACACGTTGGACATCAAATTCTACAAACATCATGAAATGGCTCTGATGACGTGGGAGGTAGAGAATAAGAGTTTAATAGCTAATGAAGCAAAATGGAAAGCGGGAAGAAAACTGGGGAGGCAATGGACAAAACTGTCTCTAAATGAGTTCCAAAATCTAGTCAGAAATTCTTAGCACCTGTCTGGTATCTTGGGCAACAATACCTGCTTTAGACAAAGTAAAATAATTAGTCCACGAGCAAACAATTAAGCCAAGAGAAAAGCTATTGGCATTGACGGTGTGGGGCCATTGGTTAAGATAATTTGTGAATCATTTTGCATAAATCATAAAATGTCACATTACGTATTGCTGTAATACATGACTTTCTTGAGAAATTCTAGAACTATAGAATTTTAATTTTAGAATAGAGCTAATCCTTGAACTATAATGTTGTTGGATACTTGCCAGATCCATGTACTGAAATGGTTCATATACCATAAGAAGGATGATAATTTCTTGGAGTTGATTCCAAAGTTTAAGAATTTGAACCAGGAGTGCCTATTGAGGATCTGAAATTATTCTTGTGAACAATAAACACATGATGCTGGACATGACAGGCCACTTTAGGATTGCCAGAGAATTATGACAGTTAGTCTTTTCTACCCAGTAGACATTTCCTCCCTGCTTTCTTGTGGGGACTCCATTTCTTGTGGGGCTGATTTCCTACCGCTCTCCATCAGGGGTACACTTCTGCATCTACCACCACCACCATCACCTTAGGAAATAAACAGATGGTGCAAGACTAGCTAGATACTGGACATCTGTAGCAGCAGAGATTGATCTTGGGGAGGGACCAAGCAGGGGTAATCACAGCCCTCTTTGGGACATTTGTGCTGAAGAAAAGGCACTCTTCTGCTGCTGTGAGGAAAATAAGTCTATAGTGGCAGATGGCCATCATTGCCACCATTTGGAGAAAGCTTGTAAGAGCATAAAGCCAAAAGCAGAGAGAAGAAAATGCTGAGAATTGTGGGTTTGTGACATTATTCCAATGACATCATCTGAGACTCTGAATCTAGCTGTAGTTGAAGCTGGAAGCAATCTTGCATTTCCCGGTTACACAGCTGACAGATACCCTTTTGTGTTTAAATTAATTTGAGTTTAGTTTCTGCCACTTGCAAATAAAAGTGAACCTTGACCAAAGGTACACTATAAATGTATGCTATAAGTACAGTAATACCCAGATATTGCTATAATCTCAGGTGCCTGTGGATCAGGAGTCCATAAACTCTGGCAAATGTGCCACAGGCTTTGCTGTGGTATGATGAAACACAAACTCTACCACGATGGCCGTAATTTAAAAATTTTTGTTTTCATTCCTTTTTTTGAAAGGTACCTGTGCAGTTTAGAGAATCCTAATAAAAGCATCATCCACCCCAATTCAGAAATAGAAAGTCACTGGTACCTTAGAAGCTACTTCATGCCCTTTCCCCATTGCCCAAGAGGTAACCACTATATATTATCTGGGTCTGTGTTTCTTTGGTCTCTGTATAAATGAAATCATACTGTGTTTTTCCTCTGTGACTTGAATTTTTCTTTCAACAATTTGTTCTCGAGAATCATCTATATTGATATATAGTGATGAAATAAAATTTATATTTTAAGGCAGGACAAGAAAAAATTAAACACAAAATTCTCTGTGTGTGTTTGTTTGGGCCTCCTCCCTCCCTAATGTGCACTGTGCATCTGCATTACACATTAACCAGAGCTCCTCAAAGATGCGAGTGCCTGCCTAACCGTAAAAATCAATTTTTTTTCTCTTTCTTCTATCTCTAGCATGTAACTTCTTAAAAGAATATGTTCCTTTCAACATTCATTTATGATAAAAATTCTCCAGAAAGTGGACATAGAGGGAACTTACCTCAACATAATAAATAAAGGCCATATATGACAAACCCACAGGTAACATCTTTCTCAATGGTGAAAAGCTGAAAATATTCCCTCAAAGACCAGGAACAAGACAAGGATGTGCACTGTCACCACTTTTATTCAAAATTGTTTTGGAAGTCCTAGCCACGGCAATGAGAGAAGATAAAGAAATAAAAGGAATCCAAATTGAAAAAGAAGAAGTAAAACTGTCACTGTTTGCAGATGACATGATACTATACATAGAGAATCCTAAAGATGCCACCAGAAAACTACTAGAGCTCATCAATGAATTCAGTAAAGTTGCAGGATACAAAATTAATACACAGAAATCTCTTGCATTCCTATACACTACCAATGAAAGATCTGAAAGAGAAATTAAGGAAATGATCCCATTTACCATTGCATCAAAAAGAGTAAAATACCTAGGAATAAACCTACCTCAGGAGGCAAAAGACCTGTATTCTGAAAACTATAAGACACTGATGAAAGAAATTGAGGATGACACAAACAGATGGAAAGATATACCATGTACTTGGACTGGTAGAATCAATATTGTCAAAATGACTATACTACCTAAGGCAATCTACAGATTCAATGTAATCCTTCTCAAATTAACCATGGCATTTTTACAGAACTAGAACAAAAATTTTAAAAATTTGTATGAAAACACTAAAGACCCCAGATCCAAAGCAATCCTGAGAAAGAAAAACAGAGCTGGAGGAATCAGGTTCCCTGAGTTTAGACTACACTACAAAGCTACAGTAGTCAGAACAGTATGGTACTGGCACAAAAACAGAAATATAGATCAATGGAACAGGATAGAAAGCCCAGAAATAAACCCATGCACCTATGGTCAATTAATCTATGATAAAGGAGGCAAGAATACACAATGGAGAAAAGACAGTCTCTTCAATAACTGGTGTTGGGAAAACTGGACAGCTACATGTAAAACAATGAAATTAGAACATTCTCTGATATCATACACAAAAATAAACTCAAAATGGATTAAAGACCTAAATGTAGGGACTTCACTGGTGGCGCAGTGGTAAGAATCCGCCTGCCAATGCAGGGACACGGGTTCGATCCCTGGACCAGGAAGATCCCACATGCCACAGAGCCACTAAGCCTGTGCGCCACAACTACTGAGCCTGCACTCTAGACCCCATGAGCCACAATTACTGAGCCTAACTTCCACAACTACTGAAGCCTGCATACCTAAAGCTTGAGCTCCGCAACAAGAGAAGCCACCGCAGTGAGAAGCCGACGCACCGCAATGAAGAGTAGCCCCCTCTCGATGCAACTAGAGAAAGCCCACATGCAGCAATGAAGACCTAATGCAACCAAAAATAAATAAATAAAAATAAAATAAAATTTAAAAAGACCAAAATGTAAGGCTGGACACTATAAACTCTTAGAGAAGAACATAGGCAGAACACTCTCTGACATAAATTGTAGCAATATCTTTTTGGATCCACCTCCTAGAGTAATGAAAATAAAAACAAAAATAAACAAATGGGACTTAATGAACCTTAAACACTTTTGCACAGCAAAGGAAACCATAAATAATATGAAAAAACAACCCTCAGAATGGGAGAAAGTATTTTCAAATGCAGCAACTGACAATGGATTAATCTCCAAGATATACAAACAGCTCATGCAGCTCTATGTCAGAAAAACAAAAAACCCAATCAAAAAATGGGCAGAAGAGCTAAATAGACATTTCTCCAAAGAAGACATACAGATGGGCATAAAGCACATGAAAAGATGCTCAATATCACTAATTATTAGAGAAATGCTAATCAAAACTATAATGAGGTATCACCTCACACCAGTCAGAATGGCCATCATCAAAAAATCTACAAATAATAAATGCTGGAGAGGGTGTGGAGAAAAGGGAACCCTCCTACACTATTGGTGGGAATATAAATTGGTATAGCCACTATAGAGAACAGTATGGAGGTTCCTTAAAAACCTAAAAATAGAGCTACCATAAGATCTAGCAATCCCACTCCTGGGCATATATCTGAAGAAAACCATAATTTGAAAAGATACATGCACCCCAATGTTCATTGCAGCATTATTTACAATAGCCAGGACATGGAAGCAACCTAAATGTCCATCAACAGATGAATGGATAAAGAATATGTGGTACATACATACAGTGGAATATTACTCAGCCATAAAAAAGAACTAAATATGCCATTTGCAGCAACATGGATGGACTGAGAGATTGTCATACTGACTGAAGTAAGTCAGACAGAGAAAGACAAATGTCATATGATATTGCTTATACGTGGAACCTAAAAAAAGGTACAAATAGACTTATCTGCAAAACAGAAATAGGGTTACAGATGTAGAAAACAAACTTATGGTTACCAGGGTGTAAGGGTGGAGGAAGAGATATTGGGAGATTGGGATTGACATATCCACACTACTATACATAAAATAGGTAACTAATTAGGACCTACTGTATAGCACAGGGAACTCTACTCAATACTCTGTAATGACCTATATGGGGAAAGAATATAAAAAAAGAGTTGATACATGTATATGTATAACTGATTCACTTTGCTGTACATCAGAAACTAACACAACATTGTAAATTAACTATACTCCAAAAAATAGAAATAAAAAAATTTTTTTTGGAGGAGACCTTCAAGATGGCAGAGGAGTAAGACATGGAGATCACCTTCCTCCCCACAAATACATCAAAAATACATCTACATGTGGAATAACTCCTACAGAACACCTTCTGAACACTGGCAGAAGACCTCAGACTTCCCAAAAGGCAAGAAAATCCCCACGTACCTGGGTAGGGCAAAAGAAAAAAGAAAAAACAGAGACAAAAGAGTAGGGATGGGACCTGCACTTCTGGGAGGGAGCTGTGAAGGAGGAAAACTTTCCACACACTAGGAAGCCCCTTCACTGGTGGGAACAGGTGGTGGGCAGGGGGGAAGCTTCAGAGCCATGGAGGAGAGCACAGCAACAGGGGTGCAGAAGGCAAAGCGGAGAGATCCCTGAACAGAGGATCGGTGCCGACCAGCACTCATCAGCCTGAGACGCTTGTCTGCTCACCCGCTAGGGCAGGTGGGGGCTGGGAGCTGAGGCTCAGGCTTCAGAGGTCAGACCCCAGGGAGAGGACTGGGGTTGGCTACGTGAAGACATCCTGCAGGGGTCTAGTGCACAACAGCTAGCCAGTAGGGAGTCTGGGAAAAAGTCTGGGCCTGTCGGAGAGACAGGAGACCACTGTTTCGGGGTGTGTGAGGAGAGGGGATTCCTGCTCCATGTGCCCACAGAAGGCAGAGCACTGCCTAAGCGAGCTCCAGAGATGGGCGCAAGCTGTGGCTATCAGCTCAGACCCCAGAGATGGGCATGACCCGCTAACACTGCTGCCACTGCCACCAAGAATCCTGTGTGCAAGAGCAGGTCACTACCCTCACCCCCGCCCCGGGGCCTGTGCAGCCCACCACTGCCAGGGTCCCATGATCCAGGGACAACTTCCCCAGGAGAACACACAGCACGCCTCAGGCTGTAGTAATGTCATGCTAGACTCTGACCCTGTAGGGTTGCCCTGCATTCCAATTATGACTGCCATACCCCTTTCCCTCCCTGGCCTGAGTGAGCAAGAGAGCCCTAATCAGCTGCTGCTTTAACCCCCTACTGTCTGGGTGGGGAACAGAAGCCTGAGGGTGGTCTACATGCAAAGGTGGGGCTAAAACAAAAGCTGAACCCCAGGAGCTGTGTGAACAAAGAAGAGAAAGGGAAATCTCTCCCAGCAGCCTCAGGAGCAGTGGATTAAATCCCCACAATCAACTTGATAAACCCTGCATCTGTAGAATACCAGAATAGACAACAAATGTTCCCAAATTTGAGGAGGTGGACTTTGGGAGAAACTATAGATTTGGGGTTTGCTTTCAGTGTCTGATTTGTTTTTGGTTTTATGTTTATCTTACTTTAGTTTTTAGTGCTTGTTATCATTGGTGGATTTGTTTATTGATTTGGTTGCTCTCTTCCTTCTTATTTTTTAAAATTTTATATTTAACATTTTTTTTCCTTTTTTCTCTTTTTGTGAGTGTGTATATGTATGTTTCTTTGTGTGATTTTACCTGTTTAGTTTTGCTTTTACCATTTGGATTGGGGTTCTATCAGTTTTTTGGGTTTTTTCTTCCTTTTCTTCCGAGCTGTGTGGCTAGCAGGGTCTTGGTGCACAGCGGGTGTCGGGCCGGAGGCTCTGAGGTGGGAGAGCGGAGTACAGGCCATTGGACTACCAGAGACTTCCCGGCGCCATATAATATCAGCCGGCGAGAGCTCTCCCAGAGATCTCCATCTCAACACTAAGACCCAGATCCACCCAACGGCCAGCAAGCTCCAGTGCTGGACGCCCCATGCCAAACAACTAGCAAGACAGGAACACAACCCCATGCATTAGCAGAGAGGCTGCCTAAAGTCATACTAAGTTCAAAGATACCCCAAAACACACCACCGGATGCGGCCCTGCCCACCAGAAGGACAAGATCCAGCCCCACCCACCAGAGCACAGGCATCAGTCCCCTCCACCAGGAAGCCTACACAAGCCACTGAACCAACCTTAGCCACTAGGGACAGACACCAAAAATAACAGGAATTACAAACCTGCAGCCTGCGAAAAGGAGACCCCAAACACAGTAAGTTAAACAAATGAGAAGACAGAGAAATATACAGCAGATGAAGAAGCAAGGTAAAAACCCACCAGACAAAACAAATGAAGAGGAAATAGGCAGCCTACCTGAGAAAGAATTCAGAGTAATGGTAGAAAAGATGATCCAAAATCTCGGAAATAGAATGGAGAAAATACAAGAAACGTTTAACAAGGACCTAGAAGAAAGAGCAAACAAACAATGATGAACAACACAATAAATGAAATTTAAAATACTCTAGAAGGAATCAGTAGCAGAATAACTGAGGCAGAAGAATGGATAAGTTACCGGGAAGATAAAATAGTAGAAATAAATGCCACAGAGCAGAATAAAGAAAAAAGAATGAAAAGAATTGAGGACAGTCTCAGAGACCTCTGGGACAAGGTTAAACATACCAACATTCAAATTATAGGGGTCCCAGAGGGAGAAGAGAAAAAGAAAGGGTCTGAGAAAATATTTGAAGAGATTATAGTCAAAAACTTCCCTAACACGGGAAAGGAAATAGTCAGCCAAGTCCAGGAAGTGCAGAGAGTTCTATACAGGATAAATCCAAGGAGAAACATGACAAGACACATATTAATCAAACTATCAAAAATTAAATGCAAAGAAAAAATATTAAAAGCAGCAAGGGAAAAGCAACAAATAACATACAAGGGAATCCCCATAAGTTTAACAGCTGATCTTTCAGCAGAAACTCTGCAAGCCAGAAGGGAGTGGCAGGACATATTTAAAGTGATGAAAGGGATAAACCTACAACCAAGATTACTCTACCCAGCAAGGATCTCATTCAGATCTCATGGAGAAATTAAAACCTTTACAGACACGCAAAAGTTAACAGAATTCAGCATCACCAAACTGCCTTTACAACAAATGCTAAAGGAACTTCTCTAGGCAGGAAACACAAGAGAAGGAAAAGACCTACAAAAACAAAGCCAAGACAATAAAGAAAATGGGAATAGGAACATACATATCAATAATTACCTTAAATATGAATGGATTAAATGCTCCCACCAAAAGACACAGACTGGCTGAATGGATACAAATACAAGACCCGTATATGTGCTGTCTATAAGAGACCCACTTCAGACCTAAGGACACATACAGACTGAAAGGATGGGATGGAAACAGATATTCCATGCAAATGGAAATCAAAAGAAAGCTGGAGTACCAATACTCATATCAGACAAAATAGACTTTAAAATAAAAACAAGAGACAAAGAAGGACACTACATAATGATCAAGGGATCAATTCAAGAAGATATAACAATTGTAAATATTTATGCACCCAACAAAGGAGCACCTTAATACATAAGGCAAATGCTAACAGCCATAAAAGGGGAAATCAACAGTAACAATTATAGTAGGGGACTTTAACACCCCAGTTTCACCAATGGACAGATCATCCAAAATGAAAATAAATAAGGAAACAAAAGCTTTAAATGACACATTAGACCAGATGGACTTAACTGATATTTATAGGACATTCCATTAAAAAACAACAGAATACACTTTCTTTTCAAGTGCTCTTGGAACATTCTCCAGGATAGGTCATATCTTGGGTCACAAATCAAGACTCGGTAAATCTAAGGAAATTGAAATTGTGTCAAGTATCTTTTCTGACCACAACACTATGAGACTAGATACCAATTACAGGAAAAAAACTGTAAAAAATACAAACAAATGAGGTTAAACAATATGCTACTAAATAACAAAGAGATCACTGAAGAAATCAAAGAGGAAATCAAAAAATTCCTAGAAACAAGTGACAATGAAAACACAATGCCCCAAAACCTATGGGATGCAGAAAAAGCAGTTCTAAGAGGGAAGTTTATAGCAATACAATCCTACCTCAAGAAACAAGAAACATCTCAAATAAACAACCTAATCTTATACCTAAAGTAATTAGAGAAAGAAGAAGAAAAAAAAACCCAAAGTTAGCAGAAGGAAAGAAATCATAAAGATCAGATCAGAAATAAATGAAATGAAGAAAACAATAGCAAAGATCAATAAAACTAAAAGATGGTTCTTTGAGAAGATAAACAAAATTGATAAACCACTAGCCAGACTCAACAAGAAAAAAAGGGAGAAGACTCAAATCAACAGAATTAGAAAAGAAAAAGGAGAAGTAACAACTGACACTGTAGAAATACAAAGGATCATGAGAGACTACTACAAGCAACTATAGGCCAATAAAATGGACAACCTGGAAGAAATGGACAAATTCTTAGAAAAGTACAATCTTCCAAGACTGAACCAGGAAGAAATAGAAAATATGAACAGACCAGTCACAAGCATTGAAATTGAAACTGTGATTAAAAAACCTTCCAGCAGGGACTTCCCTGGTGGTACAGTGGTTAAGATTCTGCCTGCCAATGCAGGGGACAAGGATTTGAGCCCTGGTCTGGGAAGATCCCACATGCCACAGAGCAACTAAGCCTGTGTGTCACAGCTACTGAGCCTGCACTCTAGAGCCCATGAGCCACAACTACTGACCCAAGTCACAACTACTGAGCCCGCGTGCCACTACTGAAGCCTGCGCAACTAGAGCCTGCGCTGTGCAACAGGAGAAGCCACTGCAATGAAGAGTAGCCCCCACTCGCCACGACTAGAGAAAGCCTATGCACAGCAATGAAGACCCAATGCAGTCAAACATTAAAAAATAAATAAATAAATAAATGTATTTATTTTTTGAAAAAGGGGGGCTTCCCTCATGGCACAGTGGTTAAGAATCTGCCTGCCAATGCAGGGGACATGGGTTTGAGCCCTCGTCCAGGAAGATCCCACATGCTGTGGAACAACTAAGCCCGTGTGCCACAACTACTGATCCTGCACTCTAGAGCCCGCGAGCCACAACTACTGAGCCCATTTGCTGCAACTAGTGAAGCCCACACACCACAGTCCATGCTCCGCAACAAGAGAAGTCACTGCAATGAGAAGCCCGCACACTGCATCGAAGAGTAGCTCCTGCTTGCCGCAACTAGAGAAAGCCAACACGCAGCAATGAAGACCCAATGCAGCCAAAAATAAATAAATAAAATAAATTAAAAAAAAAAACCTCTCGGTTAAAAAAAAAAAAACCTTCTAACAAACAAAAGCCCAGGACCAGATGGCTTCACAGGTGAATTCTATCAAACATTTAGAGATGAGCTAACACCTATCCTTCTCAAACTATTCCAAAATATAGCAGAGGGAGGAACACTTCCAAACTCATTCTACGAGGTCACCATCACATTGATACCAAAACCACACAAAGATGTCACAAAGAAAGAAAACTACAGGCCAATATCACTGATGAACACAGATGCAAAAATCCTCAACAAGATACTAGCAAACAGAATCCAACAACACATTAAAAGGATCGTACACCATGATCAAGTGGGGTTTATCCCAGGAATGCAAGGATTCTTCAATATACACAAATAAATCAATGTGATACACCATAGTAACAAACTGAAGGATAAAAACTATATGATAAATTCAATAGATGCAGAAAAATCTTTTGACAAAATTCAACACCGATTTATGATAAAAACTGTCCAGAAAGTGGGCATGGAGGGAACCGACCTCAACATAATAAAGGCCATATATGACAATCCCACAGCCAACATCATCCTCAATGGTGAAAAACTGAAACCATTTCTTCTAAGATCAGGAACATGACAAGGTTGCCCACTCTCACCACTATTATACAATCAAGGTTTGGAAGTTTTAGCCATGGCAATCAGAGAAGAAAAAGAAATAAAAGGAATCCAAATCGGAAAAGAAGTAAAACTGTCACTGTTTGTAGATGACATGATACTATACATAGAGAATCCTAAAGATGCTACCAGAAAACTACTAGAGTTCATCAGTGAATTTGGTAAGTAGCAGGATACAAAATTAATGCACAGAAATCTCTGGCATTCCTATACACTAATGATGAAAAATCTGAAAGTGAAATTAAGGAAACATTCCCATTTACCAATGCAACAAAAAGAATAAAATACCTAGGAATAGAACTACCTAAGGAGAGAAAAGACCTGTATGCAGAAAATTATAAGACACTGATGAAAGAAATTAAAGATGATACCAACAGATGGAGAGATATACCATGTTCTTGGATTGGAAGAATCAACATTGTGAAAATGACTATACTATCCAAAGCAAGCTACAGATTCAATGAAATCCCTATCAAACTACCAATGGCATTTTTCACAGAACTAGAACATAAAATTTCACAATTTGTACGGAAACACAAAAGACCCCAAATAGCCAAAGCAATTTTGAGAAATAAAAATGGAGCTGGAGGAATCAGGCTCCCTGGCTTCCTACTATACTACAAAGCTACAGTAATCAAGACAGTATGGTACTGGCACAAAACCAGAAATATAGACCGATGGAACAGGATAGAAAGCCCAGAGATAAACGCACACACATATGGTTACCTTATCTTTGATAAGGGAGCCAAGAATACACAATGGAGAAAAGACAGCCTCTTCAATAAGTGGTGCTGGGAAAACTGGACAGCTACATGTAAAAGAATGAAATTAGAACACTTCCTAACACCATACACAAAAATAAATTCAAAATGGATTAAAGCCCTAAATGTAAGGCCAGACACTATCAAACTCTTAGAGGAAAACATAGGCAGAACACTCAATGACATAAATCATAGCAAGATCCTTTTGACTCACCTCCTAGAGAAATGGAAATAAAAACAAAAATAAACAATTGGACCTAATGAAACTTAAAAGCTTTTGCACAAAAAAAAAAAAAAAAGCTTTTGCACAGCAAAGGAAACCATAATCAAGATGAAAAGACAACCCTCAGAATGGGAGAAAATATTTGCAAACGAAGCAACTGACAAAGGATTAATCTCCAAAATATACAAGCAGCTCATGCAGCTCAATATCAAAAAAAACAAACAACCCAATCCAAAAATGGGCTGAAGACCTAAATAGACATTTCTCCAAAGAAGATATACAGATTTTCAAGAAACACATGAAAGGATGCTCAACATCACTAATCATTAGAGAAATACAAATGAAAACCACCATGAGGTATCACCTCACACCAGTCAGAATGGCTATCATCAAAAAATCTACAAACAATTAATGCTGGAGAGGGTCTGGAGTAAAGGGAACCTTCTTGCACTATTGGTGGGAATGTAATTGATACAGCCACTATGGAGAACAGTATGTAGGTTCCTTAAAAAGCTAAAAATAGAACTACCATATGACCCAACAATCCCACTCCTGGGCACATATCCAGAGGAAACCGTGGTTCGAAAGGATACATGCACCTCAATGTTCATTGCTGTGCTGTTTACAGTAACCAAGGTATGGAAGCAACCTAAGTGTCCATCAATAGATGAATGGATACAGAAGATGTGGCACATTTATACAATGGAATATTACTCAGCCATAAAAAGAAACGAATTTGAGTTATTTGCAGTGAGGTGGATGGACATCAAGTCTGTCATACAGAGTGAAGTAAGTTAGAAAGAGAAAAACAAATATTGTATGCTAACACATATATATATGGAATAAAAAAAATGGTTCTGATGAACCTAGGGGCAGGACAGGAATAATGACACAGACGTAGAGAATGGACTTGAGGACAAGGGGTGGGGAAGGGTAAGCTGGGAGGAAGTGAGAGAGTAGCATTGACATATATACTCTGCCAAATGTAAAATAGCTAGTGGGAAGCAGCTGCAAAGCACAGGGAGATCAGCTCGGTGCTTTGTGACCACCTAGAGGAGTGGGATAGGGAGGGTGGGAGGGAGACGCAAGAGGGAGGGGATATGGGGATATATGTATACGTATAGCTGATTCACTTTGTCTTACAGCAAAAAGTAACACAACATTGTAAAGCAATTATCGTCCAATAAAGATGTTTAAAAAATATTTTTTAAATGCCTGAAAAGATTTGCAAAAAAAAGAAATGTGGTACATATATACAATGGAATATTATTCAGCGATAATAATGAATGAAATAATGCCATTTGCAGCAAGATGGATGGACCTAGAGATTATCATACGAAGTGAAGTAAGTCAGAGAAAGACAAATATCATATGCTATCACTCATATTTGGAATCTAATTTTGAAAAAATGATACAAATGAATTTATTTACAAAACAGAGACTCACAGATTTTAAAAACAAACTTATGGTTACCAAAGGGGAAACTTGTGGTGGGAGGGACAGATTAGGAGTTTGGGATTAACATACACACAGTACTATATATAAAATAGATAACCAACAAGACTTACTATACAAAACAGGGAACTCTATTCAGTATTCTGTAATAACCTATATTGGAAAAGAATCTGAAAGAGAATGAATATGTGTATGTAAAACTGAATAACTTTGCTGTACACCTGAAACCAATACAGCATTGCAAATCAACTATATTCCAATAAAATTAAAAAATAAAATAAAATAAAACTCTTCAACTATTAAAAAAAAAAATAGTGTTCTTAGGACTTCCCTGCTGGTTCAGTGGTTTAGAATCCTCCTTCCAATGCAGGGGACGCAGGTTTCATCCCCAGTCTGGGAACTAAGACCCCCTGTGCTGCAACTACTGAGCACGCATGCTCTGGAGCCCACGAGCCACAACTAGAGAGAAGCCCACATGCTGCAATGAAAGATCCCGCATGCCTCAACGAAGATCCCATGTGCTGTAACTAAGACCCCATGCAGCCAAATAATGAATTAATCAATTAAAAAATAAATAAGTAAAAAAAATAAAATTAGTGCAATCCAAATAAGATCTGTACCTGAGTTTATTAAAAAAAAAATAGTGTTCTTTCCCATCTCTGTAGGGGGTCATGGTCACTGTACGTATCGCTGGACTATGTATCCTTGGCGAACTTTGTATATCATTTTGATGTGTAATCCTTTGTTTCAAAAATGTATATGACTATTCCTTCAACTTATAACAGGTGGAACAGATCTCAGAGCTTTCTGAGAATCTACTTCCAGGGTTATAATCCTCCGTTTGGCTCAAATAAAATTCCCTTTTTTCTTCTTAACTTGGTAGTTAATTGAATTTTCATTGACAGTAGAAAAAAAGTTAATTTATTTTTACTGCTGTGTAGAGTATTCCATTGTGGGAACCTACAACAACTTATTTGTCTATTCTTCTGTTGGAGGACATTTGGGTTTCCCATTTTTTGCTACCACAAATATTGCTTCTATGAACATTCTTATATGCTCCTAAGGCACATGTGCAAGAGATGCCTTAAAGTGTACCTAGGAGTGGAAACAGTGGGATGTTGGGTATGCTTGTGTTCTTTCTTTCCAGGAAATGCCAAATTATTTTCCAAAGCAGTTGTAGCAATTTCAGCTTCTACCAGCAATGTATCAGAGTTCTGATTATTCCACATATTCTTACCAATATCTGGTATTAATGCTCTGTTTGGTTTAAATTTTCATTTTCCTGATTACTAAAGAGGTTGAGCATATTTTTATATGGTTATGAACCATTTCATTTCTTCTTTGGTGAAATGCCTGCGTCTTGCATCTATTTTTTTGTATTAGTTTGTCTTATTCTTATTAACCAACAGTCTTACAATGATTCTGGATGCTAATCTTTTGTTAGTTTTATGTGTCACAGTATCTTCTCAGTTTATTACTCTTTTTGGTGTCTTGATAAATAGAAGTTCTTAATTTAAATGTATTGAATTCATCCATATTTTCTTTCATGGTTTATGGTTTTTGTGCTCAATTTAAGAAACCCTTCTCTACTCCTAATATAATAAAGATACCTTCCTACATATCATTTAAGAGGTTTGAAGTTTTGCCTTCCACATTTACATCTCAATCCACCTGGAATTTTCTTTTGTATATTGTATGAGGAATGATCTGTTGCTTTCCCATAGGGATTCATAATGGCCTCGGCATTGTTTATTGAATGCCCAGTCTTTCCTCCATGATCTGCAGTGGCCATTATGCTGGTAGGTTGTTCTGCTTGTTTGTTTAGTCTTTGTTATGCTCTGTTGGTCTTTGTATACAAGTCCATGCCAATTACACTTTGCTTTCCTTACTATAGTTCTTTAATGTCTTGTTATCTGGTAGATCAAGTCCCCTCACCCTGTTCTCCTTCTTTAGGAGTTCTTCTTGGTTAACCTTAGTCCTTTTCTCGGATATGAATTTTAGAATTAGCTATCAGGTTCCACTAAAAATTTAAAAATCTGTCTAGTTTTAAATTTTAACTTAATTGAATCTGCAGTTAAATTTAGGGAGAACTAAAACTATCAAATAGAGTCTTATCTAATAACCTGACATATTTATTTACTTAGGATTTTAACGTACTGTATTGTATTTTCATAACATTTTATCATTTCCATCAAAAAGGGATTATATCTATTTTATTAAATTTATTCCCGAGTACTTTTGGTTTTTCTGATGCCATTGAAAATAGCATATTTGGGGGTTTCCCTGGTGGTGCAGTGGTTGAGAGTCTGCCTGCCGATGCAGGGGACACGGGTTCGTGCCCTGGTCTGGGAAGATCCCACATGCCGTGGAGCGGCTAGGCCCGTGAGCCGTGGCCGCTGGGCCTGTGGGTCCAGAGTCTGTGCTCCACAATGGGAGAGACCACAACAGTGAAAGGCCCGCGTACCACACACACACACACACAAAGAAAATAGCATCTTTGGGGCTTCCCTGGTGGCACAGTGGTTAAGAATCCGCCTGCCAATGCAGGGGACATGGGTTTGAGCCCTGGGCCGGGAAGATCCCACACGCCGCGGAGCAACTAAGCCCGTGCACCACAACTACTGAGCCTGCGCTCTAGAACGTGCGAGCCACAACTACTGAAGCCTGTGTGCCACAACTACTGAAGCCCACGTGCCTAGAGCCCGTGCTCCGCAACAAGAGGAGCCACCACAATGAGAAGCCCACACACTGCAATGAAGAGTAGCACCCACTCGCCACAACTAGAGAGAGCCCATGTGCAGCAACGAAGACCCAATGCAGCCAAAATAATAAATAAATTTATAAAAAAAGAAAAGAAAATAGCATCTTTTTAAAAAATTACGTCTTCTGGACTTCCCTGGTGGCACAGTGGTTAAGAATCTGCCTATCAATGCAGGGAACATGGGTTCAAGCCCTGGTCCGGGAAGATCCCACATGCCTTGGAACAACTAAGCCCATGCACCACAACTACTGAGCTTGTGCTCTAGAGCCTGTGAGCCACAACTACTGAGCCCACGCACTGCAACTACTGTAGCCGACATGCCTAGAGCCCATGCTCCACAACAAGAGAAGCCACCGCAAGGAGAAGCCTGGGCACTGCAACGAAGAGTAGCTTCCAATCGTTGCAACAGAGAAAGCCTGCATGCAGCAACAAAGACTGAACACAGCCAAAAATAAATTAATTAATTAGGGCTTCCCTGGTGGTGCAGTGGTTGAGAGTCCGCCTGCCGATGCAGGGGACACGGGTTCGTGCCCCGGTCTGGGAAGATCCCACATGCCGCGGAGCGTGAGCCATGGCCACTGAGCCATGGCCACTGAGCCTGCGCATCCAGAGCCTGTGCTCCGCAACGGGAGAGGCCACAACAGTGAGAGGCCCGCGTACTGCAAAAATAAATAAATAAATAAATATAATTAATTAACTTTTAAAAATCATAAAAAAATAAAAATTACATCTTCGAATTGGCATTTGTTGTTGATGTTTTACTGTTGAATTGCAGTTGAGTTTTGCATATTGATTTTTTAAAAATATTTATTTATTTATTTGGCTGGGCCGGGTCTTAGTTGCGGCACATGGGATCTTTGTTGCAGTATGTAGGATCTTTAGTTGTGGCATGTGGGATCTAGTTCCCTGACCAGGGATTGAACCCGGGCCCCCTGCATTGGGAGCACCAAGTCTTAGCCACTGGACCACCAAGGAAGTCCCTGTATATTGGTTTTTATACATTCTTGCCAATTTCTCTTATTGATTTTAATAATTAATTTCTAGATTTTTAAATTTTATCATCTACAAATAATGATAGTTTTGTTTCTTCCATCCCTATCTTTGTCTTATTGAAGCATCTAAGATTTCCAATACAAGAAGTGGTAATAATGGATATCTTTTACTTGCTCCTGATCTTAAAGACATGTTTAGTATTTTACTATTAAATAAAATATTTGGTATAGGTTTTTTGCAGATAACTTTTATCAAGTTAAGTAAGTTCCATTATAGTCCTAATTTAAAAAAACGGTTTTGTTGTGAATGGATGTTGAATTTTATTTAATATTTTTCCTTCATCTACTGAGAAGATCATATGTTTTTCTTCTTAGATCTGTTAATGTGGTAAATTACATTAATCAGTTGTCTACTATTAAACCAACCTTGTGTTCCAGGATAAATCCGATATGCTAGCATTTTTAATGCATTGTTTGATTTGATTTGCTAATGTTTTGTTTAGAATATCCATATCTTATTTCATGAGTGCAAGTAGCCAGCAATTTTCCTTTCTTGTTTTGTCCTTTTCTGATTTTGGTTATCAAGGCCATGTTAGTCTGATTAAATATTACCCTATGCAATGGTACATCTAGAAACTATATCAGCTCTGGAATCCCCCAAATAATATATATATTTAATAAATTAAGTTATAGCATATAACCCCAAACATTCATTCAATCATTTCCATTAATATACTTAAAAATTGTTCAGGAGTACCATTTATCCATAGAAGAGAAATATATACATCTATAGATACAAATATTATTCCTCTGTAAATGGCGATTTCTGAATTATGTTGAAGATGAACCAGTTAAAGAAAGCAGGTAAGACAGATATATTCAAACTAAATGCTTTCATCTACACTATCATTCCTTTTAATTTAATCTTCTTTCACTCCTACATAGAATATTTCTCTGACTATGTATTGTATAGGGCAGTGTAGTAAAAAGAAGACAGTACTCCACCAATACCCAGCAGACTTAATTCTCATTCCAGCTCTGCCACATTCTAAGATGTCTCCACTATAGACTGGTGATAATAATTTATTATAGTATCACTGTTAGGATCAAATGAAATAGTGAATCATCATTATTCTTTTGATATTCTGGTATTCTTGATAACTCAATGTGTAAGAGTATTCCATTTAAATTCTTTTTCAGTTGAGTATATTTTTGGATGAAAATACCTATTTTTGAAAATCTAAAGCAGCTAAATTTAGTTGCAGAATTAATATAAAAAGATTTTAAAAACGGAAATTATGAAGTTGAAAGATTGCTTTGTTCTTCTCAGACAGTAAGTGGGAGTGATATGGATTTATATACTCATAATTTATACATGAAACTAAATAATTTTGTGCACCAGACAATCAAAACAATATGAAAAAGAAGAATAAAGTAATAGGGACCTGCTTCTGAAGTGATAGCCTACTTCTGGATGTATATGCGAACTTGGCGTTGTTAAAAAAAAAATGTTCATGACATTTTTAAAGAGAGTAAGGAAGATTTCATTCAAGACAAACTCCTGCAACGAGGATTTTGCAGTAGGGCAGGTTGTGTGGGCTCAACTCTGAATACCGTAAGGACAAGTGGGGATTTACAGCCAAGGAGCAGGGTAGAGGTCAGTGAATAGAACATTACTAAGAGGAACCATCAGGGGTAAAGGAGATTCTTGCTGAAGGCTGGCCCACGGTAATAAGATATCAAGAGTGCGGTATGAGGAATTTGATCTGATATGAAAGGTGATCAGATACCAAAGGTAGGGGATTTTCACTAAACCCACTCAGCAGGATTCTTGCTAAAACTAGACTAAGAGGCCAAGGACTGAGCCCAAGGCTGATTTAGGCTTGGTCAAGGAGAGTCTCTGTCAGTGGCTGTGATGTCTGCCTCTTGACTGGATGGTTGAAATGTCAGCTTTTTCTAGCCTCACACTGAGATAATCTAAGGTTGCTTCATGTCAACTCGCCTTGTTATCCTGAACTAGCAACAATTAAAACTACAGTGTTCAAATTACAGGTTTGAAGCCTAGGATCCAACGTTTGGACTTTACCTTTCAGCAATAATTTTAGTATCTGGCAACCATTTCTGTTCTTAGTGACTAGCACTAAACTGTAATAAGAACAACTTTGAAAACAGTGGAATGATTAAGCTCCAGATAAATTTTATAATACTGAAGTCTTTGTCCTTTTACTAGATGTGGGTGTGTTAGAATGAATGAGTATGCCTAGGTGTTGAAATGAAACTCAAACAGGTTTGCACTTGACATCCAAATACTAACACTTTTGCTCCTCAACAGGAATCTGAGTATAAAGTAATGTCTTCTTATTTTATTTGACAATGTTGACCTTTATCTGAAGGTTAGGCAGTCCCCTCACCCTTCTTCCCCATAGGACTTAGATAAGATGCTTGCCTTGTTTGTCTATGACAGTGCCACACACCGACCCTCTAAAACTTTGGTTAAGCTTCTTTCCTTCCCCCAGGACCCTGAACTCGGACCCACCCTGAGCCTGAGGCAGCATACAGCCCCTCCTTAAGGGCCGCTCTCTGAGAAGAGGCTAGCCTCGGGGTAAAACATGCCTGATTTACTCTCCCATCACACCACCCTTGCGTCCTACATCCCCTCACCTGGTCCTCTCTAGCCTTGTTCACTCCTCTCTATAAACGAGAACCCCTTTTTGCACAACTGCTGAGATACTTGCAGGTCTTCTGGTCACAGGTTCCCCCTTATTGCAACAGTCCCCCCACTTCCCCTGAACAATGCTTTCAGATTTGACATAGTCTGTCCTTGAATATGACATTTATTGAACTGATTTCACACTATTTCATCCTAAGTAGACATATTTTCAGAATATCTTACATCTGCCATCTTCTTTCCACAGCTACTGCTCTCATTCAGGCCCTTATTAACTTCATCCTTGCCCATTATTAACTGGTATCCTTAGCCTCCAGTTTAATTTGATTTCTCACATGGCTAGCAAATTAATCTCCCTCAAGATCACTACTGCAGCCTCAGCATTCTTTGCACTCTTTTTGTTCTTTTTTGGTTCTCTGTTGCCTAAGAATAAAGTCCAAATTCCTTAGTGAAGTTTTTACGTCTTTCCAAGAGGTCTAACCTCATCTCTTCTTCCTCCCGTTGAAAGCTTTCAGCTGTTTCTAAAACCTTCCTTGATATTTCCAGTCTTGTTGTGTTTGCCCATTTTATTTTCTGCGCCTTGAATGTTTTCCCTCCAAAATTCCCCCCTCTGAATTTCTATCCAACACACATGCTATTCTTTCCCTGTTTGGGAATTAATCTCTTCCACTATTATTCCTCTGACACTGTGTCTGTACCTCCACTAAAATATTTAACACAGTCATCTTTTATTACAGTAACTTTACATTTTTTCTCTCTCCTTCCAGGTTATAAACTTCTTGAGGGCATGATTGTGCCCATTCCTCTGTGTATCTTCTCTGGCCCTTAGTCTAATGCCTTGCATTTGGTAAACACTCAATATTTGCTCTTGTAATTAAAATGAATGGAGATAAAATATGAGAGTTCAGGACTCAGAAGTCAATTGAATGTTGTTTACAGTAAGGCAGGAGATGGAATTTCCTGACTAATAATGGTAATAAGAGAATAGCAAAGATTGAACTGGTTGTTTTACGACCTCCTGGGAGGCAATATAGATAATGTGTCAAGACTGTGGGCTCTGGTTTCAGGCATCCAAAGCAGCCTCTACTACTTAACAACTCTGTGACCTCAGGCATATTCTTTAATGTTTCTATGCCTCAATTTTTCATGTGTAGAATGAAGATAGAAAGATTTACCTTACAGGGTTGTTGTGAAGATTAAATTAGTTACTATTTGTAAAGCATATCAAATAGTACACATCACATAACAAGATCCAATAAATATTAACTTTAATATCAAAATTGGGTATCCAAAAAGGAAAAGCTTTCACTTTATTGTTCCCTCTAGTGATCATTTAAGTCAAATAATTCCAAGGAATTTGTTACCAAATAGTTACTGGACACACTGGTTTGAATTGATCTGCGTCATCTCTAAGGATCATCAGGTCTCTCAAAGATTTGTATAGGAACAGACAAGGGAATGACCTCTTACAACCTACAGCTGTGCTGGGAATGAGCCAAAGCCAAATAATCAAGTTCATATACGTTTTAACAATCTCTTTAGGCTTCAGGGTCTTTCTAGGAGAGTTCTGTAGGAATGGATTTCTAAAGTTCATTCACTCATATGTATTCATTCAGTTATTCAGTAAACACTGTGGGAGGAAAATCAAAATAGAGTTGGTATTGCTAGGAGAGCTCTCTAAAATGGAGCCAGGAGACCACTGAGGAAATGTGACTTATGCATGTCTCTGCCTGGATGGAATCTGACCTTTTGACCACTTATTGTCCTGACAAAGGCATCTAGAAAATCTGCCCAGGAGCTCAAAGTAATTGTTGGACCCTAAAAAAAGTTGGGAGAGCCTACCCCTTGAGGACAAATATTTCCTTTCTTATGTCAGAGTACAGCCTTGGGGCTTTTGCCTTTATAAGCTCCTGACTCCTTCTCTTCCCCGAAACACTCTTTTGGTTTTACCTGAATCTGTATCTTCTGAATTGCAATTCTTAAGACCCCCAATACACCTTTTTCTTATTTGCAGCCTTCTATATTTTATTACACACACACACACACACACACACACACATATATTTTGGTTGACAACATTTAGGTGCTAGGTATATAGAAATCAAGGATATTATTCCTGTCTTCAACTAATTCATGTTCTCGTATAGGAAACAGTATTTTTTTTTTTTTTTTTTTTTCCGGTACGTGGGCCTCTCACCGCTGCGGCCTCTCCTGCTGCGGAGCACAGGCTCCGGACGTGCGGGCTTAGGGGCCATGGCTCACGGGCCCAGCCGCTCCGCGGCATGTGGGATCCTCCTGGACCGGGGCACAAACCCGCGTCCCCTGCATCACCAGGCAGATACTCAACCACTGAGCCACCAGGGAAGCCCAGGAAACAGTCTTGAAGGACTCAGCCAGATGAGAGATGGAAGGAAGTGAGTTCAAGACAGAAATAACATAAACTGACACAGAGAACGGACACAGAGCACTGACACAGAGGCACAAGGGAGAATGAAATATTCAGAGCAATTCATTTCAGAATAACTAAATATAGAGTGAGGGTATCAGGGCAGTGGTAGGAGCGAGAGGCAGGAGCAGGATGATGACGACCTTGTATATGAGGCCTGAATAGCACCTGGCTTCCCTCACTCTGCCAGTCAACGTCCCCTTAGCTTGCATACCTCATGGGGGGAGGGGAGAAGACAACAAAAAGTCTGGTAGTAGCCAAACAGCCTCTGTAAAACCAAAGCTCTGGATAGACTAGACCTCAATCACCTGTTTTTCCTCTTGCATCCTGAGAGATCTAACATTAGCCCTTCGGGAATGCCAAAGTAAAATTTGAATTTTATCCTGAAGGCCACGGGGGAAAAAAGGAAGGATTTTAAGCAGGATAGAACTGTGATCCAGTTTGCCTTTCAAAAAGCAGTTTTTAAAGCAGGGAAGAGATTTGAGGGGGTGGTGAATGGAGCCAGAGGTATGAAGAAGACAATGATTCTAACTGAATATGCTGAGTTTGAGATAATGATGGATATTTGTACGGTGATGTTAAAATGATAATATACCAGATTCAGTTCTTTAAATAAAATTTCCAAGGTATATTCTGTGATTAACTCACTTAAGAGTTAAAAAATTTCTTACCTATATAATGTCATTTTAGCCTTTCCATAATCCTATAAGGCTCTTGTTCTCTCCACTTTGCAGTGAGGATTTGTACCTCTGAAGTTGTAAGTGATTTATTTGCTTAGGATCTTAGAATCTTAGAGGAAGTCAGTGGCAGATCCAAGCCCCAAAGCTAGCTCTTCTGAATCGAGACAGTGTTCTTTCCATAACTGCATACGTTTATAGTAACTCATTAACTCTTTATTCAGTGTCAATTTTGCTCCCAGCATTTTGTTACTGGAAATAAAAAGGAATTAGAAGCTCAGCACAGGGCCTTGCCTCTGGGGGACAGCAAGAGGTTTTGCAGCAACAAAAAATTGTCAGCAAAGCTGTAGATTAGCAATCAGATCTGACTTCTAGTTCTAACTCTGCCTCTAACTACCTGCCTGATTATATTTGATTTGAAAATTGGAAAACCTACCTCAAACAAATTTAAATAGAAAGGGGAATTTATTGGCTCATGAAATCCAAGGAAGAACTGAACAGTCAAACATGAAGAAAGACAGGGCAGCAAAGGTGGCCTGAGGAACAACTGGGAAGAGGGGCTCAAACCTTGGCAGGAGTCTTTGAGACCTTTTGTTTCTGCTGCTATCTGTGGCAGTTTCACTTTCTCTCACATGAACCTTGAATATGGGGCATGATATTGGTAGGTAGAAGGAAAGAAAGCCAGTGTTCCAGGTAGGCAAAGGAGGCTCTGAGTTAGTGATGTAAGTGGTCTATGAATGAAAGACAAGCCTGACTGGAATGGAGGCTTCATCCTTGTTCCTTGGAAATAACATTGGATTGCTAAGGTAGAAACTGATTATGTTGAACCTAAAAGATAAACACAGAATTTGTTATGGTTGAAGCAACCATTATAGATTTCCTGTATAGAGTCAACTGTGACTCTGAAACCCCACTTTACAATGTAAATCTTCAACCACTTCCTAGAATGCTCCTTCCTTCCTTGTCAACTGAACTTGATTTAAGAATAAAGAATGGGGGGCTTCCCTGGTGGCACAGTGGTTGAGAGTCTGCCTGCCGATGCAGGGCACACGGGTTCGTGCCCCGGTCTGGGAAAATCCCACATGCCGCGGAGCGGCTGGGCCCGTGAGCCATGGCCGCTGAGCCTGCGCGTCCGGAGCCTGTGCTCCGCAACGGGAGAGGCCACAACAGTGAGAGGCCCGTGTACTGCAAAAAACAACAACAACAAAAAAGTACAGCTGCAAAGAGAGATGTTAACAAACAAAGAAGTAAAATATTAGGGATAAAAAAATGATTTAAAAAAAGTACTACAGAATTGGGGTAAAATAAACCTGAGTGCAAATGGTCTGCACGGTAAGGAAAAACATTCCATGGTGATCTCAGCCTGTGTGCACCAGAAACAAAGTGGGTGAGAGGCCATTTAATTTGTTGACTGAGATACACTCAGACCATTTTTCTATAAGGTATTTTTCCCGTAAACTCTTTCTTTGGGAGAAAGTGATTGAAAGGCTGGGGCATAGAAAATGTAGAGGATAAAAAATTTAACTGTTACTTATAAAATTTTATCTATATTTGTCATACATTTTCTTTACCTTTGTGGTATGATAGGTACCTTTTTGAGAATTCAAAAGAAATCCTATTTTTGAGAAATATAAAACTAATCAAAGATGCAGGATAAAACCATTAGGTTATATGAAGTTAATAAACATGGGTTTAATCTTTCAAAAATATTCATAATGACCACTGATTGATGCCATAAGTGCTATGTAATGACATCTACATGTCAAAAATATTCTAGTAATAGCAATAATTTATGGTAAATAGTTTGCAACATATAAATTCTGTAGTTTAACAAATACAAAATTAAGTTGAAACAGAAATAGGCTCACAGACATAGAAAACAAACTTATGGTTAACAAAGGGGTAAGGGCAGGGGGAGGGATAAATTAGGAGTTTGGAATTAACATATACACACTACTATATATGAAATAAACAACAAGGACCTACTGTATAGCACAGGGAACTAGACTATCTTGTAATAACCTATAATGGAAAAGAATCTGAAAAAGAACATATATATAGATACACACACACATATATGTGTAAATTATATATATATATGAATTCAGTTATATATATATATATATACATATATATATATATATAAACTGAATCACTTAGCTGTACACCTGAAACTAACACAACATTGTAAATCAACTATACTTCAATAAAAATTTTTTTTTAAATTCTAAACAAAAAAAAAAGAATGAAATTAACTTGGGTTCCTGGTAGATAAAAGAAAATAAATTAATTATAATGAATATTCAGTTTAAAATGAATATCATCATTTTCTTATTAAGTAACACAGTTTCCCCCACCCTAGGGGGTTTTATGGAGATATAATTCACATTGCACATTGTATTAGTTTAAGGTGTACAACATAATGATTTGATATATGTATATATTGCAAAATCATTACCACAATTTTAGTTAACATCCATCACTTCACATAGTTACAATTTTTTTTCTTGTGATGAGAACTTTTAAGATCTACTCTTTTAGCAACTTTCAAGTATACAATACAGTATAACATAGTTTTGAACATAAATTACTTAGAAGGTGCATTTCTAATGATAAAGTTCTTTGAACTCATTGTAAAAGTAGCTGAATCAATGATTTATCACAACTCAATATGATAAATTACCTGTTGAAGGTAAAATGACCAAGGCTAAGACTGTATATTGTGTTTTCCCACTACTTTTAGGAAAGTTCCATTAGAAATGACAGCAACATTTACCTTTATAGAACACGCGTCTTAAGAATGTTTCAGAGGAGGAACCAAGATGGCAGAGTAGAAGGACATGCTCTCACTCCCTTATGCGAGAACATCAGAATCACAACTAGCTGCTAGACAATCATCGACAGGAAGACACTGGAACTCACCAAAAAAGATACCCCACATCCAAAGACAAAGGAGAAGCCAAAATGAGACCATAGGAGGGGCGCAATCACAGTAAAATCAAATCCCATAACTGCTGGGTGGGTGACTCACAGACTGGAGAACACTTATACCACAGAAGTCCACCCATTGGAGTGAAGGTTCTGAGCCCCACGTCAGGTTCCCAACCTGGGGGTCTGGCAATGGGAGAAGGAATTCCTAGAGAATCAGACTTTGAAGGCTAGTGGGATTTGATTGCAGGACTTCAACAGGACTGGGGGAAACAGAGACTGCACTCTTGGATGGCACACACAAAGTAGTGTGCACATCAGGACCCAGGGGAAGGAGCAGTGACCCCATAGGAGACTGAACCAGACCTACCTGCTAGTGTTGGAGGGTCTCCTGCAGAGGCGGGGGGTGGCTGTGGCTCACCGTGTGGACAAGGACACTGGCAGCAGAAGTTCTGGGAAGTACTCCTAGGCATGAGCCCTCCCTGAGTCCACATTAACCCCACCAAAGAGCCCAGGTAAGCTCCAGTGTTGGGTCCCCTCAGACCAAACAACCAACAGGGAGGGAACCCAGCCCCACCCATCAGCAGTCAAGCAGATTAAAGTTTTACTGAGCTCTGCCCACCAGAGCAAGAGTCAGCTCTACCCACCACCAGTCCCTCCCATCAGGGAACTTGCACAAGCCTCTTAGATAGCCTCATCCGCCAGAGGGCAGACAGCAGAAGCAAGAAGAACTACAGTCCTGCAGCCTGTGGAACAAAAACCACATTCACAGAAAGATAGACAAGATGAAAAGGCAGAGGTCTATGTACCAGATGAAGGAATGAGATAAAACCCCAGATAAACAACTAAATGAAGTGGAGATAGGCAACCTTCCAGAAAAAGAATTCAGAATAATGATAGTGAAGATGATCCAGGACCTCAGAAAAAGAATGGAGGCAAAGATCCAGAAGATGCAAGAAAGGTTTAACAAAAGACCTAGAAGAATTAAAGAACAAACAAATAGAGATGAACAATACAATAACTGAAATGAAAACCACACTAGAAGGAATCAATAGCAGAATAACTGAGGTAGAAGAACGGATAAGTGACCTGGAAGACAGAATGGTGGAATTCACTGCTGCAGAACAGAATAAAGAAAAAAGAATGAAAAGAAATGAAGACAGCCTAAGAGACCTCTGGGACAACATTAAATGCAACAACATTCACATTATATGGGTCCCAAAAGGAGAAGAGAGAGAGAAAAAGGACCAGAGAAAATATTTGAAGTCGAAAACTTCCCTAACATGGGAAAGGAAATAGCCACCCAAGTCCAGGAAGAGCAGAGAGTCCCATACACGGTAAACCCAAGGAGAAGCACGCTGAGACACATAGTAATCAAACTGGCAAAAATTAAAGACAAAGAAAAATTATTGAAAGCAGCAAGGGAAAAATGACAAATAACATACAAGGGAACTCCCATAAGGTTAACAGCTGATTTCTCAGCAGAAACTCTATAGCCAGAAGGGAGTCCCATGATATACTTAAAGTGATGAAAGGGAAGAACCTACGACCAAGATTACTCTACCCGGCAAGGACCTCATTCAGATTCGATGGAGAAATCAAAAGCTTTACAGACAAGCAAAAGCTAAGAGAATTCAGCACCACCAAACCAGCTCTACAAGAAATGCTAAAGGAACTCTAAGTGGGAAACACAAGAGAAGAAAGGAACCTACAAACACAAACCCAAAACAATTAAGAAAATGGTCATAGGAACATACATATTGATAATTACCTTAAACGTGAATGGATTAAATGCTAAAACCAAAAGACACAGGCTTGCTGAATGGATACAAAAACAAGACCCATATATATGCTGTCTACAAGAGACCCACTTCAGACCTAGGGACACATACAGACAAAGTGAAGGGATGGAAAAAGATATTCCATGAAAATGGAAATCAAAAGAAAGCTGGAGTACCAATACTCATATCAGATAAAATAGACTTTAAAATAAAGAATGTTACAAGAGACAAGGAAGGACACTACATAATGATCAAGGGATTGATCCAAGAAGAAGATATAACAATTGTAAATATTTATGCACCCAGCATAGGAGCACCTCAATACATAAGGCAACTGCTAACAGCTCTAAAAGAGGAAATTGAAAGTAACACAATAATAGTGGGGGACTTCAACACCTGACTAACACCAATGGACAGATCATCCAAAATGAAAATAAAAAAGAAAACAGAAGCTTTAAATGACACAATAGACCAGATAGATTTCATTGATATTTATAGTACATTCCACCCAGAAACAGCAGATTACACTTTCTTCTCAACTATGCATGGAACATTCTCCAGGACAGATCACATCTTGGGTCACAAATCAAGCCACAGTATATTTAAGAAAACTGGAATCATATCAAGCATCTTTTCTGACCACAACGCTATGAGATTAGAAATGAATTACAGGGAAAAAATGTAAATAACACAAACACATGGAGGCTAAACAATACATTACTAAATAACCAAGAGATCACTGAAGAAATCCAAGAGGAAATCAAAAAATACCTAGAGACAAATGACAATGAAAACACAACGATCCAAAACCTATGGGATACAGCAAAAGCAGTTCTAAGAGGGAAGTTTATAGCTATACAAGCCTACCTCAAGAAACAAGAAAAATCTCAAATAAACAATCTAACCTTACACCTAAAGGAACTAGAGAAAGCAGAACAAACAAAACCCAAAGTTAGCAGAAGGAAAGAAATCATAAAGATCAGAGCAGAAATAAATGAAATAGAAACAAAGAAAACAATAGCAAGGATCAATAAAACTAAAAGCTGGTTCTTTGAGAAGATAAACAAAATTGATAAACCATTAGCCAGACTCATCAAGAAAAAGAGGGAGAGGACTCAAATCAATAAAATTAGAAATGAAAAAGGAGAAGTTACAACAGACAATGCAGAAATGCAAAGCATCCTAAGAGACTACTACAAGCAACTCTATGCCAATAAAATGGACAACCTGGAAGAAATGGACAAATTCTTAGAAATGTATAACCTTCCAAGACTGAACGAGGAAGAAATAGAAAATATCAACAGACCAATCACAAGTAATGAAATTAAAACTGTGATTAAACATCTTCCTACAAACAAAAGTCCAGGACCAGATGGCTTCACAGGAGAATTCCATCAAACATTTAGAGAAGAGCTAACACCCATCCTTCTCAAACTCCTCCAAAAAATTGCGGAGGAAGGAACACTCCCAAACTCATTCTATGAGGCCACCATCACCCTGATACCAAACAAGACAAAGATACTACAAAAAAAAGAAAATTACAGACCAATATCACTGATGACTATAGATGCAAAAATCCTCAACAAAATACTAGCAAACAGAATCCAGCAACACATTAAAAGGATCATACACCACGATCAAGTGGGATTTATCCCAGGGATGCAAGGATTCTTCAATATACGTTAGTCAATCAATGTGATAAACCATATTAACAAATTGAAGAATAAAAACCATATGATCATCTCAATAGATGCAGAAAAAGCTTTTGACAAAATTCAACACCCATTTATGATAAAAACTCTCCAGAAAGTGGGCATAGAGGGAACCTACCTCGACATAATAAAGGCCATATACAACAAAATCACAGCAAACATCATTCTCAGTGGTGAAAAACTGAAAGCATTTCCTCTAAGATCAGGCACAAGAGAAGGATGTCCACTCTCAGCACTATTATTCAACATAGTTTTGGAAGTCCTAGCCATGAGAATCAGAGAAGAAAAAGAAATAAAAGGAATACAAATTGAAAAAGAAGTAAAACTGTCAGTGTTTGCAGATGACATGATAGTATACAGAGAAAATCCTAAAGATGCCACCAGAAAACTATTAGAGCTAATCAATGAATTTGGTAAAGTAGCAGGATACAAAATTAATGCACAGAAATCTCTTGCATTCCTATACACTAATGATGACAAATCTGAAAGAGAAATTATGGAAACACTCCCATTTACCATTGCAACAAAAATAAAATACCTAGGAATAAACCTACCTAGGGAGACAAAAGACCTGTATGCAGAAAACTATAAGACACTGATGAAAGAAATTAAAGATGACACCAACAGATGGAGAGATATATCATGTTCTTGGATTGGAAGAATCAATATTGTGAAAATGACTCTACTACCCAAAGCAATCTACAGATTCAATGCAATCTCTATCAAATTACCAATGGCATTTTTTACAGAACTAGAACAAAAAACCTTAAAATTTGTATGGAAACACAAAAAACCCCAAATAGCCAAAGCAGTCTTGAGGGGAAAAAACGGAGCTGGAGGAATCAGACTCCCTGACTTCAGACTATACTACAAAGCTACAGTAATCAAGACAATATGGTACTGGAACAAAAACAGAAACATAGATCAATGGAACAAGATAGAAAGCCCAGAGATAAACTCACACACCTATGGTCAACTAATCTATGACAAAGGAGGCAAGGATATACAGTGGAGAAATGACAGTCTCTTCAATAAGTGGTGCTGGGACAACTGGACAGCTACATGTAAAAGAATAAATTAGAACACTCCCTAACACCATACACAAAAATAAACTCAAACTGGATTAGAGACCTAAATGTAAGACCTGACACTATAAAACTCTTAGAGGAAAACATAGGAAGAACACTCTTTGACATAAATCACAGCAAGATCTTTTTTGATCCACTTCTTAGAGTAATGGAAATAAAAACCAAAATAAACAAATGGGACCTAATGAAACTTCAAAGCTTTTGCACATCAAAGGAAACCATAAACAAGACAAAAAGACAACCGTTAGAATAGGAGAAAATATTTGCAAATGAATCAACAAAGGATTAATCTCCAAAATATATAAACAGCTCATGCAGCTCAATATTAAAGAAACAAACAACCCAATCCAAAAATGGGCAGAAGACCTAAATAGACATTTCTTCAAAGAAGATATACGGATGGCCAAGAAGCACATGAAAAGCTGCTCAACATCACTAATTATTACAGAAATGCAAATCAAAACGACAATGTGGTATCACCTCACACCACTTAGAATGGGCATCATTAGAAAATCTACAAATAATAAATGCTGGAGAGGTTGTGGAGAAAAGGGAACCCTCCTGCACTGTTGGTGGGAATGTAAATTGATACAGTCACTATGGAGAACAGTATGGAGGTTCCTTAAAAAACTAAAAATAGAATTACCATATGATCCAGCAATCCCACAACTGGGCATATGCCCAGAGAAACCAATAATTCAAAGAGACACATGCACCCCAATGTTCATTGCAGCACTATTTACAATAGCCAGGTCATGGAAGCAACCTAAATGCCCATCGACAGACGAATGGATAAAGAGGATGTGTTACATATATACAATGGAATATTACTCAGCCATTAAAAGGAACGAAATTGGGTCATTTGTAGAGATGTGGATGGATCTAGAGACTGTCATACAGAGTGAAGTAAGTCAGAAAGAGAAAAACAAATATCATATATTAATGCATATATGTGGAACCTAGAAAAATGGTACAGATGAACCGGTTTGCAGGGCAGAAATTGAGACACAGATGTAGAGAACAAACGAATGGACACCAAGGGGGGAAAGCAGGGGGTGTGGGGGTGGTGGTGTGATGAATTGGGTGATTGGGATTGACATGTATACATTGCTGTGTATAAAATTGATGATTAATAAGGACCTGCTGTATAAAAAAAAATAAAATTCAAAACAAGAAGAATGTTTCAATATTGCATAAAGTTAAACTGAAGTACAGAGGGAGAGGGATATAACAAAATTTGTTTAACATGTTGATTGTGGGACATGGATTAAGACATTTTTGGCTTTGCAGGCAAGACACTGAATCACACCCATATAGTCATATCATTACTTGGGAGCAATATTTTTTTCTTTTAAAAAATGTTTATGCTTTATTATAAAAATGCTTGCCACAGAATGTTTAAGTTTGAATCTTTTGATATAGTTAAATTTCTGTTAAGTTTTAAGATATTCTATTATAAAAAGTTCAGACTGATTGTGAATAGCATCCACCAAAACTACTATTCTTTCCAGTGTGGTGTTTTGGTTTCCAGCTTAGACTTTGTCCTTATCATTAACAGATTTATTGCACCAGCAGGACAGTGTTAGCCTCTTAACAACTTGCATTCTTTTTCCTCTTTAGTGCAGTCGTAGGCCAAATTCCCATTTCCCCATCATTTTTGTCTCCATTGCCTTTAAAGGGAATATTGCATTCTGATAAAATCTGCCAGTGCTGAAGGAGTCATAATTTGGCCATGGAATACACAGACAGTCCCCAGTATGTGATGGTTCGATTTAAGATTTTTTGACTTTATGATGGTGCAAAATATTACACATTCAGTAGACACCATACCTCAAATTTGAATTTGATCTTTTCCAGGGCTAGGGATATGCAGTACAAAAGGCTGGGCAGGGCAGGGAGCTGCAGCTCCCAGTCAGCCACTAGATCATAAGGGTAAACAGCTGAGACACTTATAACCATTCTGTACCCAGCCATTCTGATTTTCACTTTCACTACAGTATACAATAAATTACATGAGATATTCAACACTTTATTATAAGATAGGCTTTGTGTTAGGTGATTTGGGCCAACTGTAGGCTAAAGTAAGTGTTCTGAGCACGTTTAAAGGTAGGCTAGGCTAAGCTAAGATGATGGGTAGGTTAGGTGTATTAAATGCATTTTTGACTTACGATATTTTCAATTTATGATGGGTTTATCAGGACCCCCACCTCAAATAGAGTAAGATCTGTAAAGATCACCTTCTACTTTGTTTTATATATTTTCCTCTTTTTCTGCTATCTTTAGACTAATGCCCAGAATAAAAATTTCTTGGATAAATCTGAATAATTCCCCTACAAACAAATTATTTTCACAGAAAAGCACGTGTAAAGTGCCTCACTGAGACTGTTCGACATTTCTTTCTACGAACACAGTTGCTCCTTGACTATGTCTGTTTCACAGAACCAGTCACAGCTAACCCAATGCCGCCTCTCTGCCTCTCACTCCACATAGTGATTGCTTGTATCTCACTTCCTAGAACTGTTTATTATGCCTGGCTTTACATCTTTGAATATACTTGCATGTTTTCTCATGTTTTGTCTTCCTCACTAGATTAGAAATGTCTCAATATTAGACACAATAATTTCCAATCAGGGATGGACTATTATTTGCCTGCAGATCTCTGAATTCAAATGAAATCCTTTCAAATCCCTTCCTTCCAATTCCCAGAACCCGATTCTAGTTCAGGCACTCATTCTCTCGCCTGATTACTGTAATCATCTTCTAATGATTTACCTGGCCTTTGGTCTCTAACCTCTGGCAATTCATTGCTGATTTCCTTCCTAGTCATCTTTCTAAAGCACAGTTCTGCTGGTGTCACTGCCTAGCTTAAAGGCCTTTGATGGCTCCCCACTGCTTACAAAATAAAATCCCCAGCCTTTACAATCTGGTCCTATCTTCCGTTTCTAACCCCATTCCAGCCACTTACCCTTCCTACTCTGTATTCTATGAGCTATTAATTGTTTACCAAATACATCTTTGCACATTTCCATCCCCTGTCTTTATTCATTTTCTCTCTTCCTCAGATGGACTTCTCCACTTATTCATATCTTGCTCTTCAATTATGATCCAGCTCAATTGGATCACCTCTTAACACCTTTCTTGCTGTCCCTAGTCAACTTGTTTCTTCTTTCCAGAGCATGTTGTTTATGACTCAGTTGTAGCACTTACCATCTGCTCTGTACTCCAGAGGTGGATATATCTCTGTCTCCCATTTATACTGTGAGCAACTTGAGCGCACGGTTGATGATTTATTCATCTTTCCATGGCCATGGCCTGGCAAGTGGAGTGGGAGAAGGAGAATAATTCTCCCTGGGAAAGAAGAAAATATTTCTAATGACATAAGGGAGGGGAAGTTTCCAGCCTGTTTCTTGGAAGAAGTTCACATTTTAAAATTATAGACATTCACCGTACCTGAAATAACTTCCTGGAATTAGAGTTCAGAGCCCTTCTGATAAAAAACCATTCTTTCTAGAAGTCAAGTTTGTAACTTGTGAAACATGGAAGTTAAGTCTCTCAACCAGCCTTATCAAACTCAAAAATCTACACCCTGTGTTCAGCCACCAATTATGTATCTTCTGTGCAACCCTGCTAGCTATTAGAATTTACTAAAAGGAAATTCTATATGTAAATCAATAATAACTGTGATCTCTTAAAACCAAACAAAGGCCAGTCTTGAAAATTCCCTGGGCAGACAAAACCAATTTAGTCATTTCTTGCTTATGCCTTTGGAAATTATAAACAAAACTTGAACTGTTTCTCACGGTTGATATGAGGTAACCACTGAAAATTCTACTATTTTAACCAATCACTATGAAGAAGAAACAGTCACGGCCTTTTCACTATATAAGCTGCTTTATAACAATATATCCTTGAGCCTCACTCCATGTTTTGGTTTGAGTGATTCTAGTTTGCAAACTGTTTTTTGGTGTGTGCACAATACCCTTTCACTAATTACTACTTCAGTGATATATTGGTTTTACTTCAGCTGTTTGCGAACTTTTGACAATCAATGACACGTTATTGTCCTGGGATCTATATCTACTCTTGTCACCACTAGTCAACTGGCACGTGGCTTTCAGGACACCAACCGTCAGGGACAGCTCCGTAATTACTTGTTATTCCTTGAGTCGAACGATTCCGGGCGCAAGGTGGTTACTTAGCCTTCATTCACCATTTGATTCTGTGCCAGCAGGTCGTCCGGGTGCTTGGCCACTGGCACCGCCGAACCTGGCACCAGGATCGTGGCCTCTCCCAGTCAACGCTGGACCGAGAGAAGCCAGCAACCCCAGCTGGCGGGGAACGAGGGCTGAAGTTGGAGGAGGAGGACGCGCAAAGTCCCGCCCGCCGAGCGCCGCGACGCCTGGTGGGTATTAATAAGGAGAACCTCAAGGCCGCGGCCCCGCCGAGCCTCAGGCGCCCTGACGCCGCCCGTGTGAGCTCGGGGCGGACCCAAGCGGCCGGGCCCCCTTCCATAGTGGCCATGGGGGCGGGGCGGGGCGCGGCGCGCGCCGGCGCGTGGAGGCCGCGGGCAGTGGCGGAGCGCGCGGCAAAGGAGGGGCGCGCGGGGCGGGGACGCGCGGGGCGGGGACGCGCGGGGCGGGGACGCGCGGGGCGGGGACGCGCGGGCGGGGGCGCGCGGCCGCTGAGGCCTGTGGCGCCGTCACCCGGCAGACTCGAGCGGGTGGAGGGAGGCGCCGCCGGCGAGGCGCGCGGAGACAGATCGGGGCTGCACCGGCGGCCGGTCCACCCTCCCGCCGCCGTCCTCCGGCCCGCGGACCGCGCGGTCCCGTTATCATGTCGTTGAGGCAGCGGCTGGTCCAGCTGGTCGGCAGTTTGCAGGACCCTCAGAAAGTGGCTCGTTTCCAACGGCTGTGCGGGGTGGAAGCGCCGGTGAGCCGCACCGCCACAGCTGACGCCGACCCGAGGGAGGATGAGAAGGCGGAGGCGCCCCTCGCCGGAGAATCCAGGCGCCGAGAGCGGCAGCTGGGGGCGTCCGGAGGCCCCCCGCCGCCCGGGAGCGACCGCAATCAGTGCCCAGCCAAGCCAGACGGCGGCGGCGCCCCCAACGGCGTGCGGAACGGTCGGGCGACCGAGCTGGGCCCGGCCTCGCAGCGCCGCGCGGGGGTCCTGCGCCGCAACTCGCTGACGGGCGAGGAGGGCCAGCTGGCCCACGTGAGCAACATGCCTCTCTACTACCTGTTCTGCTTCGGCACGGAGCTGGGCAATGAACTCTTTTACATCCTGTTCTTCCCCTTCTGGATCTGGAACCTGGACGCCCTAGTGGGCCGGAGGCTCGTGGTCATCTGGGTGCTGGCCATGTACCTGGGCCAGTGCACCAAGGACATCATCCGCTGGCCGCGGCCCGCCTCGCCGCCCGTGGTCAAGTTGGAGGTTTTCTACAACTCAGAGTACAGCATGCCCTCCACCCATGCCATGTCCGGCACCGCCATACCCATCTCCATGATCCTCCTCACCTATGGCCGCTGGCAGGTAAGGGTCCCTGTCCTCGCCCGGCTCAGCCTAGGGGAGTTAAAGGACTCCGAGCCGTTGTTGCTGTCTGCAGTTATTTGAATTTGGCCCTTCCCCTCCCAAACCTCTCTTCCCACAGGTTTTCACAGTACCCGCAAACAGGCCCTTTTTAGCTTTTAAAAAAATAATGAAACGATGGGGGAAACCTTCAGACTTAGTCGTCAAACTCTATTTTAATAGTAATACCTTTCTTGGAACCTAAAGTAAACACTATTCGTGGAGTAATACATTATCATCGGGCTTTGGTTGAGTTTCTAAGCGATTTTAATTTTTGTGATGCACAGAATATAATTATGATTACTTAATGTAATGTCCTTATAATTAATAGTTGGGTGACTAAGATTCACCCGTTTTATATGGTGCCTTTCGCCAGACTGATTTGTTTCAGGCGTAGGTAAAGTCATTGGCTTTATCCCGAGACAATGTTTATGAAACAAACATGGTCGTTCAAGCAATGAAGTAATGAATTTTAAATGAAAGCCACCCTTTGTGGAAGTTAATGGAGCACCGCCTGACTGCTCTTTTAAAGGGGTGTGGTTGCTAATTTGCTGATAGACACAGTTTAATTAGCTTTTGGATCACTGATCTGAACTATCACTTTGAGCTACAGTATTATTGTTGAATTAGCTTTACAAATGGTTTTAAAGTTATTCTTAAAATTAGGGTTCTTGGTCAGACTAGTGGGTTTGTAAAAATGGTAAATATGACAGCAAGATCAGCCTGACAGCCGGGGATGAGTTCTTAACAGTAAACTTTTATATTTTGCCTACTTCTTCTGGCCTCCCATTTTTCAGTTTTTCATGGTCTGTAAATGTTACTTAGATTTAAAAGCTAATTCCTTTTTTATATAGAAGCAAAATTTATTCTTAGACTGATTTTTTATCTGTCTTTCTAAAATTCTTATTTTAAAAAGTATAGTTGGTTTACAATGTCGTGTTAGTTATCTTTTAAATTGTAAGGAGGTTTGTTCATTCTGCAGACCAGTCCCTTAATTTAAGAATAAAGTTAATAACTATGAAGAATCTAAAGAATCAGACTTCCTTGATTTTTTTTCCATTACAGCACAAAATCATCTCACACTGAGAAATACACATTCTGTATAAAACTCCATTATGGTAAGCTTACTTATCTCAGGCTTAATTTCAGTATAGATAAACCCTTGTCCTCATGGACATTTCTGTGCAGTGCATCTCTCTTACAGGAACATGGAAAGTATGTAATGTATATAGTAAGAATGGCAGAATTATGAGGGAAGAGTACCATGAACAGTTTTTTTTTTCCTGTTTAACTTAAGGAGATACACAGTAATATTCAGATTGTAAATTAGTGCTGCCTGTTTTGCATAATAGATAAATATCTCAAGTTTATTTAATCTAAATGCTTCAGAATTTAAGACTGTCATTGACTTATCATATTAACTGGTTAGCTAATGATGTTTCTCTTATTTTTATGAGATTTTCCAGATTCCATAATGATAGAGCCTTTTGTAACTCCTCGTTGAGTAGCTATGTTGCAAGCTATTAATATTAGCAGTCCAAGAAAGAGAAAGTAGTTGTTGCTCATCATTCATTCAGAACACATGCTAACCGGAAGTCTGAAAACAGTACTGCTGGATTGTTTATGGGATGCAGCTATCGATATTTTAACACTTCAGGGTTATTTGAATTATCAGAATATGCTTACATTACAGTTTTTGAACAACCTAGTATATTTAATTCAAAGTTTGAGGAATTTATATATCATACAGTTTTAGAATTTGAGCTAGACAGGACTTTAAAAATCACCTAGTCTCAAACTGTCATTTTACAGATGTGGAAACTGACCAGTTACATTAGAATTAATCTTGGAAAATTGTTTCTTCTTTTACGTGTCCACTCTAAGTTTGAATAAACTTCCAAAATTTGAATGATTGTCTTTGGTTAGTTGTTTTTTTTTTTTTTTTGCGGTACGCGGGCCTCCCACCGCTGCGGCCTCTCCGCAGGCCATGGCCCACGGGCCCAGCCGCTCCGCGGCATGTGGGATCCCCCCGGACCGGGGCATGAACCCGTGTCCCCTGCATCGGCAGGCGGACCCCCAACCACTGCGCCACCAGGGAAGCCCTGGTTAGTTGTTTTGAAAGAAAGACTCCCGTACATGAAAGTTCTGTGTTTATAAATGTTTGGTTGTAATAATGCAGTACAAAAAACCAAAATGACTTTTTAAATTTTTTACTTTTTAAAAAAATCCTTGTTTTGATTGAAAACAAAAGTACCTTCCTTTGCTTAAGGTGTTTTGGTCCTCTTCTCTGCCAATTAGTATTATAGTACTTAGAAGGCTTATATTTCCAGAGTGGGTAATGAAAAAAATATATATTGGAAAGTGGGATAAGAATTAAACAATGCAAGCCTAGTGTTTTTCTAATTAATAGCAGTTTTGGTTGACAGTTGTTTCCATCTGCTCGTGCTCCTACTGCTTATTCAGGACAGGTGTGTTTATTTCTAGTGCCTAGGATGCTGAAACGTCTCTGGAAACTGAGTTATCTCATATGCCATCCCTTTGGCTTGAGACAACTACTTCACTCACTCCTCACTTCATGTTCTTAACTTGAAATCTGGACAAGGTTCACTCACATGGAGCCTTTTAAATGAACCTTTTCTGTTTCATTATTCATTTGTTCTTAAAATGACAGTAAGCCAGAAAAATCACTTGGGTCTTCTGTAAAGTGCAGTTTCTGCACCTTACCCCCAGAGATTCTGATCCATTAGATAAGTGAGGGGTATTGCATTTTACTGAAATTCCCCAAATATTTTTGAGGAAAAAATGTACTTTCTTCAATCCCTTCAAAAATATCAAGGAAGTCTGATTCCTTAGATTCTTTTTTTTTTTTTTAATTTTATTTATGTATTTATTTTTGGCTGCATTGGGTCTTCAGTGCTGTGCGTGGGCTTTCTCTAGTTGGAGCGAGCAGGGGCTACTCTTCGTGTGGTACGCGGGCTTCTCATTGCGGTGGCTTTTCTTGTTGCAGAGCACAGGCTCTAGGCGGCCGGGTTCAGTAGTTGTGGCACGTGGATTCAGTAGTTGTGGCTCACGGGCTCTAGAGCACAGGCTCAGTAGTTGTGCCACATGGACCTAGTTGGCGCTGCGGCATGTGGGATCTTCCTGGACTAGGGATCGAACCTGTGTCCTCTGAACTGGCAGGCGGATTCCTAACCACTGCGCCACCAGGGAAGTCCCCTTAGATTCTTCATAGTTATTAACTTTTTTCTTAAATTAAGGGACTGGTCCGCAGAACGAACAAACCAACCTCCAGCCAGTAAAATCAACTCTTGATCCTTAGAATATATTTTATATTTCTACAACATTGCTGTCTCAGTTCTTTTGCAGTTCGATTCTTTGAATCTTGTAAAGATATGTTAATAATACAAAAAGGGAGATTGAAACAGTATGGCTCCAAACAATTATTTGATATGCTGGAAGAATTTTTTCCAGTAATGCAAGATAGAAAGTGTTATGGCATTTCTCCAGGTATTAAATACCTTGATCCATTGGCCAAGATAATGATTATTGCTCTCATATTATTTGTTGGAATTTTTTGTAGTCTGAATTGGGAAAAAAATAAGAAGTAAGGGACATCAGATATTAAGAACATAGTCTTTTGAAGAATAATCTAAAATAAAAAATAAAGCACTCCTTTTGTATTTATGTCTGCATGTTCTTTCCAGAAATAAAAAGTCTTAATTTTTAAATAATATGGCATATAATGAGTTCTAATTATATACTTAATTTAATAACATTAAGCAAGTTTTAGATGAATTTCATTTTTAAAAAATTAGTGACATCTCACATTTTATAGGGTTACCTATAGGTAACCTATAGGTGTTACCTATAGGGTTACCATTCCCAACTAGGGCATATGCTTTCACTACTTTTAATAATAATAATAGTTATATTATTATCTTTATTAACATTTATTAAGGTCTTACTATGGGTCAGACATTGTTTGAAATGTTTATTACCTCATTTAGTCTGCTCTTAAAACATCCCAATGTTTGGTCCTACTATTAATACAAGTTTACAGATTAGGAAACTGACATAGAGGAAGGATAAATGACTTAGAGTAACATAGCTAGTGAGTCACAGGCTGTCTTTTTTTTTTTTTAATTTATTTATTCATTTATTTTTTGCTGCATTGGGTCTTCATTGCTGCACGCGGGCTTCCTTTAGTTGCAGCGAGCGGGGGCTACTCTTCATTGCGGTGCGCGGGCTTCTCATTGCAGTGACTTCTCTTGTTGCGGAGCATGGGCTCTAGGCGTGCGGGCAGTAGTTGTGGTGCGAGGGCTCAGTAGTTGTGGCTCCCGGTCTCTAGAGCGCAGACTCAGTAGTTGTGGCACTCGGGCTTAGTTGTTCCGCGGCATGTGAGATCTTCCCGGACCAGGGCTCGAAGCCCTGTCCCCTGCATTGGCAGGCGGATTCTTAACCACTGCTCCACCAGGGAAGTCCCACAAGCTGTCTTTAAACTTACAGACAAACTCCAGAGCTTACAGAGAAAACTCTTTTCATAACATACTTTGTGATTTTTAAATAATCTTTGCAATAATAAAATTTTTGAAATAGATATGTGTGTTCTTAAAATACAAAAACAGCTTTTATATACCTTGAGAAAATAATGTGTACATACATGTGCAATAGTGACAAATATTTCTTTTAAACATTAAGTTGTTGACTGAAATCAAATGCTGATTTGATCACCTTTCCTTTCCTCTATCTTCCTAATATAAATAAAAAATTAAGCATAATGAAGTCTTTGGGGAAAAAAAGAACATAAGATATTCCATCATAATGTAGTTTATTGTAGATTAAAAAGGAAGATATCTGTGAGATCATGAAACAATAAAAGAAAGGCAAGACATAAGAGTTAGAAAAGTAGGTCACAAATGAGAGAGACCAGAAAAGGCTTCAAGAGCCAAGGAAACTGATCATTATAGTAATTCTTGGAAGAAACACAGTTTATTAAAAAATCAAATTGGTTCGCTACTTTATTTCTTTTTACCTAGTATGATACTTGTGTTTGAAATGCACATTTTCCTGATTTTGTAAGTACTTATTATTAAATCTTCATTTTAAATTAATTTATTTGAACAGGTAATAGATTGTAGAAAATTCAATATTTATATAAAAATATGAAGAGGAGAGTACAGTTTCTCTTCTTTTTCTGTTCCACAGCTATGAGAATCTCATTTCCAGAGGGATTCATTGTTAGAAGTTTCTTATTTAGTCTTATAGAGATAGTCTTTACTTTTGTAGGCATATATTTATATAGTTTATTTTTCATACAAATGGCAACATACCGTTCTGGACCTTGCTTTTTTAATGTAGAAATATATTGGGGAGATTTTCCTTTTCTTTTACCCAAAAATTAATGAATACTAATTTTGTGCTTGCGATCGTCTAAATGCCTTACATGACTTTTAATCTCCATAAAATCCCATGAGTATTGTCACTGGTTTGCAGAAGAAACTGAGGCAGAGGGAAGATAAGTAACTAGCCCAAAATGACTCTGCAAGTACCTAACAGAGCCTGGATTCAGACCCAGGCAGTTCTGCTATGAAGTGACACTATACTACTGTTATATTGCCTCTCCGTATTAGCATTTTCCATGTTTTATACAGAGAGCTATCTGATTTTTTTCACATGTGCATGATGTTCCAGTATATTAACAGCGTAATTTATTTAAAAGTTGACTATTCCAGTACTGCCAATTCAAAGACTTTCTCTATTTTTTTTCCTATCAGATTGTTGGTATTTTACTAATTTTTAAAAACTATACCTCTTTGGTTTTCTTTTTTTTTCTTTAAGTCCTTGCTCTACCTTCAGATAATGTTACACCATTTCAAGTATAGCAACAGTATACTTCATTTTTCCCTTTTCCCAACTTTTTTTTTTTTTTTTTTTTTTTTTTTTTTTTTTGCGGTACGCGGCCCTTTCACTGTTGTGGCCTCTCCCGTTGCGGATGCGCAGGCTCAGCGGCCATGGCTCACGGGCCCAGCCGCTCTGCAGCATGTGGGATCCTCCCGGACCGGGGCACGAACCCTTGTCCCCTGCATCGGCAGGCGGACTCTCAACCACTGCGCCACCCTCCCTCCTTTGTGTTATTGTTGTCGTACATTTTACATCTACATATGTTATAATACTCAGAATACATTATTGTTTTTGTAGAGTGTTCCAGCATTATTTCTAGAAATATTTTTTTCTCCCTTCTTTCACATCATCCCCTTCTGGAACTTCAATCTCATGTATGTTAGATTTGTTTAGCACTGGTCACTTGTAAATCACTAATGCTATGATGATGATGACGACGATGAAGAAGATGATGATGATGATTGCAGTGTTTCTGCTCTCTGTGCTTCATTTTGGATAGTTTCTATTGCTACAACTTCAAATTCACTGGTCTTCTGCAATGTCTAGTTTTCTGGTAAACTCATCAAGTAGAATGAGATATGATTTTAGATACTATGTATTTTATATCTGGAAGTTCCTATTGGGTCTTTGGTCTAGTGTACAATTAAATTACTTGTCAGTTTAATCTTTTTAGGCTTGCTAGAGTGGGTCTAGAATAACCATAGTCTAGAGCTAATTTAGCCTCACTACTAAGGTGATAACCTTCCAAAGACTACCCAATTCCCTCAGCACTCTGCCTGGTGGGAAAGCAATTACAGGCCTGTGTAAGCTTTGGGAATTATTTGGCCTACTGCTTTCCAATAGAAAAGCCTGATGGATTTTCATCCCGTGTGTGCACAGGTTAGTACTCAGCCAATGATTTGCAGAGACCCCTCCACCCCCACGGGGCTCTTTCTCTGTGCAGAGTCCTCTCTCCAGTACTCTCTTGAAAATTATTGCTGCTTTGACTTCTGGGAACTCCTGTTTCTCTCCCCTCAACTCAGTGAGACTGTTGGACTTTGTTTTGCTTCCTCCTCCTGTGCTACAGCCTGGAGACTGCCTCTAGCAGCAAGCCAGGGCAGTCATAGGGCTCATCTCATTTGTTTTCCCTTTTCTCATGAATCACAGTCCTGTGCTATTTGTTTTCCAGTATCTGAAAACAGTTCTTTCATATAATTTGTCTAGTTTTCTTGTTGTTTACAGTGGAATAGCCTTGTTTTCTTTTACAACAGTTAATCATTTATGGGCAGAAACAGAAATTCTCTTACCTCTACTGTTTTTTTTTTTTAACATATAACAGCTTACTGAGATGTAATTCATATACCATACAATTCATCCATTTAAAATATACAATTCAGTGGCTTTCAGTGTATTCATAGTATTGTACAACCATCGCCACAATCAACTTTGGAACATTTTCATCATCCCCCAAAGGAACCCCATACCCATAGCAGTTGTTCTCTATTTTCCCCCAATCCCTAGGCACACCTAGGCAACCACTAATCCACTCTAGAGATTTGCCTACTATTGTCATCTCATGCAAATGGAAGCATACATATGTAGTCTATTGTGAATAGCTTCTTTCACTTAGCATAATGTGTTAAGATTCATCCATATTATAGCATGTATCAGTAATTCATTCCTTTTTATTGCAGAGTAATATTCCATTGGATGGATATACCACATTTTATTTATGCTTTCATCTGTTGTTGGACATTTGAGTTCACTTTTTAGTTATTCTGAATAGTGTTGCCATGGATATTTTTGCGAAAGTTTTTGTGTGGACGTATTTTTCTTTTCCTCTTGGGTTACTTACTAGTTTTTTTTTCTTATTTTGCGGTACGTGGGCCTCTCACTGCTGTGGCCTCTTCCGTTGCGGAGCACAGGCTCCAGACATGCAGGCTTAGCGGCCATGGCTCACAGGTCCAGCCGCTCCGCGGCATGTGGGATCCTCCCGGACCGGGGCACGAACCAGTGTCCCCTGCATCGGCAGGCGGACCCTCAACCACTGCGCCACCAGGGAAGCCCACTTACTAGTTTTTGAAGCCTTTTATGTAGTGGTGAAATTTGCCTTTTGACTGTGGTGTGATTTGGAAGTATGTTTCCCTAATCATTACTTCTCTTCTGACTTTTTTAACAAGGAGAAATTTTTCTTTTTATGTATCAATCTTTTTTTTTTTTTTTTTATGGTACGCGGGCCTCTCACTGTTGTGGTCTCTCCCGTTGCGGAGCACAGGCTCCGGACGCGCAGGCTCAGCGGCCATGGCTCGCGGGCCCAGCCGCTCCGCGGCATGTGGGATCTTCCCGGACCGGGGCACGAACCCACGTCCCCTGCATCGGCAGGCGGACTCTCAACCACTGCGCCACCAGGGAAGCCCTATGTATCAATCTTTTATTTCATAGTTTCGCAATTTTGTGTAATATTAGGATGGCTTTCTACCATGGTTTCTTTTTTTTTAATTTAATTAATTTATTTATTTTTGGCTGTGTTGGGGCTTCGTTTCTGTGTGAGGGCTTTCTCTAGTTGCGGTGAGCGGGGGCCACTCTTCATCGCGGTGCGCGGGCCTCTCACTGTCGCGGCCTCTCTTGTTGCGGAGCACAGGCTCCGGAGCGCAGGCTCAGTAGTTGTGGCGCATGGGCTTAGCTGCTCCACGGCATGTGGGATCTTCCCAGACCAGGGCTCGAACCCGTGTCCCCTGCATTGGCAGGCAGATTCTCAACCGTGCCACCAGGGAAGCCCCCTCTACCATGGTTTCTTATAGTACTTTTATGGTTTCATTTTTTATGCTTAAATTTTTGAATCATCTCTTGTTTTGAGAAAGGAATCCAACTTGATATTTCCCAATGGCACCATTTATTGAATAATCCATTTTTCCCTACTGACTTGAACTGTCACTTTTATCATATATTAAGTATAGGTATATATTTGGGTCTATGTCCATAATTTGATTTAGAATTGATATATCTAATATTTTGTGCAAGTACTATACTATTACATTTATTGTAGTTTTATAAATAGTTTTTCAGAATTCTTGCTGTTTTTATTTATCTGTCTTCGTGTACTTTTGATTCTGTCTAGTTCTAAAAGAAAAATCCTTTTGTGGTTTTTTTATTAATTGGAAAGATAAAGTTGTCCTTTCACATTTAAGTTTTTGATCCACCTTCAGTTGCCTTGTACGTGCTGTGAGGTATGGATCTGATGTAATGTTTTATATAAATAATTAACTGACCTTGTGCCATTTTTGAATAGTTTATCCTTTCTCCACTTATCTATAATGCCACTTATGTTACATATCAAGTTCCCATATATGTATGGGTCTAATTCTGGGTTCTCTGTTTTGTTTCACTGGCCTGTTTGTCTCTCTCCTTAGCAATATTATCACCTTTCTTAATTGGTATAGTTGCTTTAGAATAAGTCTTGGTATCTGTTTATGAAAGTTCTCTATCATATTCTTCAAGACTGTGTTGGCTATTTTTGAATATTTGTTTTCAATATACAGTTTAGAACCAGCCCTTTAATTTCCATGTAAAAACCTGTCTGGACTTTTACTGAAATTGCAATGAATTTATAAATTAATATGGAGTGAATTGATAGCCTGACAATTTTGAATTTTCTTATGTTTGAATATGGTAAATCTTATTTATGTTTTCTTAAATGCATTTCATGAAGTTTTGTAATTTTCTCCATATGGATCAAGCATATCTTTTGTTGGATTTATTTCTAGTTACTTTATTTATTTTTGTTACTGTTGTAAATGATATCTTGTTAAAATTCAAATATTCTAACTTTTTGTAGCTGGAATATAGAAATGCCCTTGGTTTTTATACATTGATCACATATAAACTTTGTTCAACTCGCCATTAGTTTAATAATTTGTAGGATAGTCTCATCTGTTCTCTATAGGGAAAATCATCTCAGCTGAGAATAATGACAAGTATATTAGTTCTGTTGTAGTTGTACACTTTTTTCCTTCTCATTGACTGAAAAGCTTTAATCAAGGTAATGACATTCAATTCCACAAATACGATCTCTTCACATTTCTAATAAGTACTAGGCAATAACATAAGCCCTCCAGATATCAGAGTGACTAAAACAAATATGGTCTGTTTGCTCAAGGAGATTAGATTGGTGTTTTAGAAATACTCTTGTGTCTGTAGGATGGAAAATGGACTGGAGAGAAGCAAGACTGGAGGCAGGTAAGCCAGGCCTAGTAAGAGGTTACTCTGCCAGTGTAAGGGAGAGATGATGGGAACCTAGATCAGGAGACTGCAGACAGGCCTGCTGCCTGATTTTATATGACTTGTGAACTGTGAATGGTTTTCACATTTTTAAATAGTTGAATAAAGTCGAAAGAAGAATGATATTTTGTGACACGTGTACATTATATTATTCAAAATTTTAGGGGCTATACAGTAAAGCTTTATTGGAACACAGCCGTGTTCATTCATTACATAATTGTCTGTGGTGCTTTTGTGCTACAACAGCAGAGTTGAGTAATTGTGACCTTGATTGTATAGTCCACAAAGCCCAAGATAGTTACTTTCTGGCTCTTTACAGAAAAAGACTTTGCTGGCCCCTGACCTTTAGGTGGCAGTAGAGAGAAATGGTGAATTTGAGAGTTATTAGGAGGTAGACTGACAAGGCATGGTGATTAACTGGGTGTGGTTGTAAAGAGGAAAAAGTGGAATAAAGGATTATTCCCAAATTTCCAGATATTTGGAAAGGTGAGAAATATTAGTTTGATTTATAGAGATAGAAGATATTGAAATCAGGTCAGATTTGTGGAAAGGGGCAGGAGCGTGGAGGAGATGAGTTCTGTTTTAGATACGTTGAATTTGACGTGTCTGTAAGACAGCCATTTGCAACTATCTAGGAGGCAGCTGTATACATGAAAGAGACCTGGACAGGTTTGGTGTCAACAACATAGACGTGCAGAACAAAGTGATTAGAGTGGATGATATTGCCCTCAGTGAGGATACAGAGTAAGAAGAACAGAGGGTCTATAGGAAAAAAAAATTTAAAGACATCAATATTTAAGGAATGGATAGAGTAAAAAGAATCTGGAACAGAATCTGACAAGTAGCAGTTCGAGAGGTTAAGAGGATATCTTAGGGATTGTCTAACTAAGGCAGCGTGTGTGTGAGTGTGTGTGTGTGTGAGTGTGTGTGTGTGTGTGTTGTGGGGGTGCAGTGTTCTAGTAACCCATTTGAACTAGCTTAAGCAAGCAAACAAACAAACAAAAAAACCAAAAAACGTTATTTGAAGGCTAGAGGGGGGCTGTCTCGTGGAAGTCAAGGATAAGAAAGTGCTACCAGGTCTCATGAGGGATTGGAGCTAGGCTCTGGAATGCTATCAGAACTAAAGGCATGCCATCCATCTTTGTTTCTTGAGGTTGCATGGTCTCTCATTTCTGCTTCTTTCTTTTCTGTCTGTACTTTGGCATGTGTATGTCAGCCTCACCCCTAGTTCTATGTCATTTCCAAATTCAAGCACGTAACAGAGACTGACTGACTTTCTGACTTTATTACTATTAGGAAAAAGAATCTGATCGGCTCAGCCCAGCCAATGGATTTGCTTCCCTAGAGCCAAGTGTCTGATTCAGGGGCTGTGGTCAAGAGAGCAGGATCACACAGTATGAGCATGTCTCCAGGGCCACACTGCTGGGTCTAAGTGGGGATGTTTGCAGAAGAGAGGCATATAGATTGGACAGTATCATAAAAAGAATATACTATAAACTGCAAGTGAAAGAAAGAGAGGGTATTCTGGAAAAGGAAAGTAGTTAATATTGTTAAATGCTACTAAAGATAAACGGGATAAGTACTGAACCTTATAGAAGGCTTGGAAAATAGAAGAATAGGAAAAAGCTAGTGTTAACTTTATTTCCTTACAATTTTGAAATAATTGGGACCATATTGTATGCGGACTTTATTCTTTTTTTATTTAATATAATGTGATGGTAAATTTTGAGTCAACTTGGTTAGGCCACAGTACGCAGATTTTTGGTCAAACACTATTCTAGATGTTTCTGTGAGGATATTTTTAAAAGACACTAACATTTAAATCAGTAGATTTTGGATAAAGTAGATTACCTTCCATAATGTGGGTGGAGCTTTATCCAATCAGTTGAAGGCCTTAAGAGAAAAAAGACTGTCCTCCCCCAAGGAGGAAGGGATTCTGCCAGCAGACTGCCTTTGGACTTGAGCTATGTCAAGTCTTCCCTGGGTCTCCAGGCTGCTTTTATACCCTGAAGATTTTGGATTTGCCAACCTCCATAATCCTTAAAATAAATCCAATATAAAGCCAATTCTTTATAATAAATCTCTCAATATATATGTATACATATACATCCTATTGGTTCTTTTTCTCTAAAGAATTCTGAGTAATACATTATGTCATAAATTTTCTATCAGTAAAAATTCCTAGAAAACTATTAATGAATGAAATATTTTCATATTCCTGCAAAATACTTTTTATACTATAGGGTTGTCCTTACTGTTGATATTATTATCTTTATAAACAAGGAAACTGCATTGCAAAGAGACTATAAAACTAGCCCATGGTCCCACACCTGAAGAAGTAGGCACCTTTCGGAGAGTCTGCCGAGTTCCCAGCCCTCTGAAGGTTCCCTCACCTATAGGGCTGCCATATTTTCTCTACGTGTTCTTGCCCATCAGGAACTGAGAAGAGTACTGTTTGGGCAGGTTCCTCAATGAAGAAGTAGTGAATTCAGAAAGCTTTATCTACCATGTGGACTGAAGAACAGAGAAACTAGTCTGCAGAAAAAGAAGAATGAAGTGGATATGTAAAGAGAAGAGATGGTCCTGTGACCGTCCAGTTTATAATTCCAGTTTCTTCTTGAAGCTTAGCCTCATTCTGCCCTAGGGTTCTGTGAGATGCTCTGTATCTTTACAGATACATATCTTTTTTTCCCTTCAAGATAATTTAATATCTGTTATTTACATTTTTAGAGTCCCAATAAATGCATGTAGTAAGTGGCTAGATCCAGGTCTGTGTAGCTCCAAAAACTGATATTTTATTTTATTTTTTTTGGCTTCGCTGCGTGGCTTATGGGGTCTTAGTTCCCCGACCAGGGATTGAACCAGGCCCTTGGCAGTGAAAGCGCCGAGTCCTAACCACTGGACTGCCAGGGAATTCCCAAAAACTGATATTTTAAGCACTACTTTATTATCAATAAATGTTGATTTATTCATTGTTGTATGGTATATATAATTTTATTATAAACATATTTATATATAATCCTTGCCCTCATTTCTATTTCTTTAGTGAAGAATTCTAGGAGAGAGGTTACTGATTCAATGTATATGAACATTTATAGCTCATTGTGTATTGACAAAATGCTTTCCAGAAAGGTTGCCTCAATTTTTACTCCACTAGCAGTGTATGAGAACAATGCAAGATATATCATTAATGTGTTCTTCCTGTCCTTTGTTGTTCATATAAACACTGTCCATTCCTCAAATGGAAAATATAATATTTTTTCTTGGTGCTTGCCTTTGTCCCCTGTTTAAGTTACTTTAAAAATTTTTGACTTCTACTAAGAACAGTCTTTGTAACTGCTTTTTTTAAAATTTTAATTTAATTTTTTTTTTTTTTTTTGGCTGCTTTGGGTCTTTGTTGCTGCGCGCTGGCTCCCCCTAGCTGCGGCGAGTGGGGGCTACTCTTTGTTGCGGTGCGCGGGCTTCTCATTGCGGTGGCTTCTCTTGTTGTGGAGCACGGGCTCTAGGCGCGTGGGCCTCAGCAGTTGTGGCTCGCAGGCTCTGTAGTTGTGGCTCACAGGCTCTAGAGCGCAGGCTGAGTAGTTGTGGCGCACAGGCTTAGTTGCTCCGCGGCATGTGGGAATCTTCCCAGACCAGGGTTCGAACCTGTGTCCCCTGCATTGGCAGGCGGATTCTTTTTTTTTTTTTTTTTGCTGTACGCGGGCCTCTCACTGTTGTGGCCTCTCCCGTTGCGGAGCACAGGCTCCGGACGCGCAGGCTCAGCGGCCGTGGCTCACGGGCCTAGCTGCTCCGCGGCATGTGGGATCTTCCCGGACAGGGGCACGAACCCGCGTCCCCTGCATCGGCAGGCGGACTCTCAACCACTGCGCCACCAGGGAAGCCCGGCAGTCGGATTCTTAACCAGTGTGCCAGCAGGGCAGCCCTATAACTGCTTTAATTGTAAGTAATTTTATTAACTTACTGACATCAGTGAGTGTGAATGGAAAATGTCCTAATATAAAACATAATTCCAATTATGAATTTATTTAAGGAAAGCATATCAGTAAGAGTAAAAACATTTGGTAGAATAACTGAAGGAAATGTTTAGATAAGTGTTCTGTGATAGGATTTGCAATGAAAAGATTAGATAGTGGCATGAAATTAAAAACATCTAGGAGGTCATATAATCTGTTTTGGGTTTGGTAATTTTTTATTGATTTGAAAATAGGAAGGATTTGTACATTTTTCTTTCATCTTTTTGCTGTTGTTGTTGTCATTTTGCTTTTTTCTTTGGCCGCCCAGCTTGCAGGATCCCCAACCAGGGATCGAACCCGCACTCTCAGCAGTGAAAATGAGGAGTCGTAACCACTAGACTGCCAGGGAATTCCCTCTTTCATCCTTTTTGATAAGATCTAAAGACTTAAGTAAAAACATTCTTTTTAGAGGAAATAACATAAATTCAGCAGATAAAGCTCAACATTCTCTAAGAAAAAGAAAATAGAAGCTAGGAACCCTTACCAAACTCAAAATTATAACTTATTTGTGTAGTGATAAAAAAGTGGTAAATTGGAAAAATCATCAGAATAGGCCACTAGAATATAATACTAAATGTTATTTAGCATTGCTGGGTATGTTTCTTATTTTGTAAAGAGAGGGGAGAGGAATTAGTGTAAGATCCTTTGTACTTGCAATTAAGTGCAGTTTGTACCTAGCCTCCATTCTAAGAAAAACTAAGTAAAATGTATCTGTGGTATTTTTGATCCTAGGGATACAAGGAATTAAACAAATAATACACTTTATACAGCTTAGTATAGTGGTTAAGAGCTCAGACTTGGGAATCAGACTTCCAGTGTTTGAATCTCATCTCTGTAACTTAATACCTGTTTGATTTTGGGCCTCTCTCTGCCTGTGTCATTTAAATTAGAACACCTACCCCTTAGGGTTGTTCTGATGATTAAATGAGCTAATATTTGTAAAGCTCTTAGAATAGTGCCTGGTACATGGTAAATTGTATGTTAAATTATTTAATCTATTAATATCTCAGTAGAAAACAAACCCACACACATTTCTTCTAACATCTGCCTAGAATTGAATTTGGGGTATAAAAAAATCCAGTTTGAGTTTTCTATTGCAATGCCTTTTGCATTTTGAAAATTACTGTACTTAATTGCCTTTATTCCACTTACTCTCCCAAGTGCTGAGGCAGCTCCAGAAGAGCTGTTGTCATCCCAGACTAGATTTGCTCCCAACCCTAGAGATTTGAATTAGGAATTAAAAAAAAAAAAAAGTCTCTGCAGAATCTGTACTAGACACTGGAGAGATTTTCTGGGACCTTGTGAGCAAATAGACTATATTATCCAAGAGACAATTAGATTAAAAATGATTTGACAGGTTACAATCATAATGAATTAATGAATTGGATACTGCCTGGAAGACGGGATTTACTAAATTTCTTTTGTTTCTACTCTGGTTTCTGCAGAGGGAATTAAGAATTTGTTGTTCACCTTAACTATCTGGAAAGCTGTGGGCTTTAGAGCTTCCTTTAGCAGCCCTAAAATGATGCAATCTATATAATACTACATGTAGCCCTTATCTTTTTTCCTCACAAATCCCTTCCCTATAATAGGAATTGGGAAATGGACTTATTTTGTTAACATAAGGTCACATCAACTAGTTTGCTAATAAATAGTATTTCCTTATTATGGTTTGTAATATAAAAGACATTTAAAATTATAATTAAGTTCTATTGATGAGTTCTTTTGCTAAATTGTGATATAAAAGTTTGACGGTGAAACAGTAACTAAGATGACAACAAATGTGTATAGGTCAAAACAGTAGATTGAGTTGAAAATGTTTTAGTACACATTTTTATTAATATGTACATTAAATGACTGTATATGGGTCAGATTTTGTTTTACCTATTTGAACCGACATATTACTCTACATTAGTCTACTGGTGTGGAAAGTACCATGAAGGAAAAGATGCTATTTTGATTAAATTTTTTTGATTATTTATTTTTGCTTTTAGTGTAGAAAATATAGTTCATATTGTGTTGTTGAATGAAGTGGCTTTTATATTTCTATGCAACTTGAGTTACTTTGTTTTAGAAAGTGTATATTACTTTTAAAAGCTTAAGCTACAGAATCCTTACCTAATAATGTTTGTTCTAAAACAAGTATTGGAAGTTCCCTTTCCTAGTTTACTCAACAGGATTTTCAGATTGCAGTTTATCATGGTGAATTCCAGAGATGCTCTTAGAACTAAAGTTTAACATAGCCCAGGTTTGAGGCCAGGAATTGAATGATACCATGGCTTTTGACCCCGAGTTATCTTGAATGAGTTACTGTAAGACTGATGTTCTTAGTGGCTAAAGGCTTACATTTACTTCATTCAACAAGTATTTATTGACTGCCTACTATATGCAGACACTAGACAATAATTAAAATAAATACTATTATTTTATGTACATATAAGTATTTGTAATACATATGTACATATAGAATATACATAAAATATATCCTAATGCATAAATATATCCTGTCAAAGATAAGGGTGTTTAATTTCTTTTATTAATGTTTTGTAGTTTTCAGTTTAATTTCTTTTATTAATGTTTTGTAGTTTTCAGTATACCATTCTTTTATTTATCTGGCTAAATTTGTTCCTAGGTATTTTATTCTTTTGGGTGCTATTGTAAATTGAATTGTTTTTTTAATTTCCTTTTCAGATTACTCATCACTGGTGTATAGAAACAAAACTTATTTTTGTGCATTGATCCTGTACCCTGCAACTTGCTGAATTCATTTCTTTCTTTCTTTTTTTTTTTTTTAAACATCTTTATTGGAGTATAATTGCTTTACAATGGTATGTTAGTTTCAGCTTCACAACAAAATGAATCAGTTATATATATACATATGTTCCCATATCTCTTCCCGCTTGCGTCTCCCTCCCTCCCACCCTCCCTATCCCACCCCTCCAGGCGGTCACAAAGCACCGAGCTGATCTCCCTGTGCTATGCGGCTGCTTCCCACTAGCTATCTACCTTACGTTTGGTAGTGTATATATGTCCATGCCTCTTTATCGCTTTGTCACCGTTTACCCTTCCCCCTCCCCATAGCCTCAAGTCCATTCTCTAGTAAGTCTGTGTCTTTATTCCTGTTTCACCCCTAGGTTTTTCATGACATTTTTTTTTTCTTAAATTCCATATATATGTGTTAGCATACGGTATTTGTCTCTCTCTTTCTGACTTAGTTCACTCTGTATGACAGACTCTAGGTCTATCCACCTCATTACAAATAGCTCAATTTCGTCTCTTTTTATGGCTGAGTAATATTCCATTGTATATATGTGCCACATCTTCTTTATCCATTCATCCGATGATGGACACTTAGGTTGTTTCCATCTCTGGGCTATTGTAAATAGAGCTGCAATGAACATTTTGGTACATGACTCTTTTTGAATTATGGTTTTCTCAGGGTATATGCCCAGTAGTGGGATTGCTGGGTCATATGGTAGTTCTATTTGTAGCTTTTTAAGGAACCTCCATACTGTTCTCCACAGTGGCTGTATCAATTTACATTCCCACCAACAGTGTAAGAGGGTTCCCTTTTCTCCACACCCTCTCCAGCATTTATTGTTTCTAGATTTTTTGATGATGGCCATTCTGACTGGTGTGAGATGATATCTCATTGTCGTTTTGATTTGCATTTCTCTAATGATTAGTGATGTTGAGCATTCTTTCATGTGTTTGTTGGCACTCTGTATATCTTCTTTGGAGAAATGTCTATTTAGGTCTTCTGCCCATTTTTGGATTGGGTTGTTTGTTTTTTTGTTCTTAAGCTGCATGAGCTGCTTATAAATTTTGGAGATTAATCCTTTGTCAGTTGCTTCATTTGCAAATATTTTCTCCCATTCTGAGGGTTGTCTTTTTATCTTCTTTATGGTTTCCTTTGCTGTGCAAAAGCTTTTAAGTTTCATTAGGTCCCATTTGTTTACTTTTGTTTTTATTTCCATTTTTCTAGGAGGTGGGTCAAAAAGGACCTTGCTGTGATTTATGTCATAGAGTGTTCTGCCTATGTTTTCTTCTAAGAGTTTGATAGTTTCTGGCCTTACATTTAGGTCTTTAATCCATTTTGAGCTTATTTTTGTGTATGGTGTTAGGGAGTGATCTAATCTCATACTTTTACATGTACCTGTCCAGTTTTCCCAGCACCACTTATTGAATAGGCTGTCCTTTCTCCACTGTACATTTCTGCCTCCTTTGTCAAAGATAAGGTGACCATATGTGCGTGGGTTTATCTCTGGGCTTTCTATCCTGTTCCATTGATCTGTATTTCTGTTTTTGTGCCAGTACCATACTGTCTTGATTACTGTAGCTTTGTAGTATAGTCTGAAGTCAGGAAGCCTGATTCCTCCAGCTCCATTTTTCGTTCTCAAGATTGCTTTGGCTATTCGGGGTCTTTTGTGTTTCCATACAAATTGTGAAATTTTTTGTTCTAGTTCTGTGAAAAATGCCAGTGGTAGTTTCATAGGGATTGCATTGAATCTGTAGATTGCTTTGGGTAGTAGAGTCATTTTCACAATGTTGATTCTTCCAATCCAAGAACATGGTATATCTCTCCATCTATTTGTATCATTTTTAATTTCTTTCATCAGTGTCTTATAATTTTCTGCATACAGGTCTTTTGTCTCCTTAGGTAGGTTTATTCCTAGGTATTTTATTCTTTTTGTTGCAATGGTAAATGGGAGTGTTTTCTTGATTTCACTTTCAGATTTTTCATCCTTAGTGTATAGGAATGCCAGAGATTTCTGTGCATTAATTTTGTATCCTGCTACTTTACCAAATTCATTGATTAGCTCTAGTAGTTTTCTGGTAGCATCTTTAGGATTCTCTATGTATAGGATCATGTCATCTGCAAACAGTGACAGCTTTACTTCTTCTTTTCCGATTTGGATTCCTTTTATTTCCTTTTCTTCTCTGATTGCTGTGGCTAAAACTTCCAAAACTATGTTGAATAAGAGTGGTGAGAGTGGGCAACCTTGTCTTGTTCCTGATCTTAGTGGAAATGCTTTCAGTTTTTCACCATTGAGGACGATGTTGGCTGTGGGTTTGTCATATATGGCCTTTATTATGTTGAGGAAAGTTCCCTCTATGCCTACTTTCTGCAGGGTTTTTATCATAAATGGGTGTTGAATTTTGTCAAAAGCTTTCTCTGCATGTATTGAGATGATCATATGGTTTTTCTCCTTCAATTTGTTAATATGGTGTATCACGTTGATTGATTTGCGTATATTGAAGAATCCTTGCATTCCTGGAATAAACCCCACTTGATCATGGTGTATGATCCGTTTAATGTGCTGTTGGATTCTGTTTGCTAGTATTTTGTTGAGGATCTTTGCATCTATGTTCATCAGTGATATTGGCCTGTAGTTTTCTTTCTTTGTGACATCCTTGTCTGGTTTTGGTATCAGGGTGATGGTGGCCTCGTAGAATGAGTTGGGGAGTGTTCCTCCCTCTGCTATATTTTGGAAGAGTCTGAGAAGGATAGATGATAGCTCTTCTCTAAATGTTTGATAGAATTCGCCTGTGAAGCCATCTGGTCCTGGGCTTTTGCTTGTTGGAAGATTTTTAATCACAGTTTCAATTTCAGTGCTTGTGATCGGTCTGTTCATATTTTCTATTTCTTCCTGATTCAGTCTTGGCAGGTTGTGCCTTTCTAAGAATTTGTCCATTTCTTCCAGGTTGTCCATTTTATTGGCATAGAGTTGCTTGTAGTAATCTCTCATGATCTTTTGTATTTCTGCAGTGTCAGTTGTTACTTCTCCTTTTTCATTTCTAATTCTATTGATTTGAGTCTTCTCCCTTTTTTTCTTGATGAGTCTAGCTAATGGTTTATCAATTTTGTTTATCCTTTCAAAGAACCAGCTTTTAGTTTTATTGATCTTTGCTATCGTTTCCTTCATTTCTTTTTCATTTATTTCTGATCTGATTTTTATGATTTCTTTCCTCCTGCTAACTTTGGGTTTTTTTTGTTCTTCTTTCTCTAATTGCTTGAGGTGGAAGGTTAGGTTGTTTATTCGAGATGTTTCCTGCTTCTTAAGGTGGGCTTGTATTGCTATAAACTTCCCCCTTAGAACTGCTTTTGCTGCATCCCATAGGTTTTGGGTCGTTGGGTCTCCATTGTCATTTGTTTCTAGGTATTTTTTGATTTCCTCTTTGATTTCTTCAGTGATCACTTCATTATTAAGTAGTGTATTGTTTAGCCTCCATGTGTTTGTATTTTTTACAGATCTTTTCCTGTAATTGATATCTAGTCTCATGGCATTGTGGTCAGAAAAGATACTTGATACAATTTCAATTTTCTTAAATTTACCAAGGCTTGATTTGTGACCTAAGATATGATCTATCCTGGAGAATGTTCCATGGGCACTGAGAAAAATGTGTATTCTGTTGTTTTTGGATGGAGTGTCCTATAAATATCAATTAAGTCCATCTTGTTTAATGTATCATTTAAAGCTTGTGTTTCCTTATTTATTTTCATTTTGGATGATCTGTCCATGGGTGAAAGTGGGGTGTTTAAGTCCCCTACTATGAATGTGTTACTGTCGATTTCCCCTTTTATGGCTGTTAGTATTTGCCTTATGTATTGAGGTGCTCCTATGTTGAGTGCATAAATATTTACAATTGTTATATCTTCTTCTTGGATCGATCCCTTGATCATTATGTAGTGTCCTTCTTTGTCTCTTTTAATAGTCCTTATTTTAAAGTCTATTTTGTCTGATATGAGAATTGCTACTCCAGCTTTCTTTTGGTTTCCATTTGCATGGAATATCTTTTTCCATCCCCTTACTTTCAGTCTGTATGTGTCTCTAGGTCTGAAGTGGGTCTCTTGTAGACAGCATATATAAGGGTCTTGTTTTTGTATCCATTCAGCTAATCTGTGTCTTTTGGTGGGAGCATTTAGTCCATTTACATTTAAGGTAATTATCGATATGTATGTTCCTATTCCCATTTTCTAAATTGTTTTGGGTTCGTTATTATAGGTCTTTTCCTTCTCTTGTGTTTCTTGCCTAGAGAAGATCCTTTAGCATTTGTTGTAAAGCTGGTTTGGTGGTGCTGAACTCTCTCAGCTTTTGCTTGTCTGTAAAGGTTTTAATTTCTCCATCAAATCTGAATGAGATCCTTGCTGGGTAGAGTAGTCTTGGCTGCAGGTTTTTCTCCTTCATCACTTTCAGTATGTCCTGCCACTCCCTTCTGGCTTGTAGGGTTTCTGCTGAGAGATCAGCTGTTAACCTTATGGGGATTCCCTTATGTGTTATTTGTTGTTTTTCCCTTGCTGCTTTTAATATGTTTTCTTTGTATTTAATTTTTGACAGTTTGATTAATATGTGTCTTGGCGTATTTCTCCTTGGATTTATCCTGTATGGGACTCTCTGTGCTTCCTGGACTTGATTAACTATTTCCTTTCCCATATTAGGGAAGTTTTCAACTATAATCTCTTAAAATATTTTCTCAGTCCCTTTCTTTTTCTCTTCTTCTTCTGGAACCCCTATAATTCGAATGTTGGTGCGTTTAATGTTGTCCCAGAGGTCTCTGAGACTGTCCTCAGTTCTTTTCATTCTTTTTTCTTTATTCTGCTCTGCATTAGTTATTTCCACTATTTTATCTTCCAGGTCACTTATCCGTTCTTCTGCCTCAGTTATTCTGCTATTGATCCCATCTAGAGTACTTTTAATTTCATTTATTGTGTTGTTCATCATTGCTTGTTTCATCTTTAGTTCTTCTAGGTCCTTGTTAACTGATTCTTGCATTTTGTCCATTCTATTGTCCATTCTATCTCCAAGATTTCGGATCAACCTTACTATCATTATTCTGAATTCTTTTTCAGGTAGACTGCCTATTTCCTCTTCATTTGTTAGGTCTGGTGGGTTTTTATCTTGCTCCTTCATCTGCGGTGTGTTTTTCTGTCTTTTCATTTTGCTTATCTTACTGTGTTTGGGGTCTCCTTTTTTTGCAGGCTGAAGGTTCGTAGTTCCTGTTGTTTTTTGTGTCTGTCCCCAGTGGCTAAGGTTGGTTCAGTGGGTTGTGTAGACTTCCTGGTGGAGGGGACTAGGGCCTGTGTTCTGGTGGATGAGGCTGGATCTTGTCTTTCTGGTGGGCAGGTCCACGTCTGGTGATGTGTTTTGGCGTGTCTGTAGACTTATTATGATTTTGGGCAGCCTCTCTGCTAATGGGTGGGGTTGTGTTCCTGTCTTGCTAGTTGTTTGGCATAGGATGTCCAGCACTGTAGCTTGCTGGTCGTTGAGTGAAGCTGGGTGCTGGCGTTGAGATGGAGATCTCTCGGAGATTTTTGCTGTTTGATATTATGTGCAGCTGGGAGGCCTCTTGTGGACCAGTGTCCTGAAGTTGGTTCTCCCACCTCAGAGGCACAGCACTGACTCCTGGCTGCAGCCCCAAGAGCCTTTCATCCACAGGGCTCCTTAATTTGGGATGATTAGTTGTCTATTCAGGTATTCCACAGATGCAGGGTATATCAAGTTGATTGTGGAGCTTTAATCCGCTGCTTCTGAGGCTGCTGGGAGAGATTTCCCTTTCTCTTCTTTGTTCTCACAGTTCCCAGGGGCTCAGCTTTGGATTTGGCCCCGCCTGTGCGTGTAGGTCGCCGGAGGGCATCTGTTCTTTGCTCAGACAGGACGGGGTTAAAGGAGCCGCTGATTCGGAGGCTCTGGCTCACCCAGGCCGGGGGGGTAGGGAGGGTCACGGAGTGTGGGGCGGGCCTGCGGCGGCAGAGGCCGGCGTGACGTTGCAGCCTGAGGCGCGCCGTGCGTTCTCCCGGGGGAGTTGTCCCTGGATCCCGGGACCCCGGCAGTGGCGGGCTGCACAGGCTCCCCGGAAGGGCGTGTGGCTAGTGACCTGTGTTCGCACACAGGCCTCCTGGTGGCGGCAGCAGCGGCCCTAGCCTCTCATGTCTGTCTCTGGGCTCCGCACTTCTAGCCGCGGCTCGCGCCCGTCCCTGGAGCTCTCTCAAGCAGCGTTCTTAATCCCCTCTCCTCGTGCACCAGGAAACAAAGAGGGACGTAAAAGTCTCTTGCCTCTTCGGCAGGTCCAGACTTTTCCCCGGACTCTCTCCCGGCTAGCCGCGGCGCCCTAACGCCCTGCAGGCTGTGTTCACGCAGCCAACCTCAGTCCTCTCCCGGCACTCCGACAAAAGCCGGAGCCTCAGCTCCCAGTCCCGCCCGCCCCGGCGGGCGAGCAGACAAGCCTCTCGTCTGGCGAGTTCCGGTCGGCCCGATCCTCTGCGCTGGAATCCGTCCGCTTTGCCCTCCGCACCCCTGTTGCTGTGCTCTCCTCCGCGGCTCCGAAGCTTTCCCCCTCCGCCTCCCGAAGTCTCCACCCGCGAAGGGGCTTCCTAGTGTGTGGACCCTTTTCCTCCTTCACAGCTCTCTCCCGCTGGTGCAGGACCCGTCCCTATCCTTTTGTCTCTGTTTAGTTTTTTCTTTTGCCCTAACCAGGTACGTGGGGGGTTCCTTGCCTTTTGGGAGGTCTGAGGTCTTCTGCCAGCGTTCAGTAGGTGCTCCGTAGGAGCTGTTCCACTCGTAGATGTATTTCTGGTGTATCTGTGGGGAGGAAGGTGATCTCCGCTGAATTCATTTCTTAACTCTAGTAGTTTTTTGTGGATTCTTTGGGATTTTCTGCTTTTAACATCATGTCATCTGTGAATAGAGATAGTTTTACTTCCTAATTTAGATGTTTTTTATTTCTTTTCCTTGCCTAATTGCTCTGGCTAGAACTTACAATACAGTGTTAGATAGCAATGGTGAGAGGTAGACATCCTTGTCTTGTTCCTAATCTTGGAAGGCAGGGTGGGAGGAACCTTTCAGTCTTTCAACCATTGAACATAATAGTGTCTGTAGATATTTCATAAATGCCCTTTATCACGTTAAGGAAGTTCCCTTCTATTCCAAGGTTTTGAGAGCTTTTATTAGGAAGGAGTGCTGGATTTTGTCAAATGCTTTTTCTGCACCAATTGAGATGATCATGTGATTTTTTTTGTTTTGTTTTTTGCGGTACGTGGGCCTCTTACTGTTGTGGCCTCTCCCGTTGCGGAGCTCAGGCTCCGGACACGCAGGCTCAGCGGCCATGGCTCACGGGCCCAGCCGCTCCGCAGCATGTGGGATCCTCACAGACTGGGGCACGAACCCGTGTCCCCTGCATCGGTAGGCGGACTCCCAACCACTGTGCCACCAGGGAAGCCTGTGTGTTTTGTTTTGTTTTTACTTCATTCTATTCATGTGGTGTATTACATTGATTGATTTTTCTTTGTTGAACCACCCTTGTATTTCTGGGATAAATACCACTTGATCGTGGTGTATAATACTTTTAATGTGCTGTTGGATTTTGTTTGCTAATACTTTGTAGAAGATTTTTGCATCAGTATTCACAAGGGATATTGGCCTGTAGTTTTCTTGTGATGTCTTTGTCTGGTTTTGATATCAGGGTAATAACGGCCTCACAGAATGAGTTAGGAAGTGTTCCCTCTGCTTCTGTTTTTTGGAAGAGCTTGGAAAATACTGACATTAAATCTTCCTTAAATGTTTGGTGGAATTCACCAGTGAAGCTGTCTGGACTCACGTTTTTCTTTGGAGGTTTTTTTTTTTTTTACATCTTTATTGGAGTATAATTGCTTTACAATGGTGTGTTAGTTTCTGCTTCATAACAAAGTGAATCAGTTATACATACACATATGTTCCCATATCTCTTCCCTCTTGCGTCTCCCTCCCTCCCACCCTCCCTATCCCACCCCTCTAGGTGGTCACAAAGCACTGAGCTGATCTCCCTGTGCTATGCGGCTGCTTCCCACTAGCTATCTATTTTACATTTGGTAGTGTATATATGTCCGTGCCACTCTCTCACTTTGTCACAGCTTACCCTTCCTCCTCTCCATATCCTGAAGTCCATTCTCTAGTACTTTGGAGGTTTTTGATTACTTACTCACTTTCTTTACTCGTAAGTCTGTTTAGACTATATTTCTTCTTGAGTCAGTTTTGGTAATTTGTGTTTTTCCAGGAATTTGTGTATTTCATCTAGGTTATCTAATTTGTTAGCATATAATTGTTCATAGTTTTCTCTTATAATCCTTTTTTAAAAAAATTAATTTATTTATTTATTTTTGGCTGTGTTGGGTCTTCGTTGCTGTGTGCAGGCTTTCTGTAGTTACGGCGAGCGGGAGCTACTCTTCATTGCGGTGTGTGGCCTTCTCATTGCGGTGGCTTCTCTTGTTGTGGAGCACAGGCTCTAGGTGTGAGGGCTTCAATAGTTGTGGCACGTGGGTTCAGTAGTTGTGGCTTGTGGGCTCTAGAGCGCAAGCTCAGTAGTTGTGGCAAACAGGCTTAGTTGCTCCTCAGCATGTGGGATCTTCCTGGACCAGGGCTTGAACCTGTGTCCCCTGCACTGGCAGGCAGATTCTTAACCACTGTGCCACCAGGGAAGTCCATATTGTAATCCTTTTTATTTCTGTAAGATCAATAGTAATGTTTCCACTTTCGTTTCTGATTTGTCAGCCAGGCTGTAGATTTATTAGTCTTGTTGTTGTTCTTTTTTTTTTTTTTTTTTTTTTTTTTGCAGTACGCGGGCCTCTCACTGTTGTGGCCTCTCCCGTTGCGGAGCACAGGCTCCGGACGCGCAGGCTCAGCGGCCATGGCTCACGGGTCCAGGTGCTCCGCGGCATGTGGGATCTTCCTGGACCGGGGCACGAACCCATGTCCCCTGCATCGCCAGGTGGACTCTCAACCACTGTGCCACCAGGGAAGCCCTTGTTGTTCTTTTTAAAGAAATAACTTTTAATTGTGTTGCTTCTCTTGTTTTTCTATTCTGTATTTCATTTTTCTCCACTCTTATCATTTTATTATTTCCCTCAGTTGCTAGCTTTGCATTTAGTTTGCTCTTCTTTTTCTAGCCTTCAAGGTACAGAGTTGTGACTGATTTCTTTCTTTTTAACGTAGGGCTCCACTGTTATACACTTCCCTCTGAGTGCTGCTTTTATTGTATTACATGATTTTTATTATGTTGTGTTTTGTTTTTACTTGTCTCTATTTTATAACTTCCCTGTGATTTTATCTTTGGCCTATGGTTATTTAAGCGTAGTGTAATTTCGGGACCTCCCTGGTGGTCCAGTGGTTAAGAATCGGTCTTCTGGGCTTCCCTGGTGGTGCAGTGGTTGAGAGTCCACCTGCCGATGCAGGGGACACGGGTTTGTGCCCTGGTCTCGTGCCCTGGTCCGGGAAGATCCCACATGCCACGGAGCGGCTAGGGCCGTGAGCCATGGCTGCTGAGCCTGCGTGTCCGGAGCCTGTGCTCCGCAACGGAAGAGGCCACAACAGTGAGAGGCCCGCGTACCGCAAAAAAAAAAAAAAAGAATCTGTCTTCTGATGCAGGGTACACGAGTTGGATCCCTGGTCAGGGAAATAAGATCCCACATGCCACAGGGCAGCTAAGCCTGCACCACAACTACTGAGCCCTTCCGCTCTAGAGCCTGCGGGCCACAACTAGAGAAAAGCCCGTGGGCTGCAACTGGAGAAGCCCCCACACCGCAAGGAAGAGCCCTCGAGTTGCAATGCGTGCTGCAACTAAGACCCAACACAGCCAAACAACAATTAAAAAAAAAAGAGTAGTTTAATTTCTACATACAGTTGATCCTCATTTTTCATGCATTGCTTGTTTGTAAGTTTACCTACTCAGTAGAATTTGTCACTCAAGAATCAGTACATTCAGACCTGTGCAGAGTGGTGAAAAATTTGAGTCATCTGGTATACATGTTCCCAGCCAAGGCTGAGCAAGGCAATAAACTGCTTTCTTGTTTCAGCTGTTATACTGTAAACAAGAGTCCTTTTTGCAGTCTGTTCAGTACCACATTTGTCATGTCTTTGTGCTTTTTTTTTTGATGGCTTTGCTGTTTAAAAGGGTCCCCAAGCTGCAGTGCTGTTTTGTGTTCCTACATACAAGAAGGCTGTGATATGCTTTACAAAGGAAATATACATGTGTGAAGTAAGATTCATTCAGGCACCAGTTATAGTTCTTTTGGCCATGAGTTCAATATTAATGCATCAACAATATAGTACATCCAGAAAATGGAAGAGGAAATTCACTGATGTGTATGTAAGGCCACTCTGGAAATGCTGAAGTAGTGTCTGTAGTGTCTGATGAAGCTATGGAAAAGATGGAAAAGTGTCTGACTTTGTGGATTCATGAGATGATAACCAATTAAAAAAAAGAAAGCATAGTGGACAGCATCATTATGAAGCTGAAAGCCAATGAAATCATGTTACCCAGAGTAAGGAAAATATTAAATTCTTCTCTTGTAGTACTGACTGGCCTGCACATTTCAAAAGACTATACAGCATGAAAAATGTTAAACTTGCAGTAATCCTGAGTCAAGATCAAGAGGCTGTGGGAGAATCTTTAGGTTGTCTGCTAAGTGTTATTTAGGAAAAAGGCTATGTGGAAAAGCAGGTTTTCAATGCTGATGAGACTGGCTTATAGAACTATTTCTCCAGTTCTGTCAATGTTTGCTTCAGTTATTTTTGGGCTTTGTTTGGTGCAAATGTGTTTATAATCATTATATCTTCTTAAAGAATTGATCCTTTTATCAATACATATTGTCCTTTGTCTTTGGTAACAATTTTTGACCTGAAGTCTGTTTTGTCTGATTTTAGTAGTGCCACATAGTTCTCTCTGTTGGTTACTATTTGCATGAAATATGTTTTTGCATTTGTTCACATTCAACCTATTTGTGTCTTTGGACCCAAAGTGAGTCTCTTTAGGCAGCATATAGTTGGATCGTGCTTTCTTATCCATTCTACCAATCTCTGCCTTTCATTGGAGAGTTTAAACCATTTCCATCTAAAGTAATTACTGATAAGGAATGACTTTTGACATTTTGCTATTTGTTTTCTGTGTGTCTTATGCGTTTTTTACTTCTAATTTCCTACATTGCTGTTTTCTTTTGTGTTTGAGTTTTTTATAGTGGACCTTTTTTTTTTTTTTTTTTTACCTTGTTTTAAACTAGCCCACATGCTATATAGCAGACACTATGAGCACAGCTTCAGGACTACTATTCCTCCTTTTACGACCACTGAGACCAGGGTTCAGATCCAATGGGAAAGGGAACTGGAGGGTTATAGCATACCATTTTGATTCCCTTCTTATTTCCTTTTGTGTATATTTTTTAGATACTTTCTTTGTGGTTACCATGGGGATTACAATTAATAACTAGATATATTTTGAAGGTATAACTGACACTTTTAATGGATTGGATGATGGGTATGAATGAGGAAGTCAAGGTTAACAACAAGGTATTTGGCCTGAGGAATGGAACAGTGGAGAAGTCATTTATTAGGAAGGAGATAACCATAGGAATTTAAGTTGGTCAGATGTGGAGACGGCAGAGAAATCAGGAGTTCAGATTTAGTCATGTTACATTTGAGATGCCTGTTAGACATTGATCACGTAGGCAGTTGGATAATAAAAGTCTGAGATTCAGGAGACGTGTCCTGGCTAGAGATGGAAATTTGAGTCATGAACATATGGATTGTATATAAATCCTTGGGACTGGATGAGATCACTAAGGGAGTGAGTGTAGATTGGGAAATGGGCACACTAATACTAAAGAGCTGTGAATAAAGGGGGGAACTAACAAAAATGACTGAAAAGGAGTGGTCTATGTATATTTTATATATTTGTAATAGATTCTGTCATTTCTTAGGAAAGGATAATTCCACATAAATCTGTTTTCTTTCCAGCAATATCTAAATGAGGACAGTGGTCCTAAATATTAGTGGTCCTAAATTTTAGAGACAGTTTAACATAAAATAAAAAGGTAGTTATAATTTGGATATTCTTAAATATAAAATAAGTGTGCCAGATGAATTGGTTATTATGCATAATCTTCCTCCCCCAACATGATCCCACTTTAGGAATATTACTTTATCTAGTTTTTCTAGGTGGTTTGACTTTTTTTTTTTTTTTTGGCGGTACGCGGGCCTCTCACAGTTGTGGCTTCTCCCGTTGCGGAGCACAGGCTCTGGACGCGCAGGCTCAGCGGCCGCGGCTCACGGGCCTAGCCACTTCGCGGTATGTGGGATCTCCCCGGACCGGGGCGCGAACCCGTGTCCCCTGCATCGGCAGGCAGACTCTCAACCACTGCGCCACCAGGGAAGCCCGGTTTTACTTTTTATAGTCATTAAAATCTGTGATCTTTTTTATCTGCTTAAAAGATTGCTTGATAAAATACTTCTTTGCTTTAATACTGTAATTATACTGAATTCTGTTCTGCGGGGAGCGAATGTGAAAGTTATGTAGTCAGAACTGAATCAGGTCTTCCCCCAAATGTGTTTCTTTCCACAAAAAAAATCTAGGGAAAATATTGTGAAGGTAGAGACTAATTGCTTAAAAAAATCAAACATCAATGAAAAAAAAATGACTTGTTCTTTTCCCAAGTAGTCATCTTACCCCAGTGAGATCTAAAGGTGCTCTGGAATAGGGGAAAAGCTTCCACATCTAGCTTGTTTGCATTCCTAACTCTCCCATTTAAACACCTTGGAGTTAGTAAACCTGAATAAAGGTGGATTAAGTTAAGTTAAATTCAGTTAACTTAAAATGCTTCTTTGCCTACCTTCAGTCCTAGCTTTTGAGACTTAATAAATGAATTTTTCTTCTATCTATTGTGTAAGAGAATTCCCACCAATAACTTTGTACTTTTTTACTTCCTTATGGGGTCTAAGTGAAAAAAGAGAAAGAAGAAAGACGCATAGGAGACTTTTTTGGTGGTGGTGGTAGTTTTTACTTCTTTGCCTCTCCCTTGCTATTAACAGTTTAAAAAAAAATTAACAGAAAAATTGAAAATACCTGAGTGCCTGCTACAGAGACAAAAGCCACTGTTATCATCTCTCACCTAGATTGTAACAGCAGCCTCCTAACTGGTCTTTCTGCTTCCACCCTTGCTCCGTTATTGTCTAATTCCATGACACTGCTCTGCTCAAAACCCTGCAATGGCTCCCCATTTGATTCCCCACAAAATCAGATTTCTTACGGAGGGCTCTCAGGCTCTGGTTGCCATGACCTCTCTCACCTCTCCTACCTGCTCTCTCTGTTCCAGCCACACTAGCTTCCTTGCCAGTCACATTTCCTCATTAAAGACTTTGCTCTACCTGATCCCACTCCCTCATATAGGTTCTTTCCTCAGATACCTGGTTGGCTAATTCTCTCACTTCCGTCCAGTCTTGCCTTAAATCTCAGCTTGTCAATATAAAGCCTCCGCTGACTATCTTTTAATACTTCAACCTGCCCCACTCACACTCCCATACTCCTAATCCTGTTTCTGTTACAGTTTTAATTATGATAGGTGTGGTTATGCTCTGGTAATGACTTAACCCTGAAACCAGCTTAACAACGAAAGCTTATTTCTCATTTGTGTTTCATATCCATTATGGGTTAGCAAACGACTCTGTTCCACTTAGAACCTCAGGGATCCAGGCTGATGGAAGGTTGCCCAACTTGTGATGCATCTCAACATGCAGCTTCCAGCGTCCCATCTGTAGGGAAGAGAGAGTTCATAGAATGATTGAAAGGGGCAGAAGTCACCTTTTTCCCAGTTCATTGTCAGAACCAGTCACATGGCCCCAATCTAACTGCAAAAGGAGCACAAGGAATATTTGGTGAACATTACTGTTTCAACACCTGTTCTCTTTTTATTTCTCCATAGTACTTATCATGTTTTATTGTATAATTTGTATATTTTATATAAAATGTCATTTATATATTTGCATATTGTATAATTTGCATATTTTGTTTTTATTATTTAGTGCCTTTCCTCAGCAAGAATTTAAAACTTATTCTCCTAGAAAACTTCACTACTTACAGCTTCTTGGACACAAGCATTTCTTCATTTGCTCCTGCTGTTTGTAATGTCCTCTATCTTTTTTGCCCTGTGCTCCTTTTTCCTCTAAAGAGTAAATCCGACTTATCTTTTGGGACAATTTGAATCTTAATCTGGGAGACTCAACTAACATCCTTAAACTAAGTTAAAGGCCCATCCCTTAGACTCCCTCTGAATTTTTATTATACTCCTATCATAGCCCTTAACCTCCTTATAGGGTTACATGTCTGTCTGCCCCATTAACCAAGTTCCTCATGCATATGGAAGAATGTCTGGAGAAATACATGGGGCCTAGAAAAGAAACTATGAGGATCCGAATAAGGACAGTATAAGTAGGGTGAAGAGATGACAGAATCAAGAAATATTTAGAAAGTAAAATCAGCAAGACTTGCTTATTGGTTGAATATGAGGGATAAGGGAGAAATCAAGGATAATTCATACTTCTCATTTAGATTATGATACTTCCAAGTGACATAGGGAATATGAGAGGAGGAACAAGTCTAGGTGGTAGGATGATGAGTGGGGTTTGAGGTATAGTATGTTTAACTCCATAAGGATCTCAAGATGGAGATATGTGCAGGGGTTGGCTAAATGGTTCTTAATCCAAGGACATGGATAGGTGTTCAGCATGCTAAGTAGTAGTTAAAAGACAAGAAAAGGTGAGACTGCCAATAACTACTAAGGGCAGAACCCTTAGTTAAACTAACATTTAAGGAACAATTAGAGGAATACATGCTCTTGTGAAGAAAACACAGAAAAAAATAGGTGGTGAAAGGGGAACCACGAGAGTGTGATGCTGTAGAAATCAAGGTATTTAGACTTTCAGGAAGAAATATGTGGGCCATGTTAAAAGCAGTAGAGAAGTCAAATCAAAACAACTGTGTACTAAATCTTGACCACTCTTCTTGCAACGTTACTTAACTCTTTCAACTCCACTTCTTATTGAACCACCTTGAATTCTTATTGAATTGAACTATCTCGGCTTCAATTTCATTGAGAAATTTGAAGTTATCAGGCACATGCCTATCCATCAATCATTTCCTCCTTCCGTTTAATATCAGGAGCTTCAAAGCCAAGTCTAATACCAGTGCCATTAATACTAAGAGTTGTCTACATTTTAAGTTTTTTCCCAATTTATGGCTTTCTGCTCCCAGTATCCCACCAAAAATTTTTGCAATAAGGTTGCCATTTGAAATTTTAGTGGAGGGGCAAAAATGGACAACAAATTACGTGATGCTGAATATCAAAAGGAAGATGTGGAAATGGCAAATAGCAGTCAGTCACTGATGGAAGTGAGAGGGAGATAATGCCTCCTCCCCAAAGGAGCAATGATATTCGCCTGGACCAGATTCAGGTGTTATTCCAGAGGCACTTGCATTTTGGAGCTACAGTAAAAGTATGTCTCTTACCTGTTTTTCTTCTGTAGCATACCAGTGATTGAATCTTTACTGTAGAAGCAAAAATGAGCCAATTCCCACAACGAAGATTGTAGAAGCATTCCATTTGATTCATTTGTTCATTCATGTAAAAGTATTTCCTGAATGTCTGCTATGTGCCATGCTTGTGGTTAGGTGCTGGGAATACAACGGAGAGTAAAAAACACATAGTTCTTGTTCTCCTGGAGTTTTGTAGTATAGTGATTTTTTATTTGCTTGTTTATATTTAACCTAATTTATTTAACTAATTTTACTTTTTTTTCCCTTTAGTATCCTCTTATATATGGACTGATTCTTATTCCCTGCTGGTGTTCTCTAGTTTGCCTAAGTAGAATTTACATGGGCATGCACTCCATTCTGGTAAGGAAAACATTGTGTTCATAGAGCTTTATTTTTTTCTAAAATCGACAGGCAATTGTATAATTTTTACTCATTTTCAAACTTACTGGAAACCTAAATGAGAAAATATAGTTACTGTAAATCTTCTTAGTTTTGCAAAAATAGAAACAGGATGCTTTGTAAAGTTTTAATGTAGTTATCACGTATTTCATACAAACAGTTCCCACAATAACCAAGTATTATACTCAGGATAACATTTCTCCCTCCTTCCATTTTCACTTTTCTTTTCTTTCTCATTCTCTTCTATGCCTTTCCTACCACTGAGTCAAAACCAACAATGTAAATACAGACACCAAGGAGCTCTACTTATAAGTGAGGACCCAGTGACTAGAAGCTAAATGAACTTAAAACTGTCCTGGTGCCACTTGTATTTGAATATTAAACTCTAGTTTTCTTCTCTTTCCCGACAGTATTTTAGGGCTTACATCAGATATTTTATTTTGAGAATGCAATTCAGTTTCAAAAGCAGCAGCACAGAGACCCTGTGCTCTTTCAGCCAGCCACGCCTACTCACTTCCCTTCCCCTCCATCCCATTGACATTTCCTAGTTCTGGCCTGTACCATCTCTTAACCAGATTACTGCAGCAACTTCTTAATTAGCAGCCCCACTTCCAATAAGACACTGCTCTGTACAGTGTTTAGCCTCCTGTTGTAGTTTACTGTCCAAAACACAAGTATGATGCCATACTGAATGACTTGACTCAAATGCAAAGGGTGTTTCATATCCCAATACCATTAGGAATGCCTTAACCGCCACATGGAATGCCCTTTCCCTTTTCTTTGCCTAACGGACTATCCTCTCCTGTTCTTCACGACACACAAAAAAACATTATCTCCTAAAGCCTCATTACCTTCCCCATCTTTCCTTTCTCAAGACTGGTTAGGTAGCCTTTCTCCCAGAGCATATTGAACGTAATTCTGGCATAGCACTTATGCTAAATTGCTATTGCTTTTTTCTTTATCTTTCATCCCCACTAGATAATAACATGAGAAAAGTAACCTCTATCCCTTGCATTTAGTGTGGTGTCTCTTATGACACTCTGTGAATGTATTATGTATTATCTTGTAGATAAAGGATCAGAAGAAAGATGGAGAGATAGAAATGAATTCATGGAATCCAAAAGTTTATAATAGGTTATATAAAATTTTTCTTGTCCTTAACAAGTTCACATTTTTAGACTTTTCTACTCATAAAAGTGTCTCATTAGCTTATTTCGTAGCTGTAGAAGTATTGGGTTTCTACTTCTTCCTCAGATTGCTTGCTTCCAGCAGCTGCCCCTTCACTAGTAAATTACCAGAAGTGCCAAATGCTATGTTAAGAAGCAAGCTATTTGTGTTTTATTTTTTATAATTATTTATATTAATGCAAATTATGAATTGGCATATAATTCTGTCTTTCTGACTAATCTCTACTAGTTTTATAATAGACTAAGTATCACATTTTTATATCAAATCTAATATTAGTCACAAGAAAATGTTTTCCATCTCTGTGCCATGTTACAGTTATTCCCTTCCACTACCAATTAGCAATATTGCACCTAAAAAACTAACAAAAGGTTATGCATCTATGAATGATAATATTATCCCTAGATTCATTATCATCATAAAAGAGGAATAAGAATCTTAATATATTGAATATGTAATCTCAACCATGCTGTTCTTAAAAAAAAGGAAACGTATAGTGAATTAATTAAATATTTAAGCTGAGTTCAGTTCATGTTTAGATACTGGATAACATCTGTTCTTGAATCAGCTGAAGTAAGTGTATTATTGTATGTATTATGATGTATTATTTTTCAAATCATGAGTCTGACAACCAAATCATGAGTCTGATAACCCTCGGTCTTTTTTTGGCCGCACTGTGAGGCTTGTGGGATCTTAGTTCCCAGACCAGGGATTGAACCCGGGCCCCAGCAATGAGAACACCAAGTCCTAACCACTGGACCACCAGGGAATTCCCCAGCCCATCTTTTAATTATTCAAAAACGATCTTGTCCCATAAAATGTCTTTATCAGTTTTATTCTGACTAGCTACTGAATTTTATTATGTATAGCATTGCAAGTTGTTTTCCTTTTAAAAGTAAAATCACAGATGACTTGCAAGCATCGTAAATTATGTTTCTGTATTAGAAGCACAGTTATTCCTAATCAATAATATATTGGTTTTATCATTTGATAATTGATATATGAAATTATAGTCATAATGAACCCCCCCTTTTTACATTATGGATCTAATATATTCCCACAATTTTCACTTTTTCCTATATTTTAATGCTTCAGTAGTTACCTGCATTTTGAACTATTTTCTTAATCATAATTTGTATCTTCATTGTTTATTGTGAAATTACTATGGAACTATAGGCAGAGTATGCCCTAGAAGTTGCTAATAGGTGCTTAGATGCCATATTATCTAAGCAGATGTCTTTATTAACATTAAGAAGAAAGTTCTAATAATGTAGTCTAAATAATTTATATTAACGAGCACTTTGTTGATTATTTTCCATATGCTTTGTTTTTATTGTTATAACACAAAGAGCAACACTTAAGTTTATTTTTAACATTTGCCTACGTTCCTAAATAGATTTTCTTAATCCCCAGAAAAGTAGAGGAGTTACCACATCCATTTTTCCTCTATTTATTTATGTATGTATTTGTTTGTTTGTTTATTTATTTGGCCGTGCCATGCGGCATGTGGGATCTTAGTTCCCCAACTGGGGTCGAACCCATTGGGAGTGCAGAGTCATAACTTAATGGGGAAGTCCCCATTTTTCCTTTATTCATCATCAAACCTAGCTCTAAAAATTTCTTGAAACACAAGCCATTTTTAAATTACTAGATTAAGTACTTGACAAATTACTGTTTTGTTTCTACATTAGTAAAATTATGAATATGTTATAATTACATTTACCCAAAATTGTACTAAAAGTTTATTTTTCTATATGTGGAAAGTCTTTTTAGAAAGGTATTATGAGATCATAAAGTAGAATGTACCTCTCAAACCCATTTTTATAACAAGACATAAAAAACTAACCAAACAACAGGAAAAATCCTGAAATCATGTTATAGAGAAAGATCCAGAGCAGTAAACACTAAGAGTTTTAATAGTGGTTATTTCTGGGTAATAATTACTTGTTATTGTTTATCCATATTTTCTAGTTTTTCTGTACTGAACATGTATTAAATTTGAATTTTAATTAAAGATAAAAATTTCAAAATCCATCCCTAATAATGCCTTTATAATCAAGAATTGCATTCCAATAATACATTTTGTTAGAAACCCTGTTGGCATCACTGACATGTTGAATTAGAAGCAGAACACCTGAAATATGTTACAATTAAAAAAAAAAAACCCTAGGAGCCAGCAGAAGTCTTGAATTCTAGCCTCAGTGAATCACTAGCCTCTCTAGTTTTATTTACTGATTGGAAGAAATGAAAAGGAGACAATTTCAGATTTAAAACATAAGAAATCTTTATTGAATTTATGGTATTTGATATCTTCTACCATAAATTTGATAACCATGAACATTCCATTCAAATGTGTAATTATTAACTTTTATGGCATATATGTTATCTATAATTAATAAGTATCTAAAATTATTTCCTGTTTCTTTTTGGAAAATTTCCTACTTTGAGTTCTTTATGCTACCTTTAACATCAGCTTTTCTTTATTGCATACTTTGTGCTGTAATGCTTAAAACCACTTACACATTTTAATATTGTACATTAAATTGATATTACAGTGATAGCCACCATGTTTATGTCCTGAATTCAGTCATTCTTCCTTCTGGTTCTGTAGCATGGAAATTAAATGTGCCTTTTTATCCAGGATAATATTATAAATAATTAATAATTCAATCAGAAAAGGAGGCAGATTTGTATAGAGACTTGTGTAATCTAAGTTTATTATTCATAGAGCTATAAAAGAAAAGCAGAGGACAACAAATATTGGATGTTTTCTGTCATACTGAAATATACATCTAAAAATATAATTGTGTTATCATATATATATATATATATATATATATAACCATGTAAATCAGTAAGAAAAAGAAAATCCAAAGGAATAGTTGCCTTAAAGACACAAATATATATTGTATAGAAAAGGAACAGTCCATAAACATATGAAATAATGCTTAATTAATTATCAGGGAAATGCAAATAAAACATCAAGAAATACCAACAACTGATGGGATATAAATTTCTGTAAACATTTTGGAAATTTTTTATTGTCTTGTAAAATTGAACGTGCACATATACTATGATTCTGCCATTACATTCCTAGGCATATGTCCTGGAGAAACTTTCATAGACCCATATGGGAACATAAAAAGAAAGAACATAGAGGCATTGTTTATAATGCTGCTTGGTTTAAGAATATATACCAATTAAGAAAGCTCAACGATAACCAATGAACTAATCCAAAAGCTGAAAACATCCTAAGTGACCATCAGTGGGAAAATAGATAAATTGTATAACCACACAATAAAATATTACATGGTTGTGACAGTGAATGACCTATAACTAACTACATATGATGAATGAATCTTAAAAACTTAATGTTAAGTGTAAAAAGCAAATCAAAAGAGAATGCATACTGCCTAACATTTTTATAAAGCTCAGGAAGAAGCAAAACTAGGTAATGTTTTGTTTGGAGATATGTGATAAAACAGTTTTTAAAAGCAGGTATTTATTCAGCTAATACCCAGGCTTATGCAGAGTGATAGAACTAGGAAACAGCATACCAATAGATTCAAAGTACTGGTAATATTATAGTTCTTTTTGGGGGCAGTGATTTCATAGATATTCTTTTTGTAATTTCACATATACTTTACGTATCTTATTCTATGTACTAACTATTACATAATAAAAATCTTAGGACAGAAAAACATTAAGCACCTACTCTGCTGCTTAACTGTACTGAATGCTGTTGAGAAGTAACCATTGTTTTGGGCAGCATAAAGGTCACTAGTATCCATGAAAAGAGTGGTTTCAATGCAGTGATGAGTTTAGGAAAAAATAAGAAGTGAGAAGGTGGAGGCAGTGAATATAAGCAACTCTTCTGATAAATTTTTCAGTGATACTAGATCCCAGGGTTTCGTTTTGTTTGTTTTAAGGTGGAAATTCTGAAACAGTTTTGTTCATGTCAGGAATGATTCAGAAAGGAAAGTTCTTTTAATAATAGTGTTATTTCCTCCAATAAACCATCTTCTATTTTCTACCCAGTTGTTTGTACCTAAAAGTAGGAGTAGGAGTCATTTTTGATCCCTTTTTCTTTTGCTTCTCTCTTCATTCAGATCATCACCCAGTTGAAGTTCGTCAACTCTAATTTTAAAATATTTTACTAAATCCATCTATGTACGTCTCTTTATATGGACCATATCTAGAGTGAACCACTACAGTAGCCTCCCACTAGTGTCTCCTGTCTTCCATACTTTACCCCTATAATATATTCTCTACACAGCAGATGGAATGTTCTTCTATAAATATCCATCAGATTTTATTACACTCCTACTTGGGAATCTTTCAGGCTCCCTATCACTTTTGAAATAAAATCTGAACTTCTTACCTAGCCTACAGGGGCCCTATCTACATGATTTGACATCTGCCTGTCTCTTGGATCTCATATCACATCACTCTTCTCACTATTTGAGCCACACGGAATTTCTCTCAGTTCCTTGAACTCACTAGGTTCTTTTCTGCCTCAAGGCCTTGGCACTTGGTATTCCCTCTACCTGGGACACTTCTTAGATCTAAAGATAGGGCTGACTTTTTTGGAATCAAATTTCTGCTCAAGGGTCACCTCCTCAGACAGGTTTCCCTAATCACTCTAATAGGGTCTTTCATCATTCTATCCCATTGTCTTGTTTTAATTTCTTTATAACAATCTGAAATTGTAATATTTATCTATTTTTTACTCACATGGTTATTGTCAGTCATCCCCACTAAAATGTAAGCTCTATGGCGTAGGAATCTTTTCATTTATTAAGCAGTGTATCCTCAGCCCCTAAAATAGCGTCAGGCACATGTAGGTACTCAATAAGTATTTGTTCAGTGAATAAATGACTGAATGGGAAAAGGAAAAATAGGCTTTGTATCCTCTTTAGTCATGGAAATAATTATGTATTTAAATGTGTGATTATTATATTAAATGCATGAAGATGAAGTCTTTGAAAAATAAGTACAGTTGATCCTTGGACAACGCAGAGGTCAGCACAATCAAAAATCCACCTATCGTTACAGAGTGCCCTTCATAAACTTGGTTCCTTTGTATCTGCAGTTCCTTTGTATCAGGGGTTCTGCATCCTCAGATTCAACCAACGGGGATCATGTAGGACTGTACTACTGTTTACTATTGAAAAAAATCAGCAGTTAAGTGGATCCACACAATTCAAACTCATGTTGTTTAAGGGTCAGCTGTATATTGTTTTCCCCAGAAATCACTACATACGTTAAGCATAGTTTATTGTTCATTTGAATATACATTTGTGTATAGCATATATGTATTAATTTGTAAAAGGGCAGAGCTATAAAAGCATAATCATTTTATTAGCATCAGTGAATCTTTTTAGTATTATTAAAACAGCTTTTAGTACCTATTATATAAAGTTTACTTTAAGAATGTGACATATTTAAAAATGTACATTTATTAACATTGAAATGTGAAATATATATAGATATATTTCCTTAAATGCCAAAAAAGTATTATACTAAACAACTCTACCTTCTTCTTTTCTCAGGATGTTATTGCTGGATTCGTATATACCATTTTAATCTTAGCTATCTTCTATCCATTTGTGGACCTGATTGACAACTTCAACCAAACTCACAAATATGCTCCATTAATCATCATCGGGCTTCATTTAGCCTTGGGGATCTTTTCTTTCACTCTAGACACTTGGAGTACATCCCGGGGAGACACAGCTGAGATTCTAGGAAGTGGTGCTGGGATTGCATGTGGATCTCATTTTACCTATAAAATGGGTCTAATATTAGATCCTCCTCTGGATATATTACCTTTACCTAGGCCCCCCATTTCAGTGACTCTGTTTGGAAAAGCCATATTGCGGATTCTCGTAGGGATGTTGTTTGTACTAGTAGTCAGAGATATAATGAAAAGGATCACTATTCCTTTAGCCTGTAAAATCTTCAATATACCATGTGATGATGTTCGAAAAGCAAGACAGCACATGGAAGTTGAACTTCCTTATCGGTATATTACCTATGGAATGGTTGGTTTCTCGATCACATTTTTTGTTCCTTACATATTTTTCTTTATTGGTATCTCTTGATGGAGAAATATTGTTTACGATAAGAAAGGAGGGTATCAGTTACTGATACCTAAAACCATATTCTAGTTAAAAGCCAAATCAGAGTTAGGCTTTTGCAGGAATTTAACTTAAATAATTATTTAAGTAAATTCATAGGAGTCAGTGCATTTTATCATTGCACATCCAGTTATTGTTTTAGGTGAGCTGAGCTATTTCAACATTGAGAAAATGATAAGTATCCATTTGGAATGTTCATGTAATATTTGGAGAGTTTTATGCTGTTATGGATTCAAGTTATATATAATATATATTAAGGAACATAATATATAATTATGTATCTAATATATGTTATATATAAAATAATATACCTAAGTTTTTTTTTAAAACCATGGGGGTGTATTATAAAATCAATAATAATATGCAAACAGTTGTGCCTGTGTATTTGGACTTAATACAGGTATGTTGTTATTAACAGATATATTTAATGTTTATTTACTATGGGAGCCATTTCCTAACCAAATTGCATAATTACTAGACCAGAATTCGTATGCTACCACATATTGGTTTCCTGCCTCTTTTTATACTGCCATCACCTTTCATGTTACTCATGATGTTGAACATAGGAGGCATTTTTAATGGACCAAATTTTCAGAAAAATTAGTTTTTGAATTCCTTTTTTTTTGTTTCCCAGTTCTGTACACTGTGTTGAATGTACTTTATTTGCACTTGTTCTGGACATTAGTTTAATAATTCAGGTACTGAATTTTATTGCTTGCTAATTGTGCCTTTCTGTTGCTGAATTAAGAAATGCCATGTATACTGTGATATAAAAATAAGACTAACTTTATCTTAAGTTACATATAATCAGACAAATATTTTAAAAAATATCTGTCAAGCTAACAGGGCTAGCAGTAAACCACCTTCAGTTCTTCAGCCTTTGTTTAGAAAGAAATGTGGAATGGACTAAACTTTCTCACTAATTTATTGGGAACCTAAATGGATAAATATTTCCATTTTTGTAGGTATTTTTCTGTGCATTGTAAGTTATAGGAACAAGATATATTTTTTGTACATTGTCTTGATCGTTTATACTACAGGTAGATATTTCCAGTGAATGGAACTGTAATTGAACTTTATAGATGGGACAATGCACATTTCATATGTAAACAAACCATTTTTCTAAATTATTTGGAAATGATTGGGTTTAGCAGTGTTAACTTTTAATACCATTTATTAGCTACTGTGGTAAATTATAAAATTTTAAAGTTTCAGTATTTTAGGTCCTATTATTTTTTTCAACCTTTTGTTATTTTCATGGTGGAATATTTGAGTATAAATATTAAACTATTCTTTATGCTGTTCGTGCCTTTATATTTTGAAGTGTAATTGTAATTAGGTTAACATTAAGTTTATTTGTAGTAAGTTTTTCATAAAGAAGAGAATTAACTTTCCATGTAAATGAGCATCAGGTATGGAGTTACTGACTTAGTGCAATATCTGTCTGATTATCCAGAGGTATCAACTTAAGATGTTTCTATTTTGGGCAGCATAACTATTTGAGCTCATATTTTTTAATTATGATTGAGAATTTAGGGACATGGTAATTTTTGCCAATAGTGAATCTGATAATTGTAAGTAAAACAACTAAATTTTCGACATTTACCTATTAGTTAACAGAAAACCAAGGCACTTAGGAACATATCGGTACGTTGGAAAATGTGCAAAGAACTTTTCTTTCAAAATGTGTTCACTGAATCAAATTTTAGGGACTATTTCCCATAATTTGAGTATACGCTATCTTATTAATTTTTATATCTAGCTTAAAAGGTATTCAAAAATATTCCATTTCTTTGTGATTTATTATTTTCTGTCCTATGATAGTTCCATGCTAAATGTATTTTAAAATAAAAGCCAAATTCAAGATTGGAGGGTGTTTTGTTTGCCTTCTATGCATTTGTTTCTGTATTGTCTGGTAGAGATTTATAAAATATATCTAGTATTTTCATTCTAGCAGTCTTTTCCTGTGAAGCGTTTTATTCAATATAAGTACTGTTTTTAGAAATAGAAGACATTGAAGAAATTCTTTAAGGTTCAAACTGCTTTGGACTCTATATATGATCATTCTGACACTGTACTTTTAGTGAAAAGTTTCATAACTTTATTTTTAAAACTTATGCATAAAACATGTTTCAGTAAAATCCACGACTGAGTATTGTCGGTAGTTGGCTGTTAATCCATTAATCCAGGAATTAATCATAATACAAAGAACAGGTACTTTTACAAGCAAAATAAACATATGGACATTTCATTTTGTAATTATAAAGTGCCATGACATGTGAACTGCAAAAACTAGGGCTTCCTGAAAGTCATTATAAGACCTAATATAAAGCAATGCTACTATAGTAGATTTATGTAATTTAATTTTATCTACCAGCTTTCTTTACAAGTAATGTTTATTAAATGTGTCTTTCAAAGACAACATAAAAATTAATTCAGTGATATGAGTATAATTTAAGGGCAGATTTTCATAAAATGTTTGATAAAGATGAGTAAATGTTAAAATGTTTTTATTTTGAGTAAAATTGTGTATAATCACACAATTTTATATGCAAAGATTTTTTATTGCCAAAGCAATTTCATTCTTGTTAATGAAGAATGTTTACTCTAGATTTAAAACCAAACTGTTTAATCTGGACGTCAGTAAGGCCCAGTTTTTAAAATGCAACTTTATAGCTGAATTAGTTTTTCTGAAGGGAGTTTTTGTTGTTTACTGTGGAGATTATTTTGAGAAAGGGAAGAGGCAATAGTTTGAGAAAGTAATTTGATGTAGTGGATGTTACTACGCTATTATTTTGTCAAGTTTTGGTCATGTTCTTCCAGTTTTTGCTGTTATATACATAAGTTAAAAAGAAAACTTTTAGGGCTTCCCTGGTGGCACAGTGGTTGGGAGTCCGCCTGCCGGTGCAGGGGACGCAGGTTCGTGCCCCAGTCAGGGGGGATCCCGGGTGCCGCGGAGCGGCTGGGCCCGTGGGCCGTGGCCGCTGAGCCTGCGCGTCCGGAGCCTGTGCTCCGCAGCGGTAGAGGCCACAGCAGTGAGAGGCCCGCGTACGGCAAAAAAAAAAAAGAAAACTTTTAAACTTGAATTTTAAATAACTTTTACACTTGGATTTTAATGGTGGTTACATAGACTATAAATAGCACAATAAAAATAAGTTTTAACATGCTAATTACAAAGGACATTTTAGAAAGTTTTTCATTTTTAAGCACACCAGACCACTACAAATCTTTACAAACAAAGCATGCCATGCCTTCCTTGTGAGACACACAGGAGGGAAAATTCAAAGAAAAATAAAAGAAATATATTTTTTAAATAAAAATGTTTACAGAAATAAACACTAACTTTTTAACCTCAACTATCTGGTATCTGCTAATTTGTCCTTTTTTCCTGTCATCATGTTTAGTCTTGGTGCACTTTCCATGGATGTCTAAAAAGCCTAGCTCCTAGTACTGTAAGTGACAGGCTATGACAGAAATCTAAAGTGTGTTTTTAAAGGGTATTTTCCTGTCATTTTCTAAAAGCCAAGTGAATTTTAAAATAGCTTTATGATGTATACTATATCATGATGTCTACAACATCATTGGGTTTATTTCAACCTTAAATGTCATAAAGTCCATTATCTCAGGTTTTAAAAGTTCATACACTTATCTATTATGCTGTTTGCAATATTTGATTTAATACATATTTTTAAAGTTTCCTTTGTTACATAATGACATTTTCTTATGAGATGTAAAATGGATTCTCTTTTTAAAAAATAGTTACTACGGTAATATTACCTCTTCAGATTTGAGGTTTGTCCCTTGTCCTAAATTAGGGGTTCTCATAACTGAAATCCATTGTAGCACATATCACAACCTGTGATTATTTATGTATTATTTTCTTAAATTTTATGTCTTCATCTCCATGATGTAAGCTCTATGAGGAAAAGTGGCTTGTGCCTCTATTTACTTCTGGATCCCTGGGACAGAGCACGCATAATAATATATATTGAATGAATACCCAGTCCCTAGACAGGCTTCAGTATGTGTATTTATCTGGGTGAAAAATTCTACAATTTTCATCAGCTTCTCAGAGAGATCGGTGATCTAAAAAAGTTTAAAATTCTGTAATAGTCTACATTTTACTTCTTGTTCTAGCTGTTTTAAAGGTTTAGATTGTAAATAAATGCATCCAATTCATCTAGTAAAAATTTTGTCACTTTTCTTGCAAATATTTAAAGGATAATCATTTAGATTCTTGAAATGTTTTACATGTAATTACTATAATACCCCATTGTATAGAATGTGATTTGTATCCAAATAAGTTTTAAGATGTTATTTTCTTTGGAATTAAAATAAAATCTGAGAAGAAAATATTCTGCATATATGGGGATATAACTTTAGTTTCTAGTAATAAGCTATATAAATATGTTCTTGAGAATATTACTTTGTACAGTTTGATCTTTAATCTTTCACATAACCAACTACTTCACAATCTGTGATTTTTATAATTAAAGTGATATTTATAATTAAAATGTAGATGAGATATAGTCAGGGCTTAAATATCAATTTTTTTACTTAAGCACAAAGACTCCCCTGGATTCCAAATGTCTCCAGGCCCAGACTTGTGGGACTCAACTGGGGTTGGTGACAATAAAGTGGATTCTAATTCCCCTAATATTTAAAGTTCCCCCAGTGTCCCCCTCCCTGCTTTTATCTGGGCTGACTTAAGGGATAAAATTCACGAAACTCATTTTAATGGTGGTGTTACTTTTGCTAATTTCTTATTGAAATGCTGTGATGACAAACTTGAAAAAGTAAAAGAAAAAAAAGAAGTTATAGTCCCTCAACATTTCCACTCTGCAAAATGTTTCAAGTAGCTTTACAAAATAAATATTTTAAAAATATTTCTTTCTCTTGGCAGTACATTCCCAAAATCTTATTTAAATTATTCATGGATACAAGCTGTAAATTTTTTAAATTAACATATAACTTAATTTATAAATATCATTAATTAATTATAACCCAAACATGACATTTATATCTGAAATATTTTTCTTCCTTTTCTAAAAATAAGTTGTCTACATTTTCCAACTATGTTATATATGTTAAGGCTAATCGTAGATTTACAAAATACTTTATTTTTTTAATCTATTTTTTTTTGAAGTATAGTTGAATTACAATGTTGTGTTAATTGCTGTACAGAAAAGTGACTCAATTTTATATATATATATATATATATATATGAATGTATATATACATACACATTCTTTTTCATATTCTTTTCCATTATGGTTTATCACAGGATACCGAATATAGTTCCCTATGCTATACAGTAGGACCTTGTTGTTTATCCATTCTATATATACCAATTTGCACTGCTAATCCCAAACTCCCACTCCTACCCTCTCCCACCCCCCTCCCCCTTGGCAACCACCAGTCTATTCAAATGTCCCTGATTGTTTCTGTTTCATAGATATGTTCATTTGTGTCATATTTTAGACTCCACATATAAGTGATATATGGTATTTGTCTTTGTCTTTCTGACTTCACTTATTATGATAATCTCTAGTTGCATCCATGTTGCTGCAAATGGCATTATTTTGTTCTCTTTTTTATGTCTGAATAGTATTCTACTGTATATATGTACCACATCGTCTTTATCCATTCATCTGTCAGTGGACATTTAGGTGGTTTCCATGTCTTGGCTATTGTGAATAGTACTGTATGAACATAGGGGTGCATGTGTCTCTTTGAATCATAGTTTTGTCTGGATAATATGCCCAGGAGTGGGATTGCTGGGTCATATGGTAAGAATTACAAAATACTTTAGATGTATCTGGCATCTTAGAGCTCATATATGGCAATTTCTTACCAAGTGCATAAATCTATAGTATTATTAGCAGATAATCATGTGCAGGCTTCTTAAATACTTAGGCAGATTGTAACTTTATGATGCATTGTTGAAATAAATGAACGAATGAAATAAGTGAAATAAAATTTCAATGGGCTGAGAGCAGTGTGGTGGGAGAGAGGATGCATTTTAGGTAGAAGTAATCGGATGAAACAAAACATGGAAATGGGATGTATTAGACCTGTTTGGCAAACAAATGGATTGCAGTTTGTCTGGAGCGTCAAGGTACCTGGAAGGGAGTGGTAGAATGTAAAGCTGGGAAGTTTGTTAAATTATTCAGTAAACAATGGTAATAGTGGATGTTGCCTTTCTTTACCAGTAGAAAAGCTGCACTATTTATTGCTTGTGGATGAAATTACACCCAACTTGAAGGTAATCAAAACTATTGTTTGTTCAATAAATAAGGATATATTTTTAATCTGTGATAAAGGAAGAGAGTTGTGTGTTTAGCTTTAAGTCTTATTTACTTATTGAGAAGAGAAGTAAGGCAATTTTTTATTATTAATCCTGGATTTTATATGAAGAAGCCCAAGGCCTTGAAGTTTGGTGACATGAGATCATGACTGCTACAGTTGCAGTTATTTAAAGGAGCCCCAAGTGACTTAGGAGAACTTTGAATGTGAAGTTACACGCCCCCAACCTTCCACCCTCACTAGAGGGTTGTAAAGCAAATAATGGCACACCAAGAACCCCGTGAACGACCCTAAGGAATGCAGCATGAGGACTGCAGAGTTTGCAGGCCTTTCACGTGTTCCACGGCAAGGACTACCTCCCAGGGGATGCACTGGGATTTCTAGACATGCTCTGGGAGTAATGTTGGTGTTCTTCAATTTATCTCCTATCCCACCATACTTGAGACTGAACTTTCTTCTTTGGTTTGAAGTCAGAACCTATCACACATCTGATCAATCCCAACTGCTTGAGACATGGATTGTGGGGTGAGTGTAGGAAGGATGTTTGCTAGTAGAATCACAGAGACACCATAAATATGTTCTATATATGTCAGATAATCCACAGTACACCCATGAGCACCTGATTTTTCTGATTCAACATTATTGTTCAGGAGGGCTCTTAGCTCCCTCATTAGAAGTGTGTATGTGTGTCTATTACCTATTTTAAAAGGACATAATAACTATATTGTCTTATATTTACCTTCCAGTTAGCCCTCAAACATGTTACTAGACAGTGCAGATCTGCAAGTTTAGCCATTCCATATCATTCACTTGAAACTCTCATTCAAAGAACCATTTGGCGACTTTTCCATGAGATGGTTTTGTAAGTAGAACAGAAAGATCATAGAATTTTGTTTTGGGGGACTTTAAGGTGTTCCGTGTCATAATATGTTACATTCTTATTCTTGCCCTTGCAAGTCTATCATAAAGCTGACTTCAGATTCGCAGCTCGCAAGCAGTGGTTTCTCTCAAATCCTGACCCTGATAAAGAACTCTTCATTTTTTACAGAACTTTTGTGAAAATTTTTGTGTATGAATTGCATTCTGCATGAAGATGCTGGTGCCAAACTGGTATTGACTTTTATGTTCCCATTCTGTGTCTGTTTTCTCCAGTAAATACAACAAAACAAGTATGTTGAATAAAAGAAACAGACTCAAGCCAGTATGTTACAGATGACGTCAGAAGAGCAGAATTTTTGTTTTGACTTTGTTTTGTCTTTGACTATAATTTGCTGTATACCTTTAGGCACTAGCTCCGTCTTCGTGAAACACCATGTCCTCACATATAAAATGAAAACGTTGGACTTGATGTTCTCTAAGATCCCTTTCAACACTAAAATTTAATAAACTGTACTAGACGAAGCATGCAAAAGCAAAAGGAATATTTCTATTGGTTTTATGAGGATACTGAAATTTAACGGAAAAAATTTTACTCCGTTTTCACTGAGGGAATAGAGTCGAAGGAGCCTATCTTGTCCTGTCCGTAAAAGGTTTGTAGGCACCCGTTTAAGAAAGTTTCAAGTTTCTCCAAAGAGAAACAATGAGTTAATAGCTTTAGAAGGGTCATAATAAGAGGTTATAAGTCTCCGTTATAATTCTTGTTTGAATCACAAGGTTTAAAGTGACCACTAGGCATTACCTAATCCAGCCTACTATCCAAATAGCTGTGAACTGTAATCACCCTAAACAGATGGTTCTTTAAAAAATAACGGGAGGGGGGCAAGGACAGGGTAGACGCCAAAGACCTCAGTAATTCTATAATTCATTCAACAAATCTTGCTAGCTATGGAGATGAACAGTGAATGAAAAAGAGAGAGAGAGAAAGAGAAAGAAGAAAATTCCCTTTGGGAATCTCAATCAGAACTAAAAGAAAAAACAGAAGAGAATGCTTGATAAAGAATGTAAAACTATCTCATTACAAGCATAAATCTCGTATGAACATTGAAGATTCATGTTGTATTTTAGAAAATAAGACCCTTGTAATAAATTCAAGACATTTAAAAATTGCAGAGCACATTATCAAGTTATATTTTGTAAAAATAAAATAAGCAGAACATAAAATCACTACCTTTGTTCATGAGAACATTTCTAAAATTTCAACAGTGCTCATTGCAGTAAGGCATTTAAAAAATGTTTCAAAAGTTCTGTTAGAAAACATGAGGTTATTGAATGTCAGTCAGCTGTTTTCTTACAGTGAAATTTTTTCACAGAAATGGGAAGTTAACTTGCCACAAAAAATTACATGAGATATATATGGATACATTGGTGGTGTAAAAAAATTCAAATACAAGAAAAGCAGAAGTCCTATTTGACCATTATAACAATTGCATTCTCCTCCCAGAAGTAACCAGTGTTGCCATTTGGAGGGTTTTTTTTTTCTTTTGTATGTATATATTCACACGTGTTGAAATACATAATTGTGTTTTATAAAAGTTGGGTTTTCTAAACAAAAGCAGGATGTTGTACATATTGTTCTGCAAATTGCTCCCCTCTTTTTTGTCCAGTTAATGATATATATTGGAGTTCATAGAGAATTTCTCTCCTGGAGTTATCTTTTTTATCCTGAAACATGGACTTTTCCCTATCTACTCAACTGCTGCCAGGAGCACACAAACACGGTCTGCCTCATGGCTCTGTTCTCAGCTTCTTGCGAATTGTCTGTATATTGTCTTCACTTCCTCACCACCCATTCCGTGTTTTATTTGAGAATTTATAACAATTACAGAAAAGTTAAAAGAATATAATAAATATCTATATTCCCATTACCTAGAATGAACTACCCTTGGTATTTTGTCATATTTGCTTCCAGTCTATTGTATTTTACTTTTTAAAATTGAGATATAAAATAAATAAAATTGAGATATAATTGACAAATAACATTATATTAGTTTTGAGTGTACACATGATTTGATATATGTATATATTATGAAATTATCACCATAATAAGCCTAGTTAACATCCATCACTACACAGTTACAATTCTTTTCTTATGATAATATCTTTTAAGATTTACTGTCTTAGCAACTTTCAAGTATATAATACAGTGTTATTAACCATAGTCACCATACTGTATGTTACATCCCCATGACTTATTTATTTTATGACTGGAAGTTTGTACCTTTTGGCCACCTTCACCCATTTTGACCACTCTTCTCCCCCCACCTCTGGCAACCACCAATCTATTCTCTGTATCCATGGGTTTGTATTTTTGTTTTTTAGATTCCACATATAAATGAGATCATATGGTGTTCATCTTTCTCTGTCTGACTTATTTCACTTAGCATAATGCCTTTAAGCTCCATCCATGTTGTTGCAAATGCAAGATTTCATTCTTTTATATGGCTAAATAATATTTCATTGTGTGTGTACATACGTGTATTTATTTTCTTTATCCACTCATCCATTGATGGGCTTTTAGGTTGCTTCATGTCTTAACTATTATCAGTAATGCTACAATGAACATGGGGGTGCAGATACCTTTTCAAGTTAGTGTTTTTGCCTTCTTCGGGTAAATACCCAGAAGTAAAGTTGCTGGATCATACAGTAGTCCTTTTTAAAATTCTTGAGCAACTAACATACTGCTTTCTATAGTGGCTACACCAATTTACATTGCCACCAACAGTGTACAGGATTCCCTTTTCTGCATATCTTTATTTGTCTTTTTGATAATAGCCATTCTAACAGGTGTGAGGTGATATCTCATTGTGATTTTGATTTGCATTTCCCTGATGATTAGTGATTTAGTTTATTTTTAAAAAGAAGTAAAACATTACAGATGAACCTAAGCTTCTTTTAATCATTGCCATATTCCCATCTCTCATGATTTGCAGAGGCAATTGTTATGAGTCCTTCCAGTCCATTGTTTACTTTTATGCACATATTTGTATATCCATAACCAGTGTACAATATTTTATGTGTTCTTTTAAATATACATCAATGGTATCATTCAACAATTGCTTTTCTTTGATTCAGCATTATGTTTTTGAGATATATCCCTGTTTATAATTTATAGATCTAATTCATTTGTTATCTAATGTATAGTATTTCATTATATAATTATACCACAATTTACTCCTCTAGAAGGGACAATTAAATTATCAATATGTTTCATTAAAAAATATAATAGACTTTATTTTTTAGAGCTGTTTTAGTTTCACAGTAAAATTGAGGAAAAGGATAGAGGGTTCTCACATTCCCCCACCTCTCCTCTCCCCAAACCTTACATAGCCTCTACCACCATCAACATCCTGCACCTGTGCAGTACATTTGTTACAATAGCTGAACCAACACTGACGCATCATTATTAATCAAAACCCATAGTTTACATTAGAGTTCACTCTTTGTGTTGTATACTCTATGGGCTTGACAAATATATAATGACGTGTGTCCACAATTATAGCATCATACAAAATAATTTCAATGCCCTAAAAATCCCCTTGCTCTGCCTATGCCTCCCTCTTTCCCCCTAAGGCCCTGGCAACCACTGATCTTTTCACTGTCTCCATAGTTTTGCCTTTTCCAGAATGTCATATCGTTGGAATCATACAGTAATAGCCTTTTCAGATTGGCTTCTTTCACATATTAATATGCAATTTTATATTAAAATAATATTAATATTAAATAAATAAATTAAATAATAATATTAAAATAACATGCTTTGATGTACAACACAAAGAGTGAGCCCTAATGTAAACTATGGACTTTAGTTAATAATAATGTATCAATGTTGGCTCCTCAATTGTAACAAATATCACACTAATGCAAAAATTAATAGGGGGAGTTGGGGAGGGGATTAGGGGGCATATCTGTATTTTGCCCCCAGTTTTTCTGTAAACCTAAACTTGCTCAAAAAAAAAAATCTCAAGGTAAAAAAAAAAAATAAACTTACAAAACTTAACTCAAAATGGATAAACTAAGAGCTAAAACTATAAAATTCTTAGAAGGAAACATAGGAATAAATCTTTGTGACTTTGGATTAGGCAATAATTTCTTATATATGACACCAAAAGCACAAACAATAAAAGAAAAAATAGATAAAATGGACCATCAAAATCAAAAACTTTTGTGCCTCAAAGGATACCATCAAAAAAGGAAACAGACAATCCACAGAATGGGAGGAAAATATCTGATAAGGGTCTAGTATCTAGAATATATAGAGATCTCTTACAACTTAATAACAAAAGATTAATAACCCAATTTTTAAAATAGGCAAAGGATTTGAATGACATTTCCCCAAAAAAGATATACAAGTGACCAAGAAGCACATGAAAAGATGCTCAACATCATTTGTCAATTAGAGAACTGCAAATCAAAACCACAATGAGATATCGCTTCACACACTAGGATGACTGGTGGCGCAGTGGTTGAGAGTCCGCCTGCTGATGCAGGGGACAAGGGTTCGTGCCCTGGTCTGGGAGGATCCCACATGCCGCGGAGTGGCTGGGCCCGTGAGCCATGGCCGCTGAGCCTGCGCGTCCGGAGCCTGTGCTCCGCAACGGGAGAGGCCACAACAGTGAGAGACCCGCGTACCGCCAAAAAAAAAAAAAAAAAAGACGGACAATAACAAATGTTCGTGAGGCTATGGAGAAATTGGAATTCTCAAACATTGCTAATGGGAATGTAAAATAGTGCAGTGTCTTTGGAAAACAGTTTGGCACTTCCTCAAAATATAAGCAGAGTAATTATATGACCCTGCAATTTCACTCTTAAGTATTTACCCAAGAGAATTAAAAACATATGTCCATGTCTGTGAGTTTGTTTCAGTACAGAAAACAAACTTATGGTTACCAAATGGGATAGGGAGGAAGGGAGGGACAAATTAGGAATGTGGGGTTAACAAACTACTATACATAAAATAGATAAGCAACAAGGATCTACTGTATAGCACAGGGTTAAATTATATTCAATATCTTGTAATAACCTATATGGTATATAATTTGCAAAAAAAAATCACTATGCTGTACATCTGAAGCACAGTATTGTAAATCAACTATACTTCAATTAAAAAAAAACTTACATCCACACGAAAACTTAAACACAAATACTCATAGTAGCATTATTCATAATAGCCAAAAAGTGGAATCAATCCAAACGCCCATCAGTTGATGAATGGATAAACAAAATGTGGGATGTCCATGCAATGGAGTATTATTTGACCATAAAAAGTATTGATATATGCTACAAAATGGATGAAACTTTGCAATTGCGTTAAGTGAAAGAAGCCAGATATAAAAGACTACATATTTGGTGAATCTGTTGCATGGAATGTTCAGAATAGGCAAATATGGACGGACAGGAAGTAGATGCCAGGGACAGGGCGAGGTGGGGGAGGAGTGATTGGGGAATAACTGCTAATGGATATGGGGTTTCTTTCTGAAATGATGAAAATCTTCTAATTAGTTATTGGTGATCATTGCACAATTTTGAGAGTATACTAAAAATCACTGAATTGTACACTTTTTTAAAACTAAAATGAAAAATAAAAAGTTCTATGAAAACCTTTGTGACAATTTCCTTGTGGAATTATGCAAGAGTTTCTCTTGGGTACATATCCAAAGTGGAAGTATTGGGTTGTGAATTATGCACATTCATAATTTTAGTAGCTACAAACAAATTGCTCTCCAAAGCAATAGTACCAATTACAATCCCAATAACAGTACTTTTTTGCTTCACATCATTGCCAACATATCCTATTTTTATGCTTTTTAGTTTTTGCTAATATATGAGTATGAAATGGTATCTTGTTGCTTTTATTTGAATCTCTACTCCTCAGTGCAATTGAATGCTTTTCCCTCTATGACCATTCGAGTTTCCTTTTGTGGTTTGCCTACTCCAGTGTTTTACCCATTTTTCTACTGGATTGTCTTTAAAAAATTGATTTGTAGGAATTCTTTTTTTTTTTTTTTGCGGTACGTGGGCCTCTCACTGTTGTGGCCTCTCCCGTTGCGGAGCACAGGCTCCGGACGCGCAGGCTCAGCGGCCATGGCTCACGGGCCCAGCCGCTTCGCGGCATGTGGGATCTTCCCGGACCGGGGCACGAACCCGTGTCCCCTGCATCGGCAGGCAGACTCTCAACCACTGCGCCACCAGGGAAGCCCCTGTATGAATTCTTTAATCTTTATCTACGTCACTTATTGAGCCTTGTTTGTTATCTTTTGCAGTATGGAGTTTTTTTCTAGTTTAAGATAGTAAACTTATTAACCTTTTGCTTTATGGCTTATGCCTTTTCTTTTTTTTTTTTTTTTGGCTACGCTGAGTGGCTTCTGGGATCTTAGTTCCCCAACCAGGGATTGAACCCGGGCGCTCGGCAGTGAAAGTGCCGAGTCCTAACCATTGGACCGCCAGGGAATTCCTGGCTTATGCTTTTTAAGTTTTATTTATGAAAGCTTTCCCTACCTTGTAGCCAGAGGATATTTCCCCATGTGTTCTTCTAGTATTTATAGAATTTGTGTCCCCCACTCCCATCTGTATATAGTTACTCCATCTGGATTTTACTACCTACTTCTTTGACTTAAACTTCATCCCAGTCACAATGGCCTTTTTCACATTATCCTGTTGTATTTTTTTCATAGCACTGAAATTATGTTGTTTAATTGTTTGCTTGTTATATTCTTTCCCCACTAGCCTGGAAGCTCCATGAGGGCAGGAACCATATCTATCATGTTCTCTGCATTATTCCCAGCACCAACTCAATAAATGACTGAATAGATCCTATGAATGACTGAATAGATCTACCTTATTATTTTACAGTGCTGCATGGTATAATTACATAAATCTACCAGAGTTTACTTAATGCTTACTATATTCATGGACTTTCAGATTGCTGCTAATTTTTTGCTATAACAATGCTACTCTAAAGATTCTTCTATGTGTCTTTATTTATTATTATTATTATTTTGTAATTGCATGTGACTGCAAATAGGCAGGGAGCCAACAGAGGTGAATAAATAAGACTATATCCTGTCCTCTTTCCTAACAGCATTTCTATTTCCTTTTTCCACAGAGATTTAAAGAGCCCTCGTACCCAAAGTAATTTTGAAACATAAAGCAAGTTTGTTTCTTTTAATAGCTAGATCCAAAGAGAAAGTTTTTGCTTTATCATCAAGAATGTATTCTCTGTCCCAGTCTAGTTAGATCTGAAATTCTCTTATGTCTCAGAAATCACCATGGATTGTAAGAAGATAGAAGACCCTTAAAATTACCTCTACAAATAATTTTAACTTTGATCTTTCATCATCGTCATCTTATTCATCTCTGTTGGCTCCCTGCCTGTACATGTCTTCAGCAAGTTATACTAGAATGTTTAAAAGTCCAGTACTGGACATTTCGTAACTATCATTTTTAATGGATATTTATTGCTATTTGTATTCCCTTTATATTTAATAGCTGTTGGTATACTGAAGTATATCAAAAATGTATAATTTATTTTAAGAAAATTAGTACTTAAAATCTGCTTCTGGAGGGAGTCTTTACAACACATGTTTCATCTCAAGGACAAAAGCCGATCAACTAAGAGTGTTAAAGGGCTGTGTTGTGAAGAATTATTCAAATTCTGTTGATAGTGATATCTGCCAAGGGCAAGAGAAAGGGGGTGGAAGATAAGTCAATGAAAAGGTCTCTAAAATCCAGACTGAAAGGGAGGAAAGGGTTCCCAGAAGAACAAAGAGATCAATAGTGTCAAATACTAGTGGAAGGATTCAGGATAAGGGTAGAGAAAAGCCATGGGTTTCTTGTTTAAGTTTAAAGAGAGCAAATTCAATAATATATGTGGTAGGATTAGTAGTCAGATTATAATGAGTTAGAGGGGGAACAAAAGAATTGGAGAATGAGGCAGTAAGTATATTTCTGAAGTTTATAAATTTGTGAAATTAGTAGGTACTACACGCTAGAACTAATTTTATTATATACAGTTTTTTAAATCTACATTAAATCTAAGATTAGACTGCATATGAATCGGAAAGAATGTAAAACCTAAGGCTAGGACTATCCATCCAATGACTTTGTAGCACCTGATCTTAAGCAATAAATTTCAGTACCATTAATCTAGCTTTTATCTCACATTTGTCAAACAAAGAGAAAACATCAGGGAACCACGTCTAGGGGATTAGCTAAACTACCTGGAGCAGTGATTCTCAGGGTGCATTTCCCTGACCGGCAGCATCAGCATCACCTGGGAACTTGTTAGAAATGCGTATTCCCAGGCCCCATCTAGGACTTACTGAATCCAAAAAGATTTGGAGCCTGGAACCAGCAATTTTTTTAACAAGCCCAACAGGTAATTTGGGTGTACACTTGAGTTATTATATTGTAACATATTATAATGGTACTTTCTTATTAAATAAGCCACATAGTTATTAAGTTACTAATCTACTTGGTGGACTTGGCCTAAATGCTATACTGCCAAACCCTTTCAAGGCCTCAGAGCCAACTGAAAGTTTTTTAAGGGTATTGTGGTCTATTGGCCAGTTGTGATATATTAAGAAACCTCAGTGATCCCACAAGTGAGAGAAGTTCCTTTCCTTAAGTCCCTGGGGCTTGAACTCAGAAGTCTCAGGTACCCAGAGCCAATTCCTGACACATCAAAACTACGTACAGTCATTTTTGACATATTTGTCTGTGAAGAACAGAACTATTTGTTGAATTTTTGCCTCACTACCCATTTGTAACATATGCCTCGCAAAAATTCTCCCCCTCCTTTTTTTACAAGTTTATTTGTACATCTATTACATTGCTGTATTACATATAATATTACATAATAATATATTATACTGCATTTCAAAATGATCAGATCCTTTAAAAAGATCCCTTCACGGGCTTCCCTGGTGGCGCAGTGATTGAGAGTCCGCCTGCCGATGCAGGGGACACGGGTTCGTGCCCCGGTCCGGGAAGATCCCACATGCCGCAGAGCGGCTGGGCCCGTGAGCCACGGCCGCTGAGCCTGCGCGTCCGTAGCCTGTGCTCCGCAACGGCAGAGGTCACAACAGTGAGAGGCCCACGTACCGCAAGAAAAAAAAAAAAAAAAAGATCCCTTCATCTAGAAAGTGTGCTTCTCCTACTGAGTTCTCCTTTCAGCCTCGCAATTATTGAAGGTCTTTACATAAAGAAATTAAAAGCTCGCTTCTTTGTATAATATCAACCCAGTGTCAGAAAATAGATGATCTAGCCAGTATTTACAGGCATAGTGTTGACTCTGCTGAACCTGTGCTCACTACCCAAGGCCCTCTCTTACTTTCTCTGACTCTGGTTTGGTCCTAGTTACCTCCGTTGGTCAATCTGTGCTATGGGCACGAGGCTTGAAGTGGCATCCTCACATTTGCCAGTGCTGTGTATGCCAGGGAAGGTCTAAGACAGAACCCCACCATTGAGATCAATAATTGTGTGATTCATATTTGTAAAACTGAGAACATTTATTTTCAGTGTTTTTTTTAAATAAAAATTGAAAATGCTCTTTACTAATCAACATTTTATTTATAGTGAAAGTTATAGCATGGGTTTAATGGATATCTACATCATCAGATTCAAAGCATTTTTTAACAATAACCTTAAGAGTGACATCTTTGTTTCTCCTTCTGAACTTTGTCCTTAATTTATCTTGTAACTATATGAATGTCTAGACAATCTGTGCTTCAGAATTATCATGTAACCTTGAAATGATTGATAGTGATTATGATTGTTTTAAATTCATGTATTCAACATATTTACAATTCATTAAAAAATTTTTCCAAATTGTTTTGAATTCATTGCTACCAATCAAATGCAGGTGCATTATTTTCCTGTCTTTATTAAATCCACATTTCAATTAGTGCAATGGAAAATCATATATCACTAATGTTTATTAATAATCATGCAATAGCATAAACTACCATGTTTCAAATACCATCTAAACATTTATCAACATTTAAATTGACAGTATTTTGATGAAAAACTGTCAATATAAAAATAATTTCTCCTGCCTCAAAAATAATAATCCTTATAAATCATGGTTTGGTTTGAAAGAAAAGAGGAAGAATGTTTATGAAAGTTCCTATAAAAATACATCTAGTATATTCAATAATGTGTATTTAATGAACTCGGTTTCTTCTAGAGTAAGTTGAACTGAAATTTCTGACTATTGCCCTAAATTTATCCAGATTATCAAATCAGCATTTTATTTTCTGCTATGCAAACTTTCCTTAAAATCCCAAATTTGAAATACTGCACTTAAAGACATTTCTATTGCAAGGGGAAAAAAACCCCATAAGTTAGTACCATAATAATTATAAAAGTGTAAAACAACTGCAAGAAACCCATACCTCTCATGCTATTGGAGTCCTTAACAGATGACAAAGAATGAAGACCTCCTAATTGTTAATAATTTAACTACCAGTTCAAACTATAAAAGGCGAATATGTATTATTACCAGATTGGAAATTAGTCTTTGTTGCCAGACTTACACAGCTCTTCCTCTCCACTATGTTCAAAGGAGAGCAAGATGGTGATTTCCAATATTATATACCTACTAATGTATCATTAATAATATTGGTGGGACCTTAACCTACATATGCTACATTTTTCAAGGTTCTCAATATATAAATGTTTCAAATAAGTGTTCAATACAAATTCTGGTGATATAGGTTGGCATTTCTTAAAAAGGTTCTATTCCTGTAAGTGGTATTTCAAGAATAGTATTCACAATACTTTTATCTTATGAAGAGAGTGCTCCCTCGAGAATCAACATTTACATTTCAAAATTTAGTAATATGTATAACCACAGAAGAGTGGAACAGTAGTTGTGTTTTCAAGAGAAAGAACTCTATTTCTTGTAGCCATTCAAAGCATATATCAGAGTTTTGCAAAATCAGGAAGTAACATTAACAACTTACTTTCGCTGTCTTTGATAGAGAAAAAGTGATAAAGTGTATTGTTTTATAGCTAAACGTCAGTTAGAAAGAAATTGACCTGAATGCTTTGAGATGAACTATTTAATTTTTAAAAAATTAGTTGTGTTTAAATGAAAGCCCTTTTTAATGAAAGTCTTTGAAAATTTACAAATAAATTACTTCCATAACTTTGTAACTACAATTTAATTCTCCTTTAACAATGGAGAGTCTAATTTTCTCCTACAGTCAATATCTGGAAGAACAAATTTTCATGTGCTATTCCAGTCTGTATAGAGACCCTGTTCTTGGAGCTTAGAGGCTGCTTTTTTCTAGAAGGGGGATTGCAGCAAAGATTTCTGAATGGGTACATGACATTTTATTTTATTTTTTATAAATTTATTTATTTATTGGCTGCATTGGGTCTTCGTTGCTATGCGCGGTCTTTCTCTAGTTGCGGCGAGCGGGGGCTACTCTTCATTGCCGTGTGCGGGCTTCTCATTGCATGGCTTCTCTCGTTGCGGAGCATGGGCTCTAGGCGCATAGGCTTCAGTAGTTGTGGCTCGCGGGCTCTAGAGTGCAGGCTCAGTAGCTGTGGCACACAGGCTTAGCTGCCCCGCGGCATGTGGGATCTTCCCGGACCAGGGCTCGAACCCATGTCCCCTGCATTGGCAGGCAGATTCTTAACCACTGCGCCACCAGGAAAGCCCGGTACGTGACGTTTTAATGTAGCTATTTTATGTGGCCATTTTGGTGCACTGATATTTTTTAAAGTTTATCACAAGTTAATAAAACTTGCTCATAGTTACATAAAAAATTAAAATATAACACATAAAAAGGGGAGAATAAAAGTCTTCCTTTTACTCCTCAGAAGTAACCACTGCTGACCCTGTAGACTTTTAAAAAATGTATACACTAGCATAAAAATCCCTTTGAAAGTTAAATAAAAATGAGCTATATATATGGTTCTGTACAGTTTCTTCATTTAAAAATTGTATGAAGGATCTACCTAATTTTAATGGCTGCATATTATTGTATTCTTGTAGCATAGTTTAACCAGTATTCTATATATAAATTTAAGATATTGCTAGGTTTTTAAAAATTACAGTGATACAGAGTCTATCCTTGTATATACATTTTAATGCATTTATGCAAAGTAACTGACAAGTCAAAGTTTTTGTGGATTTCATTGTTGATAGATGTCAAATTGCCCTCCAGATAGGTTTTATCAATTTATAACACCACTAATAGTATATGAAAGTACCTGCTTCCCTATTCACTTTTTAGTGTATACATTTTTGTGCTGCTTCAAGGTTTTTTGTTTTATCAAGAATGCAAATCACCTTTTCAAAGTTCATAATTTTTCTAAAGTGGTGAGATAATTTAAATTCAGTCTTTTTCTTTTATGGCTATCCTATTTTTCCAAAACTATTGTTGAATCAGCCATCTTTTACTCATTATTCTGAAATATCATCTTTATCATATACTAAATTCCCATATAAATATTAGCCTTTTTCTAGATTCTTTATTCAGCTTCGTTGATTTGTTTATCTGGTTGCAAAGAGTTTCAAGTACTGTAGCTATATAAGTTTAAAATTCTTATAAGACTAATTAATCCTCCATAAATGCTCTTTTTTAAAAAAGTTTTTTTTCCATCTATTCTCATATTTCTAGAAGAATTTTTTTGGCCAGTCAGATTGTTTTATTGTGGTAAAATACACATAAAATTCAGCATTTTAACCATTTTTAAGTGTACAGTTGTGCACATTCACACTGTTGTGCGACTGTCACCACCATTCATCCCCAGAATCTAGATGAATTCTAGTAACACTTTGTCAAGTTCCAAAACATAATGCTGTTGATATTCTGATTATTATATTCAGTGTAGAGATTTACATAGCAATAACACTTTTACATTATTGTTTCTAACCAAGCACAATATATGTCTTTCCATCTCATTCATTCATCACTAACTTAAGAAACATCTGTTGAGTGCCTATTATACTGAGAACTCTGCTAGGCACTGGAGATATAATTGTAACTAAAGTAGTGTATCTGTTATCATAGATTTTATGAAATCCAGTAGGGGAAATAGAGATTAAGCAAACAATTGTACATATAAACATAAAATTGTGAAGGGAGAGATACATGCTGGGCCTATATTAAGTGATTTGATCTAACCTTGGGGGTCTGGGCAGTCTTCCCTGAAGAAGTGACAACCAAGCTCACTCAAATTACACTCAAATATACTCAAATCGTCTTCAGTATCGTCTTCAGAACCTCCAATTGGCTTCATACAGGCCCAGAACATTTCTTAGGTTTTTCCCCGAGTATATAATCTTTGAAATAGTATACGGGATCTTTTATTCATTTTATTTTCTAACTGGGTCTTTTCTCTTTATCACTTTATACAAAGTGATTGAACTTTGTATTAAATTTTTAAACAGTTGCCTTTGGATTTTTTGACTGTTTTTGAGGGAACTCGTTCTCTTATTCTTGTACATTTTCCCTCAGCCATTAAGACAGGAATGTTTGCCAAAACTTGCATTCTTTGGGAAGTTTTAGGGAGATGCTGCTTTCTCCACCTCTGTGAATGCAAGAGGGATTTATCTATTTGGTGAAATGGTGAGACTATGACATCTGTGTTGAGTAGAATTAATGCATGAAAGGTGGCCCATCTCTCTTAGCTCTTGATAGTCAACAAGTAAGGCAGACCCCAATCCACTCTGCAGCAGGCTGGTTCACATGTTTACTCTCTTGACATAGCTCTCCTGTTATAGGAAGGATGCTCGAGTTCCACACACTACGTTACTTCATGTAAAATTGTTTGGCCAAGAAAAAATTGGAAATTATATTTTTATTCTTATATCTTGGATTTTTACCTATTTCAGAATGAAATTAAAATATTTAATTGTATCAGCTTGGAGAGTTTGATTAAAGAGCATTCTGTCAATGAAGTACTTACTATTCACTAGACCAGTGGTCACCAAACTTTGTTGATTGCACATTCATCATAAAAAATTTTTAATCATCTATTCCTAAACTTTACTTAATAAATTACCCACATGTACTATAATAATGTTCTTTGTATTATAAAATATACATGGAATCAAAATTGTTAAAGGATGAGATTTTTAAATAATTTTTACTTATTAATCATTCTCAAATGTTTTGCTCTCAGCAATAATAATAATTATAATTTCATTATGTTTTAAAATCTTGGTTTAACAATTTGGATATAAAGCTTCTTGAAAGTCTGATTCTACATTCAATTTATTTCACTTCTTGGTTTTAATGTCTATAATGTATGAAAAAATACTTCAAAAAGGTACTAAGGTTCAAAGGGAAGTGGTGCAAAATCAGGATACTCATTTTTTATTATCTATATCCTAATTATGGAAATTTCTGTTGAAAATTCCACTAGAAAAGTAGAAGTTTTTGTTGAAATTCCACTAGAAATCTTCCCTAATGTCAATCAGATGGTGTATATCTAACATATGGATTAAATATCTACTGTAAGTCTTCATTGGAAAACTTTCAAACAAGTTTGACAATTCTGTTTCCCAATTTCAGCAGACTTGATTTTTTATAGATGACAAAACATCATTTTCAGCAATAAAATCACAGAATGATAGAAACATTTCCAAACGTGTTTTCAAATTGTACTTGCTTTTTTTTTTAAAATATGATGGCTACTCAGTGAATCACCTTTTTTTAAATAAAAATTTTATTTATTTAGTTTATTTATTTGGCTGCGTCGCGTCTTAGTTGCAGCACGTGGGCTCTTACATGTGGCATGTGGGCTTCTCTCTAGTTGTGGTGTGCGGGTTTTCTCTCTCTAGTTGTGGTGTGCAGGCTCCAGGGTGTGTGGGCTTTGTATTTTTTGGCACACAGACTCTCTCTCTTTAAGTTACCCGAACTCAGTAGTTCTGGCATGCGGGCTTAGTTGCCCCGTGTCATGTGGGATCTTAGTTCCCCGACTAGGGATGAAACCCAAGTCTCCTGCATTGGAAGGCAGATTCTTTCCCACTGGACCAACAGGGAAGTCCCTGTACTTGCTTTTGATAAGCAATTACTTTTCCATTCGTTGTGAAAAGGTCGTTATTACCTTGAAGGAACAGATAAAGTGTTCCTTTTTTCTGTTCCCCAAAATATCTGCCAACATTGCATTTGCAGAGAGCCCCTTGTCAGCACAGGAAATTTGAAACACTTTCTCTTTTGTAAACTCATCTTCATTTTGGCAGCTCTTTTAAGTACTCTGCCACAAAATATCAGTAAACCTCTCTCTGTTGTATAAAAAAATTTCATGCCCATTCTACGGCTAATTAAAAAGTATTGTAAAGAGTCTACACCAAAATTTTAAAGTCTTGTTTCCATTAAAATAGATGATATTCTGTAGAATTTCATACAGTCTGGCTCCAACTTTCCTGTCATTGTAACTTACCAATGAAGAATCCAGTGATTTGATTTCACGTGTTATTAGCACTGTAACCATGTTCCAGAGAATTCATTTATTCTAGTGAAACCAGTTGCTCCACTAAAAAAAATCAGTTTTGCTTTCCCATGCAAAATTGTTTTTATTAGCTAAGTCATTTATTACTGAAAACATAACCTCTCTGGGATATCTTTCTTTTAATGGCTCAAGAAAAATAGTTCTTCCTGTACTTCATTCTTAACTCAGAATTTAACAAATACCATAAGCTGAAACAGATGAGAAACACTTATACGTTCATCCAAATGAATAGGAAGAGAATAGAGCTAACTACCTGCCTTTTTTTAACTTTTTCATTTACTTTTTTTTTTTTTTTTTTTTGCGGTACGCGGGCCTCTAACTGTTGTGGCCTCTCCGGTTGCGGAGCACAGGCTCCGGACGCGCAGGCTCAGCGGCCATGGCTCACGGGCCCCGCCGCTCCGCGGCAGGTGGGTTCCTCCCGGACCGGGGCATGAACCCGTGTCCCCTGCATCGGCAGGCAGACCCTCAACCACTGCGCCACCAGGCAAGCCCAAGATTTACATATTTTGTTCCTTAAATGGTTACTTCTTCCACCCTGCTAAATCAATTACCACCTTCTACTCAATTTCCATCTTCTAAAAATCCATTAAAATCTCTTTTCTTCCCCCTTGTTTGCTTGGTCCTTTTGGATTATTAACTTGTTTTCATTCCTTTATGATAATTTTAGAAAATAGGAGGAAGTAGAGAGAAACTGTTATGTTACTCTACCTTTTAAAACCAAAAATCCACGGAAGGTTTAAGCAGGAGAGTCAAGGATTTGCTCTCTCTACAAGGTAAAGCACTGGTGACTTTATGGAGAAGAGGCTGAAGGAGGGAGAAAGTAGAGGCAAAGCTGGTTTAAAGCTATTGCGAAGTCCAAGTAAACAGTAAAGAGGGTCTGAGTTAGGAAGGTAGCAGTGGGGAAAGCAGGGGTACAGGAGAATGTTTTTTTCTTCCTCCAGATGCTATCAATGTGTGACTGAATGAAAAGGGTTAAGTTGAGGGTCAAAAATTATGTAAAGGGCTTTCGTGTATGTGGTTGGCTAGGATAAGGAAGCCACTGAGAGGGGCAACAGCGAAGGTGCAGACAGTTTTTTGTGGGACTTTGGGGACATTACATTTAGGAGGAGGCAGCGGGACTGAAAGAGGATTAGGATGAAGGGAAATCAGAAGCCAATGGTATTTCACAAGATGCAGAGGTCAACATTTTCAAATGTAGGTAGGTCCTGTCAGACAAAGTAGAGAAAACCCTTGGGTTTGGCAATTAAGAGTTGATTTGTGACCTCTGAGAGAAGTTTTCATGGAAGCCTAGAGATGAACGCTATATTCTACCTGATCAAAGAATGAGGGTGAGATGATGAAATAGAGGCAGCATATAAGATATAGAAAATGGAATAAATCAATGGGTTCTCAGGGTCACAGGAAAGGTTTTTATAGAATGGAACAGACTTACATATGTGTAGGAAGAAGGAAAAGGTAGAACTGAGGAAAAGGTTGAAAATAAAGTGAGGACACAATTGATGATTCAAGGCCTCAGAGGACACGTGATTAAGTGCCTCAGAAAGAAGGGCACCCCTGAGGTTCCTAGGATTTCCTTCTTGCAACCTCTGCTCCCCTTAAAACACACACAGAATACACCCACCTACAAAATTGTCTTGTACTCGGATGTCTCTATCATACCAGTTCAGTCTATAGGAAACAATTTGTCATTGTAATATATATCCCCAAATATGAATTATTCAGTCCAGGACAACACAAAGGAGGCACTATCAGAAGAGTCTAAGGTTGTCTTTGGCACTCCTAGTTTTGTTCCCACTGAAGTCTCCCCATCAGTGTGTGGTAAACAGATCTCCCATGCTCTCTGGTCATCCAGCAGATAACTGTTGTATAAAATATCCCCACACACACACCTCCCAAAGACTCTATACTTCTCAGGAAGAATACAGAGTTAATACACAGCTATTTTATAACTCTCCACCCTCTTAGCTTGCTTTACTTTTCTTCAGAGGAGCAGGGCTGATTTTCACCTGATTTACTTTAGCAGGGCTACATCAATTGTTATAATATTGAGATACTCTACTTCTATGCTGGCAAGCAGATAGCTGCTGCCCCACATCCTGAGTGCATCCCCAGTTCTTGCTATCCTAGCATCTCCCAGACTTTCCCATGATCTGGCAACTAAAGGGATAACACCAGTGAAAACTAGTCTAAGGCCTGACCATGTTCTGAGGGGTTAGGGTGGGAGTAGGAAGGGGTATGTGGGAACATAGTTACAAGCGAAAGCTGATATACTAACACATTATTGGGAAGTTCAATGTCAAGGAAGTTGGAGTGAGCAGGAAAGGGAAGTGAGGCAGGGAAGGAAGGGAGCAAACACAGAGGAGTACAAGGGAATATGAACCCATACCAAGTATCACAAAGCTGGCCATACCAATGTTAAATATTTGAATATTCCACCCTGCATAGTACTTGTCATTAGCTGAAATTATATTATATACTTTAAAAATATACATTATATTTATATTTCTAGTGTCTTCCCACTAGAAAGTAAGCTGCATGAAGGCAGGAATTTTGTTTTGTTTAACATTGTAATTCCAGGATGTAAAATGTACTGAGTACATAACGGGTGATAGATAATATTTGTTGAATGAATGAATCAACTCATATTAAGGAGAAACATTTTCCAAATAAAGCACATTTTATGTAAATTCCTGGCCATAATACATGTAGTACTTTATATTATTTTTGCAGAGTGGTTTCCATTTCTCATTTTTTATTCTCCAGCTTCCTAATCATGCCCAGAGGCCTTCTTGTACATAAGAAATGACCATATGGTAACCATTTCATGTTACCATCATCTACCTGTGGTTCCACCATCTATCTACTCAAAGACCTGGCAAAACTCTGAAGTCCTTGGTTTCCCTTATCTTAGCCCACCAAATAGGTAGTCAAGGCATCTAAAAGGGAAAAGAGGGAGATTTGTTTTCTCCTGCACAGAGCATTCTCTCAAGGGTGGGGGACAAAGGTTACAATTTAGCTCACTTAGACTTGGTATTTATGACTTTGCTCTTTGAAACAGTTCTCTTTCCTTCACTGCTCATGCTGCTCTAACTAGTACTCAAATATGTCTTTTTTTTTTTGAAATATACATTTTCTTAGTGTGGAAGTTTTATAGGAAAAATTATTACATGCTACAAGTTTAAGTGGGAAATGATTATCAAAAGTAGTCAGTTTTATAGTACAACCAAGAACTACCATGTTTAGATTTTCAATTTGGGAATTTAAGGGTGAGAAAATGCTAATTAATTAGATTAATATATTCATGACTGAGACAATCTACTTAATGTTCCTTTCCTCTTCTAACCTTTCACTTCATCAGCCTAAGAGCAATCATCTGTAATCATTTATAATCATCTGATTGCAAACTTATTCAAGATGCTGACTCTCACTGTGACCCTATATTTTATCTCCATCATCACAACATATTTTTTAAAATTTTCTTTTATTTATATATTTTTCTATACACAACATATTTCTCTAAATGAAAGAAAACACAGTTTTGTTGCGATGTGATATTATTGCTCAGATATCAAGATGCTGGCCATCATGATCAGATTCATCTTTATAATGCTCGGCACAACTTAGGATATTGTGCCATCTGGCAAGGAAATTTATTTAATATAATGCTTAGAAAATCAAAGCCAACCTCCTACTAAATATTTTTCTAGAATAGAGGTGAGAGAGAATCACACAATATGTAAATCCAAAAAGATGTAGACAATAAGTGGGGATACCAGTGGTATTTGAGTCTGGGGGCTAAAAGTTCCAGAAATCCTACAAAAGAAAACAGAAAGGTTTCATATTTCTTTTACAGCTCAGATGAATAGTTTTGTATTATACCATCATATAGATCAACTGGAGATCACATGAAAAAAAGAAAAACCCTAAGGATATGAGATTAGTCAAGGAGTATATTTCACATAAGTTCATATCAATTATCTTATTACTGGGCTCTACTCTACTTTGCCTATAACTTTGATCTACTTCATTTAAACTTCTTAGATTCCACTTCCTGGCTGTTGTACACTCCTAGTGCTATCATTAAAGTTTTTTTCTTTTTTCAAGGATAATTTTCAACAACTAAAGGGCTCAGCAAACATCTTGGTTTTGGTTATCCTTCCTATAATCTCTCAGAGCAAGTGGTGAAAGTAGACCAAATGTTGGAATTTGAACCAACAGTTCCTGAACGTCTGCACTGTGGCATGCACTGTGCTGGGCACTTTATTTACACTGTGTTAATCTTCATAACCCCATTGAAAGGAATATATGGTCACCTGATGAGTAATTTGAGGTTTAGAGAGATTAAACAACTTGCTCAAAATCACACACCTAGTTTTGAGTAATAGATATTATTAAAATATCTGCCTATTGTAGTTACATTTGGGGGGGGAAGTCATTATATAGAGTTACAAAGAGTACTATTTACAAGTGAAATGATGCTGGGATTTTCTTATAAATAATCAGATAGGAGATGTGGTGGGAATGTGGGTGAGAGCATAGATATAAGTAAGTTTAGCCATCAGTTAAAGTTGGGTGATAGGCTCATATACATAAGGGTTCATGATATTTTTTTCTACTTTTGTATACAATTGAACTTTTCCACACTGAACAGATTTTAAAAGTAAACTGGAAAAATAGAATCATGATAAAAAAGAAAGTGTAAATGTGTAGTAGCGTTCATCTTAGCAATTCAATAACTCTTTCAGCTATATCCTTTTAGAGCTGATCTTGAGGAAGGACCCTGGATCAATTTCACGTGCATGGGTAAATGGGCACTTTCATAACTTATCTAATAAAAAAGTGATGGGAATTCCCTGGTGGTCCAGTGGTTAGGACTGGGCGCTTTCACTGCCGGGGCCCGGGTTCAATCCCTGGTCGGGCAACTAAGATCCCACAAGCCACGCAGCACGGCCAAAAAAGAAAAGCAGAAAAAAATGAATATTCATAGCAATTATTAAGATCCTAAGCTGTTCCTATTGATCCTAACCACACCTCTCTCTTTAAATAAACTATGGTCCTAATTCTTAATTAAACAGAAGACCCAAAGACCAGTTTGTCAGATAGCCTGGTCTGTCTTCGCCTCTTGACTCCATTTAGTGTGCTACTTTACTGTCTGTTCATTCTTTTTAACTGCAAAGTGGCAGGAAGAGAACAAACAGCTTAAAGCAGTTGATTCACCACTTTTGAGCAGCCCTATGGAGAGGTTTTCTGGAGGTAGGTAGTGTTTTCAATCAACATAATTATCAGTTTCAGTACTAGCTCTGCCTCTTCCTCAACTTTCAGCTGTCTAAATTAAAAGGGGTAATAGGAAAGTCCATCTTAAAACTGAAGTAGTTAAAATACCACCACTATCTTGAAAAAATTTGGGCATGGTGACCGGTATAAACCAGCTGGCACCTGTTACAGGATGTTTTAGCCACCACTCCACCTTCTGGCTTCAAGGGCAGTGTTGCTGACATTTTCAAAAGCTTTAGAGCTGGTAGCTTACCAGGAAGTACTCCTCATATAGTAGAGGCCGGCTTGCCTACGACTGGGCCTTATTTACTGAGAAACCTCTGTGATTGAAGAGTTGGGCAAAGTATTTCTGGTGCTAAAGAATGGAGCCAAAGACTTCAAATGTAGGCTGTGAGGCCAAGATCTCAAGGACTAGCCGGCCAAAAGAGGTAGGGAGTTAGAGAGGTAGGCTGGAATGGAGTTTGAAGGTAGAGCTGTTCCTTTTAGACGTATTTTACCAGAGAGTGGAAAATGGAATTGGTTTGTACATCCTATATGCTTATACTAACCCACTCCCCCAAATACAAGACACAGTGTCAAACACGGTTCTTTGGAATGAGTTCCAAGCCTGAAACCGGACCCTCAAACGAATGATCTGAAATTCTTCATCTATGTGTTGCTGTGAAGGTATTTTGTAGATGTAATTAACATTCATAATCAGTAGACTTTAAATAAAGATTATCCTGGGCTTCCCTGGTGGCACAGTGGTTGAGAATTCGCCTGCCGATGCAGGGGACACGGGTTCGTGCCCCGGTTCGGGAGGATCCCACGTGCCGCGGAGCGGCTGGACCCGTGAGCCATGGCCGCTGAGCCTGCGCGTCCGGAGCCTGTGCTCCGCAACGGGAGAGGCCACAACAGTGAGAGGCCCGCGTAGCGCAAAAAACAAAACACAACAAAAAACAAAAAAAATAAAAAAAAAATAAATAAAGATTATCCTGGATAACCTGGGTAGGCCTGATTCAATCAGTGGAAGGGCCTTAAGAGCAGAACTGAGGTACTCAGAAGAAATTCTGCCTGTGGATTGCAACTTCAGCTCACGCCTGAGAGTTCCAGCCTGCCTCTCCTGACACCCTGCTCTACAGATTTCAGACTTATCCCCTAGCCAGCCCCTACAACTGTGTAAGTCAATTCCTCGCAAAAAATTCCTTAATATATGTCTCCTACTGATTCTGTTTCTCTGGTTGAGCCCTGGTATAGTGATTGTGCCTGAGTATTTTCAAGCAGTTATTATGTGTAATTCAGACTTCATATTTTAACAATAGCAAATACAAATATTTTTATGTATATATAGGAGTAAGAGTATGTCTGGGCTGTATATATATGTGTGCTCTTTTGACTAGGCTTGACCTTCAGCTCCCATGTCCTTCCTTGTAGCATTTAAGAATCCTGTAGCAAGAATTCTGCTAAGGCAGCTTAACCAGAATCACCCTCCCTCAATATCTGATTGAGTGCCTCATCCTTCATTATCCCCCAGTTGATGTCTGATTACACCCACCTACTTTTGGTAAGAATACTGTTGAGTGATGTAGCAATAATCCCCCTTATGCCTGATGTTTCTTCATAGTAATTTTCCATCCACTGACCCTCTATCCCCTACTCCTTGGCTATAAATTCCCACTTTTCCTGTTGTATTCAGAGTTGAGTCCAATCTCTCTCCCCTATTACAAAACCCTACCACAGTAGCCCCCGTTGAATAAAGTCTGCCTTACCATCTTAAAAAGTGTCATGAATAATCTTTTCTTTAACACCTCCACACTTTTCTTGATCACATATTTCTCAATAATTTTTTTAACCATTCATATATATATAAACATATATACATATATATGGTTAGATTTCAAAGTTTATACTGTTATATCATGTTCACTATTTTTAAAAATACAGATATAAAAAGAAAAAGAAAAATGTTGATATTAAAAAGTAAATATTACAAATGGGGATTGTACTATTCTCTTCCTGTATCTCAAAAGTCATCTTGCATTTATCTCACCTTGAGGTCATTCCTTAAACTATTTCCCAACAGAGGGTGTACCAAGGTGATTCCTGGGTTCACATCTTAAAAAGCAGTAATGGTGCCTGTTGCAATTTCTACTTTTAAATTCTCAGTTAAACAAAAAATAACTACTGAAGTTTTTTCTCTTTAAAATGGAACACTTTGAGAGCGTACAAAAGACTCCGAAAGAGTGAGCACTTAGGACAGTTAATACCGATCAGCCAAATGTGTCTAGGAGTCAGTCACTCAGTTGATTTATCACTCTGCTGAACCCTGCTAACGACAGTAGCAGTCTTGATACCTGCAGTTTTTAATGGTTTTTATTCTTAGTCAAACGAATTTAATTAACATCCCAAATGGACCACTGATTTAAAATAGGAGTCAAAAGGAAAATTCTTTCAAAATGTTAGTTAATGGAAAGCATTAAAACTAATAAATCTGCATTTTTGTCTCAGGGTGATTTTCGTATCCATATATGTCACTTAGTACATCATATCAAATATTTAAAGGAGAAATATAGTGGTGATTACACCCAATTTGGCTATTTATTGAGAATTACAAAAAAGTTATGTTTCTCATGTTTCATTTGCCAATAAAACCTGAAACCTTCTCTCATCATCTACAAACAAGACGCAAAAAATTAATAAAATAATTTGATTTTTTTAAAACATAAAAGCAATTATTCCAACCATCAGTCAAAAAAGCAGTTTCTGCTTGGCTTAAATCCTCTAAAAGTGTACTTAATTTTTAGTCCAGCAACAAGCCCTTTTCTTACATATATGAAAATTTGTATTACATATTAAATAGAAAAAAATTTGTTGGAAGGAAAAATTCCACTCAAAAAGTTTTGGTATTTATACATTGATTTTTACTTTTGCTAAACACAAAGTGATGAAACATTACTAAATGTGCTCACAGAAGTGAAAGGAGTTCATGATTCAATAAAGGCAGGGAAATTCTGCCTTAAACTAACATGTTTCCAATAAGACTGAAAATAGACGTGATAATCCAATCTCGAATAATATACAATGTGCGTGCCTCCTGAAACTGGTCACGTTTGACATTTTAATTACAGCACTATTTTTCTGTCAAGACAGCAGCCAGGTCTGCTTCATGTCGTATCAACACTTGATTTATGTAAGCAGCGACAAAACAGTATAGATAGCTGTTAAGTTTAGGGCGCTTTTCAAATATCCTCGAATGGACACTAATATGCAAATCAAAGACCATTTTGTTGTAAAGGCAAAAGCTAAGACTTACTATCCGCTTAGTACGTTAATTACGAACATCTAGCAGAGAGCCAGGCACAGTAGTGGAATGTTTGAAACACTAGTATTTATCTTTACAAACATACATGAAGTCTTTCCAGTCTTCCTAAGTGTCCTCTGGCCTTAATGGTGCTGATAAGTGAAAGGATTAAAAAAGCACAACGGAACACATGAAAACCACAATAAATGTCAGCGGTTGTTAGCAACGAAGAGCTCAGCGACAACCACATTTAAAGCCATAGGATCTTTGCGCCCGATACTTGAAATCCCAAGGTTCCCTGGGGGTGGAGGCGGAGTTACATTCAAATTGACAGCTTTTTCAGCCAATGACAGAGCCAAGCAAAGGACCGCGAGAAGCCCTAATTCTTTCACATTACAACGCTGAAATCATACGAGTTCTGAGCGTATGTGGGTGTTTCAGGGCCCGATTCGAACTACTAAGTATTTCTCACCCGCAGTTACTGTCTAGTCAACATAGCAATTCTCTACCCGAGTGTGGCTCTGTGGGAGTTCTAGCGTCTAAACGCTGAAAGAAAGTCACATCGCCCTATGTCAACGGAAGGACCCATTCGTCCGAGGAAGAGGCGGAACTCGTTTTATTCTTGCTCTTTATTGGCCACGCAGCAATGAGACCTAAGCTTTCAGCACAAACGATAAGTCGTTAAAACTTCCGCTAACGTAACGTAAAGGGCAGTGCTGTGCAGCGCTATACGGAAGCTGGGTCTACGCTGGCGCAGATATCTTGCATTCGTCCAATCCGGAGAGAGGCCACTCCCTGGCGCTTCTTCGCTCCCCCCGCCCAACCTCTTTCCCTTCCCCTGGGCTATGGCCCGCCTCTCTGCTGCTGACCAATCCTCTGCATCCTCCTTTGTGCGTTTATCCAATCAGAGAGGTGGAGGGTGGAGTTCCGGTCGACCGGTCCGCGCAGAGGCTGTGCTCCGAGTTCTCTCCTGCAGCAGTTGTGGGTTCTCTGATGAGGTATATTTCCCAGACTTGCGTTGTGCAGGTTCCTGGGATGGGCAGCTCTCTAGACGGGCAGCGACAGTGCCGGTTGACTGTAGAAAGCCGAAGCCGCTGAGCCTGTAGCACGAGGAGCAGAGGGAAATGGGGAGGAGCTGGGAGGAGAGAACCACGTGTTGGGGCTTCTGGTGCAGTTGTCGGAGCCCCTGGGTCATGCCCGTGCTGTCCCTGCCCCGCGGGCCTTCCAAGGGTTAGGTTGGTGTCGCCGAAGCCGCCCCCAGCACTCCTCTGGGTTATTTTTGAGTAAAAACAAAGCGCCTATTCGTCAAGTGTTCAAGGAGAGGTAGCCAGGACCTATTTTTCCCCTACCCTCATTCCCTTCCCTCGCATTCTTAAATTACCCACCTCCTGGGTTGGTTAATTTTCGGGGTCAGAAAGCAGATTTTCCTTTGGGAAGAGACGTGCTGGAGTATATAGTACGAACTCTGAGACTAGCTTTCATGATAGGCACTTTACGTGTATTATCTCATTTAATCCACACAGCAACATCTAAAGGGTTAGGTACTGTTACGGTTCTCATTTTCATGCGAAGAAACAGATATGTTAAGTTACTCGTCCACGTGTTCTCTTCAGCTTTTCTCTGACCACTTAATTGAGTGTGACATTCGGCTTCCACGCACGTAAAATTTAAATATGGTATTGCTTGTAAAATGTTGGTCTTGTTTTCTTTCCTAACTTGAAGTTATTTTAGAAGTTAATAAAACATACCTAGAAGTAAATCGATTGATGTTATCGAGGTAAAATGATCTAGTAGAAAGACATAAGAGTAGGAGCCATTTACTAACCTTTGGGCAAGTCACCTCAGCCGCCGCTTCCTCCACTGCAGAATTGAAATCAATTCCAGACTTGTCTACTTCCTGGAGTCGTGAGGATTAAATGATATAATATGTATAAATTACTGATGTTAACTACATATGACAGTTTTATGCTTTTCAAATTCTTCCCTGTGGAAGCCAGACTATCATTAATATGCAATATATATTATAATTAAAGTATTCTGTATATACACACATACAGTGGATAACATGCAGCCTAGTACCACCTGAGTGTGAAATACCTTTTAAGCATATGTGGCCCACTTATCTGCTTATCCAGGGTTCAGGATAGTATTCCCTGTGAATGCAGAAGTGGTACTTGTCTGGTTTGTATTCTTTCCTCAGACTGCTGTAGATAGCATAAAGCAAAAGTAGATCAGCTCATTTAACTGCTTTTCTGAGTTCTGATTACTTTTGGAGACTCTGAAGGGAGGTCCCATTTCCTTGCCTTTTTCAGCTTCTGGTAGCCTCTTATATTCCTTGGCTTGTGGCTCCTTCATTTTAAAAGCACATCACTTCAATCTCTGCTTCCGTAATCATATCACCTTCTCTGCCGTAGTCAAATCCGTCTGCTTTCGTCTTAGTGGGGGCACTTGTGTTTATACTTAGGTCCCATCTAGATAATCCGGAATAATCTCTCCATCTCAAGATCCTTAGCTTAATTATAAAATCCTTTTTGATGTATAAGGAAACATTCATAGGTTCCAGGAATTAGAGCTTGGATGTTTTGGGGGTGCATTATTTTTAGCTTGCCACAAAGGGTATAAAGAAGGGTAAAACATATCCTATCCTAGTGCAGCTTAAAGTCTAGTAGGATATGCTGTAAGAGAAAAAAAAAAAATGACTTCTGGATTGCTGTGAAAAGACCTTCTAAATTACCATAGGTTGGTACTTCAGCTTTTCCCCTGGAAAACAGAAGAGGTAAATGAATATTCCTATGATAATGTGGATACAAAGCCTGAATTAACCCCTTAGAAGAGTGAAATTTCTTTATATTCTAATCTTCTGCCTTAAAAATTCATGTATTGCATTTAATTTCATATTTGTATTTGATACTATTTTGAACTATTGCCACATCATAACATTGCTGTTCTACGGAGATAGACAGTTTATTTTGTGGCTTCTTATAATAGCCAGTTTACTATAGTCATAGGTGTGTCCCCTAGTTTAAGAAGCATGACCTCAGATGATGGGGATTTATTATAAGGAAGCCATCTATGCAACTAAATACGCTGAGTCTCATTGCTCCTAAGGCTAGAATATGCACTAGGCTTCTTGGAGAACTGGACTGATAGTCCCTCATGATTGATATCCTGTAGTCCCCCCAGCAAGGAGATAGTAGCTCTGATGACTTCAGTGTTTTGTTGTATCTTCAGAAGGAGGTAATATTCTGTTCCTCTCATGTCTGGCTGGAATTAATAATTCTCAGGAGACAGAATCTGATGAGTTGGGTTTGTTACCATCCCACCCAGTGTGGATATGTTGGAATAAGATAAAATACGAAAGAACCCAGCTTCAAGTAGGCATTCAGTATATAAGAACTACTCCGTAACAGTCTCTGTGCTTTTTGCGTGGAGATGGAAGGGTAAAGGGCAAGGAGAAGCACATGCGGGACATTTCTGTGGGCCAGCCCTAGAAGTGACATACATTGCTTTTTCTCAGGTTCTTTTGGCTAAGACTCTGTCACATAGCCACACCTAACCAGTCTAGTTGTGTGCCTACCCTAGTGATCTGCTGATGAGTTAGCAGTCTGCTACAATGGACAGTACCTGTAGCCAACTTCTTAAGACTTGTCCTCAGCCCTTAGTTTCCAGCCTTTAGTTTCTTCACCCTGTGAACTCTGTTGACGTCCAAATGCCTCTAGACAAACCTATTACACAAAGTTCTTTTTTTTGCTGGCTCCATACCTTTGCCATCATCAGGTCCACAAGAAGAAGTCTCACATCCTTTGCTCTATAAATAACAATGCAGTGCGATGCACCCATTTGTCCTTGTTCTGTTTGAGCAGGTATCCAGCCACAGTCTCTTGGACTTTTCCAGGCATGGCTCTTGTATCAGCAGTCTACAGGGTACCAGATCAAGGTCTGAGTTTGACTGTAATGGCCTATATGGGAAAAGAATCTAAAAAAGAGTGGATATATGTATATGTATAACAGATTCACTTTGCTGTACAGCATAAAGTAAATCAGCTCTACTCCAATAAAAAATAATAATTTTTAAAAAGAAATTTTAAAAAAACGTCTGAGTTTGAACCACTCTCATGCATGGTAAAGTGGGCCCGAGCAAAAACTTCTGTAATATTTTTCCACAAATAACTTATTCCAAAAAAATTCTTTATCAGCTTCTTTAGTGCTTTTATTCCCTCAAATTGGTGTCAAGCTAATGATTACAAGACTAGTTTCAGGCCGTCTTCTTTGCAAGTCCAATGTGGGTGGTCCACCACCTAACTTAGGGCTGTGAGGGTATATAGTACACGGTTTATAGCTACAACATTTTTATTTTTGTGCACTTAAGGTACAGTTTATTGGGTATTTTCTCGATAATTATATAACTGATAATCCAAACCTAAGCTATTTCACTTATTTGTTAAATGTTCCTATTTGGTTCACCAGCCTTCTCTGTTCCTTGGCTGGGTAGTAATTCAGGTGAAATAGATACAGAGGAATGAACATTAAAAAATTTTTTTTAAATAAATTTATTTATTTTTGGCTGCGTTGGGTCTTCATTGCTGCATGCAGGCTTCCTCTAGTTGCGGTGAGTGGGGGCTACTCTTCCTTGTGGTGCGCAGGCTTCTCATTGCGGTGGCTTCTCTTGTTGCGGAGCACGGGCTCTAGGCGCACGGGCTTCGGTAGCTGTGGCTCGCGGGCACTAGAGCGCAGGCTCAGTAGTTGTGGCTCATGAGCTTAGTTGCTCTGCGGCATGTGGGATCTTCCCGGACGAGGGCTGGAACCCATGTCCCCTGCATTGGCAGGCGGATTCCTAACCACTGCGCCACCAGGTATGTCCCGAAATGACCTTTTTTTTTTTTTTTTTTTTTTTGCGGTACGCGGGACTCTCACTGTTGTGGGCCTCTTCTGCCGCGGAGGACAGGCTCCGGACGCGCAGGCCCAGCGGCCATGGCTCACGGGCCCAGCCGCTCAGCGGCATGTGGGATCCTCCCGGACCGCGGCACGAACCCGCGTCCTCTGCATCGGCAGGCGGACTCCCAACCACTGCGCCACCAAGGAAGCCCCGGAATGAACATTTTTAAAAACTATCTTTGAAACGGATAATCTCTGGGAAGCTAGCATTTAAGTGATTGAGATGAATGGTAGTTAGAAGTGATTTTTTTTTTACTTCCTGAAAAATAGTATTATTGTAGAGTTACGTTATTTCACATTTATGCATTTAGAATTGGATTCAGTTACCTTGTTTGTGTGTGTGTGTAAGTAACTCCCTATCACTTAGCTTTAAATGCAGATTTTTCTTGGGTTCCAAGTTCATTTTGGCTGAATTAACTTGTTCATCATTTCAGCTAGATAACTTGTACATCATATAATAATGAGATTTTTAGCAAATCTCTTTACATTTTAACGACCATAAAACTTCATTATGTTTTCTGCTGTATATTTTCCAAATTTTCTTGGCTGTGAAACAACTTGAAAAGTATAAAGCTTAAAATTTTGGCAGCATGATGTAATAGAAGAAGCACTTGGAGTCAGAAGGTATATCTAGACCATGCAAAATATTTAAGTTTTCTGAGCTTAAGTTTCGTATTTGTAAAATAAGAATAATAGTACTTCTCCTACTTAACTCTCGGAGTTGTGAGAAACAGATGAAATAAATACTGTAGTCCTTTGAAAAATGTAATTCTTTCATAAACAAAATACAAGGTTGTAGTAAGTATCTGTTATACCTTAAAAGGGTTCAAATTTAGCATGAATTTTATTGTGAAATCCACTAGTTCATGTGATTTTTTTTTTAAGTTTTTTGCTGCTTCATAAGATGCCTGGACCAAAAAATGATAAAAATCCTGTCTATCAACTCTTTAAAATTAATATTAGTGTTAATTAATATTATTTTCCCAATTTCATTCCTTTGGTTTGCTAACAGTACAATTTCATAGGAAAATTAAAAGAAACCTCTTCTTCCAAAGACTAATAACTTTTCCTCATAGCGTAAATTAGTTTACCATATCAGTTAATATATTTCTTTTACATGTTCCTTTGTATTAGTATGTATGCTGAGGTAAGTGATGGCTCCATTCTCTTTGTGGACATTCATCCTGATCATTAGTACTTTATATTGGCCTAAAAAAAAAAGAATTTCACCATTTCTTGAATTGCAATGGAGCTAGTGGTTAAGAGCACAGATCCTTAAACCTGACGACCTGAGTTGAATACTGGCTCCAATTATAACTACTTTGTAGGCTGTTAGGATTAAATGAGTAAATATTTGTGAAGTGCTTAAAACAGTGCCTGACAAACACTATTAAATAAATTCCTTCCTTAATGATTTTATTCAGTATCATTCATCAAGTATTAATGTGAAATAATAGCTAAAAGAGAAAAAGCTCTAGGGGATGGCTTATATTTTAAATTATATCTTGTAGCTGATACTTTAAGTCTCTAAGCCTATAAATACTTGGAAATTTACACATCCATTCAACTAAAATTTGCACTGGATTTCACATCATTGATATTACCACTGTCTTAAAAAACTTTGTTAAGGCCTTCCACGTATTCATGCTTTAAATATTTTAACTTTATGTTGCTTGGTTGTATGAAGTCATTTTGATTAGTGCAAATAAGAATTATAACAGGACTTTACATATGAATGGCCATTTAAGAATGCTTTGTAAAATATTTCCTTTATATCATTTGAGAGGCAGTATAAGAAAGTATTTAAGAGTGTGGGCTCTGAAACCAGTTTTTTTTTTTTTTTTTGCGGTACGCGGGCCTCTCACTGTTGTGGCCTCTCCCGTTGCGGAGCACAGGCTCTGGATGCGCAGGCTCAGCGGCCATGGCTCATGGGCCCAGCCGCTCCGCGGCATGTGGGATCTTCCCGGACCGGGGCACGAACCCGTGTCCCCTGCATCGGCAGGCGGACTCTTAACCACTGCGCCACCAGGGAAGCCCCTGAAACCAGTTTTGAGTTCCAGTCCCTGGTATGCATTTGTGAGCAAAGTGACCTCTGGTGTATCACCTACCTTTTCTAAGGTTTACTTCCTAATTATATAAAATGGGAGAAGTAAGTGTACCTATTTTGTAGGGCTGTCTGGAAGGTTAAATGAGATACAATGCATATAAGGCATTTAGAACAGTGCCTGGATTATAACAAGAGTTCATTATGTCTTAGTTACTGTTAATGTCACTGATGCATACAAAAGTATCAGTAAACAGAACAAGTGGAAATGTGAGGCAACCAAGATTCAGATTGGATCTGTGATTTACTGAAGGTCACAGGCAAAAAAAAGAAAGTAAGCCTCCTTACTTCTAGTGCAGCTCTTTTCCCATAAAAACACTGCCTTCATTTCCACCTTTAACACCTTTCAGCTCACTCATATTGACTAGGTCCATCTCAGAGGCACGTTCCTTCGTTTTCCATTGTGTTTCCAATTCTTGGCTGCTTGTTAGAGTATTTTTATCTTGGTTCTAATTCTGTCAGACTGCTTCCGTTTCTTCATGAATCCTTCAGCCCTGTATTACTCAGACCTAAAGTTGTTAGCATGCATGACAGGCATCTATTTTCAAGAAAGGAAGAAAGAATAGATACTGAAGCTAAATTTTTCATAGCGGTTAGTGTTTGTTGTTGTTGTTTTTAAATTAATTAATTATTTAAATTTTGGCTGTGTTGGGTCTTCGTTGCTGTGAGCGGGCTTTCTCTAGTTGCAGTGAGCGGGGGCTACTCTTCGTTGCGGTGCACGGGCTTCTCATTGTGGTGGCTTCTCTTGTTGCGGAGCACCGGCTCTAGGCACGTGGGCTTCGGTAGTTGTGGCACGTGGGCTCAGTAGTTGTGGCTCGCGGGCTCTAGAGCGCAGGCTCAGTAGTCATGGCGCATGGGCTTAGTTGCTCTGCGGCATGTGGGATCTTCCTGGACCAGGGCTGGAACCTGTGTCCCCTACATTGGCAGGCGGATTCTTAACCACTGCGCCACTGTGATTTCATTAGCCTATCATTAATTTGTATTTAATGTAGCACTGAATTATTTTTGCAGAGCTATTTTATTCTTTCCAAACTTTCCCTTCCCCTGCCCCCACCCCACCCTGAGGTTGTAAAGTCAAATTGAAGTTATTTCTTAGGAACTGAGAAGGGAGCCTGAAAATCACACAAATACCCTGAGCCATTATAAAAATAGGAAGAATACAATTTCATGAATCACTGGGTTATTTTTTAAAATCTTTAAAGATTATAATGTGGATGTATCTTTTTGGCATCAAAAGCATGTTTGTATCATATAAGCAAGGCACAAAGTATTTAGTGCATTATACTGGAATTTTGAGTTAGTTTGATCCTGTAAAGTATTTTGTGAAAGAAGAGTTGCATTTTGAACATTCTGGTCTGAGATTTGGGTTTGCAGATCTAGTTATTAAATTGCATTCAAACCATCAGGTGTTTGTTGAATACTTTCTGCCTGTAGGGTACTGTGTAAGATGGTAAGATGATGTTCCCAAATCCTAGCCCTTTCCTTAGCTTCCTCAGTTATGCCTTCCTGGTGCTTTCTATGATGTTAGGAGGTTGAGTGAATTTACCTCTAAACTGTGGTTATGGATGTTTTATCAATATTGATAATATTACTACTATTTAATTTCTCCACAAAAGGGACAGCTGCTTCTAAAGCTTGGGTGGGTGTGTGTGTGTGTGTGTGTGTGTGTGTGTGTGTGTGTGTGTTTCCTGTCTTTGACTGTCATTGTTTTACATCTATGTGTAGTTCCTTGTCTTTGCCTCCTGCCTGCCTCTATTGAGTGTGTTTTGTGTGTGTTTATATTTTTATACTCCTCTTATGGGAAGTAGCATTTCGTGAGGTAAGCTGTGGAGTTAATCTCAGGCTGGTGGAGGATTGATATTAGAGAATTGGAAAATACAGTTCCTGTCCTTAAGAAGTTTATACTTTACACTGAGAAAGAAGCAAATATAAATATATAAAACATATAACTAGAGATAAATAACACTTTAGTATATTTGGTATATGATTGCTAAATGAATAGCAGTTGATCTTTTGGCATTCAGAGGAAGTAGAAACTCACTTTAGGCTGAGTTAAGAAGGATTTTGTAGTACTGGTAGAATTTGAGCTATATCTTGAAGCATGGGTATTATCTAGATAACTCAAGAAAATGATGTAGGGTTCTTGGAGAGAGTAGCAACTCTTTTGCAGTTGTATTGTGGGGAAAATATTTTGCCTAGCCTATTAAAGTATTGATGAGTCTGGGCTTGCTATAAAATATAGTGTGTAATTCACATGTTCAAACATCTGCAGTTCATGCAGAAACAACAAAAGAATGTATGTCGTACTTTATAAAAATTAAGTGTTTAGTTTATGTACTTAAGAAATGTTTGTGAAATCTATATTTGCTTTTATTTCTGATATACTGAGTGTCAATATTTTTTACAACATGAAGTTGGCTTCTAAGAATAAAACTCTCACATGATATTTCTCGTGTGGGAAGTAAGAAATTTTCCCGTTCTTGACATCTTTGGCCAGGAATCAGATGTTAAGTCAAGTGTTTCCTGTCATGCTCTGTATCAGGCACAGAGGAGGTTATTGCAGTTGCAGGCGAGAGGTAATGGAAAACAGGAGGATAGTGGCAGGACAAACAGTGAGGAGATGGATGTAATGGGTGACTTTCAAGGTAGGCTTTATTAGCGAGGAGAATCTTGTCGTTTGCCTCCTTTTAATCAAAGGTAATTCTGAGATTTTGAGCCTTGGTGACTGAGAAGATTGTGCAGTTAACAGAGATGAGGAATATATGTTTGAGTTACATTTTGAGTATATTTAATTTGAAGTTTTGGCAGCACGTTCGAGGGTAGAGATCTAGGCAGACATTAGAAATATGGGATTGGAATTTTGAAGAGAGATCAGGGTTGAGGATAAAATCTAGGAGTTCACATAGAGGTAGGAATTTATATTGCTAGGTGAAGAGGAAAAAACAACTTAAGAAAATCTCAGTTATCCTGGGTAACAGTGGAAATTTATTCTGTTTAGAGACTTTGTAATTAAGTCCTGAATGATGTTTTTTGTCATTCTCTAATTTTTGCACCTGTTGCTCGATGGCAGTAGTCATCAGTGCCATGAGCAAAGAAGGCAAGTATTAAAAAAGAATTTGGTAGCTTAAGTCTTCATGTTTAGTAAAGTTAAACTTGACAGTACAATATTTCCAGTCCTTTTTATCCTTCACATCAGATCTATACAGTAAGTGTGGAATTTTTTTTTCCTCTTAATATCCGGCTTTTGTAGCATGGTTCAAGAATTATGCCTTTTGTTGGTTATTTCTCTGATATCAGGATCTTTCACTGTGTTCAGAGGAAAGGAAATGAGTTTAGAACTTAACTAGATTCTGATCTTCCCGTGATATGGCACAAAGTGCTTAAGAGAACTGGTCTGTCCTATTGAATCTTTACACGAATATAAAGCTATAAATATTTATGTTTAAGGGTTTTTACCACTGCTTTAATTTCTATTTCAATAGATCCCTTTTGGATACTCATCTAATTTGGAGTAGTAAATAGTGAATCTATACTTCAAAATGTAAAAGAAGATATCTTTATCTATTTATAAATATTTATAAACTGTTGCCTTTTGTATGAGAGATATGTGGACATGATTATAAGCTCTCCAGTATTAGGAAGCCTCATTCTGGCTTAACCTTATTTCAGGCACTGGTTAACAGTGGAAATTAAAAGAATTATTAGTATGTTAAAGTGTTAAAGCATCTTTCTGTTTGGTGACTTTTGGGGAGAACATTTCATACTGTGATTTCACTGTAGAAGTATCTAGTCTGCTTGTCTCCCTGCCCCCACTGCCCCCAGTGTATATATTCAGTTTGATGTCAGTTATCATGGTTAACAGCATGGGGGATATGTGTATATATATATATATATGTAAAATCTAATAGGTTATTCTGCAAGTTTATTGTTTGACACTTGCATTTCTTTGAAATTCTCTGTGCTGGCACTTCCTGGTCTTTCGGGCCAGGCATCATTCTGAGCACTTAACATGTAGTAATTAGTTTATATCTTATAACAACCCTGTTAGGTTGGAACTGTTAACCTCTGTTTAAAGAATAGGAAGCTGAAACACATAACTAGTGAAGCCAGAATTTTCTTTTTTTAACATCTTTATTGGAGTATAATTGCTTTACAATGGTGTGTTAGTTTCTGCTTTATAACAAAGTGAATCAGCTATACATATACATATATCCCCATATCTCCTCCCTCTTGCGTCTCCCTCCCATCCTCCCGATCCCACCCCTCTAGGTGGTCACAAAGCACGGAGCTGATCTCCCTGTGCTATGCAGCTGGTGAAGCCAGAATTTGAACCCTGACAGTCTGGCGGTATACCCATTCTCTTAACTACTGTGCAATACCTATTTCTCTAAGCCTCAGTTTCCTCACCTAAAAAGCAGCAATAAAAAGATTATCTTTTAGGATTATTGGTAGGGTTAAATGAAGCAATACATGTGAAGAGACTGATACAGGAACCTAGTTATTAGTTAATACTAGCTGTCTATTGTTTGGACACTTTTCTGAGGTTCTTCTGGTTCTTTCTTTGTCTCCTTTATAGTTTTTTTTTTTTTTTTTTTTTTGCGGTACGCGGGCCTCTCACTGTTGTGGCCTCTCCCGTTGCGGAGCACAGGCTCCGGACGCGCAGGCTCAGCGGCCATGGCTCACGGGCCCAGCCGCTCCGCAGCATGTGGGATCCTCCCGGACCGGTGCACGAACCCGTGTCCCCTGCATCGGCAGGCGGACTCTCAACCACTGCGCCACCAGGGAAGCCCTCCTTTATAGTTTTTATTTTTCCTCTGCCCATTCCTTTAACTGGTGTTTCAGGGTTCCATTCTTTTTTTTTTTTTCCTAATTCATATGTATGTATGTATGTATGTATGTATGTATGTGTGTATGTATGTATGGTGGCGTTGGGGCTTCGTTTCTCTGCGTGTGCTTTTTCTAGTTGTGGCGAGTGGGGACTACTCTTCGCTGCGGTTCGTGGGCTTCTCATTGCGGTGGCCTCTCTTGTTGTGGAGCATGGGCTCTAGGGCATGCAGGCTTCAGTAGTTGTGGCTCGCGGTGTCTAGAGTGTAGGCTCAGTAGTTGTGGCGCACGGGCTTAGTTAGATCCCACATGCCGAGAACTTCCCGGACCAGGGCCCGAACCCGTGTCTCCTGCATTGGCAGGCGGATTCTTAACCACTGCGCCACCAGGGAAGCCCTCAGGATTCCATTCTTGACCTGTTTTCTTTGGTTTTTTTTGTTTTTGTTTTTGTTTTTTTTGCGGTACGCGGGCCTCTCACTGTTGCGGCCTCTCCCGTTGCGGAGCACAGGCTCCCGACGCACAGGCTCAGCGGCCATGGCACTCGGTCATAGCCGCTCCGCGGCATGTGGGATCTTCCCGGACCAGGGCACAAACCTGTGTCCCCTGCATCGGCAGGCGGACTCTTAACCACTGTGCCACCAGGGAAGCCCTGACCTGTTGTTTTATATCATTCTGTATAATTCCCTTTCGGGAGTTTCATCCAAGTCCCTAGTTTTTCACTACTGCCTATTTCCTATAGTCTGATGACCCAGTTTTATACTTTCCTCCTGAGCTGTAAACTGATGTATCCAAATGTCTATTTTACATCCTCCCTTGGCTACCCCCATATGTCCCTCCAGCCTGATGTGGATAAAACTGTAAAAGGATTTTAATCCAAAATGGAATTGAAAGATATGGAATGGAGAATCTGACACTTGTGCTCTCAGAACAATGAAACTTAAAGGCTGAGAGACTGATTTCCCATAAATGCCTGATTTACAAAAGAGTGAAACTTAACCTCTGACCAATGAATCTCTCCCCATCTTTGAGCCAGTGAACTCTGCATGGCCCCTAATTGGACCCTCCCCTTTTGCACTCCTTGCCCATAAATGCAACCCAGCCTAAACCTTCAGTGGACTCACCTGTAGCTTACTTCAGCATGCATGTCCTGAACTGCAATATCTCTGCTACTCCAGGATAAACTCGATTTTCGGTAACTCAGCTTACCTCTTTTCTTTTAGGTTGACATTGCATGGTGTCATAAGTGATCTGAAGGCGCCAACCACTTGAACTTCCGGGATCAAGTGAGGTTCCTGCACTTGAGTCCTTTGCACTGTTTGCTTCTGTGAGTCGCTGTAACTTTCAGTTTGGTAAGTCTCCTCTCAGATCTCAAGCTACCTCCTTTTGGTTGAGCTGTCTTACTTTATTCAAAATCTAGATAGAGACAGATTGTCTTTCTGGTAAGTACTCTTTTGTTTCTGATAATTTTATCTAGTCATCTGAATGTACCAAAGGTGGCCTCCCCCTTGGGGAATCCTAGCCAGTGCGGTACGCGGGCGTCTTACTGTTGCGGCCTCTCGCGTTGCGGAGCACAGGCTCCGGACGCGCAGGCTCAGCGGCCATGGCTCACGGGCCCAGCCGCTCCGCGGCATGTGGGATCTTCCCAGACCGGGGCACGAACCCATGTCCCCTGCATCGGCAGGCGGATTCTTAACCACTGTGCCACCAGAGAAGTCCCCACTCAGGCGGCTTTTAATTCCATGTGTATAAATTGCCTGCACAAGGACTTATCCTTGTTGGTCAAAAGAACCTGTATCGAATGGGAGACAGTGTTCACCCCTGACCTTGTCAATCTGCCTAATAAATTAGCTCACACCATAGAAGGTGACTCTAGAGAAAAGACAACTAAGATTTTGAATCTACAACACCAACGGATAGAAACTCCAAAGCAAATCCGTCCTACAGGACTATGACATTATTGTAAAAAACCTGACCTTGGTAAAAGGATTGCTACAAATTGAAATCCAAATAGTCACAACCTTCTAAGAACCCATGGCCAAACCCACCCCCAATGATGGGACTCCAAGGACACACAGGGACTGTTCCTTGTTCTGCCATTATGTAGACTGGAGGAAACGACTCTCCAGATCAGGGACAAATTCCTTACAGTATTTTTTTTAATACATTTATTTATTTGTTTGTTATTTATTGCTGTGTTGGGTCTTCATTGCTGCGCGCGGGCTTTCTCTAGTTGTGGCAAGCCGGGGCTACTCTCTCTTGCCGTGCGTGGGCTTCTCATTGCGGTGGCTTCTCTTGTTGTGGACCATGGGCTCTAGGCACACAGACTTCAGTAGTTGTGGTGCACAGGCTTAGATGCTCTGTGGCATGAAGAATCTTCCTGGGCCAGGGCTTGAACCCATGTCCCCTGCATTGGCAGGCGGATTCTTAACCACTGCACCACCAGGAAAGTCCCACCTTACAGTATTAATTGACACAGGAGCTACTCTTATAAGTGCTCAACCCCACTACAATTGAACAGTCCCTTTCTTGGAGTAATATGTATGTTCAAATAGTGGGAGTCTTAAAAAAACTGCAATGTGTCCATATTTCTCAGCCCATATTTTTTTGTCTGGACCTTTGCAAGATAAATGCCTGCTCCCAAACGTTTACTGGGATGAGATTTTCTGGAGAAATACAATGCTGCCTTTTTTTTTTCTCTCAAAAGGCAGAAATATCCCTTGAGTTTGAATTCTACACTTAGGAAAACTTAACCCCTTTTGCCATTATTGGCACTCTACAAACCAAGGCAGTCCAAACTTTGTACTCATCTGTCCTATTAAACCTGGTATTCCCTAATATTTGGACAAAATTCTTAACAGAAAAAGGCACAATTCATGGTGCCCCTCCCATTATGATCCAGATTGACCACACAAAACCTCTCCTAAGAATAAACAAATATCCTGTGAATAAAGAAGGTTGACAGGGCATAAGGCCCATTATAGAGGACCATAAGGCCCAAGGGCTTATTATCCTTTGTGCTAGTCCTTGTAATACCCTTATTTTGCCTGTTAAAAAAACAGGATGGGGCTTCCCTGGTGGCGCAGTGGTTGAGAGTCCGCCTGCCGATGCAGGGGACACGGGTTCGTGCCCCGGTCTGGGAAGATCCCATATGCCGCGGAGCAGCTGAGCCCGTGAGCCATGGCCGCTGAGCCTGTGCGTCCAGAGCCTGTGCTCCGCAGCGGGAGAGGCCACAGCAGTGAGAGACCCGCGTACCGCCAAAAAAAAAAAAACAAAAAAAACAAAAAAAACAGGATGAGGATGGAGATTTGTCCAAGACCGTTGGGCAATAAATAACATTGTAATTCTCTGCCGTCCTGTCTTTTCTAATCCCCACATGCTGTTGGTATCCATCCATACTGGAAGCAACTTTTACATTCTAGTCAACTTATACAGTGGGTTTCTAGTATCCCTGTTGAAAGGGGTAGTCAGTGTCTCTTTGCCTTTACCTGAAGGACAACAGTACATCTGGACAGTCATGCCTCAAGGCTTTACTGAGGCCTTCTGACTTCTCACAAGTTTGAAAGACTGGTTTAAATGACATAAAATTCTCTGGAGGCTTTCTGGGACTAGCTGGTCATTGTCATGATTGGATCCCAAATTTCTCCTTAGTGGTTCAGCCCCTATATGCCTTACTAAAGAACACCAACCTGACCCCATTGTTTGGATGATCAAGATAGCTTGGCCTTTCAGATCTTGAAGGAAAGCCTAATAAATCCACCTGCCTTTGGACACCTAAATTATCAGCTACCCTTTTTCCTTTTTGTATATGAAAAGGAAGTGAATGCCCTCGGATTACTTACCCAAAAACATGGGGACTATCACTGACCTTTAGGTTTCTACAGCCAACAGTGAGATCCAGTGGCCTGAGAATACTCCACCCCCACCCCTTAGAGCGATGCCCGCTTCCACTCTTTTAGTAAAGGCTACTGAAGAGACTGTTATAGGATCCTCCTTGATCATCTTTGTACCTTAGCCTGTTGAGCCTTTCTTAAATTTTGCACCACACTCAACACCTTTCAGCGAGATGTCTTACCACCTATGAAATCCTCTTACTAACCTCCCCTCATATGACTCTTATTCATTATAACAGTCTCAACCCTGCTATCCCTCTTCCCTCTTGCACTGATGAAGTTCCCCATGTCTGTTTGACTTTGATGGATCACCTCTTGACCCCTCATGATGACTTACAAGAAACCCCCTTGGTGAATGCTGATCTGGTTAATTGATGGTTCCCTGCCTAAAAAGTGAGAATGGCAAATTCTGTGCCAGGTATGCAAGGTCATTGAGGCTGCACCCTTGCCTTCGACCACTTCAGCCCAACAAGCGGACTTACATGCTCTCACTCAAACATGTGTTTTAGCCAAAGGCAAGACGGCAAATGTCTGTACAGATAGTTGACATGCCTTTGGGATAGCCCATGACTTTGGAATGTTATGGAAACAGTGGGGTTTCCTTACTTCTAGTGGAGTTAAAATTAAGAATGGCCCTTATGTCCAAAATTTGTTGGATGCCGTACTGCTGCCAACAGCTCTAGCTGTCATTAAAGTTCCTGGGCATTCCAAGTCTGGTTTTCTGGAAGCCAAAGGAAACCACCTCACCAGGAATCCTGCAAAAAATGCCACCCTTCTGAGATCTATAAACCAAACCTCTGTCATAGTCCAGAAGGCTACTCCCCCTGGCAAGGACCTAAGGGAACTAGCCAGGGAAGTACAACAGTTGGCCTCTGAAAGAGAAAAACAGAATTGGAAAGTCAAAGGCTGTTGGTACTGTGAAGTAAAGGGACTCTGGTTTGGACACAGTAATAAATTGGTCCTGCCAAAAAAAATCTAAAATTTCCCTTTTTAACTACCATATATGAATTAAACCATTGGTCCAGTGAGAAAATGGTAACATTTATGAATCAATATTGGTGGAGAAACATCGGCAAGGCCACAAAAAACACATATCTTGTCCTAAATTCAACCCAGAGGAGACTATCTACACTGCCTGGGGACATTTTGATTTACCCAATAGACCATTTGAGGTCTGGCACATGGATTTCATACAGTTGTCCCTGTCTCATGGATATAAATATATTAGACTAGTAATGGTGTGCATGTTTTCACATGGACTGAAGCATTTCCATGTAGAAAGGCAGCTGCCTCTTCTGTAGCTAAAGTCCTTTTAGAAAAGATTACTTCCATTTGAGGAACCTCCCTGGAACTCCATAGTGACTGGAGAACCCACTTTACTGGGTAAGTACTTTCACAAATCTGTGCCATCTGGCCAGTTCTACAACATTTTCATTTTGCTTATCATCCTCACTCTTCAGGACTGGTTGAACATACAAATGGAATTATCAAGATCCATTGGCTAAATTAGTTAAAAATCTCCAGATACCTCAACCAAAAATATTTCTGCTGGTTCTTCTAAATCTTGGACCCGTTCCATTCAGGATTCATAAGCTCTCACCCTTTGAAATAATTATAGGACAGCCAACGCATTTAGTCCCTGCTTCCTTTGACCTACAAATAATAAAAGGGGATATATTTCAGTTTTGCAAAGATCTAATTAAATCCATTGACAATAATAATGCTTTGGAGGAATAATCTTTCCACAGCATGCTCCAGGAGACAAAGATGTCAAACACCACCCTTTGCAGCCTGGTGACTTCGTCTGCTGGAGAAGACATATCCATAAAGTTTCCCTCCAACCTTGTTGCAAGGGCCCCTACCAGCTGTTGCTGACTAACCCCTGTGTCGCTAACCTCCAAGGGATGGACTCCTGGATTCATGCGTCTCTTCTGTAAAAAGGCCCCCAAACTTGAGTGGATCTGCAACCTAACTGGTGATTCAAAGCTAAAATTTTCTACTGAACCAGATGACATCAGAAGTAGACAGCTTTCCCAAGATATCCGGACAGGCCTGTGTCATGCTGCTTAAAGTTCTAATTGCCCTTTCTTTGGCTTTCTTGCTGCTCTCTTTAGCGCATCCCTTGGCGCACCTTACCAAAACTCCCTGATTCTGCCAGCCTTACTGATTGTTTGATTTGTGCCAGAGCTAATAACATTCATGATGAACCTGAACTGGTAACCTGGCCATTAACCTTAGAAGGATGGAGAAATCTGTCTGGCAGAGATGTAGGCTTTTCCTTTGGTACCTTTGAAGAGGTGCATGTTCTTCCTTGCAGCAAATTGGCACCAGACATTACAGCATTCCATTGGGTGCCCCCTGCCCATAAAGGAATACCCCTTAATCAAGTCTGGACTCTTACCCAATCTTTCTTTGTGTTTTGAAAACATTTATGGTACTGGCAAAACTCTGGCCTCCCTCCCACTAAACGCTTGTAACTATACAATTTTATATGACTCAGATGATCATGAATTCACTCCCTGCTGGAATCAAGAAGACTAAATGTCTCCTCCATTAATGTATCTCTGTGGTGGGATAATGAAAATTATAATGGTACCAGGGAATGGGAAGCGGATGTGCTTCCTTTCAATGGTACTTAATAGGGAATTGATCAAAAATCTGGTGAATGGTGGGAACTTAATTCAACTCACCTTCTCCCTAGAGATTCCCCAGACCTCCACGAGAAACTCACCCGCAATAATCAAACTGATCTATTATTCCAAATGTATAGAAATTTAAAATGTTCTTATAGCCATTCCCACCATGCTGACTGTCATGTGCTATGTGTAAATGACCATGTTTTTGATCCTGAGAGCTCTTCTTTTATACCAGGAAAAAAAGGGGGCCCACTTAACACCCTGTCTTTAGAAAACACTGGTTATTTCTTTCTGTGCAGAAACACTCCTCCTTAAATGGAAGGGACGTTGTGGAGTTGTTGCCCTTCCGCTGCCTATGTACCCAGTCTGGGTTCTTTCTCCTAACAACTTAAAAGAGCACGTCAAAGCTGGGATGGATATAATTTTGGATGGATGCCCACAAATAACCCCATAGTAGATAGAAAGGGGTTTGGGCGTGCCTTTGCCTGAGTCTTTTTCCCCTTGGGTTGGAGTAACAGACTTGAAAAAGCAATTTGAAACCTCTCCGTAGTCATGGCAACTACCTTTAATGCTTCTCTTAGAGCCTTTGAAAATCAACAAACCCAAACAGACAGCCTAGCGGAAGTAGTCTTACAAAACCACAGAGCACTACACCTCACTGCACACTAGGGAGGAACCTGTGTCCTGCTTGGGGAAGAAGGCTGTTTTTATGTTAACAAATGGGGAAAAATAATGCAAGAAATAAAAATGATGGACAGTATCAATCTGTTAACTGAAATAGGCCAAGCTCCAGGACTTGGGACATTCTCAACCTATTAAATATTAGGTAGCTGGGGAAACTGGTTGAGAAGTTTGTTCCAGTCAGTAACCATAACTGGACTTCTGACCCTGGGTGTCATCCTCCTAATGAAATTTCTGCTGTCTTATTTCAGTAGGCAAATGTCTTTCCCTCAGACGTATGTACAAAATAAAGTTCCTAAGGCTTATCATGAGGCTCAATTGACCATGGAAATCAACCTGACCACCTTAGAGGACTATGACTGAGATTCCCCATGTTGTTCAAATGAAGCCAAAAATCCACTTGCCATTTCCCTCTTCGGTGGAACAGAACATCTTAGAATGGTCCTCTGCAGCTCCAAGGGACACACAGCCCAACATCTAACAACATCTCTGACTAAACAAATACCCACGCAATAAGGTTGATCAGCGATACTGTCTGTGAAAGATCCTGCTCAAGCGAGGGAAGAGTGAAAGGATTTTAATCTAAAATGGAACCAAAAGATATGAAATGTAGACCCATTCATGTGCCCTCAGAAAAACAAAACTTAAAGACTGAGAGACTGATTTCCCATGAATACCCGATTTAGAGAATTATCAAATTTACAGATTTATCGAAACTTAACCTGTGACTAATGAGCATCCGCCAAGAATCTCTTCCTATCTTCGAACCAGTGACTTGCTGCATGGCCCCCAACTGGACTCTGCTTTTTGGCACTGCTTGCCCATAAAAGCAACCCATCCTAAACCTTCAACAGACTTGCCTGTAACTCGTTGCAGCTTGACTGTCGCGAATTGCAATTCCTCTGCTGTTCCCAAATAAACTTGATTTCTGGTACCTTGAGCTTCACCTCTTTTTTTTTTTTTTTTTGCGGTATGTGGGCCTCTCACTGTTGTGGCCTCTCCCGTTGCGGAGCACAGGCTCTGGACGTGCAGGCTCAACGGCCATGGCTCACGGGCCCAGCCGCTCCGCGGGATGTGGGATCTTCCCGGACCAGGGCACGAACCTGTGTCCCCTGCTTTGGCAGGCGGACTCTCAACCACTGCGCCACCAGGGAAGCCCACCTCTTTTCTTTCAGATTGACTTTTTTCTTTTTTTGGCTGCATTGCAGCGGCATGTGAGACCTTAGTTCCCCGACCAGGGATTGAACCCGTGCCCTCTGCATTGGAACCACAGAGTCTTAACCACTGGACTGCCAGGGAAGTCCCAGAGATTGACATTTTATTTTCCTAACTGATCAGAGATTGACATTTTATTTTCCTAACTGATTTTCAAAAAGCAGAGAAGTTTAAAATTTTAATTAATTCAAGTTTTTCTTTGCTGGTTTGTGCTTTTGGATTCTAAGAAGTCTTCACCTAACCCAGGGTCATAACTTCTCTGCTTCTTTCCTAGAAGTTTTGTAGTTCTTGCCCTCACATTTAGTTCTATGATAATTTTGAGTGAATTAATATAGTGCTTGTTCAGACCTCTCCTTTGTTTGATGTTAATAAGCCACTGCAGTGTTGAGCCTGGGATGCTGGAGGGCTTTCCTCATTGTTCTTCTCCACTCGCAACTTTTAGCAGGCACTGCTGGCATGTGCCAGATAGGGGATTTCTCACCATGCTGTTTCTCCTCCAGCAGTAGACTGTTGATGCTTTTTACTCAGTGTGAGAATCGTGATGGAGGCAGAGGGTCATTCTCCTCCGTGATGATTTGTTTGTTTTTTCAAATGTATACATCTGTGCATAATCACGACTCACAGAGTTCTCTTGCTTTCTTCCCCAGTCCAGATTCCCCCAAAAGATAACCAGTATTCCGATCGCCACCATTGTAGATTTGTTTTACCTGTTCTTAAACTTTGTATAAGTGAAATCCTGTAGCAACCTTTTGTGTCGGGCGTCTGTCACTAAACAGTTCTGAGATTCGTCCACCTTGTTGCATGTACCAGTGGTGTGTGGGGTTTTGTTTTGTCTTTTGCTGTGTATAATTTTATTGTATTAATATACCACGGTTTATAAAGACTGTTTAAACAATTGAATAATTGTCTAATTATCTAATTAATCATCTTGTAATTATCCTGAAAGCTTGTAATTATCCTAAAAGTAACATGCCAGTGGTCTATTCACTTTGTGGCTGAGGCCAGAACCCTAAGAATCATCTTTGACAATTGTTCTCATACCCCTCTTGAAGTCTAATGAGAAAATGCTGTTTATTCCTCTTTCATAATCGTGGCCTGAATCCAGCCACTTCTCCCTACTTTCGTATCTCTTGCCCAAAATTGTGCACAAGCCTCTTTACTACTTTCATTCTTGCCCTGGGTCTGTTTTCCAGTCAGCAGCTGGAGGAATCTCTTCACAGACGTTTCTCACCTGCTGTCAACCTGCAGTGGCTTGCTTTCTCTCTTGAGAATAAAATCTGAAGTCCTTACCGTGGCCTGCAAAGCTCTTACCTGACTGCAGCTACCCCTTCAACCTTATTTCCTACACCACTTTCTTTCTCTGACTCAGTGTTAGCCGCACTGGCCCACTTGCTATTTTTCTCTGCCCAGGAGAGAAAATTATCTTCTGCCCATTTTTGGATTGGGTTGTTTGTTTTTTTGATATTGAACTGCATGAGCCATTTATATATTTTCGAGATTAATCCCTTGTCGGTTGCTTCGTTTGCAAATATTTTCTCCCATTTCAAGGGTTGAATTTTCGTTTTGTTTATGGTTTCTTTTGCTGTGCAAAAGCTTTTAAGTTTAATTAGGTCCCATTTGTTTATTTTTGGTTTTATTTTCGTTTCATTATTTTTCTCTTGGTTCACACGGTCCAATACTTTGCTCCCTCATTTTATTCTGGTATTGGCTCAAATCTCACCTCATGAGAGAGGCTTGCCTTTAATGACCAAATCTAAAAGGCTATTCCTGCCCCATTTCTTGCCTTACCCAATATTATTTTTTATAATACTTATCACTATTTTCATTATTATAATTAGTTATTTGTCTATATATCTGTCTGTCTCCCCACTGCTCTTTGTTGAGAGGAGGGACTTTGCTAAATCCACTGTGTTTTAGGCCTGTCATGTTAGCCATTTGAGAATCATTTCTGAATTATTGAATAGGGATTTAATGATTTTTTAAAAATATTTATTTATTTGGCTGCGCCAGGTGTTAGTTGTGGCATGCGGGATCTTTAGTTGCTCCATATGGGATCTAGTTCCCTGACCGGGGATCAAACCTGGGCCCTCTGCATTGGGAGCATGCAGTCTTAGCCACTGGACCACCAGGGAAGTCCTAGGGATTTAATGATATTGCTTATCAGTTTTTTTTTTTTTTTAGTTTTTAACTATAACATAATATTCAAGTGGATTGTTCTTTGATAATGTTAACATCATTCTATTATAGGTCACTACTCTTTTTATTCCCCCTCCAGTTATTACAGAGAGCATTTGCAGTTATTGCAGTTATTACAGAGAGCATTTGCTTAATTTTTAAAAGCATCTATTGAGAATTAGAAAAAGAAGTAGTAAACATAGAGTACCAATTCAAGAATTGGATTATTCCACATTGCTACTATCTGTTCCAAATTAAGACATCTGGTGACTGAAGAAGTTTGGTTTATTCTCTGTTTGGTTAACCAGCTGGTTGTTTTGGAAAGGCAAAGGCAGTTCATTGTTCTTGTTGAAAGAAGCTGGGTATTCATAGACTTACTATAAAGGGTGACTTTTGGGTGAAAGATTTACTTGAGAAACTGGATATCTCAAGATGTTATTGAGGAAAATGTCTTTGTTTTTTAAAGATACTTTGAATGTTATATCTGGAATCTGAAGGATAATCTCATACTGCATGAGAAAGTGTGTGTGTGTGTCATTCCTTCCCACCCCCTCCCTCTTTTCCTTGGTAACAAATTCCTGCACTTTAAAAACTGTGCTCTCCCTAAGCATTTTAGTGTATTTAATGCATGAAGTGCCATATGTTGCTGCAACCAGTATCTTGAACATTCGTGTGAACAAGAATAGTATATTCAGGCTCGCTAACCAGGATTAATTTACAAAGACATTGTCTCAGTCATTAATGAATATGATATTGAAAATTACATTGAAATTGTAGCAGATGTCAGTTTAGCATACCTTCCACTAAATATGTAGCACTTCTGCCCAATTTAAAACAAATTGTTCTTTGATAGATTGTTTTAAGGCCAATTATGTGTCAGTTTAAAACATACACACAAATTTCTCTAAATTTTTTTTTTTTTTTTTTTTTGCTGTACGCGGGCCTTTCACTGTTGTGGCCTCTCCCGTTGCGGAGCACAGGCTCCGGACGCGCAGGCTCAGCAGCCATGGCTCACGGGCCCAGCCGCTCTGCAGCATGTGGGATCTTCCCGGACTGGGGCACGAACCCGTGTCCCCTGCATCGGCAGGCGGACTCTTTAACTACTGTGCCACCAGGGAAGCCCTCTAAATTTTTGATATAAAAGTTTTCTTAGAAATGTTCTGCAGAAGTTAAACCAATGCATGCTTTTTATCCCAAGGTATTGATTTCTCTAGGGCATACTGGTAGTGCATATGAGGGACTGTTCTTTAATGTCCAGTATAGAACTTTTGTAGCTAACATTAGATTTTTCCTATTTGCCACTGACCTTGCCACTAGCACATGACATTAGACATTAGCAGCTACTGCTTCCAAATGCTCTGCTAACACGACATTGAAACTTGAAGAGTACTAGCCAGGTATTTGTCGATTGTCCCTCAATTGAGTTTGTTTGACGTTTTCTCAAGATTAGGCTGGGGTTATGAATTTTTGAGACGAATGCCACAGAAGTAAGCTATCTTTCTCATCACATCACATCAGAGGGCAAGTGACATCAACATGACTTACTACCAAAGATGCTGACCTTGATCAGTTGGTTAAGGTGGTGTCTTCTGATTTTCTCTAGTTGAATTTACTATCTTTTACTCTTTCAATACTCTGTTCTTTGGAAGCAAGTAATTAAGTCCAGCCTATACTCCAGAAGAGGAGAACTGAGCTCCAGCTCCTAGAGGAGGTTGTATCTGCTTATATTAGTTGGAATTTTTCTGTAAGGAAGATATGTCCCTTCTCCCTCATTTATTTACTTACTCAATCATTTATTTTTATCAGTATGGATTCATGGGTGTTTATTTTATTGTTTGGCTGCTTTTTTGCTCAAACTGGTCTAGAGTGACCAGTGGGAGATCTTGGCTCTTGCGTCTTTTTTTTTTTTTAAGCACTTCTTTACTTTCAGGCACTATTTGATGCTGTAGGCTCATCTTGTATTTTCCCTGTCCAGACCCAATTTCAGGCCATTTGTCCAAGGAGGTCAAAGGGTAGTTTTAATTTTTTGGGGGGTATAGTTGATTTACAATGTTGTGTTAGTTTCAGGTATACAGCAAAGTGAATCCGTTATACATATACATATTTTTAGATTCAAGGGTATTTTTAATAGGGTAGATCTTAAGCCTTTCTGATTGGTACCTAACTAAAAGATAAGAATTTTGGAGTTCACTGAGAACTTGTTTCACTTCAGTGAAACTATATCATCTTCTAAAACATACTGAAGTTCATTTGCTCTTTAGAAATGTATTTTTCATTAAAAAATTAAAAATGAAATCTTAAAAAGCACCCACTCGGGCCTCCCTCGTGGCGCAGTGGTTGAGAATCCGCCTGCCGATGCAGGGGACACGGGTTCGTGCCCCGGTCCGGGAAGATCCCACATGCCGCGGAGCGGCTGGGCCCGTGAGCCATGGCCGCTGAGCCTGCGCGTCTGGAGCCTGTGCTCCGCAACGGGAGAGGCCACAGCAGTGAGAGGCCTGCGTACCACAAAAAAAAAAAAAAGCAAAAAAACACCCACTCAATTTGATATGTCAGTGGTTTATTCAGAATTGAGAGTTGCTGATTTGATATTCATGTTCATGAAATTTTGCATATTGTTTCATTTTTTAAAAATAGTTTTAATATAAAAGTAACAGAATGCTTTCATTTTTAAAAGCTGTAGAATGGTATTTTTTAAAATGTGAATGTGAAATGAAATAAGGCAAATCAAATGAAGTTATTAGAAAGGAAATCAATATTTGCTTATTTTCTTTATGCCAAGAATTATGCCCACTACATCCTTCTGCTTTGTGTTCCTGTGTAATCCTCTGATTATCTCTGTCACCCTATAGTGTAATTGTTTACTGGTCTTTCTCCTAACTTCTTGAAGACAGCAAGTATGTTTCTCATCTGAATCTCCAGCATTTAGCACTGTACTTGGCTATAAAAGGTGCTCAATATCAAGTATGTCCATTTCTATCCCCATTTTAAAGATGAAGAAACTGAGGTTGGGTTAATTTGTACAATGATGACTTTGCTAGTTTGTGGTAGAACAAGGGCTTGAAATTAGTATGTTTTTTTCTTAAACGTATTGCTTTTTTATTGTACCACACTGACAGATTATTGACAAGCTGAAAATTACTTCACTGCATTATTTCCAAATTGACAATCTCTGAAAACATTCATAAGAAACTGGTAACATTTGACGACTCCTGGGAGAAGAAAGGGGCTTGAGGACAGAAATGTTCTAAGATATTAGTTTTGGAACCTTTTGAATTTTGAGCCATGGGACTATTTTAGAAATTCAAAAATATAGATAAATTTTAAAAATACACAGAAACTTACCAGATAGAGTTTTATATTAAGTTTTAAAATATTGTAGCATTTCAGAGGTTTGTTTGTTTTTTTGTTTTGTTGGTGTCTTTAGAATGAGGGATCCTACCATTATTACTGAGCATAGGTTTTTATAGTCTTCTGACAATTCCTTTGTGTATCATATTTTTTGGAATAGGTGGGAAAGGGGAGAGGATAGAATGTTCTAAAGGGAACAAAAGATCAAAGTCCCCATCTTTAATATGAATGACATTTGACTTTTTAAAGTATGTTCCCTAAATCTTTATTTGTAGGAGCCTCTTACATTAAGTCAGTACTTGGTGATAACACCCAAGACTTTATTTGATTATCTCTAATTAGTTAGGCTGGTTCTGGCTGCATTAACAAAAACTCCACTGCAAATTGACTTAAATAGTCAGAAAATGTTGAATCTTATACACATGGAATTAAAGTTCTTTCCATCAGTTGGATTGGGTACCCTTTAGAATTAGCATTCCACATGTGAACAGATTGTAGTTGGGAGGGGAATACATGCGTGGACTGGCAAAAATGTAAGGTTTCTGAACAATTACTGGTTTAAAAGGATGGCATTACTATGGTTAGGTTAATCAGGATCCATCCCTGGTGCTACAGGCAACTGAAACAATGTTGATGCCACATGGAGGGGGAAGAGGGATGAGTTGGAGGGGTTCCATCATACTAGATGTCTTCTACAGTTTCTTAATTGCCCTTCAAATAAAATAAGATATATGTTTGACCCCTCCACTGCTAATAATAAGTTTTGAGGAATGTAATTGTTCGTGGTGGATAATGGGTTGCATAGGGGTTTCTTTTACTATTCTTTATTCCATACAAATTCCATAATAAAAAATGGGACACAAAAAAATTAAAAGTGATGGCTGCTTACTGTAACCTTTTTCTGTGTTTGTGTGTTTTTTCAATCATCCTGCTCCCTTTGTTTAAAAATAAATTTATTTATTTATTTATTTTTGGCTGCATTGGGTCTTCGTTGCTGTGTGCAGGCTTTCTCTAGTTGTGGTGAACGGGGGCTACTGTTCGTTGCGGAGCACGGGCTTCTCATTGTGGTGGCTTCTCTTATTGTGGAGCATGAGCTCTAGGCGCGTGGGCTCTAGAGTGCAGGCTCAGTAGTTGTGGCACACGGGCTTAGTTGCTCGGCAGCATGTGGGATCTTCCTGGACCAGGGCTCGAACCTGTGTCCCCTGCATTAGCAGGTGGATTCTTAACCATTGCTCCACCAGGGAAGCCCCCATCCTGCTCCCTTTCTTTCTCCTCTGCTTATATGTAGAATTAATATGTAATTCTTCCTCTCAAAGCCTAATAGGCATATTCCTTAATTAAAGTTGACACTAATATTTTAGTACTTACATGGAAAAGGAATAGCATAGAATTGAAATGAACACAGGTTCACAGGTTTTAAAGTTACAATTTGGGTTTCAAATCAAACTCCCCCTGTTATTACCTATGAGAGCATTGGCAAGCTAGTTTCTCTGAACTTCAGTTTCCTCTGAAAAATAGTGATAATAATACCTGTCTCATAGGGTTAAATGATTAGGGTAAAAAAATTAGATTTATCAATAAGTTTCTAGCACACCGCCTAGCATTTGTTGAACTCCAATTATGATTATTTTCTTCTCTGTGAGACTCAATCACCCTAGCCCAATTTGATAGATATGTTAGCATTATTGTAGTTAAATTATAAGTGTGGATTGTGAAGTTATTAGAGCCCATTCCTGAATGACTTTTCCCATTTAGCTTCTCCCTGCATTGGGGACATTAGCCGAATCTCTGCATTGTGCAATCATCAGAGCTAGTTCCTTGTGGTCAATGGGCAGTATTAAATTTCAGCTGTGGGGAATTAGTTTTTCTGACCCAAGTCTGTTAAATTGTTTCAAAAGAAAACTAGTCCTTTATCCAATGTACAGTTCAAATACAACTCTTATTCTTTAGTTGTAAAAATGTAATAGTATTTGTTGGTTATGCTGTCAGATCTTTCAAGTATAATGAACATTTATTCATACCTGAAAGACAGAAATATATCTATTTCTAAGGATACTGCTCATTTCTGACTTCCTACAAAGTAATATGCCAAAGACTTAGTATAGTGCCTTTTGTAATCAGTAGTTTCTAAATAGGTATAAAATGTGTGTTTTCGTTTAATGCATTTTTTCATCTTGTTTAAATGAGAAAGAAAGCTACTTCCTCTTCCATCATGGAATGACTTAAGCTACCTAGGCTGTCCTTCAGATTTCATATTCAAACTTGGCCAATTCAGGAATAAGAGCAACACCTAGTTGCGGCTAGATGTATTTAGGATGTACTTTATATATAGAAATAACATTTTATTGGGTTTATTTTAATAGGAAGTAAAATGAAAGAATATTTTGATTGATAAAGATAACTTAAATTTTACTAAGGCAAAAGCCACAAAAGAAATACTTATGTTTAGGGATTTTGTTATCAAGTAACTATTTATTACCTAAGGACATTTCTTCAGATTAGAGATTAGTCAGCATTTCCCTTCTAATGTGTTTCAAGGTGGCAGTTCACCAAGAAGTTAATATTTTCACCCCCTTGAAGCTTAGCCTAAGGTGTTTGTTTTAGGGTGTCTTTCTAAACATCTTCCAGCTACTGCATTATATTCAGACATGAGAATTCTGTGTCCCAGTAAAGACCACAACAGCAGAGGGGGTGGCTCAGTGCCAGGACACTGCTGGGGGTCTGCTATTTCCTGATCTGTACCAGGTGGGTCAAGATGAGATATTAGTAATTTTTTCAGAACAGTTAGGCCAGTATTTAAATTGGGTTATGGTTGCTTGCTACATCTGCTAACTCAAGGACAAGGAATTTTTTTTAATGAAAACTCTTTAGCCAAGTGAACCAACATAGCTTTAGACTCTACTAAACTTCCTTTACCTGGACCTCTTCTCCTTGTCTCATGTCAGTGTTGGGAAAGTAAGAACTGTAATATGATCCAACAGGTAGTGGCGGTAACTCCATCCATTACTTTCTCTTTTCTCAGCTGTTCTCTTTTGGCTTATCTTCATTTCTCTTCTTTTCTCCTCCCTACTCTATGCTTTAGTACTCTTTTCCGTCCCTCTCTTTTTGTCCCCTCTTTCATTTGTGTGTGTGTGTGTGTGTGTGTGTGTGTGTGTGTGTATGTGTGTGTATTAATATAAGAAAGGCTCACTCTACATCCTCAGCTCTCACTAGCCTGTTGAGGTCTAGAATGTTAACTAAGCTTCCTTTTATGCATCTAACAGAAATAAATAGAGAAAAGATTAAAATTATGGATAATCTTATTTGTTTTCTTTATATGTTTTTGTTAGGTTGAACTATATGAAGTTGTCAATATTGTTTTGATCTACAGAAATAGATTGAACCTTATAGTTCAATATACTCTTAGTAGCCTTCAGCAGAAGTGAGATTTAGAAATGGATTGGAAGGGAGATCAGCTCGGTGCTTTGTGACCACTGAGAGGGGGGGCGATAGGGAGGGTGGGAGGGAGACACAAGAGGGAGGAGATATGGGGATATATGTATATGTATAGCTGATTCACTTTGTTATAAAGCAGAAGCTAACACACCATTGTAAAGCAGTTATACTCCAATAAAGATGTTAAAAACAAAAAAGGAAAAGAAAAAAGAAATGGATTGGAAGAGAGCCCTGAGTAGGAGAGTTGGATATTCCCCAGAGGTTCTGGCTTAGAGAACTGGGTGGATCAGAGTGTTGTCATGGTGCCAATACCATTGACCAACATGGAGAACATTGAGAAGCATATTCTGATTTTGTTTTTAAGGAGAAGGTTGGTGGGGGCATAAATAATCAGTTTTACTTTGAGGTGTAGTGGGACATGTTCGAGGAGAAATGGCTAGTAGACACTTGGAAATATGGACTTGTAAATAGATGAGCCCATTGGCACTTAGGTGGCACTTGAAAACATGAATGTCAATGAGGTTGCCTTGTGAGAATGTCAAGTGATAAGAAAAGAGAGCCTATGGCTTATCTTGAGGACTGGGAAGTGGGTCATACAAAGAAAACACAGAGAAGGGCATACATAGAAGTAAAAGGGTTTATTCATCATTTTAGAATGATCCATTAGTATATTAAATTAAAATTAACTATGTAGCCTTGGAAGTTATATTTCAAATATGATTCACTTGCATATTAATGTGTTAAAGCATAAGCCAGAGGTTTTCATCTTTTCCCTAAGAGATTAAACTATTTTACTCTTTGTATCTATGGACAAATGAATATGAACTCTACAGCATGAGAGTGTTGTAGGAGCTACCTACCTTCTAACATCTATCTTTTTTTTGAAGTACTATGCTGCATTTAAACAGTGTGTCAGGTGGACAACCATTGAGATTGTTACCATTACTACTGTCTTAAAAGTGTTTGTTGTAGCGTTCCATCTGGGCCCACTCTGCCTGCCTCATCAATCCCCAGAATCCTTGCAGGGGACTGTTCCAGTGTGAAACAGACTCTCCAGGCAGCACTGTGGAGGGAAGGAGTACTGCACTACTATCCTGCTTGGGGGTAGCAGTGCATAGTCATAGTCCTATAACTTACTATTAACTTAAAAGCCACATTAAACTTTCTTATTGTTTAAAATCTGATATTTAATATGCAGAGATCAATATGAAGCAGTAGCAAAGAATTGTTTCTTTTGTAATCTCATTAATACTTTGACTAGTATTTCAAGAATGGGCAGTTGTTTCTATCTGGAATTAAAAAGGATTTTTCCTTGAAGTGTATAGGCAGTACACTCTTAAGTGAACACACATTTTAGGATGTATTTGAAGAGCTTGTAGTAAAAAAAAATTAAGTTAAATAAGTTTTTTTTTTCACAAATACAAATTCTTTTTCTATATTTCCTTTTTGTACTTTATTTAAAGTACTGCTAAAGAATGCCAGGGTTTCCCTGGTGGCACAGTGGTTGAGAGTCCGCCTGCCGATGCAGGGGACGCGGGTTCGTGCCCCGGTCCGGGAAGATCCCACATGCCGCGGAGCGGCTGGGCCCGTGAGCCATGCGCGTCTGGAGCCTGTGCTCCGCAACGGGAGAGGCCACAACAGTGAGAGGCCTGCGTACAGCAAACCAAAAAAAAAAAAAAAAAAAAAGAATGCCATTATTTTACTAATTTCCATAAGCACAGCTCCCCCTGCAAACACACAGACACATGCAATATCATTTTAGATTTATTCTGTTTCTCCTGGAAGAACTCTTCAGCTCTTAATGCATGAAAGTTGAATCAATTATTCATTTATTCAACAATCATATTGATAACAAAAAAGCAAGAAAGAGTCAGGTAATAAGTTCACCTCACCAGTAAAATCAGGTTTTTAAAAAATATTGAGTGAAAAGAGCAAATTGCAACAAAGATACATATAATTGTGATGCCACTTAAACAATTTCTTACCCATAGGAGTTGTGTCTATAAGGTTTCATTTCTTTAAATAAAAAACTGAGGCAAATATGGCAAAATGTTAAATCTGGGTAATATGTACAGTACTTGGGTGTCTGTTTCCTTTTTTCTACACTTCTTTATATATTTGAAATATTTCATAATTAAGCATTTTTAATTTTTTAATTAATAAAATGGGCAGTATGATAGGGGGGTGACAGGCTACTTTAGGTTGGTTGATCAGGGAAGCTCTCTCTGGGGAGATAACATATTGAGACCTGAATAACAGGAAGGAGTTACACAAAAAAGGTACAGAAAGTATTCCAGGCAGAGAAGCAGCTATTGCTACAGTCCTGAGACAGAAGCAAGCATGACATGTTGAAGGAGAGAAGGCCATTTTAGCCTATCTGGTTGTAAAACCAACAGTTATGCTGTAGAGATAAATGGTCATTTAGTCTCAGAATACTTGAAGCATGCTCACCATTTTCAGACTTATTCTTGTACAGAGTTGTTCCATTTAGGGCTTACATACTAATTGTGATATTGACATATCAAAAGCACACAGAAGCTGGCTGCCTGAGGAGTTTCTCAGTGGTCAAGTTGGGGACAGTTTGAGCACCAAGAAGAATTTAAGTAAGTGATCAAACTTGTTATTGTGAGTCTCTATGATGTGATGCAATAGGAAGTACCCAGGGCTTCCCTGGTGGTGCAGTGGTTAAGAATCTGCCTGCCAGTGCAGAGGCCATGGGTTCAATCCCTGGCCCAGGAAGATCCCACATGCTGCGGAGCAACTAAGCCCATGCACCACAATTTGAGCCTGCGCTCTAGAACCCATGAGCCACAACTACTGAGCTCACGTGCCACAACTATGGAAGCCCGCGTGCCACAACTGCTGAGCCTGTGTGCTGCAACTACTGAAGCCCACGTGCCTAGAGCCTGTGCACTGCAACAAGAGAACCCACCGCAATGAGAAGCCTGCGCACCGCAACGAAGACGCAATGCAGCCAAAAAAAAAAGTACCCAGCATCACCTAAATTTTATCCCTGATAACAATATTAAACTGGAATCTAATCATGAGGAGGAAGCAATTAGAAAAATTCAGAATATGGGACATATTATCAGACAACTGGCCTGGACTTTAAAAAAAATTCAGTGTTAAGAAAACAAAAGATTAGGGAGGTGCTCTGTGTTAAAGTATTTAGAAATGAAGTGATATTTTGTCTGCAGTTAACTTTCAAATAGTTCATCAAAAAATGTGTGTGTGTGTGCTTATAGAGATAGAAGAAAGCTAGTTGTTGAACCTCGGAGGTGAAAGGCTATGTGTGTGTGTGTTCGTTGTACTATTCTTTCAACTTTTTAAGTTTTTAAATAGTCAAAATTTAAAGTTGGGGAGGATGCTTATTCTTTTTTTGAAGCCCAATGCAACTTTTAAATATTTTTTGCCTTTTGGTTTAATTGTTTTGTTTGGAGCCACTCTGACAGATCCAAATTCTTCCCCATGTGGTGTTAGTGGTATTGATAATGGTAATACTGGTCATTTTTACGTAACATTTGTTGAATGTGTATCATGATATGCCAGACACGTTATTTCAGTTAATCCTTCTAACAACTCTTGAATTAGTGTTCATTTCTCCTTGTAAAGACGAAAATACAGACGGTTAAAAAGCTATCACTAAAGCAACAGAAAAAAAAGCATTTCATCTTAAGAATGAAAATGTGAATTTGTGAGGCAGGCTAGAATATTCATTGGTGAAAGCAAGATAGAAAAGTTTGTGATAAAGTCACTAGGCATGCATATTTTTCTGGCCTTGAACTTGTTCTGTATACAACCTACCATAGAGAGGCAATCTAGCATGGTGGTTAAGAGCAGAGTCCCTGAAGCCAGAATGCCTAAGTTCAAATTGCATCTCCAACATTTACAAGCTGCTACTGCCTGAGAAGCACATCTCCAGAATTCCTACTGGGTACCTCTATTAGTTTTTTTTTTTTTTTTTTTTTTTTCCTCTATTAGTTTTTTATTGCTGCTGTAACAAATTACTGCAAACTTGGTGGCTCAAAACAACATAAATTTATTATAACTCTGGAGGTCAGAAGTCCAAAATGGGTCTCAATGGGCTAAAATCAGGGTGTTAGCAGGGCTGCACTTTCACATGGAAGCTCTAAAGGAGGCTGTTTCCTTGCCTTTTCAGCTTTCTAGAGGCCACCCAATTATTGGCCTCCTTTACCCAAACCAGCAGTGTGTCTCTCTGAACCTTTCTTCCATAGTAACATCTCCCTCTGACTCTCATATTCTGCCTGCTTCTTCTACCAGTACTTTTAAGGGCACTGGTGATTACTTTGGGCCCACCCACATAATCTAGAATAATCTCCCTATTTTAAGGTCAACTGATTAGCAACCTTAATTCCATTTACAACCTCAATTCCTCTTTGCCATGTGACCTAACATATTCATAGGTTCCTGGGATTAAGGCATGAACATTTTTTTTTTTTATGGATTTATTTACTTCTGGCTGTGTTGGGTCTTCGTTGCTGCATGCGGGCTTTCTCTGGTTGTGGCGAGCGGGGGCTACTCTTCGTTGCAGTGCTTCTCATTGCGGTGTCTTCTCTTGTTGTGGAGCACGGGCTCTAGGTGCATGGGCTTCAGTAGTTGCGGCACGCGGGCTCAGTAATTGTGGCTCACAGGCTCTAGAGCGCAGGCTCAGTAATTGTGGTGCACGGGCTTAGTTGCTCCACGGCACGTGGGATCTTCCCAGACCAGGGATCGAACCTGTATCCCCTGCGTTGGCAGGCGGATTCTCAACCACTGCGCCACCAGGGAAGCCCCATGGCATGAACATCTTTGAGGGACCATTTTTCTGCTAACACATCTATGTTTAGATTCTATAGTTGTTAAGGCAGCTGGGGCCAGGTGAAGATGATCTCAAAGTGGAGATCCTGGCTAATGCGGAGGACTGTGCGTAGGACCAATTATTAGGTTTGAGCTGAAAGGAATTACTAAGCAAGGTATGTACATGTTTTAAAATTCTCTTACTGTCAGTAGATTCAGTATATACAAAGTGATTGAATTAGAAGTAGGCAACTGAGTTTTAGTTGCATCATGGTAGGGAAATGATTAAACTATTAGATTTTAGTTCTGTTGTTTTGTGCCAGCTCTCAGAGGGAAATGTTCTTGATTTAATCACAATGTAGAGACGCTTTGGGTTTAATTTTAATTTTTGTTTTTATTACAGATTTTTACTACCCTTGGATGCACTCCTGATATGGAGAAGATTGAGGAACAATTTGCGAATTTGAACATTGTTAAACGTTCCTCAGAAACTAAAGAGCCTACTTATCTGCTTGGCATAGACACATCAAAGACTGTACAAGCAGAAAAAGGAAGCTTGGTTGCTGTTTTATGTTCTAATGGATCAATCAGAATATATGATAAAGAAAGATTAAATGTACTGCGAGAATTTAGAGGATATCCTGGACTTAATGGAGTCAAGTTTGCAAATTCCTGTGACAGCGTGTATTCCTCATGCACTGATGGCACTGTAAAATGTTGGGATGCTCGATTAGCCAGTGAAAAACCTGTCCAGCTGTTCAAGGGTTACCCTTCCAATATTTTTATCAGTTTTGATATCAGCTGTAATGATCATGTCATTTGTGCTGGTACAGAAAAAGTTGATGATGATGCATTGTTGGTATTTTGGGATGCAAGAATTAATTCTCAGGATTTGTCTACTACTAAAGACCCACTTGGTGCATATTCAGAGACACATAGTGATGATATCACTCAAGTATGTTTCCATCCCAGCAATCCCAACATGGTAGTCTCAGGTTCAACTGACGGCCTGGTAAATGTATTTGATATTACTGTTGACAATGAAGAAGATGCACTGGTTACAACCTGTAACTCAGTTTCATCAGTAAGCTATATTGGTTGGTCTGGGAAAGATTATAAACAGATTTACTGCATGACACATGATGAAGGATTTTGCTGGTGGGATCTTAATCATCTGGATACCAATGAACCAATTACATGTTTGAACATCCCGGATGTCAGAGAAGTAATTAATGTGAAAGAAGGGATTTTGGACTATTTGATTGGCGGCCTATATCATGAAAAGACAGACAAATTGTTTGTAGTTGGAGGAACAAACACAGGAATTATTCACATAATGAGCTGTACTACATCAGGATTGGTGCATGTGACCACGCTTCAGGGAGGGCATGCTGCTACAGTCCGTTCTTTCTGTTGGAATATGCAGGATGATTCTTTGCTAACTGGAGGAGAAGATGCACAGTTGTTACTTTGGAAACCTGGAGCAGTAGAGAAGACGCTTACAAAGAAAGACAGCATGAAAATAGCATCCTCTGTGTACCAGCGAGTTCGAGTTCATAGTAATGATTCTTATAAGAAAAGGAAAAAGCAGTGATGTTACATTGGGAGTTTACTTGACAGGTTTTATAGTTGCAAATAATTATTTCTGTGTACTACCTGTTGTAGACGTGTTTAAAGCTCATATGTAAATAAAAACAAGCCAGTTAGCAAACAGTCCTGAAAAAATGTTGAGAATGGTTTAATTCAGGTCTTTGTGTATTCCAAAATTATTTTTTTTAAGCTGCCATTTGAGTATGTAATCAGTGAGTTGAAAGTAAAATTACATTCCTCATTTTAAAAACCCATCTGTTGAATTAGTAAATGTTGAGTTTGAAGAAATAGCTTTGATAAAGGCTTTTTAGAAGTAGATGGCTGGTGTGACTTTATAAAACAGGTGGTTTGGGCTGTGTTTTTTAAGCTCAATTTTTTACATTTTAAATCATCTTCATTATTTATAAATAATGATTTGAAATAGTGATTTGCATTTATTTGAGAAAAGTATATTTAGTAAATATTTGCATCCACACTTTAATATTGTTGGTCAAACAGTAAACAGGTGTTTCACTGATGAAAAGGAAATTACCTTGCAAAATGCTTTTTGAGACTCAAAGTGAATATACAAAAACAAAAGTATTTATAATAGTAGAATGACTTTTTATTTCAAAATATTACAATATTTTGTGATAAAATTTTCTTATAGTGTTTCATCCATCCATAATTTTAAACTTGAATTTTTGTTTACTGCTAATTTTTCCATCCTTCCTTTTAAATATTTCTCTAAAGAATCTTAATTAAAAAGTTGATCCCTCTAAAGGTTTGGTATCTTATCTCTGAGACTGTAGCACTGGGGGAAATTTTAATTTTTCTATAGAACATTTGTAACTTATATTTAGATATGATTTAGCTTAACTCAAATGAGACTGAACAACAGGTAAGTTGTTGTTATATTAAATATATTAAAAATACATGTTTGTTATTTGGAGGGATTCAGCTATTCTTGGTATTGTCCAAACCATAAACCTGAGGGTAATATAGTACTTTTCCTTTTTCCCTTAACCAGTCAATCGCCAAGTCCTGTGCCATTCCACCTCCTAAAATCTGTCAGCCTGTTCTTTTGACTTTACCCCCCCGGCACTACTGCCTTAGATAAGACTTTCATCATTTCTCTCCTAGATTACAGACTCTAATCTGCTCCAGTTCATTCTCCCTACTACTTCTAGACTGAACATCGAAAACACAGATTTGATAATGCCTCATGCTGCTTAAAATATTTGATACATTTTGATCTTTTGATAGAGGACTGTTTAAAATGAAAAACCATGTTTTCAAGATATTTAGGATATGAGACAATGCTGACTATATTGTAAGTGGGAAAAGTTGGTAAAAAAGACTTTCAGAGACACTGCCTTTATGCAATAACAGGAAATGCAACAGGAGTTATAAAACAGCAGAGCTCTTAAAAAATATTTAAAATTCAGAAGTAATTATTAGAGCTGTAAGATGCAAGTGAGGAAATACCTCTGAAAGAGACAAAGTGAGAGAAAAGATAAAGGCCGCAGGAGGGGTCTAATATCAGACTGATGGTGTTAGAAAGTGAAAAAAAAAAAAAACTTTCTAAGGGGTAGGAAGGGATTATTAAAATGAAATAACATAAGAGCCTATCCCAGAACTTCATTCTTTAGGTTGAAAGGCCCAACAAGGGTGTCAAGTGTAATGAATGAAAAAGACCCACACCAAGGCATAGCACTGTGAAGTTTTAGAACTCTAAGAATAAAGAGAAAATCTTAAAAGTTTTCAAAGAGAGGGTAAAAAACAATCACTTAGGAACAAGAATAACATCTGCATTAGACTCAGCAAATCTGGATGACAAAAAATGGTAGATCAATGCCTTCAAAGTTCTGAGGATATATTCCTGCTATCTGAACTTATGCTCTCCAAATTCATGAAGATTACAGTAGATTCAAACTATTCAATCTAAACTCGGATTACAATAAATTTTTTTGACACATCCCTTGCTAAGTGAACACTTCTTTCTTGCTCTCTGAAACTCAGGAACCAAATTTATTTAGCTAACAGTATTCGTTGCTAACCAAACTCAATGGCTGAACCTAGGAAATAAAAGAGATTTGGATTTCAGGAGATACTTGCTTTTCCATCCTATAATTCTGTGACCAAACTACCCTCATGTTCTATACTTCAAGTTTAAAACATGAAGAGAAGTTTAAAACATTTAAGACATACAACATTTTAAACTTTAGTTTCTATGCAGCATTTCTCGAAAGAAGATATACAGATTGCCAACAAACACATGAAAGAATGCTCAACATTAGAGAAATGCAAATCAAAACTACAATGAGGTATCACCTCACACCAGTCAGAATGGCCATCATCAAAAAATCTACAAACAATAAATGCTGGAGAGGGTGTGGAGAAGAGGGAATCCTCTTGCACTGTTGGTGGGAATGTAAATTGATACAGCCACTATGGAGAACAGTATGGAGGTTCCTTAAAAAACTAAAAATAGAACAACCATATGACCCAGCAATCCCACTACTGGGCATATACCCTGAGAAATCCATAATTCGAAAAGAGTCATGTACCACAATGTTCAATGCAGCTCTTTACAATAGCCAGGACATGGAAGCAACCTAAGTGTCCATTGACAGATGAATGGATAAAGAAGATGTGGCACATATATACAATGGAATATTACTCAGCCATAAGAAGAAACGAAATTGAGTTATTTGTAGTGAGGTGGATGGACCTAGAGTCTGTCCTACAGAGTGAAGTAAGTCAGAAAGAGAAAAACAAATACCATATGCTGACACATAAATATGGAATCTTAAAAAAAAATTGGGAATAAAGACGCAGACCTAGAGAATGGACTTGAGGACATGGGGAGGGGGAAGGGTAAGCTGGGACAAAGTGAGAGAGTGGCATGTAGATATATACACTACCAAATGTAAAATAGATAGCTAGTGGGAAGCAGCCGCATAGCACAGGGAGATCAGCTCTGTGCTTTGTGACCACCTAGAGGGGTGGGATAGGGAGGGTGGGAGAGAGTTGCAAGAGAGAGGAGATATGGGGATATATGTATATGTATAGCTGATTCACTTTGTTATAAAGCAGAAACACACCATTATAAAGCAATTATAATCCAATAAAGATGTTAAAAGAAGTAGAAAAAACCAAAACTTAAATATGAACACTTGCAAAATAAATAAATTGTTAATTATGGCCAAAAAAAGGCTCATCTAGGAAAAAATAAATAAAAGTCTACTATAAAAATAAATAAAAATAAATAAAAGTCCACAAAAAATAAGGGAGTAAATCAAGGGAGGCAGCAGATACCAGAAATCAGTGCCCCAACCCAGTATAGTGGCAGGATAACATTTGCAGCAGGCCCACAATATTCAGTCCAGATTGGAGGAGGATGAGCTATGGGGAGGGAGATGTCCAGGGAGAAAAATGAACTGACAGGTTACCCAATGCATTTGACCATGGGGAAAATGGTATAAGCGGATTAAACTCACCAATTACAGGAGATCCTATATTGAAAAATTTTAAGTGAAAACCTTTAAAAAATAGAAGTTTTTAAAAGATTAAAAAATAAAAGCAATAAATAAGATTCACTTAAAGGCATAAGTTAAAACATAAAAGGATGAGGAAAGGTAGATCAACCCACAGAATGGAAGAAAATATTTGCAAATAATAGATAAGAACTTGTATCAACTTATTTTAAAAAATGAAAAAAACTTGCCACTCGGTAATAAGACCACCCAGTGACTTCCCTGGCGGTCCAGTGGTTGGGACTCCATGCTTCCGCTGCGGGGTGTGCAAGTTCAGTCCCTGGTCAGGGAACTAAGATCCCACATGTGGCGCCGCCAGAAAAAAAAAAAGAAAAAGAAAAACAAATCTATTAAAAATATAATAAGACACCAACTTTTTGACTGGTCAAAGGATCTGAATAGACATCTCTCCAAAGAAGATATACAAATGGTCAGTAAACACAAAAAAAGATGTTTAACGTCATTAGTCATTAGGGAAGTGCAAATTGAAACCACAGTGAGATACCATTTCACACCCACTAGGGTGGGTATAATAAAAAATATTGGTGAGGGTGTAGAGAAATAGAAAGCTTCATATACTGCTGTTAGGAATGCAAAATGGTATAGTTGCACTCTGGCAATTCCTCAAACGATTAAACAGAGTTGCTATTTGATACAGCAGTTCCACTCCTAAGGCATATGCTGAAGAGTGTTGAAAACAGTCCACACAGAAACTTGTACGTGAATGTTCATAACAGTATTCATAATAACCGAAAGGTGGAAATCCAAATGTCCCATCAACTGATGAATGGGTAAAAGTATATACGTACAATGGAATATTATTCATCCATAAAAAGGCATGAAATACTAATACAAGCTGCAGCTTAGATGAATCTTGAAAACATGCTAACTAAAAATAGCCACAAAAGACCACATGTTGTATGAGTCCATCTACATCAAATGTTCAGAATAGTCAAATCTATAAAGAGAACATATATATATATAGTGGTTGCCTAGGGCTGGGAGGTGCGGGGGGGAATGAGAGGGTGTGAATGATAGCTAAAGGGTATAGGATTTCTTTTGGGGGGGTGATGAAAATATTCCAAAATTGATTGTGGTTATGGTTGCACAACTCTGAGCATATTAAAAACCATTGAATAGTACACTTTAAATAGATGAATTGTATGGTATGTGAACCATATCTGAATAAAGCTCTTGCCAAAAAAAGTATATGCCAGACAAATATGAACCCAAAAGCCCAGATTGCAATCTTAACTATTGACAAAATAGAATTTAAGGCTAATGTTGATTTCAAAACCAGATGAAAATGAAGAAAAAAGGCCCATTTTGTTTATGAATATATATTCACAGTTAAAAATACTAGCTACCAAATCCAATGGTGTATTTTAAAATACGTGACCAAATAGGATTTATCTCAGGAATACCAGGATGACTCCACATCAGAAAATCTATCAGAATAATGGACAAAAAAGGGGAAAAAAAGTGTGATTATCTTAATTGATATAGAAAAGTATATGGTAAGGTTTCACACCTATTTATGAAAAATACAGCATCAAGCCAGCAATGGAATAATTTTTTAACTTGGTTAAGGTTTATATATAAAAAATCTAAACTAAATGTTATTCTTAGTGGAGAAATGTTATTAGATTAAATGCATTTCCTTCAAGACCAAGGCAGTGGATAAGCCTATAATAGTATGGATTCTATCTAATATCATAAAGAAAGATTTTTAAAAAACTATAATATATAAGGATTGTAAGAGAAGAGGGGAAAAAAACCTCTCCTTTGCAAAAGATAAATACCTGAAAAAATCCAACAATCAACAAATTATTTGAACTATAAAGAGGTTCAGCAAAGTTGCCAGAAGAAAGTCAGCCTATAAAAATCCAAACATCATTTCACAATAGCAAAAGTTAAAAACTATCAAGGAATTAACCAAGAATATAAGAGATCCATTTGCAGAAAACTCTAAAATTCCAATAAAGACATAGGAAATGATCTGAGAAACATTCCATGCTTCCAGTGAGATGACAATATTAAAAAAGTGAACATTCTAAATTTAATCTTTAATCCCAACCAAATTCTAGTTGAATTTTTTGAGGAATCCAAACTTACTTTAAAATTTGTATGGAAGAATGAGGTCCACAAATAACTAAGTAAACTTTAGAAAGGGGCATTTTCTCTATCAGATATTAAGATATTCCACAAACTCATAGCAGTAAGAACTGATATGGCCATAGAACAATGCAAACGAATAGAGCTCAGAGACAGCATGGATATATGGCAACTTAATATTTGTAAAGGTGACATAATAGAAAAGGAGAGTTTTTTATTAAGTGGTTTTGAGCATACTAGCTCACTATACAGAGAAAAATAAAACTAGATTCCTTAAATGGTAGAATTAAATGATAAAAGGTTATAACTATAAATTTACAAGGAAGCATGGGAGAATATCTCTAACCTAGAGGGTGGCAACTGGCTTCTTAAACTTCAAAAGTATGAAGTATAGGGCTTCCCTGGTGGCGCAGTTGTTGAGAATCCGCCTGCCGATGCAGGGGACACGGGTTCGGGCCCCCGTCCGGGAGGATCCCACATGCCGCGGAGTGGCTGGGCCCGTGAGCCCTGGCCGCTGAGCCTGCGCGTCTGGAGCCTGTGCTCCACAACGGGAGAGGCCACAACAGTGAGAGGCCCGCGTACCGCAAAAAAAAAAAAGTATGAAGTATAAGACAAAAACAAAAGGAATTTGATTATATCAAAATTAAGCATTTCTGGTCACAGAACATCTATAGATAAATGACAGAATGGGAGAAAAGATACTTGAAATCAATGAGTGATTAAATGTAGACTACAGAAGGAATTCTGAAAATCAATAAGGGAAAACCAATGGAAATATGAGCAATGAATATGAAAAGGCAATTTCAGAAGAAACCAAAGAAATCATCAAACTCTTTAGTAATTAGAAAATGAAAATAAAATAATCACCTTGTATCTTTTAGAATTACAAAAGTTAGGAAATTAAATGATACCAAGATATTGGAGACATGTGGGCATATAGGAACCCTCATGCACTGCTGATGGGAGTGTAGACACACAGATACAACTATTCTGGAGAGCAAAAACATGTGTTCATCTACCCTCTGACCTAGGAATAACACTGCTTGGTGTGATATTCCAAAGATATTTCCATACAGGTCCATTGTCGGTCATTATTTGTGATGTCATGGAGTTGGAGACAACCTGGATATCCATCCCTGGGAGACAGGTAAAAATGTGGTGGATGTACACAGTGAAGTACTCTGCAATACGTACAAACCACAGACTAGATGTACTTTAGCCATATGGCTTGATCATAAAAATATAGTACCAAATGAAAATAGTAAGAAATTGAATACATGTGTGGGGAAAACCATTTATATACGTTTAAAATATACAAAAAGCAATTCACATTTTGCAAGAATATATAGACAATTATACATGTTAATCACGTTAGGATGGTTGCCTGGTATGGGGAGAGAAGGGAATGGAAGTGGGTTTAGAAATAAAAGAGGAAGGGAGAATGAGAGAGGAAGGAGAGAGAGATAAGACAATAATTTTAATAGGAAAGAAAAGAAAATCTCTTTGAAGGGATAGTACAACCCCACTGGAGAGTTTGAGAACTAATCATAGGCATATGGAAAACCATGCAAATGAAGAGGCGGGGGATAATTTTTAACTCCAAGGGGGGAAAAATTGTATGAGAAAAGAAATGGAATTGTAGTATACTGCTTGACCCCGTGGCGAATAATATTTATGTAGTCATAGTGTAAGGACAATATTGATTTCATCAAAAGTTGTAAAACTATATTGAGAGTAAGGAAGGAAAGTGAAAGGGGTGTGCAAATGCTTAGCTTTCCTTTTCCATAGTAAAAAGTCAGCATTCTTTCTATGGAAAAGTCAAGAAAATAGCCATATAAGCATATTTTTTAGAAGTATGTAAGTAAATCACCTGCCAAAACAGAAGAGTTGAAAGTGGTTCCCTCTGGAGAAGAAAGGCAGAAAAGAAAGGATAGGAGACTGCTGTTTTTGTTGTTCTTTGATTTTTGTTATATGCATACCTTCTGGTAGAATATCAGGATACTTTTGGCTGCAAATACAGCTCAATTCAAATTAACCAAAAAAGGAACATATTACTTTGCATAAGTTCAGAAGTGAAGCATTCCCAGGGATGGTTGTTAGCAAGAATGCAAATTCTTTCCATTTTTCTGCTCTGCCAGTTTTCATCTTGTCAGGTTCAAGTTCACAAGATGACTACAATCAGCCAATGAGCACATCCATACTCAACAAAGGTTTTTTTAAATATATAAATTTATTTATTTATTTTTGGCTGCGTTGGATCTTCGTTGCTGCGCGTGGGCTTTCTCTAGTTGCGGTGAGCGGGGGCTACTCTTTGTTGCAGTATGCGGGCTTCTCATTGCAGTGGCTTCTCTTGTAGCTGAGCACGGGCTCTAGACGTGCAGGCTTCAGTAGTTGTGGCTCATGGGCTCTAGAGTGCAGGTTCAGTAGTTGTGGTTCATGGGCTTAGTTGCTCCACGGCATGTGGGATCTTCCGGGACCAGGGCTCGAACCCGTGTCCTCTGCATTGGCAGGTGGATTCTTAACCAGTGTGCCACCAGGGAAGTCCCCTCAACAATGTTTAATGGAGACATTTGCTTGTGATTCTTTTTATTAACGATTACACACACTTTCTGAGAAGCTGTGCAGCAAGTGTCATTGGTGGAAATTTCATTATGTGCCCAAGCCAAAAATAGTCACTAGCCAGAGAAATACAGTCACCACCAACTGGCCCAATCATGATTCACTGCCTATGGTTTTGGAGATAACATATCTGAAGCACATGGGTTCAGAGAAGGGTATGGAAAAGTAGGTTGGGGTTGATGAATAGTTCTTCTACAGGTACTAACTACTTCAGTTATGTGTATGTGTTACTTCAAAATACTTTTCACTTTATCATTGAATCAAATAAATAAATGTAAGATATTTGTGAGGGGGAAAAAATGGTTCTGAAGAACCTAGGGGCAGGACAGGAATAAAGACACAGATGTAGAGAATGGACTTGAGGACACGGGGAGGAGGAAGGGTAAGCTGGGACGAAGTGAGAGAGTGGCAAGGACATATATACACTACCAAATGTAAAATAGATAGCTAGTGGGAAGCAGCCGCATAGCACGGGGAAATCAGCTCCGTGCTTTGTGACCACCTAGAGGGGTGGGATAGGGAGGGTGGGAGGGAGATGCAAGAGGGAGGAGATATGGGGATATATTTATATGTATACCTGATTCACTTTATTATAAAGCAGAAAGTAACACACCATTGTAAAGCAATTATACTCCAGTAAAGATGTTAAAAAAAATTTGCGAGATGATTAACTTGCACTGTTGTAGTGATCAACATGCATTAAATGCAAACTATTATATCTATATATCTATTATATCTTTATTGGACTATTGTTTAGAAGAGAGGTAGACATTTAAAAAATGGAAAGGAAAACTACTATATATAAAGTAGATAAACAGGGACTTCCCTGGTGGTCCAGTGGTAAAGAATCCGCCTTGCAATGCAGGGGATGGGAGTTTGATCCCTGGTCAGGGAACTAAGATCCTACATGACGCAGGGCAACTAAGTCTGCGTGCCACAACTACTGAGCTCCTGCGCCTCAACTAGAGCCCACATTCCGCAAACTACAGAGCCCACACGCTCTGGAGCCTGCACACCACAACTAGAGAAGAGAAAACCCACACACCACAGCTAGAGAGAAGCCGGCGCACCACAATGAAGAGCCTGCATGCTGCAAGGAAAGATCCCACGTGCTTCAACAAAGATCCTGCGTGCCGCAGCTAAAAATAAAGTAAATATTTAAAAAATATTAAAGTAAAAAAATAAAATAAAGTCCAACTGTATAGCACAGGGAACTATAATCAATACTCTGTAATAAACTATAATGGAAAAGAATATGAAAAAGAATATATATGTATAACTGAATCACTTTGATGTATACCAGAAATTGACACAACATTGTAAATCAACTATACTTCAAAAAAAAAAAATTAAAAGAAAAATTGAAAAATGTGCCAGATGATTTTTGTTGTCTTTTTCGCAAAGTTTATGTAATCTTCTGCCACTGCAATCAGTAATATCATATTGAATTAATTTATTATTCAATTACTGTCTCATTAGTAAATCCATCTCTCGGATACACAAACCAACTCTCAATTGTCTGGCTTTGAGATTACTCACACATTAGGTCTTCTGAACTTTAGTGCTGCCTGGGTTTTGTGCTTTTCACTGCCCATTATCTTTTTGATCATGTGAAGTGTCAGAATTAAAATCATACGACTTTGCAGCCTTATCACCCTCCATTCTTCCCACTCTTACACCTTATGCATAAACCAAAAGAAATTACTTGAAATCCCTGAATACCCCATGAAAATAATGCAACCACACTTTGCATCAGTTTTGTTATCTGAAAAAGAAAGATGAGTATGTGACAGAACCTGCTAATTGTCTCCCATTATCTGTTCTCCCTTTCCATACTTATGGAAACCCCACATTTCAGGTGGGGATGTAATGCCTGGAATGAAGATTATATTCTCCAGAGTCTTCTGCAACTGTTTGTGGTTATAAGACTATGTGGGGTTGGGAGTTCCCTGGTAGCCTAGTAGTTAGGATTCTGGTCTTTCACTGCCATGGCCTGGGTTCAATCCCTGGTTGGGGAACTGAGATCCCACAAACCACATGGTATGGCCAAAAAAAAAAAAAAGACTATTTTGGGTTAATGAGATGTATGTAGAACCTCCATAAAATGACCGTTGAGTTCCCTGTGCTCCCTCCTGCCATCTGGACTGTGGATGTGATGGCTGGAGCTCTAGCCAACATCTTGGACCAGGAGGATGATGGCCACAACTAGCTTCTCGAGTAGTTGGCTAAAAGGAGCCTGGGACCCTGAGGTTTTGTGGAGAAAGGAGCTATTAAACTACTGCTTAAGCCACTGTTATTTTAGGTTTCTGTTGTAAACAGTGGAACCTAACTGATAACATTGTATAAAGTTTTTAAGATTGTTCAAAACATTACGTGAACTGATATATGTCAAAGCTCTTAGAGCATTATCAGCTTTTAGAGTGAGTGCAAAGTAACATTTATAATGTTATACTATTTCCATGCTTTGGTAAGGTTGTTCCCTCTGTCTAGAGGTTTATTTGGCAAACTTGTATTTGTCCTTAAGCCCCAGATTAATCATTTCCTTCTCTCTGAAACTTTTTCTGATCCCCACCTGGGGAGTTAATCCTTCCTTTGCTTTATACTGGTTCTTAATCTTGTGTATACTTTTATAGCAACTTGATATTTCAGTTTACACATTTGTCTCCCTATTAAACCACTCTTTCTCATTCAAAACAAAACAAACAAAAACAACTGGAATTCTCTCTCAATAAACATAAAAATCTCATGGCTCATGTAGATTCTGATACTGCCCCTAAACCTATTTGATAGGGTTAGATACTGATAGATACTGATAGATACAGCCCCTAAACCTATTTAATATTTTACAATATTAATATGCCAATCCTGCAAACCCCTCCTCACTCCCCACCCCCAGACCCCCGCCAAAAGATCCTGATGCACCACCCTTAGAGGAGACATACCGCTCCTTCCTTCTCCTGGCCGATTCAGTTGATCAGTTAGGATAAATATCTGTTGGACCGGACACTGTAGTAGATGATGCTGGAGAAAGAGATTTGGTCTCTGTCCTCACAGGGGCTGCAATGTGCTAGATGAGATAGAGTCTCTAATAATAATAATACGATATACAGAGTGCACAAGTAGGAGGGATGGGAATATGATTCATTCTGTTTTCAGGCACAGGTTAAGAATAGATGATGCCTGGACTGTATTTTGAAAGAAAAGTAGTTTACCTGATAGACCGGAGAAAGGGGAGAAAAGAGCAACAGAAGATAAAATGGGCAGAAGGAACAACATGTGCACAGACGCAGAGGCATAAAATACGTGGTTAATTTTAGTCACGAGCATCGGACTCAGGTCTTCCTGAGTTTCTCTGCAAACACATTCACAAAACATTTCTTAGGGTGAGTTACCTCCGCAGCTGGCTCATCGCATCTCTTATGTCTTGATTTTTCGCTGTTTTAATTCTGAGGACTCTGTTTCCCTGAGCCTGTTTCCTAGCGTCAATACCACTGGATAATAAGTGAAGTTGTTAATATTACTCTTCTGGAGAAGTGTTCCTCAGTGCCAGTTCAGGGCGTCGCCGTTGACTCATCCTGCAATTGTGCACATTCAGAAGCTCTTCCTTCTAAAGGCTTACGCTCATCTCTGACATTCAGAACATTTGCAAGATTGCTTTGTAAAAACTTCCTGGTTAGTTTTTAGCTTTTCGTTTCTAGTTAACGCCAGGTTTGTTAGTTTTCTACCCTCTGTCTTTAGTCCCTAGCCTAGGGGCAATGCTGCATTCATTTAGCTTCAGTCTTCTTGTTTATTTTTTTTTTGGTTCCAGTAGCCTCCTCATTGATTAGACTGTATTTATGAAGTGGCTTCTGTTCTGAAAACGGGTGACATCCTCACGGTTGTCTGTAGGAGGCAGTAATGTGATCTGTGTGGTTAAGAGTGTGGACTCGGCCTCCCTGGTGGCGCACTGGTTGAGAGTCCGCCTGCCGATGCAGGGGACGCGGGTTCGTGCCCTGATGCGGGAAGATCCCACATGCCGCGGAGCGGCTGGGCCTGTGAGCCATGGCCGCTGAGCCTGCGCGTCTGGAGCCTGTGCTCCGCAACGGGAGAGGTCACAACAGTGAGAGGCCCGCAAACCATAAAAAAAAAAAAAAAAAAAAAAAGGAGTGTGGACTCAGATGTCAGATTGCCTGCGTTTAAGTCCTGGCTATGTTAATTATTGCTTCTGTGGATTTGGGGGGCAAGTTACATAACCTCTCTGTGCCTGGGCTTCCTCATCTGAAAAAAATGGAGCAATTAATAGCCTTTACCTTTTGGGTTGTTATAAGAATTAAATGAATTAATATGGGTGAAGCACTTAGCATAGTACTTGGGACAAGAAAAGTCCTCGATAAGTGTTAGCCGTCAACATCATCATCATCGTCATCACTGGAACCGAGTTTGTCAGGTAGCAGAAGTCAGATAAAATGAGGCCCACGACCATTAGTCACTGATCACAAAAATTTGTGCTTGCACAATGTTTTACAGTCTTCGAAGACCTTTCACATTTATTATCCCGCCTGATTCCATCACTCTATTGGCTGGTATGGCCAGTTATGCCATCTTCATTTTATGGATTCATTCAACACTACTTAGAGAGGCCTCTTATGTGCCAGGCACTGTTATGTTCTGAAAATTCAAAGATGGAAACGTATGGTTCCTGCTCTTTGGTTATCAAGAGCTATCTTTGGGAGTGGGTTTTGAGAGGCCATTTTATTTTCTACACTTTGTTTGAGTTTATATGATAAAAGTATATTAATTTTACAGTCAGAAAAGTAAAAGGTGTGGTGCAAGGGAAGAGTCTAATGGTGAGGCAGGGATGCAAATTACTAATTATAATACAGTTGTCATTGTGGAGGTACAGATAAGGATCAGTGGACATACAGGAATTCCAGGGGGAAAGTCAGAGGAAAGTGGCATTTAAGCTGGGACAGGAATGTTGAGAAGTTTGCCAAGTAAATGAAGAGAGGAAGGTATTCAAGCAGAGGAAGCTTGAACGACTATGGTGTATCCTGAGGAAACTACGGACCATTCAGTGTTGCCTGTCATGAAGTGAGGGGCAAATGATGTAAGTTAACGCGGGTTAGGTAAGCAGGAGTCAGATAATGAAGGGATGTACTAGACAGAGGTGTTCAGAATTTGCCCTATAGGTGATGGGAGCCCATAAAGAATTTTATGTTAGGGAGTGACAATGATGAGATTTGTATCATTCTGTTGGCAGTGTAGACAAGGGGAACTGATAATTCTCTGAAAGGCTAAAGTGGTCAAATCAATACCAATATCAGAACTCAAGTCTTTTTGACCCAAGTTTAGCAGATTTTCCATTAAACCATGCTGACCCCGCTATAGAGCAGTGTATACAAGGTCCCACTATTTACTGTATTGATTTGCTAGTGTGAATTTAAATTCTTAACTAAGAGAATGGGAAAAAATTTCACAAAATCACTGAACAACTTAACCTTGTCTTTCCTCCCTTTGGAAAGACATGCCTATTAGAAGATACTTTTCTGTTGAATTCCATCTCCTCATTAAAATGGAAGAGAGCTACAATTCATTCATTCTTCAGATATGTACAGAGCACAGATTCCACTGAGCAATTTGTTCTGGTGCCTATATCCTTTATAAATTCATGTAATTTTTTAAGTCTAAATTTAATTTTCATTGATACAGTGTAATCCCATTTCTCCTTTGATAAGATTATATATTAAGTCCAAAGATGTATGGACAGCAGCCTTTAACAGGAGAGCTTGCTTTCTCATTGAGACAATAACTACCCTCAGTGTGTTTAATCCTGTCTTTGCTTCTACACCCCTGTCCCCAATAGAGGGCATCAGTCAGCCTAATGCACAGCAAGCTGGCCAACAGAGAATCCTCCACTTGGGGTGACAATGCTTTTGCTTCTGATGCTCTCTACCCAGGGCTCATGCTGTCTGGCAGAAGAGAAGGGAAATACAATCCTGCACTATTAGCGCCCTTTCTTGGCTTTTCCTACCTAGAGCACTGTCCCATCAATCTGGCAGACCTTAGAATTCCAAGGGTTCTCTGAGCTCCCCAAATCCTCTGAGTGCCCCAAATCCTTGTGGTTAGTATGATCCTACATTATCAGCAGAGATTTAGTCTTATCAGCAGAGATTTAGTCTGAATTCATCCTAGGGATGTTACCATTCTGGCAAAATTCATGTCATTGAGTGTTTCTTTACCATCTGTGTTCTACTTCCTGCTTGCTGGAACAAGAAGTGCTAAACTATTCTCTCTCATCAATGACAACACCCACTTCTGGGGTTAAGTTCAATTTTCAAACTATACCCAGAAACATGGTCTTTTGTTCATGTACTTATTCATTTATCCATTTTTTTATAACATTCCGTTTTTGTTTTTTGTTTTTTTTTAAATTTTATTTATTTATTGATTGATTTTTGGCTGTGTTGGGTCTTCATTGCTGCATGCGAGCGGGGGCTACACTTCATTGTGTTGCGCGGGCTTCTTATTGTGGTGGCTTCTCTTGTTGCAGAGTATGGGCTCTAGGTGCGTGGGCTTCAGTAGTTGCAGCATGTGGGCTCAGTAGTTGTGGCTCATGGGCTCTAGAGTGTAGACTCAGTAGTTGTGGTGCACGGGCTTAGTTGCTCCGTGGCATGTGGGATCTTCCCGGACCAGGGCTCGAACCCGTGTCCCCTGCATTGGCAGGCGGATTCTTAACCACTGCACCACCAGGGAAGTCCCATTTATCCACTTTTTTTGAGTGCTTATTCTATTTCAGAGACTGGATTAGTTACTTCAGGCACAGTATTGGACAAAACAGATAGGTCCTTCCATCATGTATCTTCTGATCTAGTGACCCTGATAATTGGGGGGGGGGATATTAAAAGTGAAGAGCGGCTTGTCAGCTGAGAATGGGAGGAAATGGAAGTGTCTACAGTTGCCAACATTGTAATTGATGCATCTTAAGTAAGAAGTTTAAACATATTGTAATGGTTGTGTATGAGCATGATTGCTATTTTCAATTTAATTAGAGGGAAGGCAACATGCCGCCTCTTAACATGTTGCAGGAGAGTCCGTGAGAATGGGGCTATTTGTTTAAAAGATAACTGGTTCTTTAAAAAACTAAATATAGAATTACCATGTGATCCACTTTTGGGTATATATTCCAAAAGAATTAAAAGCAGGATTTTGAAGAGATATTTGCACCTCTGTGTTCATTGCAGCATTACACTATTGCCAAGAGGTGGAAGCAGCACAAGTGTCCATGGACAGATGAATGCATAAAGAAAATGTGGTATAAACACACACTGGAATATTATTCAGCCTTAAAAAAGAAGAAAATCCCATCATATGCTACAACGTGGATGAACTTTGAGGACATTATGTTGAGTGAAATAAGCCAGTCACAAAAGGACAAATACTGTGTGGTTCCTCTTATATGAGGTATCTAAACAGTCAAAAATCATGGAAACAGAAAGTAGAATGGTGGTTGCCAGGAGCTGAGGGCGGGGAGGAATGGGGAGTTGTTTGATGGCTAAAGAGTTTCAGTTTTGCAAGATGAAAAAATTCTAGACATCTATTACTGAACAAAGTGAATACAGTTAACACGATTGAACTATACACTTAAAAATAGAGGGAAAATGTTATATTATGTGGGTTTTTTGCCACAATTAAAATTTTTTAAAAAATAATTTTAGGGGACTTCCCTGGCGGTCCAGTGGTTAAGACTCCATGCTTCCACTGCAGGGGGCATGGGTTCGATCCCTGATTGGGGAACTAAGGTCCTGCATGCCTCGGGGCTCGGCAAATAAATAAATAAAGATACTTTAAAAAGTTAACACAGTTATCATGGAAACAACCGTCGGTGTGATAAAATGAGTGGTGAGAGGGCTTCCCTCGTGGCGCAGTGGTTGAGAGTCCGCCTGCCGATGCAGGGGACGCGGGTTCGTGCCCCGGTCCGGGAGGATCCCACGTGCCGCGGAGTGGCTGGGCCCGTGAGCCATGGCCGCTGAACCTGCGCGTCCGGAGCCTGTGCTCCGGAGAGGCCACAACAGTGAGAGGCCCGCGTACCGCAAAAAAAAAAAAAAAAAAAAAAAAAAAAAGAGTGGTGAGTAGGTTTCAATTAGAAGGCTGGAGTTGTAGACCTAGCACTGCCAATTCCTAGCTGTTTGACTGTGAGCTTGGAATTGCATTTAACCTCTAAGTCTCAGTGTCCTCCCTGGTAAAATGGAGATCATGTCACTCCTTCAAAGAGTTTTTCAGGGTTAAATGAGATGATGTGTGTGCAAGTTGGCAGACCCTAAAGCACTGTTTTATGGTGATGATGTGGATTTCTCTATTATCCGGCTTCCCCACTCTTGCATCTGGCCATACCCAGGCAGGGTGGGGTGTTGAAGCACCATGAGAGATGTTGAGCTTCTGTCTCCCATTTGTCCTGCTATTTTCTCCACCTCCAGATTACAGATTTTAAAAGTGGAATGCCTAACCTGGTTGCTGATCCTCTTACCAGCAACTGTTCTTACCAACTTCTCTCCAGGCAAGTTCTACTTGCCTCTCTTTTCTTATTTTAGTTAACGCAATCATAGAATTGGAGAGGCTAAATACAAACACGTGAGAAAATTGAATTGCAATGCAAGATAGTGGGATAACTCCTGACTAGGACTCTTAGAGTAACTAGGACCCCTTCCTTCTTTGAAGGAAGGAAAAGTCTTGAATAAACAAAATAAGGGAATGGAAGGAAGGGTTAGCATTTCTGGCAGGAGGGAACCTCATGAGCAAAGTTTGGAGATAAAAATAGATGATGAAAGCTTAGGGGACAAAGAGGACACAGGCCTGCTTGAAATGATGAGCCTGAAAGTTGAGAAGAGGATACAGATATTGGGGGGACTTCAGTAGTGGCTGAGGATACTGGATTTTGTGCAGTGAGGAGTTTAGTCATTTCAGTTTGACAGTGGAAGAATGATCTATCCAGTGTGGATTTTAGGCTAAAATAATTCTTGGGCCTAATGCAATTGCAATCAAATCTCAGTGAATTATAATACTTAAGAGAGCTCTACAACATGATACCAAAATTCAACTACACGAGTCATCAGGTGAGAATAAGGAAGAAAAAGACTTAAAAGTGTAATGAAGAAGGACTTGTTGTAACAATAAATGATGGTGGGAAAATGGATTATTTATAAAAAATCAACTTAGGTTCTCATTTTACACCATATACCAAAATTAATTCAAGCTCAATTAAACGGTATAGTGTAAGAGAAAAATAAAAAAAAATTAGAAGATAATGTAGATAAATGTCCACATTCTGGATGAGGAAGGATTTTTTTGGACATCAGAATCTCCTATATACTGCTGGTGAGATTGTAAATTTGTACAAACATTTAGGAAAGCAGTATGCCCCTATCTTGTGAAGTTGAAGAGCTCATACCCTATGACCTGATGCCACTACACACACTGGAGAAACTACAGTACACAAGGAGATGTTCACAGCACCACTGTTCAAGATAGTAAAATGCTGGAAACAACCCAAACATCACAAAATAAGAGGATGAATAAACTGCAGAACATTTGTAAGTAGAATGCTATATAGCAGGGAAAGTGAATGATCCAGAGTACCTCTATCAACATGGTTAAGTTAAAAACACATCATATTGAGTGAATAATTATGTTACAGAAGATAATGTACAGTATAACACCGATTGTATGCAGTCATAAAATATGAAAAAAGTACTACATGCTGTGTAGGAAAATGTACGTATTTAGTAAAAGTATGACATCATGGGAAGAATAAGCTCCAGATTCAGGGTCATGGTAACCTCTGAGATAGAAGAGATGTGACGGGGGACTGTTACATAGGAGACTTCCACCACGTTGGTATTTATTTCTAGAGTCGTGTGGTTATACTATTGTTATATTACTCATTATGGCTCTTTGTAAGTTTAAAATGTTTTGTTAAATAACATTTAGGAGATGCATATTCCTTATACAAACTGAAACACTATCTCAGTAATAATTTAATCTTTACTACCTACCTCTGACTCATGCCCCAAAATATTCACTGTTAACAGTTCCAAGTATATTCTTCCAGACTTTTTCCAGATATTTACCTTTTCTAGCTATCTATGTATCGAACTATACATCAGGTTTCTCCTAATATAGAGTACTACTTAACCTAAAACTTTGTAATTCTTGCTTTTTTCACTTAATGTCATAGATGCCTTCCCATATGAGTACATATACATCGCCTGTATTTTTAACGGCTACATAATGTTCCATAGTATGAATGTACCATACTTTTACTATCCCTCAACTGACACATATTTAAGTTGTTTATATTTTTTGTTATTAAAATTCTTCAGTGAATATCCCTGGTAAACCTGAGGAGTATTTTTGTTTGAAATATTTCCAGGGGGAGGAATTTTTAAGGCAAAGACTTTCTAAGAATTTACGCTTAGCAATGAAAGAAATCCCAAAGGAAATCTGGTATACTCCTGTATGTAAAAATCAATGTGTAGAAAGCTCATGTAAGTAAATCACAAAAGCATTAAAACTGTAATAGAAAAATAAGCTATGAACGCTAATAGACAATTTGCAGGAAAAGAAATATAAATGACTACTAAACATGTGGAAAATATTTTAACTATTTTAGCTCTGTAACTAAAGAGATGAAAGTGATGATTAGTTTCAAATTTGGGGCCTATCAACTTAGACAAGATGAGAAAGGGAGTGATAGTGTTGGCAATGCGGCGGAACTTAATCGAGGACTTCAGGAATATTCTTATCCCTAGACCATTACTTCCACTATTATAAATTTAATTTGAGGAAAAAAATCAAAGATGTCGTAAGTAGACAATCATTGCATGTGTTCTGGGGCAATGGCTCCTTTTCTTCTTTTTCTTTCCCAGCACACATTGAAACAGCAGAGAGCCCCAGTCACTCATTTTGTGCAACACGCCTCTGATGTCCTGACCATAGTTGATTGGACCAGACATGGGTACCTGACCTAGGCTGGACCAAAGCCCCCTATCCAGGGATTCTAGCCTAACTTCTGGATGCTCTCTTAAAAGGAGCCAATGAAAATGTGAGAGCTTGATCTGCCGTTCTGTCCTCAGAGAAAACCCCTCTTTAATGAGAGAAAAAAATAGAGTACAATCACAGCAAGGGACAGAGACAAAAAAAGACCTCAGGGCTTTCCTGTCCTGCTGCTAGTCCCTGCTTGCTGATGCTGTGTGTCCCTGCCCAGAATTCTAACAATTCCTCCCCTTCGCTTACACCAGCTAAGTCCCTGGTAAGGCTCCTGTTGCTCTGACTCAAGAGAGAGACCCCTAGATTCTGCCCTATCCCTCAATATCCCAGCACACAGAGAGTGAAGGGTAATGAGTATCCTAATTCTTAAATCTGAAGGTGGCCTAGGGAAGATGTGAAGGAATGGAAGGAAGAATTCAACCCCGGTTGAGCACTTATTAATGAAATGAAAATAATCTATGTGACTCACTTGGATAGTTCCTGGCCTAAAGTAAAGAATAAACAAATGAACAAATAAGATGTCAAGCCAGGAGGGAATGAGAGCTCTGAGTGTCACAAGGTTCAGCTTATATATCATGCCCTCTTTTTCCTTTAAATTTTTTTTTTCCATTTCCCCCTCCTGGTCACAAGGTATTACACTGGGCTCTGGGCTCCCATAATAATTAGCTCTTGATCATAACATCTTGTAATACACTGGAGTGATAGTACTTATTATGTCTTATTCATATTTGAATTTTCCCAGAGCACAGAGTAGTTACTTAAATGTTTGGAATGAATGCATGAGGGAATGATTAAGTGAAATAATGAAAATTTGGTGAGGAAAGTTCTCTGATATTAAGTGTTTGAAAGGCTTATTGAAATGTACTCACCATGATGATCATGATGATTTGTCTTGAAGCTGAGCACTTGCTCCCATTTGCCTTTGAAGCCAGTGACTTTTAGTTAATTATAACTTTTTTCCTCTAAAGGTCAAGAGAGCTGGAATTTTATACTTTGAATGAGTCTCTTCCAACGCTTGTTCTTCAAAAATACTTTTTCATAAATAGTTTGTTCCAGTTGCCAACTGGTTTGTTAACCGGGTCACTAACTATCCAAATCTGAGAATAGAAGTTTGTTTTGTTTTGGTTTGGTTTTTTTGGCCGCACCGCATGGCACGCAGGATCCTAGTTCCCCAACCAGGGATCAAACCTGCGCTCCCTGCAGTGGAAGTGCAGAGTCTTAACCACTGAATCTCCAGGGAAGTCCCAAGAATATAAGCTTTATTGACTTTGAAACCCACCAGACAGAACATTTTCAAATACTACAGGTGACTGCTGCCATTATCCCTGTTTCAAAGCTCTTTAAGACTAAGTTTTCCAAAACAAATCTCTTCAACAACAAGAAGGTTGATTTGGATCCACACTGCAACCTAACTCCACCAGCAAAGTGTGCTTCTCACCAAAGACATAATGGGGCTTCTTTGTTATTTTGGAAAAAGGCTTAAATATCAAGGGAAATGAGCTAGAAAGGTTTCATGCTTTCTACATATTCTACACAGCACTATATACAAACCAGATTGTATAGACCATTTCCCAGGGGGGACAGGCAGTAAAACAGTTTTGAATTTCAGTGCCTGTCTTCTAGTCTTAACTCCTGCCCAAATTCTGCCACTTACTAGCTGTATGACCTTTGAAAAGAAAATAAGCTTTCTGTATCTTAGTTTCTGCACCTGTAAAATGGGATAAAATTACTTACATTAACAGGTTATTTTAAGAATTAAGAGAATACATGTAAAATGTCTGCCATTGTTCCTGGCTTATAGAGTGGGAGTTCACGTTGATGATGATGGAAGACTTGGCCCATCGTTTATGCTTTTTTTTTCTTCTTTATGACATTGTATAAGACATTTAAATTCTGTATCTTATTAGTCTTTCCTTCTGTAAGATGGAGAAAAGAGTAGCCTCATATTCAATTACTTGGCCATATCATTAGCAAACAAGGATTTAAAAATAGAGGTAACTTGGTACAGTGTGAAGAGGACTGTCCCTTGGAAGAACAAATTGTGGTTCTACTAGTTACTAGCTGTGTGGCACTGGAAAACTTCCCTGATACTCACTTTTCTTATATAAATAAGAAAATAAATAAAATGGAAATAATATGTATCTACAGAATTAAGGTTCAAATTAAGTATTGCATAGGAAAGTGAGCTAAATTGCTGTGCACATGTTTGCAGTTATTATTACCAGCACCATACGAGATTGGATATATTGTCCTTATTGGTTTTTTTTGTTGTTGTTGTTGCTTGCTTGCTTGTTTTAATAACAGTGTATTCAAATTTAAGTTCTCACCCTCTTTTGGTTGTCTTGCCCCTTGAGAACATTTTAGCAGTGATTTACCTTATGTTCATAGGTTTTACCCAATTTTATTGATATGTTAAAAGCAATGTTTGCTCTTTATGATAGATAGATAAGAACCTTAGATGCAATATTCAGTCATAGGCTGCACTTTCTAAAATATGGCCTTGGTGTTTTAAGTGACACAGTAAAAATGACCTAGTGAAAAGCAGCAGTTTGCTAAGAATAAAGCTTATTTTCGTGTTTGGTAAGTCACTTCACCGTCTCTCCTCATGTAAGTGTATTCTAGGGGAACTTAACTCTGTAGGTGCAATTCTTAAGAATATCTGCCTTGAGTCTTAAAATAAAACCCAACAAATAAATTCGCCTTGATAAATTACATTAGGAAAGAATTTCTAGCAGGATCACTTTAAATGGTTTTCTTTCATGCTTAGGATTAGATTTCACCTAAAGATTTCATTTAGTTCAACCAGTAGAAAACCCCAGATTCAGGGCCTAAGAGTAAACTGAGGTTTGGAGAGGTTTAGTGACTTGGCCATGCCTTATTAGTCAGGATATTTTTTGGTGTAGGTTATAGACATTCGACTCCAAAGTGGCTTAAACAAAAAACGGAATTCACTGGGTCACACAACAGAAACTAGCTTCCAACATAGCTGAATCCAGCAGCTCCAATCATGTTCTTAAAACTCAGCATTTGCCAACGTTTTTCCCAGAGTATTGGCTTCCTCCGGGATGGAGGAGAGGGAGGGAGATGATCATAAGTAGCTCCAGCTTACATCATTTCTATGGTTTATTATCCAAAAGGAAGAGAGGCATCTCTCTCCCAGCTTTCACAGAGCAAATTTTGTGGAAGATCCAAGCGATCCCCTTGGATCCAAGAGAGATAACCCATCACTCTTGGTTAACAGTCCCACCAGGATCACATGAAGTGAGGAGTGTGGTCCTCAAAGGGAAAGTGGGGATGCGTGGGAAGCAGATATCCACCACACCAAGGCTAGGGCATTATTAAGGTGGGGCTAGGACTCAGTCCTAGTGCCGTTCTGAAGGTTGCAGTGAGAAAGAGAAATAGGTAAGCTTAGAGCAAAATAGTTTAAGCCTCTCTTAAAGGTGTATAAATTAGAAATGAATATAAAGCTTTGAAGTGATGTTAAGTCAAATGACCATTTTTCTTTTACTTTCAAAAGTATATGGATATTGTAAAATGCAAATCCCTGTTATTGCTAATGAACGCTCCTACACGCACTTGATCATTTAGTGTGGAAGTGGATTGAAAGGCATGCCTCTCATTTCCTTGCTTCTTGTTTTCTTCCTGTCACAGAGGGGTATTCCGGAATATAATTTTGAGGGGAAAAAAAAAGACAAAACTTAAAGAAAAATTTCTAAGTGGATAAAAAGTATTAAAATGTGAAGAAAGTAGATGATTATGGTAATAACTAGTATTTACTTAGCAGTTAACATGTGCCAGGCACTATAGTAAGTGCATAACCTCATTTAAATCTGATGACCATCCTATGAGTTAGAAAGTGTTATTCTGCTCATTTAGAGGCCAGGAATCCCAGGCTGTGAGGAGTGAAAAATTTGCCCCAGCTCCTGGCTCTCAGAGCTGGGATTCCACCTTGGGTATATCTAGTTCTAGAGTCTGTGTTCTCATCATTATGCTTATAATTAGTTATAACTTTAATTCATTTAATTGTATAAGTTGACTATTTTACCAGGAAAATTATTGCTTGTGGTGCATTATTTTGTGTTTTATCCTATGTGAAATAAAGTGCACTTGAAGCTGGATTTCTCCTCCCCCCCCTTTTTTTTTTTGGTCCATTTTCCTTCCCCATCAGTGACATAGGGTCCCTGTTCCTGCCTTGATCCACTAGTGACCGAGGATCTCTCACTGCTAGGAATGGAACTGGAGCGCCTAAACATTTTAAATCTCAAGCTATAATTATACACATTAATCACATGGAAAGCCATGCATGACCTATGACTTTTGAGGCACATCTGAAAATGCAACTGTACTCTTTAAATTGTGACCCAAGAAAATGTCACTGCTGAGGGTGTTACCTGTGTAGATAAATGTGGCTCGAAGAAATATAACACCAAAGTCCCTTGTCTACACTAGCTGTGTATGTAATCTTTCATTGCTTTTCCTAAGAGAGCAGCTCTTGTCTCAGGCGTTTTCATTATTCTTCCCTCTCAGCTCACAACCAGTTTAATGTACCCTCCACCCGCACTCACAAATTGGGCTAGTCTACCTCTGATGATGTCGTCTTATCAGCATAGGTCTTTTCCTCCTATACTGGTTGATAATTGTTTTGATGATACTGCTGCTTATTATCTTATCCCTTCTTTAGTTCACCAGTCAGCTACCATTTGATAGTCTACTATGTCTTCCAGTCTCATCACATGGCCAGTCTGCCAGTAGGTTCATGATAAGCTCAGGGAAGTGTCTGGGAAGTGAATGCTTTCATCTGATAGTAATGGACAGTGTTTTGTCACTTGATAATGGCTTCCCAGATGGCTATAATGTATTTCTTTTTGTATTATCTAGAGTAGCAGTCTGCAAACTTTTTTGATCATTCATTCCGATCAGTGTATTTTTGGGGAGCAATTCTTAACCAAATATATGTATATTTATTTGTAAAGTATATATCATCATTACCTTATAACTCAATTATAATATATGCTCAGGATGAAGTTCATTGTTTTTTTGTTTGTTTGTTTTGCGGTACGCAGGCCTTTCACTGTTGTGGCCTCTCCCGTTGCGGAGCACAGGCTCCGGACGCGCAGGCTCAGCGGCCACGGCTCACGGGCCTAGCCACTCCGCGGCATGTGGGATCTTCCCGGACCGGGGCACGAACCCGTGTCCCCTGCATCGGCAGGTGGACTCTCAACCACTGCGCCACCAGGGAAGCCCTGAAGTTCATTGTTAATAACAGTGGATATAAATCCACATTCAAATAATCTTGATGAATTTGATATTTTTTAAGCCAAAATTTGATTGGATTTATTGGATCGTTAATTTTGAAATGTGCTGTCAAAAAACCTGATACTGGGAGAAGTGTCAGTTCCACCATTTGCTTATATTCCTGTGGTTTCTTTGCAAAGGACTCTGGTAAACTAACTTGCCCATTTTCTATGGGTTAGTTTAATTAAACCTAAATAATCAGTTAGTCCACTTAACCTAGCAAACCATAATAAGTCATTACATGTTGACAAGGACTGACTGGGTGGGACCACCACTGCCAACCCCTGGAAATGGGTAACTCCCACTTTTCCTTGAGGACATCTCCTACGATGTTATGGGCCAAGAGACCATTCCATGGGCTGGGTCCCTCATTATGTATATAAAATATTATATAAAATGTTTTTCTTTTTCGATTAGAACTAAGCATAAATAGATGTCCTCATATTTTCTTCTCCTGCATCCCAAATGGACTGACTTGCATTCTTCCTGGAATATACATACCCCTGGGATGCATTGCATGGACCTCCTTTAGAAACTGTTGGTCCAAGGAAAAATCTCTCACATAGGCAAGGATGTTTCCATTTAAAAAGACCTACTCATTTCAGTTACTCAGCCATTTTACAGAAAGTGAAAGAGTTTTGAAATGAATCATCTTTACAGATTCATAATTTGCAAGCAAAATCCCCACTCTACAAAATGTGAAATGTTCTAAGCAACAGCTGTGAGCATTTCAAACGTGCACTACTCTTGGACAATTCAATTGTTGCCAAGGGAAATTGAGTTGGCTTTAAAATCTTCCTTGGTTTCAATTCTGCATTTACCCTTAATCAGAAATTGAGCAAACAAGTTCTGCATGGCTGGGGCACTGAACTTTTCACGAAGACTGGTATGGGAAACTGAGATGTGGAAATGTAAGTTTCTTGAAGGTGGGAAGGAGACTGGTATTCTAGCCAGTTTTGTAAGGCCTAGGGGAGGTGAACTTTTCAGAGCAAACACAGACACTATCTATACAGTGACCAATCACCTGGAGTCAGTAGAGGAAGCCTGCTTCCATATAAGAGCACCATCTTTTCCTGTTTCCCATTTCAGTTCAAAACAGGAATTAAAAAAAATTTTAATGGCACAAAAAAAGACCCATTCAAGACCCATTTCTGGGGATGTGCATAGAAGTTTGCAACACTTGAGTGCTAAATAACACAAGAGAAATAACAATGCATATTTTATGTTATTGTCAGTTGTATATATGTTACAGTTTTATTTATATATAGTTCTATTTCCTAACTGTATAGAAAACATGATATAATGCGAAGGGGAAAAACTACAGAACGGAATACACAATTTTAAAGAAAAAAAATACTGGACAGAAGTACACCAAAATGCTAACAGTGGTTGTCTCTGGGTTGAAGGATTATAAACGTTATTTTTTGTACTAAGCATTAAGAATTTCTTCCTTCCTTCCTTTCTTTCTTTTTTTTTAAACCCTCTCAAAAGACACACGTAGAATCCACTCAAATAGAGCAAGAGTCCAAGAATATTCTCTGGAAATGCACCACTTGGCCTAGGACTCACTAAGGATGCAAACATATCTCTAAATATTTTATCACTTGTTCTAGCTAGAGTTAAGTGAAGCCTTCTCCATAAACTCTTTCGGATCCAACTTGCCAGTGAAGAGCTCCCAAGCTCCCGTAGTTTGAAGCTGGGTTTCCCTGCGCTCTGTACAGCGGGTGGGCCCAAGAGGTTATCTCAATAAATGATCACAGAGCGTGGAGACCGCGTTCCCACCTGCACAAGTTACACTGAACTGGCCCCAACCAGGCTTGCAGGAGCTCCAGAGAGCTGATATTCAAAACAGAGGTTTAGGGAAAAGGAGACTAGGCGAGAGAGAATTCGAAGCGATACCCAACCCTTGGCCGGGCCCCAGGGGTTCAGATTTCCGTGCCAGGCCTCCCACAAGGTGGAGAGGAGAGCGACTGCTGGGGGCTTTACAGCCCCGGGCTGCGAGGGGCCCATCTACAAAGGCAGCGGCGCACAGGCTGCCTTTCTTTCTTTCTATGCGGCGCTGGTTCCCGTCCGAATGGGATTCCTCGAGTCCAGAAGGGCTAGCCTCACCGCTGAAAGGGGCGGAATCAAGGGCCAGGGACGCCCCCACCCTTAGCCGACCCTTGCCCTTGGAATCCTCAGGTTGCAGACGACCGCCGCCCAGAGGATCCGCACAGCGCGGAAACCCATCGCACTGATGTCACGCGCACCCCTCCGGGTTTAAGGAGCTCCTCTCAGGCCTGGCGGCGGCAGCGGACCCCCGCTTCAGCCTACCCCACCGCCTGGCGGAAGCGGCGGCAGCGCGGCCGGAGATCGCGGTTGCATCCGGGTCCGTCTCGCCTCAGCCCAATCCTCGGCCTCCTCTCTTCCCACCCTCCTGTTTCTCCGCCCCCCCACCGCCAATCCCCGATCGGGTCTCAGCCGAACATGCTGACAAGGGAGTGAAGGCGGACGCCGGCCAATGAAGCCTCGCTTCCCGTTTGAAGCCTCCAGTGAGTGGGCGCTGGAGGCGGGCGCTGCTGGCCAGAAGGTTCGGTTGCGAGTGTGCCATGGACTCAGCTGCCCGGTGATATTGACAATAGGAGAGAGAAAGGGGCATTGACGGGGACTCACCGCGGGCACTGAACGGCGGCTCTGGCAGCGGCGGCTCCAGCCCCAGCGGCTCCTTCTTCTCCTTCCTTCTCCTCCTGCTGCCTCTGCGGATCCAGTCTTCCTCCCTCCCTTCCCCCCTCCCCTCGTCGTCGCTGCAGCCGCCGGGTCCGGGGCAACGAGCAGAGGCGCCGCCCGCCGGGAATGTGAGCGAGGAGCCACCGGCGGAGCCGCAGCGGGGTCGGTGCCGATTTGATGGGACGGGCCCGCGGGGGAGGATCGTGAGGCCGCCGCCGCCGCCGCCGGAGCGCTGAGGTTCAGGTCCGGCCGTGAGGCCTAGAGGCGCCGCTGCCGCGGAACCGGAGGGACGCCGCGCCGGACAGCCGTCGCCCCGGGCTCCCTGCCGCTGTCCGGACCTCCCCCCGCACGCCCCGGTCCCGCCACCCGCCCCCGCTGCGGCCCTCTCTCCCGTCTCCCGCCCCTCCGAAACCACAGATCATCTTCGGATTCTTCTCCAGAAGCTTCAAGGTAACTTCGTCCCTCCAGCACCGCGGCTCGTCTGCTTCCTTTCCTCCTTTCCTGCCTTCTACCCTACCTCCTGGGGAACCTGCGGGGCACCGGCCTGGGGAAGGCCTGGCCTGGGCCGGCGAGGGGTGCGATGGGGTGAGGTGCGGGAGAGGGAGCGCCGGTCCCACTTGTCTGATTTACCTGCAAATGCTTCTGATGATGCCTTTCATTCACTCTGCCCTCCACCCCGCTTTTTCTCCACCTTCCGGCATTGGAGGCGTATTCTTGTCCCCCTTTATCCACTGACGGGGGCGGGGGGGAGGAAAGGGGGATTGGTGTAGTGAGAAGGATTCTGTAGCAGCTTATCTTCTCCAGGGCTTGGGGTGGCACGGGGTGGGGTGGGGTGGGTGGGAGCAAACGGAGTATGTGAGCATCCCTACAGACCAACCTTTTCTCTGTCTTTCTCCTCCACCCCAGTACCCGCTTTGGGTTATCCTGTGCCTTGGAAATGCCCCGTGCCCAATGCTTAGAGGATGATAAAGCTTCGGGCGTCCTAGCCCACGGCGAAACCTGTTTCCCCGGGCTTTGTACGGACCCGCTGCTACTGCATGTTCAATTCTGCAGCGCTTTAGGGTTGAGATCCTTGACGTTTATCCTGGGCCGCGGGCAAATGATTAAAACAGAATTTGTTTTTGCTACCAGTAAATCATCTTTAGAGATGGGAGATAAAGAATAAAGGAGAGACAAAAAGAGTGGAGGAGGAACAGGATTTATGGAAATCTTGTGTTGTGAGGGTTAAATGTAGTCTAAATAATTCACATACCAGATTGGAAAAGCAGCCCCTAAATTTACAACATGCAAATGTGATGTGGGGCTTCTTGCAGATGCAGTTATTATGAATTTTTAAGTCATCTTACTTCTTCTATAATCATTCATGGTTTGCAATTCCTTTTTATCTATCACATTTTATTTAAGGCTAAATTAGATTGTTAAAAACTTTTTTAAAAAAGAGTACCAAACAGGACTTCAAAATTCCAAACCTCAACATCATATGGTTTTGTTTGTTTTTTGTTTATGTTTTTATTATTTTTACTTTGTCAGAATCCAGCTAATCCAGGTAACTTTTTATTCTCACACGTTCAGGAAAAAACTCCTTAACTCTTTTAGAGGTTAAAAAACACTTATGTTATGTATTGGAATGACAGGTGAGTAATTGCATTTCAGCATTTCCCCCATGTGCGTTATTTCTATTCAAGTCTGCCATTAATCTTCCATGGAGCATGGAGCCTCAGTGCCATAGAAATGATGGCATCTGTTTAAATTGGTGAATGAAACCGAGCTTAATCCTTGTTACTTTTAGGAAATAGCCTTCATTTTAATGATTTGAGAATGTTAAAAAAATCCCAAATAACTGTTCAGTTCCATTAGTTTGATAGAATGAAAATTAATATTTGATGATGAACTTCAAGGGAACTCAACTTGGTTGTCTAAGTAGGCTGTGAATTTGTTTTTATTTCAACTTTGGTGTACCATTTCATCATAGTTTTGTTTATTAAGCTTTAGTAACTTCAGATGGCTTCATTCAAAAAGAAGACTTCTTTGAAATGATTTTAATTATGCCTTTTATGTGTTCTGTTTAAAGTAACCTAGCTTGTCCTCCTTTGTGGTGTGGTGTAGTTTATCATAGCTAACACAGCACATTGCATTAAAAGTCATGTCTTGGTAGTTGAGAAATTGTAAATTTCACCTGGCTGTGATACAGTGGTGTAGATTCTTGAAGTACCATAAGAGTTTCAACTCTAGAGCCCATTCATAATATTAACTATCTTGGGAAAATGTTTGGATGGAAATTTTGTAGCTGTAGAATAGTTCCTCAATTACTTCTGGATCTCAAGATGAGAAGAGCTGTGCAGTTAGAAAATGAGTACATGTTCAAGTATAAATGAGCATCTTTTTTGTTTGTTTGTTTGTTTTGCGGTAAGCGGGCCTCTCACTGTTGTGGCCTCTCCCGTTGCGGAGCACAGGCTCCGGACGCGCAGGCTCAGCGGCCATAGCTCACGGGCCTAGCCGCTTCACGGCACGTGGGATCTTCCCGGACCGGGGCACGAACCCGTGTCCCCTGCATCGGCAAGTGGACTCTCAACCACTGCGCCACCAGGGAAGCCCTAAATGAACATCTTTCATGCATATCGTAGTGGGAGTAGCACAATGCATTAGCATTACAGTATTGCTTATATAGTACTTATATTCTATTTTCCACCAAGTTTTTCTGTTTTCCCATTGAACATGTGACTGCTCTTAATTGATTTTATTTGCTTTCTTTTAAACATACTCCCATTTTCAAAAACTGTGTATGGGAATTTTAGAATTTGAGTAACTCACTTGTATGCTTCTACCTCGGGAATGTGTTGATGATACTTCTTTCTTTTCAGTAGGGATATGTCCTCAGCACCAACTACTCCTCCATCAGTGGATAAAGTAGACGGATTTTCTCGGAAGTCCGTCAGAAAAGCCAGACAGAAGAGGTCGCAAAGTTCCTCACAGTTTAGGTCTCAAGGCAAGCCTATTGAGTTAACACCTCTGCCGCTGCTAAAAGGTAAGGCTCATGACCAGGTGACGGATTCCTTTTCAATTGATCTTTTTGTATCTGTATATAATTTTCGTTTTTGTAGAGTTCCATATTTGTTAAAATTCCGTGTTGCAAATTGAAGAGATGGGAGGTTTCCGACATGTTGAAGTTATTGGTGTGTGATACACCCACTCCCCCTTTTAAAGGGTTCAATTTAATATAAATAGGCATGGACAAATGAAAATAAACTTATTATCAGAGAATCTCTCACATTGATAAGTAGAAAAACTGAATGCCACAGAAACTTTATGAGGTCTGGGTCTGTGTTTTTCTTATTGTCTTCTGTTGACATTTAGATGTATACATCGTATGCAGTGACAACTACAAATTGTACAGATTTAATCACAGGAGGTAGACCTAGTAGAGGAGATGGTGCCATTAACTTACATATAGAAAATGATGTTTGAAATAATTCATTTTTTAAAATTGAGAAAAAATGGTCAGTAATTGATTACATGCATTTTTGTTTTCAGATAGTACAAATAGAAAAAGTATTTGATGATCATATTGTTTATGGAATTAATGTGAGAACTTTTTTTTCTAAATTAAACCTTTTACCTTTGAGTATGTGGGTACTTTTTGTTCCTTTTAATTTTTATCTATTTGCTTTATGTTTATGAACAAGCATTGTTTGAAATGTATCCGAACATAGCATTTATAGCATGGAGCTATTAGAATCTACCGTTGAAGGTAGAATTTTGTCTGCTGAACACTTAAGAGTGAGGAGAAAGGGGACATGAACAATACAATACACTTTACTGGCTCAGAGGAAATCAAAAAACTTGGTTGCTAGTTAGTTAGTGAACATTTATGTCTGTAACAATTTGTGAAATCGGAAGGTATTAAAAGAAAAACTGGAGTGTGACTAGAAAAGATCCTCAAAATGTAGCCTAGGATATTTCAAACTTCTGTTTTTCCCATATGAACATTTTTTTTTAAGGGAGGAAGATTCATAAATGAGATTTCCATGTTTATACTTGAAATTGGTAAACATGAAATGAATACTATTACTGTAAAGATGATATATCTACAGTTAATGAAGATGAGCTCGTATGAGTTTGGGGGGAGAAAATTTTGACTAAAGTTTTTGCTGGTAAAAATGAAAATAGTCTTTATGAGGCTTTGGAAGAAAAATGAAGGAAAAACTTGCTAGGGATAAAAGTAACTGTACTTGAAATACAAAGTTGGGAGGTATATTGGATTCTTTAGTAGTTTATTTAATCTGAAATAGACATGTAATAGCTATTAGCATCTATATCTGGCAACGGATTTTATTCTGAGGAAGCAGTTTAAACTTTCTTAGGGTTAGAACAAATTTAAACTTTGTTATATTAATTTCTTGGGGCCCATGGTAAACATTTAAATTAGAACTTAACTGACCACTCAGAGCCATGATGTTGGTTTTGTGGGTAGTGAGAGAAGCATGCGTGAGAAGAATTTGGCACATGTTTTAATATTTTGTTGTTTCTTATCTCATTTTAAAAAAATTGTAATATATATATAACATAAAATTGACCATTTTACCTATTTTTAAGTGTGCATTAAGCATGGCATTAGGTACATTCACATTGTTGTATGTCCATCACCACCACTCATCTCTAAGACTTTTCATCTTTCCCAGCTGAAACTCTGTATCCATTAAACACTAACTCCCCATTACCCCTCCCCCTAACCTCTTTGCAACCACTACTGTCTCTGAATTTGACTACTCTAGGTATCTCCTATAGGGGGAATCCTACTATGTTTGTCTCTTTTGTGGTTGGCTTATTTCACTTAGCATAATGTCCTCAAGATTCATCCATGTTGTAGCATGTGTCAGAATTTCTTTCCTTTTTAAGGCTGAATAATATTCCATCGTGTGTGCGTGTGTGTGTGTATGTATATATATGCCATGTATTGTTTATCCATCTGTCAATGGATACATGAGTTCCTTCCACCTTTCAGTGATTGTGAATAACGCTGCTATGAGAACATGGGTGTACAAATATCGTTTTGAGTCCCTGCTTTCACTTGGGTATATACCCAGAAGAATTGCTGGAGCATATGTTTAATTTTTTGAGGAACTGCCATACTGTTTTCCACAGCAGCTGTACTATTTTACATCCCTACCAGCAGAGCCCAAGGCTTCTTCCAATTTCTCCACATTCTCACAGACACTTGTTATTTTCTTTTCCTTTTTTTTCTTTTCGATAATAGCCATCATAATGTGTATGAAGTAGTATTTCATTGTGATTTTTATTTGCATTTCCCTAGTGATTAGTGACATTGAGTATCTTTTCATGTGCTTTTTGGCCATTTGTATATCCTTTTCTCATATTTTAAGTGGAGTCTGATAGTATTGTAAAATTTCCAAGAATTCTACTCTCCAAGAATATGATTTTTGTGAACTTGTATGTTTTGCCAGCATAGGAGCATTGGAGAGCAACAAGATCATATAATACTAGATACATCCACAAGCTTAAATTCCAGACAGACTAAAAGTGATTCTTGTGTAATAAGCACGTTCTGGGAAAATATTCCGGGAAGCATTCCATAAATTAGATTTCCATATCTGTAGAATAACAAAGAAGTACAATCATGTATAGACTTTAGAAATGTGTATTTGTTCTTGATTATTATAGTGAATGTAAAGAGTTTGTTGAATAACATTTGTTTTCCTTACAATGGATTGACTTTTATTTGTGTGCCTTCTCACAACTTTAGGAGGTGGTTTATGAAATATAAGGAAAACATAAAAGGAATTTTTTTTTTTACCATTTCCTTAGGAAAAACCAGAGTAAATTATATATGCATGCCAAAGGGTAGTTATTGATTTAATTTTCTATAGAATTGTTTTGACTGAATTGGAAGGTTTAAGATAATTTTATTTGGGGGTGCAGTATAAACTGTAGTTGAATTTTGGGGGTTGCTTTAAAGAGTAAAGAAAAAACATGTCCTTAAGGTCTTTAATTTTAGGTGAGTTTGAAAACAGAAATTGTGTAAACATAGTAATTATGTAGCTCATCTTTTTAATATGTAATTTTTGAAAGCTCAAAAATTAGGTATTCATTAATCACTTGTTTTGTGTGTTTGCCTTATAAGAATGCTTATTATATGCATGGTAATATTTGACTGACTTATTTGACTGCCATTATTTCTTAGCATTTTAAAAGTCTCTTCACTTGCAGCACTGTAACAAACTGAAAGGAAAGTTTCATCTCCTTTGCTCTTTTCCTAATAGGTGGGTTTTTGAAATTTGTATCAATGATGTTATTTTTCTGTAGACAGCAACACCAGCATGTAGTTTTGTGTAAATATATCAGAGTGACCTGGCTTTTCCTGCAATTGTGAAATTGCAGGATAGACCTTGACATGTAGACATTTGAGTTTTCTCCATAAAGTACTTCTGAAAATATTTTCAGAAGGTCCTAAAGTTTTTGAGCTTGAAGGACTTTTACTCATTTTCCTGATAAGGGGAATTCAGTAGAGGTTGAGTGCCTTATGTGCTTGATAAGAATGTAAAGACTTGGATGCTTTCTGGGTGCCTGCACAGCAGGACATAAAGCAAGCTTGGACAGTTACCTAGGTAAGTCGCTGAATAAAGACAAAATAAACACTTAGGCAAATAGACACACACACATTAGTAACAATAGCAATAATAATAATAACTACTAGGGGTAGTCGTATCTGGTTAGGTGGTTTATGTTTTCTACCCACGCCGTATTTCCTTCTCGTTTTAACTTTAAACGATTATATAAGTTTAGATTTGAGTGAGATGTTTTTGAAAGCTACCACCTCTTTGAAAATGGGATTATAATGAAAGTGGCATGATTGTTGCTAGCCTCACAATTATCATAAGTTTCTAAAGCATTTTGCTCATAGTTTGGACAGTCAGTATCAAACATTCCAAAAACTTTGATGGCTGGAGGTGCTGTTCAGCAGAAACTCTTTGCCCCTTGGTGTTGAAACCTTTAGATTGGTAACGTATTTCTGTAACACTAATTCTCTGATTTTTTTTAACTCTACGCTTACGATTCAGCTTACATTTTTATTTTATAGGGTGACAGTTTGTAAGGACTTGAAAAATTCCAAGTTAAAACTAGTTTGTGTGCTTTTAAAATTATTGGATGGGATAATTCGTCTCTTTCATCTTTATCGGCTTTGTATAGTGTAAAGGAGCATACAGATAGAATTCCCAGTTTTATAATGGACTAGTGCTCTAAACTATATTTATAATGCGAAAGATCTCCTAAGAAATAATGTCCTCGATTTTGGTGTTCACTGTCTTCCTTATAGGTTATGCCGTGGTGTCGCATGGGAGGAAGTACACGGGTTTTGTTGCCTGCAAGAGTCCTGGCTAGCTCACTAGCTGTGTTGCCTGGGGCAAGCGAGTTAGCTTTGGAAAGCTTGGTTTTCTTGTCTGTCAAATGGGGATGATAATAAAAATCAAGAGACGCAGCAGTACCACATTCAATATATTACTAACTGTTGTCATTTAACTGGGATTTCAGAAGTTACAATATGAATAATGTGAAATTATTATTTGACTTTTTGTATTTTCCTAGCAAAATAGTTGAAACTGGAGATTTCTCTGAAAATTATGAAACAAGAGCATAGTTTTGAGGTCATGAACCTTTTTCAACCCCCAAATACGAAGAAACAGTGTGCAAATGTGTTGAATTTAGTAGACTAGTTATTTTAAGCATCTTTACGTGGCGGTTTTTCACCTTCTGCATTGGTATCCTGCCACATTTTTTAGTGTAGTGCTTTTTGACTTATTCGTTTTTTGAATAGATAATACAGTTATATGGTTCAAATTCCAAAAGATACAAAAGGATGTATAATGAAAAATCTTCCTCCCAAGTCGGTTTTCCTAATTAGCTCCCCTTCCCAGAAACAGCCAGTCATAATATACTTGTATTGTAGGTATAGGCATTCTTAAACCCTTGAATGAATTTGAAATGCATTGAGCAGGCTGAAATTATATGCAAATTTGTATGAATTTGTCCATTTTTTAAGTGGGAAATTCCATAGCATTTTTCAAATTCTCAAAGGGGTGTCTGAATCAAAAAAGTTAAGAACCATTGATCTAGTTTGTACCTTAGATTAACGATGTATGTTCTTTTTTTTTCTTTCCCATTATAGTTTATTACAAGATATTGAATATAATTCTTTGTAGGACCTTGTTGTCATTTATCTATTCTATATGTAGTAGTTTGCGTCTGCTAATCCCCAACTCCTGCTTTATCCCCTCTCCCCCCACCCCTCTTCCTCTTTGGTAACCATAAGTTTGCCTTTTATGTCCGTGAGTCTGTCTCTGTTCTGTAAATAAGTTCATTTGTAATTGATGTATATTCCTTAGGCAACTAAATTGTAGTGTGAGTGTGTGCGTATGTGTGAATGGTTTTAAAAAAATAATCGTAAGCTTTGCTTTTGAACCAGAAGAACATCTGTAAGTTAATAGGTGTTAACATACAGCTTTGCAGCCTTTGAAGCAATGTGGTAATATATTTCTTTGGGGGAAGAAATTATAAGATCTTGCGCAAAACCAGTATCAAATGACACTATTATCATGTGCGAAAGATTATACTAGTTGTAGTGCAGAGGCATTTCATTCACTTTTAGGTGAGAATTTTATATATCTATATCTATATCTCCTAATAGTTTGTTTCTGTAGCATAGAGAAAATTCCCATACAAAGTCTCATGTGGGCCAAAATAAATTGAGAGTAAGCGTTCCTGATTCGTGAATCATTTAAAAGTAGGGTAAGCAGCTTGCATTCATATCCGTCCCATCTGAGTGTGATAATTACTGCTTAGTTCTTAACTTAGAGTTCATGGATTTCTCGTTGGGGATAGGGTGTGTGCATCGTGGATGGGCTTCAAGTTTCTAAGAACCTCCAAAAATTATATGTAAAGTTTCTGTGTAGGTGCATTTGGTTTTTTTTTTTTGGAGGATAGAGTTCATTGCTTTCATCAACTTCTCAAAGATTTAGCTCTACCATTCCTGCTCTTTCCCCAGAGTTAAGAGCTTTTGGCTTAGACCAAAAGATTGGGAATTATTATTATTATTGTTTTTCCTGAGTATCATGTTAGCTTTATGTGTGTGCAGATGCATTGGATACTTACCAATAAATATTGTAAGCTTTAAACAGAATTCATCATAAAATGGGTCTCTCCAGGATATAACCCATCCAGGGCATAAAAATGTTAAGGTGCCAAATGAAACCTCTCCTAAGGTGAGGTGGTCCTTTTCTACTTAGAACTTTCTTCTCTTGACTTTGTATCATTCTTCAAGTTTCAGCACAAATGGGACCTTCTTAGGGACCATCCTTCATCACTTTTAAAAATAGTCTCCTTTGACGTTTCTATCACTCTGTTGTTTTTTGCATCATATTTATAATCTGAAATTATTTTATCTTTGTTCACTTGTATGTTATCTGTTTTTCCTCCCCCATGAGAATATAATCTTTGGTGTAGAAACCTTGTTTCTCTTATCTCTAGGGGCTAGATCAGTGCCTCATACATAGTTGGTATTCAATAAGTATTTGTTAGTAAATGAATGAACATTGTTAGTTGAAAACATCGAGGTTATTAGTAATAGCACTATAGACATTTATTTTTCCTTTCTAAATATTAAATTTTGCCCCCCAAACCCAGGCCATGCAGATTTTAACTAGTAATTTACACACATTTTTTTTTTTTTTTTTTTTTTTTTTTGTGGTACGCGGGCCTCTCACTGTTGTGGCCTCTCCTGTTGCAGAGCACAGGCTCCAGACGCGCAGGCTCAGCAGCCATGGCTCACGGGCCTAGCCACTCTGCGGCATGTGGGATCTTCCCGGACCGGGGCACGAACCCGTGTCCCCTGCATCGGCAGGCGGACTCTCAACCACTGCGCCACCAGGGAAGCCCTACACAAAATTATAAACTTGTTTAATGAAGACTTTTTATTTTTAAAGGATCAAATTGCTGAGTGTTCACTTAAAAAGCTGAGAGTGGTTTTCTTCTCTGGTAATTCTGCATGTTTCAGGTTAAAAACAGAAGTGACATCTTGTGGAGAGAGGATGGAGTGGATTTTATGTATGACAGACATTCCTTTTACTTAGGAGATTCATCACTTTCATTTTGTAGAAGTTAAGATATTAAGTATAGTGAAATTTCTTTTTTCTGCTGGTGTTTGGGGACTGAATTACAGGCTGATCAGATCACCAGGCTTTCTTTCTTTATATAGTTTAAGAGAGAATAGCATATCTGATATTATAATGGACTTTCAGAGCAGTGTTTTATGGTCAAATTTTCTCTTGTCTTTAAAACTTTTATAATAATGTAAGCTCTTAATATTAACTAGATTTTGTAGTGCTTGAAAAAAAACAGTAAAGTTTCTAGATATTACAAAACGGCTAACTAAAGTAGTTCTTTGGTTTGTTTGCCAGTAATGACATTCTCTTTTACCACTTAAAAATATTTTTCTACCTTTTGTATTGTAAGATTTCATAAAAACAAAACAGGGATCTTATTTTTATATTATAGTAGAATTATGCATAAAGGAACTTATTAATTAAACAGTATAATATTATTATATTATTACCTAATAACAGTATATACCTAATATATTGTAACATATTACCTGAGGGAGGCAGGTGGCCTCTCTGAGGTAAGAATGGAGGCTCTGGGGTAAGACACACGTAGGTTCGAATTCTAGGTCCACTCACAGCCATGTGACTTCCAAGCACTGGTTTTTTTATCTCCAAAACTGGGAGAGGAACCCACTTCGTAAGGTCAGATTAAGTGCCATCAAGCAGGTAACATTTAGCTCAGTGCTGACGATGTTGTAGGAGTTGAAGAATATTAACTATTATAATTATAGGAAGAACTGTGTAGTGTAAAATGTATGCCAGTGTTTCAGTTGATTATTTCTTTAATACATTACATGAATTATTTACACTTAAGGAAGAAAAATATGGAGTATGTGGAGCTGTGAGAATTAGACTTTTAAAGCAAAAAGGAGAACTGGTTCTTGTGGAACAATCTCAGCATTACTGTTTAGTCAACATTAGTTTGAAACTGACTTCTCATTCCAGGAATAAGAACTTAAGGTGGCTAATGTGATTATTTTCAAGGGAAATTCCATTTGTGGAGAGTTAACCAGGAGAAATTATTGTTAGGTAAACTCATTTTGGAAGTAGTCTAGTAGGACAGGATCTGCAAACTTGTTGTGATTGCTTACTCCTACCAGTAAAAATAATGTATATTTCTGTTTATATGTTGTACACATGTGCTATTATACGAATATATAATGCATGTTAAGAATATACACAGACATAGAAAGTTAAAAAGGATGATACTGGAAAATAAAATGCATAGATGTTCTTAATACTTAATTTTTTTACCTCCTTTTCCCTTGCCCACCCTCCCAGCACATTCACTAACCCTAACACATCTTTGTTTTGACATTTTGCTTCATAGAGAGAACCTTCTCTTCAGGTTTTGAGCCTCGTTAATTTTGTAGCATTTTGTTTTGAGCCAGAAAGAGTTGACATTGGAGCCAGATGTGAAGAGTGAATGAGAAAACTTCTTTCTTTATCTTATTGAGGTTTTTGTCTAGGCTTTTGAATTTATTGCACCTTAAAGAAACAAAATCTGAATTGAGGATTTTGCCAGTTTAAGGAGTATCATAGAAGGTTCTTTGTCGAGGGCTCTTATTTTGCTGTTGATGGGTGGGTTTCAGAGTGTCCTTAACCCTCTTGAAATTCCAGGCAGTTTTTGTGTCTCTGTGCAGATTGACATTTTTTTTGGGCAGAGGGTTTAGAGCTTTCATCAGATTCTCAAAGGAGTTTCCCTAAGGGCTAGCAACCATTGCCTTGGGTGGTAGGTGTCAGTTTCCTCACTCAGAGCAGAGAGAGAGAATTTGTCATATAATTCCTTTCTGTAGAAGGGAGATCTCACGTCAAGAGGTTTCTCCTGCATGTGTTTTCTGATTTTTAATTCTTTTTTTTTTAATTTTTAATTCTTTTTGATACCAAACAGAACTTTAAAAGGTATTTGAGGGTAGAAGTTACTACATGACCCCAGTGTGGTTGTTTGGAAATTTTTGATCAGTGTCATTTGAAAAATTAAGCTGCTTGAATAGAACTACCATTGGTAAAATTGAGAGTGCCTGTAAAATAGCATTTTCTCTGGAACAGCTGTGGACCTGGAAGAAGTCGGGAGGAGAAACTCAGGTTCTCTTTGCTGGTGAAGAAATAAGTTAGTAACCAGTGAAGGAGAAGAGAAGCAGTATCTCTTGGTCTTGCTGTGTGCCAGGTGAGGTACCACATGGTGTCACATTGAAGCTTCCCAACAACACCAAGAACAAGGGATGTTTGCTGTTGACTGCGGGTGGAGAGAGCCTGAGTTGGGACCCCAGTTCCATCTGGTTCCAAAGCCAGGGCCTTTTCCATTATGTGCATTAGTGGTGGATGAACACAGGTGAGCACTGGAGCTAACAGCCTTCTTGTTCATGCTGTGCTGGGATGATTTATTACGTGAATCATCTTACTACCTCTTGTAAGAACCCTGAAAATTGTGAGGAGACTGAGGTGACGAGAAAGAGAAGTGGAGAATAGAAGCGGGGGGAGCAGCCAGGCTGGCAGTGGCACTGTGGGTGGTGGATGGTGACAGGGAAGAGTTGAGGAAGAGCAGCAGGCCTCACAGACTCAGCTCCTTGGAAAGGCCAAGGCAGTGCCACCAAGAGGCAGACAGGAAGGACAGCCGGCACCTCACGTTGGCACGGAGGGGGAGATGCCTCTCTGGACCCCTGTGGGACACAAATGCTGTCACCATAAAGGCGGGAGAGTTAGAGTTTGGTAAACAGGTAGCATTCTGGCAGTGGTATTTTTTACTATCATCTTCCCATCTTTGGGAACTAGCATATTGTAGGAAAGGATATGGGTTCAAGCCTGGGTGATAATTCTACGTCTGTGATTTGAGATCAGGTATTTAACCTCTTTGGAGCTTCAGTTTCCACTTTTGTAAAATGGGACTCATACATCCCAAGGTGGTTGTGAGGAATGAGATAATGTGGGTAAACTGCTAATGTGTGGTCGGTGGCCTAATAAATATTCCTTCCCTTGTTTGTCTGTTTGCCATTGATCTTTCTTTGAGTCACTCCTGTGGGCCTGCATCGTGTTTCAGAATACAGTGTTGTGAGGGAAGCGGTCTGGCAAAAGTTCCTCCATTTATGTAGGCACCATGAAGGACTTTCATCTTAAGGTGAGGTTACATTTTATGTAATTAACCTGCCGTTGCTAGTGCCTGGAACACTGTTCAAAGTCAAACGTTAAAACATTAAAAAGAACGTGGAGAAAATTGGGACTTGCCACCATTTCAGGAAAAGTACTGTCTTCTAACAAGGAAGATGAAGGCTTTGGAATTAGCCTTTCACCAAAGCAAGCCCAGAAGACAATATCTGGGAATGGAGGGGTTGCGCCTTTGCCATACCTAATAAGGATATACAGTGAGAGTTCAGAGCGGTTTCAGGCTCCAGAGGACCTCTCATACATTCTTACATTAGCAGTTTGGAAATCACAGCTACATTGTACCTTCCACATTATAGGCATGTACCACTTTTCTTTTTGAATGAGTATTTTGAATTCAAGGACATTTGTAGCAAAAATGAAGCTTCTTTTGCGGGTCAGAAGGCTATTTCAACCTTTGACTCATCAAGTTAATTTTTCAGAAAGATATAGTGATGAATCGGAAGAATTGGTGTTTTTCCCTAATTTGTGAGCAAAAGTCAAAATGACTTGAAAGCAGTTTGATACAAGGGACTTTCTAAAAAGTAAAAGGATGTTTCAGTACTCGCTGTTCTGCCTTGTCTTCCATGCATTCATCTGTGTTTGCCTCTTCAACTACATCTATAAGTGGTATAACTAACTGGTGTTTTTAACGATACCTAAGCATTTAGAAATAAATAATGTTCACTTCACTTTAAGAAAGCTTAAAGATATTTTAATCAATAACAGTTAAGATGAAGTTCTAAAACTTAGTTCCTTCAACTTGGGATGTGGCTGGTTCTTGGAGGCTTATAAGTTTTTAGCTATGAGGAACCTTGATGTAACCTTTGGCTGCTGAGAAAACCTTGTGCTTTACTATCTAGAGTTAGTTATTTCCTAAAGATTTTGGATAGAGCTATACTTTATTGTGTTTAGATTTACATTTTGACATTGTAAAAGGCATTTCAACTAATGGAATTTGTTTAGGCATTTCTGGTTTAGTGGTATGTTCTAGAAATGGTATATACTTTAAAATACCCTTGGGCTTAGGAGTGGTAGACCCTATACTCCTACTCTTGAATTATGGTGAGACTCGAATGAAATAAATGGTGTGCAAGTATTTTTCAAAGTATATATGAAGCAAATAGCTATGAAAGGAGTCTGCATATGACTTGGCTAAATCAGTCACATCCAAAGGCCTTAAATTCTCATTTTTGAAATTTTTCTGTGGGCTCTGTAATTCAGTTCATTCATTCATTCATCAGATTTCTACTGTGTGGTGTGATGTACTAGGCACTGTCCTGGGAACACAGTGATGAGCAAAACAAGAAGATTGATGAGGTACTTCTTCTGAAAAGGCCATTGTAGCTGGAGGTCAGAGACTGATGGAACTATTTAGGTCATTGGGCCAAATCATCCAGGCTGGGTTAAAGCTTGTCCTTGACTCTGAGGGCATTTGTACATAGCCGTAAATATACAACGACAGAGTATATAAATCACCCACAAACCTCCTACCTAGTCATGAGTATTTTTCCCTCATGTTTATATATTCTTGTGTTATGCTTTAGAAACATTTTGTTATGTGTAATGATTAATACCATTTTAATTACTTTGAGATAGTCTTATTATTGGAGTTGGAATTTTAAAAAGTTCTTTTTTCTTGTTGTGGTAGCATCATGCTTGTCATCTTATGATACTGGGGTTTCTTTGAAAACAAATTGCTTAATCATTGCTTGCTTTTTGAAAATTATTACCAATGTACTTTCACACTATAAACATGAAATGTACAAACTGTAAAAAAAAGATATCAAGTCCTTTAAAAACTAAATAAAATCCATCTGTAGGTCCAGCTACATACTCTGTAGATGGCACTGTGTTATTAAAGTGCATGATCTTAAGTTTTCATGTGTTTTAATTCACTGTTTTATGAACTGCTGCTTGGAATAGTGGGGAACATAATAGATTAGATTTAATTCATTAACAGAAGAAAGGTTTAGAAAGATCAGAGCTAGCATTATTGTCAGCACCACTTAAAGTTCATTAAATGAGAATGCAGGCAACAGTAAAACCAGTTAGGCAACGCAATTAACATTAGTTAAGTGTTATGGTTACTGCAAAGATTGAGAAAAATAAATAATTGAAAGTATTTTAAATCTGACAAATTGAATGAAGTTAAAAATCGAATCCACCTACTTGTCATTTGCTAATTTAAAATTTTCCTGAGCTATTATGATTTAAATTATTGAGTGTTATCTGTGCTGCATTCTGTAGGTGGTGAAAATTGAGCGGAGTGAGTGCTTTTCAGTACCAGTGCTTGAAGCAGAACTGAATTTGTGATGGTGTACATAAGGAAAAAGCATCATCTGTGATTATCTCAGACTGTGACTTGTGGGGAAATCCAGCAAAATAAGTAAAAGAACTGTAGAGTCTGGAGTTTTTGACAGTCAGGGCTTAAAGAACCAGTCTTGTACCTTAGTGGTTAATGAATTTCAAAATGATTTTAGAATCAATGTACACACCTCTAAGTGCAAATCTATATTTAATATTAATATACTCTTGGTAAAATTATATTTTTTTACAGTTTTACTTAATGGAATATTTTATTTTCTGTGTTAAAGTAGGTAGGACACTTTACCCACATACATTTCCTGGCTAGAAAGATATCCTTTTTTTATTTTGTACTGTCTTTTAAGAGAATAATTTTACATCATAGCATCATAGTTAATGATTTATACTCATTTCCCCATAAATGCAAGGATAATTAAGTAGTTATTTGCCTCTTTCTTGGTGAGAAAGTTGTGATGTTTTGCTTGACTCATTTGGGAATGATGAGAGATCAAGAACTTCTCCACAGGGTGGTTTTGAGGATTGAATGTGTTAATATAACTAATGCTCAGAGCAGGGCCCAGATCATGGCAAGTATTATATAAATGTTAGCTATCTTTGCCATTGTTGTTACTGTTATTATCATTTATTTATAAATACTACTTAGTTGTTTGTATCTTAAGGCTTGGGTTTCAAGTGGATCCTGTAAAGATCTATTTTTGTATACTATGTTTGGGAAATGGGTGTTTTGATTTTTAAAATCTATTTAGTCTACACATAGACAAAATTGTTTAAGTAAAACAGTATAGCACTATGTATTACATTTGCTAATGGACTTGAGAGAACATTTAAAATGAATTTTTGAGTGAAGTAACATTTGGAAGCTGTCAAAAAAAAAATTACTGAACCCAAGGTCTAGCCAAGAGTGAGCTGCATTGCGTTATGTTCACCTAGAGCATTGCGTTCACCTGTCTTCCCCAGCTGGTGCTTTGCGGGGAGAGTGGGTTGGGGAGTTGCATGTGTGTGATGACACTGAATGAACATTGTCACTGTGAAACATTAGGAGGGACCGTAGGTGGTTGCTAAATGGAGTTAAGATGTTGTTGGATGCCACCTGGACAGATAGGGAAATAGCTATCAACCTAACATCTTTCATTTAGTGGGAACACTGAAAAATTGTAAAACAAAACAAAACACCAATCTCCACCCCCCACCCCCCCACCCCCCCAGCCCACCCCAATCTAAAGAGTTTGCTAGGAGTTTTGCAAAAGTATCTTTGGAACAAGTGGCTTAGAATATGAGTTTCAAGTGTATTAGAAGTTTTTCTTCACCTGTGAGTTTTTGCCTAAAGCTATTTATGAACTGAGATTATGGATTTGTTGTGCATGTGTAATTTTGATTAGCAGTGAAACCTGTATTTAGTCTTTATTCAGGCCTAGACCTAGAAAGTTTTCTTTTTCCCCCATGGGAAGTTGAGGTTATTACAATGTCCAAAGCACTCTTTTCTCAAACTTAACTCAAGATAATGAGTATTCTCATTGATATGTCTTTAGTTTCTGTTGAGAAATACTGAATTCAAATAAAATAAGTGACTGTGAATTGAAAATATTCATAAAAGCAGAGTGTACATACATTTGAAGTAGGTATATAATGAGGGAAACCAAGGCTCCAAGAAATCACTGGTAGTTCAAAGTTGAATTGGAACGTTAATCAGAAAAGAACTCTCTCTTCCAAGTTACCTATCTCCTTGAGCTGGTAGATGCTGCTGTTTCTGTTCAACTTTGAATTTTTACTTTTTATCTTAAAGATTTAAAATAAAGACTCAAAGACTGAAGAAAAGAAAGCTTCAGTCCAGGCAAGGCACCTTATGTGTGTCCCATACTCTGCTGAAGCTTGAGACACTTCCCAGACTTTTTTCCCCATCTGTTTAGAAATTCTTTTAAAACAAAATTTCAACATTTGTTTTTCGTTCTCTGTTTCTCTTGCTTAGTTTTTTTCTTCAGGTGGGTTTACTTCAGGCCATATTGAGCTATGGCCAGGTCAGAAGTACAGAGGTAGCATGGGAAGCTAGGGAGACTGATGATTAAGACACAAAGATGTTGCATGTCTAGCAAGGTAGAGTTAATGGAAAGAGGATAGATTTGTGAGCCAGCAGCCAAAAGTCTCGGAATTCCAGTCAGTTTTCTTTGCAAACTGGGTGACTTTGGACAAATGACCTTCTCAGAGCCTCAGTCTACTCATCTGTAAAGTGATAATATCTGCCTTGCGGGATTAGTTTGAGAGGCCATGTCTGTGATATGTCTAGACCAGTACCTCATACATGGTAGACACTTGGTAATTGACACTCGTCATGATATTTCCATCTTTAGGGTCAGGGCCCATGTCCATTTATGATTGTATTCCCATTGTCTAAGATAGTGCCCCCCCCCCCACATCTTCCCTGCTCATTGAGTACCTGTTGAGTGAAGCCATCCTTCAGGTAGGAAAGGAATTCTTTATGTATGTAAAGCAGTGCTGACTCATTCCTTTTTGTTTTCTGATTTGTATCTTAAATATTCTTTTAACAAATGTATATATCAGTATGTATTTTAATGTGTAATGTAGTTGTCTAATAAACTGAACATAGCTTTAAAGACAAATGTTTATGTAAGTTAACCTTAAAAATGCATTCCAGTATACATTAGGTGCAAACAAATCCTGTTTGATTCCACTTATACGAGGTACCTAGAATAGTCAAATTCACAGAGTCAGAAAGTACATTGGTAGATGCCAGGGGCAGGGGTGGGGGTGAGGGGGTAGGAAGAGGGAATGGGGAGTTAGTGTTTAGTGGGGACAGAGTTTCAGTTTAGGAAGGTAGAAAATTTGGGAGATGGATGATGGTGAGAGTTACACAACAATGTGAATGTACTTAGTGCCACTGAACTGTACAGTTAAATATGGTTTAAAATCGTATGTTTTATATTATGTGACTTTTACCACAATAAAAAAAACAAACAAAAAAGACAAATGTTTATGATTATGGCCCACTCTGGTTAGCTGAAAAGGTGCTGCTTTGGACAGAGCACAGTCTCTGAAAGGATTATCAAAAGTTGCTAAGTGCTGGACTTCGCTGGTGGCGCAGTGGTTAAGAATCCACCTGCCAATGCAGGGGACACAGGTTTGAGCCCTGGTCCGGGAAGATACCACATGCCGCGGAGCAACTAAGCCCGTGCGCCACAACTACTGAGCCTGCGCTCTGGAGCCCGTGTGCCACAGCTACTGAAGCTCGCGTGCCTAGAGCCCGTGCTCCGCAACAGGAGAAGCCACCGCAATGAGAAGCCCGCGCACCACAACGAAGAGTAGCCCCTTCTCGCCGCAACTAGAGAAAGCTCACACGCAGCAATGAAGACCCAACACAGCCGTAAATAAATAAATAAATTTATATTAAAAAAAATGTTGCCAAGTGCTTTGAAAGGCTTCCTCTTCTGGTTTTATCTTTGGTCTCTGCAGCTGTGATTGAGAGCTGGCTGTGACATGGAGTGAGTGTTTATAGAATGAATGAATATGGTGGTCGTTAAGATATCAAAATTTCGTGGGGTCTTCACTGGGTGATTTTTATTTGATCAGCTTTGAAAAGCAGAAATAGTATGCAAACATTAAATGAATTTTAGTACCTCCTTGACAGTAAAACCAACTCAGTTTCCTGTCACATCTCGGGTTTGGACCAAACAGATTTGCTGGTTCACAGTAATTGCTGCTGACACTAACCTGGCACTTTGCTGCTCTCCTTAAAATACACCATAGAGAAGTTTCCCCTGAGCTAGAACCTAGGACCTGAAAAGCATCACGTTTGTATAGTCTCCTCTGGATGGGGGATGTTTTTTTTTTTTTTTTTTTTAACATCTTTATTGGGGTATAATTGCTTTACAATGGTGTGTTAGTTTCTGCTTTATAACAAAGTGAATCAGTCATACATAAACATATGTTCCCATATGTCTTCCCTGTTGCGTCTCCCTCCCTCCCACCCTCCCCATGGATGGGGGATGTTTGAGTGAAAGAGTGAGCTGTGGGAGAGAATGTGGATGTTCTAGTCTTTTCTCTCACTTTGGCCCCTCTTGCCTTGTAGGGATTTATGTCAGCTAAGACACACCCGTTCTGGCTCACCATGATTAATGAGAGAGAAGTGCTGTAAAAGTTACTACCCTGGTGCTCTGTGTAGTTTCTCTTTCCTCTTAGGTGGACTTTTTTCTTCACCCAGTCTGTCTTTACTTTTGTTTGGTGTGTGTTCAGGAAATCTAAAAAGACTTATTTTAATTCTAGCCTTAAGCAAACATAATTAAAAAGGAAAAGTTTCTGTTGGCTGTTGCAGGAAGCCCTCCCTGCTTCTACCCCCTGCCTCCCACCCCCTATATATTTTTTTAATACTCAGGAAGAAGTGAATTTTAGGTTATTCATGTTTCTATCCCTTCATTAGTGAGTATAATTAAGAGGTGCAAGGATTTGATGTGGCTTGCTAAAGTTTTAAGTAACATGAGAAGGACACTTCATGGTTCATATTTTTGAAAATCCGTACAGTATTTGGGAAGATTTTCTTTTACTAGAAACCTCATTTTTCTGGGCTCTTCATTTTGCTATGCATACTTTGATAAGACTCAATCTATCTGTCCTTGTCCTTTGTACTTCAAAGGAGATGCAGTGTATATTCTGAATAGACCAGTCTGTGACCCTGGGAGGCCTTCCTTTGGTGAGCATAGCTTCAGATACGGAGGTAATCAGGATCTGTCACCCAGAATTTCCTTTCTTCCCGAAGCCCCATTTCCAAACGTCAAACATAAACTAAGCCCCTAAACTCTGGCAAGCTCTTTCATTTAACCATCTAAACAGTTTCTGTTTCAGTTCCAAAAAAGGTGATTTGCCCTCACCCATTAAATACTTAGGTTTCAATTTTTTTTTTTTGCGGTACGCGGGCCTCTCACTGTTGTGGCCTCTCCCTTTGCGGAGCACAGGCTCCGGACGCGCAGGCTCAGCAGCCATGGCTCACGGGCCCAGCCGTTTCGCGGCATGTGGGATCTTCCCAGATCAGGGCACGAACCCGTGTTCCCTGCATCGTCAGGCGGACTCTCAACCACTGCGCCACCAGGGAAGCCCAGGTTTCAAATTTTTAAGAAAATATTTTGTGAGGGAGAGTGGACTGTTACCATTGATTATCTTTGGGGAAATAGGAATGGAGGTTTTCACTTTCTACCGTGACATTTAAAAAAATTTAAAAAACAGAACAGGGCTTCCCTGGTGGCGCAGTGGTTGAGAGTCTGCCTACCGATGCAGGGGACACAGGTTTGTGCCCTGGTCCGGGAAGATCCCACATGTCGCGCAGCGGCTGGGCCCGTGAGCCATGGCCGCTGAGCCTGCGCGTCCAGAGCCTGTGCTCCGCAACGGGAGAGGCCACAGCAGTGAGAGGCCTGCGTACCGCAAAAAACAAAACAAAACAAAGCAAAACCAGAACAGTAGTCCTGTGTCTGTTTTCCAAACTAGTGAAAGTAAGCAAACTAGTGGGAATAAAATGATCCATTTAACATTGGTGATCATTAGATTAAGCCTCAGTTGTAATGTGAGAAAATATATTCAGGAGTCTTTCCATACAGCATAAATGTTTATACTGAAGGTAATTAATAATCGAAAGTATTATTGATGTATGTCTGTCTGTCCTTCCATCCTTCTATCCTCCATCCACCCATCATCCATCTACCCATCTGTCTGTATCAGTCAAGGAACTGTGACCTCAACTTGTGATCTCTTTAATAGAATTGGTTTCTTTTCTATAAGGAAAGAGCTTTAATTGCTCATCTATCTGGATAACCTTGAAAAAGCATTATTTTTAACGTTTAGAAGGAGGGTAAAGTACTTGGTAATTTTCAGAAATGTTGTGTAGGACATTCAAAAGGTAAATTCTATCCGTGTGAAATCCTTTATTCTCACAGTTTTCTGAAATTCTTATCTTGGTGATTTTATTTCACAAAGAACTCAGCTCCCTGGCTGTCATACACCACACTTTAATGAGCTATACAGTAATTTGTGACTTGTGCTCTCTCCTTTTCTAATCAGCTTATCATCTGATCAACATCATGCCCATTCTGTTACCAGCCTGGCGCTGTTTGTCAACCCCAATTTTTTTTTTTTTTTTTTTTTTTTGTGGTACGCGGGCCTCTCACTGCTGTGGCCTCTCCCGTGGCGGAGCACAGGCTCCGGACGCGCAGGCTCAGTGGCCATGGCTCACGGGCCCAGCCGCTCCGCGGCATGTGGGATCTTCCCGGACCGGGGCACGAACCCGTGTTCCCTGCATCGGCAGGTGGACTCTCAACCACTGCGCCACCAGGGAAGCCCCCATCATACCCATTCTGTATCAATTTACTTTAGAATTGAAATTTTCTTTTTGTGTAATGCCATTAGAGAAACCAAGAGAGCTTAGTGGTTTGTTTTCGATTTGCGGGGGGGTAAAAAGATATTGAATCAGCTTTTGCTGTTTAATAAACCATTCCAAAACTTGGTGGCTCAAAACACAGCCCGTTATTTAGCTCACCATTCTGTGGTTTGGCCGCTGGGGCTGGGTTCCGCGACGTGATGGTCCTGGCTTCTGCTGGGCTCACTCTTGCACCTGCAGTCAGCTGGCGCATAATGGAATCTTTCACATATCAGATGGTTGGCTGACCATTGATTGGCTGTGGCTACAGGGGTGTCTGGGCTGTGTGAGTCTCAACATTTGGCAGGTTAGCCTGGTTTTCTTTACGTGGTAAGTTGCGGGGTTCTGTGAAGCAGTGAGGGAGGGCAAGCTTTAAGGCTTAAGTACTTTTCAGATCTCTTGCGTTATGTTTGCTGTTATCCCACTGGCCACAGCAAGTTACAAGGGAGCTGAACTCCCAAGGGTGGAGAAAGACTCCACCCCTTTGTGGGAGGAGCTGTAAAATTATACTGCGATGTCATGAATACAAGGAGGAAAAGAATTTGTGGCCATTTTTGCAGTCTGCCACAGATATTCTGAGGACTTCAGATCTTGGTTCAGTGGATATTGTCTCCCTTTTGAAATACACGTAGAATCTACCGCCACTTTTCGCTTCTGGTGCTACCTCTTAGTTCAGTCCATGATCACCTTTTGCCTCCTTACAGGTCCCTTGCTTCCACCCTTGCCCCCTGTGCTCTACACAGCAGCCAGAGCAAACTTTTCGAATAAAAGTCAGATCATGTTCAAAACCTTCCATTCGCCTCCTATCTCTTTCAGAATAAAATTTAAATTCCTTACTAAGGCTGCAATACTACACGATACAGCTCTTTCTCTGACCTCATCTTACATCACTCTTCTCCTCACTCATCCTATCCTATCCAGCTACACTTCCCTTCTGGCTGTTTCTCAGATACACTAAACGTGCTCCTGTCTCAAGGCTTTGCGTTTGCTGTTTTCTCTGCCAGATATCCTGCATGGCTCCCTCCTTCACTTCTTTTAGGTTTCTTTTATGTGTCACCTTCTCAGAGAGGCCTTCACTGGTATCCCTACGTATAATAACAGTCTTTCCTACCAATCTCTGGCTGGCTTTATTTTACTCCCTAGCACTTACCACCACCTGACGTGTTTTTCTCTCTCCTCCAGTTAGAACGTAAGCTCCTTGAGGGCTGCAACTGAGTGTTTATCCACAGTGACTAGAACAGTGCCTAGTGCAGCGTATATGCACCCTGAGCCTCAGTGGAATGACTGTTAAGTGAAATTCATCACCTGGTCTCAGTGGTGGCTCTTCCCTAGAGCTGGTGATACTTGTGTCCTATCGTTGCTGGGCTAGAGGCAACGTCGCTCCTCCCCTTGCCCAGTGCTCAGCTGGACTGGTGTAATGATATTTAATGAAGTTTTTATCCTATTTCCCTTAGAAATTTTTAAACAATTTAGAGTTACTGGTTTTTGGATCATTTTTCTTTATAAATGTCTATCTTCATGGACTCAGAAATGTAATTATTCTATTTTATCCTGATGGCTTAGGTAAATACATAAATACTTATTTATGTTTTTTTTGCAGAGGATGGCACACAGCAAACTCTCTGGGCTAGACGTGGAGGCTCAGTTATTGTGGTGTTAATACCTTCTTCTTGTACTCTTGAAATTCCTTCAGTCCCCAAGCCCCTTTTTCTTAGGCCTGTGTACCAAATTCAGGTCCTACTGGGCTAGGCTTCCCTTGAGCTTTAGCTAACCCAGGCATAGGGTTGCTGTCCTTCAAGTGTAATTTGTCTCTCAAATGGCTTTGCTGTAGCTGCCTCTCAGGCCTTGAATCTGAATTGTTAGTCCACAGGAGTTTACCATCTGCAGGTATGTGTTTGTAACATAGAGTCAAACCTCTAATTTGGAATAATGAGATGGGACGGGAATGAGTAGGAGGAAGGGCAGTCTGGCTTAGTGAAGCCTCCAAATCACAGAATGCTTGAAGACAATTATATGATTTTTAAATTATAATGTATATTATAGACTAATATGTAACTGAGACGTAATGAGCTGTGCGAGCAGCAGTATGGAAATATTCACAATTCACAAGAGGCCTACAGAATAAGCTAAGAATGGTAAGCAGCAAAGTCTTTGTGAGGGTTATTTGACTCAGAATTTGAAGGCTAATCCAAAGAACCTGAAGAATCATAAATTTCCTGAAAGCTTTGATTTGAAAAAGTTACTGATTTTTGTATAGAGCGTTCCCAATTAGTGAAGACCTGAAAGTATGCAGGTACAGATGGACTTGTACTTGATCATAATCACATTCTTCAAGTTTAAAGTGGAAATTTGGAAGAGAAGGAGCTGTGACAGGTGGTCTCACTGCCTCAACTTCCTTCCTTGGAAGTTCAGGTAAACCTCTGTGGAAACATCTTCTCCCATCCTAGAAAGTGGGTGGATATGTATTAATTTCTGTTGCCCCAAAGCTGGTTGAGTTAGGAAGTTGGAAAGCAAAACAAGAGGAATTTAAAAATAATTTAGTGGAAAGAGAGTGCTCATAAATGGCAGCAGGGATTGGGGGACTGTTCTGGTCACTGGCTTTTTTTTTTTTTTTTTTGCGGTACGCGGGCCTCTCACTGCTGTGGCCTCTCCCATTGCAGAGCACAGGCTCCGGACGCGCAGGCTCAGGGGCCATGGCTCACAGGCCCAGCTGCTCCGCGGCATGTGGGATCTTCCCAGACCAGGGCTCAAACCCACCGGCAGATTCTTTTTTTTTTTTTTGCGGTACGCGGGCCTCTCCCGCTGCGGAGCACAGGCTCCGGACGCACAGACTCAGCGGCCATGGCTCACGGGCCTAGCCGCTCCGGGGCATGTGGGATCTTCCCGGACCGGGGCACAAACCCGTGTCCCCTGCATTGGCAGGCGGACTCTCAACCACTGCGCCACCAGGGAAGTCCATGGTCTCTGGCTTCTTATGATGGTATGGACAGGGTTAAGAACATGCACTTTGGAGACAGGCTAAGGTTTTAGTCCAGATTTTGCCATTTACTGTTTGAGTGATCTTAAATTATTGAACCTCTCTACATGTCAGTTTCCTTTGTCATAACGGGGATGCTGTTAGAACCTATATTTTAGATTTTTTGTAAGGAATAAGTGAAGTTAATGTATGCAAAAGGCTTAGTACTAGAAAAGGCACATAATGTATACTCAGGAAATGTTAGCTAATACATAGAGAAGGCATACTTTTTCAAGAATTCAGAAAAATGATGGTACCAGAAGGGCTTAAAAATGGGCACGAGGACACAGTCTTTAGTGACGTTTTGGCCCCTATGAAAATATTGAATATGTGCAGTTAGTTTGTGAGAGGGACAGAGCAAGCGGTGACAGGGAGAGGGAAGGGGTTGTCATAGCATTCACAAGGCCTGCAGCTGGGGTGGGTAGCCAGTGGTTTAGCAAGGAATGGGCAGGGACTTTGACGTGTGCAAAGTGGCTCCATAGAGAGGAGTGTGAGGTTGTATGAGGAGAGAAAAGCATATGTGTGGTAGTGGGGGCAGAGAGCTACCGGGGCAGGAGGAGAGCACTGGTGTGTATAGGAGTGTGTTGGGGACCGGGTGGGAGGGCAGGGAGTGGAGTAAGGACTTGCAGGCTTCAATCTGGCAATTACATTTGATGGCAAAGGCATTTAGGAGCCATTCAAGCTAGGCCTCTACAAGGAGGGATGATACAAACTAAGGCTCTCCTGTTGGTATAAGACAGATCAGTAGGGTAATGCTCAAATTTATCCAATTCAGTGTTTAGTGTGTTCACAGAGTTGTGCAACCATTACCGCTGTCTAATGTTGGAACATTTTTGTTCCTCCTAAAAGAAACTGTATCCATTATCAGTTATTCCTCATTTTCCTGCCCCCACCCCTGCCACCCCTAGTCCTTGGCAACCATAATCTACTTTCTGTGTATAGGTTTGCCTATTCTATTCACATAAATGGAATCGTATGTTATGTGGTCCTTTGTGACTGACTTCTTTCATTTAGCATGTTTCCAAGGTTCCTAATGTTGTGACATGTATCTGCTTCATTCCTTTCTATGGTTGATCATATTCCATCGTAACACGTTTTACTTATCCATTTGTCAGTTGATGAACATTTGGATTGTTTCCATTTTGTGGCTATTACGAGTAACGCTGTGTTTTTGTGTGGACATGTTCTCAGTTTTCTTGGGTAAATACTTTAGGCATAGAATTACTGGGTCATATTGTAATTCTGTGTTTAACTTTTTGAGGAGTTGCCAAACTGTTCTTCACAGTGGTATGCCATTTTGCATTTCCATTAGCAATGTATAAGGGATCTGATTTTTCTACATCCTTGGCAACACTTGTTATTCTTTTGTCTTTTTGATTAGCGCCATCCTATTGGGTGTGATTTGTATTTTCCTGATGGCTCATGATGTTTAGCATCTTTTCATGTGCTTATTGGTCATTTGTGCATATTCTTTGGAGAAATTTTTGTTCAAATCATTTGCCCATTTTTGGTTTGTCTTTTTGTTATCGAGTTGCGAGAGTTCCTTTAATATTCTGAGCGCAATTTTCTTATCAGATACATGATTTGTAAATATTTTCTCCCATACTGTGGGTTGTCTTTCACTTTTTTGATAGTGTCTTTTGAAGGAGAACAGTTTTTCATCTTGATGAAGTCCCATTTATCTCATTTTTTCTTTTATTGAATTGTGTTTTTCTTCCTGCTTTTTTTTTTTTAAATTTCCTCTTCTTTTAAAAAAATATTTATTTATTTGGTTGCACTGGGTCTTAGTTGCGGCAGGCGGACTCCTTAGTTGTGGCATGCGAACTCTTAGTTGTGGCATGCGAACTCTTAGTTGTGGCATGCGAACACTTAGTTATGGCATGCATGTGGGATCTAGTTCCCTGACCAGGGATGGAACCCGGGCTGCCTGCAATGAGAGTGCGGAGTCTTAACCACTGTGCCACCAGGGAAGTCCCTCTTCCTGCTTTATAATCCCAAGCTATTCTGTGGAATGTTGGGATAGGAACAAGAGAACCTGGGTTTTAGTCACTTTTACCACTAATGAACTGATTGACAGTGCGCAAGTCATTGTCTGTTTGCCCTGCTTATACCAGTCTGTCGTCCACAAAAGAGATCTTTTTCTAAAAACTCCATGCTGATCATGTCACTTCCCTCTTCAGAAATGTCTGTCTGTTTCGTATTGTCCATAAAAGATAAAATCTAAATACTTAAGTTTGACATTTAAAGCTGGCCCTCTGTTTCTTTAGCACAACCTTTCTAGACATGCCGAGTATCTCACCAATGTTTAAACCTATGCTGAATATCTCACCTATGTCGTACTCTTTTCCTACTTCATGACTCTGCTTGTGCTTTTTTTCTTCACTAAGAAATCTTTCCCCATCTCCTGTTCCTCTTTATGTAGTAAACTCCCTACTTAGTCTTTCAACATCTAGGGCAAATATTCATTGTTGTGCCCATGCGGTGCCTGGTACATAGTACATGCTTAATAAGTAATTGTTGAATGAATGAACCACTATATTTTCTTGAAAGCCTTGCGAGGCTTTTTATACAAAATTGTTAGTTCCTATTTTGGATCTCTAGAGTATATGCTTTTTTATGTCTGTGATAATACTCCCACACAGTTTTGTAATTTGTTTGTAATATTTTTCTCTTCCACCCAGTGATACCTTGGGAAGCAGGTGATATGTTCATTATGTTCCCAGCTAAGTTTCTGGCATGTGCAGCAGGATAGTATAAGGTGATCAGTAAATGTTGCCTGTGAATGGATGAGTTTCTCTGGGGAACTCTGTAAATTAAAGAGCGGATATAGATTGTTGATTCTCAGCTTTCAGAAACCAGGTTAGAGAAAGATTATAAAGCGGATGTAAAAGGATGTGAGGAGTTAAATCCTCAGCAAAAGATATTCCGTCAAACTTTGACAGAGACTGTTTGGAGACAGGCTGACTCCACGGACACAGCCTCCCTTGCCTGGTCTTTTGAGAGTGGGGAAAGATTTGGGGGGGAGAGTGAATGGAAAGAGTGTGTGAGGAGGTGGTTATTATTACGGTTGCATAGTCCCCACTGTTTATGTGGATTTCCTCAATTTTAAAGTAGTTACTACTGAGTTTAATTATCTTTTTAACCTTAGGGATGTAAAGCTGTTTTTGGCGTCTTTAGAAACTTCCTTGGGAGTAACCAGATTACGTGATCCTGCTAATGCTATAATAAGATCTTTTCCAGCTCTAAGATTTCATGGTTCAAGACTTTGTCTTACCCATGAAATATTTCTTGATTACTTTAGTCCTCATTGATCTCTGTCTTCTTCTTTTTTTTGCGGTACGTGGACCTCTCACTGTTGTGGCCTCTCCCGTTGCGGAGCACAGGCTCCAGACGTGCAGGCTCAGTGGCCATGGGTCTTGCCAAGAAAACACGAGGGCTGTTTGGTGAAATCAGAACTTTGAAGTTTATAATGTATACAGTGTGTCTGGGTCTCCCAAGTGGCTACCCAGGTAGTGTGATAGGAATAATCCATACCTGTAGCTGATTTTTCATTTGCAAGAAAAAAAAAATTGGAAGTAGCTCATACTCCCTGGCTGTTTACCCAGATTTCATTTCTGAGTAATGAACTTATGTTTTCAAATTTGGGACTCAGGACCCTGGCATGTGATTTTGGTGCTGCATGCTAAATCAGAACTTCAAAGAGTTTTTCTGTTTTGTTTTGTTTTTAAAAACAGGGCGATGCTCTTCCTAGTAAAGCAGAATTTTTTTGTTTGTTTGAGTTGATTGGGATTTTTCCAAATGTTTTCCCTTGCAATCTGCTATTAATAAGGGCTTTCAAGGCACTAATACAATTCTCACAGTTTCATTATACCTAAGAAGAGATAGACTATTTATGATTGTCATATCATTTGCAAATATTTTCTCCTATTCCGTAGGTTGTCTTTTTGATTTGTTGATGGTTTCCTTTGCTTTGCAAAATCTCTTAAGTTTAATTAGGTTCCATTTGTTTATTTTGGCTTTTGTTTCCTTTGCCTTAGGAGACAGATCCAAAGAAATCTTGCTATGTTTTATGTGAAAGGGTGTTCTGCCTATGTTTTCTTCTAGGAGTTTTATGAATTCCAGTCTTACATTTAGGTGTTTAATCTATTTTGAGTTTATTTTTGTATATGGGATAAGAAAATATTCTAATTTAATTTTTTTACATGTAGCTGTTCAGTTTTCCCAGCACTGGTTATTGAAGAGACTGTCTTTTCCCCATTGTATATTCTTGCCTCCTTTCTCATAGATTGACCATAAATGTGTGGGTTTATCTCTGGGTCCTCTGTTCTGTTCCCTTGATCTATGTGTCTGTTTTTGTGCCAGTACCATAATGTTTTGATTACTGTAGCTTTGTAGTATAGTCTGAAGTCAAGGAGTGTGATACCTTCAGCTCTGCTCTTTCTCAAGATTGCTTTGGCTATTTGGGCTCTTGTGTGTTTCCATACTACTTTCATATTTTCACCTTACTACTAGCTTTGTATGTGATTGATTTACTACCTTTACTGTGTTTTTGCCTTTACCAGTGAGCTTTTTCCTTTTATAATCTTCATGTTCTAGTTGTGGCCTTTTCTTTTTTGCTTAGAGAAGTCCCTTTAACATTTCTTATAAAGCTGGTTTGGTGGTGATGAACTCTTTCAGCTTTTGCTTGTATGTAAAACTTTTGATCTCTCCATCAAATCTGAATGAAATTTTTTGGTTGTAAATTTTTACCTTTCATCATTTTACATATATCATGCCACTCCCTTCTGGCCTGCAGAGTTTCTGCTGAAAAGTCAGCTGATAGCCTTCTGGAAGTTCCCTTGTACATAACTTGTTGTTTTTCCCTTGCTGCTTTTAATATTCTCTTTATCTTTATTTTTTGCCATTTTAATTACAGTGTGTCTTGGTGTGGTCCCCTTTGGATTGATCTGTTTTTTGTGACTCTGTGCTTCCTGAGCCTGAATGTCTGTTTCCTTTCCCAGGTTAGGGAAGTTTTCAGCTATTGTGTCTTCAAATACGTTCTCTGCCCCTATCTCTCTCTCTTCTCTTTCTGGGACCCCTGTAATGCGAGTGTTAGTACACTTGATGTTATCTCAGAGGTCTCTTAAACTGTCCTGGTTTCTTTTTATTCTTTTTTCTTTTTTCTGTTCAGCTTCAGTGATTTCCACTGCTCTGTCTTCCAGCTTGCTGATTCATTCGTCTGTATCATTTAATCTACTGTTGATTCCTTCTAGTTTCTTAAAAAAATTTTCAGTTACTGTATTCTTCATCTCTGGTTCTTCTTTATATTTTCTAACTCTTTTTTAAAAACTTCTAACTTCTCACTCTGCTCATCCATTCTTCTTCCAAGTTCTTTGATTATCTTTACCATCATTACCTTGAACTCTTTACTGGGTAGGTTGCCTATCTCCACTTCAATTAGCTCTTCTTTTGGGGTTTTATCTTGTTCCTTCATTTGCAGCATATTCCTCTGTCACCTCATTTTGCCCATTTTGCTGTTTTTATTTCTATGTGTCTGGTAGGTTGATTATGTTTCTTTTTTTTTTTTTTTTGATTATGTTTCTTCACCTTAGAGAAGTGGTCTTTTGTAGGAGACGTCCTATGCGTGCCAGCACCCCACTCCCCTCTGGTCACCAGGGCTATATGCTCTAGGAGTGCCCCTATGTAGGCTGCATGGGTCCTTCTGTTGTGGTGGGCTGACTGCTATGGGCAATCTGGTAGGTGTGGCTGGCCCCCAGCCCAGTTGGTTGCCAGACCTTGCCTTGTGCGGAGGCTGCTGGCCACTGGTTGGCAAGGCCAGGTCATGAGGTAGCTGTCTGCGGAACCCCAGGGGGGGTCCCACAGCTAATGCTGGCTCACTGGTAGGCAGAACAGGGTTCTGGAGTGAGTGGTTACAGGACCAGTGTTCCTGGATCTAGTGTAGGCCTGCTGGTGGGTGGGGCCAGTTCTTGTCATGGCTACTTGTGGGTTTCGGGGTGTTCCAAAGCTGGTGCTGGCCTGCTGGTGAGTGGGGCTGGATCCTGGGGTGACTGGCTGAGGAGTTTAAGGTCTTTCAGAGCTGGTGTTTACCTGCTGGTGGGTGGGGCTGGGTTCTGGGGTCTCTGGCTGCAGGGCCTTGCGGGTTCCGAAGCTGGTATCAGCCCACTAGTGGGTGTGGCTGCTGGTTGATGGGCCCAAGGTGTCCCAGAGCTGGTGTTGGTCTGCTGGTGGACAGGACCAGGGCCCTGGGGATCCCAGGGCTTTAGTCAGCCTGCTGGCATGTTGCATGGGTCCTGATATGTCCGTCTGTGGGGCTGCGGTAGTCCTGGGGCTGGTGCCTGCCCACTGGTACGTGAGGTTGGTCCCGGTCTAGTGCTGACCTTCTAGTAGGTGGAGCCAGGTCCCAGAGTCTCTGACTGTAAGCCTGGGGGTCCCGGAATTGGTGTGTTGCTGGTGGGCGGGGCTGAGGCCCAGTGAGTCTTGGGGTTGGTACCTGCCCACTGGTGGTGGGGCCAGGCCCAGGGGTTCCTGGGGCTGATGCCTGCTCACTGGTGGGTGGAGCTGCGTCCTGGGCCCTCTGGTGAACAGGGCCCTGTCCTGGGGTAGCTGTGGTTTCAGGGGGTTTTAAGGCAGCCTGCCTGCTGGTGGGTGGGGCTGTGTCCCTGCGCATCTAGTTGCTTGGCCTGAGACTTCCCAGTACTGGTGCTGACAGTCTGATAGGCGGGTCCAGATCCCCAGTGCTAATAAGCTAGAGGGAGGATTCCAAAATGTCGCTTGCCGACACTAGTGTCCACATGGTTGAACAAGCTCCCAATAATGGTTGCTGCCAGGGTTTGATGTCCCCAGGGGGAGCTCCAGTTGCCTCCTCCGTCTCTGGGAGATTCTCCAAGATCAGCAGGTGGCTTTGACCCAGGCTCCTTTCAAATGACTGCCTCTGCCCTGGGTCCCAGAGCATGTGAGATTTTGTATGTGCTTTTTAAGAGTGGAGTCTCTTATTTCCCACAGCCCTCTGGGTCTTGTGAAAGTCAGTCCCACTGGTATTCAAAGCCGGACGTTCTGGGGGCTTGTCTGCTGCAGGATCCCCGGAGCTGGGGAGCCCGATGTGGGGCTCAGACCTGTTGCTGCTTGTGCAGAACCTCTGCAGTTGTAATTATCCTCCTGCTTGTGAATTGCCCACTCAAGGGTATGGGTTCGGACTATATGGGTTCTGACTATACCACAACCCTGCCCCTCCTACCCATCTCATTGTGGTTCTTTCTTTGTATCTTCAGTTGTAGAAGATCTTTTCTGCTAGATTCTGGTCTTTCTTATCAATAGTTGCTCTGTAAGTAGTTGCCATTTTGGTGTACTTGTGGGAGGAGGTGAGCTCAGGATCTTCCTGCTCTGCCATCTTGCCCAAGCTCCTCGAGTATGTAATTCTTGATGTATGGGGTGTACTGCTTATTGGACCATTCCCATATATTGGGCTGCCTTACTAGCATACCTTTCAGGGCTCCCACGTACAGCTTTGCAGATTTTACACTCACTGCATAATGTACAACCTTTTAATATAAAAAATTGTCCATTCTCTCGTTAAGATTTTCAGTTCCTTGGAAGTAGGAATAATCTTAGATTTTTATGTTCTCCATAGCACCCAGTTAATTGTTTATATTCAGCTTATTTCTTCTAATATTTTTATCAATTTCATATAACAAATATGGTGGTACTATTTTATCTTTTATTTAGGAAAGAACTGTACTAACAAATGATTTAAGATTAGTCACAGAGTCTTAATTTGATGAAAGTTCTTTTTTAATTTTTAGAGTTCTTTTGCCACCAGTGCTTCATTTCCATTATAATTTAGTATGTGATGAGTAATGTTTTAATAACCATTAAAATTAAAGTACTATTGATTGAATATTATCTTTTGGAATATACAGATGCTAAAGGAGATTTTGACCTAACAATTCCAGTTAGAAGCCTTGAGCTAAGTTTTTCTGAACCTCCCCCCCCCACCCTCCAAATGTACAGATTGTTCCTCTGTGAATAGTTGAATGTGTTTTTTGGTCTTCTTCTGAAAAAGAAAAAAGGAAACTTTTTCAAAGTTATAAAAGTCATGCATATATCATTATAGAAAATACAGATGAACATTATAGAAGGACATAAAAATAATCACCTATTCTCAGCTCCAGAGATGATTACCATTTCAAACATTTTGTTGTATGTTCTTCAGGCTTTTTGGAGGGGAGGGGGTGACTCTGTGTATGGGCTCATGGTCTTGAAAATAATTCTGAATTTATTTACTTATTTTAAAATTTATTTATTTTTACTTATTTATTTTTGGCTGCATTGGGTCTTTGTTACTGTGCGCAGGCTTTCTCTAGTTGTGACGAGAGGGGGCTACTCTTTGTTGCAGTGCGCGGGCTTCTCATTGCGGTGGCTTCTCCTGTTGCAGAGCACGGGATCTAGGTGCGTGAGCTTCAGTAGTTGTGGCACGTGGGCTCAGTGGTTGTGGCTCACGGGCTGTAGAGCGCAGGCTCAGTAGTGGCGAATGGGCTTTGTTACTCCACGGCATGTGGGATCTTCCTGGACCAGGGCTCAAACCCGTGTCCCCTGCGTTGGCAGGCGGATTCTTAACCACTGCGCCACCAGGGAAGCCCCTGAATTTATTTTTAAATTAACCCTACATTTTTTTGGGAAGGGCTAATTCTATCTTATCCACGACTGTGAGTAATTTATATTAATTTGCCTTTTTTATCAAGTTACATCAAGTAATTGACTTAGCTAAATAGTAGTATATCTCTTGGTTAGATCAGTGCTTGTTGAGCAACAAGACTGAAATATAAAGAACATAAAGCAGTGCTACTAGAATATTAGGTCGTATGTCCTCTGCTTCATTCGACTACCCATTTTGGGAACCACTGACTTTTTTTTAATATTGGAAACTGAGCCAGAACATTTTTGCTTGTAGTTTGAGGAAGGAGAGTACTCATGCTCAGCTTCTCTGCATTTTGGAGAATGATGATTTATGACATAATGTGTACATTTCTCCAGTTCCCTTCTCACCCTTCTGTCTTCCTGGCAGAAGGAATCCAGATAACTGCTGACTAATGCCAATACAAAGATATCTTGTATTCATAGAGGGAGTATGGGGGAGTGGAAGAGAACAGGCCTTGGTGATTTGCTGCTTTCTACCTGTGTATGACCCTTGGCAAGAACTTAACCCTTTTGAGTCATAGTTAACTCATCCATTAGAGTCTTTGCTCCAGTGGTCATCTCTGCTGTTATCCTGGCTGTCTTTCCTCACCTTACGTTTCATTTGGTTCTCATGGCAGGTGAGGGAGTGAGGAGGATGGGTGTTATCATCCTCATAATTTAGATAAGGGAAGTTGCAGGTGGTAGGAGGCAGGCCCAGCACCTCATGCCTCTAGCTCTGGTACCTTCTACTTTATGCTGTGTTGATGCTTCCATTAAAGACAACAACAACAACAACAAAAAACCCCCCAGAACTTAAAATAATTTTAGATTTAAAGTTGCAAAAACAGAGAATTCAAATTGCTTCGCTAATAGTAGCAATTTACATAACTGTCATCTCCATTTTTTTCTACTGAATATGGTTCAGTTTTGAATATATTTCACCACCATCTTTTCTTTTTTAAACAGCTTTATTGAGATAAACAGTTGGCCCTCCCTATCCTCAGGTTCCAAATCTGCGGATTCAACCAACCGTGGATTGAAAATATTCAGGAAACAAAAATTTCAGAATGCTCCAAAATGCACAACTTGAATTTACTTCATGCTAGCAACTATTTACATAGCATTTAACATTGTATTTACAACTATTTACATAGCCATTTACATTACGTATTATAAGTAATCTAGAAATGATTTGAAGTTATAAGGGACAATGTACATAGGTTATATGCAAATACTATGCCATATATGCAAATACTATGCCATTTTACATAAGGGACTTAAGCACCTTAGGATTTTGATATGTGGGTGGGGTATGTGTCCTAAAACCAATTCCCTGAGGATACTGTGGGATGACTATTATATGCATACCATACAGTTTACCCGTTTAAAGTATACAGTTCACTAGTTATTTAGTATATTCACAGATTTGTGTAACTATCACCACAGAATAATTTTAGAACATTTTTAAAAAAAATTTATTTATTTATTTATTTTGGGCTGTGTTGGGTCTTTGTTGCTGAGCGTGGGCTTTCTCTAGTTGCGGTTAGCGGGGGCTACTCTTCGTTGCGATGCACAGGCTTCTCAGTGTGGTGGCTTCTCTTGTGGTGGAGCACGGGCACTAGGCACGCAGGCTTCAGTAGCTGTGGCACACGGGCTCAAGAGCGCAGGCTCAGTAGCTGCGGCGCATGGGCTTAGTTGCTCCGCGGCATGTGGGATCTTCCTGGACCAGGGCTCGAACCCGTGTCCCTGCATTGGCAGGTGGATTCTTAACCACTGTGCCACCAGGGAAGTCCCTAGAACATTTTTATCACCTCAAAAAATAACCCTATACCCATTAGCAGTCACTGTCCATTCCTTTCTCTACCCCTTCCCCCAGCCCCAGGCAACCACTAATCTACTTTCTGTCTCTCTAGATTTGTCTAGATATTCTGGGCATTTCATGTAAATTTTCCACCATCTTTGTGTCTTGTTAGCATTTCCTATACAGACTCTAGAGCTACACTTTCTGAGTTAAAATCCCTTACTAGCATCTGACCGTGAGCTCATCATTTAATTTGTCTCTGCCTTGTTTTTTTAGTTTGTAAACTATAAGATAATGATAGTACCTACGTATTGGGTTTTTTGATATTTATTTATTTATTTGGTTGTGCCGGGTCTTAGTTGTGGCAGGCGGGCTCTTTGTTGCATCTTGCCAGCTCCTTAGTTGCGGCAGGCGGGCTCCTTAGTTGTGGCATGTGAACTCTTAGTTGCAGCATGCATGTGGGATCTAGTTCCCTGACCAGGCATCGAACCTGGGCTGCCTGCGTTGGGAGCACGGAGTCTTAACCACTGTGCCACCGGGGAAGTCCCCCTGACATGTGGGGTTTTAAAAATTAAATGAGTTAACATGTGGAAGGCACTTAAAATTGTATCTGTCCCCAGTAAGTACTCTGTAAATTTTAGCTGTTGTTATTGTGCTACGACCTGTCATATTTCTGATTAATTCATTTTGAAGTTTCTTTATTAGTATTTATTGTTTCTGTGTTGTTAACAGCTAACCTTAAAGTTTATAAAAATTATTCAGGTCAGTTTTAGTATTGTGTCCTAACTCCAGAGTTTAGAATTTAGTCATTGTAAACTGTTTCCTGTCACAGAGACTTAGTTGGTTTAAAAAAAAAAAAAAAAAGCCTGCAGCATTTGGCAGTATAATTATGCATCTTCATTTGGCACCTTGATGTGTTTATTTGAATGGGAGATGATGCACCCATCTGATTTAGTTAAAGTAAAGTAAATCTAGGTCATTGGTTTCTGAAAACCAAATTGGACTTCATTAAAGTAAATTTGTTTCTTGAAAAGTTGCATTTGAAACTGGTTTTTTGGACACATTTGTTTTTCATATGTTCTTATAAGAAAAACTCCCAGTGCCCAAAAAACATATCCACCACCACCACTTCCATAGATGGGTAAACTCTGAGGCTCAATTTAAATGATCTGCAGGATAGTAAAATGAAGTGTGAGAAAGTCTGTATAAAGTAGTTATCGTTGTCAAGATAATTTTCAATATAAATGCAAATCAGATCTAGATTAGGACATGTGAGAGGGATTGTGAAATACCAGATAAGACACTAGAGATGCTGCACTAGGAACCAGAAGTTCTGGGACTACGACTTGCTATCAGTTGTCAGCTGAGCAACCTGGAGCATGCCACTTATGTACTTGAGTTTTCTCATCTGTAAAATGAGACAGTGGGTCCAGGATATATGGTCTCTTGGGACTCATCCAGAGCAAAAATTCTTTGGTTTATTTCTCATTTGCAATAAACAAGATACTACCAAACATCGATCAATTCTCTGTGCATTAGTAAGGGAAGGATAGGGCAGAGAAGTCACTATATCTGTGTTTTTATTGCTCTTTCCCCCATTCTTATCATTACTACCACAGCTGTTCTAGTTTCATGGTGAGGTGGCTGTTTTATAATTTGTATTTATGCATTTCTGCCATGTGTATTTGTCTCTTTCACAAGCAGCTCTGACTTGTGATACCTTCAAAATCTTATTAAGATTATAGTTACAGATGGTCTGGCGGGGCAGTGTAGCTCAGGACTAAAATCAACCTTCCCTCGGTGGTGGTAGAAATGGAAGCTGCCTTGTCCTGTGTTCCAGGGTGTCCTGAAGCCTTTTTATGAGTAATTGTATTTCTTAAAAATTGCCTATGAAGTAAATGCTTGTATGTAAATGATTTTTGTGACTAATTTTGATTTTAAATTTGGAATTGTAGTTTTAGAGGGAAAAAGCATATTCATACCTAACACAATAAATTGTCACTTCAGATTCCAAATACTTACTGTAGAGATCTACACTCTTTGTAACTAGTCAGTTTTCTATTTCATATTCCCTGCCAGTGGTTCCCAACTGTGGGCTTTAAAAGGTGAGCGATATGTAGTTATTGTAAGGGGTTCAGTCATCTATGCAAACCCCTAAGCTGCTGACTAAATAAATAGGCCTCAGGCATAAATGTACTAGTGTTTTTCAGATGTATATAGGTGCTTGTGATTAATAAAGCACAAGTTTTTAAAAAAATATGTACTGAATTCAGAAAAATCTTTTGTCCTTGTATTTTCTTTAATGATATTAATGATACAATCACTAGCATGTAAAGATCCACAAACACTTAAAACCCTTCCAAAGGCTCATGTACGTAAGCTTGAAAAACATTCTTCTGTAAAACCATGTCAAGAAGGTAGTGAAATGGTCAGCTGAACCCACCTGATATAGATTTGTTGAGAAACATATATATATTAAGTAGTTTCTGTTTTAAGTAAAACTTAATTTAAGCAAGCTTTTGCCTTTTCACTTAATAAAACCCACATTATTTGTCTCTTTAATGGATTTAGGGCATTTGGTCTCAAGACAAAAAGACAAACATTCAAATAGCCCCTCAAGACTTGGTTGATCCTAACTAAAAAAAGCTATCTAACTTATAAGGGAAAGATATTAACTTCATTTCTAAGATGATTATTTTGTTGACTGAATTGGTATCATGCCTAAAATAAGACATTAGCTATAGAAACTGAATTCAATTATTGCCAAATCTTCACTAAATGTATTATCTTCTCCTAGGTGAATAAGGAAATGAGATTTATTGATATTTGTGACAAAAGAAATATGAACAATAGAGATGTGATACCAGGTGTTGCCACTAAAATGAGTGTGTTTCTGGCCATGAAAGGAGCAGTGTTCTATGACAGCTTGCAGCAAGCATTGAGTTACTTTCCAGTTTCTGGGTAAACTTTGAGCAGCCTCATGTGTTTCTACCCAGTTACTTACCCTATACTCTGTTAGTTACCTTTGGAGAGTGAAGCGCTATGGTTTATCTAGAGATGGTGCTTGTCAAGAAAGAAAAGGATTGTGACCTTTTGATGTGGACTCAAGTTTTATGAAATCCCATGGAGCCAGTCTTCAGATCCAGGGTTCTAATTGAATAAAGACCTTCAAGGTTCTTTTGTCATATTGTTCTTTAAATGGAAAGGAAATAGTATCACACTCATATTTATGCATCTCTGTGTAAAATATTTAGAAATGGTATCGTATGGATGTAGTATATTTGTGATAAATGCCCGAATAAAGGTTAAAATGTCTTGGAAAAATGGGAAAGCTTAAGCAGGAGGAAATACAGTTTATTTTTATAATTTAGAATGTTCCATTTAAAAGCAGTTAAACTGGTTAGAACTGAGGTAGAGGGAGGGGTGCTAGGATGGTTTAAAGGCCATAGCTATTACGGTGAGTGCCTGACATTTTGTTTTGAACTGTGTCTTCTCGTTTATTGTAGAACCAGAAATTTTCTACTGTGCACCCAGAGAAAATAGTTTGTTATTTAAGTCTAGAATTGAGGTTTTAATTTTTATTAATCATCAGGTCTGTCAGTCCTTCACACGTTTGACTTTGGTTATTCATTGGAGATTTAAGTAGGAAAGGAAAAGCCACATCATTAAGTATTGATCATTTAGATCAATAAATTGAAAAAGACAATTAGAATCAAATTTAAATTTGACTGCCTAAGATCAGAGTCTGCTAAATTAAACAATAAAACATTTATTAAACGTTTCATAAAAATTAAAAAAAATTCTGCTAAATTAAACTACTTCTTTCTGGATATGTTCTTTTTTTTTTTTTTTTTTGCGGTACACGGGCCTCTCACTGTTGTGGCCTCTCCCGTTGCAGAGCACAGGCTCCGGACGCGCAGGCCCAGCGGCATGTGGGATCTTCCCGGACCGGGGCACGAACCCGTGTCCCCTGCATTGGCAGGCGGACTCTCACCCACTGCGCCACCAGGGAAGCCCTGGATATGTTCTTAATTGTCAACTGGTTATGGTTCAGGAGGGCAGCTTGGTGAGGTTTCTTACCTCTTTGAAGCTGGTTTGGCAAATTGAATTAAGCCTATGTGACTTGCTTTGAAGGCATAACAATGTCAGCATAATGTTGGTGAACAAACAGTGGACACCAGTACATCCCAGTGTGTGATATAGAATTATCCACAAAGCTGGATTTATCAAAGAAGTGACACACAGAAAAAAACAGTTTTTAGGCCTTAAATTTGAAAAATGAAGATAGCCCAAGTCTAATTTTAAGCCTGTGTCTTGAAAATTACTGTTAATGGCTTAAAAAAGCACACACTTGTCGAAAAAATGAAAACAAGTTGGTGTATATTCTTTCAGATTTTTTTCTTTGTCTGCATCTACACAAATATATACATGTTTATTTTTACAAACATGAGACCATACTCTCTCTCTCTCTCTCTCTATTTCTTTGTACATTTATTTTCCACTTAACAGTTTGTCTTATTGTTGCTTTTTTAAAGAAAAATAGGTATACAGTCTTCCAAGGTGTGAATATACAGTAATTTATTTAAAACTATTTTCTTATTGACATTTGAAGTATTTCTAATTTGTTGCTGTTGTAAACAGTGCTATGGGAACTGCTTAATGCATACCTCTCCTCGTGCAGAGGTGAGCACATCTGTAGTATAGATTCCTAGAAGTAGAATTTTGAGTAAAAAAGTTTGGTAGATGCTGCCAAATTGCTTTGTAAGTAGCAATTTACATTCCTAGAAGGGTATCTGAGAATACCTGTTTTCCTACAGTTCCTGGATGTTCTCAGTCCTGTTAATTTTTTGGTAATTATATGGGTCATAAAGTGGTACCTTATTTATTTATTTTTAAAAATACTTGGAGACTTTTTTTCCCTCTTATTTCTTTTTTTTTTTAATTTAATTAATTAATTTATTTTTGGCTGCTTTGGGTCTTCGTTGCTGTGCACAGGCTTTCTCTAGTTGTGGTGAGTGGGGGCTACTCTTCGTTGGTGGCTTCTCTTGTTACGGAGCACAGGCTCTAGGCATACAGGCTTCAGTAGTTGTGGCATGCGGACTCAGTAGTTGTGGCTCGCAGGCTCTAGAACGCAGGCTCAGTAGTTGTGGTGCACGGGCTTAGTTGCTCCACGGCATGTGGGATCTTCCTGGACCAGGGCTTGAACCCATGTCCCCTGCATTGGCAGGCATATTCTTAACCACTGCGCCATCAGGGAAGCCCTCCCTCATTTCTTTTATTTATCTATTTATCTATCTATCTATTTATTTATTTATTTTTGGCTGCTTTGGGTCTTCATTACTGTGCACGGGCTTTCTCTAGTTGTGGTGAGCGGAGGCTACTCTTTGTTGCAGTGTGTGGGCTTCTCATTGCAGTGGCTTCTCTTGTTGCAGAGCATGGGCTCTAGGCGTGCGGGCTTCAGTAGTTGTGGCACGTGTGTTCAGTAGCTGTGGCTCACGGGCTCTAGAGCGCAGGCTCAGTAGTTGTGGCACATGGGCTTAGTTGCTCCGTGGCATGTGGGATCTTCCCAGACCAGGGCTCAAACCCACAGGCAGATTCTTTTTTTTTTTTTTTTTTTTTTTTTTTTGCGGTACGCGGGCCTCTCACTGTTGTGGTCTCTCCCGTTGCGGAGCACAGGCTCCGGACGCGCAGGCTCAGCGGCCATGGCTCACGGGCCCAGCCGCTCCACGGCATGTGGGATCTTCCCGGACTGGGGCACGAACCCGTGTCCCCTGCATCGGCAGGCGGACTCTCAACCACTGTGCCACCAGGGAAGCCCCACAGGCAGATTCTTAACCACAGCACCACCAGGGAAGTCCATGGTACCTTATTTTTATTTAAAACTATAGTAAAAAAAATAACAATCTGAGTTTAGGTGTTGGAACATCATGTCTTCTGAATAATTATTGTTGGTTAATCTAATAAAGAAAAATGTTTACAAACTAAATTAGTTACTGAGGCAGGAAGCTTCACTTACACTGTAGTTGAAGAACCTTGTGTCATGTGAAGCTCGGCTGGTTCCGATCCCTAGAGTACTTCATTAAATTGTTATCCTTCATGTTTGGTCATATCTGAAACTTCGTCAGAAGTATTTCTTACGAGGTACACGAGACCAGCTGTTTGAGTACAACTTAAAACCCTACGTGCAGAGAAAGCTGCCTTTGATATGGCGGCTACTGCAGCTTTTTCCAGGTGCTTTTGCTCTCTACCAGTGATTCTTGGCCAGGGGCATTTTTTGTCTCCCAGGGGACGTTTGACAATGTCTGGAGACCTATTTGGTTGTCACAGCTCGTGGTGGGGGTGTGTGGGAAGGAGACTACTACTGGTATCTAGTGGGGAGAGAGGCCACGGATGCTGCTAAGTGTCCTACAATTCACAGAACATCGCCCTCAATAAAGAATTCTCTGGCCCCAAATACCAATAGTGTGAGATTGAGAAACCCAGCTTTACACAAAGAAGTTAGGATGTTTAGCCTTAACAACTATTTGATTCCTTTTCTTAAACTGTACCCCCACTTCTTGCAGCTTCATGCCAGGTCTATCTTTAATATGTCAGGATTCCTTACTTAGAGTGACTGGCTGGCGGGTGACTCTATGGCTACCCTTAGCTACCTTTGGGGACTTTGTTAGAATTTCTAGCTTCTTCATGTTTTGCTCAGACGTAGCGACAGGCAGAGTTAAGTAGAGCTTGACAACATAAAGCCTGGTATAAAGAGTCGACTTCTGAGTTCTAGTGAGGACTCTGGTAATTTCTGCCTTGGAATTGGCTATTATTATTTTGCTATTATTTTCCACTCAAATGGAGAAGTAAAACAAATACTCCCCTTCCCCAAACAAAAGAACAAAACCCAAAAACCCAACCAAACAAAAACCTCCCAACAAACAAAAACAAAACACCTGGTGAACAAGGAGAGCCTAAAGTAATTATCTTTATCTGACATTTCAAGTTTGTACTTGACTTGGGCTAGCATAAAAGAAAACTAACTGGTATGACTGTCCTGAGGACATTTCCAGTGAAGAGGCTGGGAGAGTCCAAAAGAATGTTTTGAGTCATCAGATCCTTTTAAAATGCCAGATTCTTTCTGTGGGGTTAATTTAAACCTGTTGTGACCCTTTAAAAAATCTTCACGAGAGGCCTCAGAGTCGTAACAACATGGAATACTGCTTGTTTAGTGGAAGTCTTTCTAAAGGGCACCTTTATACTTGGCCACATTTCTTACATTATTAACCATCACGTAAGAGAAAAACAGATAGGAATTTTGGGGTCCTCAACAGGAAAGAACAGTTGCTTAGGGTAGAGATTCTCATGAAGTACATTTCCTTTTGAATAAGAAGGAAGCTCTCCCATTGGGAAATAAGGTATACTCTTCTTTCTTCCTTTTCCCTGACAGTTTAGGTTTAGACTAAGTGTATGAAGTGTCTATCAAGGTGTAAAAATTCAGTGTGCTGTTTATTTAAGGTTTGCCTGCAATTCTTGTTCAGAGGTAGTAAGCTGTAAGTCAGGTTACTGAAGAACAGAGAATGGTTGGGTTTCTTTTGTGACCACAGAGTAGAAAGGTTCTGGGCTATTCCAGGTCCAAGGGAATGGGGAAAGTTTTCCCCTTTGTTTTTTGTTGTATCAATTTGTCTCTTTTTCTTTTGCTGCAGTTAGTTAAGTGCTTCCCCCCTCAAAATAGGATGCAAACCTCAAAGTGAGCCACATACATAATTTAAAATTTTCTAGTAGCCAGATTTTAAAAAAAGGAAAAAGAAACAGGTGAAATCAATTTTAATAATGTTTTCTTTAACTCGTTATCTAAAATATTATCATTTTAATATGTAGCTGTTATAAAAATGAGTTATTTCTTTCTTCATACTCAGTCTTTGAAATCTCATGTGTATTTTATATTTATAGCACACCTCACTTAGGACTAGTCATATTTCAAATGCTCAATAGCTACATGTGGGCTACCGTATTGGACTGAACAGTTTTTTTTTTTTAAACTGAAGTATGATTGACAAATAAAAGTTATATGCATAATTAAAGTGTACAATGTGCTATTTCGATACATGTGTGCATTGTGAAATTACCAGTCAGGCTAATTAACATATTCATCACCTCACATAGTTACTGGTTTTGTGTGTATGTGTGTGTGTGTGTGTGTGTGTGTGTGTGTGTGTGTGAGAGAGAGAGAGAGAGAGAGAGAGAGAGAGAGAGAGAGAGATGAGAACACTTGAGATCTATTCTTTTAGAAAATTTCAGGCATACATTATTATTAACTATAGTCACTATATTACATATATTAGGCCTCCAGGAACTTATTCATCTTATAGCTGGAAGTTTGTTCTCTTTGACCAACATCTCGCCATTTTTTCCATCCCCTGGACAGCACAGTTTTAGTTGATCTGTTTCAACTCTGTAAGAATTTTTATTACTTATTAGTTACAGGGCATTCAGACAAAGGCAGTCATATACTAACACATATAATTTAAGAAAAAAAACGTAACCACTCTTGTTTAGGATACTCCAAATGTGTCTGTCATGTTTCAGCATTGTAGTTGATGGCATAAATTGGCCTGGATTTCGCTGTGTTTGCGGCTGTGCAGTTTTCCTGTGACGGGTAGTCTTTAAAACCAGTTGTAAAGCTGAGAAAAGCATCATCTAAGGAAAAAATGACTTCTACTTGAATTAAATTTTAATGTACTGTGATAGAAACATCCTAAACCTCAGTGTCCTCAGGAACTTGTTGATAATTAAGATTAAGAATTTTGGTATTTGGTAACCAGCATTGAGTGTGGTACTGTAGTACAAATCCATAAAGAAGAAAATGGATTCTGCCTTTATTAAGACTTTACAAATTGAAGATAGGACTCAGTTGGACTTAAACTTACACTTCTGTAAATGAACTCTGAGTTTTGAGACATATAATTTGTCCTGGATAAGGGTATGTGAAAGGCAGTGGCCCTTTAAAAGTGAATCAACAATATTTTATGCTCATCTTTTACTTTCCGAATACTCTACAGTGAGCTTGTTCTATTTTTATAATCAGAAACACACACCCCCCCAAAAAAGGGGAAAAAAACCTAGAAGGGAAGAGAAGCACAAAAACAAAAAACCAAAACCACCAGTAGTACACAAAAGTGAGGAGGTTTGAAGACCTGGTTCTAATCCTGGTTTTGTTGTTAATCATCTATATCATTTGGGGCAAGTCAGTTAACGTCTTTGAGTCTTTATTTCTTCACCTGTAAAACCAGAAATTAAGTTGATTAGTTTCTTTAGAAGGAATATGTAGCCTGAAGAGAGTCTTGAGAACTCCTTCTGAAGTCATACACTGAATGAATGTTTATTAAGTGCCTCCTAAGTGTCATGCAGTGTCCTTTAGCTCTGAAGAATTTGGAAAACATTGTCCTAAGTAGTAGTGGTGATGGTTGAGATGGGGGTAGAAAGGAGGAATGAAGGACAAAAATGAGGACAAATAATAGAAAAAAAGTGAGTATGTACATAGTATTGTATAAATTTAAAAGTACTTTTTTGTTTAGTATCTCATTTAACACCATTTAATGTTTTGGAGACATGGGAGAATATACGGAAGTAGTTGGGACCATGTAAAAGGTAAATAAATAAGAGGAAATTATTAAGAAAACCTTGAGTACTATAATAAAGCAGTATTTGGAATAATCTGAGAAAAGAATATTTTGACTGAATCTGAGAGAAGAATTAAGAAAAAATGATTGTGTTGAGCTGACAAGTGTGAGGATGGAACCCTGAAATTAAGTGTTGTTGAGTTTTAGAAATAACAGGAAGGGTTCTTTGGGATAGTAAATATAGAGAGAGTATACAGTTGAGTTTATTACTGAGTTTAAAGAGTTTTGAAAGCTGAATGACCAACTGGTGAAGTAGAAAGGATTAAAATTACAAATTTGTTAAGACCCTCAAAACATAGTCCTCCCAGGTTCATATAGTAGTCTCTGAAATGCTTTTCAGAAACCACTCGATTGATTTCTAAACGCCTATATCCTTGGCACCGACCCTGTCCACTTATCCACATTTAACCACTGTGCTTCCCTTCTGCTTTTTTTCAAATTAATTAATTAATTTTTTAAAGTTTGTTTATTTATTTATGGCTGTGTTGGGTCTTCGTTGCTGTGAGCGGGCTTTCTCTAGTTGTGGCGAGCAGGGGCTACTCTTGGTTGCGGTGCGTGGGCTTCTCATTACGGTGGTTTCTCGTTGTGGAACACGGGCTCTAGGTGCGCGGGCTTCAGTAGTTGTGGCACACGGGCTCAGTAGTTGTCGCTTGCGGGCTCTAGAGCTCAGGCTCAGTAGTTGTGGTGCACGGGCTTAGTTGCTTTGTGGCCTGTAGGATCTTTCCGGACCAGGGCTTGAACCCGTGTCCCCTGCATTGGTAGGTGGATTCTTTACCACTGCGCCACCAGGGAAGTCCCCCTTCTGATTTTTAACCATTTTCAAGCCCCTTTTCTTCTTCAAATGACTAAGCTGAAAAAGAAAATCATCTGTTGCTCTGGAGAAAGACCAAACATTTGAGAGAGGCAGGATAAATGGTTTTAATTGTTTAATTATTTTAATTCCAAGTCTGATTTCCTTGTGGAATATATCACTTTTCTCTTATTTTAAAATTTCATAACAACTTGAGCTAATATTTATTTTCACTTTCAAATCATATATTTAGTTGGTGGCATTATGGAAACTGAGGCAATGTGTTAAAATACTTAGGATACAGGTTTTGTATTACTTTTCTGAATGAATAACTTGCTTCTCAAAGAGTCGGGGTACCCGTGCAGCTTTATGAGTAGCTGTATCTAAAATAAATTATTTGGTACAGAAACACATGGGTTTCAGACAGCTTAGCTCTATTCATGTTATGTGTTAGTCTCATAGGGGCTACAGGGTACAAATATAATTAAATATAATTCCAAGAGGGCAGATATTATTTTGTCCTGTAATCTAGTTGAGTGCAGTAAGAGAGGTACAAGCAAGGGGGCCCTGAAGTTCAAAGGAGGGGAAAGATCACATCAGGTTGAGGGAATCACCAGGAATGGCTTCATGACAGAACATTGTGAAAGTGACATTTGAGGATGCATGGAGATAGAGCCTGGAGGGGGAAGGGGCCAGAACAGGGAGAGTGAAGACTTGCTGGGGGTCTTTTAACTGAAACACAGGTGACAATTTGAATGGGGCTTGGAGTTTATATGGGATGATGGGGAAGGAGGAGGCGGGAAAGCAGAGGAGGGATAGGAAAGAAAATGGGAGGGGAAGGAAATGGTGGAGCATGGTAGATCTCATGATTTTTCCAGTTTTCTACTCTGTTATATCCCAAATGATGGTGTTGGTAAACAGTTTGTGATGAGAATTTACAGTGTGTAACTTAGTATGTACATCTCAAAATAATGTTGGCAAAATGTAAAGTACTGGCATATATACATAATAGATCTTTCTGTTTGAGAGAGAGAGAGGAGAGAGGGAAACGCGGAAAAGAGTGTGTCTTTTGGATTTGTTAGAGAACCTCTCATTTCTGCAAATGTTTCCACTTACAAGCATCATGGAAAGAAAATTGCTTCATGGTGAAAATGTTAAAGAATGTGTGTGTGTGTGTGAGAAAGACATTGGAGGAGTCGGAAGTTAGGAGAGGATGAGGGGGAGAAAGGTGAGGAGGAGAGGAGAGAAGTAAAAAGAGCGGGTGCGGAGCGTAGCTAGTACTAAATGTAAAGTGCACACATTTAAAAAATTTTTTTCTTTCCTTGTGGTACGCGGGCCTCTCACCACTGCAGCCTCTCCCGTTGCGGAGCACAGGCTCCGGACGCGCAGGCCCAGCGGCCACGGCCCACGGGCCCAGCCGCTCCGCGGCACGCGGGACCCTCCCGGACCGCGCCACGAACCCGTGTTCTCTGCATCGGCAGGCGGCCTCTCAACCACTGCGCCACCAGGGAAGCCCAAGATGACACATTTTTTAGAGGAAATGCCTTTGGGAGGATTCTCCACCACAAAAGTTTGTCAGTATACACACAGATTGCAAATTAATTACAAGTTATATGTTACTAAAAATGGAAACAACTGTAGCCTTTGTATTCCTACCTTAAAAAAATAAAAAAAGGTAAGAGAAACATGGAAGAGAGCCTTCACATTTCATAGTTCCTCTTGTTGAACAATGTGTGTAAAAAGTATGTTTTTTTTTTTCTTGTGGTACGCGGGCCCCTCACCGCTGTGGCTTCTCCCGTTGCAGAGCACAGGCTCCGGACACGCAGGCCCAGCGGCCACGGCCCACGGGCCCAGCCGCTTCGCGGCATAGGGGATCCTCCTGGACCGGGGCACGAACCCGCATCCCCTGCATCAGCAGGCGGACTCCCAACCACTGCGCCACCAGGGAAGTCCTAAGAAGTATGTTTTTACTTGAATACCGTAGCAGTACCAGCTCTTCTGTGAGTCAGAGAGAGAGCAGGCCAAAACCCTACAAAAGGAATTGATTCTTCTTTTGGACAGAACATTTACTTTTGTGAAAACAAAGCCTGTGAAAAGGCTATTTAAAGACGAGAATGGTTGAGTTTGGATATAATAATGGCTTTAAGAGAAAGATTTTTCCCCCCTTCTCTTGAAGCGCTGAAAAGTAGTTTTTAAAATAAGAGGTGGGGTTCCATTGTCCCTTCCTACAGGAGTGTTGTCAGGAGTGCTCCCTCTGAGGAGAGATGAGCAAAGCTGCCCAGTTTGCTGCGGGCAGCTCTGCTTTGCTTCCTTGGTCTCCTGCAAATTTAAAAGAATTTGTTGGCTTATCTGTTTTCATTGTAAATTATTGAAGTATTAGGCCATAAAAGTTGAACTTCACTGTGCCCTGGTAGTGTTTTTAAACTTCTTGTGTCTTTGACTAGCCTGAGAATACTCTGAAGGACTCAGCAAATATACTTGGCCTAGATTTAGAACCTTGTTGTGTCTGGCTTTCCTGATCTTTTGAGTATGCCTCATTCTTTTTTTTTTTTTTTTTTTTTTTTGTCCTTTAACTTTCTTTTTTTTTTTTTTTTTTAACATCTTTATTGGGGTATAATTGCTTTACAATGGTGTGTTAGTTTCTGCTTTTGCCTCATTCTTAAGAAGTTGCTTTTTGCTTTGGGCTAATTGTGGGTGTTTGAGACAGTGTGTGCTTAGGACAAATGAAAAAAATGTTAAGAGTAGTGTTGTTGCAGGCTACTTCTTTCTGAAAAAGGAAATGATTAGAAGTCGTTGGTGCTGTCTTTATAATTGATATAATCGTGTGTGTGTGTGTGTGTGTGTGTGTGTGTGTGAGAGAGAGAGAGAGAGAGAGAGAGGGAGAGGGAGGGGGAGGGGGAGAGGGAGGGAAAGGAAGGGAGGGAGGGGGAGAGGGAGGGGGGCGGAGAAAGAGAGAGAGAGAGATCCATTCTGATGCCTTCAGCTGCCCCTCCCAGGCTAGAATTTTCCCTAATCCAGATCTGCATTTCTAGCTACTCTGTGGTCCCTTTCACGGGTACCTCACATTGAGCATGCCCCAAATCTCTCTAGGGTCTCTTCTGAGTTTCCCCATTTTAGGAAGTGGCACCTTCATCTCCATTGTGGGCCTCACTGCATCTATTTGGGCTCCGACGCTTCTACTTCTAGCTGCTCAGTAGATGTTTGAGTCTGTCCTGTCCTCTCCTTTCCCCATCCTGCCTCTGCTCTTTCATTTCTTGCCTGGTCCCATGTGAAGCTACGTTTCAGAGCTGCCTCTATGAGCTTTCTGTAGCACAGCTCGGTGGTTGAAAGCCCCCCTGCCCCAGAAGATGGAACTCCCCTGCTCTGACCCCTGCCTGCCTCTCTGGGCTGCCTCTTCGCCATCATGTACACTAGGCTTCGTCCCGGGAGGCCGCCTGCTCCCAGCGCTCTGGGCTGTTGCTTCTCCCTGGGCCGTGGCACATGCTGTTCTCTGGGCAAGGGGAGCCTGTTGTCCTCTTGTGCTTCTGGCCACCTTCTCTTGCTCTCTCAAAAACTGGCTCAGGGGCTTCCCTGGTGGTGCAGTGGTTGGGAGTCCGCCTGCCGATGCAGGGGACGCGGGTTTGTGCCCCGGTCCGGGAGGATCCCACATGCCGCGCGGAGCGGCTGGGCCCGTGAGCCATGGCCGCTGAGCCTGCGCGTCCGGAGCCTGTGCTCCGCAACGGGAGAGGCCACAACAGTGAGAGGCCCGTGTACCGCCAAAAAAACAAAAAAAAAAAACAAAAAAAAAATTGGCTCAGATGTTCCTCCTCTGGGAGGCAGAATTAAGTGCCTCCTCCTCCTTCCCTCTGAGCCTTGATCAAATCTCATGTAGTATCTATCACATTGACGTCATAATTAGGTAAATGTCTGTCTTGGCCACAAGTCTGTGAGCTCACCCTACTTGAAACTGTAACCACGCCGCCCTCCCCATTCCTCTTTCCTTGCTTTCTTTTTCTTTTTCTTATTGCACTTATCCCCTTTTAACATACTAGCTAATGTTCTTATTTATAATAGTATCTGTGCCCGCTGCTAGAACATAAACCCCACCAGGGCGGGGCTCTTCATCTCTTTTGTTCACTGCCGTATCATCAGTGCATAGAGCAGTGTCTGATACACAGAAAATACTCAAGAAATATGTGTTGAAGGAAATATGTCGGGGCCCAGCTCACAACAGGCATTGGATACGTTAAACTGTTGATGAATAGTTTATTCTGTTATACTTGTCAGGAGATGTATGCCTGTGCCCTTGTCTGGTACGTAGAAGTAACTATAATTAAATACTTTCTAGGATTTTTATGCATTCAAGTAAATTTGCTCTTTTGTAAAAAGCTGGCTTACTCTCTTATTAGTTTCAGATGTCCTAGCTGGTGAGATGTGTTTCGTGCCAATTTATATTTACCCCCGTTTCTTATATAAGCCAAAACTCAACAACTAAGAAAATATTTCACCAAAACTCATGCATTCAGAATACCCTCTATATAGAGTCCAAAATCACACATACCCCATGGCAACAGTTTTCAAACATTTTTAGTTATATAAACCTGATAGAATTTTGTAGAACATTGAATTTTTGAATTGATTCTGACGTTTATCTTGTATGTTTAGATAATTACATAGTGTGTAATTTCCAGGATATTATAAATATTGACATTTAGAGAATGTCAGAAAGAAGTTGGATGATGGGTACATGGGGGTTTATTATATTGTTTTTCCTTTTGAATATATTTTAATACAAAACAAAAAGTAAAACAAGACAAAGCATGTGTATTCTGGTGTGAGACCACTCTCCTTTGATGCTACTAATACCATTAGCCTTAGTGCTGTTAACAAAGTAAGGCATTCTCTTAGGTTGAACCAAATGAAATTGCCTATGTTTCATATAGGCCTAGGACCACTTTTGACTTATAAAAATGATAGTTTTATATAATTCAACATAACAATATTTGATCGTATGTATTGTTCCCTCCATACCACTTTCATTTCACTAATTGGAACAGAGCTTGATGGCTCAGGGAGAGTTTTTTTTCAGGGTCTTTAATCCTTATAGACAATTTTTTTTAGTTAAAATTTGTCAAAAAGATTCTTAATTTGCTGTCAGTATGGTGTTAGGTGCTATATAGCTTGAGTTAAACATGTAGCCTTGTCTTACCTCTATGTACCAATTACTTAAGTTACGTTTTGTTCAGGTCTTTATTCCTAAGTGTGGGCAATCAAATGGGTCAGTTCATTTAGTGAGGTGTTAAGTGAACAGAAGAGAATGTTCGGGGCCAGACAGATGGAGCTGTCACCTGAATAGTACCTGACAAGTTGACTTTAGAGAGAAATTAATCTCCTAAAGAGCTCAGAGTGTGTGTCTCTGTGTTTTTGTCTTTGTTGTGAAGTATGGGAATAACAGACTGGAGATAGATACTGTTCTTAATGTTTTCTTTAGCCAGAAGGAGATTGGGATCTAGAGAAGGTAAGTGATTTAGTGTGCTATCATGGTAAATCAGGGATAGAGTCAGCTTCTCATGGATTCACAGTGTTGTATGCTCCATACCCTAGACTAGTTGTACTCAGAGTATGCTGTGTTAGCCAGCTTGGTCGTTGTCACCCAAGAGTTTCCTGGCTCTCTAGTTAAATGTGTTACTTTTATGCTTTTTAACTTAATAGAGGATAAATATTAAGCATTTAATATTTAAGCATTTAATGCATTTTTTTTTTTGCCTAGTTAGGTATCATATGGCACAAGTTACAACAAAACTCTGGCTTTTGTGATATATAGATTTAGACTCTGAATTTTCTTTTTTTTTTCTTTTTGGCCACACCACACGGCATGTGGGATCCTAGTTCCTCAACCAGGGATCGAACCCAAACACCCTGCATTGGAAGCACAGAGTCTTAACCACTGGACCACCAGGGAAGTTCCCTGAGTTTTCTTTTTAGAAAGCTCAGTAGAGAGCTTTGCCCACAGTACAATTTGCTTTGATACTTTAGCCTCGCTATAGAGAATCTCAGGCATCTCATATGATGATTTTGTGGTATCTCACAAAAGAATAATAATGCTCAGAAATTATCTTGAGTTTATAGTAAAGTACTTTTTGTGTTTTGGATGGGACAGAAAAGTTACTGTGGTTTAGAACTGCTAAGTCGTATGATTTTAGTGTCAGCTGAGTTTTGTAGGGTGACTTCCTTGGTGTAGTTTTGGATGTATGTTTCAAGTTCTAGGTTTCATGTAGGTACCATGTTTTTATTTTCAAAACCAATAGTTGGAGCTTAGGGTCTGGCAAAGATTTAATTTTTCTTCATGATTTTTGATACACATATGTATAGAACTCAGATCCCATTTAGTTAATATACTTCATTTCACCTTTACTGAAAAATACAAGATCACATAAAAGTGGAACTATCCTAGAAAATCTAAGATGGTGTTTTTCTGATTTTGTGCTACCTGCAGTAAAGAATTCATTTTACAGTTTGACCGCAGTATATGCACATCCCCCCCAATTAATGCAACAGTGTACATGTAACCAATATAAAAGTTAAATGAAGTAGAACTTATACTTACTATGTTAGATGCACTTATTATGTTGTTTCTGTTCTACTTCATTTAAAAATACATGGTGTTGCAATTCCCTAAGTTGATTTTGAAAAAAACAATGAAATGGTACATATTGTTACTGTACATATGGTATAAGTGCCTTCTAGAAGGAATTTTGAAAAACTGTATTAATATCAATTCTTCTGTTCATTATTTGTGTAATCTTTCTTTTCTCCCTGCCTCCAGTATTTAATGGCTACTCTATGCCAGGCCCTGTACAATACCAACTGTCTAAGGCAGATACAGTCCTCTCCCCCTAGAAGGTTGTATTCATAATGATAACAATGATAACTGTCATCTTCTGAGCCACCTGCAAGGAGATTGGAGTAACATTAAAACCAATAGCTACCACTTATGAGTGCCTATTACTTGCTAAATGTTGTACATTCTGTTTTCTTTATTTCTCATCACAGCTTGCTGGGAGAGTGATATAATTCTCCCGTTGGATAGTTAGTCAGTGAGGGAACCAGGATTCTACTCCAAGTATGTCTTATTCCAGTATGCACTTGCTTTCCACTGGACTGTTTGGCTTTTTTGTGAGACTTAACCGCTCTGGGTTTCAATTTCCTTATACTTTTTTTTTTTTTTTTTTAAAAAGGGTTGGATGTTGGATATTAGGTTGCTGAAGACCAGAAGTTGTCATTTGATGTTTAGCAGTTGAAAACAGTAGTCTCAGTGTTCAATTATACAGGGTAGGTGTCCACATCATAAAAATCTTTATTTGATTTTCCCTTCTTTGGTTTCCTTATTATTGTTTCAACAGATGACCAAGTATTAAATGAACCACGTATTAAATGAAATTGAGCTATGTCTTTTTTTTGTTATAATTTCCACATTTGAGGTGGGAAAGCAGCCTCAAGTGAGTATTGGAAGGATCTCAAAGCTAAATCAGATTGATTCATTTGCCCATGTTTTGCTTATGAGCAGTACCAGTTGGAATTCATTGTTTCTCTCATGTAGATTTTTGGGCTTTTAACTCTATTATACACATTAATTAGGTACTTTTTCTGTAGGATCCAGTAGTGGATAGATTAGAGACTTAACCTTATAGCTATTCTATACTTATACTTTCTTTGAAAGCGCCTGCCTTAAAGTGAGGATTTGCATTTATTTGGCAGTTAATTTTTACAGATAATGTACCTAACTTCTCTTTCCCTCATTTTCCTTATTCCTTCTTCTCCCCTTTCCATTTCCTTTTTCTATCACTGCATTCTTTTTTTTTTACATAAATAAATCAGTAAAATGAAAGAAAAACACATTTTATTACAAAGAGATAAACCTTTGGACAGTCATCATTGAACTTGGCCATTCTTTCTGAAAGCTTTGACTTGTTTCACCTGGAGGTGTTATCTATGGATCTATTTCCTTCTCTCTTCCCAGTTTCCTTATTCTTTTCTTCTACTGTTTTTATTTTACTTGATTGTTATGAAAATTGAGTAATATTGGTAACAATTATTAGCATTTATGGAGTGTTTATCATGTGCCAGACATTGCTCTGAGCACTTTACTTAAATTAGCCCATTTCACCTGCACACGATGAAGAAGGAACAGAGGCTCTGGTGATGGGTTTCTCCCTGACTGCCAGTGTGACCTTGGGCAAAATGCTTAGTCTCTGGGGATCTTAGTTTCTCCGTTTGTAAAGTGTGGTGTAAGGAGGTCATTTCTGTAAACCACAGAGAACATTGCTTGGCTCTCTTTAAAGGCTCAGTAAATGTTAGCTGCTATTATTTTTTTGTTACTGTTAAAGCAGATTGACAGTTCCTGGAATGTATCAAGTGCTCAGTAAATAGTAGTTATTCATCTTATTTAATATTATTGCATTGCATATTTGCTTTTAGGTGGTGTGTCGAGTTTGGCTGAGGCAGATGTGAAGCACTAGTAGTTTTACATGCTGTCTTAATTTCTAAATGAGATTTTTTGTTTCTTAGGAAATGATGCAGATGCTGGATCATGGCTACGATCCATACATATTTAGTCGATATTGTGGACTTCATAAAGGATACTCCTGAGAACAGCCATTAAATTAAATGAGAAGTAGGGAGAAGATTTGATACTGGTAAAATGGCATTTCAGGTTGCAAATCTAGGGCTGTTTGAATCATAATGTATTTTCCATGCCCTGTGCTCTCTTATTTTCCTAGAGCCAGAGTGTGAATAGCAAAACACTGGGGTCCTGAAAGGGGAAGCAGGAAGGTGTCTCAGTGGAGAAAGGGAGAAGAGGAGCATTAAGGACAAAGTTCTGGCACCTGCTAATTTTGCCTGGAGCCTTCCTTGATTCCTTTAGATATGCTCTGTCTATTATGGTAGCCACTGCATGCATGGTACTATTGAGCACTTGAAATGAGGCTAATACAAATTGAGATGTGCTGGGAAGTATAAAATGCACACTGGATTTTGAAGACTTAATATGAAAAAAGAATGCAAAATATCTCATTAATATTTTTATATTGATTACATGGTGAATGATAATATTTAGATATATTGGGTTAAATAAAATGTCCTATTAAAATTAAAAAAATGATTTGATACTTGTAAATAAGCATTTTAACAAGTAGAGATCTATTTGATTTTTTTTTTTTTTTGGTGTATGTATAAGTCACAAAACAGACCCTCTAATACTTTATAATCTAAATGATTCACCTCATTCTTTAATTTTCAGCTACTATTGGTCTCTTAGTTAAGTTTGTGTTAAATACATTGATATGATCTTATGCCTGAATGTCATGAATGAGTAATTTATAGATTATGACTACTGATTGTTAATTGGTTTGAAATCAGTGGAACTTCTAAGAAAGGATGGAAACACAGTGACCACCAGCAGTCTTATAATGAGTTCATTAGGAAAAATAATAGCATAATGAATGAACTGTCAAAATTGGCTTTCTGGTAATATACCAGTATAGGAGGGCATCTAATGCCTCAGAACTGATAATCAAAGCCTGGTTAATATTATTACTTGGGTGAATAGTTGAGTCTGTTTTAGAAGTCACAGTATTTTATGTGATATTTGAACCAATTCCAGCAGGGATTTGAAACCCTTTAATTAAAGGCTATATTAATGTAAACTTTGGTATAGGGAGAAGTGGACCTCTTGAAGCCTACAAGACATAGATTTGAATATGGTCCCTGTTACCTCCTATGTGTATAATTTTGAGCAAATTGTGCATCTTTGGTGCAACTCAGGTTCCTCAATTGCAAAATTAGTATCAAACCTAGCCAGGCTAACTCACAGATTTGTTAGGATCACTAAATGAAGTAATATATTTTAAGGATGCCTTGAAAATCTTTTGAGTACTATACAAATGTAAATTAATGTCAGCTCTACTTTCAAATGCAAAGGCATTGTTTGAAGAGTGTTCTGGCTCCAGCTTGTGTTTATGGTTTTAAGTTTTTGTTTAGGTTCATCAGTGAGAAGTGTAAGCTGCAAGTATCATGATCCTCTATTTTTTTGACCACTAATTGAAATGAAGGATGTATGCATCTGTGTCTGGCTATATAGACAGACATAAGTACATGATAGCAGTGCTGTTCATGACACTATAGTTAAGCATTTGTCAGAGTTTCCACTGTAAACTTCTCTTTAGATTTTTTTTTTCTTTTTTTCCTTCATTTTAGCTTAGCTTTCCTGTGGGATGAAATTATAGGGCCCAAATGTTTTTGGTTGGAAACTTTTTATTTTTCCTTTTAAAAATAAGGAATGAATGCATGCTATTAAAAACTTTTTCTTGCACTTTATAACATTTTATCGTAAAAGTTTTAAAAACACGTGTACATACTTTTTCTTTAATGATTAAAAAAGTATTAGATAATTTCACTCCATATTCATAAGTAGTTTTTCTTTGCTGTCATAGTTTTTCCACTTAAAATGATCACTGTCTTCAATGTATTATCCAAGGTAAAAGAATGTAAATCATTTTTATAAACTTATGATAAGATCTAAAAACAATGATATCTTGAACACCTGGATGCTTATCCCAAGTTAAGAAAAAGTAAACTGCTTATAATATATAAACTTTCTTAGACCTTCATCAGTAAAAATATTCATTGATCATTGTTTTAAATTTGAGTAAAGTATATTAGAGACAGGCCAAGACTTAGAATACCCATTATATCCACCCTCTTCTAAAGGATGTCGTGTAGAACCTTGTGGTCTGGTCTCAGATGATTGAATCAGTGGCCACCTGACCCAAGACCATCCAGTGGATAGGCAGGCCTTTGACCCAGGCAGTAATCCTACCCAAAGTCTCTACCCAACAGATGAGAGTGACGTGTTGTACCAATCAGAACCCCTAAGTTTGAACTTGGCACAGAGCAGTTGAAGGCAGGAATAGAAGCTGAAAACAGAAGAAAAAACAATTATGTTTACAGTGGGGCCATAGGGTAAGATTCCATAAGTTCTTGCTGTTGTGTGGTTCTGCCTTTATTGTTGCTTTATTGAAATTTCTTGTCAAGGCCACCTCCAAATCCTGATGAACACATGTCTATCCGCAACACCTGACACTTGTCCACATTCTCCTTGGGGAAACATACTCTTCTTTGGCTTCTGTGACACTCCTCACATTTTCTTCCTACCTCTCTCTGTTTTTTCTCATTTTCTTTGCTGGTTCTTCCTTCTCTACTCCACTTGTATGTGTTATATTTTTCAGGGCTCCTTGTACTTCACTTTCTGCACTCTAACCATAGGTGATATCATCTATGCCATTGGCTTTAAGACCATTTATGTACTGTTGGCTTCCACATTTCTATCTCCAGCTCTGACTTTACTTCAAACTTTGGTCTTGTATATACAGTTACTGACTGGACATCTTCAGGTATGTGTCTCCTAAACATCTCTAACATAACGCAGTCTCAGTGGAACACTTGATTTCCCCCACTAAACTATTTCTTTTTTACTAACGACTCCTCTGTTCACCCAGCTATTCCAAGCAGACAACCAATAGTCATCTTTGATTCCTCTCTGTTTCTCACGTTCAAGTCACCTTCATACCCTCCCCCCAGAACGGTTACTATCAGCAAGTACTTCTGATGCCATGTCCAATATATATCTCTAATTTGTCCATTTTGTCTCCAGTCATTATAGCGACTCATAGTGGTAGCCTTTTATATACCAGTGGTCTAATTGGTTTTCCTACTTCTTCTCTTGCCCCTTTTCCATTCATTCAACTCATAGTGACCACAGTAATCTTTTTAAAAGTAGAAATCGTATGCTATGTCTCTCCCTCAGGCTTTAACATTACCATGGGTTTTCACTGCATCTGGAATTAAATCCAAGGTCCTTACCTTTACCTTTTGCTCTTCTCTCTTCACCTTGGCTTTTTTCGTGCAATTTTTTTGACATTACTAATTAAAATTTAATATTGAAATCAAAAGCATGTAGGTTAAAACTCCTGAGTGTCTAAGAGCTTGAATGGACTTGATTTTTTTCCTCTTTCATCTTGTCTCGTTTCCCTCTTGTTTCTTCTCTTAATTTGATAAAAAACACATCAAAGCCAAATTACAACTAGCCCTGTCCCAGTCTCCCAAGTCTTTGATTTCATTGGGTATCTCTCAGACCTCTTTGGGAACTTGTTTTGTTTGTTTCATTAGCATCAGGAGAATTTCTTTAAGACTACAGAGGAAGTTTTTTCCACTTGTATGTCTGTCATACACTGTTAGCATTGGATGTGGATTAGAAGCTCTACTTACTGTTTTTGGTTGACACTTCATCTTCTTGGTCCTCTGTCCCATGCCCACACTGAGCTTTCTGCCTCGTTGTTGAGTTTTCTTTATCTTGTTTCTAGCCACTTTATGGTTCTATTTTTAACCTTCTGTTCTTAATTCTCCATTTGCTTTGTCATTGAGCTGATCTGTTTCTCTAACTTTCACCTTTATGGGAAAATTCTGGAATCTCTATTCTCTAGTTTAGCCCCATGTTTCCAATGCTGTCATGAATTTCTCGTCCCTTGCATGCCCTGGAGTTAACCTCACACTCCATTGTCCCCAACACTGAAATACATGAGCTTCCTTTATAAACCCTCTCTGATGATTCCATTTTTATCAGCAGTATCATCATTCTCTCAACCTGGAAACATTAGTAATCTTTGACTGTCTTTCCTTTTCATTATATCTAGTATGACCAAAAAAAAAAAAAAATCCCTTTGTTCTTGTCTTTTAAACGTATCTCAGACTTCCTTTTCTTCCATTCCTCCATTGCCATCAGTGTAGTGTAGGCTGTCATAACTCTTCATGCTTGGTTTTGGTGACAGAGTTTTAGCTAATTTAATTGCCTCTGTCCAAACCTCTCTAAAACACTTATCGTGTTTGCTTCTGCCCAACAGATCTCTGTTGTCAGCTGCATGAAACCCAGATTATCATGTAGATTATTATCCTTTGAGGCCAGGTCTGTTCTAACTCTTCACTCTGGTTTCCTACTCTTCCCAATCAACTATCCCCTCTATCCAGTCAGTCTTGCATATCTTCTCATATTTCCCATATAATGTGCTCACTCTTTTCTTTAAAAAAAAAAAATTATTTATTTATTTATTTTGGCTGTGTTGGGTCTTTGCTGCTGCACGCTGGCTTTCTCTAGTTGCAGCGAGTGGGGGCTACTCTTCCTTGCGGTGCGCGGGCTTTTCATTGCAGTGGCTTCTTTTGTTGCAGAGCATGGGCTCTAGGCACGCGGGCTTCAGAAGTTGTGACATGAGGGCTCAGTAGCTGTGGCTCACGGGCTCTAGAGCGCAGGCTCAGTAGTTGTGGTGCACGGGCTTAGTTGCTCTGAGGCATGTGGGATCTTCCTGGACCAGGGCTCGAACCCGTGTCCCCTGCATTGGCAGGCGGATTCTTAACCACTGTGCAACCAGGGAAGCCCCAGTGTGCTCACTCTGAACCTCCATGTTCTTCTTGCCTAAAATGTCTTCTTACCTTTCCTTTGTTTATTCCTTGTCCTATTCGTGCTTCCCTTAAGTCGCATTGCCATCTACCTGCTGGATGTCTTCTTGACCTTAGGCCCTGCCAGTGATAACAAAGGGTTGAACACTCAGTTTGACTCATCTTGTCAAAACATATGAAGGATCAACAAATGTCAAGTGTTCCAGAACAAAATGCAACAGCTAAACCTCTGTGTCATTACATTTCCCTGAAAAGTAAATTAAAGCCAAACAGAAAGAATGTTGAACTCTTTAAGGTAAGGCAGCTTAGGTGCAAAGGAGAATGTTGGAAGGCCAGAGAAGACTTGTAATCATCATTTGAAAGACTTAACACCAACATAAAGAGGTCCTTTAAATATTAACAGAAATAACAAGCCAGCTAGAGAATCTGTATAACCCCTGGTACTTGCATTTTGTTTGGTCAAAGTGGAGATAGATCACTGAGCTCATGCCTGCCTCAGTCTATATTAAAGAATCTATTAAGAGGATTAACCTTTTCAGATAGTCCCTCTAGTGTATGTCGTAGGTATGAGATGAAAAAGCAAAAGTGGTTATTGATAAGCCAACTCATGTTACTCTATAGCAGAGGTGATACAGTGTACAGGTGCCATTGCCTGAGTCTGAGGCTCAGCAGGGCTCCTTTCCAGCTGTGTGACCGAGAGCAAGTTACTAAATCTCTCTGGGACTCAAATTTCCTGTATGTCAAATAAGGATAATAATGCCTCCTGCACAATATTGTAGAAAGGATTACATGAGTTAATACATGTAAACTGCTTAGAATAGTGACTGTCTCAGAGTAAGTGCTTACTGAGTTCTTACTATTATTATGTATACATGATATGGCTGGGAAAGGGTGACTCATTCAAGGTTTTCAGAAAGAACTATTTATTGTGAGACAGGAAATGGCTCTTGAAAATGTGTTTCTTTTTTTTCATACCTGATCTGTCCTTGGTGGCTCTTGTTTATTTTGATTTATTCATTCATGAACTAATATATTTTGACATTGTTTATAGTGTTGCAGATCCTAAAAGGGCAGATTGTCTGTAGGAGATCATGGTATTTTCAGCAGAGGATGGATTTTGAAAAATACTCTAATGAGAGTTGTGTGAATGAGGTTCTCCTGGCCCATCTGGGTCCATGAACAATCTATATAGATAAAGCATCTGGTTTTATTGGAAGTTGGAAACATACACATTTTAGCATGTGCTTTCTATTCCCACAGAGAATCTGGTGCAAAATTTTTTTTTTTTTTTCCAATTTAGGTAGTATGAGAATTTCTGAGCTCTGGATAAAGGTCATTCAATGTCATTCAAGCTCTGCTGAGCTTGCTGCACTTTACCCTTTCAAAGAGACATTGTCGTTTGCATGCAGTGCTTGGTAACTCTCAAGACTTTGGACTTCAGGGAAGGGCAATGGCTCAGAAGCTATTGCTTGGTTAACTTTGTGAACTCAGTGTGCACTAATGGTATGAACGAACAATGTAAAATTTTTTTTTTTTTTTTTTTTGCGGTACGTGGATCTCTCACTGTTGCGGCCTCTCCGTTGCGGAGCACAGGCTCCGGATGCGCAGGCTCCGCGGCCATGGCTCACGGGCCCAGCCGCTCCGCGGCATGTGGGATTTTCCTGCACCGGGGCACGAACCCGTGTCCCCTGCATCGGCAGGCGGACTCTCAACCACTGCGCCACCAGGGAAGCCCCAATGTAAATTTTTTAAACTTCAGAATATATATTTCATCTTTTTAAGGCTGAGGTGAGTGAGGGTGAGGGAAGGGGGAATTGGGTAAAGGCAGCCGAAAGGTACAAACTTCCAGTTATAAGGTAAATAAGTACTAGGGATGTCATGTACAACATGATAAATATAATTAGCCCTGCTGTGTGTTATATGTGATAGTTGTTAAGAGAGTAAATCCTAAGAGTTCTCATCACAAGAAAATAAATATTTTTTCTATTTCTTTAACTTTGTATCTATATTAGATGATGGATGTTCACTAAACTTATTATGATGATCACTTCATGATGTGTGTAAATCAAATCATTATGCTGTACACCTTAGACATGTGCAGGCTGTATGTCAATTATATCTCAATAAAACTGGAAGAAAAGAAAGATATTTTCTCTTTTTATCAAGATGTGTTCTTTTATTCCTGCCCAAGATCTTTTGATAAGGCTTGCCTTATGATGACGTGAAAGTAATACAGATGTCGCTGGAGGGGCTCCAAGTAACTTGCCCATTTTGTTTGAAATTTCCATTATTCAAATTAGACCATTGGATGAAGCCATTTTGTTATTGTTTATGAAGTCTTTGCAATAGTATAAATATGTTTCTTTGTGGGGGTAAACCCATTAGCCCTTTAGCATTCAGGGTAATCAACCATATTTTCAGAGGACAAGGCAGATATTTGTAAGTGTGGAAAGGTCATGAGCGCAGGGTGTGATTGTGAAAATACCGTGTGCCTTGGAGGATTGGAGGTGGGCTGTAAAAAGGGAAGTAGAGGATGAGGAGGACAGATTCATTGCTCTGGTCTCCACATTCCTGTTGCCACATATATCTGTCCAAATTAATGTCAAAGAAGGATTCCATTTTGATGTAAAGTTATCATACCTTCCGGTTCTGTATAATGAAACTGCTTCTACACCACGGTTATTGGCCCATACTAATAAAACTGAATATCTTGCAGCCTCAGTTTTCTTACCTGTAAAATGGGAATATTAATGCCTACCTTTCAGGATTTTTGCAAGGCCTCAATGAGAGAATACGTGGAAGGACCCTGGCTGGAATATTTTAGGTCCTCGCTAAATGCTTTTACTTTCCTGTCTTTTAGTCCATGACATTTAGGTACTTCATTGCATTTTTCTTATATTTTTTGCTCTTATTTATATATGTTATTCTTGCTTCCCACCAGACTGAATTTTTTTGAGGACAAGCACCACTTCTTTTTTTATTCTCTGCAGTATATGCTCTTATAGTATCTTGTACCTTTTCTTCATAGTGCAGCCTGTTTTATATTTATGTATATGACCGTTTAATTAGGTTTTCTTCCTTTTCGGTCTGTAAGCTTCATGAAGGCTAGAATCTTGTTTGATCTTGCTCAGAAATGTGTACTTAAGGTCTAAACTAGTGCCTGGCATGTAAAAAGTGTTCTGTAAATATTTGTGGAATGAATGAATGAATGATTGATTATTAAGTTAAACATAGTAGATTCTAAGTGAATACTTGTTCTAGGAAGCCTGAAACTACCTATCATATTCCTTCCAGACTTAGCCTGAAGCCTTGTAGGAGGCTATAAAAAGTTTGCAGAATTTTAACTAACACCTTAGATCTTTAAATAACAGAGTGTGTGGAAAAGAAAAAAGGTTTACAAAATACTTTGAAGTGGTTCAGTACTTGATGTTATTTTAGTGGGAGGTCAGTAATGTTTGTTATAAATATGTTATTGTAAAGAACGCTTTAAGTGTAAATTACTGTTATTACTTTTAGCTAAAATTTATAAGTATTAACATCTGTGAATACTAATATTATTTTAAAATTTAGGCTTGAAGGACAAAGCTGTGAAACACTTTATTTTTCTTTCCTTTGCGAACTTTGCATAAACCTGATTGTATCTGAAGGGATCTTTGAGAATGTGTGAGAACCTGGTGGGTCCTGGTCTTGGCAGTGCTCCTCCAGTTTGTTGTACTTCTCATAAATTCTTGCTTTTCTGTTCCCAGTGCTCTGTTAGGCCATCATTCATTCATCCAAATGCTGACTCTCTTCACCCTTCAGGATTTTGACACATTGCTGATGCATGTCCTGACGGCGGAATCATTTCACGTATTGAATTGATTCAGCATCTTCACCTTTCCTCTAATCAAATTACAATTTTATTTCGAAGTAATCTCACTGGCTATTAGTAGGTCAAAAGCTCAATATTATTTTCTTCAAATATGGCTTACACAATTGGACACACACACACAAAAGGGGAGGAAAGAAACCCTACGTGTGTCATCAGTTTATGTTGTTCAGTTGTTAGGTATTTTTTAGAAAGCTGACATATGTGGAACATTTTCCATGTGCCAGGCATTGTGTGAAACATTTTATGTATTATGAAATGTTTGAGCTGTCACTGTGACAGAGCTACTCTTCTTAGATTCATTTTGCAAAGGATAGTCTCAGCAGTGCTTTTTTTTTTTTTTTTTGCGGTACGCGGGCCTCTCACTGTTGTGGCCTCTTCCGTTGCGGAGCACAGGCTCCGGACGCGCAGGCTCAGCGGCCATGGCTCACGGGCCCAGCCGCTTCGCGGCATGTGGGATCCTCCCGGACCGGGGCACGAACCTGTGTCCCCTGCATCGGCAGGCGGACTCTCAACCACTGCGCCACCAGGGAAGCCCAGCAGTGCTTTTTAACAACAACAATGTAGCAGCTAAAGTTTATTAAGCACCTAAAGTGTTCCAGACATTGTTCTATGTGTTTTTATTTTTATTCAATCACTTAATCCTTAAGTCAATCATATGAGGTAGGTACTACTCTTATGCCCTCATTTACCTGAGGAAACGAATGCACTCAGTCTCACCTCTGGTTTTCCACCTAGGAAGTGGCAAAGCCAGGCTTGGAATCCAGCATTCTGGCAGTCTGATTTTGTAGCCCATTGTCTTAACTGCCATCCTACTCCCCAAATTGCCAAGCTGGTACACCGTGGAGCCTGGTTAGAACCCAGGCCCCTGACTTCAAAGTGTGGGACCTGAAGAATAATCTCAGCCATTTGGAAGAATGGAGAATGAGTTTATATTTTTTTCAAGTTTCCAATTTTTAATTGTGAAAGAAATTGTGCTGAAAGAAATCAACTTAATTTGGCATTGTAAACATTTCTGTGATGTTCCTCCAGAATTACAACTGACAAACTTTTGAGATAGTAGACTTAGGTGCCCTGCTTAGTGTTAATTTTATTACTCTTATTAACGCCAGATCTTATTTTGCATATTTGGTCTGGCTCCGTAAGTGGAAGATACAGTTGTAGAATATGTTTCCTAAAAGTCATTTTTAGCATAACTGAAGAGAAAATGTTTGTACTACCCAGTGGCATGTTTAGCTAAGCCCTGGGGTACCACATTGGGTGTAGAATGCTGAATTACATCTAGATTCAGTAAAGAGGCTTGTGCTTTGTGCTTAGAATTGCCTCATTAGCATGCTTATCTTCAGGTTTCAATGACTCTTCCTACCTTTGGTGACAGATATTTGTGGCCAGGAAGTCAATAGCAAAGAAGGGACTTATGTCATAAATATTCTGGTTCTAACTCCTATCATATCTTACTATTTAGTGTTTTAAAATGCTTCTCTGCTCTGGAGGTGTTAAGCTTTCCAGATACATTCTTTGTCTTTTACAAAATTTCGGTACTACTTTTCTCTAAGTTTCCATTTTGGAGTCATGCACTCATTATTATGCATACGTATGTACATAATACATGGGTACGTACATGTAAGTTCCTGTCTCTCTGTTGTTTTATACTTGACAGTACTGTTTTTATACATAATAAGAAATAAGGTTTCAAAATGGATTTCATTTTTCTTAGTATGGTATTTCAAATCTGAATTTTGGATTTCCTCAAACCTTATATATGGGCTTTACATTTATATTTAATTTCTGTTAGTTTGTATGAATCATAGGCACATTCCATAATTAGTGCGGTGTACTACATGCCATCACTGGATTTTATTGCCCAGATTATGACTTTAATTGTACATATACACTCTTTATTACTCTTGGGATTAGAGGCCATTCCACTGTACTCACGCAGTCCTCTGTCACTCTCGGGAGCTTAAGGTCTCATGTTTAAAACTCTCAGCTGAGGTTCAGAAATAGCATCTCTAAGCTGGCATTGCAACATTGCATTGACTCTTTTCTGTGCTTTAAATCTTTTTTTAAAAAAAGTTTAATGATACCTTTGGTGTCAGCTATAAGTTGTGAAATAGCAGACATGGGCTTAATTGATGTTAATGTGATATATATCTAACTTGTTTTTAAACCTCATATCATACTGTTAAAATAGCTGAGGTTCATCTCATTCTGAACTGATTCCCCCTGATGTTAATCCTCAAAACAAATGGAAAGTAGATAGGCCATTTTTATCCCTTGCAGAAGTAATCCCTTGTGAAGGGGTTTGCGTGGGGGCGGGTCAATTAGCTGAATACTTGAAAATAATGTGTTCTTTAATTGCAGTTTTTTCTTTTTTTTGGTGGGGGAGGGTCAACTGAAGGATAAGTGCTTGCTGAAAAATCTATAATCCCATTAATTTATTTCTTACCTTATAATCATGGCACAAGTGAAAGTAGTCTTTTTGAAGATTTTTGTTGCTTATACTTTTGAACCTGGCTGAAAATTGGGCTTTAACAGTGCTGACTCTTGGGCACATCCCAGAAGTTTTTTCTATTAATTACTTTTTAATCAGATTATGATTTTATGATTTACTCCTTATCTTAAAAGCCAAATGTGGGAGAGAAGACAAATTGTGGTTATCTGAGGGGTTTTTTTTAATAAATTTTTTTATCATTGTGTTCTGAATTCACAGCATTTTTAAGAACTTTATTTTTTTTTAAATTTATTTTTGGCTGCGTTGTGTCTTTGTTGCTCTGCGCGGGCTTTCTCTAGTTGCGGTGAGCGGGGGCTGCTCTTTGCTGCAGTGTGCAGCCTTCTCATTGCGGTGGCTTCTCTTGTTGCGGAGCACGGGCTCTAGGTGTGCTAGAGCGGAGCACAAGCTCTAGGCGCACGGGCTTCAGTAGTTGTGGCATGTGGGCTCAGTAGTTGTTGCTCGCGGGCTCTAGAGCTCAGACTCAGTAGTTGTGGCGCACAGGCTTAGTTGCTCCGCGGCATGTGGGATCTTCCCGGGCCAGGGCTCGAACCCGTGTCCGCTGCATTGGCAGGCAGATTCTTAATCACTGCGCCACCAGGGAAGCCCCTAGGCATTGATCAATTTTTAAATGTTTTATTTTTCTTGTCCTGACAAGTTTCAATGACCACCTTGGCATTAGAAGGTAAAGCATGAGGGAGAATTATGAAAGGTTGGAAACAGAAATATTTATTAGAAATGGGTATGTGTGTGTGCATGTGTGTGTTTCCTATTTATTCTGATTAGAACATAGTGTCAAAACAATGTGAAAGCTCTGAATCCTGTGATTTTGACGCTGAGGCCACTATTCTGTGTTAGTGGTCTTTGGGTTTTGCTTATAAACTGGAGTGTACATGTTTGTCAGCTTTTGGGAAAGGATAACTGGAGAGATCCATGAAAGAATAATAATACATGTTGATTGTCCAAGCTGGGAGGAATCATTAATGTATGATTATTATTTAAAACTTTAATTTACCCACCTACTATTGTTCACTCATTTAAGGCTAATTTTGTGCTGTTTAAGTTTTACAACGTGTAAATACTTGGCAGAAAAGTCAACCAAATTTTCCTTTAGTTTCAGATTACATCTTTTCTTAAACAAATAACCAGCCATGACAATTTACCCATTGCTCCAGTGGTGGTGGTGGTTGTTAGCTGCTACTATTTATCACAGTCATCACCATCATCATCATCATTATTGTTATTGGTGAGGGCACTGGAGTAAGACTACCTGGGTTCAGATTCTAGCTGCGGTCCTTAGTAGTGGGTGATGTTGGGTAAGCGACTTAGCCGTCTGGGCCTCTTCTTTTTCATCTGAAAAACTGGGATATTAATAGTGGCCACTCATAAGGTCTTCTGAGGATTAAAAGGGATAATGTGTGTCAGGAGCTTAGCACAATGCTTTGCAATAGTAAATGTTCGTTAACATTGTCATCATTCTTTTTTACCTTGAAATATCAGTAGTGGCCTTATCTGCTTTATGGTTTGTTGTTTAATTAATACACCTTGGTTTCCTTCTTTTGATACTTTTTTTATTGGTGTAGTAGTTCTATGAGACATGTTTTGACCCTAAAAAAAAAAAGGTGTATGCTAATAATCAGCAAAGTGTTTTTCGATCTTCCTAATAGACTTCGAAGAGTTCTAAAAGCAGCCAATTCTACATTCACATATTTATAGCCAAGGCAAAGAAGGAATGCTTTCACTGCTGTAGGTGTTGCCAGGGACCTGCCTTTGCTTGAAAACCAGAAATTTTCACTGTTAGCTTTAAATAAACTGAGAAAGAGAATTTCAAAGGTGAAGGAGATGAAAGAAGGATTTGAAAAGTTATTACTTGAAAAACAGTGGTTTTCAGCTGTGGTCACACATTGAAATCACATGAGCTGCTTCTATAAAATACAAATACCTGGTAGTGGAAACACACCACCACTACCACCACTATCATCAACAACAAACTTTTTTGGAACCCCTATTTTGAATACAGTAATAAAGTAATTGGAATGGTCAGGTATTTAATACTTATTTTAGCTCACATGTCAGTTTCTTATTTGCTTATTAACATGGAACTATGTTGTGTAACCAACATGGTATACTTGGGTTCAGTTCATAGTACATGAAGCCTAATTTTCTTATCTGATTCATTGTAAGGATTTATAGTGGTCTTCTTGTTTTAATGAAATATTGTTGGCTATGTCTGTGATTTTTTTTCTCAAGTGTCAAAAGCAATTCGTAATGGAAGCATAGTTCCACAAATAAAATAGGATTCTTTTTAGGATTTTTGAAATAGGTATGACAAAAAGGGAATGCTACCTGTTGTATCTATGTTTAGATGTAAAGTTGGTGGCACGGGTTTAGACAGACCACATGGACAGGCTATTAGGCATTTTACCACATGTGCTAACATACCACACTTTAGTCCTTCAAGGCTAAGTCAACTTAATATCTTAGTGCTAAGCTCTTCTCAGTGCTGTGAGACTAATTTTCTGTAAATATATTCTCATATGCATATGCAGGTACAATTTTCATTGACTTTGTTGAAGTTTTGGAGGGTCGTTTGTGAGGGACTGATCGCATACTTGGATGGGGATGTGTTCACCTTAAGGAAAGTTCTAAAGGATGAGGTGGAAGGGATCAAAGACCACATTTACATGCTCAATCTCTGCAGGTACCTTTATTTTTTGTGAGAATAGGGGAAATGGATGTAGAAGGGCGAAGTGTGTAATATTGTAGGGCATTTTCAGGTGAAAAGCATTGTTAATTTAGAAGAATATTTTTTCCATTTCCTTTGAATGGGAATAACCAGCTATAAATATTGTTCATCAGGAGCTCAAACAATGTTACTGCTTAGCTTCCAATGCAAACATGACCATTTTATGGAAAATTTATCTATATACATTTAAACAGCTTATGTGTAAATAACTTATCAGCCCACATTGTTTTTTTTTAAACCAATCTGCTTTCTTCCTGTGATATTGTGTCTAATCAATTTAATGTTGTGGGCCTTCTTTATTTCCTCGGTTGGCACATTTGCAGGTTGCAATGATTTTCAACAATTTCATTTGATTGGAGTCCCAGAGCACCAAACCCAAAGGACATTGGGCTCATGTTTTATTTCTTGTACCTTTGCTACTTTCTGCTTTGCAAAGTCTTGACTGAGTCAGGCCCCAAGGGAAGATGGGCTGATATTGGATCCATGACTGTACGCCCCAAACTTTAGATGGGATGGAACAATGAAAGCTCTTGATTAGGCAGGAAGGAGCTTCTGCCAGTTATAAACAAATAAATAATCAATAAACAACCAGCCCTTAAAATCATAATGAGGGTGAGGGGACGTGTGTGTGTGTGTGTGTGTGTGTGTGTATGTGTGTGTGCATGTGCACGCGTGCACACGTGTGCTTGTGTAACTAAATGTGTATAATACACGTTGACTGTTCTTTAGACACAGGAGAATCTTTGTCCCTTAATCTGTACTTGCATCCTCCCTTTACTGTTGAATTCTGTGCCCATTTTTCCATTACCTTTTGCACTTGTAAATTTTAAAATTATTTGGGTATGAACACCTTGGAGGTGAGAGTAATCATTTCCCCAACTTACTGATGAAAATTGATAGGAGGCTGTTGAGAGATGGTGATAGAAAAGCACGTGTGAGAAAATGACTAATGCTGAAAAGGAAAGAGAAGGACAATACAGTAAGAAATGCAACTGCCAAGAGCATCGACCATTTAGCTGGTCAGTACATTATTTCCCTGGGTGAGAAACATATTCTGGAAATTAAATTAATTCTAAGAGTTTTTCCAGAGCAGTGGAATCTGACCTTATGGAATCTTATCAAGCTGTGATCATTAGATCAGTTACTCTCCCCATTAAATGAATACTAACATTGGATGGGTGGGTTGTTGTGCTAATGACCTGCATGGTATTATATAACCACTTACCGATTCCTCGTTATTTATGGTTATGATTCTATGGGATCCCTCTCCTGCTGTTAGGGACGGCCTGTGCAGGACAGAGGTTTCTGTTGGAAGATAGATGACACAAGCATCCATTGCCTGGTTTGCTTTGGGATTCTGCGATGACCCTTAATTTTTCTAGTTTACATTTATTTTGAATGTCTCTATATATTTTTCCTTCATCTAAGTTACTAAACATTTAGATTTTCAGGTGGCTTGGATTTGGGAGGTGGGTAGCTTTGAGTTGTTAAAATCTAGTGTTACTGCATGTGGTCAAAATGTACTGCTTGTCTGATTTCTTCTTTTTGTCATTTATGAGATTTTCTTTATGGCCTAGTACGTGATACATTTTACAAATGTTTCTTTTTTTTTTAACATCTTTATTGGAGTATGATTGCTTTACAATGGTGTGTTAGTTTCTGCTTTATAACAGAGTGAATCAGCTACACACAAACGTTTCTTTAAAAAGAATATTTGTATTGCTACTGGGACTGGTTCCATAGACATTAAACTTGTATCACTGGAACCTTCTGCACTACTCAGAGTGTTCCTTCTCTGATCCTGGCTGGTCCTACCTTTTCAAATTCTACTTTTTTTATATCCCACTGGGTCTAGGGAAATGAGGGCAAGGAGGGTGGGAGCAGCACAGCTATGTGGGGCAGTCTGAGGGCCAAACATTATAGGAAGAGCCCTCTGCTTGGACTGTTGTGAATTAGGTCATCTTTCAGCACGAATGAAAACACAATGTAAAGAAGTTGTTATAATGGAATTGGCTCTTTCAGGACTCCATTCCCCTTTTCTCTTTTGGTCAGTCTTGATTACTTAAATTCTTTAATTCAGGTGAAGCAAGTTATTTTAGAGGAATTTAGTCTGTGATAAAGGATAAAGCATAGCTTGTTGCTGTATGTGTTCATTTCTGGGGAATGGGCTAGAGGGGTTCAGCATGATACTTTATGATGAGGGCATGTTGGAAATGAATTGGCTGATTTCTTTCTGTTTCTTCCTCTTTCCTCTTTGTACATACCCTCTCTTCTGGAATATGGTATTACTCTTGTGTATCACTGAGGTTGACTGTTGCCCAGTGGTGAAGAGTTCAGGCTCTGGAGCCAGTTTGCCTGAGTGGGAATCCTGTCTCCACTGCTTATTAGTTCTAAGACTCTGCGCAGGTCACTGACTCTCTGTGTCTTGGTTTTCTCATCTGTTAAATTGAATAGTACCTACCGCATAGGGTTGTTGTCAGGACTAAATAAGATATAATATATGTAAAGTGCTTAGAATAGTACCCAGTGCTCAATAAATGTAAGCTATTATCATTATTCCATTGGTTAGGTAGATAGCCTGCCTCACATTTGTCTATGACATTATATCAATTTGGATAAATAAAGAATAAATTTCAACTGTCTAACATTAAGAAAAAGAACTAAATGTTAACTGCCTGAATTTTTTTAAGTAGCCAAATGTGAATCTCTTGAGTATCATTGCAGTGACCACAAAGAGTAATCATTGTTGTCACTGCTTAAATGATGGTTTGCTTTTTGGAGGAAAAGCTATCATTTATAGATGCTTTTATATATGCTGAGTTAAGGAGTTCTCCATGTACATGGTCTGATTTTTTAAGCATTATTAAAGTTACTGTATCAAAAATAGGATTAATTAAAATTTGTCCTGAAGACTTTAATGTAACATTAATAAGGCTTTTCTTGTTCCCTGTGCAGTGTCAAAACTCCCCTTCAGATTTGAGGTATGGAATCTGATTTAGAACTTAGAAGACTTCAGTAATTAACCATGATGGTCGTGTACATATAATTAGCCATTGGTTAACGATATACAGTCATGTTGATGAGCAGCCTTGTTTAGTTTTTGTTTGTTTATGTAAATACCTGAAGCAAATAGCAATTAAAGGGAAAGCTTGGTTTGTCTAAATTTAGTTCTTATAAAGCTTAAAATGTTTCGGAAGTGATGAAGTCTAGGGTCATAGAATAAGACATATGTCATGGCTGAACTCAAATCCCCAATTCTTTGACTATAAGATACATTAGGCCTTTGGGGATTTATGGGGTGGAAGGGGCAACTCATTGGTTGAGAATAATTTCTAAATATGTAACTTCTTTTTGCTGAGAGTAGCAGTGGTGCTATATACCTTTAAAAACATCGACTACTTCTTGTTCCCTTATATCTGGTAGGGAAATGCTATACTTTCAGATGCCCATTGCACCTCATCTAGGCTTACCCCAAAGTTGATGTCAGTAGGTGGTGTTTGGGGGGAATTATCCATGAGGTCCTGGGTACATGGGCTGGCGCTTGGGTTGTGGGCTGTGGGGAGGCAAGGGGGTTGTGGAGAGGAGTCATGTGGATCCTGTGACTAGGAATCTAGCCCTCTCTCCCTGCTGCCGGTGGCTGTAAGACGGGTGCTGTTAGCCGTTGCACTTACCTCCAGGGAGCAGGTGGCCCACACTGTGAGGCCACTGTAAAGCACTTACTGGGAGGCTGGCAACTGAGGATGGTAGCAAGTGACAGGTCAAACATTGTTCAAGTCCTTCTTGAGTCGTACAGAAGGAATGTGGGAGTGTGGTTAGAGACCCAGGTGCTGAGCCCAGCTTCATAACTCATTCACTGTGGGACCTCCATGATTGTCTCTAATTTTCTCTGTGAAAAATAGAGAATAATAAAATGATGCCACCTGCTTACCTCAAAGAGTGTTCTGAGGATTAATGAGTTAATCGCCTTGGATGAAGGCAGCAGAGGTTCTCTTGTTATAATTTCATCACCTTTCCAGAGAAGCTCCAGTTTGGTGGAATAAATAAAGTAGTGGAAAGAAGATAGGAGCGGAAAGAGCTATCGACAACTTACTTGGTGTCTTTCAAGTCTAACTGTAGGTCAGGTTTCCATTCTCGCTGGGGAATTTTAGTGTAAAATTTCTACATATTTTTTAGAAACGACACCAAACCAAATGTCTGACCTGCTGCCTGTAGGAAAAGAACAGATGTTTATTCTGAGAACATATTAATAAAAATGTTAGTGGTTTTCTCCCACCATAAAGGAAGAAGATGGGTCAAAAGGGAGAGCCTAGATTTTCGTAGAGTTCGCTCGCATTGTTCCATTACTGATGTGCCCTTTTTGAGAGAGTTGGTATTGCTTGATTTTGTTGATTTTTCGAGTTTCTTTGACAAAGAAGCGTCATAGATATCAAGCCAAAACAAAACAAGAAATATAAACTCACACACCCAACAGTTGCTTTAAATACCAAGGATGTCAGCATGAAATTAAAATGAATCAACTGACATTTCTGCTTCGAAATTTTTTTAGTAAAATTAATTTAAACCAACAGTGGAAACTTCTGTGTCTACCTTATAATGGAAAGTTTGACCTTTTTCAGTGTTTTTGGCTTAAGGGTGTTGACATTGGGGTGTTTTTGGTTAAAATTTGCTTCAACTCTCTAACAGCTCTTGGGATTTTGGTCAATCTTTGGTGGCTGAATAGCAAATGCTGTCAATTGTGTTGGTACCATGTAGTTTCTTCCAAAGACAAGGTCTCTGAAGTAGTGGATATGGTATCCCCTCCTGCCCATGTGTAACTGTTTAAAAGAACACTGTTGTCATGTGAATTCTTATTTTTTTGAGCTTGCTTTTGAAGTTAACTTTCACAGAGAATTCCTGTTACCTAGAAATTGATGACAGACTTACACCATTTCCTTTTTTTTTCTTAGACGTTCCATCCTCAGAGCAGCCTGAACTGTTCCTAAAGAAACTTCAGCAGTGCTGTGTCATTTTTGACTTCATGGACACGCTATCTGATCTTAAAATGAAAGAATACAAGCGCTCCACTCTTAATGAACTGGTGGACTACATTACAATAAGCAGAGGCTGTTTGACAGAGCAGACTTACCCTGAAGTAGTTAGAATGGTGAGTTTCTTTTTTTCGCCGCGGACACATTTAAGCACCTTCCTTAGGGACTCACAGGTGTATTTACTGCAGGGTCAGGTCACTGGAGGTCACCTCCACAAATGAGAGCCAACCTTCTGAGAGCTAAGCACAAGTAGTTGGCACAATACTAAAATTTGAAGAGCATGATTTCATGAGAATGAAATCCAGAACTTTTCACCTACAACAGTATTGGAGGAATCAGTGATTTCAAAATACGAAGAAAGATTGCCAGGGTGTTACTGGATTTCTGGCATTGGGAAAAGAAAAGACACAGGAGAATCAACAAAAGTTTTAGATCTGTGTTTGAAAAATATTCAAGCCTGTTGGATGTCTTGATTTTTTTTTCTTCTCCCTATTCACTGTGGTATATTAGAAATGGCTTTAAGCTTAATGAAATCGTGATATGTAGAATCTAGGTAAAGCCTCTCTTGGCTTTATAAACTACTCATTCTCTTTATAATCTTAGAAACAGGAGTGATGTCTTTCATTATTTTTGAACAGCGTCTTGTAATTTGTGTGGTCGTTAAGAGTTATGAGAAGAACCATTATTAGCATAATATGAGTAATTATGTTCTTATTGTGTCAATAATTATATTAGTTTTTCAGAAGCTGAGCCAAAATATAGTTTTCTGTTAGATTTCTGTGGGAGGGTTGCCTTCCTTGGCATCCTAGAAGATCTTGGATCTAGAGAGCACATGATATCTGGAGGAAGTGGGGCTGGTCTACTAACTCGAGAAGTTATGCTGAAGAGATCCAAGGGGGTCAGTGCATCATGGGAAGCCCACTGGGGAATCTCGCCCACCCTCTGTGTACTGCTGAAAATGTACTTAGCCTTTCTTTTTCACTTTTATCACTTGTATTCAACAAATGCAGAAAAGAGACATCTGTGATGGGGTAGTTATGGTTAAAAATGAATAGTTCAGATTTGGGAAGGGACCTGAATTATCACAACTTGAGAAACTATGACAGATATATGAAGGTCATTTCAAAACAATGTCCAATATATTCCTCAGATCCATATTGGAGTGTATATTGCATTTGTTAATTTATAGGAACGTAAAACAGGGTTTGTATGCTAACTGTTTATATTGTGGTTCTTGAGCAGTGGCTCTCAACCAGGGGCGATTGCCCTGCCAGGGCCCCTTGGCATTGTCTGGAGACATTTTTGGGAGTCACAACCAGGGGTGGGAGGTGGGGTGCTACCAGCATCTAGTGGGTAGAGGCCAGGAATGCTGTTAAACATCTTACAATGCACAGGACAGCATTGTACAACAATTTTGTAGATTGTTCTACAACAAAGAATTGTAGATAATTCTACAACAAAGAATTATCTGGCCTCAAATGTCAATGATGCCACTGTTGAGAAACCATGCTCTAGAGTTTGCATGTTCTCTAAACCTCTTACCCTGATACTTAGGATATTCTCTAGTCTACCTGCCTTCTGCAGAGCACAGTCCCTTGGTTTTAACCTACCCATGTCCTCAGCTAACAGAGGTATCCACCGTTTATAAATTTCTTCTATATCTTTCCATGGATAGTCCGTGAATATTGAAGCATATACAAGCATATATGTATAAATATTGTTTTTTGTAAACACACAAATGGTAGCATAGTATACACACACTCTGTGCCTTGCTTTTTTTACTTAGCAGTATATAATGTACATCAGTACATATAAAGCTGCCTCATTCATTCTATAGCTGCATTTCGTTGTGTGGATGTGCCATAATTTATTTAACCACGACCCCATGGATATCCTCGGACACACCTCAGTTCGCCCTTCTGCGAGAACATCTGGGTATTTGTGGATTTGTTTTGTAATAGCCCTTTTCCCTGTTCCTGGACCTTTGTGAATTCCATGCCCTCCTGCCTTTAATTCTGATTCGCCCCTTCCTTTCAAGGTCTGGCTTACAGTGCTACCACTGGTTCCTGAAAAGCCCAGAGTTTTCCCTTCCTTCACTTCTACCACTTCTTGGCAACTCACCCTTTTAGAATTTGTTCATTTGCTGCTATTTAATCCTTTTGCACGTTTATCTGATTTTTCTAATTAGGCTCTAAGTACTCCTAAGCAGGAACTGTTCCGAGTTGTCCTGCACATCTCTGTGGCCTCTGTAATACCTCGTAGCCCAGGCCTACCTGGAGATTGTTGAATGAATCGATGAATTCCCTCTTAAAATAGGGGCATTTTAGGCTCTCAAATTAGGATGAAAATATTGGATGTCATTGGATTATATTCAGCTTTAAACCCAGTAGCTGGCATAATCCAAAAACCCATTCATGCCTGTGAACCAACTTGGTCCTAAACCAGCTTGAGTCTCTCAGAGGAGACCATTTTTTCTTATCACCTCCCCCCATGCCCCTCTACCCCAACAAAAAAACTTTAAACAAAAGACTCCTGGGCTTCCCTGGTGGCGCAGTGGTTGGGAGTCCGCCTGCCGATGCAGGGGACGCGGGTTCGTGCGCCAGTCGGGGAGGATCCCACATGCCGCGGGGCGGCTGGGCCCGTGAGCCATGGCCGCTGAGCCTGCGCGTCCGGAGCCTGTGCTCCGCAGCGGGAGAGGCCACAACAGTGAGAGGCCCGCGTACCGCAAAAAAAAAAAAAAAAAGACTCCTGTCATTCGTGTGGGAATGTGTACTTTAAAATGTACTTAAGCCCTACTTTAGGAAGTATTGAATCTGTAGCATGCATGCTATTCTAGGGCATTAGATAATTGACTTTCTGGGTGATAGTTTAGGGTTCCTAGAGGTGTAATTTATTTTTCATATTTTGTGATTTGTGAAATTGCTACCTACTAATTTTGCATGGTTCCTAGACAAAATGGCATTTATAGAGAAGGAAGTAGCGTGGCAGTGTAGAAAGAGAAAGGGCTTTGAAACCACACAAACCTGGGTTCAAATGCCAACTCCGGCCACACTTACTTGCTTCATCACTGCGGACAGAGCCCTCCATCTTTGGAGTCCTCAGTTTTTGTGAGGTGCTAAGAGGTGTGTGGCCTTGGGGGAAGGGCAGCCACAGTCTCTCCTGCCCTGCTCCATGAATAGTCCACCTGAGGAAAATCGTGCTTTGTTTGTACATCAAGGTTCTCACCACCTCAGACACACATACAACCTAGTAAACAGGGATTTATGTCTCTTTAAGAAGGGTTGGAACCAAGTCCTTACTTGCCCTCTACTCCCTTCTGTTTTGCCACGTGTGAGCCCCTTGTGTGTAGAAATCCTGGTGCTATTACTGCTCGCTTTCCTCATCTGTAACGTACCTACCTTTTGGGTATTTTGTGAGGATTGGCGATGATGTATGTAAAGCCCTTAGAACAGTCGCTAACACATGGCAAGCATTTAATCAATGATACTGTTACTGTATTTTGTGATTTCGTTATTAGATACTTGACTTTATAATCATTGGGGGAACCCAGAGTTCCTGTTTGTGAACTTAAAATGCTCTGTTAGCTCGATATGCTGTACCCCATTGCCTCAGTGGTCCTCAAATTCTGTAATTCCAATCCTGCCTGTTGAATAGTTACTGTTCCCACCTATTCCTCTTTCTTATTACTGTAAAATGAAACTACTTCACTAGGATTAGTGAGGGAAATGGTAGTGCTTTTAATGAAATATCAATGAAGCGATAGCTAGGTTTTACAAACCAGGATGAGTGATGACTTAAGATGGCATGTTCTGATGTCAGTATTATTACCAAAACCTGATGGGACTGTACTTTGAGAGTTGCTATGCCTGTTAGGGTAAGAAAAGAGTAGAAGATGAAAGTAATCTATGAGTGTGGAAACCATTTTTAGCATTTATATAAAGTCTAGACACCACCTACAGACTCTTAGAATTAAGAAAGACAAATAACTCTTTATGTGTAAACAAAATTAAAAAAAATATAGCACCTAACTCACCTGCAGAAGGGTAGTGTGGGGTAGTGGAAAGAGCCCCAGATAGAGAAAGTAGAAGCCACTGTCCTCATTTCTCATCTTCCACTTAATCAGTGGTGAGACTTGGGTTCCTCTCTAAGCCCCAAGTCTCCGCTTGTAAATGGAGGGAGTTGGTGGTGGTCTCTCACATCCTTCCAGCTCTGAAAAATACCAGGTCTTTCGTCAACACAGTGTAAGAAATTTAGAATGCATTCTGCCATTCTTTTTTTTTTTCTTTTCTATTATTATTATTATTTTTGGCCACGCTGCATGGCATGCAGGATCTTAGGTCCCTGACCAGGGATCGAACCCGTGCCCCCTGCAGTGGAAGCATGGTGTCTTAACCACTGGACCACCAGGGAAGTCTCTGGATTCTGCCATTCTTAGAGTTTACAGAACACTGTCCAGAGTAGTTGCTTCTGCTCTGTAAGTGGTTTCTTCCATGTGTTTCTTTCTCATGGGGTCACATCTGATGGAAAAATGAGAACCGGGACTGTTAGTTCCTTAGGCTTTGGCACATTTTGCCGTGCATCATCTCAAGTGTCAGGCTTCTGTCTTTGAGGCAGTATTTTTACCACATTATGCTCATGTTTTGTCTCTGATTCTGTTGCCATGCATCCATTTAAAAGATTTCTTAGAATTTCTAGCTCTCCAAGTAATCTTGGGTTAATTTTTTTTTTTTTTTTTACTCAAACTTAAACTGTATTTTATACTCTTTATATTCACACATTTTCCTTTTCAAAACCATCTCTTTGGGGGATAGTTCAAATGTGAGAGGAAATCTTAACGGGTGAAGACATCATTTTAATTAATTCCAAGTAATGTTTATTGAGTGATTTAGAGCCATGTTTTTACATTTTGATGATTAAAAAAAGACAGGACCCTGCTCTGTCAACAGACTCACAGTCTGGTAGAGAGGGCACTCATGTGAACAAATAATAAAATATGTCATACGTGCATTAATAGAAGTATGTAGAAGGCAGGGAAGGAGTAGAGCAAAAGGGGGGTTAATCCGAGGAGGGTAGGGGTGGTCAAGGAAGGCTTTACAAAGTGAGGAAAGCCCGAGTATTAAAAGGTGAAAACATGTTTTCCAGGGGCTGAAATCGTGTTGAAATGAAAAAGAGAATTACATGATGCAAAGAAATTCCCAAACCGCATGATATATTCAGAGGAACACAAGCAATGTTGTGTTGTTACAGCATTAAGTGCGCGTGTGTGGGTTGATAATCATTGAAAAGTTGTAAGCAGGGGAGTGACACAGTCAGATTTGTACTGTATGGCAGTGAGTCAGGTAGATTGGAGGGGGCTGAACTTGAAGGCAGAGAGGAATCGATTAGGGGCCTGTTGTATCAGAGAAGTTGTTAAGAGGGCCTAAACCAAGCACGGGGTGAAAGTAGAGAAGATGAGGAAAGGATGGCATTTAAGACTCACTAGGAGGTAAAATTGAAGGCACGTAACATTTGCATTGATGTTTGGAGTGAGACAGAGAGGAAGCAGTCTAGGATAGCTTTGGGAATTTGGTAGTCACGGTGCTCCTATTTGAGAAAGGTACAGCAGGAAGGGGAGCAGGTTTTTTGGGTGGAAGCTGGGTTGATTTTTGATGTGTTAACTTTGAGGTTACAGGAGTCCTAGATGGGAAAGTTGGAGATTGAGATTGGTAATTATTAGCATGAGAGTAGAGCAGGAGAGAAAGAGAACAATACTGGGACCCCAGGTGATGCAGAGAAGCCTTGTGCTTCAGTGCAGTGGTTCGGGGGAGGTAGTATGCAAAACATGAGGAAGTTGAAATGACGGCTGTAGATACTGATTGCACGTACAGTGGTGGAATCTTGGGTGTACTGTCCTCATGAGAGTAAAACCCTATCACTTCTTTCCTGCACAAAGTATATCTTGTTGCACTGGTCATTTGCTGTTATTATTTTCATATTTTCTCTTTATATCTTGGCTTTTCTTGATTTCAGAGTCTGCCCTATTCCTACCTCATCTGTGGTTAAATCTCTGTATATCTCAAACTGTAGAATATATGATTTTCCAAAGCGAATGTAGTTTTAAGATAAAATATGTTGTACAACTTTTTCTTCTTTTTTCTATTGAAATCTTTCCTTGAGTCCTTTATATTGTTTCTTGGCCACACATTAGCTTCGTTTTTTCCCACTCTCAAATTATGTCCTGTCACTTGGTTATCTAAGTGCTTTATCTTTTATACATTCTGTGACTTAACTGGAAATCACAGCTCTGGTTAGCCTCTTAATAGGATAATATGGTTTTGTAGAAAAATATGAAGTCGCAATTAAAGGTCTCAGAGTGTGCCTACACAGACTCTTAGGAATGCTTTGTTAACTTCATTGCATCCTCTCTCGGCTAAAGGATGGAGGATTTCTTTTCATAAAATAACAGCTATCTAAAGGTAGCCTTGGGAATGATAACTACCAGGGGGAATATGAAATTTCCATTTTTCATCCTCCTGCATCTGATAAGGAATATAACTATACATCCCCGGCCAGAATTTGCCTTGGAGGCGACTCTTTAGGCCCAAAGGAGATAAGATCTTTTGGTGTGAGCCACTGGATGTGGGATGGGGGAAGGTGGGCTGCTTACAAGATTGGAAATATAAATAATGGGAAAGAATTGAGTGACATCTGGGAAAGTCATTTAGGAAGTGATGAACTTATTGGGGAATTTTTATGGATAGGATAAGTCTAAAAGATAGGACCTAAGAATTAAATTAGAAAAAGAATTCCTTGGTACTTTGAAAAGAATTTAAGGTTATGATGATGAAGATTACCAAAAGATACTTTTAGAATGAGGTCAGGAAGAATTGCTGCTCAAGGTTAGGAACAGATTGTTACCATTTGTAATTTATCAGAGGGTAGAGAAACTGGCAGGCGCTCTGTCCTTTCCTTAAACTGTCACTCTGTGCTACTTCAGTTAATGCTCATTTAACAATATTCATTTAGCATCTTTGGGTGTCCGTCAGTTGGTTTCATGGGGGTCAGTGGACCTCCTGATGTTGAGTGCAAAATTCTGTGTTTTGCCTCTTTTTGTGGGAGAAGATCTGTAGCTTTTGATTAAATTTTCAAAGATATAATCTGACTCCAGAATGGTTTAAGCTCGATTTTTACATATGCAGTGCTCTGCTTGATGCTGCTCTGTTGGAAAATGTAGGATGAGATTGGAAAGGAGCAGGGTCTTCCCATTTATGGCAGTAACTAAAGATGAAAAATGAAGTTGTAAGAATGATTTCACCAATGAAACCATCTGGGCCTGGAGTTTTCTTTATGGGAAGTTTTCTGGCAGTGAATTCTTTTTTTTTTTTTAATTTATTTTATTAAAGTATAGTTGATTTACAATGTTGTGTTAGTTTCTGCTGTGCAGCAAAGTGATTCAGTTATACATCTATCTATCTATCTATCTATCTATCTATCTGTCTATCTATATACATTCTTTTCCATACTCTTCTCCATCACAGTTTATCACAGGATAGTGAATATAGTTCCCTGCGCTATACAGTAGGACCTTGTTGTTTATCCATTCTATATATAATAGTTTGCATCTGCCAATCCATCCCTCCCAGACCCCCTCAATTTCTAAAATACATGTCTGACTATTCAGATTTTTTGTTTTACCTTGTGTCAATTTTTGTAGGTTTTTATAATGGTTATACAGTTTAGAATTGTGGTTGAATACTTAATCTTTAGAGGTTCTTCATAAAGGTGTGCACTAACAAAAGAAGGTCACCAGCACCTGTACACCTTCCATTGTTAGCAGCATAATAATCTGCAGCAACTACTGTGTGGATGAATTCAGTCTTAACAACAACCTTCTTTTGTATTATATATTATATAATTATATAATTTTATATTATATTATATTTTGTTATAGTATTATTACATATTATGTTATAGATGATGTAAAGGAAGTAGAGAGAGGTTAAGAAACTTGCCCAAAGGTACTCACCTGGGTAACTGGCAGAACTGAGGTTTGAACCCAGTCTTTCTGGCTACAGGGCCCATCCTCTTAACCGCTGTGCCATAATGCTCTCCTGGGATCAGTCTTTCTAATAGGAATGAAGACTAAAATCTCTAAATTTGGACTATTGCCTCAGTACTATGTTCTCCTCCTGAGCCCCTCTGAATAAGTCATAAGGCCTTGATGCTTTCCCTCTACCTTTTCCTTGCTTGTTATTTTATCAAATAATAGGCTCTGGGGTTAAATGTTTGTTTTTGCTTAAGAAACAGCTTCCCTTTCACTCCGTCTCCCCGCACCACCTCACTATCCTATATATAATAACTACATTGCCTTTGTGTTATTCTCAAATTAACACTTTTTCTCTGCCCTACCACTCCTTCCCAGTAGGCAGGAGTACATGGTGATTGGGGGTGAGGAGGACCTCAGGAGGAAAGCTGTGTAGTTCAGAACTCTCCTCTGTTCCATCCTCGAGATGGTCGTATCCCTTAAGTTCATGTGCTCCCGCCATGCTACTTTTCTCTCTGCCCCACCGTTAGAAGCAGGCAAGCTATGTCAGCAGCCAAGGGATCCCTAAATTGTTTGGTTAGCTTGGATTGGAGCAAGGGAGTTAGATGATTTAAATGTCCCTCCATCTCTTGGGCTTCCCTGGTGGCGCAGTGGTTGGGAGTCCGCCTGCCGATGCGGGGGACACGGGTTCGTGCCCCGGTCCGGAGGGGCCCCTTTTCCACGGAGCGGCTGGGCCCGTGAGCCGTGGCCGCTGGGCTTGCGCGTCCGGAGCCTGTGCTTCGCGGCAGGAGAGGCCGCAGCGGCGAGAGGCCCGCGTACCGCCAAAAAAAAAAAAAAAAAAAATGCCCCTCCATCTCTATGTTGGCCCCTAATCCTTGGAAGCACTTAACATTTGTACAGCCTGCTTTTCCTTTTTGTGGTCCTCCCTGGGTCTGTGATGTAGATGGAATGACCTGGGCCACTTACCTAGCCGTGTGATCTTAGATGAGTCTTAATCCTCTTAAAGTTGTTACCCACTGTAACTTTATAAAGGTTGTTATGATGTTGTTACTGTTATCATTATTCATAGTACCACCTTTGCCACCTCTGCTAGACTTAACCTTTTTTGTTTGGATGGATTAATCAGTTTTTCTGGTTACAGTGAAGTCTTGCTAGCCTGAAAGCTTTTTTGTCTCTTTAAGATGACTTTCCATATCTTTGACTGTTGATTTTAAACTTTAATTCTCTCTGGGAAATTTTATTCTCAAGTCTTTTTTTGAGGGTGTGGGGAGAGCCCTGTTAATCTGCAGGTGCCCGTGTGTGTATAACTATATATATACATGTGTATATATGCTGCCCTACATAAAATTTTTCCTGATATTACTTGCATAGTAATGTCCACACGGTATTAATAATTTACCACTTCTCTCCTGCAAACATTCTCTCTTAAAATATCAGACAGGGATTTTAATGGGTTTAGTTTTAATTTAAACATTTTAAGGAGCAGATTTTTACTCAGGAAGCAACGAGCTACTCATGATTGCTGTTTGCTTCATTTACAAGCTGTAGTCCCTGTGGCTTAACTGCTTTACAGATTGTTCAGAGTTTTCAATATACCTAAAATGGTTTGACAGCTGTGACTTGTCTAGCACTGATCTATCCAATACTATCATTTCACGGAGATGAGAATATTCCCCTTCTTTCTCCTTCCCCCACGCCCCCAAGCTGGCAGCAGAGTTTTGCAGGATAAGTTACAGTATTGCATTCAAGTTTTGATTCCTCTTTTATCCCACACCTTTTAATTTAACCTTGAAACTGAAAATATGGTTAGCGGTGTAAGCAATACTTCTGGAAAAATCTGCCAAGAAAATGGATGATATAATGATTGGGAAATACTGCCTGTGGTATATATAAGTGGGTCTTAACCTCTAGCGTAGGAATTGATGTTAGTTTATATGGCTCAGTCTTCTCTTTACTGAGGAGAGACAGAAATGAGAGAGAGGTATTTATTGGTTGATTCTCTAAGGGGAAAGCCGGTTACGCCACAGTGGTGCATTATTAGCAGGAAGAAACGGAGAAAATGAGTGTCCTCCATGTGGCATTCTCAGAGACAGTAATGCTTGAGGCAAGAATTTGGCAAGAAAACAACGCAGGTCATTTCCAGGAGGTAGGTGGCTTCTGACCAATATTAAAAGCCAAACTTGGGCTTCCCTGGTGGCACAGTGGTTGAGAGTTCGCCTGCCGATGCAGGGGACACGGGTTCGTGTCCCAGTCCGGGAAGATCCCACATGCTGCTCCGCGGGAGGAGCAGTGCCAGGAGGGCAGAGGGTGACATACAGAAGAGAGGATGTTTCTGAATAAAAATAGGACCTGTTATAACTATTTGGTAAGTTGGAGAGTGAGTTTACTTTTTAATAAAATGGATAAGCAAGGTATTCTGGAGAGTATAATGTTTCCTGGCCCTACAGAAAGGTGGGTTACAAACAGAGAGCGGGGGCTGGGCAGGGGCTCCATGGGCTACCTTGAAATACCATGGAATTTCCCTTCCTGAAGAAGTTAAGGCATTTATGAGAATAGAGTAGAATAGAGTAGAACATTCTGGAATAATGCAGGCCTCTTCCTTTTGCGGGACGTTTGGCTTTTTCTCTTAGAAGTTAGAAAAATGTGTTAAGCTTATAAGGTGCTAGATAAGGTGCTAGAAAGTTGAGTTTTGTATTTGTGCTGCCATCAGGTACAAAGTGGGGAGGGAGTTTGTCATGCCCTATTCTGGAAAGTAAGTGTAGTTATTTGAAGGGTGAAATAATTGGAAGGCAATGGTCTTTAAAAGCACATTGAAAATGGAAGCTAGGGACTTCCCTGGCGGTCCAGTGGTTAAGACTCTGCACTTCCACTGCAGAGGGAATGGGGAACTAAGATCCCGCATGCCTCGCGGTGCGGCCCCCCCTAGAAAAAGGAAGCTAAAGGGGTTGGTGGGCAGTACCTGCCCCTAGAACCCTGTCTTGGTTCCTTTCCCAGGAACTGACACCCACGCTCCTGTCTCCCCCTCCAAGATGAGGCCAGCGTGCCTCAGTGAGGCTGGTGAGGGAGAGCTGTCTGTCTGGAGGGGCTTCTTCCTCAATTTATTATGAAGCAGTAGTATCTGGTAAAGGGTGATGTTAATCTCTGGTCAAATGTAGGTCAGGTGTGTTTTGTTTTCACTGCTCACCCTTTAGCTCAGGGCTTTATTTTACTAATGAAGGGTCACAGAGACAGAGACTTACACACAGACACAGAGTAAGGGGCAGTGACAGTTTTGACAGTTCCCTGTTTATTTTCAGGGATTTCATATAAGAACACATACTCAATAGCCAGAAACTCTGCCTCAGGAGCCTCAAGTGTTGTGTGCGTTTTGTAAATTCAAAATTCAAGAGGTTTAAATTTTCTTTTAACATTAGCTGATTTTGAACCGTAAAGCGTTCAAAGCAGATGTTAAAGGACTATACGTGTTCTCAAAAAAGCCCCGTGTTGTTATTGTTTTATCAACTTGTGCACTTTGGCTCTTACCAAAATGACTTAATTTACCAGTTTTAGTACCTTTCTGGGATGTAGGATCCGTAGTCCATGCATAATGATATGTAGCAAAAACCTGGTATCACAGGGCTAGCCTGTGTGTGGGACGTGAGTGCTTGACTGCCAGCAGCAAGATGGCCTGCTCCGTATTTATACACAGTAAGCACTGTGACTATTGCAGTGTTTACACCTCTATTTTTGGATTCCAAGATTTAATATCAACAATCTTCACTTTTGGATTCACTGCTACATTTCCAGTTTTGGAGGCAGTGCAATATAGTTGTCTCTCTGTGGGAAATATTTCCTGGTGATGGTTCGTGTGGGGATAATAGACTCTAGAGAGAATTAATTTAACATTACTGTCAGCATTTCAGCAGGTAAAAAGTTGCCTCTTACTTTGAGCAAAGTTTAGTCTTGAAATAGAAGCCTAATGGGACTGGAGGGTTCGTGGTTGGAATTTGTGGGTAATAAGATGGAGTGGCAGGGATGGGTCTAGATTACAGAGGTCTTGGCAAGCTAAATAGAAGAGGTTAGACTTAATCTTATGGACAGCAAGCAGAGAGTTGCTAAGGTTTTTGAATAGGAGGTGAAATGTAAACGATATTCTTATTTTTCTTTCTCCTGCCCCACAAAAAAAGCTTCCTGCCAGCTGCTTTACAGAGACTTTTGGCTGGCAGATTTAACCCAGGATGGCTGGTGGCAGAAGGCTGTTGTCCTAATCTTGTCAGATGGTAGCAAAGGAAGAGGAACTGGAAAATAATATGTAAAGGGACTCCCCATCTTCTCTCTTTTTTTCCTGTGCTCATAAAAGAAAGTTTGGAAACCAGAGAAAAAAATGATCCATAGTTTCATTATTTAAATTCAATCATTGTCCACATTTTGGCCAGTTTCCTCCTAGTCACTGTTTTAAAATGAGATTTTTCCCTTAAATAAAAAATTTTTAGATATGCTTTCATGGAATACAATTTTAAGAACAGGGCTTAGACAGTGAATGTTCAATGAATTTAACAATTCTATACACTCATGTAACAATAGCGCCAGATCTAGAACATTGCCGTCACTTAAGAAAATTTCCTTGTTCCCTTTCCTGTTTTCCCTTGTTAAAATTTTTTTTCTAATCTTACTATGTATTTAATTTTGCATTAAAAATTTCTTTAGAATTATGATGTAAACATGCTTTCATGTAATTAAATATATTTTAAAAACATCGTTCTAATGTCTGCCTCATACTCCATCATGTGGATATACCATTGTTTACTTAACGCTTTTCCCATCTGGGGACATTTAAACTGTTCTCAAATTCCACTATTAAAAGTAACACTGGGACTTCCCTGATAGTCCAGTGGTTAAGACTTCGCCTTCCAATGCAAGGGGTGCGGGTTCCATCCCTGGTCTGGGAGCTAAGATCCCACATGCCTCGTGGCCGAAAAACCAAAACATAAAACAGAAGCAATATTGTAAGAAATTCAGTAAAGACTTTAAAAAAATGGTCCACATCAAAAAATATTAAAAAAAATTAAAAAGTAACACCACCATTAGCCCCAAGAGACGTTGTGAAGGAATAAATAAAATGACTTGTTGATAAGTTGCATAAAGCAGATAGCGGAGAGGAAGAGTTAAAGAAAATTCCAAAGGGTTAGACAGATGAGAAAGGTGAGAAGAGAATTCTCTTTCAGGGGGAAATAGAGGATGTGATTGGTTTTGACTGGAATGAATTTGAGATCTAATGAGATGTCAGAATTGCTCTGTACATAACTGGAAATAATGGAGTTAAGGACATCCTAGTGCCCTGGAAACAGAAATCATAGTAGAAGAGATGACAGAGAACTGAGTATTGAGACAAGAGCATCATGCCAAGGGTTCAGCTTTGCTCGACCTTGAGTTGTAGTGCTGATTTTTCTTTTGAGATTTGTGTACTTGTTCATTGGGTGAAATTGATGACTTTGAGGCATTCATTTGACTTCTTTATTCGGTATTCCAAGATCCAGAACGTGCTTTGCTTTCTATTTTGATTCACACTAAGATCTTTTACTGTGGTTGGTGCTAATTCTGAGAAAGGAAACTTGATGTGGGCATCTCTCACTTTACCTTGGCTGAGGTTAGAGCAGCTGCCATTTAGTTTTCTTGTCGTTCTGCTGGATTCTTTCCCACTAATGGGGGATTGACATTTTTGCATAAGAAAATTAAATTGCCTGAATTAGCAGAAGTTACTGGAGAATGGAAGAAATAATTTAATAGGAAACAATTGCTAACTTTTGAGTAAATAGTGCGAATTGAACACATACATGCGTTATGTTTACTTGCTTTATCTCTGAACCCACACAAAAATTACTGAAAGGAAATAAAGCCCCCAGGAACAAAGCCAAACGGAGAGGACATCTCAGACTCAACATTTTGGAAGCCAGAAAGCAAATGAACCTGTGGTCACTACCTTGGCTGATTAGAGACAGTTGAACCCTAAGCAACAGCAAGGACAGTTCAGAAGTAGCCAGCTCATACCGTATTAACCCCTGGAAGGTGCAGAAAGGTACTTTTCAAAGTAAGGGTGCATGGGGGCAAAAATAGGAGACTTGGTGGAAGGTCTGTGTAAGAAGTAGTTGGAACTCCTGATCCTACCCACTCCCCCCAAACCAGGCAGCCAGATGACTGTGCCCTCCAACTCCCAGCAGAAGACTGAAGGACTACTCTCTGGAGAGGCTAAACTGGAGGGAATCTAGACTCAGGGATATAAGGCACAGTTCAGAGCAATGGTACCTTTCTGAAAGCAGGGAATCATGTTGAGTGGAAGGATCCTTAACCCTCTTCCCCATCCCAGCTCCCAGATCCCTTTTGCCGCTACTCTGGAGATGGATGTTTCTTTTCTGGAGAATCAGACAAGCCCAAGAGAAAAGACCCAAAGGCACCAATAAAAGGAGAGTTCCTGGGAGGACGAAAGGGGGGTTGTGGTAAGGAAATGGCCCAGCCGGTCTCAATGCCACCCTCTCATACATGGCTCCCATTTTAATATGCCTGGATGTGGCACTGTGAGTAAGAGCACAGATTTTGTGGGTTTGAGTCCTCTCTCCTTGCTCTGTACTGGCATTAATGCTATTAGTTAGTTTTGTGAGATTTTGAATTTTATATAAGTGCACATGGAGGGGGCTCTGCTCAGATATCCTCCTCTTTCCCTTGCATCCCCCTACCCTCCTGATCTCTTTTCCTGCTATTGGCGCATTGCTGTCTTCTGATGGGCATGTGGTAGGTCAGAGAGAATGGAACAAAAGACAGAGATCTTTCGTTCACGTGCTTTCTCCCTTTTGTCTCCTTGTAACTAAATGTTGATGTTATTCCTCAAAACTGTACCTAGTATTTACGTTTGATCTGTATTCAAATTCTATTGATCCTCTGGTCTTAATCTCTCGTGGACAGATCCCTTTCTTCCCATGCAGTTGTCAGTGCTCTGATCCTTCTAGAAACTGATTGTCTAAAGGGATCAAATTATTTTCAGAAAAATCCAGTTACACCAATTGATCATAACAGTTATCAACTAAATACTGCCACCACCAACAGCAGCAGTAATAACATCAATGAAAACAGGTTTTTTTTTTTTTGAAAGAAATACTTAATGAAGGAAATATAAGTAAAAATGATGGTATCATTGTGAGTTAGGAAAATAGTACATGACCAAAATTTCTATTAATTTAATCTTGTCTTTTGAATTTGTCTACGTATTTAAAAATTCTAATTGGGCAGCATAAATTTTTAAACTTCCTTTTTTGTTGTTTGTTACTCTCTTTCTTCAACTGACTGCTAAGCTTTCATCATTTTAAGATGTTCTTTCTGCCTCATTTCAGAAATCAGGTTTAATAGAATGGCTGCTATGTCCTAGAAAGCCCTGTTAATACAGACTTAAGGTATGAAAGTGAATGGGTAACAATTATTAGGTTGTAATCATTGACTTTAGAAATCTTTTAAATCCTCGTTTAGATTTCCGAATGTTGTAAAACAAATCTCACAACTGTCACAAGTACGTGTTTCTTAGTCACGTGGAAACAGTGCTCTCTGTCTTTGGTTCTGGTTCGGTGAATATTTTCTGAAAGGTATAGCGCTTTGTACACAAAGGTGGTTTTATGATAAAAACGTGAACACCCTTGCTGCAGTAGCTTGACACACCTGTGTATCACAATATTTTAGTCCTTACTGTGTCGCTAGGACCTGTGCTTGTGGCACACACCAGCATTGCCGAGGTGGTTTTGGTTCAAGGAATCATATTTAACTCAAGTGAGCATGTTTGAATAATAACTTGTGGAAACGCTTGTCTGAACATTTTAATTGTATTGACAATATTACATAGCAATGACAGTTACATGTTTAATATATTAGAGAATAAAGTGACACCTACAGTGGATGGCTCATAATCTAGGAAGTTGTCATACTGATTTAGTTAAATTTCTGCTCTTTAGAGTTAGTGCTAAGGACTTGTCTTTATGCTAGAATACGGGATTTTAATGGTTTCACAACTTTTAAACAGCCTCATCCATTCACGTAGACAGTGAGGTTTAAAAAGAGAATTTATACCTAGTCTGAAGACTACGGTAGATTTATTGTGGTAATTAAAAGACATAGTTTGGCTTTAGAAACAAATTATTGATTGAACAAATTGCCAGTGAATTAAATTAAGTGCTAATTGAAAGTTTGAAAATGTTGCCATTTGTTTCCTAATCAGAGCATCAGCTTAAAAGGTATTTATCTGCTCTAAATTCCTTGAGTGTAATTACATGTGCTTTGGGATTTTTCCCCTTGTTTTTATTTATGAGTAATTATTTATCTATAACTATTTAAAAGGGGCTGAGAGTCAGGTTTGAAAGGTTCTTTATCATTGGGACCGTTAAGAATTCTTAAATTTGGTGCTGCCAAAAGTAACTTGACATTATGTGTATAAACTATTTATTACTTTGATGTTATAAAACAGACATAGCATAGCAGGGTATCTAGGCAAATTTTATTGGAATTTTAGTTCTTATTCTTAGAGTTTGAATATTTAATACAAATCCTAGTATGTTTGGAAATAGTCTTCTCTGTTCAAACGTCTGATTTAGAGATTTAAAGTAAGTTTTGTTTATGTTCACACTTTTGTTTTAGATGTAATTATTTTTGAAAATTGCATCCATGGTAAATGTTGATGAACTACTTATGAGATTTTCCTATTTTCTTTCAAGATTTAGTTTTACTATATCTATTTAGATGCATCTATTGGGCTAACACAAAATACTATGAAAATAATGCACGATGACCTAGCTTCAACATTGCATTTACTGGGTCCTCCCTCTGATTATAAATGCTGGATTAAATCATTTGTTTCTTTTCAATAGTTGATGGATTATGGAATGAATGAATGAAGAACTGGATGAAAACCTCAGGGATATCATTAAAATTGTTACTTGCGTGAGGTCTTAATACAAGTAGTGCTAGAGGAATAATGGCACTTTGAATTTTGCTTGAAGTTTCTCTATTTAACATTCTTCATATAGTTCTTTTCTGTTAGAAAATTTGCTTCTTAGATAATCCCAAGAAAATGTATTTTATAGCTATGATGTCATTTTTATATTTACAGTTGGTATACTTGCAGTATTGCATAAGTGTATGAAATTATAGTTTCACAGATGAAAGAGGGAGAAATCTTTTTGATATCAACAAGTTCACCTGCTTTTATCAAAGAAAGATGGTACTTAATCATCTAGAAAATATTTTAAAGCACAGGGAAGATGATTTAAGTTGCCTTGTTATGCTGTGGTGAAAGTGGTCCCTGATTACATTACATCCCTGGTTTTCCCAAGCCTTAAGTATTAATAGTGCTAACAAATATATAACTAAAGGAAATAAAAAGTATTCCTTTAATACCTTTTAAAAATACTTTTTAATAGTCCTTTAAGTTAAATAGTTGTGTTTTTTTTTAAAGTAATACTCACTCTATTGTCCTTACCTTCTGTTTTGTTCTTTATTAATCCTGGCAGGTATTTAGTGACTAGCTACTAGGTGCTAACACATTCTGTTCTTTTATAATGTGCTAGTTATTTTCCTTAAACAATAACAACAGCAAGATGTCGACCAAAATCATGGTGTAAAGTTAGTAGTTTCTTTGGAGAGGAAGGGATTGAGGACAGTGAGTTTTTATTTATTTATTTATTTTTCTGCAGTGTTTTAAGTAACTAAAATATTAGTAGTTGTATTTTAATATCGCAAGTTAAAAAGTAATAAGTTGTTTAATCAAAAACTGATGAAAGTATGCCTAAACACTTCTTCCTCTTTTGCTTATCGGGCCATGCACTTAGGAACCTTTTAGTCTTCTCTTTCACGTTTGGCCAAGAGTTCGAAATTTATTTTTTTATGCCATAGTTAACAGTAATCAGCAGGAAACTAAAGAACTGAAAAGTTAGAGAGCAGCCAGTCCTTCAAAGCAAGACCCTGTTAAGGTCCTAGGCCTTGCCCGCAACAGTATCCCCATCTCCTCCTCTTCCCTCGTATGTTACAGCACCAGTCCTGAGTCACAACTGAGTTGTAACCAGTAGAGGTTCTTAATTAATACTGGTGTTATTTTAGGGTTGTCAGATTTAGGAAATAAAAATATAGGGCGCCTAGTTAAATTTGAATTTCAGATAAACAATGAATAATTTTTTTTCAGTCCCCTTGCAGTATGTGGGACATACTTGAGCAAAAAACTATTTGTTTATGTGAAACTTAGACTCAACTGGTACACTGTATGTTATCTGGAAACCCTATTTATTTCCATTCATTGTATATCAGGCTCTAGGCATTCAGAAATTAGTAAAGAGCCCCCGAGGGGCTCAAAATCCAATTGCGCAGGTGAGAAGAAGGGATGTGAGGAGCAGGAACACCAGAGAGGAAACCACTGCCGTCATCTAGGTGTCTGATGATGCGAAGCTGAACCAGACAGCAGGCGTGCACAGCGTGTTTTATTTCTCTGTTAGTGCCGGGCAGGGTCATCCATCAGCTTAGGCCTGAATGCTCTCAGGTAAACAATGCCTATGGATGCCATTGAAAACCTAAGAAGGGGGTGATGGGAAAGGAGGGATGGGAAAATGAGAGAGTAATAAAAATGATAAAAAGAAATGATGGGGGGAATCAGAGAAAAAAGAGAGAGAGATATAAAGAAGTCGGGTCCATACATGGTCTTCAGGGGTTGGGGTGGAGGTGATGTGTCAAGGAAAGAACCCCCAGAACTCTCTGTGCAGATCACGGCGCTGTGTTACCTTGAAAAACTCACAAGCTCTTTGGACGTCACTTTTCTTATTTCATACAAATGGAGCTGGGTTAGGTAGTCTCTAACGTGATCTGATTCTAGAAGCAACTCAGTGGAATCCTTAATCCTAGGTTTGCTGTCTTTGAGGAGGGCCTTTTTTTTTTTTTTTTTTTCCCCGGTACACGGGCCTCTCACTGTTGTGGCCTCTCCCGTTGCGGAGCACAGGCTCTGGACGCGCAGGCTCAGCGGCCATGGCTCACAGGCCCAACCGCTCCGCAGCATGTGGGATCTTCCCGGACCGGGGCACGAACCCGTGTCCCCTGCATCGGCAGGCGGACTCTCAACCACTGCGCCACCAGGGAAGCCCGAGGAGGGCTTTTAACATTCCAGATTTTAGTACCCATTCCTCCCATTCCCCCAGCTTTGCTTTCAGTCCTTATCGTCACTGTCTGGAGGCCAGGCCAGTGCCTTCAATCCTTTAGTTTGATTCCAACATTCAGTGTTTATTGGAATATCGTTGAAATGAAAATGAATTAGACTACCTCAAGGACACTTCTTTCTTTCTTTTTTGTTTCTTCTGGCATCACAGAAAGATTTTTATTACTTTTTATTGTTGTTAAATGAGAAGGAAAAAAATTTAAACGGTTCAAGTTTAAATGGATGGTTCTTAAGTAATCATTTGGAAGACCAATATATCATTTTACACTGTGAACTATGTGCCCATATGTGTGAACTGGAAACCACGGGGAAGGGACACTTATTTCTTAATTTTATTTTTCTTTGCATTAACCCCAGTGTAGATTAAAATAAAATAGTTGAAAAATAAATTCTTCTAACATACTTTAAAAACTTATTTTGTTCATTTTTAAAAAATTGGAATATAGTTGCTTTACAGTGTTATGTTTTTACTTTCTACTGTACAGCCAAGTGAGTCAGCTATAGTATGCATATATCCCCTCCTGTTTGGATTTCCTTCCCATTTAGGTCACTGCAGAGCATTGAGTAGAGTTCCCTGCGCTATACAGTAGGTTCTCATTAGTTATCTATTTTATACATATTATATCAATAGTGTTTATATGTCAATCCCCATCTCCCAATTCATCCCACCCCCCCTTCCCCCTTTGTATCCATACATTTGTTCTCTTCGTCTGTGTCTGCTTTGGAAATAAAATCATCTATACCATTTTTTTTAGATTCCACATACACGTGTTAGTATACGATACTTGTTTTTCTCTTTCTGACTTACTTCACTCTGTATGATCGTCTCTGTGTCCATCCACATCTCTGCAAATGACCCAATTTCGTTCCTTTTAATGGCTGAGTAATATTCCATTGTATATGTGTACCACATCTTTATCCATTCCTCTGTTGATGGACATTTAGGTTGCTTCCATGTCCTGGCTATTGTAAATAGTGCTGCGGTGAACATTGGGGTGCATATGTCTTTTTTTTTTTAACATCTTTATTGGAGTATAATTGCTCTCCAATGGGGTGTTAGTTTCTGCTTCTGCTTTATAACAAAGTCAATCAGCTATACATATACATACGTCCCCATATCTCATCCTTCTTGCGTCTCCCTCCCACACTCCCTATCCCACCCCTCTAGGTAGTCACAAAGCACAGAGCTGATCTCCCTGTGCTATGCGGCTGTTCCCACTAGCTATCTATTTCACATTTGGTAGTATATTTAAGTCCATGACACTCTCTCACTTCGTCTCAGCTTACACTTCCCCCTCTGTGTGTCCTCAAGTCCATTCTCTACTTCTGCGTCTTTGTACCTGTCCTGCCCCTAGGTTCTTCATAACCTTTTTTTTTTTTTTTTTTTTTAGTTTCCATATATCTGTGTTAGCATATGGTATTTGTTTTTCTCTTTCTGACTTACTTCACTCTCTATGACAGACTCTAGGTACATCCACCTCACTACAAATAACTCAATTTTGTTTCTTTTTATGGCTGAATAATATTCCATTGTATATATGTGCCACATGTTCTTTATCCATTCATCTGTCGATGGACACTTAGGTTGCTTCCATGTCCTGGCTATTGTAAATAGTGCTGCAATGAACATTGCGGTACATGACTCCTTTTGCATTATGGTTTTCTCAGAGTATATGCCCAGTAGTGGGATTGCTGGGTCGAATGGTAGTTCTATTTTTAGTTTTGTAAGGAACCTCCATACTGTTCTCCATAGTGCTTATATCAATTTATATTCCCACCAACAGTGCAAGAGGGTTCCCTTTTCTCCACACCCTCTCCAGCATTTATTGTTTGTAGATTTTTTGATGATGGCCGTTCTGACTGGTGTGAGGTGATACCTCATTGTAGTTTTGATTTGCATTTCTCTAATGATTAGTGATGTTGGGCATCCTTTCATGTGTTTGTTGGCAATCTGTATATCTTCTTTAGAGAAATGTCTGTTTAGGTCTTCTGCCCATTTTCGGATTGGGTTTTTTGTTTTTTTTTGATATTGAGCTACATGAGCTGCTTGTAAATATTGGAGATTAATCCTTTATCAGTTGCTTCATTTGCAAATATTTTCTCCCATTCTGAGGGTTGTCTTTTCATCTTGTTTATGTTTTCCTTTGCTGTGCAAAAGCTTTTAAGTTTCATTAGGTCCCATTTGTTTATTTTTGTTCTTATTTCCATTTCTCTAGAGGGTGGGTCTAAAAGGATCTTGCTGTGATTTATTTCATAGAGTGTTCTGCCTATGTTTTCCTCTAAGAGTTTAATTGTGTCTGGTCTTACAGTTAGGTTTGTAATCCATTTTGAGTTTATTTTTGTGTATGGTGTTAGGGAGTGTTCTAATTTCATTCTTTTACATATAGCTATGCAGTTTTCCCAGCAACACTTATTGAAGAGGCTGTCTTTTCTCCATTGTATATTCTTGCCTCCTTTATCGAAAATAAGGTGACCATATGTGCGTAGGTTTATCTCTGGGCTTTCTGTCCTGTTCCATTGACCTATTTCTGTTCTCGGGCCAGTACCATACTGTCTTGAGTATTGTACCCTTGTAGTACAGTCTGAAGTCCGGAAGCCTGATTCCTCCAGCTCCGTTTTTCTTTCTCAAGATTGCTTTGGCTATTCGGGGTCTTTTGTGTTTCCATAGAAATTGTGAAATTTTTTGTTCTACTTCTGTGAAAAATGCCATTGGTGGTTTGATAAGGGTTGCATTGAATCTGTAGATTGTTTTAGGTAATATAGTCATTTTAACAATGTTGATTCTTCCAATTCAAGAACAAGGTATATCTCTCCATCTGTTTGTATCCTCTTTAATTTCTTTCATCAGTGTCTTATAGTTTTCTGCATACAGGTCTTTTGTCTCTTTGGGTAGGTTTATTCCTAGGCATTTTATTCATTTTGTTGCAGTGGTAAATGGGAGTGTTTTCTTAATTTCTCTTTCAGATTTTTCATCATTAGTGTAGAGGAATGCAAGAGATTTCTGTTCATTAATTTTGTATCCTGCCACTTTACCAAATTCATTGATTAGCTCTAGTAGTTTTCTGGTAGAATCTATAGGATGCTCTATGTATAGTATCATGTCATCTGCAAACAGTGGCAGCTTTGCTTCTTCTTTTCCGATTTGGATTCCTTTTATTTCTTTTTCTTCTCTGATTGCTGTGGCTAAAACTTCCAAAACTATGTTGAATAATAGTGGTGAGAGTGGGCACCCTTGTCTTGTTCCTGATTTTAGAGGAAACGGTTTCAGTTTTTCACCATTGAGAATGATGTTGGCTGTGGGTTTGTCATATATGGCCTTTATTATGTTGAGGTAAGTTCCTTCTGTGCCTACTTTCTGGAGGTTTTTCATCATAAATGGGTGTTGAATTTTGTCGAAAGCTTTCTCTGCATCTACTGAAATGGTCATATGGTTTTTCTCCTTCAATTTGTTAATATGGTTTATCACATTGATTGATTTGCATATATTGAAGAATCCTTGCATTCCTGGGATAAACCCCACTTGATCATGGTGTATGATCCATTTAATGTGCTGTTGTATTCTGTTTGCTAGTATCTTGTTGAGGATTTTTGCATCTATGTTCATCAGTGATATTGGCCTGTAGTTTTCTTTTTCTGTGACATGTTTGTCTGGTTTTGGTGTCAGGGTGATAGTGGCCTCATAGAATGAGTTTGGGAGTGTTCCTCCCTCTGCTATATTTTGGAAGAGTTTGGAAGGATACGTGTTAGCTCTTCTCTAAATGTTTGATAGAATTTGCCTGTGAAGCCATCTGGTCCTGGGCTTTTGTTTGTTGGAAGATTTTTAATCACAGTCTCAATTTCAGGGCTTGTGATTGGTCTGTTTATATTTTCTATTTCTTCCTGGTTCAGTCTTGGAATGTTGTGCTTTTTTAAGGACTTGTCCATTTCTTCCAGGTTGTCCATTTTATTGGCATAAAGTTGCTTGTAGTAATCTCTCATGATCCTTTGTATTTCTGCAGTGTCAGTTGTTACTTCTCCTTTTTCATTTCTCATTCTATTGATTTGAGTCTTTTCTCTTTTTTTCTTGATGAGTCTGGCTAATGGTTTATCAATTTTGTTTATCTTCTCAAAGAACCAGCTTTTAGTTTTACTGAACCTTGCCATCGTTTCCTTCATTTCTTTTTCATTTATTTCTGATCTGATCTTTATGATTTCTTTCCTTCTGCTAACTTTGGGGTTTTTTTGTTCTTCTTTTTCTAATTGCTTTAGGTGTAAGGTTAGGTTGTTTATTTGAGATGTGTCCTGTTTCTTAAGGTAGGATTGTATTGCTATAAACTTCCCTCTTAGAACTGCTTTTGCTGCATCCCATAGGTTTTGGGTCGTTGTGTTTTCATTGTCATTTGTTTCTAGGTATTTTTTGATTTTCTCTTTAATTTCTTCAATGATCTCTTGGTTATTAAGTAGTGTGTTGTTTAGCCTCCATGTGTTTGTATTTCTTACAGATTTTTTCCTGTAATTGATCCCTTGTCTCATAGCATTGTGGTCAGAAAAGATACTTGATACGATTTCAATTTTCTTAAATTTACCAAGGCTTGATTTGTGACCCAAGATATGATCTATCCTGGAGAATGTTCCATGAACACTTGAGAAGAAAGTGTATTCTGTTGTTTTTGGATGGAATGTCCTACAAATATCAATTAAGTCCATCTTGTGTAATGTATCATTTAAAGCTTGTGTTTCCTTATTTATTTTCATTTTGGATGATCTGTCCATTGTTGAAAGTGGGGTGTTAAAGTCCCCTACTATGTTTGTGTTACTGTCGATTTCCCCTTTTGTGGCTGTTAGCATTTGCCTTATGTATTGAGGTGCTCCTATGCTGGGTGCATAAATATTTACAGTTGTTATATCTTCTTCTTGGATCGATTCCTTTATCATTATGTAGTGTCCTTCTTTGTCTCTTGTAATAGTCTCTATTTTAAAGTCTATTTTGTCAGATATGAGAATTACTACTCCAGTTTTCTTTTGATTTCCATTTGCATGGAATATCTTTTTCCATCCCCTCACTTTCAGTCTGTAGGTGTCCCTAGTCTGAAGTGGGTCTCTTGTAGACAGCATATATGTGGGTCTTGTTTTTGTATCCATTCAGCCAGTCTGTGTCTTTTGGTTGGAGCATTTATCCATTTACATTCAAGGTAGTTATTGATATGTATGTTCCTATTACCATTTTCTTAATTGTTTTGGGTTTGTTATTGTAGGTCTTTTCCTTCTCTTGCGTTTCCTGCCTAGAGAAGTTCCTTTAGCACTTGTTGTAACGCTGGGGTGGTGGTGCTGAATTTTCTTAGCTTTTGCTTGTCTGTAAAGCTTTTAATTTCTGTGTCGAATCTGAATGAGATCTTTGCTAGGTAGAGTAATCTTGGTTGTAGGTTTTTCCCTTTCATCACTTTAAATATGTCCTGCCACTCCCTTCTGGCTTGCAGAGTTTCTGCTGAAAGATCAGCTGTTAACCTTACGGGGATTCCCTTGTATGTTATTTGCTGTTTTTCCCTTGCTGCTTTTAATATTTTTTCTTTGTATTTAATTTTTGATAGTTTGATTAATATGTGTCTTGGTGTGTTTCTCCTTGGATTTATCCTGTATGGGATTCTCTGTGCTTCCTGGACTTGATTAACTATTTCTTTTCCCATATTAGGGACATTTTCAACTATAATCTCTTGAAGTATTTTCTCCGTCCCTTTCTTTTTCTCCTCTTCTTCTAGGACCCCTATATTTCGAATGTTGGTGCGTTTAATGTTGTCCCAGAGGTCTCTGAGACTGTCCTCAATTCTTTTCATTCTTTTTTCCTTATTCTGCTCTGCAGCAGTTTATTCCACTACTTTATCTTCCAGGTCACCTATCCGTTCTTCTGCCTCAGTTATTCTTCTATTGATTCCTTCTCGAGAATTTTTAATTTCATTTATTGTGTTGTTCATCATTGTTTGTTTGCTCTTTACATCTTCTAGGTCCTTGTTAAATGTTTCTTGTATTTTCTGCATTCTATTTCCAAGAGTTTGAGTCATCTGTACTATCGTTACTCTGAATTGTTTTTCAGGTAGACTGCCTGTTTCCTCTTCATTTGTTTGGTCTGGTGGTTTTTTGCCTTGCTCCTTCATCTGCTGTGTGTTTCTCTGTCTTCTCATTTTGCTTATCTTACTGTGTTTGCGGTCTCCTTTTTGCAGGCTGCAGGTTCGTAGTTTCTGTTGTTTTTGGTGTTTGTCCCTAGTGGCTAAGGTTGTTTCAGTGGGTTGTGTAGGCTTCCTGTTGGAGGGGACTAGTGCCTGTGTTCTGGTGGATGAGGCTGGATCTTGTCTTTCTGGTGGGCAGGTCCACGTCTGGTGGTGTGTTCTGGGGTGTCTGTGACCTTATTATGATTTTAGGCAGCCTCTCTGTTTATGGTTGGCGTTGTGTTCCTGTCTTGCTAGTTGTTTGGCATAGGGTGTCCAGCACTGTAGCTTGCTGGTCATTGAGTGGAGTTGGGTCGTAGCGTTGAGATGGAAATCTCTGGGGAGTTTTCACCGTTTGATATTACATGGAGCCGGGATGTCTCTGGCGGACCAATGTCCTGGGTTTGGCTCTCCCACCTCAGAGGCACAGGCCTGACACCCAGCTGGAGCACCAAGACCCTGTCAGCACACGGCTCCGAAATAAAGGGAGAGAGAAAGCAAGAAAAAAAGATAAAATAAAGTATTAAAATAAAAAATAATTATTAAAAATAAAAAAAATTTAAAGTAATAAAAAAAAGAAATAAAAAAAGAAAGAAGAGAGGAGCCAAACCAAAAAACAAATCCACCAATGATAAGAAGTGCTAAAAACTGTACTAAAAACAAAAACAAAATAATGGAGAGACAGAACCCTAGGACAAATGTTAAAAGCAAAGCTATACAGACAAAATCACACAAAGAAGCATACACACTCAAACAAAAAAGAGAAAAAGGGATAAAAATATATATATATCATTGTTCCCAAAGTCCACCTCCTCAATTTGGGATGATTCGTTGTCTATTCAGGTATTCCACAGATGCAGGGAACAGCAAGTTGATTGTGGAGATTTAATCCGCTGCTCCTGAGGCTTCTGGGAGAGATTTCCCTTTCTCTTCTTTGTTCGCACAGCTCCCAGGGGCTCAGCTTTGGATTTGGCCCCGCCTCTGCGTGTAGGTCACCTGAGGGCATCTGTTCTTCCCTCAGACAGGATGAGGTTAAAGGACAGCTGATTTGGGGGCTCTGGCTCTCTCAGGCCTGGGGGAAGGAGGGGTACGGATGCCAGGTGAGCCTGCGGTGGCAGAGTACGGCATGACGTTGCAACAGCCTGAGGCACGCCATGTGTTCTCCCGGGGAAGTTGTCCCTGGATCACGGGACCCTGGCAGTGGCGGGCTGCACAGGCTCGCAGGAGGGGAGGTGTGGATAGTGACCTGTGCTTCCACACAGGCTTCTTGGTGGTAGCAGCAGCAGCCTTAGTGTCTCATGCCCGGCTCTGGGGTCCACGCTGATAGCCGCGGCTCTCACCCGTCTCTGGAGTTCCTTTAAGCAGCACTCTTAATCCCCTGTCCTCACGCACCCTGAAACAGTGGTCTCTTGCCTCTTAGGCAGGTCCAGACTTTTCCCGGAGTCCCTCCCTGCTGGCTGTGGCGCACTAGCCCTCTTCAGGCTGTGTTCACGCAGCCAACCCCCACCCTCCCCGGCGGGTGAGCAGACAAGCCTCTCGGGCTGGTGAGTGCCGATTGGCACCGATCCTCTGTGCGGGAATCTCTCTGCTTTGCCCTCCGCACCCCTGTTGCTGCGCTTTCCTCCGTGGCTCCGAAGCTTCCCCCTCCGTCTCTGCCAGTGAAGGGGCTTCATAGTGTGTGAAAACTTTTCCTCTTTCACAACTCCCTCCCACTGGTGCAGGTCCCGTCCCTATTCTCTTGTCTCTGTCTTGTCTTTTTTTTTTTTGCCCTACCCAGGTACGTGGGGACTTTCTTGCCTTTTGGGAGGTCTGAGGTCTTCTTCCAGCGTTCAGTAGGTGTTCTGTAGGAGTTATTCCACATGTAGATGTATTTCTGATGTATTTGTGGGGAGGAAGGTGATCTCCACGTCTTACTCTTCCGCCATCTTGAAGGTCTCCCTTACATGTTTCTTTCTGAATTATGGTTTTCTCTGGGTATATGCCCAGTAGTGGGATTGCTGGGTCATATGGTAGTTCTAATTTTAGTTTTTTAAAATTAATTAATTAATTAATTTATTTATTTATTTTTGGCTGCGTTGGGTCTTCGTTTCTGTGCAAGGGCTTTCTCTAGTTGGGGCTAGTGGGGGCCACTCTTCATTGCGGTGCGCGGGCTGCTCACTATCGCGGCTTCTCTTGTTGTGGAGCACAGGCTCCAGATGCGCAGGCACAGTAGTTGTGGCTCACGGGCCCAGCTGCTCTGTGGCATGTGGGATCCTCCCAGACCAGGGCTCGAACCCGTGTCCCCTGCATTGGCAGGCAGATTCTCAACCACTGCACCACCAGGGAAGCCCTAGTTTTAGTTTCTTAAGAAATCTCCATACTGTTGTACATAGTGGCTATACCAATTTACATTGCCACCAACAGTGTAGGAGGGTTCCCTTTTCACCACACCCTCTCCAGCATTTATCGTTAATAGATTTTTTGATGGTGGCCATTCTGAGTGTTGTGAGATGATATCTCATTGTAGGTTTGATTTGCATTTCTCTAATGATTAGTGATGTTGAGCATCTTTTCATGTGTTTGTTCGCAATCTGTGTATCTTCTTTGGAGAAATGTCTATTTAGGTCTTCTGCCCTTTTTCGATTGGGTTGTTTCTTTTATTTATTTTTGATAATTTGTGTTTGAAGGAATAAAATAGAAGGCTTAGGGCTATAGCCTCATATATTTAAATATATTAATAGAGATAGTTTGTGACTTTATAAATACCTGGATGCATTTTCTTCTAGCTATATAGACTCTTTACAGTACTGTTCTGTGGTGAGGAGTGATGCTGGTGGTTACTTGTAGTCATGATACATTTTCATAGCACGCAACTAGCATTACCTATTTAATAATGTTAGCTACTTAATAATCCATTTAAAACCTGGGCTATAAATCAGAAGTGGCTGCCATCATAAAGGAAGATTTAATGGATGCAAATTTATTATTTTGTACCGTGGTTTTTAACCATTTTTAGATCTTGGAAGTCTTTTGGAAATCTTGTGAAGTCAGCTGGATCTTTTCCCCAGTTGGGCTCACACATGCAAAGTGTTGCAGGAAATTCAGGAGATTTAGAGGATTCCCCTCTCCCCCGCCCCTTTCCCCCAGCCCATTCAAGGATGACCCAATTTTAAACTCATGATTTTGGAGCTCAAATGTATACTTAAAGTGGTCCCGTCATTCAGTCCTTCAACCATTCATTCATGAGCTAGACTCTAGGCATTGTGAGCAGCACTAATTTTTAACTCTCCTGACGGTAATAATCTTGTTCAAATTCAAGAGCGCATTTTCATCTTGAAATTAAAAGTATAACTCACATACTGCATGTCGATACCTTATGCTTTTTATGGATTGAGGACTAATTTGGTGTCTCCCAAGAGGATAAACAGCAACTACTGAGTTTTATCCATATTTCTCTTGCTTTAATACAGCTTTTCTTAATTTCCCTTTAGTTATCCATTTTCATTCTTATCTTTGTAATTAGTTACACCGTTATAGTCACATCATCTTTCCCCCTAAATCTTTATTTCTAACATTTCTTTGTGCTTCAATATAGCAATCATCTTCAGTGCTACACAGTGTTCTACTAAATAGATATACGTCTCTAATGTTGGACATAAAGGTTATTTCCAGTTTTACACTCTTTGGAGAATGTTGCAAATGACTGCTTTAAGTAGTTTTTTCAGTCTTGTCTTAGATTAGTTTCTTAGGATAGATTCTCAAGGATGAGAGCAATGGTTCATTCATTCATGACATTTTTATTAAGCACCTGTTACGTGCTAGGCACGGTCAAAGGCTTGGCCTTTTCCATGACACTTGATTTGCTTTGACATTCTTTCCATTTGTGATAGAGAACTACTTCACCAGTTGAGTTGACTATTAATTGTCCAGCCTAATAGATCCTTGCTTCCTCATTACTCATGGTGAATGCTTAGTAGTACACTAAATGTTTAGAAGTATATTAAAGCGTTGTAAGGAAGGCAGATCTGAAGATATGGCAGTGTGTGGCTCAGTGAGATGTACATGCCTTTAGAACTATTTGCTGTTTGGATTATTTACACAATTCAGCATTCTTTTGATGTGATGATAATTGAGAAATGAAGCTTTGACCAAGAGAGGTTTAGAACACTGTGCAGAGTTAAACATCTTAGGTTAGATAATCACTAAATCACTCAAAAATTTAAATTTGGTTAAAGGAAAACCAAAACATACAGTTTTATTATATATCCAAACCTTTATTTTGTGAACATTTATTGGATGCCCCATATGTGCCAAGAAAACAAATGTGAATATGACATTGCATATTCCTAATTAGCGGGAAGAGACATATATGGAAACAAATACTTGCTGCAGCCCATGATGGGCACATAAGAGTGTTAATGTGTCAGAGAGTTCAGAGAAACAGAAGATTGTGTCCTTTTACCCAGATTTTTTTTGTTGTTGTTGTTTTTCCCGGTACGTGGGCCTCTCACTGTTGTGGCCTCTCCCGTTGCGGAGCACAGGCTCCGGACGCGCAGGCTCAGCGGCCATGGCTCACGGGCCCAGCCGCTCCGCGGCATGTGGGATCTTCGTGGACCAGGGCACGAACCCGTGTCCCCTGCATCGGCAGGCGGACTCTCAACCACTGCGTCACCAGGGAAGCCCGATTTTTGCTCTTTTGATTACAGTATGACTGGCTGGTTGAAGAGAAGTCATTGGTTGATGATTATTTGAAAAGTCACCAGTTTCTTTGTAAACATAATTTTTAATAATCATTGGAAGGAACCAAAGTAAAATAATATGAATGTGCATGCTGTAATTAGCCATAGCAAAAATGTTCTAATACGATAATTTTTTTTTTCAGTCATCTAAGCTAAAGGAGAGCCAAAGAGGTAGTCTGCCCACTTTTCTAGAACACTATAGTGGAGCCTGACAGCTCCACTATAGTGTTAGTATAGTAACCAGCAGCTATGACTGGGTTCAGTCATAGCTGCTGGTTACTAATGGTAACCTCAGATCTCCACATCCATGCTTCTCGTTCCTCAGCGGTAAATTGGGGAATGACAGTACCCACTTCAGTGCTGCTCTGTGCTCATCTTAGTCCACCTCAGAACAACACTTGCTGCTGTTGTCCTCTTTTTCCTTCTTAAGACACTCTTCTCTCCTAGCTCCTAAGACCCCCCTACTCTACTGTTTTCTTCTCCTACCTCCTACTCCTTTTCATTTGCCTATTTTGGCCTTTTTTTTTTTTTTTCCCTGTCTGGTTTCTAAATGTTGGATACTTCAGGGTCCTTTCCCTTCTTTCTATTCATTCCTTTCCAAGGAGATCCCTTAGTCCCATGGCTTTAAATATCGTCTGCATGCTGCTGAGTCCCTGTATGTCTCCAGTCCTGACCTGTCCAGCTCTGAGGTACAGATTCATGTGTCTGATTGGCTCCTGGATATTGCTCCTTTAACATATTTCTAACTGGATCTCTGGATCTCCCCACCAAGGCAAGGAAACAAAGAAAACTTCCCTTTCCCAGTCATCTCCATCTTTGGTAAATGACCTTATATCTGTGACTCATCCTTGAATCTTTCCTTTCGTTCACCCCATACATCCAAGCCAGCAGCAAATACTACCTCCAGAATATATTTTGAATCATTCTATTTCTGTCTTCTCTGCTAGCCATCATCATATCTTGCCACTTCCACAGACTTCTAACTTGTACCCTTCCTGTCTGTTCTATACATAGCTGCCAGAGTGATTTTTTTTTTTTTTTAAAGTAAAAATCAAACCATGTCACTTCCCTGTTTAGATCCACTGGTGTCTTCCCATTGAGCTTAGAATAAAATCAAATCTTCTTTCCAGAGCTTACACATCTGGGTTTAATTTCCATATCTAGAAAATAGGGATAATCATGACTTTACCTAGAATATGAACTCCTGGAAGGCACAGATTTTTCTCTGCTTTGTTCATTGCTATTGTCCCAGTGCCCAGAACAGTGTGTGCACATAATGGGCACTTAATAATTATTTGTTGAATGAGTAAACACATTCAGATTATATGGGCCTCCAGAAGCCTTTCTTTTTCCCTCTTTCAGAGCAACATATCATAGCTTCATATTTTCTACTTTATACAGAAAGTCCAGCAAAGGCTTCTGGTGCAATCTCTCCCCCCCGTGCCTCCTTTTTTTTTCCTGGCCCACAGCGGTGGCTTGCAGGATCTTAGTTCCCCAACCAGGGATTGAACCCGGGCCCTCCTCAGTGAAAGCTCAGAGTCCTAACCACTGGACCACCAGGGAATTCCCTCCCCACCCCTGTTTTATTTTTTAGATCTGAGGATACATTTGGGTCATTAGGAGAGGATAGATAAGTAATAGATCAAGAAACAGAATAGAAATTGGAAGGAACCCTGCGTAGGTTACTGCAAAATAGTAGCAACAGCATTTTAAAAATAAGCATTTTACTATAGAAATCTTGGACTATATGCAGAAATAGTAGAATAGTATAATGCATCCTCGTCTCTTCATAGCCCAGTTTCAACAGTTATCAACTCATGGCCATTCTTTGAGCATCCAGGATTTAATCTGGAAATTTCCCATGGTAAAGAAATACCTGGTCTATAGAAATTTGTATTACAGATGTATCTTACCCTGGGCATTGTTACTATTTTGTAAACCAACTGAGAACAGATTAGATATGATTTTAAGAACTTCAGTTTCTGAAATATCTTTTCTGATTTGCTTTTTGTAGATGCCTGGAATTTTACTATTAGTATAACTGTAAATTTGCAAATCATGAATAAGCCTGAGAAGGGAAATACATGAAGCCCATTAACAGTTATTTATATTTAAGTGTAAACTGATTAATTAGGAGCACGCTTGACTGATAAGTAACGAAGCACAAGCTTTGATAGGAGGCATAAGATCACAGGGACCTGGGTGGGGGAGGCCTTATAAGGACTCCAAATACTGGTCAAGAGGGTGCTGCTCTGCTGTTTTCCATCTTTTCCTGGAGGTGGTTCTGGCCTCAAAGCCTATAGAAAGAGTTTTCCTTCCAGTCTGGTGGTGTTCCTGTCATCTGTCGTCTGGGTTCCCTTCTGCTGGCTGCAAAGACCTTGTGTAAGGCTGCTGAGGAGGTGATTCCATTCCAGCTAACTCTGCTGCTTGTTTATTTTTAGGTGTCTTGCAATATATTCAGAACTCTCCCTCCTAGTGACAGCAATGAATTTGATCCAGAAGAAGATGAACCTACCCTTGAGGCATCGTGGCCACACTTACAGGTACTTTGAACTACTATTTGTTATAAAAGAAAGATCCATTAACTCATTAGCTGATTAGATGGGAATTCCTTGAAGGCCTTATTCACCAAGAAATCAAATTAGAGTACATTACTGGAAAGCTAGAGAATGCTTTTTATGTTTCTTACTGTTGATAATTAGGATGCCAAAAGAATAAAATAATAAGCATTATAATGCTTTAGGGTGGGCCCTCCTGGGTTGCATGCTCAGCCAGTGATTTTATTAGCGCTTCTATGTGATCCTTCCTGCTGGAGGCTCAAACAAGAACAGAACTATTTTCCATTAATACTAGTTAGATGTGATTAGGTCACAGAGTACGTACCTCATTTTCAGCAGTTAGGTACCCGGGGGACTTTGAATGCCTGTCTTCAAGATAACCACGAATGTGTTTCTTTAGCCTGGAAGGGCAAAATCAAATTGCAATAGCTATTTCACAGTGTTGTAAGGAAGAGCAATAGCTGAGAAAAATCTTGTGCAAAGGCCAATTTTGCACTCTTGCACTGAGAAGGCCATGTTTTCCAATCATCCTCATGTGCCAGGACAGATTAGGACCACCCCTGCATCTCCTTTCCCATTTGTATCGTATTTACTTATCCATACCAGACCTTTTCCATCCTCCTTTCCTGGCTGCCTTCTTTCAAGGCCAGCATTTCTCAAATGAGTAGAACAAGGAAATGTGAGTGTAATGAACCTCAAAGCCATTTTTCCATTCAGTTAGAATGTCCTCAGAGGCTGTGTGACAGCTAGTGAGGAGGGAAGGGGTGGTAGAGAAGGAATATGACCATGTCCATTTTCACCCTAAGGCAGAAGTCACTGCATCTTTGTAGAAGTGTGCTCATGGTTACTAGTTGACTTTCTGAAGGGCAGAAAACTATGCAGCAGGGAGATAAGGCCTAGAGATATTCTAAGGGTTTATTTTTTTCCCCACTTCAGAATTATTGACATAAATTTGCAGCTTTCCCTGTCCTGCTTTGGAAGCTCAAGGTTGCTGCAGATATACATGTAATGCTCTTTCCCCTAGTTATGTGGAGAGCTTTCAGGGGCTGTGTTTTCTCAACTCTTACCTAGGCATGTAATACATATGTATTCCTGCTACCAATGCCAAAATACAGAGTAAATTAGTTAAAACATTGTAGTTGATTTACTATCTTAGATGTTTGATTTTTTTTTATAAGGTGCCAGACATACTATCTGTAATCTAAGAAATTTGCAAAACTACTTGTGCTTTTCATGGTGTATCCCAGATTATGACAAAAAATCCAAAAAGAAAACAAAAAATGGAATTACTGTTTTGAATGGATGGACTTTTTGTCATGTCTTATTCTTGATGCTTGGCACCAGTTCACAGAAGTGCAGTATAGTCTGGAAGAAATTTAAAAAACAAAGCAAACAAAAAAGATACTTTTCTCAGAAAAGTCCTGCATCTTGTGGTTGAAAAGACAGGGAAGGAGATGTCTTCAAAGCTTCAACTTGTTGTCTTGTCTACCTCCTGAAGAAGAGAGAGTAGACCATTCTTGCCATTTGCAGGAGCTTTTTGAATACTCTAAATCATGATCGCCATAGATATAAATTTCCCCTAAAGTATGATAAACTTTATCATACTCAATATTTAACTCAGTATTTCAGTTAATCCTTGCTAAGCTTAATGACTCTATAAAATATGGGTCTAAATTAATTTCTAAAGCTATTAAGCAGAATTCTGCCACCAAAAATCTTGAGCTTACACTGTGTCTTTACTACAGGAACATTAACCATTAGTTCATCTGCAATGCTTAAAACCAAAGCAACAGTGAGGAGTGATGCTGAGACCTGTACCCTTAATGGATCTGAAGTCACAAACTGTGTTCCAAAACAGGCTGGTTTCATCTGTGTTGACATCTTGTTTCAGCCTGTAGTCCTCTCTCCCCTTCTTTAGCTCAGGGGGAAACATGACATAGGCTGGATCAGGTAAAGAAGCCTGTAAGAGAAAAGAATGAATATATGTATATGTATAACAATCACTTTGCTGTACACCTGAAAGTAACATAACATTATGAATCAACTATACTCCAATAAAATTAAAATTAATTTAAAAAAAAAGAAATCTACTCTTAAAATTCACAAATGAACCTTCATTCATAGCAAAGGCCAAGTCAGAAGGCACTGTCTTTTGCTTTATGGAAGTATTTGTACTGGCTCCTGACTTGTCTCACGAATTCTGTGTTTTCTTTGTATATTCTGACTCCACAAATCAGTCACCTTTCCATTTTCACTAATAAGTGGTTTTAGTACTGGCAAGAGCCCTCGTTGAATGTTTAAGAAAACTTCTTTTCTGTTCGTGATAGGTCGTTCATGTCGTGGTGACCCATCACTAAATTCAACATTTTACTTTATGATTGATCCAACAATCGATTTTTCCAGACCCAAACAGCACTTTCTTCAGCCTTTTCACTTTTTCTTAACTCCAGCATTAGCAGTGTGCTGCTGATTCTGGCCCACATTTTGCAAGGAAGCACGGTGTTTATTACCAAATCTCTGACAATAGTAGAGAACAACAAAATCACATTATGGTTGTTGGGTGGTTGGCTAGGCTCCTTGCCTCACTGTCTGCTCCTGCACTCTCTGATTTTAATTGTGGCTCGTATAGAATTACTCATTACAACAAATCATGGATCTTTGAGGATATTTAAAAATAAGAAAAAGTATTAAATCTACAAATTTTTAGTTCACATATGTCAAAAGATCTACTGTATGTGTGTCATTTGATCTTTTCTATTATCTGCGTTGGTATCTTTTAAACTGGTATCCCATGGTTACCATGGTTATTTTTTGCGTATTTTTTGAAATTGGGTCTGTTTTTATAGTAGAATACAATTTTGTAGGACTTCCATTTACAATTAAGGGATTGTTTTTAATGCTTTACACTGGAGACTGAAAAACCAGAATACTAAAGTCTTTTTATTCGTGTTCCTTGAAGAATTCACTTATGTGACCTTGAAAAGTAATTTATCCTCTGCAGTCCCTAGTCCTTCCCTTTAGAAACTCAAGGGAGATTTTTGATTCTTAGGTAAAATCTGTCTTTTAAAGTAGAGAACATTTATGCTTATTAATTAATATGTCTGAAGTGTTTCCATCAAATTTTTTAAACCATAACTGCTTTCAAGGGACCAGAGGGGAGAGGACATTTTGCCAATCCCACTGGAAAGCCCTGCTTGCCCACAAGTCAGGCCTGGAAGATGAGAATCTCTCCACTTTGTAGGAATCAAAAGAGAGATGAAACCCCTGTTTATGGGTTATTTGAACAAGGCTGATGTTCTGTTTGTAAAACCAAGAGTTGAAAGATTAGTTTATTGGAAAAAGAACAATCCTTCTAGGGGGTATTTGAACTCAGGCATTATTATGACTAGAAGTACAACTTGGCAATGTTCAGATAACTGGGAAAGAAGTTTCTTCTGAATTCAGAGAGAAAAACATAGTTTTATAAAGAAGTAAAATCCTAATGTGAATACCTAATATTAAATGTTAGAGTCTGAAGTCACAAGGTCACTGTGTGACACATTTAGGTTAGTGGTATCTGTAAACCCTTAGGGGGGACCTGAGACCTAATTGTCAGCGGCCTGCAAGGTCAAAAGTAGTTTTATAATAATACTGTATTATTTGCTCCTTTCACTGTGTTGACATTTGCACTAATATTTGTAAAAGCAGTGGTGGTTGAAATTGCTGTTGTGTTAGCACAAATAAGGCAGTTGTGCCCAACTGGTCTAGTAGTCATATTCTTCACTGCCATGCACTTACAATTAAAAAAAAAAAAAAGCCAATTTCAATCAAGAATGTCCTTGAAGAAGCAGCAAAAATTATTAATTTTATTAAATCTTGACCTTTGAGTACACATTAAAGATAATATTCTTCATGATGAAATGGAAAGTATGCATAAAGCACATCTGCTGCATACTGAATAGTTGTCTTGTGCTAAAACATTTGTGTGATTGTTTGAGCTGCAAGCTAAACTAGCTGTTTTTTCATGAACTGTCATTTTTACTTGAAAGAATACCTGACAAACTATGGTTGTTCTGACTTGGGTATTTGGTGGATGTTTTCTCTAAAACAAACAAACAATTGTTTTACTACTGATAAAATTAAAGCATTGAAGAAAAATTTAGAATTAGAATTTTGAAAAGCTGTATCTTTCCTTTATCTGTTACCTTGAGCTTTACAGCTCCCCAAAGCTTAAAGCCTTTTTTTTATAAAGTTAGAGATATTAAGGAATGTGACTTTTATTGATACTATGTATGTATGTAATGAAATGTGTCAACATTTGAAAAATCTCCATAACTCAGTGAACCAATATTTTCCAGTTGGCCAATGAATGATGTTAGGCAGTCATGCATGGGTAAAGATCATCCAAAGTGCAAGAGAGATGATTGGAATTTAGTTTAATGGTATGAAAAATTCATTGATACAGTTTCAGATTCTACAACTGCAACTTTTCTTCAAGAAATGACTGTCAAGTTCTGGTGTAGTATCAAAGAAGAGTATCTACAATTATGTGAAGAAACTATGAACATACTCTCCCTTTTTCATACTAGTAGATTTGTGTGAAGCTTGATTTTCTTTATATACTTTAACCAAAACAGTATATTACGACAGCTTGAATATGGAGACAGATAAGATTCTGTCTTTTCTTTTTTTTTTTTTTTGCGGTAGGCGGCCCTCTCACTGTTGTGGCCTCTCCCGTTGCGGAGCACAGGCTCCGGACGCGTAGGTCAGCGGCCATGGCTCATGGCCATGCCGCTCTGCGGCATGTGGGATCCTCCCGGACCGGCGCACGAACCCGTGTCCCCTGCATCGGCAGGCGGACTCTCAACCACTGCGCCCCCAGGGAAGCCCAAGATTCTGTCTCTTCATATGCTGTTAAAGAGATTTACAAAAATAAAAAAGTGCTTCTCTTCCTAGTAACTTTTTTGGAAAATAAATTTGTTTTTCACAAAAATATGTTAGTTATGTTAACATGTGATATATTTTATTGTTCTAAAATAATAAATATATTAAATTTTCTCAATTTTTATTTCTACTTTCATATATATATCTCATGTAAACAGAAAGCTTTTTTGAGTCTTCAATAATTTTTCAGTGTAAAGGAGTGAGACTAAAAAGTTTGAGAATGCTATTTTAGGCAATAATGACAGTAATGACAGTGGTGATATGTGTTAACCACTGTGCAGAGGGCAATATATCTATAAAAAATCACATTAATCTCAGGGATTATCATCCCCATTATACAGTTGAAGCAAAAGACTTTTAGAGAAATTAACTTGCCTAGGGTCACACAGTTAGTAAGGGGTAGAGCTAGGTTTTCAACCCAGTGTCTACCTGTCTCTTGAAAGTCCTGGTTTTGATATACTGTTGTATACTACACCAGGATTTAATGTATACTTTAACATAGATTTATTTTGCAAAGAGCATAAACAGTGATCCCCCACGGTTTATTAAAACGGTTATTTGAGGTTGCCTCTGCAGATGAGAGTATTCTTACTCTTTGCAGATGAGAATATCCTGATACACCATCATATATTGCTTAGAGGAGTGTAAATTGCCATAAACTCTCTAAAAGGAAATTGGTAATGAATGTTGAAAATCCTGACGTGTTTGGATATCTTTTGATCTAACAATTCTACTTTTAGAAATATTTCCTCATGAAATAATTGAACACGTGCACACTGATGCATGTTATATAATGTACATTCTGGCATAATTTAATAGAGAAGTAATTTAAAAACTACTTAAGTGTCTAAGCATAGGATATTGGTTAAATTAATTATGAGTATTGGAATCATTCATTATAAATATGTATAATGGACTGCTTGTAGCTTGAGAATGATGGCTTAGATATTGTTGGCATAAATTGTCCACAATGTATTGTTTAGATGGTAAAAGTAGTTTTAAAACTATATTTTATATATATATATATAATTTATAGTACATTGGTATATTGTAGAAGTATAGAGAAAAATTGGGAGTTTTATACATTAAAGTGTTAACAGTGGTTAACTCTTAATGGTGAGATTATGGGATATTTTTATTTGCTCTCTTTGGCTGTGTTTCCAGATTTTACATTTAAAAAGTTAAAAATCACAACAGCAGCTGTGAGCTACAAGAAAGGCTGGCACTGCTAGTTGAATGATATTAAAACCTACTAAACCCCTTGTCAGTTTTAGTATTAGAGCTTTTTAAGGTTTTTGATACTATTCTCAGTGAATTATATTTTGAAATTAACGATGACCTATTTGTTGCAGCTTGTATATGAGTTTTTCATACGATTTTTGGAAAGCCAAGAATTCCAACCCAGCATTGCCAAAAAATACATAGATCAGAAATTTGTATTACAGGTAAGCACATTGTTGTGGTTGCATGTATTTGTTTTTCAGTTGATAACACTTTATCTCATTTTCTCTTGATGTTTGTTAACAAAATCTTACAGTGACAGTTATATCACCCTGTAAACAAATATATACACATAAGTTATTTTTCATTATTGCCCATTAAAAGTAATAGGTACCTCTTTAGTTTATTGTGCTGGAAATTAATTACATTTTAAACAACAAGGAATGCTAATGCCTAAATCCCTGCAGTTTTCTTTCTTAAAGTTTAATTATAAAGGAATTTCATTTGTATAACCCTAGTTTGTGTGAATCCTTATGTAAGCTTGAAAACTTTTATTTGCATAAGGATTTTAAACTATTTCATTCATCTGTTAAAACTGAGTAGGCATGGTCTAGAGCATAGGTAGGCTTTAATAAATAATCAAAGTCAGGGTACTGGTGAGCTTCCACAACTAGGAAGTAGCACAGCTTAACACCTTAAGATTCCCTTGAAGAGATTAACTCTCACCTATCTGTTTGGAACTTTTCAGGATACCTACGTACTTTTCTTGATTTGTAATTTTACATTTTATAACTGTAAATCATATATTTTTACCCCGGAATTGGGTACTTTCATGGCCCTGAATATTTAGGTAGTATCTCCTTGCTCTTGTTAACATTCATCTATAAAAAATACATACTTGAGCCAACTGATGTATGGATTGTTGTAACTCCTTTCTAAGTGATTAATGAGATGCCTTATGTGGAAAAGAATAAATATCTCCTAGTGAGCCAATATGCAGAACTTCAAATTTAAAGCATTACTTTGGAGAAAACTGATCTCCTATGCTTTACTTGGATAAAGGTTGATAACCTCAGTGATGACCTCGTTCCTTAAATTAATACATTTAGAATTCTGGACATACTAGGTTGAGAAGTCTTGGAAAAGTGAGATTTGATATATAGCTAGAGAGGTAGTAGATAAATAGGTAGATTCATGGATCACTGGGAAATAGGTTGATCCAGACCCTTATCCCAAGTAGGTAAAATGCATTTCAGGCAAAACAAAAGCAAGACATAACAGGTCTGTGTTTGTATTGGAAAGTCCTTGCATTTCTGTAGCACTGTATAGTTGTCAGACCACCTTTACATGCATTATTTAATTTGATTTATACAGCTATCTAGAGGAGACATGGCTAACTTTTGTGCCCATTTTATAGATGAATAAATCTGAGGTCTAGAAAAGTTATCCAGGTTTCCCCAGCACATTTCCTATTCTGGTTTTCTGTCCATTAAACCATGATGCCTCCTTGTGATTCCCTTTACCATAACTTGGAATGACTTCAACGCAGGAGTAGCCCCCGTCTCTCAACACTGATGAAAAACAAGGTTCTCTTACATTTATGGTAAATTAAAGTGCCCGAGAGGATCGGATAATGATTCAACAGTAGACACTGTGTTTAGCTGACATGGAAACAGTAAATCCTGCAAAGGGCCCAGTCAGTGTGCTCTCCGTGGTTGATGGGTACTGATAAAGCTCCTAAAATTAAAACAACAGAGAAACCCAGACTTGGAAGGGACATTTTGGGTTGTCTCTTCTAGTTCTTTACGCCGTGAATCAGTTTTCTTTGAGACCCTGATGAGGGGTGACCTCTCCTTGCCCTTTTTCAGTGAGAAAGGGCCACATACTCAGGTAGATTGTTCCATTTTTGTTAGAAAGTTATTTTTTATGTTGAATCTCCTTATACCTGATACCTTTTGGCCTTATTTCTTCAGAAGAGTCCCTTAGTATATCACTAGCCCAGGCATAACCTTTCAGGTCTTAGAACACAGCTTTTGTATTTACCTCTTGCCTCTTTTTCTCTAAAACAGCAGTTACAACTCAAATGCCTATAGGCTCATTTATAATAGTCTGGTGGCCAGATGTCAGACAATAGGAGGCAGACCAGCTCCTACTGAAGGGAGCTTTGACTATACCTCTTTCTTAAGTATTGCCAGACATTTTTTTTTTTTCCCCAAGAGAAATTTTTTTATCCCAAATTCAGTTTTTTTGTGAAATTTTCTGATAGTTTTAAAATCCTGTTCAGAATGAATTAAAGCCATCTGCCTTCTGGATCTAGCCTACCAGCTGTCAGTGTGTGTTCTCTGCTCTAGACTGAGTCCTTAGTTCTGTCAACCCTGTCTCATTTGTCAGTTTTTGGTCTTCAACATGTGTCCATTTGTCTTCAAGGATGACATCTATGTCTGAACACAGTGCCCTGAGCCTGGTCGATCCAATGCAGCTTAGAGTTGGGGGTCTCCATTCCCTTGTCTGGATGCTAGGCTTCTTAAAGGGGAAGTCTCATTGGCTCTTCTTGCTGTTCCATGACACTGCTAACTTAGGTTAATAAGCTTGTGGTCTTAACTGACTTCTAATTTAGTTTTACACATGTTGTCATAAACCCGTTTTCGTTTTCCCTTGTTCATTTTACAGTTTGCTTTTTTATCTAGGTGTAGGATCTGACACGTATTCCTGTGGAATATCTTATCTCCCCAGCCTTCTGAAGTCTTTCTGGATCTTGATTCTGTCATCCACCTTATTCACTGTGCCTTCCAATCACATCTGTGATTACTAGCGATTGGTCTCATTGAAGCCATTGATTAAAATTGTTAAACTAGCCAGGACTCAGGATAGAGGCCGGTGGCATGCCTTTAGCAACTTCACTTTATTTTAGCACAGATTCACTAATAACAGTGTTTGGATTCCCTCCTTGAGCCGGTTAGAAATTTACCCTAGGATGGGGGCTTCCCTGGTGGCACTGTGGTTAAGAATCTGCCTGCCAATGAAGGGGACACGGGTTCGAGCCCTGGTCCAGGAGGATCTCACATGCTGCGGAGCAACTAAGCCCATGCACCACAACTACTGAGCCTGCACTCTGGAGCCCACGAGCCACAACTGCTGAGCCCACGTGCCACAACTACTGAAGCCCGTGCACCTAGAGCCTGTGCTCCGCAACAAGAGAAGCCACCGCAATGAGAAGCCCGTGCAGCACAGTGAAGAGTAGCCCCCCCCGCCCCCGCTCACAGCAACTAGAGAAAGCCTGTGCACAGCAACAAAGACCCAACACAGCCAAAAATTAAATAAATAAATAAATAAATAAATTTTTTTAAAAAAAAAAAGAAAAAGAAATTTACCCTGGGATGTCCTCATCCTCGCATTTAAAATTTTTGTTTATAAGGAGAGTGTAGAGACTTCATCAGATGTGATGGTAGAAGCCAGGACTTCATGTTTACAGCATTCCCCTCCTCCATGGGCCTTGGAACTTTATCATAAAAGGAATGCCAGAATTTCCTGGCTCTCCAGTGGTTAGGACTGCACTCTCACTGCCAAGGGCCTGGGTTCGATCCCTGGTCAGGGAACTAAGATCCCTCAAGCTGCGGGCACGGCCGAAAAGAATAATAATAATAAAGAAATAAAAAGGAACGCCATTCGTCTGCCACGGGGCATTAGTGAACTTCTGGGGGCTACTATTGGTTTACTGGTAATGTTGCCCTAAGTACTTGCAAATCATGGCACTGATCATCTGTCCCCAAGTTTTGTGAGAGACAAGTAATAAAGTATAAATAGTGAAGCTCATCTACTTATGCTTCATGTTTTCAGTCCCTGCCTCATTTTTTCAACTTTTTTGCCTTCTTTATCTTCCCTCTGCTGGACCTGTTGATGAACTCAGCCTTTAGACCAGGGCTCACCTCAGTGCCTGCATCAGTTATGAAAGGGTCAGGCAGGGTACTGGTGGAATTAACGTCACCACTGAGTGGTACTTGAATGTAATCCTGTGACTAACCAGTGCACTAATTTTCATGATGGGGAGAAGCTCTGGTTGCCTATCAGCTGCCGACTTCCAAATTACCCTGTTCATTCATGTTCGTAACCTGTAAAGTTGGCCTCCTATTCCTTTTCCTTCCCTAAGTTTGCCCCAACACCTTCTAGGAGTGGGGACTCAATCCCCTGCCTGCTTCTCCTAAGCTTCCTTCCTCAAGAGTTTTGGTCCCGACTTGAGACCTGATGGCAATGGGTGAGCCTTTTGGAGCTTGAGCGTTATTGCTGAGATTCTATCCTGTTATCCCCCATCCCACCCTACCGTCCTCTTCCTCTGACCACCATGCCTTAACTGTCCTTGAGCTGGCAGGTCCTTCGTATGTCTGTACCGTCTAGTCAGCTCATTCATTTTGCATACCCTCAGTTTTCCCTCTTTTTTCTCTACCGCATGGACTCCCAAGGTGCTACCTGGTCCTAGCCTGGTTTTCTTGTGCCATGGGAACCCTCATACTTTTCCCTATTGCAAATCAGGATGACATTCACCTTATTCCTTTTCTTTGAGCAGATTTCTTATTCTCTGTGGATTCTCAAAGATCTCAAAAAGAGTTTTCAACTCAGAACTCTTTTATTTAGTAAGACATAATTTATTCTAGCCACAAGATTTACACTTACTTTCTGTAGCAGCTAGCTGTATTCTTTACAGTCTGTTCTGACTCTGATTCCTGCATCCCCAAAAGCAAAATAAGAAGTGGGCTATTTTGGGCTTCCCTGGTGGCGCAGTGGTTGAGAGTCCGCCTGCCGATGCAGGGGACGCGGGTTCCTGCCCCGGTCCGGGAAGATCCCACGTGCCGCGGAGCGGCAGGGCCCGTGAGCCATGGCCGCTGAGCCTGCGCGTCCGGAGCCTGTGCTCCGCAACGGGAGAGGCCACAACTGTGAGAGGCCCGCGTACCCCAAAAAAAAGAAAAAAAAGAATTGGGCTATTTTAACAGGATGTAGTGAAGAGAAACTTAGAAGGCTCTGGATTGGAATCCTTACTCCCCTATGTACTCTAAGTATATTTTAGGAGCTAAGAATATGAGCTGTGGGATAAGAAGAAACTGCATTCAAACCCAGGCTTTTCTGCTTACTTGCAATGTGACTTTCAGCAAGTTAATACGCTTGCTACCAAGCACGAGTTTCCTCATTCATGACGTGGGGATAACAGTATAAGTGAGATACTGTTCAGTAAAATAAGATATACCCCCAAACTGACAACTGTTAAATCTTCTTAATTGAATTGGCACTATGGATACAAACACAGGCTCCCTACCTTCAGTCTTAAACAGGTACTGAAAACTTGGGCAGATAATTGACTATTCTGAGCCTCAGTGTTTTCTTCTATAAAATGACAATAACAGTCGTCTTTCTTACAAGTTACAAAAAAATAGGCTGTTATGATGATAAAATAATATGACTTGTATAAATGTCTGCTGGTAACATATATGGGGCCTAATAGTTGCTCATTAAATATCAATCCTCTTTTCACATCCTCATATTATGTTACCTGTCCATATTGGTAGGATGTCTTATTTTTCTTGATTCCAATATTAGTTTTAAAACTTCCACATTTTGAAACAAAATTTTAAAATTTATGTGAAACTTACAATAAAAATTTTGCAAAGAAGGCTTGAATAAATGCAGAAATGTAACGTAATCCTAGGTGGGAAGACTTTCCATCATAAAAATGCCCATAGACTCTCCAAATTAATCTGTACATTTTGTGCAATTCTAATTAAAATTTCAGTAGTTTTTCTATTAGAAAATTTCAGAGTTCATGAAATAAAAAGTTTTTGAAAAAGAAAACTAGTGATATTTTATTAGACATTAAAACATACTGTAAAGATACATTAATTAAAACAGCATGGTATGGGTATAGGAGACTGGAACATAGTAGAGGCTTGGGTGGAAAAGACCCTTTTTAGTATGCTATAAAATTCATAAAAATATATGAATAAGTAGATAAGATAGATACCTACCTACATACATATATATTAAATTGGTATAATGCTCTGAAGAGGAGATCTGATAGAATTCTATTGACTTAGATTGTGACTGAGCAATTCCGTGAGAAGTAGATGTGTACACCAAGCAATATGTACAAGGTTATTGAATGTATCATTGTTAATGATTATTAGAAAATTGGAAACAATTTAAAAGTTCTTCAGTAGGGGTTGGTTGAATAAGCTGTGGACATTCATTTAAGGAAATATTCATCAGGCTATAAAAAGAATGAGATAGAGCTACACATGATCTGTTTTTAAGTGAAACATGCATATTATGGAACAGTATGATATTTTGAACCTGAGTCTGTTATTTTAGGGAAAAGGAATGTTTGTCTCTGTACTAAAAATTTTGGAAGGAGATACACCACGTTTTTATTAATTGTCTGGTGGGGTGTAAGATTATGTGTGATGATCTTTACTTTCTAATTTCTATTTTTTGCATTTAAATAGTGAACATGTATGTTATAATCAATAAGAACAGTCAAAATATTTCAACTACAGCTACATTCTCATTTTGTTGCCTTGCATTTTTGTAAAACTCAGCTGATTCTGTTCATTAATCTTCCCAAGACTATGTTTTATAAGACTATCCCATTCTTTTATACTTAACATTTTTTTGTATTTCCTTCCTTTTATCATTTGTGCATGTCCTTTTAAAGTCTGAAGCTCAGTGGCAAGCTTCTTGTGTTGCCTCAAGGGCCTCTTTCAATACCTCTCTTTTTAATTCCTCAGCAGGAAGCAATATAGATTAGTGGTTAAGTGTATAGACTGGTTTGGATTCAGACTCTACCATTTTTTAGTGCATGACCTTGGGCAAGTTATATAACTGCTGTATGACTCAGTTTCCTCATCTGGAAGGTAGATGCAAAATATCCATTATATGATAGTAATTATGTTGTAAGGTTCTTGTGCAGATTTAGTAAGTGTATACGTATGTAAGCACTAAGAACAATTCCTGATAATAGTAACTGTTCAGTAAATGTTACACTGCTGCTGTCACTACTATCTTTATTAGGATCAGTTCTTGTTTTTAAGACTTTCTTTACCATTATTTTCTAGAACAGCCTCAATCCAGGAAGTTACATGATGTTAGTCTGTCATGTCTTATCTAGCATGTTATCCATTTTTTGAAATCTAACTTTTACCATTCTAAAAAATCAAAAAACCCTTTTGACTCTGCTTATATTGTTCTTCGTGGGCTGTTGGGATTTTTAAAGATGTTAAATATGGTCTCTTGTCCTTGAATTCTCATCAGTTCCACTTCACCAACTGATTTCTTCCAATCAGTGTTAGAAGTAAATGTTTAATTAGTGCCAGGAGCATGTACTTTTTAGTGTGTAAGAACCAGGGAAAGCGCATTCAAATCTTTACAGAGGCCAGACAAGTGATACATAATGAAGTAGTCTGGGTGTAACAGAAAGGAGTTGATGGAAACAGTGGTGACCTAGAGAGCTCGGACCCTGCTGCCAATCTGTTCCTGTTAACTGTTGGCTGATTGCTAAGTGGGCCAAGTGTTGCTAGATTCTTCTGATTTTTTAAGAGAACCTGGAAATCTAGATTTTTGTATGGGCCAGTCAAAATCGTCAGTGACTTGTACCTTTGAAGGGTTTGCTCTTTTTTATTTCAGAATGGACTACTTTGTTTAAATTTCCTAGTAATTTTTGTTAAATCTAGATTTACATAACCTTTAGCACTTCTTATGTACTTAATCTAAGTCTTTACATAAGGAAGCTGTCAGAGACTTATCAAAGCTAGTCGATTGATTAAATAGTGCCCTTGTGTCCATGGTAATGTTGTTGATTTTAGACTTAGGTAACTTAGCTATAAGTGTGTCGGCTTGCCTAGGCTTTGGAAACAACCTTGTCTATTCCCAGTAAAGATAATTTTCATCTGCATTAGGGTGGTTGAGAAAATGGTTTCTTTATGACACTTCCCTCCCCCAAGACCAAAAGTGAATTGCCAAACCTTGAATTACGTCACTGGGTGAATTGTCGTGGTAAGAGTTTAGTAGCATATCTCTAAAGACTGCGTTCAACCACTCTGCAAGTCTGAAAAGTAGTCAGTGGTTGCTAAGAGATGTACTATTCAAGCATCTCCATAAACATATGTACTGCTGGAAGTGGCTCCTTAGTAATTTGTACTTCACATTTGTGGTTATATTTAGCTGAAAGGTACTGTAATTATCATGCAAATTATGCAAATCATCCAGCCTGTCCTTAAAAGTGACCTTTTGTTATTGTGTTTTAAAAACTGAAGACAAATTGGACATGATACAAAACCAACCCATGAAAAAATGTTAGGTTCTTAACTGAAATAAAATTCACGAGGCCTTGAATCTCAGCTCTAATACAAAGAACTATTTTCCAAACAAGTTCCTTGAATATGTCAAAATGCTTACATTTCTCTCTCAGAGTCTATAGCAAATAAAACTTTAGAGAGTTTATTTCTACCAGGAATTTTATCAGATAGACATAACCAGTTAACAATAAATTGCCCCATCCCATCCTGTCCAACTATAACTCAAAAACCTTAAAAAAGGGCTGTACTGCTCTGACTTCTGCATCCAGAGCCAGCTTGGTAGGCAAGGAACTCGCGCAGGGGCAGCGGGCCCTGTGCTTAGAAGGACCTTTTTCATGGTTTAACGCTTTGCTGTTGCTGTCTTGAAATTCTTAGTACTTTTTGAACAAGGAGCAGTACGTTTTCATTTTGCGCTGGGCCCACAAATTATGTAGCTAGTCCCTGCCTGTATCCCACTAAGTGCATCATCATGTACCATAGCAACTCTTTCTTGAAATGCTGACCGAATTAAAAATTTAAATCGCAGGGTTTTCTTGAATCAGTTGGAATAAGTGCTTGAGGGAGAATAGAATGGACTTTTCTACTTTGTAGGAAAAATGCTGAAATTAGGAGAGAAATAAAAGCCTGTGACTTGGCAGAGTTGTTCATGTTTGTATGACTGACACCTTTGAAATGTTTATACTGAGTTATAGGGGTCCTGAAGTCAGAACTGCTGGAAGCTTATAATGTGCAACCTTTTGATTCCTTGTCCACGCTGTGCTCGCTCAGTGGTTGCCCATAGGTCAGTTCATTTCATATGTTGGTCCTCTTGAGTTGTTACGATTCATGGGAGTCAGGCTGCCACTGGCTCTTCTTTCTTGGTTCTGGGCTGTTTTCTCCAGGTGCTTTATTACTTGATCGAGATGAGGGTATTAGGAAGATAATTTTTTTTCACCTAGCAGAGTAGCTTAAATGAAAAACAAAGCCAGACATGTAGAGATATGATTTTAGTTTGGTTTAAAACATTGAGAATACTAATTTCATTGATTATTTACTCTTTTTTTTACATGAAATAGCGCTGGGCAGTTGCTTCTTTATGTAGAAGAGGGTAATGGGCTTTTTGTTTGAAGTCTTTTACTCATATGGTTTATAAAGAAAACTAGCAAGCCCTGCCTGATCCTTCCCCAACCCAGAGTCTCATTCCCTGTAGGTAACCACATTCAGGTCTTCTAGCTGTTTCCTCATATGTATCTCCATAATTCTAAAGAGCACTCTTAACTGCCCTTTGTTGATGTTTTTCCTCTGTTCCTACTATAAGCCACTACATGTCTCCCTCTATGTCTTTCCAATGCAGTTATGTCACAAAATTTAATTCAATCAAATTGTAGTGTTTGCATTAGTATGACTGTGTATATGTTGTTCAGAGCCAAGACACACATTATGCTATAATTACATTTCTTTTCTTGTAGGGCTTTTTTTTTTTTTAACCCCTAGAATTAGTAGTTGCCTTATTTTTCACTTGCTTGCTTTCTTACGTAGTCGTCATTAGTATATCCCTTAGTTCTCTGAGAGCACCATACAACTCTTCCCAGTCTGGCCCACGCTGATAACTCGTCTTTTTTTTTTTTTCCTCTTGGAGGCCTTTTTTCTGGCGCTCCAGTCATCCTGCTCTAGTTGGCACTGGTTGCTTTCTCTAGGCTGTATCTGCAGTGGCCATCCTGGGACTTAGCTTTTCTGGACTATGTCTTTATTTCCTTGGTTTCCTCTCTTTCGTTTTGGTGGGATACATACTTTAAATGCTTCCAAAGAAAGCATGAATGGGATGTAAATTTTTTGAGCCCTGCTTCTCTGAAAATGGCTTTATTCTACCCACATACTTGGTTGATGTTTTGGCTAGGTTTGGATTTCTAGGTTGGAGCCCATCCTCCCTCAGCGGTTTTAAGGAATTGCTCTATTGTGCGCTAGCTTTCAGTGTTGGTGTTGAGAAGGCCTGTGCCAGCTGAATTCCTTATCCTTTATAGTGACCTGTTTTCGCTGTAAGCTTTTGTGATCTACTCTTTGTCCACAATGTCCGGAGACTTCAAAGTGTTGTGCTTTGTTCATTTATTGTGCAGAGGACATAATGGCCCTCATCTGTATTGAAACTCATGTACTCATGTCCTTTTTTCCTAGAAAATTACATTGAATTATTTCTCAGATAATTTCCTTCTCTTTATTTTCTCTGTTTCTCTGTCTCTGTACCCATTTAAAATGTCTGTTAGTCATGTGTTGGACCTTTTGGATTGATCCTTTAGTTTTCTTATCTTCTTTCTTCTGTTACAATCTTCATCGTTTGGTTATACTTTCAGCATAGATTTGCTCATTTTAATGCGCCAGTCCTTCTGAAACTTTTATTTCTGTTACATCTTGAATTTCCAAAAGCTCTATTTTATTTTCTGAATATTCATCTGTAATAGCATTCTGATTTTGTTTCAAGTATCTAGTAGACTTGTTTATTTCTGGGGATGTTATAGGTTCATTTTTTGCAGTTTTTTTCTGCTCCTTGCAGTATGGCTATTTCCTCTGAGTTCTTTTTTTTTTTTTTTTTTTTTTTTTTTTGTATAATCTATCTTTATTTTACTTTATACACAGTGACAATCAGAGAACAATCTTTCATGAGAGTAAAGAAGAGAGTTATGCATCCACCTAATGAATCTTATCTGTATAGATACCAAACCCTAGAATTCTGTAGGAAATTTCACTTATTTTTCAATTGCTATTTTTAAGCTGAATTTGCTGATTAATTGCCTTAATCTCCAACTCTCTTTGTTGATATAAATTCAACCACAGAAATGCCATTAATTAAGGAGCACTTAAAATGGGAAGAATTTCCATATCTCCTTGACTCCAATTTGAAAAAAACGTGGATTTCTTTTTAGTTTTTAGCTATTTCTTAAGATCTATTTGTATCACTCTAATTATTGAAAATAACATGCACACTTAAATACAAATTTGGCAGAATATGAATGTTCAAATAATCTTAATGTGGACAATTAACTGTTTTGTTACTTTCCCCTTTCTCTGCCATCCTAGACAGATGGTATCCCATCCCTTCCCTCGTGGAATGTTTTAAAGAGTATGCCTTCTGGTTCAAGGAAATGTAAATAATATCTTTGTTGGTAATGATTCAGATTCTAGTTTTAATGGTAATCATTACCAAACATTGCAAGAGTGGGTATGGAGTGGAGATCCCTCTAAACATGAAATTAGAGAGGTCTGAGGATCCAGAACAATGAGGAAATTCACCCCTGATTCCTGGAAGAATTCCTGAGAGGGAGACCATGAGACATAAGAGAGGAATGGTGATGTGGTCCATCTAGGAAGTTGGACCAAAGGCACATCAGCTAATCTGAGCTGATTGATGGATTGGCCAATGTTCTGTGGCCTAAGAATGTTACAGAAGTAGCAATAAGCTTGTAGACTTGAAGTAGCCATTCTCAGTGGTAATCAGTATTGATGAATGATTAATGGCTTGTAATTCCCTTCTCACCTACAAATCATGGCACAATTCTTGTGAGGCTTGGGAAGGAGAAGCTTTATTTTATTCACTGGGTGGTTAGTCTATGTCACAGGATAGAAAATAACATGAGTGCAACCAAGCTTAAAAGGCTTATAAGTAACTCCTAGGGAAGAGACTTGTGCCATATTCAAAGTTGCACACAGATAATACACCAGACTCAAGTAGTACAGTGTTTACTTGTAGCAAGAGGGGAAAGAGAGTGTACACAAGATCCAATCCCTTGCAATGCATTGGTCCTCCATGGCCAGCAGATCCATTCTACAGCCATGATAGGCAGCATTCTTTTTATGCAACTGAAACATTTCTGAAAAGTCAAGGATCTTTAGAACCCATCTGAGGTGCAGAGATTTCAGGTTAAAGGAAATCTATGCAAAATAATTTGTCAAATGAAGCATTCTGAGGTAAACAGCTATCCTCTAATGGATAAACTTTTATGAAATCATTGTGGGAACACAAAAATATTAATATACTATAATGCTGAAGGAGCATTGGCAAGACAAAGACTGCAATGTAAGAAAGGAAAAGAAGAAGGCAAAGAGTCAAAAGAAATAGGACACACGGATTTAGCAATTTAAGAATGGGGACAGTGGAAGGGAAGAATCTCACCTTCAGAAAGTAAACCCACCTAAGACTGATTATCAAGGAATTTTGGAAATCATCTGAGGTGAAAGTGAACAACTAAGGAAGCAATTTAAGAAAGAGAAAAAGCCTCTCATGTAGTCTAACCAAGTGGAAAGTATACGTATGAAAGATTTCCTCTCCCACTTTGTCCATGCAGTAGCAAAGGCATTCATGAAGTTAACTAAAGTATCAATTTTTAAGTTCTAAAGTCTCTTCAACTAAAGAATAAATAGCATGACAAATGTTGTACATTTTTAAAGTTCTATGCCAACCCCTGGATTAAACAAACTAAACAAGTATTGATATAATTTTCCTGCAAGCCTTTACTTTTCGGAGTTTAAGCATGTTAGCATATATGGTAAATCTTCAACAGAAAGATGCAGTGTTTCCCAAATTTAAGTCACTGAAATTTTTGCTAAAATTATTTCCAGGGATTAAAGATAAGAGCACCACAAATTACCAAAAGTGGTATTAAAATACAAATAAAAATGATACGGAAAAAAAGATACTAGGAGACAGGAAATAATTAAGTACAAATATCTGATTAAAGTTGATTTGAAATATTAAGATTTTGAGTACTTATGTGGAACTGGACACATGGCTAGTGTAGAATAATGGCTGCTCTTGACAAGGTTATGGAGAGGAGAGGAAAGATGTTGTGTGCCAACTGGGAAAAGCAATGGGCTTTATTTCTGTTAAAGGTACCAAAGCGTTAAGAAATATGTAGACAAATGAAGTGTATATGCCTGTTTGACATCCTTCAGATTAAATTTGGATTAAGGTATATGGTCACAAGCTTCAATAGATTTGAGCAAGAAAAACAAACTAAAACTAGAAAAGGTCTAAATCCCAAGACTTACCAAACTATTACAGTCTTCTTAGCATATCCCAAATAGCAAATACTTTATAATGCATTCTTCACTATTTATATCCATTGTTGTTTCATGCACCTAAAAGTGTCAGTACCATAGTATATAAGTTTGGTTATGAAGGCCTCAAACTTTTCAATTACCATTTTAGACAGGGCTTTTTTTTTTCTTTTTCACTGTTGTGGCCTCTCCGTTGCGGAGCACAGGCTCCGTACACGCAGGCTCAGCGGCCATGGCTCACGGGCCCAGCCGCTCCGCGGCATGTGGGATCTTCCCGGATCAGGGCACAAACCCGTGTCCCCTGCATCGGCAGGCGGACTCTCAACCACTGCGCCACCAGGGAAGCCCTGACAGGGTCCTATTTTAATGAACATATAACCAATGTGATTTGTGGTCTTAGGCCAGACTCTTTACTTAAAACCAGGTTTTTTAACTCAGGTTTTGACTTAAATACCTGAGTGGAAATTTGAGGAGAAAAGATGATGAGTTGATGGGTTCAATTTTTACCATGAGGGAGATTTTCAGTAAGCAGTTAAATATTCACATCTGAAGTTCAAAAATAAGATGGGCTAAAAATAAATATTTGGGGTTCATTAACAAATGATGGAAACTGAAGCCAAGGAAGTACTGAAGATCATTCAGATGGGCTGTTCAGATGGACAATATAAAGTGATATGAGAAAAAGCCTAGGGGAAAAAAAAAACACCTTGAAGGTAATAAACCTCATTATTTAATGCTTAGCCAGAGAAAAACAAGAATTCCTTATAGAATGACTACTTAACAAAGCCTATTTTATATGAAACTGTATCATATTATTGCCTTTCATTTTGAGTTCATTTTCTCTTTGCAAATCACACACACACAGACTTACACACCTAAATGCAGATTTCATAATTGTGGTTTAGGTACAATAATATTACAATAGCAACAAATGTTTGTGAAATTTTTACTATGCAGCAGATACTAGGCTAAGTTTTTTTTTTTTTTTTTATGAAAGAAAAAGAATATTCATTTATTTTTAATGACTTATTGGAACAAATACCTATAGATATCATTATATATATGATATATAAATTAATTATACAATATATCATGTATTAATTATTAAAACATACTCTGGTAAATATTATATATTCAATATGAAACAGGAGGAAAGGGGGCAGGGCACAACCTTTAAAAGAATTACATAGCCCGAGGACACAACATAAACTGATTAGAACAAAATAGGTCCAAGATGGCGGACGAGTCTACTTCCACTAGACCTTGAGCCTCAGTATACACTCATTGTAACACATCAGCAAGCTAAGCGACACACCCACAGGTGCCACGACAGTTCCAAGGATGACCATAAAGGTCAAAAAGTGGGCGGTGGCTCAATTCCTAGAAATCCCCACCCCTTCCCCAAAATAGCTGGAATACTCCTCCCACTCATCAGCGTATGAAATTACTCACCCCTATAAAACTAACAACCCCATACCCTGGTGCTGCCCTCGCCTTCTTTTTTTTTTTTTTTTTTTTTTTTAATAGGTATACCTGGATTTAATTCTCACTTCTACCGCTTGGTAGCTGGATAGCCTTAGGCAAGTTTCATACCTCCCTGAAATTTACTTAATTCAGTCTGTAAAATGGCATAATAACTTATTATAGCATCCTTTTAGGAATTTTAAATCAGTTCTTGAAATAAAAGTACACAATATATAGACAAGTATGGATTCCTCAATAGATGTTTGACCTTTCATTTCTCCAGTATCCCACCTGCATCAAATAAAGAAAAATACTTTTTAAAATTCACGAATATTTCATTGTTGTAAAGTTAAAGCCATAAAAATAATCAAATGGCCTACTATCATACCGTTAGAAGAAAAAAAAAAAAAGGTGTTCATGAGAGTTCCATATTAGAATACAAGTTTTCCTTAGGCACCTGTTTATGTATGCTATTCTGCTCTTTACAATAAATAATTAAATTTAAAAGACTTAATTCCTCACTTTTAAGACCTTATTAGTTTACAAATTACATATTGACCTATGCTAAATTTTATACCGACCCATGCTAATGAATTCAGTACAGAAAACAAAAAACACTGCACTCAAGCAAACTACATATATATATATATATATATAACTTATATGAGAATTGCTACTCCAGCTTTCTTTTGGTTTCCATTTGCATGAAATACCTTTTTCCATCCCCTTACTTTCAGTCTGTATGTGTCTCTAGGTCTGAAGTGGGTCTCTTGTAGACAGCAAATATATGGGTCTTGTTTTTGTATCCATTCAGCCAATCTGTGTCTTTTGGTGGGAGCATTTAGTCCATTTACATTTAAGGTAATTATCGATATGTGTGTTCCCATTCCCATTTTCTTAATTGTTTGGGGTTTGTTATTGTAGGTCTTTTCCTTCTTTTGTGTTTCTTGCCTAGAGAAGTTCCTTTAGCAGTTGTTGTAGAGCTGGTTTGGTGGTGCTGAACTCTCTCAGCTTTTGCTTGTCTGTAAAGGTTTTAATTTCTCCATCAAATCTGAATGAGATCCTTGCTGGGTAGAGTAATCTTGGTTGCAGGTTTTTCTCCTTCAACACTTTCAATATGTCCTGCCACTCCCTTCTGGCTTGCAGAGTTTCTGCTGAAAGATCAGCTGTTAACCTTATGGGGATTCCCTTGTGTGTTATTTGTTGTTTTTCCCTTGCTGCTTTTAATATGCTTTCTTTGTATTTAATTTTTGATAGTTTGATTAATATGTGTCTTGGCGTATTTCTCCTTGGATTTATCCTGTATGGGACTCTCTGTGCTTCCTGGACTTGATTAACTATTTCCTTTCCCATATTAGGGAAGTTTTCAACTATAATCTCTTCAAATATTTTCTCAGTCCCTTTCTTTTTCTCTTCTTCTTCTGGAACCCCTATAATTCGAATGCTGGTGCGTTTAATGTTGTCCCAGAGGTCTCTGAGACTGTCCTCAGTTCTTTTCATTCTTTTTTCTTTATTCTGCTCTGCAGTAGTTATTTCCACTATTTTATCTTCCAGGTCACTTATCCGTTCTTCTGCCTCAGTTATTCTGCTATTGATCCCATCTAGAGTACTTTTAATTTCATTTATTGTGTTGTTCATCGTTGCTTGTTTCATCTTTAGTTCTTCTAGGTCCTTGTTAACTGATTCTTGCATTTTGTCCATTCTATTGTCCATTCTATCTCCAAGATTTCGGATCAACCTTACTATCATTATTCTGAATTCTTTTTCTGGTAGACTGCCTATTTCCTCTTCATTTGTTAGGTCTGGTGGGTTTTTATCTTGCTCCTTCATCTGCTGTGTGTTTTTCTGTCTTTTCATTTTGCTTATCTTACTGTGTTTGTGGTCTCCTTTTTTGCAGGCTGAAGGTTCGTAGTTCCTGTTGTTTTTTGTGTCTGTCCCCAGTGGCTAAGGTTGGTTCAGTGGGTTGTGTCGGCTTCCTGGTGGAGGGTACTAGTGCCTGTATTCTGGTGGATGAGGCTGGATCTTGTCTTTCTGGTGGGCAGGTCCACGTCTGGTGGTGTGTTTTGGGGTGTCTGTAGACTTATTATGATTTTGGGCAGCCTCTCTGCTAATGGGTGGGGTTGTGTTCCTGTCTTGCTAGTTGTTTGGCATAGGATGTCCAGCACTGTAGCTTGCTGGTCGTTGAGTGAAGCTGGGTGCTGGCGTTGAGATGGAGATCTCTCGGAGATTTTTGCTGTTTGATACTATGTGCAGCTGGGAGGCCTCTTGTGGACCAGTGTCCTGAAGTTGGCTCTCCCACCTCAGAGGCACAGCACTGACTCCTGGCTGCAGCACCAAGAGCCTTTCATCCACAGGGCTCCTTAATTTGGGATGATTCGTTGACTATTCAGGTATTCCACAGATGCAGGGTATATCAAGTTGATTGTGGAGCTTTAATCCGCTGCTTCTGAGGCTGCTGGGAGAGAGTTCCCTTTCTCTTCTTTGTTCTCACAGCTCCCAGGGGCTCAGCTTTGGATTTGGCCCCGCCTGTGCGTGTAGGTCGCCGGAGGGCGTCTGTTCTTTGCTCAGACAGGACGGGGTTAAAGGAGCCGCTGATTCGGAGGCTCTGGCTCACTCAGGCCGGGGGGTAGGGAGGGTCACGGAGTGTGGGGCGGGCCTGCAGCGGCAGAGGCCGGCGTGACGTTGCAGCCTGAGGCGCGCCGTGCGATCTCCCGGGCGAGTTGTCCCTGGATCCCGGGACCCTGGCAGTGGCGGGCTGCACAGGCTCCCCGGAAGGGCGTGTGGCTAGTGACCTGTGTTCACACACAGGCCTCCTGGTGGCGGCAGCAGCGGCCTTAGCGTCTCATGTCTGTCTCTGGGCTCCGCACTTTTAGCCGCGGCTCGCGCCCGTCCCTGGAGCTCTCTCAAGCAGCGTTCTTAATCCCCTCTCCTCGTGCACCAGGAAACAAAGAGGGACGTAAAAGTCTCTTGCCTCTTCGGCAGGTCCAGACTTTTCCCCGGACTCTCTCCCGGCTAGCCGCGGTGCACTAACGCCCTGCAGGCTGTGTTCACGCCGCCAACCTCAGTCCTCTCCCGGCGCTCCGACAAAAGCCGGAGCCTCAGCTCCCAGTCCCGCCCGCCCCGGCGGGCGAGCAGAAAAGCCTCTCGGCTGGTGAGTTCCGGTCGGCCCGATCCTCTGCGCTGGAATCTGTCCGCTTTGCCCTCCGCACCCCTGTTGCTGTGCTCTCCTCCGCGGCTCCCAAGCTCCCCCACTCCGCCTCCCGAAGTCTCCACCCGCGAAGGGGCTTCCTAGTGTGTGGACACTTCTCCTCCTTCACAGCTCTCTCCCGCTGGTGCAGGACCCGTCCCTATCCTTTTGTCTCTGTTTAGTTTTTTCTTTTGCCCTAACCAGGTACGTGGGGGGTTCCTTGCCTTTTGGGAGGTCTGAGGTCTTCTGCCAGCGTTCAGTAGGTGCTCCGTAGGAGTTGTTCCACGCGTAGATGTATTTCTGGTGTATCTGTGGGGAGGAAGGTGATCTCCGCGTCTTACTCTTCCGCCATCTTCCCGGAAGTCCTCCCTCTGAGTTCTTTATGATGGTTTGTTTTGGTCTCTATCTTTTATGTTAGAGTGTTTGGTGATCTTTGACAATATTCATAGTTATACGTTAGTCCAAAAAAAGCCTCCTAGAGGGCTTCCCTGGTAGTGCAGTGGTTGAGAGTCCGCCTGCCTGTGCAGGGGACACAGGTTCGTGCCCCAGTCCGGGAAGATCCCACATGCCGCGGAGCGGCTGGGCCCGTGAGCCATGGCCGCTAAGCCTGCGCGTCTGGAGCCTGTGCTCCGCAACGGGAGAGGCCACAACAGTGAGAGGCCCGCGTACCACAAAAAAAAGAAAAAAAGCCTCCTAGAACCTGTGTCTGTGAGTGTGAGTGTGTGTGTGTGTGTGTGTGTGTGTGCGTGCGTGCGCGCACGCGCGCGTAAGTGGGAGACACTTGGCACATTAGGCAGAGGCCTTGCCATTTCATTGAGAAACCTTCAAATATTAGTATATCTGTAGGTGTTTTCCTCTTGAGGCTGTCAATTTCCCCAAAAAGGGACCGTCTAATCTCCTGCCTCAGTCAGAATTGAGAGCTTAGTCAGGGAAGGGCCTGGCAAAGGTCATGTTCTTCAGCATGCAGAATTTTATTAAATCCCATTATTTTCAATAACTGTTTTACTTTAGCTATATCTGATATCCCCAAGACTAGAGACTTACTCATTTTTTCCCTCCAGACCTTGATTTTCAATCTTCAGTACACTGCATGGGACAGAGGATCTGGGAGGTCTTGTTACTCTTTCTCCAGGCTTTCAGTCAGTTCTGCTGTTTCTAGCTCCTCACACCCTTGACATCAAATATATCTGGTGCCGTCAATTCTTATGCCTTTTAAGGGTTCCCTGGTGTGAATTGGCTTGCTTCTTGTTGGCGTCCCTCCCTGCTGGCAGAATGGAAAAACATTTAGCAGAGTGGAGAAAGAGGAAACCTAAGATAGTTACCCCTTGCCATCTACTTTCCATCTTTGAGAGATGTGCAAATTTGTCTAATCTTCTCTCCAATCCTTTCTGCCCCATGAATTTCTTCCATTTTTATTCTTTTTACTCTCACTTCAGGGAGTGTTCAAGAGGAGAGAGGTTCAGTCTCCCAAGTCTAACTGAAAGACCCTAACTACCTTTTTCATTTTGCCCTTTTAATTTCACTGTAGATTTATTATGAGGTTCAGGGGAGGTTCTTTGGCTAAATCACTAGGCAGTTCATCACTGTCTGTTAGTTTCAGGAAGGCTGATTTTGTAAACTAGGAGACAGCATGTTGACAGGTCTGTCTTCGCTCTGTAATCACCCTGGAAACTCCAGCTTCGCTTCTTTGACAACAAGTTGCCTGTTACATTGTAGGGAGCATAGTCTACCTAGGCATTTACAAATACTGGATTATGTTTTTCATTGCTTTTTTTTTTTGTGGGGAGTGTTTGAAGTGTATATATGACTAAGCACACAAATATTACTTTGTTTTGGAAATTAGAGCTCATCCCACTCTCTCCTCTGTTTGGGCCTGTGCACTGTTCTACCTTTTCTTTTGTCTCATACATCATGAAATCATCAAGAGTGTGTTCTGTAGAGCAGCAGAAAATTAGTTTATATACTGCAATTCATCTTTCTCAAAGAACATAGAATATATAATATTTGTGGCTTTAAAACTCACTCAGGTTAGGTGCCTGGTAATACATTTTCTTTGAGGACCTAATGGAAACATTAGTTAAATAATTTTTGTTTAATTATTATGTGTTCATTAAACTCTTAAAGATTAACAGTACAGGGCTTCCCTGGTGGCGCAGTGGTTGAGAGTCCGCCTGCCGATGCAGGGGACATGGGTTCGTGCCCCGGTCCGGGAAGATCCCACATGCCGCGGAGCGGCTGGGCCCGTGAGCCATGGCCGCTGAGCCTGTGCGTCCGGAGCCTGTGCTCCGCAATGGGAGAGGCCACAACAGTGAGAGGCCTGCGTACCGCAAAAAAAAAAAAAAAAAAAAAAAAAAGATTAACAGTACATAAGCATGGTTGATTCAAGTTTTGCTAAAAGTACACCCCCTCAAACCTTCTCCTACGTTAGTTGCAAATTACTCATTAAGCCCTTTTACAACACTTGAAAATAGAAACCAACTAAAAAAATAGAACTCAAAGGATAATGATTTCTATTAACAAGGAATGGAATGAGTAGGTTAGAAATCTTCTGTCATTTTATGCAGGCATTAGGTAAGAGATACTGAGCCGGTGGGGCCTTTTTTGCCCATAGCGTTCACATCTTTCTTTCTTAGACCGTTTCTTGTGGAAATGTTTAGTTGACTTGCTCATTGCTTTCCTGTGGACTCCAAGTTTGTTCGTGTGTGTGTGCATGCGCTCAGCAAAGAGGACAATCCCTGGTGCGTGCAGAGATTGACTGATTGACTGGTTGATTGATTGCATGACAAAGTAGGCAGAGAGATGGCAGGTATTTTAACCACATCTTCTGTTTAGATAGGCTGCTGGTGAAGGTATGTGTTATTGAATCTGCCATGAACACTTCCTTCACCTCTAACTCCTAATTTCTTCATGGATGTCACTTCCTATAGCAGCCTTCCCTGATCACTCCACTTCTCCCAAATAGAGTAGATGTGTCTGCTATGTATTTATATAGTATCCTGAGCCACTTACCATGCTGCTTATTTCCCTGTATCCCTCATTGCGTTAGGCTCTGTAAAAGCAGTGTTGCTCATCATTGTATCCCTGACACCTTGCCCAGTGACTGGTGACATACTCATTTGAAACATTCATTGTTTGAATGGATGCATGACATTGTACAGTCAAAAATTTTGTCTGTCTCACTGCCCAGTTTTGAAGACTATTCTTCAGTTTGTGCTTTCTGCCATTATGTAAAGGGATTTTTTTTTTTTTTTGTCTGTAACTCTGTCTTTTGTTCAAAGAAAAGCACCAAAGTAGATGATTTATTTGATTACTGCCCACTGCGTTCTTCTGCTGTCGGTCTCAGCCTCAGTCTTAATCACCTGAAATCATGCTGTCCTGATAGCTTTTTTTGGTAATTAGGGTAGTCTCTTCATTTGTATGCTCTCTATATGCTCTTGAAATGTTTTCCTATGAAGTCAACATTAGAACTATGAGTTTTGTTTTATTGCAATGATAATGAAGGTATGAAGAACTCAGTAAAATTCAAACCAGTCTCCAAGTTTGTTCTTCAGCTAGAGGAACCTGCCCACTATTGTTTAAAAAAAAAAAAAAAAAGGCAGCCTTATTGAGATATAATTCATATACCATAGAATTCAGCCTTTTAAAGTTTACAATTTGATGTTTTTTAATATATTCCACAGAGTTGTGTAACCGTCACTGTTATATGATTGCAGAACACTTTTTATCATTTCCCAAAGACACAGCCTACTCATTAGCAGCCACTCCTCGTTCTGTTCTCTGTCTCTGTGGATTTGCCTATTCTGGACTTTTCACATAAATGGAATCATACAATATGTGGCCTTTTTGTGTCTGGCTTCTTTCACTTGGCATGATGTTTGAGAGGTTCATCCATGTGGTAACATATTTTTGTACTTCATTCCTTTTTACGGCTGAATAATATTCCACTGCAAGCACACTTTGCAGCAGTTGATGGGCGTTGGGGTTATTTCCACTTTTTGGCTGTTATGAATCATGCTGCAGTGAACATTCATGTACAAGTTTTTGTGTTGACATATGTTTTCAATTCTGATAAGATGGGATCTTATCAGGATTCAGTTATTGCCTTTAGATTACAAATGATTGGGAACTTAAAAATAATGTTATTCATGTATAACGTACATATGGAAATCGTAAGTGTTTACCTCAGTGGTGAACACACCCATGTAATAAGAGCCACGATCTAGAAAGAGAACATTGCCAGTATTGTTGGGAACTCTGATGCTTGCTTTGGTGTGGGTTATCTAAATTTACTTGAATGCTCTGGCAGAGCTGAAAGCTTAACTATATATTTGGAACGTAAGCTCAGTAGATGGCTTATTGTATAGAACTGCGGTGATTGAGGTAATGGACTCTAGGGTCTCAACTGCTTGGGTTCAAATCCCAGCTCTACTGCTTGAGACCATGCTCAAGTTACTTAGCATCTCTCTGCCCCAATTTCCTCTTCTGAAAAATGGGAGTAAGACTACCTCATAGGGAGTATTAATATAAGTAGATTGCTTAGAAAATTGCCTGATGATCATACTAAGTGCTGTATATGTGTTACCTATTATTATGATTATTGTTATGATTGTTATTATTGTGTATATCTTCTCTAGAGTATAAGCTACCCTTGTCTGACTTATTTATCACTGTATTCCCAAAGACTAGCACTGTGCCTGGCACATAATAGATTTTCAATAATTTTTTGAGGAAGGAAGGGAGGGAGGGAGGGAGAAAGGAAGGAAGGAAGGAAGGAAGAGAGGGAGGGAGGAAGGAAGGAAGGAAGGAAGGAAGGAAGGAAGGGATTTTAAGTGAGTGGCAGAATTCCCAAATCCTTTTCTGAAACTGCTTTTGACAGCGACACTGTCTTTTATTTACAACAGCTTTTGGAGCTGTTTGACAGCGAAGACCCACGGGAACGGGACTACTTAAAAACAGTCTTACACAGAATTTATGGCAAGTTTCTTGGTCTTAGAGCATTTATCCGAAAACAGATTAACAATATTTTTCTAAGGTAAGTGGAGGGTGGGGGAAGAAGGAGAAGCAAAGTTGGTGGTTTTATAGAAGTATTAAGTAAACCTCAAATATTTGACCATAGTGTCCTGACTTTTTCTCTTTTTTCTTTTTCTTTTATCTCCTCTCCTCCCCTCCCCTCCCCTCTTCTTTTCTGTCTCTTTTTAGGTTTGTTTATGAAACAGAACACTTCAATGGTGTAGCTGAACTGCTGGAAATATTAGGAAGGTAAGCACATTTTTATCTCATTGCTAATCTCAGGTGAATGTCGTTGTGACAGGTTCAGGTGGCACAGGGAAATGCTGCCCCAAATCCCTTGCTTGTATGTACGTCGGGTCTCATCTGTGCTTATAGCATGTTTCCCAGCTGACTCTACAAGGCACAGTTTTGTGTTTCCCTTGTTCCATAATTATGAATTGCTATTTTTTTGGAATGACTGAAAGAGCTAACAGTTTATTCAGTATTCATCTAATTGCAGTCAGGCCAGTTACATCTTATTCTTGTCAGTTTCGTTTCTAGGCTACCTCTCCTCTGCCATAATTTTTGAAAGTAAGTTTATAATAAGTTAGAAAGATTGCCATTTTCAAAGAGTCCATGTACCCAAGTCAAGTTCTTGAACAGCTGCTGCCTGGAGTAGTGGAATGAATTGGAAAGAGACAGCTGTTGTGTGGGTTTCTACACACAAGAGAGCTAATGTAACTGGACGATGTGATTACTTAGTCTCTCCTCGTAATATGAGGAGAGAGGGAAGGTGGAGTCACACGGTTCTCTCTGGGACTTCCCATAGTTGGGCTCTTTACCCAGGGGTAATCTTGGCCTGGGCCAATTTCAGGAACGGGAAGGAATGATGTCTGGAAATGGAAAGGGTCATGAGTGAGCAAGGCAAGCGATTATTTGGGGAAGGAAAAGAGGGAAGGAAAAATACAGAGTTGTTGATACAAAAGCTTTTGGGAACTATCCAACTAGGTGTGAGATCTCAGGAGCCTTTGCTGGGAGATCAGAAGCAAATTTCCTTCTTTTAAATTTCCTTCCTACTTAAAGATATTCTTTAAAGCAACTAAGAAGTCTTGAATGCCACTGGGGTGGGTTTTGGGTTGTTCTGGACTAAACATAAACTGATTAAGATTTAACCGAATCTCACAGGAACAGTGTCTCAATTTAGCTTGTTGTGGTAACATTGCTAATTCATGTCTCTTTTCTTTTTCCTAGTATTATCAATGGCTTTGCTTTACCTCTTAAGGCAGAACACAAACAGTTTCTGGTGAAAGTGTTGATCCCTTTACACACTGTGAGGAGCTTATCACTCTTCCATGCCCAGGTAGAATCTTGTACAACTACTTTTGGAAGCAAAATAAAGTTTGTAAACCCAGTGTTTCATTGATATTGTTATTTACTTAATTTACACAAACAAAATGCTTGTTAAAGTTTAAAATATTCCCCAAGGCAAATAAAATGTGTATATATTTTCCTATGTATAGGAGTATCATGGGAATATTTTTCAAGTGGGAGAAGCATTTGTTTAATCATATCATTTTACAGAGAGAATTTAGATACTTGCCCAAGTTCACACAATTATATACTGAACAGGTTGCATATAATAAAATGTAATGGGCTTTTCAGATTTGTACCTTTGGACATGTGTAATCATTTTGGGATGTTCTTGAATCTTTTAGCTCATCCTCATTTTGCATTAGTCTATCCTTGCCCTTTGCCCCCTCTTCTAGTTCATCCACCATTTCTTTCTCACTTTCTATATACAAATAACACTCTCACAAGTAAACAAATCAATCAGTATTTTCACTTACTTTTATTTTTAGCCTCCATTACTTTAAAAAGCACACCCTGTCTAGTCCCCACTCTAATTTCCCTGCTAAAACTGCCTTGCCTGGTAAGCATGTCAGTAGGAGGTAGATAAATGATCTAGTGGCATTTTAATTTTACCAGTTCAAACCTCTGACACCCCCCTCCTTGCAATGGGAATGTTTTGAGTTTGCATAAAAATGTAACACATTTTTCAGAGTGGTGTTCCTCTTTAAATGTGAAATGCTGTGTTTCGAGGAAAAATTAGTCCATATGCTTCTAATTTAGAACACCATCAAAATGTTGTTTCGCAAGGGTGGATTTCTTGTCCAAGAATCTTTACGAGCCCTTTTGCAGATCTTGTCTCTAGTGTTTGAAATAGGATATCACACTTCATGATCATTTACAAATTCTTACCTCGATGAGTTAGCATCAGATGTAGAACTCTTCGTGTTTGTCCAGGGCTCTACCTGTGGCAGGTACAACCTTTTACCTTTCCATGAAGCTGCTTCAGTTTGCGCGTGCCATTTCATGCCACCAGCAATGTTTTTAATAAGTGCCTGCTTCTCATATAGGACTCTTCTGGAACCACAGTAAACCCCAGTACTGTTGATGTTCCAGCAGAGAGAAAAGAAGCCCATGAGATGTAGCTCAAACTATATGTAGATGAGATACTTTCAGAATATACTGGATGTGCTGTTTCACCTCTGCTTTTCATTAGCTGAATATTTCATGTCCCAATATTCTTTTTAAAAAAATTTCCCTGGAGCCTTGTTAGTGTCAATCTTTGGCTTGAAAAAGTAGCTTCATATTTTGCTTTATATATATTTTATTTTAAAAATGAATTGAATGTGAAGTTATTAAAACCAGACTCTGGAAACTTTTTAGGGCTTTTTAATAATACATCTTTGAGCCCTGAGTATATAGAATTTCCAATTTTGTCTTTTGTCTGTTTGTTTCTCCAGCTGGCATATTGCATAGTACAGTTTCTGGAGAAAGATCCTTCACTCACAGAACCAGTAAGTATTTTTTCCATAATTTCAAAAAACTTCAGAAAGACCACTTTTCATGGTGTATAGAAGAAAATTAACTGCAATTTGTTTTTCTCCTTTTCATTTTAGGTTATTAGGGGATTAATGAAATTTTGGCCCAAAACATGTAGTCAAAAAGAGGTAAGTGCTCAATGTCAGTGTGTTAATAGCTTACTAGAGCACTGAGATAATAAGCGTGTGTAAAAATGCATTATCTCCTCTAATCCTTATTGTGACTCAGCAAGGCAGGACTGTAAATATTCTCATTTTACTAGTTATGAAACTGCTATTTAGAGGTTAAGTAGCCTACCTGGGTATGCTAAGTACAGGTGATTAGGCCACAACCTGCCTCCCTGATGCCTGAACCCTGGGCTTTTACACTGGGCTGCTCAGCCCTGGGTAAGCCCAAGACAGACCCCAGTCATGTGTCCAACTGTCTAGCTCTACTGATGTCCCCTTCCTAGTGAGCACCTACATAATATGAAGGTTTTCCTGTCACTGTTGATAGATGCTACAGCAAGCTGCCCCAATACCTACTTTAAAGCATCATGTAGGTGGGATCTTACTGTGCACAATCTTAAAATATATTACAGACCTTTAGTTTCAGCTGTTCACAAGTGGCCCTGGAAATCTCTGATCTACAATCATTTGTACTTTTGCCAAGACCTAAGTGAGCGTGTGCTGTGTGAGGTTTCCGTGGAGGAAGTGAAGCTCTTAGCCTCGCGGTGAGCCTAGCTGGGCACCAGATCTGCACCCACTTTTCTGAAAGGTTAGAAACCATATGGAAAATGGCCCACAAACAAAGGTCAGCTGTTAGTTTTTCATTTGGAGAGTATTTTGGAAGAACTTCAGAATGTTTCTCAACAAATGGCAAGGCTCGACTATATTTCGCTTTTAACAGAAACACCCTCCTTCTCAAATCAGCTACAATTCTCCAAAACCCTACTTTACACATTTTCAGAAAATCATCTAATTTCTTAATATCTGTTAGGTAAGATTAAACTATGCATTGCTACCCAGATGCATCTCAAGATACGAAAACGTCATGTTTTGTACTTTAATTGCAGGCTTACTTTTTTTTCTAGGCAGTTATTTCTTCATGCCTAAATAGGAAAGTGGTTTTAACTTCTCTGTCAGTTTTCCATTATATTGGAAACGAGTGACCCTACTATTGATTTGACTCCATTTTGTGATCTAAAAGCTGTGGTTTTGGAGGCAGATGGTACTGAGGTCACAAGATTCATTGTGCTCTGTAGCGAGTGAGTGTGTTCATATGTATATGTGTGTAAGTGTGGAGATTGGGTCCGTGTGTGCTGAGGGGTTTAAAGTGGCGTGTGTGTGTGGCTGAACCTCCTCATTTGTCTCTCTGACTCTGTGTGTTCTGCGAACTGGTGTCTCTTAGAGGAGCGCCTAGCACATAGCAGGGGCTGTAAACGTTTGGCAAATATCTGCGTGTGCTGCCGCTGTGAGCTTTGTCCATCGTGCCGGAGGGCCACTTGCCCACTGTTTTAAAAATATGGAGGAGGGGAGGAGAGCCCCAAAGGGATAGTCCCGTTTCCCAGGGCCCTGCTGCAGTGTGTAAGTACCCCTCATTCTGTATAGTAGATGTAGCACATGGAGTATTTTTTCCAAAGTAAATAGAATCACATTTTCAATGCCGTAGGGAATTTGTTCTTAACAAGTACTCTCTGGTGAATTCCTTGTGAAATGAACATCTAACATAAGTTAAACCCTGATTTGTTTTGTTCATGTTTGGTTTTATGTATAAATTTTCATTATATTAAAACTGTGCAAAACGCTCATTATTCCTCTTTGTCCATATGGATTTTTTAATCAAGCACCTGACACTTTGTGTTTTGCCTGTACTTCCAGGTTATGTTCCTTGGGGAGCTGGAAGAAATATTGGATGTGATTGAACCTTCACAGTTTGTTAAAATCCAAGAACCTTTGTTTAAACAAATTGCCAAGTGTGTCTCTAGCCCCCATTTTCAGGTTAGTGATAAGAGGGCGTGAGCCAGAGTGGCTTATAAAACATGTATTATTTTGGTGAAGTTTCATTGGTATTGAAAGAAATGTAATGGACACTAACTAATGTAATGGACCCTAACTGTTGTGGGGTTTTTTTGTTTTATTTATTTATTTATTTTTGCGGTACGCGGGCCTCTCACTGTTGTGGCCTCTCCTGTGGCGGAGCACAGGCTCTGGACGCGCAGGCTCAGCGACCATGGCTCACGGGCCCAGCCGCTCCACGGCATGTGGGACCTTCCCGGACCGGGGCACAAACCCGTGTCCCCTGCATCGGCAGGCGGACTCTCAACCACTGCGCCACCAGGGAAGCCCTACCTGTTGTTTTTATTGGCTGATTTTTCACACGATAACAATACTTTTGGTAATCACCACCTTCATCTTGAACACTTGCTACATGACAGCCGCTGTGATGGTGCTTTCTGTCCAGTAACTTGAATTCTCATGACCACTCTGCAAGGAGGGCATTATGATTTTTACAGATGTAAACACTGACCCTCAAAGTGGTAAAATAACATGTCTCAAGTAAAAGGGCTGAATAAGAGGTGGACTGGTAGGGCTCCTATAGTGTGTAAGAGAGAATGCTGAATAAAGCTTAAAAGAAAAAGAGAATGCTGATATTCTATCCTGTGCTAGATGTTTTACATACGTTACTCCTAAACTTCAAATTATCCTCTGAGGCTTTCCCCCCACTTTCTAGATGAGATAAATGAGGCTCAGAGAATGATTTGCTCAAGTTCCCCAGTTAACAGGGAGTGGGGAGTCACATAGGCGTCGCTCCTGGTGAAAGCCCGTGCCCTTCCTGTGGCACCACTCTGCCTCCTTGTGGCCGCTCTGGGAGAACACAGGGAGGGTGAGCCTGGGCAACCCTTTTCTCGACTGGGGACATCTTAGCAGTGCTGTGGGACCCACACTGGAGAGAAGAAGGTGATCTTGGGTGAAACACGTTAGGTTTTATACTTTGGCTGTCTCACCAAAGGTCCAAGTCACAGACCTAGAGAACTGACTCTTTATATACTGCCTGTTGATTTGAAGAGACTGTTCAGATTGTATTTGGCAGCACAGAACCCCATTGCTAACATGGGGGACTTGATGGTGGACTTTTCTCTGAGCTGTCATTATCCTGCATAGTTAGAGACACTGGCTGTAGTTGTTGTTTCAATTTTTGACCTAAAGACATCTTAGTATGTCAAGTCAGTGATCTTATGACAACTTTGCAACTGTACCACAAAGCCAAAAAAACAAAAAAAGAGTAGAAACCATTACATGAACCATTACCTTCAGATGATATGACACGTCTAGATTTTTTTAAAATGCGGGACACTATGTACATGTTTTACATATTACACATGGCCTGTGGTGCTCAAATATCTGGATTGTTTACCTTATTTTTCAGTTTTTATCATGTGTTTGTGGTAATGGAGGGCAAAGAGTGGGACTCTCTTCTCAAATGAGTACCACCAGGAAGCCTTAAATGAAGCTCAGAAGCTTAGAGAGGAGACAGACTGTCATAATTAGCTAGGGCTGTGTCTTAGGGCTACTCTAACAAAATACCACAGACTCTGGTGGCTTATAAACAACAGAACTTTTTTCTCACAGTCCTGGAGGCTGGCAGTCTGAGATCAGAGTGGCAGCAGCGTTGGGTGAGGGCTCTCTTCTGGGTCGCAGACTTCTTGCTGTATCCTCACATGGTGGAAGGGGCTAGGGAGCTCTTGGGAGCCTCTTTTAAAAGGTACCAATCCCATCGTCTTTGGAGGTTAGGATCTCAACATAGGAGTTTTGGGGGGACACAAACATTTAGACTGCAGCAGGCTTCCATAACAAAACACCCCACACTGTGTGGCTTAAACAACAGGAATTGATTTCTCATAGTTCTGTAGACTGGAAGTCTGAGATCCGAGTGCCAGTGTGGTATGCTTCTCTGAGGGCTCTTTCTGGCTTGCACATCTCACTGTGTCCTCACATGGCCTTTCCCTCCTGCATGCTTGAGGAAAGAAAAGGAAATCTCTCTCTTCCTCTCCGTATAAGGCCACCAAGCCTATCGTATTAGGGCCCCACCCATATGACCTCATTTAACCTTAATCAACTCCTATCTCCAAATGCGCTCATACTAGGGGTTAGGGCTTCAGCATTTGGATTTCCTGCAGGAGGGGGAGACGGAGATGGAGGTAGGGGAGCGGGAACACAATTCAGTCCATAGCAGAAGGAAAAAAAATTTAAATTCCTTGACAGAAGTAAAACTGAGAACAAAAGAAAGAAGGAGAGTAAAGAAGTTCTTTGTTCATTAATTGAGTGTTCATTGGTTCATCCAACAAACATTTATCGAGTGTCACTCTGTGTAGTCAGATGCCGCTCACTACTTGCCCAGGTGAGGCATTGGGGTTAGAAGGCTCTGAGCTAGAGACACTGCACTGTGTGTGTGCAGGAAGACAGTGGGTCCCAGGAAAGTAGTGGTTCTGTCCTGCTGTCAGACATGCTAGTTTTCACTTTGCATAAGCAGTGCCTTTCCTCTTTAAAGGGCTTTGCTGGATACTGACTTTCTTTCTGTAAGTGATTTTACATATTGGTGAATAGATACATAGAGCTTAGGATACTTATTAGCATTAAGTAGCAGGTAAATATCAGACTCATAGTTGGATATAGGAAAAGCCTAGGTCTCTCTGCCTTTACTAGCATCCTCTTGTGGTCTCTTTAAAAATTTCTCCTATGGGTTGTTTTCAGAACAGCCTCATGCCTATTCCTCCTCTTCACCCTGCCCTTTCCTTGCCTTGTGCTCTACCTGCCTCAGCCACATGTATGCCTCATGTTTCTAGACACATTGTCCATGTTGGTGCCTCTGCCCCCCTTTCCTATAATTCCTTTGGCTTCTTTCCTTCATCCTTCAAAGCCCAGCTTAGATGCTATGGCCTATGGTACATTTCTGCCCCTCTTCCTCTCCCCCGAGTCATCTGGATTGTTCTTTCTGCTCTTTCCTCTGGCTCTTTATTTCTAGATCTGATACAGCATCTATCACAGTTCATGTTGGATTGGGGATCGTGGAACCCCCTTTCCCTACCAGCACACGAGCTCCATAGGGATGATAGAGTGAAGAGGTTAAGCAGGGACTTAGGAGTCTGTCACTTGCTAGCCATGTGACCTTGAGGCTATGGCTTATCTCCTCTGAGCCTCAGTTTCCTCATTTGCAAAATAGAAATAATGGTACCTACTCTGTGTGTTGGTTGTGAGGATTAAATGAGAAAATATGTAAGTGAAACACTTACCACAGTGCCTGGCATATAGTAAACATTCAATAATAGTGAATTATTTTCTTTGTACTCTTGAGTGTCTAGTGCCTTATGAGACCCAGGAATTTTTTGTGAACCAAATTGAATAATGTAAATGGAAAGGTTCTAATTTCCCAGAGTCTATTGGTGGGCACAGGTTGTACCATTTTATTAAATTAAATGATTACATTTAAGTTAAATTTAAATTTATTTAATTAAAACATAATTTCTTAATCTGTATGAATAAAAGAAGCTGCTCTTTTTTCCCTTTCCCCATATAACTACTCTTTTTAGAGGTTTTTAGATTTTTTATTTTTTTGAGACTTTGGTTTATTGAAATTATTATTGTTATTTTAGATTACTTTTTAGATTTTTTTTTGAGGGCTTCCTCTGAATTCAGAGAGTCAGTTGATAAATGTGGCAGTCCGAAAAAAGGGGTCTGAGATAGCAAGCGAATGTATGTACAGCCAGTATCCCTGAGTCCTAAACTGAGTGACTTCCTCCTGGCTTACCCAGTTCAAAGGCAGGGACCAGAAATGAACTCCGGAAAGAGTCTGGGCACTAGACTCACATCCCAGTTTATCATTGACTAGCAGTGTGACAGTGGCCAGGTTCCCAGCCTCTCTGAACCTCAGTGCCCTCTTCTGTACAGTGATTGCCACTCCTTGGATGGTGGTAAGGATGACACATTCTGCCTGCAGGGTGGGCACAGTGCCTGGCCATAGGAGGTGCTTAGCAAATGCGCCTGCTCTGCAGGGATGGGCAGCTGGGTTTTCTTCAGCAGCTACTGACTGAAGGCCAGCCACGCGCTGCACCTTGTGGTTGATCTACAGTGTGCGGGATGAAAGAGGTGAGCCAAGAAGGGGATTAAAGTGATGGGGAAAACAGTGTAGCATATAGAAGTAGGGTGAGGGTGTCTGGAGCTTGCGAGCTGTGTAGGGAAAATGTGGAATCAGATTAAATGGGCATTGTTAAAGGAGAATATAAATAAGTAGGTAGGAAAACTTCTTTTTCATCCCCAAACTGATGAACCACTTCGGAACTTTCTGAAAGATTTTAAACCCACAAAAATGTAAAGTGTGATTAATATTTAATTTTATACTTGATTGAATGATATTAAGATCATCTTAAAATACTTTTGTTTGAAGAGATTATACTTTTGTTTTATCTTTCTCTCTTAACATTTTATTTTTCTTTTCTCAAAGGTGGCAGAAAGGGCACTCTATTATTGGAATAATGAATACATCATGAGTTTGATAGAAGAAAACTCTAATGTCATCCTTCCCATCATGTTTTCCAGTCTTTATAGGATTTCAAAAGAACATTGGAATCCGTAGGTTTCCACAGTTTTCCCCCTCCGTCCCTCCCTCCTCCCCTTCCTTCCTTGCTTCCTTCCTTCTTCCCTCCCCCCTCCCTCCATCCCTCCTTCCCTCCTTCTCTCTCTCCCCGCTCCTTTGGCCTCTCTTCCTCCCTCCTTCTCTTTTGCTTAATAAAATGTCTTGCATGTATGCTCTGCGTCAGATGTTGTGCTTGATGCTGAAGATAGATATGTGAAAAGATAAAATCCCTACATTTTAGAAATTCACTGACTGGTTGGGGAGACCCACAAATAAACAGATATTTTATAAAACAGTGTTTTAAGTGCTGTTATGTTCAGATATCTGTTTACTTGAGGGCTTCTTGACCTGTCTGTGAAGGTAGCTGAGGTATTTTGGGGATGCTCTGGATCAAGAGGAGAAGTTTGTGGATATTGCTAGGGTGATGATGCTCAAACCGAATCTTAAAAGAATTTGGCAGGTGGATGGGATGGAGAAGTCCATTCAGATAGTGGGTCTACCCATCACATCAAAAAGGCACAAAAAGGTAAGAAGCACCTGTCGTGTTCTGAGACCTGTGAATTTGGGAGGGCTGAAGCACAAGGTCATTTGGGGAGGTTGCTGGAAGGTAGGGTTAGAAAGTGGAGTGGTGCCCACGTGAGTCTTCACCCACTGGATGATAAGGAAACACTAAAGAGTTGTAAGAAGGGAAGTGCTCTGAACTGATTTGCATTTTAACAAGATCCATTTCTTGAAAACCAGTTCAGTCACTATATGGGTTCTCTAGGGGGAAAAACATTTTAAAATGTTCAAAGAGGAGTTTATCCTCTAGTCTTATGAAAGTTAAAGCATTCTGTATTTGAAGAGCTTTACATATTTCTCTGTGGAATAGAAAGAAAATTTAATGTGGCATTAAAAATTAGAGATAATTTAGTATATTCGTAGTATGTTTGTCTAAAAGTTTTACATACAACTATAAAATACCATATTTCTTAATTTTCACATTTGTCAATTTTTATGACTAAAACTTACAAGAATAAAGAGCTAGCAAACAAATCTCATTATGTAGATAGCCTCTTGAGAACCTAGAGAGTGGTTCTAGCAAGTGTCTGTAACTGCTCAGTAGCTTGTATTTGGCTCTTCTCCATCACTGCCCATCCTATTTGAGAAGGTCGTTCCCCATAAGTTTCCCTTTTAATGGACACAGGGCAGAAGCAACACAGCAAGTCCACTTTCTTATAAATGTTTTAGAAACATCAAACCCAGGGTTTATTATATGGCCTAACTTTTACCAATGCCTTTTTCAATGGTATTTGAAACACACTAAAGGGAAGTAATGTCGTGTAGTTTTGCAAAGGGCAGTGTTATTTAGGCTCGAGTCTGAATATACCAAGCCCGTCACGGCCGAGTCCTCACATTGCCAAGAGCTTATTCTTCCCCTTGATAAGCATAGGCAGCCGTTTGGCTCTTTAGCTGTTTAGTATTCCACAGCTAGTAGCAGCCATCACCAGCTTGCCAGTTACCTTACCAGCCTGTGTATTGGGTCAGCAAGGGGACTAAGGAGTGGATGGACTGATGCAACTCCCAACTAGAGACGTAACTCGTATTAAACTGCCCTGCTTACAGAGGCTTGGTATCATCTTTGAATATGAATTATAGATATATAAAATTTGTTACCATGGGAACAGCCTTTGATTTTGATGAATTATGTATATTATCACTTTAAAAATAAAATTCTATGCAAATTCAGGTCTTGAAGGTTGGTCCTACCACAGGTGCTCATTCTTAGGGTGAAGTTGCTTTATTTTTATACTTGCCTTTTTACTAAATTAAATTAACAAGTGCCCACAGGCAAGTCTATTCTGGGTACCCATAGTTAAGAGGGCAAAATTAGATTTTGTTTTTCTAATCCTGCCAACCCCTCAGAAAGATATCTTACCTAAAGAATGTAGCTCTCTTGATGTGGAAGTGAATTGTAGGTCATTTCTAGTTGTTCCAACTAAAAAGGGAGGGAGACTGCAGTGTGAGGAGCTCATTCAGATAAAGGCTGTACATCCGCTCTCTTCATTCAGCATCCCATTATGTAGGACTAACCAATACGTTACCTTCTCTCTGTGCTTCCAGGGCTATCGTGGCATTAGTGTACAACGTGTTGAAGGCGTTTATGGAAATGAACAGCACCATGTTTGATGAGCTGACAGCCACATACAAGTCAGATCGTCAGCGGTAACTTTTTAAAGCTTTTTTGTCAGCCGTGCATAATACCATTGAGTTCTTTTTTTGCTCTTTGCTGAAGTTGCCTAATTGTACCTGAAATCCTAAGCAGCACATTTTATTTATTTCCATATTCATTTTCACATGATCATTAGCTGTGACTTTATTAGTCTGCCACTGGGTAACAAAGTGTCATTTTGAAAAAGGCTGCTTTCCTTCTTCCCTTCCATACTGTTTCTCTTCTGCCTCAGGGTTAAGAGCCTGGCACATAACTGGTATTTCAGGTCCACTTAAGGGGACCATCAGGTAGTTTGCCATCTGGAGTCACTCCCATTCTGAACTAGATTTCTGAACTGATTTGTACTTCACTCCAGCAGCAGGAGAGATGAGGCACCGTTTTTGTTTAGCTCTTTGGCCCGGAACTTACTTTCTATACTAAAACCCAACAAATTCCTTATGATTTAGAGAGCAGTGAAAAGAACAAGGAGGTAGAGTGTATTATACAGATCTTGAAATGTTTAAGATCAAAGGAGAGCAGAAACCAGTTGAACTCTTTATCGTAAATGCTCTGGTTTAGTAGGCCTTTGTTGAGTTCATTTACATGATTCTTCAATTTTGATATTTCTTGTTCAATGTGTTCACTTTCCAAAAGATGTTGTCTTAGTCTGTTTGGGCTGCTATGACAAAAGACCACATGGGTATTTTATGGGTAGCTTATAAAGAACAAAAATGTATTGCTCACAGTTGAGGAGTCTAGACGTCCAAGAGCGTGGCACCAGCATGGTTGGATGAGGGACCTCTTTCTGGTTCATATCTGGTCTCACTATGTCTTCACATGGTGGAAGGGACAAGGGATCTCTGTGGGGTCTCTTTTATAAGAGCACTAATCCCATCCATGAGGGCTCCACCCTCATGACCTAATCACTTCCCCAAAGCCCCACCTACTAATACCGTCACCTCTGTGGGTTAGGATTTCAGCATATGAATTTTGGGGGCACACAGATATTCAGACCCTGGCTTGATATACTTGGAGAGATTGAGGAAAGTCTGGAGAGCTTGTTAGTAGTTGAGCCTCTGGGTTGGCTTTTCTCATCCAGAAGAAAATGTCAGCTTTGTGTATATCATAAAACCACGGACCTTCAAGGATTCCAGAGTTTTCATACTTAAGACCTGGCGGAACCTCCTGAGCAAAACTATCTGTGGTTCCCTTGCATCTTTGCCCAATTTTTAATGTGTTACTTGGATTTTAGATAAAAAGAACAATGAAAGGAAAGGTTTGGTGGCAGGGACAAAGGACCTTCACAGTGATTTTTTTTTTTTTTTTTCTGGTACGCGGGCCTCTCACTGTTGTGGCCTCTCCCGTTGCCGGAGCACAGGCTCCGGACGCGCAGGCTCAGCGGCCATGGCTCACGGGCCCAGCCGCTCCGCGACGTGTGGGATCTTCCCGGACCGGGGCACAAACCCGTGTCCCCTGCATCGGCAGGCGGACTCTCAACCACTGCGCCACCAGGGAAGCCGATTTTTTTGTTTTAATTACCAGGATGCAGTATAGAAAAGTGACTTAATTATGGACTATGGCGAGTGTTTAACGGTAGAGAGAAGAGACTGAGATTTTTTATGCCACATTGAAATAAATACCAGTTATTGGATATGTTGTACCATACCTAAAGAACTTTTAATTTACTATACAGTATTTATAGTTGCTGCAAATCATTAAATTTATAGTAACCCTCCATGTTCCAAACTTAAATTAAAATCTTTAAAAAAATGTTATTTAAGTAAAGGGGATACAGGACACATTTTTATACTGTGACATACAATTAAGGAGTGCATTGTACATAATATCCTTTCTTTTATGGTAAGTAAAAACCCATTTTTATTATCCTAGTTGAATAAGGATTAAATCTGTAGAATTCCATTAAGACTATTAAAGACCTTATTTCTAAAATATTCAAATCGATTGAATTAAATTCATTCATTTCTGTTGAATTTCAGAACTGTTTTCTGATCATTTATCATTTAAACTAAATAGGCCAAACTCTTGAAAAAGATAAGAATGAACCAAGGGGACCAGGAATAGACACTATGAAGCTGATTCTGATAATCTGGTAAATTAAAGCGACTTATAGTGAGTGGACTTTCTTAATAACAGAAGGGTTTTTTTAAAGCCAGGGTAATATTTTGTCAAGTGAGCAATAGAAAGTTGTACTGAATAGTTGGAAATACTGGTTTTTCCATGGATGTGGGAAGAGAAAAAGAGACTAAAGAGATTTATTTGGTATTGTTAGACAAGAAATGAAAGGAGGATTTCACTTCTGGAAGGCAAGAAGTAACTAACTGTTTCAGTTCAGATCAAAATTTTTTAAGTATTACAAATCTGAAAACAGGTGGGTGTAGTAAGTAACACTCATAGATATTGATACATATGCCAACATTAGTGCTCTGTGAAATTGAAATTGGAAGAGAGTTTGACATTATCTCTAGTATGACAACTTGGTGGAGTTTTAAATTGCCACCTACAGGGAGAGAGAAAAGTGGGAAAGTATGGGGGTGACAGAAGCTATCTCAGAAATATTTAGGATTTTTGAAGATAAAGTTGTCAGTGTAAAAGATGTATGATAACTCAGCAAGAAGTTCATCTGGAAGAAAAGCCCCACAGGATAGACTGCGATGATGCCATGCAACTCTTGATCAAAGACTCGTGAAATGCTTCAGTAACAAGATGAGTGTTTTAATCATGTCAGCACTTAATTTAAACTGCAGATTAGGGCAGTAAGAACCTAACATATGTTTAAGCTGTTTTTTAGTTGGATAAGGTCTCTAAGCCCTTGCTTACCATCTTCTTCCTCCTCCAAATAGGAAGATCAATATGCATTGAAACTCAGCAGGATCTGTAGAATTTACTTTTAAATCAGTGTTCTGTGATAACATTTATTTAGACCTAATATTATCCCCAGACTGTACTGAGAAACCGAAAGTGATAATTTACCAAACAGCTTGCTTTACAGTTAAGAATCTAGTATCCATAATGGTTGGAGAATTATCTAATCTTGCCCTTGTTACCCTATAAATAAAAATTTTCAGGATCAAAATTACCAAATAGGTAATTGTTTGAAAAACTATTACACTCACTGAAATTCATATTGTGCAGATTGTATTTGAGCTGGTTGGAACTAGTTGTAGTAAACAAGACTTAAATGACCGAAATAATAATTATAAAATGATAATATTAATTACCATATTATATAATTAAATGTTCCCTCAATACCCTAGTGGAATGAGGTTATAAAATTCCTTAGATATTTCTAGAGACATTTTGGCAGGGGGATGAAGATTAATTTCTGTTGCTGTAGATATCAATATAACTTTTAAAAAATTGGTGACAATAAAAAATATGAGGCAATGGAATTATATACACATTTCACTTAACCTATGTGGATTTCCTTCCCTGAGTACATATTGTACTGTAGTGAAGTACGAAATTCTTACTAAGTGGAGTTAAATTCTTGCCAAGTGAAGTTGCTTAAGGACCATAATCTGCCATGCCTGGGGTGGCAGAGCCCCTGTTTTCAGGATTTATCTGAACTTATGGATTCACAGATGTTATCTGGGTCTGCTGTTTACTGGTTCATCACAACATGAAGAAACTAGGGACAGTGTAGTGAATTATTTTTAATAAATATGAAATTATTTAATGTATAGTATAGCCATGTGTTCCTGATTTGTGTACTTACTACTTCATTGATGTTAAAGTTAACGTTCTTTATTTTATAAAAATATGGTAATCTAAAAATGTCCTTGGCAAAATAAAATTTGTTTACTCTATCTATCTATCTATCTATCTGTCTATCTGTCTATCTATCTATCTGTTTATTTTTGGCTGTGTTGGGTCTTCGTTGCTGCGCACAGCTTTCTCTAGTTGCGGTGAGTGGGAGCTACTCTTCGTTGAGGTGTGCAGGCTTCTCATTGTGGTGACTTCTCTTGTTGCAGAGCACGGTCTCTAGGCACATGGGCTTCAGCAGTTGTGGCTCGCAGGCTCTAGAGCGCAGGCTCAGTAGTTGTGGCGCTCGGGCTTAGTTGCTCCACGGCATGTGGGATCTTCCCGGACCAGGGCTCGAACCTGTGTCCCCTGCACTGGCAGGCGGATTCTTAACCACTGCTCCACCAGGGGAGTCCCTACCCTATTTTGAACATCTAGTTTTTTGGTAAATTTTACCAAACAGTGAAATCTGAAAATTCTGGAAGTCATTAGTCAAATTGATATTGAGCCAAATTTGAAGGCTTGGAACGTTACAGATTTAATACCCAATAATATCAACAAAGTTCTGTCCAGAATTAAAACTGAAATCACAGAAGAATGTTTAATTTGTCCATATATATAGGTATAAAATAAGTTAGTAATGTGGATTTTGTGGTTTAATACTTGTAAGAACAAGATTCTGCTAAAGAGTTTACATATACATAATGTAAGAAAAATGAGTAATAATAAAGAGGAAGTATATTTTCTTGACCTACTACATTCTTTGTATCAGTGTCATCTCTATCAACCCTTTTGAGAAACTATTTGGAGACAAAAAGAAAATCAGATTTGAACTAAACCCAAAGTAAAAATGAATAATGTACCATTGGTTTTAGGATAACAGATACATAAAAATGATCATCATTTTTCTTTCTTGGTAATTTTGAAGTTAATTTTCTTTATTAAGCTAAGTATAAAGGAATATTAATGTAAAATATTAAAATATTCTTGTCATCTCCTACTCTAGTTTATGTCTATATAAGTGTCAAGAAAAAATAAAAAGCGAGAGAGAGAAAAACCAAAAATGCCAAACTTTTCAGAGACCTTTTAAAAAGTCTGGGGAAAAGTATGTCAAAGGGGCAGTTATTGTTGGATAATCTCTTTAAACTTTCTCAGTTGTTTACCTTGTATTCTATTTTTTCCCCAGTGAGAAAAAGAAAGAAAAGGAGCGTGAAGAATTGTGGAAAAAACTGGAGGATCTGGAGTTAAAGAGAGGTCTTAGACGTGATGGGATAATTCCAACTTAACAGAAATAATGACAACAACCTTACTAACCTGTGGAGTCACACATTTATGTAGTAGAAGATGGAACAGCAGTTTTCTGTATTGTGCAACTTTACAGTAGATTTCACATTTGTTTCATTATTACAACAGCACTGTATATACCTGTCTCTAAGTAAAGGAAAAAAAAATAAGGACTTCAGTCCAAAGTTTGGACAGTAGATGGACTTCTCAGAACTTGGCAAACATAATCATTGTTCTAACCCTCTTTTAAAAGAAAAAAAAAAAGCAGTCTTCAAAGATCTGTCAATGAAATTTGTATATTAAAATTCCATTATTGGGAGTTCCTTATTTATCATTAGCAGAGAGTATGAAACAATTTTCAAATGTGAACAATCTTAAATTTAGCTTGTCTTTCTGCTAAGCTGTTAAGTGTATTTATAGTAAAGGAAGGGAAAAAAAAAGACTGTCATTTCCTTATAAGTTTGTATAACATCCTCCTCTGGGTAACTTGACTGTAATTTGACATCTTTTCCTTTTGCACATCTTCATGAGTTGAATGTCCACGTGGAATGGGGCCATGAATTATAAAGGTCCCTGATAAAAGTTTTGTTCACTGGAGTGAACATCTTTCCAGTAAGCAGGTAGTCCTGGTACTCCTTTAGTTTTAAAATTAGGAGTAAAAGAGAGCAGGTGATAAACATAGTAGGGAAGGGAATTTTGGATTCACGCATCAGTTTATGGTGACTCCAAATCAATGTCTTGAATCCTTTGAAAACAGGCACTGGGACATCATAGGGTTCAGTACCTGACCAGTATTAGTTATGTACGTCATTGAACACACAAACCAGAGATGTTTTAGAAATGTCAGAAGACATCCTTTTGGACCATTTTGAAATAAGAAAGACAAACACTAAACAGTACAACCATGAAATTGATCACCAGGATTGCGAATCTAATTGGGAATAGAGTCGAGCAAACAGCTTGGACTGTTTGGAGTTGTTGCCTTACTTTTTAATATGTATTTATAAAGTATTCCAGCAAAAGAGGATGAAGCCTCTGGGAAAAAAAGAAACATATTACAGTGTTTTTTGTAGATTCTCATTCTATATCCCATCACAGCGCCAGCCCTGTTTTTAGCCAGAAAGGATTCAGGATAAACATTATTATGCATTCTGAATTGAATGCGTGTTCCTAACTACTGTATTTGTTACCAAAAGTGGTTCTACAAATGCTACTGAAAAAATCTGGAAATTCCTAATGTCCTGAGTGTTAATAATAAAGTTTAAAAATGCTTTTATATCAAAGGTGCATTGTGACCAAATTGTTTAAGAAAAACAAAAAACAAAATCTAAGGCTGTATTATAGATCTATCTTATTGGCTCTCTGCTTTGTATTTAAAAGAGGAAGCTTACATCTTGGGGAGTTAAAATGCTGATAAAACTTGTGTACATTATGTACTTACCTAAAGCAGTTGCATTATTATGTACTGAAAGATATGTGTTTTGGGATTTATTTCCAGGATGCTTTTGCTTGTTATGGACTTGGCAGCAGTGAGTTGATAATCCTAAACAATCCCTTCCAGCAGTATTCGTGGTATAGAGCTGATTCTGCGTTCATGTGTTGAATTGTGATAGTAGCAAACAGGAACATATGAACTGTTGTTGCTCTTAATAGAAATATGGTATCAATATGGGCTTGTATATTTTCTTCCTTCCATTTAAAATATAAGGTAGAATATGCAGTTTTATTCTTTACAAGAAAAAAGGAAAAAAAGAAGCCACTGACCTTTCTCCCCTACTAAGCGTTTCAGGATTATCAGGTCACAGTTTGTGCGTAAAAGTCAGCTGATTATGGATATTGTCATCTCAATAACTTTGTAAAACAAAAACAAAATTTGGCATTGTTAATTCTGAAAAAGAAACAGCAGTAAAGGAGTCATATGCAATACCAAACACAACATGGTTTAATGGAATTAATAGATTTTTTTTTTTTTTTTTTTTTTTTTTTTTTTAAGGAACGTTAATGGGAATTCAATGTAAAGCTGGCAGAGGCTGCCAAAGATGAAAACAACTTACTTTAAAAGTACTGGAGCAAAGGTGCAAGTTCAAATGCTAAAGATAAAAATAAATTTGTAACGAATCATCTCCTTTAGCCCTTTGATTTTAGCCTGTTAGTTTTAACTCTGCTTTACATTTAATTTTGATAATATAAACTTTTGTTTGCCATTAATTCATCTTTTTAGATTGAGGACATTACAATCACAGGTTTATGAAATATCTCTGCCCATTAGAATGAAATGCAGTCATTTGAGATGAGAAAGACCAGGATCCTTTTTTGCACCTTACCCTGTCCTCAGAGTTAAGGTGAGAGCTACACCGATATCCTTGATGTCAATTTCATATGTTGATCATTCCAAACTGAGAAGAATAAAGCCAAATTTTAGACATATTTAAAGTTATTATAGATATATGTCTAAAATTCATAGGGCAACTTCTGAGAAGAAACACTGTCTTTTCTTTTTTAACTGAAAGTGACAATGTGGCATTTGTCACGTTGTGTCCAGTGATGCACAGTAACTGAGGTAATCTGACTGTTGCACTATGTGACATATTTAAGGACGTACTTGCTGCATTTGCAGCAGCCCTCTCTTTGTCCTTTCCCACATTTCTGCTGTTGCTGCAACTTGAGTTAATTGTGACAAATGCATCTTTGTGTTATATTTTGTTTGCTTCCTAATTTCCAGAACTATATATAAATATATTTTTTAAATAGCAAATATTGTAGTTAGTGAGTGATGATCACTCCAACCTTATCCCTACCATATTGGTTTCAGGGGTAGGATTAAGAGTGTCTTTGGAAGAAAAAACAAAAAACAAAAACAGAACCCTGTGGTTTAGAAGGATGCTGAGGCCTTAGGCTGTGGGCCTAGAACAACCATGTGAGTGAATTGACCCATCTCATACTTTGAATCAAGCATGCATTCCTTTTCTCGTTGTGCAGGTGTCTCTAGTTGTTTTCCTTCAGTGTTTTCGTCCTTTTAAATTTTATTATATTTTGCTCTCCCTGACATCTGTTTTTTATAAAATAAAAAATAAAAAAAGTAAGACATAGATAATACCCTCAATGCCTCTGGATACTCACAAGCAGGGTTATGCTCCTTCATCTTGGGCTTGCTTGCCTAAATGGAAGGGTTTAATTTATTTTGTACCTCCTTCTATGCGTGGGACAGTCCAGGGTGCAGAGCTAGGAATTGCTTATAATTGCACCTGCTATACTTAAATGTATAGCCCTAGGCTCAATCACACTATGGAAAGAAAAAAAAAAAGTATATTTAGAGCTTTAAAAGCTTTTTTATTTTTTTGTGGGGATCGGGGGGTGGGAAAGGGAAGATGTATGGATGTTATTGGCATTTTTAAATGTTCAGAGGTTTTTGTTTTGTTTTGTTTTGTTTCTTCTGTTTTGTTTTTTCTTCCCTTTAATTGGATGCACTGACCTGGCCCAAGAAATGAAGAGATTCTCTCTTTTGATGCTATTACCAATGTTACAACAAAGTGACAGTCACCTGTAGCAAAAAGGTGGCACCAGACATGATCAGTGATATTTTATTTGCACATCAATATTTTTATTTTTATATTCTGGCTCAGCTGCTTCTCTGAGTGGAGTTAAGGAATGAGCCACAAAGGATTTTTGTAGTAGCTATATTGGCAATGCATTTTATATTTCTCAGTATTTAATTTTGAAACTCTAAAAGGATTGTGCATCTTGAGAGAAAGTTGAGCAAATTTTAATCTAGTGTTAATTTTTGCTGCTTCTTGTGCACGATAGCAGCAGTAGTATCTCTCTTGGAAATAAACATCCCATATTATGATGTCTATGAATATAGGTTTCCTTTTCTACCCTCCCTTCCTCCCTCCTTCCTTCCCTCCCTCCCTCCCTCCCTCCTTTCTTTCCTTCCTTCCTTCCCTTCTCTTTCTTTACTTTTTTGGAAATCACTTATTGTATATAAGTTGTAATCCAGACCTCATGTATCAATGGGGAACTTTCAAATATAAATATTACCAATACATTTTCTGGTTGTTGTCTGATTTTTGATTGAGGTATAATGAGAATGACATGTCCATTGCTTTTGGTTTGAGGATTTCGCTTTAGCTTCATAAATCTTTTGGTATTTTAGTATTTCATTGTTTTAGCAGGAGAGGGCAGCAAAAGTTCATTTTCCCTGTTAGAAATGCTGTGGTTCATGATTGGTTTTAAATTTAGTTGTGTGTGTGTTTTTTTTAAACAGCATCTGTTTGTGGGTAGAGGTAAAAATGAAACATTTTTGATATGAAAAGTTGCATATGAAAATTATAGACTGGTTCAACCAGACAGTGAAGACTTCTGATCCACATTAAAGTTAAAATGCCACAAAGCAATCTTCCAGCGCTGGCTAAAATATGCTACTTCCTTTTCAAACACAACAAAATGCAAGCCGAGTCTTAAAACATTTGGAGTTTTAAAATGTCTTTCTTTGAAAATGATTTACTTTCTTCAAAGTGGTAACAGAAACAAAAATGAAGGTGCTCCCAAAGGGAAATGTAACCTTCCCCTTTCACAGGTGTGTGAGAGGTTCTGTACTGTGGGTGCATCCTAATAAAGAAGCAGTGAAGAGTTTTCAGGTGCCTGGCTGTGTGTATTTGTTTGTTTGTCTGTTTCTGATGTCCATGGCCTTTTTGAACCATACTAATGGTAGATGTGATCCATGTAGCTGTGAGGCAGTGGGGTTGGTATGTTCAGGCTTTCAACTTGAGAAAATCAGTTTGTGATTAGGGAGCGGTCCAATGTCTATTGCTGGATAACAAACTACCCCAAAACTTGGTGACAGAACATTTGTTCACAAATGTATGGTGTGGGCAGGACTTGGCAATAATGTCTTGTCTCTGCTATTCAAGTATCAACTTGGGTTTATCAAGTGGGATAGGAGAATTCATTTCCAACATGGCTCACTCATATGGCTGTTGGCAAGTTGGTGCTGGCTGTTGGCTTGGGGTTCAGCCAGAGGCCTCAGTTCTTCTTGACATGGGCCTCCTTATGGGGATGCCTTCTTGGGCTTCCTCACAGCATGACAACTAGGAATGAGTGTTTTAAGAGACAGGAAGTGGACACTGCCAATACTTTAAGGCCTGGGCCCAGAAACTGTCATGGCATCACTTCTGTAATATTTTCTTGGTCAAACAATGACAAGATCTGCTCAGATACAAGTGGAGGGGACATAGGCCTCATCATGATGTGTTGAGAGGAGTGTCATCTGTAGCCAACCATGGGATGTGCTTTCTTTGTAAAGCATTTGATTTAGGTGTGCTTTCCTCTCTTGGCTAATTAAATCATATCAGATTTGGAACCATGTAGAGTTAACCAATTACTGTTTCATGTTCAGTTAAACTCTGACTTGGGGAGGGAAAAATCTTTGTAAATTTAGCAGTTTTGTATTTCAAAGCATGACCATTTTAGCATCTGAAGGTCGTAAGTTATTTACCAAGAAGAAACTTGTAACAAAGAAGGGTTAAAAGAAATTTAGGGTTCAAAGAAATTTAAGAGTTGATTTTCATGAAATATCTAATCCTTTCTATAACGTTGCCTCCTGCCTGTAAACACTATATTATAATGGAGGCAAAGTTAATGTACAGTCCAATTCCTATTTCCTGGAGTTTTATATAATATTGTGTCCTGGTGGTTTCTCTTAGATCAAATTCACATTAGATTTTTTTTTTTTAACAGAGACTAACTATGGGATAGTTAACCAAGACTAACTATAGGATAAGGGGAATTAAAATTAGATTTTTTTTCTGATTATGATACATGTTCAATGTATAATTTATTCTTGAAAAGAAAGATTTTAAAGAACAAGTTTAATAACTACATGCTGTGCCCCATACCTAAAAGTCCACTGCAAGTCATGTGCATTCATTGATTGATTGGAGCAGTGTTTATTGATTACCTCTGTCCATAGTCTTGCCCATTCTCTGATGTGCAGATTTCCTGCCTCTTTCGTGTCTCATTTAATTTATTTCACCTCTTGCAATCAAAGTCTGAATTAACTGTACAATTTGAGTCACATTTTGCTGCTACCAGATGATATGAGGCCTCAGAACCAGGATGGATATCAGCAACGGCCCCCTTTGTCCTCCCCAAAGCTCTTCAGGCGAGATGTCTCTGTCTAGAGTCACCCAAGGTGACGGCCGTGGACTTGGAAATCAGAGACTCTTGGAATCATTTGGCTTCTGACATTTATCAGCTGTGTGACTTTGGGGAAATCGCTTGATCTAAGCCTCAGTTTTCTTTGTAAAATGCAGGTAGAATGGTGCTTATAGTGTTGTTATATTCCATTAGGTAATATATGTAAAGTAGTTAGCATAAAGCTTGGCACATGGTAACCTGAAAAAATATTATTACCTTTAATAAATGCTTATTTTATTAAATCCAAAAGTTAAACCCAAAGTTAACAAAAGGATAGAAGTAATAAAGATTAGAGCAGAGATAAACAGAATAGTGAATAGAAATCAATGAAACCAAAAGTTGGTACTTTGAAAAGATCAGCAAAATGAACAAGCCTTTAGCTAGATGGACTAAGTAAAAGATGACTCAAGTTACTAAACTCAGAAATGAAAGTGGAGGTATCACTGCTGATTCTACAGAAATAAAAAAGTATAAGAGAGTACTATGAATGATTGTATGCAAAAAAAATTGGATAGCCTAGATGAAATGATTAAATCACAGTGAAATAGAAAATCTGAATAGACATGTAGGTAGTAAGGGGATTGAGTCAGTAATAAAAAATCTCCCAATAAAGAAAAGTCCTGGTCCTGACAGCGTCACTGGTAAATTCTACCAAACATTTAAAAAAGAATTAATACCAATCCCTCTCAAATGTTTCCAAAAAATTGAACAGGAGAGGACACTTCCTAACTCATTCTGTCAGATAAGCATAACCCTGACACCAAAAATAGACAAAGATACTACAAGAAAACTAAATGCCAATATACCTTATAAACATCGATGCAAAAATCTTCAGCAAATTACTAGCAAACAGAATTCAGCAGCATATTTAAAAGGATTATGCACCATGACCAACTGGGATTTATTCCTGGAATGCAAGGGTGGTACAACATACAAAAATCAATTAATGTAATACACCACATCAACAAAATGAAGGGGGAAAAAAACTCCACACAATCATCTCAATTTATGCAGCAAAAGCATTTGAGAAAATTCAACACCTTTTCATGATAAAAACACTCAACAAAATAGGAATAGAAGGAAACTACCTCAACATAATATTGAGTGGGCCAAAAGGTTCGTTCTGTTTTTTTTTTTCCCGTAAGATGGCTCCAGTAGCACTTAGTGGTCTTTAGCTTCATTCAAAACAATTTGTTAGATTGTGTGTGACAGCTATATCAGTGTGCATTTAAAAAAAGACATAAATATTGGTGAATTTTTGTGTAGCCATTTTAATATTGAAGATGGAAGAAAACATTTTCGACATATTATGCTTTATTATTTCAAGAAAGGTAAAAATGCAACTGAAACATACAAAAAGATTTGTGCAGTGTACGGAGAAGGTGCTGTGACTGATCAAACATGTCAAAAGTGGTTTGTGAAATTTCGTGCTGGAGATTTCTCGCTGGACGATGCTCCATGGTTGGGTAGACCCCTTGAAGTTGATAGCGATCAAATTGAGACATTAACTGAGAACAATCAGCTTTATACCATGTGGGAGATAGCTGACATACTCAAAATATCCAAATCAAGTGTTGAAAATCATTTGCACCATCTTGGTTATGTGAATCACTTTGATGTTTGTGTTTCACATTAAGCGAAAAAAACCTTCTTGACCATATTTCCACATGCGGTTCTCTACTGAAACGAAAGGAAAGCGTTGCGTTTTTAAAACAAAGTGTGATGGGAGATGAAAAGTGGATACTGTACAACAATGTGGAATGGAAGAGATTGTGGGGCAAGCGAAATGAACCACCACCAACCACACCAAAGGCTGGTCTTCATCCAAAGAAGGTGATGTTGTGTATATGGTGGAATTGGAAGGGAGTCCTCTTTTATGAGCTCCTTCTGAAAACCAAATTATTAATTCCAAGTACTGCTCTCAATTAGACCAACTGAAAGTGGCACTCGATGAAAAGCATACAGGGTTTGTCAACAGAAAACATAATCTTCCATCAGGGTAACACAAGACCGCATATTTCTTTGATGACCAGGCAAAAACTGTTACAGCTTGGCTGGGAAGTTCTGATTCATCCGCTGTATTCACCAGACATTGCACCTTAGGATTTCCATTTATTTAGGTCTTTACAAAATTTTCTTAATGGAAAAAATCTTAATTCCCTGGAAGACTGTAAAAGGCACCTGGAACAGTTCTTTGCTCAAAAAGATAAAAGGTTTTGGGAAGATGGAATTATGAAGTTGCCTGAAAAATGGCAGAAGGTAGTGGAACAAAAGGGTGAATATGTTGTTCAATAAAATTCTTGGTGAAAATGAAAAATGTGTCTTTTATTTTTACTTAAACAACTGAAGGCAATTTTTGGCCCACCCAATAAAAGCCATGTGTGAAAAATCCACAACAAACATCATATTCAATGGTGAAAGACTGAAAGCTTTTCCTCTAAGATCAGGAAGAAGGTGAGGATGCCCACTTTAACTACTTGTATTCAACATAGTGCTGGAAGTTCTATCCTGAGCAATTAGGCAAGGAAAAGAAATAAAAACCATCCAGATTGGAAAGGAAGAAGTAAAATTATTTGTTTGCAGATGGTATGATGGTATAGAAAATCCTAAAGACTCCACAAAAAGTAGTTAGAACTAATAAATGAATTCAGCAAAGTAGTAGAATAAATGAATTCAGCAAAGTAGTCAACACACAAGAATCAGTTTCATCTCAAAAAAATGTTTGGAATCTTAACCAAGTTTTTTTCAGAAAATAGATTTAAAAAAATTTATTCCCAACTTATTTGATGAAGGTAGCATTACCCTGATACTAAAACTCGTCAAATGTATTAGAACACTAATAGTACAGAATCCTACAATCCGTTAACTCTCATAAATGTTAATACAAAAATGCTTAATAAAATATTTGCAAATAAAATTCAGCAATATTTAAAGAAAAAATCAGTTTCATCTCTATACACAATGAATAATTTGAAAAGGAAATTACAAAAACAATTTCACATACCAATAGCATCAAAAAGAATAAACTCCTTAGGAATTAACCAAAGAGGTAAAAGACTTGTACAATGAAAACTATAAAACATTGCTGAAAGAAATTAAGACATAAATAAATGGGAATATATTCCATGTTTATGGACTGGAATACTTATTATTGTTAAAATGTCAGTACTACCCAACATGATCTACAGATAGAATGCAATTACTATCAAAATCCCCATGAAGTTTTTTTTGTAGGAATTAAAAAATAATCCATTCTAAGATTCATATGGAATCTCCAGGGAGCCTGAATAGCCAAAACAATCTTGAAAAAGAACAAAACTGGAGGATACACACTTCTTGATTTCAAAATTTACTATAAAGCTACATTAATCAAAACAGTGTGATGGTTTTGGCATAAAGATAGATATATAGACCAACGGAATAAAATAGAGAGTCCAGAAAGAAACTCATATATATGGTCAAAAGATTTTTAATAAGTTTCCAAGATATTTTGAAAAGGATAGCATTTTCAAAAAATAGTGCTGTGGAAACTGGATATCCACATGCCAAAGAATGATGTTGGACCCTTATCTAACACCATATACAAAAATTAACACCAAATAATAAAGGACCTAAATGTATGACCTAAAACAATAAAACTCTTAGAAACATAGGACAAAAGCTTCACAACATTGTATTTGGCAACGACTTCTTGGATATAACATCAAAAACACAGATAACAAAAGAAAAAAAATAGACAAATTAGACTTCATGAAAAGTTAAAAAAAATTTGTGCATCCTAGGACACTATCCACAGTAAAAAAGCAACCCACAGAAAGGCAGACAATATTTGCACATTATATATCTGATAAAGTGTTAATATCGAGAATATATAGAGAATTTTCAAAAACTCAACAATATAAATACCAAACAACCCAATTCAAAAATGGAGAAGGATTTAAATAGATATTCCTCCAAAGAAGATAAATGAATGACCAACATCACTAATCATTAGGAAAATGCAAATCAAAACTTCAGTGAGAAAACTCCTCAGACCCATTAGGATGGCTACTATCAAAAATCAGAAAACAACAAGAGTTGGCAAGGATGTGGAGAAATTGGAACTTTTATGCACTGTTGGTAGGAATGTAAAATGATGCAGCTGCTGTGGAAAACAGTATGGCAGTTCCTCAAAAGATTAAAAATAGAAATAGCATATGATCTGGCAATTGCACTTCTGAGTATATACCCAAAAGAAGAGAAATCAGGGTCTCAATGAGATATTTGTACACTCATGTTCATAGCGTCATTATTCACAATAGCGAAAATGTGGAAGAAACCCAAGTGTCCATCAACAGATGAATGGATGAGCAAAATGTGGTATACACATAAAATGGAATATTATTCAGCCTTAAAAAGGAAGGAAATTCTGAGATATGCTACAACATGGATGGACCTTGAGAACTTTATGCTAAATGAAATAAGCCAGTCTTAAAAGGACAAATACTGTTTGATTCCACTTACATGAGGTACTTAAGTCAAAAATTACAGAAAGTGTAATGGTGGTTGCCAGGGGCAGAGAGTTGGAGAGAATGGGGAGTTATATTTTAATAGGTATAGAGTTTCAGTATTATAAGATGAAAAGAGTTACGAGGATAGATGGTGGTGATGGTTGACCAACAATATGAATGTATTTAATACAAATGACCTGTACACTTTAAAATGGTCAAAATGGTAACTTAATTTTATGTGTGTTTTACCTCAATAATTAAAAAAATACTACCAAACCATTTTCTACAGTGGACATGATATTTCACAACCTCACCAACAATGTATGTGAATTCCAGTTGCTTCACATTCTTGCCAACATTTGGTGGTGTCACTTTTTATTATTTTAGACATTCTGGTGTATGCATATAGAGATGCCTTATTGTGGTTCTAATTTGTATTCTAATGACTAATTATATTGAACACTTTTTTTTATGTGTTTTCTGGCAATTTGTGTATCTTCTTTTGTGAAGTGTCTGCTCAAATCTTTTGCTCATTTTGCTTTATTGTGTTGTTGATCTTTTTATTATTGAATTGTAGGGGATCTTTATATAGCCTGGATAATAGTTCTTTTCAGATAGATGTTTTGTGAATATATCACAATGTTTTGGGAAATTTTCTCCCTACCTGATGAGCAAAAGGTTTAAATTTTATGAGACCTAACTTAATATTTTTTTCTTTTTATGATTATTGTTTTTTGTGATGTATGAAATCTTTCTCTTCCTCTGCTTCCTTTCCTCCCTACCTGCCAGACCAAATTATACTCTCTTATGTATTCCTTTTAAGAGCTTTATAGTTTTTACTTTTATGTATAGGTTCATGATTCACCTTGAAGTTTTTTTGTGCATAGGTTTTAATATAAAAATCTAGATTCTTTTTTTCTGTATGGATAGCATATTATTGCAGCATCAATTATTGAAAATTCTCCCCAAATAATTGCTTTCGTGCCTTTGTAAAAAAAAAAAAAAAAAAAGGCTACCATAAAAGTGTGGATCTAAATTTAGGTTCTCTATTCTATTTCAATGGTTGACATTGATTTTTATACCAGTACCACAGTCATGATTACTGTAGCTTTAAAATAGTCTTGAATCAAGTTGTCTAAGCATTTCAATTTTTTATTTCTTTTTCAAGATTGCCTATTATAGATCCTTTGTATTTTAACATAAAATTTAGAAGAAACATGTCAATTTCTACAAAAGAAAAAAAAAAACCTTGTGGGATTATGATTAAAGTTGCATTGTATCTCTAGATAATTTTGGGAAGAATTGACATCTTCATAATATTGAGTATTATAATCCAGGAACATGATATTATTCTTCATTTATTTAATCTTTAACTTCTCTCAGCACTTTTTAAATTATTTTCAGCATAGATATCCTGTACATCTTTTGTTAAATTTATTACTAAGTATTTTATGTTTTTTGAAGCTGTTATGAATTGAATTGTTTTTTAAATTTCATTTTTCAATTGTTTGCTGTTGGTATATAAAAACACAGTTGGTTTTTGTAGATTAACTGCTATCATTAAACTTTGTTAAAAGCAGTTATTAGTTCAATTAGTTTTTATAGATTGTTTAGAATCTCTATGTAAACAATCATGTTATCTGCAAATAGCAAGTTTTACCTCTTTATTAATGGTCACTAAATTTCTATTTGTTTTATTTCCTTTTTCTTGCCTTGTTGCAATGGTTCGGACTTCTAGTATAATATTGAATAGAAGCATTGAGACTGAGCATCCTTGCCTCATCTTAGAGGGAAAGTGTTCATTATTTCTCCATTAAATATAATGTTCACTGTAGGTTTTTTGTAGATGCCCTTTATCAGATTGAGAAAGTTCTCTTCTATTTCTACATTACTGAGAGTTTTTATCATGAATGAGTGCTGGAATTTGTTGTATGATTTTCCTACATCTATTGAAATGATCCTATAATTTTTTCCTTTATTCTATTAACATGGTGAATTGCGTTGCATTTCTGGGATTAAAGATATATATAGTTTATACATCTATATAGTTGACCCTTGAACAACCTGGGTTTGAACTGCACAGGCCCACTTATAAACAGATCTTTTTTTCAGTAAAAAATACAATACTATATGATCTGCAGATATGGAGGGCTGACTATAGGACTAGTGGATTTGGTTATCCATGGTGGGTCCTGGAACCAATCCCCTGCAGATACTGAGGGATGACTGTAGTTATATGTATACATGTTAATTCTTATGACAATGCAGTGTTTATTCAACTTGATATTTCTCTAAATATAATGTGTCATTTCTTCTGGATATTTTCAGGATTTCCTTTATCTTTTGTTTTCTATTTGCTTCTGATGTGCCTAATGGTTTACTTCATAATTATCATGCTTGGAGATCACTGAGTTGCTTAAATCTCTACATTTATATCTGTCAGCAGATTTGGTAACTATTTTGGTCGTTATTTTCCAGATATTTTTTCTGTCCCATTCTCTCTATTTTTTTTCCTCTGTGATGCTAATTAATATGTACTTAAATCTTTGTTATTATAACTCTCAGTGGTACTACTGTTCAGTTTTTAAATTATATTTTATTAAGATAGAATTCACATAAAATTAACCATTTTAAAGTATATGTTTTACTGACATTTTATACATTAAAAATACTGTACAACCTTCATTTCTATTTCGTTCCAAATTTTTTCACCACCCCAAAAGGAAACTCTGTACTCATTAAGCAACCACTTTCCCATTCCTCCCTCCCAATCCCACAAACACAAATTAGCTTTCTGTATTTATGTATTTACCTATTCTAGATATTTCATATAAATGGAATTATATAATATGTAAACTTTGTGTCTGGCTTCTTTCACTTAGCATATTCTTTTTGAAGTTCATGTTGTTACATGTATCAGTACTTCATTCCTTTTTATTGCTGAATAGTATTTTATTGTATGATATACCACATTTTGTTTATCCATCATCAGTTGATGGACATTTAGGTTGTTTCCACCTTATGGCTATTGGGTATAGTGCTGTGATGAACATTATGAGTTTTGTTTAAATATGTGTTTTCAATTCTTTTGGTAAGTAGGTAGGAGTGGAATTGCTGGGTCATATGGTAACACCATGTGTAACTTTTTGAGGAACTGTCAAGCTGTTTTCCACAGCAGCTGCACTGTTTTACATTCCTGCCAGCAATGTATGGGGGGTTCTGATTTCTCCACATCCTTGCTAATGCTAGTTATTTTCTGTTATTATTCTTTATTATTGTGACCCTAGTGGATGGTCTGTTCATCTCTTAAAAATATCTTTTTTCAGTTTTCTTTAAATTGAATAACTTATTGATCTACTTCATGTTCACTGGCTTTTTCCTTTGTCATCTCTATTAAATGTTATGCTCCTATAACAAATATTTTTCTTTTAGATACTGTATTTTTTTAGTTTTAGAATTTTCTCTTAGTTCATTTTTCTATTAGATTCTATTCCTCTGTTGAGATTTCTATCTTTTCATTCATTGTGAATATGTTTTTCTTTTTTAAAAAAATTTATTTATTTATTTATGGCTGTGTTGGGTCTTCATTGCTGTGCACAGGCTTTCTCTAGTTGTGGTGAGCAGGGGCTACTCTTCGTTGCAGTGCACAGGCTTCTCATTGTGGTGGCTTCTCTTGTTGTGGAGCACAGGCTCTAGGTGCACAGGCTTCAGTAGTTGTGGCATGTGGGCTCAGTAGTTGGGGCTCATGGGCTTTGTTGCTTAGTGGCATGTGGGATCTTCCTGGACCAGGGATCAAACCCATGTCCCCTGCATTAGCAGATGGATTCTTAACCACTGAGCCACCAGGGAAGTCCCAATGAGTATGTTTTTCTTAATATCATTGAGCATAATTATAGTAGCCATCATAAGATTCTTGTTTGCAAATTCTAATATCTGGGCCATCTCAGGACCTGTCTCTTTTAATGGTCTTTTTCTTGAGAATCTGCCACATTTTTCTGATTCCTCATATATTGAGTAAATTTGAATTTTTGTCCTGGATATTTTGAATATTATGTTATGGGAACTCTGGATTATGTAATATTTCTCTGAAGAGTATTAATTATTTTGTTTTAGCAAAGACTAATTTGAAAGGACTCAAACTACAAACTCCAACTCTTGGGCAGTAGCTCAAATCTTAGTTCAATTCTTTTTTCCTTCTCTGGAGTTTGTCCCACGCATATGAGGGTCAGGCATTAGTCATAGATTTAGGTTGAGTTATACACAAGATTTGGGCTCCTACTGTCTAGTGCTCTCCTTTCTATGATATTACCCTCACTTTCCAATGGCTGTGGTTGCCCTGAACTCTGTCCTCTGGTTCTTCAGGGAAGAAAAACAGGTTTTTTATCTGTGTTCTCCTGCTTCACCTAGTATTGACTCTCAGGCTAAAACACATTAAAAGGAAGATTTACCCAGTGTCATCTTTTTTCCCCAAGTGTTGACTTTCCTCCAGAATATGATATTTAGTGCTTTCAAATTGTTTTCCTCTTGCTCTCGCTCTCTCTGTACTTTGGCTACATTTTCCCATTTTAATCTGCATGAGGAGGTCTAGCAGAATTTTAATCATATATTCTTAAAGCAGATCTTCACTCAAGGGCTATCATATGGGGACACATGATTCCCTTCCTCCCCCACCCCAACATATTCTGCATATCAGGCATTGTACTAAGTCAAGATTAATATTTCTCACACATCAGTGATTTATATATCACTGTCATGAATTTTGCCACTTGTAGCAATCTTTTTTTTTTTTTTTTTTTTTTTTTTTTTTACCACGCCATTGGCTTGTGGGATCTCAGCTCCCTGACCAGGGATTGAACCTGGGCCATGGCAGTGAAAGCCTGGCATCCTAACCACTAGGCCACCAGGGAACTCCCTACCCTTGTGATTTGTTAGCTATTTTTAAATGAATCATATTTTCATTCAACTTTATTTATTTACTTGCTTTTTAAACTCTTTATTTTTGAGATAACTGTAGACTTGTATACAAGAGTTGAAAAATATTACCGTGAATTCCTGGATACCCTTCTCGCAGCTTCCCCTTATGTTAACATCTTCTATAACCATAGAACATTTATCCTTGGTACAAGTATCCTAGGTATAACACTATCAACTAAAATACAGAATTTATTCAGATTTCACCAGTTTTCCCATTAATGTCCCTTTTCTAGCATCCAATCCAGGACTCCATATCATATTTAGTTGTTACGTCTCCTTAGTCTCTTCGACCCTGTGACACTTCCCCAGTCTTTCCTGATCTCTCATTACTGACAGTTTTGAACAGCACTGGTCAGTTGTTTCTTAGAATGTCCCTCAATTTGGGTTTTCTGTTGTTTTCTTATGGCAAGGTTGAAGTTATATGCATTATTTCAGGATATTGATAGGATGATTCCGAGATGATGCTTCTCCCTCAGTGCATGACATCAGGGAGTACATGATGTCACTGTTTATTATTAGACTATAAAGAATATTTACATACTCATATTAATGCAGTCCCTGATTATTGATTAATTATTGTTTATTGATTAAAATAGTGATATATTGGGAGGATGGGAGAGGGGAGACACAGGTTGTGCACTGAGCTAAATCCTTGACAATGTCTATAGAATTTCCAAATCAAGAAATAGCAGCATAAGCAATTGGAAATGTGGAACCTATTTTACTGATAGCTTACAGAGGTAAAACTGGCTAAAAGTAGTCAAGGGGAGAAAGAGAAGAGACATCATGAAGAAGAGGTATAACTGTCTTTTACCAGAGTCTCAATGCCTGAGAAATAGGTCAAATAAATAGTGTGCATTCTTTTTTCAAAAGCTTAGAGGAGCAGACCTTAGAAAACCTCCCCAGCAGATTGAGACATGCCTGTTGGTATAAAAGGGGCTTTCTTCAGGCCAGGGTGATTACATATGTATAGATAAAGCAGGTCCAGGTCAAGCATTAGGAAGTAACAGGCCGAGCTGATATCCCCCAAGACACATAATTATTTTTCTGAGCTTTTGAGAATGCAGGGGTCAGGAATTGACCTCTGCCACTGTTTACTCTATCCCAGATTAGAAAAAAACCTGGCACAGATAGACTTCTAGTTTGCTTGAATAAAGAAATGTGAACATCAGATGGTGTTAATTAGTTAGGCGTTTACAGGCTATTTCACTGACACAAAAAGGATATTATCGCTATTCCCCCTTGTACTTCAGCACCTGGATTGTCTCAGACAATAGTGAATTCACATAACAAGCAATATGAAATGGTAAGTGATTATGATTGAAAAAATTGGGCTTGTGGAATCTCAAAGGCAGGTTCATTTCCTTGTTAGAACACTGTCACTTTAGAAAGCCTACTTCTGGTTCCAGAAGCTCCAGCAATCCAGCAGGGGGACACCTGGAGGGGCCTGTGAGGGGGCAGTCAGGAGAGGGAGAAGAACTTTCATTATTGCTCCTGCAGACTGAAAATCTGAGGGTGCAAAGGTCATGAGGCATCCTTGTGGGAGTGGAATCCTGTACTCTTCTTATTGGTAATTTGTTGGGGAATCATCACAGGGAGAAACATCTGAAAATCCATAAAACACCACATGAACAGTTTAGCTAAATTACAGCAGTGGGAGAGGGAAGGGAAGTGCTGGGGAGAATCATTTTAAAAGCTCACAAATAAAAAGCATATCAATTTTGCAGGCTTTATTTTCATTATGAAATTATATGTACCCTTTCATTTTTACTATTTATTGAGGTATACTATCCTTGCAGAAAAGTGTACATGTCACACATGAACAAGTCACTGCATTTTTACTGATTTCTTTTTAGAGATAAAAACAAGAAACCAAAGTGAGAAGTAGAAGACAGGTTGGGAGAGACTGTATTCTGCTGTCACCATCTAGGGACAAGTGGCTTGATGCTCTGATGTATACCTGATGACCAGGTATGGCTGCTTCTCCCTGGAATTGTCTCCACTCCTCTAAGGACCAATCAGGATTACCTCAGGCATGACCCCCTGTGAGGATGCCCACAGCAACGGTAGCCCTGCCAACTTCGTGGCTGCACCCAGCAACACCTGGGAAGACAGTAAGTCTTCATGTATAGGCTATAAAAGAAATAGGACTATGAGTGATTAAGGGAATAAATACAAAGTCCCTGCTATGGTTTTTCCAGGAACCTCATGGTTTGTTTCCATCCCATGACACATCACTGATTCAGGTAAGTGAAAGAAAAGGCAGTGGAAGCTGAAGGAAAGGCAGAGGATTGCTCTAAATATCATATCATGTCGACCCCTTCCAAAAAACCTTTCCATGACTGCTTGATACATTAGGAATAAAATCTAGACTCCCAAGAGTGGTCTACAAGGTGCCAAGTTATCTGACACTACCCAATTCCCTGACCTTCTCACCTGCTACTCCCCGTCTTTACTCACTGATCCTAACTCCACTGGTTGCCATCCTGTTCCTTGGTTCTGCCTCAGGGCCTTTGTACTTGCTGTTTCCTCTGCCCTAGGAACTTTGTGTTGTTGGCTGCTTCTCACTTGTTAGTTCTTTGCTTAGATGTTACCTCATCAGTGGACTCCCCTGACTGATCTACATAAATGAAAGAGTCCCTTCTTCCGAATCACTCCTATCTCATCATCCTCTTTATTTAATGAATAGCTTACCACAGCTTGAAACTACCTTTTATTTATTTGTTTATCTGCTTCACCGATGGCTATAAAGTAGCCCCTAGAATAACAGTGCCTGGCACGTAGCTGGTGCTAAGCCTGTATTGAGTGAATGAGTAAATGAATAGTGAACAATATGCATAATAAACATATCTATTAGGCTAAGGTATTTGCAAGGAATGAGCCAATGCTCTTCTTATCTTTGGAAGCACCCCCTGGGGTGCTGAGCATAGAGGTCTGAGTGCTGTGCCCTACATGTAGAATTCTGGAAAGCCCAGGCTAGGTTACTAAACTCTGTATTAGTTATCTATTGCTGTGTAACAATTTACCACAAACTTAGAAACTTTAGAAACTTGAATCACATTTATTAGCTCCTATAGTTCCTTTGGATTAGGGGTCTGGGCATGGCTTAACTGGGTCTGCTGCTCAGGATTTCTCATCAGGCTGCAATCAGGGTGTGGGCCTGGGTTGTGTTGTGTTCTCAAGGACTGACTGGGAAAGGAACTGCTTCCAGGCTCACGTGACAGTTGGCAGAATTCAGTTCCTTGCAATTGTAAGGCTGAGGACCTCAGTTTCTGGCTGGCCATCGGCTGGTGCTGGCCTCAGTTTCTAGTTGGTTCTTGGCCAGAGACTCTCCTCAGTTCCTTGTTATGAGGGCCTCCCCAACCTGGCTGCTCGCTACGGCGAAGACAGTGAGGGAGAGAGAGTCTGCTACAAGATGGACGTTACCATCTTACCTCATGTAATCGCAGAAATGACAGCTCGCTTCTGTTGCCATATTCTAGTCTAAAGCAAGTCACAGGTCCAGGCTGCATACTAGGGGAGGAGATGACCCAGAATGTGAATGCCAGGAAGCAGGGCTCCCTGGGCCATCTTAGAATCTGCTTGTCACTGTCCAACTTCTGGCTCCCAACGGTTCACACCCTCCCGCGCATCCCTCCCCCACACAAAATACATTCACCTCCTTCCAAGAAGAGCCACGAGTCTCACCCATTACAGCATCTGTTCAAAGTCCAGCATCTCATTATCCAAATCAGAAACTGCACTGTGGGTAAAATTCCTCTACATTTATCAATTTTTAAAACTAAGAGACAATATGGGAATAGAATCTAAAAAACAATGGATACATGTATACATGTAACTGATTCACTTTGCTGTACAGCAGAAACTAACACAACATTGTAAATCAACTATACCCAATAAAAATTAATTAAGAAAACGAGAGAGATAACTTTATCCACCTCTTGCCCCTACACCCTACAATGGTGGAATATAGGCATAGAATAATAGCTACAGATATTCCTGTTCAAAGAGAGGGAAACGGGAGGTAGAAAGGAGTGCTAGGAATAATCCTCATTGGTTCTGTCCTTTGGGTTCTTGCTTTTATCCTCGGAATGATCCTTCTTTTTTTTTACTACTGTAGTAAAGTGTACGAGGACACAGGTGAATTGGTTGGAAACTGTTAAACCAAGAAACAAGACTTAATGATTTTGAAAATTATTAGACTTCTTACATGTCAAAAGATGCTAAAATTAAGAAATGTTTTCCTTGCACTGTCAGGAAAACGTGGCATGGAATAAAAGCCAAGTCAATTTAGGTTTTCTCCCCCATGTGCCTCAGAATTCTTCCAGGCTCCACACAGCTCCAAAGCCATGCTCATATTTTCAGGTATTTGTCACAGCAGCACCCCACTTCCAAAGACCAAAATCTATATTGATAAATTTTGTGTATGACTCTCACCAACCTGAGTTAAGGGAAGATGACAGTTGACTCACTTTGATTCCCCAAGAGCTGAGTAACCTACCATACTCCCAGCAGCATGTTAGGTGCAAGAAAAACTACTTGGTGGCAGTTACCTTTTTGGGCAAGGTTGGTCCTGTTGTCCTGACTCTGTTATTCCATCCTCGTGGAGAGATTTCTTTTCTCTGCACATTTATATGCCTGTGGGGTTCAGTCTGCCTCTCTCTGCTGAGTGAGTAGAGCAAATTGAAGCCAAACCACTGGGTGTAGATATGGGCTTGGGGTTTCCGGGAAATATTAGCAGCAAGGAGGACACAACTAGGTGAGAGTGGCTTAGAGGGGTATTAGGGATGGACCGTTTGGTGGTGGGTTTGTGCTCTGTGATCTTCAACCCATTTGAAAACGTGGATTCCCCAGCAGGCTATTGGGCCCCTGCCTGCATGTTTCCTCCAGCAGTCTGACCTTTGAGAGGATGAACACTTCCTATAATGGCTGTCCCCAGGGGTGGCAGCCAGGGTACCCAAGCATCCTGCCACATGATAAAGATGCTTCAGGCTAGAAGACCCTACTGGCAGCCCTGTCCTGCTGCCAACAAGCCAAGCTGGCAGTGGGACTCCATGACTTTGTCCACTTCTGGGGATACACCCTGAAGATGAGCCTTGGGATCCCCGCTGGAGGTCTCCCACAGCTCAAGAGTGTTGCTTGGCATTCATGCTTGGTCCCTACTAATCTGGAATGTTTCTCTATAGCAAATACCAGGATGACAAATATATAGAAATTTGAGTGCCTTAAGGAACATGCCTGTCTAACTCGTTACGTATCACATGAGCTTAATTTAGCATGATCTCATGAATGCCATGGGCATGCCTTATACCATAGTGTCTTAACATTTCATTTGACTCATTCTTTTGCATGGAAAATTGCTACTGCATGTGCAGCATCCATCCTTACACATGTTTCTGTTTCATCTAGGTCAATATATTCCTCAGTTCCAGCCAGGATCCTATTCTCTGCTGTCGTGTATATTCTTTCTCTTTTGAAAGATTCATTTTTACTCCTTCTCTATTAGGAAAGTGCCCTCAATCATGGGTGGCCCTGCCTTGTATTATTCCTAAGAGCCTTTGTCAAACTTTCTGATAAACTCTAATTAAAACTCATTGTCTGTTTTACTTTTCTGGGTGGATGGGAGGCAGGGTTCCCAGGGACAGTGTTGTTTGTTAACAATAGTTTCAGCTGATGTGGGAAACAGGCAGTCTTAGAGTCTCTTGCTAAGTAGAAAATGCCAATTCTTTAAAAAAAAAAAAAAAAAGACAAAGGTACTTTTTGTTTTATTAGCTCTGTTGGAGTAAGTTCCTATTCAGGTCAAGTTATATCACATTATTTTTGATCATCAAGCCTGGAGTGTCACTTGTCCAGAGGCAAAGGATAAGCTGTTTTAAGCAGAGGAAAGTGTACCATTTCTTCATCCCTGCCCGCCTCCCTTCAAGAGAGGTTAGCTCTTCTCGCTTCTCTTTTCCTAGCATGTAGTGAGTTGTATTATGCCCCCACTCAAAGATATGTCCAACAAGAACCTGCGAATGTGACCCTACATGGAATGGATCTTCGCAGAGGTAATTAAGTTAAGGATCTTGAGTGAGACCATCCTGGATTTAGGGTGGGTTCTGAAACCAATGTCAGGTGCCCTTAGAAGAGAAAGGCAAAGGGAGATAGAGACAGAAATTAAGCTCCTTGGAGTTCTAGGATGAAAGATTGGAAGCTAAAGGGATCAGGTTGTTGGCCATGGGGTTAGAATACAAGTATGCTTATACTTTCCTCCTGATCAGGAGGTGAAAAGCTAGGTTTAAGAAGCAACCACTATAGAGAACAGTATGGAGGTTCCTTAAAAAACTAAAAATAGAGCTACCATATGACCCAGCAATCCCACTCCTAGGCATATATCTGGAGAAAACCATAATTCGAACGGATGCATGCACCACGATGTTTATTGCAGCACTATTTACAATAGCCAGGACATGGAAACTATTGTCCATCAAGAGAGGAATGGGTAAAGAAGATGTGGTACATATATACAATGGAATATTAATCGGCCATAAAATGGAAAGAAATAGTGCCATTTGCAGAGATGCGGATGGACCTAGAGATTGTCATACAGAGTGAAGTAAGTCAGAAGAAGAAAAACAAATACCATATAATATCACTTATATGTGGAATCTAGAAAAAATGGTACAGATGAACTTATTTGCAAAGCAGAAATAGAGTCACAGATGTAGAGAACAAATTTATGGTTACCAAGGGGGGAAGTGGGGGGCGAACTGGGAGATTGGGATTGACATATATGCCCTACTATGTATAAAATAGATAACTAATGAGAACATACCGTACAGCACGGGAAACTCTACTCAGTGATCTGTGGTGACCTAAATGGGAAGGAAATCCAAAAAAAGGGAATATATTTATATGTATGGCTGATTCACTTTGCTGTACAGCAGAAACTAACACAACATTGTAAAGCAACTATACTCCAATGAAAATTAATTAAAAAAAAAGAAATCACACATAACACAAAAAGATGGTATTCTTAGGTTCAGTGCACGTGAATGTAAATAAGTACTAAAAGCAAAATTTAAATGCTAACCACACTGTTGAAATACAAGTGAAATAAACCACACGTGAAAACCTTAAAAAAAAAAGCAGTCATATATGTGCTCAGTTATTCATTAGAGCGTGGTTTGTGGAAGCAGAAGATTGGAGACAATGAAGCAATAGGGGACTGAAGGACTATACTATGGCATACCATGCAGCTAGTAATAAAGGATGAGTGAGATCTCTATGAACTGATAAGGTGAGATCTCCAGGATATACCATTGGGTGAAAAAAGCAGTATTGAGAAGAGTTTACACCGTATGCTTACACTTTTTAAAAAAGAGGGGAGGGATTCCCTGGTGGCGCAGTGGTTAAGAATCCGCCTGCTAATGCAGGGGACACGAGTTCAAGCCCTGGTCCAGGAAGATCCCACATGCCATGGAGCAACTAAGCCCGTGAGCCACAACTACTGAGCCTGTGCTCTAGAACTCGTGACCCACAACTACTGAAGCCTGCGTGCCTAGAGCCCATGCTTGGCAACAAGAGAAGCCACCGCAATGAGAAATCCGTGCACGGCAACAAAGAGTAGCCCCCGTTTGCTGCAACTAGAGAAAGCCTGCGTGCAGCAACGAAATCCTAACGCAGCCAAAAATACATAAATAAATAAATAAATTTATTAAAAATAAAAAAAAAAGAACAACTTGTATCCTTAAAAAAAGGGGGGGCGGGAATAATATTTCGGGGTTATTTCTCTGTATTTGCCTAATGAAATAAGAGGATAAATAAGACATTAATATAAATGATTACCTATAGGGGGTGAGGGCAGAACTGGGTGGATGGGGACAGGGTGGGAGTTAGACTTCTAATATTGATTTGCTTTTAAAATAATGTAAATATGTTACTTTCTCAAGAAAAGGAAAGGATTAATAAGATTTAGGTTCTCTTTCTTCAAATATAACATATAAAATCTATGATATAAAATAACATGATAATATATTATATATAAAACTATATAAATGTGTATATATACACATATATATAGCCTATCATTTATCCATCCAGAATTTTAAAATTCATCCTGACAATTTAGTCTTTTACTTAGAGTAAAGACCTTGAGAAGATGGGTGTCCAGAGTGAAGAGAGAGCAAGGAGCAAGGCTGGTGAGGGAGGTGAGGGCTAGATCACACACAGCTTTGCAAATTGTATTAAAGCATTCGGATTTTATCCCCAAAGCTATCCAAAGCTACTGAAGGGGTTTAAAACAGGGAAGGACTGAATACAATTTCTCTTTTTTTTAAACATCTTTATTGGAGTATAATTGCTTTACAATGGTGTGTTAGTTTCTGCTGTATCACAAAGTGAATCGGCTATACGTATACATATATCCCCATATCCTCTCCCTCTTGCGTCTCCCTCCCACCCTCCCTATCCCACCCCTCTAGGTGGTCACAAAGCACCGAGCTGATCTCCCTGTGCTATGCAGCTGCTTCCCACTAGCTATCTACCTTACATTTGGTAGTGCTGAATACAATTTCTATGTATCACCTTGGCTGCCCAATTTTTTGGCCATTTCACTGATAGAGTAAATTGAAGTTCTTTGCAACTCCCAATACCATCTCACAAATCATTGTGAATTCACCATATTGCAGGAAAAAAGACTTTTGAAACTTAAATAAAATCCAGTGCCATTAACAGATTAACCATCGAACATACAGACAATTCTTTCAGTTAAAACAACTTTGCTTAAAAACTATAGGAATTTGATTTTGAGATTCAGGAAGAAATCTTGGTATTTGGTGCCAGTCAGTATGTTACTGATTTCATAAACATTAACGAAAGTTGGTGATCACCTCATTGAAAATGTATTGAGATTTATTTTAGTTCTACCATGAATAAGTTTAGGTAAAAAATGATAGTGATTTCTAGAAAGAATTAACCAAGAATCAAATATCTCTCTCTCTTTCTCCCTCACCCCAGCTTTCTAGTCTAAGTTTAGTCTATCTTTACGTAGGGTGGTGCTTCTCAAAGTGTGGCCTTTGGACACTGAGACCCTTTTAGGAATCTGCACGGTAAAAACTATTTTCAGAATAATATTAAGATGTCATTTGCTCTTTTCACTGTGTAGACATTTCCACTGGTAGTGTAAAATCAATGAAAGATAAAAGTGCTGAATTAAGGTAGTGGACACCAAACCATAATAATAGTAATTGAAATTTTCATTACCACACATTCTCACTTAAAAAAATAATGCTAGTTTCAATTAAGAATGTCCTTAATAAAGCAGTAGAAGTTATTAATTTTACTAAATCTCAGTCCTTGAATGATTTTAATGTTTGTGTGATGATGATATGGAAAGTGTGCATAAAGCACTTCTGCTGTATATTAAAATATGATGGTTATTCTGAGGAAAAGCACTTGTGTGACTGGGATGGGAGCTGAATTAGCTGATTGTTTTTCATGGGGCACAATTTGTACTTGAAACAATGACAGACAAACTGTGGTTATTTATTTATTTAATGTATTTATTAGAGTATAATTGCTTTACAATAGTGTGTTAGTTTCTGCTTTATAACAAAGTGAATCAGTTATACATATACATATGTCCCCATATCTCTTTCCTCTTGCATCTCTCTCCCTCCCACCCTCCGTATCCCACCCCTCCACGCGGTCACAAAGCACCGAGCTGATCTCCCTGTGCTATGCGGCTGCTTCCCACTAGCTATCTATTTTACGTTTGGTAGTGTATATATGTCCATGCCACTCTCTCACTTTGTCACAGCTTACCCTTCCCCCTCCCCATAACCTCAAGTCCATTCTCTTGTAGGTCTGCATCTTTATTCCCGTCTTGACCCTGGTATTTCTGACAATTTTTTTTTCTTTTTACATTCCATATATATATCTGTTAGCATACGGTATTTGTTTTTCTCTTTCTGACTTACTTCACTCTGTATGACAGTCTCTAGGTCCATCCACCTCACTACAAATAACTCAGTTTCGTTCCTTTTTATGGCTGAGTAATATTCCATTGTATATACATGCCACATCTTCTTTATCCATTCATCTGTTGATGGACACTTAGGTTGCTTCCATGTCCTGGCTATTGTAAATAGAGCTGCAATGAACATTGCAGTACATGACTCTCTTTGAATTATGGTTTTCTCAGGGTATATGCCCAGTAGTGGGATTGCTGGGTCATATGGTAGTTCTATTTTTAGTTTTTTGAGGAACCTCCATACTGTTCTCCACAGTGGCTGTATCAATTTACATTCCCACCAACAGTGCAAGAGGGTTCCCTTTTCTCCACACCCCCTCCACCATTTATTGTTTGTAGATATTTTTTCTTTTTTTTTTTTGCAGTACGTGGGCCTCTCACTGTTGTGGCCTCTCCCGTTGTGGAGCACAGGCTCCGGACGCGCAGGCTCAGCGGCCATGGCTCATGGGCCTAGCCGCTCCGCAGCAAGTGGGATCTTCCCGGACCGGGGCATGAACCCGTCTCCCCTGCATCGGCAGGTGGACTCTCAACCATTGCGCCATATGGTAAGCCCTAGATTTTTTGATGATGGCCATTCTGATCAGTATGAGATGATATCTCATTGTAGTTTTGATTTGCATTTTTCTAGTGATTAATGATGTTGAGCATTCTTTCATGTGTTTGTTGGCAATCTGTATATCTTCTTTGGAGAAATGTCTATTTAGGTCTTCTGCCCATTTTTGGATTGGGTTGTTTGTTTTTTGATATTGAGCTGCATGAGTTGCTTGTATGTTTTGGAGATTAATCCTTTGTCAGTTGCTTCATTTGCAAATATTTTCTTCCATTCTGAGGGTTGTCTTTTCGTCCTGTTTATGGTTTCCTGTGCTGTGCAAAACCTTTTAAGTTTCATTAGGTCTCATTTGTTTATTTTTGTTTTTATTTCCATTTCTCTAGGAGGTGGGTCAAAAACGATCTTGCTGTTATTTATTTCATAGAGTGTTCTGCCTATGTTTTCTTCTAAGAGTTTGATGGTGTCTGGCCTTACATTTAGGTCTTTAAACCATTTTGAGTTTATTGTTGTGTATGCTGTTAGAGAGCATTCTAATTTCATTCTTTTACATGTAGCTTTCCAGTTTTCCCAGCACCACTCATTGAAGAGGCTGTCTTTTCTCCACTGTATATTCTTGCCTCCTTTAGCAAAGATAAGGTGTCCATATGTTCATAGGTTTATCGCTGGGCTTTCTATCCTGTTCCATTGATCTATATTTCTGTTTTTGTGCCAGGACCATACTGTCTTGATTACTGTAGCTTTGTAGTATAGTCTGAAGTCAGGGAGCCTGATTCCTCCAGCTCCATTTTTTCTTTCTCAAGATTGCTTCGGCTATTCAGGTTCTTTTGTGTTTCCACACAACTTGTGAAATTTTTTGTTCTAGTTTTGTGAAAAATGCCAGTGGTAGTTTGATAGGGATTGCATTGAATCTGTAGATTGCTTTGGGTAGTAGAGTCATTTTCACAATGTTGATTCTTCCAATCCAAGAACATGGTATATCTCTTCATCTATTTGTATCATCTTTAATTTCTTTCATCAGTGTCTTATAATTTTCTGCATACAGCTCTTTTGTCTCCTTAGGTAGGTTTATTCCTAGATACTTTATTCTTTTTGTTGCAATGGTAAATGGGAGTGTTTTCTTAATTTCACTTTCAGATTTTTCATCATTGGTGTATAGGAATGCAAGAGATTTCTGTGCATTAATTTTGTATCCTGCTACTTTAACAAATTCATTGATTAGCTCTAGTAGTTTTCTGGTAGCATCTTTAGGATTCTCTATGTATAGTATCATGTTATCTGCAAACAGTGACAGCTTTACTTATTCTTTTCCAATTTGGATTCCTTTTATTTCTTTTTCTTCTCTAATCGCTGTGGCTAAAACTTCGAAAACTATGTTGAATAGTAGTGGTGAGAGAGGGCAACCTTGTCTTGTTCCTGGTCTTGGAGAAAATGCTTTCAGTTTCTCACCATTGAGGATGATGTTGGCTGTGGGTTTGTCATATATGGCCTTTATTATGTTGAGGAAAGTTCCCTCTATGCCTACTTTCTGGAGGGTTTTTAACATAAATCGGTGTTGAATTTTGTCAAAAGCTTTCTCTGCATCTTTTGAGATGATCATATGGTTTTTCTCCTTCAATTTGTTAATATGGTGTATCATGTTGATTGATTTGCGTATATTGAAGAATCCTTGCATTCCTAGGATAAACCTCACTTGATCATAGTGTATGATCCTTTTAATGTGCTGTTGGATTCTGTTCACTAGTATTTTGTTGAGGATTTTTGCATCTATGTTCATCAGTGATATTGGCCTGTAGTTTTCTTTCTTTGTGACATCCTCGTCTGGTTTTGGTATCAGGGTGATGGTGGCCTCGTAGAATGAGTTTGGGAGTGTTCCTCCCTCTGCTCTATTTTAGAAGAGTTTGAGAAGGATAGGTGTTAGCTCTTCTCTAAATGTTTGATAGAATTTGCCTGTGAAACCATCTGGTCCTGGAGTTTTGTTTGTTGGGAGATTTAAATCACAGTGTCAGTTTCAGTGCTTGTGATTGGTCTGTTCATATTTTCTATTTCTTCCTGGTTCAGTCTTGGAAGGTTGTGCATTTCTAAGAATTTGTCCATTTCTTCCAGGTTGTCCATTTTATTGGCATATAGTTGCTTGTAGTAATCTCTCATGATCCATTGTATTTTGCAGTGTCAGTTGTTACTTCTCCTTTTTCATTTCTAATTCTGTGATTTGAGTCTTCTCCCTTTTTTCTCGATGCATCTGGCTAATGGTTTGTCAATTTTGTTTATCTTCTCAAAGAACCAGCTTTTAGTTTTACTGAACCTTGCCATCGTTTCCTTCATTTCTTTTTCATTTATTTCTGATCTGATCTTTATGATTTCTTTCCTTCTGCTAACTTTGGGGTTTTTTTGTTCTTCTTTTTCTAATTGCTTTAGGTGTAAGGTTAGGTTGTTTATTTGAGATGTGTCCTGTTTCTTAAGGTAGGATTGTATTGCTCTAAACTTCCCTCTTAGAACTGCTTTTGCTGCATCCCATAGGTTTTGGGTCATTTTGTTTTCATTGTCATTTGTTTCTAGGTATTTTTTTATTTTCTCTTTGATTTCTTCAGTGATCTCTTGGTTATTAAGTAGTGTGTTGTTTAGCCTCCATGTGTTTGTATTTCTTACAGATTTTTTCCTGTAATTGATATCTAGTCTCATAGCATGGTGGTCGGAAAAGATACTTGATATGATTTCAATTTTCTTAAATTTACGAAGGCTAATTTGTGACCCAAGATATGATCTATCCTGGAGAATGTTCCATGAGCACTTGAGAAGAATGTGTACTCTGTTGTTTTTGGATGGAATGTCCTATAAATATCAATTAAGTCCATCTTGTTTAATGTATCATTTAAAGCTTCTGTTTCCTTATTTATTTTCATTTTGGATGATCTGTCCATTGGTGAAAGTGGGGTGTTAAAGTCCCCTACTATGATTGTGTCACTGTCGATTTCCCCTTTTATGACTGTTAGTATTTTCCTTATGTATTGAGGTGCTCCTATGTTGGGTGCATAAATATTTACAATTGTTATATCTTCTTCTTGGATTGATCCCTTGACCACTATGTAGTGTCCTTCTTTGTCTCTTGTAATAGTCTTTGTTTTAAAGTCTATTTTGTCTGATATGAGAATTACTACTCCAGCTTTCTTTTGATTTCCATTTGCATGGAATATCTTTTTCCATCCCCTCACTTTCAGTCTGTAGGTGTCCCTAGTCTGAAGTGGGTCTCTTGTAGACAGCATATATATGGGTCTTGTTTTTGTATCCATTCAGCCAGTCTGTGTCTTTTTGTGGGAGCAATTAATCCATTTACATTTAAGGTGATTATCGATATGTATATTCCTATTATGATTTTCTTAATTGTTTTGGGTTTATTATTGTAGGTCTTTTCCTCCTCTTGTGTTTCCTGCCTAGAGAAGTTCCTTTAGCATTTGTTGTAAAGCTGGTTTGGTGGTGCTGAATTTTTTTAGCTTTTGCTTGTCTGTAAAGCTTTTAATTTCTCCGTCAAATCTGAATGAGATCCTTGTTGGGTAGAGTAATCGTGGTTGTAGGTTTTTCTCCTTCACCACTTTAAATATGTCCTGCCACTCCCTTCTGGCTTACAGAGTTTCTGCTGAAAGTTCAGCTGTTAACCTTATGGGGATTCCCTTATGTGTTATTTGTTGTTTTTCCCCTTGCTGCTTTTAATATGTGTTCTTTGTATTTAATTTTTGATAGTTTGATTAATATGTGTCTTGGCGTGTTTCTCCTTGGATTTATCCTGTATGGGACTCATTGTGCTTCCTGGACTTGATTAACTATCTCCTTTCCCGTATTAGGGAAGTTTTCCACTATAATCTCTTCAAATATTTCCTCAGTCCCTTTCTTTTTCTCTTCTTCTTCTGGGACCCCTATAATTTGAATGTTGGTGCATTTAATGTTGTCCCAGAGGTCTCTGAGACTGTCCTCAATTCTTTTTGTTCTTTTTTCTTTATTCTGCTCTGCAGTAGTTATTTCCACTATTTTATCTTCCAGGTCACTTATCCATTCTTCTGCCTCAGTTATTCTGCTATTGATCCCTTCTAGAGAATTTTTAATTTCATTTATTGTGTTGTTCATCATTGTTTGTTTGCTCTTTAGTTCTTCTAGGTCCTTATTAAAAGTTTCTTGTATTTTCTCCATTCTATTTCCAAGATTTTGTGTCATCTTTACTATCATTATTCTGAATTCTTTTCAGGTAGACTGCCTATTTCCTCTTCATTTGTTAGGTGTGGTGGGTTTTTGCCTTGCTCCTTCAGCTGCTGTGTGTTTCTCAGTCTTCTCATTTTGCTTAACTTACTGTGTTTGTGGTCTCGTTTTCACAGGCTGCAGGTTCGTAGTTTCCATTGTTTTTGGTGTCTGTCCGCAGTGGCTAAGGTTGGTTCAGTGGGGTGTGTAGACTTCCTGGTGGAGGGGACTAGTGCCTGTGTTCCGGTGGATGAGGCTGGATCTTGTCTTTCTGATGGGCAGGTCCAAGTCTGGTGGTGTGTTTTGGGGTGTCTGTGGCCTTATTATGATTTTAGGCAGCCTCTCTGCTAATGGATGGGGTTGTGTTCCTGTCTTGCTAGTTGTTTGGCATAGGGTGTCCTGCACTGTAGATTGCTGGTCGTTGAGTGAAGCTGGGTCTTGGTGTTGAGGTGGAGATCTCTTGGAGATTTTCGCCATTTGATATTACGTGGAGCTGAGAGGTCTCTTGTGGACCAGTGTCCTGAACTTGGCTCTCCCACCTCAGTGGCATAGCCCTGACACCCGGCTGGAGCACCAAGAGCCTGTCCTCCACACGGCTCAGAATAAAAGTGAGAAAAAGAAAGAAAGAAAGAAAGAAGAAGATAAAATAAAATAAAGTTATTAAAATAAAAAATAATTATTAAGAAAAAAAAGTTTTTAAGTAAAAAAAAAAGTGGACAGACAGACCCCTAGGACAAATGGTAAAAGCAAAGCTATACAGACAAAATCACACACAGAAGCATACACATACACACTCACAAAAAGAGAAAAAGGGAAAAATATATATATATCCTTGCTCCCAAAGTCCACCTCCTCAATTTGGGATGATTTATTTTCTATTCAGGTATTCCACAGATGCAGGGTATATCAAGTTGATTGTGGAGATTTAATCTGCTGCTCCTGAGGCTGCTGGGAGAGATTTCCCTTTCTTCGCACAGCTCCCGGCGTTCAGCTTTAGATTTGGCCCCGCCTCTGCGCGTAGGTTGCTGGAGGGCATCTGTTCTTTGTTCAGACAGGACGGGGTTAAAGGAGCCGCTGACTCGGGGGCTCTGGCTCACTCAGGCCGGGGGGGGGGGGGGGGGAGGGAGGGGCACGGAGTGCGGGGCGGGCCTACGACAGCAGAGGCCGGCGTGACGTTGCTCCAGCCTGAGCCGTGCCGTGCGTTCTCCCGGAGGAGTTGACCCTGGATCCCGGGACCCTGGCAGTGGCGGGCTGCACAGGCTCCCCGGAAGGGGGCTGTGGATAGTGACCTGTGTTCGCTCACAGGCTTCTTGGTGGCGGCAGCAGCAGCCTTAGCGTCTCATGCCCGGCTCTGGGGTCCCCGCTTTTAGCCGCGGCTCGCGCCTGTCTCTGGAGCTCCTTTAAGCAGCGCTCTGAATCCTCTCTCCTCGCGCACCAGGAAACAAAGAGGCAAGAAAAAGTCTCTTGCCTCTCCGGCAGCTCCAGACTTTTCCCGGACTCCCTCACGGCTGGCTGTGGTGCACTAACCCCCTGCAGGTTGTGTTCACGCCGCCAAACCCAGTCCTCTCCCTTCCTCAGACCGAAGCCGAGCCTCACTCCCAGCCCCGCACGCCCCGGCGGGTGAGCAGACAAGCCTCTCGGCCTGGTGAGTGCTGGTCGGCACTGATCCTCTGTGCGGGAATCTCTCCGCTTTGCCCTCCGCACCCGTTGCTGTGCTCTCCTCCGTGACCCCGAAGCTTCCCCCCTCCGCCACCCGCAGCCTCCGCCCGCGAAGGGGCTTCCTAGTGTGTGCAAACCTTTCCTCCTTCACCGCTCCCTCCCACTGGTGCAGGTCCCGTCCCTATTCTTTTGTCTCTGTGTTTTCTTTTTTCTTTTGCCCTACCCAGGTACGTGGGGAGTTTCTTGCCTTTTGGGAGGTCTGAGGTCTTCTGCCAGCGTTCAGTAGGTGTTCTGTAGGAGTTGTTCCACGTGTAGATGTATTTCTGATGTATTTGTGGGAAGAAAGGTGATCTCCGCGTCTTCCTCTTCTGCCATCTTGAAGGTCCTCTCTAGTAAGACTCTGGCCCGGGGTCCCAGGGACTGTCGTGGCTTCGGCTGGTGGTTCCTGTCCAGAGCCGGCAGCCTCAGTGAGGCTGCTCTCCCCTCGGGCTCCGGAGCATTTCAGTCTGTGGTTATTTAGAATTGGGTATGTGACAGATATTTTCTGCCAGAAATTTCAAGTGAACCTGTCACTTCAAGGAAAATAACTGACAGTATTTGTTGGCAAAATGTAATTTGAGATTTTAAGGGGAAATTAGAATTTTGAAAAACTTGTATCCACCACTGTGAGCTTGTCAGTTTCCAAAAAAAATGTAAAGACTTTTCTGGTGAGAGTGCTGGTGAAATTAATGAATGTGATTTTTTGATATTGTATGATGAACATGATATTGTATGAACACTTGAAACATTTGCACAATTTAGTCAACTAATGTTTTCTAAATGACCAGTGCAGTATGTGACAATATCATGCCTGGGTAAACGATCCATTTAAAGTGCAAGAGAGACAAATGGATTTTAATGTAACTCATTATGAACAGTTCATTGATGTGGTTTCAGATTCTACATTATAACCAGCCCTTAAGGAACTACCACTTGTTGAGTTTGGGTTTTGTATCAAAGAATACTCATTATCATCACAGCAATATGTTTTTGGATCCGTCTTCTAGAGTAATGGAAGTAAAAACAAAAGTAAACAAGTGGGACCTAATAAAACGTAAAAGCTTTTGCTAATTATTAGAGAAATGCAAATCAAAACTACAGTGAGGTATCACCACACACCAGTCAGAATAGCCATCATTAAAAGGTCTACAAATAATAACTGCTGAACAGGGTGTGGAGAAAAAGGAACCCTCCTACACTGTTGGTGGGAATGTAAATTGGTATAGCCACTATGGAGAACAGTATGGAGGTTTCTTAAAAACTGAAGGTAGAGCTACCGTATGATCCTGCAGTCCCACTCCTGCGCATATATCTGGAGAAAACTCTAACTTGAAAATATATGTGCACCCCAATGTTCATAGCAGTTCTACTTATAATAGCCAAGATAGGCAAGACATGGAAACAACCTAAATGTCCATTGACAGATGAATGGATCACACACACACACACACACACACACACACACACACACACACACACAAAATGGAATATTACTCAGCCATAAAAAAGAATGAAATAATGCCATTTGCAACAACATGGATGGGCCTAGGGATTATCATATTAAGTGAAGTAAGGCAGAGAAAGACAAATATCATATGATATCACTTATATGTGGAATCTAAAAAAAGATACAAAATGAACTTATTTACAAAACAGAAATAGACTCACAGACATAGAAAACAAACTTATAGTTATCAAAAGGGATAGCAGGGCTGGGGCGTGGGGGAGGGGAAGGATAAATTAGGAGTTTGGGATTAACATATACACACTGCTATATAGGGAATAGATAATCAAGGACCTACTGTATAGCACAGGGAACTATATTCAATATCTTGTAATAACATAATGGAAAAGAATCTGAAAAAAGATAGCTATATGCACATATGTATAACTGAATCATTTGGGTGTACACCTGAAATTAACACAATATTGTAAATTAACTATACTTCAATAAAAAGTTTAAAAAATACACATTATTTGAAAAGAGTAATAAAATATTCCTCTCATTCCCAACTATGTGTCATTGTGAGGCTAGATTGTCTTCATATACATCAACAGAAACAATGTATCACAGCAGATTGAATGTAAAAATACTTAAGAGAATCCAGATGTTTCTATATTCCAGCTATTACAGCAATTTGTAAATGTGTGAAACAGAGCAGTTTCTGTTACTACTTTTTTTTGGAAAATATTTTTTTTTTCCACAAAATGTGTTATTTATGTTAACCTGTAATGAGCTTACTATTGTTATTTTAAAACAAATTAGTAGCCAGATATTAAAAATATCTATGGATATTTAACATGGTAGAACTGAAACTAAGGATTTAATGGATAGAACATACATAAACAAAAGCTCTTGGGAGTCTTCAGTATTTTTAAGAGAATAAAGGGATCCCGAGATCAAAGAGTTTGAGAATTTGTGGTCTAGAAAAAGCCTATGTTCCTTCATATGCATATCCAATATTACTCTTGTGCTCAATGATTTCAAGTTAGAAAGTCTTTAATTTCAAAATTCTCAGTTGAAGTGAAGCACAAACTAATATGTACATAGAATAGACAATAGTTGAGATATTTAAAATTTTAAATATCACTCTTGGTAGTTTATTATTCTCTCTTCCTGTAAAATAGGGTTAACATCACCAATGTTATGGGGTTGTTGTATGTAAAATGCATGGCATGATTCAACTTGCCTCTCAGTGGGTTTTTTTTTTTTTTTTTTTTTTTTTTTTTTTGCGGTACGCGGGCCTCTCACTGCTGTGGCCTCTCCCGTTGCGGAGCACAGGCCCCGGATGCGCAAGCTCAGTGGCCATGGCTCACGGGCCCAGCCGCTCCGCGGCATGTGGGATCCTCCGGGACCAGGGCACGAACCCGTGTCCCCTGCTTCAGCAGGCGGACTCTCAACCACTGCGCCACCAGGGAAGCCCTGTCTCTCAGTGTTCTTGATTATCATTTTTCAAGTAGATGTCTAAATATGCTTAAGTATGTTGACTTTATCTGGGAATTATATTCCTCTTTGATGGCTTTACTGGCACATTCCTGTGTGGTATCTGTAGTCCTGCAGCTCTCCCCTCATCATCAAAAAATTCCATATAAGGAAAATTCTAGATATTTTTCTTCATGCCCTATAGGGAAAATGAGTCCAAGTGGTAACCTCTGAGCAACAATTGTTGCTTTTCTAAACAGAAAAAGTGATGAAGCCTGCTACAGAATATTCCTTATGGAGAACTGGAAAACCTGCTAAGACACCACCTTATTCTAAAGCCATCTTGGAACCTTGGTGAATTTGAGTGACGAGTTCTTAAGAGGAGAGATTATGCAATTCTATTATTGCATTGAAAAATCCCTACTCATGACCTTTTCTTTTTCCTTCCACTTGACAAATTATTCCTAAAAACCATTGCCATTACTACTATTTTCTGATTCACCTACAACCCCTCTCAAAAATCCTTGGCTGTGATGTCTGAGATTTCAGAACAGTCTGGCTCTTTATTGTGGCTGGAAACCAGATAATGAAATTTATGTTTGGCTTAACTACCAGGGAAAAAGCATGGAGAAATAAGCCACATGTAGTCCTTCTAGTATTTTCCTTTGATCCAATGTCATAGTCATGAATAATAGAAATCCTGGTTTAGTTGGAAAGTTGACTAAATAGCACAGAGTTACTATGTTATTCTAAAGTAAACAAATGTGTCTTTTGTTGTCTCTTTACAGATGGATTTTAAAAAGTTTTATATTTTAATGGAATGGATTTCATTACCATTGATGACATCTGATTGGCAGCTTACGAACATGAGTTGGAAGAAGATTAATTCTCTAGGGGAAATTTTGGAAATGACTTGAGAGTATTTTGTTAACAGGTAGGTATCCTTTCTGAAGGAAACCTTCTCAATATCTAGTCATGGGAGAGGTGAGATAGAACCCACTCAGAGCCTGCTGGAGAGAAATTGGATAACAGAATTGGAAGAAACTTACATAAAGTTTAAGTAAATATTAGCTTAAAATAAGCTAATATTTTCCATATTAGCTTATTCTAAGTTCTGAATACGTTGACTTTGCCTAAGTACTGACTAATTTATTCTAACATTGGATTATTGAAGTCTCTTTTCTGTCTTTCTCTTACTTTCTGATATTTGTATATTTCATTACTCATAAACATTTACAACGAAGGATGAGATTATAACAGAGAAGAAATTTACAGCAAGATGGAAGTCTGATGGTTACTTTCAGCTTGCCTTTCCTCATTTATAAAATGAGAATGATAATATTCCCTACCTCATAGTGTTGTTCTAAAGATTAAAGAGGTAATATGTGTAGAGTGCTTAACATAGCAGCTGGTACAAGGAAGATCAACACATATGAATTGCAAATCATTTTATGTGAATTAGTTTTATAGATTGAGGGGAAGAAGGGGTCAAATTATTGAGTGAAATGAGGCTTAGATTTTATCTATGTTTCCATCAGTTTCTCCTGAATTAGCTGGTCAGAAATATTATCAACAGTATACTTATGAACTCACCTAAGTTATTGTGCTTCTGAACTTTCTGACTTAAATACATGAATATTTCAATTAAGTGAATTCAATGCTACCTCCTTGTTACAGCAGTGTCGTGTGAGTTACAGCCTACAGGTGAGTGATTCTACTCTGTTGGTTTCATTGTATCAGGTGAGATGGGGCTGCAAAGAACAGAAAATTGGATTAACAGTGGCTTAAATAATGAAAATACTTATAAATTCACATAAGAAGAAGTCTGAAGATTGGTTACTTTAGTGGATCAATGGGATGCAGGGACTTCCATCATCACACTGCTGTCCTCATCACACTGGCTTTTGTTCACAAGCTTGTCTCCTCCTGTTTACTAGAGGGCTGCCTCAGCTCCAGGCATTGTGTCCTCATGTTACTGCATCCAGAAGAAGGAAGAACAATTTCTCCTTACAGGTCTCTTTTCATTAGAGGGGAAATTCTTCCCTAGAAGCCTCCCAGGAGACTTACCTGCCTTTGCTTGTGTTCCCCAGAATGCAGAGTCTGAGCATCAAAGTATTCCATCTTAAAGGGTAGAGCAAGGGAAGCAAAGGAGTACCCATCTGAGGCAACAAGAATTAACAAGGATGAATAATAATGGTGAATTTTGTCTAATGATGACCCTGGTCTTCTAGTGTGTAAGACTCTCTCTCTTTCTTATTCTCTGTGTGCATCTGTTTGTGTGTACACTCATGGGTGTGTATGAATTCATTCATCCATTTCTTTCATTCATACATAAATTCAATATGTACTGAGCATTGACTATGCTGTTTGCTGGGATTCAGAGACAAATGTGAAACAGCCCTTGATGCAAGGACTCCATGGCCTGTCAGCTCTCCCTTGTCCCTACTCACTCACCCAGGTCAGACTCCTGCTTCACTTCCTCATCCACTTTGTTGACAACCTCTCAAGCCCCTGCCTTTTAGCAGTCCTGGAAACCTCCCAATCTTGCCTCAATTTGACTCTCTGCTTTCTGCAGGCTGGCTGACCTTGGTCACTGATTTCTGCTGAGTAAAATCATGCAGACCTAGGGATTAGTGTCTCTACTAATGTGTATTTTCAGTCCTATCTGAACTGGGAATAGCTGTGATTCTTTGGAGCAACTTTAGTTCGGATATATCTATGTAGATCCTTAGGGATATATACAAGTATGTCCTTATGGATGTTTAAGTCTTCCTTACACCTTTGCTTTGGATGAAAGAAAACTCAGAGATGAATTTGTGCTTTACTGTAGCACTCGAGCAAGAGCTCGCCGTGTGTACAGAGAGACACACTGGGAAGGGCCTCTGGCTGCCTGGCTGAGGGGAGAACCTTCCCACGGCAGGAACATAATAGCGGAAGGAGCCCTGGGCTGGGAGTAGGCACCCTAGAGGGTGGTCCAGTTCTGTCCCTTGATGGTTGTGTTCTGGGGCAGCTCGTATCAAATTTCCTGGCTAGTAATGCAATATTGTGCATCTTCAAATCTTCTACTGTTCCCTGTCATTCATTACAAAATCAGTTTTGATTGTTTTTCATGAAAGAGCTTATAAATGCTGGATAATATTCAGGCTCATGTCATGTGAGGAAACAGTAGCCCTTTTGAAGAAGACACCCTTGCAAGACAATTAGAAAGAAGCAAGAAAGTTTTACTCAAAGTCTTACCTTTTCTGTGTTGCCTTTGCTATGGTTGTTTGCAGCCTCCAGCACTGGGGGTCAAGAAGGAGGCCAACTTACAATAGTTTGGACATATCTGATCTGATGTTGAGAAAAACAGCATTTTCAAGACATGTGAAATAGTCACTCCAAAATGTCTTAATATAGTTAGTGACAACTCAGCTTATTAAAAAGAAAATAATTATATGGGATTTAAAGTATCTCAGTGAAGGAGTCACAATGTAAAAAAATGATCGAATATTTTTCAGGAAGGATACATTAGACGTTGGTTTGTGCTTTTGCCCCAGGTTAAATAGGATATTGTGACACTGTTCAAACGGTAGGCAATACTTCAGATGGTTTGCAATGTCTCTTTGAGGCTTTCTTTCCTGGGAGATCACCCTAATGCAAGAGTTGTGCCTGGAGCAACTTTTAATCATACTGTTGGTTTACCAGTTTAGGGTATCTGGCTGGTGATGTGTCCTCAGTAACTTACAGCCGGGCTCATTTTGCTGACAAAATATTTTCTCCTGTGTTGAACTACTGCCTTTCTTCACGTTGCCTGAATATGAATTAAATGACCTTTAATTTCTGTGGAGGAATATTGTATTTTGTAGATGCTTTATGTTTTGATACTGATTTGCAAAAAATGCTCTCTGGTGAGATGTGTTTTGCACTGCAGTTTCCATCTCCTTCTCCCTCCCAAGAAAGGGGTGGGCTCTCTTTCTCCCAGTGCTCAGTCTCTCCCAGGAGGAAGATTTTTGAGGCAGCTCCCCTGTCTAAGAGTGGTACTTTACTCAAGACATAGCACCCCCCCCCCAAATGATTGTGTTTTAAGACCCCAAGAGGCTAGTTACTCTATCAGAAAGGGTTCCTGGGGCTTGAGGAGTTCGCTGAAGTCAGAGATTGTAGTGGTCATGGCTGGTTGTCTAAAACAAAGATCCACCCACTCCTTCCTCCTGCAACCCATGTGAGGCAGTGGAGGCTGACTCTAGCCCTTCTCCAGGGGTGGGTCCTAATTCATGTGAGCCAAAATTGGAATTCAATCCTCCTTTTCAGTGATTGGTTCAGGGGTGGGCATGTGAACTAAGGGGGCTCAATCAGAGTGACTGGAATGACTTTTATTTCATGATGGTGGGGAGGGATCATAGTTAATTTTATGTGTCAACTTGAGAGAACTCTGACTAGTGTAGGGGGAGAGTCTTGCTCTCTCTCAAATGGACATGAAAGAGAAAGCACATTGCTCCAGGTGCTGCTGCAGCCATCTTGTGACCACGAGGGCAGACTCCTTCTGAGGATAAAGCAGGCTTGCTAAAGAGGGAAGACCATAGCGAACTGCAGAGAAAGAGAAAAAAAGCCTTACTTTTTCCTGGAGCTTGTCCTACCTTGGGGATTTAGCTTTGTGAGAAAATAAATTCCTTAGTTGTTTAAATCTGTGTGAGTCAGATTTTCCTATTTTTTTCAACAATGTATTTAACATATTACCTACTTAGCAGCTACTGCGAGCCAGGCGCTGTCCCAGGTACTGGTGAAAAGCATGGTCAAAGTGGCTACCTTCATGAAACATGCCTTCTGTTAACAGAAAAAACAGTACACACATTTATACTTAATATGATATCAGGTAATCAAGCAGGGTGAGGAGTTAGGGAGTTTTGATTGGGGGTCATATATCTGAGAGGTATGCTGTATGGTCAGGGAAGTGAATAAAGTGAGGGAGTGAGCCATTAAAACATTTGAGGAAAGAACTTTCTAGGCAGGGGGAACAGTAAATTCAAAGGTCCCAAGGCAGGAATGTGCTTGGTATGTTTTAGGAAAAACCTAAAGCACTGGTACAGCTGAATGAGATGGAGATTGGTGGTAAGAAGGAGGCAGTGGTGAGAACATGTGGGTTGATAGACTTGGAACTGCCTGTTTATGTGAAGCAAAGCTATTGGAAAATATTGAGAATGGGCGTAATTCGCAGCTCAAAGCAGCCTAATGGGTAGAGAGGTAAAGTAACTTGGACCTGAATGTACAGTCTGCAAAGATCAGGACACACTGATAGCAGGATTTGCCTTTGAACCTTTGAATAGTCATTGCACCCATTTAGTCTTCAAGGAATTCATCAGATCAACTAACTGTTGTTGCATTCTTATAGGTCTAATAACCAAAGTTCAATATAACTGTGCACATATGTGTAGATATACAGATGACATTGAGAAAATACCTATCTTTCCTATTTTACTAAGAATTTAAATATTAGTTTAAATTAGGAATAACTGCTGTATTTGTTTTGTTACATGCAGCCTCTGTTGAGATGACATCATGTGTTTTTCCTCTTTTGATCTATTAATATGGAGAGTTATATGAACAGATTTCCTGTTATGGGATCATCCTTGCATTTCTGGAATAGACCCAACTTGGCCATGGTATATTATTTGTTTAATATGTTGCTGGATTCAATTTACTGATATTTTATTTATCATTTTCATATCAGTATTCATAAGAAAAATAAGATTATAGCTTGCTTTTCTGGTGCTCTCTTATCCCGGTTTTTATATTAGGGCCTTTGTAAAGGCACTTTGTTTTTCTTCTCTCTCTGGAATTATTTAAATAGTTTCAGAATTTTCTTTCCTTGAAGATATGAAATAATTTGACTTTTATGGTGAACACAATCTACTCAACTTAAAAATTATTGTTAATATGGCTTTCCAGTTTTTGTCCATAGGCTGGCATAATTGTTAAACAGATATACTAATATTTATTTTGTACAATTTTGCATTCTGATTTTTTCCCCTTTGTTTCAAATGCTTTTCCACATGCTACAGTCTTTATAATAATTTTAATTGATAAATATTATTCCATTGTGTGGATGGACCATAATTTAACACTTTCTTATCCTTGCATAATTAAGATATTTCCTGTTGCTATTTTTGTAAAATAATGCTGCAATAAAGGCACTTTGCAAAGTTGTATTCTAATTTTAGATTTTTTTCCCCATTAGGATAAATTCCCAGGAATGAGAAGGTAGAAAACTTTCTATGACTTTTAAGACCTATGGGCAAACTATTTTCCAAAAGTTTTGTACAAATTTACAAGGTCTCCAGAATTTTGATGTGTTATTTGCACAACATTTTTGTCAGCTTTGGATGTTATTTATATATACTTTTTCTGTTGTCAGGTGTGAAATAGCATCATAAAAATCTAATCTCCAGTCTCAGGGGCAGGAGAATGAGGAGAGTACTTTCCATTAAACGCTGACCTTCCCACTGAGATTCCAGGGTTGATTTAGTTGCTGTTGTTTCTTGGGTGTAATAAGAGTTAGTCATGAGCTTTGTCTGAGACCAGGACCCCAGCTCTTCGCTGCATTGTACTGACTGAAGCCAAGGTCCATTATTCAGACCTGGTCACCTTTTTGTTTTTATTTGTTTTGCTTTTTAGTTAACATTCATTGAGCTCTTACAATATGCCAAGCATAAAGTCTTAACTGTGTTTTCTTATTACCAACCAGGACACATGGCTGGAGAACATGAGGACTTCTTTTTTCATATTTAAATTTTTATTTATTTTTTGAATTTTATTTATTTTTTTATACAGCAGGTTCTTATTAGTCATCCATTTTATACATATTACTGTATACATTGTCAATCCCAATCTCCCAATGCATCCCACCACTGCCACCACCACCCCCGCCACTTTCCTGCCTTGGCGTCCATACTCTAAACCTGAGGACTTCTGTGGGCACGTGGAGCAGCAGCCTGCCCCTGGGGGCCTCTTTTCAAAGACAAAATGCCTTCCAGCTTTACTTTCTCTCAAACTCAATTTAGTGACTATAAACACAGATCGCTGTCTTCTGAGTAGGCTGGTAGCTGGCTCAGGGAAGGGAGAAAAATCTTGGCTCTCTGACACTGAACTTGAGGTTCTTCCCCAGTTACTCTGTGTAAAACAAAACACCACTTGCCACCTCAGCAGAGGAGACCTCTTATTTTTGGAAATCAAAGTACTTTGTAACCATGACGAACTTCTGATGTCAGTAAACTGTCCCCAGAGAGAGGTTCTGATTACAAAAGCCTCACATATAATAACCATGCCGCTGGAATTGTCACACAGGTGCTGGCCCCAGGAGGGAGTCTGATCTCACCGTACCTGCCAGGGGCCTTAGAGAAGGATTAACTGAAGAGCAGAAACCAATTAAGACCATTTCTATGGTATTTAAATTTAGTTTTAAAAGTGAGCCCAGGCAATTCAGGAAAAGAATACTCCTGTTTTCATGATGATAGGAGAAAAGCAAGTGGTAGAATCTAAAAACCAGATTTCTGCTCTTACGTGAGTTAAGAGAATAAGGGGGCAGAGAGAAGAGGTATGCTCTTAGATTAAAATTCTTCTTGAGTGACATGCTAAAGCCTGGTGCTTTCCTGAATTTGAAGCACATCAGACTTGCTATTTTTTACCTCTTCCATGAACTATGAGTATACAATCATTGTTTAATAAACACTTATTGAGCATGTAGAATATTCTTTTTTTTTTATTTTGCGGTACACGGGCCTCTCACTGTTGCGGCCTCTTCCGTTGCGGAGCACAGGCTCCGGACGCGCAGGCTCAGCGGCCATGGCTCACGGGCCCAGCCGCTTCGCGGCATGTGGGATCTTCCCAGACCAGGGCACGAACCCGCGTCCCCTGCATCGGCAGGCGGACTCTCAACCACTGTGCCACCAGGGAAGCCCAGAATATTCTTAATTATGTATGTATTTAATCCTAGGGATATGAAGTCAAATAAGATTTTGTCCTTACCTTCAAGCTGATTGTGTCTAGCACAGGGGAAAAAAGTACATAGTCATAACAATGATGGATGTTAGGTCAAGGTGCTGTGGGAACCTTGAGGAGATAAATACTTTGGTTCAAATGAGCCAAGTATTAAGCTGTGAGGCTACTTATTTGACTTCCTGCCCCTTATGTTTTTTTTTTAAATTTTTATTGAAGTATAGTTGATTTACAATATTGTGTTAGTTTCAGGTGTACAGCATAGTGATTCAGTTATACCTATACATATATTCATTCTTTTTCAGATTCTTTTCTCACATAGGTTATTACAGAATACTGAGTAGAGTTCTCTGTGTTATACAGTAGGTCCTCGTTGGTTATCTATTTCATATATAGTAGTGTGTGTATGTTAATCCCCATCTTTGCTACATATCTTTTCTGGAAGATCTTGTTCACCCCCAAGTGCTTCCACCACTGCTTGTGTGCAGATGATTCAATTGTTTTCTCTCTTGCCCTGATCTTTCTCTAGATTGCAGACCTATGTGTCTACCCGTGAGTAGATGTCTCTATACAAGTGTCTGGCAGATATTTCAAAGTCAACCCAAAGTGAACTCATCTGCCCCCAAACCTATTCCCACATAGTACCCTGCTAGCCAATGCTACCACCATCTACCGAGTCACAAGGCAGACACTTGGGCCATCTGAGATGCTTCCCCTCCTTCATCCTTTATACCTAAATCCTGTTGAATTAACCTCTCAAATAGATTTTAGTTGCTCTCCTTTTTTTATCTATACTTTCATTATCTTAGTCCACACTCGGGATTCTCCCCTCGTTACCTCAGTGGTCTCATGTCTGGTCAGAGTCTTCTTTCTCCAATCTCACCCTCCCTCCCCTACCACACACACTTTAATTCCCTGGGTCAGAGGGATCTATGTGAAACTCATATCTGATCATATCACTCCTCTGAATAAAATCCTCCAGTGTCTGCCCAGCAGAACCTGGCCCTTGTTCCCCTCTGGCTGTGCCCTCCATCTCCTGTCATTCCCCCCATGCCCAAATGACTTTCGATTCCCTGACCCTTCTGTGTTCTCTTTCACTTCTGAGCTTTTTTATGCTCTTTCTTCTACCCAGAATGCCATTTCCTTTCCCTTAACATGTTCACTCCTGTGTCCTTCAGATGTTCAAAGGATGCCTCTTTCCAGGAAGCCTATCCTCCTTACTCCAGTATGACTTAAGTGTCCCTCCAAACCTGTAGCCCCCTATCCATATCATAGCCCTTATCACTGTTGAAATTACTGACTTATTTTTCATTCTATTCCTCTAGACTAAGAGCTCCTCAATGGCAAGAACTGTTAATATGTTCTTCATGTCTGTCCCCGCCCCCCCCATACCTAATGGTGCCCAATAGATGACAACAGGATGAATGTTGTTGAAGAGACAACTGAAACTCGCACATCCAAAAAACGTGGTCAAGTATTTAGGACCAAGTAAATGACATTCTAATAGATCTTACAGAACTAACAACAGAACCATTGCTAGAGAACTTTTGGAAGTTTTGGAAGAACAACAGAACCACTGCTAGAGAACTTTTGGAAGCAAGAGAGCCAAGAAATGAACAAATGTTGCCTGAAAAAAAATCAAAAGGTGAATTATTGAAATTAGGTAAGATTGACAGGTGTACCAGCACTTTTGAAGGCAATACTTATGGGTGACCATCATGAGCTCACCAAACAGTCCTGTCAAACTAGATAAGGAGGATATAGAGCATAAAGATTTCAGAAAAATGCCTAGAATGTCTTATTTTTCCTTTTTTGGCAAGATGGAGGAGAGGTCCAATATGGGTGGTGGTCACTAGTGCTACTACAGAGCCTCTCTTCATGGCCTCATCTGTTTTCCCCTCTTCCCTTGAACCTACTTAGGCAGATGGGACCACTGACCAGTATTTTAAAAAAGAATTGGATGAAAGGGAAAATACTCTGCTAGCGGGTTCAAAGAAGTTGTCATATTAATGCACATTTGCCCTGTCCCATTCTTCCCTTCTTGACATTTTGAGGCCATCATGAGGTTCTTGGGGGAAGCTTTGGGTAGGATGAAGGAAAAGAGTATGAAAACTTCTTTATCTCTCTTTCCTCTTTGTTTAAAAAATATGTAAGTTTTTAGCCAAGAAATACATTATATGGTTAAAAACTCAAATACTATACGAAGAGTTAGAATGAAAAATGGAATTCCCTTGCTCTACCCCGCCCCACTTCCAACCAACACTTTTCAATTCTTTTTAACTGTTTCTTTTGTAACTTCTCCATTTCTAAGTAATATGCCTATACTGTAATTTCTAGATTTATAAATTTTAGCTGTTATTTTGTTGACTTCATATAATGAAGATGAGGGAGCAGGGTGGTATAATAGAGCACACTTATATCAGCAGCCCCCTTTCCCTTTCCCCACCTTCAAATGGGATCACTATACACCCTTCTTCTCCAGTTTGAGTTTGTTGTTCTCTGGGCCTTCTGTATGGCTATTATTTCGGAACTTCTCTTCAACTCTCTCCTGCCTTGGATCCCTGATTCCTGGATTTGATGTTTTCTTCTTCCTTTATTTACTTCCTTGTTTACATTCTTTGGTAGCTTCCTGAGAAAGGGTACATGGGGTGTATACTTTTTGAGGTGTTGCATGCCTGAACATTTCTTTATTCTACTTTAATGCTTGATTGAAAATTTGTCTAGGTGTAGAATTTCCTAAGATGAAAATACTTTTCATTTGAATTCTGAAGGCATTTTTTCCATATTACTGTGGAGAAGCTCTGGTGAAAACAATATTATGTGTTCACCCAATTTATTTCATTTTCTTCTTGGGCGTGCAGGACGGCCTTGTTCCTCAACCTTATTTGCAGTTAGGTCAGAGCCATAAGATTGAGTTATGGCCAATGGGATGTGGGTGGAGGTGATGTGCCCACTTCAGGCTGCACTGTCCTCCAGGCTCTCTCTTCCCCTTCCATGGTGGTCCTCCAGGCCACACCTTGAAGGTGGTGTTATCGTAAGATGGACCCTCTGTCCCTTAATGATGGCAGAGCCCTGCCCTCTGCTTCTGCTGACTGTGAGTGATTTTATTTGGTAAGCCATTGAGATTTGGGCACTTTTCTTAGCTGATCCTGATTAATAAGTAAATCCTATGCCATTCTGATTCTAGTGCCTTCTTATGTGACTTGTTTTCCATGTGGCCTATTTTTCTCTTCGGATGGGAAGAGCACAGCATGGATATGACATCTGAGCACATGCCTGAAGGAGGAGTTGGAATCTGCTGGGCAGAAGGAGCTGTGTAAGGTGGAGCACAGCAGCTTGGTTGTATAATAGAGTAAGAACGTTTGAAGAACAGTGAAAAGTCTGCACAGGAAGTCATTCATTCATTCTTTCTTTTTTTTTTTTTTTTTTGTGGTACGCGGGCCTCTCACCGTTGTGGCCTCTCCCATTGCGGAGCACAGGCTCTGGACGTGCAGGCTCAGCGGCCATGGCTCACGGGCCCAGCCACTCCGCGGCATGTGGGATCCTCCGGGACCAGGGCACGAACCCATGTCCCCTGCATCAGCAGGTGGACTCTCAACCACTGTGTCACCAGGGAAGCCCCATTCATTCATTCTTTAAATCTTCATTGAGTGTCTGTTTGCTGTCAGATACAGTATTAAGGGGTGGGAAGACAATGGCCCTTATGGATTAGTGGTAGAAATAGAAATGTAAACAAAAATTTTAAAAAATATTTAAATACTGTAGAGGAATATAACATAGTGGTCAAGGGCATGGGCTCTGGTTACAGACTGCCAACGTTCAAATCCTGACTCCATTACTTTTAGCTGTGTGACCTTGGGCAAGTTACTTAACTCCAGTTTTTTTCATATGTAAAATGGAGATAACAACATTATAACAATATTCTTGTTGTGAGGGTTAAAAGAGACAATAACATGTAAAGTGCTTCATATATATTGAGCACAGAGTAAGACTAAAAACATTAGCTGTGCGTGGAGGCTGTTGCTAGGACCTTTTATAAGCTGTGTCAAGGCGTTTGGGCTGTATCCTGTAGACATTAGAGATCGTTTCAATGCAGAGATGAAGGAGAGATCCATTTTTAGTGCCTTGTCATTCTGCTTGTCATAACAAAACTCAGTTTCAAGGGAATAACAATTTTCCTAAACTCTCGTAAGCCCATTACATGGCTACTCTGAACAACAGGCTTGGGGCATATTCACAAGTTCCTATTTTTATTAAGCTGACACTGGCTTCAAACTTCATCATTATTTACTAGTTTTGATTCCTTAAGGCCAATGTAAGTCAATGTGAGTAAAATTGTTTCCTTTCATAACATTTCTTAGGCTGATTGTGATTTGATTCACTGCTTGGAGACATTTGAATGCACAGTCATAGGACCACAGACTGTCTGGGCTGGAAGGGGCTTCGGAGATGCTCTCATCCAAATCTCTTGCTTTGCAGATAAAGAAACTGAGGGCGGTGGTTTATTTTTCTATGGTCAGCTGTGCTCCTGGCAGTAACTGTTAGTGTTTGAGGGTAATAAGTAATCATGACTCTCTCCTTGCTCTGAGCTTGGAACTAATAGAAAGATAGGATGCAGGAATCTGATAGGAGGAGGTACAAATATTGGCTTTCCTACTGAATGAGGTTAAATTAGAGAGCACAACTTGACATGGCCTTTGCTCTGACTCAAACCAACACATGTGACAGGCGCTGGTGGTTGTCTACCTGACACACCAGTAGGTGCCTTTCTCCCTTGTGAACAAAGCTGGTCTTCCAGCTGCAGACAAGGTACTCCCATTCCCAGCCTTCCTTACAGCTAGTGCATGATTGTGTGGCCTGATTCTGGCCAACGTGATTAAAGAGGAAATCGGAGGAAACTTCTGGAAGACGTTTTCTCCCTTAAAAGAGAAGTGCTGTGACAAGGTATCATACCTTCCTCTCCTTATTCCCTTTCTTTCCTTCCTTCCTTCCTGTTTCCCTCACTCCCCCTCTCCCTCTCCCTACCTCCCTTCCTTCCCTCCTTCCTTCCTTTTTGCTTTTGGACACTTGTTGCTTAAGGACCCTCAGTTTGGAGCTGGGGCAGGTCATGAAGGGAGGCATGTCAACACGCTGGGGATCGCAGACCAGACACATGAGCAGCACCTGGGTCCTTGATGACGCTGTTGAGCAGCCCCACCAAAGCCGGATCGTCCTGACTCCGGGTTTCTTGTTACTTAGGCTCAAGTATGCTTATGGTACCTTCAGTGGCTTGTTATGTGCAGCCAAAACCATCCCAAGTGATAAATCTACCTGAACTCTAAACCTCCAGGATGCTGAGTCACCTTGTTTATTTCCCAATCTCATCATTGGATCAGAAAAGAGACAGAGGGTGGGAGTGTGGAGTAGAGAGACAGAGGGCTGAATTGTTCTATCCATTCTCTCCTCTTGCCCACTACAGACAAGTGAGGATGGGAGATAAGCGTCCCTTCCTCCCAACTAACCCCAATCATAACATTGGAAATTGGAGTCTAAAAATACAAGGGCCTTGTAATTCATTTTGAAGAGTTAGATCCATGCTTTTTACGTGATGAACAGAGTTGAATTGTGTGTGTGTGTGTGTGTGTGTGTGTGTGTGTGTGTGTTCTGATAGTACTTCTAAAGCTTCACAGGCTCAGTCTTTCGCAGGCCTCATCGGTCTTCAAGGCAGTGTAGAAAACAGAGCATCAACAACAGTGTCAGGCATGCCTGAAATATGCATCTCGTTTCCAGAGTCCTGGACATGAACAATGCAGAAAGGATGAACCTAGCGACCACATATTTGAGGCACAGTAATTTCATTATGAAGTTTCCTTCTTTACTTTTGCCCCTGAGGGGAGAGGATTATTAAAATTATGTCCTTGCCCATCAGGCTGTCAGAAAAGCCCAAACTCCTTTTTCCAAAGAGAGCTACAGAATAGCAGAAGTGATCGAAGCAAATAGCTGTCTGCCAGTCAAATCTGATTTCCATAGTCTCCACATTTCTTTGATGAGATATTTCAAGCTGCAAAGAAGGAAAATGTTTTTTCCTTTCCAAGTAATTGTAGTCATAAAACTCAGCCAAACAGACCAAGGTGCCGAGGAGTTCCAAGGAGCAGATATGTGCCCTGCCTGACCACTCGCATGGAGGAATCTGTTCATATTGGTAGGGGGTGGAAGCCAGCAGGTTTAGTGTCCTGTGATGGGAAAGAAGATAACGGGAAAGTGGGTGCTGACCCTGCTCCCCGGGCCTCATGCTTCCAGAACTGCTTGTTGCCTGGGTGACTACACACCCCTACACGTGGGCCCCACGTTGCACTAACTCAAACCTCGTGGCATTTCATGATGACCCTGCACTGTCCCACTGAGTTCTCATTTAGATATGGGAAGGCAGATCTTGTTGGATTGACTACTTGCTTTTCCAGAAATATTTGCCAACCTTTAATGGAGGTTCACAAAGTTTTGAGTTGGGGGAAAATGGGAATAAGTGATATTTGGTGTTCTCCACAAGCATTCAGTTTTCCTCATTTACTTAAGTGTTTATTGCCTATTCTGTACAAGCGCTGAGGATGGAAGGGTGAACAGGAGAGTGACAGGGCAGCTACTTGGAGCTTACAATCTAGTAGGGGTTGGAGACAAGTGAACCTCTGATGATGGTCCCATATGAAAGGAGCTGCAATAGGGGAGGCACGAGGCATGATGAGAGCTCACGTCTTGGGCATCCATCTCAGACTTTGAGGATCAGGGAAGGCTTCCTGAAGGAAGCAAACAGCTAAGCCAAGTCCTAAAGGATGAATAGGGGGTGAAGCAGAGGTAGGAACTGGGGAGAGGAAAGGGCAAGTGCGAAGGCCAGCTGGGAGAGAGGGTGGTCCTTGGCTCATGCAGAGAGACCTGAACTTGGAGTGAGAATGGGGAGGGGCTAAGGAGAGAGCTTTGTTAAAGAGTTTGTATTTTGTCTTGGGTGCCATGGGGAGCAGTGATGAGTTTAAACCAGAATGTACAAATCATGTACTGACATTGATAAAAGACCTTTCTAGGTACAGTGAAGAGAGAGGAAGGAGTCAGAGGCATAAGTAAGAAGGGTCTTTAAGGGTTTTGAATTAGGAAACTGAGTCACAAGGTATTTAGGAGATAAAACTGATAGAATTGTATGTGGGTGTGGGGGGGGGGGAGGCAGGGAGGTGCTTAGAATGAATCTCAAAGGGTTTCATTTACAGAGATGGAAAATGCCAGATGAAAGGGGTGGGAAAGACCCTGGAGAAAAAGATAAAGAACTTTGTTTGGGACATAATGAGTTTGGGATGTTTCTGTGACATCCAAATAGAGAGGTCATGTAGATAGTGAGGAAGTCAACAAATGGTATTAGACGTTAGTGTACTTAATATTCAGACTGTTTCAGCTTCATGTTCTCGGCCTTAGTTGGCTTTCTATCCATGGCTTGTTAATTCAGATTCATGGGTTTGAGACTTTTACTTTATTCAGCTCTTAAACATCTCAAACTACATCTCTAATCCTTGGCCAGCATTTTGTAAATGTGGGTCACTTGTTCCAAGCAACACCCAGGGCCCAGGGGCCACAGCTACAGAGAGAAATGGGTCTTAGGTCAGCCTTAGAAATACTGCTGTTCACTATATCCATAGCCATCATGGCTTCAAGATCTTATATTGTATCTTCCTTCCCCTCAGCCTTTGCCTGTCCAGCTTATCCTTTAGGCTGGTGATTTGTTTCAAAGCCTATCCTTTATTATGAAGTTCTTCCATTCCCTTGATTATATTAGTGTCCCGTCTCTGGACCTGAATACTATTCTGGCTTCATCATTCACTAAATGTCAGGGCCATCTCTACTTAGAAGAAATTTCTCCCCATAATTTATTTTGATGTGAGCTCCTCAGTGAGGTTAAGGTAAGAAGCAGTGATTCAGTTAGGCAGACCAGCACATTTCTAAAGACTGAGACTCTCAAATCAAGTAATTAGGCTCAGCAGATCAGAAATCAGGTTCTAGATAAATAAGCATTTTGATAAATTCTGAAAAAAAAATCATCTCTTTTATGGACTCCTTGCTGCTTCAAGCTTTGAAATTTCACATGCATCAGCTGCACGAGCTCAGTTGGCGAGGGCTCAGATGTTTCCATAAGATTGATCTTATGATCCCTCACTGCAGGCCAAGGTTTCTCACTGGAACAGCATAATAAAGTGGCTAAAGCAGCCGCATAGAGGAAAAAGCAGTCAGTCAGAGCTGAATTTGAATACTGCCTCCATCACTGATTAGTTGGAAGGCCATGGTCAATTTGTTTAACTTCTTTGGGGCTCAGTTTCCTCATCATAAAGGTAGATGATGATACTTCATAGGATTGTCGTTGCTGCTGTTGTGAGAATTAATAGTCGTGCCACATGGAAAGGGTCTAGAAGAAGTTCAAATAATTATTCCTTGCCACTGGGTAGCACCATCTATGCATTAGACCTATGCTGTTCGATATGGTAGGTAGGGCATGTAGCTCTTAAGCACTTGAAATGTGGCTGCTTTGAACTGAGATGTGTTGTCAATGATACATGTCAATACAGATCAGACTCCAAAGACTTAGTATAAGAAAAGGATGTAAAAAGAGTATAAAGAATTTCATGAATAATGTTTTATATTGATTACATGTTGATTATATGATAATATTGGGTACAATCTTATTGCTAGATTTTAACACACTGGAATTAATTATTATAATTAATTTCACCTTTTCCTTTGATTTTCTTAATATGGCTACTAGAAATTTAAAATTGCGTATGTGGCTTGAATTCTATTGCTATTGGACACCTCCGTTTTGGACATAGGACTTATACTGAAGGACTTCTAACATACGAGACTGTAAGCAAAGGACTCACCTGGATCGCCACAGCAACCTCCCCAGCTGGTGTCTTTGTTCCAGTCTGTCTCCTCACTGTGCTCACAGGATCTTTCTTGGCTCCTACTTTATGTTGGAATAAAGGTTGAACCCTTCAGAGTACCTGACCCGTAGTCCATCTTCTGTAACCATCCTCATCCCTGTCTATCCTCCTAAACACACTCTATGCTCAACCATGATGACTCCTTGTAGCTTCCAAAACTCACCACATCCTCTTCCACATCTTTATTATTCATTCAGTGAACAGTTTTTGATAATTACCTGTGAACCAGGCAGTGTTTTAGGCCTTGGAGAAATAGCAGTGAGCAAGACAGATGAAGAGTCTGCTCTTTTAAAATAATTTTTTTTGGAATATAGTTGATTTACTATACACAGTAATGTTGTGTTTTGTTAATTGCTGGAGAGCAAAGTGATTCAGTTATACCTATACATACATTCTTTTTAATATTCCTTTTCCATTATGGTGTATCACAGAATATTAAATACAGTTCCCTGTGCTGTAGAGTAGTACCTTGTTGTTTATCCATTCTATGTGTACTACTTTGTATCTGCTGACCCCAAATTCCCACTCCATCTCTTCCCCCTCCCCTTGGCAACCACAAGTCTGTTCTCTATGTCTGTGAGTCTGTTTCTGTTTCATAGATAAGTTCATTTGTGTCGTATTTTAGATTCCACATATAAGTGATATAATATGGTATTTGTCTTTCTGAATGACTTCACTTAGTATGGTAATCTCTAGTTGCATCCATGTTGCTGCAAATGGCAATACTTCATTCTTTTTTATGGCTGAGTAATATTCCATTGTATGTATGTATCACAACTCCTTTATCTATTCCCCTGTTGATGGACATTTAGGTTGTTTCCATGTCTTGGCTATTATGAATAGTGCTGCTATGAACATAGGGGTGCATGTGTCTTTTTGAGTTATAGTTTTGTCCAGATATCTGTCCAGGAGTGGGATTGCTGGATCATATTGCAACTCTATTTTTAGATTTTTGAGGAACCTTTATGCTGTTTTCCATAGCGGCTGTACCAGCTTACATTCCCAACAGTATAGCAGGGTTCCCTTTTCTCCACACCCTCCCCAGCATTTGTTATTTGTAGACTTTTTAATTATGGCCATTCAGATTGATGTGAGGTGTAGTTTTGATTTGCAATTCTCTAATAACTAGTGATGTTGAGAATCTTTTCATGTGCCCTTTGGCCACCTGTATGTCTTCTTTGGAGAAATGTCTATTTAGGTCTTCTGCCCATTTTTCAGTTGGGTTGTTTATTTTTTTGTTGTTATTGTTGAGTTGTATGAGCTGTTTGTATATTTTGGAAATTGTTGGTCGCATCGTTTGCAAATATTTTCTCCCATTCTGTAGGTTGTCTTTTCATCTTGTTTATGGTTTCCTTTGCTGTGCAAAAGCTTATAAGTTTTATTAGGTCCCATTTGTTTATTTTTGCTTTTATTTCAATTGCTTTGGGAGACTGACCTAAGAAAACATTGGTAAGATTTATGTCAGAGAATGTTTGCCTATGTTCTCTTCTAGGAGTTTTATGGTGTCATGTCTTATATTTAAGTCTTTAAGCCATTTTGAGTTTATTTTTGTGTATGGTATGAGGGAGTGTTCTAACTTCATTTATTTACATGTGGCTGTCCAACTTTCCCAACACCACTTGCTGAAGAGACTGTCTTTTTCCCATTGTATATTCTTGCCTCCTTTGTTGAAGATTAATTGACTGTAGATGTGTGGGTTTATTTCTGGGCTCTCTATTCTGTTCCGTTGATTCATATATCAGTTTTTGTGCCAATATCATGCTGTTTTGATTACTGTAGCTTTGTAGTATAGTCTGAAGCCTGGGAGCGTTATGCCTCCTGCTTTGTTCCTTTTCCTTAGGATTGCTTTGGCAATTCTGTGTCTTTTATGGTTCCATATAAATTTTAGACTTACTTGTTCTAGTTCTGTGAAAAATGTCATGGGTAATTTGATAGGGATTGCATTAAATCTGTAGATTGCTTTGGGTAGTATGGCCATTTTAGCAATATTAAGTCTTCCAATCCAAGAGCATGGGATATCTTTCCATTTCTTTGAATCATCTTAAATTTCCTTTATAAATGTTTTATAGTTCTCAGCATAAAAGTCTTTTACCTCCTTGGTCAGGTTTATTCCTAAGTATTTTACTTTTTTGATGCGATTTGTTTTTTTACATTCCCTTTCTGATATTTCATTGTTAGTGTAAAGAAGTGCAACTGATTTCTGTATGTTAATCTTGTATTCTGTTACCTTGCTGAATTTGTTTGATCAGTTCTAGTAGTTTTTGTGTGGAGTCTTTAGGGTTTTCTATATATAGTATCATGTCAAAAGAGTCTGCTCTTAACTCTAATGGTGGAGTCGTGTGGTTTCCTCTGCCTGAGATGAATTCTCTCCCAACTTGCTAGAGTCACCTCGATAGGAAATAATCTAAGGTCTCCTAGCACCCTATCTCCATTTTTACCACTGCACTTATCCCACTTAATGTTATATTGATTTATTTTTTTAAGCTTCTAATTCTTTTTATTTCTTAACAGTAATACTTAAAATTAACTTTTTTTATGAAGAATACTTTTTTCATTAAAAAATTGAGATATATTTGACATTAACATTGTATTAGTTTTAGTGATACATGATGATCTCATATATAAAATGATTACTACATTAAGTTTAGTTAACATCCCTCACTACACATAGTTACAAAATATTTTTTCTTGTGATGAGAACTTTGAAGATCTACTCTCTTTTCAACTTTCAAATATACAATACAGTGTTGCTAACTATAGTCATCATTATGAACATTACATCCACAGGACTCATTTATTCATACAGAGACATCCTGTGTCCCATTCATCCAGTTTCCCTCAGTGTTTTTTGTACTTAAAACTGTAGTACAATATTATATTATCAGGGTATTGACATTGATATAATCACCCATCTTGTTTACATTTACTCAGTTTACTTATATCTATGTATGTGTGTATATTTAATCTATGCAGTTTTATTACATGTTTTGTTCATTTATTTACCACCACGGTCAAGAGCAGAACATTTCTATCATCACAAAAATCCTACATTTGCCCCTTGTAACCACACCCACTTCCTTCCTATCTCTGGGTCTCCTTGACCACTGGCAACCACTAGTCTGTTCTCCATCTCTAGAATCTTGTCATTTCAAGAATGTTATATAAATGGAATCATACAGTATATAATTTTTTAAGACTGGCTTTTTCACTCCCCATGATTCTCCAGAGATTCATGAGTTGTTGTGTGTTCATTCCCTATTATTGCTGTGTAGGATTCCATGATATGGATGGACCACAGTTTGTTTAACCATTCACCTGTTGAAGGACACCTGAGTTGTTTCCAGTTTGGGACTATTATGAAAAAGCTGCCATGAAAATGTGTACAGGTTTTTACGGGAACATAAATTTCCATATCTCTGGGATAAATGCCCAAGAGTACAATATCTGGGCCATATGTATGTTGGTTTATTTATCACCCTCGCTAGACTTTTGACTCTTTGGGGGCAGGTTCTTAGCTCTGTTCATATTTGCATCACATGTACTTAGCATGTGTCTGACACACGGTAACATTCAATAAAATATGGAAGGACAGAAAGAAGGAAGGAAGAGGAGATAAAGAAAGGGAAGGAGGAAGGAAATCTATCATTACTCTTAGTTATTATCTATTTCACCTTCATGCCTCTCAACATCATCTTTTTATTTATTTATTTTTAATGAACCCAGTGACTTCAGTGCTAGACAGTGCCTGGCACATGGTAGTAGCTTAATAAATATGTGTTAAGTTATATAATGAGAACGCTGGAGAGTAGAACAGCTCTCCTCTTCTCTATCTCCACTCTCCCATCACCCTGCTCCATCTCTCAAGCATAAGCATTGGTGCACACAGGCACACGCACGCATTCTGGGGCTGTGATCCTAGGAACCTTTTTCTGGGACAAAGCCAATAACTAACAAATGAGGTGCTGTTGCTTCAAAGCTTAGCTAACAACAACCTTGGCCTTGTCTGTGCGACCGCCTAGGGAATTACAAATGAAGGATTTGGGGACCCAGCAGCTTTGTGGACTCATTCCAATGAGAATACAGGATGCACTTGAAATAAAGAATGATTCTTTGTGACTCATTAAGCTCCTCTCTGTTCCTCTCTATTGGGCATGTGTCTGCCATGCCCTGCAAATCTATGACATTCAAAAGTGGAAGAGTCAGGCGGAAATAAAAACATTCCACTTCAGCTCCTAAACCATGTTCCCCTTAATCTGAAATAAATCTGTGACAACTGACAGATACTTCTTTCAGAAAGTTGTGGAGAAAGGCTTGACTTGCCTTAGTAAATCATACACAGACTTCATTATTTTTAGTCTCATTAGAAAAAAACGTTACCATAGCAACTGCACCATCATCTAGGGCAAATGTTACCCCTTTAAATCAATAAAATGAAGAGCTGTCCCACAAATGCCCAGTGCTTCCAAAGGAATAAATGACTTTTCAATAAAATTAATTTCTTTCAGGACTTCACCATTCATCTTCGTTTGTAATCCCAGAGTTTTTTTCCCAACTGAGTAAGGGATATTAAACGCAAAATTCAACTTTGTAAAATCCAAGGCTGACCTTTCTTGTATCTGTTTGCAGAAAATCATTAATTCTTTTACTTCCTTGAAACACATAACTTCATTTGTGGCTTTTTCATTCATCTACAGGAGGCATCATGCTAATTAATTTGGTCCTTGGACAGAGCATTGTGAATTCTAAGAGGACAACGTGGAGAAATGTATCAGAGCACGCATGTCTTTTCTCAACTCTTAAGAGATCATTGTAAGTGATGCAGCAGACAGCAGAGTTCTTGTGGGCCCTCACTTAGTACCTGTGGGACAGAGGTTGGCTCAGTTAGTTTGACTCCATCCTTGGGCAGAACTGAAATTGTTTGGGAGTATTCATGACGATTTATTAATATATTAAAACTTGGTACTGTGGTAAAGTTTGCATCCATGAAGTGTGAGATTTGGACCTTAAAAATTAAATCTAATATGTCAGACCTTTTTTCCTACTTAAAAATGTGTCAATTTTAGTGTCAGCTCAAAACATCACAGACTGTGGGGAAGCATGGTTGGTACCTACCCATGTCTCCTGGTTTCAGAATGCTGAGAAGGTCTCCTAGCCTCCAAAGACTTTGCTTCCTGTATTTTCAGACTCCTATTTTTTTTTTCACATTTAATACCTTTGAAATCAGGATATGCCTAATAATTAATGGACATAATTTTTTATTGGCAGATTTTTCTTTCTTAGAGGTACACACGATGATGATGGGGAAAAAAGTAAAACATTTATTGCCTGCTTATCAGATCTCAAGCACTGAGATAAGAAATTTATAGACATTATTTTGTAGGAGGCTCACATGAACCCTATGAAGGAGGCATTTTCAGTTTTGTAGAAAACAAACTCAGTGTGTTATGAGACTCCAAGATCACAAGCTGGCAGGTGTCAGAGTCAGACAAACACAAATCTAGATGACTTTAAGATGAACCTTTGGATTCTCCATCTGACTTGCCCTCAGCTTGTTATCTTCATAAATAGTTTTGCAAACCTTTAAATGCTGGTGCTAGGAAGGACCTTATGAGTCATAGGGTCCAACCCCATCATGTTGCAGAAGAGGAAACTGAGGCTGAGAGAAGTAACTTGCCCAAGGCATTCACGAAAGAAGTTGTGCCACTGAGAATCAGTATGGCTAGGCCAGGGAAGGGAGCTACCAGGCTCTTGCAATATCTCCATCTCCTGCACAGATTGTACACTCCCTAGTCCTCCCTGTCTGGGGCTGCCCACCCTGGACCAGGCCACAACCTTTCAAGGCACTGACACTCAGCTCATTCCTCTGTTTTCACGCTCCCCTAGACCTCAAGATGATTGCTCTCCTACGCCCCTTCTCCCCTCTCCTTACCCCTAGTGAACTTGTATCTTGTGACTCATCCTCCAAGGTAACAATGAATCCATGTGAAGATAATGGAACAAGATGAGAGAAGATTCCTTAGGGCCTGTGCTTGGAGACATTGCGCACATCTTTGCTACAACAAGAGAGGGACTTTAGTGGTGGGAACATCAACAGGAATGGAAGGGAAGGTGGCAGATACAGGCTAAATGGAAAGGAAGGTGGCAGAGATCCTGAGATATTCTGCAGGTATCAGGGCCTTAAGTAGCCTTAGAAATCACACAGCAACCTCTCACTGCCTCTAGAGAGGCAGGTGGCATGGCACAGTGCACGGACTGCAAAATGGTGGCATCCGTATACCATTCCCCTTTCCTACACTCATGATGATGTTGCTGGGCCACAGCCTTCTGCACTGGGAATGGATTCAAGGGCCTTTCTTTTCTTTTTTTTTTTGCGGTACACGGGCCTCTCACTGCTGTGGCCTTTCCCATTGCGGAGCACAGGCTCCGGACGCGCAGCCATGGCTCACGGGCCCAGCCGCTCCGCGGCATGTGGGATCCTCCCGGACTGGGGCACGAACCCGCGTCCCCTGCATTGTCAGGCGGACTCTCAACCTCTGCGCCACCAGGGAAGCCCCAAGGGCCTTTCTTAACACAGTGTTCCAGGCGGCACCTTCAATTGACTGCAGTTGATTACGGGGATGAAACAAACCTATTTGCCATCCTCAGTGCTGTCAAAGGCTTTGAAGGCAGGTAGCTTAGAAAATAACTGAGTCTCCATTTCTCCCAATGGAAAAAAGGAGATTAATTAATCTTTGATTTACAGAATTGTTATAAGATTTAGAGACAACATATGTCAGAGCACAGCAGATACCATGGAGTCTGGTACATAGGAGGTGCTCAGTGACTGTAAGTTGTCATCCTTATGAAGTTAATGCTGACGGGGAGTAGTCAGGATGCCACAGCTCTGCATTATAAGGAAGTTGGGGATTGTGAAAGAATGGTACTCTTGGCCTCCCTTTGTTGTCTTTCTTTATCTTGTGACATTGCAGACACAGGTATGAAAGTTTCAGGTCTCATCTAAAAGGGTTGAACAGTCTCAGGTCAGGATGGCAGCCCACCGCTGGTTGGCTAGCTCTTGGCCCAGCAAGTTAAGACTCTCACACCAGGTAAGCAGTCTGTCCCTATAGTACCCCAGGTCTGGTTATGCTACTCACAGGCTGAAGGGCTGAAGAAAGTCCTTTATTCCAAGCCTAGTTCAATTTCTATAAAATATATATAATAATCTGACCCTAGAGATGGGTCTATTGATGGTATAGTGATAGATTCTCTAAGGGTTATTATATGTTTTGAAAGAAAAATCAAACCCTTAATGAGTAGCATGTTTATTTAAAGAACACCTTTCTTTGCAGAAAATAGAAATGTTTTAACTTCTTTATTTTGTATCATTTATTTATTTAATGTGCATCTTAAATGGCTTGGGCTATGTCATTATTAGCTATGATATGTAAACTCCTAAAGGCAAGAATGATGTTTGCTTCATTTATTTTTTAGAGCACCCCGAATAATGCCATGAACAATGAGGTTTTTTCATCCATTTACATGCTACAGTTGCAGACTGGAATATAAACTGTATCTCACACTCATAAGGAATACCATTTCATTCTTAGTTTAGACTTTTAAGAACCTGAAATCAAATGAAACAGTTCCATTACAACAGCATTGAATATCCTTACATGCAGCACAAATGGATACTTATTGGTTTATTAATTTTTAAAGTATCAATATTCTTGACTTTCTATTACAAAAGCCTGCCCCAAGTAGAAAATGTGAAAAATGCTGAAAGCTACTTAGAAAAAAAGTCATTTTTAAGTACCATGCTGGAAGATAATCGTGTTGAACATCTTAATATTTTTTTCCTGTGTGATTCATTTTAAAGTGTTATTGATATGATCTAATCCTTAACTCATTTTAAGACATTCAAATGTTTCTTCTCACTGTGATTTCCATCCTTTCAGTTAGCGATCCCATGTTCTCTCCAGGAAGAATTATTGTTTTGTTATCTTTCAATCTATTGAAATGTGTTGTGAGTGAAAGGAAAAAGAGTTTGCCCTGAGCTGCTGGTGACTGCCTCCTGTTTCGAAGGAAAGTTGTGGTTACCGCGAAGGAAAATCTAATCCATCTTGCCCCAGTGCACTTGGTCTCCCAGAGCCAGGTGAACTACCTTTGACTGTTTCCCTAGGATTATGTCACCCACCAAGGTAACTTTCTGTTTCAGTAGGCGATGTTAAGAAACAGAACAACACCCTTTAAGTTAATCACTTTTGGAAAATAGAGAATGGCTTTATATCCCAAGGCTTTGATGTGTTTAGCGGTTCCTGTGAGGCTCTGCCTCCCTTTTGTTTTGATTGACGAGACCTTTCCTATATATTTGAGCAATCAAGCAGCCCAGTAACAAAGGGTAGAGGCATTTACCCGGAGCAGACTTGTACCGCTCATCGTGACTTTCCAAAGCCTTGGGTGCAGGTTTCAGCTTTAAAGAAGAGGCAGCTCCAGTAAAATCAGGTGAGTGCTTCTGCATACTTGTAACTTCGTTCTACTTGAGGGTGAGTCCAGATAGCCTTGCTAAGGTGACAGATCAGAAGTAGGAACTGGGAGATCAGTTTGGGAATAAATAACTTTGCAGCCAGTTTTAAGTCATAATGAACTGGGGGTGTTCTATAAGTGTAGTGTCCACCCTCATTTCAACATCCAGGTATGTTCCGTCTGGTGGGCCAAGCATGAAAGGAGTGATTCTGGCTCCTGAAAAAGCACAGGAAATGACCAAGACCCAGAGAGGATAGACAGTAGATTGGTAGTTAACAGGGGTTATGTTTTAAATACCCGTGATGCTTTCCATCATTTGGCTTTAAATTCACTCACTACGAGGCGCCTATTAGAGTGGAGGTTAGTCCAGAGGGAATTTGTAGCAAGTAGGACACATTCTTATGAATGGCCACCAAGTCAGGTGTGAGGATTCACATCTGCATATCCAAGTTTTGTGGTGGGTTGGGTTAGTAGCAATACGTATGGGGCATACAATTATTGTTTATTTATCTCCGCCCTCCATTCCCCATCCATGATGTTGGAAATATAATTGTGAGCAAAGCATGTAACATAATTCCAAATACCCTGATCTGAATAAGAATTTGTGTCTATCCCTGTATTATGTTAGGATATGCATTACTTTTGGTGTTACTCATAATCTGTGCTCATTTTGAAGAGACGATTGGGACAAACTTCTTTCACCCACAAGTCAAGTCCAGCAGGTGGAATGCTATAAGGAAAAGCCTGAGGATGCCCTTGGAGGGTTGGATGTCTAGTGAGCTCAGTGGGTCCGTGGAATCCATATTGGAGCCACTTGGAGGAAACGCTGGGCATTTGTGTTGGAGTCTGTGGGCACTTACAATTTCTTGGCTCATTTCTCCTGAAATGCTAAGAGCGATGTCCCTTTGATAGCGACCAGCACATTGATGGCAGTCCCATGGAGGCAGCTGGATCTGTTAATAAACTCTCTTTCCTCTCCCTCTCGGGGAACAGTATGAGGCTGGCATACCTCTTCCTTGGCCCTGCGGCCCTCCTCCTCCTGGCTGGCTGCGGCTGTGTCCTCAGCACCTCCGGCGGGAACCTGCACACGTTTGTGGGCTGTGCGGTGAGAGAGTTTACTTTCCTGGCCAAGAAGCCCGGCTGCAAGGGCCTTCGGATCACCACGGATGCCTGCTGGGGCCGCTGTGAAACCTGGGAGGTGAGTCCCAAGACAGGCCTAGGTGGCAATGCCTTCAGGGTCAGTCCCTTGGCCTGGTTCTTAAGTATTCACTTTTTAATCAAATGAGTTAGAGCTGGGGTATCTACCTTTTCCTGTGGATCAAACAAACAAACACACACAAAACAGCTACATGGTATCCTCCAAAAATAATCTGAAAAAAACAAGATACTGCCCATCTAACAAAGCATTGATAAAATTAATAATTTGATTGACACAGGGTTGTCTATTGGGGAATCATCTCTGGGAGGTCAAGATGTGCTATCTTTCCACCCATTTTATAGATGACATGGAAGAATTCAATTGGTGGCTGACTGCAGTCATGTAGGGGGTCGGTGGAAAGTTCGGAGTAAATTCTTGGTGCAAGCTTGTAACCCAAACTCTTCCCTGTATTCCTCCACCAGTGAAAAAGCCAGCCAGTTACCGACAGAGGCCCTGAGCTAAATAGCAGGCGAGGGCGGGTCCTCAGCCCCTCCTTCAGTGCCTCATCCACAGCCCTACTCTCTTCCCACCCCCTAGAGTAATTCCTGGGGCCCTTCAGGGATTATCACTGACAGATCCGTTAAGGCCCTTCATATACTATTATATCCAGCTTTTTAAGAGACAATACATTTAAAATGGGATAAAAATCTCAAAATTAGAACCCTACTGGGCTGAGAGGAGGAGATGTTTGAGGTGTGAGGAGAAACAGGGCCTTTCAGCATCCCATCAGATCACACCTCTTCCCACTAGGGCTGGAGTTGGCTCCTAGTGAAGCACTAGATCTGATTTTGTCACCCTGACTCCAAAGACTGTTAATGACCACCAAGTACTGCAAATTCAATAACCAACTTTTAAGGTCCTCAGCAGTATGGCGTCTGCCTATTTCCCCAGTGACTACACATATTCTTAGTTCTGCCTAAGAGATTGGATTTTTTTTTTTTTTGCGGTACGAGGGCCTCTCACCACTGTGGTCTCTCCCGTTGTGGAGCACAGGCTCCGGACACGCAGGCTCAGCGGCCATGGCTCACGGGCCCAGCCGCTCCGCGGCATGTGGTATCTTCCTGGACCCCCGCATCGGCAGGCAGACCCTCAACCACTGCACCACCAGGGAAGCCCTCTTTGTTTTTTTTAAACATCTTTATTGGAGTATAGTTGTTTTACAATGGTGTGTTAGTTTCTGCTGTATAACAAAGTGAATCAGCTATATGCATATGTATACCCCCATATCCCCTCCCTCTTGTGTCTCCCTCCCACCCTCCCTATCCCACCCCTCTCGGTGGTCACAAAGCACAGAGCTGATCTCCCTGTGCTATGCGGCTGCTTCCCACTAGCTATCTATTTTTCATTTGGGAGTGTATATATGTCCATGCCGCTCTCTCACTTCATCCCAGCTTACCCTTCCCCCTCCCCGTGTCCTCAAGTCCATTCTCTACGTCTGCGAAGAGACTGGATTTTAAAGGTTTTATTCAAAGCTCCTCATGAAATCATACTTTTGGTCCTTTTCTCATATTCCTGCTCGTGTTTATTCCTCGGTGCCTGTCTCCAGTGCCCACTCCCCTAAGCCTTTTCTGACTCTCTGCTCAGCCCATGTCCATCGTCTACTTTTTGTCTTACTTCCTCCCCACTCCCCACAGTAGGTTTTAAGTTTTTCAAGGGTAGAGGTTCATTCTTGTGCCTTTCACAGCTCTTGTCAAATGACATGTACAAACAAGGCATTCGGTAAATGTTGAACTATAAGGGATGGATCCCCTCCTGGAGTCACGCATCCTCTCGCCTAACTGAGCCAACTTAGAAGCCCACAAGCGCCATGAGAAGACACTGCCATTAGGAAAAGCGTCCTTCTATTCAGGGACTCAGAGAGCAACCTGCTGTCACTTGGATAAAATTATGGCCCCGGGATTGGAATTGGATTATGGTGGTGAAACCTCTAACTTAAATGAAATGACCCCACCAAGCTCGCTTCATTTTTTTCCCATCATTTGGGGGCTTGAGACCTAACAGTGAGATGAAAATTCGGTTGTTGCAGATACTGTGGCTGTCACGTGACATCAGACTTATGCGGGAAACTTTCTTGTATTCAGGGCGTGGTCTGGCTGTGCCTTCCCCTGCTCACAGCTGTGTCAGGCTATTGGGAGCTCTCTGTGGGCCAAAATCTCAAGTTACCATTTCCCCTTAATTCACCCCATCTTCTCTTGCCCTTATAAATCAGTGAACGGCTTTAATTGGGTAATGGTCACCCGCAGGAGGTTAGGGACTCTGCTCTCACTGGAGAAATGGAAGCACTGAGACTGTGAAAGAGCGAGATTCTCCTTAATGTCAGCAAGCTTTTATTTATGCCTTTACTGTGCTCTGAAAAGGGAGGTGACATCTAGAAAATAAATAAAAGAATGAAATTTAGTTTCCCCACAATCTGAAAGTTTCTGAGATACAAAGCACTTATTTTTGGTAATTTAACTGGGAAGCCTGTCTGAAAATAAGGGTGTTCATGACGACAAAGTGGCTGGATTTACTTTGAAGGTGGAACTATTGCTGAAAATAGCCTTTGTTCCTGATCTGGGTTTAGGGTTACCAGAGTTAGCAAAAAGCCCAACCAAACCAAGCCAGGAGGCCACTTAAATTTGAATGTCACATAAACAACTGTTATTTTCTTTTTGATATAAGTCTGTCCCATGCAATATTTGGGACATACTTATACTAAAAAAAATAGTTGTTTATTTGATATTCAAATTTTACTGGGCATCCTGTATTTTATCTGGCAATGCTGCCCGGGATTCCAGATTACTGAGGGTAAGAGGACATAGAGCGAACTGAGAAAGGGTAAAATGTTACCTGAGAAATAGGAGGAAGAAGTGCATATTGAGTTCAACTCTTCTACATGGTCCTTGACAGAGGCAAAGCCATTATTTCCATGAGATGCATGTAAGAACTTCATCCTGGGCCTCCATTAAACATATTTCATTTGCCCAGGACAAGTGTAGCTGTTGTCCTCTGAAAGCTTGTTCGTTGTTATTCGTATTATTATTGAATACTTCCTTACTCTAATAATTGCTCTGATAAGAACAATAGATTACATTTACTGAACACTGACTTGGTGCTCGGCAGGTATTACATACACCATCTTACCTTATCTCCACAACAAGGCTGGGAGGTAGGTATTTTGTTTCACAGTTGAGGAATCTGAGGCTTCAAGAAGTTAAGTGGATTTTCCAAGGTCTCCAGCAAGTGGCAGAACAGGGATTCAAGCTCAGTGGCTCTGACTGCAGGGTTTGAGATTTTAACTGCTACTTTGTGCTGGTTTCCTGATCTGTATGCTCTGTTTATCAAAATGAACTTTGGATGCACAATTTCTAAAAGGTGAAGGAAGGAAGGGAATCCCTCGGTTATCAGAACCAGCGCACAGGGCATTCAGGAACCTGCCTTGCTCTGTTTTCTTTCACTGATTCAACGAATAGTTAGTTGTTGAGAACCTCCAGGGTGCCAGGTATCTCTAGGGAGTAGAGGCACAGCAGTGAGTAAAACGGGCAAAAATCCTTGTCTTAATGCAGTTTTCTTTCTAGAGTGGGAAAAATACAACACAACTAAATAAAACGCATAATATGTCACAGGGTGTTGACAAGTGCTATGGAGAAAGATAAAGCAGGAAGAGGGAGAGGAAGTGGCAGCGTGGGAGGGGAAACTTGGCAACTTTAAATAGGACGGTCAGAAAAGGCTTTCCTGGGAGGGTGACGTTTGAACAAAAACCTAAGGTCGAAGAAGGAGTGAATCACAAGGGAGAAGAGCGTTCCAGGCAGAGGGACTAGCAAGGGCAAAGGTCCTGGGGTGGCACTGTTCCTGGTGGGTTTGGGGAAAAAGCAGGAGACTGTTGCGGCTCGAGCAGAGTGAGGAAGCCAGCAAGACGGGGTCACTGGGGACATGTCAGAGGTGAAGGTGCAGGGAAGATGATGTAGGGTCTTGAGGGTGATTGTAAGATCTTTGACTTTTGCTCCCAATGAGATAGGAAATCATAGAGGCTTTGAGCAGAGGGGAGATAGGATCTTACATTTTAAAAGGATCTCTTGGGGCTGCCCTGTCATAAATAGACTATAGGGGGTAAAAGAAGAAGTGAGGGGACCAGTTAGAAGGCTTTTGCAATGATCAAGACTATTCATTTGCTAAGTATTTATTTAGTACCTACTCTGTGCCATGGGCTCTTCTGGCAGTTCGGGATACGTGAGTGAACAAAACCACCTTCCTGCTTTCAGGAATTTGCTTTCTACTGGGAGGAAACATATTAACAAGTAAAGAAACGAATAACAAGCTAGTCTCTGATAGTGATAAATGGTCAAGAAAATGAAACACGATGCTATGTTCTAATGGGTTTTCTGTTTTCTACCTGTGGGGACAGAAGCCCATTCTGGAACCCCCCTACATTGAAGCCCATCATCGAGTCTGTACCTACAATGAGACAAAACAGGTGACGGTCAAGCTGCCCAACTGTGCCCCGGGAGTCGACCCCTTCTACACCTACCCCGTGGCTGTCCGCTGTGACTGTGGGGCCTGCTCCACTGCCACCACGGAGTGTGAGACCATCTGAAGCTGGCCGACCCTCAGAACACAGCTGGCGGCCTGCGGCCTCACGGACCCACCTGCACGGGCAGCACAAGCAGCTATACCCCCTGCACTCAAGGACTGTTTAATTTCGACCCTACTTGTGGAGGAGGTTACCTGTCTCCCTGACCCACCCTCAGGCGCAAGGCCGAGGCAGCATACTTATGCTAAAAATGCAAAACAACATTTGTGCCTTCGCTAAGATAATTTCTCTGGTCCACACACTGCAAATTAATTTTTCTTTACCTTGACTCTCAGAACATAATTCATATATCACAACCCTCCTCCAATTTGGATTTTTAATAAGCCAATGTTTTAAATGCATTGGGCATAATTAGGAGACGGGCCTAGAAAGACTTTAAATTCTCATGTCTTAGGTAATGACGGGTCTCCAGCTGGATTTATGATTAAAGCGCCAGAAATTAATAAAACCAATGTTTTAGTCCTTATGGCCTCCAAGAAAATCCAGGTGCAAGCTCCCTTAGAGAAAATACTTTCTTTTCCTTTTAACTGAGCAATTACCGACACAAGGAATAGAGACTGCTCAGATTAAAAAAGGGAGGACGATAGAGGCTCAAACGGAAAGGTGTCTGGATTTGGGTGATTCTTTTCCCAAGCAAAATTCCCAAGGTCCCTTTAAGATCCTTATAAAGAGAACCCTTTGTGAATAAAAAAACTCAGAAAAAAATATGTAATCAGAGCTATCATATACACTTAAAAAAAAAAAACCTCACGAAACTAAACTCATGTTTTTAGACTCATGTGATGCTCTCCCAAAGCCATGCCCCAAATGATCAATTACAATTATTCTTTCCAACTGGGCATATTTTAAATTTAAATTGTAATTTTTTGAACTCAAAAGTTTTACATGTTTGTAGGGGTAAAAGTGTACTGCTGACTCAGAGGAAAAAGTCTGTGATTGTCTAGCTCTTGCCCTTGCTAAAATCTTACAGCAGCTGATTCTCTGTGACTTTAAAAAAAAAAAAAAAAAAAAAAAAACTCTAATGTTACACAGGTGTCTTTAATTCTGACATTTTTGGGGTTGAAATGAACCTTGTTCCTTTTTCACATTATGCCAGGAAAATCTGTATTAATGCCAATAAAGCATGTCCTCTGTCTTTTGAATTCATGAAAACTTTCAAAAAAGTCTTTTTCATCTTTAAGACCCTTGGAATAACAACAACAAGCACGCTTAAAATGAACTGTGAGGTTATTTTTACTTGCACATTAATTTAGGATGTCATATTTAGTAAGGGACACCGACAGATGACTGGGTACCATGAGTCCCAAAGGTGGCTCAATCTGTATTCACATCCCTGGCATTTCGTCACTAGGAACCAGGGGTCCTCCTTGAATGAGGAATCAATGAGTCCCCATGAAAACAGTAAAGCAAATGTTAGGATTGATGGTCCAGGACTGGGATGCTGAGGTGGACGACCAGGAACAAAGGACAAGAGCAAAATCCATCCCAACCTTCAGTGCAGATCTGTTGGCAGGCAAGAGAGCTGCTCTAACATGAAAAGTACTTGAGTGCCTTGGGCTCTCTGCTAGGGTGGAGAACGGGGATTAAGGATAATACTGGAGGGCACCACTCAGGTGTTTTCAACCCACCCCTAAGGACTTCCCTCAGGAGTTTCTGGGAGAAAAAGCTGCTTCTTAAAGAAACTTAGGGAAAAAAGCAGAAGCAGGAAGGGCTTGCCAGAATTTGAGAAAAGATGACTGTAGCATCCTTAAGGTTCCTGGTGGGAAACAAATGATATACTGCGGTTGCATATTGAGGAGAATTCAATGAAGAGACTATTTACAAATGTGAAGACGGAGTTGAGGAAACCCACAAGGGGGTGGTGAAACACTCCTAAACACTTGTTTGAAGCAATGGGTAACCTAGGCCGAAAGACCAGGAAGAAGTGATTGATCAGGCCCCAAAGACAACTGTAGGAGAGGAATGCCTGACAGGGGCTGTGGCTTTTCGTAGGAGGATGCAGCCATTACCAATGTGAGGCCTGGGAAGGAGGGAGGTGAGCAAATACTTCAGCCTCACTCTGCTCCCACGCCCTGATCTTCTGCCGAAGCAAATGGGAAGGCAGAGAGTAAGGGAGCCCATTGGTTCAGCTCATAAATGTTGGCAGCCTGGGAAGCAGGTAGGAGAAGAGTGGATCTAAGGGGGCCAATGGATAAAATCACCCATAGGTATCTTATGAGAAGCTTAGCGGGAATGCCATAGGCAGTCGTGTTGGCCACGAGAGCCATAAATCCTGCAGCATCACAGTTACTCAGTAAGACTCCTCTGTGATGAATTGGGATGGGATACGCGTGGAAAGGTATGTGCTGGCTAATACAATATTGACAACATTTGAGAGATGTGGGAACAATGGTAATTATCAGGACTGTGGATTAATTGGTTGTTGAGTGCAATCAAAGCACTCAGGGCTTTGATTGCCCTGAGTGAAAGGGCAATGAGGCTTCAAATGAAAGCCTCGCTTCAAGAGTCTCTTCTCCTGAAGCTGGAGGGCAGACTGTGCTGAAATTCAGGCCTCAGACCTAATTGGAAGAGCAGGTGAATCATCAAAAAGGCTGAATCCATCACCCTGGCAGTCTCCTATACTTAACGTCCTCATAGGGAGGGAGCGGGACACAGGGACCTGCAATGGGGACAACCCCTAGATGAGCTTGAGGTTCCCTTGCTGAAGGGGCCGGCTCCTTCTTCCTAGAGGAGGCCAGCCTCCAGTGCCTGGAGACCAGGCTGAGGCCCCAACTGAGAAGGCTGCTTTACATGATGATAACTTGCCCTCCTCAAATACCATCTGCAACCCCTCATTTATTCTACATGGATAGTTAGGGTCAAGTCTCAGGATGACCCGGCTGGGGAATGACTTTCCCTGTGGTGGGAGGAATGAGATTTTCCATTGAAGGAAACTCAGGACTTGACTAATGCAGACATGGATCCGGGGAATGCGCTTGGGAACGGATCTTAAGGGTGTCAGATGTGATGAGGGGGAGGGTGGCAGAATATAAGCCCAGATAAGAAGAGTTTATTGAGGCATCCTCTCATGACTCAGGATTTAGCATCTTCATAAGGGAAGCTGGATCTCGTTCCAGTTTGCTGTTGGGATGGCTCCCTAAAGCTTGGAGGAATTGGTGGCTTACATGAACGAAGAGAAGACGCCAGACTGTCCTGGCAGAGTATTTGAGGACTAAAGGCTCAGAGAAGAGGGCCTGCTATCTTCACCTGGAGAGTTCATTGGATATTCCCCTCTCTAAAGCCATGAGGAATGCACAGGTGAAGGACTTCTGCATCACAGAAAAGCTCAATAGTGGCTGTCCTTTGTCGACTGGGTTGATGGCAGGAGGAACTGCCATGGACCGGGCTTCCTGGTATCAGCAGAGGTGAGAGGGGTCTGGAATAGCAGAGACCTGGTGGTACCATGTAGCTGTCAGAGGCAAGGTGAACGTAGTTGCCGTAACAGGCGGAAAAGCTGCAAAAGCAACTGGAGGGCTCTAATCCGCAGGATCTGTGGTGCTGGCTAAGACAACTTCTACAGTAAGTATTTATTACAATCAGAAACATTATTAATGAAAAGGGGGAAATATCTGTCACTGATAAACTTGAATCTTTTTCAAATCTCTCTCTTCCCTCTTCCCGTCTTCTCCTCTGCCATTCTCTTTTTCTCCCTCCCTCACTTCCACGAATATTTATGAACTATAGTTTTGTGCAAGGCACTGTGTTTGGGGAGTAAGATATAAATATTGCTACCATTTATGGATTTCTTACCATAAGCAGGACCCTTTATATTAATTCTTTGTAATTCTGTGTCAACCATGCTCACAGGCATTGTAATTGCCATTTTACCGTCACCATTTTGCCGACGATGAAACCAAAGCTCAGAGAGGTCAGGTAACCTGCCCAAGATCAGATAGCTGATTGGCGGCACATGCCAGGTTTCTCTGGGCCAGAACTAAATTCTTTCCATTGGAGCATGATGGCTTTTTGGAGTGTTCCTTCCAAGTTGTTCCTGCCTGGAGAAGTCTTTGAGTTTACTGACGTTGGACAGTCTCTCACCATGACAAACATGTGTGCAGCCTCTTCTGGAGGAAACTCAGTGCAAGCGCGGGTTGTTTTATGGAGATTGTAATTTTTCTCTGGTTTCCTTTATAACCTCTAGCAAGATAGTGCTTTGCTACAGCTCAAACCAAAGCTTATAACTGGAGAGACTGAGGGAGAAAAGGAGCAGAGCCTCAAAGGGAAATTCAAAGAGACTGCTGCGGAGATGAAGGCTGTATGCCCTCAACTCATCTCCCAGGCAATGTGGACACTGGCAGAGGGATGGTGGTCCAGTGCCTATTGGGGGAGCTCTAGATAAAACCAACTCTCAGCAACTCCTTACTCTTGGAAATATGTTTATTTTGCAATTAACAAAAGGTAAAGAGAAGGAGAATTTCCTAGATTTTTTTTTCGTAAGAGCGTTTTTCAATGGAGAATGTAAGTGCTCACTGCTCACTCTACCTCTGGGTTTATTAGTTCCACTGATTGAATTCATGCTTTCCTTCTTCCACTGATTAGGAAATGAATGAGCCACCAGAAAAGCGCCAACTTCTGCTGAAGTGACTCAAAGAACTGTTCAAATTAATTAGGTTTTAAGTATACTAAAAAGCATTTCTCAGATAGTAAATAAACTATATATCTAATCGAAAATAATGTGGCATTGATGAGAACAAATTGCATTTCATCAAGTTTTCCAAGAGGACTGATTGTTTTTTGCATTCAGGAGACGTTTTTTCTTTTTTTAAAAAATAGATTTATTTATTTTATTTAGTTTTGGCTGCACTGGGTCTTCACTGCTATGCACAGGCTTTCTCTAGTTGCGGCGAGCGGAGGCTACTCTTCGTTGCGGTGCGCGTGCTTCTCATTGTGGTGCCTTCTCTTGTTGCGGAGCACAGGCCCTAGAGCATGCAGGCTTCAGTAGTTGTGGCTCGTGGGCTCTAGAGCACAGACTCGGTAGTTGTGCTCCAAGCCAGGAGACATTATCTTAAAAATAATATGTACCTTATCCTCTTCTGGGTTTTGTTTTCTTCAAAATATTAAAGCAAATTATTAAGAAGTAACTTTAAAAGGATTCTTTAGCAAATTCTGAAAATTTTATTTTCTGTTGAAAATTTCTACTAGAGAAACAGTTTACTGCATTAGAAGAATTCGGTCCTTATTGGCAAGATGAATCTTCTGGCAATTCTTTTACAATGATCTCACTTTGTTTTAATGAACAGGGTTGCTGGGAATTGTGTACAGGGAGATCTAAAAGGCTCAGTGGTTGGTTGTTGTGATCCTGGAGTTATCTGAAGGGGGTGCTAAAGACCTCTGAGGAGGTGATGTCTAACAACAGGAAGAAGAAATAGGGAAAGGATGAGAAAAAGAGGAGCAGGTTCACAGCACTGTAACCAGTAGTGTAAGCAGAGACTTGTTCCAATGTTAAGGAATTTAGAGGGACTATTCGAGTCTCTAGGTCCTCATTAGCAGGAGAAGAGCAAACAGTTCCTAAGCTCTTCGGCTTTATTTTTGGCTCTAAGTTCCTCTGGCTGTCTTTCTTTAACATATTGAATAATTGAGTTTTAAAAAAAAAGCTTCCTGATACACAAGATCAATTATATGCTTTGACCTTGAGTGTGGGCCATTGGGGCTTCTGGAAAGTCATTCAAACCCCAAATACAACCTCTCCCAAACAAACAAACAATCAATCAAATACACACACACACACACACACACACACACACACACACACACACAACCTTCCCCAAAAGAGAAAAAACATTTTGCTTCAACAAAGAATATCAATATTACCAAGATGAGAATGGTAATTTTTTTTTTTTTGGTGATGCTTAAGATATGATTACCAGCAAGGGATAAATATAAATATCCCTGAGTCACAAATAATATTATACAACTTAAAATCACTTGAAAGAGCATTTATTCACTTAAACTCTCTATATACACAATAAAGGATATTGATGAATTATTATTAGTCATTATCTCTCTGAAGTACACATGCAGAATTATGCACTTAAAATAGAAATTTAATCCTGTGAGTTTGCAACTTCTTTCCACAGGAAATGCATGAACAGATCACACTTTCTTGGTCTCACTCTGTTGCTCATGCAGAGATTATCAAGATATGGAGGGGTGCCTCCTCAAAGGAAGGTGATCTAAGCTTCTAGGCTGTTCTGAGCCTCCATCTTCCATTATCCTCTTGGCATCTGCATATCAAAATTAAAATATTTGGGGGGACCAATTTTACTGAGTGGGATTAAGACATCCGGCATTTAAAAATATGTTGTCTTTAAGAGGAAGATTTTGCTCAGCTTTTGGCTCCTGTTAGAACAAGCTTAGGAAGCTAATGCTGAAAATCTCCCCATTGAAACATAAGCACTAGTTAATGAGAAAGTCCAGTTGAAACTGGTGCCAAATTTCAGCGTGAACAAAATCTGAGCCACCTTCTGGACAAACCAAAAGGAACTGATGTACCATAATTTCCCCCATGCCTGTCTCTACGCTGCAAGTTGCAGATCAGTGGAGTAGAAGTAAGTGGGCTCTGATCAGGGGGCTTCTCTTCTTCGGCACTTGATTATTTCAGTGTGCTTAATTCAGTAGAGGGCTTTCTGATTTCTTGGACTGGGATTTTGTTTTACTGTTGCAATAAAGGGACTGGGAAGCAAACATTTAAAAATGATAAGTAAATGGATTCTTAAAGAGAGATCGATTGTTGATGCCAGTTTTCCTGTCCTATTAGTTTCTTAAGAAGAAGAAAAAATAGGCTTTATTTTGCAGCCTGGGGAAGGGAGTGAATGGATGGAGGTGCAGGGCTCCAGGAGGACGTGCAGTCCCTGGGGTAAGAAGCACTTTTTCGCACCTTGCACTGGTGATTATGACCAAGAAGTAAACGGTACATTTGCAATAATGAAAATCATTTTTGATAAGACTTTGTTTTTGGATTTGACTAAATTCTTCCAAGAATGCTAGCCACTTTGGGTAGCCAAGCTGCTCCCAGATGTAAAAGCTGTCCCACTTTAAAAGCTGTACCCAGTTTAAGGATATCTTGGGACCCAAGTGTTTTCCTGCAGCCTCAAGCATGAAGGAACAGCCGACTGACAGTACCAGAGTCAGAGCTTTAGGGGGCAGAAGGTTGTCCTTCTCAGAGGAAGTGGTCCCTTAGTGACGGTACCTGCACAATGACATCAGGTTCTTATTCTGGGACGGAATCACTGATACCCTAGCTAAAAAATTAGTAGCCATTTGTAGGTACAAAAGAAGTGGTAATCCTTGTGCTCTTTCTTTCTTTGTTTGAAAGTAGGTATGATTTCCTTCAGAACTTCTGCAGCAACAATGGAATTTGAATAAGATAATAGGCTTGAGTGTGTGTGTGTGTGTGTGTGTGTGTGTGTGTGTATGTATGTGTACACTTTTCAATCTTTAAAGGGCTCTTGGGGTATGGGTGGGGTGAACAAAGCATGGTCCCCTGTAATGTTTAGTAAAAAATACGTTAAGTGATAACAACTCTGGTCTGTGCTTAGGGCAATAAAGATATAAATCTGGGAGATGCCCTTTGTAGAGGACAAGCTATAGTCAATCCTCATTCTGGCCTCTAGAGCACTATCTAGAATACTGTCTTAAGCAATGAACAACAAAGCTTTACTAAAAATTTTATGCCTCAGAAATGTGTTTTATCTTCATTTTATAAGTTTACATTACATGATATAAATCTTTCTTATTTCTTTTTAAAATTTTAATTATTTTTTAACATCTTGATTGTAGTATAATTGCTTTACAATGTTGTATTAGTTTCTGCTATGTAACAAAGTGAATCAGCTATACATATACATACATCCCGATATCTCCTCCCTCTTGTGTCTCCCTCCCACCCTCCCTATCCCACCCCTGTAGGTGGTCACAAAGCACCGAACTGATTTCCCTGAGCTATGCAGCTGTTTCCCACTAGCTATCTATTTTACATTTGGTAGTATATATAAGTCCATGCCATGCTTTCACTTCATCCCAGCTTACCCTTCCCCCTCCCTGTGTCCTCAAGTCCATTCTCTACATCTGGGTCTTTATTCCTATCCTGCCCCTAGCTTCTTCAGAACCATTTTTTTTTTCTTTTAGATTCCATATATATGTGTTAGCATACAGTATTTATTTTTCTCTTTCTGACTTCACTCTGTATGACAGACTCTAGGTCCATCCACCTCACTACAAATAACTCAATTTCATTTCTTTTTATGGTTGAGTAATATTCCATTGTATATAGGTGTCACATCTTCTTTATCCATTCATCTGTCGATGGACATTTAGGTTGCTTCCATGTCCTGGCTATTGTAAATAGAGCTGTAATGAACATTGTGGTACATGATGCTTTTTTGTTTTTTTTTTTTACACTTAGAGTTTTATTTCTTGGCCATTTTAAAAAAAATCTTTATTGGAGTATAATTGCTTTACAATGGTGTGTTAGTTTCTGCTCCATAACAAAGCGAATCAGCCATACATATACACATGTTCCCATATCTCTTCCGTCTTGCGTCACCCTCCCTCCCACTCTTCCTATCCCACCCCTCCAGGCAGTCACAAAGCACCGAGCTGATCTCCCTGTGCTATGCAGCTGCTTCCCACTAGCTATCTACCTTACATTTGGTAGTGCATATATGTCCATGCCTCTCTCTCGCTTTGTCACAGCTTACCCTTCCCCCTCCCCATATCCTCAAGTCCATTATGTAGTAGGTCTGTGTCTTTATTCCTGTCTTACCCCTAGGTTCTTCATGACATTTTTTTCCCTTAAATTCCATATATATGTGTTAGCATATGGTATTTGTCTTTCTCTTTCTGACTTACTTCACTCTGTATGACAGACTCTAGGTCTATCCACCTCATTACATATAGCTCAATTTCGTTTCTTTTTATGGCTGAATAATATTCCATTGTATATATGTGCCACATCTTCTTTATCCATTCATCCGATGATGGACACTTAGGTTGTTTCCATCTCTGGACTATTGTAAATAGAGCTGCAATGTACATTTTGGTACATGACCCTTTTTGAATTATGGTTTTCTCAGGGTATATGCCCAGTAATGGGATTACTGGGTTGTATGGTAGTTCTATTTTTAGTTTTTTAAGGAACCTCCATACTCTTCTCCATAGTGGCTGTATCAATTTATATTCCCACCAACAGTGCAAGAGGGTTCCCTTTTCTCCACACCCTCTCCAGCATTTATTGTTTATAGATTTCTTGATGATGGCCATTCTGACTGGTGTGAGGTGATACCTCATTGTAGTTTTGATTTGCATTTCTCTAATGATTAATGATGTTAGCATCCTTTCATGTGTTTGTTGGCAATCTGTATATCTTCTTTGGAGAAATGTCTATTTAGATCTTCTGCCCATTTTTGGATTGGGTTGTTTGTTTTTTTGATATTGAGCTGCCTGAGCTGCTTGTAAATTTTGGAGATTAATCCTTTGTCAGTTGCTTCATTTGCAAATATTTTCTCCCATTCTGAGGGTCGTCTTTCAATCTTGTTTATGTTTTCCTTTGCTGTGCAAAAGCTTTTAAGTTTCATTAGGTCCCATTTTTTTATTTTTGTTTTTATTTCCATTTCTCTATGAGGTGGGTCAAAAAGGATCTTGGTGTGATTTATATCATAGAGTGTTCTGACTATGTTTTTGTCTAAGAGTTTTATAGTGCCTGGCCTTACATTTAGGTCTTTAATCCATTTTGAGTTTATTTTTGTGTATGGTGTTAGGAAGTGTTCTAATTTCATTCTTTTACATGTAGCTGTCCAGTTTTCCCAGCACCACTTATTGAAGAACCTGTCTTTTCTCCATTGTATATTCTTGCCTCCTTTATCAAAAATAAGGTGACAATATGTGTGTGGGTTTATCTCTGGGCTTTCTATCCTGTTCCATTGACCTATCTTTCTGTTTTTTGTGCCAGTACCATACTGTCTTGATTACTGTAGCTTTGTAGTATAGTCTGAAGTCCAGGAGGCTGATTCCTCCAGCTACGTTTTTCTTTCTCATGGTTGCTTTTGCTATTTGGGGTCTTTTGTGTTTCCATACAAATTGTGAAAATTTTTGTTCTAGTTCTGTGAAAAATGCCATTGGTAGTTTGATAGGGATTGCATTGAATCTGTAGATTGCTTTGGGTAGTAGAGTCATTTTCACAATGTTGATTCTTCCAATCCAAAAACATGGTATATCTTTCCATCTGTTTGTATCCTCTTTAATTTATTTCATCCGTGTCCTACAGTTTTCTGCATACAGGTCTTTTGTCTCTGTAGGTAGGTTTATTCCTAGGTATTTTATTCTTTTTGTTGCAGTGGTAAATGGGAGTGTTTCCTTAATTTCACTTTCAGATTTTTCATCATTAGCGTATAGGAATGCAAGAGATTTCTGTGCATTAATTTGTATCTTGCTACTTTACCAAATTCATTGATTAGCTCTAGTAGTTTTCTGGTAGTATCTTTAGGATTCTCTATGTATAGTATCATGTCATCTGCAAACAGTGACAGCTTTACTTCTTCTTTTCCGATTTGGATTCCTTTTATTTCTTTTTCTTCTCTGATTGCTGTGGCTAAAACTTTCAAAACAGTGTTGAATAATAGTGGTAAGAGTGGACAACCTTGTCTTGTTCCTGATCTTAGAGGAAATGGTTTCAGTTTTTCACCATTGAGAACAATGTTGACTGTAGGTTTGTCATATATGGCCTATATTATGTTGAGGTAAGTTCCCTCTATGCCTACTTTCTGCAGGGTTTTTACCATAAATCGGTGTTGGATTTTGTCAAAAGCTTTTTCAGCATCTATTGAGATGATCATATGGTTTTTCTCCTTCAATTTGTTAATATGGTTTATCACATTGATTGATTTGCGTATATTGAAGAATCCTTGCATTCCTGGGTTAAACCCCACTTGATCATGGTGTATGATCCTTTTAATGTGCTGTCGGATTCTGTTTGCTCGTATTTTGTTGAGGATTTTTGCATCTATGTTCGTCAGTGATATTGGCCTGTAGTTCTCTTTCTTTGTGACATCTTTGTCTGGTTTTGGTATCAGGGTGAGGGTGGCCTCGTAGAATGAGTTTGGGAGTGTTCCTCCCTCTGCTATACTTTGGAAGAGTTTGAGAAGGATAGGTGTTAGCTCTTCTCTAAATGTTTGATAGAATTTGCCTGTGAAGCCATCTGGCCCTGGGCTTCTGTTTGTTGGAAGATTTTTAATCACAGTCTCAATGTCAGTGCTTGTGATTGGTCTGTTTATGTTTTCTATTTCTTCCTGGTTCAGTCTTGGAATGTTGTGCTTTTCTAAGACTGTGTCCATTTCTTCCAGGTTGTCCATTTTATTGGCATAGAGTTGCTTGTAGTAATCTCTCATGATCCTTTTTATTTCAGCAGTGTAAGTTGTTACTTCTCCTTTTTCATTTCTAATTCTATTGATTTGAGTGTTCTCCCTTGTTTTGTTGATGAGTCTGGCTAATGGTTTATCAATTCTGCTTATCTTCTCAAAGAGCCAGCTTTTAATTTTATTGAATCTTGCTATCATTTCCTTCATTTCTTTTTCATTTATTTCTGATCTGATCTTTATGATTTCTTTCCTTCTGCTAACTTTGGGGTTTTTAGTTCTTCTTTTTCTAATTGCTTTAGGTGTAAGGTTAGGTTGTTTATTTGAGGTGTTTCTTGTTTCTTGAGGCAGGATTGTATTGCTCTAAACTTCCCTCTTAGAACTGCTTTTGCTGCATCCCATAGGTTTTGGGTCGTTGTGTTTCATTGTCATTTGTTTCTAGGTTTTTTTGGTTTCCTCTGATTTCTTCAGTGATGTCTTGGTTATTAAGTAGTGTGTTGTTTAGCCTCCATGTGTTTGTGTTTTTTACAGGTTTTTTCCTATAATTGATATCTAGTCTCATAGCATTGTGGTCGGAAAGGATACTTGATACGATTTCAATTTTCTTAAATTTACCAAGGCTTGATTTGTGACCCAAGATATGATCTATCCTGGAGAATATTCCATGAGCATTTGAGAGAAAAGTGTACTCTGTTGTTTTTGGATGGAATGTCCTATAAATATCAATTAAGTCCATCTTGTTTAATGTATCTTTTAAAGCTTGTGTTTTCTTATTTATTTTCATTTTGCATGATCTGTCCATTGGTGAAAGTGGGGTGTTAAGGTCCCCTACTATGATTGTGTTACTGTCGATTTCCCCTTTTATGGCTGTTAGCATTTGCCTTATGTATGGAGGTGCTCCTTTGTTAGGTGTGTAAATATTTACAATTGTTATATCTTCTTCTTGGATTGATCTCTTGATCATTATATAGTGTCCTTCTTTGTCTATTGTAAGAGTCTTTGTTTTAAAGTCTATTTTGTCTGATATGAGAATTGCTACTCCAGCTTTCTTTTGATTTCCATTTGCATGGAATATCTTTTTCCATCCCCTCACTTTCAGTCTGTATGTGTCCCTAGGTCTGAACTGGGTCTCTTGTAGACTGCATACATACGAGTCTTCTTTTATTTTAAAAATTAATTAATTAATTTTTGGTTGCATTGCGTCTTTGTTGCTGCGAGTGGCAGCTACTCTTTATTGTGGTATGCAGGCTTCTCCTTGCAGTGGCTTCTCTTTTTGCAGAGCATGGGCTCTAGGCACATGGGCTTCAGTAGTTGTGGCACATGGCCTCAGTAGTTGTGGCACATGGGCTTAGTTGCTCTGCAACATGTGGGATATTCCCGGACCAGGGTTTGAACCCACATCTCCTGCATTGGCAGGTGGATTCTTAACCTCTGAACCACAAGGGAAGCCCACAGGTCTTGTTTTTGTATCCATTCAGCTAGCATATGTCTTTTGGTTGGAGCATGTAATCCATTACATTTAAGGTGATTATCAATATGTATGTTCCTATTACCATTTTCTTAATTGTTTTGGGTTTGTTATTGTAGGTCTTTTCCTTCTCTTGTGTTTCCTGCCTAGAGAAGTTCCTTTAGTATTTGTTGTAAAGCTGGTTTGGTGGTGCTGAATTCTCTTAGCTTTTGCTTGTGTGTAAAGGTTTTAATTTCTCTGTGGAATCTGAATGAGATCCTTGCTGGGTAGAGTAGTCTTGGTTGTAGTTTTCCCCCTTTTATCACTTTAAATATGCCTTGCCACTCCCTTCTGGCTTGCAGAGTTTCTGCTGAAAAATCAGCTGTTTACCTTATTGGGATTCTGTTGTATGCTATTTGTTATTTTTCCCTTGCTGCTTTTAATATTTTTTCTTTGTATTTAAGTTTTGATAGTTTGATTAATATGTGTCTTGGCGTGGTTCTCCTTGGATTTATCCTGCATGGGACTCTCTGCGCTTCCTGGACTTGATTGACTGTTTTCTTTCCTATATTAGAGAAGTTTTCAACTATAATTTCTTCAATGTTTTCTCAGTCCCTTTCTTTTTCTCTTCTTCTTCTGGGACCCCTATAATTCGAATATTGGTGCATTTAATGTTGTCCCAGAGGTCTCTGAGACTGACCTCAATGCTTTTCAATCTTTTTTCTTTATTCTGCTCTGCAGTAGTTATTTCCACTGTGTTATCTTCCAGGTTACTTATCCATTCTTGTGCCTCAGTTATTCTGCTATTGATTCCTTTTTGAAAGTTTTAAATTTCATTTATTATGTTGTTCATCATTGTTTGTTTGCTCTTTAGTTCTTCTATGTCCTTGTTAAGTGTTTCTTGTATTTTCTCCATTCTATTTCCAAGATTTTGGATCATCTTTACTATCATTACTCTGAATTCTTTTTCAGGTAGACTGCCTATTTCCTCTTCATTTGTTCGGTCTGCTGGGTTTTTACCTTGCTCCTTTAGCTGCTGTGTGTTTCTCTGTCTTCTCATTTTGCTTAAGTTACTGTGTTTTGGGTCGCCGTTTTGCAGGCTGCAGGTTTGTAGTTCCCGTTGTTTTTGGTGTCTTCCCCCAGTGGCTAAGCTTGGTTCAGTGGGTTGTGTATGCCTCCCGGTGGAGGGGACTGGTGCCTGTGTTCTGGTGGATGAGGCTGGATCTTGTCTTTCTGGTGGGCAGGACTGCATCTGGTCATGTGTTTTGGGATGTCTGTGACCTTATTATGATTATTATGATTTTAGGCAGCCTCTCTGTTAATGGGTGGAGTTGTGTTCCTGTCTTGCTAGTTGATTGGCATAGGGTGTCCAGCACTGTAGCTTGCTGGTTGTTAAGTGGAGCTGGATCTTAGCGTTGAGATGGAGACCTCTGGGAGAGCTTTTGCCGTTTGATATTACAGGGAGCCGGGAGGTCTCTGGCGGACCAATGTCCTGAACTCGGCTCTCCCACCTCAGAGGCACAGGCCTGACACCTGGCTGGAGCACCAAGACCCTGTCAGCCACACGGCCCCTACGATCCTATAAAATTGTAAATCGGGGGAATTCCCTGCTGGTCCAGTTGTTAGGACTCTGTGCTGCAACTGCAGGGGGTGTGGGTTCTATCCCTGGTTGGGGAACCTGTAGTTTTGGGGCAGTCGTTCAGGCGACAACCCCATCAGCTCCCATCCAGCCTCCCTCTTTCATCTTCTCCGACTTGTGGGCTAGGTAGGAGTTTAATATTGTGACGAAGGGCACAAGCTTCTTTTGCAGATCGCCTGAGTTGTCAATGTTAGGTGACTGGATGATTGGAGGCTGCTGGTTTTGGAGGATCTCCTGCAGAGGCGGGGACTGCAGTGCCTCAGTCTGGGGACAAGGACACTGGTCTCTTTCTTATTTCTTCATGGAAAATAATTTTGGAGGGTATTTTTCCTCTCCCTTAGAAACACCAGAAAGACTTTCAGAAAAGAAGTACTTTAGATTGATCAGATCTTTCAAACCAGATGCTGCTTTTCTGCTTTTGATTCCAAAATATGCTGTTTCTGCAGCTGGGAAGCACATGACAAGTAAAAGAAAGGACTCCTGAAAGCCTGTTTATTCATCCAGTAAATGTGAACAGCTCAAATATTAGCCTAAGGAATACCCAAAAGGTAGCATCAGAGGGACAGGTGAAGCTGGTGATTTCGTCATCTTGGCAGCTACATATTTGGGTGTAAAGACTGATGGTAAACTTTTTGTTGTTTCATAGGCCAGTATTCTCAAATTTTAATGTGCACATAAATCACTTGGGGGTCTTATTAAAATACAGCTTCAGATTCAGTAGGTCTGGCCTGGGGCTGAGATTCTATAGTCCTAACTATCTCTTGGGTAGTGCCCATCCTATTAGTTCCCAGACTACACTTTGAGTAGCAAATTTCCCATTCTAACAGAGGCCTGGGGAAGGCAGTTTTCTTGAGTGGCTGGTAGGGACACCCTCAGATAACCCAGAAATGACAGTAGGAAAAAAAGACTGTTTAATGAACTAAAAGAACATGGCACAAGATAAACCGCAAGGTTAGAGTACATGAAATAATATTCCGTTAATTATGAAAAGTATACACAGAATACATAAGAAGCAGATTGTAAGAAAGGCAATCCGTGAGCAGGTCAGCCATTCTCCCCTTGTCTGTCATTTCCTCTGTAGAGATTACATGAGGAGGAGGGTGGACCATTTCCATTGGGATAAAATTCTGCTGAGATGTACTTAAACAGCAATTACTGTGTACTCAGAGTAAAAAGCAATTTAAACCAGGTGATGAGGAGAATGTAGAATTCATTAGCCTTCTGCCCACAGCCCCTCTACGAGAAAAGATCTGATTGCTTACAAAAATTGATTTAAAAAATAGCAGGTGGTGATACTTTTAGGTGCATATTTACAAAGCTACCCCAAACGTACCACCCTGCCATGAAAGAGTTTCTATTTTTTCTCCAAAGAATTAACGTAAACTCAAAAGACTGCCTTGTTCAGGGTCTCTGGGAGGTGAAGTGTGCTACTATGGCTTCTAGGTGAGACTCAGCTCTGTCCTCAGATTACCCCAGGCATCACATCCCCTGAAACACTGATCAGGTCCTGTTCATCAAAGATAACTGCATATACTGGGAGGCTTGGAGGACATGGCTGAAAATACAACAAAATCACGCCAGCTACAGTATCATGAAGTTTCTGAGTCACTGCAGAACTCAGAATAAAATGAAATTACCAGGGTAGAACATGTTTAAAACATGCACAAAATGACTCTGGATTTTAACATAATATTCCCTAAGGAGAAAAAAAACATAGATTGTGACCAAGACTAATCATGCAGCTTTTCCTCTAATTTCCTGTAGTAGAAGTTAAAAGCCAAGAACTGTTACTGAACTTGCATCCTCCGAATTCACAGATGAGCCAAACCCTCCTTGACTCATTCCTGTCCTAACCCCAAGAGACCTTCAAAGAGCAGGGCTGAGCCTCTAATGCCTGATGTGCCTCTGTGTAGAGCTTGGAGCTTTAATTTCCCTTCTGGTCTTTGTTGACCGTGGAAACACCATGAATTGTTGCTTTATCTCATATTTTGGTACTCCGTTATTGCTATTGTACATTTTATTTTATTTTGTTTTGCAGTTTAGAAATGTTTTAATTTTAGGAAGGCAATGCTGTTGTGCATTTTCAATGCAATTAGAGATATACTGCCAAGATAAATAAATATCCTTCATACAAGTAACTGTCTTTCCAGATATCCCACAGTCATCCTTTGCAGGTTTTAAATCACGTTCATTCTCAAGGAAACTTTCAAAATAATTTATTCACTCATATTTCTCAGTAAGTTTCCCTTGAATCCCTGCTCCATATTGGCAGAGAAAGTGTGAAGGGGATGACCTGCACTGCTATTTAAGACCCAAAGAGCACTGTCCAGCATTTCATCCTTTTTTTTTTTTTTTTGCGGTACGCGGGCCTCTCACTGCTGTGGCCTCTCCCGTTGCGGAGCACAGGCTCCGGACGCGCAGGCTCAGCGGCCATGGCTCACGGGCCCAGCCGCACCGCGGCATGTGGGATCTTCCCGGATCGGGACACGAACCCGTGTCCCCTGCATCGGCGGGCGGACTCTCAACCACTGCGCCACCAGGGAAGCCCCTATCCATTTTTGATGAATCACGAGGTGGAATTATCTAGGATTATCACACGATTAACTCTGTTGGCTGACTCTGCTTAGATACCCAGAAACATGGAATGCTCTTCCTGTGAATGGTCCTGCTTTCTTCCCTATGCCTCTAGAGACCAGTCAGAGGTTAGCAATTCCCTGGGAGAATTGTCAGCTATGTGTTTTTGCCTTGTATTTGGTTATAGCTTTTTTCTCCATTCTCTAAATGTTTCCTGTTTAAAAGTACCTAACTTTCTTTGCAAGAAATTCGGTTTCCCTGACCTTCTCTCTCTCTCTCTTTTTTTTTCTGTTTCTAATGGTCCTTGAAATGAAAATGTTTTCTTGAGTTTCCTTATTTGTACTTGGGCAGCCTACTCAATGACTCACGAGAATAGCTGGCGACCTGTGGTCCTCTCTGTTGAAGAGAATGCACATTTTGCAATCTGGCCTCTAAACATAGGGGTAGATTTAAAAATGAAGACATAAATGGTTAATTATCTCCAGCATGGTGTCAAACATTCCTTTAAAGTTAAACCTTGATTTTTAATCTTCCGCTTTGGTCTTATGGATGAGTTTGCCTTTATGAATGCAATACTGTTTCTTTAAAGGCTGACCTCAAGTCAAATATTTCTTCTGGAAGACTCTCTACTTTGCGCGGTTATTGCTCATAGGAACCAACACTCCTAATGATGATATTTTTGTTGGCTTCAAATTCTGGGTTAACTTTTTAAAATTTTCTCCTAAAATTGTGAATGTGGTTGTGACTGCCTCTTTACTACCGTTTGAATATTATTTCCTTATTGGTATTCTATGAACGTTGTGTATGGTTACAGCCACTTCATCTGGTACCTCTCTTATAGACTGGAAATCTTTCAAATGGTTCTTTGCATGTCATGATCAAACATATTATTATTATAGTCTCAGGACCAAATCTCTCATCCTCTCATATGTGTATGACTCAGTTTTTGATTTCCCAGTTTAGTGCTGCCTGGTTTAGGGTGGATGTAGTTACTGCATTCAGTAATTGCTCTTTGAATATAAATTTACTTGGCAGAAAGCAGCCCAGAATTCTCCTGTTAACACGGCTCTGACTTGTGTCTTAGTCCTTTTGTGTTTCCAAAGGAGTCTATTAATTCTACCAAACAACCCACCATCTGACTGAAAAAAAAAATCTGTCAAACTAGCTACTTGATTAAGCCATTAGATTGAGATTACATTACATTGTATATTCCGGATTCCAGGCATATTAGCATGTAGATCAGATTCTTGTTTCTAGGTTATTACTAGTTTGATGGAATATGTTATTATAGTGGCCCATGCCATGTGTTTGAAATGTGGCTAGGATCTATAGGATAAACAGATATAACTCGGGTAATACACCTACAAAACTCCAACTTAATATGCTGATAATGAATAGATTATAGTATGGCGTTGAAGGATGGGAAGCAGAAAAGCTGAGATCTGTGCCAGCTTTGTTGCAACACATCTCTTTTAACTCATCTGGGCTTGAGTTTTCTCATCTGTACAATGAAGGGATTGGACTATAGCTTCTTCTATCTCTGAAAAGTTAAGACTCTACCCTCCAATGGAGATCAGCTGCCCCTCCTTGACTTTGGAAGATAGTGTAGACCTTTAAAGGATCCTTGTTGAGATTTCTATGTCTTTTTATCTTTGGTTTCAGAATATAGTTTTATTCAATCTTATGGCAGAAAACATTTTTTTTTAAGTGAAATGAACTACCAATCGCCACGAAACAGGGAATACATGATTAATTTGGTGGAATGACATTAACACATTTAGGTTGCTTTGTTCTTCATTATTTTATTCAACAATTAGCTCATAAGACTGCTAAGAGCCTGTGCACCACACAGACACTAACAGTCTCTCTCCAGGTTCTGGTTCCAGGTGAGAGAGAGATCTCCCACCACGAACAAGTTAATCTCTGTGGCCCATTAGGGAGGTGATGGCCTGGGGAACCGTTCGCCTATTGAGTGCACATATCTGGAAAATTCTCCTGGCAGAAAAAGCATACTGCTCTCAATTTTTCATCCACATCAGTGAGATGTGAGGAGTGGCTCTTTAGCAAGACGCGACCACACAATAACGTAACAAAACCAGCTAACGGCACTTCATTTATTATAGGGCTAAATGCTCATTATTGTTTGTAAAGGATGAATTCATAACCTCTGCAGAGTTATAGTTTATACATGGTTGATTTCCATTTACAAAGAGAGAAAGTCATTGTTTTCTCTAAATGTCAAGCTTTGACTTACAAAACTCCCGTTTTCTTTTAGGTTGGGGTGTGTGTGTGTGTGTTCAAGAAAATGTTTAGCAACTAGATAGGGGAGGAGGGAAATAAAACTTGAAATGTAGTAGGGAAAGCACATTTCAAAAATTCTAAACAAACAAACAAAACCCCCCAAACTGAGGGGGTTTCGTGGAAGGTCTTAACAGAAAAGACCCACACCATACACTTCTTTTTTAATGTGCTTCCTCCAGGAGCAGAAGGAACTGGAAAAACTGGATTTTTTCCAACAGGAGTGTGAATCTGGAAATTCTTAAACAAAAATTTGTATAATTTCATGCTGCAAAGAGGCACTCTGCTTATGCAATTGAAATAAAAAATAAAGTGCCTACCTGGGTGTTTCCAGAGTAACTGTAAGCAAATAAGACTAATTAGAAGCCTTCACAGTCTCTAATTAAAAGCTAGGAAATAACTCACTCTGCGATACAAGAATCCCTGGATGTTTGGAAGAGTCACTTCCCCAAGGCCAAAGTCCCTGTTGCATGGAGCATACCATTTTGGAAGCAGGGGATCCAGAGCTTGGTACCCATGGACCTAGCCCTGAAATACACATTTGGGACAATGAGTACAGGAAATAGGGAGGGGCAATATTTTAGTACCAGTTGTACTTGGAAAATATCATTTAAAAAGAATGGGAGCTCCCATGGACAAACAGAGAAGCACTTTCAGTTGAAGTGAGAGGGAAAATTGAGGCACTTTGCTTAAGCTTTGGGGACTTTTAAACACTTAACTTTTTCATGCCCCATGGCCAGATCCTTCTTTGGAATAAAGTTATTATTGGGTGTGGGAAAGAGTGTGAAATGAGAAAGGAGAGGGGCATGCAATGGGGAAGGGAGAGAGCAGGAAAGTTCACTTTGCTGAATAAAGAATCTTTTAAAATATAGGTCTGCCACATTCTCTCCCCAATCAGTTTGACTGAAAAGCAGAAATACTACTCTCTTAAACACAGTTCATTTGCAATTTTCCATCACACTATAATGTGGCAAAAATAAGGCTACCTATCAACGTAAGCATATCTGGGGTGAATCTTAGGCAAAAAATGTGGACCTGCAATAATTCAGATGGTGTTTTCTTTCAATCAGTTTCAAAAATTATGGCTCCATATATTTCCAAAAGTTTCAGCATTTTCTTGTATCTCCTTACAGTCAGGCATTCAGAGGTACGTGTTGGTTTTAATAGCTTTGGTAGAAACATGCTGAAATAGGAATGGATATAAAACCCTTTGTCTTTAGGCTAATTTGGTGTGGATTTATAAGGCCTGAGTAAACTGGTAAATTAGTAAATTTCTTAAAATAATACAAATGAATGTAAGACACATAGTAGAACAGCAGATTCAGAAAGAAAAATAGGTTAGTATTGTATTCCCATGTTTTGTAAAAGACATCAAGTAAGGCCACCAATACAGGAACCGAGTTCTTTTTTTGTTTTTCCTGCGATGATTTCCTATCAGCTTCATGTTCTTGGAGGGGGCGATGAAAAAATGCAAGATGGCCTTTGACTTTGTTTCCTACGTGGTCAGCAGTGGCACTGGCTGGAATCCGGGCTCAGCATTCTCGTAGAGTGTGCAACGTGGATGCTTCTGGCTGGTAGGGAGGATGTGGCAGTTAGCTGATAGTGTGCCGTGTTTGGGAGGGCTCACAGGGCGGGGGAGCAAGCCTCGGTGTCAGAGACTTCCTCTCTGGTCATGCCCTCCTTTTGGCTTGAGCTGGGTCTCAGAGGTTGGCTGCCATTCTTACCCTTAGATGGGGTGGAGGTGGGTCTCAAGCTACCTCAGATAATTAAACAGCAGCTGTGACACTTGGAGCAGTGTTTCTTCTTTTTCTTGGGATGGAAAATGGTGAGGATCGCTTCATCAAAAACGGCTTTGAGACCTTTCTGAGTCAGGGCCGAGCATTCCAAGTAGCACTGTGCTCCAATCTTAAACACAAAAGAGAGAAAGGCATGAGAGGAGGAAAAGAGAGAAAAGCACAGTGGTGTCTGCCCTCTGCGCTGCCAACTGCTGCTGCTTGTCTCACAAACAGCCTGGGGGACGGTTTGGATCATGTCTTTTTCTTCTGCATTTCAATTTGCATCTGCTATCCTGATTTTTGGTATTTTTATATTTTTTGCTTTCTGATATTAATAATAAATGATTGTGGAGTGCTTTTGATAAGCAGCAAATTCTGAAAGTGATCCATAACCATTTATTCCTAAATATAAGAATATAAATAATATAAAAATTGAGAGGATTCAAACCAGTGATATGGTTTAAATATATATTGTGAACAACAGGGTACATGATGTTGTTTTTAGTACCTCATTTGTATGCAGAACATGTAAATCTGGTGCGAGTGAAACATATTCCCTTCTGTATATAGTAGGGCAGAGTGTCAACTTGGTTAATAAAGCACAAAGAAAGAGAGTGGGTGATACGGTTTTATAGGTCATTCTTGATTAAAACGCTCTTCTGACAGAAGGTGTCTCTCGGCAAAGTAATATCTGATTGGTCATATTATTCAGTTTTAAGATACATTAAAAGGCATATTTTTAAGCAGTTAAACTCCAAAACACTAAAAATAAAAATCATAAAATGCATTTACTGACACAGACACCCTCCTTATCAGTATACAGTCTATGTGTATTTAAATGAGGAAATATTTTGTGCTTGCTTAGGGCTTTGTTTCAAAGCTTTTGATGATTTCATATTATGATGTATTTGATAATCACAAGATCCCTATGAGAAATATAAAAATTCAGGCCAGAGCCATAGATTCTCATTAAAAAAATTGCAGGGTAGTGCAGACCAGAAGTTGGCAATCAACTTCATGAGATAATTCATGTGAGGGAGACCCGGGGTTTTAATTGCTCCCAAGCTCAATATGAGCTAACAGTTCGATGTGGACCTTTTAATATTAAGGATATCTGGAGAAATGCTTCTATTATATGCTTTATATTATAAGAATAACTTTGAAAAATTAACGTGTATTCAGAAGAGGATGGCTGGATGGTGAGCTCCTGGGAACCGACAACAGATAAATGACTAAAACAGGGTAACAAAATCACATGCCGATGAGGGCCAGTAGCTTAGGTAACTGAGCAAAGCAGGGCTGGTGCCAGACAACAGGGAGAGGTAGAGTCTGTGGTGGCCTGTGAAGTAAACACCCCCTCGAGAGCTGGTAGTCTACGCGGCTTAGGCAACTGTTGCCAGGCAGGAACGTTGGTTCATCATTGCCTTCTTTGTATTTTTCAAGAGGACTTGGACATTTGGATTTTAGTTAATATTTACCAGTTGAAAAACACTCTATGGGTCAAGCAAGATGCTGATGTGGGATGTCTTTGGCAGCAACCAGCCAGTTTGCAATGTGTGGATGAAAGGGACTGGTGACTTAGCTTAGAATAGAGTGGGGACAGCCCCAGAAGGTGAAAGGTATTGTTTAAGGACATCCAACTAGAAAGTAAATGATCTAGACCTAGAATCTGTGTCACTTGATGTGTGTTCTTTTCCTAGTTCCATGATGGAAACTGTGACGCTCGTCACTCAACACTGCAAGAAGCTGGTCAAGCTGACAGTTAATGAAATGAAGCTGCCCACGTGTTTGAAAGTCCACAGATAAGAAAGCTAAGCATGAGGTAAAACTCTTCTGGTGGCATCCAGATATTATGCACTTGCTTTTTTCCTGTATGGTTAATGGTTTTCCTGTATGGTTAATGGTTATGGTTAATTGGTTATGAGCCAAAGGAAAATACTCAAAGAAAAGATGTTAGATATTGATAACTTATTTTATGGTTTCGTTTTGACCATGGTCTGGATTAGAATATGGCTTTTTTATACAATTAAAAACACTTGAATGCAAGAGAGGGATAAAGGATAGAGAAATTTTTCCTAATAATGTTCTGAAATGTCATCTGTTACATTTTGGGATTGTGTTCAGTATTCGATACGAACACATGTGAAAAGCACACTAATCTAGTGAATGTGTCAACTGAATGAGTGCTTGTAATGTGCTGGCTCTTGTCAGTCATCTTGAAAAAATACACAGAAAGCACTGTGCGGCTGTTCTATCTGGAATACCTCCCCACTAATGATCACAGCCTCAGTTGATTCTGGAAGTTACAGGAGAGCTGGGCTGATCTGGGCTCACACGTGGAGTTCTGGACTGTCTGGTCCTGCAAGATGGGCGAGCACACTCTCTCCTCCTCCTGTCCCCTCTCCCCACCCCCTCACTTCCCCACCCCCTCACTCCCCCACCCCACCTCTGCCTCCCCCTCCCCCGCCCTCTCCCTCCACCCCACAGTGCTGCTGACAGCGTGTCAGAGTTTGTCTTTTGATGGTGCAGGAGGAGTCCAAACTTGTCTTTCCCAATTCAGACATTTCTGAAGATAATGAAACAGCAGAGCAAGGCATTATTGTGTAACTGGGTTAATATAACATTATTTTGTACTGATAGTTCCAGGAAAAGTAGCAAACAGATTTTGGGTGTGATTTGGGATATGTGTGAGAACCAGAACCCAGTTGTGAGGTGATTTGGGATATGTGTGAGAACCAGAACCCAGTTGTGAGGTGAGTATTGTTAACCATGGTGCAAGGGCTCTGAGGGTCAGAGAGGAGAATTTATTCAGGTTCAGGGAAAAGGCACAGCCATGTTATAGGGACTGCTGAAGAAAAAATGTGTGCCTTCAAAGATGCAAAATGGAAAACCATCCCAAGGAAATACAGCCTCTCTTACAGCAGCAACTTCATCTGCCTTTTGGAGCAAACTGATCTACACAGTCAAATATTTAGAACACATCTGTATGCGCTCAGGATTCACAGATCTTTGTTTAGATACACATGCTAGCAGTCTGGGACATGCTTTACCAAAATGATATGTTTTCAAGAACAAACTGGAGATTGAGAAATGTAAACTGAGAGAACACTTCCCTGCTGACTTTATAAGAGCTAAAACTTATTGTCTCAAATGCTGGGAAATTTTTCAGAGGTGTAGAGAACATTTTGAGTCCGACAAGAAATTAGAAAACAGGCAAACAAATTCACAATGACCAATCAAGTGGAAGAAAACCTAGTATTTCTTCCAGATGGTCCTCACGGAGGTGGGACACGTTCTAGAACAAGATAAGGTGTAACTGGAAAGAGTAAAGGTGGAGAGGTCTTCCCAGCTGCAGACGTGTCTGAGAGGACACAGTTTCAACAACTTTAGCTTGCTGAGCTAGATCTCATGGTACATTGGCTCATTCAATCAGGAGGTAATCTGTCACCATTCTCCTTTGCAGCTCGGATAACTGATGTCCAGAGAGGTTAGGTAAACTCTCTAAGTCCTCACAACTAAGAAAATGGCAGAGATTTGAATTTGTCTGTCTCTTGAGCCAGAGTCTTAACCATTCTGTTGTGCTCTCTCTAGCAAGTGTAAAGAAATATGTTTGAAAGAGCAAAACTAACGAACAAATGGAGATGCTGTTATGGGCTGAGTGACGGTAGTGAGAGAAGCAGAGAAGGAAAAGTAAGGCAGTTCCTGTAAATGGAGAGAAGACATGTCAGTAGAATGAACAGAGTGGGCTTGTATCTTAAGGAATGGCTAGTAGCAGAGAAGTTCCTTATTTCTTATTTAAGAACTAGGAAGGGTACACACAGCGAGAGGGCAACTTGAGAGCCAGGCAAAGGAAAAGGAGCCAAATAGCTTGTGAGAGAATTTCCATCTCAACAAATCAACATTATGACCAAATTGCTGAAAGAGGAGAAGGGTTTCCAGGCTGCATGCATTTGCTGCTGATGTTTTCCTCAAGAACTGGCAGAATTTGCCAATCCAAGGGTGGATAATGTGAGTGCACTGCTTGAGTGTAGGTTATTATGGAGTGGTGGGGACTGTGGCTTACTGAACAGTATAAACGTTGTTTAAAAGACTGTTGAAAAGTTGCAGTTGATGAGGAAATGCTGGATAGTGCTGCTGGATGTACTGATTTTTTTTTAAAGAAGCTAGAAATGTGTACATTTACATAAAGTTTCCAAATTGTTCAATGTTGACCACTAAATCACATCAAAAACACCTGTGTGTGTTGATCAAAACATTTGTGGGTGAAATTTGGCCCATTACTTGCATGTATTGGTCTCCCTATCTGGAATCTCGTCTCCCCAGTCCCCTAACTTTGTCCACTTGACAACCCTGTTCCTATCCTGTAAACCTGGCTCAGTTCTCAACTACTCCAAGAAATCGTCTCTGAGCCCTCCTCCCCTGAATGTGTCCATCACTCCCTCCTCTCTGTTACCTCAGCCCTTTGCGCACCTCTCTGTTGTATTTGTTCAGTTCGTGTACTTTTGTTTGTCTGTCTCTCTCATTTTCTGGCCTGTGGGTCTCTTGAGGGCAGGGGCTATCTGTCTCTCACCTCTGTAGCCCAGACCCCAGCGGTGAAGTGACTGATTTCTAATGACCATGGGAGAAAGAGGAAATGGCCGGCACACAAAACAAGGAAGGTAGTGGTGACTCTTGCAGTCATGGGGAGGGTACTAAAGACTCCATGAGCATTGATGACAGGATTTTTGCGGCAGTTTTGCTGCTTTTTGGTGCAAGTTAAAAATCCAGGGGGAAACAGGTGCTAAGACAAAGAGTGAGAACAGCAATAAAAAAGGCACAGGGTGGGCTTCCCTGGTGGCGCAGTGATTGAGAGTCCGCCTGCCGATGCAGGGGACACGGGTTCGTGCCCCGGTCCGGGAAGATCTCACATGCCGCGGAGCGGCTGGGCCCGTGAGCCATGGCCGCTGAGCCTGCGCATCCGGAGCCTGTGCTCCGCAGCGGGAGAGGCCACAACAGTGAGAGGCCCGCGTACCGCAAAAAAATAAATAAATAAATAAAAAAGGCACAGGGTGAAGAAGAGGGCAGGAGAGGCCCAAAAGAGGCCAAAGACCAAAAAAAGGAAAGATGGTCATGTGCTTTATCAAGAAATACCTTAGGAAGTCTGAGCTTAGAAAATCATGTTTAGGTTGTATCCAATGGAATTGGGAAAGAGAATGCACAAAAGTATCATCTTAGAGCTAAAGTGACACATATTAGGTATCAGTTATTGTCAAATAAGTCCAGCGGCAGTATGGACATACACAAATGAGAAAAGCGTGGGAAAAGTAGGCTGAAGATTAAAAAATACAATAATGAAGAGAAGAGGGAGGATAAAACAAGTAAAGGGATAACAATGAATATTTATTATAAATTGATATAAAACATTTACGTAAATGTAGTTGACTTTGGAGTGTAAAGAACTGGAAATATGTACAATATGAAAATGTCCTTTATAAATAAAATGTCCTTTGAGACCAAAAAGAGATGATAGATAAAAAATGTTTTAGAAATTGAAAAGTACTGAACAAAAAGATATAAAAAATCTGAACTTGCAAAGTCTTTAAGCTATGGGGAGAACATACACATAAAAATACGGGGCTTCAGTCTATAAACAAAGAAGCCCCAAACCTAAGGGTTTCTTTTCAGATTGTAGGAGGGAAGCAGAAGAGCATGGTGGTTAAAGCACAGTTTCATATCCTGGCTCTGCCACTTTCAAGCGGTGTGACTTTAGCCTCTCTGAGCCTCAGTTTCCTCTAGGAAAGTGGAGGTAATAATATATACTCCTCAGGGGGTTGCTGTGAGGATTAATTAAGACACAGCATGTAAAGCGCTTGGCATGAAACCCAGCCCACTGCAAACACACCATAAATGTTAGCTGTTATTATAAACTACTTGACAGGAAAGTCAGGGAGCAGAGAAACTTAAAGCATCTCTATAATTACATGAATTGTGATGAAACAAGTTAAACTCTTGCTTGGTTTTCTTCTAAATTGGATTTTGTAAGCTAAACATGATTCTCTCAGTATCTGAGAGCAGTTGCTAGGAGAAACTGGCAAAAGGCAATGAAGTGGTGAACTCAGCCATTGTTCCTAAAATAAATATGAAATGAGATGGGAGGCTTTGGAACAACTTCTCAGAGGGAAGAAACGACTTCCCAAATGAGAAGTCAATCTAGGACACTGACAGGATGGTGGTGAGAGAGAGGCCAGAAGCAAGAGACACAGAAAACAAGCTCCTGCAGAAAGGAGGCCTCCGGGACCTCCTTTTTGTGAAAAATGCCTAGTTGGGAATCACATACAATCATTTATGGAGCTATATATTTATGTACCTTAGGGAGAGAATGGAAGCTGGATGCGTGAAGAAAAGGTAGAAGAACCTGTAGATGTATGCCCATCTTATAGGAGGAAAAACAAATGGTTGGAGGAGAGATTACACAAGGTCAGGTGCATGGGGATGACCTCCACAGAGCTGGCTTAGAGTTGTTTTATTGTGTTATTATCAGCTGTATGAATCAAACGTGTTCATCTCCCTAAGATTCTGTTCCCTCACCTGTAAGAGGAGACCAGGACTGTGTGCCTAAGAGGGTGAGCATGAGGCTGAAATAGACAGAGCTTGTAAAGTGCTTAGTGAGAACGCAATGGATGGCTCACACTGCTGGTTCTGACGTTACTATCCATAGAAGTAGGAAGCGTTAACTTTATCAAATATTTGTAAGATGTTCTCATATATTGCATCCATAAAACATAACTTTAACCCATTTCTATTCGAGTGTATCACTTAATTTTGTTGCCTATAAGAAAGTTTTAATAAGAGAAATGCATGCATTTTTATTCACAAAGAATCGGTAGTTAATGTTATTCTTGACTTATTTAAAAGAGGGACCCCTAACTCTGCCCCAGGGCATACATTTGCAGGGTTAGTTACTTTAGAAAGTAAAAGAGAAATTTCTGAAACCTCTGGCAGGGCTTGATGGGTTTGTGACTAAATCAATGAGGAGGTTATGGAAATATGATTTATAAACCTCCTCTTGCATATGGTACCTTATCCTCTTATGTGCATTTTAGTGTCTGCCTTTGTACACATCTTGGTGGTAAATGGGAGACAAAGACTTGGTCTGAATCATTTGCCCAACAAAATCACTGTTAAGCTCTTAGGAATGAAGAACGGTCTGTGGAAATTGTTCCAGCTGTGAGCAAGTAGCTATTATCTGTTGAACAGCCACTTGGATTCTCCAACTAGTTACCTTTTGGTCTGTGTTACTCTTTTAAGATGCTGTTTGTGACATAATCCAGCCTCTCTAAGTGGCTGTTCATTATAGGGTGAGAAATACTGAACAAATATAACCCTGCCAGATGCAAATCGAAGTCTCTCCCAGGAAAATCACAAAATGCCTTTTATGAAGTCATTTAAATGAGTCACACAGATAGTAAGCAATGAAATTTACAAATATGTATCTAATGATTCCCATTATTCATACTTAATATGGCAAATGGATAATTTTAGAGGTTGCTAAATCAGATGATAAGTGCTTCAGCTGTTTAAATTCACCAAATTTCTTAATGAAAAACAGACAGTGCTGGCTGACAAGAATGCTAACCAAATGGTCCCTTCCAGCCTGACTAGAATAGAGGGGAGAGTATAAAGCAGAGAGATGACTCTGAACACATTGTATTTTAAAGCAAAAGCCGATGTCGTTCTTCCATTCCAAAGCATACGCAAACTCTTCTCTCAGCATCCATTTAAAATGAAATTCAAATCGGTACCGCTTTTGCAAGCTTCACACCATGCTCATAAGTGAGAGGTTTCTCTTTCATATACAGCAAACGGGCCAAGGTTTTAGGGTCATCTCGGAGATCAATCTGGCAAAAAACACACATGTGATACACTTATTTATTTTTTCAGGCCTCACCAGATGTTTAAAACTGTCACATAATAGAGATGTTTTTCCCCTTGACACCTGTGAATTTTCTTTAAGGAGGCACATACACATGGCCATATTATGTCTAAAAATTAGAGTGAGTTCTTTGTAAATGTATACACCAGGCTTTCCTTATCGTTTCCCCTTCAAAGCTATTACCCTGGGAGCTGATTCGAATGATTCTGTAGCTGTTTCAAATGTTTTTGAAATTTCCTGTTTATTTCTAGGTCCCACTTATAGGATATACAAAATAATCAATCAGTCTTACTACTGTACGGTGATGCCTCATTTGATCCCTGGTTATACTACTCATTATCTAATAGTTTATTTCCTGGCTCTGAATATATATATATATATATATTTTTTTTTTTTTTTGGCGGGGGGACAGTTTCCAAACCCAATCTTCACCCTCAAAGGGATGAAGATTTGCCACCTGTGAGGATATTCTAACAAATGTGTTGCAGGCTCTGAAGGCAAGTCCTAAAAAGGGCTTGCTCAAGGAATAAGCATTAATCTTTTCAAAGGCAGAACTACTTCGAAAATAGCATCTGTGTTTGGATTAGGGTTGATAATTTAATTAAATATCTAAGTTGCTTTAAAATCTCACTGTGTGTGTGAACCCATGCATACATACATGGGTGTAAATGTGGGCACATAAAGGTTTGTGTTTTAAAGGAAAAATAATATATTCATATATTAGGGTCCCGTAAGCACATTTCTCAGCTTTACTAATTTGTGTGTGTGGGCATTTTTTTTGGGGGCCTTAATTTTTCAACTTAGTGCCCACCAGTTATAAAAAGGATTCAAATCATACAAAGATGTTTACATGTCCCATCACATATTTTCCCACCAAATGGTCAAACACTATCATCTGGAGTTAAGGCAAAAGATTTCATTTAAACAAACTAATTATGATCTTTCAAAGCAGAAGCATGAATTGTATTCTGATTTATGGATGTATTAATTATCTGTCCATACACTCTCTAGGAAATGTTTTCCTTTCTTTTACTTTTTAAAAAATTTCTCTTTGTGAAGCACAATGTAAAATGAGAAATAGAAAGCAGCAGCATATGAAACAGATAATAAATCTCTTTGGTATCATTACATTTCCATATGTCTTTGGGATAGTAATTTGGGTTTTAACATAGCAAAGAACAAAATCTATTTAAAACTATAAAAAGCTGGAACAATCTTTAACGCATTTGTGCAACTGGCTTACTGCTGGAGATTCAAACTATGGAAATTTATTAGCTTTCAAAACACTCTAAACGCTTTTACAATCACAGCTTTATCTGGTATATATCTGTTTTAATGTTTTTTTTAAGATCTGAGAGATCGGGGGCTTAAAGGGAATAGAGAGCAATGAATTTCTGTCTTCCTTTTCAAGGGCTGTTCCTGAAGAGTTTTTGTCATAATGAGCCAGTTCTGATTGCTGCAGTCATTTTGACATTCACACCTATTTTGTGACTTTCAAACAATAATGGGTTTTAGATATAAAAAATATTAGATAATAAGTGTAATTGACATCTGCACCTCATTCCTCTGGCTCAGGACTGGAGAAGGCTGTCTATTTAAAAAATTACTTTGTTATTTAAAAGCAAAAAGCGGAGAGATTAATTTTTAAAGGCCTCATCAAAGCTTCCTGTTTCATATTAAATAGCTTTACTGTCTTTTCAACCATGGGCTAAATAATCATTCAGTTCTTAATAAAGGCTGTTCATAGGATTTATGTATCTGAGACACTCTTCTATAGTGTTTGATAGAATAGGATGTTCAGGAGTTGTGAAAGGGTCTTTTCTTTTTCACAAACCCTCCACCGACCGACCCTCCCTGCCATGCCCTCCTTCGAACCTGGGTCCCTATGAGGACGTAAGGCACGTGAGGCATGCAGTCCTTCAGCTCCGGGACCCACTCCTCCTGGACGTTGTGATAAGAGGCAGGATTTACGACGGAGAAGCAGATCAAAAACACATCCGTGTTGGGGTAGGAGAGCGGCCTCAGCTGGTTGTAATCCTCCTGCGGGAAGAGCAAAGAGTTTGGGCTTTTGTACAGCCGGGGTGAGGTGTGGCCATGTGGTTCCAGGGAGTGCCTCGGGAAAGATTCCACCGCCGTGCCCTTCGACCCCATTCCTTCCCTGACCCTGGAATCTGGTGGTTCCCTATATTACAAGAAGTAAAGGAGCCATCAGTCCGGAAAACACCTGTTTGTTCTGTATAAAGATTATGAATTGCCTCCGTTTAAGATGAACTAAAAAAAAAAAAAGCTAGAAAAAGTTTTTAAAATAGCTTTAGTGAGGTAATTTACATACCATGAAGTTCATCCATTTAATGTGTATAACTCAGTAAGAATTATTGCAATTCTGTCCCTTGGGAATTGTGTTGTATTGAATATGGATTTAAATTAGTGGGCCATTGGCCAAGGCACAGAAATTCTCTCCTTATATAATTGAAAAAATTGCATTGAAATTTAAGTTAGAATAAGCTAACTCGAATGCAAAGCAGAGTTGTTGCCAAATCATACACCACAATATTTGAATAAATATATTGTCTAAGGGTTTAGAGCTAAGAATTTGGGGATTTGTTTCTAAAGCTACCTAAAAGCCATACTGTGGCCTAATAAATAAAATGCCAGATTAATGACTTTTCCCCAAAGACTTTTCAGACCAGAATATGCTCTAGTTGAAGAGCTCCTGTTTGCATAAGATGTTTATGTATATGCTGTTTTAGTGGGAGATGACAGAGACAAAGAAAAACATTGGATCATCTCAACTTTGGGAAAATGTCAGCAAGTACCTTGTATTGTATGTAAAATGTTTTAAGAGGTTCCAAGGTAAAATCTATTTCATTAGAAGGTTTAATCTGTTTTCATAGAATTTGGTAACACATAAGCCCAAAGTAACTTTATGTGTGTGTATACTTTACATGTATATACTATGTATACACACGTTCTCACATACCACAATATGAGAAAATGTTCGTACACACTATGTGTAATTTATATACATATACACACTACATACAGGCACACATTATACATACATAGGTGCAATCAGATCTATATGTTCACACTTACACATGTGTACATAGACATGGGCAACATATCAATTCATTTATTAGGGTCTGTCCTTACTAGTCCTCCTAACACTTAAAAAAGTTACAAAATTTATATATGCTCTTTGCAAAAATTCAAACATTACGGAAGTACATAGGGTAGAAGTAAAACTTTGTTCCCATCCTGCACTTGATCTCTAAGAGTTTTTCCCCTCTTCCCAGAGGAAGCAGCTACGTAACAGTATCCTTCTGAACTTTTAATATTTATTTACGTATATAACATACACGTTTATTTAAAAAAGAAATCGATTATATAGCTCATATTGTTGTGACACTTGTCTTTTTCAACTTAATAGGTCATGGATATTTAAAAATATTGACCTCACTATCTGTTGACCCTAATAATGTCTTTATAAAAAGGGGGTGCACACAGCCACGTACACGTATGCCCCTTCCAAGGCGAGGAGGCCCCTTGGAATGTCAAGGGTGGTCATCTCTGGCTGGTAGCCGTGCATTTATCTATCATTTACTCAAGGTGCCCAGCACACAGGGACTCAGTATGCATGGCTGGCACTATTACTGCTTTTAATACTAACAAAATCTAAGCAATTTCAATGCAAGCTGGCAAGGATGCTGAAAAATCCTAAAATCCTAAAAAGTGAACTAAAAGAACACACAAAACAATCAGTCATTGTGGTTGAGTACATTGCTTAAAAACTGATTGGGCCAGGCCTGCGATGGCATCTCAGCCAAGTTGTGCCCATGGCTGTGTGTGTGTGTGTGTGTGTGCACCTGTGTGGCGGGGGTGGGAGTGTGGGAGGGGACAGCTTGTCTCTTGTCAGTGACTCTTCCTCTTTCCACAGCTAGCCCTGAAAGCCAAATCTGTCCCACAGTCTCTCTGCCTCTCTCCTTTCTCTCTGGGACTTTCTGTCTCACAGTAGCTGTGAAGCCCACAAGCCGAGAACTCTCCTTCCCGGCCCATAATCTACAGCTGTTCATGATACCACCTGCTCCCTGCCACTTCATCCTCTCATCTGCATTGTCATAAATGGAGTAGGGGCCGTGTTGGTTTTTTTCTCATGCCTCACTTGTACTCTGTCCATAGCAAATATTCCATAAATGCTGTTGACCGATTTTGATGACACCCGGTCTGCAGTGACCTGCAGATGAACACATGGTTTTTCTGTCTATCCTTTACTGCAGTAGTTTTCATTAGAATCATCCAGGGAGCTTTAAAAACATCCTAATGCCCTGCTAACCAACTACCTGCCTCTACCTTCCCTACTCTGGGACCAGTGAAATCAGAATCTCTGGAGAGTGGGCTTGGGAATCTGGGTATTCTGATTTCATTGGTCTGAGGTTGGCATGGAGTTGAGAACAACTGATTTACATCATCTTCAATGTCAACAGAGGATGTATCAGGGGCTTATTACTAAGGGCCAGGCACTCTTTCAAGCTCTTACATGCATTATCTAGTTGAATCCTCACACTAGCGCTGAAAAGGTGGTACCGTCAACATCTGAGTTTCATAGAAGAGGAAGTTAAGGTTTAGAGATATTCAGCACTGGACCAATGTTACAGAGCTATTAAGCACCAGGATGGGGGTATTTAGCCTGAATCCAGCTCTAGCTCTTAATTGTGACCACACGATTTGCTTCAGCCCGGAATTTTAAGGGACAGATTAAGCATTTTCTTGAAAATTCATTTATCCAGGAACCTTAATATGGGTTCATACTTTACCCATGGATCTAGGAAAAGAAATGTTAGAGACCATGGGGTGGGTATAGTATCTATTTCTACAGAGCTATAGAGAGGCATATCTCTAGGCCTGCATCTACCAGAAGTTACCACCAGATGGCAGCAGACACTGTATATTTAAAACCTCAAAGCTTAAAAAAGCACAAATGAGAGAAATGTCAGAACTAGGTAAGTTGGGTCACAACTAGGTAAGCAAATAACTGCTAGTCTGAAAGGATCATGTTTACTTGATTCTTTACCTAGAAGCTCTCAAAGGAATTCTGCTCACATTATGGAAAAGTTAGGAAGACCCCCTGGTTGCTGGATTAACTGTAGGTGGGAAGGAGAAAAGTTGGTTTTTCGATAATTTACCCTCCTGGTAGGTCCAGCTGAGTGACTTCTGACTGTGTCCTTCATTGGGCTTTATCCTGCTCTGTATTCTGGATCTCTCTTCTGTGGAAACCTTAGTCCTGCTGTATAATTCCATTTAAAAAGATTTATTAATTGCCTACTGAATGTCTAGCATACAGCAGTCAGGATGCTATATGAACTATGTAAGGCGAAAAGAATTGGGGAAAAGCTAGTGGGGGAAAAATGAAAATATGGGAAACAATTCGACTTATGTGAAAATGAGACAGGTGAAGTTTCTCTTGCTTTTAGTAAGCTCTCTGATAATAGAATAATGTAGAATAGTTATTTGACTGAATTGGGAAAATACAATTTCAAGGCTGGAAGAGGTCTTAGAGTTCAGTTAGTGCAGTGGCTCCCAGAGTAGGGTCCCGACTCGCAGCATGGGCATCACCTGCGAGCTTGTTAGGGGTGCACATTCCCCGGTGCCACCCAGCCTTCCTGAAGCTGAGGCTCTGGGGGAGGGGTTGCTCCACCTGTGTCCTAACAAGCCCTCCAGGTGACTGTCATAGCTCAAGTCTAGACACTGAATGATTTAATCAGGACTACAGAGCAAACGTAACTCTAAAGAAGGCTCACACCTAGGCTGGTCGGGCTCGTTTCAGCCCCCGTTTGCCACTGGCTGCAGCTATGACACACGGCAGTGGGTTCAGGATTAATAAAAGTAAGTGTCCCCTCAGACTGAGGCCTGGGTGCTGGGAGTTTGGGGGACTTGAATTTGTACCAGCTGATAACTCGGGTGATTTTTTTTTTTGCAATGGGGCACGTTTTGGGTCTTGGTTGGATGCGCACATGTTGAGATGATATAAAGGGGCTCTGAGGATTGGGTCGGTGGTTTATTTTGTATTTGAGGCCCGTTCCAATGTTGAAACTGAGAATGGAAGACTATAAGAGTGACTCAAAGCAGGCTTCAAGGGCTAAAGTGGACAAAGAGGCTGGGCAGGGTATGGGGGTGGAGGGAAGGGTGGGATTTGGGCAAGGTAGGCTTTTTTTTTTTTTTTTTTTGCGGTACGCGGGCCTCTCACTGTTGTGGCCTCTCCCGTTGCGGAGCTCAGGCTCTGGATGTGCAGGCCCAGCAGCCATGGATCATGGGCCCAGCCGCTCCGCGGCATGTGGGATCTTCCCGGACCGGGGCACAAACCCGTGTCCCCTGCATCGGCAGGTGGACTCTCAACCACTGCGCCACCAGGGAAGCCCAGGGTAGGCTTTTGAGTGCTTTGCACCCAACTTCACTCCAAAGGCAGGAGAGTGTTTGGTCTTGAGGCAATCTGGTGTTCTGGGGTAACTATGGGTGATTATCGAACAAGAAAAGTTCAGGGACAGCCTCAGCCTCAGATGGGCCGAACACCTTGGGCTCGAAACATGCCTGGAACAGCCGCATCAAGATGGCACAGTGGGGAGCAAGTGAAACCATTAGACCAGCCCTTCTCAAACTTTATGCATATTTGAATCACCTGGGGATCTTGTTCAAATGCAGATTCTTATTCAGCAGCGGGCCTGGGGTGAAGTCTGAGAATTTGCGTTTGTAACAGGTTTCCAGGTGGTGCTGATACTGCTGGTCCGGGGACCACACTTTGAGAGGCTAGGAGCCTTGCACTGAGCATCCCCTCCCCGCCTCCCCACCCCCATACCTATGTTAAATTGGAAATGGAATTCTGCTTCCAAGCCCTGTTGGTTTAATGGTATTTACCCCAGATTTTCAACACATTCTCACTTTCATATTCTCCCATAAGTACACTCATATCTGTCAGGCTTGGTTTGGAAAATGTGGACAGCACACGTAGGGCAGGAGTGCAGCCTAGTGTTTAAGAACATGGGCTAGGGAGACATATTCTCTGGGTTCAAATCCAGATGGCCTATTGGGTCAGCCGATAGCAAAGAGGAAGGCTCCTGTCCTTCCAGGTTGCCATTAATGAACCCCAGGTGTACTTGGCCTCCCTGCCTGGTCCTTATGTCTCTCTCTTCAGCCCTTGCAGGGGCAGGGGGCAGGGAGAAGGGGAGGAGAAGGGTTTCAGAATCCAGGACAGGTGAAGACGCGTGGTGTGCAGCCCTGGCTGAGTGAGGGGTACAGCTGATGGCCTTCCTGCTTCCCAACTTTCGTGGTCACCGGTGACAGCTGGGCTGCTGTGGTTTCTCAGTGACAGACACCATTCTGTGCTCGCGGCCCCCGATCCAGCAGTGCTTGTGTGCAGAGAACTCAGGGGTTTATCCTGCTGAGAAGCCAGGCTCCTGACACCAGGAGATTCTCGTTCCTCCCTGGTACTGCTGCTAACGGCCACTTTTGCAAATGTTGCTTTTGAGATGCGTCCATCCTGGAGGTTGGCCTGAGAGGCCACAATCACAGCAGGGTTTTACCCACGTTGCTCCTGGAGGCCAGGGCCCACGAGAGAAAGAGACAAGGTGTCTTAGTACCGGGACTGGTTCCAGTCTAGGTGGTCGGCTGAGGGGTGGGAGGATGCCTGGTTCAAGGCCGTGACCTGGGAAACGCCCCCTCGCACTTTGGCATTCCTTAGCCAGCCAGTACCCAGGCTTGTGGCAGCATCCCCACCCCAGCTTCCTGCTCTCCCTCGTGACACACTCTAAAGAAACTGGCCTGCAATCACGTCATTTAAAAGTCGGCTCTCAGACTCTCTGTAGTCAAGCCAAAGATCTGAGCTCTAGAAATCCCTTTCAGAGAGACTCTCCGTAATGCACTTAGGAGGGGCAAGAGTTGCACAGGCTGGGTTGGCAGGACCTAAATAGATCTGGTCTAGAGACCAGGCCTTATTGCCTCCCCAGTGTGAGCTGAGTGGGTAACATGCCGAGTCACCCTGTACAAAAACCCCTCACTTCATTGCCTAACCGACTGTTTGGAATTCTACCCAACAGATGAAGCAGAGTTCTGAAGGCTCTTTGTCTTCAAAAGACTCCACTCAAAGTCCAAGTAGCAGTTTGTTTCAGGGGCTTGGGGAGAGAGCTAATGTTTAGTAGCAGCTGCCGCGTGCTGGCCGTGTTTGCACGTGAACTTCATTATAACCTGCCTTCAGCAGATGCTTGGCTGGCTCGTGCAGTGCTGCAAGCGTGTGTCAGGCGAGGCTGGCGGGGCTGCAGTGATGCCTGAGGTGACCAGGTGTGGCGAAGTGGAGGGAACCAGGTCGAGTGATTTTGTCCAGGGCTGGCTTTGAGGGTAGAAATACCGAGTTCCTATCAGTTTATCTTTCCGAACACACGTGCTTCTTGAAGTTGTTTTTGTTAACTCTAAGCCACAGTTAGCTCAGGACAAAGATGAGGGGCACTGCTCCTTGGTTCGTTCATGCGAGAAAATCTAATTATTCACAGCAAGATGGAACCCTATAGCCAGATTCAGAGACTTATTTCTTTTTTTGTGGCTCAGGGATTAATCAATTGGTTTTGAGATCGCTGCTCTTCCTTGTTAGTAACTCTGACCAGATGAGTAATTTTGAATTAGTTATAGATCTTCCTTAGCCATGTGACCTCAGCAACATTTGTTCGAATATAACTGAGGAGGCTAGATTATCCTCCTTGAGGCTGGGAATGGAAATGTTGGGACAATGCTTCTAAATTAAATTTGTCACTAAGCCTTATTGGTAGAGTGGTAGAACCATGGGAATCAACTTGGGTAATGGTTATTTTCCACCACATCCTCCTAACATTAGGAACAATGTTTCAACCACCAAAGACTCCGAGGGTCATGATTCTTAAATTTTAATGTGCATACGAATCACCTGGAGATCTTCTTCAAATGCATTTTCAGATTCAGTAGCCTGGGGACAGAGCCTGAGATTCTGCATTTCTAATAAGGTCCCTGGCAATGCTGCTGGTTGGTGGACCAGACTCTGAATGGTAAGGTTCTAGAACCGTGGTTCTCAAAGTATGGTATACAGACCAGCAACAGCATCACTGGGAAACCTGTCAGAAATGTAAGTATTAATACTTAGGCACCATCCCAGACGTGTAGAATCAGCAACACTGCAGGTGGGGCCCAGTGACTGGGTTTTAACAAGCCCTACAGGTGATTCTGATCCCTGCTCAAGCTTGAGAACCACTGTTCCACAAAATGAATTATTCATACGCGTCATCCTTCAGTGGAATGCATTCCAATACCTAACAGTCCTTTACTGCTGAGAGGTCTCCCTTAGGTCTAGCGTCAAATTGTTTTGCTTAATTATTCCGGTTCTTTTTTTTTTTTTTTTTTTTTTTTTTTTGCGGTGTGCGGGCCTCTCACTGTTGTGGCCTCTCCCGTTGCGGAGCACAGGCTCCGGACGCGCAGGCTCAGTGGCCATGGCTCACGGGCCCAGCCGCTCCGCGGCATGCGGGATCTTCCCAGACCGGGGCACGAACCCGTGTCCCCTGCATCGGCAGGCAGACTCTCAACCACTGCGCCACCAGGGAAGCCCTATTCCGGTTCTTTTAGGCATTCTCGAGGCCATTTTTAAAGGTCCTAATCATAGAATTTTAGTCCTATAAGGAGCTTTAAGATGTGCTCTGATTTCTTTTCCTCATGCTTTATGCTCCCCTATGAACCTTGTCCACCTCTGGGCTTTCAGAGTAGCTGGTGGAAAGCATTAAAGTGAAAGTTAAATTGAAGAAATATCTATAACCCATTTGTTGTTATATTCTATCGATGCTCATCACTTTCTTCTGTGTCAGAGGTTTGGGTCAATTTGGAGTTTAAAGATATTTTTTCCTCTGCCTTAGAGTCTCAACTCCTATACTAGTATTATTAAATTTTTCTAAGGACAGAGCAGTGGGAAAGAATAATTAAACTGCTTTTATGCAGTTTTATTGGATTCAAAATTAAATAGAGGCCAGGGAGGCTGTTCTGGGGGCAATTAACGCACAGAAGCAAACAATTGTGGTGGATTGCTATAGAACGGGGAGAACTGGGTGGGCACAAGGGGCACAGAGAGCATTTTTAGAAGGCAAGGGAAACAGAAAGAGGTTTCAGAATCAGGCAATAATCCTTGCTGTATTGAATTTTTCAAACTGGATTATATTAATAAAATATGATTATGGACGAAAAGGGTGTAAGCTGTTTTTTCAGGCTGTGAGTCCCTGATGGATGGGGACACCCCAATGACTGTGTGATTGAATGAGGGTAGGCAACTCCAGCCCAAAGAGCAGTCTCCCTCTATTGCTGGAACGATTTCTGGTGGAGGGGCAGTCAAGCATGAGCTGCACTGAAGCCCTGTACCTTAGCTCAAAGGAGCCAAATCACCTTTCCAATCTGGGCATCTGTGGGCATCCTTTTCCAGTCGTGTGTCTCGGTATTGATGTGAGAGGCCTCCTCTACTCTCCAGTTCCTGAGAGTAGTTGGCTAAAACACCCATCAGCCAGCGAGGGGAAACTGGAGGCTTTTAAGAGCCTTGAGTCTGGTGCTAGATTTTCCAAGTTCTCCACTGCCTGGGCCTGCCCAACATCTGACTTTGATGTTCCACAGACATTTATACAGTGGTTCTTGCAAATGCACACAGAAATCCTAAAGAGAATTTTGTTTATTATGATTTTTTTTTTAGTATAGAGGTATCAAATTGAGCAAAAAGACGTATCTCCAGATAATTGTCGAAAAAAATCTAGACAAATGCATAACTACAACGAACAATTACCAGGAAACTCACAGTGGGAATAAGCATGGTCTAGTGTTCACTCCAAAGGACTTAAGATGTATGAATTTGGACAGACTGAACAACCTGCTGATTTTGACCTAAATAAATGACCCAGGATGTATGGTACCAAAAGCTCTGTCAAAGAAATTGGGCCATAACCATCAGTTGCTTAACCACTTCCCCTCTAGCCCATGAACTTGTAACATTAGAAACTTTTTTGTAGTGGAGTGTGGGATGCAAGGAAAAAAAGATAAAGCGGCATTTTCACCCAAGCAGAGCATGTGCTAACTGATTAAGCACTGAGGGTTCCAGTCCATTGCCTTACATTATTGTTTGGCCAGGTTCTCCAACTTGAAGAAATATTTCTGACAGAATGAGCATATTTCAGGAATCTTGGAGAATTTAGAGTTAATCCCAGTTATTCAGGGGTTGACCCTCACTTTGGGAAAACATCCAGGATCCTGGATTTTCTTCCTTCTAACACTTAATCCATCTTCTTCCTACTCCTTGATCCCCATCTCCTATCTCTTTTTGTACCTTTCCACAGCTTGTTAGGCAATTCAAATAAAGAGCAGGCAAAGAATATAACATGAAAAAAAATAATGGGTGAAACTAAAATTTATGAAATTGACTCAGTAATCCTGGATCTGGAATTGGTATGGGTAGGAAGAAATTGGAACTCTTGGCCAAATATGGTATTTTGGTTAGTGATAGTTGTCAATCCATAAATGAATGGTTATTTGCCTGTCAACACCTTGAATCCTACAATGATTTAGTTTTCTGTAATTGAAAATATTTTTAAGATATTCAAAATATTTTGGTTGTCATTTAGGTAGACAATAAATTTGCCCCAAGTGATCAGAGGAGGTAATATCTGTACCGTGAGTCCCCTTATGCCTAGCCAAATGGATCATTCTTCCCGCCCCGCCCACCCCCCAAAAAACTCTTAATGAATCAAGGTAAGAAAAATGTACCTGTCCTGCGGTGTCATACAGTCCGAGCAAGTGTTGCTTGCCTCCCACTGTCACAGTAACTAGGGGAGAAGAGAAAAGAGAGTCTGTAAATGCAAGCTTCAATCAGGAGTCTTCATGTTTCTCTATGCCAGCACCTCCTTGGGCAGCAAGGACAAGCATATGCCTCACCCGTGTATATTCGAAACCAAGTTGACAGCATGCTTGCCAAACGAAAGGCAACCTTGGGGGGCAGTGAGAGCAGATGGGCTGAGCCAAGTCCAAATGTCTCAACCGAGGTGAATACTATTGGTGCCACTAGGCCGGCTGTTCACTGGTCCTGATTAGGCCCTGTCATATCATGCTCCTGAAGGGAAAGGATGCTGGACTCTTTCTTGGTTAGTTTATTTTCTTCTTTCATTTGGTTTGAGCCGCCTTTCGGGATAGACTCGTGTAAGCAACCTTTCTGTTAGAAATCTCTCCGCTTTTATTTGTCATCAAAATGTTCAAAGACCCTGAAAACAAAGGATATTAACCCACCTGCCTATGTTATAGCCTATAAGGCAAAGCTAATAATGAAATGCGAAGGGCTTAACATTTATTTCAAAAAGTGTTTTTATTAAATATCTCTGTGCTTTAGCTCAACCGATTCATTACAGTTTGAACCTTAGTTGCAGAAGGAGGTGTGGTATATGGGTTTCATCTCACATAACTGAAGGGCATATATAGAGTGCAAAGTAGAGAGTTTGATTTACTCAGCAGGCTTATTGCCTTGCCAAGCAACGATGTCCAAAAGTGGGAGGTAATAGAGGGATACCAGCTGCTCTTTACATGGCTGGAAATGAAATAAAGTCTCAACTTGAAACTAAACTGAGATTGAACAAATCGAAGGCAAGAGTAATATGATTCTCTTGGTGAATGGAAAGAGCAGATTTAAATTTCCACAGAAATTTAATCTCTTTTTGGAAAAAGAAAGTAAACTATGAAGGAGAATGTGATTTTTCCTAGTTGATTAAAAAATGTACAAATGCAGGGATTCACATTCACTCTCTTATAATAACCTATAATGAAATATAATCAGAAAAAATAACTGAATCTCTATACTGTTCCCCTAAAACTAACACGTTATTGTGAGTCAACCATATTTCAGTACAAATGTGCAAGTCCAACATAAAAATGATTTTTGATTTCTCCTACCATTAGCTGTGCAGGAAACGAAAGATAAATGGAAGAGCAACCTTTTATAACCATATCTCTAAAATATGCCAGCCAAATTCTCTAGTCTGCTGCTTGGAGCTGCTGCTTTGGTACTGATCTGACTTTTATTCGTTTTCAGGTTCAGGGCCTACAGGTACACCAAGTGCTTCTTAATGGCTCTTTCTTTGAAAAGCACTTGTTTAAAAGCACTGCCTTCCCAGACACTTGGGAACAAGTTTTCTAATCTACTCAGATCAACGTGTGTTCAGCTTGATAACATGGCAGCAGCCGCACAGATGAGCTTTCACATGTGTGTTTTTAAGGGGTGAACCCGGCTCCATCCAACGCTAGCGACACCACCGAAGAGGGGCGTCTAAACGGTTTTCCTTCCCTTCATAAGCCAGGCTAGCAATGGAAATGAAGGTGAGATGGCGCAGCCCCTCTTTGTCCTGTTATATTTTCCTCTTCCTGCACACTTGGAGCCCAGTCGGATGTTCCTGAAATCTGCCTGAATTGTTTCTTTAATGGCTCATTCACCACCTAGACGTGGATCAGGAATGAGGGGAAGAAAGCCAGCCATTACAACATGGAACTTCCTGCCTCTAGTGAGCCCAGTACTCACAGGTTAGGGGCAGCTGTTCCGGAGACCCCCTTGGATGGTCTCCCGACTTAGAGGCCCAGGGCCATCTGTGGAGCGAGGACTAGAAGCTGACTCACCCTCACGGCCCCACTGGGCACTGCAGAATTTCCAGAGCGATGGCTCTGACCTTTGCCGCTGGAGCCCTGGAGCTCTTGTTTGAGTTTTCTCAGAGAGCAAACATTCCTTCCAGCCTGCTTTTCCTCAGGCCTCACCCTTTTCTCGCTTGGCAGCTCTGACTGCAGAGAATTGTTCCAGGCCCGAGGCGAGTGCCAGCCCGGGAAAGGTGGCCGTCGGGCTGAGAGTCTGAGCCCAGCCTTCCCTTACCTCTGTCCTTCCCTTCCTCAAGAGTTTCTTGGGTTCTGCGACTGCCCTCAGTGTTGGGAGCGTAAAGGCCAGAGACAGCTCGTCCTGTCACGGAGCGTGGAGAGGAGGGTACAAGGCAGTGCAGTGAGCACTTTGCTGGTGGCAGTGCGGATGGGTGGGGGAGCATGCAGAAGGGGCACCACTGCACGTGCACACGCGCCCTGCTGCAGTGTGGTCAGAGAAGGCTTTCTGGAGGACATGTCCGAGCTGCGTCCCGAGGATGACCAAGAATTACCCAGGGTGCACTGGGGGAGATGGGGCATGTAGGCTCGGGCCCAACCCGACTCACTAATACAGCCTTTATTCTGAAGGCTTTGTTAAACTATGAAAGTCCTGAATTATTCTTGTTCCCAAAGAAAGCGAAAGAGAAGGAACTAAAATAATTTACTTGTGTTAAGGCAAAATGGTGAGAGGAGGGAGGATGAGGTTTTTGGGGTGGAAGCCAGGTCAGCTTTCAGCTTTGCTGCCTACTCTGTTGGACCAGCCCTGCTGGAGGAATCCTGAGGGAACAGGGCAGTGCCCTCGTGCCCCCATCTCTGGAAATCACTTTTATTCTCTCTTCTCTGCCCTTTGATTCTCCCATTTTATTAGAAGGAAGGTAAATGGATCACACAGTTGATGACTGAGAACATCAAGGGACAGACAGCCAGAGACAGATCCAAGCATCACTCACATATTGTGGAATATGCAAATGGCTTTGTGAGTCCTTATCTTGGGCTAGCAATGGATGCCTTATCGCTTGCCAACCTGGGCTCTTTGAGGCTTCTCAGTTTGGAAATGAATTAGGTTAGCATAGAAGGAAGGTATGCTCTAAAAATGATCATAGGAAATGTAGAGACGTTGAGAGAGCGGGATATTTTAAGTCAGATGGTTCTGCGTTTGAATCCTATCTTTGCTACTCACTGTCTGAATGACCTTGGGAAAGTCACCTAACACCTCTGAGCCCCACTTTCCCTATTTGTTAAAAATGGGGGGAACATCACCCATCAAAGAGAATACTTGTGAGGAGGACGTTAAATGAGAAAATGCCTGGCACACAGCCTGGCCCGTAGTAGGTGCTGAGAAGTTGTTATTTCCCCTCCTTCAACAAATGCTTATTGGACCTCTTCTAAGACCAGGGACAGTCTGTCTTGCTCTCCCCCGTATACCCAGTGCATGTGAAATGGCACAACAAATTTATAATATTTGTGAATTCCCAGTCACTTTCTACGCTAAATGGTAGCTATTTAGGTCAATGTCTTGTGTCTCTGAATGGACAGGTAGGCCCTTGAGGACAGAATCTCCATACCCCATACCCCACACAGTACACAACACAGTTCTTGGCATACGTAGTAGTTGCTGAATCCACAGAGCAGAAATGAAGCCCCAGGGGCAACTCAGGCAGAAGGAGGTCCTTCGAAGTGTGCAGAGCTTCAGCTTGAAGCATCCTGGCAAGACGCTAACTGCTGGGAAGTACCTGCAGCCAGCAAACCTGCCCCGCAGACAGTGGTCAGGCTAAAATCCCAGATCACCTTCTCTTCTCCAAGCTGTTAGAGTGTTTTGTTTTGAGCTTAGAGAGGTTTTAAAGAGAGTGGGTCAAATGACCTGCTAATGGCTCAGATGGTTCTCTCAATAAAGCGTGAAAAGTTGTCAGTGGCTTGTTAAGTATGTAAACCGAAGGCCTTCCTCTCCAAATCCATTTAGCTCTTGGCTTCCTTGTGTTTATTCTTGGTGCAGACTGGATGGTTAATTCTATGAGTTGGAGTGAGGTGCTAATGAAGTTGAAGTCGTGGGTTTGGTCTCCTGAGAGTCAGTTGCTTTCACCCAGAGAGAAAGTGTCCCGGCAGGACGTGAGCCTGCCCCCGCCCCTCAGCATTTCAGTCACCTCATGAAACTGCATGTCATTTGCAAACCTGGATGATGAAGTGTTGGTCATTCCCTGTAAGCCAGCTCAGACCATAAGTCCAGCCCATTAGCAGCACTAGGAACCTGGTTCACAGCCCCTGCCTTGTTGGTCATCTCATCCGCCAAGAGCAATCTTTTGGAGCCGATGTGATGAATACCTGATGAATCCTGAGAACTGGCATGGCGGAAATGCCCAGTGCCCCTCCGTTCCCAGCACATAGCCAGCTGTCTGCATCACTCATGTCAAATGTACTGTATTTGGCAGGTAGGATGAGGCATACCTGACTATGTCTCATCCTAAATGTACTAGGATGGTACTAAAGGTACTAATAGGACCTTTAGTACCATCCTAGGCACTATTTTGGAGGAAGAAACACTAGATTTATAGACATAGCAAGACATACAAGTTTAATTAAGTTAAAAACATGGCCCCATGCAAATATAGAATGATGTTATGTCAAAGATTTATTAACTCATTAATGAGAGAATCAGTAAGATGATAAATCTTGTTCAAAGAGCATTTTGAAGAACTGGGCATTTATAGGTACTTCAAAAGCAAAATGTTAGAATAAGATGGCTAAGTTCAATGGAAAACTGGTTGTTGTTCTATGGAAAAGATAAGCTTTGGTGTTCTCCTTTCTACTAAACAGGAATTATTTGCATCTTGACCCAACAAGATTTACAAGTTAACACGTAACTTCAGAGAATCTAAACTTTCAGTTAATAGCAGAATCAGACAAAGGCAAGTTACCCTAGATTACTAAGCCTCGGGGGAAGGGTGTTGAACACTGCCTTAGCATGGACAGTTGCATGTTCTCGGCCTTATATCCAAGTTCCAGATAATTTTTCTTCACGTCCGAATTCAAGTCCATACTTAGCTATCTACTCATTTGGTGAGATGTTGGGTAGGTCAGTAGGTTTCTCCCTCACCTGGAAGATAAACACATTGTCTTTACCCTAAAGGGGTATAAAAACTCTTTATTAGCTGTTCCAGAGTCAGGGGTAATCACCACTGCTGTTTGTCTATGTCTGGGGTGCTGCAAAAAAAGGAGAGTTTAAATGAAAAATCTCAATTCTGACCCTCGTCATGCTTGCTGACTGAATATCTTCTGCAGTGTTCGCTGACCTTTTCCCTCTCTGAACTGACTCTCATCCCCAGCTCCTCCTCCTTTCTAGAAGATCCCATCTGGGACTGTGACTCACCTAGCACCAGGGTCCGCTCTTAGGAGCTGCTTGTGTGTGTTGTGACGTGGGTTAAGCCTCACAAACGTGCATGTTCATTTTATAAGGAAGCAACTCAGAGGCATCTGGGATGACATTTCCCTCAAATTAAAATAAGCTAGAAAACAGAATGAAACTAGAAATAGATAATACGCTTTCATAAATATGAATGGTGGTGAATTCCTTCCTGGTGGGGTTTCATCCTTCCAACGTAACGTGTTCCTGTTAAGGCGGCTTGAAAACCTCATCCATCTACACTGGCCCCCCTCAGCCAGCTCGTTTCCTTTCTTTGCAGAGAACGCCTCTTGTTTCCGAAGCATCAGCCTGTGTGTGTGTGAAATAACAGTTGTTCAGGCAAGTCTCTTATTTGAGGTACTGGTGTGAGGTCCTGTTTCCGCAGAATAAAGACTGAGGGGAAAACCAAACAGTCTCCCTGAGAATCCATTAGGACACTGAGCTGAGCGTTTTCTTTCGTTAGGTGTGTATATTCGTCCTGCAGTAACAAGAGTTCCTTTTGAACAGGGGAACGTACCTCTGCCATGCGTCTCCATCCCTGGTCATGTTTCTCTTCTCCTTTAGGTATGGCTATTGCAACAGGGGATTTCGTTTGTAGTTGTAGTCTATAGTGTAACCACCCCAGGTTTTAAGGCAGAAGGACTGGCTGGAGGCCTGAACTCACTGCGAACAAACTCTGGGATACTGAGCAAGTTACAGCTTTCCTACGTTCTCAGTTCTTACTGGAAGTTTGAGGAGAAAAGAAGATCATGAATATAAAAATTGTGTACAAGTAGGCTAACACAAATACAAGGTGACATCAGTGAGCAAATGGCTTCTTAACAGTACTTTTGGGAACAGAGCTTGCTGGAATGAAGTTGGGTATGGGGGGGTGTTCAGGAAAGGTCTACCCTTGTCAGTACTTGTCTGATGAGGGAGGAGAGGGAGGAGGAAAAGGAAGGGGGGGTGGTGAAAGGCAAGAGGAAGGGGAGGAGCTTGTGCAGTTCCAGGACCTTTGGAACTGGCTGGGGATGAGGCCAAACCAAAGACAGAGCCACGATTCCATGACATTCACATCCTGGGATTTTAGAGTCTTGCTCGGCCTCACCCTTCCTTCCCCAACATTCATTTGGTCTCTACATCCTGCCAATTCTACCTGCTAAGTATCTCTAGATACTCGGACTCCTCTTTACCATCTGTGTAACTGTCCTCATGCAACCCCCAACCTTGTCAATTGCAAAAGTCTCCTAATCAACATTCATTTCTCCAGACTCATTCGTTTCTCAGGCTTAACGTAGCTGTGGCTCCCAATCATCTCCGAGATAAAATTCAAATACTTTCCAAGAGTGTACAATGTCCTTGTAATCTGGCCTCTGGTTTACCTTTCCAGATCTCTCCTATTATTTTACCCTCCTACAATCCAAACTTCTTGCAGTCTGTTTTTGTTTCTTTTTTTTTTTTTTTTTTTTGCGGTACGCGGGCCCCTCACTGTTGTGGCCTCTCCCGTTGCGGAGCACAGGCTCCGCATGCGCAGGCTCAGCGGCCATGGCTCACGGGCCCAGCCGCTCCGCGGCATGTGGGATCTTCCCGGACCGGGGCATGAACCCGAGTCCCCTGCATCGGCAGGCGGACTCTCAACCACTGCGCCACCAGGGAAGCCCTTGCAGTCTGTGATACTCAGAATGCCTTTGCTCAAGTTGTTCCCTCTGAAAATCTGGAAAAGAAATTCTGGAATGCTTTCCCCACACCTGTCAGCCTGGAAAACTTCCATAACCTGGAAAACTCACTTTTGTAACGCCTCCCTGATGTCCTCCAACTACCTTAAGTGTCTTTCCATGCTTCCTTGCCCATGGGGCCTTAAAGTGCTGTGTGCCGTTTATCTTCATGTACCAAGATCTGGCACGGGCCTGGCACGTGGCTCCATGAATATTGGTTGAGTGACGGAAAAGTGAATTAAATTCTAGCTAAAGCGGAGGTTTTCTCTGAGGCATATATTTTCTCCAGATGAGTCTCTGGCCTTTCCCAAAGGGTCGCCGTGAGCTTTTCTGGATGGTAGTCGTCGTGGGAGGATGAGTTCATCCGCAGTGGTGTCCTACACTAAAGCTGGCCTGCCTTTTACGAGGGGATGCCATGGAAATGTGGCTCCCCTGGGTGGGATCAGTGTTTGGGGTACTCTGCCACTTTTCCAGGCAACTTTCACCAGCTACGGGGCTGCCAGACTCCATCGGTGGGGCAGGACCACTGGCAAGGTGTCCCGAGGTTCACTGTGGCCATATAAGGCACAGTAGCCTGGCTCCCCGGCATGAACTACAGAGTACAGGGGAGCTGTCTTTTGATTAGGACTTTGGGAAGCAGTGACTGAATTAGAAGTGAAGCCTGCACGTTGAGGTGTGTGGCCTGCAAACCAGGGTGTGCTTTTTGCATGATCCTCTGTATAAAGAGATACTTAAAAAAAAAAAGCCGGCTCCTTCAGTGACATTCATACATTGCTAGAAACTCATAATAATTAAGCTGCCATTGAGGTATGGTGGAATCAATACCTAATTTAGAGGCAGAAACTTTTATTTTCAGCCTTGACCTTGACTTGGTGAAATCGATGTTTCACGGCAGTCTCCAGGGGGAGCTAGTTTTTTTTTTTTTTGAATTTTAGAATTTATTTTTTTTTTATACAGCAGGTTCTTATAAGTTATCCATTTTATACACATCACTGTATACATGTCAATCCCAATCTCCCAATTCATCCCACCCCCCGCCCCTCCGCTTTCCCCCCTTGGTGTCCATACGTTTGTTCTCTACATCTGTGCCTCTATTTCTGCCCTGCAAACCGGTTCATCTGTACCATTTTTCTAGGTTCCATATATATGTGTTAATATACGATATTTGTTTTTCTCTTTCTGACTTACTTCACTCTGTATGACAGTCTCTAGATCCATCCACGTCTCTACAAATGACCCAATTTCGTTTCTTTTTATGGCTGAGTAATATTCCATTGTTTGTATGTATATACCACAACTTCTTTATCCATTCGTCTGTCAATGGGCATTTAGGTTGGGGAAGCTAGTTTTAGGTTGGGGAAGCTAGTTTAAAAAACACAGAGTCCTTGGTTTCACATCCCACCCCTAGATTCCAAGGAAGTAGGTCTGGGGTCAGGCCCAGAAGTCTGCATTTTTATCAGACTCTCTAAGTGAGTGATTCAGATCTGAATTTCAGTTTTCTCATCTTTAAGATGAGAATAATAATAAGCTCAATTACTCTAGAGCATCCTGTCCACTGTAGATGGTTTTGTAAATAACAGATGAGGTAATATAAGGGAAAAAAAGTTAAAATTTATAAAATGCTACACAGATATTATCTGATCCTATCTGACACACAATACAGGCACAAGGTGGTCTGTGTGTAGCAGCAGTCCTTTCCTCTCCTTGTCTAGAAATAGTCACTAAGGAAATTCGAACACCTAGGTGATGATAAAAGTGGAATAGTGTGGGGGCTTCCCTGGTGGCGCAGTGGTTGAGAGCCCACCTGCCGATGCAGGGGACACGGGTTCGTGCCCCGGTCTGGGAGGATCCCACGTGCCACGGAGCGGCTGGGCCCGTGAGCCATGGCCGCTGAGCCTGCGCGTCCGGAGCCTGTGCTCCGCAACGAGAGAGGCCACAACAGTGAGAGGCCCGCGTACCGCAAAAAAAAAAAAAAAAAAAAAAGTGGAATAGTGTGTTCCTGTTAAGAGTATTCAATGAATTATTAGCCTCATAAAAATTCTATCCGGTACCAGCTGTAACTACTTAGAAAATATCCTTTTCACAAGGACAACAAAAACTATAAAGTGTCTAGTAATGGGAAGACCTTTATGAAAAAAAGGTCTTCCCATTACTTGCTGAGAAACATAAAAGAAGAAAAGTGGGGAAACAGCTCATGGTCTAGGGTGGGAAGCTCTGTATCGTAAAGATGTTAGATCTTCTCAATTTAATATGTTTATAGTAATTCCAATAGAATTTTTGAATTGGGAACATGACAGAGTGATTATAGCAGTTATATTCAAAATTTAGTTGGGGAGAATAGCTAATAATTAAAAAAGAATGACAGGATAATTGTGCTAATATATGTTAACATGTATTATAAAGTTATTAAAGCAGTATAGCATCAGCACAAAATCAATGATCCAGAACAGGAATCTCAGCCACTGAACCTATGCGACATATGTAAGGATTTAGTATATGATAAGTGGCAATGGGGAAAGATGAAGTAGTCAATATATGGCATTTAGATAGTTGGTTACTGTTTGGAAATAAAAAAAGACTCTGAAAATATAAAAGCAAATGAAAAAAACCATAAAGAAAATGATTGATATATTGACTAAAAAAGTCACACATGTTCACGTATATTGTGAAAAATGGTCAAGAAGGTTATTATCTTTCATGCATAAGGGTGCTTTCTGATTAATAAGAATAATAATTAAAACAAAAGAAAATATATAAAGAGTATAGAAAGTTTATGAGTAAATAAAGGGCCAATGAATATTGGAGTAAAAAAAATCAAATTAAACAAGGTGCAATCTCTGGCTTGTCAAATTGGCAAAGATGAAGAGAATGACACCCAGGGCTGGTGAATAAAGAGGTGGCATGTATATGCTGCTGGAGGATATGTAAATTGATTCAAGTTTTCTGTCAAGTCGTTTGGCAGTATAGATCAAAAGTCTAACCAGGGGTCCTCCCTCTGACTCGGCAATCCTGTTTCTGCAATGTATCCTCAGGCAAAATCATACAAGTGCGCAAGAATATACACGTATAAGACTATATATCACCAATGGTTTATAATAGTAACAGTTGGAAACAACCTAAATGTTCAGCAGTTGGGGATTGGCCCTTATCAGTTATGGAACAACCTTACAATCGACACTTTGAAAGAACAGTGAGGTAAAATATTTAGGATATAATGTCTAGGGAGTAGGAGATAAAATTCTATATTGAATAAGTAAAAATATTTATAGGAAACACTTTTTATTTTTTCCATACTTGATTACCATGAACATGTAAATCAGAAAAAAAAAGATACTTGGGTGCTTAAAAATTGTGTTTATTTTGTTGTTCTTATCACTGTTATATGTAGATTGGAGTCAACGTCATCTAAATTGTCTCCCATCACGGAAGTTCTACCATTTCTTCTTGGTTCACTCTCTAATTTTGTCTTAGGCTTATCCAGATTTACTTTAGGTTGTAGGACCAAGCTTATATTTTTATGAGGAGGAACATGTGATGAATAGGTCTACTGCAGTGGAGGTTTATGAACTGTGTATTGCAGAGCAACTCATCATTTTCAGAGAATTATGATGAACCACTAATGCTCTACCTATATTTGCATTTCGTAGATACCAAGAAAATACTGTGCATTTGAGGATGTTGGAATCTGCCAAATGTATTTGTTGCAAACCAAAAGAAATATATGAGCTGTAAAGACAACAGCAGTAAATTGGTTCTAAATATAGAACACTGTCTAGGCAGAGTGAAATAAACCAGTCAGTCAAGTGAATATTTAGAGCGTGTGTTTCTGCTCTCAATAACTTCTTCTCCAAAGTATTACAAGATTATTTGGAGAACATTAAGTGATTTTTCTGTTTTCTACTTTCGTGTATGGTTGTTGTCCTGGATTATGTTTACTCATTTGCCTCTTTGTTATTCAGGATCCTAGAATTTTATGTATTTGTGGTTTTCTCCCTTTATTTATTTCATTTATCTTAGTCTAATATGGGGTTCTTTACAGGTAGCATATTTATTTTCTAGTTCTTAAGAACTGTCAAGAAATATTAATAGTTGCTGGTTAATTATGATCAAAGGAGGATGTGTGACAATTTGAGATAAAACAGTTCTTGGCTCTTTTCTGCAATGAATATCTAAGAGACCATCTTGTATAACTTTATTAAGTATGTTCTCAGAATTTGCATAGGGTAACATCTACCACTTTTATGTCCTTCTTCACATGTTTTTCCCCAATTGTTTTTCTTCAAACCATCTAAAAAGAAAAGTATAATTTTGGGGATGCTTGTTAGCAATGTAAAGTTCATGGCTAGTCAGTCCCATCAAGGAGAGGTTCATAGCCAATAAAGGGATGCCCCAAATGTCAGCTACCATCAGAACCTGTGGTGTGCATTGTCACCCAAAGCTAGAAAGAGGCTTCATGAAATGCTTGGCACCTGAGGTCAACTGGGTCAGTGGATTAGCAATGTGAGGCTTTGAATTCTTATTCATGTTTTTGCTTTTCTGTCAGATTTTAGGTGAGGTACCATTAATTTAGTACAGTTTCTGTGCATTTTCAAGTATTTAAAAAATGTAACAAATAAGTGGGGAACCATGCGGTATATGGTCTCATGTGGTTTCACATTCAAGGACACACAACACTAACAGCCCAAAGTCCTCATAAACCATTCTAACCTTAAGTGAAAGATAAAGATGCCAAAGTGGGATTCAAATTATAAACCATAGCACTGCCTCTTAAAATCATCTTTTTCTCAGTACTTTTCTCAGCCTACCACAGCCTTGAAGTTTTGCCCCTTCTCTCCGTTCATCACCAGCACACCTTCTGTAAATATCTTCGTCTCTTTCTGCCACACAAGAAAGCCAAGGCTTGATTGGCGCCCTCCTTTGGGCTTTGGAGGAGAGGAAATCTGAGTAGCCAAAGGCACTTACTCTCTTCAGCAAAAGGGGGAAGGGAAGGATAATAAACATTTATAATATCTGTTCTTGTGTCCCTGACACGTTTATAATTCAGGTATTTGTTTTATAAGTCAAGGGGTTGTTTGCCAGACTCTTAGGATAGTAGCACCATGTCTTTCTCCTGGAACCCACAGACACTCCGCAGTTTAAATAACCACATTATCAAGGACACCATAGGTAGATGGAACTGCAGACTCTGCTAGACCACAAGGTGAAAGGCTCAAGGGTAGAAAGTGGATAGAGAGAAGGTGATGGTCCTTCTGAGTCATCACTAACTGGTCAAAAGCAAAAGGAGGTTGTGCCCGTGGAAGCTGTGTGGACACAGGATCAGGACTGCATGTGTGGAGGGGTGTGAATACCACAGGCCACTAGCACTGTGGTCTAGAGAATGTGAAGTTAGGCACGCAAGACCTGGTAGGGCAGTGGAGCTGGGGAGTCTTTGCCACTAACTACAGAGAAATTACCATATCAAAGAGGAGAAAAAGAAGTCAAATTTGCTGTGGACAAAAATGGGGGTGGGAGTGAGAAATAAGATGGAGAGGAAGGAGAGAGGACTTGGGAAGGGGGTGGGTTATTCTAATGGGCATCAGTCTTCAGAAGCCCAGTGTGGATCCCACCCCAGTGCAGGTCCAGGAGCTGGTTCAGTCTAGATACCTAGGCGGTTTGGGCCTAGCTCGGATATCTCCAGGGTTGCCCTAAACTGACCTGGTCACCCAGAGAGCTCTCTGACTTGTGGCTTCTCTGTCCTTCCCTCAGTCTTGACCTATGACTCTACATTGGGAAAACCCACACCTATTCTGAAGGATTATTAAACTCCTGATTTGAGCTGGCTGTGTCAGGAAGGGCGTATGGGCCTGGGCTCAGTTCTTGAGTGGCTAGCTGTCAGGGGTGCCTAGGACTGGGTGGAGAGAGAGCTGATAAAGAAACTCTTGTCACTTCTGTCTGGCCTGTTCTTTTCTGGATGGAATGACATGCTACTGAGTCCTGTGTTCCATGGCGGCACTGATAATGGGACAAAGGTAGACCAAGGATGTTGCAGAAGACCAAAGTGTTGGCATGATCAGGAAGGCCACACCAGCTCATGTCTCTTACCTTTGCTGCGGCTCTGCTGTCCCTACCTTGTGATGCTTGTGCCTCTCCTCTCCTCCCATTATGAATTTCTAATAAGGGCTGTGATGACTGGTTTTATGTGTCAACTTGGCTGGACCATGGAATGCCTAGATATTTGATCAAATATTATTCTGTGTGGGGGTTGTTTTTGGATAAGATTAACATTTTAATCAGTAAAGCAGATTGTCCTCCATAATGTGGGTGGGCCTCATCTAATCATTTGAAGGCCCGAGTAGAATGAAAAGACCCACCCTCTCCTGAGTCATAGGGAATTCTCCAACAGAGTGCCTTTGGACTCCATCTGTACCACTGGCTCTCCTGGGTCTTAAGCCTACTGGTCCACACTGCAGATATGCAACTCCCAGTCTCTGTACTCACCTGAGCCAATCCCTTATAATAAATCTTTTTCTCTATATATTCATGTCCCATTTGTTCTGTTTCTCTGGAGAACCCTGACTAATACAAGGGCTCTATATTGGGACTGTACAGTCTGATCTACAAGCTCTCAGCTAGAGGACAAGTGTATAGCATAATATCTGGCCTACCGTGATGATTCAACAAGTGGATAATAAATAAAAGGATATTTTTCGTGACAGAGTTTGTTAGGTGAGAACCGATACCAGTGCCAGTTGGTGTATAGTGTGGCAGGTGAGGGACACAGGGCATGAGCTATAGAAGCATGAGGTTGATAAATAAAGGTGCTGATTTGCAAATGGCTTGGTCACCAATGACCCAAAGCATCCCTCTGTTAATGATACAGGAGGCATCCTTGGTGAAGTCGAGAAATATAGCTCCAAAATGGAGATAGAAAAGATAGCACACGGAGCAGGTGGCCCTTCATCTGAGTGTGAGATGGGGAGAGAGAAGCGCAGGAGCTGTTTTTATCCCCTGCTGTCATCACAAGTGCACGTGAATCACGAGGATGTGCGGTGGAGGATGGGGAGGTGGGGTTGGCTGGTAATGATGGCTCTTGTTAATGTGCAGATTCTGATTCAGTCGATCTGCTGAGGCCTGAGAATTTACATTTCCAATAAGCTTCTAGCTGGTGCCCTTGCTACTGCTCTGCAGGCCTCCCTTCAAGTGACAAGGCTCTTATTCTTCCCTTAAATATGGTGTGTGTGTGTGTGTGTGTGTGTTTGTGTGTGTATATATGTGTGTATATATATATGTGTGTGTGTGTGTGTGTGTATATATATATATATATATATATATATATATGCATGCAAGTGTACCCCACAAAGGCAATGCAGAAAGGAAGCTGGATCTGGTCCGCAGCTGGAGTAGTCACTCTCACCTGCCCCCTCACTGGGCTTCAGAAATTAAGGGGGTGGGGCATAGTCACCTTATCGGTCCTGCAAAGAGCCCAAAGTGTCTACCATGGGGGAAACCTTCTGACGGGGCTGCCAGTTTCCTCAGTGGGGATTTGAGGCATGGAAGGGACTGCAGCCAAAAAAGAGGACCGTGAAAAGATGGAATTAGAAACAAGTAATCTTGAGGCTTGGAAAATTTTGTCTCACTCCCCTGGATCATCACTGAGGGGAAACTGACCTCAAAATGTGAGAGCATGAGGAAAGAGAGGGAGGCAAACGATTGGGGCAAATGGGACCATGAAATGGGCTTATTTTCTCAGTCATTTATTTCAGTATTTCAGTAGGTTATACTCAGAAGCTTGGAGTATAATAAAAAAAACAGGGAGCTCAGCTCTGTGCTCTGTGACGACCTAGATGGGTGAGATGCGGGGGGTGGAGTGGGAGGGAGGTCTAAGACGGAGGGGATACATGTATACGTATAGCCCATTCACTTCATTGCACAGCAGAAACTAACACAACATTGTAGAGCAATTATACTCCAAAAAACCAAACCAAACCAAACCAAACCAATGTGCTTTCTTCTATGTGGGGATTTCTGAGTGTCTGTTTGAAGTTCTGTGACCTAATTTACACAAGTGTGTTTCTGGACCTGCGGAAGTAGCTACTGTCGCTGTCTGTCTGTCCACTGTAGGGCCTGTGTGGACACAGCTTAACGGGCAGCTGGTGAAATCAGGCAAATTTGTCTTCTCTGGGTGAGCTCCCCTCACCCCACTTCCTCCTCCCTGGCCTAGGAATTGGTATCCTTCTTTCCTCTTCTTTATCAAAATGTATCCTCTTTTCTCCCCCACCCCTCTCCCCAACACACTGAGGTTCTACAAACACTTAATAACTGAGTAGACTGTGAACTCCTTACAGGCAAAGACAAACTTCTAGGACCCAGCATAGTGTCTTGATTGTGGCATTTGCAGAGACGTGGATGGACCTAGAGACCGTCACACAGAGTGAAATAAATCAGAAATAGAAAAACAAATATCCTGTAATATCACTTATATGTGGAATCTAGAAAAAGGATACAGATGATCTTATTTGCAAAGCAGAAATAGAGACACAGATGTAGAGAACAAATTTATGGCGGGGATGGGATGAATTGGGAGATTGGCATTGACATATATATACTACTATGTATAAAATAGGTAACTAATGAGAACCTACTGTATAGCACAGGGAACTTTACTTAATGCTCTGTGGTGACCTAAATGGGAAGGGAAATCCAAAACAGATATATGTGTAGCTGATTCACTTTGCTGTACAGCAGGAACTAATACAACATTGTAAAGCAACTATACTCCAATAAAAATTAATTAAAAAAAAATGGATGTTCAATAAATGGGTATTTGTTGAATAAATGGATAGCTTCAAATCTGCCCTGCCCCCAACAAGAGGGTGTGCATTTTAGAGAGGATGGCATCAGGCTGATAAATCTCTAATAGGACCTCAGGAGCATCTGGTATGCAAGAGGGGAGTTTATGTGAGACTGTAGCTTTCCTAGCACTCAGGAAATCACAGCAGGAGGTCCTGGTGATACTTTCTGGTGTGGCTAACAGAGGCAATTGTTGAATTGAAACTGATCAATTCTAGGAAACAAGGAAAGCTATTGAACCCATGGCTTGGGCACGCTCCAAGCTAGACAGTAATCGAGTGTTTGGCTAGTCTCCAGCACTGACAGTCTAGACAACCCTGATCCAGGCTTGTGTGACATAAGGCAGCCTTTGAAGTTCTTAATTTCATAGTCTGGGGGGAGCAGCCGAAACCCTTGACCCTGATCTCTGCCAGGGACTTGTTCTATCATCACTCCAACTCCATGCTTCCCAGGAGCACTGTGGTGGATGGTGCTAGAGCTGTAGACTCTGCTCCTGAATCTGACTCCCAGTTACGAGGAGGAGAGAAAAATAGAAAAGCACACCTGTTAACTACATTACAGATTTTTTAAAAATATAGAATTAATGAGAGTAAATGAACATTAGTCATACCTCCTGAGATAAATTCAAACAGTTAAAAAAAAAATCATCACATTGGCTGACCCCTCAACTGTCAGCAAAAAGTTTTCTCTTTCAGATTTTGTCCAAGGATAAGGTCTTCTGGCTCTCTGTGAGGTATGGCATTTGTAACTAATTGTTTTTGTATATGATCTCAAGAAGGGTGAGAAGGGAATAGCCTTCCAAATAAGTGCTGACTTGCTTAAAACTAGAAATGCCTGGAGGAAAGCAGAGATAGGCAAGAAGGGGGCAGTAGCCTACATCAGTGAAAGAAAATGATTAAAAATATTATCTGTAACCTACGTGTTTTGAAGTATTCAGGTGAGTGTATTTCTGGCATATGAAGGAATTAGGAATTGGCACTCACAGGCAAATGATGGCACTATTGAAAAACATGCATCTATTAACAAATACACATCTGTTGAATGCCCCTTAGCATGATACTGCCTTGGGTTCTAAAGGGCTTTCACCTTGAGAATTATAGAGGCATTGACCTTTGCGGGCTTATAAGTAAGTATAAGTGTAAAAGAATAAGGAAAGGCAAGAGAAATAAACTATATATATAACCTAGAGCTAGGAGCAGGGCTAGCAAAATTGTCTAAACATCCAGGCAAATCCTTCTTGAACAATTATGGAGAATTTCCTAATTTCTCTGTTAAATATTATCTCACCTTTACATTCCTGTTCATAAGAGATGCTTCTTATCCCATCTTTATGACGCTGTTGCACTTTGGGAGTGGAGGAATGAAGGGAGGTTAGGAGATGCTACGAGTAGGGGGTGGAAAGGGCAGAGAGAGTTTGGGAATGGTGAAGTCCAGGCTGGAGGAATAACAAAATAGCCTCTTTCATCACAGCTGCATGCTAGAGAGCTATTAATTTGGAAGGAGTGATTTTTATTTTAGGGTTAAAATCAGCTTAGGCATATCCCTGAACTACTTTTCCAGGGTGAAAAAGCATTTTATATCTTGTCTTTGGACTGAACTGTTGGAATACATGGACTGGTTTGAATGGATGGTACCGGACACTGGAGACAGTTCTTTGATATGGTTTTAGGCATATCCCAAATTCATACCTTGGGACATCCACAGATATCTATTTAGTGTAACAACTGTAGGCAGAATAATGGTCCCCCAAAGATGCCCACCTCATAATCCCCCAAATCTGTGAATATGTTACCTTATATAGCAAAAGGGACTTTGCAGATTTGATTAAGTTCAGGATTTTGAGTTGGGGAGATGATCCTGGATTACCTGGTGGGCTTGATGTAATCACAAGGATCCTTACAAGGGATAGAGAGAGGCAGAAGGGTCAGAGATGTCAGGATGGAAGCAGAGGCTGGAGTGATGCAAAGAGAACCCTGAGCCAAGACATGAAGGCGACCTCTAGAGGCTGGAAGAGGCAAGGAATGGATTTTCCCCTGTAGCCTGCAGGAATGCAGCTCTGCTGAAACCTTGATTGTATTGGGTTGGCCAGAAAGTTCATTCGGGTTTTTGTAACATCTTACAGGAAAAACCGAACGAACTTTTTGGCCAGCCCAGTAAGTTTAATGAGATACATTTCTGGAGGTCAGAAGTAAGATAATAAGATGATAAGCTTTCAGTAAATTGTTACAGCAGCAATAGGAAACTGATACAGTAACTTTATGTTATAAAATATCTACTAGCTGAAATAAATGTTATAAAGTCAATAATGTTTGGGGAGAGGGGGCATCCTTTCCTTTGGCTTAATGTTTCCGTGTGAAGGCATCACTTAGTATTAATACTCTTGGCCTGACTGCCCCCAGGGGAGTGGAGAGAATGATCTGACTGGTAAATCTGAGAATGGTAACTGGGTAGGCACTGCTCAGCCCTTCCCCTTTCCGTCTGAGATCTGTCTGACACAGATGTAAAAGCTGTTTCTCTTCTCTCTCTCTCTCATCCTCCCTCCTTCCCTCCATAAGCCTTTGTTTTCCAATACTGTTTGTGATGGGTTATGTGCTTAAACCCATTCTGCTCTTTTTCTATTTGACTCCTTTTTCTCTCTCTCAAGCAGGGAAAAGAGGTGTCATTTATTGAAACTCCTGAAACACAACTCATCACATAGATATTCTTTCTCTTTTCATTGAGTAAGTTATTTTTCAGTATTTAATTTATTTACTATGTCTTGCTTAGTTCCAGAGAGTATTTAAGATGGTTTACAAATACATTATAATTAAAAATGAGCTGAGGGACAATGAAGGACTGATTAGATTAAACTGTAGCAAGGTTAGAATGCAAAATCCATATCACTAGAGTCTCTTCTGGTGCTGGCGGTGGTGGGGGGGTGTTAGGGAGGGTTACAAATGGCTTTGAGCTTCTTATCAGTCAAAGCAAAGAGAGAAGCCTAATTGGTTAATGATTAATAGAATCACTATAGAATCAAAATAGTATGATTTTCGGAATATGGTAGCAAAACACCAACTTGTTACTCAAGAAAAACATAACTATTCCTAGAACTGAAACTAAAAAACTCTCTCCTATGGCTCTTCATGAAGAGAACACTTATAACAATATAATGTAGTGAACAGGGTTCTAAACATCATCTTGAGTAAATATGGCTATACTTACCTTTAGAAGCTATTTTTTATAATATCCCTCAGTGTAAGTAAATGGTGTAATAAAACACACTTCCTTCATTCACATTGAATATTTATTGAGCATCTGCTATGGGTTGGGGCAATGCTTGGTACTGGGACATACATAGGTGAGCAAAACAGAACCACCCTGGTCTTCAGGGAGCTTAGAGTCTAGAGGGGCAGCCAGATACTGTACAAGTAACCCCATCCTAGGAAGATATAAAATCAGGCACTAAGAGAGTATAAAACAGGGGAGTCACTTTATATTAGGGGTCAGGGACAACCTCTTTGAGGAAGTGACATATAAGCTGAGACTATAGGAATAAGTAAAGTGAGCAGGCAAAGAATGTGTGTATAGTGGGAAAAGATCAGGGGTGTGTGTGTGTGTGTGTGTGTGTGTGTGTGTGTGTACGTATGTATGTGTATAGAGCATTCTAGGCAGAGGGAACAACACACACAGAGGCCCTGCGATTGGAGAGATGTGGAGGAAATGAAAGGTCAGTGTGGCCATTGTGTAATGAATGAGGGGCTGAGCAGACAGTGGCTTGGAGAGCTTGCGTATTTTTTAGCGTAAGCAGTGGGAATCCTTTGAAGGTTTTTGAGGAAGGAAGTGACATGTTCTAATTTATATTTTAAGGAGCTCACTCTGGCTGCTCTGTGACAGCAGGTGGGAGAGAACTGGGAGCCTGTTGCAGTGGCCCAGGAAGATGATGGTGGCTTAGACCAGGGGGTGGCAGTAGAGAGGTGGAGATGTGTGTATGGTGATGGGGGCAAAACCAGGCACAGATAGGTGCTTTGCTGTTGATCTAGGGAACATTTCTCCCTATTTCTGAATTTGATTTAATCCTAAATCAACTTCAACTGTTTCTTAACTGATTGGCTCTAGCATCTAAATTAGTTGCATGTGCAAATTGGGCAGGTTTCCTAGGAGACACATAATCATCCCTAACAAGATTTTACTTAGAGCCATGGTTCTTAACCTTGACCACACCCTGGACCAATGATAACAGAATTTCTGGGACTGAGACTTAGGCACAGATATATTCTAAAGCCCCCCCAAGTGCTTCCATTGTGTGGCTAAGATTAAGAACCACTGCCATAGAGCATTAGATTAACGATGGGATGTAACATGTGAGATTAGAATTAAATCCAATACTTAAGGTTGTAAACAAGGTGGAAAAGGAATATTTTTACTAATGTGAGATTTGAATGGAGCCAACTATTGGCAGTTTTCTCTAACCAGCTCCACATACGAAAATTACATCATGATTCACTGAGGAAACTAACACCCTTGTAAACACTTTAACTTACAGCAGCTCTTGTCAAATTTATCTGAAACCTTGGACTCTTAAGTGAAGGTAAATTCTTAGGCACTGCATGAATCAGTGTAGGCTAATTGGACACGAAACGTTTCACCTCTAGATCACTGCCAGAGGCCAGCAGTTCTGAGCATATGGCTGCTGCTCAGTGTTGGCTTTTAACGGAACAATCAGCCTGCATCCTGTTGCTATGGGAAGACTCCCAGGACTAAACACTTGTTAGTCCTCATGTATCAGAAATGATTCATGCATACACTGAATTGGTGAGTTCCCATCATCTTGCCCATTCCACAGAGGCTATGAACTCTGCAAGGACTGGGAGTATAGTGGGTGCACCTCGTTCCTTCCGGCATCCATTTCATACCTTCCTCTGTTTCCTGCAAGTGCTGTGAGGTTCTCAGCATCATGCAGTGGGCTCTGACTAGTTCTAAGAGTGAGCTGTGATTACTGTAAGCCCATCACATATCCTATATCCCTGATCACATTGATTGGTTGGGAGTTGGCCCATGACCCAAGTCAGACCAACTGGGACCAACAAGACTCAATTCCAGGTTCTTTACTTGAGGTATAGGGGAATGGACCCTCTTTTTGACTGAAAGTGAAAGGATAAGGAGGTAGCTGCTGTGGCCATTTTTTGGAGCTGTGAAAAGAAATCTCTTTGAGAATGGAGCCATTCCTGAGAAAGCAGGGCTGAAAGATGTTGTGTTAGTCATGGATAAAGCTTCATCTGAAACCAGGACTACCTTTGTAACTTGCAGTGATATAAGGACTGTGTCTGCCTTGTTCACTGTAGCTCCAGCACGACAGTAAACATTTGTCAAATGAATGAATGGTAAATAGAGGAAAGAGAGCAGTGTTAGGAAATGGAAATCAGTATTGAGTTTATGTAACTGCAGAAGAAAAGACCATTATCTAGGAGGCCAAACTCTCATCATTTTTCTGATTCTGACATCGACTTGAAATAGCAAAATAGGGAACTTCTTCTGATTACCTTACAATGGCAAAGGAAGCTTAAATGGAAAAAAGCAGAAATAAATAATAAATTGGGTTGGATGGGAGGGAGAAAATCCTTTTTCTTCAACACAAGTATCAGGGGAAATCTGACTCAGATTTAAGGCATGTAAGTCAATGAGTTCCCAAACCGATATATTTTATTATTTTTTTAGCTTTACAAATATTCCACTCAATTTAATTGCACTTACTTTGACATAAATTATTAAAATTTTGCCCATATTCAAATTTGTAGAATCACTGTATCATGAAAGGAAGTATGTTCACATGGTTCAGTATACTAATCAAAAGATAAACGTATATAGTCAATGATCTACATCATAATTCTTTATGTGATACCTACTCGGGGCTACAAGCATACTTTACATAGGAAATCTATCTCATTTCAGATGTAACACATAGGTGAGGAGAGACAAAAGGAAGACTTAGCAGTGACCTCTGTGATGATTTTACCCAAGGACATATTCAAATATGAGAAGGAGACAATTCACTTTTATATGGGAAAAAAGATAGTTTGCATTTGCCAATAGAAGTTTATATGGTTTCCTCCCAGACAAAAAGCAATGAAAATTTTCATCATTTCTTCCCTTCTTGATTTTTTTCTCTAATTTTTTTCACCAACCTACTAGACTATACTAGGTTCTAGGCCTACCAGCAAGAGGGAAGTAGAAACAGAAGAGTGATGAAAAGAGGGTAGAGACAGCATAGGTTTTCATATCAGATTTCATGCTTTGGAAAATTCAGATACATTTGGTGAGCTGGTAAGAGCCACTGGAGATGCTGCTCTAGAGCTGTGTACTGGCTATAGGATGTACCCTTCCAAGTCCACGGCTCAGGAGACTTGTTGAGGGTCTGCGGAGCCAATACATACTGAGTGTGTCTACTGAGAAAGCCTCAGGGTATTATTTCAACACAATTACAAACTTCTGCTTAGTCTTTGATCTGGTTACTCCATTCTTCACTTCATCTAGCAATAAGGCCCAAGATCCTTATGTCTCTTAGGATGCTCCCTGATGAGTTAGTTCCACTTCTTTCCGATTCCACCCTTGTTCTGCATCCCCTTCCAATTCTGTCTCCAGACTTGCGACATGGAGCTGGGTAGGAACCCAGGGAATAGTTAAAAGGAATTAATGAGTCCATTTCCACCAAGGACCGACTCTAAGGTCTTCTCTTATAAACCTGAAAACAGACTGCGATCTGCTTTGTCAAGCTGAATTAGCAACTTGGAATCCAACCTCCCTCCCCACCTCCCCTCATTGTTTAGGTTTCTAGGCTAGCCTACGATAGCATATAATAAAGCTGAATTCTTATAAATGTATATAAAAAACAGAAGGAAGTTTTCTTACCCCACATACTGTTACAGAAAAAAAAGGTTAAAAATGTATCTTGAATCCTAGTCATCAAAGAAAAGCTAAGTACAAGAAATAGGGGGAGGGTGATAACAGGATTAATAATAGCTAACATTCGCTGCATACTTGCCATGTAGACAACTGTGCTAAGTGCTCTATGTGAATTCTCTCATTCAATTTCTCTTTAACAGTTAAGGAAAATGGAGTCTCTTAATATGATTTTTCCAAGAACACACTAGCTGTAAGACTCAGAGCTGGGAGTAGAATGTAAATTTGTCTGATTTCAAAGCCCAGGCTTTACCCACTATGTAGTTTCTGTAGAGATTCTGAAGACAGCTTCTGGAAACTTACCAGGCTCTTGATGTCACTGGCTTATTATCAAGCCCAATTTTCTTAAACACTCAGGACTTTTTTGATTCTTCATTGCATGTTGTGCTTTTAGCTTACACATGAAATGGAAGAGGAGAGACTGAAAGAGAAATATTTTGAAGACAGAGGTGAAAGGCGGGGACTAGAGATGAGTGGTGAGAAGTAAGAAGAGGAGGAGAAGGGAGGAGGGGAAAGTGAGTACTTGAGAAGGTGATGGAAAACAGACTTGGGGTTGGGCCCTTCCCTGGATTCTGGCCCAGTCCCCTGGGTAGTTGCCAGGAGAAAGCTAGGGCTTGGGGAGGGAAGCATAAGACACTCCTAAACTGGGTCTTTGAAACCTCAGAATCCCTGCACTACGGGGTCTCCTTTGGGTTTATAAAAAGGTAAAAAATCATCTTATAATAACATTAGCTACACAGTTAATAGGTGACAAAGCCAGGATTAGGATCCAGTCTCTTGGAATTCAAAGCCAGGGCTCTAGCTGTCCCCTTCTTTTATGTTTCTGAAGGTCTGAGCTACTGTGTGTGACTGTGAACGTCTCCTATGGGGTCCCCGCCATAAGTAGGTATGGATTTTAAAATTTTTAATTAATTAATTTTTTTTGCCACACTGTGCGGCATGCGGGATCTTAGTTCCCTGACCAGGGATCGAACCTGCACCCCCTGCAGTGGAAGCGCGGTGTCTTAACCACTGGACTGCCAGGGAAGTCTCGGTAGATAGGAATATTAGAAGTTTTCCAGACCCGTCAGTTTGCAAGCATTTACCCATGAAGAGATCATAGTCCCAGATTTATACATTGGTTTACACTGAGGTCAGATTTGCAAAGTTTAAAAAATACATCTTTTTCTAAATAATATAGGCTGTGTACTAATGTAGCCAATTGGGTCTTTTGCCTTTCTTTTCAATGAAGCAAGATAATCTTGAACATTTTTCCCGTGTTGGGTTTATACTGTGATAACTCGGAGGTAAGGCTAAGTAATGTTCAGAAGCACCAGCCCTGAAAGAGTTTAGTTTGGTTTAGTACCTTGATGCACAGAGTTCTGTGGAACTAGATGGAAGCACTTTGGATTTAATATTTCCATAGATGTGATTGAGGTGATGAGGAAATGTTTGGTTTTTTAGTTATTCAGTGACTTGATATTACATTGTACTGGCTCCACTATTTATCAATAATTGATAAATTATTCAATTTTGTTCTTTGTGTGTTCAATATTATGCTTTTCCAGAAAGGGTTTAAAGGGGCTTGCCAAAACAAATATAAGATTTTCAAAAAGTGAAGCAATCAGGGTGAAAAGAAAATTAATGAAGGAAAAACTAAGTGAATGCAAAGGACATGTTATTATACAAAATGCACGGTGGGGCTTCCCTGGTGGTGCAGTGGTTAAGAATCCACCTGCTAATGCAGGGGACATGGGTTCAAGCCCTGGTGCAACGAAGCCCATGCGCCACAACTACTGAGGCTGTGCTCTAGGGTCCACGAGCCACAACTACTGAGCCTGTGTGCTACAACTACTGAAGCCCATGCACCTAGAGCCTATGCTCTGCAACAAGAGAAGCCACCGTGATGAGAAGCCCACGCACCACAACGAAGAGTAGCCCCTGCTCGCCGCAACTAGAGAAAGCACGTGCACAGCAACGAAGACCCAACACAGCCAAAAATAAATAAATAAAATAAATAAACTTATTTAAAAAAAAAAAAAGGCACGGTGTAAGCTCCTGTATATGGATCCGTGAGAGATAGAACACCGTGAGAGATAGAATTTGGTCCTGCAGTTTCCGCAGCCAATGTGCAGAGGGGTGAGTCACAATGTCCATGAAGTAGACACATCCATTTTGCAGTTAAGGACCCTGACATGCAGAAAGGATCACACAGCCAGTAAACCCTGGGCACTGTATTTAAATTCATGTCTGACTCCAAGACTCATGCTGTTCTCAGTAAACGCTGCTGATTTTATGTACACACAAATGCCCATGTGTGAGTGGTCTCAATCAGAGACAAGTATAATGACATCAGAGCTAAGGCTTTGCTTACCTGAGAACTCCTTTATTTGTTGACAATTAATTTTTATGTAGTTCTATGATCTTGGGCAGATTTTGTTTTAATTGCTGTTGTTGTTGCAGGGGGTCCAAAATAGCTAGTAGTCTAGGCTGACAATTGGCAGTGTCACTTTTGCCACATTCTGTTGGCTGAAGCGAGTCACAAGGCCAGACCAGATTCATGGGTAGGGATCCGTCTTTTGATGACAGTTACTGCAAAATCACATTGTACAGGATGTGGATACAAGGGGACGTGAACGATCATTGGTGATTTTTGTACCTCATCTACTACAACCTCAGTCTGTAAAACAGAGATGGTAATAATACTTTCTACTTTATAGGTGGATTGGGAAAATTATATGAGATAATGAGGATGTGACCTGGCCCTTAAGGAATGTTGGATGTTTGTTATTATTATTTTCTTACTTATCCTCACAACCAACCACATTGTAATGAAGATGTTGTAATCCTCATTTTACAAATGAAGAAGCTCAGAGAGTTTAAGTAAATTGTTCCTGATCACATAGTTAGTCAATCGTGGAGCCAGGATTCAAACCAAGTTTTGTTGACTTCAAAGCGTGTAGCAGAGACTTCCTAACTGCTCACCAAATCTGTTTTTTTTTTTTTCTGGACACATAAGTAGACTACATTTCTCAGCCTCCTTTGCTGTATGTGTGACTGAGTGACCTCGGCCATAAAAGAGGAGCAATGCTGCTCAGAAGGGAAAGAATCTGGATCTCTGAATCTGCACATGAAAGAGAAATGCCTGCAGATTAGAAACACTGATTTTGGATTTTAGTGAGCTGGAAATACGCTTTTGTGAATAGCCAACGAATTGTTGGAGTTTGCTATAGCAGTTACAAACAAACTAGTACAGTTTAGTTGTTAACTAGCTAGCTCTACAAACTAACAACTAGCTGTAACAAACGAATACTAGCAATAACAAACTAGCTGATTATATGATGACTAGCTGTAAAACCTTGGGCAAATGAATATATTTGAGTTTCAGTTTCCTTGTTTTTGAAATTGGGATCTTAATACCTTTGTGGAATTTTAAGGATTAACGATAACGTATATCTACCTATCTCACTGATATTATATTACTTGAGGTTTGGCAGCTCTTCCAAATAAAGAAGCCGTTATTAATTTCCAAAGCTGCTCATTCTCCATCAGGCATTACTTTGGTTTGATAACGTCCCTAATGTTTTCACAAACAACAACAATAATAGCAATCATAGCTCAAATTTATTGCCTTCTTGCAATGTACAAGCTGCCAAGCACTTCTTATGAGCACATCCACTGCACATGTACCTCCCCCCAAACCGATGAAATCAGAGCTCTACCATCCCCATCTTAGAGATGATGAGACTGAGGAAGAGAGAAATTAATAGAAGTATCTGTTTCGGAAATGAATGTTGTATTAATACATGTTCTGAGTAGGAATAGGTGCTGTTACTCAATTGATAATCAGTTGTAGGATTTCACCTGTAAAAGGTGCTGGTCATGATGCTGCTCTTTTAGCATCACATCAGAGATAGCGCCCTTTGCGCAACTATGGAAATGACGGCCGTTTGTCTTGGGGAAGAGTGTATGGCTCTCACAGCCTAATTCAAAAGATCAGCTCTCCAGAGTAGTTAACGTGTTCCCTACATCAGGTTTAAAGGAGCCATGAGTTAAGCCTTCCTCAATTGCTGAGGGACTGTTTCATGGCACTACTCCTCAGGCTATCCTTACCTTTTAGGCAAAATATAATGTGGGTCATTGGGTCAAATCCTTTGCTGGCGCTTCAGAAATACCAAGTTTCAAGCCAGCGTGTCATTGTGCAGGGCAGGGGGATAGGAGGATCTAGCCTTGGTGCTCATTGGTGGATCAGTCCAATTGAGAGAACAGTTAATGATGCCATCTGGGTTACCTCGAGATATAACGGGAGAAATACTTTTCTTTCCTTGGCTTTTAGAGGGGCTTATTCAGATTGGCAGTTGACAGAGCCTGAAGGCGTATGTTATCACTTTTTTCCCTTGGGAGTTTTTCTTTAATTTGTTTTTTGTTTAAATAAATTAAAAAAAATAGAAGGTACAAGTACTATAGTTCTCCATTTGGCCACCCTATCATTTTGAATATCTTGATGCCCACAATATACATTCCCATGCCCCCTGGAATCTGGTGGGTTCCTTGTATTTCGTGATGGGGTCGACACAGTATATACCCTCTATCGATTTGAACTGTAAAACTCAATAGAAAATGAACCTTTATTTTTGAACTGTTTGTCAGAGTGTTTCATTTATATAAAAATACTGCATGTAGCAAATAATTGTGGTTATTTCATTTTACGTCTCTGAGTTATCTCCTTTGTATAACTGTACGACATAACTGCTTACATAGGTCTGTGTATAGTTGTGTTTAGTTTGGATAAGAGCTTATGTCTTTTTCTCATAAAATGGGAGTGGGGACTGGCTTATTTAAGGAGAATTATGGCAAAGAAACTTATTGTGATTGCTAATATGTGCCTTTCCACAAGACCAGTCTTCCCAAACTGTGTTTGAGTTAATGAGGCACAAAGAGAAAAGGGGAGCTTCTTTCCGCAACATCAACTCCCCCAAAACAACCAAATAACAACACTTCGTTTTCACATTAAAACAAAGAAGGATATATTATGAACGCCAAATTCATAAGGAGATTAAAGATAAAACATAGAACTTCAAAGGAATTTTCCACTTGCCATTGTTGGATGTACTCCCCTACATCCCCCTTCCCCCCACAGTGTTTCCAGCCTGCACTTTTCCTCTTCAGCTGTCAACAGCATAACTAACTGCTCTGCAAAGTTAACTGGATATCGATGTCCCTGTCATCTGCAAAGCTGCAGAAAGCACATAAAGGTAGTTAATGTGAGTGTCTTTGGCTTGTACTTTCTTTCCGTCATGTCAATAAATCCTAAATCTTCCCTTGAAGTCACCAAAAACTACTGGCAAGTCATTCTTCTGAATGTGTGCCCAGAGACAGGGGGAACAAGCATTTGTTTAAAACATAAAACTATCCAGGCATGTGCAGCCAAGCAGGCAGGGCTCTCTCTCCACCTTGTTCCCCATCTGGGGATGTGGCTTCACTCTGCGAGGGGCAGGCCACCAGCACTTCTCATCCCCAGTCTGTAGTTCCATCTCGCAGAAGCACTGTTCCAGATACACGTAGCCAAGAGAGCCTGTCTCCTTTTCTGACACATCTCCCACTCAGAAAAGAAACTCTCATCCAGGGACAGTAGGCTGAGAATATTGAATCTTAAATGCTTCTGCCCAAGCTCACTTACAGGGCAAAGACTCCAGACCAGGAGGAACAAATCGAGATGAGGGTCTACTGTCCCCACTCAGAGCTTCACTCATAGGCCAGGGGTATCACTCTGGGAGAAGCGGGCCACCGTCTTGGCTGCAATTCCAGTGCAAAGGCACAGAAACTTTGCATGGAGGGATTGGAATATTAAAGAGCAAAGAGCACTACTCTGCTTAAGGTAACCGACTTTATTTGGAACAGAGAATGGGGAAGTTCATGCCTAAGGTTGTTGTGGAAAACAACTGGGATCTTGGTTGTGAGCAATTAAGAGGAGGCTGGTAGCTCTGTGTGGGAAACAAGCTATAGAGTACACGACCTAGAAGTTTAACAGGGCGAACCAGAGAAAGAGACAATTAAGGAGAGAACTAGAGGGTTGAAACAGACCTTAAAGAGTCTCCCCAAAGACAACCCCTGCAAAGAGGACCAAATTTATTGGGTCAGGCTGTGGAAAAATTTAGGTACCAAGGTGTTATCAAAAACAATAGTGCAATCAGCCATCAGTGAGTGGCGGCTAGCAGCAACTTGGGGTATCAACAGGGGTAGTCAGCGAATAGAGAAATCAGGAAAAGAAAGCCCTGCAAAATCCATTCTCATCCAAGGATGATCGTACACATGCCAATGCGTTGACCTCGGTGGAGTGACGTCAGAGGCTGCCCACAGAAGGGGAAATAGACTGCCCTAAAATAATCCACCCAACTCACAAAACAAACAACAAAAATAACAAGCCCCAGAGTGGGGGAGGGAAATCAGTACCTACAGTTGCTATAATATGTCACCTAAAATGTCCAGTTTTTTTTCAAGGGAGTGGGGAGGGAGAGGGATGGACTGGGAGTTTGGGGTTGGTAGGTGCAAACTATTACATTTAGAATGGATAAACAACAAGGTCCTAATGTATAGCACGGGGAACTATATTTAACATCCTGTGATAAACCATAATGGAAAAGAAGATAAAATGGCCTGTTTTTAATAAAATATTATGAGACATGCAAAGAAACAGGAAAATGTGATCCATGCATGGGGGTAAAAAGGCAAGAAAAAAAAAAAAGAAAGAAAAAGAGAGCTGGCAAGTCATTGATGGGATTAGAAATCTCTTCTTTCCTTCTTTCTCTTGTATATTTATGGCTGTATCAAAGACTAGGGAGGAAGCAAAATTTTTTGGTCTTTGCTTTCCCAGAAAGCTTAGAGGAGAGATGATTAATACTAGTAGGATGGCATTGCATTTTTGACTCACTGCTTCAAATCCACGTTAAAAAAATGTATATCTCCGAGGACCATGGAACAAACACATGTATAGTGCCCCCCATCCTCCCCCGCTGTGCTCAACTTATCTCTGAGAAGAGTTTTGTGAGATACTCTAGAACTGATAATAACTTCAAAGGAACTTTCCTGAGCAATGTCTTTGATATCTATACTTTATATTAGTCATTATTTCTCACAAGTGCTCTGGGAAGAAAGCAAGTGAAATATTGGGAGAGGACTAGCCATGGATTTGAAATTGAAATCATTGAATTTGAAATCAAAATCTTGAGATACTTAGTCTGCTGTTGAACACATTCTTAGCAAAATAGAATTTTCATATCATGGAACCATTATCAGAAATGAGAAAATGAAAACAGTGGATTCTGGTTACAAATGTCTTAGTTACATTAACTGAGTTGAATAATTTTCCTTGAATAATCTATTACAAGGCAGAAAATCCTGACACAACTTGATTTCATTACGTTTTTACTTGTTCTATAAAGCGAGTAGGTGTTTATGGAGTATCCACTGTGAAACTTAATAACAAGATGATTATAAGATGGTCCTATAGTTTGTGGGCTTGATTGTTTTTCTTGACAGCTTGTGCTGGGCATGGATCATCTATTCTCTCCCTCACTGCTTCTGGCACATACTCAATGTAAATATTCCGGTATCTTTCTATTTACTCACTATTTCTCTTCTGCTGCCTGGAGCCCTCTGCATCTTTATCCATATCATTTTTTTTCCCCTCTGAGATCAATCAACCAACAAGTATTTTTTATATTGTTGCTGTAACAGGCTTTGCAGGAATTAAGCTATAATTCCTAAAGGAAAGGGTAAGATTTCTGTCCAAATTGCTCCACATAGCCACTAATGTAGTAATATTTCATGCCAAAAAGTACTTAATGGTTTGGATGACAATAATAAATATATACCTTAGAAAAGAATGGGATTTGGGGACTTCCCTGGTGGTGCAGCGGTTAAGAATCTGCCTGCCAATGCATGGGACAGGGGTTCAAGCCCTGGTCTGGGAAGATCCCACATGCCACGGAGCAACAAAGCCTGTGAGCCACAACTACTGAGCCTGTGCTCTAGAGCCCGCGAGCCACAACTACTGAGCCTGTGTCCCGCAACTACTGAAGCCTGCGCACCTAGAGCCCGTGCACCACGGTGAGAAGCCCACGCACCACAACAAAGAGTAGCCCCTGCTCACCACAACTAGAAAAAGCCTGCGCGCAGCAACGAAGACCCTGTGCAGCTAAAAATAAATTAAATAAATAAATTTGTAAAAAAGAAAAGAAAGGGATTTTTAGTTTCTTTCTTTTAAACACAACTATGCTTAGACTATTCCAGAAAGTGTATTCACATACTCTTTTCCTTTTTTTTTAAAAGGGACTCTATTGGTTTTTATTAAATATTTAAATATTTATGTATAATTGACCTACATTATGTTAGTTTCAGGTGTGCAACATAATGATTAGATATTTGTATATATTGTGAAGTGATCACCACAATAAGTCTAGTTAACGTCTGTCACCATACATAGTTACAAAAAAACTATGTATGTATGTATGTAACTTTTTTTTTCTTATGATGAGGGCTTTTAATATCGAGTCTTCTAGCAACTTTCAAATATGCAAAACATTATTGTTAACTAGAGTCGCTATGCATACGTAACATCCCCAGGACTTATTCATTTTATAGCTGGAAGTTTGTACCTTTTGACTTCCTTCACCCCCCAACCCTTAGTCCCCCACAACCATCAATCTGTTTTCTGTATCTATGAATTTGGTTATTTTTAGGTTCCACATATAAGTGAGACCATATGATATTTGTCTGTCTCTCTCTGACTTATTTCACTTAGCATAATGCCTTCAAGGTCCATCCATGTTGTCACAATTGGCAAGATTTCATACACATACTCTTATTATTAAAACTTTTTATATTTTTGTTTAACCATGAGTCACCTCCCAGCCTTTGCTTCTTCCTATTAACCAAACCCAACTCCTTTAGGGTTTTCTCAAAGGCCCTATTTTCAATATTATAAATTATTCATCTTATCATTCTAACATATTTACAGAGTATTTACCATACAGAATAAAATATAAAATTCTGTGACTCTTTATAAAGGAAATGCAAGTCAGAGACATTGCTCCTGAGGACTGGAGAGATTCAGGTAGTCACAAAGGTTTCTATTTTAGTTGTTCAGAATTTCCTCTCTGGTCTTTTAGCATAGAGTTGACTTGCTTGATAGTCTCCCCTTTTCACTGTCCTTAATTCCAGAAAATACCATACACACTTATTAAAGAAACCCCTCTTTCCCCTCCTCTGCTCATCTTGAGAGAAGTCTGCTTTCATGTTTCCCTGTCCTGCAGGTAAATGGCAGTGACCATCACAAAATTACAGCCAAGGCACTCTGAGCTGACTCTCTTAACCCCTGAAATAGAGAAGAAGCCCTTGGCAAGTGCAGAGGGTTAGTCAGGTCAGGTTCTGACAATAAAATTTATAGTTCTATTCAAAGCAACTTTCAGAAACAAGTTGAAGCCATTTAAATTTCCCCAAAGAGTCAATGAAAGTATCAGTACTTGGACTTGCTGGTTCTAATGTTCTTAGAATGACATGGGAACCATGGAAAGTCTATGAGGCTACTACCCCCAAGTTTTTCTGGTAACATGGGTCACCTTTGTTGAAGAATTCTCATTTTTATTTCCACTTTAAAATGATTTGTTATTCATTTGAATAAATTATGCTCATCAGTATGTAAGCACCTAGAAAGATCATGGGCTGAATCTAGGCTCCTGATCTGCCTAGCACCCAGCCTATGGTGTGACAAGGTGATGTGGATTTACGGTTATGAGTATGGAATGAAGTATCAACTCTGCTGCTTGCTTATGTGTGATGTGACTAGGGGCACGTTTCTTAATTGTGTTGCATCATCCTCATCTCCAGAAATGGAGAAATCACAGTTACCTCCCAGGATCACCATGAAAATGTACTGATATACATCAAAGTCTTCATCACAGTTCCTGAAGCATGAGCAGTGTTCCATGAATTCTATGCCGACTGTATTATCATCCTAAGCATAACTAAAAGTACACAGCTCAAGACTTTCCCCGACCCTGATTTTTGAAATGTTACTTTTATACTATGCTGATGATGACTATTTCTTTAACAATTTCCACAGCTTCCTAAAAGTGGTCTGGCCTGAACTATATTTTTTTCCTGTGCCTGAGGGAAACAAAGAAACAAGGAACATATTGGAGTTACATTTAATAACATTTCTAAGATGGATTTGACAGTGTTCTAAATACACCTGAAATCTACAATTCCCACCCCCCCCCATCTCTCACTTATGAGTTATCAAGGAAATTTTTTTCTCTACATGAAAGATTTGCCATGTTAGGCCACGATCTACTGCTGGTGGAAACCAAGGCCAAGAGGTGAACGCGTTAGAATAAATCTGAAATGAGTTGAATATGGTCTGAAGCTTGCCAATTCTTGGCGGCTGCAGGACCAGCAGGACATAGAAGGGTGGGAGAACAGCCAGGCTGAAGTGGCAAGGAAAATTCCTTTCACACCTAAGTTGTACTTCCTAAAGAATAAGAAGCATGTGAAAAATCCCTTGATCTCACTGTGCTGTGATAACAAGAACAGGAGTGATGGAGATCGTCCAATGATACACATCAATTAATGCGGTCTAACCTTCAAATACAGTAGAAATTCGCAATAAAATCGAACTTACAAAATGTATACCTACATTTTCATCAGCATTTCTCAGTTATGTTTCTTGTTTCTACCACATTTAGATACCCTTTGGAAAATGGAACAAGAAATTACCCCTTGGAGGCATAATTAAACTGAAGATTAACAGGTGCGTAATTGGAGTTTTTGACGAGTGGCTAACAGAATGCCATGTTATGCACCGCTCTCGTGCTATTGGCCTAAGAGGGAAATGAGGAGGATTTAAGAAATAATAATGACTCTCAAGAGAAGATGTGTTTTAATGCTTAAAATTAAATTTTTCCGGAGACCGATACTGATCTGACATTAAAACTGTTCCAACTGTTGTGTGGAGTACTTGGGAAACAAAAGAAAATTATTCTTTTTAAGTTTAAAATTTTTTTTCTCATGAGATTAAACTGAGCTGGTCAATGTTTTGTCAGATCATGCTTTCTAGGTTATGTCATCTTGTTTCCTGCTAGTGCTGAGCTGTTTAATAATAGAGAAACTCTGATTTTTTTCTCTTGCTCATATTTTCTCTTAATCTCTATAGGCAAAGTATATCTCACGAAACACCCTCTTTTGTCTACTCTAAGTCTATTGAAATAGTTTCCCACTCGTGTGTGTGTGTGTGTGTGTGTGTGTGTGTGTGTGTGTATGTGTTTGCATGTATGGCTTTCTGGAGTCAGAACAAAGGATGTAGAAGGGGAGATTTGATCTATAGATCTGTAGAAAAATGCAGAAACAGTTTAAATTCCTTGTGAGTGCTGTGTTTAGCTTTTAGAACATTGAAAAAATGAAGAGATGTATTTACAAAGGAGAATTTCTTCCATGTGTCCCATATGCACATTTTTCTCTTGGGGAAATATTTATCCAAGTGAAAAAAAGTATTTATTAAGGAAAGTCATCCATTTGCATTTTGATATTTCCTCTCTGGGAGAAAATAATTCTAACCTCAAGTCTTTTGGTAGGTTCTAAAGTAGGATTAGAGAATTTAACCTTCTGATTTCAGCACAGTTCCAAAGTTAATAATCAGAGACAAGCACTGCCATCAATTCTAACAAAAGACTTACTTATTTCTAAAACCAAATGACCATCTCAGTTTGAAAAAGTGTGTGTTGTAGCACAGGGCACAATTACCATTTAAAAAAAAATCTTCCTTTAAAGAGGATTTTTTCTCAATTTTTTATTTCAAAAAATTTGAAACATACTAAAAAGTTGAAAGGATGATGTGAACACCTTCTACCCTCCACCTAGATTTAACAATGTTATCATTTTGCCACATACGCTTTGTCTCTTATGTACATAATTTTTTCCCTCTGAACCATTTGAAAGTGAATTGCAGACATGGTGACATTTGACCCATAACTACTTTAGCAGCATTTCCTAAAAAAGGACATTCTTCTACAGAACCACAATATTGTTATTATACCCAAGAATATTGACATTATTTCCTAATATAATCTAAATTATTCCATATTACAGTTTCCTTAATTGTCCACGAATATCTTCAATAGCTTTTTTTTGGTACAAAATCAGGATCCAATCAGATTAAAACTTCGCATTTAATCTAGAGGGGTCTGTTCATCTTTTTCTCCCCCTTGCTATGTTATTGATGTTTTTAAAAGAGTCCAAGACAGTTTTCTTGTGGAATACATCACATTCTGGAACTAGTAATAGTTTTGATATGACTTTTGACAATTTAGAATCACAAAAGAAGCAGCCTAAGAACTTAGTTTAGTATATTAGTAAAGAGATAGTTACCAAAGTGGTGAATACTTTCATATTAATATAGAAACCCCAGGAGATTTAGATCGGACAGAATGAATTTGGCAGGAAACATAATAGTATTTTGGGAGCACAATGTGTCTGAGTTTACTGGTTTTTAGATATTCTAAAATCAAAAGAAAGGGAACTGATTTCTTTAACATGTCATCATTCTTCCATGGATATGTTTAGCAAATGGTTGGGAATGCTGGTTTGGGGCTTATAAGAGAAAGTGTGGTTAAACAAAGAAAAGTTATCTCTTCCAAAAAATAGAAGAGGAGGGAACACTTCCAAACTCATTTGATTAGGGTAACATTATCCTGATACCAAAACCAGACAAGGACAACACAAGAAAAGAAAATTACAGGAATATCTCTGAAGAACATACATGCAAAACTCCTCACCAAAATATTAACAAACTGAATTCAACAATACATAAAAAGGATCATACACCATAATCAGGTGGGATTTATCCCAGAGATGCAAGGATGGTTCAATACCTGCAAATCAATCAATGTGATACACCACATTAACAAAATGAAGTATAAAAATCATATGATCATCTCAATAGATGCAGCAAAAGCATTTGAAAAGATTCAACATCCATTTATGATAAAAGCTCTCAACAAAATGGGTATAGTGGGAATGTAACTCAACATAATAAAGGCCATATATGACAAGCCCTTGGCGAACATAATACTCAGTGATGAAGAGCTGAAAGCTTTTCCTCTAAGATCAGGAATAAGACACTCTCACCACTTTTATTCAACAGAGTGTTGGAAGTCCTCGCCAGAACAATGAGGCAAGAAAAATAAATCCTTTGAGAATATCTCCCTCCCCAGTCTGTAGAGTTCTAGAGAAGGTAAAATTGCTTAGAGCTGTATAAGAGGTCAGATACAGATACATACTTTTTCAGTAATGATGCTACTTTTAAATTATCACAACAATATATAATGATATTTTCATGCATTGAACACTTGTTAGATGCTTTATGTATTTCAGTTTATTTATTCCTTACAACACATCCATGAGATAGGTATTTAACTCCTTTACAAGTGAGGAAATTAAGAGTTAGGCCAGAAATTTCTTATTTCATATTTCACTCTGTACTAGCTCAAAAGCCATGCTCTTGACTGCTGTATAAGAATACAAAGCACCCTATTTTTTTTTATTCCCTGGTAACTTTCCCATTGCTTTTTTATATGCCACTTTTCATGATCTTCACATTTTCCTCAACTTTGAATGGTTCACCTATTCTTTGGCTACTGGCCTCAGCTTTTGAAGAGTTAAGAAAACTCATGAAAATATGTCTTTCCTAACAGATGACAGGTCCGAGAATTTCACTGTTTCCCCATCCTTCAGCTGGGGTTGGGAGTAAACTCCACTGTGAAAATGGGTCAAGATGATAACTGTTTAATCACTTAACCAAATGGTTCAGACTCACTAATTGAAAAATATCGGTGTTTATATAACTGTTATATTTATAGGAATCATGTTTTATATATTATTGCCTCTCAATGTTGTACGAGAAACGTGATAATCTGACTTAATTTTAATCCAACTATGGTTTACTGTGTTTGAATACAGACTGCAGTGAAGAGCTTCCTGCAGGGGCAACTCTGCATCAGCTGTAGTCTCCATATTCTGGCAAAGTTCCTTTAGTGAAGTGGCTCTAAGAAATAAATTGTGTTTTTTTTTTTTTCCTGTTGCCTACTTCCCAGGCACCCCAACATACATTTCTCCCTAGTGCTGTTGTTCAAATCCTCCTTGAGTTATTGTATCAGCAAAGTGTAGTTTTGGGGAAGGAAGACAGCTTTTCCTACCCTGAATTTAAATTCAACAAGACTTGTGAAAAGTAATCTTTTCAAGTGTCAGAAAGGAAGAAAGTATGCCTGAATACACAAGAATGCAAGAATTTACTTGAGGGTGGCACTAATGATTCTGTAGTTGAAAATGATTTGACAAAACCCACAGTGTGGGGAGGCTTTACCACGAAAAATAAAATGTAGGTCTAGAAGGGACCCCAGTAAGTCATTTCATAACTGTCTCAGACATGTTAGTGTCCTAACCACACAAGTACCATGATTGTCTGTTCTCTTTATGAAGAGATCTTCATATATGTATACCCCATAACTCCTTAGCTCATTTCAGTGTCTTATGAACCAAACCAACCAACATTAATCTATGTTGGATTACTCTATGGGCTTTTGTGTTGTTTACTTTTCCCTGGGTGTTGGAAACTAACAATAGGGAAAATACAGTCTCTGAGGTCAGGTGTTACATAAGGACAAAGAAGCTGGGTCAGGTATCTCTCACACATGAACAAAAACAACAATAGAAAAGCCACTGACATTTACTAAACATTGTATATATTGATACATTGGTTTACTTAATCCTCATATTTCCTAGGTGAAATATATCTTTTTATATCCTCATTTTACAAATGAAGAAACTGGCTTAGAGAGTTTAAGTGACTTGGTGAGAATCAAACTACCACTGAATGACACAGCTGAGTGTCTAATTTAGGGCTGCTTGGTCCAAAGCACATCTTCTTGATTACTCTACATGTGAGTGTGTCCATTCCTAACATGGCTATGCAACATAATTTTAAGATGGAATTTTTCAAAAGCCTGACTAGTTCTTTGCCCACATAACCAGGAAAAATAATAGTTTAAGCACAGCATGTTATAAAGAAAGTAATTTTGATTTATTTGACTAGCTGTTAATATTACACAGCAAGATAGTTGGATTCACTGAATTATGGAACTGGTCAGTTTTTCTGTGCTTATGCATAAGTATAATCTAATATTTTCTATAAAGGACCCATAAAATCTGAGGGAAAAGATAGAGATGGATACAAATAATTGTTGGAATTAAGGAAGAACCAACATATTAAAGAAAAACTAGAAAGTGAAGGCACTGTATCCTTGTAAACATACATTTGTTCACTCAGAAGATGTTTACTGAGTGCCAAGCATTCTTCTAAATGCCAGAGATATGGCCTATCACCTTAATAGTTAGATGATAAAGAAAGGTAGTATGTGAGTGCATGTATATATGCGTGCAATATATTAGGTGGTGACAAATGCTACAGAAAAATAAAGCAGGATAAGTGGAGAGTAGTTCATTATTATGTAGTGTGACTGGGGAAGGCCTTGTTGATAAAGTGACATCTGAGTGGATTCCTGAAGAAAGTGAGCAAGCCAGTCATATGGCTTTTGGGAACGGAAGTGCCAGGCAGTGGGAACAGCAAGAGCAAAATCTCTAAAGGGGAAACTTCCTTTCAAGGAACAGCAAAGAGAGTAGAATGAATGGAGGGGAGAGAGTAAGTTTAAAAAAATACCTCTAATACTTTTCTCTTATCCAAGTGCATCATCTTGCACTTTCTATAAAATGTTAAGTAATAATGTTAGTATGGAAACCCTTGCTTCATTCCTGACTTTGTTGGAAATATTTATAGCTTTTTCCCATTAAGCATTACCCTGGCTTTTTGACTAAGATAGATATTTATAAACAAAATACCCATGTGTTTAAGTTGTCTATTGTTGCATAAACAGCTATACCAAAATTTAGTGACTTAAAACAATACTTATTTCATTATCTCATGTTTCGATGGGTTGACTGGGCTTAGCTGGGCAGTTTTTCTGCTTAATAATATGTCATTTTGGGCTGCAGTTGTCTGGGGGCTTGACTAGGTTGAAGCTTCCAAGATGACTCATTCACATGTTGATTTGTCTGGGAGCTCAGCCGGGCCTATGGACCAGAGTACCTTAGTTCTTCTCATTGTGGTCTTTCCATATAGCTTAGCTTCATAGCATTGACACCTAAGTTCTAAGAGGAAGGAAATCCTGGGCTCTGGTATACCCAGAAGAAAATCAATTTTTCTTCACTCTCTTGGTCAAGATACTCATAGGACCAGTTAAGATTCAAGGGTTGAGGAATAAACTCCACCTCTTGATGGAAGAGTGACATATTTATAGAGGAAGAGAAAATGAGCATGGTCATCTTTGGAGGCTATCATATCATCAATTCCCTATTTTATTGTTGTTATTTTAATCAAATTTTCATTATTAAATTTTATAATGCTTTTTCAATCTCCATGAAGGTGATAATACTACTTTTCTCCTTAGACCTATTAATATTATAAATTTTATTAATAAATTTTCTAATCTTGATCTACTCTTAAATACTTGGAATAAACCTCTCTTGTACATGGCTTTATCTGTATGACTCTTCATGAGGTCCTTAGCTTCTATGATCTGAATTAGATGTATGCAGTCTTCTAAAACCTTCAAATTATTCTCTTTTCTGCACTGTTTTATATACATGGGATATAGTTCTTTTCCCTTCCAGATATGTCCCTTACCTTCAAAAATTATATTTTTGTTGGCAGTTTTTGAGACCCATCATGACTGGGCTCTGTCTCCTCAGCTTCTATTTCCTTCCTTTGTTTCTTCTGTGAATTCTGCTGTTTTTGGTGCCCTTTTCAAAATATTTTGGAATCTATGTCCTAGTTTTACTGAAAATATAGTTTGTATTTTTGCTTTCCAGTTTTTCTTTTGGATGGTTTCAGGAAGAGGAGAAAACTGGATTTATGTAATAACGGTCATGTCAGAAGTCCCAATGAAATACTGTTATTTTTATAGAAGTAAACATCAAAATATTAGATTGATTTTCACAGACTCTCAATAGACATTTTAGAGATGAAATTGCTTGAGAAGTAAAAGATTGCAATATTTTTGGGGATAGGGATGAGATTATTACAAGTTAATTATTTATCTTCTTTTCTTTGGTGGCAAATACAGCCCTCTCCTGGAAAGCTAGAGGTAATTTATATTGCTCCAAGGATAAATTTTTCTCCTCCATCAACCTCCAACTATACCTTAAAAATGTATAAATGATAGTTGTATAAATGATAGAGGTTAAGTGATAGTTGGATGCAATTGGGAAAAATGCTCTTTCTTGAAGATTGACCTCAGTCACTTCCAAAATTGTGATGGGGTTGAGGAGCTGAGGAACAAGCCTGGGAGTTAGCGAGGGGTCCCCAGCCTGGGGGTGTGGGATAAGGGTGAGCATTAACTTCAGAAGTCAGAGAATGCTAGGGAAGTCAGGAAAAATACAAACAAAATCTTCCAAACAGCAAACTTCTGGATCTGTCCCAGTAGGGACTAATTGCGCTTATTAACTACTCTGTGAATTTGATATGAAGTAGGCCCTGATTTTTCAGTGGGCAATAAATTGTTTGAGGTATATTATCAACAGTAAACAGTACAATTACAATTATGTCTTTAGAATAGAGTGTTTTAATATCCCAATGTTCTTGTTGTGAGTCTTTTTAGGGTCATAAGAATGGATTTACATGCTTGGTTAGAAACAGTTCTTCTGGTACTGCAGCTGGGTGATCTGGGCTATGGAGACCAGCCCCTCCCCACACCTGCTGCTGAGATAATGCCAACAGTTCTGAGGCATTTCCATCCATAAAAGGAACAAGCAGGCCGTGTGCACGAGTTACAGGGCGCAAAACAGAGACCTCTGGTTCTGAGCCCTATTTCTGGCACTCATGCATCCATATGGCTTATGCATGTGTGAAGGAACAAATAAGGGCTAACTGCATTCTTAGAGATGCAGTCCTGGAGAAAGAGGGTGTGTTCCTTTTTCATGCTTTTGCTGTACTTTGTGTCTAATTACATTTTATGTCGTTCTACACTCATGGAGTGTTTAATAAATAAAGTGATTTATTACTAATAAGCAACAATAACATTTGATAGTGTTCTCCAGCACACAAAATGCTTTCATGTACATTATATAATTTATAATTTGTTGAGGATGTTTGGCTAATACAGATTAGTTGTCTAGGGACCTCTATAATATTGTGTTATCAAGAAGACAGGTTACTTCCTAGATACCTTGTTTCAATGTAAAATTACACGTTGGAGAGAGTTGGAGAGAGTAATAATTTGCTTAACAAGTATTTTTAGAGACTCTCAGGGTAGAGGAAAATTGGACTATGAAATGAGATTATAGAAACTTTTAAAGGGCTTTTATGGATAAGACCATTTTTTCTTAAAAACAAATAAAGCATGTTGAAGTCATCTTGTAGGGATGAGATTGAACACTAATCTGGAAAAGCAGAGCTGTATAGGGGCCATACCTGAGGAGTAGATCAATATATATCTTTCTTTCTCTTTTTCTACCAAGAGAGTTGGGGCTTCTCTGTCTCTGTCTCTCTGTATCTCTTTCAAACACACACAGTCAAGATCAACAGTGAATTGGATGGCGCTTGTTTTAGTCTTCCAGAGGTGTCCATGAAATTACAGATTAGAATGCTCATATCGAAACCATTGCTGCCAGCACTGAGCTGATAAAATAGGTATGGAAGTTACCTTCTATGAATATCTCACAACTTTCCTATGGAACTCTGCAGATAGTGACCTTCTTGCAAGGAAAACACTGATCTGGGCATGATAGAATGAGGCTTTTGGGCAATAAGCAACTCACTGAATGTCCCCGCCCTTCCCTCCCTTTTCTGTGCCCTTCTGTGGATCACTTAGGATGATAGCAGAGTAGGGCTGCTGTTAAAAATGTCACGCATAAATGCAGAACTTGGTTGGAGATGATCTGTAACACTGAGGAAGAGCATCTGTCAATGCTGGGAGCTCTGCGCAGAGAAGATGCAGTGGGGCCTTAGAGACAACAGGACTATAGGATCTCTTCCTTACACTGATAGGTCCTGCTCTAGCAATAGTCCAGATGGCTCACCAGAATTTCCTATTTTTCACTATTACCCAACAGCGTGAATAAGACCTGGAAGTGCCTCCAAGATGGAATCTTCACAAATGGCTTTTAGCTGTGAATTCTGTGAGAATCAAACCTAAGGTCCACTCATCTACCCACAAGCCCTAAGTTCTACTCTTCTTCATTCTTGTCACTTGTCATTCAACAATGATAGATGAGCTCAGAGCAGGAGGAACTAGTCTACATCCTTCCTTCTCCTCTCTCTACCTCCTTTGTGCTCTCCAGATATACAGAGGGGAGGTGAGCAAGAAATAAAATATCTTTTAAAGTAGTTGCATTTCTTTGCCTTTGTTCTCTTGACCTTTGGACCCAACACAACATCAGGCTGCTCCCTTTATGAAGTGGGTTCATTCACAGTGAAATAATCTCAGATTCTTTGAAGGGGAAGATGCCAAAATTACTTTGGAAGTTGTACAACAGTGTCATATTTGAACCTGTCTAGACTAAATCCCTCATTTTGAAGTTTAAGATGATCTCTTTAGGCGTGTCCATGAGAGATGTATAATATAATGCAATTTTCATCCCTGGGGCATCAGTTTGTGTTCCTGACACTGGAAAAGGTGTTACATCCTTCATCACCATTCTCTGGTGTTGGAAATAAAATCAGCGCTTATGACCTGGTACTTACTATAAGCCCAAGTGAGATAGGGGGATAGAGGTTTGCCTCACTAGGAGGAGCAGCCTGGCAGAAAGGGATAAAAGCAGCTATTTTAAAAATTAATTAAAGTTGTAATTGAAGTATAGTTGATTAAAGTGATTCATATATATATATTCTTTTCAGATTTTTTTCCCTTCTGGATTATTACAAGATATGGAGTATAGTTCCCTGGTTCCCTGTGCCATACAGCAGGACCTTGTTGTTTATCTATTTTATATATAGTAGTGTGTAGATGTTAATCCCAATCTTCTAATTTATCCCTGACTCACCTCTTTCCCCTTTGGTAACCATAAACTTGTTTTCTGTGTCTGTGAGTCTAATTCTGCTTTGTAAATAAATTCATTTGTATCATTTTTTTAAGATTCCACATATAAGTGATATCATATGGTATCTTTCTCTTTCTGACTTCACTTAATATGATAATCTCTAGGTCCATCCATGTTGCTGCAAATGGCATTATTTCATTCTTTTTTTATGGCTGAGTACTATTCCATTGTACCATATCTTTTTTTTTTTTTTTGCGGTACGCGGGCCTCTCACTGTTGCGGCCTCTCCCGTTGCAGAGCACAGGCTCCGGACGCACAGGCTCAGCGGCCATGGCTCACGGGCCCAGCCACTCCGCGGCATGTGGGATCTTCCCGGACCGGGGCACGAACCCGTGTCCCCTGCATCAGCAGGCGGACTCTCGACCACTGTGCCACCAGGGAAGCCCTGTACCATATCTTCTTTATCCATTCATCTGTCGATGGACATTTAGGTTGCTTCCATTTCTTGGCTATTGTAAACAGTGAAAAGCAGCTATTTTATGGGAGGTATTCACATAGCTGAGAGACAACAGAGGAGGGGGAGTAGGAAAGCTTTGGGGATCTCATTGCCTCAAGAGACTGAGCACAACAATATAAATATTTAGAGATAGGGCATAATGTCAGATTCTTTAGTACAAAATTCTAGTTCTGCTGTTTGAATTTCTACAGCTTTAGCCATTGAGCCATAATGTGTATAAAGAAAGAAGGCATCTGGGAAGTCAAGTTAAAACCACAATCTTCTATAATTCAAGAACCTTTGGATCTTTGCTAAGATCATCCAGCTGTCTCATGCTATGGGCCCACTCTGATCTAACAGAACAGGACTCCAGGGGGGTCCTGTCTGCAAACAGCACCTCTCTTGGGGAGTGAGGTGGAGTTACCTAGTCAGGCATTCCAGGGAATAGGAGTTTCCTGTGCTAGTCTTCATCCCTAGAATACAAGAATCTTTTTGTCTCTGTGACTTGATATTAAAATGAGAAAAAAAAGGAGAAACTTGGAGATTAATAGAGCAAGATCACTGTAGAAAGGATCCTAATGGATCCTAGTGGAAAAATTACCAAGGATTTGGGGCTGAAAGAACCTTGTCATTGAAGAATCACAGAGAAAAATTTTACTTTATTTTCTCCTTCCATAGATTTCAGACATTGCTCAGGGGTAGACTTGGCATTATTCCTTCTGAATCACTGATTAATTCACCAAGGAAGAAATACACAGGTCTTCCTCGTTCCTTTTGCATCAGGGTGTAATTTCCATAACTGAATTTCTATGATGATCACATATACCATTTAACTATTTCTTAAGTATTTTTCCCTTAATAAAGGATAAAATGTAAATAGTATTAGCATGAAGTTTGGCTTATCAGGAGCTGCTTGTCAAGTTAATATACCACTGCCTCTTTCTTAGAAGATGTGCATTCCCTTTCCTGTAGAATTCACCAGATGGAGGTACTTCAGAAGGGGAGGAAAAACTTTGAATGCACATACCAAAGAAAGTTTAGGGGCTTTTAAAAAAAAGTAGGAGAATATGAAGAGACTAAATAAGAACAAAAACAATCTCTATGAGGCTCTTTTTTGAGTATGTCATATATCTTTCAGTAGACGATTATTGATTTTTAAGAACCATGAAAAGAAATAAAATGTGCATTAAGTCCTCTAAAGTCACCAGTTTCAGTTACTCTGTTCAAAGGTTGTTGATGCCCATTTACAAAGAAATAGAATAATGCTAACAATTTTTAATGGACAAATGGATCATTCTGTGGGTTGATCCTTCTCATCTTCAAAATGCTTCACCTGGTGCTCTTTTTCTCTAGGCTTTGAGTGATTTTCAGGGTTTGTGGGAGTAACCAGATGTTGGCTGTAAAAGTAGAGCTAAGTGTCTCTGTCAGTGGAATAGAACTTCTCTTCCTCATTTCACGGGAACAGGCTTCTAAACTGTTGGTGACAAGGTAAAAGATAGGGAAGCTGAAGCAGTGATATCAGATAAGAAAACAGTGATGGGCTTAGCAGCTCCTTGTGACATTGAACACAAATAAAATGTGTTTTTCCAAATGTTGTGTGGATGCATTGAAAGCTATGCGTCTATTAATCTAATTCCCAACCCCCTTTCACTCCTTCCCCACCATCATAAATTCCCACACTTGGATATCAGTAGAAATTTTGGAAATCACTTGAGGACCCACATATATAAATAAACACAATGTGAAGTAAGATTAATTGATGATGTGGTAGGGTCCAAAATAACTCATGATCTCTTGTAGGTACTTCAGGGTTTGTTTGTAGCTCAGAGCTGAAGATTTCTTCCTGTGTCCAGAAAAATCTAGATTACCCTGGAACAGAATGTCTTTTGTGAAACTGGAGTTCAATCTGTGGTAATTGGTGAGGTTGTTAAATAGGATGTTTGTCTGATGTACACTACCCTAAAACAGCTTTTAATGTGTTCATTGGTAGAAAGTGAATGAAGCCTAAAAATGCCTCAGGATGATTTGTAATATACTACATACTAAATCCTAGTAAGAGTAACATATCTGTTACAATGATAGAGTATCCAGTGCTCTAAAATACAATGATCTATGGTCCACAGGGACAAAAATGTCTCCTACAATACCAAAGGATGTGTCAACCGAAGGACACATTATTTCCCTAATAACAAGGAAAAAAACCCCAGACAAACAAAAATAGGGACTTCCCTGGCAGTCCAGTGGTAAAGACACCTCGCTTCCACTGCAGGGGGTGCCGGTTCAATCCGCATTTCGGGAACTAAGATCCTGCATGCCTTGCAGTGAGGTCAAAAAATAGAAAAAAACAAAACAAACAAACAAAAAAATAAAACAAAAACAGGGCTTCCCTGATGGCGCAGTGGTTGAGAGTCTGGTTGAGAGTCTGCATCTGCCGATGCAGGGGACACGTGTTCGTGCCCCGGTCCGGAAGGATCCCACATGCCGCGTAGCGGCTGGGCCAGTGAGCCATGGCCGCTGAGCCTGCGCGTCCGGAGCCTGTGCTCCGCAACGGGAGAGGCCACAGCAGTGAGAGGCCCGTGTACCGCAAAAACAAAAACAAAAACAAACAAAGAAAACAAAGATAGAGGTGATCAAAAAGATTATTTAGTCTAGATTTCTACATCCTGTTAGGACTGCACCTAACCATGTTGACGAGATATCCATTACTACCAAAAAATTGCAAAAGCTACTTACTGTGTGCTGCCCACAGATCTGCAATGAAAGTTGAAAGGAATTCATGAGAAGTTGCCCATTAAAAATGGGGAAAGAATAGGTCAAATATCTATGAAGGGAGTTGGAAAGATCTGGGTATATTGTCTGAGGATGATAGGGATGAAAATTTCCTTGGTTTTCAAATAGGTTAAAAGCCATTATTCTGAGGGTGACAATGAGGATTTCTTCATCTTTGCTAACTTGAGAGGAAATGGCTTTTATCTACAGCCTGAAAGGTTCAGTTTATCTAAAGGGAAGGACTTGGTGGGGAGAGTTATCAGGAAGGTAAGTGAACGAAATAAACAGAGTACAACCTCTACGGCAAAGTTTATGCCTAATATTGACACTTAAGATTTAACATTCAGTCTCTGTCTCTTGTGAAAAGTTTGGTTAAAAACATGTTTACTATTGAAAATTCTTAAAGCTCTTATTTACCAGCTTGAACTATTGTAAATGTCATATGAAATTCATTTTAGTGGAGGAAAGAAGCTCTTAAGGCTCGCAGTGCAAACTTATCCAACGTGAGCAGAGAGGAGGCTTGAGGAGAGGGAGCACAGCCACTTTTCTCCTAATAACTCCTCTTATAACAGGTATAAAGTGCCCAATTATTTATATATACGTTCACTACATTTCTTACTGGCTGAAAGTTAGTATGCTTTCTAGCAAATGAATGGTTGCATTTTACAAACCTCATTCACAATTTTTAGAAAGTTTGCACCTGGCATACATTAAGGAGATTATTGACTTATTGTTTTCCTCATTGTTAATCTAGTTACTTGGAAAAAAAGTTATACAGTACATACTTTAGGGAATTAAATTTTTCTTTTTGCCTCTAGGATATAGCATCCAACAAACAGATAAAACAGATCCTTAGTATAATTAGGAAAACAATTTTTACGTAGTGAAATCACTCAACTCACAAGTTTGAAATTTGGCTGGAAGCAAAAGCTTTTGAAATTTTTTTCCCTAGAAGAATAAAGTTGTTTTACAACTTTTAAACAAAGCCAATACACTATTTTTGAATGTATGCTCATGATGCTTAGGACATATACTTTTAGGTTGTTGGAGGATTAAATTTCAACATAGAAAATTATCCTGACTGTTTACATGGGGTACTAACTTCAGTGTAGAGAAGTGGTTAAAACTGTGGGACTCTTGGATGTCGTTCATTCACTCAGTCATTCAGTAGACATTTCTGGGTGTCTGTTGTGTTGTAAGCTAATTCCAGGCATTGGAGACATATGAATAAATGAGACAGAAAGAACCTTGCCTTCATGAACTGTACATTCTAGAGTGAGGCAAGCAATGGACAAGTGAATAAACAGATCGGATAATAACTATCGAGAAAATAAACAGGTTTTGAAAGGGTGGTCAATTTAATCAGGGTGGTTTGGTTTGGCCTCCTGAGGAGGTAACATTTGAGCTGACAGATTTTAATCCCAATTCTGTCACTTTCTGGTCCTGTGACATTGGACTGATTACTTCTCTGACTTCCAATTTTCTCTCCTGTTAAATGAAGATACCTATCACCAGAGATAATATGAGACTCAGAGAAGATAGCAAAGTAACACAGGGCTTAGTGCATAGTAAATACTTAGCTAATTAATATTAGTTACTTACTATTTTATTAATAAACTATAAACATTACTCCAAAAGGATCAGGAAGTAATTTTTTCATTATGATACATTCTGCTCAGACCACACAGGGAATTGTTTCTCTCTTGTTGGCAAGTTGAATCACATTCTGAGGCCTGACTGACTAATCTGTATTAAAACAGCTTGAGAGACTCCAAAGGCCTGGTCCCCACTAGCGGGAGTGCTGGTCAATTGGTTGTCCAGATAAGGGTGCCTAAATCCCAGTTACAACATTTCTGCCTCTCCCAGAATTTATGTCCTATCTCTTTCAGGAACCAGATTCTAGCCTAAGTGGAAGCTTTTTTGGACTCTGAGAATAGAATTTTAGGCAACTTTCCATTTTTGTTTTTTTTCCCTCCTTTTCTCCAAATGTTAGGTCAAAGTGTGAAGAAGAACAGAAAGATCTGCAGAGGGGAAACAGATGTTTATGTTCATTTCACAATCATAGGGCTGGGTGGATATGGTAGAGCAAGAACAGCATCCAGGACAGAGCTGCACCACAACCACCCCAAGGATCCCAGGCTCTTTCTTATTCTTTAAGACTCCTTGGTTTCTTCCCATGAGAGCAGGTGTTCTCTAAGTTTTCCTCAGTGACCCCTCCGAAGGTCGCACAGTCATGCTGATTATCGTTTTGCTGACAGCAGGCTCCGTGAGCAGCGATTAACACTGTGCAGCTTTGCCGATCATGCCTGAGGCTTTGCTCCCATCTGCTGGTGCTTGGTGCGCCCAAGTTTGCCTAATTAATCTTCTTTCCACTCTGTTTTACAACTCCCGTTCTTCCCTGTTCTTAGTCTCCGAGGCTTTTCCCTTCCCTCCAAGGCACCAGACCTCTCCCAACATTTCCTGATTCTCAGCCTTGTGGATTTTCTTTCTTCCAGGGTCTCTCTATGTCCCAGCCATGGGCACAGATCTTTTTAAAAAGCACTCTGGTTTCTCATTTATGAATTTACTAGCTGTTTCTGAGAGGCTCTAAAGGCCTCTTCTGTCTTATACAATTTCTCCTGATAGAAACTACCAGGTCAAGGAATTATATATACACATATCTATTTTTGACTTGCTTTTTACTGATTGATGGTTGGTTATAGAATTGTTCTTCTTGATTTCTAGGCATCTTGATAGCATAAAGAAGGGTTTTCTGAACTTTCTAAATTACATTAGATTGAACTCTATGAACTTACGATATCCAAATGGTTTTGAACTGCAAAATGGTCATTTCATAGGTCCACCTAATAAGAAATGCCTAGGATGCTTGTTGAAATGTATATGTACAGCTTTTTCTCTTAGTGGGTCTGGTATAGAAGCTCTGGTGTGGACCAAAGAATCTGCACTTTTTCCTTTTTTAAATTGAAGTATCGTTTTCCTTTTTAAAGTTGAAATATCATGGAATATACTCAGATATTTATACAGATTACAGTATATTCAGATCATTTATACATATATGTATATTCAGATTATTTTCCATTATATGTTATCACAAGAGCTTGAATATTGTTCCCTGTGTTATACAGTAAATTCTTGTTGCTTATATATTTTATGTATAGTAGTGTATGTCTGTTAATCCCATACTTCTAATTTATCCCTCCCCCACTGCCTTTCCCCTTTGGTAACCATATGTTTGTTTTCTATGTCTGTGAGTCTATTACTATTTCGTGTATAGATTCATTTGTACTATTGTTTAGATTCCCTACATAAGTGATATCATATAATATTTGTCTTTGTCTGTCTTACTTCACTTAGTATGTTATTCTCTAGGTCCATCCATTTTGCTGCTAATGGCAATATTGCATTCTTTTTTATGGCTGAGTAATATCCTATTATATATATATAAAACATCTTTTTAAACCAATCATCTGTTGATGGGCATTTGGGTGGTTCCCATGTTTTGGCTATCATAAATAGTGCTGCTATAAACATTGGGGTGCATGTGTCTTTTTGAATTAGTGTTTTCATCTTTTCCAGATATATGCCCAGGAGTGGGATTGCTGGATCCTATGGTAGCTCTATATTTAGTTTTTTAAAGAACCTCCATACTGTTCTCCGTAGTGGCTGCACCAATTTACAGAATCTGCATTTTTGACAAGTAGGTTTATCTGATGACCAGGCAAATTTGGGAAATATAGGTATATCATTTGTAGTTGAATAAATGTCTAATTAAATATGGTATGTAGGGCAATTTACATTGTTTATGAGTCTATTATATTTGATGTAAGAAAGTTTGACTTAGTGAGTGTGATGATGATTACTAAGAGTCCTTTAAAATCTGTTCATGCTGTCTTTGGGAATATAGCTAACCTCTCTTACAATAGTGTATGGCCTAGGGTTTAACTTCTCTCCAAAGAAATGTGAAGAGAACTCATGCCTGACACTTGTGGACCTTGCCCTCCGTATCCTCTCATCTTCTCCTGTCTAGTGCTCCTGTCTAGAGCACTACAAAGTCCTACCCAACAGCAGAGTCCCAAGATGGAAAAAAGTAGATCCTTGGATGATTACATGGAGTAGTATCACCTCACCGACCTGAACACTTGCCCAAGTCTGTTCTCTGAGCAAAAAAAAAAAAAACAACAAAAGAATTCTAACAGTTTGAATCATTATATATTTGAGTCTATCTGTTCTAGCATCCTAACTTATCTAGCATGGTGCCGTCATTACAAAATGCCAAAAAAAGTGTGCTGTTAGCTTAACTATTAAGTGGCAGGTAGTAAGAAAACAGAACAGACTAGAAAGATGAAGATCCACACTATACCATGGCAAAACGTTTGTAAAACTATTGTCTGTGAAACCTGGAAGGTAAACCTAGTTCTTACTGAGTCTATTATGCTCAAAGAAAAGATTGGGAAAAGTCAGAATATTAGAGTATATTAATTGTTACTGTGTTTAACTAGGTGTTACAAGAAAGAAAAGAGTTGAATTGGTTGTGTTTAAGCAGAGATTGATAGAACACGAATATTAATGTCCTTAATTAATAGTTGGAAAATTGATTATTTTTGGATTTCCCCAAAGAAGACAGTTAAATAAGGATCTGAGCAACAAATGTCCATTTCTCTGTTAAAACAGGGAATCAGCTCTGTGTCAAAGAGAAGAGTCAGGGTGTCCCCTTCCCATTTAAGTCTTTTGCTTCATACAGCCTCTACGTAGCTATTGTTAATTTGAGAGCAAAAGGCATTGGCTGGATGAAACAGACAAATAAAGTATTTTTAAGAAGCATGTCTAGGAAAGACGTTCTTTGGTCTTGGATGTGGCTACTGGTACATGGAACTTACCAGAAGCCTAATAAATTTTTGAGAGAATTGTATTTCCAAAGAAACTCCAAGCTTGGACTAAATAGTCTTCTGACTATAAAACAACACTTGAGTCTCGACACTGGACAAGCCAGAAGCAGGTTATGAAATTTGTGCAGCTCCTGAGAAAGACAGAGTCCCTGAGGCCTGATTCAGATGTGTGTCATGGAGGAAAATGGATGAGGAAGAAGAACTCCCCAGAGAACCAAGCCAGGGGAAGTTGAGAATAATAGACGAAGAAATTCCTCCCAGAGAACAGCATAAGGGTCAATTCAAGAAACTTCCCCCACTACTAGGGCAGGAAGTCTTTCTAACATTTGCCCTCAGGATTCTGTTATTGCTATGTCTCTCCTATTCTTTACTTTTCTGAAAGGGGGTTTAGATATTTTGGTTATCCCATCCCTGTTCTATCATTGTCTAAGGGGTGATTGTATATATGGAGGAGATAATGAGTCTTCTACTGGACCACAAGGAGCCATGTCTCCATCAAATGGAAAGGACCAGGCATCACCTGCATGGCTGAACTTTAACCTGTTTCAGTGAAAGACTGGGGCTCTGGGTGGTCCCTCTTGGGAAAAAAGTTTGTTTTACATGTGGGAAAAAGTGTGTAGGGATATTTGGTGACTACAGAGTCTGACACAAACAGAGATGGCTAGTTTCCATTAAAATCTGTCCTTCCCTCTTCTGGGCATGTAGGTGGTTTTATTTCCCAGCTTCCCTTAGACCGAGGTGTGGTCTCGTGACTAAGTTATCTCTTCTGAAGTTTGACTGGAAATGATGTCCGTCACTTCCAGGCCTGGCCCATAAAACTTTCCATTCAGGTTTCTCCACACTCTTTCTCATTAGTCTGGTTGGATGCGGACAACTATGAGATCTTAAGGGATGGCAGTGTCACAAGATGCAAAGAACCTGGGTCCCTAAATGACTAAAGGGAGGAAAGCAGCCCCACTGACTTGAACACATGTTCAGGAACATAAATTAGCAAGGAACGTCCTGTCGTGGTGTTAATCCCTTACATGTTTAGGTCTGTTTGTTATAGCAGGTTAGCATACCCGAACTCAGTGGTCCCCAACCTTTTTGGCACTGGGGGCTGGTTTCGTGGAAGACAGTTTTTCCACGGACCAGGGTGGGGGATGCTTTCAGGATGATTCATGCTCATTACATTTATTGGGCACTTTATTTCTATTATTATTACGTTGTAATATATAATGAAATACAACTCACCATAATGCTGACAGGAGGCGGAGCTCAGGCAGTAACATGAGCCATGGGGAGCGGCTGTAAGTACAGATGAAGCTTTGCTTGCTTGCCTGCGCTTGCTGTGTGGGCTGGTTCCTAATAGGCCTCGGACCAGTACTGGTCCGTGGCCTGGAGGTTGGGGACCCCTGCCCTACCTAACGGTGGCTTTTTGATTAATTTATTAGCTATAAACCTACACACTGCTTACATTATTTATTTACTGTTTTGTGGCCTCCACTTACTCCATTACAGGTTATTTAACCTTGGGCAAATTGGTTAATAACTTGGCAACTCGGTTTCCTCATCAGTCAAAATTAGGAAAATAATAACACCTCATAGTATCATTGTGAGGCGGCAATGAATCGATGTATGAAAATATCTCAAATATGCTCATAGCAAGAACTTTGTATAGCTATTGTTATTGTTGTCAGTACATATTCTAGTGGTGTTTGAGTTTCGTCATTAAATACTACCACACTGCTTGTAGGATCACATGTGGCCGTAATGAAATTCACACTGAGACTGCAAATGAAGGACTTCATAAATAAAAGCTGTATTGTGAACCATTACAAAATGCTGAATGAATACACATGAATCAGGTCCTTTTGTCTTGTGAAAATTAGGCATATCCAAAAAGTTGGTGGACTTCAGAGTATTCAGGAACGATCCCAGGCCACTCTGTGATTCACAGTGGGTCCCTTTTGAATTCATGGTGGAATTAATCCTGACTGAGTTATACCTGGAAAATTAACTGTTTGGATTCTGCTAACACACCCAAGGGGTGGCATGGATTTTTGTCTGTGGGAAAGTACATTTTCAGCCTTATCAGGACCTGTGTCCTTACAGAGAGGGTAGGGCCTCTGTCGATCCTTGTGATTTTGTGCTCAGGATTGGTGAGGGAGATCATTTCTGTTGAGTTTTCCTACCTGTCCTTTAAGTTAGTTGCCTCATGTTAGTTGCCCACCTTCACGTTGCCTTTGTAGAACAGGCCGACTAGATCCAAAAACAAAGATGTCCAATGTACTGAGCCATCTCTGAGCCAACTTTGCTCTTTGCCCCAAAAGAAGAGGTAGTGATGGCAGGTTCTGAAAACGTTATCCTGGAAATAAAGTACTGTTTACCTGAAGCCCAACGTTGTTGGGCAGTTAGGTAGTAAAATTTATGAAGGATTTCCTAGCTTGGACAGTGAAAGGAGCCAGGCCTTGTGGAACTAAAAGTCTTGGTCACAGGGAGTCTGTCCACTGAAGCCTGAATCGGTCACAGGCCTTGGTTTGTTGCCAGATAAAGCTGGAATGCAGGAGGGTTATGAACTGCAGATGTAGTTTCTAATCCTGGGAGCATGATTTTTCTTGGGTCACTCTGGTCACAGATACTTAATTTTCTTTTTCCCTCGTCTATTCTTTCTTACTCCTAAGAGGTGAAGCTCACAGTTTACCTCTCTGCAGTGTGCTTTGGCTTTCTGAGTGTAATTTCTACCCCTGGAGCCTCTGAACGTGCTCATGCTCATAGGCATCACAGTAGACTGTGGAAGGAACTGTCTATACAATTCCTGTTACTGCACCTTTGATATGGCCTCCAAGAGTCCAAAAAAAGTATCAGACGTGCATCACACTGCCTCAGAAAGAGATATTGGAGGGTTGAATACCTACAAGCCATTGGGTTTTTGAGCATCATGGCATTTAGAAGGAACAGAGCAAGTCAGCTGGCCCATTCGTTTCTCCTCTTTCACATACTTCCTTTATATTTTTGCCTAAGGTTAAAAACCTGGTGATTTATTTCATAGACCCATGAGAGGTGTTTTAGGTTTTCTTTTGGCTTACAAAAATGAATCTCCTCCATTCTCCAGAGACTCTCGGGTGTCTTTAGAAAGAAAAAAAGAGAAACTCCTGAGTAAATATTCCCAAATGGGCAGAACTATGTCATAACACTTTATAAGCCTGGGGCTTTGTTTTTATTCACTATTATTTTATGTTGTTTTTTCCCTTGTGGATTGGACATAGTTTCCCCCTTGCTCTGGTCATTAGGGTTATGATGGAATCTACATTGACTAATCATCATTTAATTAGGTGGAAAAAGTTTAGAATTGACTTTCAGCTCTCTGTGAAAACAACTCCTTTTACATCTCACTCAGCTGATAGAGCAACTAGATTTTCCCCCCTTTCCACAAATTGTGTTAATTTCCTGCATAGGCAGCCTGGGTTTGCAAATAGTGACTTATCTAAGTTTTTAAATACAGGTGGTTTTCTTAGAAGAAGGAGCCATAGACACGACCAATTCTTTTTTTTTTTTTTTTTTTGCGTTACGCGGGCCTCTCACTGTTGTGGCCTCTCCCGTTGCGGAGCACAGGCTCCGGATGCGCAGGCCCAGCGGCCATGGCTCATGGGCCTAGCCGCTCCGCGGCATGTGGGATCTTCCCAGACCGGGGCATGAACTGGTGTCCCGTGCATCTGCAGGCGGACTCTCAACCACTGCGCCACCAGGGAAGCCCACGACCAATTCTTATACAGAGGATGATGGTAATGGTGAATGAGGTACGTCATGCAAAGGCTTCAACTTGAATGGGATTATTTTACGCAGCCATGCACATAAACAGACAAACCATGTGCACTACCTACCTCAACATACAATCTAACTAAACTAGAAATGGAAGCGTTATCCTTATGTCATATGTCGTGTGAAACATTAATTGATACTACTTTATCAGTGAGATGTCTGCCACAAAACTCGAAGCTAAAGATAAGATGAAGACAGGATGGGAGAAGCCATGATGGTTGTTCCATGGTAAGCTGTGAAATCTCTAAAGGTTGTTGGGACATCTTGAGTCATCCCTGGAAGGGAGTAGGAAGAAGTGACCGGAGATGTTTCTTAGGTATACTTGTAAAAAGTGTCAGTGACAGTTTGTATCTTCCTTCTACTGCCCCCAATTTTTAGACCTAGCCCATAGTTGAACTTGGGGTTACTCTGGAACATGCGTTTTTATGAAGAACTATAAACAAGTGAGCCACTCAAAATTTAGCTAAGCTTTTGAATATAACTCAAATGGAGGAATTTGAGTACATCCCATCTGTTTCCAAATGAAATTTATATATTGTATATTTATATTATTCAATAGATGTGACATTGGCTGGTTGGGTCAGGAAAATTCTATGCTGTATTATGATCCTGGTAGAGATAAAATGATTATTTAAAATACAAGCAAACTAGTTGAAAAATATAATACATTTAATAAATATTTTATATGTTCATTCCTAAAGAGACATCTGTTGGACCAACAACTTGTTCATTTATTCCTCAAAGTGTTAATGGACCAGGAATTATCTATGCACTGGAAGGACAGAGATGCGTAAAACATATTAATTAATTAATTCAGTAACAATCTATTGAGAGCATACTAGATGTTGAGTTCTGTTTTAGAAGATGGAGATAGAGCAGTGAACAAGACAAAGCCCTTGCCCTCATGGGGTTTACATCCCAGTGTAGGATAAAAATGGTAAGCGAATAAATATAATGTGAAGTAGTGTTAAACCTTATGAGGAAAGATGAAGCAGGAGAAAAATTAAAGAGTGACTGTACGCATGTGTGTTTGTGTTTGTGTGTGTGAATGCATTAAACAATGTGATCAATTGAAGCTGAGGAAGATGGGGGGGATAAGGTAAGGTTGGGGGAAAAGCAAATGCAAAATCTTCAAGGAAGGAAGGAGTTTGGTGTGTTTGAGGAATATGAAGATGGCTGAGAGCAGAAATACTGCAGAGCAGAGAGTTAGGAGAGGAGGTTGGAGGGATAATGGGGACTAAGTCATGGAGTACCTTGTAGACTGTGATAAACGATGGGGCCTCGGGGTGAAGGGATTTGACTGATGGATTTGGGCTGTGGATAGTCCTTCTGTCGGGAGTGTGAAGAACTGAACTATACGGGATAAGACTGGAAGCAGGGAGCTGGGAGGTGATTACAGTAGTTTGGATGAGAAATGGTGGTGGCTTGGATGAGAGTGAAAACAATGGAGGTGGTGAGAACTGATCAGATTTGAGATGTATTTTGAATGTTGACCTGATTGGTAGTAGGAAGGGATAATAACTAGTGGTTTGGATGGAGAGGGATGGGAAGTATTGTCAAAGGAAGACAGGAGTTAAGGATAATACCAAAGTTTTTGTTCTGAGCTACTGGGTGGAAGACAGTGGTCATATACTTCTATGGGGAACACTAGGGGAGGTGTAGATTGAGGCAATTAAAAAATTCTGTTTTGGACAGGTTAAGTTTGAGATGCCTATTAGATATCCAAATGGACAGTTGAATATATGAGTCTGGGTCAGGTTTTTTGTGTGTGTGTGTGTGTGGTAGAGATACACATTTTGGAGTCATCAGTGTATAAATCATATTTAAAACCATGAGACTAGATACTGTCAACCAGAGCATGAGCATAAATAGAGAAGGGGACTGAGAGACTGAACCCTGAAGTATACCAATGTATAGTGGTAGGGAAAGAGATGGAGAAAGCAGCAGAGGAGATGGAGAGAGACTTGCCAGTAGGGGAATAAAAACCAGGAGAATGTGGTATCCCAGGAGCAAAGAAGGTGTTTCAGGAAGGAGAGTATAAACCGTAAGAAAAGCCTCCAAGAGATCAAGTAAGACGAGGACTGAGAATTGAACACTGGTTTTGGCAAGACATGACCCTTCCCCTCAGGAGCTTATCGTACAGTGGGACTGGGGAAATAAGGAGACAAATACATTGCTATACAATGGTGCAAGTTGCGTTCTAGCGATGTTAACACATTTCTGGGGATGGGCTGGAGATGGAGCAAGGAATTCTCCTTGGGGGTCAAGGAGAGCTGCATCGAGCAGATGTACTTTTGGATTCTGATACGTAGGAGGGAGGGAAAATAACCAAGATTTATAAAACTTCAAAACATTTTTTTCTAGTTGGTTGTTGATTTTTCTACAATCACTCATGCAGAACTAATATTTCCTCTCCAGTGAATATCCCACTACTGTTTACTCCATGTAGACATATTTATCAATTATCAGTAAACACGATAACTGTATCATCAGGACAATACACACACTCTATCACACCCTACTCCATTTGAAGGATACTCTTGTAGTTATATTTTTCCTTGTTGTAGCCTTTATATTTTAATTACATTTTAATTCCCTTTCATAGCTGTGTGCAACTGTAGAGACCCTATTCTTTTTTTAATCGAAGTATAGTTGATTTACAATGTTGTGTTAATTTCTGCTATATAGCAAAGTGATTCAGTTATACATATCTATCTATATATTATTTTTTATATTATTTTCCATTATGGTTTATCACAGGATATCAAATATAGTTCCCTGTGCTATACAGTAGGACCTTGTTGTTTATCCATTCTGTATGTAAGAGACCCTATTCTTAATCACAATAGCTATTACCTAATACCTGTCATGTGTAAGGTGCTGTTCTAAGAACTACATGTATTAATTTATTTTGTTCTCATGATCTTAATACCTCTATTGTCCCTTAAAAAAATTCATGACAACTGAGGCACAGAGAAGTTGAGCAACTTGCTCAAGACCACACAGTAATGGCAGAGCCAGTATTAGAACTGGGCTGTCCAGCTTCAGAGCTCACTATCTTGAGCTCACTATCTTAAGTATTTCCGTCCTTACTATTATATCTTTACCTTCCTAGGATGGGTAGCTATTAGGGAAAAATCTTCTTCAAGGGATAGGCTCTCTTTGACTTGAACTTTTCTAAATTCTTTGACTGCAATTTTCCAAAGACTCAGTAAACTATTTGCAGGTTGTCAATTCAGAATGAGCCAGTAGGACCAGGGACTGGATACTGGATACTTCTCCACGTGGAGAAGAGAGCATGAGTTCTTTTACAATTGACTGTAGATTCTCACGTGACTGTGTAAGGGTTTATGTTCAATCAGTTCATGTATGGGGAGCGTGGTGGTAAAAAGAGTTAGGGTCGTCGTGATGGAGAAGATCCCTCTACAAATGGAAATGTTCACTTCATTGCACTCCTAGGTGTATGTGGCTTACACCTTCATTTCCCTTACAACCTAACTACAAATGCATGAGATGACTGTGTACTTAAAAAAAATACAAAGTGTAAATCAAAGTAACAATGTTTGGGAATGCCTACTATGTACAAAGTATTGCTTTGAGTACAGTGGCTGTGATTTCTTGAGAGCTAAAACAAGGAATAGCCAAAATCTAAGATGCTTTGTTCCTTAAATAACAGCAAGTATGTATACAACTGAAACATAAAACAAATTGATCTTAGTGGAATCTAGCGGTGGTCCAGCCTTTGTTTGATCTCTAATGTTTTTTATAGGCTAACTTTATCTCTAAAGATGGTTTTATCCTCTTTCTTCCTGACACTGTACTGTAATTGCTTCACCCAATAGTTGGGGATGGGATATGTAATTTTTAAAAGCACTTGAAACCTCTCCCTTTAGTAGATTGTGGGTTCCATTTTTGATCTAAAAGTTTTTGAAATTAGGTACCAGCCAGTTCCCTATCTTGGCAGAAAGAGGGTGTAGAGTAAATAACATTTGCTAAGATGTTTACAGGTCAGGATCCCAATAATTTTCTTAAGTTGCAGACCTAATTTTACAATTACTTTTTTTTTCCCCCTCAGGGTGAAAGTCTACCTGTACTTCTCTTCATTCTGTTCTCATTAAAATGTTCTTCTCTGGGAACAGAAAAGCTTAAGAGAGCCAGTGTTCAAATTCGCTCTTAATTTCTACGAATATAGAAAAACCTGCTAGAAAGTGGATACTATTTTCACTGTGGTTCTCTCCCTGTCTGCTATGTAATAGTGTCATAAATCATGTACGTGTAGTAGGAGGAGGAGACGTAGGTGATTGTTTAGCTGTGGAAAAGAAGCTGCTTCCTACAGAAAGGATTTCAAATGACCTCACAGCGAAGCCAACGCTCACACAGGTTTCCTGTGGGCCATTTCCCCTTTGCTACTCTGGACCCAAAGCTAAAGTGAAGAAGAGAAATTTTCCTCTCACAAAATCTCAAATCTCTGGTAACTCAAGCTGATCTCATAGTGAGCGAGTGGATCATCGTATTCCAAAAAGTTAAAAAATCTCGGCTATTGTAAACCTGAAGCATTTTATGAATTTGCTTTTAAGAAATTTAATAAAATTTGTTTTGGAGATTAAGAGAAAAAATAAGAGTCAAAATGGAAAAATTTAAATAAGCTATCACACAACAAACTTTAGAACACTTGAAAAAATATACCTGGAAGAATTAAGTTGTGACTACAGTATCTTAACTGTCAGATCTTAAAGTATTTTATGCCATATTTCGTGCTTTGGGGACATATGTTGAAATAAGTAAAATTTTATTTTTACCTTTAAAACATATTGATTAAAAATTTCTCTTTTAATTCAAGATACAGATTGCCTAGGAGATATTTAAAATCTTTCAGTACTTTTCCTTCAATCTACCTCCACAGGAAAATGAAAGTACATTAGGACAGCACCAATTATTATAGAAAAACGAATGTTCTAATGTTACTAATCTCAGCATTTCCTTTATAAATGGCATGTGGTGAATATATGAGAAGTGGCAAGAACACTTCTTTCACCAGTTGTGTGGTTAGTGTCGTTGTTGTTTTTTAAAGAACTGTGATGCAATTACGCTACCTTTTAAAAAGTTCACATTAAAGAAAGTTGATGAATCTTCAGGCAAATGTTAAGTAAAATCTCTAGCCGCAAAGCTTAGAGGACGGTTCAGGGTATTTCCCCAGTGTTATTCATTTGGTTTAACTGGAAAAAAGTGTTACCATAACATTGATATACAAGTTGTCCTAACAACAGCAAAGACCTTGGTCGTCCGCTATGCCCAGCTACCTGGCTCCTGGCAGGCCCAGACCCAGCACTGACATTAGAGATAAGCCAGGCCCCTCTGAAGCTGGGCTGTCGTCTCCCGCCTCCTTCACCTCGTATGCAGGGGTGGGTTTTCTGCTTTTCTTACCTGCATAGTGGTCAAACACAGTGGGCACGTACTCCTCGGGGAAGGCGTCGTTGGCGTAGCTCATGAGCAGGCAGGTCTTCCCCACGGCGCCGTCCCCTACCACCACGCACTTCAGCATCTTCTTCTCCTCGCGGCCACCGCAGCCGCAGCTGCTGTCATTTCCCTCCTGGCAGTTCATTCTCACGGCTCCAGCTGCTGTGACTGTGCCGCTGCCGTTGCTTCTCCTGCTTCTCCCAAAACCCATGAAGCGAGCCGCAGGCTTGAGGTCACTCTGTCTTCCTTTGGGGAACTCGGATCATGCAGAATTGTCCGAGGCGGCTGGCATGTGCCCTCTTGCTTACCATACTGGTCAAGAAAGGTAACGCACACTGGGGAGAATGATTAAAAGCATCTGCCCCTTGCCCCCATCAGTTTGAGTTATGAATCCTCATTTTTCACCCAATTCTAGGGGCTTCCTGGGAGTCTAGAAATTTCAACAGCCTGAGGGTTTCACTCTGCTCTCCTGTTCACCAAGCCTGGCTGAAGACACAGTGGAATTTCGCTAAATCTTCCCCATTTTCCACTTCACATCTAACATGGAGGAAAGCTGGGCTTTTTAATGGAGTTTTTCCCTTGCTTCCTCCAGCTTGCTGAGTGTCAGGAAATCATGGGTTTCCTGCTGCATTCCATATTAGGATCAGTGGGCTGGAGAAGGCTGCAACAATGGGAGCTCTGTGTGTGTGTGTTTGTACTTCTGGGGAACGCTGCCAGGACATGGAGTGGGAAAACACTAGGGGTCCCACTGCAGACTCAAGCTGTCAGACTTCCTGTTTCATCCACGGCTGGGGAGGTTGTTTGCCTGTGGGCTGGCTGGGAAGAAGCTGACGAAAGGATGGAAACTGGGGAGTACTGTCGGCCACAGAAACAGAGGGAACCACACCAGCCGTTGTAGGATAACATATGACATCATCCCTCACTGAGTCACCAGTTAAAAGCTCTGCAGATTAAAACTGGACAGTTCTTCACATACTTAAGTGAGAAGCCCTAAGCAATTTGTCCTGGCAGTAAAGAAGAAAACCTTCCAGAGTTTCACTGTTACAAAGGGAAACGTTCTTGTAGATCGTAGGTATAAGATGTGTGATCGGGTTAATAAGCTGCCACATTTGAGCTCAACGCTCAAACGTGTATTCCAGACCCAAACATTTTTATGGTTGTAGCACATAAGAAATCAATCAGATGTGGGATGTTTGCATCTTCTTATTAGTGAATAAACACACATGTGCTTGGCTCACCCTTACTTTTGGAAATGAGAGTGTGTGGGATGGCTGTATTGGTTTGTTTCAGGTCCCCAAACGTTGCTTTTGCTTGAACAGTTCCGTTTTTGATTTAGTCTTCTCCCCTTGGTCGGCCTGGCCCTCTTCAATTACAAAGGAGCCATTGGCAGCTAATTTATTTGTCTGTTGGGTCACTCAAAACGAAGCCTCTTTGAAGCTCTGCGTTTGATTAAGGTACTCGGTCTTAGAAAAGAAGTGGAACTCTGCAAGTGATTTTGACAAATGGGTCAAGTACTTTTTTGATGGGGGAACTATGTGTTTCTTTGAGATTTTTGAGCACTCAGTTTCAAGAATTCAGATTATCCATTTGATGTGAGGAGGGGTTTTTTTTGTGCGTGGGGGTGCGTGAGAAGTCTGTTTTAATGAGTGGCTATCCATAATATCTATATCCACATATGTATGCTACTATATAATAGATATAGCCTCACATTTCTTCTGTGTTGTATTATAGTAACACTTGCCATAGTGTTTAGTGTCCCAATATTTCTTTCCTATAAAGGGATGGTTTCAGTCAGGTTGTTGTGTATCTACTAGATTATGTTGCTGTAACAACTCCCAATGCTCAATAATTTAAAATAACATGTATTTCAATGAGGTATCACCTCACACCTGTCAGAATGGCTACTATCAAAAAGTCTACAAATAACAGATGTTGATAAGGATGTGGAGAAAAAGGAACACTTGTACACCATTGGTGGGAATGTAAATTGGTGCAGCCACTGTGGAAAATAGTATGGAGGTGCCTCAAAAAACTAAAAATAGAGTTACCACATGATCCATTGATTCTACTCCTGGGTATATATCTGGAAAAAATGAAAACACAATTGAAAAGGATACATGCACCCCAATGTTCATAGCAGCACTATTTACAATAGTCAACACATGGAAGCAAACCAAGTGTCCATTAACAGACAATTGGATTAAGAAGAAGATGTGTTATATACATATACAATGGAATATTATTCAGCCATAAAAAATGAGATTCTGCCATTTGCAGCAATGTGGATAGACCTAGGGAATATTATGCTTAGTGAAATAAGCCAGACAAAGAAAGCCAAATATTGTTATGTTATCACTTATGTGTGGAATCTTAAAAAAAGTCAAATAAATGTATAAGTAAAGCAGAAACTGACTCACAGATATAGAAAACAAACTCGTGGTTACCAGAGGGGAGAGGGAAAAGGAGAGGGACAAATTAGGGGTAGGGATTAACAGATACAAACTACTACGTATAAAATACATAAGCAACAAAGATATACTGTATAGCACCGGGAATCATAGCCATTTTCTTGTAATAACTTATAAAGGAGTAAAATCTGCAAAAATATGGAATCATTATGCTGTACACCTGAAACTAATATATATTGTAAATCAACTATACTTCAGTAAAAATAAATAAAATAATGCCTATTTCTTGCTCACATTGTATCTGTATTATGTATTTTTATCATCTTCATTCAGGGATCTAGGATGGTGGAGTAGCCACATTGAGGACATTGATGATTACTGTGGCAGAGGAAGAAATTAATGTAGTAAGTGACAATGGCTCTTTTTTTTCCATAATAAAAACCTATTTTTATTTTATTTTATTTATATATATTTATTAAAGTATAATTGATTTACAATGTTGTGTTAGTTTCAGGTGTATAGCACAGTGATTCTCTCTCTCTCTCTCTCTCTCTCTCACACACACACACACACACACACACACACACACACACACACACACGCATATATTCTTTATTGGATTCTTTTCCCTTATAGGTTGTTACAAAAATTGAGTATAGTTCCCTGTGCTATACAGTAGGTCCTTGTTGGTTATCTATTTTATATATAGTAGTGTGTAGATGTTAATCCCAGTCTCCTAATTTATCCCTGCCTTGCCTCTTTCCCCTTTGGTAGCTATAAGTTTGTTTTCTATGTCTGTGGGTCTATTTCTGTTTTGTGAATAAGCTCATTCATATCTTCTTTTTCTTTCCTTTTTTTTTTTTTTTAAGATTCCACATATAAGTGATATCATATGGTATTTTTCTTTCCCTTTCTGACTTCACTAGTATGATAATCTCTAGGTCCATCCATGTTGCTACAAATGGCATTATTTCATTCTTTTTATGTCTGAGTAATATTCCATTACACATTAGCTCTTAAAGCTTCCTTCTGGAGGTGACATTTTTGTTCACATTCACTGGCTAAAGCAAGTCACATACCCATACTACCCAACAGGGTCAGAAGTATAATCCTACCACGTGCCAGGAAGGGAGAACTAAATACTGGTGAACAGCCTAAATAGTTTAGACAACCAGAGGTAGTTTCGTTGAGGTTAAGTAACAAGTGCGAAAGTTGAACTGTTTATGTTTAGTGCCGTTCTGAAGCATTTGAAGGCACCGCTGACTGCATGTGATTTATGCAATTTCATTTTCATTCAGTCTACCTGAAACATCTGGAATTTGTAATAATAAAATTGCAGTTGGCTCAAGCGTGAAGGCGGCAGCCAAACAATCTGTGCAGGTGAAGGGGTGATTGACAGTGTCAAGAACCCCATCCTGAAGATTAATAAGGCCACTTTGAGCACAGGCGATGATATGTCTTTGGTAGAATTTTGAGGAGGTTCTGCCTTTGACCTTGTACCTGAGATCAGCCAGTAAATGTGGCATGGACTAAATTCTCCATTCCAAGATGGAGTTCTCAAACATGACTGCCCAGCCTGTGTTCCTACATTACAAATATGCCCCAGCCCACTGAGTACTTGGCCTAGGAATAAAAGGAGATATCAGATTGGGTGAAATTTTGCTACCTCTGTGTGTAAGCTAAACCTTGCACCAGCAGACGCAGATATTTCAGGTCATGCCGATTGCTCTGTGGATCGCAATTTAAGACATTTAAGAGACCTGAAGCAACCAATTATGGGTCTTTTACCTCTCACTCAAAATCCAATCTGACATATTGGATTATATGCAAAGATGGATCATGGCCATTGAGAATGTTGGCTGTATTTCTCAAGATAAACTCTTCCATCGCTATTTATGTTACCCCCACCCCCACCCCCTGCCAAATCGAATATTTATAGGGAAAAATGTTTGAGATGTTCTAGTAAAAATGGTCAAGAAAGTTAGGATTTTATTAGCCTGCTGATTATATGGATCATATTGTCCATGTGAGACTAAATCTTTTTAAATATTAAAAAATTGACCTGAATCAGAATAACAGAATCTTAAAAAAAAAAGTAAAGATAATGCAGCATTGTTCTTATAGGTCTGTGTCTGTAGAATTGCGACTACTTGTCCAGACAGGATGGTCAAGAATATACTTTACTTTCAAAAGTTTATAGGTATGAATTTAGAAGTGGTATGAAGACCATTTGCTAAACTGTTCTTTACCAGATGTCTGTACCATGTCAACGATTGAGTGGTGGTTTTGTAGTTATTAATTATTTGGTTTACCTCAAGCACCAAGTTTACACAAACTTACCAGTACACGGTGAAATCTTGCTGGACGATATTTCCTGCTTTTTCCAAGAGATCTTAATTCCTTGGCTCCCTCTTGTCCTGTGAGCTTTGGCTTCACATGAATTTTCCCAAATGCCAGCAGAGTGTTTTTGCATAAACATCTGACTCTTCTGATTGACTCCAGTTTTAGGCTGACTTTAAATAAAAGAGCCCAGACTTTCTCCCTTGTCTACTTTTTGTTTTTTTCTTTTGTGCTTGAAACTAGAAGTTACTCAGGGAAATAATGCAGTTGGGTCAGATACTCTGATTCTGGATTAACCTCTATGTGGGAGACTGTTAAGACTCTAGTCTTAGGAATGTGGGATGTGTTGTGGTTCCTATGATTCCGGGATGCCCAGCCCAGCCCAGCCACGAGTCACCCCCATCCCACAGAAAGACTTTTGTGGAGCTAACATGGAAGTCAGGCCCCTGGTGGTAGAGGGTATGGTGTGAGACAGGAGGGCTGCGTAGTTCTAGGGATTCTGACCCAAATCTCCCACTGGAACTAAACCTGAAGATTATTTGGGGCACTGCTAAAAGTTAACAGGCTGTCCTAGGACTGGCCTGGACTGGAACCACTCCCCGCCAAGGCCGGTGAGTTGTTGCCACCAGGGATACTTCTGGATATGTGTTTTTTTTAATCTGTCAGGCCACCTGCATTCAGCCCCTGGCTATTGCCCCTGTCATATCATATCATATATCATCTATTCATATATCAGCCACGTTTTCTGGGTGTGATCTTTTTATAGTTCCACAAATGGCTTTCATTTTTCTTGCTTGAAGAAATTTTCTTCCTTTGCCAAATCTCTTAATTCTTATAGAAATAGATTACTTGCAGCTCTAAGGCAGATGGGGACTTCTTTCTGTCTTAGGACAGAAGAGGCTGATTTGATCAGTAACAGTCAAGATGTGTGTGTGTGTGTGTGTGTGTGTGTTTCTTTTCTGTGTTTCACTATTGCATACCTTAATTCTGAAAACAAAGCCTTGTTCCAGAAAGAGTCCTGTGGGTGATCTGACTTTTTTATTGGGTCTCTCACCATAGAAACCCAGTGGTTAGAGAACTTTGAAGTTCCCCCTATCCAGAAAATCTGGAGAAAGATAACAGTTTAGAAAGAAATTTTTCATGGGTTCCTGATCTTCCAGATGGAGAGGTGTATTTTGGAAGGTGGAGAAATTTGAGATTGAGGTGGTGCTGGGTTGTTCCTTCATCGAGGTCATGCAGCAGTAAATAGCTGGTGGAAATAGCCATTTTAGTCAACAAAGATCCTTGATGATTGTTTCAATGGGTTAGTGATATGGGCCCAAGAAGCCTAACGTCACTGGATTGGTTATTGTCTGGGTGGACAAGCATCACAGTGTTACCACCACAGGCTGAACTTCTGAGGGCTAGGGGCCATCACCCATCTGTTGCCTGGTTTTGATGTAGGGTCTATTGGGAGAGTGAGAAAGATTGGTGTAAATCTTCCACCTCTGCTAGAAAATTCAAAATTTGACCTCTGCTTAGGATGCATTATTGTCATATAAAAAATGACCTAGAGGGGTGGGATAGTGAGGGTGGGAGGGAGGCTCAAGAGGGAGGGGATACGGGGATATATGTATGCATATGGCTGATTTACTTTGTTGTACAACAGAAACTAACACAGCATTGTGAAGCAATTATACGCCAATAAAGATGTATTAAAAAAAATTAATACATAGATTGAGAACTTGAAGGGCCTCTCAGCAATAACAGGGGATATCTGTTATGTGCAAGGAGGCATTTTGGTTGTTGTGACTGGATGAAACTCAAAAATGAGTCCTCCTGAGAGCCTGCAGGTTACTGGCCAACTCCTTGTTGTGAAACACTAAATGCAGAGGGAAATGCAATTCCACTCTGCAGACTTAATGTGTGTTTATATTTCTTGAACACCCACTTGCTAATTGACTTGTATCTAGAAATCATATGCATCAGAAGAAAGAAACATAAAGACTACCAAGGCTGAAGTGAGATCACAGCTTGAATCTCAGATTCAGTGTTTGTGCATGATAGGGACTGAGAGGAAAGATCTGGAAACTGACTCCCAGTGGGATAAGTGGAGAGAGTTAGGGGAAAGAAAACATCTTCAAACAAATCTATAAAAAGCCCCAGGACAGAGGAAGGAAGAGAATTAAAGTCTTCCATGGCTGTAATCCCAGCAACACTAGGCAGAGGGTGGGTGGAGTCATTATGCAGAAGGACACATGGTTTTCAGGTTGAATGCCCTAGAAAGTCAGCGCCTTGACAATAAGAATTGTCAAGATGCAGAATTCTTTTGGAGTGAGAATTCCAGACAATTTTATGCAATTTTCTTTTTTCGTTGTTTTTCTATTCACTCTTTGTTGTGCTGACTTATTAAAGGCACTGTGGGTACTTCAGCAGTGTTAAATAGTGGTTCCTAACTTGTGTCTATTGTTTTTGATCATGTAATATTTGTCAGTTATTTTGTACTTTACTTCACTTTTTGGAAAACTAAAAAAATTATAATCGATTTTGTGAGATTCATATCTCCTTTGTTTACTCTGGAAGTCTAAAGATAACTTCTTTTTACTTTAATTTTGTATGGTAAAATAATATCACTTTTACTGACTTTATATCGGGAAAATTGACAATATGCTTAAAGTGGTTTTGTTCTTGTAAATTTCACATATGATTTTTTAATCCAATTTTTATTTCATTTTTCCATATCAAAGAAAGACGATCCTTCAAAAATGCCCACATCTCTGAAGCATTCATGTCTAATTCTAATGTATAGCACATTCCAAGTACCCAAAGATTTGTTTCTATTGGACTTTCATTTTTTATTATGTCTCAGAATCTTTCCAAATCTCAATCTTATTGAATCTGGAAGGAACTTTTTATGTTTATTAAATCCAACTTTCCAAACAGTAAAGGCATTTTCTTTATGGCATGGCTCACAGGCCGTGTCCTTTTCATGACTACTATTGTTCACTGTATGAAGCAGCAACCACTATTATTTACTATTTTAATAATCAGGGTGCAGTTGGCTCTGTAGTGGACATCTGTTGTTTTTGCCTATCTAAGATTTCTTTCCTCTTTTGGTAACAGCACTGCAATTTCCCTTCTGCCTCTTTTCTATCTTCAGTCCAAGTTGTTCATCTGGGGCTGACCCCACCCTCTAATGCAGGAGTGGGCACATGATCCAGGTGTGGCAAATGAAAATTATCTCTGGGGTTTTAGCTAATGCTCTCTGGAGACAGGTGCTCTTTTCCCCTGGAATTTCTCTCACTAAGGATCACATAAGCTTGCTGTTGGGGCCATCTTTGCCACCAGGTGTAAAGATCCTGCCTGATGCTGATAATAATAATGGTGATAAAGTAGTTTATGTCTTTTAACCACTTAATCCTCTCCTAAAACCTATGAGGTGAACATTATTATTATTGCCGTTTCTATCATTAAAAAAACTGAGGCTAAGTGAAATCAGATGATTTGTTAGCGTCAAACAGCTAAGAAGTGGTGGATCCAGGATTCTAGGTCTGGCAGCTTGCTTCTAGAGCTTATATTTTTAACCATTATACCACAGAAAAACATAGCTGAAAGAGAGAAAAAACAGATGCTGGATCATATAATTTGAGCCCTTGGATCCAGCTATTCTTTACACAGCCCTGGATTTCCCTCTTGAATGAGCCAATGCATTCTCATTTTGATTTAAATTAACTTGGGATGATTTTCTATTATTTTCACATGAAGGAGCCCTGGCTGGTGCCTGAAAGAGTGATGGGGAAGTCTTGGGTAAATTATGCTTCACCATGTGGTATTTGAGACAATGCATGAAGAGAGGACTTGCTTAATAAGCCTATGCTTGCTTAACAAAGCTATGAAATGCTGGAGGGAGCATTCTGGACACATGTGATTATAATTTGAGTTGATTTCTCTTCAGATTTATGCTTTTGTTTTTACATGGTACTATAGACTGAATGTTTGTGTCCCCCAAAGTTCATATGTTGAAATCTTATCTCCAACATGATGGGGTTTGAAGGTACGGTCTTGGGAAGTGATTAGATCATGAGGATGAAGCCCTCATGAATGGGATTAGTGCCCTTATAAAAGAGACCCCAGAGGGCTCCCTTGCCTCTTCTACCATGTGAGGACACAGCAAAAAGACAGCTGTCTATGGACCAGGAAGTGGGCTCCCACCAAACACCAAATCTGCCAGAATCTTAATCTTGGACTTCCTAGCCTCCAGAGCTATGAGAAATAAATTTCTGTTGTTTATAACAGTCTAGTATTCTGTTATAGCAGCCCAAACAGACAAAGACACATGGTTAAGAACTAGATATAAGTCACTTACGCCCCTACTGTGTAAACTATAAGAAAATCCTCATAAACTAATGACTTTTTGCCTTTTAAATAAAAATAATCACATCTCTAGAATATAGTTATGAATATATAAAAGACCTAAGGCACACAGTTGGACCCCAACCAGCTTAAGCTAAAAGACATTTATAGTCATGTAACTGGGATTTGCTATAACTGGGTTTGCCTGATCCAGGAATTAATGTTGCCACTAGGATCCATTCTTGCTCACCTACTTCTGGGTTGGCTCCATCCTCAGGCTCTACAAAAGGGCCTCTGGCATCTCTGGGCTACTCCACAGCCACAGTGGAGGGAAGCTTCACTTCTTCAGCCACCCAGCCTGGTAGGGAGGAGAGTGTATATCTTGGCATTTCCTCATAAGGGCTAGGTTTCTCTCTGACTTGGGTTAAGCGAGATGCTGATGGGTTTAAGCCAATCAAGCTGCACCCCTTGTGTCATGGAATCAAAGGGCTGAAAATGGAGAATGGGACTGAGGGAAGAAACTCTAGATATTGATGTTAAGAAAGAAAGTGAAAAAAATAGTAATAGTAATAATAATAGTGCTACCGGTGGTAGTTGTAACAGTGATGATAATAATAATAATGGCTGTATGTGTTAGCATATATTAACATATCTAATTCTTACCACAACTCTATGAGAAGGGTACCATTAACTTCTCACTTTACAGATGAAGTCACTAAGACACAGAGAGATTAAGTTCACACCCCTAGGAAGTGGCAGAGCCAGGATTCCCACAAACACTCTGGCTATAGAACCCTTACTCTTCACTTGGTTATGTTAAGAATGGGTGCTGAGTCACAAACAGTGAATTCAGTTTCCACCCGTCAATGATAATCTATGGCATTTTATTTAAGAGCCTGTAACATGCAGCAATGTTTAGTGCTGTGCCCTACAATCCATGCCTCATTTGGTCTGTTTGCAGGGATCGTGTGGGGTAGCCTATCAGTTTCTGAACTCTGGTACTTCAGACCATTGTCTCTAAACCTTTATTCTTACTGAAGGTGATGATAAAGCACTATATCTCTTAGTGTGTCATCTCTGCAGCTGATCCCAACCATGCCTGAATCAAGGATGCCTATTAAATATCCTCCTCTCCTGTTTGTTTTCATGGCCATCTCTTGCATAATCAAATTAAGATTGGAACTGTAAGTCTGAAACACCATTGCTTGGTTCCATGTAGAATAGGTACCATCTAATAGGAGCCGTCTTCTGTTTGGTTTAATTTTTGTTTTCTTTTTCCTGGTAGGTAAATTTGGCACATAATAGGAAATGTTTATTTCCTCTGACTTTGGATACAAAAGCTTATTGTCAGATAAGTTGACTGCCTTTGATGCCACTTTTTTTTTTTTTTTAAGAACTAACTACAATTTTGCCCACTCACTTCCTTTCTCCAAAATATATTTTGGACATAAACTTGTTTAAAAAAACTAAGCCAACACATTCTCTATGCCATGAAAACATAAGATACTGTTACCAGACCGAGCCAACTGAATGAATAACAGCGTCCTAGGAGAATAACTATATCCATTTCTAAAGTTCTTTTATTCAGTTAACATCTGTCTCACTGCAGTTATTCTTAGTATTTCTTAAACTACTGGAATCAATACAATGCTTAGTCTTAAGTTATTCTGGACTGAAGATCTTTTTAAAAAATGTTGAAATTCTCTTTCTGTCATTTGGGAAAAGCTCCCTTAGAGTAAATGTGAATTTTCAAAATCTGGTTGAGGAGATGGGATTTGTAAAGCCTGATTAGCTAAACCTTCTGTGGTTTTAGATGCAGGCCTGAATATACTGAAAGAAGCAGATTCCATAAAATGAAGTGACAGCTCAATTGGTTTGATAAGCCTTTGTAGAAATATAGATTTTCCACTGTCTTTCCTTAAGCCTTTCCTTAACCTCAGAAATAATTCTACAGTTGACACTGGTATGACATAGCTCCTCTCACAGTTATGCTAGAAAAATCAAATGAGGATTTGGAGAAGCAGAGGGTTCTTCTATGAGGCAGTAGGGTAAGCCATTAAATCCGAGATGGTAGGACTTCCCTTGTGGCACAGTGGTTAAGAATCCGCCTGCCAAGGTAGGGGACATGGGTTCGAGCCCTGGTCCGGGAAGATCCCACATGCTGCGGAGCAACGAAGCCCGTGCGCCACAACTACTGAGCCTGCGCTCTAGAGCCCGTGAGCCACAACTACTGAGCCCATGTGCACAACTACTGAAGCCCCCATGCCTAGAGCCTGTGCTCCACAAGAGAAGCCACCGCAATGAGAAGCCCACGCACCGTGACAAAAAGTAGCCCCCGGGCTTCCCTGGTGGCGCAGTGGTTGAGAGTCCGCCTGCCGATGCAGGGGACGTGGGTTCGTGCCCCAGTCTGGGAGGATCCCACATGCCGCGGAGCGGCTGGGCCTGTGAGCCATGGCCGCTGAGCCTGCGCGTCCGGAGCCTGTGCTCCGCAACGGGAGAGGCCACAGCAGTGAGAGGCCCACGTACCGGAAAAAAAAAAAAAAAAGTAGCCCCCGCTCGCCGCAACTAGAGAAAGCCCGTGTGCAGCAACGAAGACCCAACGCAGCCAAAAATAAATTAATTAATTAATTAAATAAATAAATTTATATATATTAAAAAAATCCCAGATGGTAGATTCTGCTCAGATGCCACCATTCTCTCCTCCAGTGCCAGGATATGTGTCATCACGGTGTGCTGGTTCTAGCTGAGTTTGGACGTGATGGCCAAGTCCCTCTCAACACTGTGCTCCAGGCATCTACCACAAACTGATCGGCATGCAAAGTAAAATCGTCTTCCAGTCCTGTTCAACCTTCAGTAGAGAGAGCAAGTAACTCTTCCTGTAATCAAGGAGGAAGGAGAAAAGGGAGGTTTTAACATTTAATGAACAAGTATCATATGTTAGGCATTGTGCTGAGAAATTTTGCACACTTATCACATTGAATCCTCTTAATAATCAGAGAGGTGGGTGCCACGGTTTCCATTGTTCTTAAGTGGAAACAGAGGCTCAGGACCAAAGTCGCAGAGCTTGTAGATTACATGATGGAGCAGGGGTTCAAGTCCAAGTCTGAATCTGAAGGCCATATTTCACTTGCTTTTTAAGCCTTTTTTAGAATCATTTTTAATAATCAATTGTTTATATGATTTTAAACGTATAGGTTTAGGAAAATGGCTGGAAGTATAGTTTACCATGGATTTATTAATTTCTGCAACAGATATCCATTGAGGAGCTACCAGGTACTGGGGATATCGTGGTGAACAAATCAGATAAAAAAACACTGCCACCTTTGTGGAGCTTACATTCTAGTCAGAGGGACCAGCCAGTGCAAATGCCCTGATGGTGTTATCCCTGGAATGTCTGAGCTCCAGTGTGCCTGGAAAAGAACGACTGAGGGATAAAGTGATGGAGGAAGCAGAGTGCCAGGCTGTGGGTTTTTTAGGTCATGGTATAGATTTTGGCCGAATGTGTTAGGGAGCCACTGAAGACTTGGAACAGAGGGATGATGTGATTGGGCATATATTAAAAGGATCACCCTAGCTTCTGTGAGGAACATAGACTGGGAACTGGAGGAGGATTAAAGCAAGGAGAGCAGCTGTAATAATTCAAGTTAAATATGGTAGTGGCTTGGGCCAGAGAGGAAGTGGAGATAAGAGGTTGTATTCTGGGTACAGTAGTGATCTGAAGGATTGTATGTAGGTTATAAGATAATAAGATGAATCAAGGATGAACCCTGGAGATTCTGGCCTGAGCAACTGGAAGGATGGAACTTCTATTAGCTGGGACAGTGAGTAGAGATGTGGGGGTAGGGAAGATCAAGATTTCAGTTTTGGAGACAGTGTGTCTATTGGACAGAGACATGGATGGTCCTAGATTTCAGGGGAGAGATGGGGCTTGGGATAGATTTGCCTTCCTGGAGAAAGGAGAAACCTCTCGAGGTTAGAGGAGCAAAGGAGACTGAGGAGAGCAAGGAGAGAGCCTCAAGGAGGAACATAAGGAAATGTGGCATCCAGGAGACAAGTGAGGAAGGTATTTCCCAGAGGAGGCAGTAATCAACAGTGCTGAATGCTGCTGGTTTTTTTTAGATTTGCTTTATACATTTATTCTTCATTTTGCAAAAGAATCTGAAAAAGCTTTATTGTAAAGTAAAACAGATTTAAAAAGCTGCATAAAATAAATGTATCATTATTATATTACTATTGTTGTTATTTATTTTTATAAGATGGACTTCCTTATAAACTCCCCAGGTCAAGAAATAGAAGTTTGCCAGCCATCCCAGAAATCCTTTCATGTGCTCCAATCCCAACTCATCCTTTTCTCTGAGAGTAACCAGCCTCTTGGCTTCTATAGCAGTCACCTCCTTGTATGTATATTTCTAATAGTTTATCACTCATCCCTGATTGGGGGCATGCTAAGGATACTACAGCTCAGCCGTAAAAGAAGTCGTTTAAGTCTCTTTTAGTTTATGGGTTTCCCCTACTTCTTTTTCTTTTCCCTATAATTTGTCTGTTGGAAAACCCCAGGGCATTTGATCTGTAGAGTTTCCCACAGTCCTGATTTATTGATTGCGTCCTATGGTAGCTCAGTGTGTTCCTCCGTTTTCTATACTTTTGTTGATTGACACCTGGATGCAGAAGTTGTTCAGACTCAGTACTGCCCCTTTGGCAAGACTAGCTCTGCATGCTCAGAATCTGCTCTGCTACTGGGCTACCCTTTGGCACCACTAAGATGGTGGTGAGGTCTTTCCCTCATAAAGCACACGGTGTCTGCTTCTCTCTTTTGTGGTGATTTTAGCAGTCATTCATGCTCATTACCTAAATCTATTAATTCTTTACAGCTTGCAAAAGAATGGCATTCTTATTCTATAATTTCTTCTTCATTTATTACTCGGAATATTTTACAATAAGATGATTTCTATCATCCACTTGGTGGGTACCCAAGGGTACTCAGTTTATGTAGCAATGACATTGTATATACTTGACTCTTCTTTTTTTTTTTTTAATGATGCCACAGATTTCATTAATCTGCAGGCTAAAATACAGAGATATATAACGTACTTAAAAGTTTTAGCACAGCTGGGTGGATATAAAGAAGAAAATTTCATAGAGGCTGCTGACTTTCAAGTAAGAAGGGGACTGACTACTGACTGTGGGATTTTGCAATGTCAAGGTCACTGGTGATCTTGACAAGAGTGGTTTTGGTGCAGTTGATGGGAGCAAAAAACTGACTGGAGAGGTTTAAGAGAAGGATCAGAGAAATTGGAGGTTCTTTTTCTTTTAAAGAAAGAATTAACAGCATAGTTTTTCATGCTGATGGGAAAGACCTAATAAAAGGGAAAAAACTGATATAGAGGATAGAGGGAGAATTGTTGATGAGAGGAAAGGTGTTCACAAATTTTTGCAATGAAGAAGGAGATAAAAATATTTCTTCTTGGTGATCTGATAATGACAGCTTTGTCACTGAAATATGGTTTCAAGTGGTGTATCTTAGTGATATCAGAATCTCAAACGGCCTGATCCATTATTTGAAAGCTGGCATATCAAGATTTTAAATGTTGGAGCTAAAATGGCAGGATTTGTTACAAAGATTGACCTAAAGTGAAAAGGGCTCCACTCCTGAGAGTCCGATTTCTTTCCTCCAAGACATGATGATGTTCTTCACCGGCCCCAGAAAAAAAACCGATTATGTATGATTAGGGTATATTTGAAAACCATATCTAAATGTTATAGTAGAACCTGAAAAAGTGCTGTCAGAATTGGATGCCGTCCGAGTGGATTTGGAATTGGTTCAAATCGCTAAACTTTCTGCTCTCTTGTGTGATGTGCTCCTTGACTTAGCATCTGACAGAGATTTGAGAGTGATCTTCAGTGAAAAATCATCATATAAGTTTTGGATTCTTTGCTTAATTCAGTTATAAGCTCTCTGACAGACCCATCCTCAATTGCCATTCCCGATATCTACAATTGTGATTTAGGATTTTACAGCTTATTAGAGATAAAGTGTAAGAAAATAAATCACCCATATGTGGATGGAAACTGATGTAAGTTGGCGTGGAGCTGGATGCCTTGATGAAAAATTGCAAACAATATTCTACTTCTCACTTACAAGTAATCATTATCATTTTTATTTTCAAATTATACTTTTATTATTTAATATGGGATGAGTTCTGTCTCTTTTTTTTTTTAACCTAAAATTCATAGCACTGTGTCAACTGACTGCCCATGATGTGGTCTTCAGTTGTCAAAAGTTGGAGAAACACTAGTCTAGGTCATGCAGGGACATGTAGCCTTTGGAAAAACGTTTGGATTGTATTCAAGGGCAGTGGGAAGCCACTGAAACACATTAAGCAGGGGAATGATATAGTTTTATCAGTGTTTTAAATAAAGATCCTCTAGTTATATTGGTTAGAGAGGTACAAATGTGGAATTACAGAGATCAATAAGAAACTGAGAATTGATAGTTACTTGGACTAGAGTGGTGGCAAGGTAGACAATAATATTTAGCATCTATTGAGTACTTACTATAATGATCCTATGAAATAGATACTGTTATTGGTCCCAGTTTTACAGATGAAGAAACTGAGGCACAATGAAGCAAAGTAATTTGTCTAAGGACACACAGCTAAGAGATTGGAACTTGGATTTCAATCCAAATAATCTGACTCCATAGTTCATGATCTTAATCACTGAACTATTTGCCTTTCTTAGATGGAAATGGAAAAAGTAGATGAAGATATATTTAGAGATAGAATCAAGAGGACTTGATAACGAATGGGGTATGGGTGGTGATGAAATGGAAGACGCAGAGGTTACTCCCATGTTTCTCCCTGAATCAACTAGAAGGATTCCATATTTATTGAAACAGAGAAAGACTGAAGGATACACAGATTTGGAATGCAACTTGGCAGGTAGAGGCTAAGATGCCTGTCAGACATCCAAGTGAAGATATCCAGTAGGCTGTGACCCATGTTGAATTACAGCTCAGGAGAGAGGTCTGGGCTTGAAGAGATCTATCTGGGAACCGGCAGCTTATTGGAAACCATGGTTGTGCTTTGAGTCAGCCCACAAACAATGCAGTACCTGACACGAAATGGGGGCCCAGTGATGCTGAATGCATTTGTAGAAGAGCCATGGATATTTGGTTTTGCTGTGCACCATATATAGTACGGACTCCTGCTATTCAAAGTTTATCTTTCTGGATGTTAGGTGGTTAATAATATCCACTCGAAACAATCTCACTCCTCAGATGTTTCCAATGAAACTACTGTGAAAGAAAAACACTCTGAGAACTCCCCTGGTGGTCCAGTGGTTAAAACTTCACCTTCCTATGCAAAGGGTGTGGGTTTGATCCCTGGTCCGGGAGCTAAGATCCCGCATGCCTTGCAGCCAAAAAACCAAAACATAAAAGAGAAGTAATATTGTAACAAATTCAATAAAGGCTTTAAAAATGGTCCACATCAAAAAAATCTTAAAAAAAAGATAAACACTCTGAAAAATATCCATTTTGAACATGTCCATGAACAGTTAAAACTGTCCGTTTAATGAGTAGCCCTAATGATCTGTATTCTTAGTTTGCTAAGAGATAAACATTTTTTTTTCTTTTTAGTTCTAGAACTTCCCAGTATTATTAACCAGGATAATGGGTATTGAAAACAATAACTTTTCTTATCTTTCACATCTTAATAACCTCATGTTTTAAGATAGTTTGGACATTTTAAAATTTAGAATAACTTTAAAGAAGAATTGAAAGAATATTATAAAGAACTCCCATGCATTCGAAATGCAGATTCACCAATTATTAGCATTTTGCCACATTTGCTTTATCATGCCTTCTCCCTCTATATTATACACATAGTATTTCCTGGACCTTTTTGAGAATATGTTGCAGACATCATATTCCTTTACTCCTAAATACTTAAATACGTATTTCCTAAAAATAAGCTCATTCTCATGTATAGCTATAGTACAGTGCTTAAATTCAGGAAATAACAGCATCTTCATAATACCATTTTATAATTTGTAATCTATATGCAAGTTTCTTCGTAGCAATCTGTCCCCCATTCCCACACCCCCTCCAGTAGAGGATCCAACCTAAGATCATGCATTTCATTTAGTCATCATGTCTCTTTAAATCTCCTTTAGTTTGGACAGTTCCTCAGCCTTTATTTGTATTTCAAGATGTAATTTTTGAAGAAAATAGATCGATGTTTTATAAAATGCTCCTCACTTTAGGTTTAGCTGATATTTTCTCAGGATCAGATTCAGGTTATGCACTTTTGGTAGGAATGCTATATAAGTTACAGTTATATTTAAAAAAGTATTTTATTGGAGTGTAGTTGATTTACAATACGTTAGTTTCAGGTGTACAGCAAAGTGAAGCAGAGATATATATATATACACACACACACACACATATATATACATATATGTATATGTGTGTGTATCAGATATATATATACACACACACATATATATATACATATATGTATATGTGTGTGTGTGTATATCTATCTATCTATCTATCTATCTATATATGTATATCTGATATATATCCCCCTGGTAACCATAAGTTTGCTTTCTACATCTGTAACTCTATTTCTGTTTTGTAGATAAGTTCATTTTTGCAGTTAGGGGTGTATTATTCCCAGTGCACCACATCAGGAGGCAAATGATGCCAGTTTACTTGATTATTGGTGATGCTAAGTTTGGTCACTTGGTTAAAGTGGTACTTGCCAGACTCTTCAGAATAAAGTTGTAATTTTCCCTTTATAATATTAAGTAATCTGAAAGAGTTAAATTTTAGCATAAAGCTTTTCCCCTAAAAGCTACATCTACAACTCAAAACCTGGTTTGTTAATTGCCAGATCCCTAGGAAGAAAACACACTAGGAATCTAGAAGCAAGTTAACTGAACCTGGCACGGGACCAGTATTAATTTGTTCAGCTTCTAAGAAGCATTTGTCTAAATCTCTCAGTCACACCATGGGGTTAAGCTGGCAGGGTGGCGGCACCAGATCACATTCCTGATGTGGTTCCAGCCCATTCTCAAAGACAGAAGAAAACATCTGGTCTTTGTACCACCCCTACCCTACTTTCCCTCACAACAAAAGTCTAAAGAGAGGCTCTCTGATTATTATTCAGTATACATCCACATTATTTTACATAAATTACCACGGCCTTAACTTCCCCTTTCATAAAGATTTTAATATTCCTAGTATCCTGGAATTGGGTATTGTCTTTTTTCCTTGTCTCTTACTCCCAACACTTATCAATCTTCGAATGCTGAAACAGGTCTTAAAACATCAAGAATCTATTCATATATTTTTGAAGAAATGTGCAACAAAGCTTGTTTTCATTTTATTCTTGAGTTAAATGGTTACCCTCTTAGACCTATTATCATCAGTTTTAACACAAATTCTGTAACAGCCATAAAAACATGAAAACTAACATACTTGTGTAAGGCTTTATGCATATTTTTATTTTATAAATTTCTAATGAGTCATCCAGTATGAATGTTGGCAGACAAACATAAAATAGAACAGTTCTGTGAGTTTTCATACTCTCATAATATTAGGCCACATTTTCTCTTGTTCCACATCTGCTCAGAGATTACAACAAGTTTACCAAAATTCCTGCTGTATAAGGACTGGTCTAAATGACAGAGATTTCAGAGAGAATTCCCTTTAAGCATGAATATTCAAATAAGACATTTGTGCTTAATCCTCTCCCATAAAAATTGGCTTCTTTGTCCTGTATTTCTGGCTGCTTAACCCTCAAATGAGCTCCACTGAGTTAAAAATAATTATAGAAAATGTATTCCATTCAATCATATTGTCTCCATGATTGACCTCCAAGGTAATGGAATGGATCAGAAAATAGAAAGAAAAGTATATCTCATGCTCTTTAGTAGTGTAACAAATCTGGTAACAATCAATTGTCTTATACACTATTAATAAATTTAAAAATATTTACTATCCATATTGAAACAGGAACCTCACCTCATTTGGTCAAGTACTGAGACTGGACACTTCAAAAATATACATTGCTGACAAGAAAGACTAATCCTAGACCAATAGTAGGTTGAATGCTTTGAGTGCTCTTAGAATACCTTTCAACTAAATCAAAACTACAGAAAATTTTTTGTGGCCTTGAATACATTGAACTTTATAATAAATTATAAGAAATTTTCTTGCCCGACATGGTTTTAGACTCTCTTACAGTGTTCAATTGCAACAAGACACTTTTCCTGTGGGGGGATATTGAAAGACCCTAATAATTTTATAGTGTTCCCATTATTTTCCCTTCATGGAAAGAATATCAACCGATCTCAAACTGACCTCAAACATTATTTAAAACTAAGTCACAGAGGGTATATTAGTTAGGGTAAAGGCTAAGGTCTTATAGCAAAGAAACTGAATAATACTGTAGCTTCTGCCTCAGTAATTCTGCTATTGATCCCATCTAGAGTATTTTTAATTTCATTTATTGTGTTGTTCATCGTTGCTTGTTTCCTCTTTAGTTCTTCTAGGTCCTTGTTAAATCTTTCTTGCATTTTCTCTATTCTATTTCCAAGATTTTGAATCATCTTTACTATCATTATTCTGAATTCTTTTTCAGGTAGACTGCCTATTTCCTCTTCATTTGTTAGGTCTGGTGCATTTTTATCTTGCTCCTTCATCTGCTGTGTGTTTTTCTGTCTTCTCATTTTGCTTATCTTACTGTGTTTGGGGTCTCCTTTTTGCAGGCTGCAGCTTCGTAGTTCCCATTGTTTTTGGTGTCTGTCCCCAGTGGCTAAAGTTGGTTCAGTGGGTTGTGTAGGCTTCCTGGTGGAGGGGACTAGTGCCTGTGTTCTGGTGGATGAGGCTGGATCTTGTCTTTCTGGTGGGCAGGTCCACGTCTGGTGGTGTGTTTTGGGGTGTCTGTGGACTTATTATGATTTTAGGCAGCCTCTCTGCCAATGGGTGGGGTTGTGTTCCTGTCTTGCTAGTTGTTTGGCATATGGTGTCCAGCACTGTAGCTTGCTGGACATTGAGTGAAGCTGGGTGCTGGTGTTGAGATGGAGATCTCTGGGAGATTTTCACCATTTGATATTATGTGGAGCTGGGAGGTCTCTTGTGGACCAGTGCCCTGAAGTTGGCTCTCCCACCTCAGAGGCACAGCACTGACTCCTGGCTGCAGCACCAAGAGCCTTTCATCCACACGGCTCAGAATAAAAGGGAGAAAAAGAAAGAAAGAAAGAAAGAAAGAAAGAAAGAAAGAAAGAAAGAAAGAAAGAAAGAAAGAAAGAAAGAAAGAAAGAAAGAAAGAAAGAAAGAAAGAAAGAAAGAAAGAAAGAAAAGAAAGAAAGGAAGGAAGGAAGGAAGGAAGGAAGGAAGGAAGGAAGGAAGGAAGGAGAAAGAGAGGAAGAAAGAAAAAGAGAAAAAAGAAAGGAAGGGGCTCTTTATGGATGAACAGAGAAGTGTGGCAGCTTCTATACCTTGGATCAAGTCACTAATCTAGGTTTCAGCAGACCGTGTTGCAAACCTGCCATAGATGGCGAAATCTTGTAGGGATGAGGGGAAATCGGTCAAGCCTTAGATGACTACATGGGCAGGTGGGATGGACTGGAAGACCACTAGAGACAAAAGCAAATTGCTTGATCCCCAAATTCTCCCTTTCCCAGTGTCCTTGATTTCTTTTGAGTAAGCTGCAGTGGATGAGGAGCTGAAAAAGAGAGAAATCTTACTGCTTCACATATTATTGTAGGAGTGGATTCCAGGGTTCTACCAGAGTTAAATGTAAAGATGAATAAAAAAGTATCTGTAATTGCAGTCTCCAAACCTTCCTAGCTTAAGTACTGTTTGTCAAAGACTGTGAGGGTCTGAGATTTTACTGTACTTGCAAGCTAACAAATTAGCCTGCCACAGTTTCATGGATGTTGGTAGAAGACACAGACCTCATGGATCAGAGATGAAGGGCAGTTTCTTACTTGCAGCAAGAGCAGTAGCCAGGGAAGCAACATATTTGCATTGGTTCCCCAAGCCCCAGTTCCCACAGGATGATACAAAGAGAGCAGATGATGCCTGAACATGCAATGGGTTCTGTTCCAGGAAAATAACACTGAGCTTAGAGGGAACCCAAATATTTTATAATGGGCTGTAACCAAACCTTCTGTTTGATCCAAGTAGAGAAGCTATCTCTATCTTCCAAGGCTGTTTGCTATACAAACATCCTTGAAAAGATGGTCTGAGTACTATTAGTTGGGAAGACAGTCAGTGCATCTGCTTGTAAGATGTGAGGAAGTATTACAGACCCATGGAAAATTGTTCCCCAATACTGATGCCGCAAAACGCAGAAGCTAAAACAGCAGTAGGGGTTGGGGACAATTACAGATGAATATAAACTAAAGCTGTAGTCTAGACTACAGCTGTAGTCTAGACTACAATTGTTAAAGTTAGCAGGCAAAGACATTAAAACACCATTATAAATATATTAAAATAATTTACGGGACAGAATGGGTATAATGTGTGAAGAGATAGGGCATTTTAGAGAGAACTAGAAACTCTGAATAAAAACCAAATGTTATCAAACCAAGTTATCAAATTTTAGTTAATTTCTGAACTAAAAAAAAAATACTGAATGGGCTCACACTAGATTGGACATTGCCAAAGAAAAGATCAGTGCACTTAATACCATTCAAATAAAAATTATCCAAATGAAGTGGAAAGATTCAAAACCGTTTCAGAAGAGTGACCTGTAGGATAATATGAAGCAGTTCACAGTAATGACGCATTTGGATTACAAGAGGAGAGGAGAGAGAAAACGGGGCCAAGAATTTTCCACATATGATGAAAATCATTAGTTCGTGGATCCATGAGGATTAACAAACTCCAAAGAAAACCAGACCTAGAAAATCTGAGTCAAACTGCTAAAAACCAGTTAAGACAAAGAGAAAATCTTTAGGGTAACCAGGAAAAACAGCCAAACAATAGAGAAAAACAACAAAGCCCAAACTGAATCTTAGAGGATTAATAAGATTGATGTACTCCTAGCAAAACTGATGAAGGTTAAAACGAAAAACAAAAAACCTTACAAATTATTATTAGCGGGAGTGAAATTTAGACATAACTACAGATCTCAGACATTGAAAGTATTAGGAGAATATTATGAACAACTCTGTGTCAAGGTATTCAATAACCTAACTGAAAAGAACAAATTCCTTGAAAGATACAACTTGTAAAACTTGTGTAAGAAGTAGAAATTATAGATAGTCCTTAAAATATAAAGAACAAAATTAGAGAAATTACATTACCTGATTCCAAGATTAACTATAAAGGATAGCATGATGTTAAACTAAGGATATAGAAATAGATCTACGGAATACAGTAGTTTGGAAATAGATCCACTTTTTCTCTGTCAACTGATTTTCAACGAAGACACCATAGCAATTCAATAGATAAAATGATGCTTTTTCAACAAATGGTGCTGGAAGAATAAGATAACTGTATGAGAAAGGTGAGTACCAATCTCGACAATATACCATACACGAGGGCTTCCCTGGTGGCGCAGTGGTTGAGAGTCCGCCTGCCGATGCAGGGGACACGGGTTCGTTCCCCGATTTGGGAGGATCCCACATACCGCGGAACGGCTGGGCCCGTGAGACACGGCCAATGGGCCTGCGTGTCTGGAGCCTGTGCTCCGCAACAGGAGAGGCCACAACAATGAGAGGTCCGCGTACTGCAAAAAAAAAAAAAAAAAAAAAAAAAATATATATATATATATATATATATATATCATACACAAAATTGATTCAAAATTGGAGAATATCTTTCTGAATTTGGGACACTCAGATTTCTATTTTACTTATTTATTTATTTATTTATTTTACATCTTTATTGGAGTATAATTGCTTTACAATGGTGTGTTAGTTTCTGCTTTATAACAAAATGTATCAGTTAGACATACACATATGTTCCCATATCTCTTCCCTCTTGCATCTCCCTCCCTCCCACCCTCCCTATCCCACCCCTCCAGGCAGTCACAAAGCACCGAGCTGATCTCCCTGTGCTATGCGGCTGCTTCCCACTAGCTATCTACCTTACGTTTGGTAGTGTATATATGTCCATGCCTCTCTCTCGCTTTGTGACAGCTTACCCTTCCCCCTCCCCATATCCTCAAGTCCATTCTCTAGTAGGTCTGTGTCTTTATTCCTGTCTTACCCCTAGGTTCTTCATGACATTTTTTCCCCTTAAATTCCATATATATGTGTTAGCATACGGTATTTGTCTTTCTCTTTCTGACTTACTTCACTCTGTATGACAGACTCTAGGTCTATCCACCTCATTACAAATAGCTCGATTTTGTTTCTTTTTATGGCTGAGTAATATTCCATTGTATATATGTGCCACATCTTCTTAATCCATTCATCTGATGATGGACACTTAGGTTGATTCCATCTCCGGGCTATTGTAAATAGAGCTGCAATGAACATTTTGGTACATGACTCTTTTTGAATTATGGTTTTCTCAGGGTATATGCCCAGTAGTGGGATTGCTGGGTCATATGGTAGTTTTATTTGTAGTTTTTTAAGGAACCTCCATACTGTTCTCCACAGTGGCTGTATCAATTTACACTCCCACTAGCAGTGCAAGAGGGTTCCCTTTTCTCCACACCCTCTCCAGCATTTATTGTGTGTAGATATTTTGATGATGGCCATTCTGACCTGTGTGAGATGATATCTCATTGTAGTTTTGACTTGCATTTCTCTAATGATTAATGATGTTGAGCATTCTTTCATGTGTTTGTTGGCAGTCTGTATACCTTCTTTGGAGAAATGTCTATTTAGGTCTTCTGCCCATTTTTGGATTGGGTTGTTTGGTTTTTTATTATTGAGCTGCATGAGCTGCTTGTAAATTTTGGAGATTAATCCTTTGTCAGTTGCTTCGTTTGCAAATATTTTCTCCCATTCTGAGGGTTGTCTTTTGGTATTGTTTATGGTTTCCTTTGTTGTGCGAAAGCTTTTAACTTTCATTAGGTCCCATTTGTTTATTTTTGTTTTTATTTCCATTTCTCTAGGAGGTGGGTCAAAAAGGATCTTGCTGTGATTTATGTCATAGAGTGTTCTGCCTATGTTTTCCTCTAAGACTTTGATAGTTTCTGGCCTTACATTTAGGTCTTTAATCCATTTTGAGCTTATATTTGTGTATGGTGTTATGGAGTGATCTAATCTAATACTTTTACATGTACCTGTCCAGTTTTCCCAGCAACACTTATTGAAGAGGCTGTCCTTTCTCCACTGTACATTCCTGCCTCCTTTATCAAAGATAAGGTGACCATATGTGCGTGGGTTTATCTCTGGGCTTTCTATCCTCTTCCATTGATCTATCTTTCTGTTTTTGTGCCAGTACCATACTGTCTTGATTACTGTAGCTTTGTAGTATAGTCTGAAGTCAGGGAGCCTGATTCCTCCAGCTCCGTTTTGCGTTCTCAAGATTGCTTTGGCTATTCAGGGTCTTTTGTGTTTCCATACAAATTGTGAAATTTTTTGTTCTAGTTCTGTGAAAAATGCCAGTGGTAGTTTGATACGGATTGCATTGAATCTGTAGATTGCTTTTGGTAGTAGAGTCATTTTCACAATGTTGATTCTTCCAATCCAAGAACATGGTATATCTTTCCATCTATTTGTATCATCTTTAATTTCTTTCATCAGTGTCTTATAATTTTCTGCATAGAGGTCTTTTGTCTCCTTAGGTAGGTTTATTCCTTGTAATTTTATTCTTTTTGTTGCAATGGTAAATGGGAGTGTTTTCTTGACTTCACTTTCAGATATTTCATCATTAGTATATAGGAATGCCAGAGATTTCTGTGCATTAATTTTGTATCCTGCTACTTTACCAAATTCATTGATTAGCTCTACTAGTTTCCTGGTAGCATGTTTAGGATTCTCTGTGTATAGTATCATGTCATCTGCAAACAGTGACAGGTTTACTTCTTCTTTTCTGATTTGGATTCCTTTTATTTCCTTTTCTTCTCTGATTGCTGTGGCTAAAACTTACAAAACTATGTTGAATAAGAGTGGTGAGAGTGAGCAACCTTGTCTTGTTCCTGATCTTAGTGGAAATGCTTTCAGTTTTTCACCATTGAGGACGATGTTGGCTGTGGGTTTGTCATACATGACCTTTATTATGTTGAGGCAAGTTCCCTCTATGCCTACTATCTGCAGGGTTTTTTTCATAAATAGGTGTTGAATTTTGTCGAAAGCTTTCTCTGCATCTATTGAGATGATCATATGGTTTTTATCCTTCCATTTGTTAATGTGGCATATCACGTTGATTGATTTGCGTATACTGAAGAATCCTTGCATTCCTGGAATAAACCCCACTTGATCATGGTGTACGATCTGTTTAATGTGCTGTTGGATTCTGTTTGCTTGTATTTTTGCATCTATGTTCATCAGTGATATTGGCCTGTAGTTTTCCTTCTTTGTGACATCCTTGTCTGGTTTTGGTATCAGGGTGATGGTGGCCTCATAGAATGAGTTTGGGAGTGTTCCTCCCTGTGCTATATTTTGGAAGAGTTTGAGAAGGATAGGTGTTAGCTCTTCTCTAAATGTTTGATAGAATTCGCCTGTGAAGCCATCTGGTCCTGGGCTTTTGTTTGTTGGAAGATTTTTAATCACAGTTTCAATTTCAGTGCTTGTGATTGGTCTGTTCATATTTTCTATTTCTTCCTGATTCAGTCTTGGCAGGTTGTGCCTTTCTAAGAATTTGTCCATTTCTTCCAGGTTGTCCATTTTATTGGCGTATAGTTGCTTGTAGTAATCTCTCATGATATTTTGTATTTCTGCAGTGTCAGTTGTTACTTCTCCTTTTTCATTTCTAATTCTATTGATTTGAGTCTTCTCCCTTTTTTCTTGATGAGTCCAGCTAATGGTTTATCAATTTTGTTTATCTTCTCAAAGAACCAGCTTTTAGTTTTATTGATCTTTGCTATCATTTCCTTCATTTGTTTTTCATTTATTTCTGATCTGATTTTTATGATTTCTTTCCTTCTGCTAACTTTGGGGGTTTTTTGTTCTTCTTTCTCTAATTGCTTTAGGTGCAAGGTTAGGTTTTTTATTCGAGCTGTTTCCTGTTTCTTAAGGTAGGATTGTATTGCTATAAACTTCCCTCTTAGAACTGCTTTTGCTGCATCCCATAGATTTTGGGTCGTCGTGTCTCCATTGTCATTTGTTTCTAGGTATTTTTTAATTTCCTCTTTGATTTCTTCAGTGATCAGTTCGTTATTAAGTAGTGTATTGGTTAGCCTCCATGTGTTTGTATTTTTTACATATCTTTTCCTGTAATTGATATCTAGTCTCATAGCGTTGTGGTCGGAAAAGATACTTGAAACAATTTCAGTTTTCTTAAATTTACCAAGGCTTCATTTGTGACCTAAGATATGATCTATCCTGGAGAATGTTCCATGAGCACTTGAGAAAAATGTATATTCTGTTGTTTTTGGATGGAATGTCCTATAAATATCAGTTAAGTCCATCTTGTTTAATGTATCATTTAAAGCTTGTGTCTCCTTATTTATTTTCATTTTGGATGTTTTGTCCATTGGTGAAAGTGGGGTGTTAAAGTCCCCTACTATGATTGTGTTACTGTCGATTTCCCCTTTTATGGCTGTTAGTATTTGCCTTATGTATTGAGGTGCTCCTATGTTGGGTGCATAAATATTTACAATTGTTATATCTTCTTCTTGGATTGATCCCTTGATCATTATGTAGTGTCCTTCTTTGTTTCTTGTAATAGTCTTTATTTTAAAGTCTATTTTGTCTGATATGAGAATTGCTACTCCAGCTTTCTTTTGGTTTCCATTTGCATGGAATATCTTTTTCCATCCCCTCACTTTCAGTCTGTATGTGTCTCTAGGTCTGAAATGGGTCTCTTGCAAACAGCAAATATATGGGTCTTGTTTTTGTATCCATTCAGCCAATCTGTGTCTTTTGGTGGGAGCATTTAGTCCATTTACATTTAAGGTAATGAACGATATGTATGTTCCTATTCCCATTTTCTTAATTGTTTTGGGTTCGTTATTGTAGGTCTTTTCCTTCTCTTGTGTTTCTTGCCTAGAGAAGTTCCTTTAGCAGTTGTTGTAAAGGTGGTTTGGTGGTGCTGAACTCTCTCAGCTTTTGCTTGTCTGTAAAGGTTTTAATTTCTCCGTCAAATCTGAATGAGATCCTTGCTTGGTAGAGTAATCTTGGTTGCAGGTTTTTCTCCTTCATCACTTTAAATATGTCCTGCCAGTCCCTTCTGGGTTGCAGAGTTTCTGCTGAAAGATCAGCTGTTAACCTTATGGGAATTCCCTTGTGTGTTATTTGTCCCTTGCTGCTTTTAATATATTTTCTTTGTATATAATTTTTGACAGTTTGATTAATATGTGTCTTGGCGTATTTCTACTTGGGTTTATCCTGTATGGGACTCTCTGTGCTTCCTGGACTTGATTATCTATTTCCTTTCCCATATTAGGGAAGTTTTCAACTATAAGCTCTTGAAATATTTTCTCAGTCCCTTTCTTTCTCTCTTCTTCCGGAACCCCTATAATTCGAATGTTGGTGCATTTGATGTTGTCCCAGAGGTCTCTGAGACTGTCCTCAGTTCTTTTCATTCTTTTTTCTTTATTCTGCTCTGCAGTAGTTATTTCCACTATTTTATCTTCCAGGTCACTTATCCGTTCTTCTGCCTCAGTTATTCTGCTATTGAACCCATCTAGAGTATTTTTAATTTCTTTTATTGTGTTGTTCATCATTGTTTGTTTCATCTTTAGTTCTTCTAGGTCCTTGTTAAATATTTTTTGCATTTTGTCTAGTCTATTTCCAAGATTTTGGATCATCTTTACTATCATTATTCTGAATTCTTTTTCAGGTAGACTGCCTATTGCCTCTTCATTTGTTAGGTCTGGTGCGTTTTTATCTTGCTCCTTCAACTGCTGTGTGTTTTTCTGTCTTCTCATTTTGCTTATCTTACTGTGTTTGGGGTCTCCTTTTTGCAGGCTGCAGGTTCGTAGTTCCCGTTGTTTTTGGTGTCTGTCCCCAGTGGCTAAGGTTGGTTCAGTGGGTTGTGTAGGCTTCCTGGTGGAGGGGACTAGTGCCTGTGTTCTGGTGGATGAGGCTGGATCTTGTCTTTCTGGTGGGCAGGTCCACGTCTGGTGGTGTGTTTTGGGGTGTCTGTGGACTTATGATTTTAGGCAGCCTCTCTGCTAATGGGTGGGGTTGTGTTCCTGTCTTGCTAGTTGTTTGGCATAGGATGTCCAGCACTGTAGCTTGCTGGTCGTTGAGTGAAGCTGGGTGCTGGTGTTGAGATGGAGATCTCTGGGAGATTTTCACCATTTGATATTATGTGGAGCTGGGAGGTCTCTTGTGGACCAGTGTCCTGAAGTTGGCTCTCCCACCTCAGAGGCACAGCACTGACTCCTGGCGCAGCACCAAGAGCCTTTCATCCACACGGCTCAGAATAAAAGGGAGAAAAAGTAGAAAGAAAGAATTAGTAGAAGTAGAAAGAGAGAAAGAAAGAAAGAAAGGAGGAAGGGAGGGAGAAAGGAAGGAAGGAAGTAAGGAAAAACAGAAAGGAGATAAAGTACAATAAAATAAATTAAGATAAAATATAATAAAGTTATTAAAATAAAAAATTAATTATTAAGAGAAAAAAATTATATATATATATTAAAAAAACGGACAGATAGAACCCTAGGACAAATGGTGGAAGCAAAGCTATACAGACAAAATCTCACACAGAAGCATACACACACACACTCACAAAAAGAGGAAAAGGGGAAAAAATCATAAGTCTTGCTCTCAAAGTCCACCTCCTTAATTTGGGATGATTCGTTGTCTATTCAGGTATTCCACAGATGCAGGGTACATCAAGTTGAGTGTGGAGCTTTAATCTGCTGCTTCTGAGGCAGCTGGGAGAGATTTCCCTTTCTCTTCTTTGTTCTCACAGCTCCCAGGGGCTCAGCTTTGGATTTGGCCCCGCCTCTGCGTGTAGGTCACCGGAGGGCATCTGTTGTTTGTTCAGACAGGACGGGGTTAAAGGAGCTGCTGACTGGGGGCTTTGGCTCACTCAGGCGGGGGGGAGGGAGGGGCACGGAGTGCGGGGGGGGGGGGGGGGGGGGGAGGGGCACGGAGTGCGGGGGGGGGGGGGGAGGGGCACGGAGTGCGGGGGGCGGGGGGGGGGGAGGGAGGGGCACGGAGTGCGGGGCGGGCCTACGACGGCAGAGGCCTGCGTGACATTGCTCCAGCCTGAGGCGCGCCGTGCGTTCTCCCGGAAGAGTTGACCCTGGATCCCGGGACCCTGGCAATGGCGGGCTGCACAGGCTCCCAGGAGGGGAGGTGTGGATAGTGTCCTGTGTTCGCTCACAGGCTTCTTGGTGGCGGCAGCAGCAGCCTTAGCGTCTCATGCCCTTCTCTGGGGTCCGCGCTTTTAGCCGCGGCTCGTGCCCGTCTCTGGAGCTCCTTTAAGCAGCGCTCTTAATCCCCTCCCCTCGCGCACCAGGAAACAAAGAGGTAAGAAAAAGTCTCCTGCCTCTTCGGCAGGTCCAGACTTTTCCCTGGACTCCCTCCCGGCTAGCCGTGGCGCACAAACCCCCTGCAGGCTGTGCTCACGCCACGCCACCAACCCCAGTCGTCTCCCGGCGCTCCGACCGAAGCCCGAGCCTCAGCTCCCAGCCCCGCCCGCCCCGGCGGGTGAGCAGACAAGCCTCTCGGGCTGGTGAGTGCCAGTCGGCCCTGATCCTGTGTGCGGGAATCTCTCCGCTTTGCCCTCCTCACCGCTGTTGGTGCGCTCTCCTTCGCAGCTCCGAAGCTTTCCCCCTCCGCCACCCGCAGTCTCCGCCCGTGAAGGGGTTTCCTAGTGTGTGGAAACTTTTCCTCCTTCACAGCTCCCTCCCACTGGTGCAGGTCCTGTCCCTATCCTTTTGTCTCTGTTTTTTCTTTTTTTCTCTTTTGCCCTACCCAGGTACGTTGGGGGTTTGTTGCCTTTTGGGAGCTCTGAGGTCTTCTGCCAGTGTTCAGTAGGTGTTCTGTAAGAGTTGTTCCACGTGTAGATGTATTTCTGGTGTATCTGTGGGGAGGAAGGTGATCTCCGCGTCTTACTCTTCCGCCATCTTCCCGGAAGCCCACACAGATTTCTTAGCAGGATACGAAAAGCATTAGTTATAGAAGAAAAATATGATGAATTGGACTTCAATTGAAAACCTCAATTCATCTAAAGGCATCATTAAGAAAATCAACAGATAACTCACAGACTGGGAGACAATGTCTGTAATCCATGTATCTGACAAAGAATTCACAACCAGAATATAAACAAGACCTGCTGTAACTAATAAATCAAAACCCACACCATCCACATAAGAAAATTGACAAGGGCTTCCCTAGTGGCGCAGTGGTTGGGGGTCCGCCTAACGATGCAGGGGACAGGGGTTTGTGTCCCGGTCCGGGAGGATCCCGCGTGCTGCTGAGCGGCTGGACCGGTGAGCCATGGCCGCTGGGCCTGCGCGTCTGGAGCCTGTGCTCCGCAGTGGGAGAGGCCACAGCCGTGAGAGGCCCGCGTGCTGCAAAAATAAATAAATAAATAAAAAGAAAATGGACAAAATAGTTAAATAAGCATTTTATTCAGAAGATATAAAAATGGACGACAAACACATGAAAAGTACTCAACATCATTTGTCATCAGGAGAATATAATTTAGAACCATAGTGTGATGTCATGTTACACCTACCAGAATGTCCCAAATTAAAACGACTGACAACACCAAATGCTGGTGAGGATGTGGGGCAACTGGAACTTCCATGCTTTGCTAGCGGGAATGTAAAACAGCACAACTATTTTGGAGAAACAGTTTGACAGTTTTTTATAAAATTAAATATATAATTACTTTATAACCCAGTAATCCTATTCCTGGGTATTTAGGCAAGAAAAATGAAAATGTATGTTAAAAAGGCTTGTGCAAGAATGTTCATACCAGCTTTATTTATAATACCCTCAAAATGGGACTAAGCCACATGTCCATAAATAGAAGAATAGGAAAATAAAATCAAAAAATATTCACACAATGGAACACTGCATAGTGTTGAGAATGAATAAATTATTGCTAAATGCAACAATATTGGCAAATCTTAGAGGTATAATGAGTGAAAGCAGCTAGCCAAAAAAGAGCACAGTACTGTATTATTTCTTTTATGTGAAGTTCAAGAACAGAGAGAACCAATCTATAGTGATAGAAATCAGAATAATTATTGCCTCTGTGGAGATGACTAGAAGGGGCAAAATAAACTTGCTCGGGTGATTAAAAAGCTCTATATCTTGGTTGGGGTTAAGTGAGCTTATATATAATTGTCAAAATTCATCAAATTGTATACTTAAGATCTGTATGCAAATGATAATTCTATTAAAAAAAAAAAAAGAAAAAGAAGCCCCACCCTGAATCATGGTAAGGAACTGAATGCTGCAAAGAAAAAGAAAACTCTCCTGTAGCCCACATTCTATAATCCAATAGGTACAATTTCTTCAAAATTAACCTAGACTGGTAATTATCTTATTTAACAAAAATATATTGTGTACCTCCTGTGTATGAGGCATGTTCTCTCATAGGAATTAGTGAACAGAGCAAAAAATAGCCTTGTTTTCATGTGCTTTACCTTTTAGGGGAAGTAAAGGATGGGGCTGGAGGGAAAAGCAAAATATAAGCAAGCAAACATCTTAAAGGATAAACTAATTTCAGATATGTGCCATGAAGAAAACTGACTGGGAGAAGAGGTAGGGGGGAAATATTTTAGATGACGTAATGAGGGAAGACTTCTTTGAGGAGGAGGTGACATTTGAGCTGAGTCTTAAATGATAAGAAAGAGCCAGCTGTGTGAAGATCTGTGGGAAGAGTATTTCAGGCAGAGGGGACAGCCAGTGTACAGGTCCTATGGTGACAGTAAGTGTGGTACATTGAAAGAAAGGCAGAAGTTCTCTGTGTGACAGGGCATAGTCGGCAATGGCGAGAGGGGTAGACAGTAAAAGTGATCTTGTATCTGCTATTTATGGCTATGTGGATTCTCACTGATTGTTTTGAATATAAATATCCCTGGCCAGTGTCCAAATCATTTTATGGATTTACATGAGAATATACTTTGCAAACTGAAAATAACAATGCATTTGGTTATTATTGCTATTATTTTTTAAAAATTAATTTACTTATTTTTATTTATTTATTTTTGCCTGCGTTGGGTCTTCGTTGCTGCACGTGGGCTTTCTCTAGTTGCGGCACGCGGGGGCTACTCTTCGCTGGGGTGCACGGGCTTCTCATTGTCTTGGCTTCTCTTGTTGGGGAGCATGGGATCTAGGGGGCGTGGGCTTCAGTAGTTGTGGCTTGTGGGCTCTAGAGCGCAGGCTCAGTAGTTGTGGTGCACGGGCTTAGTTGCTCCATGGCATATGGGATCTTCCTGGACCAGGGCTTGCACCCTGGTCCCCTGCATTGGCAGGCAGATTCTTAACCACTGTGCCACCAGGGAAGCCCCATTGCTATTATTTTTAATGATTAAATATTTGTATGTTTTCATCAGTAAGCCCTACTTGTAAAAACTCTGCTTTTTTATTGCTTAGTAATCAAAGTTATAGTGGAACAATTAGAAAACTATAGATAGAGACAAAAGAACTTTTTAAAAAGCCCTGTAGTTATCTTAGTTATATAACTCTGAACATAATCATATATATTAACTAACCATGTTGTACTGTTCTGAAAATTGATATCTGCTCTATTTCCATGTCACTTAATATGTATCAAAATATTACTTAAAAGGCTACATAGTGAACCACTGTGCAAATGTACAATAATTAAATCCTATAATCTTGAATATTTAGGTTGTTTTCTCCTCTGCATCATCATAAATGATTGTGCATCTTTGCGCTCATCCCTAATTGCTTTTGGGATAGAGTTTTGGAATTGAAGTTCCTTTTGTTATATACTAATTGACCTTCCCAGTGTCTGTACCAATATAATGAACTGTTTCAGGATAACTTTTTCCGTTATAAAAGTTACCTGGAAAAAATGACAGTGTTCTTTTGTTTTGTAGGCACATTCTGAACCAGGAAATGTGCTGTTTTGGTTTTTAGAAAGTCAAGTCCAAGACAAAAGCTTTGTCTGAAAAAAAAGAATAAAGGCTATGCTCCAGTGGAAAAGTGTGGCTCAGGGGTTGACCCATTATGCTTCCTTCTTCCTGTTTGGCTAGTGTGTTACTGGAATCATTACGTGGTTGTATTACGAGGGGAAAGAATGAGAAGGAGACAGTGGTAATAGGATGAAGAGATTAGGTGCAGACAGAGCCTAGAAACAGGGTGAGGGAGATAGCATGAGCCTGCTGTGGTAGCACATGTCCACCTTCCAATCCCCTGAACTTGTGTTATTACACATGGCAAAGGGGACTTTGCAGATGTGATTAAGCTATGCATCTTGAGTTAGGGAGATCATCCAGGATTATCCAGGTGGGCTCAATGTAAGTATAGGGGTCCCTATAAGTGAAAGAGGGAGGCAGAAGAATCACAGTCAGAGAAGGAGATGTGACAACAGAAGTAGAGGTCAGGGTTATGCAGTTGCTGGCTAGAAGGAGGTAGCCTCTAAAAACTGGGAAAGGCAAGGAAATCCCCCCAGAGCCTCTAAAAGGAATGCAGCCCTGCCAACACCTTGATTTTAGCCATTAAGCCACCAGGGAGATCCATTTTGGACTTCCTACCTCCAGAATTTTAAGATAATAAATTTGTTTTGTTTAAGCCACTTAGTTTGTGATAATTAGTTATAGCAGCAGTAGGAAAGTAACAAAGGGGCTGAATTTAACAGGGGGAGTTAGGGAAGTTATGTGATTTGAAAGAATATGAATATTTGCAGAATGAGTTTGATGTTTAGGTGGAGAGACAATGATGAAGGTAGGTAACGTATGTGTGAAACTGCAGGGAGTGGGTAGATCTGAATAAGGTGACTTTTTTTTTTTTGCGGTACGCGGGCCTTTTTTTTCTCTTTTTTTTGTGGTACGCGGGCCTCTCACTGTTGTGGCCTCTCCCGTTGCGGAGCACGGGCTCCAGATGCGCAGGCTCAGTGGCCATGGCTCACGGGCCCAGCCGCTCCGCGGCATGTGGGATCTTCCCGGACCGGGGCACAAACCCGTGTCCGCTGCATCGGCAGGCGGACTCTCAGCCACTGCACCACCAGGGAAGCCCAAGGTTGACTCTTGAATAAGGTTGACTCCTGAGGCCACCACCCCCTCAGTACTTGTAATTTTCCTTCATAGCAGTACTTGAAGTTAAATATATATTTATATAAATAATATATAATATGTTATCAATATATATTTATATTTTTGTGTAATTATTATTTAACCTCTGTCTTGCATTCTAGACTGCAAAATCTATGAGGGCAGAGAGTGTTTCGATGATCGTACTCTTCTGAGCAGTGCCATAATAACTAATTAAGAACAAATGGGCATGATAAAGATTAAGGTGAATAAATAAACTGGGGGAAGAAATTGATGATGGGTAAATAGAAAATAATAGAAAATCTAATAAGGAGGGAACCTAACATATAGCCAACTTCTTGTAGATGTAAAACTCCTTACATTGGCTCTAGTGATTTTCAGCCAGCAGGAGGTACTATTCTCTTTTGCAGTTCTGCTGGCATAGTGATTGATTAAGAGCAGGTGGGGGTTTTGGAACTAGACTTCTTTGGTTCAAATCCATATAGCTATGCATACTGTTCCTTGTATAGGTCTCTAACATGCTCAAACGTGATACATGTCAGATAAGCTGGGCTAAAGTATAGCAGAAGGGTCCATCCATCCATCCATCCATCCAATTCAGTGGTTAGGAGAGCACAAGTCATGGAGTCAGGGTTCTGTCTCAGCTCTGCCAATTACTATGTGGCCTTGGGTAAGTTACTTAAAACTCAATTATTTATAAAACAGGGACACTAATAGGATTGTGTTGTTGTAACAATTAGATATAAAACTGTTAGAATAATTCCTGGCACATAGTCATTGATAAATATTATCTATTATTATTAATTGAATAGGATCAATTTTGGTTTAATAGAAAGAAGCAGAAACCAAGTCTGCTGCTAACAGCTGTGTGACTGTGGCCAGATTTTTCCTCTCTGGTTAGGCGAAGGGATTGTTCTACACCAGTGATTCTCAATCTTTAATGCACAAATGAACTGCTTGAAGGTCTTTGGAAAATGCAGGTTCGATTCAGTAGGTCTGGGGTAGAAGATGAGATTCTGCACTCCTAACACACTCCCAGGTGATGCTGGTGGTTCAAGGACCACACTTTGGGAGGCAAAGAACTAGACAAGCTCTAAGTTCTAGCATCAGTATTTCTGCTGTTGGTATCATCATCCTGCTAGTTTCCCAGGCTATATAAATCTTGCAGTTTACATCAACTTTTTCTTCCTTCTCATTGTCTAAATCCAATCTTTTTTTTTTTTTTTTTACTGATTTTGTTTCCTCTTTGAAAATGTCTTTTCAATGACCTCTGAACCTAAATTATGTTAGAATAATTTAGAAAATTGACACAACTGCTTGATTATGTAGCCATTAAAAATTGTTAAGAAGAATCTTAACATGGCAAAATTCGTATAATTTAATATCGTGAATATAAAAACATACATCATGTATGAGTGAATCTAGGGAGATCCCCTTCTCCCACCTGATGCTACATACAGGGGAAAATAAAGTAGGAAGGAAATGCCCCAAAGGGGTTGAGTTTGGATGATAGAAATATGGTTCTCTCTAGGTATGTATGTTTTCCTTTCTTTTTCTATAGTTTCTTTAGTGAATACGTATCATTTGGAAAATAAAAACATTGTTTTCAAAGAATTATCAGACCAGAATCCTTCCAATTTAAAGGTATTTCTGGAACCCTTAGGGACGGTTGGCCTCCTTTCTCTCATAAGTGTCTTTATAGACTCCCCTCTTTATTCTTTGTCTTCTGGCTTCACTGACAGGAAAGTCCCCACTCTCCAAAAAGATTTTTCATTTCATCTCCCCTGTGAACAGAAACTCATTTTTTCCCCCAGCTCCTGCCTGACTGAAGGGATTAACCTCTTTCCTAAACTTTAACACAGTGCAGAATACTCGTCCCCGCACCACTGGGTCTCACTTCCAATGGCAACTGAGGGCATAGGCCCAGAGTTCTGACACCATCAAGAATCTTGCCCCAACTCCTTTGGGTCTGCTTTACATAAAAGGACAGGGGGAGAGTGTGGAAGGATGAAGTCAGATGTTGCCCAGCTGCAGCTTATGCCAGAAACAACTTGGGATGCAGTTCTACAGCTGCAAAGCAAACCAAGCAGCCAGCCATGTCCACAGCCGCTGAATCTCCAAGGGGAAAAGAGCCACAGGGCCAGATGTTACTTCTAGAAAAAAAATTGCTGTGCAGATCTTGGCCCCTGAATGGTACATCTGTCCAACTTATCTTCCACTTGGTCATAGATAATAAAAACTCTGCTAGGAAGGCCTGAAAAAAACAAAGAAGGAACATAACTTGTCTATGAAAAGAAAGTCATGAAATACATGTTTTTGCCAAAGCATTTATTTTGGAGTTTCTCGGATTTCTTAGCTTGAATTCATATTGAAATGTCCTTTCTGGGAGGAAAAAAGTCTTTTTATCAGCTGCTGATGAATGTTCCTCTTGATTCCAGTTTTTAATTCCCATAGGGTATGTGGACGAGGCTTGGTTATTCCTTAGAGGAGAGAAGGAAAGCCCTTTTCTTGCCCTCGATTCTAGACTTTTCCAGAACAGATCTTATCCTACTGTTAAGCCATTGTACTTTCAAGGTCAGCTGGGTATGTTGGACAGGTTGTTTACTGCCCAAGGGTGGCTGATTGAGGAATATGGAGGAGGCTAGAATCTAGCTGGCGTTCTAGACGCTAGGCTGTGCCCTACACAGCTCTGCAACCAACTGTGAGGGACATCGTTTTATAAAGAACACAAAGATGCTGTCCACTTGCCAAGAGCTGTGTCGATAGGTTTACCTTTGCATGGACAGGATGCCTTTTCCTCATTAGCATAAAGTGTTATGTGGGCTTATAGGCCAACCTAACCCTTAGACCTCCAAACTGGGATCACCATCCTTTCAGCTGCTGAGCCAGCAGCACCCAAGTCTTCGTCCTGACTGCAAATAGAGAGCTTGTAGGACTCTGCCCAGGGGTCAGAGCACCAAGTCTGGCTCTGAACAGTGTCTCCATTCTGATTAGGGAGGCTTTGCCCTGAGACCCAGGCTTCCCATTTATACTTAAGAGATATACTTTCTTGCCTTATTTTTTGACCCAGATTGATGTCTCAGATACATGCCTGGTGTCTTGGTCCCTTTAAACCCAGGAACCTGTTTTGGTCTGGCAATTCGGTGTGCCGAGGAGTCAAGCACTGCCCCTGCTCCCCAACCTGGCTGGTGCTCCGAGTTTCCCCCGTGGCTCGTTCTTGCTTGGATCTCAGAACGTGACCTGCTGCAGGGTGAACCTCCCCTTATCGTTCCACTTGCCTGTCTGCACGCTCCTGCCAATTTGTCTTATGTTCCTGAAGCTGACAGCTTGCCTGACCATCTCCTTTCTCTGTTGCTATGAATCACCTGGATAGTGCGTTCTCTTTCTTGGCCTGAGCTTGTCCTTAAAGCCTAGCTGTCTTCATTGGGTGGGTCTGCTTCTCTGTCTGTTCTTCCCTAGGGTGCCTCATCCTACCTCAGGGAAGGGGGCACATACTTGGCCATCTTTTGAGATGAGGCACTTAGCTCCAAGAAGGCCCAGCTTTATGTGACCAAATAACCACTTAAATATTATAATGAATACTTCCTAAAACTATCTCCCTACTAGGTACACAGTGTCTGAAATTCTACCAAAGGCATTGCTCCCTCCAGGGGTCCTCTGCAAAGGTAAGGAACAGTGACCAGTCAGTCACAAACACTCATCACCAAAGTTAGTAATATCATGATCTTCCCTAACGACAGGAATCCAGAGTGGTATGTGGGCATAAGAGGGCTGGGGAGAGCCAAGCAGAAGAGACTTATACAAGGAACAAGTAGTGGGGTGGGGGGGGGGCACTGAGGACAAATTTCCCATTTTTCTGCTTTTATGTGGTCCCAGTCTTGGGCAAACAGTTCACATAACTTTACGCTTTGATGTGGTTTGGAATATCATGGAGGCTGAGAGCAGACTGGACAAAAACATTGTCTCTTGGGGTTAATAGAGAAAGAAACAGAAACAGGATTTGGTTATTATTTGGAAGTGAGCAGAAAAACTGAGGAAAGAACCATAACTTCACCAATTCAATAGATTATCATGTAAAACAGGGATCAAAAAATGACTAGTGTCAGAAATGCATTAGGAACAGAGGTCAGGGAAAGGATGCAGGATTACAGGTAAGTCACCCTGCAGTTAGTCCTCACATCTCCAACATTAAGCTTTGAATGTGATGTACACCCTCAGACTCTCACGGACTGTCTCTGGCACAGGTTGGAGTGCCTCACTTCCTCCATGTTAATAAGGGTAGTATGGACTGAGGGGAAGAGCTTAATATGTGATTACTAGGTCACTCAGTGGGGCTGAAGACCTTCCACTGATTTTTCTGAATCACTAGGGTTGCTTCATGGAAATTAACCTTGAGAGGTAGTGATCCAGAGGGGCAGGAACATGGCTTTGGTGTCAGCCAGGACTGGGTTCTCTCTAGTCCTGACTCAACTATTGATAATTACTAGTTGTCAGAGCCAGAGCGCTTAACCTAAGGCTCACTTTCCTCATCTGTAAACTGGTGCTAAAATAGTAGCTACGTCAGAGGGTATTATGAGGATCGCATATGTTGTTACATGGTATGATATCACAAGGCTCCAAACAGAATGCCCGGCAGAGGGTGAGTGTGAATAGTGCCTCTGTTTTGGAGGAATTCCCTATTTTCCTACAACACAACCTGGTATTCCTGTCAGCAGAGCTTCTCAGATGTCCAAAGAAGTCAGAACACTTTCATTTTTGAAACCTCTGGTATATGAAGAAGTGAAATACAAAAGCAGATACACAGTTTACGTAATTGTATTTAACAAATCAATGTTGGTAACACATGCATGCACACCCAAATAGTATCATGCAACATGATTGTATTATTCATGTGATCCTGGTGCCCTACAGGGTGGTCTGGAAGGGATCCAAGTTTAAAGTTGTGTGGGGAATGTCTTTCAGTTCTGTTTGTGTCATTCTGTAACTGAATGTTTAATCTTAATTGGAGATAAAGTGAAATAAAGTGAAAAGTCTAAATTTGAGACTTGGGCTCATGGCCCTCCTAGCCCCTCATGTGATAAGTTCCAGCATTTAGAGAAATCTGAGCTGTACAGACAGACCACTATTCTGTTTGTTTCTGCTGGTGGAAATCAGAGAGTGTCTGCTGTTCTCTTATCAGTGCAACAAACAGACAAAGTGTAGGCTGAACTCGTCTTTATTTCAGGAAAATTGTGATGTACAATGAGAACTGGAATAGGAAGAGGAGCACTGCCTTAAGGTTTGATTCCAATGACCAGCACTAGGAGATGCAGAGGAAGGTGCTTTTCTTCCCCAGGATTCAATGTCCTGTCATTTGAATGACAGGGCTGGGATTAGCTCTTCCCAAGGTCTCCACTCTGACTTCTGTGATCCTGTTTGTGTGTAGAGTTTGCACGTATGCATGGGGCATGCTTTCTTAAAGGCTGATATAATCTAGCAGAGTCAAAGATTTGATCTCACAATTTTCAGGTTAGCTAAGTTAATTATAAAAGGTAATAAGTGGGTAGTTAATTAATCACTAAGTTGCTTATAGAGGTTTTTCCTTGAAATACAATGAATGCTTTTCTTTAGGTCAATTGCTATCTTTACAAGATCTAAAACATCAGGGAAAGCAGTGAATCTGGAGATGGAAGGAGTAAGGAATCAAATCTGAAAAGACTTATGGTTAGAAAGGGATGAGTCTGGGATAAAAATCAATAAGAAGGTCTTCAGATACAACCCCAGGACCCCATTAGATGTTTTTCCATTCAGTCTTTACTTCTTTCATTTTCTCACTCTGTTACCTTTTTAGCTTTATTATCTTCTTCTCCAACTATTTTTGTCCATCCACCATTCCACTTTTGTCTTTTCATTTTTAATAAGTTCAAAGTGTAAAGCATAATGACTTGACATATATCTTTTGAAATGATTACCATAATAAATTTAGGTAAGATCTATCATCTCATATAAATACAAAAAATTATTTTTCTTGAGTGATAAGAACTCTTAGGATCTACTTTGTACATTTTAAAATTTATATAGTATAAGGTTTAAATTGGCAGATGGTAGAATACTCTTGGACAAGAAGAAAATCCTATCTATGAAAAAATTTTGACATTTTATTTTTCCTCTCTGCAAACAGTGATTAGGTGGAAAGTGGGAAATATTTTCCAGTAAATAACTCACATATTTGGACATGTTTAGATGAGGGGTGAGAAAATAAATGTATAACTTTAATTGAAGAGGAGGTTAAAAATCTGTATTTAAGGTCTTTTGTGAAAGTGATTAATTTATTAAAAATAGGAGAGGGGTATTCAGAGGAAAACATTAGAAAGAAAAGGAAAAAAATTATGCTGTGATTTAAAAAGTTTGTAAGATAAAGAATATAGCAAAAAGGCATTTAATAGAGTTAATTTTTAAAATTTACTTGAATAAAAATCTTTTGGCTAGAGCAACAGATTTCTCTACAAAATATTATTCACATAAGTTATTCAAACATAATGGTAAATTTACTGATTCCAGATCAAGACAGATCTTGGGTGAGTTATGGGTGTGCCAGTCATGGTTCTCAAATTTCACCCTTGAGAGTTTTATTCCTTAAGATTCTGAAGATCTTTTGTCCCTCTGAGGTCAAATATTTCTGAAGGGCATGTTTGGTCCTTTATGCGTTTTGAGGGAAAGGGTGGTATCTGAGCGTGGCACAGGACCTGGAAGAGGGCTCGCAGGGGCATAATCCCCTCTATTTCACCCATGTAGCAAGAACTATATTACCAGTGCTGTGTGGAAGGCTAAAGGCTGAGAGGCAGAACAATAACTCATTAATTCAAATTCTGAGGGTTATCTTGATGAGAAGGGCAGGGAACTCATTCTTGGAAAGTGAATGCATAGATTCCAGGGAAAAGAATAATGACCCCCAAGTGCATGGAATACTTGGCGTCACCATTCATAGAGATTTCCTTTGTTCATAACTGAATCCAACCTACTATTTAGAGAAGTCACTAAGTGAATCTGGAGAACTAAAAATTCAGTTCATGCCTTTGGCTAGGGGGTCACTGGGTATCTTTCTCCACCTAGTGGCCAATGGCTCCCGACCACAAAGTTAAAAGACAATTGGTTATCATGGCAATGAAACAGGCAAGGTTTCTTGTTTTGCGATACTAGGCTATCAGATCCTAGAATGAAGAAGATATTTAAGCATATGTTTGGAAAAGCCAGTGGGCGAATTAATAATTAGGTTGGCTTACATAGCTTCCATTGTTCAGTTGACATGCTTTGCATTCTAGAGGAGAAAGAGCAGTCAGGAATGCTTGCTGATAAGTAATGCACAAATAGAGTTAAAGCTTGAGGCCAATTTCATGATATCAGGTGTTCACATTTTAAAACTCACTTTTCAAGGACAGAAAAAGATAAGAAGAAGAGATGCAAAGAAACTTAAATTATTAGTTTTATGTGATTTTTGGATAATCAGTTTCAATTATGCTCTGGGCACACTGTAGGTGCTCAGTAAAAGACTTTGGTATTGAATTGAATCTGATGGATCTGCCTGTGCCTCAATTTTTAAATTGCTCTTGTTGTTTCTACTTTTCCCAACTAAAATCATACTCCATTAAAAACAAATACATATTTAAAAATATGTATGTAATGAGCATTTTTCAGTTGTTTTCATGTTGGCCTCTGCAATATTTGACGCTGTTGGCTACTCCCTCCTTCTGGAAACTTTCCTCTTCCTCTCTGCTCTGGTTTCCATGACACCACCCTCTCCTGCTTGCCTCCTAGCTCCCTGGCAGGATTATTTTGTGTTTGCTTTCCAGTGTCACCCTTCTACCGTGGTCTCTTTAAATACTACTGTGGCCTAAGGTTCTATTCTTAGCCCTCTTCTTTTCTCCATTCAATTGTCTTTCTCTATGATCACATATTAATATTTAAACTCTAATGTAGATACTGGTGGTTCCAAAGTCTCCATCTCCAGCTCTTACCCATTCTCTCCTAAGTTCCAGACCCAAATTCCTACCTGTCTGTTGGTTATCTCCACCACAGTACCCTGTAGGCACCTAGAACCCTGTGAAGTCCTACCTGAGCTCATTATTTTGTGCCCTTCTGCTACTTGCACTCTTGCTGGCATTGCCTATCTGGGTATGTGTCATTATTATTCAGTATTCAGGATCCAAAGGATGAATAGTGTTTGTCTTCCTATAGCACAGAGTTGATTCTGATAACAAAATTAACATTAATAATAAGAACTATGATTTATTAAGCAGTAACTATTTTCCATTCGCTGTGCTTGGTGTTTCATACATTGTGCCAGATAATTTCTGAACCTAATGCCTACATCAGTTTTTATTTTTTTATTATTATTATTATTTTTTGCGGTACGCGGGCCTCTCACTGCTGTGGCCTCTCCCGTTGTGGAGCGCAGGCTCCGGATGCGCAGGCTCAGCGGCCATGGCTCACGGGCCCAGCCGCTCCGCGGCATGTGGGATCCTCCTGGACCCGGGCACGAACCCGCATCCCCCGCATTGGCAGGTGGACCCTCAACCACTGTGCCACCAGGGAAGCCACTACATCAGTTTTTAGAGCAGCTATGATGAAAAGTTCTGTGCTTGTTGCTATTATCCCAGCTCAAGGACATGCCTCAGCTGTTCTGCCTCAGGGCTTCCTCTGAAGCTGGGGAAGGCTGCTGAGCCAGCGAACAAGCCAGCCATGTTGTGAGGGGAAAGTTAAGCTCCCAGGAGCGAACCTCTCAAATGAGGAGTGGGAGTTTGTGGACTAATGCCCCAGCTTTCCATCCTTTAAAGGTATAACTCTGAGGGCCATTCTATAAGGCTCTTCAGAATGCTCCCTGCAGGATTGAGCCCCAGTTGCTTGGAGTAGTAACCAGTCCTAGAATGCATCCTTAGTGGGCTTGGAGTTTCTCCCTCGTTAACTTACAATCCTGGCTCCCTGGGAGCACCTCCCAAACAAGCTACCTGAACCCAAACCCATTTTAGTCTCAACTTTGGGAGAACCCAAATTGAGACACACACATTTAATCCTCACTATAGATCTTCTTATGGACTAATACCAGCCTTAGCCCCATTTTATAGATGAGGAAACTGAGGCACAGAGGTTACTAAACTTGCCCAGGGTTATTCAGCCTACTAGTTGAAGAACTGGCAGTCTGACTCCAGAACCTTCTGTCTGCCAAAACAGTGATCTGAGGGGCAAGCAAGAGAATAGCTGGGAAGGATACCCGATTGGCTCTGATATCCATACATCACTGGCCCTTCAGTGTCAACAGATTTTTTCCTCAGCTTTTTCCAGTTTGATGATGAAAATTCTCAGGAGATTTTTGGTTTTATGAAAAAGTAGAATGGAAAGATTGACAGTTTTAAATATACGTGCCTCTAAAAAAAATAGACTTGTATTTTATGACAAATTTAAAGGATGTTGATGATTTATAAGGGAAAATAAGAATAATTTTTGAAATTTTTTGACACTGTGTACTTGAGGTTAATGCTTGGATGTTCTTGTGGATCTCTTTGCTTTAAAAACAGAGGCATCTGGGGCTTCCCTGGTGGCGCAGTGGTTGAGAATCCGCCTGCCGATGCAGGGGACACGGGTTCGTGCCCCGGTCCGGGAAGATCCCACATGCCGCAAAGCGGCTAGGCCCGGGAGCCATGGCCGCTGAGCCTGCACGTCCGGAGCCTGTGCTCTGCAACGGGAGAGGCCACAACAGTGGGAGGCCCGCATACCGCAGATACAAACACACAAACAAAAAAAAAACCAGAGGCATCTAAAATGTTTCCATAAAATGAGCACTCAGCTTCATTGTGCAAAAGCATTTTAAAATGTAGATAAAATGCTGATAAGCATTTTAGAAACATTAATGGTTCCTTGTATGATCATACTGAATCAGATAAAGGAGAAGTCAAAGATGGGAATTCACCTTAATTTAGAGTAGCAGATGGGTTTTGAAACTTTTTTGAAGTTGGATGTAAAACGAGGAAAAGGAACCATGCTTTGCCCCAGGTTCTTTAGATATGTGATCTCCTTTCACTTTCCAACAACTCTGCAAATATTCCTGTCATTTTTCTTGTCTGGCAAATGAGGAATTAATTTTAAAGGATTTGACAAATTCCTTTTAAGTCACACAGATATTAAGTGGGAAGCTGGGATTTAAGCCTGGTTTGAGTGGCTCTCCAAACCACACTCCCATTACATTGCCTGGGAAATAGAATGTAGAAACAAGATGCAAGGATTTTGCAGATGCAAATTTATAATGAGAAATCACTGTATATAAGTTGTTCCAGATTATATGGTATGCCACCTAAAGGCTGATGGTGTGTTATAGGATATGCATAAATACATTTTGGTGGACCTTGAATTAAAGAAGACATGGAATGGCTACTTGCAAAGTTCTTCTGACAATGTTCACAAGAACAATCAAGGATTCTATATACAATAAAATCTCAAAAGTATTCCAATTTAGAAAGCTACTAACCTTGGCTAAATTATTACATTGAAAGAAGTTAACTTGTCTTGCTTTTATGAGAAAAGTGTCCAATGTGAGATGTTATGTGTATTTAATTATTTATTTTTAATTAAAATATAGTTGGTTTATGATGTTGAATTCATTTCAGGTGTACAACATAGTGATTCAATATTCTTATAGATCATACTCCATTTAAAGTTATAAAATATTGGTTGTATTCCCTGTGCTGTACAATATAGCCTTGTATCTCATTTATTTTATACATAGTGCTATGTACCTCTTAATCTCCTACCCTTAGCTTGCTCCTCACCCAGCCCTCTTCCCACTGGCAACCACTAGGTTGTTCTCTGTATCTGTGAGTCTGTTTCTGTTTTGTTGTATTCATTCGTTTTATTTTTTAGATTATACATATAAGTGATAACGTACAGTATTTATCGTTCTCTGAAATTTCACTAAGCTTGATACCCTCCAGCTCCATCCATGTTGTTGCAAAATTCCATTCTTTTTTATGGCTGAGTAATATGCCACTGAACATATATGCTACATCTTCTTTATCCATTTGTCTGTTGATGGAAACATGGATTGCTTCCATATCTTGGCTATTGTAAATAATGCTGCTATGAACATTGGGGTGCACGTATCTTTTCAAATTAGTGTTCATTATTTTCTGGATATATACCCAGGAATGGAATTGCTGGATCATATGGTAGTTCTATTTTTAATTTTTTGAGGAGTATCCATACTGTTTTCCATAGTGCCTGCATCAATTTACAATACATTCCCACCAACAGTGTACAAGGATTCCCTTTTCTCCACATCCTCTCCAACATTTGTTATTTGTAGACTTTTTGATGATAGCCATTATGACAGGTGTGAGATGATATCTCATAGTTGTTTTGATTTACATTTCTCTAATAATTAGGGCTGTCGAGCATCTTTTCATGTGCTTTTTTGACCATCTGTATGTCTTCTTTGGAAAAATGTCTATTGAGGTCTTCTGCCCATTAAAAAAATTTTTTTTTGATAAATTGAGTTGTATGAGCTGTTTATATATTTTGGATATTAACCCCTTGTTGGTCATATCATTTTCAAATATTTTCTCCCATTCTGTAGGTTGCCTTTTTGTTTTGTCAGTGGTTTCCTTTGCTGTGCAAAAGCTTTTAAGTTTAATTAGATACCATACCTTTGTCTTAGGAGGCAGATCCAAAAAAATATTGCAATGATTTATGTCAAAGAGTGTCCTGCCTATATTTTCTTCTAGGAGTTTTATGGTTCCAGGTCTTACATTTAGGTCTTTAATCCATTTTTAGTTTATTTTTGTATATGGTGTGAGGAAATGTTCTAATCTCATTCTTTTACATATAGCTGTCCAGATTTCCCAGCATTACTTATTGAAGAGACTGTCTTTTCTCCATTATATGTTCTTGCCTCCTTTGTTGTGGGTTAATTGACCATAGGTGTGTGGGCTTATTTCTGCACTCTCTATTCTGTTCCATTGATCTATGTGTTTGTTTTTGTGCCAGTACCATACTGTTGATTACTGTAGCTTTGTAGTATAGCCTGAAGTCAGGGAGCCTGATTCCTCCAGATATTTTCTTTTTTCTCAAGATTTCCTTGGCAATTTGCAGGCTTTTGGGGTTCCATATATATTTTAGGATTATTTGTTCTAGTTCTGTGAAAAATGTCATGGGTATTTTGATAGGGATTGCATTAAATCTGTAGATTGCTTTGGGTGGTATGGCCATTTTAACAGTATTAATTCTTCCAATCCATGAACGCTGAATATCTTTCCATTTCTTTGTATAATCTTCAATTTGAGATGTTATCTTTCATACTAGTGGTTGGCACATTGACCAAATCTGGTCTTATCCCTGTTTTTGTACATTCCATGAGCTAAGGGTTTTTAAATTACTAAATGGTTTTTAAAAAATCAAAAGAAGAATAATATTTCTTGCCATTTGAAAATTAAATGAAATTCAAATTTTAGTGTGCATAAGTAAAGTTTTACAGCCATACTCATGCATTTGTGTATTGTTTATAGCTGTTTTTGCACATCTGAGTTGAGTAGTTGTGGCAGAGATTGTATGGCTCACAAAACCTAAAATATTTACCCTGTTTTATGCTATTTGGTGGCTGAAGGTAAGACTTGGAGCACTTGTTTCCCATGGCTTAATTTCCTAAAAATTATTAAAATGTCCAATGCAAATACACTCTACACCAAAATACTAATGTGCATGTACATTTTATTTATACATGATTGATTTTCTTCTCCAGTTTCATGATAACACTACCTGAAACTTTATATTTCAGAGTCAGCTCCAATAATAAATAACTATAGGGATTGAGGACTGAATTCATAGGGGGAGTGGGTCATTCTTTGGAAAGCCATTTGCCTTGTAGGAATCATATTAACAGTGGTTATAATGGTGACCTAGCACTTTAGAGTTTAGAAATCATCTTTATTTACGAAGTCACATTTAATCTTGATATTTAACTTTGTGAGATCATATTATGATTACTTTCTCTTTTGTTTACAGATAAAGAAACTGAGGCTTTGTAAGATTAATTGACTTGTCCAAGATCCCCAAATCAGTAAGTGTCATCCAGACTCAGAGTATTTAATTTTCTTTTCTTTGTTTTTTTGAGAGGAGAGATTTTATTGTTAAATGGAAACATTTATGTTTTTATATCTCTAAACTATAAGAATGTTTTGTTATCAAAAAAGTGATGGGAATTTACTTAAGAGAACAGTTTTTAGAATTTTGATTTTATTTTTGGACTGCTTTACTATTTCTGGTGTTCTTCAAAGCAACATCCTTTTATCACTATAACTGCCAATATTTTATGCCAATTAAATTTCCAGCAGTGAGATAGATTTTACAAGTAGTGATGCATATGAGTGTATACTATAATTATTTTTACTTGTATGAGGAAATATGTTCATTTGATTATAGAAAAATTTCCATTTTAGTATTTTTCTGAATGAAAACCAATATTTCAAATGAATAAAATATATTAAAAAGAAAAGAATCAATGTCCCAAGGCACATGAATGAGTTAACAGTGTCTTAACAAAGTGTTTATTTGGATGTGTAGTTTACTAAAGATATTAATGCAGAATATCAAGCATTATATGACGTATTGGTGAAAGGGAAGAAGTCTTGTGCCTTTAATAAGTTCATGGTTTATGGAGAGATTAGCATGTGAAGCAATAATTACAGTATATCTCAGGTTGATACACGTTATCATGAAAATCTGTGTAAAAGTGCTGTGGGTACTAATTAATTCTGACTGTAAATGGAGAATATTGTCAAAGGATGTGTTGAAGAATTGAGTGAATAGATGGTTTCGTCTAAGTAGAAAATATAGAAGAAGGGAAGTTTGGGGGATGGAGAGTGAATGACTCGGTGAGTAGGGTGGGGCTGAGGAGAAGTTATTGAGTTTGGTTTGGACACGCTGAACCATGAACAGTTTAAGTAGGGGCTAACACAGGAAAACAGATGGTTGCAATATTTTGTGAAAAGGGCTGTGGTCAATAGCATGAGGTACCAAAGGAGGACAGAAGACAGGCACTGACTTTGACCAAGAGAGGAAGTCTAGAAGAGCTTCCTGAAGGAAGGGACCTCTAAGCAGAGATTTAAGGAAAGAGCAAGAATTGTCTGGATAACATTGGTGGACCAGGGCTGTCATGTATGACTGTGTAGACACTGTAAAACTCCAGGGGATGGTGGTCACATAGACTCAGATGTGATTGGAGTTCTCCTGGAGTTCTTCAGTGCACAGCCTGTACAACCATATATGATGGACCTGTATGGGAATTGGGTGCTCTGGGTAGAAAGGAATGAAAGAGGGAGAAGGTTCCAGGCAGAGTAGGCCAGAAGAGAAGATAAGGGCTCTGAGGGAGGAGAAAGCATGACATGGTCAAGGAACCAAAAATGGATTTCAGTTTCTGTTGTGCAGTTCAAGAATGGGATAGGGATGTAGAGGAGAAATTGTTACTGACCCTTTCAGGTGGGTCCTAAGCAAGGATCCTCCTGCCAATAGAATGAGACCAAATTCAGTAGATAAGCAAAGGAAAGCTTTAGTTTTTGATCAAAGAATGGAGAAACATGAGCTCACGCTCTAGGGCACACACTCCCTGACAGGCAGGCTGTGGGTGGGGCTGCCTTGTAGGGGTCTTGTCGATGGGGAGGGGTTGGAGTTCTCGTGGGGCAGGCGCAGCTGCGCTGTTCAGGCTCCAGGTTGCAGTGCCGGGCGCAGCGTCTCTCCACTCGGCCCACCACCATCTTGAATGGCCCGCCTGGCTGAGGTGTCGGTGCATATGTTTTGCACCAGGAACTCTGGTCTGAAGGGCTAGGTGCCAGGCCTCTTCACGCGGGCTTTTATGAGCATGTGAAACTAGACAAGGTACCAAGGGAAAAAAAACGGTTAGACTTTATTTTATTTCCCAGATTCTATCTTTATTTCCTGAGAATTGTTAATGGGCTTTGTCAGTAACAAATCCCTCCTCTGCCTTTTGTCCTTCTCATTCTTGAGGGCGCTGAGGGGCGCAGGTCTGTCTTCTGTAACTGCTTCCTGCTGAGTCTGGGCATCGTCATAACCCCTGGTGGAGGAGCAGAACTTCTCCCCAGCCGCCTTTAGATGTGTGTGATTGTCTCCTGGCCTCAGTCCAAACTGTTCTATCCCTGAGCGACCAACATTAGTTAACCTTTTGGAGACAAAGGATACCAGACAATTTCAGGTGCTTGCCTCATATACTAGCAAGAGAATAATAGTCACATGTCAAATTTTTCCTAAAGACGAAGGCATCTAGATCTTTTGCCTGAAGACACAAGTGTGCCCTGCTGTCGAGGCTCACTGTCCTGGCCTGAGTATCCCTGGTCATACTTTTGTTGTTTTTTGGAAGAGAAGCTTCAGGTCAGAGAGAGGTTCACACCAGCAGTCGGGGGGTCCATTGCCCCAGGTTGTCTTTCTGGAGGCTGGGACTTGGGGTCCCCTCTTCACTCGAGTGTGATGTACCCCTGGAGTTACCCCTCCAGCTTCAGGGCAGAATGGGTGGTTGGCATTACCAAGTGGGGTCCATTTGCTTAGGAGTGAGCTGATTTTGCCGGCTGCCAGTTTTCCAGGGTTTTAGGTTCACCCAGTCTCCTGGCTGGAACGTGTGCAGGGCCAGGGTTGGTGGGTGCAGGCAGCACCTGGTTACCATATTCGTGAGGGCTTTCGTGGTTGCTCCTACCTGGAGAGCATACTTGAGTTGTTCTATTTCAAGGGGGTTAAAGTCTCCCTCCTCTCGGGATTGGGGAATGGGTCTACCATACATCAGTCAAATGCACTAAACTTATCCCTTGGGGCTAACTGCATGTGGAGCAGGACAATGGGAAGCAACTTAATCCAACTTTCTTGAGTCTCCTGACATTGCTTGGCTAAGGCCTGTTTCAAGGTCTGATTTGATCTCTCTACTTTCCCCCATGACTGGGGGCCTCCAGGCTGAGTGCAATGTCCGTTTTAGCCCAGGGCGCTCATTATTCCCTTTTCATTAGAGACACAAATGCTGGACCATTACCGCTTTGTAGGGATCCTGGGAGCCCCAAACTGGGGAGTATTTCCTTCCGTAATGCCTTAGCCACTTCAGCTGCCATTTCAGTTTTAGCAGGGAATGCTTCTATCCACTCAGAACACGTGTCTGCTAGCACCGAGAGAGAACTGAAGTTGCCCGTACTCTCGGCATGTGAAATCAGTCTGCCAGTCTTCCCCGGGAGACGTCCCTCTGGTCTGAATGGGCCTAATCTAGGGTCTCTGGGGGGTCTGGTGCTGGGGCTGTTCACTGTGCAGATGGCGCAGGTCTCAACTATCTGAGTGATTATACTTTTCATGCCAGGAGTTACTATGACCTCAACTAACCAATTACATAGGTCTTCCCTCCCATAGTGAGTTCCTTGATGAGCCTCCCTGATGGCTTGACAGGCTGCAGTTTGGGGAAAGAAGTATTGCCCATGTAGCCACACATGGCCTCCTAGATCTCTGTGGAAGCCCCGTTCTGGGGTTTTATCTAATTCTTCCTTGTGTGGATTGGGGAATAATTGGAGGTATGAGGGGTAGTGGCCAAGTTACTTTACTGGTTCTAGGGCTGCCCTTTTGGCAGTTGCAGCCACCTTGTTGTTTCCCTTTATTACCTCTGCACCCACCTTTTGGTGACTCCCCCAGTGAATCACTGCCACCTTTTCTGGAAGCTGTACTGCTTCTAAGAGCTTCAGTATACTTAAGCCATGTTTCATTTGTTTATTCTTCACAGTAAGCACACCATACCTCTTTTCTTCCACATGTGCTTGTTGGTTGGCATATGCGTACTGGGAGTGTGTGTAAACATTTACCACCTTCCCTGTCTTGAGCATTAAGGCTCCTGTGAGGGCTACCAGCTTGGCCTTTTGGGCAGAAGTCCCTGGGGGTAGGCTTCTTATTTCTATGACTTGGGTCTATGAGGTTGAGACTCTCAGGACTGTGTATCCTGCCAGTCTTTTGCCTTCTCTGATAAAACCGCGGCTGTTTGTGAACCATCCCTCTTTGGTGTTTGGGAGAAGCTCACTTTCCAGGTCAGTACGACTGGAATAAATCGTGTCTATGGTTTCTATACACTCATGCACCAGGGTCCCCATTTCTGTGGGTGGCAGGTTGGCAGGATTTAGTGTGTGACAGGTTTTTATGGTAGCCACTGGTTTGTCTAAAAGCAGAGCCTGAACTTGAATCAACCTTTGGGGAATAGCCATTCTGTTCCCCTAGAAATTACTAAAGCCTAAACCTGGTGTGAAGTCCGTCTAATGACTGGCTGACCACACATTAACTTTCAGCTTCCTTTAGGGTTGTAGTAGCTGCTACTTCCTGTAGGCAGCGAGGCCATCCCTTAGTGGTTTGATCTAATTGTTTAGAGAAATAAGCAACCACCAGAGTAAGGGGTCCCAGTTTTTGAGCTAATACCCCAGAGGTGATTCCCCTTCTCTCATGAATGTGAAAGTCAGAGGGTTTAGCAGAATCTGGGAGTGCCAGGGCAGGGGCCTGAAGTAATTGCTTTCTCAGTTCTTGAGAGGCCCCTTCACATTCTGAATTCCATCCAAAAGGATCATCATCCTTTCCCTTCAATTTTTCATATAGAGGCCTAGCTATTAGACTGTAGTTAGGGATCAGATGCAGCAAAACCCAGCCATCCCCAGGAAACTCCTAAGCTGTCTTCTAGTTTTAGGAGGGGTGAGGCTGCAAATGGCTTCTTTCCTTTACTGGGGTAGGGTTCTCTGACCTTCTGTGAGAAAGAAGCCTAAGTAGGTCACCCTAGTTTGTGATATTTGCGCCATTTTCTTGGACGTCTTATATCCTTTATCAGCTAAGAGGTTCAGAGTGGCTACAGTATTTTTGTCAGAGGGCTTCTTAGTAGGGCTGGTGATCAGAGTACCATCCACATACTGGAGGAGGGTTCTTTCCTCCAGATGTAGATCTTTTAGGTCTTTAGCTAAAGTTTCCCCAAAGATGTTGGGGGAATTTTGAACCTTTGGGGCAGGACTTTGCAGCAGAATTGTTGTTTTTGTTGTGTGTTTGGGTCCTACCACTCAGAAGCAAACATTTCTTGTGACTCTGGGGCTAATGAAATACAGAAGAAGCCATCTTTTTTTTTTGCAGTACGCGGGCCTCTCACTGTTGTGGCCTCTCCCGTTGCGGAGCACAGGCTCTGGACACGCAGGTTCAGCGGCCATGGCTCACAGGCCCAGCTGCTCCGCGGCATGTGAGATCTTCCCGGACCGGGGCACGAACCCGTGTCCCCTGCATCGGCAGGCAGACTCTCAACCACTGCGCCACCAGGGAAGCCCCAGAAGAAGGCATCTTTTAAATCTAATACAGAATACCAGGTCCTGGTGGTGGTAGAGTGACCAGCAAGGTATAGGGATTAGGAACTACTGGATATATATCCTCAGTGGCTTCATTGACTGCCCTGAGGTCCTGTACCATCCAGTATTCCCCATTGGGTTTCTTTAGGGGAAGAATGGGGGGTATCACAGGCTGATTGGCAAGGTCTAATAAGACCGTGGTCAGTTAGGCTCTGTGTAACAGGAGCAATGCTCAGCAAGGTGTTCCAGTGGAGAGGATACTGCTTTCTGTTGGGCCATGTATGTTGGGTTTTAGATGGACTACCAGGGAACTGGCTCCTACAGCTCATCCTGCCCATCCTTGGGCCCAGACCTTGGGATTCACTCCAGCAAGGTTGACTTGCTCTGTCTGCAGAGGTCTGTCTTCAGCCATTAACATTATCATCTTGTGCCCTTAGTCTGAGGGGACACCAGTCTCCAGTTTGTCTCCCATCAGGTGGATAGTAGCCCCCAATTTATGTAAGATATCTCTTCCTATCAGGGGTATAGGGCATTCGGGAACATATAGGAAGGAATGGGTAAGCGTGTGTTCATCCAATTTACATTCTAATGGCTCTATGAATGCCCGTTCTTGGGCCTTGCCTGATACCCCCATAATTTTACAACTCTTATGACCGAGTTTGCCTGATCTGGTGTTCAGAACCGAGTAAGTGACACCGATGTTGACTAAAAATTCAGTAAGCTTTCCCCCTATGTCCAATGTCATTCAGGGCTCCTTGAGGGTCAACTGGAGTGCCAGCTTAGGAGGCCCCGGCCCCATCATTCTTCATCTTTTGGACCATCTGCCTTTGAGGGTAGTTGCTGGGCTCTGCCGTTTCTGTCCCCTTTGGGAGTGGTGAGGGCATTCCCTCTTCCAGCGTCCCTCTTGTTTACATATGGTACACTGACTGGGTCCTGGTTTCCTTGGCTTGCTGTCCTTTGGTGGGGGCCAGGGCTCACTCACCAGAATTGAGAGTCGCTGTGGGCAGTTAGTCCAGATTCCCTGCACTGATCAGTTGACAGTGGAGGGCAACAGCCAGTAGGTGGGTTTGCCTCTGGGCCTTTTTATCCTCTGACTTTTCCTCCTCTATGTCTTGGTTATTAAACACCTGGTAGCTAACCTCGACCAGGCAAGAGGTAGGGCTATCTGGTTCTATTTCCAGTTTCTGAAGTTTACACCTAATGTTGGGGGCACTTGGGGAAATGAAATATGACCTCAGGATTGCATTCCCTTCCAATGACTCAGGGTCAGTGGTAGCATAGATTTGGAGGCAGTCCCTGAGGTGCTCTAGGAGTGCTGAAGGGTTTCTGTTGATTCCTGATTGATTTCCTTTATCTTATTCCAATTGATAGATTGCTTTCCTGCTGCCTGGATTCCCTTTAGGATCATATTTTTATAATGGGTCAGCCTTTGTCTTCTACCCACTTTTCTAGTTATATAGATCAGAAGTAGTAAATAGGATGTGTACCTGGATAATTATTCATTCTCCATCAGGAACCTGTCTCAAAGGGAGTGCTTTTCCTGGTGGGCTGTTGGACCATGGTTGATGATTAGTTCTGCTTTGTGTAGTTGCTGGACTGGGTTCTGGGAGTGGGGCCTGGTATTGAGGGGGCCTCTTGGGCCTATGGCCCAAATTGGGACATATGAAGGAATGGAGTAGGGAGGCAGCAAAGAGGGTTATGAGTGACCTTAGTGGAAGCGATGTTAGAAGAATGAAGGGGGTAGAGACTAGCACATCCTAGGTTGAAAAGTGAATGGGAACTAGACATAATGGAGAGAGCCAAGGTATATGTTGATCGAAGTGGAAAAGAGGTCATTAACTAGAGAGGAAGTTTAGTCAAGGGAGAAAAATATCAATCTGTCTGTCTGCCTGTCTATATACCTGTCTATCTGTCTACCTAGTCTAGTCACCAAGGTGATACGGATCCACATGCTCTGGATCAGCAGGTGGGTTACTTTTGATACCTGCTATATATTAGTTTCCAGAAGAATCAGAGTGCCATCTTCTGATGCGTCAGACAGAAATGAGGAGTTCTTCTGCTTTAACTGCTTTCAACCTGCCCACGTAAAGCTGCCATGCTTGAGGGGGAGGGTAGTGCCTAGAAAGCTATGGGAAGCCCCAGAATTTGCTGAGAGAGTTATTCCTTCCTTTTATTACTGAAGATCCACCTCACTTCAGTTCCTGCCTTGGTTCCCTCATCACTTGGTTCCGCTTTCTCATTTTGCTCCATTCAGACAGTTTACTCTGGAAACAACTTGGAAACTCTGTAGGATACACTATTTCTGGCTGTAGCCCCTTGGTACTACCTGCCTTGCAGAAGGTCCCCGTGGCACTGCTGGTGATGTTCATGGCTCTTCTCACAAAGAAAGTGATGAGTCACTGAAGTCATTTCTAGGCGTGGTTAGAGACTGATGGGAAAAACCCAGTGGGAGGGAGATGCTTTGTCTTCTTGATTATTGAATTCATTTCCAGGGCCTTCTCAAATCCTTATATCTTTCCTCTTACTTTAAAAAATTATACTGTTGACTCATATCAGTGGAAAAATAAAGCATACTCAGAAAATTTATGCCTTTCCTCAATCTCTCTATTCAATCTCTCTTTCTCTCTCTCATTTATCTATCTTGTATAATGTTATTGAAAAATAGGAGCTTTTTTTCCCCATAAGTAGTAGCTGATTTTTTGTTCTTAGGAAAATGTTTTTTGTTCCACAAATTTTAACTGTTGATGTCAGAAGAATAGAGATTTATAAAATTAGAGCCTGTGATTCTGTTAGTCTAGAAAGATCTGCCAATAGTCTTTTACAGTGACGATCAAAAACAAAGAGGTTCCTATTGTGGCTATTAAAGTGTTCAGTTATTAAGTATCAATATTAGATATTTGTAAAATGTGTCTTTGAAGAGGAATTAGCAAAACTCCCTGAAGTCAGGAACTGTTTTTCTTCTCATCTATTTATTTATTCATTCTGTTTTGCACCATTCCCCCACCCACCCTCTATCCCCCCAAACTGAGGGCTTAGTATAAATGCTTGTATATATAGCAGTTCTCAATGAAAACTATTGTTGTTCCAGGTATTAGTTCTATTGATTTTCTGTTTTAACTCATTCATTTCTGCTTTCACCTTTGTTAATTCCTTCATACCATTTTCCTCTGGTTTATTTTCTTATTTACTTAAAATATTTTGAGCTCCATGCTTTATTTATTTTCATGTTTTAATGATGTAAGTATTTTAAAGCTATGAATTTTCTTCTGATCATTACTTTAGTTGTAGCCTATAGGTTCTGCTATGTACTTTCTTCATTACTATTGTTTTCCAGAAATTCTGTAATTTCTCTTTTCATTTCCCATTTGGCTTAAGAGATCAGGATTTTCTTTTCCTAGGTAGAAGAATCTTTATTTTCTGAGTTTTAAATTAAATCCTACTTTTGTTTCATTATTATTAGTTAATATTTTCTATATTATTATTACTATTATTAATTTTTTTTAATTGCACTTCACTTTATTGTACTTTGCAGATATTGTGTGTTTTTACAAAGAAAATGTTTGTGGAAACCCAGTGTTTAGCGAGTCTTTCAGCGCCATTTTTCCAATAGTATTTGCTCACGTCATGTCTCTGTGTCACTTTTTTTTTTTTTTTTTTGTGGTACGTGGGCCTCTCTCTGTTGTGGCCTCTCCCGTTGCGGAGCACAGGTTCCAGATGCGCAGGCTCAGCGGCCATGGCTCACGGGCCCAGCCGCTCCGCGGCAGGTGGGATCTTCCCGGACTGGGGCACAAACCCGCGTCCCCTGCATTGGCAGGCGGACTCTCAACCACTGCGCCGCCAGGGAAGCCCTGTGTGTCACTTTTTAATAATTCAACATTTCAAACTTTTTCATTATTATTATATTTGTTACAGTGATCTGTGATCAGTGATCTTTTTTTTTTAAACATCTTTATTGGAGTATAATTGCTTTACAGTGTTTTGTTAGTTTCTGTTGTATAATAAAGTGAATCAGCTATATGTGTACATATATCCCCACATCCCCTCCCTCTTGTGTCTCCCTCACTTGCTCCCCATCCCACCCCTCTAGGTGGTCTATATTATTTTAATCTTTGGGGATTTATTAAAATTTTCCTTGTGGACCAATAGGTAATCAATTTTTAAGATAAGATGCATTTCTGTTTTAAAATATAAAATGAGGGGGGGCAGAGTCAAGATGGTATACTAGGAGGACGCGGAATTCATGTCTCCTTACAACTAGGGAACCCACCAGGTACTGTTGGGGGACCACAGGCACCTAAGGGGATGGGAGCAACCCCCAGTGACCCGGTGGGACATGGGGCATGGGGGGAGTGAAGGAGGAGGAGAAGTGGTGCGGGACAGGACTAGTGCCCTCGAGGGGCGGCTGGGGGAGGGGAAGGGATCCCGTGCCCAAAGGGGGAGGTTGGGGGACCACTGGGAGGGCAAAGGATCAAAAGGGAGCATGGCTAGGTTTTCCCTGCACACTTGGGTCCCCAGGAACCTGCTGAGATCCTGGACCTGATCCTCTGCCCACCGAGGCCCCCTCCAGCCACGCAAGTCCTGATGGAGTGGGAGGGAGGGAAGGGGGAGCAAAAGTAAAGGCTGGACCTCCGGGACTGGCATCCCTGAGGGGTGGCTTGGGAAGGGGAGGAGTTCCTACACCCAGCATGACTCACCCACATTTAGGGGTCCAGCGGCGATGGTGGAGACCCTGGGGGACGTGGTGGGGGAGGGGCACAAAGGAACGGAAGGGAATGGGGCCAGCGCTTTCCCTGTCCACTTAGGCACCAGGGAGCCTGTTGGGCTCCTGTGCCTAAACCTCTGCCCTCGGAGCCTCCCTCCTGCGGCGCAGAACCCAAGCCCTGCCCCTTTACCCCCACCCAGGCCCCTGCCTCTACACTTGGAGACCCCCTCTGACACCCCTTCCAACACGCTGGGCCTAAACCCTACCCACACACCGTCACTCAGGGCCCTGTCTCCAAACTCCGGAACTCCACATTCCAGATGCCCTCCTTTCGACGTGCTGCCTCTCCCCTTCTGCGCAGGTCCTAAGCAGAGGTGCCGCCCCACACTGGAAAGTCACCCTGCCTAGGCCCCACCCCCAGGGCCTTTTCCAGCTACGTGGGTCCTGAGGCTAGGCCCAGCCTCACGCTGAAACATCACCCTCCCACCCGCCTAGGTCCTGCCCCACCCTAAAGCCCACCCTTGCCTAAGTTCCACCCCTGCCTAAACTCTGCCCCCGTAGCCAAGGCTTTTTTTTTTTCTTTTTCCCTCTTTTAGATTGGGGTTCTGTTTGACCTTGTTGATTCATTATTGTTGATTCTTTTATATTTTTCCTAATAAATCTTTTATTTTTCTAACTTTATTCTTTATACTTTGTTATTGTTCTCTCCTTTTGGCTTGTTTCCCCCCCACCCCCACTTTTGTTTTCTTTTTTCTGTTGTGGTTTTATTTTACCTTGTTGCAGTTGTTTCAATTATAGTTTTATTTTTCCTAATATATTTTTTATCTTTCTAATTTTATTTTGTTTTTTATTCTTTGATATTGTACTGCTCCTTTCTTTCTTTCTTTTTCTTTTCTTTTTTTCTTTTTTTACCATGCCACGAAAGTTGTGGGATCTTGGTTCCCAGGCAAGAGGTTGGGCCTGAGGTCTTGTGGTGGGAGTTCCAAGTACAAACCACGGGACTAACAGAGAACCTCAGACCCTAAGGAATATCAATTGGAGTGAGGCCTCCTGGAGGTCTTCATCTCAGCACCAAGACCTGGCTCTATCCAACTGCCTGCTAACTCCAGTGCTGGATGTCTCAGACCATACAACCAGTAAGACAGGAATAGAGCCCCACCCTTTAAAAAAAGAAAAAAATGAAATGACAAAAAAATATGTTACAGACAAAGGAGCAAGGTGAAAACCCACAAGACCAAATAAATGAAGACAAAATAGGCAACCTACCTGAAAAAGAATTCAGAGTAATGATAGTAAAGATGATCCAAAATCTTGGAAACAGAATGGAGAAAATACAAGAAACACTAAACAAGGATCTAGAAGAACTAAGCAGCAAACAAACAGTGATGAACAGCACAATTACTGAAATTAAAAATACTCTAGAAGGAATCAAAAGCAGAATAACTGAGGCAGAAGAATGGAAAAGTGAGCTGGAAGATAAAATGGTGGAAATAACTACCAGGGAACAGAATAAAGAAAAAAGAATGAAAAGAATTGAGGACAGTCTCAGAGACCTCTGGGACAACATTAAACGCAAAAACATTCAAATTAGAGGGGTCCCAGAAGAAGAAGAGAAAAAGAAAGGGTCTGAGAAAATATTTGAAGAGATTGTATTCGAAAATTTCCCTAACACGAGAAAGGAAATAGTCAAGTGTAGGAAGCACAGACAGTACCATACAGGATAAACTCAAAGAGAAACCTGCTGAGATGCATTAATCAAACTATCAAAAATTAAGTACAAAGAAAAATTATTAAAATCAGCAAGGGAAAAGCAACAAATAACATACAAGGGAATCCCCATAAGATTAAGAGCTGATTTTTCAGCAGAAAACCTGCAAACCAGAAGGGAGTAGCAGGACATATTTAAAGTGATGAAAGGGAAAAACCTACAACCAAGATTACTCTAGCCAGCAAGGATCTCATTCAGATTTGATGGAGAAATTAAAACCTTTACAGATAAGCAAAAGCTAAGAGAATTCGGCACCACCCCAGCTTTACAACAAATGCTAAAGGAACTTCTCTAGGCAGGAAACACAAGAGAAGGAGAAGGCCTACAAAAACAAACAGAAGACAATTAAGAAAATGGTAATAGGAATATACATATTGATAATTACTTTAAATGTAAATGGATTAAGTGCTCTGACCAAAAGACATAGACTGGCTGAATGGATACAAAAACAAGACCCATACATATGTTGTCTACAAGAGACCCACTTCAGACCTAGGGACACCTACAGACTGAAAGTGAGGGGATGGAAAAAGGTATTCCATGCAAATGGAAATCAAAAGAAACCTGGAGTAGCAATTCTCAAATCAGGCAAAATAGACTTTAAAATAAAGACTATTACAAGAGACAAAGAAGGACACTACATAATGATCAAGGGATCAATGCAAGAAGAAGATATAACAATTGTAAATATTTATGCACCCAACATAGGAGCACCTCAATACATAAGGTAAATGCTAATAGCCGTAAAAGGGGAAATCAACAGTAACACAGTAATAGTAGGGGATGTTAACACCCCACTTTTACCAATGGACAGATCATCCAAAATGAAAATTAATAAGGAAACACAAGCTTTAAATGACACATTAAACAAGATGGACATAATTGATCTTTATAGGACATTCCATCCCAAAACAACAGAATACACTTTCTTCTCAAGTGCTCTTGGAACGTTAGCATATCTTGCTAATTTTGGGTCACAAATCAAGCATTGGTAAATTTAAGAAAATTGAAATCGTATCAAGTATCTTCTCCGACCACAATTCTATGAGACTAGATATCAATTACAGGAAAAAAAACTGTAAAAAATACAAGCACATGGAGGCTAAAGAATATGCTACTAAATAACCAAGAGATCACTAAAGAAATCAAAGAGGAAATCAAAAACTACTAGAAACAAATGACAATGAAAACATGACGACCTAAAACGTATGGGATGCAGCAAAGCAGTTCTAAGAGGGAAGTTTATAGCAACACAATCATTCCTCAAGAAACAAAAAACATCTCCAATAAACAACCTAACCTTACACCTAAAGCAATTAGAGAAAGAAGAACAAAAAACCCCCAGAGTTAGCAGCAGGAAAGAAATCATAAAGATCAGATCAGAAATAAATGAAAAAGAAATGAAGGAAACAATAGCAAAGATCAATAAAACTAAAAGCTGATTCTTTGAGAAGATAAACAAAATTGATAAACCATTAGCCAGACTCACCAAGAGAACAAGGGAGAAGACTCAAATCGATAGAATTAGAAATGAAAAAGGAGAAGTAACAACTGACACTGCAGAAACATAAAGGATCATGAGAGAGTACTACAAGCAACTATACGCCAATAAAATGGACAACCTGGAAGAAATGGACACAGTCTTAGAAAAGCACAACCTTCCAAGACTGAACCAGAAAGAAATAGAAAATATAAACAGACCAATCACAAGCACTGACATTGAGACTGTGATTAACAATCTCCCAACAAACAAAAGCCCAGGACCAGATGGCTTCACAGGTGAATTCTATCAAACATTTAGCGAAGAGCTAACTCCTATCCTTCTCAAACTCTTCTAAAACATAGCAGAGGGAGGAACACTCCCAAACTCATTCTACGAGGCCACCATCACCCTGATACCAAAACCAGGCAAAGATGTCAGAAAAAAAGAAAACTACAGGCCAATATCTCTGATGAACATAGATGCAAAAATCCTCAACAAAATACTAGGAAATAAAATTCAACAGCACATTAAAAGGATCATACACCATGATCAAGTGGGGTTTATCCCAGCAATGCAAGGATTCTTCAATATATGCAAATCAATCGATGTGATACACCATATTAACAAATTGAAGAACAAAAACCATATGATCATTTCAATAGATGTAGAAAAAGCTTTTGACAAAATTCAACACCAATTTATGATAAAAACTCCCCTGAAAGTAGGCATAGAGGGAACCTACCTCAACATAATAATGGCCACGTATGACAAACCCACAGCCAACATCATCCTCAATGGTGAAAAACTGAAAGCGTTTCCACTAAGATCAGGAAAAAGACAAGGTTGCCCACTCTCACCACTATTACTCAACCTAGTTTTGGAAGTTTTAGCCACAGCAATCAGCGAAGAAAAAGAAATAAAAGGAATCCAAATTGGAAAAGAAGAAGTAAAACTGTCACTGTTTGCCAATGACATGGTACCATACATAGAAAATCCTAAAGATCCTAACAGAAAACTACTAGAGCTAATCAATGAATTTGGTAGAGTAGAAGGATACAAAATTAATGCACAGAAATCTTGCATTCCTATACACTAATGATGAAAAATCTGAAAGAGAAATTAAGGAAACACTCCCCTATTACCACTGCAACAAAAAGAATAAAATACCTAGGAATAAACCTTCCTACAGAGACAAAAGACCTGTATGAAGAAAACTGTAAGACAGTGATGAAAGAAATTAAAGATGATACAAATAGATGGAGAGATATACCATGTTCTTGGATTGGAAGAATCAACATTGTGAAAATGACTCTACTACCCAAAGCAATCTACAGATTCAATGCAATCCCTATCAAACTACCACTGGCATTTTTCACAGAACTAGAACAAAAAATTTCACAATTTGTATGGAAACACAAAAGACCCTGAATAGCCAAAGCAATCTTGAGAATGAAAAACATAGCTGGAGGAATCAGGCTCCCTGACTTCAGACTATACTACAAAGCTACAGTAATCAAGACAGTATGGTACTGGCACAAAAACAGAGATATAGATCAATGCAACAGGATAGAAAGCCCAGAGATAAACCCACGCACATATGGTCACCTTATCTTTGATAAAGGAGGCAGGAATGTACAGTGGAGAAAGGACAGGCTCTTCAATAAATGGTGCTGGGAAAACTGGACAGCTACATGTAAAAGTATGAGATTAGAACACTCCCTAACACCATACAGAAAAATAAGCTCAAAATGGATTAAAGACCTAAATGTAAGGCCAGAAACTATCAAACTCTTAGAGGAAAACATAGGCACAACACTCTATGACATAAATCACAGCAAGATCCTTTTTGACCCACCTCCTAGAGAAATGGAAGTAAAAACAAAAATAAACAAATGGGACCTAATGAAAGTTAAAAGCTTTTGCACAGCAAAGGAAACCATAAACAAGATGAAAAGACAACCCTCAGAATGGGAGAAAATATTTGCAAGGAAATTGACAAGAATTAATTTCCAAAACATACAAGCAGCTCATGCAGCTCAATATCAAAAAAACAAACAACCCAATCCAAAAATGGGCAGAAAATCTAAATAGACATTTCTCTATAGAAGATATACAGATTGCCAACAAACACATGAAAGGATGCTCAACATCACTAATCATTAGAGAAATGCAAATCAAAACTACAATGAGGTATCACTGCACACCGGTCAGAATGTCTGTCATCAAAAAAATCTACAAACAACGAATGCTGGAGAGGGTGTGGATAAAAGGGAACCCTGTTGCAATGTTGGTAGGAATGTAAATTGATACAGCCACTATGGAGAACAGTATGGAGGTTCTTTGAAAAACTAAAAATAGAACCACCATATGACCCAGCAATCCCACTACTGGGCATATACCCTGATAAAACCATAATTCAAAAAGAGTCATGTACCACAATGTTCATTGCAGCACTATTTACAACAGCCAGGACATGGAAGCAACCTTAGTGTCCATCAACAGATGAATGGTTAAAGAAGATGTGGCACATATATACAACGGAGTATTACTTAGCCATAAAAAGAAATGAAAGTGAGTCATCTGTAGTGAGGTGGATGGACTTAGAGTCTGTCGTACAGAGTGAAGTAAGTCAGAAAGAGAAAAAGAAATGCTGTATGATAACACATATGTATGGAATCTTAAAAAAAAAAAGGTTCTGGGGCTTCCCTGGTGGCGCAAGTGGTTGAGGGTCCACCTGCCGATGCAGGGGACACAGGTTCGTGCCCCGGTCCGGGAAGATCCCACATGCCACAGAGTGGCTAGGCCCGTGAGCCATGGCCACTGAGCCTGCGCGTCCGGAGCCTGTGCTCCGCAACGGGAGAGGCCACAACAGTGAGAGGCCCTCATACCACAAAAAAAAAAAAAAAAAAGGTTCTGATGAATCTAGGGGCAGGACAGGAATAAAGACACTGCTGTAAAGAATGGACTTGAGGACACGGGGAGGGGGAAGAGTAAGCTGGGACAAAGTGAGAGAGTAACATTGACATATATACACTACCAAATGTTAAATAGATAGCTAGTGGGAAGTAGCTGCATAGCACAGGCAGACCAGCTTCGTGCTTTGTGACCACCTAGAGTGGTGGGATAAGGAGGGTGGAGGGTGTTGCAAGAGGGAGGGGATATGGGGGTATATGCATATGGATATAGCTGATTCACTTTGTTATACAGCAGAAACTAACAGAACATTGTAAAACAATTATACTCCAATAAAGATGTTAAAAAAATAAAGTACAGCAAAGAACCAAGGAAAAAAATATAATAAAATATAAAATGATATATATCAATCAGATCTATATTATAGATTATGTTGTATCAGTATCTGTGTCCTAAGTTTTGTTCAAATTGATCTTAGATAAAGAGAGGTAAGTTTAGATCTCCTACGTTTAGTATTTCAATATCTCCTTCTGTAATTTGTCTTTTAAAGTATTTATTTGTTTGTTTGTTTGCACTGGGTCTTTTTGCGGCAGGCGGGCTCCTTAGTTGTGGCTCGTGGGCTCCTTAGTTGTGACATGTGAACGCTTAGTTGCGACATGCATGTGGGATCTAGTTCCCTGACCAGGGATTGAACCTGGGTCCCTTCACTGTGAGCGTGGAGTCTTAACCACGGCGCCACCGGGGAAGTCCATGTAGTTTCTGTTTTATGAAAGTTGCTACTTGGATTTTTTTTGTGTTTAGACATTGAGGGAAAAAAAGAAGCAGATATTAAGGGAAAAAAAAAAAAAAAAGCAGCCCCTGATAGCAGACAACTGGTTCCTGGCCTGACTCTTACAGGTAGGCCATGATATTCCACTGTTGAACTCACACATCACAGAATACCAACATCAGACAAGGTCACAAGATAATGTGAGACAAAAAAGACCACTCCATAATCATGTGTGAGCAAAGGTCAAATGAAGTACACTGTGCAAGTCAGAAAAATGACCACACATCCCCCTCTCCCAGCTAACATGAGCAACTGCTGCTTCACTATATTAGTCAGGCTTCTCCAGAGAAACAATGGGATACATATGGACGTATAGAAAGACGGGCTTCCCTGGTGGCGCGGTGGTTGAGAGTCTGCCTGCCAATGCAGGGGACATGGGTTTGTGCCCTGGTCCGGGAGGATCCCACATGCCGCTGGGCCCGTGGGCCATGGCCGCTGAGCCTGCGCGTCCGGAGCCTGCGCGTCCGGAGCCTGCGCGTCCGGAGCCTGTGCTCTGCAACGGGAGAGGCCACAGCAGTGAGAGGCCCGCGTACCGCAAAAAAAAAAAAAAAAAAAAAGAGATTTAGCATGAAGCGTTGGCTCACATGATTATGGAAGCTGAGAAGTCCCACAGAGAGCTGTTTGCAATTACCAATCACAACCTTAACCCTACTCTGTTCTTAATAGACATTATTAAGATACCCAGTCATAGAATTAATCATTCCCACTTTCGGATACCACCTGATCCAGAGCTAAATCACATTTCCTTGAACCCTTTTCCCAATCACCTAACAGACCCAGATCTTCTAACAAGTCCTCCTTAGGTTACTGAGTCACCCCAAGTTTCCCCCTGAGCTGTGGTCTCCCTTCTTGCAGCAGTGTCAGTAAACCCAACTTGGTTGGTGAGCATAAAACATAACTGCAATGTCTTCATTGTGAACTGTGACCTTGAGCAATATAGTACCATTCTTTGTCTCTTTTGATGCTTGATCTGAATTCTACCTTGTGTAATATTATAGTCACAACCTCTGTTTTTTTTCTTTGTTTTTCCTTTATTTTATTTCTTGTGTTTAAAATTAGTTTTAGGCATGTCTTTTGTATAGAGGGCAGAGGTGGATTCTGTTTTGTGATCCTATCTGAAGATCTTTTCCTTTTGATAGATTACTTAAGCTTATATACATGTATTGATAGAAAAATGTATGTTTGGTCTTAGTTCTGTCATTTTTTGTTATGTTGTGACCAGAGACTCCCAGGAACCTAACCCTGTGTTTATCTTAGGAGCAATGGTTCAGGGTTTGCTAATTCAGTGTCTACAGTGACCTTATAGAACATAATTACCACAAACAATGAGAGTCATCTGTACTTGTCTGCAGACTTTATACTTTAGGAAGAGTTGAGCTGTATAAAATCCTTGAGCTACATACATCTTCTTAGCATGAGTATCTTGTAGGTGCTGCTCTGCTGTCTTCTGTGGTCTTTATTGAATGTTGTTGTCAATAAATCTGATCAAGCTTGTTTTTTCTGCCCTATAAGTGACTTGTTCTTTTTACTGTTTACACAAAAGCTCCTTTTTTCTTATTTTAAAATTCAAATAATTTTCTAGAATATGCCTCAGTGTTGACCATTCTGGGTCATCTTTCCCTGGTTCTCTGTGTGCCCTTTCTATATGTAGATTAAGCTCAGTCTGTCTTCCTTCCTCTCTACTCCCCACCTCTCCCCCTCCCTCCTTTCCTTTGTTTGTTTCATTTCAGGAAAGGTTTTTTCTGTTCTTTAAATAGTTTAAAATGCTTGTTATGTTCCATCATTTTGGGTTTGTTTCTTCATTGACATCTATATCTCTATATATAATATATATATCTATATAGATCTATCTATAAATAATATTTTAGTCCTTACTTTTTTTTTTGTTTTTTTTTTGTGGTACGCGGGCCTCTCACTGTTGTGGCCTCTCCCATTGTGGAGCACAGGCTCCGGACGCGCAGGCTCAGTGGCCATGGCTCACGGGCCCAGCCGCTCCGCGGCATGTGGGATCTTCCCAGACCGGGGCACGAACCCGCATCACCTGCATCGGCAGGCGGACTTTCAACCACTGCGCTACCAGGGAAGCCCCTGACTTTTTTAATGTAGTCCTTTTTGCCTCTTTCTATTTTATTTTACATTTTGTTCAATTTTCTTTTTCTATCCTCTGTATCCTTACTGTGCATTTCATGGTATCTGCTCTTCCTTGTATTCCTTGTAGTTTAGTCTTCATTTCTGAAGTGACTTTGTCATTTTTTTCTATTTCTTTTCTGAGTGCTGTCAGTTCCTCTTGCCTATCCTCCTGTTATTAACTGTCACTTCCTCTTGTCTGACATCTCTTCTCTGAGTTTTCATATTTCTCCTTTATAGTTTCACTTGCTGCATAAAGGTTTAAGATTCTCAGCTGGAATGTTAGGTTGCGCATTTTAACCTATTTTGTATCAATATTTTTCTGGGGTTTTACTGTCTGTAAGAAAGCTATCTTGCTCTTTTGCATCTTTTCATCAATATATTTCCTTGTAGTATCTTTGTGTGAATATAGAGCATCTTTTTTGTTGTTACTCATATCTTAGTGAGATAGATTTTTGTGTGTGTGTGTTTAGCAGGAAGTTCCTGTGGAGGTATGAGGCCGGGGTAGATTTCCAGGCTTCACAGCTCTCAAGGGTGTCCTCTCCTGTTGCCCTAGCAAAAGACTTAACGGATGGCCTCTTGTGAAGTCCCATCTTTATTCATTTCACTCATCAGCCTTGGGCTCACCTAGACTGTTGAACAGGAGGTAGAGCCTTCCAGGCCAACTCACCCCTTTATGATTTTTGTATTTGCTGGTTCTTCCTGAGATCATTCTCCCTCAGGCCTCCTCTGCACATCTTTCCTTCCTTCTGGTTCTGCTCCATCTTTGGGCGGCAATTATTTGCAATTTGAAGTTTTCTGATTTTTGTTTTTCCTGGTTTCATTGAAAATACAATTTATAAGTTTATTTTTCATTTTCCTTGCTCTTCTTTGTGGTGAGAAAGTTTAGAACTAAGATGTTTCTGTGTTTCTACCAAAATCAGAACTCTTCTGGGTTGATGGTTCACCAGAGTCAGAATCAATATAAATTAGTGCTTGTTAGTCCTCAAGCTCATTTGGGCCCCAGACTTGATTCCCTGACCTGCAAGCTTATCCCCAAGCCACATTTGACGTGATGGATAACAGTTATTTTGAAGAAATATAGGGATAAAGACTCAGACTAAAGCAGATAAGTTTTTAAAATTTAAAAAATTTTTATTGAAGTGTAGTTGATTCACAACATTGTGTTAGTTTTTGGTGTACAGCAAAGTGATTCAGTTATATATTTATATAATTATAATATAATTATATATATAATATATATATTCTTTTCCATTATGGTTTATTACAGGATATTGAATATAGTTCCTTGTGCTATACAGTAGGACACTGTTATTGATTTGTTTTATATATAGTTGTTTCTATATGATAATCCCAAACTTCTAATTTATCCCTCTCTCACCCCCTTTCCCCTTTGGTAACCATAAATTTGTTTTCTATTCTGTGAGTCTGTTTCTGTTTTGTAAATAAGTTCATTTGTGTCATATTTTAGATTCTAATTGTATGTGATACCATATGATATTTGTACTCTTTCTGACTTACTTCACTTAGTATGATAATCTCTAGGTCCATCCATGTTGCTTCAAATGACATTATTTCATTTTTTTTTAATGGTTGAGTAGTATATATATATATATATCCTACATCTTCTTTATCCAGTCATCTGTCATTGGACATTTAGGTTGCTTCCATGTCTTGACTATTATAAGTAGTGCTGCTATGAACATTGGGGTGCATGTGTCTTTTTGAGTTTGAGTGTTCTCTAGATATATGCCCAGGAGTGGGATTGCTGGATCATACGGCAGCTCTATTTTTTGTTTTTTAAGGAACCTCCATACTGTTTTCCATAGTGGCTGCACCAATTTACATTCCTACCAACAGTGTAGGAGAGTTCCCTTTTCTCTACACCCTCTCCAGCTTAAAAAAAATTTATTTTATTTTATATTGGAACATAGTTGATTAACAATGTTGTGTTAGTTTCAGGTGTACAGTGAAGTGATTCGGTTATACATTTACATGTATCTATTCTTTTTAAAATTCTTTTCCCATTTAGGTTATTACAGAATATTGAGCAGCATTCCCTGTGCTATACAGTAGGTCCTTGTTGGTTATCTATTTTGAATATAACAGAGTGTACATGTCAACCCCAAACTCCCAATCTATCCCTCTCCCCCACCCTTCCCCCATGGTAACCATAAGTTCGTCCTCTAAGTCTCTGAGTATGTTTCTGTTTTGTAAATAAGTTCATTTATATCTTTTTTTGTTGTTGTTTAGATTCTGTATATAAACGATATCATATGATATTTGTCTTTCTCTGTCTTACTTACTTCATTTAGTATGATAATCTCCAGGTCCATATATGTTGCTGCAAATGGTGTTATTTCATTCTTTTTAACTGGCTGAGTAATATTCCATCATATGTATGTACCACAACTTCTTTATCCATTCATCTGTTGTTGGACATTTAGGTTGCTTCCATGTCTTGGCTATTGTAAACAGCGCTGCAGTGAACAGTTGGGTGCATGTATCCTTTCGAACCACATTTTTCTCCAGATATATGCCTAGGTGTGGGCTTGCTCTCCAGCATTTATTATTTGCAGACTTTTAGTGATGGTCATTTATGGCCAGTGTGAGATGATACCTCACTGTAGTTTTGATTTGCATTTCTCTAATAATTAGCAATGTTGAGTATCTTTTCATTTGTAGTTTTGATTTGCATTTCTCTAATAATTAGCAATGTTGAGTATCTTTTCATGTGCCTGTTGGCTATCTATATGTCTTCTTTGGAGAAATATCTATTTAGGTCTTCTTGGACTAAAACAGATAATTTTTGACTTATATTAGCATCTCTCTTCTTTTATGCTGAAAATATTTTCTGATGATATTTCTTATTTACTGTATTTAAAAAGTAATGGGGCAACATTTCTACTAAAAAGAATACAGCTGAATACAGTTTGTGATTTCTTGACAGTTCCTTTCTTTTGCATACGTTCCCAGAGGGAGATACCTCAAATATGTTTTAGAGTCACTTGAAATAATTCTTCTGTATATATTCATACTATCAATTTGATATACTATTAGGTACATTTGTTTCAGTTATTTTTACAGAGCACTCTTTTTTTATCTATTTTAAAAAATTATGTAAGAGCATTTACATGGTTCCAAAATCAAAAAAATAAAGTACATTCAAAGACGTAGCTTTCATCCTTGTTGCCTGCACCCTATTCTCTTCCTCCCCTATATATAGCAGTTTATTCATTTTTGGTTTATTCATCAACTGTTACTTTTTCATAAATACATATTAGTATCTCCCTGTCTCCATTCTTAGATAAAAAGTGTCATGTAATAAATATTGTTCTGAGTTTCAATTTTTTACTCAACAATATATCCTGGAGATCATATCATCACACAGTAGCAATATATAAAGTTCTCCTTCCTTCCCTCCCTCTCTCTCCTTCTCTTCCTTTCTCCTTCCCTCTGCTTTTTTCCTTTCTTCCTTACTTTTAAAAATGAGATATAACAACATAAATGCAGTAAAGTGCACAAATCCTAAGTGTTCATTTCATTGTATTTTTTCATATGTATGTGCCTGTGTAACTACTATCAGATCAAGATAAAGAAATTTATCATCGCCCAAAAAGGCTCCCTTTTGTCTCTTCCCAGTCAGTATTCCAGAAATGAAATGATTATTTTGATGCCTGTTTTCATGGGATAGTTTTGCCTATTCTAGACATTCATATAAGTGGAATCACATGGATGTATAGTCTTTTACGTCTGGCTTCTAATATAATGTCTGTGAAATTTATCCATATTCTTGAGTATTTAGGAATTTGTTCTATTCTAACACTGTGTAATATTCAGTTAAATGAATATACCACAATTTATTTATCCATTTCTCTGCTGATGGACATTTGGTTATTCTTAGTTTAACAAAATTTTTAAAATTAAATTAATTTTTTTATACAGCAGGTTCTTACTAGTCATCAATTTTATACACACCAGTGTATACATGTCGATCCCAATTGCCCAAGTTTATTTCTAGTTTTTGGAGAATATTTTATTTTCATACGCATATCCAATTGTTTAAATGACTATGTCTTCTCCACTGAATTCCCTTTGTCAAAAGTGTGTTGACTGTGACTGTGAGCCTATTTCTAGAACCTTTACTCTGCTATGTTGGTCTGTATCTGTCCTTTCATTAGTACTTTACTGTCTTGGCTACTAGAGCTTCATATTTTCTTGAAATCAGGTAACAGGAGTTCTCCAGCTTTGCTCTTCTTTAGAAGAATTGTTTTGACTGCTTTAGTTTCTTTGCCTTTGACGTAAATGTAAGAAATAGCTTGTTGTTATCTACTAAAAATGCTAGGATTTTCACTGAGATTATGTGGAGTCTAACGACCAATTTGGGAAAAATTCACAACAGTACTGAGTCTTCTGATCCATGAACAGTGTGTTTGTCTCCATTCATTTAGATGTTCTTTATCCCAATTCTGATTTCTTTGATAAGTGTTGTATAATTTTCGATATAAAATACCTGCACATATTTTGTTAGATTTGTGTCTGAGGTGCTATTATAAATAGTACTCTTTCTTTAATTCTAGTTTCTAATTGTTAATTGTGAGTATGTTCAAATACAATTGATTTTTGTATCTTGCCAAACCCACTTATTAGTTCTAGGGGCTTTTTTTAGATTCAGTGGAATTTTCTAATAGATAATCATGTTGTCTGAGACTAGATGACAAACTTCATGGCTTTTATTTCTTTCTTGCCTTATCAAATTTGCTAGAAATTACCTCTTTTATGCTCAAACTCTTCATGTGTAAAGTTCAGGTGTTAGTCAATAACTTGAGGGGAATTTATATACAGCTCATGGGGCTTGCTTTCCTGAGGCTCCCTACTTTCTGTGATTTTAATTTTCAAGTTCTAGCTGCTTTGGCCATCTGAACTCCAAACTCTTTCTCCATAGCTCATTTAGACCACTGTATTTCTACTAGGGGTCTATGCTTCTGTTTACAGGAAATGGGAAAGCAACCTCAGGGAAAGCGCCAGATGAATATGCTAAATCTCACCACCTGTTCCTTTCTTCCCGCATGTACCAAAGCTACGTTCCCTCCAATGCCCACAGTTATTTTAAAATATTGTAATTTTTCAGTGGAATGATTAGTTTGATACTGGCTATCCAATTATGGCTAGCTTTTAAATGTACCTATTGGAAGCTTTTAAATGTACCTTTAAGTGAAAGAAACATAAAAGAAGCTGATATCAAGGATTTGGCTGTACAAGTAATTCTTAGACTTTCCCTTTTCTATATGACTCAGGCTCATGCATAAGTATTTAAAAGCGTTATGGAACACCAACCAGATTGAGGAGGAGCTGCTTTGGGATTAATCACAGAAGATCTGCAACATTGACATTGTTTGCTACCATTGTACAATGGTTAGAATTTCTAAAGTGGAATCCCAAAGTATGAATATGCACACATGATACTCCAGGAACCTTAGGTTTTTCTGGAATCTCTTGATAACACGAGTCCTTAATGTCAATACCCTTTTCTTTACTCTTAGAGTCCAGTCCAGGTACTTTGAGTATCCCTACACTTTTCTTGCTCCAAGCAATGACTCAAGAAGTATTAATCAGAAAGATTCTACCAAAATGTTGCTGATTCCTATCTCCATCTGAAATTTCTATTGCGCTTTCCAATTTTTATCTCCAAACTTGAGGCCTTTTTTATTATGCCATAAAATGCTTCCATTTGTTACATCTTCCTTCTAAACAAGCTCTTCTGAGTATGTAGCTATACATATTTAATCCTTTCTGGTTTGTTTCACACCTTCCTTTCATAGACTCTGAGCATTTACATTCTCAGTTTGACTTCAGATGAGTTTATACCTTTCCTTACCAAAATACAATGTTGCCTCCCATACTCTGGACCCTATGTAGAGTGTACATTTTTTCAAGAAAAAGACTTTGTCATCTCTATATTTTGTGCCTACCTCAAATTGTAACAAAATCCTTTGGTTCACAGCTGTTCTGTAAATGTGCTTACCAGCTAAATTACAGCATCATATAATATTGCCTTTCAGTTGCTATTTGTATAGTTTTTCAAGGTTATTTTTTTTTCAGATGTTATTGGTGTTCAACCTAAAATTAGCTCCTTCAGTAAACAGTTTGAAGCACAAAAGCTGCTCCAAGACACCATAAATATTTTTGATATCAATTGCCTCTTTAGTGCTATAGGACAGATTTTACCAACATTTTTCCATAAACCTTAACTTCAGGGATTTATAATTGCAAAAGTGAAAAAGAATGTAAATTAAATTTCAGGAACTCATAATGCTAAGCTGTTTTGGAAATAGAGCTAGTGCCACTGAATGTGTGTTGCAATTTGTTGTAGAAGTATTGGACACTTGGGTCATATGGTATCATGTCTGAGGTGATGGTGGTGGTCATTCTGCCATGCACAGCAGCCCTCATTTGTGATCTATTAATCTTCTGCAGTTGGCCTTCTTGTGACCAGATTAATTGCAGTAGAAAAGTGTGGACATTTTATAATGAGGCTCAATTTATTCTGGAAATGAAGACCGTAAATGAATGTTTTTCTTTTTATATTTCCTGATAGGACTTCAAATTGAGAGACAAAGATAAATGTTCAGAATAGCTAGAAGTTGGTCCTAGAAATTGAAAATGATCATGAGTTCTTTGAATTACATTTCTGTTAACATGGTGGCCTATTCCTTATTCTCCCCACACTGAGCCTTCCTTTTTTTGTCAGATTAATGTTCCTTCCTTATTCACACAAAAGATTAAAGAGGACATATGAATATGAAACGTATTCTTTTCATTAATCAAAGTTTTAATTCGTCTTCTTGATAGACATCAAAAGACACATTTCTGTGTTAGAATTAGAATTATATAATACAACTAATATGAAGTGGGTAGCTTTATTTTAAACATGTAAAAGTATTTAATATATTTCTTTATTCTCATTTTAGATGAGGAGATGTGTGATGGGTGATACTTTCCCAACGGGAATCACCCTGTTTTTTTTTTTTTTTTTTTTTTTCCTATAGCAGCCTAACCTTTTCTTCTCTTCGTGGGAATGACAAGGGTGTTTGATTGGAAGCAGTAGCTCTGTAGAGGGGGAGAAACTGTATCCAGGTGAAGGAAAATGGAGCTAATTTATTGTGATAATACAGTTCGAATTGTAGTGCTGTGAAAGACATTAGAGATGATCTATTCATGATTCTTATAGATGATGAAAACTGATATTCAGAGTAGAAGTGGACTTGCATGAGATCACATCACCATTTGGCTAAGCAGGAATATAGCCAGGAAGAATGCTCTTTATCACTCCATAATGTTTGCAACCCACAGTCAGTACTCACACTGCTCTTTAGTAGTCGGGAGCACCCTCAACCCCACAGGGTATACAGCAAGGGTTCACGAGAGGAATTCCTGCTTAGGGAATTTCATGACCCAGGGAAACTAGGGCATTCATGCTTCATTTTTAAAGATCTTTGTGACAAGGTATAGTAAAGTCAAATGAGCACCTATGAAGGAGCCTCATTCTCATGCAGGGTATCTGCCAGCTCCCCTCCAGCTACTTGTTCTCACACCTGGTGAGCCAGATCCCATCTGCTAAACCAGGAGCACAGCTCAGGTGAGATTTTCACAGAGGGAGGGGGAGAGGTAAATGCTACAGCAACTCTAACATGGCTGACTTTTCTGATTGGTGCCAGGTGGTTTTGGCATTGTAGATAAAGGCAAAGTGGTTAAATGTTGGAATGTCTGGTATTTTAAAAATCTGGGAAAAATACAAAAATGATACCAAACCAAGCCAAAAATGATTGAAAAATACTTAAATAATACCAGAGAAATTTCTTATTCCATCCTCCCTTCTTTGCTCCATGATACCCACTGGCATCAGATAAATGAGATTCCACCTCTTTTTCTATGGTTACACAAACAAAAAGAATTAGGATTTTATTTTTGTAAAAATGAAGCTGTGTTCTGCATACTTGGTTTCTATCCCCAACAATCATTCTTGGATTGCATTCCATATCAGTACCCAGCTACATAGTATTCCAAATTATGTATTATAACATCTCTGTGCTGAAGGATATATGTTACCTCTGATTTTTTTACTTACAAGTAATACTGGAATGAATATCCTATACCTATCTATGTAATCATGTGTGAGCATTTCCTTTTGCTAAATCTATGGAGGTTGAATTTCTTGGTCAATGCATTTAGGCATTGAAAAAGTTTCTAGATGTAGACAATTCATCTTGAGGATTTGATATATAGGTGAAAACCAAGGAAAAGGGGTAGATCTATATGAAAGTCCTAAATGTTCTCAGTACCAAAGATCTACAGAGATAAAGAAGTTAAAATAATTGGCTTTTCTTACTCATTTTGGTATTCACTCAAAGCAGCTGTGAACCAGGGCTCCTCAAGATCATACTCAGACTTGATGATTTGCTAGAAGGACTTACAGGATTCAAAAAAGCTGTTATATTCACAGTTATAGTTTATTACGGTGAAAGGATACAGATTAAAATTAGCAAAGGTAAAAGGTGAATGCGTGAAGTCCAGGAGGAACCAGATGTAAGCTTACAGGTCTCTTCTCCCAGTGGAGTCACGTGAACATGCTTAATTCTCCCAGCAATGATGTGTGACAACATGTACCAAGTGTTGCCAACAAGGGGAGCTTACCTGAGCCTTGGTATTCAGGGTTTGTAGCTTTAAAAGGTTTCAGGTTGTTCTTGTAAGCATGCAGCACCCACATGATTAACCTTAGCTACACACTATTCAACCCCCCAGAGATCAGCCTGGTAGAACATGGCCCAGGACCTCATGCATCCAAAAACAGGCATTCACCATGGGTCACATTATTAGCATAAATCATCTGGTCAAACTGATACAATCTTGCCCCAAGGCCTCAGGGATATAAAACCCTTATCAAGCAGGATATTCCAAGGGCTCAGAGGTTGTCTCCTAGGAGTTGGCCAAGGGCCAGTCCTCTTGAGATCAGGCCTTTCTGTAGAATGTGCAGGGGTTTGAGCAACCAGGCCCGAGTTAACCCTTTTCTGTACAGCCTCCTTGAACTTTATTGGAGTGATTCTGTCATCATAGGTCTAGATGTATTTGAAGAGAAGGAGATATTAGGGCTAACTGGAGGATGTTTGATCATTTCTTTATTTTAGGACTGAGCAATTTCTACTTATAATATGGAGCCATAATGCATGTGGTGGGGTCAGTGTCTGACCAGGGCTGACATAACTTGATTTGATCCTAGTCTGAGCAAGTCCTGAATTTGAGTCTGTAGAGACTCATTTACTCCCATAAAGATCAGGGATTTGTACATGGGAACAAAGCAAGACTTTTCAAGGATGGAAAGATAGTCATGTGTGTTTGAAAGAAGATGTACTTTTGGGGTATTGGTCCTTGGTCTGGTAAGGAAGAAGTGACATTAACAAATGTTAAATATCCAACACCAATTAATATCTATTCAAAAAACACAAACATTTGCTGTATACTTACTGTATGCAAGTACCATGATATCCAGGTGGAGACAGGACCAACAATTTTTCAAGGCGATAGGTGTTAACATTATAAAACTTTAACAACCCAATCAGTGACCCGACTCTAAGGAGAGTAAAATCCAGGACAAGAATACAATTTCTTGGTCATACTGAGATAGCAGGCAGAGAATTCAGAAATTGTAAATCCTACTCTTAAAGGGGAAAACAAGAATCTAGCCAGAGATGCTGGTCCAGAAATTAGGAACTTAGATAAGGAACAAGAAGAAGAGAAAGGGTAAGGATTCAGTCACTGGGAGCCTGGGTCACAAGTCAGGAAATCAATTACTGACAAATTGAAGTTTTCTATTAGCATGGAACCAGAAGTATAGCTAAAAGCCAGACTCTTACATTCACTGCGTATTATCAAGATTGGATTCAGAGCCTGAGAGGGACTCATTGGGTCCATTTGTAGATTAGAGCTATTCGGGGACCAGGTGTGAAGGGCTTTATACCACTCTTGTGCCTGTGTGTGGTAACTTTTGTTTTATCAAGAAGAAATGTGTTTTATTTATTAAGTTACAAAAAATTCAGTAGGAGATAGGAAAGTATAGATCCAGTTGGCTTATGGGAAAAGGGGAGGTGGGTGATATGAATTAAGGGGTGATAAAGCAAAAAACACGGAGGAAAGAGTTTCCTAAAGTGCAGTGATTTTAGATGGCTTATTAAAGAGATATAAACTTCACTCACTGGACAGCAGGTGGTGCCAATTCTATTCTGGTCCGTTCTCAGAAAGACTCATCCCTCCTGTTATGGGTTCAATTGTGTCTCTCCCCACGCTCCGAAAAATGAAGAAAGATATACTGGAATCCTAGTGATACAGAATGTGAACTTTTTGGAAATACAGTCTTGAAAGAGGTAATCAGGTTAAAATGAGGTCATTAGAGTGGGCCCTAATCCAATATGACTGGTATCCTTATAAAAAGGGGAAATTTGGACACAGAGACAGTCATGCACAGTAGGAAGATGATGTGAAAACACATGGGCAGAAGACAGCCATCTACAAGCCAAGGAGAGAAGCCTGTAACAGATCCTTCCCTCATGGCCCTCAGAAGGAACCAACCCTGCCGACGCCTTGATCTCAGACTTCTGGCGTCCACAACTGTGAGACAATACATTTCTGTTGTTTAAGCTACCCAGTCTGCAGTACTTCATTGCGGCAGCCATTTCAAACTAGAGTATCTCCTATATCTGCCTCTTATGGCATTTCTCATCCTGTGCTCTAATTCCAAGGACATGGTCCTTTCTTTGATCCTTATCTTATATTTTCATTTTTTTAATAGATTTTTTTTTGATGTGGACCATTTTCAAAGTCTTTATTGAATTTGTTACAATATTACTTCTGTTTTATGTTTTGGTTTTATTGACGGTGAGGCATGTGGGATCTTAGCTCCCCAACCAGGGATTGAACCTGCACCCCCTGCATTGGAAGGCCAAGTCTTAACCACTGGACCACCAGAGAAGTCCCTATATTTTCTTATCTATCAGTTCCCCTTAAAAAATATATTTGAGTAAACACAATCGGTCAATAAGATGTCATATTAAGTAAGTAATTGGATAGGTGGCAGGTAGAATATAGACTAGAGGGAAGTGGAGAAGAAAAATAAAGAATACACTAAGTAGAACAAACACCCTTGTGAAAGCACAGAACCATTCAAGGCTATTCAGTTTCAAGTAAGTTGCTGATTAGGATAATAAAAGGAAGGTGAGAGAGAACTAATTAAATCTTTGTCCTGGGGTAGTTTGTTCCTTCGCTGAATGAATACCTAAAACAATTCTCTAATATATTTACACTACATTACTGATAAATTTTGACATGTAGTGATTTTATTTTTGTTATTGTCAATCTGAAATTACATTTTGATCATTTTTTCTTTTTATTTATAATAGTTTTTGCTTTACTTAGTTGATATAAAAATTTATGGTGGGGCTTCCCTGGTGGCGCAGTGGTTGAGAGTCTGCCTGCTGATGCAGGGGACACGGGTTCGTGCCCCGGTCTGGGAAGATCCCACTTGCCGCGGAGCGGCTGGGCCCATGAGCCATGGCTGCTGAGCCTGTGTGTCCGGAGCCTGTAATCTGCAACGGGAGAGGCCATAACAGTGAGAGGCCCACGTACCGCAAAAACAAAAAAAACACAAAATTTATGGTGGTTTGTTCCTTCTGTCAACGTAAATTCCTCTCTTTGCTACTTAAGTCTTTGTCTGTAATTGGTATGTGTCCCTGGCTTACTTTTTTGTTCTTTACACTTGATAAATATATCTCCATCTTCTTGTTCTTGACCGAACTGCTCCCAATTCACTTCCTAGGGTCTGGACGGCGTTCATGTGGTGTGGCAACTGCCTGGTTGAGGTAGGATCTTATTGTATTTCCACTGCTTCTGATTCCATGAATCATTGTGGCACATGAAAAATCATGATCCCCAGCACCGACTTCATCCAGTGCTCTTCCATTCGCTTCCTCCCTCCAAGGTTCTACACTGAGGACTGTACCTCATGTTCCTTTCCCCCTTCCTAGTTAGTTGGTTCCTTGAAGTTGCAGCCTCCTGGTGTGTGTAAAAACAGATGTTGTACTGTTTGAGCAGTCTGGGGAGTGGTATTTCAGAATGAATTGCCACCACAGGAGAGAGACTTACTCAATTTTCCGTTAGTGCAAACATGGAATTTCTAACCTGAGGGCAACAGTAAGTATAATAGGTATTGTTTTTGCCCTCTTTTTATGCATTCTCCCATCTTTTGGTATCAAATTCAAATTTTCTTTGAGAGAATACTCTTTCTCTCTTCCCCAGAGCTGATAATGGGGTGGGAGTAGGGAAGCAAGTGTTCCCCTAGAGCACATTTTCCCAAAGTGATGCTGTCTCAGATAATTAAATCCTTTCAGAAAGTGTGTAGCTTTGTGTGTCCTCACCCACCCTGCAGGTAGAAAATGACAATATGTGATGCGGTTCCACTCAGTCCCTGTGTTTTTAAAAGGTGTCCTTCTCTGCATCTAAGGAGGAGACAGGTGGCTCGGGCACGGCAAATCAGAGAGCGCTGCATATTTCCATAGCCACAGTGATTCATTCAAAGGTGGGGTGTGACCTGGGCAGAGCCAGTGAGACATAATTTTCCCAGGCTGAGAAAGAGATAGATGCTCTTTCTTTTTGCATCTGAGCCCAGGAGAATATGATCTTGGAGCTGGTAGGGCCACCACGTAGAGCCTGAAATCCATTCAATTCAGCCTTTTTGAGAAAAGGCAGAGTCAAAACATGAAGAGGAGCTGAGTCTTACTAACTGCCTGAATTTTTATGCTAATCTGAGTTGAATTTCTGTCATTTGGAAGCAAAGAAGCACTGGCTGATATAGTGGCAGAGGGATGGATTGTCTCTCTACTTTCTTTTTGGTCATCTTGTTACCTACGTTCTGGTAGCAAAGGATGACCCATAGGTCACCAGTTATTTTTCATTCCTACTTTAATGGCCTCACAGTTAGTTGAAATTCCTTCCAAATTCTTAGGATACATTAACAGTCAGCCCTAGTTTTCTCTTTCTGGTTCTTGTACTTGTCTAGTGGGAGGTTGAGTGAGAATTAATGAAGGACTCTTTCAGATGCATTTTAAACTGGAATGGTGATGCTGATGACTGAGCTTTATCATGTTCTCATTTGACAATTTTTCCCAGTCCTCTCATGTTGATCCCTTATTAATTAGACTTTTTTAAGTTTGGCTGCATGTAGCAGAAAAGCCAAGCGAGAGTAGCTTAATCTAGTTATGTTTTCTGTTTTCCTCACGTAATGAAAAGTTGGAGGCAGGCAGGATAGGGATGGCAGGGTGGTCTAGGTTGTCATCAGGGACCTGACTTCTATCTTTCTGCCCAAATATCTCAAGCATGGTTCTCAGTCTTCGGGTCTCAGGGCCTTGATACAGAATTCCAGATGGAGAAGAAAAAGACTGAGGAACAAACACCATGTGCCGGCTGAGTGAATTGTTTAAAAAAGCCTTCTTGGGGCTTCCCTGGTGGTGCAGTGGTTGAGAGTCCGCCTGCCGATGCAGGGGAAACGGGTTCGGGCCCCGTTCCGGGAAAATCCCACATGCCGCGGAGCGGCTGGGCCCGTGAGCCATGGCTGTTGAGCCTGCGCGTCCGGAACCTGTGCTCCGCAACGGGAGAGGCCACAACAGTGAGAGGCCCGCGTACTGCAAAAAAAAAAAAAAAAAAGAAAGCAAGCCTTCTTGGAAGCCCTGCTGAGTGACTTCCACTTACTTCTCATTGGCTCAAACTGTCACATGGCCACTGCTAGCTTCAAAGGAGGCTGGATCGTATAATTTCTTAATTGGGCACATGGGTGCTCCAAAGAATAACAGTGTTCTTTTAGTAAGAAGGGAGAGGCTAGGGCTTCCCTGGTGGCACAGTGATTAAGAATCCATCTGCCAATGCAGGGAACACAGGTTCAAGCCCTGGTCCGGGAAGATCCCACATGCCGCGGAGCAACTAAGCCCGTGCGCCACATCTATTGAGCCTGCGCTCTAGAGCACGCAAGCCACAACTACTGAAGCCTGTGTGCCTAGAGCCTGTGTTCTGCAACAAGAGAAGCCACCGCAGTGAGAAGCTCACTCACAGCAACGATGAGCAGCCCCTGCTCGCCGCAACTAGAGAAAGCCCGCGCCCAGCAACGAAGACCCAACGCAGCCTAAAATAAATAAATAAATTAAAAAAAAGAAGGGAGAGGAGAATGGGTAATTGATAGGTGGCTGGCAGGCTAATCTATAAGGAGAATAGGTACTGGATGGGTAACTAAAAGTCTCATCTGTGAAGTCCTTAATGCAACAACCCTTTCTAACATACTCAGTGCTTTGTATCTATTCCTGTATTTTTTCATTTTTATAAATATTCTCTATTTTTTTTTTTTTGGCCTTGTGTCTCTTTGCTACAGTGCTCTGTTTTCTGAAGTCTCTGAAGCTCACACATACATATTGAAGGATACTAGTAGATTGCATGTTACTCGTGTTCAGAATTGTATTTTACATATTTAGGCCATGGAAGGACCAGTGGTATGCTGGAGCCTGCTCTACTGTCTCCTGAGAGTTGGTTGTTAAATTTTCAGGAATTTTGCAAGATGGCTGTTAAGCACAGTCATCATTAAAAAGTAAATTATGTAAACTTACAATGAAATAAGTTATATTAAAAACAAAGGAAAAAACTTACTTCTTAATTATTTTACTCTGTAATTATCCCTATGCTATTGAGGTTACTTGTATTTATTTTATCTGTGTGATGAAAATTAGATAACAGCATGCTACTGTGTATCTCTTCCCAATTCTGAATTCAATGACATCATGTTGGTAGCTGGAAGGGGCCATGGTGGGAATATTTACACCATGGAAATCAGCAAACACTACAAATTAAGGCTTGAGTTATTATTTTGTTGATTGTCTATCTAGACCTAAGAAAGTGGTGGAGGAAAGGCTAATAATGCAGATTAAACTTAAGTTTGTGATGTTTTTAGCTGTTTCATTGTGAATAGCACAAAAGAAGAAAAAATATTCTTTCAGTATTAGGAAATTATTATCTGGCTCAGCAGAGTTTGTTCACATAATTGGCGAACTGGTGAAGTTTCAACATACATCTTAACTGTTTCATATTCATCTTTCTCACTAACAGTAACCAAAACATCAACCAAAATTCAAGTCAGAATTACACTTAGAGAGCCAGTTGTTAAGCAGTTACTAGTAAACCATGGCTGGAGCCTAAAGGGGAAGGAAGTTATATTCTTGACTTCTAGACTAGAGTTAGTTTATGTTGGAAAGAAACATGAGAGAACTTGCTTTACTTTTCTTCTAGACTAGAGTTCGTTTATACTGGAAAGAAACAAAGGACTTGTTTTACTTGACTTCTAGACTAGAGTTAGTTTATGTTGGAAAGAAATATCAGAGAACTTGCTTTACTTGTAAGAGTCAACAGAGCATCACTAGACCCCGATTCCAGCTTCTGCCTGCCTCTTACGCTCAAATGGAATCTGCCTTGCACCAGGTTCACTGACACACTTTGATAATATTCTTTACTTTGTCCATGGTTTTCTTAAGTTATGCTTATTTGAACAAAGGGCTGGTTTGGAGTTTACCTACCTGTTTACCATTCATGAAGAACAGAGATTACTAAATGAATAGTCAAACAGGAAGGTGGAAGCACGAATTTTGAAGTACTTTCCCTGAACATTTGCAAATGGTTTTGTTTGCTGATGTTGCTAATTAGCTAACCGTTAATGCAGATCCTGAGGGCCTCCACTTGGCTGAGTTGTGTCAGTCACTAGGTGTGTTCAACTTACTAAAAAGTAACGTCATTGTATATCCTTACAAATCACCTATAATTAAGACTTTTCACTAATTCAGGTTTTTCTTCAAGTAGACTCAAACAAGTATTATGGTATAGAGTTATGCATAGTTCTTAACTATTATACAGTAAGTTGCATATAAGCTCACTGGAATGTATTTCTCACTGTTGTCAAAATTTTCGCATTTTTCATCCCTTGAGAGTCATCAGCCTCTAGTGTCTTTGTGTAGTTGTGTGTGCATGTGTGTGCGTGTGTGTGTGTGTGTGTGTGTGTGTACAAGCTAGAGGAGGGAAGAGTCTTGGGTCTTCTCCCCCTCCTTCACTGGATCACTGCTCTTGAGTCTTGTCTTCCCACCCACCACTCTTCATTCTACCGCTAGACATGGCTGTCGTTGCTAGAGTTAAATCCAACAACAAAAAGTCCATAGTACCTTTAAGACAGTGTTGTTCCTGTCTTAAGGGCCACTGTGGAGAGGGTTGTGGAGAAGGTAGAGGTAGTAAACACTTGGCAGGGCTCACTTCTCTTCGTGTTCCTCCTCATTTTCTTTAAGGACTTCACTGTGCTAAGTTGTATGAACAACAAGGATTATATAAATGGAAGACATTTAAAAGTTTATTCGAAGTGCTACCTTTCCCATGGTTCTATAGCAATGTATCCAAGAGCCTAAACCATTGTCAGCCACTTTGTGGGCCATTGTCACTCCCCTGTAACATTTCCTAACTTTACTTTTGTGTCCTCAGGTTTACCTTCTCTTCTACCGTCCTCAGGGTGAATCTCTGCTCATCTTTTGGAAACCTGTTCCACAGGGCCAAGTGTGGCTTCAGGATCTATCTCTTTTACCCAGTAGTACGTTTCTCAAAGTTTGAGTAATGTAGTGTAGAGATATGCCTTAGGGGCTCTAGGGAGACAGGGTAGGATGGCTTTTGAAAGGACTTCAGTCTGGAGTCTAGTCCTTTCCCTTTCAAATCTCTCTGTTAAGATGAGTGCAGATGTGCTCTTTATATTCCTTTTTGAGTAATATTGATAAAAGTTTCTCTCTCTCAAATACACACACAACACTAAAACACTATAGACACATATAAATTCTCAGAAATTAGTTTAGTATAGTATAAATTCACAGATGGAAGAATATTCTCAACTACATTTTAATTTGTGAAGTCACTTATCTCAAAATATAAGATTTCACATTTTATGCAGAGCATAATTCACTCATCTTCATTCATTCCTCTCCATTGCCTCTAAATTGTGCCCCTTCAAGTCTCACTGAAGATTAAAAAACCAACCAAATGGTATATACGTCTTAAAGAAAGCATTTAATGAAAAAAAGCCCCAGCTTGTGAGGGCTTCATTAAGCCTTCAGGTGACTTGTCACCTATTTCTTTAGTTTCTATCTGGATTGGAGAACGTTTGGTTTTCCATTCACACTTCTCTTCCCATCAAGCAATCTTCTACTCATTCTTTGTGACCCAATATTGGAAGCTTTTCTCAACTCCATAGACAATTGGTCACTCGCTTCTCTTTGCTCCTATATTACTTTATACGTATCTCTTCAACAGTCTTGGTCACCTGGTAATTATTTTTTTATATAATGGTGTAGATTGTATCGTCCAATAGGGTAGTCACTAGTCACATGTGGCTGTTTAAATTAATTAGAACTAAGTAAAATTAAATATTCATTTCATCAGTTGCATGAGTCATATTCCATGTGCTCCATAGCTGCATCTGGCTAATTGTTACCATATTGGTAAAAGAAATTATACAACATTTACATAATCACAGAAATTTCCATTGACCAAGCTGGTCTGTACTTCAGACTGTGAACTCTTGTATTACTAATCTTTGTGATCCTGGCCCTTAGTGTAGTGCCTGTAATAGATGCTCAATAAATGCTTGCTGAATAAATGAATGATGAAGAATTCCTTCATGTCACTTCTGAAGTCTAAGTTTTCTACAGATTTTCAGTCTCTTTTTTATTGGAATGAAGAATCTAGAGTTTGTTTCTGAAGTTTTAAGAGTACACTAGAAGTCACAAAGAATGAGTAGGAGATTGCTTGATGGGGAAGACAGGTACAAATAGAAAAACTAAACTTCCTCTAGCCCAGAGAAAATCTGAAGAAGTAGTTGATAACGAATCTGAAAGCTTAATGTAGTCCTCACAAGCTGGGGCTCTTGAGTGGCTTTTGAACAGTGAGGACTTTGCCTGGCAAATAAAATAAGAAAAGGGATTTGAGGAAGATGCACAGAGACAGGAACAAAAACATCAGGTTCAAAGAAATTTGGGGTGGCTTGTCCATGAGCTGGGAACTAGTGTCGGGCCAGGTACTGTTCCATATACTTTACATATATTTCCTCACTTAATTTTTAGGGAATAGTATTGTCTCCATTTTGCAGATGGGAAGACAGAGGCACATAGAAGTTAAATTCCTTGTTCAAGTAACTCAGGAAGTGACAGAGCCAAGATTCAAACTCAGGCAGTCTGATTTCAAAGCCTGGGCACTACATCTGTAAGTTAAGACTACCTCTCCCCAAGACTACCTCTTCCCATGAGTGGGAAAGGCTTAGAAATTAGGCTGGAGAGTTAATGAGAGCCAAATCATGGTGGGGCTTTCAGGGCCCCCTGAGGTGTTGAACTTTCCATAGCTGTGGATAAAAACTGTTTGGAGCTTTGTTTTAGAAATATCATTGTGGTTGTGGGAGAGGGGATTGACTATTGGGGGAAGATGTACTACCATGGGATTTATTACAAAAAACCTGGCCAAGAAATGGTATGGGTAGTGTACAGGGGGTAGGATGGAAAGGAGTTGGTTTGAGAGAGATTTAGGTGCTTTTCTCATTAATAAAAAGAGCTGAATGGAGGAAAACACTTCAGTTGTTAGCTGGATGTTGTCATCTACCTGTGATATCCAAAATGCTCTAGCTATCTTGTGACCATCAGGGGATGGTCCTGTTCCTGCATGGTAGGCACGCAGAGCAGAGAGAAGAAAAGAACCCAGAGGCTTTAAGATGTTATTCTGAAGCTGAAATAATTGGTCCAAAACTGACTCAAAGCTGCCTTTTCCTTGGTTTTCTAGTTGTGTGACATAATAAAAATTTTAATATTTAGACCTCTGTTAGTTGGATCCTCCATTACTTGTAGCTAAAAGGATCGTAATAGGTTCAACCACTCTTCTGGCATAAAGGTGATGATCCTCAGAACCCATTCATTATTTTATTTTATTTTATTTTTTAACATCTTTATTGGAGTATAATTGCTTTACAATGGTGTGTTAGTTTCTGCTTTATAACAAAGTGAATCAGTTATACATATACATATATCCCCATATCTCTTCCCTCTTGCATCTCCCTCCCTCCCACCCTCCCTATCCCACCCCTCTAGGTGGTCACAAAGCACCGAGCCGATCTCCCTGTGCTATGCGGCTGCGTCCCACTAGCTATCTATTTTACGTTTGGTAGTGTATATATGTCCATGCCACTCTGTCCCTTTGTCACAGCTTACCCTTCGCCCTCCCCGTGTCCTCAAGTCTGTTCTCTAGTAGGTCTGCGTCTTTATTCCCATCCTGCCCCTAGGTTCTTCATAACCATTTTTTTTTAAGATTCCATATATATGTGTTAGCATACAGTATTTGTTTTTCTCTTCATTCATTATTTTATACATTTAATAAATGTTAATTGAACATGTATGTGCCAAGCATGGCCCAGGTGCTTAGGCTACAGTAGAGAAGAGCACAGGTATGGAGCTGATGTCATGGAGTATTGTAAAAACAGAGAGAAACTTAGTGTGTCTGGAGCTGAGTGAGTAGGGGGGAAGAGTATTGTGGGACACAGAAAGATAGGCAGGAACCAAATTATGCAGGTAGAAAACATTGAAGAATATAAAATGAAGGAGACATGATCAGATTTGAAGTTTTAAAATGACATGCTAGCCTCTGCAGAAGCACTGAAGAAAGTTTAGAATAGGGGCAGAAAGGGCAACTATTTACACTAGACCAGGTAGAGATGAAATTGGTTTGAACTAGGGTGGTCACCATAGAAATGGAGAAAAATATGTGACTTCAAGTTATAATTTAGTGGTAGAATCATCAGGACATGATGATCATTTGGATCTGGGCGCTAAGGGAGAGACCATTGTCAAAGGTGACTCCCAAGTTTCTGGCACTAGGTGGAGAACAGCCCAGCTTTCTAGATAAGGAACGCTAGAGAAAGAGAAGATTGAGGTATAAGATTGAGGCATAAGATACAAGAATTCATTTTCGGACATGTTAAATATGAGATAGCTGTGAGACATTTAACTGGAAATTTTAAGAAATAAGTTAGAGATGTAAGTCTGGATCTCCAAAAAGGAGTCTGACAACTAAACACATGGGATTGCAAGATGTCTGCTTATAGGTCTTTGGCCAGGAGATCTTTAACAATAAATAGGAGCAAAGTTAACAGGAAAGTGAACTTATGCTCTCAGCCTCATCCTGGTAGACTTCCAACAATGCGAAGTAACCCGCATCTCTATGTCATAGACACAACTCTTAAAATATATCTCAAACTACTTCTTTTGCCCATCTTCACTGCTACCAATATAGTATTTCAACTGGACCAATGCCATAGACTCCTCATATCTCTTGGTGGAGATGAACAAGGCAGTTAGATGTGTGGTTTGGGGAGTTAGGAGAGAATCTGGGAGTAGAGATGTAAATTTAGAGTCATTGGAATAGGTAGGAGTTGGTAGACAAGGGGTCAGCGTAGGGAGTATTCTAAGAAGGAGGATAATGTATGAAAGCACAGAAATATAAGGTAGTATTGGTTTGGGGAACTAAAAATTAAAAAAGGAAACTAACATTGAGTATAATTAGTCACTGGTGGGGAGGGGAAGCTGGGGTGAAATGAAAGTAACATCGACATATATACACTACCGAATGTAAAATAGATAGCTAGTGAGAAGCAGATGCATAGCACAGGGAGATCAGCTCTGTGCTTTGTGACCACCTAGAGGGGTGGGGTAGGGAGGGTGGGAGGGAGGCTTAAGAGGGAGGGGATATGGGGATATGTGTATACATATGGTTGATTCACTTTGTTATACAACAGGAACTAACACAGCATTGTGAAGCAATTATACTCAATAAAGATGTATTAAAAAAATAATATGGTACATTGTTATTTAATCAATATAGCTTAAAATGTATATGGGTTGGCACATAGTTCTGGGTGAATGGGAGAGATAAGGCTGATAAAGGGACAAGTATATGGCCAGTCTTGCATACTACACAAGGTATTTAGATTTTGTGCTATATAACTCGATTTGCTTGGATGGTGTCAGAGGAGGCTTAGATGAAAACGAAAGAAAAATGTTCGTTCAAATTCAACAAATAATTATTGAGAACCTATTATGTAAGCTCTGGGTGATAAAAAATGAGGCCAGACTTGGTTCTGGCTTTTGAGATGATCATCTGGTCAGGAAATGAGATGTGCAAACTAATAACTACATTATGAGGTGGAACGTGAGGCCTGAGGGCTTTAAAGGCAGGAAATGTGGGAAATAAAGATGTTCCAGGGAAGGTGGGTGAAGAATGATGGGCATAGGCAAAGCTTTTGTGCATATGCAAGTGCATATGTTGTCTGTGCAGAGGAAGAAAGGACTGAGATTTTCATAGAGCATGTGGTGCAATCAGGAATAGATGAGGACAGAATTTGTGAGTAAATGAAAGTCATTCCATGAAATCCAACAAATAAAGATTCAGATTTAAAACAGATAAACTGTGTTACCAAGTGATATTTGGTTTTATGAAGGAAGACACTGTAGAATAAAAGCAGTGCTCTCCCCAAAGGTGGTAAGACAGAACTTTATTCAAAAATTTTTCTTTATATAACTTTCTAGCTCTAACTCAATGCAAGGTCTATCTGTCAGCTCCACACGCATGCCTCTAGCACTTCTCTTTCGGTACACGTGACTATACTGATACATCCCATTGCCTGAACCTGTATCAACCCCAAAACAACTAGGGGCACACACAAAGTAGAATTAAAATGTAGGTAATGAAAATAGATTTATTAATCTATTAATAAATAGATTATTTAATTTATTAATTTATTTAATTATTTAATTTTAAATAATAATTAAATAATTTTAAATAAATAAATTTATTAATTTATTTAATTATTTAATTTATTAATCTATTAATAAATAGATTACCTGAGCAGGTAGTTTGGGTGGCTGCTTTGGGGGAGGCTGATCACTTTGCTTTACAAGATAAGGTTATTGTGTAATGTTGGTCAAAATCTGCCCAGGGGAAGCAAACTGCTTTTATCTGTACTGCTGCTGGTTGGCAAACCATTAGACTGATTTTTGTGTTTGTTTGTTTATTAATTCTCCATTAAACCTGGGTAATACTCTAAGCATAAAGCAGCAAGCTTAAAATTAGAAAAAAATTTGAATTTACTCTGAAATCCTGGTAATACTTTGTAAAGGAGAAGGAAAAGCAAAACTGTTGGTCAAAGCTAGTTATTTTGCTAGAAAAAATTGGAAGGTTCATAAGGTAAAACAAAAAAGTTTTATTTTCATAGTCTGAGATTCAGAGCAAACAGGAGGAAAAAAAGAAAGTCTAAAGATCTTACCACTCATTTAATAACTAGTCCAGTGTCTATTTTAAAAAATTGCAGAATTAAGACTTGCATTCTGAAGTGGTGTGTTTTTTCAGAATACAGGTCTATTGACGCGTGTATTTCAGAATACAGGTCTATTGACGCCTGTTAACTGTGAGCTTCCCAGATTGGAGGTACACTATATCTTGCAGTTGCACGTGTGTGCGTGTGTTTAAAGCTTTTGCTAAACTGGATTTTTTCGTACCAATCTTACAGGAGGATTTGTGGAATCCTTTCCAGATATAATATTGCATTATTGTAAAAGCTTTACTCCTCTTATCTTTGTGGGCAGAGCGTCAGAATGGACTGCATATGAGGATTAAAATCAGCCCGTCCTGGAGTCAAATAAACCGGGATGGATTACACAAAACATTTTAACAAATACTGGAGGTTCTGGCTTGCCTTTATCTTTTACCTCTGAGATTTCAGAAGATGTTCCAAGAATATCATTTGGAGGAAAACAGAAATCAGATAAAAAGTTCAGAGCCATGAAGGCTGAACTTATGTAAAACATGGATCTTAGTTTCAGGAACCACGTAAATGCTTTTAAAAAAAAATAGTAGAAATATTCTTAGCTCTTCCTGCATTGGTGAGATGGGGCACCCCAAGGCCTTGCCCGGTGCTCTGCTCTCCCCAGTCTCTGTCAGAGGAGCTCATTGCCATTCCCTGGTTTCCTTTGTAACCTACCAGTGTGGGTCTGGGCAGTTTTCAGCTGCACTTCTGAGCTCACCTCACATTCGGGGCCATCCCACTGCCTGCGATGCTCTAATTGGAAGTTCTGGAACGTCTCTCATTCCATGTGGCTAAAACATAGACCAGTCTCTTTGTTACTTATTTGTTATTGCTAAAGATTTTGTGGGAAAATATTAAGTTAATATTAATAGTGTGGTCTAGTATTAATATAATACCTTTTCTCTAAAATGTTATAACCTAAGAACAGTTTTGGCCTGCCAGTGCCCCTAGAGAATTAGTAACAATGCCTCTTGCTGCCTCCATTTGAAGACAGGTGTTTTCTGTGTAATTAAATTATTAGTAGGTTATAAGTAATTCCTTAATTAATGTTAGTGTCAGTTAAAAAAAACTCCAAACTACAATGAACAGCATCTGACTTTTGAAGTAGGTAGAATAATTTACACAGGTGAGAGAAATAAACCTCTATCTGGGAGCTGATAGGGGAGAGGGAAAGAAAAGAGAGGAAAATGGGCTGTTGTCCTGTTCTTCTGGACACGCAAATCAGGGAACTCAGAGAAGCTGGTCCATTATTGAGCACATGAATGAATCTTAGAAAAGCAGCAATGCCCAAGCCAATCCACAGGGAGCAGAGAGCTGAAGTGTTCTGCAGATTAAAGATGGGAATTGAGTTTCAGAGGATTCCTGAGGGAGGAGAACTTGGGAAGCATCAAGTCTTTAGGGAATATTTAATGTTCAAATTTTGTTTGCCACGCAGTACATGGTACTCAAACTTCATGCCTTGCGTTTTGGGTAGAGACCAAAGAAAAAGGGTCATGTTCTTTCTCTGACACAGAACTTGAAGGACAGAGAAAGCATGTCTAGAAAAGACAAAAGCAACCTCTTTTACTTTCTCTCTTTCTATCCTGCCTCACTTAGGGAGAATCCCTGGTGAGGATGGGCAAGGTAGCCCGTTTCCACTGCCTGGGCATTGAGAAGTGCCTTCCTAATCTCTAAGGTCATCTGAGTTACACCTGGCTGTAGATGCCAGCTTGTTTGGCATTTTCAAAGGGAATTTTAGAAATTAGAAAATTATCTTTGGAGCCATCCTGTCCTGGATTTGAATCTTGGATCTGAAAATATATAAAACCTATATGACTATGGATAAATTTTAAGACTTGTAAAAAAAGTTTGACTCCTCGCCTATGAATAAGGGGCAATGATCCTTGCCCCAGAATGTACTGAATTATATAATATTTGTCAAGCAAGTGGCACTGAGCCTGATATGTGATAGGTATGCAATACACAGTACCTTATATTAATGTCAGCAGATTGAGTTTTTATAATGAAACTTCAGGATGCACTAAAGCTGAGGCAGGAGGAAGCATGGAGGTGGCTTACCCATTTCTCCTCTTGCCTCTTTCCTCCTTTTTAAGAATCGAAATTTTTTATTTTTGGGGGGGTGCGTTGGGTCTTCGTTCCTGCACGCGGGCTTTCTCTAGTTGTGGCGAGTGGGGACTTCTTTTCGTTGCGGGGCTCAGGCTTCTCATTGCAGTGGCTTCTCTTGTTGCGGAGCACGGGCTCTAGGCATGCGGGCTTTAGTAGTTGTGGCTCGCAGGCTCTAGAGCGCAGCCTCAGTAGTTGTGGCGTGCGGGCTTAGTTGCTCCGTGACATGTGGGATCTTTCCGGACCAGGGATAGAACCGTGTCCCCTGCATTGGCAGGCAGATTCTTAACCACTGAGCCACCAGGGAAGTCCCTCTTCCCTCCTTTTTAACCTTCGTTATCATCTGTTCTTCCGTCTCTCAACTGGCATTGGAATGATGTAAGAATTGAAGCCAGGTGGTAGGGTAGGGATTGCTAGCAGAGAGCAAAGAGGAAAGGAAATGCAAAGATGGGCGCTTAGCAGCAAAGAGAAATTTCCTTGGTCTTCTTGGTCCAGGCAGCATTTCCTGTGCTCACTTGGCTGACAGAGGAGGGATGCTCCCTTCTACCTGACCCTATCTCAATCCATCCTGTCCCTCGGGGCACCTCCTTGTAACTTTGTCTTGGGCACTTTTCTAACAGGTGCTTCCCACAGTTGTCACTACCAGGCATTAGGGGTGGATGGAGGTGGGAGGAGGGACTGGACTGTCCTGTGGTTATTGGATCCCCACTTCAGTTGGCTAATTACAGGTTGGCCCTACTAATTTATCATACAGAGCATGTCAGGAGGTAAAACAGTTTCCCACAGCCTGTTTTCTGTCCGTGGTGCCCGGCCCTCTTCTGCCCTGGACAGCCATTTCCTGCACCTCTGGGTCCTAAATTCTGTCTTCACAGAGGTTTCTTATGATTTTTGATCTTCTGAGTTCTGTTAACTTCTTCTGGGCATTTCCAAGTCTCAGTTCAAGGATGAGAAGGCTCAGTTCTACATGTGTCATCTTTTCCCACAACTCCCTTTGGAAATGTTCTGTTTTTGCATCTCTGATTCTGCTCTGATATACTCAGCCTATTAGAAAGTTTAATTTTTTAACAGGTCTTTTGAATCTGAATGAGTCTACTCAGTATTGTGGAACCTTGGTTACACAGATTAGGTAGGAAGGGAGGGTGACATTGATTTCAGATAAGGAGAAACTCCATTAGGTGCTCATTCTGTGTATTGGAGAGGTATTTTATAACTTGTTAAATGCATATTTTAAAAAGTACTTGCAAATTGACCCAAAGTATAATTTGAGAAAATGGCAAAGTGTCACACTTATCACTAAACTCTACAGGCTGGGTATCATCAGAATCATCAAGGTAGAGATGTCTTTTTATTTTCAGATCACAGTTAAGTATTCTAGATACAAGATGGAATAACAGATATTAAGAGCCTTCATCACAACATGCAAATAAGCTGTCTCAGGAGGTGAAGAATGCTGGCAATTTAGCTGAATTTGTTTCCTTTCTTGAGGAGGATTTGATCATCTGAAGGCACTGTGTGAAGGAAAACATTATAACTGCAAATCATGCCTTTATGAGAAACAGTGAAAAACCTATTCAATTCAGCTTGCTTGCTACATCAGCTTCCTTGTACTACGGAACTTCAAAATGTAATTACTGGGCCAAACAAAGACAATGAATTAAAAAAAAAAAAGTCATACAACCAAGAAAAATCACACTCCCCAATGTTTCCGTGGTGGTGGGTGATCCACACTGCTTCCACGCAATAAACAATCCTTTGGGTTTTCTAAAGCTTTATTAATATTACAGTAAATTAAGTATTCTCAGAGAGTGATTATTTTCCCTTAATGAGTAATAATAATTGTTCTGTGCTGGCTTAACATGGCCGCTTTTCTCCAAAGAACTGATAATCTCTGTACTTTTGTTGCACTTTTGTGTTTATATTTGTGATTTTATTTTTATCCTAGGATATTTCAAAATGAGATTATTACATATGCTATATCTGTGTCATTCAAGTGAATTTGTGAGACTAGAGAAAACATTAAGTGTTAGCTGGGCCATTTACTCTCTGTGTTGTCTTGGTCAGGTTAATTAATATCTTGTACTTTCATTTCTTCATCTGTATAATGTGACACAACACATGGTGTTTTTTGAAGACAAAAGAGACTATAAATGTGAAAGTTGTTAAAGCATGATACAAAATACAGTTATTAGTTGTTTCAGTTATTTATAAGATAATAATTACCACCATGTGAGAAACAGGTTTGTATCATTTACTCTTTCATATTCTGAGTTTTGGAGCATGTCTGCCTCAACTCAGAGGAATCTTTGAATCAAAATACACAGTGGTAAAAGTCCTTATTTCTAGTTTGAGCTTCTACAGTTACCTTCCTTTTTATTTCTCAGGAGTATATCCCACCAATGAATGGTCTGAGGGAAGAGAAACTTCAGCGCTACCCCACATACCCTACGACCTGTCTCTGTTGTATCCATCCTTTAGTGTGTATTTTACCTGTGAAAACATCTTTCTTCATAAGTGACCTTCATGCTAACAATCTGTTGCCTTTTTTTTTTTTTTCTGTTGCCTTTTAAGAAACGTATTCAGTTTATTTGACTTGATCTATCATCAAGACTCCTGCTTGGGCTTAAGCCATTATGTCCTCTGATAGATTTGCAAACCGACATTTTACCATATCTTTGGGTTCTGCATTCATGGTTTGTGTGGTTCAAGCGGTTCCCCATGTAGCATATTTACCCTTTTCTGTGATCATTGTATAAAGCAAGCACACCAAAGACTTAAGTCACTCATCTGCCCAGAAGGTTAAATTTGGTTCACTCCTTGAATTTGTTTGTAGGACAAAGGTTTAGACATCTTTAAAAGATGTCTATATCAGTATTAGTTGCTTTGTTTTATTCAATTGACCTCACCCATTTTAGATGGTTTTCAAAAACTTGTTCTATGAATTAAGTTTCTGGACCTCTAGAACTTATAACAATGCTCTTTTGCAATGATGGAGACCCATCTCTCTGACCAGGTTTAAGCACTCCGGGCCTGTGTGCAGCAAGATTCACAGTAGCCTGGAGACACTGCCTGGACTAATAGTTATATGATCCCCCAAAATGTTGTACTTAACTGGAAAATGAAACATGTCACACTCTTACATATTTGTCTTTTATCTTCAATATTGTGACTTTGTAGAACATCTTTATTTGATCTATCTGTAAAAATTTTTTACAGAAATTTCCAAGTGTTCCCATTTGGATTTAAGAGGTCCTTATGCTACCACTTTCAAGTTGATGAAATATGAACTCTTTAAATCCATGCCTTAAAGCGAAATGTCTCAAAGAGATAAATTCCTAAGAAAGATATGCCGCAAATTGAAAGTTATAATTCATTTTCATAGGAAGACAGCCAGGGGTTATTTTGATTTTAGATCATTTTATTCTGAATTTCTAAATATTCGATATCATTTTCCAGGCACTTGCTGTACGTTTTTGCCTGCATATAGTCTTCAGTAATTTTTGAAATATGAGTTGTTGGCTCACCTTTGTGACCTTAATGGTGCCTTCTGTTCTTCTTTGACGAAGGGGACTTACATTCATTGAGTACTAGGTCCTGGGTGCGGTGCTGGGTATATTACCTGCATTATCTTATTTAATCCATAGAGTATTATTATGAGGAAATATATTACTGTCCTTGTACAAATGAAAAAAATGAGGAAAAGAGAGCAACATATTCCGACATAATAGTAAACAAACTAGTATATGACAGAACTTGGATTGGATGTCAGACTCTGAAGTTTATGATCTTTCTACTATACCAGGTGGAGGTAAGAATGTTTTAAAGAAATCATCCAATTATAGTGAATTATCACAGTGTGCATGAATTTAATGTGTGTGTGTATTTAATGATAGTCTGCCAACTTGCAAGTAAAGATTTGAAGTATCTTGGAATCCCGGTGTATGTAGAGACCGCAGTTACAGAACCTAAACATGGCATGGTCTAGCATTTGCCTGCACTGTTGAGTCAGCATGGACATGACCCCCGCACATAACTTTGGATGCAGAGATCTTGCCTTTGGGTGTTTCCCTCTGCTGACATCTAGTGCAAGGGTATCATTGCTAATGAATGCAAAGAATTTAGAAAACTGGAATTTAGAAAACTCTAAGTTACCATGCAGTTCAGTGCCAGTGCTGTCCCGCTGGTGGGACTTTGAATCACTATGGGACCTAAAAGACGTAAAGTTAATTTAATCAGCCTGAGATGAAGCCAGTGGTCTGGTTACAGACAGGTTTAGAAATCAGCACTCAGGACCCAGTACTGATAGTGATTCACACTTCCATCCCTCTTGGAAGGAATAGGAATCGTGAGTGCTGAACAATGGGAGGATTAGGCCTTTTCATGATGACTCATATTTTTAAAAAATAAATTTATTTATTTTTGGCTACATTGGGTCTTCATTGCTGCGTGCGGGCTTTCTCTAGTTGTGGTGAGAGGGGGCTACTCTTCATTGTGGTGCACTGGCTTCTCATTGCGGCGGCTTCTCTTGTTGTGGAGCACGGGATCTAGGCACGCAGGCTTCAGTAGTTGTGGCACGCGGGCTCAGTAGTTGTAGCTCACGGGCTCTAGAGCACAGGCTCAGTAGTTGTAGTGCACGGGCTTTGTTGCTCCACAGCATGTGGGATCTTCCAGGATCAGTGCTCGAACCCATGTCCCCTGCATTGGCAGGCGGATTCCTAACCACTGCGCCACCAGGGAAGTCCCGATGACTCAGATTTGATACAGAAGAAGATTTTAATTCCCCAATTGAATGGAGACTTGGAAAATGCAGGCTTTTCTTATGGCTCTAAATTAGTAATGTGGCATATAGGTAAAATAACCCGGGCAATATGTGGCTTCAAATATTATTAAAAATCTACCTTTGCTTGAATGTGGAGAAATGATCATGTAAAGTATAATAACTTCCTATGCAGGGGAAATTATATATGCATATATATAGACAGAGGGGTAGAGCCATTGATCCATCTATCCATCCATCCATCCATCCATCCATCCATCCATCCATCCATCCATGTGCAACATAAGAATTAACAGTAGATTATGAGATTTAAGTGGGTTTTCTTCTATGGTCAATGGAACAACTGCAGTAGTAAAATTGAATCAGCAGTACTAATATCTGGATAAAAAATTTAAAAACCCCTCAATACTTGCAGTGACTCCAGTAAGGCATTATCCTGGCTCTGTGCTTGTATTTTTTCATTAGCAGAACAATGGTGTCCATGTCTTCTCAACTCTCAGAGTCAGGAATCAGAAGTTCTACTTTAACTCCTTTAAGTTTCCCCACATGTAAAACAAAAGAGTGAATTAAGTGATCTCTAAGATCCCTGTGAGCAGCTCAGGATATATGGAAAGAGCTTTTTTTTTTTTTTGAAGTGACCTTATTTATTTATTTGTGCACTCTATACACACATACATCTCATTGATATGAAATCAGGTTTCTATACCCTATACATTTTTTTTCCTTTCATGTAATTTTTTTAACATCTTTATTGGAGTATAATTGCTTTACAATGGTATGTTAGTTTCCACTTTATAACAAAGTGAATCAGTTATACATATGTCCCCATATCTCTTCCCTCTTGCATCTCCCTCCCTCCCACCCTCCCTATCCCACCCCTCTAGGTGGTCAGAAAGCACTGAGCTGATCTCCCTGTGCTATGCAGCTGCTTCCCACGACCTGTTTTTTTTCTTTTCTTTTTTTTTTTTTTTTTGCGGTATGCGGGCTTCTCACTGTTGTGGCCCCTCCCGTTGCAGAGCATAGGCTCCGGACGCGCAGGCTCAGCGGCCATGGCTCACGGGCCCAGCCGCTCCACGGCATGTGGGATCTTCCCGGACCGGGACATGAACCCGTGTCCCCTGCATCGGCAGGCGGACTCTCAACCACTGCGCCACCAGGGAAGCCCGACCTATCTGTTTTATGTTTGGTAGTGTATATATGTCCATGCCACTGTCTCACTTTGTCCCAGCTTACCCTTCCCCCTCCCCGTATCCTCAAGTCCATTCTCTAGTAGGTCTGCATCTATATTCCCGTCTTGCCCCTAGATTCTTCTGACCACTTTTTTTTCTTTTTTTTAGATTCCATGTATATGTGTTAGCATACGGTATTTGTTTTTCTCTTTCTGACTTACTTCACTCTGTCTGAGTGAAGTAAGTCAGAAAGAGACCTACTTACTTCACTCAGTCTCTAGGTCCATCCACCTCACTACAAATAACTTACTTTCGTTTCTTTTTATGGCTGAGTAATATTCCATTGTATATATGTACCACATCTTCTTTATCCATTCATCTATTGATGTACACTTAGGTTGCTTCCATGTCCTGGCTATTGTAAATAGAGCTGCAATGAACATTCTGGTACATGATTCTTTCTGAATTATGCTTTTCTCAGTGTATATGCCCAATAGTTGGATCGCTGGGTCGTATGGTAGTTCTATTTTTAGTTTTTTAAGGACCTCCATACTCTTCTCCATAGTGGCTGTTTCAATTTACATTCCCACCAACAGTACAAGAGGGTTCCCTTTTCTCCACACCCTCTCCAGCATTTATTGTTTGTAGATATTTTGATGATGGCCTTTCTGACCTGTGTGAGATGATATCTCATTGTAGATTTGATTTGCATTTCTCTAATGATTAATGATGTTGAGCATTCTTTCATGAGTTTCTTGGCAATCTGTATATCTTCTTTGGAGAATTGTCTATTTAGATCTTCTGCCCATTTTTGATTGGGTTGTTTGTTTTTTTGATATTGAGTTGCATGAGTTGCTTGTATGTTTTGGAGATTAATCCTTTGTCAGTTGCTTCATTTGCAAATATTTTTACCCATTCTGAGGGTTGTCTTTTCGTCTTGTATATGGTTTCCTTTGCTGTGCAAAAGCTTTTAAGTTTCATTAGGTGCCATTTGTTTATTTTTGTTTCCATTTCTCTAGGAGGTGGGTCAAAAAGGATCTTGCTGTGATTTATGTCATAGAGTGTTCTGCCTATGTTTTCCTCTAAGAGTTTGATGGTGTCTGGCCTAACATATAGGTCTTTAATCCATTTTGAGCTTATTTTTCTGTACGGTGTTAGGGAGTGTTCTAATTTCATTCTTCTACACGTAGCTGTCCAGTTTTCCCAGCAACACTTATTGAAGAGGCTGTCTTTTCTCCACTGTATATTCTTGTGTCCTTTATCAAAGATAAGGTGGCCGTATGTGTGTGGGTTTATCTCTGGGCTTTTATCCTGTTTCATTGATCTATCTTTCTGTTTTTGTGCCAGTACTATACTGTCTTGATTACTGTAGCTTTGTAGTATAGTCTGAAGTCAGGGAGCCTGATTCCTCCAGCTCCGTTTTTCTTTCTCAAGATTGCTTTGGCTATTTGGGGTCTTTTGTGTTTCCATACAAATTGTGAAATTTTTTGTTCTAGTTCTGTGAAAAATGCCAGTGGTAGTTTGATACGGATTGCATTGAATCTGTAGATTGCTTTGGGTAGTAGAGTCATTTTCACGATGTTGATTCTTCCAATCTAAGAACATGGTATATCTCTCCATCTATTTGTATCATCTTTAATTTCTTTCATCAGTGTCTTATAATTTTCTGCATAGAGGTCTTTTGTCTCCTTAGGTAGGTTTATTCCTAGATATTTTATTCTTTTTGTTGCAATGGTAAATGGGAGTGTTTTCTTAATTTCACTTTCAGATTTTTCATCATTAGTGTATAGGAATGCCAGAGATTTCTGTTCATTATTTGTATCCTTGTACTTTACCAAATTCATTGATTAGCTCTAGTAGTTTTCTGGTAGCATCTTTAGGATTCTCTATGTATAGTATCATGTCATCTGCAAACAGTGACAGCTTTGCTTCTAATCTGATTTGGATTCCTTTTATTTCTTTTTCTTCTCTGATTGCTGTGGCTGAAACTTCCAAAACTATGTTGAATAATAGTGGTGAGAGTGGGCAACGTTGTCTTTTTCCTGATCTTAGAGGAAATGGTTTCAGTTTTTCACCGTTGAGGACAATGTTGGCTGTGGGTTTGCCATATATGGCCATTATTATGTTGAGGAAAGTTCCCTCTATGCCTACTTTCTGGAGGGGTTTTTTCATAAATGGATGTTGAATTTTGTTGAAAGCTTTCTCTGCATCTATTGAGATGATCATATGGTTTTTCTCCTTCTATTTGTTAATATGGCATATCACGTTGATTGATTTGCGTATATTGAAGAATCCTTGCATTCCTGGGATGAACCCCACTTGATCATGGTGTATGATCCTTTTAATGTGCTGTTGGATTCTGTTTGCTAGTATTTTGTGGAGGATTTTTGCATCTATGTTCATCAGTGATATTGGCCTGTAGTTTTCTTTTTTTGTCTGGTCTTGGTATCAGAGTGATGGTGGCCTCGTAGAATGCATTTGGGAGTGTTCCTCCCTCTGCTATATTTTGGAAGAGTTTGAGAAGGATAGGTGTTAGCTCTTCTGTAAATGTTTCATAGAATTCGCTGTGAAGCCATGTGGTCCTGGGCTTTTGTTTGTTGGAAGATTTTTAATCACAGTTTCAATTTCAGTGCTTGTGATTGGTCTGTTCATATTTTCTGTTTCTTCCTGGTTCAGTCTCAGCAGGTTGTTCATTTCTAAGAATTTGTCTGTTTCTTCCAGGTTGTCCATTTTATTGCCATATAGTTGCTTGTAGTAATTTCTCATGATCCTTTGTATTTCTGCAGTGTCAGTTGGTACTTCTACTTTTTCATTTCTAATTCTATTGATTTCAGTCTTCTCCCTTTTTTCTTGATAAGTCTGGCTAATGGTTTTTCAATTTCGTTTTTCTTGTCAAAGAACCAGCTTTTAGCTTTATTGATCTTTGCTATCGTTTTCATTTCTTTTTCATTTATTTCTGATCTGATCTTTATGATTTCTTTCCTTCTGCTAACTTTGGGTTTTTTTGTTCTTCTTTCTCTAATTGCTTTAGGTGTAAGGTTAGGTTGTTTGAAATGTTTGTTTCTTAGGGTAGGATTGTATTGCTGTAAACTTCCCTCTTAGAACTGCTTTTGCTGCATCCCATAGGTTTTGGGTCATCATATTTTCATTGTCATTTGTTTCTAGGTATTTTTTGATTTCCTCTTTGATTTCTTCAGTGATTTCTTGGTTATTAAGTAGTGTGTTGTTTAGCCTCCATGTGTTTGTATTTCTTACAGATTTTTTCCTGTAACTGATAATCCAGTCTTAGCGTTGTGGTAGGAAAGGATACTTGATATGATTTCAATTTTCTTAAATTTATGAAGGCTTGATTTGTGACCCAAGATATGATCTATCCTGGAGAATGTTCCATGAGCACTTGAGAAGAATGTGTATTCTGTTGTTTTTGGTTGGAATGTCCTATAAATATCAATTAAGTCCATCTTGTTTAATGTATCATTTAAAGCTTGTGTTTCTGTATTTATTTTCATTTTGGATGATCTGTCCATTGGTGAACGTGGGGTGTTAAAGTCCCCTACTATGATTGTGTTACTGTTGATTTCCCCTTTTATAGCTGTTAGTATTTGCCTTATGTATTGAGGTGCTCCTATGTTGGGTGCATACATATTTACAATTTTTATATCTTCTTCTTGGGTTGATCCCTTGATCATTATGTAGTGTCCTTCTTTGTCTCTTCTAATAGTCTTTATTTTAAAGTCTATTTTGTCCGATATGAGAATTGCTACTCCAGCTTTGTTTTGATTTCCATTTGCATGGAATACATTTTTCCATCCCTCACTTTCCGTCTGTATGTGTCTCTAGGTCTGAAGTGGGTCTCTTTTAGACAGCATATGTATGGGTCTTGTTTTTGTATCCATTCAGCCAGTCTATGTCTTTTGGTGGCACATTTAATCCATTTACATTTAAGGTAATTATCGATATGTATGTTCCTATTACCATTTTCTTAATTGTTTTGGGTTTTTTATTGTAGGTCTTTTCCTTCTCTTGTGTTTCCTGCCTAGAGAAGTTCCGTTAGCATTAGTTTTAAAGCTGGTTTGGTGGTGCTGAACTCTCTCAGCTTTTGCTTGTCTGTAAAGGTTTTAATTTCTCCATCAAATCTGAATGAGATCCTTGCTGGGTAGAGTAATCTTGGTTGTAGCTTTCTCTCCTTCATCACTTTAAATATGTCCTGCCACTCCCTTTGGCTTTCAGAGTTTCTGCTGAAAGACCAGCTGTTATAACCTCATGGGGATTCCTTTGTGTGTTATTTTTTGTTTTTCTGTTGCTGCTTTTAATATGTTTCTTTGTATTTAATTTTTGATAGTTTGATTAATATGTGTCTTGGCGTGTTTCTCCTTGGATTTATCCTGTATGTGACTCTCTGTGCTTCCTGGGCTTGATTAACTATTTCCTTTCCCATATTAGGGAAGTTTTCAACTATAATCTTCAAATATTTTCTCAGTCCCTTTCTTTTTCTCTTCTTCTTCTGGGACCCCTATAGTTCGAATGTTGGTGCATTTAATGTTGTCCCAGAGGTCTCTGAGACTGTCCTCAATTCTTTTCATTTTTTTTTCTTTATTCTGCTCTGCAGTATTTTTTTCCACTGTTTTATCTTCCAGCTCACTTATTCATTTTTCTGCCTCAGTTATTCTATTGATCCCTTCTAGAGTATTTTTAATTTCATTTATTGTGTTGTTCACGTCTGTTTATTTGCTCTTTAGTTTTTCTATGTCCTTGTTAAACGTTTCTTGTATTTTCTCCATTCTATTTCCAAGAGTTTGGATCATGTTTACTATCATTACTCTGAATTCTTTCTCAGGTAGACTGCCTATTTCCTCTTCATTTGTTAGGTCTGGTGGGTTTTTATCTTGCTCCTTCATCTGCTGTGTGTTTCTCTGTCTTCTCATTTTGCTTATCTTACTGTGTTTGTGGTCTCCTTTTTGCAGGCTGCAGGTTTGTAGTTTTTGTTGTTTTTGGTGTTTGTCCCTAGTGGCTAAGGTTGTTTCAGTGGGTTGTGTAGGCTTCCTGGTGGAGGGGACTAGTGCCTGTGTTCTGGTGGATGAGGCTGGATCTTGTCTTTCTGGTGGGCAGGTCCACATCTGGTGGTGTGTTCTGGGGTGTCTGTGGCCTTATTATGATTTTAGGCAGCCTCTCTGCTAATGGATGGGGTTGTGTTCCTGTCTTGCTAGTTGTTTGGCATAGGGTGTCCTGCACTGTAGCTTGCTGTTCGTTCAGTGGAGCTGGGTCTTGACGTTGATATGGAGATATCTGGGAGATTTTCACTCTTTGATGTTATGTGGAGCTGGGAGGTCTCCTGTGGACCAATGTCCTGAACTTGGCTCTCCCACCTCAGAGGCACAGCCCTGTCGCCTGGCTGGAGCACCAAGAGCGTGGCATCCACACGGCTCAGAATAAAGGTAGGATAAAAAAAAAATAATATAAAATAAAATAAAAATAGTTATTAAAAGAAAAAATATTAAGAAAAAAATTTTTTAAGTAATAATTTAAAAAACCCCACAAAAACGGACAGACCAAACCCTAGGACAAATGGTAAAAGCAAAGCTATACAGACAAAATCTCACACAGAAGCATACACATACACACTCAGAAAAAGAGAAAAAGGGGGAAAAAATATATATATATCGTTGTTCCCAAAGTCCACCTCCTCAATTTCGGATGATTTGTTGTCTATTCAGGTATTCCACAGTTGGAGGGTATATCAAGTTCATTGTGGAGATTTAATCAGCTGCTCCTGAGGCTGTTGGGAGAACCTTCCCTTTCTCTTCTTTGTTCCCACAGCTCCCAGGGTTCAGCTTTGGATTTGGTTGCCTGAGGGCATCTGTTCTTAGCTCAGACAGGACGGGGTTAAAGGAGCCGCAGCTTCAGGGGCTCTGGCTCACTCAGGCTGGGGGAGGGAGGCGTTCGGAGTGCCGGGCGAGCCTGCGGCGGCAGAGGCCGGCGTGATGTTGCAGCAGCCTGAGGCGCGCCGTGCGTTCTCCCGGGTAAGTTGTCCCTGGATCCCGGGACCCTGGCAGTGGTGGACTGCACAGGCTCCCCAGAAGGGGGTGTGGATAGTGACCTGTGTTCACACACAGGCTTCTTGGTGGCGTCAGCAGCAGCCTTAGCGTCTCATGCCCGTCTCTGGTGTCCGCGCTGATAGCCGCGGCTCGCGCCCGTCTCTGGAGCTCCTTTAAGCAGCGCTCTGAATCCCCTGCCCTCACGCACGAGGAAACAAAGAGGCAAGAGAAAGTCTCTTGCCTCTTCGGCAGCTCCAGACCTTTTCCTGGACTCCCTCCCGGCTGGCCGTGGCGCACTAGCCCCCTACAAGGCTGTGTTCACGCCGCCAAACCCAGTCCTCTCCCTGCCAGACCGAAGCCCAAGCCTCAGCTTCCAGCCCCCTCCTGCACTGATCCTCTGTGCGGGAATCTCTCCGTTGTGCCCTCCGCACCTCTGTTGCTGTGCTCTCCTCCGTGGCTCTGAAGCTTCCCCCCTCCGCCACCCGCAGTCTCCGCCTGAGAAGAGGCTTCCTAGTGTGTGGAAACCTTTCCTCCTTTACAGCTCCTTCCCACTGGTGCAGGTCCCGTCCCTATTCTTCGTCTTTTTTTTTTTTTTTTGCCCTACCCAGGTACGTGGGGAATTTCTTGCCTTTTGGGAGGTCTGAGGTCTTCTGCCAGCGTTCAGTAGGTGTTCTGTAGGAGTCGTTCCACATGTAGATGTATTTCTGATGTCTTTGTGGGGATGAAGGTGCTCTCCACGTCTCACTCTTCCGCCATCTTGCAACTCCTCCGAGAGCTGATTTTTAAGTCTGACCTATGTTTAAATCCTGGCTTCATAACTTTCTAGTTATATAATTCCTCTGTGTCCTGAATTTTGTCTGTAAAATGAGAGTGTAATATTATTTCATATGGTTGATGGAAATATTAAATTAGAATAACAAAAATGTTTTAGTGCACTGTAGGTAAGCAAGGGATTTTTTGTTCTCTTTCTATAACTATAGGGACTAATTGAAATACTAAAACTTAGCTATTATTGTGGCTCTTTATTTTAACGGTTCAGATGAAACTGGTAAAAAGTATAGTATTACATGGGCCAGTATACAACAACTGCATTGAAATAAGCTGTGGTTAGGAGAGAAATATCTCCCAGGGCTGCTGTGGAAATTAAGCAAATAGAACATTTTTAAGTGACTTGTGGTTTCCTCCATTCAAAATATATTTACTGAAAGGGTGTGTGTGCTGGCACCATGCTGGGTGTACATGGGTGTGTAAAACCAGACGAGGTTCCTGTTCTCAGAAAGCTTAGAGTCTAGAGTGGGGAGACTCTCATTATTCAAAGCAGCATACTGCAGAACCACTCTGTAGCCTCTTCTCTTTGGAGAATAAATCCACATTTGTTCCAAAGGGATACTGATTACGGTAGGCTTCTGGTTACCTGGTGGCGAGTCAGGAGTAGTGCATGTGAAGTGATTTTGATATAAGGAGCTCAAGATCCTGCTTGCCCCAGTTTATCATGAGGGCATCTGTGAGCTGACAAAGGAAAGTGGCTAAGAACTGGGACCATTTTAGAGACCTGGGGAGACTCTGCCTCCTCATGGTCTGCCATGGTCTCTGTGCTCATGGTGTCTTTTTCTCTCTGTGGTTTTTTTTGCCTCTTAACATTGGTTTTCCATGACCTACCATGGCCCTGACAAGATTTCATGGCTTTGTTCCAGCTTCTGCTCACTAGCCCCCTCATTATCTTAATAATGTCTACTTAAAATTTCCAAGAGAGACAACTTGGATCTCCTCACCTTTTTGCTCCAAGTCACACCAGAGTCCCTGACCAGCCTGGAATGCTGCTCCTGATTCAGATCTACACTCCTTATCCTATCAGTTGTGGCCAGAGCTGCTGGACTAACTCTCAGCAGGAGGGGTGAGTAGGGAGGCCCTGGGTTGTTTACTGTGGGTCATCAGACCTCTACATAAAACCTGGATGAAATATTTACTCAGGCCATTGGCTTCATATACTCACCAAAACACTTTATGTTAACTCACATGTCTTCTCACGTACCTGACCTTGGGAACATGGGGCTGTGAATAAGTTATGAATGCAATGGTGGCTGGAATGTAATGGTCATGCCATTGAAAATTAGTACACGGATATTTGGTCTGTAGATTCATCTCTTTTTGGGCAGTGACCACCAATCTGACCAGCCTTAGGTGTAATGACAAAACTGAATGTGCGAAGTGGAGAAACACACACTAGAATGGTAACCTTTCCAAGAACCAGGTTTGGTTTTGGAGTCTTTAATCTCATAGCATTTGAACTTGACCACACTCTTTGAGTTCAAATTTGAGAATTAATTTGTTGGGGTACAATATTTGAAATTACTTTATCTACAAAAGTAATACAGAATAAACAGATAAATAAAATACAGATAATAAAAATAGCTTTAATCCTACTACTGAGCAATAACTGCTACTCACATTTTTATGTAATCCTTCCCCAAAGGGTGAAAGAATGTGTACAAAATATACATACTGCTACCTTTATAAACATGGGATTATACTGTTTATACTTTTGTAGTCTGTTCACCTCACAATATTTCTGGAATTTATTTCCATTTCTCTAAATGTTCTTTTAGTATATCTTTATTTATTTATTTTAACATCTTTATTGGAGTATAATTTTTAGTATACCTTTAATGGCTAATGGCATCCTGCTGTATGAACAAAACATATACCTCCTAAATTGTTAGGAAATTAAATGTAGTTCTTGTTATTACAAACAATATTGGAACGCATTATTTTCCCTAAATATTTGCCAGCCTCCATGAGGACTCCTTTGGGGTACCAGGTAGATTTGGTTGGTGCTGTGCCCAGATCCCCTTTACTAGACCAGTGCATCCATCCCCCTAGCTGCAGTGTTTTGGTTGCTAATGACTCACAGCTACTCGCTTTCATCAGATAGATAACAGCTCTCAGCTAATGGGAACCTGCTTGCTAAAAGGTTACAACTTCAACTGCTGGTGGCAGCTGCAAGCCAAAGACTGACTAATATGAGGATATATAAGACCAACCCTCTTGATTCAAGGTGGGGCCTCTCGACAGGGGCAGTTTAGGCTCCAGAGCTAAACTTTATCCTTGCTTGACTCTTTCCTCTCCCAGAACTGCAGGCCTCACTCTCTTAAAAATTTTCCCAAAGAGCAGTCCCTCAATACATCATTTGCACTAGAATCCAAGACTCCGGCTCTGTTTCTAGGGAATATGACCTAAGATAATATGAATACCTAGACGATATATTAAGAAAGAGAGCATGCATAAAGGGCCATTGACATTTTAAATTACATCTTTACTGAGAATAAAATTCATGTACTATACAATTAACCCTTTTAAAGAAATCAAATCAAGGGTTGTAGAATATTCACAGATATGTGTGATCATCACCACAATTTTAGAACATTTCATCACCTCAAAAAGAAATAGTTTAGCTCTCACCCCTTTACCCAACCATCCTTTCCAGCCCTAAGAAAGCAGTAATCTACTTTCAGTTCCTGCAGATTTGCTTAATTTGGATATATCATACAAACGGAATCATACGATTTGTGGCTTTTTGTGGCTGGCTTCTTTCACATAGCATAATGTTTTCAAGATAGATGAACATAGATGAACATAGAACATAGATGTATGTTCATACTAAAATTTCATCAATTGCCTTGTCTTGTTCTTGGAGAGAAAACATTCAATATTTCACAATTATGTATGATGTTAGGGGTCTTAGATGCCCGTCCCTTATTAGGTAAAAAAAGTTTCCTTTTGTTTCTAACTTGCAAAGATTTATTATAAACAACTGTTGAATTTTGTTAAATGCATATTTTGCATTTATTGAAATGATCGTGTGGTTTTCCTTCTTTATTTTTTTAACATAATGAATTACACCAATTGGGTTTTAATGTTAAACTAAGCTTACATTTCTAGGGTAAACTCTACTTGGTCATGCAGTATTTTCCTTTTTATTTTGCTGGATTTCATTTCCTAGAATTTTCTTAAGGAGTTTTGTAACTATGTTCCTGAAGGATGTCAGTCTTGATAAAGCTAAAAGAGATGAATTTGAGGCCATAGGTTTATAATGCACACAATTATTGATTTGAAAAGCAGTGTTGAAAGTTTTGACAATTTGTATGAATTTATATATAAAAAAGACTTACAAATCCTCTATTGCAAGTTGTCATGTAGATTAAATTCACAAAGAATAAAACTAGAATTTGGGGGCTTTTAGCTTTTATGTAGCAAAGGTATTCTGTGTCCAGATAACAGAGATTTCTTTTATTAATAAATTGTTCTAACTCTGTGTTTTTTGAATATGTTTAAATAACCTTGCAAAGGTATTATTTATTTTCTTAAAGTTAAAAATATCAATAGTTATGGTTACATATTTTAAAATACTGCATGTAACTATTTCTTATCTTTGGACATTTATGACTTATCTTCTGTATTTTTCTGACGAGTCATCTGGATTTTGCCTTTCCCAAACTCAAACCCCAAATTCAAAATAATAAAATTATTAAGATGGCCTTTATGTCTAAACTATGTTTGAGTTTCCTGGAATGGCCATCAGGAAACTCAAAGATTTCCTTCTTCATCATTATAAAAGAAAGTGTATAGGAATAATTATGCTTGCTGGGCATTCTCTACATTTTAATTAATTCACAAATATTGTGAGAGCTCTTTTGTTTACCAAACACAGGATAAAGGAACAATATATGAAATCAACAACTCAAAAGAGAATTTCAGCCTTCCTAGGGTATTTATGTATAAATAAAATATGTTAATATGAATAGATCTCAGTGATTGTGTATCTTTCATATTAAAATAAACATTATCATGTTCATGTACAAAGGCTGACAATATCTCCAGAAAGGTTTTGTTTCTAGGTTTTAATACTCTGTCAATCAGGGACAATTACAATACAGTATGGGATAAATTAAAGGCCTAGAGGTATGTCAGTTTTCTCACTTTTTATAATATAATCTTTCTCCCAGCATAATCAGTGACTAAATTTTTATAAAATTGATTATGTGTTATAGCTCAGTAGAAGGTTCCATTCTCCTTCATTCTGATATTGTTAGCTGTTATAATAAATTAACCAGAGCATTTAGTTTTATTGTCCACAGGGGTTTTTGCTGCTTCTTTTCATTCCCCTAAAGGCCTCTGATTGTAAGATTAGTACCTGGAATATGTCTTTTGAAAGGAATACCAAAAGAATCTGGGTAAGGGACTGTAACAGTTTCTCTCTCTCTCTCTCTCTCTCTCTCTCTTTCCCTTCCTCCCCTCCTCTTGGGATGCACTCTTGGAAAACTGTCACCATATTGTCAGGAAGGCAGGCCATATAAAAGTGTTCTGGCCAACATCTCCAGCTAAGGTCTCAACCCACGGCCAGCATTAACCATCAGTCAAGTGAATGAGCAAGCTTTCAGATGATTCCAATCCCATCCTTCAAGTCATCCCAGCTGGTGCCCAGTAAAGCAGGGGTGAACTGTCTTTACCAAGCTCTGCTCAGATTACAGATCCATGAGCAAATTAAATGTTGTTTTGAGCCACTAAATTTTGTAATAATTTGTTATGCAGATACAGTAACTGGAACTGGTTTTTGGTCTGGAACACAGTAACTGGAACTGATAGTATAGGGGATACATTTATAAGGATCACTGACCTCACCACCACCAACAGGTGACTGAGTCAGTATTCCCACAATGATTTGGGTTCAGAAGCAGAAAACAACATAAAGCAGGTTGCTTCTTTCCCAGATCATTGGCACAAGACTCCCAGATTCCAAGAGCCACTGATTTCCATGAGCTTCTTGGCACTTTTTGTTTGCTTTTATCTTCTTTGTTATTGTTACACTTTTATTTAAAAAGTATTAGTAGGCAACCCTGTTCTTTCATCACAGTAGTCCCAAATGTTTTATCCTTGACAATTATGAGATATGTGATTAATTCTTCAAATACTGCAAAGTTGAGTAACTCATACCCAAAGTAAAGGAAAGGCCAGCTGGTTATCTAAGGAGGATCGAAATAGATGATGGGATATATAAGTATGCTTCAAACTTTAATGATAATCTTTGTCACTGGAAGTAGAAGTCTACAAAAATGATTTTGATGTATTGGAAAATTATTACTCAGGGTAACCACCACCAGAAACAGGTGGAGGATGATTTCTGCATACCGGAATAAACACTTTTTTTTTATAAGTTAGAAATGTCTTAGTCAATCTGATAAAAACAGTTATAAATATTTTAAAAATTAAGTATAGCCGACTTACAATATAATATTGGTTTCAGATGTACAACATAGTGATTCAATATTTTTATAGATTATACACCATAAATTATTATAGTATTATTGACTATATTTCTTGTGCTGTACATCCTTGTGAATTATGTATTTTATAACTGTAGTTTGTACCTCTTAATCCCCTTCATCTATTTTGCCTATCCTCCCACCCTCCTCCCTTGTGGCAACCACTAGTTTGTTCTCTGTATCTGTGACTCTGTTTCTGTTTTGTTATATTTGCTCATTTGTTTTGTTTTTTAGATTCCACATATAACTGAAAACGTATGGTATTTGTCTTTCTCTGTATGACATATTTCACTTAGCATAATATCCTGTAGTTTCATCTATGTTGTTGCAAATGGCAAGATTTCATTCTTTTTAATGGTTGTTTAATATTCCCTTGTATGTATGTGTGTGTGTGTGTATATATATATATATATACACCACATCTTCTTTATCCATTTATCTGTTGATAAACACTTAGGTCGCTCCCATAACCTGACTATTGTAAATAGCGGTGCAATGAACATAGCTTAGGGGTCCAATATCTTCTCTAATTAGTGTTTTCCTTTTCTTTGCCTAAATACCCAGAAGTGGAATTGCTGGATAATATTCTAGTTCTATTTTTAGTTTTTTGAGGAACCTACATACTGTTTTCCATAATGGCTGTATCAGTTTACATTCCCACCAACAGTCTACTAGGGTTCCCATTTCTCCATATCCTCATCGACACTTGTTATTTCTTATCTTTTAGATGGTAGCCATTCTGACAGGTATGAGTTGATATCTCTTGTGGTTCTGATTTGCATTTCCCTGATGATTAGTAATGCTGAGCATCTTTCCATATACCTGTTGGCCATCTGTATGTTTTTGGAAAAAAATGCCTGTTTGGGTACTGTGCCCATTTTTTAATCAGATTTTTTTTTGATATTCGGTTGTATGAATTCTTTATATATTTTGTATATTAACCCTTTATCAGACATACCATTTGCAAATATCTTCTCCCATTTAGTAGGCTGCCTTTCTGTTTTGTTGGTGGCTTCTTTCACTGTGCAAAAGCTTTTTAGTTTAATGTGGTCCAATCTGTTTATTTTTGCTCTCGTTGCTCTTGCATAAGGAGACAGATCCAAAAAAATATTGCTAAGATTGATTTCAAAGAGCATACTGGCTATGTTTTTTTCTAGGAGTTTTATGCTTTCAGTTCTTAATTCATTTTGAGTTTATTTTTGTATATACTTTGAGAAAATAGTTTCATTCTTCTACTCAATATTGCTTAATTTGAATTTAGTTGTTACTAGTACAGTTAAACTTTCTTATGTTTATTAGATTGAAAAAATTTCTTCTGTTGTGAATTGAATGGTCACATTGAATATCTTTCTCATTAATGGGGTGTTCATACCTTTCTATTGATTTGTAAGAACATCTTATGTATATTAAGGATATTAATTGCTTATCTATCATATATTTTCATACAATATTTAGCTTCTAAATTAAAAAAAATTTTATAGTGTTCCAACATACAGAAACTTGTAATTTTTTTGTCACTCGATCTACTAATTTTTCCTTTATGATCTGCCTTTGGTGTTAGACTCAGAAAATCTTTTTAAACTCAAGATTACAAATAACCACTTTCTTGTATACAGTTGTAATTTCAATTTTTAAAATTAAATATGTCTATCAGATGTGACTTTTTTCTATGATTAGGATATAAACAGGTCATTTTTATATTTATTATCATAAAGCACAGCAATTAAGATAATTTATCCTCCAATTATTTGTTTTATTTACTTGTAATATAAACTTTATGATGACTATGAAAACACATTTTCCATTATATAAGTATTTTTAGAATCATCTTTTTGAATTCCTACAATAATTTCACAATCTTTCCAAAGTGTGTTCTTAATTTTTCCCTTCTTTTCATTCATTGCGTACTTATTTATTCACTCACCAAACAATTGTTGAGCCCACTAAATACAAAATGCTGTGCTAAACCTTTCTACAACATATTATCATGTTACTATTAGTAATGTACTAGTTGCAACTAAAGCAAGAATCATACGTGTTATAGACAAGGCTGTAATTTAGTTACATAGGGGAAATGTTGCCCAGCTTATTCTTATTGAGTTGCAATGTAGATGACCTAATTTGGGCAAAAAGTATTTTAATACAGATTATAAAAATATTTATTGCATATCTGTCTATTTTGAAATTACTGAATAAAAATGTATCAAAGTTTGAAAAAAAACTATCCTGGTGATTTAAAATAAAGATCTAATCCTATACATAATGGAGAAAATTATAAGCTCTAAAATGAGAGTTGTAGAAAAATATGCTATTGTTTATATTTAATGGTAAAAAGAATTAATGTCTGAGGCCTATAAAGCACAAATAAAAGTATCACAGGGAGAATCATAAATAATGACAAAATTATGAACTCCTCGTGTACACATTATGTATACAACGTATTTGTTACTGCTAGAAATTGATTTGTTCTTTGGTAATAATGGTACTTGTAGCTCTATATGTCTCAGATGCTTAAAAATAATTTCCAATCTGGAGACTGTGTTGACATGGAAATATTTACAGTTTCTTTCTGAGTGCAATTCTCAAGTCTCCTAAATTGACTTTTGCCCTCTATTTGAAATGCCCTATCCATCCTTTAAGGTCCTGGTTATTTTGCACCCTGTGTCAGGGATCTCCAAGACCACACTACAGTTCCATGATTCACTAGAAGGACTCACAGAATTCAGAAAAGTTATTATATTCATGGTTGCAGTTTAATATAGTGAGAGGATACAGATTGAAATCAACAAGGTAACCAGGTGCATAGGGTAGAATACAGGTGAGACCAGGTACAAATGTCCAGTTGTCCTCTTCCAGTGGAGTTGTATGGACAGTGCTTATTTCTCCCAGCAATGATGTGTGACAGCATGTACAGAGTATTGTCAACCAGGAAAGGTCACTTGAGCCTAGACCTGCAGAGATCTAATTGTAGGTGAGCTAGGTAGGTGTGGATCACACATGTGGCTGACCTTAGTTACTCAGTCTCCAGCTCATCAGAGATTAAACTGATTCAGTATGGTCCAAGGCACCCCCCCACCCCTTCCAATAATTCACATTGTTGGCATAAACTATCTGGCATTGGCCCAAGGTCCAGGTATACAAAGACAATCTTATCAAGCAGGATATTCCAAGGGCTTAGAGGTTATCTCCCAGGAGCTGGTCAAGGATCAGCCTTTTCTTTGTAATGTGCAGGGTTTGAACAACCCAGGCCTGCTGAGTTAACCCTTTACTGCATGTGTCCCATATTTGACATGCTGAAATCCTGCTCATTCTCTGAGGTCCAGATGATTTTGTACCTATCCATGAAACTCTTGCTGATTCTGTCTCCTCCACCGACTGGCAACAACTACCAGCGTTATATGTTTCAAAAGCACTTTTTATTGAACTGGTCTTATTATAATGCCTAACAATGTGAAAGGGAGTTATAAATTAAGCTAGTGCACAGTGTTTCTTCCCAGCACCTGGGACAAGAGCTTTCATGTAATAGGTGTTAAACGTTTACTGAAAAGAATTACTGTTACCTCTGCTCATGTTTTGGTGTTCCTACTAACTGGTGAACTCCTGATGATCAAGGACCATCTCGTGTGCATTTATTTGCTTTCCGCAGAGTTCAAGGCCTTCTGTGGCATGTGATGGTTAATTTTACGTGTCAACTTGACTAGCCTAAGGAATGCCCAGAAAACATTATTTCCGGATGTGTCTAAGAGAGTGTTTCCAGAAGAGATTAGCATTTGATTCAGTAGACTGAGTGAAGAGTACCCCCTCACCAGTGAGGGGTAGGCATCATCCAATCTGTGGAGGACATGCCTAGAACAGAAAAAAACAAAGGAAGGCCGAATTCTCTCTCTGTCTTCTTGAGCTGGGATATCCATCTTTTCTTGCCATTGGACATCAGAGGTCCTGGTTCTCAGGCCTTTGGATTCCAAGACTTACATCAGTGGACCCTGGTTCTCAGGCCTCAAACTTGGACTGGATTATACCACCAGTTTCCTGGTTCTCCAGTTTGCAGATGGCAGATTGTAGGACTTTTTGCCCTTCCATAATCACATGAGCCAATTCCTATAATAAATCTCTTTATAGATACAGATGTAGATATAGATATAGATAATCTCCTATCGGTCCTGGTTTCTTTGAAGAACCCTGACTAATACATGGAGTTAGGGATCAATATATATGTTTTTAATGGTATATTCATGAAGCATTGGTTACATAGAAAATGTTATTTAATCCTCACAAAGCCCTATGTAGTAAGTACTATTATTATTTTCACTTTACAGATAAGGGCTAAATCTGTGGCCACTTAGCCAGCAAGCAAAAGAACTTGGACTCAGCTGCACAGTCTGGCTTCAGGGCCCTCACTCTTAACTGCCTTGGAGCCTCCCTGTTCTGACCACAGTGCTACAGTACTGCTGGTGACTTTTATTTTATTTATTTTTTAACATCTTTATTGGAGTATAATTGCTTTACAGTGGTGTGTTAGTTTCTGCTTTATAACAAAGTGAATCAGCTATACGTATACATATATCCCCATATCTCCTCCCTGTTGCGTCTCCCTCCCTCCCACCCTCCCTATCCCACCCCTCTAGGTGGTCACAAAGCACCGAACTGATCTCCCTATGCTATGCGGCTGCTTCCCACTAGCTATCTATTTTACCTTTGGTAGTGTATATATGTCCATGCCACTCTCTCACTTTGTCCCAGCTTACCCTTCCCCCTCCGCGTGTCCGCAAATCCATTCTATGGTAGGTCTGCGTCTTTATTCCCATCCTGCCCCTAGGTTCTTCATAACCATTTTTTTCTTTTTAGATTTCATATATATGTGTTAGTATACAGTATTTTTCTCTTTTTGACTTACTTCACTCTGTATGACAGACTCTAGGTCCATCCGCCTCACTACCAATAACTCAATTTCATTTTTTTTTATGGCTGAGTAATATTCCATTGTATATATGTGCCACATCTTCTTTATCCATTCATCTGTTGATGGACACTTAGGTTGCTTCCATGTCCTGGCTATTGTAAATAGTGCTGCAATGAACATTGCGGTACATGACTCTTTTTGAATTATGGTTTTCTCAGGGCATATGCCCAGTAGTGGGATTTAGTTTTAGTTTTTTAGTTCTACTTTTAGTTTTTTAAGGAACCTCCATACCGCTGGTGACTTTTAAAAGACTGCCTCACCTTCCAAAAATATTGAACATTAGTTTTGACTTATTTCTTAAGCTATGGTTTCTTATATAACTACTGTTCAGGACTACATTGTCTTAGTTTAAAAATATGCATCAGTGACATTTAGTAGTCAAGTAACTTAATTTCACTATCTCTGAGATTTATCATCCCACTGAGGTATATACACTGTTAAATGTTGATGACTGAAATTACCATGTTATCTTTCAACAGTGGAAGCAGCAGGCAGAGCAGAATAATAATTTTATTTTCTGTAAACCCAGCATTGTCACTAGCTATATTAGGCATTCTAAAGAAAAGGGAATTTAATATATAAGATAGTGCAGAACACAAGAAAGTTCTTTCTATTTGGCAACTGTTATACACTGTTATAATTTTTTAAAGCTTTGCCTACAATGGGTGGATTAACACTTGACTGTTTCTACTTCAATTCAAGTTAAATTAATCATTATTTTTCTACCTCATGGATCAGAAGGTAGATACTTTTATGACTGACAGAAATCCTTGCATCTGAAAATTTCCAGTAATTGTTGAATACTCTTTGAAACTTCCAACTTCAACAATATTTCATAAAACTATGCAGTTGGCTTTCCAGGTTTTAAAGCAGATAACATATATAATGTGATTTTTTACCCTCTCCTTTGCAAACAGAAGTACATTCTCTCCTCATTGGCAATATGCTACTCTAGCATAGACCATTGGGCAGAGAGCCTAGTGTTTTCTGTTGCACCATGGTTTCTACTTAAAACATGGTGTCTTGCTCCTATCTCACTGTCAGACTGATTCCTCTTGAACAACAGTAGCAAAAATGATAACACTGTTAAGTCTCTCAAGTTTAGGCCCACCCCAGGCCACAGACCTATTTAAAAAGAGGCAAGATGTATATTAATATCAATATTTTCCCCATTCCTCTCCATTATGTAGTGGGTCTCTCCGGTTTCATTTCTATTCCTCTGTCTCTCTGGCCACACCCTGCCTCTGAGTCTTTTGCTGCCGCAGACAGTGTTTGGTGTCCATAACACTCCAGGCTGTATTTTCTCCCTTCCCTTCCTCCCCTCCCCTCCCCTCCTCTTTCCCCCTCCCTCCCTCCCTCCCTCTTTCCACCCTCTCTCCTTCCTTCCTTCCTTCCTTCCTTCCTTCCTTCCTTCATTTCTTTCTTTCTTTCTCTCTCTCTCTCTCTCTTTCCTTCCTTCCTTCCTTCCTTCCTTCCTTCCTTCCTTCTCAGCTCAGCACTACAGCTTTTGCTCTGATATTTCTTTTCTCTCTTCTTTGCTTATTCATCATCTGAGTCCCAGGATCAACCTACTTTATGAAAATTTTATTTTACTCACAGACTCTATCTCCTATGTTCCCATCCTACTTTGTCCATTGCTTTGTAAAAGCAATTTTTGTGTATTGAGGTAATTCAACTGCATACATGTATTTTTCCTTTGTGAGATTGTAAACTTCTTGAAGGGAGAACCTTGTAATAGTTCTCTTTTGCATTCTCATTGCTTATCACAGTGACATGCAAAAATTTTTTGTTGAATGATTTAATGTATAATTCAAAAGCACAGATTTAGTAATTACACCTGGGCTGGAATCTCAACTCTGCAACTTCCTTGCTGTGTAAACTTAGGCAAGCTCCATATCCTCTCTGAACCTCCTTTTTATTAATTAAAATGAGGACATTATAATCTTCCCCACAGGGTGATTGTGCAGTTTAATGAGATTATGTATATAAAGTTCCTAACAGAGTTTAACATGTATTTTTCTTCTAATAGATAGATAAAAGTAGTTTCATCCCCAACATTTGCAAAATATATGCTCAGTTATGTCAAAAGGATCAAATATAGCAACCGATGATTGAATGTGAGAAAAGAAAGTTATGTTAGAATTGGATATTTGTTACTGGGAATTTATAAAATGAATCATCTACATGTTGATTGAAAATTGACCATCCAAGGGTAGAGGTGGGAATTAGGACTATCGGGTAGATTTATCTTAATTTTATCTTGTAGAGGAAACTGGAAGCAATTTTTCCCTTTGTCTTTATGTGACAAATTACAGTGTTGTCCACAGTGTATGTATGTAGAGTGTAACTACGGTAATAGGTATATTTCCCTGTATACCTGCTGGGATTGGATACCTGGTTTATCACTTCTTTCATTCATTCTTTTCCTATTTAAATTGGTTAGAAATCTTTTGGTTGCAAGTGACAGAAAACAATTCAAACTAGCATAATCAATCAAGGGAATGATATGTCACCCTGACATATCATTATGTATGTCAGATTTAGATGCCAAGGATGCACGTGTGGGTATCAATTGGAAGGTACAATTGTTGACCCATTGTAGCTCTAAATTCCTCCTTTTAAATACAAAAATCACTGCTTTAATTCTAGGCTTCATACTCCACTGACTAGGGGAAAGAGAGAAAGCTTCTTCTTCCCAGGAGTGTTTAGTAAAGTCTTTCCACATCTCTTTGGTTCTGACTACGTAATGTGCTCATCTTTAAACCAATCATGGTAGACAAAGTAGATAGGAAATGCTGACGGACTTAAGCAAAATAGACTCCTCTCCCAGAGCTGGTAGTGTAGTGGGGTCAAGGCCATCTACACCATGTGACTGAGTTTGGGAGATGGATGCCACCAAAGGTGCTTTGGGTACAGTGGAGAAAGGAGAGGGGGCGACAGGGGAATACATTTCAGAGAAGGAGCAAATAAATACCCCCTCCACATCTACTGATTATCTACTCTCTACCTGGCACTGTGGTGGTAAATGCTGCTATTTTTTTGGCAGCCCTGCTCTCTTCCTGTTTCACAGGTAGAATATTGGACAAAAGAGAATGCAGAGGAGGTAGGAATGGAATATTCTTTTTTTAAGTGTGCTAAGTAGCACATGTTAATAGCATTATCCTGAATGTTGTTGAGAAGGTGTGAGCTTGCTTGTAATTTAGAATAGAGTCATTTGCTTTCATTTGATTTTTGTTACCATGGGCAGATATATTATGTTGGGTGTTTGCTCAGTTAAGTCCCTTGGGAAGCCCCCTCTTCTCCAACAAAGAGGTGCTTTCTGTTTCCTTTCATATGGAATATAGTTTAAAGCAGAATGGATTTTGAGCATTCCTGACAAAGTGAGTGGATCTTTTGAACGTGACATATGGAAAAATATGTTTTAAATCTTAGAGATGGTTCTAGCTTTTTACTTCCTGATTTTATTTCAGCCTGATTCACCTTGTTGCACATAAGACAAAGTGAATTGAAGAGTTAACAAATTATAAAAATCTATTGTGTTAATAAACATAATCTCACTCGCTGGAAATTTTATTCCAAATACTCCTACTCTAGGTTTCATAGGTATCAGAATGAAAATTTCTTGGTTTCTTCACTACATTTTGGTCAATTTTTCTACACTTTAAATGTGAAACATAAAGGGGACTGTGTCATGTAGTATGTAATTATTTTACCAGAAGAGAATAATTTTCTTTATATGATTATTATTTTATAAGATATTAATGAATATCTGGTTCAGATTTTATAAAGAAAATTTAAAAGACGTCAGTAGTGAATCACAAAATAAATAGGAGTCATACAAGTGAAGGTTTAATTTTGTGGATCCTTGTTATGGGCTGAATTGTGTCTCCCCAAACTCATATGTTGATATCCTAACATCCAGTACCTCAGAATATGACTGTATTTAGAGACAGGGCCTTTAAAAAAAGATGATAAAGTTAAAATGAGGTCCTAAAGGCAGACCCTAATACAATCTGACTTGTAAGGAGAGGAAATTTGGACACAGAGAGACACTAGGGATGCACCAGCACAGAGGAAAGATTATGTGAGGACACAAAGAGAAGGTGGCCATCTGCAAGCCAGGGAGAGAAGCCTCAGAAGAAACCAAACCTGCTGACTGACACCTTGATCTTGAACTCCCAGTCTCCAGAACGATGAGCAAATAAATTTCTGTTGTTTGTGCCAGTCTGTCTGTGGTATTTTGTTACCCTAGCAAAATAATGTAATCATCTATAAATGTGTATCTAAAGCCAGGTTATTTCCTTGTGAGTTTATTGAGGTCAGGAAATATGGTGGATTTGTCTATGCTTCCTCAACATCTAACCAGAGTCTGGCCCAGAGTAGGTACATGGGAAGTGTTTGTTGAATTGAATCGAATAAATAGAAACCATGTTTTGATCACAGCAGTGGCAGAGCAGCTGACTGCCAGCCTGGCTCTTTCTGGTTTCCACCTGAAGTTTCCAGACTGTTGTCTGTTTGGTTTTCCCTAAATAAAAATGGCTGTTTTTATTCTTTCTGATTATAAAGATGTAAAAGCATACACATATAGAAATGTGTGTTCGTTGTAAAAAATAACCTGGTAATGCATCAAAGTAGGAAGAAGAAAGTAGACATCCAGAATTTCACCACCCAAAGTAACTGCTATTCAAATTTCAGAACATATGTATTTCTCAAGGCTTTGAGGGGGTTTATATCAATATGGTTATTAATTTTTCTCTTACAAATATATGACATGATATATGCGCTTTTGTTGTTTTTGTAATATGCCTTTTCCATATAATGTAATTTGTATATCTTCCATACTAGAAAATAAACAAATATAAATTTATGGTAGCAATTTCAAGTGGCTGAATTAAATTACATTTAAGGTATGTGCAATAACTTATTTAGCCTAACCCCTACTGATAGTAATTAGGTTGTTTCTAGTATTTTCCTTACATGAATACTGCCGTGAGTATTAAGTCTTTTTGTTGTGGTTCTTATTATCCCTCTTTCTACTTCCAGTCTCTTTATTTATGAAAAGAGGAAAGTATCAGACAACACACTCTGTAACATGTGTGCAATTGTGGAACTGGTAATATAGACACAGAGGTAATATATTGATAGATGCCTTAAGAGGAAATCCTTGCAAAATTCCCTTTGCTGGGATAGTTCCATCTGCTCCCAGGACCCAAAACCTTTCCTGGGAGCTCCACACTCAACTCTCAAGTTCCTTCCTTGCTGTCTCCATTTTGGATATATCAAATTCAAGATGTCCAAAATGCGTCTTCTGATTTTGCTTCTGAAACATGTCTTTCACTAATGGATCTTTCCCATCTCGGCCGATAGTGCGATTGTTCACCCAGTTGCTGATGTCTGGAACAGAGAAGTTATCCCTGACTTTTCGCTTGTCCTTACTTCTCACACCCATTTCATCAATGAGTCCTTGTTGATTTTACCTCCAAAATTTATCTCCAACCTGCCCTCTTCTTCCTGTCTCCACTGTTCATTTTGTGGCAGGACACTTCTACCTCTTGCCCAGAGTATGGTAACAGCCTTCTCGTTGGTCCCACACTCTCCTCTCCTGTTTCTTTCTGCTGCAAATTGATCATGCTACACCCCACCGATAAAAGCCTCAATGGGTCCCCTTTGTACTTTGCAAGGAAAAGTTCTAACTCGTTGCCTTGGTCTACACACTGAATAATATTGCATTTGTTTATGTCCAACATCACTTTGCACTGCTCTCCCCTGCATTATACCACTTCAGCCCCACTTTCTTACAGTTTCTTTAATATCCCAAACTTTTCTGCACCTGCAGCTTATTACATGGGCTTTTCCCTCTGCCTGGTCTGCTCTTCCTTTTACTCCTTTTGGGCTTAGGTTCTTTCCTCCCTCTTAGTGTGCAGCTTAAATGTGACTTCCACAGAGAGACTTTATTATAAACTTTTAATCTAAAGTATGTCTCCTTTCCCTTTTCTCTTTGATCTCCATCTTTTGTTTTTTCCTTTCTTAGAACTTTTTTTTGGTATTTGTAGATATTTCACATCTTTGTTGGTTTTCTTACCCATTGTCTCTCTCCTCTACTGGGAGCCATGCTTGGATACCAGTGCCAAAGACCTTCAACCTGCAGGCTTAACTCCACTCAGAGGCTGAGGCAGTCTTAGGACTTAAGGAGGTATGTTCCCACCAGATGTGATTTTGCTGCCTAAGCCCGAGGTGTGGTGACGGGGATGACTGCTAGGGGCTTGCAGCATATTGAGCTGCAACTTTCATCCCATCCCCTTCTCCTGAGCACCTATTCCATATGATGGGGCTTCTGCCTCCAGTTTGGGTTTAAATTTCAGTTGCCAGCTAGGGCTGATGGTTCCTTGACTACAAGCATACCTTGGAGATACTGCAGGTTCAGTTCCAGACCACTCCAATAAAGCGAATATCACAGTAGAGTGAGTGACAGGAATTTTTAAAATTTTCAGTGCATATAAAAGTTATGTTTACACTATACTGTACCCTATTAAGTGTGAAATAGTATTATGTCTAAAAAATTATATACCTTAAATAAAAAATACTTTATTGCTAGAAATGCTAATCATCATCTGAGCCTTCAGCAAGTTGTAATCTTTTTGCTGGTAGAGGATCTTGCCTCAATGCTGATGGCTGCTGGCCGATCAGGGTGTTGGTTGCTATGGCCATTTCTTGAAATATGACAACAATAAAGGTTGCTGTGTTGATTTACGATTTTTCTTATAGCATGCAATACTGTTTGGTAGCATTTTATCCACAGTAGAACTTGTTTCAAAGTTGGAGTCAGTCCTCTCAAACCCTGACAGTACTTTATTGACTGAGTTTGTGTAATATTCTAAATCCTTTGTTGTCATTTCAACAATCGTCAAAGCGTCTTCACCAGACGTAGACTCCATCTCAAGAAACCACTTTCTTTAATCACCCATAAGAAGTGACTCCTCATCTGTTAAAGTTTTATCATGAGATTGCAGCAATTCAGACACATCTTTAGACTCCACTTCTAATTCTAGTTCTCTTGATATTTCCACCACATCTGCAGTTTTCTATCATTGAAGTCTTAACCCTTCAACATCACACACGAGGGCTGGAGTCAGCTTCTTCGAAACTCCTGTTAACGTTGATATTTTGACCTCTTCCCATGAATCATAAATTTTCTTGATTGCATCTAGAATGGCGAATTCTTTTCCAGAAGGTTTTCCATGTACTTTGCCCAGATCCATTAGAGAAATCACTATCTATGGCAACTGTAGCCTTATGAAACGTATTTCTTAAATAATAAGACTTGAAAGTCAAAATTACTCCTTGATCCATGGGTTGCAGAATGGATTTGTGTTAGCAGGCATGAAAACAGCATTAGTCTTGTTTGTACATCTCCATCAGAGCTCTTGGGTGACCAGGTGTATTGTCAGTATTTTGAAGGAATATATATTTTTTCTGAGCAGTAGGTCTCAACATTGGGTTTCATATATTCAGTAAACCATGTTGTAAACTGTGGATGTGCCGTTATCTAGGCTTTGTTGTTCCATTTATAGAGTAAAAGCACAGTTGATTTCACATAATTCTTAGGGGTTCTAGGATTTTCAGAATGACAAATGAGCATTGGCTTCAACTTCAAGTCCCCAGCTGCATTAACCCCTAACAAGAGAGTCAGCCTGTCCTTTGAAGCTTTGAAACCAGGCATTGACTTCTCTCTAGCTATGAAAGTCTTAGATGGCATCTTCTTCCAATAGAATGCTGTTTCATCTACACTGAAAATCTATTGTTTAGTGTGACTTTCATTAATTACCTTAGCAAGATCTTCTGGATAACTTGCAGCTTCTACATCAGCTGCTTCACTTTGTACTTTTATGTTATGGAAATGACTTCTCTCCTTAAACCTCATGAACCAACCTCTGCTAGCTTCAACCTTTTTTCTGCAGCTTCCTCACCTCTCTCCCTTCATAGATTTGAAGAGAGCTTGGGCCTTGTGCTGGATTAGGCTTTGGCTTAAGGAAATGTTGTGGCTGGTTTGATCCTCTATCCAGATCATAAGAACTTTCTCCATATCAGCAGTAAGGCTGTTTCACTCTCTTATCATTCATGTTCACTTGGAGTAGCACTTCTCATTTCCTTCAAGAACTTTTCCTTTGTGTTCACAATTTGGCTAACTGTTTGGTGCAAGAGGCCTAGTTTTTGGCCTATCTTAGCTTATGACAGGCCTTCCTCAGTAAACTGAATCATTTCTAGCTTTTGATTTAAAGTGAGAGAAGTGTAACTCTTCCTTTTACTTGAACACTTAGAAGCCATTGTAAGGTTATTAATTGGTCTAATTTAAATATTGTTTTAATAGGGGGGCTCAAGGAGAGGGAGAGAGATGGGGAATGGTCGGTCAGTGGAGCGATCAGAACACACAAAACATTTATCAATTAAGTTCACTGTCTTATGTGGGCACAGTTCATGCCCACAAACAATTACAATAGTAACATCAAAGATCATTGATCACAGATAATCACAACAAATGCAGTAATAATGAAAAAGTCTGAAATATTGCAAGAATCACCAAAATGTGACACACAGACATAAAATGAACAAATGCTGTTAGAAAAATCATGCTGATAGACTTGCTTGATTCAGGGTTGCCACAAACCTTCAATTTGTAAAAAAACGCAGTGTCTGCAAAGCACAATAAAGTAAGCCTGTATAACCATACCAGGCTGTCTCCCTGCAATTCGACTTGTTCCCAATTCCATCCCTAGCCATTGGCTAAGATGCTGCCTTTAATCAGAGTATTCTCTTTTACTTGTCCTTCTACTCCTCCCTGCGTGTTTCACCACCTGACTGAAAATTCTGCTACTGTCTAGAGCTTCCTGTCATGCTTCACTCCCAGGTATAAATGATAACCTACACTGGAATCAAGCTCACCCCTACCCCTTTGGCTATTAGGATTTGGATTGCTTGCTGTCCAGTTTCATTGGAGCCAAACTGTAGGAAGAGGGGTTTTGAACCAAATAGTTATGAATTTGAACTCTGGTTCTGACACTTATTAGCTGTGTGATCTTAGGCAAGTTATTGACTTCTCTGAGTCTCAGTTTCACCGTCTGTAATATGGGGGTAAATAATATCTACCTTGAAAATTTGTGAGGATTAGTGATTACCTATGACAAGTAGCTAGTGCAGAGCCTAGCATATAGCTGGCACTCAAGCCTCCCCACCCTGCTCGCTCTATCCTCTGTCCCTAGCTTCCTTCTCCCATTCTACTAGCCCATGGCACAGATTCCGTCCTTTGACTACAGAGTTGCATGGGCTGTTTCAGGCTGTTCTTTCTCTCTTGATTTGAGCTGAGCTGACTGCTTTAACTTCCTGAGTTTATGTTTTCTTTTTGGCCCCTATCCTTTAAACAAAAATTCCTTTTTAACTGCCTCTAGTTTACACATCTCAGCCACTTTGATCTATTTCTTTCTAGCATAAGAGCCATTTGTTCTATTTGGAGGTAAGATGCATGCCATAGTTTTTTCAAGGAACCCTATAGTCATCTCCAGAGAAGATTGGCCTGGTCTCCCCAAAGATGATGTGTAGGGTGGATGGCATTCATTACATTCACATGCAAAAGCTGTTCTTTTGAACAAGAGTATTTTTTGCGATGAATTTTTAAGTGCACAATTTATTTATTTTTTTTCAAGGTTACAATTAGCATTACATGACCATATGACTTTTCTGGAAGGCATAAAGCTGCTTTCTGGAGCCCAGCACCCTCAGACACCTTGGCAGGAATGGCTGGGATCCCATATGTTTCTTCATTCCTCCTAGACAGTGCTGACATTTGGGGATTTATTCTTAGAGTTTGCTTCTTTGAACATGTTTGGTTCAATTAGTCTACTGAAGCTGAGGTGGAATAAACTGTTTTTTAAAGAAGTGGTACCATATTCAGAACAGGATGTTTGAGACACAACAGATGGGCTTGTGATCAGGCTAAATTGCCATTTATCAAATTTAGAGTAAACTTAAGTAGATCCACAGCACTTAACCCAGTTCCTTAAAAAGTAGAAGCTCAAGAAATGCTGGTTAGAAGAAAGAATGAATCATAAACAACTAATGGCTGGAAATCTGTTGACACCTTAGGGAAAGGAGAATATTTAAATAAGTTGCAGATCATTTAATCTTAGAATGTCAGATGTACTACAGTGTGAATAAATTGTCACTAATTTTCTTTTCTGAGATTAAAAGGTCAGAGCTGCTTTACGTGGTAGTGGGTTACCATTTGTTGAGGACCTACTGTAATGGGCATCTGTTCTTTTTGTTTATCCAGCATCTCTGTTCCTTTTGGGGAACTGCCTGTCGTCGTAGTCAGTGAGATGATTGAATACGGTATTGCCTAGCACATGTTCCACGCTGAGCCAGTTCCTGTACTGTGTACCCTACACAACCATTCTTGGTGCAGGCAAAGACATGCAGATGTGTGACACAGGTAGTTCTCATCAGGGTCTTCCTCTGGACTGAAACATAGATATTGTAAAGAGAGGTTTCTATTTGAACTGGGATTACTATACTCAGAATTGGTGAGTCTGGGCATTAGATGCAGGTAAATGTTTAATGGCCGTCTCTGGCTGACTTCCAAAAAATGCATGTAATATATATATATATATATAAATTTATTATAAAGTCGACTGATATAAAAGGCATGTAGCACATAATTTTCAAGAAATGTTAAAATATTCAGTACTCTTCCTTATGAATTCCATATAGCCCATTGATTCTCACAAGATACTTTCACTGATTTTTGCTTAACTCTTGAGTTTGTGGTCAACCTATGGTTGTCATTGAGTATCATGTAGTTCCAACATAAACACTGGTTGATATTTTCATTTATCTTAATGATAGAAATCCAACAATGAAGCTATATGCTAGAACTTACAGTCACGCTAGTGATATGAGTGACTTCTTTGTTGAATTGTTTAACAGTTTTTGAATACTGGAAGAATATTTCCTTAAATGTTTTGTTGCTATTTACAGTGTGACAGCTATAGACATGAACACTTTAAAATTTAACCCTCATTATTTATAATCTGCATTTTCTCCATCATTTAGATAATCAACAAAACAGTAAATCATTTAGATTATCATTTTGATAATCAACAAAACAGTAAATCAAACCCTGATTTGTAGCATCCAATATCCATGGCTGACGTCAACATTCCAATGTGACATCATTGAACATGGGGTTGAAAATTGATGTGCAGTAGCACACCAGTATAGCGGATTTCCACTGTACAGATATAATAGGAATCAGTAACCTTAAGAGCATGGATAATACTAAAATGTAGTAACATAATTAGGAAGTGAATTTTGAATATTGATTGCCTTCCTTTTAATATAATTCATTTAATTGCAAATTACTATACTTTTTATTAATGATTATTTTTAGCCACTCACTCACTAGATCCCTGAAAATTTAAAAGTTGGCTTTCACAAGCCAGTAGAAGCTAGTTCCGGCACATCACTGAACAAGGGCTGTTGTGGTGTGGATAATTCCTTCACCTGATAGAGAGGATCTGTCTGCAGAAAACAGGCTCCTCCTCAAGGGAAGCACTGTGGAGAAAGGGACCAGCAGACAGGATTCTGCCCAGGGATTATCTCCATTTCTTTCTGTGTTCTAGCTAGATGGACCCAGACTTTTGTTGCTACCAAATAGTCCTGAAATGTGGAGAGTTCTGTACTTTATATTTATTACTTCCATTTAAAATGGCCTTCATTTTACAGGTGAAGTATTTTGGTTATTAAACGCTGTCTCATTTAATCTTGAGAACAATCTATAAGATGTCTGAATGCATGTTTTCCTTTGTTCTCATTTTTCCGATAAGCCATGAGAAGTTAAGTGACTTGGGCTTGGGTGAATTCAAGCCCAGCTCTGTCTGACTGCAAAACAACTTCCTCAGCCTGCCTTCTCAGCAAATGTAGGTTTACTGAACAGCAAATATATCAGCATCTGTAAGATTACTAAGCTTCTGCCCTAAAGAAAAGAAAACATTTGTTCACTGGCTTCTTCCACCTCTTAGCTCCCTCCCCAGTCTGCCATGATTCCTTAAAGCTCCCTTTTTGGCATTTCTTAGATATTTCATCATAATATTTCATCATTTCATTTCATAATTTAATCCTCTTGTTCTCTCAAACCTAGAGATGTTAACAGCTTAGGGAAATACGCTTAGGGAAATAATATTATCCTGAAAGAAGGCAGACAAAAAAGAGTACATATTGTATCATTTATATACTATTCTAGAAAATGCAAACTATAGTGAAAGAAAGCAGATCAGTGGTTGCCTATGGACCAAGGAGGGATGGATTGTAAAGGGGTAAAAGGAAACTTGGGGAGTGAAAGATATGTTCACTACTTGATTGCGGTGATGATTTTAACATCATGTATGTCAAAAGTCAATAAATCCAACCCTTGAAATATGTGTAGTTTATTGTATGTCAGTTATACCTCAATATAGCTGTTTGTTTTTGAAAACAAGTTGCTTTATACTTATTCCCTAGACATTTTATGCGTGTGTGTCTATCTTTCAGACAGACTTTTGCTTTGGTTTTTAATGATCTGTTTAAACAACTGACAGTGAACATTAACTAGAAACATTAAAGTCAGTAGTAACATGAAATATTAATGTATGGAAAGGAAAAACAAAACCCCAATCTTATAAATCACGATTGAGTCATAAAATCTATAGCCTTTTACCATGTTCCAGCTTACAAGTCAAGATGTATGTTGTAGAAATCAATGAATATGTAATGTTGCGCATTACATATGTTTTTTCCATTAGCCTGTATTTTTAAAGATCTTTTCCATATTTCTACATAGTCCGTGAATTTGTCAATTCTAATGGAATTTTGCTGAAAATTAAATTAACATATCATGATTTGCTTGTTCATTTATTCATATCTAAATATTTGGGTCATTTAAGTTTACTAGTAAGAATGCATAGTTTAGTTTTAGCAATTTTTATAAATTTATTTTTTCATTTGAATCATCCCCTTGCCATATATTATTGATATTCCAATGTGACATAGGGGAAAGGACATTGAACATGGTGTCTGAAGAACTGGGTTGAGCTTTGACATGCCACATACTGGCTGAGGATCTTCTAAAAGTCACTTAATATATCTGGGATATTTAAAAAAGATGAGCAATAAAAATAATTATACTTGTTCTATTAATCTCACAAGGTGTGGTTGAGAATCATGGAAAAATTTACAATTATAATTATTATCCATTAATTCATTGGGCTGTTTTTTCATTGGAACGTCTTCTGTATAGATTTGTATTCATTCCAAGCAGATTTTGAAGAAAAAAATGTTTCCCAATCATATTAATTATGAATAATTTTTCTCATTCCTTCAAATTCTTCTTCATCTCCATTATGCTTTCTGTGTATGTGCAGGTGATATAGTTTGATGTAATCAAACCTGCTAACCTTGTTATTTATAATTTCCTGTGCTTCAGAAATAATTTAGAAACCTATTTTAAACAGTTTTAAACTATTTAACTCAGTAGTATATTTCGAATTTATTGTGGTGTATGGTGTGAATTGTGGCTAGAAATTAAAATTTAATTCTACACTAAAATTTTCTCAACAGCATCGAATAATTAACAAATCAATTTACTTTGTGGCCTGCATGTTCTAGGTAGGCACTGAATAAGAGCTAAAGAAACATACATATGGAAGACTCGATCTCTGACCTTAAATAGTTCATAGTGTAGTGAGGGAGACAAGTAGGTAAAACCAATAACATATATGATATAATTTCAGTGGGTTTCACTTTCTCTTCTTCCTGGGTGACCTATAGGGCATGTGAGAATCATTCCATAACATGTCCGTGTGCCCATCAAGGTGTGGGGAATTTCTCTGCTAATTAAGGTCCTATCTCTCCAACCATTTCTCCTCTATGGCCTTCTTGGCTTCCTAGAATTCTACCCAGGAGATGAGGCAGATCTTCTCTGTCTTGACTCCCATAAACCTATTGGGGTTTTTGTGATTTTCCTCGGAAATCTAGGGCTCTGCCCACTTTGCAGCAGAGATAGGATGTTCTTACTCTTTGCTTCCTCTCCTGCTTGTCTCCCTTCCCTGAACACAGGGAAATTTTTTCTCATCTAGGCTGGAAGTAAGAGCATTAGGGATAGCTGGTTCTTTTTTATTTACTAAATAACAGTGGTTAACAGAATAGTTAAGCATTTGGACTCTGAAGACAGAATACCTGGGTACATAATCCTGGCTACATCACATACCAGTTTTGTGACCTTTTGTGACTCTCTGTGCCTCAGTTTCATTTTTTGGTTCAATGGGAATAATTTAAACACTTACTATAGTGCCTGGCACATAAATGTTCAATAAATATTTATTTAATTGAATGAAATTCCGTTTTCCTCTACTAAAATTAAATGAGATTAAATGAGAAAATGCCTGTTAAGTACTTAGAACAGTGTCTAGCACCCAGTAGGAGTACACATAGCCTTTATTATAATACTTTTCTTGTTGCATTTCTGCTTTTCCAATGCCTAGGACTTTGAAATTCAGAAGTCAAGAAGGGGTGAGTTATGGTGAGGAGCAATGATGCAATGAAAGCAAGAGAGTAACAGTAAATATAGGGGTTGAAGGGGAACATTTATTAATCTTTCAAAAATATAATCTCTTCATATGCAGGGATCTCTTATTTTGTTTCCCCAATCATGATCTTTTCTTTCCCCAAATCATTAAAAAAAATTGAGATATAATTGACATACAACATTATATTAGTTTCAGGTGTACAACATAATGGTTAGATATTTGCATATACTGTGAAATTATCAACACAGTAAGTCTAGTTAACATCCATCACAATGCATAGTTATGAAAAATTTTTTTTGTGATGAGTCCCCAAAGATCTTGTACACCAATCATATACAGATTCCTTCTCCTAAAAGAAGTTACTTTTTTACTGAAAACACATCTTTCATTGCCTACAGAATAAACCCAAACTCCTTAATGATGTGTCCCTAACTGTGTCTCCAATTCTCCCATTTGTCTTTTTCTTTTTTTTTAGTTTTTATTACAGTATAGTTGCTTTACAGTGTTGTGTTAGTTTCTGCTGTACAGCAAAGTGAATCAGCTATACGTATACATATATCCCTTCATTTTTGGATTTCCTTCCAATTTAGGTCACCATGGAGCATTGAGTAGAGTTTCCTGTGTTATACAGTTGGTTCTCATTAATTATCTATTTTATACATAGTATCAATAGTGTATATATGTCAATCCCAATCTCTTAATTCATGCCACCCCCACCCTTTCCCCCTTGGTGTTCATAAGTTTATTCTCTACGTCTGTGTCTCTATTTCTGCTTTGCAAATAAGATCATCTATACCATTATTCTAGATTCCACATATATACATTAATATATGATATTTGTTTTTCTCTTTCTGATTTACTTCACTCTGTATGACAGTCTCTAGGTCCATCTACGTCTCTGCAAATGACCCAGTTTCATTCCTCTTTATGGCTGAGTAATATTCCATTGCATTTATGTACCACATCTTCTTTATCCATTCCTCTGTTGATGGACATTTAGGTTGCTTCCATGTCCTCCTGGCTGTTGTAAATAGTGCTGCAAGGAACTTTGGGGTGCATGTGTGTTTTTGAATTATGGTTTTCTCTGGGTATATGCCCGGTAGTAGGATTGCTGTATCATATGGTAGTTCTAGTTTTAGTTTTTTAAGGAACCTCCATACTGTTCTCCATAGTGGCTGTATCAATTTACATTCCCACCAAGAGTGTAAGAGGGTTTCCTTTTCTCCACACCCTCTCCAGAATTTTGTTTGTAGAATTGTTGATGATGGCCATTCTGACTGCTGTGAGATGATACCTCATTGTAGTTTTGATTTGCATATCTTTGATAATTAGTGATGTTGAGCATCTTTTCATGGTTTGTTGGCCACCTTTATGTCTTCTTTGGAGAAATGTCTATTTAGACCTTCTGCCCATTTTTAGATTGGGTTATTTGTTTTTTTGATACAGAGCTGCATGAGCTGTTTGTATATTTTGGAGATTAATCCCTTGTCAGTTGCTTCATTTGCAAATATTTTCTCCCATTCTGAGGGTTGTCTTTTCATCATGTTTATGGTTTTCTCTGCTGTGCAAAAGCTTTAAAGTTTCATTAGGTCCCATTTGTTTATTTTTGCTTTTATTTTTTTTACTCTAGGAGGTGGGTCAAAAAGGATCTTGCTGTGATTTATGTCAAAGACTGTTCTTCCTATGTTTTACTCTAAGAGCTTTATAGTGTCTGGTCTTACATTTAGGTCTTTAATCCATTTTGACTTTATTTTGTGTATGGTGTTAGGGAGTGTTCTAATTTCATTCTTTTACATATAGCTGTCCAGTTTTCCCAGCACCACTTACTGAAGAGACTATTTTTTCTCCATTGTATATTCTTGCCTCCTTTGTCAAAGATTAGGTGACCATAGGTGTGTGGGTTTATCTCTGGGCTTTCTATCCTGTTGCATTGATCTACTTTGCTGTTTTTGTGCCAGGACCATACTATCTTGATTACTGTAGCTTTGTAGTATCGTCTGAAGCCAGGGAGCCTGATTCTTCCAGCTCCGATTTTCTTTCTCAGAATTTCTTTGGCTATTCGGTGTCTTTTGTGTGTCCATTCAAATGGTAACATTTTTTGTTCTAAATCTGTGAAAAATGCCATTGGTAATTTGGTAGGGATTGCATTGAATCTGTAGATTGCTTTGGGTAGTATAGACATTTTCACAATATTGATTCTTCTAATTCAAGAACGTGGTATATCTCTCCATCTGTTTGTGTCATCTTTGATTTCTTTCACCAGTATCTTATAGTTTTCTGCGTACAGGTCTTTTTCCTCCTTAGGTGGGTTTATTCCTAGGTATTTTATTCTTTCTGTTGCAGTGGTAAATGGAATTGTTTCCTTAATTTCTCTTTCTGATCTTTCATTGTTAGTGTATAGGAATGCAAGTGATTTCTGTGTATTAATTTTGTATCCTGCAACTTAATAAATTTATTGATTAGCTCTAGTAGTTTTCTGGTGGCCTCTTTAGGATTTTCTATGTATAGTATCATGTCGTCTGCAAACAGTGACAGTTTTACTTCTTCTTTTCCAATTTGGATTCATTTATTTGTTTTTCTTCTCTGATTGCCTTGTCTAGGACTTCCAAAACTATGTTGAATAATAGTGGTGAGAGTGGACACCCTTGTCTTATTCCTGATTTTAGAGGAAATGCTCTCAGTTTTTCACCATTGAGAATGATATTTGCTGTGGATTTGTCATATATGGCCTTTATTATGTTGAAGTAGTTTTGCTCTATGTCCATTACTGGAGACTTTGCATCATAAATGGGTGTTGAATTTTGTCAAAACCTTTTTCCGCATCTATTAAGGTGACCATATGGTTTTTATTCTTCAATTTGTTAATATGGTGATTCACATTGATTGATTTGCATATATTGAAGGATCCTTGCATCCCTGGGATAAATTCCACTTGATCATGGTGTACGATCCTTTAAAGGTGTTGTTGGATTCAGTTTGCTAGTATTTTGTTGAGGATTTTTGCATTATGTTCATCAGTGATATTGGCCTGTAATTTTCTTTTTTTGTTACATATTTGTCTGGTTTTGGTGTCAGGGTGATGGTGGCCCCATAGAATAAACTTGGGAGTGTTCCTCCCTCAGCAATTTTTTTGGAAGAGTTGGAGAAGGCTAGGTGTTAATTCTTCTCTAAATGTTTGATAGAATTTGCCTGTGAAACCATCTGGTCCTGGACTTTTGTTCGTTGGAAGATTTTAAATCGCAGTTTCAATTTCATTACTTGTGATCGGTGTGTTCATATTTTCTATTTCTTCCTGGTGCAGTCTAGGAAGCTTGTACTTACCTAAGAATTTGTCCATTTCTTCCAGGTTGTCCATTTTATTGACATATAGTTGCTTGTAGTAATCTCTTATGATCCTTTGTATTTCTGCAATGTTAGTTGTAACTTCTTTTTCATTTCTAATTTTATTGAGTTCAGTCCTCTCCCTTTTTTTCTTGATGAGTCTGGCTAAAAATTTATCAGTTTTGTTTATCTTCTCATAGTACCAGCTTTTAGTTTCATTGATCTTTGCTATTGTTTTCATTGTTTCTATTTCACTTATTTCTGCTCTGATCTTTATGATTTCTTTCCTTTTACTAAGTTTGGGGTGTTGTTTTGTTCTTTTTTCTCTAGTTGCTTTAGGTGTAAGTTTAGGTTGTTTATTTGAGATTTTTTTTTTCTTGAAGTAGGATTGTATTGCTATAAACTTCCCTGTTAGAACTGCTTTTGCTGCATCCCATAGGCTTTGGGTTGTCGTGTTTTCATTGTCATTTGTTTCTAGGTATTGTTTTATTTCCTCTTTGATTTCTTCAGTACTTTCTTGGCTATTTAGCAGCGTATTGTTTAGCCTCCATGTGTTTGTGTTTTTTACAGTTTTTTTTCCTGTAATTGATTTCTAATCTCATAGCGTTGTGGTTGGAAATGATGCTTGATATGGTTTCAGTTTTCTTAAATTTACCGAGCCTTGATTTGTGAAGCAAGATGTGATCTATCCTGGAGAGTGTTCTGTGTGCACTTGAGAAGAACGTGTATTCTGCTGTTTTCGGATAGAATGTTCTATAAATATCAATTAAGTCTATCTGTTCTAATGTGTCATTTAAGGCTTGTGTTTCCTTATCAACTTTCTGTATGTATGATCTATACATTGGTGCAAGTGGAGTATTAAAATCCCTTACTATTATTGTATTACTGTCGATTTCCCCTTTTTCGGCTGTTAGCGTTTGCCTTATGTATTGAGGTGCTCCTATGTTGGGTGCATAAATATTTACAATTGTTATATCTTCTTCTTGGATTAATCCCTTGATCATCATGTAGTGTCTTTCCTTGTCTCTTGTAATAGTCTTTATTTTAAAGTCTATTTTGTCTGATACGAGTATTGCTACTCCAGCTTTCTTTTGATTTCCATTTGTATGGAATATCTTTTTCCATCCCCTCACTTTCAGTCTGTATGTGTCCCTAGGTTTGAAGTGGGTCTCTAGTAGACAGCATATATATGGGTCTTGTTTTTGTATCCATTCAGCCAGTCTGTGTCTTTTGGTTAAAGCATTTAATCCATTTACATTTAAGGTAATTATCAATGTGCATGTTCCTATTACCATTTTCTTTATTGTTTTCGATTGTTTTTGTAAGTCTTTTTCTTCTCTTGTGTTTCCCAGCCAGAGAAGTTCCTTTAGCATTTTGTTGTAATGCTAGTTGGGTGGTGCTGAATTCTCTTAGCTTTTTCTTTCTGTAAAGCTTTTGACTTCTCTGTTGAATCTGAATGAGATCCTTTCTGGGTACGGTAATCTTGGTTGTAGGTTTTTCCCTTTCATCACTTTAAATTAAATATGTCCTGCTACTCCCTTCTGGCCTGCAATATTTCTGCTGAAAAATCTGCTGATAACCTTATGGGGATTCCCTTGTAGGTTATTTGTTGCTTTTCCCTTGCTGCTTTTAATATTTTTTCTTTGTATTTAATTTTTGTTAGTTTAATTAATATGTGTCTCGGTGTGTTTCTCCTTAGGTTTATCCTGTGTGGGACTCTTTGTGCTTCCTGGACTTGATTGACTGTTTCCTTTCCCATGTCAGGGAAGTTTTTGACTATAATCTCTTCAAATTTTTCTCAGACTCTTTCTCTTCTTCTTCTGGGACCCCTGTAATTCAAATGTTGGTGTGTTTAATGTTATCCCAGAGGTCTCTGAGACTGTCCTCATTTCTTTTCATTCTTTTTTCTTTATTTTGCTCTTACAGCAGTTATTTCCACCATTCTATCTTCCAGCTCACTTACCCATTCTTCTGCCTCAGTTATCCTGCTATTGATTCCTTCTAGTGTACTTTGCATTTCAGTAATTGTGTTGTTCATTACTGTTTGTTTGTTCTTTAGTTCTTCTAGGTCCTTGTTAACTATTTCTTGTATCTTAATTCATGCCTCCATTCTATTTCTGAGATCTTGGATCATCTTTATTATCATTACTCTGAATTCTTTTTCAGGTAGATTGCCCATTTCCTCCTCATTGATTTGGTCTTGTGGGTTTCTACCTTAATACTTTGTCTGCAACATATTTCTCTGTCATCTCATTTTGTCTTACTTACTGTGTTTATGGTCTCCTTTCTGCAAGCTGCAGGGGTGTAGTACCTCTTGCTTCTGTTGTCGGCCCACTGGTGGGTGAGTTTGGTCCAGGGGCTTGTGTAGGCTTCTGAGCAGGAGGGACTAGGGCCTGTGCTCTGGTTAGTGGAGCTGAGTCTTTTCCCTCTGATGGGCAGGGCCACATCAGGTGGTGTGCTTTGGGGTGTCTGTGAGCTTAGTATGACTTTAGGCAGCCTCTCTGCTGATGGGTGGGTCTGTGTTCCTGTATTGCTGGTTGTTTGGCATGAGGTGTCCAGCACAGGAGCCTGCAGGCAGTTGGGTGGAGCTGGGTCTTGGTGTTGCAATAGATACTCACTCAGGCCGGGGAGGGTATGGCAGCCACAGCTGGGTTGTGAACTAGTTGCCTGCGGCAGCATAGACCAGCAGGCAGTTGCAACAGACTGGGGCACGCTGGCTCTCACTCCAGGCTTATTTTGTACTAGTTCATAATCGCAGAAGAAAAATTTTCTCTTTCCAATAGTTTCAATAAAAGTTCTGTGGTTGATGCTCACTGGAAAGTGCTGAGTTGCTTTCAGTCTTTGTGTTACAGCCTCCTTTGCTGCTGTGATGACCCTGGCCAGAGCCACCTCCTCAGTGTGTCTTGCTGTCTCCGTGGCCCCAGCACAGGCAGCCAGAAACCCCATTTGTCTTTGTTAAGTCTGAATTATACATTTTTAGTCACATATTATAAGGTTTCCTATCATTATGAATTTCCCTTTTTCTAGCTCTTTTACCTAGAAAGCTTTCCTCCTTCTTCTCACTGAGGGTACCCATCAAAGGGGACAAATAGAGGCTGATGTCCAGTTCACAATAATCTCACCAATTGATGTCCTTGCCTTGGACCTATGACTGTCCAAAGAAGACTTACTTTTTTTTTTTTTTTTTTTTTGTGGTACACCAGCCTGTCACTGTTGTGGCCTCTCCCGTTGAGGAGCACAGGCTCCGGACGCGCAGGCTCAGTGGCCATGGCTCACGGGCCTAGCCGCTCCGCTGCATGTGGGATCTTCCCGGACCGGGGCATGAACCCGTGTCCCCTGCATTGGCAGGTGGACTCTCAACCACTGTGCCACCAGGGAAGCCCAAGACTTCTTTTCTTAATTCTCGCAAAGATGCCAAAGTGGCTAGTGGCAGCTCTGGTGAGAAGATAATTAGGATTTCAACTGTATTTGTGATCTTTTCTTTACAACAGTGAGGCAAATGCTACAATAGAAAAAGCATATGGTGGCACTAGAAGAAGACACAGGGAGGGCTCTTTACTAAGTCTTGGAGAATCAAAGAAGGCCTTTTGGAGGAAATGATATCTAATCTATGATCTGAAAGAATATGCCTGGCGATATAGGATGTGGGTAAAGGAAGAAAGAGAGAGCATGGTAAGCACAAGGAACAAAAAGGAGTGCAGGGAGCAGGGAAGTATGAGGATGAGGGGTTGCAGTGGGGAATGGTGAGTGTCGAGACTGGATAAGTAAGCAAGAGTCTGATAGGGAAGGCTAAAGAAAGCCTAGCTAAGGGCTTTGGACTTTCACCTGAGGACATAGAGGAACTTAGAAGGGTGACATAAATAGATTGATGCCTTAAGAGCTTTAGCTACAGTGCAGGGTGAAGAATGAATTGGGTGGAGCTTGGAGATGGAGATCGAGAGGAGTGTGGCAGGAAAACAGTGTAAGCAGCAAGACAAGTTTAAATGACTGTTGCAGTAATTCAAGTGGAAGATGAAACCCTGCAGTGTTTATTACTGTACCATAACCTAGTCTATCCTGACTGATACAAATTACGAATATGCTTTAGGTACATGAAATTGGGGTAACAATAATTCTCAACCCTGATCTGACCTTGAGCAGTGCCAACAGTGACAGTAAGAAGTGGGCTCTTTAAGAGATCTCTAGATGGTAGAATGAAGAGGATTGCCTGCCAGGGGTAGGGATAAAGAAGCATGGAAGTTATTGACTTGACAACTAGGTGGATGGAGGTGGTACACATTAGATGCAGAGAATGCTTGGGCAGGCTGCAAGATGATACACTTGTTTTGGATATGTTGAATTTGGGATCCCTGTGAAATTGCCACATAAAGAGAGTCAGTCAGCACGTAGGTAGGCATGTCTAGAGTTACAGGAAAGAGAGTTATATTTTGGAATTCAGAAATTTGTGGATTTCTATATATTCATATCTCTCCTATAAGGATTGGGGACAGCAATTCCTGTTATCAAGCACATTAATGTCTGTGCAGCAAAATATATCAATATTCACAGCAAGTGGGATAAAGAAAAAGTACAAATAGCTTCATCACAATTCAGGTCAGCCTTTTCTGACAAATGAGTTTGTGACAAATTTATGAAAAAAAAAGTTTAGGATTTCAGAGTTTTCAATTTTAGAAATGTTGATAGAAGACAGCCTACCAGTACTATCTCATTTAATGCTTAAATCAACCATATGAAGTAGGGACTATTACTGTTCTCTTTTTACTAATAAAGGAACTCAGGCACACATGGGTTAACTAAAATGCTGAGGTCATGCAATCATTATTCAAAACCAGGCAGTCTAAGGCAGGAGAATGTTTCAAGTAGATGGGGGTTGGAACAGAGTCAATCATCATAGGCAGGTAAAGTGAAATTAAGAATGAAATTGCCTCACTTGATTTGGCAATTAAAAAAAGGTGTTTGGGGGCTTCCCTGGTGGCGCAGTGGTTGAGAGTCCGCCTGCCAATGCAGGGGACACGGGTTCGTGCCCCGGTCCGGGAAGATCCCACATGCCGCGGAGCGGCTGGGCCCGTGAGCCATGGCCGCTGGGCCTGCGTGTCCGGAGCCTGTGCTCCACAGTGGGAGAGGCCACAGCAGTGAGAGGCCCGCGTACCGCGAAAAAAAAAAGTCTTTGGGAAGGCAGTTTAAGGGAAGTAGTGAGGTGGAGGCCAATCCGTGGTGGGTTAAGGAGTAGATAGGAGACAAGGAAGTGGAGACACCTACTACAGACTACTCTTCTGATAAATTGACAGGAAGGGATGGAGCAATGGAACAAAAGCTGGACTAAAAGGTGAGTTAAGAAAGCATTCTTAAAGCTTATTAGATGTTGAAGAGAGAGGAATGAGGGGACAGTCAGTAAAGTGAAGTCCCTCCAGAGGCATGAGTTAATAGGATCCAGAGTGCTAGTGGAGGGATGGTGAGGGGAATTGCTTCCTATTCACCTAGAAGAAAGAAGAAAAGGAAGAGAGAGCCAAGGCAGGAAATCTAAGAGTTGACAACATCACCTATTCTCTGTAAGTTATCTTCTGAGACTGAGAGGTGAGAAGGTTACATCTGAGGTGTGAAAAGACAGAAAAAGCTTTGAGAAAGCTACTGTAAGAGAATGGAATGGATAGTTGACTAGGGATGTGGATAAGGATTGGGCTGCATAGAGAGGCAACTTGATTATGGAGGCCTTGAGTTTATCGTGCATCAGTCTTGGAGGTTTTGTGATTCTCTCCTGAGAAGCTCAGCAGCTACAAGTATGAAGAAACTCACGGTTGGATATATTAGGGTTGAGTCTTTGCTGGATGGGTGTAACCATAGGTCTGATCCTTGAGAGTTGGGGATCTTGGCACAATATCTAAATCCCAGATATTCTCATAAAGTGCAGAACCATTCCCTGGTGGTGCGGTGGTTGAGAGTCTGCCTGCCGATGCAGGGGACACGGGTTCGTGCCCCGGTCTGGGAAGATCCCACATTTTTTTTTTTTTTTTAGCGGTATGCGGGCCTCTCACTGTTGTGGCCTCTCCCATTGTGGAGCACAGGCTCCGGACACGCAGGCTCAGCAGCCATGGCTCGTGGGCCCAGCTGCTCTGCGGCATGTGGGATCTTCCCGGACCGGGGCACGAACCCATGTCCCCTGCATCAGCAGGCGGACTCTCAACCACTGTGCCACCAGGGAACCATTGCTCTAGGACAATGGTTCTTAACTTTAATGCACATTGAAATCACATGGGGAACTTTAAAGACTACTGATGTCTGAGTCTCATGCTCAGAAATTCTGATGTACTTGGTCTGGGGGCTGTGGCCTGGACATTGGGATTTTTATAAGCTCCCCAGGTGATTCTAGTATATAGTCAGGGAATTATTGTTCCCCTAATTTCTTGTACCTAAAGTAAGTTCATAATCTGTACCAGTCAGGATAGATTAAGGTACAGTACAGTAAGAAACAGTGCCAAAATCTCAGTGTCTTAACACAACAGAAGTTTATTTCCTGCTTATATAATGCCTACCGCAGGTCTAGGTAACTCTTCCTGCAATGGTTATCCTTGTGTTGCTCTGCATTCCATAGTCACTGAGGTAGCGGAAGAGGAGCATCAAGAACTGAGTCCTGGCTTTTATCTGCTTTTACTAGGAAGTAATACACATCACCTCCATTCACATTTCATTGACCAGAATTAGTTTATGGCCATAACTAATTTCAAGGAAGTGGGGAAGGCACTTGGTTATTGGTGAGCATTAGTAGTGACCACCACCTAGAGTTACTACTGTAAATGAAAGTAGAAGGGGATGAAAAGGGTTATTTACTTAACAAACACTTACATGGTCCTTGTTACATGCCAGGTATTATTTAATAGCTATCGAATAGGATCTCATTTAGTCCTCGTAACAGCCCTGCTAAATAGGTCATTTTTAGTCCCCATTTTACAGCAAGGGAAATTGAGGCTAAATAACTTACTCTAGGTTATGTAAGTGGCAGGGACAAGATTAAATTCCAGGCAGTCTGGGTCCAGAGTCGAAGCACTGAACCTCTATACAATACAACCTCTATTCTGCTTTCTCTCAACTTGGATTCTGGGGTGGGAAGGAGAAGGAGGAAGGTTATGAGTTTAAGTGTGGGACTGTGCAAGCAAAGGAATCAAACAATCATTTGGATATTTCATTGCTAGAGCAGGGGTAGGGCTCTGGGGGAGGCAGAGAGTGAGATACGGAAAATAGACTGGGAAGGAGGAAATGTTTGGACTGACACTGCTGCTGATGACACCACTCCTGGAGGCCAGGATGGAGAGCAACTTCTGGCTTTCTGTTTTCTTCCTTCCGCCATTTCTCCTTCAGAGCCACCCATTTAGCATCTGCAGATTGCACCTTAGACCTCTGCTGAGGTTAGCTCAGAAACAGAGAGCAGGGTTAGAGAGAAAAATCATCCCCCTAGAGAGCAGTGGGTGGGCCATTTTCACATAAGGGATCAAACATTGTCAGACTGGACCGATTTTTAATGGATTTTTGAGAGTTTACACATAATTACAGCTACTGTCAAATAAACTATATTTTAAATCCTCAAAGGAAGATGTGCTTGATAAAAGAATCCTTCAGCAAACCTATAGTAATTACAAACCATCATTTCCTAATATATCAGTTTTCTAGCTCTTCACTCTTGTCTTGGTTACTGTTAAACTGGAACACACCTGCAGCTCAGCCAGCTTTCCTTCATTTCATAGCTGTGACTTAGGAGTTCGCAAACACCTCTGGGTATTGGAACTCTTCGTTCTCACAGACAACACCACTCTAATTACAATACCCCAAGACAAATGCTTCTGCTTTAAAATGGAATCTCTGCAAGGAAACAAACAAAAAGAAGCCCTTTGTGTGACATTGAAGCTTTTTGATTCCTGTCTCTCTCACCTGTATATGCTGTGGCTTGGTTACAACAGCTCTGTCTTCAAAACACTTATAAAACGCTGTATTGGCACCTGCTGCAATCTGCCAGCACATTCCTTAGGGTCAGTCAGTCCACACGGTGCCAGTGCTGCTCTGTTTTCCTTAACTCTGTGTTGATTAGGAGCTATTGCACGTGATTACCAGCTGTTGCAAGTGATTCTCTCTAGTGCTACAAAACCAGTGATGGCAATAGAGATAATTGGATGTTGCTGGTTGTTACCACACTATGCCAACATCAGATTATTTTCTATTATTTACAAGGAGCTCTCACCACAGGATTAGAAGACCCAGTTCTAGTCATAATGTACCTCTAAAGCACCGTGTCATCTTGGATTAGGCACTTCATCTCTCTGGGTCTTGTATTTTTCTTCTGTAAAATGAAAATTTAAACTAGAGGATTAAGAACAGTGTGTAAACCAAGGATTTGACACTTTATAATGACCATTTTTTAAAATAATTAAAATAATTCCAAAGTTATAATGCTATGCAGTTATTAAGGACAAAGAAGAAAGGATAAATGTCATTTTAATTAAATCTGCAGATGGAAATAAATGGGGACGTTCTACTAGTAATTGTGTGACTGTGTCTTAACAGAGTCCGAAAGAGTTTCCTCTTTGGGAAGTGTGAGCTAATACACCCAGAGAGGAGTGATTGGGAACAGGGATATTTATACTAGATGGGAAATGCTGGGAAGCTGAGATTTTATATCAATACCCAGAGGCGAGATGTGGGCAGCTGATGATGTGCAAAGGAACATATAGATTTGAGACAGCTTCTGTTAATGGTGATGATGGATTTATCATATGTTAGAAGTCTAGGATAGCAGTCTAGGAAATAGATATATTTATTTTTATACATATTTATATATATTTTATTTTAATTTTATATACATATAAAATCAGCCTGCTTGTTCACCACTTCAGTCTGGGAATGGCTGATTAGTCATGGTCTGTACAGTAGCCTAGTCGACATAAACACAGGTCACACGAGAGCCACCAGAGGAGAGGCAAAATCCAATTGTGTGTCTCAGCTCAGGTTTCGAGTTCCCCTTCCCCTTGAGGCAGGAGATAGGTGCGCTCCAGGCTAGACATTTACATCTGGCCTCCTATTCATACTTCCTGGGGTGAGAAGAAGATGGGCTCCAGCTGGATGTTCATTACCAGCCCCCTGTTTACATTTCCTGAAGCAAGAGACAAACGAGCTCCAGGACTACATATTTATGACTGGACTCCTGTCTACATTTCGAGATCTGCACCTCGATGTAGAAACCAGAAACAGAAATAGGGTAAATAACCGGACATTGGACATTTTTATGTCAGGGACAGAGTGGGACTAAACCCTGTTAAAAGATCAAGAGGTCATACATTTCCCATCCTTGGGGCAAGGGAAACATTGCACACATGCTGAAAGGCTCCTTGGGGGTCAAAAAGGACCCATAATATGTGATGCTAAGGCCGTCCCATAGGCCTCCAGGCTGTAATCCATCTTGGAAAAAAGTTGCTCACGCATGTTGGGGAGGGTCCTAGGGCAGGGCAGGTGTGGAAAAAGAAACCAGATAATTGGCCAAAGGTAAACAAAGACCTGGAAGAACTGCGGTATATAGATGACTTAACCACCTCTTTACTGCTCTCCTCCTCATTAGGGAGGACGCCCACCCCCTTTCTCTCCAGGTGTGCATCTCTGCCTTGCTTTTGTCTTAACAGTTTCTCTGTGTGCTCTCCCACTTGCTGTTGTGCTGTGTCTTTAATAATAAACTTTGTACCTGTTTTTTTTTAACATCTTTATTGGAGTATAATTGCTTTACAATGGGGTGTTAGTTTCTGCTTTATAACAAAGTGAATCAGTTATATATATACACATATCCCCATATCTCTTCCCTCTTGTGTCTCCCTCCCTCCCACCCTCCCTATCCCACCCCTCTAGGTGGTCACAAAGCACCAAGCTGATCTCCCTGTGCTATGCAGCTGCTTCCCACTAGCTATCGATTTTACATTTGGTAGTGTATATATGTCCATGCCACTCTCTCACTTTGTCCCAGCTTACCCTTTCCCCCTCCCCGTGTCCTCAAGGCCCTTCTCTAGTAGGTCTGCGTCTTTATTCCCGTCTTGCCCCTACGTTCTTCATGACCTTTTTTTTTTTTTTAGATTCCATATATATATATGTTAGCATACAGTATTTGTTTTTCTCTTTCTGACTTACTTCACTCTGTATGACAGACTCTAGGTCCATCCGCCTCACTACAAATAACTCAATTTCGTTTCCTTTTATGGCTGAGTAATATTCCATTGTATATATGTGCCACATCTTCTTTATCCATTCATCTGTTGATGGACACTTAGGTTGCTTCCATCTCCTGGCTATTGTAAATAGAGCTGCAATGAACATTTTGGTACATGACTCTTTTCTAATTATGGTTTTCTCAGGGTATATGCTCAATAGTGGGATTGCTGGGTTGTATGGTAGTTCTATTTGTAGTTTTTTAAGGAACCTCCATACTGTTCTCCATAGTGGCTGTATCAATTTACATTCCCACCGACAGTGCAAGAGGGTTCCCTTTTCTCCACACCCTCTCCGGCATTTATTGTTTGTAGATGTTTTGATGATGGCCATTCTGACCGGTGTGAGATGATACCTCATTGTAGTTTTGATTTGCATTTCTCTAATGATTAATGATGTTCAGCATTCTTTCATGTGTCTGTTGGCAGTCTGTATATCTTCTTTGGAGAAATGTCTATTTAGGTCGTCTGCCCAGTTTTGGATTGGGTTGTTTGTTTTTTTGATATTGAGCTGCATGTACCTGTTTTTACAGTTTTTGCCTCTATGAGAAATGCATTTTTCACTGGGGTCAAGAGCCAGGGGTGGTAGTGGCTGGGATTCCTGGTTTTCATCCAGGATACACAGGTTCAGTTCCTGGGCAGGGAATTAAGATCTCGCTTCACACCACCACTCACCGCTGCCTGTCCGAGATCACCCTCGTACACACCCGGTCAACTGCAGGAAGGGAGCTGTAACCTCAGCCACATCTCTGACTCCTGTCATGGCAGGCCAACCACAAAGATCCAATCTGTGCCTGAGTCCCTTGTAATTTAACTAGTCATAATGTACCTAAACATATTTAGAAGGCAGTCTATCTGTAGGGAAATAAACTTGCACCACCAGCCGTGCTTCGGGTAGAAAGCAAGGCTAGACTAGTGTTATTGTACCGAGTCTCTTGATTTTGTGCGGAAAGAATCCTAGCAGAGCAAACTGCTCTTTACCTCACATCAACCTTCTGGGTTTGCTCAGCCGCCTAAGCACTGCAGGAACGGGTGGAAATTGCAGAGGAGAGGGAGAAAAGGATCCTAAGATAAAGCCTGGATCCTGGCTGTGTATTTATGTGTCTCTCAGCTACAGGCAATGGCCCTTACATCGACCGCTCTGGAGAGGCAGTGATGGTAACCTGAGGCTAGTGATTGGTAATCTAGGGGTTTAGGCAAGACATCGCCCCCACTACCCCCTCCCCCTCCCTCCTTGCCCAGGGTAGGAGCCGAGCAGGAGTTGTTTCCTCTGACCCCTGCCGGGGAGATTCCCGGATTCCCGCTGTCTCCGGGTAACCTAACCTTGACCGTTCCTAACAGGGGTTATCTAGCATATTCTTATCTAGCAAATGGGGACGCCCCCATCCAACTCTCCTTTCGCCTGCCTACTTAACACTTTGCCTCGCCACCAACCTCTCACCTGGCCGCAGTGCACTTTCTGTCCTCACTCCTTGACCCTCTTTATGCAGTCGTCCTTTCTAGACAGGCCCTGGCGAAGCCTCTGGAGGGGAAGCCGTAGATCAGTTCCTCTCAAACTTGAGCGGGCATAATATTTATCCGGAGGGCTTGTTAAAACATTGTTGGCCCTCGCTGCCAGAGTTCCCGGTTTCCTAGCTCTTGGATAGAGCTTGATAATTTGCAATTTTAACAGGTTCTTAGGAGATGCCGCCAGTCCGGGACCACTTTGAGAACCACTGCCTTAGATAAAAGAAGGTGCCGGTGCCGCGGCGTGAGCTCCTCCATTTCTTTCCATCTCTTTCCCCGGTCCCTTTGCACTTACGCTATTTTCCCTTCTCCGTCATAGACTCTGGCTTTTGGACTCTGTTTCTAGCGGTTCCCCTCCTGTCGCCGGTTCCGAGCGTTGGTAGAGAAATTTCCTGCCCGCACTCCCCAGTCCTGTGCAGCGTCGCCCCCCCGCCCGCCTTTACTGTTTTTCCACAGCAAACGCTGCCCGCTGCACTCTCCCTTCTCTTGGGTGTGAATTATTCACTCTCTTCCCTTACTCCTTGCATTAAGTGCAACCTTTTCCGCAACTTAGCGGTGGCTGGGCTCGCTGCTCTCCTGTGCGCTCCGCAGCCCTGGGAAGCATCCCTGTACTGCCGCCACGCTCCTCCGCGCGCCAGACCCAGCCTGGGGCGCCGGGGCCATTCCCGCTCCTGCTCTGCGCTCCGACCCTATCTGGCTCGAGCTCCAAGGTGTGGGCCAGGGCGGGTGCTGAAATCTCCTCTGTTGAGCTTCGGGCGCCGAAGCCCAGAGGGGGGCGGTAGCAGCGTCAGGTGGCTGCTCTGCGTCCCCGCGCGTCGCTCAGTCAGTCCCTGCTGCGCGCTCAGCCCGGACTGGAGCGGGAGATGATCAACACCTCCGCCCCGGCAGCTGCGTCCCCGGGAGCAGCCGGGACTCGGGACCTTGGCAGGAGAAACTTGAGATGTGACCCCTCCGACTGCCCATTGCCCTCTTTGGCATCCTGCCTGCTTCTCCCACTTCCTCTCCCACTCCACGGCTCAACTGGACAGCGAGCGTTTGCCTCGATCTCCGGGGAGAGAGGAGCGGCCACCAGGCGCACAGCCGGGCAGAAGTTGGACTCAGCTGGGCAGCGCTGATTCAGCTGCGCCGGAGGGGTAGGCTAGGAAGTGGGAGAGGAAGGCGCAGTAGAGGGTCTGGGAGAGGGCTTTGAGTGGGCTTTTCCTGCTCCCCCGGCCCCGGGGTCGGGGCAGGGGGAGAAATGCTGAGCCCGCGCCTAGGTGATCGCCGCCGCGACAGCAGCCTCAGCAACAGCTTCAGCATCAGCACCGGCGGGACAGCGACAGCGGGGGCGGCGCAGGCGCACTGTGCCCCGCGGAGCCTGCAGTTCCCGAGCCCCGTGTGCGGCACCGCCACAGTCTGGGCAGCGGCGGCCGGGGGAGCGCTACTACCATGAACTGCCTGGTCCTTCTCCCCAGAGCTGCTCATCCGGGTCGGGCTGGAGACTCAGTCAGGGGACCCCGTCGCCGCCGCCGCGCCCCCTCTTCTTTGGGCTCGATCTTCTCTTCCACCTTTTCCTCTTCTTTCTCCACCTTCTCTTCCTTCATTCCCCCCTCCCCCGCCGCGGATCCTGGCCGCTGCTCTCCAGACCCAGGATGCCGGGGGGCAAGAGAGGGCTGGTGGCACCGCAGAACACATTTTTGGAGAACATCGTCAGGCGCTCCAGCGGTAAGAAGAGTTGCAGTCAGAACACCCCTCCACCTCCATCCTGCCCACCCACGCCCCCCATCCTCCCCGTCCCATCCCTCTCCCAGGGCGGGAGGGGGACGCAGACCGCCCTACCTGGCGGCTGCAGTTACAAGATGGACCTGATTTTAGGTGGGAGTGGGAATGAGGTGGCAGAGGAAAGTTAGTTGCATCCCCTCCCCAAGACGTACTCTCCCCCCTCCCACCTGTCCAGAGCCCAGAACCGCAGGAAGCCAAGGGGGAGCAGCGGCTAGGGTGTAGGTACATCTGGAGAACAGAGTTGAGTTTCGCTTTGTTGAGGGATATCTTTTTTGTTCATCGTTTCCCCACATTTTTAAACAAGTAGGCTGAAGAGACTGATCAAATTCTTAGAGTTAATCTCAGTGGAAGGGTTCCCTCAAGTTGGGAATGGCTGTGAAAGTGGCTACTTAAGATTTAGTCTCTGGAACGGCTTTCAGGCCCAATGGGCACCGTTGAAAGGAGCCTTGTGTATGAGAGGGTAGCTGGAGTTGAACGTAAGAAAGAGAGTCAGTTCTGGAAAAATGGGAAGGCAATTATTATGGTCAAATTTGTGTTTAAAGTTTTTTTTGTTTTTCTGTTTTGCATTGGTCTGTATTGATCTATATGATATATTTGATTTGACTTAAACAGGAGAAATGTAGAAGGGAAGCAATAGCTACTGTGCTTTTAAAGTAACTGGAGAAAGAATTTTAAAAATGCCATTCTACCTTGCTACTGATGTTAGGGTTTTCTTGCCTTAAAGTGTCTTTGAATTGCCATCCATTTATGCATTCATTTCCTCTAAGATATCGGAATGGGGATGGTTATATATTTCACATTTTAGGACCTTATAAACTTTGCGTTTTACTGAAATATACATTTTCTACTTGCTTTCAAATCTTTTATATAATTTTCAATTTTGTAAGATATGTAAAGATATCCTTTAAAGATATGTAAAATATCCTTTAAAGTTTTTTGTTTTTTTTCCTTCAGAGACCAGTTATTATATTTTGAGATCCTTTGCTTGGAGAATTATGAGAAAGACATTTCTGCATGTTGATTACAGTAGATTTTGGACCAAAGCAATGGAAATACGCTATGCAATTCCATAATCATTGTTCATTCATTCATTCATTCATTCAGTGAAACAATATTTATTTGGGTGCCTTATACAAGAGACACTCTGTGGGGTCCTTTGGATAAAAAAATGATTAAGACACTTCTGCTCTCAAAAAGCTCCCTCCTTAGTGGCAAGACAGAGGCACACACAAATGATAATAAATAATTAAATACAATTATGCTCTTCCTGAATTGGTAGATTAGGTTATATTAATTCCTAGGATATGAGCTCTTCTAAAACTAGGCTTGCAAATATTTCCCCTGATTTGGGGACTATATGTAGGTGTCCCAAGGTATTTCTCATCAAGCTCTGACATGGTATTTGGTTTTCATTTGAGGCTTTTGACTTTATTTCTTCGCATTTGGTCAATGCCTGATACTATACAAGTCTTGAACAGACATTTTTGGGTTCAAAAAAAAAATAGCTAATAGGCCTGATTTAGTGTAAAAAAAAAACTATAATACTTTTAGCCATTCCAGTGTGATTTCAAATGTGTTTGATTTTTTATGATAATATAAAATATTAAAAAATATATACTATAAATATAAATAAATGGTAGCCAATTTCTATGTTTATACATTACTTTCTTATATTAATATTGTACAGAAACCTAGAGTACAAGGAGATATTACTGTTAAAACAACCAGGTTGGGAAATTTAAAGATTATTGGAATTAGCTATTTAAGGTATATCAGTCTGTTTTTCAGCTTTCTCATCCTCTTGGGTTATTTCAACTACATGCAGTTTGGTCTGTGAGAGGACTTCTCAGAGAAGGCCTTAAAGAATAAAATCTGGAGGCTGTCTATTGCTCTGCGTGGTAACCAGAAAGGAGATGAGAATTCCTTGGCTGAAGTTCACTCATATAGCATCTTTGGTTGAAACTTCTCATACAGACTGGAACTATGAGCCAGTTTGTAGAATATCTTTTATTTCTGATATACCATGAAATTAAGACTTACCTTATGTGGCTTAGAAAGAGCTGCTTCCGTTGCCTCCATTTTAAATCTACCATCCAAGTCAATGAAGGTTTTATCTGTTTTACACTTCATGTTATAATTGCTTCACTGGTTTAATGTTTCTTTCCATGGATAGCACCAAGTACAAATGAAAATTTATCTGTTTTTGCATTTTAAGTACCACCTCTAATTGCTTATGGCTAACTTTTTTTTTTTTTTTTTGCGGTACGCGGGCCTCTCACTGTTGTGGCATATCCCATTGCGGAGCAACAGGCTCCGGACGCGCAGGCCCAGCGGCCATGGCTCACGGGCCCAGCCGCTCCGCGGCATGTGGGATCTTCCTGGACCGGGGCACGAACCCGCGTCCCCTGCATCGGCAGGCGGACTCTCAAGCACTGTGCCACCAGGGAAGCCCTGGCTAACTTTTAATACCACTACTCAAAACCTCTGAGCTTTGTTTGAAATGTGTTAGATATTTGAGGAAAGTGTACGAGCATGTGTATGTAATCCATAACGGAAAGTCTCAGTGCCACTTGTACAGGAAGAACCTCAGAAATTGAGAATTACGGTACTAAATTTCTCTACACATTTATGTGCGAGTATCCCACACTTGTTGCCATTTCTATATGATTTGGCAGAGAAATAGAAAAATTCATTCTGAGAAATTGAGATTAACAGAAAATTCCCTTCAGGGTTCTCACAGATGGATTGAGTTTGTCACCGTGAAGATTTCATTATTCACTAACTTAACAACATTGAAAGTGAAGTATTGGCAGAGCTTTAGTGGAAAAGAAAAGAGGCAGCATTCCTAATACAGCTAAGACTTGAAGAAAGATGGGTTACTATTACCCCATGAAGTGCTTCTCTTTCTGATACAACATCATTTTCTTCTTATGAAAATATCAGATCTTTTAGTGAGAGTCGGAGTAGAAGCATATCTAGAGATACACACAGATAAACATACAGACAGGTATCTACCCAGACACAAAGGTAGATGCAGAGGAAGTAAACTCTCTCTGTCTCACACATAGAGCAAAAGAGAGATGTAAAAAGTAGCAGAAATACAAGGAGAGAGGGAAGGAGAGAGAGGGAGGGAAGGAGTGTGGGAGGGAGAGGGAGGGGGAGAGATAGAGAGAAAGAGAGAGAGAGAGGGAGGAAAGGAGGGATACTAGATATGAAAGGGCAATGGACACCAAGAGAAAACGTCAAGCTTTTATTTGTCCACGGTGATCACTAATGAGCTGGAATCTCAGCAAATTAGAAATCTGTCAGAAAACTTATTGATGCAGAAGAAAAGAGCAAGAAGTGTGGTATATTTGGGTATAGCTTTTAAACATGAGGATATCCTAATAAAGTTCCAAACTCCTCAGTTGCAATTTCCCAGAATAACAGTGCTGTATTCTTTGCCTTAGAGTAGCACTGTAGCCTATTTGCTGTTATTTTACACCTCTTGAGATTGGCTTTTTATTTTCCTTGTTTAGTTGACACAGTCTGTTATGGGAAAACATTTCAAATTGTCACTGGTGATTCAAAGTCTATAAAATAAAATAATGAGGGCCATTGAGTAGGATGGATACAAACATACTTTATAGCCAAATCCCAAAATAGTCGAAGTAGGGAATTCCTCTCTTTAGTTTTAAGATAAAAGATAAGATCATTTTTAGACAAATAAAAGTAATTACAATCATTTTTAACATGTGATTCTAGTAGGTATAGAGTACACATTATTACTCCAAGAAATTGCAAAGGTCAAAAGCAAAAATGCAATAGCAAGGTTTAGATAACGGTTTTGGCTAGTAGAATCAAAATATGTTGCTAGGAAGGGAAAGTTTGGGAACCATGTGGTGGGTTCATTAACTGCGTGCAGTGTCTCATAGGAGGCCCCCGTCCAAAATGCCTACTGACCGAATCTGTGTCTGGAACATTATCAGGCCATCTTCCCTTATTTAAACCTTGCATAGTATTTATGCAAGCTATTCACCAATATATTTTGGGCCATAGGGAGCAGTACACTTATGGGTAGAGGGTAGGTACCTGAAAGAAAGCAACAGTTTTTTAAGACTTTTAGGTAGAATTTTAGATTAAAACAAAACAAAACATTTCCAAGGCCTTCAATCTGATTATTGCTTTGGGCAGTACATTTTATATATATGTTGTCTTTGATTCCTTAACAAATAGGCAGAAATGATTAGTTTGGGTGACAGTAAACCTGGTTGCCATCTCGAAAATTTTTAACTATAAAAATAATGTCTTTTAAATTAGAATTAACTGTTCTTTAATATTTTAAACATTATGAAAAACTGGAAATGTTTTTCTCTTTAGAGAAAAAAGGGGCCCAGGAAAGAAGAAAACAGAAAAGGCAGTATTTTATGAACCACTTACCCTTCAAGAGAAGAAGTTGAGTATACTCAGTTATCCATTTTGCCTGAGATACCTGGTTGCACAAGCACTTTCTTTACTCAGTGCTCTTACTTATAGGAGAATCCAAAATCATTTTTATGCTATAATTAATATTTGTAAAAACTAAGATCTTAAATGAGAACCTATAGGAGGGGCAATAAGGGAACTAGTGATTTAAAAACAAAACAAAAAAGAAATATTAACTCATAATTCTCATCCAATTAAAAAAATTGTGGAAAACAAATGGATTATTTTGGGGTTTTTTTGGTATAGAGTACTTGATATTTTTTCTTGAAAGATCTAAAATACTATTCAGGAAATGTTGATAAAACCACTTAGAGTTTTTGAAGCTTTGGTTTACCCAGGTCTTATAATGTATCACTTTTACCTTTAAAATATCGTAGAGATTGAAATTATACTGACCACTCCCTAAATTATATTTATAAGTAAGCCAGAGGATTGTCCCTTGCTCTAGAGTCCACACTGCCTTGTACAACAAATGCAGTACTTTGTGGACTAGAGAGTTGCTTGTCCCAGGACATCCTTGTGTCCACTAGAAATTGCTCTGTTTGTTTATCTTTTGCTTGATTCCAGAAGCAGAGTATATAAGAAATCCACGTGCCTAGCCATCTGTCAACTGCCCTACTAAAAGAAACATAAAACACTATTTTTGTTAATAGAAGGGAGTGGCTATGATTGTTTTAACTGATGGTGACTGAGTACATTTCTATAAAGGAGTCTTTTATTTTAGTCAATATTTATCTTTTACTTTCATTGTTAATAACAGCTGCTTGGTAGCATAGAGGAACAACGCTTCCCACCTTCTCTCCAGTGTCTGGTCTAGGAAAAGTTGTACTGTTCTCCAGAGCGCTGTAGTTACTATTCACCACAAGAGGGCACTATAGGTTCTGCCACAGGTGAACTAAGTAGTTAATATCTTTCTGTTTCTCTTTTCTGTCCTTTTCCTCAAGTTTGGGGGTTAAAATCAACGCAGTTAGTTCTCACTCTTGGCAGAAAATATCTAAAACACAAGACATATAGGAAAGTGAAACGAAGAAAGGAATTGCAATCTTATATTAGTTGAAGGTGACCTACGTTTTGTGACTGAATGTGATATTAGTAAAAACAGTTTATGGAAACAAATTCAAATAAATTTTAGACTAGTAGAGTATTTACTTTGGCAGATGAACAAAATTTTATTGTAATAAATCATCTCAGTGTGGTGACAATATGTATGAAATATAAAGTTTTGCAGAATAATAATGTATAAATAATGTTCATACCAGAAGGATGAATATATATTTTCTATTTCAACAAAAATTTTCCTCATCAGATGTCTTGATATAATTTTGATTAAGTTGGTGAAGCAGAATCAGTTCATGACAATGCTTTGATCTTATTAAAAGATAGTTTACAGATTTACAGTTACTTACCTAGGGTATTATATGATTCTAGTATTTTGATGCTATCCAAACTTTAAAAATAAAATACAGAGCTAAAGTAAATATTCCTCAAAGTTCTTCAAATTTATTAAACTCTCAAAAAAATATGATTGGAGACATATTACTTTAAGAGGTTCTATTTCCTGTCAGTCATCAAGTCTGAATCTTGGTTTTAGGGATTTTTTTCTTTTTGGTAGGGTTAGAAACCATATTTTGAGAGATGCTCTGAAATGTCCCAAACAAAATCATTTTTAATGGGAAAAATTAAAGTATGCCATACAGCACTTTTATGAAGAACAGAGGTACATAGTGAAATCAAATGAACATGAATAACAAGTCACAAAACCAGTGGTAATTATTGTTGCGGAAATTGAGGTCAAAGAAAGTAGTCTTGATGTGCTGTAAGAAATGGACATTTGTAAAACATCTTTCTTTACTCATAGAATTTTAAAAACTCCAGTCATATGTTCTCACCACACACACAATAAAAGAAAACACTAGCTATGTGAGATGATGGACATGTTAATTAGCTTGATTGTATATGTATATCAAACCATCAAGTTGTACACTTTAAATATATACAATTTTTTTTTTTTTTTTTTTTTTTGCGGTACGCGGGCCTCTCACTGTTGTGGCCCCTCCCGTTGCGGAGCACAGGCTCTGGACGCGCAGGCTCAGCGGCCATGGCTCACGGGCCCAGCCGCTCCGCGGCACGTGGGATCTTCCCGGACCGGGGCACGAACCCGTGTCCCCTGCATCGGCAGGCGGACTCTCAACCACTGCGCCACCAGGGAAGCCCTAAATATATACAATTTTTATTTGTCAGTTATACCTCAACAAGGCTGAAAAAGAAAATCCTTAGTGTGTTCCACTAAATACCCTAGCTTAATAATGTATGATATAACTCCTTTTCATTATTGAAGAATGACTAAAAAGAGTAATTTAAATAGTCTCATTTTATATAATGTAGAAGTTTTAGTATTGGAAAGGCTTGGTCTTGAAAGATACTTGATCAAATGAAGGCTGTGACAATATTGTCACATATATCAGTGTGTTAGACATTATTTTAGTATTTGGTTGTTTATGGATACTGTTACTAATACAGAGAAATATTTGTGTACATTATAGATAGTAGTTTTGTGATATGTTAAGTTTTCACATGGGAAAAGATAGGAAAAGTAAATAAAAAGTGAAATAGTTTATAAAGGAAGAGTGGTTGAAAAGCTGCTTGAAATTTTATTGAAATGGATTTCTTTCTTGGGTATGGTCCCATCAGAGAAACATAAGTACAAAATCCTATTGATTTCACAAGTTATATGATTTGAGATCTGAGCTTAGGTGCACAATCAGCAGTTTCTAGAGGTAATGACATGTAACTGGGAAGTTGTGGAAGTGTTGGTATATGGACTAAGCTTCTTGAGGATATGGGTTATACCTTACACATGCACATAGCACTAAGTACTAGTTGAATAAATGTTTTTTTTGCTATTGCCTCCTAAACTAACCAAGTCTAGAATTGATTTTTTTCTAAAACACTGCTTATTAAATCTATTAAGTAAGCTTGTATCAGTAATTGTATAGTTTAAAATAGTTAGGTAACTAATGTGTATATCTGAAAATGGACACCACATTGTACAGGGAATATCAGATGGGACTCATGAGAGCATGAGAGGTGAATGTGTATGTGATCTCACACTCATCTCTTATTCCAACTTGATGTACAGCTGAAATATTTCCTATCATTTTTGTTCTAATCTCCAAGGGCTTAGAAGATAGATTTTTATACAGGAAATAACTGTTTATAAATTTGTTGATCCTAACTATTGTTTCAAAAACGATTTTGCAGTTAGGAGTTATGGATGGTAAGTTTTATCCTTGGGAATTGATCCGTACCAGTTGATGTATCTTCTGAGTGAGCTCTGCCTTGAGAAGCAGCTTGCAGTCCTGTGCACTATCCAGAGGAAGAGGCAGAATAGATTTTGGCTTTTTAGAGGCTGCATGGCCAGCCTCAGATCACCAAGTTTAACTGAAAATCAAGCAACTCACTTAGATTGAGGGCAAATTTCATCTTTATCCTGATCTTTTCTGTAAGCCTTGTCTGTCTGCTGGCATATTTTTGATTGGGGACAAATTATAGCACAATGAGTTTATTTTCACATATTTATGGCATTGAGAGAATAGAGGAATTTTTCAATGAGGGCTAAATAATCCCAGAATAAACTCCCCTAAAAATAACTCCCATCCTTTTGCTTGGTGTTCATACTCTTTCTAGTTAATCATTCACTAATTCAACATATATTGTTGAGTGCCCACTATGTGCCAGGCTCTGATCTAAGCACTGGGGATGCACATTGAACACAATGATAAAAATAACATTTCTCCTTTTTTTTTTTCTTTCTGTGAGGGGCAGTGTGCACACTGGTTAGGCACCATAGGTTCTGGAGGCTTGCATTAAAGTCCTGGCTCTGATGCTTACTAGCTCTGTGACTTACTTATCTATACCTAGTTTTCTCCTTTGCAAAATGCAAGTAATAAAAGTGCCTTAGCTTACGGTGTTGGAGTGAGGATTAAATGAGGAAATACATGCAAAGTACTGAGAACAGTGTTTGGCACATAACAAGCACCATATCAGTATCAGTGTGGTTAGTTATTGTTATTAGTTAGATGTTTAAAACTTTGAATGCACCATCTGTAGCTGATGCCTTTAATTCTTGGTCACCATTTCCTTTTGCACCTCTTTTCAATGGATTTCTGTCTAAACCTTAATGTTGAAACTTCTAGAAGTTTACAGGTGAGCATTCTTCTTGTGAATCCAAAAACCTTGTGTTTGTCCATATTTTTCTGGCTCTGTAGGATTTAAGACTCTGCTCCCCTACCCTCTCCACACAAGTTCATCTTTTGGCTTTCATGACTTTTCACTTTCTCCTGCCCTTTTCCCTTCCTTTTTCTATACCCTTTCTATGCCTTTTCTATCCCCCTTTCCCCTCCCCTCTCCTCCTCTTTCCTCTCCTGAAGGATGGTTGTCATTCAGGTTTAACCTTCAGCTGTCTTTCTTACATCTTTACCCTCCTTTTCAGAGCAAGTTTGTCCTCGGTCATAATTTAAAATGTATCCTTTCTGTTCTCCAGTCCTGTATTTCCAGTGGCCTGTAGAATTTCTCTTGTACACCTCACAAGTTATCTAAAACTCAGTGTGGCTAGAGAATTGAATTTATCATTGGTTTTGGCTTCAAATAGACTTACTTTTTTGGTATTTCCCCATTTCTGTCAGAGGTGTCTTTAATATTTTACTCTTTTAGTCTAGAAATCTTAGGGTCATTTTTGGCTTCCCACTCAGTGTAATATTAGTCTTACTTGCTAACCAGATTACTGATTCCTAGGGGTAAGAATTTTGCCCAGTAGTTTTTTCTTACCCTTTATAAGCGCTGTGTGCCGAGTGAGTGAATTCCTGTCCGTTCACTCTACTGACTCAGGGCATGGAACATGTCCATTACCGATATCATATACAGCCAGTGTGTATAGGTGTGATAGACCAAAGGAGGAGTAACAGGTTGAAAGAAGAGTTGCCTCACTACTGGGCCCAGAAACAAAAGATCTCCTCTGAGAGTGAGGAATATAAGGTGTGATACATTCTCCTTGTTCATTCCCAAGCAGCTTCTTTTTCTACTAGAGCAACCATCGTCAAGGTAAGTGGTCATCTTTCTGGAACTCTGTGGGGCAGAGAACAGTGCTCTCAACAGAGCAAAGGCATTTCCATCTTGTCTTGACACAGACTTCCGTCCTGACTCTAGCCATTACGCTTGGTGACATCCTAGGGCTCTACAGGATTATAGTAACTACCTTGTGGGTTTGCTGGGAAGATTCAGCAAACCCACAAATGTAGCGGATCTTGCACTGTGCTTCGTCATAGCAAGGGCTTAATAAATATTCACCTGTTCCTATTTTCTCTGAGGTAGGGGAGATATACTTTTTTTTAACCTGAAGAAAGCAAAGTATTAAATAGTTAAGGCTTTCCTAAGTCTTAAACTGGTGGATCTGAGATTAAAGGCATTTGGATTCACTTTAGCAAGGGCTTACTTATTTGGAGAAAAAACCCAAAACAAAAACAAACAAACACCACTCTTTCCCCCAACAAAAAAAGCTACTACTTACAGTCAAAGAGACATCAGTTCTTTTTACCTCAGTAATTGGCAGTGCTTGGAGAAGCTGAAGAAGGCAGAAATTCAGCCTCTTTTTGTAACTGGCTCAGTGAAATGGCCAAAGGAGAGAAATGAATTGAATTTGTGGTCTGTGTCTTTCCCTTAAACAATTAGCTCCTAATGCATAGATAGTAGAAATTAAAAAAAAAATAGGACAAAGCTTTAGAAAATTAATCGGATTGTAAATGCATTCAGAAAAGCCTCACTTCTATTTTTTCTACCAGGTGTGGAGCTTAGACTAGTCTTTTAATTGAAATTCTCCATTAGTTATCTTGCTATTAGTGTTTGATTGCCTTAAAAGGTTAACTTCAAAGAAAATAGAATCCCTTTAGAACAGCTGCAGTTCATTTGCAAAAACAGGGTTTGCTTATTTGCAAGATTGAAAAATGATGCTTAAACATTAAAAATGTAATACTTTATTCTCCCTGACAAACATATCTTGACTGATTTAGCTTTTATCCAAGATTATATAACTAGTGAATGTTTTAAGTCCTTAGGTATTTTAAGAAATATCATTGTAATGAAATTCAGTAAAAACTTGTTCTTATCTACAGCAGGGTGAAGGTTTTCTGTTGTACTATGAGACTGTGAATCTCATAGGCCATTATTGCAGTTATCTTTTACTTTTAATGATTCTGACAAGTATACTTTTTAGAAACACATCTTTCATGAACAAAACACCAGTGATTAAAAGTAGAAACTTTGAATTGTTGAACATTTGTGTGTGTGTGTAGAAATATTTTCTATAACAAAATTGCTATTATTCCTACCATTAGAATTTCAGGAATATAAGTTAAAGTATCTCATGAATTCTGAACCACTTTGGCTAGATGGAAAAATGATGAATTTAATGCCATCAAAGAAACACAGAAACTTAAAAATGTACCTTTGATCTTGAGGGAGATGAAAAGTGAAGGCATATTTTTATCTTTGATGACAGCTGAACAAGTTTGAATAAATTAACAGATATTTTTTGCATATTCCCAACTTCCACAGTGATGGTCTTCTTAATGTCGCCAATTATTATTATATAATAATTAGTCTCATTGTGGAATGAGACAGGTACAAAGTGTATGTGTCTACACACACACGCACACACAGGCGCACACACACACACACATTTCCTTGATATAGAGCTGTAGGATAAAGGTGTATTTGTAAGGACATGAAACATACCAGTTTTATATTCTGTTATTGACATAGTAGAAGTGAGTAATGAACCTACCAGAAATCAACATTGTGGATGTGGGCATGATATATAAATTATTTATGCTTTTGTTTAGCTGTGTGTGCCAGGATTTTATTTAACCCAAATAAAAATGTGCTATATGTGCCTCAGGGATGGTTCTGCTGTTACTGTTCTCTGAAACTTAAATATATCTATAGATATCACTCACCCACTTAAGACAAGTTTAAAAAGTAATATATGCTCCATGACTTAAACTCACAAGTTTCCAGAGTTCAGGGAAATCTGTGTCGGAACACCTAATTTTAATTTTTTTACAGAATTGTCAGTTCTTTGAAGAAAAATACCTAGCATAATTCTTATCTATATTCTTGACAGTGTCTAGCATTGCTGTAGTAATTATTTATTGGCCGTATGACTTTAAATAGGAATAAGAATTTTTATATTTGATCATTCAACAAACTTTTGTGGGTATACAGTGATGAACCAACAGACATCATCCCTGCCCTCATGGAACTTGGAGTCTGGTGGGGAGATAGACGTTCAACAAACCCAGACAAAATATAAATTACAGACTGTGGCAAGCACTTTGAAGGAAAAAGGGAGGGTGCTGTGATCAAGTGTAACAGAAACTAATTTTGATTGGGAGATGGTGTCAAGGAAGACATTTCTAAGGAAGTAGTGTTGAATTGAGGCCTAAAGTAAGAGGTAACTAGATGATGAGTGGGCAGAAGAATATTTCAGGCAGAGAGAAAACATGTGAACCATGTGAAGCTTAAAAGCCAGTGTAGTTGGATTGCAGTGGGCAAAAAAAGAGGAAGGCGGGAAACAAGGGTGGAGAGACAGAGGCTTGACTATTCCGGATGAGGCTTTTGCATTGTATTCCAAGTGCAGTGGACAGATATCCTGGCCACAGGGGACACTTGCTGTATAACAGCAAGTTGGGTTGGAGGGAGGAACGGTGACAGTAGGGGACAAGCCAGGAGACTGTTGCAATTGTCCACACAAGAGATGATGGTGGGTTGGCCTGGGAAGTAGCAGTAGAAGGAAAGAAGTGGATGCCTCTGCTGGTAGAATCATTAGGGTTTAGTGTTGAATTGGATGGCATGAATGAAGAGGTGTGAAGGATGACTTTCAGGGTTTTGGCTCAAGCATCGGGCATAGAGAGAGGTAAGGATGGAGACGAAGAAAACTGAGATGGAGAAAACTGGGAGATTGCCAGGTTTGTAGTGAAGGTCTGGAGATCACCTGCATTATCACTTTGTTATCGAGCTCCCTTTTCATTCCCTTGAAGTAAATAAGAACGCAGCCAAAGAGAGCTTAGTTCAGTGAGACTGTGTACAGAGATGATTTCTGTATTCTCCTTACAGAGGTTCAGAAGAGTATCACAGGCCAGATAATTGGCTTGGACCATCTGGTTGTTCTTGTGGATTAGAAATATGTAACTTCAAATTTTAACAGGAGGCTAGTTCAGATGAGAAACAAAGTAAATTTTTTTGTGTGTGTATGTATATATGTTTCCAAAGTAGGTTTTTTAAATTGAGGTATAGTCGATTTACAATATTATATCAGTTTTAGGTGTACAATATAGTGATTCAAAATTTTTATAGGTTATACTCCACTTACAGTTATTATAAAATATTGGCAATATTCCCTGTGCTATACAGTATATCCTTGTAGCTTATTTATTTTATACACAGTAGTTTGTAGCTCTTAATCTCCTACCCCTCTCCCCACTGGTAACCACTTAGTTTGTTCTGTCTATCCAAAGTAAAATTTTGAATAAAACCAAGATTCCCAAACCAAATCTAACTTTATAATGAATATTTGACAATCAGCATTGTTGAAATACCCTCTTCAGTACTTTTTAGAAAACATTAGTGATTGTTGCATGAGCTTCGTTGTGTTGTTGCTTTTAAGCTCCAAATTTCCATTCTTGGCCACTGATTTTTGGAATGTGAATTCTTTAGCTCTTTGAATCAGAGAATTGCAGAGGGTGGGGTAATACTTGGAACTGTGAGCACCTGCACTCAAGTCCTTCCCTCATGGAGGCCCTGGGGTTCTGCGAGAGTGGCTGGAAATAGCCCTTAGCTCAATTTACCGGTTTCTGCCTATACTTCACCTCTGCTGGAGGAGGTCTATGCCAGGGTTTTAGGGCTTTCAGAATAAGGGTGATGATTTCTGGGTGGTATGCTTCTCCAAGGTTAGGATTAAATGAATGTAATGTGAGGGAAAATCTGGTTGACTTTTCTCAGAATCAGCACTAGACCTTGGAAAAAGAATAAATTAGTGAATGTGTTTTATTCAGCGTGTTTGGTTTCTTTCTGTGAAGTCCTTTCTTTTCTCACCTCCATGTCTTTGTTCTTCCTCAGTACTCTAGAATTTTTTTGTGCCTTAGGACTTCTTAAAATATCTGAAAACTTCTCTGTGCTTGTGCTTTGAAATACTTCCCTCTAGGATAATTTGCATAAAAAAGATGAGAGGAAGAGAGAGAGGTTTAACCCCCAAAAAGGTGTTCCACACTTGTTGATGTCCATGGAATTTCTGGATCAGAGAATGGGTTAGTTTTCATAAGAACAAATGAAACGAAAACCTAAATAACCATCTAGTCATGCCAGATACAGGTAGTGTTGGAACAGCTCAGAGGAAAAGATTATTTTCCTGGAATTGCTATAGAAAGGAAGAATACATGCATTTATATTGTTTTCATTGACTGAATATAACCTTTCTTCTTCCAGAAACTTCTGCCAGCAGAATTATTGACTTCATGGTTTATATGTGATCTCCTTTAGGAATGGGATTAATATGTAGTGGTATTAAATTGTAGTTACTTTCCTTGATGTCTGAAGAAATACCACTGTAAAGAGGAAGTGCTTCCTTTATATTAAACGAAAACAAAAGTTTATAAACAGCAGTTCAGAAGTATAGTGATGAAATAGAAAGTCTTAGACGGTGAGGCCTAATTCTGTCTTTCTCCCCCACTAGATGCCCTTTTCCTATGTTTGCCAAGTCCTCTAACTTCCCTGGCCTGCTTTCCATACTTAAAAGGAAGAAAAGGATGCACAAGATGAGTGTAGTCATGAGCTTGGGGAATCACCTGATGATCTCACTAAAATGCAGGTTCTGATTCATCAGGTCTGGAGTGGGTCCTAGGTTCTGCTTTGTTAATAAATTCCCAGGTGATACTGGTTTACACTTTGAGTAGCAAGGTACGAGAACAAAGTTTCCCAAACCTGACTGAAAATGAGACTGACCTCTGAGGCTGTATTTTTGTGTTCCAATCCTAGGGAGTCAATTCGGTGTGTCTGCATTAGAATTTAGCAATCTGTAGATTCTATTGCAGCTGCCAGCATTTAGGCATTATTGCAGTAGATCAGGGCTTCTCCACCCTGGCTGCATATTAGACCACATGAGAAGATTTAAATAACTTACGCCTGGCTCTCACTCCAGATCAATTAAAACTAACTCTTTGGGGCCTAGAACGAGTAACTCCTGTGGCCCCCTCCAATTCTCCTCAACCTCCATCCCAATCGAATGAATAGTCAAAATTGAGAAACACTCGTAAGGATCCTAGTGGGCATTTTGAATTAGGGGCTTGCGATTTAGTTTTTGACCTTCTAACACTTGAGGAAAAAGTGCTTGTTTTATTTCATGTCCATCTCTGAGAGGATACTCGATGGTCTTGAAAGAATATAATAAGATGTTTTAAAGCCTCAAGCCCTTGCAGAGATCCGTTTGAGAGTTTGTCCATGTGTAGGATTATTGCTTCTGAAATGTTTTACTGGACTACTGCCACCTGGTAGGGATAATTACCCAATTCTTAGAGCCCTCATACAGGAACATCTGTGTATTTAAAACATTTGGACATGATTGTTTAGAAACATCATCAAGGACTGAAACAGTCTGAATCCCAAGGAAGGTTTAATTTTTCAGAATTCATGGCTGTTGCTGTGCTAAGAGCTGTGAGGACAAATCAGAACTGGCTTCCCTAAGCTTGGCTGATGAATGTCAGTGTATTTGTGCTGCTATTACAAAATGCCATAAGTTGGGTGGCTTATAACCAACAGACATTTATTTCTTACAGTTCTGGAGCCTGCAAGTTCAAGATCAGGGTGCCAGCATGGTCAGGTTCTTTTGAGAACCCTCTTCCTGATTGCAGACTGCTGGCTTCTCAACGTGCTCTCATCATTATTATAAGGGCCCTAATCCCAATCATGAGGGTCTCCATCCACACGATCTCATTGAATCCTAATCAAATCTCAAAGGTCCCACCTCCTAATACCATCACACGAGGGGTAGAGTTTCAACATATCAATTTTGGGAGGACACAGGCATTCAGTTCATAACAATGAGGATGATGATGGTTACTAAGAATTCTGGGCAATTTCTTTAATGACTTTATGTGTCCAAAACTTCTGAGCTGGTCTTGCTTTCTAGATTTGCAACTATTTCCTTTGTAAAGAAGTTATCCTTCAGTAAGTGTATTGCTTTTCCCTGCCATGTTTTAAAGCCAAAGGGAATTAAAATTTTCTGGGAAGCAATTTTAATTACTCTGCTATCTTGTTCTTAATATTTGTTAATAATACCAGATTTCATATTCACCAAAACAATAATTTTTATGACTATAGGGAAATGGAACAGTTGTGTGACTATTTCATATACACATACTGCGTTTCAACTAACAGACAAGTTTCCGAAAGAAGCTCCTGGACAATTTAATACTGAGCAACTTCCCTCTAATTTAGCTTTTAACATTAAAAAAATCTGTCACCCCTTCTTCTTTCTATCCCCCTTCCTCCTAATACTTTATTTTGTAGTTTAGCTCTCAGTATAATTTTATAGGTTTTGGTTTGCAGGGTCAACATTTAAAAATTTATTTTTTCTAGGTTCTTTGTTTGTACACACACACACAGAGCTCACACACAGAAAGCTCTCTCTGGGTATATAATACAGTTGTAAAAGAATCTTATATATATAATAAACAATAACAGTTTATAGTTCATAAAGTATTTTTACTCCAATGGGTAGTTTATAAAGATTTTGCCTACATTACTCCAATCTCCACCAACTACCCAGAGTGGTAACTATCGTTATGAGGAAGCCAATAACCTAATTAAAACTCCCCAGGTTTTTCACAGTAGCTCCCTTGGTAGTATTGAGACAGGATCCAAATGCTGGCAGAAAATTTGGGGAAAGGATTTTAATGATAATTTGATTGTTATGACTGTTTACCAGTTGATGACTAGTTATATGAAGGACCTAGCACTGTGGTTGATTTTCTCAGTTATGGTTTTATAAAACATTCAGAAATGATAGAAGCAGTTCTTATGCTTGTCTTCCTAAACCCAGAGCACATATTGCTAATGCATAATTATTAAGACCTTGAGGTAAGGGCTAGTAAGCACAGAGTCCAGTTACTTTACTCTCTGTTGGTCTAAATTAATGGAATCAAACTTGAAGCATAAAGATAAATGGAGAGCATATTTCCTCGACTATTTTTTAAAACTTAAAAAAAACTTCGAGTTGCTAGGTTTGATTGAATATGTAAGCAAATACTCTAGAGTGTACCTAGCAATTATCTGAATTGTCCATATTATATGTTATTGGTTAAAATCAAGTATATATTTTAAAAAATAAGACTGAAGATAGGCAGCATCTCAACAACTCACTTATTTAAAATTTAATTTTTATTTTATACAGCAGGTTCTTATTAGTTATCTATTTTATACAAATTAGTGTATATATGTCCATCCCAATCTCCCATTTCATTCCACCCCGCCACCCCTACTTTCCCTCCGTGGTGTCCATATGTTTTCAACAACTCACTTTTGAGTCCAACTTCTAAATTCTTTTTCCTAAACCACTCCGCCTTCATGCTAATATGAATTGAACTCCCCCTGCCGTGAATTGTTTTAGGACTTACCTTTCATTCCTAGTCGTCTACTTTTCTGTCTAAAGCAAAAAATGAGGCACAGTTTCCCCTAGAAGAGGTTTGAAATTGCAAATGTCTCAGTCAAGAATTAGAATTTGGGCTTCCCTGGTGGCGCAGTGGTTGAGAGTCCGCCTGCCGATGCAGGGGACACGGGTTCGTGCCCTGGTCCGGGAAGATCCCACATGCTGCGGAGCGGCTGGGCCCGTGAGCCTGCGCGTCCGGAGCCTGTGCTCCGCAATGGGAGAGGCCACAACAGTGAGAGGCCCGTGTACTGCAAAAAAATAAATAAATAAATAAAAGAGAATTTAAGGAACCTGGGTGCTAGTTCCTGCTTCTGACCTCCTGGGGCACTTGGCACTTGGTGAGTTTCCAACTCACTGTGGGATGGAGTTGCATGTAGACATCTGGCCCAACACCTGGCAGAGAGTAAGGGCTCTGCTCCCGGTTGCTTTTGTTATTAATTTTGTTATTACACAGAATTACTAGGATGTAAGTGAAATAATATATCAACAGCAAATGGATAGTGAGAGCAGGGCCCTGCTGAGCTGGAGTCTAAATTTTCCCATCGTAGAGCTATTGAAAATGGTACGTTGGGGTGGGGTTACAGTTTTGATAGAAGGATTAACTAGGAACAGTTAGAGCTTCTGATCTAAATCCTAAAATACGTCTAGAAAACAAGTCTGTTTATGAGAGAGGGAGGTCTGCAAGGCCTTTGGGGATAGTTTGAAGCAAGTTTTTAAAACCATGAAATACAGCCCTCCATAGGGTGTAGATCCATTTAATGGGTCTTGACTGGCGCAGTAAAAAATTGAAATAGAACAGAAATAGAGTACATTTCATGTAGTAAGAGTGTTATCTGAGAAATTTTTTCAGTTGTGTGTACATGTGTGTAAACACACATTGAGTCACTCTGTAAAATTTGTTTCTTAATATGAGCTTCAATTAAAGAAAGTTTGAGAAACACTGATTTGGATAGTTTCTGGGGAAAGAAGGCCTCCTGCAGTAGACCTTTAATGTTTATGGTCCTTCTGTTTTAGAACTGTGGGATTCTCTTTCCTAGGATACGGACAGTTCCTTTAATCAATAAGTAATTACTGTATTGTGACTCTTGTATGCATAGTAGGCGTAAACTTTATAGTTCTGAGGACTGTATCATCTATTTGAGAAGACAAAAAAATAGCATATATGAAAGCATACATGAGGTATTTAGAGAGGCACTTCATACCATATTTCATGATATCAATTATATAGAGATCCCTGCAAGAATCTATGAATGAATGCATTTGTTTATTGATATAGTCAGACAATTAGCAAGCATATATTAGATGCCAGGCACTGTGTTAGGTATTGGAGGATCAAATAGAACTTACAGCTCAACAGGCAGATATGCATTAATCATTTCATGACACAAATAGGTGTCATGAGGCTGTCATAAAATTGCAACTTTGATAAGGACTTTGAGTGAGAGGTACATCATGTCTAAAATTATTATGGATGACCTGGTCAGAAGGTCAGGGAAAGATTCACTAGAGTCATGACGATTGAGTTAAGATCTAAATAAATGTAGGTGTCAACCAAATGGGGAGGGAAAGCAATGATGTTCAGGCAGAGAGAATGTCAAGTTAAAAGGTCCTCCTATGGTGGGAGAGGACTTGAAACTTACAAGGAAAAACTTACAAGGAAAAAGTGGCTGGCTGTCATACTCAGGGCAAGGTGCTGAATGGTGAGAGTTGAGGTTTGACAGACTCTGAGGTCGTTATAGGCCCTGCAAACTTGGGAGAGTTCTGAGAGCCCTGACAAGCTATTGACAGATGTTAAAGCAGGGAGGGGATACGATCCAGATTGAATTTTGAAAAGACCTGCCTGGCTTCAGTGTGGATAATCTATTGAAGGAGTCACTCAATGATTCCTTCATTGAGAGGGCCTGAGTAAACCGATTAGGTAGCTCTTGGCATGGTCTAGGGGAGAGATGATGGAAGCTTGGAGTTGGGAGATGATGATGAGGATCTAGAGAAATGGAGAGATTTGAAAGGGTTCTAGGAGATAAAATTAATAAGATTTGGTAATAAATTAGCTATAGGGGTAATCAGAAGGATGTTGAAAGATGGCTCCCAGATTGCTGCATAGATGGTGATCTCATTTTCTAAGATAGGAAACACTGGGAAAGCATCTGATTTGGGGAAATGACAGGTCATGGACATGTTCTACTGAGGTAAATTTAAGCTATCTATGAGGAGAGGTGAACCTGGATATAAAGATCTAGAGTTTATAGAAGAGGTCTGGTTTGGAGATAGAGTTACTGAATCTATGGAGATAGGTGAAAGCAGAAGAGGAATGGACATAGAGGAACTTTAATATACTGACTGGATAAAGAGTATTGAGTCTGCAAAGGAAATGGAGGAGTGTCCAGAGAATCAGGGAAATGTTCTATGTAAGCTAAGGATTGAGACATTTTTAAAGAGGGAGTGGATACCATTGCTTCTGAATTATTAAGTGGAAAGGGTAAAAAGTGTCCTTTGGATTTGGTGACATGGAGAGATTATTGGTTACCTAGGTTGTCTTGGAGTGGTGAGGACGTAAGCCAGATAGGAGTGAGTTGGGTGAATAGGGGCTGAGAAGATAGAGCCAATGAGAATAGACAACTTTTATGAAAAGTTTGTCCTGTGAAGGGTTGGACACAGACAGATATCATGGTAGCCAGAGGATGTGGATTCAGTGGTAACCACTGAATGTGTCATAGAGAAGGGAGAGTTGAACTGGTTCTTAAAAGTTTTGATAGGCAAAGGGATGAAGAAAAAGTTTTGATAGGCAAAGGGATGAAGAAAAAGTATTTCAAGTGGATAGTAGGCATCATGAGTAAGCATCTTTTGAGGATATAATGAGAAAACTGACCTAACTGCAATAGTATGGACTTCAGGAGAATAATGAGAAATATGTTTGCACAGGCAGAGAGGATGAGGCTGGATTTCAAAGGACTTTGTGAGTCTGGGAGAGGATTCAGTGATGTTAACAGTTGGGAGACTTGATCTGGATGAAGAGTGGTAGGATGGAGGCAGGGCTTGAGGGGGACAAATGAATGTTAGTCTGAAAATCAGGGAGACCATGTAGCAAGCTATATGCACTGCCACAGCTACCTAGTTATGAAGTGAGGAAACTATGGATTAGAGAGGTTAAACTGACTAGGACCTGGCCTGGGCTAAGAAGGGAAAGAAGTTAATTTTTGATGATCGTATTACAAATATTTATAATTGATGCTATATATAAATGAAAATATATATTTATAGAAGAATTTATATTTTATGAAGCATTTTTGCAGGAATAAGATCATTTTAAACTCTAATCACTGTATGTACCAAGGAAACGTAGTATTACCATTCTTATAGCTGGGGTTCAGCTCAAATGCCACTGGTTTCCTAAAACTTGTGACTCTCTAGTCCTTTGTCCTTCTTGTATTTTCTTTTAAGTTTGAGGTATACTTTATATGAAGTAAAACATACAGATCTTGTATACAGTTCAATTAGTTTTGGCAAATGTATATACCTCTGTAGTTTATATCTCTACAAAGATAGAAAACAATGACCTTCTCCAGAAAGTCATCAGTCCCTCTACCATCCCATCCCCCTCAGAAATCATTGTTCTGATCTCTATCGCCATAGATTGACCTTGCCTGTATTTAAACTTCATATGAATGAAATTATAGTTTCTGACTTCTTTAAATCATCAGTGTTTTTCAGATTAATTTGTGTTGCTGCAATCTATCAGTAGTTTGTTCCATTTTAGAGCTGAGTAGTATGTCTTGTATGAATATGCCACAATTTTTAATCCACTCTCTTGTTGATGGACATTTGCATTGTTTTCAGTTTTGGGCTACTGTGAATAAATCTGATGTGAACATTCTTCTACAAGTCTTTTTGTTAACATATCTTTTCATTTCACTTGAGTAAATGCCTAGAAGTGAAATTTCTGGGTCATAGTTGAATATTTAACTTTTCATGAAACTGTTTTCCAAAGTGATCATACCATTTTATATTCTCATTAGCATTTTATAAAGAATTTCAGATGTTCCATATTTTCATCAACATTTTTGTATTATTAGCTTTTATAACCACTCTAGTGGTTAAGCAGTGATAGATCATTGTGCTTTTAGTTTGTATTTCCCTAATGCATGATGATGGTGAGTATCTTATTCTTGTGCTTATTGGCTGTTGTACATCTTCTTTTGTGAAATGTCTGTTCAAGTCATTTGCCCATTTTGTTAATTGGGTCATTTGCCCTTTGGTAGGATTTTTCGGGCCTATTTTGGATAGGAGTTCTTTCTCAGGTCTCTGCATTGTGAATATCTTCTCTCAGTCTGTGGATTCCCTTTTCATTTTCTTGACAGTGTCCTTGAATGAGCAGTTCATTTTAATTTTGATAATGTCTAATTTATTTATCAATACTTTCTTTTATGGTGATTACTATATGAGTCTTAGAAATTTTTGTCTTCCTCAAAGTTGCAAAGATTTCCTTCTGTGTTTTATTTTTAGTTTTCACTTTTGTGTTTAAGTCTATGACCTGTTTTAAATTATTTTCGTGTGTGTGGTGTGAAGTAAGGGTCATGGTTCAATTTTTGCTTGTATGGATAGCCAGTTGTTTTAGCACAGTTCATTGAAGTTGTCTTTATTAATGAAACTGCCTTGGCATCTTTGCAAAAAATCAGTTGGCCATTTATGTAAGGGTCTATTTCTGAAGTCTTTAAACTGTTTCATTGATCTATTTGTCCCAACTCCAATTTCATACTATATTAATTACTATAGTTGTATGTTTCTCCAACTTGGTTCTTCTTTTTCAGATTTTATTTTGGGTTATTTTAGGTAATTTGTATTTTCACAAACATTTTATAATTATTTTGTCAATTACTTCAAAAAAGCCTGTTGGTATTTTCATTGGGATTGTATTAAATCTATAGACTGATTTGTAGAGAACTGAAGTCTTAAAATATCCAGTCTTTCAATTCATTCACATGGCATAGCCCTCCATTTGTTTAGAAGCCATTTGTAAGCAGCATTTTTTAGTTTTCACTCTAGAGGTCCTACATGTATTTTGTTAAATTTATTTCTAAGTATTTTATACTTTTTGATATCATTCTAAGTGAAATTGCTTTTCATTTTCCAATTGTTTAATGCTAGTTAATATAAACAAAATAGATTTTATATTGACTTTATGTCTTGTAACCTTGCTTAATTCACTCAGTAATTTTAGATATCCTTTTGAATATTCCTTAGGATTTTCTACATAAACAATCATGTCATCTGCAAATAGAAAAAAAACTACATTTACCTTTTAAACATTTATATCTTATATACATTTTTGGTTTGTTTCTCTCTTTTTCTTTTTTTTCCTGTATTTTCTTAGATGGACCTCTGATGAAATGTTGAGTATAAGGGTTGAGAGTATATATATCATTGACTTTTTCCTAATCTTAGGGGGAAAATATTTAGTATTCTAGCTTTAAAAATGATGTTAGTTATGGATTTTTTAGCAGGTATTCTCTATCAGTTTGAGGAAGTTTTCTTTTATTCTTAGTTTGCTCAGATATTTTAACTATGAATGAGTATGAATTTTGTCAAATGCTTTTTTCTGCATCTACTGAGATATAATCATATGGCTTTTTCTTTTATTCTGTTGATGGATTGCATTGATTGATTTCATAATGATAAATCAACCTTATGTTCATGAGATAAACACTACTTGGCTATGATCTATTTTCTTTTTTTTTTTTCTTTTTTTTTTTTTTTTGGCGTACCCGGGCCTCTCACTGTTGTGCCCTCTCCCGTTGCGGAGCACAGGCTCCGGACATGCAGGCTCAGCGGCCATGGCTCACGGGCCTAGCCTCTCCACAGCATGTGGGATCTTCCCGGACCGGGACACGAACCTGTGTCCCCTGCATTGGCAGGTGGACTTTCAACCACCGTGCCACCAGGGAAGCCCTATTTTCTTTTTTATATATTGCCGGATTCTATTTGCCAATATTTTCTTCTGTATTTTTGCAACTACATTCATAAGATCTATTGGTCAGTAATTCTTTCTTTAACAGCCCTTGTCAGATTTTGGTATCATAATAATGCTAACCTCATAAAACAAGTTAAGTAATGTTTCCTCACCTATTTTCCGAGAGTTTGTGTAATATTTGTACCATGTCTTATTTAAATATTTGAAAGAATTCCCTGAGCCCATAGCCATCTGGGCCTTTAGTTTTCATTAAAAGATATTAAGCTATTTAAATTTTCCATTTCTTTTTGTGCCTGTTTTTTATCAGTTTTTTATTTTCAGAAATTTAATTCATTTCATCACAGTTTTATAATTCATTGGCAAAATATTGTTTGCTGTACCTTTATTACCATTTGCTATGTGTACTATATCCAGTGATGTCTACTCTTTCATTCTTGATGATGGTAACTTGTGTTTTTTTGAAGTTCACTCTTCTTTGAATGTTTTCTATTTCACTGATCTACATTCTGACCTTTATTTACTTCCTTCTATTTAATTTGTATTTAATAGCTATTATTTTTCTAGTTTCTTCATAAAAGTTTAGATTATTGATTTTAAACTTTTCATTAAAAAATAAAACTTTAAAATGAGAAATTTCTCTCTAAGCACTGCTTTAAATGTATACAACAAACTTATTATCATCCAGTTTAAAATATCTTCTATATTTCTGTTGATTTCTTCTTTGACCCAGTGGTTTAGAAATGAATTGGGTAACATCCAAATACTGTAGATTTTTCTAGATAATTAAAAAAATGATTTCTGATTTAATTACTTTGAAGTCAGAAAATATACTTTATTTAATTTCAATATTTTGAAATTTATTGACAATTTTTGTGGCTCAAAGTCAGTTACATCTTGGTGGAATTTCCACACGCACTGGAAAAGAATGTGTATTCTGTAGTGTAGTGTGGGGTGTCCTGTAAATGTTAGTTAGTTTGAGTTAGTTGATAGTGTTGGTGTTGTTCAAATATTCTATATCCTCAATTAGTTCTTCATCTGGTTGTTCTGCTAGTTAAGGCAGAAGGTTACTATCTCCCTTTATTATTGTGAAATTGTCTATCCTAGTTATGTCATTTTTTTTCTTCATGCATTTTGAAGCTCTTTCATTACTTTCATATGCATTTGGGAGTGCTGTATCTTCTTAATGAATTGACTCCTTTATTATTATTAAATGCCCCTCCTTATTTCTATTACCCCTTGTCTTCAGCTACTTTATTTTGTATTATCATGGGCAGACTTTCTTTCTTTCTTTCTTTTTGTGGTACGCGGGCCTCTCACCATTGTGGCCTCTCCCATTGCGGAGCACAGGCTCCGGACGCGCAGGCTCAGTGGCCGTGGCTCACGGGCCCAGCCGCTCTGCAGCATGTGGGATCTTCCCGGACTGGGGCACGAACCTGTGTCCCCTGCATCGGCAGGTGGGCTCTCAACCACTGCGCCACCAGGGAAGCCTCCCAGACTTACTTTCTTATGCTTAGTGTTTGAGTAGTGTATTTTCTCCCACACTTTCAATTTTCAAATTAAAAAAAATTTTAAGTCTTTATCGAACTTGTTACAATATTGCTTCTGTTTTATGTTTTGTTTTATTTGGCCCCAAGGCATGTGGGATTTTAGCTCCCTGACCAGGGATTGAACCCACACCCCCTGTATTGGAAGGTGAAGTCTTATCCACTGGACCACCAGGGAAGTCCGTATCTATCTTTTTATACTTTAAATGGCTCTCTTAAAATACTAGACTATCAGTTTCTATTCTGTTTTTAAAAATCCAGTCTGAAAATTTCTGTCTTATAATTAGTGTGTTTATTCTATTTACATTTAATGTAATGCTTGATATAGTTGGATTTAGGGCTACCATCCTGGGGTTTATTTTCTATTTGTCCTATCTGTTGTTTGTTTTTCCCTTCTTGACTTTTTTTGTGGAGGTTATTGTTATTATTATTGTTACTATTATTATTTTTTCAGCTAAAATACCTATTACATTTGTTTTATTGTGATTCTGCTGGCAATGGTTTCTCCCAGTTTTTGTTTCTGAGCATGTCTTTATTTGACCTTCAATTTTGAAGGATATCTTTGCTCTCTATAAAAATCTAGGTTGATAAACATTTTTCTCTCAGTATTTTAAAGATGTCATTCCATTGATTTCTGGCCTCCTTTGTTTTTCATTCTTTGTATGCTGTATTTATTACACCTCCCCCAAATATAACACATATAAATAATGTATCTTTTTTTTGATGTTTAAAATTTTTTTTCCCTTATTTTTCATTAGCAATTTTACTGTCATCTTCTTACTGTTGCTTTCTTTGGTTTATCTTGCTTGAGGTTTACTGAGCTAAGATCTCTGTGTTGCTATTTTTCATGCTATTTGAAAAATTTTAGTCATCCTTTATCTAAGTAACATTTGTGTCCTATTCTGGTTTTTTTCCCCAGACTCAGCTACATATATTTTAGACTGCTTGTTATTGTCCCAGGACATCTTTTCCGTTATTTTCTCTTTTTGCTTCAGTTTGCAGTAATTTGCATTGATATGTTTTTAAACTGTCCTTTCTTTTTTAGTGTCCAATATATTGTTAAATCTATTCAGTTTTTTATTTCAGAGATTGTATTGTTTATTTCTGTGTTCCCATCTCAACCTCTCTATTGCCCATTTTTTCTCTTGATTATTGTTACAGTTTCCTGTTTCTTTGCATGCCTAATAATTTTTAATTGTATACGGACATTGTATTGATACAATGTAGAGATTTTGGACTTCATTATTTTCCTCTGAAGAGGATTTCATTTTATTTTAGCAGGTGGTTAAATTACCGGTGCGTCACCTTAATTATGACTTTAGCTTTTTTTTTTTTTTTTTTTTTTTTAGTATGAGTCTATTTTCTACATTTTTGATCTTAGACTCAGGTCATAACCATTTATCCTGAGACTTGATTTTTATTCCTGAAGTAAGGCCTTCTGTGGAATTAATGGAAAGCTCAAGGTATTACCAAGCTTCTCTAACTTGATAGGACTCGAACTCCAAAATTTGTCCTATAGCTTTGTGAAGCTGATGAAGTTTCTGCCTACCTCTTTAGCCTTCTAGTCATTGCACGACAAGATGGGTTCCTTGTAGTCTCATCCTGTGCATGCCGTTTAGGTCACAGAGGAGGATTTGAGGTAGATTTATATACAGGTTTATGGCTCCATATGTTAAAGGAACTCCACCTTAACTTCAAGCTGCTTTGGCGGTCCCAAATTATGATCTTTGACTTTTTAGCCCCATAAGACTTTTCTGTTTGAGCTCTGTCATCCACAAACTTTACAAACTGAGACGTGCTCTCAGGGGAATGGACAGTTAAATGAATATCTCACCTAATGTGTCTTCCTTTTTTCAAGGGTTTGTCTTTTCCGGTTTCTATCCACTTTTGATTGTCTTTTAGTGCCTTGAAACAGATTTTTTTCCATCTGTTGGCCCATGCTTCTTGATTTGGCATCTGTTCTGGTAAATTGTACTTGGTTACATATTTGTTTTTCTTCATATGTAAGTTGTTTGAGAGTAAAGGGCATGGTTTATTGATCTTTATTTTATCCCATTGTCTGATCCAGAGTAGTGCCTTTTACTTAGCAGCTACTTAGTCAGTGAATTGCATTGTTATTTATATGAAGAGCAACTGTAAGTCAGAATTTAAACTTCAAGTCATCTACTCATAAGTTAATTTCTCTTCAGTACACCACTCAATATGAGTTCAAAGAAGATTTTTTAGGTAGATATTTTGAAGTATAGTACTCCCTAAAAAATCTGCTTGTAAAATATTGATACTTATTTTAAAAATAATTTTATGTTTTATATTTTAATATTGTTTTAATTTTGATGTTAACATATTTATCATTTGACCTACAAAACTGCTAAAGTTACTGCCTAAAACTGTTGGATTTTCAATCAAGGTATATGCCAAAAGATATTATTTTTTGTATTAATTTTTATACCTAAAGCAAAACCACTTCTCCATGCAAAACAGACCAGAGATGTTTCTTTTATTTAGAATAATGGTAGTTTCCAAATTCTGTGTAGCATGTGGTTGAAAATAATGTCTTTGAATAATTTTATTTTAAAAAGGGACTTTATTTAAAAATTTGATTTTAAATTAGACTTCTCTAGATCAAACTGATGGACAATGAATTTGTCCCATCATGTCAAAATTACATTAATACAGTTTTTGGAGGAGTCATCCAAACTTGTCTCTGTTATTAAGTTTAATATTCTCAGTTTGTAGAGAAGTGACTGTAGCCCTTAGTCTTAATAAATTAAACTGTTTTTAGCTGTGATTATTATAGTCATTAACATTTATTTAATATTAACCATGCTTTGTTTTCATAGTGTACTGTTTACTTGAATGCAAAGAGTATTGTAAACTGGCTTCTTTTCAGTGGAGTTTTTAGTTTATATGCAAATCTTGTACTCATTGCAGATCTCAGTTGCTGATCATGCTAAAGTAATAATACCAGTTTCAAGGATACGTTTTATTATTTGTACCATAACAAACCATAGTTATATTTGTTTATTTTTATGAATATGTCTTTTTAATTACTTGAAAGAAGTACATTGTTAAATGAAGCTAAAAAACTTCCCTTTTCTTCTTTCTCCTTTAGAATCGAGTTTCTTACTGGGAAATGCCCAGATTGTGGATTGGCCTGTAGTTTATAGTAATGACGGTTTTTGCAAACTCTCTGGGTATCATCGAGCTGACGTCATGCAGAAAAGTAGCACTTGCAGGTAGGTTAAGAGAACAGCTCAGGAATGTTTTCTGAAGTTTAACTAAATGTTGAATGTGGTTAAAAGGCTTAAACTTACTTAGATTCACTGTGATTTGGTCTTGCACCCAGTTCTTGGTACAGAGCTCCCAAAACTCTTGGAATTTCTTGTTATATGTTAATGAGGTGACTTTTGGAAAGCCCATAGATAACCTAAAGATGGGGTTGGCTGCCAGAGGAACCAACCATGTAATCAGTACCATGCCCTCTCCCCAGTCTCCTGGAGAGGGGCTGGAGGTTGAATCAATACCAATGGCAATGATTTAATCAATTATGACTGTGTAATGAAGCCTCCATAAAAACTCAGAGGACAGGTTCTGAGGCCTTCCAGTTTGGGCAACATGTGGAAGTGCCGAGAGTGGCATGTCTGGTGAGGGCATGGAAGCCCCATACCTTGTCCTGTGCATCTCTTCCATCTGCCTGTTTCTGAGTTATATCCTTTTATGATAAACCAGTAATCTGGTAAGCAAAATGTTTCTCTGAGCTCTGTGAGTCTCTCTAGCAAATTATTCAAACCAAAGGAAGAGGTCATGGGAACCTCTCATATATAGCTGTTTGTCAAAAGTACACATAACAACCTCTGCTTGTAACTGGTGCTGAAGTTTAAGGAGGGTGTCATGGGAACCTCCAATCTGTATTAGGTGGGTCAGAAACACAGGCAACGACCTAGGCTTGTGACTGATTCCTGAAGTCTGGTGGAGGGTGGTCTTGTAGGACTGAACTCTCAATGTTTAACCTGTGGAATCTGATGCTATCTGCAGGTAGGTAGTGTCAGAATTGAGTTGAATCATAGGACACCCAGCTGGTGTCCCTAGAATTGCTTGTTGTTGGTATAGGGAAACTCTCCACCACCACCCCCACACCCAGATTGGAATTGGTACCAGAACCTATTGATTCACATGAAAACTATAGGGTAAAAATTATATTAGAACGTTAAGGAGACTAAACTGTCAATAGAAATACATAGTTTAAGAGCCACTGGTGAGAACTTTTGCAAAGAGAAATATTTTTGCATAGCTGTGAATTTATTAATTCATTCAATAAATATTTTTTGATCACCCTCTATGGGCCACAAACTATTCTAGGTGCCAAGTGATCAAAGGAACATCCTATATCAGAGGACCATTGATGTCATCAGCACTTCTTGAGTTGCTAAAACTGTATTGAACAAAGTAGAGGCAACAACCCCCAACCAAGTAGGACATGGTTTTTGGACATTAAAAAAAAAATCAAAATGAAGTTTTTTCATACTGTGTAAATCACACGTACTTTGTTATGTTGGTACATTGTACCACTGCTATTTTGTTTGACTTATGTAAAACAGAATCTGGCATTTATATTATTTATAACAATTCTTTTAAAATATTCCATATCTGTGAGCTTAAAGAGAGTATTACCAAAAAAGATCATAAAAGAGAAAAGGAAACTCTATATAAGGAACCAATTTAGAACCGAAAACTTTTCACAATATTTCGGTAATGCCAGATGGGATGTTTTTTCCTTGAGTTAATTTTTCTTTAAAGCTCACACTTAACTAAGTACCAAAATCATGTTATTTTAGAACTGCAAGGGGTCAATTATTTTCTACTCCATATTCGTTATTTTTCAGAGGAAAAACTGAGTTAGAGTTAGGTTAAGGGATTTGCCCAGGGAAACAGTGATTTATTTGTCTTTTTTTCTACCCCTTTATGCTGCGAAACGTTATATGCATATACAAATATATATATTCTACATCTTCATGGAGGGTAGGGATTTCATATGGAGTCTAAACCTGACTATACATGGGAATCACTTAGAGAGGTTTTGCAAAACACAGATTCTCAGACCTCATCTTAAACCTATTGAATCAGAATCACCTCAGGTGGGTAGGTGGGGGCAGGAATCAGTACTTTTAACCAGCAGCTCTGATGATCCTGATGCTTAGCCAGCACTGAGAAATTATCTGTTCAAACGTCCTCTTTCTTCGCTTATCCTCTCCCAGCAGTCCTCATTTTCTCTCTACTAAAGTCATTCTCGTATTCAACCTTCACTTCCAGGCCTGAAATTGGTAGGTAGGAATGATGAAAAACTGTGGCCCCTCGTTGAGAAACTCTCTTTGGTAGCACGGATGTCTCTTGTGCCTTTTTATCTGCTGGGTGGATATTAGCTCTTGGCCTAGCACTGTCACTGAGGTGTGTGTTCTAAATTCTGGGAGGCCAAGGTTTGTATTGAGCATTTCTGCTCCCTTGTGTCTCGGCAGGGTTTAGGTTAGGAAAAGGTTAGTTTTATGGTAGACCTAACCTGTGGAACAGGTTCTATAGAGAATTCCAGGAAATGTAGATGCTCCCATACCTATTTCCTGACCTCCCACCATCATCATGCCGGGCTTGTTTCAAGTTGCCATCTTCTACCTGAAGGTGCTCATAACTTTTCCTCCTTTGACTCCCTATAGTTCATCATTTGGCACCGTCATATGGCCTTAAACTAATTTTTCTTATCCCTGGGGTTTTCATCGCTATTGCTTTTGTTGTCATTTTTGAGATGTATTGCTCTTCATATCCGGATATATTGTAAAGTCATGCTCACATCTCTTCTTGCTTCCCATGTATCTGCCCCTATACCCCAGCCTGTTTTCTTTGGCACATGCAATTTTTCCTATAAAAAGTTCATTAAAAAATGCTGGCATGTTGTAACACAGAGAATGTATATTCTCTCCCCTTAAAGCATTGCTTTCCCTCCTACCACCAGTGCCAGATTATACATGCCTTGAAGGTAAGGATTCCATCTTGTTCACTTTTGTATGCACTACAGGACACAGCTCAGTGTTCTGTGTCAGTATTGTTGAATTGGTTGGCTTGTTTTGCAATAAACCCTAACCTAGGTCTCACAGACTTCTGTATAACATGCTTTTATTTATTGTATTTTATCCTAAGTGTTATGGTATTTGAGGTGGGTAAGAAAGCAGAGAGCTTTGGATTTTGTTACACTTTTTCACTGTGGGAAGAAGTAAGCAAATCTCCCCCCAATTCTTCTTCACTTTTGTTAGAGATAGTATTTTCAAAATACCAGTATTCTTTTATTTTTTTTAACATCTTTAGTGGAGTATAATTGCTTTACAATGTTGTGTTAGTTTCTGCTTTATAACAAAATGAATCAGCTATATGTATACATATATCCCCATATCCCCTCCCTCTTGAGTCTCCCTCCCACCCTCCCTATCCCACCCCTCTAGATGGTCACAAAGCACAGAGCTGATCTTGCTGTGCTATGCGGCTGCTTCCCACTAGCTACCTGTTTTACATTTGGTAGTGTATATATGTCAATGCTACTCTCTCACTTCCTCGCAGCTTACCCTTCCCCCTCCCCATGTCAAGTCCATTCTCTACGAATACCAATATTCTTTAAAAATTTTTTTATTGAGGCATAGTTAATTTATATTAATTTCAGGTGTATAACAGTGATTCAAAATTTTTATAAATTATACTCCATTTAAAGTTATTGTAAAATATTGGCTATATTTCTTGTGCTGTACAGTATATCCTTGTAGCTTATTTATAACTCGTAGTTTGTACCTCTTAATCCCCTACCCTTTTCTTACCCCTCCCCTCTTCCCTCTCCCCACTGGTAATCACTAGTTAAACATAACAGTATTCTTAACACAAACAATTATTACTTGATTGCACAAAATGCCCACTGTGTTCTGCTAATCTAAAACTTGCAAGCAATTGAATGCTCTCGCAGAGCAATGAAGACTAGCATCTGATATATGAGCAAGTGTTTGAATCCTATCAGGTTTTCTTAAGGCATAGTTTATTTTAATGCACGCCCCTTTCAAACTTCTACATTCCGTTTAAAAATTAAACTACACCCATTTTACTTTCATTGAAGCACTTTTTAGAAGAATGAGGACCTGGAAATAATAAAAATGTCTGGTAGTATATTTATTAAAAAATGTTATGGCAAAGCCCTAACTTCTTACATCATATGTTGGAAGAATAATGACACTGAAAGAAGCTAACAACGTGTTACTAAGTAAAAAAATCAACCAACCAGCCAAATGAACAAAAAAGATTTCAAAACAATATCTGCATCATGATTCCAATTTTGTTTACATATAGTTGTTTTCCATTTCCTGTATAAATCTATAAAAGCCTTTGAATATGATACACAAGGAAACAGAGGGAGGAAAGAAACTTTTATACACATTTAGAAATACAGTGTTAAAGCTAATGTTATACAGTTTTGGAATCACTGAATTCTAGTTGAATATGGACATAAATAATTTGATACTGAGGGTAGCCTTATAACAAATCAAAGAATTTTACTGATTTTAATAATGACAAGTTTTAGACAAGCATAACAGAATAAGAAGCTACAAATCAGTGAGTATCACTTTGTGAGGAAAAAATATGAATACTTTATGTGCTGAAAAAGAGTCATCTTTGTATACAACTTGCACTAGATGGATTAAAATTGATAGGATTAAATTGGTAACTGCATAAAGATTACATGTCCTATTTTTAAAATATTCAAATGTGAGTTGTTTTATGGAAAATTACAAATATTAATTTGTAATTTTACAATATCAAGAGGCTAAGGTTATTTATACATTATATATTATTATACATTATTTATACATTTGTATATTTATTCTGTATTCTTATCTTTTTCCTTCTTTGTCTTTCCCAGTCCTTCTCCCATTAGACCAGTTGCATAGAATCAAATTAAACATACTCCTCAGTTTGTCCCAATATTATCATTTGGATCTCTCTGGGCACAGTCTATTTATTTTATTTTAATTTCATTTTATTTGTTTTATTTTGTTTCAACTTCTTTTCTTTTATTTCTTTTCCCCTTCATTCCATTCCCCTTCATCTTCCATAGCTATTCATTTTAGTGTGTTCATTGTATGTCTTTCTAATCCATCTTCCATGTGTTTAATAAATACGTGTATTCTTGAAATGATGTTGCTTTGTGTGTGTTTTTATGGCCTACATAATTCATACTGTGCAGTAAGATATACAGTTTCTTACTCTTTTCACTCACCATTATGTTTTTGATATTTTTTAATGTTGCTATATCATAATCTATTTCATCATGTCTGACTGTTTTATAGTGTTCCAGTGTCCTCACAACCTTCATTTTCTTTATCCAGTTTACTAGTCTTGAACTCCAACTTCTGACACTTTGCTACTCCGACAAGTTGGAGGTAAACATCCTCATACACATCTTCTTGTGTTCCCATGGGAGAAGTTGTCTGTCTCTATGCCCAGAAATAGAATTGCTGGATAGTAGAATGTATGCAGAAATTGTAAATTAACTGCTGTCAGATTGCTGTCCAGAATGGCCCTCTGTTTCTACTCTCAGCAGCCATGATGGAGGGTTTTCCTATATCCTTGCACTTTATAATAGTAGCTAAATTTCTATTAAAATAAAAATCTGATGTGTGCCATGTACTGTCTCATTTTTATTTTAGCTAAAATTTCAAAAATTTTAATGAAATTTCTGGATTCCTAGGAAGTTCAAATGTTCATTTTATTGTCCAATAATTTCATTTCCAAGCTTTTAGACTGTTGCTGTTTACTGAAGGACACAAAATGTATTGCGTGTTTGAAGGAAATTGTATGTAGGTTTTGGGGGGATGGCATTTAAAAACATCTGATCTTATCTCAGGACCCTTAGAAAGCCCTGACATTCGAGACATACCGTCATAGGTCAGGTAGAAACCACTTTAGCATTTTACCCTTGATTAGCCTGAACCTTTTAAAAACCTGTTCTACTTCTTTTAAAATTTACTTTTCATTTATTTATTTTTGTTTTTTAAGATAAAGGAGTGAGAAGAGGAATCAGATAGGTAGGGAAGATTGGAGTAGATAGATGCTTTCAAATACATTTTTGTTTTTTTGGAAGGCCCATTAATAATTCTTAACCAAACTATCAAATTAGACAATGAAGCAGAGATATTAAGAGCCACTTTATTGGATGTATTTTCACAGGTAGTTTTATTAACGCAGGGTTACCTCAGTCAACAAGAGAACATTACACATGATGGATGTCAGTCAGTCTGGTTCCATTTGGCCGAGAGCTCTGCTTCACAATGAGCGAAAGTGTTGAAACATTCAGTGTTGACTGAATGTTTGTGTGCTTATTAGTCCAGGAACATTGTTGACCATTAGCAGATAAAGATTGGCAGCGCTCATGATTAGATTATATATGTTTTTAAGTTTGTAAGATTCCTTTCTCCTTTGGAAGTCTGTCAAATTATAGCCATACTTACTGTCAGGTGTTATAATGAGGCTGGTTTGTGAGATTTTGATGGCAAAACAAGGGATCCAAAAATAAGTAAATCTTGCTATAAACCAAACCACTTAGTCCTAGAAGTTTCCTAGGGTAAGATATACAGGAAAGATATACTGCCAAATGCTCAGGCAAGCTGGATATGGCCCAAGCCAGGCCTCAGGAAATCTCCCTTACTCCCAAGATCAAGTCTTCCCACAAGTTAGTTGTGTGGCAAGGTAAGTGGCCAGATGATCCAGCAGCAGGCCCTGGGTGAATTTATGCCTCAATGTCATGGGTTCACAAAGAAAGAAGACACACAAAATGATGTGTGTATCCCTTTAAGACACAGGGACCCTGCCCATTAGCAGGCATGGCCCAACCCTTGCCCTAGAATTGTAGAGGAGCAAAGGAGTAGGGTTGGGCTGGAGGGGCTTCTAACCCCACCCATAAGAAGCATTCCAGTAATAAGTCATTGTACAGCACATTATAATTTGCAACTTCATGTGCATTATCCTTTTAATCCCCACCCTCTGAGTTATATTAACATTACTATCATTTTACTGATGAGGCAACTAAGAGTCAGAGAAGTTATACGACTTGGCCATGAGCCTTACAGATTGTAAGTGGTCCTCTAAGTGCAGTGGTCCTCTGTTATATTGTGGCTGCTCCATATTATAGCAGGGATAGATTGCTTCTGTGCATCTAATTTTATTTTCCTTCCAATAAGATAACAGTGAAGTTGTAGAAGTCATTTATTATTACTGAAGGGGAGCTTGGCTATCTAAGAGAGTAATTTGAAGCTCTGTAATTTTTTAGTATTCCCATTATATATTCCTGGAGGATATTCAATAAGAGACATAAAAAGTATTTAAGATTATTATATAGATATATAGTTTCTAAAGTCTGATGATTATCATTTCTAAATCTTGGTTTCCTTCAAATTCCATTAACCATTCAAAGACTGCATTGAGCTTCAGCCATCTGCAATCAGGCTGCAGGAAACCTCGGTAAAGAAATTCAACATTTACACATAAAAAGTGCCGAGCAAGTAAGCAAATGTGCCATACACGTAAAATATGCAGAAGCATTGATTTAGTCATTTTGGTTTGGACAACTTCGGGTGGAAACACTTTCAAAGTTTGAATTAATCTCCAGAACACTTGCTTTGGAAGATTGGATAATACATTTCAGACATTCTTTCAGGTCATTTTGAAATATCTTTTGTTATGTAACTGCTGCATTTTACCACTTCAAATATGTGTTCTGTCTCTGGAAATACGTAGTTTTAAAACTTAAAATAAAAATATGAGTGAAACTGCGTAAGAAATAAAACCTATTTTTGAAAAATTATTCAGAGTATAATAAGCTGGGATTTTTTTCTTAAAATGATCCTATTTTCTTAGGACAGTCTATTTTAGCATTGGGAGGGCTAAAGAATGGGTTATAGAATTTTCAGAGTTTATTTGAGAAATAGCTTGTTTTCACCTTCTCTTCAGCATTTTAGCTGAATCAGACTTGTGTTGTATTTCTTCTTAAGTGGTATTATTACATCAATTTCTAAGACAGTTTCTTTTTTTTAAATTTGAGTTGTAACATTTTTAATCCTATTCGAGTTAATTTTTCACCATTTTTATCCTAGTTGCTTGTTATATTATAGATGATTTCTTTTTTATGTTTTTCTGTTGGCCAATTATGAATATTGTGTTTTGGTTTACTGAACTATTGACTCTGACATTTAGTAATAGGAGTAAATACTTTCTCTTTTTTTTAAGACCACAAACATTTATTTAGTTTAATTACCCTTATTATTATTTTTTGTATTTTTAATGTTTTCTCTTTATTAGTGTCTTTAGGTTAAAAATAACAGTCAATAAAAAAGTTTACTTGTCTGTAAAAAATATTAACAGTATTAAATAGTGTTTTATTTGTGGGGAGGAAAGGAGGGTGACTTTGTATACTTTAACTGAGGAATTCTAATTTAATTATAATGTCCTCAGGAGATTTTCATAAAACTCGCATGAGCTGAAACTCAGGCTTTGACAGGAACAGTGGCTTTTCAATGCCTTCTGAAGCTTCATGTGTTAGTCTGGCTATAGAATTATGGAGTTAGAGTCTGTCATCCTATTCTGATATTCTCTTGCTTATTTTACTATTATAATGACAATTAAAAATTCCTTTTTTATAAAAGAGAAAAGTATTGTATTGAAAATGCAGGCCACAGATTGGACAGCCTTTGGTTGGCCTCATCTACTTTCTTAGTTTTCAGAATTCTAGTTGCTTAGGTTAGTGTTACCATAAGATGGGTCATTACTCTGTAATTTTTTTTTTTTGGAATTTTTGAATTTTATTTTATTTATTTATTTATTTTTATTTTATTTATTTTTTAATACAGCAGGTTACTCTGTAATTTTTAGTTGTGATATGGTTTCATGGTTGAATCCTGCTAGTTTTGCTGGCTCTTGCTAACAAACTATGCTTTTCATGTTGTAAACTTTCTAGATTGAGACATTCAGGAACAGATTTCCCATGAGGATAAAGAATTTTAACCTTCAGGGGCCTTTACTTGAGTGCATGTCTTTCAAGCCTCTGTACCTAATTTTGTTTTATAATTTTGCACTCCTTTCCTTAAAGACGGCCCCTAAAATTGTATAAGCTTCAGGCCCTGCCGCACTTGGATTTACCTCTGGCTAATAAGCTAATTTATTGAAAACTCGAAGAAAAGCAATAATAAAGATATACTTGAGCCTTCAAAAACTTAGTCAAGTGCCACACATTTTTTCCTGGTGGAAGAAATGGTCTGGACAATTACAGCAACTAGTAGAACTAGGTATCTGAAACCAGATGCACAACTGATGATTGGGAAAGCATCAGGAATAGGGTTTTATAGGCTTGTAGTGCTTGACTGAGTTCTGTTTTGTAAATTCTCAGACTATTGGTGAGTTTCTCTTAGAAAAAATAGATAATTTAAAATGTTAGGAAATGTTTGTGTTATGTGGAAATTCACTCTTTATGTTTTGTATGTGCCGTAGTAATAGCATATGTCTCCTTCAATTTCTCTTCTTTATTTTCCCTCCATTGGCTCTACTTGTACATATTTCAGAAAAATCCTCATAAATAGTGTGAATGCCAATGCAGTATATGTGTAATACGGAGTCTTCACATTTCATTGTAGTATGGGAGTGTAAAAAAGACCATGCAAGCTGAAACCATGTAAGAGGATATTAATACTCAATTGAAAAATTATGATTGTTCTGTGACCTTTAACAGTGTTTGTCAAAGCATTAAAAAATCTCTTACTGTTGGTTATAAGTGCAGGGAAATGAAAATAATAGTCAAACTAATATTTATTTTGTACATTAGAGTATTTAGTGATCTATAACATTAGAAACATTGAGATGAAAGTGTTTCATTTCTTTGTAAAAAGCTATCACAAGTCATTTGAACAATTCTTACATTCTCGTAATATATTTTATGATATGAAGAGAGCATTTTTTTTTTTATCTCTTAGCAAACAGTCATACTCGTTTTAAGTTTGAATCCACTTCTACTCTTTTATCCTTCCACTTTCAGTATCGTGAATTACCTCCTAGGGCTCCTTTAATGTGAAGATTTTTTTTTACTGGCATGACTTCCTCTGGGAAACCTTGGTCTTTCTTGTAACAGGTCCTTTCCTGATTTATGTTGATAAGTTTGTCCTCACTAGGTTCCTCTGCCTGCATATCTAGAGCCTCTCAAATGACAGCAGTGTCCACATTCCCACTATTCTTACAGAAGAAATAACTGCATTTATGTTTAATTTGAATTTCACTTCCAGCATTATCACTTTACATTTCTTTGGTAGACTTTAATCTTTGATGGCGAATTCCTGCTTTTGTTTATCCGTTTTTGTAAAATGTCATATTAGTTTACCACTGAGAGACAAGGAGACAACACAACTACACACTTTGCTTTCTGTGCATGAGCTGAGTAGTAGTAGATGCACAGTAATACTGACAGGCTTTAAAAGAAGTGGTGTGATTTGTCACTAATTGTAATGTGTACTTGTTATTTACTAGTGACTTGTAGACTGATGAGCTAGCAACAAAGTTTATACTTTATGCTATCATTCACAGTTAATATACTCTGAAAACCAAAATTTGAACTGTGTTGTTTGCGAAACTGGTATTATTTAACTAAAGCATAGTAACTAAAATTGCTGCATATTGGACTTGTGTAAAGTGAAGACTGCTTCTCTCTTTCTCTCTCTCTGTATGTTCAAAATAACTTCTAAAGCTAGATTTTAGCAGGAAGTTTAGCAGTCATGGTTAAAACATGGTTTAAATATTTCACTTCATTTTGTGGGAGCAACATTATATTTTGTAACTAAATCCGAATACTTAATTTAAAAAAGACAAATATATGATTTTCTGTAGCATTTGAAAAGGAACACAAAACTGAAATGGATTATTTGGTGTTTTTTCCAGTTTTATGTATGGAGAATTGACTGACAAGAAAACCATTGAGAAAGTCAGGCAGACTTTTGACAACTACGAGTCAAACTGCTTTGAAGTTCTTTTGTACAAGAAAAACAGTAGGTATCTATATTACCAATAAGGTGTGTCAACTCTTTATTAATATTACGTCTTGGTAAGTGGTAGTTAAGCTATAGTGTAGAGAGAATATAAAACTTTTATTGCTTCTCCTGGCAGGAGGTACTTGTAAAAATTAGATAGCAAAATTAATAAATAATACTTAGGAAAAGCAACCTTTTGAGGACTGAAAGAAAAATATAATGCATTTTGAATGTGATTTTTTTTGTGTCAGGTGGCAAAATGTTCTGTGACTAATACTCATGGTAAAGATCCTATAGTTGTGACAGCAACTAAAAATGACAGATAAATTCATTCATTTCTTCTTACAGTTAAAGGGAAAGTTGATTGGTGTCAATGGGTATGTGTGATTACCTTTCTACACGTATGTAGATGACGTGAGTATATGGTATCTACCTGAGGTGAATCTTTACCAGTATGGCTGTTTGCTAGACTCAGACTGTTTTTGTGCTAGACTTTTGAGTGGAAGTAATCATTACTTTCAGGATGGGCCATTCACACTTGGTAACTTTGTGTTGATTGTTGTTTGCTGTTCTCCATGATGGGATTTGTGGGTGGTCAATTGTCTGTTATATAATCACATAAGACCTCATGATATGGGTCTTAGGCAATTATGGGAGAGTCTGATGAGACTCTCCATTGGAGTTTGGAGGAAAAAAACAACCAAACAAAAAGCCAACTAGTACACTCATCAAACAAGTCTCCTTTCTGATTTGTTTTCTTTGAATAGTCACTTATTTTATTTCTTTTTTTGCTGCATTTCCAAACAGAGTTTTGGTTTTTTTTTTAAAAAGAACAGTCACTGCATAAGATGAGTCAACTTATTTAGTGTTAATGTTAAATGATACCAAAGCCACTTATTATCTTTAGTGGAAATTGATGGTTACTAAATTCTTCCCCAGTTCAGGAAGCATTCTAGCTTCAACAGGAAGCGCTTGTACTGTGTTTAGTGCTGGTTGGGTTTTGTGGAGCATAATTTATCCTCTCCATTGTACCTTAAACATTTGTTCTCTATGGAATATTTAGAATTTTATTTAGGTTTCTCTTTTTATTAATAGACCATCATAGAGATAACAACAACCATAGACATTGCTTCACAGTAGTAGTGAAGTTCCATTACCAGTATCACCTGGTTATGGGAGCACCGGTCTTCAGTGGTTTTACTTAAGGAACATCTTATCATCTTATCTTTCATTTTAGAATCAAGGCTGAAAATGTATTTCTCTTTGACATCATAGCCAAATGTCCGTTGGCTTACCAACTAGAAAACAGTCCATTCTGAATGATCAGCTCTGTCTTCTACAAGAGAAAAACCAGTTTCTAGGTGCTTTCTGGTTTTTTTTTCACTAGGTCCAAATACATACTGATAAGCTGTAGTAGACCCATATGCCAAAACTCCCTTTCATTGTTTTCTTTTTTTTTTTTTGCTGTGCCACGAGTCTTCTGGGACCTTAGTTCCCCAACCAGGGATCAAACCTGTGCCCCCTGCCTTGGAAGTGCAGAGTCCTAACCACTGGACCAGCAACAGGGATGCCCCCTGTCATTTTCATATAGGGTTGTTATCCCTCAAATGACTTCAATATGTACCTCGAGTTTAGCAAATAATTTAAGAATATTCCATATTACTAGGGTCATTTAACCCTGGGATCTAAACAGAATAAATGAATCTTTTTCAGATTTTAAAGCTTCAAAGCCAAGTCCATAGTTTCTGATTTTCTCAAAAATACCTTTGTGGAAATTTTGTTTTGTTTAGATCTTTTAAATCATGTTAACAATAGCTTTTTTTTTTTTTAACATCTTTATTGGAGTATAATTGCTTTACAATGGTGTGTTAGTTTCTGCTTTATAACAAAGTGAATCAGTTATACATATGTTCCCGTATCTCTTCCCTCTTGCGTCTCCCTCCCTGGCTTTAATATTTCATTTCCAAAAGTTTCCTTCCAAGGTGGTTTGGATAGTTTGCTTTATTTTAATAGCTTGTAATAATTGTCTGACCTTTGTTCAGGTCTGTCTGGTTCTTTTCAGATCTATACAGTATCTATACACATGTAGCTGTCTGCTTAGAGCCAGTAGGAGTTATGGCCCATAGCACTATAGATTAAAACTCCTGTCTCTTCTGGAAAGTATCTGCATTGAGTTTTTTTTCTTTAATATGAAGAATAGATATTATCCATGCATTATAAGGCAGTTCTACTATACTCAAAAGCAGCTTTAAAAAATCTTGTAAATAGCTAAAGGCTTTTGAACAACAACTGAAAAAAGTGTGTTCTTTTGATGGTTTTTAATGTTAGAAAAAGTCACATGCCTGTAGAGAACTGTTTTGGGAATGCCTGAATGCCAGGTCCTCCCAACACTTCCATTAAATAATTAGCTAAACACCATTTGCAGACAGGGAGATTGAGGTATCTGATTTAATATGTGTCATGATTGACATTTCAGTTTGCAGCCTCTGTTGTTTAGGTCCATTGCTCTGATTAACAGTGGGCTGCTTCTACTGTTGAGAAAGAAGCAGTGGCTCTGGGATGATGACTGAAATGGATCTTTCTGTTTACACAAAGGCAGAACTGTGATAGCTAGGGCAACTCCAGATAATCAATGCCAGGGCACTGCCTCGAGTTTCCAGCAGCCACAGGCCTCTCTACCTTACCCTCCCAGACTTCCCGTCTCCTTGAACCCCAAATCCAGAATATGGATATTTCACCAACCACTCAGCAACAACCACTCAGCAAAAACTGAGCCTACTTGGAGAAGTCTGAGCCTGTGACTAAACCTGAAAATAGTATACCGTGATATCTGAAAACAATTTTAAAAACAGCTCTGACTCAAGGCCAAAATTTGAAAAGTTGCTGTTTTCATAGGAAGGTATGAACTGTAACATCTCTTTCTGTTCAGATTTCTAGAAGACCTTGGAAAATGACTTATTTTTAATACCCCTTTCTCTCTGTTTATAACCTTGCTGCCTCAAGCTCACTGTGTTGGAACAGCCATAGGCCATGTATCTGCTAGCGTCTGGGCCTGGTGATTTGTCAAACTGTGTACATCACTCACAGTTCCTGGACACACTGTGTAAAATAAGAAGAAGAAAACAAAGAACAAGCCTTTCTGGGAGATAGTGTGATTGTTTTTGAGGTCCCTGTCTCATCCTGTCATCATTTTGGAAAAGGCCGTGTCCTTCTGTAGGCCCCCTGGGGTTGCAAAGGACCTGGTTGTCAGAACTGAATATTTATAGAAATCTCCTCTCTCGAATTCCCTGACTTCTAGCACCCAGTAGTTAAAGTCACCCGTTCTTGGGTAAATGGCAAATTCCCCTTTGTGGTGATATCGTTACCTGACAATTTTTGGCCACAGGTGTGGAGGTACTTCTTATTGGTTTTCATTGGAAGTCACTAACAGGCTATCAACTCTCACCTAGAGATTATTAACAGCTGCACATTTCACTCCCCAAATCCCAAACTGACAAAAGACTTTATGTCTTTAAGAATGAATATTTGGAGAGGCTTTACTGCCTGTGGCTTGGAAAGACTATAATGGAAAATGTGTCTTTTTGATTCTGATGGAAAATTCCCTCAGTGTTTTATCATTTAATGGGTAATTACTCCTTTGAAGGCATTTCTTGTGTCTTCAGATATTTATTATTTGACCCATTGCCAGTTTCTAATTTGTCCAAATCCTAAACCTTGAATGCTTTGAAACTCTGTGTCCTCTGGAGTCTGTAGGAGCCACTGTTTGAAGAACATGGTGACAGAGACCAGCCTCATGCTTTGAGTGAGGGAGGTTGGAAGCAGTGTCTCATGAAGATGCCTGAGACTTTCAAGGCCTGGGGACATTTTTTCTTTTCTTTAACACTGCCTTAAAGGCTTCAGGTATAGCTCTGTGTACATCAGGCTTCTAGTGTTGCTGACATTGTATCTCTCTGATGTGGGGATGTGGTCAGAGCCACAGAGTTATAAGTCTATCTGACTGATGAGAGAATCTTGAGATAGAAGCAACATTTCAAAAGTTTCTCAAAGAGGAATACTTATCAGAGCATCAGGTATTGATGTTGAAGTCAACTGGAAACACTTCTCAAAGTGACAAGGAGGAATGCCCACACTTGGTGAGACTATGGAAAGGAGGTGGTGAGAGCAGCAGTGGTGTAGGGACCCAGATCTAAAGCTGATGCTGGCATTGCTTAAATAGCAAGACTGCCTTTATTTCCACTGCATTGTGAAATGACACCCCATGCTTTACTTTCAGATTTTGATATTTTGGGTTGAAAAATATGTTCATTAATTTTTGAGCAACTGGTAGTTGATATAAAATGAAAGTTGTTTTGATTCTTTCCAGCAATTAAAATACTATTGTTTTGGTGCTAATTCTTGGCATAGCAGTTGGCAGCTGAAGGAGGAAGGAAAGTGGGAGACGAGATCATCGTGGTGGCTATGTCACGCTCTGTTGTCCTTTCTCTCTTTTACAGGAACCCCTGTTTGGTTTTATATGCAAATTGCACCAATAAGAAATGAACATGAAAAGGTGGTTTTGTTCCTATGCACTTTCAAGGACATTACGTTGTTCAAACAGCCAATAGAGGATGATTCAACAAAAGGTAATTTTCAAGGGAATTACCATACTTGAGGATTAGCCTGTCATTTAAATATAGTATTATTATTATTTTAACAGCATCCACTGGTTGAACTTGAAAACAAAATTTTACTGTGTGGCTGTTCTTTTGCTTTATTCATTCTAGTAATTGTCCAGAATTAGTTTTATTCAATCATATTGTTTGAATGGAAGTAGAACATTGAAATATTCATTGGTTAACTTAAATTATAAGTTAAATTATAAGAGGAATTGAGATGAGATAAGGAAGAGATTTAATTTAATAATAGAGCATTATTAATTTTGAATCAATATAATGGGAGTTTCAACACCTTCTATCTTACTGAGCTTTAGAAACAAAGCTTGTGGGATTGTTTGGGTGATGTCCTATTAGAACACAGTTGATTAGTTGATTGAATTTTGTTACATTGATTAGAGCTTGATTAGTTGACTTTTCCAGGTTACTTTTCTCCCTTTATTTATTTGGTTGTTGTAGATTCTCTTGGGTAGATGTTGTTTAATTACGTAAAGAACAATTTTGTCATCCAGAAAGCGGCTGGCAAAATGCAAACATTCTGATTGGAGTCTTATTGACTATAATATTCAAAGAGACTGCTATAGAAAACATTAGTCAGTGGCATGTGCTTTTACCCCCTTTTATATGTAATTTACTCTCATTTTGTTCTCTCCAATTATGTTTAAATTAGAAACTGGTGTCATATAAATGCAGAATTTCAAATACCCTCAGAAGATTTTATGAAACATTATTTTTAATAATATCTTAGGAGACTAAAAATGGAATGTTTTCTTTACATTTAACAAACATTGCCTTTTCTTACCTCTTTAAAAAAACTGGCACAGAAGTTTTAATCATTTCAACTGTAATCATAATCCTAGAAAAATTGCATTAGGTTTATTCCCTGCATATGAATTCATATGTATATTATATAAGTGTGTGTGTGTGTATATACATATGCTTAGTTTCTGGTTAGCAACAAATTGCAAGAGGAAAATTTTATGACGTGCAGAGCATTTAAAGTATGAGAGAAATTCATTTGTGACTATTTCTGAAAATGTGTGTGTTAAATCATCTCCTGGAAGATCGAATATTCACTTTTCGACATGTACTACCTGTTTCTCTGCCTTTACTCATAGAGCCAGTGTCTAGGAAGTTTAGGATAAATTTCAATATTATTTTTAAATAGAATATCTTTTAATAGTGTTTAGGTTTAATGCTCCTTCGTTTTAAAATTCAATGTGCTCCATCCAATAGCAGTAGAATACATATTCTTCTCAAACTTACATGGAACATTCACTAGATAGATCATATTCTGGCCATAAAACATACTTTGACAAATTTAAAAGGATAGAAATCTTGCAAGGTATGTTCTTAGATCACGGTGGAGTTAAACTAGAAATCAATGAGAGAAAGACAACTAGAAAACCCCCAAATATTTGGAAATTAACACATTTCTAAATAGCGCATGGGTTAAAGAAGAAGCCTTAAGATAAACTAGAAAAATATTTTGAACTAAATGAAAATTAAAATACAACATATCAGATTTCTGAGATAAAGCAAAAGCAGTGCTTAGAGGAAAATGTATGTCATTAAATGCATATATTTGAATGAAGAAAGTTACAAAATTAATAACCTAAGCTTCCACCTTAGAAAACTAGACAAAGAAGAGCAATTTAAGCCAAAGCAAGCTGAAGACAAGAAGTAATAAACTTGAGAGTAGAAATCAATGAAATAGAAAACAGAAAAAACGTTTAAGAGAATCACTGTAACTCAAAGCTGACTCTTAGAAAAGAATATTAAAGTTAACAAACCTCTAGCCAGGCTAACCAAGAAAAATGGAGAACACAAATGACCAATACAAAGACTTAAAGAAGGGCCATTACAACATATTTCATGGGCATAAAAGCATGTAAAGAAATGCTTTGAACTACTTGATAGCCACTGAATTGATAACTTAGTTAAAGTGGGCCAATTCCTTGAAAGACACAAACTACCAGAACACACACTAGGAGAAATAGATAACCTGAATTGTCCTATGTCTATTAAATAAGTTAATAATCAATACACTTCCCAAATAAGAAGTGCAGATGGTTTCATTGGTGAATTCACAGTCTCTTCCAGAAAATAGTAGTACAGAGAACTCTCCTAACTCATTTTATGAGGCCAGCTGTACCATCATACCAAAACCAGAAGACATTACAAACCAACATTTCTCATGAACGTAGATGTAAAAATCCTCAGCAAAAGTAGATTGCAATGACATATTAAAAGAATTACACATAATGACCAACTGGGATTTCTTCCACATATGCAAAGCTGCTTCAAAATTCAAAAAACAATCACTGTAATTCATTGTACCAACAGCAGGGTAAAGAAGAAAGTTCATTTGATCATATCAGTTGGCATAGAAAAAGCATTTCACAATACCCAACACTTGTTCACGATAAAACTCTCAGCAAAGTAGGAATAGAGGGGAACTTCCTCAACTTGATGAGAAACCTCTATGGAAAACCTGCAATTAATAGCTGACTGTATCTTAAAGTGCTATATATATTTTAAAAAAAAATTTATTTTATATTGGAGTAGAGTTGATTAACAATGTTGTGTTAGTTTCAGGTGTACAGCGAAGTGACTCAGTTATACACATATACATGTATCTATTCTTTTTAAAATTATTTTCCTATTTAGGTTATTACAGAGTATTGAGCAGAGTTTCCTGTGCTATACAGTAGGTCCTTGCTGGTTATCTATTTCAAATATGGCAGTGTGTACATGTCAATCCCAAATTCCCAATCTGTCCCTCCTTCCCACCCTTCCCCTTTGGTAACCATAAGTTCGTTCTCTAAGTCTGTGAGTCTGTTTCTGTTTTGTAAATAAGTTCGTTTGTATCTTTTTTTTAGATTCTGCATATAGCAATATCATATAATATTTGTCTTTCTCTGTCTGACTTACTTCACTTAGTATGATAATCTCCAGGTCCATCCATGTTGCTGCAGATGGCATTATTTCATTCTTTTTAATGGCTGAGTAATGTTCCATTGTATGTATGTATCACATCTTCTATATCCATTCACCTGTTGATGGACATTTAGGTTGCTTCCATGTCTTGGCTATTGTAAACAGTACTGCAATGAACACTGAGGTGCATGTAACCTTTCAAATCACGTTTTTCTCTGGATATATGCCCAGGAGTGGGATTGCTCTCCAGCATTTATTATTTGTAGTTTATATATATGTCAATCCCAATCTCCCAGTTCATCCCACCCCTCTTCCCCCCTTGGTAACCATAAGTTTGTTCTTTACATCTGTGACTGTATTTCTGCTTTGCCGATAAGTTCATCTGTACCATTTTTCTAGAATCCACATATAAGTGATATTATTTGATATTTGTTTTTCTTTCTGACTTATTTCACTCTGTATGACAATCTCTAGGTCCATCCACGTCTCTGCAAATGGCACTATTTCATTCTTTTTTATGGCTGAGTAATATTCTATTGTATATATGTACCAGATCTTCTTTATCCATTCCTCTGTCTATGGACATTTACGTTGTTTCCATGTCCTGGCTGTTGTAAACAGTGCTGTAATGAACATCGGGGTGCATGCATCTTTTTGAATTATGGTTTTCTCTGGATATATGCCTAGGAGTGGGATTGCTGGGTCATAGGGTAGCTCTATTTTTAGTTTTTAAGGAACCTCCATACTGTTCTCCACAGTGGCTGTACCAATTTACATTCCCACCAACAGTGTAGGAGGGTTCCCTTGTAGACATTTTGATGATGACCATTCTGACTGGTGTGAGGTGATATCTCATTGTAGTTTTGATTTGCATTTCTTTAATAATTAACGATGTTGAGCATCTTTCCATGTGCCTCTTGGCCATCTGTATGTCTTTGGAGAAATGTTCATTTAGGTCTTCTGCATATTTTTTGATCGAGTTGTTTGGTTTTTTGATATTGAGCTACATGAGTGGTTTGTAAATTTTGCTAAAGAGCTATATTTTAAGATAAAATATAAATGATTGGCATATGACTTGTGACCTAACATATTCTTCAAATGAATTTCTCCTGCCATCACACATGAATGATAGTCAGACTGAGTAAAAAGCTTTTATGTCATAGACTTTTCCCTCAAAAATATTTACACTTTTATTTACATTTATATTTGATGATTATTGTTTTTTCTCATTTACTTTAAGTGATTTCATGGCACAGCTAAAGTTGGCCAAGAAAAGTATAGTACTTTCTCACAGTTCTGACCTGCTGAACGTTAATGATGGTGTCTATTTATGGAAACTGAAAGTTGGCAGCATTTTACAATGAGGCTGGGGAAAGGGTGCTAATACTGAAGGGCTGACCTTTATTTCTCAAGTTAGTACCACTCCATTTATCTGCCTCTATCTCCATCTCTCTGCCTCCTCACATCCACTCATTGAGCTTTTCTTTTAAATGCATAATTTTATTCTTACAAAAATGAACTCCATTCAAACAAACTCCAGACAACTCAGACCACTTGATTTTTGAGCTATGTGTTCAACAGAGATGTAAATTAGAATTTATAGGGAAAATCAAACCCCATTGTGAAAAGGATTAGAGTAAAATATCTCTTTCCAGTGCCAGAATTTGTAGTGGAAGAGCTTATTTTAAATAGACTTTTATTTTGAGACTCCTCCACACCTTTCAAATACATAACAGATTTCTGAAAAAGTATTGTACAATGTAACTATGAATGGTGTATATGAGCTACTTTCTATTATTCATGCGAGTTGTAAATATATGAAAAATTCAAGAGAAATAAATATTTATGACCTTAAGCAATCGTCCTATCCCTGTGAAGCTAGCAGTATCAGAAAGTATGTTTTGAAAACTTGGCACAAAAATGTATCTTTCAACTTTTTAAATTGAGCCAAGGGGACCATAGAACTTTTGGGAAAGAGCAGATGAGATTTCATGATAATACCATAATATCAAAATGATTTGAGTCTAGAGCATTGAACTTGGACACAGTTATCTTACTTTTGATTCAGCCTTGGGCAACAGAGTTACTTAACATGAGCCTTCTTATGACTCTTCTAGGAGTATTTGTTCTTTTTGTTTATTTTATCTATTTTTTTTTTCCCAACCAAAAATGCTGATTGAGCAAACATTATGGTGCAGAGACTGTTCTAGGTCCTGGAGATACAAAGTTCCTTCTGTCGCATACTAATGGGGGAGGGGGAGGCACGACAAACAAGTAAATATATAGTGGAAGCTTTGTTCTGATTGCTCTTATTTTCTCAGTAAAAGAGGAAACACAGTTATCAACTGAGAGTAAGGATGGTGAGGAGATGAGGGGAGGCATGAAATGGTTGTGTAGAGAGTAGAGCAGTGAGTGGCCAAGGTTAAATTCAGCAGGTTTGCTGTGAAGCACTAAGGTCCATGTGAGGCTAGTGGTCATACATTTTATTAGTATCTATGAGCATGATTATGTGTTTACTCCACCCGTGTTTAGTCACAGGTATATAGATGCTGAAGTAGGTGAGCTGGATTTAACCAGAGTTGGGATTTGGTCAGGTGAGCAAGATGAAAAGAATCAGGGAGCTCAGGGATCGAGGAGAAGGGATCAGGGAGCCAAGGATGCTTCCAAGGGAGTAGGTTGAGGTTGTTTGCAAAATGTTGAAGCAATACTTAGGTAATAAAGGCTTGGCCTAGGACGTAGGAAATAGTGTTTTAGGATGCAGAACAAACAAGGGAATTCATGCATTGGAAAGCCAGGATATAACATTTTTCATCCCAGAACAAGGACATTTTACCTTCTTAATGTGAAAAGGGGCCAGTGATTGGAGTAAAGGCCCACACTCAGACATATGGGTGAAAGACTAAACTGGCTAACTGTGAATTTTGTTTCTAAATTGTATCTCGGATAGTAACTATAGCATGATGGCAGACAACTAGTTTGAGCACAGCTCTTATAATGAATCCTATGATCACCAAAACTTCATTCTAGATTAATTTTTCCCTTTGAAGTGAATGGCGCTGAGTGATGTCAACAATATCTTTGACTTATACCATGATGGATGGTAGCAGAAACTATTGAAGGGAAAGAAAACCAGCTTTGTTGGAGTAGTTAATATGTGTCAGGAGCTTTGTATTCGTTTTTGCTCATTCCTATAATTCTGAAAATTAGTATTATTATCTCCATTTTACTGTTGAAGATCCTGACACCCACAGTCTGACTGATTTCCAATCTGATGTTCTCTCTATTACACGATGCTGCCTCATCCTTTCCAGTGGAAACATATTGCTGGGGTTTGGCCACCCTAATCCCCTGCTCTCCTTTTTCCCTACAAAGATGAAGCACAAGTTGAGAACACTCTCAACTTGTGCTTTTGTACTGTTTTGAATCAACGGAATTTACTAATAATAATTCAAAGAGGCAAAAGTGTTTTTGTTATCTTTTGTTCCTGGTATTGAGGTCTTAGAACTGTTGTTCAGATTATCAGTCAATGGTACCTGATACATCATTTATAATAATACAAAGGGGAAAAATTACAGCCAAGAAATCCATTCTGTTGATTATCCCTATGTGTTCTAAAAGAGATGGTCCTAATCTCTGCCCATTTATACTGTACAGTATTTTCAAAGAGATTCCAAAACTGCCAAGACACTTACAGTGTGAAATATCCTGTGCCAAATAGTTAGGGCATCTTTGTGCCAATAATTGAGACAAAAAAAACTTCCTGTAGAATGAAAATAACAGCAAAAATAGCAACCTTCCCCTTGTAGGAAGCCAATGGTTTTCTTTAGAGAGTAAACAACAGATGAAATATGAGTAATTATACCATGTGGTCTCTATGGCCAAGAGTATAATTGTTTACCTAAGCTTTTTTCTTATAGATTAGAGTCTTGTGTTGCAGTCTGGTAGATTGATTGAACTGCCTTTGTGACTTCCTTTTATTTTTAAGATTAGGCAGTCCATGACAAAGAGGTTGATTGCAACCCAATAGAGCTAAACTAATGTTTTATTAAGAAGGAGTTGGCATCCTGAGCTTTTAGGAGAACAAATGTTCTCATAATGCCATGAACAACTATAGAGCAACTATTAGGCTCTTCATATTAGGCAGTCTGTTCACATTGCCCTGTATCGACCACATCTAAGTAACATCAGCGAACTGTGCTGAATAATCAGTCACACCAGTTAGATCTCAGTAAAGGTGAGATCAGTAAATGTACTGCTGGGAAAAGTTAGAATTGCTGATGTGTCTTTTTTTCCTGACCTAGACAGTGTGGCTGCTCAACGTTTTCAAAGTTTGACTGTACAGAGGGGGTCGCTGACAGATCAAATGAACTAATCTATCTAATAACGTGCACAATTCCAGATCTGCCCAAGAGCACAAAGGGATCGGCATAAGGAAATTCACTGGGGCATTGTTAGTGATAGTGGAAAATCTAGAAACCACTTAAATGTTCATGAATAGAATATATACATGATCAGGAAAGAGCAAATGCCTAATTCTCTGAGATAATAAAGATACAGGCAAGAATCAGGTGCCATTGTGGGTGGGTCTTGAGGTGGAGGGGACAGAAGGGAGGTTGAAGGCTGTTGTGTTTCTCGTGTCTTCAGTTCTTTGATTTTTCTTTTCTTAACTTTTTAAAAGTTGGGATATAGTTGCTTTACAATGTTGTGTTAGTTTCTGCTGTAGAACAAAATGAATCAGCTATATGTATACATATGTCCTCTCCGTCTGGGGCCTCCCTTCCACCCCCCTCCCTCCCATCCCACCCATCTAGGTCACCACAGAGCACCGAGCTGCGTTCCCTGCCCTATACAGCAGGTTCCAACTGGCTATCTGTTTTACACATGGTAGTGTATATATGTCAATCCCAGTCTCCCAATTCATCCCCCCCCACCCCGTGTTCACACATCTGATCTCTACATCTGCGTCTCTATTCCTGCCCTATAAATAGGTTCATCTGTACCATTTTTCTAGATTCCACATATAGGCATTAATATACGATATTTGTTTTTCTCTTTCTGACTTACTTAACTCTGTATGACAGACTCTAGGTACATCCATGTCTCTACAAATGACCCAATTTTGTTCTTTTTTATGGCTGAGTAATATTTTATTCTGTACATGTACCACATCTTCTTTATCCATTCATCTGTCGATGGACATTTAGATTGCTTCCATGTCCTGGTTATTATAAATGGTGCTGCAATGAACATTGGGGTGCATGTGTCTTTTTGAATTACGTTTTTCTCTGAGTATATGCCCAGTAGTGGGATTGCTGGGTCGTATGATAGTTCTACTTTTAGTTTTTTAAGGAACCTCCATACTGCTCCCCATAGTGACTGTACCAATTTACATTCCCACCAACAGTGCAAGAGGGTTCTCTTTTCTCCACATCCTCTCCAGCATTTATTGTTTATAGACTTTTTGATGATGGCCATTCTGATTGGTGTGAGGTGATACCTCATTGTAGTTTTGATCTGCATTTCTCTAATAATTAGGGATGTTGTGCATCTTTTCATGTGCCTCTTGACCATCTGTATGTCTTCTTTCAAGAAATGTCTATTTAGGTCTTCTGCCCATTTTTTGATTGGGTTGTTTGTTTTCTTGATATTGAGTTGCATGAGCTGTTTGTATATTTTGGAGATTAATCCCTTGTCAGTTACTTCATTTGCAAATATTTTCTCCCACCCTGAGGGTTGTCTTTTCATCATGTTTCTGGTTTTCTCTGCTGTGCAAAAGCTTTAAAGTTTCATTAGGTCCCATTTGTTTATTTTTGCTTTTATTTTCATTACTCTAGGAGGTGGGTCAAAAAAGATCTTGCTGTGATTTATGTCTAAGAGTTTTCTTCCTATGTTTTCCTCCAAGAATTTTATAGTGTCTTATCTTACATTTAGGTCTTTAATCCATTTTGAGTTTATTTTTGTGTATGGTGTTAGGGAGTGTTCTAATTTCATTCTTTTACATGTAGCTGTCCAGTTTTCCCAGCACCACTTATTGAAGAGACTGTCTTTTCTCCAGTCTCCTGTATATTGTATATCCTTGCCTCCTTTGTTATATATTAGGTGACTATAGGTGTGTGGGTTTATCTCTGGGCTTTCTATCCTGTTGCATTGATCTATATTTCTGTTTTTGTGCCAGGACAATACTGTCTTGATTACTGTAGCTTTGTAGTATAGTCTGAAGTCAGGGAGCCTGATTCCTCCAGCTCCGTTTTTCTTTCTCAAGATTGTTTTGGCTATTCAGGGTCTTTTGTGTGTCCATACAAATGGTAAAGTTTTTTGTTCTAATTCTGTGAAAAATTCCATTGGTAATTTGGTAGGGATTGCATTGAATCTGTAGATTGCTTTGGGTTGTATAGTCATTTTCACAATATTGATTCTTCCAATTCAAGAACATGGTATATCTCTCCGTCTGTTTGTGTCGTCTTTGATTTCTTTCATCAGTGTCTTATAGTTTTCTGAGTATAGGTCCTTTACCTCCTTAGGTGGGTTTATTCCTAGGTATTTTATTCTTTTTGTTGCAATGGTAAATGGGATTGTTTCCATAATTTCTCTTTTTGATCTTTTGTTGTTAGTGTATAGGAATGCAAGAGATTTCTGTGCATTAATTTTGTATCCTGCAACTTTACCAAATTCATTGATTAACTCTAGTATTTTTCTGGTGGCATCTTTAGGATTTTCTATGTATAGTATCGTCATCTGCAAACAGTGACAATTTAACTTCTTTTCCAATTTGGATTCCTTTTATTTCTTTTTCTTCTCTGATTGCTGTAGCTAGGACTTCCAAAACTATGTTGAATAATAGTGGTGAGAGTGGACATTCTTGTCTTATTCCTGATCTTAGAGGAAATACTTTCAGTTTTTCACCTTTGAGAATGATGTTTGCTATGGAATATCTTTTTCCATCCCCTCACTTTCAGTCTGTGTGTGTCTCTAGGTCTGAAGTGGGTCTCTTGTAGATAGCATATATATATATATATCTTGTTTTTGTATCCATTCAGCCAGTCTGTGTCTTTTGGTTGAAGCATTTAATCCATTTACATTTAAGGTAATTATCAATATGTATGTTCCTACTACCATTTTCTTTATTGTTTTGGGTTTGTTTTTGTAGGTTTTTTTCTCCTCTTGTGTTTCCCGCCTAGAGAAGTTCCTTTGGCATTTGTTGTAAAGCTGGTTTGGTGGTGCTGAATTCTCTTAGCTTTTGCTTGTCAGTAAAGCTTTGATTTCTCTAACAAATCTGAATGAGATCCTTGCTGGGTAGAGTAATCTTGGGTGTAGGTTTTTCCCTTTCATCACTTTAAATATGTCCTGCCACTCCCTTCTGGCCTGCAGAGTTTCTGCTGAAAAATCAGCTGATAACCTTATGGAGATTCCTTGTATGTTATTTTATTGCTTTTCCCTTGTTGCTTTTAATATTTTTTCTTTGAATTTAATTTTTTTAGTTTGATGTTTCAAACTAACATACAGTGTTTCTGTATGGGACTCCCTGTGCTTCTCCTGTATGGGACTCCCTGTGCTTCCTGGACTTGGGTGGCTATTTTCCTTCCTGTGTTAGGGAAGTTTTTGACTATAATCTCTTCAAATATTTCCTGATACCCTTTCTCTTTTCTTCTTCTGGGACCCCTATAATTCGAATGTTGGTGCACTTAGTGTTGTCCCAGAGGTCTCTGAGACTGTCCTCATTTCTTTTCAATTCTTTTTTCTTTAATCTGCTCTGCAGCGGCTATTTCCACCAGTCTATCTTTCAGCTCGTTCATTCTTCTGTCTCAGTTATTCTACTATTGATTCCTTCTGGTGTATTTTTCATTTCATTTATTGTGTTGTTCATCACTGTTTGTTTGCTCTTTAGTTCTTATAGGTCCTTGTTAAACATTTCTTGTATTTTCTCAATCCATGCTTCCATTCTATTTCTGAGATTCTGGATCATCTTTACTATCATTACTCTGAATTCTTTTTCAGGTAGGTTCTGCATTTCCTCCTCATTTATTTGGTCTTGTAGGTTTTTACCTTGCTCCTTCATCTGTAGCATATTTTTTTGCTGTCTCATTTTTTTGGATGGGTGGGGCTGTGTTCCTGTCTTGCTGGTTGTTTGGCCCTAAGCATTCAGCACTGGAGTTTGCAGGCAGCTGGGTGGAGCTGGGTCTTCGTCCTGAGATGAGGACCTCCGGGAGACCTCACACTGATTAATATTCCCTGGGACCTGAAGTTCTCTGTTAGTCCAGCAGCTTGGACTTGGTGCTCTCACCACAGGAGCTCAGGTCCTACCTCTGGCCTGGGAATCAAGACTCTGCAAGCCATGCAGTGTGGCAGGAAAAAAAAAAGCAACAAACAGAAAAGAGCAGAACAATAACAAAGAGTAAAAAATAAAATAAAATTAGAAAAATAAAAAATATATTAGAAAAAATAACAATAAAAATGAGACAACAAGAAAACAAAACAGAACCATACCAGCAAAAATAAAATAAACAAGAAAATAAAAAATTAATAAAAATAAAAAATTCCCTGGTACCTCCTTTATCAGTGTCCTTGCCCCCATCGTGAGCTACAGCCTCCCCTTGCCTCCCCTGTAGGTCTCTGGACCCATTTTTTCAGCCCCACCTCTGCATGTGTTCTCATCAGTGTTTCTTCCTGGAGCTGGCCTGGAGCACATGTGCCCATGCAGGCCACCTGGGGCACAGGCCTCCACAGGCGCACCCACAGGGGCCAGTGCAGCTAGAGGAAGGCTTGGAGAGGGGTGGCATTTGGCCCACCTTGACCCACGTCGCCAGAGGAGGCCCTGTCAGGGGCGGCACTCGGGCTGTCAGCACCCGCGTGGCCCTTGGAAGCTTTGGCGAGGGTGGGGCTCAGGCCCAGGACCCACTCGGCCGGAAGAGGCTTTGTTGGGGCAGTGCATGGGCTGTCGGGACCTGTGTGGCCCATGGTGGCTTTCGGGGAGGCCAGTGCTCAGGCCTGCTGGGAACTGCGCTGCCCATGGAGGCTTTGTTGGGGGGCAGTACTGAGGTCTGCTGGGACCCATGCGTCCGGCGGAGGCCTCAGCTGAGGCAGGGCTCAGGTCCAGGACCCACGTGGGCAGAGGGAGCCCTGGGGGAGACAGGACTCAGGCCTGGGACCCACGCAGCTGGAAGAGGCCTTGGCGGGGCAGAGGGGGGTGGGCAGCTCAGGCCCGGGACCCCAGCAGGCTTGCCAGTGCCCAAGCAGGTGGAGGAGACGTCGGCTGCGTTCCCTTCTGATTCCCCGATCCCCCGAAGGTCCCTCTTCTTCCCTGCTGATCCCCTTGCTGTTAGTGGGCCCCTCCAAGTGTGGGAACCTCTCCCCTCCCCCAGCCCCCTCTTAGGTGTGCTGATCCCATCCTGCCTCCACTTTTCCTCCCCCCGCTCCTTCCCACGTCTTACCTCATCACGTGGGGATTCCTCGCATCCCCTTAGGTGTCCGAGGTCTCCCACCAGCGCCTAGTAGGTGCCCTAGTTATGAGGAGATGCTAACTCCACATCCTCCTACTCCGCCATCTTGACTCTGCCCCATCTTATGGTTTTTCAGTAATATATTTGATAAACTAATCTGCTGAGAGTGAGGACAGAGGGGTGGCATAGGGGTCTTGAGAAAAATGCTAACTGTTTAGAACTGAGGACTGCAAGAAAGCCCTAACCAGAGACAAAAAGATCTCTGAGCAGTTCAGGGAGTGCATCTTTTTGTGCTCCCTTTGATTTAAACGTGAAACAAAACATTCCTCAGCTTTGCATTTGTTTTCCAGCCCCAAGGGCATTTTGATATCAAAGCTCGTAAATGGTTACTTGATTAGACCACTGCCTTTGCTTTCTCTAGCAAGAATCCTTCCCAAGTATTTCCTCCTAAACTTCTCTCTTTGAGTAAGTCTGAGTCAGTTTGACAACTGTCACCACCTTTTTTTTTTCTGTTAGCAGCTCCCAACTCCTCTTTTTGAGGGAAAAATTATAATCCTCCACACACTTCCTCCTCAACCCTCTACCACACTGTTTCTACCTTCTCCAACCCAAAGCCCTTCTTTCACAATACCAATGAGTTATATTAGTATCTGCTAAGAGCTGAACATATTTCCTTCTTTATATTCTAATTTTAACTACATATAATGTGGGATGCTGTGTTAATTTCTATTTAACTTTTCTACTGATGTTCTCATTCATTCATTCAAAAATTTTTCTAGTGCCCAGTATGTGCCAGTCATGGAACTAGACAACCAGGGATAGAAAGAATAAGATCTGACACCTGAAAGTCATACCATGCTGCAAATTCCCTTTTCATCTATATTTAAGGGTGGTCTCACTCAGAATACACTGTGTGAACATTTTTAGAATGAAGAATTAACATTTTTCTTTCAGTTTCATTCTGCTGTTTAATCAATGATAGTCCTATTTTTACCATGGAGAAAAATGTTGGTGTTTTATTTTCACAGTTTTAAAACTTTTTCTTCCTTTAGGAAATTGAAATAAGGTAAAGGGATGAAATATTTCTTGATTTTATTGACTTCATGTGTAAAATGAGATACACCTACACAGGCACATTTGTTTCATATTTAAATGAGGAACTGCTGCTTCCTCATTAAGAAACAGTAGTGTGTGCTCATGATGCTTGAAATAGAAAACCAGAGGATGACAATAAGCTTTCATCATCATGTTTCTTCTTCCTCACAAGTTTACTTCTTTTTATGATCCTAGAGAAGGAGAGAACACATAGCGTTTGATGATTTGTGTTCTTCCATGTGTTATTGAATTCATTCCTTCAATATCTCCTTTTATTTTTTGAAAATATTTTCTGAATAAACTTTATCACACACAGGGAATGAAACTGGGCTTCTCTTTTAATCCAATAATCAGATGTACTAAGAGGTGCAACATTATCTATCTTAGAAATATGAATCTTCAGTAAGTATAAGATTGACTTGTGGGAATTCCCTGGTGGCCCAGTGGTTAGGACTCTGCCCTTTCACTGCTGAGGGCCTGGGTTTGATCACTGGTCAGGGAACTAAGATCTTGCAAGCCTTGCAGCACAGCCAAAAAAAAAAAGAAACTGAAATCAAGATTGACTTGGAAGTTTCTAGAAATATTCAATGCAATTTTAATATTCATTTGATGCAGAAGAGAAATGATCAACAGGAAATATTTTAATATAACTGTTGCCAACATAGTTACTGTCATCTGAAGACATCCTCACCATTTTAACCCAATAAAGCAAAAACCAAACCAAAACCCAATGATAATAAAACATTTCATGTTTATGTTCATGATAATACAAATGGAGCTTATTTTTAAATCTTATTTTTAAAGTTACAAATAACTTTTAATTAATTAGTCAATCAATTAAAGGCCTATTTTATGGCAGGCCTCTACCAAGTGCTGAGAATGGAGAGGTGATGGTAGTTTAGTGGGAGTGACTGACATGCTTATCAACAACTGCATTAGTATTGTTAGTGCCATGTGAGGTATGTATTCTGTGGTGTGAATACACAGAGGAGAGTGCACCTCTCTCATGAGTGGATCCAAGAAGCTACCAGTGGATCTCAGAATGCTTTAACTGAGTTTGGGGGTACCAGTAAGCATTAGCCAGACAGATGGAGAGGGAAAAAGCATTTCAGGTAGACAGAGTGGTTATAACATGTGAAAGCATGAAAGCATTGAATGTCATAGGGTGTACAAAGAATTCCTGGTGGATTTAATTTTACTTTTGCATTTGTTCTTTTAATTTGTTATTGATTTTAGTGAGGCCAGAATACAGAGCGTGTATGAAGAAGTGGAAGGAGATGGAAGCAGAGCAAATCTTTAGGGTCAGAAACTAAATGACATGTATACCAAGGATATTCAGTGTTATCCTGAAGGCTTCCAGGGATCTCTTAAAGAACTTAAAATGGGAGAAATGCATGGTAAGATTTGTGCTGTAGAAAGGACTCTGGCAGCAATGTGCAGAGTTGTTTGGAGTTTATGTGGTCAGAGAGCAGAGGCAATGGTTTTTAGGAGCTAGTGTCTAACTCAGGTGAAAGATGATATATTGTCTAACATATTAGGGATGGAGAGGGGAGATTAAATTTGAGGGTATTTATTGATCAGTTATAGTCTGTAAGTCCTGGAAGGGATTGGATATGTGTGTTGGGGGTGGAGGTAATAGTGAAGGAGGATGGTGAATCTCAAGTTTCTGATTCGGACAGCTGGAAATATCATGGGGCCATTCACTAAGACCAAGAATACATTAAATATGCAGAGTTGGAGATGGGGGGAGAAGGTGATGATAAGATTGATTTTGAACATGTTAAGAGTAGAACATCTGAGTAAGAGGTGGCCAATGGCCAATTAGATACATAGGTCTAGTGCTTAGAAGAAAAATCTAAGTTGGTAGTATAGATTGCATGATGGTCTTTTGCATTGATGTTGAATTCTTAGAGAGTTGGTGGCATATCTGGTGCTTCTTTGTTTCTCCAGCACATTGCACAGGGCAAGCCTTATGGTTGCATACAATTCCCAAAGCCTAACATTTTCTGTTCTAGTCACTAGGATGAGGCCCATTAATGAAAAAGAATAAAAGATCTTCTATTAACCAATGCCAGTTTACTTTTTTCCCCAATCCAATTGTTGATACCATAGAAAGAGCTAAATTGGTGGGGCAGTACAAAGCCTAATTGAAGTCAAAGTTAGATTGAAGAATAGCAGTAAAGTATGATGTCACCTACCTGGTATGGTTTGAAAGACATTTGGTTGGTGCCTGCCCAGGATTTCTTCTTTCATTTTCTGTCACATTGTCTTGAAAGTTCATCATTACCATTAGAGTCATTGCTTTGGACCATCAGGGGTTTTCATTTTTAAGGAGCTGTTTGGTAAATACCCTAGTTAAAGGTAATACCATGGAAACTATCAAATGGTCTTAATGGAGTCCATAATAGATTAGAGCTTTTTGGGATACCTAGAGAAAGGATAATTGAGATACGAGCAGAGTATGGCTTGTTTTGTTCTACTTGTTCATGTCTCATTGACATTTCCTTGAAGTTAATTAGCTTAATAATGAAAAATTAATGATTTTAATATTGGAAATAATGGAAGAAATTTCTTTCCTATTAAATTCACATTCCTTCCCCTCAGAAGTTAAGGTTACTACTCTTTTGGAAAACATTATTAAGGATTCTAGATATTCCAAAAATAGTCTTTAAATATCAATGAAATTGTTAATAAGAGAGAACCTTTGCTACGTTACAAAGAAGGTGGAGGTGTGTGATAAGAACCATAGTATGTGAGGTTTGTTGAAATTGGGCTTTATTCTCTTATGTGTATATATCTTCACATAAGTATACGATAGGACTGTTTTTATTAGGGTAATACTACCTGCTATAGTAAATAACCCCCCAACTTTAAGTGGTTTAACACAATAGAAGCATATTTCTTACTCATATGACAATCCAAGGAAGTTGATCTTTGACATATGGCGTTCTTCTATGCACTGATTCAGTGGCTTTGCCGTCCCCTGGGATTTTGTCACTTGCATCCAACTGGTAGAAGGATGGAGAAAGTATGGAGAAGTTTCACTTGCTTCTTAAGTTATTGCATGCATGGAAGTGACACACATCAGTTCTGTCTCAATCCATTGGTGAGGACTAGGGACAGGCCCACACCTAGATGCAACAAATGCTGGGAAATGTATTCCTGGCTGGGCAGCTGTTTCCCAGTAACAAACCTATACAATACAAGGGGGAGGACAGAATCTTGTGGACAGCTAGCTACCTGGCTATAGGGACTATATGATAGATATGAGCAAAGCACAAAGATCACACATGAAAATTACTTACTATTTTATAACTGCACTTGAAATATATGATGATGTCTGTGTAGAAATTAAGTGCTTTAGATTGATACTTTTCATTAGTTCCGCATGTTATGCTATTTCTGAGATCCCTTGAATATTAGCAAGAATGTAGGCTTCCATATTCATGACGTGTGAAAAACTGAGACTTTCTTTCCTTATTTTTAAGGTTGGACAAAATTTGCCCGATTGACACGGGCTTTGACAAATAGCCGAAGTGTTTTGCAACAGCTCACGCCAATGAATAAAACAGAGGTGGTCCACAAACATTCAAGACTAGCTGAAGTAAGTGCGAGATTAACTTTACTTCCCAACATGGTGGTGGTCATACATCTTTCCCCCCACAAGTGTTTCAGTTATTTGAAACATTTATTATCATAAATGGCTATTATTTTACAAACACTTATATGCTAATTGATTTTTCCTTGTAGAATTATAGAAATTTTCTATATTTCCTTTTATGCCCTCCTACTTTGGAAATGGGAAGGTAATTTATGACATCCCAGGTGATGTCTGTACAGAATGAGGTTTTCTTTGAGCAAATGAGATAGGGAGTTCACTCATTCGTTAATTTATGTGTGCAGCACACACTTATTGAGGGTTTGCTCCATGCTTGGTACTCTGCAAAGGATGTAAAGATGAATAGGCCATTGGCCCTATCATCAAGGGGTTAAAGATCCAGCAGAGGAGGGAGGGGTTACCTGAATGAGATGATACCTGGGCTGAGTGAATCTTTTTTTTTTTAATTGAAGTATAGTTGATTTACAATGTTGTGTTAGTTTCCAGTGTACAGTGAAGTGATTTAGTTATATATATATATATATATTATATGTACTCTTTTTCATATTCTTTCAATTATAGTTTATTATAAGATATTGAATATTCAGTAGGACCTGTTGTTTATCTATTTCATATATAGTGGTGTCTGCTAATCCCAAATTCCTAATTTATCACTTCCCCACCTTTCCCTTTTGGTAACCATAAGTTTGTTTTCTATATGTGAGTCTGTTTCTGTTTTGTAAATAAGTTCATTTGTATCATATTTTAGATTTTACATATAAGTGATATCATATGATATTTGTCTGTGTCTGACTTGCTTCGCTTAATATGACAATCTCTAGGTCCATCCATGTCGCTGCAAATGACATTATTTCATTCTTTTTTATGGCTAATATTCCATTGTATATATATACCACATCTTCTTTATCTATTCATTTGTCAATGGACATTTAGGTTGTTTCCATGTCTTGGCTGTTGTAAATAGTGCTGTTATGAACATTGGGGTGCATGTATCTTCATTTTTTAATAAATTTATTTTATTTATTTATTTTTGGCTGCATTGGGTCTTCATTGCTGCACATGGGCTTTCTTTAGTTGCGGCGAGCTGCGGCTTCTCTTCGTTGTGGTGTGTGGGCTTCTCATTGCGGTGGCTTCTCTTGTTGCAGAGCACGGACTCCAGGTGCGCAGGCTTCAGTAGTTGTGGCTCAGGGGCTTAGTTGCTCTGCAGGCATGTGACATCTTCCTGGATCAGGGCTTGAACCCGTGTCCCCTGCATTGGCAGGCGGATTCTTAACCACTGCGCCACCAGGGAAGCCCTGTACTACTTGATTTTGAAGCTACTTTCTTTTCTGCCTTCGGTTGTCCGTTTCTTTCTACAAATCAAGCTAAAGTGTAGGAGCCTGTTTCTGTGACTGCTGACTTTTGCAGTTATGATTCTTACTGGGTCTTAACTCATTCAGTTTTTCTTTCTTTGTTAACACAGTTGGGCAAGAACAAGAGGAAAGAGACCATAGAGAGGAAATTTTTCTACCTTAGCACCCTGAATCACTTAGGATAGTTTTTTTTTCTATATCAAATGGAAAGTTCCTTTCCTCTTGACAGCTTATCATTTTTACTTTTACTTTTGAGGAACTTTCATTCCTGTTTCTTCCCATCTGATTTTTTTCTTTTTTTTTGCTTTGCCTTTTGATTATTGTTAGTTTCTTTATCAGTCATCCCTAATTCACAAGCCTGATTCAAATACCAAACTGCCTTCTGTCAGGTCTTAGGCTTGATTTCAGAGAACATGTGGAAATAAGAAGGTTTTCAACAGAGATTTAGTCTGTTTGTGCTCTTAGATCTTCAAAGACTGACCTAAAAGAAGCACCAAGTTAGCAGAAAGATATAGTTTTGCCAGTTGTACTCAGAGTCATATAATTTGCTCAGCTTGAGTATTTGGATTTGCTGTTAAATTTCAGGCTCTTTCACTTTTTCCAACACATATAAATTTTATCTTAATTCCACCAGGCCCCCTAAATTTGGAGCTGATCCCCACTTTCAAAGATCCTGGTCTCCATGTAGGCAGTTCATCTGTTTTCCACAGGTCCTGACATCGTGCTGATTGGCTTCAGCTTCTCACTTGTATCCGTGGTACTGAGTCCTTTAGAATCAGTGAGCTCAGATATTCAGAAAGCATATATCTGTTTCAGTACAAAAATACATCAGTAAATGTGATTTCATCCCCCCTTTACCTAAGGCTTATTGCTCCTGAAAGTACAAATGAAATAACAAAGCGAAGAGTTGTTACTCACTGCCTTATAAAGGAGTCCTAGTGATGGGGCTGAGATTAAAGTCGTGCTCTGCATATGAGAAAGCTCAAAGCTGCAGCACATAGTGAGTCCCTTTCTTTGTTGTTGTTGCCATTCTTCTCCTCGCCTCCCTGCTCATTCTCCTCCTTCTCTTGTAGCAGTTTTGGATTGCTTTACGAATGCAAGTCACCTTCCGAAGAACTGGGTTATGAATGTCTAAAGAAATATAAGACAAGGGTTTTTATTTTGAACTGTACATTATAATCACCTGGAAAGATTTTGAAAATATAGATTCTCTGGGAACCCACACAAGATGAATTTAATTATTTTCTGGCATGGGGTCTGAGTATGAGTATACTTTATTTTTTAAAACTTCTCCAGAAGATTCTAGTTTGTGGCCAGATTTAAGAAATACTGAACTCAAGAGTGATTTCATTCCATCTCTAGAGGAGACATCTTACATTTGTCCAGGGTGTTGAGCGGGGCCGACTTGTCTATTAACACAGTGTGTAGGGCCCACATGATGTTTGGATTTCTACTAATAGTAGAAGGAAAAAATGAACTTTTAGGTAAAAGAATCTTGAATATATAATATTAATTTATTCATCTTTGTAAAAAGACAGTTGTAAAATATAATTTTTATTATTTTTAAGGAGGAAGGGGTCTAAGAAGGCAAAAATACCCAGGACCCATGAAGGTCCTAATGTACCCTGGCACTGAGTTTATTTTCTAAGTACGATTTCTTTGTGCTCAGACTGTAGACTGTGGTAAAATATTAACATTGAATATGAAGGAAATTTTCATGTTTAACACAGTGAAATAAGAATGAATAGATCAGTGGTTGAAAAGTGAAAGAGAGGCCATGGTTCTGTATGATTCTGTGTATGTAATGCTTTGTCTCAACATGAAGCTTACCTGCCTGTAGGATAATTTGTTGCTAAGTAATTTAAGACCTTATGGGAAAAGTATGACTGGGGCACTGATAATGAGGATAAATATGTAAAAATCTTTATAAATAGTTCTTATAACTCCCAAACTTAAAGCAATAATTATAATATACACCTAAAGAGAATATCAGTGATGTTTTTCACATTTTAAAATGGCAATGATTATATTATATGCTTAGTTTTCAGTTATGTAAGTTCTATTTATGAGAGACTTTTCAGGATAAATCTCAAGTTTCAAAACATGCTAGTATACCTATTTTGCTTTGTAGCGTAAGAATTACATGCTAACAGGTGTTTTTGTTTACATCTATTTGCACATTCACAAATTTAGTGCATTTATGATTTTATAATTTGAACTTGTTGACTCCTACTTTCTGGGTCCCATTAGTCCTAGGGACACTAAATACTTGGATGCATAAGATGGTAGAGCTGCTGAAAACATTGTTTATCAAAGTCCCACTTACAACAGACTCCTTAATACATAGGTTTACTCAGCTTTAGCTTCATTGATGGCATGGAGCAGAGGTCTCTGACCTGCTGCTTCAGCTCCTTTTCACAATTTCCAGGTTCTAGGTTCTGGAAGGAAGTGCTAGGTCCTGTGTTTGTTACCTTTGCCCAGACCTCTGCTTTTGCTCTGTCATCTGCTTTTTCTCATTGTCTCTTTAATGAGACCTAATCAGAGTAAGTCAAGGTTCATATAACATTACATTGAAATTTTTCCATTTGTCGAAAAGGTACGGAGAAGCAAACCTGAATATTTAGGTTTGTTTTTTTTTTTTCCCTAAAGGGAATTTGCCTCTGGGCAGGAAATGCAATATTCTTTAAGTCCTGATTGAAAGGAAAAAAGGGAAAAGCAGGTTATAACATTTACACCCCTGATATTGCTGTGCCAGTCATTAGGGCCCTGGCTGAGTCCCACACAACAGCAAGATCACCATCAGTGGGGCCCTGGGGTTCAGCAAGGCCGTCAGAATCAAAGTTATGCTCCTTGAGGTGCCAAATATGTGAAGAATGGATAACGGTGAGTCATGCAAATAACAGTTGGGCAGTCAGTGAGAGATGTGTGATTCTAGGCAAGCCTGCCAAGTGAGTGTGCAGAACTTGCAGAAGTTGGTGTCCAGCAGTGCTGTGGATCAGTGTTGGTGCTGGGGGAGGTCATCGAGAGCATGGGACTGCGGGTTGACCCTTCAGCTGGACCCAGGCAGTTGGAGGCTCCTTACCCCTACCCTTGTCCTTGGAATGTATACTCTGCTTACCATTCCCACAATGGGGGCCATTTTCAAGGATGCAGGCTGGAGAGAGTAAGGTGTTGTTGAGACCTTCAGGTGTTGTGGTGACCTTCAGTCACACCTCTATATGTGACTGAACCCAGTTAAGGCTTCTGTATAAACTTTTAATATTTGGTGGGTGGGTTCAGAGATCTACTGGTCTTGTGGCTGCCCAATAAAAGCCTTGTAAGGGGCTTCCCTGGTGGCACAGTGGTTGAGAGTTCACCTGCCGATGCAGGGGACACGGGTTCGTGCTCCGGTCTGGGAAGATCCCACATGCCGCGGAGTGGCTGGGCCCGTGAGCCATGGCCGCTGAGCCTGCATGTCCGGAGCCTGTGCTCTGCAATGGGAGAGGCCACAACAGTGAGAGACCTGCGTACCGCAAAAAAAAAAAAAAAAAAAAAAGCCTTGTAAGTAAGTTCCCTTGTATATTAAAACTGCCACCTACCAATCTGGAGTGGTCTGCCTCTTTCTTTGGTCTCTCCCTGCCCTCCATGTATGGGGACCAGTTTATGAAACAACAGTTGGCCACTGGAGAGAAAGCCAGAGGGAATAGCAGACAGATCAACTTTGGTAGAGAGATTGGACATGGAGTGACTTTGAACAAACCTTGATACAACTTAGGAGAAGAGGGAGATGAAACTACAGAGCCTGACTGGCCTTGAAACCAGGAGTCATGATTAACAGGCTGTGGTTTGGCTGCCAGTAAATTTGAATTCATTACTAACTGTGCAGAGATGTCCGGGTCATTATATATACATTTTCTCTCTTTTAGGTTCTTCAGCTGGGATCAGATATCCTTCCTCAGTACAAGCAAGAAGCGCCAAAGACGCCACCACACATTATTTTACACTATTGTGCTTTTAAAACAACGTGGGATTGGGTGATTTTAATTCTTACCTTCTACACCGCCATTATGGTTCCTTATAACGTTTCCTTCAAAACGAAGCAGAACAACATAGCCTGGCTGGTGCTGGACAGTGTGGTGGATGTTATTTTTCTGGTTGACATTGTTTTAAATTTTCACACGACCTTTGTGGGACCTGGTGGAGAGGTCATTTCTGACCCCAAGTTGATCAGGATGAACTATCTGAAAACTTGGTTTGTGATTGATCTGTTGTCTTGTTTACCTTATGACATCATCAATGCCTTTGAAAATGTTGATGAGGTAAGTTTCTTTTTCTTTTTAGTACTTGAATCACATGTTTCGAGAAAATTAGGATAAAAGGAGTTTACAGATAATACAAACTTCTTTTGAGCCACCACTTTCAATCTTCATCCTACTAAACACTTGCCGTAAATTGTCATATTTGATTACCTTATAATTTTCATCTGCTTTTTTTTCTTGATTTCTGGTTGAAAATACTGATTACTAGAAAAATGGCTATGGTTGGAGGTTGTGGTTGAAAGAGGTGGAGGAGAAGAAAAGCCACAGCATTTGGAGTCAAATATGGTTTATGAACTAGATAATTGACAGGTGATGTGTTTTGATGTGTGTTTTGGTTTTTTTTTTGAAAACTGTGGCATTTTAAAACTCTGTGCACCCATAGGTCTTTTGACTCCTCCTCCTCCAGATAGCAGTGCTTGAGTTAACAAAAAGATACAGAAAATTTTATGGAAGAAAAATTCTTGAATTTTTGCGTTTTTGGTTTCTTTTTTATAGTTTTTGCTTTAAATTTTGTCTAAGTACATTTGTGATTAGAGACTATATTGGATGACTTCTGATGTCTGGTCACATTCAAGATTCTGCTTATTCAATGTTATCTGCACAATGAGAAACACTTAAAACGTGTAATATCTTGGAAGACCATTTTATTCAGAGCTTCTTAGCTTCTAACCTAGTAGTGGATGATTTTCAACTTGCTGCACGAAGGATGTATATAAATGAGTCAATATAGAATGTATCTATTATTAAAATATGTTCATAATAATAATTACAAACTTAATTTCCCTGAAGATTTTACTCTGTCCTCATAGACTGTTCAGATGGAAAATTCTGCACTACATTGTTGTCATTGTGTGTGTATTTGGGAGGTAGTTTGCAACTTTTCTTCAGTAACTTTTTCCATAAAATTTCTGCATTCAATCCACTTTAATGATATTAAAAATATTTCCCTGAAAGTTAAGTATAGACATTGTATTTTGATGCTGTACACGTAATTGTTACTTTAAAAATTGGGGGAAAAAAAGGAATCGTAGTAATTTGTTTTCTAATTTTAGATTTTACCTACATCAAGCTTTTTAAGGTATATTTATTTCTTCCCTATTTACCTTCTGGAAGGGTTGAGAGGGGTTAATTTTGAAAATGCTAATCATATGATAAGAAGATAATAAGTAGTATTTATATGTTCACTTACTAAATGGATTAATATATTAAGATCAATGCATTAAGATTTCCATTATTTAGAACATAGGCATAAAGATTTTAATAAAAATAATTAAAAGATTGGTTTAATTCATAGAAAAGTGAATACATTAAACATTACATAATAATAAATGCATTTAATATACCATACAAATACATGAAGAAATCCTCAGACTTACTAATATTAAGGAAAATGCAAAGTAAACCTACAAACTACACTGACATACCATCAATTACCACACACACTAGATTGGTGAGAAGGTGGCTAAGGATGTGCACTGCTCAGATCTCCTTTCATGAAAACCTGCTGCATGGAGCACAGTTAGGGGATTCCTGGAAGTGGCTCCTGGTTTGGGAAAGCCAATCATTCATTGGCATTCAGTGATATCACACTATCACACTGGTAGCTTGAAACTGGCCACAATGGGAGTATTTACACCCAGAAAGTCACAAATGCTATGAATAAAAACTTTTCTTTAACTTTCTGTGCAATTAGTTGTTAGTCATTTACCAACACACCACTGAACACAGTTGACTGACACCTGCTATGGTTTTCTGATCTGCTGCAGGTCACACATCGAAGCCATATTTCCCCAACATTGTGCCCAGCCAGTGACTAAGAATGGTGGTAACATTATGATTAGTTTACTCCTGCTCAATAAAGAGCTCCTCTATTGAGCAACTCTTGCTCTGGGACTCCCCATTTACCTGTGCTGTGGTTGAGGCTCTTTCTACACAATTCTTCCTCCCCTCTTCACAGGTTTCAAATGGCATTGTGGTCTGAAGGCTCCTCCCTCCTCTGTTTCTCCTTCACAGGCATTTATCTCAGTAAAGGTCTTGCATATCTAACCCTGACTTGGCATTACTCTGTCGGGGACCTGAACTGATGAAGCGATGGGGTGAGGCCTCTCATACATTGCTCAAGGGAATGTTGGTAAAACTTCCATGAAGAATAATTGGCAATATCTCATTTTAAAAAAGAAAAGACACTAGGGGCAACCACTAGGGGCAATCCCCTTGTTTAAGGGATTCTTTGTTATTTGCTTCCATCACCAAACAGCAAGATTATGTACCTACTTCTTGGTTTTTCAGTTTTAGGACTTGTCTTTGACTTCTCACTATGCAATTTGAAGTTTTAGCCTCTTTCTCCCTGCCCTAACTGTATATATGCACTATTTCCCTCACCTCATTCTCGCAATATAGGTATACCATCCTCTTGGTTCCATAAATAGTAGGTATTTATATCATTACTACTACAAATATGCTATTTATAGCTGAACCTTCAACATGCTGTGATTACTTTTCCTTTTCTGCACTTTCCATTTTCCTGAGAGTTGGTTTTATCATTTGCTTAGTTTTATGTACTAATCACTAACTCAATCGCTAAGCTCTATGCCAGTTGTCTAAATCTCCCTCCAGTACATTGATACAAGTAATAGTCTATCAACATCATTTTCTTAAACAGATCTCTCTACACTCTACCCTCCCACCTGATGGACAGTTTGGCTAGCTGTAATATCCTAGGCCAGAGATAATTTCTCCTCAGATTTTGAAAGACACAGTGCCATTACAGTCTACCTTCTAATAATTCTCTTAAGAAACTTTAAACCATTGTGACCTGTTTTCTCTTTCTGGAAATTTGATGTATCTTCTCTGTCCAGGGTTCTGAATCTTTCCAGTAATATGCTTTAGTGTAAGTCCCATTTTCATCAGTTTTGCTGGGTACTGACTGGGTAGCCTTTTTCAATCTAGAAAAGCACGTCTTCTGTTTTGATTTTTTTCTTATGATGATTTTCTCCATCCCCTTCCCCCCTCTTTTCCATTCTCTCTCTTGCTGGAATTCCTTTTGTTCTTATACCTACTAGACTTCTCCTCTGATTCCTTTTTTTTTCTTCCCTATTTTCCAGTCCTTTATATTTTTGCTGTACTTTCTGGAAGATTTTCTCAACATTATTTTCCACCTTTTCTTGTAACTAATAATGCTTTTTTTTTTGCTTAAAGTCTTTTTGGCTTAATACTAATAGAGCTAAACTAGCATTTGTATACTATTTGATATATGTATTTCTATTATTTAACTTTTTATCATTCTAGATTATTATACTCTAGTTGTGTCTTTTATAAATAGTCTATGCATTCTAAGAGTCTTTCTAACTGGGAAGTTTAGTCTATTTACACTTATTGTGATTAATTACCTTTTGATTTTCTTAGAGCATCTTATTTTCCATTGTAAAATGCTTTTTCTTCACTTTTCTCTGTTTTTATTTTTGCTTCTTCTCTGCTGTCTTTTGGATTGATTGAATTTTTTAAATCTCCTGGATTTCCTCTACAGGATTAGAAGTTTTTCTGTTAATTGATTACTCTTAATATTTTTAGCATCAGTATTTGACTTATGAGTATCTTTGCCCTTCTAAATAAATCAAGGGCTTCTGTTTACCTTCTCCTCTTTCAAACTAATATTGTCTTATATTTTGGCTCCACATTATTTTTAACTTTCTCTTTCAATTATTGGAGGCCTTCTTTAGGGCATGTTTGTTGTGAGTCTTTGAGATGGTGATTCTGGGTCTCAGTTTCCATATTTGTAAAAAAAGGGAAGGAATGCTTGACTTTTTTACTTCACACAACGGTTTTAAGGAATAGATGGGAAAACAGATATGAATGATTTTTGTTTGTAGAATTGTGCATGTCTGAGGGGATATTATTATTTCATTTGTGTGTGTCTGTTTCCTCAGCTTGGTGATAAGCCCTGTGATATTGAGGGATGTGTTCCATCTCCTTGGTAGTCCTTCGTTGCTCTTAGTACATATTGGTGACTCACTGACCTGAAGCAATAAAGTGTTAGCAAGGTTTTAGTAGACTGTACAATGACATAAAACAAAATAGAACTTAAAAATGAGAAATTGAGCTAGTAGTGGCTTGGGAATAGGAGAGTATGAGTCTGAAGATCACAATTTAATCCTTTGACATGCTATGAGTGCAGAATGACTTAGAGGACTTAATAACACTTTTTGTATTCAAGATGGTCTCAGTCAACATGCTCTCTTAAGGCAACTTGATTTACTAGGAATTCACGAACTGGGTATGACATTCTTTAAGAGAACTGTGAGGATGGGAAGACAGAATCCATTAAAGGAAATAATTCTGTTTGCAAAGAAGTACATAATGTAAATTTCCTAGAAACCATAACAGGGGGTAAAAGGTGTTATCACCAGGAATCCAAGGAATAGAAATAAGCTGTTTTGTAGCACACATTTGAATACAGCTCTGGGAGGTTAGGGGGAACTGAATTATGAGACATCAGAGAAAAATGGGGCAGCTGCAGGTAACACACAGTTTGGTAGCCTGAGTGGACTTAGGAAACGTGATACATGGGGAATTCAGGGGACAATGAGTGGTATTAGTAAGTGGTAAACATGATAAACTAGGTTAGAACAAATTGAAATTGGAAAAATGATCACTTATGTATTGTTTCAGGAGACAAAATGATTGGGCCAGTGACTGCTAAGTGGAAGTATTGTAAATATTTTTAATTTCCAGGGAAGTTTATGGAAAATAATTTTCTAAATTATTACTTTCTTGAATTATGCTTGTCAAGTGGCCACATGCGTTGTTTCATTTTAGCATATCTGTTTACATAGCAAATTTTTATCTCTTGCCTAGTCATCAAAACAAGAATTGGAAATCAAAGAAGCTAATTATACTCAAAGATTTTAGACGCTTTTTGTCCCCTTTTGTGGAATTTCAGGCGCTCCACCAAGAATAAAATTTTAGAAGTTGCTATTTAATACAATTTGATCACCATTACTTTTTTTATTAAAGCCTGTAGGTAATTGAAATAATGTTTGAGTGGTATAGGTAAGGATTACATAGTATTTTTTTTTTTTTAGTTTTACTAGTTTTAATATTATTAAACCCATAGAAACATTGCCAAGCCTACCTTAGAACTGATTGATTTTTCTTATCAATGTGTTTGCTCAGTTGATAATAGACTTTTTTTAAAGAGCCGTTTTAGGTTCACAGCAAAATTGAGAGGAAGGTATAGAGACTCCCCATACAGAGATTGCCCCCACACATGCATAACCTCCCCCATTATCGACACCCCCACCAGAGTGAAACTATATTGACATATCATATTGCTAAAAGTCCATAGTTTACAGTAGGCTCACTCTTGGTATTGTACATTTTATGGGTTTTGACAAATGCATAATGGCATATTGTAGTATCATACAGAGTAGTTCACTGTCCTGAAACTCTGTGCCCTGCCTATTCATCCTTTCTTCCCTCCTAACCCCTAGCAACCACTAATCCTTTTATTATCTCCACAGTTTTGCCTTTTCCAGAAAGTCATATAGTCGGAATCATACAGCAGGTAGCTTTTTCAGATTGACTTCTTTCACTTAGTAATATGCATTTAAGGTTCTTCCATGTCTTTCCATGGCTGATAGCTCATTTCTTTTTAGTACTGAATAATATTCCACTGTCTGGATGTACCACAGTTTGTTTATCCATTCACCTACTGAAGGCTATCTTGATTGCTCCTAAGTTTTGGCAGTTATGAATAAAGCTGTTATAAACTTTTGTTTGCAGGTTTTTGTGTAGGCATAAGTTATCAGCTCATTTGAGTAAATATTAAGAAGCATGGTTGCTGGATCATATGGTAAGAATATGTCAGTTTTGTAAGAAACTACCAAACTCTCTTTCAAAGTGGTTTTACCATTTTATGTTTCCACCAGCAATGAATGAGAGTTCTGGTTGGCACACGTTCTCACTAGCATTTGGTATCATCAGTGTTTTGGATTTTAGCCATTATAGTAGATGTGTAGCGGTATCTTGTTGTTTTAATATGCAATTTTCTAATGATATATGAACATCTTTTCATATGCTTATTTGCCATCTGAATATCTACTATTGTCAGGTGGCTGTTCAGATCTTTTGCTCATTTTTAATGGGGTTCTTAATTTTCTTATTGTTGAGTTTTAAGAGTTTTAAAATATATTTTAGATAATAGTCCTTTATTATTTGCAAATGTCTTTTGCAAATATTTTCTCCCAGTGTGTAGATTGTCTTCTCATTCTTTCGACAGTATCTTTCACAGAGCAGTTTTTAATTTTAATGAATTCCAGTTTATTAATTATTTGTTTCATGAATTATGCCTTTGGTGTTATGTCTGAAAAATTATCACCATGCCCAAAGTACCTAGATTTTCTCCCACATAATCTTCTCAAAATTTTATAGTTTATGTGTTACGTTTAGGTCTATGATCCATTTTGAGTCAATTTTTGTGAAGGGTATAAGGTCTGTGACTAGATTCATATTTTTTTGCATTGGATGTCCATGTGTTCTATAACCATTTGTTGAAAAAAACTATCTTTATTGTATTGCCCTTGCTCCTTTGTCAAAGATAAGTTGACTATATATATGGGGGTCTATCTGGGCTCTCTATTCTGTTCCATTGATCTGTTTGTTTACTTTTTTCCACCAATACCACACTGTCTTGATTACTATAGCCTTACTGTAGTTGAGTGTCTGTCCTCTGATTTTGTTCTTCTCCTTCAATATTGTGTTGGCTATTTTGCACAGTTTTTATCCCTCCACATAATCTTTACAGTCAGTTTATTGATATACACAAAATAACTTAATGGGATTTTGACTGAGATTACATTGGTAGCTTTAGATCAAGTAGAGAAAAATTGACATCTTGACAATATTGAGTATTTCTGTCCATAAACATGGACTATTGCTCCATTTATTTAGTTCTTTTTTGATTTCTTTCATCAGTTTCATAGTTTTCCTCATGTACATCTTGTACATTTTTTTGTTAGATTTATATTTAAGTTTTTCATTTTTGTTGTGCTAATGTAAATGGTATTGTGTTTTTCAATTCCACTTGTTCATTGTTGGTATATAGGAAAGTGATTGGCTTTTGTATGTTGATCATATATCCTGCAAACCTGCTTTAATTGCTAATTAGTTGCAGGATTTTTTTTTTTTTTCTGGGTCAAGTTGTTTGGATTTTCTGCATAGACAATTATGTCATCTGCAAACAAAGACAGTTTTCTATTTCCCCTTCCCAGTCTGTATACCTTTTATTTCCTTTTCTTTTCTTATTGCATTTGCTAGGACTTCCAATATGAAGTTGAATAGGAGTGGTAAGAATAGACATTCTTTCCTTGTTCCTGATCTTAGTGGGAAAGCTTCTAATTTCTCACCATTAAATATGATGTAATATGACATAAGCTGTAGGGATTTTGTAGATGTTCTTTTTCAAGATGAGGAAGTTCCTCTCTGTTCCTAGTTTTCTGAGAGTTTTTATCATGAATAGATTTTGCATTTTGTCAAATGCCTTTTTTGCATCTATTGATATGAATATATGATTTTTCTTCTTTAGTCTGTGATGTTATGGATTCTATTAATTGATTTTTGAGTGTCGAACCAGCCATGCATACCTAGGATAAATCTTACTTGGCCATACTATATAATTATTTTTGTATATTGTTGGATTTGATTTGCTAATATCTTGTTGAGGATTTTTGCATCTATGTACATGAGAGATATTCTTTTGTAGTTTTCTTTTCTCATATTGTCTTTGCTTTTGGTATTAGGGTAATGCTAGCCTCATAAATCTGGGTTAGGAAGTATTGTTTCTGCTTCTACCTTTTGGAAGAGATTGTAGGCAATTGGTATAATTTCTTCCTTAAATATCTGGTAGAATTCACTCATGAGCCCATCTGGGCCTGGTGCTGTTTTGGAAGGTTATTAATTTATTGAATCAATTTGTTTAATAGATGTAGTTCTCTTCAAATAACCTATTTTTGTATGTGTGTGAGTTTTGGCAGATTGTGTCTTTCATGGAGTTAGTCCATATCATCTAGGTTCTCAAATTTACGGGCATAGAGTTGTTCATATTATTCCACTTTGTTGTTGTTATTATTATTATCTTTTTAATGTCTATGGCATCTGTAGTGACATCCTCTCTTTCATTTGCCATGTTAGTAATTGTGTCCTCTCTTTTTTATTTTTCTTAGTTAGTGTGGCTAGAGGCGTATCAATTTTATTGATATTATCAAAGAAAAAACTTAAGATTTTTGTTGATTTTCTCTACCAATTTCCTGTTTTCAATTTCATTGATTTTTGCTATATTTTTAATGTCTTTTCTTCTTGTTACTTTGGATTTAATTTGCTTTTCTTTTTCTAGTTTGCTAAAGTGGAAATTTAGGTTATTGATTATAGTTTTTATTGCTTTCTAATGTATGCATTCTAAGTTATATATTTTCCTCTAAGTACTGCTTTGCTGCATCCCATGAACTTTGTTAAGTTGTATTTTCACTTTCAGTTAATTAAAACAGCATTAAATTTTACTTGAAATTTTCTCTTTAATCCATGTCTTACTTATAAGTGTGTTGTTTAATTTCCACATATTTTTGGATTTTCCAGGTATATATCAGTTATTGATTTCTAGTTTAATTTCATTGTGGTCCAAAATCAGGTATTGTATGATTTCTATTGTTTTATATTTGTTAAGGTGTGTTTTATAGCACAGGATGTGGTCTGTCTTGGTGAATATTTTACATGACCTTGAGAAGAATGTGGGTTTTTGTTGTTGTTGTTTTGCTGTTGTTGTATAAAGTAGTCAAAGATGTCAGTAATAGCCAGCTAATTGATGGTGCTGTTGAGTTCTGCTCTGTCCTTACTGATTTCTGCCTGCTACACCTGACCATCTCTGACAGAGGGATATTGAAGTATATGATAGTGGATTCATTTTATTTCTCCTTGCATTTCTATTAGTTTTTGCTACACATATTTTGATGGTCTTGTTAGGTGCATACAATATAAGGATTGTTATGTCTTCTTGGAGAATTTACCCCTTTATCATTATGTAATGCTCCTGTTTATCCCTGATAAACTTAGTTAGTCTGAAGAGTATGAGACTTTTAATGCAATGAAATGTATTATCTCTGGGATGATTTTACCTTCTATATGGGACTTTCTTAGTTTCTTATTAGCCTGCTTTAAAAACTTTTGCTGCAATTTTAAGTCCTATATACCTCCCAGTTCTTCTCTGCTTAAGAAAGCACATTAATAACACTAGTGCTTCTAATAAAAAACCATTTATATTTTTATCGATGATTGGATTAGTGGTTTATCAACACTTGTCTTTCATCTGTGTGCTCAGGGGAAGGTTTATGAGTGACCCTATTTTGCAACCTTCAATTCTACTTCAAGTTAAGAAGTCAAATCCAACAAAGATCTTTAGAAAACTAAGGGTTAGACCCTGTGCTCATTTCTGGAGGAATCAAAATTAGACCTTATGCTTCCTTAATGCAAAGACTCTGTCTTTCTAATAGCCTGGATTTGCAGTGCCTGACACATAATTGCCATACTATATATATTTCTATTAAAGTGAATGAGGGATTGAAGCTTACAATGTTTCCTAAATATACCTGTTTCTTGTTAGTAATGGAAAAGTTAGGGCCAAAGGGCAGTCTTTGTGGCATAACCTTATCTGTGCCCCAAACTTCTTCATTCAGACAGTAGGGCGTTATCCTTTGGCCGCTATGCTCACCTCTCTGTTCATAAGTTCCTTTCCATGAATATTCTCATTTAAATAATCTTCCAGTCATATGACCTACACTGCTAGCTTTCCATACATGTTTAGAGGTTACCTTAGGGTTTAGGTTCCTAAGCTGGGATCTCCCACTAGGAGTGCAAAACATTGTAGACTAATGAATACAAAGATGTACAAGGCAAAGTCACTGAACTCAAATGTACCTACCTTCTAGCTTGAGAGAAAAACTTTCTCAAAAATTATTCAAGAGTGTGAATAAAGGAGGAGTAGTGTGAAGGAGGAGATGAGGTAAGGATTTGGAGAATGGTTAAGAGTCAGCCACAGGTTCCAAATTGGAGGATAGTGGCAGTAGGCTGAACTTTTAAATTCTATTCCAAGTGGATATTGGTGGTACAGAATGGTAATAAACAGATTTAAAGATTGATATCTTTTTTATATTTGAAAAATTTGGTGATGCTCCAGGATATATTCTTTGCATTAATTTTCTACAGAGACAAAGCAGTCTGCCTGAGGGAATTAGCTTTGGGAGGATAGGAAGTTGCAAACAATCAGAATAGCAATAGGATTCCTTTATTTGATTTTGTTGCTTACAGGAATAGAAACTTTTATCAGAACTGATCTTCATTCATGATGAAGGCTTCCTATTGTTAAACATTAGGGAATAATTCTGACATGGAGGCAAAGAAGGTTGAAATATATTGCAATATGTATACTATAATCCTTAAAATTTTTTTGCCTTAACTATCTATGGATACTTGCATAGAAATTGCTCTTTATCTTTCTGCATAGTAATTATCACTATGCTTGAGAATACATCATTTCCTCACTCTTCTTTGAAGGAAGTTCTAAACCTCCATCCCTACTCCTTTTGGTCTTTCTGTTACTTCATTTTATTCCATGATTTTATCTCTGCTTTAACATAACACATGCTAACTCACAAGGAACATGTTTATCTTTATATTGGAATTTTTCATCTTTAGGAAGTTTGTTTATTAGACATTGTGGATAAAGGGTTAACAAAACTATTTCTCCTTCTGCATTGACAGATTTTACCTTTGATCAGCTGTCTTCCTTTGTTCTCCCAGGGACTGATGAAGGAAATATGCTATCTATGTTTCTAGACTGTATTACTTGTATTTAAAAAAGATCTCTGATTTGTAAATTACATCTGGACTATGAAGAACTTTTAATGAGCTGTAAATAACCTGATGAGGGTACCACAGCCTAAGGGTTCCCTGATTGATACAACTCCAAGCATATCACTTGTGGAATTCTGAAAGCTATACCTGTGTTGTTATTATAGGTGCTGGGTTAGGTGACATTTAAGCCTAGACCTGAAAGATGAGTAGGATTAACTAGGCAAAAGGAGTAGTTAGCGGGTTAGGGAGAGTGTTTTTAAAATTCACTTTTGGAGACCCCACCAGGTGAGAGAGAATATAAAAATTTTGAAGAAAGGAAAGACATTTTCTATAACTGGAGTACAGAGAGCAGAAGACAGAGATGCACAAGGGAGACTGGAAAAGTAGGCAGGGGCAGGTTGTGTTAAGGAGTTTGGATTATTGTAAAGGTGGCAGCAAGTTACTGAAGGTTTTAAAGCATCTCCCAACCTGGTTTGCTTGTGCATATATCATGATATTTGAAAAAAATATCGAGACTTAGGCAATATACCTCTTTTTTGGTGCATATTTTGATCATGCTTTATATTCACTCTGGACCAATGGATATTAATGAGAACCTTTTTTTTCCATAATAAGAAGCATTTAAAATTAGTATATCATGGATGTTGCTTAAAACAGATGTCTATCTCTCTACTATCTCTCTATCTCTCTATCTATCTATCTATCTACTATCTATCTACTATCTATCTACCTATCTACTTATGCCACTGTGTATTGATAAGAATATAAGTAGACTAAAACAGGTGGTATGTACAAGTTATTTAAATTGAGTTTCTCTACTGAAGCATATTAACTAATGCAGGGAGTAATTAGTATTATTTCTCCATGGATCTCTTGGTAACATGAGTTGGAGAAATGAGTTCTGAATAGGAAGGAGGCAATAGAACTTGTTATATGGGTTAGAGATGCAGATAACAATTGTAGTTTGCTACATTAGTTTTCTTTCAGTCTTTAAATTGTACTCTACAAAAGGAAATGGAAATGGACTATTTAGTCATTCATGTACAAAATCTACTTAGAATAAGACCCCAATGCTTATACAACAGAGTGGTTTCTATATAATTGCCTAATATTGTGCTACCCATGAAGATTAAATAACTATTAATTATTAATTACAATATCAGTGCTAGAGGAGTCAGAAATTATTATGAGAGATTTCTGTATTACTTAGTTTATTCTTTAATTAATGTATTCATTTTCTTAATAAATATTTGGTGCTTACACTGTGGCAGGGAGTTCTAGAGTGTGTGCTAGGGATAAAAGAATGAACAAGGGCTTCCCTGGTGGCGCAGTGGTTGAGAGTCCGCCTGCCGATGCAGGGAACACGGGTTCGTGCCCCGGTCCGGGAAGATCCCACATGCTGCGGAGCGGCTGTGCCCGTGAGCCATGGCCGCTGAGCCTGCGCGTCCGGAGCCTGTTGCTCCGCAACGGGAGAGGCCACAACTGTGAGAGGCCCGCGTTCCACACACACACAAAAAAAAAAAAAAAAAAAAAGAATGAACAAAACATGATATGAATACACAATCAGAAAGAGACAAATGGCACGAAGGGAACATACCTGGTCCTTTGAGATTATATAATGAAATGACCTGCTCTAGACTAAACCAAAACAGATTTTAGAACAACGGAAGCTATATGATTTTAAACTATGAGTGACTTCAAAAGATAACTCTTATATAATGTTCAGAATAGAGTGGACGGAGTCAAATGAACGCCTTAAGATTTATTAGAACACTTCCATAGGTCTAGGAGAGAGATGCTAGTAGCATGGTTTAAGATGGTGTCAGTGGCGATGAAGAAGAGTGAATAAATTGGAAAGATATTTAGGAGTTAAAGTTAATAGGGTTTTAAGATAAATTGGGTATGGGAGATATCAAAGAAAGGGGCAACATGAATACTTCTTGGTTTCTGGTTTGTGTAATCAAATGGCTAGTGCTTATATATTAGAAAAGAACCAGGGGCAATGTCTGGAATGGGAAGGTGGAGGGGAGAGTAGTAACATTTTTTTTTTTTTAATGGGAGAGACATGAGATATTTAAATGTCTATGGGAAAGATGTAGTTGAAGGGGGAGTGGCTGGATTTTTGAGCAGAGGAGAGAAAGTTTAAAATATAGTGGATAGATGAATTCATAAGAAAAGTAGTAAAATTGCTAGGTAGTTAGGAGATGTTTTGAGATTGATGATAATGAATTTCTAGTGGAATCAATCTGCCCTACTGTATTACTTTCTTAAGCAGTTCTTAAACACAGCCCTGAAGAAAGCTGATAAGTGAGTTAGAATTAGGGTTTTGATACAGGTTATAATGAAGAGACAGACATGCTAAGGAATTCAGGATGTATGGTGGTGTTGAAATTATAGGGCCACATAAAGAAGAAAATGGAGAATGGAGGGGTTAATAGATTGGGAAAAAGCAGATCTGTCAGTAGACTGGAGATTCAATAAGGTTGAATGTTGATGTAATTGGACGGTTTAGCTCAACATAGAAGAAGATGTGGTCAGAAAACAAGATGGTTCAATTCAAGATTTCAGAGGCGGAAAACGTTTTAGATATGAGAAATTTCAGATTATGACCTCGGGAGTGGGCATCTAAGGAAAAGTGAAAAGATTGTTGGAGATGAATTGGTGGAGAAACTGCGAGGCCAGGTTTTCAGCAGGGTCATCCACATGGAAACAAGTTACACAGGGTGAGGGCAAGCTTTAGGTGAGGTTGGATTTAAGAAGTATTTAGGAGGTATATGAAGTAATAACTTGGAGTTCTTTGTTCTCATGGAATATTTACTGGCATAAATTCTTGCAAAGCAAAATAGTGACACGTTTCCCAATACAAAAGGTAAATAATATCTAACAATTGCATGTTAACATTTATTTTACATATTCATATCTTACCTGTTTGGAAGAATGTCTTGTTAAAATGAGACTTCTGTATCACATACATATCTATGTTGCCCCCATTTTAAGTCAAACAAGTATGAAATACTGTACACATAAATACATGTGCTTTCCTCACATTTGTATCAGTTAGCTTTTTTTCCCACATAACAAACTACTCCAAAACTTTATGGATAATAACAATCACCATTTATTAAACTCACTTTCCTGTGACCTGAGTGATTCTGCTGACTTTGGCTAGATTTGGCTTATCTCAACTAAGTTCACCCGTACGTCTGCGGTAGGCTGCTGAGATGGCTGGTGACTCACTGATCCCAGATGGCTCAGATGGATGTCATAGGGCTGCTCCTATGGTCTCTCATCCTCCAAAAGCCTAGTTGCCATTCTTCATATGGCAACTTAGAATGGCCGTGGGTTCTAAGACCATGACTGGAGGCTATGCTTCTTGAGGTCTAGGCTTGGAACTGGCACAGTGTCACTTACACCACATTCTGCTGGCCAAAGTAAGTCATAAGGCCAGTCTAGACTGAAGTCAAGATGGGGAAATAGACCGTATCTTTTGATGGGAGAGGTCACATTGCCAAAGGGTATGGATGCAGGGAAGGAAATGACCCGAGCTATTTTTTTCCAAACAATCTACTACACATCCTGTGTGTGAGAATGCTAGATGTAGGTGAAAAACCAAGCAACTGGATGTTATAAGTCTGTACTCCTGCTCTCTCACCCCCACTTAATTGTCATGTGTCCTTGGACAAGAAAGGTCTTTGATCATTCCTCTTTTGTTTATAAAGCAAGGGGGGAAGAAGGTAGGAAAGAATACTAGCTATCAGCCTACTATCCTTAGTGACAATCAAATGAGAGAATTGATTTGTATTTTAAACGGCTTTATCATTGTAAGCCATTATTTTTCTGCTGATTACATCCCACATCTCTTTAATGTGGGAATCCACAAAAATATCCTGAAGAGTTAATAACGCTGAGATATCTCCTGGATATTTTTCTTTATGCTCCTATGGCCTGAGGGGCTTTTCAAGTAAGGAAACCGGCTAGAAAGGAAGGCTGATGACTGAAAGTTCTCCATTAACCCTGCTGTGTTCTATTATGCATTTGATGTGTTTGATATTCTCTTCCAGCAGTGGAACCCCAGGGATTTGTGAGCTAAGAGCTCAGAGGTTGGGATAGAGGCAGAATGCCACTGGAGTGCAGAGGAAGGCACAGGAAGATTGGAAAGCATGGAGTGAAATTAAGCAGAAAATGAATGCGCAGACAAAACTGGTGGAAAGCACAGAATCAAGAGGTTGTTATAAAAAGGTGTTAGGACAGAAGGGAGTCATTTTATTTTGGCCTGTCAAAGTATCCAGTATTACTATATGGGTTAAATTAAAATTCCCAACAAGGGATTAAATGTAATTTGAGGCGACTTCCCTGGCAGCCCAGTGGTTAAGACTTCACCTTCCAATGCATGGGGTGTGGGTTCGACCCCTGGTTGGGGAGCTAAGATCCCACATGTCTCGTGGCCAAAAAACCAAAACATAAAACAGAAGTAATATTGTAACAAGTTTAATAAAGAGTTTAAAAAATGGTCCACATCAAAAAAAAATCTTAAAAAAATTATGTATATAAAAAAAGTATAATTTGAGGACCAATCTAAAGGTTATGAGGGTGAGTTATAAAATAAGTAAAATCTCTTATTTTAGATAGAGTTGAATATGACACCTCTTCCCCCTCCCCAAATCACATGATGCAGAAGAAATCATTAATCTGAATTATGTACCGTGGTGAAATGTTAACCTTAACAACACAACAGTGACTAATGGATTTTCCTTAACATTGTTTTGATATTTAAATAAAACATTCTTTAAAAATTACATCAATATTACATGTAGAGCTCAAGGAAGCCACTTTGACTTCTAATGACGTCTAATCCCTAAGAGTAGTTCCATTTGTATTTAAACTTTTATAAGTGGAATCATGCAATATATACTCTTTTGTGTCTAGTCTCTTTTGTTCAGTATGATACTTTTTAGATTCATTCTTGTTATTTCATATAGTTCTAGTCTGTTCATGTTTATTTCTAGATAGTATTGCATTGAGTGAAGGTGCAATGATTTATCTATCCATTCTACTGGAGATGGACATTTGGATTGTTTCAAGTTTTAAGTATTTCATCAAATTTTAGAACAAAGTCATTAACTTTGAGTTTTGATGATAGTAATTGCATTAAATTCTTTTGGATACGAAACAGTGGAGAATGAGATAGCTAAAAAAAAACTTTCCAAATAAAGCAAACACTTCTGTATTACTCATTTTGAATAACAGTTTCTGGTTTGATAAGTAGATGAAAGGGACACTGTGGACAAATTAAAAGGTGAAACTTTGGAGTTATGTTTGAGAGCAAAAAAGAGTTTGGTTTGACTGGAGCACTATTGCTTGGCAAAGGCATGGTTGGAAATGACCTGGCAGTGTGGACAGAAATGGGGTTGTGGACCTTGAAGGCCTGTAGAAATTGTGTTTAATGTCTATAATGAGCCTCTGGAGGATATGCTCGATACTGTCTTTTAAGAAGATTAATATTGCAATGATTATTGGGATAAGGACAGGAAGACTGCACAGCAGTTGGCTATTGTGGGAAATGCATGAAGAATCTGAAGGACTAGGTCCATTCCTTGCTAGCTGTGTGACTTTAGACAAGTCGTGTAACCTGTCTGAGCTTCAGTGTCCGCCTATGAACAGTGGAGATAGGAGTCCTGGTATTGTGAGAATGAAATGAGTTGGGCCATGTTAGAGAATTGCAGACTCTCTAGGGTTCTGGGGCCTCCACAGACCCCTAAGTGGGCCACTGTTGGGCCTGGGTGGGAATAAATGGGAGGCAAGGTATTTAATCTCCTTTATTCAGTCTTATAGAGACTGCCTGTATTTAAGCCAATACTGCTGGTACAAATGTGATTTGTTTATATCTAGAGCACATTATGCTCTAGATATAGTGAGGTTCAGAATGAGGTCAGCTAGTGAAGTGCAAGGAGTGTGGACAAGACTGCCTATATTTGATTCTTGGCCCCTCCTCTTACCAGCTGCATGAACTTAGTCAAATTATTTAATGTTTCTAGGCTATGTTTAGTAATGATACCTATCACAGAAGATTATTAACTATGCCCCCTCCCTGCCCCACCACACACTCAATTCACCCCACCCACATTTACTTGTGTCGTAAAAAGATTTTCATACATTTATTGAACGTATTGACTGCTTAACCTATTACCATATGCCATACTTTGTAATTGACACTAGGTATATTCTTCAAGGGGTTTAGAGTTTCCTGGGATACCATACATGCAAACAGAGACTTGTAATAAAGTGCTATTATGGTGACTGTTGTAATAGAGATGGACAAAGAGGACATGATAATACAAAATAAGGACACCTAACTCTTACAATGAAGATGGTGGGGGAGGTAAGAAGATGTCAGGGAAATGGACATGGAGGAGAGAGTCTCTGCCATAAACTATGAGTAAGACCCCGGCCACCAAGAGAGTGGGAGGGAAGAGTGCTTTAAGTACAGGGGACAAATTGTTCATGTGGCATGAAACAGCATGGGCACTCTGGGAACTACACATAGTTGAGCATGGCAGGAGTCTAGACAGCAGGAGGAGGACTTGCTGGGAGAGATGCTGACCAGACAGGCAGATGCTAGGTCCTGAAGGGCTTTGCATGTCATTGTAGGGAGAATACTTGATTCTGTAGGTAATGAGCTAATACTAAAGATTTTAGACCAGAGAGGGACATGATTAGATATGTATGATGTAAAACGATAGCAGGCTGGTAGCCTCTACAGTGTGATCACATAATTAAAGGGAGTGAGAACAGAGGTCGTATGGCTGATGGAGAGGCTATTCCTGTCACACAGTGAGAAGAAACATGAAGCCATGACCAAGGCATGGCCTTGAGAATAAGAAAGAAGGGATATTTTTGAGAGATTTCTTCAGGTATATTTCGAGCACTTTGAATGCTGAGATCCTCAAGACTTGATAACCGGTTGGATGTGACAGGAAAGGGGGTGTTCAGCCCCAGGTCTGAGAGACTGGCTTCATAGTGATGTTGTTCACAAGAGTAGGGACATATTACCTTTTGAACATCTATGGAATATCTAAATGGGAATGTACAGCAGGTATTTGGCTTCTGTATCAGGAACTCATAGAAGTCAGTTGAAACATGGGCATGCAGTAAATCAACCAGGAGAGGCTGAGGGTAATCGTAATGAGAATCCTAACACATAAAAGAAGCATGGATAAGGTTAGCCCCAGAAAATGATTTTGAAAGACATGTCAGCTGGAGAGTTGGCTAAGGTCTAGGAGAAAGTGGTGACATAGAGCCCATGACAGAGAGAGTTTACGATACTTACCAGACATTTCGTAACATTTAAATAATATTGGACATGGCTATAGAAAATGGTGCTTTTTGATTAAGTGGAGTCCAGAGTAGGTACCCCTCAGGGTGGATCACCTCCTCTTGGAGAGATCTGCCTACGTCAGAGGTCAGGGGAGTATGTCCTCCTGTTATTTGGGCCTAATTTGGGTGGGTCCTGATTCTTTACATTCTAGTTGAGGGTTGTGACTAGTTTTTAGTTTAAATGGGGTTAAAGGTTTCCTCTCTGTTTTTTCTTCTTTTGTTTTTAGCTGTGTTTCGAAAAAAGAATTCCAGTAGAAATAATTTTCTCTGTAGTATTGTGTTGGCCAAAAAGTTCGTTCGGGTTTTTGTATGATCTTACAGAAAATCCCGAATGAACTTTTTGGCCAACCCAGTATTTAAATAGAAGTAACACAGTTCCTTTAAAAATTGGAGCTAAGTGGAGGACAACATCTACAATAACACTGTTTTTAGTTTTTAATTTAACCCTTTGAGTTTTTCATGCATTTTGACTATGGGTTTCTTTAGAGCAGAAGCAAGGCACATTTGTCTTAATGTCCCCAGGGCACAACTCAGAGCCTGTCATGTAGAAATGCTCAATAAAAACTTATTTTTGTCTTTCTTGTTCATGATTATGTAGTTCCTTTTTTGAGAGCTTCCAAGCTCTCCTGAATCTTCTTACCTTTCAACATCTCATTTCATTGAATTATGCTAATTCATCTTCTGAATTTTATTAATGCTACTCTTACTGTCTGAAGTTCAATATCCCTGCCTCAGAGCCAGGCCTAAGGTTATCGAGGTTGAGACAGAAGACTGTCCGGATGCTCCTGTTCCTTTTTTTGCTTCCATAAGGTCTCCTGTTTTTATTTCTCTTTGTTTTCTCTCTCTCTATTTCAAATTTTTATTTTGCAAAATTTCAAATATATACTATCATATAGAGTATAACCAAATGTATTCCCAGCCTTTTTTCACTGTAACTTTACGATGCCATAATTGGAGTCTCATTAATGTTACATCTGTTCTACTGTACCAACCAGTTCCTCCATGTTGATCAGACTTAAGTTCAGAGTAGTTTATGTTAGCTGCCTTGTCTCCTCCCTGGGATATAGAATTAGCAGTAAGGAAGTCATGGACTCTGTGAGACTTGGAGGTGATGATCAGATGAGAGGGTCCTGGGTCACTGCTTTGTCTTTCCCTCATGCACCAGGAATGGCTTTACCCTCTCTACCTGGGTGGCTTATCACATGCTTCCTCAAAAAGTAACTTTGAGAACTTCACTGATTGAATAAAGTCTATGCTATGTTTCCATTTGGATAATGCTATATTTGATGGTTTTTTTTTTTTTTTTTTTTGCGGTACGCGGGCCTCTCACTGTTGTGGCCTCTCCTGTTGCGGAGCACAGGCTCCGGACGCGCAGGCTCAGCGGCCATGGCTCACGGGCCCAGCCGCTCCGCGGCATGTGGGATCTTCCCGGACCGGGGCACGAACCCGTGTCCCCTGCATCGGCAGGCGGACTCTCAACCACTGCGCCACCAGGGAAGCCCTATATTTGATGTTTTAAGCTTCTTAACAAAATATGAATTTTCTTGCTGCCATTCCCTTAAAGTATTCTTTTCAATGACTATTGCCAGAAGATGATAGGGTTTTGTAGGTATGTTCCCATTCTAGGTTCAACTATTCACTTTTTCACAGCTCTACAAATTTAGTGCTTATCATAACTGTGGCAGGAGGTGGTGGAAATAATGGCATTTGCTCATTCTAATATACACAGAAGTATTTCCTGTTTGCTTGACAGTAAAACTAGGATTCCTTTTTCAGAAGTTTTGCTGTTCATAGCATTTATAAAGAAATAAAATTAAATCTTTTAGAGTACAGGAAAAGTTTTGTAGGAAGAAGAAATAAAAGGTCTAAATTCATCACCCTGTTTCTATACTCTGAGTATATTGCATTTGAGCTATTTTCTCCTTTGGTTTTTCTCTGTACTATTGATACTCCACTTATGAAAATAAACTCCATCTTCCTTACCTAATGAAAAGTTTTTTTATCTAATAATCTACAAATATCTTTTTTCCTGGTGGGAAGGAATCTACATTTAAAAAGTTTCTTTATCACTTCAGCTTTTTGTTGTTGTTGTTGACTTAAAGTGGGAGCTGTAGTATGTGTATGTTCTTAGTATATAAATGGTGATTGAGTTCATTAAGGTGAACCACTGTATTGTTTTCCTTAGCCTTTTCTTTTCTGAAAGTGTTGTGTCATGTCTTTTTTTTTTTTAATTCAGGGAATCAGCAGTCTCTTCAGTTCTTTAAAAGTGGTGCGTCTCTTGCGACTGGGCCGTGTTGCCAGGAAATTGGACCATTACCTAGAGTATGGAGCAGCGGTCCTTGTGCTCCTGGTGTGTGTGTTTGGACTAGTTGCTCACTGGCTGGCCTGCATATGGTACAGCATTGGGGACTATGAGGTCATCGATGAAGTCACAAACACCATCCAGATAGACAGTTGGCTCTACCAGCTGGCCTTGAGCATTGGGACTCCGTATCGATACAACACCAGTGCAGGGATATGGGAAGGAGGACCCAGCAAGGATTCACTGTATGTGTCCTCTCTCTACTTTACCATGACAAGCCTTACAACCATAGGATTTGGAAACATAGCTCCTACCACAGATGTGGAAAAGATGTTTTCCGTGGCCATGATGATGGTTGGCTGTAAGTATCTTTTCTTTTCTTTTTTTAAAAAAATTATTGTTGTTGATAGTTCTCCAGGCTCCAGTCTCTGACAGGAGTAAATGAAACTACTTTGTCTTCAGAAAAATGTTTAATTCATGTCATTTACATTGGTTTAATTTTTATTCAGCCTTAGAAAATAAAAAGGCAAAATAATATATTTTACTTTTTAGAATGTTTTAGCACATGAAAAGCGGTATGAATGGACTGATACAAAAATTAGAATGGGAACTCTTTGATATAATTCTGTTCATAGCATTGTACCTGGCAGAGCTATCTCCAAAAGGAGACCAATATCTAGAAAGGCAGCATCTGGCATATTCCATAGGTTTTGTGGGCAATGCATAAAATTCTGAAAAAGTAGACAGGATCTGATATGAGATACCCTGTTTAGAAAATGTTTTATTTAATAATTAGTTTTATGTAGGCTTTTACAATTAAGACTAGGCAAAGAGTTTATAAGTCTAGTCTCCATTACAAAATTCTAGCTGGAATATATTCCGGTCTGAGAGAATGAAAGTATTAGTAAATGTAAGCTTATTCAGCAATGACAAAAGTGTCTAGGATATAGCATACAGACCTGAGTACTAAATGTCTTGATGATGATCTTGGGAGTAGAAATCTCTCTACAGGAGTGAAGGACCAAGTATTCTAAACTCAGACTGAGACTGGATGATACAGAAGATCAGAATTAAGGAAATACATACAAAAGAAAATGTTGAAAAAGGAGTTTTTTGAGGGGGACTTCATCACCATACACACCCTCACGTTGACTTTGATGATTTATCCAAGCCTAGTTCTGAGACCTAGAGTAACCTTAGGACTGGAGTTTTTTGTTTGTTTGTTTTTTGCGGTACTTGGGCCTCTCACTGTTGTGGCCTCTCCCGTTGTGGAGCACAGGCTCCGGACGCGCAGGCTCAGTGGCCATGGCTCACGGGCCCAGCCGCTCCGCGGCACGTGGGACCCTCCCGGACCGGGGCACGAACTCGTGTCCCCCGCATCCGCAGGCAGACTCCCAACCACTGCGCCACCAGGGAACCCCCACACGGGATCTTTTGTTGCGGTACGCGGGCTTTTCTAGTTGTGGTGTGCAGGCTTCTCTCTAGTTGTGACGCATGGGCTCCAGAGCGTGCGGGCTCAGTAGTTGCAGTGCGCGGGCTTAGTTGCCCCGTGGCATGTGGGATCTTAGTTGTCCAGCGGCATGTGGCGTCTTAGTTTCCCGACCAGGGATCAAATCTGTGTCCCCTGCATTGAAGCCGGATTCTTAACCACTGGATCACCAGGGAAGTCCCAGGACTGGAGTTATGATTAGTGTTATTAGCACCTTTTAAGCCTCTGGGTCATGGTAATTGGTTTTTGGTCTAAGCCATCCTTTTTGAGATTCCACATTATAGAATTTTATATTATGACACTAATGGGAAAAATGTTAGAATCCAGGAATGTCGGCTGACTCGTGAAAGGTCAGTATCTTGGGTCTAAACAAGGTACTTTTCAGAGTTCATAATGTCTGCAGGCTATTGGTCACCAATGTTAACAGTTGTTTAGCCTTCTGTACTCCTTTGTACAGGTACAGAAACAAGAACACACAGGTTCTCTTCACTGCTTAAAAGTAACAGAGGGAGAGTGAGTATTCCAAGTGCTGTTTCCTCCAGAGGCTTTTAGGAGGAAAATGTTCTTAAAAAGAGATCTTGATGATCTCTTAATTAAACTACTGCCTACACACTGAAAGTGGTAAGATGTATTGGCAAAAATGGTGCTTTATAAATTCAGAAGACAACGTTTTGTCAGATATAGTATTTATTACTGTACTACTTTTAATATTTATATAATGCATTTTGCCTTATACTTGAGCATAGTTAGATTAAAAAAATTATTTTGAATTACAGATTCACTGGAAGTTGTAAAGACAGTATAGTGAGGGCCTTTGTGCCCTTCCCTTAGTTTCCTCCAATAGTTAATTCTTATATGACTCTAGTACAAGATCAACATTGGCATTGGTACCATGTGTGTATATGGTTCTGTGTTGTTTTATCACATGTGTAGATTCTGTAACCACCATTGAAATCAAGACACAGAATTGATCCATTACCACAGAGATCTCCCTCATGTCACACTCATGGGCTTCCCTCAAGCCTCCCTAACCCTGGCAACTACTGATCTGTTCTTTATCTATATAATTTTGTAATTTTGAAAATGCTATATAAATGGAATCATGCAAAATGTGATTTTTTGAAATTGGCCTTTTCCACTCAGCCTAAGTCCCTTGAGATCCATCTGAGTTGTTGAGTGTATTAATAGTTTGTTCCTTCTTATTCCTGAGTAGTATTCCATGGTTTGGATATACTGCTGTTTAATCATTCATCTATTGAAGGATATTTTGATTCTTTCTAATATTTGGCTATTACTATAAAACTTCCATGCACGTTTGTGTAGTTTTTTGTTTGGACATAAGTTTTTAGTTCTCTGGGATAAATACCCAGAAAAGAGATTTCTGGGACATATAGTGTCTATTTACTTTTTTAAAGAAATTGTCAAACTATTTTGCAGAGTAGACATACTAGTGTAGTTTGATTTTCAACAAAAGAATAACAGAAAAATAAAATCTATGTAGAGTTGAAGGACACCATTATTTACTTTGTTTCTCAGGCCCCAAAACTTGGGAATCATCCTAGTTTCCTGTTTTTCTCATGTATTACATCTATTCATAACAAGTTTATTGGCTTTACCTTCAAAATACTCCATTCAAACCACTTCTTTAGAAATTCTACTCAATGCCACCCTCCTATAAAAAACCACCACAATGCCAATCACTCTTATTCTCTTCCCTTTAATCTTTTTCTTCATTGTATCTACCAAGACCTGAAACCATGTTTACTCTGTTTTTCTTTTCTTCAGAATGTAAGCTCCATGACACTAGGGCCTTTGTCTACCTTTTTTGCCTCTATATACTCAACTTCTAAATAATTCTTAATGCCATGCTCTATCTAAATTTGTTGTATGAATGAATGAGGTTGAATATGTCCCTGATGATTATAATAAGAATCTCCTGTCATTGAATCCACCCCAGTTAGGTCTCTGATGAATATACATGCCAGAAAAATGCACACTTTTTGAATTTTAGCCATGACTCCTTTGTGGAAGCCCTGGTGAGCTCACCTGTATTGTCTGCCTGTGGTAGTGTAGCAGCTTCTTCAGCTGGATTGCCCCAATCTTGTCTTTCATGAGGCCTGATAATAAGTTCTGAGAGGCTAGTCATTAGAAGCACCAACAACCCTTTCTCCCACCAATTTTTTTTTTTTTTTTTTTTTACCATCTACGTTCTGAATTTACCTACATTGGAAATTTTCACATAGATTCAGTTGAGTTTTCAAAACTTCATTTAGTTCAGAGTTGGTCCCATTCTTCTCTACTTCATGTATGGCTAATTATATTGCTATATCAAAATTTCTTTCTCCTCTCTTCGTCAGTTCCTGTAATTTCAAGATGAAGTTCTGGTCATAAAGTGGATGCTTTTCTTCCTGAGTTTCTGCTATCTCCTTTCAACACCTGAATAAACCAATATCTGACATCTTTTACCTGTCGAATTCGGTTTTCTTTTTATGCCTCTGAACAAATCCAGCTTCTATAGCCAAAGTGTTCCAAGGAGATGCCTTTTAATTTCCTTCTTAGTTCTTGGGTCCTTAGTAATTTCATGGAATATTTCCTTTGCAACAACCCAAGAAGCTGATAGAAAACTGTTAAGACCCATGAAGTGTTGCAGTAACTTCCCACAATTCCAAACTAATTAGACACACATGCACAAAATATCAACCAAATGTGGCCATTTCAGCTGTTTGTGATCCTAGTATGATTTTTTTCCTGAGATAGTGTTGCCAAAATCTTGGCTCCCTGTACACTGATGCCAAAATGAGATACAGAGACAGAGTTTTGGAGGAGAAAGAAAGGGTGGCTTTATTCTTTGCCAGACAAAGAGGGGAACACATCAGGGTAGCACCTCAAGAACTGTGCCCCGCTCCCTGGGGAATAGGGAGAGGTCTTATAGTCAGGGCTCATGGTCAGGGGTATGTGATAAGGATCAAGGTGGTAACAGTTCTGCATTCTTCTTTCTTCTGCAGTTTCAAAAGGGTGGGGTTGCTGACAAGATGAGGGTGTGTGCAGGGTCTCCGGTGGTCACTCTCCTAATCTTGATGCGCTTCTCTGGTCCCTTTAATCTTGCCTCAGGTGGTTTCCTGGCTGCAACTGCTCGAATCTGCCCTTTGGAACTCAGGGAAGGTCATGGAGGCTGGAGTCTTGCCTATAAGAAACGGGGGACAAAAAGGCCTCTGTGCCTGGGAGCCCCATAGAGCCCTGCTGTGTGTGTGTGTGTGTGTGTGTGTGTGTATGTGTGATGGAGAAGGGGAGTAAGGGAAGAGGGAGATAGAAAACTGGTTTATGCTTTCAGCTGTGCTAGGATCTAGTCAATCTGTGCTGGCTATTTGAGAAGCACCACTTGTAACCTTATAACTCAATAACTGAGAAAGATGTTTTGTCAAAAAGTTGTTGGAGTTACCAAGTGCCTATTTTCTGTTGAGAAAGTAATCACGGCTTGTAAATGATAGCTTCATTTTTCTGGAGAAGTCATCTGAAATTTTTGTGCCTTCCAGCAAAATTTAAAAATTTCAGTGGCAGCAATTCCGGTTCCTAGATATTTTCTGAGCCCTCCTCTTTCTTTAATGGCCTTTCCTCTGAGACTCCTCGGTTCTTTCTGTTACTGAGTCCAAGCTCGCTCTGTTCACCGCGAGACAGGCCAATAAATCGGTAAACGAGGTGTTGAGGCAAGGAAAGACGGCAGACCGAGAAGATGGCGGACTAGTGTACCCAAAAAAACATCTTATGGGGTCTGGATGCCAGTTTCTTTTATAGAACAGAGAGGGGAAGAGTTGAGGAAGAAAAGTAAAAAGGCCATTTGTCTTGCAAAATCTTCTTGCTTGGCCTGCATCAGGGAGGGGATGTGTTAATTTCTTCTTTTCTGCAGCCATTCACAGGTGGGCAGGGTCAGAATGTCTCTCTGTGAGCTGAACAAAGTCCTTTTAGTTTGTCAGGCAGAGGGTCAGGGTTCCCTGTGGCAGGCCATTATGTATACGTACAGCTGTAGGTAGTGATTATGATAAGAAAAGCAATGAAAAGCAAAGGTAAAAGTTAAAGAAACAGAACCAACGTGGAGTCAGAATTCGCTCTTCCCTGTTAGATTGCCCCCTGATGCTAAATTGCATGTAGGCTCTGTCCTGGACCACAGTCTCAAAGGTCTCCTTGTTGATATCAGACAAATCTTCAAACAAAGTTTATGACCACGGCCTCCCTTCAATCCCAGTCACCTTATGTTTCCCCTTGATCCCTTCTATGTCAGCAGGATCCCAGAGTATTTCTCTTACCTGCTGTCTAGGGATTTCTTAGGCTTATATCCTTTGTTCCTACATTCCCTCAAGGTAGAGAACCCTCCTGCTCAGATTCCAGATCTGGAAGTGTTGTTGTGTTTTTTACCTCAAATTTGTCTTCTCTTAGTTTTGGCATGCTCTATGCCTTGAGTGCACTCCTTGGTTCTGGTAGCAGCCATTACTACCCCAGGACAGGCAGTTCTGAGTGAACCTGACTACGCTGCTGATATTCACGAAATTCACTACTAAAGGGCTTTTGTGAAAAAGAGCATTTTCGAAGTTTAGTTCTGCAGCAGTTGTGGAGAATAGCCTACCTTATTTTTTAGATCAAGATGTGGGTAATCTCTGCTAATTTGCTCAGTAAATACTTAGTGATGCCTTCCTGAAATATTTTCAAATCCATTTCATTTATATAATCTTATTATTGAGCCCCTAGTAACATTCTTTTTTTTCCCCAAAGATTAGCAGACTGACTGATTTTGCTTCTATTTAGAAAGCACCTTCATACACTGATGATTTGTTTTGATGGCTATAAAACAAAGGAATATGAATTGGAATATTCTGATATGATTATCCTTTTTGTCTTAATGTATTTTTATGAATCCTCTTTTAAAGAGGATTTATCAAGAAAGCAATTGCTTAGCTCCTTCTTCGTTACTAAATAATCACATAAAATATTTTAGTTTAATCCAACAATTATAAAAAACTTTACATTTGCATATTTCACTACAATTTTGTAAAAAAAGAAACAAAATAAAAATGTGAATAAGTTTTTGCCATAAATCATGTCCAACCATAAATTAGTTTGCTTTTGTTGGCTTTGTTTTGTTTTAATATACTATAAAATATTAAATACATTAGTAAACATGTAGACAGTATATTTCAAAGGACTATAAGTATTTGGGTATTTATTTTATTTAAAAACATTTTTCACTCTTTGCATTGTTGTCTGCTTAGTTGCTAAATTGAGGCAGCCTACCTCACATGGTATATGACACTCAGAATTTGTCCTGGTAGGATGCCATCCAAACTAAGTCCTTAAGAGTAAAGCAAAGCAAAATGAAAAACTACAAATATGAAAATTGCTGAGGTTTAATTGGTAGAGAAGAAACCCAGTTATAATAATGCTAATCTGCAATTTTTAAATAGGATGTAATCCATGATAGCTCAAACAGTCTAAGGACTTTCTGTAATTCACTGGCAAATGGTTTAGCACATTTAGAAGAATAGCAGGGGAGTGGGATGTGTATGACAGGAAATTTGAATCTCCATGTGGGTGGTTAAGAGCCACCAGGGAGCACTTAGTTACACACTGGTCACTCAGCATCACACATCGGAGACTGATACCACACATCATATTCTCCAGTTCATGGGCTCAGTTAGCACTCTCTGTGGGGTTCAGATAAAAGCCAAACTGAGATTATGGGCATTGCCCTCACCCCCTCCATAGGAAATGGAAATAAATACAAGATGGTGAGACTCAGAGATTGGGAGATTACAGAATAAGGTGGAGCAAAGGGCTGTGTGACCTTGGATGGTTTTTGGATCTCTTTGGGTTTTAATTTTTTCAAGTGTGAAATGCAGATTTGAGATAAATGACTTTTAAGGTTCCTTTCAGTACTAACATTCTGTATATCTAAAATTCGGTTAGCGCAGTTATGCCACTGTCCTTAGAATTGGACTGGTTATTGGAGATGAGGTTAATATGGAAAAGGAAGGGGTGTCACTTAAAAGTTTTAGGGCTTTTCATATACAGTGCATATCTTGTTTTATGGAGAATAAGATGTGTCTTATATGGAATATATTTAATAAAGAGTTTAGAGGGAAGAACTTCAGGGAATATTATGGAGAATAAAATTATACTTTTGGAAAGAGCAGTGTTTTTCCATATAGAAGCTAGGAAGACTGAAAGGCATTTGCCTCAGGGCATAGGAATAGACCCCAGGGAGAGTGCCCAGTGGGGACTCTGAAGGATATTTGGCCTGGATGGATATCTAGGCAGGTTAAAAGTGAGTTGTTACACTTTTCCAAAATTAAAAAAAAGTTTCTTTACAAATCTTAACATGAAACTTTAGGTGACACAGATATAATATTAAGTTATATGTTAAAATTTTTCTTGCCCTCACTATTGTGGTGTAGGTAGGAAATGGAGTGTGAACATACTGATTTTTAATTCTGGTTTTAGTTTTAACCAGATGGAGAGAGCTTTAAGCTTAATGTTTATTTTAGAAACTGGGTCAATTCTTTGTATCTGCTTTACCCCTGCTTGTAAAAAAGACTTCTTCTTTTTCTCTTCTCTTTTCTTTAATGAGCTGAGTATCTCATGAAGAAAAATATTTCGTGGAGCCCAAAGTTCAGGGTTATAGGCACCTTTTTTTATGGTTTAGTAGTTTCAGATGTACAGTCCAGTAGTTTGAAAAAGACTGTGAAGTGGACTTTACTCCCTGTTTCTTATTCAAAACAGAACTTGTATCTTTCGCAGGAATGTTCTTTTATACTCATATTTCTTTTTATGCCTAGTCACATTTTCACAAAACCTCTCAGATTCTACAAAGTTTGAGTTTTCCCAGAAAACAACAGGAAATTTTCTCATTCGCCTATTAAGTAGCCCACGTCTGTGCAAGGATTTGGTCTCTGGAACTACCTTGTGTCCCTGTATTACTCAAAATTATTGAATTCATTCAGCATTATGCCAGGTGTTCTGGTAGTTATTGGTATTAGGGAGACAGCCTGGATACTTCCTAACCCTCAATAAGTTAGCGGTATGGTGAGTGTCAGACAAAAAAATATCACTGAATCCTCTCTCTCTCTCCTTCTCTCATTCTTTTCAACCCCATCTCCATTCCCATCTCAGTCCCCATCGTCATCCCGGACCCTATCTCTCCATCTCCCTCTCCCTCTCTATCTCCATCTCTATCTCATCTCTTTTTGTACTTTGAACTAAGAGCTAAGACTGAACAGGTGAATAAGGAACTTGGGCTGAAGAGTAAGGCTGGTAAGAACAGAGTCTCTGCTTGTCCTGTTTATTGTATTTTTAGCACAAAGTATTGTGCCTAGTTGGTAGCTGTGCTAATTAAACATATGTTGAATAAACAAATGAATAAACAAGTTCACCTGCCTCAGCCTGAGGAATCCAGGAAGGTTTCTAGGAGAAAGTGACTCTTGAGCTCAGAATACAAAAACAAGTCTGTGAATGAGGCAGGATTTAGGTACTTTCTAGGTAAAGAGAACCCATGTGAAAAAACATAGGAATGAACTGGGTTGGCCTTTTCTGCTGCACTCCGTGTATTTCACTTTGGCTTGAAGAGAAAGTAGATGTGGATGGGGAGGAAGAAAGGAACCAAGGTGCCAAAAGGCTTTGTATAGCTTGAGAAGGAGTTTGTCTTTTATCCTAAAGGTTATGAGCTAAGGCAGAAGGATTTTATTCTTCAGTGCAGAAGATAGATTGGAGGAGATACAGGCTGTGGGCAGAGAAGCAAATTGGGGGCTGTGGCAGTAATCTAGGAAGACATAAATGAGGTGGCAGGGATAGGGAGGATGATGGTATGGCTTAGAATTGGTAAAATCTTTTTTTTTTTTTTTTTTCTGTAAAGGGCCAGATTGTAACTGTCTTAGGTTTCAAGGGCCATAATGTCTCTGCTGCAACTACTCATTGTGCTGCTGTGGTGCTAAAGCAGCCATAGACAGTACACAAACCAATGAGCAGAGCTGTGTTCCAGTAAAGCTTTAAGCAGGTGGTATTTGGCACATGACCCATCGTTTCCCATGGTCTAGCACAGACAGTATCGGCTGTGAAAAGACCATGGACTTTGGAGTCAGACAAATCTAGGTTCGATCTTTTTTTTTTTATCACTTACTAAGAATTTACATCAATCATCTAAACCCTCATCTGTAAAAGAGAGATAATAGTCCCTACATTACAGAGTTATTTGAAATACTCAGTAAAAGATTGTATGTAAAGTTGCTGAAACATTGTTTTAAGTTGTTATGGTGATCAAACGAATGAGTGAGATATGGTAGAAGGAAGAGTTCAAAAGGACTTGTAGATTTCTGGCTAATTCAGCTGAGTGAAAGACAAAGCTCTTTTCTAAGATGAGAAAGAAGGGGCAGGTATTACTGGGGCAAGAGTGCAGTTCTTTTTTGGGCATGTTGAGTGTGAGGGGTCTTCAAGTCATTTGTTAGAGATGTCCATGAGGTTAGAAGTGATAGAAGTAAGAAGTGTGGCTTTTGGTTTCCAGAGACATGAGGCACTGAGAAATCTCTTTAGGAATCACAGTGTAGAAAAAGGAATTGATGTCAAGAGCATGCAAGATAGAGTCAGAATGAAGCTGACCAAGGGTGGACCCTGGAGGAAGGAGAGCCAGAGAGGTTAGGAAGAGAACCCAGAGGGGTAAAAAGGAAGCATGGATCCAGAAGAAGGGTTTGTTGCTAACAAAGAATGAGAGAGAACTTGAAGAAGTAAGGGGGAACAGCAAGACAATGGATATTGAATCAGGGGCGATCTGACTGGAATTAGGAGGCCATGTGACCTTCCATGAGTAGTTTCATTGGATAGTTGAAGGGAGAGAGCCACAGGGGCATTTGTCTTTATGAGCTCTAAGTCTTTTTTTTTTTTCTATGTGAAGGAAAATAATTTTAATCAGTAGCCGTTAACCTAGTGCAGGTAGACTATGCTTGTACAGTATTTTTCACTACCAGTGTTGCTTTTATCTGAATCAACTTTCAAGTTCAATAAAATATATTTAAATTAGATTATTAGGTGTATTATATATGCGTGGAGTTTCCTTTCATGTTACAAAATAGAAAACAAAAAACTGACTTTGAGAGAAGTTTTTATGAAATCCCACTTTCTAAGAACAGGCATTTTAGTCAGGGGAGAATTTTATTTACTGATGACTACAAGATGATTTGGGACCTTAGAATAAATTTAGTTTTGATTTCTGTGAATGTATATTGCCAGGGACAGGTTGTTACCTTGTAGGAGAAGTGGTGCTCTGCCGTAGAGAGCACTGGGGACTTGCATGATCCTTACATAAGTAGTATCAAGGATCAGTGGACATATGGTTTAAATTTTGCTGGAGATAAAATAGTTAGATTTTTTCCCACAGGTTGAAGGACTAACAAGTCCATAGATGAATATATTTAGAACATGTTAAGATAAATATCATTCCCAAAGACCTTTATGCATGGATTTAAGAACTGCTTTGGAATGCTCCAAGAGGGGATTTTCTTTGGGGCAGTTTCTAAGCCAACTAGTTCCCAAGTGACTGCTTCTAACCTACTTATTTAATTTTTACAAAAATTGTGGTGACTGAGGTAGGCCTCCCTTGGAGTTCAGGTGCCAGGGTCACGGTCTTGGGTTTGGGCTGCGTGTGTAGGAAAGAAGATTTCTATGGGATGAGAACTATATCCAGGTTGACTCTCTGGAAATATTGGAGGCTTTTAAAAATTCTCTCTGGAGATAGCTCTGGAACTACCCTTTTAGATCCTCTCTTCTTTAAAGTCAAATTTATGTTTAACAACCCCCTTAATATGTGAAAGTCTAATTTGGGAGACTTACAGATTTAAAATGAATCTGTAAGGGAAGGAAACTTAAATTCATGCCTCTGGTTAGACTTTAGCAAAACAGACAGGTCTAGTGTTGACTCTTTTAATGAGCCTTATGGGGTGGAAGCCAAGACATTAGGAACTTTTCTTATACTGAGCTGCGTATGTGTTTGCCTGTCAGATTCCTTAGAAAAGGCCTCAGAGGACCTTCATAATAGGTGTGTTCCCCCAACTCCTTCCCTTAGCAGGGCCAGTCTTGAGAATCACATCACTTCCCTTCACCTCTCCCCACCATTACTCACACTGACTCTCTAGATTCCATCATCCCTAAACAATTCCCAATCTGGATCTACCTGCCTCTTTTGCTCCTGTTACAGGATTGCTGAGCACAAGCTGGAATAAACCACACAGCCCTGTGAATAGGTGCCACTAAAATGCATGGTTCACAACCTTAGGGATCTTTACTTATTTTAGGTCATCTCCTGCTCACGTTTGCTGAGCAGCTATTCTTATGCAACTCGCAATGTTTTCCTTCCACTTCTCTAAACCTATGACGACCCTTCTCCATCTCAGCAGATGGCCCTCCTTTTATTTCTCTGAAAAAGAAAGGACAACTGTAGCAAACATGCACTCCTTTCGTTCCTGACCCCCTTCTGACAAAGGCAGGGTAGAGGAGGGGTGGGGGTGAGAGGGAGGGGGCCGGCAACATGCACAAAACCTCGCAGGCCAAGGTAGTGGCTTTTCTTCTGACTCAGATGGGGGGACTTTTGAAGGTTTGGGGCCAAAGAGTGGTATGATTTGTCTTATGTTTTATAAAGATCAATCTGGCTGCTGCGTGGAAAATGAGCTATAAGGGGACAAGGATGCAAGAGGGCAGACAGGTTAATAATAGTCAAGGTGAGAGATGATGGTGGTAGTAGTTAGAATTGATTAGATTCTGGACAAATGGTTAGGACCAATAAAATGTGAGGGTATGAGAGAAAGTGAAGGTCAGCATCTACTTTTAGGCTTTTGGTACAAACAACTGTGAAGCTAAGTTGTGCATGGTCATTTGTCATGTCTAATGGGCAGTTACATATATGAACCCAGAGTTCCTGTGAAGTGGTCTTGGGTGTGGACATAGATATGCTTTGTCTCTTGATATTTTATTTCCTCCAATTTTTTGCCCTTCTTTTTTCTGTGTTGTCCATCTCTCTGTCATTCTACTGGCTCTTTCTCATCAGCCCATAAACATGGTCATGTCTCTTCAATCCTAAAAAAAATACACGTATGTGAATAAAACACTTGACTTTGCACTCTCTTTAACTATTGACTATTGACCAATTCTCCCCATTTTAAGTAGGCTTCCTAAAGCATGTGTCTTTACTTTCTTATCTCCATTTTCTACCTATTGAAAGTAGACTTCTTCTCCTGTACCACCTCTCAAAGTACATTTGCCAAATTTCACAAACACCTTTTCATGCATATAGAGACATCTCCCTTGGCTTTGTCGACCTAAAAAACAAGAATCCAGTTCAAGAGGCAAAGTGTTTATTTGGGATAAAAGAATTACGATTGAGCGTATACAGATATAGGTAGAAACCCAAATAGTGTTCTGATTATATGAGAGGGGCTCAGGGTTTTCTCTCATGAGAAAGAAAGGAAGATGAGGTAAGTTGTTGTTTTTTAGAAGTGTTCATTGGTACAAGATGATGAAAAGCTAGATTTGTACTTCATTGATTGGTCAGGTGACGTAGTCACTAGGTAAATGTTCATTTATCAATCCTTTCAATAGACAGGATATTCTGGTTTCTTTTGCTTACTTCTTGGAATGGTGGCAGATAGGTCCAGTTCAGAGGTACAGAAAACGGGACGTACAAGGTTATTCCTCTGGAATGGTTGTTCTGGCTCTATTTTAAATGGCTCTACTAATGTCATCTTTCACAGCTTCTTTGATGTTTATCTCTCCCTGGTTCCCCTCCCACTGCTCTGGCTATTTCTTCTCTGTTGCTTTGTTGGATCATTATACTCTGTCTGTCTCTTAAATATTGAACACTGTGATACTGGCAACAAATTATTGAAAGATCAAGGGCAGCTCTCCTGGTAGGCTGAGCAGTGTCTCCCTACCAGGAGTGATTTAAGGGAGCCAGCCATCTTTCAGATATGTCCCTGATCACTTTGCCTGATGATCCCTGCTTTGCGGGTCCTTCCCTTCAGAAGGCCCCCGTGAAACTGTCATTTTGTTCTCTGAACGGTGGAAGTCTCTAGCCCCCATCAGCATGTCAGCACAGACATGTGCTGTGCTGACAAACTAGCTCACTGTCACAATGAAGAGAAAAGAGATGCTGAGATTTCGAAGGAGGGTGGAGAAAGCATTCGGAGCATGGGGTGCTGCTTGGCAGGCAGGGGCAGAAAGGAGCTAAGGTGATGATGCCAAGAGGGAAGAGACTCTTCCAGAAGGATAGTTTTTTTCTTCCTACCTCTATGGTGGGAAAATAATCAGGGATTGATGATTCATGCCCCCTTTCTCTGGTTTCCTGCCATGAGAACCTTCTTCCAAAGCCTGTCTAAAGTATCCCTGCCCTTTATTTATATCCCATTATCCCTTTATTATGGTCTGTAATTATAGTTTTTGATTCTTTATATATTTACTGCTTGTCTCTCCAGCTAGAATGGGAGCCAGGAAGACAGGGAGCTTGTCTGTTTGATTCAACTCTGTATCTCTGTTGTAACAGGAACATAGTAGGTGCTCAACAAATTCTTTAGAAATGAATGAATGGATTTTGGTACTCCATATGTGAAAAGTTGTAAATTAAGAGCAAAGCAAAACCATACTGGTTCTCCAGAACTGAGATTTTGGTGTTGGGTTTAAATAGATATACAATAAAACTTAGATATATGAATATGTGATTAACTTCAGTTTTCTGTAACAGAGCTCACTTAGTTTGTGACCCACACCCCCCTACTCTTTTCTACCTTTCAAAGTGCCCTTTGATGCTGCATCTGTCCTGTGGTTGTACCTGTCACTCTGTGTCTGTCATGTCCCAGAATTCTGGATGGGAAGTAAGATACACTTCCCTGTTGTTTTCAGATTTCCTCTCAACCTATTTTAGGTTTCTTTTTTTCACCTATATTTCTTTCCATTCTGCCCACCTAGGTTTCACTGCCCCTTCCTCTGACCCCATGTTTCCTGGGAAAAGAGCTAAGATTTAACAGTAAAAACAAAGCACAATAAGAGTAACAACAAAAAAGCCATTTGCTGTCTCAGGGGCCTGGCACTTGCAAAGGAAATCTATGCTTTCAAGATTATTGTTTTGGCTATGGGATTGAAAAATGTCTAATTTGAAATTCAAAGCTATGCTGCTTTCTTTGTTCTCAGCTGTATTTACACTTCCCTTGAAAAGTGACTGCCACTGTTTCAGTGGGAGGATGGCAGAGGGGCCATTAGGAAGAGCAAGGGATTAGAGGGACGAAAATACTGTGTGTGCGTGTATGTATGTATGTTTGTGTGTGTGCGCACACACATACACACACAATCTCACGTGTTCCTCATCCTCAATCATAAGTGAGTTTCTGGCATAAGTGAATGAATTTGCCACACTCCCAATCTCTTTCTTTTCTTTGCTTATAGAGGGAAACCACCTGGGAATTTAAGTGGTTTGGAAACAACCATTTGTACCATAGACAGAATTTGATGATAAAGTTTGAATATTCTGTTCTATAGAGGCAACATAAGGTTAGGACTCTTTCAACTTAGGTCAGAAGCAGAGATGATCATTTTTTGGTTTTTGTTTGCTAAAGAAAGAAAATCATATAAGTGTATTTTAGAGAAATATGCATCTTAAAACAAGTTAAGATAATGGAAAGTGTTTCCATTCATCCAAAGAGAGATTTTACTGGATTTTGATGTTTGGTGAGAGGCTTCCTATAGCTGTGTGACTCTGTTAGTTTAGTCATTAGAGAGAAATTCCCAGAGGAAAAAAAGGTGATTGTAATGGAAGTTGGTTAATATGACAGCACCAGACAAGACAGCTGAGATAAACAAGAAAGAACCCAAGTCACACAGAGGAAGGGACGGAAATCCCAAATATTTTCTGAACCTCTGGTGTTCCTGGCTTCTTTTTAATTTAATTTGCAAGGTAATTCAGATTATCTGCCTGTTTTCTTTTTTTCTTAATTTAATTTTTACATCAAAGTAGTACATACACATAAAGAGTCAAATAGTACTTCTAAGGTTTATTTTGAAAAATAGAGGTTTACTTTTCTCCACGCCTTTTCCCATTTCCCAGAAACTACTTTAAAATATTTTTACTTTTGGGGTAATATTTATCTTTTTTTCCTCTAAATACCATGACTATTGGAGAGGATTTTCAGTTTCAGTCATTAGCTATTGACTTACATCTTTGGAAAATGCCCCCTGTCCCTTAACCACCACTTCGTACACATATATACATTTCCAATTTTCTATCTTCTCAGTATATTTAGATCATGCATTTGATTGAATCAGTAGTCCGTGTTCATTTTTATGACTTGCAAACACTATTTCTATCTGAGTTGTGTGGTATTCGATCATTATCTTCCCATGCCACATTTGGTTTTCCCCAGGGTAATTATGGTCATCCAATTATTTTCTTAGTTTTCCATGTGCTTCTCTTTATTTCATTTCCAAAGTCTCCTGTATTGTGTAGCTGTTTCTCAATATGCTCATATTAGGTAGGGATCAACATCTTGTCTTTGGAGGCACCTTTCTTGGATCCTTCTGACTATTCTGACCTAATCTCTGGAGTCTGATCCACAGCTCTCAGCCTGATACCTCCCTTCATCCATGATCTTCAGGATTCCCTTTGCCTTTCTCTTTTATGGACTCCTTGTTTTCTCTGTCTGTTTTCAAGAAACAACTCTTACAATATTAGCCTTCAGAGAAAGGATAGATAAAAGGTATTTGGGCTGGGGGAGGATTATACATGTTTTAAAATGGCTTTCATTTATCCTTACACTTAATTGAGAGTTCTTCTAGGTAGAGATTTAAAGGTTAGAAATGATTTTATGTCCGAATTTTGGGTCATTCCTCCTTTGAATTTTGAATAGAACTATTCAGAAGACTGATTCCAGTCAAGTCTTTTTATTTTTTAGATTGAAGTATAATGGCCTATAACATTTTTATTAGTTTCAGGTATATAGCATAATGATTTGGTATTTGTATATATTGTGAAATGATCATCACATTTAGTGTAGTTAACATCCATTACCTTACATAGTTACAAAAAATTTTATTTCTTGTGATGAGAACTTTTAACATCTTCTCTGTTAGCAACTTTCAAATATGCAATATATTATAGTCATCACACTGTACATTACATCACCATGACTCATTTTATAACTAGAAGTTTGTACCTTTTGACTCCCTTCACCCAGTTCTCCCACCCCTACCCTCTGTCTCTGACAACTGCCACCAACCAATTATCTGTATCTGTGAGCTTGGTTTTTTCAGGGTTTTTTTCTGGTTTTTTTGGGGGGGCAGGATTTCATTTTTTCATGGTTGAATAATATTCTATTACATATATCTGTATACCACATTTTCTTTCTCCATTTGTCCATTGATGGGCACTCAGGTTTGTTTCTATATCTTGGCTGTTGTAAATAATGCTACAATGAACATGGGGATGCATATATCTTTTCCAGTTAGTGTTTTTATTTTCTTCAGATAAACACCCACAAGTGGAATGGCTAGATCATCTGGTACTTCTATTTTTAATTTTTTGAGGAATATTTGTACTGTTTTCCATAGTGGCTGCACCAATTTCATTCTCAGCAACAGTACACAATGATTCTCTTTTCTCCACATCCTCACCAACACTTGTTATTTCTGACTTCTTTGTAATCGCCATTTTAACTGGTGTGAGGTGATATCTCATTGTGTTTTTAATTTGCATTTTCCTGATGATCAGTGATGTTGAGCATCTTTTCATGTACCTGTTGGCCATTTGTATGTCTTCTTTGGAAAAATGTCTATTCAGATCTTCTGCCCCATATTTAAATTGAAATTTTTTTTGCAGTTGTATGAGTTCTTTATATATTTTGAATATTAACCCCTTAAAAGATATCTGAGTTGCAAATATTTTCTCCGATTCAATAGGTTGTATTTTCATTTTGTTGATGGTTTCCTTTGCTGGTCAGAAGATTTTTATTTTGTTGTAGTCCCACTTGCTTATTTTTGCTTTTATTGCTTTTGCTTTTGGTGTCAGATCGATTCAAATCTTGATGCTTGTAAATAATATATTTTTCTCTCTTCTTACTTTCTGGAAACCTTTAAAATCTTTTGGTACCCAGTATTAGGAAATACTATGGTGATGTCTTTTTCTTTGGTTCTGTTTTCATCCACTTTTCTAGATTCTCAATGGGCATGTTTCATCATTTGGATATACCTATTTTTCACTCCTGGGAAATTTTCTTGAGTTATTTTCTTGACAGTTCCTCCTTTTTCTTATCTTTATTGAAACTCCTACTGTTTGGAAGTCGAGTCTTCTGGATTGATTTTCTAATTTTCTCATCCCCTTTCTATGATTTTCTGTAATTTTGTCTTTTTTTTTTCACTTTATGGTCTAGAAGTTTTCCTCAAGCTCATTTTCTAATCCTTCTGTTGAATTTTTTTTTCTCCTAGCCTATGTTAATTTCCAAGAGCTCTCGAGCTTTATCTTTGTTCCTTCTTAAAACATGCTGTTTTTGTTTCATAACTTCAAAATCTCCTCTTTTCTCTCTGAGGATGTAAGAGAGTTTATATACAGTTTTCATATGCTCACATAGTCTCTGTTTCCTTTGAGTTGAGTTTTGGTTTGTTGGTTTTGGTCTCTGTTTCTCATGTAGGAGGCTTTATGCAGATGTCTAGGAATCCTGGCTTGCTTTTTATGGCTGAATTTGTGACTGTAGCCTTAATGTAGGGAGATCTGATTGGGTCATTTTGTGGGGAATACTCAACATCACTATTTTTTACTTCATTTCTGTTGGGCTGCCCATTTTCCCAGAGAGGAATTTTTCCAATATCTAGTCTGAATATTCCTTGCTTCCAGCTTTCTGGGAGCTGAATGTGGAAATAAGCTAGGGGGTTGACATTCAGTTTGTACACTTTCAAATAATCCCCCTGATTTCAGTAGCTACCCCTACTTGAGACTCTCCCTAGTCTTCAGCTGAGGTGTGAAATGGACAATTGCCCAGCTCTGTGGAATTAAGAAGGCATCTGGGAGATGGATATCCATCTACTTTTTCAACAGACTTTCAACAAATCCTCCATTTTCAGCTCCCTTTTGCCCCCTCACTTCCAGAAGTATCTGGTGGTAGCAATTCCTGGGATATTTGGAGGTTCTGTACTGCAGATCAGTTTGGTTCTTGGCTTTCCCTGTGCTGGTTGAAGATTCAGCTTTCTTGGATCTGCTAAGTCAGTTACTACTTGTCCTATGCTTTCCAGTTTCAGAACTTTTTGTTGTTGTGTGTTCTCCTATTTTCTTTGTCCTTGTAGCATCACAGTTTAAAGAATCCATTTACTGTTTATTTTGTGGAGTTTTGAGAAGAAGCAGAGGCACATGCATGTGGACAATCCTCCATATTGACCATATTGGCTGAGCCTCTCTGTCTCTTTGCATGGTTCTCTCAGTTATGCTGGTTCTTCTCTTTCCTTTGTTTATTATCCAGATTTATACAGCTCTTGATCTAAAAATTTTCACTGCTATTTACCATTTGTCTCAAGCTACTTGGTTAGTAGGGAATATCCCATCCTTACTGAACCCATCAGAAGTCCACTGCTATAATATCTGTCTACTTAACCTGTAAGTCTACTCCGCTGTCTGCTTGCCCTCTCAGCTATGCTCTATGGTCCCTGATCTTTGGAAGTCCTGTGCTGTTGTGACAATCTCTGCTCAGTCATTCTCTCTGGCATTCTTTCCCCCTGTATCCATTAGAGCCAAGCTTTCTCTTATACTACATTAGTCCTCAAGCCCATCTCCAGCAGAGCATCTTTTTCCAATCCCTTAAATATATAGAATGACCCTGTAAAAATGATCAAATACTCTGTCATTAGCTAGATTGAATTGGGTGGGGGTGGGTCTAACCTTTTCATGTAGGTTTATACTTTAGAATTAAAGGGAGGCATAAAATTTATCAGTATCATGGATGAAGCCAGACCAAAATATATTCAGTTTCTTAAAGTCAGGATTCTGTTATACTCTTAGGACTAGAAGTGGTTGGCAATAAAGGGATGAAAGGAAAAACCACTCTCAGTACTGTGGCCTAAATTTAAGTCAATCAGGGCTAAATTCCTCATCTATCAGCCTTTAATAAACAGCATTCTATAGTCCACAGTGAATTCAGCACAGTGATGTTTGGATTTTGTTGATAAACCTGTTATTGGTGTTTCTCAGTTTGTATTTGCTCTGAAATACTGTCAGTTGGAATACTTCACTGAGGCAGTCAGTGTGGGATGGGAACATATGTGCCGTTGATGAAAGCTGCTTTGCAGTGAAAATCACTGGGATTCCTGTGAAGCTCTAGTTTGTGAACATTGTTATATGAGCACTACCTTTAAAATATTTGGCTTGAGTCTGAAATCCTAAGTAGGTTTACAGACTACAGGCCTACCAGCTGAGCAGGAGTAAAAATGAAATATTTCACTATTGTGTTATGTGGAGCTTTTCTGTTGTCAGATAGAGCTTTGAATACATAAATTTTAATCAAGAGAAGCCTGAATAATAAAAATCATCATGGTTGGTAAAAAGTAAGCTTTAGAGGCATTATGATTAAAGGCTGTGTCCTCATTATAAATCAAGTAGCCAGAATTTCTGGAATGAAGAAGGGAGAAAATGGTGTGGGATGAGGTCAGAAAGGTAATGGGACCTGATCATTCAGAGCCCTGGAGACTATGTTATTTTGTGGATGGGAACCTCAAGAGTGTTCTGAGCAGACAATGACATGAATTTGCATTTTAACAGGATCACTCTGGCCACTGTGTTGAAAGTTAACTCTAGGTGACAAGGGATGGAAGAGACAATTCAGGGACATTCTTGCAGTAATTTTAGTGAGAGGTGATGGTGGCTTGGATAAAGATAGTAGCAGTGGAGATAGAGGGCAGTGGGTAGGTCCTAGTTACATTTTGAAAATCAGACATGGTGCATTTTTAAATTAAAATACAGTTGATTTACAATATTATGTTAACTTTAGGTGTGCCAGCATAGTGATTCAGTATTTTTGCAGATTATACTCCATCAAAAGTTATTACAAGATGATGGCTAGAATCCCCTGTGCTATAATACATCCTTATTGCTTCTCTATTTTATACATAGTAGTTTGTATAAACTACTCTTAATCCCAAACTCCTTATTTGTTTCTCCCACCTTCCCTCTCCCCTTTGGTAACCACTAGTTTGTTTTCTATATCTGTGAGTCTGTTTATGTTTTGCATATATATTCTTTTTTTTTTTTTTTAGATTCCACATGTAAGTGATAACTTACAGTATTTGTCTTTCTCTGTCTGACTTATTTCACTAAGCACAATATTCTCTAGCTCCACCCATGTTGCTGCAAATAGCAGGATTTCATTCTTCTTTATGGTGAATATTCCATTGTATGTATATATATATATATATATATATATCTCTCTCTCCACGTCTTCTTTATCCACTCATCTGTTGATGTGGGCTGTAAAAGGAAGAGAGAAATTAAGGAGGATGCCAAGTTATTTATTTTTGTTTTTGGTTCTCTGCACAGGTAGGGATGGAGATGATTATGGGGAAAGCAGAAAGGTTTTTTGTTTTTTTGAGTGAGATGTAGAATGAGGAGTTACATTTTGACAAGATATAAGTTTGGGATGTTTGTTAGACATATAAGATGTCTAATAGGCAGTTGGGTGAGAAGTCTGGGTTTCAGGGGAGAGATTCTGGCTGGAAACATACACATTTGAGAATTGTTGGTATCGAGCTGATATTTAAAGTCTGGGTGAGACTGGTTGAACTCCACAGGATTTAATGTAGTTAGAGAAGCGGTCTAAGAACTAAGCCCTGGGGCATTCAGATATTTAGTGGTCAGTAAGACAAGGTGAAACCAGCAAAGAGATGGGAAAGGGTGCTTTGGAGGTAGGAAGAAATCTAGAAGTAAAGTGTCCTGAGGGCAAGGAAAGATGAGTGAGCATCCATGGCAAGTGCCACTTACAAGTCAAACAGGACGACACCTGAGAATTGATCATTGAATTTTTCAGTCTGGAGGTCACTGGTGATCTTGATGGAATCTCTCTCTTCCTCAAACATCTGTGACAAGAGCACTGTTTTTTCTTTGGCAAGTTTTCCACAGTGTCTTGGGATAAAATCTGATGGGGCCAGAACACATCAACTCTTTTAGAGCTATTGATGTTTTGCTTTCTTTTTTAGTCAGTTTGTCTCCTGTTGGGTTTATGTCTTCTCTTAGCAGTGCTCTTTATAATCTATATCCTAGTCTGAATATCATTCTGCCTGAAGTAGAGGACAGGCCAAGCAGGAGTCAAGGACTTGTGTATCCTTTGTGTCATCCATCATCATTGACCTCCAACCCAAGAAGCAGGTACTATGAACTGAATTGTTTCTCCCCAAAACACATATGTTGAAGCCCTAACCCCCATGTGACTGTGTTGGCTGTAAGGCCTTTAAGGAGATGATTAAGGTTAATTGAAGTTAAATGAAGTCATAGCATGAAGCCCTGATCTGATAGAACTTGTGCCCTTATAAGAAAAGGAAGAGGCAACAGAGCTCTTTCTCCACCATGTGAGGACACAGCAAAAGGCGGACTGCTGGAAGCCAGGAAGAACCCTATGCTGGAGCCTTAACTACCAGCCTCCAGAACTATGAGAAAATAAATTTTTGTTGTTTAAGCCACCCAGTCTATGGTATATTGTTATGGCAACCCAGACAGACTAAGATAGTGGAGCTCTGCTTTCTTTCTACTATTTATTCTCAGCATTTTTTCAAACATTAGTTCTTTGGGGACTTTAGATCTCTTAACAATCTAGTTAACAATCTAGTTTACTGTCTGCATAGCAATAACTCTCCATTTAGGCTTTGAAATACTGGCAGCTTCTTTAGCTGAATCCAACATAGTACTTTGTGCTGAAGAGCATCTAAAAGTTTCATAAATCAGAACGGCTATGAAGATGTACTCCTAGCTTATAAGGCTCTTTTGCATTGAATTACTTTAACTTCCTAGAATTAAAGGTTGGGTTGCGGAGGCAAGCCTATCTTTCTTGCCTTCCTTGCATCCTTTTCTCTCCTCTCACTCCCTGATTTTCCTTCTATACTAATCACTTGCAATATTTCCTGCCTGAAACATTTTGAAATGTTTACTCTATGGTATTCCAGGATTTATGAAACATTCATCCAGTATTGATCAATATGTAGCATTTGTAATTTTTAAAGCCTTTGTAAGCCTGTAGTGGCAAGAAGAGCTTATCTGTTTCTCTGGTTTATGCATTAGCAACAACAAAAAAGTCAGTACCTGTGAGGTCTTTTCTCTGATTCTTCCGGATTTTATTTTTCTTAATATGGGCATTTCTTTCTTTAATATTTTGTCAGAAAGCACTAAAACATTAAACAATTATTCGTAGTCTCTGGAAATCCATAATTGGAAATCTAACTTCAGATTCCAGAATTATGTCTACAAGGGTTGATTATAGGCGGCACTGTGTCTATGTGGTCCAGACTATGGACCATCCCTATAACATAGGGACAAAAGAGAATGGCTACTCACTGGGAATTTAATGGTTTAAAGACACCAGGTGTATGTGCCAGGGGCAATGGAGGGGTTGGTTAATACTTTAATTTCTCTATCTTCTACCTGTGAGATGTAGAATGAATATGTAATATCTGTATTATCTATATGTATATCCTATGTAACATTATATGTCTTATTATATATAAATATATATTTTAGGCTGACACTAATGTTGAAGGATATTCATCATGGTACTCAGGGGAAAAAATAAAACCGTACTTGTGGAGAATTTTCAAAAAGGAAGAAGAAACATTTAGATGAACAGTTTACACAAAAGAAAGCCCATATGGTTTAATGTTGTACATTAGTTTGTTTTAAACCTTTTGCGGTTTATTTTTGATTTAAAATGAATATGTGCCTTAATTAGTTTTGAAGTGGGATAGGAAAGCATATGTTTTTTAGTTAAACACAGAGTAATTTATGTGGTATTCTCTCTCTTATTCTTGGTGCTAGGTCTTCAAGTTAACCAAAAAAGTGTTGTCCAGAGACCCAGGTCAGCCCATCCTTATTGTGTTGAGAATGTGGTTTTTGTTTTTTTTTTCTTCTCATTACACTTTGCTTAACTGAAAAGAAAGAATTTCTAGGTCTTTATTCATCTATTAATCAAACACTTATTTGACACATTTCATATTTATGTATATCTACTATGTAATACAAATTTATATGTGTCCACAGTGCCTTAATACCTGAGATACATTTATTTTTGTCTGGCTATCTTTTTTATCTCTGCCTATCTATCTATCTATCTAATAGAGATAGGTATAGATATAAATACAGATATCTGGGCCAAAGGATACAAAATGAAATAGAATCCTTTTCCTGCTCTCCAAACCTCAGGGATATCAAAGAAAAACTGCCTTATGAAGTTGAATATGGAAGAAGTAAAATTTAGGTACCTGAATGAACTCATGTAAGGTGGAACTCAGAATGTATGTCCTCTTCATCATTGTCTCTTGGGATAAACCAGAAAAAGAGCCTTGGTTATAGATATAATCATACAGTCCTATGTGTGTCATAGTGTTGTTATGAGGTCAGATGAAAGAATGCATAATGAACATGTTTTGTTTTAAACTTTTAAGCACAAAAAATTATTGTTGATATTCTCATAATACTCAAAATCCAGCCCCTATGTGTCTGTCTCTGTCAAAAGGAGGCAAGTTAAGATGTATTTTATTCATCGTATCTGAGCCCAGAAGGCTGACAGGTGAAAGAATCTGTTCTTGCCCATCCTGAAATCAGGTCATAACCAGCCTGGTGGACACTGAAGGACAGGTCGGCCCTGATTCACTGAAGGCCTCGAGAACAGCCAGTGAGACGGTGCAGAGCTGTTTCTGTGTGGTTCTCTGGTGTGATGCTTTCCCCAGGTTGGTTGTCTGCTCTTCCTGTGTCCAGAGCTGTGTGGCTCTAGGGAGTCATTTGTGGTCATGAAAAATCATGTGGCTTTTTGGAGATTTCCCAGGATGTTGATGACGCAAAACTCGGTCAGACCAGGCTGGAATTGCCTCTAAACTTTTCTCCACCGCTTTCAATTTCTAGGTATGAGCCAAAGCATTTTCTTCTCCTTACTAATAGTCTGTCAGACACTACATATCAGTTAGGGTTTTGAAATTCTATCCACAAAGTCATGAAAGCAGAAATCATACTTTCCTGTGTTTTAAAGAACAAGCTTAATTTATCTTCCATTTATTCATAGAAATGATAGGTTTTTAAGATCCTATTTTTGATTTGCTTTGGATTAGTGAGCAGATTTTTGGTAGCAAGAGAGTGAAAATGGAGCCCTACGTCCTTGCAAATGTGTTTAATTACGAAACACGCTGAGCCACATTTGACCATTTTTTGTTTCTGAACTAATGTCAGCCTCTCTAATCTGCTACAGAACGTGTTTTGCAGCTCCACAACAAAGGATAAAAATAAAATAAATGTTTGGGAAAGCGCTTTGAGATAGCTAAAGATAGAGAGCCACACAAAAGCATACAGGCATTGGTAGAATGACAAATTAATTGTGCTGCCTTTAAGTGGTAACACCGAACAATTAATGCACTTAATTGCTTTATTGAAACAGAAAGCTCTTTCGTAGTTTGCATGATTTCTTTTGTGTAATGAGAATGTTCATAAATTTATAAGTGAGTGCATAACATCTGATTTAGGGAGTTTTGGTAATGCATCTCTGTTTTCTAAATTTTCAGACAGCATTTTTCTTTCTTATTTTATACATTCAGAACTGAGTTCCTAATGAGATAAATTATTATAAATTGTTGGGAGGGGGAGGGAAGTGAAATTATTTTTAAGAAACTAACAGCTTTGAATAATTTATTGGTGTTTCAGATTTCATGTTTACTGAACCTTATTTTCAAGACTAATTTTAATTTCTTGGGAACATAACCTAAATAAGTTTATCGTGAGGAGTTTTTTCAAAACACAAATCAACACTGAGTCCAGTGGTTTTTGAGTTGCATTGGAGAGTTGAAGATTTCTGAGGGGTCAGCCTGGAACTGGAAGAGGGGTGGGGGAGGTGAGCAGGCAGGCACCACACTGGATGATCCGTGAGGGTTTTGCACCTCACTGTAATCTGGCACTTAAAGTGCTCTGCACATTGGAATAAGTGAATGAACAAATTGACCCCCACCCCTCCATCCCTGCTTTAACTTGAGAGACTCGGTTCTTCCCGTTTTCTTTACTGCACTCAGAGTAAGTTTTCCAAAGTTCACTAGAGCAGTTCCAGAGATGATGTAAAATATTCTCTGGGGGGTCCTGCCCTGTTGCTGCTACGCACACACACTGAGTGTCCTGGCTACTCTTCCTATCATCTGCCTTCTCTTCCACATTTCTCTCCACCATTCTTCCTAGACCTCCAGCTCCCCTGTACCACTAGCCCCAGTGGGAGTCGGTGTCCTAAAGTGCTGGTCAAGCATCAGTCTGTATTTCCCCATTGCACTGGCACAGTGATCAGAAACACTGCCAACCAATTACGGAGATGGGCAAGCTCCCTGAAAACTGTCATGCACTGTGTAAATGCAAGGTATTAGTAATAGTTTTATATAGGAGTTTATTGATTTGTTAAAGTAACTGATATCATCTTGCCAAAATTGGACACCCTTAGATACCCTGGGACCTTGGCTGTCTGGTCTACCTTCCTAAGCCTTCACTGACCTCTCTACTTTTGGTTTGGAGATATTATATTTAAATTTAATCACGTTCAATAGACTGTTTGACCCTCGGTATTCTGAGACAGAGAAAATGATTCATCCTCTCACAGTGTCCTTAGGTGATGCATGATGAGCAGGTAGATGATAACAATAGTAAATATTTAATGTACTTCCATGACAGGGAAGGATGATTCTTTACAGTATCTCATTTTACAGTGAACAGCTGACATTTTTTTAGGATGTCCGGTATGAATCTAAGTACTTTACATAATTTGACTCATTTCATCCCCATAATAATTTTCTCGGTTAAGTGATATTATTGCCCATATTTTACAGGGGAGAGAAACTGAGCAAAGACAGATTGAGTAACTTGTTGAAAGCCACCCAGCTTGTAAGTCATGGGACTTGGTTAGGTAGTTTTACTCTAGCCTAGGATGTGAGATGCTCTCAGTTTAATCATCTCAGCAATACTGTAATTTCTTTTTATGTTTTCCTTTTCATCCCTGTGAATCCCAGAATGATTTTCTAACCTTATAAAGCATACAGAAAAAAAAACCTAGAGCAGTTACATTGTTATTAAAATACCATCTCTAGGGAAGGAGCTATATTTGTTTGCTAATAAGATGAAAATAGCTTCATTTTTTTCTGGTTATAAAAATAATACATACTATTGAAGACAATTGAAATAATACAGAAAATACAAATGAGAGATCATATCACCTGAAGTCCTACTACCTAGAGGTATTTGGGTGAATACACTTTCTGAAATTTCTCCATGTACATGTACCTATAGCTTTTTTGTAAGACAATACTATACATATTGTTTTGTAACCTATTCGTATGCTCTCAATGTTTTAGGAATGTCTTTTCTGCGGCAGTGACTATAAATATATACCATGTGGTTTTTTTTTTTGTATACCATATTTTAGAATGGTTGTGTCATACTGCTCTGTTTGGCTGTCACATAATGTATTTAAGCAGTCCCATATTGATGAACATTTAAATTACTTCCAATATTTACATTATAAACAATATTATTATAAACATGATTTCCACAAATCTTCTGGTATGTCGACAGTTGCCTTTTGGGGAGTGGAAGTGGGATTGTTGGCACAAAGGACATTCATATTTTTTTGGGGGGGTATATAGTGCCAAACCTGAAAGGTTGTAACAGCTTAACACCCTACATATATATATATATATATATATATATATATATATATATATATATATATTTTTTTTTTTTTTGGCGGTACGCGGGCCTCTCACTGTTGTGGTCTCTCCCATTGTGGAGCACAGGCTCTGGACGCGCAGGCTCAGCAGCCATGGCTTACGGGCCCAGCCGCTCCGCGGCATGTGGGATCTTCCCAGACCGGGGCACGAACCCGTGTCCCCTGCATTGGCAGGCGGACTCTCAACCACTGCGCCACCAGGGAAGCCCTCTACCAATATATTTTTAGTGTGCCCATTTCTTTTGTTTCTTTCTATTGTTGATTTTGTCTATTTTAAAATATCTTTGCCTGTTTGATAGTTGAAAAAAATTTTTGTTTTTATTTCTGATACTTCAATGATTAGGGGGTTGAATGTATTTATTATGCTTATTGACCATTTATATATGTGTATTGCAAATTATGTAACTATTAATGTCATCTATCCATTGTTTTTGCTAGTCTGTGGTTCCTTTTTATTGATTTTTATCTTTTTTTTTTTTTTTTTACATATTAAGGATATTAGTCTTTTGTTTATCCTGTGTGTTGCAGATTTTTTTTTTTTCCAGTCAGGGGTTACTTCTTCCACCTTGTTTAGTAGTATACTTATGATTTGTCTATTTATTATTTGCCATAAACATTTAAAAACTTATGTGATCAAACAAATTTTTTAATGGATTCTACTGGATTTTGAGGCATTCTTAATAAAACCTCCTTTACCCCAACATTGTAGAAATAGCTTCCTCTTAATAGGACACAGAACCAGGCAATGTAACTGTCATTTATTTGTCAATCACTTTTAAGTTTACTGAGCTTTCACAAACACTTTCTCATTTAAATTAGTTTATAATTTAATATTACTTTTAACAGTTCTCAGATGAGGGAAATCAGATGAAGAGGATAAATAACGTACCTCAAATCGCACATCTAGTAAAGATTAGAATGTAGGTTAGTCTGATGCCAAAGCCATACTCTCAGCCGTGGCACTTCACTATGCTCTCTTACATAGATGGGAAAACAGAGGAAAAGAAAGGTTAAATGGCCTGCCTCATGCTGAAAAGTATTCCCCTTTTACGACAGAAAGATTAGGAACTGAATCCTTTACTGTTTATATGATGCTTCTTGTAGTAATTGGATTCCAGTTGAGTCTTTTGAAAGGAATTTCAGTGGAAAAGCAATTAGGCATTAAAAGAAAAGAGCTATAGAATATAGCTGTATATATAGAATGTTAAGATTAAGAATAATGTGGGGAATGCTTTGGATTTTAAGAATTAAGAGGAAGAAGTCCAAGTAGTTAAATGAATTTGTGAAAATGGGTCAATGAGAGAGCACATCTGAGAGCTTGGTCCATTTTCAAGCGGGCGTACTGAACAAATTCTTCCCTCCTCTCATTTCCAGTAAATAGTCAGAGCAAGTATTAAGCAGGATTTTACATGTACAATTAGGAAGGATTTTATCCCTGGTATTATACTGGATTTTGATGCAGATAAATTTCTCATTCACAGAACATTTTCAGTCTTCAGGTCAGAATTTACTGTTAGAGTAAAGTGGTGTATGGATTTCAGTTGATATCACATCATTAACTAACTAACAGCACTTGTATGAATGCACTGATATTTTCAGCAAACACTGTATATAAGACAATACAAAAAGTAAATATTTCTTTTTGCCCTCTTGTCCATCTCTAAGGATAAGTTTGAATAGGCAGTAGTAAGTGGATGATTTCTGGTCTTGCAATGAGATGAACAGAGCTCAGTCTCATCAGAAATATTAGCACATTCAATGTGGAACAAAAGAAGCTATGTGACAATGTAAAGCTCGGTAACAGGAGTAAAGCAGCTCTTATGCTGACTATGGCAAAACAAAGTGTAACCTCTTTCATGGCAGTTAAACATATTTTAAGCTGTAGGGTAGGCTCCAGTTTTTATGCTAGTCTGTATTTCCATTTTATTGGTGTTAATCCTCAAACCCTAATTTCTCAGATTTCTAGAAAATAAGCCACATTACCTCCCATATGAATTGCTTCTAGATGTTTCAGGATTCTTCTCAGTGATTAAGTGGATAGAAGATTTCCTCACTGTACAATGTGGGCTCTGTTATTTTTACCTTCGTGTGGACCTCTTCCCTTACAGTTGAACTGTCAGTCGTTTGTTGGGATCGAGAGCCCTAAAGGATGAGAAGACTGTTTTCTGAGGCTCAGCATTTATTTGCACCTGTGCCACACTGAAAGACTATTAGTGTGACCCTCTGTCGAGTTGTGCTTCTCTCCTCTCTAGTCAAACCTTTCAGTTCCAGAGCTTCTTTCTCTGTGTTCTCAAATCCCATTAGTCGTGTTTTCTGGCCCAGAGGTTTTCAGAACAGAATCCAGAGTTTATATGGCAGTGGGGAAAGATTTTTTCTCTTCAGAAAAATAGAAGAGGCACCTCGGTGGTACAATAAACTTAATTGTTTTAGTGTTCTAAAAAAGCTTCATTGAACCAGGGCTTTCCCCTGAAGTTAATTACTTCTCACATCAGGATTGTTTTTGTAATAAAATAAAGCAGTGGCCTTAGGAAGAAGCCAAATTTTTGACATGTTATAAAAAATAACATTAAGGAATTTGGAGGCTCAAGAAATGTATTGACCTTTTTAGCTGTGTCTTCCTTTCAGTAGTGTCCCCCCATCAATCAATTATGCCAGGTGTTGCTGTGGTAAGGAACCTGACTGAACATCAGCCACACCTGGCTCCAAAGCCTGGCTTTGCCAGTTACTGGGTGAGTGACTTTGGGCAAGTTGCTTATTTCTAAGCCATAGTTCCCTCATTTGTCAAGTGGGCATTATAATGCCTTTCTCTCATTGAAGTTGCAACTTAAGATTAAATGAGATAATGTACACAAAATGCTTTCATAGTACCTGACATCAAATAAGTGCTCAATAAAAAAGGGTTTAGTACTACTATTATGTACTGATTGTTACCAAACTGTTGGTACTTCCATAAACAGCTAACCTTTATAAATAACTTTTGGAATAACATTTTACCCCATTTATATATACTTTTGTTTCAACACCAGTTGAGGACCTGCCATGTGTCCAACATTGGGATACAGACAGAATAGTACATGGCTCTTGGGAGCTTAGGAGGTCAGGAGATAATGCCACCTTTACTTTTACTGCCTTCACTTGTTTCAATATCATATGTAAATTTTCATGGGATTTGTAACCCCTAAAATGTCTACTGGGAAAGAGTAAAAGCCTACACCCTCTAAGAATTCCATTTCTTGCTTTGGTGTTTCTTCATTAGATTTCTTCTACAAATGACAGTAGTTCTGGAACTTTACAAGCCTTAAATATTTTATTCAGTGTGGTGCACACCAGAACATATAGTCCCCATTTTCAAGAAATAGGGAGAGAAAGAGTTAGAAGAATATGCAAATTTATATAGTCAGTTGATGGTATTAATTCAATGCAGAAAAAAATACAAAAGCATAATTAGTTCTACCCAAATAATTGGTGGGAACCTCACAAGAGTTTTGGCCAGTTAAAAAGTCACAGAGCCAATTAGATAAAAAGATTGTTATTCTTCATATACTGCTTAATTGGAGCAGGGAGATTTCTGGTTGAGACCTGTGGTATATTGAATTGATTCCATAAACATTTATTGAAGGTTTGTTCTGTGCCATGCACTGGCTCAGCTCTAAAAATACAAAGGTGAATAAGACAACCTGTTCTCAAGGAATATAAAATCCAAAATCTAGTGGGAATTTTCCTGATAATTTATGCTTGAGAATTCACTTTCTGTCTTTTCTCACTGCTCAAATGGCAAGATATGCACATTTGAAATGTGAATATTCTCATGAGTATTTTATCAAAGTGTTCACTCTTTGTCACCTCTCATATGATAATATTGCATATAATTGCCAGATTATGAGGGGCATGTGTGTATTTCTACAAATAAACACTACTATGTTTAGAAGTAGTGTATTAATACAGTGACTGGGTATTCCTTAAAAAGTAAGAGGAGGGAACATATAGAAAATATCAAAGAAACTAGCTTCATGATAATTTCTAATAAATACTTTTTTCAGTGGAATCATACTTCATACTCAAGCTGAAAAATGACATAAGTAAAGAAAGATTAGGTAAAAGCATGTCATTGATTTCTAGACTGTCAAACTTTAAAACTTATATTATTAATTTCAGGTTATTTTCTAGACTAGTACCCACAGACTGGAATAAGAATATATCATTCTTCTAAAGAAGAATTAAGGTAACTGGGAATGTGTAGGCTGCTCTTATTATGACGGATGGGTTCTTCTTCTACTTTACTTTCTTAAGGATGGTGGAGCTGGAAAATGGACTATTAGTTTCCTCTACTGTTGTTACCATTCATAGCTTACTTTCTGAAAATCAGAACTGCTGATGATGGATAACGGTTTTGACCCGTTCTTTCTCCTTCCTTTCTCTCCTACGTTTACTGAGCACTTAATGAACACCAGACACTGTACTCCTGGGGAAAATGATGAGGCATGCATAGAACTGAGGTTACATTTGAGGTCAAAGTAGTAGGTATAATAATGTAGGTGCCCTAAGGCCATGCAGTAGTAATTCTGCACTTCCTGGTTGTGTCACCTTGGATCACTTATTGATCTTTATAAGGTTTGTTTCTTATCTTTAATGAAAGGTAACACCTATCTTATGGGTCGTTGTGAGGGTCAAAGATATATGTTAATTTGTTCATTCACCAAATATTTATTGCACACCTACTATGTGTCAGATACTGTTGTGGGCTCTTGGAATACTAGAATGAGCTAAGCAAAGATTCCTACTCTCATGGAGCCTACATTCTAAAGGGGAGAGACAGGTGATAAATAATAGACATAGTAAATAAGGGAATTGATAGTATATTAGCAGATTATAATTAGCAGATAGAAAAAGGATAAGTAGAGCAGGACCTGGGTGTTGGGGAGGGTTGGGGGCAGGGAGGGAGTCAGGTGTGTTCACTGAGAAGGTGATGTTCGAAGAAAGACTTGAAGGTGGTGAGAGTTACCCTGTACGTATCTTGTGAAAGCACCTTACAAACAGAAGCAACAGCTGATGGAAAGTGCTTTGGTGGGATTGTGGCTGCCATGTTAATATCTGAGGAATAATGAGGAGCAAGCCAGTGTGACTACAGCATTGTAAGGGGGATGAAGGGAAACTACGCACATGTAATGTGCCCCACACGGTGTTTGGCAAATAATAGGCGCTATTCAGTTACATTACTACAGCAGGAGGCCAAATGGTCTGAGGTAGGCATCCAGCTGTTTTTGTGGAATCAGTGGTATTTAAGATGTAACCTAAAGCATAGATAGGACATAGACAATGCGTGCAAATTAGCCTGAATTTTGTTATTTAGTCCTTGCACCAAAAAGGGGCTAGGACTTTACCCCGAACCGTTTTGTCATCCTAGCAACATGATCTAACCAACTCTCTGGTTTTCATTGCCAAAGGTTGGGTACTGTAAGATTTCTTTCCCACTGATATTCTGCATGTTCCTTACGTATCTTCAAAGAAACATGTACATGTAATAAGTGTAACTGTACATGTAACATGTTTTATGTACATGTAGAGTACATGTAAATGTGAGAAGAGGGAAATGAGATGGTTTCCTTTTCTTGCAATAGAAAATTCCCAGGAAAAGAACAGTTCTGGTCACTTATATTATGAAGCTGCATTATAACCATACTTTTCAAATGAAGTTTTATATAAAATCATGATTTTAATGAGCTCTTTTCAGCTGTTTCTCTGTTAGAGGCCAGTTTTACTTAATTTATTCAGTAGGTCCTAGATAACTCATAGACTGGAATTCTGTGGTGGTACAGATCCCTATCACATTCTTTACCTCTATCCCCTCATTGTGTCTCTTCCAATTTAAAAGGGTGGTTTGGGGGCCTCTAGAAAATATAATCATGAGTGAGACTATCCCAGACCACATTAGGCCAACATAAATGATGATTCACCATGAGTAACTCAATTGAAATGGTGATTAATGATTTCTATTTTTGTAGAAGGAATATGGTTCACATCTAAGAGCTCTTTATACATCATTAACAAATTTAATTTTTTATAATAACTCCTGATATATTTCCTATTTTAAGAAAACAAATTAGTGTTCATCTACTCCTAAAAATTCATCCATTTTCACTCTGTGTATATCCATTACCAGAATTTCTGTGACTGTGTTTTTTTGCTGAAACTCTCTCAGACTTGAGGATGAAGTGAGAATTAATTCTTGATTTTTATACACAGGGTGAGGGATTTTAGTTGGGGAGGTTTGAGGCTAAAATTGTTGCTTCTCTCTCCAAGACTCCATGAACCTATTACAGGAAGAAAGCCAAGAGCAATTTTTTTTTTTTAAACCTCAGGGATGTATTACTGCCCTACGGTTACTTGAAAGATGAATAAAATTCTGTGACAAACTGTGTTATTTTAGGTGATAGTTATGAATCATTAAGAAACCAAAGCTTTTTCCAGTATGCATTAAAAACCATTTTGGCTTGGATTTTGTAGTGTTCGTGCTCTTTAACTTCTCCAGAGCACTGTAATTTTCTAGGGGATTATATAAATTGAATTTAGAGAGTCTTTATAAATTAGACAAACCATTGCTATATTACCTACAATTCTGAGTCAGTTACCCACCACTACTTGCCAAATACAGAAGTTTCAAATTTATTTTAACATGCGGTCTATTCTTGATTTATGTCACTATTGAATTTTCATGGCTTATTTTATATCCTAGGCCATGAAGATGCATTCGATTTATCCTGTGGCTTCATTTGTCTTGACAAATCACTGCCCTAATCCCTCCCCACTTACATTTTTACTCCTTGGGAAGAAATTTTTAACTAAGTACTGATTTAGAAGTCATTTTCAAGTAGATGTTATTTGAAAATATAAATATATTTGTTAGGTAAATCTACACAGTTTAAGGGAAGAAAAACTTACCACTTTTTGCTCTCTGTAGTGATTAATAATCCCAGTAGGGGTTTAGATTTAGTAGATAGATGTACCAATCCCTCAAACTTGAAGGGAAACATACCTTGCTTTGTGTGAATTACTTCAATGTTTAAAAAACCCCAAACATTTGAAGCATTCCATTCCCTCTTATTTTCACACTCAAAATGGCTTATAAGAGTGGTTAATCTTATATTTAACTGTGTTGCATTTGTGCATGGAAGATTGCTTTTTTTTAGCTAATTATTAAAATAAATCAAGACATAAGAGAAATTAAAAGATAATAGAGCAAGGTAAGAGAATGGAAGATTGATTCTAATGTAATTCAGCAAACATTCTCAGGACTAAAAGACAAGAATAAGATTTGAGCACTCACTCTGCCAGAGGCAAGGGAAAGAGCTCTGTGGCTGGCTCACAAGTACAAAAGAAAGCAAAAAAAAGTTGTGTAAAGTGTTCAGCAGCTCTTTGCACGAAAACACCATGAGAGTTTGGAAGCTCATAATTTGAGTTCGTTGGTGCAAAACTGCAGAAACACAGCTAATCAATTATTAAGACCACCTTGATGTTTCCCTCAGCTCAGTGAAAACAACTGGTTACTCAAAGTCCCCACTGATGCCCTTGAAACACATCTCATTGGAGAGAGCTGTGTGACTGACAGGGTCTTGGAGCTCCAGCCGGGTGTCAGGCCTGTGCCTCTGAGGTGGGAGAGCCAAGTACAGGACATTGGTCCACCAGAGACATCCTGGCTCCACATAATATGAAACGGCTAAAGCTCTCCCAGAGATCTCCATCTTAACGCCAAGACCCAGATCCACTCAACAACCAGCAAGCTACAGTGCAGGACACCCTATGCCAAACAACTAGCAAGACAGGAACACAACCCCACACATTAGCAGAGAGGCTGCCTAAAATCATAATAAGATCACAGACACCCCAAAACACACCACTGGATGCGGTGCTGCCCACCAGAAAGACAAAACCCAGTTTCATCCACCAGAACAAAGTACCAGTCCCCTCCACCAGGAAGCCTACACAACCCACTGAACCAATCTTACCCATTGGAGGCAAACACCATAAACAATGGGAACTACGAACCTGCAGCCTGTGAACAGGAGACCCCAAACACAGTAAGTTAAGCAAAATGAGAAGACAGACACACAGCAGATGAAGGAACAAGGTAAACACCCACCAGACCAAACAAATGAAGAGGAATTAGGCAGTCTACCTGAAAAAGAATTCAGAGTAATGATAGTCAAGATGATCCAAAATCTTGGAAACAGAATGGAGAAAATACAAGAAACATTTAACAAGGACCTAGAAGAACTAAAGAGCAAACAAACAATGATGAACAACAAAAACAATGAAATTAAATATTCTCTAGAAGGAATCAATAGCAGAATAACTGAGACAGAAGAATGAATAAGTGACCTGGGAGATAAAATAGTGGAAATAACTACCACAGAGAAGAATAAAGAAAAAGAATGAAGAGAATTGAGGACAGTCTCAGAGACCTCTGGGACAACATTAAACACACCAACATTCGAATTATAGGGGTCCCAGAAGAAGAAGTGAAAAAGGAAGGGACTGAGAAAATATTTGAAGAGATTATAGTTGAAAACTTCCCTAATATGGGAAAGGAAATAAGTCCAGGAATAACAGAGAGTCCCATATAGGATAAATCCAAGGAGAAACATGCTAAGAAACATATTAAACTATCAAAAAATAATACAAAGAGAAAATATTAAAAGCAGCAAGGGAAAACCAATAACATAAAAGGGAATCCCCATAAGGTTAACAGGTGATCTTTCAGCAGAAAGTGTGCAAGCCAGAAGGGAGTTGCAGGACATATTTAAAGTGATGAAAGGGAAAAACCTACATTCACGTTTACCCATCAAGGACCTCATTCAGGCTTGATGGAGAAATTAAAACCTTTACAGACAAGCAAAAGCTAAGAGAATTCAACACCACCAAACCAACTTTACAACAAATGCTAAAGGAACTTCTCTAGGCAGGAAACACAAGAGAAGGAAAAGACCTACAAAAACAAACCCAAAACAATTAAGAAAATGGGAATAGCGGGCTTCCCTGGTGGCACAGAGGTTGAGAGTCTGCCTGTCAATGCAGGGGACACGGGTTCGTGCCCCGGTCTGGGAAGATCCCACATGCCGCGGAGCAGCTAGGCCCGTGAGCCATGGCCGCTGAGCCTGCGTGTCCAGAGCCTGTGCTCCACGATGGGAGAGGCCACAACAGTGAGAAGCCCACGTAGCGCAAAAAAAAAAAAAAAAAAAACAGGGAACAGGAACATACATATTGATAACTACCTTACTTATAAATGGATAAATGCTCCGACCAGAAGACATAAACTGGCTGAATGGATACAACAACAAGACCTGTATATATGCTGTCTACAAGAGACTCACTTCAGACCTAGGGACACATACAGACTGAATGTGAGGGGATGGAAAAAGATATTCCATGCAAATGGAAATCAAAAGAAAGCTGGACTAGCAATTCTCATATCAGACAAAATAGACTTTAAAAAAAAGACTATCACAAGAGACAAAGAAGGACACAACATAATGATCAAGGGATCAATCCAAGAAGAAGATAAAACAATTGTAAATATTTATGCACCCAACATAGGAGCACCTCAGTACATAAGGCAAATGCTAAGAGCTATAAAAGGGGAAATCGACAGTAACACAATCATAGTAGGGGAATTTAACACTCCACTTTCACCAATGGACAGATCACTCAAAATGAAAATAAATGAGGAAACACAAGCTTTAAATGATACATTAAACAAGATGGACTTAATTGATATGTATAGGACATTCCATCCAAAAACAACAGAATACACTTTCCTCTAAAGTGCTCATGGAACGTTCTCCAGGATAGATCATATCTTGGGTCATAAATCAAGCCTTGCTACATTTAAGAAAACTGAAATCATATCAAGTATCTTTTCCAACCACAATGCTATGAGACTAGATATCAATTACAGGAAAAAATCTGTAAAAAATACAAACACATGGAGGTTAAACAATACACTACTAAATAACCAAGAGATCACTGAAGAAATCAAAGAGGAAATCAAAAAATACCTAGAAACAAATGACAATGAAAACACAACCCAAAACTTATGAGATGCAGCAAAAGCAGTTCTAAGAGGGAACTTTATAGCAATACAATCCTACCTCAAGAAACATGTGAAATAAACAACCTAACATTACATCTAAAGCAATTAGAGAAAGAAGAACAAAAAAACCACCAAAATTAACAGAAGGAAAGAAATCATAAAGATCAGATCAGAAATAAATGAAAAAGAAATGAAAGAAACAATAGCAAAGATCAATAAAACTTAAAGCTAGTTCTTTGAGAAGATAAACAAAATTGATAAACCATTAGCCAGACTCATCAAGAAGAAAAGGCAGAAGACTCAAATAACAGAATTAGGAATAAAAAAGGAGAAGTAACAACTGACACTGCAGAAATACAAAGGGTCATGAGAGATTACTACAAGCAACTATATGCCAATAAAATGGACAACCTGGAAGAAATGGACAGATTCTTAGAAAAGCACAACCTTCCGAGACTGGACCAGGAAGAAAGAGAAAATATAAACAGACCAATCACAAGCACGGAAATTGAGACTGTGATTAAAATACTTCCCAAAAACAGAAAACCAGGACAGATGGCTTCACAGGCGAATTTTATCAAACATTTAGAGAAGAGCTAACACGTACCCTTCTCAAACTCTTCCAAAATATAGCAGAGGGAGGAACACCCCCAAACTCATTCTACGAGGCCACCATCACCCTGATACCAAAACCAGACAATGATGTCACAAAGAAAGAAAGCTACAGGCCAATATCACTGATGAACATAGATGCAAAAATCCTCAACAAAATACTAGCAAACAGAATCCAATAACACATTAGAAGGATCATACACCATGATCAAGTGGGGTTTATTCCAGGAATGCAAGGATTCTTCAATGTACGGAAATGTTATACACCATATTATTAAATTGAGCGAGAAAAACCATATGATCATCACAATAGATGCATAAAAAGCTTTTGACAATATTCAACGCACATTTATGATAAACACACTCCAGAAAGTAGGCATAGAGGGAACTTACCTCAACATAATAAAGGCCATATATGACAAACCCACAGCCAACATCATTCTCAATGGTGAAAAACTGAAACCATTTCCACTAAGATCAGGAACAAGACAAGGTTGCCCACTCTCACCACTGTTAATCAGCATAGTTTTGGAAGTTTTAGCCACAGCATCAGAGAAGAAAAAGAAATAAAAGGAATCCAAATCAGATTAGAAGCAAAGCTGTCACTGTTTGCAGATGACATGATACTATACATAGAGAATCCTAAAGATGCTACCAGAAAACTACTAGAGGTAATCAATGAATTTGGTAAAATAGCAAGATGCAAAATTAATGCACAGAAATCTCTTGCATTCCTATACACTAATGATGAAAAATCTGAAAGAGAAATTAAGGAAACACTCCCATTTACCATTGCAACATAAAGAATAAAATACCTAGGAATAAACCTACCTAAGGAGACAAAAAACCTATATGCAGAAAATTATAAGACACTGATGAAAGAAATTAAAGATGATACAAATAGATGGAGAGATATACCATGTTCTTGGATTGGAAGAATCAACATTATGAAAATGACTATACTACGCAAAGCAATCTGCAGATTCAATGCAATCCCTACCAAACTACCAATGGCACTTTTCACAGAACTAGAGCAAAAATTTTCACAATTTGTATGGAAACACAAAAGATCCCTAACAGCCAAAGCAGTCTTGAGAAAGAGAAATGGAGTTGGAGGAACCAGGCTCCCAGACTTAAGAGTATATTACAAAGCTACAGTAATCAACACAGTATGGTACCAGCACAAAAACAGAAATATAGGTCAATGGAACAGGATAGAAAGCCTATAGATAAAGCCACGGACCTATGGTCACCTTATTTTTGATATAGGAGGCAAGAATATACAATGGAGAAAAGACAGCCTCTTCATAAGTGGTGCTGGGAAAACTGGACAGCTGTAAGCAAAAGAATGAAATTAGAACACTTCCTAACACCATACACAAAAACTCAAAATGGATTAGAGACCTAAATGTAAGACCAGACATTATAAAACTCTTAGAGGAAAACAGGCAGAACACTCTATGACATAAATCACAGCAAGATCCTTTTTGACCCACCTCCTAGAGAAATGGAAATAAAAACAAAAATAAACAAATGGAACCTAATGAAACTTAAAACCTTTTGCACAGCAAAGGAAACCATAAACAAGACCAAAAGACAACCCTCAGAATGGGAGAAAATATTTGCAAATGAAGCAACTGACAAAGGATTAATCTCCAAAATTTACAAGCAGCTCATGCAGCTCAATATCAGAAAAACAAACAACCCAATCCAAAAATGGACAGATGAACTGAATAGACATTTTTCCAAAGAAGCGATACAGATTGCCAACAAACACATGAAAGGATGCTCAACATAGGTAATCATTAGAGAAATTCAAATCAAAATTAAAATGAGGTTTCACCTCACACCAGTCAGAATGGCCAACATCAAAATATCTACAAACAATAAATGCTGGAGAGGGCGTGGAGTAAAGGGAACCCTCTTTCACTGTTAGTGAGAATGTAAATTGATACAGCCATTATGGAGAACAGTATGGATGTTCCTTAAAAAACCAAAAATAGAACTACCATACGGCCCAGCAATCCCACTACTGGGCATAAACCCTTTGAAAACCATAATTCAAAAAGAGTCATGTACCACAGTGTTCATTGCACCTGTATTTACAATAAACAGGACATGGAAGCAGCCTAATTGTCCATCAACAGATGAATGGATAAAGAAGATGTGGCACATATATACAATGGAATATTACTCAGCCATAAAAAGAAACGAAATTGTGTTATTTGTAGTGAGGTGAACAGACCTAGAGTCTGTCATACAGAGTGAAGTAAGTCAGAGAGAGAAAAACAAATACTGTATGCTAACACATATATATGGAATCTAAAAAAAAAAAAATTTCTGAAGAACCTAGGGACAGGACAGGAATAAAGATGCAGGCGTAGAGAATGGACTTGAGGATATGGGGAGGGGAAAGGGTAAGGTGCGACAAAGTGAGAGAGTGGCATGGACATATATACACTACCAAATGTAAAATAGATAGCTAGTGGGAAGCAGGTGCATAGCTCAGGGAGATCAGGTTGGTGCTTTGTGAACAGCGAGAGGGGTAGGAGAGGGAGCCTGGGAGGGAGACGTAAGAGGGAGGAGATATGGGGATATAAGTATATGTATAGTTGATTCACTTAGTTGTACATCAGAAAGTAACACAACATTATAAAGCAATTATACTCCAATAAAGATGTTAAATCATAAAAAACAAAGGAAAAAAACCAGAAAAAACCTGAGGAGAATGAGAAGAAAAGAATAAGATTTGATTGTTGCCATCACTCAGTTTTCAATTTATTATTATAAAATTGTAAAATAATTATTAATACTTAATTTACTGTGTTTATTATGTTAGGGGCATTTTAATACACTCTATTCTTTTACATGTAGTATTTCATTTAATTCTCACAATACTGAAGGTAGTCAGGCTTAGGTATAAATAACCTTTAGTCATATATGTATATATATTTTCAGTATATTTTTCTCATTAGCTTCATTGAGATATACTTTACATATAATACTGGGCAAGTTTAAGGTGTACAATGTGATTAAGTGTAACATGTATATATTGTGAAATAAACAGTGGAGTATGTAAAGCACTTTATATTTCTTGAATTTTTGAACAGTAGCTAGTTAAAATCCTTTATCCACTAACCTGAAATGCTGATTTTTCACACACACAAAATTTTCACACTGGGCCCACTTATCTTTCTTCTATTTTATTGATCAAGATGTCAATTTCTGAACTAATGTCATGTTTTATTTATTTATATATCTTTGTTATTCTGTATTGTATTCTGATAACTAGTACAGTACAATTCCAAGGTTTGGCTATTCCTAAGCATTAATTCTTCTATACGAATTTCAGAATTATCTTGTCAAATTACATAAAAACATTCTATTGGACTCAATATTATATTAAATTTATGGGTTAAATTGGGATCATTAATATATTTATAGCATCAACACTTTCCTTCTGTGCACATGGTACATCTCAGTATATTCAAGTATTGTTATATGTCCTTTGCTTCATATTTTTTGAGCACATACTATTTTTAGGGCACTGTTATAGGTGTTGGAGATATAACATTGATTAAAATGCCCCTACTCTTAAGTAGCTTATATCCTAGTGGAAAAAGAGAGAAGATAAACAAATAAGATTCAAATATATGGTACGTTTCATTGGATAAGCACTCAGAAGAAAAATAAAGTAGGGTGTAAGGAGAGATAACAATAGAAGTGTGTGTGTGTGTGTGTCTGTGTGTGTGTGTGTGTGTGTGTGTGTGTGTACATGCATGCACCCTTTTTGGTTAGGGAAATTTTCACTGATAAAGCAACAGAGTTGAATCAGGAGTGTAAGTGAGCATGTGTATATCTTGAGAGAGCTGTTTTCCAGAGGGAACAAAAGATGCAAATCTGTGAGGTAAGAGGCCTGATACGTTGAAAACAGAGTACAGAGCCCAGCATGGTTAGACTAGAGAGAGAGGGAGAAACATTTTGTAGTTGTCACCATAAAGATCTTGAACATTTTTCAGTCTTGCTCTGAATATCTTTTTTATGTTCTTTCTAAAATTACCTTTCTAACTGGTTATTGCGGGTGTATCAGAGAATTTCTGATTCTTGTGTCTTGATTTTATATCCTGTCACATTACTGAAGTTAGTATTTTAACAGTTGATTTCATTTGATTTTCTATTAAGTGACAGTCCTGCCTAATGACTATCTCTTCCCTCCTAACCATATGTTTTATTTTTTCCTTGTCTCACTATATTTCTATGATGCTCAGTAAAATACGTAGCAGTAGCTATGAAAGTGAGCATCTTTTTTCCTTTCTGTAATTTTAATGAAATGCTTCCAATTTCTCAATAAAACATGATGTTTACTATGTCTTTCTTTAATGAAGCAGGGGAACTTTCCCCATATTTATAATTTGGTAAGCCAATTTTTTTAAAGTAAAAACTTTTCAACATCTCTTACAAAGCTTGTATGAGTGTGTGTGTGTGTATGTGTGTGTGTGTGTGTAACATGTTAATGTTGTAAATTGCACCTTTATATAGAACTATTCTTCAATTTTCAGACATACATTGATTGAAAAATATTGTGTCTACAGGTGCAGACAATGTTCTAGGCACTTGAGTTGCATCATTGAACAAAACACCCCCAAATTCCTGACTTCATGGAGCTTAAATTCTAATGATGGAAGGTAGCAAATATAAACGATAAGTAAAATAAATGTGAAAATCATATTTTTAGTAGGAAGAGATAAGTGCAATGTAAAACAGAGACAGCAGAGCAGACAAGGGGAATCAGATGTGGGGTGTGGGTTTGTACTCTGATTTAAATGGGCTGACATTGCGGGTTCTGAGCACAGTGGCATGACGTGCCTTGTGGCTCTGCAGCCTCACTCTGGACTATTAGACTGTATGGAGAACATGAGCAGAGCAAGAAGAAGGAGACATGTTAAGAGCTCATTATATTAATGAAAAAGAGATGGTAGAGACAGATTTGGTAAATAACAGTGGAAGTGATGAAGACCTACTTCTATTCTGAAGTAGAGCTAACTGGGTTTTCTGGATTTTCAGTTGTATATGGGGTATGAGAAGAAGAGAGAGGTTAAGGTTTTTGGCCTGAGTAACCTGATCACAACCTTTCTTTTAGTAAATGGCTAGATTTGGTTTGCTAATAATTTATTTAGGACTTTGACGATAGTCAAATTAAAATTATGCTGGGATTGTCTGTTTTTCCATAAGCTTTGCCTGGTTATATTAGCCTTTTAAAATACATAGGGCAGCTTTCTGCATGTTTAGGAGAGGTTTGTATGAATTGAGCTTTCTTTTACTTAAAATTTTGGTGAAGCATGCTCAAAAACTCATTTAGACCTTTGCCTTATTTTGGGTAGTGGAGGGATGTGTCAGGGGTCTCTGAGACTAACCCCAAGTTTGGTGATTTGCTAGAAGGACTCACAGGATTCAGTATTTAGTTGTACTCGGGGCTAAGATTTATTCCAGCAAAAGGATGCAAAGCACAGTCAACAAAGAGCAAAGGCATATAGTAGTGTGTATATGTCAATCCCAATCTTCCGGTTTACCCCTCCTCTCCTCCTTGCTGGTAACCATAAGTTTTTGTGACTCTATTTCTGTTTTGTAGATAAGTTCATTTGTACCCTTTTTTTAAGATTCCACATATAAGCGATATCATATGATATTTGTCTTTGTCTGACTTACTTCACTCAGTATGATAATAAGGACTTACTCTATATCACATGGTACTCTACTCAATACTCTGTAATGGCCTATAGGAAAAGAATCTAAAAAAACAATGGGTATATGTATATGTATAACAGATTCACTATGCTGTATAGCAGAAATTACTGCAATATTGTAAATCAACTGTACTCCAATAAAAATAAAAAAGGAACAAAGGCACAGGGCATGGGGCAGTTTGGAGGAACCCAGGTGCAAGCTTCCAAGAGTCCTCTATCAGTGGAGCCACACAGGCTACACTTATTCCACCAGCAACAAGATGAATATCTGTGAAGTGTGGTCTACAGGGAAGCTCATTAGAGACTCAGTGCCCAGGGATTTTCTTGGTGGCTGGTTACATAAGCCCCTGTGTATAGCATACATCCAAATTCCAGACAGCCAGAAAGAAAGCAGGTGTTTAGCATAAACCGTACTATTTACGCAAACAGTGTAGGCACAGTGAACCACTCATATAAAGTTTTATGTCAGTGTAAGGAACTGTTTACCAGTCAAGTTCCCAGATGGCAGCCAAGGGCAAACCTTGCAAACTGACCTTTCTAAGGATTGCAGTCACAGACTTGTTACAGTAACTCTTTTCTGTCCAGAGGAATTGGGTGTTACAGAGATAGGAGGTAGATCATATTGATTACTGTTTCAATTTCTTCTGTATTTATTGATGGATTTAGGTTTTTAATTTCTTCATGAGAAAATTTGGGTAAGTTTTCCTCAGAAAACTTGTCATTTTAATTTGATTTCAGGTTATTGACAAGTTTATAATATTGTCATATAACTTTGAGATTCTTTTCCAGGCTTTATTCCCTTTTTTATTTCTAATATTTATTTGTAACTTGTCTCACTATTCTAGATTATACTTTTTTTTTTAACATTGCTATTGGAGTATAATTGCTTTACAATGGTGTGTTAGTTTCTGCTTTGTAGCAAAGTGAATCAGTTATACATAAACATATGTTCCCATATCTCTTCCCTCTTGCGGCTCCCTCCCTCCCACCCTCCCTATCCCACCCCTCTAGGTGGTCACAAAGCACCAAGCTGATCTCCCTGTGCTATGCGGCTGCTTCCCACTAGCTATCTATTTTATGTTTGGTAGTGTATATATGTCTATGCCACTCTCTCACTTTGTCACAGCTTACCCTTCCACCTCCCCATATCCTCAAGTCCATTCTCTAGTAGGTCTGTCTCTTTATTCCCATCTCATCCCTAGGTTCTTCATGACATTTTTTTTTCCTTAGATTTAATATATATGTGTTAGCATACAGTATTTGTCTTTCTCTTTCTGACTTACTTCACTCTGTATGACAGACTCTAGGTCCACCCACCTCACTAAAAATAACTTAATTTCGTTTCTTTTTATGGCTGAGTAATATTCCATTTATATATGTGCCACATCTTCTTTATCCATTCATCCGATGATGGACACTTAGGTTGCTTCCATGTCCTGGCTATTGTAAATAGAGCTTCAATGAACATTTTGGTACATGACTCTTTTTGAATTATGGTTTTCTCAGGATATATGCCCAGTAGTGGTGTTGCTGGGTTGTATGGTAGTTCTATTTGTAGTTTTTTAAGGAACCTCCATACTGTTCTCCATAGTGGCTGTATCAATTTACATTCCCACTGACAGTGCAAGAAGGTTCCCTTTACTCCACACCCTCTCCAGCATTTATTGTTTCTAGATTTTTTGATGATGGCCATTCTGACCAGTGTGAGATGATATCTCATTGTAGTTTTGATTTGCATTTCTCTAATGATTAATGATGTTGAGCATTCTTTCATGTGTTTGTTGGCAATCTGTATATCTTCTTTGGAGAAATGTCTATTTAAGTCTTCTGCCCATTTTTGGATTGGGTTGTTTGTTTTTCTGATATTGAGCTGCATGAGCTGCTTGTAAATTTTGGAGATTAATCCTTTGTCAGTTGCTTCATTTGCAAATATTTTCTCCCATTCTGAGGATTGTCTTCTGATCTTGTTTATGGTTTCCTTTGCTGTGCAAAAGGTTTTAAGTTTCATTAGGTCCTATTTGTTTATTTTTGTTCTTATTTCCATTTCTCTAGAGGGTGGGTCAAAAAGGATCTTGCTGTGATTTATGTCATAGAGTGTTCTGCCTATGTTTTCCTCTAAGAGTTTGATAGTGTCTGGCCTTACATTTAGGTCTTTAATCCATTTTGAGCTTATATTTGTGTATGGTGTTCGGGAGTGTTCTAATCTCATACTTTTACATGTAGCTGTCCAGTTTTCCCAGCACCACTTATTGAAGAGGCTGTCCTTTCTCCACTGTACATTCCTGCCACCTTTATCAAAGATAAGGTGACCATATGTGCGTGGGTTTATCTCTGGGCTTTCTATCCTATTCCATTGATCTATCTTTCTGTTGTTGTGCCAGTACCATACTGTCTTGATTACTGTAGCTTTGTAGTATAGTCTGAAGTCAGGGAGCCTGATTCCTCCAGCTCCATTTTTCGTTCTCAAGATTGCTTTGGTTATTCGGGGTCTTTTGTGTTTCCATACAAATTGTGAAATTTTTTGTTCTATTTCTGTGAAAAATGCCAGGGGTACTTTGATAGGGATTGCATTGAATCTGTAGATTGCTTTGGGAGTGGAGTCATTTTCACAATGTTGATTCTTCCAATCCAAGAACATGGTATATCTCTTCATCTATTTGTATCATCTTTAATTTCTTTCATCAGTGTCTTATAATTTTCTGCATGCAGGTCTTTTGTCTCCTTAGATAGGTTTATTCCTAGATATTTTATTCTTTTTGTTGCAATGGTAAATGGGAGTGTTTTCTTAATTTCACTTTCAGATTTTTCATCATTAGTGTATAGGAATGCCAGAGATTTCTGTGCATTGATTTTGTGCCCTGCTACTTTACCAAATTTATTGATTAGCTCTAGTAGTTTTCTGGTAGCATCTTTAGGATTCTCTATGTATAGTATCATGTCATCTGCAAACAGTGACAGTTTTACTTCTTCTTTTCCAATTTGGATTCCTTTTATTTCCTTTTCTTCCCTGATTGCTGTGGCTAAAACTTCCAAAACTATGTTGAATAATAGTGGTGAGAGTGGGCAACCTTGTCTTGTTCCTGATTTTAGTGGAAGTGGGTTCAGTTTTTCACCATTGAGGATGATGTTGGCTGTGGGTTTGTCATATAAGGCCTTTATTATGTTGAGGAAAGTTCCCTCTGTGCCTACTTTCTGCAGGGTTTTCATAATAAATGGGTGTTTAATTTTGTTGAAAGCTTTCTCTGCATCTATTGAAATGATCATATGGTTTTTCTCCTTCAATTTATTACTATGGTGTACCATGTTGATTGATTTGCGTATATTGAAGAATCCTTGCATCCTGGAATAAACCCCACTTGATCATGGTGTGTGATCCTTTTAATGTGCTGTTGCATTCTGTTTGCTAGTATTTTGTTGAGGATTTTTGCATCTATGTTCATCAAGGACATTGGCCTGTAGTTTTCTTTCTTTGTGACATCTTTGGTTTTGGTATCAGGGTGATGGTGGCCTCATAGAATGAGTTTGGGAGTGTTCCTCTCTCTGCTATATTTTGGAAGAGATTGAGAAGGATAGGTGTTAGCTCTTCTCTAAATGTTTGATAGAATTCACTGTGAAGCCATCTGGTCCTGGGCTTTTGTTTGTTGGAAGATTTTTCATCACAGTTTCAATTTCAGTGTTTGTGATTTGTCTGTTCATATTTTGTATTTCTTTCTGATTCAGTCTCAGCAGGTTGTGCATTTCTAATAATTTGTCCATTTCTTCCAGGTTGTCCATTTTATTGGCATAGAGTTGCTTGTAGTAATCTCTCATGATCTTTTGTATTTCTGCACTGTCAGTTGTTACTTCTCCTTTTCATTTCTAATTCTATTGATTTGAGTCCTCTCCCTTTTTTTCTTGATGAGTCTGGCTAATGGTTTATCAATTTTTTTATCTTCTCAAAGAACCAGCTTTTAGTTTTATTGATCTTTGCTATCGTTTTCTTCATTTCTTTTTCATTTATTTCTGATCTGATCTTTATGATTTCTTTGCTTCTGCTAACTTTGGGGTTTTTTTGTTCTTCTTTCTCTAATGGCTTTAGGTGAAAGGTTAGGTCGTTTATTTGAGATGTTTCCTGTTTCTTAAGGTAGAATTGTATTGCTATAAACTTCCCTCTTAGAACTGCTTTTGGTGCATCCCATGAGTTTTGGGTCCTCGTGTCTCCATTGTCATTTTTATCTAGGTATTTTTGATTTCCCCTTTGATTTCTTCAGTGATCACCTCGTTATTAAGTAGTGTATTGTTTAGCCTCCATGTGTTTGTATTTTTTACAGATCTTTTCCTGTAATTGATATCTAGTTTCATAGCTTTGTGGTCGGGAAAGATACTTGATACTATTTCAATTTTCTTAAATTTACCAAGACTAGGTTTGTGACCCAAGATATGATCTATCCTGGAGAATGTTCCATGAGCACTTGCGAAAAATGTGTATTCTTTTGTTTTTGGATGGAATGTCCTATAAATATCAATTAAGTCCATCTTGTTTAATGTATCATTTAAAGCTTGTGTTTCCTTATTTATTTCCATTGGTGAAAGTGGTGTGTTAAGGTCCCCTACTATGATTGTGTTACTGTCGATTTCCCCCTTTATGGCTGTTAGTATTTGCCTTATATATGGAGGTGTTCCTATGTTGGGTGCATAAATATTTGCAATTGTTATATCTTCTTGGATCGATCCCTTGAGCATCATGTAGTGTCCTTCTTTGTCTCTTGTTCTAGTCTTTATTTTAAAGTCTATTTTGTCTGATATGAGAATTGCTCCAGCTTTCTTTTGATTTCCATTTGCATGGAATATGTTTTTCCATCCCCTCACATTCAGTCTGTATGTGTCCCTAGGTCTGAAGTCGGTCTCTTGTAGACAGCATATATATGGGTATTGTTTTTGTATCCATTCCGCCTGTCTGTGTCTTTGGTGGGAGCATTTAATCCATTTACATTTAAGGTAATTATTGATATGTATGTTCCTATTCCCATTTTCTTAATTGTTTTGGGTTTGTTATTGTAGGTCTTTTCCTTCTCTTGTGTTTCTTGCCTAGAGAAGTTCCTTTAGCATTTGTTATAAAGGTGTTTTGGTGGTGCTGAACTCTCTCAGCTTTTGCTTATCTGTAAAGGTTTCAATTTCTCCATCAAATCTGAATGAGATCTTTGCTGCGTAGAGTACTGTGTTTGTTGTTGTTGTTTTTTTTTGCAGTATGTGGGCCTCTCACTGTTGTGGCCTCTCCCATTACAGAGCACCGGCCCCTGATGCGCAGGCTCAGCGGCCATGGCTCACGGGTCCAGCCGCTCCACGCCATGTGGGGTCTTCCTGCACCGGGGCATGAAACTGTATCCCCTGCATCGGCAGCCGGACTCTCAACTTCTGTGACACCAGGGAAGCCGTAGTGTAATCTTGGTTGTAGGTTTTCCTCCTTCATCACTTTAAATATGTCCTGCTACTCCCTTCTGGCTTGCAGAGTTTCTGCTGAAAGTTCAGCTGTTAACCTTATAGGGATTCCCTTGTGTGTTATTTTTCCCTTGCTGCTTTTAATATGTTATGTTTGTATTTAATTTTTGATAGTTTGATTAATATGTGTCTTGGCGTGTTTCTCCTTGGATTTTTCCTGTATGGGACTCTCTGTGCTTCCTGGACTTGATTAACTCTTTCCTTTCCCATATTAGGATAGTTTCAACTATAATCTCTTCAAATATTTTCTCAGTCCCTTTCTATTTCTCTTCTTCTTCTGCGACCCTTATAATTCGAATGTTGGTGCGTTTAATGTTGTCCCAGAGGTCTCTGAGACTGTCCTCAGTTCTTTTCATTCTTTTGTCCTTATTCTGCTCTGCAGTAGTTATTTCCACTATTTTATCTTCCAGGTCACTTATCTGTTTTTCTGCCTCAGTTATTCTGCTATTGATCCCTTCTAGAGTATTTTAAATTTCATTTATTTTGTTGTTCATCATTGCTTGTTTCATCTTTAGTTCTTCTAGTTCCTTGTTAAATGTTTCTTGCATTTTCTGTATTCTAAGTTATAATAAAGTTATTAAAGTAAAAAATAATTATTAAGAAAAAGAATTTTTTTTTAAGTAAAAAAACAAAAACAAAACGGATGGACAGAACCCTAGGACAAATGGTGAAAGCAAAGCTATACAGACAAAATCTCACACAGAAGCATACACATACACACTCACAAAAAGAGGAAAAGGGGAAAAAATAATATATCCTGTTCTCAAAGTCCACCTCCTCAATTTGGGATGATTCTTTGTCTATTCAGGTATTCCACTGATGCAAGGTACCTGACGTTGATTGTGGAAATTTAATCTGCTCCTCCTGAGGGTGCTTGGAGGAATTTACCTTTCCCTTCTTTGTTCGCACAGCCCCCGGCGTTCACCTTTGGATTTGGCCCCGCCTCTGCCTGTAGGTCCCCGGAGGGCGTCTGTTCTTCGTTCAGACAGGACAGGGTTAGAGGAGCAGCTGATTTGGGGGCTTTGGCTCACTCAGGCCTGGGGAAGGGGTGGGTACGGATGTGGGGCGAGCCTGTGGCGGCAGAGGTCGGTGGGACATTGCATCTGCCATAGGCGTGCCGTGCGTTGTCCTGGGTAAGTTGTCCCTGGATCACGGGACCCTGGCAGTGGCGGGCTGCACAGCCTCCCGGGAGGGGAGGTTTGGCCAGTGACCTGTGCTCGCACACAGGCTTCTTGGTGGTGGCAGCAGCAGCCTTAGTGTCTCATGCCCGTCTCTGGGGTCCGTGCTGATAGCTGCGGCTCACGCCTGTCTATGGAACTCCTTTAAGCGGCGCTCTTAATCCCCTCTCCTGTGCACCAGGAAACAAAGAGGGAAGAAAAAGTCTCTTGCCTCTTCTCCAGGTCCAGACCTTTTCCCGGACTCCCTCCCGGCTAGGTGTGGTGCACTAACCCCTTCAGGCTGTGTTCACGCTGCCAACCCCAGTCCTCTCCCTGCAATCCGACCAATGCCTGAGCCTCAGCTCTCAGCCCCCACCCGCCCCGGCGGGTGATAAGACAAGCCTCTCGGGCTGGTGAGTGCCGGTCGGCACCGATCCTCTGTTTGGGAATCTCTCCGCTGTGCCCTCCGCACCCCTGTTGCTGTGCTCTCCGAGGCTTCGAAGCTTCCCTCCACCGCCACCCGCAGTCTCCGCCTGCGAAGGGGCTTCCTAGTGTGTGGAAACCTTTCCTCCTTCACATCTCCCTCCCACTGGTGCAGGTCCCATCCCTATTCTTTTGTCTCTGTTTATTCTTTTTTCTTTTGCCCTAACCAGGTACATGGGGAGTTTCTTGCCTTTTGGGAGGTCTGAAGTCTTCTGCCAGCGTTCAGTGGGTGTTCTGAAGGAGTTGTTTCACGTGTAGATATATTTCTGATGTATCTGTGGGGAGGAAGGTGATCTCCTCGTCTTACTCTTCTGCCATCTTCCCCCAAAGCCCCTCTAGATTATACTTTCCAAAAGTTTACCTCTACACCTGAATTGAGATTAATTGTAGGTTAACATGAAGTTGTAAGGAATAATACAAAGACATCCCATAGGCCCTTTACCCAGTTTCCCCAATGGTAACATTTTGCAAATCTATAGTATAATACCCCAGCCAGTATACTGACATTGATGCAATATGTTCATCTTACTCAAGTTTCTCTAGTTTTACTTGAACTCATTTGTTCTATACAATTTATTTTATTGAACAAGATACTAAATTTCCACCACCTTTTGTAAGCATACCAACCTGCCTCGTACATAGACAGCCTCCCCCATCCTTAACCCCTGGCAATCACTAATCTGGCGCTCTGTTTTCCATTCCTAAGAATTTATTTTTCAAATTGTTATGTTTCTCGCTCAGCATAATTCCCTGAAGATTCATCCAAATTGTTGTGTGTATCAATAATTCATTCCTTTTTATTGCTGAATGCTATTCCATGGTATATATAAATAGACATCTGGCTATTATGAATAAAACTGCTGTGAGCCTGTGTTGACAGGTTTTTGTGTGAATATACATTTTCATTTCTCTGGGATAAATGCTCAAGAGTGCCATTGCTGGGTGTCATGGTAATTGTGTGTTGCATTTGATAAGAAACTGCCAAAATGTTTTCTGGACAGGTTGTACCATTTTAAATTTATCTGGGGTTTTATCTTGTTCCTTCATCTGGTACATAGCCCTCTGCCTTTTCATCTTGTTTATCTTTCTATGAATGTGGTTTTTGTTCCACAGGCTGCAGGATTGTAGTTCTTCTTGCTTCTGCTTTCTGCCTTCTTCTCTCTGATTATTTTAAAAGAACTTATTTCATTTAGATTATAATTTTATTCTTTATTTAATTAATTTAAACTTTTCCCTTTTTATTTTCTTTGAGTTTATTTTGTTTTTATCTTTAATTTGAAACTTACATCTTTTTGTTTGTATTTTTATTTTCTCTTAAGCATATCTAATTCTGAAATCTTCCTTTGAGAATTTCTTTGGATATAAACCACAGGTTTTGATATATAATACTCTCATTATCGTTAAATTTTCTATTTCCAATTTATCTTTAAATTTATTTCTTATTACATGAATTATTTTAAATTACTTTATCTCTAAGTTTAAGTTTTTGCTTTGCTTTTTGATATCTTTTAGTTGCAATTTTATTTCATCCTGCCTAGTGATTGTGACTATCATGAAATAAGTTCTTTTGGAATATGATGTATTCCAAAACTTTTTCAGGCTGTGTCTTGCATGTTTGAAAACGATGCACATCCTTTGTTGTTTTATATATATATAAAACTCTTGGATAAATTCTATATATCTATTAATTAACTTTTAATCAAATCTTCCACGTCCTGTTTAAATATTTTGATTTTTTAGCTAGAGAGGTGCATTGAAATCCGAATGTTTGTGGATTTCTCAATTTCTCCTTGCATTTTTATTACATTTTTCTTAAAAATTATGTTGCTTGCTTCATCAGTGTTTTCTTGGTTGATTGTTGCTTTTATCAATATTAAATATTCCTTTTGGTTCTTGTTCTTCTTGCTTTTCATATTGCTGCTTCCCCTCCCCCTCCCCTTTTCCTCCTCCTGTTCTTCTTTTTCTCCATTGCAAAACTTTTATTTTAATTAACTTTTTCGGGGTATATCTTTTTCCCCCTCTAATTTCTACATTTGTGTGAAATTTTGCTTTAGATATATTTCTTTTCAACAGTACTGATGAAAACTTGTGCTTTAAAAATTATGTTTAACATAGTTATATTTAATTTGAATTTTGCCAAATTGGAATTATTATGTTTCTCATGTTTTTCACTCTTTCCCCACATTCTTTCCAGACTTTTGCTGAATTGACTGTCTTGTGTTTGTTGTTGTAGTTGTTTTTAAAATTTATAGTCCCTTAATTATTTGAAAGTTTCTCTTGTTGGCATTCTAAAGTTTTAATGTACGTAGATGGCCTCTTTTTAAAGTAAATTTATTGAAGTACATTGACATGTAACAATATATAATATAAAAACAATAAACTACATATATTTAAAATGTAAAATTTTATATTTTGACATATATTTCAAATATATCTGTTTGATTTACATATAATTATATATTTCAAACATGCATATTTGATTTATATAAAAATATGTATGTTGATATATAACATATAATCAATTCAGAGCCCTGCTAAACATATATTTATTTTTAACATATAGTAAAACATATATGTTATATATATGTGTATATGTATATATATACATATATATATATTTAACAGGGCTCAGAATTAATTATACACTACTCCACCTTGTCCAAAAAAAGACCTGTAGCATTCTTTTAATTTTCTCCTCTCCTTCCCTATCTCCTGTCAACTATTATGTTGACATTATCTAGAATTTGTTTCATCCTTTTGTAGTTTTGTTGTTAGTATTAACATTCACTCCTTATTTAGAGCTGTTAAGTTTCAGTCCATTCCTCTGGATGTTGCAGTTTTGTTTTCTTTCTTTGTTTAGATGCTGTTTCTCATCTTGCAGGGATTCTCAATAGTTTTCCTGAATGTGAGGTTTGCTGAACGTTCCTCATCTAAGTTTCAAAAGCTATTTTGTAATAGAAATTTGGGATAGGAAGGAGGGACCATGGCATATTCTAAGGCTGCCATCTTTACCAACAACTCAGAGAGCACTTTTTGTGTGAACAGGAGGCAGGCAAGTCAGACTTGTCTGTCACATCTCTGCTCCCCTGACTGCTAACAAAGTAGTCAACCTCATTGAGCTTCACTTTCCTAACCTGTAAAATGGACATCATAGCAGTCTTGTAAAGATGAAATGAGTTGAAGAATGACAAATAGGCTTGTATTACTACATGTTTGTTGCTTAATAAATATTGATTTATTTTCTTTTCTGGTCAAATAAAATGAAATATGATACTTTTAATCAAACTAAGTTGTAGACATGTGGACTATATTAATCCCCAAGAGTTTGTTTAGTTTGTATACATAATTATGTTTGAAAATCATTTAAATAAGGTCTTTAGGGGACTTCCCTGGTGGTCCACTGGTTAAGACTCTGTGCTTCCACTGCAGGGGGCACAGGTTTGATCCCTGGTCGGGGAACTAAGATCCCACATGCCATGTGGTGTGGCCCCAAAAACACCCCAAATAAAAGTGGTGGAAAAAATATGCTAGTGAAATTTATTTAAAAAATAACTAAAATAAATAAGGTCTTTGGTGACATATTGATCGAGGATTCCCGTGGGATGTCTGGGAATGTACCCCCAATATTTTGAAGAGAGCGTTGTGGTAGATGACCCTGTCTTGCATAATGCCATCATGTGGATCCAGCAGTAGGAGGGCATTGACTATCAGTTGATCGTTGAGTTATTTATGATGCTGTTACATAGGGCAGGTGTCCAGAGTAAGGTTCAGATGCTGCTCTGCTTTGGGCTTGTCTCTTGCCACTGCAGCCAGCAACTTGAGTTTGAGAACTGCTTCCTGCTTTACAGAAAACATGAATAAACAGAGAATGACAAAAGGATGTGACTTAGTATTGAGATCCTACTTTCTTTTAATTTCTAGTACTTGTTACTCAAACTCCTTGTCTAGGTATCAACTTTCAGTTTCCTGATTCTGCAGGCATTCCTGGATTGCAGCTACTTTGTTTCTTGTCCCAGTTACTGATCTCCTTGGATTGTAGGCCCCTTGTTATTTATTAACCTTGGCAGTTGCCCTTTTCTTCAAGACTTGCATGAAACTGTCAATGAGACCATCATGTAGGAGAGAATACAAATGCATGAGAAACTATGAAATAGTCATTGTGGCACTGCGAAGACAAATCATGGCAGACTTATTTCATTTTCATCTCTGATAGAGTGACAGGCCTCATAAACAAGGGGGAGTAATGGACAAGATCTATGTTGCTTCCCTGTAATTACTCCTGAAACACTCCAGGTATGACGGGCCATATTTTATGTTTCCATACAGTTGAGAAACAGGATCTTTGTCACTGGATCTGATTAACTGTCCAGTTTTTCTGAGAGTCTGCATCCAAACTGATATGCTGAATAAGTTGTGCTAACAAAAACCAGGGCAGCAGAGCTAAATAGAGAATTAAAATAACTGTCCATTTAAAAAAGGCCACGAGAGGCTTCCTACATGTGTAAAATTATAGTCAAAATAGCACGAAGGGGTTCAGGTTGTAAGGTTAAGAAAACACATTGGGGCTTGAAGATGCAAGCTATGTCTTAACAAAAAATCCAGGAAGAATTGAGAGGGTGTTGTAAATTTTTCAATGAAGGATACAACTTTTGTTTTTGAGACACTTTAGGCAAGGTGTTTGAGAATGTTTTGAAGTGGGTTGGATTTGGATCCCCTCCTTCAATCCAGTAAAGTACTTTTATGCATGTGTAATTTCATGGGGAAAGTGGAATGAGAAAGAATATGGATGTCACCAGAGACAAGAAAAAAAAGGTTTTGTTATTAAATGAAAAAGAAAACAAGCTAATTTGTATCCTACTTGTGGTGGGTGAGCAACATGACTTTTACATGTGAAAGGTGGTCTATTCATTTTTTCTTTATAATTTAAAAATTTCAATTGCAAAGCAAAGGATAAAAGCCCAGCTGAGTTCTGTTTGTTGTGTAACAGAGATGAATGGGTTTTATATTTTCAGTATCCAATCTTTTTTTTTTAAAGGGAAGATGGATTATTCTCATTCTTAATGGAAACTGTGAACAGTGTTGACCCAACTGAATTATAGATTTGTGTAAAAGAGAGGAAAGTGGTTTTGTTACAGAATGAGATTCTGTGTTTCCTCTACCCCTCAGCTCAATCACTGTTTCATTAGAAAAGTCTTCTCTGACCTCCAGACTAGGTCAGCTCAGCCTTTGATAAATTCACAGCACTAAGTATGTGTAGCTGTCTGTGTGTGACACACATCCGCATACAAAGGTCATATTTGTGATTTTTAATTTAATCTTCCCCAGGAGATAGACTGTAAGTGCCTCTGAACATAGGCTCAGAGTTCTGGCTCACTATTTTCTAACCGAAGCCTAGTGTCTGACACCTATTAGACTCTCAATAAATGAATGTGACAATGAATGAGTGAATGTAGTCTAGATACTAAAATACTTCAAAAAAACCCCTAGACTATGAGGATGAATAAAAATGTGGTCATTGCCCATGAAAGGAGTTTTCACTTAAAAAGTTTTATGGTATGTGTATTACCTTTTGAGCAAGGAAGGCAGCTTCCCAAATATATGGGAGAGGCAGAGTGGTGGGTAGGAGATAATACTGTCACGTTCTGGGTGGGTGGCAGATGGATATGAAGTGGGCCTTGTTTCAGCCTCTGCTCGACCCAATTTCAGCCACTGTAGCTGAACATGTTTCTCTTTCATCATGCAATTGAAAGCCTCTTTAAAAGCACTCAGTGGGTCCTTCTGATATAGCAAGTGAGAGTGATCAAAACCATGAGAGAACTAGACATTGTTGGGACACCCTGGAAGCCTGGTTTTTCACTCCCCTCCACTAACAGTTGTTTCACGGAACCAAAAGTTGGTTCATTTACTGGAGAGCAGGAAAGGTAGTAGTGATTTTCATAGCAATTGAACACATTTAGATTAATTTTCTAACTTTTGGCGACTTCATGATTTCATGGCTACCTCTTTGTTGGGAAAGTCCAGGACTTGTATCTTACATCTGTCATTTTGTTTTCTCCTAAAGTAAAGGAGGACAGAGGGAAAGAGATCTTAGCAAGGAAGGGAAAAATAAGATGGAAAGAATACAAACTTTCATCTTGTAGTCACTATGAAATCAAGTCCAGAATGATGGTGGCTTTCAGGGCAGACATGCATGATTCTCACCTCCTACAGCCTTTTCTCTGTGACTCATTATTTTCCATATTCATTAATATTTTTTGTATTAGGGTTATAATGCAAAGGTTACCAAGTGTTTTCCCTTTCACTTGAAGCTAAAACAAAAGAAAAGAGGCTTAATCCAAAGGATCTGATGAACTGGTGAGGTTTTGAGATTTGGAGATTAAAAGGGAAGTTGTGGTTACTTATTTGGACTTCATTAGAAGGAGATATTTTCTTTTCTTAGTCTAGTATGGATTTGATCCCATAAAGAAATAAACTGATCCTCAGAAGTGCATCTAGGTCAGTGGTGGGTAAATTTTGAATTTTATAAACGAATGTCCTTTACATTATAATCTAAGTTACTTCCATTTCCTTTTGAACTGCCTTTTATCTGAAAAGCAAAACTTGAACACATGAACTAATAATTATTACCGGTGGAAGGGTTTGTGGAAGTCAGACACAATCAAATTTCAGATGTAAGGCCTCAGTTTGGCTTGTGGTGAGAGGAAATGAATTGAGAAGTACATCCTGAGTTGGAATTTAGTACTTTTGTCAAAGTCTGGGCTAGAGATTACCACTAGCTGCCACTTAAGCCTCAACTTAAGATGATTATTATGATTATAATGATTGAGATGATATGTCTGTGAGAAATGATAAACATGTCTAAAAGAAAACTGTTTTTCTACCTTTGATGAGGGCTTAATTTCTGTGGAGTGTGTATGTGTGTTTATGTGCCTGTGTGTGAGGTGACCCAAGGCAGCTTCTGCAGATCAGAGAAGGTATTGTTTATGAGGAAACCATTGAGGACCATGGGGGGCCTGGGTGGGTTAGTGTGTGGGTGGGATTTTGCTGAAAATGAGAGGATCTCTGTGGTTGGAATGGAGAAATCAAACATAACACACTCTCCAATATAATGAACTAGGCGGCTGCTAACTAGGTTTCCTCTGCTTTTACTTCTGTCATAATAACATAAAAGTGAGATAGTGTGACTGAATTCAGTGTGGTGGAGACCCTTCACTTGTGTGAAATAACAGATTCATGCCAATGAAGGAAAAACATGTGTAGTGATTGAAAGAAAATATTCTGGTAATCTCATTCTTGATGTGTAGAAAGATTGCTTAGACTAAAATTATTTATATGCCAATGTGGAAACAATTACTTTTCAACTTACTTGCATTATTAATGAAGACAATGTGCATTTCTGAGGAGGTTGCATTTGTAACAAATTCAGCAGGGTATTCTTATTTTTATAGGAATGCCACTATTTTTGACATATTGGAAAACCGTACTCTCTTAATTGCACATAAATGTTACAATTCATTAAGAAACTGATGTAAGAATATTTTTCATTCAAGAAAAAAGACTATGGTTGCCTCACAATATTTTCTGAAAAGTAAACAAATACGATTTACAATATGATAAACTTTTTTTTTTTTTTTTTTTGCGGTACGCGGGCCTCTCACTGTTGTGGCCTCTCCCGTTGCGGAGCACAGGCTCCAGACACGCAGGCTCAGCGGCCATGGCTCACGGGCTCAGCCGCTCCGCGCGGCACGTGGGATCTTCCCGGACCGGGGCACGAACCCGTGTCCCCTGCATTGGCAGGCGGACTCTCAACCACTGCGCCACCAGGGAAGCCCATGATAAACTTTTTGATGTATGGTATCCGATCAACTTTTTAGTGTTAAACTATTATAATAACATTAGTAATCATACATTTTATATAACTTGATAGCCTTAGGAATGGGGCCAATCATCCATCCATCCATCCATTCATTACTTTTCTAGCTACTTCCTCGGGCCATATGAATGATGCAGTCTAGTTTCATATTTGTCGTTGTGAAACAATCTTTTATTTACTTATCACTGAAACCCTGGCACATTTCCTGTCACTTCTAGATGACTTTTTCTGAGCTCACAGTGACTCAGTATTCTTCATGGGCTAGTAGAGAGAACTGAAGAGGACCATACATGTTGTCTGACCAAACTTGTCAATGAAACTGAGGTCCAGAGATACAAAGTAATAAGATTGATGACACCAAGACTATTGTTATATTCATTTTAACTGTCTGCATTTCTAGCCCATCTTTCCCTTTAATCTCAGAAGAGAGGTCGCTCCTCATTTATAAAGGGAGAGACTCCGAGTTGGATCCCATTCCTTCCCCGTCTGGGAGGAACCTAATTTCCTTAATAAACACTTGATATATTCTCATCCTGAGATTTTTAGCCAAATGGAAACCAGGAATGGATTGAAATTTGGTAGAATACGGGTATGTGTGTGTGCTTGTGTGTGTGCATGGATGCATGTGTGCGTGTGTGTGTGGTGGTGGTGGTGGTGGTTTGAGGACTCCATCTTTTGACAGGAACACAGAGTAGAGGGAGAGGAAGAAGGGAGGTCTACTGTTTCATTTGGAAAACATTAATTGGAGGACTACAGTATTCTGCTCTTATCCACAACTATTTATTATGCCCTAATGATGGGCCTGACACTTTTTAATTTTGATAATTTATGAAAAATCGCATAATTTTCATCAATGTATTTATAACAGTCTTATGAAATAAATATTATTACCCACATTTTTTCAGATGAGAAAATTATAGCAAAGAAGAATTAAGTGATTTGTCTAAAGTCTTACCAGTAACTACTGGTGGCAGAGCTAAGATTTAAGCCAGATTTCTCCAACTCTTAAGAAATAAACCTTACTGCTTCTATCAGACCCAACCTATGCTGGTCTTAGAGAGGGAATTATGTCATAGTTTCCAAGAGTGGGGAGATAAACATGCAAGTAAAAAATGGGTATGAAACCTTATACCCATTGGTTAGCAAGATTCAGTTATGCAAAGTGAGTAAGTTCTATAGATCTGCTGTACAACATTGTGCCAATAATGACAATAATGTGTTGTACACTTAAAAATCTGTTGAGGGTAGAGCTCATGTTAAATGTTCTTACCACAATAAAATTAAAAAATTGTATATGGATTATAAAATAAACATCTGTTTACATATATTTAAAAAAGTATTATGCAGTTGGATGAGGGCAGGAACTATAAGTACTTTTTATTTGTTAAAATAATTTTTGTTGTGTGATATATATAAAGAGTGTTTATCAAATATATATACAGTATCAAAGCAGTAAAATGTACTTACCATGCAGCTTAAAGGAAAAAAAGAAAAACTCTACCAGTGGTTTAGGTGTCATCATGGCCCTTTATAATGCAACACCCTTCCCTCTGCCTTAGAGACCACTATCCTGGTTTTGTTTCCATAGCAAGGAATGTGTCCACACACAATATATTGTTTAGTTTTGCCTGTTTTTGCATTTAGTATAAATGGATTCCTATACTATACGTGACTTACTTATTTGCCTCAACATTATGTGTTTTAGATTCATTCATCATGATATGTGAGACTGTAGTTCATTTTTCTCCCACAGCTGAAGTGTTCCATTGTATGACTGCTGCAATTCTTTTTTAACCAGTCCAATATGAGGTAGATATCATGATTATCTCTAGTTCTATGTTTTGTACAAACGGTGCTTCTATAAACATTTTTGTTCACATCTCTCAGTGCACATGCGCACTAAGTATATATACACCTGGGAGTGGAATTGCCACGCACTTGGTCAGTTTTACAAGATGATGTGAAATTTTATTCCGTTACCACCAGATCGCTGGGAATGTGATAACTACGTTTTCAGGTTACATTTCTCTGATTATTAATAAGAATTTTTTAAAAGATGAGAATCATTTCATATGTCTCCTACTATAATGGACCTTTTCAAGCCTTCTGTTCATTTTCATTGAACTTTCTTTTTAATTGATTCATTAGATTTCTTTCCATATTCTGAATATATCCTTTATTGGTTACCTGCATATGTATTGCAGGTATCTTCTCACAGTATGTCACATATCTTTTCATTTTCATTCTGGCATCTTCTTATGAATAGATCTTCATTTAATGTGGTGAAGTCAATCTTTCATGGTTTGTGCTTTTGTCATCTTGTTTGAGGTCATAGAAATATTCTCCTATGTTTCCTTCTGCATATTTAAAATTTTTTCCACTTTTGCTTAAATTCTAGACAGATCTAGAATTTATTTTTATTAGGAAATGAGGTAGGGATTTCTTTTCACTTTCCTACATGTGGATAGTCAGTGATTCTACCACCATTATTGAATTGTTCATTCCCCCCCACCCACATCTATAGTGTCACCTTTTTCATATATCAGGCTTTCATAGATATATGGCGTTTTTGGGAGTTATCTGTCTTTCCATATAATTTAGTGTGATAAGCCACATTATCAAATTTGTATATGTGTTTACCACATGCCAAACACTGTTCGAAGATAACATATAATCTTTATAAGGAAGGTACTCTTATTATCCTCAATTTATAGATGTAGCAACTGAAGTGCAAAGAGTTAACTTATCCAAGGTCACACTATCCAGAAAGTGGCACACCCAGCGTTCCAGCACAAGCAGTATGGCTCTGTATACTGTGCTGCCTCTCCAGTACTTGTTGCCTCATAGTACTAGAGGTTTATGATTAATGTTAGTATAACGTACAGCAAATCTTCCAATCTGGTGCTGCTCATCTCAGAGTGCTGTGACCTTTCTTGGTACTTTTGTCTTCCATATAAGTTTTAGAATCACCAAATAAATTTATACACACACACACAAACACACACAGAGGAATACCTATGAGCTGTTGATATAAATTTGATCTTACATTGAAACTGTAGGTCAATTAGTAGACAACTGGCATCTCATGATATCAAGCATGGTCTATCTTTCCATGTGTTTATAATTTTCTCCATAAAAGTTTTACATGTCTTGTTAAGTTTATTTCTAAAAACATATGTATAAAATATATTATGTATTATATGTTAACTCATTTACTTCACTTGTGAGCTTCACAAGGACAGAAATTTTTGTCTTTTATTTACCTATTTTTAACTTATGAAGTCCCAGTACATGAGCTAGTACATGACACATAATGACCACTTAATGAATATTTCTTGAACTAATAAATTATAATAGCATACTTAAAAACTGTGTTTTCTAACCATTTATAGATATTGAATAGGAAAGCCCTTAATGTTTCTTTATTAAACTTATAGCCAAGTATAATGACAAACTTTGATTATTTCTAAAAATTTGTTGAACATTCTTTTGTGATTTGTATGTTATGAGGTACAACATGATTTTTCTTTCAATCCAAACACTTTAATTCATTTTCTCGTCTTATTGGAACTAGCTAGAATTTCTAGTTCAGTGATGAAAGCGAATGTTCTTACCTTGTTCTAGATTTCAGAAAAATACTTTTCTGTTTTACCATCAATTATGATGTTTGCTCTAGGGTTTTTTAAAAAATATCCTTTGTCATGTTACAGAAGGGTCCATTTACTCTAGTCTGCTGATAATTTTGTAACAAATAGTCAAATATTATCAAATCCTTTTCTATATTTATTGAGATCATTTTTTTTCTCTTTTTATCTGTTAACATAGTGAATTCGAGCAATACAGTTTATAATGATGACTCAATCTTGCATTTCTGGAGTAGACTTATTTGGTCATTATGCATAATTATATGTGGATGTGTAACTTTTTTATAGATTGTTGAGGTTTTTTGGCTGATATTTTATTGAGAATTTTTCATCTGTATACATAAGTGAGAGTGGCAGTAATATTTCTTTTACATACTGCTTGTCTAATTTGGTATCAAGGTAAACTAGCCTCAGAAAAGAATAAGATTTTTCCTAACTTCTCCAGATTCTGAAGGAGTTAACGTTAGACTGAATTAATCTGTTAACATTCCTGAAAAACCATCTACACCTGGTGATACTTTTTGTGATAACATTAATTCTGATTCATTTTTTTCAATACTTATAGTACCATTTATAATAGTTGTAGTATCAAGAAAAGGTTTTCTCTTTTTTTGAGCCATTTTGCTCTGTTAAGTTTTGCTAAATTACATTTTTTGAAAATTTGTTTATTCCACATACATTTTCACATTTATTAGCATACAGTTTTCATCTCTGACACAAAGTTGTTTTAAGTCTGCTGCACCATCGTTTATATTTATTTTTAATTATATTTTTATTTATTTCTGTTTTTTTCCTTGACCAATGGTTTTAGGCACTTTTATTCTTTTTTTCAAAGAACCAACTTTTGGTTTGTTTACTGTCTTCATCAGATTTTTTGTTTTCATCTTCATTAGTTTTTGCACTTAGCTATTTCATTCATTAAATTTCTTTTTATTTTTTAAAAAATTTCTTCATTTGGTTGCTGAGCTCATTTATTTTCTGCTTTTCATCTCTGTATGGTAAGTATTCAGTACTTACTTTCTCTTAGGTTTATCATACAATTTTCATATGTAGTACCATAATTCATCACCTATTATAACCATTATTTTATATAACACTTAGAAAAAATACGATGATAACATAATAGCTTCTCATCATTTCTAATTTTTATTTTATACTTGTTTAAAGATTCCTTAAACGTTTTAAAACATATAATTGTGCCATACATTGCTCTTGTGCATACATGTGAAAAAATATATAAAACTAAATTGGTTAAGATATTTAATAAACTTCTTCACAGCCAGAATTCAACTCTTCTGAATCACTTATTGATTGAGTCATGGACTCTTATTTTTGTCCACATTATGTCATCCTCTGTGCTATCAAGAGCTTTTATTAAAGAGTGCTTTACTATTTTTCCTTGGATTTTCTTCCAAAATGCTCACAGCTATTCTGTGAGTTTTGATGCTGGTGCTTTTTTGATCTTACCAGAAGTATGTCACTGGATCATACTTGGTCAACAAACAAGATTTGTATTACTTCCTCAAATGGTTCTAAATATGAAATATGAAATATGGAGGGTGAAATTTTCTTAAGTCACCAGGAATAACAATTATGTGCAGTTAATGCAATTATATCTGGTCAACTAAAATTGAAAGTCATCATTGATTATGAGATACATTCTGATTTCAGAAATATTAAAATGTGAAAAACTGCATGCCTCAGATTAGAAGATAGTGCTCAGCTCTAAGTATTTTCTAATTTCTATTTTGATATCTTCTTTCTTCTTTGACCAATAGGTTATATAAAAGCCTATTTTAACACTTCTAAATGCATGAGTGTTTTATTTTATTTTTGCTATTGACTGCTTACTTAATTGTGTTTTTAGTCAGAAAATATATTATGCATTGTACTAGTGTTTTTAAAATTTGGCAAGACTTGTTTTATGGCTTGATGTAGTCAGTTTTTGTTAACATTCCTTGTATCTTTGAGAAGAATTAAATTCTCCAGTTTTTGTGGCTTATGAATTGTGTTATTCAGTATCTTTAATGATTTTTTTATCTGCTTGATAAGTCAGTTAAGAGAGATGTATAAATAGCTCCAATTATCTTTATAAATTTTTCAAAATCTCCTTGTACATTGGCAATTTCTGCTTTATATATTTTAAACCTATATTACAAGCTACATACTAATTTAAAATTATGTCTTTCTAGGGGATTGAAATTTTGATCAACATGTAGTTATTCTGCATATCACTATTATGCATCTAATGTCTATTATGCATTCATTATATCTCTAGCAATAATTTATAATATCTCTAGCAATAATTTTTAAAGTATTAGATCTCTAGCAGTATTTGCATTTATCTGTAACAATAATATTTAGGTGGAAGTCTATTTTATCTGTTATTAATACATAATTATTTTGATTATAATTTATCTGTCATATAAATTTTAGCCTTTAACGTTCAACCTTTCAGTGTTCTTACACTCTTTTGAATCTCTTGTAAACAGTTCATAGTTGTATTTTTTAAAAATTCACTTTACCAATCTGGTTTTTAACCAAAAATTTTAGTTTATTTACATTAGTTTTAATTACCAATACTTTAAAATTCATATCTATAATCTTACTTTGGGTTTTCAATTTTTAATTTTTCTGTTTCTTTTTCTTCTTTTCTGTTTTCTTTTGAAATTAGTTTTCTCCCTTCTTTTCTGTTTTCTTTTGAAATGAGTTATAACTCCTATTTTGGGAGTTATAATTTCCATGTCTATCCTTTTAGTGATTTCTCTAGATATCTTAGTGTGTATGTTTAACAAAGTCTACAAGTATCTTTACCTTCTTTCAGTGCAATATAAGGGATTTAAAATCAACTTCACTCATTCCCTTCTGAGCTTTTTACCATTGTTCTAATCTTTTATGTCTATTTAATTTTTAATGCAAGAAATTAGGTATCATGGTTACTAAAATATACATAATAGTGAATATTTTTTCTCTTACTTTCTAAAATGTAATCTTAGAATTTTATCCTTTATTATATTATATATTACATTATATTCTCCAGTTTGTGTCCCTAACATATTCTATGCTCCTTAAGACCAAGTATCTGATTTTATTTATTTTTTTAATTAATCCACAGTGCTTGAGACAATGCCATGTACTTATCAGGTACTTAATAACTCACTGGCTCACTGCCTCATCTTGCAATTATACTTGTGAGTTTTCATTAACTGAGAAAATTTAACATCCAAGTTAAAATATTTAGAGATTTTATTCCATTCTATGGTTAGTATTGATTTTTTATGCTTCATTTCCATGGGACTGACTCAACTGGAAGTTCCAATTACCAGGCCAAGCTGGTGTGGGAAGTAGAGGGTGGAAAGAGAGGTAAAGAGAAAAAATGAGGAATGCAAAAAATATTGTTGCATTTTGTGACTATGTGAAAACCAGTAAAACTAATATGGTTCCATTTTTTTTCATTTGCTGCTCTTCTACCTAACTATATTCTTTCCCTTTCAAATTATTGACCTGTGTGAGTTCTCATAACGTTCCCATGCTATAGGTGAGGCAGTGATACATTTTGTTCCTTGGCCTTGTTCTGCATCAAACCAGGCCATGTTAGATCCAGGACAAAATTCACATCTCTTTTCTTCTTATCCATGATGTTGTTTTTCAGTATTCCAGCATCTTTCAGATAAAAACCCTCTTTCTTCAGTATGTGGTAAATACCCTTGTTAATTTTTCAGCCTTATCTTTTCTAATTGGTTCATCTAGAAAAACATTTCTTTCCCACTAATAAAAACACATTTTTTTGCCTTACAATATCTGATCCAAGAATAGTTTAAAAATAAACCTGAATTTCACTTAAGATAATGTAATAAAGACTCCAGATCAGACATCTGTTACTCGTTATTTATAACCTCTGGCTAAAGGTTATGCTAATCAGGAGTTATTGCTATTTACTTCTCAGACTGCTTGCTGAGAAGACTCATGCATTGTCTTTAGTCATTTTCAATTTGCTTGTGATGTCAGTAAAGCATAAATAGAATTTAAAACACCAGTTGTTAGTGGGGGACAGGGGACCATCACCATAAAGCAAGTTAGTGATCAAAATTTGTTCTAACCACTGCCTGGAAGTGACCTTTTGTCACCTTACTCAGTTGTTGAAGAGTAATTTGGAACTAGTAGCTTTCAGTAATTGTTTTCTTCTAAAGAGGGGCAGGGTGCTTTTTACGTATATTCCTCACATGTGGTCGTGTGATATTATTTGTACGATCTTCAACAAGTGTCAAATCCTTCATTGAGATTATTTGCTTTGCTGTTACATATAGTTACAGGAACCCAAAAGGATCAAAAGAGGGGGTCCTATGGCCTCATGAAGATCTTTGTTTCAGAAAATCTTTGAATTCTGATCAGAATGCCCATAAAAGAAACAGGAATTCATTTCATAGTCTGTAACTCAAGTAGCAGTTTCTTGTGTAAATTCTGTTGATGGTTGGGAACATGTACTATATTGTTCATAAAATTGAACTCTGAATATACCTCAGAAAGACTTTTGAAAACATATGGATCAATCTGCTTTTTACTTTTCCTTTAAGGATACTCCCCATGGTAAGAGGAAGGTAGAAGGGAGATTCCCTCACAATTCCCAATATTCACTGGCAGTGCAAACTGAAGAATTGAAACAGCTATACCACTAGCAGACCTCCATCTTGAGCTCTCCCGACCCCGAAACACTTTTATGTCAGTTATCTACTATTTGCTGACAAAAGTAAATTGAACTGTCTCACTGTATTGCTATAGAGGTCCTTACGCAGTCAAAACAGAATGTAATTCTGCCTGATTCACAGCTTATAGCTGCAGTGACCTATTGACATTTCAAATGAAAAGAATGATTTGCTTGGTGCCACTGATGACTATGACTTCTGCCCTTCTCCTCCTAGTCTCAGAGTACTGCCATTAAAGAGAGCAACATTGTTGAGATTGTTCTGTAGATTCCCTGTTTCTGGATATACCTATGGACTATTGGATTGAATACACAGCAGAGATTTCCATCATTTCTTCCCACTGGCAAAGCTTATGGTGTTAAAGCAATTTCTTCTTTCTATGCCTCTGCCCTTGGTCATCATTTTCCCTACTATGAGAGTGCATTAAGTCTTTATGCAAGTGGAGTTATTGTTATAACTGTTACAGGAATTCATGGAAAGGAGGGTTCAGTGTAGGCTATCCATGCATGCTAAAAAGAGGTGTTCCTCCTCAGCAATGCTGATGGACCTTCACAAGGTATCTCTTTGGAGTATAAGTCCTATCAGTAGATTTTTGTGAGAAAAAGACATGAATCTTCTGGTGGTCTTAAATTTCAGTGTATTCTTATCATATCTCTGAAATAAGAAGACTGTGATCATAAATGTTGCTGCACATGGTGCATTTCGATTTGTTCTTTGCTCCCATCCTGACTCAAAAAATGACTTGCTTTCTTCAAATCATTATGTTGAATGAGTTAGTGTTGACTAATGAGTTCTTTAATCTCTATGGATAGCACAAGGGTTAAATTTGTGTGGCATTAGGTTATCAGAATTTTTCTACAATTTCCTAGGAGCCTGAAGTAAATAAAACAACAGATGACATTTATAATTAATATTAATACTCTAAAATATCTCAAAATAGAAAGTAGGAAAGAACCTTCTCATCTCACATTTCCAAAGATTAAAAGGCTTAAGAGTTAATTGTGCACGTGGGAATTACATATTATTTGTCATATTATTAGCTGAGTCTAAAACTACAGAAAGGCCGAATGTCAAGTTTCCTTCCATTATTAAGTTCAATGTTATGAATTTAAGGTCTTTCTCTCTGTTTCTGAATTATCATTAGAGTAGATTATAGGCTTGGTTATCTATAGATTCCCAGCTGTAGAAGATGAGGGGAATGTATTCACTCAGTATTTTAGAAATTAAATTAAGAGGAGTTATGTTTTGAAATATCTGAAAAGTTTATTGAGACTTGGTGAGTTTAATTTCAGTGCATTTAATGAAAATCAAAGGTGGATTCATTTAGTTAAGGCCATCAGATGGAGGATACTGTTCTGTACAGGGACTTAAGGTAAGAGTAGAGAATGACTTACAATTAACTTTTGGCTTCTGATTTAGCAAATGGTCAGACAAAAGTTATCTAGAATGGGCTGGATGTTAACCAATGTTAGGTAGCTTTTGTTATGATACAGTGGAAATCATTAGTAACCTTGACTTTTAGGTATTCTGAGGGGTGCAGTTTGAACATTCAGTTTAAATATACTGATAAAAGTAAAGATAGAATAATTTGCTGGAATAAGAAACTGGGATTGAGTCAGTGTTGTTGCTACTTGAGATGGAGGAAATTTATGAGGTGGTTGAACACAAATGCAATTAAAAACACACAAGAGGACAATAAAGTACTTATACCCCTTAGTTATTATAGCTTTTATTACTTACCAATCTGAGCTCTTTCCTTCCCACTTCCACACCTCCTAGAATATAGATCCCTTCTCTTTGATACTTAGATTCTGTATGCATGCATGTTTTGTGGTGTTTGTGTGTGCATGTGTGTGTGTGTATGTGTGTGTGTGTGTGTGTGTGTTCTAAGTATAGGGTTATAGCCTCAGGGGCATAATGTTTAGTTTTAAGTCTTGGTGACTCATATTGATTTGATGCCTGGTTGATCCATGACATTTTTATGACCTTCAACTTCTAATTTTCTACTTAACCTTCTAATGCCTTTTTGAGCAACTGTCTTCAATACTTGTCAGTAACTAGCTTATCTCCTATGTAGTTATATACTCAATTGAAATACACAGGCACTATGCAGGATAATTTTTTGCTATACAGGATTGTTATTGTGCAGAATTTGGTACTTAATGAGCCAATTTTGTCTCTTATCCAAAACGTTGTACGTATTAAAATAGTCTAAATGTCAGAATCTGCCCTGGCCTCTCATCTTGTGAAGATTTGATTCTCAAGAATCAGAGAGACAGAGCAATGGGAACTGGGCCAGCAATAAACCCAGCCCTGCCCTGTCAGTTAATGTGATCATTGACTGCTCTCTAGACTACTGCATCATCTTTCCCCCTGATTCTGGGTATCTGGCTCTTAGTTCTTGCCTCTCTTTGCTTCCTGTCCCTTGACTGTGCTATTCCTGATATTCTGTTCCCCTACAGTTGAGTTTTCTTTGGTGCAATCTCTGTCTTCCCAGGCTGGGTCCCCATGTGATGTTCTGCTAGAATTTTGTCCAATGCTCTGTCTTCAGTGTCTAGAACAGGGCTTGGCAGGTGGCAGGCTTTCAGTTAATAAATCATGTTGACTGAAATTTACTTACTTTTGTCTCTATCATTTTGTTTTCCTTTTAACTGTCTCACCTTTGCATTTCCATGAGTAGTCTTTGTCATCAGGTATCGAACTTGTTACCTAAGGGGTGATATAGGAACTCCAGACAAAACCCCCTCTTTCTTGAAGCTCATGCACATCTAGCTACTTCGAGCCCATGGCAGTCCACTGCATGTTATAACCAAAGATGTTAATGTTACAAGGTGTTATCACCCATTAGAGTGTATTGCAACTGGCACCTAAGGGTAAATTAGAGTCTCCAAGTGACTTTGGCTTCTCCCAAATTAGATATTTTTATGACTAAGAAGTTCTTAGGTTTTATCAAAAAGCAATTTCAGGAAATTCTTAGGTAAGTGGACTTTTTTTGGTATAATATCTACTTGGGTTGGGGTCAGTGATCTTTTCGGTGGCATGAAAAATAAACTTTGGGAAGAGAGACACAGATCCAAATGAATTATATGGATAGATGACAGGAATTCTGCAATCTTAGGAGGTCTACAAGTAATAATATTGTGTAGGTCAAGATGTACACAGTCACTTGCTTCTAATATCTAGTGGCTCCATTTCTGCCACTGAGAATTTATCTAATATAGTTCACTGAGGAGAACCTTAAAATTCTATAAGACTGAGTCTTATAGGAATGTATATCAAATTATTTTCCAACTTAAAACCACAGAAATATAGATCTTAGAGCTGAAATCCACTTTAAGAGATCACATATTTTAGATGCCTGCCTACAGGCAGGTTAGGTGTAATTCGAATTTCACACAAAGCATCCGTCTGAGACCCAAAGAGGTTGAATGACTTTCCTGCCAAGGGTGACATAGCAATGCTTTGAAAGAAAATAAATTCCATCTATTGAGTTATAGTCCAAAAGGGAATATATGTTCTCATAATTTCTGTTTAAATTTTCCTTTCATAGAAAGCTTTTGAAACAATCTGCAGTGTCATAAGAGCATCTTCTTATAACACATGCAGGGCTTTTCAGTCTTTGTAGTTTCAGCTGAATGGGATTAGAGGATAAAATCAAAGATTTTCCCTTTTTTTTTTCGAGGCAGAGGGTTTATGCTCTTGGTATGACAAAGCACAATAAATCCAGTAAAATATAGCAGACCTCCAAAGTTATCTGTAGAGACTCAAACTCTTGCTTGAGAATCTTCATGCCAACATTTTAAAAATAATTCTTAGGTAAAGGAAATGTAAAATGCTCTTAGAAGCACATGCATTAGAATTAGTAGAAAGGTTTTGTAAAATTTCAGAGATAACTGAGACTAAACATCTCACTCGCAACTTCCTATTTTAAGGAGGAAGAATTGGATCCTAAAAATTGATGAGGCTATATATTTGACCACAATTAAGGAGAAAGCATTGGGGCTCCAAAAGTTTCATGCTGAACTACCCAAAGGCAAAGCTCACAGTAGAACACACTTGTTCTGACCGCAGGGCCAATGCTTTTTCCATTTTAATGAAGTGAGTCCTCTTCTAGGAACCTCAAACCTTATATCATGCTCAGCATTATTTTATCTGATGTTTTCAGCACTGTGGTTTAAGTTGAAAGTTTATCTCACAGTTTTTTTTTTTTTAATATACCCAAATGGTATTTGAAGCATTAATAACAGGCAATTTTATCTTGCTTTTTTCTTATACTCTGTGTTTTGTCCCCCTACTTTTGGAAATATTCACCATAGAGTTGCAAAAAGTAACATTGATTTGCATGGGCCACACAACTTCTGACCTGAAGTCTTGGGCAGTCCTTATTTGTAATTATAATCTGTAGTAGCACCAGAATGTCTAAACAGTGCTATTTTGCTCTTGCCTCAACCAAGAACTGATTTGGCTTGTATTGCTCTCCTGCTGTTGCCAAAAAGACCACACCAACTAAGTGGTATAGTTCTGAAGTCTACCTGAAGTCCGGGTTAGTATGTGGAAGTGACTAGGCAGTGATTTATGCAGTGATAATAGTAAAATTTATGCAGTGATAATAGTAAAGTGATCATCTCATTTAAATAAGATAGCATAATAACAATTTATATCAGTAAAATTAGGAGCAAAGGGGCTAATTATTCTCCATTAAAATGTCCTTTCTGTTATTGTCAGAGGACTAGGTAAGCCAAATGTGGCATTTTGTTTGGCATTTTCTTATGTCTAGAAGTATTAGTTTAGACTCTTGAAAAGTACAACTCCCCATATCATCACACTACCAGTTCTACTCATATCTAAATGTTCTGTTATTCAGCTATGTCATCTAACAGTCTTATCTGTTCTGGCATTAGCCCCTCACATGTTTTTTTTTTTTTTTTTTTAATACAAAGATGTAGTAATTTACCCATTTTTATGCTTTTCTCAAAATGCTCCATAAACCTATTCCAACAGCTGAGTCTTTGGAAGGAAATACACATCCAGCCAGGTGTGTATATTAGCATCAAGCTCAGGTTGACAGGAACCATATTTTTCCTGAAAAGCATGATTGAAGAAGCCAGTTTTACAGACGAAGAGCTCATGACCAGTTTCTTTCAAGGTTCAGCTCAAGTTTGACAGCTTGAAGAATTTCATGTAGCAAATGGCAAAATATTCTTTTAAAATTTTCAACTGGTATCACAATCATTGCGGGTTTCCAAACATACCCACAACCCAGTACCAGTTAAAGCCATGGGAAGCATTGCTGCCACAGCTTTGGTGCTGCACAGCCTCTAAGGAGAGCATGTGGCTGATTGTGTTCTTGAAAACCTCTACCCAGCAGGATTCTGTTTTTTGTTAGTTTTAAGTGCAGACCACATGGCAGAATACAAAAATCAAAGCACACATTTTTACATGCTACAAGTATTACAGTTTTTGACCAAACTGCTTCATGCTTGGATGTTATCTTTTGGGTTGATGGGTTCCACAGGAAACCAGCTGTGTAATTAGAGATGTTTTTGCATGTCTGTACCAAAGTTGCAGCCTGAGGATGCCCAGAAGAGAGATATTCTTGTGTATGTGTGTTTTCTCTGCAGGTGCTGAATTTTTAAGGAGAGAAATGTTCAGCTTGAGCAAACATGATTAATAATTGTGAGATGTTTATTTGCGAACAGACAAGTGTTGGCAACACAGACTCCAAAGCAGAAATTATTACATTAGAGAAGTGCTATGGGATTCAGGGCTTCATTTTTTTCCTTACAGGCCTAGCCCTTTCTTCGAACATTTTTTCTTTGGAATTTCAACATTTTATTTATTTGTATAAAAACACTATATAATATACTTTCTCCATCTAACTTCATATTTCATTGTGCTTCTCCCTTCTACTATGTGATGATAAATAACAACCCTGAAAAACAAAAGGGTACTTTGGTAATGATCTTCACCATCCTCTCAACAAACTTCTGTCCTTATACCCATAATATTTTAAAGTACTTACTTTTTAACTATCTGCTATTTCTACTGTAATCTAACACTCCCAAGGGCACAGGCCATGTCATTTTGTCATTGTCTCCTGACTGACTGACACATTTTTAGCTATGATTTTTTATATTATTTGTGAGCCTGGTCAATGACAGAAACTGATAATCTTAGTTATAAACCTTTATCTTTTCATCACAGTCCTGGAAAATACTTTTCCCTTTTATATTCTCCTATAACATTATACACTCACTATATTCTTGGAATATGGGATATGATAATAATTAACATAATTGTCTTAGAGCTTACAAGAGGTTTAGAAATCATGTTATCCGAAGGAAAGATAATCAATCAAATTAAGGTCCAGAGAGATGACCTGACTTGTCTAGTACCATATTGGTAGGTTTTAGTTTCAGTTGTTGTTTGATTATGTATATATTTAATTTGGTGGTATTTCAAGAATCTTTTCCTGAACACTAAGATCAAGCATGGAAATATAATTACTATCATTATCCAATTCATTCTTCAAGAACTGGTCTTTACTTTTTTATTCATTAAAGTAGAATTCTTATTTTTTAAGGATTTGAGATCATCTTTGTTTTTTGTATACTGGCATCCTATAAAGTTATACAAATAATTCATAAATTGATTATGTGCCTTTTTAAATATCTTTTAAGAAAGCATCTAGTTTGTGTCTGAATTTATTTACTTCATTCTGGAATTGATATAATTTTGTGTTATAGAGTTCAGATGAAAATTTTCTGGACTTTGAACTTGCACTAATTCAAGCTTAGATTTTTAATGTTTATATCATCAATATTTTCCACTTACTAGCTTATTATCTAGCTTTCTATTCCTTTGTGTTTGTCATTTGGGTTTTTTTTTTTTTTTTTTTAATTTTTTTATTTTTCGGTACGCGGGCCTCTCACTGATGTGGCCTCTCCTGTTGCGGAGCACAGGCTCCGGACGTGCAGGCTCAGCGGCCATGGTTCACGGGCCCAGCCGCTCCGCGGCATGTGGGATCTTCCCGGACCGGGGCACGAACCCGTGTTCCCTGCATCGGCAGGCGGACTCTCAACCACTGTGCCACCAGGGAAGCCCTGTCATTTGGGTTTTTAAAAACAGCTGGCGTATTTATCGCTTATTTATATCCTCTGCATATACATACCTCAAAGCTGTGTAAATGGCAAGCCTAGAATAATAATTTTCATTTCTAAGTCAGTTGTTTGGAGTGCAAATCACAGACCCAGGGAAGTCAGATTTTTAAGTGTGGGTGATATACATACTGAATGCTATTAGTATCATATTATAGGTACATTACAGGTTAAATGGGGTTTTGTGAATTATTGTCCAGTTTTATTATACTTTCAATTAGAAAAAATTATTTTTAATTCTAACAGAGAACTTAAAAAAATGCCCTTTCTTCAGTACTGGTGATTCTCTAAGTGGCAAAAAGGACTGTGGCTATGAGGTAGATACTTCTGGGATTTAAAACTTGTTAAATTTCTGTGTCTGAATAAGAGAAATCAGATGGCTATGTATATATCCAGATAGTCTAACTTGGGAGCAAAGGACATTTGCCTCCATGGCTTAAAGATTCTTAATGTTCACTCCTCCAGATTTACTCTTTCCACCCATTTTTGTATTATTGTTATTATTATTGCTGTAATACATATCTATGGTGGAAAAAGGAACAGCAAGGTGTAAAGTGAAATGTTAAAGTTTCCCTCTTTCATTCCAGTCTACAGACGTAATTAGTGTGATTAATAGCTTCTTGTGTATTTTAACAGAACTTTTATGTACCTACAAGTATACTTCGTTAGTTTATCTCAATCTCAGTTTTTCTCTCTGAATATACCATTTACAAGTCTGGTCTTAATGAACACTGGATTGCCGGCATCTCAGTTTCAAAGTGTCCTAGAATTTTGGTATTCTTAATTTACATTCCATGAGTATTTCAAAAGCCCAGAAATAGCAGAAGCAAAGTCAGGGAATCACTGGAGTAGTAATTAGTAAAATTTTATTTTGCTCTATTATTTTATTTATAATATTGTACACACACTAAAGAGACAGTTTGCAAACTGGGAGCACTCAAACCAAAACATGGAAGGAGGCTCAGGGGTATGTGGTTATAAAGCAGCTTATATAGTGAGAAACCAGTCACTGTATATTCTTCACAATGATTGGTTATGATATTAGAATTTTCTTAAATGGTAGGGAATTGGTTAGTAGTCACCTCATATCAACCTTGGGAAACAGTTTAAGTTTGCTTATGATTTCCAGAGGCATAAGCAAGATACGACCCAGTGATTCTGATAGATGTCATTTGGCCTATGAGTGGCTGCTGATAGGCATTTAAAACCTTTGAGCATATACAACGCACTAGAGAGCTTAATATGGTGACTAAAAGGGAACAATAGCCAAGGATCAAAAAATTTCCTGGAGCAGAGATTCCCAGGAGCCAAGATTTAACCAATTAAATAACTTAAATGGGTTATAATTTTTTTAAAGTTATTTACATGGGCACACCCTGATGTATTAGCAATCACATATACTCATGATTACTTAGGACAGGATGGATATGAAGATATTTTATTTCAGGAGATGGTGATGCAGATGAGCTTCCACCTAAATTAGACCTCCGTATGATGTGAGCAATCAGGTATGAGAGGTGTTTCTGTGGTAACAAAAGAAAAACAAAGCTTAGTAGTTTGAACAAATTGTAAATTCAGCTTCTGAGTTTGGAGAGCAGTCAGTTGAAAACATTTCTAGATTTTGAGTTTGAAGCCTCTCTAGATGGTGGAATGAGGATGGCATTTTCTGTCTGATGGATTTTTCTGGTTTGCAGTTTGAATGCCTTTGATGATGTCATCAGGGGTTCTGCCGAGCTTTCTTGAGTGGCCCATACAGCAACAGGCATAAAGTTTGTCCATATGCAACCTGTTGTGTTTTTCTTGAAGTTTACAGGTAGACAAAACCTCAAAGACACTTAACAGGATTAGAATCTCATAATGGATACACTATAGTTTTCTATTAAAACATAATTTTTTATAGTAATTCCATTTTTATCAAATAATACTTATAATGAAACTGATTTGTTTGTGAAATAAGCCTAGCCTTATTGAACTGGCTTGATTATATAGATAAATGGAGTCAGAATAGTAATTCTAGGCATATTCTCAAATATGACATTTCAGTCAAAGTTTTGGTTATATACAAGGGGCTTTACTGGCTCCATAAAGTCAACCTTGGCTCTTTAAAATTGTCTGGTAATAAGGAAACTCAGATTAGACCTTTAGAGTCTCTTTAGGCTAAGAAACTAGGTAAGGACTTGTCCAATTTTGCTCTGTTACAAGGAGAATATATTCTTATTGAATTTATGTAAATGTCTATATTGTCATGAACAATAAGAATACTTAATAAGAGTTTCAGAATTCTAGAAGTATCCGGTAGGGAGAAAAAGATAAATGTTTCAACCTTTGTTGCAAAGATACACTTTACCAAATTGTTGTAAGCTATAGAAAGCTTGAAAGAACAGAGAAAAAAGGGTTGTTTAAATCTGGAAAACAAAACATTAAATAACTAGCAATGTTTTAAATGAAGTCATAATTATAATCATCTTTATCAGTTCATTCAGACTTGTGTAATTAATTCTTGTTTTGCTTGATCTTGGGTTAACAGCTTTATGAATCAGTTTTCCATTAAAGTTTTTAGAAATTCTTTCCCAGTTTGATGTTATAATCTTAAAGTTATTAGAAACTTGCATTCTAGAGTGTTTGTCAGACTCTTTCCTATGGATCTCTTTGAAGATGAAGCATTTTTTTTTTTTTTTTTGCGGTACGTGGGCCTCTCACTGCCGCGGCCTCTCCCGTCGCGGAGCACAGGCTCCGGACGCGCAGGCTCAGCGGCCACGGCTCACGGGCCCAGCCGCTCCGCGGCATGCGGGATCCTCCCAGACCGGGGCACGAACCCGCGTCCCCCGCATCGGCAGGCGGGCTCTCAACCGCTGCACCACCAGGGAAGCCCGATGAAGCATTTTTGTAGGAACACTTTTGCAAAAGCATGAAAGTAAAGCAATAACTGTGAGTGACAACAGGCCTAAGAACAGCCATGGTTAAAGATCTAGTGAGAGTTCATAATAATATAATTGTCAAGGAAATTTGGTTATTTTTGTGATATACAATATTTTAAGATAAAATTTAAAATTTAAGATGGAATTATGATACAACATTATATTAGAACATAACAGATTTCTAAGAATTTCATGTAATTTCTGATTTATTTTAGTAATATATATCCTATATAAATATGATCTAAGAAGGCTAAACATTACTTTTTACTTGATAATGTTTCCCATGCAATTTAATACATCAAATAAGCCTAAATTAAATAATAGTTCTTTATTTTTTATTTTTTTATTTTTTTGCGGTACGTGGGCCTCTCAGCGCTGTGGCCTCTCCCGCTGCGGAGCACAGGCTCCGGACGCGCAGGCCTAGCGGCCATGGCCCACGGGCCCAGCTGCTCCGTGGCACATGATCCTCCCGGACCGGTACACGAACCCGCGTTTCCTGCACCGACAGGCAGACCCCCAACCACTGCACCACCAGGGAAGCCCTAACTAACTGTTCTTTTTTTTTTACTTCATTCAGAATTTGATTTGGGGAAGTTTGTTAAAAATACCAAAAGATTTAAAACACTTGATCAAATAGATCATAGATCACTGTGAAACAATACTTAGTTATCCATTTAATTAAAGTTACAATTAAAAGATTTCAAAGGCCAATACAGAAAGTTACATAGTTGTAAAAAACAGAAAAAACTTCGTTCTTTTAATATTGAAAAAAATGTTTTGTTTTGTTTTTTTCCTAAGTAATCAAAGACCTGATAAAGACAAGGTGAAGCACAGGAAATTACTTTCACAAGACATAGAATTTTTGTTTCCTAGGCAGATTACATTAAAGGTAAAGAAAAACCTTTGTTTACAATTTCTTATTAAGAGCAGATCAATAATTAAAATTTTTTTGTGATTTAACAGAGAGAAAATCAAATTCTAATTTTGCACCAGTATACTTTTAGTATTAAAACTTTTTAAATTGAAGTATAATTGATTTACAATATTATATTAGTTTCAGGTGTACAACATAGTTGTAACTGAGTAGGACCTTATGGGGCCTTCCCCGGACAGGCTTTTCCCCCATATCCTCTGCTTTAGCTCCTCTCCGAAGTACCTAGATAACAGTATTTGATGCACATTTCCTGAGTTGTTTTACAGATGTGAAAAACCCCCACCAAATGCAAGATGTTAACTATCAATACTTGATGACCATGAGCACATAGGCCCAGGCCTCCTGGAGCCTAAGGACTGATAATGTTAACCCCTGTGACACCACCCTGTTACCTCACCATCAGCCAATCAGAGAACTGTGCATGAGCTGATCACTTACCCTGCAACCCCCCTCCCTCACCTGGCCTCTAAAAACGCTTTGCCGAAACCCTTCAGGGAGCTTAGGGCTTTCTAAGGCGTGAGCCACCTGTCTCCTTGCAAGGCCTTGCAATAAACCTTTCTCTGCCCCAGACTCCGACATTTCTGTTTGTTTGGCATCGCTGTGCATTGGGCACAGGAATGTTAACACAGTGATTCAGTATTTTTACACATTATAGTTCATTCAAAGTTATTACAAAATAATGGCTATATTGCCTTGCTGTACAGTATATCTTTGTTGCTTATTTATTTTATACATAGTAGTTTGTGTCTCTTGCTCCCATAGTGTATCTCACCCCTTCCTCTATCTCTTTTTTAAATTAAATAAATTCCTTTCACTCTTAGCTTGACCACATATAAGATTTCTTTTCTCAAGATCCCTTTTCCACAAACCTTCTGCAACTTTCTATATTCACTTAGCTTTTGTTCTTTTTTCCTTTCTTATTCTAGAATAATCATTGTAATTTAGGACAAAATTTCTTTCTTTTTTTGCCTTACCAAAAACAAACCAACCCCAAACACTTGTCCTTTATACATTTTCTTTAAAAAAAAACCACATTCTATTTTTCTTACCTACTTATTTTATACTGTCATTTTCTTTTGCCCTTATTGTTTCTACTACTTTTATTTTTACATATTGATTATAAACTTTAACATTTGTAATCTTTGCTTTCCAGTGAAAACTAAGAAGCAGGCAATTTTGAACTGCCTATCATTTATTACCATCCTGTAGTAGATTAGCAAATTCATAAATATGTAATTATAAAAACATTTTTGAAGATATGTTTTTTATAGTATAATTTTTTAATGTGACGAGACATGTTTATTAATAGCCTCAAATATCTTTCATTTCTCTATAAAAATTAAGAAGCCAAAGGTGGATAAACGTATGATCAGTAATTAGTGTTTCAGTATTTTATCTTCTTTGGAAATGATTTAGATATTGAATGAGTAAACCTTATCTAGTTTAACTTACTATAAACTTTTATCTTATTTACACTGATTTAAATTACTTGTTTTTAACAATTATGCTTAGATTACACATAAAACAGCTATCATCTTAGTTTTCTTGCAGACAAATTTTGAAGATATGCCTGCTTTCATTAAAATAACAAACTTAAACTAGTTTTTATTTATAAAAGATTACCCCAGATCATGTGAACTTAAAAAACATTTGTGTTATTTTTGAGGAATACTGAATTTTTATAAAAATTTCTCTTTAAGCCAATTAAATACAGCTCTTTAGAAATGGATTATGCAATATCATCTGAAGGTAGAAAAATATCACATATCTAAAACATATGAACATAGACATAAATATACAGACAGATGCAAGCAGAGATCATATAGCTTTTGTTTTAAAAAGTCTAGCCATGTCTCATAAAACTCGAGTTGGATCGAAATTGTATTTCTGGCGGACAAAGTTAACTTTTCCTGCTCAGACAGCCAAAGGTTTTCACTAAAGATTTTTTTATTGGCATGCTGAGAGCTGTTTTTGTTTTTGCTTTTGTTTTGTAACATCTTTATTGAAGTATAATTGCCTTACAATGTGTTAATTTCTGCTGTATAACAGAGTGAACTAGCCAAACATATACACCATATCCCCATATCCCCTCCCTCTTGTGTCTCCCTCCCACCCTTCCTATCCTACCCCTCTAGGTGGTAACAAAGCACTGAGCTGATCTCCCTGTGCTATGCGACTGCTTCCCACTAGCTATCTATTTTACATTTGGTAGTGTATATATGTCAATGCTACTCTTTCACTTTGTCCTGCTCCTAGGTTTTTCAGAAACATTTTATTTTATTTTTTAAGATTCCATATCTATGTGATAGCATAAGGTATTTATTTTTCTCTTTCTGACTTCACTCTGTGTGACAGACTCTAGATCCATCCACCTTACCACAAATAACTCAATTTCGTTTCTTTAATGGCTGAGTATATTCCATTGTATATATATGCCACATCTTCTTTATCCATTCATCTGTCAATGGACACTTAGGTTGCTTCCATGTCCTGGCTATTGTAAATAGAGCTGCAATGAACATTGTGGTACCTGACTCTTTTTGAATTATGATTTTCTCAGGGTATATGCCCAGAAGTGGGATTGCTGGGTCATATGGCAAGTTCTATTTTTAGTTTTTTAATGAACCTCCATCCTGTTCTCCATAGTGGCTGTATCAATTTACATTCCCACCAAAGAGCAAGAGGGTTCCCTTTTCTCCACACCCTCTCCAGAATTTATTGTTTGTAGATTTTTTGATGATGGCCATTTTGACCGGTGTGAGGTGATACCTCATTGTAGTTTTGATTTGCATTTCTCTAATGATTAGTGATGTTGAGCAACTTTTCATGTGTTTGTTGGCAATCTGTATATCTTCTATAGAGTAATGTCTATTTAGGTCTTCTGCCCATTTTTGGATTGGGTTGTTTTTTTGATATTGAGCTGCATGAGCTGCTTATATATTTTGGAGACTAATCCTTTGTCAGTTGCTTTGTTTGCAAGTATTTTCTCCCATTCTGAGGGTTACCTTTTCATCTTGTTAATGATTTCCTTTGCTGTTCAACAGCTTTTAAATTTCGTTAGGTCCATTTTTTTTAATTTTTGTTTTTATTTCCATTTCTCTAGGTGGTGGGTCAAAAGGATCTTGCTATGATTTATGTCAGAGAGTGTTCTTCCTATGTTTTCCTTAAGAGTTCGATAGTGTCTGGCCTTACATTTAGGTCTTTAATCCATTTTGAGTTGTATTTTTGTGTGTGGTGTTAGGAAGTGTTCTAATTTCATTCTTTTACATGTAGCTGTCCAGTTTTCCCAGCACCACTTATTGAAGAGGCTGTCTTTTCTCCATTGTATATTCTTGTCTACTTTATCAAAAATAAGCTGACCATAGGTGCATGGGTTTAGCTCTGGGCTTCCTATCCTGTTCCATTGATCTATATTTCTGTTTTTGTGCCTGTACTATACTGTCTTGATTACTGTAGCTTTGTAGTATAGTCTGAAGTCAGGGAGCCTGATTCCTCCAGCTCCCTTTTTCTTTCTCAAGACAGCTTTGGCTATTTGGGGTCTTTAGTGTTTCCATACAAATTGTGAAATTTTTTGTTCTAGTTCTATGAAAAATGCCATTGGTAGTTTTATAGGGATTGCATTGAGTCTGTAGATTGCTTAGGGTAGTATAGTCATTTTCACAATGTTGATTCTTCCAATCTAAGAACATGGTATATTTCTCCATCTGTTTGTATCATGTTTAATTTAGTTTTTCATTGTCTTACAGTTTTCTGCATACAGGTCTTTTGTCTCCTTAGGTAGATTTATTCCTAGGTATTTTATTCTTTTTGTTGGAATGGTAAATGGAAGTGCTTCCTTAATTTCTCATTCAGATTTTTCACCATCAGTGTATAGGAATGCAAGAGATTTCTGTGCATTACTTTTGTATCCTTCTACTTACCAAATTCATTGTTTAGCTCTAGTAGTTTTCTGGTAGTATCTTTAGGATTCTCTATGTATAGTATTGTGTCATCTGCAAATAGTGACAATTTTACTTCTTCTTTTCTGATTTCAATCCCTTTTATTTCTTTTTCTTCTCTGATTGCTGTGGCTAAAACTTCCAAAACTATGCTGAATAATAGTGGTGAGAGTGGGCAACCTTTTCTTGTACCTGATCTTAGAGGAAATGGTTTCAGTTTCTCACTATTGAGAACGATGTGGATTTGTCATATATGGCCTTTATTATGTTGAGGTAAGTTCCTTCTATACCTACTTTCTGGTGGGTTTTTATCATAAACGGGTGTTGAATTTTGTCAAAAGCTTTTTCTGCATCTATTGAGATGATCATATGGTTTTTCTCCTTCCATTTGTTAATATGGTATATCACATTGATTGATTTGCATATACTGAAGAATCCTTGCATTCCTGGGATAAACCCCACTTGATTATGGTGTATGATCCTTTTAATGTGCTGTTGGATTCTGTTTCCTAGTATTTTATGGAGGATTTTTGCATCTACGTTCATCAGGGATATTGGCCTGTAATTTTCTTTCTTTGTGACATCTTTGTCTGGTTTTGGTATCAGGGTGATGGTGGCCTCGTAGAATGAGTTTGGGAGTGTTCCTCCCTCTGCTATATTTTGGAAGAGGTTGAGAAGCATAGGTGTTAGCTCTTCTCTAAATGTTTGAAGTATTTGCCTGTGAAGCCATCTGGTCCTAGGCTTTTGTTTCTTGGAAGATTTTTAATCACAGTCTCAATTTCAGTGCTTGTGATTGGTCTGTTTATATTTTCTCTTCCTTCCTGGTTCAGTCTCGGAATGTTGTGCTTTTCTAAGACTGTGTCCAGTTCTTCCAGGTTGTCCATTTTATTGGCATATAGTTGCTTGTCGTAATCTCTCATGATCCTTTGTATTTCTGTAGTGTCAGTTTTTACTTCTCCTTTTTCATTTCTAATTCTATTGATTTGAGTCTTCTCCATTTTTTTCTTGATGAGTCTGGCTAATGGTTTATCAGTTTTTCAAAGAACCAGCTTTTAATTTTATTGATCTTTGCTGTCGTTTTCTTCATTTCTTTTTCATTTATTTCTGATCTGATCTTTAAGATTTCTTTCCTTCTGCTAATTTTGCAGATTTTCTGTTCTTCTTTCTCTAATTGCTTTAGGTGTAAGGTTAGGTTGTTTATTTGAGCTTTTTCTTGTTTCTTGAGGTAGGATTGTATTGCTATCAACTTCTCTCTTAGAACTGCTTTTGCTACATCTCATAGATTTTGAGTCATCATGTTTTCATTATCATTTGTTTCTAGGTATTTTTTGATTTCCTCTTTGATTTCTTCAGTGATTTCTTGGTTATTTAGTAGTGTATTATTTAGCCTCCATGTGTTTGTAGTTTTACAGATTTTTCCGTGTAATTGACATCTAGTCTCACAGTGTTGTGGTCAGAAAAGATACTTGATATGATTTCAGTTTTCTTAAATTTACCAAGGCTTGATTTGTGACCCAAGATATGATCTATCCTGGAGAGTGTTCCATGAGCACTAGAGAAGAAAGTGTAACCTGCTGTTTTTGGATGGAATGTCCTATAAATATCAATTAAGTCCATCATGTATAATGTATCATTTAAAGCTTGTGTTTCCTTATTTATTTTCATTTTGGATGATCTGTCCATTAGTGAAAGTGGGGTGTTAAAGTTCCCCACTATTATTGTGTTACTGTTGTTTTCCCCTTATATGGCTGTTAGCATTTGCCTTACGTATTGAGGTACTCCTATGTTTGGTGCATAAATGTTTACAATTTTTATATCCTCTTCTTGGATTGATCCCTTGATCATTATGTAGTGTCCTTCTTTGTCTCTTGTTCTGGTCTTTATTTTAAAGTCTATTTTGTCTGATATGAGAATTGCTACTCCAGCTTTCTTTTGATTTCCAATTGTATAGAATATCTTTTGCCATCCCCTTACTTTCAGTCTGTATGTGCCCCTGGGTCTGAAGTGGGTCTCTTGTAGACAGCATAATTATGGGTCTTGTTTTTGTATCCATTCAGCCAGTGTTTGTCTTTTGGTTGGAGCATTTAACGCATTTAATGTAAGGTAATTATCGATATGTATGTTTCTATTACCAATTTTTTTTTTTAGTGGTAAAGTATTTTTTAAAATTTTTATTTATTTTGTTTATTTATTTTTGCCTGTGTTGAGTTGTCATTGCTGTTAGAAGCCTTTCTCTACCTGCAGCGAGTGGAGGCTACTCTTCATTGTGGTGCCCGGGCTTCTCCTTGCGGTGGCTTCTCTTATTTGCAGCACGGGCCCTAGGCACATGGGCTTCAGCAGCTGTGGCACTAAGCCTCAGTAGTTGTAGCACACAGGCTCAGTTGCTTTGTGGCATGTGGGACCTTCCTGGACCAGGGATCAAACCCCTGTCCCCTGCATTGGCAGACGGATTCTTAAACACTATGTCACCAGGGAAGTCCATATTACCATTTTCTTAATTGTTTTAGGTTTGTTTTTGTAGGTCTTTTCCTTCTCTTGTGTTTCCTGTCTAGAGAAGTTCCTTTAGCATTTGTTGTCAAGCTGGTTTGGTGGTGCTGAATTCTCTTAGCTTTTGTTTGTCTGTAAAGTTTTAAATTTCTCCATTGAATCTAAATGAGATCCTTGCTGGGTAGAGTAATCTTGGATGTAGGTTTTTCCCTTTCATCACTTTAAATATGTCTTGCAACTCCCTTCTGGCTTGCAGTTTCTGCTGAAAGGTCAGCTGTTAACCTTATGGGGATTCCCTTGTATGTTATTTGTTGCTTTTCCCCTGCTGCTTTTAATATTTTTTCTTTGTGTTTAATTTTTGATAGTTTGATTAATATGTGTCTTGAAGTGTTTCTCCTTGGATTTATTCTGTATGGGACTCTCTGAGCTTCCTGGATTTCATTGACTATTTCCTTTCCCATGTTAGGGAAATTTTCAACTATAATCTCTTCAAATATTTTCTCAGACCCTTTCTTTTCCTCTTCTCCTTCTGGGATCCCTAGAATTTGAATGTTGGTGCGTTTAATGTTGTCCCAGAGGTCTCTGAGACTGTCCTCAATTCTTTTCATTCTTTTTTCTTTATTCTGCTCTGCAGTAGTTATTTCCACTATTTTATCTTCCAAGTCACTTATCTGGTAATCTGCCTCAGTTATTCTGCTGTTGATTTCTTCCAGAAAGTTTTTAATTTCATTTATTGTGTTGTTCATCACTGTTTGTTTGCTCTTTAGTTCTTCCAGGTCATTGTTAAACGTTTCTTGTATTTTCTCCATTCTATTTCCAAGATTTTGGATCATCTTGACTATCATTACTCTGAATTCTTTTTCAGTTAGACAGCCTAATTCCTCTTCATTTGTTTGGTCTGGTGGGTGTTTACCTTGCTCCTTCATCTGCTGTGTATTTCTCTGTCTTCTTATTTTGCTTAACTTACTGTGTTTGGTGTCTCCTTTTCGCAGGCTGCAGGTTCGTAGTTCCTCTTGTTTTTGGTGTCTGCCCACAGTGGGTAAGGTTGGTTCAGTGGGTTGTGTAGGCTTCCTGGTAGAGGGGACTGGTGCCTGTGTTTTGGTGAATGGGGCTGGATCTTGTCTTTCTGGTGGGCAGGGCTGCCTCCGGTGGTATGTTTTGGGTTGTCTGTGAACTTAGTATGATTTTAGGCAGCCTCTCTGCTAATGGGTGCGGTTGTGTTCCTGTCTTGCTAGTAGTTCGGCATGGGGCATCCGGCACTGGAACTTACTGGCCATTGGGTGGAGCTGGGTCTTGTCGTAGAGATCGAGATCTCTTTGAGAGCTCTTGCTGATTGATATTACATAGGGCCGGGGGGTCTCTGGTGGTCCAGTATCCTCAACTTGGCTCTCTTTACTCAGAGGCTCAGGCCTGACACCTGGCCGGAGCACAAAGACCCTGTCAACAACACGGCTCAGAAGAAAAGGGGGAAAATTTTTTTTTTAAAAGAAAAGAAAATTATTAAAACAAAAAAAGTTTTAATATGAAAAAGTAATAAAAGAGAGCAACCAAACCAATAAAGAAATCCACCAATGATAACAAGCACTAAAAACCATACTAAGATATACATAAAATTCAGAAACAAGTCAGTTGCAGATAGCAAACCCCATGTTTACAATTGCTCCCAAAGTCCACCGCCTCAATTTTGGGTTGATTCATTGTCTATTCAGGTATTCCACAGATGCAGGGTACCTCCCATTGATTGTGGGGATTTAATCTGCTGCTCCTGAGGCTGCACGGAGAAATTTCCCTTTCTCTTCTTTGTTCGCACAGCTCCTGGGGTTCAGCTTTGGGTTTGGCCCCACCTCTGAGTGTAGGTCGCCATCAGGCTTCTGTTCCTGCCCAGACAGGATGGGGTTAAAGTAGCCGCTGATTAGGGGGCTCTGGCTCACTCAGGCTGGGGCTTAGGGAGGGTAAGGTAGTTAGAATTGGAATGCAGGGTGAGCCTATGGTGGCAGAGGCCCATGTGACTTTGCAACTGCCTGAGGCACGCTGTGTGTTCTCCTGGGGAAGTTTTCCCTGGATCACGGGACCCTGGCAGTGGCAGGCTGCAGAGGCTCCTGGGGGTGGGGGGTGGGGCTAGTGACCTGTGCTTGCACACAGGATTCTTGGTGGCAACAGCAACAGCATTAGCGTTTCATGCCCGTATATGGTGTCTAGCTGATAGCCACTGCTCGCGCTCGTCTCTGGAGCTCGTTTAGGTGGTGCTCTGCCTTCTGTGAGCAGACAGGGAAGGAATCCCCTCTCCTTGTGCACCCCGAAACAATGGTCTCTTGCCTCTTAGGCAGGTCCAGAGTTTTCCTGGACTCCCTCCCAGCTAGCTGTGGCACACTAGCCCCCTTCAGGCTGTATTCACGCCGCCAACCCCAGTCCTCTCCCTGGGGTCTGATCTCCAAAGCCCGAGCCTCAGCTCCCAGCCCCCACCCGCCCCGGTGGGTGAGCAGACCTCTCAGGCTGGTGAGTGCTGGTCAGCACCAATCGTCTGTGTGGGAATCTCTCCGCTTTGCCCTCTGCACTCCTATTGGTGTGCTCTCCTCCGTGTCTCTGAAATTTCCCCTCCGTCCACCCCCTGACTCCACCAGTGAAGGGGCTTCCTAGTGTGTGGAAACTTTTCCTCCTTCACAGGTCCCTCCCAGAAGTGCAGGTCCCGTCCTTATTCTTTTGTCTGTGTTTTTTTCTTTTTTCCTTGCCCTACCCAGGTATGTGGGGATTTTCTTGCCTTTTGGGAAGTCTGAGGTTTTCTGCCAGCGTTCAGTAGGTGTTCTGTAGGAGTTGTTCCACATATCCATGTATTTTTGATGTATTTGTGGGGAGGAAGGTGATCTCCATGGCTTATTCCTCTGCCGTCTTGAAGGCCACCTCTCTGAGCTGTTTTTGGAGTCATTTTGTCTTTTAGAAGCTTCTGTGTACCAATCAAAGAATGCATTCCATTGTCTCTGAGAGGTTTGGAATCCTCTCTTTTAAGGGTTCTCTTTAAGTTGGCGTTACCTAAGATAAAGTTCCCCAAAGTGGCTACTACAGTTCCAAAAGTTCACTTTTCTCCCAAAGACACAAGAGCTTGGCTCGTAGACCAGGTGGAACCCATCTTTGTCTCTAGATTTTCTAAGACGTCTTAACTGTGAGGGGCTCTGTTTTCCAACAGCAGTTCTAAAACATAGGGAATCACATGTTTTTTCCCTTTTTGAGCAGATTAGGATGACTTATCAAGAAGCGTTGATAAACAAAATGCAGGTGTGCACAATAAAATCTAAGTGCTCAAAACAAAAAGAGAGCAGAGAGCTGGAATCCAAGAGAGACTTAATCTCAAATTCCGGGTTAGTGAGAAAGCAGAGACCTCAATGAGCTCTGTGGGTATCAGTACCTGTTAGCTTACTGGCCTCAGTCATTGGGCGTCTTCTGTGGATCCCACTTCTGATGCCATGAAATGTCAACAGTTTAAGAACAACAGAAGTAAAACCAATGAATCTCTGAGGCAGTAATCAGTAAAAATTTATTGTGCACACACCAAAAGGACAGTTTGCAAATCGGGAGCACTCCAACTAAAACGTGGCAGGAGGCTCAGGGGTATATCGTTATAAAACAGTTTATATAGTGAGAAAGCAGTCACTGTTTAAATCTTCACAGTGATTGGTTATAATATTAGAGTTTTCTTAAATGATGGGGAATTTTTTAGTGGTTACCTCATATCAACTTTGGGAAGCAGCTTAAATTTGCTTATGATTTCCAGAGGCATAAGCATGAAATGACCCAGGCTAAGTTTGTCTTGCAAAATAAGCTAAATTAAGCTTTGCTTGTTTGACTAAACTGGTTTTGTCTGCTCAGGGAATTTTTCAAGGCTGTCTCCGTTAGTTTTTGATTTTAACAAGTAGCAGCAGAGTTATCGCTGTCCTGAACTTAGAAGCAGCCCCTAGTTAATCATAATATTCCATACTGAGAAAAACCTATTTTTTTTTCAGGTGAAATCATTGCATTTCCTGGGGTACCTAACGGACTAACTAATTTACTAGCTTTCTAATCAGGGCAGCTAAATTTTCCTAGACACATTGTAGGTAATTGAATTCTACTGAACTTGGAAATACATCCAATTCTTACTCAAAAAGCTATCCTGATTGGATCAAATAGTTAAATGGACAAATGGAGGTGGGAGGAGAACCATACTTCAGAGAGCAGAACGAAAGTATCTGCTGTTTATCTCCCAGATTAATGAGTGCAGTCTCTTGGAAGAGTATTAACTCATTAAATAGTTCCCACTGTGATTCCTCAATGTAATTTCAGGCTAATCTGATGTTCAGAGACTTAAAACTTAACTGCAGAAGCTTATCATTTTAACCTATTGATAAAACTTTCAGGAACATTAGAAACATTTCTTAGACCATATAGGAGCAAGAAAGTAATACAAAGCTAAAGGCTCTTGTTGTGCAGAAGGTACTTAAAAATATTTTTTAGCTTATTTTACCGAATGTTAATTAAGTTGATCAATATGAGGCTAAAGTTTCATGTAAGCCTTGATTGGTGGTGAATTTGCCTCTGTGTCAAATTCTGAAGAGTTATGCTGTTGAATTAAAATCCACCCAGGAAGCATGTTCAGCATGTATTATAATGGGGAAACAAATTTAGTAAACTGCATGAAGAAAGAAAAGGCACGAAAATGAACATTCCAAACTCAGTTTTGGAGGGACTGTTCTGTGAGTGAGAGTAGTGGCACTATTACTCCAGGGCACATATTACACTATAGGTTAGGACCACAAAAGCATGTGGCCCTGCTCTATAGTCTATGGCTGTATTGTGACTCTGTTATTAGTGTCACAGATGAAGCATGAGTCTGATTACTGAGTGTGTAGCGCATTGCTTGTGAGACTTGGCTAAAGCCCCATGGCTGTGCATAGTTGAGCATAGAAATTACAGCATCAGCTCAATACTGATTCTGTAATTCACATTCACTCTTCTTAGCGGGAATTATTATTTTCCTGAAAAGGACTTTTAACCTCTCGTGCTCCCCAGCTGACCAGGAGGAGAATGAGGTTGAAGTGTTCAGTGGATTCCAGAAGGTCCCTAAAAGATTATTAAATGTTTAAAATAAAAGCTTTCCAAGGGTGGTAGAAATATAGTGACCATCAGAGTTATTTTAGGAGACTATATATAAATCTGAGCAGGAGGTAGGGCTTTGAAAGTAGCCTGAAATTTGAACCTAGGCTTCACTGCGCACTAGCAATGTAACTTTGGGAAATTATTTGATCTAGTGAATATTCTTCTTCTTCATCTGGATCTGTAAAATATGGATATTTATATCAACTTCACAGAGTATTGTGATAAAAAGTGCTTCTTTTATTTTTTAACTTTTTTGGGGGGTATGCGGGCCTCTCACTGTTGTGGCCTCTCCCGTTGTGGAGCACAGGCTCTGGACACGCAGACTCAGCGGCCATGGCTCACGGGCCCGCCGCTCCGCGGCATGTGGGATCTTCCCGGACCGGGGCATGAACCCGTGTCCCCTGCATTGGCAGGCAGTCTCTCAACCACTGTGCCACCAGGGAAGACCAAAAGTGCTTCTTAAAGGGCATTATTACTAGCAATATACACAGTGTTAATGAACTATTTTCCATTTATTACAGCATGAGGGATTTCAGGGATTTCAGAAGTGAGACATTCTTGTCATGAGGATTTATAAATGGTGGAACTGATGCAATCTTCCATGGAAATCTTTAGATAAGTGATGTGTATTTAATATCTTTTTGTTCTTCTGTAACTCACTATTGTTTATTTTAGAATCTAAGCTCTTGGAAGCTAAGCACCATATCAGCGTACCATTGACTACCTCTACTGACAAATATGGGTAGAAAAATATGATCTATTAGGTGGCCTTAAATGTCCCCTAATGCATATGCATTTTATTGAAACCTTAATGGTGTTTCTATGCAATGTCAATTCAACTGTTGAAAAGTGACAAATTTAGATACATTCACCTCCTACAAAATGGCTGCAGTTTTGCAGCATTTTTTCCCTTTCTGTGTCAATGAAAGGAAGGACTGAGCCATATATCTGTGACTGGCTGGCACTAGCACTCTATGGGGAACCTTTGTTAGTTCCAATCAGCTTGACAACAGACACATCCAGGACTTTTTTTTCATCTTCTAAAAATAGGATCATGTTTCTCAGATGTTTTCAAATGGACAAATGCTACACTAAATTTATAATGGCTGTTTCTTATTTAAAAAAAGAGGAAACAAGTGAAAGTTGGGCACAGTGATAAAGTTGCCACTTACATTAACGAAAGTCTCCCAATCCTCTCTTTTCTGCTTGCCTACAACCCACTTTCTTTTATCTCTTGCTCTTGTCCCCAAGAACATCTACACATCATCATTTTAATATTGTTCTAAAAACCTATGGTTGCATGTAGTTTCTGGACCACAGTTGACACTAAATAATTTTATTTTTTGAGTGAGGATCTCCTTTTGGCTGTAGAATGCCACAGTATCCTAACTGGTGTGCCCAATGAGATCAAACAGTTTCTCATTGCACCAGCATTGAAAATCAGATCCTCCTTTCTACTTTTTTACGTTGTGAAAGGATTTTTAAAACTCAGTGTTGGATTTTCTTTCTTGAAAATTTTTCTTTTGATATTTTTCCCTTTAGTTTGGGGAATTTGAAGTGGCATGTAAAAATGCATGTGTGTGCATGTATGTGCATTTAAAAAGATGGAATTTGTAGTTCTAATATATAATTGCACTACTAATGAGCTATTTTTCAAGTGCCACAGTCTATTCCACAGAAAATATAATTGCATGTAGAATGATCTCCTAATAAAGAAATGGTTGCAATACCCTTGATTGTGAAACATGAGGAATTGAGATAAAATGTTTAGTTCGGTGCCTCTCACGAAATATCACAACCAAAAACTTCACTGAACATAAACCTAGATCAATACATTTCTGGTAGAAAAAAATTTAAACACAGCTTGTGAAGCAACTATGTAATAAACACATAGCTTAGTATGCTTGATGAAATATTCTTTAATAAAAATGTTCTTATGTGGCAGAAAGTAGACACAAAGCCCTGCCCTGGCTCTGTGAATTTAAAACTTATTATATGGGCTATATTATGATTAGAAGACATGACTGACACTTGCTTTTGAATATCACTAAAAGCAGAACTATAAAAAGTCTTTTCAAAATGCACAAAGAGGAAACACAGATAACTTATATGGAAAGAGGTAAACACCTCTGATAATTAACAAAATGCAGACTAAAAAATAAATTCCAAATCAAATTAGCAAAGGTGCAATAAATTTTAATGCCTGATACTGGGAGAGAGCAGAATGAGATAACTGTATCACACTACAGATAGGAATATAAATTGCTACAAGTTCTCTGGAGAGTATTAGGGAATGTGCTTCAGGGAGCTTAGAATGTGCCTAAATTACCAAAGATGTGGTTGAAGGTAAAGGTTTACCTTTACATTAGAAATAAACTAAATGTTCAATGATAATGGACTGGTTAAAGAAATGCCTTCATTCATTTAATAAATATTTTGTCTATACTCATTATGTGCCACACACTGTTCTAGTCTCTGGGGATATTGCTGGGGACAGATGACATGCACATGATTTGGTACTTACTATAGATTAAAATATTAGAGTATAATCATGTAGATTACATGGGGTTGTTGGTCATATGGTAAATATGTGTAATTTCATAAGAGACTGCCAAACTGTTTTTCAAAGTGGTTGTACCTCTTTGCATTCCCATTGGCTATATATGAGAGTTTTCGTTATTCTATATCCTTTCCAACATATTCTATAATTAGTCTTTATAATTTAACCCACTCTGGTGGGTGTGCAGGAACATCTCATTATGAATTTTTATTTGTATTAGCTTGATTATTAATGGTTTTGAGAATTGGTTTTGTTCTTATTAATCATTCTTTTAATTTCAATTCACCCATTTCTCTTACCACCCATCCCCCCCATCTATCAACTACCAATCTGTTCTCTGTATCTATGAGCTTGTTTTTTTTCTTTTGTTTGTTTTCTTAGATTCCACATATAAGAGAGATCCTATGGTTTTTGTCTTTCTCTGTGTGACTTATTTTACTTAGCAAAATGCCCTCCAAGCCCATCAATGTTTCACAAATGGCAAGATTTCATTCTTTCTTATGACTGAATAATATTCCATTTCATATATATATATATATATATATATATATATAAAATACATATACATACCACATTTTCTTTATCCATTCATCCATTGATGGACACTTAGGTTGTTTCCATATTTCCATATCTTGGCTATTGTAAACAATGCTGCAGTGAACATGGGGGTGTATATGTCTTTTCAAGTTAGTGTTTTCATTTTCTTTGGATACTCAGAAATGAATTTTCTGATCATATGATAGTTCTATTTTTAATATTTTGTGGAACCTCCATACTGTTTTCCACAGTGGCTGTGCCATTTTACATTCTCACTAATAGTGCACAGGGTTCTCTCTTCACCATGTCCTCACCAACACTTGTTATTTCTTATCTTTTTGATAATAGCCATTCTAACAGGTGTGAGGTGATATCTCATTGTGGTTTAATTTGTATTTCCCTGATGGTTACTGATGTTAAGCATTTTTTCATGTACCTGTTGGCCATCTCTGTGTCTTCTTTGGAAAAATGTCTATTCAGATCTTCTGCCCATTTTAAAAATTGTTTGTTTTTTGCTATTGAGCTGTATGAAGTCTTTATATATTTTGGGTATTAGCCTCTTGTCAGATATATGATATACAAATATTTTCTCCCATTCAGTATGTTGCCTTTTCATTTTGTTGATGGTTTCCTTTGATGCGCAGAAGCTTTTTAGTTTGATGTCCCACTTGTTTATTCTTGCTTTTGGTGTCAGATTAAAAAAATCATCACCAAGACCTATGTCGAGGAACTTACTGCCCATGTTTTTTTCTAGGAGTTTTATGGTTTCAGGTCTTACAATCAAGCCTTTAATCCATTTTGAGTTCATTTTTATGTATGGTGTAAAATAGTGTTGACATTTCATTCTTTTGCATGTGACTGTCTAGTTTTCCCAACACAATTTATTGAAAGGACTGTCCTTTCCTCATTTTATAATCTTTTGTCCTTTGTTTTAGATTAATTGACTATATATGCATGGGTTTATTTCTGGGGTCTCTGTTCTGTTTTTAATGCCAGTACCATTCTGTTTTAATTACTATAGCTTTGTAATATAGTTTGAAATCAGGGCTTATGTTTATTATTCATTACTATATGTTTTTTTAAATGAAGGGGTTATGGGCTGAATTGTGTAACCAAAATTCATAAGTTGAAGTGCTTAGTACCTCAGAATGTGACCTTATTTGAAGATAGGGTCTTTAAAGGGGTAATTAAGTTAAAATAAGGTTATTATGGTAGGCTCTAATTCATTATGACTGCTGTCCTTATAGAATAGGAAATTTGGACAGAGACATGCACAGAAGGAAGATCATGTGAAGACATAGGGATAACATGACCATCTACAGGCCAAGGAGAGAGGCCTGCCAGCACCTTGATCTCAGACTTCTAGCTTCCAGACTTGTGAGAAAATAAATTTCTGCTTTTTAAGCCACCCAGTCTGTGGTACTTTGTTATGGGAACCATCACAAACTAGTGCAAAGGGTCTTTGAACTTTTTGACCATTTTAAGTTAAGATACTGGTTTAAAACATATTCTTTATACATTTTTGATATTTTTTGTATATATATATATATATATATATATATATATATATATATATATATATATATATATATATATATATAGTGAACACTTTCTCCCAGTCTGTGGTGTGAATTTTTATTTTCTAATGATGACACTTTTGAAGTGCAGAAGGTTTTAATTTGTAAGAAGTCCAGTTTATCAATTTTAAAAATATTTAGTGCTTTTGGTGTTCTGTAGAAATATTTTATTTTACCTTAAGCTCAATAAGATATTGTTCCATGTTTTCTTTTAGTGATTTTCTAGCTCTAGTTTTACCTTTAAGTCTATGATTGTACTTTGAATTTTTAAAAAATATATGATGTATGGTAAGCATCAAGATTTATTTTCTTTCATGTGAAGGTACTGTTTTTCCACCTCCATTTACTGTGGACTACTACTGTCTTCTCTATTCAATTACCTGGCAAACATCAATTAACCCAACACATGTGGTTCTATTTCTGGACTCTCTATTCTGTTCCATTGATCTATACATCTTACCCATATGGCAATACCATATTATCTTGATAAAGGTCACTATATAGTATGTAATATATAGTATGTTTGTGGAATTTTATCGTTCAGGGTTTAAACATAATTTAGTCAAACTTGTCTTTAAATATTTCATGCTATTTGATTTTTGAAGTATTTTTTTCAAATTTAAGTTTTCTGTTATTTGTTGGTAGTATGTAGAACTAAAAGTAGATTTTTGTTTATTCTCTTTGTGTCTTGCACATGACTATATTCACTTTTTTTGTTGTTCTAATAGCTTTTGGTAGATTTCTTAGGATTTTCTATTTGTGCAATCATGTTATTTGTAAATCAGCTATCCTTCACCTTTCCAACTAGTATGTCTTTTCTTTTCCTTGCATTATTCCACTGGTTAAGATTTCAACATAATATAAAATACAAGTGTTGAGACTGAGTATGCTTTACTTCCCATCTTAGGGGAAGGTCTTAAATCTTTCACTATTAAATATGATATCACCTTTTTTTGTACATTACTTTTATCACTTTGAAGATATTTCCATCTACTTTTCTGAGAATTTTTATCATTAATGGTTATTAAATTTTATAAAGTGCTTTCTTGGACTCTGTTGAGATGATTGTATGATTTTTCTGCTTTAGTCTGTTATTATGGTGAATTACATTAATTGGTTTTCCAAACGTTACACCAATCTTATATTCCTAGGATAAATCACACTTGGTTATGATATTTATCTTCTTTAAATGTTGCTGAATTTGGTTTGCAAATATTTTATTGACTAGTTTTAGTGTTAAGGTAATGCTACCTTCATCAAATAAGTTGGGAATTATTTTTAAAAATCTGTTTTCTGAAAAAAACTTGCTTAAGATTGCAAACATTTTTTCCTTAAATGTTTGAGAAATTCCCCAGTAAAACCAGCTGGGTAGAGTTTTATTTGTGGGAAGGCTTTTAATTTCAAATGTCATATCTTTAATAGAAATTGTGCTATTCAAATTTTCTGTCTATTTTTGTGGCAGTGTGGTAAATTGTGTCATCCATGAATTTAAACATTTCACCTAAGTCATCTAAATCAATGATGTGTTGTTTACAGTGTTTATTATTAATGAAAGTCTCCACTTTCATTCCTGATATTGATAATTTTTGTTATTCCTAATCAATCTAGTTAGAGATTTATCAGTTTTATTGCTTCTATAAAAATAACCATCTTTAGGTTTCACTGTTTTTTCTCTTTTTTTTAATTTAAAATTTTATTGACTTCTGCTTTTACCTCTTTATTTCCTTCTTTCTACTTACTTGGGGTTCAATTTAGACTTATTTTTCTAGATTCTTAAGGTTGATCCTTCAATCGTCATTCTTGTCTTTCTCTTTTAATATACATGTTTAAATTTACAGATTCCCAATTAAACCCTGCTTTCATTTCACATACTTTTTTTGGATATTTTTCATTCTCAAAATATTTTCTAGTTTTCTTTTTGATTTCCCCTTTAATCAATAACTATTTTAAAAGTATGTTATTCAATTTCCAAATATTTGATATTTTTTTCCAGATATTAATTTGTTATTGATCCTTGTTGATCCTTGGTTTAAACTTTCTTTCTTCCTTCTTTCTTTCTTCCTTCTTTTCTTCCTTCCTTCCTTCCTTCCTTCTTTCTTTTCTTTATTTCTTTCTCTTTCTTTCTGTAGAATTTCAATCTTTTAAAAAATTCATTAACATTTGTTTCATTGTATGGCATATGGTCTATCTGGGTGAATGTTCCATATTCACATGAAAATTAAGTATATTATACCATTGTTAGGAGTAATGTTCTATAGTCAGTTAGGTCAAGTTGCTTGATAGTAGTGTTCAGGTTTTAAGTTTTCTTACTGATTTTCTGGTACTTGTTCAATGAATTCCTGAGAGAGGAGAATTAAAGTCTCCAACTCTATTTGTGGGGCTATTTCCACTTTTAGTTCTTGTACATTTTGCTTTATTTATTTTGAGACTCTTTTTTAGGTGCATACACATTTAAGATTTTTCTGTATTCTTAATGAATTAACTAACTTATTATCCTAAAGTATTTCTCTTTATCTCTGTTAGCATTTCTTGTACTGAAGCCTCCTTTGATAAATTTATCCCATCCAGCTTTCTTATGTTTACTGTATCTAGGGCCATTTTAAAATTTCAAACTATCTGTGTCTTTATATTAAAAGTGCACTTCTTATAGTTGGGTCTTTTGTATTTATCTAATCTGACTTTCTCTGCTTTTTTAATTGGAATGTTTAGACTATTTACTTTTAATGTATTGTCACTATGGTTGGGTTTATGTCTACTATTTTGCTATTTGTTTTTGTTGTTTTTCTTTTTTCCCCTCCTTTCTGCCTTGGTATTTAGTGAATATTTTTAAACATTCAATTTTATTGCCTCTGTTGGTTTATTACCTAAACGTCTTTGTTTTAATTTTTAATGATTATTCTATGGTTTATAATATGTAACTTTAATTTCTCACCATATTTTACCTTCACATAATGTTTTAACACTTCATATATAATGTAAGAACTTTAAAACAGGGTTTATATTTATATCCTACCACTATTCTTGTGCTATGGGAATAATATACTTTACTTTTAAATATGTGTGAACTCTACGATATATTATTTTATTTTAAATAGTCATTTATCTTTTAACTAAGTTTAAAAATGGTAAAATGTGTTTTATATTTACCCATATATTTATTCTTTCCAGTGTTCTTTATTCTTTTATGTAGGTCTTATTTTTCATCTGGAGTTATTTTCCTTCAGCCTAGAGAACTTTCTTTAATATTTCTTATAGTGCAAGTTTTCTAGTGATGAATTCCCCAGTTTTTATTTTCATGAAGATCTTTTTTGTCTTTATTTTTCAAGTATATTTTCATGGGATATAAAATTATAGGTTGACAGCTTTTTTTTTTTCACCAATGGTTTTGCAGTTTGATTATGATGTACTTTTGTTTTCTTTTCTTCTGTATTTTATCCTGCTTGGTGCTTATTGAGCCTCTTCAATCTATGGCTTTTGAATTTTCATAAAATTTGGGAACATTTCATCCCTCTTTCCTTAAATATATTTCTCCTTCTTCATTGTCTTTCTAGGACTCTAATTACATGTATGTTAAAGTATTTGGCATTGTCTCACAGGTTATTAATATTCTGTTGATAGTTTTAGGTCTTTTTCTTTGGTTTCGATAGTTTCTATTGCTATGTCTTCAAGCTTACTGTTCCTTTCTTGTGAAAGAGTCTAATCAGCTATAAATCTTATCCAGTGCATTTTTCATTCTAAATTTTGTATCTGGTTATTTTTATACCTTCCCTTTCTTTCCACTTTATGCTTGTATTTTTATTTAAATCCTTAAGCACATTTATAAAAGCCATTTTAAAGTTATTGTGTGCTAATTATATCATCTTTTAATTCTTTATCTATTTATAGACTGATTTTTTTCCTGTTTATGGGTCACGTTTTCTTCTTCATACATCTAGTAATTTTTTTTTATTTTTAGTTTTTTGGTGGTATGCAGGCCTCTCACTGTTGTGGCCTCTCCCGTTGCGGAGCACAGGCTCCAGACGCTCAGGCTCAGCAGCCATGGCTCATGGGCCCAGCCACTCCGCGGCATGTGGGATCTTCCCGGACTGGGGCATGAACCCATGTCCCCTGCATCAGCAGGCAGACTCTCAACCACTGCGCCACCAGGGAAGCCCAACACATCTAGTAATTTTTGAACAGATGTTGGACATTGTCAGTGTTATATTATTGATTAGATTTTATTGCTTTCCCTTAAAGTGTTTTGAATATTGTTTTTATACACGTTCTTATACACTAACTTGCAAATAAGCTTGATCCTTTTATTAAGGCTTGTTTTTAAAGCTTTGTTAGATGAGTATAAAATAAACTTTACTCTTTTACTACTTTAACCCTACTCCTAGGACATGACTCTTCTGGGTTTTCTAGTGAAAACCTGTCTATTCAATGAGGTCTCTTCACTCTGGCTGGTTGGAAGGCAAGTCAGTAAAAGCTTTTTATGATATCTGGATTCAGCTTACAGATCCACTAGCTATTTTTGTTTGGTCTCTAGGAGTTTCTCCCTATTCATACACAGTATAATATTCAGACAAAGACTTAAGTGGGGACATATGTATATTTCTGGAGCTTTTTCCTTTGCTTAGCATATTCATTTCTGATTCTTGTTCATGAAAATTTTAGTTTGCTTAGCCTTTCCCAGGTTCTGATCTCAGTCTGGTCAACTCACCTGATTGCTCTCATCAACTTAATTCCCTTTCCTCTTCACTCCCCTCCACCCCATTTTGTGGTCTCCAAAAAGATATCCAAGGCAATTGTTGGGTTCATCTTGTTTATTTTCTGTCCCTCAGAGTAATAGTTATGTCCTGTTTGCTGTCCAACTTCTAAAATCAGTTGTTTCATGTATTTTGTTAATTTTTGTGTTCTTGTTATTTATGATGGGAGGATATGTCTGTTATCAATTACTAACATCATGTTGGAAGAGGGCTTAATGTTCCCTAAAACATATCTACCTTAGTTTTAACTTGTTCAGAGATGAACTTAATGGGAAACAAGAAGAATCACAAAAAATGAACCTTTCGAGTCTAAATTAGCCTTCTTACCTTTCCATCTAGTGATACTTTTAAAAGCAGATTTACTACTTTATCATCTTATGGTTATTTGCTTTATGAAGTTTTTAAAGCAATAGGTTACTATTTAAGAATAGTACATAAGAAATCTGAAATCAATTTAAGATAGCAAGCAAATCTTGCTGAAGTTTTGGAATTTGGGATTTTGCTGATCATCTGCAGTCATGTTCTTGTCATGAAAGTGCTTAGGAAGTATTTTTCTGGCTTCCAAAATCTTTATATATGCCAATATGATAATTGAAGTCAGATTTAAATTCCTCATATAACAACATAAAAAGCTGACGAAATTTTACTATTATTTTAGAAATATAGCTCACTTTTCTTGAGTATTTGTATGTGTCAACCTCTGTGCAGACCATTTTATATGCATTATGTCATTTAATTCCCTCCTATAACCATGTAGGCAAGGCATCTTATTTTCATTGTTGTTGTTATTAATATTTTTATGTGAGAAACATAAACTCAGAAAATTAAATAAATTTTACAAGGTTACAAACTAGTCTGTGGTACTTTTGGAACTTGAATACAGATTCATCTGAATCAGATATCCCATGCTCTTAATCTCACGAGCAATTTAAAAGGAAAGAAGCACATTTATACACAAGAGGCTCAGTTGCTTTCATTATGAACTTCTTTGTGAAGTTCAAATCTTCTTTGGTAACAAACACACAAACAGAGTCTCCAGGAAAAACCTCATATCTTCAGAAATGAAGTTCTAGGAGATAAACTTTAGTCTGAACTCTGTTCCTTCCTCTATGGAAAGATTTTTTTTAGTTTGTTTTAAATACAAATTATTTTCATTATTAGCCTCAAGAGTTTCAGGCCTCCTGTTTGTTTAAGATTTAGTGGGTATTGAATTCCCTAAAATACCCTGTCATGTTAGAAGCCTAGGTTTAAAATCAAAAATAAAAAGCTAGAACTAGATCAACCCTTGGAGCTGAGCCATCAGTTGACCTACACATATACAGAAATCACTTTGTGTCTGTCAGAAGCAGACTGGCGACAGTCACTCACACGATTTGCAGAGTCTAAGGGCTGCTCTCATTTCCAGCTACTTCTATACCCTGCCACCTGATCCTTTCAACTGGGAAAAAATACTGAGAAAGATTTTTGGCATTTGTGATAAATGGGTACAAATTTTTATTATTCTGCTCCATAGCTCAGAAAAGCAAATATTAGTGTTTGATTTTTTAAGTACCTCCAAACAATAGTTAATGAAATTCAAAGTATTGGGACATTAGACAATCATCCTTCCCAGATGTAAAGTCCATGATTTAACCAGTTGGACCACTCATTTTTATCAAGTGCCCAAGGATGTATAACATATTGATATGTGCTTGAATCTCTTATGTATAGTTCTTATTATGAGATAAATTATACAAATTTTCATAATGACTGAAAATTACAAAAGGCATTCATTTCACTCAGAAACAGCCACATTATAGGCTTATATATTGGTAACAATATAGAGAACTCTGTGATCCACATCCACCCTGTAGTTGTGAGCTACAAGTAAAAATTGGTTGTTAAGCAGCTGAGCTTTTAGCTTCTTTTCTCCCCTAGAAAAGCCTACTATTACCCAGTTCTTACAATTGGAACGTGATCTTTGGCAAGGATGTCAATCAGGAGGCTGAGGTGTGATAAGTGCTTAACCAGGACAGTGGTAATATGGGTAGGGAGGGGAGGCAGATTTCTCACCTGTAAATGGAGACAATGTTTGTCTCCATGTTTGTTAGAAGGATTAAATGGGACTGTGAAAGCACATGTAAACTGTGAAAGCCAGGAAATCTTAGGTGGCACATTTCTTCTTCATAGTGTTAATGACAGCTGTCAGCCTCAGTCACCGAAACTTTTCATGTAAATGTTCAGTTTTAACCTATTATGCACAACCTGACGGGAGCACTGAAGATCTGTTTCATCACATGCTTATTATAGTTGACATTTCTGCCACAATGATGTGCCCAGTAAAATGAACTTAGTATGGCTTTATTCCATACATGTCAGACTTTGGTACCTAGTGTTACTAGAAAAGAATGAAACTTAGTCATGTGGGAGATAGAGAAGAAGTTTAGTAATATGTCATGCACTGTTTTATGGGATACACGGTGTTTCATGGCATACACCATCTTGAAAATTAGAAAAATGAGGATAATTTTATAGAATCAAAAATTAAAACTTTTGAAACCTATTAAATCAATGACATTTCTGTTGACCTAACAGGTTTATGTTGCCTCCATTCATTATAAGCACTTACCTAAGTTTTACTTTTTAGCCAGCTCCTAATGAATAGACTGAGCATAGAAAGTTTCTACAGACAGAATGCCCAAAGTTTCTACAAGTCATAATTCCCAGGAATCATAAGTGAAGTAATATGTTCTGCTTTTTAAGTTTCCGGATGATGGATTTTTTTCCTTTCTTCATATATCATTACATGGATTTGTTCCTTAAATTTGATGATGATGTCTTACACATTATAATCTCTTGGTGATTACTCATTGAAAGATCCAATCCTGTTTAAACACAGGATGGGATATTATCTTTAAAAGAAGTCAGTGAAGTACCCTGTCATATCTAAAATAAATGCTTACAATTCATGTTTAACATCAGTTCATTTATTGCTGCAAGCAGTGTACAAGATTCTCCTGGGAAATGCACAATTCATGGAAAATATGTTCTTCTGCATAATAAATTTACACTTTATGTAGAGACGGTAAAAGTATACAACTGAAGTGATTTACAAAAAAGAATTGGGAAGGTACAGATCAACAAAAAGGAAAAAAATACAGACTGATTAGGCAATGTGCCAAGTTATGGCCAGCCCTTCCCAGGCTCTCTAAGACTGCAAGAATATAACTATGTGAAAGTCCACTGACCTAAGTTCAGTTTCTCTGTCTTGCTGATTCTTCCTCATGTCTTTTGGTTTATATTCTAGATCCTCATTATTTCCCTCTTCATAGAGATTGTGTCCAACCTGGTAGCTTCTTTATCTGTCTTTAGTCTCTTTCTCATTCCAGTACAGCTTCTCTAAAAGGATAAAAGTATGCTTTTTCAAGTAGCCTTTTATCCCTTATTCATCAAACAGTGACTAGTCAATTAGGGAATGCCACTTTAACACCCACAAAGCATAGTGGCAGGGGACTGCAGACAGTCTATGCCTAAAAACCCAATAAGCCTTGGCTAGAGAAAGCAAGGAGACCTGCCAACTCACATATACTATTCTTCACCTTGCTCTCTGCCACTGCCTAGATCTTTAAAAAAATTTTTTTTCTGTTTTTAACTGCATCTTTTTTTTTCACGTCTTTACTGGAGTATAAATGCTTTACAATGTTGTGTTAGTTTCTGCTGTACAACAAAGTGAATCAACCATATGTATACATATATCCCCATATCCTCTCCCTCTGGAGCCTCCCTCCACCCTCCCTATCCCATCCCTCTAGGTCGTCACAAAGCACAAATTGATTTCCTTGTACTATGCAGCAGCTTCCCACTAGCCGTCCTTTTTTCATTTAGTAGTGTATATATGTCAATGCTACGCACTCATTTCATCCCAGCTTCTGCTTCCCCCGCTATGCCCTCAAGTCCGTTCTCTATGTCTGTGTCTTTATTCCTGCCCTGCCCCTAGGTTCATCAGTACCGTTTTTTTAAATTCCATATATATGCGTTAGCATACATTATTTGTTTTTCTCCTTGTGACTTACTTCACTCTGTATGACAGATTCTAGGTCCATCCACCTCACTACAAATAATTTTGTTCCTTTTCATGGCTAATATTCCATTGTATATATATATATGCCACATCTTTATCCATTCATCTGTTGATGGACATTTAGGTTGCTTCCATGTCCTGGCTATTGTAAATAGTGCTGCAGTGAACATGGTGGTACATGTATCATTTTGAATTATGGTTTTCTCAGTGTATATGCCCAGTAGTGGGATTGCTGGGTCATATGGTAGTTCTATTTTTAGTTTTTACTTTGTTTGTTTTGCGGTACGCGGACCTCTCACTGCCGTGGCCTCTCCCACTGCGGGGCACAGGCTCTGGACGCGCAGGCCCAGTGGCCATGGCCCACGGGCCCAGCCGCTTCGCGGCATGCGGGACCCTCCCGGACCAGGGCACGAACCCACGTCCCATGCATTGGCAGGCAGACTCCCAACCACCGCGCCACCAGGGAAGCCCTATTTTTAGTTTTTTAAGGAACCTCCATACTGTTCTCCATAGTATCAATTTACATTCCCACCAACAGGGCAAGAGGGTACCCTCCACACCCTCTCCAGCATTTATTGTTTGTAGATTTTTTGATGATGGCCATTCTGACCGGTGTGAGGTGATACCTCATTGTGGTTTTGATTTGCATTTCTCTAATGATTAGTGATGTTGAGCATCTTTTCATGTATTTGTTGGCCATTTGTATGTTTTCTTTGGAGAAATGTCTATTTAGGTCTTCTGCCCATTTTGGGGATTGGGTTGTTTGTTTTTTTGATATTGAGCTGCATGAGCTGCTTGTATATTTTGGAGATTAATCCTTTGTCAGTTGCTTCGTTTACAAATCTGCATTCAAGGTTGTCTGAGGGTTGTCTTTTCATCTTGTTTATGGTTTTCTCTGCTGTGCAAAAGCTTTACGTTTCATTAGGTCCCATTTGTTTATTTTTGTTTTTATTTCCTTTACTCAAGAGGTGGGTCAAAAATGATCTTGCTGTGATTTATGTTATAGAGTGTTCTGCCTATGTTTTCCTCTAAGAGTTTTACAGTGTCTGGCCTTACATTTAGTTCTTTAATCCATTTTGAGTTTATTTTTGTGTACAGTGTTAGGAAGTGTTCTAATTTCATTCATTTACATGTCACTGTCCATTTTTACCAGTACCGCTTACTGAAGAGGCTGTCTTTTCTCCATTGTATATTCTTGCTTCCTTTGTCAAAGATAAGGTGACCATATGTGTGTGGATTTATCTCTGGGCTTTTTATCCTGTTGCATTGATCTATATCTCTGTTTTTGTGCCAGTATGATACTGTCTTGATTACTGTAGCTTTGTAGTATAGTCTGAAGTCAGGGAACCTGATACCTCCAGCTCCGTTTTTCTTTTTAAGATTGCTTTTGCTATTCAGGGTCTTTTGTGATTCCATACAAATTGTAAATTTTTTTGTTCTAGTTCTGTGAAAAATGCCATTGGTAACTTGATAGGGAGTGCATTGAACCTGTAGATTGCTTTCGATAGTATAGTTATCTTCACAGCATTGATTCTTCCTATCCAGGAGCATGGTATATCTCTGCATCTGTTTATGTTATCTTCGATTTCTTTCATCAGTTTTATAGTTTTCTGAGTACAGGTCTTTTGCTTCCTTAGGTAGGTTTATTCCTAGGTATTTTATTCTTTTTGTTGCAGTGGTAAATGGGATTTTTTCCTTAATTTCCCTTTCTGATCTTTTGTTGTTAGCGTATAGGAATGCAAGAGAATTCTGTGTGTTAATTTTGTATCCTGCAACCTTACCAAATTCATTGATTAGTTCTAGTAGTTTTCTGTTGGCATCTTTAGGATTTTCTGTGTATAGTATGTCATTGGCAAACAGTGACAGTTTTACTTCTACTTTTCCAATTAGTATGTCTTTGATTTATTTTTCTTCTCTGATTGCTGTGGCTAGGACTTCCAATACTATGTTGAATAATCGTGGCAAGAGTGGTCATCCTTGTCTTGTTCCTGATCTTACAGGAAGTGCTTTCAGTTTTTCACCATTGAGGATGATGTTTGCTTTGGGTTTGTTGTATCTGGCTTTTATTATGTTGAATAGGTTCCCTCTATGCCCACTTTCTGGAGAGGTTTTATCATAAATGGTGTTGAATTTTGTCAAAAGCCTTTATTGCATCTATTGAGATGATCATATGGTTTTTATTCTTCAATTTGTTAATATGGTGTATCACATTGATTGATTTGTGTATATTGAAGAATCCTTGCATCCCTGGGTTAAATCCCAATTGATAATGGTGTATGATCCTTTTAATGTGTTGTTGGATTCTGTTTGCTAGTATTTTGTTGAGGATTTTTGTGTCTATGTCCATCAGTGATATTGGTGTATAATTTTCTTTTTTTGTGATATCTTTGTCTGGTTTTGGTATCAGAGTGATGGTGGCCTTGTAGAACGAGTTTGGGATTGTTCCTCCTTCTGCAATTTTTTGGAAGAGTTTGAGAAGGATAGATGTTAACTCTTCTCTAAATGTTTGATAGAATTTGCCTGTGAAGCCATCTGTTCCTGGACTTTTGTTTGTTGGAAGATTTTAAACTATAGTTTCAATTTCATCACCTGTGATTGGTCTGTTTGTATTTTCTAATTCTTCCTGGCTCAATCTTGGAAAGTTGTATTTTTCCAAGAATTTGTCCATTTCTTCCAGGTTGTCAATTTTATTGGCATATAGTTGCTTATAGTAGTCTCTTATGATCTTTTGTGTTTCTGTGGTGTCAGTTGTAATCTGTCCATTTTCAGTTCTCGTTTTATTGACTTGAGTCCTCTCCCTTTTTTTCTTGGTGAGTCTGGCTTAAGGTTTATCAATTTTGTTTATCTTCTCAAAGAACCAACTTTTAGTTTTATTGATATTTGCTATTGTTTCCTTCATTTCCTTTTCATTTATTTCTGATCTGGTCTTTATGATTTCTTTCCTTCTACTAACTGAGTTTTCTTTGTTCTTCTTTTTCTGGTTGCTTTAGGTGTAAGGTAAGATTGTTTATTTGAGATTTTTCTTATTTCTTGAGGTGAGCTTGAATTGCTGTGAACTTCCTTTTAGAACTGCTTTTGCTGTGTCACATAGGTTTGGATTGTCATGTTTTCATTGTCATTTGTTTTTAGGTATTTTTAAATTTCTTTTTTGATTTCTTCAGTGATCTCTTGGTTATTTAGCAGCATACTGTTTAGCCCCCATGTATCTGAGTCTTTTACTGTTTTTTTCCTGTCATTGATTTCTAATCTCATAGTGTTATGGTTGGAAAAGATGCTTGATGCAATTTCAGTTTTCTTAAATTTTCCAAGGCTTGATTTGTGACCCAAGATGTAATCTGTTCTGGAGAGTGTTCCATGTGCACTTGAGAAGAAAGTGTATTCTTCCGCTTTTGAGTGGAATGTCCTAAAACTATCAATTAAGTCTATCTTGTCTATTGTGTCATTTAAAGCTTGTGTTTACTTATTTATTTTCTGTCTGGATGATCTATTGGTGTAAGTGGGGTGTTAAAGTCCCCCACTATTATTGTGTTACTGTAGATTTCTCCTTTTATGGCTGCTAGCATTTGCCTCATGTATTGAGGTGCTCCTATGCTGGGTGCATAAATATTTATAATTGTTATATTTTCCTCTTGAATTGATCCCTTGATCATTATATAGTGTCCTTCCTTAGCTCTTGTAATAGTCTTCATTTTAAAGTCTATTTTGTCTGATATAAGTATTGTTACTCCAGCTTTCTGTTCATTTCCATTTGCATGGAATATCTTTTTCCATCCCTTGCTTTCAGTCTGTATGTGTCCCTACGTCTGAAGTGGGTTTCTTTTAGACAACATATATAAGGGTTTTGTTTTTGTATCCATTCAGCCAGTCTATGTCTTTTGGTTGGAGCATTTAATCCATTTACGTTCAAGGTGATTCTCCATATGTATGTTCCTATTACCATTTTCTTAATTGATTTGGGTTTGTTTTTGTGGGTCTTTTTCTTCTCTTGTGTTTCCCACTTAGAGAAGTTCCTTTAGCATTTGTTGTAAAGCTGGTTTGGTGGTGCCGCATTCTCCTAGCTTTTGCTAGTCTGTAATTCTTTTGATTTCTCTGTTGAATCTGATTCACATCCATGCCAGATAGAGTAATCTTGGTTGTAGATTTTTTCCCTTTCATCACTTTAAATATATTGTGCCACTCCCTTCTGGCTTGCAGAGTTTATGCTGAGAGGTCAGCTGTTAACCTTATGGGGATTCCCTTGTATGTTATTTGTTGCTTTTCCTTTGTTGCTTTTAATATTTTTTCTTTGTTTTCAATTTTTGATAGTTTTATTAATATGTGTCTTGGTGTGTTTCTCCTTGGGTTTATCCTGTATGGGACTCTCTGTGTTTCCTGGACTTGATTGACTATTTCCTTTCCCTTGTTAGAGAAGTTTTTGACTATACTCTCTTCAAATATTTTCTCAGACCCTTTCTTTTTCTCTTCTTCTTCTGGGACCTCTATAATGTGAATGTTGGTGTGTTTAATGTTGTCCCAGAGGTCTCTGAGACTGTCCTCAATTCTTTTCATTCTTTTTTCTTTATTCTGCTCCCTGGCAGTTATTTATTTATTTATTTTTTATCTTCCAGGTCACTTATCCGTTCTTCTGCCTCAGTTATTCTGCTATTGATTACTTCCAGAGAATTTTTAATTTCAGTTATTGTGTTATTCATCACTGTTTGTTTTCTCTTTAGTTCTTCTGTATCCTTGTTAAATGTTTCTTTTTTTTCTCCATTCTGTTTCCAAGATTTTGGATCATCTTTACTATCATTACTCTGAATTCTTTTTCAGTTAGGTTCCCTATTTCATCTTCATTTATTTGGTCTTGTAGGTTTTTACCTTGTTCCTTCATCTGTAACATATTTTTTTGTCATTTCATTTTTTTTTTTAATGGGTGGGGCTGTATTCCTGTCTTACTGGTTATTTGGCCTGAGGCGTTCAGCAGTGGACTTTGAAGGCAGTTGGTTTGAGCTAGGTCTTTGTGCCGAGATGAGGACCTCCGGAAGGCCTCACTGTGATTAATATTCCCTGGGGTCTGAAGTTCTCTGTTAGTCCAGTGGTTTGGACTCGGCACTCCCACCACAGGAGCTCGGGCCTGACCTCCAGCCTGGGAACCAAGATCCTACATGCCACGTGGTATGGTTAAAAAAAAAAAAAAGGAAAAAAGGAGCAGTACAATAACAAAGAAAAAAGAATAAAATAAAATTAGAAAGATAAAAATATATATTAGGAAAAATAAAAATAGAATTGAAACAACTGCAAGAAGTCGTTGCAGCAAGACAAAACCACAACAGAAAAAAGAAAAAAAAAAAAAGAAAGCAGAACAATAACAACTTATAAAGAATAAAATAAAATTAGAAAAATAAAAGATGTATTTAGAAAAAATATATAAATGAATCAACAATAAGGTAAAACAGAACTCCAACCTAAAAGAAGAAGAAAAATAAAAGGCCTTGGGTATGGAAGGCAGAGTTTAGATGGGGGTGGAAGTTATCCAGGGGTGGGGTTTAGGGTGGGATGGGGCCTAGGCAGGGTGACATTCAAGCATGGGGTGAGGCCTCTGCTTAGGACCTGCATGGAAGGGGAGAGGCAGCACGTCCAAAGGGGGGCCTCCGGAGTATGGAGTTCTGGAGTTTGGAGGTAAGGCCCTGGGTGAGGGTGTGTGGGTGGGGTTTAGGCCCAGCAAAGCTGGAGAGGGTCTCAGAGGGGTGTCTCTGAGTGTAGATGTAGGGCCCTGGGTGGGGGTGTAGTGGCAGTGCTTGGGCTCTGCACAGTAGGAGGGATGGTCCGAGGGCAGATGATTAGGCCTGGGAGCCCAACAGGCTACCAGGTGCCTAAGTGGACAGGGAAAGTGCTGGCCGCCTTCCCTTCCATTCCTCTGTATGCCCCCCAGTGTCTCCACCAGGATCTTTCCTCATCACTGCTGAACCCCTAAACATGGGTGGGTTCTGCTGAATGTAGGAACTCCTCCCCTCCCGCAGCCGCCCCTCCGGGGTGCTGGTCCCATTGGTCCAGCCTTTACTTTTGCTCCCCCTTCCCTCCCTTCAACTCCCTCAGGACCCACACAGCTGGAGGAGGCCTTGGTGGGCAGAGGATCAGGCCCAGGACCTCAGCAGGCTCCCGGGAGCCCAAGTGGGCAGGGGAAACATAGCCACACTCCCTTTTGATCCTCTGCCCTCCCAATGGTCCCTGAATTTCCCCCTTCGGCATGGGATCCCTTCCCCTCCCCCAGCCGCCCGTCAGGGGCACCGGTCCTGTCCTGACTCCACTTCTCCTCCCCCACTGCCCCCGCAACGTCCCATATCCTACCCAGTTGATGGGGGTTCCACACATCCCCTTAGGTGTCCGTGGTCCCCCACGGGTGCCTGGTAGGTGCCCTAGTTGTGAGGAGACGCGAATTCCATGTCCTCCTAGTACGCCATCTTGACTCCGCCCCCTAGATAATTTTCTGATCAAATTCAAGTTCGACTTCACCACCTGGCACTCCTCCTCTTGCTTTAGTTACAGGTAGGCATTATCTTTCATGACTAGTTCCTTCTCTACATCAGTCTGTGACACTGGTTGACGTAGCACCACCAGTTTTCAGATTTGCTAAAATGGGTTCCTCAGTTGCTGGCCAGCATTAGCATCCTGGGATTGTGGCAACAGTTTCTCATATGCTCCAATGTCTAACCCTGCTTCTTCTTGTCTACTGCCATGATTGTAAAATGGTTTTGCATAGAGATCTTCAAAGTGTTTGTAGGTTTTTTTTCAGTTATATATTCACCTTTAATTTTTTTTAACAACGTTATTGGAGTATAATTGCTTTACAATGGTGTGTTAGTTTCTGCTTTATAACAAAGTGAATCAGCTATACATATACATATATCCCCATGTCTCCTCCCTCTTGCATCACCCTCCCATCTTCCCTATCCCAACCCTCTAGGTGGTCATAGAGCACCAAACTGATCTCCCTGTGCTGTGTACCTGCTTCCCACGAACTATCTATTTTACATTTGGTAGTGTATATATATATGTCAATGCTACTGTCTCACTTCGTTCCAGCTTACCCTTCCCCGTCCCTGCGTCCTCAAGTCCATTCTCTACATCTGTGTCTATATTCCTGTCCCACCCCTAGGTTCTTCAGAACCATTTCTTTATTTTAGATTCCATATATATGTGATAGCATACAGTATTTGTTTTTCTCTTTCTGACTTACTTCACTCTGTATGACAGACTCTAGGTCCATCCAGCTCAGTACAAATAACTCAATTTCGTTTCTTTTTATGGCTGAGTAATATTCCATTGTATATATGTGCCACATCTTCTTTATCCATTCATCTGTCGATGGACACTTAGGTTGCTTCCACCTCCTGACTATTGTAAATAGAGCTGCAGTGTTCATTGTGGTACATGACTCTTTTTGAATTATGGTTTTCTTAGGGTATATGCCTAGTAGTGGGATTGCTGGGTCCTATGGTAGCTCTGTTTTTACTTCTTTAAGGAAGCTCCATACTGTTCTCCATAGTGGCTGTATCAATTTACATTCACACCAACAGTTCAAGAGGGTTCCCTCTTCTCCACAACCTCTCCAGCATTTATTGTTTGTAGATTTTTTGATAATGGTGATTCTGACAGGTGTGAGATGATACCTCATTGCAATATTGATTTGAATTTCTCTAATTAGTTATGTTCAGCATCCTTTCATGTGTTTGTTGGCAATCTGTATATCTTCTTTGGAGAAATGTCTATTTAGGTCTTCTGCCCATTTTTGGATTAACTTGTTTGTTTTTTTGATACTGAGCTGCATGAGCTGCTTGTAAATTTTGGAGATTAATCCTTTGTCAGTTGCTTCATTTACAAATATTTTCTCCCATTATGGGGGTTGTCTTTCCGTCTTGTTTATAGTTTCCTTTGCTGTGCAAAAGCTTTTAAGTTTCATTAGGTCCTATTTGTTTATTTTTGCTTTTATTTCCATTTCTCAAGGACGTGGGTCAAAAAGGATCTTGCTGTAATATATGTCATAGATTGTTCTGCCTATGTTTTTCTCTAAGATTTTATAATGTCTGGCCTTAAATTTAGGTCTTTAATCCATTTTGAGTTTACTTTTGTGTATGGTGTTAGAGAGTGTTTTTACTTCATTCTTTTACATATAGCTGTCCAGTTTTCCAAGCACCACTTATTGAAGAGGCTGTCTTTTCTCCATTATATATTCTTGTCTCCTTTATCAAAAATCAGTTGACCATAGGTGTGTGGGTTTATCTCTGGGCTCTCTATCCTGTTCCATTGATCTATATTTCTGTTTTTGTGCAGGACCATACTGTCTTGATTACTGTAGCTTTGTAGTATAGTCTGAAGTCAGGGAGCCTGATTCCTCCAGCTCTGTTTTTCGTTCTCAAGATTACTTTGGCTGTTCGGGGTCTTTTGTGTTTCCATATAAATTTTGAAATTTTTTATTCTAGTTCTGTGAAAAATGCCGTTGGTAGTTTGATAGGGATCACGTTGAATCTGTAGATTGCTTTGGATAGTATAGTCATTTTCACAATGTTGACTCTTCCAATCCAAGAACATGGTATATCTCTCCATCGGTTTGTATCATCTTTAATTTCTTTCATCAGTGTCTTATAGTTTTCTGAGTACAGGTCTTTTGCTTCCTTAGGTAGGTTTATTCCTAGGTATTTTATTCTTTTGGTTTCAGTGGTAAATGGCAGTGTTTCCTTAATTTCTCTTTCAGGTTTTTCATCATTAGTGTATAGGAATGCAAGAGATTTTTGTGCATTAATTTTGTAGCCTGCTACTTTACCAAATTCATTGATTAGCTCTAGTAGTTTTCTGGTAGCATCTTTAGGATTCTCTGTGTATAGTATCACGTCATCTGCAAACAGCTTTACTTCTTCTTTTCTGATTTGGATTCCTTTTATTTCTTTTTCTTCTCTGATTGCTGTGGCTAAAACTTCCAAAACTATGTTGAATAATAGTGGTGAGAGTGAGCAACCTTGTCTTGTGCTTGATCTTAGTGGAAATGGTTTCAGTTTTTCAACATTGAAAATGATGTTGGCTGTGGGTTTGTCATATATGGCCTTTAATATGTAGACGTAAGTTCCCCCTATGCCTACTTTCTGGAGGGTTTTTATCATAAATGGGTGTTGAATTTTGTCAAAAGCTTTTTCTGCATCTACTGAGGTTTTTTGCATCTATGTTCATTAATGATATTGCCTGTAGCTTTGTAGCTTTCTTTCTTTGTGACATCTTTGTCTGCTTTTTGTATCAGTGTAATGGTGGCCTTGTAGAATGAGTTTGAGAGTGTTCCTGCCTCTGCTATATTTTGGAAGAGTTTTAGAAAGATAGGTGTTAGCTCTTCCCTGAATGTTTGATAGAAATCGCCTGTGAAGCCATCTGGTCCTGGGCTTTTGTTTGTTGGAAGATTTTTAATCACAGTCACAATGTCAGTGCTTGTGATTGGTCTGTTTATATTTTCTTTTTCTTCCTGGTTCAGTCTCGGAAGACTGTGCTTTTCTAAGAATGTGTCCATTTCTTCCAGGTTGTTCCTTTTATTGGCATATAGTGGCTTATCGTAATCTCCGATGATCCTTTGTATTTCTGAAATATCAGTTATTACTTCTCCTTTTTCATTCCTAATTCTGTTTATTTGAGTCCTCTCCCTTTTTTTCTTGATGAGTCTGGCTAATGGTTTATCAATTTTGTTTATCATCTCAAAGAACCAGCTTTTAGTTTTATTGATCTTTGCTATCATTTACTTCATTTCTTTTTCATTTGTTTCTGATCTGATCTTTATGATTTCTTTCCATCTGCTAACTTTGGGTGTTTTTTTTGTTGTTGTTGTTGTTCTTTCTGTAATTGCTTTAGGTGCGAGGTTAGGTTGTTTATTTGAGATATTTCTTGTTTCTTGAGGTAGGATTGTATTGCTGTGAACTTCCCTCTTAGAACTGCTTTTGTTGCATCCCATAGGTTTTGGGTTATTGTGTTTTCATTCTCATTTATTTTTAGGTGTTTTTTTATTTTTTCTTTGATTTCTTCAGTGATCTCTTGGTTATTTAGTAGTGTATTGTTTAGCCTCCATGTTTCTGTATTTTTTACAGATTTTTTTCCTGTAATTAACATCTAGTCTCACAGCGTTGTGGCCAGAAAAGATACTTGATGTGATTTCAGTTTTCTTAAATTTACCACTGCTAGATTTGTGACCCAAGATATGATCTCCTGGAGCATGTTCCATGAGCACTTGAGAAGAAAGTGTAATCTGCTGTTTTTGTATGGAATGTCCTGTAAATATCAATTAAGTCCATCTTGTTTAATATATCATTTAAAGCTTGTGTTTCCTTGTTTATTTTCATTTTGGATGATCTGTCCATTGGTGAAAGTGGGGTGTTAAAGTCCTCTACTATTATTGTGTTACTGTCAATTTCCCCTTATATGGCTGTTAGTATTTGCCTTATGTAGTGAGGTGCTCCTATGTTGGGTGCATAAATATTTACAATTGTTATATCTTCTTCTTAGATTGATCCCTTGATCATCATGTAGTGTCCTTTTTTGTCTGTTGTAATAGCCTTTATTTTAAAGTTTATTTTGTCTGTTATGAGAATTGCTACTCCAGCTTTCTTTTGATTTCCATTTGCATGGAATATCTTTTTCCATCCCCTCACTTTCAGTCTGTATGTTTCCCTAGGTTTGAAATGGGTCTGTTGTAGACAGTATATAAAGGGTGTCATTTTTGTATCCATTCAGCCAGTCTGTGTCTTTTGGTTGGGACATTTAAGCCATTTACATTTACGGTAATTATCAGTATGTATGTTCCCATTACCATTTTCTTAATTGTTTTGGGTTTGTTATTGTAGGTCTTTTCCTTCTCTTGTGTTTCCTTCCTAGAGAAGTTCTCTTTATTAGCTTTTGCTGCAAAGCTGGTTTGGTGGTGCTGAATTCTCTTAGCTTTTGCTTGTCTGTAAAGGTTTTAATTTCTCCATCAAATCTGAATGAGGGCTTCCCTGGTGGTGCAGTGGTTGAGAACCTGCCTGCTAATACAGGGGATACGGGTTCGAGCCCTGGTCTGAGAGGATCCCTCATGCCACGGAGCAACTAGGCCCGTAAGCCACAACTACTGAGCCTGCGTGTCTGGAGCCTGTGCTCCGCAACAAGAGAGGCTGCGATAGTGAGAGGCCCCCGCACCGCGATGAAGAGTGGCCCCCGCTTGCTACAACTAGAGAAAGCCCTTGCACAGAAACAAAGACCCAACACAGCAAAAATAAACTAATTAATTAATTAAAAACTCCTACCCCCAACATCTTCTTTAAAAAAAAAAAAAAAAACTGAATGAGACCCTTGATGGGTAGAGTAAACTTGGATGTAGGTTTTTCCCTTTCATCACTTTAAATATGTACTGCAACTCCCTTCTGGCTTGCAGTTTCTTCTTAAAGATCAGCTGTTAACCTTATGGGGAATCCCTTGTATGTTATTTGTTGTTTTTCCCTTGCTGCTTTTAATATTTTTTCTTTGTATATAATTTTTGATAGTTTGATTAATATGTGTCTTGGCATGTTTTTCCATGGATTTATCCTGTATGGGACTCTATGGTGTTTTTGGACTTGATTGACTATTTCCTTTCCCATATTAGGGAAGTTTCAACTGTAATCTCTTCAAATATTTTCTCAGTCCCTTTTTCTTTTCTTTTTCTGCGACCCCTATAATTTGAATGGCGGTGTGTTTAATATCGTCCCAGAGGTCTCTGAGACTGTCCTCAATTCTTTTCATTCTTTTTTGTTTATTCTGCTCTGCAGTAGCTATTTCCACTATTTTATCTTCCAGGTAACTTATTTGTTCTGCTTCCTCAGTTATTCTGCTATTGATTCCTTCTAGAGAATTTTAAATTTCTGTTATTGTGTTGTTCATCATTGTTTGTTTGCTCTTTAGTTCTTCTATGTCCTTGTTAAACGTTTCTTGTATTTTCTCCATTCTATTTCTAAGATTTTGTATCATCTTTACTATCATTAGTCTGAATTCTTTTTTCAGGTAGACTGCCTCTTTCCTCTTCATTTGTTAGGTCTGGTGGGTTTTTACCTGTTTCCTTCATCTGCTGTGTGTTTCTCTGTCTTTTCATTTTGCTTAACTTACTGTGTTTGGGGTTCTCCTTTTCACAGGTTGCAGGTTCATAGTTCCCATTGTTTTTGCTGTCTGCCCCCAGTAGCTTCCTGGTGGAGAGAACTGGTGCCTGTATTCTGTTGAATAGCCTGGATCTTGTCTTTCTGTTGGGGTGTCCAGTGGTGTGTTTTGGGGTGCTGTGACCTTATTTTGATTTTAGATAGCTTTTGTGCTAATGGGTGGGGTTGTGTTCCTGTCTTGCTAGTTCTTTGGCATGGGGTGTCCAGCACTGTAGCTTGCTGGTCGTTGAGTGAATCTGGTTCTTATTGTTGAGATGGAGATCTCTGGGCGAGGTTTCGCTGTTTGATATTATTTGGAGCCGGCAGGTCTCTGGTGGACTGATATTCTGAACTCAGCTCTCCCACCTCAGATGCACAGCCCTGATACCTGGCCAGAGCACCAAGACCCTGTCAGCCACATGGCTCAGAAGAAAAGGGAGAAAAAAAGAAAGAAAGAAAAAAAAAATGAAATAAAATAAAGTTATTAAAATAAGAAAATTTTTAAAATTATTAAAAATAAAAAAGTCAAAAAATAAAGAAAAAGAGAGCAACAAAACTAAAAAACAAATCCACCAATAATAACAAGCACTAAAAACTTTACTAAAAAAAAAAAAATGTAATAAATAAATAAATAAACGTACAGATATAACCCTAGGACAACTGGTAAAAGCAAAGCTATACAGACAAAATCAGACAAAGAAGCATACATATACACTCACAACAGGAGTAAAAGGAAAAAAATATATATATAAAAAAGCAAAAGGAAGTGGGCAACCAAATCAATAAACAAATCTACCAATGGTAATAAAGTCTAAATGCTAAACTAAGATAATCTTAAAACCAGAAACAAATTAGATGCAGAAAGCAAACCCCAAATCTACAGTTGCTCCCAAAGTCCACCACCTCAATTTTGGGATGATTTGTTGTCTGTTCAGGTATTCCAGAGATGCAGGGTACATCAAGTTGATTGTGAAGATTTAATCCGCTGCTCCTGAGGCTGCTGGGAGAGATTTCCCTTTCTCTTCTTTGTTCTCACAGCTCCCGGGGTTCAGCTGTTGATTTGGCTCCGCCTCTGTGTTTAGGTCGCCTGAGGGCGTCTTTTCTTCGCTTAGACAGGACAGGGTTAAAGTAGCAGCTGATTCGGGGGCTCTGGCTCTCTCAGGCCGCGGGGAGGGAGGGGTGCAGAGTGTGGGGTGAGCCTGCGGCAGCAGAGGCCAATGTGACGTTGCACCAGCCTGAGGCATGCCGTGCGTTCTTCTGGGGAAGTTGTCCCTGGATCACGGGACCCTGGCAGTGGCAGGCTGCATGGGCTCTCGGGAGAGGAGGTGTGGATAGTGACCTGTGCTTGCACACAGGCTTCTTGGTGGCTGCAGTAGCAGCCTTAGCATTTCCTGCCCGTCTCTGGTGTCTGCACTGATAGCTGCGGCTCGTGCCCGTCTCTGAAACTCATTTAGGCCGTGCTGTGAATCCCCTCTCCTCGTGCACCCTGAAACAATGGTCTCTTGCCTCTTAGGCAGGTCCATACTTTCTCCCAGACTCCCTCCCGGCTAGCTGTGGTTCACTAGCCCCCTTCAGGCTGTGTTCACGCAGCCAACCCCAGTCCTCTCCCTGGGACCTGACCTTCGAAGCCTGAGCCTCAGCTCCCAGCCCCCACCCAGCCTGGTTAGGTGAGCAGACAGGCCTCTCGGGCTGGTGAGTGCTGGTCGGCACCAATTCTCTGTGCAGAATCTCTCCACTTTTCGCTCTGCACCACTGTTGCTGCGCTCTCCTCCGTGTACCCGAAGCTTTCCCCCAGCAGCCCCTGTCTCTGCCAGTGAAGGATCTTCCTAGTGTGTGGAAACTTTTCCTCCTTCACAGCTTCCTCCCCGAGGTGCAGGTCCCGTCCCTATTCTTTTGTCTCTGTTTTTTCTTTTGCCCTACCCAGGGACATGGGGAATTTCTTACCTTTTGGAAAGTCTGAGGTTTTCTGCCAGCATTCAGTAGGTGTTCTGTAGGAGTTGTTCCACATGTAGATGTATTTCTGATGTATATGTGGGGAGGAAGGTGATCTCCGCGTCTTATTCCTCTGCCATCTTGAAGGTCTCTGTTTGTAGGTTTTTAATAAACAAAAAGCGTTCCAAGAACAAACAAGTATGAAAAATGGTGTCTTTACTGCAAGGTTTCTCAGAGCTTTTGATATGATAATATGCATTGTGATATGCTAATGTGAATTGGGACTCTCCCAGAGGGAGAACTAATGTTAAACTTATTTGATCCAGAAATTTTTTTAAGACAAACATCTGTTATCATCACAGGGAATTATAATGTTCCAAAAGAATACAGTTTGCAAATTTTGGACTGCACTGTCAAATCAAATTCCTTACACCTTGACCAACTCATTTTGCCTTCTCTAGAAAATACTTTTCTCATCTCACTCATATATTCAAAAAAATTCTCTGTTCATTTTAAACCCTCAGGGTCAGCAAAAAATACCCAGAGTGGTTTCAGCTTCTAGAGCCTTGGTTTTATACTTTATGCCTACTCAGATGACTGTAAAAAGGAATTTGGGGAAGAGTAATACTCTAGGCCAGGAGGAAATGACATGATTCCTTTTAAGCATCACATCAGGCAGTTTGAGAGCTACAGTCATCCAGTAAAGTGATTGTGTAAGTCCTTGCAACACGAGATGGTAGGGCACGTAAACAGGGAAAGCATATGAGTTCAGATGTTAGTTGAGATCCCATGAATGGACAGAATTCCTCACAGAGTGAGCTCTGATGCAAATGATCATCAGTTGCCTACAGACCTTGTCTCTTGTAATGAGGGAAGGGGCCACAAAAAGAGGAATTGGAATAAAGGTGGAGTCACTCATGGTGTGTCTTGTTTACCTGGGACAGCCCTCCTTAGCCCTGCTGTCCCAGCATAACTAATAAGATTGCTCTCTTTCACTCTCCGAAAGGTCTTGGTTTGACTGATTAATTGTACAGACACTTTAGATGAGGGAGAAGACAAGAGCCAGTAGAGGAGCTGTGTGTCTTAAATGTGAAGGAGATAAGCATTACTTAAAGGGAAAAGAGTAATGAAAGTTGTTAAGGGCAATGTTAAGTCAGTGATGATGAGACTGACCCAAGATTTTAATGTAGAACAGTTTCAGTAAGAAAGTAAGGTCAACCTGTTTAGTTTTGATCTTATTGACTCTTCAGGGCATTTTGCCAAATGTATTGTTATTTAATGATCAGGCTTCTTACAGTGTTGATATCAGATTTCTGATGCATTGTTTAGAAGATTTTTAAGAAACATGAAAAAATCCATAATCATTGTTGAACATAGATTTTTACAATCAAATTGCTTCAAGTATTAGTTAAAAAATAAAAATATGTGTATAGAATTGTATATCCCTATATCTCCCATAATGCTTCACATTGTTTACATGCAGTAAGCACTTAATAAATGTATGCTTGATATGTTGATGTGTACTCTGATTATTGGCCAATGCAAAAAAGGCCTAAATATAATTATAAAATAGCTAAAATACCTTCTTAGAAGTTTTGATCATGTGTATACAATTTAATGTCTTCTATACAGACACAAATTAATTATGCTATTTCACCATAAGGGACAGAGTCTAGTTTAGCTGCTGTAATTTTTTCATGTTAGTTCGCCACTTTTGTCAGTAACCCACTTTGTTGAAGAACATTCTAATTATTCTTAGGGATTATGAAGGAAGTAGATGATACTGACTCTGCATTAAAGAGCTTAAAGAATACATTTATTTAAGGATATATTGCCTATCCTCTGATGAATTGTTTGCTATGCATTACATGAAATTTTAATAGGTAGTAAGATCATTCAGGTACCATACAGGCAGCTAGAGAGATACATAGTCAGAAAAATCCAGCCTCCCATCCCTTTATTTATAGCCAAGTGAATTTAACTTTTGAAAATTCATTCACTGGGCAAAACTCTGACTTGGTGGGAAAAGAAGTTAGGGATGTGGTTTCTTCTTTCATAGCTCAGTGTAGGTAGGGAAGTGATAAATTAGCTTATGGAAGAAATACAAAGTACTGAGTCTGGCAGATAGAAACTTTTCCCCATTGTATAGATCCCATAGGTTCTCTCAGAGTGCCTTTACCTTAAAGGCTATGTGTACACATTAAACATTTTTAAGGAGAAAAATAAAATCTCAGCATTTTAGGAAATTTTTCCAGGTGGCCATGTGCCGACTGTATTGTAACAGAGACTGGAGATAGAACAGTTAGGAAGCTTTTGTGGTAACCTATCCATAGGATGAAAAGACCAGATTCTGGGACCTTAATAGGAAGGAGACTATGAGTTTGAGCTATTCTGAAGGCAGAATGAAAAACTCTTTGGTAAGTGATTTTATAAATGTGTCATATAGAGATTGGAGCCAGCAATGGAGCTGAGAAGATCAGTGGTGCTGTTGACCAAAATGTCTGCCAGACAAAACTATTCAGAGTTTCACCTTTGAAAAGCTATAATTTTGTTTTCGTTTCCACTATGTAAAGGGTTTATAGGTTACATGCACTGAGGAGATGCTCACAGAATGAAATTTACCATATCTCATCTCCTTTTCCAGCTCCAAAATGAAACCTGTATTCCACAACCCAAAATCCTCTTTATCTGGTTTGGAAACTTGATGTTTGGTGTAGTTGCCAAATTAGAAGGAAGCAAGAGAATAGTGACAAGCACACAGACCCCTGGACCTGGGCAATTTAATCTGCCCAGTGCTTTAAAAGAAGGTGTTCAAAGACTGCTGATAAAAGACATTTATTTGTTCCTGAGTTCAGTGGGCTGACCGTAATATTTGAGAAAATGGAAGGAGGGGCCCTATGAAGGTTGTTACATCATTAAAAATTGATGACAGAGCACCTAAAGTAGATTGTGATGTAGTGCCAATGGATGCAGCATTAACTTAAGAATATACAATTTGATACAACTGAATATACAATTTAATCTCCCCATCATCATCATCAGGATGATGGGGCGCTTATAGATGTAAGAATATATGTAATTTGAGGATGATTATGGGCAGATTATAAATGTTAGATTTGTATTACTCATGTTCCCTGGGTATTTTGCCTTCTAAGATTCACAAATTAGAAATTCCATTACTAAGTATGTATCCAATTTTCTTGAATTTTTAATTCTCTCAAAATAAACATTAATTCCTGAGTAATGTTGATGTGTATCATAATGTTTAATAGTGTATCACAGTGAATAAGCATAAGCAGAGTAAACTAAAAATTTCCTTTTATGTTACAGAGATATTACTCAGTAAATTTTCTTTTCTACTGCATTAAATGCTATTTGAGTAATGTTGCAACCATAGCAGATTTAAGGGCTTTTGCCTGTATTCAACCATATCCTAGTTTAGTGGTGGGCCCAGAATATCTCTTGGTACTTAATCATTTAAGGGGTGCATGCTGTTTCTACTTGGTCTATATTCTAGCCCTTGGGGGTGCTTAATTATTTGAGATCTGATGTTTACACTTAAGAACTTTTGGTCAGATCTATGATTAGTAAGCAATTAATATTGGCTACAGAAGTCTGCTGTGGGGTAGAATAATTATTATTTGCAACATTAATCTTAAAGCTGATAAGGGTGTTAGGTTGTGTAGTTGTTGAGACCGAAGCTCTGATCTGATTCTGGGCAGATTAATTTCCTGAATGTGTTCCTTATATTTTACAATGAGGATAAAGTGGTAACTTAGGGTGATTGTGTGAATTTGGTGAGATAATGTACATTTGGTGAGATAATGTACATAAAGCTCATAACAAGGTAGTAAAGGTTTGCTATCACCATTAGCATCTCAGGTTTCTTGATGATCTTTTATGTATATGTCACCTGGGAATTAATCTAATTGCTCTCTAAAAAGATTTATGGCTTCTTCCATTTTAAGAAATACAAGTAAGTTACCCCTTGTGCAAATTTTGGCACTTCTTTATGCTTATTACAAATATTAAGTAATGCTGAAGTTTAAAGAACATCAAAATCACCACAAATCCTATTGCCTAAATATAAGAACTGTTAACATTTTATAAACATCCTTCTAGTCACTCTTCTATGTATACCCATAAATCAACCCTCCACACACATATTCACAGATATAATATTACAAAGAAGGAAATTAAGAAAACTTTTTATAATAAAAATATGCTTTTAATTTTTTTCAGATAATATCCTCAGAAATCCCCATAATAATCTTAATGGCTTCCTAATTTTCAGTTGTATTGTTGTGCCATCATTTGTTTCACCTAATATTTATTTTTGAACATTTTACTTTTTTCATGTATTATAAACAACACTTCAGTGATCATTTTTGTGTGCTCATTTTATAATGTCATAGTATAACTTCCAAGAAATGGAATAATTTGTCTAAACTATATCCATTTAAACTTCTAACCCATACTTAGTACAGGGATATTTTCTTGATTAATTTCTGATGATATCTTTATCTACAATATTATACTATGACTTAGAATATATTTATTTTTCATAAACTACTAAGTTCCAGTAACTTATGTCCCCAGGTTATAATATTCTTGGTATTAGAGCATTAGCAAATAATTTTCACTGTAGCAATAACTTTTGTGATTTATACCTCTTAATAGCTGTTTTATTTTTTGCCTTCCATCTCTTCAGACTGGCAAATCAGAATACTTTAATGATATTCTCAGTCAGATTTGACCTGGGATGGTTCTTATGTACTTGCTGTTTGCTTTGCTGTATAAGGAGAATCCTTTAAAGTTAATTCAACTTCTATTTTTCATCTGTTCAGAAGTTATGTGTTTGGAACTATGTTGTCAATAGACAGATACAAAGGAGTTTAAAAGGTAATTGCTTTCAAGAACTTCATTATATTTATAGCATGATATGTTAACACATATAGGGGAATATAAAATATAAACCAAGGCATATAATTACTCTTTTAAGGAATGAGGTATTGATAGGTTCTGTAGAAGAATAGGAGAAATTCCTTTACCTAGGATAATCAGAGAAGGTTTTATAAAGGAAATAATAAGCCCCAAAGAGTGCCTGGGATTTAGGAAGGATGAAGGAAAAGGGAGAGGGCTTTGTATCAGTTATCTATTGCCGTGTAAGAAATGACTCCAAGACAGAGTGACTTCATACCACAGTGATTCATTATTTTTCATGACTCTATTGGTTGACTGGATAATTAGTTCTTCAGTTCATTTCCCTCAGGTAGCTACATATAGTTGGCACCTTGGCTAGGGACAAGGTTCAGCTGGGACCACTGGATAACTATACCTCTCCATCCTTGCTATCTTGCTGTCAGTACATTCCAGGTTTCCTCATGAATGATGGTGTCTCAAGACAGCATTCCAAGAAAGCAAAAGCAAAACAAGTAAGTCCCTTAATGTCTCTGGAAATTGCATAATATCATCTCTGCCTTATTTTACTGGAAGTCATAAAGCCAGCACAGATGAAAGGAAGTAGATTCCACCTTTTGGTGGGAGGAGCAATAAAGTTTCATCGCAAAGAGATGTGCATACCAAGATAGGAAAAATGTATGGTCATATTTTGAGATCCACCACAAAGGAACTGAATGAACAAAGATTTGGAAGCAAGAATAAATTATTTGGAGGTTCAGCAAGAAGACAGGTTATGACCCTATTTTTCAGAATACATAAGAAGATCTCGGCTATTCCACAGATACTGTTCTTAGGGACCTCAACAGTTTATTTAGGTTGTTGGCGATGCCACTTTACTCTTTGGGTCTTGGATCAATAATACTTGTGATTTGGTAAAGAGATATTTTAATACTATTTCAAGTTTTGTATTTAGTGTTCCCATATTAATATAATAGTAATACCCCCTTTATAGATATATAGAAAGAGTAAGTGATCTAATGTTATCCTCTGTTTATTGCTTCTTTTCATATTCTGGGGCTAAAGATTAGAACTGGCTTGCAGGTATCATTAATGAAAAGCGTTAATGAAAATTACTGGAAAACATTGAAAATGTCTATCTAGTACAAAATAATCAGAGAACAGCTGTAAGTAAAAGAAATTCCATTTTTCAACATAGTGAATCCATTCAGTACTTACTATATTTTCTCTTTTTTTTTCCTTTTTTCTTTTCTGTAACTGATAAAAGTAGACTTACAACTAGGTAGAGTGATCTGTTGTTTACATTTTATAATTTGAAGGGCAAAAGAAAATCTCTGAATCAAATCATTGAACCACTGCAGTATCTGAATCACACCATTGTTGTTTCCTTGTGTTTTAAAGTTTTTTTTTAATAAAAAAGATATAAGAATATATATAAATACCCTGAAAAATACAACTAATAAATGAATTCAGTAAAGTTGCAAGATACAGGATTAATATGCAGAAATCTGTTGCTTTTCTATACACCAATAAAGAACTATCAGAAAGAAAAAGTTATCCCATTTAAGATCATATCAAAAAGAATAAAATACCTAGGAATAAACTTAACCAAGATGCTGAAAGACCTATACTCTGAAAACAATAAAACATTGATGAAGGAAATTGAAGATGATCAAATAAATGGAAAGATATCCCCTGCTCTTGGATTGAAAAAATTAATACTGTTAAAATGGCCATACTACTCAAAGCAATCTGTGGATTTAATGTAATCCGTATTAAAATACCCATGATATTTTTCACAGAACTAGAACAAATAATCCTAAAATTAAAATGGAGCCACAAAAGATCCTGAATTGCCAAAGCAATATTGAGAAACAAGAACAAAGCTATAAGTATCACCCTCCCTGACTTCAGACTCTATTACAAAACTACAGTAATCAAAACAGTATGGTTCTGCCACAAAAACAGGCACATAGTTCAATGGAATGGAAATTAACCCATACACCTATGGTAAATTAATCTTTGACAAAGGAGGCAGGAATATACAATGGAGAAAAGACAGTCTCGTCAGCAAGTGGTGCTAGGAAAACTGGACAGCTACGTGTAAAAGAATGAGATTAGAACATTTCCTCATGCTATATACAAAAATAAACTCAAAAATGGACTAACGACCTAAGTGTAGGACTCAAAACCATAAAACTCCTAGAAGAAAATAGGCAGAACACTCTTGGACATAATATTATTTTGGATCTGTCTCCTAAGGCAAAGGAAACAAAAGCAAAAATAAATGAGACCTAATTAAAATTAAAAGCTTTTACACAGCAAAAGAAACCATTGACAAAATGAAAAGACAACCCACTTAATGGGAGAAAATATTTGCAAATGATATGACTGGCAAGGGGTTAATATCCAAAAATATATAAGCAGCTCATACAACTCAATATCAAAAAAACCAAACAAGTCAATCAAAAATTGGTAAAAGACCTGAACAGACATTTTTCCAAAGAAAACATACAGATGACTAACAGGCACATGAAAACATGTGCATCACTAATTATTAGAGAAATGCAAATCAAAACCAAAATGAGGTATCAGTCAGAATGGCCATCATAAGAAAGTCTACAAATAACAGATGTTGGCGAGGTTGTAGAGAAAAGGGAACCCTTGTACACTTGTGGGAAAGTAAATTGGTATATCTACTCTCAAAAACAGTGTGGAGGTTCCCCAACAAACTAAAAATAAAACTACCACATGATCCAGCAATCCCACTCCTGAGTACCTGGAAAAAAACGCTAATTTGAAAAGATACATGCACCCCAATGTTCATAGCAGCATTATTTTACAATTGCCATGGTATGGAAGCAACCCAAGTGTCCATCAACAGATGAATGGATAAAGAATACATGGTGTATATATATACAACGGAATATTATTCAGCCATAAAAAATAATGAAATTCTGCCAATTTAAGCAACATTGATGGACCTAGAGAATATTATGCTTAGTAAAATATGTCAGACAGAAAAAGACAAGTACTATTTGGTATCAGTTGTATGTGGAATCTAAAAAGTAAAAGGAATGTATAGAGCAAAATAGAAACAGACTTACAGATACATAAAACAAACCAGTGGTTACCACTGGGGAGTGGGTAGGGGAGAGGGACACATTAGGGTTACAGGATTATGAGATACAAACTACTATGTATAAAATAGATAAGTATTATACAGCACAGGGAATTATAGCCATTATTTTGTAATAACTTTTAGTGGAGTATAATCTATAAAAACACTAAATCACTATGCTGTACACCTGAAGCAAATATAGTATTGTAAATCAACTACACTTCAATAAAAAATAGTAGTCATTGCCATATAATTATTGAAACTATTTTGATGTAGTTTTTATGATAATCATGGGATTAGCTGTAAACTGTTGAAATGTGTCCAATACTACGCTATAATTTTTTTTTTTAGAAGATGTTGGGGGTATGAGTTAATTAATTAATTTATTTTTGCTGTGTTGGGTCTTCGTTTCTGCGCGAGGGCTTTCTCTAGTTGTGGCAAGCGGGGGCCTCTCACTATTGCGGCCTCTCTTTTTGCGGAGCACAGGCTCCAGACGCGCAGGCTCAGTAGTTGTGGCTCACGGGCCTAGCCGCTCTGCGGCATGTGGGATCCTCCCAGACCAGGGCTCGAACCCGTGTCCCCTGCATTAGCAGGCAGATTCTCAACCACTGTACCACCAGGGAAGCCCCTATAATTTTGATAAATTTAAAAAATGGTCCCTTCTGTGTATCAACTTATCTTACTAGTTGAGAGTTAATTCAAGTAATGATTCAGTCAACTCATTGTATTGTGTGGAATTCCTCCTTCAAAATTACAACGTCCCTAAGAGGGATATTGTATTAGTTTTCAGTATTTAACACTTAGTATAAAGTAATTAATGAGATTAATTTCTAACAAAATAGTTGGCATGGTTCAGGTACTAGATGAAATGGGGCATAGATTAAGTGAAGACTGGGAAAGAGAAGATATCTGTTTCATAAGTGGATGCCTAGAGGCAGCTTACATATATGGGTAATTGCAAAAGAGCATCCAGGGAAACCCGGAGCCATTATGAGACAGCTGGAAGGAAAATAAAACTTCGAACTTGGAGATCTGATGATCAGCTTCTTCACTTTGTTCTAAGGCCAACTGGAGGGATTTCACGTGTTTTAGCAGGCTGTGTGATACATATAAAATCATACATTGGTGGAATATTCTCCTTCCATGTCTTAAATATCATTATTAAAGGTGGACTTTAGTGAGTAGAAATGGAAATGATGGATGAACCACTTATGTGGCTTTAATTGTTACCAGAAATGCATTCTCATGTCAGTATTTTAAATTGCTTAGTCTAAGGCCAATTATTACTTGCCAAGATTTATAAAAGAAAGATAATTAGGAAAAGTAAATGTTGGATGTCAACTTGAACAGGCACAAAAAGTCTAAAAAATATAAATCATTAATAAGAAGATGAATGGCTGCAGCTTGACCTAAGGAGCAAACAAAATGAAGTGACTGGAGAACACAGTTTATTCAGAGAACTGGATATCATCATCTGATCTGTTATCCTGAGCAACTCATAAGAGTGGAGGCAGAGTTACAATTAATTAGCTAAACATAGATTTTGTTTGACTCTGCAAATTGTTTAACCCTGAGAAATAAACTATATTTAGTTTATATACTTAGAGTGGCTATAAGTTTATTTGTGAATTTTTGTAAACTATGGAAAGGAAATGATCATTAGCCTCCTTCCAAAGCATGTGAGTTGGGAGAATTAAAGAATAATGCCGTTTGCAGCAACATGGATGGACCTAGAGGTTTTCATACTGAGTGAAATAAGTCAGACAGAGAAAGACAAAGATCATATGGTATTGCTTATATGTGGAATCTAAAAAACAGTGTACAAATTATCTACAAAACGGAAATAGAGTTACAGATGTAGAAAACAAACTTATGGTTACCAGGGGTAATGGGAGGGAGGGATAAATTGGGAGATTGGGATTGACATATACACACTACTACATATTAAATAGATAACAAATAAGGACCTACTGTACAGCACAGGGAACTCTACTCAATACTCTGTAATGGCTTATATGGGAAAAGAATCTAAAAAAGAGTGGATATAATTATATGTATAACTGATTCACTTTGCTGTACACCTGAAACTAATACAACATTGTAAATCAACTATACTCCAATAAAAATTTTAAAAATAAATAAATAAATAAAATTAAGGGCCCTGATAAAAAATAAAGATTAATACCTTTCTAGAGGTAGTAGTGAATACTATTTGAGAGCAGGGATCATGTTGAATCCTTAGTGACTGTTGCAGTGGCTGCATGTAATAAGTGTTCAATAAATATCTACTGAATTAAATGATACATAAATGAATAGTGAAATCTGTGATTGGCTATATGGCATTATTCAGTCTTTTAACCTTCGTCTCTTTTTGAGAACATTAAACATTCATTCATGACTTTAATGTGTATATTATGAAAATAATAGGTGTTTTTAAGTACTAAAATGTATTAAATGTTAAAAAAACATTTTCTAAAATATGCTGTTGGGCTGTGATGCGCATCTTAAGGAGCTCGTTACCCTCCTCTCCTAGGTTTTCTAATCAGTTAAGAATCAATCTGTTTTATTAGGCTATTAATAAAACTACTTATTAGAATGTTAAAGTTGCATAACTAATCAAAATTAGTGGCTTAAAACAAGAACAGCCATTTATTTCACTCATGAATCTGTAACTTATGCAGGTCTAGGAAGGCATGACTTTCTGGTCCATGTGTTTTCAGCTGGGATGGCTTGAATGGGTCTGAAAAATTCACTTCTTAGTTGGCTCAGCCACATACATGGCTGGTAAGCTGATGTTGTCAAGCTGTGTGCTGCACATACAGTCATAGATTGATAGGACATTTTCCTTCCTATCTTAACTATCCTTATTAAATATGAATATAAATAGAAAGGGAAGTGATGGTTGAACCACCTGCACAGCCTTAAGTGTTACCAGAAATGTCTTCTTATATCAATATTTTAAATTGTTCAGCCTAAGGCCAGTGCTTAGCTGGGAGCTCAGCCAAGACTATTGACCAAGGGCCTTAATTCTTCTCCATGTGGAACTTTCTAGAAGAATGGGTTTCCTCACAACACGAAAGCTAGACTCTAAGAGCAGGTGTTCTAACAGTGAGAAATTGGAAGCTTCTAGTTTCTTAAGGCTTGGGCCCAGATATTGGCATATGATTATAGTAACCGTAGTCTATTAGTAAAATAGTTATAGAGTATGCCTAGATGCAAGGGAAAGGAATATAGACCCTGCCTGTCAATGGAAGGGGTGTCAGAGAATTTGTAGCCATCTTTAATCTAACATAATTATCTTTAAAATAATCCCCTTGTGGTGAATAAGAAAAATATAAGACTTTTTAGATAAGACATTTACTAGTGTATATGCCAGAATTACCAATTCATTAAATGTGATAAGCTTATAAAATTAGCTTGTCTTAAGTTGTCTTAAGCTTAAAAGGCTACAGGAGAGCATATAAAAGGCTTACCAAATTTTAACAGATTATTCTAATTATTCCTAGTAAAGTAGGCAAATTACGTCTATGGCCTCTCATTCAAAGGATAAAATTCTATAATAGTACTCTGCAAAACTTGCCAGGCCAAGCATGAGCATTCATGCTTGATGAATGACAATAGGCCTTCTTAATTTATTTATTATCTTAACATGGCCAAGGTATGTGTCACCTTAGCTTCGAAATATTTTATTCTCTCACGTGCATTAATAGTGTGTATTCCTTCTGTGTTTTTGTATCGCCAGTAGTGAAGTTTGACTTGAAAAGAAGGATGTTTCTGAAAAAACGTTTCCTAGGTTTTTAGTGTGTGAACTTACAGGAAAAAATATCTGAATACTTATTATGTTCCAGGAACTGGTCTGTATTCTGGAAATGCAGCAGTGAGCAAAAAGGACAAGGCCCAGGCCTGTACTTACAGATTCTGCATTTCTAATAGGGAAGGTAGATATCAACAAGCAAATAAATAAATGTGTAATATAAATTAAAGTAGTGATAAATAAGATGAAGAACACAGGTATAGTAAGGGGGTAGAGAGTTGTATTGAAGGAAGGGGATATTCTTTCTGCTGAGTGAAAAATTAATTGTCTGGGAGCTATTTCCGTGATGATGATGATGTTGATGACGACGATGATACATACATAACATTTCATGGATACTTACTCCCTACTGGACTTTTTAAAAACTGATTTATGTGTTATATCATTTAGCACAACTCATTTGTAAAGATTCTAAAGTAACTGTAAAGTTGTAAGAGAGGAAATAGAATCCTAGAGAGAATTAGTAACTGGCCCAGAGACAGATAGCTAGTAAGTGGAAAAGCATATACGCTTAAAGGATGCAAGAATGCTGGTAGAGGTAGTGGGAAGGGGTTGTACTGAGGCTCTATTTTGAAGGGAGAGCCAATAGGAATTGTTGATAGAGTAGAGGTAGGAGAGGAATCAAAGAATGAATTGAAGAATGATGCTTTAGTTTTGGTCTGAGCAACTAGGTGTGGCTTTACAATTTAATGAGATGAAAAGTGCATTTGGTTGTTGAAGAGAAGGTGGTGTAAAATAAGAGTTCTCTTTTGGACTTGTTAGATTTGAATGGCAATGAGACATTCAAGAAGGCTTGTGTGTTTGTACTTCAGGATAGGTATTACTTTGGGAGTTAGCAGCATAGAGCTAGTTTCTACTAAGATCAATTTCTTTCGTTATCGTGTGTCATGTCGCAGGGTCACTCTCATTAAAGATGTACCCATTTATCCTGAGAACACAGACTGTGGTGGGAAGCAGTATTTTTGCTTACTATGGAATATCATACTTGCTGTCACTATATTTTATGAAATGTGTACTAGTCCTAAATGTGGAAAGTATTTTTAAGGAAGAAGTGGTTTCTCTTTTTAAAAATATACATATATTACATGGATCTGTACATGTGATAAAATTTTTTAAAGCTGTACACCAAAAAAATGACTGCATGTAAAAAAAATGCTGAAATATACAATGTCTATAGTCTGGTTAATTGTATTGTGCCACTGTCAATTGCCTGGTTTTGATAAATTACTATAGTTTTGTAAGATGTCATAATTGAGAGAGCTACATGTGGGTACATGTGGATATATGAACTTTCTGCATGAATTTTTTTTAACATTTCAAGGTAAAAAATTATATATATAATTATATATATGCTATATATGTATATATAATTATGTGTATGTTACATATATGTATATATACTTATATACATATAATTATATATATAATTGAATGTCTTACCTTAAATTGTGACTTTGATTAGTCCTACCCAGTGCAGGACACCACACTCACATGAAAGTTGGAGGCAGAAAATATGCTTGTAATATACCAAACTTAATGGGATGTTAATTGTATTCTTCATTTATTAATGCTGAAAACGTTAAATACGTTGGCAGTTTTTTTTTTTTTTTTCTGCGGTATGCGGGCCTCTCACTGTTGTGGCCTCTCACGTTGCGGAGCACAGGCTCCGGACGCGCAGGCTCAGTGGCCATGGCTCATGGGCCCAGCCGCTCCACGGCATGTGGGATCTTCCCGGACCGGGGCACGAACCCGTGTCCCCTGCATCGGCAGGCGGACTCTCAACCACTGCGGCACCAGGGAAGCCCACATTGGCAGTTTTATTCATATTTTAGTACTTAAGCTTTTCATATGATTAGAATGTGTGCATATTTAATGTACCCCCAAAGATGAAATGTGTGGTAATTTGTTAAGCTAAAAGGCAGTAGTAAGACACTTTGGCAAATATACTATATTACAGGCATCTTAGGGAGACAAATGAGTTGAACACGTCAAAATAATAGTTCTGTGATATTTACTGACAACTTAAAATAGCTGGGGACTATCTATTCAAAAACATGATTGTAGCATTATTTCATTAACCTCTAAAAAGCTCATTATTTTAAAAACATAAATCCTCTTTATGTCTCTTTTCAGGAAATGCAAAATTCCATTTGTTGCATAATTCTTCTACCATTAATTTGTTCACATTATTTCTGTGTTCGTCTTTCTTAATGCCAACAATGATGGAATAGAATGTTAAGTCTGTGATTACCTCTACTTTTTTGGTGTTTTTAAATATAAACAAAGATTTAAAGACCCAGATGGGAAATGTCAGCACTATATTCTTCCTAGTCAGTTCTAACAAAATATCATCTATCTTAAAAATTGTTCTTCACAGGCATCAAAATCCCTAAATAACAGCCAAAACCCCCCCCAAAAAACCAAAAAAAAAAAAAAAAAAACTGAGTAAATGCTTGTAAAATCATAGCTTCCTGTTGTGAAATTACAATTTATTATACTCAAAGAGCAACTGTTTTTAAAAAACAAATGATTTTCTGAAAATAGATTGAAGATCTTAAGTTGCTTCACTGGCTTGTTGTTATACTAATTCCATCAAGTGGGATTTGGTTGATGAAACTGTGAAATAAAACAGTCCATACTTTTTGTTTAGACGAGTAATTTTTCAAATGCTTAGAGGAACAAGAATGGAAGTGATCACTGTCTGATATTCCACTTATTTGTGAAATGCTTATGGAATGAATGTGGTTACTAAACATTGTGTTTACTGAATATTAAGGAGAATAAAATATTGCCCTCTTTTCAAAAGAGCTTACTGTTAACAAAGGAGTAAAATCAAAGGGACAAGATAGGCTGGGAGTGGTGTGTGATTGAAGGTGTGTTGATCTGGGACTGAACTCAATTGCTTTTAAAAGCTTTTTCAAGATCAGGTCAACATTAGTAACCTGACCAGATCTGGAGAGAGAAGAGTTGGTAAATTATTGGTTGAGGGAGGGAGTAGCAGTCAGGGGCATTAAAAAACCCTATTCCTTTCCTAGCCACTGTAGATGAATAACAATGGTTTGCAAACTGACTTTATTCTTAATTAAAATAATGAAATAAAAAAGCCTTATGATACTGGGTTACTGACATAAATTTAATAACTAGAATTTTCAGGCACTCCCAAAGTTTCATTTTAACTGTTAATTCCAACGATGTTTCTCTCTAGAATCTTCTAGAAATGGAACACTTTGATTTGTCTTCCCTCCCTATATTTCTGATGTTCTGTCAAAAATATTGATAAGCAGGGAAGTAATCCAAAAGCTGGACGAAGCAAGCAGTGAGAAAGAGCATACATTTCTAAACTGGATCATCAATCTCTCGAAAATTTAAATTGATTAGGCTTCATTCAGGAGGACAGGGCTGGAGGATAACTTTAGTCATAAGGCTAAGAATGTCTTAGGCAAATCATAACCTTGGATCATCTAATTCTTCATGAAATCTATCAACCACTCTCATGTTTTACCACAATGACTAGAGTAGTGCTCACTCATAAAATCATGTTTATCATACTAAAGATAACACTTATTGAGTGAACACCAAATTCTGGGCACTCTGATCAGGGGTTACCATGCATATGCCGAAAAGTTTATAAAGGCATCTCTGTCAAGTGATTCATTGATTTCACCAATATTCACCTCATTTTTTTTTCACTTGGGATAGTTGATTTATTTTCATCATTTCTTCTCTTGCAGCTCTTCTTTATGCAACTATTTTTGGAAATGTTACCACAATTTTTCAGCAAATGTATGCCAACACCAACCGGTACCATGAGATGCTGAATAATGTACGGGACTTTCTGAAACTCTATCAGGTCCCCAAAGGCCTTAGTGAACGAGTCATGGATTATATTGTCTCAACATGGTCTATGTCAAAAGGCATTGACACAGAAAAGGTATGGGTTATTATTATTGTTCTTGTTATTTATTTTCTGTTTCAATAGGATCTTCAGATGCCCATAGCTTTCCCACTCACATATTACTTGTATAATTGCTTTATAAATGTTACTTTGTATTTCATAAGTGACATATCAGTCAATCATATTATTTAGTGCTTGGAAGGTGGAAAATGTTCAACCATTAATCATCAATTAGTACTAGTCATCAAACTCAATTTAGGAATTGTGGTTCCTGAAAACAGCTAATTATTTCATTTCCTCAAAACATTCTCATTACCACTCAGAGTAATTTGTCACATTCCTCTAAAATGCTAACTGTGATGCCATTTCTTTTGCTAGATTTTATTCTTGATTTCTCTTTTGACATTTTGCCCATTTAAAATTCAGAAAGAAACTTCCTTGCTTATAACTAAAAGGTTATATATCTTCTATTCTACCCTCTACTTAAATTTCTCTTCTCTCTATCACAGGTTCTATAATGCAACTTATAGTTCTTTGTTTTCCCTTTTTCTGTACACAAATCTATGAAATGGATATGACCCTTGCAATCCACCTGTCATGTCTAATTTCTTGCTTGTCTTTTCATGGAACCTCTTTAAATTTTTCCCATCTAACTCATATTAGGGGCAAAGAAGAAACCAAAGTCCTCCTCATGATAAACAAAATCAAATAAATTCTCACTTCCTACACCCAGCTGATTCACATCCAATATAGGGAATGACAAGTAGGGCTTGCACATAAGACTTCTAGAGAAAACTGATCTTAAGCTATTTCACTTTGTAAGTATCAGTGAAGGCTTTATTTTTAGGTACTGATTTTTGACATATGATAAACAGATAGCACATAACCTTCCTTGCCATTTCCCACAAATTTTATTTTTTTTAATCATATGAGGTTGACTTGTAGTTTTTCTTTCAGACCTGCTCAACAAGCACCTTTCAATGTCAAAGTGAAAGAGCCAATGAACAAAGTAGGTGTTTAGTTAGGGGAATTTCATGAAACAAGTAGGAAGTTGTAAGCCAGAGCAGGTGTTAGGAGCAGAGGATTGAGGGGAGTTGAAGGGAACGGACTTGAGGGTAAGAGCTGAGGAAGGGAAGCCTTCAGAGAGAGTGCAAGTGAGATACTGGAGGCTAGCTATGTGGAAGAGTTATGAAAGAGGATGAGATTTGCTCTTCTTTTGACATTTTACAAGATGCAGTTAAATGACCCCTTAAAGTGGAATGTGTGACCACAGAGGGGAAAAGGAAAAACTGCATACCTGTGGAATTTGATTACTGTGTACCTGAACTGATATAAGGTTAGTAGGGAGGGAATCCAAAGAAGGAACAGGATCTTCCTGAGGGGTGCACGTGAGAGTCAGTGTTTAAATCGCTAGAAGCAGGATATTCTCTGAGGTCCACATTCAATGACACTGAGCTCAAGATGCAACCATTTACCTTGTCAATCACTATCTCAGTCAGAAGCTTTTCTTTCCAGAAAATTCAGTGGGGTCTCATGGTAGTTGACAGATAACATCAGTAAACTGATGGAATAATAGCCCTTTACACTAGAAAAGTACCTGACCCAGAGCTTATGCCACAGATATGGTACATGGCAGATTTTTTAGTTCCCTTCTCTAAGTTCCCAGATGCTGGGTTAGTTCAGGAATGGAACCAATAGATTCTCACAAGCTTCCCCTCTAGTACCTGCTCAACTGTCTGCTTCATGATGCAGTTAGGGTGTAATATAAATTTTAATTCACATAAAAAGATTTTTAAAGAAATAAGTAAAAATATTAAAATGAATTAACTTTTGGATAAGACAAAATCATGGATGTGCCTCCTAACTAAATGGGAAATCTTTAGAGTAGTGTTTGACTAGTAGGAAGAGCAGATTTAAAGAACCATGGCACATACAGAAGTCTTTGTATGTATTAATGCAATGGAGTACATAACAAATTAAGTGATGAATAAATTTGGCTAGAATATGTAAAACCTTTCACACCAAAAGCTATGGAAACAAAAATGAGATAAAGCATCTGCAACAAATATCACAGGTGAAAGGTTAATTACCTTAATATGTAAAGTGATTTTACAGATCAATAAAAAGAATTAGAATACATGGGGAAAATGAGCTGAACGCATAGAAGACAAAAGTTCAAATTACTAATAAACATACAAAAAGTCTTATTTTCACTTGTAATAAATAAATATTGAAAGAACAAGAGACTGTCAGATATAATGCCTAATATTAGCAAAGGCTGTAGTGACTGACACTATCATATTTTTCTGGTCTGTGTGTAACTTGGTAGGGTGCTTCTTGAAAACAGTTTTACCAAGATAATATCCTAAATTTAGGGATATCTAGACTTCAGTCCTTATGCCTCTTCCCTTTTCTGTCTAGAATCTCTCCTCAGTGATATCATACAATCTCATGACTGTAATAATATATGCTAACACCACCCTAGTATACATACTCATCCTGGACCTACTCCCTGAACCACAGATTCTCCTATTCAACTGCCTACTCATATCCAATGAAATTGTCCAGAACTGAACTCCTAATCATCTCCCATAAACCTGCTCTACTGACATTCTTCCTCAATGCAGTTAATGGAAACTCCACACCTCAGTTGCTTAGGACAAAGCTTCTACGTTGAAACTTCCCCCAAATCCTATTGGCTCCACCTCCATTTCTCACCACCTCCATTGAGATCAGCTGGTTCAAGTCACCATCGTGTCCTATCTGAGTTATTCTGTAGCCAAGTGATTGGTCTGTGCATCCACCCCGTCCCTGTGTAGGTTATTCTCAGCACAGCAGCCAATGAGCTTACATGGCTTTCATAATAAAGCTTTCTATCTTCTTTCTCTCTCTTATCTCTCATCTCTCTCTCTTTTTTATCTTATTTATCTCATCCATCCATCCATCTGTGTATCTAACTATTTTATATTCATCTTTACTTTTGATAATAAGAATGACATTGGTTGAGCCTGTTAAAATACAAGGGTAGAAAAAAGAAAATGAAAGTTCAATGACAGTAATCACATAAATCCTGTAATTGTAGTCATAATCTTAGAAGTGTAGATTTACTTGAGGATAGCTTCAGTAAACAGCATCTGATTTTTAACAGTTATACCATATTTGATATTAGAGACCTCTCTTAGACTTGCTGTTCCTCAATAAGTGAAATATTTGTCTTCCTATATGTTTCTTATCTTACATTTTGTTAATTGTTTCGAATATTTTATCAATGGTGGTTGTTAATCAAATTTAACTTTGAGTACGTACTGAAAAAGATCGAAATATAATGTGTGAAATGAAATGTCTTTGTTCTAACGCTTCTCTTGTTAGTTCTAAAACAGCTATTTTTTTTCGGCTGCTGGTACAATAGAATTTAATGATGCATTTCAGCTAATTAGAGAAAACGTTCGCCCCAATTACTGAGATTTCATTCTGTCGCTTCCACATACTTAGTTTTATAGATATTTTGAATTCAGCTTTAACCCACAAGCAAATTAATCACTGTGATTTAATTCAGTCTTAGCTTGTCTTTTGTGAATAATGCTTTCTCTAATACAAATTGTGGCATTAAAATCACTACTGATGTGGAGATTGTAGCATTTTTATCATGAAAGTTTGCCTTAGGCAATTTAAAAATATAAAACAGTACCTAGATTAATTTGATTTGGTTGAAAGTATTTTATTGACTACTAATTACTATAGTTGCTTTAGATTCTTTTCAAATTTAATAACCAAAATCCGTCCTCTGGGCTTTGCTACTTGCTAACATTCTGTGCAGTTAAAAGACAAGAGAAATGGGTGGAATGAGTGAGGATTTAAAAGGGAAAGAGCAGATTATGGGAAAAAAATAGAAAGGATGATAGTTAAAGCTCAAAAAATCTATCCTACAGTTTGAAATGATTTTACTGAGAAATAATTCAAATAAAGTAAATGGCTGGGGACTTTATTTTCAGCTTTAGGACTGTATGAAAAAATACATAACTTGTAGCATGTTGTGTAGACCACATATTTCTCATAATACTGGAATCATTTTCAGCTTGTTTTATAGAATGAAATTTAAAACCTTAAGGTTTTTTATTTTCCACTGTCTAATATTTTTTTTTCTAGCATGTTCTTTGAAGAAACTCAGAAAAAGCTCTTTGGTCTTCATTTCTTGTTTCGTGGGTTTTGTAATAAGCATAAAGTTATCTGTAGGCAGATCCCATTATATGAAAAGTTCTGGCAGAATTATGCAAAACATTCAGGCAGAAGTATGCCTTTAGAATATAAAGAAATTGATTTTGAATATTTTAAAATCTTGGATTATTTTTAAACCAGATCTATAACAGAAGCACTTTACTTCTTCCAAATATAGTAGGCAATATATATATTTTTTCTACGAATTAAAGTAACTTTCTTTTAATCAGTTTACTTTTATACAAACATATTTTTAAATTTAGGAAAGCCTGTCTAAATATTTCTTTGTATTCCTAAATGTGAAAAATGGGGATACATTCTTATATATTCATGGTGTCATTATCTTGGTTCAATATTTAAATTATTTAAATGCTTCAAGAAGTTTTTATAGCAATGTACAGCTGAACCCAAGAGTGAAAGCACTAGCCTTCCAAGAAGAGCTCCCCCCAGTTAAATATGTCATGTAAGTATATACATGTGAAGATAGTAAAACAAAACTGAATTGGTCTTAAGATGAATTAATAGGACTTTTGTCTCTGGATCAAGAAAGGTACTAAGCATCCCAATACAGTCCATGTTATTCAGATCATAGATAAAATATTATGTTCAGCTATCAGCTGGATGTTTTAAAAGAAATATTATCAAATGGCAGCACACTTACTAGAAGATAATCATGATGACATAAAGTTCTGGGAATCTTGTTATAAGTTAAAGGAAATATGAATATTTTGTTTGGCTAATTGAAGACTTTGGGGAGAGGTATGACAGGTGACCTGAACTATTTGAAGTATTTAAAGATGCAGTGATCTATCTGCTTCAGGAGGAAATTAAGTCCCTGTGGGTAAAGGATACAGACAGAACATCGTCCAAAACGAACTTGCAGGTCCTGACACTGAAATTACATGACAGCTGTATCTGAATGATTTAGAGTACTATTACATATCATAACCTTTTTACAATTAAGAAACATATATTCAAGAGATCCTATATTAAAAATTACATAATAAAATTCAGTAATGGTTCAATAATCATTTCCCAACAACTTTTTATTAGTACATCTAAGTACTGTAGTTTTACACATGAAACTAACTGGTTTTTCCAAGGTAGCAGAACAAATACCATCTTAAAAAAATTATGAGGACTCAGTATCCCTGTTGGGGGCTAAGCCAGCCCAGGCCCATTGGACAATTGGCATGTTTTTCCTGTGGTCTTTAAGTAAACTGCTTGTTGGGCAAGAGAGACTATGGCTAGCTTATTATTATAGGAAACTATATTTTAGCCTGTTTTGTGAAAGCACCATGGCCCAAATATCTGAAAACTGTGACCTTTATATCTATACCTATACATGGCAAGGGAATTTAACTATTGTCATGTCCACATGTGCTTCTCAGTTGTTACCTAGTGAAAAATTACAGGGTAAGCATTCAGACTTATTATTGACATTTCTCTTTTCTAGCTGGCCTGCAGGCATTACCTGAAAAGGTAGACTTTATCTGAAACCTCAATTATATTTTTCCTTTCATGGATCAGAAGTTAAATAAAATAACACTCAAGGGTTTATTAGAAACATTGTAAGTAGATAGGAACTTTAATATTTTCTGTGATAGAAATTTGAAGCATCAAATTATATTTGGTGTGTCATGGCTTTTGGCATGATTTAAGAGTGCTCCAATGCCAGCTTTATATTACTGTTAGCTAATAAAATTACTAGCAAACTTTTTGTGTGTCAGGTAGTAGGCAGTATTATTTTTCTCTAGTAAGGATAGGGAGACACTGTATAACTTAGGTTAAAACCTGAGCGCCTTAAACCTTTCTCTAGGAATAATATTAAGTGCATTATTTTTATGTACCATGTTGAAGTTACTTTATTGCATTAGAGTTGGCTAGTTTGTATTTCATTTTCTCACCACTCTGTCACTAGCCTCTGAGGAAGGGACTACAGAGTCATTTGATAGCTGTAGTCCAGGAATGAGAAAGAGTTGTCCACGTAGGGCCATGGATGACTTGCTCAGTAGCCTGGCTTTATCTTGACCATGAGGATTGGTTTCCATGCTCAGTGTTCACATCAACAATGGAGATACCACCACCCACCTTACTTAGTTGTCTAGAGGATGAAAAGTGCCCACATAGTGCCTGCATAAGGTAAGCAATAATAAGTGTAATCAAATAATTTAGTTTATTGAGGTTACAATCAATTGATTTCCTCCTTTACTAATCATAAACTCTAAAAAGTAGGTCAAGCTTGGCATCATTTTTACCTTAGTCTTTGCTTGGTATTCAGTCCATACTGTTGTCTTTATTTTTTTTTATCAAGCATCTTTTCCAACCATAAGACTAGAAATCAACTACAAGAAAAAAATTGCAAAAAACCACAAACACTTGTAGGCTGAACAGTATGCTACTAAACAACCAGTGGATCATTGTAGAATTCAAAGAAGAAATAAAAAAATACGTAGAGTCAAATTAAAATGAAACACAGCAATCTAAAATCTATGGGGTGCAGCAAAAGCTGTTCTAAAAGGGAAGTTTATACAAGCCTATCTCAGGAGACAAGAAAACTCTCGAATAAACAACCTCAACTTATATCTCAAGGGACAAGAAAAAGAACAAACAAAACCCAAAGTTAGTAGAAGGAAAGAAGTCATAAAGATGAGAGCAGAAGTAAATGAATAGAGCCTGAAAAAATATAGAAAGATAAATGAAAGTAAGAGCTGGTTCTTTGAAAAGATAAACAAAATTGATAAACCTTTAGCCAGACACATCAAGAAAAAAAAGCAAGAGAGCCTGAATCAATAAAATCAGAAATAAAGAAGTAGTTACAATCAACAACACAGAAATACAAAGGCTCATAAGAGATCACTATAAACAGTTATACGCCAATAAAATGGACAACTTAGAGGAAATGGATAATTTCCTAGAAATATAAGTCTCCCAAGACTGAACAAGGAAGAAATAGCAAATATGAACAAATTACCAGTAATGAAATTGCATCAGTAATTAAAAAAAAAACTTCCCAACAAATGAAAGTCAAATCAAAACAACAATGAGATATCACCTCATACCCATCAGAATGGCTATCATCAAAAAGACCAGAAATAACAAATGTAAGTGAGGCTGTAGAGAAAAGGGAACCCTTGGACACTGTTGGTGGGAATGTAAATTGGTACAGACACTATGGAAAATAGTTTGGAGGTTCCTCAATAAACAGAACATAGAACTACCATATGATCTAGCAATTCCACTCTTGGGTACATATCCAAAGAAAACAAAACACTAATTTGTAAAGATACATGCACCCCAGTGTTTATAGCAGCATTACTTACAATAGCCAAGATATGGAAGTAATCTAAGTGTCCATCAACAGGTGAATGGATAAAGATGATGTGACACACACACACACACACACACACACACACACACACACACACACACAGGAATACTACTCAGCCATAAAAAAGAATGAAATTTTGCCTTTTGCCACAATGGGGGACCTGGAGGATATTACACTTAGTGAAATAAGTCAGAGAGACAAGTACTGTATGTTATCACTTTACATGTGTAATCTAAAAAATAAAACGAATGAATGAATATAACAAAAAAGAAACAGACTCAGATATAGAGAGGAAAGTAGTTGTTACCAGTGGGAAGAGGGAAGGTGGAAGGGTAAGATAGGGGTAGGGGATTAAGAGGTACAAACTATGTATAATAACTTTAAATGGAGTATAATCTATAAAAATTTTGAATCACTATGTTGTACACCAGAAACTAATATAATGTTGTAAATCAATTATACCTTGAAACCATGGTTTCACAAGGGGAAAGAAAAAAAGGGAAACATGGTTTTGTAGGATATTGTAGTAATTGCTATGGAGTGGTAAATAAAAGTATACATAGTCCCTGCTCTTGTGTTGCTCTGAGTTTAATGTGAGAGGAAAGACTTAAATAACCAGAGTTAAATGTATGATTCCAAATTGTGATGATGCTTGAAATATAATACAGGGAGCTATGGAAGATTTAAAAATAATAGAAGAGGGAGTGGATCTAGTTAAGGTTGGAGGATGTAGGTTTAAGACGGCAATGGAGAAAGCAATAAAATTTGAACAGAAAAGCTTGTTAGAAAATGAAACTTCACATATTTTATAACAGAACTCAAATTACCTGTATGCTAATCCTCAAGTAACTGGTCTGAAGATGGAAAACAAAAGAAAGGAGAAAAAGCAAAGGTCTAGTTAGTACATTAGCTACTTAAATCATTAATTAACTATACATAGACTCTACATTCTATGTGCTATGGAATAATTTGAACTGAGTATTCATATTGGCTGAAAATCTTACTCTAAAACCAATAACAGCACATACGGGGGCATATGGACTCCACTGGTTCCCTAGTCCTGATTAAGCTAATCAGCACATATTTGTTTAGAAATGGGTCTGCTGCCTTTGTGGACAAGTATCAGAGAATACATTCATGACCAGAGCATACTTTACGCATTCTGTTTTCATCGTTTCTACCAAGGATGAATAAAATGTTAGAAAAAAATATTTTTCTAACCATTTTCCCCCCAAAATGTTTATTTAATAGAGATACGTGACTTATATAAAATAAGAAATTAGCGCTAGGCAAAGAAGAAACTATGATAAATCACCCATAATCCCACCACTCACAGGAATGTAGCTTGCCACAAACATACAGTACCACTATAAGAAATTACAGAATGAATATATCAATAGTGGTCCTACCATCAAACTTATTACTTATATAGGACACCTATTACAAGAAAAAGGCCTGATTCTGTAATCAAAATTTGGTGGAGTACTAAAGCTAATATTCTTGATAATAAATTTATCTTTAATTGGTTTTAAGAAAGTTCTTGTAATAAATCTCCCTACAAACTTACAGAGGAAGAGTTTCATTTCTGTGGCTTTTTGAGAGCTATTGTAAAATGTTCAAAGGTAAGAAAAACCAAAATATTCAAAAACAAAACAAACCAAAACAAACAAGCAAACAAACAACCCTAAACAGTTTAATTTTTCCTTTTTGATCCTTAGTTTTAAAGTACATTATAGAAGATTCAGAAGAACCGAGAGAAAACCTCAAATCTTAATTCCATGACCTTTACTTTCTCACTAATAAAACGTGAGACCTGATATCACTTGATCTTAATATACCTCTGTTCTCTATTTGCAATGATGCATAAGAATGTTAGTGTCAAAGCACGAGCTATTTCACAGAGGTAAATTTTCCAGTTGACTGAAACGTGTTCTTTCCTGCACAATTATTTAAGAATCTTGAGAAAAGCCTTTCAAATGATGTTACATGTTTTCCTTAAAGAGAATATTATATATTACATAAATTAGGAAAATATTTTCTTCACAAGGAGCACTACACCTCCTCATGAATTTAGACATGTACTTGTTTAATACTTTAACTCCAAATCCATAATAGAGAAAGGCAGTTTGGTTATTATAGTTTTAAGGATAACCTCTTAAAATAGTATATCAAATATTTATTCTTATGTTTGTTCATATTTGTATTGACTTTTATGGACTTCTCATAAAATTAAAATCAATATAAAACAAGACAGTACAACAGACATGCATAAACACTTCCACATATATATACAAGAAAGAATTAAATACAATAGAGGTGTCTAGCCGCCTGGAGTGTCATTTTTACTGAATTTGGTCATATTGAGCTTTTGATTTTCTTGGCAGCTAAATTAAAAAGAGAAATGTTGCCTATTAAAGGAGGCAAACACATTTGCCTAAAGACTAATATATTTTCTTCTGGCATTGAATCCAGATAGGACTTTGTCATGCAAATCTTTTGTTTGCAAGCAATAGAGTATATTGATTAAGATCAGGGATCAGCAAACTTTTTGTGTAAAGGACCAGAAAGTACATAGTCTAGACTTTGTGGGCCATGTGGTCTTTGTTTCAACTACTTAACTTTGTCATTGTAGCATGAAAAGAGCCATAGACAACATGTAAATAATGAACAGTGCTCGGTCCCAATGAAAGCTTATTTATAGTTACATTAATTTGAATTTCATATACTTTTACATGTCATAAAATATTATTTTCCTTTTTTCCCGCAATTATTTAAAAATGTAAAAACCATTTTTAGCTTACTGGCCATACAAACACAAGTGGAAGTCCAGATTTGCCCCTCAGGTCCTAGTTTGCTGACCTCTGCTTAAGATTACTACATCTCTAGTCAGATTGTCAGATTTCTATCCTATTTAAAATTGCAGCATCTCTACCCTTAAAGTCCTTAGGTAACTTCCACAGTTTAATTTTCTTCACAGAACTTATCACAACTTGAAGTATTTTATATATATAGTTCATTTCTTTATTTGTTAAATGTGCCACTATTAGAATAAACATTTCATGCAGGCAAGGAGTTTTGCCTCTTTTGTTCATTGCTGAGTAATTTGCACTTAGAATAGTGATTGGTACATGTTAGATGATCAATAAATTTTTATTTTATCAATGGATATAATTCTGGGGTTCATAAGGACATATACATTTGGAAGCCATTAATATATAAAAGACCTTGAAGACATGGCTGTGATCACTCAAAATGACATTATAGCTAGGAAAGAGAAAAGAGTTTTGAGAAACTCCTACATTTAGATGAAGTAGATGAGAAAGGGCCTGAAAGGACATTGATCAGTGGTTGGTGATATCAGATCAAAAGCAGAAATATTTTATTTTATGGAAATCAAGAGAGAAAATGAACAACTATCTTGAAATCTTCTAAAATATAAATAAAATGTGAAAAATTCTGCTTGGATTTTTCAACATAGAGCATATTTGTGGACTTGATAAAAGCAGATTTATTAGAGTAGTGGAGACAGATGAAACATTGGAGTGAGGAGGAGTAATGTGTAGTAATTAAGAGTGTGATTTTGGCATAGGGATAATCAAATTGACATATGGTAATGGCGCAAGTTAATGAATGTAAAAATAGCCCCAAACATATGGAGAGACATTATATATGACAGAGATAGGCAAATATACATGAGTGGGAAAGGCAAGACCATTCAACAAATGTTATTGGGCATAGGAAAAAAGTTCAGTCTGACCTCTCCTTCCCACCATATCAATCAATTCTGGGCTTTAAGACTTAAATATGAAAAACCTGTGTCAATTTCATATGGAACCACAGAGAACCTCAAACAGCCAAAATAATCTTGAGAAAGAACAAAACTGGATACATAACACTTCCTGATTACAAAATACTTTACAAGTCTGCAGTAATTAAAATAGTATGGTGCAGGCCTAGAGACAGACATATAGACCATGGAACAGAATAGAGAGTTCAGAATTAAATTTGCACATAAATAGTCAACTGATCTTTGACAAGGGTGCCAAGAATTCACAATGAGGAAAGGATAGTCTCTTCAACAAATGGTGTTTGGAAAACTGGACATTCATATGCAAAAGAATGAAATTGGGATCTTATCTAACATCACACACAAAAATCAACTCAAAATGGATTAAGACATTGCCAAGACAATGACAAAAAGACAATCAAGAAAATTTTCCCTGTGTTTTCTCCTAGGAATTTTAGAGTTTCAGGTATTATGTTTAAATCTTTGCAATGATTTCTTGGATATGACACCAATAGCATAGGCAACAAAAGCAAAAATAGACAAATGGGACTGCATCAAACCAGAAAGCTTCTGCACAGCAAGGAAAGCAAATAACAGGTGAAAAGGCAACTTACAGAATGGGAGAAAATATTTGGAAACCTATATCTGTTGAGGGGTTAATATCCAAAATATATAAGGAACTCACACAACTAAACAGTAAAAAACCAAATAACCCAATTTAAAAATGGGCAAATGTCTTGAATAGACATTTCTCCATAAAAAACATACAAATACCCAAAAGGTATATGAAAATGCTGTGTTATAGAAAGAGCAAAAGGGCTTTAAGTCACCCAGACCGTGACTCTTACTGACCTTTGTAAAATGGAAATAAGATCTGCATTGTATAATTTTCATAAGGATTAAAATTGTTGGTGTCATTTTCTATTTCTTTCAAAATATGAACCAATTGAATCTAAGAAAACAATATTGAAATCCCTGCCAAGCTGTGTTTGAACCTGAGGAGGAGGATATTTGATTTGCTACTCTAGTAGAATATTAGATACTGTGATTTCAAAATAGGCGTAAGGCTGACTATCCAGGGCAAGGTTAACTTTCCTTTTTTTTTTAAAAAATTTTTTTTTAACATCTTTATTGGAGTATAACTGCTTTACGATGGTGTGTTAGTTTCTGCTTTATAACAAAGTGAATCAGTTATAAATATACATATGTTCCCATATCTCTTCCCTCTTGCATCTCCCTCCCTCCTACCCCTCTAGGTGGTCACAAACTACCTAGCTAATCTCCCTGTGCTATGCGGCTGCTTCCCACTAGCTATCTATTTTACGTTTGGTAGTGTATATATGTCCATGCCACTCTCCCACTTTATCACAGCTTACCCTTCCCCCTCCCCATATCGTCAAGTCCATGCTCTAGTAGGTCTGTGTCTTTATTCCCATCTTAGCCCTAGGTACTTCATGATTTTCTTTTTCTTAGATTCCATATATATGTGTTAGCATACTGTATTTGTTTTTCTCTTTCTAACTTACTTCACTCTGTATAACAGACTCTAGGTCCATCCACCTCACTACAAATAACTCAATTTCGTTTCTTTTTATGGCTGAGTAATATTCCATTGTATATATGTGCCACATCATCTTTATCCATTCATCTGTAGATGAACACTTAGGTTGCTTCCATGTCCTGGCTATTGTAAATAGAGCTGCAGTGAACATTTTGTTACATGACTGTTTTGAATTATGGTTTTCTCAGGGTATATGCCCAGTAGTGGGATTGCTGGGTCGTATGGTACTTCTATTTGTAGTTTTCTAAGGAACCTCCATACTGTTCTCTATAGTGGCTGTATCACTTTACATTCCCACCAACAGTGCAAGAGTGGTCCCTTCTTTCCATACCCTCTCCAGCATTTATTTTTTCTCGATTTTTTGATGATGGCCATTCTGACTGGTGTGAGATGATATCTCATTGTAGTTTTGATTTGCATTTCTCCAGTGATTAATGATGTTGAGCATTCTTTCATGTGTTTGTTGGCAATCTGTATATCTTCTTTGGAGAAATGTCTATTTAGGTCTTCTGCCCATTTTTGGATTGGGTTGTTTGGTTTTTTGTTATTGAGCTGCATGAGCTGCTTGTAAATTTTGAAAATTAATCCTCTGTCAGTTGCTTCATTTGCAAATATTTTCTCCCATTCTGAGGGTTGTCTTTTCGTCTTGCTTATGGTTTCCTTTGCTGTGCAAAAGGTTTTCAGTTTCATTAGATCCCATTTGTTTATTTTTGTTTTTATTTCCATTTCTCTATGAGATGGGTCAAAAAGGATTTTGCTGTGATTTATGTCATAGAGCATTCTGCCTTTGTTTTCCTCTAAGAGTTTGATAGTGTCTGGCCTTACGTTTAGGTCTTTAATACATTTTGAGTTTATTTTTGTGTATGGTGTTAGGGACTGTTCTAATTTCATGCTTTTACATGTACCTATCCAGTTTTATCAGCACCACTTATTGAAGAGACTGTCTTTTCTCCACTGTACATTCCTCCCTCCTTTATCAAAGATAAGGGGACCATATGTGCATGGGTTTATCTCTGGGGTTTCTATCCTGTTCCATTGATCTATATTTCTGTTTTTGTGCCAGTACCATACTGTCTTGATTACTGTAGCTTTGTAGTATAGTCTGAAGGCAGGGAGCCTGATTCCTCAAGCTCCATTTTTCGTTCTCAAGATTGCTTTGGCTATTTGGGATATTTTCTGTTTCCATACAAATTGTGAAATTTTTTGTTCTAGTTCTGTGAAAAATGCCAGTGATAGTTTGATAGGGATTGCATTGTATCTGTAGATTGCTTTGGGTAGTAGAGTCATTTCCACAATGTTGATTCTTCCAATCCAAGAACACGGTATATCTCTCCATCTATTTGTATCATCTTCAATTTCTTTCATCAGTGTCTTATAATTTTCTGCATACAGGTCTTTTGTCTCCTTAGGTAGGTTTATTCCTAGATATTTTATTCTTTTTGTTGCAATGGTAAATGGGAGTGTTTTCTTAATTTCACTTTCAGATTTTTCATCATTAGTGTATAGGAATGCCAGAGATTTCTGTGCATTAATTTTGTATCCTGCTACTTTACCAAATTCATTGATTAGCTCTAGTAGTTTTCTGGTAGCATCTTTAGGATTCTCTACGTATAGTATCATGTCATCTGCAAACAGTGACAGCTTTCTTCTTTTCCGATTTGGATTCATTTTATTTCTTTTTCTTCTCTGATTGCTGTGGCTAAAACTTCCAAAACTTTGTTGAATAAGAGTAGTGAGAGTGGGCAACCTTGTCTTGTTCCTGATCTTAGTGGAAATGCTTTCAGTTTTTCACCATTGAGGACGATGTTGGCTGTGGGTTTGTCATATATGGCCTTTATTATGTTGAGGAAAATTCCCTCTATACCTACCTTCTGCAGGGTTTTTATCATAAATGGGTGTTGAATTTTGTGGAAAGCTTTCTCTGCATCTATTGAGATGATCATATGGTTTTTCTCCATCAATTTGTTAATATGGTGTATCACATTGATTGATTTGGGTATATTGAAGAAACCTTGCATTCCTGGAATAAAACCCACTTGATCATGGTCTATGATCCTTTTAATGTGCTGTTGCATTCTGTTTGCTAGCACTTTGTTGAGGATTTTTGCATCTATGTTCGTCAGTGATATTGGCCTTTAGTTTTCTTTCTTTGTGACATCTTTGTCTGGTTTTGGTATCAGGGTGATGGTGGCTTCGTAGACTGAATTTGGGAGTGTTCCTCCCTCTGCTATATTTTAGAAGAGTTTGAGAAGGGTAGGTGTTAGCTCTTCTCTAAATGTTTGATAGAATTCACTTGTGAAGCCATCTGGTCCTGGGCTTTTGTTTGTTGGAAGATTTTTAATCACAGTTTCAATTTCAGTACTTGAGATTGTTGTGTTCTTATTTTCTATTTCTTCCTGTTTCAGTCTCAGCATGTTGTGCATTTCTAAATATTTGTCCATTCCTTCCAGGTTGTCCATTTTACTGGCATATAGTTGCTTGTAGTAATCTCTCATGATCCTTTGTATTTCTGCAGTGTCAATTGTTACTTCTCCTTTTTCATTTCTAATTCTATTGATTTGAGTCTTCTCCCTTTTTTTCTTGATGAGTCTGGCTAATGGTTTACCAATTTTGTTTATCTTCTCAAAGAACCAGCTTTTAGTTTTATTGATCTTTGCTATCATTTCCTTCATTTCTTTTTCATTTATTTCTGATCTGATCTTTAAGATTTCTTTCCTTCTGCTAACTTTGGGTTTTTTTTGTTCTTGTTTCTCTAATTGCTTTAGGTACAAGGTTAGGTTTTTTATTTGAGATGTTTCCTGTTTCTTAAGGTAGGATTGTATTGCTATAAACTTCCCTCTTAGAACTGCTTTTGCTGCATCCCATAGGTTTTGGGTCATTGTGTCCCATTGTCATTTGCTTCTAGGTATTTTTTGATTTCCTCTGTGATTTCTTCAGTGATTACTTCGTTATTAGGTAGTGTATTGTTTACCCTCCATGTGTTTGTATTTTATACAGATCTTTTCCGGTAATTGATAATCTAGTCTCATAGCGTTGTGGTCAGAAAAGATACTTGATATGATTTCAATTTTCTTAAATTTACCAAGGCTTGATTTGTGACCCAAGATATGATCTATCCTGGAGAATGTTCCATGAGCACTTGAGAAAAATGTGTATTCTGTTGTTTTTGGATGGAACGTCCTATATATATCAATTAAGTCCATCTTGTTTAATGTATCATTTAATGCTTGTGTTTCCTTATTTTTTTTCATTTAGGATGATCTGTCCATTGGTGAAAGTGGAGTTTTAAATTCCCCTACTATGATTGTGTTACTGTCGATTTCTCCTTTTATGGCTGTTATTATTTGCCTTATGTATTGAGGTGCTCCTATGTTGGGTGCATAAATATTTACAATTGTTATATCTTCTTCTTGGATCAATCCCTTGATCATTATATAGTGTCCTTCTTTGTCTCTTGTAATAGTCTTTATTTTAAAGTCTATTTTGTCTGATATGAGAATTGCTACTCCAGCTTTCTTTTGATTTCCATTTGCATGGAATAACTTTTTCCATCCCCTCACATTCAGTCTGTATGTGTCCCTAGGTCTGAGGTGGGTGTCTTGTAGGCAGCATATATACGGGTCTTGTTTTTATATACATTCAGCCAGTCTGTGTCTTTTGGTTGGAGCATATAATCCATTTACATTTAAGGTAATTATTGATATTTATGTTCCTATTACCATTTTCTTAATTGTTTTGGGTTCGTTGTTGTAGATCTTTTCCTTCTCTTGTGTTTCTTGCCTAGAGAAGTTCCTTTAGCATTTGTTGTAAAGGTGGTTTGGTGGTCCTGAACTCTCTCAGCTTTTGCTTGTCTGTAAAGGTTTTAATTTCTCCATTAAATCTGAATGAGATCCTTGGTGGTTAGAGTAATCTTGGTTGTAGGTTTTTCTCCTTCATCACTTTAAATATGTCCTGCCAGTCCCTTCTGGCTTGCAGAGTTTCTGCTGAAAGATCAGCTGTTAACCTTATGGGGATTCCCTTGTGTGTTGTTGTTTTTCCCTTGCTGCTTTTAATATGTTTTCTTTGTATTTAATTTTTGACAGTTTGATTAATATGTGTCTTGGCGTGTTTCTCCTTGGATTTATCCTGTATGGGACTCTCTGTGCCTCCTGGACTTGATTAACTATTTCCTCTTCCATATTAGGGGAGTTTTCAACTGTAATCTCTTCAAATATTTTCTCAGTCCCTTTCTTTTTCTCTTCTTCTTCTGGGACCCCTATAGTTCGAATGTTGGTGCATTTAATGTTGTCTCAGAGGTCTCTGAGACTGTCCTCAGTTCTTTTCATTCTTTTTTCTTTATTCTGCTCTGCAGTAGTTATTTCCACTATTTTATCTTCCATGTCACTTATCCGTTTTTCTGCCTCAGTTATTCTGCTATTGATTCCTTCTAGCGTATTTTTAATTTCATTTATTGTGTTGTTCATCATTGCTTGTTTCCTCTTTAGTTCTTCTAGGTCCTTTTTAAATGTTTCTTGCATTGTTTCTATTCTATATCCAAGATTTTGGATCATGTTTACTATCATTATTCCGAATTCTTTTTCAGGTAGACTGCCTAGTTCCTCTTCATTTGTTAGGTCTGGTGGGTTTTTACCTTGCTGCTTCATCTGCTGTGTGTTTTTTTGTCTTCTCATTTTGCTAATCTTACTGTGTTTGGGGTCTCCTTTTTGCAGGCTGCAGGTTCCTAGTTCCTGTTGTTTTTGGTGTCTGTCCCCAGTGGCTAAAGTTGGTTCAGTGGGTTGTGTAGGCTTCCTGGTGGAGGGGACTAGTGCCTGTGTTCTGGTGGATGAGGCTGGATCTTGTCTTTCTGGTGGGCAGGTCCACGTCTGGTGGTGTGTTTTGGGGTGTCTGTGGCTGTATTATTGTTTTAACGCAGCCTCTGTGCTAATGGATGGGGTTGTGTTCCTGTCTTGCTAGTTGTTTGTCATAGGGTGTCCAGCACTGTAGCTTGCTCGTCGTTGAGTGGAGCTGGGTCTTGAAGTTGAGATGTAGATCTCTGGGAGATTTTTGCCGTTTGCTATTACATGGAGCTGGGAGGTCTCTTGTGGACCAGTGTCCTGAAGTTGGCTCTCCCATCTCAGAGGCATAGCACTGACTCCTGGCTGGAGTACCAAGAGCCTTTCATCCACAGGGCTCCGAATAAAAGGGAGAACAAGTAGAAAGAAAGAAAGAAAAGAAAGAAAAGAAAGAAAGAAAGAAAGAAAAGGAAGGAAGGAAGGAAGAAGGAGAGGGAGGGAGGGAGGAAGGAAGGAAGGAAGGAAGAAAGAAAATAAAATAAGATAAAATAAAATAAATTTATTAAAATAAAAAATATTTATGAGGAAAAAAATTTTTTTTAAGTTAAAAAAAAAAACGAAAAACGAAAAACAAAAAACGGACAGACAGAACCCTAGGAGAAATGGTGAAAGCAAAGCTTTACAGACAAAATCTCACACAGAAGCATACACATACACACTCACAAAAAGGGGAAAAGGGGAAAAAATAATATATCTTGCTTTCCAAGACCACCTCCTAAATTGGATGATTCGTTGTCTATTCAGGTATTCCACAGATGCAGGGTACATCAAGTTGATTGTGGAGCTTTAATCTGGTGCTCCTGAGGCTGCTGGGAGACATTTCTCTTTCTCTTCTTTGTTCACACAGCTCCTGGGGTTCAGCTTTGGATTTGGCCCCGCCTCTGTGTGTAGGTCGCCTGCGGGCGTCTGTTCTTCAGACCGGACGGGGTTAAAAGACAAGCGCTTCGGGGGCTCTGGCTCACTCAGGCCGGGGGGGGAGGGAGGGGTACGGAGTGCGGGGCGAGCCTGCGGCGGCAGAGGCCAGTATGACGTTGCGGCAGCCTGAGGTGCACCGTGCGTTCTCCTGGCTAAGTTGTCCCTGGATCACGGGACCCTGGCAGTGGCGAGCTGCACAGGCTCCCGGGAGGGGAGTGGAGTATAGTTACCTGTGCTCGCACACAGACTTCTTGGTGGCGGCAGCAGCAGCCTTAGCGTCTCATGCCCGTCTCTGGGGTCCGCGCTGATAGCCGCGGCTGTGCCCGTCTCTGGAGCTCCCTTAAGCAGCGCTCTTAATCTGCTCTCCTCGTGCACCAGGAAACAAAGGGGCAAGAAAAAGTCTCTCGCCTCTTTGGCAGCTCCAGACTTTCTCCCGGACTCCCTCCCTGCTAGCTGTGGCGCACTAGCCCCTTTCAGGCTGTGTTCACGCCGCCAAACCCAGTCCTCTTCCTGGGATCTGACCTCCGAAGCTCCCAGCCCCCGCCCACCCCGGCCGGTGAGCAGACAAGCCTCTGGGGCTGGTGAGTGCTGGTCGGCACCGGTCCTCTGTTCGGGAATCTCTCCGCTTTGCCCTCCGCACCCCTGTGGCTGCGCTCTCCTCCATAGCTCTGAAGCTTCCCGCGCTCTGTCACCCGTAGTCTCCGCCTGCGAAGGGGCTTCCTAGTGTGTGTGGAAACCTTTCCTCTTTCACAGCTCCCTCCCACTGGTGCAGGTCCTGTCCCTATCCTTTTGTCTGTTTTTTCTTTTGCCCTACCCAGGTACGTGGGGACTTTCTTGCCTTTTGGGAGGTCTGAGGTCTTCTGCCAGCGTTCAGTGGGTGTTCTGTAGGAGTTGTTCCACGTGTAGATGTATTTCTGATGTATCTCTGGGGAGGAAGGTGATCTCCGTGTCTTACTCTTTCGCTATCTTCCTCTACCTCACCAAGGTTAACTTTTGAGTCACTCAGGTCTTTGGGCTTTCCCAGAATGTTACTCATATTTTGTTGGTAAAAGAGTGCAGTAGTTGTTGTTGTTAAGGTATCTTAACCAGTAAACTAGAAACTCTGAAGGTAGTGGCTGTATATATTTTTTTGTCTATATCTGAAAGACAAAACATGTTTCTGGCATTCATAGGTGACCATCAATCGATGAGCAAACGAAATAGGAAACAATGATAGAACTGTTTTAGAGTGCTTTTGAAACTGGTGTAACTCTGATTGGGGCTTGAACCCACACGCTGGGACAAAGTGATAGATAAGAAGTGGATTTATTTAGAGAGAACCACACTCCACAGACAGAGTGTGGACCATCTCAGAAGGCCAGAGTGGCATCAGGGTACGGGGTTGTCAGTTTTTATAGGGGTGGGTAATTTCATAGGCTGATGAGTGGGAGGGGTATTCCAGCTATTTGGGGAAGGGGTGGGGATTTCCAGGAATTGGGCCACCACCCACTCTCTGACCTTTATGGTTGGCCTTGGAATTGTCTGGCCCATGTGGGTGTGTCATTTAGCTTGCTGATGTGTTACAATGAGCATATACTGAGGCTCAAGGTCTAGTCCATCTTGGACCTATTTGGTTCTAATCAGTTTATGTCATTGGGCTATGTCATTCTTTTAAAGGTTGTGCCCTGCCCCCTTCACTCCTGTTTTGCTTTGAAAACCTCTGTGGACTTAGGAAAGCAGTTATACTGCTTTCTTAGTGTATTAGATTAGTTAACACACTTTGCAAAGCTAATATCATTAAAGGATTCATTAACTGGAAAAATAATAATTGCATAAAGATTTTGTTCAGGTCTAAAGCATCACTAAGGACCAAACATACTCTTTGTCTAAATGAGATTTTCAGTACAGTTTTGAAGTGTCTGGGCATTTAAGAAGATGAAACTGGAATATTTTATAGAGAGCTGTTATAAATTGCAAAATTACAGCTTGGTTTCCCAGAGCAAAGGGTTTTTTGACTAAAGCCTTTGGCTTTGTGCTAGAGGCTAATGCCTCAGGTCAGAGGTTTGGCATTTGGTTTACCCTGGGGCAGAAGGACAAACTGTAGTTGTCTCTGTGAGATTAAACTAATCTTCCAGCCAAGGTGGCACATGTAAATCCAGAGCATACAGACGGTTCTCCTACTGAGGGGCGTTCTCAAGTATTTTTAGCTTTATGAAAAGTAACACAATAAAAGTGTATTAATGGCACCGAATGCAATGCTCTGTTATTAGTTGATGTTCTAGGAGCTCTGGTTGTTTGAAGGAATATTTGCCCTTCCTGAAAAGGGAGGGAAAAAACTTTTAGTTTTTGTTAATACAAAGCTCTTAGCTTTATTTAAAAAAAAACTTTTTATTTTGAGATAATTGTAAATCACATGCAGTTGTTAGAAACATCATAGAGAGATTCTACCTTTCACTCGGTTTCCCTCATAACCAGGAAGATGACATTGATATGAATCATCAACCTTATTCAAATTTCGCCAGTTTACACACACTAATTTCTCTCTGTGTGTATGTGTGTCTGTGTTTGGTTCTACAACGAGCAATTTTATCACAAGCATAGGTTCATGCAACCACCACCGCAGTCAAGGTACAGGGCAGTTCTATCACAGGGTCCCTCGTGCTATCCTTTCACTGCCACAGCCTCCTCTCTCACCCACACCTTCCTAAATCCTGGCAACCGCTAATCTATTCTCCAGCTCTTTAATATTGTCATTTCAAGAATGCTATATAAATAAAATCATGTAAACTTGTGACATTAGCTTTTTTCATTGTGTGTGTAACTCCCTTGAGATCCATCCAAATTATTGTGTGTATCACTAGTTTGTTCCTTTTCATTACTGAATGGTATGCCATGGCATAGATGTACCACAGTTTGTTCAGCTATTCACCCACTGAAGAAAATTTGTGTTGTTTCCATTTGGGGCTATTACAAATAGAACTACGATAAATGTTCATGGACAGGTTTTTGTGTGGATATTAATTTTCCTTTCTTTGGGATAAATGCCCAAGAGTGTAATTGCTGGGTCATATGTTAAGCACATGTTAGTTTTGTATGCAACTACCAGAGTAGATATACAGTTTTGTATACCCACCAGCAATATATGAACAATCTGTTTTCTCTGCATCCTCACATCATTTGAGGTTATCACTATTTTTTATTTTAGGTGGGCAGTAATATCACATTGTAGGTTTAATTTGTATTTCCCTAATGGCTAATAATGGTGAACATATTTTCATGTGCTTATTTTTCATCTGTTTGTTCTCTTCAGTAAAACATCCTTTCATGTCTTTTGCCTGTTTACGAAGTGGATTTTTTTTTTTTAATGTTGAGTTTTGGTACTTCTTATATATTTTAGATATTTGTCCCTTGTTGGATATATGATTTGCAAGTATTTTTTTCCAGTTTGTTGTTTGTCTTTTTATTCTCTTCAAGTTTTATAGTCTTACATTTTATATTTAAGTCCATGATGCATTTTGAGTTAATTTTTGTGTAAGATGTAAGATTTAGGTTGAAGTTTGGCCTTTTTTTGCCACTGTATGTCCAATTTTTCCAGCACCATTTGTTGAAAAGAGTGTCTTTGCCAATATCATTCTGTTTTCATTGCTACAGCTATATAATATACCATAACGTTGGATAGAGTGATTCCTACTACCTTGTTCCTTTTTCAATGCTCTGAGCTATTCTAGATCTTATACCTTTCCACTTACATTTCAGAATAAGCTTGTCTGTGTCTACCAAAAAACCTTGCTGGAATTTTGATAGGAGTTGCATTAAACTTACAGATAAATCTGGGGAGAATTGACCTATTTACTTCCAATAGGGTCTTCCAATTCATTAATATGGTATATCTCTCCATTCATTTAGGTCTTCTTTGATTTCCCTCATCAGCATCTTGTAATTTTCAGAAAACACATCCTGTCCCTGTTTTGTTAGATTTACTATTTTATTTTATAAATTATAAATGATATTATGTTTTAAGTTTTCATTTCCATATGTTCATCATTACATTTTGTTTTTTTGAATATTTCTTTAGCCTCTCATCTATTGCTTTTCCTCACAGTCAGCACACACCTCCAGCAAAATTTCTAACAATTTGCTGTCTTTGACCTGCCATATGCAGAAAGTAGGTCATGTTTGCAGGATGTGGGGCTCTGGTAGAGTTCCTTGAAGAATCAAGTGACGTCTGAGGGCATCTGTTACATGCAGATCTCACATGCGTGTGACGGTCTTTTCTCCTATTCATGGACAGTTTTACTTCTCTTGTATTCATGGCTATTTTCTGGATGATGAGAATTGCAACAAATTTGATTACTGTCATGTCTGGTTTCTCAGCAATGAGGACATTGGTAGCAAATAGCAATGTAAGTAATACATAAAACAGAATTCATTCAGAGTTAATTTCCCCGAAGTCCCTTTAATAATGTCAACATAGCATGCTATATCAAAAAGGTGATCATTTGGTTTCTAGTATATTGCAGAATATTAACGAGTTCTGAAGGAATTTCTTAAACTTAAGAAAACATATGTATGTCTCCTGTGCTACTAAATGGGCTCATGTATATAAGGAAAGTTTGTTTATTTTTGGTCCTTAAAACATTGAAATGGTTTAGTCACCATGACAACATATATACTATTAAGTAAACAGTGAAAAAACTGGCAGTATTTACTGTTCTGTTTTCAGGTCTTATTAACAGCATTGATACAAACTTAAGATAGTAGACACTACATTTAGTGATAGAAATTCGTTATGATGTACCAGTCATTTTAAAAAAGCTGTTTCAACTGTATGAAGTGAAAAAAACATAAATATTGATTAATTATAAATGACCAAGATCTCACTTTGGTTTGGCCTGAGTAGATCAGCTCTCTTTTTCCCAAACATTCCTTAATTATACACTCCTCTGAGCTGCTGCCAATAATGTATTTTCCCTAAAGCTGGCTTCCTTTTTGCAACTTGTTCACTTTTCCTTATAACTTTGACAGACTAGTGAGTTTGTCTTATTTTCCTGGTGAGATAGGCAAGCAACTTGCATGCAAAAACTGTTTGTAACTATTCATTAATGCCACTTCCTATGTATGTTTTACATAAAAATACACTCTATGCCAGTAGTATGTAATTATTGAATGAAATTAGGTAGTTGTGTCTCCTGCAGTGTTCTATTCTATACGTGGTACAACTTAATTCTATCCAAATTTGCCTAATGCTAATACTTTTAGTGGTTGGAAAATGGTGATAGTAATGATTTTCCATATAGTGTTTTATCAGAGAAAGGTACTCACCCACACTACATACACAAAAATAACCTGTACAAATCATAGACATAAATATCAATAAGTTTTTATATATGTATATACCATGTAACTGCTACCTAGATCAAGATAAAAACACTTTTATCACCCCAGAAGGCTCATCCCACGCCATGTCCAGGCAATTACTGTCCCCTCCCTACTCCAAAGAAACCACTATTTAAAAAATTGAGATATAATTCACATATCATAAAATTCACCATTTTAAAATGTACAATTCAGTAGTTTTTAGTAGATTCACATGGTTGTGTAACCGTCACCACTCTCCATAACATTTTCATCACCCCGAAAAGAAACTTCATCCCCATTCGCAGTAACTTATTCTATTATCCCCTCTCCCAAGCCCTTGGAAAGGACTAATCTACTCTCTGTCTCTATAAATTTGCTAATTCTGGACATTTCGTATAAGTGGAATCATATGATATGTGGTCTTTTGTGACTGGTTTATTTCACTTAGCATGTTTTCAAGATTCATCCATGTTATAGCATGTATCACTACTTCATTTCTTTTTAATGACTGAATAATATTCCCTTGTATGAATTTACCACATTTTGATTATCCATTCATCAGTTGATGGGCATTTGAGTTGTTTCCTGTAACCACTATTTTGATGCTAAACTTTACATAAGTGGAATTATACAGTATATATGTAGTATTCACTTATATGGATATATCAAAATTTCTCTCATCATTCTATGGCTGATGGACACGAGGGTTGCTTCTAAGTTTGGGCTGTTATGAATAAAGATGTTATGAAATTTTTGTACCTGTCCCTTTTTTTTTTTTTTTTTTTTGTGGTACGTGGGCCTCTCACTGCTGGCCTCTCTGGTTGCGGAGCACAGGCTCCGGACGCGCAGGCTCAGCGGCCATGGCTCACGGGCCCAGCCGCTCCGCGGCATGTGGGATCTTCCTGGACCAGGGCATGAACCCACGTCCCCTGCATTGGCAGGTGGACTTTCAACCACTGCGCCACCAGGGAAGCCCTGTACCTGTCTTTTCATGAACATAGTTACAGACTTCTGTAGTATATATACATAGGAATGAAATTGATGGGTTGTAGTATTGGTAGAAGTTTGGTTTTATTAGAAATTGTCAAAGAGTCTTGGAAGTGGTTGTACTATTTGACATTCCCACTAGAATGGGACAGTCCAGTTAACTATCTGATAACTGATAGTCCAGTTGCTCCACATGTTCTCCAGGACTTAGTATATTGTCAGCCTTTTACATTTAGCCATTGTGGTGTGTGTGTATTGGTATCTAATTGTGGTTTTAATTTGCATTTCCGCATACTTAATGGTTTTGAACACCTTTAAAAGTCATATTATCTGTATAGATAATCTCTTGTAAATTGCCCAACTCTTTTTAAATTTTTTAAAATTAGGTTTTCTGCCTATATCCTATTGATTTGTAGAAGTTTTTCATGTTATCTGAAATATGACTCCTTTGTAAGATACATGTATTACAAATATATTCTTTCAATCTAAGGCTTATATTTCATTTTCTTAACTTTGAAAATTATATTTATTGTACGTGCTTTTAAAAATTAATTTTAATATAGTCTGTATGTTGTTTCTTATAATTTACTTATGCATGAAATACTGCCATAGAAAATCTAGGGGGAATAGTTGAGCATGTAAATATTCACGTAACTATACTCTTTTGTCTATTCCAGTTGTCCCAGAGAGCTAAATTCCTGAGACATGTTACGAATAGTGAAGGGTATAATTTACAAGGAAGCTTTGTCTGATATTGCTATCCCACTTCAACTATACAAAATAACATAACAGGCTTTATTCAAGAAGAACATTTTGATCAGGGTCTAGTCTATAAATGTCGACATATTGGGAGAGTGAGTGGAAGAGCTTGGTGTTCTTTGAAAGATATCTGGTTTTATAGTACATAGACATCTTACACATAAACACTGTTATATATACTGTATCTGTCATCTGTATATGACAGAGTTGTGAAAAAATGTTTCAATATGATCTCAATTGTTCAAACACTGGGATTTTGTTTTATTTTATTTATTCTTCTGCTTAATAATTTCCTAATCTTTTCAAGACAACTTAACTTTCTAGCTGTTATTTTTTGTATGCTTGATTTTATCCATCTGGATACACACATGCACACATATATGGAATTATTTGGAATTAGAAGCAATATAAATAATCAACCCACATATCTTTTGCTTCATTTACTACTCATGACTTCTTTTGACTACCTTTACTTTCTACAGTTTATAGTAAATTACATAAATATATTAAATTACATTAAGTAATTTGAAAGAGACCCGATGCATATCTTTAGGAACTGAATGGTAGGTTGAGACATGAACATTCATAGTCACAATCATTCTGGAAATAATTGTCACTACTGATTTAGTAGTTCCAATTTCTGTATCATTCATTTTCTTTGGATAACACCCGTCTGTTTGAAAGTAACTTTTTTAAAAAATGAAAGTTATATAATTTAAGGTGCATAACATGATGATTTGATTACATATACATAGTGAAATGATTACTGCAGTCAACCTAATTAACATATCCATCTTCTCACATAGTTACTATTTATGTTTGTGTGTGGTTTTAAAAGTAAACTTTAAAAGCTAGAAATTGTCATACTGAGTGAAGTTAAGTCAGACAGAGAAAGACAAATATCATATGATATCACTCATATGTGGCATCTAAAATAAGGGTACAAATTAACTTATCTACAAAGCAGATAGTTACAAATGTAGAAAACAAACTTATGGTTACCGGGGGAAAGGGGGTGTGAGGGATAAATTGGGAGGTTGAGATTGACATACACACACTACTATATATAAAATAGATAACTAATAAGGACCTACAGTATGGCACAGGGAACTCCGCTCAATGCTCTGTAATGACCTATATGGGAATAGAACCTAAAGAAGAGTGTATATATGTATATGTATAATTGATTCACTTTGCTGTACAGCAGAAACTAATACAGCATTGTAAATCAACTATACTCTATAAATATTCATTTAAATAAATAAATAGATAAATAAAGGGATCAATTGCATATACCCACTCTTTTTTAGATTCTTTTCCCATATAGGTCATATCCATGTGGAAAGAACATATAGAACATATTCATGTTTTTTCCAGGCATTAATCAACTTTGCCCTTCCAAAGTAACTCATCTGTTGGCTTCAAGAACCGTATATTGATTTTGCCAGTTGCTGTGCTTTATATAAATGGACTTATGTAGAGAATACTCTTTCATGTCAGGCTCTTTTTTAACCAACATTATGTTGTTGAGATTCAGGTATGTTATGTGTAGTTGTTTCTTCTTTCATTCTTGTTGCTGAGTAGCAGTCCATTGTGTGAATATGCCACAATGTATTTATCTATTCTAATGTTTATGGACCTTTGGGTAATTTTCAGTTTGGAGCTATTATGAATAGTGCTGCTACACTTGTTCATATGGTTTTGTCCATATATATAGACATTTCTGTTGAGTGTATACCTACAAGTTGAATTGTCGGATGTTAAGGTATAATATATATATATATATATATACACACACACACACACAGCTTCTGTCACCAGGTAATAGAAGTACTAATTCACTTCCACCCACAATATAAGAGAAGAACTCATTCTTTTAGAGATGCTGGGAGCATCATTTGTCATAGATGACTTTTAAAAAGATCATGTTCAGATTGTTTCTAGGATGGTTTCCAATCTTCTGCATAATTAATCAAATTACTTTTAAAGTATAATTTTAGCAAATATTTTCACATGTGTAAAAGTGTTCTTATTTAGTCAAATATATGCACATATAAAAATACAGACATGAGATAGAGAATAGAGAACAATAGAAACTCTAAATTTCATCAGAGCCCTACCTTTGGAAAGTTAGTAGCCCCAAACAGCAGCTTTAACAAGTTAAAAAATTGGTAACAACTGCTATTTGTTTCTTTTCACTGCTCACCCTACTAGAAAACCAAGATCATGAAAAACTTGGTAGAATTGGTTTTCTGTGTTTTTTAAACAAAAACCTTAGGTCTCACTTTTGTATATGAAGTCTAGTCACAGGAAATTTATCTGTAAAGTGAAACCTATGTATTTTAATCTATAATCTCTCACTGGTTAGAGCAGTCTTCTGTCGCTAAATATGACCTTTTACTTTTAAAAAATGGAAGTTAATTTACTTTGGTTTTATTTCATTACATGGTTCTGAGTTAATTCTCTAGAGGTTTTGATACCCCCAGAAATTGGCAGACTAACATCCAGACAGCTGCTCTCTCTTGGTCCACATGGCTGCCAGGCTATAGTTAAAAATAATAATAATAAGGTGAGCTTTCTTTTCTTCTTATAAAATGAATGAGAATTGAATTCCTGTAGAGAACACTACTCTACTTGTTGGCAGTCTTGAACTCCTCATTCCCAGGAACGATTGTAAAAATGTTTTATGTGCAAATGTCACTTGCCTGACATTTTCCACTAATTTTCACTAACTTAATACCCACTCAGTTGGATTGGTGAGCAGTGATTAATTAGCAATGCATAACAATTGCATGAAAGGGAGCAGAAATTTTGAAGAATGTCAATGATGACTTCAATGCCTTTCAAAATGTCATCAATGTATTTATTCCATTGCCTAAGAAAACTGGATCATCTTCACTAATCAGTTATTACTAAAGATAGCTGATACTGTATTATTCCTGATACAGGATTTTATAGATAAACAGCAAAATATTTTAGAGCCGTAAGAGACCTCAAGAGGGAGCCTTGTTTAGTTCACTACCTTCAGGCACTTAAAATACAATTATTGCCATTTTCACACTAGAAATTTGTTGTAGATTGATTAGAAGTGGTCCATCTGTGGTCACTGAACTAGGGAGTAGTGGTAGGAAACCACCTCCACTAAGACTAAAGTGTTCCAGCCTCTGTCTCATGTCACTATACAGTTCTTTTGTTTCAGGTGAAATTGCCATTTGTTTCTCTTTCAAATGAAAATGGGAGATTTCAGAGAGAGATTATTAAAATCATGTAAGATACTCTCATATATTACCAGTCAAAGTGTAATTTGGTACAACTTGTTTGGGAAGCAATTTGGCAAGAGCCTTAAAAATGTTTTTATACATTGCTCACTAATTTTACTTCTAAAAACACTGTCCTTAGACAACCAGATGTAGGTACAGGGTATTTGTTATGACTTGATTTATGAAAGGTAAAACTGAAAATCTCAATATCCAGTTATAATGCAATGCTTAAGTGAATTGTGTTATAATGATATTAGGGATTATTATGCAATGATTCAAATTTTGTTTTTAAATCAACATTTCATGGCATGGGAAATGATTATAATATGACATTGAGTGATTATAGCATGAAATAAAACTTTAGAGACTCAAGTTTTATGAAAATGCTATATACATATATAAATATGTATAAATAATGAAGACATTTAGTTTTTTGATTTCCCATGTTTTGTATAATGAATGTTAATTACATTTTAAAGTATGTTCAAAGAATGAATAAAAGAGGATAAACCTTCCTTTGACTCTAGTCAAGCATTTCCTTAGAGAATCTTGATTTAACTTCTTGGTTTCTAATTAAAGTATGTAGGCTCACTCTTCTTCTAAGCTTCCTCTAAGCACTAATACCATAATGGATGAAAGTGATGGGGGAAGGAATCTACCTGAGTGACATTTATCAAATATTCTTTCTATGCTAATATCTAGTTCAGATCCTTTCAAGATATACACTACAACTTACATATGAAATAAGATGACTTCCCTTTGGCAAATAGTAATGGATAAATAAATAATTTGTCAGTGAATCCTCATGTCTTTACTGACACATTCTATATGCATTATATTTACTGGAGCTAAAATGAAAGGGTTTAGTTATAAATGGAAACAAATTTGCAAAGAATTTTGTAGTACACTAAGAACAAGAAAACATCAGAAAGTGACAGATGTTATATTTTATTGCTGGTTGAGCTTCACTCAGGAGCATGGCTTAAGGGCTGGAACTCAACAGTTTTGGATTTTGCTAGTAATTTATCGAGAGGCCTTGAGCAAATCACATAACCTTTATGTTATATATATTTGCATTTTCTGTAAAATGGGGCATTGGACTAGGAACAGTAATTTTTCAAGCTTTTCCTGTCTGGAAGCTCCAGGGAGTCAGGCACCATGAGAATTTTAGCTCATGGATCTGGAGGGCCTGTATAGTAGCCAGCATGTAACTAGCATATAACCAGAGCTCAGTAGCTATGAGTTAAATGAATGAATGTGACCTCTGGAGCCCTGCCTAGGAGTCTGCTTTTCCGTCAGAGTTTCATCCAGCATAATTCTGCTTGTATCTGCTTTACATATTGAGCATAAGGTGAGATTTCATTAAAAAAGTAAAGGATAATTTTATTGCTGTAAATAAAATTTTGAAATCTCTAGGACAAAGTCCTTTCAACTCTGTGATAATTTAATGTTACTACAATGTGCTATTATTTAAAACTACAGATCACAGCACCTTTATTCTCATTTTCCCCTTCTATACAATACCAAATTCTATGATAGAGCTGTATATAAGTTGTATTTATGACACAGTGAGAGTTGGTCTGTTTTTTTTGATGGATGAATCACAGGTGACTAGACAGAGAAGGAGATGATGGGGTATGCCAGTCAAAAGGAACAGCATGTGTAAAGGCAAACAGCCATGAGCAAGAATGGCAACTTTAGAGAGGTGACAAATATCATGTGACTGGGATGCAGGGTTGAAGGAAGGTAATAAGGGTTGTGGCTGGAGGAGGCTCCCACCATAAAGAGCCTTGTATGCTTGCTTAGAACTTGAGCTTTATCTGGTGGGGAAGCAAGCTTTTAGATTTTTAAGAAAGTGAGATAACATGATTACGTTTTATTAAAAGAGTTCTCTATAAGGACCTACCATATAGCACAGAAAACTCTACTGAATACTCTGTCATGGCCTATATGGGAAAAGAATCTAAAAAAAAAAAGAGTCGTATGTATATGTATAACTGATTCACTTTGTTATATACCTGAAATTAACACATTGTAAGTCAACTATACTCCAATAAAATTTTTTTAGAAAAAGGGGTTCTCTAGTCTCAGTGGGTTTTTTTAGGTGTTTTTTTATAATTAATTTTTATTGGAATATAGTTTGCTTTACAATGTTGTGTTAGTTTTTGCTGTACAGCAAAGTGAATCAGTTATACATATACATATATCTACTCTTTTTAGATTATTTTCCCATATAGGTCATTACAGAGTACTCAGTAGAGTTCCCTGTGCTATACAGTAGGTTCTTATTAGTTACCTATTTTATATATAGTAGAGTATATATGTCAATCCTAATATCCCAATTTATCCCTCCTTCCCCCCTTGGTACCATAAGTTTGTTTTCTACATCTGTGACTTGATTTCTGTTTTGTAAATAGGTTCGTTTGTACCATTTTTTTAGATTCCACATATAAGCAATATCATATGATGCTTGTCTTTCTCCGTCTGACTTACTTCACTCAGTATGACAATCTCTAGGTCCATCCATGTTGCTGCAAATGGCATTTTGTTCTTTTTTTTGGCTGAGTAATATTCCACACACACATCTTCTTTATCCCTTCCTCTGTCAATGGAAGGGAAGAAAAAAGACCTACAAAAACCCAAACAATTAAGAAAATGGCAATAGGAACACTTATATCAATAATTACCTTAAATGTAAATGGATTAAATGCTCCAACCAAAAGACACAGACTGGCTGAGTTGATACAAAAACAAGACCTGTATATATTCTGTCTCCAAGAGACCCACTTCAGACCTAGGGACACATACCGACTGAATGTGAGGGAATGGAAAAAGCTATTCCATGCAAATGGAAATCAGAAGAAAGCTGGAGTAGCAATTCTCATATCAGACAAAATAAACTTTAAAGACTATTACAGGAGACAAAGAAAGACACTACATGATGATCAAGCAATCAATCCAAGAAGAAGACATAACAATTGTAAATATTTATGCACCCAACATAGGAGCACCTCAATATATAAGGCAAATGCTAACAGCCATAAAAGGGGAAATTGACAGTAACACAATAAAGAGTGTGGGACTTTAAAACCCACTTAGACCAATGGGCAGATCATCCAGACAGGAAATTAATAGGGAAGCACAAGCCTTAAATGACACGTTAGACCAGATAGACTTAATTGATATCTATAGGACATTCCATCTAAAAGCAGCAGAATACATTTTCTTCTCAAGTGCACAGGGAGCATTCGCCAGGATAGATCACATCTTGGGCCACAAATCAAGCCTCGGTAAATTTAAGAAAATTGAAATCATATCAAGCATCTTTTCTGACCACAAAACTATGAGATTAGAAATCAGTTACAGGAAGAAAAAAACTGTGAAAAACACAAACACATGGAGGCTGAACAGTATGTTACTAAACAACCAATGGATCACTGAAGAAATCAAAAACGAAATCAAAAAACACCTAGAGACAAGCAACAATGAGAACATGACAATCCAAAACCTGTGGGACGCAGCAAAAGCAGCTCTAAGAGGGAAGTTTATAGTAATACAATCTTACCTCAGGAAACAGGAAAAATCTCAAATAAAGAACTTAACCTTACATCTAAAGCAACTGGGAAAAGAACAACAAACAAAACCTAAATTTAGTAGATGGAAAGAAATAATAAAGATTAGAGCAGAAATAAATGAAATAGAGACAAAGAAAGCAGTAGCAAAGATCAATGAAACTAAAAGCTGGTTCTTTGAGAAAATAAGCAAAATTGATAAACCTTTAGCCATATGCCTCAAGAAAAAAAGGGAGAGGACTCAAATCAGTAAAATCAGAAATGAAAAGGGAGAAGTTAAAACTGACACCACAGAAATATAAAGGATTATAAGAGACTACTACAAACAACTATATTCCAATAAAATGGACAACCTAGAGTAAATGCACAAATTCTTAGAAAGGTACAACCTTCCAAGACTGAACCAGGAAGAAAAAGAAAATATGAACAGACCAATCACAAGTACTGAAATTGAAACTGTGATTAAAAAATTCCAACAGGACTTCTTGGTGGCGTAGTGGTTGGGAGTCCGCCTGCCGATGCAGGGAACACAGGTTCGTGCCCCGGTCCGGGAAGATCCCACGTGCCGCAGAGCGGCTGGGCCCATGAGCCATGGCCGCTGAGCCTGTGCATCTGGAGCCTGTGCTCCGCAACGGGAGAGGCCATGACAGTGAGAGGCCCCGCGTACCGCAAAAAAAAAAAAAAAAAAAAAAAAATCCAACAAACAAAAGTCCAGGACTACATGGCTTCACAGCTAATTCTATCAAACATTTAGAGAAGAGTTAACACCTATCCTTCTGAAACTCTTCCAAAAAATTTCAGAGGAAGGAACACTCCCAAGCTCATTCTATGAAACCAGACAAAGACCTCACAAAAAAAGAAAATTATAGGACAATATCACTGATGAACATAGACACAGAAATTCTCAACAAAATATTAGCAAACCGAATCCAACAACACATTAAAAGGATCATACACCATGATCAAGTGGGATTCATCCCAGGGATGCAAGGATTCTTCAATATACACAAATCAATCAGTGTGATACACTACATTAACAAACTGAAAAATAAAGACCATATGATCATCTCAGTAGATGCAGAAAAAGCTTTTGACAAAATGCAACACCCATTTATGATAAAAACACTCCAGAAAGTGGGCACAGAGGGAACCTACCTCAACATAATAAAGGTCATATACAACAACCCACAGCAAACATCATTCTCAATGGTGAAAAACTGAAAGCATTTCCTCTAAGATCAGGATCTAGTGTCAGTGTTGAGGTTAGATCTTTGGAGCCTAAGGGGTATCTATTATGATACCTCTTGATCTTGGGTTTAATGAAACTGGCATCATAAATACGCAAAACTTTTTCTTTTTCAGACCATGGCATTCTTCCTTTTTTTCACACTTGGTTTGCAGAATTCTAAAAACGACCCCTTATATACAGCCATAGCTCTTCCAAAGAGAAAACTTATTGTCTTAATTGTCTACTTTGATTTATTTCTATCCTGACATGAAGAGGGGATAAATAATCAACTTGGGAGTCAAATAAAAGAGGTCACTTTTAACTGAATATGTTCTACTGAAATTCAATTTCATTTGTTTATAACTATGAGCTATCCAATGGGGAATATACCAGCGAGAGGTTGGATATGACATTCAATGCAGAGTACGTTGAAACTGGGACCAATGGACCAGGTGTGAGAGTCATCTTGCATGATAACTTTATTCTATCACTTAAAACTAAATTTTGCCTTGCTTAAGACACTTATTAGGGCTTTCATTTACAGAAAGAATAACACTATACTCATATTTTGATGACAGACACATCGTGATAGAGCACATGCTCTATATACAGATTGGGAAGGAGCTTGCCACTAGGGGTGACTTTGGTCTATTTAACACTTAGTTTTAATTTGTCACTCTATGACGTCTGGACTTTAGTATATACCTTGAATCAAAATAATGAGGCAATGTCTTAAGGAAAGTGAAAAAAAACGGAAAGATGCACTTAAAATGCAATAAAAATCCTCTTTTGATATGCCACTAAACAGAGAATATTGCTAACATTGGAAGATTTCATTTGCAGCATGAATCTTGAAAGAAATAATTAAAAGGGCATCAAATGACTATTACCAAAATGAATCTGAAACAATGAAAATTCTGTAATGTAAATGGGATAGAAATAGATTGATCCGTTTTCCCATTAAGCTATTCAGTGCAATGTTTATGCGTGTGTGTATGTATTTTAAAATTGCTTTTATGTTTTTTGCTTTCTAGCACCAGTTTCATTTTCAACTTGAGGAAGATATAATATTAACATTAGTTAAAGCTTAAAATGTATTCAGGCTCATGCTGAAATACTTTCTTAATTCTGCTTGGAACCTCATCAAACAGCCAAGAAACAGAATTCAGGCAGGAGTGGAAAATGAAATAAAAAGAGCAAACTGCTTTTTTAGAGAACTAAAAAAACCAGTAAATTTTGTAGGAATACTCGTGTTCAGTAGGGAAAATAAAAACTAGCCTTTCTTTAACTTTTGCCATGTGCAAGACTAAATTGGGCTAACTCAAGTTCTTTCATTTAATTCCTACAACGAACCTATGAAATAAACACTATCATCCCATTTCGCAGATGGGGTTTAGAGTCGTTAAATAACTTGCGTTAGGTTACAGAGGCAATAAGTGGTAGATTTGCACCCAGACCCATGTCCTCTTGAGGTTGATCTTTTATGGTACCTCTAAGTCATAAGTAATGACTTCTAGGCAGCATATGCTTCCATGTCACCTTGGCCATGCCCCTGTCATAGCACTTTTCTCACTGTATTATAGTTGTCTCTTTACATGCCTACCTCCCCCTACTTCATGCCTACCTGCCCCTACTTCATGGTTACCTCCCCCAAAGCAAAGAGCATCTTATTTATCTTTCTAGTTCCAGGAATTTAATGCAGTGGCACGCCCCATAGTAGAAGCCCAATAAGTGCTTATTGAATGACTAATATTGTCAGAAGTCACTAAAAGTTAATATAGTAAAAAAAGTTATATTATTATGGAAAATAACTGATGTGGAAAGTGCCAATTGCTTCTATATCCCTGTTAGGTGTTCCTTTCCTTAAAGATGAACTCTTTCAGAAAGATAGGTGAGCTGATTGTACTGCATATAGGAATTCAAAGGAGTAAGAAAAAAATCCACAAAGATGCTTAAGTGGTGTGAGATAGTATCACAGTACTAGGAGAGGTTAAGGGGAGGGATATTGAAATCATTTAATGAATGGTCTTTACATTTATCATGGGCTCGTCTTCTACACATGGAAGCAACCAGCTTTTCATTTCAAACAGAAATTTCCTTTTCATTGATAGTGAACCCCTAATAAAAGGAAAGTCAGGGGATATTCCAAGCCTTAGGTAATTTTTTAAAGCTTAAAATGCAATTAGTACAGGGAAGAAAACCATTTTATATGAAAACATTATTCAATATAACTTAGTGAGGAAAAATCAACTTAGACTTCGGCTTGAGGGATTCTAATTCTATCAAAGAAAAACATTTCTGATTATAAGGAATAGTTTACCAAGGGAGTTTGGAGAGGATTCTATGTGAATTTGCACATGCATCTTTAAATTGGGCAGTCCTGACTTCTATAATCATATCTTGCTTGATGATGCTCTGATGGTAATGTGAGGATAATGTCCATTTTAATCTGGGTCTTTAATTGCCCTGTCTGAAAGCTACAGGGAATAAAAGTTCTGTACCCCTATCTCTCTAAGCATGTTTCTGCCATTTGTTCCCTCTTCTAAAGGATACTTAGAGCTTATTCTGCTGTTGCTTTCAGCAGTCTTTAGGAGTCAAAGACCCGAATGAGCAAGGGCTGCCATGCAACATGATGTGCCCACCTTGCCGTCATTGACATTGCCAGTTGCCTAAGCCCTACAGAAGGCTGGTGAATATTCTTTCCACTCCCTGAGCATGAATTCATTAGTAAAATGAAAATACGTATTTCAGAGTGAAGAAAACACATTGAGAGTGGAGTTATATCAGCCATGTCAAATTGCATGTCATGTTGCAAGGGTGCTTTTGTTGTCTTATAACTGGTTAATACGAATCCATCTCCAATGTGTAGTAAAAATCCATTATCCTGAATTTTGATTTAGTTATGAAAAACTTCTAAAACAGCAACGAGACTAAAATGAATGTTAATGACCTATCTTAGTTGGCATTTTGATGACATTATATTAAATATTTTTCTGAGACACTTCCTGGCCATTTTAAGACTCTGTTGTCTCTATGGTGAGATCCATACCCCCTCAGAGCTTTAGTACATGGTGCTGTATTGTAATAGCCTCTATGCTCATCAGCCCATGGATTTTTATATCTTTCAGAGCAGAGCTGTGTCTTGTTACCGTTTCCCTCAATACACTGTTTTGCAGACTGTGTCATAGTCAATAAGTATGTTAGATTTCTGAAATAGTCCCTCTCTATTTTCTTCTCACTTATGCATCTCTCACTTTCTTCAGGTCCTCTCCATCTGTCCCAAGGACATGAGAGCTGATATCTGTGTTCATCTAAACCGGAAGGTTTTTAATGAGCATCCTGCTTTTCGATTGGCCAGCGACGGGTGTCTGCGCGCCTTGGCGGTAGAGTTTCAAACTATTCACTGTGCTCCTGGGGACCTCATTTACCATGCTGGAGAAAGTGTGGATGCCCTCTGCTTTGTGGTGTCAGGATCCTTGGAAGTCATCCAGGATGATGAGGTGGTGGCTATTTTAGGTACTGTGAACTTTCCTAACGTAGTAGCAAACGTGTAACCGTTTTAGAGATTTTACTTCTCAGGTTTCTAAAGAGAAATTTCCTTTGCTTGGTGGCTTTGGAAATGGGGTCACTAATGAGATAATGAATCTCAGTGAAAACTAGTAATTCCGTTTCAGCAGAGAACATCAGTATTGGTCATAGCTTAATGGGCTGCATGAGGGTTTGATCAAACTTTCTTTGGCAACATAGAACAGTGCCTTTTAGACTGGAGGTGATTGCCGCCTAAGGTGGCTGCATCTCCATGTTGGTAAGTGTGCAAATGGCTTGTGAAATGATTGTCAGTGTAGTAACCTGAATGTTAGTCTCAGAGGGACAATAGAACCCGTGTAGTTTGACATTTCCTTTTAGAGATGTATAAATTGAGGCCCAGAAAACTTTAGTGACTGGCCCAGCTAGTTAGTAAATGAGTTAGGACTTGAGTACAGATCATCTTACTCTAAACCTCTGCGCTTCCTCACAGTGGACCTAAGTAGTGAGCTGAAAGTGATGAGGAGGTACATGAATTTGACCCATTATGTTGGAATAATCACAATGCAAGTAAACTTAGGTTTTTAAAGCTGGTTTTGTCCATCTACATTTATGAATCAGTGAAGTTATTCAGCTAATAATAAATTTGTTCTAAAATTCAGAGACCTGGTAGATAGTTGCACTGATGACAAAAGGCAGTGACAGAACATGTGAGTGACAAAATTTTTAAAAATTACATGTTTGGGGACAGTGTAACCCATTTTACATTTTATCTTGGTAAAAAAATTGCTAAATGATATTTTAGGTCATTTTCTGCTCAAATATCTGCAGCATGAAGTCCACATAGATAAAAAAAGGAAGCAATAAAGAGGTCAGAGGAGAATCATTTCTTGTGTTTTTTCAAGTAAAATAAGTTAGAATTGCAGGATGTCAACTCCCTTTTGATCACATTTTTCATGGCTTGTATCTCATGAAAAATGAGCTCAATTTTAAACTATTGGATTTTTTAGCTACTGAGGTCAACCTACCATAGCTTAAATGCCACCTATTCTCATAAGTAAAGACTGACTGATGTATTTTAGAAACTGCAAAAGCAAAATCCAGCCTCAAAATAAAGGACTGATTTCAAAAAACACAATTACTTGAAAAAGACAGAATTGAGAATTGAGAAACAATGACTCTTCACAGGAAAATAAAGTAAAATTTTTATTGTTCAGTAAAATTTGTACGGGTTACAGAAAATGATTCAGTGTTGCAAATGACTGAACACTATTGTTTGTAACCCTTTTCTTAACTGTTGAGAAATAATATTATATTTATGCATAAATTTCTTTTAGAAACTTTTTATTTTTGATTTTTTTTTTGCAAGAAAAATGCATACAGTACTTAGAGTCAGCACTCTGGGTGTGTTTAATGCTGCTTAGTGCTCGTTCTGCTTTGTTTCTTGGAGTATAAAGGAGTTATATAATCCTTCATTAAAAACTGTACATTTTGCCAGAACAATCCTTTGTGGTAAAATGGAGTATATACACACTACAACCGTTCTTGTTTGCTTAAAGAAGAGGATAAAACACAAGCCCAAAACAGGTGTATTTTTTCCTGCATGTTCATGTCAATGGTGGGTGGGAGAACAGACATAAAATATATTACACTAAAGTGAGTACCGTCATGATAAATTACCTTGGCTGTGCACTCATTGTCATTTGCTTCACCCCATTTTCTTCATTATAGCTTTACCTTGGTAGATTCTTTTCTAAAAAGATGGATGGAGAAAGCCCTGAGTGTAGTACCTTTGGGCTGGATCTGCTAAGCTGGAATCATTTGCTCAGTGAGACAGACAAAATGCATTTTCTTTTCATTTAAAATAAAATGGTAGCTGGTTTTGCCCAATGACACAGTAAAAATGAACACAGGGCCCCTGGGTATTGGCCCAGTCTCATCATATATCTGTCATATTTTATTTCTTTGAATGCATGCTTTTTGTTTATCCTCCTCAAAAATCTTGAGATTTCAGAGACTTTTCATCTCTTGGTTTAAGGAGTCAAATTACATATATACATCTCTGGCAATCTTTCTTTATCGTGTGGGCCTCTAACAAAGATTAGTTCAGCCAAAAGGCAGTCAGAAGGTTTTTATTTAAAAAAAAAAGTTTTGATCTGTAAGTGATCTCCCAAAGAGGAGGTAAGTGGGTGGTGGTGAGGCATGGGCTCAAAGGGTCACATAGGTGCCATGGTGCTGGGCAAAGACACGGTCCTCATGGAGTCTGTGATTTGGGTCATTGGTGACGAGATAGTCATGGAGACAAGCTTTGGAAACTCTGCCTTGGTGTTGCACCTTCTGCTAATCTGGCTTTATAGGAAGGCAATCTGAGGAGACTGTGGACTAGAAGTATGGACTCATGGTGACTTTCTGCAGGAGATGGAGTGTGATGTCATACACGAGAGACGACTGCACCACACGCAGTGGTGTGTCTGCCATGGTCTAGATACACCCTTGTGCTCATATGGTTTACAGGTTCCACCCATGAGGCAGCTGAAGTCTGGTGCCTGCTGCCACCTGTGCTTCACCTGAGGGGCATGGAACCTGCCAGAAGGGCCTTCCTTAACGAACCAGCTTCTTGACTTGTAGATCAGTCATCACACCAGCTCTGTTGTGTGACTTCTCAGTGTGGTTTCCATTGGGGACACATGTTTTCAGATTTTTCTAAATCAAAAATACTTTCTTTTACAATTAAAAAGGTTTTTTGTTTTTTTGTTTAACACTTAAGATGCTTTAGGAAAGGGAGAGGGGAAAATAGTAACTCATCAGCATCACTTCTGACACTTTGTGACTGTTCATTCTTTTTCTACTATTTTTTCTTCTTACCTTCTCATTTTTTGCTAGCCTAATTACAAACTTAATGAAAAGTTGCAAAAATTATCAGCATGTGAAGTTTGACATATAGCCTTAGGTTTTCTACCTTACTGAGTAAGTTGATTAGGTCTTCAATATCTTTACTTTTTTTTTTTTCCTTTTGATCTGTTTTTGGACTGAGAGTGGCATGGTAAAGTATTTTATTATTAAGGTGTTTTGTCTATGTCTCTTTGTATCTCCTGTAGTTTGTGCCTTATAGCAGTTGTTGCTGTGTTATTTGGTGTATAAATATTCATAACTATTATATCTTCATTTTTTTTTTTAACATCTTTATTGGAGTATAATTGCTTTACAATGGTATGTTAGTTTCAGCTTCACAACAAAATGAATCAGTTATATATATACATATATTCCCATATCTCTTCCCGCTTGCGTCTCCCTCCCTCCCACCCTCCCTATCCCACCCCTCCAGGCGGTCACAAAGCACCGAGCTGATCTCCCTGTGCCATGCAGCTGCTTCCCACTAGCTAACTACCTTACTTTTGGTAGTGTATATATGTCCATGCCTCTTTATCGCTTTGTCACAGTTTACCCTTCCCCCTCCCCATAGCCTCAAGTCCATTCTCTAGTAAGTCTGTGTCTTTATTCCTGTTTCACCCCTAGGTTTTTCATGACATTTTTTTTTTAAAATTCCATATATATGTGTTAGCATACGGTATTTGTCTCTCTCTTTCTGACTTACTTCACTCTGTATGACAGACTCTAGGTCTATCCACCTCATTACAAATAGCTATATCTTCATTTTGAATTGTGTCTTTTAGCATTGAAATGTGTCCTTTTTCATCATGACCCTTATAAGGGTCAGACAGAAACAGCATCCTCTCCCCCATCTCAGTATACCTCAAAAAAATGAGAATTTGTTTTAAATTGGTCTGATAAATAGGCCTTGCTCTCTCTTACACTGATTTATTTGCCAGTTGAAAGGTAGAAAACTGAAGTCATTTTAAAATTAATTAAAAATCTCTAACTCCAAAAACCAGGTGCAGTGCATTCTTTTGGATCCTTGCCTCTGAACGGTCTCTTGGTAGGTACCTAATTCTTTAGTGTGTCAGAAGTGTTAAGGTGTTTAATGAATAAGTTCTGAAGCAGAACTAATTAATGGAAAGATAAAAAATGTAGTCAATAAATACCTTTTTTAACACTGAGAGGTGGCTTCAAGTTGTTTTCTAAATAGGGCATAGGAAGATAATTGCAGTTCATGTCTTTTTCTAATATGAAGTTCTTTCATTTCTTACACCTCCACCTTTTTTTTCTTTTGACCTTCCCACTTTTTATGAAACACAGAGAATTCCAAACTAAGTTCATGATGCATACATACTATTTTATATGCTTTAATATCATCTTGCTTTTTAGTTTTTACCCTATAATTACTTAATGTGAACAGAGTTATTGGTATGCCTGAAAGAGCCAGGTTACTTTTAGGTGTCTTGACAAAGTATATTGTACCTTATAGAGACTCTAAAAATGGCATTTCCCCACTAACTTTAGACCCAACTCCTAAGATATTTGTTTTGCTGCATTCACATTTTGTCTTTTCTCTTCTGTGTTCAGAATATACACTTTACTTAAGAGAATAAAATATAAACAGAATAAAATACTTTCTCTTCTGTGATTATTAGAATCATATAGTTGGAATTATTAATATAACACAATCTGTATCTAAGTCTTTTAATTGTAACTTTAAATTCCCAAGAGAACTATGATTGTTTATGTAGAATTTGGATGGAAGGGTTAGATGGTCCTATCAAGTTGGGGGAAGAGGGCATAAGTGAGGAAGGGAAAGACGGAATTAAATGAACTTAATATAAAAAGGGTAATTTCTAGAACCTGGGTTAAGATTCCATTTTAATTAGGATCAGTTATTTAGAATCAGTTCATCTCTTATAAACATTTGTGCATTATCAAAGAAAACATAAATTATAGTTATCAAAATTCAAAATCTTCTTATTTTTATTCCAAAAAGAAAAAATCTGAGATGTGAAAGAATAATATTCTGCTGTTTTGAGAATTTGTGAAAATGTGACTTTTGTGTTGTGGTTAAGATTTCTTCCCATATACTTGTTATTAACAGTCAAGTGCTTCACACTTTAAAGTCTTAAAAGGGCTATCCCCAAGCCCCAGAAAATTATTTTCTTTTGCATCCACATTTCTGTGTTTTGAGATGCTGTACTATGAACCAGGTAGGTTTGCTTTACATATTATGATGATGATGAACTTAGTTAATTTAGACATTTTTATAATAGGCAAACCAGTTATTTGCTTTAAAAAATTGCATGCTTATCTTGTTTTAAACTTTCTAAGTAGTGATTAAAACATTTATCTATGGTTTAAATTATGCACTTCAGAGTTCCTCAGCATGTAGATTTTTGGATAAAATATAGTCTTTACAATCTGGTAGTTTAGACTTAGCTTCAAACCCTCTCTCTACTATCCATTAAAACCAGGTCTTAGGCTTCCCTGGTGGCGCAGTGGTTGAGAGTCTGCCTGCCGATGCAGGGGACACGGGTTCGTGCCCCGGTCCGGGAAGACGCCACATGCCGCGGAGTGGCTGGGCCCGTGAGCCATGGCCGCTGAGCCTGCGCGTCCGAAGCCTGTGCTCCGCAACGGGAGAGGCCACAACAGTGAGGCCCGCGTACCGCAAAAAAAAAACCCAAAAAGAACCCACCAAGTCTTGTTCATTCTATCTCCTTGGTGTCTCTTTAACCTATCCTTAATGTACCTTCCCATGACCACTGCTCTTAAAATTTTGGTTCTGGGTTGTGGCTGCCATCTGAAAAGTCTATCTACTCTCAGTCTGTTATCAACTTCAACCTCCAAATCTATGTTATACTACCACCCCAATAATTTTTCTAAAATATAAAATATCTTGTTAGTCTCCTTGTTAGGATTGTCGTTTTAGCACTTTGGGGATAAAATGTTAGCTCTTAGCATGGCCTATGAAGCCATTTAGGTCTTGGTCTTTGCCCTCCTTTCCAGCCTGATTTGTGCCATTCCCTATTCCTACTCTAGTTTCACTATATTGAATTGCAGGAAGTTTCCTAAGCACCAAGTTCTCATATTGGCAAGCTATTGCATATACTGCTTCCTTTGTTTAGAACATTTTTTCTCCTCTTTTTAATTGTCTCTTGCTTCTTCCTCTTCTTTTACTCTTTCCCTTCTTGCCCTAGTCTGGATCAGACGCCTCTGTTCTGGGCTTCTACTTCATGCCTACACAGCGTTCTTAGTCTATCCTTTACTTGTTTATACTCCTACTGCGTTGTGAGTACTTGAAATGTCTTGCTTATTTTTGTCTCTCTGTCATCTGTGATAGGACCTCTTAAATAGGTTCTCAGTAAAGGTTCAGTGAGCCAAATCAGCCAGCACTTTGTTTTGCCATTAAGCAGTTTTTATAATTGTTTTAGTTCTGGGTACCTACAAAAAATGTGCTGTATTCTGTTGCCATTTTCTTTATGTTTTATCTTGAGATACTGACTACCCTCTGTTTCTCTCTCATCTATATGATTTTAGTAAAATGCATTTCCCTAAGACTCTTGCTTTAGCATAGATCTAGTATGGACTGAGAAAGTATTTTCCTACTGTTAGTTAGGAAGTTTGAACAAGGAGAATAAGAAGAGATAAATGTTAAATATCTCAGGCCACTAACAACTCTTTAACAAAACACTCCTTCCTTGTTCTCCATCAGGAACTCCCAGTAGCAAGAAAGAATCTAACTTGTACCCTGGTCATTGACCATGGTAGAAAAACTTTATATCTGTGGAAGGGGATTTGGCTTTAATTCCTAAAAGTGACATTACTTTTGACATCAACTGGAATGAATAGGTCTACAAATTAGAATTGATTTTACTAGAAAATTAACATTTAAGAGTTAAAAGGGGCTTATGGAAAGAAAAATCATATGTGTAGTTAGTAACTGAGCTTGCCTCTACTTAAGTAAAATTTAAACTCTGTAGTAATGTCTTGATTTTAAGATTCCCTATCAAAATATTTAAAGTATATTTTTGAGAAATGAAATCCAGACCCTTTTGAAAGTCTGATTTAAATACCAATAGTTGTTAAATACTCATTATCTTATAAGCATTATTACATCAAATTCTCTAATTTACTCTGTGAAAAAAGTACTTGCTGTAGTCATCTTACAGATGAAAAAACCAAGGCTCTGCAGCATCAGGTGATTGGCCCTAGGTCACAGCTAGAAAATAAGTGGTGGGTATAGGATTTGAACCCAGACTTATCTGACTCAATGTCCATTCTCTTAACCATCACATTACAAATGTGATGCTTCCTTTAACAGGAAGTTTAAAATTATACAACTAGTTGGTTTAATCTTGACAGAAAATGGAGGGCCTATGTTAACTTTACCCATTTGTTTCCTTTTATTAAAAACAATTTTTTTTCTAACAACACTAAGTACCACACCAGTGTATGTTACAAAAAACCAAACATGACCCAAGTATAAGATGGTTAATCAGCTACTAAATATCTACAAATATGGTCCTCCTCCAAGTGACTAGTTTACACCAGGCAGGTGTTTAGGACTGGGGAGAACTGGCTCAGAGTGTGAATCTCATGAGCCCTCAGAACACAAGATGAGGATCTTAAGTTCTGCTTATGGGTCTTTCATCTGGGTATTGGAAGAGTTCAGGGTCCATCTAGTTGGTAGGTATTAAAGTGGAAATGAAGCTTTTAAGAATGCTCCAGGATTGCAAGAATGGCCACAAACCTTTGCAGTTCCTTCCATGAAGAGGTGGAGTCTCTCCACTCATTGAGTTTGTACTGGCCTTGTGACTTGTCTCAGTTCTTAGGCTGAATCCTCTGCTCTTCCCTTAAATGCTGACAGTCTCTGGACAGAGTAGGGATGCTTGGCCTGCTTTTCTCATTGCTCTTTTTTTTCCCCTGGGGTCATGGCATCCACGTACAGAAAGCTTCATCCTCATTTTTCCAGATTTCTTATATCTACCTACATATCAGTGTCTTGCTCCCGCTCTCCTTCTCTACCCTGCCTTCCCCTAGTCAAGCCCATTATTTCATATTTTCTCAAAAATTCTTTTGTCTTTAAGGAATTGAAAACTTATCTAATTACAGGTTTAATAAGTTGGTTTCGTTTTGTCACTAAGAAGATGAAAGCTAGTCAGTTGTAGGTGTTGGTTTACTTAATTGGTGAATGCCATTGAGCATTCAGTCTTCCTTTTGGTTTGCGGAGGGGGAGGTGTTATTGGTGAGTACATGCACATCAAAATTACTTGAATTTTTAAATTTGCAAACTAAAAAACAGATTCAGAAAAATCCCAATATAAACATATAACCTAATGAAACTTTATAATCAAAGATCCTGTAACCATTTCACAAGTTAAGAAACAGAATTTTTACAACCCCTGCCCCCCTGGAGAAGTCCCACTGTGTGACCCATCCTAAACACCAAGTTTAATTTGCTTATTTCTAAATTTGATCTATCTTTTAAATATTTTTAAATCTACAGCTCCCCCCCATCCCTTTCTTTTCTTTATAATTCTTTGCTGTAGAGCCTGGGCCTTTTGTCCTGCAGAGTTCCCACAGTGTGGATTCTGCTGATTGCATGCTCACTGTAGTTCAACATGTTCCTCCATCCTCTATTTCCTGTCAGTTAGCAGCTGGATCCAGAGGCTTGATCAGACTCAGGTTCAATCCCTTTGCAAGACTCTAGGTGGGTGTGTTCTTTCATCAGATGACGTGTGATTATCTAGTTGCATTTTTTGATGGTGTTAACAACTGTTGATACTCAATGCCTAGATCCATTAATTCACTGGGAGTTGCAAAATGAAGATGTTCTAATTTTATATTTTTGTTTGTTAGTTGGAATGCTTTTATAGAGAGAGACTTCCTCTCAACTACTATTTGGTTATTCAGTATGAAGTTCACATAGGAATGGCCACATATGTGCTTGATACTTCTCCATTATTTACCAACTTTTAAGATAACTAATTGGTTTCTTATCCTCTGAGGGTACCTAGATAGTTTCTTAAAAATATCCTTATGTACTAATGAATTTAAACAAATGGTGAATTTCAGTGCTTTGCAGTTTTGACCATTATTGAAGTGCAAATTGTCCTATCTTTGGCAAGTAAGAGCCTTTTCAAGTTGGCTCCTGTGTCTTTTTGATACAACAGTCTTTCTTTGCTATGTAATATGACCAGATCCTCATCTTGTATAATTCTGCCCCACACCTGGAATCAGCCATTAGTCATATCTCCAAGAAGCTTGAATTTGTTTTTGTGAAAAATATTTCACAATCTTGGTCCTACAGATATTCACTGCTACTGAGTTGGTCATTGTCTCTTGGTCCATTTAATAAATAAAATGAGGAGAAAAATATTTGTGTGTGTGTGTGTGTGTGTGTGTAGTATGTGTATATATATATATATATGTATATATGCACACACATATATAAATAAAATTTCTCATGAGTTCATACAATATATTTAACTAAAACTGAGTACAATAGGGCTTTATCTATCCATGTCTATATTGCATCTTCAACTACCTTCTTCCATATTGAGAATGCTGGGGATGATAGAATTAAAATATTGCATAATTGCTCAATTGTGTCATGCCACATTACAAATATAACAACCTCAGAATAACAGTACTAATGCTATCACCACGAATATGATTACTGAAAATACATAAAAAGATTTTTGCATATACTTGTCCCATTCTCCCCCATCCATCATTGTTTTTAGTAGTTGTACTATATATTGTTAAAGCATATAACCATTGCGTACTGTACCCTCTCCCTTTTAACCTTCATTTAGTCTTAATTCTACAAGTAACTGTATAGTTAGTGCTACCACTAGTCTTTATGTCAGTGTCTCTCTAAGTATTTTGGTTGTATGAAGATTATTCACTAATAGTAGGAAAAATCCATGGGAGCAAAATTCCCTGAGTTCTTTTATATTGGTGATATAGTTTGTATCCTTTATTCTTAAAAATCAGTTTTGCTGGATATGAAATTCTTCGTTCACATTTCTTCCTAGAGTATTTTAAATGTTACTCCTTCCACCTCACTCAGATCAATAGGCAAATCATGGAGCTTTTGTTTTCTACCATCAGAAAACATGATGTAATGGTACTTCCTTTGCCACTCTTCACACTGTTATTAGTTCTGCTATTAAAGCATTGGATAGGCCATGACTGTCTTTGCTTGAAACACTTTTAGTCGTTCGTCTTTGAACTAGGATGAAGCAGACTGTTGCATTGCATTAAATGTTCTCCCTCTTGGGTGCTGTGTTTTCCCTCTAGACTTGGCCTTCTCTCTGTGTCCCATAGGTTTCCAGTATTGGGCTAATACTGCTCATCATCCCCTGGGCAGATCGTGCGCATGCTCCTCTTTCACAAAAAGTACTGCTCTTCTCTTGAAGGCTCCCCTGCGATTAAACCCAAACACTACTTTACTTGTGAGGTCTTAACTAAATACCCTCAAATTCAAAACAAATGTTTTTTCTTGTGTGCATTCCCTATCCTCATCCTATAGTACTTATTTTATTTTTTCCTATTTTATCATTTTTTGGACATGTCTCTCTTATTATACATTAAAAATTCTTGAGAACAGGATTTCTATTTCCTGCATGTCTCTATCCCTCCACAGCATAAAGCACGTGTTCTAGCTGAAGGGTAGTATTAGAGCTAGGGTTAGGATGCTAGATGTAGTCATTGAATGGGGTGAAGAGGACAGCCATCATTTCTACAATTTGATAGGTGTGAAGTGTGCAAGACTTAGTTATAATATGAACATTATAATAGGCTTCAACTCTAAATGCTTTCTTAGAAAAAGAAAACAGAAGAACTTCAAGATATAACTGCTTTTTAGTTTAGTCTGTTTCTTGGACTTGTTTTTTATAATATGCTACTAACTTTCTTGATCTGGACCCATGTTTGGGTTTCTGTATGTAACCAATTTGTTCTCAACACTAATAGTGCCGAATTCAGGATTACCAGCTTGCTAATTACCATATCTTCTACCTCCTCAAAGGCACCTACCATCATCCCTTACTTATCTATCAGGATACTCTCTATTTTTTTACATCTCCTTTTTTTTTTTAATAGATCTTTATTGGAGTATAATTGCTTCACAATACTGTGTTAGTTTCTGTTGTACAACAAAATGAATCAGCCATACATATATCTCCATATCCCCTCCCTCTTGAGCCTCCCTTCCACCCTCCCTATCCCACTTAGTAACAGCTATGTGGCTCATTCTTTGTGTGTGTAAATAAAAATTCATAAGCTAAATCAGTGATTTTTTTGTAGATAAGAATTATTGGCTTCTCTACAAGTGTCAAGGTGTATCCATTATAATTTTTCAACAGAACGACTTTGGACATCAATCACTGAAGATTGGCAGGCACCAATTCTAAATATTTTAAAGATTTTATTCCTACACACCAATATAATTTCTAAAGTTTAATGCTCATCACCTTCTTTCTGTTCTTGTCCTTCAAAATATTACTTTATGGCATTTGCTGTCCGTAAATAGTCCAAGTCAATTTAAAATCACATAATTTAAAAACTCTTAGTGTTGTTCATTTGTAAATGAATATTTTTGTTCATATGTATTCATAATAAAGTTTATGAGCCGACTACAACAATCAGTTATAGTGAAGGGCTGACTAATAAAAGTAAAAATGTGAATTAAGTCCATTCTATAAAAGAATCATTAAATAGACCTATCAGTACAACCTCACATACACTCACAGGAAACTACCTAAGTAAACTTCAAATGCTATATTTTTAGGAATTCATTGGCTATGGTAGATAGCTGTACTCACTCATGAATAACTGAGATAATTTTTATGAATTCATTTTATCTATGTCATTAACTCACCAAATGATGTGTTTCACATTAAAATAAAAACACTCTGTCTGTAAAACCAGCATGTCAGGGTACCGGCATACCATGATCTGTATTACTCCTTTAATTATTTTGTAACTTTTTGTCTCTGTTTTGCCTTTAAATTTTCCAGTTTTTTGCTCTATGAATCTTTAACATTTACTTCTGTTTTACAATCCCGTTTCCTGTGGTTTGAAAATAAAATACTGCATAAGACTTGATGCAAAGAACTGAGAAAATATTAATAGACCAAACAACAACTTTCATGTTGAGTGCGAGCTTTTCTACTAATTTTAAGGCTTTGGGGGAAGGTTACTTTTCTCAAACTCTAAAATGTTTCTAGCTGAGTCTACTTGCACCCAGTGGGGACTGACCTAAAAACTAGCATCAAATATTCTATAGTTATGAGGATAAACAGGATTTCCCAGTCCTGAAAGTGTGCAAAATCCTTGTGATGGAAAAAAAAGGGCGCTTCTCTATTAGATAGTCCATACATAACCACATGTCTTCACAGCTGTAATTCCTGCTCATTACTCAGTGTAAATGTGCATAATATTTCCTGAAGAAGAACATTAGTCAGCTCATAAATTAACTGATTTACAAGACAACTATCTTTCCACAAGTGCCTTAAACGTTTGTTGTGAATTTAGTGACTATTAGGTGATATAGAACACTGGATAAAGCAAAATAGTTCGAAATGGTTGATTAGATTAATGTGTAATTGATATATTGTGTATCCTAATGGAAATTCTATGTTATAAAACAATTAGTATTGTTTATATGTAATGTGAGTTCTGATGTTTGGAGCAGAATAATTCACATTTATTAATTTCGCTATGTTTCTCTAAACATTTTTAGGGAGAGGAGCAGAGGATAAGTTTTACTTTGGTTGAGTCAGTTAACTTTTTGTGTTACTTTTCAGCCTTATAGACTTTTTATTTCCCCATGATAGTAAAAAAGATAAATAACTTAAATTTAAAATTGTTGATAGAAATATGGTGAGAATTTTAATTTCATCAGTTAGGTAAAATAAAACATATAACAGATATTTGAAGACCTCCACAATTTAAATGGTCTATATTGGCAAGGGGAAATTTATGTATATATTGAGTATTTTTTACCTATTGATGATACACTTATCAGTCAATGAATATTTACTGTTCTGCAGATCTGTGTACCTGTTTTATTAAAAAGTATAAAGAAAAACGTCTGTGAAAATAATTGCTATTTTAAAATAAAAGATTCATTAGAGAAAAATTTAGAAAGCAAAAAGTAGAAAGAAGGAAAACAATAAGCACATCACTTGAAGCCAATTGCTATAATAGCTATGTGCATTTTCTTTTAGTCTTATATCCCTTTTGATTTTTAACACAATTTATTATCAATCAACAAATTAATAATAACATAGAATATAGAATAATATAGAATAATAAAACAATATATTTTGGTCCTATCAAGATTATTTTTCTTTAAGAAATTAAGAAATAGTAGACTTTTAATTGAAAATTCTTTTAGTCTTAGCGTTTCAGTTTCATTTTTATGTACTTTATTATAGCTATAACCATAATCATTCTTTGTATCTTTATTTTTTTAACATTATAAAATTTGCATTTCTGCATGTTATTTCTGAAACTAGTTTTAATTCTATATGAATTTATATATAGATATAGATTTCTGTTTTCATTGGATATTTTTGCCAATCTGAAGTTATGATTAATAGCACTCCAGTGAATATTACATGTGTTTGTTCTTAATCTTTTGATTGATTCCCAGAAGCGAAATTACTGAGTCAAAGGCACTAGTAATTATTATTGTGGTTACTATCCATGAAAATCAAATAGTTGAAAAGTGATGAGTACTTATAAGTGGGTCAGAGCTTGTATTATAAATGATAACTTGAGAAAAGGTTTCAGAAATGAATCAGAGAGAAATGTAATCATTTTTCATTCTTCAAGGTAAAAGCCAGTAAAGAAAGAGTAGCAATACAATAGAGGAAAAGGAACGAGAAGCGGATCAATGCCCTGTTATTTCCATAGCACGGGGGACTAAGAAAATATAATAGCTGTTGATCTCTTCTGTTTAAAAAATAATACAAGTAACTTATAAGACGTAATAAAACTCATCCATTAGCCTGTAATGAGAGAAAACCTACTATTTGATGCATTCGCTTTGTGTGTACATGTGTGTGTTTCTGGGGAGAAGAGGGTGTATAAAATGAGATAATACTATATGTATGATTTGATAATCCTGCTTTTGTTATTTTACATAATATGAACATTTCTCTGTTACTTTAAAAAATTTATGATATTTAGTGGCTGCATAATATTCCATAATTTATTTATTTTTTCATTCATATTTATCTTGTTTCTACCTTTTATGGCTATTATAAATATCACTTCAGTGAACATTCTTATAAGCAATTTTGGTACTTCTGATAATGCAATTAGAGTAAATACTTATAATTGGAATTACTAGTTTAAAGGTAATGCCGTTTATGGATTTCTGAAATTCATCTAAGTGGAGGTAGGGTTTATCTTTTAAATTTCTGTAGTTAAAGTCTCCCTTAGGTTACTTTGATGCTGTATAACCTCAGACACCTTATTTGGCTCTCAGGTCTCTAGTTATCCTTCCTTGGACAAATATATGACTATCAGACATTTGAGTCGTTCATCAGTGTCATGAACTAAAAGGAATTTGGGGAGGGTCAGGTAACAAATGATACTGCTCAAGATTTATTAAATATCTATTATGGTTATTTTATGCTGATCATTTGATCACATGGTGGTTTTAACCACCTCCTCAATAATACATATGTTTTCTCTCTCCATACCAGAGTGCCTCGTGGTTCTCTAAGGATTTCCAAACTGCCTGTGTGGGGTGGGCAAAGAATCTGTAATCTCACTCAGCCTCATCCTCTCTCTCTCTGTCTCTCTCTGTGTCTCTGTCTTGTTCTCTCTCCCTTCCCCTCTCTCTTATTTCTCTGGTTAACACACTATCTTTTCTTTCCAGTGGTCTGACTGGCCTGAAATGTTACAAGTAGTCTTTCTTCTTCTTTTTTCCTGTCAGTTCTGACTTTAATCTTAATAATGAGAGCAGATATTCACTCATCTCTGTGGTTAGAGTGCAGAAAGAATAAATCTTTGGTAGCGTGGCTCTAGGAAGATTTTTTTTTTTTTCACCTAGAAATATTCCCCGTCTTTTTTCTCTTTAAAACTTTCCCTTTCCTACAGAAGAACAGAGAACACAGTTGACAGCCCTTCAGAAGCCAGGGACACTTATGGAATTGCCTCAGCAGAAAAGCCTTTCAGCACTTAATCTCTGAAGCTTCTTCATTTCCCTTTGTTTGGGCAACTAAGTACTCTTGACTCAGGATGGTGAACTATTGATTTCAGGTCACCAGTGGGCGTTGCTCTGAAGTGAATAGTTGATTCCTGTGTTCTAGAATTCTAGAATTTTAAAAAGACATCCACATTTGACTACAGTACAGCACCCTTTTTGGAACTGTTTATGACATAGCAAATCTGGGCCTCCATGTTTTACCCAATTTAGCCTCTTCGGCTCTATTATTGTGGACTAGAGCTCTCTCCCTGGCCCTGAGGCCTTGCATAAAGTTTGGCTCGGTGAAAAGAGAAGGATATCCTTTGGGAATCAGTGATGGTGAGGTTTTGTTTGCCTGGAGCACAAGACTTAGTTGCTGAATAATGTATGTTTAACGTATGTCAAGTCAGTTCCAGATCTATAAAGGCTATAACAGGAGATCCTTGTATATTGCCTCTTACTGTCATTTCTAGCAGAAGGAGCAGAAGAAAGGATGAGCCTAAGACGTCACCTTTGCTCCTTCTGGTCAGAATGCGAAAAGTTAAGGTGGCAGAAGATAATGAAACTATTTGTTAAAATGAGGTTCTTGGCTTCTCTGTTGGATTTCATTTATTCAAGCCACTCCAGATTTCCTTCAAGAGCTGAATTTAAGATGATGTTACTTTACCTATTATATGAAAATGTTGTACATTGTTACATGTATATAGATGGTCTTATATACTTAGACTCCAAATTACGCTAGACAACCAATACCATATATGAAACTGAATAAAATATCGTGACTAGGATAAAAACAAGTGTAGATACTTGAATATCTGTATCTTAATTGTTTTCCAGGGAAAGGGGATGTATTTGGAGACATCTTCTGGAAGGAAACCACCCTTGCTCATGCCTGTGCCAATGTCCGAGCACTGACATACTGTGACCTCCACATCATCAAGCGAGAAGCCTTGCTTAAAGTCCTGGACTTTTATACAGCTTTTGCAAACTCATTCTCAAGGAATCTCACTCTTACTTGCAATCTAAGGAAACGGGTATGTTGTCTGGACCCACTTCCACTTATTAGCATCTAGAGGGTTAATACCTTATATGCTATTAGTTGAAGAGTGGTAAAGTGATTTTATTTCATAGTAGCACATTTCCATCAATGTAAAGTGACATGATTTTTTCCCCCTTTCTTTATATTTTGTTTACTTTTTAAAGAGGGGATAAAAACCCTGAGTACATGGGTAGAGATTTGAATCTTTATCATTTAAGTGCAAAATGAAAAACAGACTTGAGGAGAAACAAACTGTACTATAATATAATTAGTTAATTCTTGGGGTTTATAATACTGCCATAAAATTAATATCAGTGTCTCTTACTTTATTATGTGGATCTTTTAAAGCTAGTAAGATTAATCAAACTGGTTGCCTACTTTATATTCCTGATTCTCTTTACACCCTCCCTCTCATTTAATAGTCAATTCATAAAGCTCATTCCCCATTAATTCTTTCAAACACACTATCTCAAAAAATAATTAGCCATACTGACATATCCTATAAATAGATTTAGGAATCCTTTACTTTGCATGGCTGCTGCAATTTTAATCTTCTTGCTGTTTTCTTTTTTATTGATGAGTGTGGCACAACTTTAATTTGCATAAAGAAACCTCCTAGCTCTGACTTATAGGTCATTGGACATTGGCGAGGGCTCTTTTATTGCCAACAGTGAAATAGATGTTTGGATAACAGCACTTAAGGAATTTCATCTAAGATGATTACCTGTCTATGATGAAGTATTTTGAAATAACAAGCCTTTCCTTCCACTAACCCCTTAAATAGAACCTTCCTGCTAGTTAACATGGAGAAAAAAATCAATCCAAGAGACAAATTAACATCAATACTGCAGCAACAAAGAAATGTGCATAAGTAAGCAAATCAACGTAATTCTCTACTCAGGGTTCTAAGAGAGGATAAAACTTCAGGAGTCATATTCGTACTAGTGTCACAACACTTGATTTATATTTCAATAGCAGTTTCAGTTTATATTTTGTTAACAAATAGTTATTGAGCATCCACAACCTGCAAGACAAAATGTAAAGAGCTGTAGAGAGCACGAGGACTAAATACACAGTCGCCACGCTCAAGGAGATGACAGCCAAGTGCAAATATTATGTGAAATGCAAATATGTGAAACATCTATTTGTACAAGTAATTGAGAGTTAAGGTAATGATAAACCTGGAAGAGGGGTACCAGACAGGGCACCTGCTCGTTCATTAGGCAGTCCTGTCTAGTATTACACAGAAATGTGTCTCCTTAGGCCTGTGTTCTACCTTCTCTTCTACAAGGCTACCTGGTGGGTATTTGAAACTCTTATGTCTTATTAAATCTTCCCAATATACATTTTGCCAGTTTTAGAACCTTCCCACGTACTACAAGTTTACGAAAACTCAGATCTGTCCTTACAGTCCTCAGGACAGATATTATTTGTCACTGTCCTCCTCAAAGCACTGTTGTCTACACATCATCTCATCTGATGTTTATAATATTCCTGTGGGGAAAAAAGGGCAGTTATTTTCCCTTCAAAACACATGAGGGAACTCAGACCTAAAGAAATTAATATGAAGTAACCGACTGATATATTTGCAATGAAAGGTGTCAAAGAGGGATAATTAAGAAAACTCACCAGTGGCAAGTAAATTTTGGTTCTTCAAGATGAGTTAATCACAAAGCTCTATCATCTCTTTTTCTCTTTCACACATCTGAGCATGTGCACATTACACATGCGCACACACACACACGTTGGTTATAAGAGCTGAGCACACATACCAGCGTGTCTATCTCTGATGGTGTTAGAGACAGAAAGCTCGTGCTGTTTTTTTAATGGGACCCAGGAATGGAGCTCCTGCCTCTGTAGGTGCCAGTGTGCTAGTTATATCACACGGCTTCTTCCCTTGTTCCTTGTTATAACGTGTCAGGTTTTTTGTTTGTTTATTTTTAAAAAATCTTTCTTGACCTTTTGCAATTGATAGATGGTCTCAATAACTCGAATGTGGGTGTATTGCTAATCAGTGTCACTTTATTCTCAGAAAAAAAGTATTTTCATAAAGAAGAGAAACTGTAAAGAAATGATTCATGAGAATAGCTACCATTTTGAGAGCCTATTTTATAGCCATGCACTTCAACATATTTTGCATATAATAATTAATCTTATTAAATATCAACAACCCACAGACGAGGCAGTATAATCTCCATTTCATTGATGAGGAGGTTGAGGTTCTGAGAGTGAGGCAGCAAGTTGCCAAATAAATTACGGGTCAGAGTCCATCTCTTTCTGATTCTAAAACCCATATTCTTTAGATTATACCATGTTGCTTTTGTTTGTCAAAATAGCTGACTTTTTTCCCCTACAACAATACCCTACAGGCACACTCTCAACAATGTACAGAGTTTCTCATTCACTCAATTACTTTAACTTCATTCCCCCATTGAGCTATTAACAAAAAATATTTTGTTCTTATTGCTACTATTTTCAGCATTCTTTCAGTGAACATTGGTTGTGAATCGTAGAATCAAGACTATGTCCTTAGCATGCTATTGATATCTCCTAGCTATCATAACCATTAATTAAGGGCTAGCTCCAAGTTGGGGGAGCAGATTTGGGACTCAGGGTTTCCGGCTTCATAGATTACAGCTCTAGCCACATAAGCACATACAGTGGCTCTATAGTGTGTAGTTCTCGGTGGCTGTAGTAGGGAGGAATTTGGTAATGCTTTAGCTGCTTGCCTCCATCTCCATTAAGGAGAAATAAGACGTTTGTTATGCAAATATAGCTCCCACTAACCATCCTTAGGTCCCTCTATATAAAATTTCTAGAACTATAGCTGGTAATTTCATCCAAAAACTAGAGCAGGGGTTGGCAAAATTTTTCTGGCAAGGACCAGATAGTAGATATTTTAGAATTTGAGGGCCATACAGTTTCTGTCTCAACTACTCAACCCCACTATTGTAGCGTGATATTAGCTGTCTTAACTTGGGCTGCCATTACAAAACACCATAGATTGGGTGGCTTCACCAACAAGAATTTATTTCTCACAGTTCTGGAGGTCGTGAAGTCCAGGATCAAGGCGCTGGTCAATTCGGTTCCCCGATAAGGGCTCTTTTATTTCTGGTTTGGCAATGTCTGCCTTCTTGCTGTGCCCTCATATGGTGGAGAGAGATAGAGAGAGGAAGCAATTTCTCCAGGGTCTCTTCTTACAGAGGTACTAATTTTATCATGAGGACCCTCATGGCCTCATCTAAACCTAATTATCTCCCCAAGACTCTTTCTTCAAATATCATCCTACTGGGGGATTAGGGCTTCAACATATTGATTTTAGGGGAACACAATTCAGTCCATAGCAGCAAAGATAGTATATAAATAAAAGAGGATAGTTGTGCTTCAGTGAAACTTTACTAACACAGGTGGCTTCTTATGGGCCTTAGTGTGTCAATAGCTGACAGTAGAGGACTGGAAGTTAGATGGGGATGACAGTAGGTATGCAAATAGAATTCTTCCCCTTTGTTAGAAAGCAAATCTCTACTAATTGCCACCCAGCAAGAGGGTCATAATGAAATGGAAAATGCCATATATAAGAGGTGGTTGCACACAAAAACAAAATCCAAACAAACAAAACAAAGAACGAGGTGGCTACAGGAGCCAGGTGGATAACACACGTGAGTAAGGCAAGGCTATGTGGCTATGAAGACTGGAAAGTTCACACCATATGTAGAAGGGCCGCTGCTACTCAGTCTGCTTGTACATTGCCTTGGAATACCAGCCTACGGTTGCTTGGTCTGCATATTTTTTTTCAGACAAGCTAGAAGTATGAATTTTTATGTGAAATCCCATTACTTTGGTAACTAATTTACTTTGTCTTTGAAAACACTATAGTCAAACAAAACAGATCTGCTTGCCCTTGGTCAACTGTTTGTGAACTGAATGGAATGATTTAAAGAACCCCTGATCTTATGATACTAGAAGCCTGAAATTTTTCCCTGCATCCTGTAAATTTGGATGAGAAAAATTATTATATCGTTATTTTCTTTAATTTCTAAGTGAAATTTAGCCTTTTTTTCAATTATGAAAGTTGATAACAAACTACAGTGTTATTAGAAGTACCAAAAGACATTACAGATATTTTCATAGCATAATGTTTTTGTTGAAGACATCCTAAAATGTTGTTTGCACTCATCAGTACTTAATAATTATGATAGTTATTAGACCTGCTGTGATAATAATGTTATTGTGTTAATAAAAAAGCACATAGATTACTATCTTGCAAATTAGTTTTAAAATTTGATAACCGAATTTCAGTACAATATGTTTCCTTTGCAACATTATGTATTTTATTTTGTGCATTTAAAGCAGCTCTTCTGGAATGAGGCCTATTCCACAGGCTTTACCAGACTGCTGGAGATTAAGATCCCCCATATGAGAGTCAGAAACTGGACTAAGTTGAGCAAAAGGACTGGTTGGTATATGTTTTTCAATAATAAGAAGACAGTTCTATAGTTTCAATATGTTTAAACATATTCAGAAAAGGCCTAGGAGAGCAACAGAGGAAGGTTGACTCACTTGCTGATTTTACTTATGATTTATTTATTTTACCTATTCAAGATACCATTTCCTGGAATGACTGAATGGTATTTATTAACTTGAGGACCAGCCCTCAGGGACAGGTCTGAGAAGGCAAACAGCACAACCAGCACAGGTGATATGTAAATCTTAAAGAATTCTAATCAGACGTTAAACGTAATCACTGCACTTCTGCTCATTCTGCCTCCTGTTACACAATGATCTTTACCGTTGTGTAAAAAGAGTAAATGTAGCAAGCCTGACTGCTGGACTTTGAAAGAACTGCTTACAAAGTGGGCCCTTGGCTGGCATCTGAGAACTTGAACTTCAAGAGAGTTCCCACCACTCTAATAAGAGTGGCTCACGGTACTCTTATCCAAGTTTGGAGTGCTACTTATCCAAACAGTGTGGCTTATGCTAAACATTTACTTTCCTTCAAGGAGTGTGGCATTTTAGTATGTGCCAGACAGGACCACCTGTGTGACTAAATTCCAATAAAACCACTGGACACTGAGTCCATAATGAGCATCCTTCGTGGCAACATCTCACGAGTGTTGTCACAACTCATTGCTGAAGGAATTAGAGAGGACACTCGGAGGCGTGTTTATGGAGTGGAGCCCATTGGACATTGATCGAAAATGATGCCAAACTGATGCTTGCCCTTTAGTTGTAGTCTCAAAGAAATGCCTCCACTGTTGCTTCAGAGACTTATCTTGCTCCTGGTTGATACTCCTCTTTACCATACATTTCTGAATCCCTTAGGTCAAGACACAGGATAATCTGGAACACCTCAACAGAATTCATTTTACCCTTGTATTAGTCTGCTCAGACAGCCATAACAAACTAACACAGTCTGGGTGGTTAAACAGAAATTTATTTTCTCACAGTCTGGAGGCTGTAAGTCCAAGATCAAGGTGTTGGCAGGGTTGGCGTCTGGTGAGAACTCTCTCCTTGGGTTGCAGACGGCTGTCTTGTGTTGTCACGTGGCCTTTTCTCCGGGCGTGTGTGTGGGGAAGAGAGTGTGAACTCTCTGGTGTCTCTTTTTACTGTATAAGGATTCCACTGGATCAGGGGCCTACTCTTATGACTTCATTTAACCTTGATTGCTTCCTTAGGGGCTGCACCTTTAAGTACAGCCACACTAGGGGTTAGGGTTTCAATATATGAATTGGGAGGGCAGGTAGGAAACAAAAATTCAGTCCATAACGACCCTGTTTTTTTAAAATTAAGTGTGAAGGAGTAATTTTTAGAAATACTCTAAAATCAACAGTTGTGGCTGATACAGATCTGTATTACTGGGGAAGTGCTGCAGTATCAGTATTCAGCACTGATTTTTATAACTTCTAGGCAATGCATAATTATCAATACTTGCAAAATATTCTTGCACTCGTACAGTGATTTAAGATTCCCGTTTAAACTTAGAAAAATTTCCAAGAATGACCAATACCAATTCTAAATTGGAAAATCAGAAATAGAGGTACCTGTAGCATTCTTTTCACCCTGTAAAGCCAGAGTCCTTTTCCACAGGTGGCACTGTTTTTAAGTTCCACAGGTGGCACTGCTTTTAAGTAGAGGGCAGCTGAAGCCAGCTGGCAACTTTATGGATGAGTGTAGTACCAGTCCTGTATTTTAATGTTCCAGTGGTAAGAAATAGCGGCTTAGACTCACTCTTGAATTAGCACAGGCTCAGAACTAAGCAATGGTTTTTCTTTCCCGAAAGCATTCTTATCATGGGAAATCCAGTAGCGCAGAATGTCTTTTTTTCTGTGAGCAACGAAGCATCTCTACAGCAGTTACCTTTTGTGGATGGAAAACATACTGCAATTGGATATCAAACAGGCCTAAAGTATTTGCTTGGTGTACATGTGGTGCAAACTACATGTATTTCAATAGTCATTACTGGCATCTTTGAAGAAATAGTCTAGGAACGTGATAATGGAAGTTCCAACTTCACTACCTTCTCCCCCCCCCCATATCAGCTAAACAAAATATGGGAGCACATTCATTCCACAAATCAATGATTTTTATCCCGTGAAAAAAACACTAGTAAAAACATTGTCCACAGTTGGAACAAAAGATACATGGTCCCCATAAAACTCAAGTATTCTATAGTATCTACGCTTACTTCTCTCACAGCATTGATTGCGGTACTTTGGTTTCCTATTTACATTTTTGTTTTTTCAATAGAACAATGAGCTTCATAAAGTAGGTATTTTCTGTAATCTCTTTATTGCCAATGACCAGAAGAGTGCCTGTAGTGCCTGCTAATTGAAGGAATGAAACGTGAATCAGACATGTTGCCCAGCACAGAATAATCACGGTCATTCAGAGAAGCAAATGGTATCCTTGACAACTTTGGCAAAGAGCCTTATGAAAATAGGATTATGAAAATGACCGTTACTAATTAGTGTTAAATCACAATTAGAGTTAACTTCCAGCTGCAGTTTCTAACCATTTATGCCTGCAGATTCTGCACAATGCTAGTGCTTTCAGAATAGTACAGCAATTTTATCACTGTTGAGTGAATTAAGATCGCCTGCTGCCAGGGGCTAGATTTACCAGGTTACTGCCTTAATCTCATTCTAAATAACTTTGAAGAACAAACTTTTTTCTTGCAGTTTCCTTTGAAGAATCTGTATACCACACTTGAATCTGAGCAGAGTGTTGTTATAACTCTCATGACCTCAACTGAGCATCAGGACTGCAGATTCACTGTGGCCCTGCTGGCAATAGCTCTGCTTATACATTATGGTTTGTAGAACTTTCACCTCTAAACTGATGTAGTTTGCGCACCACAGTCATTATCTCATTTGAGCTTCAAATCAACACTGTAGGGAAGTGAACAAAGAGAGAAGGTGACTTGCTCATGGCCACAGCTCCAGCCTCAGTTTTCCAACTCCAAGTGGCTCTCATTTCACTGATGGTGGTAAAAAGGAGCAGATTTTCAGCAATTCCGGAAGTTTGTCATGTGCATTTAGGTAAAGCAGAGACCTAATTATGCAGTCTTTTGAGCCCTTAAGCTGATTCTATTTAGAGCTCTCTGTTGGTCTGCTTCCAGATAGAAAAGAAACTTTTCCACATTTAGTTACCAGGACATAGGTTCACAGATCTCTCACTCTTCAATAATGCCTCCAAAGCAGTTAGTTAAGGACAGAGTTTCCTAAGTTTTAGAGTGGGGGCTAGATTCAGTAATTTACCAACATAACTTGACAGTAGATTATACTCTCTGTCTGACAACTTTTTCCAACACTAGAGTTAATTCTGATTGCAAGAAAGTATGTATATTAGTAGTAAACAAGAAGGAAATGAATAAGCCTGAAGTAGACCGAAGAATTTTCAACTAACATGAGAAGGTAGACATTTTATAAATTATTTTTCTTGGGAATTCTCGAAGTAGCCAACAATCATTTGAAACAATCCTTTGTTTTATTTTAGAGCTGAATTCTGCCTTACAGTAGTGCCTTTCTAGGAGTATCATAACTGGATGGCAGACTGTTTATTTCCAATATGTCTACCACTTCTGAATTCTCAACAATTAATATTTGATGAGGGACCATTGAAAGCCTGGTGCTATATCACGCCATCTTCATTTAAAGGAAAATATTCCTTTTGAATTAAGAAGCAAGGATTTCTGTTAATATTAAGGCTGAAATGTACATATTTTCTTCCCTAATGCCTTTTGGTATTGATTTAAATTTGGAATGCATGCAATTTTTCCTATCCTAACTTGTTATTTTCTTTTGTCTCTTTTTCCTTCTCTCTTCTGGAAAAAGGAGTCAATGGTTGTGGTTGTATGTAAAATATCAAATTTGGATCTGTTTATGAATCTGTATTTTAATGAATTTTTAGGCAGAGTTCTTTTGGGGGAGTTCCTTCCTCGCCAGTCCCCAAGACAACAACTAAATTTGATCATATAGGTTGTTATTATAGGGATTTCTTCCCTTCACGTTTTAAGTGGGATCCACTGACTCAGGCTTTTCTGTCCTCTGAGGTACCTGAGAAAATATAGAGCTCAAAAGACATGTGTTCAAAAGCCTTCCACGCTGATTTTGAGAAGTAGCTTTGTAACACTTTATAACAGGACATATTTTGAGAAGAATTTGGTTATTCAGAAGAGGAGTTTCAAGATGCTTATTGTGAATTCAGAGAATTCAGGTTATTGCCAATAAAGTAAAGTAAATATTGTAATAAAACATATCAGTTTATATAAAATAAAAAGCCTTTTAAAGCATTATATACATTTTACAAATGCGAAAATGGAGAACTGCTCTGTGGTTAGATTTAATTTGTAATAGTTGACTGTTATGACCCAGATAGAATCTGCCTTCCTGGAATGTCCATTTTCTTTCCCAGCTGGGAGGTTCATTTCACAGATTTTGACATTCCGATCAACTAATCTTTTCCCAAAGGAATCAAATCAAGTTGTTCTACTAAATAGGCAGAGACACTCAGATGACCCAGAGAAGCTGCAGTATTTTCTCCCAGAGAAAGGCCTTCATTTTCTGCCTCTTCTTTCTGAATCAGGTTATACTTGATTCACCCAACACTTTTAGGAGTTGGCATTGATTTTACTGGGGTTTGTTCTATGTCCGCAGTTTTATCCTCTAGAGAGTGATGTCATCAGTAGAAGTTCAGCAGAGGCACTTTCCCTTAGGAAGCTCACACTCTGGAATGGAAACTGCAGAGTAAAAACTGTAACTGCTAATTCTGCATGTAAAAAGTAGCCAGTTTTCCCTGAAGGCAGCACAGAGAGGTAATGCGGGGCATTGAACCCTGTCCAGGAATTTGCTTCCCTCCTTTAACAGCTGCCTTAACAACTAGTTGAGATATGGTTGTGGATGGCATCATAATTCTAGCATGTTAAATGGGTGACATGGAACACAGGTCCTTTGAAAGTGAGTTTACCGTGACGAGAAGATGCGTGACCCTCCTGAGTGAGAAAATAGTGTTTCCTAATGCTTGGAAATTCAGAAACCAGAATGTAGGATGACCTACTTAGCCACTGTAGAGTGTGCTGTCACATGGGGAAGGGTCTGTCATGCCAGCAAAAAACAAGCATGGAAGATCAAATCCAGCCTGCTGGATTTACGACTCCATAAAAGGAGGCTGACTGCTGGCTTGTTAATAGCAACGTTCCACACCTGGCAGTCACAGAGTGGCTTGTTACTGAAATCACACACTAGGAGGACTTTTTGGGAAGGCTGTTGGGAGTGAGTATGTGGTGGGGAGCAAAGAAAGCTGCCTGACAGGGCCTCATCCCCTACATTCTAATGCAGCTGGCTTCTCCAAAGTGTTTGCAAAAAAGGGCTTAATGTGGACCTTTGCTCTGGTGAGAAAACAATGAAAGTAGATTTGTTTTGTTTTCTTTTTAACATCTTTATTGGAGTATAATTGCTTTACAATGGTGTGTTAGTTTCTGCTGTATAACAAAGTGAATCAGCTATACCTATACATATCCCCATATATCCTCCCTCTTGAGTCTCCCTCCCACCCTTCCTATCCCACCCCTCCAGGCGGTCACAAAGCACGGAGCTGATCTCCCTGTGCTATGCGGCTGCTTCCCACTAGCTATCTCTTTTACATTTGGTAGTGTATATATGTCCATGCCACTCTTTCACTTCGTCCCAGCTTGCCCTTCCCCCTCCCCGTGTCCTCAAGTCCATTCTCTAGTAGGTCTGCGTCTTTGGATTTGGTAGTTTGGCCAAGCTGAAAAATCTCTGTTGTTGCATTCCTAGGTCATTCTACTTGGCACACTCCTTTTAGAGGGGTATTTTAATTATGAACCAGAAATTCTGTGGAGGTTGACAACAGTAATGAAGCTCAAACAATGCAGAAAGAGAGAGAGAGGGAGAGAGATGACTTTAAAAATTCAAAAAATCAATCAGGGCAAGTCTGTCAGCAGAAAAGACTTGCAACAAATGCAATTATATGAAAGTGTATCCGATGCTTGGAGGGTAAGCTGGCTTTACTATACCAAACAGGATACAAGAGATTTTGGATTTCCAGCTTTTGAACAAACTTTATAAAACAAACACATCAATCTCTTTCTGGAAGCACAGGCACTGCTGTATAATTCCAGGGTCAAATATCCATATCCCAGAAATAAATTCATAATTGATGCCATAGAACTTTAAATTATTCAGGCATTTTCTCATTTTGTGCAAATCCTCTTTGAAAAAATATGCCCAATTTAAATATGCTATTCTAGTCTAGATTTCAGACAGTGTTCAACACTCAGATGTGTTCCAGTTTGTCAAAGATGCAGTGGATTTATTTTGATTAAAGAATATCAGAAATGCAGTTAATACGTCACCAAAATAAAGTCAAGCTAAAATAAATGACCAGGGTGGACTTCCCTGGTGGTTCAGTGGTTAAGACTCTGTGCTTCCACTGAAGTGGGGACGGGTTCGATCCCTGGTCAGGGAAGTTCGGCATGCGGTGCGGTCAAAAAGAGGAAAAAAAAGGAATGACCAGCCTTATAATAAAGGCAAAGTATAGCAATTCATACAGCAAAAAAGTGGTTATTTTAAATGCAAGACAAGGGCAAAGGTATTCCTTTATTGAATTATGAAAAGACTTTTGTTCTCAAAACTTAAAATTTGAGATCACATCTTTAAAATATGGAACAGTGAAATCATCGAGATTTAGACAAATGGAGGAGAGCTTGGGAAAAGAATATATTAAAAGGAAAAAGATATGTGCCACTTGAATTGCTATTTTATAAAAGCAACTAGTCACCTATCCTATGACTTCAGCTCCCTCCTCAAGGATCAGCTTTGCCCCTCCCCCGTTCGCCTCCCCACTTGCTCCAGCTGCGCGTGATCTCTCCCTTCTCTGTACTCCTGTACCACCCACCACTGTGTCATTTATTCAGTATTTATTGCATGTTGCTTTGTAGGGTTATACGTATTGAACAGGTGCCCTGTCTGCATACGTTGACTGTTAAGCTCTTAAAGACAGAGAAATGTTCATTTTCCCATACATCTGACTATTCTTTGTGCTCCAGCACTTCAGAGATGTTTGTTGATTGAATGACTGAGTACTGATACTGCAGATTTCATTACTTTAAAGCAATGTGTGTTGCTTCCCTTTCTGGCAGCAGAACCCGATACCCATGGGGGAATAAGTACTGAGAGTAAAGTAGCAGGAAAAGAGGTATCCAATTTATTATTTTTTTAAATTCTGATAACTACTGGGATCATTTTGAATATACCTTTAAGAAGAATTTGCAAAGATTACATTTTTGAGGAATTAAAAACATTCCTTGGGGGCTTCCCTGGTGGTGCAGTGGTTGGGAGTCTGCCTGCCGATGCAGGGGACGCGGGTTCATGCCCCGGTCCAGGAGGATCCTACGTGCCGCGGAGCGTCTGGGCCCGTGAGCCATGGCCGCTGAGCCTGCGCGTCCGGAGCCTGTGCTCCGCAACGGGAGAGGCCACGACAGTGAGAGGCCCGCGTACCGCAAAAAAAAAAAAAAAAATTCCTTGGGAAATTAAAGATAAAAAGTGTGGACTTGCCATTGGATTACTATGAGCAGATACATTTTAACTAGTTAAAACCTTTCTAAAAATAGTAAGGGGAAACGGTAACATTTGGGACTCTCCAAGGGGTACGTGAATTCTCTCTTTGCCAGCAGTAGGTATTGAATTTAGAAATGAATCTTTAGTTGTTGTTTTGGTGAAAGGAGAAAAGGGGAAAACATGTCCCAAACACATGGCTCCTTCTGTCTTAAACAACTACAGGCAGGAAAAGTGGACCACAGCTTCCACCCAATTCAGAAATAAAAGCAATTTTGTTTACACCCATAGTCAAAGACCATATACTCTTTCCTAGGGAATGTTCCAACATTTGTCTTTGTAAGAACTAGAGAGCCAGCTTCTGGTTCAAGAGTATGATCTTGGGCACATGAGTTTACTTACTGTGTCTCAGTTTATACATCTGTAAAATGATATAATAGTCAGTAAATATGCATGGAGTACCTCTTAAGTGCCAGGTGCTTTTCTAAATCCAGACTGTTTGGAGTGAATAAAACAGATAGGTTCCTGTTCTCGTGGGGCTTAGGGTCTAGTACCCTCCTCATAGAGTTGTTGTGAGTGTTAAATGCATAGAGACCATCCCACGTGAGGCCTTAGTGAAGATTAGTGGTGCTGATGGGGATAATGGTGGTGACGGAGATGTTGATAAGGATGCGTTTCAAAAGTGTCAGTGCCAGACTGGTGCCTAAGACCCTCTCAAAATCTAATGGGAAGAGAAGGTCAAACTTTAGTCTCAGTATTACTGGAGTCTGTCAGTCACTGGTGATATGAAATTAAGAGCAATGTTAGCAAGGCACCCAGGTCTGATCTCTTTAGAAAGTAGAAGCCCCCTCTTAAAAGCCAAATATGATATGTACTAGTGAGGAATTCCATAAGCCCCAATGGAATATGCTGAGAATTGTGGAACTAAATGCTTTTATGCTTGCCCAGAATAATGTTGACTTTTCCCAAAAGAAATGCCTACTTTCTTCTGTTAACACTAAACAATATTTACCTCTGCCTTTTTCTAAACTTCACAGATTCAACATATATAACTTCTATTAGGGGTGAAATCTCAGTTGTGGTCCCTAACATTTGATGAAATGATTTGGCTAATGATACATATTAAGAGAACAGGCAGGGGTTGTGATGTCAAGTCCAGTTCTTGGCCCTTTTAACCCATGGATTGCATTTCTTTAATCTAAGTTAATGAACACACTTCCATGCTGTTTTACTGTGTGTGTGAAGATGAGCATTAGCAAATTTTTTTTTGAATTTTATTTATTTTTTATACAGCAGGTTCTTATTAGTTATCTATTTTATACATATTAGTGTATATATGTCAATCAGTATCTCCCAATTCATCCCCCACCCCCATCACTTTCCCCGCTTGGTGTCCATACGTTTGTTCTCTACATCTGTGTCTCTGTTTCTGCCCTGAAAAACGGTTCATCTGTACCATTTTTCTAGGTTCCACATATATGCGTTAATATATAATATTTGTTTTTCACTCTGACTACTTCACTCTGTATGACAGTCTCTAGATCCATCCACGTCTCTACAAATGACCCAATTTCGTTCCTTTTTATGGCTAATATTCCATTGTATATAGGTAACACATCTTCTTTATCCCTTCGTCTGTTGTTGGGCATTTAGGTTGCTTCCATGACCTGGCTATTGTAAATAGTGCTGCAATGAACATTGGGGTGCATGTGTCTTTTTGAATTATGGTTTTCTCTGGGTATATGCCCCGTAGTGGGATTGCTGGGTCATATGGTAGCTCTATTTTTAGTTTTTTAAGGAACCTCCATATTGTTCTCCATAGGGGCTGTATCAATTTACATTCCCACCAACAGTGCAAGAGGGTTCACTTTTCTCCAGCATTTGTTGTTTGTAGATTTTCTGATGATGCCCATTCTAACTGGTGTGAGGTGATACCTCATTGTAGTTCTGATTTGCATTTCTGTAATAATTAGTGATGTTGAGCAGCTTTTCATGTGCTTCTGGGCCATCTGTATGTCTTCTTTGGAGAAATGTCTATTTAGGTCTTCTGCCCATTTTTTGATTGGGTTGTTTGTTTTTTTAATATTGAGCTGCATGAGCTGTTTATATATTTTGGAGATTAATCCTTTGTCCACTGATTTGTTTGCAAATATTTTCTCCCATTGTGAGGGTTGTCTTTTCGTCTTGTTTGTAGTTTCCTTTGCTTTGCAAAAGCTTTTAAGTTTCATTAGGTCCCAGAGCATTAGCAAATTTAACTTGACCTACAATGTGTACTTTAACTAAATGTTCTAAACTCATCCTGAATTTTATCTATCAAGTTTGACTGTCTGAGCACTCTTCTATCTATTGAAATACTGTCCTATTAACTATGCCCCTGTAGATATAGACACAGTTATTACATAAATGGGTTTATCTTAGCAGGAGACACTCAGGGGAAGCATTGGGAAATATGGAAAAGATCTTTGCCAATCTGTGCTTAGTATTAACCTGGTAGTTTTGTAAGCCAAGAGTTAAGTTTACTCTTTTTATTTTAGAATTTTATTTTATTTATTTTTTATACAGCAGGTTTCCTCTTATTTAGAACCTCGAGCTAAATTTGAATTGCACTTTTAGAAGTAAAAGGCAACTACATTTTGCTTTCATAAAAATGTTAACTTCACCTGCCCTTATCATTCTGGCATCTTTGAAGGACTTAATTAAAAAAAGAATTATTTGTATGCATTCATCTGCTTGTGAGAAAACATAATAGAGAGGCAACTGGTATGGGAAGAGATCTATTACTTCAATAAGCTCATTTCATTAGTCAAATTTGTCAAAGAGAAGGTGAACTAATATCTTTCTTTTTTATAATATTCCCTGCAAGAAAAAGTTGCTCATTTTATTCATGTTTGACATTTCATAGTAAAGGTAAAATTCATTTTTAATGAAAAATATTCCACAGGGTTATTAATTTAAAGAAATGCAGAAAGAGAGAACTGTCATTTAAAAAGAGCAACTCATGAATTAGAGAATTAGAGAAAGTACCCAGTCAAAATACAGCTCAGTGAAGTTCTTTCTCCAGGATCCAGGCCAGGCAGTGGAAGTGACCATTACCTGCACCCTGGGTGGCATCTGTGTCATCTGTGCACGAGCTGCTTTTGCATCAAAGCTTTGGTAACTTAAAGAAGTAACTCCTTGAGCTTATTACTTGTACCTTTTATTATACTTCTTACATTTAGTCCATTTTTCTCACAAAATTGTAAACTACTTGAGGTGAAAGATTGTGAATAGGGTAATCATAGCATCTACAGTAGCATTTTATACTATGATGTTCAAATAATGTTTGGCAAGTGAGTGAATCAATATTGGAGCTCCTCCTATTTGCAAGAGGATTGAATATAGTTATCATTACATGCATTTACATTCCCCTAACATAAATAATATCTCTAAGAAAAGGTTAAAGAGGTTAGGTTTTTAGTTAGTTTGTTTTTTTGCGGTACGTGGGCCTCTCACTGTTGTGGCCTCTCCCGCTGCGGAGCACAGGCTCCGGACGCGCAGGCTCAGTGGCCATGGCTCACGGGCCCAGCCGCTCCGTGGCATGTGGGATCTTCCTGGACCAGGGCACGAACCCGTGTCCCCTGCATCAGCAGGCAGACTCTCAACCACTGCGCCACCTGGGAAGCCCAAGCCTATATTTCTTGATTTACACTAATGGGCTCCTTGTTCTATGGGATGGTAAGTTATGTCCCTGTTTTCTCGCATCAGAGAGCAACTGAGAATCCCACCATTTGAGCTTTTGCTAGAAGCCATTCTCACTAGCATGGTAATTAATGCTTTGTTGTCATGAAATGTCTGTAGCCATCAGTCTATCTATCCACCCTAGGTGATGACAAATACTATAAATCACTTGTAGGACAGACTTTTTTTTTTTTTTTTTTTTTGCGGTATGCGGGCTTCTCACTGTTGTGGCCTCTCCCGTTGCAGAACACAGGCTCTGGACGCACAGGCTCAGCGGCCATGGCTCACGGGCCCAGCTGCTCCACGGCATCTGGGATCTTCCCGGACCGGGGCACGAACACGTGTCCCCTGCATTGGCAGGTGGACTCTCAACCACTGCGCCACCAGGGAAGCCCTGGAGTTACATCTCTTAAATGTCACATTCTTTGAACTAGCTTCACAGAATAGGAAGGCTTTTTCAGAATGGAATGAACGCAAGGGGCAAGTTTAAGTGTAATGTTAGAAAATCAGCAGGGGAACAAAACATGGTAGGGGGCTGGTGAGCAAGAGGAGAGCAATAGGTTAAAAAGTAGCTGGAACATGGCCACCTCTGTCTGACCACCTAGGCAAGAGATATGATGGTCATCATTATTATTGAGTTTATAAGGTCAGATAAGACAAATACACACACACACACACACACACACACACACAAGGTTGAACAATGGATGGATGGGAGTAATAACAAAAGGTGTGTCCTTCTATAGTCAAATGTATCCTCACAAATGCCTATATACATACCTTCTGTATATTGTGGCCACATTGTTGTTTGAAAGACATACATTGATATCTTAGTCCATGTAATGATTCTATTACAGACTCCTACTTGACTTTCTTTCTTCTCCTGTCAGTTTAACCAGACCTGACTTGTTTAAATGTGTAATTTCTAGGAATGAAAAGCAGCTTAGCTATTTATATGGTCTGTTTGTCAAGAGAAAAGATTCTTAGCAATGCTGATTCAGATGTTAAAACATTCCCATCCCACCCCACCAAAAACACTACCTTACTTTGCTGAAAGGTTTACATTTTATTATGTTTTATGTTTGTGGCCTATCGATAAAATGCCATTAAAATACTGTTGTAAATCAAAGACAGTGTTCTACTGGCAGTCCTTGAGCTACACAGCAAACTTTCCCTTCAATTCTTCAAACTCCTTGCAGGTTTATATCACAAAGAGTAACCCTCAAATCCCATGCCTTGGGTCTATAGGAACATAAATCTTTGTCTACTTATAATGTTTGTGCAGAACTTTCTCATAGAAGTATTTCCATCTGCATGATGGTGCCATGATTGAAGCTGGCAGTCCTTTGGGATTTATAGTTTCAATGGGTCACAGAACTGCCTGTCAAAAGTTTTCTCTGTTAAGATGGTAAATGTTGATATTTAGTAGACAACATCTTAGACATCCTCCAACACACTGACATATAATTTCTTGTTTTTCAAATGATGTAAGTATTACTTTAGCACTGCCCTCAAAACTTCCGCTCTAAGAACTCTTAAATACGCTGACACAAACCTCACACAAAGAGCCTTTGTCATTTGAACTAGAGGTTCTAAGTCTTTGGTCCAAATCAAGCCTCAAAGAAATCTATTAAATTTCTGAAATAGAATTTTAAATGTTTCTTGTCTTGGGCAATGTGTATTCTTTTTAAAAAATATTTATTTATTTATTTTTGGTTGCATTGGGTCTTAGTTGCGGCACATGGGATCTCTTTGTTGAGGTATGCGGGATCTTTCATTGTGGCTTGTGGGCTTCTCTCTAGTTGTGGCATGTGGGTTTTCTTTCTCTAGTTGTGGCTCATGGGCCCCAGGGCACATGGGTTCTGTAGTTTGCAGCATGCTGGCTCTCTCAGTTGTGGCGTGTGGGCTTAGTTGCCCCGCAGCACGTGGGATCTTAGTTCGCCGACCAAGGATTGAACCCGTGTCCCCTGCATTGGAAGGCAGATTCTTTACCACTGGACCACCAGGGAAGTCCCTCAATGTGTATTCTTGAGGGAGGTTTTATGTTTTATTAGCTTCCAAAAAAAGCATGTGACCTCACAAGACATTGAACACTTCTTACAATTTAGTTAACAAGACATGCCATACACCGCTGTCTTTGACTCTGTCACCATACTATAATTTGTACTGGAGAGAAAGTTTACCGTTGACACTATTAATTTCCACAGATTAAGGATGACCCCTAAATATCTATATTGCCCTTAAAACCTACTTACAGATAAAGTTATCACAAGTCTGTCTAAAGTCTTCTTGAAGTTTGTACTGCTCCTGGTCAAGTTACTCCCACTGCCTGGCATGTCCTGCAGCCTCCCTACTTCTCTTCCTTTCAAGTACTTTAAGACCCACCTAAAATTTTGCCATCTCTAAAAACTCTTCTAGAATCCCTGTCAGTTTCCCTCTTTCATAATGCACTTTGTGTGTGTGTGTGAGAATTCCTTCTATTAATGGCCTTTTATAGTTTGATTTGTATTGATGGCTGTATAGTCCTAAGTAGATTGCAAACTCCTGTAAGGGGGAGACCATGTTTTATTCATCATTGTTCCCTCTATCAGGCACAGTGCCTGGCCCTCAACAGATACTTAGGAAATGCTTTCTGTTTAACTGTAGGATGAATTTTAAGTTGATGCCAGATGTCCTAAGTACGATTGTAGGATTTGATAGGGAGATGAACGCAAACTATACGTTATCAATGGAATACTTACTTGGCAGGAGTATATTAGCATATGTAGTGGGCAAGATAAATTGAAGAAACCACAGTATGATATTTTAAAATATTTTCTCTTTCCTTTTTTATGAAGTGATACACTTTCAGGCAATAATTCTGAGTTGCATGCACTCACAATGAGTTCTTTGTGGCCTCAAGAAAGCATAAATGTCCTGGGTTCTTAAGTATTTTGCTATATACCCAAGTATGTTCAGTAACTCTTAGCAAGTAATAGCTGTTAATAATGAATATTGCATTTCCCAGCTCCCACTTAAAAATTTTTTTAAGTCATGCTTGGCAGGGATTTCTTTGACTTTTTCTTTTTTAGAACATATTTTCAGGAAGCCTGACTTCTCAACAATTAAGAATGCCATCTCTTATTACTTGCCTCTTAACATAGAGCATCACTTTCATTCTATAACACTGAGTGTTTTAATAACAGCTCATACTTATATAACACTGTATGGATTACATATTTACTTTTACATGTATCATCGAAGTTGATCCTCAGAACAACACTGTGAAGTAGAGTGGATTTTATTCTCATTTTCACAGATGAATAAACAGACTCAGACACTACTTACACTTATCCTCGGTAAGTGATTCCATGGGGTATAGAACCCGGGAATTCTAACTCCAGTGGCAGTCAGTATTCATTCTACTTTGTGCTACCTCTAAGGAACTAGAGATAATCTGTTTATTCACTCAATAGATACACCGTATACATTGTGCCCGATTCTGCATGTTCTAGGCACTCAGTGTACATCATTGAACAAAACAAACATCAAATCTTTATATTTAAATATATTATATTTAGTCTAAACGACTAAATTCATGTTGGAAAAACAACAAATACAATAAACGAAATGTGTAGTGTATTAGATGGTGATGATTAGTGTGGAGGAAAATGAAGCAGGGAAGGGGATTAGTGCATTTTCAGAGGGTTGCAATTGTACAGGGTAATTAGGCCTCATGAAAAATGACTCTTGAGGCAAGATGGAGAGAGGCTTATGGATATCCAGGGGGTATAAGCAGAGGAAACAGCAAGTGCAAAGGCCTGAAACAGGAGTTTTCTTAGCATGTCTGAGGGACAGAAAGCAGGCCAGTGAGGCTGGACTGTGGTGAACAAAAGAGAGGATAATGGGAGATAAGATCAAAAGGTACAGAGTCTTGGAGTCCACTGTAAGAACTTTGGTTTCTACTCTGAATAAGATGGGAAGCCATGGGAGAATTTTGAGTAGAAGACTAGTATGACATGCTGTATGTTTTAAAAGATTTGCTCTTGCTTCCATCTTATACATGGAGTATAGATTATGGGTTGGGGGAGGGGAAGCTGTAAAGATGCAGAATGAGAGACCAGTGAGGAGGCTACTGCACCAACCCAAGCATTGGGGGCTGCATTAGTTTGTTAGGGCTGCTTTAACAAAGCACCAAAAACTGGGTGGCTTATAACAGAAATGTATTGTCTCACGGTTCTGGAGGCCCAAAGTCTGAAATCAAGGTGAAGGTAGGGCTATACTCTCTCTGATTGGCTCTAGGGGAGAATCCGTCCTTGCCTTTTCTACCTTCGGTTGAATCCTTGGCATTCCTTGGCTTGTAGACATATCACTTCAGTCACATGGCTGTCTTCTTCCTGGGAGTCTTCACATCTTTCCACTGTGCATATCTGTCTCTGAATTTCCCCTTTTTATAAGAACACCAGTCGTATTGGTTTATGGTTCACCCTAAGGACCTCAAAATTTTAACTTGATTACCTCAAGTAAAGGTAATATAAATAGTAAAGACTATTTCCAAATGAAGTCACATTCTGAGGTACTAGAGGCTAAAACTTATATATGTACATATATGTATTCAATTACTATATACATATATTTCAAAAAGTATATACAGATACATATTTCAATTACTGGATAATTTAAATATATGTATATATATACTTATACACGTATGCATATATACATTACATATATAATACCATAGTGACTATTATAATTGCTAGTTAGTAGCTATGAGTATTTTTGTTCTTAAAATTATTATTATGATCAGATGATCACAGTAGCAACACTGCTTGTAAGAAAACAAGCCTATGTTTCCTTGGGTGATGCAAGAGGAAAACAGTATCCGTGCAATTGAGGAACATCAGACATCAAATCCCTCTCTTCAGTTCAAGGGGTCCCTAGGGTAGCTCACATGGTCCTAAGTAGTCTTGCCTCACTGTTCTCCACTGCTTGCTCTGCCCTGTAACTGGGATCACTGTCATTCCCGAGCCTACCCAAGTCACTTCCTAACTACAGATGCAGCTCCATCATTCTTGTCACCTCTTTATGTCACCATAATTGACTACATCAATTCTCCCTGTTGACCCTACAAGTCCTTGTGCTGCAAAATCCTTCTCCCACTTTCCAAACTGAATATCATTAAGCTATGTTTCCAGCAAAATCTCTAATAGGGTCACAGGTGCAGTGATTGGCTATCAGCTCTCACACATGTTGACATGATATCTTTCTCGGTCTTGAGCCATATAAATCCAGCCTGGTGTGCTCCAAGGACTTGTCTGCACTTGCCTTAATTTCGAGTGAATACATAGTATAGGACCTTACACTGATATATGGCTGCTGCATACAATATATCAATTCATGGCTTAGAAAAACTTTCCTATAATATATCAGAATACTAGGTTTTTCATGGATATCCAAAATGTTTCAATATTCATTTTCTAAGTAGTGACATTGATGTTAAGGAGTAGCAAGAAGCTTGCTATTACTAATAATTACTCTTAGTTTACAAAAATTTATGTTAAATATTTTCTTTAATTTAGGTAACTGTGCTATTCAGTGTTAAAAGACGACCAAGTCATGTTCCCTGCCTTAGAGCATTTCAGGTTTAATGAGGTAGAGAGAGATGCTAACAGATAATTTCAGTATACTATTTTAAATTCTCTGAGAGATTTTATCGTGTTCTGGGAGCCCAACTATAGGCACTTAGCAGCAGGAGGACAGTGGGAAGGGCATAATGCCAGCAGAGGAGGGGTTTATATAATAAACCCCTGGAAAATAACTGTGCTTAGGCTAAAACACTAAGGACACAATCGAACAAGACGGTCAAGAGCAGTTTGGTCAGAGTGACAGATTTCAAAAGGCATGGAGGCATAAAATGTTATGACTTGAACTAGAAATGATAAGCAGTTTGGTATTAATAACACGTAAAGCAGAAGGCATGATAATTCTAGCTGCCGAGACTGAGGGTATAAGTAAGGGTCAGGACGGGAAGAAAACACTTGTTTGATTGGAAAGAGCTCAAACTACAGCCATTCAAGGGTCCTAAACAGTGGAGTGGCATGGTCAGATTTTTCACTTCAGAATTTCTCTCTGGTGGAAGCATGAACAGTAATTTTCAATGAATTGTGACTGGAAGATGTTATGGTGGGGAGTGTGGAAGAGAGAGGAGTCTAGGGTGAGTCAGACTTCTGACTGAATATATAGAGCCATCAGACTAGAGGAAAATAGAAGAAGGAGCAGTTCTGAGGCATTTAGCGTAAGGACAATGATTATAGTATCGGCCATGCTGCACTTGAAGTGTCATTGGAATGTATAGATATTTGTGTCTAACATGTGAATAGCTGGATTTGGACCATGTTGGATATGCTTGATGTCTTGAGAGTGGAGGGATTAACATAGGAAAAGCATATAATGTTAAAAGGGCATTGGGCCAAGAACTGAACACCAGTGTTTGAAGGGATAATAGTAAGAGGAACCCATGAATGAGACATAAAAGGAGAGCAAAGAGAGTATCATGGGTCTAAATCTAAGGAAGTTAATTTACTAAAGAACGGAGTGGTAAACAGTATAAAGTGAAGAAAAAATGTCCAGTAAGATATGGACCAAAGAATGATCACTGGATTTGTCTATGTAGAAACCAGTAATAGTTGACCAGACAGAAACAAAATAGGTTTAGTGTAGGGATGGTGGGACAACAGCTAAGTTGTGTGGGTTGGTGACTCAATAGGAAGTGTGTAAGTAGTATCTATATAAACTATTATTTCAAGGAAATTATATCCAACTGGGCTGTAGCAGGAGACAAATGAAGACTCTTATTGGATAATTTGAGGAGGGCTAATAAAAGGCTTATATATGAAGTGTGGGCAGCCCTCGTGGTTTCTCCACATAAGGGATAGTGCTACCCATGGGCTACTTACAGCACACCATTATCATCTATTGACCTAACTGAGATAGGAGAAAGGAGAGAGAGGGGGAGAAGGGCAGGAAGAGAGAGAGAGAGAGAGAGAGAGAGAGAGAACCTGTATCAAAAAAGTTGCCTGTTAGGAGCTATGACCTTTAACCAAGAAATTAAACCAGACCATGGAGACACCCCAAGGAGGAGCTGGGATGATAAAATCCTCACTCTCCTTCCTTCCTTAACTCTCCTTCTAGTGCTTCCCATTGACCAAACCCAACTGAAAGCAAGGCAGAAAGTAGGCCCATTGATGTAATCATACAGGCCAGCATGCAGTGGCCTGGAGGTCGAGAAGGTTGGGGAGCGAATCTGGAGGGGTAAATGGAATATAGTCAGTACAAAATTAGTTTGAGTAGAGCAATAAGAAGGTACAGTATTAGCTAAAGTGGCTGCAAAGTCAAATGAAGAGGTTGAGTTTTATGAAGTTTTTTCCCCACTATAACAGCATGGGAGAGAACTAAAAGCTGAGGTAAAAAGTCAACAGAAAAGAAGTTCACACTATTGGAGAATTTAAGGATAATTGATAGAGAAAAGTCCTGGAGGATTCAGGTGACAGATAAAGAGTCAAAGTGAAGGGGTGCCTTTAAACAGAAGGAAGAACATCTCGTTTTCTCAGATTGGCAAGAAGGAGAGGCAGAAGCCTGGTTGTATTGAATCTTTACTAAGGGGGAGAGGTAAGAAATTGAGAGAACTGTTGATAGAGAAGGTATGATCATCTGCTGGGCATGAGAGCGTGGAATATCTGCGTGGATTTGGGGAGAGTTAAGTATCTTTTATTGTTTTTAACTTTTAAAATATTTATTTATTTGTTTATTTATTTTAGTTTTGACTGCTTCGTGTCTTAGTTGCGGCAATCAGGATCTTTCGTTGCGGCATGGGCTTCTCTCTAGTTGTGGCTTGTGTGCTCACTAGTTGTGGTGTGCGGGCTTCGTTGCCCCATGTCAGGTGGGATCTTAGTTCCCTGACCAGGGATCAAACCCAAGTCCCCAGCGTTGGAAGGCATATTCACTGGACCACCAGGGAAGTCCCAAGAGTTATATATCTTTTAAATAGACACTGTGGGGAGCAGAAGAAGAAATTGACCAAGACAGGACATGCCCACTGAAAGCCTGGTTAATGTTGGAGATCCTGAGCTATAACATGTGCCCTATATGTTTGACTGAGGGATTTTTCTTATCAGTGGTATATGCACAGCAGCCTGACTGTGTAATGCAAGGCCAGTTAAAGGGATGATTCAGGATACTGGTTTTATCAGATTAGTTTGGTAGTAGGGCAGGACCAAAGGAAATGAGGCCATTGGTGATATTCCCTCAAAACCCATCTTATACAACTGAGATCATTTTATTTACTCCGTCTTCTTTTGGGTGCTAGTTTTAAAGTATATGTGCAACATATATACTTAAACCCATGATAATTGTGGTGTTCTTGGAAATATTTCACAAAATTTAGATAAAATTCCTACAAGTATCATAATTAGCATTTCCATGTTCAGCACAACACGTTTTTTTCTGAAGGTTAAAGCAAGTGTCACATAGGGCAGATAAATATAGTCTAGGTTCAAATTTTAGTAAACACTTATGCTATATTTTTGTATTTACAATGCATGTGGAAGCCATCAATGGTATTTGCTAAATCCATGCAGCTTGTAGCTAACAAATTAATATCGTATCTCAAAAAAGAGAACTATATTGAATTATTGCAATATTTGCTCTTCATTTCTTTTGTTTTTTTAATCAATATGACTAGTATTTAAAAATGATCTGTTATTATATTTTCAAAATTCTAAAAATGTTAGTTTTTACCAATAAAGTCAATGGAAAAATGATATTGTTGGAAAAGAGTGTCACATGCTACAGCTACCCCCACCCAAATCTATACTTATTGTTTGGAATATAATTAAACATCACCCAGTTGGATGTTGACCTCTGTAGTTTTACTCTACCAGTTTTTAATATGTGTGCCCTTGTGTCAGGGATGAAATCTGCCTATCAGTAAAAACAGATTTTAATTGTATATAATGTACATAATGTCAGCAGAAATAAAGATTTCTGTGAGTCTATTATGTTCTCAGATTCATTTAACTAATAAACATTTCCATGTGGTTGTTCTTGATTAGATTTGGAAAGAGTTTTCTTCGTTCTGTTAATATTAAACAAGATGAAATAACTTGGAGAGATTTCTTTCCATATAGTGAAGAGTAACAAAGGGAAAATAAAGAGGAGGGGTGTGTCATGTAAATTGATCACTGTGCCACTGATTGTAGTACTTGATCCATGGTGGACATTACTACTGTAAAGTTATGGATTTTGCTCTCTTGCAACCATTTCCCCCATAACTATCAAAGGATGTAAGATAATCTTATCTATAGAAATCACTAATTCTAAGGCAATGCTGGAAATCAAATAACTGTACTCTAGTAGCTATTTTATTTTGGCTTTTTAAAAATAAGGATCAGAATATAATACTTTATTCATTTTTTTTGTCCTTGTATGCAGTCTATTAAGTCCCAAAACTATATTTTTATTTAAAGGTATAAAAAGTAATTCCTAGAATAAGTTTGTATTCTTGCAAAGTCTGAAAAGAAAAAAATAAAGAGCTGGTTTGCATGCAAAGTGTAGATTACTTTAACTTACTCTTTGACTTCAACAAAATAGTATTTATATGACAATATTTAAATCAAACTGAAAATTCACAGAAAATCTGTTACGTTTCTTTGTAAAGGAAATGCCAGCTACTAAAATTAATAACCTCCCGAATTTCAGTATCATAATAAAATTTTAATTGTCATTTATGTAAAAATCCAAAGGAAGTGATTGGTGGGTAGTCTTCCACTGGGTGATTCAGGGACCCAGAATTTTTCCATCTTTTGACTCCATCATTCCTTAGATGCACTGGCCTTTCACTTCTAGCTGACAAGAGTGGATCCTGCATGGAAATTATACTAGGCTAGGCCTGGACATGATGCACATCATTTCTGTACACGTTCCCTTAGCTAGGGCTGTCATGTGGTAACTTCTAAGTGAGGCAAGAAAATGTCAGCTAGCCCTGTGCAAGGGAAAAAGAGGAAACAATCTGGTGATAAATTAGTAATCTACCGTGGAGATTGACTATATGCCTTATCCTTCTTCCTGCACCTAGAACACAGAGTAGACAATAGCAAGTCTCATCTAGCTCAAAGTCTGGCATATCCAGACAATGTGCAGTCCTCTTTCTCAGGTTTGAATGTCAAGCGTTTGTTTTGAGCCATGTTGAGGCTGAGGTGTCTATTGGCTATGGAGAGGTTGAGCGAGTAGCTGGGTATATGTGGTGTCCATATGTTCTGCTTTGCCCAGGGCAGTCCTGATTTATGCCTATTATCTTGGAATAATTATTAATAGGACCTTCTCTCCTAAAATATATTCAGTTTAGATGATATGTTATATGGATATAAAAGCTTGAAGTTTAGACTATGACTACATAAAATTTTTGGCTATTCTTTGAGGTATAGCTGTCATTTAAAATTGTGAACCCTCAGGTACTCTGACATTTAGAAATCAGGAAGAAGAGGAGGATTCAGATAAGGTGACTAGGGCTAGTCACTGACCAGTGACTAGGAAGTGAACCAGGAGAGTGTGGATGTCACATGACGTGCAGAAAAAGTAGAAATAATGACTGCTCTCATGAATCTCACAGTCTTCTGAAAATTTTAAAAAGTAAATTAAATTACATTTCTAGATTAACCTTCCGTCTCTTAGTCCCAGGAAACTTTGACTCCAGGAATAGAGAATAAATCAAGGTTCTTTTAATGCACCATGATCTTAGTTTTCTGCATGTTCTACCAGCTGTGTCCTCTGCCTACACTTCCTTTCATCCTTTATCCCTTTGGTGAATTCCTACTCATGATTCAAGGTCCTGCTCAAAAGTTTAGGAAGCTTTCCCCAAATCCCCACACCAGGCAACATTAGTGACTTCACACAATTGACTAGCATTAGTTACTCCTTCCTCCCAAGATCTATCGCAAGCAAGCTCATTTTATTCATCATTATATCCTCAGCTCCTACAAGCCTATCATGCACACAATAAGGGCTCCTATAAATCTTTGATGAATTATAATACACTGAGTTATCTCATTGCATTGTAGTAACATGCTAATGAGAGGATCTACTCCTACTACACTGAGAATCCTTGGGAATGGAACAAGCTCTTATTTATTTAAGTAAACTTTTAACTGATAAATAACTCATATAGCAATGTGTATAAACCATACGTGTACTGCTTAATAGATTTTTACAAACTGAACACATCCATGTAACCAAAACCTAGCTTGAGAAACAGAACAGGAAGCATGTCAGAACATTTCCTGCTTCATTACATTCACGACGACCCATAACCAAGATTTAACTACTGTGCTGACTTTTAACACTTAGTTATTTATTTAATTGAATGTTACGTTCTTTAAATTCTATAGTGCTTTACAATTTTCAAAAGTTGCACAAACATGATTTCATATAATCCCATAGTAACCCATTTTTTCCCTCTACCCCTATAGTGCTCCTCCCCCATCCCTCCCCCCACTGGTAACCACTAGTTTGTTCTCTGTGTGTAAGTCAGCTTCTTTTTTGTTTTATTCACTGGTTTGTTGTATTTTCTAGATTCCACATATAAGAGATATCACACAGTATTTGTCTTCTCTGTCTGACTTGTTTCACTTAGCATAATGCCCTCCAAGTCCATCCATGTTACTGCAAATGGCAAAATTTCATTCTTTTTTTATGACTGAGTGGTATTCCATTGTATATATACACCACATCTTCTTTATCCATTCATCTGTTGATCGACACTTAGATTGTTTTCATGTCTTGGCAATTGTAAATAATGCTGCTGTGAACATTGGGGTGCATGTATCTTTTCAAATTAGTGTTTTTATTTTTTCTGGGTATATACCCAGGAGTGGAACTGCTGGGTCATATGATAGTTCTATTTAGGTTTTTGAGAAACCTCCATACTGTTTTCCACAGTGGCTGCACCCATTTACATTCCCACCAGCAGTGTACAAAGAGTTCCTTTTCTCCACATCCTCATCAACACTTGTATTTGTGGTCTTTTTGATGATAGCCATTCTGACAGGTGTGAGGTGCTATCTCATTGTGGTTTTGGTTTGTATTTCTCTGATGATTAGTGACATTAGTGATTTTCATGTGCCTGTTGCCATCTGTATATCTTATTTGGAAAAATGTCTATTTAGGTTTTCTGCCCATTTTTAATTGGGTTTTTCTTTGATATTAAGTTTAATTAGGTTCCATTTGTTTATTTTTGCCTCTGTTTCCTTTGCTTTCAGAGATGGAGCCAAAAAGCACTGCTGCAATTTATGTCAAAGAGTGTTCCGCCTATGTTTTCCTGTAGGAATTTATAGTATCTGGTCTTAATCCATTTAGGTCTTTAATCCATTTTGAGTTTATTTTTGTGCATGGTGTTAGAGAATGTTCTAATTTTATTCTTTTACATGTAGCTGTCCAGTTTCCCCAGCACCATTTATTGAAGAAACTGTCTCTTCGTCATTATTTATTCTTGCCTTTTTTGTCATATATTAATTAAATGTAAGTATGTCAGTTTATTTCTGGGCTCTCTCTTCTGTTCCACTGTTCTATGTGTCTGTTTTTGTGCCAGTGCCATACTTTTTTGATGACTGTAGCTTTATAGTATAGTCTGAAGTCAGGGAGCATGATTCCTTCAGCTCTGTTCTTTCTCAAGATTGTTTTGGCTATTCAGGGTCTTTTGTGTTTCTATACAATTTTTAAAATTATTTGTTCTAGCTCTGTGAAAATTTCCATTGGTATTTTGATAGGAATTGCATTGAATCTGTAGATTGCCTTTGGTACTATTGTCATTTTAACAATATTAAGTCTTCCAATCCAAGAACATTGTGTATCTTTCCATCTGTTTGTGTCGTCTTCAATGTCTTTCCTCAGTGTCTTATAGTTTTCTGAGTACAGGTCTTTTACCTCCTTAAGTAGGTTTATTCTTAGGTATTTTATTCTTTTTGATGCAATGGTAAATGGGATTGTTTTCTTATTTTCTCCTTCTGATAGTTTGTTGTTAGTGTATATAAATGCATCAGATTTCTGTATATTAATTTTTATCCTGCAAATTTACCAAATTCATTAATGAGCTCTAATAGTTTTCTGGTATCATCTTTAAGATTTTCTATGTATAGCATCATGTCATCTGCAAACAGTGACAGTTTTACTTCTTCCTGTCCAGTTTGGATTCCTTTTATTTCTTTTTATTCTCTGATTACTGTGGCTAGGACTTCCAAACCTTGAATAAAAGTGGCGAGAGTGGGGCTTCCCTGGTGGCACAGTGGTTGGGAGTCCGCCTGCCAATGCAGGAGACACAGGTTCATGCCCCGGTCCAGGAGTATCCCACATGCCGCGGAGTGGCTGGGCCCGTGAGCCATGGCTGCTGAGCCTGCACATCCGGAGCCTGTGCTCCACAACGGGAGAGGCCACAGCAGTGAGAGGCCCGCGTAACACACACACAAAAAAAAAAAGTGGCAAGAGTGGACATTCTCGTCTTGTTCCTGATCTTAGAGAAAATGCTTTCAGCTTTTCACCATTGAGTAAGCTGTGGGTTTGTCATATATGGCCTTTATTATGTTGAGGTAGATTCCCTCTATGCCTACGTCCTGGATAGTTTTTATCATAAATGTATGTTGAACTTTATCAAAAGCTTTATTGCTTTATCTGCATCTATTGTGATGATCATATGGTTTTTATGCTTCAGTTTGTTAATGCAGTGTATCACATTGACTGATTCATAGGTATTGAAAAATCCTTGCATCCCTGGGATAAATCCCACTTGATCATGGTGTATGATCCTTCTAATGTATTGTTGGGTTTGGTTTCCTAATATTTTGTTGAGAATTTTTACATCTATGTTCATCAGTGGTATTGGCCTGTAATTTTCTTTCTTTTTTTGTGATATCTTTTTCTGGTTTTGGTATCAGGGTGATGCTTGCCTCATAGAATGAGTTTAGAAGTGTTCCTTCCTCTGCAGTTTTTTGGAATAGTTTCAGAAGGATAGGTGTTAACTCTTCTCTAAATATTTAGTAGAATTCATCTATGAAGTCATCTGGTTTGGACTTTTGTTTGTTGGAAGTTTTAAAATTACTGATTCAATTTCATTACTGGTAATTGGTCTGTTCGTATTTTCTATTTCTTCCTAGTTCAGTCTTAGGAGATTGTACCTTTCTAAGAATTTGTCCATTTCTTTTAGGCTGTCCATTTTATTGGCATGTAATTGTTCATAGCAGTCTCTTATGATTCTTTGTATTTGCGTGGTGTCGGTGGTTGTAACTTCTCAAGTTAAATCTCAAGAGTTAGCTATTGTTCTGACTTTTAACACTTTAGATTAGTTTCATGTCTTTTTGATTTTTAGAGTTATATAAATGGAATCACACGTTACATACTCATTTGTATCTGGCTTCTTTCACTCAATATTATTTTGTAGGAGTCATTCATGTTGCCTGTAGTTGTGGTTCATTGATATTCATGTAGAGTTTTCTATTAAATGAATATACTTCAACTTATCTGTTCTAGTCTTGATGGACATTTGGGTTTCCAGTTAGGGTTATTATGAACTATATTGCTACAGACATCCTTGTGCATGCCTTTTAATTTACATTTGTACACATTTTTTTTGGAGGGGTATATACCTAGGAGTGAAATTTCTAAGTATAGAGTATATTTATCTTTAGCTTTAGTAGATACTCATCAAACAATTTTTACAAATGGCTGTATGAATTTGTACACTCACCAGCAGTTTATGAGAATTCAGTTTTTCTACATCCTCACCAATACTTGTTGTTTTCTTTATCATTTTAGCCATTCTGGTAAGTGTGTAAGGGAAATACATTGTGGTTTTAAATTGTACTGCCTTGATGCCTATTTAAGATGAGCACTCTTCCATATAATTAATAACCATTTATATAACTTTGTCTTGGTAAGATGCTCATTCTTCTATTGGAGTTGTCTGTCTCTATTCTTAATGATTTGTAACAGTTCTTCATATATTTTGCATGTGAGTCCTCTATTGGATATAGCTATTGAATTTATCTCCTTTCACTCTGATTGTCTTTTGATTCTCTTCATGGTATTTCTCAAAGAACAAAAAGCCTTAATTTTTATGTAGTTAGTTTCATTTATTCTTTTTACCCCTTTATGATTCCCACTTTTTGTTTGCTGTTTAAGAAATCTTTTCTTATCCCAAGGTATTGAGATTTTCTCCTATTTTTTCTTTTAAGAGCTTTATGGGTTTTGCTCTCCTCATTTGGATCTGTAATCTGTCTCAAGTTGATTTTTGTGTGTAGTGTGAAATAAAGGGCAAGATATATATTTTTCAGATAGTCCGTTTATCATATACCTATATTGAAAACATCACTTTCCCCAGTTTACTGCACCATTACCTTCATCATAATTTAGTGTCCAAATGCGTATGGGTCTATTTCTGGACAGTCTATTCTGTTCATTTGCATATTTGTCTATTCATGTGCTCCTATACAGTGAATAATTGTGTTCCCTCAAAATTCATATGTTAAAACTTAATCCCCAATGTGATGGTATTTGAAAGAGAGGCCTTTGGAAAGTGATTGAAGTCATGTGAGTAGAGCCCTCATGAATGGGACTAGAACCCTTATAAAAGAGGCCCCAGAGAGCTTCCTTCCCCCTTCAGTGAAAAGAGAGCCCTATATGAACCAAGAAGTGGGAACTCACCAGATGCCAAATCTGCCAGCGTCTTGATCTTGGACTTCCCAGCCTCTGGAACTGCAAGAAATAAATTTCTGATGCTTATAAGCTACCCAGTCTTTAGTATTCTGTTGTGGCAGCCTGATAGGACTAAGACATGTGCTGTATACCACACTATCTTAATTACTATAGTTTTTAATAGGAAAATATGGGCAGTATAAGTCTTCTAGTATTTTTCCTATCAATTAGTTTTGCTTTGGCTATCGTGTGCATTTTACATTTCTATATAAATTGTAAAATTAGCTTGTTGATTTCTTCAAAAGATCCTGCTAGGATTTTGATTTGGATTATAACAAATCTGTGAATCAGTTAAGGGAGAGTTTCTTCCATCTTAGCAATAGTCATTGTTCCAAACCATACACATGGTATGTCCCTGCTTTTATTTAAGGCACTTATTTTTGCATTCCCTATGCATAATATGTGCCTGGAACTCAGCTGACCCTCAAAAACATAAACTCTCATACGCCCTCTCCTTCCACTCTTATGTCCTCAATCAACTATGATCTCCCGTATTTTCCCCTTTTATACCATGTGATTCTCAACTAAAAATACTTAGTTTACTCCTCAGAGATTATCTTTCATTCAGATCCAAAATTCTCTGAAGTATCAACTGGGCTATATAATCTGTGCTCTCTAAGAAAACAAGGCAAAGACTTCTCAAGTTAGTACTTTATTATTTTACCTATGTTAGTAGGAGACAGTACCTCCTATCACAGTTATATATATGGAATATGAGGCCCTTCCACACAAGGATGACACAACTAGCTAATAATAAATAGAAAATGACAGTGGCAGATCTATCTTGGCTGTATAAACATTCTTCCAAATAGAATAAATCACAGATACATGTTTTACTTAACAAATATTAGACTTGGTATCAATATATGAATTTATTTATATAGGAAGCTTCAAGTGAAGTTATCATATATTCTAATGCCATCTAATACATATAATTTTTCAAAATTTGTGCCCCAGTAATGTGCAGAGCCTAGATCTCTTTAACCAGACCTTCCAATGATGACAGCTCAAACTTTACTCCCATGGGCCTCTGCTGGCTTTGCAGTGTGTATATGTGCATGCATGTTGGTGGGCAAGTGTACTGGCACATCTCGATCACTTAATCAATAAACAGCTCTATTCTTTTTAAAACTGTAGTTTCCAGCTTCTGGCAATTGCAGCACTAAAGAAACAGCCACGTAACTTCTCATACTCTGCTTTGACTAGAATAACTAATTACAGTTTAGTACTGTAGGGACAAAGTTATTAGCTAATACTCAGCTCTAGACACTGCAATTCAATTACTGGCCTACAATCTTTAGAAGCACAAACCTTGGTAATTAGGAGGAAACTTTCATCTTATCTCAGCACAGCATGTAAGCAGTTGCCTCAGGAAGAAGCAGAATCAAAACATAAATAAGAGCAGCACATGTATGTGTTCTAGATCTATAATTGTTACTGAGGGTCACAGAAGCCTCAGCACGGCAGGGTTCGATGCAAAGAATTTTGACACTTTGAAAATGAGTCAAGTGTGCTATTTTCTAGCAAGAAGTTATGTTAGGAATAATTTAAAGAGTGTAAAGTAGATTGTCTTATTTCATAAATTTGAGGATAGAGCTGAAAAGAACTAAGCCTAGCACTGTAATAACTATTTAAATAAAGAAACTAAAGTCCAAAAAGATTATGGGACTTACATACAAGGTCACATAGCTAATTAGATCCCTGGCTAGGACTAGAACTCCAATCTCCAAATGACCCATCATTGCTGTTTCCATTGCACCCTCTGAACATCAAGTCTCCTGCAAAGGATGTTTACAAGTTGGAAAGAGGCACCGATTCTGTTCCTAGTAGCCTTTTACTAAGTTAAACATAAAATAGTGTATAATATGGTACACTACTTTTCAGTCTGCGAAAGGCAGGGATAGATGGCCTCCTTTACATTATCTAAACGTATTGAACAAATTATTCAAATGGATTAGTGTAGAGATGTTCCAAAGAGGCAGGGTGAAATCACTTGCATATCTAATTTAGCTTTTATGGAAAGTTCAAAAATCCAAGTGGTGAATGAAAGGGGAGAGACTTCTACACAAGAACTTGGTTATTTTGCAATCAACAAATACTTACAGACCCATTCTCAATTCAGCTGAGTGAATACATGCTATATTTATGCCACTCATTAGATTCAACATAAGCAGTTGATGTCTGTTTGACATGGAATAGCTAAATCATCCTGATAAAATAGAGAATTGTTTACTTTAAATAGATATTTAAGTACACCTGATGTTTAGAAGGGCTGAGTGGCTTGGTCAAGTTTATACAGGTAGTCATTATCAGAGATAGTATCCAAACCCTTGCCTCCTGACTCTCAGAGACTTTTTTTTTTTTTAATTTTGCCACAGAATTTTAGTCTAGAAATAAGAGATATCCATGGGGGAAATGGAGAGTGGACTTAGAAACCAGAAAATGAGAGTACTGAATCCCACTGTGAATGATGGGCTGTCCATCCAAATGCCTGTTCACTTGACTCCTCTGAGTTTCAGCTATCAAATTCCACAAAATACAGAAATACCCAAGAATTATTTTATTTTATGTAAATTTGATTCCAAGTGTAAAAGATTGAAACAGTATTATATTATCTAGACTAGATATACATTTCTAAATCTTTCTAGAGGTTAATACTCCAATAGAGATAATTATTTACCTACTCAATCTGTATTTCCCAACAGTGAAGAATTTGTGTGTGTGGTATTAACTAAAAGCTGCATCATTCTTTTAGCATCAAATGCAAAAATTAACACGTTTAAGTAAATGTACTATAGTTGGTTTTCCAGACAAAAGCCGTGGAAATTTTCTTTCATTAAGAAAATATTTCTTAAGGTGTTGTAACTGCCTTACCTCAGTAATTGTTCTCCCTGAGGCACAGCAATTATCTTACAAGGCAAAAGCTAAAGCCACATATTAGGCGTGTTCCTGGGGACAAAGGAATAGTATCAAATGAGATCCAGTAGGGTAATATAGCTGAAAGTGCACTGTAAACTACAAAACAAAATTATACATAGGATTAGGAATGTCAGCATGGAATAGTGGAAGGAGCACTGGAGTTGACATCAGGAAATAGATTTCAGTCCCAGCTTGGCCATTTACTAGCTAAATGAGTTTAAGCAAGTCACATAACTTCTCTGACCTTCATCTGTTAAATAGGGATAATAATAATTGCCCTTCCTGATTTGTAGAGTTGCAGTGGGATGATGATGATTTGTAGAGTTGCAGGGGATGAGGTAACATATGCTAAAGTGTGTTATAAAATGTATCATCTTTGACAAATGTTAAACAATGTTATTTTCTACTTGCATACTGAAGAGTCCCATTACATATTCACATGTCTACATCTCCTGTGTATTAAACTTTTAGCCTAGAGTCATGACTTTGGTGTATGCCATTATTAAAGTAATTTAACCTCCCTTATCATATAATTTCCTTCTCCCCAGTCCTTTGAGCCTTTAAATCCTTTGCATCTCTCTTAAATTTAGATCAGGCATTCCTAAATCAGACTAGTCTAGTTGAGTTCAATAGAACCCGTTGGAAACCACACTTTGTCTCTCATTAGCTGTGTAGACTTGGGGAAGATTTTTTTTTTTTTTTTTTTGAGGTACACGGGCCTCTCACTGTTGTGGCCTCTCCTGTTGCGGAGCACAGGCTCTGGATGCGCAGGCTCAGTGGCCATGGCTCACGGGCCCAGCCGCTCCGCAGCATGTGGGATCCTCCCGGACCGGGGCACGAACCCGCGTCCCCTGCATCGGCAGGCGGACTCCCAACCACTGCGCCACCAGGGAAGCCCTGGGGAAGATTTTTAAATCTAAGCCTCAGTTTTTTAATCTATAAAATGGATTATTGTGAAATTTAAATGAGCAAATAATCCATGGGAAATACTTAGTAAAATTCCCTTAATCCAATATTTTTATTGCAGTAATTCCAAGATGAAAATATGTGGAAGCAATAGCTACTATGAATACAATAATTATGTTCCCAAAAGCAGTGTAGTCTAGTGGTTCATGTATGGGTCTCAGGCTATACTAGGGGCTTTATTCTTAGCTATTCATAACAAAACATAATAGACATGGTTTTTCTTCATCAGTTTTGTTCCTTTGAACTTGAGTGTGCTAAAAATTCTATACTAAGAATTTTGAAATAAAATAACTTTATTCTTCTGAATCTTCTCCTGAATTTTTAAATGCTAACAAATAGTCACGGTTGAAAATTATAGTTATTTAGGAGGAGTCTTTTTTTTTCTTAATAGTACATAATACGTTGTGTTCGGATTCTGGGGCAATAAATTTTCTTTTATTCTTGTTTAGCAATGCCTTTACAATTATTTCCTTTTTTAATGTCAGGTTCCCCCAAATTAGTTAGTTTTGTTTTGGTTTTTACCAATATATCAAGTATGTAAATGACAATTTTCAACTCAGTATACTTAAGACAATGTGGTGTTGAATTCAAATTTCAATCTCCAGTATGTCTGTCTCCAGTAAAACTATGTGAATGTTTGTTTAATTATTACCCCTGCATTGTTCATGACTTATGTAATTATTTTTCTTCTGGGTTAATGATCAATATTTTCATTTGTCTTGGTGAAGAGTTATGGAAATAGTCTTAATTTCATGTCTATTTATTGATAAATTTATATTTTTTTGTGTGAGAGGAAGTTTGTGAGTTGAAAGTAATTTTTGGAAAGTTTATGGTTATACCACATTTTGTTTGCTGATTCATCCGTTAATAGATATTTGGGTTGTTTCTACTTCTGGTCTATCATGAATAATACTACTATGAACATTCATGTATAAGTTTTTGCATGACTGTATGTTTTTAATTTTTTTGGATGTACACCTAGGAGTGGAATTGCTGGGTCGTATGACTACTCTATGTTTAACTTTTTGGGAAACTGCCAAGCTGTTTTCCACAGAGGCTGTAGCACTTAATATTCCCACCAGCAATGAATGAGGGTTCCAATTTCTCTACATCCTCCCAACACTTGGTATTTTCTGTTATTAATAATACTTGTTATCTTTTAATTATAGCCATCCTAGAGGATGTGAAATGTATATCATTGTGGTTTTGACTTGCATTTCCCTAATGACTAATTATGCTGAACATCTTTTCATGTGCCTATTGGTCATTTGTATACCATCTTTGGGGAAATGTCTATTCAAATTCTTTGACCATTTATATATATATATTTTTTATAGAAGTATAGTGGACTCACGATGTTGTGTTAATTTCCGGTGTACAGCAAAGTGATTCAGTTATACATACATACATATACATATATATATATATATATATATATATATATACACATACACACACACACACACACATATATATATATATATATTCTTTTTCAGATTGTTTTCCCTTATAGGTTATTACAAAATATTGAGTATAGTTCCCTGTGCTATACAGTAGGTCCTTGTTGGTTATCTATTTTATATATAGTAGTGTGGATGTGTTAATCTCACACCTAATTTATCCCTCCCCCTCTACCGTTTCCCCTTTGGTAACCATAAGTTTGTTTTCTATATCTATGAGTCTATTTCTGTTTTGTATATAAATTTATTCGTAGCATTTTCTTTTTTAGATTCCACATATAAGCAATATCATATGATATTTGTCTTTCTCTCTCTGACTTACTTCACTTAGTATGATAATCTCTAGGTCTATTTGTGTTGCTGCAAATGGTATTATTTCATTTTTTTTATGACTAATTCTTTTTTATGACTAACATTGTATATATGTTCCACATCTTCTTTATCCATTCATCTGTCGATGGACATTAAGGTTGCTTCCATGTTCTGGCTATTGTAACTATTTTTAAATTTAAATTTTTTTGTGTTTTAATTGTTGAATCGTAATAGGTCTTTATATATTCTGTATGCTAGATCAGGTATATGATTTGCAAATATTTTCTCCCATTTTGTGAGTTTTTTTACTTTTGTGATAGTGTCCTTTGAAGCAAAAAAGTTTTGAATTTTTGTGAAGCCCAATTTATTTATTTAATATATTTGGTAGCTTGAGATTTAGGTGTCTAAGAAAGCTTTACCTAATTCAAGGTCACTAACATTTGTGCTGTGGATTTCTTCTAGGAATTTTATAGTTTTAGCTCTTACATTTAGGTCTTTGATACATTTGGAGTTAAATTTTGTATATGGTATGAGGCTGTCATCCATATTCATATTTTATTGGTAAATATGCAGTTGCTCCAGCACCATTTGTTGAAAAGATTGATCTTTCTTCATTGAACCCCCTTGGCATCCTTGTCAAAAAGCAATTGACCGTAAATGCATAGGTATATTTATTTATGTGTTTATTTATTTATTTATCTTAGTTCTATTCCATTGATATATATGCTAGCACCACACTGTCTTGATTACTATAGCTTTGTAACAAGGTTCTTTTCCTCATGTTCTGGATTTTTTTTTTTTTTTTAGATTCTTTTCCCATATAGGCCATTACAGAGTATTGAGTAGAGTTCCCTGTGCTGTACAGCAGGTTCTTATTAGTTATCTATTTTATATATAGTAAATAGTATGTATATGTCAGTCCCAATCTCCCAGTTTATCCCTGCCCCCTTATCCCCTCGTAACCATAAGCTTGTTTTCTACATCCATGACTCTACTTCTATTTTGTAAATAAGTTAATTTGCACCCTTGTTTTTAGATAATACATATAAGCAATATCATATGATATTTGTCTTTCTGTGTCTGGCTTACTTCACTCACTATGACTATCTCTAGGTCCATCCATGTGGCTGCAAATGGTATTATTTTGTTCTTTTTTATGGCTGAGTAATATTCCATTGTATATATGTGCCATATCTTCTTTATCCATTCTTCTGTTGATGGACATTTAGGATGCTTCCATGTCCTGGCTATTATAAATAGTGCTGCAATGCACATTGGGGTGCATGTATCTTTTTGAATTATGGTTTCCTCCAGGTATATGCCCAGGAGTTGGATTGCTGGGTCACATGGTAGTTCTATTTTTAGTTTTTTAAGGAACCTCCATCCTGTTCTCCATAGTGGCTGTATCAATTTACATTCCCACCAACAGTGCAAGAGTGTTCCCTTTTCTCCACACCCTCTTCAGCATTTACAGTTTGTAGATTTTTTGATGATGGCCATTCTGACTGGTGTGAGGTGATACCTCATCGTAGTTTTGATTTGCATTTCTCTAATTCGTTGTAATAAGTTTTTAAACTGGGAAGTATGAATCCTCCAGTTACATTCGTATATTTTGATTTTTTTAAGCTATTCTGAGTCCCTCGCATTTGCACCTGAATTTTAGGATCAGCTTGTCAATTTCTGAAAAATAAGCAGTAATAATTTTGATAGGAGTTGAACTAAATCTACAGATCAATTTGGGGAATACTGTCATGTTAACAATATTAAGTCTTTCAACCCATAAACATGAGATGTCTTTCTGTTTATTTAGGTCTTCTTTAATTTATTTCAACAATGTTTTATAGTTTTTGTGTATAAGTCCTACACTTATTTTGTTAAAATTTTTCCTAAGTATTCTATTCTCTTTGATGCTATTTTCAATGATGTTATTTTATTAGCTTTATTTTCAGATGGTTCATTACTAGTGTATAGAAATACAACTAACTTTTATATTGATTTTGTATCCTGTATTCTTGCTGAACTCCTTTATTAGCTCTAATAGTTTTGTGTGTGTGTGTGTGCGTGCGCGTGTGGATTTTCTGTGTACCTAATCATGTCATCTCCAAATCAGATAGTTTTAATTCTTTTTCATTCTGGATATCTTTTATTTCATTTTCTTGACAATTTCTCTGGCTAGAACCTTTAGCACAATGATGAATAGGGGTGGCAAGATGGTACATGCTTTTCTCTTTCCTGAACTCAGGGGAGAGCTTTCAGTATTTTACCATTAAGCATGATGTTAGAGGGCCTGAATTTTTAGATTGTATTTGGCCCTACATATTATGTAGCTGGTCCTGCCTCATAAAGAAGAGCACAGTTGGGTTGAGGATTAAAGGATAAGTAGGAGCTCCCCAGCAGGTTAGGAGGAGAGAGAACAATATGTGCAGTATTAGATGCTGGATCTCAAAGTGATTCAGTGGCTGGTGTGTTAAGGTCAAGTGAGACTGGAGAAAATAGAGATTGGAGGGGCAGGTAGACTGAACCACGGTAGGCTTGCTGACTTGATTAAAGAGCTTTAGTTTTACTTTGTGATTTTTTGCGTGGGACACTATCATATCTGATACACAACAGCAAAGAATGGAATAAAGGGAAATGAAGCTAGAAATTGAGGCAAGGAGGACAAATCATGGATTACTGCAGTATTTGAGACAGTGAATCTAAACCTTGCCAGCTTTACCTTGGAACAGCTATATTCTTGGTTTTGAAGACTTTAGCTTCCTTATTTTATTATTTTTTTAATGAAAAAAAACTTTAGTTATAAAAACATGTAATTGTATCAGTAATTCTAGAATGTCCTGCATTTGCATCTTACTCACCACCCTTATTCACATTAGGCATTTCCCAACACATTAACAAAATCAAAACATATTCTTTTTCTCACGTCCTTTTTCCTTTCTACTCACCTCCCTTCCTTCCTTTTTCTTTACATTAATCAGTTAATTAATTAATTCCTCAAAGTTTATTTAGGACCAAAGAGGCTAAACTAGATCTGTAACACATTCCTTGCCCCTGAAGAGCCTATAGGTCTATGAGTGGCTGAAATGAAGCGAGGCAACCATATTTCTAACAGAGTGTGATGCATCTTGTTATCCTTCAGTCACACATGTTCACCCACCACAGCTGTCACTGTGGCCTTTGTTAAGAAAAGTTTATAGCCTCTGATGTATACATGATAGTGTTTAATAAGTACCGCTTTGTTGTATTAGTTCAGGTTCGAATGACTGAAAGGACTAGAGTTAGAATTAGTGACTAAGTTTACAGAAGCAGTAAAAAGAACCAAAGAACCAAACCAACTAGATCCTTAAATATCAGATGAACTGGAGCTGCTGCTTGACTGCATATAGCTATAGATTCCTAGTCAATTCACAGATCTGGAAAGTGATGGGTCGTTTCAGAGAGCACACCTCTAGCCTCCAAATTACATAACACTAAATCCATGTCATTAAATAAATGATTCTAACCCCTTTTTTTCCCTTGCCTTTATAGGATTTCAAAGTTCAGTACACATTCAAATTATTTAATTTTGGTATCCCTTTTATGATCAAATGTCCTACTTTTGAAATGGAAAGCTCAGTTGGCCATGTTCCCTGTTAAGTTTAAGAAGATTTTATCATTTAAATAAATTAAACCTTCTAGCATGGGCTCCCCAGAACCTAATGAAGCAACAAGAAGAAAAGCTTAAATGAAATAAACCTCTTTGCTGATAGAGAGAGTACAGATTGTTGTGCATTCTACCAATAAATGTGTGGCTAGAATCATAGCCTGATTCGTGATTTTTCTTTTTTAATTTTGTCCTTAATTTTTTGGTGTTCATTAGCAATTTGATGTGCCATTGGGCAAAAGACACAGAATACATCAAGTGCAGAAGGTTCTAGGTTATTAACACTGAGAAAAAAAACAAATGTTGCATTTTTTAAAAGCTAATTTGATTATCAAACACCATGTTGATAATCATGGATATATATTTTTTTTACATGATTTAATTCATGTAAGTTGATCTCCTATGAACTTCACTCAGATCCTTTAACATTTTCTAAAATAATGTTTTGGGGGATTTTGTTTTTTAATCTTTGCCTTCTAGGGAATAATCATCATCATTTCCATGTTATCATTAAGCAGAATTCATCTATATAGCTTATGTATTGAATTATTGAATTAACAGGAAAATTTTTACTCTGTGTGTGACACATTACCAATGTAAGAATCAACTGGATTATGAAAACTCATTGTTTGAAGATTCTTTCAATTGCCAAAAAGTAGCATGCAGGTTTTTAAACTAAACTGTACACTGTTTTGGAAGGTTTAACTAAATAAAATTTATCAATCTTTCTGTTCCTTATTAATTTGAACCATTTTATTTTACATGATTTATATTTACATGATTTATATTTATTTTACATGATTAAAAAGTTAAAGGTAAAAAGCACTTCTTTAAAAGGAAAGATTCAGCATGAGCTCAGATATTTTGAGAATGTTCATACTTGTAATAGTAATGTAGAATAATTTCCATCCTATTTTTTTATGATGAAATGTAGTCTCCTTAGTAATAAAAATAGATTGTTATTCAAACTTGGAGTTTAGGGTCATAAAGTGATCTTCAAAACTATAAGAACTTATAGGGATGGCTTATTACCTTTAAAAGTTTTGAAATACAGTGAGTTTTTTCTTATTTGTTATATAATAAATTTTTTATAACTTAAGATACAACAAAAAGCTATCATGCTTTACATGTAAGACATAGATCAACTGCTTGTGACACCTCAGTAGATTATTAGTCTTTAAACCCTGTAAATACAATAAAATCAACCCTGTTTTTTTGTTTTTAATTTCAGGGCCTATATTCTCTTACCTTGCATTAGGAAAGTTTTGCTTTGTCATCAACTAGAAAATAAGTTCTTAATGGATGTCATTCTATTCTTACAATTGAAGGATTCTGATTCAAGTTCTTTAAAGATTGATTTGTGGGTCAAAGATTTGAACCTGATTCTACTCAGCAAGAATTTGTCAACTCTCTACTTGCTTAACAAGCACAGAGCTTCAATTGTTTGTTCAATTCACCACTTTGAGGGATGGTTCATCATGGCAAATGCTCTATGAAGGGTTACCTGTTGGTTGTTAAACTACTATATCACTCCCTACTTCACCCACTCACCTATCCAGGTTTTCACAGGGTCCAGAAGGTGGTGTCAAAGTTATTTTGAGGAGCTGCAGTAGAGTATAATGGTTAAGACTATTTGTAATCTGACTCCTTGGATTTGTATCCTGGCCACTTACTAGCTGTGTGACCTAATGCAAACCATTTAAACTCTTTGTGCCTCAGTTTGCTCTTCCGTAACATGAGAATAATAGGACCTATCTCATAGAGTAGTTATGACAGTTAAATGAGATAATATGTTTGTGACCTCTTTGTTATATGAAAATTTTTGTAAGTATTTTTCAATAAGCCATAATTTCTGTTCTGCAGTCAAAAGAAATAAAATAAATTTAGTTTCATTCAGTAAACTCCATTCAGACCAATAGTTTTTTTAGAGTGACCTCTGGCTTAAAAGCCTGGTTATTGTAAATAGTTTATCAAATCCAGTTGTGAACTCTTAGGATTCTGTCTTCCATATACAAAACCTCATTCTTTCTCATTTCATTTTACATTTTCTTGGTGGCAAAATATGCCAACCCAGTTCTATTTCATTTGTCCCTTGATGCAGACTGGCAGCCTGGCCCTGTGACAGAATTTTTTTTTTTTCTTTGTTCTCAGTAGTTTGGCATTAGGAGTCTTTGTTCTCCACTTAATAGTAGCAGTGCAAATGCCTTTGTTGGTTCTTGGTGGGGTGGGGCCAGCTGGTGGTAAGGGAAACTGGATAAAGAAGGCTTTTTCTTCTGATATTTTACATGGGTACATTATACCCTTAAATCACAAAGCATCCCAAACTTGGTAAGCATACTGTAATTATAAGCAATTATTAGCCATTGTATTGAAAATTTAAAACATAAAGCTGTGGCCTAAGATGTCCACAGATTCTCAGTCTCCAGGAACCCCAAATCTTTCATAAACTGTGAACTTCACATGGCAGTATCAGTATGTCCCATTCAGATAAATAATGCATGATTTCTTAGTGTGTGTCCTAAATATTGCATGGATGTCCTGCATTTATCTGACACCCCTATGTGCCCTCCTCCACTGTTCATTTGAAATAGATGCTTTTTTCCCCAAACACGAAAGGTAATCTCAGTTACCACACTGCACTAAGGCTATGTCTTTCCAAGGTTAAGTAACTACCTTTAAAAAGGCAAACAAGGTCAGAGCGGAGTGGGAAGGAGGATGTCATGTCAGTTGATGGAATCCCTTTTCAGTGAACGGGGATGATATAGGAATAGAGTATCTGTGTTTCCATGTTTTGATTTGTCCTGTCCAAAGAGTGTTAATATCTTGAAGGTTTAGCACAAGCCCTGTTTACTCAGGAAGCATAAGAAACATGTCAACCCTTTAAAAGACTTCTAATTAAACTCCTAGAACTTTGATGTCAGACTTAGAGATTAGTATTACATTTTTAAAAATTACCCAACTTCATGTGCCAGTAGGGAAGGAAAAATATGCTGGTGTTAATAGACAGTTATTGAATTTAGAGAATATTTATTTTAAAATACAAATTATTGCCACTTGATAAGCTATATTTTGTGTATCAATCTTAATTTAGAAAATGTGCTTTTAGATGGAGGATTGCTTCTCCTTGACTTTTGTGTTTACAGTGATCATCACTAGTATTGGTTTCTAGTATAAGGTCAATGACTATATGTTATTCCTGGAAGCTGCTGAATCTCCAAGAGGTGATGAAAATGTTTTCAAACAGGAAGTATTTTACAAGAGTTCAAGGGAGACAACCAGCATATTTTGAATGTCTATTATATGCTGGAGACTATGTGCTTCACATGTATTTCTAATCTAACCAACAGCTTAATGAGAGAGGGTGATGGAGGTAAGTAATTTTGCTAGCGTCATAAAATTGTCTGATTCTGAAAGCACATTAATATAACTCCCTTGTGAATATTCCTTATAACCCTCATCTGCAGTTATTTTGTTCTTTAGATGACGGATCAAAAATCTCACGCTTACCAGATTCACTTCCAACTCTGATAATATAAGTGGTAATAATTTCTTACATAGCCTTTTAAATTTCTCTTGATGGAGTTGTAACCTTTCCCAGTATTATTTTCAAAATACATTTTTAATAAAATTTATGCTTACTTATTTGTGAATAGTCATCTGATGCTACATGTACTATATATTTAATTTTATATTTGAATTTTAAAGAATATTGGAATTTGAAGAGTCCAACCTCCTTCTCAGTGAAAGTATTACACAGACAACATTCACATTTGTTTGGCTATTTCAGTGATGTGAGTTTCATGAGTTTTCAAGGCAATTTATTCAATTAATAGGTAGTAGTTGGAAATGCAATTTGTATACTGACTTGGTATTTACCTTCCAGAAACTTCTAAGTATAAATCCTTGTTCTGCCCTCTGGAGCCACATAAATAAATTTAATCCCTCCTCCCACCCAACCCAGGTGCTATGTTGGTAAACTGTTTAACTTTTCAGTAGTTTTATAGCCTAGAACTCTTACCGTTTGGCCTCTAAACAGCGGATGGCATTAAAAATGGCTTTGGAGCATATCTATATGATTCAAAAGAAAACCTTACAAAAAATAGTGATGTACTGCAAGGAAAATTAAGAGATAAATGTTTTCTTACACATAGAAGTATACACACACGTATATATATACTAACATATATGTTTACATTTATATATTTATATATTTTCTATGAAATGGGAACATGAACATGAAAGCAAATAGCTCTGTTCAGTTGTCTCTTTACTATACTCCCTCTCTGATATGCAAGGAAGTGGAACTAAGTAAGCTAAGCAAGCTTCATCAGTGTTTCTACGTTGAATTTTAAGTGTATTGCATCTGTTAACTGGCATCGAAATATTTTTCCCTTTAGAAATGATCTTACCCTATCTTCAAGGGTTTTCTTTATAAAACAAAGTACAACTGGTATCTTGTCACACAAGTATAAAGTCATATGTTTTTATTTTTTTATTTTCAATAAGATTTTATTATTTTTATTATTATTTTTTTAACATCTTTATTGGAGTATAATTGCTTTACAATGGTGTGTTAGTTTCTGCTGTATAACAAAGTGAATCAGCTATACATATACATATATCCCCATATCTCCTCCCTCTTGTGTCTCCCTCCCACCCTCCCTATCCCACACCTCTAGGTGGTCACAAAGCACCAAGCTGATCTCCCTGTGCTACACAGCTGCTTCCCACTAGCTATCTGTTTTACATTTGGTAGTGTATCTATGTCCATGCCACTCTCTCACTTCATCCCACCTTACCCTTCCCCCTCCCCGTGTCCTCAAGTCCATTCTCTATATCTGCATCTTTATTCCTGTCCTGCCCGAAGGTTCTTCAGAACCTTTTTTGTTTTTTTTTAGTTTCCATGTATATGTGTTAGCATACGGTATTTGTTTTTCTCTTTCTGACTTACTTCACTCTGTATGACAGACTCTAGGTCCATCCACCTCATTACAAATAACTCAGTTTTGTTTCTTTTTATGGCTGAGTAATATTCCATTCTATATATGTACCACATCTTCTTTATCCATTCATCTTTCAATGGACACTTAGGTAGCTTCCATGTCCTGGCTGTTCTAAATAGTGCTGCAATGAACACTATGGTACATGACTCTTTTTGAATTATGGTTTTCTCAGGGTATATGTCCAGTAGTGGATTGCTGGGTCATATGGTAGTTCTATTTTTAGTTTTTTAAGGAAACTCCATACTGTTCTCCATAGTGGCTGTATCAATTTACATTCCCACCAACAGTGCAAGAGGGTTCCCTTTTCTCCACACCCTCTCCAGCATTTATTGTTTGTAGATTTTTTGATGATGGCCATTCTGACTGGTGTGAGGTGATACCTCACTGTAGTTTTGACATGCATTTCTCTAATGATTAGTGATGTTGAGCATTCTTTCATGTATTTGTTGGCAATCTATATCTCTTCTTTGGAGAAATGTCTATTTAGGTCTTCTGCCCATTTTTGGATTGGGTTGTTTGTTTTTTTTGATATTGAGCTGCATGAGCTGCTTGTATATCATGGAGATTAATCCTTTGTCCGTTGCTTCATTTGCAAATATTTTCTCTGATTCTGAGGGTTGTCTTTTCGTCTTATTGATGCTTTCCTTTGCTGTGCAAAAGGTTTTAAGTTTCATTAGGTCCCACTTGTTTATTTTTGTTTTTATTTCCATTTCTCTAGGAGGGGTATCAAAAAGGATCTTGCTGTGATTTATGTTGTAGAGTGTTCTTCCTCTGTTTTCCTCTACGAGTATTATAGTATCTGGCCTTACATTTAGATCTTTAATCCATTTTGAGTTTATTTTTGTGTATGGTGTTAGGGAGTGTTCTAATTTCATTCTTTTACATGTAGCTGTCCAGTTTTCCCAGCACCACTTACTGAAGAGACTGTCTTTTCTCCACTGTACCTTCTTGCCTCTTTTATTAAAGATAAGGTGACCATATGTGTGTGGATTTATCTCTGGGCTTTCTATCCTGTTCCATTGATCTATATTTCTGTTTTTGTGCCAGTACCATACTGTCTTGATTACTGTAGCTTTGTAGTATGGTATGAAGTCAGGAAGCCTGATTCCTCCAACTCCGTTTTTCGTTCTCAAGACTGCTTTGGCTATTCGGGGTCTTTTGTGTTTCCATACAAATTGTGAATTTTTTTGTTCTAGTTCTGTGAAAAATGCCATTGGTAGTTTGATAGGGATTGCATTGAATCTGTAGATTGCTTTGGGTAGTAGTGTCATTTTCACAATGTTGATTCTTCCAATCCAAGAACATGGTATATCTCTCCATCTGTTTGTATCATCTTTGATTTCTTTCATCAGTGTCTTATAGTTTTCTGAGTACAGGTCTTTTGCTTCCTTAGGTAGGTTTATTCCTAGGTATTTTATTCTTTTTGTTGCAATGGTAAATGAGAATGATTCCTTAATTTCTCTTTCAGATTTCTCATCATTAGTGTATAGGAATGCAAGAGATTTCTGTACATTAATTTTGTATCCTGCTACTTTACCAAATTCATTGATTAGCTCTAGTGTTTTTCTAGTAGCATCTTTAGGATTCTCTATGTATAGTATCATGTCATCTGCAAACAGTGACAGCTTTACTTCTTCTTTTCCTATATGGATTCCTTTTACTTTTTTTTCTTCTCTGATTGCTGTGCCTAAAACTTCCAAAACTATGTTGAATAATAGTGGTGAGAGTGGGCAACCTTGTCTTGTCCCTAATCTTACTGGAAGTGGTTTCAGTTTTTCACTATTGAGAATGCTGTTGACTGTGGGTTTGTCATATATGGCCTTTATTATGTTGAGGTAAGTTCCCTCTATGCCTACTGTTTTTATAATCATGTTTTTTATCTCTCTTCCCCTCCACAGATCATTTTCCGCAAAATCAGTGATGTGAAGAAAGAAGAGGAGGAGCGCCTCAGGCAAAAGAATGAGGTCACCCTCAGCATACCCGTGGACCACCCGGTAAGAAAGCTCTTCCAGAAGTTCAAACAGCAGAAGGAGCTGCGGAATCAGGGGTCAACGCAGAGTGACCCTGAGCGGAACCAGCTGCAGGTAGAAAGCCGCTCCTTACAGAACGGAGCCTCCATCACTGGCACCAGTGTGGTCACCGTGTCACAGATTACGCCCATTCAGACATCTCTGGCCTATGTGAAAACCAGCGAGTCCCTCAAACAAAACAACCGTGATGCCATGGAACTCAAGCCCAGTGGCGGTGCTGACCCCAAATGTCTCAAAGTCAACAGCCCCATAAGAATGAAGAATGGAAATGGGAAAGGGTGGCTGCGACTCAAGAATAATATGGGAGCCCATGAGGAGAAGAAGGAAGACTGGAATAATGTCACTAAAGCTGAGTCGATGGGGCTACTCTCCGAGGACCCCAAGGGCAGTGATTCAGAGAACAGTGTCACCAAAAATCCACTAAGAAAAACAGATTCTTGTGACAGTGGCATTACAAAAAGTGACCTTCTTTTGGATAAGTCTGGGGAGGCGCGAAGTCCACTAGAGCATAGCCCCATCCAGGCTGATGCCAAGCACCCCTTTTATCCCATCCCTGAGCAGGCCTTACAGACCACACTGCAGGAAGTCAAGCACGAACTGAAAGAGGACATTCAGCTGCTGAGCTGCAGAATGACTGCCCTGGAGAAGCAGGTGGCAGAAATTTTAAAAATACTTTCAGAAAAAAGTGTGCCCCCGACCTCTTCTCCCAAATCCCAAATGCCGCTCCAAGTACCTCCCCAAATACCATGTCAGGATATTTTTAGTGTTTCAAGGCCTGAGTCACCTGAATCTGACAAAGATGAAATCCACTTTTAATATATATATATATATATATATATATATATACACACACACATACATACACATATATATTTGTTAATATATTAAAAACAGTATATACATCTATATACATATGTGTGTATATACAGTATATACATATATATATATTTTCACTTGCTTTCAATATGATGAACACAATATGGATTTTGATATGTAAATATTGCATGTCCAGCTGGATTCTGGCCTGCCAAAGAAGATAATTATTAAAAACATAGATATCGCTTGTATATTATGCAGTTGACTGCATGTACACTTTACATTTATTTATAATCTCTATACTTTTAAAAGGTATGATTTTTGTTAACCAAGGCAATGTAATAGTTAAAGAATCAGGGTCCAACCTGCCAATGTTGCCATGACAAATTTGATCTCAGGCCGACTGTATTGAGCTGTCATTTCCTCACTCTTCTGTTAAGTTAAAATTATAAATTAATGCCAGGGAAGCATTCAACATTTTAAAATGTTAGTGCCATTTTGTGATCCCTTTCCATAGGATATTTTTCTGTAACTTAGTGTTAGGTTATTTTCCCCAATAGGCAGTGTTTGCTCCATTTAAATGACTGTTTTGTTGCCTCAGTCAGATAGCCGTGTGAGATGCTGAGAACTTATTGCTATGGAGTTTGTGCATGAATTGCATTTTTGCTCAACTATACCTCTCCTTTTTTAACATTATACTTAGATAGTAATCATAAACTCTTATGTAAGGATATCCCTACTCCCTCTGTCTTAAATAACAGCCACCATCTTATAAGCTGATTTTTATCAACCCCATAAATATAAAACTATTAATATAGTGTATATTATAGAAATACTGCATCACAGGGTAAAAGGGCCTTTTAACAACTCATGTTAGAGATGGTGATTTTCCAAAGGTGATGAATGTTCTAACTTTGTTTTTTTTAAAACTTGTTCAAGGGTGAAGTTAAAGGCTCTTAGCAAAGAAACAAGTAAACAAAATACATTTAAGTAATCATATCAAAAATTAAACTAGAATGATATAAAATAAAAAATATAAATAGACAAGTTTCTGTAGCTTATTTGTGACTTAGAAAGAATGAAACATGGTTACAGAATTGTTCACACCTGATTCTTAACTGCTTCTAGAGGTAATACATGAAATGTGGTTAGAAAGCAAAGAAAACTAAATAGTAGACGTTAAGTTGCTCAACTCAGACAACTGCTTTTCTATAATTTTATTCTGGTTACAATTTTCTAAAGCTTTTTTTGCACACAGTTCTACTGCTGGACTTCTGCTGAGTTGATACAATAGACTACCACAGCTCGGACAGATCCGCTCATGAAAGGGGGGTACTAAAGACTGAATTTCAGAGTCTTTTGGGCCACAAATTCTCTTCTTAGAAAGTGCCTATTATCAACCAAAAAAAAAAGTAACAAAAGGCTGTGTATAGCTAGACTCTTAAATGCTGTGTATTGAGAATAAAATGCACACTCATTTGTGAGAACCTAGAAAACTTTATTTCTTTTGACTAAAGTTTACTTTATAAAGTTGATCAGAGAGGCATACTTTTAAATTGGTGCATGCATGACAGTTAACAGCAGGAGCAGGGCAGTTAATGTTTGCATCAAGTTGAAAATATATAGCAGTAATTTGTATATTATTACATATATGACCATCTGTACATATATGTTAGCATACACAAGATGATAGCAAAATCAAAGGAGATATTTTGATGTGTTGTAGCCATTTTTATGAGCTTTTTAAACTATCTCTGAGGATCCCCAAACAAAAACAACAGAACTGAAAAACAAGTTACGACCATCAGACTGGAGAAGTGAAAAACAAAGTAATTTATAAAAACAGTTGATGTTTTAGAACTTCTGTTAGAGGTTCTTCACATGCCCACAAGATGTGCCTCTTTAATCCAGGAGTCTCAGAACAGACGTTATGTGCATGGGTTCCATTTTCCTTTCTTTGTGCCCATAGCTTCCATTTCTCAAAATGGAAGTTTTCAGGGGAACACATCTCCATGCTATGCTACAATATCTACCTACCATAGGCACAAGACAGTGAGGTAACCATGGTGTAAGAAATCAACATTGAAATTGAGACTCTGTTGCTTTTATGATGAGGATGGTACCTTCTTCTTGACTTCAGATATTTATTGAATTTCAGGGTATTTTCTATTTAACCATGTATGAGACAAGCTTGGCTAAGCTTTCAGAGTGCGTGGTAAAAATAATCTGAGTACAGAAATGGTTAGTTTAACTTTAGCCATGTGCTTCAGAAATAACAGTTGGTGTAAAGGTATGAGTGACTGTGAAACAGCAGGGCGGTTTGTAGTTGTGATCCATGCCTTTGCTTATTAGTGTTGCTAATATCTGCTGTGTTCTGACATTGACTCAGAGCTTCATCTAATTGACCTACAATATTGATGTTCATATATAGAGGAAACTACTTTAGAACTACTTCAGGTTGTCACAAAAAAGGGAAGAGTATCGGTCACTCATTTATGGTGCAGTTATCACAGTATTCTTTTCCAGCCACCTCTGTTCCTGTGTGCATGATATGATGAAGTGCTGAATGCACTCTACTGTTTTCAGCAGGAATGCATGTGTTCAGCAAACATTGTATATAGAGTAGTCTTTTAGGTTTCCAGATTCCACAACTCTTTCCAGTCAAACTTACTCAGATTTGAATGAGGGGTGAGCACTTGCTTTAATACGTGCAGTAATGATACAATCATGTTCTGTGTTGCCTCAACCAGCACAAAGACAGTAGATTCTCTTTTGGGGGACCAGATGACTGCATGTTTTATTCTTGTACTGTATAGATGCTCTCAGTGCATCCAGAGTAGAATTTTGTATTATTATCTTTCTGAACAATGGAATAATAGGAGTAAATAGATATGTGTTTAAAATTTGAACATTTTCCAAGCAACTTATACACCTTCAGTATTTTTCTATGATAATGTATAAGATCAGATGCTGTACCCTGGACAGGTGGTTGTAATGTACTGTGATAACAGAAGTCAAACAAAAACGGAAATGTGAGCTGCATATCATAACGACAAGTTTTATCAGTCTGTATTAGGATATTATTGCACTAAATGTGATCTAGTAAATAGAGGAGCTTATGATAAAAGGCAAATAGGAACATGAAAGGCAGATGACAATGCCAAAGCTGCTCGTGTCCCACATTGACATAAATAGTCCTTAGAATGGTCCAGGCATAGACGCTGAATAGAGACACATACTTCATTGTTAAAATGGAAAATTTTTATTATGACACTGGTTTCATCTTACATTAAGTATAGAAGTATGAGTGTCCTAAGTATTCAGTTAAAAAAATTATGTAGATCAGAACAAGAGAATTAGAAAATTTGGGGTTTTAACTTGCTCCTAAGAACAAATATATACTCCAGGAGTACCCAGCACTTTAAGAATATTAATTATGACCACTAATTAAACTGCATTTTGAAAGTTAATCTTATTGGAGCCCAAATGAAAACCGGAGCTTCCATCCTTAAATTTAAGGAGATTTGGTTCACCTGTGAGATCTGACCCATTTGCTGTTCTATTTTAAATAACTAAAATCTTTTAGAAACCTTTTTTTAAAAAAAATTAGTCTTCAGAACAGTGACTGTGTTTGAAGTGTGCAGTGGCTACTAGTGAAATTATTTGTCATATCCCTAATAAATTCCACTATCTTTTAAGATATCTATCTCTTCCAAAATTTTATGTAGGTAATAAGAAAATTTGTCTAGAATGTACATATCATACATGGATAACTTTAAAATAAGAATATTTGTAATCACGTGAATGTTGCGTTTCATACTTTGTTATGATAAGTGTATTTCTCTTGTGGTCTAGACGGAAAGGGAGAGAAGAAAGAACAACTTTTTGGAAAACTAGAATTCAAGCCTAGGATGAATATCTGAGCTCTGTCTTGGATTCTGCATCTAGCTTTGCCACAATCGCACTGTAACTTTGGGCAAGTTAACTCTTTTTTGGTGTATCTGGGGCTTCAGTTTCCCTACTGATAAATAATACAGTGAAGGTAAGAACTGCTCCCTTCTTTTCACCAAGATGATATTAGGTCAGTGGAAAATCATCTTCCTCTCAGATGAAAATAACATTAAGACAAATTATTTTTTTTTCATTCATAGCAGACTAGCCAAGATGCACTTTCTAAATATTCTTTTAGGTTTTAGGGAAGACTTCTCTGGTCAGAGGTTGGTGGGGAAAGGCATAAGTAGCTAAATAATTATTGGCCAATGGCATGTAAGTATAAGACTTGAAAATTATCTGGGAATATAGAGCTACTAATCAAATAAACATGGAAAGAATGAAGAACTTTTAGGAAGGAAGAGAGAAGTAAGAGAAAAAGGAATATGTAAATATTATGATTTTTCTTATTCTACCTAATCATACTGCTCAGCAGAAATTCTCAATTTTGTGAGAAAAAGTAAACAACTTGGTGAATATTCAAGGTATAGCCCATCTTCAACTTTAGTATGAAAATAATCATGACTTTCTCAAGATAATGGCTCCACATAGGTAGATGTTCTTATAACAAAATTTTAACTATGAAAGAATCCTTTCCAATGACTAATCAGTTTTTCAGTGTGTATCTTGAACTGGAAAAAAACAGTTTTAAAAAAGGGAAATCATTTGAATTACATTAGAAAACCACTCATGTTGTATCCTAATGAGAGTGTTTTAATTTTAAAAAGTTATAATTTGTAATTAGTAATATTGGTGACTCAAGGAAGCCACTTAATAGCATGTAAAAATTTATTTTCAAAAATGAGATTCATTTTGTTAACAGTTGTTTGTTCTGCAAAGACAGTCTTGTAAACTAAGAGATACAGTCAAACCTGCAGTCACTACATTTGCCATGACCCTTTGAGTAAAGAAAATAACAAGAGCATGTAGAAACAAAGGTGAAATTTTAATGTACTACAAGAGATATTTAGATCTCTTACTGGGTTTTCTAATCTTTCCATCAAATCAGAATTTTAAAATTGTTATTACAAATTAGGAATTAGGCATTATTTTGAAAACAGACACAGTTTCTCAAGTTAAAGGAAGACTAGTTATAAATGCCTGAGACTTTCAAGATGTATTAGAGGAGGTTTAAGGGGATTGGTCATCATTGACCATGACTTTTTACTATGCGTTGTAATCCTTATGAGTTATTTGCTAAGTGGTCAGTAACTTTTATATTTTTATCCGCTGTGATGGACCCTTGGCATTCCAACTCACGGTCATATTACGTATGTATTTGCATATGTAAATAAATATTTTCAGTCAACTTGCTCTCAGTGTAAACTTTGTACTTAACAGCCTAAATGTTGTTAGCAGCTTAGGTAATAAAAACTCTTACAGGTGTGACATGACATTTATTATTATTTAGAGGGTTGATATAGATTAATTTGACATTATAGGAAATATTCTTCTTATCTTGGTCTAGGAAAACATATCAAGAGGTGATACATGTGGGACTACATGATCAGAACAAAAACAGAGTCAGGTTTTAAGTAGGACAGTGGTGCCAGACTGAATGAGTTCACAGGAGTCCAAATCAGGATTTGCATTTTCACGTTTGGAACAGATCTACAAAGAAGAGCATAATGGAGGTCGCAGTTTAGTGCATGGAGAGCTAAGCGTGGTCACTGGCAATGCTTATGGGTGCAATCAGATCAACTTTGGTGAGTTTATATAGAATTTTTTTTTTGTCTTCCCTTAGCTTTACTGGTGTACATTGCTTTACATTTATTGACTGCTCTGTGTAAGTATGTGCAGCCTTCTCAATGAGAAGGATTGGCTAAGTCTGGATCTTCCATTAGTCATCAAAAAAAAAAATATATATATATATATATATGGCTGGGGAATAGATGAGGGAACTTGTCAGAATAGCATAGCTATTGAGATTCTAACACAGGCAGGCAGACCCTGGAGAGAAAATTTCACTTTATAAAATACTGACATTTGCAAGGGCTATCTAGCCCAACCACAAATTTCAGATATTTCAAAATGTGTACTTTTAAAGTTTCCTGAATTTAAAATAATTTTTTAAAATTTCACTCTATTATATAAGTATAAATTTTTATTTTTCATAATAGGTTAGAATAAATGACAGAGGTTGAAGTCATAACTATTGCAAGCACAAGGTGCCCTATCCCAGTAATGAGATCTTCCTTTATTTCTCCCAACAACTTACCAGTAGAGGTAAGTCACCAAATGTGGTTATAAGTAAGAGGCAAGTTGTGGTCACTGGTATTAACATTTCCTTTTCCAACTGAATTTTAACCCAAAGAGGTAATGCATGATAGTCAAGAAAAGCAAGAAACATTCAGGTTTTTTTCTGTAATCTCTCTTAATTTTTAATATTGGGGTTTGGGTGAGACTATGGAAATACTTTATTTCTAAAATTTATTTTCGACCCACTGAATTTTAAGTAGATTATGCAGATCTTTTAATTTTTTTTTAAATTGTACCACTGTTGGCTTCTTGGCCAAACTACTATTAAATGCATTATCCAAATGAACTGTTTCAGCTTAGAATAGCAATTTGTATTATTTCCAAATTTAATGAGCCTCTTGTATGTATATTTACTTCAGAGAGTTTAAATAATTTTCTCTAATAAAAAAATGTTAATATTCTTAATGTGATTTATTCTATCCGTTGAGATTTTTTTAAGATAATGTTTTGAGATAAGGAGAAAATACAAGGTATTACAGTATACTCTGGGATCCTTAGCCCAAACCATCTTGTTTTCACTTTGATGACAATACAGCAAGAGGTAACCATGGAAAAGACCATTCTACCTTTTTCAGAACAACTGGGGAGGACCCCGGTGTATAAAGCTTTTATAGTTAGCTCACTTTCATCCCTGGCTTTTACATTATCACTGTGTTACTATTTAAGTATGGTCATGACTTGTGCTACATCTAAATGCATTTGTTCAAAGAACAATTGACCTAAAAGTACAGTTGGGCCAGAATTATAACTGAGGAAAATAAAAAAGAGGGTTAGGTATAGCTGTTACTTTCTCTTAATGTGTTTTCTCTGTGTGATGCTCTTAACTATTTATTTATTTATTTATTTAGAGATAACACATTGTCAACACCATAGTTGTTAAGACTTTAATGAAACATTAGGAAGCAGTGTCAAAGTTTGTCAAATACTGGGGCTTTAATACATATATAAGTGAGTGCTCCCCCATCAACTGAGTTTAGAACTTCTAGTTCTTACCTAGAAGCCCAGGCCCATAAACATTCGGCTGGTTGGGCTCTATCTTCATGGAGTAAAGTCAAGAGGATCTGACCACTCTCTCCTTCATGCATATTTACTAACTGTTGAATGACCAGACCAATCAAGGCCAAAATATCTACACTGATGCCTGAATAAACCAGATTGGGTATTCATAGCAACCAAATTAAGTATTTCACTGCCAAATATTTTATCCTCCTTCTCTGCTAAATCGTCTTTGATGACATGAATTTAACCTCTTCCTTCCATGGTCAGACTCTCTATTGGGAAGTTGGACTTTGTGATTAAAACAACATAAAGATTATTGTAAGTCACAGAGGTGTTGGTGTCATGGATCCCTCATTTGCTCTTCAATTTTTTCCAACCAAAGTATGATGGGAAAGATTCCTGATGAGGCCATGATTGAGCAAACAGGAAGAATAGCTAGCAAACTATGCAAAATCACAATAATGATTCATTTTGAATTTCATGTCAAAGACATTTTGATAGACCTGGGTCTTTAATAATGGTATATTATGTCACAGCCATGCATTGTCAGTTTATACAAAAGCCAAATGTACTTTTATTTAAAATCAAGATTATTTAAAATCTTTCAGATTTAGGAAAATCGTGGCAAGGATAGGTTTTTGATCTGTGCAGCAATGTTTTCATGTTATGATTCTCAGTGTTCTTTTTCAAAGATGGTATAAATGTCTTGTTCACTTTCATCTTATTGGCAGCACTGGTGTCTTCCATTGAGCAGTCATCTTCCTTCTTAGATCCAATTCACAGTTAAAGAGAGATAAAACATGCATTTTATATTAGGAACAATATGATTGTTACCACATTGAAATTGGAAACCAATTTAGACCCATTTCTACCCTACACATCCACTGTAGTTTATGGGAAAAGCAATGATTCCTAGAAGTGCTTGGTACTCAGACAACACAAAGTAAAATGTGCATATTTGTGATATATTAAAAACTATAGATTTCTTTTTATTCTATGCTCTATTGACATTGTTTACATTAGTTGCAGCATTTTGTATACTATACTGCAAATTCCTGACTATAACACTAATATTACAATGGGAATTTATTTTTGCAAGTTTGTAAATGTTTTTGCCACTGCAACCATATTGGTGGGAAATTGGGGTATTAAAAATGCCTCTATCTGTAAGGGTTAATTCACTGGAAACAATTTATTTATGTATTGACCAAGGAAATAATGCAAAAACTTCATGTGATGTTTTTAATACCTTATGCTAAGCAGTACTAGTTTGCTCTTTTCAAAATTTAATTCATGTTTAGCAAATCATTTTTTCTACTTAAACAAAGGTATTGCAATGTGTAATATAGAAATTTTTTATGTACTGTTGATATCACCTGATTGCTGAGAGAATGTGTGAAAATGTTTTTAACTTTGTGACTTTAGGGTCAATTCTGGAATACTTGTGATCAAAATTTGATTGTGTCTGGGAAGTTTGTGGTGATTATCACTTTATTTAGGATTTGTTCTCAAGACACAATCATTTAAAAAAAATTGAATTGGCAGGTGGAAGTTTCTAACCCAAAAGAATTCTGGGTTTCAGCACAATAAACTGTACTTCATCATGGAGGATTAACTTTGGGTTTTTTTCCACAATTTATTTAAATGTGAATATTTTTTCATGATACAGAATAAAATGTGCATTTTATGGAACTTGTTTGAATTGAGTCTTTGTTGAAAATTATTGTTTTGAATTTAGTAAATGAAAAGCTCCCCATTACAAACACATGAAGCGCAGTGGGTTCAGAGAAAACAGTCTTTGATATATTAGTTTAAAATGTTATTTTAAACTTCTATAATACTTTTCCTCTGATAAATTGTACTGACAGTATAAGTAATAATATTAGAGTCATATATATGAAGTTGAAATTTTAAACCCCAGCAGTAAGTTTGTTGGAATTAGAAGATATCTCTGTTCCATGAAAGATGGAAAATAAAATCTGGATGGAATTTTGGAGAAAATTTTATTTTTAAATGGGATTTCTTTAATATTTCTTCATTCTATCAATCTATCAAAAATGTTATTATTTTCCTAACATTATAGGTTTATCTCAGTCTGTGAAATTTAGAAGCATAGGGGAAGAATGTACATGGAACAATAGAGTACTTTCATTTTTTCAAAACATTCATAAATGGTTCTGCCACTAACCCTTGAGTCATTGAAAGGTAAGGGTTGAATATATAATAAAGAAAGGCTGTTATAGGAGAATGCAATTTTTTTTCTAGTTGAAGAAACACAGTTTAAGAGGTGCATTTTTGGACATCACTGAAGAGTTACTGGTATCTATTGTTTTTTTGTGCAATGTAACATTTTTGATTGAGAGACAACTAAATAAAGCTTTGTCTTTGCTATGGTTGCATTCGGGTGTATTTATAGGGGGTGGAGGTTCTAGAGTCTGCTCTCATTTATACAGGAGCCAAGGATATATGATGATCACACACAACTAAATGAATATCAAAGTAGTGTCATACTTTCTACGCAAAATGTCAGTAATTAACGCTTCCTCCACTCTTTCCCCCTTTTTTCCTTCTTGCCTTGCACACACACTCAGAAATATATTACAATCTCTCCATGTAAGTTTGGTGGTAATAACTTAATTGAGAAAGATACTTATTTTCAAAATGTGATAAACCATATTATGAATTTTTAAGAGATTAAGAGGAGGATGAGAGAGAAATTTTTGTCCTATGGGATGTTTTCTCCTGAGGGTGTGGTGAAGAACAGAGCATGTATGAACCTTCCAATTCTCAATCTTCTTATGTTAGTATGCTTCTACTCCCAACCAGCAAGGAGGGTTTTGCTTTCTATAAGATTGTTGAAAACAAGTCAGATCCATTTTGCTTATTCTAGGTAAATAAGCATAATGTGCTTTACTTGGATTAAATAAAGATGTGCCCAATGTGAGAAAACCAGAACTGACATTTTACAGCTGGAAGGGACGTTGGAAATGAATCGGCACCACACCTACTTTAAGAAATTAAGAAACCAAGGATTGGAGAGGGTAAGCGATTCTCCAAAGTTATATGTATCGTTATTACAATTAAATAGGAGCTAGGATTAAAATTCAGTTGTCTTGATTCCAAGTCCAGTGTCTGTTCCACTATATCACATTGCTATGTGGGTTTTCCACAATGAGCACAAGCACACACACACACACACACACACACATTTCAGCTAATGCTACTAAAATGTTGCTAGTCTCATCTCTGAGTGTTGCTGAAATGACAGTTGTCCAACTGTGCTATTGACTTAAAGCTGTGTGTCCTTAATTTCAATTTTCTTAAATTAAAAAAGGTATCTCAGAAAAGGTGTACTCTCCCTTTGATATTAATCGTTATTTAGTATCCTACAATCATGATACTCTCTGTATACCTAAGAGTTTTAGAATCAGAACTTAATAGATCAAGTTTGTTGTATCTGGCTAAGGCTGCAAGTTGCGAAAGAGTTCAAGAAGACACAGAAAGATTGGCTAGTTGCTGACCACCCCAGATTACTGTGTGAGGAGTAGAAACTGGAACTTCTGGGTCTCTAGTCTCCTGTGAGTCCATGGGGGTGCAATAAACACTACTTTCCATCTCGCCTGATTCTACTGTTTTCCGGTACTTAAAATTAAGTCTTTAAATGTGTGTGTATGTATATATGTGTGTGTGTTTGGGGAGGATACCTTCCTTAGTTCTTAAAATTCACTGGGACTATTCCAATAAAAAGGGGAAATGTATGTCTGTCATGCTTTATAAATAACAGTGTTCAATATGGTCAGTTGCTGGTGGAGTAGTGCTAGCATCTTGTCACCTGGAATCATTCAACCCATCAACAAACATTGCTTCTGTGTATGATATGATGACCAAACCGACCAAATACAGCTACACCCAAAGTATGGATCTTAGGGTTGGCTGTCTTCCACATCTGTGAATGTCCTATTGTAACAACAACAGCAAGATTCTGTTGAAATGCTTATGCTAATGACCTTGAGCTATTTAATTTACTGATTGGCAAGAGTGCCAAGAACAATTCCTGGGCTTAGGGAGATGGAAGAATTTCAGCTTTTTCATACCTTCTTTAAATTTCCACGCTCTTCACTCTTAACACCACTCCCCCAAATCTTAACAACTTGGGCAAAGAGAGAAGAGAGAAGATTTTCAGAATCCTGGTTCTTTCACTGCTGCCCATGCACACTATCTGCTGTTCCCTGTAGTTTTCCACTGGGCTCTAAGCAGGGGGAGAAGAAACACTCTGCAGGTGACCTTGAGCTGCAGGCTTTGTGACTCCCTGCCTGCCTAAGGAAAAAAAGGAGGACTAAAGCAAGACATCCAACAATCACCATTAAACTCTCTAAACGACAGGGTCTGAGAGGACAGAGGGCAGGGAGGAGAGCTTCCTTTCAGCACATCAGCAGCAAATAAAGACACTTCTGTGCTGGTGGGGTTGCCAGGAGCCTTGCTCTTCTTCCTTTCTTTTGCTAGTGGGTCCTTTATTCTTTGTGCAGCCTGGTGAGAGTGCTTTGAAAAGTATAATGGGTTATACAAAACTTCAGATTCTTTCTATTTACTATTAATTTCCCCAGTAGTCAAGTGTAGATCCTAGAACTTATTGAGGAGCCATAACTATTAGTAACGTACATTGACACCAAGTTGCTAGTGAAGTTCCAGGTTTTTTAACCTTCTTTATAGAGAAAATCAGAAAAGATAAAAATTTGTTCAGGCATGGCTAGCAGCTAGAGTAATTTTACTTCCCTGTCAACCGTAAAGGCAAACACATACCACACACACCCTCTCCTGCCCTACCTCCCAATTCAGGAAATAAAACATATTTTTTAAAAACCTCAACTTATGGGCTATGTAATAGCCCTAATTTAATTAATCTGAAATTCTCAAGAAAGCAGTGTACCATTTGACATTTCTACTTGCAGTGAAAATATGAGATCTCTGTTACACCAACTGGAAGTTAAATACTGTTTCAGCATTCTTTCTGATTTATGATTCAGAGCTATAAGATAAATTCCCAAAGTTAATGTTAAAACAGTAGAGAGGCTCCTAGTTGTTGAGTTAGTTTAGCACTTTCACCCAACTTTATTTATTTATTTAAGCTTTTTATTTTATATGGGAGTAGAGTTGATTAACAGTGTTGTGATAGTTTCAGGTGTACAGCAAAGTGATTCAGTTACACATTTTCCCATTTAGGTTGTTACATTCACCCAACTTATTTAGATACAAGTGCGGTTGGCAATTTAGAGAGTTTATACTGAACTTGACACAGGGACCAAAGTTCAATACCAGCAACTACATCCTCCTCACTAAGCCTCCTTTCTATGCTCTGACAGGATATCTGTGGCTTATACAGAATTACATCTATTGTGCTTTTGCACCTGTTTTTACTGTTTCACTCAAATTGACTTTGATATAGAACCAAGATTCTCACTATTTCGTATGTTGTATATGGATGGATAGATAGATAAGTAGAATTATCTACCATTTGTCAGATAGAGTCCTAGTTACTTTCATGTATAATGCCCCCAATGACCCCATTAGAGAGTCAAGGCCACAGGCTGTAGGCGACTAAAAGCCTTTTCTAAGCTCACATAACTAGAAAGTATCAGAGAAAATTTTCAAAGCCAGAGTTCTGACTCCACATCAAGTTTTTGTTTGCCTCAAAGTGTCCCTCAGACATGTACTAGATACCTGGTTTACATATAAGCACTTGTAGAAATAAAAGAAATGTTACTATTATTTGTTGCGGGGGGCTCTTTCATGGTCCACGGTCCTCACAGAAAATTATCACTGCTCTCAGAACTTCAGGGTTTGGCCTTGTGCTGTTCCTAAGGCAGGACACAATGTACAGTCTCATCATCGCGTGTGGTCTGTCTCTTAGTTTCTCCTTTGCAGAGTGATCTGTGTGGAAGGAGCCCCACAGGAGTACTGAGATCAGTGCAGAATTCTCCAAGGATGTGGACATGAAGCTTTTTAAAGAAAAAAAATCTTCTTCCTTTATACCTTCCCTCAATGCTTAGAAGTGTGCCCTATGCCCATTGCAGTTACTACAATTAAAAGTCTTGAAAGGGAGGTGTCCGCTGTACTGGTGAGATGGGGCTAGAAGATGCTCTCCTCAGCTCCTTGCCTGGGTGGGCAAGTCAGGCTCTAGGGCTGGCAGAAATCCTCGTTTGAGGGTCCCACCGAGGTCCCTGGTCAGAGTGCTGCCCCTGAGGGAGCAGCTGCTTGGGACTACTGCTCGGGAGCTGCAGAATGCCTCTGGAATCCGACATGTTATCACTTTGGGACCGTTGGGCAGCTGCTCCTGACTTGGCCACATGAAGGCTTTCACTGTCCCAGTCTCTCAACTGAAGAGAACCAACACTATTAGCATATCTCTCACAACCATGAAGGAAAGGTATTTCAGTGAAGAGTATCAGGAGGACATATACAAATCCCAGACTGGCATGCGCAAGTTCTGAGGAATGGGGGAATAACCCAATGTATCTGGGGGACCTTTGGAGACAGCTGAGACAGAGCTACACAGGGCAGTGGCTGACACCCAACTCATAGCCCATCTTCTCCAGCCGTGTGGCTGACAGGGTCTTGGTGCTCCAGCCGGCTGTCAGGCCTGAGGCTCTGAGGTGGGAGAGCCGAATTCAGGACATTGGTCCACCAGAGACCTCCCGGCCCCACGAAATACCAGTTGGCGAGAGCTCTCCCAGGTATCTGCATCTCAATGATAAGACCCAGCTCCACTCAACAACCAGCAAGCTTTAGTGCTGGACACCCCATGCTAAACAACTAGCAAGACAGGAACACAACCCCACCCATTAGCAGAGAGGCTGCCTAAAATCATACTAAGTTCACAGACACCCCGAAACACACCACCAGGTGCAGTCCTACCCACCAGAAAGAGGAGACCCAGCCTCATCCACCAGAACACAGGCACCAGTGCCCTCCACCAGGAAACCTACACAACCCACTGAATGAACCTTACCCACTGTGGGCAAACACCAAAAACAATGGGAACTACGAACCTGCAGCCTGTGAAAAGGAAACCCCAAACATAGTAAGTTAAGCAAAATGAGAAGACAGAGAAATACACAGACGATGAAGGAGCAAGGTAAAAACTTACCAAACCAAAGAAATGAAGAGGAAATAGGTGGCCTACCTGAAAAAGAATTCAGAGCAATGATAGTAAAGCTGATCGAAACTCTTGGAAATAGAATGGAGAAAATACAAGAAATGTTTAACAAGGACTAGAAGAATTAAACAGCAAACAAACAATGATGAGCAACACAATAAATGAAATTAAAAATTCTCTAGAAGGAATCAATAGCAGAATAACTGAGGCAGAAGAATGAATAAGTGACCTGGAAAATAAAATACTGGAAACAACTACTGCAGAGCAGAATAAACAAAAAAGAATGAAAAGAATTGAGGACAGCCTAAGAGACCTCTGGGACAACATTAAACACACTAACATTTGAATTATAGTGGTACCAGAAGAAGAAGAGAAATAAAAGGGCCTGAGAAAATATTTGAAGAGATTATAGTTGAAAACTTCCCTAATATGGGAAAGGAAATAATGAATCAAGTCCAGAAAGCACAGAGAGTCCCATACAGGATAAATCCAAGGAGAAACATACCGAGACAAATAGTAATCAAACTATCAAAAATTAAATACAAAGAAAAAATATCAAAAGCAGCTAGGGAATAGCAACAAGGGAATCCCCATAAGATTAACAGCTGAATGTTCAGCAGAAACTCTGCAAGCCAGAAGGGAGTGGCAGGACATATTTAAAGTGATGAAGGGGAAAAACCTACAACCAAGATTACTCTACCCAGCAAGGATCTCATTCAGATTCAATGGAGAAATTAAAACCTTTACAGACAAGCAAATGCTAACAGAATTCAGCGTCACCAACCAGCTTTACAACAAATGATAAAGGAACTTCTCTAGGCAGGAAACACAAGAGAAGGAAAAGACCTACGATAACAAACCCAAAACAATTAAGAAAATGGTAATACGAACATACATATTGATAACTACCTTAAATGTAAATGGATTAAATGCTCCAACCAAAAGACAAAGACTGGCTGAATGGATACAAAAACAAGACCCATATATATGCTGTCTACAAGAGACCCACTTCAGACCTAGAGACACATACAGACTGAAAGTGAGGGGATGGAAAAAGATATTCCATGCAAATGGAAATCAAAAGAAAGCTGGAGTAACAATTCTCATATCAGACAAAATGGACCTTAAAATAAAGACTATTACAAGACACAAAGAAGGACACTACATAATGATCAAGGGATCAATCCAAGAAGAAGATATAAAATTGTAAACATTTATGCACCCAACATAGGGACAGCTCAATACATAAGGGAAATGCTGAAAGCCATAATAGGGGAAATCAAGAGTAACACAATCATAGTAGGGGACTTTAACACCCCACTTTCACCAATGGACAGATCATCCAAAATGAAAATAAATAAGAAAACACAAGCTTTAAATGAAACATTAAACATGATGGACTTAACTGATATTTATAGGACATTCCATCCAAAAACATCAAGTTCTCATGGAACATTCTCCAGGATAGATAATATCTTGGATCACAAATCAAGCCTTGGTAAATTTAAGAAAATTGAAATCTTATCAAGTATCTTTTCTGACCACAACGTATGAGACTAGATATCAATTATAGAAAAAAACCTGTAAAAAATACAAGCACATGGAGGGTAAACAATACACTACTAAATAACCAAGAGATCACTGAAGAAATCAAAGAGGAAATCAAAAAATACCTAGAAACAAAGGACAATGAAAACATGATGACCCAAAACCTATGGGATGCAGCAAAAGCAGTTCTAAGAGGGAAGTTTATAGCAATAAAATCCTACCTCAAGAAACAAGAAAAATCTCTGATAAACAACCTAACCTTACACCTAAAGCAATTAGAGAGATAAGAACAAAAAACCCCAAAGTTAACAAAAGGAAAGAAATCATAAAGATCAGATCAGAAATAAATGAAAAAGAAAATGAAGGAAATGATAGCAAAATTCAATAAAACTAAAAGCTGGTTCTTTGAGAAGATAAACAATATTGGTAAACCATTAGCCAGAAAAAAAAGGAGAAGATTCAAATCAGTAAGTAACAACTGACATTGCAGAAATACAAAGAATAATGAGAGATTACTGCAAGCAACTATATGCCAATAAAATGGACAACCTGGAAGAAATGGGCAAATTTGTAGAAAAGCACAACCTTCCTAGACTGAACCAGGAAGAAATAGAAAATATAAACAGACCAATCACAAGCACTGAAATTGAAACAGTGATTGAAAAGCTTGCAACAAACAAAAGCCCATGACCAGATGGCTTTACAGGCAAATTCTATCAAACATTTAGAGAAGAGCTAACACCTATCCTTCTCAAACTCTTCCAAAATATAGCAGAGGGAGGAACACTCCCAGACTCATTCTATGAGGCCACTAACACCCTGATACCAAAACCAGACAAAGATGTCACGAAAAAAGAAAACTACAGGCCAATATCACTGATGAACATAGATGCAAATATTCTCGACAAAATACTAGCAAACAGAATCCAACAGCACATTAAAAGGATCATACACCCTGATCAAGGGGCGTTTATCCCAGGAATGCAAGGATTCTTCAATATATGCAAATCAATCAATGTGATAAACCATATTAACAAACTGAAGCAGAAAAACCATATGACCATCGCAATAGATGCAGAAAAAGATTTCAGCAATACTCAACACACCTTTATGATAAAAACTCTCCAGAAAGTGGGCAACTCACCTCAACATGATAAAGGCCATATATGACAAACCCACAGCCAACATCATTCTCAGTGGTGAGAAACAAAGCATTTCCACTAAGATCAGGAACAAGACAAGGTTGCTCACTCTCACACTATTATTCAACATAGTTTTGGAAGTTTTACCCACAGCAATCATGGAAGAAAAAGAAAGAAAAGGATTACAAGTGGTGCTGGGAAAACTGGACAGCTACAGGTAGAAGAATAAAATTAGAACACTTCCTAACAGCATACACAAAAATAAGCTCAAAATGGTTTAAAGACCTAAATGTAAGGCCAGACACTATAAAACTCTTAGAGGAGAGCTTCCCTGGTGGTGCAGTGGTTGAGAGTCCGCCTGCCTATGCAGGGGACACGGGTTCGTGTCCTGGTCCGGGAAGATAACACATGCCGCAGAGTGGCTGGGCCCGTGAGCCATGGCTGCTGAGCCTGCACGTCCGGAGCCTGTGCTCTGCAAAGGGAGAGGCCACCACAGTGAGAGGCCTGCGTACCGCAAAAAAAAAACAAAAAAAACAAAAACCAAAAAACTCTTAGAGGAAAACATAGGCAGAACACTCTATGACATAAATCATAGCAAGATCCTTTTTGACCCTCCTCCTAGAGCAAGGGAAATATAAACAAAAATAAATAAATGATACCTAATGAAACTTTAAAGCTTTTGCACAGCAAAGGAAACCATAAACAAGATGAAAACACAACCCTCAGAATGGGAGAAAATATTTGCAAATGAAGCAACTGACAAAGGATTAATCTCCAAAATATACAAGCAGCTTAATATCAAAAAAACAAACAACCCAATCCAAAAATGGGCAGAAGACCTAAATAGACATTTCTCCAAAGAAGAGCTACAGATTGCCAATAAACACATGAAAGAATGCTCAACATCACTAATCATTGGAGAAATGCAAATCAAAACTACAATGAGGTATCACGTCACACCAGTCAGAATGGCTATCATCAAAAAAATCTACAAACAATAAATGCTGGAGAGGGTGTGGAGAAAAGGGAACCTTCTTGCAGTGTTGGGAATGTAAGTTGATACAGCCACTATGGAGAACAGTATGGAGGTTCCTTAAAAAACTACAAGTAGAACTACCATCTGACCCAGCAATCCCACTACTGGGTATATACCCTGAGAAAACCATAATTCAAAAAGAGTCATGTACCACAATATTCAATGCAGCACTATTTACAATAGTCAGGACATGGAAGCAACCTAAGTGTCCATCGACCGATGAATGGATAAAGAAGATGTGGCACATATATAAAATGGAATATTACCCAGCCATAAAAAGAAATGAAATTGAGTTATTTGTAGTGAGGTGGATGGACCTAGAGTCTGTTATACAGAGTGAAGTAAGTCAGAAAGAGAAAAACAAATACCATATGCTAACACATATATATGGAATCTAAAAAAAAGGTTCTGAAGAACCTCTGGACAGGACAGGAATAAAGATGCATATGTAGGGCAGGGACTTGAGGACACAGGGAGGGGGAAGGGTAAGCTGGGATGAAGTGAGAGAGTCGCATGGACTTATATACACTACCAAATGTAAAATAGATAGCTAGTGGGAAGCAGCCGCATAGCACAGGGAGATCAGCTCGGTGCTTTGTGACCACCTAGAGTGGTGGCATAGGGAGGGTGGGAGGGAGACGCAAGAGGGAGGGGATATCGGGATATGTGTATACATATGGCTGATTATTCACTTTGTTTTACAGCAGAAGCTAATGCACCATTGTAGAGCAATTATACTCCAATAAAAATGTTCAAAAAGAAAAAAGTCTTGAAAACATGCTGGAATTTTTCAGGTCTATTGTTTTTAGACCCACTTCTGTTTTGAAAAGCTTTAACACAGCTAACTCATGCTGGAAAGCTATTCCTGTCACTTGGTTTTCTGTTTGCCTTTAAGATGAGGAGGCATCACACATCACTTTCACCTGTCTGATGTTACCACGAGGTCCCATTCTTGCCACAGGTGCAACCCTCCCAGCACCACTTAGCATGAAGAGCTCCCCACCGGGCTGGTTGTCTGTCAGCCAGAACAGTGCCTTCCTCTCAGCCCTCAACTAAACAGATTCACTTCCCTGCCAACCCATGAGTTTTTTCAAACAAGCCGGTCACATCCTCATATGGGAACCAAAGATCACTCCCACCCTCTTGTTACTACAAAGCCTTCCCCCCAGGGCCCCTGCTTGTTCTGTTCCTGATTGCAACCCCAGTGTGGCTGTACGTGGTATGCAGTGTCATTCTCCCCCAGAATGTGAGTATATGTGACTATAACTGCTATTTTGTCTTTCCAATGTTTTGTGTTGTGCCTTTGACCATCTTGTACCATTTGGAATGGTGGATTCTTCCCTCACCAACAAGGTGAATAGGATGCAGTTAGAACAGAGTGTTAATTCAGTTTACTGAAGAGAACTTTAATGTCTATCAACTAACATTACTCATCAAAAGTGAGCACATTGTGTCTCTTTTCACTTTGATTGTTTAATTTAGTGACAATCTCTGTGTCCTGTGGGGCTTTGCAGTCAAATGTGGTGATAAAATTTGATTGGGTATAAATTTTGGATTTTGTCTTTTGACATGTCACTAATATTTCATAATAAAACCAATTTATTTAGCATAGATTGGGATCGGCCATGCAGTAAAACTCAGTCTCTTTTTATGCAGTTTGAATGTTTAGAACAACTCATTTTCCTCATTCACTGTTCTTGATGTTGGAGTTTGCTGATGCAATAAAACAGAAGTAATGATACTTTCCTTCTTGCAAATGTCTTTACTTTCCAAAACACTCACTCTGTATTTTCTAGGTATCAACAGATTTATAGTTTATGTGGACAATTTGATGGTGAGAGACATTATACTTTTTCAAAGTTCTTATGCAATCTTTTGACTACTCTAACGAATTTGGATTGATTAGTTAGCCCATTGGTTCTCAGCTGTGGGCAATTTTGCTCCCAGGGGAAAGTTGCCAATTTCTGGGGGCATTTTTGGTTGCCTGACTGGGGCAGAAGTGCTATGGGTGTTTACTGAGTAGAGACCAGGGATGCTGCAATGCATACTTCATTGCATAGAATAGCCCCCCATAATAATGAATTATCCAGCCAAATATATCCATAATATGGAGCTTGAATGTGATATTGGTCTTTGTCCCTGTGTCTCTGGGTCTGAAGTGGGTCTCTTGTAGACAGCATATATATGGGTCTTGTTTTTGTATCCTTTCAGCCAGTCTTTGTCTTTTGGTTGGAGCATATAATCCGTTTACATTTAAGGTAATTATCGATATGTATGTTCCTATTCCCATTTTCTTAATTGTTTTGGATTTGTTATTGTAGGTCTTTTCCTTCTCTTGTGTTTCTTGCCTAGAGAAGTTCCTTTAGCATTTGTTGTAAAGCTGGTTTGGTGGTGCTGAACTCTCTCAGCTTTTGCTTGTCTGTAAAGGTTTTAATTTCTCCATCAAATCTGAATGAGATCCTTGCTGTGTAGAGTAGTCTTGGTTGTAGGTTTTTCTCCTTCATCACTTTAAATATGTCCTGCCAGTCCCTTCTGGCTTGCAGAGTTTCTGCTGAAAGATCAGCTGTTAACCTTATGGGGATTCCCTTGTGTGTTATTTGTTTTTTTTCCCTTACTGCTTTTAATATGTTTTCTTTGTATTTAATTTTTGACAGTTTGATTAATATGTGTCTTGACGTATTTCTCCTTGAATTTATCCTGTATGGGACTCTCTGTGCTTCCTGGACTTGATTAACTATTTCCTTTCCCATATTAGGGAAGTTTTCAACTATAATCTCTTCAAATATTTTCTCAGTCCATTTCCTTTTCTCTTCTTCTTCTGGGACGCCTATAATTCGAATGTTGGTGTGTTTAATGTTGTCCCAGAGGTCTCTGAGACTGTCCTCAGTTCTTTTCATTCTTTTTTCTTTATTTTGCTCTGCAGTAGTAATTTCCACTATTTTATCTTCCAGGTCACTTATCTGTTTTTCTGCCTCAGTTATTTTGCTATTGATCCCTTCTAGAGTATTTTTAATTTCACTTATTGTGTTGTTCATCATTGCTTGTTTCCTCTTTAGTTCTTGTAGGTCCTTGTTAGATGTTTCTTGCATTTTCTCTATTCTATTTCCAAGATTTTGGATCATCTTTACTATCATTATTCTGAATTCTTTTTCAGGTAGACTGCCTATTTCCACTTCATTTGTTAGGTCTCGTGGGTTTTTACCTTGCTCCTTCATCTGCTGTGTGTTTTTCTGTCTTCTCATTTTGCTTATCTTACTGTGTTTAGGGGTCTCCTTTTTGCAGGCTGCAGGTTCCTAGTTCCCGTTGTTTTTGGTGTCTGTCCCCAGTGGCTAAAGTTGGTTCAGTGGGTTGTGTAGGTTTCCTGGTGGAGGGGACTAGTGCCTGTGTTCTGGTGGATGAGGCTGGATCTTGTCTTTCTGGTGGGCAGGTACAAGTCTGGTGGTGTGTTTTGGGGTGTCTGTGGCCTTATTATGATTTTAGGCAGCCTCTCTGCTAAGAGTGGGGTTGTGTTCCTGTCTTGCTAGTTGTTTGGCATAGTGTGTCCAGCACTGTAGCTTGCTGGTCGTTGAGTGAAGCTGGGTCTTGGCGTTGAGACGGAGATCTCTGGGAGATTTTCGCCGTTTGATATTACGTGGAGCTGGGAGGTCTCTTGTGGACCAGTGTCCTGAAGTTGGCTCTCCCACCTCAGAGGCACAGCACTGACTCCTGGCTGGAGCAACAAGAGCCTTTCATCCACACGGCTCAGAATAAAAGGGATAAAAAGTAGAAAGAAAGAGGATAAAATAAAATGAAATAAAGTAAGATAAAATAAAGTTATTAAAATAAAAAATCAAATATAATTATTAAGAAAAAAATGTTTTTAAAGTTAAAAAAACAATCTGTCGGACAGAACCCTAGGACAAATGGTGAAAGCAAAGCTATACAGACAAAAATCTCACACAGAAGCATACACATACACACTCACAAAAAGAGGAAAAGGGGAAAAAAATATATATCTTGCTCTCAAAATCCACGTCCTCAATTTGGGATGATTCGTTGTCTATTCAGGTGTTCCACAGATGCAGGGTACATCAAGTTGATTGTGGAGCTTTAATCCGCCGCTTCTGAGGCAGCTGGGAGAGATTTCCCTTTCGCTTCTTTGTTCATACAGCTCCCAGGGTTCAGCTTTGGATTTGGCCCCGCCTCTGCCTGTAGGTCGCCTGAGGGCGTCTGTTCTTTGCTCAGCCAGGACGGGGTTAAAGGAGCAGCTGCTTCGGGGGCTCTGGCTCACTCAGGCTCGAAGGAGGGAGGGGCACGGAGTGCGGGGTGAGCCTGCGGCGGCAGAGGCCAGCGTGACGTTGCAGCAGCCTGAGGCGCGCCGTGTGTTCTCCTGGGTAAGTTGTCCGTGGATCACGGGACCCTGGCAGTGGTGGGCTGCACAGGCTCCCGGGAGGGTAGGTGTGGAGAGTGACCTGTGCTCGCACACAGGCTTCTTGGTGGCGGCAGCAGCAGCCTTAGCGTCTCATGCCTGTCTCTGTGGTCCGCGGTGATAGCCGTGGCTCCAGCCCGTCTCTGGAGCTCCTTTAAGCAGGCTTCTTAATCCCCTCTCCTCGCGCACCAGGAAACAAAGAGGGAAGAAAAGTCTCTTGCCTCTTTGGCAGGTCCAAACTTTTCCCCGGACTCCCTCCCGGCTAGCCGTGGCGTACTAGCCCCCTTCAGGCTGTGTTCACGCCGCCAACCCCAGTCTTTTCCCTGGGATAAAACCGAAGCCCGAGCCTCGGCTCCCAGCCCCCGCCCGCCCCATCGGGTGAGCAGACAAGCCTCTCGGGCTGGTGAGTGCAGGTCAGCACTGATCCTCTGTGCGGGAATCTCAGTGCGGGAATCTCTCCGCTTTGCCTTCTGCACCCCTGTTGCTGCGCTCTTCTCCATCGCTCCGAAGCTTCCCCCCTCCGCCACCCGCAGTCTCCGCCCGCGCCTGCGAAGGGGCTTCTACTGTGTGGAAACCATTCCTCCTTCACAGCTCCCTCCCACTGGCGCAGGTCCCGTCCCTATTCTTTTGTCTCTGTTTTTTCTTTTGCCCTACCCAGGTACGTGGGGAGTTTCTTGCCTTTTGGGAGGTCTGAGGTCTTCTGCCAGCGTTCAGTAGGTGTTCTATAGGAGAGGTTCCACGTGTAGATGTATTTCTGATGTATCTGTGGGGAGGAAGGTAATCTCCGCGTCTTACTCTTCCTAAACTCTTAAGTATCTCAAATTACAAATTAAATTAGCCCTTCCTTTTTCTTTCTTTTTTTTTTTGATAGAACCTAGTACATTAAGGCTTAAATTGTAGGAGATAGAATAAATGTTGGCAAAAAATATCTTTTCTGGGCTAATTATTAACAATTTTAGAGGAATGCACCCTGTTTTAATTATGTTAGGATTCCTGCCCTTCATCACCCTCCTCTTTCCCTTCTAAGTTGTGCAGAGCTCTGACTGACTCATTAAACAATCTTTGGAAGGAGAGTCTGGGCTTAGAGGCAGAGATATGAGCTTGCCTGTGCACGTTAGTGAAAAAACACATTGAGAGCCTTGCCCACATTCGTGTTTCCATTACTGTTATTATTACAAATTCGGACTAAATGTGATGGCTCCTGCATGCCCACATGTATACATCATATTCATGTGAGCAGAATAAGCTTAGGAGACAATAACTTATATTAACTAAATAGCTATCATTCTCATTTCTTTGTTAATAACGTGATTCCTAGAAATATTTCTTGACTCCAGCAATTTTGCCTCCCTTACCCCTGCTAGTGATTCACACTTTGTATACAAGTGAATTTTGTCTGCTATTAGAATTTTGTTGCCCAATGAAGATCTATTGGAGAAGCTTTATTGCCCCTTTATAAGTAACTTTTTTGAAGTGTAATTTAAACAGCATAAAATTCACTTATTATAAGTCAATGATTTTTAGTAAATTTATATAGTTGTACAATCATCACCATAATCCAGATCTAAAACATTTCCATCCTCCAAAAAATATTTTCTGGGCCCATTTGTAGTCAGTCCTCACTATAACCCCAAGCCATGGGGAATCACTGATTTTTTTTTTTTTTTAAAGAATATGTTGGGGGTAGGAGTTTATTAATTAATTAATTTATTTTTGCTGTGTTGGGTCTTCGTTTCTGTGCGAGGGCTTTTTCTAGTTGTGGCAAGCGGGGGCCACTCTTCATCGTGGTGCGCGGGCCTCTCACTGTCGTGGCCTTTCTTGTTGCGGAGCACAGGCTCCAGACGCGCAGGCTCAGTAGTTGTGGCTCACGGGCCCAGTTGCTCTGCGGCATGCGGGATCCTCCCACGGGCTCGAACCCGTGTTCCCTGCATCGGCAGGCAGACTCTCAACCACTGCGCCACCAGGGAAGCCCTGATGTGTTGTTTTATAGATTTGCTTCAACTAGAAATTTTATATAAATAGTATCGTACAATATGTAGGCTTTGTGTCTAACTTCTTTCATTGACAATTTTTTTGAGGCTAATTCATGCTGTTGTACGTGTCATGAGTTCATTTTTATTGCTGAGTACAGTTTTATCCCACTTTGTTTATCCATTCGCCAATTTAATAGACATTTGGATTGTTTCCATTTTTTAATTTTTATGAATAATGCTCCTCTAAACATTTGCATGCAAGTCTTTGTGTGGAAGTACATTTTCATTTGTTGTGGGTAGATGCCCAGGAGTGGAATTACTGGGTCATATGGTAGGTGTTCGTTTAACTTTTAAAGAAAATACCAAAATGTTTTCCAAAGTTACTATACCATTTGACATTCCCACCAGCAATGTATATGATAGTTCCAGTTTCACCACATCCTTTCCAACGCCTAGTATTATCAATTTTTTTGATTATAGCCTTTCTGATGTGTCTGTAGTGTTATCTCTTTGTGGTTTAAATGTGTATTTCTCTAATGACTGGTGATGTTAAGCATCTTTAATTCGCCCTTCCTATATCTATTTTGGTGAAATGTCTGTGCAAATATATTGCATTAAGAAAACATTCAGATTTCTTACCTTTTCCTTTGTCTCTTAATGCCACTATTTTTCAGCTTCATAGGATGCCAATTAATTGATTTATGAGCTCTAAGAGTATACGCTTTTGAGGTATTTTAGTGAATTGAGGGGAGGTAAGAGAGACTAGCACTTTGGGAAAGTACTAACTTAAAGTTACAAAGCTATCTTAGTGCTTAATATTTGACTATTTCAAGGAACCCACTTAGATGATTTCCTAAATACAGCTAGTAGATGCTGGAAAACAATTATGGTGCCAGACTTAAATCTCAGAAGAGTTTGTTTATCTCAAAAGCTGATTTTGAAAAAAATTCAGAAGGAATTTATCTGAATGAAGTCTGATTAAAATATAAGAACTCTCAAAGGTAAAGTAATGAACTATCAAGCCATAAAAAGATATGGAGGAAACTTACATGTGTATTGCTAACTGAAAGAAGTCAGTCTCAAAAGGCTACCTATTATATGATCTAACTATATGACATTCTGAAAAAGGCAAAATTATGGAAAAAGTAAAAAATATCAGTGGTTATCAGGGGCTAGGGGGCAGGGAGGGGTGAATCGGTGGCGCACGGAGGAATTTTAGGGCAATGAAACTTCTGTATCATTCTATAATGGTGGATGCATGTCATTATACGTTTGACCAAACCCACAGGCTATACAACATCAAGCGTGAACCCTAATGTAAACTATGGACTTTGAGTGATAATGATGTGTCAGTGTAGATTCATCAGTTGAAACCAATGTACCACTCTGGTGGGGATGTTGGTAATGTGGAAGCTACATATGTGAGGGGGCAGGGGGTAATGGGAAACCTCAGTATCTTCTGCTCACTTTTGCTGTGAACCTAAAACTGCTCTAAAAATAAAGTCTATTAAAAAAGTAAAGCTGCATATCTAGGTAAGATATATTCCTTCCAATCCAAGCAACTTAGTGTCTGGACCACCTCCTGTTTACTTTTCAAACTTACTTTGTCAAATTCTTTATTTTGTAGATAAGTCACTTAGATGGTTGTATCCACTAGATTCTTCAGCAGCCTGTAGTTTTTATTGGTGTGTTTATTTGTTTGTTTTTTAGTTAAACTAAAATAGAAAGATAGTTCTTGCTCTGTAATCAAGGAGACATGGCTATATAACAATACTATCAATATATACCAATATTCTCTTTAGAAAAGTCTTAGTTTGGTTCACAACTTAGGAAATGCAGCAATACAGAATTTACTGGCCCACCATTGTTGGTTTGTTTTGCAAATTCATTCTTGGAAATTTATAAAGAAAATATTTTTTTCTTTTGACTTGTTAGCTAGGGTTTGTTCCCAGAATAACCTAATGGGAAAGAACTTGGACTCTTCTGAGCAGAACAGACCTGCTCGCAGTTAGAGGGATTTAGTACTGTTCCAAACTAAGTGTTTTGGCTCACTTTTCTCTGCCACATCTCAAGCCACAGTGAAGTTTTGAAAGAAGATGCCTATTGAAAACTGCCACACAATCCTGGGACCCCAGACTGTGATGCTTCTAAATATACTTGTTCTGTGCTTATAAAGCACAGACTGGCTCTGACTAATTTACAAAAATAAATCCCATTTCCATTGGACTGATTCTGTGACCTAATTCTGTGAGGACTAAGACCATATCTCCTGGACACCCTTGTTTCCTCAGAACTTGGCAAACAGCCATGCTTATAGAATATATTCAGTAATCATTTGCTGATTAAACAAACATTGATTGTTACCTTAACATTGTTAAATGTTAACACTGTGAAATGTTGAAGGAATATCTGAATACCTCACTGGCTCCCTACTAGAGAGACTATCTTCTGGCTCAGTGTTTTCAGGTTTCTTTAAATTTATTCCTTTTGGTGCAATACAGTTAACATGAAGAAACCAAGATTGCATGTTCTGGTATGGTGCTAACAACATTATAGACCATGTGGAATTACCAATACATAACTGTGCCATTTTAATTCCCCTGTAATTGTGCAAAAGTAGTTTATTCTACAAACATGCATTAGATTCGTAATGTATAAAACTACTATGCCTAGAAAAGGAGAGTACACAGAGGTAAACAAATAGTACAAAGGACTTAGTACAAGTGGAAGGAGTGAGGAAGGAAACGGAGAAAACGCTGATTGTGGAAAGAATCACCCTGAAACTTCCAAATGGGAAGATCAGTGATAAGGTCTACCTCAGTTTATACTCACAGAGGTGTAGAGCTGTGAGCAGAAAAGCAGATGGGGGCTTCCCTGGTGGCGCAGTGGTTAAGAATCCACCTGCCAATGCAGGGGACAAGGGTTCGAGCCCTGGTCCGGGAAGATCCCACATGCCGCGGAACGACTAAGACCTTGCGCCATGACTACGAGCCTGTGCTCTAGAGCCCACAAGTCACAACTCCTGAGCCTGCGCACCTAGATCCCGTGCTCTGCAACGAGAAGCCACTGCAATGAGAAGCCCATGCACCGCAACAAAGAGTATACCCCTCTCGCTGCACTAGAGGAAGCACGCACGCAGCAAAGAAGAGACAACACAGCCAATAAATAAACAAATGTATTGGAAAAAAAAAAAAAAGGGCTTCCCTGGTGGCGCAGTGGTTGAGAGTCCGCCTGCCGATGCAGGGGACACGGGTTCATGCCCCGGTCCGGGAAGATCCCACATGCCGCGGAGTGGCTGGGCCCGTGAGCCATGGCCGCTGAGCCTGCGTGTCCGGAGCCTGTGCTCCGCAACGGGAGAGGCCACAACAGTGAGAAGCCCGTGTACAGCAAAAAAAAAAAAAAGAAGATGGACAGAAGGAAATGATGCTCCTGAGTGGTGTACCTAATGTTCAAAGAGTGAGCCCTGCCCCAGCTCAAGGGAGCTGAAGTTGTTAGAATAACCTATACAGAGTTACAGACCTGTCACATGAAATTTTCTGAGCATAGATGTGTTAGTTTACCATATCACCTAAGTTTTTTCCAGAGTCTATTATGGGTTAAGATTTGAAGTTTATGGAAACCATGTTATTTTATTGGATAGAAATTAGATTGAAAATGTGTGGCTTGTATAAATAAAGATGTACCATTTTATTTTCTAATTTAGAAGAGTGTTATTCCAGAGGTTCACAAGTATTGCAGAAGACACCCCCCCATCTTTATTGTCTGTTAGTGAATGAAATTCGTCATCATTTAGTACTACCCTTTGGGAATAGGGCTACATAGGCTGTTGACATTTTTTTCAATTCAAACTGCACATTAAATTGTTAACAATATATTCCAGCACTGATATTTTTAATTAAACTTTTATTCTGAAATAATTATAGATTCATAGGCAGTTGTAAGATAGTACGGAGAGGTCCTGTGTACCCACTTTCCTGCAATTGTTACATCTTACCTGGTTATAGTATAATATCAAAACTAGGAATTCAGCATTGGCACAATGTGTGTTTATAGGTCTGTCTTTTTCTCTCATGGGTAGTTTGGTGTAACCACCACTGCAGTCAAAACACAGAACTGTTCTACCACCACAAAGTTCTCCCTTGTGCTACTGCCTGTTCGTCACAACCTTCCCCCTGCCATCTCATACCATCCCCCACCGAAGCAACTACTAATTTGTTCTCTGTATTTATAATTTTGTCATTTCCAAATGTTTTGTGAATAAAATCACATATTAGGAGATCTTAGAGATTGACATTTTTCATTCAGCATAATACCCTAGAGATTCACCCAATTCATTGTGTGTATTAATAATAGCTTATTCCCTTTAATTTTTGCAGAGTGTTCCATAGTATGAGTGCATTGAAGTTTGTTTCACCATCGAGGATCATTTTCATTGTTTCCATTTTTAGCCTAGTACAAACAAAGCTGCTATGATCAATTGTGTATAGGCTTCCTTGAGAACATTAGTTTCATTTGTCCGAGATAAATGTCCAGGAGTGCAAATTGCTGTGTTGTGTGGTAAGAGTATGTGTAGTATTTTAAGAAACTGCCCAAGTGTTTTTGGAGTGACTGTACCATTTTACATTCCTACCAGCAATGTGTGAGAGATCCAGTGTCTCCACATCCTTGCCAGCTTTCAGTACCATTGCTGTTTTTCACTTGAGTTGTCCTAATAGGTGTATAATTATGGTGGCTTTACATTTCCCTAACAGCTAGTGATGTTCAACATTTTTTCATGTGCTTATTTGCCATCAGTATTTCCTTTTCAGGAAAGTGTCTTTTCATGTATCTGTCATTTTTTAAATTGATTTTTTTTATGTTGAGCTCTGTAAATTAGTTATGTGTTCTAAATGTGAGTCTTTTTTTGGATGTGTGGTTTGCAAATATTTTCTCCTAGTCTATGGCATGTCTTTTCATCCTTTTAACAGGGTTTCTTGGTAAAGCCAAGGTATTTAATTGTGATTAAGTTCAATGTGTAGATTAATAACTAATTAATAATTAGTAATATTATTAATTATTATTTATTAATTAATATTATTTATTATTATATAATTATATAATTAGTAATATTATTATATTATATATTAATATAATATAGTATATTACTATATATTACTATATATAGTAATATATTACTATATATAGTAATATTATTAATTATTATTATTAATTATTAATAATAATAATTAATAACTAATGCTTTTTGAATTATGTCTAAGAACTCTTCACAAATTCCTGTGTCCTGAAGATTTTCTTCTATGCTATCTTCCAAAAGTTTTAGATTTTCGCGTTTTACGCTGAAATCTATGGTTCATTTTAGAGTTAGTTTTTGTAAAAGGTGTGAGATTCACACCTTTTTTGCATATAGATGTTCAGTTATTTTAGAACTATTTGTGGAAAAGTTTATTATTCTTCTGTTGAATTTTATTTGCACCTTTGTAAAAAATCAGCTGGCCTAACTAATGTGTTCCACTTATTTATGTGTCTACTGCTCTGCCAATATTGCATGATCTTGCTTACTGGAGCTATGGAATAAATCTTAAAATAGGATAGAGTAATTCCTCCCATTTTATTCTCATTTTTCAACTTTATTGAAAATAAATTAGTTCAAAATTATTTTCAACTATTCTAGTTCCTTTTCATTCCATATAAATTATAGAATAATCCTATGTCTTTAGAAAATTTCATTGAGGTTTCAATAGAAATTGCATTAAACCTGTATATAAATTTGGGGAGAATTAGCGTCTTCACTATCTTGAGTCTCCCAATCCGTGACTATAGTATATCTATCCATTTATTTAGAGATTTTTTTGAATATCTTTAATTATCATTTCAGGATACAAAACCTTATTGGATTTACATATAAGTATTTTTGTGTGTGTGATTGTAAGTGATATTGTATTCTTAATTTGGTTTCCACAAACTTGCTGCCATTGTATAGAAATATAATTTATTTTTATGTTTATCTTGTATTCTATGACCTTGCTGAACTTACTCATTAGTTATAGGAGTGTTTTTATAGTGTCCTTGGGATTTTCTATGTAGACTATTACAGCATCTACAAATAAGGACAGTTTTACTTCTTCCTTTTTGATCAACCCGCCCTTTATTCATTTTCTTACTTTACTGCACTGGCTAAAACAGTTGATGAGAGATGAAAGAACACATTGGGTGGTTAAGATCTTCTTCAGGGAGCAATGAGAAATTTAACTTGGCAAGAACAAAGGGTACATCTATGTTATCAAACTCTTGTATTAAACTCTTGATACGAGTGGAGGAAGGGACTGGAGAGGTGCTTTAGAGTTAGTTACAATGAGAAAGACCCCAAATGCCAGAACAAATGGCAGAAAGTAACACGACACATAGTATATGATGGCTACAAACCAAAGCTTTTCATAGATTATTTTTCTTACTTTTTCCCTCAAATTGGAAGGTATCACCCATATTTTACATTTTGAAACTTATTAGAAATTTATTCCCAATTAACAGTCTAGATTCTAAGGTTTTTAAAAAGTAAAACAGCAGAAAGTTTTCTTTTTGGCACTGGTTTTGAAGTTTTTATATATTTTTTAAAGCAAAAACAAAGTATGCTCTTCTACTTAAATTTATTATTTTTTTATTTTTCATTTTTTATATTCTCACCTTTGTTAAACAATAAATTCATACCTCCTTATAAATTCTCCTTGTCCAGAGTTATCATATGTTTCTGTTATAGAGAAATCTATTAGAAGATGTTTGAAGGAGCTTCTTCAAACCAAATCAAGGATAAGTGACCAAGGAAAATATTTCTGAATAACATATAAAGATTGACAAATTTTAGTACCCCATTTTCTTACTCACTATAAATAACGGTTGGTAGAAGAAAGTTGAAAATAACTGCTACTTTTAGCATATTTATTAAAGAGCTGTGTAGATGGAAATTTTGTCAAATGCTAAAAAATACAAATAAACAATAGACAAGCTGAAAAATGGGATTGTAGTGGGTGGTTGAAGCATCTTTCTGCTAAATCATGCCATGGATACTTCCTTCACATGCAGACTTGCGTCATTTCTTGCGGGATTTTTGTTGTCATGACAACAAGTTTTACAAGAGCATTTTCAGCTTCCATAGTTAGAAGTGCACAAAAAAGAGTGCACTGATACAATGCAATGATAAAATACAATATGATACAATGAACACAGGTGAGCCTTAGTTATTACATCTGAATAAAAGCTCCCTGCTTTATCACAGTCATATCCTTGAAAAAATTTTAAATGTGATACTTCTTCCCTTTTCAAAGAAAGGTCATTTTACTATAAAGTTTATTTCCTGAGAAAATGAGTTTAAAAGGCTCCAAGTTTTTCTCAGTTTAAATGCTATTAGATTGAAAGGTAATTTATGAGTAAGACATGATGACACCTAATACATGAGAGGACTTTGAAATTATATTCTATTTCTTGTAGAGATGAATTTTGATGATTACTAGTAAGCCTAATATAGTTGAAAATATAGGTTGAACATGAAAATACTATTAAGAATGTGATGGTAATCTGCACTGGGCAAATTATTTTATCTTACTTGAAAGTCTCATTAATATAAAAAAAAACCCTCTCAGGTTGTCTTGTTTCTCTTTTGCAAATAACTCCAAGATAAATGGAGAGTCTTTCTTTGTGTTAATTTTAAATGTGTACACCAATAGAGTGTTTTGTAGCTATGCATTAACAGATAATCATCTTCAAATAATCAACACATAAAGTTTTATCTTGGAATGTTCATTATCATCTTATTTCTAAATAGAGGTAATAGGCGAAAACTCAATATTTTGTGCTCTTTAAAAGCATTTCTTTAATATTCAAATTTCTTGAAGAATTACAAATCATTATTTGAACCAGGAGTATGACTGTATTATAGCAGCTTAACTGGGCCCAAATTTTAGCGCCTTTTTCTCTTCTTCATATTACTTTAAGAATGCTTTTTCTGACTCCAGCTATGTCTCCAATCTATCTTAATAAAAATATTAATATTCTGAAAGGATTCATTTTTATGATCATTCTAGCTTATCAATTAGAATATTATATACAGTGTATAATAAATTGCAGCTAGAACTTGAGGAAACTGCATAGCTCAGTGATTAAGAATGTTCACTCTGGGGTAAGTCTCACTGGGTTCTAGCCCTAGCTCTATCATTTAGTAGGATGTAATCTTAGGCAAGTCTTTTCACCTGTAGGCATTTTGTTTCCTCTTATCCAAAATAGGGCTAGTATAGTTATTCTAGAGCCTTCTGGAACTCATGTTCCTTTTAGTTTTCAGATTCATCTTCCCAAGGTGAGATTTTAATTCTCATTATCAAAGATGGCTACTAGAGCCCATTTCATCTACATTCCAAGCAGTGGATATAGGGGAAAGAAGGGAGAAGACATGGGCCCCATACTTTTAATAGACATACTATACAACACTTCTGATTACATCTCATTGGCCAAGACTGACTTACAGACCCTATTTAGGTGTAAGAATGACTGGGATATGTTGAATTTTAGCAGGGTGGCAATATGGTTGGCCAAATATACTGGGTTACTTTTGCTAAATAGAAATAGCAGAATGGATTTCGGGAGATAATTTCCAACACAAATTCCTAGTAAAATGTTTATAATGCTGCTTTACACTTAATATTCCAAAGTAGTATGTGAAATGACTGAATGCTTCAATTAGGAAAGTACTTGGTAAAACCATCTTTTTCCTCGGTGTACAAAGGCACAGAGCTGATTCCTTTAATGGGTTTGTACAAAGATATTTCTTCAAAATCTGTTATTTGTGAAATATTAAGTTTGATGCTGCTAGGGCTGTAATAGTAAGATACACTCCCCACTTTTATTGGGGTGGTGGGTGAAATAACTAACCATTGTTTAAGGAATGATATGGTAAGTGCTATAAAGGATCTATAAAGGTTTGGATCTCAAGGGAAAGTAAGTGAAACCTGGAATTGGATGGATGGATTAGAATAGAATAGAATTCCAATGGCTATTGCATTGAAGGGTGGCATTGGGGGAGAGGTAAAGATAAAATATATAACATAAACACAGTTATGGATGTGGGAAATATTAATTAATGACATTAAATTAATATTAATTTATATTAATAAATTAATATTAATTAATATAAAAATTAATGACATTAATTTGGGGGAATGGCTTGACTACACCATGCATGTATTGGAGAGGAAGACATAAAGCTTAGGGAGGCTAGAATAAAGAGGGCATTACATGCTTTACTAAATGGAAAATGTGTTCTAAATTCATTTTAAAAATGGTGAGCCATTGAAGGTGAAAGCAAGAGAGTGACATGATTAAAATTATGTCATAGGATAATGAATTTCACTATAATGTATAAAGCAAATTAGAGACAATGAGAAATGGAGGCAAATAAAGTATACACTTACCCAAATAGAAACGTACAGATGAGAAGTGAACAGGACTTGGATGAGTCAGGAAAGGTACTGGAAATGATAGTCCAGACCAGGTTTACAGATGTTTATGGGGTCAAACTCTGTGGGTTCAAATCCTCCTTAGCTAATTACTAATGGAGTCAACATGGACAGGTGACTTAACCTCATTGCATCAGGTTCATCATGCACATGACGATAGCACCTGCCTCATTGGGTTGTTATGATGATAACATGATTGAATACCAGTCCCTGACTTGTGGTCAGTAATTTGTGTTAGTCACCACGATTGATATAATAATAAGCATTATTATTTGTTAATTGTTAAGTGATTGTAGGGGTCGAGAAGATAGAGGCTGGCAAAGAATATGGAGGAAGAAGAGCAACAGAGAAGGAGCAATGGCTTAGAGTCCACGAGCAGAGGGAAACTTTGTTTCTAGAGTTATAACCTTCCTATGAAGAAGACCAAAAAAATGCCAATAGTTTTGGAAAATAGAACTGCTGAGGTAGCAGAGTCAGTAGAGAAGTTAATGGCAGAACCCAGACTTCGAGGGCTTAAGAGGTAAGAAGGTAGTGAAAAAGCAGAAGCGAATAAATTTATCCTATTTGTTTAAAAACAATTGGTACTTAAGGAAAGGAAAGGAATAAGATTAAGTAGCTAAAGCTGATAACAGAAGAGAGAGAAACTTTTTTAAGATGGGTTTATTTGTTTCTGTATGTTGGGGAAAGGTGAACATGTTGAGAGGTTGTATTATTCTGACAGCTTTTTTCAAGACTTTCCAGGAAAGCATTTTACAAGAGAACCTGGATGTACCCACAGAGGTTTTGCTTTTGTTTCTCGGTTTTTTGTTGTTGTTGTTGTTGTTGTTTTTATGATTCATAGCCTTATCACCATTTAGAGGAAAGGCAAGAATATTGTTACCAATGGAGGCTTGTGATCATCTTGTGAAGTTTTTTGTATGCTTGACGGTTGTTAAATCTTTATTTTCAATAACATATGGATGATAATTTAGCAGTGTTCTGTTTCCACAGTTATTTTTCTTTCATCAACCAATAAATGTTCGTTGGTCCTTTATTCTGTGTAGGCAATGTTGGTGCAGTGGGAAACAGAAATAAAGGATCTCTGTTTCATTGTGTGTAGGAGACAGTTGGAATCTGGGTAAACACACTTCCTAAAACATTAGAGAAATATGCTCTAGAGTTTTTTCTAAAAAAGCACAATTTGTGTTATTTGTTTATTTTGGTAGGAAGTTCATGTAATTTGCTTAAAGCCTTTAAATTGTTTCAGCTATGTTTTGTCTGTGATTAATTTATTCCAAAAAATTTAAGAGTGTTACAAACAGACACACATATACACACTTCAGTAATGTGACTCATTTGAGAAAATTTCTGTTAGAATTACAGAATATTTTAAAAATGATATTCTTTTATTTTCAAATAACTAATATGATTGCAATTCACTGCTAAAAGCATTGATAAGTAGAAAACACACCAGACCCTATTTTTTTTTTTTTTTTTTTTTTTTTGCGGTACGTGGGCCTCTCACTGTTGTGGCCCCTCCCGTTGTGGAGCACAGGCTCCAGATGCGCAGGCTCAGCGGCCATGACTCACGGGCCCAGCCGCTCCGCGGCATGTGGGATCATCCCGGACCAGGGCACAAATCCGTGTCCCCTGCATCGGCAGGCGGACTCTCAACCACTGTGCCACCAGGGAAGCCCACCAGACCGTATTTTAAAATGTGACTTTACCATTATTATCAGTTACCTACAAGTAGTTTAAGGCTGAATTACAGAGATACAAATATGGAATTATCCTAAGTGACAGTGTCTTGCTGCATGTTGACATGCACAAGAGAAGTGTTGTGGTCCTATCTTTGCAAGTATGACTGGTGGTAATTATCATCTGTGTGTGAAGCTGTGGCTCAGATGATCAATACCAAGTGGGTGGGCCTCACCACACTGTACCCATCCTACATTGATCCTTGATTTGTGGTTGAAACCATTGTCCACTATAATTTTGCATCAGATAAATTGCATACATACTTTTGTGGTTTAGGGTTACTGATATGTCTTATTTAGAATCTGTATTCTCAATATTTACGCTGTGGAAGACAGGTTGTAACCAAAACACTCTGTTGCTAAATATTCCTTACACCTCAGTGAGCAACAGGGCCATTAGGAAACCTGGAGATGCAGTCTTACAGACAACACAATATGCTTACCATCACAATTCCTACAGGCTTACTTGAGGCCAAAAAGTAAGGTCATACCATACATTCTGTCTGCTCAGTTGACTACTTCTACAGTCTCATGTCCAGACCTGAGCCTAGAAATGACTCTTAATTAAGTAAAGTATGTCTTTGGTTCTCCCAGGAGCTCTTTCTCCTCTTCATATCCTCTCTTTCTTATAATTTCCTATAATTAGCCAAAGGCTTAATTTCTATGTAGAAATTCTTGACACTACACAGAGGTATATGCCTTCTTAACAGAGAACATCTTTCATATATCTTGTGAAAACTAAATCAAACCAAACAAAGCAAAAACTATGGTTATTTTGAGTAGGCTGTAGTTTTCCACAGCTATATGTTTGTTGCTATATCTTGATGATATATACATACATTACTATATTTCTTCTTAACCTGAAAGCCCTAAATTCAACTTACTAAATCTCTGTACATCAGTATAGAGACATCTGAATATCTTCTGACCGCTTTCTTATACTTTCTTCATTGATAACCTTTACATACTTCAAAGTAGTTGTTTTAAAAGATGCAATTGGTAATTTTGTTTCTTGGTCTCCATTTTTATTTTTACTTGGAAACCCCATATTTCGGATCATCAAAATATGTAGAAATTCCTCTCCAGAATTTTAGGGAGGAAAACTTCTCCTATTTTCTGGACTCTTCATTCTTCTTTCTTCCTTAGTTGAACTCCTACAGCATGATAATGACTCCCTGGTATCTAGGATAAATCATGGCATTTGGCAAGAGAGATTTGGGAAGCTCTGATCTAATACCCTGGGAGACAGATGAAGGTCACCTAAGAGTCTTCTCTGACCTTATGTCCTAGTTCGTGCTCCCAAACTAGGTCACTCCCTGTTTCAATTTTCTCATTCCTTAAACCTGATTCCTGGGCTTGGTGTCCTGCCTTCATCCCTGACTTGATCTTGGCACTTTCCCATCAGTCATGTATTCTTGCCCTCAAACTCCAGGCTACAGCAATGGTCCTGCTATCTGTTCACAAATTCCACAGTGTCCCATTACCCTGTCCAAAACCTCATAGTGCTCTGTGTCTGTGTGCTTTTAAGAGATACTCTTTCTACTAGAGGCTGAGGCCAATATCTTACTACCTTTAGTTCTCCTTGTTCCCTCTCTTCACCTATTTAGTCAGTTGCCACATAGTGTAGGTTTTTTGTTCACCATCTCAAAGGTGTCCCTAACTTACCCCATGGCTGTTGCTCTGATTCAGGCCCCCATTATCTCTTATATGAATATTATAATACAAGTGATCTTATTAGCACTGATGGTCTCTCCTTTCAACTGCTGTAAGTCCATTCTTCTGTGAAAACATTCATGATCTTCACTGAAAGAAGTAGTCCCTTCTCCTTTGCTATCTATCTACGTAGTGTCTCTATGAGAGTAATAATTACACTGTATCAAAGCAGTATTTGTATGTATGTCTAGTGCTATTCTAAGAGCTTTACAAGTATTAACTCATTTAATACTTACGAAAACCTTATTCTACTTTTACATGTGAGAAAACTGAGGCATAGAGATGTTGTCATGTGTCCATGGTACCTACCTAATACCACAACAGAGTCACAATTTGACCTGGAAGTCTAACTTTGGAGACTTTCACAACCTCTCTAATTAAGATTAATTATTATATCCTCTTCAAGGATATTCATAAATATTCAACAAATTGTACATAAGCTGGCAAGAATAATCTGGGCTTCTTACTTTAAAGAAACTTTCTATTTTGAGTACTAGATGCTGTTTTAACAGGTTTGTTTTCTCTGCTTCAGTAGAGATGAAGTATCTTTGGATATTAGTTATATTAGTGATTTTTTCATCTAATCTAGGCAAGTTATTAATAGTTCAGGATATACTACCTTGAAATAACTAGTCTTCAAGAAGGAGAAAATAGAGTTAAGAATGGTGGAGGCGGCTATGAAGTACCAGAAGGCCTTGAAAGTAAGCACCATATTTTATGTGTATATAAGAAGAAGTAGGCAGAAGGTATCTGAGGTCAAAGACAAGGAGAGGCAGTAAAAATAGAGAGAAAAGGAGAAGCAAAGAGAAGGATCATTTCAGCTTGCTCAGAGGAAAGCAATGGATTGTAAACTGTGAACTCTGCATTTGTCCTTTTGGACTGGAAATGCCACTACTATTAATTGGACACTAGCATTTTATAAAGAATTATAGTAATTTAGTAGGATGTATCTTCTATTGAGTTGGTGTAATGTCAAGAGATGGGGAGAAATGAGAGAAATGCATTTCTAAGGGAAAAAATTGTTAAGTAACCTCAAAATTTCTCCCATAATATTCACTCATGTGATGATTAACTATGACAAGTTTGAAACCTGAACAAAGTTTCAGTTGAATTATTTATCCAAATTTGGTCCAAAGGCAGATTAATATGTGAAACTCTTTCCATTGTCACCAAGAGAGAAATGTTACTCTAAAAATAGCGACTATTAAAACATGTGCTATACTGTGGATAGAAAGTGTCATTCTCCTTGCTGTGCTTTTAATATCTGTAAATATGATCCCCATGGCATATTATCCACCAGGACTATGTTATTTCACCATTGGTGACGTACTTCTTTACCTCCCATTCATTTATTTGATTAGTAAAAAAAATGAGGGTTAAGGATGGCAATTACTATAAACATTGTCAATAACCAATACTTGAGACCCTTTGTACGTGAGGAAAGATCCTTCTAAAGAAGCGTTTGAATCATCTCTCTACTTCCTCTATTCGTGTGTAAAAGCATGGATTTTACAAGCATAGAAGATGAAAGAAGGGGCAAATAAATAGAAGTTTTGCTCTATTAAACTATGACCATGACTTCCTTTTTAACTTTGTTTTTCCATAGGGTATTGCACACCCCTATAAAATATAAAATGAAATGCTTTGGATTATCCTAGTAGCCATGCTTGTCTATGAGGCAACCAAAAGTGGCTCTATTTGCTGATTCCCTATCATTAAATAAAAACACAACAAAAACAAACAAAAAAACTCCTGAATCCTGCATCTGCTCTATTTATATATCCTTTGTGTAGCAGGCATGCCCAACGTGATTATATCCTTATTCAAGGCTGATAATTCATTATTCGCAAAAGAAAATAGCTGTTTTTCAAAGATTAGTTCTTAGTATTTATTAAGTCCATATTCTGATGCCAGAAAAAAAGGGAAATACATCAAGCTGAACCGATGGTGAAAGGGATGGAGGTGAAAATCACAGATGGCATGAATCATTTGGATCTCTTGGTACCCAATCAGCATTCAAACAAGGGTTTGGGCAAACAGGTACCTCTCCACCTCTTCCTCCTGGACTCAGAATATCTTTGAACCACACTGGATGGTTTTCACAAAGCAGCTGGGCAAACTGCCTTCAATCAAGAAAGCTAGCCAGGGCTGCTAGGGGTGGTATAGTTCTGGTTTGTTCCCTATGAAGTATAATGAATGAAGATTATCATTTTAAGAAATCTTGGATCTTCCCTAAACAAAACTCAAATTATTGAGCATTTGGAACAGGCTAACTACTAAAAGTGATCAATTACTCATGGCATATGCAGAACTGATCACATCTAGGCCTCTGAGGGCCCTTTCCAAGCTGGTTCAGTTTTATTTCTCTGGTGTGAGTGCCTGACATACTGCAGTCTCAAAACTTGGTTTATTTTAGACAGTGGTGTGCTTAGAGTAGTTGACCTCTGGAGCAGATCATTTTTTTTTTAATACCTTCCTTATTCCTCTGTAGAACAAAAAATTTATGGTAATAATATAATAATCAAAAATAATTATTTTAAGATTCTTTCTTTAGTTTTATAACAAAAATTAACAATTAAAAGTGAAAGACAAAAACTGATTTAAAGAAATTATTCAAATTCAGTAAAACGTTTTACCTATGAACTAAAACTTGCTCTTAAAAAAAAATATTATATCTCACATGTCACACTTTGTTTCACTGTTTTAAACTGTAAATGCAAATAAAAACAAATTACAAATATATTCTATGCATATAGAAAATATGTGTAAAACTCAATAGTAACTGTAGGATTTGTTTAGAACTTAGGTAAACAAAATAGTTTGTGAGAGATATATTTATCACTGATGTTAAGAATTGACAATGAATGGTGCTAATGAAATATAGACCCTATTTTAGTTGGTTTTATTATTATTTTTCAATTCTGTAGAGTCAAAGCATCCTCTTATTCTCTTATTGCTGTGCCAGGACAGACCTCTCGAACACTAGCCTTGGTACCACTCGGCTTGAGAAGATTCCCAGTATCTCAAATTAGCATCCCCTATGCCCTTCCACATAATTGAAAGTACTTAAGGTCAAGTGAGTACTTTTTGGTGTGCGCAGCCTGTCATTCTTCCTCCTTGCCCACACACATCTCTTTCAAATGGCACTATAAATGATCTTCATGGGATCAGAACTTTTACTATTAACATTTCTTTCTGAAACACCCTGTGAGAACTGTAGTTCTCTTTGATCTAACAGCCAGCCTGAGGGTAATAGATAATACTGGCCATGATGTGATTTATCCCCACGTTTCTTTTAGAATTCAGTTTAGCCCAATTCTCTGCTGCACACCAAGCTTCAGGCCTAAGAAACCTAGAGATTTCTCTTTGCTCATAGCAGGACTAGAAGACAGGTTTTCCTGGTCCAGATTAAATGCATTAAAATTACACATAGATGAAAGTATAATGATCTAACATTCATTTTAAAGCTGTTACCTCCACTGAAGGGGAACAGAAAATAGACTATCTAAAGAAAGGAACATGCATAAATATCATGTTAATAGCTTTCTTGCTGGTTAGGACACAGTGAGCAAATAAAAGTAAGTATAATAATTCACTGTAAGACAGAGGATATTAAAATGAATCATTACCAAAATGGGGCCAAAGCCAGTACTGCTGAAGTAGATTCCTCTTGCAAACTTTATCATGTCTTGACAGTGAGAGTTTTTATTTGCTGAGTATTGAATATCTATATTTACAGAAATTGTTATTGTTAAGCATGGGATCTAATAATCCAAAAGGCCAGAAAGCTGCATGCTTTTCAAAAATCTCCATTCTGGCTATAAATAGCAGGTAATTGTGTGAGAGTCCTCTTGTACTTCTTTCAAACAAGTGTGTATGTTGGTGGGGGGCGAATGAGTAGAGGGTTGCGGCAGGATACACATCTGTAACCTCATTAACGTTTTTTTTTTTTTTTGAATTTTATTTTATTTATTTTTTTAAAGAGCAGGTTCTTATTAATTATCATTTTATACAAATCAGTGTATACATGTCAATCCTAATCTCCCAATTCATCCACCACCAACCCCCACCGCTGCCACTTTCCCCCCTGGTGTACAAACGTTTGTTCGCTGCATCTGTCTCTCAATTTCTGTCCTGCAAACCGGTTCATCTGTACCATTTTTCTAGGTTCCACAGATATGCATTAATATACGATATTTGTTTTTCTCTTTCTGACTTACATCACTCTGTATGACAGTCTCTAGATCTGTCCACGTCTCTACAGATGACCCAGTTTCATTCCTTTTTATGGTTGAGTAATACTCCATTATATATCTTCTTTATCCATTCATCTGTTGATGGGCATTTAGGCTGCTTCCATGTCCTGGCTTTTGTAAATAGTGCTGTATTGAACATTGAGGTGCATGTGTCTTTTTGAATTATGGTTTACTCTGGGTATATGACCAGTAGTGAGATTGCTTGGTCATATGGTAATTCTATTTTTAGTGTTTTTTTTTGTTTTTTATTTTGCGGTACGCTGGCCTCTCACTGTTGTGGCCTCTCCCATTGCGGAGCATGGGCTTCAGACACGTAGGCTCAGCGGCCATGGCTCACGGGCCCAGCCGTTCCACGGCATGTGGGATCTTCCCAGACCGGGGCACGAACCCGTGTCCCCTGCATCGGCAGGTGGACTCTCAACCACTGCGCCACCAGGGAAGCCCTATTTTTAGTTTTTTTTAAGGAACCTCCATACTGTTCTCTATAGTGGTTGTATCAATTTACATTCCCACCAACAGGGCAAGAGGGTTCCCTTTTCTCCAGCATTTGTTGTTTGTAGATTTTCTGATGATGCCCATTCTAACTGGTGTGAGGTGATACCTCACTGTAGTTTTGATTTGCATTTCTCTAATAATCAGTGATGTTGAGCAGCTTTTCATGTGCTTCTGGGCCATCTGTATGTCTTCTTTGGAGAAATGTCTATTTAGGTCTTCTGCCCATTTTTGGATTGGGTTGTTTGCTTTTTAGTATTGAGCTGCATGAGCTGTTTATATATTTTGGAGATTAATCCTTTGTCCATTGATTCATTTGTAAATATTTTCTCCCACTGTGAGGGTTGTCTTTACGTCTTGCTTATGGTTTCCTTTGCTGCACAAAAGTTTTTAAGTTTCATTAGGTCCCATTTGTTTATTTTTGTTTTTATGTCCATTACTCTAGGAGGTGGATCAAAAAAGATCTTGCTGTGACTTATGTCAAAGAGTGTTGTTCCTAGGTTTTCCTCTAAGAGTTTTATAGTGTCTGGTCTTCCATTTAGGTCTGTAATCCATTTAGAGTTTATTTTTGTTTATGGTGTTAGGGAGTGTTCTAATTTCATTCTTTTACATGTAGCTGTCCAGTTTTCCCAGCACCACTTATTGAAGAGACTATCTCTTCTCCATTGTATATCCTTGCCTCCTTTGTCATAGATTAGTTGACCATACGTGTGTGGGTTTACCTCTGGGCTTTCTATCCTGTTCCATTTATCTATATTTCTGTTTTTGTGCCAGTAGCATATTGTCTTGATTACTGTAGCTTTGTAGTATAGTCTGAAGACTGGAAGCCTGTTTCCTCCAGCTCCGTTTTTTTCCCTCAAGACCGGTTTGGCTATTCAGGGTCTTTTGTGCCTCCTAAAAATTTTAAGATTTTTTGTTCTAGTTCCGTAAAAAATGCCATTGGTAATTTGATAGGGATTGCATTGAATCTGTAGATTGCTTTGGGTAGTATAGTCATTTTCACAATATTGATTCTTCCTATCCAAGAACATGGTGTATCTCTCCATCTGTTTGTTTCATCTTTAATTTCTTTCATTACTGTCTTATAGTTTTCTGCATACAGGTCTTTTGTCTCCCTAGGTAAGTTTATCCCTAGGTATTTTATTCTTTTTGTTGCAATGGTAAATGGGAGTGTTTCCTTAATTTCTCTTTAAGATTTTTCATCACTAGTGTATAGGAATGCAAGAGATTTCTGTGCATTAATTTTGTATCCTGCAACTTTACCAAATTCATTGATTAGCTCTAGTCATTTTCTGGTGGCATCTTTAGGATTCTCTATATATAATATCATGTCATCTGCAAACAGTGACAGTTTTACTTCTTCTCTTCCAATTTGTATTATTTCATTTTCTTCTCTGATTGCCGCTGCTAGGACTTCTAAAACTATGTTGAATAATAGTAGTGACAGTGGACATCCTTGTCTTGTTCCTGATCTTACAGGAAATGCTTTCAGTTTTTCACCATTGAGAATGACGTTTGCTGTGGGTTTATAGTATATGGCCTTTATTATGTTGAGGTAGATTGCCTCTATGCCCACTTTCTGGAGAGTTAGTATCATAAATGGATGTTGACTTTTGTCAAAAGCTTTTTCTGCATCTATTGAGATGATCATATGGTTTTTCTTCTTCAATTTGTTAATATGGTGTATCACATTGATTGATTTGCATATATTGAAGAATCCTTGTATCCCTGGGATAAATCCCACTTGATTGTGGTGTATGATCCTTTTAATGTGTTGTTGGATTCTGTTTGCTAGTATTTTGTTGAGGATTTTTGCATCTATATTCATCAGTGATATTTTCTGTAATTTTCTTTCTTTGGAGTATCTTTGTCTGGTTTTGGTATCAGGGTGATGGTGGCCTCATAGAATGAGATTAGCAGTGTTTCTTTCTCTGCAATTTTTTGGAAGAGTTTGAGAAGAATAGGTGTTAGCTCTTCTCTAAATGTTTGATAGAATTCACCTGTGAATCCATCTGGCCCTGGACTTTTGTTTGTTGGAAGATTTTTAATCACAGTTTCAATTTTATTACTTGTGATTGGTCTGTTCACATTTTCTATTTCTTCCTGGTTCGGTCTTGGAAGGTTATACCTTTCTAAGAATTTGTCCATTTCTTCCAGGTTGTCCATTTTATTGGCATAGAGTTGCCTTTAATAGTCTCTTAGGATGCTTTGTATTTCTGTGGTTTTGTTGTAACTTCTCCTTTTTCATTTCTAATTTTATTGATTTGAGTCCTCTCACTCTTTTTCTTCATGAGTCTGGCTAATGGTTTATCAATTTTGTTGATCTTCTCAAAGAACCAACTTTTAGTTTTAGTGATCTTTGCTATTGTTTTCTTTGTTTCTATATCATTTATTTCTGCTCTGATCATTATGATTTCCTTCCTTCTGCTATCTTTGGGTTTTGTCTGCTCTTCTTTCTCTAGTTCTTTTAGGTGTAAGGTTAGATTTTTTATTTGAGATGTTTGTTGTTTCTTGAGGTAGGATTTTATAGCTATAAACTTCCCTCTTAGAACTGCTTTTGCCGCATCCCATAGGTTTTGGATCGTCGTGTTTTCATTGTCATTTGTCTCAAGGTGTTTTGTTATTTCCTCTTTGATTTCCTCAGTGATCTCTTGGTTATTTAGTAACGTTTTGTTTAGCCTCCATGTGTTTGTGTTTTTTACATTTTTTTCCATAATTGATTTGTAATCTCATAGTGTTGTGGCCAGAAAAGATGCTTGTTATGATTTCAGTTTCCTTAAATTTACTGAGGCTTGATTTGTGACCCAAGATGTGATCTATCCATGCACACTTGAGAAAAAAGTATAATCTGCTGTTTTGGGATGGAATGTCCTATAAATATCAATTAAATCTATCTGGTCTATTGTGTCATTTAAAGCTTATGTCTCCTTATTAATTTTCTGTTTGGATGATCTGTCCATTGGTGTAAGTGAGGTATTTAAGTCCCACACTATTATTGTGTTAATATCGATTTCCTCTTTTATAGCTGTTAGCAGTTGCCTTATGTATTGAGATGCTCCTGTGTTGGGTGCATATATATTTATAATTGTTATATCTTCTTCTTAGATTGACCCCTTGATCATTATGTAGTGTCCTTCCTTGTCTCTTATAACATTCTTTATTTTAAAGTCTATTTTATGTGATATGAGTATTGCTACTCCAGCTTTCTTTTGATTTCCATTTGCATGGATTATCTTTTTCTATCCTCTCATTTTCAGTCTGTATGTGTCCCTAGGTCTGAAGTGGGTCTCTTGTACACAACATATATATGGGTCTTGTTTTCGTATCCATTCAGCAAGCCTGTGTCTTTTGGTTGGAGCATTTAATCCATTCACGTCTAAGGTAATTATCGATATGTATGTTCCTATTACCATTTTCTTAATTATTTTGGGTTTGTTGTTTTCTTCTCCTGTGTTTCCCACTTAGAGAAGTTCCTTTAGAATTTGTTGTAGAGCTGGTTTTGTGGTGATGAATTCTCTTAGCTTTTGCTTGTTTGTAAAGCTTTTGATTTCTCCATTGAATCTGAATGAGATCCTTGCCTGGTAGAGTAATCATGGTTGTAGTTCTTCCTTTTCATCACTTTAAGTATATCATGCCAGTCTCTTCTGGGTTGTAGAGTTTCTGCTGAGAAATCAGCTGTTAACCTTATGGATGTTCCCCTGTATGTTATTTGTCATTTTTCCCTTTCTGCTTACAATAATTTTTCTGTCTTTAATTTTTGCCAATTTGGTTACTATGTGTCTTGGATTGTTTCTCCTTGGGTTTATCCTGTATGGGACTCTCTGTGCTTCCTGGACTTAGGTGGCTATTTCCTTTTCCATGATAGGGAAGTTTTTGACTGTAATCTCTTCAAATATTTTCTCGGGTTCTTTCTCTCTCTCTTCTCCTTCTGGGACCCCTATAATACGAATGTTGTTGCATTTAATGTTGTCCCAGAGGTCTCTTAGGCTGTCTTCATTTCTTATCTTTCTTTTTTCTTTATCATGTTCTGTGGCAGTGAATTCCACCATTCTGTCTTCCAGGTCACTTATCCGTTCTTCTGCCTCAGTTATTCTGCTATTGATTCCTTCTAGTGTAGTTTTCATTTCAGTTATTGTGTTGTTCATCTCTGTTTTTTGTTCTTTAATTCTTCTAGGTATTTGTTAATCTTTTCTTGCATCTTCTCAATCTTTGCCTCTATTCTTTTTCTGAGGTCCTGGATCATCTTCACTATCATTATTCGGAGTTCTTTTTCTGGAAGGTTGTCTATCTCCACTTCATTTAGTTGCTTTTCTGGGGTTTTATCTTGTTCCTTCATCTAGTACATAGCCCTCTGCCTTTTCGTCTTGTCTGTCTTTCTGTGAATGTGGTTTTCGTTCCACCGGCTGCAGGATTGTAGTTCTTCTTGCTTCTGCTGTCTGCCTCTAGTCCAACTCATTAACTTTTAAATCGTATTTTATGAATTCCAGAAGTGTTAGGACCCCAAAGTTAAATTTAATCAGTAAAATTGTTTATCTACATGTTTGTGGCAAAAGAAAGAAGATTTAAGAAACTAGAAAAACACAACTTAATATGGGATAACGGATCTCTATAACTACAGATGAGAAAAGTAATACTTGGTTAAATAATATCTGTAAAATTATTTTACCCCAGTGTAAGTAGTGTAGGAAAAACTGATAGCTCTTTGAATTCAGGAACTTCAGTTAATTATTGAACAGGGTCATAGATGTATTTATCTCTCAACTCTACTAAATATAATGGTCATGAAAACGGGATACCTTATTTACATGTATAGAGTATATAAGATGTTGCTTTGGTAAGTACCTCATATATATACAAATATTTCATGTATGGAATTATATATATATATGTAATCACAGGTAGGTCACTTAATAATTACCCATTTTTGAGTTTTAGTATTTATGTATATTTTATACACCTATGCACATACAGTTTGTTTTTCAAGCCTCACAGCTTGTCACCCCTTCTGGTTCTTCACCTCTTTCTAGCTGCAAGAGTCACTTGACCTCAGTGTACAGCACTGATGAGACCAGCCCTGAACTCTGGCTAGAGTGACAGAATATCAAGAAAATTCTCTGTGGTTCAACATCGAGCCGTTGTGATTTGCCTCTAATCTGGGTCTAAGCTTGAGTCCTCATGACTAACTGGATCTTCATCTTGCTCCTTGTATCTAAATTTCGAGATCAGACATGGACTTAGATCAAACTTCACTGAGAAGCGTTCTTTGACTCATCCAAAAAGCCCAGACCCTCAGGCAGAAAAGCTCATTCCTGAATTTGTCTTCCTGAATGTTCTTCCTGCTCCTTCAATCCCTGAGATCTAGTTAACCCCTGTCACCAACAGTCCTCTGAAGTTGATGTTTAATGTGCTTTGGTTGGGGAGAAGGAGCCTTTATCAAGTTATGCTACACAGAGAAAATAGTACAAAGCTTGAATTTGGTGCCACAGAAACTTGTGTGGCTTTAGTACTTTTATCTTTTTTTTCCCAATTTAATTAACAATGAAGCTTTGTGAGGTTTTAATTGGACAGTGTATAGCAATGCACCTATATACAGGTCCTGGCATACCTTCTGTCATTCAGGATTTGGTCAGAGCAGCAAAACCATCAGAAATGAGATAGAATAAGGGATTAATTAGAGGGGCTTGACATTGTGCAAGTGTGGGAGTTGGTTAAACCATTTATGTATGGCTGTTGGTTTTGCATCTGGTGCTGGACCTGAAGTGAGCAGGGAGTTGGAAAGGAGAGATGGGTGTGAAGTGAACAAGAACAAGGACAAATTGTAATACAGGAGGATAAGCGGGAACCAAATGATAAACTGAAAATTGAGTTAATCTGTCACCACCGCTAATCCTATAATTTAGATGAGGCAGGTGACTTATAGGAGAGGCTGACACTCTCTTTCAGTATCCTAAAAATGCACCTGGCTCAGGTGTTGGAGAAACCCAAGGAGGAGATAAGACAGAAGCCAACATGGCGAACCCCATATGCACAACAACATAGTGAGCTGAACTAGCATCTGACCTGCCAAGCAAAACAAGACTCCTGATTCACTTCTAGAGTCCACTCCTTCCACGAATTTCCCTTGCCATGAGCCCTCACCCAAAATCGTAAAGAGAAGAGAATTCTAGGAAACACATTTCAAGCTTAGTTAAGCTGGCATAGTACAGAGACTCCAAATACCTTTCTTTCTTCCCATTTGTGCTTCAAGTCTGTATCTCAAAAGGTATGGTAAAAAACTATATGTAAACTCTTTAGGTCTTGTTTAAGTGACCTAATTGAATTGGCAATCTCTGATTCAATCAGCAAGGTGAGTTTATTCCATTTGTCAGGAAATTGGACATCTGCTCAACCCTATTTTTGTCTTTGTTCTTTAAGCTGGATGAAGTTATTTCACTTCTCTTTGCCACAGTTATTGTGTGTCTAAGATTTAACACTACTTTTGAGGCTATGACTATAGCAATTTTGTACTTCTTTCAAGCATGATGGGAGGATAATTGGTTTATGACATATGAAGCCCTTTTAAGCTTCTTCAGTGAGCAGGGGGGTGGGGGCATTACAGTACCAAAGTTCATAAAACTGTTCATTTAATTGTTTTTACTCCTCCAGACCCACTGCCAATAATCCTGATATGAACATCATGCATTGTTCTTTCAAGGGTAGGGTTATTTTAGATTTAGAAAGGTCTCCAAAGCTTTTTAAACCTGTTTGAGCACTAAAGGTCTGCAAGAGCAATGCATTTTCCACCACATTAAATAATACATTCAAGTGTAAGTGGTTTTCAAAGTGAGGAACTAAAGAAAAGGGCACCAGATGAAGCTGCTCTTGCTGTGTCTCCAAGGTGACTGTTTGGCACGTAGCAATGGGCCTGGCCCCCTGACAAGGCTGCTAACAGTGGCCTTGGTGGAGAGTGACAGTGTAATCACTATAGCCCCCTTCAGAGCTGTTGCTCATAGACTAGACCTGACTAAATTCCTCAAAACATTGAGTTCAATGGTAGAAAAGGAAATAGCCCACTGCCTGTATCAACCTTGAAATTTAAAATCAAATATAATATATTAATGTTCAAAAGAAAGAATCTCTTAAGAACTCAGATTTGCAACATATGCAGGTGCTTGCAGGGAGGAGAATCTGGGAAACACATTCTTGACCAACCTCTAAACAACAGGAGGATAGGATTTTTAAATCCTACTTTAGCTATTAATATTTAAGGATCTCAGTATCCTTTTTCCTGAAAAAAAAAAGTAGCATTTCGTAGAATATTTGCAATGTCTAAGTGAAGAATTTATCTGTCATCCCTTTGAATATTGAATGTGTGTTTAAGCACCACATGGAAATGATTGGTAATTTTACTTCTAGTTTCTAAATTAATAGTTTCTGGATCTTCTGGCAACAGGTCTCTAATGTGTCATCATTGATCAGAGATACACTACTATATTAGCAATTAATTATGGCCAAACAGAAACACAGTTAAGACCTCTAGTAATAGTCTAGAGGGAAATAAAAGGACCTGAAGTGTGGCAGTGGGGCCAGGATGGAGGAGGTGGAATTGAGATTTCTTGACTTTGGTGGTCGGGGAATGTACAAAAAGGCCAATTTGGAGGTTTCTAGCTTGGGCCATTGGGTAGATGGTAATGCAGTGATCTGAGAAATAAAATGGAGGAAGAGAAGCAGGCAGGAGATGAAAAGATCAGTTTGTAGCCAATATCTGGAACTAACTGCTACATCACTGGGTTCATCTGTGGAAGTTCTGAGTGGCTTTCCCGTCAGCATCCATCCTCCTGAGCACCAACGAAAACAGTCTAACCTCTCTCACCATCTGCATTTAGTGAGGAGAATCGCAGCTGCTTTCCATGTCCCCACCGTTGGAAAGCCCCATGATGCTGTCAGCATTTCAGAGTGGTTGGTTGGCACTGGTTCAGTTTGCGGGTGGATTTTATTGTTGTTAATGATAGTGCTGTTGGCTGTTTTCAGGGCTAGTGATTTGTCCGCTACTTGGCCTAGGATGCAAAATTGCTGAAATCAGGGCACCTGGGGGAGAATCTTAAAATCGTGCCCTTTTAAAATGTTAACTAATGAACTTCAGTTTGATATTTTACCAGAGCCCGTGGGATTATAGGTGATAAAAACTAAAAACATAAGGTTGATGTGCTGGAAGCAATGATAAAATTTGCTTTTATGCACTTTTAGAAAATGCATAAATGTTCCAGGTCAGGTGGCACAGTAGCTGTCATAATGTGTTGTCATCATGTCACTCTTACACTTTATCCTCTGCATAGGATTGTGTTTGTTCAGACTCTCAATTGCATTAAGCTGCTCCTTATTAGAATAAAATATACTCAGTTCCATAAATACTGAACTAAATTCACTTGGGTATTTTAATACTGGTTTTTATGCCCAATCTTCATAAGCTCAGATGCACAGCTGCATTAAGTGACAATTGAGATGTCCTTTACCTTCTTATATAATGAGTAGAGAATGGGTTTTCATGAATACTGACTTTCATGAATATTGTGTGGGTGTGTTATACATTAAAATTTTTTTCCTGTCTACACAGGAAAAGTATAACTTTTAATAGAGTGGCCCTGTCCTTGCATTCTTACTTCTGTATTATTCAGAATACCTGCCTACGTATAGAATGCATTCAGAATATTGGTTATAGTTGTTACTCTCTATTTGGAGGAAAATGGAACAAGAAGGAAAATCAGGCTTTCTAAAACATGTTTGGGAAAATTAAATGCATGTATATCTTTTAAGGTATCTGAACATGTCATCTTTTAAAACCTTAAGCCAACTCCCAGTTCTTGCCAAGATTATCTTACTATAAATAAAAATTTGATTTACTTATCTTTAAAGTTCTTTAAAGTTTGGTACTATGAGCATCCCTTTGCCTCACCCCTGGACAGTCTGCATCATTTAATTCTTCCTTCAAGTGCTCTCTCTTATCCATCCGTTCCTTTCACGTAGGTCTTCATCACATCACCTCTGAAATTACTGAAAGGCTTTATAGCAGGACTTCCTGCTACTAGTCTAGTCACTTTTCATTGTCGTATGCCAGTTTAATCTTCTTTAAAATAAATTTCTTCATATTATTCCTCTTTCAAAAACTGTGAGTTCCTTTTTCTTACTATGCAGATATGAAATTGAATCTTTTAGCACTCAAGGATTTTTCACAATCAGAATTATCTCCCTAATTCAATATTTGTATCATTCATCCATTACTCATAAACTGGCATTTTTATTGTTCAATGGCATATCCCTCTTTCCTTTCCCCATGATTTTCCCTTGTTGAAAGTGCCTCCCAACTCCTCTGCCTTTCCGAACTGTACCCACCCTTCCACATTCTGCCTCCAGTCCCATTCCCCTTTGACACTCCCCTGGAACCTTCTCTGACTTAATACTCTCTACCATGCAGTTTAGTATTTAATTAAATGCTATTTTAACATATAGAACTCTGAGGTATGAACTTTCACTGTTTAAAACTTTAAATTGTGGAAAAATATTTCAACACGTGCAAAAGTAGACAATTTAGTAAAATAAGCATCTAAATATCCAATTGCCTGGCTCCAAAAAGGACCAACTCCTAGCTAGTCTTGTTTGACCTATGCGCCACCTCTTTTCCCTGCCTTAATATTTCAAAGTAAACATCAGAAATCATTGCATTTTATTTTTAAATATTAATAATGTGAAACAAACTTTTTGGCAGCACTGTCTACCTGTTTTTAATTGCCCTGGGCACCTGAATCTATCCTGCAATAATCAGGAGGTACCTACCCAATCCAAATAGCTATCTCTATCTTCATATTCATAACCATATCTATAACCTTTCTATATCTGTATTCACATGCATATGAATATATTTATATTCATATCTATATATCTATATCTATAAATAGGTACATCTGAATCTGTAACTATCTCTATCTCTATATCATGTCTGTCTGTCTATATCAATCTATATACCAGAAGGGATTCACAACCAAAAGATCTGAACAAGCTGAAGCTGTGTTAGGGAAGGAAGAGACTTCACATTCTGCTATTCATTTAGCACAAGCATAAATAGCTATTATAAATGATATCTTTTCCACAATAAGTTTCTCATACTTGTTTGCTTCCTTATTAAAGAAGCATATTCTCTTCTTATATAATTATACAGATGCTCTCTGAGAGTTCCATGCTGCATTTGACCCACATTAATCTATCCTGAGACGCTCAGTAATTTTATCAGGGCCCTTGCCAGGTATTCTTAACTGATACATGAACAAATATTCCCAGTTCACTTTTACACCTTCATCAACCACAATACTAAGGAAGCGTCAGGTCCCTGTAAGATGCTCTGCAAATGCCTGCCACTGATTACTATTGCTCTGGGAAGGAGTGCTCTCCTTGTATCTCACTGGAACCAAGGTTGATCTGAATTCTTTGAAGTCTTAGACCAGTTTCTTCTTTGTTCCACCTTTCTATTTTTTGTAACTGTATTTTCTTTTCTAGTGGATAGGTAAGAGATACTCCTCTAGGCCAGATGAATAACTTCCCAATTACACTCAGCTGACAGTAGTTCTCCCATTTATTGGAAGGTAGAAATACAGATGTCAGGACACCACCATGACTGTTTCAGTGCAGGGTATTCCTGTTAACTCACTCATGTGTAGACTTCGCTTAGGGGAAAATTTTGAATGGTATCCCCAGCTCCTTCTCTGGCAGCAACCATGTTTTATACTTCAATCCAAAGAACACTTCTGAGTACTTACCATGTGCCAGATATTTTATTAGATGTTGGGTCTTTTGGGGTTAAAAAAAAAATCACTGTCCCTTCTACTGAGGGCCTCACAGACAAAGAAAATAATTTGTTTAATAGGGTATTGATCATGCCATTTTTTTTCAATATCTCTCAATCCAACCATTCTGTGTTACAACTGTCCGCAGTTTCGTCTAACTTCTCTGATCATTCATATTTTGTTCCCACTGCAGGCTCCTTTTTTTCCATCAATTCCTCAAATGTTGGTGTGCTCCCATACTCTGTATTTTGTCTTCCTCTCTCTCTGTTGTCCATATTCTCCCAGCGTGATCTCATATGCTCTATCCTGGTGATTAATAGTGGTACTCCTAACTAAAATATCTCCTTTGCATTCCAATCCCATATATTTCCAATTTGCTGGACATCTTTTCTTTTTCCACCAAATCTTTTACTCTTCTGCCACTGGCACTCCATACCTCCACCGAAGTCTGGCTGTTAGCCCAGATGCTCCTCCATTCACTCCCTATGTGCAGCCCTGACAATTCTTTTTTCTCTTTCATTTCTCAAATTCATTTCTTCTCCCATTTTCCATTAACACTTCAATTTTACTAGTTGCAGCTCTCTTTTCTCTTCCCTGGGATATTACCAAAACTATCAGATATTCCTGTCTCCTCTTGTCTTCTCTAATTCATTCTTCACACCACAACAGCCTTCATATACTATCCCATAAAACATAAAGCACAAAAGTAAAGTATAATATTTCCCTGATTAAAAACTTTTAATGATTCTCAGTTGCCTATGTGATAAACTCATATTCCCTATTTAGGACAGGCTCTCCAAATTCTGACTCTGTCTACTTCTCCAGTCTTATTTCATGATTCCACCTCTCCCTACTTTCACATCCCATCTCCACCAACATACAAACATTCACCCAAATCACATGCACGACTTCCCTATCTTTTCTCACGCCTGGGAATCCATTCTGGTACTTTCCCAAGAGAACACATCTTCATTTTCTAAGACTTTGTTCATTTATTTATTTTTTAACCTGAGGTGTTTCCTTCTGCTTCTGTAGATTTGATTTCTCACATATTGTACCTCCACTGTGCTGTATACATAATTTCATAAGCACCAAAGCTGCACTATTGCATTGTCTGTTTGCACATATGTCTTGTATTATAATAGGTTAATTGAAGACAAGAACAAGATTAAATTCACCTCTGAACTGATACCTAACGGAGCACCTAGTTTATAGAAAACACTAAATGAATGTTTATTGACAGATGGGATGAAAGAATGACGCAAAACTTCTTATTTATTTAATGTTATTCAGTTCCATATTTGTATGTTTATAAACTTTATCTTTCGAGGCCTTGATATTCGATTCTCTGAAGAATCTCTACCCGTCTACTCTCCTTGAAGTGACTAATATTGTGATATGATAGTTAACTGTGCTCCTTCAGATGTTAAAAGGAGCATGTTAAAAGTTAGCCATTTTGAGTCTAAAGGTTTTTTTTTTGTTTTTTTTTGTTTTTGCGGTACGCGGGCCTCTCACTGTTGTGGCCTCTCCCGTTGCAGAGCACAGGCTCCGGACGCGCAGGCTCAGCGGCCATGGCTCACGGGCCCAGCCTCTCCACGGCATGTGGGATCTTCCCGGATCGGGGCACGAACCTGTGTCCCCTGCATCGGCAGGTGGACTCTCAGCCACTGCGCCACCAGGGAAGCCCGAGTCTAAACGTTTTGAAGGAAACATAATTCAAACTTCATGCTGGCTCTTACCACTGAGTGTAGTGGACATGTGGATTTTTTTTTTTTTTTTTTTTTTTTTGCGGTATGCGGGCCTCTCACTGTTGTGGCCTCTCCCGTTGCGGAGCACAGGCTCCGGACGCGCAGGCTCAGCGGCCATGGCTCACAGGCCCAGCCGCTCCGTGGCATGTGGGATCTTCCCGGACCGGGGCACGAACCCGTGTCCCCTGCATCGGCAGGCGGACTCTCAACCACTGCGCCACCAGAGAAGCCCCAACACGTGGATTTTTTGACTGCCCGGCATCTGCCTTCCTTTCCTATGTTTCCACTATATGTCTTGGTAGGAGGTAGCGCCTGAATCCTACCACAATTCCAGAAAGCCCAGTTAATTCAGGTTCAAGCTTCTCTCATGAATGAGATCTAGCCTTGGCTAACGAGATCAAGATCCTCCTGGCATTTTAAATTTGAGGAAGTCACACAAAATTCAGAGACAGCGGGACGCATTCATTTGTGCGGAAGCCACACCCATTTCCCAGGTTGGGTAGCGGCAGCCGTGTCCGTTTCATCTCCAGTGGCAGAGGAAGAAATATCTTCACATAACATTTCCTGTGATCCTGGCACCGGCCTGATATTTACTTGCTCCTGCTTGTTTTCATTTCATTTGCTAGACTTCTGAGGAGTTTCTTAAATTAATCCAATCTTTTTGATAAAATCCTTCAGCTTCAATTGACCAGAGTCAATTTTTGTTTCTTTCTGCTAACAAAATTTACTAATAACTATTGGTGAATTTTATTTATGTAAAACTGTTTAAGTGGAAGGCTATGTGCTAGTATGCCTCTAATTTAAAATGGATGTATTTAATTCACTAAACACACTGAGCACAGTTATTCCAAGTAATGAATACAGAAGCAAAATATTCTAACACAACGCCAGAGAGCAGACGCTGTGGGTAAATGACGTAAGTAATTTATGGACAATAGCCACTGCTTTGCCTTCAGATATTTATCTCTTTTGTATGCCTTTCCCCAGGTGCCATCTGAAAGGGGAATAGTAGGCAGCTAATGAAGGTGTTCTCTGTGGTATTATAAGCAGTCTCAAGAATAAGGAGTAGAGCAGTTGTCTGCAATCATAAGCAGATGTTGCAAAGCTCTATAAGCCTTAATGGCTGTTGTTCAATAAAGCTTTTTAGGAGGAAAAAAAATCAATAACACTAAAATAAATTGTCTATGGGAAACATTTACTCGCCATTTTTCATGAGAAAATTACTGTATGGAGACAAAATTATGCTCTTTGGATACAGTTTGAAAGTTGAAAAGCTAAAGGGATTGTGTTTATACTTGCATGTTTGGCTTCTGTGAGTTTTATAAATTATCATTGGGACATCTATAGAGCCTTTACAAGTGAAAACTATGCATGATGTTAGACTTTACGCAACCTAAACAATGTGAAAGGAAAACTACATCCTGTTCAGCTGAAATCACATAGTACTAAATGGAGATGTGGGCCTCAAGATTTGAATATGTCAAAACTATAGATTCTTTCCTCTCTCTTAAATTGGACCTCTGCTGGCTACAAGAAGAGCGAGCAATCTGTGTGTGAAGCCATCTAGATATTTTCCTCCTATTCATACAACAGATTCATGAACAGGCCAGGTTGTAAATTAACTAGGAGATGCTGGCATCTTAGCCATATTTTGAAAGTGAAACCTTGTAGTCTCTACCAGTGTTTCCCAAAGGATGGCCCTGTGACCACATACAACAAAGTCACTTGGGATGCTTATTAAAAGTGTAGATTCCTTATCCCCACCCTACAAACTCAAATTAGGAAGTAGTCTTTATATGTGTCTATGATGCTACACTCTCTAATATTAATCATTGATAATGTCTCTCTCCTCTTAAATAACCTCCCTAGGACCAGAGTTAATTCTAATCAAAATGTGAATAAGTACAGATTTATATGCAGAACCTTATTTGCTGCCCAGTCCCCTCCCTTCCCAACTCATTTGGCAGGCATATCTTAGCCACTTCCCTACCCTTTTCCACATAATCCATTATCTGGTGCTTCTCCTAATGCCATATGCTTTCTGTGACCCCAGGCACTCAGAATTTGGCCATCACATTCCTCAAATTCTATTCTTCCATTAAAACAACTCTCCTAAGTTTTCTCCCCATAGCCAAGTCATCCAAAGCAATAAGGAACTATCGACAATCTACTCTGTAACTAATTGAGAGGGCTGAAGAAAATACCTAAATAATCCTTCCATCTTGAATGATACTTGAATATTTAACAGACCCTCCCCTCTGCAAAGCACCTCATCAGTTGTCTCTTCCAAGGGAGTCAATAATCACATAACATTTTGCAGCTAGTGTTCTTTTAATAAATATTTATTAAAAGAATGATGGAAATTACAATCCAGGTTGAAGGGAATGGTAACATGGTGGTAAGCCTATGAGAGAAATAAAGCCACTAGTACAGGAACAGGAAGTGAAGAAGGCTTGCCAGTGACAGGTAAATGATTTAATAGAAGTGAAGTCAGAATGTACTGTGCTGAATGCTCCAAAAAAGTCATTAGCCAAAGAAAGCAGAGAGATATCTACTGCCTGTGTGAGGGGAGTAGAGTGTGTGGTACATGAGTGGTGCAGCAGGGCAAGAGAATTTTAAAATACATCTTAAAGTGCGGTGGTTTAAAGTCTGCCTGCCGATGCAGAGGACACGGGTTCGTGCCCCGGTCCGGGAAGATCCCACATGCCGCGGAGCGGCTGGGCCCGTGAGCCATGGCTGCTGAGCCTGCGCGTCCGGAGCCTGTGCTCCGCAACGGGAGAGGCCCCAGCAGTGAGAAGCCCACGTACCGAAAAAAAAAAAAAAAACTTAAAGGAACTTAGGTAAGATTTCACTTGATATACCGAAAGGGATGCGAGATGGAGGAAACAGCACTGAACTTGGACCTGTAGAGGTCTAAACTGGAGGTGAGAAGGAGGGAGTTGGCACTGGAGTCATTAAGGAAGAGGAATCTAAAGTGAATTGACTACAGCTGTGCACGGGTGTGTGGGAGGGGAAGCTGGCTCTGCTTTCAAGTTCAGCTGACAATAAATACGTTGGTAGTTTGAGTGTGATAATAAGCCTGTTATTTTCTCTGAAAGTCCTGCCCAGGTAGAGTTTTGTCCTCTTACACCTCCCATGCATTGGTGAAAACACAACTCCTGTTATCCGTTATTTGCTGAAAGTATCCACGTGGTGATTGTCTTAATACTGGAATTGCCCAAGTAACATTTTTGGGAAATGGAGAAAGGATGTTTGAAAAATGTAGTCTGCTATTCCTTTGAAATGGGAAGCCTAACATTCTTAGTGATACTAGAAACCAGAGATCCTTAATTTGATTTCTTTCCACCACAGATAAAAACATCATGATTGTTTTGCTGCTTCAGTGAGGAGAAAGAGTTACCCATAGGCAAAAAACTGTAGGGGGAAAAGGCAGGAGAAAATTAGAGTTATTTTACAAATAAAGAAACGAAGAATCAAACCACGTTTGGCAGGACCGTCATTATCCAGGAGGCATTTACTGTTAAAGTGGTAGAGTCTGTATATCCAATAATAATATTTAAGAAGAAAGTGTCATATCTTTTTAACATAAATATATCTTCCTATCAGGGTAATTTTTTTGAATTCCTGAATTTTATTTTATTTAATTTTTTTTTATACAGCAGGCTCTTATTAGTCATCCATTTTATACACATCAGTGTATACATGTCAAACCCAATCTCCCAATTCATCACATCACCCAAACCCCACCTCCACCACTTCCCCCATTGGTGTCCATAGGTTTGTTCTCTACCTCTTTGTCTCAATTTCTGCCCTGCAAACTGGTTCACCTGTACCATTTTTCTAGGTTCCACTTATATGCGTTAAAATACGATACTTGTTTTTCTTTTTCTGACTTACTTCACTCTGTATGACAGTCTGTAGATCCATCCACGTCTCTACAAATGACTCAATTTCGTTCCTTTTATGGCTGAGTAATATTCCATTGTATATATGTACCACATCTTCTTTATCCATTCGTCTGTTTTTGGGCATTTAGTTTGCTTTCATGACCTGGCGATTGTAAATAGTGCTGCAATGAACATTGGGGTGCATGTGTCTTTTTGAATTATGGATTTCTCTGGGTATATGCCCAGTAGTGGGATTGCTGGGTTATACGGTAATTCCATTTTCAGTTTTTTAAGGAACCTCCATATTGTTCTCCATGGTGACTGTATCAATTTACATTCCCACAAACAGCACAAGAGGGTTCACTTTTCTCCACACCATCTCCAGCATTTGTTGTTTGTAGATTTTCTGATGATGCCCATTCTAACTGGTGTGAGGTGATACCTCATTGTAGTTTTGATTTGCATTTCTCTAATAATCAGTGATGTAGAGCAGCTTTTCATGTGCTTCTGGGCCATCTGTATGTCTTCTTTGGAGAAACGTCTATTTAGGTCTTCTGCCCATTTTTGGATTGGGTTGTTTGCTTTTTAGTATTGAGCTGCATGAGCTGTTTATATATTTTGGAGATTAATCCTTTGTCCATTGATTCATTTGTAAATATTTTCTCCCACTGTGAGGGTTGTCTTTACGTCTTGCTTATGGTTTCCTTTGCTGCACAAAAGTTTTTAAGTTTCATTAGGTCCCATTTGTTTATTTTTGTTTTTATTTCCATTACTCTAGGAGGTGGATCAAAAAAGATCTTGCTGTGATTTATGTCAAAGAGTGTTCTTCCTATGTTTTCCTCTAAGAGTTTTATAGTGTATGGTCTTACATTTAGGTCTTTCATCCGTTTTGAGTTTATTTTTGTGTATGGTGTTAGGGAGTGTTCTAATTTCATTCTTTTACATGCAGCTGTCCAGTTTTCCCAGCACCACTTATTGAAGAGGCTCTATTTTCTCCATTGTAAATCCTTGGTTCCTTCGTCATAGATTAGTTGACCATAGGTGTGTGGGTTTATCTCTGGGCTTTCTACCTTGTTCCATTGATCTATATTTCTGTTTTTGTGCCAATACCATACTGTCTTGATTACTATAGCTTTGTAGTATAGTCTGAAGTCTGGAAGCCTTATTCCTCCTGCTCCATTTTTTTCCCTCAAGACCGCTTTGGCCATTTGGGGTCTCTTGTGTCTCCATACAAATTTTAAGAGTTTTCGTTCCAGTTCTGTAAAAAATGCCATTGGTAATTTGATAGGGATTGCATTGAATCTGTAGATTGCTTTGGGTAGTATAGTCATTCCAACAATATTCTTCCAATTCAAGAACATGGTCTATCTCTCCATCTGTTTGTTTCATCTTTAATTTCTTTCATCAGTGTCCTATAGTTTTCTGCATACAGGCCTTTTGTCTCCTTAGGTAGGTTTATCCCTACGTATTTTATTCTTTTTGTTGCAATGGGAAATGAGCGTGTTTCCTTATTTTCTCTTTCAGATTTTTCATTATTAGTGTATAGGAATGCAGGAGATTTCTGTGCATTAATTTTGTATTCTGCAACTTTACCAAATTCATTGATTAGCTCTAGTCATTTTCTGGTGGCATCTTTAGTATTCTCTATATATAGTATCATGTCATCTGCAAACAGTGACAGTTTTACTTCTTCTTTTCCAATTTGTATTCCTTTTATTTCTTTTTCTTCTCTGATTGTCATGGCTAGGACTTCCAAAACTATGTTGCATAACAGTGGTGAGAGTGGACATCCTTGTCTTGTTCCTGATCTTACAGGAAATGCTTTCAGTTTTTCACCATTGAGAATGATGTTTGCTGTGGGTTTATCGTATATCGCCTTTATTATGTTGAGGTAGGTTGCCTCTATGCCCACTTTCTGGAGAGTTTGTATCATAAATGGGTGTTGACTTTTGTCAAAAGCTTTTTCTGCATCTATTGAGATGATCGTATGGTTTTTCTTTTTCAATTTGTTAATATGGTGTATCACATTGATTGAGTTGAGTATATCGAAGAATACTTGCATCCCTAGGATAAATCCCATTGATCATGGTATATGATCTTTTTACTGTGTTGTTGGATTCTCTTTGCTAGTATTTTCCTGAGGATTTTTGCATCTATATTCATTAGTGATATTGGTCTGTAATTTTCTTTTTTTGTAGTATCTTTGTCTGGTTTTGGTATCAGGGTGATGGTAGCCTCATAGAATGAGTTTGGGAGTGCACCTTCCTCTGCAATTTTTTGGAAGAGTTTGAGAAGGATAGGTGTTAGCTCTTCTTTAAATATTTGATAGAATTCACCTGTGAAGCCATCTGGTCCTGGACTTTTGTTTGTTGGAAGGTTTTTAATCACAGTTTCAATTTCATTACTTTGATTGGTCTGTTCATATTTTCTGTTTCTTCCTCATTCAGTCTTGGAACGTTATACCTTTCTAAGAATTTGTCCATTTCTTCCAAGTTGTCCATTTTATTGGCATAGAGTTGCTTGTAGTAGTCTCTTAGGATGCTTTGTATTTCTGTGGTGTCTCTTGTAACTTCTCCTTTTTCATTTCTAATTTTATTGATTTGAGTCCTCTCCCTCTTTTCCTTGATGACTCTGGCTAATGGTTTATCAATTTTGTTTATCTTCTCAAAGAACCAGCTTTTAGTTTTATTGATCTTTGCTATTGTTTTCTTTGTTTCTATTTCATTTATTTCTGCTCTGATCTTTGTGATTTCTTTCCATCTGCTAACATTGGGTTTTCTTTGTTCTTCTTTCTGTAGTTCCTTTAGGTGTAAGGTCAGATTGTTTATTAGAGATTTTCTTGTCTCTTGAGGTAGGATTTTATAGCTATAAACTTCCCTCTTAGAACTGCTTTTGCTGCATCCCATAGGTTTTGGATCGTCATGTTTTCATTGTCATTTGTCTCTAGGTATTTTTTGATTTCCTCTTTGATTTCTTCAGTGATCTCTTGGTTATTTAGTAACGTATTGTTTAGCCTCCATGTGTTTGTGTTTTTTACATTTTTTCCCGTAATTGATTTGTAATATCATAGTGTTGTGGTCAGAAAAGATGCTTGATATGATTTCAGTTTCCTTAAATTTACTGAGGCTTGATTTGTGACCCAAGATGTGATCTCTCCTGGAGAATGTTCTATGAGCACTTGAGAAGAAAGTGTAATCTGATGTTTTTTGATGGAATGTCCTATAAATATCAATTAAATCTATCTGGTCTATTGTGTCATTTAAAGCTTTTTTTCCTTATTTATTTTCTGTTTGGATGATCTGTGCATTGGTGTAAGTGAGGTGTTAAAGTCCCCCACTATTATTGTGTTACTGTCGATTTTCCCTTTTATAGCTGTTAGCAGTTGCCTTATGTATTGAGGTGCTCCTATATTGGGTGCATATATATTTACAATTGTTATATCTTCTTTTTGGATTGATCCCTTGATCATTATGTAGTGCCCTTCCTTGTCTCTTGTAACATTCCTTATTTTAAAGTCTATTTTATCTGATATGAGTATTGCTACTCCAGCTTTCCTTTGATTTCCATTTGCATGGAATATCTTTTTCCATCCCCTCATTTTCAGTCTGTATGTGTTCCTAGGGCTGAAGTGGGTCTCTTGTAGACAGTATATATGTGGGTCTTATTTTTGTATCCATTCAGTGAGCCTGGTTCTTTTGGTTGGAGCATTTAATCCATTCACGTCTAAGGTAATTATCGGTATGTATGTTCCTATTACCATTTTCTTAATTGTTTGTGTTTGTGTTTGTAGGTCATTTTCTTCTCTTGTGTTTCCCACTTAGAGAAGTTCCTTTTAGCATTTGTTGTAGAGCTGGTTTGGTGGTGCTGAATTCTCTTAGCTTTTGCTTGTCTGTCAAGCTTTTGATTTCTCCATTGAATCTGAATGAGATCCTTGCTGGGTAGAGTAATCTTGGTTGTAGGTTCTTCCCTTTCATCACTTTAAGTATATCATGCCACTCCCTTCTGGCTTGTAAAGTTTCTGCTGAGAAATCAGCTGTTAACCTTATGGGCGTTCCCTTGTATATTATTTGTCGTTTTTCCCTGGCTGCTTTCAATAATTTTTCTTTATCTTTAATTTTTGCCAGTTTGATTACTATGTGTCTCGGTGTGTTTCTCCTTGGGTTTCTCCTGTATGGGACTCTGTGCTTGCTGGACTTGGGTGGCTCTTTCCTTTCCCATGTTAGAGAAGTTTTAGACTATAATCTCTTCAAATATCTTCTTCGGTCCTATCTCTCTCTCTTCCCCTTCTGGGACCCCTATAATGTGAATGTTGTTGCATTTAATGTTGTCCTAGAGGTCTCTAAGCTGTCTTCATTTCTTTTCATTTTTTTTTTTTTTTTTTTTTGCGGTATGCAGGCCTCTCACTGTTGTTGCCTCTCCCGTTGTGGAGCACATGCTCCAGACATGCAAGCTCAGCGGCCATGGCTCACGGGTCCAGCCACTCCACGGCATGTGGGATCTTCCTGGACTGGGGCACGAACCCGTGTCCCCTGCATCGGCAGGCGGACTCTCAACCACTGCGCCATCAGGGAATCACATTCTTTTTTCTTTATTCTGTTCTGCAGCAGTGAATTCCACCATTCTGTCTTCCAGGTCACTTATCCATTCTTCTGCCTCAGTTATTCTGCTATTGATTCCTTCTAGTGTAGTTTTCATTTCAGTTATTGTATTGTTCATCTCTGTTTGTTTGTTCTTTAATTCTTCTAGATCTTTGTTAATCATTTCTTGCATCTTCTCGATCTTTGCCTTCATTCTTTTTCCGAGGTCCTGGATCATCTTCACTGTCATTAATCTGAATTAGTTTCCTGGAAGGTTGCCTATTTCCACTTCATTTAGTTATTTTTGTGGGGTTTTCTGTTTTTCCTTCATCTGGTACATAGCCCTCTGCCTTTTCGTCTTGTCTATCTTTCTGTGAATGTGGTTTTTGTTCCATAGGCTGCAGGATTGTAGTTCTTGTTTCTGCTGTCTGCCCTCTGGTGGATGAAGCTATCTAAGAGGCTTGTGCAAGTTTCCTGTTGGGAGGGACTGGTGGTGGGTAGAGCTGACTGTTGCTCTGGTGGGCAGAGCTCAGTAAAAGTTTAATCTGCTTGTCTGCTGATGGGTGGGGCTGAATCCCCTCCCTGGTGGTTGTTTGGCCTGAGGTGCCCCAGCACTGGAGCCTACCTGAGCTCTTTGGTAGGGCTAATGGCAGACTCTGAGAGGGCTCACGCTAAGGAGTACTTCCCAGAACTTCTGCTGCCAGTGTCCTTGTCCTCACGGTGAGAGACAGCCACCCCTTGCCTCTGCAGGAGACTCTCCAACACTAGCAGGTAGGTCTGGTTCAGTGTCTATGGGGTCACTGCTCCTTCCCCTGGGTCCCTATACGCACACTACTTTGTGTGTGCCCTACGACAGGGGAGTCTCTGTTTTCCCAGTCCTGTCAAAGTCCTGCAATCAAATCCCACTAGCATTCAACGTCTGATTCTCTAGGAATTCCTCCTCCCGTTGCTGGACCTCCAGGTTTGGAAGCCTGACATGTGGCTCAGAAACTTCACTCCAGTGGGTGGACTTCTGTGGTATAAGTGTTCTCTAGTTTGTGAGGCACCCACCCAGAAGTTATGGGATTTGATTTTATTGTGATTGCGCCCCTCTTACTATCTCATTGTGGTTTCTCATTTGTCTTTTGATGTGGGGTATCTTTTTTGTTGAGTTCCAGTGTGTTCCTGTCAATGATTGTTCAGCAGTTAGTTGTGATTCCAGTGTTCTCGCAAGAGGGAGTGAAAGCATGTCCTTCTACTCCGCCATCTTGAACCAGTCTCCCTCCCTATCAGTTCGTTTAGCACTTCACATATTTCTGAGATTTGGATTTTAAAAAATCTATCTGCAAACAAATTCTGTCCTTATATTAAACTTGCCTTTTTGATCTCTGAGAAATTTTCTCATATGTACTTTGATTCAGTTACATTTCTTCCTGGATTATATTCTTTTTTTTTTCTTTTTCTGTATGCGGGCCTCTCACTGTTGTGGCCTCTTCTGTTGCGGAGCACAGCCTCCGGACGCGCAGGCCCAGCGGCCATGGCTCACGGGCCCAGCCACTCCGCGGCATGTGGGATCTTCCTGGACCGGGGCATGTACCCATGTCCCCTGCATCAGCAGGCGGACTCTCAACCACTGTGCCACCAGGGAATCCCCTGGATTAGATTCTTGGAATGAACCAATCATACCTAAGTATCTTGAAGAAGATTGATATGAATCCACCGTATCAGTCACCTGGCCTCCCTTGTTTCAATTTAAACATATCATCTTTATCCTGTTTGCCAGTTCATCTCACTATTTCTTTAGCTCTGCATAAAGAAATCAATTTTACTCCAGGATTGAGAAGAGATTGTTATCAAAGTATGCATATTTTTAGGTCCTAAATTGTATATGAAACAAGAAATTTGATTTTTGTTTCCCTTAACACAGTTAATCATGTCTTATAAACTCAGTAAGAACACATAATATAAACAAGATAGCAAATAATCTACACATGACAGCATGTTGGCATTTATAATCTTTAAGACTTTCAACTGCCACAAAAATAAACTAAATCTTTTAGTAATATTTCTAATTCTCATTATAATTAAAGTTAATTCTTTACTCCAAAGGGTAGGGAAACATATATAATAATTCAACAGTGATATTAATTATTTAAGGTTCTATAACCCTTTAGAATTGTCAAAGTGTTTTTCATGATTTTAAACTTATTTAATTTTCACAACACAAAAACTAGGAAAGCAGGACAGATATTATTTCCTTTTGATGCATGTCATAGCTGAGCTGCTAAATGGCTAGGCTTAGGTCTGAAAGCTAGTAAGAGGCAAAGCCAGAACTCAAATCCTGGTGGGCTTCCGACTTCAGTGAGCAGTGTGCCAAAAGAGTGCATGAAGTAGTGTCTCCTGATTTTTATATAGGAATTCAGAATAAGGCTGCCACTAATGTAAAAAGGTACAAATATATTTCAGCAATGGATCTTTTTAATATATTCTAATTTTTGTAAAGTAGCTTGTAAGATAGTAAATATTTTTTTTTAATTTTCAAAAATTTTAATACAATTTTTAAAGGTTACTTTGCATTTATACTTATTACAAAATATTGGCTATATTCCCTGTGTGTGTTGTACAATACATCTTTGTAAATAGTAAATAGGTTTTTTTTGATAATAAAAATACAGCATAAATAGTAAAACAATAAAGTTAGGCAATTTCTTTTCAAACTTTATTACAAAATGCTTTGCAAATTTAGAAACTGGAAATCAGAATAAAAGCTTAATGACTAAAAGGTGTATACTGAATTAATATTAAGGAATTGAATAGTAAATTTTAATAGGATAGATCGATTTAAGTACTTATTCTTAAATGGGAAAAAGTAAGATAAAAAAGGAAGAAAACACTCATTTTATTATCACGTATTTTAGAAAACACTCATTTTATTATCACGTATTTATCACTGCAATTAGTATTAAAAAAATCATTATAACTTTTTAGTTTGTTTTCAACAATTTAAAATTTCAATTATTTGGAATACCCTGAATATAAAAATCAGCCTGAAGCCACCAATTCATGAAAAACTTGAGCAAAATCCTTCATATTTTAAAATTATGATATATTTTAGTACTTCTTAATTTAAGCAAGGAAAATTATCACCATAATATATGACTTGCCTAAAGCCACTTGTATCTTTCCATTGGAGCTTTTGAACAAAAAGAATGAATAAAGTTATGGATTGAAAATATGCTAATGTTTTATGAGAACACTAGAAGAAAAAAAAAATCAGAAGTTGATATGAGACTTCATGAAGGCTTCAAAAAAGTTTCATGACCAAGAGCACCAAAGCACCTTGTTAACATAAGAAAGTACATACATATGTCAAGCAAAAAATATGCAGAATGATTTTGGTGTCACCTTCCAGTTCTTTCTGTCTAAGGCTACTTCAGTGTATTTAGGAGAAATGTGTCTCCTCATCTCATCAGATGTCTCTTCTTCCATGGTTCTGATTCTGAATTTCGGTGTTCTAAATTGACCTTCACTGGGATGGTCAATTACTTGGATAGTGCTAGGACAGCAATTTCAAGGAAATTCTCAGTCTCTCTTTGCATTTTTATAAAGTTCACAGTTTAAATACATCATCTGTTTAATTCTTATTTTGCCTTTAATTTGCTCTTTACGGTTCTGAGAATTACAACTTCAGGAGACATGTAGCTTAACTCCTTCACTGTGTATTATCTGTAAAAATGTCTACAGAGATCCTATCCCAGGAAATATATATAGACTGTCATGCCTTTCAATAAAAAGAGCCTTTTAACCCCTATCCTCCACACCCCACCATACTGCAAGAGTCATAGAGACCTCATTACCTACCATGCTGCACTCAGGAAACCCTGTCCATCTTGAAGACCATCCTCCCATCGTCTTTTGATAACTGGAACACCAATAGGTTAGGAAAGGTATTGGCCTTTTAAGCAAGGCATTGCTTAGCCTAAAGAGGTGACGAATGAAATTTTAGGCATTGGGGCATGGTGAGTGGAAGATATTTATGAACAAAAAGGAAAAGCATTGCCACATATGGGTCACTTTCCATTCTTTTGCTAGATACCATCTTTAGAAAAATCTTCCTGGTTTCCATGGCTTTGCCTTACTGGTTATATTTCCTCATAGAGATGTAAAGATGAATATGATAGTCACTGATCTCATCTAAACATTCAAGTTCTTTTCTTTCTAGACACAGAGCAAGATTAAACTTTCTTCTTTTGAAGTTAGGAGGGATTGTGTGACTTGCTTTGACCCATAATCTATGATCAGAAGTGTCATGAGTCACTTTCAAGCAGGTACCTTAAGAGTAAGCACACCAGTCACCATACTCCCTTTTCCCACCTTTGTAATCTTGGAAACACAGAGATAGATCACCTTAGTCTGAGTCCCTGAGTGTGGATGATATAGGGCAAAACTCCCTCCCCAGATGACTCAATGATAAACAAGTAGCAAGAATATGCATTTATTGTTTTAAGCCAATGGTATGTTGGTGTGGTTTGTCCTTACAACAAAAGCTATCCTATCCTGACAGGTATAAGAATCAAGTTGAGGGCTTCCCTGGTAGCGCAGTGGTTGAGAGTCTGCCTGCCGATGCAGGGGACATGGGTTCGTGCCCCGATCTGGGAAGATCCCGCATGCCGTGGAGCGGCTGGGCTCGTGAGCCATGGCCACTGGGCCTGTGCATCCGGAGCCTGTGCTTCGCAACGGGAGAGGCCACAACAGTGAGAGGCCCGCGTACCGCAAAAAAAAAAAAAAAAAAAAAAAGAATCAAGTTGAATACAGTGTAGAACTACTTCAAAAATGTTAAAGCTCACATAAACATAAGCTACCATTTCCATGGGAGATGCCTTTTGTTATTCATAAAACAGCCTCTAAGTTTCATCAGTTCATTGTAAGCAATTTGAGTTTTAAGTTCAGTCTTGATTTTTGTGCTTGATCAATCAATAAGAGTTTTGCTAGTAAATATATTGATGAACAGAGAATTCTGGAAGCTGCCTAAGTAACTTCTTTTGTTTCATCCTACTTTTTATTGCGGTAACTGGTTTATAACATTATGTAAGTTTCATGTGTACAACAATATATTTCTACTTCTGTATATATTATAGCATGCTCACCACCAAAAAGTAGTTTCCATTTATCATCTTACTCTGGATCCCCTTTACCCATTTCAACCTCCCCTCCACCCGTTCCCCTTTGGTAACCACTACTCTGAGCTCTATCCATGTGTTTGTTTTGTTTGGTTTGCTTTGTTCATTTATTTTGTTTGTTTTTTTACATTCTGTATATGAGTGAAATCATATGGTATTTGTCTTTCTCTGTCTGACTTACTTCATTTAGCATAATACCCTCAAGATCCATCCATGTTCTCCCAAATGGCAAGATTTCATTCCTTTTTATGGCTAAGTAGTATTCCATTGCATATATATACCATTACTTCTTTATCCATTCATCTATCAATGGACACTTAGGTTGTTTCCACGTCTTGGCTATTGTATATAATAATGTGATGAATATAGGGATGCATATATTTTTTCAAAGTAGTGTTTTTGTATTCTTTGGATAAATACCGAGAAGTGGAATAGCTGGATCATATGGTAGTTTTATTATTAATTTTTTTTAAATTTAAAGTCGGACATTTTATCACTTTAAAGAGAAGCAGAGAAAGCTATTTGGTGGATAATAGATAGTTCTAGGATAGGGATTGTCCTGATTTTCCACCCCAGGGATACATCAAGGTTCATTAACAGAGCAAGAAGCTGTGGACAGTTTTGCTGGCCATCCTGAGAACCCAAGGCAATTTGGCCCTCGTGTGTCTCTTTGTCTCATCTCATTGTCTTCAGGTTTTTTGCTTGGTTATACAATATAGGTCCTGATTAGGTTGCAACAGAGTTTAAGGTAAAAAGCAGTTTCCGTGGATTTCAGGACTGCAGTTCTAAGCTATATTTAAAGTCACAGGTATATTTAAAGTGACTATTAATAGTCCAGGCTATTTGGAAGCCTAGAATAAGTAAGAGTTGTGTAACAATATAATGACTGAGAATCTAATGATTTTAAAAAAATAAAATGCATGTCAAAACGATAAAAGGCCATAAGATGTTTTTCCAGTATGTGCTTCTGAAAGGCTAGTATTTTCTCCTTTCTTCTCTCTTTGTTATATTTCTCTCCATGTAATTGAATTCCATCCTTCTGCTCCATTAACTTTCAAAAGAAGCTATATAACCGGTGCTAGACTCAGGCAATGTCAGAGCCCTACAAAGATCCATTAAGTAACAAACACTTAAAATATGTTAACAATTCATCAGTGCATTAAACATTTTGAAAAACGGCTGTTAGTAATTAGTCATGTTAAATGTTCAGTATATAAGGAAAATGACAGTTGTAACTCTTCCTGCCACCTTGAAAATAAGCAATATATTTATTGATCTGATCTTACAAAGTGAACTTCTAACCTAGAGTTAACTGTTTTGACTCAATCTATAACGTCTTCCTATCATTATTTGATGTGTTTAATGGAACTTCTTATATCCTAATGTTAAGTGGTTGCTAAACTGTAAGTAGGCTTTTTTTCCCTAAAAAGGATCCCTAATTATGGATATTTTAATTTCTACAATAGCTCCTATGTGTAGAATAAGGTAGTCAATAAAAGCTTTCAAGGTCTGATCAGAAGAACAGTCGCTATTTTTCCTTAACCATACTGCTTGATTTACAAGAAAAAAGCTATTCCGTTTGATTATTTTCCTCCAAGGGTTATTTGCAGAGCATATGTGATGTAGGGCGCCCTATTTCGGGGCTTTTTAAGGACAGTATTCTGATCTCTTAGGCTTAACGAGCAGCGTTTTTTAAACTTGGGCAAGCAATAAAAGCATTCCTTCACTAGGGCAACCTGGGAGTCCAGGGAGTTTAGCTGCTTTCCCCTCAGAGGCATTCTGCCCAACCTGAAGTAAAATGCAGAATTAAGAGAATAAAACTACTGGGCTAAAGCAGGAGCAATGTACAAATGAAATACTCAGCTAACAAACTCAGTAGGAGAAAATATTTACACATTTTAATATGCTTAGTGTTTTATTTTTGTTTCTCACAGTACAACTGTGGGTGTGGAAGGTATCTGCTCAAACATGACCATCTGCTTGGAAGATCTATTTAAAATAAAGGTAAAATGCACGAGTGTAACTATATCAACACACACACGAAGACATGTAGTTTTATTTTCTCTTGTAAAGTCTAAATTCCTAAACCTTTCTAATCCAACAAGCTGATAGTTTTTGACTCCAGACTTCCAGTTGACTGCCCTTCCTGAAATAGCCTTTGTGCTCCTTTAGTCTTTAAGCAGCTTGTGTTTTGCTTAGCTAGTCATCCCAGTTTTTTCCTTTTCTCCATTTCTGCTGAAAGAAAAATTGAGATGCGGCCAAACTCAATGATTCAGGGGACTCAGGGAGAAATGTTCTCACAAAATAGTCATTCTACTTCTTCAGACAAACCACTGGTGGTTCATTTCAGTGTGTGTCCAAGTTGCTATTGTCTTGCTTGGCAAAATCATCTGAATTTTGAGATGGAAAAGCATCTAAGTTGGGTACACAGTAAACTAGCCTAGCTAAGAAAAGAAAGTGAAACTGATCATGACAGTAAAAGCAGAAGAACATCATGAGAAAGGATTACAATTACTGAAAAGTTAATGTATCAAGCTAAAGAGGTTGAAGATATTGACAAGTCTCATCACAACTCATTGGAAGGATTTTACTTGCTGATTCACTGATTTTTTCTCCCAAATGCTATTTCCCTACTCCAATAATGAGAATATTGTAAGCCTTAAACAGTGAAGTATCAATGTGAATAATAAGATTTTTAATAGATTCACTAAATTGTAAAAAAAGGACCAGGTCATTATTATAGTCATCATATTGCAAATGCAACCTAAAAGCTATCACAAACATGAGACATATTGTATTTTTATTGGCTGTTGATATAGTAGGTAGGTCTGAGAAACATATCAGTTTAAGTGTATTATGTAATTATGGCAATTAAATATCTTCTGTGTTTAAGACAAAATGAAAGCTACTGTATGCTCCATTAGATGCACAAATAAAAACCCATAGAAACAATGTAGAATCTAGATAAGTTTACAAAGTCCTCACAGCCAGCATTGACTCATTACTGGTATTAACTCAAACTCACAATCAAAATTTACTTTTCAAATAATTCTTGAAAGCAGAGCCAGAAAATAATCTGAAAAGAGAGGATAAGAAACTCTGTAAAGTAAACCTACAAAACTTAATTCAGTGTAATGGTTCAGAAAAGTACTGTTGATTATGATTGAGCTTATTCACAGCTTAATCACAATCATTGTACGAACGAACAGTTGACAATAGAAATACTTGTTATTTACATCGATGAATAGCAATCATTACCTTGTAGGTATTAATTGTGCACTTGCCCTCTGAGCCTCATTTTCCTCATCTGTGAGGTGGGTAAAGTAATAATCCCTATTCCGTAGAATTAATGTGAGGACCGACTGAAGTAATGCTCATAAAGTGGTAAGTCAAGTGTCTTGGTCATAGAAAGTTATTTAAAAATAGAATCCAAATCATTTCTATGTCTTTCTAATTGCACTGAGAATAAAAATCAAACATACTATCAAGGCTTTTTATACCCTAAACATCTGACACTTGCCTACCTATCTCTACCTCATACTCTATTCCCTTTGCTCAGTATGTGCCAGCCACACATGCTGGCCTTCTTCTGGAAGCTTGAACACACCAAAGAAATTCTCAGTCCATTGCCCCTCTTGCTGCCTTTTCCTGGCATGATCATTCTCCAGGCCTTTGAGAGGTGATCCTTTCATCAGTCAGCTCTCAACTCATTGGCTCCATCCTCTAAGAGGTCTTTCCTGACCAGAGGTCTAAAGCTATCCAACCCCTCCTCCAGCTTCATCCCTCTATGTCTCACTAACCTGGCTTATTTCCTTCATAGACTTTAACCATTGTTAAAAGGTGACTTTCAGAAAAAGGTAAAATTATAACCCTCAGGAAGACATAAAAATAAATATTTGAAGATTCTATTCTACTCCATACAGTGTTATAACCAGTTCAAAAGACAACCTGTAATAGGGAGGGTGGGAGGGAAATGCAAGAGGGAAGGGATATGGGAATATATGTATACTTATAGCTGATTCACTTTGTTATACAACAGAAACTAACACAACATTGTAAAGCAATTATACTCCAATAAAGATGCTAAAAAAAAAAAAAGACAACCTGTAAATCAGACAAATTTGTAGATCAGGCATATTGAAATGAATTTGCAAATGGAGATGAAACTGACTTTTTTGGCAGGGGGAGTGGAAGGAAATGGGGAAGTCAACTGTACTTCTACTAGATGGGACAGGATTTGCAAGTGTACAAGAATAATTTTGCATTGCTATCAGTTGTCTACAATTTATAGAACTACAGTTACTGAAAGATGATGAATGATTAAAAGCAGATAAACTGGAGGGATATCCTCTTGACAGTGCATCATTTTCCATTGAAGCACAAGTATTTTCCATACTATATATTAATTCATTTATTTATTTACTTGTTTATTTTCTATTTAACCCACTTACTCATTTATTGAAGACTGTCCTCATTGCAAGCTTCCTCAGGGCAGGGATTTTGATTTGTATACTGATGAATCCCAAATGCCTGACATATATATTCTCTAAATACAGTTTTAAAAAAAGGAAATACTTGATATATGCTTGTTTTCACTGCTTTATAGGTACCATTTCCACCTTTCTTGAAATTTGTACAATCTTGTTCACATTTTTATTGTCTTCCTCTTCCCCTGCTAACTTCAATAGCCTTAGAAACATGGACGTTTAGAGCTGAGAGGGAAACTCAGAAATCAATAAACTTCAAAAACCTTGTTTTATGGGTAGCATAATTGATGTCTTGAGTGATTTGGCAAATGTTGTTAGCAGAGCCAGGGCTAGACCCTGCTGTCCTGGTATTCAGCCCAGGGTTCTTCCCCAAAAAAGATTTTCTTAAATTTGAATAATAGAGTAATTTCTTTTAATATGAATTAAAAGTCTAACTCAGAGAAGCACTGACTTATGAGCTCAGAGTATCAAAATATATTTCAATTGTGCATTATCACCTCAAAAAACAAGTTTATTTTTATAATTGATAAAATATTAATTTAGATTATCATCAAAATAAAAACTACAGATTAAAAAAAAATCCTCATCTCAAAAATCCTCAAGAATGTATGCATGGATTCAGGGTGAAGAAACACTGAACCCAATTATGACCCTCCAGCCAATCTGATATCACAGATTTGCAACGTTTTTTTCACTATCATTGCCTTCAAATAGATTTTAATTCTATAAATGTCTATAGTACTTGGATATTGAAAATAAGGTACAATGAGACAGCAAATATAAAAATTAAGACGTTACAGTCATCTTGAAGAATTTTTGGTCTAATGAAAGAACTAAGACAAATATACAGTAATTAACACTAGGAAAAATATGTGTATTAGTCACAGTTCTCCAGAGATACAGAACCTACAAGATATACACATGGGAAGAGATTTATTATAAGGGATTGCTCATGGAGATCTGCATCTAGCAAGTTGGAGACCTGAGAGAGTCACTGTGTTACTGACCAGGGTTCTTGGCCTTCCCTAATCAATAGAAATTGAAAAGAGGCCAGACAAGAAATTCTGGCAAGGCTTTTTTGGGGCTCCTGCTGCAGCAGGGAGGAGCAAAAACAAGTAACAGGTTTCCTTGGTCACTCGCTTGCTGGGGGAGGTGGTGAGCTGGTTCCTTATATGGGGTGAGGGTAGGGGTGGGTCCAGGGGTGGGGCCAGAGGTGTGGCTTAGGTGGTTTGCCCACCCCTTTAGTGGTGTTGTGTGCAGGGGGCATGCGCAGTACCCTGCTTTTGCTCCTGGTACCATGTTTTTGCTCCCGACTCTTCAGAAGTGGCAGTTGGGTTTTTGGTCTTTTTTTGTAACTTTTTGTCCATGATTTTCCCCAGTGGTACATACATGCAGCTATTTTTAGTCCCTTAGAGTGTCTTTGTATTTTGTTGCTCGAGGAGATGTTTGTCCAGGTGCAAACACTGCAGCAAAGGGTCCCAGGTCCCAGATTCCAGCCTGTCTGAAGTGATATAGTTCCAGTTGGAATACATAGACCTGAGAATCAGGATTGCTGATGATGGTGTAAGTTCCTGTCCAGAATGGTAGGCTTGAGACCCAACAAGAACTGATTTTTCAGTTCAAGTCCAAAGGTGGGAAAAGACCAATATCCCAGCTCAATCGGTCAGGCAGGAAGAGTTCTCTCTCTCATGGGAGGGTCAGCCTTTTTGTTTATTCAGGCCTTCAACTGATTGGGTGTGGGTCTCCCACATTAAAGAGGACAATCTACTTTACTCAGTCTGCTGATCCAAATGATAATCTAATCCAAAAACACCTGCACAGACACCAGAATAATGTTTGACGAAATATCTGCATACTCCAAGTCCCAGTCAAGTCGATACATAAAATTTCCCAATACAATTTGTAACTCATTGTTAAAAATAAAACTTAATTGCCTCAAAAGGTTTGAAACAAGAGTTCACTTCAGAAAAGAAGTTATGATTTCCCTCATTTATTCTTCAATCCTATTGTTCACTCATCTGGTATTTATTGAGCAGTTACATGGGAGAGATTCCATTTAAAGGCTGGGATTTCAACACAAAGCCCCACCCCTATAGAGAACGTGTGCTCTGGCGATATGGACAGCACCTAGACCACAGAATCATGTAGCATTCCTGCCTGCTCCCCTGCTAAGATCTTGGTCTGGGTGTCTCCATTCCTGCACTTTTCACAGCTTTCTACCTGTCCTTTCTCTTGCTTGCCAATGTTCCTGGCAGATTAGCCACTGAATTCCTCCTCTGTTCACCCATTTCAGATATTCGTTAAGAAAGTTGGTGATTATTGGCTCAGCCTGGGCCTATGGTCCTGCTAAGCCTTTTAATCTTCCTCCTCCTTTATATTGTGCCCGCTGGGTCATGTCCATATCTTGCCGTTGACCTTCACTGCACCTGGACCGCAAAAGACCCTCACAGTCAATGTGGAAGCCACACACATAGAGTCTGTGTGGTCCTTGGTGCCCCATAATACCCTCAGTACTGTTCTACAGATTTTCTCTTTAGGGCAGGCCCTGTGTCACATGCCTTACAGACATTATCACATTTTCATATCCTAGGAACCTTCAAGCTTGGGAGTTATTATGATCTCCATTTTGCATATGAGAAAATGGAAACTTTAAGAGGCTAAAAAAATCTTCAAGGTCACACATCTCAAAAATGATGCACCCAGAATTAAAAGTCCCATAGTCTAGTTCTGGATTCCAAATTCTTCCAGCTATGTAATTCTGTCTCCTCTGTCATTATCCTCCTTCTGGGATGCCCTCCAGCTCCCATTACTCCCCCTGGGCTTTTGCTTCTACCTATGTTTCCTTTTTCTATGTCTGCCTTCATTCTTTCTCTTTTCTATTAACTCTTTCCTGACTCCAAACCTTCTCAGCTGTCTGTATCCTGGAGGGGAAAAAAAAGTCCTAAGTTAAACAAAAAAACACATATCTATTTGTTCAGTACACCTTTCAGTGAGGCACTGAGGCCTGCCAACTATCAGCCTATTTCTCTCCCTTCATGCCAACTTGCAGAAAAAGCAGCCAATTTCTACTTTAAAAAAAATCACATGTCTCTCTTTCTCTCAGACCTTGAGTGTAGTCTACATTACTCTCACTCTGCCAGAATCATATCTTTCCATCCCCTATGATGTGCACACTGTCAAACAGAATGGCTTTTTCTGAACCCTTATTCTATATGCCCCCCATGTTCTCTTGGTACTGTGGACCACAGAGTCATTTGCAATATTTCAGCATAGGTTGAATCTCTAAATAGAGCAGTGGTTCTCAACTGGGCAGAGGTCAGGGGAAGGAAATTTTGTCCTCAGGGTACATTTGGAAGTGTCTACAGACGTTTTTTTGATGGACATGACTGGGGAGGAAGTCTACTGGATTCTAGTGGGTAGAGGCCAGGGATGCTGCTAAATGTCTTATAATGCATAGCATAGACAGCCCCTCATAGCAAAGAATTATCCAGCTCAAAAGTTAATAGTGCTGAGGTTGAGAAATCTTTATAGTGAAAGGGAAAGAATTTTTGAAATTTTCTGTGTTTCAAACTCGAAGTAGGTCCACCTGGTTTAAACTGCCATAATCGGATTATAGAAATGTTTATTCTACTTTTATTTTCCACTTTGGCATCTGGCACAGACAAAATGGTAAATGCAGCAGAGAGCACATCATGACCAGACTCTGAGTGTGTGTCAGACTATAACACCGGGTGCTAACTACCAGCTACAAATTCCTAAGAGGTTTTCAGTCTGGACGCCTTTCAAAATCTACCCATGTGCCATGATATTCAGCTTGGCAGCGGTGTTCCTATTAGTAGTGCTCAAAATCCAGCTTCATGAAACTAATGACAGGGAATTTTCCACAAAGAGCCTTGTTCTCCATATTTCTCCTCATTTCTGTCTTGATTGGAAGAGCTTCCATTTTCTGGTCATCACTGCTCAGGCATAGAGGGATTATAGAAGGAGTTGGTTGCAAACTTATTAAAAATAAGATTTTATTACATTGTGGAATATCTGAAAAATACTCAGTAAAGTATAGGAAACGTAAGCTTAATTCCTGATACAAAAATTGCAAATGTATTATACAGTTGTAGATTTTCAACAAGTATTTGTTGAATAAGCTACCATCTTTCCATTCTGATTCCATAGATTGAAACCATCAAATCCCCACCCTGAACTCCATGGTCCTCTTCAATTCCAGGGCCTATTCAATTAGATTAGAGCCTGACTCCAACTGACCTTCAAGTTTAATTTCTCAGTAATTTTGCCTATGAACCCTGCTGTATTCAAGCCAGTGTAATTAAAGTTTCAAAAATAGTCTGTTCCCACAAGTCTCTCTGAAGTACAAGACTTGTTCAATAGAAAAAAAAAAACTCTTCTAAAAATGTAAATTCTATGCAATGAGGCCCAATGGTTTTAATTATTTTTATAGGCAATATTGTAGTGTTAAATTTTTACAATATGGAAATTGTTTGTATAAAATGGAAAAAGTTGAGAACAAACTTGAGCTTCAATAAAAAACATAATATATAAAATAGGCTCCTATCCAGGGATCTGATGCTAGAACATGTGAAATCTTGCCTCTTAAACAAATAGAAAAATCTTGCCAAAATGTCAAAATATGTTAACCACCCTTTTCTTTACCTACTCCATGGACTTCAGAAAAATCCCACAGTACAAAAAGCATTTAACAATCTCCATTTTTATTACAATATCACCAACCATTAGAATCTAATGCTACAAAGTTGATTTATATGTGTCATATTTAATACTAAATATACTTCATCATAATACCCTACCTCCACAAATGTCTGGAGGACATGAGTTCCTTTTTTGCCTTCTATGGTGGAAACTCCTTATTCTCCTAAAATCTTATTGTCCTACCCAGTTTATCATTCTTAACTCCTCATTGCTATTGTTTTTCTTCTTTTCTCTGAAATCCTCTCCCTCCCTGGAAGCTAGCTCCTTTCATTCCAGCTGTGGTGAGGTGGTGTACCAAAGTGATTAAGAGCATTTCGGTTTTGGAATCAGACGTTTCTAGATCATAGTCCACATGTTGACACTTACTAGTTGATACTTGAGGTCTCTCACCCTCAGGGAAGATGGTTGCTGCTTCTTAGAGCATTACACCCACATTCCTAGCTTAAAGGAAAGGAAAGACCAAGAATGAAAATCCTTCTAACAAGGGGTTATCTTGGAAGAGATACTCTCTCCAGGTTTGGTTATATCTAATTGGTTAGAACAGTGTCACATGGCCACTTCTAGATTAAGAAAGAACCGGAAATTGGTTTATTTTGTTCCTCTTGTCTATATTAGAGGAAACTGAGTGATTGAGAAAGAAAGAGGTTCTAATAATGCTCACCCTTTACTCTTTGCCACATGCAGCTCCACCAGTGCAGAAGGCTTGATGTGGCATCTTTATTCATTTGTTCAATTTCAGTGTATTGTCATGTATTTAAACTTACATACTCTTGGTGAGATGGATTTATGGGTTACATTATCTAATTATAACTGAATGAAATCTCACATAAACGATAAGTATCTTAAAAATGATTTGTCCAAGTAAACTATGATATGAAGATAATACTACTAATAAAAGAAACACAAACTACAATACAAGGTCATTATCACACCCATTCTGTGACTAAAATGATCACAATCCAAACAGAGCAGACTAGAAATCAGGCAAAAATGTTGAAATTGTCTGAAAGACTTAAGGATAAACTTCACCTAAAGTGTATATGGGATGTTGAGATGCCATATACATGAAACCATTGTGATTTGTCTGAAAAACACTCAGAATTTAAAACATACAACCTCCAAGCATGCAGAATATGAAAACAAATCCTACAGCTTTTTAAAGTAATGTTTAAATTTATGTGAATCTCAGTCCATTACTTTAAATTTTTCAGTGAATTTGATAAATATTTAGAGTCATTTGTTGAAATTTTCTTCCCTAATAGGAGAAAACAAAGAGACATCAATAGGGAAATACTTACTTCTTTGCCACAGCAAAGTTGGCTGAAATGATATATGAAAAATAATGAGGATGGTGATAAACTGAAATGCATTTCTCTGTCAGCAAGTTCTGTTGGAAGACTTGTGGAGAGGGAGGGGAAACATTGCTCCTGCAGATTTGAGAACATAGTACTATATTTGAATAAATTATCCAGGGTGGGTGAATGACTATAGAGTTGGATAAAAGTAAAAGTATTTTTAGCATCTCTCAGCTCTTAAGCTGAGAGATTTTTTTAAAGATTCTTTTTTCAATCATGACTGTACAAATAACTGCATCTTTGTGTACCACTGAAAGAAAATGTACCAGAGATTATGTAGTCTCACCATAAAATGAATTATCTAATGTATTCACCAGGAGAGGCTGTGCTATAATTTAGTAACAAATTAAATCAAAATTACAAGGGCTTAACAAATTAAAAGTTTATTTCTTGCTTTTACCAGGTCTTCTATGTGTCTAATAGCTTCTTCCCAAGGGGACTTTCAAGCAATGACCTAGAGATCCAGTGTGCTTCCACTTTTGTGCTCCATCCTCTCAGCACAAGGCTGCCAGGTCACTGTAGCAGGAAAAGAAATGGCTGGACCTTCATGCAGGGGCTTTTTACTGCCTTAGGCAGTAAAAAAAAAAAGAAAAAGTCACTTCCAATTATATTCCACTGGTCAGAAGTGGTTGATGGCTCCATTAATGGTAAAATGGTGGGAAGTGTCATTTCCTGTGTGCACAGGAAATAGAGATGAACTGAATAATGATGACCACTAGTACAGTTTTCCACATTTCATACACATAATTTTTAAAATTAGAAGTGTGTAAAAGTAAACATTATGGAGCAGTTTCTTTGATGGAATGAGAAAAGGATTCCAGAACAAGATTACAAAGGTAGCACTATATGTGAAACTCATTTACTGCATATTTCACAGACAATGTATTTTAGCAATGAGGTTGAAGCCAGAGTATTATGGATGAGGTTAATTTGAAAATTAGAATTTTCCATTATATTCTCACTAGTATGAAATATTAAATTTATCATCTACCAGGTTCTTATGTTTGCAGTGATCAGTGCTGTTTAATTGCTCTCTCTTAACTGTTGCAGCAGACCTGCATTACTTTTAGTTATTGTAAATTTCACATTTTAGCAACTGTAGGACAAGCATTACCCTGATACCAAAACCATACAAAGATATCACACACAATAAAATTACAGGTCTATATCACTGATGAACATACATGCAAAAATCTTCAACAAAATATTAGCAAGCCAAATGCAATGATACATTACAAGGATCATACACCATGATCAAGTGTGATTTTTACCCCAGGGATTCAAGGATGGTTCACTATCTATAGATCAATCAAATATGATGCATGACATTAACAAATTGAAGAAAAGGATCATTTGATTGTCTCAATAGATACAGAAAAAGCTTTAGGCAAAATTTAACATCCACTTGTGATAAAAATTCTCAGTGAAGTGGGTATAGAGGGAAAGTGTCTCAACATAATAAAGGCCATATATGATAAGCCCACAGCTAACATCATACTCAATGGTGAAAAGCTGAAAGCATTTTCTCTAAGATCAGGAACAAAACAAGGATGCCCACTCTTGCCACTTTTTTAAACGTAGTATTGGAAGTCCTAGCCACAGCAAACAGACAAGAAAAATAATAAAAGAAATCCAAATTGGAAAGGAAGAAGTAAAACTGTCACTGTGTGCTGATGACATGGTATCTACTTTACTACAAATCCTAAAGATGCACCAAGAAACTGCTAAAACTCATCAGTGAATTTGGTAACGTTGCAGGGTAGAAAATTAATATACAGAAATCCGTTGCATTTATGTGCACTAACAATGAACTATCAGAAGGGAAATTAAGAAAACAATCCCATTTACAATCACATCAAGAAGGATAAAATACCTAGGAATAAATCTAACTAAGGAAGTGAAAACTTGGAAAACTATAAGACATGGATAAAAGAAATTGAAGACAACACAAACAGATGGAAAGATATACCATATTAATTGGTTGAAAGAATTAATTTTGTTAAAAAGACCATACTAACTAACGCAAACAACCAATGGCGTTTTTCACAGAACTAGAAAAAATAATTTTAAAATTTGTATGGAAACACAAAAGACCCTAAATAGCCAAAATGATCTTGAGAAAGAACAAAGCTCAAGGTATTATACTACCTGATTCTAAAACTACAGTCATCAAAACAGTATTGTACTGGCACAAAAACAGATCCATAAATCAATGAAAAAGAATAGAGAGCCCAGAAATGAATCCACACCTATATGGGCAATTAACCTACCACAAAGCAGGCAGGAATATACAATAAGGAAAATATAGCCTTTTCAGTAAATGGTGCTGGGAAAACTGGACAGCTACATGCAAAAGAATCAAACTGGACTACTCTCTCACACCATGCACAAAAATAAATTCGAAATGGCTTAAAGACTTAAATGTAAGACCAGAAAATGTAAAACTTCAGGGAGTAAATATAGGTAGTACGTTTTTTGACATTGGTCTTAGAAATATTTTGGGGGGATGTGCCTCCTCAAGCAAGGAAAACAAAAGCAAAAATAAACACATGGGACTACATCAAACTCAAAAGCTTTTGCACAGTGAAGGAAACTATCAAGAAAATGAAAAGGCCACCTACTGAATAGGGGAAGACATTTGCAAATGATATATCCGATAAGGGGTTAATATGTAAAATATACAAATAACTCATACATCTCAACATAAAAAAAAACCTAATTAAAAAATGGGCAGAGTACCTGAATAGACATTTTTCTAAAGAAGACATAATGATAGCCAACAGGACACAAAAACATGATCAACATCACTAATCATCAGGGAAATGCAAATCAAAACCACAGTGAGATATCACCTCACACCTGTCAGAATGGCTATTATTAAAAAGACAACAATAACAATGGAATACTACTCAGCCCTAAGAAAAGAATGAAATCCTCCCATCGGTGACAACATGAATGGGCCTTAAGTGTATCATGCTATGTGAAGTAAATCAGACAGAGAAAGACAAATACTGTATGATTTCACATATATGTGAAATCTAAAAAAACAAAACAAATGAACAAACATAAAACAGAAGCAGAGTTACAGATACAGAGAACAAACAGGTGGTTGTCAGAGGGGGCGGGGATAGGAAGACGAAATTAATAGGTGAGGGAGATTTAGAAGTACAAACTCTCAGTTGTAAAATAAATGAATCATGGGTATGAAACGTACAGTGTGGGGAATATAGTCAATAAATATGTAATGTCTTTATCATGACCTATGATTACTAGACTTATCGTGATGATCATTTTGAAATGTATAGAAATATTGAAACACTGTGTTGTGTAACAGGAACTAACATAGTGTTGTAGGTCAATTATACTTCAAAAACAAACTCATAGAAAAAGAGATCAGATTTGTGGTTACCAGAGGCAGGAGGTGAGGGAAGGGAAAATTGGAGGAAAGTAGTCAAAAATTATAAACTTTCAGTTACAAGATAAATAAGTATTAGGAATATAATTACAGCATGATAAATATAATTAACACTGTTGTATGTTATATATAGAATTTGTTAAGAGAGTAAATCCTAAGAGTTCTCACCACAAGGAAAATTTTTTCTATTCCTTTAATTTTATATTTATATGAGATGACAGAATCTTAGTAAACTTGTGATAATCATTTTGTGATGTACGTAAGTCAAATCATTATCCTATACACCTTAAACTTATACAATGCTGTATGTCAATTAGATCTCAATAAGACAGGAAGAAAAAATTCAAAAAAGAAAGCCATGGAAATAGGATATATATATTATTTCAAGAGTCCAGGTAAGAAATGATGGTGTCTTTTTTTTTTTAACATCTTTATTGGAGTATAATTGCTTTACAGTGGTGTGTTAGTTTCTGCTTTATAACAAAGTGAATCAGCTATACATATACAAATATCCCCATATCTCTTCCCTCTTGCATCTCCCTCCCTCCCAGCCTCCCTCTCCCACCCCTCTAGGTGGTCACAAATCATGGAGCTGATCTCCCTGTGTTATGCAGCTGCTTCCCACTAGCTATCTATTTTACATTTGGTAGTGTATATATGTCCATGCCACTCTCTCACTTTGTCACAGCTTCCCCTTCCCCCTCCCCATATCCTCAAGTCTGTTCTCTAGTAGGTCTGCATCTTTATTCCCGTCTGGCTAGGTTCTTCATGACCATTTTCTTTTTCTTTTTTCAGATTCCATATATATGTGTTAGCATACATTATTTGTTTTTCTCTTCCTGACTTACTTCACTATGTATGACAGTCTCTAGGTCCATCCACCTCACTACAAATAACTCAGTTTCGTTCCTTTTTATGACTGAGTAATATTCCATTGTATATATGTGCCACATCTTCTTTATCCATTCATCTGTCAATGGACACTTAGGTTGCTTCAATGTCCTGGCTATTGTAAATAGAGCTGGAATGAACATTGTGGTACATGACTCTTTTTGAATTATGGTTTTCTCAGGGTATATGTGCAGTAGTGGGATTGCTGGATCATATGTCAATTCTATTTTTAGTTTCTTAAGGAACCTCCATACTGTTCTCCACATTGGCTGTATCAATTTACATTCCCACCAACAGTGCAAGAGGGTTCTCTTTTCTCCACATCTTCTCCAGCATTAATTGTTTGTAGATTTTCTGATGATGGCCATTCTGACTGGTGTGAGATGATACCTAATTGTAGTTTTGATTTGCATTTCTCTAATGATTAATGATGTTAAGCATTCTTTCATGTGTCTGTTGACAATCTATATATCATCCTTGGAGAAATGTCTATTTAGGTCTTCTGCCCATTTTTGGATTGGGTTGTTTTCTTTTTGATATTGAGCTGCATGAGCTCCTGGTAAAATTTGAAGATTAATCCTTTGTCAGTTGCTTCATTTGCAAATATTTTCTCCCATTCTGAGGGTTGTCTTTTCATCTTGTTTATGGTTTCCTTTGCTGTGCAAAAGCTTTTAAGTTTCACTAGGTCCCATTTGTTTATTTTTGTTTTTATTTCCATTTCTGTAGGAGGTAGGTCAAAAAGGATCTTGCTGTGATTTATGTTACAGAGTGTTCTGCCTATGTTTTCCTCTAAGAGTTTGATAGTGTCTGGCCTTACATTTAGGTCTTTAATCCATTTTGAGTTTATTTTTGTGTATGGTGTTAGGGAGTGTTCTAATTTCATTCTTTTACATGTAGCTGTCCGGTTTTCCCAGCACCACTTATTGAAGAGGCTGTCTTTTCTCCACTGTATATTCTTGCCTCCTTTATCAAAGATAAGGTGACCATATGTGCATGGGTTTATCTCTGGGTTTTCTATCCTGTTCCATTGATCTATATTTCTGTTTTTGTGCCGGTACCATACTGTCTTGATTACTGTAGCTTTGTAGTATAGTCTGAAGTCAGAGAGCCTGCTTTGCCAGCTCCTTTTTTCTTTCTCAATATTGCTTTGGCTATTCGGGGTCTTTTGTGTTTCCAGAAATACTGTGAAATTTTTTGTTCTAGTTCTGTGAAAAATGCCAGTGGTAGTTTGATAGGGATTCTTTTGAATCTGTAGATTGCTTTGGGTAGTAGAGTCATTTTCACAATGTTGATTCTTCCAATCCAAGAACATGGTATATCTCTCCATCTATTTGTATCATCTTTAATTTCTTTCATCAGTGTCTTATAATTTTCTGCATATAGGTCTTTTGTCTCCTTAGGTAGGTGTATTCCTAGATACTTTATTCTTTTTGTTGCAATAGTAAATGGGAGTGTTTTCTTAAATTCACTTTCAGATTTTTCATCATTAGTGTATAGGAATGCCAGAGATTTCTGTGCATTAATTTTGTATCCTGCTACGTTACCAAATTCATTGATTAGCTCTAGTATTTTTCTGGTAGCATCTTTAGGATTCTCTATGTATAGTGTCACATCATCTGCAAACAGTGACAGCTTTATTTCTTCTTTTCCAATTTGGATTCCTTTTATTTCTTTTTCTTCTCTGATTGCTGTGGCTAAAACTTCCAAAACTATGTTGAATAATAGTGGTGAGAGGAGTGGGCAACCTTGTCTCGTTCCTGATATTAGTGGAAATGGTTTCAGTTTTTCACCATTGAGAACAACGTTGGCTGTGGGTTTGTCATATATGGCCTTTATTATGTTTAGGAAAGTTCCCTCTATGTTTACTTTCTGGAGGTTTTTATCATAAACGGGTGTTGAATTTCGTCTAAAGCTTTCTCTGCATCTATTGAGATGATCATATGGTTTTTCCCCTTCAGTTTGTTAATATGGTGTATCACGTTGATTGACTTGCATATATTGAAGAATCTTTGCATTCCTGGGATAAACCCCACTTGATCATAGTGTATGATACATTAAAAAAATTTTTTTTTGCCAGTACACGGGCCTCTCACTGTTGTGGCCTCTCCCATTGCAGAGCACAGGCTTCAGACGCGCCGGCTCAGTGGCCATGGCTCACGGGCCTAGCCGCTCTGCGGCATGTGGGATCTTTTGGACCAGGGCACGAACCCATATCCCCTGCATAGGCAGGCAGACTCTCAACCACTGTGCCACCAGGGAAGCCCTAGTGTATGATACTTTTAAGGTGCTTTTGGGCTCTCTTTGCTAGTATGTTGTTGAGGATTTTTAAATCTATGTTCAAGAGTGATATTGGCCTGTAGTTTTCTTTCTTTATGACATCTTTGTCTGGTTTTGGTATCAGGGTGATGGTGGTCTCGTAGAATGAGTTTGAGAGTGTTCCTCCCTGTGCTATATTTTGGAAGAGTTTGAGAAACATATGTATTAGCTCTTCTCTAAATGTTTGATAGAATTCGCCTGTGAAGCCATCTGGTCCTGGGCTTTTGTTTGTTGGAAGATTTTTAATCACAGTTTCAAGTTCATTGCTTGTGATTGGTCTGTTCATATTTTCTATTTCTTCCTGGTTCAGTCTAGGGATGTTGTGAATTTCTAAGAATTTGTCCATTTCTTCCAGGTTGTCCATTTTATTGGCCTGTATTTGCTTGTAGTAATCTCTCATCATCCCTTGTATTTCTGCAGTGTCAGTTGTTACTTCTCCTTTTATCATTTCTATTTCTATTGATTTGGGTCTTCTCCCTATTTTTTCTTGGTAAGTCTGGCTAAAGATTTATCAATTTTGTTTATCGTCTCAAAGAACCAGCTTTTAGTTTTATTGATCTTTGCTATCGTTTCCTTCATTTCTTTTTCATTTATTTCTGATCTGATATTTATGATTTCTTTCCTTCTCCTAACTTTGGGGTTTTTTGTTCTTCTTTCTCTAATTGCTTTAGGTGTAAGGTTAGGTTGTTTATTGGAGATGGTTCTTGTTTCTTACGGTAGGATTGTATTGCTATAAACTTCTCTCTTAGAACTGCTTTTGCTGCATCCCATAGGTTTTGGATCGTCGCGTTTTCATTGGCCTTTGTTTCTAGGTACTTTTTAATTTCCTCTTTGATTTATTCAGTGATCTCTTGGTTATTAAGCAGTGTGTTGCTTAGCTGCCATGTGTTTGTATTTCTTAGAAATTTTTTCCTGTAATTGATATCTAGTCTCGTAGCGTTGTGGTCGGAAAAGATACTTGATACAATTTCAATTTTCTTAAATTTACCAAGGCTTGATTTGTCACCCAAGATATGATCTATCCTGGAGAATGTTCCATGAGCCCTTGAGAAGAATGTGTATTCTGTTGTTTTTGGATGGAATGTCCTATGAATATCAATTAAGTCCATCTTGTTTAATGTGTCATTTAAAGCTTGTGTTTCCTTATTTATTTTCATTTTGGATGATCTGTCCATTGGTGAAAGTGGGGTGTTAAAGTCCCCTACTATGATTGTGTTACTGTCGATTTCCCCTTTTATGGTTGTTAGCATTTGACTTATGTATGGAGGTGCTCCTATGTTCTGTGCATAAATATTTACAATTGTTATATCTTCTTGGATTGATCCCTTGATCATTATGTAGTGTACTTCTTTGTCTCTTGTAATAGTCTTTGTTTTAAAGTCTATTTTGTCTGATATGATAATTACTACTCCAGCTTTCTTTTGATTTCCATTGGTATTGAATATCTTTTTCTATCCCCTCACTTTCAGTCTGTATGTGTCCCTAGGTCTGAAGTGGGTCCTTTGTAAACAGCATATATACGGGTCTTCTTTTGTATCCATTCAGCCAATCTATGTCTTCTGGTTGGAGCATTTAATCCATTTACATTTAAGGTAATTATCGATATGTATGTTCCTATTCCCATTTTCTTAATTGTTTTGGGTTTATTATTATAGGTATTTTCCTTCTGTTGTGTTTTCTGCCTAGAGAAGTTCCTTTAGCATTTGTTGTAAAGCTGGTTTGGTGGTGCTGAATTCTCTTAGCATTTGCTTGTCTGTAAAGTTTTTAATTTCTCCATCAAATCTGAATGACATCCTTGCTGGGTAGAGTAATCTTTGTTGTAGGTTTTTCTCCTTCATCACTTTAAATATGTCCTGCCACTCCCTTCTGGCTTACAGAGTTTCTGCTGAAAGATCACCGGTTAACCTTATAGGGATTCCCTTATGTGTTATTTGTTGTTTTTCCCTTGCTGCTCATAATATTTGTTCTTTGTATTTAATTTTTGATAGTTTGATTAATATGTGTCTTGGAATATTTCTCCTTGGATTTATCCTGTATGGGACTCTCTGCGCTTCCTGGACTTGATTAACTATTTCCTTTCCCATATTAGGGAAGTTTTCATCTATAATCTCTTCAAATATCTTCTCAGTCCCTTTCTTTTTCTCTTCTTCGTCTTGGACCTCTATAATTGGAATGTTGGTGCATTTAATGTTGTCCCTGAAGTCTCTGAGACTGTCCTCAATTCTTTTCGTTCTTTTTTCTTTATTCTGCTCTGCAGTAGTTATTTCCATTATTTTATCTTCCAGGTTACTTATTCGTTCTTCTGCCTCAGTTATTCTGCTATTGATCCCTTCTAGTGAATTTTTAATTTCATTTATTGTGTTGTTCATCACTGTTGGTTTGCTCTTTAGTTCTCCTAGACAGTTCTCCTAGAAAATGTCTCTTGCATTTTCTCTATTCTATTTCCAAGATTTTGGATGATCTTTACTATCATTACTCTGAATTCTTTTTCAGGTAGACTGCCTATTTCCTCTTCATTTGTTAGGTCTGGTGGGTTTTTGCCTTGCTTCTTCATCTGCTGTGTGTTTCTCTGTCGTCTCATTTTGCTTAACTTACTGTGTTTGGGGTCTCCTTTTCACAGGTTGCAAGTTCATAGTTTCCGTTGTTTTTGATGTCTGTCCCCAGTGGCTAAGGTTGGTTCAGTGGGTTGTGTAGGTTTCCTGGTGTATGGGACCAGTGCCTGTGTTCTGTTGGATGAGGCTGGATATTGTCTTTCTGGAGGGTAGATCCACGTCTGGTGGTATGTTTTGGGGTGTCTGTGGCGTTATTATGATTTTAGGCAGCCTCTGTGCTAATGGATGGGTTTGTGTTCCTGTCTTGATAGTTGTTTGGCATAGGGTGTCCAGCAGTATAGCTTGCTAGTTGTTGAATGGAGCTGAGTCTTGGCGTTGAGATGGAGATCTCTGGGAGATTTTCGCCATTTGATATTACATGTAGCTGGGAGGTCTCTTGCGCACCAGTGTCCTGAACTTGGCTCTCCCACCTCAGTGGCACAGACGTGACACCTGGCTGGGGCAGCAAGAGCCTGTCCTCCACATGGCTCAGAATAAAAGGGTGAAAAGAAAGAAAGAAAGAAGATAAAATAAAATAAAATGAAGTTATTAAAATGAAAAATAATTATTAAGAAAAAATACTTATAAGTAATAAAAAAAATGGACAGACAGAATCCTAGGACAAATGGTAAAAGCAAAGCTATACCGACAAAATTACACACAGAAGCATACACATACACACTCACAAAAAGAGAAAAAGGGATAAAAAAATATATATCCTTGCTCCCAAAGTCCACCTCCTCAATTTGGGATGTTTTATTTTCTATTCAGGTATTCCACAGATGCAGGGTACATCATGTTGATTGTGCATCTTTAATCCACTGCTCCTGAGGCTGCTTGGAGAGATTTCCCTTTCTCTTCTTTGTTCACACAGCTCCCGGGGTTCAGCTTTGGATTTGGCCCCGCCTCTGCGTGTAGGTCGCCTGAGGGCGTCTGTTCTTCGTTCAGACAGGACAGGGTTAAAGGAGTAGCTGCTTCGGGGGCTCTGGCTCACTCAAGCCGGGGGGAGGGAGGGGTACGGATGCGGGGCGAACCTGCGGCGGCAGAGGCTGGCATGACGTTGCACCAGCCTGAGGTGCACCGTATGCGTTCTCCCGGGTAAGTTGTCCGTGGATCACGGGACCCTGGCAGTGGCGGGCTGCACAGGCTCCTGGGAGGGGAGGTGTGGACAGTGACCTGTGCTTGCACACAGGCTTCTTCGTGAGTGCAGCAGCAGCCTTAGCATCCCATGCCCGTCTCTGGGGTCCGCGCTGATAGCTGCTGCTCGCGCCTGTCTCTGGAGCTCCTTTAAGCAGTTCTCTGAATCCCCTCTCCTCGCGCACCCGGAAACAATGGTCTCTTGCCTCTTCGGCAGCTCCAGACTTTTTCCCAGACTCCCTCCCGGCTAGCCGTGGCGCACTAGTCCCCTGCAGGCTGTGTTCATGCCGCCAACCCCAGTCCTCTCCCTGGGATCCGACCTTCAAAGCCGGAGCCTCAGCTCCCAGCCCTGCCTGCCCCGGCGGGGGAGCAGACAAGCCTCTTGGGCTGGTGAGTGCCGGTCGGCCCTGATCCTCTATGCGGGATTCTCTCCGCTTTGCCCTCCACACCCGTTGCCGTGCTCTCCTCCGCGGCTCCGCAGCTCGCCCCTCCGCCACCCGCAGTCTCCACACGTGAAGGGGCTTCCTAGTGTGTGGAAACCTTTCCTCCTTCATAGCTCCTTCCCACTGGTGCAGGTCCATCCCTATCCTTTTGTCTCTGTTTATTCTTTTTTTCTTCTGCCCTACCCAGGTACGTGGGGAGTTTCTTGCCTTTGGGGAGGTCTGAGGTCTTCTGCCAGCGTTCAGTAGGTGTTCTGTAGGAGTTGTTCCACGTGTAGATGTATTTCTGATGTATTTGTGGGGAGGAAGGTGATCTCCGCGTCTTACTCTTCCGCTGTCTTGAAGCTCCTCCTGATGGTGTCTTAAAACATTTGGTTGCAGGAGAATTAAAAATAAACAGATTCTGGAAATATTTAGAAAAAAAGAGCAGATATGATTTACTCAAAGGTGTAATAAACAGTGTGAGTGAATGTGAGTGTAAAAAACAAAGTCAAGGACTTGGACCTGAATGACTAGAAAAAAGCTGTTTCCATTTCTGAGACTGGAAACACTAGGAGAGAGGCAAGTTTGAGATGAGTAAAGAGTTCAGTGTAGGAAATATTAAGTTTGAGAGGCTTGATAGAATGGAGTGAAGCGGAGATGTCAAGTAACCAGTTTTATATATTTGAGAGTGAAGCTCAGGGTAGAAATTGGTGCTCAAGTTGTACATTTGAGAATCATTACCAAAGTGATATTATTAAAATTCATGGGACTGAATGACATAATCAAAAATATTTATAAAAAAAGAGATGTGTAAAGCTAAGACCTAGGGCAAACAAATGCTTAGAGGGCTGAGAGATGGGTAAGTATTCAGAAATGTGTCTAACAAAACTTAGGATGTGATATGAAAGGGCAAAGAAAATGGTATTCTTGAGGCCAAGTGAAAAAAATCAGCCACTGTGTCTATAAATGGTTGGCTGATAGACTGAAGAAGATGAGACCTGAGAAGTCATATTGAAACTGACATAGAATTTTTGTGGAGAGGTGGTGGTGATGATGAAAGCCTGCTTGTGGTTGATTTGAGAAATATTGGGAGGAGATGAAGTGGCAATGGTAGCTAGGGTTTTGCTGTAATAGGAATCACAGAAATGTGTAGTAGCTGGGGTAGAATACGGGGTCAAGGCAGTTTTCTATTAAGGTGGGATATATTAGAGCATATTTTTATAACTTTGGAAATGATGCAGCAGAGAGGTACAAATTGAGATGCAGGTAAAAAGTGACAACTGCTGGGGGATATGAAGTTGAGTGCTTGGGTAGAGATGTTTGACATTCTGATTTATGAAAGAAGGAATGGCATAGTGCATGCAGGTAGGGTCATTGATTTGAGAGTGGAAGCATCTTGACATTCTCTTTTTGTTCCTTTTATTTTATCAGTGAAATAACAAGGAATTTATACCAACTGAGCTTGAAATAGAAAGCAATATGTCCAGAAAAGGGGAGAAAACATGAAATAACCTATTAGGAGAGTTGGGGAGTGAATACACAAAGGAATTTGGGAAGATATCTAGGTAGCACTAAGAACTTTGTCCTTAGACCCTTTAGCTTAGTTGTGTGATTTCTCCTGTCACATTGCTCTACTCAAGTGCAGGTGTGGGGTAAGTAAAGAGTTGGATCTAGCTAATGATGACAACTATTATGGTAAGAGGGAGAAGTAACAGAGTGAAGAGGATGCAAGAGAATCATTAGAAAGATAGACCGCATAATATAAACTGGGCAAAGAGAGAAGTGAAGAAGAGAAATGGGTTCATGAATGAAAATGTAATAGTATTTGTGAAGATGTAGACCAGTAGTTTGAAAAATGTTTTAAAACTGCATTATGAAGGCTGTTTTCTGGGTCATAGTCAGCATTCGCAATGGAAGGGGATGGAACTGAATACAAAATACCAGATAGCATCACAGGTAATAAATGTAAATATTATTTCATAAAATGTTTGTTTTAATTATATACACGTGTATATGTATATATGTTTCTGTATGCTAGGCTACAATGTAAAATTATTTTTTTAATCTGGGTCCTGGTCAAAGCTCTTTGTAATCTTATTTAAGAGACATGCTGGGACTTCCCTGGTGGCTCAGTGGTTAAGAATCCACCTGCTAATGCAGGGGACACTGGTTCAATCCCTGGTCCAGGAAGATCCCACATGCCATGGAGCAACTAAGCCCGCGTGCCACAACTACTTTTGTTTTGGAAACAAAAGCAATCAACATTTTCAACTTTATTAGGCTGTGAATTATGGGATTCTTATTCAATTTAGATTGCAGGCTGGGGCAGAGAACAGCTCTCTTAGCAGTGCCCTATTTCTTTCCATCTTAGCTTTCTGACTGGTGAGGTCTAGTTTGTGTTCATATTTCTCTATCAAGACATTTTTGCTGAAAATGACAAGATATAATCAGCATACACCAAAAAAATCTGGATTTCCTGCCATTTCCCCTAACACTGCAGACTTAATAGGAACAAGGCTTGTGTTTCAAGTTACAGCAGGTGAAAAAGTGGCCAAATATTTCCCCACCACATAACGAAGGTCACCAATTCTCCATGACAATATGTGTGTCATCCCTCTCAAGGTCCTTATAAGTCAATTCTATATTCTAGCATCTTACTTCCTCTTACCAAATTCTATTTAAGGCAAGGATGGTAATTAGCCAAATGCAGCAGAGAATACAAATAATAGCTATTTAAACAAATGAGAATTTACCTTATTTTTCATGTAACAGAATAGCCCAGGGCTGCTGAAGCAACTCCTCCTTGCCACCAACATCCCAAAATGTATCTTTCCATCTAGTCATCTTTGGTTATTTATCTGTTTTCTATCAGCTTTATGCCCATTCTTCTCTACTCTGCTGTGAATTACTGGCAATGGGACTCTGCAAGCTATGTTTCCCAGATTCTTTTGGCAGCTGGCTTCTTGTTAAATTTTGCCAAAAAGAAGTCACTGATGGGAGATTTTAAAGTAGGAGAAAGGAAGAACAATTCTGATTCTGGCTCTGAAAGCACGGGCAGTTGCTCTAGTAGCTCTGGTGGTTGTACGAGTAGTGGAGACCAGATGACCGTGCATTTACTGTAGCAGGTCAGCTTTTCCTGCATTCCAGCTCTGGCAGGTGTAGCTCCATTTGGAAGTTCTAGTCCCTGTGTGCTAGAAAGTGCAGGTAAATGGGCTCCACTGCAGAGATGATAGTGGTTTTCTGATTTCAGGGTAACATCTTTTCCTCCTTCTGCTCCTCTAGTCCTTTTCATATATTTTAACTGTTTTCCTGTATTCAATTCTCTATGCTTGAAGTATCTAATTTTTTGTCTTGTTTTGTTTTCCTGAGAAGATCACAACTACTTGATCTCAGGAAAAAGATTATCAAACATAAGAATCTGAATGGTCTTGAACAAAATGATGAGTGCATTGCCAGTGAAAAGTGTAATACTGGTAACAGTCCATGGCATGGTTAATGTTTGCAATTACTTTAAGTATAATCTGTTTGAGCCAGAGAAAGAATGTATATAGAAGACAGAGCATGGGAAACCAATTGAACACTTGAAGATCCTCTGAAGCAGGTGTCTTGCAGGAAGATGCTCATTCTCCCCTAGTATCACCCCACTACTCCTAATTACTTCTAGACCCATAACTTAGAGCCATAGTACAGGAAGTTCTAGAAGGAAACTTAAAACCTCTAACCAGGATAGAGTTGAGTTTGAACTAAACAATAGAAAGTGTTAATGTATAACAGGAGAAACCTGGAAACTATGTGTCAAAATGGATTCTAAGATCTCAGTGAGGGTTTATGGAGATCAGCTTTTAAATGGAGTTTGTTTAGAGTCTCTCTCACAGTGGGCCCAATGGATCTAACCATCATGTGGTTATTTCCTCAGTTCCTAACTACAGAATTAGAATAAACACACTCAGCAAATGACAAAATCATCACATTGGTTCAGGAACTCCCCTTCCTTTTTGGTGTGTAAACCAGAGCCCAGGCTTCGGATGTGGGAGTACTACAGAGATTAGTGCTCTCATTAAAGACTTGAAAGTTGCAGGGGTGATGATTCCTGTCATGTTCTCATTCAACTGCCCTGTTTGGCAAGTCGATTCTAGAGAATGACTATGAAGTATCATATATGCAATTAGGTGTAACTTCATTTAGAGCTCAGGATGTGGTATATTTATTGAAGCAAATTAAACAGCCCTTGACAGCTGATATACATATTGATCATATTGCTTTTTTTCCTCCATATAAACAACAAGGACAACCAGAGGCAATTTTTTTCACCTGGTGGGGAGAGGGTCCTATCAACCCTTCTCCTCTTCGTTGTAATAGACTGTGGAGAACCTTGACCCTCCTGACATCACATAGATCACTCATTATATTGACTGGGCCTGAGGAACAGTGCAAGACAGAAATCCTAGAAGCCTAAATAAGACAAATATGTCCCGAGTGTGGGAAATGAACACCATGAAAATTCAGGGCTCTGTTTCTTTAGAAAAGTTTCTAAGAGTTCAGATGTGTGGGGCTTGTTGGGATATTCTTTCCAAAGTAAAGGATAATTTTCCTACCATTAAGAAAGAGGCACAATCATCTCTTTGAATTTTAAAAGCAGGATATACCATTATGAGTGTGTTCTTCTCACTCATTAACTTAGTACCTGACATTTGGGTGAGTCCTGAAGCAAAGCAAGGTCTGAAGCAGGCCAGGCTGCAGTGCAAGCTACTCTATCACTTAGGCCTTTTGACCCAGCTGGTGTCATGGTGCTGAAGTCTGTGGCCATCAAGGATGTTGTATAGACCTCTGGTTCCTGCTTGCTACTTGCCCAGATAAATACTTAATGACTGAATAACGGGGTACCAGGTGGTCACACAACCTGAGTTACCCATCATGAACTGAATGATATATAATCCACAAACCATAATGAAATCTATGGACATCAACACTGTTATTAAGTGAAAGTGGTATATATGTAATGGACCAATGACTAGAGTATGGTACTTTTTAATTCCATAGCCAAAACACAACAAATTCAGGAATCAAAGGGTGGAAGTGGAAGAGATTCCTCCCTTCACTACTTTTAATAACCCACTCCCCAAAGTGTTGCTTCCTGTCCCCCAAAATTTGAACTCTACTCATTCAGAGATCTTAGTTCCTAAGAGAGTACATGATAGTTTGTATTAAGTTCTTCAAAGGCTCTCAGTTAGTCCCACAACAGTTTAGTGAGGTAAGTAAAGAAGTTCCCTTCTTAAGATGAGGTTCAGTAATCAGCCAGAGGTCACCCAGCTGTTAGTAGGGGGCAGTGCTGGAATCTGAACTTAGATTCTTCTGCTTCCAAAGCCTGTGCTCTTTCCCACTACATAATTTTAGCCTCAAAGATAACTGCAAAACGCTACACCTCATCCCTAGCACAATGGAAACCATGTCTTGTTGGCAATAAGGAGCCATTTGTCTGCTTACCATTGCTGTGGAATAACCACCCTAAAACAATCACAGCTTTTAGTTTGTTCGTGGATCTGAAGTTTTGGCAAGGCTCAGTGGAAATAGCTCCACTCCACTAATGGCAGCTTGAAGCTTGAAGGCTAGAATCGTCTGAAGGCTTGTTTACTCACATATCTACCAGGGGATGCTGGCTATCACCTTGGACCTTACTGGAGCCAAAGGCTGAAACACATATGTATGGCCTCACCACAGAGCCTGGGCTACCTTACAACATGATGACTTGTTCCCATGGGTGAGCATAGTAAAGTAGAGAGAAGCAGGTGGAAGTTGTACGGCCTTTGATGACTCAATCTCAGAAGTCACACAGAGTTATAGTCACCCCTCTGTATCTTTGAGTTGCACAGGTATGGATTCAACCCACTACAGATCAAAAATATTTGGGAAAAAAAATCTGGAAAATTACAAAAAGGAAAACTTGAATTTGCCTCATGCTGGCAACTATTTATATATCATTTACATTGTATTAAGTATTATAAGTAATCTAGAGGTGATTTAAAGTATACAGGAGGATATGTATAGGTTATATGCAAATACTATGCCATTTTATATTAAGGGACTTGATCATCCACAGATTTTGGTATCCCACGGGTCCTGGAACCAATCCCCTGAAGATACAAAAGGATGACTGTACTGCTGCATTCTATTTATCCCACAAAGTCTGGCCCAGTTTCAAGAGGAAAGCTGAGAAGATGAGTCAATTGCTTATAACTTGGAGAGCAGATTAGGCCTATATATTTTTAGCTTGTAAGAAATTCCTTAGCAACTCACCACCCACTCTCCCCACCACCATAAAAAAAGAGCCCACTCTACTCAATGTATCATGTCTGTTGAGTATTCTGCCAAAGTGTCTCTGAGTACAACAATGAATCTTTACTGCCTTCTTTGAGTGGGTTAATACCAAATGTCATGAAGACAATTTTTATGAGGAAATAGCACCTTGTTCCCACTTTGTCATAATTTTATAAATAAAGTGATTATTAATTACCAAACCACTTTATACAGGCAGAAAAGTTGAGAAGAAAATATATGAGGAAGTCATGTTATATAGAGAGGGTAAAAGTCAGTCTTACTTTGTGTCCTTGTTTTCTCCCAGAAGTTGAAGGAGAAATGTAATAGTTTGATATATGATATGCTACATGAGCACTGACACACTAAACAAAGAACAGGGATAGGACAGCAGTACAAACTAGTGAATGACACTCAATGGTTACCTGAGTAATTCCTTGACTTGGTGATGCCAAGTTTCTCAGGGCCTCACTGGCTCATTGACCTTTGGCAACCTGCCCCATACAACTACTTAACCCCTGTTCCATCATGAGTGTCAGGAGTGAGCCCAGGAGTGAGGGTGGGAGGAGAGAATGCTTGATGTCTTTATAGACTGTTTTCTCATGTTCTACCTCCTTCCTGCGAAAACTCTCATTTCCACACCAACATTGTTATCTCCCCACGCTCCCCAAAGAGTAAGACCCCTTCCTCACAGGGCCTGTGCTGGGTGATATGTGAAGCACAAGAGGAGATCTCTGCTAACCACCCCATCACATGCAGCCACTTGACCTCTCACCAGAACCCCAGGAAACCAATTTCTTCAGTTTCCCCCTCCATTAACCTGGCACACATTCAATAGGTTGGACTAGAAATTGATGGCAGAGATAAGCGCTTCCAGACTATTTGTCCCCTGGGCACCTCACAGGCAACACCCATGTTTTCAGCTATGCCCAGATGAGTAGGAATCTCAGTATAGGCTTAGTATTGGGCCTCTATTATAAATACTTCATTTTGCAACCCTTTTAAGTCTTTGCAATATCCCCTAAATGTCATGTTATGTCATGGGTAGTGATGAGATTTGGTGAGTCAGGCAGGACTCATGACCTAGAAGAAGAGTCTGGACTGTGGACTCAGGGATTACTCTGGGGGGAAAAAAAAGCTGGAAATAAGGACAAGGCAGAGGTGGGATTGTTGAACATGTAGCCTGAAGCCTGATCGGATATGTAAGAACCAGTCACTGAATAATTACTTCCATTTCCCCTCAGACCCATTTACTTTCATCATGGAAGAGCTAGATAGGGACAGAAGTGGATTTATTGATTACAAAGATTAAACATTTCTAAAGCCTGAATTTTATTACCTCTTTTCTTGATTTAAATCTTTTGGTAGCTCCCCATTGTTTTCTGAATAAAAGCATAAACTCCTAAACGTGGCATATAAGGACCTCACTAATCAATTCCTTGCCTTTTTAGCCTCACCTCCTGTATTAGTTTGCAAGGGTTAACAAGGTACCACAGGTTGGGTTGTTTAAATAAAAGAAACTAATTTTCTCATGATTCTGGAGGACAGAAGTCCAAGATCAAAGTGTGGTCATGATTGGTTCTTCTTGAGGCCTTGCTTCTTGGCCTGTAGATGGCCTTTTTCTCCCTGTGCCTTCACATGGTCTTTCCTCTCTGTGTATCTGTACTAATTTCCTTTTATGATAGGGACACCAGTCACATTGATTTAGGGCCCACCATAATGATGTCATTTAAACCTAATTACCTTTTTAAAGATTCTACCTCCAAATGCAGGCATACCTCATTTTATTGTACTTTTCTTCATCACACTTCACATGTACTGCATTTTTTACAAGTTGAGGGTTTGTGGCAACCCTGAAGCATTGAGCAAGACTTTTGGCACCACTTTTCCAAGAGCATTTGCTTACTTTGCATCTCTGTTTCACATTTTGGTAATTCTCACATTATTTCAAGCTTTTCCATTATTATTATATTTGTTATGGTGATCTATGATTACTGATCTTTGATGGTGTGGTTGCCACTGTTTTGGGATAAGATGGTGAACTTAATCGATAAATGTTTTGTGTCTTCTGACTGCTCCATCAACCAGCTTTTCCTCCATCTCTCTCCCTCTCCTCAGTCCTCCCTATTTTCTCAGACACAGCAATATGGCAATTAGGCCAGTTAATAACCCTACAATGACCTCTAACCGTTTAAGTGAACAGAAGACTTACATGTTTCTCAGTTTAAATCAAAAGCTAGAAATTATTAAATTCAGTGAGGAAAGCATGTCAAAAGCCAAGATAGCGCTCTTGTGCCAAGTAGTTAGACAAGTTGTGAATGCAAAGGAAAAGTTTTTGAAAGAAGTTAAAATTGCTACTCCAGTGAATGTGCAAATGATAAGAAAGTAGAACAGCCCTATTTTTGAAATGGAGAAAATTTTAGTGATCTTGATAGAAGATCAAACCAGCCACAACACTCCCCTAAGCTAAGCCTAATCCAGAGCAAGGCCCTAACTCTCTTCAATTCCTTGAAAGTTAAGAGAGGGGAGAAAACTGTAGAAGAAAAGTGTGAAGGTAGCAGAGATTGGATCATTAGGTTTAAGGAAAGAAGCAACTCCATAACATGAAAGTGCAAAGTGAAGCAGCAAGTGCTGATGTAGAAGCTGCAGCAAGTTATTCAGATGATCTAGCTGAGATAATTAATGAAGGTGGTGACACTAGGTAATAGATATTCAATGTAGACAAAACAGCCTTCTGTTGGAAGAAGATGTCACCTAGGTTTATCATAGCTGGAGAGGAGAAGTCAATGCCTGGCTTCAAATCTTTGAAAAACAGGCTGCCTCTCTTGTTAGAGGCAAATGTGGCTGGTGACTTGAAGTTGAAGCCAATGCTCATCTACCATTCAGAAAATCCTAGGGCCCCTAAGAATTATGCTAAATCTACTCTGCCTGTGCTCTATAAATGGAACAATAAAGCCTGGGTGATAATGTATCTGTTTACAACATGGTTTACTAAATATTTTAAGCCACCATGATGACCTACTGCTCAGGAAAAGAAAAAGATTTCTTTCAAAATATTACTACTCACTGACAGTGTGCCTGGTCACCCAAGAGCTTTGATGGAGATGTACAAAGAGATTAATGCTGTTTTCATGCCTACTAACACAATCCATTCTGCAGCCCTTGGGTCAAGGAGTAATTTTGACTTTCAGGTATTATTATTTAAGAAATACATTTCATAAGTCTATAGCTGCCATAGATAGTGGTTCTTCTGATGGACCTGGACAATGTATATTGAAAAACTTCTGAAAAGAATTCAGTATTCTAGATGCCACCAAGAACATTCATGGTTCATGGGAAGAGGTCAAAATATCAACATTAACAAGAGTTTTGAAGAAGTTGATTCCAACCCTCATGGATGACTTTGAGGGGTTCAAGACTTTAATGGAGGAAGTCCCTGCAGATGTGATATAAATAGCTGGAGAACTAGAAGTGGTGAAGATGTGACTGAATTTCTGCAATTTCATGATAAAACTTGAACTAATGAGAAGTTGCTTCCTATGGATGAGCAGAGAAAGTGGTTTCTTGAAATGGAACCTACTTCTGGTGAAGATGCTGTGAAGATGGTTGAAATGACAACAAAGTGTTTAGAATATTACATAAACTTAGTTGATAAAGCAGTGGCAGAGTCTGAGAGGATTGACTCACTTAATTTTGCAAGAAATTCTACTGTGGGTAAAATTCTAGCAAACAGCATTGCATGCTACGGAGAAATCATTCCTTTATGGAAGAGTCAATTGATGTGGCAAACTTCATTGATGTCTTATTTTAGGAGATTGCCAAAGCCACCCCTACTTTCAGCAACCAACAGTCTGATTTGTCAGCAGCCATCAACATTGAGGCAAGATCCTCCACCAGCAAAAATATTACAACTAGCTGAAGGTTCAGATGATGATTAACATTTTTAGCAATAAATTATTGTTTTAAATTAAGGTATACACTTTTTTAGACATAATTCTATTTCACACTTAACAGACTACAGTATATTATAAACATAGCTTTTATATGAACTGGGAAACCAAAAAATTCTTCTTACTTGCTTTATTTTAATATTTTGCATTATTGCAGTGTTCTGGAACCAAACTGGCAGTATCTCTGAGGTATGCCTATATAGTCACATTCTGAGATACTAGTTGTTAGGACTTCAACATAAGTTTTGGGGATACACAATCAGTCCAAATATCTATTAACCCTTTTTCTCCTTTTCCTTCAAAACACACGCACACACAATCCTTTAGTTATACCTAAAATTACCGTGGATTCTTTTTGCAAATATTGTAACTGTGTTGGAATGCTCAATAAGTCCACTAAACTCAGCTTCCTTAAAAGGCTTCACTGCAACTCTGTTCCTCAGATTATGTTCGCATAGAACCTTCTTTAAAGTTCTATCATGTTGTCTATCACATGGAATTTTTTCTTTGTCCAGGGCTAGGATAAGGAATAGAGGTAAAAGGTTGTCATTAAATGCAGATTCTGGTGCGTAAGAGTATGGCAGGGGCCAAGGCAGCATGGAGGTTGGAGCAGCATGGGCTCAGAGTAGGCAAGTCTGGGTTCTAATGGTGGCTCTAACTCCCCAGCTCTGCTTACTTTGTGCCTGCAGGTAAGTTTCTTGACTTCTCTGAACTTAGTTTCCTCACAATAAAAGTGGTGTTAATAATGACTATTTTGAGTTGGTGTTGTGAGAATTCAATGAGATAACATATACAAGTATGTAAAATAATCATTATTTAACCTTTAAAAAGATATTGATATGTAAGTACCCCAGATTTGTAAGTGCATTATTAAACATAAAATTCACATATCGTTGTATGGAATTTGCAGGAAGAACTCCTGACTGCAAGGAACCTCATTTTGACATCAAAAATCAAGGTCAAGTCTAAGCTGCAAATATAGGTTCTATGAGTGAGTTTCTATGAGTAAGGAAAAAATGGAGTTGCAGTACTTTTGAGTCTTATTACACTGTGATTGATGAAGGTCTTAAGCATTGGGATGTTCCTCTTCACATCCAAATCTTTGTGTCATATCATCACAAATAGAAAGTGGAATACTTAAACTTGAGGAATTAAGCCAGAGAAGAGTTGTCTCTTTTATGTGTTTCAAATACCAGGCAAATTGTGCTCTGTGTCAATGGTGACACATTTAAATATAGTTAACCCTCTGCCCCAAGTACATACACTCTTAAGTAGAAAATGTTCATTTTGGTCCAATCTGGTTACAGCTTAAGAAAATGGGGTGGCTTTGATGTTTCCTATGTCTCCAATAATGTCAATGTCATAGCATAGAAGGTTGGGGCCTGATCTCGCTTTTTAGTCTTCTAGTTTCAACTTACAAATAAATAATTAAGGTGATAGGATTTAGCAGATGAATAAAGCTTCATAAATTAAAAATATAAAAAGGATATTGATGAAAAAAGCTTTAATGACATGGAAACATTTTAATAATTAATAGAAAGACAATAAAATTTTTTAAAATTAAATCTACAATATGAACTCAATTATGTAACAAAAATTAGACACATACACACAAACACAGACATTTAGAAAAAAAGGACTGAAAGCAAATATTCCCTTATGTTAGTTGGTTCATACAGGAAGCACACGTCTTGATGGAATTAGGAGTGTAAGTGCTCTGTTTGTCAGGGGAGTGAAAGATAAAAGGAGGAAGCAGGATTGGGTAGAAGTAGCCATTAGACCACTATACAGATCTGATACCTGTGACATGGGAGAGTAGAGAAAGCCCTCTTCACAAAGCAGATCTGACCATCTCTGCCAACCCAAAAGAGAGCTCCAGAGCAAAGGTGGACCATTAGAGGAGTTTCATGTTAGGTAGAATTAGCTAGGATGTGGTACATCCACCATGCTCAGTTATTGGCTGGGATGAGCATGGCCTCAGCTCCAAAGCTGAGGACGATCTCCAAGGTGTTAGGGGCTGAAGACTGGCAGCTAACTACATTCCTTGCAGCTGCACTGAGAGTTCTTTCTTGAAGGGAGATCCAAGTGACTTATCTTCATAGCTGCCACACCAATTACTCTTTTTTTGTTTTTCAAGTATATAGTACAGTTTTATTACTATAATCATTATATTGTACATTAGATCCCCAGTGGTTCTTCATTTATAACTGGAAGCTTGTAGTCTTTGACCAACATCTCTCCTTTTCCCTCAACCCCCAGCCCCTGATAAGCACCATTCTAGTCTCTATTTCTATGAGTTGAGCTATTTTAGTTTCCACATATAAGTGATAATATACAGTATTTGTCTTTCTCTGTCTGACTTATTTGACTTAGCCTAATGCCCTCAAGATCTATCCATGTTGTTGCAAGTGGCAGTATGTCCTTCTTTCTCATGGCTGAATTATATCCCATTGTTATAATACCGTCATTCCCAGGTATCTATGGGGGATTGTTCCAGGACCCGCTGCAAATACCAAAATCTGCAGATGCTCAAGTCCTGTAGTTAGCCCTCCATATCCCCAGTTCTTCCTCCATGGATTCAACCAACCACGGATCGTATTTATTGAAAAAAATCTGCATATAAGTGGATCCACACAGTTCAAACCCATGTTGTTCAAGGATCAACTGTATATACCACATATAACACATCAACTGTATTATACAACAGATGAATCTTTATCCATTCACGTGTATTGATTTTTAAGAAGAGAAAGAACTATTTCCATTTCCTTCCTCATAATCGTCTCTATTTTTAAAATTTCTTATACTTTATCATTCATTCTCTTTTAGTCAGAAACATATTTTAAATTATGCCCAGGAAAAAAACTTTCAACTTCTTTTATAAATAATAAGACAAGCTGTAATGCTAGAACAGTAGTAGTTTTAATAATGATATGTGTAATAACTAATATTTTATTAATTGTATATTATAGGCCAGTCAATGTATTAAGTGCTCAATCTGTGTTTTCTTATTTAGTCCTTGTGATTGTATTATTTTTCACATTTCATCTGTCAGCATTCTTAGAGGAAAACAATAGAACCTGACTTGGGTTAGCTTAGAGAAGAACTGTGTTGGATGGACATGGGGAAGCTAACAGAGTCTTCAGGAAGGCTGGAGGATGGGGTAGGGAGCTGGTACACCAGGGGTGGGAGGAGGCAGCCAGCTCAGATATTGCTTAAGGCTTCTGCTCCTGGATGCCCCAGGCTGCCTCTGCTGTGCTTTTAGCATCATCCAATTCTCATCTCTCCATATATGCATGCACTCCTCCTTCCAGAGGCAAAGCCTCAGCAGGAAGAATTGTTGGCCACATGCTGTAGTCTTAACCAATAGGATGGGGGTGGGGTTAGGTTGAGAGGATGTCTGGCCTCTTTGACCTCCATGGTGGGAAGACATACAAGTGGTAGATTCCTCAGGAGGAAGCAAAGGAAGGTTGTGTGATGCCAGCTAAAAAGAAGGAAGGGAAGGATAGAGAAAAGAAAGAACACAAGAGAGAAAAAAGAAGTGGAGAAAAAAATAGGAGAAAAATTCCTTCTGTTCCTATTTTATAGATGAGATAACAGAAGTTAAATAACTTCCTCTCAGACTTACAGAGGCTAAGTAATAGAGCCAAGATTCAACACCAGGCAGCCTGATTTCAAATTTTGTGCTTTTAATCATGCTGCTGTTCTTGCACCCCAGACTCTGACAAGCGAGAAACATAGAAGAGAATGTACTAAATACAAATTTCTGCTTTCCCAAGGTCACCTTACCTCCTAGACTCTGGAGCATTCCAGACTGAGTGCATAACTGCATACTAGTTGGATGTGAGCACTACCTCTGCTCCTTAAAGAAACCTTGTACTAATTGAGAAAACAAAGACCCCTGTACACTTGAAGCAAGACAGAAAGAAAAAAAAAAGGCTGATCCCAGCTGCAGAATGGGATGTCTTAAGGTAAAGCACATGTGCTGATATGCAACTTTTCTTAGGTCTAGCTCACAGCCCTTCTTTCTGTCCCCCGTTAGGCAGGAGCAAAAGCTGACTGGGACTGTTGCTTTAACACCTCAACTCTGGTCCTTGTGTGAGCTACAAAAAAAAAAAAAAAAAAAAAAAAAAAAGAAGCCTTTTTATCCTTCAAAGAGAAAGACTTATTCTGGGGTTTTATTTTTCACATCAATACAATAATCTAACTTCCTGAAGTGTTTAAACTAAATGCTCAATTTTCTAAAATGAGATCTTCCACTTGGACAGTGACCTGCATGCTTAACAAAAATATTCCTCATCTCTTTCACTAAATGTATTGCTTCCTATAGACTTTTCATTCAGGATCCTATCTCTCACTTTGTATTGCTCAGTTGCCTGGACACTCATCTCATAAAGAGACTGACACTGGCCATTTGAATTTCTCCCTCCTTCTAAAAGACACTTTTACACTCTCTGTACAATGTGGCTCACGTTTTGCTCACCACGAGGTTCCAGAAAGAAGAGAATTGTTCCTGAAGTGCTCAAAGATCAGATGGCAACTAAAATGAGGATCTTAACAATCATCCAGGAACTGGGGTGATGAATGCCTCCAAGGGGTGAACACTATGACATGGTAGAAAGAGCTCCTGCTTTGCGTTTAGGAGAGCTGGGTCTCAACCCCAGAACCATAATGTATAAACTGTGTGACCTCGGGCAAATCATGTATCCTTTCTGAGCCTTGATTTCCCCATAACTGAGAATACTCAATTGTGCATCCCTGGGTGGATGTAAAGTTCAAGCTGGATAATGTGCGAGGATGAGCTTGGAACTGGCCATTGATATGTAAATGATGTTATCTTTTTGCTGTGGACAGTCTGGAAAGGGTCTTGGAAGCTTAGAAAAGTAAGTTTCAAGTCTTCTTGTCTTTCAAGAAATATCAAGTTTTCTTTTGACAGACCTGAAACAGACCTTCCCAGGCAGTGGCCTATCATAGATAGTTCCAGGCCAGGGCAGGGGGCATGCCTGGCTGTCAGACAGCAGGGTGCTCACCCAGCTGGTTCCTGGCCAACACACCAACGCACCTGGACTCAAGCAAAACAATAGGCTGCTCTGCTCACACTGGGGCTGAGGAATTGTCAGCTCACACCATTTCTGGGAGCACTGCTACGCCAGGTGAAAGACGGGGAGGAGATGCCTGCTTAACAATTTATGTTCTTACATTCCGCTCTTTACTTCATATCCTTTAGCATAAATTATAATCAGGCTTATTTTTGTGAGAAAATGTTTAATGCTGATCTCTATTTGTATAAGTTCATTAAAACATGGAAGTGGTCTATTTTTAGCACTTTTGAGTTCTCAGCACCACACCAGTGTCTGTCATAGTCACTTGAGAAGAAGTTAGTGAATAAATTTATGAATAATAAAGTATTCTTGGGAAATTTAGCAATCAAATGTCATACCACAGTGACTATCATCTTGTGTAGGAATATTTCCTTCCATTTCAGCATCCTGTAAAAGTGGAATCATAGGAGAGGGAGTTAAGAATTGATACGTATACAAGGTTCTATGGAAACATTGTATTTTCTCCATTTCAAAGTTAGTCAATTATTTGAGTAGCTAATATTGACTGAGATAATGTATTTTGTTTTTCCTTTTTTAATCTCCTTTTTGATTTCTAAAGAATAATACATAAATGAAGTGTTCAAGCTTTGCTTCGTTCTTCAGAGATCCTTTGGGGACACTGTACTTTTAGATGAGACCCCAGAATCTCGGGGACACCACTGTGTAAATACGTGAATGACATTCATCTCCTTAGCGAAGAAAGAGACCAGCATAGAAACAGTTGGGAGCCATTTTTGAGATGTGCATAAACATTTCCCAACTCACTTTCCTTTTTCTGTGTACAGACAATTCATGCAGCTAATGACAAATGTAAATTTTGGAGAGCTGTTTTCTGCAAGACATTTCCAGAGACTATCTACAATTTACCTCATCAGGCAAGAAGTATGAATTTTCTTTTCTTTTTGATTGTTAAGAACAAAAAAGATGCTTTCTCAAATTCACTCTGGCATTGACTGGGAGGAAAAATGAATTTTAGTAGCTCTGAGATACATCGCCCCCAACCATCACTATTAAAAACCCATCATAAATTCAGAATTATGGTTGTTGCATGCATTGAATCAATCATGCAATCATTGCACAGTGCTTTGCAGGCAAGCCCAATAACTAATGGTTTACAGCTGTCATGGCACTCCAGTGAGGGTTAATAAGAAACACTCTAGGATGTCTAGGAAAGCAACTGGAATGCAAAATAAGCAAAGCAAGCTGAGTATTCTGTCAGAGAGAGGGACCTCTCTCTGTGTACAGACATAATGAAATGAAATAATGATAATGAAAGTGGATGTAAACAAACACTCAGCATGTGAAAGGGGAGCTAGACTAGACCAAGTTCTTCATAGAGGGAAGAGGTGTGTCTTCATCTTTGTATATCTTTAGCTCTTAGCCCACTGCCTGGCACATGTATTCAGTTCTTCATAAATACTGAAATTGGTGAGAACAGAGATGTGATTAAGGACCTTTAGAATATAGGAGTTCAACTTTCCAGGAAGTGACAATTGAACAGAATTGTTGATGACAGAGACTAAACAAGCAAAGAAAGAGACTGAGAATATTCTAGGCAGTGAGAAAAGTATGTCCAAAGGAGAGGAGTGATTGAGAGTGGGGCAATTTCCTAGAACTGCAAAACAGTATTTGTTACACCTGCAGGACAAGATGAATGGTAGGGAATAGTCAGACGTGGGGCTGGACAGGCTACAGGGACCAGATCTTAGAGAATGTCATGCTGAAGAGCTTGCATTTTAACCCTGAGGTGATTGAAAAACCACTGAAGCATTTTAAGCAGGGAACTGACATGTCTGGATTTACAGTAGTAAAAGGCCACTATGATAGCTTTATGGAGGATCACTTAGAGGGGCGATAAAATTGTAGGCAGAGTGTGATAGAGAGGCTTTGAAATAATCTAGACAAGAATTGATGGGGACTTGATAAATAACGGTGGCTGTGAGGATGGAGATAGGTGGACTGATTTGAGAGATATATAGGAGGTAGAACTGGCAAACCTGGTGATCATAGGCAGAGGTGAGAAAGGAAAAGGTGTCAGGAAAAATGCTGAGGGTTCTGACTTGGGCACTGAGGAGAAGGATAACACCGTTCATTGATTGAGGTGGTGAACATTGAAGGGGAGAGATTTGGCCGACGTAGATAATAGTGGTTCTCTTATTTATGTGATGAGCTTGAGGGTCTGGGGAAATTCAAATGGAGATACCCAATAGGTTGTTGAATATTTAGGTGTATAGATCAAAAGAGAGCTCTAGACTAATGATATAACTTTGAGAGTCGTTGACTTGTACGACTTGTAATTCTAGCATAGAGACTGGATGAGATCCTGCAGAAGAGAAGGTAGAATGAGAGGAGAGTCTGCAGAGGAAAAAGAAAAGTTCCTCTGAGTAGCTTGTTTAAAATAAGAAGCTGAACAAATAGGAAAAGAAATAAGAAAAAAAGGTGAGCATCTAGAGTATATGCATATCCACTAAAGAAGCAGCACTCCAAAAAAAAAAAAAAGAAAGTAAATAAAGGATAAAGGATGGGTCAACATCTTGTCTCTAAGAATATTGCTTCATTTTACATTTATTGTCTCCAACATTCAGCATTCCCAAATAATAAATCAAACATACCAGAATTGTACATTCTTTTTTTTTTTCCTGTGCAAAACGAAAATGTACCTGTTCGATGATAATATCATGACAGGAGAGCCCCAGAGAAAAATAGCTCCCATTTGGGAATCGGTATAATTGCAGCTTACTCCCATCTCTCCTGATAAAGCTCCTGTTGCTTATTTTGGGATACGTGTTGTGATGGTGATGGAGGTGGAGTGAGTGGAGTCTAAGAGGAGGAAATCCTGAAAGATGACATAAAGTGTAAAAGGATTTAAGCTTTATATAGCTTTGAAAAAGTGTACTCCCTGCAAAGGATGTATTGATTTGTTTCAACTATGCCTGAGGTGGTGATGGGCCCCACACTAGCAATACGATTTCCGTCATCACCTCCGACACTGGGGGTTTTATGGCTTTCCTTTAAATCTGTTTTTTGAGGCTCTGTTTTTATGATGCTCTTCCTCTAATTAACTTGGTTATTTTGAGGATGTAAAAGTACGCTTTACTTGTCAGCTTTGGTACTTAATTTGGTGCCTAATTCCCACTTTCAGTGGCATCGGCAATCATCTTTAAAATGGCAATCACCAAAATGGATTCAGAGTGTCCACCTATTTCCTGTGTGCAGCTGAGGGGCCTAAAATGGCCTAGCTCAGGTCAGATCCAGTGTTGATTAAAACGTCAGTTATTCCTGCCTCATCCTATTAAGAAGTAAAATGCTTATTTATACTTGTTTCTGGATATAAACATTTTAATGTACACTTTACCTACAACAAAAAGCAGCATAGTCTAGATATGCATTAAAATGGAATAGTGAGGCCTTGAAAACAAGAAGGAAAGAAACCTACAAATCTTCCTCCAAGGAATAAACTCAAATGAAAGCACTTTGATATAAAGCAGAAACTAACACACCATTGTAAAGCAATTATACTCCAATAAAGATGTTAAAAACAAAACAAAACAAAACAATAGCTTTATTTTCAAAGAAAACCACTTTTAAAAGTCCTTTCACACTCATTACTTTGCTGCCTCACTACCAATCCTTTCAACCCCCACTTTACAGATGAAGAACCTGAAGTAGGTGGAGTAAGTGACTTAACAAGGTCAGAGCTAGAGAAGAGATCAAAAATAAAACCCAGGTCGTCCATAGTCACGTGCCAGAAATCATTCTTTATTCCATGGAAATGGAGAACCGCTGATCTGCAGTTCTGTTACGTAAGAAATGATTGGGAAATCATACACTTCCAAAGTGCATTGAAAGCCTCTGGATTACCATCCTTAGGAAACAATCTTGTCCAAATAAAGACACATTTAGCGTTTGTGTTTCTGCACTTGGTGTTCATTAATTAAAATTTCTTAACAATTAGTATATTTCACAGGTGAAATTGAACTGTTCTGACAAGAACATTGATTAAATAGTGTAATAAGAGTCCTAGTTTAATTGTTTTCCTTTTCAAACAATGCAGTAAGCCAAACTTACTGTTTCTTTTCTGGTTTGTTTTGGTTTTATGAACTTATCTGATGTGAATATTCCAGGGTAGGCAATTTATCGAGTTCACAGTGAGCTCACTAACAGCCAGTATGATCAGGCCATCAAGATGGCTGTTCTCCTGTTCTCTGTACATCCTCTGCCTGACTAGTCCATGCTTCACCTACACCCTACTCACATAACTAGCCAATCCTCTTAATTATAGGGCTTAATCAGTAATTGCCTACAGGCTTGCCCCTGCCCCAGCTGCTGGTTTCTCTGGTAACTGACGAGCCAACCTGACCTCAATTCCCCATCTAACTAGTAGCCTCCTTCTTCCCCCTCGGTAGCGAAGGTGCTGCAATGTCCTGCCTGCCGTCTGCTGTCCGTGGCAGTGTCGGTGCAGGACTTTTGCTTCAAATGTGTAAGATTACTTATCCAATACATTGTGGGTGTCTCCAGGCTCTTTCTTCAGTCTCGCAGCTGGGAAGTTACAAGGTTTGCAGGCCTGCAGGGTGCAGCCAGACACTTTCACTGGAGCATATTTTAATGAACATCTTTTGGTAAGTGACAAACATTTTTTGTAGCTAGATGTGAAGGTTTTCTTTACACATATATGTAATTCACATGTAATATATATGCATATTCTTTACTTATATATAAATGTACATGTATTGGCAAATAAATTGATAAACAAGTGAATATATATATATAGAGAGAGAGAGAGAGAGAGAGAGAAAACAGAAACTCAAAAGATAGAAGATCGTGAAGCATTCTCCTTTTATTCTAAAAAGTTTCTAATTCTTCTAACGGATCAGTCAGAGCTATTCTGGACCAAAACTGAATTGAAGAAAGTCTAATTGGATTCTATACTGAAATTGAGATATTTATTCATTTCCATGTGAAATAAGGTGTATGATATATTTTAGAGCAGGCTTTTCAACAAGCCTTTGTAAGAGTTTTAATACTTAATTCAAAATAAATAGTTTAATAACTCTGAACTGCACTAAAGAGCAGTCCAAATTTCTGCTCATTTAAAAATCAATCCAAATTTATGCTCATTTGACTCATGGCTGACGAGGAATTTTTACATTAACTTGTCTCCCAAGCCTTCTATAATCCAGGAAAATGTTTCAAATTTAACTTAAGTTAAACACACTTGTGTAATTGTGTTATTGCAATGTTTTATCAAGTCAAGCATAAGGTATATACTGCTAATAGTTAATGGCAGGAATATTCATACATTAAATATCTCATTTAATATATTTTATATTGAAGTTTATCAATCCTGTTTCCTCAGAAATATAATTTAATCTTGGTTTAAGATGACATAATATTCCTAGGTATTTTATTCTTTTTGATGTGATGGTAAATGGGATTGTTTCCTTAAATTCTCTTTCTCATCTTTCATTGCTAATGTATAGAAATGAAAGAGATTTCTGCATATTGATTTTGTATCCTGCAAATTTACCAAATTCATTGATGCGTTCTAGCAGTTCTCTGGTAGCATCTTTAGGATTTTCTATGTATAATATCATGTCATCTGCAAACTGTGATAGTTTTACTTCTTTTCTAATCTGGGTACATTTATTTCTTTTTCTTCTCTGATTGACTTCCAAAACTATGTTGAATAAAAGTGGCAACAGTGGACATCCTTGTCTTGCTCCTGATCTTAGAGGAAATGCTTTCAGCTCTTAACCATTGAGAAGGATGTTTAGCTGTGGGTTTGTCATATACGGCCTTTATTATGTTGAGATAGTTTCCCTTTATGCCCACTTTCTGGAGAGTTTTTAATCGGTGTTGAATTTTGTCTAAAGCTTTTTCTGCATCTATTGAGATGACAATATGGTTTTTATTCTTCAGTTTGTTGATGTGGTGTATCACACTGATTGATGTGTGGATACTGAAGAATCCTTGCATCCCTGCGATAAATCCCACTTGATCATGGTGTATTATCCTTTTAATGTATTGTTGGATTTGGTTTGCTAGTATTTTGTTGAGGATTTTTGTGTCTATGTTCATCAGTGATATTGACCTGTAATTTTCTTTTTTTGTGGTATTTTTGTCTGGTTTTGTTATCAGGGTGATGGTAGCCTCATAGAATGAGTTTAGGAGTATTCCTTTCTCTCCAACTTTTTGGAAGAATTTCAGAAGGGCAGGTGTTAACTCTTCTCTAAATGTTTGATAGAATTTGCCTGTGAAGTCATCTGGTCCTGGGCTTTTGTTTGTTGGGAATTTTTAAATCACAGTTTCAGTTTCAGTACTTGTGATTCTGCAGTCCCACTCCTGGGCATATATTTGGAGAAAACCATAATTTGAAAAGATACATGCACCCCGAATGTTCATTGAAGCACTATTTACAATAGCCAAGACATGAAAGCAACCTAAATATCCATTGACAGAGGAATGGATAAAGAAGATGTGGTACCGTGGGCTATTAGCTATAAAAAAGAATGAAATAATGGTGCAAAATGGTGCCTTTTGCACCAACATGGATGGACCTAGAGATTAACATACTAAGTGAAGTAAGTCAGGCAGAGAAAGACAAATATCATATCACTTATATGTGGAATCTAAAAAAAATATGATACAAATGAACTTATATACAAAACAGACTCACAGACTTCAAAAACACTTATGGGGCTTCCCTGGTGGCGCAGTGGTTAAGAGTCCTCCTGCCGATGCAGGGGACACGGGTTCGTGCCCCAGTCCGGGAAGATCCCACATGCCGTGGAGCGGCTAGGCCCGTGAGCCATGGCTGCTGAGCCTGCGCGTCCGGAGCCTGTGCTCCGCAACGGGAGAGGCCACAACAGTGAGAGGCCCGCGCACCGCAAAAAAAAACAAACACTTATGGTTACCAAAGGGGAAACATGGTGGGGAGGGATAAATTAGGAGTTTGGGATTAACATATACACATTACTATATATAAAATAGATAAATACATACTACTATATATATAATAGATAATCAACAAGGACCTACTGTATAGCACAGGGAAGTCTACTCAATAATCTGTAATAACCTAGATGGGAAAAGAATCTGAAAAAGAATGGATATATGTATATGTATAACCAAATCACTTAGCTGTACACCTGAAAGTAACACAACACTGTAAACCAGCTATACTCCAAAAAACATTAAATCATGTACATTAAAAAAAGATGATATAATAAATGTTATTTTAATACATGGACTTCTTTATTTCAATTTGGAGACTACCGCTTTGCCAGGTTATTGTTATCCTTATATTTCAGAATTTTTCTGGATATTCTTGTTATTTTTTCCATGTGAATTATAGAATATCTTGTCAATCTTCTCACCCCCAAAATTTATACTAGTGTTTTTTAGAGTCAATTTTATTGAAGGATAATTTACATAAATTGTACTCACTTAAATGAACAGTTGAGTAAGTTTTGGTAAATATGTGTAACTGTATATTTCCTTTACCCCACAAAGTTCCCTAATGCTTCTTAACAGCAATTCTCCTAACCTGGCCCCAAGCAACCAGTGATCTGCTTCCTATCACTATAGATTAGAATTTCATGTAAGTGGAATTCTACTATATGGACTCTTGTGTCCAACTTATTTTATTCAGCATATTGGTTTTGGTAGCCATTCATGTTCTTGGTATAGAGTAGTTTGTTTCTTTTTATTGCTGAATATCATTCCATTATATAGGAGTACCACTTCTTTTTTTAATCCATTCTGGAAGCACAAGGGAATTTTTTTCTGATTTTTCACAGTGAGAACCCAATGGGGTTCCTGGAGGTAAATCACATGAAAGTGTGGGGATCCCTTAAGAATGGGCCCCCTTGGAAATATCAACACTCAGACTACCCTACACTGAGCCTCCAGTAGTTCATCAGTTACAGTTTGAAGTGTTCCCACTGATAGGGGCTTCTGCTCTCTACGCGTTGTGATTCTCTGTATCTGCATGTCTGTCTCTCTGAATTTCAGAGCAGTAGTTTGTCTTGTGACCTCAGTTCTCTGATGGTTCTAAGAAGAGTTGTTGATATTCAGTTTGCTCAGTTTTTTTTTCTTGTTGTGAGGATAGGAATGACAACTTCTAAGGTCAGCTTGGAAGCTGGAAGTGCTCTTGCTATACATTTTTTTTTAGTAATTCACCTCCTTATTGAGTAAAAGAGTTCTTTATATTTTGTGGATAAAGGTCCTTTGTCAGATACATGGATTTCAACTACTTTCTCTTTTAGTTTTATTTTTTAATTGTTCATTGTTAGTATAGACCCCCCCCCCCAAAAAAAAAGAAAAATGAAAAACCTCATCCATATGGAAAACTAATTTACGACAAAGGAACAAAGAGCATACAATGGAGAAAGGGCAGTCTTTTCAATAAATGGTGCTGGGAAAACTGGACAGTCACATGAAAAAGAGTAAAACTAGACCACTATCTTTTACAGCATACACAAAATTAATTCAAAATGGATTAAAGGTCTTGAATATAAGACCTGAAGCCATAAAATTCCTAGAAAAAAAAGTAGGGTAACCTTATTGACATTGGTCTTAGTGATGCTTCTGTGGCTCTAACTTCAAAGGCAAGGGAAAAATAAACACATGGGACTACATCAAACGCAAAAGCTTTGACACATCAGAGGAAACCGTTATCAAAATGAAAAGGCAACCTACTGAATTAGAGAAACTGCTTGCAAATCATATATCCAATAAGAGATTAATATCAAAATATATAAAGAACTCCTAAAACTCAACAACAAAAACCAAAACAACCCAATTAAAAGTGGGCAGGGCATCTAAATAGACATTTTTCAAAGAAGATATACAGATGGACAATAAACACATGAAAATATCTTCAACATCACTAATTATTAAATCAGAAACACCTCACACCTGTTAGAATGACTGTTATAAAAACACAAGAAATAACAAATGTTGGAAAGGATGTGGAGAAAAGGGCACCCTCATATGCTATTGGTAGGACTATAAATTGGTGCAGGCACTGTGGAAAGCAGTATGGAGATTCCTCAAACAATTAAGAATAGAAATACCATATGACCCAGACATTCCACTTCAGGGCATTTATCCAAAGAACACAAAACATTAATTTGAAAAGATATATACAGCATTATTTGCAATACCTAAGATAAGGAAACTACCTAAGTGTCTATGGATAGATGAGTGAATAAAGAGGATATGGTATATATACAGTGGAATACTACTCAGCCCTGTAAAAGAATAAAATCCTTCCACTTGGGACAACATGGATGTAACTTGCAGGTATCATGCTAAGTGAAATAAGTCAGAGAGAGAAAGACAAATACTGTATGATTTCACTCATAGGTGGAATCTAAATAAACAAAACAAACAAACAAAATAAACTATAGATACAGAACAGATTGCTGGTTATCAGAGGGCAAGTGGGTTAGGGTCTTGGGGAATTGGTGAAAAATTGGTGAAGGAGGTCAACTGTATTGTAATGGCTGGTAACTAGACTTACAGTGATCATTTTGTAGTGTATACAGATGTCCAATTACAATGCTGTACACCTGAAACTTAAAGAATAAAAAACCCCTGATTTTTGTATGTTGACCTACTATCCTGAAAACTTGCTATATTATTAATTCTAATAGCATTTTTGTAGATCCTTTAGAATTGTTTATATACACAATCATGTTGTCTGCAAATACTGTTTTACTTATTTTTTGCTATCTGTAGGTATTTTATTTCTTTTTCTTGACTTGTTGCACTGTCTAGAACTTAGTCTACAGTGTTGACGGCATGAGAGCATACATGTTTGCCCCATTCCCAGTCTTAAGAAGGAGACTTTCTCTTTCACTATTAACTACCAAGTTTGCATGGATGTCCTTTATCAGGCTGAGTGTTCCCTTTTATTTCTAGTTTTATGAAAGTATGGGTTTCAATTTTGACTAATACTATTTTTCCAATAATTTTGTTTCCTTGATGAATTGACACTTTATCATTATGAAATGTCACTTTATTTTGTGTTGTAGTATTCTTTGTTCTGTAGTCCTCTTTGGTATTGATATAATGACTCCAATTTTCTTATGTGTTTTTATGATCTATCTTTTTTTATCTTTTACTCTTAAGCTCTATATTTATTTATATTTAAAATGTTTCATGTAGATAGCATATTTGAGTCTTTTTATATCCTGTATGGCAATCTCTATCTTTTAATTTGAGTGTTCAGAATATTTATATTTAATGTAATCACTTACATGGCTAGGTTTTAAGTCTATTATCTTGATATTTTTTCTATTTGCCCCATATCCTTCATTTTATTTTTCCTCTTTTCCTATGTTATTTTGGATTAAGTTAGTATCTCTTAGTATTTCACTTTCTCTCATTTTGGTTTATTAGCTATACTTATATCCATTAAATTAGTGGTTGCTCTGGTGTTTAAAATATGCATATTCAGCTTATCATGATGTATTTTCAAAGAATAATATACCATTTCCCAAATAATACATGGAATTTAGAGCAGTATGTTACCCTTTACCCCTCTTATTCTTTGCAGTTTCTTTTCATACCTTTTACTTCTACATATGGTTATATAGTCAAAATACAGTGATAATATTTTTTTGCTTTCACAGTTATCTTTTAAAGAAACTTAGAAAGGAGAAAAATTGGGGTTTTTTAAAAATTTTTTTAAATTTTTTAAAAAAATTTACTTTTGGCTGCGTTGGGTCTTCATTGCTGTGTGCAGGCTTTCTCTAGTTGTGGCAAGTGGGGGCTACTCTTCGTTGCCATGCACGGGCTTCTCATTGCGGTGGCTTCTCTTGTTGCAGAGCATGGGCTCTACATGTGCGGGCTTCAGTAGTTGTGGCATGCAGGCTCTAGAGCGCAGGCTCAGTAGTTGTGGTGCACGGGCTTAGTTGCTCCGTGGCATGTGGGATCTTCCTGGACCAGGGCTCAAACCCATGTGCCTGCATTGGCAGGTGGATTCTTAAGCACTGCGCCACCAGGGAAGCCCCACTGTGCTACATATCCTATACCAACTATTCCAAAATGTCTAGAAGTACAAGTCTCCCTGTTACTCTTTTATTTCTATATATTTAAATTGAAAAAAATTTTCCCAAAATATGCTTAATTTTTAATTCATATTAGGATGTATGAATATGAAAGAAAAACACTGTGCAGCTGGAAACAATTTGTATGTCTATTCATAAATATAGCTTTATGTATTAAAATATTTTGTATTATGTATACATGCCAGTTACCTTTCATTAACAAATACAAAACCAAAGGTGACCAAATATTTGAGGAAAATAAATAGAACGAAAGTTATATAACATGAAGTAACAAAAAAAATGCCCCTGAAAAAATTAGAGATTACTACAAGAAAGAAAAATAATTCTAATTGGTATCCTCACAGTGATTTGAAATGATACTGCATTTGTAAAGTAAGAACTGACTGATTTGAAAAAGAAGTTATCAGAAAACAAAACAACAACAAAAATTTTTGAAATTAAAATATTGGGAAAAAATTCAACATGCGGGATTAAAAAGTACAGATGAACTGCTCTAAGGATTATTTCAGCATCCTATTAATGCCAACCACCTAGTAAATATGGCAAAATGGTCACAACAGGAGACAGATTTAGTGGTCAGCTCAGCTCAATGTAAAAGTATTATCATCTTTATTACTATGAAAATAATTACAAAATTCTCTCAGCTGTCCAAAGCATCATTTTGGAAAAGAAAGGACAACACATTGCAAGGTATTATGAATAATAAAGTTTTCTCCTTAAAACCATGCTTATGCTATATTTCCTAGCTGTGCATGCTTTGAACTGTTTCTAATTCCATTGTCCTGGTTAGAAAAGAGAAGTCTTTCAATATTTAATTAACACCAGGAAAGTATTAGAATCCACTTAAGACAAAGGAAAATAAGCTAGAGTTCCTTATCTTGACCAGCATTGCTACATCATGAATCAGAAATTCAGATTAACCTTTATTTAATTGCCTGTACTTTTAGGAGTAAAATTGAATAGCAGAACTGAAAATTTTGCTTGTATATGATACAATTATAAAATTAGAGTCAGTACATTCATAAATAATTGTTTGAAGGTTGACAAGAGATACAATAAATGAATTTGATTGTCTGGACTAAATTATTGAGCATGGAAAGTTTGCTTTACATAAAAGTAACTTATATAAACAAAGTACTGATGAATGGTTAACACCAGGCTGATGTTTACACTAAATCAAATAAGTTGGGCTACTGTAGACACAAGCTAATACAGTAGAACAGGCTTTGTTTCTTTAGGGTAATTGGTATAAGAATGTTTATCATGTTAAGTATGACTGACAGTTACTTTTTATGAATCATAGTAATGAGCTTAAGTCATCAAAATGTCTCAGATAATCAACATTATCATCTAGCGTTTTGTATATCCAAGATATTTGCAGTCAACATGTTTTTCTTTCAAATTACTGTTCAGGGCATTCTTGTGTTTTTGTCCGATCTCGTTACTGCTGGTTTCCAATATACATGATGTTATTTTGCACAAGTTTGTTTATAAGCTAAGGGTTTGAAATGATAAACAACGTTAAAATGGTGACTTTATTCAAGAGTTTTCTCACCACCATTGTGAAAATAATATGGTTGAATACTAAAAATGTTATTCTCTTTCTCTTTGGGATATTCAAGACTAGTGCCGAGCTCTTCTAGAAAGAGTGGCAGTCATGTACTCTCTTATTTCTATTGATCCCAATTATGGAGTTATTTTTATTTTAAAAGATGTTCTAAATTGCCTTTCTAACCAAACAATGGAATATCTGACATCAATGCCAAATATATGTCAGGTTGACTATAGGTTTGTGAGGAAGCAACAGTCCTTACGATTATCCTTGAAACATGGACACAGTTATTTGGAATGTTGTAAATTAAAAGAAATGTGCTTTTTTTAAAAAAACAACTTTAATTCCTTGGAGAAGGGAAGTTGAAAGACATGATCTGCAAAGAGAGAAGGTGTAAACCAGGTAGTTGCTGGGAGTAATCCCTTCAAGCCACAGCCTAGGATGCTAGCTTCCTCTGCAAGAAGTCTGGCTTCTGGCCAATGTCCATCTTTTCAGTCTTTTCTACAAAACTTCATCTCTCTACCCTGAATTTCCTCATATTTTCCTTGTCCTCAATCCCTCTCGTCTCCCTTCCCTGAAAAGTTATGTTAAACAAAATCAAATAAGACTATCACTATGTCAGCAAGTTAAGTTTATAAATTAAATAAATATTTATTTTCTTCTGAAGCAAAAACCTGAAAGCATAAATCACTTCCTCAAGTCTTTTCATTCTCTGCTTTGTTCTCAAAATCTTTTAAATGTCACAGACACTGAGCTGATTATCTCTATGTCCTCTCCTCTTCTCATTCCCTCCACTTCTCTCCAATCTGTTATATTTGCTTATGGTGTCTGTCCCTATTGGCATAGCATGGTGCCCATGTCACCATTGGAAAGACTGAAAATTGGACGACCAACCCATCGGAGCTAACCAACATCTTTTACTATCTCAGGTATTTAATAGTTAGTGCATATTGTGCTGGCTAATCACAATAGAGGAGTCTGAAGTAATCCAGGATCTCCACTTGGGAATAGTCAGACAGGCAGGTTAAGAAGCATAAGAAGCTTAAGTTCAAATCCACAGGGAAATAGAGCATAGGGTGGGAGAGCCCATAGTGATTTCAGGCTGTTAGAGAGATAGGTCCAAATTTCCACATTTTAAATATGTGAGGGGGCACGTGTGTGTCATTTCAAATAACTAGAGTGCTTCTACATAAAACACCAAACTAGGTGTTATGGAGGACAAGAAGAGAAAAGGAATATGGAATCTTTATCTATGAAGTGCATGCTGTGTAGTTGAAACATTGAGATGTTTAGTCAAATGGTGTAATACAATATAAGAACATGTCAAACAAAATACTACTAATTTTCTATGGTTTTAATAAGAATAGAATTTTATCTGGATAGCAACTGTTTTATATTACATATCTCCACTGATTACAGAGTAAGAAAAAATGAACATAAATTTAAGCCAATGGGTTTGATTATAAGGAGTATGTCATGAAAAAAAGACGGTGACTTTTTTTTTAAACAAAATAACAGTGGCTCTGCTTTCATAATGGAAATTGGGAAATACTATTTCATGGTTCCTTTCAGTCCTATGTTTTAGATAATAATAACTATTAATTATTTTCATTCTCATCAGCATTTTTATTTATAGATGTATTTTATCAGCATATTTCCACAGTAATAAATATACTGGCAATTGAAATGCATTAGTTAACCATGTTATCTTTCTTTAGTGTTTTTAACTTGTAAAGGCATTAAGTACTATGTTACAAAGCAATAAACTATGAAGTATAAGAGTCATAATTAGCATTATGATAAAATAAAATGATTAGACAAATATAGCACACATTTAATGACATGCAATTATCATAATATAAATGCAAAAATATAGATGGTCCATAGTCCATGTAAGTGGCAAATTTGTATTTCTTTTATGTGATCAAATAGTTAAGCAATCATGTTTCCCCTATCTCTCTCTCTCTCTCACACCCACTCACACAACACAATTTTGAAAGCAAAACATCAAGAGCTAGCAACCATAAGAAGTTTGCAATCATTTTATTTTTTTCAGATAGACATATCTAATTCTCCCATAACCTGTTCATTTTAATGTATAGATTTTATGTATTTATATTTCTGTTACATTCCAGTAGGTAGATGTTGAAATCTAAGAGACAAACACCCCTGTCTTTAGGTTGGCCAAGTAGATTTATGCTTAGCTCTGATTTTACTTCCACACTGAATTCTGATTTCAAAATATAGCTAGGAATAAAAATGATCTAGTTTTGACATAATATTCTAATGGTATAAATTGAGACCAATATGAGGAAAACAAACTTTGGTCTGATTATTTATGTTTCTTGATAAATCCAGGTAATTCCAATCAATGTTTCTCTAAATTCTGACCCTCTCCTAAATGCAAATCTCCAGTTTAGTCTTAGAGTCAAAATATAAAAATAGAGAGACGAACTCGTGGTGAGGCACAGCATACAGTGCTATTGTGGTTTTCAGTATGGTTAGAACACAGTTTCTATTTATTAGAGACCTAGTACTTACACTAAAATTTTTTTGAGCAAAACTCTGGACCAATGTCAAGGAAACAGGCTAAATCAGGAAATAAAAGAGTGGGAGTCAAGACTGGCATCATGTGGGATGCAATGCAGAAACAGAACTATCAGATAAACACACATATCAAAGAAAAAATGAGTCATGATGACTGGGGTGAGCAATTTTCTGAGAACCAAACAAACTATAAATAAAAAAAAAACAAAGCTAGCTAGAAAACTGACTCAAATAACAGTATTAAGATGAGGTACTCAAATAAGGCAGTTGTTCTGGCTTGAGTTATGTGCTTTTATCCCTATTACTCAGAACTGCATTGTCCAATATGATAGCTACTACCCTTGTGTGATTATTTAAATTTTAGTAATACTTAAAGGTCCAGTTCTTCAGTGTCACTAGCCACATTTTAAGTGCTTGGTAACCGTATGTGGCTAGTAGCTCCTTTATTGGGTAGCAGGGGTGTAAAACTTTTCCATCATTGCATAAAGTTCTCTTAGATAGCACTGACCTAGAAAGATGAATCGATCCCATCACCAAATCTAAATGGGTATAAAGAAAAAACTCTACTAGACTCGTCCTCTTCTTGTAAATAGTCATAAAACTGAACAAAATATATGAAGCAATAGCATTCGGGCACTGTACAACAGGCAATACAAAAGTGCAATCCATGAGAGCTGAGAAACTGAAGGTGAGATCTGTAATCAGAGCAGCTACCTACCTGGACATCATATTCTGACCACAGCACACTGAGCCAGAGTACAGCATGGAAGTTATGCTGAATTTAGGAGTCAGATATCAAGACCGCCTGGCAACTTAAGTCATTGGAATATGTGGGGAAAGACATTGGAGATTAGGCAATTGTGTAGAGCGTTTCCCAGTGGGTTCTTGGCAGTGGGGCGAACTGTGCATGGGCAGGGCAAGACAGCATGGGGCTTACTGGATTACAGCTGGCATGGAATTGAGCTCAGCCAGAGTGTAGAAAACTTGTAAACATTCTTCTAACATGGTGGACATTCAGCTGAGACATCAGAAACCCCTATCTTTAAAACAAACAACAACAAAAAGGACCTACTCTAGATCTGCCCTAATAAAGGCTAAAACCCTGCCCTGGCCACATATACAGGGGAGGCAGTGTTTAAATATTGAGTCCTATCAAGTTAGAAGGGCTTGGGAAATGTAGTAAGCTTCTTAGAGATCCCCACTAACAACATGTAAAACAGCATACACAAGTTCATGATGTTCAGCCAGGAACTGAACATTGAATTAGAACAATAATCACTTTCCAGGGAAAGATAACAGACTTCAGAGTTTCTAAAAATGTCTCATTTACAGGGTCAAGTACAAAAGAAAATATTAGTAGACATTTAAGAAATAGAAAACTATGACTTAGAGTCAATAGAATAAAAAGTAGTCTATAGGAACTGACGCACAGTGACTCAGATGTTGGATTAATCAGGCAAAGACTTTAAAGCAGCTATGATAAACAAATAGGTTCAAAGAATTAAAGACAAAGATGTTTAAAGGATTAAGGGGAAGAAGTAAGTCTTTCCTCAGGGTGTGCTGGCAACTATCACCCCGGTAAGGGGTGGGGTTGGAGATGAAGGGGCTAGAGCTGACACCAGGTGCGGGGCAGGACTTCCTCTCTGTGGCCATCACCGCCCTATTGGTGGGGAGGCCTAATCCCAGATTTCTGGAGCAGAAGCCCTAAGGGTCAGGCCAGAACTGGTTTTGTTCCCTCTAAGTGTCTGTTTTGCCCTCTCCCTGAACCCGGTGGGAAGTGCTAAAGCACTGGGGCCTGTGCAGGCTTCGGCTCAAGTCAGTCACAGGCTGAGGTCCAATGCGCGGCCCGGGCAGCCTCAGGTGCAAGTCCCCTTTGTCCCTCACAGCCCATCACTGCCCTCGGCTTCCGCCACCTCTGCCCTGTCGTGGAACCGCCCGCGGGGCAGGTGGGACCCATGTGGGCTCTCGGCACGTACTGGGGATGGGTGAGCTGTGGTGGAGCGGCGCTGTCAGAGGTCTGGGCTGCTTCCGAGGCGCTGCTTGAATAAGCGTCAACAATGGCTACAGCCGCCCACCCAGCCTCTGCCCCAGGACGGGGTTACCTCTGCAACCCATGGTCAAGCCAGTCCCATGGGCATGGCTACCAAGATCCAGTACTGCACTGTGGCGTACACTGAGCGGAGCCGGAGTGTTTGCTTGGCACAGCCTGTGGCACTCAGTGAGTCAGTTGTGGGAAACCCTGCAACCGCAAGCATAGACTTCTCTCTGCCCTGCCTGGGAGCAAACCAGCGAGCGCCAGTCCAGGCTTCTTACAGCCCTTCTGTTAGTCACAGTGGTCCTCCAACCAGCCAAGGAGGCTTGTCTCTCCCACGTGGGACCCCAGGACGGCAGCACTCAACCTGCGGCTTGAAATGCTCACTCCTCAGGTTATGTGTCCACCCGTATAATCTCCCTTTTTCTCTGAGTCCCCTCCCAGGGGCACAGGTCCCAAATGGATTGCTTTTCTCCTCTTCTAACCCAATTACCTGTGGGTCTTTCTTAAAGCTTTGGTCTTACAGAAGTCCTTCTGCCAGTTTCCAGTTAGTTTTCGGTGAGAATTGTTCTACACGTAGATGTATTTTTGATATGTTCATGGGCAGAGGTGAGCTCCATGCCCTCTTACTCTGCCACCTTGATCAGAATCCCCCTGTAGTACTTATTTAAACTATATTTTGTGTAGTTCAGTGTCGTTTGGGCACGATAAAAAAACACCCATTTATTTCTTGACTCATCATTTAGTCATTACTTGGAATTGCTGTTTTTACAACAATTTTCCTGTAATTTTATCTAAATGCTTGTACTTGCCGTTATTTGAAATCTTTGGGGTTGTTTTTATCATACAGATCTCTACATTGAAAGCTGCCACTTGAATCCCACTGGCAGTTCAAATTTTATTTATTCAAAATTGTATAAATGTACTCTTCTTTCCACATCACTATCTCTCTGAAATCCCCACATTCCCTAGCATCCCATGTCCAGTCAGTCTCTGTTACGTTCCTCAAAATTGGTCTGTCCTTTCTTGTCCTATTTCATTAATTCAGACCCCATTTTTATCTGGACCCTAACTATCATAATGGTATTACTTCCAATCTATTAATTTTCATACTGTTTCATTTCTTTGTTTCAGGATGCACCCCCCTAATGCCCACCTTAATCATTACAGAAGGCAACAATCTCTTTTACTAGGTATCCTTTGAGACTGGGTGTTATAGATACTGTTATTTGGAATCCACGTCACAATGTGTGATATATAGTAGGGAAAGAGAGGCCATTCCCATTTCTCCAAGGTACATGGCATGGCTCCAGCATTCTGAATGCTTCAGGGAATGCTTTGTTATTTCGTCAATTGAAAGATTTTGAAGGCTTAGAAATAACCAGTGTACGAATACCCTAGTGAATAAGGAAATAGATTTCCCCAATATCTGTGATGGTGATTAGGCAACAGTGAGATCTGTCTTAAGGTGGATTTTTAGGTGGTGAACATTTAGGATTATCCCCTTCTCTACCATCAGTCCTCACTTAATGGAACTGTCTTCCAATGATTACAGGCATAGCTAGTTTTATTGTGCTTCACTTTATTGTGTTTCATAGATGTGACATTATTTTTTTTTTTTAATTGAAGTTTTGTGGCAGCCCTGTGTCAAGCAAGTCTAACAGTGCCATTTTTCCAACAGCATTTGCTCACTTTTGTCTCTTTGGTAATACTCACAATATTTCAAACTCTTTCAAAACTATTTTTTTAAATATCTTTATTGGAGTGTAATTGCTTTGCAATGTTCTGTTAGTTTCTGCTGTCCAACAAAGTGAATCAGCTATACGTATACATATATTCCCATATCCCCTCCCTCTTTAGCCATTATATTTTTTATTGTGATCAATGATCTTTGATGTTACTACTGTAATTGTTTTGGGGTGCCGTGAATTGCAGCCATATGAGATGGTGAACTTTATTGATAAATGTGTGTACTCTGACTACTCTCTCCACTGGCAATTCCCCCATCTCTCTCCCTCTCCTTGGGCCTCCCTATTTTCTGAGACACAACAATATTTAATTTAGGCCAATTAATAACTCTACAGTGGCTTCTAAGTATTCAAGTGAAAGGAAGAGTCACATGTCTCTCGCTTTACATCAAACCTACAAGTGGTTAAGCTTTGTGAGGAAGGCATGTCAAAAAAAAAAAAAAAAAAAGGGAGGTTGAAAGACAGGCCTAAAGAAAGGCCTCTTGTGCCAAACGGTTAGCCAGGTTGTGAAGGAAAAGGAAAAGTTCTTGAAGGAAATGAAAAGTGCTATTCCAGTGAACACACGAATGATAAGAAAGAAAGAAAACAGCCTTATTGCTAATGTGGAGAAAGATTTAGTGCTCTGGATAGATCAAACCAGCTGCAATATTCCCTTAAACCAAAGCCTAATATCCAGAATAAAGCCCTAACTCTTTTCAATTCTATGAAGGGAGAGAGGTGAGGAAGCTGCAGAAGAGAAGTTTGAAGCTAGCAGAGGTTGGTTCATGAGGCTTAAGGAAAGAAGTCACCTTATAATGTAAAAGTGCAACGTGAAGCAGCAAGTGCTGAAGTAGAAACTGCAGCAAGTTATCCAGGAGTTCCAGCTAAGATCATTAATGAAGGTAGCCACAGTAAACAATAGATATCCAATGTAAACGAAACAGCCTTCTATTAGAAGAAGATGCCACCTAGGACTTCCAAAGCTAGAGAGAAGCCAGTGCCTGGCTTCAAAGCTTCAAAGGACAGGATGCCTCTCTTGTTAGAGGCTAAGGCAGCTGCTGACTTGAAGTTGAAGCCAGTGCGCATTTACCATTCAGAAAATCCTGGGGTCCTTAAGAATTATGCTAAATCTACTCTTCCTGTGTTTTATAAGAACAACAAAGCCTGAATGATAGCATGTCTGTTTGCAATGTGGTTTACTGAATATTTTAAGCCCACTGTGGAGATCCACTTCTCAGAAAGAAATATCTGTCTTAAAATATTACTAGTCACTGACAATCCACCTGGTCACCCAAGAGCTCTGATGCAGATATACAAAGAAACTAATCTTGTTTTCATGCCTGCTAACAAAACATCCATTCTGCAGCCCTTGGATCAAGGAGTAAGTTTGACTTTTAATTCTTATTCTTTAAGAAATACATTTTGTAAGGCTATAGCTGCTAAAGATAGTTATTGCTCTGATGGATATGGCAAAATAAATTGAAAACCTTCTAGAAAGTATTCACCATTTTAGATGTCTTTAAGAATATTCCTAATTCATAGAAAGAGTCTAAATATCAACATTAGTAGGAGTTTGGAAGAAGTCGATTCCAACCCTTATGGATGACTTTGAGGGGTTCAAGACTTCAGTGGAGGAAGTCATTGCAGATGTGGTGGAAATAGCAAGAGAACTAGAATTAGAAGTGGAGCCTGAAGATGCGACTGAATTGCTGCAGTCTCATGATAAAACTTGAATAGATGAGAAGTTGCTTCTTATGGATGAGCAAAGAAAGTGGTTTCTTGAAATGGAATCTACTCCTGGTGAAGACACTGTGGAGACTTGAAATGACAACAAAGGATTTAGGATACAAATAAGTTGGTAAAGCAGTGGCAGAGTCTGAGAGGATTTGACTTTGATTTTGAAAGAAGATCTGCCATGGGTAAAATGCTATCAAACATCATTGCAATGCTACAGAGAAATTATTCCCGAAAGGAAGAGTCAATGGATGTGGTAAACTTCATTGGTGTCTTATTTTAAGAAATTACCAAAGCCACCCCAACCTTCAGCAACCAACAGCCAACACCCTGATTTGTCAGTAACCATCAATGTTGAGGCAAGATCCTCCACCAGCAAAAAGATTATGACTCACTGAAGGCTCAGATGATGGTTGACAATTTTTAGCAGTAAATTATTTTTTGATTAAGTTTGTACATTGTTTTTTAAGACATAGTGCTATTGAACACTTAACAGACTATAGTATAGTGTAGGCATAACATTTATATGCACTGAAAAACTAAAAAATTTGTGTGACTCACTTTATTGAGGTATTCACTATTGTGGTCGTCTGGAACCAACCCATAATATCTCCAAATTATGCCTGACCAGACTATGCTCTAAGGTCGTAAAATTATCCATCTTGTTATGATGATGTTGATGGTGGTTAAAATAAAGCATTGAAGAAGGTGCCAGAGTGTTTAGCAATAAACACATAAATAAAAAGAAAATTAAGAAAAACCAGCTTTATCTAAGAACAGAGTAAAAATGCAAATACATATAGATCTTTTTAACACAAAATTTTTGTTAACAAGGTACAATGGAGAGGGAATATCTAGTCTCTATAATGAAATAAAATGAAAATTGAAGAAGCCATAAGTACAAGCCAAATATTGTTGTAGGACAGAGGGCACTATATAACCATAGCAAGTGAGGTTTTGGTAAAGGAATAGTCGATTTGAAAATGGGAAATGCTCACTTTCTTGGTGCACTGGATTAGTTAGTCTTCAATCTCAGTAGTCTAGACCAATGCTGCTCAACATATGGTCTGTGAATTGATAAAGGCCACCAACTCTGTTGCAGATCTGCAAAAAGATAAGTACTATAAGTGAGTGTAAGCATTTATATTTTTTATAGTAATTTGACATTACTGTGACATCCAAAGGCATGATAAATGGATTTGCCTTTTTGAATAAGATTAGACCAGTTCAGCTGTTGAATTCGTGGTATGATTTTCATATGGTGAGAGGTGCCTACTACTATGCCTTATAAGACAATATAGTGAGATGTGATGTTTTAAGGTGTATGTCGTCGCTATTTCAAAAGATTTCAGAATATAAGAAAATATAAGCTTTTATGTTTATAACAATATTCTATGCTTTTGATCAATCAAAAAATTTTTTTTCTAAATTTAATATTTATAACTCCTAACAAAATTAAGGAAGCCAGTTTTGAATTATTTATTTTAAAATATAACTTACATGTGGCTAAACAAGCTTCATCATACTCTTTGTCAAGCAAAGACACCCTTTTTCCTAACATGGCAATAGTAATGAAACAAATGATAAAAATGGAAGTGATTCTGAAAAAATACAAAAAAAAATTCATGCAGGTTATATTTAATTTTGTTTTGTAAACATATTTGATGATGAAGTGAGAAAACCACAGAGTATTATTTGCAGAGATATACTATCTAATGAAACCATTAAAACCTAATTGGAATTTTCAAACAAACCATTACAAATAAATTCACCTGAAAATAATAATTTGAAAGGAAGAATATTGAATTATAAAGTCAACAGAAGACGTTTATTATGTTATATGTAAATATGAATAATCTAAAAGGCACTCTTTCAGTGAACAAATATAGCTTTTATAATTATTTTCATTTTTTAAAATTGTATGTTCTGATTATACTTTTGAAGGTGATTCTATGTCTATTGAATCTAATAAAGATCAGGATTTTATATTGTATTTATTTCATTTTAATATTAATACATTTTTATTGTATGCTAAGTTATATTGGTCTACAATGGATATAAACCACACACAAACAAAAAATTAAAAATATTCACAAATAGTTTAAGAAGCTCTTCTCTAGGCAGCCTATATTTTAGCCTAGTGTTTCTCAGACTTTAAAGTGCATGCGAATCACCTGGGGATCTTGCTAAACTGAGCATTCTGATTCAGTATATTCATAAGACCTGGTATTCTGCATTCTAAAAGGTTTCCAGATGATGCTAATGCTGCTGGTCCATATATCACAGTTTGAGTATCAAGCCATTATAATTTTCTCTTATATGCTCTCCCACTTTACTAACACTGATGAGTATGTGTATGCCCCCCACCCCCACAAAGAGAACAGGAAGCCAGTAGCTATAATGGAAGTTTTGAATGTGGATATCTTAATTTGACTTGGTAAAGAAATATTATCAGGAGATATCTAGAGTTTTCTTATAGGGGTAATGATTCTATGCAGATACCCTAAAGGAAACACTCTTACACACTTTTTTCAGGCAAAAAGGGTATGCTCTGTCCAGATACACCAGTGCTCTTTCACCTGTGAACCTCTGACTTAAGTGCTGGCCCCTCTTGACCTGAAGAGGGAATCTCAGCACCCCTGGAGACTGCTGGCTGCCTCTGTCTGTAAATAACTCCCTCAAGGGTGAGATTGTGGCACATAATCTTATTGGTTCAAGTGCTGGAACTAAACAACAATTTTAAAAAGGGGGATGGGGTTGTATTTCTTGTTAACAAGACTAAACATAAAATAAGAGGCAGGTCCATGGCATGAATGACAGCTTCCCTGGCCTTCACTATTATAACATGTGATATCCACAAAAAATGGTAAAGGGGGCGTACAGATTCCAGTAACAGCAATGTGGAATGCTGAGACTAAACCTCTAGCAGATACAGCAGAAAGAGATACCAGATATAAAATCGAGGTCAAACATATAACATCACCCAACTGTATGAAGGCACTGGATAGTGATCAAAATCAGGTAGAAACTGGATGGGAATCTTCCTTTGAGAGACAGGAAAGATAAGATCCTGGCAATATTTGTAAATTTAAAACTTTTTTGTCTGATTCATACCCCAATCTTCCCATGGCTCAAGACATCAGAAAACTGTTCAGGGTGTCAGAAAACTTGAGCTTTACTAGCTTTATATATCAGAAGACAACGTTTGAGACTGGTAGAACAAAAATTAAGGGGCAGAGAATCTAGGAAGGAGGAGGTCCCACAGATGGAAGCCCCCAAATCTGCATGTAAAATGTGAAATCACTGAAATTTTTGGCTAATCGAGAAACTGTGCAATTGCAGAGGAGACACCAGTGTCTACAGTAACTTGAAGGTGGAAGAACTGATCAGAGATTTCAACTGCTGATCTAAACAAGAAAGCTGAATTTGAAGTTTGACCTAGTTGAGTTAATTGTAGGGTAGAATAAGAATTAATCTCGAGACAAAGATAACTAAATTCAGAATCTCTACAATGTATCCATCATAAACTTTAGTATCCACCTTAAAAAAAAAAACTAAACATGTGAAAGAACAGAAAAAATTGACTCATACAGAAATAAAAAAGTCTGGGCACCCAGTGTTAGACAAGATAAATTAACAACAGTGCACCCTATTCATTCAGAAATTTAAAACTAAAACCCTGAAAGAAATAAAAAAACTATCACAAGTCTTTGAAAGTGGGAAAAGGAAGTCAAATTGGCTGGAACCTTGAGACTCAATGGATAATGTTTCAGTGAGTTTCCTAGGATAAGCATATATTTGTCTCCTGGTAACTAAAGCAGCTTGCAACTCAGAAACAACAATCAATGCAGACAAAATTAGCCTCAAGGAAAGCCCACACCCTAGCCAAGGGCTGAGAAGAGGACTGACCTACAGAAGAGTACCCTTTGGACTACCAGACCTATTATAGGCAAGTTCTACAGAAGGAGTTGGACCCCACCCTCACACCAATGGGGTTTTCAGAGACTGTGGGACAGAGCCTTGCCAATCATGAAACCCATCTTTAAATATAATGCTATAGATGGGTTTTCTAAAAAAGCATTATAAAAATATAACCTGTAAGTACTAATCAAAAGAAATCTTCAGTGGTTTTATTAACATCAGATTAGTGGACTTCAGGGCAAACAAAATTATCAGGGCTAAACGTGGCAGTTCACCAAGAAGACAAAACAATCCTGAATGATGGTGCACAAAATAAAGATCTTTGAAATGTGTATAGCACATGTATTTATGTAATATACATAAAAACTGAAAGAACTGAGAGAAGAAATTAAAAATACCCTTAAAATTTAAGAAGACTGAAATCATTTCAAGTGCCTTTTCCAAACACAAAAGTATGAAACTAGAAATCAATAACAGGAGGAAAACTGGAAAATTCACAAGTATGTGGAAATTAAACAATACAATCCTGAACAACCAAATTGTCAAAGATGAACTCAAAAGGGAAATCAAAAAATATCTTGAAACAAATAAAAATGGAAACACAAAATATCAAAGCTTATGGGATACAGCAAAAGCAGTGGTAAGAGGGAAGCTGACAGTGATAAGTGAGCACATTAAAAAAAATCTCAAATAAACAACCTAACTTTATGCCTTAAGGAACTAAAAAGAAGAAAAAACTAAGTCCAAAGTTAGAAGAAAGGAGATAACATAGATTAGAGAAGAAATAAGTAAAAGCTCAATAAAATTAAAAGTTGGTTTTTGAAAAGAGAAACAAAATTGACAAACCTTTAGCTAGACTTTTCAAAAAAGACAGTGAGGACTCAAAATTAGGAATGGAAGGGGAGACATTACAACTGATATTACAAAAATGCAAAGGGTCATAAGAAATTACTATGAACAATTATATGCCAACAAACTGGATAACCTAGAAGAAATGGATAAATTCCTAGAAAACATATAACTTATCAGTATGAAATAATAAATAAAAAATCTAAACAGATCAGTAATGGATAAAGATATTGAATCAGTAATCAAGAACTTCCCAGCAAATAAAAGCCCAGGACCAGATAGTGAATTCTACCAAACATTTAAAAGAAGAATTAATTCCAATCTTACTCAAACTCATCCAAAATATTGAAGAGGAGGGAGTACTTCCAAACTTATTTTATGAGGCCAACATTACCCTGATATCAATGCTAGATAGTGATATTGAAAGAAAAGAAAACTATAGGCCAGTATTCTTGATGAATATAGATATAATAATTCTCAATAAAATACTGCCAAACTATATTAAACATAGTATTGTAAATCCTAGCCAGAGTAATTAGGCAAGAAAAAAGGCATCCAAATTGAAAAGAAAGAGGTAAAATAGTCTGCTGGTGACATGATCTTGTACATAGAAAAAGCCTAAACTCCACCAAAAAATTGTTAGAACTAATCAATGAATTCAGTGAAGTTGTAGGATACCAGATAAATATACAAAAATCCGTTGCATTTCTATAAACTAATTATGAACCATTTGAAAAAGAAATTTAAAAATCTCATTTACAATGACATCAAAAATAATAAACTATTTAGGAATAAACTTAATCAAGGAAGTGAAAGATTTATACACTGAAAATTATATTGATGAAAGAAACTGAAGACACAAATAAACAGAAAGATAGCCCATGTTCATGGATCAGAAGAGTTAATATTGTTATGATGTTCATACTACTCAAAGCCATACATATATTCAATGCAATCCCTATGAAAATTCCAATGACATTTTTAGAGAAATAGAAAACACAATCAAAAAATTCATGTGGAATCACCAAAGACCACAAATTGACAAAGCAACCTTGAGAAAGAACAAAGCTGGAGGCATCCTATTTCCTGATTTAAAAGTATATTACAAAGCTATAGTCATCAAAACAGTATGGTATTGACAAAAAAAACAGATACATAGACCAATGTAACAGAACTTAGAGCCCCAAAATAGACCCTCACATATACAACCTACTAATATTTGCCAAGGGAACCAGGAATATACAATGGGGAAAGGATAGTCTCTTCAATAACTGGTGTTGCTAAAACTAGATAATCACATGCAGAAGAATAAATTTGGATGACAATCTTACACCACTAACAAAAATTAAATTGAAATGGATTAAAGATTTAAATATAAGACCTGCACTGCAAAATTCCTAGAAGGAAACATAGGAGAAAATATCCTTCATACTGGTCTAGGCAACTTTTTTTTTTTTTGATTTAAGCACAAGCAACAAAAACAAAAAGAAATAAGTTGGGCTACATCAAACTAAAAAAGCTTCTGCACAGCAAAAACAAACAAACAAACAAAAAACAAACAAAATCAAAAAAACAAAAAATCAACCTACAGAATGGGAGAAAATATTTGCAAACTATCTATCTGACAGGGGTTACTAATATCCAAAATATATAAGGAATTTATATAACTCACTAGTTTAAAAAAATCTGATTTAAAAATGGACAGAAGACATTTTCCCAAAGACAACATACTGGCCACACAAATGGTCAACAGAAACATAAAAAGTTGTTCAACATTGCTAATCCTCAGGGAAATGCAAATCAAAACCACAGTGAGATATCACCTTACACCTGTTAGAATGACTATTATTAAAGAGACAAGCGATAACAAGTGTTGGTGAGGACGTGGAGAAAAGGAATTCTCATGCAGTGTTGGTGGGAATGTAAATTGGTGAAGCCACTATGGAAAACAGTAAGATGTTCCTCATAAATTACAAACAGAACTACAGTAGGATCCATTAATCCCACTTTTGTGTATATATGCAAAGAAAATGTAATCAGGATCTCAAAGAGATATCTGCATTCTCATGTTCATTGCAGTATTATTTGTAATAGCCAAGATATGGAAACAACCTAAGTGTCTCCTATGGATTAATGGATAAAGAAGATATGGTATATATACACAATGGAATATTCAGTCATAAAAATAATTAAATCCTGCCATTGTGCCTTATGCTAAGTGAAATGCCAGAGGAAGACAAATAATGTATGATCTTACTTATATGTAGAATCTAAAGACATCAAATTCATGAAAACAGAGAGTAGATTGATGGTTGCCAGGGTCTGGGTTGTGGGTAATGGGGAGACATTGATCAAAGTGTATAGACTTTCAGCTACAAGAGAAATAAGTTCCAGGGATCTAATGTACAGCATGGTGACTATAGTTAACAATACTATATTCTACACTTGAAAGTTGCTGTACATGTCGATCTTAAATGTTTCACCTTTTAATCACAACCCAAAGATGTGAGGTCAAGGCTGTGTTGACTAATTTTTTACATTTACTAATTTTTAATGTTTACCTTATTGTGGTAAACATTTTTCAATTTAGATGTATCAAATCATTATATTGTACACCTCAAATTCATATGATGTTATTTGATGATTATATCTCAATAAAGCTGGGAAAAAAATCAGTCAATATACTCTACATCTTATAGTCCAAGGAAGGAAACACTCATGATCATATTATCAGATGCAGAGAAATATTTGAATCCCCATTTATGATAAAAACTCTCAATAAAACAAGAAGAGAGAGGAACTTCTTCAAACTGATAAAAAGCATGAACAAAAATCCTACATCTGTCATCCTACTTAAAGGTAGAAGACTGAATGCTTTCCCCATAAGATCAGGAACAAGGCAGAATGACTACTCTCACCATTTCTATTCAGCATGGTATCAGAAGTCCTAACCAGTGCAATAAGTCAAGATATGGAAATAAAATGCATATATAGTATAAAAAAAGAAATAAACACTTTTCCAATTTGCACATGTTAAGAAATGTAAGATATCACAGTCTACAAATAATCTGGAATTTATAAATGATTTAGCAAGGTCAAAGGATGCAAGGTCAATACACACAAAAAATCAATCATATTTCTATACATTAGTAATGAAAATATTGTTAACTAAAATTAAAAACACAATACCATTTGAAATAGTACTCTTAAGATATATAATACTTATATATAAATCTAACAAAACAAGTACAAGACCTATATGTTGAAAACTGAAAGTAGATTAAAATAAATGGTGACAAGTACTGAGTTCATAGGTTGGAATAATCAGCAATGTAAATAAACAATTCTCCCTAAATTAACTATAGACTTAATGTAAGCTCAATCAAAGTCCCAGCAGAATTTGTGCTACCTATAAATAAGCTGATTCTAACATTTAAATGGAAGGGCAAATATATTAGAATAGCTAAAACAATTTTGAAAGAGGACAAAGTTGGAGGAATCATACTGCTTAATTTTAAAACCTTAACATAAACCTACAATACCCCCAACATGGGTATATTGATGAAGGGAAAGATACTGAGATCATGGTCCAGAAATAGACCCTTACACATATGGATATTTGGGGGTGTTTTTTTAAGTTACACAGGAAATTAAATGTAGAAATGATGGTCTTTTCAACATATGGTGTTGGAATAGTTGCACATCCATATGCAAAACAATGAATCTCAATCTAAATATCATGCCTTGTACAAAAATTAACTGAAAATGGATCATAGATCAAATGTAGAATTACACATTTTTTAGAAGAAACCATAGGAGAATATCTTTGTGACCAAGGCTACATCAAAGAGTTTGTAGACATGATACTAAAGCACAATAAAAAATAATAAATTGGACTTTGCAAAATTTGAAACCTCTGATCACCAAAGTTCATCATGAAGAAAATATACAGGCAAGTCACAGACTGAGAGAATATATTTGTGAAACATATATCCGAAAATATCCTGGTATTCAAGATAAAGAACTCCTACAATATAATACTAAAAACATAAGAAAAAATTGGCAAAGATTTGAACAAACACTTCATAAAAGTATGCACGTAAAAAAATGGTCAGTGTCATTAATTTACATCAGGAAAGTGAACGCTAAAATCACATGAAACACGACTACATATCAACTAGAATGGCTGAAAGAAAAATCCTGTCTAGAAATATTATTTGTATTTTATTGTATAGCCAAAAACTGAAGAGTCCAAGTGTTCATCAATAGGATATGGATAAACAAACTGTAATATAGACATTCAGTTGGATAATACTTAACAGTAAAAGGAACAAACTATTGTCTTATGCAAAAATATCGGTGAATGTCAAAAACATTGAGTAAAGAGGCATTACACAAGAGTATAGATTGTACGATTTCATTTATATGAAATTCTAGAACAAGCAAAACTAATCACTGTTAAAAATATATATAAGAACAGAACTTGCCTCTAGGAAACGGGAGGGACTGAGAAAGGTCAGGACGAAACTTTCTAGGATATTCTATAATGTATCTTAAAAGGGATAGCAGTTAGATAAACCCTGTTTACAAAACTTATAGAATAGTACACTTAAAAGTATTCATTTCCTTGTATGTAAATTTTATCTCAAAAGAAAAAGAAATGTGAACGAAGATGGAACTTAGGTTAGTGTGAACACATTGAAGTACTATGGGATACCTGCACTGATGTTTCACTTACTTGGAAACATATCAAAAATTAGATGGACTTATGTGTGGGCAGACAGATAAATAGGTGGACTGGTATGTAATAAATAAATTACAGTGTATAATGTCAAATATAGAATCTAAGGGTTATGTATATGGTTTTCATTGTAATATTCTTTAAACTAATTTTTTTTACATTTGAACATTTAATATTAATTATTGGAGGAAATACTATTCATCAAGCTTTATTATACAATGAAACTACATTACAAAAGAAGAGCTAAGTTCTGAGGGGATTGTTAGAACACCTATCAGGGAAGACCTTTCTGTAACATGGGGAAATATTAAAGTGGCAGGCAATATTACTGCATTGTACACCTCAAGGGGAGACTTGTGCAACATGGCAGCCCATACAGAGGAGCTAGATTAGGGAAGGTAGGAAGGTACCATAAACCATTCACACTCCCATATTTTTGTACCACTAGGTAAGAATTTTTATTTCCATAAGCATAATGCCATGGGTTCAGAACAATACCTTTTTATAAATTTGACCAAAAAGTCAATTTCTGTTTTGCCCATTTTTAAAAATTCAGAGTTTCAGATGAGTTTTACTAGAAGGGCACAAATTCATATATGTAGCTAAAATAATTTATTTATGTATAGACATTTATAATTCTTTTAGTTCAATGCATATATATCATACAATGAGAAATAACTGAATAAAATAACACTTTTATTTTTTACATTATTTTGCAATCATCCTGAACACTTGAATTTAGCATTAAGTAAAAATGGTTTATAACCAATGCATTATTGGATCAGCAGTTTTAAAAAGATATATTTACAACCTTCCAGAAAAAGTGAATCCTCAAATTGATAATGACATATTTCCTTGTGCTTGTTGACAGGATTTCTGTTCACTGCTTTCTTTCTTAGATGTAAGTACATGTACCTTCAGACTCAAAAGCATGCATCAACAACATCCTTTCATGAATAATACATTAACAAGCTTTCAGATGTTTATAGTCATCTGTCCCACTTAAAAGTGAGAAGAGAAGGATCAACTAATTTGTAGAAGGCAAAATTTCTGGGCTCTCTACTGACTCACTTTGTGAATTCATCCTTCCAAGCCTGTCTCTGGTTATACAATGTAATGACATATACTACCTACATTACTATTGAGTACAAAGATTTAAAACAAAAAACTTGGCTTCAGGGATGCTTTTGTCTTCAGAGAAACCTAAGTCTGTTGCACAAAGTGATAAAGTTTTTCAAAGATGTCTATCAATATTTATGTGCACTTGCTGTAAGGTAGGGTGTATGTTATAGAAACCTGCTATATTGTACAAATAAAGTGCATGAAACAGCAACATAGCACATTTACAGAGCAATACATGTATAGGGTTATACAAAAATACAAATCTGTACAGAAAAATATATTGACATTAATTTTTTTAATTTATATTTTTCTTGTCTCCCCGCTCCGCCCCCAGTTTCATGCTAAGTAGGCTACGGAGAAGCCCAATTGCAAAGAATAACTTGAAATGAAAGGCCTCACCAAGCCTGGCCTCCCTGGAATTAATTATACCAGAAGGCAACTGATTCATGGGACAGAGTGAAGCACAGTGGAAAGGAAAGGGCAACCTATGAGGCAAAGTGAACAAAGATTAGGAGTGTTCAAAATGGAGGGCTTCTCTTTAGTGGGGTACATAAACTCACGTTCCCCAAAACTCCTACAATCCAGGATGAGGTATCTGAATTCTGTGAAACAGGCTACCAAAGATCCAGTGAGGGAATTGCATGAGGAAGTGACTGTGCTGTAAGATATCCCCCTGGAGGTCACAGATACTTAGGTTCCCTGCACAATGCAGAGGAGTCGGAGACCACTGATCTCAGCCCAAGCTCAGCCCAGAAAATTTTCACAAAGAAGTTATAAGTTCAGTATTACTTTAACTTCTCTAGTCTCCTACCTATTTCCTTTTCCCTCATATCACCATGGATTTAACATTAACATGGGGACAAGAAGATAATGATGACCTTATTCAGAATTTTATTTATTTAGAAACTGTTAAATGCTTCTATTCACTGTGCACTTGATTAAGTGATGGAGACATGATTGTGAGCAAAAAAGAAGCTCGATCCATGCTTTCATGGAGCTTTCTGGGAGAGGGAGAGAGATTAATAATAAAATCTTGCTAATAAATAATTACAAATTTAGATTGTCCAAAGGAAAAGACATTATTCTATGGCAGTGAATTACAGGGAACCTGATTGAGACCATGGTAGTATTAAGTGACCAGATAAGTTACTAAAGGTGAGATTTGAGGATGGATAAGGATTAATGAGGTGAGGGCTAGTGGGGAGAAGTATTGAACAAAATATATTAAAGTTCTAGAGCAGGAGAGAGCATGGTTCATTGAGAAACTGAGAAAGACCGCAGTTGTTAGAGAAAAGATATAAAGAAAAACTGGCACAGAGTGGAGAAGTATCTAATAGCTATACCATTAGATCATTTTGACCTTGCTGAAGATTGAAGTCTTTGTCCTAAGATCAATGGACAGCCCTTGAAATGTTTTAAAAGATAATGGATGCATCATGATTTTTGATTTCTGTTTTGAAAAGATCACACCTACTGTAATTCAGAGAATGAATTGTGATGGGGAAGGCTGTCAGAATAAAAACTGAATTACTAGTTAGTAGGTTCTATAATAATCCCAGCAAGAGAGGATGATGTCCAGGACTAGGGGACAGTGGATAGAGCCGAGTGGAATGGATTGGGAGTTAGTTGGGAGATTAAGCTGGACCAGTTTTAGAAATCAGTGCATGATAGCAAATGAGGGAGAGAGCAATATTACAAATGCCCTCCAGATTTCTGGTTTTCACTTGGATGATTTGTGGAGACTTTCATTAGTACAAAGAATAGTAGAAAAGGTCTTATTAGATTTGGGGTGGAGGAGAATCAATTGACTTCCATCCTGAGTACTTTGAATTTGAAGTACCTATGTGACATCCAATAAGAGACATTAGTAGATGTTAGACATATATGTTCCAGAGCCAAAGATATACTTTGGGAGCCATTCGTGTAAGGGGAGCATTTGGAATCATGGGTTGGGAGAAATTGCCTAAGGAGTCTCCATAGAGTGAAATGAGAATGCAGCCAAGAACCCATGCTTGAGGAACTACAACATTTGATGCCTGAGTGAAGGAGGGCAATCCTGCAAAAGAAACTACAAAGGGAGCCTGTGAAAGAAAGAAGGAAATCTAGGAGAATGTGGAATGATTAAGATCAAAAGAAGTTTCAAGAAGGAGAGAGCAATCAACTGCGTCAAATACTCCTACCAAATCAGATACAATAAGCAATTCATTAAACTGGCCTTTTGAGGAAGATAGAGGTCATCCGTGATGTTTGAAAGAACTGCTTTGGTGAATTGATAGGGGGGTGGATTGGGGAATAAGTATAAAATAAGACAGTGAGACAGAAAATATGTACATATTTTCTGTACATATTTTCTGATCTTCTCCCCTGTGAAGGGGAGAAGATCAGTGAGGCCATAGGAGGAGGATTTGTGATTGAAGGAAGGTTTCACTGTGAGACCTGTACATGTTTTATGTAACCAGCAGAAGGATCACTACAAAAGAGACAAGGGATAGTGGAGTGAAATTCCTGAGAAGGGCAGAAAGGGTCATATCTAAAGCACCAGTGGAAGAAGTGGATTTAGGTAGGAAAAGGGACTCATCTGATGAAATAGGAAAAAAAAAAAGTAAGAGATGATGAGGACAGATGTACGTAGGTTTGTTGGTTTGGAGGCAGTGAGCTGGCGAAGTTTCCATCTGATAGCTTCAGTTTTCCAAGTGATGTATGAACTGAGGCTATCTGTCAAGAATGAGGAAAAAGCTGGAGAGATGGTATACAATTCTGAAAAGAATAGAGAATGGTGTTACTGTTGAGAGTGGAGCAATGAGTTGATCAGAACAACATAGTAGGACAGCATGGCATTACCAAGCATTTATTCGGGATGGTTATTGTGATTTTGAAAAGAAGCTAATAGCCCTGTTCTGAGACTTTCTTAGCAGAGGACTGGTCTTATTCTCTGAAAGACCATTGTATACCCTCCACACACTAAGCCAAAACCATTCTCCTTGGCTTTCTCTTCCTTATGTTACAAAAATCATCATCACCATCATCATCCTAAATGGCATATATCCAGTGAATAGGAAAAGAACATGCCTCATTCTTCTCCTTTTATGACACGTATCTTATTCACTGGGATCATCCCTCCCCTAGCTCAGAAGCCTTCAGACATTAGCAAAGGCATTCTAAAGTGGTTATGGCATAGACACTCCTACATTTTTTGGCTTTGCCCTTTTTATCCCCTCTCACACATCTTCTCTCCTTTTCCAGATAATTGCTTTTCATGGTCATTCTCTTATTTCCTCACTCCTGAAAGAAATGATAAGAAAGCCATTATGTAAATTGTGATTTTTGGAAGGTTACTTTAATTTAAGGAGATAATGTCCTAGCAGGCAAGGTTGGGGGTTGGGTGGCAGGGAGGAAGACCCAAATGTTTTCCCATCAGATTTCAGTCAAGTTCACTCTAAACGTTAGGTCTTCTTATGCTGCTTTATATCCAGTTTCTGCAGTACTACAGCTCTGCAACATTTTAAAAGTAAGTCTTAAAAATCCTACAACACAGGTAAAATGCAAAAAAAAAAAAAAAAAGAGAGAGAGAGAAAAAACACAAAAAAATTAAATAAAATGCCCTTTTAAGTTCTAAGTTGTTAAAGGTAATTAACTGGCTACAACCCAGCTCTCCAGTCCATAATCCTTAGCCTTTGAAAGAGTTGATTTTTTTAGAAGACTTTAATTTTGCTTCTCTCCTCACAAGTGCCAAAATCAGAGAAAAACACAGGGAATAGAGTAAAGGAAGAGTCTAATTTCTGAGAATATATCACTTTTAAAAAACATTTTGAAAACAATATTTAAAAGGTTTGTAATGAACTATTTTATACATATAAAGAATTATACATAACATACATTGTGCAAAGAATTTAAAACCTGAACATTCATGAACATACCACAGCTAAAAAACTAGAGCATTCTGTCCTTTTTCACTGCCATCTCTGAAGATATCTTCAGAGAAAAGGAAAAAGAAAGATTAAAAGAAATGGAATTACCTCAGACCAACTCCTGCCCACATGAAGGTGACCTCAATTACCCAAGGAAGCTCTCAGCTTAACCTCCAAAATAATATGGCAGTCTTCTTAAATTACACGCCTGAGACAGAACCCTGGGGAAAGAACCAGCCTCAGAAGATGGGCCCCTTGAAGCTGAAGAAAGCACTGAGACACTCAGCCCCACCATTTTTCAGATCTTAAACAACTTGGTAAATAATAAATTTCAGGTGAGACTCAACAGAAACTGTCCCTTGATGCTGGTCCTGCCAAAAGAAGCCAGGATGGAGTGCTGTGTTAATGACTTTAACATACTCCCTGAAGAATGCTGTCTTTATTGCTGCCCAACCTATGACATATCTTCTTTCCTATTAAATGAGAATGAAAACATGTCAGAATTTAATAAAAGTTTGTCTTTACCTATAAACAATTCTAAACCAAATGAAACAACAGTCCTACTCTGGCAGATGTTACTTAAGCTCTTCAGAGATGTTAACCCCAAAGTCCTCACAAGCCAACTTCCAAAAGGAAAGTTTGTATTTCAGTTGCTCATGTAGGACTGAATCATTGAGCCTCAAATTAAAACATGCCTCAGGCGACAAGAGAATTTTTGTGTTGCTAGTCTCTCTACTGCCTGACTGTAATGTGGTATATGTCAGAAGCTTCTTGAATATCCAGACTGCAAGTTTCAACTAAGTAATTAATGCTATCAAAGTGTGGTTTCTTTTCTCTCCAGTAATTCTTCTAAAGTCTGATTTTTTTGCCAGACTGAAGCACTTTTCACAGGGTCTAGCGTTGAGGTAGCTGGAAGGTGAAATTGCTAATGCTCATACTGATGCAATAAAAGACTGTCTTGGAATTCAAAGGAACATGTAATGGACATTGAGATTTTATTAAAACTCCTTATAAACAATAAATTAATGTATAAATATTAGACATTAAACTTAACTGTTTATAAAAACTTGAGCATTGAAAAGATTCTACTCTTCCATATTTTCACTCCTTTGAAAAATAAAACCTAAAACCTTTATATGAACAGAAAGACAACATGATGTGAGAACTGCAACAGAAATTGCTCTGTATCAGGATTTAGAAGATGAGAATCTGTGTGGTCAAAACCAGTTTCTTCACTGAAAGAATAGGGAAAATAATTCCTGCCTGCTATACTGTATGGCTCAAAGAAGATCACCATAGTATGTAAAAATGCTTTGACCACTGCAAAAATACAACATACATGTGACCTATTAGACTTCTCTTTTCCATTTTTATGCCTTAACTTTTGTCCTCATCAGTTAAATTAATTCTTATTGTAATAACTTGATTTAAGTGGCTTGAAGATACTTCTTCAAATGTAATCTCATTTCTGAATAAATAAGCAGGAAAAGAAATTGTTATTAAATATTTATAGGAAGGAAAATGGATATATGTGTATATGTATGTATATCTATGTATACACATACAAACATACTATAGGTATACTGGTAGAGATGGTGTATTAGTCAGGGTTCTCCAGAGAAAGAGAACAATGGGGAATAGATGGAAAGATAGAAAGATGGATGAACGGATGGATAGATAGATGAGTCTGAGAAATCTCCTGATCTTCTGTCTGCAAGCTGGAGACCCAGGAGACCTGGCAGTGTAATTCCAGTCTGAGTCCAAAGGCCTGAGAACCAGAGGAGACAGTGGTGTAAATCCTAGTCCAAACGTAGGTGAGGACTGATACCCTAGATCAAATGGACAGGCAGAAAGGGAACAAATCCTCCCTTGCTCTGCTTTTTGTTCTATTCAGGCCTTTAACAGATTGGATGATACCCACCCACATTGGGGAGGGCAAGTACCTTCACAGACACACCAGAAATAATGTTTAATCTGGGCACCCCATGGCCCAGTCAAGCTGATACGTAAAATTAACCATCACAGATAGAAGCACCTATTAGTTATCAGGTTTTTCTCTTCCCCTAATCGGCTTCTACCTTCATCCTTGTTGACTTAACCAGATCTCCTTACATAAATTTCATTCAGCCTCATTTCTAATCCTTTATTCCTTATTACAACTGGATCAGGCTTGTGCTTGGCCATCCCTTCAAACTGCTGTACTTTTTACTCACTGGATTTGTAGGCTTACTTCTCACCCACCTCAATATCTTCTGCATTTTTAAACATTCTATCTTGCCATGGCCAACCATATAATCTGTCCTCTTATGTGCTCCCCTTACTCTTCTTAGATCCTCTCCCTCACAACTTTATTCTTCAGGTTTCTGTCTCCAGGTCTCCAGGACACACATTCTCTTGTGTCCTCACTCCTAAAAACATCACTTTTGCCTCTGCTTCCCATTCAACATACTCTCCCATGCTAAACTAATGTCACAAAAAGTCATGTCTGTTCACTCTCTCCATTCTTTTTTCTTTACTCCTCAACCTCAGGAAGTTTTAATTTGGCCATTACATTGTCTCTGAATCTTCTCTGCCAATGGTCACCAATGCCTACAAATCATCAGGACCAACTCCTGCTTTTTGTACTCCATCCAACTTGGCTTCCCTAAAGCCTGGACCACTCCTGCCTCTTCTTGCCTTTTTGGTTCACTGTGCCTCCTCCCTTGATGCTTCCACTTCTTAAGCTATTAAACACGGATATTTCACATGGTCCCCTCCTTAGTAATTGCTATATTTTCCTTTTCTGGACACCTTCATCCACTGCTATAAACCCCAAATTTAAATTTGATGCAGAGGACTCCCAGATCTACGTTACTAACCTTGGCTTCTCTTGACCTGAGTTCAGAGTTTCCAACAGTTATCAGGACATCTTCACATCGAACCAAAAACTCAATCTACTAACAACCAATACTAATTCTATTTCTTCAGTGTTGCTGATTTCTCTTTCCTCCCTCATCCCTATTGCCATTGTACTCACTTGAGGACCCGTTACTTTTTGTTTGGACTATTGTGACAGCCTTTAAACCAATCCTATCTCTCTGTCCCCACTATAGCCACAGGCTTTATCTTCCTAGAACACTATTGTGATCATGACCCACTCCTGCTCAAGCACTGCTAATGTTTCCTGATTTGCTACAAAAATAAAGCCCGCATTCTTTAGCATGATATTTGTGGTCACTCACTTCATTTTTATCTCCCATTAAAATCTTCCCTTCCCCCACCCCCACTTCTACCCTCAAACGAGAATACTAGTTGTCATTCCCCAAATTTTGTAGTCTCTGGGCCTTCATTGCTTCTATTGGTCCTTCTGCCAGAATATTCCACCCTAATTTATTGTTTATATCCAGATACAGGTTCAACTACGATGCCGTTAAGTCATTCCCTAATTGCCCGAGTTGGGTTTTATTTTCCTCTGTTCTGTGATTATAGGACATTTTTACCATGAAAGCATAATTGTGACTTGAATTTCACTGTCTATATGTCTACTTTCTTCAGCAGATTCTCATCATTAAATTCCTCCACAGCACACATACTTTGTGCAAAATAGTAATTTGATAACTGTATTTGAGTTTGAAATGTTTCTCATGGAAAGATTTTTATATCCCTGAGCAGTACCACCAAATGACCTTAATCAACAGTAACAGCTGCCTGTTAGTGTGTGTGTAGAAATGCTAAATGCTGAATTCAAACTTTTTTTGGTTACGGCACATCAAAATTTCCTTAACTTACAAAGTTCTTTACTTTTTTCAGGAGCATGTTAGCATTGCTGTTAATATTAGTAATTGCTCAACAAATACTTGTGGGATGAATGTCAAATGAATATATTGGTATAGATGTTCATTTTTTTTAGTTTTTAGAAAGTGAAAAATTATATTGCCTAAGAGAGGCTTAAAAGGAAACTTTCAGCTCAAGTTCTAGAGGAGGCAGCTCCTTTTACACCTGACTAATAAAGTGCTGCAGGGCTGGCTTCCAAGACCTGTTTTCCTTATCCACAGGGCAGCTACTCACCAGAGAATGGCTTCATTTCTTCACAGCTGTCATCTTTTAACCTTATTTTTGAAATCAGATCTATGGAAAAAAAAACACCTGCTTTTCGAGCAGGTGCATGGGGACATGCTTTAGTGGGAACCAGCAGAGTGGATTCCCAATGCCATCATTTCACGTAGATTAGCCAAGACTACAGAGTGGTGCCCTCACCTTTCAGGTACCATTTAATCCAGAGTGTGCATTTCAGAGCCAGTCTATTGTAGCAGTCACTGTGACATCTCATATCTGCTTAATTACCAGGTTGAAAATGCACCGTATTTTGAGTTTCTGGTTAAGTCCAAGTCGTTTTTCTTCCAGCCACACACTGCTTGACAGCAAGGAAACATTTCATTAGCAATAAGAATGACTTTCATTTTTTCCTTTCATTTTCAGCTTTTTGAAGAATTCCTTAAATGAAAATGCTAGCAAAACTTGATTTTCATTTCAGCTCATTGTCACTTTGATTTATTCTCTAAGCAACCAATGGATGGGAACATAGAGCAAGCAATAAAAATGGCATTTTTCTTCTTCTTCTTTTTTAAAGAACACTCTCATTTTTGCTCAAGGAAGCTTCTTCTCCAATAAGCCAAAGTATTGATCTGTTGAGTAGATCTGAAATTAAAGTTACCCATGACAAGAGGATTTTACCTGTCTTACTACTAAGAGATTTCTTTTTCTATTGAGAGTCGATGTATGTGTGTGTCTGTGTGTGTTTCATAGGTGGGTATAAGTGTGTGTATATATGTATATATTTACACACTAAAACATTCACACTATTTCATACTAAGACAGATTTCATATAAACTAAGTTAAAATAAGACAAAAATATTTATCTGATCCACCCTATTTTTAATTCTTCTCACAGCCCTTATTTATTATTCACTGAAGATCTTTACAAATCGGAGATGAAGAAGTACAAAATAGGAGTTAAGAACAATCTTGGAAGTTAGACAGATCTAGGTTAAAATTCTGATTGCATTGTTTCCTAGCTCTAAGGTCTTGGACATTTTGCTGCTATCTCGGAATCAGTTGCTTGATCTATAAGAGAGGAATAATTTTACTTATTGCATGGCATTTTTATGAGAATTATGTGGTAACATATTTAAAGCATTAACATCAAGCCTAGAACACAGGGGTAGCCAGAAGTGATAATGATTATATTTAATCAAAGCACTGTCATGTGAAATTGGAAAAATTAATGAATAACATGCATCCAGTATAGATGGAGTCACCATCCTTGTCCCAACTACCCTCTTACTGAGTGGGCTTCTCAATTCCTGAGACTGACTGACCAATAGCAGAGTAGCTGCTCTACTCTGAGCATTAGGGTCATAGACAGTCAAGTTGTCCAAGAGCTTAAAGATCATTTAGCTCAAACACCTGTCTACTCTCTTCTATTTAAACATAAAATAAACTTTTCTCAATTGAAGATTTGTCATTCAATCAATAGAGTTAGGTTTTAAAAATAAAAGTAAGAGATCATGAAGAAACCTAAGAATTTGTCCTGATTTCTTCTTTTCCAGCACCTCTATCTTCCATCCAACAGCTAGTACTATTAGCTATCCCTCCAAAATGCATTGATAACCTTTCTCATCAATTCTACTGCTACCATTCTAGACAAGGCTACAACTGTCTCTCATCTGTGCTTCTGCAACAGGCCCCTAACTAATATTTCTTTTTCCAGTTTTGTCTCCCTATAGTCCATCTAACTACACAGCAGTAGAGTGATATTTTTAGAAAATAATTCAGAACATGGCAACTTTTTTTTTTTGATTGAAAGTTAGGTGATGTATAATATAATATAAATTACAGGTGTACAATATAGTGATTCACAATTTTAAAGGTTATGCTCCATTTAGAGCTATTATAAAATATTTGCTATATTCCCCCTGCTGTATAATATATCCTTGTAGCTTATTTTATACATAACAGTTTGTACCTCTTAATCTCTTACCCCTATGTTGCCCTGCCCCACTGCCCCTCCCCACTGGTAACCACTAGTTTGTTCTCTATATCTGTGAGTCTGCTTCTTTTTTGTTATATTCACTAGTTTGTTGTATTTTTTAGATTTCACACATTTGTCTCTCTCTATTCGACTTATTACACTTAGCATAATACCCTCCAAATCCAACCATGTTGCTGCAAATGGCAAAATTTCATTCTTTTTTATGGCTGAGTGGTATTCCATTGTATATACATATATACCACATCTTCTTTATCCATTCATCTGTTGATAGATATTTAGGCTGCTTTCATATACTGGCAATTGTAAATAATGCTGCTATGAACATCGGGGTCCATGTATCTTTTTGAATTAGTGAGGTTTTTTTCCAGATATATACCCAGGTGTAGAATTGCTGGGTCATATGGCAGTTCTATTTTTAGTTTTCTGAGAAGCCTCCATTTTGTTTTCTATGGTGGCTGCACCAATTTACATTCCTGCCAACAGTGTACAAGGGTTCCCTTTTCTCTACATCCTCGCCCACATTTATTATTTGTGTTCTTGCTGATGATAACCATTCTGACAGGTGTGAGTTGATGTCTCAGTGTGGTTTTGACTTGCATTTCCCTGACGATTAGCGATGTTGAGGATATTTTCATGTGCTTATTGGCCATCTGCATTTCTTCTTTGGAAAAATGTCTACTCAGGTCTTCTGCCCATTTCTTAATCTGTTTTTTTTTGATGTTGAGTTGTATGAACTGCTTATATGTGTTGGATGTTAGTCCCTTATTGGTCATATCATTTGCAAATATTTTCTCCCATTCAGTACATTGTCTTTTTGTTTGTTGATGGTTTCCTTTGATGTGCAAAGTCTTTTAAGTTTAATTACATGGCATTTGCTTTTTTTGTTTTTATTTCTTTGCTTTAGGAGATGGTTCCAAAAAATATTGCTACAATTTATGTCAAAGAGTGTTCTGCCTATGTTTTCCTCAAGAAGTTTTGTGATATCCAATCTTACATTTAGGTCTTTAATTCATTTTGAGTTTATTACTGTGTATGGTGTTAGAGAATGTTCTAATGTCATTCTTTTACACGTAGCTGTCCAGTTTTCCCAGCACCACTTATTAAAGAGACTGTCTTTTCTCCATTGTATATTCTTGCCTCCTTTGTTGTAGATTAATTGACCTTAAGTGCATGGGTTTATTTATGGGCTGTCTATTCTGTTCCCTTCATCTATTTTTCTGTTTTTGTGACAGTACCATACTGTTTTGATGACCATAGCTTTGTAGTATAGTCTGAAGTCAGGGAGCCTGATTCCTCCAGCTCTGTTCCTCTCCTCAAGATGTTTTGGTTATTTGGGGTTCTTTGTGTTTCCATACAAATTTTAAAATTATTTGTTCTAATTCTGTGAAAAATGTCCTTGGTATATTCATAGGGATTGCATTGAATCTGTAGATTGCCTTTGGTAATGTAAACATTTTAACAAAATTTATTCTTCCATTCCAAGAATACAGTATATCTTTCCATCTGTTTGTGTCATCTTCAATTTCTTTCATCATTGTCTTATAGTTTTCCAGGTATAGGTCTTTTACCTCCTTAGGTAGGTTTATTCCTAGGTATTTTATTCTTTTTGATGTGACAGTACATGGGATTTTTTCCTTAATTTCTCTTTCTGATAGTTTGTTGCTAATATATAGAAACACAATAGATTTCTGTATATTAATTTTGTATCCTGCAACTTTACCAAATTCATTGATGAACTCTAGTAGTTTTCTGGTAGTGTCTTTAGTGTTTTCTATGCACAGTGTCAAGACTATGGCAAACTCTTAACTGCAAGCTTCTAATAACTTTCTGTGGTACTTAGAGTAAAATCCATACCCTGACCATAGCTTACCAGGTCCTATGAGATTAAACATCTGCCCCCCTCATTCTTATTTGTCCCATCGTATGCTTCATTCACCTAATCTAAACATTCAACTTTTGGGGACTTCCCTGGTGGTCCAGTAATTAAGACTCCGCCTTCCAGTGCAGGGGATACAGGTTCGATCCTTGGTCAGGGATCTAAGATCCCACATGCCGCAGGGCAACTAAGCCTGGGCACAGTAACTACTGAACCCACGCACTCTGGAGCCCGCGCACCACAACTACAGAGTCCATGCATTCTGGAGCCTGTGTGCCACAACTAGAGAGCACACATGCTGCAACTATTGAGCCCGCATGCTCTGGAGCCTGTGCGCCACAACTGGATGAGAAGCCTGTGCACCACAACTAGAGAGAAGCCCATGCGCTGCAGTGAAAGATCCCATGTGCCACAACTAAGACCCTACACTGCCAAAAATAAATAAATATTAAAAAAAGAGAAAAACAGCTCACCTTTTTAACTTCTCAACTCTGCTCCTTACATAGGCCTAGCTTATTTCTGACTGATCTTTCTTGACTATCAATTTAAAGTTCTCTTACAATTTCAGTCTCTATCATATTACTCTATTTTATATTCTTTATCTTGTTTATATCTTTTTATTTATCTTTCTTTCTTGCAGAATGTAAGCTCTTGTTCCCCAACTGTGACCTCAGCACTTGCAGCAGTACCTGGAACAGACAGTGCTTAAATATTTGTTCAATTAATGAATATGTAAATGCTTTACATTTTAATTAATAATACTTTCCTAAATCCCTCAAAGATAAACATTATATTTCATCCATCTATGGATCTCTAGCTGCTGTGGTCCCTGCTCTCATGAAACATATTCTGTGGAGGAGATAGAATGTAAATGAGTAAACAAATGAGGTAACTTTCAGATGGTGAGAAGTACTAGGGAGAACTTAGTTTCCTAGGGCTGCTTTTACAAAGTACCAAAAACTGGGTGGCTAAGAACAGCAGAAATGTATTGCCTCACAGTCCTGGTAGCCAGAAGCCCATACTGAAGGTGGCTTGTGGCAGCATAATTCCAATCTTAACCTGGTATTTTCCCTGTGTTAACATAGGGAAACATAGTTAACTTTCCTTATATACTTGTACTCTCTTCTCAATTAATTTGTAAACATTTCAAGGAGAAAGACCAGGTTGATGGTCTCACATTCCATGTATGTGATGTTCAGACTTAATATATATATAGCTAGAAATAAATGGGCCCATTTTATTAGAGAGCAGTCAGCAATAGTAGGAATGAACTTGTTATTCTTATTAGAGTGAATAGATCTTTTAAAATCCCATGCATTCCTACTGTTAACTGACCCCAGAGGAAGCTGGAAATAAATTGTTTATTAAGGGAAATAATATTTTATGGCCCAGAACTTTGCTTTAAACATATCTTAGCATATAAATTTAGATATTAGGAATAGTCACAGTGGTATACACAGAAAAGACTTGTCAAATGGAGCTATAATACAGATATCAAAAAATAAAAACTTCTCAAAAGGACATTCTGTACCTTCAACCTTTCTTTCACCTCTCAGTTAACTAACCTGATAATGGGGTTGTGCTATGTCAGTAATTAGAGCTATATTGGAGTAATAAGCCTGCCGTCTGTTTCCCTACCATTTCACTGCATTTAATATGCTATTGCTGATGTTTGGCTTATAACTCTTTGGAATGACCTTTACCAAAGATGCGGGACTGAGAAGATGGCACAGTGAGGACTTTTAAGTTTAGAAGCTCACCCTAAGTGTCTGAGAATAGAATTCCAGTTTTACCTTAGGCTCTCCTGTGACAGTCTTCAGAAGACAGCACATTAGCCGCAGAGTTATGCTGTGCTATGGAGTGATTTCCTGCACATCCTAATCAAGGTACTTAAACTCTGAACTCAAACAGCATTGTCAGTTGATAGTTCTACCAGTTGTACATAAGTCTGGAAACTTAGATAATTTTTTTTCTGTATGCATGCATTTACAGTTAGAAAATGTCTTTCATGACATTCTATATATTTGATTATGTTTTCCAGACTTTATGGACCCTCTGTTTTCTCTTGGGATTTTTCTGGACTCTCCAGAAAGTTGTAGAGATATAGGATCTTCTTAAGGAAAATTGACATTTTTGGTACAATTTTACTTCTAAAAGAGTTTATATAGTGTTTGTTGAATCCTCAATGTCTACTGTCTTTCTCGAGGAATTTTGGCAATATACATCAAAAGCTTTAGTATTTTGCATCCTATGAATTAATAATTCTATCTTTAGAAATTTATCATAAAGACATAATCATGAATGTGAATAAAGACTTAACTGTGTAAATGTTCATCAAAGCTCTGCTTGTCAGAGGGGAAGCATAAGTTGTATTTTGCTGCAAGGCACAGAAAATCATATTAATAGTGTGGAAATAGTCTACTCCTAGTTTGATTTTGCAATCCGTTTGAGAAACTAGGCTCTTTCTATCCTTCTTCTCTGCCATCCTCATTGGGCAGCATTTTTTTAGTCCTCTTTCTGTTGGCCATAAAATTATGGCCACAGATCCAAGCAGCAACCTGGAGAAAATGAAGTAAATGATAAGAAAAGCTCTCCATTCATCATGGGGAGGGGTGATATTTCCCAGAAGTCTCCCTGTCTCAGTAGATTTGCCCCTACCTGTCATTGGCCAGAAGTGGGTCATATGGCAAATTCTAGATGCAAGGAAGCTGGGAAAGTAGGTACCTGGAAAAAGAGATAGAATTTCCATGATTTATATGGAACACTCTTCAATCATTTCCTAGGGGATAAATACACTGCAACCCCAAGAAAAATCGGGGTTAAATTGACAGGAAAAGGAGAAAATATGGCCATTGGGTAGGTACTAACATTCTTGCCACTCATGTGTGAAATAATTAGGTATAGATGCAATGAAACTTCCAAAGTTATGTTATAAATTTACTTCATACCATGGAAAGTAATTGTTAACTTATAAATATTACAGTTCTCTGTACTTTGGAAGATTAAAAAAAATTCCTGGACTCAAAATATGGAAGGAAGACAGTAAGGCTTTGCACTAAAGTATTCCAAAATTCATCTCTGGGTATAAGGAATTGTTAGGAATCAGAGTGAGCTTAGAGTTTTGGTAGGTAATATTTGACCAGGTAATCAAGTAATACTGGACTTCCATCCCATATTTCAGCCATTCTTCTACACAAATCCTCCAAGGAACAAATTTGTTATCTAGCAGTATATCTAACATCCCAACAAGCTGGTGCCCCAGGATAGAGATATAAATAATCTCTTCTAAATCTAATGCTCTCTCAGCCCCCATTTCCCTCTACTCCCAAGTCCAGCCTTCATCTTGGGACCTCTCTTTTCTCTTGTGGCAGAGAAAAGAGAGGGGAACAGACAGGGTCTCATGAAAGGCCTGGATTCAATTGCAACTACTGCCTCCTATTTGGAGGTGTGAAGAGGGGAAAAAATTTCATCCAGTGTTTAACTTTTTAAAATATAATGACTCTGACCACTGGAAAATATACCCTAGCAGCATTCCAATCTATAGCCTATAATGTTAAATCTCTATTTCAGAAAGTGAAAGAGGAGGAAGAGAGGAGAGAAAAAATGTTTCCCTCTCCTGGTCCACAGGATAATTTACATTTCATATGAATCTTCTAAATTTTCTACAATGAACATATTTTAATTCTATAATAATAAAATATTATAATAGCATGACATTTTTGACATAAGTTGCATATTTAATGAGGTGTTATTTCCTGAAAGACTGTTTTCCACTCTTTTAGTTTCATAGGTCATAACTTTTGCTGCAGTAAATAACATGCAGTAGTCAATACTGGGGAAGTGATTTTTTATAACTAAAAGGAATAGGATCAGGAAAAGGAATATAAACAAAAAATTAAATGTGATAGAAAAATAATATCTTAGATTTGAAATGAAGCTTAGAAGTCATCTACTTATTCTAATTTTTCACTCTCAAAAAGCAATCACCTCTTGACATAGTCACTTAAGTTCTGCTTGAATGCTTTCAGTAACACAGCATTCACTATTATTTATATTAGTATAAGTTATATTACCACTGTTTAGTTATTACCAGCCATTTCTTGTGTTGTACCAAAAACTTTTGCTTTAAGATCCCACCTCCTCTTCATCTCATGGTCTAAACTTGCAAACTTCCTGATATGTGTCTGGTGAGATGGATGCAGATGGATCATGTTCTTTCTAAAAGTTTTACATTATTTATTTTTACTCAAAAGATCATAATTTCTATCTATGATCCTAATAGTATTTAAACCCCCATATTTTCAATATTAGGTATAATTCTAATATTCCCTACTCATTCATTAATTGATAATTCTCTTGATTTTCTTATCTGAAGAACTTTTCTTTTTATGTGTCTTGCAAGTTCTGTCTCCCTTTTTATGATCTTTCCTAATTCTCTATCTGACTCTGTGCCACTTTTTTATTCTCCTTCTTGATGACTTTATTCTATTGGTTGCTATATTACTGTGTGGCTATATCACAATACAAGACAAAAGTATTTAAGTTTCTCTTTCTATAGAATTCTGAATTATTCAGATAGGCCGTATGTTACAGAGGTAGTTCTACTATGTTTCATCTGCTCTTAAAGCACAGGTGGAAGTCTCCATGTCTTATACAAATTTGTGTCATCCAGTGCTTAACAGAGAACCTAACTGTAAGGTCTCTACATAGGGTATGCAAGGAAGCATACTATATCCTTCATCTATACTATAAATATTAGCTATATGTGTATATACAATATTGATAAAATCAGATATATATATGTATATATGATAATGAAAAATTTATAGTGAATCTAGTACACTGAAACTGTTTGTCTTTTGAACCTTTAAGAAGCCTGACTGTAAGCAATACTAAGACCATTGGCTTTCTCATCAGCTGACTCTTGAACTAGTTAATAGTTCTTCCAGAAGTGAGCTTCTTGCTTCTGCTGATAATTTCTTGGGAGTACTGAAAAAAGCATTTTTAAAAAGCTAGTATTACAGAAAAGATTGGTAAGTGAAAGAGTGATTACAAAACTATGGAAACAATAAGAAATTTTGAGTTACAGCCATTCACCCGAGTGCAGGATTGATCTTCTTGCCACACTTATGCTCTGTCCATCTTGTGCAATTACTGTTTTTTCACATAAATAGGATCCTTTTTGGAGTATGCCAAGAAGGATGCTAATCTATGCTTTTACCTATAATGGTGTATTTGCTCTTAAAATACAAAATTACTTATCTTCATTTCTCGTGCATCATCACACAAATATAACCAGTCTGTCTGGTTTTAATTAGTGATTCAGATAAGAAACAAATCGATCTTAAAGAATATTTTAGATTTTCTGCTACTGAATTTCCATTTATGATGCAGACTCCAGAAGTCACCCATGACTTCTCTTGATGAATTTTATCACAGTTTTAGAAGAATGTAGAATTTATCTGCTGTAATTAAAGATTTTACACTCAGTCTTTTTCCTCCAAGCAAATATTTAAAATTCCAAATATCCACAAAATGTAAATTTTTGTTAGTTCTCCTTCCTTTGAAAGAAATCAGTGAGGAAAAAGATACGTAAAGGAACATTACCGAGCAAATGAGAAATACATAATTTAGAAAGTGCACTAATGGTATTGCTTTTGTAATTGACATAAAGGCAAAGTGTATAGGAAAGTTTATTGTTTTTGAGGTCACTCACACCTGATTCAAACTCCAGGTCGGTCCATCACTTTCTAGGTATGTAATCTCATGATATTTATTTAGCATCTGCTTCATTCTTCTTATCTCTAAAATGGGGATGATAATATCTATCTTTTAGCATTGTAATGAAAATTAAATGGAAACATGTATATGAAACACTTAGCTTAATGTCTGACATATATATTATTATTATTAATGTCAAATATAGTTTCTCTTCAATTCAACATTCTATTGGAAGTTCTAGCCAGAGCAATTGGAGAAGTAAAAAAAAAAAAAAAAAACCATAAAAGACATCCAAATTAGAAAAAAAGATGTAAAATGATTTCTGTTCACAGATGACATAATCTTATATGTAGAAACCCTAACTATTCCACAAAAAAGTTAGAGATAATAAATTCAGAAAGTTGTAGGATATAAAATCAGCATGCAAAAATCAGTTGTATTTCTATACATTAACAATGAGCAATCCAAAAAGGATATTAAGAAACAATTTCATAAAAATAGCATCAAAAAGAATAAAGTACTTAAGAATAAATTTAACCAGGGTGGAAAAGACTTGTACACTGCAAACTACAAACCATTCCTGCAATATATTAAAGAAGACATAAAAATAAACATAAAAAGTCCCACATTCATGGATTGGAAGACTTAATATTTTTAAGATGGCAATACTATCCAAAGCCAGCTGAAGATTCAAAGCAATTCCTAACAAAATGTCAACAATGCTTTTTGCATAAATAGAAAAATCTATCTTTAAGTTCATTTGTAATTTCAAGTGACCCCACATAGCCAAAACAATCTTGAAAAAGATAAAGTTGGAGAACTCATACTTCTTGAATTCAGAACTTGCTACAAAGCTACCATAACAAACAGCATGATTCTAGCATGGGAAACAGATACATAGATAAATGAAATCAAATAGAGAGTCAAGAAATAAACTATTGCATATATGGTAAATTGATTTTTGACAAGGGTGTCAAGACCATTAACAGAGAAAGGACAGTCTTTTCAACAAAGGGTGCTGGGAAAACTAGATATCCATATGTAAAAGACTGAAATTATACCCTTACCTTACACCATATACAAAAATTAACTCAAAATGGACTAAAATCTCAATGTAAGAACTAAAACTGTGACAACTTTATTAAAAAAAAAAACCTAGAGGAAAATATTCATGACATTTGTTTTGCCAATGATTTGAATATTGTCATAAAGTACAAGCAACAAAAGAAAAGTAGATAAACTGGACTTCATTAAAATTTAAAACTGTCCATTAAATGACATTATCTAGGGAGTGAAAAAGCCACCCTCAGAATTAGAGGAAATATCTGCAAAGCATTTATTTGATAAGGGATTGATGTCCAGAATAAAGAACTCCTATAAGTCAGCAACTACTAAAAAATAAACAATTTAATTTAAAAAATACATAAGGACTTGAAAAGACATTTCTCCAAGGAGCATATGCAAATGACCAGTGAGCACATGGAAATATCTCAACATTATTAGCCATTGGGTAAATTAAAATCACAATGAGATACTACTTCACACTCATTAGCATGGCTATTATAAAAAACAGGAAAATAAATATCAGTGAAGATGCTGGAGAAATTGGAAATCTTGTGCATTCTTGAAGGGATATAAAATGGTTCATCCACTGTGCAAAACAGTTTGGTGGGTCCTCATAAAGCTAAAATAGAAGAATTACTATATGATACAGCAATTCCACTTCTCATTATATACTTAAAAGCTTTATTCAAACAGATACTTGAATGCCTATGTTCATAGCAGCATTATTCACAATAGCCAAAACGTTGAAAACAACCCAAATATCCACAACAGGTAAATGGATAAACAAAATGTGGCATATACATATAATGGAATGAAATGGTTGAAAGGGATAAAATTCTGATACATGCTACAACTTGGATGAGCCTTGAGAACATTTTGCTAAGTGAAAGAAAGCCAGACACAAAAAAACAATCGTATAATTCCACATATACAGGTACCTAGGATAGGCAAATTCTTAGAGACAGAAAGTAAAACAGATGTTATTAGGGGCTGTGGGGTGGGGAGAATGGAGAGTTATTGTTTAATGGGTACAGAGATCCTGTTTCAGATTATGAAAAGTTATAGAGTTAGATGGTGGTGATAGTTGCACAACATTGTGAATGTACATAATGCCACTGAACTGTACACTTTAAATTGGTTAAGATGGTAAATTTTATTTTATGAATATTTTAGCACAATAAAATATTTTCAAGGAACAGGATACAAAAAGATATCCCATATATACACTAATTAATAGAAAGCTGGAGTAGATATATTCTGTCAGAAAAGTTTATATTGAGTCAAGTAAAATTACCAAGAGTAAAGAAGGAAATTACAGTCAACCCTTAAACAACATGGGTGTTAGGGGCACCAACCCTAGCACAGTCAAAAATCCACATATAACTTTACAGTCGGCCCTCCATAGTTTCAGTTCCGCACCCAGATTCAACCAAATGTGGATTATGAGTATGTATTTATTGAAAAGATTGCATATAAGTTGACCCACACAGTTCAAATCCCTGTTGTTCAAGGGTCAACTGTACATACAATCAAAAGGTCAAGTCAGGGCTTCCCTGGTGGCGCAGTGGTTGAGAGTCCGCCTGCCGATTCAGGGGACACGGGTTCATGCCCCGGTTCGGGGGGATCCCGCATGCCGCGGAGCGGCTGGGCCCGTGAGCTATGGCCACTGAGCCTGCACGTCCGGAGCCTGTGCTCTGCAGTGGGAGGGGCCACAGCGGTGAGAGGCCCGCGTACAGGAAAAAAAAAAAAAGTCAAGTCAGCAAAAAGACACAAAAATCCTAAATGCGTTTGCATATAGCACATACCAATAGAATTTCAAACTAGAAGAAACAAAAACTGATAGAACTAAAAGGAGATATAAACAAACCAACAATAATAGTTTGGAGATTCAAAACCCCTTTCTCAGTAACCAATAGAAAGTCAATAGGATATAGAAAAAGAACCAGATAACACCAGTAACCAACACACGTGGCATTTTGAAAACACCCCAAACTAACAGAAGAATAAACATTATTTTCAAATCCTATGGATCATTTGCTGAAATAGAGAAAAAAAAAAGACAAACTATATCTTAAAACAAAACTACTATATCATATATTCATAAATTTATGGATCCTCAAAGTACTCGAGATATATCCCAGAATGATAATGGCTCATTGGATTTCTTAAAGATCAAATCAAATCTTTATAAAACCCAAGAATGAAGAAATGCCACTGTCATATTTTCCCAAATTTATTAATACTATTCACATACTATATTACTTTCCTTGAGTGGCCAAATATCTAACCATTTAGAACACATATTCTCAAACTTTAACATGCCTCAGAATCACCTGGAAGGCTTATTACAACCCTATTTGCTGTACCCTACTTCCAGAGTTTCTAATTCCGTAGGTCTGGGGTGAGGCCCAAGAATTTGCAATGCTGACCAAATTCCCAAGTGAGGCTGAGGCTGATGATCCAGGAACCACACTTGGAGAACCTCTGCTTTGGAGGATTGGAGCCAAGTTGTTCCAGATTTATATAGCCGTTTCACTATAATCTATAAAAACATTCTTTGACTTTCTTACGATCAGGTGGCAAAAATTATACATTACAAAAATGAATTAAGACCAAAATAGCCATAATGTTTTCAAATAGATGTTATTTTGAAATAAAATATTATATTAGAAGTACTATACTGAGAAAATATGTAGTTTTTTTAACTCAAATTAAAATCTGATAAAACTCTTATATAGATCAATTTTGTAATACTTATCACTATTATATTTAAATGATTAACTAATTGCATACCTAATATCTCTTTTCTCCACTTGATTTCTCTCACTTGCCCACAAGGGCAAAGACTCTTCTCTCCTCTGTAGTTTACTGTTGTATCTCTATTGCCTAGTGCAATGTGTAATACATAACAGGTATTTTAAAAATAATTGTTGAATAAATGAATAAATAAACTTTAAAAAACTACTATATCTTAAACCAAACATTAACCAAATTTAACATAATTGAAATTATGCAAATTATGTTCTCTGACCATATGGAATTCAACAAGAACTTAATAACAGAAAGATAACAAGAAAATCTCCAAATACTTGAAAATTAAACAACATATCTAAGTGATACGTGGATTAAAAAGGAAGTCACAGGAAAATTAGAAAATATTTGGAACTGAATGAGTATGAAAGTCCAAATAAATGAAAGTTTGTGGGATGTATCTGAGGCAGTGCTTAGAGGTAAATTTATACCCTTAAATGCTTATATTAGAAAAGAAGCAAGATCTCAACTGAATAATCTATTTTTTCACCTTAAAAGCTGAAAAATGTTAAATAACCCAGAGTAAGTAGAAGAAAGGAAATAATAAAAACCAAATCTATTCAATAAAATTGAAAAGAGAAAATCAGTGACCCAAGGATGATTCGTTGAAAATATCAATAGAGAAAATCAGTGAAACCCAAAGATGATTCTTTGAAAACATCAATAATAATAATAAATTAATGCTAACTTCTGCCAAAACATACAAGTAAACTATAGACAAGTATTTCTCTTAAATACAAACACAAAAAATCTTCAATAATATACCAGCAAATCTAATCTAATTACATATAGAAAAAAGAGTACAACATAACTGAATGATGTTTAATCCAGGAACAGAAAGTTCGCTCAATATTTGAAAGTCAGTCAATGTAACCCACCATATTAACGCAATAAAGAAAAAAATCACATAATCATATCAGTTGATGCAGAAAAAGAATTTGACAAAGTTCAACATCACAAAAACTAATCAAACTGGGAATATAAGGCACTTCCTCAACTTGATAAACAACATCTACAAAAACCTACCACAAATATCACTTAATAGTAAGAAACTAAATGTGTTCACTCTAACCTTGTGAATAAAACCAACTGTCTACCCTCACCAACACTAGTCAACATTATAAGTCATAGTACAATAAGGTAGAGAAAAGAAATAAAAAGCATATATATCAGAAATAAAGAAATATAACTGTCCCTATTCACAGATTACATGATTGTCTAGGTGAAAATGTTCATGGAATCTATCAAAAACTTTCTAGAACTAATAAATGTTTTGGAAAGCAGCAGGGCGTAAGGTCAACACACAAATATCAATCTTATTTCTATGTACTAGCAATGAATAACTGGAAAATGAAATTTTGAAAAATAGTATAACTTACTTTAGCACCAAAACTTGAAATTTGTAGGTATAAATCTACCAAAACATGTGCAGGCTCGCTATACATAATGCTACGAATCACTAATGAAACAATTCAAGGATGATGTAAGTATATCAGAAGGTATACTATGTCTTGGACTGAAATACTCAAAATAGTTAAGATGATCTTACAATTTTCTTTGTCAATAATACCTCAGCAAAGCTGAAAAAAAATAGTTCAGATGTCAATTTTCTCCAAACTAATCTACTTATTGAAGAAAAATCCCAACCGGAATTTTTGTAGATAGATACTAGACAAGTTGATTCAAAAATTTATAGGGAAAGGTAAAAAAATAGAATAACCAAAGTAATTTTGAAAAAGAAAAATAAAGTCGAATGACTCACATTACCCAATTTAAACACTATAAAAATCTAAATAATCAAGACAGCATGGTCCTAGTGAATGAGCAGATACAGATATCAACAGAACAGATAGATGTTTCATTGAACATAGAATCCATAAATAGTTCCTCATAAATATGACCAACTGATATTTTATTGTGGGAAAATACACATGAAGTTAATCACATTTATGCTTTTAAATGTACAATTCAGAAGAATTCAGTTCATTTGGCCAATTGATTTTTGACAAAGTTGCAAAGGCGATTTCATACAGAATAGATTGTCATTTTGACAAATGGTGTTGGGATAATTTGACATGCAAAAAAACAATCTTGACTCAAACCTCATCCCTTATACAAAAAATAATTCAAAATGAGCCATAGAACTAAATTCAAAACATAAAACTATAATAAAACTTTAAAATAGGAGAAAATCTTTATTACTGGGATTTAGGTTAAAAGTTCCCAGACACGATTTTAAAAGAACAGTCCATCAAAGAAAAAAAAAGATTGCCAAATTAAACTTCATCATAATTAACATTTTTTTCAGTGGATACACTGCTGTGAATACACAATGAAATACTGCTAAGAGAATAAAAAGACAAGCTGCAGACTGGGAAAAATATTTGCAAATCTGATATCCAACAAAACATGTGTATCCAGAATACATAAAGAATATGTAAAGAACTCTCATATCTCAACAGAAAGGAAAAAAAAACCCAACTAACACATGGGCAAAAGGCTTGAAAAAACACTTTACCCAAGAGAATATACAAATGGAAAATAAGAACATTAAAAGTATCACATGCTAACCAGAAACAAAGATGAAAAAGGAATTCTGGGAACTTTAGTTCAGCATGACCAAGTTGGCACATAACAAAAACATGACAATTGTTAAGTAGTATTCTATGATATGGATATACCACAATTTGTTCTTCCATTTGACAATTGACAGATATTAGGGATCTTTTCACTTTTAGACTTTGATGAATAAAATGGCCTCAGAATTTTTTGTTCAAGTGTTTTGATTGAGCTGTGTTTTAATTGCTCTTGGGCAAATATCTAGGCATGGGATCCCTGGATTCTATAAATGTATATTTAACTTCACAAGAAACTGCCAAACTGTTTGTAAAGTAGCTGTACCATTTTGCATTTCTAGCAACATTTATTCAACATTCTTGCCAACCCTTTGCATTGTCAGTCTTTTTGATTACAGTCATTCTAGTGAGTGTCTAGTGGTATTTCATTGCAGCTTAGTTCATACTTCCTTAATAGTTAATAGTGTTGGTAATCTTTTTATGTACTTATCTGCCATCTGAACTTCTTTTCTGAGGGTCTTTTCAAATATTTTGGCCGTTTGTTTTGGATTGCTATCTCGTATTATTCAGTTGTAAGACTTCTTTACATTTTAAGGGCATCTTTTAAAAATAAACTTCTTACTTTATAATAGGTTTAGATTTACAGAAAACTTGCAAAGAGAATACAGAGAGTTCCCATATAGCCCCCACCTAGACTCTGCCATTATTAACATCTTACTTTTAGTATGGTACATTTGTCACAATTAATGAACTGACATATTAACTAAAATCTATACTTTATTCATATTTCCTTAGTTTTTCTTAATGTCCTTTTTCTGTTCCATGTCCAGTTGAGGATTCCACATTACTCTTAGTCATTCTGTGTCTCTTTTGTTCCACTTGGTGGTTACAGTTTCTCAGACTTTCCTTGTTTTTGATAACCTTGATAGTTTCAAGGAGTACTGGTTAGGTATTTTGCAGAATGTCCCTCAATTGAGATTTGTCTGATTTTTATATCATGATCACACACGGGTTATGGATTCATCTGAAAATGCCTTTATTCCCCCTTTCTGAAGGATATTTCCCTGGACATAAAATGTGCCACTGGCAGTTCTTTCTTTTTCATAACTTTAAAAATGTTGTGTCACTTCCTCCTGGTCTCCATTTAAATCAGTGTTCCCCTATAGATACTGTGGGCTTTTTTCAGGCTGGTTGTTATCTTTGTCTTTAGCTCTCTAAAATTTACTGATGATGTATCTTGGTTTATCCTATTTGAAATTAGTTTGGTTTCTTGAATCTGTAGGTTTATGTCTTTTGCTAAATATGGGAAGTTTTCAGCTGTTATTTCTTTGAATAATTTTTCAGTTCAACTCTCTCTCTTCTCCTTCTGGCACTCTAATGATATAAACATTAACTTTTTTGTTATTGTTCCAAAGGTCCCTGAGACTCTGTTCATTTTAAGAAAATTTATTTTCTCTCTGTTGGTCAGACTGGGTAAATTCTATTGTTGTATGCTCAAGTTCACTGATTCCATTCTCTGTCATCCCCATTCCATTATTTATCAAGTTTTAAAATTTTGGTATTTATATTTTTTAGCTCTACAGTTTATATTGATTATTTTTTATAGTTTCTATTACTTTGCTAAGATTTTCTAATTTTTAATGTATTTCAAAAGAATATGTAATTGTTTATTAAAGCATTTTAATGATGGCTGCTTTGAAATCTTATCAGATAATTCCAACAATTAAATCATCTCCTGATTCTTGGTATGTGATTTTTATCTACTGTCTCCTGGATATTTTGGATATTATGTTGAGAGACTATGGATTCTATCTTTTTATCATCTCTTATTAGTAGGCAGTCTTCATGTTGAAGTATAGCACTAGGGCCAGTTGGATATGTATGGTCCACTCCTCGCCCTTTGATATCAGAAGAGGGGAGGGGGAAACAGAATGCCAGCTAGCCCTGCTTCCCACACCTCCTTCTACTTCGTTGATGAATAATTGGATAGTATCTTAGTTACCCCCTTGGCCCTAAATGGGTGGGGGAGTAAAGCCTGATGGTGCCGAGTCCCACCTCACACTGCTTTGCGAAGCTGGTGGCTGCTGGGTGGGAATAGAAGTTCAGTTGCTGCTGAACCCCACTGACAGCACCTTGCTAGGGAAATTGGAGCACAGCTTTCCGTAGGCCAGCAAGGATGTAACATCAGCTTCCTGCTTGGCTCATCACAGCACAGGACAGGGGAATCAGAGTGCTGCCTGCTTCTGTCAGACTGAGGAGTGCGTGAAAGATTAATTTCCACTTGGCCTTTCTGAAATGATAGTGGGTGGGGGTGAACTTTTTCCATTGGTATTTGATTGGAGTAGGGTGGGAATTGCCAATAAGTTTATCCTTGTTGGGTCACCCTATTGTGGGCCCTTAAACTAGAGGTAAGGGTTTACTTGAAGCCTTTTTAACCGTGCCCATTGTCATTCAGAGTTGGAGGCTTCTGCAGCACGCTGTCCAGAGAGATATGGGAGGCAATGAGGAAACAGAAGAACTCACCACTGTTGTTCCTCAAGTCCCCAGAAGCCTAGGCTGTTCACCTCCTTTTTTCCACCTTTCAAACTTTCTTTGCTTGTTGTGTTATCCTGTCTGGGATTTCTCAGTTTTTCCAGTTGATTTTTGATACAGCGATCCAAACAATTCAATGGAACAATTCAATAAAAATTCAACCATTGGGTTTGAATATGATTTTGTATTACTGAATATATGTATGAAAAAAAGTAAGCCTCAACTCCAATGTCTCCCTATATACAAAAAAAGAAGTTTGAGAAAGATTTTTGACCTAAAACTAAAAGCTAACATTATATAACTTCTAGAAAAAAGACATGAGAATGAGAATATCTTTGTGACCTGGGGTTAGGTAAACATCTCTTAGGCAGACACAGAAAGCAACCATAAAAGAAAAAAAATGTTATGGTACACTTAATCAAAATGTAAACTTCTACTCATAAAAATAGAGCTTTAAGAAAATGAACAAGCAAATATTTATATAACATATATATGACAAGTTATATGCAGAATATACTAAGAATTCTTATAAGTCAAGAATAGACAAAATCCAGTTTTAAAAACATGTAAAGGACTTGATAAAGATGATACATGAATGCCTGATAAGCACGTGCAAGCTTGTACTAGTTTCCAGGACATTAGATATTAAAACCATAATAGCATGTCACTTCAAGTCCCTAGAATGGCTAAAATTAAAAAGGCTGTCAGGGGCTCCCCTGGTGGCGCAGTGGTTGAGAGTCCGCCTGCCGTTGCAGGGCACATGGGTTCGTGCCCCGGTCCGGGAAGATCCCACATGCCGTGGAGCGGCTGGGCCCGTGAGCCATGGCCGCTGAGCCTGCGCGTCCGGAGCCTGTGTTCCGCAACGGGAGAGGCCACAACAGTGAGAGGGCCATGTACCACAAAAAGAAAAACAAAAACAAACAAAAACAAACAAACAAAAACAAACAAAAAAAGGCTGTCAGTACCAGTCTTTGGGGAGATTGGATAACAACAGAAACTCTTATATGTTATTAGTGGGAGAGTAAAATGATAAAAAACAGAAAATTGGAAAACAGTTTGGAAGTTTCTTATAAAGTTAGATATACTACTACTCTATGATCCAAAAATTTCAGTCCTAGGCATTTACCCAAGAGAAATAAAAACCTGTCCACATAGATACTTGTACAAGAATGTTCCAGCAGCTTTATTCACAGTAGCAATAAAACTGGAAACCATGTAAATATTTATCAACAATAAAATAATCAAATTCTTGTTTAATCATGCAATGGACTACTTCTTAACAACAATAAAAAAATTACACACAACAATGTGCAAGAATCTCATAAACATTATACCAAAGGAAACAAGCCAGATCTAAAGGCTGCATGCTGTGTGTGATTCCATTTATATGAAACCCTAGAACAGGCAAAACAAATCAGAAAAACAGTTGCTTTTGATGGGGAGGAATTACACAGGAAGAGCATGAGACAATAGTCTGAAGTAAGGAAAATGTTTTATATTTTAACATGAGTATGAGTTACCCAGGTGTATGCCTTCTTCAAAACTAATAGATTGGTACACTTAAGACAGAGGCATATCACTGTATGTAAATTTCACTTCCAAAGAAAAAAGAACTGTAATTAAATTTTGAAATAGAGAATTTTCCCCAGCTTACCCTTCCCACTCCCCGTAGGAGGGAGATGCAAGAGGGAGGAGATATGGGGATATATGTATATGTATAGCTGATTCACTTTGTTATAAAGCAGAAACTAACACACCATTGTAAAGCAATTATACTCCAATAAAGATGTGAAATATAAAATGGAGAATTTTTAAATATTAGGACAATGGGTTGAAAGTTCCTGTTTAAAGTCGTTGAGGTAAGTTTAGGGCGAAAGAAGAACATGCTACAAATTTTTCAATGAGAAAAATGTCTATTAATCTCATTCCATCAAAAAGTAATCTAGAAAGAAAAATGTGAATATATTAAAAAGGATATATGCTGAGAGACAAGCATTTACCTCTCAGATTTGTGTGAAGATAGTCCTTCTAGTCTGAACTGGATCACCTCATCTGACAGTTCTGTTGCCAATAATGATGGAAGTGCTGTCAAAGTATGGAAGAGGAAAACAGATCGTACATGGAAGGTGGGTTGGTCCAACAAAAGACTGAAGAACCCTGGCCTCAGGAGCTATTTCCTCCAAAGCCCTTTTCAAATATGCTTCATGTGTTAATTTTCATTTGGAGATGGAAGAGCAATGTACTGCTAACAATCTGTGTATGTCAAAATCTTCTCTTTATTATGCTGGTAACAGTGAAAAAGGACTTTTACTTAGACCTACAGGTTGTTGATTAGATGAAAACATTTCCTAGATCTAAAAGCTTTGAATATTTTGTGGGAAAAATAAACAATTTATTAGAATCTCCAGTTTCTCAAATAGTGTACTTACTTAGCTTCAATGCTATCTCATGCTTTGGGACTGGCTAGACAATCTCAGAAAGGACATTTTAGCTCTGGGATTCTTAAGCATTTATTTAAGTGTTTCCAGTCCTCATAAATATTTGTTGTGATAATCAGAATTTCATCTTCTCCCCTAGATACAATTCAGCAGATTATTTTTATACTTTGAAGCATCAATGCAAAAATTCACTGTCAGAGTGTCACTTAAGACTAAACAGCACAGTACAAAGGCCATGGAGTAATATTTTAACAACTGATCTATTTCTTGACATTACTTCTAGCTGTGCTGCTAATATACATTACCCTCAAGTCCAAATCAAAAACTGAATCATGAGTAAATATTTGAAATAACCACCAAAATGTGGTACATGGGTCACAATTTTACCCTCTAAATGTGCCACTAGTAAATTTTACTCTCTGTCCTACTAGTAAGTTGAAGACAAGTGTGGGCTGTCCTTGGAAGTTCTCTTTGTTATGTTTTGCATTTTTTTGTTCTGACATAGAACTAGATCTCATTAACGGTAACAATAGTGCATTAGATGATATTGAAATTTAACTTTCCATCACATTCCCATTAAAGTGTCATTTCTAGTCAATTCTTTGTTCTTATGAAACAGTTATAAGGATGAGCTTAACTTGAACCATTATAACACTGCTAACATTATAATGCTGCTAATAATTGTAATGGAAACTGCTATAACCTTTTATAATTGTTACATTATAGTTAACATGCTGAACCACAGATGATAAGTAATAAAAATTAGGTGGTAGATGTAGCCATTATTATTATTATTATTTTGCTTTGGGGAGAATCCATTTTGTAATATACAAAGTTTATCTGAACAGGAAGTTGCAGCGACAGTGTACTATGCTATGACCTTAAAATGCTATCATCTCAAGGACCTTCAGAAATATTGTAAGTTCTACAGGATTCTAAACTATGTTTTATTTTTTAATATAGGAAGGTAAACTTCTTATGATAAAGCATTGTTTATTAGAAGGATACAAAGTAGTGCAGGAGATTTCACGTCAATATTTTAGTCTGGCCCACAGCCTGAAACTTGGCTTCAGAAAGTGCTGGAGGCAGTGAGAGGAAGACGTGAAAACCAGGCTCCACTAAGTCCTAAAACTGACATTCCCTTCACCTGCCAGGAGCTTCAGTTTCTCCCTCAGCCGACTTTGGTTTTCAGCATGAATAAAGGCAGAGTTTTTCTTGTCGGTAATAGAAGAACATTTGCTCCACTTCTTATTTATATACTTTGTTTTGGATGCCAGAAAGTGAGTTAAGTAGTATATCGTAGGTTTCGGATGTGAAAGCAGCTGCTGAAGGAAATTACCAGCATGAGGCTTCTCTCCTGTGCAGCAAATCCATATTCTTATCAATCTTATATCACACGTGATATAATAGTCAACTGATGGTAATTCTTTAAATGATTGCAAGCAGCTGGAGTTTTTCAAGTTCTAATGTGCTTAAATATACAATAACTATGGCAGTGATCGAGCTAAATACGGTAGAAATAAAATAACATAAGAAACTATACTTACAATCATTTCAAAGCTCTAACTAGAATTAGAATGATGGAAGAGAAACTCTAAACTTACTCTTGCAGCTTTCTCTAGCTTTGTAGAACAAAAAACTCTGGACTCTCACCTAAAGGGTAAACCCACCTGATGTGAGATGCTTTTAATTAGATTGAGCCAGACCCCAGAGTAGGTCAGGAAGGAAAAAAGAGGAAAAATGTTCCTCAGAGCTTTTCTTCTACCACTGTTCTCCTGAATAGGCCTAGAAAATAGTCCAAACTTTCTCCCTGGGACAAAAACCTAAAGACATATCTTGTTTTTGAAAATAGTGCATGGTCTTTACATGATTTTCAACTCCATTCAACCCTCTTTGAGTACTATTCTATGCTAGGTACATATGTTAGGCCCCAAACCTGGGCCCTAAATATGAAAAAGACACAATTCCTGAGCCTAAAGAATTTAGTCCATTATGGGAGACGAACCCTTTAGTACTAACTATAAAGCAAAGTGATGGCGAGGTTTGAAAAAAGCAAAAATGCATGTCTATGGATCCCAAATGACTTCATCAGCCATCATTCATTTAAAGGCCTTTTCCTTTGTCACATTGTTTTTATGCTAATGGGAGGATTTATGAGGCTGTGCTAGAGAAAAAAAAAATGTTAAAGGCATACCTATACAGAGCTAGCAATATCTCCTTTGTCAATAACAAATCTAGGTAATTTTAGTTCCTGCTCAATTATGCAAAAGGAAATTGATAGAAAACAGTATAAAACATAGATGTGAATAATACTGAGTAACTCAAGGAGACGGAAATGGAGCGGATTATTCAGACTTCAAACAGGACTGCTAACAAAGATGGCTTTTGTTTCTTGCCACTTCCTTTAGAGCTAGAGAGAACAAGATGATTTTACGTATTGGAAGTATAAATTGCTTGTACATAGAGTTCCCCTTTTCATCCTCAGATTGGATGAAAGGAAAACTTCCTTAACTGATGGAGAGGCAGTAATAGGTTCAGTCTGATGGATATTATTTGAATTTCCCGTTTTCTTCATAGCCCCTTGCCTAGTTTCTAGGGAGAGAGAAAGACACACTTAGAAATTTAAAAAGCTATATTACTAAATCAGTAATGTTTTAGAACCCCTTTATCTCAATGTAACACAGAAGGGTTAGAGAAGCTTACCTCCCTCCTGTGTCACAGAACCCCCCTGAAACTTTGGTACCTTGTGTTCTTCAGTTTTTCATTGATAGTACCAGGCAAAGAGCAATATCCAAAGGGGCCATGAAAAGTTCTACTGGGGCAGACATTTGTCCGTACCCGAGAAACTCTCCCTGGAGATACCGAGAAATAAAGGGTTTTGATTGTGAGGAGGGGGAAACCTTTTCAAAGGGCCTGAATATCACGCATCAGAAAGTGTGAGCAAGTCCCAATTAAATCTGAGTTATTACTACATGTGTGACTCTTTACCTGCCCAGATGTTAACGAGGCTTGGGGCATTTTGGTTAGAAAAATAATTGGGAACAATATTAATTTTATAGGGCTGCCATAACCAATTACTACAAATTGAGTGGCTCAAAACAACAGAAATTTATTCTCTCACAGTTTTGGAGGCTTGAAGTCTAAAATTAAGACGTCGGTAAGATTGGTTTCTTCTGGAGGCTCTGAGGGAGAGTCTGTTCCAGGCCTGTCTCCCGGGCCTTCTCGGCCAGCAATCATCTGGCATCCTTTGGCTTGTGAAGACATCACTGCAGTCTCTGCCTCTGTTTTCACATGGTGCCCCTCCTCCGTGGAAATCTCTGTGTGTCCTCTCCTGTTATTAAGGACACGAGTCATCGGATTTAGGGCCCACACTAATCCAGAATGACTTCGCTTTATCTAATGATTTCTGCAAAAATCCCTATTTCCAGATAAGGTTGAATTTGGAGTGTCATCTGTGTTATATGGACAATGACTTCTATCTTTTGTGAGAATATTTATATATTTAAGGTCCTAACTTAAGCGGTAACACTGAGCCCTCAGAGGAAATAAATGTCTGCAGCAAGTCATGGTTGAAACAGAAACCAGCAAAAAGCATGTTCATACTTGATCTACAAGGTAGATTTATTATAGGAAATTCTACTTTTAATCATTTCAAATGACATTCTTCTTGGTGCGCATTCAGAAATCCAGAATGTCTTTCATGTAGAATTCCACTGTTATTAGACTTAATTTAGAATGACTCCTGATAAGTCCATTCATTAAAAAATGGAAAATAAAGGTCATATCGTACTTCAGAAGAAAGGTCCAGAAAAACTGCCTGAATCAAGGGTTTGGAAGAACAATGGCTAGTGAAAGTCAAACATGACAAAATCAAATAAAAGATAACAGGGAGTCTGAGATTCTAAAGCCTGCTTTCAGTTGGCATAGTTTTCCTTTCATCCAATCTGAGGGTGAAAAGGGGAACTCTATGTACAAGCAATTTATACTCTCAATACGTAAAATCATCTTGTTCTCTCTAGCTCTAAAGGAAGTGGCAAGAAACAAAAGCCATCTTTGTTAGCAGTCCTGTTTGAAGTCTGAATAATCCGCTCCATTTCCGTCTCCTTGAGTTACTCAGTATTATTCACATCTATGTTTTATACTGTTTTCTATCAATTTCCTTTTGCATAATTGAGCAGGAACTAAAATTACCTAGATTTGTTATTGACAAAGGAGATATTGCTAGCTCTGTATAGGTATGCCTTTAACATTTTTTTTTTCTCTAGCACAGCCTCATAAATCCTCCCATTAGCATAAAAACAATGTGACAAAGGAAAAGGCCTTTAAATGAATGATGGCTGATGAAGTCATTTGGGATCCATAGACATGCATTTTTGCTTTTTTCAAACCTCGCCATCACTTTGCTTTATAGTTAGTACTAAAGGGTTCATCTCCCATAATGGACTAAATTCTTTAGGCTCAGGAATTGTGTCTTTTTCATATTTAGGGCCCAGGTTTGGGGCCTAACATATGTACCTAGCATAGAATAGTACTCGAAGAGGGTTGAATTGAGTTGAAAATCATGTAAAGACCATGCACTATTTTCAAAAACAAGATATGTCTTTAGGTTTTTGTCCCAGGGAGAAAGTTTGGACTATTTTCTAGGCCTATTCAGGAGAACAGTGGTAGAAGAAAAGCTCTGAGGAACATTTTTCCTCTTTTTTCCTTCCTGACCTACTCTGGGGTCTGGCTCAATCTAATTAAAAGCATCTCACATCAGGTGGGTTTACCCTTTAGGTGAGAGTTCAGAGTTTTTTGTTCTACAAAGTTAGAGAAAGCTGCAAGAGTAAGTTTAGAGTTTCTCTTCCATCATTCTAATTCTAGTTAGAGCTTTGAAATGATTGTAAGTATAGTTTCTTATGTTATTTTATTTCTACCGTATTTAGCTTGATCACTGCCATAGTTATTGTATATTTAAGCACATTAGAACTTGAAAAATTCCAGCTGCTTGCAATCATTTAAAGAATTACCATAAGTTGACTATTATATCAGGTGTTTAAATACAGCAAATAGATCTTGTTTAGTCCACCTGCCAATTCAAGTGTTTCCAAATTTTAACTATGGATGAATGAGATGAAATCCTCCCTGAATGTCTGGGTGATTCTAGAGTAAATCTAACCTTTCCTTTCCTCAAAAGAAAATGTTTTAAAACTCTCTGTTATTTTCCATGTTTTCTCCTCTCATGAGATTCTGTAGAGGTTCTGATATAATATTATGATAGGTTTTTCTTCAACCTGCCCCTTTTCTCAGGTCCAGTGGGGGGTGGAAGCTGAGTGAAGAGAAAAAAAGTAGGTCAGCTCTTTCAAAAAAAGTAGCAGCCATTAAAAGTAAATATTACCCCAGCTACAGGCTCAGGTGCTGACATTCACTCACATCAGCTTCCCCTCTGCTCCTCCACAGCAAACTTGAGAGCTATTGTTACTGACCAGGGAATATTTCCTGTGTAACAGTCAGTCTTGCTGATTTGTTCTCATATCAGGTACTGCTAGACATGATGGAAAATACGCTAAAGAGATCACAGTTCTGTACTGAATTTTATAATTTTAACAAATCCCTCTCAGTGTATAGCAGTTGGGAAGAATGGCCTATATGTGGTCGTGGTGGGTAACTCTGGGATAGGCCTGAAAGTGTAAAGGTGCACTGGAGGAAGCTCCAAGGCTTTGATCCTTCTCTTCAGTTCCTACAGTATTTGATTCTGACCCTGTCTCTTTTTAAGTCCAATCTCTAGGCTCTGTGTAGTAATGACCACCATTTATTTTGGTTTTTTGTTGGTTTTAATTGAAATTTTTATCGAGATATTTGAAGATTCATGTGCAGTTTTTTCATTATAGGTTTCTTTTATAATTTATTCTTTAAAAGTTTTTTTAACATCTTTATTGGAGTATAATTGCTTTACAATGTTGTGTTAGTTTCTGCTGTACAACAAAGTGAATCAGCTATATGTATACATATATCCCCATATCCCCTCCCTCTTGCATCTCCCTCCCACCCTCCCCATCCCATCCCTCTGTACCATGCAGTCCTGTCTAGGGTTTGAGTCTCATTTCTCCCTAATAGTTCTTCCAAAAGGTCATGGCACATGGGGCTCTCTGTCCACACTTGAAAACAAAGGTTGCCTGAGGAGTTTGGGCACCTATCTTTCATTTCACTACATCCCCATTCTTCATCTTGTTTGTTCCTTGTTTCTGTGTGCCTGAATTCTCACTTTCTCTCTAGTCCCTTGGACTCATTTAGAAGAGCTGTTTCACAGGTTTTCTTTCTTCCCCAGCACCTTCTGTCTTGTACATCTCCTCTAGGCTCTACAAACTGCCGCTAGGAGGCAATGGAACACACAAACTTTAGGCTTTCCTATCGTTCCTCAGGCCCAGGTTCCCCTTAATTGGGAGATGGAGAAAAATCAGGATAAAGGGCACCTTGGAAATAAACAGAAGAGAAATTTTTCTATAATTCATTGTTTCCTAAAGATTTAGATTTCTCATCTAATAAGTCTTGTTAATTGGCTAGACAAATCATAAATGAAGAGGATGAAAGTCCCTGCATATTTAATAGTGCTTTATTCCCTGGCCAAGCACTGGATTTTCACATGGTCGTGGATCCAATGGCTCAACACAGGGATATAATTATTTCCACTGAAGCAAAGTAAGTGATGACAATTAGATAATCAATCTAATCCTCATGACTATTGTTATGATTGTATTTACTTACTAAGGTCTGCCTAAAGAGAGTAGTTTATTGAAATAATAGCATAAATGATGAAAGGTAGTGAAGATCAAAGCAAAGGTTAATTTTCTATTGAAATGTGCCTGGTGCATAAACAACATACAAGATTCTTCTTCTTCCTTGTTGAGCAAGTTGATTTTACCATACCACTGTAGAAGTCATCACAGTTCAAGTGGATTCGATGTTTCTTCTTGTGGTTTGTCTTCCAAGTTCTGCTTCTCTGTGGACAATGCTAGACATCAGCTTACTGTTGGACATTAGCCTTGGCAAATGTACTGGGAGAAGACTTAAGTTGGGAGACCCAGATTCTATCCTACATCTCCCTACATTGGCTCTGTATTGGGTCAGCTTAGCTAAGCTAAACTATGTTTTTTAGAGCTCCTCTGCATGATTCTGGGTTTGCATGGTCCATAGGAGATATTGTGCACAAGATTTGGTAGATGGATATGAGGCAGCTCTGAAGGTTGGTGCAGGGCACCAGGCAATTTGGCTTATGCACAAGAGCATGTGCAACTATGTAGTGAAGATGCCAGCTTCTGCTATATACCCATGGCATTGAGGTTGGATATGGTAAGACACAGACATGAGTTCCAGTTTGTTTTCGCAAGTTCCAGTTGCCATTCTTTGTCTCCTTCTATTTTTGCAAGTTCCAGTTTGTCCTTGCTCTCATTCACATCCAGTTTTCCAACTGCCCCTCTGGCTAACCTATAGTGACTTGAGGTTCAACATTAGACACAGAAATAATAGGCTGCTCCAACAACTCCCATAATTGTATGATGCCCAACCCCTAAAATAAATTATTCATTCTGTATCACTTGTAGCAGTTCTGTTTCTATGATATAAACCTGACTGGTATGTTCTCTAATTAGGTAAATTTAGGTATGCTTTAATTTCTAAAATTAGGATACATACTTGGTTTATATTTATCCTAATTGCTTTGTGAGAATCAACAGAATAATCTCATATGAAAAAAATTGAAGAGTATTTGGCGTACAAATGAAAGGTATATATGTGTGTGTGAACAGACACAGGTATACATTTTTACATACTAATTGGTATAGTGTCAGTGAGTTTTGCTTTATCTAGGAATAAAATAATTATTAATTTAATTAAAGCTTTTAAAGGTTCAAATTAATTTTAAGACTTCCAAACAAGTGCCCCAGGCAATTTACTTGACACATGCAAATAATATTGAAGTTAATTACGGAAGATAATGAAATGCTATAGAGATGTCTGGAAATGCAAAATATTATTCAATTAAAATATTTTTTTCTTTTTAGATCAAATTTGACTCTGCAAACTAATTGCATTCAGGTTTTGATTTCTGACGTTAAAAGACAGCCAGTGTTCCTGAATTTTCCTTCTAGGACTTTCTGGAAGACAATCAAAATCCATTTTGTCTGATCTCTCATCTGTCCTGAATGGAAGAGATGAGATCTTTGTAATTGTTTAAAGTCAGAATGAGCACATATGGAAGGTTCTCTCTGCATGGAACATGATTTATACTACATAATGTTTGTTGAATAAATAAATGGATGAATGAACCAATCAATCAATGAGAACATGGTCTGCACATATTGATGTCTTCTTACATTGCAGAAGAAGGAAAAGCACCTAACTTCTGATAGATTCCTGCCTCATTTTCTAGGTAGAAGCTTTGCCTGTTTCCACAGATTCGCTTTAGTTAACCTGGTCAGAGGGTAAAAACTAGAGACAACTATGCCAAGTGGTACCCCAGTTAACAATATAGGCCATAAGGCTAAGAGAAGTTGATAGTAGCAATGTATTTTCTTTTTGGTTTATCCTTTATGTAGTTAATGACACCTACTAAGATTCATTGGTGGCTTCTGTTTGATAGTATAAAACACTGAGAGGAGAGGCCAGGCTGTACTACCTCGTACATCTGACGAGCTGATGAATTTCATGAGTATGAGTTAAGAGTATTTTAGAGTCAGGTAACTTTTGAATGAAAAAGGTAAAGATCTTCCAAAATGCCAATTTCTCTGACTCTAACTACCTGGATTTTTAAAATTTTATATTATGAGAAAGTCAGAGTCATGGAAGAATTTAGTCACCCCTTAATTAAACATGTAGGTAGATCCAGTTCTGGCCAATCACATGAGATTGTCAACTGGAAATGAAAGTGTGTGCTCTTGTTAAACGAGTATAATTAAAGGCCAGGTAGATTGAGATAGATTAAGTACCTCCACTTTAAATCCGTCCTCTGTGTTCCTGTTGTGATACCATGATGGCTGTGATGGATGGTGAGTAGTGAAATTGACTTGCAATGTACACGTAACCCAAGAGTTTTACATAATGACATAATATTTAAAGACTGTTCCTAAGGAATGAGCAGTACTTCAACTATTTAAGGGTTTTATTTTCATGTAAGACTGAAACTCCAATCAGCTTTTCAAATAAAAATGACTAGAGGAAAAAACCTCAAATTTTGTCTTAACGACCTAGTGTTGTTAAAAACATTTTTATTTGCATCTTGATGTTTTGTATTCCCTTAGGCAGAAATAAGATCAAGAGTATGGAAATTGAATACATCAGGATCGCATTATAGCCTGTTAATATTAAGCAGCCAAAATGTCCTCTTTCACCTGTTATAATGACTGCATTACTCCAAAGAGATATTTGTGCTAAGTGATAGATACAATGAAATCTTCAATTTCAGGTCCTTTATGGGGGCAAAGAAGTTAACTGTATAATGGAAAACTCTTCAGAGCAGAAGGTCATGTTTTTCACTCAAAGATCATACCATTTAGCGTAATTGATTTAAAATATCTTGTTTTAATTGGCAATGGTCAGAAAAGGGGAATAACTCAGCAGAACAGAGAAAAGCCTTCATCTATAGGGAAGCTAGATTATTAGAATTTGAGTCATTGTTTTAGAAGGGCAGAAAGGACAAAAACAAGATGGTTAAGACACCCTAGTGCCATGTTATTTGGTGCTTAAAAGTCCATGATTTAGCTATTCAAATTAATTCTATGGTACTTTCATCCCAAGATGAGAATTGTATTCCTGAAAAATTTGTGTAGGAGACTTAGACTTTGTGGTTAAGAAACAAGACCTTTAACAAGCATGATTAAAATAAGCCAAATTCATCGTGGCAGTTTTAAAATATAGCCCCCAATTCATTGAGAAGTAGGGTGTATATTTCCCCCTCCCCTTGAATTTGGGAGAATTTGTGACTACAAGAGAAATGATGGTAAGTGACTTTTTGAGCTAGGTCACAAAAGGAAATAAGACTACAGTCTTGCTCACTGGAATACTTGTACAAGAGCCCTGAGGTTGCCATGCTGTAGAAGTCCATAGAGCCCATGCAAAATCACAGGGACAAGCCTGAGACTGAGTGAGAGAGCCCTAGCAGGTGCCAGCTGCTCCAGCCCCCTTCTCTTCCAGCTCCAGCTACCATCCAAGTTCAACCTGATGAAAGACACCAAGGCAGAACATACTGCCATGCTCTTTAGGAATTCTTGACCTGCAGAAATTGTGAGACATAACAAAAATGATTGCTGTATTAAGCCATTAAGCTTTGAGTTAATTTTTCATGTGGTAACAGAGAAAAAGAACATAATTTGGTATCTGGAATTGGACTGTATCTGTAACACAAGCCTAAAACAGCTGACATTGGCTTTGGACTCCAGTGGTGAGCAGTTGAGTGGACTTGAGGAGTCTGTAAATAGAAGCTAGATAGGCCTCAAGGAGATTGTTAGTGAGGACTTAAAGGAAATTAAGAAAAATGTTATTTGAAGCTGGAGGAAAGGAGATTCATTTCATGTAGTGCAGAATGTTTCACAAAACTCTTAATTATGGAAATATTAAAAATAGAAAATGTACCTCATGAACTGATAGATCTAGCTAAGATTTTTGTGCAGAATATTGGAAGTATAAGCTCTTTTAGCCATGTATAATAAGTTATAAACAGATGAACCACAAAAGGGAATTACTCATTTTTCAAGCATAATTTGGAAGAAATATAAAGGATCCAGGGCTTTCTGGGTGTTAAGATAAAATCATTTCTCAGTGCCAGTCTCTCCAGATGGCAAAAATAAAATAATATAACGTTTAAATTAAGAAATAGCTTCAGGGCAAAGACCAAATCCTGGGTGGGCCTATAAGATTCCTTGTTAAGACCTCAGAAAAATTTAACTGTCACATAAATCCTTTCAAACAGAAAAAAAAGCCTTCTAAATGTTTTAAGGGCATCCCTGGCAGACCACACCCCCTCACTGGTAAACAATAGGTCCCTAAGAATCTTAGGAGTGTTTCCCCATAGAAACCTCGCAGGAAACTCAAGGTAGAAAAGTGTTTATCTTGAAAAGATTTGTGGGTTTGATCTCTGTCTAAAAGAATCAGTTATAAGTTGCTACACAGAAAGCCCATATCATTTTTAATGTAATTGTGTTAGTGTGGACAGAATGGGACAAAGACAACACAAAATGCAAAAGAGCATTTGGATCTTTGAGTCTCTACAGGCAGGAGACAATCTGAGAAAATGACTCAGTTGCATACACAGCCTCCTTTTCATGGGAAAGGAAGGATAACTCAAGTGGCAGAACAAGGATCCAATAAGATGGAACCAAGAACTCTGAAGAATCAGTCCCAGGTTGCAGAACTGGCTCCTAATCAAGGAACTGCAAACGTGTCTGACTGGGTTTCAAAATTGCTGTGTATCAGTGAACTTTGTGCCTCCCATTTCCACCTCCCCTTTCCTTTTGAATAGTTGTGTCTATAGCACTTATCCTATGCCTACCCCACCAGTGTATATTGGATGTATAGGAGGAAAATAACTTTTCATTTTAATTCACACATCTTAAAATTGAGAGAAACCACACCTGAGGAGATGCATCCAAGGAAACTAATCCAGGGACCCGCGTGCCCTTCTGTAATGAGGTCTTGGGCCTCAGCCCTGAGCCTGAGGCTGCAATGAGATCAAACTTGTGGAGGCTATCAGGAGAGAGTGACTGTATTTTGAAAGTGGAAATAACGCAAATAATTTTGGACCAAAGTGCAAATTGTGGAGGTTTAAGAATATGACCCCATATTATTTGGCACTCCATTATTGCAAAATGGCTATATTCCCTGTGTTGTACAATATATCCTAGTAGCGTATCTATTTTATACATAGTAGTTTATACCTTTTAGTCCCCTAATCCTAACTTGCCCCTTCCCCCTTCCCTCTCCCCACTGGTAACCACTAGTTTGTTCTCTATATCTGTGAGTCTGTTTCTTTTTTGTTATACTCACTACTTTGTTTCATTTTTTGGATTTCACATATAAGTGATATCATACAGTATTTGTCTTTTTCTGTCTGACTTATTTTACTTAGCAAAATACCCCCAAGTCCATCCATGTTGTTGCAAATGGCAAAATTTCATTCTTTTCATGGCTGAGTAGTATTTTATCATGCATGTGTGTTCGGGGGACATCTTCTTTATCCAATCATCTGTTGATGGGCACTTAGGTTGCTTCCATATCTTGTCAATTGTAAATACTACTACTATGAACATTGGGGTGCATGTATCTATTTGAATTAGTGTTTTTGAGGTTTATTGAGTATATACCCAGGAGAGGAATTGCTGAGTCATATGGTAGTTCTACTTTTAGTTTTTTGAGAAACCACCATACTGTTTTTCATAGTGGCTGCACTTCCCACCAACAGTGTACTAGGGTTTCCTCTTTTCCATATACTCACCAACATTTGTTATTTGTGTTCTTGTTGATCATAGCCATTCTGACAGGTGTGAGTTGATATCTCATTGTGGTATTAATTTGCATTTGTCTGATCAGTAACAGTGTTGAGCATCTTTTCATGTGCCTGTTGTCCATCTGTATGCCTTGCTTGGGAAAATGTCTATTTAGGCCTCTGTGCATTTCTTTTTTTTTTAAGATTTTTTTTTTATGTGGACCATTTTTAAAGTTTTTATTGAATTTGTTACAGTATTGCTTCTGTTTTATGTTTTGGTTTTTTGGCCACGAGGCATGTGGAAACTTAGCTCCCCGAATAGGGATTGAGCCCGCACCCCCTGCATTGGAAGATGAAGTCTTAAACATTGGACTGCAAGGAAGTCCCCCATTCTTAATCAGGTTTTTGTGTGTGTGTGTTGAGTCGTATTAACTGTTTACATAGTTTGGCTATTAACCCCTTATCGGTCATATCATTTGCAAATATTTTCTCCCATTCAGTAGGTTGTCTTTTCATTTTGTTGATGGTGTCCTTTGATGTGCAAAAGCTTTTAAGTTTAATCAGATCCCATTTGTTTATTTTTGTTTTTATTTCCTTTGCTTTAGTAGATAGGTCCAAAAAATATTGCTATAATTTTTGTCAGAGTGTTCTGCCTATGTTTCCTTTTGGGAGTTTTATGGTTTCTGCTTTTATATTTAGATCTTTAATCCATTTTGAGTTTATTTTTGTATATGGTGTTAGATAATGATCTAATCTCATTCTTTTACATGTATCTGTCCAGTTTTCCCAGCACTGCTTATTGAAGAGACTGTCTTTTCTTCATTGTATATTCTTGCCTTTTTTGACATAGTTTAATTGACCATAAGTGCATGGGTTTATTTCTGGGCTGTCTCTTCTTTTCCAGTGATCTATGTATCTGTTTTTGTGTTAGTACCATACTGTTTTGATTACTGTAGCTTTGTAGTACAGTCTGAAGTCAAGGAGCATGATTCCTCTAGCTCTGTTCTTCTTTCTCAATATCGTTTTGGCCATTTGAGGTCCTTTGTGTTTCCATACAAATTTTTAAATTAGTTTTCCTAGTTCTGTGAAAAATGCCCTTGGTATTTTGATAGGGATAATAAGAGCTCATTTAATTAAGAGACTACCAATTATATTGTACATGTCTTAAATTAGAAATGCTAATTATTATCCAATTATTTTTATTTATCATACATTGCTCACTAAAACTCTTTTAACGTGATTCTGTAAATCCTTTTTGTAGCTGTAGAAATATACAAATCATAGGTATATTTTTAAAATTTGTTATTAATATTTTTTATTGGAGTATAGTTGATTTACAATGTTGTGTTAGTTTCTGCTATACAGCAAAGTGAGTCAGTTATACATACACATATATCCACTCTTTTTTAGATTCTATTTCCATATAGATCATTACATAGATATATTTTAATGTATGTAGTTCTCCATGCAAATACTTAGCATATGTCTTTCTGACTTCCTCATTTGGATACATTAATGACTGACTCAGGTTACAGGACTCAGAGATAGTAATTTAGAGGTTGTTAATGGAAAAGCCATTAAAATATTTACAAGTTGTATCCCAATAGAAATGTTCTGAATTTCAAGTATACTAGAACTGAAATCCTGGTAAATGAGAGATAGTCATACAGAAGTTTGTTTGTTACATGAGCTAGAATTTTGCAAAAGAGAAATCCAAAGTTACAAAGGGATTGATGAATCATGTCTAATAAAGTTTCAAAAGTTTATCTCTATAAATTGTGAAAACTAGGATCCCTAAACCTCAATAGTGTTGAACAACCCATATCTATCCACCTTTTCCCCTGACCAAAAGAGGGGATAGATATGAGATGGGTGTCTCAGAGGCATGCAGGGATGAAAGGAGATGCAGCTCTGGAGGGGTTGTGGGGTGGCTAAACTCTCCCTGGAGAAGTGGGATATATATGCTTTCAGGCTAATATGGTACAGTAAATGTGTTTCTTAAAATGTATCTGCCCCATTTTGAAATGGTGTGATAGCAGGTAATGTTGGTCTGTCTCCCTGAGGGACAAATAGGAAGAGGCAAAACACTCCTGATGGTGCTACTTCATCAGGGACTCTAAAGAGTCAGTGTGCGGAATGTAACAGAAAAGTGTCGGCATAGCAGTGAGAAGAGTAATGTGGTTGGTGGGTGCAGTCCAGAGAACTAGGGTAAGTGTGATGTTTGTGAGGTTAGCATGAAACTGTGGGAAAAAGGAGGATTACTGAAATCCTTCCCACCTCAGCAGAAAGAGTATCTGGATTGGGATGAGAGGAGGAGGAGGGAATAGGGAATACTTATATCCCCCTGACTTTCTTGTTGGTTTAGGAAACTCTATGACACTAACACATAGAGAAAATAAGTGTTTTTCCTTCTTTCTATCTTAACTGCACTAGAGGAATGGATAGAAAGCCCATGGGAAAAACAAAGGGAAAAGCTTGGGAAACCATCCACCCAGATCACAAGTCCTTTAACATCAAAATTCACAGTTATCCCTTACCAATGTAACTGAAAGTTAGTGAGGAGACTTGCTTTCCTGTTTGATGAGTCGTTATTTTAAGTTCCCCTTATTCTTTTTTTCTATTATTCTACTGTGCCTTAGATGTATATAGCAATTTATGTCCACAGAGCTCAAAATATTATACAAGTTATCTCATTTATCTTCAATCCCTGGAATTTTATACCCATGTGAAATTTTCCTAGTCAGATTCTATAAATTCAAAGGTATAAATTTGGGTACATTTTACCCAGGGGGTTTTAGATGTTGAGAACTGTCAGGGGCTATTTTTAGACTAGAAGGAATGCAGCATTTCTAAAAATAAGGATTCCATCGACTAGAGCCCTGTGCATTGCTGAAAGCAGCCTTTTGAGCAGAATCATCAGCAGGAATTCGATAATCCACTGACCCTGTCTCTTGGGAATTGGTAAGTGAGACAGTTGGCTCCAAAGTTAAAGGCATATTCTGCCCTATATTTTTGTACTGATGGTACAAAGAAATGGATATATCAATTTTAGGATGGCCTCTGAAGCTAGCTATATACTACAATTGGATTCCATTTAGCAAGAAGGAAGCTAAATATGTTAGAAAGTTTGGACCTTCATGAGAATCCATGCTTTAACTCTTACCAGCCCTTTTTAGAAAGAGACAGAAGTATGAAATCATGCATCTTAGAGTTATGCCAAGGGACTTGAATTGCTAGAGCACAGGGCGAATGTGGTGAGGATGAGTGGTAATTGAAGACGGAGAGGTAAGGCTGTGGCCAGACAATATATGGTGTGATGAAAATTCTGGATTTTATTCTGAAACAAGGGAAGTTAGCGGAGAGTTTTCAGCCGGTTGGAAACAGAGACTAGAGTAATCCTGAGAAACAGCTAAGAGACATTTCTGCCCAGCCCCATGTACATCCTTACATTTCTCCATGCAAAACACACATAAACATCCTGCCTCTATCCATTAAGTCTCTTGGCTAAATAGGTTCAGTTCATAAATTTTTTCATTAATGTGCTTTTGAATTCCCTCATTTCCCAGCTTTCCCTTCTTTGAATAAAAGTTAATCTTTGGGCCTCAGCATGCATGTCGGCTCCCTCTGCTGTGGGCCAACTTAGCACCAGGCTTTCCTCGGGGCCTCTCACTGCATGGTAGAAGGTGATGCCCCACCACCACCTGTGTCCCTACCACCTACGGTCCAGCTGTATGATTAGACCACAGCCTTTAATGAGTATTCCTTTCTTGGCCACATTTCTGGAGTTTCTGACGGCCAGTGGAGATTCTTCCAGGCACAGAATGGCCTCTCTGGAGACAAGTGAAATATAGAAATTCATCACCATTTCACCAAGAAGCCCCCATAAGAGCATTTAACCTGGACACAGAGTGTTGAATTGAAATCTGCAGAATATTTGCAATGAGTTCTGACCTAGATGGGATAAAACTCAGTGTACTTCCTATCCACTGCCTCAGTATTACTGGATTGAAAGATTTCTGCTTCTTGTTAGGAAGTTCACTTCATTTCCTATTACTTCCAGCTTCACACTCAAAGCACTGAGAATTTCAAGTGGAGTATATTAAAATAGACCAGTTTCTTTATGTCATTTCTTTATTCAATTTAAAAAATTTTTTTCATAACCTTATTGGATGTTTTTAACTAAATTAACATAGCTTGAATAAACCTTCCAGATCCTGTGGAAGTCTCATACAAGAACATGAGATTTCCCATTACATTCAGTCTAACGAATGCAACCTTAAACATTTTATGGAGAAATTTAAGAAGTAAGGAGTTATCACAACAGGATAGCACTGCCCTTGTGAAGAAAGAAGGTATCCATGTTCACAAGTGGCCTTTTGATGACGGTGTCCCGCCATCCAGCCAGATTGTTGATGACTGGTTAAGTCTTGTAAAAAGTTAAGTTTTGTGAAAAACATGGTTGCTGTGTTGCTACTGAGTTGTAGGTCTTAGCAGAGCGCCAGTGTTTGTCGTCCTGGTATTAACAGGTGGAATGAATGAAGGTGGAATGAAATATGAAGATGAAATATGAAGATGCAGTGCAGTTCATAAGACAAAAGCAGTGTGGAGCTTTTAACAGCAAGGAACTTTTGTATATGAAGAAATATTATGCTAAAATATGGATGTGCTTCAAAACTCCAATGACCTTAGAAACAACTATTATAGTCAACAAAACCAGGATGCCTGTTGCTGTTGCCTTAGAAGTGGAACTTGAGACAGGTCCTAATTTGACGTCCATACTAGCCAACATGGTGGCTTAGTGAGCAAGTCTAATGAAGCTTCCATAGCAGGCTGAAAAGTAGCTTTACCAGATCGCAAGCTTGGCATAATTATAATCTCTATGTTTCAATTACAGTCAACCTATTTGGATGCTTAACGAAAGGTTCTCATTGTTCAGCATTTAAAATGTACTTATTTTTTGTACCAATGGAATGTTCCTTTCCTGAAATCATGCAGAATTATGTTGTCTTTAAATTGATTCTCATGCCAGAATCTTATCAAAGTATAAAAAAATTAGGGATATCAGGTGCCAAAATATCCAACACAATACTTGTATATTTTTAGTATCACGCAAAACTGAAATCCCAGGAACTATGAACATTCTAGTACTTATGTGGTTCATTTCTTCAGTCATTTCAAACACTGAAAGTAGGGCCTATATGGTTATTTGCCTGCTCCCATCTCCCATATTTGTACCAGTCCACATTAGGTTCATACAACCATTGGTATTTACTGAATTTTTACCAAATCTTATGTTGATTATTTAACACCTTCATATGCATCTCCTTTTATGTTCTTTCTTTTATATATAAATTTCTTTCTTTCTTTCTTGATTTATTTTTGGCTGCATTTGGTCTTTGTTGCTGCGCACGGGCTTTCTCTAGTTGTAGTGAGCGGGGGCTACTCTTCATTGTGGTGCATGGGCTTCTCATTGCAGTGGCTTCTCTTTGTTGCAGAACACGGGCTCTAGGCGTGTGGGCTTCAGTAGTTGTGGCAGGCAGGCTCCGTAGTTGTGGCTCACGGGCTCTAGAGTGCAAGCTCAGTAGTTGTGGCACACAGGCTTAATTGCTTCGTGGCATGTAGGATCTTACTGGACCAGGGATTGAACCCACGTCCCCTGCCTTGGCAGGTGGATTCTTAACCACTGCACCACCAGGGAAGTCCTCCTTTTATGTTCTTATGGAAAATCTCCATTTTGAAAATCTACATTCTACAGAAGCACATGTTTTTAATGACTCCAGATAAAAAAACCTTACAGCTTATGTTTGTACTTTATGGCACAACTTAACAGGGAGGGTCTGAAAAAATCAGTGGGAGGGGATATTAAATATTTTTCATAAAATGTTGCCTTTGTCTTGTATGGAACATGTAGGATATATCCTTTAATTTAGTGAATATTTTTAAAGGGTAGGGTGCTTTATCATGCTTAAAATAATTTTCAATTATCAAATTTCTGAAATTCTTATAATTTTCTTATGAACACTGGAAGTTGCTCACCAACTATTATTCTTCTTTGAAGTGTTACTTTTTTCCCTTCTCTTGCCAACGTCTCTTGCAAAAAAAAGTGGGCTTCTGCTAATGAATTGAGTAGACGTCTAATAATTTATATCTTTTGCATTGTGCAACCAAATATTTGGATACTTGGTCATTGGTTTTTTTTTTGTTAACTGATAAAATTATGATGTATATTAATGTTATTTCAACCATATATTTATACTGTCTGGGAAAGTGTGGTTAGAGTTCTGTGGAAGATATCATTTGTCAGTGTTCAGCAGCTTGTAAAAACCCTAGTGTAAGAGCTGAAACATCTAAATAAATAATAACATACAAAATATAAAATAAAATAAAATCTAAAGAGAGCTACTCTTTGCACCTTATTACAGTGAAGCACCCAAGTTTATTCAAGAATTTTATTTTAACCTCTCATCCAGGGCTTGAGCCCCATGGACACGTCCTCTCTAAGGCAAATGTTTTTGATCTCCTTTTTCCTATTACAACTTCCTATCATGTCTCTTATACTCTAAATGCTCAGCTCTCTGATACTGATAGAATAATCCTTTCTAAGGTTTCAAATTCTTGTTTTCTTTCTGTGTTTCCTTTTAGATAGTTTCTTTTGTTATGTCTTCAAGTTTACTAATCTTTCTTTCTGTAATGTCTAATCTGTTTTTAATCTACCCCATGTACTTTTCATTACATGCATTGTAGTTTTCATCTATACAAATTTGATTTGCAACTTCTTCCATGCCTCAATATCTAGAATGCAGTTAAAATAACTGTTTTAGGGCTTCCCTGGTGGCGCAGTGGTTGAGAGTCCGCCTGCCGATGCAGGGGACGTGGGTTCGTGCCCCGGTCTGGGAGGATCCCACATGCCGCGAAGCGGCTGGGCCCATGAGCCATGGCCGCTGAGCCTGCACGTCCGGAGCCTGTGCTCCGCAACGGGACAGGCCACAACAGTGAGAGGCCCACGTACCGCTAAATAAATAAATAAATAAAAATAAATAACTGTTTTAATATCTTTATCTGCTAATTTTAGTAATTATATTGGTTCTGGATCTGTTTTGCCATTTTTCTCCTCATTATTGGTATTTATATGTTTTTTCCCATGCCTGGTATTTTTGATTGGATATCATTTATTGTGAATTTTGTCTCAGTGAGTATTGCATATTTTTGTGTCCCTATAAGTTTTCTTGAGCTTTGTTTTGGGATGTAGTTAATTTATTGGTAACACTTTGATTGTTTTAGGTTCTCTTTTTAAGACTTATTAGGTTGCAACCACAGCATTGTTTAGTCTAGGGCTGACTAGTCCCCAATACTGAAGCAAGATGCTTCTGACTCCTTTACCTAATACTCTGTGAAGTGAGATATTTTCCAACCTGGAAGATGGGAACAGGCATTATTCATGGTCCTATATGAGTGACACATTCTGTTCCCTCTAATTCTTTCAGTTAGCTCTTTTCCCAGCCTCAGGTAATTCCCTCCCATGCACATGCATATTTTAATTAAGACTCTAGGTTGAAAAAACTGAAGACTGACCTTATGGAGATTTTTGGAGTTCCTTCTCTGTGCTGCTGTCCCTATTTGTTCATTTTTGTGAACTGTAGTATCTTTAGTTTCCTGGATTCTCAGCTCCATTTCAATTTGAGTTGTATAGGTAAAGTGACCAACTGTCCTAGTTATCCCAGAATTTGGGTGGAAGGGGATCATGGGATGCAGAACTTTCACGTTTAAAATTGGGAAAATCTTAGGCAAATTGGAACAAGTTTGTCACCCTCTGCCCTGTTTTCCTCCCTGTGGTGTTACAGCCTGGAAACTCTCTCAAAATAATAAAATGGAGAACCTATAGGATAACCTCTTTGTTCCAGTGTCTTGGGGGTCACTGTCCTGCATTGCCTGAAATCCAGGGTCTTAAAAACCGTTGTCCCATATTTTGTCTGTTTATTTTTTTCTCTTTTGATTGTTTCAAATGGGATGGTAAATCCTCCATTTTGGCTGGAACTGAAACTCATTCTCTCTTGATTTCAGTCTATCAGGTTTTCTTCACCATCTCTCCCCTGAAAGTGCCCTCATTGGAAGTCACCAATGGGCTGGATGCTGCAAAAGTACAATGATCAGTTTTCAGGTTCATTTTACTCAACCAATCAACTGTAGTTAACACTCGATTACTAATTTTCTTTGAAACAACTTTTTCAGTTCGCTACCAGGATAAAATTATCTTGGTTTTCCTTTAACAAGTTACTCCTTCTTAGTCTCCTTTGCTGAATCATCCTTATGTCCCCAACGTCTAAATGTTATAGTGCCCTGGGGCTTAGTCTTAGGACATCTCCCTGTTTCCCTCTACATTCATTCTCCAGGTGATCTTATCAAGTCTCAAAGTTTTATATATCTTTAAACACAAACTCCTAATTTATATCTCTAGGTTTCCAAAGTTGTGTACTTAAGGGCCTACTCAAAATTTACACATGGAGGGATGTCCCTGGTGGTGCAGTGGTTAAGAATCAGCCTGCCAATGCAGGGGACATGGGTTCAAGCCCTGGTCTGGGAAGATCCCACATGCCGCGAAGCAACTAAGTCCGTGTGTCAAAACTATTAAACCTGCACTCTGGAGCTCACGTGCCACAACTACTGAAGCCTGCATGCCTAGAGCCCGTGCTCCACAACAAGAGAAGCTACCGCAATGAGAAGCCTGTGCACCACAGTGAAGAGTAGCCCCTGCTGGCCTCAACTAGAGAAAACCTGGACTCAGCAATGAAGACCCAACACAGCCAAAAATAAATAAATAAATAAATAAATAAATTTAACAAAAGAAGGAAATGATGACAGAGGACATAAGTGCCTTTAAAAAATAATTTACCCATGGAGAAGGTATCTCAAACTTAATATTTTCAAAACTGAACTCTTAATTCCCCCCAGTCCCTGAACCTGTTACTTTCAGATCCATCTTATTCTTAGTAAATGGCAACTCTGTCCTTCTGATTGCTTAGGTCAAAGTCTTGCCGTCATCTTTGACTACTTTTTCACACTTCTATTCCATCAGCAAATCTAGCAGTTTTGTCTTCTCACTATCTTTACCTGTTTACATCCTATCCAAGTCATCATCATCTCTCACTTGCATTATTGCAAGAGCCCCTAGCTAGTCTCTCTGCTCACACACCTGTGTGTATTTTTCATGTGGCTTCCAAATTATTCATTTCAAATTGTGAACTGAATTGTGTTACTCTGCTTAAAATGCTGCAGTGCCTGCCATATCACTCATATTAAGACATAGTCTTTACTTTGACCTTCATGGAACGTTATGCCCTAACCAAATATTATAAGGACGACCACCCTTCCTTTTTCTCTACTCCATCTACAATGACCTCCATATTTTCTTCAAATATGTAAAGCATATTCCTGCCTTCAGATCTTTGACCACTGTGACTTACTCTTCCTGGAGTGCCTCCCCTGAGATGGGTGATTCACTCCATTATTTCCTCCAGATCTTGGCTCAAATGTCACCTTATCTGAGGGTCTTCCCTGACCATCTAATATGAAAGCACATTCTCTAACACAGTCCCCACCATCTCCCTTAATTATTTTCTTATATTTTTCTTCATAGTACATATTACTGTCTGACATGCTTCTTGCACTGGGTTATTCCAAGAGAAGAGGGATGTTGTTTGCAGAGACATGCCTAGTACCGGCGCACAATGGCTACTCAATAGGTATATATTAGGTGAATAAATGAGTGAGTGAAACTCTGTAGTTATGGACATTTCTTATTTAGGACATTAAACAACGTAGCTGATTTAAAGTGAGCACCGATTACAGGTAACTTTTCAGGTTGAATGTAGCAACATTCTTCAGAGGCTCTCTCAGGTATGCTTGTAAGATATCAGTTAGTTAAGCCTTATATGTATATGTCTTTTATTTTTTATTGGAACATCATAGGATATAAATCAATTCAAAGAATCATCATACATAAAGACTTTCTTCTCATAATTTTAAGGAAAGGAAAAAGCTTCTTTCAGATGAATAAAGTTTGAACTTTAAGTTTCCAGGGGGTGAAAAAGATATTATTTACAGCTATTTTCTAATGTTTTGATTAGAGCAAAATGGTCCAATTCCTTCCAAAAGCATTATTCACCTGGACACATGATGACAGTATTTCAATGACACAAAAATCATACATTTTCCTCATTCAGTTTCAAGCAGAAAATGAAGTTTCACTTTTTCAGAAAAAACAGCCCCATAAACCTGATTCCATTCCTTTTATTTCCAAAAATATTCTTTCAATTTAGGTCTTACAGTTTATGAAACATTGTTTAAATATTTTTTATTATTTTTTCATTAATGAAAATCTTCCTCCTCAATTTTAGCAATAGAATTTTTTACCAAGACAGTATTTTACAATATTTTAACAGTTGTTCTCTGGACCAGGAATTATATGGTTTCTTCTGTTGTAATGGGTGATTTTTGCTGCATCTCACATAGAGGTGGTCTCAGTAACAGTGATTATAAGGGACGACAGGTTCAACTACCTACTTACATACACTTTCACATCTACAGGAGAATTTTCAGAGTAAAATATATTTTTGCCTTTTATATAAGTATTTATAGATATGCCTACTCTTTTGTAGAAAAATGTATATGGTATATTTCAGTCATAGAAGGAGATAATATTACAGCATATATATATATATATATATATTTGACTAAGAAGCTGATTAAAATAAAAATTTAGTTCATTGTAAGGAATCATCATAATCTCATAATTATAAGTAAAGGTCACTTTAATATGGAATTATTTTACTTTTAGAAACCCTATTCTTATCTAACATTTCATTTTCTCTCCATCTAAATCTTGTAAGGAAGCTAGCACAAGATATCATTATTCCTATCTTACTGATAAAAAAAACATGTTTAGCTAGGAAAGGTGATTCTCCCAAGGCTTCATAATTAGTCCCTGCTCTCTACAAATGATTATGGAACATGTTTTTCTGGTATGTAATATGCAGAAGGAGTAAGCAAAGGGAAGACGAGAACATAACAGTAGATGTCAGGATCTTTTTTTTTTTTTTACTTTTTATTTTATTTTGAGAACAGTTGATTAACAATGTTGTGTTAGTTTCAGGTGTACAGCAAAGTGATTCAGTTATATATGTACATGTATCAATTCTTTTTCAAATTCTCCCATTTAGGTTGTTACATAATATTGAACAGAGTTCCCTATGCTGTACAGTAGGTCCTTGTTAGCTATCCATTTTATTTTATTTTATTTTATTTATTTTATTTTTTAACATCTTTATTGGAGTATAATTGCTTTACAATGGGGTGTTAGTTTCTGCTTTATAACAAAGTGAATCAGCTATACATATACATATATCCCCATATCTCCTCCCTCTTGCATCTCCCTCCCACCCTCCCTATCCCACCCCTGTAGGTGGACGCAAAGCACCGAGTTGATCTCCCTGTGCTATGCGGCTGCTTTCCACTAGCTATCTATTTTACATTTGGTAGTGTATATATGTCCATGCCACTCTCTCACTCATCCCAGCTTACACTTTCCCCTCCTCGTGTCCTGAAGTCCATTCTCTACATCTGCATCTTTATTCCTGTTCTGCCCCTAGGTTCTTCAGAACAATCTTTTTTTTATTCCATATATATGCATTAGCATACAGTATTTGCTTTTCTCTTTCTGCCTTACTTCACTCTTTATGACAGTCTTTAGTTCCACCCACCTCACTACAAATAACTCAATTGTGTTTCTTTTTATGGCTGAGTAATATTCCATTGCATATATGTGCCACATCTTTATCCATTCATCTGTTGACAGACACTTAGGTTGCTTCCATGTCCTGGCTATTGTAAATAGAGCTGCAATGAACATTGTGGTACATGATGCTTTTAAATTATGGTTTTCTCAGGTTATATGCCCAGTAGTGAGATTGCTGGGTAATATGGTAGTTCTATTTTTAGTTTTTTAAGGAACCTCCATACTGTTCTCCATAGTGGCTGTATCAGTTTACATTCCCACCAACAGGCAACAGCGTTCCCTTTTCTCCACATCCTCTCCAGCATTTGTTGTTTGTAGATTTTTTTATGATGGCCATTAGGACCAGTATGAGGTGATACCGCATTGTAGTTTTGATCTGCATTTCTCTAATGATTAGTGATGTGGAGCATCCTTTTATGTGTTTGTTGGCAATCTGTATATCTTCTTTGGAGAAATGTCTCCTTAGGTCTTCTGTCCATTTTTGAAATGGGTTGTTTGTTTTTTTGATATTGAGCTGCATGAGCTTCTTATATATTTTGGAAATAAATCCTTTGTCAGTTGCTTCGTTTGCAATTATTTTCTCCCACTCTGAGCGTGGATTTTCATCGTCTTTATGGTTTCCTTTGCTGAGCAAAAGCTTTTAAGTTTCAATAGGTCTCATTTGTTTATTTTTCTTTTTATATCTATTTCTCTGGGAGGTAAGTCAAAAAGGATATTGCTGTGATTTATGTCAAAGAGTGTTCTGCCTATGTTTTCCTCTGCATGTTTTATAGTATCTGGTCTTACATTTAGGTCTTTAATCCATTTTTGAGTTTATTTTTGTGTATGGTGTTAGGGAGGGTTTTAATTTCATTCTTTTATATGTAGCTGTCCAGTTTTCCCAGCACCAATTATTGAAGAGTCTGTCTTTGATCCATTGTATATTCTTGCCTCCTTTATCAAAGAGACAGTGACCATATGTGCTTGGGTTTATCTCTGGCTTTCTATCCTGTTCAACTGATCTATATTTCTGTCTTTGTGCCAGTACCATACCATCTTGATTACTGTGGCTTTGTAGTATAGTCTGAAGTCTGGGAGCCTGATTCCTCCAACTCCATTTTTCTTTCTCAAGATTGCTTTGGCTATTTGGGGTCTTTTGTGTTTCCATACAAATTGTGAAATTTTTTATTCTTGTTCTGTGAAAAATGTCATTGGTAGTTTGATGGGGATTTCATTGAATCTGTAGATGGCTTTGGGTAGTATAGTTATTATCACAATGTTGATTCTTCCAATCCAAAAACATGGTATATCGCTCCGTCTGTTTGTATCATCCTTAATTTCTTTCATCAGTGTCTTACAGTTTTCTGCATACAGGTATTTTGTCTCCTTAGGTAGGTTTATGCCTAGGTATTTTATTCTTTTTTTTGCAGTGGTAAATGGGAGTGTTTCCTTAATTTCTCTTTCAGAATTTTCATCATTAGTGTATAGGAATGCAAGAGATTTCTATGCATTACCTGCTACTCTAACAAATTCATTGATTGGCTCTAGTAGTTTTCTGGTAGCATCTTTATGATCCTCTATGTATAGTATCTGCAGACAGTGAAAGTTTTACTTCTATTCTGATTTGGATTACTTTTATTTCTTTTTCTTCTCTGATTGCTGTGGCTAATACTTCCAAAACTATGTTGAATAATAATGGTGAGAGTGGGCAACCTTGTCTTGTTCTTGATCTTAGTTGAAATGCTTTCAGTTTTTTACCATTGAAAACGATGTTGGCTGTGGATTTCTCACATATGGCCTTTATTATGTTGAGGTAAGTTCCCTCTATGGCTACATTCTGGAGGGCTTTTATCATAAATCGGTGTTGAATTATGTTGAAAGCTTTCTCTGCATCTATTGAGATGATCATATGGTTTTTCTCTTTCAACTTGTTCATATGGTTTATCACATTGACTGATATGTGTATATTAAAGAACCCTTGCATTCCTGAGATAAACCCCACTTGATCATGCTGTGTGATCCTTTCAATGTGCTGATGGATTCTGTTTGCTAGAATTTTGTTTAGGATTTTTGCATCTATGTTCATCAGTGATATTGGCCTGTAGTTATCTTTCTTTGTGACATCTTTGTCTGCTTTTGGTATCAGGGTGATGGTGGCCCTGTAGAATGGGTTTAGGAATGTTCCACCCTCTGCTATATTTTGGAAGAGTTTGTGAAGGATGGGTGTTAGCTATTCTCTAAATGTTTCATAGAATTCACCTGTGAAGCCATCTGGTCCTGGACTTTTGTTTGTTGGAAGATTTTAAATCACAGTTTCAATTTCAGTGCTTGTGATTGGTCTGTTTATATTTTCTATTTCTTCCTGGTTCCTTCTCAGAAGGTTGTGCTTTTCTAAGAATGTGTCCATTTCTTCCAGGTTGTCCATTATATTGGCATATAGTTGCTTGCAGTAATCTCTCATGATCCTTTTTATTTCTGCAGTGTCAGTTGTTACTTCTTTTTCATTTATAATTCTATCGATTAGAGTCTTCTCCCATTTTTTCTTGATGAATATGGCTAGTATTTTAACAATTTTGTTTATCTTCTCGAAGAACCAGCTTTTAGTTTTATTGATCTTAGCTACTGTGTCTATTTCTTTTTCATTTATTTCTGATCTGATCTTTATGATTTCTTTCCTTCTGCTAACTTTGGGGTTTTCTTTTCTTCTTTCTCTAATTGCTTTACGTGTAAGGTTAGGTTGTTAATTTGAGGTGTTTCTTTTTCTTGAGGTAGGATTGTATTGCTACAAACTTCCCTCTTAGAACTGCTTTTGCTGCATTCCATAGATTATGGGTCATCATGTTTTCATTGTCATTTGCTTCTAGGTATTTTTAGATTTTCTCTTTGATTTCTTCAGTGATCTCTTGGTTATTTAGTAACGTATCGTTTAGCCTCCATGTGTTTTTATTTTTTACAGATTTTTTCCAGTAATTGATATCTAGTCTAATAGCATTGTGGTCAGAAAAGATACTTGATACGATTTCAATTTTCTTAACTTTACCAAGGCTTGATTTGTGACCCCAGATATGATCTATCCTGGAGAATATTCCATGAGCACTTGAGAAGAAAGTGTATTCTATTGTTTTTGGATGGAATGTCCTATAAATATCAATTAGGTCCCTCTTGTTTAATGTCTCACTTAAAGCTTGTGTTTCCTTATTATTTTCATTTTGGATGATCTGTCCATTAGTGAAAGTGGGGTGTTAAAATCCCCTGCTATTGTGTTACTGCTGATTTCCCCTTTTATGGCTGTTAACATTTGCCTTAGGTATTGTGATGCTCCTATGTTGGGTGAATAAATATTTACAATTGTTGTATCTTCTTCTTGGATTGATCCCTTGATCATTATGTAGTGCCCTTCTTTGTCTCTTGTAATAGTCTTTATTTTAAAGTCTACTTTGTCTGATATGATAATTGCTACTCCAGCTTTCTTTTGATTTCCATTTGCATGGAATATCTTTATCCATCCTCTCACTTTCAGTCTGTATGTGTCCCTAGGTCTGAAGTGGGTCTCTTGTAGGCAGTATATATATGGGTCTTGTTTTTGTATCCATTCAGCAAGTCTGTATCTTTCGGCTGGAGCATTTAATCCATTTACATTTAAGGTAATTATCGATATGTATATTCTTATTACCATTTTCTTAATTGTTTTGGGTTTGTTTTTTTAGGTCTTTTCTTTCCCTTGTGTCTTCTGCCTAGAGAAGTTCCTTTAGCATTTGTTGTAAAGCTGGTTTGCTGGTGCTGAGTTCTCTTAGCTTTTGCTTGTCTGTTACATTTTTAATTTCTCCATCGAAAGTGAATGAGATAGTTGCTGGGTAGAGTAATCTTGGTTGTAGGTTTTTCCCTTTCATCACTTTAAATATGTCCTGCCATTCCCTTCTGGCTTGCAGAGTTTCTACTGAAAGATCAGCTGTTAACCTTATGGGGATTCCCTTGTATGTTATTTGTTTTTTTCCCTTGCTGCTTTTAAAATTTTTTCTTTGTAGTTAATTTTTGATAGTTTGATTATATGTGTCTTGGCATGTTTCTCCTTAGATTTATTCTGTAAGGGACTCTGTGCTTCCTGGAGTTGAATGACTATTTCCTTTCCCATATTTGGGAAGTTTTCAACTATAATCTCTTAAAATATTTTCTCAGTCTTTTTTTTTTTTCCTCTTCTTTTCTGGGACCCCTATAGTGAGAATGTTGGTGCATTTAATATTGTCCCGTCTCTGAGACTGTCCTCAATTCTTTTCTTTCCTTTTTTTTTTTTATTCTGCTTTGTGGTCATTATTTCCACTATTTTATCTTCCAGGTCACTTTTCTGTTCTTCTGCCTCAGTTATTCTGCCATTAATTCCTTCTAGAGAATTTTAAATTTCATTTGTTGTGTTGTTCATCACTGTTTGTTTGCTCTTTAGTTCTTCTAGGTCCTTGTTAAATGTTTTTTGTATTTTCTCCATTCTATTTCCAAGACTTTGGATCATCTTTACTATCATTACACTGAATTCTTTTTCAGGTAGACTGCCTATTTCCTCTTCATTTATTTGGTCTGATGGGTTTTTACCTTTCTCCTTCATCTGCTTTGTATTTCTCTGTCTTCTCATTTTGCTTACCTTACTGTCTTTGGGGACTCCTTTTCACAGGCTGCTGGTTCATAGTCCCATCGTTTTTGGTGTTTGCCCCCGGTGGGTATGGTTGGTTCAGTGGCTTCTGTAGGCTTCCTTGTGGAGGGGACAGGTGCCTGTGTTCTCGTGGATGACCCTGGATCTTGTCTTTCTGGTGGGCAGGACTGCTTCTGGTGGTGCGTTTTGGGGTGTCTGTGAAATTCTTAAGATATTAGGCAGCCTCTATGATCATGGGTGGGATTGAATTCTTGTCTTGCTAGTTGTTTGGCATAGGGTGTCCAGCACTGTAGCTTGCTGGTCGTTGAGTGGAGATGGGTCTTAGCATTGAGATAGATATCACTGGTAGAACTTTCGCCATTAGATATTACATGCTGTGAGAGGTCTCTGGTGGACCAATGTCCTGAACATGGCTCTCCCGCCTCAGAGGCTCAGGCCTGACATCCAGCCAGAGCACCAAGACCCTTCAGCCACACGGCTCAGAAGAAAAAGGAGAAAAGAAGAGAAAGTAAGAAAGAAAAATAAAATAAAGTTATTGAAATAAAAAATAAATATTATTAAAAATAAAAGGGTAATAAAAACAGAAAGAAAGAAAAGAGCAACCAAACCAGAAAACAAATCCACCAATGATAACAAGCATCAAAAACTATACTAAAAGAAACAAGCAAAAAACAAAAAAAAACAGACAGACAGAACGCTTGGACAAGTGGTAAGAGCTATACAGAAAAAATCACACAAAGAAACATACATATACACATTCATAAAAAGAGAAAAAGAAAACATGGAGAGGAACCAAGATGGTGGAGTAGAAGGACGTGCTCTCACTCCCTCTTGTGAGAACACCAGAATCACAACTACGTGCTGGACAATCATCAACAGGAAGACACTGGAAATCACTGAGAAAGATACCCCACATCCAAAGACAAAGGAGAAGCCACAATGAGACAGTAGGAGGAGCGCAACCATAGTAAAATCAAATCCCATAACTGGTGGGTGGGTGACTCACAGACTGGAGAACACTTATAGCACAGAAATCCACCCACTGGAGTGAAGGTTCTGAGCTCCATATCAGGCTTCCCAACACGGGGGTCTGGCAACGGGAGGAGTAATTCCTAGAGAATCAGACGTTGAAGCCTAGTGGGAATTGATTGCAAGAATTCGAGAGGACTGGGGGAAACAGAGACTGCACTCTTGGAGGGCACAAACAAAGTAGTGTGCACAGCAGGACCCAGGGGAAGGAGCAGTGACCCGAGGGGAGACTGAACCAGACCTACCTGCTAGTGTTGGAGGGCCTTCTGCAGAGGGGGGGGTGGGGGGGGTGGGCGCTGTGGCTCACAGTGAGGACAAGGACACTGGAAGCAGAAGTTCTGGGAAGTACTCCTTGGCCTGAGCCCTCCCAGAGTCTGTCATTAGCCCCACCAAAGAGCCCAGGTAGGCTCCAGTGTTGGGTTGCCTCAAGCCAAACAACCAACAGGGAGGGAACCCAGCCCCACCCATCAACAGTCAAGTGGATTAAAGTTGTACTGAGCTCTGCCAACCAGAGCAGCAGTAAGCTCTACCCACCACCAGTCCCTCCCATCAAGCCTCTTAGATAGCCTCATCCACCAGAGGGCAGACAGCAGAAGCAAGAAGAACTACAGTCCTGCAGCCTGTGGAACAAAAACCACATTCAAAGGAATATAGACAAGGTCAAAAGGCAGAGGACTATGTACCAGATGAAGGAACAAGATAAAACCCCAGAAAAACAACTAAATGAAGTGGAGATAGGCAACCTTCCAGAAAAGGAATTCAGAATAATGATAGTGAAGATGATCCAGGACCTCGGAAAAAGAATGGAGGCAAAGATCAAGAAGATGCAAAAAATGTTTAACAAAGACCTAGAAGAATTAAAGAACAAACAACAAGAGATGAACAATACAATAAATGAAATGAAAACTACACTAGAAGGAATCAATAACAGAATAACTGACTCAGAAGAACGGAAAAGGGACCTGGAAGACAGAATGGTGGAGTTCACTGCTGCAGAACAGAATAAAGTAAAAAAAATGAAAAGAAGACAGCCTAAGAGACCTCTGGGACAACATTAAACGCAACATCATTCATATTATAGGGGTTCCAGAAGGAGAAGAGAGAGAGAAAAGGACCAGAGAAAATATTTGAAGAGGTTATAGTCGAAAACTTCCTTAACATGGGAAAGGAAATAGCCACCCAAGTCCAGGAAGCACAGCGAGTCCCATACCGAATAAACCCAGGAGAAACACACTGAGACACATAGTAATCAAATAGGCAAAAATTAAAGACAAAGAAAAATTATTGAAAGCAGCAAGGGAAAAATGAAAAATAACATACAAGGGAACTCCCGTAAGGTTAAAAGCTGATTCCTCAGCAGAAACTCTACAAGCCAGAAAAGAATGGCATGATATACTTAAAGTGATTAAAGGGAAGAACCTACAACAAAAATTACTCTACCATCAAGGATGTCATTCACATTCCATGGAGAAATCAAAAGCTTTATAGATGAGCAAAAGCTAAAAGAATTCAGCATCACCAAACCAGCTCTACAACAAATGCTAAAGGAATTTCTCTAAGCAGGAAACACAAGAGAAGAAAGGACCTATGGAAACAAACCCAAAACAATTAAGAAAATGGTCACAGGAACATACATATTGATAATTACCTTAAACATGAATGGATTAAATGCTCCAACCAAAAGACACAGGCTTGCTGAATGGATACAAAAACAAGACCCATATATATGTGTCTACAAGAGACCCACTTCAGACCTAGGGACACATACAGACTGAAAGTGAGGGGATGGAAAAAGATATTCCATGCCAATGGAAATCAAAAGAAAGCTGGACTAGCTATACTCATATCACAAAAAATAGACTTTAATATAAAGAATGTTAAAAGAGACAAGGAAGGACACTACATAATGAACAAGGGATGAATCCAAGAAGAAGATATAACAATTATAAATATATATGCACCCAACATAGGAGCACCTCAATACATAAGGCAACTGCTAACAGCTATAAAAGAGGAAATTGAGAGTAACACAAATATAGTTGGGGACTTTAACACCTCACTTACACCAATGGACAGATAATCCAAAATGAAAATAAATAAGGAAACACAAGCTTTAAATGACACAATAGACCAGATAGATTTAATTGATATTTATAGGACATTCCATCCAAAAACAGCAGATTACACTTTCTTCTCAAGTGCACACGGAACATTCTCCAGGATAGATCACATCTTGGGTCACAAATCAAGCCTCAGTAAATTTAAGAAAATTGAAATCATATCAAGCATCTTTTCTGACCACAGTGCTATGAGATTACAAGTGAATTATAGGGAAAAAACCATTAAAAAACACAAACACATGGAGGCTAAAGAATAAGTTGCTAAACAACCAAGAGTTCACTGAACAAATCAAAGAGGAAATCAAAAAATACCTAGAGACAAATGACAATGAAAACATGCCGATTTAAAACCTATGGGATGCAGCAAAAGCAGTTCTAAGAGGGAAGTTTATAGCTATACAAGCCTACCTCAAGAAACAAGAAAAATCTCAAGTAAACAATCTAACTTTACACCCAAAGGAACTAGAGACAGAAGAACCAACAAAACCCAAAGTTAGCAGAAGGAAAGAAATCATAAAGACTAGAGCAGAAATAAATGAAATAGAAACAAAAAGCAATAGCAAAGATCAATAAAACTAAAAGCTGGTTCTTTGAGAAGATAAACAAAATTGATAAACCATTAGCCAGACTCATGAAGAAAAAGAGTGAGAGGACTCAAATCAATAAAATTAGAAATGAAAAAGGAGAAGTTACAACAGACACCACAGAAATACAAAGCATCCTAAGAGACTACTACAAGCAACTCTATGCCAATAAAATGGACAACCTGGAAGAAATGGACAAACTCTTAGAAAGGTATAACCTTCCAAGACTGAACCAGGAAGAAACAGAAAATGTGAACAGACCAATCGCAAGTAATGAAATTGAAACTGTGATTAAGAATCTTCCAACAAACAAAAGTCCAGGACCAGATGGCTTCACAGGTGATATCAAACATTTAGAGAAGAGCTAACACCCATCCTTCTCAAACTCTTCCAAAAAATTTCAGGGGAAGGAACACTCCCACACTCATTCTATGAGGCCACCATCACCCCGATACCAAAACCAAAGATACTACAAAAAAAGAAAATTACAGACCAATATCACTGATGAATATAGATGCAAAAATCCTCAACAAAATACTAGCAAACAGAATCCAACAGCACATTAAAAGGACCATACACCACGATCAATTGGAATTTATCCCAGGGATGCAAGGATTCTTCAATATACACAAATCAATCAATATGATACATCATATTAACAAATTGAAGAATAAAAACCATATCATCATCTCAATAGATGCAGAAAAATCTTCTGACAAAATTCAACACCCTTTTATGATAAAAACTCTCCAGTAAGTGGGCATAGAGGGAACCTACCTCAGCATAATAAAGGCCATATCCCACAAACCCACAGCAAACATCATTCTGAATGGTGAAAAACTGAAAGCATTTCCTCTAAGATCAGGAACGAGACAAGGATGTCCACTCTCACCACTATTATTCACCATAGCTTTGGAAGTCCTAGCCATGGCAATCAGAGAAGAAAAAGAAATAAAAGGAATACAAATTGGAAAAGAAGAAGTAAAACTGTCACTGTTTGCAGATGACATGATACTATACATAGAGAATCCTAAAAATGCCACCAGAAAACTACTAGAGCTATTCAATAAATTTGGTAAAATTGCAGGATACAAAATTAATGCACAGAAATATCTTGCATTCCTATATACTAATGATGAAAAATCTGAAAGAGAAATTAAGGATACACTCCCATTTACCATTGGAACAAAAAGAATAAAATACCTAGGAATAAACCTACCTAGTGAGACAAAAGTCAGTATGCAGAAAACTGTAAGACACTCATGAAAGAAATTAAAGATGATACCAACAGATGGAAAGATATACCATGTACTTGGATAGGAAGAATCAATATTGTGAAAATGACTCTACTACCCAAAGCAATCTACAGATTCAATGCAATCCCTATCAAATTACCAATGGCATTTTTTATGGAACTAGAGCAAATCATCCTAAAATTTCTATGGAGACACAAAAGACCCCGAATATCCAAGGCAGTCTTGAAGGAAAATAACGGAGCTGGAGGAATCAGACTCCCTGACTTCAGACTATAGTACAAAGCTACAGTAATCAAGACAATATGGTACTGACACAAAAACAGAAACATAGATCAATGGAACAAGATAGAAAGCCCAGAGATAAACCCATGCACAAATGTCAACTAATCTATGACAAAGGAGGCAAAGATATACAATGGAGAAAAGACAGTCTCTTCAATAAGTGGTGCTGGGAACACTGGACAGCTACATGTAAAAGAATGAAATTAGAACACTCCCTAACACCATAAACAAAAATAAACTCAAAATGGTTTAGAGACCTAAATATAAGACTGGACACTATAAAACTCTTAGAGGAAAACATAGGAAGAACACTCTTTTACATAAATCACAGCAAGGTATTTCTTGATCCACCTCCTAGAGTAATGTAAATAAAACCAAAAATAAACTAATGGGACCTAATGAAACTTCAAAGCTTTTGCACAGCAAAGGAAACCATAAACAAGGCGAAAAGACAACCCTCAGAACGGCAGAAAATATTTGCAAAGGAATCAACGGAGAAAGGCTTAATCTCCAAAATATATAAACAGCTCATGCAGCTCAATATTTAAAAAACAAACAACCCAATCCAAAAATGGGCAGAAGATCTAAATAGACATTTCTTCAAAGAAGACACACAGATGGCCAAGAAACACATGAAAAGCTGCTCAACATCACTAATTATTAGAGAAATACAAATCAGAACTACAGTGAGGTATCACCTCACAGCAGTTAGAATGGGCATCATCAGAAAATCTACAAACAACAAGTGCTGGAGAGGGTGTGGAGAAAAGGGAATGCTTTTGCACTGTTGGTGGGAATGTAAATTGATACAGCCACTATGGAGAACAGTATGGATGTTCCTTAAAACCTAAAAATAGAATTACCTTATTATCCAGCAATCCCGCTACTGGGCATATATCCAGAGAAAACCATAATTCAGAAAGACACATGCACTTCAATGTTCATTGCAGCACTATTTACAATAGCCAGGTCATGGAAGCAACCTAAATGCCCACTGACAGAGAAATGGATAAAGAAGATGTGGTACATATATACAATGGAATATTACTCAGCCATAAAAAGGAAAGAAATTGAGTCATTTGTTGAGACGTGGATGGATCTAGAGACTGTCATACAGAGTGAAGTAAGTCAGAAAGAGAAAAACAAATATCGTATATTAATGCATGTGTGTGGAACCTAGAAAAATGGTACAGATGAACCAGTCTGCAGGGCAGAAGTTGAGACACAGATGTAGAGAACAAACGTATGGACACCAAGGGGGGAAAGCCGTGGTGGGGTGTGGATGATGGTGTGCTAAATTGGGCAATTGGGATTGACGTGTATACACTGATATGTGTATAAAATTGATGACTAATAAATACCTGCAGTATAAAAAACAAACAAAAAAACAACTAATACTATACTTTCTTTGGGTTATTTGTATGGAACTATGTTAATATAAATGTTTCAGACATTACATGAAATTTCTAAAACTCTTATATGTTCTGGTATAATGTTATAAGTCATGATTCTCATTTTTACTTTAAAATGTATATCTCAGAAATAACCAAATTTCCTTGTCAATTGCTTTATTATGAACTTTCATCAAATCTTTAACCGTGGTCATTTTTAAGTCTTTTGTCATTTACAGACAGTTCTGGGTGTACTCTGATGCTTTTGCAAAAAAGTTCCTATAAAAGGGTTTCATCTTCAAGGAATTCATGGAAAAGACTCTGACAAGTACAGGTTTCTGGTAACTGACTATACTGCTGAACTGAATGAATAAACATTTTCATAACTCTAATGGAAAACTGATGAATTCATAAAAGTACTAACAAATGATCAACATAAAAAAAATTAATTACATGGGACTGAGTGAATTGATGGGGATGATTATAATTTTTGTGACTTTCTGTTTGAAAAAAAAAAAATCGCACAAGGACTCAGAGGCAAAAAATATACAAATCAATTTTCACTGCAAAGTAAAGGAGCTGTTACAGTGGAGAGTTACGGGACTGAATGTCAATATTATGACATAGTACGAGTGTGTTTCGTGTTTGGTAATTGCAATCATTGTTGCTTTTGTTGCGGTCATTCATTTACAAAAATGAAATATATATATATATATATATATATATATATATATATATAAAAGAGGAAAGGAGCAACCAAATCAATAAACAAATCTACCAATGATAGTAAGCTCTAAATACTAAAGTAAGATAAACATAAAACCAGAGATGCAGAAAGCAAACCCCAAGTCTACAGGTGCTCCCAAAGTCTACCGCCTCAATTTTGGGATGATTAGTTGTCTGTGCAGGTATTCCACAGATGCAGGGTACATCAAGTTGATTGTGGAGATTTAATCCGCTGCTCCTGAGGCTGCTGGGAGAGATTTCCCTTTCTCTTCTTTGTTCTCACAGCTCCCGGGGTTCAGTTTTGGATTTGTCCCCACCTCTGTGTGTAGGTCGCCGGAGGGCGTCTGTTCTTCACTCAGACAGGACGGGGTTAAACGAGCAGCTAATTGGAGGGCTCTGGCTCACTCAGGCTGGAGGGAGGGAGAGGTATGGACTGCAGGGAGAGCCTGCAGCGGCAGAGGCCGGCATGATATTGCAACAGCCTGAGGCGCGCCATGTGTTCTCCTGGGGAAGTTGTCCCTGGATCACAGGACCCTGGCAGTGGCGGGCTGCACAGGCTCCCGGGAGTGGAGGTGTGGATAGTGACCTGTGCTTGCACACAGGCTTCTTGGTGGCTGCAGTTGCAGCCTTAGCATTTCATGCCCACCTCTGGTGTCCGCGCTGATAGCCGCAGCTTGTGCCCGTCTCTGGAGATCATTTAAGTGGTGCTCTGATTCCCCTTCCTCCCGCACCATGAAACAATGGTACCTTGACTCTTAGGCAGTTCCAGGCTTTTTCCCGGACTCCCTCCCAGCTAGCTGTGGCGCACTAGCCCCCTTCAGGCTGTGTTCACACCACCAATCCCAGTCCTCTCCCTGGGATCTGACCTCTGAAGCCTGAGCCTCAGCTCCCAGCCCCCACCTGCCCGGGCGGGTGAGCAGACAAGGCTCTCGGGCTGGTGAGTGCTGGTCGGCACCAGTCCTCTGTGCCGGAATCTCTCCGCTTTGCCTTCTGCACCCCTGTTGCTGTGCTCTCCTCCGTGGCTCCAAAGCTCCCCCCAACTCCACCCCCCGTTTCCACCAGTGAAGGGGCTTCCTAGAGTGTGGAAACCTTTCCTCCTTCACAGCTCCCTCCCAGAAGTGTAGGTCCTGTCCCTATTCTTTTGTCTCTGTTCTTCCTTTTTTCTTTTGCCCTACCCAGGTACGTGGGTAGTTTCTTGCCATTTGGGAAGTCTGAGGTCTTCTGCCAGCGTTCAGTAGGTGTTCTGTAGGAGTTGTTCCACGTGTAGATGTATTTTTGATGTATTTGTGGGGAGGAAGGTGATCTCTGCGTCTTTCTCCTCCACCATCTTGAAGCTATCCCTCGTTATCCATTTTAAATATAGCAGTATGTGCGTGTCAATCCCAAACTCCCTACGTATCCCTGGCCCCCACCCTTCCCCCAGTAACCTTAAGTTCGCTCTGTAAGTCTGTGAATCTGTTTCTGTTTTGTAAATAAGTACATTTGTATCTTTTTTTTATAGATTCCACATATAAGCATATCGTATGATATCTGTCTTTCTCCATCTGACTTACTTCACTTGGTGTGACAATCTCTAGGTCCATCCATGTTGCTGCAAATGGCATTATTTCATTCTTTTTCTCTTTAATAGATTGCAGGACCAGCTCTTCTCAGGCTTCTTTTGTTCATCAACATTATGATCCTTTGCTTTGATGAAAATAGGGAAAACATTTACAAAACACTTTTGACTTCGCCTCAGCAAGACTTAATGAATTGCATCAGGTAAAAAACCAAAGGAGAAATGTTGCGATTTGTAACATGAATGTTTGCCTCTCTCTAGTTCCCAGTTCTTTCTCTGGTAAGGAAACAATCCCAATAATGAGACCGTTTTCTCTGCTCCAGACTGTAAATATACAATCACAAGCTGGTAGTTCATGAGCCATTGCTAGTCCCCAAATGTGTGTGCTTGATGTGTCAAAGTCCCTAACATTCCATGTTATGTTACACATACTGTTCTACAAACTTGCATTGCTTATGTGGCCCCTGAAGGTATCTGAGTCTGGCCCAGAAGACCCATAAACCTTCATCACTGCTGCTCTCTGTTTTTCCTCACTGGGCTGCAGATCATCTCTCCCTTACCTTTATTTTACCCATGACTAGAGTTAATGCCAGACTGTTGACTGTACATCTATTAGGAGACTCCATTCCCACACTCTATAAATGTCAGCTAGAATGCCTCCCTCTAGCATTACAGAAAGCTCTTTCTGAACAAAACTTATTTTTAGAAATGCAACATAGTGATTTTTTTCTAAAAGTAAAGTTTGAATTTCCATTTTATTTAGAAGCCTTAAGGACAGTATGGCTGAGGAAATGCATCCTTTAGCCAAGAGGCTTGATCATATTGTCCTTACAAGATGACAGTGGGTATTTTGCTAGAGGAAGGCAAAGGAAATTAGACCTGTCATTCTTGCTTAGGTATCTGAGAAGTAAGTGTACAGCATGAATGATGCTGGCTCAGGCTTTTAGACCTGAACCAAAGGAGCAACAAGACTCCATTTTCAGTACTATCTGGACTTAGCGCCCATTCTGGGCAAAACCACTGTTCAAGGTCACAGTCTCAGTCTTTCCTCAAACATGTCACAGTATGTCGAGATTTTTAGCATCTCTTTTGGATCTATTCATAGTTATCATTTTTCTATTCCATCCAAGTCTCCCCAAATACAAAGTGAGTCCTGGATGAGTCTCCACTGTACCTAGCTTACCTGTCATTAACAACCACTCAAAATAAGCCTTGAACCTGCACTTCACTCTAAACATTGCCTTGATATCAGGACTGGTCCACTGGAAGAAAACACAGGAGTTTGTTTTCAGAAAGACTGGTTATCAGGCAGGAAAAAATATTCAGGCAAGATTAAGAGAGATACCCAAGCAGGATTGGAGCCTCAGTGGGCACCCTTATTTATATGCTTAAAAAAAAAAACAAAGCTCCAAAAAGTTTAACAATACACATTTCTTCTCATTGCCATGGTTTGAGTTACTTTCAAAATAAAGATTTTTCTATATAAATGTATGATTTTTACAGTGCAAATATTAACTTTTTTTTAATACTCTCCCATCCCATACTCAGGACTTTACTCAAGTAATACAAAAATATGAAAGAGAGGCTGGCACATGAAGACTAATGTCCAGTAAACATACCGCTCCCCACCCCCCATTTTATAGCACACATAGCTTGTTTTAATTCTTACCTGGTAAATGATGGTGTTCTTAAAGGGATTGTGGCTTTTATGACACTTCAAGGTTCCCATAGGATCATGAGTTTGCAAATGATACTTCTTAGTGCCTGAATATTAGCTCACTAATCATAACACCGTCCCTGTGAATGTGTCTGAGTTTTATCATTTTGCAAGTGGACATGCTTATTTTATCTCTCAATTCTGAGAAATAGGATTTTCAATAATAATTTTATTTGGGTCTGTATAGTTAAGACTCTACTTAAAAGACTGTGTTTTAAGTTAGGACTTTATAAAGAGAACATGTTAATTAAGAAAAACTAAATTCATGATAGAATCAACCATGAGCACAGAAATAGAAAATGCCAGCAAATTTCTGGATATGCATATGCATGTATACTCACACACTAATACATTACAATAAACATGCAGTCTGGGAATTCAGAGAGAACCACACATCTCTCTTCACTGCTGCATCGATGAGTTCCTGCATTGACTGCATAAGGGAAATTACTTTTTTCCTCATTATCCTTGTTCTGGTATCCATTTATCTTCCACTGTATCTGCGGAAGCCCAAATAAGATTCATAACTTCCTTGCATTAGAAAATATATGTCAGTTCTAAGATTGGTTAGTTTCTGTTACAAGTGCTTACAGTTTTGACTTTTTAAGGACAAATGATTTTAAAAGGTCTAACTATTTCTGTTTCTGTTTGAGAATGTGAAGATCTGAACAAGTACAACTTCAGGTTACAACGCTCTCTTTTACTTGCTGCAAAATGTCTTTTTTCTTTTTTCATGTTATGCATTGGGAGGAATTCATACTCCTCCCTGGTTCTCGACAGGACAGGAAAAACATTGGTTTCAGAGTTCTCAAGAGGAGAGTTACCCCGTTATAAGCATTTTTTTAAGTTATTTGCTTTATAATCATTCCCATCTATTTCTTAATTATTTTTTATATCACCTCCCCCTGACCAAACAGTAGTAGCAGTTGGGATAGAAAACTGTCAGATTTGTACCTCCAGATTGTTTTGCTATTTAACAATTTTGTTACAGGTATCAGAACTTATCTTCCAAGCAGTTTTAGCTTCTAAAAACTTTTAAGGCCAGAGCATAATTTAAGAGAGATGGCAGTCTTTCCTGGGAAATCCTGGCACTGTCGAGTAGGGTAATGGCCTGAAAAAACATTTACAAAGATGTTTAGGCACAATATAAATTTTCCTCTTCCTGTCTCTTCCTAACTCTTCCTCTACTCCCATCATCTTGGAACCCCAGATAACAAGAGACAAGAGCAGTTTCTGGTACTTCTCTAACCTAAGAGCTTTTACATCCTTCAAGAATTATAACTTTGCCAAGTCAACTACAGCTAGATTACTGAGTCTCCCAGGCCATGAATTTAAAATCCCAACTCACCCATGTTTTGTATATTAGAGAGAAGAAACCTGCATTCTTCACTTTTGTCTGTACATTTGCACATCTGTAGCTGATTCCGAGAGCAAATAACTTCAGACCCACGAGAGGCATTCATTCTGAAACGATTAGCTGGAAACTAAAGGAACAGTATGTCCCTGTGTTATAAGTATAAGGCTATTAGGCTTTAAGGAGAGAATGAAATGTCAGGTCCTTAAGAGAAAATGGAAAAGAGGCATGTGTGATCAGACCACCCATGATGGCAGTTCTCTTGCTCTCTGTATGTTCCCTGCTCAAGATCAGTCCCTGCTTCACCTACACTCAACCCACATGACTGACCTTCCCTCTTAATCATAGGGCTTAATGTAAATGCTATGTACTTGTCCCTAGCCCCAGCTACTGATTGTTCTAATCATTAGACTAGAACTATCTCTACTATAATAGTTTATCAAAGGGACAGTGAGGGACGTGCTCCTCTGCTTGATTTCCCTGGTAACTGATGAGCCAACCTGATATCCATTCCCTCTATAACCTCCCTCTGCCCACAGTGAAGACAGCTGCTGTGTCCTGCCCCCCGTGTGCTGCACATGGTGCGTTGTCGCTCCAGGATCTTGCTTTAGATGCATAAGATTCCCCATCTATTAAACCACTGATGTCTCTGTCACTGTCTCTGGGCTCTTTCTTCGTTCTTGAGGCTGGGCAAATACAGGGCTTGCCGGCCCGTGGAGTGCAGCCCAACAGGGCAGATTCAAATGTTTCCTTTTCTTATTCCATTTTACTATTAATCTTCCCATTTGATTTGAATATGCTTTTGTTTCTCTACAGTTACTCACTGTACTTTATGACTGTCATACTCTCAAACATGGTCCATATAAAACCTTACTCAAAAGGAGCAATCCCTTCTAGATGGAGGATATCAAGTAGGGCAGAGTTGCAAGAACCTGTAAGCATTTGTCTGAAAGCAAAATCTGCTTACCTTGCAGGCTGGTCTTTTAAAAACTTTCTTACTCTGAATTCAGTAGAATTGACATGATCCACCTGTACACCAAGACTAAGGCTGTAGTAGTGCTTTGGTGTCTGTTTCAATTATTTTCCAAAAATTTAACATGTCAGACAAACCCATAATGACACTCACTGTGCATCTCTCCTCCACATCTCAATCATTTGCCACTGAAAAGATTAAATGCTCCATACACATCTATAATTTACATTCCTTGCAATGAGTCACCTGTTTTCTGTCCTACAGGCATTTTCTTTGAGCACTCACCCTGGCTGTCCATTGAAGTTCCTGTGTTGGAAATAATTCAAGTATTGAGGCAAAATTCACTTCCCTGAAATGCAAGATATACTAAGTATTGACAGAAAAGTTCTGAGTAATAAACGTGAACCTTCAATCACATGCCCACTTAATACATGTTTAACAGAGGAATTGTCAGCGTTCTGGACTTAGCTGGGTGCCTAGTTCTGGACAAGGAGATGTCCCACAACATGAAATGCTAATAACCAGGACAGACTACCTCCCCATAACACAGCTATCTTGATTTATTTTCTTGATTTCATAAAATATGGAGGGTGCCAATGACCAAAAATTTCTTGTTGAAATAGAACCTATATCCCACCTCTATGAAAATTAATGCTGTCAAAACAAGGCCAGCCTCCTTAACAATCAGTCTCATAAAGGAGGTGGAGGCATTTGATAAGCCTAGAACTAAATAAAATATTCTCAGTCAGATTCAGAATATACTCTGAGGGATTTACCTCTAAAAGAGTTATCCAGGGTACTGACCCCTCTACTTCTGGGATTCTGAATTAGTGCACTGGAACCTCTGTGTCTAAATCTGATTTACTGCTTCTTCTTCAGCCTTGCCCTATAATTTTCAACTCTTCTCATTTTAGTTTTTTCTTTGACCTTGTAGTGTAAGCCCTGACAGTTGGGTTTTCTGTCTTTTTTTTTTTTTTGTAATGGAAGTGCCTGATTTAAGCTTCGATTGCCCAGGCATGTAGTTCAAAGATGGCTATCTTGAATAAACACATGGCCAGTCACAGGACTAGATGAAGAGCCAGGCCACCCCGCCCCCACTCCCAAGGCTCCTTTGTTTTACGTATCTTGGCTGATTTCAATAACAACCATTTGGGCCACTTGTTTTACTCTTCCTGTGCTTTAAATTCCCACTCATATGTTTTAAATTTACCAATAAAGAGTGAGCACGTGAAACCCTAGGCCTCGACCCTTGACCCCAATAAAACCAATAAAATTGGAACCCAAAGCCCGAACTCTCTCTCAATCTCTGCCTGCAATCTTGCTGTGTGGCCGCAGGAGTGCTGTGTAATTTCCAGGACTTGTAAGTGATAAACGTTTTTTTCTTTTTTTAAAGTTTCCTAATGGTTATAGTGGAGGGCATCTTGCAGTCATAATGAGAACCATGAAGGCCAGTCTAGCCATAGCATTATTTACTGATAGGCTAGAGACTGAACCCAACACAAAATAGACCTCATTCTTTCATATTTCAGATACTTCACATAACTTGTAAATCATCTCTCTGCCTTAATGTCAAGCCATCTAGACATCTAGTGTAGCTTACTTATACCTAGTACCAGCAGATACTAAGAGGTTTATTAACTGAGAATACCATCTCTCTTACCTCCCTATACCAACATCCTGCTCCAACGCCACTATCTTAAGCAACATCTCTGACTCTCCTAGAGGTTAAAGGGGATTAAAAAGGAATCTGAATACCTAAAATACAGGCATATGTTTCATTTATGGTCAGCAGTATATCCTTCAACTATCCAAGGAAAATAAGCCACCTGAACTACCCCATAAGATTTCTAATTCTGTACTTCAAGGAGTAAATCCTCAGTCAGGCTGACAAAAATTTAATTGGACACAAGGATTTATTTAGAGTGGGTTTGTCAGTTTACAAAAGTACTCCTAAATAATCCTAAATTCTGGGATTAAAAATACAAACTTCACAATAAGAGTCTTGCACTTTCTCAGTTGAATAAAGAGACGTAGATAATGAGATTGTGGCTCTGAGGATTTCTCAGGTACTTTATTGTGTGGGGCTCTCTCGAGTTAGAGAAGAATCATGGAGCTGACCAATGGAGGCCTAGAAGCAATAAACTAATCCTCCAGCTGCGACCTAAAGGCAAATATCCATGCATATAATGGAACACAGAGATCAGCCAGGACAAGCTTTCACAAGCAAAAAAGGGAGAATAGGACAGGAATCTCAGTATCTGTGTGAGCAAATACATTCCTGAAGTTGAGATCATCAACTGAGTACTAGTTTGTGTAGAAAAATATCTTGGTATTTGACACTGATGAGCATTCAACTCTTTTCAAACTTATTTTGAAGAGTTGTCCTTGTACTTACTTGCACCTCCTGAGAGTAACTTTCAATGTCCAAACAACTGTCTTTTGTGTTTATAATTTAAATCATATTCAGAGAGTTAAAGCAGGAATAAAGTAGATAGGTACCAACAAAACTTATTGGTGTGGTGAAACCATTGCAGCTGAACATGGTATGAAAGCCAATAATAGTACTAGTGTTACTGTTACTGAAACAATTTGAAAACTGAGTGCTTTGTAAAATGCAGTTGGTTAAACTGTCTTCAAAGTTGTTTGTACCCCTCTAAGTCAAACGGTACAATCAGCATAGCTGTAGAAATGTTTCAACTTGAATGAGTCAGGTGAAATATGAAGACTGTTAACTTACAGTAACTCCCTACATAGATTTAGTTGAAAATTTAATTGACTTCCCTAAGTGCTTAGGTCCATGTATACTGCAAAGATCTTACATTCGATTGATACTGACTTTAAAAAAAGATGGATGGAAATCACCTTTCTCCACACCGGTATATCATTTCAACCTCATTAAGAGTTTCTCCTGAGGGGACTGCGTTCTACTTTGGTGCTTTTCCTGGAGTTTCTTTTCTGAGGAGAAGGGCCGAGAAAGGGCCCTTCCAGGGCGCGGCGCTGGGTTGCCACATTTGGGAGCGCCGCCTGGAGTTGGGCGCACAGCCTCCCGCCGCCCTGCCGTTGGGCTGGTGGAGGCCGCAGCGCTGTTAGGGTTGCATCAGTTTTCCTGTTTGCATTATTTCTTTTTGTAACCATGGCCCCGTTTTAAGTATTTCCAATTGAGAAACGAAACCTCAGGAAACCGAAACTTAACCAGCCGCTCTCGCTTCTGTAACCACGCTTGCTGACCCCCCCCTTGTAATTATCCAACCAATCAGACGGCGACTAGTGTCTTTGTTTAAAGGTTAACCAATCAGTACTCCCCACCCCTGGAAAGTCCCGAACTTGATTGTACCTGTCTATAAAAGAGCTGAACTAAACTCCATCGGGACCTCTTAGCGTCACCGGCAACAAGTGCGCAGAGGTCCAGGTTCGAACCTGCAATAAATGACCCTTGCCGTTTGGCTTTGACTCTCGACTCTGGTGGTCTTGTGGAGGGGTCTCGCGACCGTGGGCATTTCACTCCTTTTATCTATCCAGGGATAAAGGCTTAGCAATATTATAAGGGATTGTTTTGAAAAAACTTTTAATTTTAGCCAGATACCTTACTGTGGAACAGGCATTAGAGTCAAGTAACACATTGCTTATTGCTCTCTGGACTATCAGGTTCCTTGCCAAACAATGTGTTGCATGCACTGTTGGTTTCTCTTATTAGAGTATGTATCATCTAAGGGAGGAGAGACAGGGTGACACTCTTACAGAAATAGTGCTGATTAGGAGTTGCTCTTCAGTTTAAGGACGTTTCCAAACTAAGTGTGATAATGACTGATACAGTGCAGTATAACATGTAGCTCTTAAATACTAAGGGAACTCAGAAGTTTGTTTCAATTGATTAACGTAACAATATTCACTTTTCTAATCCTTTGCAGACTGTGATGTGGAGGGTGTTACATTTAACGACCTTCCTTATGATCTTAGAGAAAAATGTCTAACTTAAGTACGTCAAATGATTTGTGTCTCTGTTTTGCTCTGTAACAGCTTTAGAGTATCATTTTCACAGTTTTCTCATGAGATTAGAGACTACACGGCACAGATGTTTTCTCTTTCAAATACTCATCAAGTAAACACATGTACCTGGCACCACACTGTTTTTCCTCCCATTCCACTTCACCAGTTGAAGGTCCATTTGATATGAATTGTGACGCTAACATATCAGGTGGGACAAATTACAAAATACAGCAGGCAATTACAAGAGACTTCTAGGAACAAGTGGTCAAATGCTTCATTCCATCCTAAGAATTTTTGGTGTGCTTTGGAGCAAGTGGCTAGCTTGAAGGATAGGTGACCTTTCTTGGATTGATACACCCATGTACTCACTGAAAAAAAAAATCTTTATGTTGTTCAGAATAGGGCAAACTGTAATCACACACTTGAATGAGATTAAAAGATTGCTTTTCTAACATTTCCACTGTCTTTATTATTTTCTTCTCTTATTTTGACAATCTTTTAAATATTAATGTTTACTAGACCATCGTCTCATGAAACATTGGCTAGTTGATCTACTTTACCCTCAGAATTTCAAATTACTGAATCTCTAGAATCTTTTACTTCAAATTCAACTTACACCTTTAATTTCACACTATCTGTTAAACACGTAGGTATTCCCTAGCCATTGTGACCATGAGAATAAAGCAATCTAAAACTTAAGAGTGGAAAACTTCAATTCAGAGTCATTCCAGTGGTCTAGAGAGAGATGATCACCAGAACCAGGGTAATAGAAGTAAGAATGGAAAAGAGGATATGGGTGAAAAAAAAATTCATAAGATTGAAATCTTATGACTTCAAAGACTCTTCGATATGGAAGAAATGGAGAGGAAGAGGAATGGGCCTGTGATGATCACAAATTTCTGACTTGGCAGCCTGAATGGGTATAGGGAATATGGGGAGAAAAGATACAAGAGGACAGGACAGATAATAAAACCATTTCTGGAACTGGGGACTGAGATAACTTCAGGATATACAGGTGAAGATATCTGTTAAGGAACAGAATATAGGGGCCTGAAATCCAGGAGAGAATTCTGGGCTTGAGCTGAAATCATGGGCATGGAATATAATACCCTGAAAGAACATGTAGAAAGAGAGGAAAAGATGATGAATAAAAATCCAACACAGAATTTCTTGTCTTACTATACCTTCATAGTAATCACTTAATTGATTTTAAAAGGTTGTAATTGTCTATATTTTTCAAAAAATCACAAATTATAAACATATGATTAAGAAAATGAATAAAAATCTAGCCTTTTCAAGTATTGTAATATTTACAATAGGTAATAAAATTATATATATAGTATATAGAGAGTGTATATATGTATATCAGAATTAGATACAGCATCTTTTACCAATCTTTTAGAGTCATATTCAATTTTGAAAGAGAAATGAAGTGATACATTTACATACAGTAGTTTAAAATGCTGAAAAGTGTTTGGTAGGCAGTAATTAGATCAGAATTATCTGGTTTGGAATTTTACAGGCCACTGAAGTTAACATTCCCCTTATATCTAGGGATTCAGATGAATCACCAATATCAACAGAGGCAAAAGCAGCAAACTAATTTAGGCATCTTTGGGGTAGGCAGTATTACTATCGGCATACTCACTCACGCCATCTGCAATAAGGAAAGGACATAAGTTAAATGCAGAGGGGATGCCCAGAAGATTTGAATACTTTTTTATTCAGGTATGTAATAGATGGTCTTTTAATGCTAAGCTTCTGAAATGGTAAAAAGATGTTAGTGTCCCCATAGCATTGGCTTCATTCTCTCTATAAAATTGTTTAAGAAGAGCTCTGTCATCTCTGATAGCACATCAATGCCTTTGGATAAATTGGCCCACTCAGGGCAATGGAAATTGTTTGCATTTTCCTCATAGCCATAGATGTACATGTTGCCCACTTTGCTTTGAGAATTATCTTCTATGGTTGAAAAGAAAATTTAAAACCACAGTAATTTTGTTTAGGGTAGATATAAGAATACATCTGGGATTATCAATACCAAATTTGATATACTTTGCACAATAAAGATTTGACATTACTTTTGAAGTCATAGAATTTGCAGATATTCTAGGCAGCTTACTTCAATGTTTTGCCTCTTCCAATCTGTAGATTTAGAACCCCACTTGCCTTATTTACTACCACGTGAGTAAATTTGATCCCTTCTTCTTATTTACTATTCATATATATATATATATATATATATATGATACTGTAAGTAGCATACATATTAGAAGCAGTATTTCCTCAGCAGTTCACACCCTCTAGACCATAAACAGACTGGACAAGGGACTATGTCTTTCTCTTCTTACTTCCCCAGAATATAGAACATAGCATACAGTAGGTGGTAAATATGTGTTTGTTGAAATGAAAAATGAAATGCATACTCTTATTTTGAAAGTATAAAACTGAAAATGAAAGTATTCTGGAATGAAATCTATATTATGGGAAGCTTAAGCTAGATAACATTTGAGAAAAATGAAGCAGATAGAAAATAATACATTTTCAAAGTGCAGAAAAATATAAGCTAATTCTGAAATATATTACTGTTCATATCAGTTTCATTTGAATAAGTTGTTTCAGAGACATGAAATTTTAAAATATATTAGTGTTATATTTTCTACTATTTGGTCTTGACTTTTTCAGAAATGTACGTGAAATGTAGCTGGGGTATCAGTTTCTTATTATGATATATGTAGAAATATCTGTAATTAATTCAATTTAGACATAGTTGAGCTAATTCTGAGTGGGAAAAAAAAGAAAAAAATCCTACCTGCACAAAAGAGCTCTCAAATGGTATGCTTTGGATACAGATGTGCTTACAGATGTGCTAAGGAGTTGATTTCCTGGGGCCATGATGTAGCCACCATCCAGTTACCTCAGTGTAATCTATAAATATTATTTTCTACATGGGCCAAAATATGAAAATGGTTGAGAATCACTTCTTTGTGGCATAAGAGTAAATCATGACGTTGACCTAAGCCATTTATTATGAATAGCAAAATGTTATAAACAACAAAATTATATTGATATTATCCATTTGTACATGAAGAGAAACTTTAAAAATCTTTGTGCTATTTGTTTATATTGACAACATAATACGTGGTTTATATTGGCAAGAAACCAGCATGACCTCAGTAGGCATCAAGTTTAGGCACAATATTAGGAGTAGTTGTCTTTCAGGTATTATATATTCTTTACTTAAATTAATTATCCACTTTAATGAAGTCAGTTACACACTAGGGGTTCATGGCACCAGACACCAAACTCTGGTATCAGGATCAGGGACAAATAGCAGATTTGGAACTGTTATTCCAAACTAAGGATTGAAAAAGGCCAGTAATAAGGAGAAGCTGAAGTTTAACAATCTGAGTCATAGGAGTTCTTATTCAACCAGAGTTCAAGCAGCTGGGAAACTCGGACAGAACACAGCCATATGCCTGTCTCTACAAATGACACAATTTCATTCCTTTTTATGGCTGAGAAATATTCCACTGTATATATGTACCATATCTTCTTTATCCATTCCTCTGTTGATGGACATTTAGATTGCTTCCATGTCCTGGAATAGTGCTGCAGTGTCTTTGAAATATGGTTTCCTCTGAGTATATGCCCAGGAGTGAGATTGCTGGGTCAAATGGTAGTTCTATTTTTAGGTTTTTAAGGAACCTCCATACTATTCTCCATAATGACTGTATCAATTTACATTCCCACAAGCAGTTCATGAGGGTTCCCTTTTCTCCATACCCTCTCCAGCACTTATCGTTTGTAGATTTTTTGATGATGGCCATTCTGATCAGTGTGAGATGATACCTCGTTGTAGTTTTGATTTGCATTTAGTGATGTTGAGTATCTTTTCATGTGTTTGTTGGCCATCTGTATGTCTTCTTTGGAGAAATGTCTACTTAGGTCTTATGCCCATTTTTTGATTGGGTTGCTCATTTTTTGATATTGAGTTGCATGAGCTGTTTCTGTATTCTGTATTAATCCTTTGTCAGGTGCTTCATTTGCAAATATTTTCTCCCATTCTGAGGGTTGTCTTTTCATCTCATTTATGGTTTCCTTTGCTGTACAGAAGCTTTTAAGTTTACTTAGGTCCCATTTGTTTATTTTTGGTTTTGTTTTTATTACTCTAGGGGGTGGGTCAAAAAAGATCTTGCTGTGGTTTATGTCAGAGTGTTCTGCCTATGTTTTCCTCTAAGAGTTTTATAGTGTCTGGTCTTACATTTAGGTCTTAATCCATTTTGAGTTTATTTTTGTGTATGGTGTTAGGGAGTGTTCTAATTTCATTCTTTTACCTGTAGCTGTCCAGTTTTAACAGCACCTCTTATTGAAGACACTGTCTTTTCTCCATTTGTATATTCTTGCCTCCTTTGTCATAGATTAGGTGACCATAGGTACATGGGTATATCTCTGGGCTTTCTATCCTGTTCCATTGATCTATATTTCTGTTTTTGTGCCAGTACCATTCTATCTTGATTACTGTGGGTTTGTAGTATAGTCTGAAATCAGGGAGCCTGATTCCTCCAGCTCTGTTTTTCTTTCTCAGAATTGCTTTGGTTATTTGTGGTCTTTTGGGTTTCCATACAGATTGTAAAATTTTTTGTTCTAGTTCTGTGAAACATGCCATTGGTAGTTTGATAGGGATTGCATTGAATCTGTAGATTGCTTTGGGTAATACTGATGTGGATTGAGCTAGAGAGTGTCATACAGAGTGAAGTAATTCAGAAAGAGAAAAACAAATACTGTATATTAACACATACATGTGGAATCTAGAAAAATGATATAGATGATCTTATTTGCAAAGCAGAAATAGAGACACAGGCATAGAGAACAGATATATGGATACCAAGGGGGAAAGGGGGGTGGGATGAATTGGGAGATTGGGATTGACATATATACACTATTGATACTATATATAAAATAGATTACTAATGAGAACATACTGTATAGGACAGAGAACTCTACTTAATGCACTGTGGTGACCTAAATGGGAAGGAAATCCAAACAGGAGGGGATATATATACATGTATAGCTGATTCATTTTGCTGTACAGTAGAAACTAACACAACGTTGTAAAGCAACTATACTCCAGTAAAAATTAATTAAAAAAGAGACACACCATGAGTATCACCTCACACCTGTTAAGATGACTATTATCAAAAGACAAATAATGTGTTGGTGAGGATATGGAGAAAAGGAAACCCTTGTGCACTGTTGGTGGAATGTGAAGTGGTTCAACTACTATGGAAAATAGGATATTCCTAAAAAAATTAAAAGTGGAACTACCACAAGATCCAACCATTCCATTTCTGGGTATATATCAGAAGAAAATGAAAACACTAATTAGAAAAGATATATGCACCCCCATGTTCATTGCAGCAGTATTTACAATAGCCAAGACATGAAAACAACCTAAATGTACACCAATGGATGAATGGATAAAGAAACTATTTTTTATATATATATATATACATATATGGAATATTATTCAGCCATTAAAAAGAATGGAAACTTGCCATCTGTAACAACTTGAATGGGCCTTGAAGGCATTATGAAAAGTGAAATAAGTCAGACAGAGAAAGACAAATACCATATGATCTCATTTATATATGGAAGCTTAAAAAAAAAGGAGTTCATTGCTACAGGAACAGATTGGTGGTTGCCAGGAATAGGAGGCGGGGGTGGAGGGAGTGGCAAAGTAGATAAAGAGCATCTAAAGTTACAAACTTCCAGTTAAAAAATAAATAATCATGGGGATGTAATGTACAACATGATGACTATAGTTATTAATTCTATATTAATAATACTATAATCGCATATTTGAAAGTTGCTAAAAGTAGATCTTTAAAAAAAATTTTTAACTATGTATGGTGACAGATGTTAACTAGACTTACTGTGGTGATCATTTCCCAATGTATACAAATATTGAATCATTATGTTGTATACCTGAAACTAAAATAATGTTATATGTCAATTAATACCTAAAAAAAAAAAAAAAAATCCAGGGATCAGGATCCAATTAAGAATAGTAAGGTCAAGGACTTAATTTAGAGGTCAGGGAGGCTGTCTATAGTAACTAGTTGTCGGGGCCAGAGGTCTGGGAGCCAATCAGTTGCCTGGAGCATAAGAAGAGGTCAGAGGAAACATGAGGTCAAAAATTCAGACCCAGAAAGCCTGAATTAGTGAGACCAATACCCAAAGAATTGACATGATCTAAAGTCAGCAGTATTTTAACTTAAGCGTTCTTGATGATTTCTTCCTACTTTCTGTCGGGACAGGGGTAGGTCTCAAAAGGCAGAGATAGCCTAAGATCCATTCCTATAGTCTATTGATTTGATCTGATTCATCATATCATTGTCCTCCTTCTCTAATATTCATTCCCCTAATATCTCTGTGGTAGCCGCACTGGGCTACTAGCTGATCTTTGAAAATGTCAAGCACTCCAGGGGATTCAGATTTGCTGTTGCCTTCAAAAGCTGTCTCCCAGACATTTGAAGCATTTGCTTTCCCATTTTGTTCAGAGGTCTGTTCCAGTAACACCGTCTCAGCGAGGTCTTTCTTAACAACCCTATGTAAAATACCAATAGTACCATATATCACCTTCCATCCTTTAACTATTCTCATTTTCATTCATAGACCTTAACCCTATGATACTGCATTGCATCTTATTTTTTATTTGTAAACAGGATATAAGTACCATAGTGGTAGAAAACGTGTTGTGTTTCCCATCTTATCACCAGAACCTAGAATAAAGCCTAACACATATTTATGAAAGAATAAGTAAGTGAATGAACAATTTGAGTAGAAGCTACAGGTAGTTGGAAACTTAAATGAGAAGATGGAGTTACAGATAATTTTGTAAGCTCACTGATGAAGAGGATTCTGTCCTTGGGTATAACTAGTGTGACCATATGTTAGAGTCTGAGCAGGACAGTCTTGTTATATAATTATTGTCCCAACAAATTGCTGATAGGACTGTGTTTCTGTTTATGCTCATAATATTTTGATTTGGATGATAATTTAAGATCACACTAAGGGGACATTTGTATGGGAAGGGAGCAAATAATGGGTGAATTTAGACAGTGGTAGTCGCACCTGTTTTAAATTACAAGCACCTGAGGGGAAATTATATGATCATTTGTTTTGATTGGGTTTTTAGCCATTGAAATTGCATGTGCCTCTATTGGAGGCCAATCTCTAAGGTAATAGCTTTAATCTAAAATGCTTCAGGAGATAGCCAGGTAACAGGAGTGTGTGGAGTGGGCAGAGTGAAAGACAGTGGGGAGCTGTGAAGACTACGTGAAGCCAGATTTCCATGTCCCATAGAAAGAGGGAAGCTGCTCTGCAACCACAGCCAACTGTAGTTCCGTGTCAAAATACAGGTCCAATAGTGCAGTCCTTACACATCTAAAGAAAAAATATAAATGCAGGAGAGGAGATCATGATGGTGGAGTAGCAGGATGTGGAACTCACCTTCCCCAACAAACATATCAGAAGTACATTTACATGTAGAACAATTCTCACTGAAAACTAACTGGAAACTAGCAGAAAGATTCCTGTCCAGCCAAGGTTGTAAGAAAGATCCACAGGGAATCGGGTAGAAAGGGAAGCAAGAGATCAGGTTGGGGCCTGTATCCCAGGGAGGGGACTCAGGAAAAGGGAGATTACATGGGTAGAAATTCTCCCTGGGGTGTGAGTAGTTCGAGTCCCAGATTGGGCACTCCTGCCCTGAGGTCCAATACCAGGAAGATGAGTTGTCTCGGCTGGTTGGAAGGGTGGTGGGACCAAGAGGAGGGCTATGGGAAGCCTGGGGTCTGTTCCAGAGGAGCATGTACACCCTTGCTTACTCCTGAAACACAGCAGAGAGCAGATTGAAACTGCATGGACAGCCGACTCGTTTCCCACGACCACCCTAGCACATGCCACGCACTGAGCTGAGTGACTGCTCTGGCCTTGCTTGCTTTGTGACACAGCTCCACACTGAGGCAAGGGCTCCTGCAGCCAAGAAGAAAGCTCAGCTGTGAGACACAAAAGCAGCTTAGACCCAAAGTGATGTATGAGCAGGGCGGGGGGCAGCCCTTACTTGCACTTACCGAGGCAGTGCATCAGGAGCCGCCCCAAATTATGTCTATGGCTGGACCACCATCGTCTGCATCCTGTCCTATGCCAAAAGCCCACACCAGTGCTGCCTGCCCTGCGGTGTGGCCCCACATTAGGGTGAGAGTGGCAGAGGCCAAGGGAGAACCCAGCAGTCAGGGACAAAGTCAGATCAGACCCAAAGCTACATTTGAGCAGGGCCAGTATGGGTGCATACACAGGCAGTGAATCAAGCAGTCCCAATCTCTTTCTGTTGATGGACCATCACAGCACGTGCCCAGACCCACACTGAGTGCACACACCAGGCCCTCTTGCCAGAGCACTTCTTCCCTCTGGGGTGAGGGTCCTGGTGCTGGGAGGTAGGAGAGCTTGAACCTGACCCGCCGGGCTTCTGCTCCAGCAACTTGGGACCTGCCCTCACCCCAGATAGGGTGATGACAGCCACTGCGAAGAGGAGAAGCCCCAACTCACATCTGGCTCTGGCCCTAGCCCCTCCATCTTCAGCCTCGTCTCCTACCAGCGTGATAGCTGCCAGCGCACCCTGAGGAAAGACATGACTTGTGTTCATGTCGGATTTAGCTCTCCCATCAAAGTCACTGTTCTCACATAGACTCTATAGGGATGCTCCCACACAAGGACACCACTTCAAGACTGCAATAGGTAACTATTTCAGCTAATTTCACAGAGACAGTGAAAATTAAGCAAAATGAGAAGACAGGGGAATTTGTTTCGATTGAAAGAACAAGAGGAAACTGTTTAAAAACAACTAATGAAACAGAAATAAACAACTTACCAAATCAAGAATTCAAAGCATTATTAATAAGAATGAATGCTAACTAAATTAGATAAAAAAAATATATGAACACATGTGTCCTAGCCACAACAATAAAATAAAGAAAAATAAAAGGCATCCATATTGGAAGAGAATAAGTAAAACTGGCACTATTTGCACATGGTATGATCCTATACATAGAAAACCCTAAAATCTTCACCAAAAAACTATTAGAACTAATAAATGAATTCATTGAAGTTGCAAGATATATTAATATACATATTACCCAGCTATAAAAAAGACTATTACTCAGCCATAAAAAAGAATGACATTCTGCCATTTGCAACAATGTGGATGGACCTAGGGAATATTATGCTTAGTGAAGTATGACAGAGAATGGCAAATAAACGCTATGTTATCATATACATATACGTGGAATCTAAAAATTAAAACAAATTAATATAACAACTTATTCTGGCAAACTTGGTGATAGCTACATGCAATCTACAGAAATAGCAAAATAGGTAGACTGATTCTAGCATGTGATTGGGGACATTATTATTGGCTTGATAGCCGATTAGCCTGATCTGGCCCATCCAGAGATTCTGAGAGCTATTTAATATCAATAAGTTCCCCTTCAGCTTAAGATAGTCAGTTTCTATAGTTTTCAGTTAAAAAGCCTGATTAACACCACCCTTCCAAAATAGTGCCCTTCCGTTTATTCTTTATTTTTTCCATTCACTTTTTTTTTCATGGAAAAGAATTTTATTTTAAATATAGCAGTGTGTGCATGTCAATCCCAAACTCACAGTCTATCCCTTCCCCCTTCCCTTCCCCCCTTGGTAACTGTAAGTCTGTTCTCTAAGTCTGTCTCTTTCTGTTTTGTAAATAAGTTCATTTGTGTCATTTTTTTTTTTTAGATTCCTCATACAAGTGATATCATATGATATGTGCCTTTCTCTGTTTGACTGACTTCACTTAGTATGATAATCTCCAGGTCCATCCATGTTGCTGCAAATGGCATTATTTCATTCTTTTTAATGGCTGAGAACTATTCCATTGTATATATATACCACATCTTCTTTACTCATTCATCTGTTGATGGACATTTAGGTTGCTTCCATGTCTTGGCAATTGTAAATAATGCTGCAATGAACATTGGGGTGCATATATCCTTTTGCCATGTTTTTCTCCAGATATTAGGTATATATCTGGAGAAAATCCATCTACTCTTTTAAATAACTAATGTTTTTGAAAACTTGCTACATATTTGCTATGGTGCTAAACATTTGGATTCCATTACTTCAATTAATTTCTTTGATTTAGGTGCAAAATTACTCTTAACTTCTCACTATATGGCCTCTCCAAGACCTATGCATGATTGACATGTATGTGCTCATGGTGTCTATGATGGTGGTTTGCACTGAGTAGGCACTCAATAGATATTAATGATGTACTAAAATTTTTCATAGAGATTTTGTCTTAATCTTCACAGGATGCCATAATGATACCATAACTGAATTTTATTTTCTTACATTTCTGGAGGCTGGAAGTCTGAGATCAGGGTGCCACTATGGTTGGGTTCTGATGTGAGCTCTTCTCCTTCCTTGCAGGTGGCTGCCTTCTTGTTGTATTCTCACAATGCAGAGAGAGAAAGCAAGTACTCTTTGATGTCTCTTCTTATAAGGGCACCAATCCCATAAGACCAGGGCCCCACCCTCATCACTGAGTTACCTCCCAAAGACCCCATCTCCAGATACCATCACATTGGAGGGTAGGACTTCAATGTATTAATTTTGAGTGGACACAAACATTCAGTCCATAGAACTCTGAATAAATAGAAATTTTATGGTTTTTACCTTTGGGTAGAGGCAGTAGAAAGTTAACCTATGAGCTGAGACAGAAAACGGAATCCAATGGAAGGAACCTTCTCTTTGGAGAGGTGGTTTGGGAAAATGTGAAGACAATAATACAGTTACTTTGATGAAATAGCTGTAAAATCTTGCAGATTAGTGGACCTACAAAAGAAAAACAAATGATCTTAATCTTATTTCTATTGCTCAAATTAATGAAGTAAACTTTGTTATGAAAAGATTACCTGCAGAAATAATGCTATTATTTTTCATACCTCTCATTGTGAGTCTCCATTTATTTTGGGTTTGCTCACCAGATGTTCCTTTAGAAGGATCTGCAGGTATATTAAGGGAAGCTTTTGAAACTTCCTTAGGGAGTATAAGAGGAAATGGAGGAAGAGTTAAACATCCATCCCTGTGCAATTTTTGCTGTTCATCCTATTTGCTTCTCCTGTGGCTTTTGGCTCTCTCTTCTACTTGAAGACTTGGATTAGATAATATCCTCTGACCTATTATTTAAATTCATTATTTAGTCTTATTCCCACCCCTGGCTTCAATCTAGGGAGCTAGAGAAGGACAATGAATAGAAATTGGGATTTGTTAACACCCGTGGCTCTGCATTAATGAGGCAAGATTCTGGAGCTTTGAACCATCCCTGGCTCAGGAGGGGAGAACAGCAGTAGCTGCTCACTGAGTGTGTTCTGGCGGCAGCTCAGCCAAGTCACAGTGTAGTTCTTCCAGCTACCCCATGACGTGGATCACAGTGCAAGCTGCCAGAGAAACAGGCATTTCACAGACTTCAGCTGGAAAAAGTTTGAGCATTCCCTATTGTGGTGACGAGAATGGGGCTTACAGCAAACTTCATTTCAAATCCCAACTAAGCCCCTAACGAATTGTGAACAATTCATTCATGGCCCTATGGCCCAGGTTTTCTTTAATAAATGGAATAATTCTTCCCTTCCTTATAGGGATGTTGTGAAGATTAGATGTGATAATGCACTATGGAACATTTGCAGGCCAGAGCTGGGGAAGGATCCCATCTCCTAGCCGTATCTTTGTGGTTAACATCCTCAAATGGAGGAAAAATTCATTCATCTGCTTCCTCAGATTCCAGCATGCCCAGTGAAGCCCCTAAGTGTTGTAAGAGACAGCACGTGAGCAAGCTCCCTTCTCTTTTCTATATTCCATGTCACCAGAGTAGTAGGTGGCGGGCTGCTCTCTCCATGTCTCTATTCTGTGTGTCAGGAAAAACAAAGGTATGTTGGCTCTGAAGCAGATCTAGGACGCTTCTTTTTAGTTTGTTCCTTCTGTGCAACTGGAATAAGATAGGATATGGATTTCAGCTAGTGGGTGAGAAGGAGGCCTCTGGGCCCCTATCCTAGGCCACATGTTCCTCTCCAGCTTTCCTTAGATTCTTAGGTACTGGATATATCTGGAATATTGTGAACCCTCTTTCTCTTGCCATCAAGTTGAATTGCAACCACTATACTTAACTAAAAATATTAGCTTGGATCATATAAAACTGCTGATAAACATTTTTGATCAACAAAAGCAGTGATTTCATGAAGTTTAATAAAAATAAATAAAATGAGTTACCTCAAACAAACTCCCAAAGCATGAGGCATATTTACTGAACAGATTTTTTTCAGAAGACGGAGGGGGGTAATTTTCAGAGCGACATTCCCTGATAAACCCTTTTAGACCCCTCCCCCAATCCCATTCTCTAAGGCTGTTCTCACATCTCTCACCCCCTTCATGTCTTTCTTTCTCTGCCTCTCTCTACCATCACTTTTCCAGGCCCCCCAACCTCCATCTTTTAACCCTTATCTTCCTCCCATCCTGGGATTAGGCAATTTTTTTCTCAGGGAGAACAATTTGGCCTTTTTAGCTTCTTAATTTCTCCTCCTCATCTCTCACCCCACTCAACACAATAAAATCCAATAATTACAAAAACAAAGAATTCTCTCTCTCCACCAAAGAGGAGGGTGATAGGATTATAAACACTTATAATTTAATATATCTCCCTGACACATAAGATTTCAGATGGAATTATAAGCATCTTCCTATTTGTAAGAAGCATATTTAGCTAGAGGGGAAACAACAAACCTTTTTATTTTCAAAGTGTGAAAATTGCTGCCTCTCTGTTGCACTTTGTGTGATGAAACTTTATTAGCACAGTGAGAGAAGATGGCTGTGGGGCTCCTGAAAAATGACAAACTGTCATTTTTTTATGTGTAACGATTGTGGGTAATTAAAAATCTAACAATTTTAGAAAGAAAAATATATTTGCACATGGAAGTGTGTACAACACACCCACCCATATGTATGCATATATTCACATTACCTCATTGTTACAGGCTGAATTGTGCATCTCCCCGCCCCTCCATCCCATTCCAATTCATATGTTGAAGCCCTGACTCTCAATATGACTCTATTTGGAGATAAGGAGGTAATAAAGGTTAAGTGAGGTCACAACGGTGGGGCCTTAATCTGACAGGACTGGTGTCCTTATAAGAAGAGGAAGAAACACTGGGATGAGAACACACAGAAAAAGGCCATCTGTAAGCCAAGAAGGGGTCTCTTGCCAGAAACCAACCCTGATGGCATCTTGATATTGGACTTCTAGCCTCTAGCACTGTGAGAAAATGAATTTCTGTTGCTTAAGCTCCCCAGTCTTTAGAATTTTGTTATGGCAGCCCTAGCAGACTAATGCACTCGCAAGTCCCAAAACATCAATGGTGACCACACATATTCTAGATTTGCATGTACGGCAGCAGGGAAGACTGGGGGTCTATCAATTAAAGCCTCCAGCAACATGGGAACGTCATTGTACCTGTCTCATTTTAGGAGCATGTGGTAAAAAACATAGTCTCTTAAGTCAGGTTTTACAGATAACATGATGCTAGTGCTTGAGACTCTTGAAATACTGCTGTGTGGGAGCAGGAGAGGTGAGAGGTGGCTGTAACATTTCAACTAGTACTTTTAAGGCGAACTGTGTTGCAGCCTGGAAGGTTGTTCTGGACTTTAAAACTATCCTTATACCTGTCCTGCCCTACCCACTGGATTTATTTGGAGTACCCATGATTCCTCCTCCAGCCCCTATTTGGTAGAATCCTTGCCACTAAATGACTTTGACTCTGGGTCTCTTCTCAGCTCTTGAAGCTTTCCCTCCTTCTACCTGGCCATCTATGTTCGGCTTTGTCCCCTTTCTACTGGCCTGGCCTCTTGGCCAGGTCTGCGCGTTTGCATTCTGTTCTCCAGGCAACCCCCTGGATTCCACTCTGCTTTGCCCCTCTGCAGCTGGTATGATGTGTGATCTGGAGGCAAAGCTTTGGGTCCAGTGAATTCTTGGGACATCAGAAGTCCCAAAGGAGTAAAAGGATTCCAGGATCAGACATTCTGTATAAGGTCATCACCCACTTTCTCTGTGGTCTGGGGTAAGGGAGAGGAATCTGTTAATTAACACTGAGCAGGGGGGCTCAAAGGAAAAAGTAGAAGTTCCCAGGATGTCAGTTTCAAGTACAGAAATTTGCCTACCATCTTTCTCTTGAGGCACTGCCCTATTGGTCTGCCAAGGCATATTGTCATTTCAAGCACAAGATCCAACTAACCTTTTCTACCCTCTTCCCTTTCTGCCCACTTCTTGATCTGGGTGAGATTTAACATCAGGAGAACTGAGGACTCAGAAAGGCATCACTTCTTGATGACTTTTTGGGTTGGTCTTATGGTCTAACCAACTATTTACTCATTCAACAAATATTTGTTGAGCATCCGCAATGCACCAGACATTGTTTTATTTAGGCACTTAATTTATATCACACTGAGGTGTAGAAAGTTGTTTATCAGAGAAAGGAAGTTCCCTGGGTAACCTGGGGAAGGAGGTGATTTGCAACTTAAAATTGAGTGGTCAGGGATTTCCCTGGCAGTCCAGTGGTTACATCGCAGCGCTGTCACTGCTGTGGCCCGGGTTTAATCCCTGGTCAGGGAACTAAGATCCTGCAAGCCATGCAGAGCAGCCAAAAAAAAAACAAAAACAAAAAACTGGGCTTCCCTGGTGGCGCAGTGGTTGAGAGTCTGCCTGCCGATGCAGGGGACACAGGTTCGTGCCCCGGTCCGGGAAGATCCCACATGCCGCAGAGTGACTGGGCCCATGAGCCATGGCCGCTAAGCCTGCGCCTCCAGACCCTGTGCTCTGCAACGGGAGAGGCCACAACAGTGAGAGGCCTGCGTACGGCAAAAAAAAAAAAAAAAAAAAAAATTGAATGGTCAAGGTGGGTCTCTTTTGAAGGTGACCTTTGGGCAAAAGTTTGAAGGAGAGAAGGGAGTTAGTTGACCACATGTGTATCTTGAGGAAGAGCAATTCTGGGCAGAGGAAACATTAGCGCAAATGTTGAGGCAGGAGTATGTCTGGTGTGTGAAAGACCACCAATAAGACTACTGTAGCTGGAGTGAAGTGAATGAAGTGGATAGTAGGAGGAGACGAGAACAGAGGAGTGAGAGGGTAGCAGGGAGGGCGGTGAGCCAGATCATGAAAGGCTGGGCATGTACAGCATCATCACATATGGGAGAGATTGACCTTTGTTTTCATGCAGCTTCCTCCCGATTCTTAATGTGTGGTTCCTGAACCAGTGCATTGGAATCACCTGAGAGCTATTTAGAAATGCAGAATCTCCAGCCCCATCCTGACCCTACAAATCAGATAATGAATTTTAACTAGATTCTCTGGTGGTTGATACTTTTATTAACATTTGAGAAACTTCAGTAGAAATCTCTTCTATCATTGTAGTCACAACAATCATATCCACACTTTAAAATTTTGTAAAGGTGCCACTTTTGGAGTATGTGCTCCGGGGACCCATCCATATACTCCTGCCCTGGCTACCCCAGTTTATAGGGTATAGTTTGCACATCGGTGGTGGAGATTTGTATTCCTTCTTCCTTGACGTGGATTTGTGGCAGGGAGGCGTGCCCCCCAGCCAGGGAAAGTATTTTCTGGTCTTCTTTGCGCCTAGATGTAACCTATTCACTTGTTCTCAACAATGAAGTGGAAATGTGTGCTACTCTCGAGCCAAGGATTTTAAGATGATAATAGGGGATTCTCTACTCTTTTTCTCCATCCATCAGAACTACGCAGAGAACTCTGAGGCCATAGTTGGATGGAAGAGATTCAGGATGGAAGGTGTCTGGCTGCCTCAGTCATCATGTGGGAAGAAGCTGGTCACTGCTACACTGAGCTGTTATGTGAGTGAAAAATAAATGTTTATTATGTTAGGTCGCTGAAAATTAAAAGTTTGTTTGTTAGAGTGGATAGAATGATCCTAACTCAAAGATTCTGCAACTTTAGGGTATATCAGAATCATCTGGAAGGCTGAATAAAGCGCTCATTGTTTGACTCCAGAGTTTCAGATTCTGTAGGTCTGGGGTGGGGCCCCCAAATTTTCACTCCTAACAAACTTCCTAGTTGACGCTGATGTTGCTGGTGTGAAACACTTTGGTTTTTCAAATGTGAACTTTCTAATGAAATAGGGGACATTGAAAAGAGTGTAGGATTTAGAATCAGAAGACTTTGCTGTGTCACTTCTTAGCAAGTCCTTTAGCTCTGTAATGATGGGTACCTTTGTTTCTGTGTGCAGTTAAGCTTGGGGGTTAAGGGCCCATTCTGCAGGCAGACTGGGCTGAACTCTTGGTTCTTTCATTTACTAGCTGCGTCATCTGAGTAAAAAACAATTATAGATTAATACTGCTCTGGCTAATAGCCATGGGAGTGTGGGAAAGCTCATGACCTCAAAGGATATATCACCAAATAAAATATGTGAAATTAAAAGTAAACCAACTCAGCCCTACCGGGGACCATTTAGTGCTGCTGTATCAGTTGATTTTACCTAATGTCGCACTGTACCACATTCAGTTCAAAAATGGATATAGAAGGGAGAACTGAAATTCATTAAGCTTAATTTTGAAGGAATGATTTAACTGATACTAGTATCCCTGATTTTCTAATTTTCCCACCTTTCATTCTGCTCTTCCAGTCCCTGAAAAAAGTAAGCAGTTGATTTATGACCCAGGTATGACCCAGGTAGTCTTGTTTGCATTTGTGGGAATACTACTGAGCTTTGGGTGACAGGTCCTTGGGTCCTCTGCCTCTCACAGAAGGCGAGGGACATGCAGCTCTTTTCCTGGCTCCGCCTTTAAAAATCCGCCCCAAAATTTCCCTGTCACTTAGTGTTATAATGTAAGTTTAAAGGAATTTGCCTGTCTCTGTTGGAGTATTCTGGGCTAGGCTGAAATGAATTAACTTCTTCACTTAGAAAACTTGCTTCACTTTTGGAAGGAGTTACTGTAGGTCTTTCCAAATTGGACTTAGACCTTTTAAGGTGCCTCATATAAATTAAGCCTTGGAATTCTTCAGAGAAAATTGTGATTTGATAGCTCCTCTCATCCAAAGTACTATTATTAAATTACCACCCTGGATTGCTTCACTGACAGCTCTACTTCTTAAAATAGAGATCAGCTATATCCTTAGACACTAGCCTCAAAAAGCTGAATCTCAAATTCTAGTTTCCAAATGGTCGCTGGTTTCTAACAACTACTTTTCTGTTATACTTTCTAAGTTCACTTGATTTAGAAGACATGGCATGTTTCTTCTCCAAATATCTTTTGTGCTCAGTACCTACACATAATGAGTACCATTTTCATTTGCCTCTCTGTTGCTAATTGGTGCCTGGGCTCCCTTTTCTTTCCTAGGTGGTTTACATCTCTAAATCTCACTTCCAGCCATATTGATGTCAGGGCAGGTTTGTAATGGGCTTGCTTTGACAATGCGAATGCCCTCAGGTATAACCTGGATGGGTCCCACCTTGGGAAATGCAAAAAGGCTAGATATCTTCCTTCCCCTCCCGCTTTCCTTGTTCCCTCCCTCCCATGTTCAATCATTTATTTACCACCTACTCTATGCCAGGCTCTGCTAATTCTTGAGTGAACAAGGTGGACAAAATTATGAACCTTATATTCTAGGGGAATATAGGAGACAATAAAAAATTGAGCAGAGAAAACTGTTCAAATAGCATTAAATGTTCTGAAGAAGATAAAGCAGGGTACAGTGACAGTCATGTACTGGTCTAGAGTGTTCTGGGTGATAGAGAATGGTTAAGGAAGTCTTACTTGAAAAGGTGGTATCTAAGCTGACCGATGGATGATAAGTGAGTCACAGGAAGATCTGAGTAAAATGTGTTCCAGGCAGAAAGAAAGGTAAGTGTGAAGGGTATGAGTTGGGAGCCATTTTAATGTACCTGGGGAACAACAAGGAGATCATTGTGGTTGGAATCTAGTCAACAAGCAGTGGGAGGGGCATTGTCTGATGAGATTGAATCTGGCAGAGGTCAGATCACAGGACCTTAATTAGTGAATTCCTTTAAATCATAATTTCAGTTAAAATCTTGGTAGTTAAAAGGACTGAATTTTTTCATTATTTTTATTTGTGCAACCTGTTTAATTAGCTGCTTCATTTCCTAAATGGTGCTCTGTCTTAATTAGTGGGTGTTTTGAGAGAAAAAGCCTGCCTTAAATTCTGGTACCAGCATTCTTAAGTACTCCTGTTTCCCTCTCCTTTCTGTTTTGGGGACCAGGGGGAGGACAACCCATTCAACCCAGCAGATTGAATGATGCTGCACTGGACAGCCACTCAAAGTTATCTTTGTTGGAGTGATGGAGATTGGTTGAAGGAAGCTGACAGGGCCATTCTAGGAAAAGCAAATGAGTAAAGATTTCCTGAGGAGAAATTTCTAGTTGTCAAATGCAAAGAATTTTTAATTTTTTTGTGATTCTAGCAAATGTTTCCATTGAAAATGAAACATTTCTTTTCCAAATTGACTCAAGTTAATTTGAAAATAAAATGTGAACTTTCTAACGAAATAGGGGAGATTGAAAAGAGTGTAGGATTTAGAATAAGAAGACTTTGCTGTGTCACTTCTTAGCAAGTCCTTTAGCTCTGTAATGATGGGTACCTTTGTTTCTGTGTGCAGTTAAGCTTGGGGGTTAAGGGCCCATTCTGCAGGCAGACTGGGCTGAACTCTTGGTTCTTTCATTTACAAGCTGTGTCATCTGAGTAAAGAAACAAAACCTCTCAGTGACCCTGGTTTCTTACCTATAAAGCGGTGAGATGTTATTGAAAGGATTAAATTATGTAATTCAAGAAATGCATAGGGCACAATATCTAGCTCACGGTAAATGTTATTATTGCCATTATTGATACTTTATGTACTATACTAAGCACTTAATTTTAATTATTCTCTAACTAAAAATTTACCAGAATAATTAATTGACATAGTTTTAAAAGTCAAAATACAATAGGACATTTGACAACAACAAAAATCTCTTGCTCCCAACCCACGGCACTCCATTCCACTCCTTAGAAGCAACTCCTTTCAACTTTTTAAGTTGTTTCTTCTGATTTTTATTACCATATATCTAAATGTTGTAATTTTTTTTATTTGTATACTTAATTATTATCTGTAGACTTTTACATTGGTGAGTCTACTTCCCCCCCGTCCTCTCTTCCCCCAGCACTTCCTCTCCATCCAATATGGGTATATCCCAACATAGTTATATCAATATCATTACTATACAGAGACCATTTCCTGCTCAAATAGTGTATTCTGATTACGCCTTTTTTTTTCCAAACAACTTTATTTTTTTCCCCTGAAGCTGTTAAGTGTCTTTTTCTCTTTGGTGCATCTCTCTCTCTACATTGGTGTGCTTAGTTTTCTATTTCCATAACTATCATTAATTTTTCACAAATTCCTTATTAGAATTGTAAAACCCCATGGAATTATGTTTCCTATAAGATCAAACAAACGAGCTAATCTATCCGGTTTTGTTTTTTCTTTGGAGTATACTTCTGGAATTTTCTGTACTCTTTAACACTAGACTAGTTGTTAGCTTGACCTGGTACACATGCAATCTCTGAGGACCTCCATTTTTTGGTTTCCTGGGTTCAGTGTCTTCCTCTTTGGTTTGATTAAGCATTTCCTGCTGTAACTTCCTGAGAAAGTGTACATGGGATGCAGTTAGAGATGTTGACCATCCAAAAATGTCTTTGTTCGATCCTCACACATTGTTGATCTCCTGGTCAGGTAGAAATTGGAGATAATTATTCTCAGAATATTTTAATATATTTATTACATGTTTCATAATACACACACAAACATACATGCTTAAGCTCACATACCCATGCATATACTTTTACCTCAATGTATCAATGTGATGAAACCACATGTGCTTTTTGCTGTGTGAGCTTTTTGTTTGATCTCTTCCCTTTTGCTTGGGTATCTGGCTCATTCACCTACTAATTTTGGAGTTGTTTGTTTGTTTGTTTTTGTTTTCCCGTTGTCTTCTAACTCCGATGTTGCTCTTGTGGAGCCATACTGACACATTTAAAACATTCTACTTCCTTGTGTATAGTCTGTGATTTATACTCTGAATCTTTTAGAATCTTCTTTTGATCCCTGGTGTTCTGAAATTCATTGACAGTGTGGCTTGGTATGGTTTTTGTTTTGTGTCAATTCATATGCCAAGCACTTGGTGAGCCCCTTTAATCTGGAAATGCATGTTCTCTAATTCTAGGAATATTTCCTGTAACTGTTCTTTGATAATTTCCTCCCATCTATTTTCTAAATTTTTCCAGTTTTTTTCTTCCTGAAGCTCCTATAAACTAGTAGTGGGACATCTTAGGTTTTGTTGTTATTTATTTATTTATTTTTAACTCTCCCTAACTTTCTTTTTTTTTTCCTCCCCACCCCCTTTTGGGAGAAATCCTTAAATTTATCATTCGATCTTTCCATTGAATTTTAGTATTTTCTTATTCTCTATTCAATAAAAGCATTCCTTTTTATATGGAATTAATGGCTTTTCACTTCTCTGAGGCTACTAAAATATTTTTAAAATATTTTTATCTGTTTTCTTTATTGTCCATGCTTTTTACAATTGCTGTTTTCTTTTTTTTTTCCTTGTCTTTAGCTTTCATATTGGAGGTTTCACTCAAATAGCTGTTAACCTTGGTTCTACATTTTCGTTTAAGAGTAAGTTACTGTAAAGTTTAAAAGATTGTGACTACCCAATGTTGGTAAGGATATAGGGGAAGAGGAAATTTCTTGGACTATTTTGGGGAAGGTAAATTGGTACAAAATGACTAGGAAAAAGTAGCTTCCATATAAAGTTGAAAATATGGACACCTATGATGCAGTGCTTTCACCTTTAGGTAAAAACCCAAAAGGGATGCTTGTACATGTGCATAAAGAGATACATGCAAGAATGTCCAAAAGCATCAGTATTCATAATACATAGAAAATAGAAAAAATATGAAATGTATATCAATAGTAGAACTGATAAAAATGTGTTCTTATAATGGAAAAAATTGAAAAAATTTTTGAAAAAATTGTACTATAGTTATCTACAATGAAAAAAAATTGTACTATAGTTATCTACAACGATATGAAAAATGGACTATAGTTAACTAACAACATGGATAATGGACTGTAGTTGTCTGCAACAAAAAGGATAAATCTTACAAATATAATGTTGAAAACAATATATGATGGCAGTAGAGTAGATATATTGTGGTATTGTCATCCAAGAATATTATACAGCAGTATAAAACAAACTCTAGATGCTTCCAAACTCATAAGTCAATCTCCTAAGCATAATGTTGGGGAAAAGAGGCCAGACAAAAAAGAATATATGTGTTAAATATGTCCATTTAGGTAAGGTTCCAAAACAGGCAAAACTAAACCGTGATGTTAGAATACAGAATAGTAGTTATCTTTGAGAGGCAGCAGGAATTGTCCTTGGCCGTGGAGGGTGGAGGGTGGTGGTTTCTGAGTTGCTGGAAGTGTTTTATTTCTTGACTTGTCTAGTGACTACGTAGGTGTTCACTATGTGATATTTTATTGAGTATATTAACTTATGTTTTAGGCACGGTTCTGTATGTGTGTTGTATTTACAATAAAAATCATTTTTAAAAGAATGAAGAACTAAAAAAGACAAATTCTATGGCCATGTTCAAAGCTGGACAACTTGTAGCCTTCAGTGAAGATCTAATGGGCACGGATATAGAAGTTTCCTAAGGGGACCCTACATTTTTATATTTATTAACCTGTTTTCCCCTTCTTGGATCTATTCAACTATTCCAGAGAACAGTGTAACAATTACATTTCTGAGGCAGTATTTGCCTGGCTGCCAGCATTCCTAAAGCAGAATATAGAAAAGAGGTGGGGGTCGTGTCATTTGGTTGCCAATTTTAACTCAATCTGACTATTTTCAGTAACGTATCTCCCCTCCCCCAATCCTCCCTGTGTTTAGAATGTTCATGGTTCATTTTCTCCAACAAATAAGTCCTGTTTGTGCACTAGAGAATGCCTGGGAGTATAACTACTTCTAATATACATTTTCAAATAAATATCTTGTTTCAACCCTTTGCTTCTTGTCCCTCTTTTGGAGAATGAGTTACCACAATTTCCAGAGCTTTCCTGGTATTCAGTGTTTGAAATGCCTCATTTCTTGTTTGTATCCTTTTCCCTACCCCAGACCCCATGTGCACTTGACATTCAGATTTCTTAGATCTTCTATTCTTCTGTCCATAGTTTCACCTTCTAAAGCTCTGACGTTTTTTCCCATTTTTTTCTTTGTGGTTTGAATTTATGAGTTGAATAGTGCCTTCCTAAAATTCATATGTTGAAGTTGCAACCCAGTACCTCAGAATGTGACCTTATTTGGAGATAAGGTCTTTACAGAGGTAATCAATTTTAAATGAGGTCATTAGGGTGGGCCCTAATCCAATATGATAAATGTCCGCATAAAAAGGAGAAATTTGGACACAGATACACACATAGAGGGAATGCAATGTGAAGAGACATAGGGAGAGGACAGCCATCTACAAACCAAGGAGAGAAGGCTAGAAGAGATCTTTCACTTACAGTCCTCAAGGGCAACTATCCTGATGACATCTTAATTTTGAGCTTCTAGACTCCAGAACTGTGAGACAATAAATTTCTGCTGTTTAAACCCCAAGTACTTTGTCTGGCACCCATAGCAAAGCTAATACAATGATGAATTATTTGTCATCATTATAGTAGCATTTAATTTTTTTAACATATTTATTGGAGTATAATTACTTTACAATGGTGTGTTAGTTTCTGCTGTATAACAAAGTGAATCAGCTATACATAAACTTATATCCCCATATCTCCTCCCTCTTGCATCTCCCACCCACCCTCCTTATCCCACCCCTCTAGGTGGGCACAAAGCACCAAGCTGATCTCCCTGTGCTATTGGCTGCTTCCCACTAGCTATCTATTTTACCTTTGGTACTGTATATATGTCCATGCCACTCTCTCACTTCATCCCAGCTTAACCTTCCCCCTCTCTGTGTCATCAAGTCCATTCTCTACGTCTGTGTCTTTATTCCTGTGCTGCCCCTAGGTTCATCAGAACCATTTTTTTTTTTTTTAGATTCCATATGTATGTGTTAGCATGCGGTATTTGTTTTTCTCTTTCTGACTTACATCACTCTACATGACAGTCTCCAGGTCCATCCACCTCACTACAAATAACTCAATTTCCTTTCTTTTTATGGCTGAGTAATATTTCATTGTATATATGTGCCACATATTCTTTATCCATTCATCTGTCGGTGGACCCTTATGTTGCTTCCACGTCCTGGCTATTGTAAATAGAGCTGCAAAGAACATTGTGATACATGACTCTTTTGGAATTACGGTTTTCTCAGGGTATACGCCCAATAGTGGGATTACTGTGTCATATGGTAATTCTATTTATAGTTTTCTAAGGCACATCCATACTGTTCTTCATAGTGGCTGTATCAATTTACATTCCCACCAACAGTGCAAGAGGGTTCCCTTTTCTCCACACCCTCTCCAGCATTTATTGTTTCTAGATTTTTTGATGATGGCCATTCTGACTGGTGTGAGGTGATACCTCACTGTAGTTTTGATTTGAATTTCTCTAATGATTAATGATGTTGAGCATTCTTTCATGTGTTTGTTGGCAATCTGTATATCTTCATTGGAGAAATGTCTATTTAGGTCTTCTGCCCATTTTTAGATTGGGTTGTTTGTTTTTTTGTTATTGAGCTGCATGAGCTGCTTGTAAATTTTGCAGATTAATCCTTTGTCAGTTGCTTCATTTGCAAATATTTTCTCCCATTCTGAGGGTTGTCTTTTGGTCTTGCTTATGGTTTCCTTTGCTATGCAAAAGCTTTTAAGTTTCATTAGGTCCCATTTGTTCATTTTTGTTTTTATTTCCATTTCTCTAGGAGGTGGGTCAAAAAGGATCTTGCTGTGATTTATGTCATAGAGCGTTCTCCCTATGTTTTCCTCTAAGAGTTTGATAGTGTCTGGCCTTACATTTAGGTCTTAAATCCATTTTGAGTTTATTTTTGTGTATGGTGTTCTAATTTCATACTTTTTCATGTACCTGTCCAGTTTTCCCAGCACCACTTATTGAAGAGGCTGTCTTTTCTCTACTGTATATTCTTGCCTCCTTTATCAAAGATAAGGTGACTATATGTGCGTGGGTTTATCTCTGGGCTTTCTATCCTGTTCCATTGATCTATATTTCTGTTTTTGTGCCAGTACCATACTGTCTTGATTACTGTAGCTTTGTAGTATAGTCTGAAGTCAGGGAGCCTGATTCCTCCAGCTCCATTTTTCATTCTCAAGATTGCTTTGGCTATTTGGGGTCTTTTGTGTTTCCATACAAATTGTGAAATTTTTTTGTTCTAGTTCTGTGAAAATTGCCAGTGGTAGTTTAATAGGGATTGCATTGAATCTGTAGATTGCTTTGGGTAGTAGAGTCATTTTTGCAATGTTGATTCTTCCAATCCAAGAACGTGGTATATCTCTCTGTCATTTTTCCCTTGCTGCTTTTAATATTTTTTCTTTGGATTTAATATTTGATAGTTTGATTAATATGTGTCTTGGTGTGTTTCTCTTTGGATTTATACTGCATGGGACTCTCTGTGCTTCCTGGACTTGATTGACTATTCCCTTTCCCATATTCAGGAAGTTTTCAACTATAATCTCTTAAAATATTTTCCCAGTCCCTTTCTTTTTCTCTTCTTCTTTGGGACCCCTATAATTCAATTGTTGGTGTGTTTAATGTTGTCCCAGAGGTCTCTGTGACTCTCCTCAATTCTTTTCATCTTTTTCCTTTATTCTGCTCTGCAGTAGTTATTTCCACTATTTATCTTCCAGGTCACTTATCCGTTCTTCTGCCTCAGTTATTCTGCTATTGATTCCTTCTAGAGAATTTTAAATTTCACTTATTGTGTGTTCATCATTGTTTGTTTGCTCTTTAGTTCTTCTAGCTCCTTGTTAAACATTTCTTGTATTTTCTCCATTCTATTTCCAAGATTTTGGATCATCTTTCCTATCATTACTTTGAATTCTTTTTCAGGTAGGCTGCCTATTTCCTCTTCATTTGTTTGTTCTGGTGGGTTTTTACCTTGCTCCTTCATCTGCTGTGTATTTCTCTGTCTTCTCATTTTCCTTAACTTACTGTGTTTGGGGTCTCCTTTCTGCAGACTGCAGGTTCATAGTTCCCATTGTTTTTGGTGTCTGCCCCTAGTGGGTAAGGTTGGTTCAGTGTCTTGTGTAGGCGTCCTGATGGAGGGGACTGGTGCCTGTGTTCTGGTGGATGAGGCTGGATTTTGTCTTTTTGTTGGGCAGGACCTTATCTGGTGGTGTGTTTTGGTCTGTCTGTGGCCTTATTATGATTTTAGGCAGCCTCTCTCCTAATGGGTGGGTTGTGTTCCTGTCTTGCTGGTTGTTTGGCATAGGGTGTTCAGCACTGTATCTTGCTGGTCACTGAGTGGAGCTGGGTCTTAGTGTTGAGATGGAGATCTCTGGGAGAGCTTTCACTGTTTGATATTATGTGGTACTGGGAGGTCTCTGGTTGACCAATGTCCTGAACTCGGCTCTCCTACCTCATAGGCTCAGGCCTGACACCTGGCTGGAGCACCAAGACTCTGTCAGCCACCCGGCTTTTGGGAAGTCTGAGGTCTTCTGCCAGCGTTCAGTAGGTGTTCTGTAGGAGCTGTTCCACATGTTGATGTTTTTTTGATGTATTTGTGGGGAGGAAGGTGATCTCCATGTCTTACTCCTCTGCCATCTTGAAGGTGGTCCTTGTATAGTAGCCTTTTAGAAAGGAGCAGAGCAAATCTATATTTAACAGGAAGTTCTAACAGGCATTTTACATGTATTATTTCACTTAGTATAGGTGCTGCTCTATAAAAAACGTTTCTATCAAGGATAAGACAGATGGAGAATATAAATTGAGGTGTGCTGAATTCAAGCCTTAGGCTCTTGGTTACTCCACTAAATCTCTCTGAGCTTCAACTTCCTCATCTTTTAGACAGTGTTAGCATAGATCTTGTTTATGAATTTGATAGGCAAAAACTAAATATGTCAGTGAAAGTGCTTTGTCCACTGTCAGCTATATCCATGATAATTATACTTTTTATTCTTTAATGTAGGAGAGAAGCAAGGACTTATATTGGTTGAGTTCTTACTATATGCTTTATTTACATAATTTTTTTTTGATCCTCAACATAGCACTATTGAGGATTGTATAATTATTACCTTTTTAGAGAACTGAAAGTCAGAAAATTTGTCTTAGATTGTAAAGTCAGTAAATGGGAGAGATGGAGTTTAAAGGAAAACTTGGATGCCACCTTCATCACACATTTTCAGTTATATGCTCTGCAAGAAGAGATGCAAGTCCTATGGACAGAGGGTGAACCAGATCCAATGATACTCCAGAGACCAGGCTGTCCCATTATCTTTTTTTTTTTTTTTTTTTTTTTTTGCGGTACGCGGGCCTCTCACTGTCGTGGCCTCTCCCGTTGCGGAGAACAGGCTCCGGACGCTCAGGCTCAGCGGCCATGGCTCACGGGCCCAGCCGCTCCGCGGCACGTGGGATCTTCCCGGACCGGGGCACGAACCCGTGTCCCCCGCATCGGCAGGCGGACTCCCAACCACTGCGCCACCAGGGGAGCCCTGTCCCATTATCTTAAAGTACCTGGAGGTACTACATCCATTGGTTTGTGATGATTTCACTGATCTGGTACTTTGGTACTCAGTGTGTGGTCTATGGATTAGTAGCATCAGCATCACCTGGAAGCAAAATTTCTGACATATCCCCAGACTTCCTGAATCAGAATCTGCATTTTAATAATATTCTTCTTCTTCAGGAGATTAATATGCACAATTAAGCTTGAGAAACACTTAGGATAACATTGGGTGGCCTGAGGGCTGAATTAATATTGACTGAACCCTGTTCTTCAGGAGACTTATCTCTTTTCTGTTTGCTCATTGCCAGTTCTCCATGGTTTCCTGTTTTCAGTAGATCTGTCACTGGCATTTCTTACTCTTTTATCCAAATCCCTCAATGACTTACTAGTATATCTCTGCTCAGCTGCTCTTGAAAAAGTCCTTTATCGAGTACCCTCTGGACTATAGGCCTTTCTAGTCCCTCAGGCTCACTCACACCCTATCTTGCTGCGTATTCTATTTCTCTGAGTGTTGCTAACTGCATTGGATAATTTGGGGTCTCTCTTAGTTTACTACTTACCATGTCTATGAAATTTTCCATTCCCTGAAACTCTACAGTCATCTCTTCCTCATTAATGAAACTCCTCCTGAGGAAGAAATAACCCAAGGTTCTCCATGATGAGGAACTTTTAAAACAATTATTTACAAACTGGAGTAGAGCTTGATATTCCTGTTTAAGTTCTCACTTATTTTCTTCTATTTCATCAAGGTGTGGAATACCTGCATACCTTGTACCTCTACCATCAGTGTTTCTTGTTTTCCTATTTCATGACTCTAAGCAATGACCTTCTGTCTTCATTGCCTCATCCTTTCTGCATCCTGAAATGTCCTGTATGCCAGAACCATATGCTGTATGCCACTAAATGTCCTATCTACTGTACAGATTTGCTTCCTATTGGTTTAGGATAGGTAGTTTTTGTTTAGTGGTGGGGGTATACTGAATGAGCCCAGTCATCTTTATATCAGTGGTAGTTCAATTCTGACAAGAGAAGCTGTAATTATTGTGGGTTCTTATTTGGATCTGTTGCTGGGAAAGGTTACGCATACTCAAAATAGACCTTTGAATCTTCTGATGTTTAAAAGTCTTCACGTTATTTCCTCTGTCTAAAGAATAAAAGAGACAATACTGGCTGTGTTAGAAAATGAATGAATATTCAAAGGGTCTTCAGGGATAGTGAAAGACCTATCTTATTTAATAAAGAAGTCATTTTTAGTACTTCATTTTATGCTCTCCAGCCTACCTCCAATAACAGTACCTAATTAATGGGATTAAAACCATATATTTAAATTTCCCCATTGTACAACGCTTCCAAGTCCAGTTTCTGTGCCTTATACTTGATGTAGATTGAAAATTCTGTAGGCAAAGAGCTGGAACCCACAGAACAAAACTGAAGATTTATGAGGCTTTGCAATCCTTTGGAAAAAGGATCAAATATTTGTGAAACATCTTAAAGTTTTACTTTCATGCTCTTCTCCAAAGCTTGTTTTAGGAAATTACATCTTGAAAATTCAGTCCAAATACAAAAGAAAAATCCTTTCTCTTTGAAATTGTGTAATGAAATCTGGCACAGTTTTTATCAAAGGAAAATACCAGAGGCAGCCACAGAGAAAAGAGGTTGGGTTTAGCAGAAATAGAGTCCAGGAAAAGTAGTCCTGGTCTTAGGGTCTTGGTTGGGAGATTTGATATGCTGAACCTGGTTTTTAAACAATACACTGAGTTCCTAAATTCTATAAGGTTACAGCACACCTATCATTATATCCTTTCCTTTTTGATATTTCTCTGATCTCTTCTGCCCAATACTTCCATTACCCATCCCTTCTTCATCTTCTGTTTCCAGACCTTATCTCCTCCTCCTCCTTCATCATTACTTACCTCACATGAGATGCTTTGGCCTCACCCAGAATCAAAATCAGTGGATCAGTTTTAGCTTTTTGCAAAACACACCCAGATTTCTTTCTGAGCTAAAATTTCACATTTCCAACTGAGAATATAGCTCCTATGAGGAAAACTCTGACACTTTGCCTCTGGTGGAATTATGAAATTTTGTGAATTTGCCACAGGCAAAGCTTACTGTTTCTGCAGAGCCTAAACATCTCTATCTTTTTTTTTTTTCTGTCAAAAACCAAAGTTCATGATACTTTACTAGTAAAAAAAAAAAAAAAAAAAAAAAAAAAATCCCTGCAACATGTTTTTCATTAACGTGTTGCAAGTTTTTCTAAAACAGCAAAATTTTTGGAAGACTCTTTTCAAATGTCTTTGTTTTTCTTTCTGATCTGTAGGACAACAGGCAGCATGGACTTCCTTATATATTAACTGGGCACCTACTCTGTGCAAGGCAATGGTTTCAGTAGATATTATTTCTTCACCTCCCTTATGTCATTTACCTATTCTATTTGGGTGAATGCTTCATGTATTTTCCTGAATTCTCTTCCTAGCTAGCTAATAGTCTTTTAAAATTAAGAGAAAAATTCTTTTAAAGAATTGTGGAAAATGCATTACACTGACCTGACAACTTTCGAGCCAGCTAAAGCATGGTCAGACTTCAGGATGTTTGCTTTTTAACCCTGGTCTTTTTTTTTTTTTAAGTATAGTTGATTTACAATTTTATATTAGTTTCAGGTGTATAACATAGTGATTCAATATTTTTATAGATTATATTCCATTTAAAGTTATTACAAAATAATGGCTATATTTCCCCATGCTCTACAAGATATTAATTTTATACATAGTAGCTTGTGTCATTAATTTTATACATAGTAGTTTGTGTGTCTTAATCCATACCCCTACCTCCCCTCTCCCCACTGGTAACAACTAGCTTCTTCTTTATATTTGTGAGCCTGTTTCTGTTACATTATATTCGTTTGTTTTTATTTTTTAAATTCCACATATATGTATATGATAACATGTGGTATTTGCCTTTCTCTGTCTGACGTATTTCACTAAGCATGCTACTCCCTAGGTCCACCCACGTTATTGCAAATGGCAGAACATCATCGTTTTTTATGGCTGAGTAATATTATATATACACACACATCTTCTTTATCCATTCATCTGTTGATGGACACTTAGGTTGCTTCCATATCTTGGCTATTGTAAATAATGCTCCTATGGACATTGGGGTGAATATGTCTTCATGAATTAGTGTTTTTGTTTTATTTGGATATATACCCAGGAGTAGAATTGCTGGGTCATATGGTGGTTCTATTTTTAGTCTTCCGAGGAACTTCCAGACTGTTTTCCATAGTAGCTGCACCAATTTATAATCCCACCAGCAGTGTATGAAGGTTCCCTTTTCTCCACATCCTCAACAATATTTGTTATTTGTGTTCTTTTTGAGAATAGCCGTTCCAACAGGTATGAGGTGGTATCTCACTGTGGTTTTAATTTGCATTTCTCTGATTAGCAATCTTGAGCATCTTTTCATGTGCCTGTTGGCCATCTGTATATCTTCTTTGGAAAAAAGTCTATTTGGGTCTTCTACCCATTTTTTTTTTTTTTTTTTTTTTTTTTTGTGGTACACGGGCCTCTCACTGCTGTGGCCTCTCCCGTTGCGGAGCACAGGCTCCGGACACGCAGGCTCAGCGGCCATGTCTCACGGGCCCAGCCGCTCCGCGGCATGTGGGATCTTCCCGGACCGGGGCACGAACCCATGTCCCCTGCATTGGCAGGTGGGCTCTCAACCACTGTGCCACTAGGGAAGCCCCTTCTACCCATTTTTTAATTGGGTTCTTTATTTTTTAGATATTGAGTTGTATGAGTTGTTTATAAATTTTGGATATTAACCCCTCATTGTTCATATCATTTGCAAATATTTTCTCTGATTCCATAGGTTGTTTTTTCATTTCGTCAGTGGTTTCCTTTTTTTGTTCAAAAGCTTTTAAATTTAATTAGATGCTGGAAAAATGGACAGCTACATGTAAAAAATAAGATTAGATCATTTCCTCATACCATATAGAACAATAAACTCAAATTGGAATAAAAACCTGCATGTAAGACCTGAAACCATAAAACTCCTAGAAAAGAACATAAACAGAACACTCTTTGACATAAATCATAGCGATATATTTTTGGATCTGTCTCCTAAGGCAAAAGAAATAAAAGCAAAAATAAACAAATGGGACCTAATTAACCCTGGTCTTTGTGGGAGTCTTAGGGCACCCTAGAATACCCAGCTAGAGAGTAAGTCATGGATTACTGCTGGGTCCTAAAAGGTGCCCCATGCCTTTTGAAAATATCCTTTCCTGGTTATTGATACATTCATCACAATTTCCAAAACATTAGTTTAGCATAGGTTTTACTTGACATTTAGTTTAGCTTTATATTTAAGTAGCATAGCCAATTTTCTCACCCTCGCCAAATATTTCTCTCCCTAATCTTTCCTTCATTCCAATTTGAAATAAGATTTACAATGCAAATACTATGGGAGGAAGTACCATAATATGAATAGCTATCATTTATTAGGATCCTTCTGTACAAGGCTACTTCCTAGTTACTCCTTTAAACCTCATAACTACTCTCTGCAGTGGGTATGATTATTCATTATCCCCATGTCAGATAAGTAAACTGAGGCCTAGAGTGATTAACTAACTCACTCCAAATCACACATGGAGGCACATCAGAGCTAGGATTCAAATATAGGCCCTCTGGTGCTGGCAGTGCAATACCAGTGCTTCTAAATGGTGACTACAGTTTCTCCTTGGCTATAAATGACTTATACTATAGATATTTTGGGATCCAGTTTTGAAGGGATCCTGGATAGGGAAGAAGGCAAAAGAATGAGGCAACTACATGACCAAAGTGGGGAGGAGAGGCAGAATTAAGGAAAAGGTCTAGGAAAGAAACATATTCTGGTTAACATTGTTCAATAGAACTCATCCTGGGCATAAGACAGTATTGTTTCTTACTTGTTAAGAACAACTACCAATTACAGTAGTCCCCCCCTTATCCATGAAGGATACATTCCAAGACCCACAGTGGATGTCTAAAACCACGGAGAGTACTGAATCCTGTATATACTATGTTTTTTTCCTATACATACGTACCTATGATAAAGTTTAATTTATAAATTAGGCACAGTAAGAGATTAACAAAAACTAATAATAACATAAAGCAATTATAGCAATATACTGTAGTAAAAGTTAAGCGAATGTGGTCTCTCTCTCTCTTATTGTATGAATTTAATGACTTTTCCATCATAGCTAAGCACTTATTGCACACTGTGACCTTAACTTTTGTGAGAACAAAACTAGCATGAATTTCTCTCTTTCTTCACAGATAGATTTGTTCTCATCATAAATCTTGGCAATCTCAGCATACGTTTTTTTTTTTTTTCTTACGTTGAGAACTTTCACCTTTTCACTTAAAGGAAGTGCTTTTCGGCTTCTCTTTAGCATATCCAAATTGCCAGCATCACTACTCTTGTGCTTTGGGGCCATTATTAAGTAAAATAAAAGCTCCTTGGACACAGCACTGTGATACTGACACTGCAGCAGCCCATCTGATAACCTAGAGGGCTACTCAGTGACTAACGGACAGGATATTTCACAAAGGATAATTCACATCTTAGCCAAATTCAGTGTGCAATTTAAGACTTATGGATTGTTTATTTCTACGACTTTCCATTTAATATTTTTGGACCCAGTTGACTGCAGGAAACAAATCATGGAAAGTGAAACCGCAGAGAAGGGGGATAACTACATCCATGTGAATGGGCAAATGACATAGTAAATTCAATAGAAATGATTAGGGACCTTCGTTAGATTCCTTTTTCTATCATCCTTCACTTATATATCCTGTCTTCTAGAAGAATCAGAGGTGATAAGAATGAATTTCCTTTAAGTTGCCTGTCATGACAGTGCAATGCCTGAATGGCATGACAAAGGAAAAAATGGGAAACAGCAAAGCTGCGGCTGATTTGCAAACTCATTCATCATACCAATTAATAGAAGCTCTCATGACTCTAATGTTACAATTCAACTATACATTAAAAATATTTTTAATTCATTGGTGGGAAAAATTTCTAAGAATATCTATGTGTTCTGTATTTATGCATAGCGTGAGATCTAAAGGTTTTTTTTACTTGTTTTCCATCCCTGGGGTGAAATAGGTCCATCTCAACCTTTGCCTTGATTCTTCAGCATTTATTTCTGTGTGATTCTTTGTGCATTTTCTACCTCACACCCAGCGTTTGCAAGTTTCCTATCTCTGAGCAGCAATGCTCTTATTAAAGCTACTATTTGACATCGCCATTCTCTGCTGACATTCTTGGAAGCTGTTTGAGCAATGTTTGTACAGCTATACTCTGTTTTCCAATCAAGAGAGGATAGGGAATATGCTAATGAGCTTTCTGCACAAATCTAGAGAACATGCCCAGGTAAGGATCACGTGGCTTGAATTTCTATTTTCATTTCTTTCTGACATAAATTCTTTAACCAGGCAAATGTGTCAATTTGGGTACCATCAATGTCAGCAATATACTTCCTGTACTTTTTGGATTTTATTTTCAAATATTTTGCCAGAGGCAATTAAGGCAGAGTTTCGTTTTGGAAACACTGGAGAGTTCTGGCCAAAATTCTGCAGGATGAGAATGCCAGGCACAGAGTTCCCAACTAAATTTATTTCTAATGAAATATAACAACTAGGCATACAAAATGCTCCTGAGAGGCGTGTCTGCCACATAACCACCAGGCAGAGCATTACAGAACTCATCCACCAGCCTGGAGGCGTCTCAGATCTCCCTGTACCTGTGTGCTCACTGAGACAGGAAAGAACAGAGAAATTGTGTGACTGAAGATGAACACTAGAGTAAAGGGATGAGCTAGCATGACGGAGAGAAACTCGGGCAGGAAATAGGAAGTCACCAACTGTTGAGGTTTTAGAGGACCAACTTCAGACCCAACTGTGAGAGGCATCAGCAGAAAGCTAAAATATCAGCCCTGCTACTGGTAAAGCTGGATTGAAGAAGTTGGCTTTGATGTGAGGCTGTGATGAGCTTCCTAACACTGTACCTCAGAATTAGATGCACTGTACTAGTCATGGGCAGTGCTGGATAACTTCTGGTCTCCTTCACAAAGGCAGGGCTTGCCTCTATAAGATCGCCACGTGGAGGAGAAGGCTGGCTGAAAAAACAGAGAAAGAATGAGGAATGTTATCCTACCAGAGACCCCTCCGCAGGATGACATGAGGTGAGGCTCATGACACCAACTACAAGGTTTATCATAATGGCATCTTTTAAACTTCACCTTAAAGCCAGAACTGCTTAGTAGGGCACAGCCCACAAGGCTCTTTAAAACCTTTCGCATACCTACCTGTTTCTAGTCTTTTCACGTTCCTCCAGTCTCACCTTGTCCACTCCCCCTGACGTGAACTCTGTGTTCCAGTCATATGGAACTGCTTGCAGTGCTAGGAATGCCTCTGTGTCCTTTGCTTGGAATGCTCTTCCTATCTCCCCTTTCTTCCAGTGCATCCTCTCAGTGTGTACACCCCAGTTGTTCTTGGGAGCATTTCAATACTAAACTTAATTACCCTTTCCTCCAGAAAAACTTCCCTGATCTATGTTGGCTAATCCTTTTGGGGTTTCCATAGTTCCTGTGATAGATACTACCAGTTGTCTACCAAGTTGTACTTCTCCACTTCTTCCTCATTTATCAGAAAACATCATGGTACAACTAAAGAACTTATCTTCCCATACTACCTCACTGATAGGTGGCGGAGCCGTTTCTGGCCACTAAATTGTGGAAGGTTCTAGATAAAGCTTCTGGGAAAATTTTTTTAAAGTGACAGATGGACGGTATGCTTCTCTTTGGCTTTTGTCGCTTCCTCCTTTTTCCTGACATGTGAATATAAGGTGTGGTGCTAGTTATACCATTTCGTGACCATGAGATTGAAACTCATATCCAAAGGATGATGGAGTGAAAAGATAAAAAGACCCTGGGTCCCTTATGCCATAATTAAGCCACAGAATCAGCCCTGGGGTGACTATCCCCAGATTTTTTGTTAAATGGGCAAATAAATGCCTTCCTCTTAAAGCCACTGTTAATTGGGTTTTAGGTTACTTGTTGCCAAATACCTTTCTGACCAGTAAGTACCCATCATTGTGTTTTTAATCACCACTCATTCTTTGGTTCCATAACTAGTGTGTGAGCATTTTGAGATAAGGAACTGTGCTTTATTCATTTGTTTGCTCAGCACTGAGCAAGCTTTCTAGTACAGAGCAGGAGCTCAAAACATCTTTTTTGCACCTGAGACTTGTAATATTACTAAAAAAGCCAATATTCTCCTTGCTGATGATCATAACTATATTTATTATTAATATTACACTCATATCCATAAAGCCCATAGCTTTCAAGTAGCTGAGAATAATTCATTGCAATAAGATAGGAATTTAAAATCATGAGATTGATTTTTATGTGTAGATTTTATCAGCCTCAGTTTTATTTAAAACCTGTCACTGTTGAAGCTGATGGTGAATATTGGCAGCAATCCCAATAAATGAAAGAAACACAAGGTTAGGCATTTATCTTAGAAAATTACCTTCTTTTTTTGAAGTCAATGAATTCAGACTTGGGGGAGAACTTTAAATAAACTTAATTTTTAGCTTTATGTAGGGTATTGATCACAGGCCCCTTCCCCACCAAAAGAAATCCTAAATAAATGAATGCCTTTCCTGTTTGCTTATTGGTGATACACACATACATGATATAAAATCTTGATCCACATTTTGGGTTTGCTTTCTTTCATCAGAACAAGCAACCTGAGGCCTATTTTCCCTAAGACCAAGTCTCCTCTGTTTAAAAAGTAGCAAAAATAGCCTCGAATCTTTATCACTGGCCATGATTCACACTCACAACATAGTCATGAAGCGTGTGCTTGTGGGGTTAGTGAGAGGTTCCATCTTCAGTGAGGCTTCTAAGCAGGTTGATTCTTCCTTCCAAATTCACTCTCGGGCAGGGCACATGGAGCAGTGGCAGAAGCCAGAATCGCAAGATGCTGATCTCCACCACAAGCACACAAGGAGAGGGAGTTCAGATAAAATGCACAGGCCCAGCACTCCACAGGCGTTTTCAGTATTAACTACTCAATAATCAAGGATTGTACAGAGTCACTGCATAAGCAAAGACTTGGATGTAGTTAATAGGGGCCCTGACATAAGAAATTGGCATCTCAACAAAGATCAGAGCTCACTTAGGACAGGAATAATGAGAAACACACAGGTTGGATCAATGTAGAGACAGTTACCCTGGCCACAGTCTCTGTCTGAGTGATGATGAACTGCAATCTGATATTTGAATCTATTCGAAAGCATTTTAATTATAAAGTGCATAAAATTGGCCTTACATTTCTCATTACAGAATGAGAGATTGCCATTCTCAACAAAGTTTTTAGTCATATTTTTTAAAAATCACTCTAAGTTCTTTGTGTAAACAAGGTTCCAACATGATAATTACCACCAAGACATAGGTGCCTAGAGTGGGTCAAATCAGATGAAGAGGCCATCTTGCATACATATGTCTTCATGAAGCCCATTTTTCTATATATGCTACAAATTAATTATAAAAACATTATTGAGATTTTTGTTTATTTTTCTTCTAATCATTACTCTTGGTGAGCTGACCCCAATACATGGTGCAATGCATAATAGCTCTGAAAATCTGTAGTTATCTTAAATAAAATTGTTGGAAGATTTCCTATTTGCAGAAGTACCTGAAGCATGATTCATTGCTTTATTTGGGAAAAGTAGATTTTTTTTCTCCCAATGGAGTGAGAAAAGTAAGGGGCAGTGATGGATGGGAATCTTTTCTAGGGTGTTTTATTTTTACCACTTCCCTACATGATGGGTCACATTTTAAGGGTTCTGATATTAATGAGTCAGGGCAAGAAAAAACTGTGTTGCATGTGTTTGTATGTAGACATGGATAATCACCCTTTCTTTACACAGTATTACTCAATATCTTTTATTGTAGATCTGATTACAGATTGATTGATTTTATCTTTCTGCTGGGAAATAACCACCATCCTTGAAGGATGGAAGGGATGGTTACAATCTTAGAGCTGAAAAACCACATGCTTGTTAGAATGTGAATTAGACAATTATTTATTTTTACACAAAGTGTCATGCGAGTAATGAAATGAGTTTTCCTGGTTAATCCCTCTGACTTTTAGGGGGAAAATGGAGCCATTTGTGTCATTTGGATCCATCTGTGTCAATGTGCTATTGGTTCATTCTTTCAGGAGACACGGCAGACCTAGCAGGACAATCACACATGCATTATAATACCTGTCTGGGCTTCTCTTTTCCAGCTCCCACCTTTCTGGCAGACATTCCAAGAGCTGGAGTTCTGTTACCTTGAAGATCTCATAGGATTTGGGCCCTTTGCTCTCAAGTATCTCTCTCTTTTGCTTTATTTCTCTTTAGGCAACCCTTTGGAAACCCTCACTTTTGCAAATTCCTTCTTTTTTTTTATTCTTGCTTTTCCAGGGCGGCTTATGATGTCTTAATTAATGTTTTTATCTAGTCACTATTGTGACTGCTTTCCAGGGCAATGGTAGGAGGGGAACTTTATAAATGAAGTGATTATTCCCTCAAAATCAAACCAGGCAGGATTTAGCCTCCCTTTGTGTGGATGGACTGCTTCCTCAGGGGCATCCTCCAGTTGAAATCTGCATCCACGAACATTTCCTTGCATGTGTGTGTCGGAGGGGTCGAATCGCACAACCTGTTTACTTGAGTTGGTTGACACTGTTGGGATGCTGTTGGGTGGCCTCACAGCTGCTGTTTGGAAGCTGCCACAGCAGGGAAGAAACTACACTAAACAGTAAGGAACAACCTGTACCAAAGTGGGAAAAAAATGGTACAATTGACAAAACTATTCAGCCCCAGAAATAGCCACAGAAGCTGGACTGTAGCACCAACAAGCCTCCTCATTTGGAGAGTGTCTGGGGATAGTATGGCCTCATGGTTTTCTTTGACTTCTGCCACAGCAAGTTTTCAAATGGTATCGGGTAAAGGGGACACAGAGCACAGATTCACAGCTTCTCTGGTCCCCATCAAAGGCACTTAGAGCCCTGCATCTCCCAGTGATAAAGGTGATAAAGGTCCCTAGCCTGACAGGCCTCTCGGGCTGCAAACATTGAATGTGGAAACTGCATTTTGAGAGAACACCATATTTCCTTTGGCTTTACTTTGGAGCTGTGAAAATAATCTCAGCATCAGCAATCATCACTTAAAAGGAGGGAGGAGACGACTTACGTCATTGAGTGTTTGCTACATAGTTGAGTTTGGCTTTTAATTACAAAGAAAGGTCATGTGGTAAGAAAGTAACTGTCACTGCAGTGCCCCCTTCGCCATTGAGTTCTGCCAGTTTTGGCAAACACTACGTCCAGTACAAAAGCTCTGGCTGAGTTATTAATCATGTTTGTCAGGTAAGCTGCAGTAATCTGCTGCCGGGATACAAAGCCAAGTACAGAGTCGCTGGAAGGATATGATGATAAAATACTTGATACCTCTCATTTTCAGACTCTGCTACTGCTAAGGATTTTTTTTTTATCTGCATTTAATTAAAGGGGGTAAAAACGGAGAGAAGGGATTTCAATGTTGTCTCATGCTCTCAGCTGTCTTGTTCTCGTTTACAAAGAAATAGATGACGTGAAGGTTGGCAGCACTGTTTGGATGTAGGGCACATGGGCTGTGGGCTACAGAAGGAAGGAACCCAGGGCTCCTACAGACAGTGGGATGAAGAATACAGCTTTCACATCCAGCCAAAAGCCCCCTTATAATTTCTGTCTCTTTTCAAGGGGGCTTCTGATGTTTTATCAAACTCTGCCAACTGAGTTGGGGGGAGAAGAGTCAACACTTACTCACTGGCCATTAGAGATGGCCCTCAAGGTAGAATAAAAGTTCTTAACTGCCCTTATCTTCAGGAAAGCTCTGTAATCTGATTTAGAGCACGCAGCTATCATGTCCATGGTATCCAAGATTGAATAATGATCATCAATTAAGTTATTCAAGCACCGAGTACTTGAGAGGTCCTCTCCCTAGCCAGAAAAGCCTTAACTCGCGTAAAATGACCTCAAATAGTTCATAGAATTAAAGGGACTACTTCTTTCATCAGAAGCAGCAGTTCTCAAAGTGCACACCTTGGAAAACTGATTCTGTGGATGTCGAGGGCTCAATGGTAAAGAAGGTTAAAAAAAAAGTGAAATGAAATAAGCTTTTAGAATCTTTACTATGCTAACCAGCATTTCTGACTCTCCAAAACGGAGACACATGGTTAATATTTCATGGGCTAGGGTATATTTTATAGGGCACACTTTGGATAAAATTGTTCTACAGAATGAACATACTAAAGCCTTAAAACATCTTTCCTCTTGTTCTCTATGGCCCAAGAATTTTCACTCTGGAATTTAAACTTCTACTCTTATATCTTACCTTCATCTATAGTTTAAATGGTTAATCATGCAGTCTTTGAACTCATATCATCCGGATAATGTTACAGTGGTCACTTGCCATTCTTTTGGATGTCTAGCATCTGAATCCCCTGTTGACTGTGGGGAATCCCCCGTTGTGTGGCTATGAGTAAGGGGCCAGGAAACCTCTCCTTGTTCCATGGCAGGCAGGATGGGCTACGAATGAAGCTTAGCCAGTTAGATATTTCTGCCTTAGAAGGGTGAATCTTAAGTGTGTAGCACAAGGAAAAAGGGTGGATGAGACTGGAATTGGGGCAGCATCTAGCAGTGGTGATACTGTGAACATCTCTACTGTGAATAGTCTCAGGTTCCTGTTTGTTTCTAAGCTGGTTCATCCTGAATCTTATATCCACATATTTCAATAAATACCCTTTTTTTAAAATTAAGACAGCAGAGTGTTTTCTTTTACATGCCAGCACCAACTGACTGGCCCAGAACTCTAACTATATGTATCTGAAGTCTCTGCTCAAGACAAACACAGTAGAAAAAGATACCTTTGCTTTAATGCCTGTCCTGTCTTCTTTAGGAGAATGAGCCTGACTGAGCTCTCTTATCGGGAGTGTATATGAGCTGTATGTCATTGGGTGTTTACTGCTTATTCATTTTTTCCCCCTGAGTCTTGAACCTCAACTAGAAAAGGCCAATAATTCTAACATGGAATCCTCCAATACTCAATTTAACAAAGAATCTACAAATTACAAAAACGATTAGATTAGGTACCATGCATAGATTAATGTGTGTGCCTGTATTTGGTTTATGTTCTGGGTAGAGTCAACGGCAGAGTGGCCTGAGCCAGGAGACCTGCATTCCATGCCTGTCTCTCTCATTATATTAGTCAGGTTACTTCTCTGGGTAAGGAAGAAGAATTTGACAATGAGCTCGTTATTTCAGAGAGCTGGAATTTTTACAACCATGTAAAATCACTGATATAGTTGATTTTTCGGCAAACTAAAGCTCAATTTCTTTTTTTTTTTTTTTTTTTTTTTTTTTTGCGGTACGCGGGCCTCTCACTGTTGTGGCTTCTCCCGTTGCGGAGCACAGGCTCCAGACGCGCAGGCTCAGCGGCCATGGCTCACGGGCCCAGCCGCTCCGCGGCATGTGGGATCTTCCCGGACCAGGGCATGAACCCGTGTCCCCTGCATCGGCAGGCAGACTCTCAACCACTGCACCACCAGGGAAGCCCTAAAGCTCAGTTTCTTGAAAATGAAATTAAATGTGTAAATTAAATTTAAAAACATAGGTGGTGCAGAGCTTTGTTCCTAAAAGGAGAAGTAAACCAGATGATTGTTTAGCAAATTGAATTCTGCCAAGCTCTAGAATTCTGGTATAATGTCTCAGGGGCAGCTTGGAAATGGCAGTGGGAGGTTGGATTTTTGGACAAGGTTTCAGGTCCATCCCACAACCTTTCTTATTGTATTGGATTTAGATATTGAGCTCTTATTAAAGATTTATTTGAACAAAGGTTAGAAAAGCAGCAAATGGGGTGATCCCTAAGGGCCACTCTGGAAATCTGAATTAGCAAAGCATCCTCTATGATGCTCCTTAAATTATTAATTCCTTCCATTTGTTCCATCACACCCTCTGTTCTCTTTGCTCCCACGTGGAAAAACAATACCCTCTGAGGCTCCAAGACACCTTCCCCCATTTTCACAACTCTCCTGAAGAGCATGGGGTTTTAGGTTCTACCCTTTCTAAATGCACTCCCTGCATAGAAAAGGTATATTCAAAAGCCCCATTAATTATTAAGTAATGCTTAATAAACACCCTCAAGTGCTTGGTGATAAATTGATGCTTTCCAAACCTGGAACAGGAGGAGCCACATCTGTAAGAAACCGACATTCAATTGCAGGCTCTCTGCTAACCTGCTGTGGTCCTCAAATCCCTCTCTCCTGCATCCTTCTCCACCTTCCCAAGGCCCCACTCCCTCAGCCCCACCACCATGTAGGAACAGTTGTAGAGTAAAGGAAAACAAGGAGAAAAGCCAAAATAATACTAAGATGCCTAGAATTTTTTTTAAGTTTTGGATTTGTTTTCGACCCAAGCACACGTATTTTCTTATACTCTATGGTTTGTTGGCTCTGCTTATTACAAATTCTCACTCTCTTGGTATAACTACACAAGTCAATTTTCAGAGATCACTTGTCCCATAAAAATTGTGTTGAAAGTCAGTGGACTTTTGACCACACATACTCCAGGTTTAGCTTCATTGTCACCTCTTCCCAAGCATCTGCTTTTATTTCCCAGGATACGTAGTTCACCTCTGTGTCCCATAGCATTGATGCAAACTCCTCTGCTGGTATTTATCCTGCTTGCTGGTGTGTCTGAGTCTTTCTGTGTAGACTGAGTTCTCTAAGGGTAGGGACATGCCTGTCAGGTTCACAGCACTTCCATAGCAATTAGCACAGGGGAGCTTAATGCCAGTACTATAGAATGTGCACCATGGTGGTATATACCCTCACCTCACAGTCAACAGGATTTTCTGCCTCATCCCTCTAAAATCCATAGATGCACACAGCTCTGGGAGCCATTACCTCTTATCCAGTCCTCCCACGTCACAGAGGAGACACTAGTCTTGGAGAACTTAAATGACTCGCGCAAGGTCACACAGATAGGACATTCAATTCAATCAGATTGAATCACGGACTTCAATCCAGATTAGTCATTCCAGTGTACTTTTCTTCCTATCTCCCTACTTCTCCCCTACCTTTGAAGCCTACAGATAATTTGTGGCCAAAATTTCTTCAAAGTACTTCACAAGTAATATTAAGTGGCTACTCCCTGGGGGAAGGCTGGGTGGCTGAGTATCTTTAGTGAAGTTTTGCTGCATAAGACTCTTTTCTTCAGTGTCTTAACATAAAGAACACCATTATGCTAGTTCCACTTTACCTTTGGCCATTATTTTTTTACAAATTTCATTATGTGGGTGGCAAAAAAGGAGAACCCCTTCCTTCTCCTCCATTGGGATATGATCATGAACAACAAGCACAGTTTAAGTTGAAAGAAACAATGTAAATGTGTCCCAGAAGAAATTTTACAGTACCTGGCCCATTACCTGCACCTGGCTCTTTTAACCCTGGGTCAGGACTAATAGACATTAATACCTTAATTTTTAAAAATCTGAAACACTGCTATATTTTTGCTTAATTTTTTTACTTTTTTATTTTTAATGCTCTGCTATCCCTATAAATCCAGCCTATATATATGTGGCCAGCCACACGCAAGTCCCTGCACAGCAAGGAGAGAACGTTTTTATAGAGGGGAAAAGGAAGTTGGAAGGGCTATAAACGAAGAGTCTATGGCTTCTCATTGGCTGAGTCCTTGCCAGGAAAGAAGAGAAGTCTTTCTTCTTTCTGTTGCTCAGCTATGGCCACGGGGCACAAGAGCCCCCCTTTCTGGTCTTCCAACTCTATTTAACTGAAATTTCTGTTGATTATTTCTTACACTCTGTTGAGAAACAATATAGAACAGGAAATATAAAGAATAGTATTAGATTTCAGTATTTTTACTCTTCAAATGTGTCACAATTTCTTAGTTAATCCTTTTTGGCTTGATTTCCAAGAAAAAAAAACTGTAAGATTCCAAGCTTATCAGTTCCTCACCATATAACCTTAGTGTTCGTTCTGAGTCCTGAATCAACAGGGGCAGTTACTTTGAGATATGTGGCCTTTTACGTGAGCTGTACCTGGAATAAAGAAAAGCTATCACTAGATTTTATTAAAATAATAGCTTTTGGGCTTCCCTGGTGGCACAGTGGTTGAGAGTCCACCTGCCGATGCAGGGGACACGGGTTCGTGCCCCAGTGCGGCAAGATCCCACATGCCACGGAGCGGCTAGGCCCGTGAGCCATGGCCACTGAGCATGCGCATCCAGAGCCTGTGCTCCGCAACGGGAGAGGCCACAACGGTGAGAGGCCCGCGTACTGCAAAAAAAATAAAAATAAAAAAAATAATAGCTTATTTTTTTTTTTTTCTCGTTACCATCTAATCTACAAATGGTGTGCCTTTCATTGATTCAGGGTAAGGGGTTATTTTATGCAGCAGTACTCAGTGGTCTACACAGCTTGAGGGTAGGAGTGATGGAGAGTAGAGAGCAGAATTTCTAGGAATCCACACACAAAACCTCTACCTCAAAGTGCCTCCAGGGCAAGCATTACCCTTGGCCCAGAGAGCTCCCTGCTCACATCACCCTCTCCTCCATCACAAACACTGATTTCAGGGCAACTTTGCGTAGTTTCTCTCACTTATCAAAAAGTACCTCCTTAATCTTGTAACCCTTGATATTCTTTAGACAACCATAAACTCATTTATAATTAAAGATAGAGTTTTAAGTGCAGATAGGCTGGGAATGGTAAGACATTGATAAATTTAAGGCATACATGGAGATCAGTTTTCAAACAAGTAGTATTGCATGGGGGTGGGGTGGGCAGAGCATAGGAGTCTCAAAACCAGTTGAATGTGGTTCTGAATTCTGACCCCACTTTTTACAGCATGGCCTACACCTCATACATCAACAGGTTGGCTCAGGAGGTTCAGAACTGTCTTTACCACCCCTGCATGCGCGCGTGCGCACACACGCACAAGCGCGCGCGCGCACACACACACACACACACACACACACACACACACACACACCACCTTGTACTTTCCACCCTCCGATGAAACTGCAGTTTTAGAGCATGAAATGCCCAAGTGGGAACGAGGGGAAACAAGTCAGACCTGTGCTCACAAATCTGTGCTTGCTCTTTCTCGTCTACACAGGATACAGTAGTTCATGTGCAGCAGTTTGGTTGTCAGAGCTGGAGTATTCCCTAGGGCTTGGTGAACCTGGACCATTATTCAGGCATCAGTATGGTGAAGGCTGGGCAGTGATTAGAGGTGGAGAGAAGGGAAGGAGAGGAGCAAACATTCATGGAACACCTCCTTTCTGCCAGTGCCCATTACATCCATTGTTTTATTAATCTTTATAACTGCTGTGTCTTTATGTCAACTTACAATGGAGGAACTGAGGCTCGGTGAATGCAAACAATCTGTTAACACAGCTACTAAGAACAGGGATTCCAGTGTGATCAGTTTGATTCCACTGTAGCATGGAGCAGAAGGACAGCTGGGGAGGTAAGAAAAGGACTGCTGGCTGAAGTTAAAAGATGGCTGAAGTTAAAAAGGCTGAAGTTAAAAGATGTTTAAACCAGATTTTGGAAATTAGTGCAAGCTCTGTACCTCCCTGCCCCAATTTGAGTGCTCTTGTAGAATTCCTTCCCAAATTCTTACCTGTTCTTATTCATTTTTACTTGCTTTCATCTGTGTGGTATACTTGAGGGGTCAGGATGAAAGCAGGATTGGCATGTATGGAGTTTTGTTTGACACTGTGACCCTTGGGAAAAATATGGCACCAGACTTTCTCCCATCTCATCCCAATACGCCCATTTACTTTTAGTCCCTACCCTGTCCACAGGACTTTTCTACTTTTGCTTGCTGGTCTGTTCACTGTCCCCAGCACTTGCCTTGGCTGTGCTTGATGAGACCAGACTACTTACTCCACCAGGGCAGGGATTATATCTGTTCTGCCCACCCCTGTGGGCCTGTGACCTAGAGAAGGGTGTGGCCAGGAGTACAGTATACACTTGATTAAAATTAGGTCCATGGACATCCCCATCTGAGAAGTGTTTTCCTTTCTCCTCTACCTGGACAAAGTCTAGCCAACTTTAAGGCCCAGTTTTTAATCTATCTTCTGTGGAGCTGTTCCGTATTCCATATAGACATTTGCCCCTAATGCATTCATCTTTTCTTCTGAACTCAACTGTGGAAATTCCTCAAGTGATGTTTTAGACACTCTTATGATTTTGGGTAATTTACTATTCAATTCTTGTATTATGTTAAACTTTTCAGGCTATATGACTTATTTCATTACGAGATAGCACTTTCTTTGTGGACAGATACTACTTTATCCCCCAGGACACAATTCTTTGGCAAATGGAAACTCAATAAATATTTGGCGGTGATGTTTTCACCCATCTGTAAAATTACTGCCCAAATAGTCCTATAACAATTACTTAAAATAAGCTTGGGCTTAGTTTTTTCTTTATTTGTTCAGTTTTGTGTTTTGAAAATTTTTCATAAAAATCACCAAATGATAGTGTTTCACCATTAAGTATTTTGAGTTAAACATTTTGAGTTAAAATTTTGTGGTTTTGGAATGGTCTTTACTACCAACATTTTTACCTCATGAAGATTCAGCTTAGAGTGGAACCACAGTTTGTGCACAAGGCTGCAATGAGGTAATTCTCCAATTAGCAACGACAGTAAGAAAACAACAAAGTGAATCATCCTTGCCAAGTATGAAGAGATTACATGTTCCCATTTATACAATTTCCTTTATACAAAGGAAATACTAAATATAGATGCACCCCCATTGAGTTGCTGCATCAGAAAGAAGAGAGAAAATGCACACGAGAGAAGGAAATGGGGATGGGTACAAGATCTGACAAATCAGAAATTTCTATAGAGCATCTTGTCTTCCATGATCACAAACTTCCTTGACTGAATTCTGCCTCCTTTCTCAAACGTTTCCCAAGCAGCATACTGTGGGCTATTTTGGGGAAATATTTGCACAAAATATCTAAACCTTATGTTTGCTGACAGGCTATGAAGTCTATGTTTTTAGTAAGAAAATTTCATTTTACACTAGAAATTTCTGATCCAACTGACACCCCTGCTTCCCATGAATCTTGAAGAAACAGATGGAAGTGGGAACCTGATTTTAACTGAGATTTAATCCTGCCTTAGGAATAATTTTTAAAATCTCTTATCAATATTTCACTAGCTTCTGAGGTTTTGGTTTGAGTAGACCAGCTCCTGTCAGGAAAATCTGAAAGAGAAAATCACAAAGATGAGAGACTGCTTTTAATGAATAGCAATATATATTAAGTAAAAATCAGTTTCGCCAAGTGAGTTCAATCACTTATTAAAAATGATGATGAACATGAGAGTATGTCTGTAAAATATGACACAGATGATAGTAATACTGTTGCTACCATTAGTACATTTCCTGAGAACATGAAGCAAATTGCATCTTGACCATCTTGTTCTGTAAATAGGCTGCCTTTGCCCTATTTAAGCCTGGGCCTAGTGGCTTCCTCTTTCCTGACCAAGAAATCTTTTACTACCTGAAGAAGAGAGGTTGGGATATTTGGTGGGCATGGACAACATCAGTGGAAATTCAGACCCTGGAGTGTTTTGACTAGTTGGATCTCAGCAGGAAAATCTAAGTTTCTCCATTGTATGAAAGTAGTTTAGATAAAGGAGATGAAATGCACTTTGTTGCCCTTTCTACACTCAGGGCATTAAGGCCTGGGTTATGATTCCTTACTATCATTGATATTGAGAAGTTAGAGAAAAAAAACAAAAACATGGACACATTTTTTTCCCCTAAATGTTGAAACTCAAGCGGGACTTTTCCCTGGGTCCCCTGATGTATGTTCCTTTTGTCTTTTCCAAAAACGCCAATCATCTGACAATTTTATTTAAATCTCAGTCTATCTGCTTAGAGCAGTTGACTAGTAAATCTTAGGAAGCTAATACCTACATGTTATTCTTTCAAAAATACACATACTATTTTGGAGACTTGAGCAGGCATTATGGTAAAACTATAGATTTTTCAGAGCTGGAAGAAACCTGAGAGGATATTCAGTACAATCATTCAATTTTATAGATCATTAACAGCTTATATAGCCAACTTTGGCTCATGTTTTCATTTACAGAATTTAATTTGAGGTAGACTGGGAAGATATAATTCTCATTTTATACAGGGAAAGTGTACTTAGATTTCAAATGACCTTTAAAAAACTGAGACTGCAGGTTAGTTTCAAAATCAACTTTAGAACCAAGGTTTCCTGCCTTCTAGGCCAATTTTCTTCCTATAGTTGTATTACCTATGCTGGGCCCAGAGCAGCACATTTCTGGCCCTTCATCTCAAGGACCAGATTTCAACCAGTCCACCTAGTTGTCCTCAGGCTTTGCGTCAGAGCTCTCCAACTTTTGCCACTTTACTGTCCCAAGCTCAAAGAAAAATGTCATAAACTGCAAGTTGAAGAATAGGCTTTTCAGTAAGCGTGTCCCCAGAAAAGGACCAGCATTTCTCTGTCGTATGTTTTATTTAGCCCAGAAGAAAATCCATCTCCTCTGAAGCACCTTTGAAACCTTCCTTTTAGTAGTTTGTATGGACTTCTTTATTTATTCATCCAATCTTTGTTAATAGACTAATATATTGTCCGTCCTGCATTGTTACTTTATTATTTCAGACCGTTCTGTTTAGAATGCTTGCTAACATATTACTCCGATAGATATGCTTAGGTGTTTAGTAAATGTTGCTACATTCCCCAAAGGATATTAAACAAACACATATAGAATTGTGTTGATTACTTCAGAGGTATCTTATGTTTTGGATGGAAGTTTTGGATGGAAGGAACTGTGATTGGTCTTGCCATGAGTTTTCTCACATCTGTACTCCACTCTTTCATCCATCACAGTAGCAGTCATAAAAGCATAATTAAAACGTAGTGGTAATTCAAGATTGTATAAGTACATACAACTTTGGTGGCTGTGTTGACGTCGGGATTTCCCATGAAATAAACTACCAAAGCAAAACCAACATTGAAAATACCTTTGAAATATCACATTGAGTTAAATATAAACCTGGAGGGTTTTAGTAAGAGATTTGCCTAAGCCATAGTTTCTCAACCTTGGGACTGTTTTGGGCTAGATAATACACACTGTTGTTGGGGGCTACCCTGTGTTTGTTTCAGTGTTTGGATGAAAGAGTGGAGTACAGATGTGAGAAAACCTCGTGAGAAGACCAATCATTTAAGTATCATTGCTAAAAATTTACTGTTTACCTGCTGTGAAAATTTGAATGAAACAAGTAAATCATACTGGGTAGTTGACTATTATTTTATATTGTCATTTTTAGATCACGCATATTATTTGGATTGAGAATATATATGCCTAAATAAATTAAAGAGCTAACACTGAGATTTAAATAGCTAATAGTAATGTTTATGTAACATTAATATAACTGGTACCCAGTTTTGCATCTGAGGTATGTTTATAGAAGTTACATACAGAATATAGAAATGCTTTATACAGCATGGACCTATTTGAATGAGGGAGTTGGAAGGTTCAGAGAATGAGATACACAGGATTTGTGAGTGGATAGAGTGACTGTGTAATTTATCACCCACACCAGTGTTCCTTTGAGAATGGACCACTATTTATAGCTAATCCAAAATAACAGTCATAAACAGCTCTTTGGGGCAAGCCAAGATGCATGGTCACTCTATTCATGAATAATGCCTCAGATTTGGAGAAAATAACAGAGGATGATACTGAATTTAATATAGTACCATCAGGGATTTAATACCTAGAAAAATATTTTTTAAATTCTTGGATATAGAAAGACTCCCCCAACACAGGCAAAGGCCACAGCTTTGGAGATAGAGGCTTTGGTGCTAACGAGGGTGCCTTGTCTGCAACAGTAAGTTGCTTTGATGTGGCCTTAATAGTACCTTGGGCAGGGATTGTGGCTTTTCAGCAATGGACTTTACCAAAGGAAGATGAAACAAGAGAGGGGAAAGAGCATGTCCCATATGCTATTTGGGGGGACCGTTTGAGAGCAGTGGGAAGAGCTCCCTAGAGAGTTGGGAAGAGCCCCTGGCTGAGGAATAAGGAAAGGTGAATGGAGGTTTGGAATGAGGGTCAGAGTTCACTTATACTTCTGCAAGCAAAACTAGAGCAAATGTATTTACTACAGATACTCTTAATTCAATTTTTATCCTTCTAGTGATTTGCGGGGAAACCCTGGTTATACTGGGCAGATGATATGACCTGGAAAATGTTAACTGATGTTCCCCACATGAGATGACCAATCTCGAGCTTTAGGAAAACTTCTGTGCAGAGAGCCAGAGGACATTTAGGAGAGGAGCAGTCTAAGGCAGGTGGCCACAGGGCTGTGGGCCCAGAAGAGATGGAGGCCATTTCAGGAGAATTCTGAGGAGATCTAACAGAGCAGGGACTTAGGATTAGAAGCCCGGGAGAGAGGCAGTTTCAGCGTGAAACATGAACGGGAACTCATCTGAAATGGAGACTGTATGTCTGTAATGTTGGTTCCTGGACCCAATTTCAACATGTTGGAGAGGGAGGTCCCCACACATGCAACAAGCAATTTCATACAACACCTGGGTGTCCTACAATTAAACTCAATACTGACACTATCTACCCAGAGACAGCATCAGATTCCACAAGTAAAGGGCTCAGTCCTACAAGACTGCCCTTCCTCACCCCTACTTCAGATGCTAGTCACAAGTTTGTGTTGTCAGCTGTGCTTCTGACCAACAACCTCCTCCAACTCAAGATGCCAGTCACAAATCCAGGTTGTTACCTATATCTAACCAACTGGCTATAAATCAGAGGTTTCCTCCTTGGGTTCAATTAATTTGCTTGAGCGGGGCTCGTGAAACTCAGAGAAAGATTTTACTTACTAGATCACTGGTGCGTTATAGAAGGATATAATCAGAAACAGCCGGATGGAAGAGATGCACAGGACAAGGTATGGGGAAAGGGCTCTTCAGGGCCCTCGTTGAACTTGCTACTCTCTCAGCACACCCATGTGTTCACTAACCTGGAAGGTCTCCAAACCCAGTCCTTTTGGGGGTTTTATGAGGTCTTCATTACATAAGCACGATTGATTCAAACATTGCCCATTGGAGATTGATTCAGCTTCCAGCCCCTTTTCCTTCCCTGGAGGTTAGGAGTGGGAACTAAAAGTTCCAAGCCCCCAATCACATTGTTGACTCCCTTGGTAACCAGCCCCCATCCTTACGTGCTCTCCAAAAGTCACATTGTTAACATAACGAAAGACACCTTTATGGCTTTCATCATATAGGCAATTCCAGAGGTTTTGAGAGTTCTGTGCCAGAAATGGGAGGGAGACCAAATATAAATTTTTTATTACAAATCACAATATCACAATGCCTAATCGAGGCTTTAATTGTACATAAGGGCTATCAAATATTCCAACATCAAATGTTAATGTAATAATCTCATTATGGAGATTTGTATGGACAGCTCATACAATTTATATGAGCTCTACTGTGTACTGATTGAGCAGTTCCTTGAACGCATCCAACGGTTTTGTGACCCTTACCTTTATTCATTCTGCCTCCAGGTCCTTCTCCCATCTCCCTGTTCCTCTGGGAATTGGTGGCTTATCTTTCAATAGTAGCCCAAGGTATACCTTTTCACTGGAGACTTTTTGATGTCCAGGAAGTACATCTTTGAGTTCCTCGTTTACCTTATATAGAGGTTCTAAATGTTGGAATGTTTGACTTTTGAGAAAGACAATTTCACACATCAGTCACGACATATACCGCTAACAGTTCAGTGTTATGGTGCTGGTTTAGCCTAGAGATGTTTGAGCAGGGTTTGACTATTTTGTTTCATCTGCTCTTATCACTTTATAACAATGAGAAGAAATGGAGAGGCAAAAATGACAGTTTTATAAACTTTATTTAGTTGAAACCAGGTTGAGATTTACTAGTGTATTGGCTGATAATGGCGAAACTCAAGCCTCCACTGGATGTTCATAGGATTCATCATTTGTGGACAAGAGCACAATTTTTAAAAGCACATGGAATTCTGGATGCATTTTCTTTAAGAGTACGCCATTGGTACGTTTTACTTAAAAACACTTAAATGAACCTTGCTTTGGATGTTAGTGGGTTTAAAAGGTCATTGTGGTGAATGCCAACTAAAGACTGTTGCTAGCCATCAGGCTCTACAATGATTGGGTCATTAGTCACTGCAGTAAGTGACCTCTAACACACCCTGTGAGGTATTCAAAGTGAAGATCAGGAATGAGGCACTCTGCTCTGAGGAAAATTACTAGAAGAGGCCTTCTGATAGTTAGATATTTTCAGGAAAAAATTTTATGAAACCCATTTCTTACAACTTCTCATACCTAGAAAAGCACTAAAATCATCAGCGGAGACATCTGATCCTCATAATTAGCAGTAGCCTTCTACAGAGATGTGTGCTTGACTGTGCGTATCCCCCTTCACCAAATTCATTTTTATATACTGACGTCCCAGACCACACGGCTTTGGAACAGTTTCTCAGAACCACCTGAGAGGCTATTTTCTGGGCTATAGTTGTCAATAAGACACTGAGCAAACTCACAGCTTTTATGTTTATGTGTGTGTGTGTGTGTGTGTGTGTGTGTTTCAGTCAACATGAAATAAGTTTGAAAACAATGCTAGGTCAAATCAAGTGTGCAAGTTTCTCTTTTACTACAGGCCTTTCAGAGCAATAGATATGCTGATGTTCATGGTGATTCTGCCAGGGAAGATGAATGTTAAGCATTTCCAAAATATGTTTGACCAAAAGATTTTTCTTTTTTTTTTTTTGGGTAAAGCCAATTTTACGATTACAATTTAATGAAACAATAATTTGGGGAGAACAGAACCTGCTCTCCAGGTATTTATTAGGGGTTCTTTCCTCCCTCCCTCCCTCTTCTTTGCTCTTTATCCCTGTCCTTCCACCCTTCCACCCTTCCTTCTTCCCTCCCTCTCTCCCTCCCTCCCTTCCTTCTTTCCTTCCTCTCCCCTTCTTTCCTTCTCTTTCCCTTTAAACCACTCTCTTTTTACCCCCCTCGTTGACTCCCTCCCTCCCTTCCTCTCTCTCTCTCTTCCTTCCCTTCTTTTGTGAGTTCTCAAATTTGCAAATACCTTTATCACATATGCTATTTGTTATAAAATACAGTACTCTTTCCCCATGTGTACTTTATATTTTTCCTCATTGGAAAAAGTATAATGAGTCTATCCATTAGGAAGTTCCACTCTTCAAGTCACTGAAAACTTTCTTATTTTGGCTAAGAAATATCATTTTACCTAATTTTCCTTCATTTTCTTTTTACTTCTGTCACAACATGATCAGTTGGAGTTTTTTGTTTTTATTTTGGGGAAGCAGGGGGCATTTTTTCACTTAGAAATAAAGTCTCTATCGCATTATATCCCAGGATTTAACAACCAGGAGGTGGTAAGCAGGGGAATAAAAGCCTCATTGAGATGTGCATAGGTCCTTAGTAGGCTTACTCACTGGCTGAATATCTCGTTTCTGTACACTCCGGGAATGCAAATTCATTTCTTAATAAAAACAATGACATGTTACTATTGCTCAAGTAGAGCTACTTCCAATTAGTTGAAAGAACTTTTCTTTCTAGGAATGTCAAGGGTTTCCTGTAGTAAGTTTATACTATAGTTTTACCCTATAGTCTTTGGTGAGCTTAGTTTTTTTTTATCTGCCCTGAGACAAGATCCTATTTTCAGACACTGGCCAAATTGCTTCTGGACTTGGGAAGCTGAGAACTTGACTCTCTATCTGTAATGACTTCCTGGAAGACCTACCAGCAGCTAGTCCCTCAGTGGACAGCACCTCCCCTGCCACATGCCCCCTCTGTCCATGGCCTCACCATTGCCATCCGCCCAGTAGACTACTCCATACCAGTGCTATGCTGGACTCTCAACATTTATTTCTTCCTTGGAACTCAACACTGAAGGCCAGAGTGTAAAAGTTGTTGGCTCTGTAGGCCAGAGTTTCTACCACAAGTATTCAAGTCTACCGTTGTGACATGAAGGCAGTTATAGACAATTTGTAAACAAATGGGTATTTCTGTGTTCCAATAAAACTTTATTTACAAAAACAGGCCATAGACTGGATTTGGCCCACAAGCTGTAGTTTGCTGACCCTCATTCAAAACCACCCTCTGAGGTAGGTACTGTCATCTCCATCTTACAGATGAAGAGACTGAGGGGCATTGAGTTTAAGATCCAGGATCATCATGTTGGTTAACAGGGGAGCTAGGATTTAAACCTAGGCCAGCCTGGTGGAAAAGCTCATGTTCTTTCTACCTTATAATCTTGCCCTTGCACAAGCGGGTAGGAGTTACAGGTCTAGAAAGGAAGGGGAGAGAGCTTATATCCAGTAGGAGGAAAAAAAGAAATCAAAGGCACAAAAGGTCATGGTCCATTTTGGTGGCAATAAGTAGATGAACTTGCCATAAAAGGGGCTACTGCAGAAGTGAAACAGAAGGTGTGTTTGGGGAGGAAGGCACATGTGTCGGTTAGGATCATGTTTGTCTGGGAGTAGAGAAAACTGATTAACAATGGTTTAAAATAAAGATATGTGCATGAGGAATCTGGAGATTGGCAACCTGGAACTGGTGTAGCATCTTCACAGTGCCATCAGGAAACAAAGCTTGCTCTGTATTTCTGCTTAGCTATCCCTGGCATATGTCTTTAGTCCATAGCCTTCCTGTCTCATGGTTATATCAAGAAATAAGTACAGCATCAGGCCCACATTCCAGATGGTAAGATGGGGGAGGGATAAAAGTTAAAACATGATTTCAGCAGAGTCTTCTCCTTTTTAAAGGGCTTTCATGGAAGTCCCACCTTGCAACTTCTGCTTACACATCCTTGTCCAGAAAGTGTTACATGGCTACTTCAGCTGCAATGAAAACTAGGAATTGTGTGAGGCTAGCTGCTTAAAACAAAATCAAGTTTCTATTAGTAATGCATAATGGATGGATATCTAGCATTGACTGCCCCAATATAAATATCTAGAGAATGGAATGTAAAGTATACACACATACACATAATCCCTTGAAGAGAAAGATAAATATGCTGTTGGGTGAATAATGAGTTAGATGCAGATATATCAGAATGAGAAAATATAGCTATGAGATTATTGCGATTGTTAGTGAAGACTTAAGGTGGATGGTATGCTGGGGGCTAGATCATGAGTTTTTTGAAATTAGAGGGCATGGATGCACACTCTCTAGAACATAGCATGAAGCCTGGCTGATAGCAGATGCTCAAAAGATGAATGATTGAATAAGTACAAGGAAAGGGAAACTCAAAGGTGTGCTGATGTCTCGATGAATCAAGATGAATGGGAACACAGTGGAAACTTGAAGACAAATAGAGAAGGAATGAATTTGGAGTTGTTTGAAGATTTTGCTCAACTACAAGCAAATACTAATAAATTTGTTTTAGATGTGTTGAACTGTGCGATAGAGCCGATGTTTGGTCCTTTCTCACCTTCCTTGTAACTTCCATTCTCCTTCTTTTGGATGCCCCATTCTCCTCTGACCTGGTTTGCCAGTGTCCACTACCTGAAAACTTTTGCTTATAGAAGTTATCATCTAAGTAGGGTATTAGTGATGGCTTACCATTAAAACCCTAGGGCAGGGGTTCCCTGGTGGCACAGTGGTTGAGAGTCTGCCTGCTGATGCAGGGGACGTGGGTTCGTGCCCTGATCTGGGAGGATCCCACATGCCGCGGAGTGGCTGGGCCCGTGAGCCATGGCCGCTGAGCCTACGCGTCCGGAGCCTGTGCTCAACGGGAGAGGCCACAGCAGTGAGAGGCCCGCGTACTACAAAAATAAAAAACAACCAAAAAACCCTAGGGTATTATCAGAGATAAAAATAACCAGTTACCAATTTCCATGCATCTCTTCCCTCATTTAATTCATTCCCTGGCTGCCACCTTCACATTTGGAATAAATAATCAGTAAAGAAAGGTCAGAGCTTCAAAAAGGCCTTGGTTGCTATGAAGATGAATTCACACTATGATATTGATAATAAGAAGAGGAAAAAAATCCATGACCTTTGGAATTCTTTATACATTAATTTAACAAGTGTTTATTGAGAGCCAGTCATGTGCCAGATACTGTGCTGGACACAGAAGATCCAACAGGGGCACAATAAAGACATGGTCATAACTCCCACATCTGGAGATCTAAAAGCTTGGCTTAAGAACTGGGATAAATCTTAGCACCAAGGAAGCTTTTACTTTTTCATTTTATTCAAATGCTTGCACTAACCACCAGAAGTTTTGTGTATACTCCTGTGAAGGTTACAGGATGATCTGTTCTCCCTTTCACAGGCCTTTCCTTTAAGGTCAAGTTTTATGATTTAATATTTCTTTAGCACCATGGGCTTGGAGGTGATACAGTAAATGGAAAATAATCATAGTTTTTGCCTTGTAGCCTTGAAATTTATTAAATATTATTGTCTCTCTTTGTACTCGGAAAGTTTAATGTCCTGAAGCCAAATATAACAAGGTCATTTTAAAATAAAAGTATTGAGGCTGGACCTTCAAGATGGCAGAGGAATAAGATGTGGAGATCACCTTCCTCCATACAAATATATCAAAAATACATCTACATGTGGAACAACTCATAGAGAACACCTACTGAATGATGGTAGAAGACCTCAGACTTCCCAAGAGGCAAGAAGCTACCCATATACCTGGGTAGGGCAAAAGAAAAAAGGAAAAACAGAGACAAAAGAATAGGGACAGGACCTGCACCTCTGGGAGGGAGCTGTGAAGGAGGAAAGGTTTCCACACACTAGGAAGCTTCGGAGCCACAGAGGAGAACGCAGTAACGGGTGCAGAGGACAAAGCGGAGAGATTCCCGCACAGAGGATCGGAACTGACCAGCACTTACCAACCTGAGAGGCTTCTCTGCTCACCCACCAGGGCAGGTGGGGGCTGGGAGCTGAGGCTGGGGCTTCGGAGACCGGATCCTGGGGAGAGGACTGGGGTTGGCTGTGTGAACACAGCCCAAAGTGGGCTAGTGTGCCACAGCTAACCAGGAGGGAGTCCAGGAGAAAGTCTGGAACTGCCTAAGGGTCAAGAGACCATTGTTTCAGGGTGCACGAGGAGAGGGGATTCAGAGCACTGCCTGAACGAGCTCCAGAGACGGACACAAGCCGCAGCTATAAGCACAGACACCAGAGATGGGCATGAAACATGAACACAGCTGCCGCTGTAGCCACCAAGAATCCTGTGTGCAAGCACAGGTGACTATCCACACCTTCCCTCCTGGGATCCTGTGCAGCCCGCCACTGCCAGGGTCCCGTGATCCAGGGACAACTTCTCTGGAAGAACACACACAGCCTCAGGCTGTTGCAATGTCACACTGGCCTCTGCTGCTGCAGGCTCACCCCTCATTCCATACCCCTCCCTCCCCCCGCCTGAGTGAGCCAGAGGCCCCTAATCAGCTGCTACTTTAATCCTGTCCTGTCTGGGTGAAGAATAGATGCCCACAGGTGACCTACATGGAGAGGCGGGGCCAAATCCAAAGCTGAACCCCAGGAGCTGTGCGAACAAAGAAGAGAAAGGGAAATCTCTCCCAGCAGTCTCAAGAGCAGTTGATTAAATCTCTACAATCAACTTGATGTACCCTGCAACTGTGGAATAGACAACAAATCTTCCCAAAATTGAGGCTGTGGACTTTGGGAGCAACTATAGACTTGGGGTTTGGTTTCTGCATCTAATTTGTTTCTGGTTTTATGTTTATTTTAGTTTAGTATTTAGAGCTTATTATCATTAGTAGATTTGTTTATTGATTTGGTTGCTCTCTTCCTTTTTCTTTTCTTTTTTTTTTTTTTTTTTTTCAGTACGCGGGCCTCTCACTCTTGTGGCCTCTCCCATTGCAGAGCACAGGCTTCAAACACGCAGGCCCAGCGGTCATGGCTCATGGGCCTAGGTGCTCTGTGGCATGTGGGATCCTCCTGGACCGGGGCATGAACCCGTGTCCTCTGCATCAGCAGGCAGACTCTCAACCACTGCACCACCAGGGAAGCCCCTTAATAATATTTTTAAATTTTTATTGTAATAACTTCCTTCCTTCCTTCCTTCCTTCCTTCCTTCCTTCCTTCCTTCCTTCCTTCCTTCCTTCCTTCCTTCCTTCCTTCCTTCCCTCCCTCCCTCCCTCCCTCCTTCCCTCCTTCCCTCCTTCCCTCCCTCCCACCTTCCTTCCTTCCTTCCTTCCTTCTCCCTTTTCTTCTGAGCTGTGTGGCAGACAGGGTCTTGGTGCTCTGGCTGGGTGTCACGCCCAAGCCACTGAGGTGAGAGAGCCAAGTGAAGGACATTGGTCAAGCAGAGACCTGCTGGCCCCATGTGATATCAAATGGCGGAAGCTCTCCCAGAGATCTCCATCTAAACACTAAGACCAAGCTCTACTCAATGACCAGCAAGCTACAGTGCTGGACACCCTATGGCAAACAACTAGCAAGACAGGAACACAACACCATGCATTAGTGGAGAGGCTGCCTAAAATCATAATAAGTTCACAGACACCCCAAAACACACCACTGGACATGGTACTGCCCAACAGAAAGACAAGATCCAGCCTCATCCGCCAGAACACAGACACCAGTCCCCTCCACGAGGAAGACTACACAACCCACTGAACCAACATTACCTACTGGGGCAGACACCAAAAACAATGGGAACTACAAACCTGTAGCCTGAAGAAAGGAGACCCCAAACGCAGTAAGTTAATGAAAATGTCAAGACAGAGAAATATGCAGTGGATGAAGGAGCTAGGTAAAAATCTACCAGAACAAACAAATGAAGAGGAAAAAGGCAGCCTACCTGAAAAAGAATTCAGAGGAATGATAGTAAAGATGACCCAAAATCTTGGAAATAGAAAGAAATGGAAATGGAAAAAATAAAAGAAACGTTTAATAAGGAGCTAGAAGAACTAAAGAGCAAACAAACAATGATGAATAACATAATAAATTGAAAATTCTCTAGAAGGAATCAATAGCAGAATAACTGAGGCAGAAAAATGGATAAGTGACCTGGAAGATAAAATAGTGGAAATAACTACTGCAGAGCAGAATTTTTAAAAAGATGAAAAGAATTGAGTACATTCTCAGAGACCTCTGGGACAACATTAAACACACCAACATTCGAATTATAGGGGTCCCATAAGAAGAAAAGAAGAAAAAGGGACTGAGAAAATATTTGAAGAGATTATAGTTGAAAACTTCCCAAATATGGGAAAGGAAATAGTCAAGTCCAGGAAGTGTAGAGAGTCCCATAAAGGATAAATCCAAGGAGGAACATTCAAGGACACACATTAATCAATCAAAAAGTAAATTCAAAGAAAAACATATTAAAAGCAGCAAGGGAAAACCAACAAGTAACATACAAGGGAATCCCAATTAGGTTAACAGCTGATCATTCAGGAGAAACTCTGTAAGCAAGAAGGGAGTGCCAGGACATATTTAAAGTGAGGAAAAGGAAAAACCTACAACCAAGATTACTCTACCCAGCAAGGATCTCATTCAGATTAAATGGAGAAATTAAAACCTTTACAGACAAGCAAAAGCTAAGAGAATTCAGCACCACCAAACCAGCTTTACAACAAATGCTAAAGGAACTTCTCTAGGCTGGAAACATAAGAGAAGGAAAAGATCTACAATAACAAACCCAAAACAATTTTAAAAAATGGTAATAGGAACATACATATCGATGATTATCTTAAATGTAAATGGATTAAATGCTCCAAGAAAAAGACAGATTGGCTAAATGGATACAAAAACAAGACCCATATATATGCTGTCTACAAGAGACCTACTTCAGACCTAGGGACACATACAGACTGAAACTGAGGGGCTGGAAAAAGATATTCCATGCAAATGGAAACCAAAATAAAGCTGGAGTAGCAATTCTCATATCAGACAAAATAGACTTTAAAATAAAGACTATTACAAGAGACAAAGAAGGACACTACATAATGATCAATGGCTCAATCCAAGAAGAAGATATAACAATTGTAAGTATTTATGCACCCAACATAGGAGCACATCAATACATAAGGCAAATGCTAACAGCCATAAAAGAGGAAATCGATAGTAACACAATCATATTAGGGGATTTTAACACCCCTTTCGACAATGGACAGATCATCCAAAATGAACTTAAATAAGGAAACAAAAGCTTTAAAAGACACATTAAACAAGTTGGACTTAATTGATATTTATAGGACATTCCATCCAAAAACAACAGAATATACTTTCTTCTCAAGTGCCCATGGAACATTCTACAGGATAGATCATATCTTGGGTCACAAATCAAGCCTTGGTAAATTTAAGAAAATTGAAATTGTATCAAGTAACTTTTCTGACCACAAAGCTATGAGATTAGATATCAATAACAGGAAAAATCTGTAAAAAGTACAAACTCGTGAGGCTAAACAATACACTATTAAATAACCAAGAGATCACTGAAGAAATCAAAGTGGAAATCAAAAAATACCTAGAAACAGATGATAATGAAAACACGATGACCCACAATCTATGGGATACAGCGAATGCATTTCTAAGAGGGAAGTTTATAGCGATAAAATTCTACCTCAAGAAACAAGAAACATCTCAAGTAAACAACCTAAACTTACACCTGAAGCAATTAGAGAAAGAAGAACAACAAAAAAAAAGAAATCATAAAGATCAGATCAGAAATAAATGAAAAAGAAATGAAGGAAACAATAGCTAAGATCAATAAAACTAAAAACTGATTCTTTGAGAAGATAAACAAGACTGATAAACCATTAGCCAGACTCATCAAGAAGAAAAGGGAGAAGACTCAAATCAACAGAATTAGAAATGAAAAAGGAGAAGTAACAACTGACACTGCAGAAATACAAAGGATTGTGAGAGATTACTACTAGCAACTATATGCCAATAAAATGGAAAACCTGGAAGAAATGGACAAATTTTTAGAAAAGTACCACCTTCTGAGTCTGAACAAGGAAGAAACAGAAAATATAAACATACCAATCACAAGCACTGAAATTGAAACTGTGATTAAGAATCTTCCAAGAAACAGAAGCCCAGGACCAGATGGCTTCACAGGCAAATTCTATCAAACATTTAGAGAAGAGCTAACACCTATCCTTCTCAAACTCTTCCAAAATATAGCAGATGCAGGAACACTCCCAAACTAATTCTATGAGGCTACCATCACCCTGATACCAAAACCAGACAAAGTTGTCAGAAAAGAAAGAAATCTACAGGCCAATATCACTGATGAACATAGATGCAAAAATCCTCAACAAAATACTACAAACAAAATCCAACAGCACATTAAAGGATCATACACCATGATCAAGTGGGGTTTATCCCAGGAATGCAAAGATATTTCAATATATGCAAATCAATGAATGTGATAAACCATATTAACAGTTTGAAGGAGAAAAACCGTATGATCATCTCAGTAGATGCAAAAAAAGCTTTTGACAAACTTCAACACCCATTTATGATAAAAATCCTCCAGAAAGTGGGCATAGAGGGAACTTCCCTCAACATAACAAAGGCCATATATGAGAAAGCCACAGCCAACATGGTTCTCGATAGTGAAAAACTGAAACCATTTCTTCTAAGAACAGAAACAAGACAAGGATGTCCACACTTACCACTCTTATTCAACATAGTTTTGGAAGTTTTAGCCACAGCAATCAGAGAAGAAAAAGAAATAAAAGGAATCCAAATCGGAAAAGAAGAAGTAAAACCGTCACTGTTTGCAGATGACATGATACTATACATTGAGAATCCTAAAGATGCTACGGGAAAACTACTAGAGCTAAACAATGAATTTGGTAAAATACCAGGATACAAAATTAACGCACAGAAATCTCTTGCATTCCTTTACACTAATGATGGAAAATCGGAAAGAGAATTTAAGGAAACACTCCCATTTACTACTGCAACAAAAAGAATAAAATATCTAGGAATAAACCTACCTAAGGAGACAAAAGATCTGTATGCAGAAAACTATGACAAACTGATGAAAGAAATTAAAGTTGATACAAATACATGGAGTGATATACCATGTTTTTGGATTGGAAGAATCAACATTGTGAAAATGCCTATACTACCCAAAGCAATCTACAGATTCAATGCAATCCCTATCAAACTACCAATGGCATTTTTTCACAGAACAAGTACGGAAATTTCACAAAGTGTATGGAGACATAAAAGACCCCGAATAGCCAAAGCAATCTTGAGAAAGAAAAACAGAGCCGGAGGAATCAGGCTCCCTGACTTCAGACTGTACTGCAAAGCTACAGTAACCAAGACAGTATGGTACTGGCACTAAAACAGAAATATAGATCAATGGAACAGGATAGAAAGCCCAGAGATAAACCCATGCACGTATGGTCACCTTATCTTGATAAAGGAGGCAAGAATATACAATGGAGAATAAACAGCCTCTTCAATAAGTGGTGCTGGGAAAACTGGACTGCTACATATAAAATAATGAAATTAGAACACTCCCTAACACCATACATAAAAATAAACTCAAGATGAATTAAAGACCTAAATGTAAGGCCAAACACTATAAAACTCTTAGAGGAAAACATAGGCAGAACACTCTGTGACATAAATCACAGCAAATACCTTTTTGACCCACCTCCTAGAGAAATGGAAATAAAAACAAAAATAAATAAATGGGACCTAATATAACTTAAAAGCTTTTGCACAGCAAAGGAAACCATAAACACAATGCAAAGACAACCCTCAGAATGGGAGAAAATATTTGCAAATGAAACAACTGACAAAGGATTAATCTCCAAAATATACAAGCAGCTTGTGCAGCTCAGTATCAATAAACAAACCACCCAATCCAAAAATTGGCAGAAGACCTAAAGCGACATTTCCCCAAAGAAGATATACAGTTTGCCAACAAACACATGAAAGGATGCTCAGCATCATTAATTATTAGAGAAATGCAAATCAAATCTACAATGAGGTATCACCTCACACCAGTCAGACTGACCATCATCAAAATATCTGCAGACAATAAAAGCTGGAGAGCGTGTGGAGAAAAGGGAACCCTTCTGCACTGTTGGTGGAAATGTAAATTGATACAGCCACTATGGGGAACAGTATGGAGGTTCCTTAAAAAACTAAAAATAGAACTACCATAAGACCCAGTAATCCCACTACTGGGCATATACCCTGAGAAAAGCATAGTCCAAAAAGAGTCACATACCACAATGTTCATTGCAGAACTATTTACAATAGCCAGGACATGGAAGCAACCTAAGTGTCCATTGACATATGAATGGATAAAAAGACATGGCACATATATGCAATGGGATATTACTCAGCCATAAATGAAACGAAATTGAGTTGTTTGTAGTGACGTGGATGGACATAGAGTCTGTCATACAGAGTAAGGTAAGTCAGAAAGAGAAAAACAAATACTGTATTCTATCACATATATATGGAATCTTAAAAAAAATGGTTCTGATGAACCTAGGAGCAGGACAGGAATAAAGATGCAGACGTAGAGAATGGACTTGAAGGCACAGGGAGGGGGAAAGTTAAGCTGGGACAAAGTGAGATAGTAGCTTGACATATATACACTACCAAATGCAAAATAGATAGCTAGTGGGAAGCAGCTGCGTAGCAATGAGAGATCAGCTCTGTGCTTTGTGACCAGCTAGAGGGATGGGATAGGGGCGAGAGATGCAAGAGAGAGGGGATATGGGGATATATGTATACATATAGCTGATTCACTTTATTATACAGCAGAAACTAACACAACATTGTAAAGAAATTATAATCCATTAAAGATGTTAAAAAAAAGTTAAGCATAGTTTATGGTTTAAAAGAGAAGATTCAATTACTTCAGTATAGGCATACCTCATTTTATTGTGCTTTGCTTTATTGTGATTCACAGATAATGTGTTTTTAACAAATTGAAAGTTTATGGCAACCCTCCATCAAGCAAATCTTTCAGCATCATGTTTTCCAACAGCATTATTTTTTTAATTAGGGTACATACATTTTTTTTATAGACATAATGCTCTGGCACACTTAATAGACTACAGTATAGTGTAAAGATAACTTTTATATGCACTGGGAACCCCCAGAATTCATGAGGCTTACTTTATTGTGATAATCGCTTTATTGCAGTGGTCTGGAGCCAATCCTGCAGTATCTCAAGTGTATGCCTGTACATCCCCTAGTTCCCTATCTCACGGGTAACATCTGTTTACTGTTTGGTATATATTCTTCTAAATTTTCATATGAGGATAGTTTTAGATGCTTAACATGTACATATTATTTAAAACATGTAAAATGGTACCATATTACAAATACTGTTTGCTGCATACTTTTTACATTTAATAATAAATTTCTGGTATTTCTGTCAGAATAGAGAGCAATCATTTGTTTGACTGCTACAAAATATTTCATACATGAAGATAATATAGTTTATTTAATCAGGCTGTTATTGATGGGTATTAATATCTTTTCCAAATGTTGCTGTTAAAAATAATGTTGGAATGAGAAGCCTCCCATTATTTTGTTGGGACAAGGGTGACTAAAAATACAGGATGGTTTCCAAAAATATATAAGTATATAAATTGGAAATTTTAATAGATTTTTCTCAATTGCCCTCCCAAAAGGCTTTAACAATCTGAAGCCTTAAAAGTATAAAATCCTGTTTCTTCATATTCTAGTCAACACTGAATATGATCAACTTCTGCTTTTATCTTTGTTACTTCTTTTTACTTATTAAGAGATATTTAGTTGTCTATATTCCTGGTTTTAAATTGAATATTTTATTTACTTTTGATCTTTCTTAATTTCTAATAATTACATTAAGTCTCTATGATTTCTTTTGAACATCAATTAAGGTGTACCCTAGATTTTAGCCTATGGATAACATATTGTCTTTAATTTTTCTATAGTGTATAATTCTGATACTGATTTCACCACATATAAGTGATATCATATGATATTTGTCTTTCCCTTTCTGACTTACTTCACTTAGTATGATAACCTCTAGTTCCAGCCATGTTGCTGCAAATGGCATTATTTCATTCTTTTTTAAGGCTGAGTATTATTCCATTGTATATATGTACCAAATATTCTTTATCCATTAATGTTGATGGACATTTAGGTTGTTTCCATGCCTTGGCTATTTTGAATAGTGTTGCTATGAACATAGGTGTGCATGCATCTTTTTGAATTATAGTTTTGTGTGATATACTTCCAGGAAAGGGGTTGCTGGATCATATAGTAATTCTATTTTTAGTTTTTTGAGGAAACTCCATACTGTTTTCTGTAATGACTACACCAATTTACATTCCCACCAGCAGTGTAGGAGGGTTCCCTTTTCTCCACACCCTGTCCAGCATTTGTTATTTGTAGACTTTTTAATGGTGGCCATTCTGACCAGTATGAGGTGGTACCTCATTGTAGTTTTAATTTGCAGTTTCTCTAATAATTAGAAATGTTGAGCATCTTTTCATGTGCCTCTTAGTCATCTGTATGTGTTCTTATATATATATATATATATATATATATAAATTTATTTATTTATTTATTTTTGGCTGCATTGGGTCTTCATTGCTGTGCGTGGGCTTTCTCTAGTTGCAGTGAGCAGGGGCTGCTCTTCGTTGTGGTGCATGAACTTCTCATTGCAGTGGCTTCTCTTGTTGCAGAGCATGGGCTCTAGGTATGCAGGCTTCAGTAGTTGTGGCACATGGGCTCAGTAGTTGTGGCTCATGGGCTCTAGAGCACAGGTTCAGTAGTTGTGGCACACAGGCTTAGTTGCTCCATGGCATGTGGGATCTTCCTGAACCAGGACTCAAACCCATGTCCCCTGCATTGGCAGATGAATTCTTAACCACTGCACCACTAGGGAAGTCCCCATCTGTATGTGTTCTTTGGAGAAATGTCTATTTAGGTCTCCTGTCCATTTTTCAATTTCTTTGTTTGTTTTTTGTTTTTGAGTTGTATGAGCTGTTTGCATATTTGGGAAATTAAGCCCTTGTTAGTTGCATTGTTTGTAAATGTTTTCTTCCATTCTGTAAGTTGTCTTTTCATCTTGTTTATGGTTTCCTTTGCTATACAAAAGCTTGTAAGTTTGATTAGGCAGCATTTATTTATTTTTGTTTTTATTTCTATTGCCTTGGGAGACTGACCTAAGAAAACACTGGTACAATTTATGTCAGCAAATGTTTTGCCTATGATATCTTCTAGGAGTTTTATCGTGTCATGTCTTATATTTAAGTCTTTAAGCCATTTTGAGTTTATTTTTGTGTATGATGTGAGGGTGTGTTGTAACTTCATTGATTTACATAAAGCTGTCCAACTTTCCCAGCACCACTTGCTAAAGAGACTCTCTTTCTACCATTATATATTCTTGCCTTCTTTGTTGAAGATTAATTGACCATAGGTGTGTGGGTTTATCTCTGGGCTCTCTATTCTGTTCCATTGATCCATATGTCTGTTTTTGTGCCAATACCACACTGTTTTGTTTACTGTGGCTTTGTAGTATTGTTATTTTTTAAATGTTTTTTAATGTTTTCTTTTCTAGTATTCCCCCTGTCTTTCCTCTCTTTAGCTGTAATGATAAGTTTTCTCTATCTCTTTCCCCACTTCATGGTTATAAATCATATTTGCATTTTTCTCATGGTTATTATTTCATTTTAAACAAGTATTATATATTTGATGAATATAGATAATTGGTGAAGCTATGTAATTTCTCCTGAAGAAGATAAACTTCTTAGCACTCTTGTACTTTCTTGGCCCCCACCGTGTACATTCTGTTTCCTTGAAAACACTGGGATTTAAGCTCTAGAATGTTCTTATTGTTTTATTATAATTCTAATTCCTTATAAGTTATTTCTTAACAATTAGGTTTCACAACTCCAGACAGTTGCTTAGAATTATCTATATCTTATTTTGTTAAAAAATTTATTATTATATTTAGTTTCTCAAGTCTTTCTTAGATTAATTTTTCATTTGACTGGAACACATCCTTAATAATTCTTTCAGAATTTTTTGTGGTTTTGAATTCTTTTTTCTAAAATGTTTTTATTTTGCAAACACACTGGAATGCCTGTTAGTTATTTATTTCTCCATAACAAATCACCACTAAACTTTGGGGCTTAAAACAACAAACATTTGTTTTTCACAGTTTCTGTGAGTCAGGAATATGGGTGTTAATTCACTGGTTTCCTCTGGCTCAGAGTCACTGAAGAGGTTGTAATGAAACTGGCAGCTTGGGCTGTCGTTACATCAAAAGACATCACTAAGGGAATGATTCAATTCCAAGCTCAATGACGTGGTTGTTGGCAGGTTCAATTCTGGCTCTTGGCTGGAAGCCTCCTTTCTTTCCTTGCTAAATGAATCTTTCCATAGGGCATCTCACAGAATGGAAGCTGGCTTCTCTCAGAGCAAGGGCACATGAAAAGGAAAGAGACTGCCCCTAAAACAGATGGCAAAGTCTTTAACCTAATCGTAAAAGTGACATCCTGTTACATCTGTGTTCTGTGTGTTAGAAGTGATTCACTAAGTCCAGTTCACACTCAAGGAGAGGGCAGTTAGAGAAGAGCGTGACGACTAGCACATGGGAATCAGTGGAGACCATCTTAGAGGCTACCTGCTATTATTTTCCCTCAGTATTTTCAACACATTGGCTCACTGTTTTCTAACATTTTTTTTCCTCCAAATAAAAAGACTATTGACCTGAAACAAAAGACTGCCAGGTACTTCTCCAGCAATGAGTTTATTTGGTATCAAGGGAGAATTGAAATTCAGGGTCTGCAATCATGGTGTATCCCATGCAAACTCCCCTGCAGAAAGGAAAGGAGAATACTTTTATAGAGGGGAAAAAGGAATTTGGGAAGGCTCTAGTAAGCAAAAAGTCCATGTATTTTCATTGGTTGAGACCTTCCTGGAAAAAAAAGGAGTTTTTATACTTCCTGTTGGGCTCTGCTATTATCACAGGGAGTAAGGGGTCCTCTTTCTGGTCTCCTGACTGTATTTAATTGAGGTTTCTGTTTACTAATTTTTGCATGACTTATGTCAACTGATTTTTGTTCCTTTATAGATAACCAATTTTTCTCCAGATGAATTTATTATCTTCTTTTTATGTTTGGAACTCTGGACTTTCACTGAGGTGTTTCTAACTTTCATAGCTTCTCATTACTCATGATTATCTGTTAATATTACCTTTAAATCTGAAGATGTGAGCTTTTATTTAGTTTAGATATGTTTTTTCATGTTATTTCTTCCCCTGTGGTTGACTTATGGAAATCATAAGATAGTTATTGGAATCTCTATTTATTTTCTATTCTGTTATCTGTTCTTCCATATTTTTTCATCTTTGTGCCCATGGGATCATATTCTGAGTAAATATTTCAATTCATTTTTCCAGTTTATTAATTTGATTCTCAATTCTCTGCTTTCTGCTATTTTGTACATCTATTTAATTTTCTTAATTTGAAATGAAAATGTGACCAGAGACTCATAGGAACCTAACCCCAAATTTCCCATAGGCACAGTAGTTCAGCAGTTGCTGACTCAGCATTTGCCAGTAACTTTATAGAACATAACTAATCACAAATAATGAGAAATGACTATACTTCAAAGGAGCTTGGTTTTGGAAAGGAGGAAGGAGAAATAGTTGTGTTCAAGTGTTAAGGAGGATATCTACTCACATCTTTTTCCTGAAGCCTGACTTGGGAGGGTGTCAGCAGACATCACGGGCTCAGGAGACTTCCACGTTTTCTTCAAGGCAAGGAGGTGAAGGGTGTATTTAGAGAGGAGCTTGAGGTAATAGGAATGTTCACTTATTTTAGATCAGGAACAGCAGAAGACACACTGAAAGATTTGGGGAATTGTAGATTGTTATTAAGTCAACCTTTTAGGGCATGAACACTGACACTGCAGTATAGGGATGAGAGTTAGTGGATGATCTGGATAACAGATTTTTTGGAAGTGATGAGGTAAATAGGAATGTGAGATGTGATAGGAGATTAGCCTGATGGTTTATTAGAGAAAGGTGAATAGCCAGTGCTTCCTTATGTGGATTGTCATACTCTAGTTGTGGGTTAACAGTGGTTGGGGCTGATGTTGCTGAGGTTGTACTTAGTCTAGGATTATGCCTGAAAATTTCACTTTTTGAAGTTCTCTCTTCTGACAGGGGTTATGGATTTTTTCTCCCCAGACCTGTGGGTTTACATTATCAATTTTTCTTTATCTTCATTATACCTTCCTGCAGCTCATAATATATGGTATGTTTGGAAGTGGTACCACTATATTAGCTTTCTCAAACTGTAAGATTTTATTTTTGCTGTTATATATTCCTTTCATCATTTTTATAGTTCTTTGGGAAGATAGTGTGCTAAGCAAGCCATCTTGAACTTTAAACCTATGATGATCTTTCTACCATTTCTGTTCTAGTCTTTTATTCCCCTTTCTATTACCACATTAAAAAGTTGGAATATCAAGAGGAAATATTATTAAATAACTTTAAACATTGGGAGAAGGAAAGTGGAGTTAATTTTCTACCTTTAATACAGAAAAGTGCCTATCACACTTAATGTATTGATGTGGGGGAGGGGAATAGATCTAAGATATTAATACAACTATCTATATAATAGTAATATTTAAATATGACTACCAAATACCATTCCTTTAGCTATAGGGATAAATGTGTATCAGCTTCACCTTTAACACTTATCCTGCTGCCTTCTGACTATCAAGGTATCCAGAATGCTCCAAAGCATTCTAATCAATTCCCACAATTAGAGAAGTTCTCTTAATGGACTTCAGTGCAATACTAAAGAGAAATTAACTGCCTACCACGATCCTTTAATGAAATAGAGTTACGACTTAATTTCAGGAAGACTTCTACTGCATTTCTTTGCTGCTATGAAGCTACTCTACATTTTTAAACAGACCTCTCCCTGTCACAAGAAGCTATGGAAGCAAAGTACTTTTATTTTTTTAATATTTTCTAACATCTTTATTGGAGTATAATTGCTTTACAATGTTGTGTTAGTTTCTGCTGTATAACAAAGTGAATCAGTTATATGTATACATATATCCTCATATCCTCTCCCCCTTGCACCTTCCTCCCACCCTCCCTGTCCCACCCCTCTAGGTGGTCACAAAGCACTAAGCTGATCTCCCTGTGCTATGCGGCTGCTTCCCACTAGCTATTTTACATTTGGTAGTGTATATATGTCAATGCTACTCTCTCACTTCGTCATCCCAGCTTACCCTTCCCCCTCCCCATGTCCTCAAGTCCATTCTCTACATCTGCATCTTTATTCCTGTCCTGCCCTTAGGTTCATTAGAACCATAAAGTACTTTTAGAAAAAGGTATTTGACTTCCAGCAGGGAAGAGGATATGAGGGAGGTATGGAATCAGAAGTACATATAGTGAGCACAGGGCAACTTATTTAGCAAATCTAAGTTGCAGGACTCTTTCAGAACTACAGAGACAGGGTTTTCTAAATTGCTTTCCTTGACATTTAACATTAGAAAAAAAAAAGTTTGACAGTGTTTTAAATTTCAAATTTAAAAGATTTTTCTTTCTGTATGCAAAAGAAAAATTCTATTTCCATCTTGTGAAATTATTTATATCTCAGATGTGAAAATGTGTTTCTGGATTTGCTACAGTGCTGTCCTAGGCAAAAAGTGAGGGCATTTAATGTCACCACAATTCTTGTTGTCTTTCATACTTATAAAAATAATTACTGTAGAAAAGTATAAAGAAGATAATTGCTTACAATCTTACTCTTCATTTATCCAGGTTATATTTCATGGGAGATCTTTTAAAAAGGAGAACGAGTACTACAATAAAATGTGGACATACTGTACATATTTAGTTTTTCTCCTGCTTTTATCATATATGTATTTCAAATAGTATTTGAAATAATTAATTTTCAAATTTCTATGTCAAAACCAAAGTAATTTTCATTCATAGTTACAATAGCTGATATAGCTGATAGTTAAGCTTCTATAATTATGCTGTCTTGCTATTACTCTCTAAAATTTAATGGTCATTTTATTTTTCACTTTTGCTCTATGGATTATCATCTATTTGCTCTTATCTTCAGGCATGTGGAAGGTATAGATTGTCTTTAATTCTACTAGTTGTTACCTATAAAACCCTTTAAAACAATGTGTCTTGAAAATAATACAGTAAAAAAAAATGAAGCAATACACCCCTGTACAAAATGTTTTCATTTACAGCAGTCCAGCTAAATTACTGGATCTTTTTTTTATTATTTTACATTTTTTTCACTGAAGTATAGTTGACTTACAGTATTATATTAGTTTCAGGTGTACAACATAGTGATTCAATATATATATATTGTTATTTTTTGTGGTATGTGGGCCTCTCATTGTTGTGGCCTCTCCCGCCGCAGAGCACAGGCTCCGGACGCGCAGGCCCAGCGGCCATGGCCCACGGGCCCAGCCGCTCTGCAACACGCGGGATCCTCCCGGACCGGGGCACGAACCCATGTCCCCTGCATCGACAGGCGGACTCTCAACCACTGCGCCATCAGGGAAGCCCGTGATTCAATATTTTTATAGATTATACTTTATTTAACTGTAAAATATTGGCTATAATCCCTGTGCTATACAATATATTCTTGTAGCTTATTTTATACATAGTATTTTATACATAGTATAGTATTTTATACATAGTGTGTTTTTTTTTTTTTTTTTTTTGGCTGTGCTGGGTTTTCTTTGCTGCGGCTGGGCTTTCTCTACTTGTGGTGAGTGGAGAGCTACTCTTCATTGTGGGCTTCTCATAGTAGTTTGTACATCTTAATCCTTTACCTGTGTGTTGCTCCTCTTCCTTTTCCTCTCCCCACTGGTAACCACTAGCTTGTGCTCTGTATCTGTGAGTCTATTCCTGTTATGTTATATTCATTTGTTTGTTTAATATTTTAGATTCCACATATAAGTGATACATAACAGTATTTGTCTTTCTCTGTCTGACTTATTTCACTAAGCATAATACCTCCAGGTCTATCCACATTGTTGCAAAAGAAAAAATTTCATTCTTTTCTATGGCTGAGAAGTAATCCCTTGTATATAAATACCACTTCTTCTTTATCCATTCATATGTTGATGGACACTTACATTGCTTCCATACCTTGGCTATTGTAAATAATGCTGCTATGAACATTAGGGTGCATGTATCTTTTCCAATTAGTGCTTTCATTTTCTTGGGATATAAATCCATGGGTGGCATGGCTGGATCATATAGTAATTCTGTTTTTAGTTTTTTGAGGAACCTTCATACTGTTTTTCATAGTGACTGCCCCAATTTACATTTCCACCAACAGTGAACAAAATTCCCCTCTCTCCACATCCTCACCAACATTTGTATTTGTGGATTTTTGATGATAGGCATTCTGACAGGTGTGATGTGATAGTATTTCATTTTTGTTTTTTTTATTTCTCTGACAATTAGTGATATTAAGCATCTTTTCATGTACCTGTGGCCATCTGTCTGTCTTACTTGGAAATACATCTATTCAGGTTTTCTGCCCATTTTTAATTGGATTGTTTGGCTTTGTATGAGCTGCTTATATATTTTGGTTATTAACCCCTTATCTGTCATATCATTGGCAAATATTTTCTCTCTTTCTGTAGGTTGTCTTTTCATTTTGTTGATGGTTTCCTTTGCTTTGCAAAAGTTTTTAAGTTTAAATATGTTCTATTTGTTATTTTTGCTTTTATTTCCTTTGCCTTAGACAACATTAAAAAAATTACTACAATTTATGTCAAAGACTATTTTGCCTATGTTTTCTTCTAGGTGTTTTATAGTTTCCAGTCTTACATTTAGTCTTTAATCCACTTTGAGTTTATTTTTATACATGGGGTGAGAAAATGTTCTAATTTTATTCTTTTACATGTAGCTATCTGGTTTTCCCAGCACCATTTATTGAAGAGACATCTTTTCCCTGTTGTGTATTCCTGGCTCCTTTGTCATATATTAATTGACCATAAGTGTATGGGTTTATTTCTGGGCCCTCTATTCTGTTCCATAAATCTCTGTGTCTGTTTTTGTGCCAGTACCTTGCTGTTTTGATTACTGCAGCTCTGTAGTATTGTCTGAAGTCAGGGATGTAATACCTCCAACTTAGTTCTTTTTTCTCAAAATTGCTTTGGCTATTCAGGGTCTTCTGTGCTTCCATATAAATTTTAGAATTATTTGTTCTAGTTCTGTGGAAAATGTCATGTTTTTTTTGATAGGGGTCACATTAAATCTGTAGATTACTTTGGGTTATGAACATTTTAACAGTATTCTTCCAATCTAAGAATATGGGATAACTTTCCATTTATTTGTATCATTTTCAAATTTCTTTATTAATTTTTACAGTTTTCAGAGTATAGGTCTTTCACCTCCTTGGTTAAGTTTATTCCTAAGTATATTACTCTTTTTGATGTGATTTTAAACAGGATTGTTTTCTTGCTTCCTCTTCTTCCCTTCCAATTTGGCTGCCTTTTTCTTTTCCTTGTTCAGTTGCTGTTGTTACAACTTCCAATACTATGTTAAATAGAAGTGGTGAGAGTGAGCATACTTATCTTGTTCCTGATTTTAGAGAAAATACTTTCTTCTTTTCATCATTAAGTATGCTATGGGTTTGTCATAATGGCCTCTATTATGTTTATATATGATCCCTCTGTACCAACTGTGATGAAAGGTTTTATCATGAATGGATGTTGAAATTTGTTAAATGCTTTTTTGTGTCTATTGAGATCATCATGTGATTGTTATCCTTCCTTTTGCTAATGTTGTGCATCACATTGATTGATTTGCAAATATTGAAACATCCTTGCATGCCTGGAATAAATCCCACTTGATCATGGTGAATGATCCTTTTTATATATTGTTGAATGTGGTTTGCTAATATTTTGTTGAAGAGTTTTGCATCTATACTCATCAGAGCTATTGGAGTGTAATTTTCTATTTTTGTAATAGCTTTTTCTGGTTCTAGTATCAGGGTAATTGTGACCTCATAGAATGAATTTGGTAGTTTTCCTTCCTCTTCAATTTTCTGGAATAATTTGAGAAGGATAGGTATTAGCTCTTCTTAATTCCCCTGAGGAGTTTGGTTTAATTACCCTGTGAAGTTCTCAGATCCTGGAATATTTTTTCCTGGGAGTTTTTTTTTTTTTAATTACAAATTCAATTTCACTAATAGTGATTGATCAGTCTATTCAAATGTTCAGATTGTTTATTTCTTCCTGATGCAGTCTTGGAAGATTGTGTGTTTCTAGAAATTAATCCATTTCTTCTGGGTTGTCCAATAAGTATTCATTTGTGATATTTTGTATCTCTGTGATATCAGTTGTTATTTCTCCTCTTTCATTTCACACTTTTTTAAATTGGGTTCTCTCTCCTTTCTTTTTGATAAGCCTGGCTAAAGGCTTATCCATTTTATTTATCTTTAAAAAAACAAAACAAAACAAAAACAGGACTTCCCTGGTGGTGCAGTAGTTAAGAATCTGCCTGCCAATGCAGGAGACACAGGTTCAAGCCCTGGGTCCGGGAAGATCCCACATGATGAAGAACAATTAAGCCCGTGTGCCACAACTACTGAGGCTGTACTCTAGAGCCCACGAGCCACAACTACTGAGCCTGTGTGCCACAATTTCTGAAACCCATGCACCTAGATTCTGTGCTCTGCAACAAGAGAAGCCACTGCAATGAGAAGCCCATGCACTGCAACGAAGAGTAGCCCCCCCTTGCCGCAACTAGAGAAAGCCTGTGCACAGCAACGAAGACCCAATGCAGACAAAAAAAAATAATAGTTAATTTTTAAAATAACAATCGAAAACAAACAAAAAACAGTTCTTGTGAACAATTTTGTTTTTATAATATGGACTCTTCAATAAACATGACATGACTATTTACATAGGTTTTTCTTAAATTATAGCTATGTGTTTTCATTTTGATATAGGGACCTTACCTATCTTTTGGTTAATTTATTCCTCAGCATTTCATATTTTTGATGTTAATGTAAATTGTATTGCTTTGTTAATTTTGTATTTTATTTTCCAATTGTTCATTTCTAGTATATAGAAATATAATTAATTTTTACATAGTGAGTTTTTATCCTGTGATCTTGCCATATTAACTTTGTAGTTCTAGTGGAGTTTTGTTCTTTTGTAGATGCTTTAGGATTTATTTATTCACAATTAAGTCAACTGAAAATAAAAATAGCTATCCTCTTGCTGAGTAATACATGTTTTATTTCTTTTTCTTGCCTTATCGCACTGTGTAGATCCTCAAATAGAATATTAATTGGGAAAGATGAGAGCTTGCATTCTTGCCTTGTTTTGATTTGGGGCAGAAAATGTTAACTATTTCACCATTAAGTTTCATATTAATGGTAGATTCTTATAGTAACCTGTAGTTGCCCTTAATCAGGTTGAGAAACACTTTTTTTATGTGGCTCTTTTTTTTTTTATCATGAATGATTGTTGAACTATGTCAAATGCTTTCTCTGCCTCTATTGAGGAAATTTTATTTTCCTTTATTCTGTCTGTGTGTGAATTACATTAGCTTGTTTTTCAAACATTAATCTTACATTTATGGGATATGCCTCATTAATAACATACTTTTAGTGAATTTTTAAATTAATTTTCTAATATTTTAACTAGAATGTTGTAGCTATGTTTTTAAGGAATAGAGTTTTGCAATTTTTTCTTGTCATTGTCTGGCTTTGCTATCAGGGTAAATACTGGAATATGATTCCTCTTCCTCTATTTGCTGAAACATTTTGTGTAAGATTGGGTTTATTTATTCCTTAAATAGTAAATAAAATTCCTGATTGAGGCCAACTAGGCCTGATGTTCTTTTTATTTTTTCTGTGGGAGGACGGGGTGGTCATCAAGTTTTTAAATTATAATTCTGGTACTTTTTGTGTTAAAAAAATAAAAATATCCATTGCATCTGAATTGTTGAAGTTTTTGACATAAAGTTGTTTACTGTATTTTTTAGGGATGGTAGTTGCAGTAATTTTAGTCTGTAGGGTCATGTTGATTTTTCCCCAGTTTTACTGGTGATTTTGGAAACTTATGTCTTCTTCCCCTACTTTTTCTTTTTCAATAAATTAAGCTAAAGATTTATCATTTTTATTTCTTTTCAAAGAAACTACCTTTGTTCTTACTGATTCTCTCTCTTCTGTTCTGTTTGCTATTTATTGATTATGCTCTTAAATTGTTCCCTACTGTTTACTTCAGCTTTCATTTTGTCTTCTTTTTCTAGATTTCTATTGTAGAAGATTATGTGATTCACTTAAAACTTTATATTTTTTTTTACTTTTTAACTATGCATGTAAAGTTATAAATTTTCCTCTATATTTTCTGCCTGCCTCTTCCCCCCCCCCCGGAACTCCAATTATGCATATATTAGACCTATTAATATTGTCTCACATGTCAATGAAACTGTCATTTTTTCTTATAGCTTTTTTTCTCTGTGTACTTCAGTATTCATGGATCCTTTTGCCCTGTTTTCAAGTTAACTTTACTTCTGCGATGCTAATTTGCTGTTAAACCCATCGGTGAAAATTTCATTTCAGATACTACATTTTTTTGCCCCATACCTCCATTTTTATAGTTTCTGCTTTATTTCTCATGTTCATGTTTTTCTTTATATTATTGAACATATTTATAATACTTAAATTATTTGTTTGCTAATTTTATCACATTAGCATTTTGGTTTTATTTCAGTTAAGTTTTCTCCTGGTTATGGGTTATATTTTACTGCTTCTTTGCATGTCTGTCTGTCTGTCTTGTTAGATTCTGTACAGTTTAAATATTACCTTGTTGCATGTCTGTTTTTAATCCCTGGTTGGTCTCAAATACCTTCAGGCAGAAAGCCAGGTTGATTATACAGCTCACTTTGTTACTTCCCTTCTTTTAGGGAACATAGTCCTGTAATCTCTGTGAACTATTGTTTCACAAATTTTGTCCAGTATTTTGGTTGCTTATGTCAAATGGGCTAGTATAGTGCATATTATACTATCGTGCTCTGTAGTAGAAGTATGCATTTACTTTTGTAACTGATTTTTTACCAGATAGCTGGACTTAATTTTATGTTTAGTGGCTTTACTTTTCATATCAGTATTTCATAACATTTAAGTTCTTTTTATTTTTCTCGCAGTTGGTTTGGGTGTATTTTAAAGCACTTTTTGAAATGTTTTCTAAGAATATCTTTCTGTTGTTTTAACGAGAGAGATAATTGACATTATGCGAAGTGAAATAAGTCAGAGAAAGACAAATACTATATAATCTCACTTATATGTGAAATCTAATGAAGCCTGACTCATTGAAACAGAGAACAGAATGGTGGTTGCCAGGGTCTCCGGAGTGAGGAAAATGGGGAGATGTTGGTCAAAAGTTACAGGCTTCCAGTTATAATATGAGTAAATTCTGGGAATCTAATATACAGCATGGTGACTATGGTTAATAAAATTTATTATATACTTTAAAGTTTCTAAGAAAGTAGATCTTTAATGTTCTCACCACACACACACACAAAAATAATTATATGAGGTGATGGAGAAGTTAACCAAACCTATTATGGTAATCATTTTCCAATATTTATGTGTATCAAACCATCACATCATACCTGTTAAACTTATACAATGTTATATGTCAACTATACATCAATAAAGCTGGAAAACATTTTATTGGGTGTCTAAACTTTGAAAGCAACTAGTACAGGTATATAGAATATATATATATATATATATATATATACACACACACACATAGTTTGTATATATTATTGAAAGTTTTATTTTATTGTTTGAAGCTTATGATTTTCAGTGACATAATTGTAATGGGGGGATCTCAAAGTATTGATGCTGAAAAATATTAAGAGAGTTTTGCTGATCTCTGTACCTACCAGAAAATCCAGAGGAGAATTTTTGTCTAATATTGTTCAGAATAAAAATCTAATATAATGAAACAAAGGGTGCTATTAAAATTAGAAGAAATAGAATGGGCTAACTGTTTAATTTTAAGGGTGACATAAATGTGATAATTCTGTGAGTCCAGAGTGTTTACTTTTAAGCAACTCTAAGGTAGAAATGAGCCAATGGTATCATGGAGCTGATTCATCCATTTGAATCTGACAGTTCCTGAACTTAATGGGATGTTGTTGTTAGGTCAATGGTATAATGAGAAAACCCACATACAAACAAGAAATAATAATTGGAGATGGATTAGCATGTATTGTAAATAATTCCCCCTTCGGAATTAAGGGGTTGTCTGGTAAGTAATTGGGAGAAGTCTGTGTAAGGAAGAAGGATAGGATCACAAGCAGCTCTGGCATTCCATTTCTATAGTCTTTGAATTGTTAAAATGCTTCTGGACTGTTGGAACAAAGTTCCTGCCTTGAGCTTCTGTCTAAAGGGACATCCCTGGACTTAACCATGATCCAGTAATGAAAGGGTTAAATTCTTACATAGCAGCCTTATAGTTCTCTTCTCCAACATTAGAGCCTGCATCCATTTTGACTGTTACCAGTGCCTTTGTCCAAAATCACCCTGTACAAAGGGGTGGACTTGTGCTGTTAATGAGGCGAATTAAATTTGAGAAACTCTTGGGCTTTGTAGACAGGTGTTATCTTCAAATAACATGATCATAGTGTATAAATATATTAGGCACTAGCTCATTTACATCTTCTCTTCCACCTGGTAAACATGGCTTTAAGGGTGAGAACCAAGCACTAGGAAATGCTTGGCTTCCCAGGTTGGAGTGGCTAATTTTCCAGGTTGGAGTGGATTTGTAAATTGGATTGGATTGCTAGGCATTGAGTCAGAGACCCAGATCACTCTGCCTGCCACTCCCACATAAAAGGTGTGGAATAGGGCTTCCCTGGTGGCGCAGTGGTTGAGAGTCCGCCTGCCGATGCAGGGGACACGGGTTCGTGCCCCGGTCTGGGAAGATCCCACATGCCACGGAGCGGCTGGGCCCGTGAGCCATGGCCACTGAGCCTGCGCGTCCGGAGCCTGTGCTCCACAACGGGAGAGGTCACAACAGTGAGAAGCCCGCGTACCTCAAAAAAAAAAAAGGTGTGGAATAAGCACAAGTGGGAGTCAACAAGGATGATCTTTTTTTTTTTTTTTTTCCTTTCCCAGTAGGACAAATCAGAGGAACATGCCATGTGCTAGTTACAGGAATAGCTGATGATTTTATTTTTCTCCCAACAACTTTTACATATTTAGATGGCATATGTTGTTACTTCTCCTGGTGAGTGCCTTTTCACAAAGTTTATTCAAGGTGAAGTTTCCTAGTTTAAATACTGACTCCTGCTGGAAAACTGTTCTAATATCATTGGAATAAAGTTGCTTATGGAGGGCAGCAAGTTATTGAACAAGATACAGCTTTAATGATTTTTGTTAATGTTTTTTCTGAGATATAAATTGCAACAGAAAAATATCAGAGCAGGAAAATCACTGTAGTACAGTAAAATAAGGCTTTCTCCCTAAACCGCCAGTCTGTGGTAGAAATGAAATGAGCACCATAATTTCTTCAACAGAAACATATGTTAAGTACTTACTTGATGGTGGGAGTATAGAGAAAATGATTATATTTCATATCTAATGCAAACTGGATAAAGTAAATATAGGTCTGTTGTTGGGGAATCTATCGGAGAGACTAACAAGCTGGCAAATTACATTTTCTCCACTTGTATAGAATTTAAATTGGGAAGATATAAATGAAGTTCTAGTTAGCTGCATAAATCCTTGACTGTGTACCAGGAGTGTCTTGGCCTCATGTGTGCCCATGCCTGTCTCCACACATACACCCATAGCCAGCTCTAGCAATATCTAGGGACAGGTAGAGGAGCATGGGATTAACTTTTATCATTTATATCAAAAAGCAACTTTTGAATTTAATGTCTAAGTGGAATAGTCAGATCTATATTTAGGTTTGAGATTCAGCTGAAAAAACAACATCACCAAAAATGATGAATTTCCTAGGTTGCTCTTCATTCTTACCAAGGATAGGAAAATCATCACAGAGGAAATGAGACTCAAAGTTTGCCAGATGATCTAATCAATATTTTTCTCTCACCCTCAATGCACTTCCTTACCAGTACCAGTAAAAAGAAAACATTCCACAAATGTGGAGAAGTTATAAAGAACCCTAGAGGCCCAAGTTCTAATATTGACCCAGAATTCATCTACTGGGGTGACATTGCTGAGTGATTTACCTCTTAGCTAGTTTCCTCATCAGCCTGAGATTCTTATATTGAAATGTCAAGGAATTTTCTGAAGTGTTCTTTTTTTTTTTTAAACTTGTAAAATGCCTGCTCATAGTCAAACTTCACCATGTCTAATTTATAACTGAGGTTACTTTTACATACTGGTCTCCGCTGGATCCAGTGTCATAGATTCAGAAGTGAGTGACGCAGTCCTCCTTCAGTTTCTATGAGTGACGCAGTCCTCCTTCAGTTTCTATGATCATATTGTGGGCAAGAAAATTCAGGCCATTAACAACAGAGTTTTAATAAGAACCACACCTCCTATATGTATTAAGCCCTTTCTAACTGCACTATGCTAAGTGTCACTTAATCCTCACGTCAACTTTATGAGATGAGTATGGTCAATACCACCCCCGTTTTGCTTTAAAGGAGTGATGTGATGTGTGCCAGGTCACTCTTCTGGTAAGGGAAGAAAGACCTGGAATTAAAACATAACTAGTCTGATCCCAGTGCTTGCTTTTGACCTTTCTGTTCTACTACATTGGCGGAGTACAACTCTCCCTTTCTGCATCTTATAGCATAGCTACAGAAATAAAGCATTTATAAGCCTTTTGAGGGTTTTCCCTGCTATTCTTCTATCCAAATGCAAAGCTTCCATTTTGACATAAATATTTGGAGTGATTCTTGCTTGTATCTTTTCTCTTCCCACTCTGTCCCACAAACCTACAAACATGCTTAAATCTCTCTGGCCCTAAAAGATATCCTTCAATCCTCTTCCCCTCCTCCAATGCTAGCTCCCGTGGCTCTTTGCTTTTCCCCACCATGGTTCTCATAAGGCAAGTTGCAGTAACATGCATCCCATTTTGCATCATCTACTTGCTCTTTACTCTTTGGCAGTCAGGCTTCTTCTTCCTCAACTTTATGGGAAGTGCTCTGTCGAGCATGACTGATGATGGTCAAATAAAATGGCCTTTTCTCAGTCCTTATTCTTCCTGAAATTTTCTACAACATAATTTAATTCCCCTCATTCATTTTGAAATTCTCTTTTGAGATGCTGTATTATCATGGTTCTCCTGTCTAAAGCAGGAATTGGCAAACTGAACCACAGGACAAATTTGGCTTTCTGCTTGTTATTTAGGTAAACCATTATTGGAACATAGCCATGTGTATGTAGTGTCTATGGCTGATTTCACACAACAGTGTCAGACAGTAGTTGTAACAGAAGGCTGTATGAGTAGCAAAGCCAAAAATATTTCCTAAAATATTTCTGGCCACTTACAGAACAAGTTTGCTGGCCCCTGCTCTAAATGATCATTTTAAGGTTTTCTATATCCTTTCTGTGCTATAAATGTATACAGACCACAAAGGACCATTTCTGGATCTTTTCTTTTTTCTGTACCATGTCCCACAGAGACATACTTCATATTCCTAATTCTATCCCAACTTTTCTGCGGCCAGTATCCAAATCTCCCTCTAGTCCTCGGTACTCCCTGAAATTCCAGACCTGCACCACATTTTTATCTGTCTTAGGGATACTACCACATAGGTGTTTCACTGACTCCTGACACTGAAATATGTACATAACCTTCCCTATGACAAAGGTCACCTCCTAATTTCCTGTCAAGTCTACCAGTGTCTATTAATGATGCCAGCAGCCATTCATTTGTACCATACTTTATAGCTTACAGAACATAGTCACGCTTTTATCTCAGTCCTCCCCATTATTCAATCTTATTCCCTCTGTCCTTTTCTCTTTTCCTAGATTCTCACATTCATTAAATTCCTCTGGCTCATTCTTATACTCACCCTTTCCTTTTAGTCCCATTGCCTGATTCAAGCCCTTATAACCTCTCTCCTAAAACGACAGCTTCTGTTTCCCTCCACAGTGCTTGCTTCAACACCTCAGAATTAATCATTTTATTAAGGGCAGTTGTGATCAGATCTTTTCCCTGGTCAATAAGCTTCAGTTTCTATTGCTTATCAAATTATGTACACTCATGAGCCTGCTGTTCATTTGTACTCACCTGACCCTTCTACCTTCATCTCTCTATTTTTTCTTTTCTTCTCTATTTAAGTGCACTTTGTGTTCCGGCTCAAATGGACTGCCCCATCTCCCCAGAACACACCCACTTCTGCACGGTTTTCCAGACTCTTCCTTCTGCCTAGAATGTCATTCTCTAATCTGTTCAGATCCAATTCCTTTAAGGCCCTTTTTGGACATAATCTACTCTATGACCATTTTGCTGAACTCCCCAAACAAATGAGATCTGCTCTTGCTTTGAATCCCTGAAGTACTGGGATTATTATTTTGTTTGACCTTTGCATTTTCTTTTCCTATTAAGTATGCATTTGCATACTTATTTCCCTTACCACACTCGAGGTCCTGCAGTTGGGGACTGGGTCTCAATTATCTAGAAGGTCCAATTTTAACCTAGTATGTGAATATAGATAATTCCAAAGGAAGTCACCTTAAATCTTCTCCGGAACAGGTTCAAAAATAGAAATAAATAAAATATAAGTCCAAGTGCATTTGGAGAACAAGTATTTCTGAAAACAATAAAATAAGTTCTTTCACTTTTAATTTTAATTTTCCTTATCATTGTGTAACTATAATCTCTAAGGTTGCATAATAAAACCATATTCTCAAAATGGCCTCACATGGTTAGTAATGTTTAGGTTTCATTAATATGCCAGACACATGGTCAAGTGACCAGAGCGTGAGACTGGGGAGTCCCACAGATGAATGTGAGGAAGGCAGATACCATCCACACACAGTGTGCTTCACCACGGCACCCTTTGTTTATGTTATGTCAATCTTTGTGCTTTCACAGTTAGGTTTTTCTCATGCTTTCATTTTACTATCATCGTTATGTCTGTCTATGCTTATGAAAGCTGAAAATATAAATATCACCTAAAGAACCATTTAGCCAGTAGATATGCTTCTATCTATACTTAGATATATCCAAATTGGATAAACATATGACCTTATGCCTCTATATTTCCAATTAATTACTAAAGTCTTCACCTACCCTTAATGGAAAAAAGACGCTCTGGAAGATTGAACTGCCTAAAAATAATTAGGACAGGGGTGTAGAAGAAATAGACTTTCTCATCAGTCTATTTACAACTGCTATTGCTTCTCATGCCATGTGGTTCCACTGTAGAAACCTGTTCTATTATAAGCAACTCTGCAACCATGTCCTTGCTGGTTCATGCCTCTATAGATTTTATGCATACACCACTGTTGGGCTGGGGCACTGTTTCCCAAAGTACAGCAATATCTCCTGGTGTCTGGATTGTAAGAGCCTTTTGAATCTGAACCATATTATATGAATATATTGTATCTGAACTAGTTTTCCCCAAACACACTCTGGTCACCCTTCAGGTCTCCTTTTGCAAGGGGTGGTAGAGTCAGAGGAACTCGAAGCTACCAAGAAATGTAGGCCACATCTGGAGAAGGTAGGGGAAGTTAGGTGGAGTATAGGGAAGAGGTCCACTGTGAGGGCTCTATGTGTAGCAGATATATTGGGTACTTTACTAAACTGGGGTCAGATCAATCTATGGGATCTCATCTCCACTTAGAAGAACTATCCATAGACAGTTGCCTGTCATTAGTCCTTTCACATTAATATCACTCTCATTACTCTCATCTCTCTCATTTAGATGTGAAATATGAAAGTGCTTTTTTGATAAACTGCATCTACTAATAATGAGAGTCTATACTCTGTCCCAGTTTAGAGTATTGGGTGTTTTTTTTTTTTAAGTCTTCAATTTGTCTTGTATTTTGGACAGAGCATTTAAGTTCAAAAGTGAGAAGTACTTGTGACCTCCCTCCAGGCATCCTGCTGGGATGGTAACTTCATTAATATAAGCATTCAGAGACTGCTTTTAAGCAGTTCTCATTAGGGACTTAATTAAGCATTTGATCAGTCCCATCGTTGACAGTGCTGTCCCTTATTCAATAGTGTAATTGATGGTGGCTGGACTCAGATGAATCAGCCTTCCTCATTGCTCCTACAAACTTACTACAAGCTCGTTAATGTCAGGTTTGGTGGGCTAAACAATGTCTCATCCTCCACCACAATGCCACAGAAAGGAAATGAGCATCGAGGAAATGTGCCCTTCAGAAGAGCTTTGTAGAGCAAGATGACAACCAGGGCCACTCTCATGAAGGAGTGGAGGAGCACAGTCCATGGTGGCTGCAGGGAGAGCACATTAAATACTTGGATGTGGTAAAAGAATGACTTTCAGAGCAAAGGAATAATAAATTTCAGAATGAATTTTTAGGGTGGAAATTAGATGAGGCCACACTGTGGTTGTCAAGTTAGGAAGAGCAGAGGTATTATAAGAGCGTAGCGGTAGGAAAGAAAATATCAAAAGAAGGAAGGCCTTTGGTATGAATTAGGGTTTAGCCTTGTTTTCAAATCCAAAGAACTTGCTTATTTTTGAATACTTAAGTCCTGGAAAGAATGGCAGGGATATGAATAGAATAAGGGTAGTTAGTAAAAAGGCTGAAGAAAAAAAATAATTTGAAGAAGAACCCTAGGGTAAATGAATGGGTTTTGTTAATAATATCAGATTACAGTGGCTGAGCTGTTTCCTGTGTGCATGATTCTTTCAAACACTTGACTCTCGCAGCCAATTTGTAAGATAAGGAGGGCAGAGAATCTTAGCCCCTTTTAAATGAAAAATGAAAAAGTGGAGAGACTGGAGCTGAAAGAGAATAGGATGACTTGCCCTAAGTTATATAGCTATTCTTACGATACTTCTTAAGACACTGTGATTCACTAGCTAATTTTTTCCCAAATATCTCAGGAATTTCATTTTCTGTTGCTGTTAATGGAGTCCACCTCCCTTCACCAATGCAAATCCACACAGATAATTGGCAATCTAAACAGAATCAGTAAAGAGTGTTAAAATCTGTGATCAAATGTGAGAGCAAAGATTATCTGGACTGGAGTTTAAATACTCAAAATCTATAAACCCAAAATAATACGCTCAATGTAGTCTCTTCCACACTGCGGTGAAATAGTATATAGAAGTGTCAACTTGACTAAAATTTGTTTACTACAAAAGGTCATTAGCTAGTTTACAAAAAATGTCTTTCAGCATTGTTGTAATGGCATTATAGTAGACTGTGATGAGATTGCAACTCTTCAGGTTTCTCTGTGTGTAAGTACAATCTAAAGCTTATTAAACTGGCTTTTTTTTTTTTTTCTGACCAGGACATTTTATTCTCCTTTGTCTCTTTGGGAGGATCCATTAAAGGGGATCAACAGGTTTCATTTACAAACTGGTGAGAGATTGTAATAATAAGTAGAGTTGGGACAGAGTCAAGGCTGACTCTGGCTCCTTAGCACTCCACACAGGGAGCCAGGCTTAAAGGCAGCCTGTGGAAATTCAGATGCTCCCAGTCACGTTTACCTGCTGTGTACTTCCTTCCCCCAAAGTTTAACGTGTCCTGTGTCCTAAAGGCATACATAGGGAGTAATTCTCAGGTAATATTAATTACCTTAAAGTAAAATGTGAGAATTTGACAAGAATCTTCTGTTCTCAAAATTGTCTTGAAGTTTCCAAAAGCAAGAAGGAGAATTTAGAGCTAAAGAGAGAATGAAGGAGGTGCTAGAAGGAGTAATTGAATGGTGGGGTTTAGAGCTAAGTCTTGGCCATGTAATTGGGCTGCAATCTGCCTAAGAAACTCTTAACATGACAACATCTGCCATGCCTTTGGGTAAATGACATCTTTTTTTCCCTGTTATTGTTGAACTTGAGGCAAGGAAAATAACAAATGAAAGTGTGACTGGTGTTACACTTTTGGTAGTGCTTATCAATTTTGTCCTGTTTCCACATATTTAAAGGGAATTCATACAAGCAATTTCCAAAGCAGGAGTGATTCAACTTGACAGAACCCCTAGAAATCTCTGCCTCTTCAAGGAATTTTTCTTTTTTTTCTATAGAAAGCATTACTATTTTGGACTCATGTTTCTGTCTTAGCATTTTAATTCTGATCCTGATTCCACTGGGCAGGGCCTGAGTCCAGTTCTATGTCCTGTTTTGTGTGCTGAATATGTTTGGCACTTGCTGGTGTTGTTATTGTTAATGATAAACATGATGGAGATATGTTTGGACAGAGATTCTCAGCCAGCTTCTATTCAGAATCATCCAATTAATGAGCTACAGAACTGGAGTGCAGGAGATAGTGGGAGTGACAGATGTAGTGGTTGAAGACAAGAATATGTAAATGTGACTGAGGGGAGGCTAAAGAGTCCTACCTGAAATGGTCCTGACACCGGCAGACTACCAGAACGGCCTGGAACTTCACCAAGTTAGAGTTGGAAATGTTATGGTGTTTCCATTTTAAATTGGAAAATTTTACATCTGCAAGTTCAGAAGTGGCCTGATTCATTTTTCTTACCAATTGACAGCATTTTAAAATGATAAAAGTGCGAGGGGAGTTTCATCAGTAAGAGCAAGATCTCAGCCATCTTTTAGGTTAGTGTCTGGGGCAATAGCACATAATTTTTGTCATGTTGGTACAAAACACCAACAGGATGTAATGAGGTCAGAGCTGCTGTAGTTGGGTTTCTCACTGTTCTGGTTGGAGTTTGCATGGCAGTCTTCCAAGATGTCTCTGATAATTAAAGCAGCTCTATTCCTGTTTCTTTAGAGTTTGCAATTCCCATTAATGTGAAAAGAAGCCCATGTAGAACTGTCCATGGTCCTGACAGAGGGTTACTTATGCAAAAGGTGCTCAATGAAGTGTCCCCACGGCCCAAGCATTAGATTATAACCCAAAGTATAAAATATACATCCCTATATTTTGTATATTGTATGAGTATATTGAGGAGAATAGACAAAGTTCTCCTTCAAAAGAATTACAAATACTTTATGTACATACTTTGCCCTCAAGGATGTGAATCATAACTCCTCGCTCCTTAGGTGTTGACTCCGCATAGTGACTGCCTTCCAAAGAAATACAGTGTAGAAAAGCGGGAAAAGAATAACTTTGCAGTGGAGAAACCTGATAAATACTACCTTAGTCACATGATCAAGGTTAACATCAACAGTTATGTGTCATGCTGATAGTATGTTCCCTTGATATGATGTAATGAGAATGGCACTATACCGGGGTCCTCTTTCCAAAAACTCTCAACCGCAGTCTAACCATGAGGAAAGTATCAGACAAATCCCAAATGTGGGAAATTACACAAAATACTGACAAGTACTCTTCAAAACTGTCAAAGTCATCAAAAATAAGGTCTGACAGCCAAGAGGAGCCTCAGGAGACAGGATGACTAAATGTAATATGATAGCCTGGATGGGATCCTGGAGTAGGAAAAGGAAATTAGGTAAAATCTAAGGATATCTGAATAAAGTATGGGCTTAAGTTAATACTAATCTATTAATATTCGTTCATTAATTATGAAATGTGCCATACTACTGTAAGATAATAATATTGATAAAAGGAAAAATTTGATGTGAGAACTCTCTGTATCATCTAACCTCAAAAATTGTTTTATTAATCTGAAACTTCTAAAATGAAAAGTTTATTAAAAGTCAAAGCTAGGAAAGAGTTAAAATGAAACGTGATATCTTATTATTCAAATAGGTATTAAATTATCCCTTCTTCCATATCACTACACTCAAAAGAAGCACAGGAGAATTAAGCGTTTTATACATAGTGTTGAGAAGTTGAATTTTTTGTAACCTTCTTAAATTCAAAATATTAGTGATATATGTATACTGGTGAAAAAAATTAAAGTGACAGAAGGACATATAATGAAAAGCCACAGTTCCCTGCCCCCGTGGAATCCTGCTTTCTAGGAGGACTGATTTAACTCTTATTCTTGAGTTTATCTCCATGTCTGGGATTTTATATATTGACTCTTGCTTTACAGATCAGGAAAACATTCACTTAGACCTTCCAACGCTTCTCATTTCTTCCGTCCTATATATTTTTATCACTTTTTAGTTCCTTGACTCTTCACCATTGTGACTTGAGGTAGTGCACATATATATTTATTTCTTGCTTTATTTCTGTATCATTCACTTAGTTAATCATTTCTTTTTTTCAACCCTCCTTTTTCCACTTCTCATTTTTTTATTGGAATATTATTTTATTGATCTTTTAAATTATATAATAATACATGACCTCTGTTAACTTTGAATGTTATTTAAATTCAAAATCTTGTAGATGATATGAAGTTCCCTTTGATACAACCGTGTTCTAACTGTTCACAGAAATAACCCTTCTTAGCAGTTTGATAAGATACTTTTTTATGTATTAAAAAAATTTTAAAGTAAGTTATGGGGATGTAATGTACAGCATGGTGACTATACTTCCAGATACTTTTTTATGTATTACTATGCCTATATATTTATATTCTATTTGAAAATACAAAATGTTGTTTTGAGTGTTTTTATTTTTCCTACAATTCTATAGCTTGTTTTTGTATTATTCTGTGACTTTTTAGTTTTTAATTAACAGTGTGTTTTAGATACCTAACTTATTAAATGTGGAACCACTACAAGTTTTCCCCTACTACAGTAAATATTCCACGGTATAGTTATATAGTGCTATTCTCAATCAACAAATATTTAGGTCACTTTTAATTTTTTTATTAGTACAAAAAATACTGCAATAAACATTTCAGTATAGAGTGTGTTGTACACATGCGTACGTGGTTTTCTAGATTAGATATGAAACATGGTTTAGCTGAGGCATGAGGTGAGGATAAGCATGTATTAAATTATCAACAGATATTGCCAAAGTGGATTTGTTCATATTTTGTTAAGACATTTTTGTCTATGTTCATGTCCTTTTCTTTTATTGTAATATCTTTGTGAGATTTTTGTATCTGGGTTATACTTCCCTCACAGAATAAGTTAGGAAGCATTTGCTTCTCCTGTATTTTCTAAAAGGGTTTGCATAAGATAGCTATTCTTTCTTTCTTAAATATGTGATAGAATACATCATAGAAACCAGTTAGAAGTAGAGTTTCCCTTTTAGGGAGGTTTCTGATAATGAATTAAATTTCTTTAAAAATTCAGAGTTGTTCAGATTTTCTGTTGCTTTTAGGGTCTGTTTTGATAAATTGTGCTTTTTGAAGAATTTGTCCATTTCATTTATGTTACTGGATTTACTAGGAGAAACTTACTCATCACACCCCTACTTATCCCTTATTGTCTATAAGATCTCTAGCAATGTTCCATATCATTAGTTTTTCTTTTTGAAAAAAAAATTCTCTAATTAGTCTTGCCAGGAAGTTATCAACTTTTATTAATCTTTCAAAGAACCAATTTTGGTTTTGTCAACTTTCATGATTGTTTGCTTTCTATTTTATTGATTTCTGCTCATATAATGTATTTTTCCTTCTACATATGTGTTAAATTGATCAATCACTTTAGCTTCATAAGAGAAATTTTGATCAATGATTTTAAGCTTTTCTTTTTTTAATATTATTATTCAAATTTATAAAGTACTTTGTAGACACTGATTAACTACATTCCACAAAGTTTGACATATTTTCTATACTGTTCCATTTGCAACATATAATAATTTACTTGTGAATTTCTTTCTTTAACCCAAACTCTGCACTAACTTTCTAGGTTGGTGAGTGAGTCAGCATGGAAGTGGATCTTCTAGCCCGGACAAACCTTCAGACATCTGCTGTCACAAAGTCTATTTGGAAGTATGCTTTTTATTTAGAAGTGCATTATTTGCTATTCAAGTACTTGTGACTTTTCTAGACATTGTTCAGCAGTATGTCATTTAATGCTTAAGTAGTTGACACTTCTGTTGCTATATTAATCTTTTGTGGCACAAAAATTACCCCCAAACGTAGCAAAATGCAAACATTCCCCCAGTTTCTGGGAGTCAGGTCTGGGAGGGACTAGACTTATTTTGGTAATCATTTTATAATATATACAAATATTGAATCATTATATGATACACCTGAATAAAGACAAACTTTATTTGTAAAGGCCCTGCCAGGTGTAACCCACAGCTGACCTTCCTCTACCGCTCGCTGTTCCAGCATAATGGTCTTATTTTAGTCATTCACATTCTCAGGCTCTTTTAGACTTCAAGGTCTTTGAAAATGCTCTTTCCTTTGCCTGAGACTTTCATTTTTCTTAGTCACCTTGTAGTCATGTGTGGGGAGGACAACCAAATAAGAACAAACAGATGCTGTTTATTTAGAACTCGCTATAGTAGTGGAGTCAGCCACCATCACTTGTACTTGGAAGAGACTCAAAGGCAGGCAAGAGAGTAGGGAAGCTTTATAGTGAACATAAAGGGAAGGCATGATCAATTCAGGCATGATCTAATTGGAGGTTGTGGCACACGGAAGTTGAAAGTGGGCTAACTAGCAGCAGGGCTTCTTTCTTTTTATGAGGTATAATTGACATACAGTGTTAATTTTAGGTGTACACCATTATGATTTGATATTTGTATATATTGCAAAATGGTTACAATAAGTCTAGTAAACATACATCACCTTAAATAGTTACAGAAGTTTCTTCTTATTATAAGAACTCTTAAGTTCTACTCTCTTAGCAACTTTCAAATATGCAACAAGTGTTAACTATAGTCACCATGCTGTACATTACATCCCCATAACTTACTTATAACTGGAAGTTTATACCTTTTGATTCCTCTCACCCATTTTGCCCACCCCTCACTCCTCACCTCTAGCAACCACCAATCTGTTCTCTGTCTCTATGAGCTTTTTTTCTTTTAGATTCCACATATAAGTGAGATCATACAGTATTTGTCTTTAGAGAAAGACATTTCACATAGCATTTCACATAGCATAATGCCCTCAAGGTCCATCCATGTTGTCACAAATGGCAAGAGTTCATTTTTCATAGCTAAATAATATTTCAATGTGTGTGTGTATATGTATCACATTTTCTTTATCCATTCATCTGTCGATAGACACTTAGGTTGTTTTCATATCTCGGCTATTGTAAATATTGCTGCAATAAACATGGGGGTGCATATGTCTATTCCAGTTAGTGTCTTCATATTCTTTGAATAAATACCTAGAAGTGGAATAGCTGATTCATAGGGTAGTTCTATTTTAAATTTTTTGAGTAATCTCCATACTATTTTTCATAGTGGTTGCACCAGATTACATTGCCGCAACAGTGCTCTTTTCTCCATATTCTCACTAACACTTATTTCTTGTTTTTTCAATGATAGCCATCCTAACAGCTGTGAGGTGGTATCTCATTGTGGTTTTGATTTGCATTTCCCTGATGATTAGTGATGTTGAGCATCTTTTCATGTGCCTGTTGCCCATGTTTATGTCTTCTTTGAAAAAATATCTATTCAAGTCCCCTGCCCATTTCTTAATCAGGCTTGTTTTTTGCTATTAAATTGTATGAGTTCTTTCTATTTTTTGGATATTAACCCCTTAACATTTTGAAATATTTTCTCCTTTTAGTACATTATCATGGAGCTTCTTATATGATTGTTTGGGGAACACATTTGACTTTTTCTGGTTGGTCCTGAGTTGGAAGCCAGGACAAAAATAGAGAAATCATTGAACAAGCCATAACTGTTCTGGGTCTATTGTAATAGAGGTAGTAGTTTAGCTTCCCAAGTTGGTTGCTGAAGAGATTGTGGGCAGAGTTCTATTGTCATATATTGTCTGGCCATTGATTGTATATTTTGTCCATCAGTTCCCCCTTTGGTCATTCTCTCACTTGTGAAAGTTTGACCAATTCAGGGAATGATAGAGATTCAGATCTTCACCACTCAGCAGTTGTTTAGTTTCTCCAGAGTCAACTGTATTGTGAGGTCTTCCTGATTTTTTGTTGTTGTGTCACTGTGGTGATCTGTAATTAAAGAGTGGCTGCACAGAAGCATTAGAGACCCTGGGTGGAATTCACCAGATGAGCATTTTGATCACTATGACAAAAAACAAAACAATACTCCCTGTAAGATGCTTCGAAACAGGAACTCTAATTTCTCAACATAGGCCAAGAGAACAAATTTGGTAGGACATGAGGCTCAACCTAAGACAAGTAGTGTTTCCCTTTAGGTATTTTATAGCCTGTTCTACCTTATCTGTTTCATTGATCCTAATACAGCAAGAAATATTTTCAGTGGGACAGATGCCATCAGTACTAGCCAAGAGGAAATCTAGAGCATAGTGACTCTCCATCACTACTTATATCAGTGAATTGAGGCTGATCAGTAGTCCATCTAGGGAAGAAGTGGTATCATTAATAACTTCTGCCGGAGTTTGTGATACATTTCTTAAAGGTTTTTTTTTTTTTTTTCCTTTTTAAATGATTCCTACTCTTGGTAACAAGGCTGTGATTGTTTGCATAAACAATGAGTCAGTAATTCCACCAGGTTGAATGCCTGAATAATCAAGGATGGCCCTGTTGTGGAGTTTTTATCTGATTTGGAATTTCCAGGCTTGGTGATTTATAGAATGAGGGCTTCTGTGTTCAGACAAGTCTTAGAATATTCTTCCTAAAGTGCATTAAGTGTTAGTCTGGGGAAAATGGAACCAGATATCCTGGTTATAAAGGAAGCAACATCTGATAGTTACATGGAGAACCAGGAAAAACAGTAGTTGTTCACGATATGAGGTCAGAACCAAAGTCTTGCATTAGATGGATTACATATTTGAATCCTGGTGGCAAGCAATTGGCTTATTGCCCTATGAAGGTTGTTGAATTCAAATTAGAATCACCTATGGTATGATCAATAGATTGTACTGATTCTTTTTCTGAGACAGAGGAACATTAGCAAAGTCACAGATTAATTTTTTAAGGTCATTTGTCCACATAGGTGCAAGTGAAAATACTTTCAGATATAATTCCCTATGGTTTCACTTAATTAGACTGGAATTACCCAGAGGTTTTTATAATTGGGGTCTAGTGATGAATGACATATCCAGCAGTTGCTAAGTTATCAGTAACTACTGTTTGAAATAATCTGAGAGAGACATTAGAATGAATATGATCTTACCTAATGATCTTACCTAATGATCTTACCTTATGATCTTACCTAATGATCTTACCTAATGTCTTACCTTATTAAACTAAAGAGGAGAGAGAAAAATGGTCAATGTGGGTGGACAAAAACTAGAGATCTATAAAATGAGAAGAAGAATGATTATAAGCAGATGAAAAACAAAGTAGGAATTAGACAGGGATGTTAGTCTGATGTACTGGAAGCTGACCACTATCGGAGGTCATCTGCTTGTTTCAAAGATCTTGGGTTATCTGTCTACTTCTGAAGATCAGCCTCTAGGGAATCTCTAAGAATCCTGAGTTTGAATCCTCAGTTGGAGTAGTCTTCCAACCATGTGAAATTCTGGATTGTTTCTTTAGTTGTGAAACGTGAATTCAAGGATAGGCTCTATGGAGTTTCACTGCTGTATTGTTGTTAACAGCACTTCCAACAAGGTTTAAGAGAAGTTTTTCTCTGATGTCTTTTCAAGCAGATGAAATCTTATGGTTAAAGATCATACAGAGGCTGTTTAGGAAGATGTAGGAGGGCAGCCTTAATCTGTTGGTAATAGGAATGTGTAAGTAAGTGAGTCTCTTGCAGTTTTTTTTGCCATGGCTGTATGCAGCAGGAAAGAGTCTAGTATCAGAGGAGAATTCCCTAAACACATGGTTTATTACGATATCTAAAACTTCATGCGCTCCGTGATATCTTTGAGTGTCATGGGGCCCCAAAGGCCTAGCTCTGAGCTCCTCTGTTCTTTCTAGATATGCCCCTCCATGTAGCAGGAAAGGCTCTCCACTCAGCTAGTTCCCCTATCAGCTGGAAGAGCTGCAGCCCATCCAATCTTCAACTTAATGAATTTCACCTCCCTGAGAGCCTATGAAATTAATCAAACAAGCCAATCCTGTGACAGCCTGTGAAATTATTCTAACAAGCCAATCACATCTTCCTGCAAGAGCAAAGGGTCACCTAAACGGCTTGCCACTACAAAGCCTACCTTTCACCGTTCCAGACGGTTTCCTCTGTTCCCAAGTCAGCTCCCATATGGTCCTGCATGGAATGTGATATCTTCCTTCTCCAGGCTGTAAGTATATGTGACTAATATATCTGCAAATCTCATTTTTCAGTGCCGAGTGTTAAGTCACTTCATATTATTTAGGGCAGAGGATCCCTCCTTGACCAATGGGGTGAATAGGAGGTGATCAGAGCATGTGGGTCTTCCAGTTACCACTTCATAGGCAGATAACTGTGTGTCTCTGAGGGCCATTATGGGTATGGGAATGCTTTTGCTAAGGGAGCTCAAGGTTTTCTGAGAGTCGCCTAATTTTATTTAAGGATAACACTGGTTCTTTCAACCTTTCCAGAAGATTACGACTGATAAAAGGAGTGTAGTTTTGGAGTAAGTGGTAAAATATTACAGAGTTCTTTTATGATGGTTCCTATAACGTATGAGCCTCAGTCATTTAATATAAAAGTCAGTACACCATTGATACAGCCACTATGGAAAACAGTACGGAGGTTCCTTAAAAAACTAAAAATAGAGCTATCATACGACCCAGCAATCCCACTTCTCTGGGCATATACCCAGAGAAAACCATAATTCAAAAAGAGTCATGTACCACAATGTTCACTGCAGCACTATTTACAATAGCCAGGACATGGAAGCAACCTAGGTGTCCATTGACAGATGAATGGATAAAGAAGATATCGCACATATATACAATGGAATATTACTCAGCCACAAAAAGAAATGAAATTGAGTTATTTGTAGTGAAGTGAATGGATCTAGAGTCTGTCATACAGAGTGAAGTAAGTCAGAAATAGAAAAACAAATATTGTATGCTAACACATATATATGGAATCTAAAAAAAAAAGGTTCTGAAGAACCTAGGGGCAGGACAGGAATAAAGATACAGACAAAGAGAGTAGACTTGAGGACGTGGGGAGGGGGAAGGGTAAGCTGGGAGGAAGTGAGAGAGTGGCATGGACATATATACACTACCAAATGCAAAATAGATAGCTAGTGGGAAGCAGCCGCATAGCACAGGGAGATCAGCTCTGTGCTTTGTGACCACCTAGAGGGGTGAGATGGGGATGGTGGGCAGGAGACGGAGAGGGAGGGGATATGGGGATATATGTATACGTATAGCTGATTCACTTTTGTTATGCAGCAGAAACTAACACATTGTAAAGCAATTATACTCCAATAAAGATGTTAAAAAAAAAAGTCAGTACACCTCAGGCTGGAAATGCAAAACCAATCAGAATGTTGGTGACTATAAGGGCTGTAGCTCTTGGACAAGAAATAGACCAAAAAAAACAAAAAAATCCCTGAAACATTTTGGAAGATGGAAGCTAGCAACAATCTATTGGAAGGTGTTTAAAGGGCCCTTGTAGTTCCTGCCCTAACTCTACAGTTTTTCCAGGATTATATTGTTGACAGGTGTTTCCTTACCTGACCAATAACCTTACCTGTCTTTTTTAAGTTCCCGCAGCAGTGTTGATTTAAGATAGTAACAATGATGGTGATGAGTAGTTTCACGAAGGAATTTAGCTAATATTCATTGAGATCATCTGTCATCATCAAGTGGCCATCTTGGGAGACTCAGAGATGATCTGAGTGAAGGGTACAACCATATGTTTTTCATTCTTCATTTTGGAATTAGGAGCCATTTTATAAATGACCTCTGAATCTCTCCATGGATTTATCCTTCGAGAATTTACTTAGGATCAAAACCTTGGGTAAGGCTGTCTTTTGGGTACAGTCATCTTCTAGAGCTTTGCTTTTATTTTCCATATTTTTTATTTTTGCATGGTCCTCAACTTTTATAATAGCCCTCTCTCTAGGAAGTAAGAGTACAGCCGCATGAAGAATCATTAGTTCAAGTGAGAATCCTAGAAGAAGCTCAACAGAAGCATCAATAAATTTTACAGCAGGAGCTAGTGCTGTAAGACAAGAGGCTTAAGCCTTTGCAACTGAGTCAAGGGTGAGGCTATATTAAGTGGTGGATTTCTGATGGGTTTTATAAAAACTCCTAAGAGCTTGTCCAGATTACTCATGCGTAAGGAGACAAGTGCTTTTAGTACTTCAGGATGTCTAGGGAAGTAAACTGTTGTTGAAAAGCCTTCTTCAGGTTATAGAAATCCTGTTTACATTTGGGCTCCCAAGGCAGAAAGGGTCTCTCACTGAGGATTTAGTCAGTTAATAAAGAGGTATTGCAATCTCAGAAAAATTTGGCACCCAGTTGTCTGCAAAATCTAGTTAAACCTAGAAATCCTCTGAATTGTCGTTTTGCGAGGTGTCTAGGAAAAGTTTGGATATCTTTATCAGGAGACAGTGATTCTCTACCTTAGTGGGTCATGTCTGAAATAATAGACTGAGTTTTGACAAAATTGTACTTTATCTTTTGAAATTTTGTCCTTTTTCTGTTATGACTGAGAGCAAGTAAATGGAATTCTTGTTACAGGCTTTTTTCCCCCCAAAATAAAGCAGGAGATCCATCTACATATTGTAACAGAACTAAATTACAAGGGAAATTTAGATAACTTCTAAGTCTCATTTGAGGTCCTAGGAAAAATCGGAGGGGGCTTCAGTGAACCCCTGGGGCATGCTTGTCCAGGTATATTTTTCTCTTTTCGTGGTGAAGGAAAAAAGGTATTGACTGTTCTGGTTTAGGAGAACACAGCAAAGATCAACTAATTATAATAAAGCAAGTAGCTTCCGGTAGAATTGATGACAGATGTTTATTTGGGTTAGGTACTACTGGGAATTGAGGAATAATAATTTAGCTGATGGATGGCCCTGAGATCTCAAAAAAATGTCCTCATCCCTTTGGTTTCCCTACTTGCAGAGTAAGAATGTTATAAGAACTAGTGCAGGGTCTGAGAATGCCTTGAGGCATAAAGCCTTCAACTGTAGCTGAGTCCTTCTTTTGCTTCTGGCTTCAAGGAATACTAAGGAAGTTTGGGTAACAAGTTGGTGGGATCCCTATGAATTTTAGCGGGTTCTTCTCTGATTAGTTTTCCTATTTCAGTGGAATTTTTAACACATAGAGTGAGGTATGGTGCCAAGTCCTTTATTTTGGAGATGCATCAAATATAATGGAGCAGGCAAAGATATATCCAGAGCAAACATCACTTGATTATGAATGAAGGAGTCCTCTGAACTCTAGAGATAGTCTCTTTGGTGTGCATTTGCTATTTAATTCCACTTGCAAAATAAGTCTCTCCATATGAAATTTGCAGGTCTGGAATCACAGAGTAGGAAAGAATGTTTTTCAATCAAGGGCCCAGGGGTTAGAGTTAAGGGCTGGGCAATAGAGAAAATCTGTGGGTTATTTGAAATACCTACCACCTGTTTGGCATGTTTTCTCCTGGGAAGAGGTTGAGCAACAATCTTAGAGTTTAATGTAGAGTAGCAGGTGTATCTACAAGGAATTGATGTGGTTGACCGTCCATATTCACAGTTAACTCTCTGAGTATTTAAAGTGTTAGGCAGGATATTGGATGTGTTCTTCCTTCCACAGAGCACTCTCATTGATAGAAGTGGAGGGATTTTGTCTTGGTTTGTTCCATCTGACAAAAGAAAAAACAATCTCTTTTTTAGTGTCCTTTTTGTTTGCAATATCTACAAGTGTCCTTGTCAATAGGTGGTTGGTTGGGAATTGGGCCACCTGTTTGATCTGCAGGGGCATAATGTTATTTTGGGTGCTGTCTTGTTTTTGTTCTAAAGCCCTTTCAAAATGTTCTGCCAGGTGTTACATGTGAAGCACCATGGTGAGCACAATATAAATATAAGTGAGCAAATATAAAATGAACAAGATATCATCTCTGTTTTCCAGGACCTTAACATCTAATAGATGCATTCTAAAGCTTTTTTAGTTGGAGGAAATGCAGAATGGACAGATAGATTTGGACCTTGATCAAGTTAGACTTGGGCTTAAGAGAGGTAGACAGGCTTAGTGGTCAGAAAACAAGTCGTGTATCTTGTGTAAGTGAACGTGTAATTCATAAAAAAACTACCTTAGTAGGACCATAATGTGTTCACGCTCAGCTGTATCCATTTCTATATTTTTAAACAAGGTGTCTCATGCCTTGGACTTTGCTTTATTTCAGTGGTTCACATCCAGAAGTGATTTTGCTCCCCAGGGGACATTTGGTAATTTCTAGAGACATTTTTGATTATCACAACTGGGAGGTGCGGGAGGAGGGGTTACTAGTGACATCTGAAAGGTAGAGGCCAGGGATTCTGTAATGTGAAAGACACCCTCTCCCCAGCAAGGAATTATCCAGCCCAAAATGTCAATAGTGCTAAGGTTGAAAAGACCTGCTTTGTTTAGAAAAGGTGATGGAATTCTGAAAGCAAATGTCTCAATCACCTATTTTCTGCCTATTTGCCAGCACCAGAGGGATAGCTTGTGAGTTATTTTAACTTCATGCAATTTAGAATGGAGGCTGGGCTGTGTGGGCCAGAGGAATCAGGGGTGATATGGGGTGGGAAGATGATGACTTCAGCGTTAATTTATTAAAAGAGTAATTTAATTCTTTGAAAGGAAGAAGAGCTACTCTGTAAGACCTAGGTTACCATGGTAGCACATGGCTTCAATCCCTCCTGATTAATTTCCAGCAATTATAATAAAGGGTGAGCCTTCACTTAAATCTCTTGTCAAGACAGAGAAGTAACATCAAGTGAATTATTCTAAGAAAGAGGGTCTGACACAGTCAATTTTAAAAGCTGGAATTTGTTTTAATCCCATACCTGGCTCGGAAATGACAATACTGTGTCTGTACACTATGAGAGCCCCTTTTCCATATGCTTATGATAAAATGATTACTGTTGGCATCATTGGACTATCTGCTCCTGGAATTTCAGACTGTTAAGGTGAAACTGGCTTAGAGTTGCACCAAGGATACTAGAGACTCTCCTTTTTTATTCTACTAGTGCGCTCTTTGTGTTTATTTTCAGCTGCTGAAAGAGTAGAAAATACTCGCACTAAATTTTCAATGCCTATTTATTTGCTGTCTATATTTGTAACAGATTGTCAGATCCTGATAAGTGTTTACATCCTTGGTGCTGTGGGTAAGGTCATTTTCATTTTAAATGTTTTATTTATTGTTCAAATTTTGCAACAGCTCTAGAAATAAAACATCCACAATACCAATATCCCTTTAATCAAATGTATTTATTAATATTCTGGTCCAGTATTTTTTATACAAATATGTGGCATAGTACAATTTTGTGCTATTCTTTTTCACCTACTTATAAGAAATTCTGTTTTTCCTCAGTTTGCATAATTATTACTTTATATCTGAGGTTTTTCTGAAGTAAAGTTTCTGAATTCTTGGGGGAAATGCATTGTTTACTACAAGCTTGTCTGACTGGATCATCTCTTCTGAGTAAGGGCAAGACCCAGCGCAACACTCCATCCCGCGGTACCTCTGAACATCCCGACACGACCTATGAGGACCAGAAAGACTATTTCTGTTAAATATACTTTCTATAATTGCTGTAGTTTCTTAGACAAATATGTATTGAGTGTTCTGTGGCAGGCTCCGTGCAGTCCATGAGTAAGAAGTGAACAATGCCAGCATGCAAGAACCCCGTCTTCTTGTTCATGCACTAGTGTGATTAAAGTTAGGAGTAGGGGTGATAAACAGGGTAGCCTGAGAGAATGCAAGAGGAACACATAATGTAGTCTCAGGAGATCGGGGAGCAATCCTTCACCTCACTCTCAGAAACTAGATAAGGCCATGGTAACTGTGGATCTGAACCTGCATGTCCTGCCCTCCCTTTTCACTATGCTGATTATACAATTGACAAACAATATACAATATACAATTGTATACAATAAACAAACAAATAGAATGCATTGTATTGTATACAATACAATAAACAATATACAATTGACAAACAAATAGAATGCATTTTGAGGTTTTCATTTTGTTACATTCCTATCACCTAGCAGATTGCCCCCTCCGTTTCTCATGAGACCAATTCCTTAAAAAGGTCAGCGATTTAGTGTTCCATTACAGAAAGCCTTCTGACAAAAACCTGGCTTAGAGGATCTATTTAATATATTAAACCTTGGATCCAGAAGGAACAAAATATTTTAATTCAAACTTCAGTAGTTTGAAGTGGGTGATGATTGCATCTTTCCACACTTGACTTTAAGCATGCAGCTGAGAGGGTGACTAACACAGTCAACTGCCTTTTTTTTTTTTAATACAGCAGGTTCTTATTAGTCATCAGTTTTATACACATCAGTGTATACATGTCAATCCCAATCGCCCAATTCATCACACCCCCACCCCCACCCCCTGCCACTTTCCCCCCTTGGTGTCCGAACGTTTGTTCTCTACATCTGTGTCCCAATTTTTGCCCTGCAAACCGGTTCATCTGTGCCATTTTTCTAGGTTCTGCATATATGCTTTAATATACGATATTTGTTTTCTCTTTCTGACTTACTTCACTCTGTATGACAGTCTCTAGATCCATCCACATCTCAACAAATGAGCCAATTTTGTTCTTTTTATGGTTGAGTAATATTCCATTGTATATATGTACCACATCTTCTTTATCCATTCGTCTGTCGATGGGCATTTAGGTTGCTTCCATGACCTGGCTATTGTAAATAGTGCTGCAATGAACATTAGGGTGCATGTGTCTTTTTGAATTATGGTTTTCTCCGGGAATATGCCCAGTAGTGGAGTTGCTGGATCATATGGTAATTCTATTTTTAGTTTTTTAAGGAACCTCAATATTGTTCTCCATAGTGACTGTATCAATTTACATTCCCACCAACAGTGAAAGGGTTCCCTTTTCTCCACAGCCTCTGCAGCATATGTGGTTTGTAGATTTTCTGATGATGCCCATTCTAACTGGTGTGAGGTGATGCCTCATTGTAGTTTTGATTCGCATTTCTCTAATAATTAGTGATGCTGAGCAGCTTTTCATGTGCTTCTTGGCCATCTGTATGTCTTCATTGGAGAAATGTCTATTTAGGTCTTCTGCCCATTTTTGGATTAGGTTGCTTGTTTTTATAATATTCAGCTGCATGAGCTGTTTATATATTTTGGAAATTAATCCTTGGTCCATTGATTCATTTGCAAATATTTTCTCCCATTCTGAGGGTTGTCTTTTCGTCTTGTTTATGGTTTCCTTTGTTGTGCAAAAGCTTTCAAGTTTCATTAGGTCCCATTTGTTTATTTTTGTTTTTATTTCCATTACTCTAGGAGGTTGATCAAAAAAGATTGTGCTGTGATTTATATCAAAGAGTGTTCTTCCTATGTTTTCCTCTAAGAGTTTTATAGTATCTGGTCTTACATTGAGGTCTCAAATCCATTTTGAGTTTATTTTTGTGTACGGTGTTAGGGAATGTTCTAATTTCATTCTTCTACATGTAGCTGTCCAGTTTTCCCAGCATCACTTATTGAAGAGACTGTCTTTTCTCTATACTTGCTTACTTTGTCATAGATTAGTTGACCATAGGTGCATGGGTTTATCTCTGGGCTTTCTATCCTGTTTCATTGATCTATATTTCTGTTTTTATGCCAGTAGCATATTGTCTTGATTACTGTCACTTTGTAGTATAGTCTGAAGTCTGGGACCCTGATGCTTCCAGCTCCATTTCTTTCCCTCAAGACCGCTTTGGCTATTCAGGGTCTTTTGTGTCTCCATACAAATTTTAAGATGTTTTGTTCTAGTTCTGTAAAAAATGCCACTGATAATTTGATATGGATTGCATTGAATCTGTAGATTGCTTTGGGTAGTAGAGTCATTTTCACAATATTGATTCTTCCAATCCAAGAACATGGTATATCACTCCATCTGTTGGTATCATCTTTAATTTCTTTCATCAGTGTCTTACAGTTTTCTGCATACAGGTCTTTGGTCTCCCTAGGTAGGTTTATCCCTAGGTATTTTATTTTTTGTTGCAATGGTAAATGGGATTGTTTCCTTAATTTCTCTTTCAAATTTTTCATCATTAGTATATAGGAATGCAAGTGATTTCTTGCATTAATTTTGTATCCTGCAACTTTACCAAATTCATTGATTAGCTCTACTACTTTTCTGGTGGCATCTTTAGGATTCTCTATATATAGTATCATGTCATCTGCAAACAGTGACAGTTTTACTTCTTCTTTTCCAATTTGTATTCCTTTTATTTCTTTTTCTTCTCTGATTGCCATGGCTAGGACTTCCAAAACTATGTTGAATAATAGTGGTGAGAGTGGACATCCTTGTCTTGTTCCTGATCTTAGAGGAAATGCTTTCAGTTTTTCACCATTGAGAATGATGTTTGCTGTGAGTTTGTTGTATATGGCCTTTATTATGATGGGGTAGGTTCCCTCTCTGCCTGCTTTCTGGAGAGTTTTTATCATAAATGGGTGTTGAATTTTGTCAAAAGCTTTCTCTGCATCTATTGAGAGCATCATATGGTTTTTATTCTTCAATTTGTTAATATGGTGTATCTCATTGATTGATTTGCATATTTTGAAGAATCCTTGCATCCCTGGGATAAATCCCACTTGATCATGGTGTGTGAGCCTTTTAATGCATTGTAGGATCCTGTTTGCTAGTATTTTGTTGAGGATTTTTGAATCTATATTCATCAGTGATATTGGTCTGTAATTTTCTTTTTTTGTAGTACCTTTTTCTGGTTTGGAATCAGGGTGATGGTGGCCTCATAGAATGAGTTTAGGAGTGTTCCTTCCTCTGTAATTTTTTGGAAGAGTTTGAGAAGGATGGGTGTTAGCTCTTCTCTAAATGTTTGATAGAATTTGTTTGTTGGAAGATTTTTAATCACAATTTCAATTTCATTACTTGTGATTGGTCTGTTCATATTTTCTATTTCTTCCTGGTTCAGTCTTGGAAGGTTATACCTTTCTAAGAATTTGTCCATTTCTTCCAGGTTGTCCATTTTATTGGCATAGAGTTGTTTGTAGTAGTCTCTTGGGATGCTTTGTTTCTGCGGTGTCTGTTGTAACTTCTTTTTCATTTCTAATTTTATTGACTTCATTCCTCTTCCTCATTTTCTTGATTAGTCTGGCTAATGGTTTATCAATATTGTTGATCTTCTCAAAGAACCACTTTTTAGTTTTATTGATCTTTGCTATTGTTTTCTTTGTTTCTATTTTATTTATTTCTGCTCTGATTTTTATGATTTCTTTCCTTCTGCTAACTTTAGGTTTTGTTTGTTCTTCTTTCTCTAGTTCCTTTAGGTGTCAGGTTAGATTGTCTATTTGAGATTTTTCTTGTTTCTAGAGTTAGGCTTGTATAGCTATAAACTTCTCTCTTAGAACTGCTTTTGCTGCATCCCATAGGTTTTGGATCGTCGTGGTTTCATTGTCATTTGTCTCTAGGTATGTTTTCATTTCCTCTTTGATTTCTTCAGTGATCTCTTGGTTATTTAGTAACGTACTGTTTAGTCTCCATGTGTCTGTGTTTTTTATGTTTTTTTCCTTCTAATTCATTTCTAATCTCATAGTGTTGTGGTCACAAAAGATGCTTGATATGATTTCAATTTTCTTAACTTTACTGAGGCTTGATTTGTGACCCAAGATGTGATCTATCCTGGCGAATGTTCCATGTGCACTTGAGAAGAAAGTGTAATCTGTTTTTGAATGGAATGTCCTATAAATATCAATTAAATCTATCTGGTCTATTGTGTCATTTAAAGCTTGTGTTTCCTTATTTATTTTCATTTTGGATGATCTCTCCATTGTTGTAAGTGAGGTGTTAAAGTCCCCCACTATTATTGTGTTACTGTTGATTTCCTCCTTTATAGCCGTTAGCAGTTGCCTTATGTATTGAAGTGCTCCTATGTTGGGTGCATATATACTTATAATTGTTATATCTTCTTCTTGGATTGATTCCTTGATCGTTATGTAGCCTTATTCCTTGTCTGTTTTAACATTCTTTATTTTAAAGTCTATTTTACCTGATATGAGTATTGCTACTCCAACTTTCTTTTGATTTCCTTTTGTATGGTATATCTTTTTCCATCCCCTCACTTTCAGTCTGTATGTGTCCCTAAGTCTGAAGTGGATCTCTTGTAGACAGCATATATATGGGTCTTGTTTTTGTATCCATTCAGCCAGTCTATGTCTTTTGGTTGGAGCATTCAATCCATTCACATTTAAGGTAATTATTGATATGTATGTTCCTATTATCATTTTCTTAATTGTTTTTGGTTTGTCCTTTTCTTCTCTTGTGTTTCCCAGTTAGAGAATTTCCTTTAACATTTGTTGTAGAGCTGGTTTGGTGGTTCTGAATTCTCTTAGCTTTTGCTTGTCTGTAAAGCTTTTGATTTCTCCATTGAATCTGAATCAGATCCTGCTGGGTAGAGTAATCTGGATTGTAGGTTCTTCCCTTTCATCACTTTAAGTATATCATGCCACTCCCTTCTGGCTTGTAGAGTTCCTGCTGAGAAATCAGTTGTTAACCTTATGGGAGTTCCCTTGTATATTATTTGTTGTTTTTCCCTTGCTGCTTTCAATAACTTTTCTTTGTCCTAACTTTTGCCTATTTGGTTACTATGTGTCTCAGCATGTTTCTTCTTGGATTTATCCTATATGGGACTCTCTTGCTTCCTGGACTTTGGTGGCTATTTCCTTTCCTGGGTTAAGGAAGTTTTTGACTATAATCTCTTCAAATATTTTCTCTGGTCCTTTTTCTCTCTCTTCTCCTTCTGGGACCCCTATAAAGCGAATGTTGTTCCTTTTAATGTTGTCCCAGAGGTCTCTTAGGCTGTGTTCATTTCTTTTCATTCTTTTTTCTTTATTCTGTTCCACAGCGGTGAATTCTACCATTCTGTCTTCCAGGTCACTTATCCATTCTCCTGTTTCAGTTATTCTGATACTGATTCCTTCTAGTGTATTTTTCATTTCATTTATTGTATTGTTTATCTCTGTTTGTTCTTTAATTCTTCTAGATCTCTGTTAAACCTTTCTTGCCTCTTCTCGATCTTTGCCTCCATTCTTTTTCCGAGGTCCTGGATCATCTTCACTATCATTATTCTGAATTATTTTTCTGGAAGGTTGCCTGTATCCCCTTCATTTAGTTGTTTTTCTGGGGTTTTATCCTGTTCCTTCATCTGGTACATAGCCCTCTGCCTTTTTATCTTGTCTATCTTTCTGTGAATGTGGTTTTCGTTCCACCGGCTGCAGGATTGTAGTTCTTCTTGCTTCTGCTGTCTGCCCTCTGGTGGATGAGGCTATCTAAGAGGCCTGTGCAAGTTTCCTGATGGGAGGGACTGGTGGTGGGTAGAGCTGGCTGCTGCTCTGGTGGGCAGAACTCAGTTAAATTTTAATCCACTTGACTGCTGGTGGGTGGGCCTGGGTTCCCTCCCTGTTGGCTGTTTGGCCTGCGGCAACCCAACACTGGAGCCTATCCAGGCTCTTTGGTAGGGCTAATGACAGACTCTGGGAGGGCTCACACCAAGGAGTACTTCCCAGAACATCTGCTGCCAGTGTCCTTGTCATCACGGTGAGACAGAGCCACCCCCTGCCTCTGCAGGAGCCCCTCCAACACTAGTAGGTAGGTCTGGTTCAGTCTCCTATGGGGTCACTGCTCCTTCCCTTGGGTCCCAATGCACCCATTGCTTTGTGTATGCCCTCCAAGAGTGGAGTCTCTGTTTTCCCCAGTCCTGTCAAAGTCCTGCAATCAAATCCCACTAGCCTTCAAAGTCTGATTCTCTAGGAATTCCTCCTCCCATTGCCGGACCCACAGGTTGGGAAGCCTGACTTGGGATCAGAATGTTCACTCCAGTGGGGTGACTTCTGTGGTATAAGTGTTCTCCAGTTTGTGAGTCACCCCCCCAAGAGTTACGGGATTTGTTTTGATTGTGATTGAGCCCCTCTTACTGTCTCATTGTGGCTTCTCCTTTGTATTTGGATGTGGGGTATCTTTTTTGGTGAGTTCCAGTATCTTCCTGTTGATGATTGTTCAGCAGTTAGTTGTGATTCTGGTTTTCACAAGAGGGAGTGAGAGCATGTCCTTCTACTCCACCATCTTGAACCAATCCACATTAGATATTTTGTGGAATCATAATTCAAAGCAAGGCTTTGTTGTCCTAGAATCTACTTATAACCACCACACTCTGCTACCTCTCTGGAGATGTCAGACACACCTCTCCTAAGCTTCATTCAGTCCGGGCATCTGTTCTTTATGAAAACACCTTCCACCTGATATTTTCTTCTTCACCTTGATTGGTAATTCACCAATAATTCATGTTCCCTTGGGCACAACTCTTGGGATCAACATAATCCTCAGACATCTGGGAATAAGAAGACTAAACATGTCAGGAAAGCACAGGCAACCACAAGCAGACTGGCACAGTCTCAGAGTCCATGAGAGCCAGCTGACAATCTGACATGATTGCCCTGACTCACTATTGCCAGTTCTCTCAACTGCCTTATGAAAAACCTTTCTAGCAACTGGAATATTTACACACACGTATTCAGAATACTTGGTCTTATCATCCATTAAAGCATGTCCATAAGGCTCTAGAGCAGTTGCCTCTGGTGCCCCAGTTACAGCCCCTTAACCCACCTCTAATTTCAGCTACAGGACCTGTTTCAATTAACTTCATGTTGACAGCCTCCCATCTTGAGTGCTTAGTGCATTTTCATACTTGCTGCTGCACAGCCTTCCTGAAGTCAGGGTGTCTGCTTTTCCTCCTCCCCAGGCTATTCTCCTGGCATCCTCACTTTCCTTTCCTAGGATCAATTTCCACCAAAACCTACTGCCATCCAAGTCCTAGTCTCAGGCTCTGCTTTCAGGAGGAACTAAAACTCAGATAGCTCTCGACTTAGAATTTCAGTGTTTGCCTACTTGTATGAAAACAATGAAATTATAAAATGATTTATTTAGTGTATTTAGGTTCAGAGATCTTCATAGCTTCAGCCTGGCCTTACCCAAATTTATCTGACTATATAGGTTATTAATATACTTGACTTTGGATTTACTTGAATTCATAGGAGGAAAACCTGTTTCTTCTGTTTCTTTTCTAATCTCACCACAGACTCTTCCTCTCTTTATGTAGTTGGACGCATGGAGCTAATATTAGTTAGGGCTTTTATGAACTAAAATCATCTTGGCTTAAAAAAAAAATAAGTGGAAATAGTAGTGAAGTGTAGTCATTGAATCTGACACTTTATAGTAAGTGATTCTTAAGCTGAACTTTGGCCTTCATAAGGCAACTACTATGCACTCTGTTACAATTTATGGAAATGGATTCAAAGTGAATGTTCACACACCATTCTCTAGGGATGATATGAAAGCTGTCTGAAGTTCAAAGGCTATAGTACTCAATACAAATCTGAAATTTCTAAGCCTTCTTTCTAACATTTATATCTGCTATTGCTGGTCTTTAAGTAAAAAGGGAATATACACAACAAGTTTCTTATATGGTCATAGTAAGTTATTTTTAATCAAGGACATCTTTGAACCTGAACTCTGTGATATATAAATGAGATAGAATTTCTTTGCCCTTCACATCTCCGGAGGGCTCTTTCTTTTGACATGATTCCCATATAACTTAACTGCCAGGAATTCCCAATCCCACCATAAACTCAGGGAAGTTCCACATTAGACTAGTTAATTCATCCAATGACTTCTGACATGTTTTAGATGATACATTTAAGGTGCATGGAGCCTGTCAAATACTGTCTCCAGAAGTCCCATTTAGATAATTTCATTGTAGGCGATAGGTGACTGATTCAGTAGAATTCAATCCAAGGTTTCCATGCCAGGTTAGTCTATTGTACACCCTGATTCAGAAAGTATTGCACAGAATAACTGGGTATGGGTTAAGGATAGGTTTCATTGGTAAAGCAGAAATTCATATAAATCAAGGGTAAGCAGGAGAAAAAAATGTCTTTTTCTACTCTACATCTCCTCCTCATCTCACAGTGAGGTATGCCGAAACCAGGGCTCTATGCATCCTTACTTGTGGGTCTGTTCCGTGGGATGAGACCTCCCTTCTCATAGCAATCACTATGTGCAAACACAATAGCAACCTTGTTGGAGAGAGGGTAGACTGCTTGTTGTAAGAAGTCTACGTTTGGGCTACTGAGTTTTACAGTAAGAGCCCATAGCTTCGCAACACCTAGCGAGAGGCCTGTTCTGAGGATTACTTTCTCCTAGTGGTCTGTTTTTCTTGCCTTTACATGTGTGTCATAAATTTTTGTTGAAAGCTGGGCATCTTGTATAGGGGAAGAGATACTGAAGTAAATATTTTTTATGCCTGGAGACGAGTGTACCTTACCTTCTGCTAGACCTTTAGTATGGAGGTGTGTGTTAATCTTGACAGGAGTTAGTCAGGATTTGAGGTTTTTTTGGTTGCTATGGTTACCAGAGACTTCAACTTTTTGCAGTGATACCTATGTTCAGGCTGTGGGCTGCTTTGTAAGAGATTATTTTCTCAATATCTGCTTATTCTTTGTGTCTTCCCTTTGGACTGTGCTCTAGAGAGAATCTGTCTCTTGCCATTCTCCCCACTGTGTTCCACTGTTATTCTTAATTCATGTTTGTTAGCCTGCTGGTAGAGGTTAGAACAGGGGAGGATTCTCTGATGTTCCAATTATGTCTATGGCTCCTGAAATCACCGTTTACTTGAGTTTCAGGGGTTTTGTGTTCACAAGTGTTCCTGACTCTCCTCCAGACCTAGTCCCAGGTTTGTCATGTATTTCTATCCCTTCCACAATGCTTGAGCTTTTTCCCTTTTATTCTCTTTCTCCAGCTTCACTGAGCTTCTACCAGTGCTCTAATACTATAGCTTTTGTTGCTCTTACCCATGTAAATTAAGGCTTTTGTTCAGTAAGCAGGATGAGAGAAGTTGTTCTGGGAAATGTTACATCGGTGGTTGCTGTTTTCCTTCCTTAGCCAACACCAGGAGGGAAGCTCTTCCAGAATTCTCCCATATTTTCCCTTTGAGTGTTTTATGGGGTTCATAGAAGATAAGCTTGCAAGTGAGTGTTAATCCCCCTATACCTGTGGCTGCCAGGGCTTCATACTTCATACCTGTAACCCACAACTGGCCTTTAGTTTTCCGTTAAAATTTTACCTGAGTTGTTCTTCCCAGCTAACATGGTGTTTGGGCCTATGTGCCCCAGGTAAAAAAAGCTTAGGTCCTGTTTCTCTTGTAGATGGTTATCCTTCTCCAGATTTTTGGTTAGTTGTTTGATCATTGACATCAGTTTCTCTAATGTGATCAAAACAAGTTGTTAATTAGCAGTTTGTCCAGCTTTTTTTGTGTTACAAGTGTAGGAGTAATGCTCTTTTCACCTTTTCATAGCTCTGAACTAAAACTAGAATCACCAATGTCTATTGGAAAGTAGAAATTAAAAGTTTTCCAAGTTCAGGGGCTTCCCTGGTGGCACAGTGGTTAAGAATCCGCCTGCTAATGCAGGGGACATGGGTTCGAGCCCCGGTCTGGGAAGATCCCACATGCCGTGGAGCAACTAAGCCTGTGTGCCACAACTACTGAGCCTGCGCTCTGGAGCCTGCAAGCCACAACTATTGAAGTCCGCATGCCTAGAGCCCGTGCTCTGCAACAAAGAGAATCCACCACAATGAGAAGCCCACACACCGCAACAAAGAGTAATCCCCCACTCGCTGCAACAAGAGGAAGCCTGTGTGTGCAGCAACAAATACCTAATGCAGCCAAAAATAAATTAATTAAATTAAAAAAAAAAGTTTCCCAAATTCAGGACTGGAAGACTCAACATAGAAAAGTTGTCAGTTATTCCCAAATTGATCTATAGATTTATGTAATTTCTAGTAAAATACCAGTAAGGACTTTATTCTAAAATTTTTATGGAAAGACAAAATACCTAGAATATAGCTAAAACAATTTTGAAAAAGAAGGAAAAAAGTAAAAGGAATCACTCTACACAATGTTAAGGCTTACTATGTAGCTACATTATTCAAGATATTGTGGTATTGCAGAGGGATAGACACATAGATCAATAAAACAGAATAGAGAACTCAGACCCACACAAATATCCCCAGCTGAGTCTTGTTTTGTTTTTTAACAAAGACACAAAAGCAATTCAATAAACTAAGGATAGCCTTTTTAAGAAGTGACACCGGAGCAATCAAATATTCATAGGCAAAAAAATGAACCTCTTCCTAAATGTCATGCCTTATACAAAAATTAACTCAAAATCAGTCATGGGGGCTTCCCTGGTGGCGCAGTGGTTGGGAGTCCGCCTGCCGATGCAGGGGACACAGGTTTGTGCCCCGGTCTGGGAGGATCCCACATGCCGCGGAGCAGCTGGTCTCGTGAGCCATGGCCGCTGAGCCTGCGCGTCCGGAGCCTGTGCTCCGCAGTGGGAGAGGCCACAACAGTGAGAGGCACGCGTATTGCCCAAAAAAAAAAAAAAAAAAAAAAAAATCATGGGCTAAAATGTAAAATGCAAAACTAAAAATGTTAGAAAAAAATAGGGTAATCTTCAGGCCCTAAGGCTAGCCAGAGAATTTCTATACCTGATACCAAAGAACAATCCATTAAGTAAAAATTGACAAATTGGATCTAGTCAAAATAAAACTTTTGTTCCAGGAAAGAAGTTGTGAAGAGGATGAAGAAATAAAGTACAGACTCAAAGAAAATATTTTAAAAATTACATACCCAATGAAGACCTTGTATCTAGGCTATAAATAATTCCAAAAACTCAACAGTTAAAAAAAATTCTGTTAGAAAATGGGCAAAAGAAATGAACAGGCATTTCACTAAACAGCATGCAAACAAATAAGCACGTATTGATACAAAGGTGTTCAACATTATTAGATAAATGCAAATTAAAATCACAATGAGCTATCACTACACATCAATTAGATGGCTGAAATGAAAAAGTGTAATGATATCAAATGACACCAAATGCAAGAATTTGGAGAAACTGGATCACTCATACATTACTGATGGAAATGTAAAATGACACGGTCATTTTAGACAACAGTTCCACAGTTTCTTATAAAACTAAACGTTCATTTACCATATGATTCAGCAATTTTATTCTAAGGCATTTATCTCAAAGAAATGAAAGCTTATATTCATACAAAAACCTGTATTTGAATGTTCATAGTAGCTTTACTCATAATAGCCAAAAGTAGGAGGAACTTCAATGCCCTTCAACCTGTGAACACTTAAACTGGAGTATATCCATTCCATGGGATATTATGCAGCAATGACCAGGAATGAATTATTGACATATGCAACAACCTGGATCATCTCCAAAGGATTATGCTGAAAGAAAAAAAGCCAATCTCAAAGGTTATATACTGTGTAATTCCATTCATATACCATTATTGAAACTAAAAAACTATAGAGATGAAGGACATGTTAGTAGTTGCCAAGTATTAGGAATGGGGGTGGGAGGCTGGTGTGGCCATAAAGTAATAGCAGGAGGGAGACGTGTGTGATGGAACAATTTCATATCTTGATTGTGGTGGTGGGTACACAAAGCTACATGTGTAACAAAGCTGCATGGGGCTATATGCATATGCTTATGTGCATGCAGACACACACATACACACACAGAAATGGGTGCATGTTGAAATCTGAATAAGACTGGTGAATTGTGCCAGTGTCAGTTTCCTGGTTTTGATATTGTGCTGTAGATATGCAAGGTGCTGTTATTGAGAGAAGTTAGGTCAAGTGTGCCCAGGGCCTCTTTGTACACTGTTCTTTTTTTTTGTAACTTCCTTTGAATCTCTAATTATTCAAAATAAATACTTTAAGAGAAGGTCAACACAGATTATATAGATTATTCTTTTCCAACCCATGCACTTTATGTATAATTTTAATCATGAAACAAGTAATCTAAAAGTTCATTTGCATTGAAAAGATAGAAAGACTCAAAGATGAAGTAGGTTTATTACAGTATAAATAGCCATGTAACATATTTTACACCAAGGAAAATTATTCAAACATTCAAAATGTGTAGAAAATTCAAAAGAAAATTCCTGAAGGGCTAATTGGTAGAGTTGAGTACTTCAGCTAAAAGAAACGTTTAATGATAGCTGAATTCAAATAAACATCTAAAGTATTTTCAAATCTAGCTCTGGGTTTATAAAGGTGTTAAATACTTTGTAAGCCAAGTAGCTGGTTAGAACGTGGAGAAAATAAAGACATTAAAAAACAAAAATAAGGCAAATGTTTTAAAATACTATTGATAATGTATAAAGATTAGGTGAAATATAATTCCACTTAACACTTGATCTCCTGCTCCTGATAATCTATAAATAATATTGTCTCTCCAAAGAGACTGAACATTTCTTGAAAATGAGTCCATAGCTTTTATCGATACATATACTTTACATGAAATAAAAAATTCAAACTCCTGTTTATTAAAACCTTACTAAATAACAGATGCTTTTGCTTATTATTGAATGTAATTTTTTAAACAGTTCTGTAAGGTCGTCATTAGTATCCCTATTGTGCAAGTAAGAGAGCTGAGACTCAGAGAGGTTAGATGCTTTGCCCAATGTCACACAGCTACTAAGTAGTAGATTCAGGATTCAAACCCTAGTCTGATTCAGAAGGGAATGTTCTTTTTACTACAACACCACCTTTTTTCTGTCACTTACCATAGAACCCTTCACAGTGGTGGTCAGATAGAAAGCTCTCAGTGGTATATGTTGGTTAATGAGTACTGTGAATTTAATCTTCAAGTGCATTAGTTCAATAACTTGAGTTCCCTGGCCTAGGACTCTTATCCACTGCCATAGTAACAATGAGTACACATGAATCAGGGCATTTTCTCAAAGCACACCAATGCTATAATCTGTGGGTCATCTGTGATCTCCGCATTCTGGGATTTTCTTACAGGAGACAGTTCTCTAATAACCAATGCAAATTGGAACTCTTTCTACCAGAGACAGATATAAAGCCACAGGATCCTTTTGGGGCATGGTTTTCCCTATGGTGAGCCATCCTGCAAGCTTCCGGCACTTGATAGCATAAGAACTAATCCGACGTCTAATTGAAAATGATTGAGCGCTCACAGTGCCAGCCTAATTGCAGACTAAGGCTGTTTCTTCCCTATTTGTGAAAGGGCCGATACTGAGCAGTGACTCAGAGGCAGCAGGGCAAGTGGTACCAGGGTGAGAGATTACTGTGGTAGGGAAGGGTCTCCTCTGTGTTTCTACGTAAGCACGGCATCAACTTTCTAACTGAACTGACCGTGTGATCAATGAATCACTGACAGGTACCCACTAACTGACTTGATTGAACTGTCATTTCACTAGGACCACTTAACTGGCTATGTTGTGGGCACATTTGTGGTCCCTAAGTACCACCCTTCCCAAATGTAGACACATCTCTGGGGATCTGCACCACTGACAGTTGGCCATCCCGTGCATTGTCTGTTGTATGTGCATTTAAGAACAACACATTTAGCACATGCCTTCCCACAAAGAGAGTTTTATATTCATGGCTTTGAATGAAGAATGGATAGTCCAAAAAAGTTAAGAGCTTTAAAAAAAAAAAAAAGAGTTAAGAGGATAAAGAAATCACTCTACTTCAGCAAATCAATTCAGCAAAGATTAAATGCCTAATATGTACCAGACAGACTACTACCAGCTCACGATAAAGGTTTGCAAAAGACAGATGTGAATACTTTACTCACAGAGTTTATATTCTCCTTACCAAGGTGTACTTTCTCTCTTCTCCTTCTAGTTTACCTTTGATTCTCCCCCCAGGACTGAAGTTTATGGGAGAGACCCTCCAAAGAACAGAGTAGGGTCTAAATAGGGAGCCCATGTTGCATAGCAGTTCAGCCTACCCATCTTAGACTCAAAGCAGATGTGGCTTTGAAATGTGACTTATCTCTCATTTATAAGCTCTATGATTTTAGGCAAGTATCTCAAGCCCTCTGAGTTTTAGCCTTCTTATATATAAAATGAGAGTATGATGCTAATTTAAAAAATAATAGCTCAAAGAGTAGAAATGCGGGTTATAAAAGAGTGTACAATTGAAGTGCTTAGCCCAGCGTCTGGTATATCTAGTAAGTATTCAATAAATATTAATGATTATTAGGTACAGATGATTCCCTCCTGTGTGCTTCGGCACAATAAGAGTGTTTGTGTAAAGCCTCATTCTGCTGCTCTCCGTTGCCTCTGTGTTGCATAGCAGTGTTCTTCCTCCAACACTCCCTACTGTGCAAGCTGAGAACCAAGTGCAGGAGATGATTACAGAAAATAGGAGCGAATTGTTCAATATTTATGTGCTTTAACTAACAGTGTCCTCTTCTGAAGCTCTTGTGCAGTTTGAAGCAAAAATAAGTGATGGGGGTGGAGAATCAAATGTTTCCCTCTTTTTATCCTTAATTAAATATTAAAGACAAAGACTAACTGATGCCAAGGGATGGCTGCTTCTGGCCTGAGCTCCCAGTGTTACCAAAAAAAAAAAAAAAGGGAAATCAAAGGTTTGAAAAATGCTGCTGTTTAGGAATTTGAATCATCTAAATTTCAAGGGTCTGTGAACATCCAAATCTCAGTGATTCCTTGGGTGGAGAAGTTCTCCTTTTAGTTTAAGTTTAATCTTGCTGAGTAAATACTTATAAGTTTGGAGGTATTACAATTTCTTTTTTAATAGTTTTATTGAGGCATAATTGAGAAACTAAACTTCATGTATTTAAAACGCACAATATGATAAGTTTGGACATATGTATACATCCTTTAAATAATCACCATGCTCAAGATAATGAACGCATACAGCATCAGAAACTATTTCCCTGGGCCCCCATTAAGGCCACCCTTCCCTCCCCTGTCCCCCATCCTCAGGCACCCACTCACTAACCTATTTTCTGAAAGACTAGTTTGTACTTTTTGGATTTTAAATAAGTGGAATCATAAACTATGTACATATCTGGCTTTTAAAAGTCCAATGTTATTATTTTGAGAATAATCCATGTTGTTGAGTGTATCAACAGTTCATTGCTTTTTTGTTCTTACTTCTCTTGCAAAATATTTTTTAGTTTTATTTTATTTTTTATTTGAATGGATTATAGTTGATTTACAATGTTGTGTTAGCTTCAGGTATACAGCAAAGTGATTCAGTTATACATATGTTCAATAGTTCATTGCTTTTTGATGCTACATAAAATCCCATTGGGTGGATATACTGTAATTGATGTTTACCTGTTAATGGATATTTGGGGTGTTTCTAGTTTTTGGCTATTACAAATAAAGCTGATTTGAACATGCGTAAACAGTCATAAAATGGAGATATGCTTTAATTTCCATTGGGTAAATTCTTGGGAGTAGAATGACTAGATCATAAATTGTGTGTTTAGCTTTATAAGAAATGGCCAAACTGTTTTCCAAATTGAATGTATCATTTTACATTCATACCACTGGTGTATGGGCTTTCTAGTTCCTCTTCATCCTCAGCAAACTTTGTATGATCTGTCTTTTAACTATTTTAATGTGTGCAGTGGTATCTCATTGTGGTTTTAATTTGCATTTCCCTATGGCTAATGATGCTGAGCATCTTTTCAAGTGTTTACTGGCCATTAGTATAATCTGCTTTGCTGAAATGTCTGATTATATCATTTGCTTATAATATTACTGAGTTGTTTTTTTTCTTATGGTTGTGTTTTAAGAATTCTCTATATAATTTTAGAATACAAGTTCTCTATCAGATATGTGATTTCCATCTATAGATTGTCTTTTCATTCTCTCAACAGAGTTTTTCACGAGTAAATTTTTAGTTTAATAAAGTGTTACTTAACGATTATGGATTATGTTTTGTTGTTGTAACTAAAAACTTGTCACCAAACCCGAGGTCACAAAATTTTTCCTATGTTCTCATCTAGAATTTATACTTTAAAATTTTCCATTTAGACATGTGATCCATTTTGAGCCAATTTGTGTAAGATGTAAGATATATGTTGAGGGTTTTTGTTGTCTATTATGTCCAATTGTCACAGTATATAATTTGTTGAAAAGACGATTCTTGATCTTTTCAATTAAGACTATTCAATTTAATTGAATTGGCTTTGCACCTTCGTCAAAAATAATTGATGATATCTGTGTGAATCTGTGTGAATATATTTCTGGACTCTATTCCTGTTCATTAATAGATATATATATATATATATATATATATATATATATTTTTTTTTTTTTTAAGAAGATGTTGGGGGAGCTTCCCTGGTGGTGCAGTGGTTGAGAGTCCGCCTGCCGATACAGGGGACACGGGTTCGTGCCCCGATCTGGAAAGATCCCACATGTGAGCCATGGCCGCTGGGCCTGCGTGTCCGGAGCCTGTGCGCCGCAACCGGAGAGGCCACAACAGTGAGAGGCCCATGTACCAAAAAACAAAAAAAAAAGATGTTGGGGGTAGGAGTTTATTAATTAATTAATTTATTTTTTCTGCGTTGCGTCTTCGTTTCTGTGTGAGGGCTTTCTCTAGTTGTGGCAAGCGGGGGCCACTCTTCATCGCAGTGCACGGGCTTCTCACCATCGCGGCCTCTCTTGTTGCGGAGCACAGGCTCCAGACGCGCAGGCTCAGTAGTTGTGGCTCACGGGCCTAGTTGCTCCGTGGCATGTGGGATTCTCCCTGGCCAGGGCTCAAACCCGTGTCCCCTGCATTAGCAGGCAGATTCTCAACCACTGCGCCACCAGGGAAGCCCCATTAATAGATATTTCTAAACATTCGTCAATGCCACACTTTCCCTCTCTTTTTTTATACTTTAAATCTCATACAGTTTTGTCCATTATACCTTAATAAAGCTGAAAAGAAAAAAGAAAAAGAATTCACAAAAGAGAAAATTTTTAAAGTATTTGAAAATATATTTAGTAATTATAATATGATAGTAATTTAAAAAGCTAATAAGGTTTTTCACATGAAAAAAGATGTTAGGACTGTAAAGCAGAGTATTTGAGTTCATCTTGACTCCATTGATGATATGCCTACATAAGTCTGGGTGTGTCATTTCTTTTTTTGTCCCTTCTTTCCCAAGTTCATTGTGAAAATCAAATGAGATAGAATATATAAAATGCTGAGAATTTTAAAATGCAGTATTACTGGGGTATTATTATAACTATTCTTTTTTTTCTAGTTTTATTGAGATATAATTGATATGCAACACTGTATAAGTTTAACGTGTACAGCCTAATGATTTGACATACATAGATCATGAGACGATTATCACAGTAAGTTTAGTGATCATCCATCTCACATAGATACAAAATTAAGGAAAGGCAAACATTTTTCCTTGTGATGAGAACTCTTAGGGTTTACTCTCTTAACAACTTTCATGTATAACGTAGACCAGGGCTAATTATATTTGTCATGTTGTAATAAGTATTGTTACCCCAGCTTTCACTTCATTTCCATTTGCAAGGAATACCTTTTTCTATCACCTCATTCTACATGTTTTTAGATCAGAAGTGAGTCTCTTGTAGGTACCATATATATGGGTCTTGTTTTTGTGTCCTTTCAACCATTCCATGTTTTTTGACTGGAGCATTTAGTCCATTTACATTTAAAGTAACTATACATATGTATGTACTTAATGCCATTTGGTTAACTGTTTGGGGATTTTTTTTTCTTTTTTTAAATTTTATTTATTTTTAACGTTTTTATTGGAGTATAATTGCTTTACAATGGTGTGTTAGTTTCTGCTTTATAACGAAGTGAATCAGTTATACATATATATATATATATATATCCCCATATCTCTTCACTCTTGCATCTCCCTCCCTCCCACCGTCCCTATCCCACCCTTCTAGCTGATCACAAAGCAGAGAGCTGATCTCCCTGTGCTATGCGACTGCTTCCCACTAGCTATCCATTTTACATTTGGTAGTGTATATATGTCCATATATATACTACCACTCTCACACTTTATCCCAGCATATCCTTCCCCCTCCCCCGTGTCCTCACCTCCATTTTCTAGTGGGTCTGCATCTTTATTCCGGTCTTGCCCCTAGGTTCTTCATGACCTTTTCTTCTTTTTTTTTTAAACATTCCATATATATGTGTTAGCATACAGTATTTGTATTTCTCTTTCTGACTTACTTCACTCTGTATGACAGACTGTAGGTCCATCCACCTCACTACAAATAACTCAATTTCGTTCCTTTAATAGCTGAGTAATATTCCATTGTATATATGTGACACATCTTCTTTATCCATCCATCTGACAGTGGACACTTAGGTTGCTTCCATGTCCTGGCTATTGTAAATAGAGCTGCAATGAACATTGTGCTACGTGACTCTTTTGGAATTACGGTTTTCTCAGGGTATACGCCCAATAGTGGGATTGCTGGGTCATATGGTAGTTCTATTTATAGTTTTCTAAGGAACATCCATACTGTTCTTCATAGTGGCTGTATCAATTTACATTCCCACCAACAGTGCAAGAGGGTTCCCTTTTCTCCACACCCTCTACAGCATTTATTGTTTGTAGATTTTTTGATAATGACCATTCTGACTGCTGTGAGGTGATACCTCATTGTAGTTTCGATTTGCATTTCTGTAATGATTACTGATGTTGAGTATCCTTTCATGTGTTTGTTGGCAATCTGTGTATCTTCTTTGGAGAAATGAATATTTAGATCTTCTGCCCATTTTTGGATTGGGTGGTTTCTTTTTTTTGATATTGAGCTGCATGAGCTGCCTGTATATTGTGGAGATTAATCCTTTGTCAGTTGCTTCATTTGCAAATATTTTCTCCCATTCTGAGGCTTGTCTTTTGTTCTTGTTTATGGCTTCCTTTGCAGTGCAAAAGCTTTTAAGTTTCATTAGGTCCCATTTGTTTATTTTTGTTTTTATTTCCATTTCTCTAGGAGGTGGGTCAAAAAGGATCTTGCTGTGATTTATGTCCTAGAGTGTTCTGCCTATGTTTTCCTCTAAGAGTTTGATAGTTTCTGGCCTTACATTTAGGTCTTTAATCCATTTTGAGTTTATTTTTGTGTATGGTGTTAGGGAGTGTTCTAATTTCATTCTTTTACATGTAGCTGTCCAGTTTTCACAGCACCACTTATTGAAGAGGCTGTCTTTTCTCCATTGTGTATACTTTTTTTTTGAATTTTATTTTATTTTTCTATACAACAGGTTCTTATTAGTCATCAATTTTATACACATCAGTGTATACATGTCAATCCCAATCGCCCAATTCAGCACACCACCATCCCTGCCCCCACGCGGCTTTCCCCCCTTGGTGTCCATACGTTTATTCTCTACATCTGTGTCTCAACTTCTGCCCTGCAAACCGGTTTATCTGTACCATTTTTCTAGGTTCCATATACATGCGACAATATATGATATTTGTTTTTCTCTTTCTGACTTATTTCACTCTGTATGACAATCTCTAGATTCATCCACATCTTAACAAATGAATCAACTTCCTTCCTTTTTATGGCTGAGTAATATTCCATTGTATATAGGTACCACATCTTCTTTAACCATTCATCTGTCGATGGGCATTTAGGTTGCTTCCATGACTTAGCTATTGTAAATACTGCTGCAATGAACATTGGGGTGCATGTGTCTTTTTGAATTATGGTTTTCTCTGGGTATATGCCCAGTAGTGGGATTGCTGGATCATATGGTAATTCTATTTTTAGGTTTTTAAGGAAGCTCCATACTCTTCTCCGTAGTGGCTGTATCAATTTACATTCCAACCAACAGTGCAAGAGGGATCCCTTTTCTCCACACCATCTCCAGCATTTGTTGTTTGCAGATTTTCTGATGATGCCCATTCTAACTGGTGTGAGATGATACCTCATTGTAGTTCTGATTTGTATTTCTCTAATCATTAGTGATGTTGAGCAGCTTTTCATGTGCTTCTTGCCCATCTGTATGTCTTCTTTGGAGAAATGTCTATTTAGATCTTCTGCCCATTTTTGGATTGAGTTGTCTGTTTCTTTAATATTGAGCTGCATGAGCTGTTTATATATTTTTGGGATTAATCCTTTGTCCATTTATTCATTTGCAAATATTTTCTCCCATTCTGAGGGTTGTCTTTTTGTCTTCTTTATGGTTTCCTTTGCTGTGCAAAACTTTTACATTTCATTAGGTCCCATTTGTTTATTTTTGTTTTTATTCCCATTACTCTAGGAGGTGGATCAAAAAAGATCTTGCTGTGATTTATGTCAAAGAATGTTCTTCCTATGTTTTCCTCTAAGAGTTTTATAGTGTCTAGTCTTACATTTAGGTCTCGAATCCATTTTGAGTTTTTTTGTGTGTATGGTGTTACGGAGTGTTCAAATTTCATTCTTTTACATGTAGCTGTCTGGTGTTCCCCAGCACCACTTATTGAAGTGGCTGTCCTTTCTCCACTGTACATTCCTGCCTCCCTTACCAAAGATAAGGTGACCATATGTGCGTGGGTTTATCTCTGGGCTTTCTATCCTGTTCCATTGATCTATATTTCTGTTTTTGTACCAGTACCATGCTGTCTTGATTACTGTAGCTTTGTAGTATAGTCTGAAATCAGGGAGCCTGATTCCTCCAGCTCCATTTTTCTTTCTCAAGAGTGCTTTGGCTATTCAGGGTCTTTTGTGTTTCCATACAAACTGTGAAGTTTTTTGTTCTAGTTCAGTGAAAAATGCCAGTGGTAGTTTGATAGGCATTGCACTGAATCTCTAGATTGCTTTGGGTAGTATAGTCATTTTCACAAAGTTGATTTTTCAAATCCAAGAACAGGGTATATCTCTTCATCTATTTGTATCATCTTTAATTTCTTTCATCAGTGTCTTATAATTTTCTGCATACAGGTCTTTTGTCTCCTTAGGTAGGTTGATTCCTAGGTATTTTATTCTTTTTGTTGCAATGGTAAATGGGAGTGTTTTCTTGATTTCACTTTCAGATTTTTCATCATTAGTGTATAGGAATGCAAGTGATTTCTGTGCATTAATTTTGTATCCTGCTACTTTACCAGATTCATTTATTAGGTCTAGTAGTTTTCTGGTAGCATCTTTAGGATTCTCTATGTATAGTATCATGTCATCTGCAAACAGTGACAGCTTTACTTCTTCTTTTCTGATTTGGATTCCTTTTATTTCTTTTTCTTCTCTGATTGCTGTGGCTAAAACTTCCAAAACTATGTTGAGTAATACTGGTGAGAATGTCTTGTTCCTGATCTTAGTGGAAATGGTTTCAGTTTTTCACCATTGAGTACGATGTTGGCTGTGGGTTTGTCATATATGGCGTTTACTATGCTGAGGTAAGCTCCCACTATGCCTACTTTCTGGAGAGTTTTTATCATAAGTGGGTGTTGGATTTTGTGCAAAAGCTTTCTCTGCACCTATTGAGAAGATCATATGGTTTTTCTCCTTCTGTTTGTTAATGTGGTGTATCACATTGATTGATTTGTGTATATTGAAGTATCCTTGCATTCCTAGGATAAACCAAACTTGATCATCGTATATGATCCTTTGAATGTGCTGTTGTATTCTGTTTCCGAGTATTTTGTTGATGGTTTTTGCATCTACGTTCATCAGTGATGTTGTGTATAGTCATCTAGTTTGTTGTTTTTGTGACATCTTTGTCGGGTTTTGGTATCAGGGTGATGTTGGCCTGATAGAATGAGTTTGGGAGTGTTCCTCCCTATGCTATATTTAGGAAGAGTTTGAGAAGGATAGGTGTTAGCTCTTCTTTAAATGTTTGATAGAATTCACCTATGAAACCATCAGGTCCTGGGCTTTTGTTTGTTGGAACATTTTTGTTTGTTTGTTTGTTTTTGTGGTACACGGGCCTCTCACTGTTGTGGCCTCTCCCGTTGCAGAGCACAGCCTCTGGATGTGCAGGATCAGCAGCCATGGCTCACAGGCCCAGCCGCTCCACGGCATGTGGGATCCTCCCATACTGGGGCACGAACCCGTGTCCCCTGCATCGGCAGGTGGACTCTCAACCACTGCGCCACCAGGTAAGCCCTGTTGGAACATTTTTAGTCACAGTTTCAATTTTAGTGCTTGTGATTGGTCTGTTCATATTTTCTATTTTTTCCCGTTTCAGTCTCAGAAGATTGTGCATTTCTATGAATTTGTCCATTTCCTCCAGGTTGTCCATTTTATTGGCATATAGTTGCTTGTAGTAATTTCTCATGATCCTTTGTATTTCTGCAGTGTCAGTTGTTACTTCCCCTTTTTCATTTCTAATTCTATTGGTTTGAGTCTTCTCCCTTTTTCTCTGATGATTCTGCCTAATGGTTTATCAATTTTTTTAATCTTCTCAAAGAACCAGCTTTTAGTTTTATTGATCTTTGCTATCGTTTCCTTCATTTCATTTTCATTTATTTCTGATCTTATATTTATGATTTCTTTCATTCTGCTAACTTTGGGGATGTTTTGTTCTTCTTTCTCTAATTGCTTTAGGTGGAAGGTTTGGATGTTCATTGGAGATGTTTCTTGTTTCTTAAGGTAAGATTGTATTGCTATAAACTTCCCTCTTAGAACTGATTTTGCTGCATCCCATATGTTTTGGGTCATCGTGTTTTCATTGCCATTTGTCTCTAGGTATTTTTTGATTTCCCCCTGGTTGTCTTCAGTGATCTCTTAGTTATTAAGTAGTATATTATTTTGCCTCCATGTGTTTGTATTTTTTACAGTTTTTTTCCTGTAATTGATCTCTATTCTCATAGCGTTGTGGTCAGAGAAGATACTTGTTATGATTTAATTTTCTTAAATTTACCAAGGCTTGATATGTGACCGAAGATATGATCTATCCTGTAGAATGTTTCATGAGCATTTGAGAAGGGAGTGTATTCTGTTGTTTTTGGATGGAATGTCCTATAAATATCAATTAAGTCCATCTTGTTTAATGTATCATTTAAAGCTTCTGTTTCCTTATTTATTTTCATTTTGGATGATCTGTCCATTGGTGAAAGTGGGGTGTTAACGTCTCCTACTATGAATGTGTTACTGTTGATTTCCCCTTTTATGGGTGTTAGTATTTGCCTTATGTACTGAGGTGCACCTATGTTGGGTACATACATATTTACAATTGTTATATCTTCTTCTTGGATTGATCCCTTGATCATTATGTAGTGTTCTTCTTTGTCTCTTGTAATAGTCTTTGTTTTAAAGTCTATTTTGTCTGATATGAGAATTGCTACTCCAGCTTTCTTTTGATTTCCATTTGCATGGAATATCTTTTTCCATCCCCTCACTTTCAGTCTGTATGTGTCCCTAGGTCTGAAGTGGGTCTCTTGTAGACAGCGTATATATGGGTCTTGTTTTTGTATCCATTCAGCCAGTCTATGTCTTTTGGTTGGAGCATTCAATCCATTTACATTTAAGGTAATTATCGATATATATGTTCCTATTACCATTTTCTTAATTGTTTTGGGTTTGTTATTGTAGGTCTTTTCCTTCTCTTGTGTTTCTTGCCTAGAGAAGTTCCTTTAGCATTTGTTGTAAAGCTGGTTTGGTGGTGCTGAATTCTCTTAGCTTTTGCTTGTCTGTAAAGCTTTTAATTTGTCCATCAAATCTGAATGAGATCCTTGCTGGGTAGGGTGGTCTTGTTTGTAGGTTTTTCCCTTTCATCATTTTAAATATGTCCTGCCGCTCCCTTCTGGCTCACAGAGTTTCTACTGAAAGTTCAGCTGTTATCCTTATGGTGATTCCCTTTTATGTTATTTTTCCCTTGCTGCTTTTAATATTTTTTCTTTGTATTTAATTTTTGATAGTTTGATTAATATGTTTCCTGGGATGTGTCTCCTTGGATTTATCCTCTATGGGACTCTCTGCGCTTCCTGGACTTGATTGACTATTTCCTTTCCCATTCTTAGGGAAGTTTTAAACTATAATCTCTTCAAACATTTTCTCAGTCCCTTTCTTTTTCTCTTCTTCTTCTGGGACCCCTATAATTCAAATGTTGGTGTGTTTAATGTTGTCCCAGAGGTGTCTAAGACTGTACTCAATTCTTTTCATTCTTTTTTATTTATTCTGCTCTGCAGTAGTTATTTCTACTATTTCATCTTCCAGGGCACTTATCCGTTCTTCTGCCTCAGTTGTTCTGGTATTGATCCCTTCTAGAGAATTTTAAATTTCATTTATTGTGTTGTTCTTCACTGTTTGTTTGCTCTTTAATTCTTCTAGGTCCTTGTTAAACGTTTCTTGTATTTTCTCCATTCTATCTCCAAGATTTTGTATCATCGTTACTATCATAATTCTGAATTCTTTTTCAGGTAGACTCCCTATTTCCTCTTCAGTTGTTAGGTCTGGTGGGTTTTTATCTTGCTCCTTCATCTGCTGCATGTTTCTCTGTCTTCTCATTTTGCTTAACTTACTGTGTTTGGGGTCTCCTTTTCGCAGGCTGCAGGTTCATAGTTCCCGTTGTTTTAGGTGCCTGCCACCAGTGGCTAAGGTTGGTTCAGTGGGTTGTGTAGGCTTCCTCATGGAGGGGCCTACTGCCATTGTTCTGGTGGATGAGGCTGGATCTTGTCTTTCTGGTGGGCAGGTCCACGTCTGGTGGTGTGTTTTGGGGTGTCTGTGACCTTATTGTGATTTTAGGCAGCTTCTCTGCTAAGGGGGTGGGGTGTGTTCCTGTGTTGCTAGTTGTTTGGCATAGAGTATCCAGTACTGTAGCTTGCTGGTTGTTGAGTGGAGCTGGGTCTTGGCATTGAGATGCAGATCTCTGGGAGATTTTCACCATTTGATATTACTTGGAGCTGAGAGGTCCCTGATGGACCAATGTCCTGAACTTGGCTCTCCCACTTCAGAGGCACAGCCCTGACACCTCGTTGGAGCACCGTGAGCCTGTCATTCACTCGGCTCAGAATAAAAGGGAGAAAAATAAGAGAGAGAGAGAGAGAGAGAGAGAGAGAGGGAGCGCGCGAGGGAGGGAGGGAGGGAGGGATAAAATAAAGTAAGATAAAATTAAGAAGTTATTCAAATAAAAAACAGAAAATAATTATTTAAAAATTTTTAAGTCATTTAAAGAAAAAGGAAGAAAGAAAAGCCAAACCAAAAAACAAATCCACCATGATAACAAGCCCTGAAAACTATACTAAAAAAGAAAAAGAAAAAAAAACGGACAGACAGAACCCTAGGACAAATGGTGAAAGTAAAGCTATACAGACAAAATCACACACAGAAACGTATACATACACACTCACAGAAAGAGAAAAAGGGAAAAAATATATATATATCATTGCTCTCAAAGTCCACCTCCTCAATTTGGGATGATTCATTGTCTATTCAGGTATTCCACAGATGCAGGGTACATCAAGTTGACTGTGGAGATTTAATCTGCTGCTCCTGAGGCTGCTGGGACAGATTTCTCTTTCTCTTCTTTTTTCACACAGCTCCTGGGATTCAGCTTTGGATTTTCCCCTGCCTGTGTGTGTAGGTCGCCTGAGGGCATCTCTTCTTCACTCAGATAGTTCGGGGTTAAAGGAGCAGCTGCTTCGGGGGCTCTGGCTTACTCAGGCCTGGTGGAGGGAGGGTTATGGTGTGTGGGGTGAGCCTGCGGTGGCAGAGGCCAGCCTGACGTTGCACCAGCCTGAGGCATGCCATGTGTTCTCCTGGGGAAGTTGTCCTTGGATCACGGGACCCTGGCAGTGGCAGGCTGCAGAGGCCCCCAGGAGGGGAGGTGTGGACAGTGACCTGTGCTTGCACACAGGCTTCTTGGTGGCGGCAGCAGCAGCCTTAGCGTCTTATGCCCGTCTCTGGGGTCCGCGCTGATAGCCGCGGCTCGCGCCCGTCTCTGGAGCTCCTTTAAGCAGCGCTCTTAATACTGTCTCCTCGTGCACCAGGAAACAAAGAGGCAAGAAAATCTCTTGCCTCTTTGGCAGCTCCAGACTTTTTCCTGGACTCCTTCCTGGCTAGCTGTGGTGCACTAGCCCCCTTCAGGCTGTGATCACGCAGCCAACCCCTGTCCTCTCCATGGGATCCGACCTCCGAAGCCAGAATCTCACCTCGCAGCCCCCACCGGTCCCGGTGGGTGAACAGACAAGCCTCTCGGGCTGGTGAGTGCTGGTCGGTACCAGTCCTCTGTGCGGGAATCTCTCTGCTTTGCCCTCTGCACCCCTGTTTCTGCGCTCCCCTCCGTGGCTCCGAAGCTTCCCGCTGTCTCCACCTGCGAAGGAGCTTCCTAGTGTGTGAAAACCTTTCCTCCTTCACAGCTCCCTCCCACTGGTGAAGGTCCCATCCCTATCCTTTTGTCTCTGTTTTCTCTTTTTTCTTTTGCCCTACCCAGGTACGTGGGTAGTTTTTTGCCTTTTGGGAGGTCTGAGGTCTTCTGCCAGCGTTCAGTAGGTGTTCTGTAGGAGGTGTTCCACATGTAGATGTATTTCTGATCTATTTGTGGGGAGGAAAGTGATCTCCACGTCTTACTCTTCCACCATCTTGAAACTCCTCCTGGGGATTAATTTTGTAGTTCTTTTTTGTTCCATTCTTCTTTTGTTCTCTTCCCTTGTGTATGTGTGTGGTTTTTATCTTTAGTGTTACGTTTGGATTCCTTTCTCTTTTGTGTGTATGTATCTATTATACATTTTTGCTTTGTTGTTACCATGAGGTTTATATATAAACATAGACATGATATATAGATATATCTATACACAGAGATATAGATATCTATATACTTGATTATTTTAAGTTGCTGATTTCTTAAGTTCAAATGCATTTTAACAACCTTGCATTTTTACTCCTTCTGCAGCATTTACTGTTTTTGACATTGTAATTTACATCTTTTTGTTTCATGTATCCCTTAACTACTTATTGTGGATATAGATGATTTTACTATTTCTTTTTTTTTTAAAACTTCCTGCTAGTTATATATGTGGTTGATCTACTACCTTTCCTGTATATTTTACCAACTTTACAAAAATCTTTACCAATGATATTTTTCCTTTCATAATTTTCATATTTCTAGTTGTGGCCTTTTCTTTTTCACTTAGGTAAGTCCCTTTAACATTTATTGTAAAGCTGGTTTAGTGGTGCTGAACTCTTTTAGTCTTTGCTTATCTGTAAAACTTTCCATCTCTCCATCAAATTGGAATGAAAGCCTTGCTGGATAGAATATTCTTGGTTGTAGGTTTTCTCCTTTCAGCACTCTAAATTCATTTTCCTACCCCCTTCTGGTCTGCAGAGTTTCTGCTGAAAAGTCAGATGATAGCCTGATGGGAGTTCCTTTGTATATAACTGTGACTTTTCCCTTGCTGTTTTTAACATTATCTCTTTATCTTTAATTTTTGCCATTTTAATTACAGGGTTTCTTGGTGTGGTCTTCTTTGGGTTGATACTGTTTGGGACTTTATATTCTTCCTGGACCTGGATGTCTGTTTACTTTTTCAGGTTAGGGAATTTTTCAACTATTAATGTCTTCAAATATGTACTCTGGCCCTTTCTCTCTCTCTCCTCTGTCTGGGACCTCCATAATGAAATGTTAGTATGCTTGATGTTGTCATAGAAGTCTCTTAAGCTGTCCTCATCTCCTTTTATTCTTTTTTCTGTTCAACTTCAGTAATTTCCACTACTGTCTTCCAGCTCACTGATCATTCCTCTGTATCATCTAATCTACTGTTGAATCCTTCTAATGTATTTTTTATTTCAGTTATTCCTCAGATTTGTTTGGTTCTTCTTTATATTTTGTAACTCTTTGTTAAGCTTTTCATTCTGTTCATCCATTCTTCTCCTGAATTTTTGGAGCATCTTTATGACTATTACCTTGAACTCTTTATTGGGTAGGTTGTTTACCTCCACTTCACTTAGCTTTTCTTCTGGGGTTTAATCTTGTTCCTTCATTTGGAACATATTTCTCTGTTGCCTCATTTCACCTAATTCACTGTTTTTATTTCTATTTGGTAAGTTGGTCATGTTTTCCAATCTTGGAGAAGCAACCTTATGAAGGAGATGTTCTGTGGGGGCCAATAGCACACCCTCCTCTGGGGACCAGAGCTATATGCTCTAAGGGTGCCTTCTATGTGTGCTACATGGGTCCTTTTTCTGTGGTTCACTGACTATTGTGGGCACACCAGTAGGTGTGGCTGGCCCCTGGTCTGGTTGGTTGCCAGGCCCTGCCTTGTGCAAAGGCTGCTGGTGGAAGGGGTTTGGTCCTGGCACAGCTGGCTGCACAGCTAGTGAAATCCAGGGTCTGATGCTATCCTGCTGTTGGGTCATGGTCATGAAGTAGATTTCTTCCTAGCCCCAGAGGTCCTATGGCTAGTTCTGGCCCAGTGGTGTTTGGATCCAGGTCCCTACATTGTTGGCTGCACAGCTGGGGGTCCCATGGTTAGTTGGCCTGTTGGTGGCCCATTACGATCCAGGAGCTGATGTTGCCTTGCTGGTAGATGGGACCAGATCCCAGGCCACTGGCTGAGGGACCAAGTTGTCCTGGGGCTGGTGTCCACCTACCAGTGTGCAGAGCTAGGTCCTGAGTCTCTGGCTTTAGGGCCCTGGATGTCCGGTATTTGGGGTTGAATTGGTGGTGGCCAGTACAGGGTAGTTTCAGAGCTGGTTCCCACCCACTGTTGGCCATAGCCAGGTCCTGGGGTCTCTGGCTGCAGGGGACTTTGGGTGCTAGAGCTGGTCTTGGCCTGCTGATAGGCCAGGCTAGGGCACAAATGGTTCTGGGAAAGGTGCTCTCATGCTGGTGGGCAGGCTGGGTCCAGATATGTCTGCTGTGGGGCCATGGTGGTCCGAGGGTTGGTATCCACCCACTGGTGTATAGGGCCAGGGCCCAGGTGAACCCTAGGGCTGGTGTCCACCAACTGATGAGTGAGGCCAGTCCCGGGACTAATGACCGCCCATTGGTGGGCAGAGTTGAACAACACACTCTCTTGATTACTGAGAAGTCTGTATATTAAGTCTTGTAATAGATTATGGTTAGTCCTCCCATGTTGTTTTTTTTTTTTTTTCCTGAATTGTATTGGATATCTAGTTCTTTTGCCTTTCCAAATAGATTTTAGAATCAAACTGTTGATGTCTACAAAAGAGTTTGCAGAGATTGTGATCAGGATTGCATTTGATATTTTCTCAAATTGGGGAGGATTCACATATTAATAATGAGACTTCTCATCCATGAATATGATACCTTTTTCCAGTTCTTTGGAAAATCTTTTCTTTCATCAGTGTCTTGTAGTGTTCATACAAATTGTATGCAAATTTGATTAGATTTATACTTAAGTATTTAGTTTTATTTTGTGCTTTTATTGCTGATTATTAATTTAGATCCACATGGTGGTTTTTAAATTTTAAAATTTGTTACAGTTTTCCATTGCAGCTACATAGGTATATGACCTTGTGTCCTGTATTCTTGCTAAATTCACTTACAGGTTCTAGGAGATTTCTTGTAGCTTCTTTGAAATTTTTGAAGTATAAAATCACATTATCTAAAATAAAGAGACTTTTATTTCTTCCTTTTTTTTAATTAATTTATTTTTTGGCTATGTTGGGTTTTTATTGCTGGGTGCAGGCTTTCTCTAGTTGCGGCGAGCAGGAGCTACTCTTCGTTGCGGTGCACAAACTTATTGCGGTGGCTTCTCTTGTTGCAGAGCACGGGCTCTAGGCACACAGGCTTCAGTAGCTGTGGCGTGCAGGCTCAGTAGTTGTGGCTCATGGGCTGTAGAGCACAGGCTCAATAGTTGTGGTGCATGGGCTTCGTTGCTCCACGGCATGTGGGTTCATCCCGGACCAGGGCTCAAACCTATGTCCTCTGCCTTGGCAGGCAGATTCTTAGCCACTGTGCCACCAGTCTCTCTTCCTTTCTAATCTGTATGCATTTTGTTTATTTTTATTGTATTGTTGCCTATGAGGACTTTTTATACAGTATCAAAGAAGATGGGTGAAAACAAACATCCTTACCTTTTCCTAAACTTAGGGGGAAACATTCAGCATCTAACCATTCAATATGATATTATCTGTAGGATTTTTAGTTTTAGCCACTTTTAGTGTAGGGAGTTTTACTTGTATTCTTATTTTACTGAAAGATTTTATTAAGAAAGAACTAAGAATTTTTTAAAATGCTTTTTCTGCATCTATTGATATCATTATGTGGTTTCTTTACTTAATCTGCTAATAGAGTGATACTTTTATTTTTTAGAATATGGAAAATTTTAGAATTTGCATTTTTGGGATGAATCCCACTTCATCATGATGCTCAATCCTTTTTATATAATGCTGTCTCTGATTTGCTGGTAGGTTGTTGAGACTCATTGTGTCTGAGTTACTGAAAGATATTGGCTATTAATTTAATTTTCTTATAATGTCTTAGGCTTTAGTACCAGGATGATGCTGGGTTGATAAAATGAGGAAGTGTTCTTTCCTATTTTAAGGAAGTCATTTGTAGAATTGATATTCTTGCTTAAATGCTTGAAAGAATGTGTCAGTGAAACCATCTGTGCCTGTAGTTTTCTTTTTTGGAAGATACATAACTTTACATTCAATTTATTTCATTCTGTATGTGACTGTGGGTTATTTATTTATTCCTGAGTGCATTCAGACAGACTAGAAATGGTCTAGTTCATCTAAATTATTGAATTTATCAGCATAGAGTTATTTGTACAATTCCCTTATCCTTTTAATTTCTGTAGGATCAATAATAATTTCTCTTCATTCATTCATGGTATTGTTAATTTTTTCTTAGCCTGGCTAGAAGTTTATAAATTTTATTGACTCTTCAAAGAAAAACTTTTAGTTACATTGATTTTCTGTTTTTGATTTTATTGGTATCTGTAAAATTTTTCATTATTTCCTTCCTTATGCTTATTTTATGTTTAACTGCTCTTGTTTTTCTCATTTCTCAAAGTATAAACTTAATTTATGGATTTTAGATCTATCTTGTTATCTGATGTATACATTTAATGCTGTAAATTGCCCTCTGATGGCATCACACAAATTTTGATATATTGTATATTTATTTTTATTCCATTCAAAATATTTTTATAATTTCATTTAGTCTTTTACTTTGAATTATAAATTATGTAGAGCTGTACTACTGGGTGTCCAAATATTTATGGATTTTCCAGTTATCCTTTGATTTCTAGTTTAATTAGCTTATCTATTGACCTCTAGTTTAATTGCAGTGTGAATATGTGTTCTGCTCTTGTTGTATTCAGCTTTCTATTAATGTCAGGTTTATTTGGTTGATAATTTTGCCCACATCTTTTCTATCCTTAATGATTTTCTTTATACTTATTCTATCCATTACTGAGAGAGGAATTTTTACATCCATAAGGATAATGGTAGATTTGTCTATTTCTCCTTTCCGTTCTATCAGTTTTTGCTTCATTTGAAGTTCTGTTGTTTTTTTTAAATACACATCAGTATTTTTCATATATAATATTTTTTAATTCTGCAACTTAGTATGTCTCATATTATTATAGCCACCCCAGCTTCCATTTTCATTAGTGTTGGAATGGTATATGTATTTCCACCTCAGCACTTTTAATATGTTTATGTAGACACACTATAATGGGTCTTGCTTTTTTATCCAATTTGAAAATTTCTGTCTTTTAAATCATTAGTATAGACAGCTCATGTTTAATATAATTATTGACATTGTTGAATTCCACCATGTTACTCTTTATTTTGTGTCACTTTCGTCTTTGTTATTTTCTCTTTTTCTCTGCCTGATTTCAAATTAATTGTACATTTTTATGATTTCAATTTACCTCCACTATTGGTTATTATCACTGTTTATACCTCTTGAGAAAAATAATTTTAATAGTTCTTGTATGGTTTACAATACAGATTTTTAATATTACAGTTTACCTTTAAATATTATACTTCTTAATATATAGTGTAAGAACCTACAATTTATTTTTTTTCAACAGTTTATTTTTAATTCATTTATATAATCTTTTTGACATTATTTTATATTTTATTTTTGTATGTGCCATAAGTCTATAATATATTGTTGCTATTTCTGCCTTAGACAATTATCTTTTAAAACACTTAAAAATGGGGCTTCCCTGGTGGCCCAGTGGTTGAGAGTCCACCTGCCAATGCAGGGGACATGGGTTCGTGCCCTGGTCCGGGAAGATCCCACATGCCGCAGAGCGGCTGGGCCTGTGAGCCATGGCCGCTGAGCCTGTGCGTCTGGAGCCTCTTCTCCACAACGGGAGAGGCCGCAACAGTGAGAGGCCTGCATACCAAAAAAAAAAAAAAAAAAAAAAAAAAAACTTAAAAATGAGAAAATAATATGTTTTTATATTTACCTTTATTTTAATCATTATTGGAGCGCTTTATAATCTTTTTGTAGATCCACATTCCTGCCTGGTATAAATTTCCTACTGACTGAAAATCTTTCACTAAAATTTCTTAATGCACAAATCTCAAAGCAATGAATTCTCCCTTCTCTGTTTTTTTGAAACAGCTTTTATTTTGCAGTCATTTTTGGAATATATTTTTGCTGAATATAGAATTCTCAGTTGATAGTTTTCTTTCATTACTTTAAAAATATCATTCCTTTTTCTTCTGGCTTGATTAGTTTCTGACAATAAGTATGCTGTAATTCCTATTTTTGCTTCTTTGTAATGTTTCTTTTTTTTTTTTAACATCTTTATTGGAGTATAATTGCTTTAAAATGGTGTGTTAGTTTCTGCTTTAAACAAAGTGAATCAGGTATACATATACATATATCCCCATATCTCCTCCCTCTTGTGTCTCCCTCCCACCCTGCCTATCCCACCCCTCTAGGTGGTCACAAAGCACTGAGCTGATCTCCCTGTGCTATGTGGCTGCTTTCCACTAGCTATCTGTTTTACGTTTGGTAGTGTATATATGTCCATGCCACTCTCTCACTTTGTCACAGCTCACCCTTCCCCCTCCCCATATCCTCAAGTCCATTCTTTAGTAGGTCTGTGTCTTCATTCCCATCTTACCCCTAGCTTCTTCATGACCTCTTTTTTTCTTATATTCCGTATATATGTGTTAGCATATGGTATTTGTCTCTCTCTTTCTGACTTACTTCACTCTGTATGACAGACTCTAGGTCTATCCACCTCTTTACAAACAGCTCAATTTCGTTTCTTTTTATGGCTGAGTAATATTCCATCATATATATCTGCCACATCTTCTTTATCCATTCATCCAATGATGGACACATAGGTTGTTTCCATCTCTGGGCTATTGTAAATAGAGCTGCAATGAATATTTTGGTACATGACTCTTTTTGAATTGTGCTTTTCTCAGGGTATATGCCCAATAGTGGGATTGCTGGGTCGTATGGTAATTCTATTTTTAGTTTTTTAAGGAACCTCCATACTGTTCTCCATAGTGGCTGTATCAATTTACATTCCCACCAACAGTGCAAGAGGGTTCCCTTTTCTCCACACCCTCTCCAGCATTTATTGTTTCTAGATTTTTTGATGATGGTGTGAGATGTGTGAGATGATATCTCATTGTAGTTTTGATTTGCATTTCTCTAATAATTAATGATGTTGAGCATTCTTTCATCTGTTTGTTGGCAATCTGTATATCTTCTTTGGAGAAATGTCTATTTAGATCTTCTGCCCATTTTTGGATTGGGTTGTTTGTTTTTTTGATATTGAGCTGTTTGTATATTGTGGAGATTAATCCTTTGTCAGTTGCTTCATTTGCAAATATTTTCTCCCATTCTGAGGGTTGTGTTTGCATCGTGTTTATGGTTTCCTTTGCTGTGAAAAAGCTTTTAAGTTTCATTAGGTCCCATTTGTTTATTTTTGTTTTTATTCCATTTCTCTAGGAGGTGGGTCCAAAAGGATCTTGCTGTGATTTATGACATAGAGTGTTGTTCCTAGGTTTTCCTCTAAGAGTTTAATAGTGTCTGGCCTTACATTTAGGTCTTTAATCCATTTTGCACTTATTTTTTTATATGCTGTTAGGGAGTGTTCTAATTTCATTCTTCTACATGTAGCTGTCCAGTTTTCACAGCACCACTTATTGAAGAGGCTGTCTTTTCTCCACTGTATATTCTTGCCTCCTTTATCAAAGATAAGGAGACCATATGTCTGTGGGTTTATCTCTGGGCTTTCTATCCTGTTCCATTGATCTATATTTCTGTTTTTGTGCCAGTACCATACTGTCTTTATTACTGTAGCTTTGTAGTATAGTCTGAAGTCAGGGAGCCTGATTCCTCCAGCTCCATTTTTCTTTCCCAACATTGCTTTGGATATTCAGGGTCTTTTGTTTTTCCATACAAATTGTGAATTTTTTTGTTCTACTTCTGTGAAAAATGCCAGTGGTAGTTTGATAGGGATTGCATTAAATCTGTAGATTGCTTTGGGTAGTAGAGTCATTTTCACAATGTTGATTCTTCCAATCCAAGAACATGGTATATTTCTCCATCTATTTGTATTATCTTTAATTTATTTCATCAGTGTCTTATAATTTTCTGTGTACAGATCTTTCCTCTCCTTAGGTAGGTTTATTCCTAGATATTTTATTCTTTTTGTTGCAGTGGTAAATGGGAGTGGTTTTTTAATTTCACTTTCAGATTTTTCATCATTAGTGCATAGGAATTCAGGAGATTTCTGTGCATTAATTTTGTATCCTGCTACTTTACCAAATTCATTTATTAGCTCTAGTAGTTTTCTGGTAGCATCTTTAGGATTCTCTGTGTATAGTATCATGTCATCTGCAAACAGTACAGCTTTACTTCTTCTTTTCCGATTTGGATTCCTTTTATTTCTTTTTCTTCTCTGATTGCTGTGGCTAAAACGTCCAAACCTATGTTGATTAATAGTGGTCAGATTGGGCAACTTTGTCTTATTCCTGATCTTAGTGGAAATGCTTTCAGGTTTCCACCATTGAGGATGATGTTGGCTGTGGGTTTATCATATATGGCCTTTATTATGTTGAGGAAAGTTCCCTTCTCTGCCTACCTTCTGGAGGGTTTTTATTATAAATGGGTGTTGAATTTTGTCAAAAGCTTTCTCTGCATCTATTGAGATGACCATATGGATTTTCTCCTTCCATTTGTTAATATGGTGTATCACATTGATTGATTTGCATATATTGAAGAATCCTTGCATTCCTCGAATAAATTGCAGTTGATCATGGTGTATGATCCTTTTAATGTACTGTTGGATTCTGTTTGCTAGTATTTTGTTGAGAATTTTTGCATCTATGTTCATCAGTGATATTGGCCTGTAGTTTTCTTTCTTTGTGACATCCTTCTCTCCTTGTGGTATCAGGGTGATGGTGGCCTCATAGAATGAGTTTGGGAGTGTTCCTCCCTCTGTTTATTTTGGAAGAGTTTGAGAAGGATAGGTGTTAGCTCTTCTCTAAATGTTTGCTAGAATTCGCCTGTGAAGCCATCTGGTCCTGGGCTTTTGTTTGTTGGAGGATTTTTAATCACAGTTTCAATTTCATTACTTGTGATTGGTCTGTTCATATTTTCTATTTCTTCCTGGTTCAGTCTTGACAGGTTGTGCATTTCTAAGAATTTGTCCATTTCTTCCAGGTTGTCCATTTTATTGGTATAGAGTTGCTTGTAGTAATGTCTCATGATCCTTTGTATTTCTGCAGTGTCAGTTGTTACTTCCCCTTTTTCATTTCTAATTGTATTGATTTGAGTCTTTTCCCTTTTTTTCTTGATGATTCTGGCTAATGGTTTATCGTTGTATCATCTCAAGGAACCAGCTTTTAGTTTTATTGATCTTTGCTATCGTTTCCTTCATTTCTTTTTCATTTATTTCTGATCTGATCTTTATGATTTCTTTCCTTCTGCTAATTTTGTGGGGTTTTTTGTTCTTCCTCTAATTGCTTTAGGTGTAAGGTTAGGTTGTTTATTTGAGATGTTTCTTATTTTGTAAGGTAGGATTGTATTGCTATAAACTTCCCTCTTAGAACTGCTTTTGCTTCATCCCATAGGTTTTGAGTCATCGTGTTTTCATTATCATTTGTTTCTAGGTATTTTTTGATTTCTTCAGTGATCTCTACGTTATTAAGTAGTGTATTTTTTAGCCTCCATGTGTTTGTAGTTTTGACAGATCTTTTCCTGTAATTGATATCTAGTCTCATAGTGTTGTGGTTGGAATAGATACTTGATACGATTCCAGTTTTCTTAAATTTACCGAGGCTTGATTTGTGACCCAAGATATGATCTATCCTGGAGAATGTTCCATGAGCACTTGAGAAAAATGTGTATTCTGGTTTTTTTTGATGAAATGTCCTATAAATATCAATTAAGTCCATCTTGTTTAATGTATCATTTAAAGCTTGTGTTTCCTTATTTTCATTTTGGATGATCTGTCCATTGTTGAAATGGGGTGTTAAAGTCCCCTACTATGATTGTGTTACTGTCGATTTCCCCTTTTATGGCTGTTAGCATTTGCCTTATGTATTGAGGTGCTCCTATTTTGGGTGCATAAATATTTACAATTGTTATATCTTCTTCTTGGATTGATCCCTTGATCATTATGTAGTGTCCTTCTTTGTCTCTTCTAATAGTCTTTATTTTAAAGTCTACTTTGTCTGATATGAGAATTGCTAGTCTAGCTTTCTTTTGATTTCCATTTGCATGGAATATGTTTTTCCATCCCCTCACTTTCAGTCTGTATGTGTCTCTAGGTCTGAAGTGGGTCACCTGTAGACAGCAAACATATGGGTCTTGTTTTTGTATCCATTCAACCAATCTGTGTCTTTTGGTGGGAACATTTAGTCCATTTACATTTAAGGTAATTATCGATATGTATGCTCCTATTCCCATTTTCTTAATTGTTTTGGGTTCGTTATTGTAGGTCTTTTCCTTCTCTTGTGTTTCTTGCCTAGAGAAGTTCCTTTAGCAGTTGTTGTAAAGCTGGTTTGGTGGTGCTGAGCTCTCTCAGCTTTTGCTTGTTTGTAAAGGTTTTAATTTCTCCATCAAATCTGAATGAGATCCTTGCTGGGTAGGGTAATCTTGGTTGTAGGTTTTTCTCCTTCATCACTTTAAATATGTCCTGCCACTCCCTTCTGGCTTTCAGAGTTTCTGCTGAAAGATCAACTGTTAACCTTATGGGGATTCCCTTGTGTGTTTTTTTTTCCCTTGCTGCTTTTAATATGTTTTCTTTGTCTTTAATTTTTGATAGTTTGATAAATATGTGTCATGGCGTGTTTCTCCTTGGATTTATCTTTTATGGGACTCTCTGTGCTTCCTGGACTTAACTATTTCCTTTCCCATATTAGGGAAGTTTTCAACGATAATCTCTTCAAATATTTTCTCAGTCCCTTTCTTTATCTCTTCTTTTTCTGGGACCCCTACAATTTGAATGTTGGTGCGTTTAATGTTGTCCCAGAGGTATCTGAGACTGTCCTCAGTTCTTTTCATTCTTTTTTCTTTATTCTGCTCTGCAGTGTTATTTCCACTATTTTATCTTTCAAGTCACTTATCTGTTCTTCTGCCTCAGTTATTCTGCTATTGATCCCTTCTAGAGTTTTTTAAATTTCATTTATTGTGTTGTTCTTCATTGCTTGTTTCCTCTTTGGTTCTTCTAGGTCCTTGTTAAACGTTTCTTGCATTTATTCTATTTCCACAATTTTGGATCATCTTTACTATCATTATTTTGAATTCTTTTTCAGGTAGACTGCCTATTTCCTCTTCATTTCTTAGGTCTGGTGGGTTTTTGCCTTGCTCCTTCATCTGCTGTGTGTTTCTCTGTCTTCTCATTTTGCTTATCTTACTGTGTTTGGGGTCTCCTTTTTGCAGACTGCAGGTTCGTAGTTCCTGTTGTTTTTGGTGTCTGTCCCCAGTGGTTAAGGTTGGTTCAGTGGGTTGTGTAGGCTTACTGGTGGAGGGGACTAGTGCCTGTGTTCTGGTGGGTGAGGCTGGATCTTTCTGGTGGTGTGTTTTGGGGTGTCTGTGGCCTTATTATGATTTTAGGCAGCCTCTCTGCTAATGGATGGAGTTGTGTTCCTGTCTTGCTAGTTGTTTGGCATAGGGTGTCCAGCACTGTAGCTTGCTGGTCGTTGAGTGAAGCTGGGTCTTGGTGTTGAGATGGAGATCTCTGGGAGATTTTTGCCATTTGATATTACGTGGAGCTGGGAGGTCTCTTGTGGACTAGTGTCCTGAAGCTGGCTCTCCCACCTCAGAGGCATATCACTGACTCCTGGCTGGAGCACCAAGAGCCTTTCATCCACACGGCTCAGAATAAAAGGGAGAAAAAGTAGAAAGAAAGAAAGAAAGGAAGAATGGAAGAAAGGAAGGAAGGAAGGAAGGAAGGAAATAAAATAAGGTAGGATAAAATAAAATAAATTTATTAAAATCTTAAAAAATTATGAAAAAAATTGTAAAAAGTAAAGAAAAAATGAAAAAAAGAATGAATGGACAGAATCCTAGGACAAATGGTGAAAGCAAAGCTATAGAGACAAAATCTCACACAGAAGCATACACATACACACTCACAAAAAGAAGAAAAGGGGAAAAAATAATATATCTTGCTCCCAAAGTCCACCTCCTAAATTTGGGATGATTCGTTGTCTATTCAGGTATTCCACAGATGCAGGTACATCAAGTAGATGGTTGAGCTTTAATCCGCTGCTTTTGAGGCTGCTGGGAGAGATTTCCCTTTCTCTTCTTTGTTCTCACAGCTCCCAGGGTTCAGCTTTGGATTTGGCCCCTCCTCTGCATGTAGGTCGCCTGAGGGCATCTGTTCTTTGCTCAGACAGGACAGGGTTAAAGGAGCCGCTGATTCAGTGGCTGTGGCTCACTCAGGTCGGTGGGAGGGATGCGTACGGAGTGCAGGGCAAGCCTGCGGCGTCAGAGGCCGGTGTGACGTTGCACCAGCCTGAGGTGCACCGTGCGTTCTTCCGGGTAAGTTGTCCCTGGATCATGGGACCCTGGCAGTGGCAGGCTGCACAGGCTCCCTGGAGAGCAGGTGGGAATAGTGACCTGTGCTTGCACACAGGCTTCTTGGTGGCGGCGGCAGCAGCCTTAGCATCTCATGCCCGTCTCTGGTGTCCGCGCTGATAGCCGCTGCTCGGGCCCATCTCTGGAGCTCCTTTAAGCAGCGCTCTGGATCCCCTCTCCTCATGCACCAGGAAACAGAGAGGTAAGGAAACGTCTCTTGCCTCTTCAGCAGCTCCAGACTTTTTCCCGTACTCCCTCCTGGCTAGCCATGGTGCACTAGTCCCTTCAGGCTGTGTTCACGCCGCCATCCCCAGTCCTCTCCCTGGGATCCGACCGAAACCCGAGCCTTAGCTCCCAGCCCCCTCCTGCACCAATTCTCTTTGTGGGAATCTCTCCGCTTTGCCCTCAGCACCCCTGTTGCTGCGCTTTCCTGCGTGGCTCTGAAGCTTCCCCCATCCTCCACCCACAGTCTCCGCCCAGAAAGGGGCTTCCAGTGTGTGGAAACCTTTCCTCCTTCACAGCTCCCTCCCACTGGTGAAGGTCCCATCCCTATTCTTTTGTCTCTGTCTTTTCTTTTTTTCTTTTGCCCTACCCAGGTATGTGGGAAGTTTCTTGCCTTTTGGGAGGTCTGAGGTCTTCTGCCAGCATTCAGTAGGTGTTCTGTAGGAGTTGTTCCGCATGTAGATGTATTTCTGATGTATCAGTGGGGAGGAAGGTGATCTCCATGTCTTACTCTTCTGCCATCTTCTCCTGTCTATCCTGTAATGTTTCCTTTCTTTTTTTTTTCTCTAGCTATCTTGAAGATTTTCTCTTTAGTTTTGGTTTCTTTAGATATTTCTGGTTTTGGCCTTCTATGATCTTCTTGGGTTTATGGTTCATGTATTTCATGACTTGTCAAAAGTCCCCAGTGATTATTGCTTCAAATACTTATTTTGCTCATTTCTGTCTTCTCCTTCTCAAATTTCTGTTACACATGTTGTATTATATGATATCATTCCACATCTTTTGGATGATCTCAACTTTTTTTTAAAAAACACCTTTTTTTCTTTGTGTTTCAGTTTGGGTAATTTCTAATTACCTATCATCAAGTTCACAGGTTCTTTCTTTTGCTGTACCAGTTCTACTGACAGGTCAATGGGATGTAATTCTTTATCTCAGTTACATTATCATCATGACCATCATCATCATCATGACCATCATCATCATTTTCGCCCACTGGTTATATTATATAATTATAAGTGATGTGCATTGGAAGTTCATGAAGAAGATTTACATTTTTACTCGGGTAGAAATCTTACATCAGAAATGGCAGATTTTTTTCATATATGCTTTTCTTCCTGCTCAAAATATCTCAATATCCATGTTATAGAAACTATTTGGATAGCTGTTATTTTTAACTTGATAATACTATTATTTTTACAAATGAATATGCATATCTTTTACTTTACACATATTTTAATAAATACACTGGAGGAATGGAATTTATATATCTTAATTACTCTTTGCATTCACTAGAGTAATGCCCAGGTTACACTGGCATTCCTATAAATGACATATAGACTCAAGACTATTTCTCATGTAGCATAGCAAGCTACTTATGTCAAGAATCTTTCTGTTTCTAATTTTTCTGTTAACTGCTCTTTCAGTGTTGAATGTATTCAAACTAGAGAATACTAAACATGAGTATTTTTTAATTGAATGAAAAATTCTTTAAATTATATAGTGCTTTACAGTTATCAAAAGTTTCACACATGTGATTTCATATAATCCCATAATATCTCATTTTTTCTCCTACCCCTATATTACCCCACTCCCCTTCCCTCTCCATGCCGGTAACCACTAGTCTCTTCTCTGTATCTGTGAGTCTGCTGCTTTTTTGTTTTATTCACTAGTTTGTTGTATTTTTTTAGATTCCACATATGTGATATGATACAGAATTTGTCTTTATCTGTCTGACTTATTTCACTTAGCATAATACCCTTCAAGTCCATTCATGTTGTTGCAAGTGGCAAAATTTCATTCTTTTTTATGGCTGAGTAGTAGTCTACTGTGTATATATATGTCACATCTTCTTTATCCATTCATTTGTTGATGGACACTTAGGTTTATCTCAGTTACAACATCATAATCATCATCATTTCTATTTTACTCTTATAGTATCACCATTTTGATGAAATTCCCCATTTGTTTATGCACTCTGTACACTAGTTTCACTACAGCCTTTAGCATATTAATCATAGTTATTTGATTCATGGAATTCACTGTTCTATAGTTCCATCATCTGAGTCATCTCTGAATCACTTTCTGTAGATTACTTTCTCTTGACAGTGTTCTTTTCTTCCTCCTTTTATCTCATTTGTAATTGGATGTCTGTGAAGAAAGTAGAGACAGAGATAAATCACCTCATTTCTTCTACCAAATCATTAGCATTGTTTGTTGAATCAATCTAAGCAGAAGCGTGTTGTGTTTGGGATTTGTTATTGAAATTGTTTCATTCAGAGCCTAGCTGGATTCCGGTTCTTCTAGTGTTACTGTGTGCTTAGGGTGGGAGCTTGGATGAATATGAGTTTTCCCAATGTTGCTGTTCCAGTCTCAGCCTTTAGCCTTGCCTACGAATGTGCACCATGAAGGGAGTCTCTATGCTATTGCTATGCTCCCCTTTGTGGACTGCTGTTGCTTATTGCTTGATGATGGCTAGTCTGGTGGTGGAGTAATAGGATACCCTGTCTTCTTTCTCCTGCTTGTGTCTTGGGGGTGGATTTTTCTCAGTGATCCTCCCATGTTTCCTGTGGTGGTCTAACTCCGCCTCATATCTTTGATGTGTCATGTAGGTGTAAGAATTTTGCGTCTTTTCTCAGTGTTGGAAGATCTCTACCATTATTGTTATAAGATCACAGTCCCAGGACTGCTTCTGGTCTACCTTTAATGGTAGTTTTTTTGTTTCCTTAACCTTTCCCTATGTGCAGTGTACCCTAGGGTTGACAGAATTTGCTACTCCTTCCCAGCAGCTTGGGCTTTTTATTTTATTTTCAGGAAAAAATTTTTGGTAGTGCTTTATGCCTTTCCCACAGCAGCTTCCACTCTCCTTATGGAGGTCTTTATGACAAGGGAGGAGGTCTGCCACTAATATTTTCCACATATGCCCAGCAGATGTATATTAAGAAAGCTTGCATTCCTCATTTCTCTGACATTTTGAATAGCAGGGGGACCTTTATTATTGTCATAATACTCCATTATGCTATGCTCCCCTTGGTGGACTGCTGACCTTTTCTTAAATCAAATTGTGTTCTTTTCTAAATGAACAGGTTAATGCACTAGTTATAAGAGGAGCAGAGTTCCTAAGGGTTACTGCTAATGTCTGTGTTTTTCCTCATGCAAGCATATTGTATTTTAACTTTGTTTTGCATTAACAGATCCCTAATCCCGTTCAAACGACTGAGAGATTAGAGTTCTTATTCCAAATGCTAATTAAATTGTTTCAAATCAGCTGTACTTGCGCAAAAAAATCCCTCTTAAAATGAAAACTGCCATTAACTTAAGTCAAGACTACTCCTGTTGCTGCACATTATTTTGCTTCCCTTCTTTGCTTTTGTAATCATAACAATAATTCTGATTAAAATCTTGCAGTACTCTTCCCCCCACCTTTTTCCACCTAACCCACATATATGTGCCTGAAGTGATAGTGTGATATAATGTAAAAATAATTGAGTTTAAAATTGTAATAACTGGTTTCTTGAGATCTGCCAATTTATTGTTATGGAAGTCACAAAGTGCCTACCCTTAATAGTTTCTATCTGACCACATGGGCCAAGAGAATTGAACAGTATTCATTCTGTTAAACAATAAAATGAGAACTTTGTGGGGACTCGGTGCTTAGAGAAAGAAGTAATAGACCCATTGCCTGCCTCATCTCCTGCCTTTAGTTTCAGGAGCAGGACTTTCCTACAGTAGGCATGATCTCCTTGGGGTAAAGGCCAATGGCGTTGGATGTGATAGAGAAGCCTCTATTGTAAATGTGAACAAAGTTAAGAAAGAGAGTTGAATCACATATCAGGTGTGTCATCCAAAGAAATCAGGTGATTCTTCAGCACCCAACTCCATGACCATGGCAAGTAACTCTTACAGTCATTTCTGACCATTTTTTTTATTGCAGTCAGGAGAAGTTCATGTTTCCTAAGATGACCACGATAATTTCTTCCAGTCAGCCAGCCATTTTTTCTGCCATATAACCTTGCCACTTCTCCATCCTGAGGTGAAATCTAATTCCCTTCTGCTTGAATCTGAGCTGCCTTCAGTGGCAAACTTGTTAGTTATTGAATGCAGTGAAAGCCATACTACATGAATCTCTAGGCTGAGTTTTAAAAGCCTTGTAGTTTCTGTTTTAGTTTCTTGGAATGCTCAGTCTATAAATAATCTCTCTCTAGATGCCTTTTCTTAGAACCTATCTGCCGTTGTGTGATAAATCTGAGACACATGGAAAGACCAGTGGTAGGTCCTCTTGGTAAAAGTCCAGGCTTTGAGGTATCTTATCCAGTTGCCAGACATAAGAGTGAGAAACCTCCAGATGATTCCTGTTCACATCTATTTGCATCATTCTCAGGCATTCAGGTCTTCCCACCTGAGACTCTACACACTATGAAACAGAGACAAGTCATTCATTTAGTGTCCTCTCTAAATTCTTGACGTACAGAATCTGTGAGAAAAATAAAATGGTAGTTGATTTATGCCACTAAATTTGTTTGTTGGTTGGTCAGTAATAAATACACAGAACAAAGCAGAAGACCTGATCCTTAGTAGCCATTTACCACAATTTTATTTTATGTAAGAGGTGGACTTATTTCTTACTGGCTAATTTTACCCTAAGACCTGTGTATTTGAAGTAGAAACAACTTTTAATTGGCTTAAATTATGTATCTTGCTTAGCAAAACAAAAGACAGGTGCTTTTACTGGCCTATCACTTGTGATACCTAAAAGACTGCACTCTATTTTTCTCATCTCCAGAAGCACAATAATCACAAAAAGGACTTTAAGCAATTTTCTGAATGACAGATTTTGGTCAAATTTACAGTATGATTCCTTGACCAGTCATTTCACTAGGTGCTATTACCATTAATAGATAGAACTTACAGACTTTCTCTTCAATTTCTTTCTAATCTCTTTTCCAATCCCACTTCTAGTGCCCTAGATCAAGCCCCCATTATCTCACTGGGACTATTGCAGTAGGTTCTTAAGAGTCTCCCAAACTCTAATCTTCCTTCAATGCAATTCATCCTGCACACTACTCTTAAACATAACTAACTTACTCAGTTATGGTTAGTCCTTTCTCTTGCTTACAATTCTTTCTGTGGTTTTGTGTTGGAGTCTCCTACAGAGGAAGAACTCTGATGCATTAAATGAAACAAGGAAATTTAAACCATTCTTTCTTCTGTCATCTGGTTCTAGAATATCTAAACAACAATTCCTAAATAATCACTAAGAACTCAGCTCAAGTCCCAGTTAAGAGACAAATATTGCATTCCCTCTCTAGATGTATGAAAAAACCTCAAAATTTCAAAAGAAGAGTAATATGAAAAACCATAACCATTAAAATAGACTGTAAATTTAGACTCATTGCTAGAAAGAGGAGAAAAATTTACAGGAACACGTTTTTCCTAATTATATTTCTAAATTACTAATTCGATCAGAATAGATTGATTTTTTATGGTTTTTATACTGCATATAAATTGAATTATGCTGTAGATACTTTTATATATATTTTGCTCAACTATGAGATCCATCTGTATACTTGGAATAACTGTAAATTATTCATTTTAATTCCTGTATAACTGAAGAGAGCAAACTACTGCTCTCAGGCCAGATTTGCCTTGCTGCCTGCATTTATTTCTTTATTTTAACCTATTTTTTAATGAAATATAGTTTACAGCATTATATCAGTTTATAGCATTGTATCAGTTTCAGATGTACAACATAGTGATTCAATATTTTTATAAATTATACTCCATATAAAGTTTATAAAAATGATGGCTATATTTCCCTGTGTTGTACAATATTATCCTTGTTGCTTATTTATTTTATACATAGTAATTTGTACCTCTTAATTCCCTACACCTATATTGCTCCTCCCCCTCTCCCTCTACCCACTGATAACAACAGTTTGTTCTCTACATCTGTATGTTTCTGTTTTGCTGTATACCTTCATTTGTTTTAAACTTTTTCCACATATAATTGACAAGATAGAGTATTTGTCTTTCCCTGTCTGCTTATTTCACTATGCATAATACTCTCTAGCTCCATCCACATTGTTGCAAAAGGCATAATTTTATTCTTTTCATGGCTGAGTAATATTCCATTGTACATATATTACCACATCTTCTTTATCCATTCATCTGTTGATGGATACTTAGGTTGCTTCCATATCTTGGTTATTATAAATAATGCTGCTGTTAGGGTCCATGTATATTTTCAAATTAGTGTTTTCATTTTCTTTGGATATACACCCAGGATTAGGATGGCTAGAGCATATGGTAGTTCTACTTGTAGTTTTTGAGGAAACTCCATACTGTACTTCATAGTGGCTGCATCAATTTACATTACCAGCAACAATGTACTGGGTTCCCTTTTCTCCACATTCGTGCCAACATTTGTTATTTGTTTTTGATGATAACCATTCTCACAGGTATGAGGTGATATTTCATTTTGATTTGCATTTCTCTGAGGATTAACGATACTGAACATTTTTTCATGTGCCTGTTGGGTGTCTGTATATCTTCTTTGGAAAATTGTCTATTCAGGTCTTCAAGCTATTTTTTAATCAATTTGGTTTTTTGATATTGCATTGTATGATCTGTTTATATACTTTGGATACTAACTCCTTATTGGTCATATTATTTGCAAATATTTTCTCTCTTTCATTAGGTTGTCTTTACATTTCATCAGTGATTTCCTTTTCTGTGCAAAACTTTTAACTTTAGTAAGGTCACGTGTTTGTTTTTGCTTCTGTTCCTTGTGCCTCAGGGGACAGATTCAAAAAGTATTGCTATGATTTATGTGAAGGAGTGTTTTCCCTATGTACGCTTCTAGAATTTTATGGTTTATGGTCTTACATTTAGGTTTTCAATCCATTTTGAATTTATTTTTGTATATGGTGTGAGAAAATATTCTAATTTCATTCTTCTACATGCAACTGTACAGTTTTGCCAGCACAGCTATTTGAAGAGACTGTCGTTTTTCCATTGCATAATCTTGCCTCCACTGTCATAGATTAATTGGCCATAAGTGCATGGGTTTATTTCTGGGTTCTCTATTTTGTTCCATGGATCTATGTGTCTGTTTCTGTGCCAGTAGTATGCTGTTTTGATTACTGTAGCTTTTTAGTATAGCCTAAAGTCAGAAAGCATGATACCTCTAGCCTTGTTCTTTATTTCTAAAGATTGTTTTGGCAGTTCAGGGCCTTTGGTGGTTCCATATAAGTTTTATGATTATTTGTTCTATTTCTGTGAAAACTATCATGGGTATTTTGATAGGAATTGCATTAAATCTGTAGATTGCTTTGGGTAGTATGGACATTTTAACAATATTAATTCTTCTAATCCTTGAATATGGGATATATTTACATCTGTTTGTATCATCTTCAGTTTCCTTTATCAGTGTTTTATAGTTTTCAGAATATAGGTCTTTCACCTCCTTGGTTAAGTTTATTCCTAGGTATTTTATTGTTTTTGATGAGATTTTAAACAGGATTGTTTTCTTTCTTTCTTTTTATGATAGTTTGTTATTAGTGTATAGAAAAGCAACAGATTTCTGCAAATTCATCTTTTATCCTAAAACTTTATTGAATTCATTTATTCTAATAGTTTTTGTGTGGAGATATAGGGTTTTCTGTATATTGTATCATTTCATCTGTGAATAGTGACAGTTTTATTTCTTCCCTTCCAATTTGGATGCCTTTTGTTTCATTTGCTTGTCTTATTGCTGTGGCTATGACTTCCAGTACTATGTTAAACAAAAGTGGATAGAGAGGCAGGGAGGCAGGTGGTGGTGGTGGTGGGATGAATTGGAAGATTGGGATTGACATATATACACTAATATGCATAAAATAGATAACTAATAAGAACCTGCTGTATATAAAAATAATTTTAAAATTCAAAAAAATTTGCAAAGTGTAAAAAAATAAAATACATGAAACAATTGATAATATCAAATGTTGGTGAGGTGGAAGAAACTGAGAATCTTAAAAACCAGAGGTGTAAGTGTGTATAAAGTTTGCTAACATATTTTTATAAAGATATTTGGAAGCTCTAGTAAAATGTGAAATATGCACACATTTGATAAAGCAGTCCCACTTGCAAGAATTTGCCTTCTGAAATAAGTGCAACAGTAAATAAGGATTTAAAAAATGGAGCGAGAAGGAATTCTTGTCTTGTTCTTGATTTTAGAGGAAAGGCTTTCAGCTTTATAACCATTGAGTATGATGTTAGCTATGGGTTTGTCATAAATGGCCTTTATTTTGTTGAGGTACATTCCCTCTATGCCAACTTTGATGAGACTTTGTATCATGAACATATGTTGAAATTTTGTCTAATGCTTTTTCTGCATCAATCGAGAAGCTCATGTCATTTTTATCCTTCTTTTTGTTAAGGTAGTATATCACATTCATTTTATGTGCATAGTGAATCGTCATTGCATACCTGGAATAAATTCCACTTGAACATGGTGTATGACCCTTTTTACATATTGTTGAATTCTGTTTGCTACTATTTTGTTGAGGATCTTTGCATCTATATTCATCAGATATATTGGCCTGTAATTTTCTTTTTTTGTGTGTCTTTGTCTGGTTTTGGTATCAGGTTAATGGTGGCCTCAGAGAATGAACTTGGGAGAGTTCCCACCTCTTCAAGTTTTTGGAATAGTTTGAGAAGAATAGATATTAGCTCTTCTTTGTTTGGCAGGATTACACTGTGAAGCCATCTGGTTCTGTACTTTTGTTTGCTTGGAGTTTTATAATATTACAGATTCAATTTTACTCTAGTACTCAGTCATTTCAGATTGTCTATTTCTCCCTGATTCAGTACTGGAAGTTTGTATATGTCTAGAAATTTGTCCATTTCTTCTACCTTGTCAGTTTGTTGACATTCAGCTGTAGTATTCTCTAATGATTTTTTGGTATTTCTGTGATATCAGTTGTTATTTCTCCTCTTTCATTTCTTGTTTTGTTCATTTGGCTCCTGTCATTTTTTTTAGATGACCCTAGCTAAAGGTTCATCAATTTTGTTTATCTTTACAAAAAAATTATTTCTTGGTTTCATTGATCTTTTCAATTTTTTTTTGGCTCCATTTTGTTTATTTCTTCTCTGATCATTATTCTTTCTTCTACTGACTTTGGGCTTTGTTTTTTCTTCTCTTTCTAATTACTATAGATGGTGGTTTAGGTTGTTTATTTGAGATTTTTCTTGTGTCAATAGGTAGGCCTGTATCGCTATAAACTTCCCTCTCAGAACTGCTTTGGCTGCATCCCATAGATTTTGCAAAGTTGTGCTTCCATTTTCATGTGTCTTGCGGTATTTTTTAATTTCTTCATTGACCCATTGTTTTTTTTAGTAGTATGCTGTTTATTCTACACATTTGTGTTTTCCCCATTTTCCTTCCTGTAATTAATTTTTAGTTTTATACCATTGTGGTCAGAAAAAATATTTGATATTATTCCTATTCTCTTAAATTTGTTGAGATTTATTTTTTGGCCTACAGTGTGATCTATGCTGGATTAAAGTTCCACATTGAAACAAATGCATATTCTACTCTTTTGGGATGAAATGTCCTGTAGATATCTATTAAGTCTGACCAGTCTAATGTGCCATTTAAGGGCAGTGTTTCCTTATTGATTTTCTGTCTGGATGATCTGTCCATTGATGTAAGAGGGGTGTTAAAGTCCCCTACTATTACTGTGTTATTGTCAGTTTCTTTCTTTATGTCTGTTAATATTTGCTTTATATATTTAGGTGCTCCTGTTTTAGGTTCATATTTGTTAACAAGTGTTGTATCTTCTTTCTGCATTGATCCCTTTATCATAATATAATGCCTTTCTTTGTTTTCTTTAATAGACTTTGTTTTAAAGCCTATTTTGTCCAATATGAGTATTGCTACCCCTGCTTTCTGGTCTTTTCCCTTTGCATAAAATATCTTTTTCCATCCCCTCACTTTCAGACTCTCTGTACTTAGTTCTGAAGTGAGTCTCTTGTAAGCAACGTATAGATAGGTCTTGTTCTTTTATCCAATCAGCCACCCTTGTCTTTTGAATGGGGCAGTTAGTCCATTGACACTTAAAGTGATTATTGATAGGTATATATTATTGCCGTTTGTTACTTTTTTTTCTGGTTGTTTTCGTAGTTCTCCTCTGTTCTGTTCTTCTTCTTTTAGTTTCTTCCCTTGTGGTTTGATGATTTTCTTTAGTGATATGCTTGTGTTCCTTTCTCTATAGTTTTCGTGTATCTACTGTAGGTTTTTGATATGTGGTTACCATGGAGTTCATATATGTTGACCTATAACTATATCTGCTAGTTTAAACTGGTAGTTTTTTAAGTTCAAACACATTCTAAAATATCTACATTTTTTACTCCCTTCACCCACATTTTGTGTTTTTGATGTCAAATTTTACATCTTAGTGTTCATCCCTTTCCTGATTATTATAGTTATCATTGTTTTTATAATTTTTGTCTTGTGATCTTTGTAATAGCTTAAGTGGTTGATCCTCAGCCTTTACTACATAATAGCCTTTGCTAGTGGGATTTTTCCTTTCTTATAGATATGACTTCCTGTTATAACATTTTCTTTTCCACTTAGACCATTTAACATTGTTTAGGGTAGGTTTAGTATTGATTAACTCTTTATTTTTTACTTATCTGAGTTCTTCAGCTTTCCTTCAATTCTGAATGATAATCTTGCTGGGTAGAGTACCCTGGATTGCAGGTTTTTGCCTTTTAGCACTTTGAATATATCATGTCACTCCTTTTGTCCTGAAGAATTTCTGCAGGAAAATCATCTGATAACCTTAAGGGATTTCCTTGTATGTGACTCTCTGTTTTTCTCTTGCTTCTTTTAGAATTCTTTCTTTAAATTCTGCCATTTTAATTATGATATGTCTTGGTGTGGGTCTGTTTGGGTTCATCTTCTTTGGGACCTTCTGTTTTTATTCTCCTGGATATCTGTTTTCTTCTTCAGGTTTGAAAAGTTTTCAACCATAATTTAATCAAATACATTTTCAACCCTTTTTCTCTTTCTCTTCTCCTTCTGCAACCTCAATAACGTGAATGTTGGTATACTAGATTTGTCTCAATCGTCCCTTAAACTGTTCTTACTTTTGATTTGTTTTTATTTATGCTGTTATGATTGGGTGATCTCCATTATTTTATCTTTTATATCACTTATGTGTTCTTTTGTATCACTTAGTCTGCTCTTCATTCCTTCTAGTGTGTTTTTCATTTCAGTTATTGTATTATTCAATTCTGACTGGTTCTTTTTTATATTTTGTTGTTCCTTGTTAAAATTCTCACTATAGGGAGACCACTGTGTGATTTCTAATTTCTAAGACCCAGATAAGTTCCATATTTTTGAAGCATTCTGATTTATTGTTTCCTAATGCTTCTAACACTTTGGCACACACAAAATAGTACTTGTATGACCCATTGGGATAAATCTACAAAGACAGTAAAAGAGGACGTCTTAGGACCCACATTATAAGATAAGACCCATATTCATAAGTAATTTTTCTAAGAGCCAGGGTATCAGGAAACAATTCTGGTTTATATTCATTCAGAAGTGTCACCTTGTGCAGTTGAAGTCTCTACAATAATGGAGAGGAGAAGTTATATGTCTCCTCCTTTCAACCAAAATTTGAATGACCTAAGAGTTCCATTGATGTAAGATGAACATTTGTGTTTATTATACTACAGCAATATTCTATTCTCTATCTTGCACATTTCCTGAGGTTAATTTTGTTTGTCAAGACAAGAGATCACAGATTTTGCATATGGAAGAGACATCACTGATCCTCTTATAGAAAAGTTTAAAAAATGCTTCCAAAGTTGCCTAACTATTTAGTGGGGACAAAAGAAAAAAGACCAAGAACTAGGACCCATGTACCCTGATCTTTTCATTATACTTTATAGAGTATGGATTTTGCTAGTTCAAAAAAAGGCCGCTGGGCCTGCGCGTCCGGAGCCTGTGCTCCGCAACGGGAGAGGCCACAGTGGTGAGAGGCCTGCGTACCGCAAAAAAAAAAAAGTAGTGTCAAGTAGTCCTCACAATGCATCATTTGGGATGGTAGCTAAGGTCAGTGTTTATACTGCATTTATAGAATCTCTGATTAAAGTTCAAAATCTATTCCTGCTTTGGGAGCAGTCTTGCTACAACTTAATCATAGGCATTTGATTAGGGAAAGCACATGTAACAATTTGACAGTTTTTAAATATCACATTTTCCTTTCCTAAAGCAATCTGCTCGAACAAATGTAGCTGAAGCTGCTACAACTGATTTAGGCTATAATTTATTAGAAGAAGGAACTCTTATATTACCTCCCAAAAGGCCACTGAGGTGCTAGTCAGTCATTGTAGAGAACAGATTTACCCTGGATCAAAATTTGGATGTACTTAAAATTCATTGTAAAATGAGTCTGCATCTTAGAGGTAGAGGGACTCTAACTGCTAAATCTGGTTAATTGTAATAGCCCAATGTCTCTCAGGCTATTCTACAATTAACATCTCTTTCTTGGCTTTGCAAATGCTGGATGGTTAAATTATGTTCCTTTTGTGATCACCTCAGAGAGGCAGGAGGGACTTCCACCTGTACCCAAAGTTTAGTTTGGATGTTGAGACTGATGACCACACATTACACTAAGAGGGTATGAGAAAGTTTATTACTCTCCTATGAGGGTGTCTGGGGGAAAATAGAACAGGCTCCCAAGTAGGTTCAGAAATGGCTTGAGAGAACAGGAAAAGAAGACTGGCTTGGTTTTTACTGTAGCTAAGAGGTGAAGCTGAGGTGAGTGTTCCTGCATGTAGCACAGGCCTTGATTAGCTTGAACTTCCCATCAGGGCCAAAGGCAGAGCACCTGAACTTTCTTATCAGCTTGTCTAGCTGTGGGGCAGAAGAGGAAGGGGGCACCAGTGGGACTTGAAAGGTGTCTGCAGGCAAACATCCAAAATGGAGTCAGACTATTACAATTTCATAACTTTTAAGTCACCACCAATACAATTAGTACTAAGTATTACTAATATGACTAGTAAAATGCAAAGAACTTATGGAGAAATACACTCTTTACCAATTCTAGCTAACTGTATAAGAGGGACCAAAATATATTCTAGGGTCTTTTTCACAAGGCTCTGAGGTGCAGTCCTTAGACATGGGCAGGCTGGTCCCTGCCCCAGGCCTCAGGGGCCACTGTGCTTTGAATTGCCTTTCTTCCTCTGAGTCCCTCCTGACACCTGGACTAGCCTCAATCAGCAGTGCTGTCTATGCAGGGGATCCCAGCTCAGTCCAGGACTCATGTGTTAGGATGCTCTCCAACACTCTACCTTCAACTCCAAAAAATGATCAGCTGTCCTACGAGCTTTCGCACCTTGTCTGGTCCACAGTATTTTTTTCTTGTGATGATGGAAGTGTGGGTCACTAATGGTGCTGACTCACTGCATTTTGGTTATGTGATTTTTTACTCATGACAGACAGAGGGAAACAAAGCTCAGGACTCTGGGCTAGTGGTTGTCCACTCCTCCATGTGGGCCTTGAGCTGTGCCCACAGGCTTGAGTTCTCAGCCCCCTGTATTCATCAGTGTTGCCTCAGGTCTACAGCACCCGAGAGTGGTGGAGGTGGAAGCAGGTGTCCTTTACCCCTGTCGCTGGCATCCTGGGGAGTCACCCAACCCCTTCTGCAGGCTCTCCACCACTTACAAGGCCTCCTCTTGTGGAGTGACTTTATCTATCTCCTTTGAGAACTTCTGAAACCATACCTCTACAATGTCAATGGGCCCTTTCTTATCTCCAGCCCGTTTGGTGACACTGTGCTCTCCTAGGTGGGTCGTAAGCCTTGCTAGATGCAGATAAGGGACAGTCTTTCCTTGAGCAAATGGGGTCACTTGTCTCTCCCCTTATCTCTCCTTCTCTCTGGTGGCAATGTGTGGAAGGCAGGGGTGTGGTAAACATTGAAAAATACCATATTCTTGGAATGTAGTAGTTTTGGATAAAGAGTTTACAAAAAGACATGGTTGGAATGTGTCTTCTGCTGCCTTTACACTATAAAATTCTAAATGGCAAATTTAACATCAGAAAGCTAGAATTCACATTCTCCTACATATTCTGAGTAAGATTTGCATTTGTGGTTTCATCAATAAAGGTCAGTAACCACCTTTGAAAGAGTCATTGGAAGCCAATATCCAAGGGTGGCATGACGCAATGAGGGAATTTCTTGATTAATGATATTACTGGTGTTAGCTAAATGGTAAATTGCTTGCAAAAGCAAGAGAATCTATTTTTATCAGTACAGTTTCCCAAAGCCATTGCTTCATGAGTTAATAGCATTACTATCTTCTTGTGTTGATAGATATGAAATTAGTTGGGAACAGCATATTGAATAATAAAGTAAGAAATGTTTCCTGGACCTGAACAGAAAGAGATGGCACCTATACACTAGGGAGACTCTCCATGTGCACTGACTGGACAGTAAGCAAATACATAAGCACTACTTCTCTATTATTCTAGAATAAATCACTATCCCTCATAAGGGCCTGCTGGGACTCTACAAAAATGTTTTTCTGGGGCCCCCTGTACCCTAGAGATAACTCTAGAAAGCAACTTCTAGCAAGAGAATGTGCTTTATAAACTAATAGGTATATATTGTTAACACAAGAAAGGTAAAGAGGAAGAAAGCAGAGATGTTATCTATTCCTGCTTAGTAAAATATGTAAAGTGAGAAGTTAGTAGAATGTAAGTGAGACCAAAATCTGTGTATCACTTCATTGACAGCACAGTGAAGCCCATTGTGAAATGGACATTAGATAGAAGTGAGAATGCTTACATTCATGTATTTAGCAAGAAGAGCATCAAAGGTGATAGGTGACATATATGTGTAAACTTTCAGGGTCCTCATTTCTCAAGAGTCATGCTGGGAGAAAAAGATGGTATGCGAGATTTATCTTCTACACAATGTCTTTTATTTATCACTTTTACGTAATAAACCTTGCATAATTTCCATGAAAAATAATTCTGCACCTTTCAACTAGGATATTTCCAAAATTTTAAACATCACTTTATTCTATCATTCAAGAATTTTGTGCTTTGAAACAGATCATGCAAATATGTTTCATAGGCTGAAAAAATAATTTTAAAAATTAATAAAAGAGATGTACTGTTTACTGGTCGATAAAAAATGGTCTGAGACATATTGATATCTTTATTCTTTCAATTCTTTGTCTCCTGGGATTTTTTCTTTCTAACATTTCTATTGATTTGTATGCAAAATTAACATCTAGAGAGTCAATATCTAATATTAAGGGGAAACTTCTTGTTATATTATTGAAATAATTGCAGATTAAAGGACTAGAAGAAACATTTTCTTAATTATGCTCATTATCATAATTAAAATTAATCATCCTACTGTATTAGAATAATAAAACTTACAATAAAATTTAACTACTATAGGAATCATTCACATGGAAATGCAAATATTTTAGCTAGTTAGAGACAGAAGGGAGGCATGAAAAACCATACCATGATGGCAGATTATGATGCTAATTTAAAAAATTAAAGACTAGAAAATCATTGTCTGATTCCTTAACCTTCCGTAAGAGAAAAAACTAAAATAACCTGATAAAAACTATCAGGTTACGTATTTAGAAAAAACTAAATACGTAACCTGATAGCACGTGTCACAGTAATGCTACTTAAACCATCCCAGAAAGAACATCTTACTACATATTTAAAAGAATAAAAATACTCTTATTATACTTGTCATATGTATTCATTATGTAAAAATTAGAAAAAAACACATAAAACTAAATTTAGACTAGCCAAATCTGCCCGCAACACATCTTTCAATCCTATACCCTTTATGAGTATGTGTTTGATGAATAGACACATATTTATTATGTGTGTTATATTTCATATAAGGTTGTACAACCTACTTTTCTACTCATTACATTAACATCTTCCCATGTAAATTATATGTATCATCAATATCTCACATTATTGCTTTCAATGGTTTATGGAGTTGCACTGTACAGGTGTACTATAATTTAATTATTTCCCTTTTCTGGGAAATTTGTATCATTGCCCAATGACCCTGCAGTAAAGATCAGTGAAAATTTATGTGTGTTCACTTGTTTAATGTTTTCTTAGGATAAATTCATAGAAGAGGATTTGTTGGGTCAAGGGGTAAAACAATTTGAAGACTTTTGACACATGTCACTATATTGTCCTCCAAAAATGCTGTTTGCTGGGCTTCTATTCAGCTCAGGAATATCAAAAGGATTTTTGTATGCCTAACTCACCATTTTATTTTCGGACAAAGATATTTTATGATAAGGTATTCTATGTTCTAGATTTCTCACTGTTTCTTTGGTAGTGACTTCCAAACTTTGTTGTCTAATTTCCTTTATTATTTTTTGTGTTATTATCTGGAAATAAATACTCATTTATACAAAGGAGGGAAATCTGCACTAAATCCTTTATTAAACAAATTAAACATTTTTGTAATGAAAATAATTCACCTTGATTTGATGTGTAAATGCCAACATTAGTATTAAAGATGTCTTTGGGAGAAACTTTTATTAGTATTCTACATTTTTTCAGTTTGGTTTGTGACAGCTAGTGTTTGTATTTTTTATTCAGAAAAAGCACAGATAATGGATAGCCACCTTTTATCAAGGCATACATATAAATATATCTCTATTAAGTTTTTAAATATTAACAGTGAAATATCCTAGATTTGACCAGTTCAGCCTTCTGAATCATCACTCTACGAATTATGCATCGAAGGTTTGATATTACTGAAAAGATACTTTTCTTATTCTATTGGAGCTCATAATTTATTATTCAGTTAAAAAGCAAGAAACTGAGATGCAGATTTTTTAACAGTAGAATATTTTTGAAAATATATGAAAACAAAATGAGCAGGTTTGAAGTTCAGTGCCATCTGGTCAGAGACCTGAGAAACATTCTTCAAAAATAACTTTCTAAACAATGTTTCAAAGATATTCAGATTCTGGGATTTCCATTACTGGTTTTAGCTTTTTCCATTCCCAGAACCATTTTCTAAGAAATTACTCAGGTTACTAGGAATTACTAGGAATGGCTCAGATTTACTGCTGGTATTTTGCTTTGAAATAACTTTTCCTTAATAAGAACAAATTAAAGTTCTGCCTAATATGTGTCTTATGACAGAATGTTCATAATGTTTTTTTGTTTTTTTTGGGTTTTTTTTTCATAATGTTTTTAAATACACATATTCTTGGGGAAATTAGATGCCTGGATCAAGCAATATTTTAAAAAGCCAGAAATTCAGGACTTCTGATTATTTTGTGTGTCTGATTTCAGCTTTTCACATCAGAGTCAGGTAGTGACAGGACAGAAGTTCAAGATTCCTTAAGCAATACTTCTGTTGATCATCTGTAGCTTATCAATAGATGCAGAATGAGAGAAGGGGTCAGCAACTTCAAGTTGCATCTTATCCTTCCCTGTGTGCTCACACACGTTGAGTATGTGCACACAGGTATGCACAGATGCACACACAGGCTCTACCAGGCAGATCCCTGTACAGCGTGTTCAAGTGCCCCCTGAAAGGGCCCAATGATGGTTTTGCTGCCTCTGTCCACAGAAGGTGTCCACAAGATATTAGTTTTCAAAAATGGCAGACCTAAGTGAAATTAGTTAACAGACTTAACACAAATATAATGTTTGCATTATTTTACCTTTGATTCTGAATTTTGTTAAAAGCATTGCCAAAGGATGAGGGCTCAAGAGATTATTCAATGTGGGCCTGGCTAAAAGGAAGAGGATTTAGCTAATGAATATAAATTGAAAGTTTCACAAAAGTTATATCAAGATAGCTACACGCATACAAACACATGTAAACATTTGTTTGTAACCTTCATTCAAGCTTATTTAAAACTACTTAGAAGTATATTAAATCATTTTAACTGCATAACATGATGCAAAATAAGAAAATAATCATTGTAGATTAAATAATAGCATATGATTCATTTCCATGAATTTTGAATAATGTACTCTAAATTTGCATGCACACGTTTTATACATGTTAAATTTTCATTTGTGCTGGTGACAACAAAGGTGGTTGCCAGTTCACGAGCATATTTTAGATAATTTCCCAAACAATACACTTCTAATTACAACAGTTTGTTAAATCATGTTGCCTTTGGTCCCATGGCACTGCTGCTCAGCTGGTGGCATCAGCTTGAATTACATTTGCAAGTATAAGGTGGCTGTTTTATTCATTGAAACTCCTTCTGTGATAAGCTAAGAGAAAAAAAAAAAACACTGATTCACAAAAGAAATACTGTTGCATGACAAAATATTTGGACAGAGTGAAGAATAGAAGAGTAAAAGTATAATGGGAAAACTCTTCACTCTGGTAGCCTCTCTTATAGTTACTTTATCACAGTCATATTGAACATTAATACAATACTTTTAGGAGCTTTATTCATTTTTAATATTGAAAGAGTAAAGCAACTAAAGATATTTTCCCACTATAACATGCTGAGTACTGGAGATTTGGGGGAGGAATCAATGGAAAAATCATTACTTTTTCCACTTTCTAACTCATTCGGGTTAAAATAATTCTCTGCCTTTGTTTTGTTCTGTCATTTTGGACATAACCAGCACATATGGTCAGTCCTTAGGACAGTGGCATGTTTAGGGCTGAGAGAGAGGGAATCACTTTGTTTCTGCTATTTAGTGACTGACAAGTAAGCAACTCACATTTCTTGGGCCAATTGTCCTTTTTATGTACCATATCTGTGTTATTAACAATCATGCATAAAAGATAACAATGTAAAATGAAAACTCCCAACGTATTTCATGATTCAACATTGCATTTATGATAGCCACTGGGACATGTTAAAGTCTCCATTTATTTATTTTTTTTCTTTGTTCAATATTGTACTATTTTTAAAGGTGAAAATAATGTTAAATGTGTAACATCTATTTTGGGTATGCCTCACAGATCTCATCATCTTATGACCTTAAGGTCAGCATTTTAGAACCAATCTCATGACCTTAAGGTCAGCATTTTAGAACCAATGAGAGAATAGACTCGAATGTGAAGGAAAATATAAATTAACTTCTGATAGAAAAGTAAATAAATAGAAATACTCCATATTTATGATATTTAGTGCTGATTACTCTCTGTGTCAACTAAAAAAAATTGCACAGTGTGAGGGTTGTAAGCTAAGTTTTATTGGGGGCCAAATGAGGACTAGAGCCCAGGAGGCAGTCTCTCAGATAGCCCTGTGGTTAGTGTATATATATGATTTTAGTGAAGCGGGAATACGTGCAATCAAACACACATCTCAGTAGAAAGTTGCTGCTAGAGACAAGGAGCAGATGTCCCCATTAATGATTCTAGTGCTTTTCTAGATATGAAAAGATGCAAGAAATTGGGCTCATAAAAATTTTCTCCTGACAATAGTTAACTATCTGAAGGCCAGTTCTACCAAGTTTTTCCCAGAGCACAGAGTGCCTCATTCCTGATCTCCACCCTGAACTCCTTTCAGGGGGTATTGAAGGTCAGCTACTGCAGTGGCTAGTGACTTCATTCTTGCAGAACCAGGTGGCAAGCAAGAATTTTTAGTTGGCAAATGTGTATTTCTTATCAAGCTCTATCCCTTATTTGTAGTACAGCCTAGAGAAAGCTACTGAACCTCTTTATGTTGCAATTTCTCATCTGTAAAGTGGAAATAATAATATTTATTACATCATAGAGTTGTTGTGATGATTAAATAAGATAATACAAGTAACCAGGAAAATAAGCACTCGATAAACCTTAGCTTTTGTTTTGTGCATTGTATGAATGAAGTTCAGTTATTACTGTTTTTGAACATTGATGTGGGAAACTGGCAGGAAAATGTTCTTGTTTCACAAAGTGTACTTGTGTAATTGTTCACAATATTACTCTAGGGCTCTAAAGTAAATATACTGAGGCAGTTTTTATACTTATTTAGAGTTCTTATTTACCTTAGGTTATAGAGGATTTCATTGGTGTAGGAATACTAATTTATGTGGGACAAACAATTTTTTTGGTGCAAACAAATTTTTTGGAGCTTTTAAATATCACCTATTGAAGCTGGTCTGTAGCAAGAGAGAATGTCTATAAGAAAAGAAAGTAGAGATGAGAGGCTGGGAGAGAAAAGATGCCAAGTCCTTGGTTCTAGTCTTTTCCCACTATACCCATCCCCTCTGGGTTATGTAAACTACTGACATCTCCTTTTTCTTTAAGCAAGTTTGACTTGTTTCCAAAGGGGTAATGACTAACATAATGAATGCTACAACACGAGAGGGTAGTTTTATCCTTAAGGTTTTAATAAACCTAGTTCATCACATGGGCTTTGGGTGACCTCTTGGAGACAAGGGTAATTATTTTACTTCATTCTTCTATGCTCCTGACCTTAGAGCATAAATATAAGTCAGGGCTACTCTTCACTAATACTCTGTTTCCCACATTTGATCTTAAAATTCTGTATCTAATGTGTCAATAAAAACTGTTTAGGTAATATAGTAATAAGAACACTTTAGAAATTCACTTCCTGTCCCTTTCATCTTCTTTTCTCTTCCCCTCCTTTCCTCCTGCCAATCACAAATCTACCTCTATCTGCATATAGGAAAAGAGTCTGAAATAAAGTAACCCAGATTTGAATTTCATGGAGAAGTTTGAGTATGTACAAGCGATGCATTTTTGACAACAGTATGCCTTGTGGCTTGCACTGAAACTTTTTCCTCACAAAGATATTGATAAATATGTATGCAGATAACATTACATGACTACTTTTGACTGACTGCTTTGGTGGTCAAACCAGGTACAAGAGCCAAAACGAATATGCAGCCAGGCAGTGGATAAAAAATAGGATTAGGAATTACATCTTGTAGTTTTCAAGATATTAGCAGAGGAAAGAGTGATTTTTTTAAAGTCCTTGCAAACCAGAAGCAGAACATCATGTGACTTAGAACACTGAACTTGCCAAAGAATTTATTCTCTATTTCTTTCTGTGTGATAGTTGGACTAGACTAGACTCTAGGTGAAGCTGAACAGCAGAGAGATGGGCTTGCCTTCTAAATATCAGAAGCAAGTTTCCTTTCCTCCATAATGTAACTTTTTTCCAGTGATCAAACACAATTAAAAGTGTTAAGGAGACGGGACTTTTGGAAAGATAGACATACAACTTTCCCAATTTTAGGGAAATGATTGAAAGGGGAAACATTAGAATTAGAACTATTTTGAATGGGATATGGGATGAGGTAAGAACAGATAACCCTTAATGGAAATTGGAGATATGTGGAAAGGAAGAGCAAGAAAGACATTACTATATGCATTTGCAGCCAGTTTCTATACAGCTTATGAAAACTGAAACATGGAAAAAGAAGGCTTCAGCACTTAATAAGTGAAATAACAGTGTTTTCCCGAAGAAAAAAACAAAGGGGGAAAAGCGAAGAATAAAACATATTCAGCTTTCTTCTAAAAGTTCTGCTGTTGTTATGTGCAGACCTAATCTGATTGCCTCTGGAGCAAGAGCAAGCCTGTGGGTTACCTGAGGATGCAGATGTGCTCTCTGAAAGGTCACCCAAATACTACCTAAGTGAACACGTGATATGAGGAGAGATAGGGCTTTATGGGATGTGGCTTTTTGAAGTGTTGACTCTTTCTACAGGTTTAGATATCCTTCCAGACAGAAGGATGTATTTCTGGATTTAGGGAGCAAAAGATGACAAGTACCATACTGCTCTAGCTAGTGACGAGTGGTGTACATTTTCTTAACTCTCACACATCTCAAGTCAAGAATAGATTAATGTGTCAGAACTTTACAAACCAGAATATTTTTCCTAATGAATAAGAAAGTACAATACAGTAAATTATGTATTAGCACAAGGGCATAAGTCATAGTCTTGTGGGAGCAGTATTCCTCTGAAACCTCTCCCAGTTTTTTTTTATTGTAAAATCCAAAATAGCACTAAAGAACAGAGAGAAGAAAGAGTTCAAATTAAGCTGTCTGCATGGAGCCCATGAGAGCACTAGGTATGGGCTCAACTTGAAAACCTCAGAGAATAAAGAATTTCAAACGCAGCCTTTGGTCAAAATCATGACACGAAATAAACTTATCTTTTAGACCTTTCATAATGCAGTACCCCTTTTGTAATTCCTCTTTTAGTATCTAGAACCCTTAAAAAGCATCATTTATCTACAAGTCACAAGATTAAAATGAATATTGAATTAATGATTGAAGTTAGGATAATATAAACTAATTACACAGAGGTAATTTATTTTTCCACTGGGGATGAAGGAAACAAAGGACAAAATAGAATAAAATAAAAATGTTCATGTGACCAAAATTGTTTTTATAATGCTTGTAGGACACTCACATGATGACAGGCATAAAAACTTAAAGCATGAATACTATTCAACTCAGCCAAACAAGGTGCAAAATTATGTTACAAAGGAAGGGTTATGGCATCTGTGTTTCTTCTCAATGGGGAAGTGGGGCTTCTGGTGGAATCTCAAGAAATTACTCCTGAATAAAACCCCTCTCCATCTTGACAGAGTATACTGCTCAAGGATGGCACATAGACACACAAATAGATGGAAACATTTCCAGTGTATAAAGACAGAACACTGATTTTACTATTCGTTTTTCTTTTGTTGGGAATGAAAAGTGGTAAGGACTCTTACTTAAAAGGATCAAGTAAATAAAGAATAAAAACTTTTGACCAATAGTCATACCCATTCAGTCCATGCTGAACAAATCATCAGAGCATAGGAAAAAAATATTTGGAAGATAGACATTTCTATTAGCTGAGAGTGTTTTCTTCAGGTAATTGTAGAACAAAATATTTATGTAAGAACTTTTGGCTCATGATATATATAAACATTTCATGTTAACTATATATTAATCAGCATCTTAGAGAGTAGTTTCAATAATTCTTAAAGTCTTAAGTTGTCAATGAAGTTATCATTAGAGAGCTAATCTGGACATCATACCTAGAGTGGTTAAAAACAGGCAAACAATATCCTTTATTTTTTTATAGAAGTATTGTTGATTTACAATGTTGTGCCAATCTCTGCTGTACAGCAAAGTGACTCAGTTATAAACATGTACACATTCTTTTTTAATATTCCTTCCATTATGTTTTATCACAGGATATTCAGTATAATTCCCTGTGCTATACATTAGGTCCTTGATGTTTATCCATTCTAAATATAATAGTTTGCATCTACCAACCCCAAATTCCCAGTCCATCCCTCTCCCTCCCTCCCGTCCCCCTTGGCAATCACAAGTCTGTTCTCTATGTCTGTGAGTCCGTTTCTGTTCTGTAGATAGGTTTCTTTGTGACATATTTTAGATTCCATATATAAGTGATATCATATGATATTTGTCTTTCTCTTTCCAACTTATTTCACTTAGGATGATAATCTCTAGTTGCATCCATGTTGCTGCAAATGGTATTATTTTGTTCTTTTTATGGCTGAATAGTATTTCATTGTTTATATGTACCACCTCTTCTTTATCCATTCATCTGTCAGTGGACATTTAGGTTGTTTCCATGTTTTGGCTATTGTGAACAGTGCCGCTATGAACATAGGGGTGCATGTATCTTTTTGAATTATAGTTTTGTCTGGGTATATGCCCAGAAGTGGGATTGCTGGATCATAGGGTAATTCTACTTTTAGTTTTCTGAGGAACCTCCATACTGTTTTCCATAGTTGCTGTACCAACTTAGGTTCCCACCAACAGTGTAGGAGGGTTCCCTTTTCTCCACAACCTCTCCAGCATTTGTTATTTGTAGACTTTTTAATGATGGCCATTCTGACTGGTGTGAGGTGATACCTCATTGTAGTTTTGATTTGCATTTCTCTAATAATTAGTGATGTTGAGCATCTTTTCATGTGCCTACTGGCCACCTGTATGTCTTCTTTGGAGAAATGTCTATTAAGGTCTTCTGCTCATTTTTCGATTGGGTTATTTGGTTTTATGTTGTTGAGTTGTATGAGTTGTTTGTATATTTTGGAGATTAGGACCTTGTCTGTTACATCATTTGCAAATATTTTCTCCCATTCCATAGGTTGTCTTTTTTTTTTTTTTTTATGTTTCCTTTGCTGTGCAAAAGCTTGTAAGTTTGATTAGGTCCCATTTGTTTATTTTTGTTTTTATTTCCATTGCCTTGGGAGACTGACCTAAGAAAACTTTGGTACAATTTATGTCAGAGAATGTTTTGCCTATGCTCTCTTCTAGGAGTTTTATGGTGTCTTATGTTTAAGTCTTTAAGCCATTTTGATTTTATTTTTGTTCATGGTGTGAGGGTGTGTTCTAACCACATTGATCTACATACAGCTGTCCAAATTTCCCAGCACCACTTGCTGAAGAGATTTTTTCACATTTTATATTCTTGCCTCTTTTGTTGAAGATTAGAATATCCTTTATACAGTATTTCTTAATAAAGATTATTTCCACCCGTGGGTGCTAGCAATTTTTGCCATCTTGAAAAAGAACTCTTATTAAAAGTCAGTTACCTCTTAAACCAAAATCCAAAAATAGTCTATATGTGGTTCCAAATGTTATGTGGATTTGAATCAAATTACAACTGAAAAATGGAGGAGGGGCTTTTTAGTGGTAAGTAGAAAGTCATCTATATAAGTGGCCACTGTCATTGAAGGAAGAGAGATGAGAGGCAAGAGAAATTATGCAAACTCAAAACATGGCAGGATAGAGATGTTAAAAGTTGAGGCCAACATTTCATGTGTACAGCACTTCCTGAAAACATCAGAAAATCACAGATGATGCTAAATCATTAGGAAACATTTAAAATAATATCAGAATAGTCTATTCACCATGAAGATAGAGAACAAAATACAGAGGAGGTTTACATCAAAATTATAACATGATGGAAATGAGTTGGCACACAGATGTTTACTGGTCAGTTCAAAGAAATAGATCAATTACTTAGAAACCACAAATTACCAAAACTCAGCCAAGATGAACGATGTAATGTGAATTGTTGTACATCCATCAATAAAACCTGAATTTTTGTTTAAAGGATCCCCAGAAAGAAATCTCCAGGTCCAGCTGGTTTCACTAGGGAAGTTTACCAAAGATTTAAAGAATAATTAATGTCATTTAACACCTTTTCCTCAAGAAAATAGAAGAGAATAGAACACTTCCCAACGTATTTTATGAAGCCAAAAATACCCTGATACCAAAATCAGACAAAGTGCGAGCACACACACACACAGAGCACACAATAACTACAGAATAATATCTCTCATGCACTTAAACCAAAGTCCTGAACAAAATATTATAAATCCAGTAATGTATGAAAATATTAATATACAACAACAAAGGGATTTACTCCAATATGCTGTGCTGGTTCAATTCTAGAAAATCAATTAATATAATACACCATATTCAGAAGCTAACAAGGAAAAAATCGTATGATCATATATATTGATTCAGAAAAATCATTTCACAAAATTTAGTACCCATTCATGATAAAACCTTCAGAAAACTAGGAACAGAAGATAATTTCTTCAATCTCATAAAGAGCATGTACATAAAAACTACAGCTAGCACCACACTTAATGTTGAAAAACTGAATTACTTCCCTTTAAGGCTGAGAATGAGACAAAATTACACACTCTCACCATTCTTCTTCAGCACAGAACCGGAATTTCAAGCCAGTGCAACAATGCAAGAAAAATAAATAAAAGTCAATAAAATATAGCTAATATTTTATAATAACTGTAAATGGAGTGCAATCTGTAAAAATTGTGAAACATTACATTGTATGCCTGAAACATATATATATAAAAGATTTTATATATATATAAAGTTTTATATATATATGAAGATTTTATATATATGTATATATATAAAGATTATGGTTGGGAAAAGATAGAAAACTGTTTCTATTTGTAAACATATGATTGCCTGCACAGAATGTCTTGAGATATCTACCAAAAAGCTCCTAGGATTTGTAATGTTAGCAAGGTCATAGGATGAATGATCAACACATAAAGGTCAGCTAGATTTCTATCTACTAAAAACAAGCAGTTTGAAATAAAAATTAGAACTCCACTATTATTTATAATTGTTCCAAATAAAATAAAGTACTTAGGTACTAAAACTAAACATACACTTACCATATGATTCAGCAATTATATGCTTGGGCATTTGTCCTTGAGAAATAAAAATTTATGTTCATACAAAAACCTGCACATAAATGTTCACAGTAGCTTTAATACTGAATAATTGGAAACAACCCAAATGTCCTTAAATGATGGCTGAATAAATAAACTGGTACATTCATACCATGAAACGTTATGTATCAACATAAATAATGAACTATTTGCATAATAACAACATTGATGAATTTCCTGGAAATTTTGTTGAGTAAATAAAGCCAATCTGAAAGGTGACAAACTATATGATTTCATTTATATAACATTATTGAAATAAAATTCTAGAGACAGAGAACAGATTAGTAGTTGCCATGGTTTAGGGATACAGAAAGGGTAGTAGGTGTGGCTAAAAGAGGTAGTAAGAGGGAGCTCTATGGTGATGGAACAGTTCTGTTGATTCGTAGTGGTGGTTGCACAGAGCTACATATGTGATAAAATTGTGTAAATCTATTCAGACACACAGACATGAGTATATGTCAAACCTGTGAAACCTGAATAAGATTGATTTTGATAGTTCTGTAAGATGCTATCACTGAAGGAAATCAAGTGAAGAGTACATCATTTTTGTACTTTTTGTACTCTTTGTAAATTTTATAGCATCTTCCTTTGATTCTATAATTAATGACTGAATCATAGATCAATTGAATAGTTATTTTAAAATAAAATTTACCAATGATTATATGGATTGTCATTCTCCAATCTATTGTGTTACATATAGTTTAAATTATGAAATAGATAATGTAATCTAAAAGATCATTTGCTTTGGAAAACTAGAAAGCCCAAAGATGTAATAGGTTTATTTTGCTTTAATTAGTCATAGAGCCTATTTTGCAAAGAGAAATGTTACACGGATAATCAAAGGCATAAGATTTTCAAAGAAATATTTCTGAAAGGTGAATTAGAATATGTGAGTAATTCAGCTGAAAGGAAACCCTAAGCCTCTGTAATGATATCCAAGTTAAGACTGTGCTTTGACATCTAGCTCTGGGATAATAAATATGTTAAATACTTTGCATATTAAACACAGAGAAGATAATTACCAATTGAAAAAAGAGAACAAAAATAAACATTTAAAAATGTAACTGATAACTTTTTTTTTTTTTTTGCGGTACGCGGGCCTCTCACTGCTGTGACCTCTCCCGTTGCGGAGCACAGGCTCAGGACGCACAGGCCCAGTGGTCATGGCTCACGGGCCCAGCCGCTTCGCAGCATGTGGGATCTTCCCAGACCGGGGCACGAACCCATGTCCCCTGCATTGGCAGGCGGACTTTCAACCACTGCACCACCAGGGAAGCCCAAAAATGTAACTGATAACTTTTATCTATTTTTTAATTTTTATTTTATATTGGCATAAAGTTTATTTACAATATTGTGTTAGTTTCAGGTGTACAGCAAAGTGATTCAGTTATACATATACATATATCTACTTTTTTTCAGATTCTTTTCGCATATTGCTACAGAATACTGAGTAGAGTTCCCTGTGCTATACAGTAGGTCCTTGCTGATTATCTATTTTATATATAATAGGGTATATGTTAATCTCAGACTCCTAATTTATCCCTCCCTCCCACTTTTGCTCTTTGGTAATCATAAATTTGTTTTCGAAGTCTGTGAGTCTGTTTCTGTTTTGTAAAAAAGATCATTTGTATCATTTTTTAGATTCCACATATAAGTGATATCATATATTTGTCTTTCTCTGTTTGAATTACTTCACTTACTATGATAATTTCTAGGTCCATCCATGTTGATGCAAATGGCATTACTTCATTCTTTTTTATGGCTAATAGTCCATTGTATATATATATACCACATTTTCTTTATCCATTCATCTGTTGATGGACATTTAAGTTGTATCCATGTCTTGGCTATTGTAAATAGTGCTGCAATGAATATTGGGGTGCATGTATTTTTTCAAATTATGGTTTTCTCTGTATATACACCCAGGAGTTTGATTGCTGGATCATATGGTAGCTTTATTTTTAGTTTTCTGAGGAACATGCATACTGTTTTCCATAGTGGCTACGCCAATTTACATTTCCACCAAAAGTGTAGGAGGGTTCCCTTTTCTCCACACCCTCTCCAGCCTTTGTTATTTGTAGAATTTTAAATTATGGCCTTTCTGACTGGTGTGAGGTGGTACCTCATTGTAGTTTTAATTTGCATTTCTCTAATAATTAGCAATGTTGAGCATCTTTTCATGTGCCTGTTGACCATCTGTATGTTTTCACGGGAGAAATGTCCATTTAGATCTTCTGTCCATTTATTGATTGGGTTGTTTGGTTATTTGATTTTTGAGTTGTATGAGCTCTTTGTATATTTTGGAAATTAAGCCCTTGTCAGTTGTATTTTTTGCAAATATTTTCTCCCATTCCATAGACTGCCTTTTCATTCTGTTTTTGGTTTCCTTTGCTGTGCAAAAGCTTATAAGTTTGATTAGGCCCCACTTGTTTGTTTTTGTTTTTATTTCTACTGCCTTGGGAGACTGACCTAAGAAAACATTGGTACGATTTATGTCAGAAAATGTTTTGCCTATGCTCCTTTCTAGAAGTTTTAAGGTGTCATTTCTTGTATTTAAGTCTTTAAGCCATTTTGAGTTTATTTCTGTGTATAGTATGAGGGTTTGATCTAACTCCATTGATTTACATGCAGCTGTCCAGTTTTCCCAGCCCCACTTGCCAAAGAGACTATCTTTCCTCCATTGTATATTCTTGCCTCCTTTGTCAAAGGTTAATTGACCATGAATGTGTGGGTTTATTTCTGGTTCCTCTATTCAGTCCCATTGAGCCATATATCTATTTCTGTGCCAATACCATGCTGTTTTGATTACTGTAGCTTTGTAGTATTGTCTGAAGTCTGGGAGGGTTATGCCTCCAGCTCTTCTTTTTCTTCAGGATTGCTTTGTCAATTCTGGTTCTTTTATGGTTCCATATATATTTTGGGATTATTTGTTCTAGTTCTGTGAAAAACATCATGGATAATTTGATAGGATGGCATTAAATCTGTAGGTGGCTTTGGGAGGTATGGCCATTTTAACAATACTAATTCTTCCAATCCAAGAACATGGGATATCTTTCCATTTCTTTGAATCATCTTCAGTTTCCTTTATCAATGTTTTATAGTTCTCAGCAGATAAGTCTTTCACCTCTTTGGTCAGGTTTACTCCTAAGTATTTTATTTTTTTGGTGCAATTTTAAAAGGGATTGATTTTTTTCTTTCCTTTTCTGATATTTCATTGTTAGTGTAAAGAACTGTAACAAATTTCTGTATGTTAATCTTATATCCTGATACCTTGCTGAATTAATTTACTAGTTCTAGTAGTTTTTGTGCAGAGCCTTTAAGGTTTTTCTATAATTATAGTATTGTGTCACCTGCATATATTAACTATTTTACCTTTTCTCTTCCAATTTGTATAGCTTTATTTCTTCTTTGTCTTTGATTGCTGTGGCTACGACTTCCAATATTATATTGAATAGAAGTGGTGAGAGTGGGCATCCTTGTGTTCCAGGTTTTAGTGGGAAGGCTTCCAGCTTTTCACCACTGAGTATTATGTTGGCCTTGGGTTTGTCATAAATAGCTTTTATTATGTTGAGATATGTTCCCTCTATACCCATTTTGGTAAGAGTTTTTAGCATGAATTGATGCTGAATTTTATCACATGCTTTTTCTGCATCCATTGAGATGATTGTGTGGTTTTTGTCTTTTCTTTTGTTGATGTAGTGTATCACATTGATTGATTTGTGTATGTTAAACCATCCTTGTGACCCTGGAAAGAATCCCAGTTGGTCATGGTGTATGATCGTTTTTATGTGTTGTTGGATTCAGTTTTCTAATATTTTGTTGAGATTTTTTGCATCCATATTCATCAAAGATATTGGCCTATAATTTTCTTTTTGGTATTGTCTTTGCCTGATTTTGGTATCAGGGTTATGGTGGCTTCACAGAATGACTTTGTTCCCTTCTCTTCAATCTTTTGAAAGAGTTTAAGGATCTGTACATGTCTTTCTCTGTATGTTCGGTAGATTTCTTCAGTGAAGCCATCTGGTCCTGGACTTTTGTTTGCAAGGAATCTTTAAATTACAGATTCTATTTCATGTCTAGTGATTAGTCTGTTCAAATTATCTATTTCTTCTTGATTCAGTTTTGGTGGGCTGTATGTTTCTAGAAACTTGTCCATTTCTTCTAGGTTGTCCAGTTTGTTGGCATACAATTGTTCATAGAATTCTTTTATAGCCTTTTGTATTTCTGCAGAACTGGTTGTTATTTCTCCTTTTTCATTTCTAATTTTGTTTATTTGGGTCCTCTCTCTCTTCTTCCTTGTGAGGCTGGCCAGAGGTTTGTCAATTTTGTTTACCTTTTCAAAGAACAAGCTCTTGGTTTTATTGGGGTTTTTTTTAACATTTTTGAATCTCTTATTTATTTACTCTCTGATCTTTATTATTTCCTTCCTTCTGTTGACATTAGGCTTTATTTGCTCTTCTTTTTCTAATTCTTTTAGGTGGTAAGTTAGGTTGTTTATTTGAGATTTTTCTTATTTTTTGAGGAAGATCTCTATTGCTATGATCTTCCCCCTAGGAACTCCTTTTGCTGCATCCCATAGATTTTGTATGGTTGGGTTTTCATTGTTATTTGTTTCAAGGTATTTTTTAACTTCCTCTTTGGTTTCATCATTGAACCACTGATTTTTCAGTAGCATGTTGTTTAGTCTCCATGTAATCTTTTTTTTTCTCGTTTCTCTTTCTATGGTTGATTTCTAGGTTCATGACATTGTGGTCAGAAAAGATGCTTCAAATAATTTCTATGCTCTTAAATTTGTTGAGGTTTATTTTTGTCCTAGTGTGTCATCAATCCTAGAGAATGTTCCATGTGCACTTGAAAAGAATGTGTATTCTGCATTTTTTGATGTAATGTCCTGAAAATATCAATTAAGTCTTCCTGTTCTATTGTATAATTTAGAATCTCTGTTATTTTATTGATTTTCTGTCTGGAACATCTGTCCATTGATGTGTGTGGGTTGTTAAAGTCTCCTAGTATTATTGTAATCCCATCAATTTCTCCCTTTATGACTGTTAATATTTTTTATGTATTTAGGTGCTCCTATATTAGGTGCATATATGTTAATGAGTATAATAGCCTCTTCTTGTATTGATCCTTTTATCATTATATAGAGCCCTTCTTTATCTTTCTTTTCAGCTTTGTTTAGAGTCTATTTTGTCTGATATGAGTATTGCTACCCCTGCTTTTCTGTCATTTCCACTTGCATGAAATATCTTTTTCCATCCCCTCACTTTCAATCTATGTGTGTCCTTAGCCCTAAAGTGGATCTGTGTTAGAATATTGTAGACTCTTGTTCTTTACCCAATTTGCCACTCTATGTCTTTTGGTCAGAGCATTTTGTCCATTGACATTTAAGATAATTGTTGATAGGTATGTATTTATTGCCATTTTAAACCCTGTTTTCCAGTTGATTTTGTGTTTCTTCTTTGTTCCTTTTTCTTTTTTGTTTTTCCTTTTGTGATTTGACGGTTTTCTTTTGTATTATGTTTTTGATTTTTCTTTTTGATTTCTGTGAATCTGTTGTATCTTTTTGATTTGTGGTTACTCTTTTTCAAATATGTTAACCCATTACTATATCTACTTGCTCTAGGCTGGTAGTCACATAGGCTCACATTCTTGAAAAAAGTACATTTTCTTACTCTCCTACCCACATTTTATGATTTTATAATTTTATGATTTTGATGTCCTCTTTTACATCTTCATGTTTGTCATTTTGCTATTAATTGTAGTTATCATTGTTTTCACAACAATTTTTGATGTTTTAAAAATCTGTGTACTGGCTTATTTAAGTGATTTACTTTCCAATTGTGATTTTCTCTTTCCTGTAGATTCTTGCTTCTTTTCTATTTAGAGAAGACCTTTCAAAATTTCTTTTAAGATAGGTTTAGTATTGCTGTATTCTTTTAGCTTTTGCTTGTCTGAGAAATTCTTTGTCTCTTCTATTCTAAATGATAATCTTGTTGGGTAGAATATCCTAGGTTGCAGGTTTTTCCCTTTCAGGACTTTGAATATATCTTGCCATTCCCTTCTGTTCTGCAACATTTCTGTAGGGAAATCAGCTGATAGCTTTATGGGTGTTCCCTTGTAATTAACTCTTTGTTTTTCTCTTGCTGCATCTAAAATCTTCTCTTTAACTTTTGCCATTTTAATTATAATATGTCTTGTTGTAGTTCTGTTTGTGTTCATCTTGCTTGGGACCCTCTATGTTTCCTGTCCCTGGATATCTGTCTTGTTCTTTATGTTTGGGATGTTTTCAGCCATAATTTCTTCAAATACATTTTTGATCCCCTTTTCTCTTTCTTCTCCTTCTGAGATCCCTATTATACATAGCTTGGGATGCTTTATATTATCCAATAGGTCTCATATATTGCTTTCTTTTTTTTTTTCATTCATCTTTCTGTCTTCTGTTCTGATTGGGTGATTTCTATTATTCTATCTTCCAGATCACCTATTCCTTCTTCTGTATTATGCAGTTTGCTGTTTGTTGCCTTTAGCTCAGCTTTTGTCTCAGCAAATGATTTTTCTAATTTTAACTGGCTCCTCTTATAGTTTCTAGTTGCTTTTTACAGTAATCTGCATTTCTATCAATAGCCTTTCTTAATTCCTTCAGCATTTTCATTGCCTTCTTTTTGAACTCAGTGTCTAGTAGACTGGAGAGATCTATTTCATTGTTCTTTCAGGGGAAATATCTTTATCTCTTAATTGGGAGTGGTTTCTCTGCTTCTTCATTTTACTTGTATTTCTCTGATTCTATGAATTTAGGAGAAACAGTTATCTACTGTGGTCTTGAAGGGCTGTTTTTAGGTGAGAATGTCCCTGTGTATCCTCTGTGAGTCTAACATGTTTGGTGCAAGGCCTGTTTTTAGTGTGGATGCCTGCCTCATCTTTCCTCAGTGTGTGCTCTCTGTATGCCCTTGATGAGGGGTGTGATTATTGTTGTGGTGACCAGAGGCTGCCCTAGATGTTGAGTTCAGCCTCCTCTTTGCTCTGTGATTGTCTCAGCCCTTTCAGGAGCAGAGTCTGCTCCCCAGTTGTCAGGGTAGACACACTCAGATCTGTTTCTGAACTCTGGTGTAAGATAGGTGGAACAGAAATGCTCCTGCTGGGAAAGAAGCCTCTAAGTATTCCTCTTCAGGAGCTGTCCATGCCCTCTGTCATGTCACCTGTCACCCACTATGTGGGCTCACAAAATACACTGTTGTTGGCACTGCCCTCAGCCCTGACTCAACCCTGGGAATTCAGGCAATTGGACTTGGTGTCCCTCAGGTTCTATGCTCTTAAAGCCACTAGCACAGATCCATTGACACAGCACTGCTGAGGTCAGACACCGAGACTGCTGTAGTCGTGCACCTGGACCCACCGTGGGGGCTACTGAGTCAGCCCAGATACCAGCCCTGCTTCTGTGTGCATGGGCCCACCGTGCCTGAAGCCACTGTTACTAGACCTGCCTCAGCAATGAGAGCACTAGTAATCTACTCAGATGTCCTGCAGGCACTAAATTTACAAAGCCACCTGCAGTGTGTAAATCCACAGGTCACACAGCTACTGGGTCACTCAGATTTCAGTCCGGCTTCCGAAGTTGCACGGCCCCTGGGGATCAGCTTGGATTTCAGCCCTGCCGACACTTGTGGACAGCCTGCCAGTGCTTACATTTTCCCAGAGCTCGTAGAGGTGGAGTTGTGCCCACTGTGAGCACTTTGAGAATGACGCTGCTATGGCAGGCCCCACCCCTCCCTTCAAGCATGCATGTTAACAATGGGGCTTCAGTGTTAGACCCAGACTCCTTCCTGCACACACCCCCAGTTGCAGCTTGGCTTGGACCACACTCCGGCCCCTTCAGGCTGTCTCTGCACAACCAACCCAAGTCCTCTCCCTGGGTCTGTCCTCTGAAGCTGAAGTTTTAGCACCCAGCTGCAGAGCACACCAGGAGACCTGTGGCTCAGCTGGGGAGCACAGGGCAGTGGCACCGACCCTCTGTGCTGGTCTCTCTGTCTTCTGCCTGCTGCATGCCAGCTGCTGTGCTCTCCTCTGAGCCTCTGAAGCTCCCTCTCTGTCCCAGCTGATTTCCCTGCTGGTAAAGGGGCTCCTAAGGGTGAGAGAAGCTTTCCTCTTTCATAGCTTCCTCGCAGGGGCACAGGTCCCACTCCCATTTCCTTTATTTTGCTTCTGTCCTACCTGGTCACATGGTGATCTTTCTTGCAATATTGGTTTTATGAGATCCTCTCCCAGCATTCAGCAGGTATTCTGTGAGAATTGTTCCACATGTACATGTATTCTTGATGTGTTCGTGGGAGGAGGTGAGCTCCATGTCCTTCTATCTTTATCTGGCCTCCCATAGCTTTTAAATATACTTTACATAAACTAAAAAATTAAAACCCACATTTATTAAAACCATATTTATTTTAAAAATAACGAATTTTTTTGTTCATTCTTAAAAATAATTATTAAACGGTCTCATAAGATTGTCATTAGTAGCTGTACTGTGCATGTAAGAGAGCTAAGGCTCAGAGAGTTTAGATGCCTTGCCCAATGTCACACAGCTACTAACTAGTAGATTCAGGATTCAAACCCTAGTATGATTCCAAAGTCAATGTTCTTTTCACTACAACATGGCTTTTTTTCCTTTATTTCCTACAGAACCATTCTCTGGGAGCTATCAGAAAGAAAGAAAACTCCCAATAATATTTGTTGGTTAATGAGCATATTTCATGTAATTGTGAATTTAATCTTCAAGTGCAGTTGGTCCAACAGTGTGAATTTATGATCTATGGCTCATACTCACTGCCATTATGGTAACAATAAGATACATATATACCAGAGCATGTCAATGCTATAGTCTATGAGTCACCTGTGATCACTACATCCTGGCATTTTCTTGCAGAAGCCAGTTCTCTTACAACCAATTCAAATGGAACTTTCTTTCTCATGGACAGATATCCAGAGGATCCTTCTGGGGCATGGCTTTCCTTCTGTCAATTACCTAGTTTGATATTGTACTATACTTATGCAAAATGTTATGGGCGGCTCAGTGAAGCACTGAACTTCTGTATACATGGCTCTGCAACTTCCCTGGATTTTATACTTATTTCAGAACAGAAGTTACAAAAACAATAAAAACTGGTTGGCACAAAACTGAATCCAGATCAGTTTTCTGAATATATTGCTACCTACTAAACATGGCTTTATACTTTATGTTTTAGTTTCAAATAAGACCAATGAGCAATGCTTTTCATAGACATAAGAGACCATTGAGGGGTTACAGTTATGAGAGGCTAGGTTTTACAAATATTAAAATATTTGAATAAGATCTTGAAGAATATGTATTGTTTGTCTTGACAGACTAGGACTACGAAAGTTAAAATGGTTAAATAAGGGTGAAAGCAAGTGAAAAAAGGAATTTAGTGTGTAGGTTAGGATATGAATGGACTAGTGGGATCATCTTTTTTAGAGACCTGGATAGACAGGTCTGTTTCTGACCTTGTCTTTGAGAAGACATAGGAGAATGGGAAGACCAGTATATAGGGTGTCTGGAGGGGAAGTTCCCTGTTATATATAGAAAATATCATCCCATCGTCTTTTCTACACTTAGGAAAAATAACAAAGCTATAATGGTTACTACTGCCTGGGTTCAAACCCCAGCTTGCTCTTTACTGGCTGAGTAACTTGTACAAGTTTTGACCATTCTAAGTCTCAGTGTCTTTGTAAAACTGGGGTAATATTCCTCAAAAATCATTGTTACCGTTAAATAACTTAATGAATTTTTGGAGAATCACCTAACAATAATCCAATAAATGATGATGACATTGATAATGACGATGATTCCTTTCTCCCACCAAAATACGTTTTTTATGATGGGAACACAATATTTCAGAATTGAGGGCTTGCAATATAAACACATAGATCTCCTATAAATGTGAACTATGGCTAAAATAAAGGACTTACTGGGGTTGTCTCTCCTTCTTTGGACCAGTCACCTTGGTCTCTCTTCCCCAGACAGTACTCACATTCCTCTTAGGTATTGTCCTACTGTTGACCTGCTTGATCCTTCTAGGTAATTTAAGATGCTAACTCCTTCATATATAATGAGGTGTACGTTGCCACTTTTAATCAAGGTATATAGGTTGATAATCAGGAGTGCTTGAGATAATGAAACACAAACTGTATCTTATAGTAGGAATTTGGCATGCTTCAAAGCCTGCTGGTAAGAATGTTAGGATTGTTTGTTCCTGGTAATGTTAATAAAACTGACTTAAACCCAAAGGAATTTATTTCTGTAATATTAAGTAGCTTATAGGATCATCAGGAACACTGGAGAACTAGACTTAGAAACAGGCAGAAATAAAAGGACTGTAAGCAGCAGTCACAACCCCTAGTTACATCAGAGAACCAAAACAATGAGGCCACTGCTGCTCTTACACAGATCTTACCTGTTGTCACCCCTTGTGCTACTGTATGTGAATGTCACTGCAGACATTGCTTCTGTTGCTGCTCCAGGCATTGGATATCTCTACCCAGCCACAAGAGCAGAAAATAATTCCATATTTAAAATCCTGTCAGTGCACATTGAAAACTCGAAGACTTTGATGAAGGAAATTGAGGAAGCCTCAAATAAATGGGAGAATATATCGTGCTGATGGATCAGAAGAATTAATATTGTTAAAATGTCCATTCCACCCCAAAGCTATATATAGTTTCAATGCAATCCCTACCAAAATTCCAATGGCACTTTTTACAGAAATAAAAAAAGCAATCCTAAAATTCGTACAGAACCACAAAAGACCTGGAACAGCCAAAGCAATCCTGAGAAAGAAAAACAAAGATGGAGTTATCACACTTCCTGATTTCAAACTGTATATCAAAGCTATAGGAATTAAGGCAGTATGGTTCTAGCATAAAAATAGTCACTTAGATAAATGGAACAGATTTGAACACTCAGAAATAAGCCCTTGCATATATGATCTAATATTGGACAAAGGAGCCAAGAATATAAAATGGGGAAAGGATAGTCAATATATGGTGTTGGGAAAACTGGATATCCACTTGCAGAATAATTAAACTGGACCTCTATCTTAACATCACTCACAAAAATTAACTAGAAATGGATTAAAATTTAAACATATAACCTGAAGCTGTAAAATTCCTAGAAGAAAAGGTAGGGGAAAACTCCTTGACACTGGTCTTGGAAATAATTTTTTTGGATTTGACACCAAAAGCACGAGCAACAAAAGCAAAAAATAAGTAAATAGGACTATATAAAAACTAAAAAATGCTTCTGTACAGCAAAAGAAACAATCAACGAAAAGAACAAGCAATCTACTGAATAGGAGAAAATATTTGCAAACCATCTGTCTGGTAAGGAGTTAGTATCCAAAAAATACAAGGAACTCATGTAACTCAATGCAAAAAAAAAAAAAACTGATTAAAAAATGAGCAGAAGACCTGAATAGATATTTTCCGAAGAAGACGTATAGATGACCAACAGACACGTGAAAAGATGCTGAACCTCTTTTATAATGAAAATGCAGATTTAAACCAGAATAAGATATCACCTCACATCTGTTAAAATGGCTATCACCAAAAAGACAAGAGATAAGTGTTGGCAAGAACCTAGAGAAAAGGGAATCCTTGTACCCTTTTGGTGGGAATGTAAATGTGGTACAGCCACTATGGAAAACAGTATGGAGGTTTCTCAGAAAATTAAAAATAGAACTACCATATGACCCAGCATTCACACTTCTGGGTATATATCCAAAGAAAGTGCAATCAGAATCTCAGAAAAGATGTATGCACTCCCCTGTTCATTGCAACATATTCACAGCAACAAAGATACGGAAATAACCTAAGTGTCCCTCTACAAGTGAATTGATAAAGAAGTTATGATATATATAATTAATAATATAATATTATGTGTAATATTATTTAGGCATGAGAAAGAAGGAAATCCTGTCATTTGTGACGATGTGGATGGACCTTTAGGGCATTATTCTAGGTGAAATAAGCCAGACAGAGATGGACAGATGATATGATCTCATCTATATGTAGAATCTAAAAAATGTCGAACTTGTAGAAACAGGAGAATGGTGGTTGTCAGGGCTGGGGGGTGGGGGAAACAGTTATTGGTCAAAGAATACAAACTTCCAGTTATAGGATAAATAAGTTCTGGGGATCTAATATACAACATGGAGACTATAGTTAACAATATCGTTTTATATACTTGAAAGTTGCTAAGAAAATAGATTTTAAATGTTCTCACCACACACGCACACACAGAAGTAATTACGTGAGGTGACTGAAGTGTTAACTAACCCTATTATGGTAATCATTTCACATTATATGTGTGTATCAAATCATCACACTGTACACCTTAAACTTACAAAATATTATATCAATTATATCTCAATAAAGCTGGAAAAAATTAATTCTATCAGGATGTACAGACTAGTGCCCTAGTCTAGTGTTCAAGCACTAGCTACAAGGAAAACTGGCAGCATACTATCTACCTTCTGTGGCTTCTATGGTGAAAAGCAGCCAGTACCTTCCACAAGGTTCATAAGATAGAGAATTCTCTAAACCTAAAGAGAGGTAAGATGCTGGGAAACCTAAAGTTAACAAATTTCCAACTAGGACGGTAGAAAGGGGAGGCCTATGAGAAAGTAACTCTTAAAGCTATGGCATTATTAGTGCTTACCCTTAGTTTCATCTACATGGTGAGTCTACTTGTCTTGTACCTTGTTTCTTATAGTAATATCCCCTATTAGAAGTCTCATTATGATCTCAACAGCAGAGTTGATAAACAAAATTCATGTGCTTTTGTTGCTGAAGGTTAGATTCTCATTCTCTCTCTTTTAATTCACTGGTACTTGTGTAGAATGAAATATGAGGGGGAATTGACATAGGAATTAGTGAATGGAATCTTGAGTATACAGGAGCTGGGCTCAGATACCCTCTCTATCACCATCTGGTTGTGTGATTGGCAACGTCATTTAATCTTTCTGGATCTCAGTTTCTTTCTCTATAAGGTGGGAATATTATCACTCAATTTGAAAAATTGGTCCAAAGATAAAAAGATAAAAAATGTTTTTTAAAATTACTTGATATAATGCCTAACAGAAAATAAAATTCTAAATAAATAACAAATGGTAACCTTTTTGTTATTATTTTTTTCCTTTCTTTGAGAGTCATTGGCTATAAGGGCATTAGTGTGTCTGCAATGCCTAAAAATCTTTTCTTTGTATCTTTCATTTCTACCTCTTTCCATTGTTTGTCATGATAGCTACTGAGCTTGTTTTATAAGCTACTATAGTTGTAGTCAGTCATCCAGACAACTTATTCTTCTTGTTGGACAAGGGCAAAACCACATCCCTAGCACCTGGGCGGTCTCTCTTGTTAGAAAAAGAAAACAACAGAAAAGGAAAGAAAATGAGGATTAGCAGTGGTGTATTTTGCAGCTCTGCTAGTGAGTAGCACATCAGTAGGACTGGACAGAACTAGCAATGCAGTCCCATTCAAACTGGTAACACTTCATCTAGAAAAATGCACTACACAAATCCTTGCACCTCTATTAAGTGTAACTGCATTTTTGGTAAGCTGAATGACAACCTGAAACATTCTTCTCTGATTAGCTAGGTAAACCTGCCCAGGGGAAATGAACTCACAGCAGCTTATTTTCTTAAGAATATAGAGTAATATAAAGTCAACACATGTGTCAACAGAAGCATGGATTGAATAAAGATGTAAGAAAATTCTCTGGATGACCCTGCCCATTAAGATAACCTCAGGGCGTAATATTTCGTCACGTACTTTCGAATTTAGGAAATAAATTTCATTTCCCCTATTCTGCTAACAGCATTTGAGAGAATCAAAACAGTTTAGAATAAGCTCTGGCTTGTATAGACTTGAAAAGGAAATAAAATGGTTTGCTTTCAAGCACTTAAATAGTAGCTCTTAGAAAATTTGCTAACTTGGGTCATGTTTACACTTCTATTGCCAACCCAAAGAATCAGTTCTTAGCATTAATTTAAGATTCTTTCATTCTTCACAGTCATTTCACCTCTAAGTAAGAGAGACAGTACTTAAAAACAGAAGGCGTATGAAAATGTGCTTTTGTATGAATTGTAGTCTGCAGTTGTAACAGGGTCTCTTACTGAACATGAAAATTGGAATTCTCAAAGCAAAGGATTTAATCAAACAAATAATTATATTTTGCAATAGGACTATAAAGGGAATCCTAATTAATGTGCTAATAGCTACTCCCTGTTTACAGGGCATTATCCCAGGTCATGAACTGTAACAAATATACATGAAAATTCATGTTCACAGAGCAGAGAGAGAATACATTCCGTTTCTAGAACTCTGCCTGTGAGACATTTCAATCAGAGAGATTGCATAAGAAGTGAGTCTTTAAAAGTTACTTTCCTGAAGTCTGAGCCTAGGATGAGTTATTCTTTATAAAATAATTTCCAGGCTACAGACATATCTCAGAAGTCATCTCCATTTCTCTTGAAATTAAAGAGTCCTGGAATCTCACTTCTTAGGGACCCTAGAGGTCAACTAGTCCATTTCATATCCTATATATGCATCTTTGAAAAATCATTGTTTAATTACCTGGATCTATCCAGGGTTAGGCATCTCAGTAGCTCTTAAAGCAAACTTTCCCAGTATGGCTCGCTAATCATTAACATGTTTTGTTTTAAATTATTTTCTTGAAATTTAGTATGGTTTTCTACATTCTAGCTTCTGAAGCCACCAGAAGTAGTACAAATTCTTTTACCCGTGATAGCTCTTCAACTTTAAATTGATATCAGTAAACATGCCTGGGTTGGATGACGTGCTGGATTAGGTAATTCTGACCAATATGTTGGATTAGGTAATTCTGACCAAACTTGCCACTGAAAACAGTTAAACATTTTGAGGGAAAGAGTAAAACCTTTTCCAAAATACATCAATATGACCAGACCAGAGGTTGAGGACTTGGAGATGTAAAAAGAAAAGGTACTTGGCAACTTTTGTCCTAGAGTCACTTGTCTATGCATAAGAGACACTTGAGACACTGAGCTGTGCTTCTGGGGACCTCAAAGGTATAGGGAAACAAAACTCACCAATGGTGTAGATTCTGATAAATGTCTCTGTTTGGTCCTGAAGAGCTATCCTGAAAGAATAAGCATGGACCGGGAATAAACAAGCCCCAGAATGGTATACAGCCAAGATTCACGTCATCCAAGTGATCTAAACAGTCTTAAAAATTAGATTTGTAGTGAGATGGTTCTGGACTGCTAGTGCCCCCAAGCATCAAATGAAAATATTTGATGAAGGAAATGAAAAATATTCCCTGGGAGAAAATATTATCATCTTAGAAATCAAATTATTTCTACAAATAATTTTTCAAATACAGCATCCAATGACTAATTAAAAATAATTAGCACATGAGGAGATAAGACAACATGAGAAAGAAACATAAGATAGACAACAGAAATATACAGGTTAGGGTATATGGGGTCTCTGGAGAAATAGAACCAATAGGATATGTACACATATCCTACTGGTTCTCTCCTCATATATACAATAAGAGGAGATTTGTTATAGGAATTGGCTCACGTGGTTATGGAGGCTGAGAAGTCCCACAGTCTGCCATCTGCAAGCTGGAGAACCAGGAAAGCCAGCAGTGTAATTCAGTTCAAGTCTGAAGTCTGAAAATAGGGGGCTGATGGTGTAAATCCCAGGCTAAGTCCGAAAGCCCAAGAACTAGGAGCACCAATGTCCGAGAACAGGAGAAGATGGATGTCTCAGCTCAAGCAGAGAGAGCAGATTTGTCCTTCCTCCACCTTTCTGTTCTATTCAAGCCCTCAACAGATTGAATGGTGCCCTCTCACACTGGGGAGGACCACCTGTTTGTTTGATTAGCAATTCAAAATCTAATCTCTTCCAAAATACCCTCACAGACACACCCAGAGATAATGTTTTACCCGCTATCTGGACATCCAGTAGCCCAGTCAAGCTGACACATGAAATTAACCACCACAATTAGACATACTGGAATTATCAGGCAAGGATGATAAAACAAGCACTCTTACTATACACATGTAGATAAAAGCAAAGTTAAAAAGTTTTGACAGGGAAATAGAAACTATAAAAAGTGATACATTTTTTAAGAGAAACAAAAATCTAGAACTGTAAAAACAGAACCTTAAAATAGTTATAACAATATCCCTTATGTTCATGAAGGTAAAGAAAATTATAAACATGTTAAAGAAGGATATGAGATAATAAAGATTCAAATAAAACTTCTAGAAATGAAATATCCATGTTTTGACTCCTTGGTTCCCCCACCTAAGTATTTTCCTATGAAGAACACAGCACCATGTAGAGGTTTATAACGCTTATGCTACATCCTGAAGGATGGCATCCCAGCCTTTCAGAGTGTTACCTCTGAGCTGATAATACAGCTACGCTTTTGAAAGGCCTTTATAGAGCTCTAGGAGATTTGCTCCTACTGGGTTGTGTAGTATGTGGTATAAACAGTGGACCCTATGATGGATGTGATCCTACAATGGCCAACTCTCGCATCTCCTTTTCTGTAAAGTGGGTCCCTTGATTGGACGCTGTGCTTTGTAGATTCTATGCCTGTGAACAAGGCATTCTGTAAACCCCTAGCTATTAATACTGGCTGAGGCTTTGTGGATGGGAAAGGAAAACATATATCTAGAGTACTTATCTATTCCTATTAAGATGAACCATTGGCCTTTCTGGGATGGAAGAAGCCCAATGTAGTCAATTTGTACCAAGCTGTCAGTTGGTCTCCTTCAGGAATTTTTTTTTTTTGTGGTACACGGGCCTCTCACTGTTGTGGCCTCTGCCATTGCAGAGCACAGGCTCCGGATGCGCAGGCTCAGCGGCCATGGCTCACGGGCCCAGCCGCTCCGCGGCATGTGGGATCTTCCCAGACCGGGGCACGAACCCGTGTCCCCGGCATCGGCAGGTGGACTCTCAACCACTGCGCCACCAGAAAAGCCCTCCTTCAGGAATTTTGCCATACTGGAGGGTCGGCATTGGTCTCTGTTAATAACAGGTAGAATATTCAGAGGCATCAGTAGCTGGATTTGCTTTGTTAAGAGAAGTCCTTACTGTTGGCTCCATACATAGCCTCTATCTCTGCTATCATGGCTACTGCTTAAGTGTGCCAATAGTGGCAGTTCTAATGTGACCAATAACAAAAGCTAACTAACAACAGTCATCTAGGATATTGATAACATGGTTGCCCAGTGTGTCTTCAGTGGTAGATGCTTTCTGGTGTATGTTGATAACTTAGTGCCCAGTCCCATCTGTTCACCCACATACCTCTACAGCAGAACTTATTGTCTCTGTTCATCTAGTCTTTTCCCTTCCAGGTCTCTGACCATTCAGCCAGGCCATTGGCTACTGACCAGAAATCTGTTTGCATTCTCATATAGGGCCACTTATTCCACAAAGTGAATGACCAGGTGTACACTTTGTGGCTCTGTCCTCTGGAGAGATTTTCATTTCCAGTCTTTCAAGACCACCACTGAAGGTGGCTTTAATGCAGTCACTGTCCATTTTTACTCTGTACCCCTTAATAAGCCAACTTCTTCTAAACTAAGCTTGACTGAGGATATAAATTGGGGAAGGGGTTTTGGTCCATCTGTGTGGTATGGGAGCCTGGGTACCTATTTATTTAGTTTACTCATGCTCTCTGTTCCTCTTTGGGCTCAATTTGAGGTGAAAATTTCCATCTTGTGAAAAACTGCTGCCAGGACTATATAATTTTATGATTTGGGGGGGGCTATCTAAGAGACCCAGCTCATGATAGACAGTCTCATGGTCAATGATTTTATCTCTACTAGAGCCAAACTCATGTACCAGGAACCGTTCCTTAAAAGGCATATAATTCTCTTTCTCCAGAATCCTAATGGCCTTAGTGAGTGGTGTATCTTCTATATTCTCCCATGGGACACAGTCTCCTACTGGGTCTTCTGGTTTCACAGTTTATTCACCCCAGCATGCCCATGTCCCTCAGCGACTTTACTCTTTCCTTCACTATCTGACAGGGTAACTCATTCATCTCCACTTTGGCCTTTGCTTTTTTCAGGCTTTTATTGGGTTGGCCAAGAGGTTCGTTCGTTTTTTCTGTAAGCTGGCTCTAGTAGCGCTTAGTTGCCTTTAACTTCATTCAAAACAATTTTGTTAGTTTGTATTGTGACAGCTGTCATATCACCGTGCATTTAAAAAAGAAACTTATCAAAATTGGTGAATTTTTGTGTAGCCCTTTTAATATTGAAGATGGAAGAAAAAAAGCAACACTTTCGGCATATTATGCTTTATTATTTCCAGAAAGGTAGAAGTGCAACTGAAATGCAAAAAAGATTTGTGCAGTGTATGGAGAAGGTGTTGTGTCTGATCGAATGTGTTAAAAGTGGTTTGCGAAGTTTCATGCAGGAGATTTCTCGCTGGACATTGCTCCACCATTGGATAGACCAGTTGATAGTGATCAATTCGAGACATTAACTGAGAACAATCAACATTGTATCACGTGGGAGATAGCTGACATACTCAAAATATCCAAATCAAGTGTTGAAAATCATTTGTACCAGCTTGGTTATGTGAATCTCTTTGATGTTTGGGTTCCCCATAAGTTAAGTGGAAAAAAACCCTCTTGACCATTTTTCCACATGCAATTCTCTACTGAAACATAATGAAAATGTTTCGTTTTTAAAACAAATTGTGACGGGCAATGAAAATTGGATACTGTACGATAGTGTGGAAGAGAAGAGATGGTGGGGCAAGTGAAATGAACCACCAACAACCACACCAAAGGCTGATCTTCATCCAAAGAAGGGATGTGTATATGGTGGGATTGGACGGGAGTCCTCTATTATGAGCTCCTTCCGGAAGACCAAACAATTAATTCCAGGTACTGCTCCCGATTAAACCAACTGAAAGTGGCAGTCGATGAAAAGCGTCCAGAATTAGTCAACAGAAAATGCATAATCTTCCATCAGGATAAAGCAAGACCGCATGTTTCTTTGATGACCAGGCAAAAACTTACAGCTTAGCTGGGAAGTTCTGATTCATCCGCCATATTCACCAGACATTGCATCTTTGGATTTTCATTCATTTTGGTCTTTACAAAATTCTCTTAATGGAAGAAATTTCAATTCCCTGGAAGACTGTAAAAGGCACCTGGAACAGTTCTTTGCTCAAAAAGATAAAAAGTTTTGGGAAGATGGAATTATGAAGTTGCCTGAAAAATGGTAGAAGAAAGTGGAACAAAAGGGTGAATATGTTGTTTCATAAAGTTCTTGGTGAAAATGAAAAATGTCTTCTATTTTTACTTAAAAACCAAAGGCACTTTCAGGCCAACCAAATAACAGCCACCTTAACAATGAGTTTGCTTAATCCCCTGTGATCCCTGCCCGTTCGATACCCTGAGAAAGTGCCTCAAAGTCAATTCTTGCTTTATACCATCTTACACTCTGGATTTGTTGATGAAGGTCCCTCAAAATCCAATCCCAAGGGTACTCACTTGGATCCTTCCAGTGTGTACTACTTAATTCTTACACTCTCTTTTGGCATATAGCTGTGTTTTTTTTCTCCCTCCTTTACCAGGCTCAGTACAACTCCAGCATTGTTATGCTGGGATTTAACGCAATTATCGTCCTAGCTATCAGGAGAGCAGATGGAGGTAGCACCTCAGGGGGAAAACTGCTGTTTTTCAGGGAGAGGTCTCAGTAGTCCTTTCTAATGGAGGAGAAATACTAGCTCTTACTAAAAAAGGGTGGAACCCCTCTGTAACCCCGTGGGTTCTACAAGCCAACCTCCTCAGGGACATCCACCCAAATATTCCCATCCCATGTTTCAGGGTTCCAGGTTTTCTCAAACAGGACCCTACTCTTGGCATCTCAGATCTACCTTGACTGAGGATTCAAATGTATTTGTTTTGTCATTCAATCAGATCTTCAGTCTGCTACTCAGAAGTGTCTGCTCTTCTACCAGAGAAGACAACATCTTCTTTGTAGGCTACCAAAGAGGCTTTCTTTTTAGAGATGAACTGCTTGTTAATGGCCCTCTGTTTCTCATCTCTCTACAGAGGAATAATACAACATTGTAATAACCAACTAAGTCTGATTATTGTTATTATAGGCATCTCCCACTGCCTTGCCCAGTGCCCTCCTCTCACATAGCTTTCAAATGCCTGAATCATCTCACCTGCAAAAGCCTGGAAAACGCATTAGCCCTCCACTAGGATGTTTTCCTAGGTAACCACCTGTGAAATCTTTAGCAATTGAACTGCCTGCTTGTGCTAGGAATATACATATTCCATTTAGTATGATGTCCTCTTCACCCACTGGACATTGAGTGGCCTTAGCAACATAGTTGGGAATCTAGAGGAGCAGTAGTTGGGACCATCAGTCAGTCGTGCTCCTTGTGGCAGAACTGACTGGTGTGTTTACATGGCTAGAGCACAAGATAATATATGAAATTGTTTGAATATATCCTATTATCATTACCATTGCCACAGGATATAATCTGTCCTAGTTCAGTTTAGAGTTTGTAAGTATTCTTTTATGATCTGTTTATCTACAGTGGGCTTTAATCTCCTCCACATAAATTTTTTTGGTTAACATTTCAAAATGGAGACCACTCTTTTTAAGAAGAAAAAAATGTTGTTTTGTCTCCTTATTCATTAACTGTCACTTATCCTACTCCCTTACCTGTCTTTATTTCAGATAAAGCACATGGCTACTATGACATTGCATCATAGTGACATTGTTCTTCTCTCAATAGATAGATAGATAGATAGACCTTTTTTGAAAATAGGAATGAGTCTTTGAGGGTTGAGGGAAGAGAAGGAAAGATGACTGTGTGACTTGGCTATCAAAGTCTTAAATCTTCTTTTTGAGGAAATCTTCTTAATCCTCACATAGGCTAGTAGAACTATCATAGAGTCAATGTCAAAATAAAATAAAGGTAATTCCATTCAGTGGTCAGACCATCTATCATTCAACCCTACAAAGTTAACAACAGAAACTGGAGTAACCAGAAAAAGCCAGGAAAAAATTTTTAAATGAAGACAAAGTGGGGGAATGAAAGCAAAAGCTTGAGTGTTTTTAGGTGATAAATGTTCCTCGTCAAAAGAAACATTTAACTTTATAAGAGCACGCCACAATATATTATTCACTATGGATGGCAGGGTCCAAGAACTTGGGAGCAATTACATTTTCCTCAGAGTGGATTTATATGTATAATTTAATATAGGAAGCCAACATTGGATATTTTTAAATTCTATTAAAAATTTTAGAATATCAGAAATTATACCAGTCTAATATAGCCATGTTTTATGACATTTCACATTTAGTTTTAACTAATCTTTTCTTTACTTCTGCAGTATTGTTTATCTCAAGGTTTAAGGGTCTTTTAAACTTAACTTTCAGATGCCAATTGCTTAAGGCGATTTACTGTCTTTTTTGTTCTTGTTGTTTTAATATTGGCTCTTTGTGGTGGGGGTGAACAATTTTATCAGCAGATCATTTTAAGTCGATTTCTGTATGGACAGTAACCACTTTTAAATTAGAAATTTAATACTTTGAAAAAAAGAGAAAAATAGAATTAGGATCTATGGCTACTGATGTCTTATTTAACAAAATTTCTCAAAAGAAGTTGGCTAATTCAAAAGAGTGATGTTTCCAGACGTCTGAAATGTTCGCATATTCTGTTGAGACTATCATACTTCCTCATAGTGTTTTACACAACTCTTTCCTTCTCTGATGAACAGGTTTTAAAGCACATTAACCCACTCTTAAAGGTTAAACCCATTAGAAAAGTACAGCTTGCCTCAATTCCTCATGTCACACAAAAGGCCAACAGGGTGGACTGAGTGAGGAATCCTCCCCAGAGAACCTCATGAAGTCTGGACCAAAAGGAAGATTAAAATAGCTAAAACTGATGCTAAGCAATTATCATAATAGTCTTTCACAGCTTGTGAGCTAAATTCTTAGTAGGTAAGGTCCATGGTGTATGCTTGTGCTACACAATTTCTGGTTGATCCAGAATTGGTTTTAAAGAGAGCTGTGAATCTTGGTGGGTATTTTTAGTAGCATTTCTGTCTATTCTAACAAGACCAAAGTCACTTAAACTGTGTAGAGTCGGTTGTTAATTTTGGAGAGCAGAAAGTTTTTTCCTCTGGGCTGGGCTTACCCTAAAATCTAGTATCTCCCGAGTGTACTCCTAGACACACACACACAAAAGTTGGAAAAATAGCATGCATTTCTCAGTGTGAGCCACTCCTACGAGGAGCACTTTCTACTTGAGGTGTATCGTTGTGTCCCTTTTTTAAACAAAGGGTAGCAAAATGCAGTGATGTGGCATGGGTTTGCCTCGTTAACTGGCATTTGTTTAAAAAACTTAAAGTAAATCAATCTTCATGTGAAAATACTTTCTGTGTACATTAGGTCCCTGTTGGGTGATCTGCACTACTTAATGTTTAATATCTGCTGCCATATCACTGAGTTAATATGTTTCATTGTATAGAAGTACAAACGTGCTTTAGAAGGTAAAAAGGAATCATTCAGTTGGGCTAGACAAGTCAGAGGGGCCAGCAGTGAATTTACCCAGGTGGTAGCAAGAACCCAGGGATTAACATATTATGTAATGAGGTGTGTTCCCTCCTGTGCTCTTGGAAACTTGTTGCTAAGCAATACCCGCTACAGCTGTGTAAAAGATATGAAAACATAATTCAGTTATGGAAACAATAAAAGCCCTTACCGTTTTCAAAGGAGGTTGCAATCATACAGAATTTCAGGCCGACACCATTCTAGAGCTCACACGAGGGTTGCAGAGCAGCAGCAAACTATTCAGATTTATGAAGGGGTGGTGTGAGATTAGCAAGAACTTGATGTAAAATCAAGTTAAGTCTCATTGCCATCCATCACTCCCCTGGAGCATGACAACAACCATGAGCACAATAACATTACAGGGAACCACACATACATAAGAGATTTATTTCACCAATATAATGCTATTAGATCAAAACCAGGTTTGAAGTTCATTGTTTGTAGATAAGATATTTCATTCACATAAAATTGTTTCTAAAGTTAACAGGCATTTTCCATGAAAAAAACAATATTAAAGACATCAAATATGTTCAACATTTCAACTTTACATACATAAACGTATTTCTTTTAAACAACAAGTATTTTTGGCACAGGACTCAAAATTACTAGAATTCTATCTGAGTTAATGTTTAGGATCAGTTTTTCAAAAGGGGGTATACTTGGTTTGTATAATTAAGTGATTTGGAGGCTAAGCTGTGGATTCCCTTTAACGTGTTTATAATATCGTAAGTTCTAACTTAGGGTGATGAGTTTATAAAGAGAAATTAGTCCCTGAAGGGGGATATACTGGATATAGTCATGCAGGGTCTATCTGAATTGTGTTGAGAGACCATGAGGCATGCCATAGAGATGAAGGGCATTCTCACCTTGTCCTGTTGCTCAGATTTAAACACAGCCTTCTAGACTCCTGAATGTTGAGGTTCTCTCAAAATGGGAATGATCTGTTTGTAATGTTATATATGCTTTACACATTGACTGTAGCATTTCTGTCTATTCTGTCCTTCCCTCCTTCCCTTTCCTTCCCTTTGCTTCCCTTTCCTTCCCTTCCCTTCCTTTCTTCCTTCCTACTTTTTCCTTCTTCCCTTCATTCTTTCCCTTTCTTTATCTTCTTTCTCTTTTTCCTTTCCTTTCATTGCCTTCCTTCTCTCTTCCTTCCTTTCTTATCCCTACATGTAAGCCTGTCCTTTGTTAGCATTATTAACGGTTTCAGATGTCTAGAATACTACTATTCTCAGAAAGGGAACTACTGTCTGAACTATTCTAGAAATTTTTGATGAGTGTCTTAACTCTATCAGGATAATAATTTGACAAAATAACAGTTGTGCTTCTGTACTTCTACCCGCAAGCATCCTTTATTTATGTAGGAAAACGTGACATTGCCATTTGTCTCAGGGGAGAGTTGTTAGGATTGTATACTTCTGGCACCTATAATAAATTTTAGGAAGAAAAGTAGATCAGTCAGCACCATACCCTTCACCCAGACTAGATAGAGATCTCTGAGCTGGGAAAGGGTGAAGTAGAGTTCACTTTGAAGTTTTCCCTCACTTCCTTGGGAGAGTTTTGATAGAAGGAAACACAGAGGAAAAAAACCCCTAAGATCTGAAAGTGGAGGAGGCCTATGTCTCTCCAGGCCCATTGGATCTCTGGTAAAAAAGGAGTCTCACGAAAGTCTCTCACATCTTAAGGACGATCAAATGGCTGCCGTGTTTTTAAGGGAAGAGTGAGACCTCACTGACATAGGTGTCTCCTACTGCTTCAGGAAGACATGGGTGTGCAGTGAAACCTTTTCTGTACTCCTGGGAAAGACACAGAAGGGCTTAGGGAGAACCAGCAATTCTGAAGAATCTGGTGATCATGTCTAAGAGAGAGCAGAGTGACATACATAACCTTATGGACAGAGGCTGGGTGAGACTCAGGGAGATTCCACAGGGATAGAGGGTATTGAATGGAATCCATGACCGATGGTTGTGCTCCTCGGTGGGGGCCAGTGAGCACACAGTGCCCAGCCAAGGACAAAGACAACGAGTACCTCTGCAGCTGAAGGAGGTATATAGCCCCTTTATTGCGCGGCTTCAACTTAGACGTATGTATCCATGGAAGTATGCTACTTTTCCCCCCAACAACCACTTCCAACTTCATGAAGCCAATTAGCTCTTTTGAAGGCCAGTTCCTTTAAGGACATGTAAAAATACTTAACATTTTGGTCAAGCAATTTAAAGCTTTTATTTTCACATTCTACTTAAAACTTCCTCTCCCCTCTATCCTCCCACACCTAGTCAAAGCTTCTATCAAGAGAGAGGGATGGGATCTATTTTATTATCTTCCTCAAACCCCTGGGTTTTGAAGTAGAAGGGAAGCATGATGTAGGTCAGGGCCAGCTCCTCTTCCTTCCTTCCTTCCTTCCTTCCTTCCTTCCTTCCTTCCTTCCTTCCTTCCCTCCTTCCCTTTCCTTCCCTTTCCTTCCTTTCTTCCTTCCTACTTTTTCCTTCTTCCCTTCATTCTTTCCCTTTCTTTATCTTCTTTCTCTTTTTTCCTTTCCTTTCATTGCCTTCCTTCTCTCTTCCTTTCTTTTAATACTTCTTTATTGTTACATTTAATAAAAGTGATCACATGTCTTGTTTTGCTAGGACAGTCCTGGGTTATGCCTGCTGTCTTCATGTAACAGTGCCCACCTACTTTACTATCAAAGGTGTATAAGTTTGGATCACTAATTACATAGTCATGCTAAGTGATACATATAAAGAAAAGTGAAAAAAACATAAATGCATGAATCTGAACAATTCCAAGGTAACAATTGTGTAGCTCCCACACAAGTCAAGAAATAGAACATTGCCAATATTTGGGAAACTTTCTTCAATTCTTCTCCAAATCACTACAAAATGTAACCACCATCCTTATTTCCAACACTCTATTTATGCTTGTTTTAAATTTTTTTATAAATCTGTTCGTTTATGAGGTTCATTAATGTTGCTGAGTACTGTTAGAAAGTATCCATTTTCACTGTGATGTAATAGTCCATTTGATTATACCACTGTTTTTTTTTATGTATTCTATTTATGGCAATCAGGTAGTTTCTAGTTTTAGCCAATGTGAAGAATACTACTATGAACATTTGTATACGTGTCTCTTAGTATAAAGAGGAATTCCTCAGATATAAGGTATGAACATCTAACGTTAAACAGTTTTCCAAAGTGGTTGCTGGCATATAATAATATAGCTAATTTTTTGTACATACATGCAAACATTTTTTGTTTTTATTTAATTCTCAAAACAATCCTTTGGGAGATAGATAAATGATAGATAGATAGATAGATAGAATTTTCAGATGAGAAAACTTAGAAACGTATCATGCTGTAGATCATTCAACTTGTAGGTGGTAGAACAGCCTAGATGTTAAGCTAAGTAATCTGACTCTAGAGGCACCATGCTTAAACATTAGGCTTTCCTCCCTCTCATATGTGAAAATAACTTCTAGTTGCCACTCCACCACCCATCCTCCTTGTCCTCCTAATCAGCAGCATTCTGGTATCCTCCAGGAAGCTAAGACTATATTTCCTAGTCTCCCATGCAACTAGGGGTGTTCAATGAGATATAAGTAAAAGTTTTGGACTGAAGATTCTGGGAAGGGCACTGACTTTGTTGGAAGAAACATCCTTTTGTTCTTTTTGTGCTTCCTTTCCAAAACTTAGAGGTGATGGCTGGAGTTTCAGCAGCCATTTTAGACCATGAGGAGCCCTGGATTTCTGGAGAACAGATTTCTGTATTTCTCCTTTCAGTTCTATCAGTATTTGCTTCATGTATTTCAGAGCTGTTATGCAATGCATAATTGTGTAGGACTGTTATATCCTCTTGGTTAATTAACCCATTTATTTTTGTGGAATGAACCTTTGGACCCGGTATTTTAATTTCCTAGACTGCCGTAACAAATTACCACAAAATAGGTGCCTTCAAACAATAGAAATTTATTTTCTCACAGTTCTAGAGGGTAGAAGTCGTAAATTAAGGTCTAGAAACATGCTCCTTCTAAAGCTTTAGGGAAGAATTCTCCCATGCCCCTTCTGTCTTCCAGTGGTTGCCAGCAATCTTTGGTGTTTTTTGGCTTGTAGTAGCATAAATCTAATCTCTGCCTATGTCTCCACATGTCCATTTTTCCTCTGTGTCCATATTATCCTCTTCTTCTAAGGAGGCCAGTCATATTGGATTTAGAGTTCATCTTAAGTTGACTAAGTCTGCAAAGATCCTATTTCCAAATGTCATATTTACAGATTCCAAAGTGAATTGTTTCATTTAAGAAAAGAGTAGTTTAACAAGATAGAGTGTTATTTTTCCCTTACATAAAAAAAGTCAGAAGTAAGCAGTTCAGGGCAGATGCAGCAACTCCATGGCCATCAGGGTCCCAGGCTCCTTTTATTCTGCTATATCATTCTTAGCGTATGTCATCCATCCTCATGGTCAACACATTATCACAAAATGGCCCCTGCAGCTCTAGCCTTTATATCCCTATTGCAGGTAATAAGAAGGGAAGAAGTATGGTCAAAAGCCTCCCGCTCTGTCATCTCCACTTTAAAGAACTTGCCTAGAAACACCACCCAATGACTTCTAGTTACTGCTTTCAGTTGTCTCTGCAAGAGAGTCTTTCAGCCTTCGTTCTCTAAAACCTAAAAATATCATTTTTTAAAGTAAGTATATTGCTGCCCTGATGGTGTAGGGATGTGTTACATAGGAAGGCATTGGAAATGAATAGAGGATAAGCAACTACTAGGCTTTGCCACACAGGGATCACTATTCATAAAGATATATTTGTGTGATCACTTAATGTCTGTTTCCCCTTCATAGTATAGCTAACAGAAGGGAGGGATCATGTTCATTTTTTTTATCAGCCCCTATAATAGGAGAGTCTTAAATATTTGTTAAATGAAGTTGTTTATCTATTATATAATGTTAAATTATCCTCAGTGTGGTCTCCCCTTACATGTTCTTGTTAATTGGGCTATAAAAAGCCACTCTTTGGATGATTCCCCAAAATAGACACCATGGCCCACATGTGATTTAGCCAATGAGAAGATAAATTCCTTTTATTTTTAATAAAAGACTGTGGCAGGAAATTTATGTAAAGACATCTCATACCTCAACAGATATGCATTCCAATTTTCCAGCGTCTGTAAAGTACCTGACCCACCCTCGACTGCTTTGGCATTCCAAGTCTGTCTCACATTGATATTCACATTGGGTTTCAAGAAAGACATTTTTCTAAGTTTAGAACCTGCAATAATTCATGAGCTAAAAAAAAATTTAATTAAGCACCAAACTTTGTGAGCCCAGTTCATTTACCCTTGGCAGAATGCAGCTTCCAGCAGAACAGCTTATATAGCTGATTATAAAAGCTGTAAGAGTTCCCAGGACAGAAGATGAGTCCAAGAAAAAAACATCCCAACATCAGTCAGATGATCTAACTGTAGCAGATTCAGATGTATAATAAAGGACGTTTCTTCCTCCAAAATGCAGTTTTAAAAGCTAGATGGAAAAATGACACGTCAAGCATGTTCTGCAATTGAACAAATTTCAGGTCCAGTTGAAAAGAATTTGGGTGAGACCAGACATAGAACACTAATTAAGGATGTTTTCAGATGTACAGAATCATAACATCATATGCACAGCCTGCTTCTAGGGACTAGACAGCTCAGGCAGCCAATAGGGCAATATTGTTCTGGCCCATAACAATTTTACTCCTTTAATTTATGAAAATAGAGTGCTAACTTAAGAGATCCTAGAGGTCACCACTCAAATACTCATGAATAGAGGCTGACAAATGAAATGGCATATATTTTGCCAACATATAACTGGTGACCCTGACAGTCACTTTCAACCTTCCTTATCTTAAAATCCCCGTGTCATCTTAAGCAATGAGAAGAGAACCAACCACCACCAGGCAGAGTCTGAAATAGGAATTTTGATGAAAAGAAATGAACAAAATTAAATAAAAGAAACGATGAAACCTCCCAAAAGAACCTCACATTCAGCTCGTACTGATCATGCACTCGCTAGATACTGGGCACTGTGATAGGTGCTTGGACTACAATGGTGGATAAAACTGACATGATGCCTGCCATCAGGAATCTATATCTGCAGAGAACCAGGCCCCTGGAGAAGGAAAAGAAAGCCCAGAACCACCTGGTTTGCAGCCCAGAGTTTTCATTGTTTGGCACAGTATATTATAAACCAAAAAATGATAAACACAACAACAGCAAAAACTCCTAATAAGTGCCAATGAAAGCTGCTTCCCTATTGCCCTGAAAGGGTGGATTTCAAAGCTAATAATTTGTTCATTAAAAAGAGCCTAAAACTTTCCAGCAGCAGTACGTGCATGAAGACCCAAAGACTTATTCTTGTTTGGCAATGTCAGAAGAGTTCTGTGAATTCCAATTAATGATGCTATTTGTGGGGTACATATGCTTTAGTTATATATCTTCATGATGATAAGCTGAATAAGTAAAGCAAATCAACAGGACCTCAGACTGAGTTGGCATGCTAGGAGCAGGCACCAGTAAACCCCAGAGAGATGCGATGGACACAGAGTTATTTTGCTCCATGTGGGGATTTCTAACATTGTCTAACTTGTTTTATTTTTTTGCTGACAGAAGCGGATAAATTTTGTAAATTTATTAAATCCCTAAAAAGAAAATTTGTATGCTGCATGGATGCTTTATTCAGAAATATTCAGACCCCAGGTTGTTCCATAAAGAGAACTTTATAAACTCTGCATATGTCACAGGGTAATATTTTCAGAGGAAGTTGTCCGATCCCACTCCATAGGGGAAGACAAATCATAGCATCCATTACCCACAGAATTACCACAACAGAGAATTGGAGCACAGTTGCTTTTTATTTTTAGATGAACCAATGGACAGTAAGAAATGTGCAGTGTTGAACAACCCAGTACTACAATGTGGGTTACCTGGGCTCAGGTTTGAGCCTACACCAGTACTTACTGGGGGAAATAATACATTCTAGCTTAGAAGAAGGACAGGCATAAAATGCCTTTCTCCCTTTTTATGTGGATGGAAAGAAGCTAAACACAATACTTTTTAGAATGTAAAATTCAAGATATCATTCTATAAGAAAACTAGAAGAATCAAAGAAATATTTGGCTTATGTCTCCAGTTTTCAGAATCCACCACACAGAACAGAATTTTTAATTTGAATAGGAAGCAGTGCACCTCTTTGTCCTCAAGGACATCCTTCTCCTTAGTGCAAAACTACAGCTTGAAGTATATTAAATACCACTTTTAGTAACAGGGTTGGCTGAAGACATGGAAGGCCCTTTCCTTGATAAGAGTAGATTTCACAATTAGCTGATATATTTCCTGAGTCCCTCCAGCTGAATGCAGTCCTTTCCTTCAGTAAATGTTTTGGTCTGCAGTTTTCAAATCCTCTGAAAAAGCCTATTAGTCTAGCAGACTGTAAGATTCAGGTCTATTATTTCTCTTATATCTACTAGATGATCTTCTCGTATTTCTTTTCTCAGTCATCAGAATCACAGCTTCTGAGGCTTGTGGGCTAACTTAAATGACCTCAGTTCAGAATCATTGTTATAGAATGAAGACCATCCAATTCTCCAGAGACCTGCATACAGGAAAAAATTCTGATATCAGTAGGGACACCACTTTACCATGAAGCCAAGAAAAACACCTAGAGTGGCTGGTGGCATTTAAAGTTACAAGAACTCTTCATTCACAGTGATATCATTTAAAAATATGTATTATTCTAATAAAATCTGGGATGTGCCCAGTTAACAGTTAGGAAGAGGCTGTCTTTCATCCCCTCGCATCATTACCTTTAGTTTTGATACTTATATTTAGAAATAAAAGTTTACAGCAACCTGAGTGGAGCTTCATTATTAAACTTGCAAAGTATACAATGCAGTTGAAAACAATGTTGAGGAAATATTTTTCTTCCTGATAAATTCTAACCATTAGATTATCTGATAAAATTAATGACCATGATTTGCCTAATCCATGCAGCATTAAAGTATCTCTTTAGGCAAAAGTAAGGCATGGATATGAAATCCAGGTTAAGAGATGGTGCTGTGTTTTAAATTGATTCACAGTTTGACAGAGCAAAACAATCCTTATCAAGAAAACAATTTTCAAAGCCCATCTTGTATTGAAGAGACTCATACAAGTGTAAAAGGAAGGATTAGGGTAGGGCCAGGGACAGTGGGGTAGGTATGGCTTGTAGTTAGGACATGTAGACAGATGTGTCACCCAGACTTATTAAACAAGGGAACTGAATTTTTAATTGAAATTTCTGTTGAGATAATTGTGAAGTCACATATATATGTAAGAAATGATAAAGATTGCTGTACACTTTCCAAGTTTTCCCCAAAGATAGCATTTTACAAAACTATAGTATAATATCACAACCAGGATGACACTGTATAACACCATAGTTAGTTCTATAACATGACATAACTATAAATACAGTATAATATCACAACCAGGATAATGATACATTCATTTCATTCAAATTTCCCCAGTCTTCTCTGTACTTGGAGTGGGTAGATGTGTGCGGATGTGGTTACATACAATTTCATCACCCACGTAGGTCTGTGTATCCACTGCCAGTGTAAAAATGCTAAACAGTTCCCACACCACAAAATCCCACATATTGCCCTTTTATAACCACATCCACCTCTCTCCTGTTGACCCTTCATCCATAAACCATATCAACCACTAATCTTTCCTCTATTTCTAAAATGAGGTCATTTCAAAAATGTTACATAAAGGAAATAGTACAGTATGTACCCTTCGAAGATTATGTTTTTCCCCAACTTAACATAATACCTTGGAGAATCATCAAGCTGTTGCATGTTTCTTTTAATAGCCAAGTAGTATTTCAAGTTTTTGATACACTATGTTTGTTTCACATGTTGAAGGGCATCTGGGTTAATTCAAGGTTTAGGCTATTACAAATAAAACTGCTATGGACATTCCTGTACAGTTTGTGTGTGCGTGTGTGTGTGTGTGAACATAGATTTCATTTATTTGGATTAAATGCCCAAGAATGCAATTGCTAGGTCATACAGTACTTGCATGTTTAGATTTATAAGAGAATTGATTTTTTTATTGAAGTATAGTTGATTTACAATATTATATTAATTTCAGGTGTACAGCACAGTAATTCAGTATCTTTACAGATTATACTCATTAAAAGTTATTACAAAATAAAATAATGGGTATTAATTCCCTGTGCTGTACAAATACATCTTTGTTGTTTATCTTTTTTTTTTTTTTTTTTTTTTTGCGGCACGCGGTCCTCTCACTGCTGTGGCCTCTCCTGTTGCGGAGCACAGGCTCTGGACGCACAGGCTCAGCGGCCATGGCTCACGGGCCCAGCCGCTCTGCGGCACGTGGGATCTTACCGCACCGGGCACGAACCCGTGTCCCCTGCATCGGGACCCCCAACCACTGCGCCACCAGGGAAGCCCTGTTTATCTATTTTATACATAGTAGTTTATGTCAATTAATCCATACACATATCTTGCTCCTCCTCCATTCCCTCTACTCACTGGTAACCACTAGTTTGCTTTCTATGTCTGTGAGTCTGTTTCTGTTTTGCTATATACATTCATTTTATTGTTTAGATTTCACATATAAGTGATATCATACAGTATTTGTCTTTCTCTGACTTATTTCACTAAGCATAATATTCTCTAGGCCCATCCTCATTGCTGCAAATGGCAGAATTTCATTCTTTTTTTATGGCTGAGTAATACTCTATTGTGTGTGTGTGTGTGTGGTATGTGTGTATGTCACATCTTCTTTGTGCATTCTTCTGTTGATGAACTCTTGGGTTGCTTCCACATCTTAGCTATTGTAAATAGAGCTGCTATGAACATTGGGGTGCATGTATCTTTTCAAAATTAGTGTTTTCATTTTTTCTGGATATATACCCAAGAGGGAATTTCTAGGTCATAAGGTAGTTCTATATATTTTTTTTGAGAAACCTCCGTATTTTTTCCATAGTGGCTGCACCAACATTTCCTTTTTTCCACGTCCTCACCAACTTTTGTAGACTTTTTGATGACAGCCATTCTGACAGGTGTGAGGTGATATCTTATTGTTGTTTTGATTTGCATTTCTCTAGTAATTAGCAATGTTGAAAATCTTTTCTTGTGCCTGTTATCCATCTGTATGTCTTCTTTGGAGAAATGTTTACACAGGTCTTCTGCCCATTTTCTAATCAAGTTATTTGGGTTTTTTTGTTATTGAGTTGTATGAGTAGTTTGTATATTTTGGATATCAAGCCCTTATAAGGCATATCATTTACAAATAATTTCTCTCATTCTGTAGGTTGTCTTTTGGTTTTGTCCATGGTTTCCTTTGCTGGGAAAAAGCTTTTTAAGTGTAATTAGGTCCCATTTGTTTATTTTGGCTTTTATTTCCTTTGCCTTAGGAGACAGATCCAAAACAATATTTCTCAATTTAAGTCAAAATGTGTTCTGATTATGTTTTCTTCTAGGAACTTTATGGTTTCAGGTCTTACTTTCAGGAATTTATTCCATTTTGATTTTATTATTGTATGTAGAATGAGGAAATGTTCTGATCTCATTCTTTTACATGTAGCTGTCCATTTTTCCCAGCATCATTTATTGAAAGACAGTCTTTTCTCCATTGTGTATTCTTGCCTTGTTTGTCACAGATTAATTGACGATTGGATTGTGAGTTTATTCCTGGGCTCTGTATTCTGTTCCATTGATCTGTTGTGTCTGTTTTTGTGCAAGTACTATGCAGTTTTTATGACTATAGCTTTGCAGTATAGTCTGAAGTCTGGGAGGATGATACCTCCAGCTTTATTCTTTATTTTTTCAAGATTGCTTTGGCAATTCAGGGTGTTTTGTGGTTCCAAATAAATTTTAGGATTATTTGTTCTAGTTCTGTGAAAAATGTCATAGGTAGTTTGATAAAGATTGCATTGAATCTGTAGATTTCTTTAGTTAGCATGAACATTTTAACAGTATTAATTATTCCAATCCAAAAGCACAGGATAAATGAGATGATTTTTACTCTCTGTTTCTGATAGTTCATTGTTAGTGTATGGAAAAGCAACAGATTTCTGTATATTAATCTTGTATACTGAAACTTTACTATTAGTCCTAATAGTTTTTTGGTGAATACTTTAGGATTTCCTATATAAAGTATCATGTCATCTGCAAATAGTGACAATTTTTCTTCTTCCCTTCCAGTTTTGATGCCTTTTATTTCTTTTTCTTGTCTGATTGCTGTGGCTATGACTTCCACTACTATGTTAAATAGAAGTGGTAAGAGTGGGCATCCTTGTCTTATTCCTGAATTTGGAAGAAAGGCTTTCAACTTTTCACCATTGAGTATGATATTAGCTGTAGGTTTGTCATAATTAACCTTTATTATGTTAAGATGTTTTCCGTCTAATCCTAGTTTGTTCTGAGTTTTTATAATGAATGGATGATGAATTTTGTCAAAGGCTTTTTCTGTGTCTGTTGAAATGATCATGTAATTTTTATCCTTCCTTTTGTTAGTATGGTATAATACATTGATTGATTTGCAAATATTGAACCATCCTTGCACTCTTGGAATAAATCTCATTTGATCATGGTATATTATCCTTTTAATGTATTATTGGATTTGGTTTACTAATATTTTGTTGAGAATTTTTACATCTATAATCATCGAAGGTATTGGCCTTAACTTTTTTTTTTGGTACTTTTTCTGGTTTTGGTATCAGGGTGATGGTGGATAAATAGAATGAATTTGGAAGTGTTCTGTCTTTTTTGGAAGAGTGAGAGGAATAGGTATTAGCTCATCTTTATATGTTTGGTGTAATTCCCTTGTGAAGTTGCTCAATCCTGGAATTTTGTTTGCTGGGAATATTTTTTTATTATTAGAAATTCAATTTCACTGTTACTGATCAGTCTGTTCAAATTGTCTGTTTCTCTTTGGTAAGTTGCATCTTTCTCGAAACTTGTCCATTTCTTCTAGGTTGTCCAGTTTTTTTGGCATATAACTGTTCATACTATTCTCTTATGACTTTTTGCATCTCTGTGGTATTGGTTGTTATTTCTCCTCTTTCAGTTCTTATTTTGTTTATTTAGGTCCTCTTTCTTTTCTTCTCAGTGAGCCTGGCTAAAGGTTTATGAATTTTGTTTATCCTTTCAAAAAATAAGCTCTTGATTTTATTGACCTTTCCCTTTTTTTTTTTTTTTTTTGGCTTTTATCTTACTTAGTTCCTCTCAGGTCTTTATTATTTTCTTCCTTCTTCTGACTTTGGCCTTAGTTTCTTCTTCTTTTTCTAATTTCTTTTGGTAGTAGCTTATGTCACTTATTTGAGATTTTCTTGTTTCTTGAGGGAGGCCTATATTGCTATAAACTTTCCCCTTAGAACTGCTTTTGCTGCATCCCATAGATTTTGGAGTGTTGTGTTTTCATATCCATTTGTCTTGAGGTGTTTTATGATTTCTTCTTTGACTTCTTCATTGATTCATTGTTTTTGTAGTAGCATGAAGTTTAGTCTCCACGTGTTTGTTCTTTTCCTATTTTTCTCTCTATAATTGGTTTCTAACTTCATACTGTTGTGATCAGAAAAAAGGCTTAATAATAATTCATATCCTTCTAAATTTGTTGAAACTTGTTTTGTGGCCTAGCATGTGATCCACCCTGGGGAATATTCCATGTGCACTTGAAAAGAACATGTATTCTTCTGTGTTTGGATATTATGGCCTGTAGATATCTATTAAGTCCAACTGGTCTATTGTGTCATTTAATGCTACTGTTGCCTTACTGATTTTCTGTCTGGACAGTCTGTCCAATTATGTAAGAGGGTGTAAAATCCCCTATTATTACTGTATTATTGACAATTTCTCCCTTTTTATCTGTTAGTTTTGCTTTATATATTTTGGGGCTCCTGTATTGGGTGCATATATGTTAACAAGTTTAATATCCTCATATATTGATCCTTTTATCATTATATAATGCTCATCTTTGTTTTGTTATAGCCTCTGTTTTAAAGTCTATTTCATGTGGTATGAGTTTTGCTACCCTCACTTTTTTGTCATTTCTGTTTGCACGAAATATCTTTTTCTATCCCCTTGCTTTCAGTCTATGTGTGTCTTTAGCTTTGAGGTGAGTGTCTGGTACATAGTATATGGAAGAATTTTTTTAATCTAATCAGCCACCCTATGTCTTTTAATTGGAGCATTTAATCTGTTGACATTTTAAGTAATTATTGATAGGTGTGTATTTATTGCCATTATATTACTTGTTTCCTGTTTACTTTTGTTGTTTTTCTCTGTTCATTTCTTCTTCTTTTGGTTTCTTCCCTTGTGGCTTGATTATTTTGTATTATGCTGTGCTGCTTTCTTTTTAGTTTTTGTGTACATATTGTAGGTTTTTAAGTTTTGGTTAGCATGGGGTTGATATATATTGACCTATAACTAAATCTACATGTTTTAAGCTGGTAGTCACTTAAGTTCAAATACATTCTAAAAGATCTACATTTTTACGCTCCTCCCCCATATTTTGTATTTTGATGTCATCTTTTACAACTTCATGCTTATCTCTTAACTATTTATTGTAGTTATAGTTTCTTTAAAATTTTTTTTTCTTTTAATCTTTGTGCTGGCTTATTTAAGCAGTCAATCCTCAGTCCTTATTATATATTTGCCTTTTCTAGTGGTATTTTCCTTTTCTCATATATTCTTCCTTTTTTCCATTTAGAGAAGACCCTCTACCATTTCTTTTAGTGTAGGTTTAGTATTGATGAACTCTTTCAGTTTTTGCTTGTCTGAGAAGTTCTTCATCTCTCCTTCAATTCTAAATATCATCTTACTGGCTAGAGTATCCTAAATTGCAGGTATTTTCCTTTCAGGACTTTGACTATATCATGCTACTCCCTTCTGGCCTGCAAAGTTTCTGCAGAGAAATCAGCTGATAGCCTTATGGGATTTCCTTGTATATGACTCCTTGTTTTTCTCTTTCTGCCTTTAGAATTCTCTCTTTAACTTTTGCCGTTTTAGTCATGATATATCTTGGTGTGGGTCTGTTTGGGATCATCTCATTTGGGCCCTTCTGTTCTGCTTGTACATGGATATTTGTTTCCTTCTTCAGGTTTGGGAATTTTTCAGCCATATTTTCCTTAAATACTTTTTTTTTTCTGCACCATGCAGCTTGTGGGATCTTAGTTCCCTTACTAGGGATTGAACCTGGGCCCTTAGTAGTGAGAGTCCAGAGTCCTAACCACTGGACTGCCAGGGAATTCCCCCTCAGATACTTTTTTGATCTCCTCCTCTCTTCTCTTTCTGGGACCCCCTATAATGTGAATGTTGGTGCACTTAATATTATCCCAAAAATCTCTTAAACTGTTTTAATTTTTAATTTTTTTCTTTTTGCTGTTCTGGTTGGGTGATTTCCATTATTCTATCTTCTAGATCATTTATGCATTCTTCTGTATCACTTTGTCAGCTAGTCATTCCTTCTAATGTGGTTTTTATTTCAGTTATTGAATTCACTTTTGATTGGGTCTTTTTTTATTTTCTCGTTCCTTGTTAAAATTTTCACTGTGTTCACCTGTTCTTTTCCCTAATTCAGGTAACATTTTTATTACCGATGCTTTCACTTCTTTGTCTGATAAAATATTTATTTCTGTTTCATTATATTTTCAGGGGTTTTCTCTTGCTCTTTCAGTTGAGAGCTTTTCATCTACTTTTTCATTTTGCTTAACTTTTTCTGCCTCTGCAAATTCAGTTGAAATGTAATCTTGAGGGGCTTCTTATGTGGGAGCATCCTTATACAGACTGTGTGTGCCCAAAGTCTTTGGTGGGAGTCCTGGATTTGACATGGATGCAAGTCACTCTTTCCTCAAGGTATGCTGCAGCTATAAACTTGGTAGGGTGTGGGACTTGAGATGGAGGGGCTAGAGCTGGAGCCAGGTGTGAGGCGGGATTTCCCCTCTGTTCTGTGGCCATCACCACCCTGTTGGGGGTGGGGTCTGATCCCAAGTCACTGGAGCAGAAGCTCCAAGCTGGCTCTGTTCCCTTTGAGTGTGTGTTTTCCCCTCTCCCCACACCAGGAGTCTTGCCCCAGGTGGTGGGGGGATGGGTTGCTGAAGCAAGGGGAGCCCTTGTGGGCTCTCAGCTCATGTCAGCTTCAGACAGAGGTCCAAGCTGTCTCCGATGCACTGCCTATTCTGGCGTCTGCAGTTGTTTCCCTCACTCTGCATAGGTGCTGCCTCAGGTGCAAGATCCCTTTGTCCCTCACAACTGATCACTGTCCCCAGCCTTGGCAGTCCTTGCCCTGTTGTGGAGGCACAGCACAGGGCAGGCAGGGCCCATATGGACTCTTGGCATATATTAGGGTGTGAAATGTACTGGAGCAGCTGCCTTCAGAGATCTGGGCTGCTTCAGATACACTGCTTGAGTAATTGCCAACAATGGCCACCACTGCCCCACAGGTTCTACCCTCAGAATGGGTCACCTCTGTCCTATGGCTTTCTTTTCGGCTGTTATGGCCATCCAAGATCCAGTGCCTTGCTGTGATGTGGAGTGAGCAGGGCCAGAAAATTTGCTCATCTTGGGCTAGGGCACCTGCCGAGGTGGTTGTAGGAAACTTGGCTGCCACCAGAGCAGTCCTTTCTCCACCCTGCCTCAGGGACAAGCCAAGGCACTCACACTCCTCATGAGCAGAGTCCAGGCTTTCCCCAGACCTCAAGTTAGTCCCAGTGGTCCTGCAGCCAGCCAAGGGGTGTCTCGAATAGAACCCCAGGACTGGGACACCCAATCTGCGGCTCTCGCTGCTCACTCTCCAGAATTTGTGTCCACCTGTGTCTTCTCTCTTTACCTCTGAGTCCCCTCCCAAGAGCACAGGTCCCAACCTGATTGATTTTCTTCCCTTACTACCTGATTATGTGTGTATCTTTCTTACAGCCTTGGTTGTACAGAGTCATTCTGTCAGTTTCCAGTTCGTTTTCAGTGAGAATTATTTCACTTGTAGATGTATTTTTGATGTGTTCACGGTGGGGGGGAGTTGAGCTCCACATCCTCTTACTTCATCATCTTGACTGGTCTCTCTCCTATGAAGTATGTGTTAATTAAAGGCTATCTTTCATCTTATATTTTCATGCCTTTCTCTGATGATATTTTCATTTGAGTGATGCATGCAGTTTATATCAATGATATGTATACTTCTTTCAGTGGAGTTGCTAATTTTCATTTCACTTCATAAGTGATGACTTTTTTGGCTGCCTCATCTTGAGGCTTTCATGAAAATTTGATTGTTTTCAGTCATCATTTCCCTTTGTTCTAGCCTGAGGATCTCCTTGCCATTCCTGAAACTTGCTACCTGTGCTTCTGCTTTAGCCTCTTGCTGTTTCCTCTGCCCTGAAAGCCAGAATTTGATTTTTAATTTACGCTAAGAGCACTGTGTTTTTCTTTCACTTTTTTATTGTGGAAAATCACTTGAGATCTACCTATTTAACAAATTTTTCACATGTACAATACATTCTTGACTTCATATACTATGTTGTACAGCAGATCTCTAGAATTTATTCATGCTTCATAACAGAAATTTTATACCCATTGAAGAAAAACTCCCATCTTCCCCTACTGTCAGCCCCTGGCAACTCCCATTCTACTCTCTGATGCTGTGAGTTTGACTATTTAGATACCTCAGAATGGTGAAATCACACAGTATTTGTCTTTCTGTCTCTGGCTTATTTCACTTAGAATAACGTCCTCCAGGTTCTTCCATATTGTCACAAATAGTAGTATTTCCTCCTTTTCTAAGGCTGAATAATATTCCATTGTATGTATAAACCACATTTCTTTATCCATCTATCCATCATCAACCATTTAGGTTATTTCCATATCTTAGTTATTGTGGAAAATGCTGCATAGAATATGTGAGTGCAGATATTACTTCAAGATCTTGATCTCAGTTCTTTTGAATACATATTCAGAAGTGGGATTTCTGGGTCATATGGTCATCCTATCTTGGATTTTTTGAGAAACCTTCATACTGTTCTGTATAGTGACTGCACTATTATACATTCCCATGAACAAGGTACAAGACTGCCCCTTTCTCCATATCCTTGCCAACACTTGTCTTAAACACACTTTTTTATAACAGCCATTGAAACAGGTGTGAGGTGATATCTTATGGCTTTGATTTGCATTTTCATGATGGTTAGTGATGTTGGGCACCATTTTCTATACTTGTTGGCAGTTTGTATGTATTCTTTGCAGAAATGTCTACTCAAGTTTTTTGTCCTTTTTTTTTTTTTTTTTTTTTTTTTTTTTTTGCGGTACGTGGGCCTCTCACTGTTGTGGCCTCTCCCGTTGCAGAGCAAGGCTCCGGACGCGCAGGCCCAGCGGTCATGGCTTACGGGCCTAGCCGCTCTGCGGCATGTGGGATCTTCCCAGACCAGGGCACGAACCCGTGTCCCCTGCATTGGCAGGCGGACTCTCAACCACTGCGCCACCAGGGAAGCCCTTTTGTCCATTTTTAATTGAGTTATCTGGGGCTTTTTGCTACTGAGCTGTAGAAATTCTTTATGTGTTTTGGGTATTAATTCCTCATCATATAGAGGTTTTCAAATATTTTCTTTCAGGCCATATGTTGCCTTTTCGTTTTGATGATTGATTCCTTTTCTGTGCATAGCTTTTTGGTTTGAAATAGTCTCACTTGTTTATTTTTACTTTTGTTGCCTGTGCTTTTGGTGTCACATCCAAGAAATCACTGCCAAGCCCAATGTCAAGAAGTTTTCTTCTAGGAGTTTTAAATTTCAAGTCTTACCTTTAAGTGTTTAATCCATTTTGAGTTGATTTTTATGTGTTATGTAAGATGAGAATCCAATTTCATTCTTTTGCATGTGAATATCTAGCTCTCCTAATGCCATTTACTGCAGAACCAAACTTTCCCCATTGTGTGTTCTTGGCACTCATAGAAAATCAGCTGATTGTATGTGGGTGGGTTTATTCCTGTACTCTCCATTGTATTCCATTTCTCTCTATGTTTGTGTTTATGCCAGTACCATCGTTTTAATTGCTATGCTTTGTACTATATTTTGAAATCAGGATGTGGGATACCTCTAGCTTTATTCTTTCTCAAGATTACTTTGGCTATTTGGGGTCTTTTGTGGTTCTGTATGAATTTTAAGATTTTTCTCTGCTTCTAGAAAAAAAATACCATTGGGATTTTGATGAAGAGAGCATTGAATCTGTAAATCACTTTGGGTAGTGTGGATATTTTAACAATATTGTCTTCCAATCTATAACAGTGGAATGGCTTTCCATTTATTTGCATCTTTTTAAATTTCTTTCATCAGTGTAGTAGTGTTCAGTGTACAAATTTTTCACCTCCTTAATTAAGTTTATTACCAAGTATTTTATTCTTTTTGATGTTATTGTAAATGAGATTTTTTTCTTAATTTCCTTTACAGATAGTTCATTGTTAGTGTATAGAAACACAACTGTATTTTGCAAGTTGATTTCGTATCCTGCAAATTTACTAAATTTGTTGATTAGTTATGACAATTGTTTGTGAAATCTTTAGAGCTTTCTATATATAAGTTCATGTAATTTACAAACAGAGATCATTTTACTTCCAGTTGAAATCAACTGAATATTCTTGAAAGTCCATATTAGATAAGTGAAGACAGACAGACTGTAGGAGTATTGGTTGAAAATAAACTGGAGACAGAGATAGTTATCTGGGCCTATGGAGTAGCTAAAATGGTTGATGATAGAATAGTATAAGATAGCCAAAGTTGTATTATGCTTGTCTACATTGAAGACCTAAAATTTAGGTTTCCATTCAACCTAAAATTGAAAGGAAGCCTGGAAATGGAATACAACTAAAGGTTTGAGCTTTTCATGTAACTTTAGATGGATGATAATTCACTGTACATTATATTAGCAAGTTGTAGAATAAAATCAAAATCTCTTGATCCAAATTCTTAGTTTTCTGTTAGTAACTACATGACTACTCATGCAGCCATGTCATACAGTTATTAATTCAGCCTATAATGTCAAATTGACTGAAACTCTGTTAAAATATTTTATACTACTTAATATAAAATGTAACTAGAAAGAGAAAAATGAAATCTACATTCATTTGCAGATACATGTTTAATATCTTAAATCCAAGATACCCATTAAAAATGGGTATCTCTATATTCTAATGTCAGTGAATTTTACATTTCTTTTTTATTATGTAAGTTTCAGGTGTACAACACTATAATTCAACATCTGTATACATTACATAATGATCACCCCTAAAGTCTAGTTACCATCTGTCACCAGACAATTGACCCCCTTCACCAACCACCAGTCACCTTCCTATCTGAGAACAACTGATCTGTTCTCTGTATATATAAGTTTGTTTTTATTTTGTTTTTAGATTCCACATATGAGGGAAATCATAGGCATTTGTCTTTTTCCTTCTGAATTATTTCATTTAGCATAGCTCCCCCAAGATCAATGCATGTTACCACAAATGACAAGGTTTCCTTCTTTTTTTATGGCTGAGTAGTGTTCCATTGTGTATATATACCACGCCTTCTTTATCCGTTCATCCATCAGTGAACACTTAGGTTGTTTCTATATCTTGGCTACTGTAAATAATACTATAATAAAAATAGGGGTGCATATATATTTTTGAATTCATGTTTTTGTATTCTTCAGATAAATACACAGAAGTGGAATAGCTACATCATATGGTAGTTCTATTCTTACATTTTTAAGGGGTCTCCATACTGTTTTCCATAGTGGCTTCACCAATTTATATTCCCATCAGCAGTGTATGAGGGCTCTCTTTTCTCTGTATCCTCTCCAACACTTGTTTATAATAGCCATACGAACAGGAGTGAAATGATATCTTACTGTGGTTTTGATTTGCATTTCCCTAACAGTTAGTGATATTGAACATCTTTTCATGTGCTCTTTGATTACCTATGTCTTATGTGGGAAAATGTCTGTTCAGATCTTCTGTCAATTTTTTAATCAGATTGTTTGCTTTTATGTTGTTGAGTTGTATGTGTTCTTTATATATTTTGGATATTATCCCTTATCAAATATATGGTTTTCAAATATCTTCCATTCAGTAGGTTGCCTTTTCATTTTGATGATGGTTTTCTTCACAGTGCAGAAGTTTTTTAGTTTGATGTAGTCCTATTTGTTTATTTTTCCTTTTGTTTCCCTTTCATTTCATCAGTGTCTTATCGTTTTCAGTGTACATGTCTTTCATCTCCTTGGTTAAATTTATTCATAGACATTTTATTCTTTTTTACACAATTGTAAATGACATTGGTTTCTTCATTTCTTCCCAATAGTTTGTTATTACCATACAGAAATGCCACAGAGTTCTGTATATTGATTTTGTATCCTGTGACTTACTGGATGCATTTGTTAGTTATAACAATTTTTTTTTGGTGAGTTCTTTAGAGTCTTCTCTATATATTATCAATGACATCTACAGTGTCATCTACTTTTCCGATTTGGATGCTTTTTATTTCTTTTTCTTGCCTAATTGCTGTAGCAAGGACTTCCAAGTCTATGTTAAATAAAAGTGGCAAGAGTGGGCATCTTTATCTTTTTCCTGATCTTAGGAGAAAAGTTTTAGCTTTTTATTGTTTGGTATGATGTTAGCTGAAGGTTTGTCATATATGGACTTTATTATGTTGAGGTACATTCCCTCTGTACCTACTTTGTCGAGAGTTTTTATCATAAATGGATGTTGAATTTTGTCATATGTTTTTTCTACATCTATTGAGATAATCATGTGATTTTTATCCATCATTTTGTTAAGGTGGTGTAGCACATTGATTTCTGTGTGGATGCTGAACCATCTTTGCATCCATGGAATAAATCCCACTTGATTGTGGTGTATGATTCTTTTAATGTATTGTTGAATTCAGTTTCCTCCTAATATTGTGTTGAGGATTTTAGCATCTATATTTATCAAGGATATTGACCTTTAATTATCTTTTTTTGTGGTGTTCTTGTCTGGTTTTGGTATCAGGGTAATGCTGGCCTCTTGAGATGTATTTTGAAGTGTTCCCTCCTCTTCAATTTTTTGGAAAAGTTTGAGAAGGATAGGCATTCAGTCTTCTTCAAATGTTTGGCAGAACTCACCACTGAAGCTGTCTGATGTTGGACTTCTGTTTGCTGGGAGGTTTTTTATTATTGATTCAATCCCCTTACTAATAATTGGTCTATTAGGGTTTTCTATAATATAATTATTTGTATTTCTGTGGTATCAGTTGTAATATCTCCCCTTTCACTTATAATTTTACTTATTTGAGCCGTCTCTCTTTTTTAGCTAAAGGCTTGTTGAGTTTTACATTTCTTAAATATTTTTTCTTTGACATACTACACTAACTCATCTTTCATTGGCATAGAATAATTGAGTAATGAGTTAAAGAGAATAGATTTAGCTTGTCCATTTGGTGATCTGACATGGTCATCTATTTAGTACTAAAATACAGAAGACTTAAACATGCTTCTACGTTACTTCTGAGAGACTTCTGCCCCAAGGACTTAAGGAGCTTGCAAATTCCACTTCCTCCTGCCCTCACTAGCAGGATCAAGAATCCTAGCTCTACCTCAGTTAAATTCAGTGAAAGAAGGTGATTACCCACCCCAGCATTCTCTGTCACACATCACTCATAAAACCACTGGCACACTACTGGACCACCCACTCCCTAGGCTCAGCCCCACATTCTCAGCTACATTTTCCCATATTCCCTTTTTCTAAGCCCTTTCACCAAGGAATTAATATTGTCCCATCTACACGCCCTGCTTAAGCCTTTTGAAAATTTGGCTCCTATGAGAACTGGGGAGAGTGAGTGTAGGTGGATGTTGTGGCCAGGTTGTCATCAGTGGGTAACATGGCATAAAGAAAAAACAAGGTTCTTAAACCTAGACAGGTCTGGATTCAAATCATGCTATGTCTCATGTTACTATCTGAATAACTTGGACAAGTTATTCATGTATTCTGAGACTCCATTTGTTTTTTTAACTAATCAAAATGGGAATAAATATGCTGCTTCCACAAGATTGTTTTAAGGAGGATATGAAATAATAAATGGGAAGCCATAAAGTAAGAATTAGGTATTCAGTTCCCTCCCATGCCCTTGCTGTCAAGTATAAACCTGGAGGCACCAACTGTAGATAGTCATTGATTAAAAGCAATTGCTCGGGAGACTTCACATTCCTCAGGGCACTTGACTGTACACTTATTTAAAGTGTGTTTATTTATGTAAACCATACTTCACTGAAGCCAATTTCAAAAAGGGTGATGCTTGAAAACAAACTAAACTCAGAATATCTCTAGACCTCTCCTGCTACCTTCTTTTTCTAATGGATGCACATCCTCTTTTTTACAAGCACCCCTCTTTTCTCAACCAGAGAAAGGAGAGACTGGAGAGGAATTTATTAGCAAATTTCAAAGAGTAAAAAAGGGCTCTCTGAAACTGCTTAGACTCAGAATTATCTTATGACCGTTGCTATAGACCCTTATTTTCAAGGTGAAAAAAATGTTAGTGTGCCCTCAAGAATATCGTAGGTTGATTAGTGGCTCCTGGCTATTCTCCTCTTTCTACTCTGCAGTCAGTAGAGAGGTACCCTAGAATGAATAAGGCAGTGACTTCAATAAGTTTTACTAGTTGGTCATCACTCTGGAAAATATATAATATATTGATGACTCAGAAACAAATGAGTACATAATATTTCAAATGGTCCCTGTGTTAGAAAGACCCATAGTCTCCCTATTTTCCAGTATTCATGTGGAACACTTCAATGGTATCAAACAACAAAATGTTAAATGCATTCTATAAAACATGATACTGATTCCCTCTGATAAGGTTGGGGGTTTTCTTCCCCTACATTCAATCTGGCTGTTGGAACTTTGATTTCTTTTATATTTAATGGTGTGTGTGTATTTACCTTTTCTTTGAGATGAAATCTCTTTATAGCACTATTAACAAATTTTACTACACAACTGAGCTTCTCTATGTTTTCTTATGTTTAGAAAGATGCTGAATTTCATTGGCTCAAAGTGCTTATTTTTCAGTTGGAATTGTAAACCAGAGAAATTATTTTACAACAACAAATTTTTCATATTTTTAAATTTTTCTTGCCTAGAGGTACTCTATGATTTATTTCATTCCTCTTCTGGTTACATGATTTAAAGACACAATAGATAAAACACACTCTAATGCAGTTTTTTCTGTGCTTGCAGCTTTTATTTAATTTTTTTATATTACTAATCCAAGGCAATCTCCTTTTGGTTTTCAGTTCTCTAAGCTGTGAATAATCAGTATCTTAAACATTCTTCTGATAAAATAAGGTCTACATTTTCTATGCTACATTTTGGATAATTTGGATTTTATTCTATATTTTGTGTCCTATATTTTAGATAAGTTAACAGTGGATGTTGGAATGAGGTTGATAATAGTTGATTTTTCATGGTAAAAAGAAGTTATTAAGATCTCAATGGAGGCCAGTTTCCACTTCCTGTGTTGGCAAGTTTTCTGACTATATGAGTCAGGAACTCTGAACTATACTTTGATTATTTCTACCTACACTAATTCCATCCATTCATTAAGATAAATCTTAGGACTTCCCTGGTGGCACAGTGGTGGCGCAGCCTGCTGATGCAGGGGACACGGGTTCATGGCCCGGTCCGGGAGGATCCCACATGTCACGAGTGGCTGGGCCCGTGAGCCATGGCTGCTGAGCCTGCGGGTCCGGAGCCTGTGCTCTGCAACGGGAGAGGCCACAACAGTGAGAGGCCCGCATACCGCAAAAAAAAAAAAAAGATAAAGCTTAGATATTTTCTCCTTCATAAAACCTCCTCACTCTGGTCACAACTACTTTTTTCTCCATCTGCTTAACTCCCATAATCTTGTTTTTTTCATCCTGTATGGCACCCATCCTGATCTAAATTATAATATGGTTATTTGTCAACATGCAGAATCTCCCTCAGTAGGTTATAAAATTCTTTAGCAGCACAACAATCTCTAATCTACCATCTGATTCTTCACAGCATCAAGTATACTGATTTATATATATGTTACTAAATACATGTTCAGTGAATGGATAAATGGGTGAGTTAAGCATTTTAGGTAGTTTTTTTCTAATAAGGTGATATTTGTAAACATTTTTAAGAATAAAAAACATGACATTTCAAATTATCCTTGTAGCTTCAAATGCCTCTTAATTGTCCAGGCAAGTATAACCCACATATTAATTCCAGAACTTTCATGGCCCATTGTCAGTATGTCACATTTAAAGAAATGTGTGTCTGATTATTAACGCTGTGAAGAAAATTATAGAATTTTACTGTACCCTGAAGAGTGTCACAAGAGTTTTACACAGTACATCAGGTAACAGAGTTCCTAAAAATACTCTAGATATTTCTTTCCCATTCATGACTTCAACTAAGAACCTTTCATTTTCTCCATGGAGTTCTTTCACAATTAGGACTGCCAGACTACATAGTTCCAGAAGGTATGTGCGTGTCAATATCTATGGGAAAAATTCCACATGGAATTGTGCCATGTACCACCTGACCAGCCATATACAGCATCCCTGCAATCACACTACTCCCCATTCATTTATACCTTCTCTATATTATATTAGTTGTGCACAAAATCCTTACACATGACTCAGCCATCTGCAACCCCTGAGAAGTGCAGTTCCTTGGGTGATCAGCTTTTCTCTTGAGAATTGATGTCCCTGGCAATTCTAATGAATAAGGGTCTCTACCTAAAAGACAAAAGTCAATTATAAGCAAAATTCAACAAAAACATTCTAGATTTGCTTTCTGACCCTTAGCTGGAACAACTAATTCATTCATTTACTCAAAACCTGAAAACCTACTGGATGTAGGAAACTATACTGTCTAGTGAAAATAAAATATTAAATAATGTCCCTGATTTTAAGGAATTAAAGCTCAAGTATGGAAGCCAAACAAATAAATAGGCAATTATATGTGCTAAGTACTATTAAGAGAGTAGGTAGGTACTGATAAAGAAATATAGATGAATGAATTAATCAGGGCATGAAGGTCAGAGAAAGCATTTTGAAGAACTTTTATTCATTTATTTAACTAGTATTTATTAAGTCAGGTGCAGTACTAGGTTCTGGTACTACAAAGGTGAGTAAATCAAATCTGGTCCCTTCCGTATCTGACGGAAAGTTCGCTAAGTGAGCTTCTGTGAGGATTAGTAAGAGTTCAAGTTAAGAAGTCCGGACTTTATTCTGAGGGAAATGTGGAACTATTAATGGTTTTTAAGGTTGTGACTGGCAAAATCAGATTGGTATGATATGAAGATCATTTGGGATAGGGCAGGCAAAAATGTGAAAGACTGAAATCAAAAAAACAGAATACTATGGTAATAATTTCTCTGTAAAGTAAGCACAGCACTGGTGAAGAGGAAGAACTGAAGAGTGACTTCAGGAAGATGGGGAAGTAGGAGTTTTGTATAGTCATCCCCCCAAAAAACACTGATTTTGACAATTACCCACAGATGAAAGTATCTTTGTGGGAGTCTGGAGTCCCAGCAGAGAGGTTCCAGCACACCACTGGAGTGAAAAATCTGATACTAGATGCACTGAAGAGGGTAAGAACAGTTTCACTTCACTTGCATCACTCTGTGACCACAGAGGTACATCAGCTCAGTGCCAAGAAACTCCATTTGTCCCCAGTTTCTCCCATGAGGAAAAGTGAGAGCATAGTGAGTGAGTGAATACCCAGCTTCTCCAGCTGTGTAGGACACTGCAACAGAGGGCCATTTATTTCATTCCCCACCCAGACTACTGAGGTTATCTATATGACTGAGGGTCTGGTAGAGTCTAGGAGCATAACAGTCAGGACTGGGAAATCATTAAAGCGATATGGATCCTACTAACCACTTTTAACACTCCATCAAAAACCTGCCCATAAGCTCCTGGGGATGCCTCACCTGTGGACCCTCCCAACTGGCCCATGTACATCTCCAGTACTCCTTCAACCTCACCTACACACTCCCAACATGACTAGCTATCTGTCTGTGCCCATGTGGGCAGCAAGTAAAAGCCATTGCAAATGCAGAGCATGAGAAGAAAGTTGACCCAACTCTGCAGGATTGGGAGAAAGTACACAAATTTGAGCATTTCAGGACACTGCTCTAGGGAAAGCAAATACAAAGTTGTCAGCACTCAGCCTTGTTTTTCAGGATTGAGTCATAAAATTATAAGAATTCCTCCCAAAGAAGGAGCAAGAAATGTGGAGCAGACAAACCCATAGAAGAGATCTGAGAAGTCCCACAGTCGTTAGTAGGAAAGATTTTTGAAGGTATTTCTTTCCCAAAGCCAATAAATACTGTAGAAGGTGATTGCTTCTTGAAATGCAAGGACAGCAACACAAAACTTCAAGGAATAGGAAAAAATTAAGCAAGCATGACACCACCAAAAGAACACAATAATTTTCTAGGAACTGACCCTCCAAAAATGGAGGTCTACAATTTGTGTGATAAAAAATCATAATAGCTGTTTTAGGAAAGCTCATTGAACTATAAGAAAACACAGAAAGAAATTTCAACAAAATCAAGAAAATAATGCATGGGCAAAACAAGAAATTTAACAAAGAGAAAGATTATCATTAAAGAAAGAACCAAACAGAAATATTGGAGCTGAAGAATACAACAAATGATGTGAAAAATGCAATACAGAGCATCAATAGCAGAACTTATCAATTAGAAGACAGAATAAGCAAACTCAGAGACAGATCATTTGAATTTATCTAGTCAGAGAAGAAAGGAAAAAAGTGGAAGACTACATAAAGTATGGCACTCCATGAAGTAAAATAACATACACATTATGGGAAGGGATAGAGAGAGAAGGACAGAAAGCTTATTTAAAGAAATAATGGCTGAAAACTTCCCAAATCTGGGAGAGATATGAACACCCAGGTACATAAAACTCATAGGTCCCCAAACAGATTCAATCCAAAGATCTTCACCAAGACACATAATAATAAAACTATCAAAAATCAAATAGAAAAATTTAAAAAGCACCAAGAGAAAAGAAACTCATCACATACAAGGGAACCCCCACAGGCTGTCAGTGGACTTCTCAGCAGAAACATTGCAGGCTAAGAGAGAGAGTGAGATAATATATTCAAAGTGTTGAAAAAGAAAACTTCCAACCAAGAATACCCAGCAGAGCTGTCCTTCAGAAATGAAAGAGCGATCAAGACTTTCCCAATCAAACAAAAGTTGAAGGAGTTCGTCACCACAAGACATGCATTACAAGAAATGCTAAAAGGAGTTCTTTAAGCTGAAATGAAAACATGCTAACTGGTAACATGAAAAAATATAAAAATATAAACTCATTGGTAGAGGTAAGCATATAGTCAAATTCAAAATATTGTAACACTGTAATGATGGTGTGTAAATCTCTTAACTGTCGTACAATATATAGGTTAAAAGACAAAACTATTATGAATAACTTTAACTATAGAATTTGTTAATGAATATATAATATAAAATATGTAAATTATGACATCAAAAGCATAAAATGTGTGTAGGGGCCATAAAAAAGTAGTTTTTATATGCAATCAAAGTTAAGCTGTGATTAGCTTAAAATAGACTGTTATAACTATAAGATGTTTTATGTAAGCCTCATGATAACCACAAAGCAAAAACCTGTACTAGATGCACAAAAGATAAAGAGAAAGGAATCAAAGCATACCACCATGGAAAATCATCAAATCACAAAGAAAGATAGCAATGGAGGAAGAAGGGTACAAGGGAACTACAAAACAGCCAGAAAATAATTAATAAGATGGCAATGGTAAATCCTTAAGTATCAAAAATTACCTTAAATGTAAATGGATTATATCCTCCAATCAAAAGATATATGGTGACCAAATGGATGAAAAAACAAGACTCAACTGCCTACAAGAGACTCATTTCAGCTTTCAGGACACACATAGGCTCAAAATAAAGGAATGTTAAAAAAAAAATACATTCCATGCAAATGGAAACCATAAGAGAGCCAGAGGTAGTTATGCTTATATCGTACAAAATAGTCCTTAAGTCAAAAACTGTAAAAAGAGACAAAGTCATTTTATAATGACTAAGAGGTCAATTAATCAAGAAGATATAACAATTGTAAATATTTATGAACCCAACTTCAGAGCACCTAAATATATTAAGCACTAACGATCTGAAAGGAGAGGCAGACAGCAATGCAGTAATAGTAGGGGACACCAATACCCCACTTTCAACAAAGGATTTAAAATCCAGAGACAAAATCAATAAGGAAACATCGGATTTGAACTACACTTTGGAATAAATGGGCCTAACACACATATACAAGAATATTCTACCCAATGTCAACAGAATACACATTTTTCTCAAGCACAGATGGAAGATTCTCCAGGATAGATCTTGTGTTAGGTCACAAAACAAATCTTAACAAATTTAAGAAGGTTGAAATCATCAAATATCTTTTCTTACCAAAATGGTATGAATCTAGAAATTACTAATAGAAGGAAAAGTGGAAAATTCACAAACATGTGGAAATCAATACATTCCTAAGTGGCTAATGGGTCAAAGAAGAAATAAAAACATCTTGAATGAAGCAAAAAGGGAAATGCAACATACCAAAGCTTATGAGATGCAGCAAAAACAGTTCTAAAAAAGAAATTTATAGAAATAAGTACATTAAGAAAAAAAGAAAGGTCTCAAAAAAAACCCACCCAATTTTACACCTCAAAAAACTAGGAAAAGAAAAAACTAAATCCAATGTTAGCAGAAGGAAGAAAATAACAAAGATCTGAACAGAAATAAGTGAAATAGAAACCAGAAAAACAATAGAAGAGATCAATGAACCTAATAGCTAGTTTTTTGAAAAGGTAAACAAAATTGAAAAACTATTAACTAGACTAACCAAAAGAAAGGGAGAAGAAACAATGAATAAAATAAGAAATAAAAGATGAAGAATTATAAATGATGCCCCAGAAATAGAAAGGATATTAAGAGACTACTATGAAAACTTAAATGCAACAAGTTGGATAACCTGGAAGACTTCCTAGAAACATATAACCTACCAAGTCTGAATTATGAAGAAATAGAAAAATCTGATCAGACTAATAATGAGTAATGAAATTGAAGCAATAATCAAAAATCTTCCAACAAAGAAAAACCCAGGAACAGATGGCTTCATGGGTGTATGCTACAAAAATTTTAAAAATTAAGACCAATTCTTCTCAAACTCTTCAAAAAAAAATTGAAGAAAAGACCCCCCCACACCCCACACCAAGCTTATTATATGAGGCCAGCATTACCTTGATACCAAAAACAAGCAAGGACACTGGAAGAAAAGAGAAAAACATACCAAAATCTCTGATGAACACAATGCAAAAATCCTTAACGAAATACTAACAAACCAAATTCAACAGCACACTAAGAAGTTAATCAAATGAGATTTATCCTTGAGATGCAAACATGTTTCATCACATGCAAATCTCAGTATATGTGATACATCACATTAACAGAATGGGCAAAAATTATATGATTTTCTCAATAGATGCAGAAAAAGTAGTTGACAATATTCAACACTTTTATCAAAAAAAAAACAAAGATAAATGCAGACGAGGATGTGAAGAAAAGGGAACCCTTGTACACTGTTGGTTGGAATGTAAGCTGGTACAGTCATTATGGAAAACAGCATAAGGTTACTCAAAAAATTAAAACTAGATCTACTGTATGATCCAGCAGTCCCACATCTGAAGGGAACACTCAAAGGAAATGAAATCAGTATCTCAAAGAGAGACCTGCACTCACATGTTCACTGAACCATTATTCACAATACCCAATACATGAAAACAGCCTAAGTGTCCACTAATAGATTGATAGATAAAGAAAATACACACACACACACACACACACACACACACAATGGAATATTTTTCAGTCTTAAGGAAGAAGGAAATCCTGCCATTTGTGAGAACATGGATATACCTGGAAGGCATTATGCTAGGTGAAATAAGCCAAACACAGAAACATAAATACTGTATAATCTTATTTATGTATGGCATCCGAAAAAAGGAAAAAGTGAATTCATAGAAACAGAATAGAATGGGGGTATCAGAAATGGGGAGATGTTGGTCAAAGGGCACAAACTTTCAGTTATTAGATAAATAGATTCTGGGGATCTAATTTATACCGTGGTGACTATAGTTAATTATATCGTACCGTATACTTAAAATTTGTTAACAGAGCAGATCTTAAGTGGTCTCACCACACACACACGTACAAAAAGGTAACTGTGAGGTGATAGATGTATTAATTAAATTCATTGTGGTAATCATTTCACAGCATATACATATATCAAGTCAAATCAATCATCAAGATGTACACTTTAAATATACACAGTTTAATTTGTCAACTTACCTCAATAAAGCTGGGGTGGGATGGGGAGAGATATAGAATTGAGAAGACTAGGTGATTGGGTATGAGAGGTTAGAAAGAGAGGAGCCAGGATTACTAGCGGTTTGGGCCATGTCATTTACTGAGGAGGTGAACACATGATAAGAGCAGCTTTAATAGGAAGCTAGTGAGTTTAGTTTCAGATAGGTTTGAAATACCAATGAGGCCTTCCTAATGGGAAAGTCAATTAGAATTTGGTTATATAGGCTGGAGATAAGTATTTTGGATTCAGTGTTATACTGCTGGCTGTTCATTAAAACTTTAATTCTATTTCTTAGATATTCAACTACATACACTTCATGGCTTTTTTTTTTCCCCCAGTCAGTTGTGGCAATGTGACTAGATCTGACCAATAGGACACGAGTGTATTCAATGTGTGTCATTCCTGAACCAAGGCTTTTAAGGAGCTGGTATGCCTTCTCTATGTTCTCTTTCCCCTTTAGCAGATTGGGAGCAAACAGTGACAAGATCCTAGGGGATATTGGATTCACAAGATTGAAGCATTTGAGTTCTTGAATTTTCATATACAAAAAAAAATCTTCCCACCCACCAGGAATACTCACTTTGGACTACTATATGAGAAAGCAACACTATTGTGTTTGAGCCCTACATTTTGTAGCTTTTTAGCTTACCTTAATAAATACAGGTAGTGACAGAAAGAGTAAATTTGGTGAGATGACCCAGGGTGTACAGAGCAGTGAGAGAAGTTGCCAAGGAAACCCCCGAGAAAGATTTACATTTAAGGGATGACGGGAGGAAGATGAACCTGTGAGGGAGACAGGAGGATCAAGTAGAAAGACAAGAAAATTCAGAAAACTGTAAGCTCAAAGAATCCAAGGACAGAGCATCAGCTGTGCTCTGTAGTCCACATGCATGAGCAGAGGAAGGCAGCACTGGTCTACAGTCAAGGTTCTACTGGGAGAATAATGGGAAGAAAGAGAGAAAGTAAATATTTGAGGTGATGAAGAATAGGATGAATTAGGAAAGAAAATACAGTCTTAGAGAGGAAATAAATAGGAGAACAGCAGAAAAATCAGGATTGGTTAAAGAATGGGTGTCATAAAAGTAACAATGTAAGAGAAATCAACAGGGATTGATTTTAGATTACGATGGTAGAAGTGCAGCAGTTCTAGGTGACAATTATGTCTAGGGTATAGTCATGGGAGAAGACAGCTAAAGAGGTAGATAGCTGAGATGAAGACCAGTGGAGGTGAGGAAGCCATGGCTTTGGATAAGTGTTTCCCCTGGAAGCTGAGTTGAGCCATGCTGATAATTTGACTTGGGTAGAGTACAAAGAAGAATGTATTCCTTAGCCCATTAGTTTATCATAATGGATGAGACACTTTATCTCATGGGCTGGCTTTCCTAAGTTCAAATCCTTGTTTTCAACTTAACTAATTGCATCCTTTTGGGCAAGTTACTTACCTCTGTCAGTTTTTCCTCTATAAAGTGGGCATAATAATAATAGTACTTATCTCAAGGGTTAACATTCCTAGAACAAAGTTTGTTCACAGAGTAAGCTCTAAAAAACCTTAGCTACTATTATTATTTCAATTTATATTATAATGATATTATTAAAACGTGTTTGGATTTTGTAAGTTTCTGTTGCTTACCAAAAGTAAACAAGGGAGATCATACACAGCTCAGTTCCCACCATTATAAGTGTGGTGAGGACTAGAGAATATATTATGAATTACAATGGCAAGCCTATGCCTCATAACAAGAAGTAAAGGCTTAATTTTGGCTTCATGGAAAACCTTTAATTTAGGATGCAAGGGCCATATATATATGTTATATTCTTAGGCTGAGTATTGATTCAGTCTTTTGGTGCAGAAGTGTCACAACTAAGAATTTTCTCAGAGCCTCTGTTGATTCAATTTCTAACACCAGTGATGAAATTAACTACGTTATTTGGCTTTGGGTTATTATCACTAAGTGAAAAACTAGCTCATGAGCCAATAACAGGAATGGCTCATGAGTCCTTTGATTTTCCATCAGGCAGGATGACTCAACTGTTTCAACCTTTGCCATGTTTAGATCTTTATAGCTCTGTACTAACTAGCTGAAGTGGCTTTGGCCCAACACAGTCTAATAGGAAAGGGCCAGCTAAGAGTAAAAAATACCCCTAACAATTCCAAATGAATTAAAAGTAAATAGATTGACAACACTATCCTTTCCACCAGCTAATTCAAAGCTTGTGTTCATCTGATTCAAATGGAGTCAAATTCATCTAATTCCCCTGACCTCCTAACACAACTGCATTCCAAAGGCTGAGTGCTTGGTGATCTTTTCCAATTACCTTGCTTTTTGTTAAAAAAGGAGGGGGAGGGGCTTATGTCTGACAAAATAGAATTACTATTTATTTTTCAAAAAATATGATTTTTAAAAAATCATACTGCTCTACTTATTCTCAGAGAGGCAACAGTAGGGATGGCTAAAAGGCCTATTCAAATGACTACAGAAATTTTATTTTGCAGAAATACTCATAAGCAAATACAAGGGATCATATCAAATTAACTAAGAGGTCTCTGCTTAAAGTAGTTCATTACTGATAACCATACATTTTGATACTCATGTCTTAAGTTATTTTTATGACTTGGGGTGGAGGGTGGGGGCAACTGTCAGTGGTCCTCACATAATCTTGTGTGTGTGTGTGCATGTGTGTGTGTATGTGTATGTTCATTGGTTGAGTTATAGGCCATCCCTAACTTTTATGCAAAATGCATTTTAAACATCCCATTCTACTGTTGAAATGTGAGAAAGTCAACTTGATTGTGTATGTGTGTTGGGGGCAAGGGCATAGGACAGGGATGATTGGAGAGGGGCTGGGGATGTTCCATTTGAAAAAAGAAATAAGAATCCTTAATTTTTTCTGGGTTCTTAGATATGATCATCAAGGATATATTGCCAGTACTACATTCATGTTCTTCTAATTATTTTACTTTCTGAAGTCCAATGTGTCTTCAAATGAAAATGAAGCCTTGCTACTTCTACTATACCTAATGATGTTTCCATCCTTCTTCCACATATAATAAGTTCATGACACCTAGAGGTTTAATTTCTAGTATCAAATGTTTTATTTTTCCACTCCTTTTTCATTTTTTAATTTATTGAAGTATAATTGATTTACAATGTTGTGTTAGTTGCTGTACAGCAAAGTGACTGAGTTATGTATACACACACACACACACATACACATATATATATACTTTTAAAATTCTTTCCCATTATGGTTTATTACAGGATATTGAATATAGTTCCCTGTGTTATGCAGTAGGACCTTGTTTTTCATCCATTCTATATGTAATAGTTTGCATCTGCTAATCCCAAACTCCCAATTCACCACCCCACCCCCTGGCAACTACAAGTCTGTTCTGTCTGTGAGTCTGTTTCTGTTTTGTAAATAAGTTCATTTGTATAATTATTTTAGATTGCACATATCAGTGATATCGTATGATATTTGTCTTTCTCTTTCTGACTTACTTCACTTTGTATGATAATCTCTAGGTCCATCCATGTTGCTGCAAATGGCATTATTTCATTCGCTTTTATGGCTAAGTAGTATTCCATTGTGTATATATATATATATATATATATATACACAACATATTTTCCATTCATCTATTTTCCACTCCCTTTTTAAATTAATAAGATCAAAATGCAGGATAATAATCAATTGCACAGTCATTGCTGAACAAACAAAATGGTGAGATTCCAAAGTTGAACTATTTGGAGTCAGCCAATGTCATCATGGGAGAGCCCAAAATATTTGTTCCACCAGGGATGGAAAGAGCAAAGATTTGGCATATGAAAGGTCTTTTACAAATATAAGATACAAAAAACACAGGTTATTTGAAAGTTAGTTATCTGAAAGTCAAAACATTTGTGAAAATGCTATATCATAATCTATTTATTTTTTAAAAAAACTCCTATATTTCAACATATGCTTTAATTTGCTTTCTTTATTATTTCCCACTTTATTGAAGTATGTTCCACATGTGCTTTAATCTTTTTCTTTAGTATTTCCACACTGGAATCTCTGATAGTTGGAATTAAAGACAGTGACTTTGTGCTACTTTAGCCCCATCAGGATCATGGGTTCTATTTGCTTCTTTATTCCCAATAATAGTCAAGTCAGTGATGGGTCACCCTACACTGACCATTTGGCTGGAACATGATATTATGTTGTTCAGAGTTTGGGACTTTGGTCTTACTATATTGTTATTTATCAACTCTGCCGTTGATACTCTAACCCTTTCCCCTCTTTCTTCACTTATTGCATCTGTTTTTTTGGACTCTGAACAGTGTTTGTGGGTTATCTTCATGGACTCAGTAGGATTCTATTCGTGCCTGCTTTGGCTAACCAACTGAATGTAGCTGCTACTTGGACCTCAAAATATGTCTGCTTTTCCCTTTGGTTCTCTTGGATGTGACCTCTGACCTCTTTGGCTAGAGATGTTCTAAATCCCCTATTGTCTAGGTGAACTTCTATCCTGATTTGTCATGGCCTAAACTTTCCCAATGTGACAGACATTTAAGAGCTTCTCCTTTATAAAACATAGACTATATATAGATATTTAAATAAAATAACATTTACCTTTCACAAAAATGGATCACTCTAATTTTTATATGGCAGCCTACACACCCTAACTAGATTTAGACAAGTGTAGACTTAATCCAAAGTAAGATAGCTAGTAACATGAATATCCATGTAACCAATAGAAATCCAGCTATATAAGTAGTTGTTTTGATAAGAGCATCATCAACGATGATTGCATCTTTGAGAACTAATTGTTTCGTATTTTGCAGCTATACTGTTCTTAGAAATGAATGGTACTAGGCAGGAAGAAGTGATGCAGTTAAGAAAACTAGTGCAGGGAAGTACAACAGTTAAGAACACAGACTCTGGATTCAAACTACCTATGTCAATGTCTTTACTTAGATACTGTGCTTTAGTAACTTTAGGAAAGTTGCTTTGTCTCTCTATTCTTGTTTCTTCATCTAAACCTCATAGTGTCTTTGTGAGTATTAAAAGAGATAAAAGATGTAAGTTGCTTAAATTTATGACAAGCACAAAGTAAGAGCTCAGTATTAAAAACAACTAACATTTTCTGAGCACTTATTCTGAGTCAGGTACTATTCTATGCACTTTTCATATTTTAATTCAGTTAATTCTCATAATGATCCTATAAAATTGGTGCTGTTATTCCTACATTAGAGATGATAACCCTTAGGCACAGAGAGGCTAGTTAACTTGTGTACATGATAGAAGTGGATATTTAACCTCTGCCTATGCTTCCTGAATCCACAGTCTTAACTGTTCCACGATACTGACCATTGACTAATGTTGTCTTTATTATTCCAATTTCTAGATCTCCATTTCTGGAAAAAATAAATTTCTAAATTCTCTGCAATCTAGTTTCATTACATTTTGGGGGTCTCCATACCTTAGTTAGAATAGCATCTTCCTCATTGAATTTCACCCTTCTCTTGCCTAACTCACCAACTTCCTTCTCTTTGGTTTCTACTTGTACCATAGATACTATACAAATTCAAGTCTTGTTTGAGGAGGGTCAGTACTACTTAATGAGTGAAGCAGTAAGCCCCTTGATAGCAGGAACATAAGAACCACCAGTGCTGTGCTGAGAACACATTATGGGCCCCATAATATTTTCGGATGGATGCTTACATAACTAATGACTTGAGTTTATTTTAAATACAGTGTAAGAGGTTTGAAGCCTCTTATGAATACGGAAAGGTTATCCCAATGAATTATTTAGTATATCTTCTGATGAGGTTCATAGAGATTCTAGCTTTTCCTAATTGCTGCTCTGGTTAAGCAATAAAGAACAAACTGAGGGCTTCCCTGGTGGCGCAGTGGTTGAGAATCCACCCGCCAATGCAGGGGACACAGGTTCGTGTCCCGGTCCGGGAAGATCCCACATGCCGCGGAGCGGCTAGGCCCGTGAGCCATGGCCGCTGAGCCTGCGCGTCCGGAGCCTGTGCTCCGCAACGGGAGAGGCCACAGCAGTGAGAGGCCCCGCGTACCGCAAAAAAAAAAAAAAAAAAAAGAACAAACTGATCTTTATGTAATGGCATGAATATGAATTCAGTCATGCCTAGAATACTATCCCAACCCTTGCTCTTATTCTGCCCCTTAGCTGCGAAAGGAACCCAGAAAGTAGATATTCCAGGAATTCTGACAATGTAAATTATTCCAGTCTCCCAGAAGGGCCTGCTGGCACAATGAGGTCATACAAACTCAGGCTGTGCATTCTGTTGCTCGCTTACTAGACTGTCTTTAATTCCCAAAAAAAGTCAGTTATGCATAAAGAACAATTCAGCTGAAACTGGAGCATTTTCACTGATAACAGCACTTCAGGGTGACAAGCCAGAGAGGTCTGTAGTTTCCTAGCACCAGAACTGGGTGTTACAGAACTTTCTCTTACCTACTGATAGTTCAGCTGTACCATTTTTATTAGTGATAAAGGAACGGATCATCATGTGTGTTGAACAATCTGAATGTAATAATCTTTTAGATGATTTCTACTTGTGATGCCATCTTGACAGTGTGAATAGGACTGAAATCTCAGGTTTTTTCTTAGTGAGGAGTTCTCTTTTTAGCTTTTTATCAAACCAAGGGACAGAAGAGCAATGGCTTTTCTCTGACAGATATGAGGCATTTCTTCTAGAAGAAAATATAAGTGGAGGACTATAGTCTATTTTTTCTTTTTTTTTAATTGAAGTATAGTTTATTTACAATGTGTTAATTACTGCTGTACAGCAAAGTGACTGTTATACATATATATACACATTCTTTTTCATATTCTTTTCCTTTATGGTTTATCACAGGATATTGAATATTGTTCCCTGTGCTATACAGTAGAACCTTGTTGTTTATCCATTCTATACATACCAGCTTGCACCTGCTAATCCCAAACTCCCAATCCATCCCTCTCCCACACCCCTACCCCTCGGCAACCACCAGTCTATTCTCTATGTCCATGATTCTGTTTCTGTCTCATAGATAGGTTCATTTGTGTCATATTTTAAATTCCACATATAAGTGATATCATATGATATTTGGCTTTCTCTTTCTGACTGACTTCACTTAGTATGATAATCTCTAGTTGCATCCATGTTGCTGCAAATGGCATTTCATTCTTTTTTATGACTGAGTTGTATTTCATTGTATATATGTACTAAATCTTCTTTATCCATCCATTCATCTGTTGATGGACATTTATGTTGTTTCAATGTCTTGGCTATTGTGACTAGCGCTGCTATGGACATAGGGATGCATGTTTTTTTTTGTATTATAGTTTTGTCTATGATATATGCTCAGGAGTGAGACTGCTGGATCATATGCTAATTCTATTTTTAGTTTTCTGAGAAACCTCCATGCTGTTTTCCACAATGGCTGCACCAACTTACATTCCCACCAGATTTCTCCATATCTACAGGCAATTTTAATACAAGAAGCTCAATGAAATTGGAAGTGCCCCCTTCTCTATTAAGCATCCTATCTCCTAAATATCACTAGTCCTATTTGTATGTGGTAAAAGCAAGGTTCAGCAATATTCAAGGTCAAGATATATATGAGTAAAATGACTCACTTTAAAACAAATATAGGGTACCTCTGCTTATTAGAAGGTAAATTATAGGACTTACTAGTAAATAGCCAGTAATGCTGGAACTTTTATAAAGTGGGAAAAAAATTCTCCCACGACTTATCCCAAAATCAATAGACATTATATTATTTAGTGATAAATGTGTTGCCAGATTTTGTAAAATATAAATTAAGTCATAATCCCCAGAGAGAAGACATGGGAAAACAATTTCTCTATTCAGAGTTTTTAAATAACAGAAAATAGTAGGGCCTTTGCTAATTCTAGTAGATAAATTTCTTAGAAGTATTATACATGTGACTGGATACCTAGAAGAAAAGTGGTCAGAAGACTACAAACCCAGACTTAGACTTCTATTACATGTGTGCAGATAGGAGTTGGTAGGTTCATTAAGTCATATGAAATTTGTCTTGTATATGAGATTGACTAGACTGGGGAAAATATTTGTCCTTTGGGGAGAAAGAATTGTATATACCATCTGATACTAATTGAAACCAAAGTCACAAGCCCAGCCTCTTATCAAAGCTGCTCTTTCAAGAGAACATATTAAAAGGAGTCTAAAACATTAAATATGAAGTCATTGATTTCCCAGAGTAAGATCTCTTTAGAGAGAGAATTTAAGAGCTAGGAGAATTATAAAATTTCCATATTTACGTTTAAGTCTCCAATTTAGGCTTTGAGACTGGATAGTCTTGGAGAGAATCTGAAATTCACCACTTTCCAGCCATATGGCCTTAGGAAAATTACCTAATTTCCTTAAAACTCAATTTTATCATCTATACAATGGGAATAATGATCCAGTTTACTTCTATTCCCACTCTGCCAAGTGTAAAGAGTATATGACATAATGTCAGTAAAGATCGGCATGATATCTACTATATAGTAAGTTTGCTATAAATGTTAACCCCCTTATAATCCACCTTCACCCCCTTACCTATATTAGATAGAACTCTTTCCCTTGTCAGTAGCAGAAACCAGGACTGGGATTCAGTCATGATGCACAGGTCCAGTGGTACCTGGATTTTTGCTATCAGCTTCTCTTCTGACTCATTGGTGATTGGTGCACCCGCTAGATTATTGGTTAAATATGTTGAATGTTGCCCCCTGGCAGAAACCTAATTTAAAGTAGCCTAAGCAGAAAAAGAAATGTTTTGACTTTCATAACAGTGAAAGGGAGGAGTGGATCTATCATCTGGCAAAGTTTGTTCCAGGGACACAAATGATATCATGACTCCCTTCCCTTTCTCCATCTGTTTGTTCTGCCTTTCCTTGTATTAGTGATGAGAATGGCCATTGAATGCCCCAAGCCCATATAATCACAACATCCAATGCAGTTTAATAACTATGCTGGAATGAAAGTATGGCCACTTGCTTATATATAAATATCAAGACAGAAATCTTATTTGCTAGTTTTGATTTATATGCTACTTCTTATAGAGGAGGCTGGTTGGTGGAGTATGTTGACTTACAACTCCATTAATATCACATGGAATACAGGAGGGACACTTACCCAAATGTTACTAAAGGGGCTTAAGTGATGCTGGCAACAAAAACAAGACAAAAACAAATAGATAAAATAGGTGTTTAACCACTCTAACATATTCTAGAACAGAAGAGTTATTCCTTGTAAAATGTGATCTGGGCCATCCTTAAAACCAAAGACACACCAATTTGCTTTTGTGCCATGTATAAAACTAATACTTTTGTACAAAGCTATAAAACTTTTGTGCCATTAGTGTGAAACTAGTATCAGTTTTACACTTAGAGTGATAATATTTCAAGAATATATTAGGAGCAGCAGTCACAGTGAGTACAGTTTAGTATGAGGATCTCATGGAAGTTAGGAATTCAAGATTACAGTAGTACTGGACTTGAGTGAAGAGCACATTGTTAACTTTTCTAAAATTGCAGTGAATGATAAATTGATTCATACTTCTATTTTTATAAACACTACCTTTAACAACATGTTTTTAATAGAAAAGGGAATAATTAATAGGTTGGATTGTGTGCTTTATTGCAGCTTGGTTTCCCCATCTATAGAGAAATACACCTGCTTATGCTACCTAGTACAATCAGAGGGGCAATGTAGACTGAGGGCTACAGGGCCAGAAGGAGACCAATGAGACATCAGAGCATAATATAGTGACCTACTGTCCTACTAAAGCTTTGTACTCAGAGGAAAGTCATGGCTCCAGGAGACAGATAACCAACAAATGACTTAAGCATCATAAGATACATTTTAGCCAACACAAGAGAAAAATAAGAGTTTAGGATTATTAAAAGTCTGGAGACTTTTTTTTCCTCTGGGACATTTTGGAAGTTTGAGATGATGAGGGGCCCACAAGGGTGTAGAAATAATGGATAAACATTGAGAAGGAAGAAAAAGAATGGCCTGGTATCATGAACCCATGAGTTCATAAAACATTGCCTTTTCTTCTCAGTTCTCTAGGTCCTATCATGCAGCATTTGAGCAGTAACCCCAATAAAATCTATAAGGCTAGGAAATTTATTTTAGTACATAATGTTTTCAACATTGAATAATATTCCATTTTCTATTGTTGAAGAGTTCAGCTTCTTTTACTAATTAGATCATAATCTTATGAGGGCATGGGCTGTGTTATATGTGCTTGTGTTTAGGTACTCCAGAGCACCCAACAGTACATGATTTCTATAACAGTTTCTTAAAAAATGTCCACTGAATTATGCAAATATTATTGAAGAATTAATACTATTGGGCAGTTGCAGAGATAATACAGATGCTAAAAACATCATAAATATGAACATATGAATATAAATATAATAGAGACTTTAAAAGGAAGCCATGATATGTACTTTAAAATTATTTCTTTTGAGTGAGAAGCATTTGTCTAAACATGTAGGCTATTTACTATGAATAAGTATCACAATACTAAATATTGATTAATACTATCAGCATGACTAAGCTTTTTTATACAGATCTACTTTATTCCTCTAAGAGTCACTTTTATGACAAATGAAATAAGGTAGTGACAAACACCACAAGTGTTATACTTATTTAAACATTCAAAAAAGAATGGAAACCAGAACTCTTATTCTTAATTGTTTAATTATTACAATGTTAAATTTTAATGAATTACTGGCAAACCTAATATTGATTTAAAGCTCCCATTTATTATACCACTATTTCTACTAGGAAGAACATAACGTACTCAAACGTGTCTTATGTTATAATGAAGAATCCTATTTGGTCAGATTCCAACAGAGTATAAAATATTGCCAGAATTCTCCTTGCTATTAAAATGTGTGCACCCTGAAGTGGGCAAAATAAATGAAAACTGAATCAAGGAAGTTGTAGAACATGTGAAAATATGTAGCTTGGTAGTACATTAAGCTTTGAATCTCCCTCCTAAAATATGTGGAAAATTGTTATCAACATATAGGAATCAAGGATGTTATTTTATTATTATAATTTCATTGATTTGTGGTTTGTGGGTTTAGGCTTTCCTGATGCTCAAAGTAAAAAAAAAGAAAAGAAAAGAAAACACAGGAAAAATAATTCTGACGTGCTGCAGTAGAGTTGCATAATTGTGTACTGGTGCAGTTTCATGGATTTATAGCATCCACATCATGGAAACCATAGCAACAGCTTTCTTGGTAGCACTGAAATTTCAAGACCCTGATGCCACGGCTCCATTTAAACCAATGTAGGAGAATTTATTTATTTTTAAAATAGATACATAAATCATTTAAATAACCCACAGAATGAAGGCTGATAATCTCCGTCTTTAGTTTTCATTCAGTTTTAATCCATAGTATCTGTGTTTTAAGGACTCATCAGATTCAGGCTGTATTGTGTGCCCATTCTACCACCTCCCCAGGTTCCTCACATCCCTATGGTCCTGTATCCAGACTCTAGGCAAAGTAGCAAGGGTTAGCAATGTTGTTCATGTGTGAGATCTTTCTATCATCACCACCACCACCACCACTAGTACTCTTTCATTACCTGTTGAGCTTGCAAATCTCTCTTGGTCCTCAAATTGGCTGTAATCAAAGGAGAGTGGTTATAAGAGAGATGGGAAGAGAGTATTTAAACAAAGGATTCCACTTGAGAATGCCCAAAAGTGTATATCAATTACAATTCTATGCCAAATGCATAGAATTTCATGAATTGTTAATATGGGTTAATTGTCTGAATATAAATGGAAGCTCTCACAGTCTCCCCTAGGGGAAGTTCGTTCATTCCCAGGTTTAAGGGCCTATAAAAATACCATTAAGATTTTTTTATTAACATGGTTTTTATACACTGTTCCCTTTGTCTGGAAAATCCACGTCTTAACAGTTCTTCCTGTCCTGTCCTTCTCACTCAACCCCCTTTTTATCACGTGCTATCTCCTCCATGTTCCATCTGTGACTCCACCTTACTTATCCCTGTGCTATGCTTCCATTTGTCATGGCTTTTATAAGTATATAACTTATTCTACACATTTGTCTCCAGTTAGACTGAAAGATCCTTTAGGGTAACGGTCTTATTTGCTGCTTCTTTATAGCACCTTATTCTGAACTAATCAGAGCCCCAAATTGCAGATTTTGTTAGCAATGTGGTTCCCAAGTACCTGTTCTCAGTTAAGGCTGGATTGAGAGATTTTTAGAAAGACAGATTTCTGGACCCTATCTTTAGATATTCTAATTTAGACGATTGAAAGTATGTAAGAATTATGCAATTTTTTAAAGATATCTCAGCTTTTAGCCTCTGAAATTATATTGGTGGAACAGATGTCCCAAAGATTCCTGTCCTGGATATCCCACATTTAAACTCAAAATCAAATATATATTTAGCCAAAGTTAAGCTGTGAGGAAAGTTGGGTAATGGGAGCTATTCTGGTAATCCCAAATCTCTTCATCTCCTAAATTTCCTCCTTATTCCCTGAAATAGTTAAGGACAAGAGGATCTAGAGCAGATATGGATGTGATCAACAGAGACTTAACTCTGCCCCAATGTATCTTCATGTCTGTAATTCATGCCATTTCTAACTTTAAGATTTGTGTTTTAAAAATTTGTAAATCAAATGGGATATTCAAATATTTCAAGTCTAAATATGCATTTTTAAATTTTACTTGATCAAATAAAACTTTTGTGTTTATAATTTATCTCTAACTTTATCATTAAAATTAAGATTTTTATTTATACAAGTAAAATTATCTAGAAGTTATCTACTATAACAGAGTTTCCATCTGGGATTATTTTCCTTTTGCCTCATAATCACCTTAAGAATTCTCAGTTTGGGTCTGCCGATAACATAGTCTCAGTTTTGTTAATATTTGTTTTGCTTTCTGATCTGAAAATATGTTTGATTTCATTCTTTAAGGGTATAATCACTAGGTAGAGAATTCTAGCTCATGACTTTCTATTAATTACTTTCTATTAGCTTAAAAATACTTAAAGGTATTTTTCTGTTGTTCTTCTAGCTTCCAATGGTAGTAGAAAGAAATTAGTTATCAATCTGTCATATCTTTGAAGGCAACTTTTCTTCTAGTTGCTTTTAAGATTTTTCATTGTCTAGTTTTCAAATTTTTCTCTAATATGTCTCTGTGTACTTTGTGCACACATGCTTGAACCCACGTATTATGTATTTTAAAATATATCCTCCTCAAATCTGTGAATTTATGTACTTACCAGTTATCGGAAGTTCTTAGCCATTATCTCTTCAAATATTGCTCTGCCTTCTCTCTCTCCTCATTTACTTGGACTCAGATGTATCTTACACCTTCCAACTGTATCAAGTATAGCACTTACCATTCTTCTGTATTTTTCATCTTTACTTTCAGTACTTAATTGTAGATAATTTCTTTAACCTATTTTCCAGCTCACAAATACATTTTCAGCTTATCAATCTGTTGCTAAATCCATTCATTCATTTTTAATTTGTTAGTAATTTCTATAATTTCTACTTGGTTCTTTCTCAGTGCTTTAATGTTACTTGTATTAGTTTCCAATTCCTTGTTGATGTTTTTCAAGTATGACTTTAATCTCAGAAATAGAGATGTTGTTTTCAGTCTGTATCTGATCACCCTATTATCTGAAGTCTCTAGTTATTTTCTCTTGTTTCTGGATAATTTTGCCTTGTCACCAGGTATGATTTATAGTATTTTCTTAATATATTATTAGAAAAATATTTTCAGAAATAACTTCAAATCTAGGATGACGATGGCTTCCTTGAGGGAGGATTTTGCCTGTTTTTTGCAGGGCATCTCAGGCAGTAACATTCTCAGGACCAAAAGCTGAGAATTTTCTAGTTCAACTAGATGACTAGCCAGAGTGTAGTCATGCCACCATTTCAAAAAACAGCTCTTCAGAGTCCCAATCCAGAGCAGGACTGACTGGAGCTTCTGCTGTTGGTGGGCACCAAACTCCAAACCTCATTTCCTCTGCCCCACAAAAACACGAAGATATTCAGCCACTCAGCAACTTTCCAAAAATTACTAAATGGTCTCAGGGCAAAAGCCCTGGGTGGCAGAGAGTGTTATAAATAAAAGTTCTTCCCCTTTCACCTAATCCCCATAAGCTCAGACTCAGCCCCATACACCCTACTTCTCTTGCCCTTCACCAGAAACTGTCTCTGATTTGCCTTTTCTAGATGGGCATTTTCCCCTGAGGCAAAAAGAGTTCTGGCTCAACTCTGAGGTGTAGTTCTCTTCCTATTTTTAGTCTGGCAATTTTTCAGTCTCTTGTTAGGTCTCTGAACTTTTTAGAAGGCGATTGTTGTCAAGCCATTTTAGTTGTCATCACCAGGAACATTGATCCTATTTACCAGGACTGTTATGACTAGATGCTTTGATGATATGTTGCTATTTACTAATAGTCGTTTTTCATTTTATGTTGGTTCATGGTTTCTCTTTCCCTAGTTCTTTCAGTTTGCTCAAATTGTTACTCATTTCCTTTTTCATTTCTTAATTTGAAAGTTTCATTAAGTTTTCCATTGGACTAACTATTGTGTTCTTTTCCCAATACTCATTATCAAACACATATTTCTTTACTATTATATACAATCAAGATTTCCAAAACATTTCCAACCAATGTTTCTGCTAATAATTTGCCACTTTTAAATATTTTTACCTCCGCATTTTCCTCCTCTGTGACATAGATGAGATCTTTGGGATTCTTTTACTTGTTCTCTCTTTTTCAAACACCACTCATTCTCTCTTCCATATGCTAAGTTTTGCTGATGTAGCTGAGTAATATTAAGATTTTTTATTTACAGTGAGCTTCTTATATTTAAAAAAATAATTATTTAAGTCACATATTCCTAGAGAGTTTGCTACATATGTATTGCTTTAACTTTGTATGCATTGTAATGTTTTTGCTCAACAACGTCCTTTCTTGAGATCTTTGCACTGACCCATTTGTTGCTTCTTGAGTATTTTGCCCAGATAGGTTACACAGCTGATGGATTCTTTTAATGCTTACATTATCTGTGAATATCTTTCTTTCACACTGACATATTCACTCTGTCATTTTGGGGTTGGGAGTAAGAACTTGCTTAAATCCTAATTACTAAGCACCTACCATAGGCATAGCAAAGTTGTCAGTGCCAGACTATAGTGATACCATCTCATTTCTTGAAAATTAACTTTACAGATTTAAGTGTGTTGCAGGGGGGGTGGGACATAGTTGCATAACACTCAGAAAATGTAAGTTAAAGTGGGAAATAATCTAGTATTAACAGAAGTCTGAAGCTCTGTGATTATTTTTCCTTTGTAAATAACATTTTTATCTGGAAGTTTATCAGATTTTTTTTTTTTTGTCCTTAGAATTTAGGAATTTTATAGGGCTATATTCTTGGTCTTTTGCTCTGTGGATATGGTGCTCCCTTAGGAGTGTTGTAATTTTACTTTGTCTGCTCATTGTGTCTGGCAGTGGTAGCATCCTAGGGAATAGAAAAAGGTTTCAGAAGTCTCTGCCAATCTGGATCAGAGGGAAGGCTCTCTGCTTTATCACATCTTTGCTTTCTCTAAGCCTTGAAAATGGAGTGAACTCAGCTCACATCAGTTCAGCTCTTTCTCAGCTCCTAAAGACCAAGGGGAACAGGCATATTCATTAGGAGCCCCTCCCTGAAGGGTAGGGGTGTGGTGTCCATGTATCTCTGGGATCCATGATCATCACTTCTTTTCTCCAGCCATTGTATACCCCAGAGAGGAGAGATATCCACAATGATTCTCCTCCTGCACTCATGTAGTCTCATCTTGTCTCATCTTATGCTGGCTCCTAGGGCTTCTTTACTCAGAAGTAGATGAGTGGGATTGGGAGTTGGGAGTAGAAAAGGTGAAAATGATTTAAGTATCACCCTCTGCTAAAACCCCGATGATGTATTATTTTGCAAACATTGTTGGATTCAGATAACTAACATTAGGGTCTTTGCATCTATGTGCTTAAGTAAAATGGGTATATATAGATATTTCTACTTTATTTGGTTTGAAGATCAAAGTTTATAAGCCTGTATTAGTTTTCAATTGCTGTATAAAAACTTACCACAAACTTGGAGGTTTAAAACAAATATATTTATTATATTTGTGGGTCAAGAGCCTGGCATTTTTTTAGCTAAGCCTTCTGCAGCATCACACAGACTAAAATGAAGGTGTTGGCCAGCTGCACCCTCATCTGCAGCTTGACTTGGGAAAGATCTGCTTCCTGTCTTCATCAAATTGTGGCTAGATTCAAGCTGTTAGTTGCAAGTTAAGGTCCCTCTTTGTTTGCTTGCTGGTTGTTGGCCTGGGAGGTTGCCCCTGCAGGGCTCCTAGAGACCATGCCTTAACCACCTGGTCCTCTCACAACATTGCAGCTTGCTTCTTCAAAACCAACAGGGGAATCTCTCTTTTGAGTGTTTAACTAATTAGATCAGGCCTGCCAGGAAGAATCTCTCTTTGGATTAATTCAAAGTCAACTAATTAGGGGCTTTAATTAAATATGCAAAATTCCTTCAACTTTGCCATATAGTGTAACCCAGTCAAGGGTGTGACTGTCCTGTCATATTCACAATCCCACCCACACTTGGGGGAGGGAATTATGAAAAGTGATAGGAATTTGGGGGAACTTCTCAGAATTCTGCCTACCACATAACCTTATATATACACCTTGATTTCCTTTTTTTTTTTTTTTGCATTTTTTTTAAAATTTAGAAACAACCTGAAATTTTATAATTTTTATTCTTTTTAAAAAAATATTTTGTTCAGAGTTCTTTGCTTGTTTTTGAGGTTTCAGACATTTGGGATATTTTTATTATCACTTTAACATCAATCTCTATTGATGTTGACGTTAAGATACTTATTAAAGATTTCTTTGTGGCCTAATATTTGGTCATTTTAAAAGAATATTCCATACGTGTTCAAAAAGAACAAAGATTTTCTGTTGTGCGGATATTATATGCACATATGTTGTGAAGATAGATGTTTGCTAAATTAAGCCACTGAGTGGCCAGGGTTAATTTACTATCACAGCAGAGCCTGACCAATACTGTATAACATGGGGAGGTTTATTTAGAAAACAGTAAAATTCACCAAGTTATTTATTCAGCATTCTTTTAATGCATCTTAGAGTGTGTTCATAGATTTACTTCTCCCTTCCTAGAGAACTACCACTAGTAATGTCCTCAAAAAAGACTTGTGAAGTAAAATTTTGAAGCCTTATTTGACTAAGAATATTGTCTCTTACATTTAAATTACTGTTTGGATCTATAGCTGTAATCTCAAGACTATTTTACTTTAGTACTCTGAAAATGTCATTACATAGTCTGCTTGTCACCAGTGTTACTGCTGGGTTGTAAAGAGTATTTTTCCCTTTTTTTTAAATTTTAAAACAATGTGATTAGGTTTGTTTCTAAATTTCATTATCCAATTCTATGATATGGCATACTTGTATGAAAATGCCTAGGAGGTGAGTTGGAAAGTTGAGTCTTTAATTCAGACATGATATCCAAGTAGTGCATGTGAAGTCCTGTGAGTCTGAGATTTCATAAGAGAACTGGTAGCTGGAGAAAAGAGTACCAAGGACAGCTTGTGGGGAACCCGCAGGAAAGAAGAAAAGCAAATGGGGAAAGACCACAAATGGCAATAGGACAAGACATAGGAGAATACAGAGCTATGGAAGTTAAGTAAGAAGAATTTCAGTAAGAAAGAAGATGTCAACAGTCATAAATTCTGCAAAGATGATTGAGAAATTGAATTTGCTAATTGAAATCATCGACGACTCATAAGAGAGTGGTTATAAAGGAGTAAGAGGGGTTAGATTCTAGACTGTAGGTTGTTAAGAGGAAAAATACATGTGATAAATTAAAAGTGGTTCACCACATTCCACTGATCTTTGTTGAGACATTTATAAATATGAGCATATTCATTTGTTTAGCAAGATTTTGTCAAGCACCTATGTAAGCAAAGCACAACTCTTTTCTTGGAATTTAACTGTGTAGATTTGAGGCTGACAGTGGTGGGGAGAGGTTTACAGCATTTAGATGATATAAGTAATTTTAAAATGGCAAACAATTCAGTAAAAAATAGATAAAAGTAACCTGAGGTCAATCAGAGACATTTCCTTGTAAGGCATGAGATGTGAATAAATCATGGGGTAAGGAAAATGAGACTTAGGAAAGTTGGAGAAATACTTCCAGGGAGAGGGCAAACCATATTCAAAAGAAAATATGAGGACTGATAAGCACAGGAGTTAGTATTACTCCTATTTTGTGGCTGGTGGGTTTGAAAGCAGAAAAACACTACATGGTCAAGAGAGTTTTTATCTTTAATCTGTTATTATCCTTAATCTATTTTATTTGTTAAGGTTTATTTTCCTAACATTTTTCTAATATTGTTTTTTGGTCTAATACGTTAAAAACCAGTTTTGCAATCTTTAGGTTAGCCACCCCATAGAAAATAGCTCAAGTTGGGCTTCTGCTATCCAGTATGCTAACCAGTAGTCCTAAATGGCAGAATTTAGCAGCACAGCAGGCTGCAGTCCTCTCGCATGGAGACAGGAAAGAGCAAAAATCCAAGTCAAGGGAAAAAGCATACTAGAAGAGCAGAAAAAGCTGATTATCATGTATGTATGAACTAACAGTAAAAATCACTAATACTTAGAGAAGCTGACTACCCATCTGGGCCAGCACACACTCTGGTGGTCAGAGGAAGGTGTAGGGAAGGGTCGAACTGCAGGACTCGTAGATGACAATGTCTTAGACATAGACAGGAATATCCTGACTGTGAAATATGAGCATCAGGGTCAATATCGGGAAAACACATTGACAGGAATGAGGACAGGGCTCTTAAGCCTACTGAGTGAGGAACATGTCCTGTTTGGGAACTTGAGAAACTGAGACCTGGATAAAAATAATCTTACACAGTTAGAAATAGAATCTGCACCTTTTAAGCCCTAACATGATAGGTCTAGAGCTGAACACAACTTCCCTTCCTGACTTACCAGTGGGAATGGAGGGCCTCCTATGCCATAAGGACCTGATTCTCTATACCCTGTATTAGAGATTGAATTATGTTTCCCCCCAAATATGTTAAAGTTCTAGCCTGTTGTATTTCAGAATGCAACCTTATTTAGAAGTAGGATCACTGCAAATGTAATAAAAATGAAGTCATACTGGAGTATGGTTGTTGTTATATGTATGTTGTTCTTACAAGAAAATAGCAATGTGAAGACATAGGCAAGCAGGGAGAACACCATATGTGACAAAGCTAGAGACTGGAATTACGCAGTTGCAAGCCAAGGAACCCCTAAACTTTCTAGAAAACTATCAGAAGCTAGGAAAAGACAAGGAGTCCTCTACAGTTTGCAGAGGAAGTATGGCTCTGCCAACACCTTGATTTCAGACTTCTTAGCCTTCAGAAATATGAAACAATAAATTTCTGCATTAAGCTAATCAGTTGGTAATACTTTAATATGTAAGCTTATTATTACACGTTTGGAAATTTTTATACCATGGTTCCTGGAAGTAAATGAAGGAGAGGACACAGTTTCTGGTCAGTGGACTGAGGAAGGCTGAAGAACAAAAAGAATGAGATAGACCACAGTTAATAATCAAGATTTTTGCCTGCATCTTGTTTACCATTCCCTGCACTAAAACTATGTCAAATATTGAACTGTTCTTTGAATGTTTTTCACAATTATAAACACTTGAAATGTTAGAGCTTAAATTCACATCATGTTCTACTAGCCTAGATGAAACAAAGAGTCACATATTTCTTACTAGTTTAGGCACATCTCTGACCACAACCTCTTCCTTGTGAGTCTCTCTTAGGTTTATGTCCATTTTGAGTTAATTTTTGTACATGGTTCAAGGTGTTAAGTTCAGTTTTTTGCATAAGGATGTCCAAATATTACAGCATCATTTACTCAAAAGTCTGTCATTTCTTAATGAACTACCTTTGTACCTTTTTGGCAATCCAGTGACATATATGGGTGGGACTATTTCTAGACTCTCCATTCTATTCCACTGATTTATGTGTCCATTCTCTAGCAAATACCACACTTTCCTGATTATTGTAGCTTTATAGTAAGTCTTAAAATCAAGTATTATGAGATCTCTAGCTTTGTTTTTTTCAAAATATATTTCAACTATTCTAGATCTTTTTCTTTTCCATTGTCAATTTATACAAAAAATCTTGCTTGGATTTGGACTGTGTACAATTATTTATATATTCATTTGGAGAGAATTGACATCATGACCACATTTTGTCTCCTAATCTAATAAATAGGTCATAGGACTTCATTTGATATAAGCCTTCCTGATTTATCTCACCAGTGTTTTATAATATTCAGCATGAAAGTCTTGCACATATTTTCCTAGATTTATTCCTAATTATTTCATGTTTTATGGTACTACCGTAAATGATACTGTTTTTAAATTCAGTTTCCACTTCTTCATTGCTAGTATGTATAAATATAATTAAAATTTTATATTAATTTGTATCCTACAAACTTGGGAAAATATTTATTTAGATTTAGTAGCTTTTTCATAGATTATTTTAGATTTTTGGTAGAAAATTATACCATTTATGAATTAAAACAATTTTCATTCTTCCTTTCCAATTCTTTTCTTTTGCTTGCCTTATTGCACTGGCCAGAACCTCTAGTATGATGTTGAAGAGGAAGAATAAGAGCAGACGTAATACTTGTTTCCTGATATTAATGGAATAGTATTCAGTCTTTTACCATTAACTATGATATTAGTTGTAGGATTTTTCTATAGATTCCCTTTACTGAAGTGAGCAAGTTTCCTTATATTCCTAAGTATAATGAGAGTTTTTATCATAACTGTGCCGGATTTTGCCAAAAATTTTTTCTGTATCTATTGAAATGATCATGTGGTTTTGTCCTTTACTTCGTTAATATCTGGTACCCCATTGTTTTTTAAACCAACCTTGTATTCATGAGATAAGTCCCATTTGATCACACTGTATAATAAATTTTGATGTTGCTGGACTTTATTTAAATATGAAGATACAGATGGTTTAAAAATAAAAGGATAGAAAATATGTACCAAAATACCCACTAATACAAATGAGCCAGAGTGCCTATATTAATATCTGATAATATAGACTTCAGAGCACATATTTCAGGGATAAATAGGGACATTACATAATAATGAACAGATAAATTTATTAAAGCGTAACTATACTAAATATGTACGCATATGACAACAAATCTTCAAAATACATGAGGCAAAAACTGATGGAACTGAAACAGAAATATAAAGTTCTACAATTATAGTTGGACTTCAACACTTCTCTCAGCAACTGATAGAACTAGTAGTCTGAACATGATTTTAAAAAAACAAATAATACTAGTCTACAAACTCTTCTGAAAATAAAGGACAATGTAGTACTTCCCAACTTATTAGAAGTCAGTATTACCCTAACATCAAAGCCAGAAAAACACATCATAAGACAAAAAATTAGAAACCAATATTCCTCATGAATATAGTTGCCAAAACTTTAAGAAATATTAGCAAACTGAATTCAGCAAAACTCTGCCTCCCATCTATACCATTGGTCTTGCTTGGGAGTTACTTGCCCCTACCATTGCAACAGGAGATCTCTAAATGGTATCATCTATCAGATTTTAGACCCATAATGATTTCTTACCTCTTCCAGGAGTAAAGACCTAACTTTTTACTTCTTATCCAGTTGCAATGTATCTTTTCCTGTGTGTTCTGTATGTGATTTGCCTTGCTGCCACTCCTCCAGTTGCATAAGGATTTTCTTCATGTATAAAATATGCAATACAAGGCTTTGTGTCTGCTCACCTCTCCCTGTAGCCAATAATCTCTACAGGCTTGTACTACCTAGAATATTTTTTACTATCTCCTGACTTGACACTAGTCATTATTCTGAGCACCCATTATTCTGAGAAGGAGCTTGGATGTGATTGCAGACTACCTTTTGTGAAGTGCCTCTTCCTCTTGTACTTAGTCACAGGTGAGGCAGTTTTAGGGTCCAGTTTCTTCTTGGAAGGGTTTGTACCCTTTAGGATTTCAGGATAGTTGATTACATTGTGATGTCAGCTTTGATGAAGTTATGATATTTTAGTTTTTCCAAATTTTCCTCATTATTAGGTTGTTAGCACATTCTTTGCAATTTTGTACATCCTGAGTGGACAGCAAAGTTTGGTTCACAATTTTGACCTCTGTTCAAAATTGTCCTCACAGTCATAAGATCAACAAAATCAAATTGATGTTTCCTAAATGTAGAAATTGAATGTCCTCCTCTACTGCTCTGGTTCTAAATACTTGTCCCCATCCTGCATTCTGGCCAATTCTCCATCATGTATTTTCTTCCCTCCTTATCATGCCTGTCCACTATTCTTTCATGTCTGTTCCCTTCCCATTGTCCTTTTGATCTTTCTGCCGCTTCCTATATCCAGCATCATTCTAGTGATTTGAACAACTATTCCTTCTAGGTTTCTCTTGGTCTAACCCCAAGTTTCACAGTCATCAAAACTTCACCCTCTGAAATTACTATTTTATCCAGCCTGGGAAGAAGCCCTTTCCCCACACCTTCATCCTTAGTCACACAATACTGTACCTCTTTGGCATCACACAACCTAGTAAACATGACAATATCATATAAATACCATTGGATATAATTTTAGTTCATTGTAATTCATCTCCTTTTCACAATAGGTTGATGATGTCCAAATCTATCATGATTTTATTGTTTGGAGTTTCTGTTATATTGATTTTTTTTTTTTTTTTTGGTTGCATTGGGTCTTCATTGCTGCTGGCATGCTTTCTCTAGTTGCGGCGAGCAGGGGCTACTCTTCGTTGCAGTGCACCGGCTTCTCATTGTGAGGGCTTCTCTTGTTGCGGAGCATGGGCTCTAGGTGTGCAGGCTGACAGTAGTTGCAGCATGCGGCCTCAGTAGTTGTGGCTCGTGGGCCCTAGAGTGTGCAGGCTTCAGTAGTTGTGGCACATGGGCTCTAGAGCACAGGCTCAGTAGTTGTGGTGTACGGGCTTAGTTGCTCCACGGCATGTGGGATCTTCCTGGACCAGGGATTGAACCCGTGTCCCCTGTGTTGGCAGGTAGATTCTTAACCACTGCGCCACCAGCGAAGTCCCTATTATATTAATTTATGTTTAGACAACACCAACCTACTTCTGTTAAGCCAGCAGATCAACAAATTGGTAGAGTTTGAACATTTTGATTCTCACTGACAAAAAAATAAGCCATTTCCTTTACATTTACTTTTTAAAGCAACCACCAGCTTTAGTAATTAATGTGTATTACATAAGAGTGATAATGGTCTCATCATGGGAGTTTTATATTTTAGCAACTTGATTTTCTATAACTTAGTCTCCCCTCTCATCTATGACCCACCAGGGAACCATATCCTTATTTTACATACCAGTTTTTTCAAGTCTCAGCACTCAAATATCTTCTCTGTTTTCCCAATAGGGTTGCTTCACCTTGATCCATTTACTTCTTTCCTAGTTCTCCTTCTTGCTCTTCTTTAATATTTCCTCTAAGTCTCAAACCCATTATGTTTTCTCTCTTGATGTTGCTGCTTTAGACTGTTTTTTACTTACTATTCAACATTCCATAAATATATAGAGAAATCCCTGGCCAAATGTTTCCAAAATTTATTTTTAAAATAAATGAATAAAACAAATCTAAAACAAACAAAATAATACCATGCTTACACCATTGTAATATCTGAGTAAGGTCTTTATAAGGAAATGGTAAAACCCTTATGTTGCCCATAAGCACAAGAAAATCCTGATATCCTAAAAGAAGCAATTAAAATGGAAATTGTGACTTTTATAATTCTTTTTCAGCCCAGTTCCTCATTCACAGACATGAGATGTAACCTCAAATACATTTAAATATCTTTTGATTACATTTTGAAGTTGAGAGACTCACAAACAATATCATGACAGAAGATGTGATTTGTTTTTCTTACACAATATTTTACAACTTTTGAACTAGTAGTCAACATTTAAAATTTTGGAGACTTTACATCAAAATCTGATTTTAGTTTTTCTTTCTTTTTCTATTGAGGTATAGTTGATTTATAACATTATGTTAGTTTCAAGTGTGCAACATACTGATTCAATATTTTTATACATTATACTCCATTTAAAGTTCTTACAAAATAATTGCTATATTTCACTGTACTATACAATATATCTTGTTGCTTATCTCTTTTAAAAATAGTAGTTGTTACCACAATTACCTACCCCTATCTTGCCCTTCTCCACTTCCCTCTCCCCACTGATAAACACTAGTTTGTTTTCTACATCTGTGAGTTTTTCTGTTTTGTTTATACATTCATTTGTTTTATTGGTTAAATTTGACATGTAAGTGATAACAGAATATTTGTCCTTCTCTGACTTATTTCACTAAGTATAATACATTCTATATCCATCCACATTGTTGCACATGGCAGAATTTCATTCTTTATTAAGGCTGAGTAATATTATATAGATATATATACACATATATATGCACATATATATATACACACACATATATATACACACACACCACATCTTTATCCATTCATTTGTTGATGGACAATTAGGTTGCTTCCATATCTGGCTACTGAAAATAATTCTCCTATAAATATTGGGATGCATATATTTTTTCAAATTAGTGTTTTTGTTTTCTTCAGATATATACCCAGCAGTGGAATTACTGGATCATATATGGTACTTCTATTTTTAGTTTTTGAGGAACCTCCACAGTGTTTTCCATAATGGCTGCTCTAATTTATAATCCCACCAACAGTGTACTAGGGTTTCCTTTTCATCACATCCTCAGTAACATTTTTTATTTGTAGACTTTTTGATGATAGCCATTCTCACAGGTGTGGGGTGATATTGTGGTTTTGATTAGTATGTCCCTGATGATTAGTGATAGACCATTTTTTCATGCTCCAGTTGGCCATTTGTATATCATTTTGGGAAAAATGTCTATTCAGGTCTTCTGCCCATTTTTTAATCAGGTCATATGTTTTTTTGATATTGAGTTATATGAGCTGTTTATATATTTTGGATATTAACCTCTTACTGTTTATATTATTTGCAAATATTTTCTCCCATTCAGTAGGTTGTCTGCCTTTTTGTTTTGTCAATGGTTTCCTTTGCTGTGCAAGAGATTTTAAGTTTAATTAGTTCCCTTTTGTTTCTTTTGCCTTAGGAAGTAGATCCAAAAAGTATGCTACAATCTATGTCAAAGAGTTCACTTCTAGGAGTTTTATGGTTTCAGGTCTGACATATAGGTCTTTAATCAATTTTAAGTTTATTTTTGTATATGGTGTTAGAGAATTATAATTTCATTAATTTACAGGTAGCTATCCAATTTTCCCAGCACCAGTTATTGAAGAGTCTGTTTTTTCACTCTGTATATTCTTGCCTCCTTTGTCCTAGATTAATTGACCACAGTGTGTGCATTTATTTCTGGGCTGTCTATTCTGTTCCCTTTATCTATGCGTCTATTTTTGTGTCAGTACCATACTGTTTTGATTACTGTAGCTCCGTAGTATAATCTGAAGTCAGGAAGCATGATACCTCCGTCTTTGTTCTTTTTTCTCAAGATTGCTTTGGTTATTAGGGGTCTTTTGTGGTTCCATATAAATTTTATGGTTATTTATTCAAGTTCTATGAAGAATGTCATGGGTATTTTGATAGGGATTACATTAAATCAGTAAATTGCTTTGGGTATATGAACATTTTAACAATATTAATTCTTCCAATCCAAGAGCATGGGATATTTTTCCATGTCTTTGTATCATCTTCAGTTTCCTTCATCAGCATCTTATACTTTCCAGAGTATAGGTCTTTCACCTCCTTAGCTAAGTTTGTTACTAGGTATTTTATTCTTTTTGAGGCAATTTTAAATGGGATTGTTTTCTTGCTTTCTCTTTGAATATCTTTCTCTTTGAATTATCATTCATTATTAGTGTATAGGAAAGCAACAGATTTCTATATAATAATCTTGTATACTGAAACTTTACTAAATTCATTTATTAGTTCTAATAGTTTTTGTATGGGTACTTTACGGTTTTCTATATATAGTGTCATGTCATCTGCAAATAATGATGGTATTAATTCTTCCTTTTCAATCTGGATGACTTTCATTTCATGTTCTTGTCTGATTGATATGTCTAGGACTCCCAACACTATGTTAAATAGAAGTGGTGAGGGTAGGCAACCTTGTCTTGTTCCTGATTTTAGAGGAAAGGTTTTTCAGCTTTTTACCATTGAGTATGAAGTTAGCTGTGGACTTGTCATAAATAGCTTTTTATTTTGAGATATGTCCCCTCTGTACCAACTAGGATTAGTGTTTTTATCATGAATGAATTTTGAATTTTTTCAAATGCTTTTTCTGCATCTATTGAAATGATCATGTGATTTTTATCCTTCCTTTTGTTAATGTGGTATATCACATTGATTGATTGGCAAACATTGAATCATCCTTGCATTCCTCGAAATATTGAATCATCCTTGCATTCCTGGAACAAATCCCACTTGATCAAATTGTATGATCCTTTTTGTGTACTGTTGAACTCGGTTTGCTAATATCTTGTTCGTGATTTTTGCTTCTATATTTATCAGAGATTTTGGCCTATAATTTTCCTTTTTTATAGTGTCTCTGTCTGGTTTGGGCATCAGGACAATGGTGACCTTGTACAATGAATTTGGGAGTGTTCTGTCTTCTTGAATTTTTTGGAGTAGTTTGAGAAGAATAGGTACTAGCTCTTATTTATATGTATGGTAGAATTTTCCTGTGAAAATGTCCAGTCCTGGACTTTTGCTTACTGGAATTTTTTGATTACTAATTCAATTTCACTACTAGTGATTGGTCTGTTCAGATTGTCTATTTCATCCTCATTCAGTCCTGGAAGATTGTATGTTTCTAGAAATATATTCATTTCTTTAGGTTGTCCAATTTTTTGATATTTAACTCTTCATAATATTCTCTTATGATTTTTTGTATTTCTGTGTATTGGTTGTTATTTCTCCTTTCATTTCTAATTCTGTTTATTTGGGTCCTCTCTCGTTTTCTCTTGGTGACTTTAGCTATAGGCTTACCAAAGTCTTTTATCTTTCAAAAAACCAGCTCTTGGTTTCATTGATCTTTTCTTCTTTTTTAATCTCTATTTCCTCTCTGATCTTTATTATTCCCTTCCTTCTGCTTACTTTGTGCTTTGTTGGTTCTCATTTTTTAAATTTCTTTAGTTTGTTTGTTTGTTTCTTGAGGTAGGCCTGTATTGCTATAAACTTCCCTCATAGAACTGCTTCTGGTACATCCCTTAGGTTTTGGAAGTTATGTTTCTGTTTTCATTTGTCTCAAGTTATTTTCTGATTTACTCTCTGACTTCATTGATAACATTGGGTTGTTTTTTTTTTTTTTTTTGGTAGGTTGTTTTTTAGTCTCCATGTGTTTATGATTTTCCCATTTTTCTTCCTGTAATAGATTTCGAGTTTCATATAGTTGTAGTTGCAAAAAATCCTTGATTATTATTTATATCCTCTTAAATGTGTTGAGATTTGTTTTGTGGCCTAGCATGTGATATCCTGGGATATGGTCCACATGTACTTGAAAGGGATGTGTATTCTGCTGTTTGGGATGTAATGTCCTAGCTATCTATTAAGTCTGCCTGGTCTATCGTGTCATTTAAGACTACTGTTGTCTTATTGATTTTCTGTCTGGACGATCTGTCCACTGATTCAGCTATGAATTTGGCCCCGCCTCTGCATGTAGGTCACCTGAGGGCGTCTGTTCCCTGCCCAGACGGGGCGGGGTTAAAGTAGCAGCTGATTAGGGGGCTCTGGCTCACTCAGGCCAGGGGGAGGGAGGGGTACACAATGCAGTGTGAGCCTGTGGTGGCAGAGGCCAGCATGACGTTCCAACAGCCTGAGGTGCACCATGTGTTCTCCTGAGGATATTGTCCCTGGATCATGGGACCCTGACAGTGGAGGACTGCACAGGCTCCCAGGAGGGTTGGTGTGGATAGTGACCTGTGCTTGCACCTAGGATTCTTGGTGGCTGCAGCAGCATCCTTGGTGTTTCATGCCATTCTCTGGTGTCCGCGCTGACAACCGTGGCTTACGCCTGTCTCTGGAGCTCCTTTAGGTGGTGCTCTGAATCCCCTCTACTTGTGCACCCTGCAACAATGGTCTCTTGCCTCTTAGGCAGGTTCAGACTCTTTCCTGGACTCCCTCCCAGCTAGCTGTGACACACTAGCCCCCTTCAGGCTGTGTTCACGCAGCCAACCCCAGTCCTCTCCCTGGGATCTGACCTCTGAAGCCCAAGCCTCAGCTCCCAGCCCCATCCACCCTGGTGGGTGAGCAGACAAGCCTCTCAGGCTGGTGAGTGCTGATTGGCACTTATCCTCTATGTGGGAATCTCTCTGCTTTGCCCTCTGCACTCCTGTTGCTGCACTCTCCTCCATGGCTCCAAAGCTTCCCCCTTACCCACCCCCTGTCTCCACCAGTGAAGGGGCTTCCTAGTGTGTGGAAACTTCCTCCTCCACAGCTCCCTCCCAGGTGCAGTTCCTGTCCCTATTCTTTTGTCTCTGTATTTTCTTTTGCCCTACCCAGGTACGTGGGGAGTTTCTTGCATTTTGGGAAGTCTGAAGTCTTCTGCCAGCATTCAGTAGGTGTTCTGTAGGAGTTGTTCCACATGTAGATGTATTTTTGATGTATTTATGGGGAGGAAGGTGATCTCCAAGTCTTACTCCTCTGCCATCTTGAAGGTCCCCTGACAATACCACAGTGTCTTAATTACTGTAGCTTTATAGTAACTCTTGAGGTTGGGTAGTGTCAGTCCTCCAACTTTGTTCTCTTTCAATATTATAATGGCTATTCTTTTACCTTGCCATATCAACTTCAGAATCAGTGTGTTGGAATCCACAAAATAACTTGCTGGGATTTTGATTGGGATTGAATTGAATCTATAGATCAAGTTGAGAAGAACTGACATTTTCACAATAGTAAGACTTCTAATTCATGAACATGGACTCTATTTATTTATTTCTTCTTTGATTTATCTCTTTGTTAGACTGATTCCTAATTATTTCATTTTTTCAGGCAGCTAATGTAAATGGTATTGTTTTCAATTTCAAATTCTACTTGTTCATTCCTGAAATATAGGAAAGAAACTGATATTTAAACAATTGACCTTATATCCCACCACCTTGCTGTAATTACATATTAGTTCCAAGAGGATTTTTGGCAATTCTTCCATATATTCTTTGTAGAAAATCATGCCATCTGTGAACAAAGACAATTTTATTTCTTCCTTCTCAAACAGTATACCTTATTTCCTTTCCTTGTCTTACTGCATTAGCTAACATTTCCAGTACTGGATATTGAAAAGGAGTACTGAAAGGAGACATCATTGCTTTGTTCCTAATCTTAGAGGAAATCTTCCAGTTTCTCATCTTTAAGTATGTCAGCTGTAAGTTTTATAAATCTTTATCAACTGGAAGAAGTCTCCCTCTATTCCTAGTTTACTGAGTATTCTTATCACAAAAAGGTGTTAGATTTTCTCAAAAGTTTGTTCTGCATCTACTGATATAATCATGTGATTTACTTCTTTAGCTTGATGTGATGGATTACACACTAGTTGATTTTTCAAATGTTGAACCAGCTTTGCATATGTGAGATAAATCCCACTTGGTCATGGTATACAATTCTTTTTGTACATCGCTGCATTTGACTTTGTTGAAGATTTTCATATCTGTGTTCGTAAAAGATATTGATCTGTAGTTTTCTTGTAATGCCTTTGTCTGGTTTTGGTATTAGTGTGATGCTGGCCTCATAGAATGAGTTCAGAAATATTCTGTTATTTTCTGAAAGATATTGTAGATAATTTCTTAACTATTTGGTAGAATTCACCAGTAAACACATTTGGACCTGGTGCTTTGCTTGGGAAGGTGATTAATTATTGTTTCCATTTATTTGATACATATAGGCTCATTCAGATTTGTCTATTCTTCTGTGATCGTTGACAGATTGTGACTTTCAAAGAATTGGTCCATTTCATCTGTTATCAAATCTGTGGACATAGACCATAAACAGATGAATGGACAAAGAAGATGTGGCATATATATACAATGGAATATTACTCAGCCATAAATGAAATGAAATTATCTGTAGTGCGGTGGATGGACCTAGAGTCTGTCATACAGAGCAAAGTAAGTCAGAAAGAGAAAAACAAATATGTTAACACATATATATGAAATTAAAAATAGGTTCTGAAGAACCTAGGGGCAGGACAGGAATAAAGATGCAGACGTAGAGAATGGACTTGAGGACACGGGGTGGGAGAAGGGTAAGCTGGGATGAAGTGAGAGAGTGGCATAGACTTGTATATACTACCAAATGTAAAATAGATAGCTAGTGGGAAGCAGCCACATAGCACAGGGAGATCAGCTCAGTGCTCTGTGACCACCTAGAGCGGTGGGATAGGGAGGGTGGGAGGGAGATGCAAAAAGGATGGGATATGGTGATATATGTATACATATAGCTAATTCACTTTGTTATACAGCAGAAGCTAACACAATATTGTAAAGCAATTATACTTCAGTAAAGATGTTTTTAAAAACAATTTGCACACACAGAATTGTTCATAGGATTCCTTTATTATTTTAATATCCATGAAACCTGAAGAGATATCCCCTCTCTTATTTCTGGTATTCGTAATTTATATCCTCTCCCTTCTTTTATTATCCTAGCTAGAGACTTGTTATTTCTATAAGTCTTTTCAAAGAACTAGTTTTTAGCGTCATTGATTTTCTCTTTTGATTTCTTCTTTTCAATGACATTGATTTTCAGTCTAATTTTTATCTATTTCTTTTCTTCTGCTTCCTTTGAATTTTCTGTTCATGCTCTAGATTCCTGAAGTATAAACATATTGAGTCTAGGTCTTTTTTTGTTTTCTAATACATGCATTCAATGGTATAAAAGTTTCCCTCAAAGAACTGATTTCACTGCATCCCCATATTTTGGGGAGTTGTGTTTTCATTTTCATTTAGTTTAACATATTTTTTAGAGATTTCTTCTTTGATCCGTACATTATTTACAAGTGTGATGTTTAATTTTCATATATTTTTCAGGTTTTTCTAGTTACCATTCCATTGCTAATTTTTAGTTATTTACATGGTAGTCTGAGAGCAGACATTGTATGATTACTTTTAAATTTGTTAAGGTGTGTTTTATGGCCCAGAATGTGTTCTATCTTGGTGTATGTTCCATGTGAATTTGAAAAGAATGTTTCTTCTGCTGTTATTGGATGAAGTGGTCAATAGATATCCATTACATCCAGTTGATAGACGGTATTGTTGAGTTCAAATATGTCTTTACTGATTTTCTGCCGGCTAGAGCTACTTCTTATAGAAGGGTGTTGGATTCATCTACTTCTCACTTATTTCTGACAGTTTTTGCCTCACATATTTTAGGGCTCTCTTGTTAGATGCATATACTTTAAGAATTGTTATGTCTTCATGGAGAATTTATCCCTGTATCATTATATAATGTTCCTCTTTATATCTGATAACATTCCTTGCTTTAAAGTTTTCTCTTTAGTATATCCTTCTCAAACCATTTTAAGAGAAACCCAGTTTAAATATAAAGACACACATAGATTAAAAGTAGACAACATATATCTGGGTCTTATTTTCTGATCTACTCCCACAATCCCTGCGTTTTATTTGGTGCATTTAAACCATGAATGTTCACAATGATTATTGATATAGTTCGATCAATATACTATATTTTATTTTTTAACATCTTTATTGGAGTATAATTGCTTTACAATGGTGTGTTAGTTTCTGCTTTATAACAAAGTGAATCAGTTATACATATACATATGTTCCCATATCTCTTCCCTCTTGCGTCTCCCTCCCTCCCACCCTCCCTATCCCACCCCTCTAGGTGGTCACAAAGCACCGAGCTGATCTCCCTGTGCTATGCGGCTGCTTCCCACTAGCTATCTATTTTACGTTTGGTAGTGTATATATGTCCAAGCCACTGTCTCGCCTTGTCACAGCTTACCCTTCCCTATATCCTCTAGTCCATTCTCTAGTAGGTCTGTGTCTTTATTCCTGTCTTACCCCTAGGTTCTTCATGACATTTTTTTTTCTTAGATTCCATATATATGTGTTAGCATACGGTATTTGTCTTTCTCTTTCTGACTTATTCACCCTGTATGACAGGCTCTAGGTCTATCCACCTCATTACAAACAGCTCAAATTCATTTCTTTTTATGGCTGAGTAATATTCCATTGTAAACATGTGCCACGTCTTCTTTACCCATTCATCCGATGATGGACACTTAGGTTGTTTCCATGTCCTGGCTATTGTAAATAGAGCTGCAATGAACATTTTGGTTTATGACACTTTTTGAATTATGGTTTTCTCAGGGTATATGCCCAGTAGTGGGATTGCTGGGTCATATAGTAGTTCTATTTGTAGTTTTTTAGGGAACCTCCATACTGTTCTCCATAGTGGCTGAACCAATTCACATTCCCACCAGCAGTGCAAGAGTGTTCCCTTTTCTCCACACCCTCTCCAGCATTTATTGTTTCTAGATTTTTTGATGATGGCCATTCTGACTGGTGTGAGATGATATCTCATTGTAGTTTTCATTTGCATTTCTCTAATGATTAATGATGTTGAGCATTCTTTCATGTGTTTGTTGGCACTCTGTATATCTTCTTTGGAGAAATGTCTATTTAGGTCTTCTGCTCATTTTTGGATTGGGTTGTTTGCTTTTTGTTATTGAGCTGCATGAGATGCTTGTAAATTTTGGAGAGTAATCCTTTGTCAGTTGCTTCATTTGCAAATATTTTCTCCCTTTCTGAGGGTTGTCTTTTGGTCTTGTTTATGGTTTCCTTTGCTGAGCAAAAGCTTTGAAGTTTCATTAGGTCCCATTTGTTTATTTTTGTTTTTATTTCCATTTCTCTAGGAGGTGGGTCAAAAAGGACCTTGCCGTCATTTATGTCATAGAGTGTCCCGCCTATGTTTTCCTCTAAGAGTTTGATAGTTTCTGGCCTTACATTTAGGTCTTTAATCCATCTTGAGCTTATCTTTGTGTATGGTGTTAGGGAGTGTTCTAATCTCATACTTTTACATGTACCTGTCCCATTTTCTCAGCACCAGTTACTGAAGAGGCTGTCCTTTCTCCACTGTACATTCCTGCCTCCTTTATCAAAGATAAGGTGACCATATGTGCATGGGTTTATCTCTGGGCTTTCTATCCTGTTCCATTGATCTATCTTTCTGTTTTTGTGCCAGTACCATACTGTCTTGATTACTGTAGCTTTGTAGTATAGTCTGAAGTCAGGGAGCCTGATTATTCCAGCTCCATTTTTTGTTCTCAAAATTGCTTTGACTATACGGGGTCTTTTGTGTTTCCATACAAATTGTGAAATTTTTTGTTCTAGTTCTGTGAAAAATGCCAGTGGTAGGTTGATAGGGATTGCATTGAATCTGTAGATTGCTTTGGGTAGTAGAGTCATTTTCAAATGTTAATTCTTCCTATCCAAGAACATGGTATACCTCTCCATCTATTTGTATCATCTTTAATTTCTTTCATCAGTGTCTTATAATTTTCTGCATACAGGTCTTTTGTCACCTTAGGTAGGTTGATTCCTAGGTATTTTATTCGTTTTGTTGCAGTGGTAAATGGGAGTGTTTTCTTGATTTCACTTTCAGATTTTTCATCATTAGTGTATAGGAATGCCAGAGTTTTCTGTGCATTAATTTCGTATCCTGCTACTTTACCAAATTCCATGATTAGCTCTAGTAGTTTTCTGGTAGCATCTTTAGGATCCTCTATGTATAGTATCATGTCATCTGTAAACAGTGACAGGTTTACTTCCTCTTTTCTGATTTGGATTCCTTTTATTTCCTTTTCTTCTCTGATTGCTGTGGCTAAAACTTCCAAAACTGTGTTGAATAAGAGTGGTGAGAGTGAACAACCTTGTCTTTTTGCTGATTTAGTGGAAATGCTTTCAGTTTTTCACCATTTAGGACGATGTTGGCTGTGGGTTTGTCATATATGGCCTTTATCATGTTGAGGAAAGTTCCCTCTATGCCTACTTTCTGCAGCGTTTTTATCATAAATCGGTGTTGAATTGTGTCGAAAGCCTTCTCTGCATCTATTGAGATGACCATACGGTTTTTCTCCAATTTGTTAATATGGTATATCACATTGATTGCTTTGCGTATACTGAAGAATCCTTGCATTCCTGGAATAAACCCCACTTGATCATGGTGTATGATCCTCTTAATGTGCTGTTGGATTCTGTTTGCTAGTATTTTGTTGAGGATTTTTGCATCTATGTTCATCAGTGATATTGGCTTCTAGTTTTCTTTGTGACATCCTTGTCTGCTTTTGGTATCAGGGTGATGGTTACCTTGTAGAATGAGTTTGGGAGTGTTCCTCCCTCTGCTATATTTTGGAAGAGTTTGAGAAGGATAAGTGTTAGCTCTTCTCTAAATGTTTGATAGAATTCACTGTGAAGCCATCTGGTCCTGGGCTTTTGTTTGTTGGAAGATTTTTAATCACAGTTTCAATTTCAGTGCTTGTGATTGGTGTGTTCATATTTTCTATTTCTTCCTGATTCAGTCGTGGCAGGTTGTACATTTCTAAGAATTTGTCCATTTCTTCCAGGTTGTCCATTTTATTGGCATAGAGTTGCTTGTAGTAATCTCTCATGATCTTTTCTATTTGTGCAGTGTCGGTTGTTACTTCTCCTTTTTCATTTCTAATTCTATTGATTTGAGTCTTTCCCCTTTTTTTCTTGATGACTCTGGCTAATGGTTTATCAATTTTGTTTATCTTCTCAAAGAACCAGCTTTTAGTTTTATTGATCTTTGCTATCGTTTCCTTCATTTCTTTTTCATTTATTTCTGATCTGATTTTTATGATTTCTTTCCTTCTGCTAACCTTGGGGTATTTTTGTTCTTCTTTCACTAATTGCTTTAGGTGCAAGGTTAGGTTGTTTATTCGAGATGTTTCCTGTTTCTTAAGGTAGGATTGTATTGCTATAAACTTCCCTCTTAGAACTGCTTTTGCTGCATCCTATTGGGTCATTGTGTCTCCATGTCATTTTTTTCTAGGTATTTTTTGATTTCTTCAGTGATCACTTCGTTATTAAGTAGTGTATTGTTTAGCCTCCATGTGTTTGTATTTTTTACAGATCTTTTCCTGTAATTGATATCTAGTCTCATAGTGTTGCAGTCAGAAAAGATACTTGATACAATTTCAATTTTCTTAAATTTACCAAGGCTTGACTTGTGACCCAAGATATGATCTATCCTGGAGAATGTTCCATGAACACTTGAGAAAAATGTGTATTCTGTTGTTTTTGGATGGAATGTCCTATAAATATCAATTAAGTCCATCTTGTTTAATGTATAATTTAAAGCTTGTGTTTCCGTATTTATTTTCATTTTGGGTGATCTGTCCATTGGTGAAAGTGGGGTGTTAAAGTCCCCTACTATGATTGTGTCACTTTCGAGTTCCCCTTTTATGGCTGTTAGTATTTGTCTTATGTATTGAGGTGCTCCTATGTTGGGTGCATAAATATTTACAATTGTTATATCTTCTTGGATCGATCCCTTGATCATTATGTAGTGTCCTTCTTTGTCCCTTCTAATATTCTTTACTCTAAAGTCTATTTTGTCTGATATGAGAATTCCTAGCCCAGCTTTCTTTTGGTTTCCATTTGTGCGGAATATCTTTTTCCATCCCCTCACTTTCAGTCTGTATGTCTCTCTAGGTCTGAAGTGGGTCACTTGTAGACAGCATATATATGGGTCTTGTTTTTGTATCCATTCAGCCAGGCTGTGTCTTTTGGTGGAAGCATTTTCCATTTACATTTAAGGTAATTATCAATATGTATGTTCCTATTACCATTTTCTTAATTGTTTTGGGTTTGTTATTGTAGGTCTTTGCCTTCTCTTGTGTTTCTTGCCTAGAGAAGGTCCTTTAGCCTTTCTTGTAAAGCTGGTTTGGTGGTGAACTCTCTCAGCTTTTGCTTGTCTGTAAAGGTTTTAATTTCTCCATCAAATCTGAATGAGATCCTTGCTGGGTAGAGTAATCTTGGTTGTAGGTTTTTCTCCTTCATCACTTTAAATATGTCCTGCCAGTTCCTTCTGGTTTGCAGAGTTTCTGCTGTAAGATCAGCTGTTAACCTTATGGGGATTCCCTTGTGTGTTATTTGTTGTTTTTCCCTTGCTGCTTTTAATGTTTTCTTTGTATTTATTTTTTGACAGTTTGATTAATATGTGTCTTGGCATATTTCTCCTTGGATTTATCCTGTATGGGACTCTCTGTGCTACCTGGACTTGATTAACTATTTCCTTTCCCATATTAGGGAAGTTTTCAACTATAATCTTTTCAAATATTTTCTCCCTTTCTTTTTCTCTTCTTCTTCTTCTGGGACCCCTATAATTAGAATGTTGGTGTGTTTAATGTTGTCCTAGAGGTCTCTGAGCCTGTCCTCAGTTCTTTTCATTATTTTTTCTTTATTCTGCTCTGCAGTAGTTATTTTCACTATTTTAGCTTCCAGGTCACTTATCCATTCTTCTTCCTCGGTTATTCTGCTATTGATCCCATCCAGAGTATTTTTAATTTCATTTATTGTGCTGTTCATCATTGCTTGTTTCATCTTTAATTCTTCTAGGTCCTTGTTAAATGTTTCTTGCATTTTGTCTATTCTATTTCCAAGATTTTGGATCATCTTTACTATCATTATTCTGAATTCTTTTTCAGGTAGACTGCCTATTTCCTCTTCATTTGTTAGGTCTGGTGGGTTTTTATCTTGCTCCTTCATCTGCGGTGTGTTTTTCTGTCTTCTCATTTTGCTTATCTTACTGTGTTTGGGGGGGTCTCCTTTTTTGCAGGCTGCAGGTTCATAGTTCCCATAGTTTTTGGCTTCTGTCCCCAGTGGCTAAAGTTGTTACAGTGGGTTGTGTAGGCTTCCTGGTGGAGGGCACTAGTGCCTGTGTTCTGATGGATGAGGCTGGGTCTTGTCTTTCTGGTGGGCAGGACTGCATGTGGCGGTGTTTTTTGGGGTGTCTGTGTCCTCATTATGATTTTAGGCAGCCTCTCTGCTAATGGGTGGGGTTGTGTTCCTGTCTTGCTAGTTGTTTGGCATAGGGTGTCCAGCACTGTAGCTTGTTGGTCGTCGAGTGAAGCTGGGTGCTGGTTTTGAGATGGAGATCTCTGGGAGATTTTCACCATTTGATATTATGTGGAGCTGGAAGGTCTCTTGTGGACCAGTGCCCTGAAGTTGGCTCTCCCACCTCAGAGGCACAGCACTGACTCCTGGCTGCAGCACCAAGAGCCTTTCATCCTCACAGCTCAGAACAAAAGGAAGAAAAAGTAGAAAGAAAGAGATAAAATAAAGAGAAAATTAAATAGTTATTAAAATTATTAAGAAAAAAAATTTTTTTAAAAGAAAAAATGGACGGATAGAACCCTGGGACAAATGGTGAAAGCAAAGCTATACAGACAAAATCTGACACAGAAGCTCACAAAAAGAGGAAAAGGGGGAAAAAATAATAAATCTTGCTCTCAAAGTCCACCTCCTCAATTTGGGATGATGCATTGTCTATTCATCTATTCCACAGATGCAGGGTAGTTGGAGCGTTAATCCACTGCTTCTGAGGCTGCTGGGAGAGATTTCCCTTTCTCTTCTTTGTTCGCACAGCTCCTGGGACTCAGCTTTGGATTTGGCCCCGCCTCTGCATGTAGGTGCTGGAGGGCGTCTGTTCTTCTCTCAGACAGGACAGGGTTAAAGGAGCAGCTGCTTCGGGGACTCTGGCTCACTCAGGCTGTGGGGAGGGAGGGGCACAGAGTGCGGGGCGAGCCTGCAGAGGCCAGCGGGATGTTGCACCTGCCTGAGGTGCCATGCGTGCTCCTGGGGAAGTTGTCCGTGGATCCCGGGACCCTGGCAGTGGCAGGCTGCACAGGCTCCCCGGAAGGGAGGCGTGGAGAGTGACCTGTGTTCGCACACAGGCTTCTTGGTGGCGGCAGCAGCAGCCTTAGCGTCTCATGCCCGTCTCTGGGGTCCGTGCTGGTAGCCGCGGCTCGCGCCTGTCTCTGGAGCTCCTTTAAGCAGCGCTCTTAATCCCGTCTCCTCGTGCACCAGGAAACAAAGAGGGAAGAAAAAGTCTCCAGCCTCTTCGGCAGGTCCAGACTTTTCCCCGGACTCCCTCCCGGCTAGCCGTGGTGCACTAACCCCTTCAGGCTGTGTTCACGCTGCCAACCCCAGTCCTCTCCCTGCACTCTGACCGAAGCCGGAGCCTCAGCTCCCAGCCCTGCCCTGGCAGGTGAGCAGAGAAGCCACTCGGGCTGGTGAGTGCTAGAGACACCGATCCTCTGTGCAACTCTCCGCTTTGTCCTCCGCAGTCTCTGCCCGTGAAGCAGCTCCTAGTGTGTGGAAACTTTTTCTCCTTCACAGCTCCCTCCCACTGGTGTAGGTCCCGTCCCTATCCTTTTGTCTCTGTTTATTCTTTTGCCCTATCCAGGTACGTGGGGACCTTGTTGCCTTTTGGGAGGTCTTCTGGCAGCGTTCAGTAGGTGTTCTGTAGGAGTTGTTCCACGTGTAGATGTTTTTCTGGTGTATCTGCGGGGAGGAAGGTGATCTCCACATCTTACTCTTCCGCCATCTTCCAGGGAGATCAATATACTGTATTTTTGCCCTTGGTGTTTGTTCCTATTTTTGTCTTCCACTCTTTTTCTTCCTTTTTTTGTTTTACCTGAGCATTTTACATGATTTCATTTTCTCTCCTTTTTCATTTTTTTCTCCTTCCTTTAGTGGGACAGGATGGCTAGAATGGGCTGCATTTGGGTATTTATTTCCTTTTGCCCCAGTCATTTAGGCTCTGGTTAGTTTCCCCTGAGGGCAGGCCTTATTAGGAATAACATGGTATACTGGCATATTTCAAAATGGTTTCTTATCCCCTTTCTCCTGCTAGAAGCAAAAGGAAATTATTCTGATATTTACTGTGGGAAAATGGTCAAGCTCCTAGAGGTGTATCTCACAATATTGTGCCCCCCATGACTGAGTCCCCAGGAATTAATCCATTAAAAATCCAGTTTTCCTACTCCAGCACTGGTTCCCATGGCAGTTTCAGCTCGTGAGTCTCTACTCTGCTAAGCTGTGGTGACATGTATTTACCTGTCTCTTCTATCTTGGGGGCAGCAATTTGCCCTATGTCTACCACCTTCTCTTGCAGATCCAATAAGAGTTGTTGATTCTCTAGTTATTAGGGTGGAAGGACAACTTCCAAGTTTCATACATGTGGAGCTGGAAAAGACAAGTCCTGCATTTAATATTCTTCACTCCATTTTCTCCCCCCTTGAAAACTCATTATTTCAAGGTAGTATTCCATGAACAATTAGATTTTAATAACTTGCACAGATTGGATGCATAATTCACTAATAGCTCTAATAACCGAAGAACGTTCATTACTACTGAAGCAAAGAAAACAAGCCTGTCTGAATAACAGTATTTAAGGATATATATTTTATAAATCCTTTATAGAAAACAGTATTTCTATTTTCCATTTTAAAATAAGGGGGTAAGAATAATCTGTGCTTCTTAAGTACAAGTTGTTGAATATTTATGAATATCTTTCAAGAGGAGATAATAATTTATCTTAATTAGGGAGGTCGTGAAAGGATCTGAAGTTATGTTACTGGGTCCAAGCTCATACTGCTAACCAAAAGACAGGCCAAGAAGTCAACAGACAAAGTGTTGGGGCAAAGAGTAGTGACTTCATTTGGAAAGCCAGCAAACCAAAAAGATGGCAGACTAATGTCCTAAAGAACCATTTTAACTCAGAGTAGAACTCAGGCTTCTTTTATGCTAAAGGAAAAGGGGGGAGTGCTCAAGATTAAAGGGTAAAGGCAGACTGTAGACTTATTAGAGGCACCTGGCCTTGAAGGGAAGCATAACATTTCTTTGTTCTGCTTACTTACGTGGGCTGGATCAAAGGGCTCCTACAAAACTTCAAGTTGTTAGCAGTTATTTTTACTTTACCATTCTTATCTTTGCTTCTTTGCAAGGTTGCTAGGCTGAAAGCAAACTCATCTACAAGTAATAGCTATAACTAACCCAGGACCTTGGGATGGGAACAAACTATTGGGTTGGCCAAAAAGTTCATTTGGGTTTTTCCACGTTAAAGAAAAACCCGAACAAACTTTTTGGCCAATCCAATATTTGGGCACAAGCAACATTTCTCTAATGTTTAACTCTTGATGTGCAGGGATAAAGCAATAGAATACAAAGGCTAAAGGATGAGGGAGGCAGTTTCAACATGGTGTTAGTTCTGTTCTTCCTCCATTATAGTTAGATTGCCTGGGTCAAATAATGTTGCTGAACTAGCTAGACACTTTGAACAAGTGACTTAACATCTCTATGGCTCAGTTTTCTCATGTACAAAAAGTAGTATAATAGGGTTGTTGTAAGCATTAAATGAGTTAATAACATTTGTAAAGCACTTAGAATAGCACCTGGCATACATAAAAATATTGTTTTAATGCAGTGTGAATCTTAGTCTCATAGAGGCAATAGCTAAAGAGCAAAGGAGAAGTGACTACTTCTTTCAGTGAGGATCATGAATATTTCTGCAGAGTAATTAATTGACTCAGACCAACTGGAACAAGAGAACATCAATGCTATTAAAACCAATTGTATTATAATACTTTATGTAAGAAATAATGACAGCCTGAATCAGAGTTATAGCCATGGGATCAAGTTAGGGACAGCTAGAAGACATGGTGAAGAATGAATCTACAGAATGTGGCAACTAACTGAATAGGTAAACTGAGGGAGCCTATGAAACCAAACAAGTTATGTACTTCTAAAATACAATGGTGGGACAGGCAAAGGCTAGAAATTCCCACCCGAAAGGGAGAAATAGGAAAGAGAAAGGGGGTGACAGGTCTCAAGCAAGTCCAAAACTAACAGGAATAACTACACTAGACCAAAAGGCTTGAAAATAATCCTCTGTGTCTTGATGTTCTGCCTTCTGGATTCCCTGTGGCCTCCGGTCACTGAAGCTCTGCTGGGCAGGGTTGTACCATGAGGGCTCTGCCTGGAGGGCCTGCCTTCACTACTTTGGTCAGCTCTCCACAGAGGTCTTCAGGACTGTTGAAAGCAAAGCCTCCCCTTTTGAAAAAAGGAGGCAGTCCCAGATCATCTTTTGAATGACATTATGGGACATTCTTCCCTTTTCTTAAATAATAGCAAACTTTTGAAGCTGAATCACCCTATGATACTGTCCTGTAAAAATCCAAGAAATCCCACAGCCTTTCTTCTTTCCTTCCCATCTCCTTCCCCTTCAGTTCAAATTGGCAGTTCTGCTGGAATGGCTGATTAAGTCTGTGATTCACAATCATACTACCTCACAGAATAAAAAAATAATTTAGGAGATCAGGAATCCAAGGATGAAATGTAGATGTGAGAAAAATAATCTAACTGTATTACACATATGTCAAACAACTATACTGAAAGGTCAGAAACTTTTCCCTCCATCCCTAAGAAATTCTGGAAAAGAGGTGGGATCTGTCAGACTAAAGTAACAAAAAATTGTATCTAAATACCATATTCTAGAGGACAAGAGACAAGATGGCAGAGTACAAGGACTTGAGATCCTCCTCTCATGTAAACAACACAATCACAGCTAACTGCTGAACAACCATGGACAAAAAAGACTTAAACCTACCAAAAAGATATTCTACACCAAAAGATGAAGATGAGGACAGCAACACAAGATGGTAGGAGGGGCACTTTCACAATATAATCGAATCCCATACCTGCTGAGTGGGTGACACACAAACTGGAAAAGAATTATATTTCAGAGGTTATCCCACAGGAGTGAGAGTTTTGAGCCCCACATCAGGCACCACAGGCTGAGGGTCTAGCATCAGGAAGAGGAGGAGCCCCTGACCTTTGAAAGCCAGTGGGGCTTCAGTGCAGGAGCTCCACAGGACTGAGGGAAACAGAGACTCCAACATAGGAACATGCACTGGGACCTAGGGCAAAGCAGTGACTCCATAAGAGCTTGGACAAGACGTACCTGCAGGTCTTGGAGGATCTCCTAGGGAGGTGGAGGTCAGCTGTGGCTCACTGTGGGGGCAAGGACACTGGTGGTAGATGCATCAGGGAAGACTCATTGGCATAAGCTCTCCCGGAGGTCGCCATTTTGGCACCAAGACCCACCCAACAGACTGCAGGCTCTAGTGCTAGGACGCCTCAGCCAAACAACTACCAAGGGTGAACACAGCCCCAACCATCAGAAGAAAGGCTGCCTAAAATAGTCCTGAGCCAACAGCCACCTATAAACACACCCCTTGACACAGCACTGCCCACCAGAAGGACAAGACCCAGCACCACCCACCAGTGGGGAGGCACCAGTCCCACTCACCAGGAAGCCTGCAGAAGGCCCTGGACCAACCTCACCTACCAGGGAACAGACACCAGAACCAAGAAGAATTAAAATCCTGCAGCCTGAGGAACAGAGGACCTGAGAAAATATTTGAACATATGATAACTAAAAACTTCCCTAACATGGGAAAGTAATCACTCAAGTCCAGGAAGCACAGAGTCCCATACAGGATAAACTCAAGGAGGAACACACTGAGATACATATTAATCAAATTGATGAAAATCAAAGGCAAAAAATATTAAAAGCAACAAGGGAAAAGCAACATATAAGGGAATCCCCATAAGGTTACCAGCTGATTTTTCGCCAGAAGTTCTGCAGGTCAGAAGCAGGTGGCATGATATATTTAAAGTGATGAAAGGGAAAGACCTACAACCAAGAATACCCTACACAGCAAGGCTCTCATTCAGATTTGATGGAGAAATCAAAAGCTTTACAAACAAGCAAAAGCTAAGAGAATTCAACACCAAACCAGCTTTACAACAAATGCTAAAGGAACTTCTCTAGATGAAAAAGGCCACACTAGAAACAAGAAGATTATGAATGGGAAAGCTCACCAGTAAAGGCAAAAACACAGTAAGGTTAGGATATCACCCACACACAAATATGATGTCCAAACAAGCAATCATGAGAAGAGGAGAGTACAAATGCAGGACATTGGAAATGCAGTTGAAATTAAGAGACCAGCAACTTAAAACAATATTGTATATATGTATAGATGGCAATAAGAACATACATATTGATAATTACCTTAAATGTAAATGGATTAAATGCTCCAACCAAAAGACATAGACTGGCTGAATGGATGCAAAAACAAGACCCATATATATGCTGTCTACAAGAGACCCACTTCAGACCTAGGGAAACATACACATTGAAAGTGAGGGGATGGAAAAAGGCATGCCATGCAAAGGGAAATCAAAAGAAAGCTGGAGTAGCAATACTCATATCAGACAAAAATTGACTTTAAAATAAAGTGTTACAAGAGACAAAGAAGGACACTACATAATGATCAAGGGATCAATCCAAGAAGAAGATATAACAATTGTAAATATTTATGCACCCAACATAGGAGCACCTCAATACATAAGGCAAATGCTAACAGCCATAAAAGGAGAAATTGACATAAACATATCAGTTCTCCCTCATTTATCAATTTAATGTAATCCCAAGAAAAATATTAGCAAGATTTTTAATGGATCTAGATAAGTTAATACAAATTTTATGTGGAATATCCAGGAAAATACTTTAAAAGAAAAGCTATCAGGAGACTAGTACTACCAGACATTAAAACAAGGTGGTACTCATGCATGAGTAGACAGATCGACCAATGAGAAAGAACTAAAAGTCCAGATATAGACCAAAGTGCTTATTGTATTTTAGTATATGATGAAGGTAACATCTCAAATCACTAGAGCCAAGGATGGGCATTTTAATTAATAGATGGTGCTGAAATAATGGGTATTTGGGAAAAGATAAAATTAAATCTATGCCTCATTTCACACAAAAATAAACTCCAAATTGTTCAGGAATCTAAATGTTTAAAAAAAAATCACAGAAGTACCAGAAGACAACATGGATGAATTCCTATAACACCTGGGGGTAAGAAAAGGTTTTCTAGCAGTAACTCAAATTCCAGAGAAAATCAGAAATTGATAAATTTAACCCATCAAAATTTAAAACTTTAGCATAACAAAAAAACCCCACCATAAACAAAGTCATAAGACAACACACTAGAAGAAAATATTGGTAACCTATATTGCAGGTAATAGTTATGTTAGTATTAGTTACTAGCTAATAGTAACTAGTATTAGTTATTAGCTAATAATAATAATATATGGAATGCTTAAAATTCTGGGGGACAAAAGACCAAAATCCTGAAAGTAAAATGAGTGAAAAACAGAAGGGGGCTATCCAAAAGTTTTTAAATGTCTTTAAACATATGAAAATACATTCAACCTTATCTGTAGAAATGTAAATGCTAATTAAGACTATTATGAGATGTCATTTCGCCTTAAACAGATTGGTAAAAGTTCAAAAATCTAGTAACACAGTATCTGCAAGACTATGCAGAAACAGACACTGTAATATATTGCTGATAAAAATGCAAAATAGTGCAACCCTTATGGATGAGAATATAACAGTATTTAATGAAAAATAGTAAATGAAAAAAGTGTTTACAGTTGGGGAATCTGGATGAAGCATTTAAGGTAACAGTTTGTACTATTCGTATAGCTTTTCTGTAAGTCTGAAATCACATCAAAATTAAAGGAGAGAAACATTGTTCTGTGTGATTTTGAAAGCAGACTTTAGGAAGTAGATAAGAGAAGGAGAATTTGCCATATTTCAAGAAAGAAAACATAGTAGTCCCAACCAGGGTGGTCACAGCAGAGACAATGGGAATTAGATGATTTGATTCTGGATATACCTTGAAGATAAAGCTAATAACATTTCCTGTTAGACTAGACATAAGGTGGGAGAGATTGAGAGGACCAGCGATGACTCCAGTGGTTTGGGCATGAGCGACTGAATAGATGGAGTTGACATCAACTGAGATGGGAAAGACACTCAGTGGTACAAGATATTTAAATGGGGATGTAAGCAGTGCACTTAGTACTTGCTAGAGCTTGTACCCATCCAGTAGCTCACATATCTTCAGGCTTTGTGGTGCAGAAGAGCAGGGGATAAAAGGAAAGTGGGAGACTTTCCCTTCCCAGCCAACATAGTGAGCCAACATAACACCCTCTTGATTATCCTTGGCTCTGTACTGATTAGCATGTTTCTGTGGGCAAATACTCTTAAAACTTCTAGTGACTCCTCCCCCATTTCATATGAACTGAGAGTACAGATCTAAGGCCACTGTCCATTATTTCATTCTACCAAACCAGAGTTGAGTAGAATAAAGCTTATATTTTGGAAGTTGCCTTAGTTCTTTCAATAGTAAAGACCTATTACGACTTTAAAAGTGCCGATTAGGCAAGCTGACATTTTTCGGTGTGTCTGAAGCTCAAAACTAATTATATCAGCATAGGGTTGAGTTTATCACTAATTCAAGCCTTTTAATCACCTTAAATTTTTCACATTGTTTTTAGTGAAAACATCTTTACCATTCAATGCATTTTGCAGTATGGGTTACCTAAATAGTATCTAAATCTTCTGTGGGTGTATAATAGGCATTCACTAAATACACAAAACTTCAATAGTTAAAACATAGTCCATTGTTAACTTCATTAATTAAATAGGGAAATAAAATAAAGCAAATACCAATAGACAGAAAGGGAGAAGTTCACAACAATACAATAATAGTAGGGGATGTTAACACCACACTTACATTAATGGATGGATCATTCAAATAGAAAAATCAATAAGGAAACAGTGGTCTTAAATGACACATTTGATCAGTTGGACTTAATAGATATCTATAGGACATTCAATCCCCAAACAGCACAATAGATTTTTTTTCAAGTGCACATGGAACATTCCCCAGGACAGATAACATGATAGGTCACAAAACAAGTTTCAACACATTTAAGAGGACAGAAATTACAGCAAGCATTTTTTTTCTGACCACAATGGTATAAAACTCAAAATCAATTACAGGAAGGAAAATAGGAAAAACACAAACATGTGGAGACTAAATAACATCCCACTAAAAACCAATAGGTGGATGAAGAATTCAAACAGAAAATTGGAAAATACCTCAAGGAAAATGAAAATACAAACACAGCTTTCCAAAATCTATGGGATGCACCAAAAGCAGTTCTAAGAAGGAGATTTATAAGGATACATGTCTACCTCAAGAAACAAGAAAAATCTCGAACAAATAACCTAACCTACAATCTAAAAGAATTAGAAAAAGATCAAACAAAGCACGAAGTCAGCAGAAAGAAGGGAATAGTAAAGATTAGGGAGCAAATAAATAAAATAGAAACCAAAAAAACAATGGAAAGATTGATGAAAGCAAGAGCTATGTTTTTGAAAAGATAAAAAAAATTGAGAACCTATAGCCAGGCTCATCAAGAAAAAAAAGAGAGATGACTCAAAGTAAGAAATGAAAGAGAAGGAATAACAACTTATATCAAAAAGATAAAAAATAAGAGAATACTAAAAACAGTTATAAGCAAGCAAACTGGACAACCTAGAAGAAATGGATATATTTCTAGAAAAATACAATCTTCCAACAATGAATCAGGAAGAAATAAACAATCTGAATGATCAATCACTATTAGTGAAATTGAATTAGTAATTTTAAAATCCCAGCAAACAAAGTCCAGGATCAGACATTTTCACAGAGGAATTCTATTAAACGTATAAAGAAGAGCTAGTACCTATTCTTCTCAAACTATTCCAAAACATTGAAGAGGCAGGAACACTCCCAAGTTCATTTTACAAGGCCACCATTACTCTGATATCAAAATCAGAAAAATACACTACAAAAACAGAATATTACAGGCCAATATCTTTGATGAATATAGATGCAAAATCCTCAAAAAAATTAGCAAACCGAATTCAACCATACATGAAATGGGTCATTCACCATGATCAAGTGAGATTTATTCCAGCCAGGAATGCAAGGATGGTTCAATATCTGCAAATCACTCAATGTGATACACCACTTTAACAAAAGAATAAAAATCACATGATCATCTCAAAAGACGTATGAAAAACATTTGACAAAATTCAAAATCCATTCATGATAAAAACTTTCATCAAAGTGGGTATGGGGGAATATATCTCAACATAATAAAAGCCATTTATGACAAACCCACAGCTAACATTACACCCAATGGCAAAAAGCTGAAAACGTTTCCTCTAAAATCAGGAACAAGACAATGATGCCCACTTTTGCAACTTCTATTTAACACAGAATTGGAAGTCCTAGCCACAGAAGTTGGACAAGAAAAAGAAATAAAATGCATCCAAATCGGAAGGGCAGAAAAACTGTCACTCTTTGCTGATGTCATGATACTATATATAAAGACCCTAAAGTTGCCACCAAAAAAACTGTTAGAACTACTAAGTGAATTCAGCAAAGTTGCAGTATACAAGATTAATATAAAGAAATTGGTTGCTTTCTATGCACTAATAATGAGCTATAGGAAGCGAAAAAAACAATTCCATTTAAAGTCATATCAAAAAGAATACCTCAGAATAAACTTAACGAAAGAGTTCAAAGATCTATACTCTGAAAACGATAAAACGCTGATTAAGGAACTTGAAAATGATACAAAGAAGTGGAAAGATATCCTGTGTTCATGGAGTGGAAGAATTAATATTGTTAATGTGTCCATACTACCCAAATCAATTTACAGATTTAATGCAATCCCTATCAAAATACCCATGACATTTTTCACAGAACTAGAATATTCATAAAATTTGTATGGAGACAAAAAAAATCCCAAATAGCCAAAGTAATCTTGAGAAAAAAGAACAAAGCTGGAGGTATTGTGCTCCCTGACTTCAGACTATACTACAAAGCTACAGTAATCAAAACAGTATGGTACTGGCACAAACACAGACACATAGATCAATGGAACACAATAGAGACCCCAGAAATAAACCCACACACTTATGGTCAATTAATGTATGACAAAGGAGGCAAAAATAATTGCTGGGGAAAGACAGTCTCTTCAATAAGTGTTGCTGGGGGCTTCCCTGGTGGCGCAGTTGTTGAGAGTCTGCCTGCTGATGCAGGGGACACAGACGGGTTCGTGCCCTGGTCCAGGAATATCCTACATGCCGTGGAGCGGCTGGGCCTGTGAGCCATGACCGCTGAGCCTGCGTGTCCAGAGCCTGCACTCTGAACGGGAGAGGGCACAACAGTGAGAGGCCCACGTACCGCAAAAATAAATAAATAAGTGTTGCTGGGAAAACTGGACAGCTACATGTAAAAGAATGAAACTATAACGCTCCTTAACCCCATACACAAAAATAAACTCAAAATGGATTAAAGACCTAAATGTCAGGCTGAAAACCGTAAAAATCCTAGAGATAAACATAAGCAGAACAGTATCTGACATAAATTTTAGCAATTTTTTTGGATATGTTTCCTAAGGCAAAGGAAATAAAAGCAAAACTAAACAAATAGGAAGGAATTAAACTTAAAAGCTTTTTTACAGCAAAGGAAACTATTGACAAAACAAAAATACAACCTACTGAATGGGAGAAAATATTTACAAATGATAAGACTGATAAGTACTATCCAAAATATAAAATAGCTCATACAACTCAATACCAAAAAACAAACAACCCAATTAATAATTGGAAGACCTAAACAGACACTTTTCCAAAAACACAAAGATGGCCCATGGAAAGATGTTCAACATCACTAATCATCAGAGAAATGCAAATCAAAACCACGAGATAGCACCTCACACCTGTCAGAATGGCTATCATCAAAAAGACCACAGATAACAAATGTTGGTGAGGATGTAAAGGGAACCCTTGTACACTGTTGGTGGGAATATAAATTGATGAAGCCACTATGGAAAACAACATGGAGGTTCCTTAAAAAACTAATAGAACTACCCTATGATTCAGCAATTCTACTTCTGGGTATATATCCAAAGAAAATGAAAACACTAATTTGAAAAGATGCATGCACCCTAATGTCCATTATTTATAATAGCCAAGATATAGAAGCAACCCAATGCCCATCAACACACAAATGGATAAAGAAGATGAGGTGTGTGTGTGTGTGTGTGTGTGTGTGTGTGCGCACGTGTGTGTACACACACAGAGAATGGAATATTACTCAGCCATAAAAAAAATGAAATTCTGCCATTTGCAGCAGTGTGAATGGACCTAAAGATTATTATGCTTAGTGAATTAAGTCAGACAGAGAAAGACAAATACTATATGAGATCACCTAAGTGTGGAATCTAAAACATAAAACAAACTAATGTATATAGCAAAACAGAAACAGATATAGAAAACAAACTAGTGGTTTCCAGTGGGGAGAAAAAAGGGGGAGAGGCAAGATAGGAGTAGGGGATGAAGAGGTACAAACTATTTGGTATAAGATAAATATGCAAAAAAAGAATATATTGTACAGGACAGGGAATACAGCCAATATTTATAATAAATTTATGGAGTTTAATCTATAAAAATATTGAATCATTATATTCTAAAACTAATATAATGTGAATTACTTTAATAAAATTTTAAAAAGAAAATTCTTAATATGGTATATTTCTAAAATATACATATTACAAAGATGCATTTATAAGCCCACCTCTTGCTGCCCTGGTACGCCTTTGTTTAAAATGTGTTTAAATATTTGCTCTTTTCTTAAATCTTAAACCTGTACAACCCAGATGGTCAGAGTTCCTTGCCCATTTGGCAATTTAGTTATGATTAGCTCAGAGTGCTACCAATTCTCTACTTTGTGATGACTAAAACCTTCATGATTTCTGCTCACTGCAGAAATTAAACTACAGAGTTTAATTTTTCCTATTGCTCTCTGATTCCAAATTTTGCATACAATTCTGCTGCATATATTTAGACTTTTTATAAAATTCCACAAGGACTCCATTTACCATGAGCAGAGACCTAGCATTAACAAGCAAGAGGCCACTGGACACACTGACCTGTGGGTTTGAGTTCAGTGCAGGGAGGGGGTGAAGATAGGAGAGGGAGGTGGGAACATGGAGAAGATAATTGAGCCTATTTAGCAGAGTGGCAGGTAAATTCTATACAATGAATGTGCAAGAAAAAGCAACTGAGGAAGGAATGAGGGAACGGATGAGGAAAGGAGGAAGGAGGCAGGCAAGGAGGGAAAGCAGGAAGGAGACAGAGAAGAAAGGAGGAAGGAAAAAGAAAATAAAGGATCAAGAAAAAGGATATTGTGAATATTTGCACTCAGAGTGGGAAAGCTGTGATATCATGTAACTGGAGAGTGAGCCACTGTCAGGAAGGCAACAATATTGGTTAAGACAGTGAGCTGTCCAGATCATCATTGGAACAGGATTTGTAATCAAAGGTAGCTTCATATTTATGTAATAAATTTGTAATTAATTCAAATGCATCACTTAAACATTTAATAAATTCAACTGTTTGAATTCTCTATTTTCCATCCTGCTTGTTTCAAGATCCAATAAATACCCCTAACTAGACACGATACATATCAAAAATAATTCTACCAGTCACTGAACAGGAGCTTAAACAGAAGAAGTAAACCTGAACCCATCTATTAGGCAAAGTGGCAAGGCCAGGCATTTTATAGCATCTGAATTCTCCATGACTGCTATATTAACATAATACATATTAAGTACAATTTTTTGAATAAAGTAGTCACCACATTATTCTCTCTGGACCACACATAGGAATAACTGCAGCAGAAGTCTAAAATCACATCTCCTCATAGCACCCTGGTTTCTCTGTTGCCATGACAACTCCAGAGAGAATGAAATGAGGTTCCAAGATATGATCAAATTCATTGATTTTTTTTAAAATCAGGCTATGTATTTCATGAATAGCAAATCTCGAATACTGAGTTAAAATTAAATTAGAATATATTGCTTGAATTATCTTATTAAACATATTCAAGGAAGAACTTTACAATCTTGAGTTCAAAAGGACTATATTCCTGGAGTTACTGAAATAAACCTAGGATCCTCTCCCTTATGATTTCAGAATAAACATTAAATTATCTGAATGGAAATGATGCAGGGACTCTGCCATCTGCAAAGACAATGAATTGTCACTTTCTATCACCAGTTGCATTCTAGAAAACAGGTGTTCAGTTACCAGATATCACAGCTCAGTGTTTTAATACATTATTGGAATGACAAACAATATTTGGTGAAAAATACACAGGACAAATTAGAACAAATTGCAAGTAACTAACCTTGGGAAATATCAATAAATATATAACAATTAAATAGATACATTGAAGCATAAATATGTATAACCTTACTGCCTGATAGTTAAGGTCACTTCTGTTAGACTTAGGAGAACAAAGCTGGAGGTATCATGCTTCCTGACTTCAGACTATACTACAAAGCTACAGTAATCAAAACAGTATTGTACTGGCACAAAAACAGACACATAGATCGATGGAACAGAATGGAGACCCCAGAAATAAGCCCACACACTTATGGTCGATTAATGTATGACAAAGGAGGCAAAAATAATTGGTGGGGAAAGACAGTCTCTTCAAGTGTTGCTGAAAAATTTATTTTTGATTTAGAAATATATTTTATGTTCTCCATCATCCTGTAGAAGTTTCAATAGAAATAGGAAAAATGTCACTTACTACCTGAAGTTGCCAAAATCTGATATTCTAATCGCAATACTTTTTTATTAAGAAAGAGAAACAATGTTATACTTCCATTTTTTTGTTTGTTTTTGTTTTATTGGTTAGGGGTAGATTAATTTCCTCTAGTCCTAGATTCACTTGTTTGTGAGTCTACTTAATAGGTTAGGCATTGTGGAACTAGTGACACATTAAAGGCTTTTAGCCTCCCCATTTCGTAGCTGAGAGTTTTATGTGAAGTGTGAAAGGAGGTCAGTTTGCAAGAAGCACTTATGAAGATTTAAGTGGGATGGTATGTAAGAGAAAAATACCCCCTGGTTCTTTATAAAATAATAATGAGATTTCATTTATGGCCTGTATATTTATAGTTCAGGGTAAATTTAAAATGAGTAAAGATTCTATTTATTCTGAGAAACAGAACAATGGTAAAGAAGTCTCAATATCTGGAAACAATGTGGTTTTGATGGTTTACCTCATTGTTCATTGTAAATTATGAACAAGGCAAATTGTATATAGCCAAATGTTATGAACTTGTGTCTCCCCAAAAATTCTTACATTGAAGCCTTAAATTGCCTCTGCCAATACCTTAGAATGCAAGTGTATTTGGAAATAGGGCCTTGAAAGAGGTCAGTAATGTTAAATGAAATCATAAAGATGGGGCCTTAGTCTAATATAACTGGTGTCCTTAGAAAAAGAAGAGAGAAGCACAGAGAAAAGGTCATGTGAGTACATGGAAAACACAGACAAAGGGATGACCATATGACGACACGGTGAGCAGGCAGCCATCTGCAAAGTGAAGGGGAGAGTCCTCAATAGACACCAAACTGCTGACACCTGGGTCTTAGACTTCCAGGCTCCAAAATTATGAGAAAATAAGTTTCCATTTAAGCCACCCAGTCTCTGGCATTTCATTATAGCAATGCTAACAAACTAATACACCAAATCTGAGAAGTTAAAATCATTTCAGATCACATTATTTGGGGGGACTTTCCTTTCAAGCACATCAACTTAGAGCATACAGGCTTTCCTCTTCACTATTCCTTACCAGTCACTGCCAAGTTGGAGGGAGGAAATAAAAGACAAATAGGTTTCTCTATATTAAAACGTAAGGACCAAGATCAAGAGGCTTCCTTTGGATTCTTTCTTCTTCCTGGTATCTCTTGGCTCAAGTTTTGATAATTTCCATGGCAGATGGGCAGCTTAAACAAGTTGGACCTTGAGAGTAACTTTATAAAACAATTAGTTAACTTTGTGATGTTATTCTAAAGTTGATAAAGTTCCTACAATTTGCAGAAAAAGTAAGGTGGAGCCAAGAGAAGTTGTTCTGTGCTACGACCTTAAGTAGAGTGTCTAAACAATCTAAGCCCAGAGATAAACGCGTACACCTATGGTCAACTAATCTATGACAAAGGAGGCAAGAATATACAATGGAGAAAAGACAGTCTCTTCAAAAATGGTGCTGGGAAAACTGCACAGCTACATGTAAAATGAAATTAGAACACTCCCTAACACCATACACAAAAATAAACTCCAAATGGATTAAAGACCTAAATATAAGACCAGACACTATAAACTCTTAGAGAAAAACATAGGAAGAACACTCTTTGACATAAATCACAGCAAGATCTTTTTTGACCCATCTCCTACAGCAATGAAAATAAAAACAAAAATAAACAAATGGGACCTAATGAAACTTACACGCTTTTGCACAGCAAAGGAAACCATAAACAAGACGAAAAGACAACCCTTAGAATGGGAGAAAATATTTGCCAATGAAGCAATAGACAAGGGATTAATCTCCAAAATATACAAACAGCTCATGAAGCTCAATATCAAAAAAACAAACAACACAATCAAAAAATGGGCAGAAGACTAATTAGTCATTTCTCCATAGAAGACATACAGATGGCCAAGAGGCACATGAAAAGATGCTCAACATCATTATTAGAGAAATGCAAATCAAAATTACAATGAGGTATCACCTCACACCAGTCGGAATGGCCATCATTTTAAAAAATCTACAAAAAATAAACGCTGGAGAGGGTGTGGAGAAAAGGGAACCCTCTTGCACTGTTGGTGGGAATGTAAATTGATACAGCCACTATGGAGAACAATATGGAGGTTCCTTAAAAAACTAAAAATAGAACTACCATATGACCCAGCAATCCCACTATTGGGCATATACCCTGAGAAAACCATAATTCAAAAATACATATGCACCCTAATGTTCATTGCAGCACTATTTACAATAGCCAGCTCATGGAAGCAAACTAAATGCCCATCGACAGATGAATGGATAAAGAAGATGTGGTACATATATACAATGGAATATTACTCAGCCATAAAAAGGAATGAAACTGGGTCATTTGTAGAGACATGGATGGACCTAGAGACTGTCATACAGGATGAAGTCAGAAAGAGAAAAACAAATATCACACATTAACACATATATGTGGAATCTAGAAAAATGGTACAAATGAACCTGTTTGCAAGGCAGCAATAGAGACACAGATGTAGAGAACAAACGTATTGACCCCAGGGGGGAAAGGGGGAGTAGAATGAATTGGGAGATTAGGATTGACATATATACACTAATATGTATAAAATAGGTAACTAATGAGAACCTGCTGTACTCTACTCAATGTTCTGTGGTGACCTAAAGGGGAAGGAAATCCGAAAAAAGAGGGTATATATGTATACATATAGCTGATTCACTTCACTGTACAGCAGAAACTAACACAACATTGTAAAACAACTATACCCAGTTTAAAAAAATAAAGATAGTAGAGTGCACATTAAAAAAAAATAATCTAACAACCAAATGAGTTTGTGTCATTCATTGTTTTACAGTTATTCTAAGGGAAGTGAGTGGATAGGAGGACCATCATACTTACATGGAGACTTTAACTGAAAAGGCCATGAGATTTTTTTTTTTAAAAAAAGGACAAAGCGAAGAGTAAAGGAGATGAAGCCCATTCCTGCCCTGGGAATGCAGGCATATTATTTCTGTGCTGAGTGTCTAGATGGAGGTAACTTATGGAGATAAAAGGCTTAAAAGTTACCTGCATCATCTCTAATCTCTACCAATTACCGCAGAGGAATTACTCCTCCCCTGGGGTGTTTTAGTCCTAGGTTACTTATATTTGTTATCAGTGAATCACCTTTGTGCTGCAACACACACGATTGTCTCTGCATGATTCTTATCAGCCCAATTCCCACAAATATTAATTCAGAAAATTTTTTTTCTAAATTCTCATTCTTATGTTTTATATCAAAATCAAGTCAAAAAGATCTTCAGAAAATGATGCACTCTCGATTCAAATTGCCCTCCAAACTTGAAGTAGGTGCAAATAGTCACGACGGTCTTGAGAAGTGACCAGTTCCAGATACATTCTCTCTCCCAAAGGCAGTGTTATTCATGGCCACGGTGGAGGTATTTCTACCTCCACCAGCTCAGTGATGCACTGGTCAACCGTCAGGCTCACAGAGGCTGTCATCACAGCTGCTGCTCTCCTCAGCTGTTACTTCTGAGGGACAGGAGGAGATGCAGGAAGTAGGGTGAAAGGAAAGAAATAATTCATGATGCACGACAGATGCACTGGAATTAAATAGCCTTTTATTAGTTACGCATGAATTTCATCCTTTCAGAAATCAGGTGCACTACATGTTTTAGCTTTTAGGTGAAAAGAAGGCAAATGCTCACCAGCATCCAATTACTATGGCAACCTTTCTATCCCTCAGTTAGAAACTTGATTTAGGACTTTTTGTGCATCACTCCCAATGCTTAACATGTGTAGGGGGCCTCCTGAGCAAGAATTTTCAATCTTGCTAGCCTAATTCACCTCTCATATTACTTTAGTTCAGCAAACAACCAGTGTGCCTCTTATATATACCTTGGCTATGTTCTAGGATTCAAGGATGAGTATGGCAAGACCATGGCATGCTGACAGCCATCCCGTACACTTATCCCTAGAAACACACTGAAAAAGTGTTGCTCTGTCCTTTTTCAAGATTTCTCATAAGCCACTGTCATAAGCCATCTTTTCCCTCTCCTCTCCTTTAGGGTGTGCATATTAAAAATTTCCAAGGATAGAGTCTATATTTAGTTGGTATATTTTAAATACTTATTAGGAAGTACTGAATCACAAGGCCCTCATAAATACTTAGGAATAAGCCTAGTCATGACACAGTTATGTGGAACATAGCATAAATAGTAAACTCATGCAAGAAAGAATGAAATGAATAAACTAACCAATTGACAGACTCATGAATCATCTTTAGGTAGATCAATTCCTGGACACATGGCTCCTCCTATCTATATTGGTTCCTAGCTTCAATGTCAGAGAATGTTAAGTCAGGGCTTATCCTTAAATTATGCAAGCTGGTGGATAACTGCATCTTCCTAGAGCCGATGAACCTCTTGCACAGACTTTAGACTAACATAGAAGGGTTGGAAGAAACCAGGAGCTTTGGCTCTCCCCAGCCCCATTGTGCTACCCTGCCAAAGGGCAGAGTAAAGCATGCATTATTCTAAAACAATGAAAACCATGTGTTGCCTGTGATCCACAGTCTGAGAAATGCACTCTATTGGCATCTTTTGAAACACAGATGCAAAGTTGAAAAGGTAGCTATTATTTTAAGCTTGCTCTTAACAAGAAAAAAATCCTTTTGTTATAAAACCCTGTAGTCACTCCTTTGTTCATAATCATTCTTCAGACTGTCTGGTACTGATTGAATAAAGACAATCCTCTCTGCTTAGGGTTTTAAGGCCCTCATCAATCTGGCTCTCACCTGCACTTCACCTTCTCTCACCTCACCTCCACCAGCTAATGGTTTCTCCTCCCTTGGCTAATGTACTAACCTTGCTCAATTCTGCTGATACCATTCACTCTACCCAAAAAGTTTCCCCACTCCTTTGCCCCTGTTCCTACAATAGCTATTCTTTGAGGATCACAAGAATTCTCGCCTCCCACTGATAATTCACAGTGCACAGCTCTGAGCTGTTATAGTCTCTCTACTCTCTGGATGGCTCTTTTGACAGACACATCATCCTGCCTTGAGACACTTCTTGTCTCAAAGGTGCATAGAGTTATTTTTATTCTGAATGACTTAGCCTCTAAAATGTGTAGGTCCTGGTCTCCCAAACTAGTCTAAAGCTCTTTGAAATCAGACTTCATTAGCCTCCACACAAATCTAACACAGCACTGCATCCTAGTGAAAAAAATATATAAATATATATATATATGATTCTGAGGTAGAAGGATTACATTTTCATACCCTGAACATTTCTTGGAGGCATCTTAAAAAGCACATTATTAAGGGTTGAGTATGAAAGAAATGTAGGCATTTAGAAAAGAGGGATACTGTGAACATTTGGAGAAGAGAATACTGTTGATTTGGCTGCTTCACCTGATATACAGGACTGTCCATTTGTAGGTGGATAAGTGATAAATTATTATAAGGTGATGTGTTTCATATTTTATGGAAAGACATTTAATGAGGGAGGTACACAGAAATATTGTGAGTGCAGGAACAAATAAGTGTTAAAACAATTTATTTTTTAATCTTGAAATAATTAAAAACTACCACCTGAATCCTGAAATAAGGAATGAGATATTTTCATCCTTTGAAGAATCATCGAAATGGAGGAGTCCGTAAGTCTTATATCACATCGCTTTTGCTGCACTTATCTACACAACCCTGGATTTTTTCATGGGTATATGTATGACATTTTTATGGCTTTCCATTAAGAATATAAATCCCCTTAAGATCAATATCTGAAATCTCTTATTTCTTTAAAATATTATCAGAGTGATACACAGTAAATGTTTAGTAACTATTGACCTTGGTCAAGCGATTAAACCACGAAATCTGAGTTTCCCTATTTTAAAAGCAAATAATCATATGTAGCTTGCATTGTCATTCAGACAGCAAGCATCATCTTAATGACAGCGTATCTGGCACAGAACTGATACTCAAAACGTATCCGTGGAAAGTAAGAAGAGAGGCAAAGTGGAGGAAAGGAAAGATAGAGAGGATGACATGCTCTGTAGTTTATGGTACAGGATATAAACTGTACGTTACTGCTATTAAGGGTAGTATGTTACCTGATATAGATACTACAGGGTCCATAACATTTCCAGAGTCAAGAGATAAAATCCTCCTACTCTCGGCTTTCTGTTTTTATTCAGCTAATCTTCATCAAAATACATAGTATCAGCTCCGCCCACCCTTCTACTTAGATATCAGCAAAGCTGTTTTCGTTTTACCTCTCGTAGCAGAAACATTATTCAAAATAACCGTATTTTACTACTAGCAAAAAGAACATTTAACAAATAACATTTTGCATTAGGAAAAAAATCAACAACAAAAATGCCAAATTGCTGAATAGCTGATGTAAAGTATTAGAAGCCAAAAACATGCTGAAAATTTGTAACTGTGCCCAGAGCTACATTTAAGCAAAAGAATCATTACTTCTACTTTGAAGCAAAAAGCTTCTAAATCAGCAAAGCAAAGACAGTCAGCTGAACCTTCTCTGAATTATTTGGCAAACAGCACATTTAGTAATATTTTGTACAAATAATGCCACTTTTCTAAGGTGCTCAAAATATTTTGCAAACAACCAGTCAGTTTCAGAACATCATGATTAAATAAATAGTAGTGTTCGTACCTTTCCATAGGAATAAAACACCACGCCTATCTATAGTAATCAAATTGTGTAGCAAGCCAGCCAGAGCCTTCCTCATCCCTAACCTCCCCCTCTACCCTCCTATATGTCTGCCTGTTTCCAGATCCTGGGCCGAAATAGAAACTGATTTCCCAACCTGGGACTCCTCATGAAAGGTAAAAGAGCAAACCTAGGCATCTCTGGCTGTCACTCAGGAATAGATTGATTCAAAAGGTGAGCCTAAGGACATTTTCAGCTGGAGCAAGCTACTGCTGGCTTTTTAGATAGCAATTACTCACTGATAATTGTTGTGTTTGCAAATAACTACTGCTTCCAGGGACACCCACAATTCTTTAGACTTTCCAGGTCTCAGGGGAAATGACTGGCAATCTCTTTTCCATGATGTGGTAAAAAAAAAAAAGAACTCTTAAAAATTCATTCAAAATTGAATCTTGACAGCAAAGGAGCATATGAAAAGATGCGCTACATCATATGTCATCAGGAAAATGCAAATTTTAAAAATGAGGTACCACTACACACCCACTAGAATGGCCAAAATCCAGCATACTGACACTACCAGATTCTGGTGAGGATGCCGAATGATAGGAACTCTCATACAATATCGGTGAGAATGCAAAATGGTATGACCACTTTGGAAGAAAGTTTGGCGGTTTCCTACAAAATTAAACATAGTCTGACAATATGATCCAGCAATCCCGCTCCCTGGTATTTACCTAAATGAGCTGAAAACTGTGTCCACACAAAATCCTGCACACAGATGTTTATAGCAGCTTTAATCAAAATTGTCAAAAACCTGAAAGAAACCAAGCCATCCTTTAGTAGGTGAATGGATAAATAATCTATGGTACATCCAGACAAGAGCACAATAGCACTATTATTCCACACTAAAAGGTAATGCACTATCAAGCTATTAAAAGATATGGAGGAGACTTAAATGTATATTACTAATTGAAAGAAGCCAGTCTTAAAAAGCTACATACTGTATGATTCCAAATACATGGCATTCTGAAAAAGGCAAAACTATGAAGACTATAAAAAGATGAGTGACCGCCAGGAGTTGGTGGGGAGAGAAGAATGAATAGGTAGAGAACACAGGACTTGTAGGGCAGCGAAACTACTCTAGATGACGTTATAATGATAGATATTGTCCTTATAAATTTGTCTCAACCCATAGAGTGTATAACGCCAGGAGTGAACCCTAATGTAAACGAGGTAGTCTTGGGTGATAATGATGTGTCAATGTAGGTTCATTATAACAAGTGTACCACTCTGGCGAGTGATGTGGATAATGGGGAAGGCTATGTGTGTGGAGTGGGCAAGAGAGAACTGGAAAATTCGGTTTCTTCCTCTCAATTGGGCCATGAACCTAATATTGCCCTAAAAATAAATTCCATTAAAAAATTAATCCTCAACCATGCCCACCATCTTCATAGTAGCCACTGACGACAGTGGCTATGGAAGACAGCGGCCCCTTCCCCTGCAAACACCCTCATGGATGCTTGTTCCTGGTTACTCCAGGAGTCTCACCTATGATCCCACAGGAGCCCACTGTAGCTCACTCTTTCAAGTCTTTCTTAGGGCTGCTCTTTCCTAGTGCTCCCTAAAAGAGGACCCATGATGCTTACCACCTGATACCCCTCAACCAGATCCCTTCAGTATCCCACCCACCCAAAGCTCATGGAATCAAAACTATGTGTGTGATCTGGCTAATTAGGGATACAAGAGTCAGTGTTGACTTTGCTAGCGCTGCCTTCCAGCACTCTTGCTATTCCCCAGCTCCTGTTACCCTTCGCACATTTTTAGTATTTGTATTTAGTATTTCTCGTATTTTTTTTTGTGTATTTTAGAACTTTAGTATTTGATGAATGGACTCAAGATTATAAGATCCTGCATCTAAAGTCCTGCTACCTGTAAATTTAAGATGAATTTACAAGTATAGATCACTCCATTATAAATGGAAGGGGTCAGTTAATTTACAAGGCATGGAGATTAGTCCAATTTCCAAATTAGCTAACTTTCAGACTTTTCTTCTTACAATAAGCAAGCTAGTACTCTAGGTTAGGTCTATTTTAGGATGTGGGTAAGAGGTGGCTAAACTGTAGTTCTCAAAACCTAACCCTTATCTCTCAGCCTCACTTTGCATAGGAAATTTTCCAGTTGCATTTCTAATATTAGAAATATTTAAATTTGGCGTAATATCTGGTGCTTATCTTCCTCTTGCGCAGAGACATTGTTTCAGAATTAGCTATCTGTGAGTCTCTTTCTTTCTGGGGCTCCCTCCTCTCCCTCGTGACTCAGAACTCCCAAAGGCAAACACTGTGTGTTACTCTCCAAAGGTCCAGGGCAATGCCTAGCACATGGTGAACGCTCAGTTGATATTGTGGACAGACCCACTCAATGTGTGTAAAAAATTAAAAGAATGCATAGCATGTTCAGTAGCATATTCACTAAACATATGTCAACTCTGTATTTTATTCTTCTCTATGTGTGTGCTTTTCAATTACTGCCAAAACAGTTTGAACGCATAAAAAGAATCAATGTAGATAACAGTGAATGGAGGTATTGTCAATGTGGGTTTGGCAGGGATCTTAGCAGAGCTTCCCCTTGAAATACTTCTCTGAAATCCAAGTGAAGAGAAAGGCAGGGCATGGGCTAAATTGTCTCCCCACTCCACCCCCAAAATTAATATGTTGAAGTCCAAACCCCCAGTACCTCATGATGTGATGGTATTTGGAGATAGGGCCTTTAAAGAGGTAATTAAGTTAAAATGAGGTGATTAGAGTTGCCCTAATCCCACATGACTGGTATCCTTATAAGAAGGGAAAATTTGGACACAGATAATGGACAGAGGGAATACTATGTGAAGAGACAGGGAGAAGACAGCCATATATATGCCAAGGAGAGGGGCCTTAGAAGGAACCAACATTTCTGACACCTTGATCTTGGACTTCCAGTCTTCAGAACTTTGAGTAAATAGATTTCTGTGGCTTAAGCCATCTACTCTGTGATACTTTGTTACGGCAGCCCAAGCAAACATATATAGAAGTGCATGGCTGCTTGAGAAGGCGTTGGCGTTTCATGCAACAAAGCATATTTCATATAAAAAAGATGTGAAAGAAACTAGCATGATTGCCTACCATATGCCTGAGTACAGTGCTAGGCCTTTCACAAGAATCACCCTTTAAGCTCTTCTCAACCCCTATAATGTGGCATTATTAACCCTGTTTTTAAATAAGTGAGTTTCAGAGATTAAGAAGATTTCTAAGGATACTTGACTGATTTATTTCAGAAACAGAGTTTCCAGACATGTCTATCTGATTTCAAAGTCAATGCTCTTTTACAGTGCTATGAACCCTATAGGATAGAAGATCTCTGAAGCTGAGGGCCTGGGAGAAAGATAACTCCTGTGTATACAGGCAGAAGAGCATCTCCATGCATTCTCTGGAGGTAGAAAGCATGTAGCTTCATATTTTTAATCACATTTTTAAAAATATAGTATTTGTCAATAGAAAATGCTGAGAAGAATCGAAAATTACCTTGCATCAACTGAGCTGTTATTTCGAGTGGAGGGCAAGCACTCAAGGCCAGAACTAGAATAAACTAAAAGCGAGCACAAACATCACCACTGTGAAGTTCATGTCAGCAGGAATTTTCTTAACAAAAACAGAGTCCACTTTCTGACCTGACATGGAGATTAGGTTATACCTAGAACACATGAGATCTAAGTCTGTTCCTACCATACATAATCTGTGAGTTAAAAGCAATGGAGGCCCTGCTGTATTTCTATCCAAATTAAACTTTTTCTGTTATTTGTTATGTATTGATTACACGTGCGCACACACACACGTGTTAGTGTTTACTGAAATATTTAATATTTGTCCAGGAGTGATTTTGCCTCCCCCAGGGGACATGTGGCAATATCTGGAAACACTTTTAGTTGTCACACATGAGAACTGGTGCTAATAGAATCTAGTTGGGAGGGACCAACGATACTGCTAAACATCCTCCAATGTACTGAACAACCTCCAGCTCCACCCCACAACAGAGAATTGCCCAGTCCAAAATGTCAATAACACTGATGGTTCCTGCATAAGAATTCATGCAAATTTATTGTCTGTGCCAGCTTACTTTGTAATACATTAGTCTTAGTGATATATTGGTTTTGACTCTATGTAATGTATGTGATAGGGAATTCATTAAATGTGTTTAAATAACTTGACTTTCTTCTTTTTTAAATTAACCATATTATTTCTGCAATGCATTACCAGTATTTTTTTATAGAACCACGTATATGGTATGAAACTTCATTTTCCAGTTAACATGTTTTGTTGCCTGTTATTACCTAGTACATAGTGAATACATTTCTTTTTAATTATATGAATTTATACATTTTTTCAGAATTAGTAGATTAGTAATATCCAGAAGATCATAATATCATGTCCAGAACATATGATTTTTCACCTGGACTGCAGTATAAAGTATAATATATAAACAAGTAATATATTTCCCATAAAATATATTTATATGACCATATCATGGAATTGAATTCTTTTTTCAAAATTATTTATCTTTGGAAAATTGAGATGTATCTTTTATAACTTTGTGTCATATATATAGTATGAAAAGTGACAGTAGGGAATTTAAAATTAAAGTTAAAAATTAAGTTAAAAGTTCATTTAAATTCTCCATCCATTCCATTTGTACATATTAGATTTGCACAGATTAGGTTCAATTCAGCAAACATTTACTGAGCACTGGAAAAATAATGATGACTAAGACAGAACTGCTAGCTGTGAAGAGCTCACTTCTGGCCAAAGAGAAACAGGACAGCAAAACATTTTTCCTTGTGGTTGGAATTGCAACACAGTATAAAATAAAGTTTCCTTATTTATATTTCTTTCATTCCCCCTTCCTGCAGTGTCCATCAAACAGCTTTCCCGTTTCCACATAGTCTTAATGATTGCCAATTTTAATAATTTTAACATTATCTTGAGTCAAGATCGATAATTTGCTAAAACAAATTTTGGATCGTTTGGGACGTTTTGATTCTTTCCAATTGCCTATAGATACATAGATAACACTACAATGGATAGACATAGATGACACTACAATGGATATTTCAAGTATGTAGATATTATTTCTCTTTTAGAATATTTCCTTAAAATAAATTTCAGAGGAGAATTGCTAAGTCTAAATAGTGTGAAAATATTTGTGACTCTATAAGTACATTATTTTGTTACTTATAAAACTATGGTGCCAACTTCCATTGCAACTAGAGTATAATGGTGAAAACAAGTCATTGCATACTTTCCAGCACTGAGTTTTATTTATGAAAAAAATTTTTGTTATTGAATGAGATTTTAAATGTACCTTAAGTTCTATTTACATTTTAGATCTCTGATTATTGGTATGGGAGAAATCTTCCTATATTCTAATTTGCTTTTTTTTCCCTGAAAATGAATGTGTATGTCTTATGCTGAATTATCTGAGCCCTAAGATTTTTTTCACAAAGTTAAAAATAGAATTATTATTTATTAATCAAACAGTCATATCCCTTGGCTTAAATATTCTTAAAAGATTGTTGTACTTATGGTACATTTACTAGGTTTTGAACTACCAAAATAAACAAATCCTAAGAATATTCAATACTTTCCAAAAAGAGCCTAGATTTGAAGGGAAAAAATTTTAATAGCTATGACAACAAAAGCAGTTAATAACAGTTATCCACGTACCAAAGTGGCACGGTTTGGTTTCAAAATGATTGTAGTAGCCAAGTTTAAAGTAAATAGGAAAAAAAAAAAAAACATAGCCATCTGTTATGAAATTTCTTTATTCTTGCCTTTTCTTCCTTTCTACCTTCTCTGGGTGAGTAGTTTAAGGGGATTAATGAAAACATCTGAACATGCTGTTTTCCACTAAACTCACTTAGTCTTTTCTTCTCAAGTCCTTGACCCAGATAAAGAAAGATATGATTTCCAAACTCAATGAAAGCTGAATTTCACTGGAGGGGAAAAATGCTACCTCAGCTCAAAGTCTGATTTCTCTGCTGTCCTACAGTTGTAATTGTAAAATAGAGTTTCACTTAAAAATACCTCCCTTTGTTTACCCAGGCCTCATGGAATCATCGTGTAGGAAGAAACCTTGAGAAGTCTTTTGACATTGCAGACCACATATTCTGAACCAAAACTCCAAATAGCCTAACAAAAGACTTTTTTCCTTATTTGTCAATGTATTTATAATGATCGTATAAGTGTTTAAAAGTCATATGAATTTATACACAAAATCAATTGCCTAAGTCTTGCTCACCTCCCCTTGGTCCAGGTATCAACAGGACTGATGTGCTGTCCCCTCCTAGTTCTACGTTTTCAGCCCTTCTCACTCTAATTGAGTCAGTTTGTTCAAGTGCCTCATAAGCATTTCTACACACACAGCCCACAGGTATTTCAAACTGAACACCTCCAAAATTGAAATCATCTTTGCTCCCAAATCAGTTCCTCCACGTCTCATGCTCTCGCCATGAACAATACGGCATCATTCACTACCCAAGCCAGAAACCTTAGAATCTTCACAGCCCACCCCCTGCTCTCTCCCTGACTCAGTCACTGAATCTTGTCAAGTCCATCTGAAAAGAATAAAACTTTCATGTGCATTTCTTTCTCTTCATCCTCACCACTGCTGCCTTAGTGCACATCCTTTCAACTTCCTGGGCAAATTATTGAAATCATCTCTTTGTCTCCCTGCCGCCAATATTCATCACCATCCACCTACCCTCCACACTGTCCTCCTCATCTCTGTCAGAGATCTTTAGAAAATACACATTTCAAAAGACGAAAGTAGGGAAGATGGCCGAAGAGTAAGACGCGGAGAGCACCTTCCTCCCCACAGATACATCAGAAATACATCTACACGTGGAACAACTCCTGTAGAACACCTACTGAACACTGGCAGAAGACCTCAGACCTCCCAAAAGGCAAGAAACTCCCCACGTACCTGTAAAGGGAAAAAGAAAAAAGAAAAAACAGAGACAAGAGAATAGGGACGAGACCAGCAACAGTGGGAGGGAGCTGTGAAGGAGAAAAGGTTTCCACACACTAGGAAGCCCCTTCGTGGGCGGAGACTGTGGGTGGCGGAGTGGGGAAGCTTCGGAGCCGCGGAGGAGAGCACAGCAACAGGGGTGTGGAGGGCAAAGCGGAGAGATTCCTGCACAGAGGATCAGGGCCGACCGGCACTCACCAGCCCAAGAGGCTTGTCTGCTCACCTGCCGGGGCAGACGGGGCTGGGAGCTGAGGCTCCGACTTCAGTCTGATGCAGGGAGAGGACTGGGTTTGGCGGCGTGAACACAGCCTGAAGGGGGTTAATGCACCACGGCTAGCCAGGACGGAGTCCAGGGAAAAGTCTGGACCTGCCGAAGAGGCAAGAGACTTTTTCTTCCATCTTTGTTTCTTGGTGCGAGAGGAGAGGGGATTAAGAGCGCTGCTTAAAGGAGCTCCAGAGACGGGCGCGAGCCGCGGCTAACAACGCGGACCCCAGAGATGGGCAAGAGACACTAAGGCTGCTGCTGCCACCACCAAGAAGCCTGTGTGCGAGTACAGGTCACTCTCCACACCTCCCTTCCGGGGAGACTGTGCAGCCCGCCACTGCCAGGGTCCCGGGATCCACGGACAGCTTTCCCGGGAAGACGCACAGCGCGCCTCAGGCTGGTGCAATGTCACGCCGGCCTCTGCCGCCGCAGGCTCACCCCACATCGTGCCCCTCCCTCCCCCCGGCCTGAGTGAGCCAGAGCCCCCGAATCAGCGGCACCTTTAACCCCGTCCTGTCTGAGCGAAGAAAAGATGCCCTCCGGCGACCTGCACGCAGAGGTGAGGCCAAATCCAAAGCTGAGCCCCAGGAGCTGTACGAACAAAGAAGAGAAAGGGAAATCTCTCCCAGCAGCCTCAGGAGCAGCGAATTAAATCTCCACAATCAACTTGATGTACCCTGCATCTGTGGAATACCTGAATAGACAACGAATCATCCTAAATTGAGGAGGTGGACTTTGAGAGCAAGATTTATTATTTTTCCCCTTTTCATCTTTTTGTGTATGCATCTGTGTGAGATTTTGTCTGTATAGCTTTGCTTTCACCATTTGTCCTAGGGTTCTATCCGTACATTTTTTTTTGTTTTTTTGTTTCTTTTTTTACTTTTAAAAAAAAATTTTTTTCTTAATAATTATTTTTTATTTTAATAACTTTATTTTATTTTATCTTTTTATTTTATTTTATCCTCTTTCTTTCTTTCTTTCTTTCTACTTTTTCTCCCTTTTATTCTGAGCAGTGTGGATGAAAGGCTCCTGGTGCTGCAGCCAGGAGTCAGTGCTGTGCCTCTGAGGTGGGAGAGCCAACTTCAGGACACTGGTCCACAAGAGACCTCCCAGCTCCATGTAATATCAAACGGCGAAAATCTCCCAGAGATCTCCATCTCAACAACAGCACCCAGCTTCACTCAACGTCCAGCAAGCTACAGTGCTGGACACCCTATGCCAAACAACTAGCAAGACAGGAACACAACCCCACCCATTAGGAGAGAGGCTGCCTAAAATCATAATAAGTCCACAGACACCCCAAAACACACCACCAGACTTGTACCTGCCCACCAGAAATACAAGATCCATCCTCATCCACCAGAACACTGGCACTAGTCCCCTCCACCAGGAAGCCTACACAACCCACTGAAACAACTTTAGCCACTGGGGACAGACACCAAAAACAACGGGAATTACGAACCTGCAGCCTGCAAAAAGGAGACCCCAAACACAGTAAGATAAGCAAAATGAGAAGACAGAAAAACACACAGCAGATGAAGGAGCAAGATAAAAACCCACCAGACCTAACATATGAAGAGGAAATAGTCAGTCTACCTGAAAAGAATTCAGAATAATGATAGTAAAGATGATCCAAAATCTTGGAAACTGAATACAGAAAATGCAAGAAACATTTAACAAGGACCTAGAAGAACTAAAGATGAAACAAGCAATGATGAACAACACAATAAATGAAATTAAAAATACTCTAGAAGGGATCAATAGCAGAATAACCAAGGGAGAAGAACGGATAAGTGACCTGGAAGATAATATAATGGAAATAACTACTACAGAGCAGAAGAAAGAAAAAAGAATGAAAAGAAGTGAGGACAGTCTCAGAGACCTCTGGGACAACATTAAACACACCAACATTCGAATCATAGGGGTTCCAGAAGAAGAAGAGGAAAAGAAAGGGACTGAGAAAATATTTGAAGAGATTATAGTTCAAAACTTCCCTAATATGTGAAAGGAAAACGTTAATCAAGTCCAGGAAGCACAGACAGTCCCATACAGGATAAATCCAAGGAAAAACACGCCAAGACATATTAATCAAACTGTCAAAAATTAAATACACAGAAAACATATTAAAAGCAGCAAGGGAAAAACAACAAATAACACACCAGGGAATCCCCGTAAGGTTAAGAGCTGATCTTTCAGCAGAAACTCTGCAAGCCAGAAGGGACTGATAGGACATATTTAAAGTGATGAAGGAGAAGAACCTACAACCAAGATTACACTACCCAGCAAGGATCTCATTCAGATTTGATGGAGAAATTAAAACCTTTACAGACAAACAAGAGCTAAGAGAATTCAGCACCACCAAATCAGCTTTACAACAAATGCTAAAGGAACTTCTCTAGGCAGGAAGCACAAGAGAAGGAAAAGACCTACAATAAAAACCCAAAACAATTAAGAAAATGGGAATAGGAACATACATATCAATAATTACCTTAAATGTAAACGGATTAAATGCTCCAACCAAAACACATAGACTGCCTGAATGGATACAAAAATAACACCCATATATATGCTGTCTACAAGAGACCCACTTCAGACCTAGGGACACATACAGACTGAAAGTGAGGGGACAGAAAAAGATATTCCATGCAAATGGAAATCCAAAGAAAGCTGGAGTGGCAATTCTCATATCAGACAAAATAGACTTTAAAACAAAGTTATTACAAGAGACAAAGAAAGACACTACATAATGATCAAGGGATCAATCCAAGAAGAAGATATAACAATTGTAAACATTTATGCACCCAACATAGGAGCACCTCAATACATAAGGCAAATACTAACAGCCATAAAAGGGGAAATCAACAGTAAAACATTCATAGTAGGGGACTTTAATACCCCACTTTCACCAATGGGCAGATCATCCAAAATGAAAATAAATAAGGAAACACAAGCTTTAAATGATACATTAAACAAGATGGACTTAATTGATATTTATAGGACATTCCATCCAAAAACAACAGAATACACCTTCTTCTCAAGTGCTCATGGAAAAATCCCCAGGATAGATCATATCTTGGGTCACAAATCAAGCCTTGGTAAATTTAAGAAAATTGAAATCGTATCAAGTATCTTTTCCGACCACAACGCTATGAGACTAGATATCAATTACAGGAAGAAAACTGTAAAAAATAGAAACACATGGAGGCTATACAATACACTACTTAATAACGAAGTGATCACTGAAGAAATCAAAAAATACCTAGAAACAAATGACATGGAGACACAATGACCCAATAGGATGCAGCAAAAGCAGTTCTAAGAGGGAAGTTTATAGCAATACAATCCTACTTTAAGAAACAGGAAACATCTCGAATAAACAACCTAACCTTGCACCTAAAGCAATTAGTGAAAGAAGAACAAAAATACCCCAAGGTTAGCAGAAGGAAAGAAATCATAAAGATCAGATTAGAAATAAATGAAAAAGAAATGAAGGAAATGATAGCAAAGATCAATAAAACTAAAAGCTGGTTCTTTGAGAAGATAAACAAAATTGATAAACCTTTAGCCAGAGTCATCAAGAAAAAAAGGGAGAACACTCAAATCAATAGAATTAGAAATGAAAAAGGAGAAGTAATAACTGACACTGCAGAAATACAAAAGATCATGAGAGATTACTACAAGCATCTCTATGCCAATAAAATGGACAACCTGGAAGAAATGGACAAATTCTTAGAAATGTAAAACCTGCCAAGACTGAATCAGGAAGAAATAGAAAATATGAACAGACCAATCACAAGCACTGAAATCGAAACTGTGATTAAAAATCTTCCAACAAACAAAAGCCCCGGACCAGATGGCTTCACAGCAAATTCTATCAAACATTTAGAGAAGAACTAACACCTATCCTTCTCACACTCTTCCAAAATATAGCAGAGGGAGGAACATTCAAAACTCATTCTACGAGGCCACCATCACCCTGATACCAAAACCAGACAAGGATGTCACAAGGAAAGAAAACTACAGTTCAATATCACTGATGAACATAAATGCAAAAATCCTCAACAAAACAGAATCCAACAGCACATTAAGAGGATCATACACCATGAACAGGTGGGGTTTATTCCAGGAATGCAAGGATTCCTCAATACACGCAAATCAATCAATGTGATGCAGCACATTAAAAAACTGAAAGAGAAAAACCATATGGTCATCTCAATATATGCAGAAAAAGCTTTCGAAAAAATTCAACACCTATTTATGAGAAAAACCCTGCAGATAGTAGGCATAGAGGGAACTTTCCTCAATATAATAAAGGCCATATATGACAAACCCACAGCCAACATCATCCTCAATGATGAAAAACTGAAAGTATTCCACTAAGATCAGGAACAAGACAAGGTTGCCCACTCTCACCACTCTTATTCAACACAGTTTTGGAAGTTTTAGCCACAGCAATCAGAGAAGAAAAGGAAATAAAAAGAATCCAAATCAGAAAAGAAGAAGTAAAGCTGTCACTGTTTGCAGATGACATGATACTATACATAGAGAATCCTAAAGATGCTACCAGAAAACTACTAGAGCTAATCAAGGAATTTGGTAAAGTAGCAGGATACAAAATTAATGCACAGAAAACTCTGGCATTCCTATACACTAATGATGAAAAATCTGAAAGTGAAATCAAGAAATCACTCCCATTTACCATTGCAACAAAATGAATAAAATACCTAGGAATAAACCTACCTAAGGAGACAAAAGACCTGTATGCAGAAAATTATAAGACACTGATGAAAGAAATTAAAGATGATACAAATAGATGGAGAGGTATACCATGTTCTTGGATAGGAAGAATCAACATTGTGAAAATGACTCTACTACCCAAAGCAATCTACAGATTCAATGCAATCCCTATCAAACTACCACTGGCATTTTTCACAGAACTAGAACAAAAAATTTCACAATTTGTATGGAAACACAAAAGACCCCGAATAGCCAAAGCAATTTTGAGAACAAAAAATGGAGCTGGAATAATCAGGCTCCCTGACTTCAGACTATACTACAAAGCTACAGTAATCAAGCCAGTATGGTACTGGCACAAAAACAGAAAGATAGATCAATGGAACAGGATAGAAAGCCCAGAGATAAACCCACGCACATATGGTCACCTTATCTTTGATAAAGGAGGCAGGAATATACAGTGGAGAAAGGACAGCCTCTTCAGTAACTGGTGCTGAGAAAATGGGACAGGTACATGTAAAAGTATGAGATTAGAACACTCCCTAACACCATACACAAAGATAAGCTCAAAATGGATTAAAGACCTAAATGTAAGGCCAGAAACTATCAAACTCTTAGAGGAAAACATAGGCAGAACACTGTATGACATAAATCACAGCAAGATCCTTTTTGATCCACCTCCTAGAGAAATGGAAATAAAAGTAAACAAATGGGACCTAATGAAACTTCAAAGCTTTTGCACAGCAAAGGAAACCATAAAGAAGACCAAAAGACAACCCTCAGAATGGGAGAAAATATTTCCAAATGAAGCAACTGACAAAGGGTTAATTTCCAAACTTTACAAGCAGCTCATCAGCTCAATAACAAAAAAATAACCCAATCCAAAAATGGGGCGAAGACCTAAATAGACCTTTCTCCAAAGAAGATATACAGAGTGCCAACAAACACATGAAAGAATGCTCAACATCATTAATCATTAGAGAAATGCAAATCAAAACTACAGTGAGATATCATCTCACACCAGTCAGAATGGCCATCATCAAAAAATCTAGAAACAATAAATGCTGGAGAGGGTGTGGAGAAAAGGGAACCCTCTTGCACTGCTGGTGGGAATGTGAATTGATACGGCCACTGTGGAGAACAGTATGGAGTTTCCTTAAAAAACTAAAAATAGAACTACCATATGACCCAGCAATCCCACTACTGGGCATATACCCTGAGAAAACCATAATTCAAAAAGTGTCATGTACCAAAATGTTCATTGCAGCTCTATTTACAATAGCCAGGACATGGAAGCAACCTAAGGTCCATCATCGGATGAATGGATAAAGAAGACGTGGCACATATATACAATGGAATATTACTCATCCATAAAAAGAAACGAAACTGAGTTATTTGTAGTGAGGTGGATGGGCCTAGAGTCTGTCATACAGAGTGAAGTAAGTCAGAAAGAGAAAGACAAATACCATATGCTAACACATATATATGGAATCTAAGAAAAAAAATGTTATGAAGAACCTAGGGGTAAGACAGGAATAAAGACACAGACCTACTAGAGAATGGAGTTGAGGATATGGGGAGGGGGAAGGGTAAGCTGTGACAAAGTGAGAGAGTGGCATGGACATATACACACTACCAAACGTAAAATAGATAGGTAGTGGGAAGTAGCCGCATAGCACAGGGAGATCAACTAGGTGCTTTGTGACCACCTAGAGGGGTGGGATAGGGAGGGTGGGAAGGAGGGAGACAGAAGAGGGAAGAGATATGGGGACATATGTATAACTGATTCACTTTGTTATAAAGCAGAAACTAACACACCATTGTAAAGCAATTATACTCCAATAAAGATGTAAAAAAAAAAGAAAGAAAATACACATTTCATCATGTAACATATGACCACCACTCCTTCTTTGTGATATTATATTAAAGATCAGAGTTTTCTGCTGTAACTGAGATAGTCATGAATAAAACTCGTATTCCCAACAGGGCAAAATGAGAAATTCTGAATTGTTTTAAAGGAAAGTTGCCAGGCTAATTTTTTTTCCCAACACAGGATTTCTAGGCTTGAAAAAATACCAAACAGCTTTGTGATATTGCTTGTATTGACCCCTGCCCCCCACTCCATCCTCTAATCTCACCTCAGAGAGTCTTATGTTCAAAATACAGATTGTGAGCCCAATGTTGGAACAGACAGAAGGAGATGTGCAGACATCAAACAGCTACAATGTGTAATTGTTCAGCTAAAGAAACTGACAGACCCTTAAAGACAGTCCTCCTAAACTGATGTCAATAATATTCAATGATTCTTTCTCCTTTGAGGTGCTCTGAGCTTTTTACAAGAATCAACTCTGAATATACAAAAGAAATCACAGAAAGAGTAAACAAAAGAAATATCTTTTTTTGTCCCTTTCTCAGAAGGACAATTCCTTAGGTATCAAAACCAGGAGATGAGAAGGATTGCTTTATTTATATATGCATAAATTCTCTCAATGGTATTTTTGAACTATAATGAGCCAGGAAGTGTGCTATGGGAACCCACTGGTGCCAGAGAAAGCACCTTATTTTTCTAGCAGTCTCTGAGGGCAGAGAACACCCATCAGGAGGACTGACGCCAAGGCAGTATTCAATATATGTTGAATATTAGAGGAAAATAGTTGCAAAGTGATAAGATAATGGTGAAAAAAGAGGCATTTAACAAGTGCTATAGAGGTGGGGGACTGATCACATTTGGCCCAGTGAGTGAGCTGGTGTCAGGAAAGATTTTTTGACAGAATGTTTTAGACAGGGCTCTCTGAATTACAAGACAGCTTGTGCTATTCTCATTTCTGGAAATGTCCTTTCCAACTTCACTACATACCTACTGAACTCTTACTCATCATTCAAGATACAGATTAAATCTCAGCTCCTCAGTGAAGCTGTTCCCAACCGTCACATCAAAATCTTCTTCTTACTCCAGGTTTCTGGAGTGTTTTATTTATACCCATACTTACATCCACATTCTCATACTATGTCCTTATCACACATTAATGTCCTCTAGTTTATTTTGTTGAAGCACTTATACAGCCCTTACTATGTGCCAGGCAGTATCTTAATGGCTCTGCAATATTGTTTCACTTAATCCTCACAGCAATCCTATGTGCAGTTTTACTATTATTCCCCACTTAACTGAAGCCCAGATTTCTAGAATTCTGTCTTGCACTACAGGGCAAGATAAGGTCCCTGGGAGAAGAAAATGCATTTTCTCCATCCTTATAACCTCAGCTTGTAGAACATGACTTAGCAAACTGTAGACTTTCAATTTGATAAACACAAATACGTACATATTGTTGAATAAAGAATGGCAGAGACACCTGTTCAGATCAGAGAGACACTACTCATTTAGGAGATATTTAGTTGAATTTGCTTTCATATAACCTCCCCTTAACAACTAAAATGTTTAGTGAATTATATTCTTACGGGTAAAAGCATAAAAATGATAGTTAGTGACTTAACTATTGTTCCAAAGCCCAAGGAAATCTCATCAAGACCTGGTTAACCCATTTATTTCAGAAAGACAAATCTCACATCACGGCAAAAAAAAAAAAAAAAAGGAGGGCTTCCCTGGTGGCGCAGTGGTTGAGAGTCCGCCTGCCGATGCAGGGGAGACGGGTTCGTGTCCCGGTCCGGGAAGATCCCACATGCCACGGAGCAGCTATGCCCGTGAGCCATGGCCGCTGAGCCTGCGCGTCTGGAGCCTGTTGCTCCGCAACGGGAGAGGCCACAACAGTGAGAGGCCCGCGTACCGCAAAAAAAAAAAAAAAAAAGGAAAAGGAAGATGTAGTACTTGCACATTTTTTGTAAGAAATCTCAGTTCAAATCTGTGCCAGCCCATTGTTTAATATGCTCCCCAAGAACAAAGGAGATCTGCAGTTAAAGCTGCAGAAGGTGAGACCAACACACGTCCTCACTGCCAACTGCATCCCCTTCACGGAGTTGCATAGAAAGACCCAGAGCAGAGGAGCAGGGGTGACTGTGGGCAAACCCTCCTTACCCACCCAACTCCCAGCATTTGGAGAGGCAAGATCTGCTCAAATGTGAAAAGGAAGATAATGCACAGATGGTGGCAGAGACCTCAAAGATGTGTGGGACAGTATGAATGGTGTGCACTGTCTGAACAAGAGTAAAATGTCATTAGGTACAAACTGACTAGCCTCTAGGTCTCTGGTCCTCCTGAAACTTCCATGTCACTGGTTATTTTTAAGCATTGAAAAGTAAGTCTGGCTTAGAGAATGGAGGAACTCCGATTTTGGAAAATGCCAAAAGAACACCACCTCTTCTTTGGAGATTACAACTTTATTCATTTGAGGCAAGCCCCCGTTTTAAAATGCCAACACCCCAAAAGGAGGTAAACTTTAAGCCCTTATAAGCTGACTCGTGGTTTATCCAATAATTCCCTGTCAGAGACTGGTTCACCCACACGTAAAGACAAGAAAAGGATCCAGACTGGTGCCAGGGGAAAGAAGAGCAGTCCTAGGAGAGGAAGAAACACAACCACTGTGAGAGTGAGGAAGGCCCGAAAGGCCCACATTATGTTCTTCCCAGTTTTCCCAGGCTGGCTGTGTCACCAGGACAGGGCAGATCTGCAGGTGTATCCAGGGCATTAGAAATAATAAGCAGTTTCTACTCAGGAAGCATTTTTAGCAGGAGAGAGAAATACTGCTTTACCAGTCCGTGTCTAGTTCAAAAAAAATTTTTTTTTTGATTTGAGTCAGTGGTGTCAAAGGCTACCAGGCCAGCACCCATAACACCTGGAGAAATAAACAGCCAGGAGAAGGCGCAATCCTCTGGTATGAGGCTGACCATCTGTGCATGGCTAGACAGAACTCAGGCCTGAAATTACTCAGAACTGGTTGACGACTCAGTGTTCTATTCTGACCCCACAGAAAAGACAAGCCATATTGCTGCTCCCTGCACACCGTGACTGCAAATGTTTCACAAATAGCATGAGTAAGTCATTGAGATGCTCTTGATGGTTTATCTCCTATTCACACAGGATCTGGAGACAATAAATGTAAAAGGTCTGTATTTCTCCCACATCCTAATCATCCAACTAGAGGATAAAAGGTACCCAGTAACCAGAACTTTCAAAACGACCAAGCATGGGTTTGGGCTCCAGTGCACAAGAGAAGCAAGAGGCTTTCAGTTTAGCTGAAAATGAAGAGAAGCTGAGGGATCCAGGACACAGATGGTGCAGGGGAAAGGGAAAAAAAAAAACAAAGTTCTAAGTTCTTCCCTTTGCACTCAGTCCAACAGCCTGGGCTGCCCTGAACTGTTGCACAGGTTGCGTCTGCACAAGGACATCCAGTCCAAGTAAGCTTGAGTGAGGACTCAACTCCTTGCTGCAAACCAAGCAATTGCAAAAACACCTTATATCTAATGCCAAGTCCAGTTTAATTGGGCGTGAGCAATAGCAAAATAGAGAGCTGAGGGTTCTCTTCTTCCTGCCTACAGACCCTGCACTCAACTTGGAGTCTCTGCTTTGATCTCACAACAGAGGGGTCATTATCTCAAGGAGACCAACAAAGAGAGGCCCAGAGTTCTAGTCAATGTCCCAGAGGCATGGATGAGTTGAAGTAGCTCCAGAGACCCTAGATGCAGAAGGATGAGAAAGTACCCATGCTGCATTCCCAAGAAGCAAGGAAAGAGAAAGCGGGAAGCAGATGTTGTGCATACTTCTGAACACCTGTTCGGCTGAGAGGCGGACGGGGGTGAGAACTTGGTTGGAAAGAGCTAAGTGATGGCGCCACCTCGGAGACGGTCGTGTTCTTTTGTCACGTGTTGGGAAATGAGAAGTGGAAGGGAGGTTGGAAGAACCTACGTGTTGAGCAATGGGAGTGCATTAAAGGATTAGATGATTTCTGCCCAATTCTTAGGTTTCCCCAGGGCTGGATGCAACCTTCCTATTCGCTTGTGATCTCCAGGTCCACATCTGAGCTCTTTGTCTTGCATCCTCTTTAAAAACCAGAATTATTCTGCTTGGGGGTTTCTTTGTGCACTCATAGATTCATCTTCTCATGAGCCTGGGGCTACCCTCACCTGGTAGGAGGTGGCCCTATGTGGTTTCTCCCCATTGCTGAGTTCAGCCCCTAAGCTCCCAGCTGGCATGCGAGAGATGCAGAGGAGTCAAGCCCCGTAGAAGCTCCCCTCACCTGGGATGAGTCTCATTCTTTGGTCCTGTGAGCTGGCTCCACTGGGAGGAAGGAGCCTTTATGGCCTGACACAGTTAAGGTTCTGGAAGTGAAGACATCCTTTGCCAGCCTCAGGCATCAGCCAGCTTGCCTGTGAATTCTGCATTTTAAGCACCTCGGATCTCAGCTTAATGAAGAGCATCACTGCTCCCAGAGCGAGCTGGTGACAGAAGAGCAGGCAACCAAAAAAGAAAAAGCACAGCCTGGCTCAGCAAGCTGAGTTCCATTCCTTCAAGCAAGCATTTAGGAGAAGCTGCTTCTGCCCAGCAGGGCATAAGTGCTACTGGGGGGAGTGGGACAGGGCAAGAGAACCAGGCAGGGGCCCCAAGGCCACAGCTTGGTCAGAGACCGGAGACACAGGCAAGAAGCTAGAGGGCAGCTTTATGACAACCTAGCACCAGGTGTGCAACAGGCAGCCTCTTCACAAATGCACAGGATCGCAGGTAAAGGGGACCCAGCAGGGCAGCTGGTCCTAAAAGTAAGTGTGGGGTTACTGAGACAATGAAATGTGATGGTGTCTGGAAAGTGCTGAGCGAAGACCTGACATGTTCAGTAATTAGTAGCTACCACAGGTATTACGATGTGGCCCTCGGCCTCACCCCACTCAGTTCCAGGGCTGCCAACAAATACTTCCAGGAAGGACTGTGCTGGCAAGTCCTAGCGAGGCCAGCAAGAACTTGCCTTCTTCCCTGCCGGGGTAAGGTGGACTCAGCCCCTTCCCTCCTGGAAAAGCTAAGCCCAAACTGGTAGAAATGGCTAAGCTGAGCCTCAGTCAATCTGTGCCTTCCTCTCTGACAGCTGACTCTTCAGAGCTCTTAGAATGCAAAGAGCCCACCTGAACGCTACCTGGTTAAGAGCCACAATGCATCTTTCTCTCTCCTGCAGCCTCTCTCCGACCCGTGCAAGCGGATATGCCTTCAGAATACACTTTTCTCAGTTAACGACAGGACATTTTTGCTTAACAGGAACGAAGCCGCTCACCTGGAGCTACGAGATAGGAGGAGAGAGGGAGAAGGGGAAAGGAGCTAGCGCTTCACTGGAGAGGCTGGACAGCAAGGCTGGTGATGAAGGTGCACGTTAGAGTCAGCCCGCCTGGACCTGAGCCCCAGCCTTGCCTCTCCCTAACCACGTGGCTTCCAGCAATTGTTAACCTCATTTGCGCAATGAGAATGACAACATTATATACCATAGGGTTTTGTATTAAAAGAGCTAATATATGAAAAGTATTTAAAAGTGGTAGCATAGTTTCTCTCCATATATATTAATCTCTACCATCATTAGAAATTATTAGTCCATAACAACACTGAAGTAGATGCCATGATTATCCTCCCTTTGCAGATGAGGCCACCGAGGCACTGAGCCCAAGTCACACAGTTAGTAAATGGCAGGCCTGGGAATTGAACCCAGAGTCTGCGATGCCCACTGAGCAATTGGGTCCCCCGAGCGCTACCCTTTACAACTGGGGTGAAGGGGTTCTTGTTCAACATCACATTAGATAAATGATTACTCTTGAGGTACCAAGATTTTATACAGACTTATTTCTTAGTCACAAACTACCCATGTAAAGCAAGCCATTTTCACCAGCGCTCACCATCTTGGCCCACAGGCCTGCTATCTCCTCTCTGAGTCTGCATATTAAAGTGCAATTCTTAGTCCCCCACCCCAAATATAATTTCAGACTTTCTGGAGTGGAGCTTAGGAGTCTTCATTTTTGACCAACACCCCCATGTATACACATCCCCCGATCATCACCCTCCTTGCTCTAGTGCTCCTGCACTATAAACCTGGAGCTATGGCTGCAGGTTTTATCCACCCAGTTTTGTTTTGTTTTTCACACATCCTTAATAGGCACCTGAAATGTTCCCAGTAGATTTCAGAACATCAAATTCAAAACGTAAAAAAACAAGGAAAAAAATAATAAAAAACACAGAGCACTACTTGTCTTTTACAAATAGCGCACGTAACTCACATAAAAGCACAGAATCTGTGGAAGGTGTAGGTTGAAGGAAGTCCCGTCGCTACCATTTATTCAGACTGTTTCCATTAGGAAAGAAAACATTAACTTCATAATTATCCCCACAACTCCAGATCTGCGGTGGTTCTTTTAATCACTTGTTTAGGATGGAAAAATTAACATTTTTCAGGAAAGCAAAAGAACTTATCCTTGTCCTAAGAGATGCTGTCGTAGTGACCTGTGATCTGGAGGTCAGCTGTTCAAAGTACTGTGAACACACCTGCCAGATGCAAGTTCCTCCTTCCTCCTTCATTGGAATATCACCCCAGAGAGCTTGTTTTTATTCCTAGGACACACTATTCCAAACAAAATGTGTTGTCTAGATTGCTTGAAGAGCATAGAGACTAGGTGACCCATGAACTACCCAGTCTCATGACCTCCCACAAAAGCTCACAATCCAGCCATGCAACTGGACTCTGTGATATTCAATGACCATGTGTCAAGGGAACAGTCTTGTTTTAATAACACAGCCAAAAGTAATAATAACAAGCATTCACGGAGCACTTAATTCCTGTGTGCACTGCTTTTCGTAATTAACTGATACAGTGAAAAGAACCAGGATGAAGGGGAAAGCTGCTCACCTTTGAAAAATGACAATGAGTTCACAGCAAATTTGTCCTGGTGAAATGTATAGTATGCAATTTACCAGTTGTCATGGCCCTTCCCCTCGGTGTCTCATAAGCTGCTCCTGGCCCCCAACCACCGTGACTGTGACACCTCTCCAGCTGCTGTGCCAGATGCTCTTTGCTGGTCAACTGGAAGATACATGAACAGATAATACCTTCGGTCTGCTGGAAGCTCTCTGTAGGATATTCTTCCAACACAGCACTTACGGGATTTTAGTCAAGGGTTGGGGGGCAGGGAGAGGGTGGCAGAATTACTTCAAGTTGCAAATGAAGAGAAGCAGTATGTACAGCTGGCCATCTCCAATTAAACACCAGCTCCTTGGTTAGCAGCGATCTGAACCTGCAGCATTTGGGTTGTTTTTCCCCTGAGCTAGTAGGATATTCATTAGTTCAAATAAAACGTCTATAAGCAAGCTGCTAATAAAGAGTGATTTTTGTTTCTCTACCAACATGATTGCGGAGCATTTTTGGTTTATTATCTTATTTAATTGTCTAAGGAAACTAATTGTTTTGGCTCATTTGTTGAAATTTATAAAACTTGGATCCTTTTCTTTGCTTGCAGAGCAGACCAGAACATTTTGGCATTGAAGAATGTATATTTGATCTATGAAGTATGTAGTCTTTTAAATATGTATTTTCTTCAGAGACTCATTAGTTTAAAGTGGAATGTCCTTTGGATGGGAATCAATAAAATATTTATTCTGGAAGAAGAGATGTCTTTGTATATAGGGACAGAGGGAAAGGAGGCATCCAACTCATTGGATAAGGAATCTACTTTGTCCCAGAAATAGATTCTTCATAAACAACACTGTGGTGGTGGTAATAATAATAATAATGGAGGGGGAGGAGGAGGAAAGAGAAATAAAGAAACAAGCAAAGTGGACTTTCCAGTCCCTCAGACCTGGGTTCAAATTAAATTCTGCTACTACAGCTCTGAACTTCATTTTCCTTATCTGTAAAATAGTTACTACTTCACCAGGTTGTCGAAAGAATTAAACGTGCTAATGTATATAAGGCTTCTGACCCATCACAGATATCTTACAAAATTAGTTCTTGCTAAAACTATGGTTGCCAGGTAAAAGACAAGACACCAAGTCTGTTAGTTTCCTCTTGCTGCTGTAACAAATTACCACAAACTTAATGACTTGAAACAACACAAATACATTCTCTTATAATTCTGGAGGTTACAAGTCTAAAATGGAACTGCAGGGTTGTGTTTCTTCCGGAAACTCTAGGGGAGACTCTGTTTCCTTGCCTTTTCTAGCTGCTAGAGGCCACCTATATTCCTTGGTTCACAGCCTCTTCCTCCATTTTTAAAACCAACCACATAGTATCTTTGCTACTCTTTGACCCCTGATTCCATTCTTAAATTATCTCCCTTGTTAGAATCCTTGTGATTATCTAGTCCACTCAGATAATTCAAGAAAATCTCATTTCAAGACTCTTAACTTATTCATATCTGCAAAGTCCTTTCTGCCATATAACGTAACATATTCATGTACCCTGGGGCTTCAGACTTGGCAAACTGTGGAGGCCACTGGTCAGCCTACTGCAATCCACCCTCTGGCCTCCAAAGAGTCACATCCATCTCTGATGCAAAATACGTTCCCCTAATCCTAACATCTTGAAATTCTCAGTCCATTATAGCATCAGTGCAATTTCAAAATCTCATTTAAATATCAACAACTCAAAAGTGTTAAATCTCATTCTTTAAATCATGTTTGGGTCATAACTCTCAGTATGATTCATTTGAGGCAAAATTTCCTCTATATTTGGACCTGTGAGAATAAAAAACAAGTTATATCCTAAAATACAATGCTGGGGCAGATATAAGATACGAGTTATAGTCATTTCCATTCAAAAATAGAGGTGCGGGGGCTTCCCTGGTGGCGCAGTGGTTGGGAGTCCGCCTGCCGATGCAGGGGACACGGGTTCGTGCCCCGGTCCGGGAAGATCCCACGTGGCGCGGAGCGGCTGGGCCCGTGAGCCATGGCCGCTGAGGCTGCGCGTCCGGAGCCTGTGCTCCGCAGCGGGAGAGGCCACAGCAGTGAGAGGCCCGCGTACCGGAAAAAAAAAAAAATACAGGTGCGGGATGGAACAAAGAAAAGAATCACTGGTTCCAAGCAATATTGAGATCCAACTGGGAAAAATTCATTAGGTTTCAAGGCCTGGGACTAATCCTCTGTGATTCACAGCTCTGCCCTCTGGGCCCTCAGTTCCATCCTCTGCGCCTGAGGCTCTGCCCTCAGCTTCACTGTCTGGGTCATGCTTGCTTTTCCATGAAGTATAGTATGTATTTGCAGCTGGGTAATTTTTAAGCCTATTTCCTGCATGTAGAAATTTTGGAGTCTGACTGCTTTCTTTCATTTCCTCTTGTAATCCAAGCTGGCAGTATTTCTGATGATATAACATCCTCAAGAACATTATGAGTCTCCCATAAATGCCTAAGGGATTCATTCCATTAGACAAAAGCCTCCTCCAGAGAGCCTTCCAAATAATCTCATCTCTATTTTTGACTTCTCCTGAGATGGCTGAAGGGATCCATGGGTCACTTGCGTAATCTTTTCAAAGGGACCTCTACTGATTGAATACTTGGACCTATTGATCCTTCCAAAGAATGAGCAAAAGGTTGGTGAGCCACACCCTTGTTTTTTGTCCAGAGCATGCTTTCCTGTTATTAAATCTCCTATTGTAGTATCTTTGCAATCTGAATAAGCCGAAAATTTCCCAAATCATCAAGTCTTGGCTCCTTTTTGCTGAGAGTTCTTCCCTCAGTCTAGCTCTTTCCTCTCCCATTTTGCTGTAAGCAGCAAGAAGAAGCCAGGCTACACCTTCCACAATTCGCTTAGAGATCTCAGCTAAATATTCAAGTTCATCACCTACAAGTTCTGCCTTTCATATAGTAGGACACAACTGAGCTGAATTTTCTTTCACTATATGTATAAAAAGGATCCCCTTTACTTCAGTTTCTAGTAACACCCAGCTGAATTCAAAATTCAGATTAACAATAAATAATGTTTGGTACAATTATGTCCCCAATACTAAATGGGACACATTTAAATAATAATTTTTAAATTTATCTGAAATTCAGATGTAACTGGGCATCCTGAATTTTTATTTGCTAAGTTTGATTTCAACTAGGTGTCACGGAGGGTTCTGAGAGAACAGGATGCAGAATGGGGAAATGCTGAAAATGTAGAGGAAAATAGAAGAAATGCACAGCTTAAAGCTGTATCTGGAAGGGCAGGCCTTATTAAGGAGCTATGGCAGGGGGCCTTGAACAGACAGGGAGGCAACCTGAAGGGTTCAGAGAAGGCGAGATATGGAGGGAGGGTAGGGATTAATCCAAGAGAACTGGAGGCATTGAGGATGAGCATGTCTCACCTCATTATTTTGCTAAGGCTCACACCTGCCAACAGAACCTCATCCTATCAACACCTATCTCCAAAGGAGGAAAGGTATTTTTCATCATCTCTAGGCCTCTTGTGGCTAGATACACACACACACACGCGCGCACACGCGCACACACACACAGAATGCAAGTACGTCTACGTGCACGGTGGCACCATGATGATTTGGTCAAACTAATTAACAAAAACTTCTTCAGTGGGAAGCCAACACTCTATACTCCAAGTTTATGGACCACCGTAAATAATTTTTCAATTAACTCGCTACCGTGAATGTAAGTATGGGTCAGGCTGTCACACACACAAAATAGGTATCGCTAATACCACTTTACATGGGACTTTTCTGAAGCAAAAGGGGTTTCAAGTTTATCAATGGCATCTATTACACTTCATTGTTTGCTTCACTGCCCTCCAGGCCCCACCACCAAAAGCAGGAAAACGCTTCAATCTGTAACAAACATCCCAACTCTTTGAGAAGAGGTTAACAGTATGAGCACTTAGCTTCAAGGACCTGTATCGCGATTTCAGCTGTGAACCACATTTGCCCAACGGTCTTCAAGGTAGAAATTGAACAGGAGTGGGGATGGGGAAACATGGCTGGTGCCTCTCCTGCCTTCTTCCGAATGCAGCTTTCAGAGGAAGCTTCCTCTTAACAATAACAGCAGCACTTGTGTAGTTCTCTGTGTCAGGCATTCTTCTAAGAACTTTACATCTGTCAACTCACTTAATTCTCAACACAACCCTATAAGGAAAATACTAGTGTCACCATTATTTTCTTAATGGTAACACTGAGGCACAGATATTTAATAACTTGCCCAGGGTCACAAAGTTATAAACGGCAAGCTGGCTCCAGCACCTGTGCTCCTCAGCGCTCTGCACCCTGCCTCTCCCACTATTTGAAATGAATCCCTAAAACATGAGGCACATCTATAAGCAAACACTAATGACAAGACTCATCCGGCAGATCTAAGTGGAAAGAATGCTAGTGTATGTAAGAACACCTTGGTTCAAGCACACTCACCGACTTAATACCATGAGAAGAGTCCTCAGTTGGTTAAGAACTTGAGCTCTGGAGTGAGACCCACCTGTGTTTCAGTTCTGGTTCTCCACCTGACCGTGTGACTTTGGCCAACACTTAATCACTCTAAGCCTCAATTTTCTCATCAATAAAATGGGAACAATGCTAGAAAATATTTGTAGAATTGATGGTAAAATTGTAAATTATTATCATTGACAGTATTATTTTTCTAACACCCATACAGTGCATTTGTATGAGAGAAGAACACATTATTATATTAAATAGTATTGGGAATAGAAATGAAGAACATGTGACAGACCCAGTTTCCACTGCTTCAGATTCAGTGAAAGCATTTCAAGAATCCAAAGGCATATATGAAGGCACTGAAGGAAGACGTATAGCTCCTTAGAGGAAAGATCATAAAGGAGCTGCAGTGATTTAATCTTCAGAAGGTAAAAAGATGAACAGTGCTAGTCAAAGGCATGAAGCATCCTTATTACACGGCTGCCTCTCATCTCCATTAAACCCAGAAAGTTTAATTTGGATATACATTCTTGCTGGAAAAACTTCAGGTCACTGATAAAGTGTAGGAGTGGGTCACCCTGGGAGACTAATTCCTTTCCTGGTGGAAATCTTCTAAAAAAGGAACTTCACGTCTACCTAGAATAATAAGAGTACAATCTGGCCTAGAGATGAGGACATAAATGAGCAGGAGAATTCCATCTATCGAAAGAACATTTACATTGCAGTGCTAAATAGCTATCATTAGGGAAAAAGAAGATTTTTTTATATATAGTTTATTTTTCTGGCAATATAGTTGTAAGCTTATTTCCTTTTCTTGTTTTAGTTGATAGAAGCACTTTTCAAAAAAATTTTTAATCGAAGTATCCATCCCTCATCTCTTCTTGAGACTCACTCTCACTATACAGCTATCTCACACCTACCCGTTTTATTTAGTTGCATTTGTTTAACCTTCTTTATTCTGCTCTTAAGTTTGGAGGTGAGATTCTTTTTAAAATATATTTTCCTTTTTATGATTGGAAAAATATACACCTTCAGTATAAACTTCTTTTTAAATAAAGACTAAAGTCAAAAGAATAAAACACCCATAAATGCAATAAAAGTATTCCGGCTCTTCAATGAATGTACAAATAATTTTTTTCTTGAATGGTGAAAATGCTTAATGTTGGAGAAAATATGGTAAACTAGACAAGTTTATCCACTGCTGGTCAAAGTGCTGGTAGAGTGGAATCTACCATTTTGGAAGGCACTTTGCCAGAATCACTCAACAGTATTAAAATTTTCATGCCCTTTGATTCATCAGCTATGACTCAGAGAACTGTCTCTAATAATTCTAATTCTGGGGCTATCTTGAAAAACTATCTTAAAGAAAGAATAAGCTTTAGACATAAAGATGTTCATCAAAACATTATTAAGGACACTGAATGTGCAATCAAACTGTACAATTATAATACTCTACATTAATTAAAAAGTATGGGCTCTGGTAATAATACTTTTAAAATTGACCTCCTGCTTAAAATCATCCTTTGGCTTTCTCAGTACCACTAAAGGCCAGGACTCATTCCAGTAAGAGAGTGATGAACCAGCAGCAGGGACTTTGTGTTAAAGAAATTACTTTGTTGTTCTCTTCTTTCAGAAGAAAGAGACAAATGACAGGAAAACAAGATCAAGTGAGAAAATTTGTTTTCAAAGGAACCTCTTCCACAGAACATCGTAGAGTCACTGGTTTCATCCCAACCGCCTACTCTGCCTCTTCATCTTTGTCTTAGTACCAAATAGCCTTTGTGGTCAGAGTGCAAGTCTGCAAGATTCACCCTCATCGAAGGAGCATGCCATTCTACACAGTGGGCACTGCAAGAGGGAAAGCAGGCAAGTAAGTTTTACAAAGATTTCCAATATCCATTAACAACTTTTAAAAAGGTGTTTCTGGTCAAATCAGAGTTACAAAAACACTCTTTTCTGAGCTGTTCATATTTCTTCTAACTTGGATAAGGGGCATGTATACATGGGAACGTTAACTTCTTAGCAATATTCAGGGAAGAGAAACAACTGAGATCAGAAGTCCACATTTCAGATTATTGAACTCTAAATTCACATCAGCACCACACCCCTCCTGTCAGTTTACATGTACAGAGTACATATCAAAGGGGCAGGAGGGGTCTAATCCTCTGGCTGGTTATCATATGACTGGCATTTTAAAAAAGGGTTATATCATATGCAAGCAGCAGACTGTAAGGGACAATGGTCTCTCTCAGTCCATCCTCTCTGAGCATCAGAGCACATATCAGTTGATCCATTAAATTAAAGTTAACGAACCTGGAATGGGTACCCATACTCTAGGCTCTATAACAACAAAAAATTTCCTGAAAATGATGGAATCTATCCTGTAAAATGTACCTCATGCATTTTTGTAAGCCATGAATTTGATTATTCTTACACATACACTCATACATAAGAGTGGCTGTGAAATTAGCCTGGGCTCTTCCTTACCAGGAAACTGGTAATAAAACCCTGCACCAGCTATGACTCAGAGAACTGCCTCTACCCAGATCCCATCTGAATCCTCCTTTGTTCCTCAACCTGGTTTTGATTTCATCGTTTGTGTCCCTTTCACTTCTGCCTCTCCATTCTGATCCCAGTTGGAAAAGACTACTCCTTAGCTCAAGATTGCTTACACCAGTGTACATGAATTCTTCTTCCCTCTGTCTGCAATTGCTCAAGTTCAGAGCTTCCATTGACACACATCTGTAGCTCTAGTCCTTCCTCATTCAAGGTCCCTTCTATCCTGGTATATGTTCAGCAGAAGACCTACTGCTGCCCATCATCAAAGATTTCTCACCACCACCACCTCCACCACGATAGCAGGAATTTGCCATCTAACCACTTTAAGCCCATTCTTCCTTGACTTAGAGCTGTCCTTAATTTTAGTGAAGCGTTGGATTTGTTCTGAGTAAAATTTCATGCAGCCTGAGTCCCAGGAGAATACAAATAAGACTACTTCCAAAGTAGGCCCATAAATACATTGTATCCAAAAAGAATTTTCTCTACCATAAGCAGTATAAGTGGGGGAAAAAGGGTTGGAAAACTCCAAAGTTATAACACTTCAGGAGGATAGAGTTTTTCCTGTGTTTAACAAAGGATGGATGGCCCCTCGCAAATTATTTGGCATTTGCCATGAGGCAGAAAGCAGTGAACTAATTTGAGAACCCCAGTTTATAAGGTTGTTTTACTAATCAGTGGCACTGATATCTGGATTAATAGATCACCTTTAATAATTACCATCAAGCCACATGAAAACATGCTGAACACTTACAAACATTTTTAGAGAATAAAATAGTAATTATATTAATAATAAACACCATTTATTTAAATCCTGTCTTTTTACATAAATTACTTTTACAACAACCATGCAAAATGGATGTTATTTATTTATTCACTTATTCAACAAATATTTACTGGACTCCTACTGTGTTCCAGGCACTGAGCTAAGACCCAGGTTACAAAGGTAACTATCACACAGACCTTGATGAGGAGAACAGAGTGAACTAAAAGAGATGCTCATGTGAATTGCAGTCACAGCCAGAGGGAAGTGCAAACTATCTGGGGAGTTCAGACAGGGCTTCCTTAAGGAGGCTGCAGCTGAGCTGCCCAAGGCTGCTTGACCAGGAGGAGCCTATCACAGAGTCCAAGCAGCAGGTGACTGCAAGAGGAATAAAGACATGAGTGATGTGAACCAAGAGCTCCTGTTGCCCAACTGGATGTAAAGAAAAGGAAGAGTAGAGGAGTCTTGGCCTAGGAAGTAAATGACAATGCCAATATCTCAGATAGGGTCTATTTGAGCAAATTTAGGGGTCGGTGAGATGATGAGTTCACCCTTATTTTACATACGAGGAAACTGACACTCAAAATGGCTAAAGACCTACCCAAAGGTCACACTAGTGGTTAATGGCCAAGCTGGAATTCAAGTATATTTTGGCTGCCTCCAAATTTATGCTCTTTTCATTGATCCAACCTGAATTTTTTAGTCCTTTTGTAGAAAAACTAAATGGGTAGCGGCTTACTTTTGTCCAAAAGAAAGTAAGGGTATTTACCAAAAGACAAGTTCAGTCCTTTCTGTTCCCATGCTCACCAGAAAAGGTGCCAAATCTCAAACTATTTTTCCCCTCCCCAGCGGTCCTTCTCCCCTTTAATCCCACTTTTTCCATTAGATCCCCTACAGAATACTAAGCCCTGAAAAGGAAAAGTATTAGAAGGTCCTCACACAACTCAAGATAATTATCATTATCTGCAAATTACATACTTACTTGTCTATATCACCCAGTTTAAAAGGCTATGATAAAATTGTGTTTTTATGTTGTTGCTTTCATGGTATCCAAAAGCAGATGCAGCTTGCAAAGTCAGCAGGGCAGAGAGAACATATTTTGCTGACAGTAGAACTCACTCATAAATCTTATATACTGAGTGGAAGACTAAATTTAGATTTTAAATCAACTGACTTTTCAGAAGGTTGGAATTATTAACCAAATGAAAAAAAAAATCCCTTTTTTACCCAGTTAAAAAAAATGTTACAACCCTTTACACTTTACTGGAAGATGGTAAGGCACAAATTTTGAACCATCCCACATTTTTTATATTGAACTTTAAGTATAAATAGATTAGAGGGTAAATTGAATTATAAAATTTCTCTTATTTACCCATCTATTTGTGTAAATTATTATGTAAATATATTTAACCCCTTTGTTAAAGTTAGAGAATGTCCAAAAGAGTTGTACAGAACTTCAGACTTTTAATACCTAGAAGTTTTTAGGAATCATTTGAAGTCACTATGGCAATCTCTGAATAAATAAATTACCCAGTTATGAAGAAATTATTTCACTCACCCCTTTACATTTCACCACAGTTCACTCATGTGAACACAGTGCAAAGATTATCATTTTTAGTCACCTAATTTATTGATACCAATTAGGTCAAACAATGCATTGAAAATGCACTACAAAGGAAATGTCCCAAGGAGGATTACAAAACATTTCATTTACCAAGAAACTGACTCATCTACAGAGAGTTCTTAATAGATAATAAAAGGAAAACCTTCTAATAAAATCTAAAAACTGCAGTACATCATTTCCTTGTTGATTCAACTATAGACCATTCCAAAAGCTAGGAATCTGAGGATAGGTCACAAGATGAGAAACCACAAAACACAGCTATCAGAATTAAATGTGAAAATGTTACTTGTTCTATATTCATCCATGGCATATTAAATAATTTCTTCTTATTGTTTTTTATTTATTCAACAAATATTTACTGAGCTTAAACTTACTTTACTAAGTTCATCTAGTTCTTCATGAAATATGCAGAATCATGATTTCTAAGCCAATTTGGGATATTTTGCCTAAACTCTTCATTTCTGAAGAGTTCTAAGACAATGAACATTAAGTATTTGGGCACTGGGGCTGCTTGTGCAAGTTGTTTCAGGAGACTGGTGATGAACACCCTTGAGGAGTTTACTGTCTAGTGGAGAAAAGATAGTTATAATAGAGATAGAGATGAAGAACTATAGTTGAGACTGCTTCTAGTTTCTCCTTGGATTTATTTAAGGGAAATGAAGTTAACTGGATTTGAGGTCAAGATAGAGTCGAGGGCAAAGAAGAGTTCTGATAAGAGAAAAACAAATACCATATGCTAACGCACATATATGGAATCTAAAAAAGAACGGGCCTGATGAACCTCGTGGCAGGACAGGTATAAAGACGCAGATGTAGAGAAAAGACTTGAGGACACAGTACGGGAAGGGGAAGCTGGGATGAAGTGAGAGAGTGGCATGCACATATATACACTACCAAATGTAAAATGGATGGCTAGTGGGAAGCGGCTGCATAGCACAGGGAAATCAGTTGGATGCTTTGTGAAGACCTAGAGGGATGGGATAGGGAGGGCGGGAGGGAGACGCAAGATGGAGGGGATATGGGGATATACGTATACATACAGCTGATTGACTTTGTTGTTCAGCAGAAACTAACACAACATTGTGAAGTAATTGTACTCCAATAAAGAAATAAAAAAAGAAAATAGTTCTGATAGAGAGCATTCCCCTTTGCTTAAAGTCACACAGTGCCCTGGCCCAGATCAGTGGATGCTTCACAGAAGAGCTGAGCTTAGAAAGAAATCCAGGATTTAGCAGGAGTAGCTTCAAGATGGTGGAAGAGTAAGATGCGGAGGTCACCTTCCTCCCCACAAATACATCAGAAATACATCTACATGTGGAACAACTCCTACAGAACACCTACTGAACGCTGGCAGAAGGCCTCAGACCTCCCAAAAGGCAAGAAACTCCCCCATTTACCTGGGTAGGGCAAAAGAAAAAAGAAAAAACAGAGACAAAAGAATAGGGACGGGACCTGCACCAGTGGGAGGGAGCTGTGAAGGAGGAAAGGTTTCCACACACTAGGAAGCCCCTTCGTGGGTGGAGACTGCGGGTGGCGGAGGGGGGAAAGCTTTGGGGTCATGGAGGAGAGCGCAGCAACAGGGGTGCGGAGGGCAAAGCGGAGAGATTCCCACACAGAGGATCAGGGCCAACCTGCACTCACCAGCCCGACAGGCTTGTCTGCTCACCGCCCCCCCCACGCCAGGGTGGGCGGGAGCTGGGAGCTGAGGCTCGAGCTTAGGTCAGATCCTAGGGAGAGGACTGGGGTTGGCAGCGTGAACACAGCCTGAAGGAGTTAGTACACCATGGTTAGCCGGGAGGGAGTCCAGGAAAAAGTCTGGAGCTGCCAAACAGACAAGAGACTTTTTCTTCCATCTTTTCCTGGTGCGAAGGAGAGGGGATTAAGAGCGCTGCTTAAAGGAGCTCCAGAGACGGGCGCGAGCCGTGGCTATCAGCGCGGACCACAGAGATGGGCCTGAAAGGCAAAGGCTGCTGCTGCCGCCACCAAGAAGGCTGTGTGCAAGCAAAGGTCACTCTCCACACCTCCCCTCCCAGGAGCTTGTGCAGCCCGCCACTGCCAGGGTCGCGGGATCCAGGGACAACTTCCCCAGGAGAATGCACGGTGTGCCTCAGGCTGTTGCAACATCATGCTGGCCTCTGCCGCCGCAGGCTCGCCCCGCATCTGTACCCCTCCCTCCCGCCAGCCTGAGTGAGCCAGAGCCCCCAAATCAGCGGCCCCTTTAACCCTGTCCTGTCTGAGCGAAAAACAGACGCCCTCAGGCGACCTACATGCAGAGGCGGGGCCAAATCCAAACTGAACCCCGGGAGCTGTGCGAACAAAGAGAAAGGGAAATCTCTCCCAGCAGCCTCAAAAGCAGCAGAGTAAAGCTCCACAATCAATTTGACGTACCCTGCATCTGTGGAATACCTGAATACACAACGAATCATCCCAAATTGAGGAGGTGGACTTGGGGAGCAATGATATATATGTATTTTTTATCCCGTTTTTTCTTTTTGTGAGTGTGTATGTGTATGCTTCTGTGTGTGATTTTGTTGCTATAGCTTTGCTTTTACCATTTGTCCTACAGCACTGTCTGTTTTTGTGGGGGGGTGGTGGGGGGGTTAGTATACTTTTTAGCGCTTGTTATCATTAGTGGATTTGTGTTTTGGTTTGGTTGCTCTTTTCTTTAATTTAAAAAATTTTTTAAAAATTATTTTTTATTTTAATAACTTTATTTTATCTTCTTTCCTTCTTTCTTTTTTCTCCCTTTTATTCTGAGCCGTGTGGATGAAAGGCTCTAGGTGCTCCAGCCAGGCGTAAGAGCTGTGCCTCTGAGGTGGGAGAGAGAAGTTCAGGACATTGGTCCACAAGAGACCTCCCAGCTCCACATAATACCAAATGGGGAAAATCCCACAGAGATCTCCATCTCAACGCCAAGACCCAGATCCACTCAACGACAAGCAAGCCACAGTGCTGGACACCCTATGCCAAACAACTGCCAAGACAGTAACACAACCCACCCATTAGCAGAGAGGCTGCCTAAAATCATAATAAGTCCACAGACACCCCAAAACACACCACCAGATGTGTACCCGCCCACCAGAAAGACAAGATCCAGCCTCATCCACCGGAACACAGGCACAGTTCCCTCCACCAGGAAGCCTACACAACCCACTGAACCAATCTTAGCCACTGGGGGCAGGCACCAAAAACAACGGGAAATACAAACCGGAAGCCTGAGAAAAGGAGACCCCAAACACAGTAACTTAAGCAAAATGAGAAGACAGAGAAACACATAGCAGATGAAGGAGCAAAGTAAAAACCCACCAGACATAACAAATGAAGAGGAAATAAGCAGTCTACCTGAAAAAGAATTCAGAATAATGATAGTAAAGATGATCCAAAATCTTGGAAACAGAATGGAAAAAATACAAGAAATGTTTAACAAGGACTCAGAAGAACTAAAGAACTAAAAAAGAGTGATGAACAACACAATAAATGAAATTTAAAATTCTCTAGAAGGGATCAATAGCAGAATAACTGAGGCAGAAGAACGGGTAAGTGACATGGAAGATAAAATAGTGGAAATAACTACTGCACAGCAGAATAAAGAAAAAAGAATGAAAACAATTGAGGACAGTCTCAGAGACCTCTGGGACAACATTAAACACACCAGCATTTGAATTATAGGGGTCCCAGAAGAAGAAGAGAAAAAGGAACTGAGAAGATAACTGAACAGATTATAGTTGAAAACTTCCCTAATATGGGAAAGGAAAATGTTAATCAAGTCCAGGAAGCACAGACAGTCCCATATAGCATAAATCCAAGGAGAAACATGCAAAGACACATGATAATCAAACTATCAAATATTAAATACCAAGAAAAAATATTAAAAGCAGCAAGGGAAAAACAAAAAATAGCACACAAGGGAATTCCCACAAGGTTAACAGCTGATCTTTCAGCAGAAACTCTACAAACCAGAAGGATGTGGCAGGACATATTTAAACTGATGAAGGGGAAAAACCTACAACCAAAATTACTCTACCCAGCAAGGATCTCATTCAGATTTGACAGAGAAATTAAAACCTTTTCAGACAAGCAAGAGCTAAGAGAATTCAGCACCACCAAATCAGCTTTACAACAAATGCTAAAGGAACTTCTCTAGGCAGGAAGCACAAGAGAAGGAAAAGACCTACAATAAAAACCCAAAACAATTAAGAAAATGGGAATAGGAACATACATATCAATAATTACCTTAAATGTAAATGGATTAAATGCTCCAACCAAAACACATAGACTGCCTGAATGGATACAAAAATAACACCCATATATATGCTGTCTACAAGAGACCCACTTCAGACCTAGGGACACATACAGACTGAAAGTGAGGGGATAAAAAAAGATATTCCATGCAAATGGAAATCCAAAGAAAGCTGGAGTGGCAATTCTCATATCAGACAAAATAGACTTTAAAACAAAGTTATTACAAGAGACAAAGAAGGACACTACATAATGATCAAGGGATCAATCCAAGAAGAAGATATAACAATTGTAAATATTTATGCACCCAACATAGGAGCACCTCAATACATAAGGCAAATACTAACAGCCATAAAAGGGGAAATCAACAGTAAAACATTCATAGTAGGGGACTTTAATACCCCACTTTCACCAATGGGCAGATCATCCAAAATGAAAATAAATAAGGAAACACAAGCTTTAAATGATACATTAAACAAGATGGACTTAATTGATATTTATAGGACATTCCATCCAAAAACACAGAATACACCTTCTTCTCAAGTGCTCATGGAAAAATCCCCAGGATAGATCATATCTTGGGTCACAAATCAAGCCTTGGTAAATTTAAGAAAATTGAAATAGTATCAAGTATCTTTTCCGACCACAACGCTATGAGACTAGATATCAATTACAGGAAGAAAACTGTAAAAAATACAAACACATGGAGGCTATACAATACACTACTTAATAACCAAGAGAGCACTGAAGAAATCAAAAAATACCTAGAAACAAATGACAAAGAAAACATGACAACCCAAAACCTATGTGATGCAGGTAAAGCAGTTCTAAGAGGGAAGTTTGTAGCAATACAGTCCTACCTTAAGATAAAAGAAACATCTCAAATAAACCACCTAACCTTACACCTAAAGCAATTAGAGAAAGAAGAACAAAAAAACCCCAAAGTTAGCAGAAGGAAAGAAATCATAAAGATCAGATTAGAAATAAATGAAAAAGAAATGAAGGAAACAATAGCAAAGATCAATAAAACTAAAAGCTAGTTATCTGACAAGACAAACTTGATAAACCATTAGCCAGACTCATCAAGAAAAAAAGGGGAAAGATTCAAATCAATAAAATTAGAAATGAAAAAGGAGAAGTAATAACTGACACTGCAGAAATACAAAGGATCATGAGAGATTACTACAAGCAACTATATGCCAATAAAATGGACAACCTGGCAGAAATGGACAAATCCTTAGAAATGTAAAACATTCTGAGACTGAACCTGGAAGAAATAGAAAATATCAACACACCAATCACAAGCACTGACATTGAAACTGTGATTAAAAATCTTCCAACACACAACAGCCCAGGAACAGATAGCTTCACAGGCAAATTCCATCAAACATTTAGAGAAGAGCTAACACCTATCCTTCTCAAACTCTTCCAAATATAGTAGAGGGAGGAACATTCCCAAACTCATTCTATGAGGCCACAATCACCCTGATACCAAAATCAAAGATGTCACTAAGGAAACTACAGGCCAATATCACTGATGAGCAAAGATTCAAAAATCCTCAACAAAATACTAGCAAACAGAATCCAACAGCACATTAAAAGGATCATACACCATGATAAAGTGGAGTTTATCCCAGGAATGCAAGGATTCTTCAATATAAGTAAATCAATAAATGTGATACACCATATTAACCAACTGAAGGATAAAAACCATATGATCATCTCAGTATATGCAGAGAAAGCTTCTGACAAAATTCAACACCCATTTATGATAAAAACCCTCCAGAAAGTAGGCATAGAGGGAACTTACCTCAACATACCAAACGCAATATATGACAAACCCATAGCCAACATCATCCTCGATGGAGAAAAACTGAAACCATTTCCACTAAGATCAGTAACAAGACAAGGTTGCCCAATCTCACCACAATTATTCAACATAGTTTTGGAAGTTTTAGCCACAGCAATCAGAGAAGAAATAGAAATAAAAGGAATCCAAATTGGAAAAGAAGGAGCAAAGCTGTCAGTGTTTGCAGAGGACATGATACTATATACAGAGAATCCTAAAGATGCTACCAGAAAACTACTATAGCTAATCAATGAATTTGCTAAAGTTGCAGGATACAAAATTAATGCACAGAAATCTCTTGCATTCCTATACACTAATGATGGAAAATCTGAAAGTGAAATTAAGAAAACACTCCCATTTACCACTGCAACAAAAAAGTATAAAATATCTAGGAATAAACCTACCTAAGGATACAAAAGACCTGTATGCAGAAAAATATAAGACACTGATGAAAGAAATTAAAGATGACACAAATAGAGGGACAGATATACCATGTTCTTGGACTAAAAGAATCAACATTGTGAAAATGACTATACTACCCAAAGCAATCTACACATTCAGTCCAATCCCTATCAAATCACCAAGGGCATTTTTTATGGAACCAGAACAAAAAATCTTAAAATTTGTATGGAGACACAAAAGATCCCGAATAGCCAAACAGTCTTGAGGGAAAAATATGGAGCTGCAAGAATCAGGCACCTGGACTTCAGACAATAGTACAAAACTATACTAATCAAGACAGTATGATACTGGCACAAAAACAGAAATATAGATCAATGGAACAGGATAGAAAGCCGAGAGATAAACCCATGCACATATGATCACCTTATCGTTGACTAGGGAGGCAAGAATATACAGTGGAGAAAGACAGCCTCTTCAATAAGTGGTGCTGGGAAAATGGACAGGTACATGTAAAAGTATGAGATTAGAACACTCCCTAACACCATGCACAAAAAAAAATCAAAATGGATTAAAGACCTAAATGTAAGGCCAGAAACTATCAAACTCTTAGAGGAAAACATAGGCAGAACATTCTATGACATAAATCACAGCAAAACCCCTTTTGACCCAGTTCCTAGGGAAATAGAAATAAAAACAAAAATAAACAAATGGACACAGTGACGCAGCCTGAGGAGCAGGGGTGGGAGCTTAGAGACTAGGGCAGAGCAAAAGCCGTGTGGATGAAAGGCTCTTGGTGCTACAGCCAGGAGTCAGTGCTGTGTCTCTGAGGTGGGAGAGCCAACTTTAGGACACTGGTCCAAAAGAGGCCTCCCAGCTCCACATAATATCAAACGGCGAAAATCTCCCAGAGATCTCCATCTCAGCGCCAGCACCCAGCTTCACTCAACGACTAGCAAGCTACAGTGCTGGACACCCTATGCCAAACAACTAGCAAGACAGGAACGTAACCCAACCCATTAGCAGAGAGGCTGCCTAAAATCATAATAAGTCCACAGACACCCCAAAACACACCACCAGACGTGGACTTGCCCACCAGAAAGACAAGATCCAGCCTCATCCACCAGAACACAGGCACTAGTCCCCTCCACCAGGAAGCTGACACAACCCACTGAACCAACTTTAGCCACTGGGGATAGACACCAAAAACAATGGGAACTACGAACCTGCAGCCTGCAAAAAGGAGACCCCAAACACAGTAAGATAAGCAAAATGAAAAGATAGAAAAACACACAGCAGATGAAGGGGCAAGATAAAAACCCACCAGACCTAACAAATGAAGAGGAAATAGGCAGTCTACCTGAAAAAGAATTCAGAATAATGATAGTAAAGATGACCCAAAATCTTGGAAATAGAACAGAGAAAATGTAAGAAACATTTAACAAGGACCTAGAAGAACTAAAGATGAAACAAGCAATACAATAAATGAAATTGAAAATACTCTGTATGGGATAAATAGCAGAATTACTGAGGCAGAAGAACGGACAAGTGACCTGCAAGATAAAATAGTGGAAATAACTACTGCAGAGCACAATAAAGAAAAAAGAATGAAAAGAACTGAGGAAAGTCTCAGAGACCTCTGGGACAACATTAAATGCACCAACATTTGAATTATAGGGGTTCCAGAAGAAAAAGAGAAAAAGAAAGGGACTGAGAAAATATTTGAAGAGATTATAGTTGAAAACTTCCCTAATATGGGAAAGGAAATAGTTAATCAAGTCCGGGAAGCACAGAGAGTCCCACACAGGATAAATCCAAGGAGAAACATGCCAAGACACATATTAGTCAAAGTGTCAAAAATTAAATACAAAGAAAAAATATTAAAAGCAGCAAGGGAAAAACAACAAATAACACACAAGGGAATCCCCATAAGGTTAACAGCTAATCTTTCAGCAGAAACTCTGCAAGCCAGAAGGGACTGGCAGGACATATTTAAAGTGATGAAGGGGAGAAAAATACAACCAAGATTACACTACCCAGCAAGGATTTCATTCAGATTTGATGGAGAAATTAAAACCTTTACAGACAAGCAAAAGCTGAGAGAGTTCAGCACCACCAAACCAGCTTTACAACAAATGCTAAAGGAACTTCTCTAGGCAAGAAACACAAAAGAACGAAAAGAGCTACTATAACAAACCCAAAACAATTAAGAAAATGGGAATAGGAACACACATATCGATAATTACCTTTATGGAAAAGGATTAAATGCTCCCATCAAAAGACACAGTATGGCTGTATGGATACAAAAACAAGACCCATATATATGCTGTCTACAAGAGACCCACTTCAGACCTAGAGACACATACAAACTGCAAGTGAGGGAATGGAAAAAGATATTCCATGCAAATGGAAACCAAAATAAAGCTGGAGTAGCAATTCTCATATCAGACAAAATAGACTTTAAAATAAAGACTATTAGAAGAGACAAAGAAGGACACTACATAATGATCAAGGGATCAATCCAAGAAGAAGATGTAGCAATTGTAAATATTTATGCACCCAACATAGGAGTACTTCAATACATAAGGCAAATACTAACAGCCATAAAAGGGGAAATCAACAGTAAAATATTCATAGTAGGGGACTTTAACACCCCAGTTTCACCAATGGACAGATATCAAAAATGAAAATAAATAAGGAAACACAAGCTTTAAATGATACATTAAACAAGATGGACTTAATTGATATTTATAGGACATTCCATCCAAAAACAACAGAATACACATTTTTATCAAGTGCTCATGGAATATTCTCCAGGATACCTCATATATTGGGTCACAAATCAAGCTTGGTAAATTTAAGAAAATTGAAATCGTATCAAGTATCTTTTCCGTCCACAATGCTATGAGACTAGATATCAATTACAGGAAAATATCTGTAAAAAATACAAACACATGGAAGCTAAACAATGCACTACTTAATAACGAAGTGGTCACTGAAGAAATCAAAGAGGAAATTAAAAAATACCTAGAAACAAATGACAATGGAGACACAACGACCCAAAACCTATGGGATGCAGCAAAAGCAGTTCTAAGAGGGAAGTTTATAGCAATACAATCCTACCTTAAGAAACAGGAAACATCTCGAATAAACAACCTAACCTTGCACCTAAAGCAATTAGAGAAAGAATAACAACAAAAAAAAAAAACCCAAGTTAGCAGAAGGAAAGAAATCAAAAAACAGATTAGAAATAAATGAAAAAGAAATGAAGGAAACGATAGCAAAGATCAACAAAACTAAAAGCTGGTTCTTTGAGAAGATAAACAAAATTGATAAACCATTAGCCAGACTCATCAATAAAAGAGGGAGAAGATTCAAATCAATAGAATTAGAAATGTAAAAGGAGAAGTAACAATTGACACTGCAGAAATACAAAAGATCATGAGAGATTACTACAAGCAACTCTATGCCAATAAACTGGACAACCTGGAAGAAATGGACAAATTCTTCAAAATGCACAAACTGCCAGGACTGAATAAGGAAGAAATAGAAAATATGAACAGACCAATCACAAGCACTGAAATCGAAACTGTGATTAAAAATTTTCCAACAAACAAAAGACCAGGACCAGACGGCTTCACAGGCAAATTCTATCAAACATTTAGAGAAGACCTAACACATATCCTTCTCAAAACTCTTCCAAAATATAGCAGAGGGAGGAACATTCAAAACTCATTCTATGAGCCCACCATCACCCTGATACCAAAACCAGACAAAGATGTCACAAATAAAAAAAACTACAGGCCAGTATCACTGATGAACACAGATGCAAAAATCCTCAACAACATACAAGCAAACAGAATCCAACAGCACATTAAGAGGATCATACACCATGACCATGTGGGGTTTATTCCAGGAATGCAAGCATTCTTCAATATACGCAAATCAAGCAACGTGATACACCATATTAACAAATTGAAGGAGAAAAACCAAATGATCATCTCAATAGATGCAGAGAAAGCTTTCGACAAAATTCAACACCCATTTATGATATAAACCCTCCAGAAAGTAGGCATAGAGAGAACTTTCCTCAACATAATAAAAGCCATATATGAGAAACGCACAGCCAACATCGTCCTCAATGGTGAAAAACTGAAAGCATTTCCACTAAGATCAGGAACAAGACAAGGTTGCCCACTCTCACCACTCTTATTCAACATAGTTTTGGAAGTTTTAGCCACAGCAATCAGAGAAGAAAAGGAAATAAAAGGAATCCAAATCGGAAAAGAAGAAATAAAGCTGTCACTGTTTGCAGATGACATGATACTATACATAGAGAATCCTAAACATGCTACTAGAAAACTACTACAGCTAATCAATGAATTTGGTAAAGTAACAGGATACAAAATTAATGCACAGAAATCTCTAGCATTCCTTTACACTAATGATGAAAAATCTGAAAGTGAAATCAAGAAAACACTCTCATTTACCATTGCAACAAAAAGAATAAAATATCTAGGAATAAACCTAACTAAGGAGACAAAAGACCTGTATGCAGAAAATTATAAGACCACGATGAAAGAAATAAAGATGATACAAATAGATGGAGAGGTATACCATGTTCTTGGATAGGAAGAATCAACATTGTGAAAATGACTCTACTACCCAAAGCAATCTACAGATTCAATGCAATCCCTATCAAACCACCACTGACATTTTTCACAGAACTAGAACAAAAAATTTCACAATTTGTATGGAAACACAAAAGACCCCGAATAGCCAAAGCAATCTTGAGAAAGAAAAACGGAGCTGGAGGAATCAGGCTCCCTGACTTCAGACTATACTACGAATCTACAGTAATCAAGACACTATGGTACTGGCACAAAAATAGAAAGATAGATCAATGGAACAGGATAGAAAGCCCAGAGATAAACCCACACACATATGGTCACCTTACTTTGATAAAGGAGGCAGGAATGTACAGTGGAGAAAGGACAGCCTCTTCAATAAATGGTGCTAGGAAAACTGGACAGGTACATGTAAAAGTATGAGATTAGAACACTCCCTAACACCATACACTAAAAGAAGCTGTAAATGGATTAAAGACCCAAATGTAAGGCCGGAAACTATCAAACTCTTAGAAGAAAACACGCAGAACACTCTATGACATAAATCACAGCAAAATCCTTTTTGACCCACCTCCTAGAGAAATGGAAATAAAAACAAAAATAAGCAAATGGGACCTAATGAAACGTCAAAGCTTTTGCACAGCAAAGGAAACTATAACCAAGACCAAAAGGCAACCCTCAGAATGGGAGAAAATATTTGCAAATGAAGCGACTGACAAAGGATTAATCTCCAAAATTTATAAGCAGCTCATGCGGCTTAATAACAACAACAACAAAAAACACAATCCAAAAACGGGCAGAAGACCTAAATAGACATTTCTCCAAAGAAGATATGCAGATTGCCAACAAACACATGAAAGGATGCTCAACATCATTAATTATTAGAGAAATGCAAATCAAAACTACAATGAGATATCATCTCACACCGGTCAGAATGGCCATCATCAAAAAATCTAGAAACAATAAATGCTGGAGAGGGTGTGGAGAAAAGGGAACACTCTTGCACTGCTGGTGGGAATGTGAATTGATAGGGCCACTATGGAGAACAGTATGGAGGTTCCTTAAAAAACTGGAAATAGAACTACTATATGACCCAGCAATCCCACTACTGGGCATATACCCTGAGAAAACCATAATTCAAAAGGAGTCATGTACCAAAATGTTCACTACAGCTCTATTTACAATAGCCAGGACATGGAAACAACCTAAGTGTCCATCATCAGATGAATGGATAAAGAAGATGTGGCACGTACATACAATGGAATATTACTCAGCCATAAGAAGAAACGAAATTGAGTTATTTGTGGTGAGGTGGGTGGATCTTGAGTCTGTAATACAGAGTGAAGTAAGTCAGAAAGAGAAAGACAAATACCGTATGCTAACACATATATATGGAATCTAAGAAAAAAAAAAATGTCATGAAGAACCTAGGGGTAAGACGGGAATAAAGACACAGACCTACTAGAGAATGGACTTGACGATATGGCGAGGGGGGAGGGTAAGCTGTGACAAAGTGAGAGAGTGGCATGGACATATATACACTACCAAATGTAAAATAGATAGCTAGTGGGAAGCAGCCGCATAGCAAAGGGAGATCAGCTCGGTGCTTTGTGACCACCTGGATGGGTGGGATAGGGAGGGTGGGAGGGAGGGAGACGCAAGAGGGAAGAGATATGGGAACATATGTATATGTATAACGATTCACTTTGTTATAAAGCAGAAACTAATACACCATTGTAAAGCAATTATACTCCAATAAAGATGTAAAAAAAAAAAAAAAAAGAAGAGATTAGGGCTTCCCTGGTGGCGCAGTGGTTGGGAGTCTGCCTGCCGATGCGGGTGACGTGGGTTCATGTCCTGGTCTGGGGGGATCCCACATGCCACGGAGCGAGTAGCCCATGAGCCTTGGCCGCTGGGCCTGTGCGTCTGGAGCCTGTGCTCCGCAGCAGGAGAGGCCACAGCAGTGAGAGGCCCGTGTACCAGCAAAAAAAAAAAAATTAATTAATAAAGCTTTTATAGATTAAAATAAATAAACCAATATGACCTAATGAAACGTAAAATCTTTTGCACAGCAAAGGAAACCATGAAGAAAATGAAAAGACAACCCTCAGAATGGGAGAAAATATTTGCAAATGAAGCAACTGACAAAGGATTAATCTCCAAAATTTATAAGCAGCTCATGCAGCTCAATATCAAAAAAAAAAAAAAACCCAATCCAAAAATAGGCAGAAGACCTAAATAGACATTTCTCCAAAGAAGATATACAGATTGTCAACAAATATTTGAAAGAATGCTTAACATCATTAATCATTTGAGAAACGCAAATCAAAACTACAATGAGGTATCACCTCACACCGGTCAGAATGGCCACCATCAAAAAAATCTGCAAGCAATAAATGCTGGAGAGGGTGTGGAGAAAAGGGAACACTCATACACTGTTGGTGGGAATGTCAATTGATACAGGCACTATGGAGAACAGTATAGAGGTTCCTGTAAAAACTAAAATTAGAACCACCATATGTCCCGGAAATCCCACTACTGGGCATATACCCTGAGAAAACCATAATTCAAAAAGAGACATGTACCACAGTGTTCATTGCAGCTCTATTTACAATAGCTAGGACATGGAAGCAACCTAAGTGTCCATCAACAGATGAATGGGTAAAGATGTGGCACATATATACAATGAAATATTACTCAGCCATAAAAAGAAACGAAATTGAGTTATTTGTAGTCAGGTGGATGTACCTAGAGTCTGTCATACAGAGTGAAGTAAGTCAGAAAGAGAAAAACAAATACCGTATGCTAACACATATGTATGGAATCTAAAAAACAAAACAAAAAATGGTCATGAAGAACCTAGGGGCAAGACGGGAATAAAGACGCAGACCTACTAGAGAATGGACTTGAGGATACAGGGAGGGGGAAGGGTAAGCTGGGACAAAGTGAGAGAGAGGCATGGACATATATACACTACCAAACGTAAGGTAGATAGCTAGTGGGAAGAAGCTGCATAGCACAGGGAGATCAGCTCGGTGCTTTGTGACCGCCTGGAGGGGTGGGATAGGGAGGGTGGGAGGGAGGAAGAAGCAAGAGGGAAGAGATATGGGTATATGTGTATATGTATAACTGATTCACTTTGTTATAAAGCAGAAACTAACACACCATTGTAAAGCAATTATACTCCAATAAAGATGTTAAAAAATAAATAAATAAATAAAATTTTAAAAAGAGAGGAATCCAGGGTTTAGACATTTAAGTATGGCAGGAAAAGAAACAGAGAGTGGTTTGTCAATGGGAGCCAAGCAGCAGGAGGGGCACAATGAGCAGGCCCTGAGCTTCCCAGGGTAGTGAAGTCTCCAAGGATGGAGACCAGACTGACATGAATGAGAACTCAGAATGGCTCATAAGTGTAAACCCTGGGTTTGCTCCTGAGGGCCTATGTAATTTTTTTTTTTCTGGAATAAGGATGCTAAAATGAATAATGGCAGATTTTTCACAGGAACACTGTGTCAATTAGGCAGCTTATCTTGAAATTAATCTGGCAAGCCCGTAGTATTAGTATTTATAAAACCCTAGTCTCCGGGGACTGGGTAACAGAAACTGGAGGCATGTTTGCGGTAACAGATTGCTTTTCCCTCTGTGCACAAACTCATCCCACCAAGCATCACAATCATTCCAAATCACCCAGGTGTTATGGGAGAAATGCTGCTCAGTATACAGATTTCCCGCTAGAATTCTCTCAGAGAAAGAAAGAGACTTTGAGAGACAATTGCTTACTGCAATGTTCAGTTAGCTAGGATCAAAAGTCCAAGCTTACTTCCAGGGAGACCCAACCCTGAGTCAACCAAATATTATTAAAAATGTGATAGAAAGTTCTATGAGTGAGAGTTAATAATAGCATGTTCCATTTCTGCCTCACTCCAAAATTCACCTGTGAAGCCATTAGCTGCACAACCCACCACTCACCTCCTTTTTTAAATTAAGTATTTGTGTAGAAGCATTAACTACCTATCAATTCTACATCAGAAAACTGAACAGAGTAAAGGTTTGAAGAACCTTACTCGTGCACAGCCAAACGAAGAGACTCAAGGGAGGAAGCTTACCAGTTAGTCACTGCTCAGCTCAAGGTAATAACAAAAATTGTAAACCTCAATATAATGCCTGAATGCCGTATTAGGAGCTGAAATGAGAATCTGACCACTATTGGAGATTTTGGTTCTATAGCTAAGCACAAAACAGCCAACTGCTGGAAAGCTGTCCTCTAGTGATAGAATGACTACCAATAATGCTCATGTATAAAGTACAGACCAACATGGAGCAGGACAAATTAACATGGTCCATCCAAATATTTTATCAGTAATAGGAGACCTTGTGGGGTAAGCTGCTTTCCAGCCTGAGCCCAGCTGACAAGTGTCATCCTGAATGTGAATATAACTACTCCAGACTCCTCTAAGTCACCATAGGAGAAAACCTAGATGACCTTGGGTAGGGCAATGAATTTTAGATATAACACCAAGACACAATCCATAAAAAACTAAAAACTTTATTTCATTCAAATTAAAAACTTTTGTCCTGTAAATGAAAACGAGAAAACAGAATGAAAACACAAGCCATAGAGTGGAAAAAAATATTTGCAAAAGATTCATCTGATAAAGAATTGTTATCCAAAATATACTAAGAACTCTAAAAATTCAAGAATAAGAAAAACAACCCACTCTTAAAAAATGAGCCAAAGACCTAACAGACGCCTCATCAGAGAAGATATTCAGATGGTAAATAAGCATATGGGGAGATGCTCTACATCATCTATCACCAGGGAAATGCAAATTAAAACAATGAGATACCACTACATACCTATTAGAATGGCCAAAATCCAGGCACTAACACCACCAAAAGCTGACAAGAATGTGGATAAAAGGAACTATCACACATTACTGGTAGGAATACAAAACGATACTGCTACTTTAGAAGACGGTTGGTGTCTTACAAAATTAACATACTCTTATGACACAATCCAGCAATCACTTGCCTTAGAACTTACCCAATGGAGCTGAAACTTCTGTCCACACAAAAACTTGCACAAGGATGTTTATAACAACTTTATTCATAACTGCCAAAACTTGGAAGCAACCAAAATGTCCTTCAGTAGGTAAGCGGAAAAATAATCTGTGGTACATCTGTGCTGGAATATTACTCAGTACTAAAAAGAAATGAGCTATCAAGCCATGAATAGACATGAAAGAACCTCAAATGCAAATTACTAAGTGAAAGAAGCCAATCTGAAAAGCCTATACACTGTATGATACCAACTACAGTTGACCCTTGAACAACATGGGGGTTAGGGGCACCAACCCTCCATGCAGTTGAAAATCCACATGTAACTGTAGTCAGTCCACAGTATCCATGGTTCCTCCACCATATCCATGGATTCAGCCAACTTTGGATCATGTAGTACTGTAGTACTGTGGCATTTACTATTGAAAGAAATCTACATATAAGTGGACCCATGCAGCGCAAACTTGTGTTGTTCAAGGGTCAAATGACATTCTGGAAAAGGCAAATCTATGAAGATAGTAAAAAAAACAAAAAAGAAAATTAGTGATTGTCAGGGGTTTGGGTGTTGGGAGGGATGAACAGGTTGAGCACAATGGATCTTTAGGACAGTGAAAATACTTTATATTATACCATAGCAATGGATTATGTTATATAAATTTGTTGAAATCCATAGAATGTACACATTAGGAGTGAACCCTAAAGGAAACTATGGACTTTGGGAATTATGATTCCCAATTATGATGTGTCAATGTAGGCTCATCAATTGTAACAAATGTGTCACTTTGGTAAGTGATGCTGATAATGGAGGAAGATATGCATTTGTGGGGGCCGAGGATATATAGGAAGTCTCTGTACTTTCCTCTCCATTTTGTGGTTAACCTAAACTTCTCTGAAAAAAACAAAGTCTTTAAAAGAAAAAAATAGTAGCAGGTAGATTGGAACAGAACACCAAAATTTAAAGCACTAATGAAGTGACAGTGAGTTTACTAATTTTCCCCTCAGGACGCCTCAGTCTGGATTTAAAGCAGCCCAAATCCCAAAAGTGACCATGGGCACAGATAGAAACAGCTCCTGAAGAAGCCCTCTAGTTCTGTCTACAAGAATGGGAAAGGGGCTTCCTAATTCTCAGAGGGAGTGGAAGAGATATCTGGGGTGTTCCTTCCTTCATCTTTTTACCCTCCAGTGACAAGACAGTCCCATGTGGGTAGCAGCATTGACAGTGGCAGAAACAGAGGCAAGCAGGTGCCTAAAATGCAGGGGAATGTTCCAGTTTGATCCAAGGATCTGTGGCCCCAAGAGTGTATAGTAAATCCCTATTGTCTCTTTTTCTTTCTCCATTTTCCCAAGGGAAGTATGTGGTAGACCATGGTAAATAAAGGCCCAGCTTTCTGTCCAGGAAACTCAAAGGATTGTGACAGGCAGAAAGTACCAGAGAGATCATGGAGAGGGAAGAGATCGGAATAATGACCCCATAAAATTATCTGTTAATTTTCTGCACACTCCTGAGAAGTACATGTGTGGATCTGATCCTTTAAAGCTCGAAGTGAACTAAGTGATAAACCATCTCCTGAGTCTAAGACTGGTCACTGGGTGGCACCCACATGGGACAGATCAGAATAACATGGCAAAGAATTTGAATACAAAACTTCCATTGAAATCACAAGCTACAGAAGATTTGTCTGAAATCAACTGGGTCAACTGGGTGGTGAAACAAAAATAAACATTTTCCATGGGACTTAAATAAGACCCAGAATCTCATCACAGAATACCCAAAGTGGCCTGGATACAATCCAAACTTATTTGGCAGATGAAGAACCAAGAAAACCTCAACTCATGTGGGAAAAGAAAATCAACAGATGCCATCAGTGAGATGACAAAGGTGTTGTAAGTGTCCAACTGACTGTAACACAGCAATTATAAAAAATATTCTCCAAAATAAGGGCAAAACTCTTAAGATGGATGGAAATATAGAGAGTCTTAGCAAAGAAATAAAATGTATAAATAAGAACCAAATGGAAATTTGAAAATTGAAAACAATAGTAAAAATTTTTAAGGCACTGGATGGTTTTAATAGCAGAATGATGATAAATAGAGGAAAGAGTCCATGAACTTGATGACAGGAAAATCGAATCTATCCTATGTGAAAAACATAAAAAAGATTGAAAATAATTAACAAGGTTTAAGTGATCTGGGAGACAATACCAAAAGGATTAACACTCAGCAAACCCTCAAAAAGATACTGAAAGAAATCTCCACCCAGACACATAATAAACTGCTGAAAACTAAAGACAAAGAAAAATAGTGAAAGTCAAGGAAAATGATGCATTACCTAGAGAAACAATGAATTAAATGGCTGAGATTTCTCACCAAAAATAATGGAGGTCAGAAAGAAGTAGAACATTGTTATAGTGCTTAAAGAAAATAAATGTCAACCCAGAATTATATATCCAGCAAAAGTATCCTTCAGAAATTAAGGTGAAATAAAGAGCTCCTCCAATGGAGGAACATGAAGTAATTGGTTGCCAGATCTATTCCAACAGAATTGTTAAAGGAAATTCCTCAAACACAAGTGAAATGATAGGAGGAAGAAAAGCGGAGCCTAAGAAATGAAAAGGAGCAATAGAAGTGGTAAATATAATAGACTATTCTCTTCTTGAAGTCTGTAAAATATGTTTGATGGTTGAACGGAAAAATTAAAACACTGTCTGACTGCGTTGTCATTGTTTATAGATATAATTCATAAGAAAACTATTGATATGACATAAAGTGGGAAGGTTAAATAGCTCTAAATGATGATGGCAAGCTTTTTACATTCCACTTGAAGTGGTAAAATATTAATTCTAAGTATATCATGTAAAGTCAAGTATCTATCTGTAGATCAAATTGTGTGTGTTATTATCTAAAACACAACAGAAAACTTAAAATGAAATGATAAAACAATGTTCAATTAACCCAAAATAAAGCAGAAAAGGGGACTGGGAACAAAAAACAGAATAGAAAAAAACCATCAAATACTAGACCTAAATCCAAACATGCCAAAAATTATATTAAACATAAATTATCTAAACACACCAGTTGAAAGGCAGAGATAGCCAGAATATAATTTTTTAAAAATACAACTACATATTGTCTACAAGAAACACACTTTAAATATAATGATAAAGATGAAAAGGATGGAAAAACATATAAAATGTAAGCACTAATCAAAAGAAAATTGGAGTAGTTATTTTAATAACAGACAAAACAGATTTCAGAGACCAGGGATTAAAAAGAGATATCACATGATAAAGGGTCACTTCACCAGGAAGACATAACAGTCCAAAATGGGCATGTACCTAACAACAAGGCTTCAAAACACATGAATTAGAAATTGACAGAAAGTGAAAGAGCAATAGACAAATCCATAATTATAGCTGGAGATTACAACCTCCCTGTCTCAGTAACAGACAGACTTAGTAGATAGAAAATCAGCAAGGATACTCAAGAACTGAACACCACCAACAACCAAGTGAATTTAATTGACAGGTGCAAAACACTCCCCCAACAAGAGAAAAATATACATTTTTTCAAGTGCACTTAAACAATTACCAATATTAGGAATAAAAGAAAATATCATTACAGATTCCATAGACATTAAAAGGATAATAAGGGAGTATACAATTTACAATTCTTTAAGAACAAGAGACTATCAACCAGAAACTCACTTAAAATTAAATATAATCTGAAAAGTCCTACAACTATTAAAGAAATTCAATACATAATTTAAAAGCTCCCAAAAGAGTAATCTCCAGGACCATATTATTTTAATGGAGAATTCTACCTGACATTTAAGGAAGAATTAACACCAATTCTACACAAACTCTTCCAGAAAATACTGAGTCAGCCAAAAAGTTCGTTTGGTGTTTTCCGTAATATCGTACAGAAAAACCTGAACGAACTTTTTGGCCAATCCAATATGAGAAGAGGCAATACTTCCCAACTCCTATTATGAGGCCAGATAACCCTAATACAAAAACCAGACAAAAGCAGTATGAGCAAACTATAGACCAATATCCCTCATAAACATAGATGTAAAAGTCCTCCAAAAAATAGCAAATCTAGCAATATATAAAGAAAATACATTACGACCAATTGTGGTTTATTCTGGAAGACACAGCTGATTCAATACATAAAACTCAGTCAATAGAATCCATTACATTAAAGCCCAGAGAAGAAAACCCAGATAATCCCATTAATTGATACAGAAAAAGCATTTGACAAAATTCAATGTCTACTTATGCTAAAAAAAAAAAAAAAAAAAAAAAAAAGAAAAAGAAAAAGAAAAGAAAACCTCAGCAAAAAAAAGGGCATCTATAAAAACCTACAGCTAACATTATGCTTAAGGGTGAAAAAACAAATGTTTTCCCCCTGATATCAACAACAGGACAATAATGTCAATTCTCACAACTTCTATTCAACACTCAAGATTCTATCCAAAGGAAAAAGATGTAGAAGGGATCATCCAGATTGAAAAGAAAGAAATAAAGCTCTCCCCATTCATAGATGATATGATTGTGTATAAAACAAGAAAGAAAGAAAAGAAATGAAAAAAATGAAGGTGGGAGGGAGGGAAGGAGGGAGAGAGGAAGGAAGGAAACAAAGGAAATGAAGAAAGAAGGGAGGGAGGGAGAAAAGAAAAAGAATGAACTACAACTAATAAATGTGTTTGTGTTTAGCAAGGTCACAAAGTCAACACAAAATATCAGCCAAATTTCTATATACTAGCTGTGCTAAGCAGAATAATGGTCTTCAAAAGATGTCCACGGCATAATCTTTGGAACCTGCCTATGTTATTTTACACAGAAAAAAAGACTTTACAGATGTGATTAAGGATACAGATCTTGAGATAGAGAGGTTATCCTGGATTATCCAGGTGGACCCAATATAATCACATGAGCACTTAAAGTTGGAGAACATTTTCCAGCTAAGGTCAGAAAGAGATGAAAGGAAAGATGCAAGGTCAGAAGACTTGACCTGCCATTGCTGGTTTTGAAGATGGAGGAAGGGGGGCATGACCAAGGAATGTGGTTGACCTCTAGAATCTGGAGAAGGCAAAGATTGTTCTCTAGAGCCTTCAATAATAAATGCAGCCCTCCTGATACCTTGGATTTTAGTCCAATGAGACCTGTGTTGGACTTCTGACCTATAGCATTGTAAGATAATAAATTTTCATCATTTAAAGCCATTAAGTGCATGGTAATTTGACAATTAATATACTAACCATGAATACCTGGAAAGAGATAAAAAATAATCCCCCTTACAATAGCTCCAAAAATATGTCATATCTTGGAATAAATCTAAAAAAACAGGCAGGATCTATGTGCTAAAAGCTATAGGGACATCCCTTGTGGCGCAGTGGTTAGGAATCCGCCTGCCAATGCAGGGGACACGGGTTTGATCCCTGGCCCGGGAAGACGCCACATGCTGCAGTGCAACTAAGCCCGTGCACCACAACTACTGAGCCTGTGTGCCACAACTACTGAAGCCCACGCACCTAGAGCCTGTGCTCCACAACAAGAAAAGCCACCACAATGAGAAGCCCATGCACCGCAATGATGAGTGGCTCCCACTTACACAACTAGAGAAAGCCCACGTGCAGCAACAAAGACCCAACACAACCAAAAATAAATAAATAAATAAATTTTTAATTTAAAAAATTAAAAATAAAAACTATAAAACACTGATGAACAATTCAAAGACCTAAGTAGAGAAACACATTTTGTTCATAGACTGGAAGGCTCATCATAGCAAAGATCTCAATTTTCTCTCCCCATATTGATCTATAGATTTAATGTAATTCCAATAAAATCCCCAGCAGAAATTTTGGTAGAATTAGCCAAGCTGATTTAAAAATTTATATGGAAAGGAAAGGGAAGCAGAATAGCCACAACAATTTTGAAAAGAAAGAATAAAGTTGGAGGAATCACACTACCCATTATTGAGTATGAAATAAAGCTATAGTAATTAAGATAGTGTGATACTGGTGAAAGGACAGACAGATAGATCAATGGTATAGACTAGAGTCTGGAAGTAAACTCCCAGAAAAAGAGCCAATTGATTTTTAATAGGTGCAAAGGAAATTCAATGGAGAAAGGATAGTCTTTTCGAACAATCGGTTGATAATCCATGCATAAAAAATAAAATGAATTTTGACCTAAATATTACCCCTTGAACAAAAATTAAGTCAAAATGATCAGAGATGTAAATATAAAACCCACAACTCTAAAACTTTTAGAAGAAAATATGGGGAAAATCTTCATGACCTGAGTTAGGAAAAGAGATTACAGACATGACACCAAAAAGTACAATCAGAGAAGAAAAAAATTGATATATTAGACTTCTTCAAATTTAAAGTTTTTTGTTCTTAAAATGACAGTAAAGAAAGTAAAAAGACAAGACACAGACCGGTGAAATTTTTTGGAAATTACATATACAACAAAGGCTCTGTAACTTTATATATATATATATATATATATATATATATATAAAACCTCTCAAAGCTCGATGGTAAGAAAACAAACAACCCAATTTAAAAATAGACAAAAGACTTCACAAAAGATCACATACAGAAGGCAAATAAGCCCATAAAAGGATGTTTAATATTACTAGCCATTAGCCAGGGAATTCTGGGAAATCAAATTAAAACCAGGATGAGATACCACTCTATACTAATTAGAATGGCTAAAATGGAAAATACTAACAACACCAGGTGCTGACAAGAATACAGAGCAACTGGAACCCTCATGCATTGCCTGAGAAAATGCAGAATATTACAAGCTGGACGACAGTTTGGTAGTTTCTTATAAACATACATGTACATATGACCCAGCAGTTCACTCTTAGGTATTTCCCCTAGAGAAATCAAAACTTAACGTTGACACAAAAACCTGCATGTGAGTGTTTATAACAATTCTGTTCACCGTCACCAAAAAATAAAAATAAACAATGTCTTTCAACACTTGAATGGATAAACACACTGTATTATGCCCATACAACGCAATACTACTCAGCAAGAAAAAAAAATGAACTATTGATACACGCAATGATATAGATGAATCTTAAAGGCATTATGCTGAACGAAAAAAGCCAGTTTCTAAAATTTGCATATTGTATGATTCTAGGTATATAACATTCTGGAAAACAACAACTTTATATAGAGAGAACAGATATATGTACCAATATAGATGAATCTTAAAGGCATTATGCTGAATGAAAAAAGCCAGTTTCTAAAGTTGCATACTGTATAATTCTAGGTATATAACATTCTGGAAAAAGAACAACTTTATATAGAGAGAACAGATTACTTGTTGCCAGGGGCTAGAGGTGGGAGGGGAACTTGACTACAAAGGAGCAGCACGAGAGAGTTTTGGAGATGGAACTTTTCTGAATCATGATTGTAGTGACAGTTATTTAAATCTATATATGCATTAAAATTCATAGAACTGTACACCCCAAGTCAATTTTATTGCATGTTAACTTAAAAAATAAAATTAAAAAAATAAAGACTGTTCTTCAAGGAACTGAGAGTCTAATGGAGTAAGGAAGACAATAAATCACACACACACACACACACACACACACAGTCTGATGGCAGAGACTCAACACCCCTCAGCCTCTGGAGTGGGGAGCATGTCTTGCTTATCTTTATATTACCCATCTCAGGCTCTGACATTGTTCTCAGTAAATATTAATGGGACTGAATAACTGATAAATGCTGCATGTGGCAGCCAGGTTCACTGGCACAGAATCTACTCCATGGTGCCTTATCAGTAGTGGACAGTCAGTGTTAAGAGAGAGAAAGTAAAATCTGTATCTCCCTTTGTGCAATCAAAGATCACTGTGAGGGCCTCCCTGGTGATGCAGTGGCTGAGAGTCCGCCTGCCAATGCAGGGGACACGGGTTTGTGCCCTGGTCTGGGAGGATCCCATATGCCGCGGAGCGGCTGGGCCCGTGAGCCATGGCCGCTGAGCCTGCGCATCCGGAGCCTGTGCTCCGCAACGGGAAAGGCCACAACAGTGAGAGGCCCGCGTACCGCAAAAAAAAAAAAAAAATCACTGTGAATGTGACATAGTCCCAAACAAGAGTATACCATGTCCACTGAGGGATGAGATAGGAGTGAACAAGAGATTGCACTTTGTGAATCCTCAAAAACTACATATTGGATGAATTCAGGATCTCCCACCAATACTAGCTAAGGAAGAGAAGTGGCCCACTGGCCCTGTAGTATAATCTTGTCTCTGAACACAGTCCATTCTTTCAAAAGCAAGAATGGTTCCAAGATCTGAAGAATACACTTCAACTATAATGTTTTCAGTTTGATTACTAAAGACGCTCCTTCCCTTTCTAATAGCAATTTGCTAGAATAATTTAGCTTTCTGAATTCTTCAGTTTTGTTTTCAGAAACACAGTGGAATAAAACACAAAGTTTTGCTCTGTGGAAAAACAAAACTCTAGTGACCTTATTTTGCAGCTGTGTGCTGGTGAGACCTGGAACATACAGGTTACAAAAAAGAAAATGAATAAGGCAAATACCCTGCCTTAAGGGCTTAGCAAGAGACAAAAAAATACTCTAGACAGCGTATAATTAGATGCCTGAGAGAGGTATGAATTGCTACAGGAGAGGTACATCTGGAGGAGATGGGTGGGGTAAGGTGGGAATCCGAAAAGCTTTATTGAAGATAATCTCTTTTAGTCTTCCTTTTGTTCTAACAATTGCCACTTGTATAGTATAGTATCATAGAAGTCTTTCCTACACATAGCCGATGAGGACTTACAGTGTCCATTCGAAAGGCATTTTCATCTTCCAGAAGATAACACTGCTTACGGTTTGTTCACTACTTTTTTTCCAGGGGTAGCAAAAACAACTTTCCTTTCCAGACAGTGATATCTCTTAGAAGAAAGATGGATGTTTGGGATTAAAGCTGGTGGTAAAGTCATCTCAGGCTAAGCACTTCTAACACAGTTTTAAGACATTGTGTGAATCAGAGAAAAGACAGATGACTACCCACTGTCTGAATTATTGCTAACTCTATTTTTTTCTATCTCCTAAATTCAGTCACACTATTTTCCTTACACAAATGCATAGAGAAGCTATTTTTTATCACAGCCTAAGAAAGGTTATTTCAAATTGAAGTTTTCATTTTGTAATGACAACAATTAAAAAGAAAATCACATGCTATGATAAATGCTACCCCCAAATCCCCAGGAGAAATTCTGCAATTTCCTCTTTGTATCAGCCACCGGCACAGGAAATTTTGGAGACTGTCCTGGTGCTGAGTTCTTTTGAGATCTGACACTATTGCTTTTTCTACTTTTCTCCGAATATGTATTCTTACATATCAATTTGATAACTTCTTATAACTGACTATTCCCATATCAAAGTTATTAACTCAATTGTTCTTCATCACTTGCATCTTTTATTTAATAGTTAAAATCACAGCCACATTGGGTTGCACTCCCACTAAGTACCAGGCATTGTGTTATAATCCCTGCAACAGCCCTTCCAGGTAATTATAATTTTTCGCATTTTACAAATAAGGAAAAAAAGCCCCAAAGAGATGAAGTCACCTGCCCAAGCTAGTATACAGTAGAGCTCAGGTAGGAACTCATGTTTATCTGACCTAAAGTGTACTGTTGATGAAAAATTAATCAGTCGATCTAAGAATTGGAAAATTTTATTTGAGCCAAATTTGAGGCTTATAACCCGGGAAAAGGATCTCAGAAAGCTCTGAGAACTGTTCTGCCCATTAGAAGTCAAGACACACTTATGTAAGTTTTTTGAGACAGAGGGCTGTACATTACATGACATATTATTGACAGGTTACTTAATCCAGATTTAAGCAATATTGTGGTGGGTCATGTGACCCTTTACAAGATCAAGAAAGAACGTTATCATTTAAGGAGTTGTCTTGTTAATGCTAGGAGAATGTTGCTGTTTATGGTTGAACAGATACTCCTGCTGATGGGGAAGGTTGGGTCAATGCATAAGGCAGACACACAATGCACAGTCAGGGGAGAGGAGGCCAAAGGGCAGAGAAGAATTTTTATGTTTAAGGTTTTTTCTTGTCTTGCCATAAATATGAATTTTATTTCACAGTACTTACCAAACGTCATATGTGAATGAAATTTTCTTATTGTCTAATAATTTTGCTAAAGACCCAATAATGAAAATAATAGTAAGGACATTCTAAAGAACAGCAGATAAACACATTTTTGCAGAACTAATAAATGTCTGCTGAGAGCATCCCCTCATTACCCACCTCCAACTGATAGAAGGATAAATACTAGAAAGGAAAATTACTGTGCAGGTACCACCAGAGGTAGAAGTGGAAATAGGGCAAGGGACAGGGACACAGGTAATGTCAGCCAGAATATGTATCACCCACGTCAGAGAGCTCTGGTGTAGGGGCCCCAATGATGCAGCTGACAAAGAAGTAGCATTTGGACACATACCATAGAGGGCTTCATTTAGCCAGTATTTATCAAGCAAGAACCTTAATGATAGTACTAGATAAGAAAAAAAGATTTCGGAGCTTCCCTGGTGGCACAGTGGTTGAGAACTCACCTGCCAATGCAGGGGACACAGGTTCGAGCCCTGGTCCAGGAAGATCCCACATGCCACAGAGCAACTAAGCCTGCACCACAACTACTGAGCCTGCACTCTAGAGTCCACGAGCCACAACTACTGAAGTCCGTGCACCTAGAGCCTGTGCTCTGCAGCAAGAGAAGCCACTGTAGTGAGAAGCCTGCGCACCACCAAAAAGAGTAGGCCCTGCTCGCAGCAACTAGAGAAAAAGCCCACACGCAGCAATGAAGACCACACGCAGCCAAAAATAAATAAATAAATTTATTAAAAAAGAAAAAAAGATTTTGCCTCTTTCATCTAATCTCTTCTCCCCTCCAAATACTGAAATGGAGGTAGAGGAAATAGAGAAATTGAAGGCTATGATGATGTCATTTCCCCTCTATAGGTCCCAGCTGTGTGTGTGGCCCAAGACTGGAAGGGAGGAAAAAAGCTAGGAATCATATGTGAGACTCAAGTTTTTATTTAGGCTTGGTAAGAATTTTAATCATTGAAATCAAGTCATAGAGGCCAAAAGGAGACCATTCTTAAAATTAAAAGGGTCAAAACTACAGGATTTCCCCCAAGATATCAGAAAAGAGAGGCTACAGAGCATGTTAAAAGACAGGGGTTGGGTGGGGCGAAGGCAGGATATATCCAATTTGCCAGCCCCACCAAAGAAGTACACTTAAAAATATGAGGCAATATTTGAGAAAATGATACTGCTTAGGGCTGAAGAAAATCATCTAAAGCAGTAGTAAAGTTAAAAAAAAAAGATCCAAAGTAATGTAATAAGGGTTTTATTTTTTTTTAAGATACATGAGAAACAATAGTGCTTATTCGTGGACAGTGGCTTGTGATCAGTGAGGAAGGGAGAATTACTTTCCATTTTATACTCTTGAACACTGTTCGAATTTTTACCATGTGTGTATGTTACATTTATAGTTAAAATGTCAATTAAAAGCAATGATTCCAATATACAACCAAGATGGCGGAGTAGAAGGACGTGCTCTCACTCCCTCTTGTGAGAACACCAGAATCACAACTAACTGCTGAACAATCATCAATAGGAAGACATTGGAACTCACCAAAAAAGATACCCCACAACCAAAGACAAAGGAAAAGCCACAATGAGATGGTAGGAAGGGCACAATCACAATAATATCAAATCCCAAAACTGCTGGGTGAGTGACTCACAAACTGGAGAACACCTATATCACAGAAGTCCACCCAATGGACTGAAGGTTCTGAGCCCCACATCAGGCTCCCCAACCTGGGGGTCCGTCAAGGGGATGAGGAATTCCTAGAGAATCAGACTTTGAAGGCTAGTGGGATTTGATTGTAGGACTCTGACAGGAGTAGGGGAAACAGAGACTCCACTCTTGGAGGGCACACACAAAGTAGTGTGTGCATCGGGACCCAAGGGAAGGAGCAGTGACCCCTGGGGAGACTGAACCAGACCTACCTGCTAGTGTTGGATGGTCTCCTGCAGAGGCGGAGGTGTGGGGACAAGGACACTGGCAGAAGTTCTGAGAAGTACTCCTTGGTGTGAGCCCTCCCAGAGTCAGCCATTAGCCCCACCAAAGAGCCAGGTAGGCTCTAGTGTTGAGGTGCCTCAGGCCAAACAACTAGCAGGGAGGAAACCCAGCCCCACCCATCAGCAAACAAGCAGATTAAAGTTTTACTGAAATCTGCCCACCAGAGCAACAGCCAGCTCTACCCACCACTAATCCCTCCCATCAGGAAACTTGCTCAAGCCTCTTAGATGGCCTCATCCACCAGAGGGCAGACAGCAGAAGCAAGAAGACCCACAATCCTGCAGCCTAAGGAACAAAAAGCACATTCACAGAAAAACAGACAAGATGAAAAGGCAGAGGGCTGTGTACCAGATGAAGGAACAAGATAAAACCCCAGAAAAACAACTAAATGAAGTGGAGATAGGTAAACTTCCAGAAAAAGAATTCAGAATAATGATAGTGAAGATGATCCAGGAGCTAGGAAAAGAATGGAGGCAAAGATTGAGAAGATGCAAGAAATGTTTAACAAAGCCCTAGAAGAATTAAAGAAAAAACAAACAGAGACAAGCAATACAACAACTGAAATTAAAACTACACTAGAGGGCTTCCCTGGTGGCGCAGTGGTTGGGAGTCGGCCTGCCGATGCAGGGGACGCAGGTTCGCGCCCCAGTCGGGGAGGATCCCGCATGCCGCAGAGCGGCTGGGCCTGTGAGCCATGGCCGCTGGGCCTGCGCGTCCGGAGCCTGTGCTCCACAACGGGAGAGGCCGCAGCAGTGAGAAGCCCGCGTACTGCAAAAAAAAAAAAAAAAAAAAAAAAAAAAACTACACTAGAAGAAATCAATAGCAGAATAACTGAGGCAGAAAAACGGATAAGTGACCTGGAAGACAGAATGGTGGAATTCACTGCTGAAGAACAGAATAAAGAAAAAAGAATGAAAAGAAATGAAGACAGCCTAAGAGACCTCTGGGAAAACATTAAACACAACAACGTTTGCATTATAGGGGTCCCAGAAGGAGAAGAGAGAAAGGACCCAAGAAAATATTTGAAGAGATTATAGTCGAAAACTTCCCTAACATGGGAAAGGAAATAGCCACCAAAGTCCAGGAAGCAAGAGAGTCCCATACAGGATAAAGCCAAGGAGAAACACACTGAGACATATAGTAATCAAATTGGCAAAAACTAAAGACAGAAAAATTATTGAAAGCAGGAAGGGAAATCTGACACATAACATACAAGGGAACTACCATAAGGTTAACAGCTGATTTCCCAGCAGAAACACTACAAGCCAGAAGGGAGTGGCAAGACATACTTAAAGTGATGAAAGGGAAGAACCTACAACCAAGATTACTCTACCGAGCAAGGATCTGATTCAGATTCGATGGAGAAATCAAAAGCTTTACAGGCAAGCAAAAGCTAAGAGAATTCAGCACCACTAAACCAGCTCTACAACAAATGCTAAAGGAACCTCTCTAAGTGGGAAACACAAGAGAAGAAAAAGACCTACAAAAACAAACCCAAAACAATTAGGAAAATGGTAATAAGAACATACATATCGATAATTACCTTAATCATGAATGGATTAAATGCTCCAACCAAAAGACACAGGCTTGCTGAATGGATACAAAAACAAGACCCATATATATGCTGTCTACAAGAGACCCACTTCAGACCTAGAGACAGATACAGACTGAAAGTGAGAGGATGGAAAAAGATATTCCATGCAAATAGTAATCAAAAGAAAGCTACAGTAGCAATACTCATACCAGATAAAATAGACTTTAAAATAAAGCATGTTACAAGAGACAAGAAAGGACACTACATAATGATCAAGGGATTAATCCAAGAAGAAGATATAACAATTGTAAATATTTATGCACCCAACATAGGGGCACCTCAATACATAAGGCAACTGCTAACAGCTATAAAAGAGGAAATCGACAGTAACACAGTAATAGTGGGGGACTTTAACACCTCACTTACACCAATAGACAGATCTTCTAAACAGAAAATGAATAAGGAAACACAAGCTTTAATGACACAATAGACCACATATATTTATTTGATATTTATAGGACATTCCATCCAAAAAGAGCAGATTACACTTTCTTCTCAATTGTGCATGGAACATTCTCCAGGATAGATCACATCTTGGGTCACAAATCAAGCCTCAGTAAAGTTAAGAAAACTGAAATCATATCAAGCATCTTTTCTGACCACAACACTATGAGATTACAAATCAATTATGGAAAAAAAACATAAGAAAAACAAACACATGGAGGCTAAACAATACATTACTAAATAACCAAGAGATCACTGAAGAAATCAAAGAGGAAATCAAAAAATACCTAGAGACAAATGACAATGAAAACACGACAATCCAAAACCTATGGGATGCGGCAAAAGCAGTTCTAAGAGGGAAGTTTATAGCTATACAAGCCTACCTCAAGAAACAAGAAAAATCTCAAATAAAAAATCTAACCATACACCTAAAGGAACTACAGAAAGAAGAATAAAGAAAACCCAAAGTTAGCAAATGGAAAGAAATCACAAAGATCAGAGCAGAAATAAATGAAATAGGAACAAAGAAAACAATAGCAAAGATCAATAAAACTAAAAGCTGGTTCTTTGAGATGATCAACAAAATTGATAAACCATTAGCCAGACTGAGCAAGAAAAAGGACAGGACTCAAATCAATAAAATTAGAAATGAAAAAGGAGAAGTTACAACAGACATCGCAGAAATACAAAGCATCCTAAGAGACTACTACAAGCAACACCATGCCAATAAAATGGACAAACTGGAAGAAATGGACAAATACTTAGAAAAGTATAACCTTCCAAGACTGAACGAGGAAGAAATAGAAAATATGAACAGACCAATCACAAGTAATGAAATTGAAACTGTGATTAAAAATCTTCCACAAAAAAAAGTCCAGGACCACATGGATTCACAGGTGAATTGTATCAAACATTTAGAGAAGAGCTAACACCCATCTTTCTCAAACTCCTCCAGAAAATTGCAGAGGAAGGATCACTTTCAAATTCATTCTATGAGGTCACCATCACCCTGATACCAAAACCAGACAAAGATACTACAAAAAAAGAAAATTACAGATCAATATCACTGATGAATATAGATGCAAAAATCCTCAACAAAACACTAGTAACCAGAATCCAACGACACATTAAAAGGATCATACACCATGATCAAGTGGGATTTATCCCAGGGATGCAAGGATTCTTCAATATACACAAATCAATCAATGTGATACACCATATCAACATATTGAAGAATAAAAAGCATATGATCATCTCAATAGATGCAGAAAAAGCTTTTGACAAAAGTCAACACCGATTTATGATAAAAACTCTCCAGAAGGTGGGCACAGAGGGAACCTACCTCAACATAATAAAGGTCATATGTAACAAACCCACAGGAAACATCAGTCTCAATGGTGAAAAACTGAAAGCATTTCCTCTAAGATCAGGAAAGAGACAAGGATGTCCACTCTCACCAGTATTATGCAACATAGTTTTGGAAGTCCTAGCCATGGCAGTCAGAGAAGAAAAAGGAATACAAATTGGAAAAGAAGAAGTAAAACTGTCACTGTTTGTAGATGACATGATACCATACATAGAAAATCCTAAAGAGGCCACCAGAAAACTACTAGAGCTAATCAATGAATTTGGGTAAAGTTGCAGGATACAAAATTAATGCACAGAAATCTCTTGCATTCCTACACACTAATGACGAAAAATCTGAAAGAGAAATTAAGGAAACACTCCCGTTTACCATTGGAACAAAAAGAATAAAATACCTAGGAATAAACCTACTTAGCGAGACAAAAGACCTGTATGCAGAAAACTATAAGACACTGATGAAAGAAATTAAAGATGATACCAACAGATGGAGGGATATACCATGTTCTTGGATTGGAAGAATCAATACTGTGAAAATGACTATACTACCCAAAGCAATCTACAGATTCAATCCAATCCCTATCAAATTACCAAGGGCATTTTTTACGGAACTAGAACAAAAAATCTTAAAATTTGTATGAAGTCACAAAAGACCCTGAATAGCCAAAACAGTCTTGAGGGGAAAAAAACGGAGCTGGAGTAATCAGGCTTCCAGATTTCAGACTATACTACAAAGCTACAGTAATCAAGATAATATGGTACTGGCACAAAAATAGAAACATAAATCAACAGAACAAGATAGAGAGCCCAGAGATAAACCCACGCACCTATGGTCAACTAACCTATGACAAAGAAGGCAACGATCTACACACAATGGTGAAAAGACAGTCTCTTCAGTAACTGGTGCTGGGAAAACTGGACAGCTACATGTAAAAGAATGAAATTAGAACACTCCCTAACACCACACACAATAAACTCAAAATGGATTCGAGACCTAAATGTAAGACTGGACACTATAAAACTCTTAGAGGAAAACATAGGAAGAACACTCTTTGACATAAATCACAGCAAGATATTTTTGATCCACCTCCTAGAGTAATGGAAATAAAAACAAAAATAAACAAATGGGACCTAATGAAACTTCAAAGCTTTTGCACAGCAAAGGAAACCATAAACAAGACGAAAAGACAACCCTCAGAATGGGAGGAAATATGTGCAAAGGAATTAACGGAGAAAAGATTAATGCACAAAATTTACAAGCAGCTCATGCAGCTCAATATCAAAAAAACAAACAACCCAATCCAAAAATGGGCAGAAGACCTAAATAGACATTTCTCCAAAGAAGACATACAGATGGCCAAGCAGCACATGAAAAGCTGCTCAACATCACTAATTATTAGAGAAATACAAATCAAAACTACAGTGAGGTATCACCTCACAGCAGTTAGAATGGGCATCATCAGAAAATCTACAACAACAAATGCTGGAGATGGTGTGGAGAAAAGGGAACTCTCTTGCACTGTTGGTGGGAATGTAAATTGATACAGCCACTATGGAGAACAGTATGGAGGTTCCTTAAAACCTAAAAATAGAATTACCATATGATCCAGCAATCCCACTACTAAGCATATATCTGAAGAAAACCATAATTCAAAAAGACACATGCACCCCAATGTTCATTGAAGCACTATTTACAATAGCCAGGTCATGGAAGTAACCTAAGTGCCCATCGACAGACGAATGGATAAAAAAGATGTGTTACCTATATACAATGGAATATTACTCAGCCATAAAAAGAACAAAATTGGCTCATTTGTTGAGATGTGGATAGATCTAGAGACTGTCATACAGAGTGTAGTCAGTCAGAAACAGAAAAACAAGTATCGTATATTAATGCATGTATGTGGAACCTAGAAAAATGGTACAGATGAACCGGTTTGCAGGGCAGAAATTGAGATATAGTTGTAGAGAACAAATGTATGGACACCAAAGGGGGAAAATGGCGGGGTGGGGGTGGTGTGCTGAATTGGGTGATTGGGATTGACATGTATACACTGATGTGTATAAAATTGATGACTAATAAGAACATGCTGTATTAAAAAAAGAAAAAATAAGCAATGATTCCCTGTGTTTCTAGATATAATAGGAAGCCATCTTTTGGAAAATAAAAAAATATATTTCAGATAAGTCCCCAGTTACTTTACATACTTCTGAAGAATCAGGACAAATACAATTGATACTGTTTTCACAAAGCAATTGCATATTCTTCTTTTCATCCATCAGTAGTTAAGTGGAAAGAAACCACCATGGTCTGTTTATGACAATTCTCCTCTGCTCTGGATTGTGTCTGATATTTTTAACTCTACAATTTAGGTTCTGAAGCAGCCAGAACTGTGGGCTTTTAGCCTTGTGCTATGCCATGCTTGAGATGAGGGCTGCAGGAAGCAAATTGATTGGTAAGTGTGCAGAAAGATCCCATTTGCTGACAAGGGATCTCCAGAGTAATGCCAACACTGTCACTGAAACTTACAACACAGGTCCTCAAACTTCAATTATTACTCATTTTCTCCACCTTCTTATCACTTGTGTTTGTCAGCCGTTCAGCGACAATGAAAGAAAGGTTTTCCATCTCCAGGTATTATGCTGGTTGGCCAGATTAACCTCTGGAAAGATTTAATTATCTTTGAGAAGGTAGTCCCTCTGACAACATCCCTTTATCCATCTTGTCCAAACTGGTATTTGCTTCAGTGATTCTCATCCTGAGATTTAACTCCCCTGTCACCTCATACTGTGAGTGGATGTCATCAAACACCAGAGGCTGAGCCTCTTTTCAAGAAACATTAATTCTGTGGCTGCCTATTTCCAGCTGTATCTTGATACACAGAAATGTGCTTGAGGTTGTCCGTCAGGATAAGCATTAAAATTAGGTCACAGGAAAAACAGGTTATAAAACGGTCTGTTTGGTATGATCCCCTCAAATGGAGTATATGTGTGCATAGCAATGTAGTCTAGAAAAATGCAGGTACTACCAGTGATTATCTCTGTATGGTGGGATTACTGGTTATCTTTATTTGCTTTATGCTGATGTGTTTTCTGATTTTTCCGCCTACACCTATTTCCCCTTTAATCACACAAAATAACAAAGCTATTTTAAATATTTAAATGTTACTTCAGAGTTGGGGAATTTTAGAAAGATGATTGGATGTGTCCCCTAACTTGAAAAAGAGCTCTAAAACGGCCATATTTTGGAAGTGGCAGATACTCTACTTTTTTCCAATTCTGATTCATTTGATTGTTGGAACTGTTTATTTGAAATAAGCTCACTTCGTGGCTTTCAGATTGAATTTCCAAGCAGAAGGGAATGGGAGACTGTGTGGCGTCAATAACTGAACAGCAGTGACAACTAGGCTGGATGTTAGTACTCTGTAGACAAACTGTTCATGTACTTGTGGCCGTGTGTGCATGGACGTGTGTGTGTTCGTGCACATGCGTGTATGCATGTGTAAAACCTTCTCTAAAAGGTCCAGTGGGCAAGGGTTACAATCAAAGCAAGTCAACTTCCCTGGGAGCCCTCAGCTGAAGACAGTAACAAACGCAAGACAGGGGTTTCTCCAGTACTCTCCCAACTGCCTTTTTGCATCCTACTACGTCTGCTGGTGGTAGACCATTAGGTGAGCCTAAAGCTTTCAAAGCAGGAATCTCTTCTCAGCATGTTGCTGGCCTGTGAAGCTGCCCAGAAGCACAGGAGTGGGAGAAATACTCACAGCTGTCTCTGGCTGATCCTCTAATGCTGGCATTTGGGGCCTCTGGGGTGTCCTTCTGTAGCCAACATGAAAAAGATTACTGCTGCTCTGAAAGGTAGCAGTTTATGTTTAGGGTTTATGGAGATCCAAGCAATAGTAAGCCTTCTCCTTGCCTGAGTTTAAGATCTACAGTGACTTAGAAGCTGAAAAGATGAAAATTAAAATGTCAGCTTTATTTTTGATAAAACTATTGGAGAACATTCTCTAGGTGCGGCAATATTGAGCTTCCTGACACTGAACCCCAAAATTAGACAGCTCCGTCCTAGGCAGTCAGACATAGGCAGTTCTGAAATTGCAGGCCTGTGTGTTGGAGGCACCCCAATAAATCTGTAGCATGGAGGAGCACCTTAGATTGCTTGCGTGCTACCGGCAGGGCAATCCCTGCTAGAGATCAAAAGAGGGAGAGACGGCAACTTGAAAACACCCTTTCTCAGCTTACCCAACTGATAATAGAAGTGTGTGAAAGCAGGTAGAGAGGCCAGGAGTGGATAGAAAATCCTTCTTGATGGAAGCAGAGTAGGGGGAATAAGCTGCTTGCCCACTGTGTTGGGTCTTACCTGCCTTCTAGTCCTACCTCTGTAAATTTGGCAAAGAGGGGACCACTTACTGAGGAAACTGGATCTAGTTTCCTCATCTTTACGATGGCGTGTTGGTCCAAATTAGTGATAACCCAATAAAGCTAATCTGTTGTAATCATCAGGACAGGCTTTTGCCCACACTCAAATGGCTTGAGAACCACTGAATTCAATCACCTCTGGTCTCTTCCAGGCCTGAAACTTTTCTATGTTTGTCACTTACCCCAAGTTATCACCACTCACTACATATGTTAAGCAACCTTGAAGTTAAAACAAAAAGTACGCGAATAGGATGAAAAATGGGCCAAAACATTTTAGAGCAATTTAGTGTCATTATTAATCCAAGAAAAGAATCTGAAAAGCTAAATGCTAAATAATTTGTAAAAGTTGATTAATTAAACATTCAAGTAAGAGCAACATTAAGCCGTGATTTATAATTCTCTTCTCTATGAAAACACAGTGGGCTAGAAGATAGCTTAGCAATTTTATTCATATCATGCAATTTGCTCATATCTGTTACTCTAATGGATTATTCATTTTGAAACTTGAGTCACCTGGGACAGAATATAAATAAACAAGACCCAGAGGAGCTGCCAAATTTGGAGCCCAAGTCCGGATGTGAGCCAAGCAGAGGTAGTGGTTAAGCGTGGATATTACCTACCGTAAGGCTTGAATCTGCCAAAAGAATGTATTCTTATTACTATGGTCTGAATGTGTGTATCCCCCTGATAATTCATATGCTGGAATCTTAACGCCCAGTGTGACAGTGTTAGGAGGTGGGGACATGGGGAGGTGATTAGGCTGTAAGGGTGAACCCCTCATGAATGTGATCATGGCTTTATAAAAGTGGCTCCATGGGCTTCCCTGGTGGCGCAGTGGTTGGGAGGCTGCCTGCCAATGCAGGGGACGCGGGTTCGCGCCCTGGTCTGGGAAGATCCCACATGCCGTGGAGCAACTGGGCCCATGAGCCACAATTACTGAGCCTGTGCATCTGGAGCCTGTGCTCCGCAACAATAGAGGCCGCGATAGTGAAAGGCCTGCACACCGCGATGAAGAGTGGCCCCCCCTTGCCACAACTAGAGAAAGCCCTCACACAGAAACGAAGACCCAACACAGCCATAAATAAATAAATAAATAATAATATCACCCCTGATTTTAAAAAAAAAAGTGGCTCCATAGAGATCCCTAGACCCCTCCACCACGTGAGGATACAATGAGAGATCTGCAGCTCAGAAGAGGGCCTCCACCCGACCATGCTGGCACCTTGATCTCAAACTTTCAGCCTCCAGGACTGTAAGGAAAAAATGTTGTTTATAAGCTACCTAGTCTGTGGTATTCTGTTCTAGCAGCCCAAACTGACTTAGATACCCATTAACACAGATACAGCATGGCCTTCAACCAAAGGGGAAATTTATTTCTTCTTAATCTGCTTTGTTTGCCCATATTGAAATGATCCCATAGGATAACCAGAGAAAAAGTGAAGCATTAAGTCACAAACTGGCCAAACAGCCATGACTTAGGAGAAAAATAGGCAGGCTTAATCCTTCATTCCCTCATTTATTCAACAAGAATTATTTGAGTACCTACTATACGCCAGGCACTCACTGTGTTAAGAATTAGGGGTTATGGTAATAAATAAGATGGAGTTTTTATTTTGGATTTTCTCCCCAAACTGACTTAAACAAAGTGAGCTATTTTTAGCAGGACCATGGTAAAGAAGGCATGATGGAGTAGAGTATTCCAAACAGAATAATTTGGTCGACTACTGATTCCTGACAAATTCTCCCAGGCCACAGCAAAATGAAAAAGAATCAGATGTATGTGAGTGTGGTGTGGGGAGTTGGGTAAGGTGGCCTCCTTGGAAGAATTATTCTTTGTTCTAATCTTAGTCCATCCAACATTTTTGGTATTAAAAAAGGTTTTTATGAAGTGTAGTATTAGTAAATGGTTGATTTTCCTTTCGATGTCCTCATTTTGCAAACTAAAAGGCTAGAAATCCTATGTCAGTCCCCAAATTGTTTTGGAAATTTTACTTGCTCTTGATTACTAAAGGCTTGGGAATTCTATGCTAAAAAGAATGAGGAAGATGTACAGGCTGAGTTGGCAGATGTAATACATCCTGGAAGAAAAGGAGAGCTGTTAAATCTCAGATTAGTAGAGGTTGAAACAGTAGGAAAAGCAGGTTGACATGCAGTAAGGGCAAAATTGCTGAGTCAGCTCTTCCTACTTTGTTGGTTGATTCCCAAGTCCGGGTTAAGACTTGATTGTATCACGGCTAGTTGACATATAGGACATATTTTTCTTCAGGAGCTCAGAATACTCTAATCAGTAGTGGTCAGTTCTTACTGTCCAGTCTCCACATACATTTGAAAAAAGACTACGGAAAAAAGAAGCTGGCAAAGCTCTCAATAGAACATAAACAAACCTTTCTCTGAACAGAATAAACCCTACTTTCACTATTCCTGAATAAGGCAAAATAAAGTAAATTATAAGAAGCTAGATATGGACTATAAACAGCAGGAGTCTAGAGATCCTGTTTGGAAGGTCCATATGACTTTGGGGAGATATCATACAATGTACCCTGGAGAGGTAAGCTGTTTCCTGGACTACGTGCAGGCCTGGCCCTGATAATCTTCTCTATTGAATCTGAGAGGAGGGTGGGAGGAAGAGAGAAGACTAGCAGTAAGTTTGAGGCAGCTGAGGAAACCAAAAGCAATACAGCATTGATGAGTCACAGAGGTCTCACACCAAAGACCTTATATGCTTAATATCCTCTCCCCAACCACTCACTTTATGACCCTATGTCCAAGTTCATAATTAATTCCTATTTTTCAGGAGCAGCTCTGTCATTTTTTGTTTAGTCCCTTTCCTTCCTTCCCCACCTCAAAGTACATTAGTTGCCATGGGAACCATGATGCTAATTCTAGGGGTGGAGCCCAGAGAGATGGACAAACAGAAGAAGAAAGATTCAGTGTCAGGGTTTGAAATACAGACCCCGAGTTGGAAAATTGCACAAGTTGAATAAACCACATGTGACTTCATCCTCACAAGTACATCCTGCTTGGACCAGTTCACTCTTGAGCTAATTAATAAAATTCTAACAGAAAAATCAAGCATGCACAGAGGTTTCTATGCTACTCTTCACTGGAGCTTCCATATAAACCAAACCATCAAGGAAAGTGCTTCTCATATAAGCATCTGACTGAGGATTTATGTTTCCCTATCTCTCAGGTGACAGTCAGAACCAAGCTCTTACAAACCACTGCCTTCTTTTCTCTGGGTACCAATGTTATACATTACCTTCTCCTAAATGTTATTAGAGCCCTCAAGTCTTTCAAACTTTCTCGCTCACCAAGAGAAGATTTCTCCAAAGAACTTATCAAAACCAGTGAGGTCTGGAGTACTTAGGTCACTGTCCTCCCAGTGGTAGACCACTGTCATATCTCTCTCTCCAAACTTTCTCCTGGCCATGAGCACCAGAACACCACCACTATTCCAACCCAGACATTTTATTCCTCCTGGCCCTTTCATCCAATGGGCACTGAATGTATTAATACAACAAACCTGATGTTCAGAATTTCCTTTATAACCCAGGGTTATTCTGAGAGTAATAAAACTTGTGTTCACCCCAATTCATTTAGTTCCTCTTTTACATTTTGGGTTTTTACACTGGAAAGAACAGTATTTAGCCATCTAGTAAATCTGTGTCTTGGTCTTCAAGCAATGTTCTCCATATCCTATGGAGCTGGATTCTGAAAGGGCTGAATTTGAACCTTGAGATTATAGGGTCAGGTTAAAATGTTCCAGTTACTTCCCATCGGTAAGTAGGTAGGGAAGCATCAACCTTATCAATGTGTACCAGCTCCCTCACTAGAGGGAGCTGAAGGGCATTCAGTAAAGATGTGTCCAAAGTTAAGGGAACAATCAGGGGACAGCACCTAGAACTAGCAACAGTGAGGAGTCCTTTAGATATGAAGCAGCCACTGGAACATAGCAATAAACTATAGGAGAAGAGCCACTTGAGAGGAGACGTTGCATTTAGTAGAGGAAGGCAGCCCCTTCCTGAGCACAGTCCAGCTGATAGGGAGGGGAATAGGGTGTGGGGAAGTTGGGGAGGAGGTACAAATACTGTAATCTCTCTCTCATCCTGCTGCCTTCTGACTGTCTCCTTGTCTTCCGCTTGGCTGAACCTAACCAGAAGAGAGAAGACATGGGAGCTAGGAGATCCATGGAGGTCAGCCTCCTGGGGCAAAAATTGGGTGGAGAAGATTAAGGGAAATCTGGAGGGGCAAACAAAGTATCCAGCATGCAATACATTCTGTGTGTAGACCTGCAAAAGAGACAGTGCCCATCAAGGGATGGGAAGTTCCTTGCATATAATTATACAAGTCTTGGGAGTTCGAAGCATCTACTTTGCTGTGGAAAGAGAAAATACACACAAACCAACTAGAAGACACTAATGAGCATACTATGGACCTACCACCAAGACAGGTGACTCCAACGTACATCTAGGAAACTAAATGTCATGCCACATCTTGGACGAGTGACTTTTCCTAAGTCTTTCCTTTTCGCAGATAAGAACTCCGATTCTGGGAGAAATCATCATCATCACAATTGTAATAGCTAACATTCAATGGCACACCATGTGCTGGACTCCAAAGTGTATAACCCAAATTAATGCATTTAATTCTAACAACTCAATAATGAGCATTATCATCCCCATTTTCTGACGAAGGAAAGTTCAATGACTGAGAAATAGAGAAGTTACATATCAAGTCAATGGTGATACCAGGATCTGAACCCAGGCAGCCTGACTCCAGAGCCTACACTCTTAAACCCTACACTTAACTGCCTCCCAATTTATTTTCAATACAGTTACACTACTAGCCATTATTTTCATGTTACTGGCATCTAAAATCATACCCAAACAGGTGTGAAAGTAACTACACAGAGTTACAGAATTTCAGGGCAGAAATCGTAACAACTCACTTATTAGGAGGGAAATACACACAGATGGATACATGGTATAATTTACCTGAGGTGAGAATGCTTTGTAGTGCCAATGCCAAGATTAGAACTCATCTTCTGATCGCTCATCCACGGCTCTTTCAACTTCATCATGGCTTCCCCCGTTTGCAAAGAAATTGTACCAGGCTCTACAAAGGACCAAAAAAAGTCAGGCAAGAACCTGCCTCCCAGAAGTGACCAGAGTGAACTGAGCAGAGAAAAGACAGATGTTGCCACTAGAATCTAAGTGGTCTTGCTGACAATTGTGATTCTCTATAAAATGATGGAGTTCAAAGGAGCAACTGTTTTCCAGAGGAGCATCTGGTAGGGTTCTGTAGAGGAGATGACCTCTAGACTTTCAGAATAGCTAATAAATAGGGAATAATTTCTAGCCCATGGATTTGTCCAGGGCCACAACACACCCAATTTAGAGGCAAAATTGCTGCTCTCTAGAAACCTGAAAAACTTGAAGTTTGTGAGTTTGTGGGGTAAATTATTTGTAGATACTAACACACCAAGAATGCCTCACCTTCATCTTACCATTCAAGATTTTTCACCCCAATCACCCACATGGGTACCATCATCCAGGAGTTCTTCCCTTAAGAATTAGCAGTGGAATAGAAATCAGGGTTTGAAATAATGGAATGAATTAGGACCATCACTGAGAAGAGCAATTGCAGAATGCTGGTGGGTGCATTTCTCATTCCTGGAGTCAGATTGTGGGTTTTGGTGCTCAGTGGAATAGGGAAATGTAATAACTCTCTAACTTAACAGAGACTTTGAGAGAGGGCAGAGGTAGCTTCTTCACCTGGAAGAATGTGCTCCAGCGTTTGTGACTCGCACAAAGACTCCAAGTGGAGTGCAAAGCCCACTTTGTTCTTGCTCTATAGGGCAGGGGAGCCAGGTAAAGGGTGTTCAAGTTGTAAGCATTCCTACTTTTTCTCCTATTGTCTCTAGACAATAAGCACAGTCACCACTCCTGTTACCTTCTCTCACTGTCTCCAAAATCCTCTTTTGAAATTTAAATGAGTTACTTGGAAGATAAATGAGTCCCCCATGAACCCTTCTTTTTCTTGGGGGGGCGCACATTGCAGCATGGGGGAACTCAGTTCCCCCACCAGGGATGAAAGCCGTGCCCGCTGCATTGGGAGCATGGAGTCTTAACCATTGGAACACCAGGGAAGTCCCCAACCCTTCTTTCTAAGATTGTTTCCACATCTACAAATTCCGGACCACTGCAGCCTGAACTCTTCCAAACTCCACTTACCCTCCCCTTCCCTTCCCATGCCATCTGCTCCATGGTATTTGGATGGCTCTAACTCCATGTACAACTATTCCATAAGCCTCATGGGGGCACGTACAGGACATTCTTTTCCAGTATATCCCGTAATGCATCCTCATAGCCAGTGCAGATTAAAGGTCTATTAATTTAATATGATTTAATTGCATGGCTGGGAAAAGAGAGCAGAGGACTCATAAAAGGCCTGCCAATGTTGTTTTGTTTTGTTTTTCCTTTGAAACTCCTGGTTTAGTAACTCCCACTTTGTTCTGAAGAAAAAACACTTGGCTATCTCCAGAGGTATTCCGTGTTGAGTGAACCAGTTTTCCGCTCAGGTGTAACAAATCTCACTGTTTCTGCACTTTCCCTGAAGAGCTAGGGCAAACCCTGTCTCTAATTGCTGTGAAGATTCCTCCAGACAGAGGGCGCTCTTCCTGGAACTCACTAATACTCACTGATCTCATCAAACCTACTTGGCAGCCCATCCAGCAGGCTCTGACACACTTTCCACGTGCCCAGTGACTTAGTGACCTCTGCAGGTATCCAACACCAAAATTTGTACCAGGTCCCAGTTTCCCCACTTTCACCTTCACAACTCCATTCAGGCTCATAGAAACTACCAGCTCACCTGCAGAGCAATGATTTAAGCACAGTTTGGGGTGACCTCCTTTAGGGCCCAAACGTACACACATTAATGAGAATATCTAATGGTAATGGAATATTGCTAGGTTGTCAAGGTTTTATCCAAGGTCTCAGCCTCTGGGTAGACATGGAGGAGAATTTTTATCATTAACACTTGGAAGAATTAGATCCTCCACTAAGAGCATGAAAAAACAAAAATCCAAGAGCTTATAGCATATAGCCAATGACAGGGAGCAGACAGAATAGTACCAGATTCAGAGGATGGAGGGGGCTCAAAGCTGGCCTTTGGAGGATAGGTAGAATTCTGTGCTCAGAAGGGAAAGCAAGAAGCCAGTCCAAGTGAATAGGATGGCTGGGAAATAACAGAATGAGGATCAGATAAAATATGCCTTGTAGCTGGAGAGAAAGCAGGAGACGTGGCTGAAAATGCAGGTTAGTCCCAGATTATGGAGCACATTGAGAATCAGGCTGCAAAGTTTGAACTTTAATGACACAGAGCTCTCAAAAAATTAGCTATCAATAGTAGAACAGACTTCCAATGCAATGTCCTTACATCGTTACAAGTATGTCAGCTACCACTAGATCTGTTAGGGGTGAGCAATTGGAGTTTTTCTGCCCTGTGTTATGGAACGCAGGACTGGATGATCCAACAGAGACAGTGGTACAGAGGAGTTTAGAATGTGGATGGAGTCAAAGACCTGGACCTGAGAGGAGCTGCCTCTTACTGCTTTTGTCACCTTGTGGTTATCATCATGAGCCTCATTTCATCAACTGCAAAATAAGCATAATATTACCTACCTCACAGGGTGACTGGACATTCAAAATACATGCAATGTGGGAATCTACTTTGTAAAAGTATAATACATTATAGTTAGTATTAATGAATGTTAACCAACTCCATTCCAATTTTCAATTTCTTGGTTATATCCTGGAAGTGTTATGGTCCAGAAAAGTGTGTCATGCTGAAAATTGTGTTGTAATAAAAATGGAATATTTGTAAGTCAAATAGGTTTGGAAAGAAGAGAAAGTAGAGATGGGGAGAGATTTCTTAATAGCCTAGGATGCAGTCATGGGGTGGGGAAAGCCTGAACTAAGATGGGAGCAGTGGAGAAGAGAGGGTGTGGGATAGTAATTTAAAAAAATTTGTGATGGAAGAATTTTTAAGAAGAATGTTTAGGAATTAAATGTGACTCTGAGTTACAGGAGAAGTAGCTTATTTGAAACATCTCAGTTCCAGTACATCCAGAATAAGAGAAAAATCGTCTAGCGCTTCCGTATACAATACAGTAGCCACTGGCCACATGCGGCTGTTGGGCACTTGAAATGCAGCTCATCCAAACTGAAGCGCACTGTAAGCGTAAATGACACACCAGATTCCAAAGATCTAATGTGAAAAAAAGAATGTCAAGTATCTCAGTAATTTTTATATTGCTTACATGTTGAAATGACATTATTTGGGGTATGTTGAGTTAAATAAAAATATTTTTAAGTTAATTTCACCTGTTTCACTTTAATTTTTTCAGTAGCCACATTAAAAAGTAAAATAAAGATGTGGCTGGTATTATATTTCTATTAAACTGCACTGGTCCCACGTATAATTCTCAGTAGAAACTCACTGGAGCTTTTCCCATCTCGACATTTCAGAGTTCTCTCCCAGGCTACTTGAATCAGCAGAACCTGTGAGAGACTCTCTATTTTTTTTTTTAAGAAGCTCCCAATGATTATGAGGGCCACATAATTTCTGCTTTAGAAAATTCAAAGTGTGTTAAGCTTTATTTTAGTTTATATAATCATCACCGGAGGAGCTCTTTAAGAGACAGATTCTAGCCCCAGATATTTTGATGAGTTAGATCTAGACTTCTGGCTTGAAGTCCCTTGGAACCTTCATTCATCATGTGATCTGATGCACGTGAGCCAAGTACCACGTTTGGAGAAATGCCACTCTTGGGAGGAAAGTGCTGTGTTACCAAATAGGCAGATTAGGAATAACTACCCAGCAGTGTACCAGCAGAACGGGGACAAAAGTGGGGAGGGGAGAGGATGAGGATAAAAATCAAAGATGTATCTTTGACATTCAAAAAAATTATCAAAATAGTCTGATAGGAAATCTTTTTTTTTTTTTTTTTTTTTGCGGTACGCAGGCCTCTCACCGCTGTGGCCTCTCCCATTGCGGAGCACAGGCTCCGAACACGCAGGCTCAGTGGCCATGGCTCACGGGCCCAGCCGCTCCGAGGCATATGGGATCCTCCCGGACCGGGGCATGAACCCGTGTCGCCTGCATCGGCAGGCGGACTCTCAACCACTGCGCCACCAGGGAAGCCCTGATAGGAAATCGTAACTGTTTATCTTGCTTAACTTTCTTGCATTTTGGTTTAGAATTTTCCTGCATTATTACAAATTACACGACAGGGGTGGGTACTATCATCTTTTCAGAGCTTGGGGACTCTAAAAACCTCATTCTGGCCTTAGGTAAGAATACAGTTATTACCCCCAAACATGGAGGCTGCTCCATCTTCCTCTGCAGGCCACTGGAATGAGAAGGTTGTGCACACACACCAACCTTTTGGTCCATTAATCTTGAAGACAGAAAGTCTCACTTTTTTGTCTCGATGTACTGCTTTTCGGCAAGTCATATTTTCCTTGTTAAAGGGGAAAACCAAACTACTATATTCAGAGGAAGATGGATCTTCTAGTAGGAAATAGCGTCTGGCAGAAGGCCTTCGGCTCATTAAATACCCTAGTTAGGTTTCCCTTGCAGGCCCTCCAGGCCTGGCTGGTCAACAGCACAGCACAAGAATCAATACCTCTGGCAACCAATTTCCTGTCTGCAGAAAGTAGCTGTTCAAAGACTGATTCTACTGCTAATTAAAAGCCCGCCCACCTTGAACTCCTGGGAGCCCAGGTCCAGGCCCATATGCACCATCTCTGCATTCTCAGAACATGTCAATCACACCATGAGCTGGAGCCCCCTTTTATTATATTTTAAAACAGATTTCCCAAGTGCTCAGAAATCTTATCTCTGATATGCTTCACTTCTTCTAACTTGCAAATTTCTTGCCCTTAATGAAAGAATTGTTTTGAGCCAATGCAGAATCCTAAGATTTAATCAAATTCCTACACCACTTAGTTTAGCAGATTACTAAGAAGCTGACAGTGATCAACAGGCAGTGACCACCATGGTAAGTGGTCCCTGGAAGATGGCACTGTTCTTTTCACGCTGGGAGATTTGATGGGCTAACTAGTAAGCAGTAGATGATCCCCTTTTTCCATCTTTCTGTACTTCTCTAGAAGTTAGGGTGGCATAGCTGGACACCCCATACTTCCAGAAGTGCTTTGCTTTGTGCTTGTCAAACGTATGGCTGAGGTCAGACAATCTTGAAATAGGAAATTTTGAAAATTTACCTTGAAAAAGGAAACTAACCCAGCCACACAGGAATCAAGACTATGACCTCAGCATCTCCAACTCCAGGCTCTTATAACTTCAACCAGCCAGCCACTCAGGGGGCAGAGCACCCCCCTGGCACTGTGTGAAGGCATCTCATGGGAAACATGGGCTGTTAGTGCCGAAAGGTACAGAAACAACAGTCAGACCCTACACTTCTCTGCAGGTAAAGGACTAAAGCCTGGAGAAGTTCAAGGACCTGGAAAAGGGGATGTAACTAGTTAATGGCAGAGGCAGGACCAATGCCCAGGTTGCAGCTCCTAGGTTTTAAACTCTTACTAATTATGGAAGTAATTAAGAATGATATGTGATATGACTTCAGCAAAAATTAAAATATTATAAATACATGTAAAGAGCCTTCTGATATCACACACATGCAAAAATAGTTTAAAAATTCACATAATTAATTAGTTTTCCTATAGAATCAGCTGTATCACAGCAACTACAATTTATTGAATATTTACCACATGTAAAGCACTGTGGTAAGAATATGGACATTGTTACCCCCATTTTAGAAATCAAGGCTGAGGAATAACTGAATAACTGTATAACTGAGTAACTGAATACGGGTAAGTCATTGAAAAGTTCATTAACTAGTAGGAGGCAGAGTCTGAATCCAGGTCACTCTGTGTTCAAAGTGGACCCTCTTAGTCACAATGCTATACCTCCCCTTTGAACCACATCACCCTCCATGGATGGCTGGATTTCTTTAGGGTCCTGCAGCAAGCTCAGGTTCCTGCTAAAAGTAGATCCCCTATCCTTGTGACCCACCTCCAATCCCCCCCAACACACACACACCCACACCCTGCTGCCCAACTTCAGATCTCCGGGATTCACTATCAGTTTACCACGGGAAGAGTCTACACACCTTCTAACCAGGGTCAGCAACGCCCTTTCCTAAAGGTCACCTGATGGCTAGATTGTCCTCATTGGAGAGCACTTTCCTATAGACTTCAAGTGTAGATACCTAGGATGTCTTCAGGGGAAGGAAGCAGGAAGCAGAGTGGCATACTGGAGGACAGGACAAACGTACCACCTCCCTCACAACTCTGCACAAACAAGTCCAACTTTGAAGATAAGGGAAAAAAGCAGTTTCCTCAAGCCCCAAGTTCTCCTCTCTTGAGGAATCTCACCTTCATACCCCAACCTCTCCTCACCCTCCTCTCAAGTCCTAGAGTCTGACCCCCTTCTCTTAGCGGATGACCTAGCTGAAGACCACTCACGACTGTAAAGTTTATCATCCCAACAAGGACACTTTGATAAGTGTAAGGGAGCATTATTAATAAATATGTTGGGACATTCAGACACCTCGATGAATAGTCACCTTGTAATATCTCCCTGTTGCCTTCTAGGCAAGACAAAATTTTAATGGGCAGGGGAGGAAAACGGTCCATCTGCAGGGACAGCACTTTCCCAGTGGGGGCTCTTGTCCAGAGTATCCACGCCCAAGGCATCTCCCCAGGTGGCCACCATCCCTGACACGTAGAACCTACAAGGGCAACGATTGGCAAAGCTGGTTGGCTCGTCTTAATTCAGATTTCTTTCCTTCTTCCGACATCTAATTTCTTCAGAAGGGGGTGCTGGTTGAGGATAGCGCGTATGGAGATGAATTTCTTCGCAAACTAAGGCATCAAAGAGAAAAGGTGCGACACTTGTGAGCCTTCAAATTTGGCTGAGACTCACTCCGGAGGGGAGCAAAAGCAGTGGTTTGCTGCCCCCTGCTGGTGAAGATGAGTCTCTACCAAGGAGAGGACAGCAGCTGGGCTCAAGGCTTTTGAGCGTTTCACGAAGTCTTCAGGAACCCAGATGCTTCAACTTATACCAGTACTGAACCACAGAACTACCATTTCAAGCATTCATTCAACAAGCACTTACTGTGAACCAGCTGCACCCTAAGCCATTGGGGAGACAGTAAGATGATTAAGATGAGACTCTCGCCCTTGGTTTGATTGGTTTAAATCTATTTCACGAGAGGACAGAAGACAGATATCGTGTAATACACCTTTGTATCTTACACACACACACACACACACACACACACACACACACAAGAGCCTATCCCTTGATATGTTGAAGTGTTTAGGAGTTTCCCAAGGACGATGCATGTTCTAGTAATTTCTCTCAGTTCATTTTGATTAGGAAATAATGAATGTGCCACACAGAAACTAATCCTAGGGGTTACCTTTATTCCTACATCATGCTTCTACTTTCCTTATGACCTCTACCTTTTGTCCTATTACCATAATACATAGGTACCCAACTGTCTCAGATTAAGATGGGGAAGTAATCTTGTAAGATTATTTCTAAAGTGTAATATTAAATCCTTTCCAAGTATGTTAGCAGTAAAGGGCTTGGAGTAGGAGGGAGAAGCAGGAAAAGCAGAACAGAGCAGGCATAATACTTATTAACTGGTTAAAGAGCAAAATGCCATGAGGTTTCAAATAGGTTTGGGGTTTTGCTTTGTTTCTGTTTTGTTACCTTAACTGCTGATTTGGGGCTGAATTGAGAGGGTTTCCCAAATTGGATTGTATAGATCATCAGTATAGTCTTTAAGGCATGAACTTCAACTTGACTGCCTAGGAATTATGTAGCCTTAGGCAAATTACTTAACTTTCTGTGTCTGTTTCATTGCTTATAAAATAATGGTAACGATATAACCTACCTCAGAGGTGACGACACTTTGAAAGTGCAAGGGGGAAGTACTAATAATTATTGTTATTATTCTGATGGAAATAATCAGAGTATTAGAGGAATTAAAATATGTCAAGCAGTTAGAACAATGTCTGGAACATAGTAAACACAAATTGTTTGTGCTTGTACATGTCCGTATTTTTTGTGTATGTCCCTTAGGCCCATTCTGTCAGGTACCTACAATCAGGGAATGAACCAAAATTTCTATTGAGAGTTCAGTGACTTCTTCATATTAACCAATGGTCAAGTGGATGCTGGAATCTGCAATACAGTCACTACAGCACAGTCTGTAGCCTAGAATAACCTCCATACCATTGTTTACCGCTTGCCTCTTAAGAGGTCTCTATCTTGAGAGTTTGTGAATCACAAGCAGAGGATACATGAACTGGTTAAGCAGCAAAACCCCATGAAGTAGCAACTGGGTCATTTTAACTGCTGATGTCAGTTAGGGAAACCGATAGAGCGAAAAAGAAATAAACTCGTGTCAGGCTTTCAGCAGCGGGAGAGATCATTTTAGATGTACTCTGGCTGAAAGTCATTCCCTTCTCCTCCAAAAACAACAGCTTATAAAGCCTTTCCACCTCTGCAGCATACGTATTTTGTCAGCAGTAGCTACAATAAGCATTTTATAGAGTCAGAGAGGAGCTGCCTTGAAATCCCCAGCTTTATGTCCCAATACAGAGAAACACGTTGGTAAAAACTCAATTTAAAGTTTAAGCTTTGAACAATTGCAGACAGCGAAACTGAGAATGCTCTAGAATTGGTAAACTGATCCTGGCAGTTGAATGTGAGCGATCTCAGACCAGAAGGCAAAGCAGAAGAGAATCAGAGTAGGAACACATTGGCCCTGACAAAGGAAGGAGATGCACAGGCTTCCTCTGGGTGAAGCCTCTTCCCAGATTTTAGTGAGGAAGGAACATATTGTAGATGTAGTTATAGCTGTGTGTTATTTATAATGTGTTTTCTGGGTGTATTTAAACGTGTTTAGGAAAATGAACATAAGTCTTTCCAAGGTCTCTTTCCATTTCATCACTTATGTGGTCTTCATAAAATCCCAAGTTTAAAATAATTCCTTTAAATTTAAAAAGATGCCTAAAACAAGTCCATTCCTGCTTGGGTATGTGCTACATTACACTTGTCTTTCATTGGCTATGTTCTTATGCCCCAAATGCAATTCTTAAGTCATCAGACTGATAAACAAACCTCAGTGACCCAGTAGGAAACAATAGATTTCTGACCCAGTGAGTGTCATAGAAACTGGTCATCAACATGACATGAAAACAAGTAAAAATTAGTGCCTAAAGAACATCAACTCCTTTGCTTCAGACTCTATATTAATGACTTGACAATTTGTCCCAGCGTTGTTTTTTTATACCAAATAAAGGAATAAACCCCTTCTCAGTTCACTTGAAGGATGACAAATTTATTCCCAATTCTACTAAGGCTACCCACATAATAGTTCTCAGAATCATCTACCACTTTATTACCTTCACCCTGAATCCTAATATATTTTTATGTTAAATTTTATATTAGAATATTTAGCATGGCCCTAGCAATGTTTCTAATGAAGGCAGTTACTGGAAATGGAGGGAAAGGCCAGACTCTGAGTCATCATAAAGAAGAGCTGATGTGGCATTTCGAGAACAGGTCACCCTGCTTCACGTTCACTTAAAATAATGCAGGAAACAGAAAAATCAGCTATTGATTTAGACTGAGCAAGAATTTCCAATTTGAGCGCGTGAGGTCGAAAGCATCCGCTAATGAATTGCTCAGTCAAACTTAATCGGTGCACACTCTCGACCTGTGACAGGACTGAGGAAATCTCAGGCTAGTGCTTCTCTCCTGACTGAATAGACTCTAGTTAATCGCCTGAATAACTGTCCTGCACATCAGAGATGAACCGCTCAGAACCTGCCCTTCGGCACCTACACATCAGAGCCGAGACGCCACATGTCACAATGCGGTTGTTTGAGGTTAAGACAAAGGGAGACTCGGACTCTCTGATCCAACATTGTCTCTCTCAGAGAACACAGAATAAAGATGCTGAGGGGAAAAAAATATTTCAGTGGAAGAAAACGAAAAGCTTTACTAACCTTTCTCTCCATCTCATTAATTAGCATAGCCACTAACTCATCATCTCCTGGCAGAATGCCAACTGTGCCGCCGCATGGATTGTGAGAGGGAGGTAATTCCATTAGGTCTCTGGAGTTTTCCTCCTTTAAAGTCCACTTTTTAAAGATTCTTTCCAATGTCCTGTTCTTTCTCAGCTCCCAGTTATTGCCTCTTCTTTACAGAAAAATTTCCAATGTAGGGGTAATCTAATCACACGAGGAACTAGAAAAGGGGTGTGGTACCGACTGCTCCTAATGGGTATGTGTTTAAGGAAGAAGGTAGAAGGAAGAAGAGAGGCAAACAGCTACTAAAGGCCTGATAGAACCTAAAAGTGGAAGAATATATTTAGTAAATATTTAAAGAGTCCCTAGAAAGAAAGTAATGTTCTGAAATGTCTTTAACAGGTGGCGGTAAATGAATTCTACACAGAGATGGCATCTATAAGTTCACAGTGACACTCAGTCACCAAATGACAAGTCATTGATGAGGGTTAAACCAGCTGTTTGGCATCTCGTACCAGAGAAAAGAGATTCCTATCCCAATCCAGAGAAGCAGGCGTCAGAAGGCTGCAAGCAGTCCTTCCTGGGATAGAGAACGAAGTTTCTGATGGCACATCCATTTTTGTGCACTAATAACTAAGCCACTTTTATCCCCTGAGACGGCTATGTTTGCCTAAATATCCCTTCAGTCCTAGCATTCTCTGAGCTTTGACCTATCCTTGCATTTACTCATTCAGCCAACAGTTGGGTAAGATACTCTACAAAATGCTAGAAAGGATTAAAAGACCCAGAACACACCCTGAAGGGTCTCATAATCTAATAGAAAGCTCTACAAATAATTCCATTTTAGAAAAGGCAATCATTCCTATCATATACATATAAACACACACATATATACACAATATACGTACACACAGAGGGAGGAGGAGAGAGGGGGCGAACAAATGCACTAAGAGCATAGACCAGAGTCTCTGTTAGCCTAGGAAATTCAGGACGTGTCACAGAAATGGGAAGGAATGTTTGAACCAAAACTTAAAGGGTGGGAAGATTTTGTCAGGTCAGCAATGGAGGGGACAAGGCAAGCCACGTTCAGCTAAAGGAATACCATGTGCAAAGCTCCAAAGACATAAGATAGCGGAGCTGTTCAGGGAACTAAAATCCTGTAACCACCCTCAACATTTTCCTATTTCCTCTTTGGTTGACTCTTGATGGACAACAATCAGCTTCATAGAATGATCCAAATGCATTCACCTCATGTAAGAGTAAAAGCACTGGCTCTTTTCATGACCATGATCAGGGGTGGCTGATCAGTGAATTCAGTAAGCTTATGCGGTGAAGAACAGTGGCCCTCAAGACTAGCCACTGGAAGGGGACACGGGGCAGAGGTTAGGAATGTGGGCTTTGGAATCAAGGCACCTGTGAGCATTATGCAGGATAATGACACTAGGAGGTATTTAGCACAATGTCTGGCACAAAATCGGTGCAATTGTTGAAAGCTTTACAGCTGATGAACAAGAATCGGAACGAAATGCATTAGCTAACTTTGAGGGGAAATAGAAACTAAGGACAGTGAAATAGGGTGGCTGTTGCCAGCTGTTGATACTCTGGATTAAGACAAAAAAAGCTGAGATGGACAAATTGGCAGTTAAAAGCTAAGTTTAAGGGCTTCCCTAGTGGCGCAGTGGTTGAGAGTCCGCCTGCCGATGCAGGGGACACGGGTTCGTGCCCCGGTCCAGGAAGATCCCATATGCCGCGGAGCGGCTGGGCCCGTGAGCCATGGCCGCTGAGCCTGCGCATCCGGAGCCTGTGCTCCGCAACTGGAGAGGCCACAACAGTGAGAGGCCCGCGTACCGCAAAAAAAAAAAAAAAAAAAAAAAAAGGCAGTACTTCCTTGGTCTTGAATGAAGTGGTTCTTATCTCCTCAGCGGGAGAGAAGAAAAAGCTATGGACCTCACCTAGGAACAGTCAAGTTTCATAGAATAAACGCCCAACTAAGGCAGATCAGCTGTGCCACAGTCAGGACCCTGATTTCAAAGAAATGAGATGCTGACACATGGGATGAAGACATTATGCTGATGGGCTCAAAAATCTTGAATCACTGCTGTAAACTCTCTAAGCCTGCAAAAGTGGCCCAATCCTCCCAGTGAAGGGTTAGCCCTCTTCTTTTGCTTGAAAGTCACGCAGAGATCTCACCCATGCCAAAACATATGTGCAGCTCAGAATCTGGCCCCACTCTCCCTCCTGCCCACTTGACCAATAACTCTAGTAAAATCACAACATAACTCAGTTGGAGACATGCTAGAAGGAGGGAGGCAGTACCCCAGAGTAACTGCCTGGTTCAGTAGCCAGAAAAAGTATAAACAGCACTGGATTCTGAGTGCGCTGGACCAAGGTGGGTAAAACATAAATGGGAATCAAAGTATTGATATTGGAGTAATCCTTCATGAGACAACCATTAATCTGACAAGAACCCTTGGAAATAATGCAAACACAGCTAGGATGGCCTCTAGAAGCATGAAAAAGGTAATGGCCCAAACTAAGTGAGATAGAAATAGCAGCATTACTGTGTCAGACAATGGAAAAGGGCTTAAAAGATGTAGAGAAGTGGTTATGTCCACATGGATATACTACGTAAGACCAGAAAATCCGCCAGATCACTTTGTTTCACAGGAGAGCTAGAGGGTATACCATTTACCAAAGCAACAAGGAATGACTGGTGAGAGGGGCAAGGACATCACTAGAAGTTTGGTGGTAGCTCCCCTACGAAGGCCAGGAGATGCAGAGGTGGGCTCACATCTGATAACAATGAGCACGCTAACTCGCAGAAGCAAGCAAGCCCCTTATGTCAGCACTTAAACAATAGAAGCCAGGTGGATGCAAGTACTGTGATGAGTGGCAAGGTCAACGTGGCAGTGCACGGAGGGCTGACCAGCTGTGGGATATGAAGATCGTTAACAGAGAGGCATTTCGCTAGGAGTGAACTAGATGGGCAGTCAACAAAGGTGCTTTTCAATCTGTATAATTAAAAGAAATCCAAGACGGTTAATCAGGAATCTGAAGGCAGTCACCCCAATACAAAATCATGATTCCTTTATCAGTTTCTAAATCTGAGCCAGGTTTCAGCATCAGAACCCACTGATTGAAGGAGGTGCTGGGTCTCCAGGAGGAAGAACCCAGCAACACCGTGGCAAGTATCAAGAAATGATTCCCCCAATCTTTTCCCAGAGAATAGACAATGGATTCAGGGAACTGTACACTTGAGAAAGGGAAATCCAAACATCTTAAGGACTTTTGACAAAGGGTCTGAGTTGACAGTGACACCTGGATACTCAGAGAGTCTGCATCCAGTAACTGGTCAACACAGTTAAAACATGACCAGGCCCCTTACCAGAAACTCAGGGGGATTCTGGAGGGTCATCCAGGCCCAGAGCTCCCCATGTGTTTGGCTGAGGCCTTCTTGGGACTACTTTGCATCTCATCTCTTTCTGCCCAATTCTTCCTCCTTCTCTTCCACCTGTGTGTATTGATTGCAAAAACACTTCATACTGAATCCTGCAAGCTAGTCTTCTTAGAGTCCACTCCCAGTTAATCTACAACACTGGGTGAGTAAGGGAAACTGGTGGGAAATGAGAGGTTCCTTGTGTGTGATCTCCTCCTGGTCTGTTCTCCCCGCTTCTTTCTGTTTGTTCTCTGGACTGTGTCATCTAAGCCCCTTTTGCCCACTGGCTTCTCAAGGGAAACTAACAGGAGATTGACAGGTGGGAGAAGAAAGCAAAGCCTCCCTCACAGTCTTGCCACAGGTTGGGTCATGACTGCAATCCTCTACTGAAGACCTTAGCTCCAGAGGGCGGCCTTCTCCTATGTCTAGAGCTACAGCTCTCCCCAGTTTCCCCTAACTGTCCCCCACATCCTCACTTATACCTTTGGATCTAGGAGTATAAATGACTCTTTATTGCTAGCCCTGGGAGCTTCATTTAACTTTTTGAGGGGTTTCCCTTAATCCTGATCACACCTTTGTAAAGGGCATACTTAATAAACTCTGCTAAATACCCTACTTGACTATGCAATGCTTCCTGCTGTCCCCTCAAAAATACAGACCAGCTAGGGCCTACTGTTCAGGAGATCAGAAGTCAAGCAGATCTGGATTCAAATGTCTACACGCATGACCTGAAACAAGTGATTTTACCTCTTCTATGAGCCTTAGTTTCCTTATCTAGTACCGGAGAGCAATGATACCTGCCTATAAGATGCATTCAGCTCTAAGAAACAGAAAATCTGAACCAAATTGACCAAAATTATCATCATGTTTACCTGGTATAGCAGGAAATTCAGAGGTCATATGGACTGAGTGAAGTACAACCAGAGTTCCAGCACCATTTCTCTGCAATTCTCTTGCTTTAGCTTTGCCCTCCTTTGTGTGTAGGTTTTGTCTTGCAGCCAACACCCTTCACTATTGAAAGAAGATCACGAGCAGCAACGATGGCAACATGATCTCTGGTTCCCTTCCAGTGGAAGAGCGTGAACAGCTTTCACCTGAACCATGAAATAAAGCCTTTCCTTCATTCTGATTGGATCAACTTAGTTTGCTTTGCCCTACCCTTTCCCAGTGAACATTGCTCTGATTGGCCAAGGCCTAGATACTGAACCAATCACTGGCAAGAAGAATGCTATTACCATGATTCATTTAATATAATTAGGATCCATCCCCTTGAGTTGGCGTTTCATAGGCTGCCTGGAGGAAAAAGAGATGCCTTTTGGGTGAGGGGCTCAGGTAAACACTGTCTTGTGGAGAGCAGGCTTGGGCTGGCATAGCTGTATGCAGGGTACAGCTGTGCTCTAAGGAAAGACTATCATTCCATGTCATTCTCCCTTTCTCTGATCTAAAACAATTGAATTTGGTCATCAACTTGTCTGAGTTGAGCCAAGTCCTTGTGATTTGTCCTCTTTTCTATACGTATGCTAACATACATACAATTTTAAAAACTCAACTTCACATTCTCCATCAACTACCACCCATCTTTCACGTGCTGTTCTAGCTTATCATCTTCCACTCATTCCTTAAGCCACACTCATCGGGCTACTTGCCCCATGATTCCCTCATAATCGGTCCAGCTACCATCACCAATGACATTCATGCTGTGAAGCCAATGGATTTCTTTCACTCCTAGTTTTATACGACTTCTGGGAAGCAGTCCAACCATTTCACCTCTCCCTTGTTTGGCTTCTACGGCTCCATACTTTTCCAGTGTTCCTGCCACAACTCTTGTCATTCCTTAGATCCTTTCATTACCCTCCTCTACAAAACTACTAAATGTTGCAGATATATTCTAGTAGTTCTCAAACTTTAGCATGAATCAGAATCACCTGGGAGGTTTGTTAAAACACTGAGTTCTGGGCTCCACCCCCAGAGTTTCTGATTCACTAGGTCTGAAATGGAGCCCAAGAATTTGCATTTCTAGTAAGTTCCCAGGAGATGCTACTGCTCTAGGAATCATACTTTGAGGATCACTATCCTACCGGACTCTCTTCTGGACTCCAGATCTATATATTTAACAATACCATTTGGATACTTCCCTGGCATTGCAGATGCTACTTGTCTAAAGCTGATGTCATAATCTAGTGCCCACACCTGTTTCTCTTCCAGTTATCTATGACTTAATCAACTCAACTACTTGCTGAAGCCTGATGCTGGGATGATTACTTGATTCCTTGATTGCTCCCTTCTCCTCATTCCCCATATAATCAATTACTAACCCCGGAGTCATCCACCTCTTACATATCTCTCAAATCCATCACCTTTATCCCCACCACCACCAAAACCTTTTGCCTGGAAGATTGCATAACTTCCCACCTAGTCTCCTATTATTCATACACTGAGCTATTCTCCACAAAGCTGCCAATGATCTTCTCTAAACCTAATTTGATCCCATTATTTTCTTATTATTTTCTTATTTTAAACCTTCACATAGCTCTCAGATAAATTCAAAAGTCCATAGTATGGCCGACAGGCGGCAGGGATTCCCCCCGCCCCCCGCCAGTCACATCTCATGCCACTCTCCACCGGGCACCAGCCATCCTGGACCCACTCTCAGTTCCCTCCCTCCTGGGGTCCTGTGCCCTGCCTGGCTCCCTCACCCTGTTCTTTCACCAAACTAACTCCTAGTCTCTCTTGGCTTCCCAAACTAGATTGTTTTAACTTCTGTAAGAATTTATTTGTAAATCTTGTAAGAAAATTGTCCTTTATGAAATTTTTCCAAAATATCATTAGTAATCAAGGGGCATTTCATTTACTACAGAGCTCTGAAAAGCAGAATCCGTGTGTGTCTCGTTTTTGTGAACCCCAAAAGTAGTTAGCACTCACTAAATATTTTTGAAGGAAGAATGCATGAATGTGTGTGGGAGTACAAAGGAGGTAGCTAACTATCTCTGGATCTAGAGGGACCAAGAGAAGCTGTGTAGAGGATGAGATATTTGAGTTGAGCGGTCTTGAAAGATGCACAGTAATTTACTAGTTGATTGTCTCAGTGATTTTCCCCAAAGAGTGACAAGGTTCTTACCCATTTCTCCTATCTAAAGGATTAAAGAAGTCTCAGGCTATCCTGAAAGGTGGCCATCCATCCAGAAATTTTCATATTAAAATTCAATTTCTGCTCTGTTCATGTAGGAGAGAGGCTACCACAAAGAGAGAAGCAGGTGAGAGTGAGTCATAGGGCACACCACCAATCCTGTCCTCAGAGAAGTGAAGATTCTCATACCTGCAGATCAGGAGGAACCCGGAGACAGAAGATGCCCGCGAGAGCTGTAGTTGGGCATAAGGAGGAAAAGTGAGATGGTGCACTGCCAGATTGCCCTGAGCATAGAGAGGAAATGTGGTAGGGTTACATATTAAAACAACTTTGTGGATGGGAGCATATTTCCATCTTTTCAAGCTGCAGGATCTGCATCCTCACTGTACCCATGTAAATATTTACCCCCTTCCCCAGAGGCATGTCACAAAGAGCTAATGCCAAGATAGAATTTGTGGAGTCTTGGCCTTAAATAAATGCTTTAGAGACAAAGTTTATGTGACCACTTCCCCACTGTTGTCTCTCTTCTGTTTTAGCCGATCCATATACAATTGCGAAAACTGTCCTTATCCCTTCTGTGTAGTGACAGAGCAGGATTTTAACATGATGAAACATTGCCATCTACAGGAGAAGAGCATGCACTGCAGCATGTCGCCCAAAAGAGAATCTGACCACAGAATCCTAGAATCACAATACATAACCCTGCAAAGAGCAAAGTGGCCATATGGAGTAACGTGAAAAGCCTTGTCTCTTGGATCCCCTTTAAGGTGGAAAAGCCCCCTTTCAGGAATTTATTCAAAGGAACTTATTCACAAGCTGAGGTCAAAAAAACACCAGAAATCATTAGAGACCTTACAGGCCTGTAAACTCTAAAGTTTGTGAAACGATCTTAAAAATTAATCAATGGTTGCATGCAAAGATTTATACATTTCTTATCAGAGAGATATTTTTGACACCAAAAGAACTGAAAGAATAGCAATGTCCAACAATAGAGGTTTTTTCAAATTGTGGAACACTTTAGAATCACTAAAAATAATATTATGAAAAATATTGAATGACTTTAAAACATTTTTATAAAATATAGCGTATTATATGCAAGTGTGTGTGTATGTGTAAAAGTAAGGTTTAAATAAAAAACGGGGGCTTCCCTGGTGGCACAGTGGTTGAGAGTCTGCCTGCCGATGCAGGGGACACGGGTTCGTGCCCCGGTCCAGGAAGATCCCACGTGCCGCGGAGCGGCTGGGCCCGTGAGCCATGGCCGCTGAGCCTGCGCGTCCGGAGCCTGTGCTCCGCAACCGGAGAGGCCACAACAGTGAGAGGCCCGCATACAGCAAAAAAAAAACAATAAAAAACGGTATGTCCAGTACTATCCTACATTTGGGAGGGAAGGAAAGAGAAAGAGAAGGAGAGAGACAGAGGAGGAGGAAGAGAATGATCTATATGAAAATTCAGAGAGTGGTTATCTCTCAATGGTGAATTAAAAGTGATTTTTATTAGATTCTTTTTCCTTACCTATATTTTTCAGGTTTTCTACAATAAACATCAATGTTTTCACTGAGTTGTTTATGTTTTTCTAATGGAAAAAAGCATTAATCTGACAAAGTGTTTATGAGCACAAACAAGTTCCCTGCAACTCTGAGCTCCTATCTAGACTCAAAATGATACTACAGGGGAAAGAATTCAATCTCAGTCATCAGTGGGAATACACAGACACACAGTTGTACCAAAGTAATTCTGGGTCTGCATAGTGACAAGACGCAGGGACGCCCACTCTGGTTACAGCAGAGATGAGCACTGTCTCAGCCTGCATAACCCCTTCAGATCCAGCTGTTTCAGGATGTGGAAACATCTGGCATAGACAGAGCTCCCCATGGCTGCAGTCCTGGCTCTCACCTTTACCCAAGCAGTGCACACCTGCCTGCTCTTTTCTGGTTACATAGACCTTTATTCGCCTTCCAAGTCTGAGGGAAATCTCTCTCCGCAGTTTTCTGAAAATTTGTTCACTATTTTATCCTAATTGAATATCTGGAATGGAGATATTTCTTTCCCCCTATACTTATATACCAGGTATATCGGCCAGTCACTGTACAAATGAAGCTTTGTGCTTGGCGACTCCTGAGACGTGATCCTTACATGTAGCGGGGCAGCCATTCCAACTGGGAAGGAGCTGGCTTGTGAGGAATAGCCCAGGTCCCTCCCAGCGCTATGGTAACATTGTCAGTGCCAGCAGGGGAACATCAAAGAGACCGATGAGATGGCTTACGAAGATAAAGGGATAGCTTAGATTATATCAGGCTTCGAATTCTGGAGGAAAATGTACAAATTTGCCTAAATTCCTTTTCCTTTTGTTCCTATCATTGGTGCTTGTTGCCCTTTTTGATGATGCCATTATAATTTTTAACACAATATTCGGTGATGTTGCATACTCCCTTTTTGTTAGAAAGGTTGCTAGTCTTCTTTTTGTTGACTTTGGAATTATCTAACTTCCCATACTCGCCACATAGGCTCTATGGAGTCTTAACATTTGCTTTGTCCACGGGTGTTGCACGTAAGGAAGCTCACCTGCAGCTCTGAGCAGTGTCCGTAGCATCTACAATGCTAAAGGAGGCTGCCAAGTGCTCCTTGACTGTGATGTTATCCATGCCTAGAGCCCAGAAGAAAATAAAAGTCTCTCAGGATTGGCTTCCCAAGTACAAACAGTGCCAGAGGAGGGAAATTTGCATTTATAGGATGCAACACAGATCAAGTTAGCAGTGGAGTTACCAGGTTTTACATGGGAAAAAAAAAAGAGCCCTTTGTAAGACCTTTATACATTTTAATAATTCACAAAGATGATTTGAAAATGTCATAGATTCTACCACTGCCACAATTTCATACTTACCAAAAATAGCAGGGAATTAAATTCAGAGGTATTGATCAACTGGTCCCATTAATTCATTCAACAGATATTTATTGAGTGCTTACCATGCAGAAGCTTGTGGCTTGGCAATGAAGAACAAGACAGACATTTCCCCTAGGATCAGGGGTCTAATACTTTACTGGGGAAACTGATGTTTAGAATGCAGAGCTCTACGAGTTATCATATCCATGGTCGCCAGGCACACCACTTTGGTGTCCTGACTTTTTATCTGGTATCTATTCCACCTCACTTTCTGTCTGAGGGTAGGACATGTGACCTAAAGCCAACACCATCAGCTCATTTTGCTCCTCTCTGTTTAGGGATAGGTTCTGGATTGGGTTCATAATCCAGGGAAAGCCAATAAGAGCTAATAAGGAACAATTCCCAAACTTTGGTTTGCGCTATCAGAGCGGAGGGTGTTCTTTTCCGGCTGGACTGTGGCAGCCACCTTACCACCACCAGGGGGAGATGTTGGCGAGCAGGGGCAGCACAGGGAAGCCTGCAGGGCAGCGACACCCATGTCTGAGAGGTTGTCTAAACCCCCCACATTTCCCCGCCCCCCCGCAAGCCAGCTATAATTCCAGCACTTGTGTATCACTTAAGCCAATATTTTCCATGTTTGGATTGTGTGAAAATATCCAAATGGATAGGTGAAGCTCAACACGCCATGGAGATTAACAGTCACCAGAAAAGGTTTCCCTGAAGTTTCTAGAAGTTCCCCAGACTGAGTAGGAGGGGGGAAATTGCTCCCAGAAGAGGGAACAGCAAACACAGGACTAAAGGCCAACAGAGCAGGGAGCCTGGGCTACCATTTGTCACCCAGTACACACTGCCTGCAACTGTTTCAACTATATATCTATTAGGAAATGAGCCTTGCGTGCATTCCTCACTTTCAAATGAAAAAAGAAATGTTTTGAAGCCCCTGAATAACCCCATCGTTCTTAATGAGAGTGAAAGTGTGAGAAGTCTGTAAAAGAAGGAAAACAAAAAAAGATACAAAAACATCAGAAGCAAGTCACAAAGAAAACTCACATATACCAGACTCCCACCGAAGGACTCCTTTCCCAGAATGAATAACAGACAGACACACTCTCACCACACTTATGCATATGTATACGTATTCCAGTGATGCTTCATGCTTTAATAGTGGTCACTTAGGGCTTCCCTGGTGGCGCAGTGGTTGAGAGTCCGCCTGCCGATGCAGGGGACACGGGTTTGTGCCCCGGTCCGGGAGGATCCCACATGCCACAGAGCGGCTGGGCCCGTGAGCCATGGCTGCTGAGCCTGAGCATCCGGAGCCTCTGCTCCACAGCGGGAGAGGCCACAACAGTGAGAGGCCCGTGTACCGCAAAAAAAAAAAAAAAAAAAAATAGTGGTCACTTATTTTGCCATCTTTCAATGAAAGATAATAAAAATAGTACTACTAAGGTGTGGTGATACAAGCACTTTCAGATGCTACAATACAACCATTCTGAAAAATAATTTGAGAATACATATCAAGAGTCATAAATAATAACTTAATTTGACATAGTAATTCTGCTCCTAGAAATCTGTGATAAGAAAATTGAAAAAGCTTTAGGTATGATATAGATACCATCACCATTTGTAATATCAAAAAATTAAAGTAACTTAAATATCCAACGAAAAGGTAACATTACTGAACTTCTAATTGAATAAATATTTTATACCAAAGGATGTTTATCAAAAGTTAATGAAACAGAAGAATACATTTTTCTACAATAAGTGAAAAGCTAAATAAAATTTGCATGTACAGCACAATCTTGATTCTGGGAAAACAAGATACATTCATTTCAATCTTTTTGTTGATTCATCTTTTAATTTTTAGGAATAAGTGAGAAATGGATTAAATATATTTCCCAGTGAGACTAACCTTAGCTTTTCAGGTGTGATCAAAGTAGTCAGCTCAATTCTCCCCTCAGTTATCTGGGTGTTCAATGTGGTCAGCTCCCTTAGGTGGTTTTATTTATGGCAGGAGCCCTGATAGCTCAGTACTAAACAGCTGACAGCAATACCGGTCCGGGCTGGGCTGCCGGCTTGTGAGCTGAGTAGTTGTTGATAATTGACACAACTTCTGTTAACAGTGTGATCATGTGCACTGCTTAGTGCTTTAAAAATAGTTTGTAGTTTATATCCTCATTTCTTCCCTTCTTTTAAGTGTGCATCATCGATATGTGTGGCCAAGAAACTCCATTACTTACATTCAGGCAGAAGTTACAATAACCTTAATTAAAAATACGTTTTCTTTCTTCCAGGATGTGAAAAAATAATTCACCTGGCATATAGCCCAACTATCTGGTCCCTACATTAAAAACTAGGCAGTTGGCTGTTAAGAGAAGACAACAAGAGACAGGCAATTCAGTTCCCTGACGTACAAGGAGCCATTAGTGAAAGACATTTCCTTATGTCACTTTGGAGGATGTTCTGTTACACCCTGGAAAGTGGGAGGGAACAATCAAGTTGAGAGTACATTTCACAAACATAATAGTTTTCATTTGATGGAGGGCAAAAATAGCATTGGCTTCTACTATGACTGGTTTTTAAAAAATCACACAGAAAATGCCTTAAAAGCTTAAAAATCTCCCATAGCTGCCTGAGTACAATCCCCAAAAGCCTATATCTGAAGATCAGAGAGGTGACACTGATGTTGAGGGGCGCAATTGCAAAGCACATACATCCTCCCTTGGCTGTGTGGTTCTTTTTTTTCTCATACACCACGCATAGCCAGTTACCACCAAACCCAGAGAGTATGGAGTCTATTCATTAAGTTGGTCCCAGGCAACCTGAAGGGCCCCAGGGCTGCTGGGATCTCAATGGTGCGGAGATTCACAGGATCTCAGATCTGTTGTATTTTTATACCACAAAATACAACACGTTTGGAGACGTTTAGAATTTTTCCACTTATCTACAAGGTATTTCTACTTCAGTATCTCCTCTCCCGTGTCAAACTCATGGACTCAAGGTGTCCTAGGGCTGGAAGAAACCCTAGAGGATTCTACCCCGTTCACGAGGTGAAGGATGGGGAGACAGCAGGTAGCAAAGTCAGGGATACTTACAAAGGCAGGGGTGGGAGTGCTTGGCTAGAGGGAGCATTCATTCCAACTGATAACCTGTGGTTTGTGTCAGGAACTAGTTGCCCTCACGACCACCTGCTCTTCCTCAAGAGTTAGGGTCTCTCACTAATTCAGCCCCCTGCCTCTCACCTGGGAGGAGTGAACAGCTCAGCAGAAGAACCTTCAGCTGAGCCCACAGATCCAGCTGGCCATCATCTAATAGAGACAATGCATTTTCTTTCTTATTTATAACTAATTTTGTATTTTGATGGAGTTTCTTTTTTTTTTTTTTGGATCTCCTGTGAATCTTTTGTTTTTTTATACATCTTTATTGGAGTATAATTGCTTTACAATGGTGTGTTAGATTCTGCTTTATAACAAAGTGACTCAGCTATACATATATATATATCCCCATATCTCTGGAGTTTCTCTTTCAATAAAGTTCCTATATGTGGTCCAAGCACAGCAGGAACTCTTCTTCAAAACTCACCCTATTACTTTTGCCTTCCCAACCTCATTTCTTCTGGGTAATGGAAACTTCTCTGCATTTTGAAAAAACGCAGCTCCATTTTCCATCTGTATGATTTGGAGAACCCTACCCTTGGCTCAACTTTCCTTCTCAAACACCTCCAATTCACTTAATAAAAATCTACCCTTCTTCTGATCTCCTAGCAATTTTGGAACTATTCTAGATTATTTCTCTTCTTCAAATCCAATCAATCTCTTGCTTATCCAACAGTTGCTTCCTCTGCAAAGGCTCCTCCCTCATGCCTCTTGCTCTCTTCAGCACTTGACTTGACTCTGGGATTGCTAAGCAATGCCCTGGTGGTTCCCCTTACCATCACTTTTCTTCAGCTCAGTGCATATTTCACACTACTGTCAGACTAAGCATCCTTTAAAAATCATTGTCATCAAATCTAGAAACAATAAATGCTGGAGAGGGTGTGGAGAAAAGGGAACACTCTTACACTGTTGGTGGGAATGTAAATTGATACAGCCACTATGGAGAACAGTATGGAGGTTCCTTAAAAAACTACAAATAGAACTACCATACGACCCAGCAATCCTACTTGTGGGTATATACCCAGAGAAAACCATAATTCAGAAAGAGTCATGTACCACAATGTTCATTGCAGCACTATTTACAATAGCCAGGACATGGAAGCAACCTAAGTGTCCATCGACAGATGAATGGATAAAGAAGATGTGGCACATATATACAATGGAATATTACTCAGCCATAAAAAGAAACGAAATTGTGTTATTTGTAGTGAGGTGGATGGACCTAGAGTCTGTCATACAGAGTGAAGTAAGTCAGAAAGAGAAAAACAAATACCGTATGCTAACACATATATATGGAATCTAAGAAAAAAAAAAAGTCATGAAGAACCTAGGGGTAAGACAGGAATAAAGACACAGACCTACTAGAGAACGGACTTGAGGATATGGGGAGGGGGAAGGGTGAGCTGTGACACAGCGAGAGAGTGGCATGGACATATAAACACTACTAAACGTAAAATAGATAGCTAGTGGGAAGCAGCTGCATAGCACAGGGAGATCAGCTCGGTGCTTTGTGACCACCTAGAGGGGTGGGATAGGGAGGGTGGGAGGGTGATGCAAGAGGGAGGTGATATGGGGACATATATATATGTATAGCTGATTCACTTTGTTATACAGCAGAAACTAACACACCATTGTAAAGCAATTATACTCCAATAAAGATGTTAAAAAGAAAAATCATTGTCATCTTGCTCGCTCCTTGCTTCAGAAGCTACAGTGACTCTCTGTCATATGTCACATCAAACATAAACTCCTCTCCTTTGTTTTGCCTTTAAGCACCTCAAAAAAAACTGTCCAAGTTTATTTTCTATGGCTCCTTGCGACAATGAACTTTTCCCTGTTCTTGAACTCACTGTGCTCTGTGACAACCACTGTGTATACGCAATTCCCTCTCTTATTGAAATGATCTCCTTCCCCCGTCTCCCAGCACTTTTGTCTTCAGGTCATACCACAAGACCCAGCTCACAGGTCACCTCCAAAACAGTAGTCATTGGGCTCACACAGAATGCTAACACTATAGCATTCTTTATGCGGAATTGAAAGCATCCATCTTCTCCCACTAGATTGTGAGACCCTTGAGGACAACATATCCATAACTTCCATACCTGTCCCATAAAAGGGGCTTAATAATAGTTAACAACAATGATGATGATGAACATTATTAACTAATATTTATATAGGACTCACTATTCGCCAGGCATTTTCTAACGGAAAATATACATATACACACACAAACATATATAATCATTCTCACCTCACACATAAGGAAACTGAAGCTCAAGGTGCTTGAGTAACTTCCACATTTTATCATTAGTAAATAGCAGAGCAGAGATTTAAGCCAGAGGTTTTTGAGACTATACTGATGGATGTATTAATGAGCAATGAAGAAACAAATTCTAATCCCTAATACCTACCCTTCTGTGCCTCAGTTTCTGCTCTGACTAGATTGTCTACCACTTATTACTTCCAAGCCCCAGGCTGCGGTTCTGAATTCTGATACCTCCTCTCCCTGCCTATGGAGTAACTCTCCTGCTTAGAACTGGGTAACTCTCAACACTTGCATCTGTGCTGACACCTCAGACTCTGTACTCACCTTCTTGGTCTGGGTCTTTCTGAAAGGGCATGCCCTTCCCTGTGGTGACATGTCTCATCATTGCCTCCGCCTTTGTCTTTTCTTTTTTTTCCTTTCAACTACCATTTATTGTATACTGTGCTATGCCCTTAATATGATTTATTGAGTAACACTTCATTTGTGAAACCACCTTTATTATTTGTGTGTGTACATATATGTGTATAATATCATATATATAATATATAAACAATATATGTAATAGATAAAAAACAAATATATTTGATTACTTAGAGTTGTATGTTAGATATCATCACCCGGCACCTGTAGCCTCCTAGTTTTAATTATTATGGCTTTATAATAATATTCACTGTCTGGCTCAGCAAGTATTTTCTCCATGTTCCCTCTTCAAACTTTGATTATCCATCCCCATATTTTTGTTCATTAAGAAAGATGTTAGAACCGTATTGCTGGAAGTTTTTTTTTAAGTAGGTTTTGTGTTCCTGTGCAAGATGGCAGTGTAAGAAGATCTTGAACTCACCTCCTCCCACAAACAATCCAAATCTACAGCTACATATGGAACAACTTTTTCTGGAAAACGAAAACAAAAACAAAAAACCTAAAAACTGGCTGAGTGACTCCTACGCATCACCTCAGGTGAATGATAGAAGGCCCACATCAAACAGATAGGAGAGTCTAGAACACTGTCTCGCCAGAAACCTCACCCCTGGTGCAGAGACGCACAGTTGGGAGAGTCCTCAAAACCCAGAGCCTCCCTCTGAGTATTCAAGGGTTTGAACCCCACATCAGTCACCCCAACTTTTAAGACCTGTACCCCCAAAACATCTAGCTTTGAAAGCCAACTGTGCTCACATCTACCACACCCACAAGGCTGTAGCAATCTGAGAAATGGCTATTGAAAGGCTTACATGCTCAGACACACCTGCCCTAGGGCCCAGCATGGAAGCAACCAGTGGAAGGGTGCCCAGACTTTTGTAAGAGAGGCTCATATTCTTGTCTTGGAGCCTCAGCCCAAGGGGCAGGCATCTCATTTGATGCATACCTGGGGGCCTGCTGGGGTGCTCTGTGGGGACGGAGACTGGAGGGCACCATCTTTGTACTCTACCGCACTCCCGCCAGTGGGCATCATCTTTCTTTTTTTTTTCTTTTTCTTTCTTTTTTCATTTTCTTTTTTCTTTCCCAGTGGGCACCATCTCTACACTCTTCCTCTGTCTCTGCCCCCTCCAGCTGGTGGGCACCATCTTTGTGCTTTCCCCCTGCCACACTCCAGGGTGCCAGCATCTCCTAGAGGGAAGCTTCTACACACATCTGGTGCCCCAGTTTTTACATCTGGTGCCCCAATTTTTGCTGCTGCCAGGGGGTGGCAATTGAATTTTGACAACGGTAAAAAGTTTATTCAGTGAAAAGGATAGTCTTTGCAACCAGTGGTGCTGGAAACATTGGTATCCATACACAGAAAAGAAAAAGAACTTTGATCCATATCTCACACTATATAAAAATTAACTTAGGGCTTCCCTGGTGGCACAGTGGTTGAGAGTCCGCCTGCCGATGCAGGGGACACGGATGCGTGCCCCGGTCCGGGAAGATCCCACATGCCGTGGAACGGCTAGGCCCGTGAGCCATGGCCGCTGAGCCTGCGCGTCCGGAGCCTGTGCTCCGCAATGGGATATGCCACAACAGTGAGAGGCCCGCGTACCAAAAAAAAAAAAAAAAAAATTAACTTAAAATGAATCATAGATATAAATATAATACTAAAAACAATAAATCTCCTCGATGAAAAAATAGAATGTGAATTTGGGGTTGGGCAGATGCTTCCTATATAAGACACTAAAAGCTGATTAATAAATTCAAAAGTTAATAACCTGGATTTTATTAAAAATTTTAAAAAATTTTGTAACTATATGTGGTGATGGCTGTTAACTAGTTTAGTCTAGTTAGAAATGTGGTGATCATTTCACATATATATACAAAAACTGAATCATTACATTGTACACCTGAAACAAATATAATGTTATAATAATAATATAAGGTTAATATAATATAAGGTGTCAAGTATGCCTCAATTTTAAAAGAATTAACTATAATTAAATTAAGCTGGTTTTCTGAAGTCCAAGCTATTGATTGGATATGGGGGGCTATTTTGTCTCTATTCATGCTTAAGATATTCTGCTCTTAAGAGTATAAGCTCATCTTCTCTGTGGAAATAAACAGCAAAAAGAAGAGGTTCTACGGTGTCTCCAGTATGACGGGCTTATAAGATAGGCAGTAGTAACTGCTATGTTACAGCAGTAGTAGATAGGCAGTAGTTCAGTGTACTCAGAGTCTCCAATAATCTGGCAAATGTGAATGAAAAAAATTTTTTCCTATGAGTCTGAAAAAAAGTTTGTTTTTGAAAATATAAAACAAAAAAGTCATTTTTTATTAAATTTTATTAAACATAAATTAATTTGGGAAAAACTGATATGTTTATAGCTTTCAGGAACTCCCATTCAAAAACATGGCTCCGCTCTCTCACATATCCTTTTAATATTATGGTAACTCCATTACATAGGATACACTCAATAACTAATTATTATTAGCTTAGATATTTGTGCTTTTATTGCTATTCTGAATGGTAGTTTTATTACATTGTTTTCTTTTTCTAGCTGAGAGTTACTAGTTAATCAGAAAGCTACTTTTTAACAGTCACTTAAATGTTTTCTTTACTGATAATGGCTTTTTATCTTGTATCTGTAGAAAAAAATACCATCTAAAAATAATAATTTCTGTTTTTGCCTGTACCCATACCTAGAACATTAGGGCAACATTAAATAGAAGTGGCCAATAGTAGACATTCTTAGCTCACTTCTGATTCTAATGAAAGTGCTTCTGGGATTTCATTAAGTACAAGACACAGATTTTTGATAGAATGGTATTCATTATCATCTTTTAAAAAGTTCTTACACTTCTAATTTATTCAGAGATTCATTTTTATCAGAAACTTAAAATATTCCATTGTCTTCCTTTATTAATATAATATGCTTTATGACTAGTTTTTTAATCAAATCATCCATATATCCCCAAAATAAAACTAATTTGGTCTTGGTAAATTATTCTCCTAATTTACTGCTGAATTTTTGGTTTAGAACAAACAAAGTGAGTTTGTTCTGTTTTTCTTCTCTGTGTTATATTTTATTGGATTTGTTAGGGTTTTCCTAGGTTTAAAAGTGAATTGTATAGCACAGGGAACTATACTCAATATCTTGTAATAACCTATAATGGAAAATAATCTTAAAAATTATATATATATATATATATACATATTATATATACCTGAATTGCTTTCCTGTACACCTGAAACTAACACAACATTGTAAATCAACTATATTTCAATAAAAATTTTTTTTAAAAAGTGAATTGAAGAGCTTTTCATTTTTTTCTATATTGTATAACAGTTGATATGTGTCTTCAAAGTTTGGAATAATTCAAGTTGGTAAGAACATCTAAACCCACAGCTTTTTTGTTGTTGTCACTTGTTTGATAATTTAAAAATTTTTTTCCTTAGATATTTACACCTTCAACTTATCAATTCCATGTTATTCAGTTTTGGTTATTTACAATTTTTCAGAAAATTATCCATTTTAATTAGAAAGCTGTACATACCTCATAATTTTTAAAGTTGCCCATTTATGGTGTTATAGCGCTCTTTTTACTTCTGACATTTTGTCTATTTTTCTTAATCCAACTGGCAGTGATGTCTCTATTTTCTGGTTTTGTTTTTCTGAGAACTAACTCTTGAATTTGCTTATTCATAACTTTATATATATTATATATATTGGCCTCTTTATTTTAAAATAATCTGTACTTTTTCCTCTAATATAATCATTTGTTTTTATTATGTCAAGTTCCTATTGGTTAATTCAGCTATAAAGTACCATGCTTTCAGATTTTATGTTTTCTTCCTTATTTTATAATGTGTATTGCCTAAGTGGAGTGTGTTTCCTTTGCTTTTACCTTCTTCAGGGTAATATTCCAAAGTCACCATAATCCTGATACCAAAACAGAAGAAAAAGAACCATTTCATTATAAACAGAGAAACAAAATTCTTAAACAAGACCTCAACAAATCAAATTCAAAAGAGAGTTAAAAGACTAGGACTTTACAACTGATTAGCATTTATCTTACAAATGTTAAGAATTGTTCATCATTAGGAAATCTATTAAATAGAAAGGTGGAACCAATCAAAGCATCTTGTCAACAGATACCAAAAATAATTTCAATAAAATTTTACACACTTCCTAATGAAAAGCAAACTGAAGAAAACTAACTTAATTTAACAAGAAAACTAAAGGAAATTATAGACTTAGTTGTGTAATATTAAAAGTGTCTCTACAAGGAACAAGACAAGGAAGCCCATTAGAACTATTATTAGTCAACACTACATAGCAGGTCCAAGAAAAAATCTATAATTAAAACTTAAAATGACCAGAAAAAAAGTGATGAAACTACCATCTTCGAAGATAGTCTTTTACCTAGGTAAGTGAGGTAAATCAAGTAGAAAACCATTAGAGTCAGTAAAGTGGCCAGATAAGATCCACAACAAAAAAAATAAACAGATTTCCTATAACCCAACAATGATAGCTGAGCAAATTTAACTTTTAAAAAAGATCCAATTCTCTATAGCAACAAAGCCCATGAACTAATTAGGAATAAAGCTAACATGGAAGTGCAAAGCCTTGGGTAATGAACTGTAAAACCCCACTGGATAACACAACATTGTAAATCAACTATACTTCAGTTAAAAAAAAAAACCACTGGAGGATATAAAAGAAAACTTGAATAAACAGAAAGACATAGTGTATCTGTCGGTTCACAGTTGGCCCCCATACATGGAGGGCGAGGGGAGACGCTTCTGGATTGGTAGGTGGCTGGTTTAAGAAGCAGGGGAAATTATTTACATGTGAGGCTTGTCCTGGGCGGCCACAGATGAGTAGATCTCCACACCCGCCTGCCAGAATCTTGAGTTTATACAGAGGCCTTAACTGGGTTCAGTCACGTATTCAGACCAGGTGGTCTCCACAATACTTTACTGTCTCAAGGCTGTGTCCTTGGAACAGCTCCTAGTGTGGGCATGGTGGGCAGAATGTACCTTCCAAGAACAGGGGAGAGGGTAAGGACCCTATGATTGCCCAAGTGCAGCTCACTGGTCAAGTGGCGCTCACGTCCTCTAGATCAGCGGTCCCCGACCTTTTTGGCACCAGGGACCGGTTTCGTGGAAGACAATTTTTCCACGGATGGTGGGGAGGTGGTTCAGGCGGTATCTTGAGTGATGGGGAGTGGCAGATGAAGCTTTGCTCAGTTGCCCACCGCTCACCTCCTGCTGTGCGGCCGGGTTCCTAACAGGCCGAGGAACGGTACCTCGGGACTCCTGCTCTAGATGACCTCCCCCAACAGTGTCCCTGTATGGACAGATGTACTGTTGTAAAAATATAACTTCGCTCCAATTCGTCTACATTGATCACTGAACTTGCCAGCTGATTCCCAACTTTATGAGCAAGAACGCTTAGAACTTTTTTTAATGTGAAAAACAACCGTAAGCGGTGACTTACCCTACAGGATATCAAAATTTTCATCAAGGCTATCATAAAATGGTGGAGTGATGGCACAAGAAAGGGGAAGCATATCAGTGGAACAGAGTAGAGATTTCAAGAACAGACCCTTATATACATGGGAATTTAATTCAAGGTAAAAGTTGTATTTCAAATGATAGGACAGAATGCCTTGGCAGACTTCTGGTGAAGATTACAGAGTAAGCAGATGAAGGAAAACTCACCGCTACTACACACCTGACTCTCAACAATTAGAATCGCCAGATGTTTTTTTTTTTTTTTTCGTTTTCTGCATAGTTTAGCTTAAAAGCAGAAAAGAAATCTTCCAGTGCCAGAAATAAAGAAACTACTTTATTGAGTAGGAGGTGAAGCTATATGGCCCAGAGAAATAATTGGATTTGATACATGCTTAGGGATTTATACTTTAATATCTATACCTGCATTATTTTAAGAACCAGGGAAGGGTGGTCCTGTCAGGAAAATATTGCCTGACAACACAAGATTGCAGCCGCAAAGCCTCATGGTTATTGGTGGAAACAGAAGGGCCGCAGAAGCCCTTCCATCTGTAGCTTCTCATCACTGGCAAGGAAGACATAGCAGAAACTAGGCCTGTGGACACTATACTCCTGGCAATAAAATCACTGATGCCATTTTTGATAGGATTCAATAACTCCTACCAGGGTACAGGTCTGCAAGCTTCTTGGTTTTCCAGTTTGATGAATAGGTCTCATTCTGATATTAGTGATGATATCCATAATGATAAGAAGTCATAGTAGGAATTCTCTATTCCCTAGTCCCTCAGGTTCCCATAGAAGTAGTCAAGCCCTATCACTCCATCATTATCACATTATCGCATTATCATAATCAGTGCAATGGCACTCTGATTCTGCCATTGCAGGGAATCAGATGGTTATCTATGAGATCAATTGAAACCTCAGTATTGAGTGCCCACATGACACTAACCCTCACTGCATGAATGGGCTAAAAACCTTGTAGGCACTCTTCAGATTCCTTTGTTTCATTTCTTCCAATGGTGCTGCCTGCCTTCCTGCATTTTTCCATGACATATGGTCTCTCTATTTCTGGACTCAGATGAAATGAGATGTCACAGATATGGTAACTTAGATTCCCAAGTATTTACCTACAGGATAGTGAAGCACAGATGAGCCTTGGCCAATGGGAAACAGGGAATGGGAGTGAGCTGAGCAGATAAATTTTCTCTCCCTTCTCCCCTCCATGAACTAATCAAAGTGCACCTCCTCTTTTCTGACCTTTCAGGCAATACCTGCATACAAGTAAATGCTGCTGCCCCACGCCAAGTCTCCTCTTACTCTCCGTGAAGCTATTAACCACTGCTTCATTTTGCCTCTTTCCTTGCTTCACTTCACTTTTTTCCTTAATCTCACTATCCTTGGCTTGTGTTTCCCAAATACATGTCATTTTTCATATGACATGTGTCTCCCCCTAGCTTTTATACTCCATTGTCTTGAATGAGTCTTATTTCTGTTACCTATCCGCAGTGATCCATGAAAATTTTGTTTCTAAAACAATTTTAAAAGAATAATATAGAGCTTGAGTCTTTAAAAGTATATACTTTCTCTTTAAGAATGATTTTTCTATCTTATCCAGTTTCGTAGCCATATTTCTGACCTTCATTTATTCTTACTTTTGTATTTAATGGATTTCAATGTTCACTGACAGTTTTTATACCACTTTCTCCATTCTTGATTTCTTAAGTGTGTATCAGCATTTCTTCAAGTAATTTTTTGTTAAGAATATGTTGAATTGATTGCAAAAATGTCCTCAGTTTTTCACGCCCTCCCTGTATCCATGTCTCCTGCAATTTTACAGGTCTTCCCATTAAGAGGTAGAGTCTATCTTCCTACTCTTGTGGCCTTGAGACTTGCTCTGACCATATCTGTATGGTGCAAGTGATGTTGTGTCCGTCTGATTCTAGGCCTCAGAAGATCTTGTGTACTTCCACCATTGGAACCCTAAAACCACCAGCTGAATAAGCCAGGGTAGCCTGCTGAATGATGAAATATATGTAGCTCCCTCACCACAATGGTCTTACCTGATAGCCAGACAATTGTCAGCCAGCTAGCCACCTAGCTCTCAGCCAATGCATTAGCTGACTACAGATGCATGAGCGAGCCTAACCAATCAGCTAAGACAAGCCCAGCTCCACAGAACTGCCCAGCTGAGCTGTAGAGTTATAAGGAAAAATTAACATTTGAGGATTTAAGGAACTAAATTTTAGGATGATTTATTGAACAGCAATCCCTAACTGATACAAAAGATAATTGGGTGGCATTTTCTAAGACTATGCACACCTAAGAATAATATATTTATGCCTCTTTATTACTTGACCATCAACCTCACATTTCAAATTGATTTAAAAATTCTTTCCTCAAAACCCTGTATATATTGCTCTATTATTTTCTGGCACTATATTTTGTTATTTGTAGTCCTTCGTATGTGCTTGTACTTAATGTCTGATTCCTTTTATATTTTTATTTATCTTCGTAATTGAAACATATCTCCATGATCTGGCATTTTGTCAACCTTTCCTCAAACATAGGAAATTGATACAGAAGTGACATTAAAAGATATCACTGAAGAAGATACTTATCTGTATGATAAGTATCTTCTTCAGTGATATCTTTTAATGTCACTTCTGTATCAATTGTTTACTCCCCATAAATATCTGTGTCTTAAAGTTTTTCCCTCTGTTGTATGTCCTCTATAAATGCACTTTTTCATAATATTACAACTGTTTAACTGTTGCCTCTGCATTATGGGAGAAATCATTAAATTTGCCTTCATGTTACTATTCCTATTATTAATGTTATATTGACATTCTGCTATGTTTTCAATATTGATTTTAATATGCTTCATATTTTTAATTACTATGTAATCTTTTCTAACCCCACTCAACTCCATCTTCACTTTTAACTATAGTTCATCTGATCATCTTTTCTTTGCAACTTGTTCTCTTGTTATAGCTTTCTCTCCCTGTTTTATAGATGCTACATCATTACATATGTTACTGTCGACACTAATTTTTTCCTAAATGTTTTTCTAATTTCAGGGATTACTCATGTAAAGAGATTTCTATTTCTCTGAGTTATAAAACTTATGTAATATTTCTTTTATTTTGAAATAGTTTTACATGTTGAGCAACACGCCAGCTGTTGTTGGAGTCTGTTCTTGTTTTTCAGTTTACTCCTCATGGAATAAGGAAAAAACAGCCTAGACTCAATGTTTGCCAACACACAGAGATTGTGGCTTAGTTTTAGTACGGTGCGTTGCAATTGGAAGGCATAGTGAAATACACAGCATCTAGCTCAATCTCCAGGGCTTGGAGATAGTCCTCTATTATGGCTTTGCTGGATTTCAGTGAAATAGTTAATCACCCCCTATTCCTGCCATTTGACTCTCTGATATTGTGAAACATTGGAGAATTAGGGCTATTCTTGTTTTTGCCCACACCAACAGCCTTTTAACATTTTGGAACTGTATCTCCAATAATACAAAGCAAAACTCTTTGCTACCTCTCCACCCAAATGCCCTTTTTTTGTCCCGTGGTTTTGTGGAAATTTCAGTGCCCAAATTAACGTATAAAAACAAGTACTAATGAGGCACATGGAAATAGGAGGGGAGAGGTACAGTACTCAGATAGGAGAATAACATTCCAGTCAGAAAGCAACAGTGAGAGGGGGATGATGATGGTTTCATGGAGTTTCAGGTGGCAAAATAGATGTCAACAATCATTTCAGCTCCATTTGTCTTAGACAATAGAAAATATGACCAGAAGCTGGAAGCAGATAAGCTGCAGCTTAGTTTTAAAGGTATTTTGAGGTGTATGTGGCAAGGTTGAGGGGATTATAGGGAGAGGGTGCCTTTGGAGTGGACATGGTAGTGGAAAGTAGGAACTAAGTCAAGGAATTCTGGACATGTACACTTCAACCCTCAAGTTTTTATCCCCACACCGTTTCCTCGAAATTCAGTTTTATTATTCATATAGGCTTGTGTAAATCTGTTAAGAAATTGTTGAGATGACCCATTATCTAAAAACTCCTGAAGTTGACAATTGCTTGATGTACCTAAAGGGAGAATACAGATACATTCAACCTCAGCTGGTATCAGGTAGAAGAGGATGAAATGAGATTCAGTGTTTTAAACACACTTAAATACCATTAACTTATGTTGAAGTTACTGACACTACTCATATTTTATGAATAATATTAATCACTGCTAGTAGAACATTCCTGTTCCACGTGAGCTTACAAATATCAGCAGAAACCCAAGTCTGTCACAAACCAGTGTAATAAGATAATAGTTCTGAAATATTACCAGATGTGGTTTTCATCTTCAGAAATTCTTGCACCACACACTGAAGCTGAGGCATCCAGTGCTTCAGAAGAAAGAGAGACACATCCAAGAACAACAAAGGAATTATCCAACTTTGACTTTCAGAGCACACTTTTTAAAAGAGTGCAAGTACGAACAATAATCTTTAGTTGCCAGAATGAGGCATTGGAGAGAGGAGTTATCTGAATCCAAGTGTCTCTTTAAATACCCAGAATTAGTCCTGGCTGATGCTTTTCCCCTCTGGCCTCAACTAGTTGGGTTTCCTTCCCATGAGACAAAAGGAATCCTTACCAATATATTGCTTTCTTAAACATGCTAAACTCTAGCCTCAGTAGCCAAGTGTACAATATCAGAGTCTACCTGTAAGGGCAGTGAGCTGAGCCCTGGGTTTGAAATTAAGAACCCCAAATTGTATATTTACTTACGACTAACTTTCAATGTAAGGTTGAGCAACCAATAATTTGCTGCTTCCAAGGAAGCACCTAAAACTTTTAATGGCTTGCACCTAAAACCCCATTTTTTTTTCTGAAGACTTTCTAGGCTCTGGATAAATCATAGTCTTTTTTTTTTAACGTCTTTATTGAAGTATAATTGCTTTATAATTGTGTGTTAGTTTCTACTGTATAATGAAGTGAATCAGCTATACATATACATATATCCCCATATCTTCTCCCTCTTGCGTCTCCCTCCCACCCTCCCTATCCCATCCCTCTAGGTGGTCACAAAACACGGAGCTTATCTCCCTGTGCTACGTGGCTGCTTCCCACTAGCTATCTATTTTACTTTTGGCAGTGTATATACGTCCAGAAAGCATAGTCTTAATCCTTATCTTTCCATCTATCAATATGATCTTTTGCAATGCATTTAAAAATTAATATATAATACACTTACCTCCTTTACTCATTTAATTTTGGCGTGCTTTTATTTGCCTGTTTGAAGATATTCTGTTTGACCACAGTGCCACCAGCTGTTCTCCATGATGATGCCTACAGAGATTAGGAATTAGATCTGTTTACCTTGCCCTGAAAGCACCTTCCCTAGCAGCACATCCATTTGTCATCATGTTCTACTTTAGCATCCACATTTATTTAGCACACTTTTACTTGGTAGTTTCATTTGTTTGTTAGGTTTTCATTTGCAATATTGATTCTCCTGGACTGTAAACATCTAGTGAATAGGAATTGTGTGTTTTGCTCCAGGGACCTACTTTCACTATCAGAGCAAAAGACACTCTGTCTCTTGGGGACCTCAAAGTATAGAGAAGGAGACAGACAAAAATCACTGATTACACAAATCATGCTTAATATGGAAGATAAACTCTTAAATTCTCTAGCACTTGTTAATAATAATGTTAACTGCATACTAAAATAAGGCTAGAGAAAAAACTCTTCTACTAGTCCAAACTGTAACCTTTCAATAATGTACTTTTAAACAAACAGCTTTGAAGTTCCAATTCTCTGCCAATTTACCTAGCTGTGTTTATCTCCTCTCAAGATGAACTATGGGAGTGGGAATTAAAAATTGGACACATCATTGGTCACCATACCACGTTGCTGTGAATCAGACCAATAGCCATCTGGCTCGTGAGTGTGTTTGCATGCACCGCCAAGCTTGGGGAAGGGCTGTTACTCAGGCTTCTGACCACAAGTATTGAGTCAGATTCTCTGGCTGATTAGAGTCCTTTGTTGGGAGAAGGCTTGGTGCTTGGGAAGCCTGTAGTTGTGGTTGTGTGGTTGTGGACATCACTTAGCTCAGAAGAACATGGCCTGGAAAATACCCAATGGGGAAGGTTGTAGTCATGCTTTACTCTTTATCCCTGGCATCAGTTGCCCTCGTTTCATCTGTGGTGTGTATGAGTATATATACCTTAGGTTTCTCCAGCATGTGTTTGGCAGGAAAGAAGGCCTCCTCTTATTTTGAAGCCCCCCATGCAGAGATAATTAATACACACATTGGAGTAAAACAAAGCATATTTTCTAGAGAAAAATACCTCATGCTTTGAGAACTTTCCTGAGAAGTGTCAGAATTATTTTTGGGGAACCATGTTATACCAGGCCCTTTTGGAGGGGAACCCAAGGATAACTGGAAAACTAAAGATTTATTATTATTTCTGAATAAGTAACAGAAATTTACTTAATTGTGTTAATGGATTGGCATTTTTCTTGCATTGTTATTTATTTTACATGGCTAAAACTTTTTGAGTATAGAGCTTAAGTTGGGCATGGTAATAAATGTTGCACATGCATTAACTCATGTGATTTACGTAATAAACCTCAGAGGTAAGTGAAATCATTTCTCCTACTCTAGAGATAAGAAAACCAAAGTTTAAAGAAGGTTACAGAGGAACTCCAGAAAGTCCTACAGTTTTAGGTAGTGGAACTAAGACTTGAAATTGGGTCTGTCTGGCTCTGAAAATTATTTTCCTAAGAACTACCATATCTACCATACAACTACTGTCTCTCACATTGAAGTATCTGGAGTGACACCACTGGGATTCCAACTTTGGCTCCACCACTGATCAGCTAGATAGCACTGGATAAGATTCTTCAATCCTTTGTGCCTCCATTTCCTCATCTATAAAATTGGGAAATAATAAAGTGTAACCTATATGGTTGGTAAGAAGTATAAATATGTACAATGCACTTAGTTCAGTGTCTGGAATCAGTAAATGCTCAACAAATGGTAGCTATCTTAATTTTTATTCATTCAGCACAGCACTTGTTGAATGAAAGCAAATTGAGCACTTCAGGGAAGATAAATATGTGATGTCTGTATTCAGGGACCATATAGTCTAGGGGAAAAGAGAGAGATGTAATTAAAAATTCAGTACAAGGCAGACAATGATTTAAAGTTGAAAGAGAGGGAGAGAATCTCGAAAAAAGAGAGTACATGCAGTTGGAGTAATCCAAGATACTTTAACGAAAGAAAAAACATTGGGTCAAAAATGTGTGGGACAGCTTCAATTGCTGGGTATAGTTCGAGATACTGAAATCAAAGGAGAAAAATCTCACAGTCTAGTGGTGTTTTATATCCACCAATCAGATTATAAGATCATGAAGAGCTTCTTTGTTTCCTCCCAAAACATATGTGGAGGGTTTTCTTAGTGTTAATACTCAGATTACCAAAACAAATTAATTTGGTCACAGATGTGGCAGCACCCTGCACCCTTGCCTCCCACTCCATCCCAAGCCTCTGGCACCTCATTAGTCAACTGCATCTATGGGTATTTGAAACTAAAGAGAAGCTTGTAAGGATAAAGGCCCACATGGAAGATCAAAGAGATCCATATATTTGACATTGATTCTTAAGAGGTATGCCAGCAAAATGATTTGTCATACAAATATTTGTCATAAAATAATATATTTTTGAGTCATTATCAGTAGTTCTGGAAGATTTAGCAACTGTCTTTATTACTGCTTCTCCCATTCAGCCCTCTCTTAATTCCAGATTTATGTTTTCAGGTGGTTCACAGTTCACTTTGATATTTCACTCTAAGCTAAAGTGTTAAAATCTGAGTTGGTGATTTCTCTCCCTCAACTAGTTCCTGCTCCTCCTTTCTATGTCCATTAATGGTCCACAACTGTCCTCGTTCTTCAGAGTCTAAACAACACTGCCAATAGAAATATAATGTGAGCCATACATGTAACAAAATTTTCCAGTAGCCATTTTTTAAATTTTTAAAGAAACATGTTAAATTACTTTTTAAACATCATGTATAATCCAATACATTAAAAATACTATCATTTAACAGGTAAGCAATATAAAAATTAATGATATTTGCATTCTTTGATGAAAACGTCTTAGAAATCCAGTATATTTTACACTTAGAGTACACCTCAATTTAGACCAGCCAAGGTTCAAGTGCTCAATAGCTACATGTGGCCCGTGGCTACTATATTGGATAATGCAGGTCTAGACCTTAAGTTACCTTTCACTCTTTCTCTCTCGCACTCTATATCCAAACATTTGGCATGTCTCTTATAACTATCTTGTCATTTCCATTTACCACATTATTTCCTTATCTACTAAGCACCTTAAATAACACACAGGTACCCGATCCATTGTGTTTTCTTGTTCTAATCCATCAGATACACTACTGTGAGGCTAACCTTCCCAGTGTGCTACCATCAATGGCTCCCAATTACCTACCAAATGGCATTCAAATACCTCACCCTGGTGTTCAACACCCTCTACAAGATGTCCCTTAATCATTTCATAGCCTCCTTTTTCATGGTTCCCCTCCAAAACTCTGTCCTTCAGAAACCAGACTACAGGTTGTTCCTCACTTACTCCTACATTCCCAACTCTCCCTTTGCTCACTGACTACCCTTTCTGCCTATTAAAGTCTTACCCTTTCTTCAAAGTCGTTGTGGAATGCTACTTCTTCATTAACTCTTGACTGTTCTTCCTAACTAGATAGAATCTCTTCATCCTTTCATAGCACAGTCCTGTATTTCTCACGCAATTTAAGCAAATCTATTTCTTTTTTTAAAATTTTATATTATTTTTTTACAGCAGGTTCTTATTAGTTATCTATTTTATACATATTAGTGTATATAAGTCAATCCCAATCTCCCAGTTCATCACACCACCACCATCCCCGCCCCCTGCTTTCCCCCCTTGGTGTCCATACATTTGTTCCCTACATCTGTGTCTCTATTTCTGTCTTGCAAACTGGTTCATCTATACCATTTTTCTAGATTCCACATATATGCATTAATATATGATATGTTTCTCTTTCTTACTTACTTCACTCTGTATGACAGTCTCTAGGTCCATCCATGACTCCACAAATGACCCAATTTCGTTCCTTTTTATGGCTGAGTAATATTCCATTATATATATGTGCCACATCTTCTTTATCCATTCATCTGTTGATGGACATTTAGGTTGTTTCCATGACCTAGCTATTGTAAATAGTGCTGCAATGAACATTGGGGTGCATGTGTCTTTTTGAATTATTGTTTTCTCGGGGTATATGCCCAGTAGTGGGATTGCTGGGTCATATGGTAATTCTATTTTTAGTTTTTTAAGGAACCTCCATACAGTTCTCCATAGTGGCTGTATCAATTTACATTCCTACCAACAGTGCAAGAGGGTTCCCTTTTCTCCACATCCTCTCCAGCATTTGTTGTTTGTGGATTTTCTGATGTTGCCCATTCTAACTGGTGTGAGGTGATACCTCGTTGTGATTTTGATTTGCATTTCTCTAACGATTAATGATGTTGAGCATCTTTTCATGTTGTTTGTTAGCAATCGGTATATCTTCTTTGGAGAAAGGTCTGTTTAGGTGTTCTGCCCATTTTTGGATTGGGTTGTTTGTTTTTTTAATATTGAGCTGCATGAGCAGTTTATATATTTTGGAGATTAATCTTTTCTCCATTGATTCATCTGAAAATATCTTCTCCCATTCTGAGGGTTGGGTTTTAATCTTGTTTATAGTTTCCTTTGCTGTGCAAAAGCTTTTAAGTTTTATTAGGTCCCATTTGTTTATTTTTGTTTTTATTTCCATTACTCTAGGAGGTGAGTCATAAAAGATCTTCCTGTGATTTATATCCAAGAGTGTTCTTCCTATATTTTCCTCTAAGAGTTTTATAGTGTCCAGTCTTATCTTTAGGTCTTTAATCCATTTTGAGTTTATTTTTGTGTATGGTGTTAGGGAGTGTTCTAATTTCATTCTTTTACATGTAACTGTCCAGTTTTCCCAGCACCACTTATTGAAGAGACTGTCTTTTCCCCATTGTATACCTTTGTCTCCTTTGTCATAGATTAGTTGACCATAGGTGCGTGGGTTTATCTCTGGGCTTTCTATCCTGTTCCATTGATCTATATTTCTGTTTTTGTCCAGGACCATATTGTCATATTACTGTAGCTTTGTAGTATAGTCTGAAGTCAGGAAGTCTGATTCGTCCAGCTCTGTTTCTTTCCCTCCAGATTGCTTTGGCTATTTGGGGGGTTTGTGTCTCCATACAAATTTTAAGATTTTTTGTTCTAGTTCTGTAAAAATGCCATTGGTAATTTGACAGTGATTGGATTGAATCTGTAGATTGCTTTGGGTAGTATAGTCATTTTCACAATATTGATTCTTCCAATCCAAGAACATGATATATCTCTCCATCTGTTTGTGTTCTCTTTGATTTCTTTCATTGTGTCTTATAGTTTTCTGAGTACAGGTATTTTACCTCCTTAGGTAGGTTTATTCCTAGGTATTTTATTCTTTTTGTTGCAATGATGCATGGGATTGTTTCCTTAATTTCTCTTTCTAATATTTCATTGTTAGTGTATAGGAATGCAAGAGATTTCTGTGCATTAATTCTGTATCCTGCAATTTTACCAGATTCACTGATTAGCTCTAGTAGTTTCCTGGTAGCATATTTAGGATTATCTATATATAGAATCATGTCATCTGGAAACAGTGACAGTTTTATTTCTTCTTTTCCAGTTTGTATTCCTTTTATTTCTTTTTCTTCTGTGATTGCCATGGCTAGGACTTCCAAAACTATGTTGAATAAGAGTGGTAAGAGTGGACATCCTTGTCTTGTTCCTGATCTTAGAGGAAGTGCTTTCAGTTTTTCACCATTGAAAATGATGTTTTTTGTGGGTTTGTCATATATGGCCTTTATTATGTTGAGGTAGTTTCTCTCTGTGCCCACTTTCTGGAGAGTTTTTATCATACACCAGTGTTGAATTCTTTCAAAAGCTTTTTCTGCATTTATTGAGATGATCATATGGTTTTTATTCTTCAATTTGTTAATATGGTGTATCACATTGATTGATTTGCGTGTATTGAAGAATCCTTGCATCCCTCGGATAAATCCCACTTGATCATGGTGTATGATCCTTTTAATGTGTTGTTGGATTCTGTTAGCTAGTATTTTGTTGAGGATTTTTGCATCTATATTCATCAGTGATATTGGTCTGTAATTTTCTTTTTTTGTAGTATCTTTGTCTGCTTTTGGTATCAGGGTGATGGTGACCTCGTAAAATGAGTTTGGGAGTGTTCCTTCCTCTGCAATTTTTTGGGAAAGTTTGAGAAGGATGGGTGTTAGCTCTTCTCTAAATGTTTGATAGAATTCACCTGTGAAGTTGTCTGATCCTGGACTTCCGTTTGTTGGAAGATTTTTATTCACAGTTGCAATTTCATTACTTGTGATTGGTCTGTTCATATTTTCTATTTCTTCCTGGTTCAGTCTTGGAAGGTTATACCTTTCTAAAAATTTGTCCATTTCTTCCAGGTTGTCCATTTTATTGACATAGAGTTGCTTGTAGTAGTCTTTTAGGATGCTTTGTATTTCTGCAGTGTCCCTTGTAACTTCTCCTTTTTCATTTCTAATTTTATTGAGTCCTCTCCCTCTTTTTCTTAGTGAGTCTGGCTAAAGGTTTATCAATTTTGTTTATCTTCTCAAAGAACCAGATTTTAGTTTTATTGATCTTTGCTATTATTTTGTTTGTTTCTATTTCATTTATTTCTGCTCTGATATTTATGATTTCTTTCCTTCTACTAACTTTGGGTTTTGTTTCTTCTTCTTTCTCTAGTTCCTTTAGGTGTAAGGTTAGATTGTTTATTTCAGATGTTTCTTTTTTCTTGAGGTAGGATTGCATTGCTATAAACTTCCCTCTTAGAACTGCTTTTGTTGCATCGCATAGGTTTTGGATCCTTGTATTTTCAGTTCCATTTGTCTCTAGGTATTTTTTGATTTCCTCTTTGATTTCTTCAGTAATCTCTTGGTTATTTATTAATGTATTGTTTAGCTTCCATGTGTTTGTGTTTTTTACGTATTTTTCCCTGTAATTTATTTCTAATCTCATAGCATTGTGGTCAGAAAAGATGCTTGATATGATTTCAGTTTTCTTAAATTTACTGAGGCTTGGTTTGTCACCCAAGATGTCATCTATCCTGGAGAATGTTCTGTCTGCACTTGAGAAGAAAGTGTAATCTGCTGTTTTTGGATGGAATGTCCTATAAATATCAATTAAATCTATTTGGTCTATTGTGTCATTTAAAGCTTCTGTTTCCTTATTAATTTTCTGTCTGGATGATCTGTCCATTGTGTAAGTGAGGTGTTAAATTCCCCCACTGTTATTGTGTCACTGTCGATTTCCTCTTTTATACTGTTAGCATTTGCCTTATGTATTGCAGTGCTCCTACATTGGGTGCATATATATTTATAATTGTTATATCTTCTTCTTGGATTGATCCCTTGATCATTATGTAGTGTCCTTCCTTTGTCTTGTTACATTATTTTAAAGTCTATTTTATCTGATATGAGTATTGCTACTCCAGCTTTCTTTTCATTTCCATTTGTATGGAATATCTTTTTCCATCCCCTCACTTTCAGTCTGTATGTGTCCCTATGTCTGAAGTGGGTCTCTTGTGGACAGCATATATATGGATCTTGTTCTTGTATCCATTCAGCTAGCCTGTGTCTTTTGGTTGGAGCATTTAATCAGTTCACATTTAAGGTAATTATCGTTATGTATGTTCTTATTACCATTTTCTTAATTGTTTGGGGGTTTGTTTTTGTAGGTCCTTTTCTTCTCTTGTGTTTCCCACTTAAAGAAGTTCCTTTAGCATTTGTTGTAGAGCTGGTTTGGTGGTGCTGAATTCTCTTAGCTTTTGCTTGCCTGTAAAGCTTTTGATTTCTCCATCGAATCTGAATGAGATCCTTGCCACGTAGGGTAATCTCGGTTGTAGGTACTTCCCTTTCATCACTTTAAATATATCATGCCACTCCCTTCTGGCTTGTAGAGTTTCTGCTGAGAAATCAGCTGTTAACCTTATGGGAGTTCCCTTGTATGTTATTTGTCTTTTTTCCCTTGTTGCTTTTAATCATTTTTTTTTTTTTTTTTTTTTTTTTTTTTTTTTAGCGGTACGCGGGCCTCTCACCGTTGTGGCCTCTCCCGTCGCCGAGCACAGGCTCCGGACGCGCAGGCTCAGCGGCCATGGCCCACGGGCCCAGCAGCTCCACGGCATGTGGGATCCTCCCAGACCGGGGCACGAACCCGCGTCCCCTGCATCGGCAGGCGGACTCTCAACCACTGCGCCACCAGGGGAGCCCCACTTTTAATCATTTTTGTCTTTAATTTTTGTCAGTTTGATTACTATGTGTCTCGGTGTGTTTCTTCTTGGGATTATCCTGCCTGTGACTCTGCACTTCCTAGACTTTGGTGGCTATTTCCTTTCCCACGTTAGGGAAGTTTTCAACTATAATCTCTTCAAATATTTTCTCGGGTCCTTTTCTCTCTCTCTTCTCCTTCTGGGACCCCTATAATGCAAATGTTGGTATGTTTAATGTTGTCCCAGAGGTCTCTTAGGCTGTCTTCATTTCTTTTCATTCTTTTTTCTTTATTCTGTTCCACAGCAGTGAATTCCACCATTGTTTCTCCCAGGTCACATATGTGTTCTGCCTCAGTTATCCTGCTATTGATTCCATCTAGTATATTTTTCATTTCAGTTAGTGTATTGTTCATTTCTGTTTGTTTGTTCTTTAATTCTTCTAGGTGTTTGTTAAACATTTCTTGCATCTTCTCGATCTTTGCCTCCATTTTTTTCCCAAGGTCCTGGATCATCTTCCTTATCATTATTCTGAATTCTTTTTCTGGAAGGTTGCCTATCTCCATTTCATTTAGTTGTTTTTCTGGGGTTTTATCTTGTTCCTTCATCTGGTACATAGGCCTCTGCCTTTTCATTTTGTCCATCTTTCTGCGAATGTGGTTTTTGTTCCACAGGCTGCAGGATTGTCATTCTTGTTTCTGCTCACTGCCCTCCAAAAATCTATTTCAATTTAGAATCTTATTATATTTTTCTCTGTGTCTGGTATTTTTGCCTTAAGAATCTTTGCCATAGACATCTTTGCCACAAGCACTTTTACCACAAGTATTTTCTCTGCACAACTAATTGGTTCCAAGGTAATTTTGTCATAAAAGATTAAAAGTAAAAAATAAAAGAGGGACATTAAAAAGGACGTAATGAAAAATGAGAAGTGAATAACATAATTAAAAAGACCTTACTGAGAAATACAAAATATTGGAATATGTTTAAAATGTCTATAAACTCATGGCAATACCATATAAATAACTGATTTTATTTTGTGGGTTTTACCCAAACACTTGTCTTCCAAGTCTTTCCTTCATAGTATTTTATACTTTTATTTATTCATTTTTTTATCTATTCATTTTTAATATTTGTGTATTTATTTATGTATTTACTTGGATTACTGATTTGTCTCCTTGTTGGTATCACATTTTTTCTTTTTTGCTAAAATTTCTTCCTTCATTAAGAGAGGTATCAATTTCCAAATACTATGATGTATATTTGTAAACTAAATTTTGGACTGCATTGTGAAAGTCTTCTCACTCTTGTTTGTTCTTAATATATTGTAACATGTCCATTGACAGAAATTCCATAGTTCAGTGGGAACTATATGTTCAACTCTGAGCCTTCGAGGTCCCCAGCATCAGCCTCTTTCTCCTCCAATGTAGTGTGTTTCAAAATAAGAAATGAACTCCTGGGGCAAATCATCATCATCTGTCATGATTTTGTATATGTCAAAACAAACTTCTAACCAGTTATTTTGTCTTGTATGGCAAAATTGCCTTATGGACAATTACTTATGCAGAGAAAATTTATGTTGCAAAAATGCTGCAGCAAAGATGTCTATGGCAAAGAAGCTTACAGTGAAAGTAACTGGAACCATTTTTTCTTATCCTTCCTATAGTGTAGCCTGTGGACCAGGATAGTATCTTTAAAATCCCACCATCCCAGGCAGCACTCAACTGGTTCCATGAACCTATAAATAGACAGCTAAAAAGAAGCAAATCTCTGAGAGCCATGGTGGAAGTAAGCAAAAGTGTGGGAAACAAAGTATTTTATTGAACTATAGTTGATTTACATTATTAGTTTCAGGTGTACAACATAGTGATTCAATACTGATTTTTATAGATTATATTCCATTTAAAGTTATTATAAATTATTGGTGATATGCCCTGTGCTGTACAATACATCTTTGTAGTAGTTTATTTTATACATAGTAGCTTTTACCTTTTAATACCATACCCCTATCTTGCCTCATATTTCTTCCCACTCTCTGCTGGTAACTAATAGTTTGATCTCTATACCTGTGAGTCTCTTTCTACTTTGTTATATTCACTCATTTGTTTTATTTTTTAAATTCCACATATAAGTGATTACATACAATATTTGTCTTTCTTGTCTGACTTATTTCCCTAAGACTGATACCCTCTAGGTCCATCCATGTTGCTGCAAATGGCAAAATTTTGTTCTTTTTTATGGCTGAGTAGTATTCCATTGTGTGTGTGTGTGTGTGTGTGTGTGTGTGTGTGTGTGTGTGTTATAAAAGAAGTGGTGAATATATATATATATATATTCACCACTTTATCCATTCATGTGTTTATGGACACTAAGGTTGCATCCATATCTTAGCTGTTGTAAATAATACTGCTATGGATATTGGGGTCCATGTATTTTTTTGAATTTGTGTTGTTGTTTTCTTCAGACATATGCCCAAGAGTGGAACTGCTGGATCATATGGTAGTTCTATTTTTAGTTTTCTATAGAAAACAGTATGGAAACTCCATACTGTTTTCTATAGTGGCTGCACCAATTTACATTCCCACAACAGTCTACAAGGGTTCCCTTTTCTCCATATACTCAGCAACATTGGTTATTTGTGGCCTTTTTGATGATAGCCATTCTGACGGGTGTGAGGTGATATCTCATTGTGGTTTTGATTTGCATTTCTCTACTAATGAGCATCTTTTCATTTGCCTGTTGGCTATCTGTATATCTTCCTTGGAAAAAAATGTCTATTCTGGTCTTCTGCCCATTTTTAAATCAGGTTGTTTGTTTTTTGATATTGAGTTGTATGAGCTGTTTATATAGTGTGGGTATTAACCCCTTATCAGTCATTTCACTTGCAAGTATTTTCTCCCATTCAGTAGGCTGTCTTTACATTGGTTTGTCAATGGTTTCCTTTGCTGTGAAAAAGCTTTTAAGTTTTATTAGGTCCCATTTGTTTAATTTTACTTTTGTTTCCTTTGCCTTAGGAGACAGATCCTAAAAAACATATTGCTACAACTTATGTCAGAGTGTTTTGCCTAAGTTTTCTTCTAGGAGTTTTATGGTTTCCAGTCTTACATTTAGGTCCTTAATCCATTTTGAGTTTTTTTTATATATGGTGTGAGAAATTTTTCTAATTTCATTCTTTTACATGTAGAGCTGTTCAGTTTACCCAGAAACACTTATTGAAGAGACTGTCTTTTCCCCATTGATTATTCTTGCCTCCTTTATCATAGATTGATTGACCATAAGTGCATGGGTTTACTTCTAGGCTCTCTATTCTGCTCCATTGATCCATGTGCCTGTTTCTGTGCCAGTACCATACAATTTTGATGAATGTAGCCTTTTTATATAGTCTGAAGTGAAGGACCATGATACCTCCAGCTCTGTTCTTCTTTCTAAAGATTGCTTTGGCTATTCGGGGTCTTTTGTGATTCCATACAAATTTTATGATTATTTCTTCTAGATCTGTGAAAAATGTCATGGATGTTTTGATAGGAATTGCATAAAATTTGCAGATTGCTTTAAGTAGTACAGGCTTTTTTTTCATGTAATAAAATGTGATATACTTATTTCTCAAACAGTTAGACAGTGATAAGGGACAAGGACGATAGAGTTCATTTGTAACTGCTGCTTTGTTTACAGTGGGTGAAAAAAAAATTGCTTCCCAAAGCAAGCTCAGTACTTTTTAAAACACGTACATTTAAATCTGTTTTTTAACCAATATATTACTTGAGAGCATCATCAATCTAAAGCAGATATTGGACCTATATGAGAACCACTGAGAAAGAGGCTTGCTTTAAAATATTAAATATTACTATTGGAACTTTGCTGAATCTCATGGACAATTATAAAGGTGCCATTAAATTGAAAAGGAAAGTAAACGTATATCTTACAACAGTAAGATATACAGTAAAGCCCCAATGTTAGTTTTTATTAAGGTTAAAACATTCTTCCCACGAAATAGAAGATTGTTAAGAAGATTTTTAGGTAAGATGTATAGACATTTTAACACTATTAATTCTTCCAATCCATGGACATGGGATATTTTTCCATTTATTTGTATCCTATTCAATTTCCTTCATGAATGTCTTACAGGTTTCAGAGTACAAGTCTTTCACTCACTTGGTTAAATTTATTCCTAGGTATTTTATTCTATTTGATGCAATTGTAAATGGGCTTGTTTCCTTGAATTCTCTTTCTGATAGTTCATTCATTATTAGTGCACAGAAAAGCATGAGATTTCTGTATATTAATCTTGTATCCTGCAACTTTATTGAATTATTTGTTAGTTCTAATTGTTTTTTGGTGGAGACTTTTAGGGTTTTCTATATTTAGTATCATCATCTGCAAATAGTGACAGTTTTAATATTTCCCTTCCAATTTGGATGCCTTTCTTTTTTTTTTATTTCTTGTCTGATTACTGTGGCTAGGACTTCCAATAGTACATTAAGCCGAACTGTCAAGAATGAGCATTCTTACCTTGTTCCTGATTTTAGAGGAAGAGCTTTCAGCTTTTCATTGTTGAGTATGATGTTAGCAAGTTTGTCATAAATGGCCTTTATTATTTTGAGATATGTTCCCTCTATACAAACTTTGGTGAGAGTTTTTATCATGAATGGATCTTGAATTTTGTCAAATGTTTTCCTGCATCTATTGAAACGACCATGTGATTTTTCTCCTTCCTTTTGTTAATGTGGTATATCACATTGATTGATTTGTGGATATTGAACCATTCTTGTACCCGTGGAATAAATCCCACTTGGTAATGGTGTATGACCCTCTTAACGTATTGTTGGATTCGCTTTGCTAGTATTTTATTTTGGATTTTTGCACCTATGTTCATCAGAGATATTGGCTTATAATTTTCTTTTTTTATTAAATCTTTGTCTGGTATGGGAATCAGGGTAATGGTGCCTTTGTAGGATGAATCTGCTAGTGTTCCCTTCTCTTCAATTTTGGAAGGACAGTTTGAGAAGGATAGGTATTAGCTCTTCTTTATATGTTTGGTAGAATTTTCCTGTTAATCCATCTGGTCATGGATTTTTCTTTGCTGAAAGTTTTTTTTTGGTTTTGTTTTTTTTTTTTGCTTTTTACAAATTCAATTTCACTACTAGTGATTGGTCTGTTCAGTTTGTCTAGTTCTTCCTGCTTGAGTCTTGGAAGATTGCATCTTTCTAGAAATTTATCCATTTCTTCTAGGTTGTCCAATCTGTTGGCATAAAACTGTAACATTCTCTTATGATTTTTTAAATCTTTGCGATATTGATCGTTATTTCTCCTCTTTCATTTCTTATTTTGTTTATTGGATCCTCTCTCTTTTTTTCTTGTTGAGCCTGGTTAAAACTTTTGTTTATCTTCTGAAAAAAACAGCTCTTTGTTTTATTGATCTTTTTACTATTATTTCTTTGGTCTCTATTTTATTTATTTTCTCTCTGATCTTTATTATTTCCTTCCTTCTGCTGACTTTGGGCTTTGTTTGTTCTTCTTTTTCTGATTTCTTTAGATGGTAGGTTAGGTTGTTTATTTGAGATTTTTCTTGTTTCTTGAGGTAGAACTGTATTGCTATAAACTTCCTTCTTTGAACTGCTTTTGCTGCATCCCAAAATTGTTTTTGGAAAAATTATTTTTATTTTCATTTGTCTCATGGTATTTTCTGATTTCCTCTTTTATTTCTTCCCTGACCCATTGGTTTTTTAATAGTATGTTTTTAGTCTCCATGTGTTTGTGTTTTTCCCACTGTTCTTCCTGCAATTGATTTCTAGTTTCATATTGTTGCATTTGGAAAAAATGCTTGATATAATTTCTATCCTCTTAAATTTGTTGAGACTTGTTTTGTGGCCTAGCATGTAATCTATTCTGGAGAACATTCCATTTGCACTTGAAAAGAATGTGTGTCTGCTGTATTTGGATGGAATATCCTGTCGATATCTATTAAGTTCAACTGGTTTAATGTGTTACTTAAGACCACTGTTTCCATACTGATTTTCTGTCTGGATGATCTGTCCATTGATGTAAGTGGGGTGTTAACATCTCTTATAATTATATGTAATGTCAATTGCTCCTTTTATGTCCATTAAAATTTGCTTTATATATTTAGATGCTCCTATATTAGGTACATATATGTTAACAGTGTTATATCCTTTTCTTGTATTTATCCCTTTGTCACTATATAATGCCCTTCTCTGTCTTTTGTTATAGACTTTGTTTTAAAGACTATTTTATCTGAATGAGTATTGCTATCTATCAGCTTTCTTGTCATTTCTATTTGCATAAAATATCTTTTTCCATTCCCTCACTTTCAGTGTGTGTATGTTTTTAGATTGAAGTGTCTTGTAAGCACCATATAGCTAGGTCTTTTTATTAATCCAATCACCCTGTATCTTTTGACTGGAGCATTCCATTCATTGATATTTAAAGTGATTATTGATAGCTATGTATTGATACTTATTGCCATTTTGTTACTTTTTTTCTGGTTGGTTTTGTAGTTCCCTGTTTTTTCTTCTTTGTTCAGTCTCTTCCACTGTTGTTTGATGATTTTCTTTAGTGGTATGCTTGTGTTCCTTTTTCTCTAGTTTTTGTGTATCTATTGTAGGTTTTGATTTGTGGTTACCATGGGGCCCATATATGTTGACCTATAACTATATATTCTTGTTTTGAACTAATAATAATTTAACTTCAAACACATTCTAAAAGATCTACATTTGTTTACTCCCTTATCCCATGTTTTGTGTTTTTGATGTCATGTTTTACCTCTTCATGTTTATCCCTTCACTGTTTATTATAGTTATAGTTGATTTTACAATTTTTTTGTCTTTTAATCTTTGCACTAGCTTATGTAAGTGGTTGAGCCACAGTCTTTACTATATATTTGCCTTTACTAGTGGGATTTTTCCTTTCCTATGGATTCTTACTTCTTCTTGTAGCCTTTTCTTTTCTACTTAGAGAAGATCATTTAACATTTCTTTGAGGGTAGGTTTAGCATTGATGGACTTGCTTATTTTTTTGCTTGTCTAAGAAGTACTTTAACTCTCCTTCAATTCTAAATGAAGAGCTTGGCCAAGATGGCAGAGTAGGGAGACCCTGAGCTTAACTCCTCTCATGGGCAAACCAAAATTACAACTATTTACAGAGCAACTATTGATCAAAAAGACCAGAATGTAGCAGAAAAGACCTTCTACAATTAAAGATTTAAAGAAGGAACCACAGTGAGACAGATAGGAGGGACAGAGTTGTGGTATAGTCAAGACCCATATCCCCAGGTGCATGATCAACAAACAGAAGAATAATTACAACTGCAGAGGCTTTCCACAAGGAGCAATGGGTCTGAGCCACACTCTGGACTCCCTGGCCTGGGGGTCCTATACCAAGAAGATGAGCCCCAGAACATTTGGTTTTGAGGGCCAGTGAGGCTTACTTTCAGGAGACCCAGAGGGCTGTGGGAAATGGAGATTCCATTCTTAAAGGGAGCACACAAAATCTCACAGACTCTGGGACCAAGGGCAGAGGTAGTAATTTGAAAGGAACCTAGGCCAAACTTACCTGCTAATCTTGGAGAGTATCCTGGAGATGCAAGAAGCAACTGGAGCTCACCTTGGGGACATAAGACACTGAGAGCAATCATTTTGGTGAGCTCATCCTACCACATGAACACCAGTTCTGGCAAATGCCATCTTGGAATCTTCCCTCTAGCTCTTTAGCACGGGACCTGACATCACCGACCAGCTTGTCGGCACCAGTACTGGGATGCCTCAGGCCAAGCAACTAGCCAGGCAGAGTTGCAGCCCCATCCACCAGCAGGTAGGCTGCCTTAAGACCTCCTGATCTCACAGCCACCCCAGGACAGGGCCCTGTCCACCAGAGGGCCCAAGATCTGGCCCCACACACCAGTACACAGGCACTAGCCCCAGGACCCCTAGAACCCTGCAGCCAGAGCCGCCAGTACACAACTCTGCCCTCCAGTGGGCAGGTACCAGCCTCAGGAGCCCCCTGAGGTCCTGAGGGGGGCCCACCAACCAACCCACACACCAACTCTGGGACTCCCAGGTCCCTGCAGCCAGAGACCCTGGGACCTGGCTCCACCCACCAGTGAGCCAGCAGTATTTCCAGGAAAAAGACTATAACAAGAGGCAAAGAAGGATATTACCTAATGATCAAGGGATCGATCCAAGAAGAAGATATGCATGGGTCAGGGCATGGACTGTGGCAGCCCCAGCCCCAGTCAGAGTTCCAGACCACTTTGAAGGTACCAGCAAGGAAAGCAACTTTCTAAGAATAGCTTTTCATTTTTCAGGCAACAAGAAATACCCAAAAGGCAAAATATGCAATGTGATAAGTTTTTCCAGTAAATTTTAACTGGGAAGTCAAGATTTAAAGTCAACACTTAGCCTATAAACTTTCTTTTGAGGATGTGTGTTATAGGCGGAGTTGTCTTGAAAAGTACTGGATATTAGAGAAAGGGCTGTAACCATTACTGAAGTGTTGTCATACTATAATTCAGATATAAAATGTAAGCTTCTTCACCATGTCTGAGAGCATTTTTCCAACACTGTCATTGATTATGGCTGAGGATATCACCTGCATTCTCCCAGGTAATGTCAAACTCTTACGGACCATTACTGAGTCTTTGTTCCAGAGTAATAGGACTCAAGTTTATAAAGCAGTGGGCCAGTAGTATGCAAAGAAATCTATGAGTTTCTTTAGATGAAACCCAACCAGTGAAAATAAATTAATTGTGAAGTACAGAAGTGAGAGTAGCAATCAGTTCAGCCATCTGCCTCATTCCCACAAAGCAAATTCAAAGAAGGAAAAACAACAACTCTAAGTCTTGGACCCATGCCCAGGGCCCTTTTCCTCTAAATATGGAAGTAGGTATTTAAGTCCCTGGTGCATTTGTACCCGCGGTCCAGGTTGTTTCTGTGGTTCTGCCTCCCACATGTGCCTGCTTCTTATGCCCAGGCAGAAAGCTCTCTCTGTACTGACTGCATCGATTGAATTCCATTCACTTATGCAGGGATCCAGGAAAGTGGAAGTAATGCAAACCAGAGACAATGAACTACTTAGTGTTGGAGACTTTTCCCAGTTCCTAATAGCCTATCAACTATAGCAGAATGAAGAGTTTTTAGAGTTGGCTTATTTTGAAAGCTAAATAGAGACAACAGTCACTGGTTTATTTAGATCTCCTGATTAATATCAACAGTGAAAACTTCCTTGGAGAGTTTGACATGAGAAGGAGTTTAGCCTACATGTGTTTTTTAAAAAATAGGGCAATCAGGATAAGGTTCCATTGTAAGGAGACATTTCCCTATTCACAGTAATCACAAGCAGTAAGGCCTAGCCCTGGCTGGTACCGGTTTCCATGGTGACACCTCAAGATTGACACTTGAGCCGCTGCTGCCTCTGATGGCAAGATGATCTGCCTTAAGGGGTCCTCCGTTGTCATCTTGGGCTGAAGCTGGCTAGTGACCCGTGGAAATGGCTCTCTGAAACACCTTGGAAAAGGCTTTCCCAGAAGAAAGACTGGACTTCCTGCCAATGAGGTCAAGTGAGGGTGAAGTCGTTTTAATTTGATAATTAAAAAATGGTGACCTAGTTTGCATCACAGATTGATTTTAAGAAACTGAGTATGAGACATACTGATAAAACTTCTGTGTTTGGCTCCCTCATAAACTATAGAAATGCTGTGATCATAGTCAGTCAAAGTGGAGCTATATTCTACTTGTACATATGAACTAATCATTTATTTGATATATCTTCTTTTACCTTGAGAGGAGTAATGGTAATTCAACATAACTTGTGTTTACACGGCACTGTTTACAAACATTTCTAATTATAAAATCCATGAGGCAACAGCAAAAATACCTTCCAGAGCAGTGAACGTTTGGGGGTGGCCCTCACCCTGTGGAACATATTTAATTCAGCAGACTCGTATCAAACAATTTTAAGGACACTGCCGCAGTATGAAGGAATGACTGTGATGATTTAACCAAGGCTTTATAAAGATCTGTCCTGGTAGAACTTGCCATGACTATTAATTAATTTCACTGATAGCAATCAGGTCACAAATAGAGGGCCTGGCCAGTGCTGGGGTGGAATGAGGTGGGGAAGTAATGTCGGGGAAATGGGAACAAAGAAAAAATGATCATCAAATCCTTTTGTGTGTGTGTGTGTGTGTGTGGTGGGTCTTTTTTCGAGGTTAAAACTTGGTTGTCTTTACTACTATCAACTCAACAACACTACTGTATTTATGTTTCACAATGTGGCTTCAAATTCTTATGTAGATTCCAGGCTTCTGGAGAGAAGTACCCTGGAGTATCCACCCTTCTTTTACTTCTAATAATAATAGATTTTAAAAAGCCTATCCCCCTGTAACCTGTGATTTCTTGGTGTGTGTGTGCGTGTGTGTGTGCATGTGCGTGTGCGTGTGTGTGTGCGTGTGCGTGTGTGTGTGTGTGTGTGTTCCTTAAACCTTTGAATAGGAAAGAAAATCATAAACACCTGCTTTGGGGCTCAAAAATAGAGCACAAATGGAAAAAATGCATTTATTTACAAAAAGAAAAACTAAGAGTCACTTGGACAACAAGATTTATTACCACAGAATACATACTAGGCAGTGTCCAAGGCACTTATATAACATATAAGGTTGTTTTTTGTTTTTTGTTTTACTTCCAGAGACCAATTGGCTCTTTATTTTACCATCTTAGGTGTGTTCATCCGTATGTGTTTAAGTTTCCACTAACACATACATGAAAGTCTCTGTAATTTATATGGGTTAGTTGTTCCTGGATTGCTCAACTAACTATAAAATTAATCAAGATTTTGTCTTGCTGGATACACACAGAAAAATGTTTATTTGGAAATACCTTATACTTGGGTATTGATGTCCCACATAAGTCAATGGATTATAGGGGGTTTCATAATCACTGGCTTGCAAAATTGATAATAAACACCATTTCCTACTAGAAAGAGAAGGAATCTATTTTCCTCGTGTGAGCCACCTGCCCTTTGCCTAACAAATCTATGAAGGACCATTGAGTACCTCTGCTGTTCTATGGGTAGAAAAATTATCTTTGACTCTGAGATTTATGATCTTATATTTGAAAAAGACCTAAATTGAGTGAGTTCTGTCAAGTGTTCTCATGACTCATGCTACCTCAAAAACATTTCAGGGTCAATTTTAGTGAAAAAAAAAAAATCCACCTAGAGATTGGAAATGTCTTAGAAATACTTCAGTACAATTTGTGTTGAAAATAAACTATTGAAAGATATAAAACCGTACGCCTTTAAAATGAGACCTCTGGAAGTGAGGGACATAAAGCAAATGCCAAAGTTCATGATCCCCCCGCCCCTACTTAATAAAGGCACCTATATTTCACCAGAAATAAAATTTTATTAGTAACATGTCAAATGTGTTTTAAAATACAGTGACCTTTCTTCTTCCTCTCAGCTTAAAAAACAATCCAATAAAAACTCTAAATCATGACCCAAATATTTTTAAATGTGAAAAAGACACATTTTAGATTATGTAACACATATACATTTTCCCAAATAAACGTTGTAGAACACTATCTGCTTGGTATTTGGGTACGTTCCCACAAAACTAAGTTCCTGCTTTTCTCCTTTCGTTAATGGTTTGTGACAAATTTATGACACTATATTTCACAATAGCTATACCAATAATTTATGACCAAAGGAGAGCCTGACAAAAATCACTTGGCATGCTCAAATCGACAGTTTATCTGACTTCCTCATTTACACCAATCCTCCACCCCTCACTCAGACACCGGCAACAAAAGAGAAACAGAAAGTCCATAGCAAAGGAAGGATCTCTCATGGAACAAAGCTCAAGAAAGAGTTCAGGCAAGAAGACGAAATTCTAAGTACCATTTTTCAGCTCAGGCTTTCCAAATTCTTCAGCCCATGCAGACACCCATAAATCTGAATTTAACATAGAGGGTTTTTATAAGACTCTCTCAAATTTAGTCAAGCAAGAAATTGCCAAATTCATGTTAACTGCGAATAAAATTTCACCTTTAATGTTACCAAATGAAGCTCCCTTATCTGGGTATAATCAAGGGGGAAAAAATCAGGAGAAGAAATTTACCGTGTCGCTTCCTGACTGATTAAGAATGGTACATGACTACATCCTTGATCCCTTTCTGCACTTGACGTAGATAAAATATATAAATCATTTTCTAGATATTTTACTTTATAAAATATTGTAATATTTGTGACCAATTTGGAAAACCAGCTTATGATACTTACTTGTTGCTTTTCATTTCTTTAAAGAAAAACATTGCTATGGAAAACAGACGTGAATGCATATGCTTTGAACCAGTGGAAGAGCAACACCCACATCACCTAGGAAACTTGAGAAATGCAGACTCTCAGACCCCACCCCAGAACTACTTAAAAGGGTTTGTATTCTAACTTCATATCCAGTGACTTATATGCAAAAGAAGGTTTAAGTGCTAATGTAGAGGAATGTTCTTTATCTACCCAACTATAGAATAATTCTTGTGGAAAGTTAGAAACTTAATAGGGAAATATCATCCAAAGGGTTCAACCATGAATGTAACAACAACTTTCAGAAATGATCCATTTAATAAGGAAATAAAAATTCGGAGACATGTCACACTGCTGATGTATAGTAATGAAGTTTGAGAATGGGAAAAAAGAACATAAATTTAAATTCCAAATATTATATAAATACTCATGAACTGCTTGAATTAATTACACATGATCTTCCATTGTTTCCAACCTAAGGTATTTTCTTTAGCAAAACATGTAGAACTGATAACCTTTCACTGAACTCTAGAAACATAAAGATTACCTTAGTAGACAATTATTTTATGACGATGTAGAGTAGTTTTTAAAAGAATTGTATCAAGAAACTGAGATGAATTCTAGTTTGATACACTCTGGAAACCTTTCCCAAGGGAGTTCAACCAGTACTGCAAATTGTTGCTTTTTTCCAGGTAAAATATTTTTGAGCAAATCAGTATCAATGATGGAAGAAAGGAAAGGCAATAAAGAATTAGAACCATAACCTCCACTTTCAGCAAACTGCAAAGACAGGGGCTGTGACTCAGAGAGGAAGCCAGTGGAGAGAAGGAGCATGGTGCCAGTAGCTGATGTTAAGAAATCCAGAGGTTCATTTTAGCAATTCAGCAACACAAGGCAAATTAAAGGAAGCTGCCCTTCTAACCTTGAGCACACTATATTCAACTCTCAGGCTGTGATCTCCTGATTTTGCTTCTCCTTCAAGGATCTCCTTGACATTGATATTAACCTGATTTGCCCTGTAAAAGAAACTCACAGCTAGAGAGGTTGGGGAGGAGAAATTGTTCTGTACTTGCACTTGTCTCCCTACCTCCTCCTATACCCCAGGTGAAGCTAAGGCCAGCGACACTTCCCTTCTGCAGCACTGGTTTTCCATCATGCTTCCAAATATAAAATACACTGCAAAGCAGAATGTACTCTCCTTTTGCTCTAAAATCTAGGTCAGTAGACATTCTCTTCCCCTGTGCATCTTCTTAGCTGCAAACACCTTTGGAGATACACGTCTGATAACCATCACACAGTTTGGAAGAGAGAAATTCAGGTGCTACTCCCAGTAAAGAATTCTTACATTAAAAAAAACCCCAAACATCTCCGAGTTCCTCCCTTATCAATGAACTGCTTGGACAAAAGAACTGTGCATCGTTCACCTATGTATCCCCAACCCTGGCACAGTGCCCGGCTCATAGCAGTTGCTCAATAAACAGTGGGGAATGGCACTTATTTCCAAGTCCTCTAGCACTGAGTTTATTAAATCTTGGGATGTACACTGAAATCTGATCATGTGTTTGAGCTTAACCACATGTACACAGGCTCACAATTTAGTTTTTCTTCCAACTTAATTTCTGTTTTTTCTTTTCTCCTCTACCCAAGAAGTTCCATTTCAGGGATATTTCACAGTAGTACCACATTTCAAATAATACATATGCTGAATAGAATCTAGTCTTATGCATCCTTGGTGAATGTAAGAAAACATCAATACATTGTGGAAATTTGGATTTGGGATCTACAGCAGACACAGGAAAGAACAATTGAGTACAGCAAGCAACCACCCACCCCCGACAGGAAACAACTTTTGCTTTCACTTACTAATTCTTTTCCTTATTTCCCTATCCCCTCCTGTTTTCTTCCTTTTACCCTCATTTTTCCTCTCTGTTTCATTTTCTTATTCTTTATCAGGTCTTTAGGCTGTCTGGGCACCCAGAAGATTGATCAACATTACCAAAGGCACTCAGATTTCCTATTCTATCTTTCTTACATTAAGCATGGCTCTTGTCACCAAAGAAAGGATGTCAAGGTTCTAAAAAAGTTGTCACTGTTCTCTTACCTTTGCATCTCCCATAATAGATCATGCAGGATGGCGTCAGCAGAGCAGGTCTGAATAGGGTCTCCCTGTATATCAGGTTGCCATGGTAAAATGACAGTAATCTTATTGGTTAACTCAGACAAGTTAACACAGTTTAAATACAAATTAGTATTTTTTTAATAAGTCAAGATGACATTAGTCAACTCCTTGTCTATGAATTGTTTATTGGAAAAGAAATTAAATGTTCTAAAAGATATTTTCTAAATAACCTGTTTTGAAATCAACACATATTTCTTAAAAAAAAAAAAGCATATTCACAAATACCACTGGTTTCTAAGACAGTTCCTTCTCTACATATGAATGTAAGATTCAGAGAGTTCAGTTAATGATGTCACCAAATAAAACAGACTTTATGTCTGTTATGGGTTCATTGTCCAAGAGTTCCTGCTTTAACATTTCTGACTACAGTAAATATTACAATTTTACACTTTCTTGGAAACTTTTCTCTCCTTCTCTTTTCTCTCCCAAAGTATACACATTTCTGTCCTCAAACAATTTCAATATGTGGTATATTTGTAAGTCATACCTCTTAGCACGGGCATGTTTTCTTGTAGACACTGTCCTAAACGAAGCCAAACGTTCCTTTTGGTAAAAAGTTTTAAACTATTAGAGAGCTAATTCTATCTTTCAAAGTACATAATAATTATCCTATCAAATTCGGAGTATATTCAATTAATATTCCCATTGTTTAAGAAATCTACATTTTAATAAACACATTCTGAGGAATAAGGTGTGGTATAAGCAGTGAAATAAAGTTTTTGAACTTAGGTGACAAATTTTGCCCTTAAATTATTTTTAAAATATTTATATTTGTACCGCAAAGCTATCTCACCATTCACACTAAATTGCCTTAAAAACTAGTCTCGACTTCCCTGGTGGCGCAGTGGTTAAGAATCCGCCTGCCAATACAGGGGATACGGGTTCGAGCCCTGGTCCAGGAAGATCCCACATGCCGCGGAGCAGCTAAGCCCGTGCGCCACAACTACTGAGCCTGCGCTCTACAGCCCACGAGCTACAACTACCGAAGCCCATGTGCCTAGAACCCGTGCTCCGCAACAAGAGAAGCCACCGCAATGAGAAGCCTGCGCACCACAACGAAGAATAGTCCCCACTCCCCGCAACTAGAGAAAGCCCGCGTGCACCAACAAAGACTCAACGCAGCCAAAAATAAAAATAAATAAATGTATATAAAAAAATTACCTTCAATTATAATTTTCCAATTTGTTCTAAAGCATTTTTTCCTAATTCTGATTGAGCAATTAAATAGAAACCCAATACTTTTATCAATTATATATCTATGTGGTCTTTAACAATGCATGCTAATTAGGGCACCAATATTCTTTATACCGAAAGCATCCATGTTAATCACCCCGATGATTCATTAGAGGGAGCAAGTAGTGAATCAAAACTAAAAACAAAATTCTCTTTAAGAGATAAAGGCCTTCTTGTTTACAAGATGGCATCCAATGAGGGAAGATACAATGTTGACAAGTCACCATATTTAGATTTGCAAAAACATATGATCACTGAAGGCCCAAGCCGTGCCCTTGACTATCGTTATTATGTATGTATAAAGTGCTCTGAAAGCACGTTAGTAAGCAAATCGTTCCAAATCTCTTTAACCCTGTTCTTCTATGCCCTGTACAATCCTTATTTTAGATTCTTATCTTCATTATCATAGTCTCTCTAACACTCATCTTTGGGTCTTTGGTATTTTCTTGAATATAGCTTTGGCACCTAGTTTTCCAATCTGTGTTATCAGTTAATGACAATTCTTTAAATGATGTTTGCGCCATGGAATGTAAGTCTGGACATTGAAATCAGACATCTCACTCAAACCTCAGAGAACATCACGAACCATTTCAAACAATTTCAGGAATCTATGAAACTTGTTAAATAATTACCTTTCAAATTGCAAAATATAGGAACTTATCTAAACTTCACCACCAAAAGCATTCTGAAACATTTTGTCAAATAGTGAATGGTCGACTATTATACAAAAATCAGTGCAAAGTTTCATCCAGACAGCCTTAAATGAACTCTTAGATGAAGAAATAACATCATGTAGAATTTTTGTTGTTCTCACCAGTTTTTGCAGGTAAGATTTTTTAAATTACCTGCCTATTAAAATCAAATATTACCTGCCTACCCTTTTCCTGAGCTTCACAGCCTATAAAAATGACATCATAAATAAATTTAAACTCAACTAAAAGCCCACCACAAATTTTAACTGACCCCTAGAACTTAGACAAAAGCCCATCTGCAAGGCTATTTTATTAAATTTCACTTTGAAAGAGAAAACTCTATGAAGTCAAAAAAAAAATAATAATGTAAAATGGATCGATGTGGAGTGTTCTGGTTGTTACATTCAGCAGTTAAATTGCAGTAGGTTTGCCACATCTTGAATTGCCACTAATGGTAAAAGGAGAATGGTGTCAATTACTTGGCACAATGCTTGACAAGCCAAAGCATTTCAGAAAGGATCTACCCTTCCTCTCATCATTTACAGAAAATTTAATTCGTTCCACATTTAATCCTCAGGGACAAGACATTATTTGTTTAATCTGAATCTGTTACTTTTTGTTACTTTCCATTAAGAGTAGTAGAATTTGGAAATAGGGGGCTTGAAATGTTTAAATCTGTGTAAGAACTTAATATAGGTCCCTTCCTACACACCTTATCTTAAAAAAAAAACAAACTTTGCTTCTAAAGCACTTATTCTCCGCTTTATAATATGTGGACATATTTTCAATTTGGCTGGCTGATAGTAAGGACTGCTGAATAATAACCAGGGTTCTCTCCAATCAGTTCAGCATGCATCTCATCTTTGATCTCAAGGGCACTGATAATTAGTGCCTTATGTTAACATCTTCACTATAAACAGTTCAGGCATTTAGAAACAAGGTATCAATGGACTTTAATAGTTACTTTAATTCATTTTATAAATAAGCAACTGAGAATTTTGCTCCAAGTGGCTGCTAGTGTAGCCCATTCCATAAATGGCATTCTCCGAAGCATAAGGCACAATATGATACGAATGCAGCTCTTCATAATAGAGAGACTGAGAACAGCATTCCTGTACCATAAACTTCAGCCGTTTTCTTGTATCAGAATAAGCAGTCTTATAACAGGGAGCTTCTTTAAAGTATTCATAGCTCTCTTTCTCCGTCTCTAGATGGATCTTCCTCAGCAAATTGTTAATTAACACAGACCTTCTTAAGTAGGTTTCTGGGTCTTCAAGAAATCTGAGCTTCTCTAGAGAAAGTTTGAGAATGCAAGTCCTGTCCTCAGGCAGTATCAGGTGCTGGAAAGCAAATACATCATTCAATCTACATTTTAGAAAAATGAGAACAAGAGCCTTTGTTATCGACAAGACTCATAAATTTTTTTTAGAAAATAATAAATAAACCCTTACTTTTGGAAAATACCCATGGTAATCTTGATGTAAATCTTCTTCTTCTGCATATTTTCTCTTAAAGTAGGCTACTTTCGACGTTGTTAACGTATGTGTTAATACTTTTGTTGGATAAGCTATAGAAAATAAAATAATTGGAGAAAAATCAGATATTACTGTAGCAAAAGAGCATTTTATAACATAAGTTCTACTAATGAAAAGAAACTGGTGACCCCAGAAATTAATATTCTCTCTTCATTTACTGAGCAACGCAGTGAAGCAGTCAGTGGCAATTGTCCTGTTGCTGAGAAGCCTGTTTGCAGGCACATGCCACTATTCAGACCCAAATTAGATGTTCTAGGTTGGAGAATTATATTTATTTCCTTATGCAGCCCCTCTGAAATAAAGTACATACTTACCAATCCTCTGTTTAATTTCATGCCATTTAATGTCAAAACATACCCACATTTGAAGTTAATGCACAAAATGCAATGGAAAGAGATGTTACCTTTCATCATTCTTTTAGTAAAACTGCCTCAATTACAGAAGGAATTTAATGTTGCTAGGTTAACCAAATTTGTGTAAAATGGTTGGTGACCCCATTACACTTTAAAAAAATAACTGCATGTCTATAGACAAACCCTATGATATGGTCATGGTATAACCATCCTCATAACACCTGGCTTAACAGAGGTAAATCATAAGTAAATAAAAGTTTAAATAGCACACTGACTTGAAAACTTGACCTTGGTATATAATTTCTGAAAGTGAAAATTTTGTTCTCTCCTTTAGCGTACTATTGTTGAGAATTCTGACTTGTTTAAAAAAGGACAGTGTTCTGAAGGCAGATTTTCAGAAAGAGATGGTTTGGTTTAAAGGGAGTTTTTAGTATGTACGCTAGGTGGTGCTGATATCACGGAAGAGAGGCAAGTACAGCCTTGAAAGCTGAAGATACATAAGGAGCTTCCTAGTGAAAGCCTTGAATGGATTTAAAATACTACAAATTGTGTCCCGTTCAGTACTCATTCAACCTCAGTGGACCAGATGAGAGAAAAAGTTTATACTTAAGCATCAACAATTTTACCTTTAAACACACCCTGGAATATTTTTAGGTGCTGACACCATTGGATTCACAAAATGAGTAGTTTATTAATGTGTTGGTTAAATAAGTTCATAGTCAAGACATTTGATGTTTTCCTCTAACATCTTACATGTTTTAAATATTAAAAATGTGCTCTTTAAGAACATGCCTCTTCTAAGTTTTTCCTCCATTTGGTGGCATCTGTATAACATTTCCTGCAGCTTTTTGTAGCTGGGTGGTTTTCCTTAACAAGTAGGAAAAGCTACAAAAAAATCACACCTAAAGCTTTCCAATTTTTCACTGGCACCACTGTGGATTATAAACCCAAGAGAGCCTTAAATTAGAGTTGGCATGTTTTGTAAGGGAAATAAGAATGTTAAACCACTGGTGTGTCTGACCTAAAAAGAGACAAATGTGTAATAATCATTCACAATTGGAACAAAGTCAGGATACAATTTCTGAATTCAGTAAGCATATTTCAGTTTATACGGAGTTTTCACAGATTTCAGAAGTTAGAAAAAAGGAAAACAAAATTGTTTATAATGAAAACAAAGGAAGCATCACTGAACCCAGTTTTCTCAGGGGTTGTTCTTTAGTAATTATTTTCTTGGGTGGATTTTTAAAGGATTGAATCAAATAATTAGGTGAAGCTTTGGGTTGTTCTGTGATGACAATTAATTATTGTGACTGATTTCTTTTTAAACTGCTTAACTAGTGGATGCCACCATGGTTCTCAAAAGTTAGTGAACATTAGAATCATCTCTCCAGAATCATCTCTCCTAAAAACACAAACTGCTATTTGTCCCACCCCCAGAGTTTTTAATTCAGTAGATCTGGGCTAGGAGCAGAGAATTTCTATTTCTCACAAATTTCCAGGTGATGCTGATAAGGCAGGCCTGAGAGTCTCTATGTCATAGCATTAGGCAAATGTAGTAGAAGCACTACAACAGCAATTTGAAAAACAGAACATTCAGCCAATCAACTGATTGCTTAATCACGAGAATGCCAAGCAATCGGCTTGATGGATTTTTGTCATTGTTGTTATTGTTATTGTGACATTGGCTACATTGGCTTAGATGTTTTAGCTTTATGAGCAAAGACAGACTCCACTTTAACTAATAGTGAAGAAAGAATCAAGTCACTTTTCAACATAAATTCCTGGGTTCACGTTAAGAAGTATCAACGACTGACGGCTATTAGCATTATAGCTGGACAGGTCACTGCTTTTTTTTTTTTTTTAACAAGGCTCAGTGAATTACTGTAGTGCAGGAAAGTATGAGGAAAGATTTGGAAATAGATATGTGTATATATATTCATATATATATTTGGAGGTGTATAGGTATATTCATTTTATTTTATAAAGTAACACAATGTCTACAGCATTTATGACCAATTAAAAACTTTTTAATGAATGACACAAGGGAGGGCAGGTGGCAGCTTGGAGAACCAAATATCAAATAAACCAACTGATGAACTAGTAAAATATTTTTTATTTAACATCAAGACCAAAAAATTATACCAATGGCTCCAAGGTTCATAAAGATTCTGTCTGCTGTATTCAGGCAGTTATCCTAAGATAGAGAATGTATTAGACCCTGGAAACACAGTAATTTCTCAGGGGTCTAGATTTGTGTCTCAGCTCCATGGGCAACACGCTTAGCCACTTAGTTTATTGCTCTTAAGAAACACCCCCATGGGTTGTTGAAATGCTGAAAAGTTTTCACAGCTGCTATCTGTTTGACAATTACTTCCTTGCATGCTGTTTAGCTATTTGCAATGTTTTCAGCATCAAATTTGGGAGGATGCTTTTAGCCACTTTGAGGCTAAAATATATGGCAAACATAAGTTCCTACATCTATTTTCCCGGCTGGATGAGAACTCAAAAAATTCAGAGCTGGAAACTATTTATTGATCACATGGTTCAGCCTACAAGATTTACAGATGAGGAAACTGAGGCCCAGAAGGGTTCAATGATTTCCAATTTGGTGTGTGGCTAAGAGTTTGGGTTTTGAAGTCAGATGCAAGTGGCCCAGCTCTACCACTTCTTAGCTGTGTGACTTTGAGAAAATTACATAAACTCTTTACATATTTCATTTGTAAAGTGGGGATAGAAATAATACTGTCTCAAAGGATCACTGACATAATTCATGGAAAGTGACTGGCATTATGCCCAGCATATAGTAAGCACTCAATCAGATCCTAGCTCTTATTAGTGCCAATAAGCACAGATCTATCCCAGAAGCAAATCCCAGCCTGGCCTCCTAGCTCTGGCCCTACGATTCTTTCCACCGCTCTGCCTCCCACAGATATTCAATTATAATTAGAGAGTTAAAAGACTGCAAAAGAATATTTCAAATGGTCAAGTTGAAAATAGCACAAGTACTATAAAAGCTCCAGAAAAATGTTTCTGGATATATTGTCACTGGTCATACATTTGGAGTGAAGGAAATGTAACTGTTTTTAAAATATCCAGATAGTTATTTAGAGAATTAATTAAAGTTAGTCTGAAGTTCCAAATGTTTGCCTGTATGATCCAATAAACATATGTAAATCTATTTATATAATTCTCCCATAATGAAAAAGCCCAACTCAACCCAGCCTGTTATTCAAATAAAGCTGATGAAATAGACAAGGAAAAGTAAAATGATCTTATGTCTTCATAGCCCATGTCCTGAGCTCTGAGAACAGTATATAAATTATACAACGAATGCGGTTGAGCCTAAATTTATCTCTAAAAGTAAAATAGCTAATGCTGGCTTGAATATTCAAATTGTTTTTAATGTTCTAACCTCTGGGCACATAAAATATCTGTGCCAGCCTCAATGCTTCAATGTATTTCCTAGTCTAAAACTTCAATACAGCAGGTTAAGAGTCACAGAACACAATGGCCATCCCTGTCATTAGAGTTCTGACAGTACAATTTATACATATTTCTTTAAATAAACGTTTCAAATGTAATTACAAACGATTGCTCCAATGCTCTCCCTTATTCTTCTGCTTCTGCCTCCAGACAACTGAAATCCTATTATTGTACAAAAGTGATTTCATTTGGTGCACGGCCCACAGGCAGTACATTAAAGAAAGATCATCAACAAATTAATTTACAAACACTTTGAGAGCACAGACGATCATAAAAGAACGACTCCTGTCATGGTAAACCATTCTTTATCCAAGACCGTGAAAAGCCTGAGAGATGGTAAGGAAGCAATGAGTATAATGTATCTTAATTTTGGTAAGGTTTTCATTTTCTGCCTCACAACACTTTAATCAACACACTGCAAAAACAGAGTTCAGACCATCCTATTGGCCATGGGCATCTATAGCCAAAGACAAAGGAAGAGTTTGATCAATGGGGAAAATAAGGTGCTTCTAGTCTCAGATCAACAACGGACCCGTGATGTGGACAAACCACGTGCCTCAGCTTCCAGTCCCTCAGTGATTTCTCTTTGTGTAGTGTTAGCCTGGCAAGAGCCTTTCAAAGCACATAACCCTACCTATCTAAATAACGCTTTGCTGGTGGCAAAGCTACCGAAATCCTTCCTTAAGGGCCATGGGCACTTTCGTTCCAAGAGCTGCTCTACCTGTCACTGTTAGTTACATTCTGCAATCTTACTGCATGGCTTCAAACACTTCAGCACGACCTGCTGGGGCTATCCTACAGCACTGGTTCCAATCCCAGTTCCTCATTTTATTTTCTTAGTGATGTTGGACAAAGCATTTAATCTCAAAGAGCCCGAGTTTCCTCATCGATTAAGTGAGGCCAAATATCAAACTCATTGAGTTATGTGTGGATTAAATGAGATGATTAAAAAGCACTGACTTCATGCCTGTCATATACCCACATATTTTCTGCTCACTAAATATTAGGTATTATTACTGTAGTGGCCTCATTTTTGAAGTCACATATATAGGTATATAAATGTGCTACTCAGAAGCACTGTGTTGTATGGAGGACATCTGTCCTCTCTTGCTAAGCAGAGGGTGCATGAAACATCCGTGTGTATGCAAGAAGGCAGGCAGGTGCCACATTCAAAGCTGTAATGCTGCACCTTCTATAGACCTTCCGCTTTGTTGATGTTTAGCAATATGCCATCAGTCTTCTCCCTCATAACCTCTTGTCTGGCACCCTTCTGGATAATAGGCTCTAGAGGAGCAGAACTCAGTGCCAGTTTTTAGCTCGGAATCAACGGAGCAATCTGTCCCTTCAGATTTATCATCCACCCTAAGCACACGATTGTCTCTACTGGCAGTTTAGAATTACCGACACGTTGCAGCTCCTGGAAAACTTTCTTAGGAACTTCCAGGGGTACGGACAGCCAGAGAGTTAGAAACGTTTTTCAAGAAACCAGCAGCATTGAGGATAACCCCAAGTACATATGTGGAATACTAAATAAAAGACCACTAGTTCCACACGCCTACCTTGTTCCATTGGTGATGGTCTCTGAACCAAAGACAACATCATTAAATGGGATATGACCAGTCATATAATCATGAAGTTACGTTAGATGGTGCACTGAAGCCTACCTAACTCCTGCCATGAGCTGGCCCTATTAATGAGAGAGACCAAGCGCAACAGGTTCCTCGGGGAAGCTCTGGGATTTACCACCCCTCAGAAGTGCATCCCTTGTTGTGGAGGATGAGGCTCCCTTTCACTCTACGTTTTACCTTGGAAAGCAGGAATGAATCAGAAAGAAAACTGGCAAAGCAATGACACTGACAGATGGAGGTTCCAAGAAATATCTTATGTCTAGGGAGATGCTCTCACTTCCTTAGGTACCCCAGTCTGTTGCTCAGAGAGAAGGGTTTTTAACCCCTGACATGTGCACGGCAGTGGTGTTTTGAAAAGTACCCCATCTGTATCACCCTCACTGTCTTCCACTTTGATACTAACATCAAGTTTGGGTATATCACCAAAAACACTTAGCTAGATATCCCAGAAGGGTTGAGGAAAAACATAAAATGGAACTAACCATTAACTTTACTCACTAATAATACACAGTCGTCCCTCAGTATCAGGGCATTGGTTCCAGGGCCCCCACGGGTACCCAAATCTGCAGATGCTCAAGTCCCTTATGTAAACTGGTGTAGTACAGTCGACTCTCTATATCCGTGGGTTCCACACCCGTGAAAATCGAGGACCGACTGTATGAGAATTTGCTCTGGAGTTGGTTAATTCTCTGCCCTCACTCATATGGTGCCTGCTTTGTGTCGCCACCTGGAGTTGCTCTAGTGATGAAATGTTCTTCATTCACGGGGCACCTTTATTCTAAAGAGTGATAGGTGCTTCAGTAAATTATTATATTGTGTTCAACTCAAGCATGCCACTTAGTAGATGGGCTTACCCCCCATATTAGACATGGAGAAACTGAGCCATAAAGTAGTACAACAGGTAGCACATGGAGACAGAATTGAGACTCCAGGCTCCTGAGTCCTGGTTCTCTTTGCAACATCCCCAATTTTTCTTGACATATTACCACACACCCCCTTTTAATAAGCATTTACAAAATAACACAAACTCTGCTCCACCCCTGCAGAGGGGGTTTCCCAGCTTCACACCTCTCCCTCCACCCCTTTTGATCATCACTGATATTTAGAAGACTCTTGTATCTCTACCTCCCAAGAAGATTTTTGTGTTGCATTTTACTTTCTATAATTTATAACATGAGAAAAGGTTCAAATTTTTTCTAAATATACTTATATTACAATACTGAACATAACACTAGCAAACCCTTAGTACTTTTTAATATCCTCCTACCACCCCACTGAGAATTATTGCAGCAAACGAGATGACTCTGTTTTTAGCCTGTTAAATTTAATCAGGAAAAATTAAAAAATAATTGGTTAGGTTAAAAAGGGGAAACATTAAAGCAACGTACCAAGACTATTTAGACAGACCTTATTAAAAATAAGATGGAGGGTGGGGAGGGTCGACAAGGATTACTTCCTCCCAATATCTAAAGGTGTACTTCTTCCTCGGTTTTAGTACTACACAGTTATAGTCAATTTGCCGCCCTGCTTCTGAAATCGCTATTTTATTTCAGCTTTTTCTGGGTTTCTGAAACATATTGCTTTTACAGATACAACAATCTGAACTGGTTGTGCCTTGGCTTTAGAGCTATTGTTGGGATGTTGGTGTTTTGACAGCTAAGGCCAGCTGGCATGAGTTCTCAGTGGACAGCCCAGGTGTAGAGGTAAGGGCCCCAGCATCTTAATCAAACCTTTCAACATTTCTCCATGTTTCAAGCATCTTCTAAATCCCATGAAAGTAACATGACATAAAACTGAACATGGAATGTTCATAAACACCTAAAAGCTTCCAGATAGAGTATTTGATGAAAAACTGAAATTAGACTTGATTTCAGTTTTAACTTGCTTAAACTCAGCCTTATCTAAGTCTTACAGACCTAAGTACACCCCTTTTTATAATCCATGGTATGTACAAGTACAGCTGGTGTTCCCATTGATAAGAGTGACTAGATCCTTCATTACAGATCGGTGGAATATTTTTCATGCTCTAACTTAGGATCTACCAATGTCTCTAGGATTAAATGTTTACACTACAGTGATTTATTTGATTTATTTTTATTTATTTAAACTAAGGACCATGATAATATTTTCTGATGAATGACTTTAAACAGATATGGACATTAAAATTGCACAGTAAATATCCTGCACATTATACATTCATGATAGAATCAAAATTAAAATTTAAGAGCCCCTTTTACGTGACCTTTTGATTGTGACAGTGATCTCAATGAAAGGGCAGACTCATTCACATAAATTAAAGGGCACTGAATGATTTTAAACTTCTATGCATATTACATAGAGATAGGATGTGTATAAATTACTAATACACAAGACTAATGCATATACATGAGCAAATACTTGTGGCTGCTTTATTCAAACTTTCCTCAGATTGATAGCATGACTAGAAATTTATATGCATCTCATGACAGATGACAGTAAATCTTACTGGTCTCTTTGGATTTGTTTCTCACCATAAAATGTAGTAATTATAATGGAGGAAGGGAAAAGGGTGGGTGGTGCTAAAGGCTAATGAAACCAACATTTTTGATGGCTCAAACAATCATCTTTAATGCTTAAATTTATTAAACTACAGATATTTTACTAAGTGACTACATAGACCAGTACTTTTAAAATCTCATGATAGCCATAAAAACTATACAACCAGAACAGAGTAAATTTTCAAATAGGTTTCTGAATAAAATTGTTCAATTATTTATTTTAACAAAGGGAAGAAAGGAAAGGGAAGAAATGTGGCATGGTATACTTTCATGAATTTGATTGTAATTTGCTAGGTTGGTTACCTCTAGGAACTGCATATGGATAGCTCAGTACATGTGAAAGTTATACAATGCTGGAGGGCTGAACCCTCATTAAAATTTTTATACATAAAAAATAAGACTCTATTATATTCTGAAAACGGAGTTTAAAATGCTTAACACTCATGGGTTTCTATCACCATGACCTTAATGCAAATTAAATTTTAAAAATCACTACAATCTCTTTTTGCAGAGAGAGCTCTCTTCATTGCCTTCATATCGGACATGCACCAATGTGCTCACAGGGTTTCCGCTTGGTATGTTCCCCAAGCCAAGCTACCTAATTTGACCTCACCCTATTCACATGGGTCTTAGAGAGGAAAATCTGCCAGCCTACAAATGTCCTTTCTACAGAGAACCTCTATTGACTTCTGCCCAGCAACCACCTATATAAACAATCCCTTATATTGATCTTGTAAGTTATGGTAATGCTACATTAGCATTTATTTCTCTGGATACATATTTAAACAGTAATTTCTTTTAAGCTAGTGATTACCTGGTAATGCTGAATCAATCTGAAAAGTGTATCTCTAGGACAGCTTCAGAAAATCTGGTGAGAGTTCCCCTTTGCACAGCGAGCATTTCTCAAAGCCTCGGGCTCATGAATGGCTACCTGAGATTTTGAAACAAGGAGCAAGACACAAATAACATTGGAAGAGTCAGAACTGCACTGACTTGAACTAGTTACCAAGTCAGGAGAAGGCATGCAGTAGGAGGACACTAAGATGTTTGAGGTGGAGTTGATCTGAACCAGAGAGATAAACCTTCAAACATACACAATTACTTCAATGTTCTCCAGATTTAACTGTGAACATGAGGAATCTTAACTACCCTAAGAAATGTGAAAATAAGTGAATCACAGATCTCATCAACTATTTACTAGGAGATTATTTGGGGGACATTATCAGTATGCTGATTTTTTTTTAAAAAAATCAGAGTCAGATATACTTGTTTTTAAATGCCAGATTTTGTATAATTTCAAGAAATATTCTCTCTAAAGTAACAATTCAGCAGTTAACTCAAAACAGACTAACTCAATCGTTCACTGGGATACACACTATTTCTCACAAGATTTGAAATAGCCAAATAGTACTTTTTCTTTGAAGACAGTTTTTCTTTAAAGGGCCATACTTAACTGCACCTTTTTTTTTTTTTTTAACATGGATGTATGCTTACAGATCTCATCATCTTCTATATTTAGAGAGATGAGCTTTCCAAAGGAAGATAGGCAGCCAATGAGGAGGATCCCATCAAAAGAGAGGTGAGTTACTATGGTTACTTTTCAGGAGATTGAGTAACAGTGAACTGGCTGCTCCCGGCCAAATGGACCCTTTCCAGAGCAGGACCTAAAAAGAATGTTGCTCTCCGTACGTGTTGATTCAATTAGTCGAGACTACACTATCCTTTTCGCCTTAACCATAGGTTTTCTATGGGAGCTCACTGCTTCCAGCCCTCCTAGCTGCACACAGTCAGCGAAGTCAAAGGGAAAACAGGGAGGACTGAAAACTTCCGAGCACAAACCTAACAGCGACGGGCAGGAGAATCTGCAAGAACAACCCCAAGATTAAATTAAAAAAAAAATCAAATCATGTTCTTTGGGACCACCAGCTAGCCACTTTTCAATGGCTGGGGGCGGGGTAGGATCCCAGAATACGTCCCTATCCACACCCTCAATGAAAGAGTCTTTTCTGAGTCTCAGAGGAGGGCACCTGGCTGGATGAGTCCAGACGTACCTTGCGATCTGGGTCCACTCACCAGGAGACAGGTGCACGCACCTGTTTCATAAAGGCGCGGGATCCGGTGCTCCCTCCCGTTTTGCGGCGCTGTCACTCTTCAGACGGGCGCTGACAGCGACGGCGGCGGCGGCGCGACAGTGGCAGCAGCGGCAACTGCAGCTCGGCGGGCTGCCCTGGCTCCTGCAGGTCCGTCCCTCCAGTCTCTGAAGCTCCTCTCGCTCAGGGTTCGCGACGCGAGGCGGGCGCGCAGCTGTTCTCGGCTCGCATTGGACCAGAGGGAGCAGATGTTACCGGTTGCTAGGAGCGTTGCTAGGAGGCGATGACTCCCCTCCACAGCTAGAGAGCAACTTTCCTGCGGTTCGGGTGCGCTGGCGGCGGCTGCTGGGTGGAAGGTTTGGGAGCAGGAACCAGGAGGGAGGCGAACAAATAACCCCAAACAGGGGGTCCTGTGCTCGCCTGAGTTGGGTCCTGGATAGCGGCCTGGGGAGCTGCGGTTGGCTGAGCGCGCGGGGCTTCAGGCCCTGCTCCGCCGGCTTGGGCAGGTGATGGGGGGCCGCGCCTCCCACGGCAGGGTCACTCGCTGTAGACCCTAGCTGGGTGTCCCGTGGAAGGATCGGGTCTGGGGACGCGAGTGGGTTGGCACTTCCAGCGGCTGTGAAGCAGGACTCGGTCAGTGCCTTGAGACCAGCTGGGATGGCCTTGGGGTAGGTCCCCAGCAAGGGGAGAGAGAGAGGAGTGTGTGACATGAGGTGAGGCACGTGGGATGAGTAGGGGATCTTCCACCCTCTGGGACTCTTCTTCCCAATGTTCCTGTTTGTGTATGCAGGTTTGAACAGTTGATAGATTTTGAAGAGGGTAAAAATAACTAATACATGAAAATCAGTCCAGAGTCTAATTCCTTTTGGCAGTGTCCGTGGCTGCCTGCTGGTGCCAAAGGTTTCAGAAAAAAATGATCCTGTGGTCTAAAATACTTTATGCAGTTAGAAAGACTTCATTTTGATTCACTGGCTAATTAAAACCTCAGGCTAATAGGCAAACTTCTTTAAAATAAAAATATGCAAGAGAATGTACTTTTCACAAGGGAGACTGGAGAAGATATGCATGTTTCAGTCATTTACACTTTAGTATAAATTCACCCAAAGGCTTGTATTGTCTCTGTATTGGATCACTCAGGCTATGTTTTTATTTTTTATCATTGCTTCTTGTTGTTGTTGTTCAATGCAGTTATTGTTCTTGGGTGAAGGGGGATGTTGAGAATGTCAAAGTGGGCAAATTTGGGTAGCCAATGAACGATATTAAAGAAGGGAAGATGACAAACGTAGCAGAGAAATTTTGCCCATGCTATTCTCAGAAAGGGAATCTCATTGAAGAAGCAGATACACAACTTCCCTACAGCTTCAGGCCAGGGCCTGGAAGGAAGAAGGCAGCACTGGGAATCAACTAAAAAGAAAAGCTGCAGTCTTTGGAGCCAGGGCAGAGCTGCTGTACAGTGTCATGTTGACTCCTGTAATAGCAGACATTCTGCAAGGTTGAAAGGGTTACGGAAAGTGGCCCTACAAATCTCAGGGGCCCCTGCCCCCTCAGGCACCCAGTACCCACTCAACACCTATGACAAAACGTAGAGTTAAGAGTTTGTTAGCCCTAAGATTTAAAAGCTGATAACTTTGTGTTTATTATTAAGCTTGTGTTAATAATAAACTCAGTTTTAGCCATCCATTCACAATGAGGAGAATCTAATCATTATGTTGTATGCTTTAAATATCCTACGGTTTTGCCCGTTATACCTCAGTAAAGCTGGAGAAAAAAGCTGGTAACCTAACATCTAGCTGTGTGGAAGAAGTCATAAGTGGGTTGAAGATCTGATGATCACATTTCAGCTATAAGGTATGAAAGGGGGCTTTGAGACCAACACACCTCAAATCTGGGCAATAGCCACAGCCAGAATTGCACCACTGCTACTTGTTTCTTTTTCACTGTCAAGGAAGAAAGGAGCTGATATCTCAGTCGGCCTTGCCTTCTTGGCTAGCCCATCTCAGGAGGCGCTCTCCTTTACTGTTCACAGTCCATTTTTTTCAGTTTCCTTGAATACGGAAGGTTCTCATTTGTCTCAGGTATTTTGCACATGTTGTTTCTCCTTCCTTAATGTGCCTCCCTTTCACCTGGCTTACTCCTACTCAGCCTTCAAGTCTCAGCTGAACTACCACTTCTTCATAGTGGCTTTCCCTCGGAGCCTCCCACCAACTAGATTAGGCTCCTAATTACATTCCCAAATCATCCTACTGATCCCACTTCACAACAGTCATCACGCCAGGTTTCCAGCTTGTTCCGCCTTAACACTGTATCCCCAGCTGCTAGCACACAGTGCCTGGTACATCAAAGGGAATCACAAGCACATGTGAGTGGATGCACCCACCCTGCCTGGTTCAAGGCTTCTGTTTTCACCATAGCTATGCAGCTATCAGTGAGCTTACATAAGCCATGAGGGCAGCCACTAGTTGCTGTACTTTTTGTTAAGTGAAGGAGAGGAAAAAAGCCTCTCACATAGAAAACTGTTTTCTGCCCTTAGTGAGATGTTGCACTGATATAGTAACTTCTTTTCCTTCTCAAACCATTTTATAAAGGTCACTATCTGTACACCTGAAACTAACATAACATTGTAAATCAACTATACTCCAATATAAAATAAAAATTAAAAAAAAAGAACACTCTGGCTGAGTTTGGTTGGAAAAAAACACAAAACATTAACTGATTTCTACGAAAAAAAAAAAAAGTCACTATCTGAATTTTAATGGCATTGGAAAATAACCTAAAAGTCCTTTATCTGTTTTCCTAATTCTCTTCTTTCTGTGTCCTCCAGAGTAGGTGTGAGACCTCTGAGTTGAACTGTTTCATCTTTCCTTAAAATTCTCCTCTACCTCAGGTGAAACGTAGCCTCCATCATCACATGCTGCATCTCTATGGAGCGAAAAAAAAAAATCTGTTTAGAAGCAGCTAGCTAACTTGACCAAAACGAACAGCACTTTTAGTATACCTTATTAGAATGGACCAGGAAATTGCCTTTCCTGCTGTCAATATAACTCACCAAATAATTGCCGAATTCCCTCTTCATCTTGGGGGACCACCTCAAGAAAAATAACAGATTTTTGAAGACATGAAGGAAAAGGTCAAGGTAATCTCAAGATTGCAGAATTGCTTGGTGGCAAAGCCAGAAATAGAACATGGGTATAAGAGTTTAATCTTTACTGGACCCACTGTGTCTGCAGATATAATTTTATAAATTCTTCAATTCTTCTGGTGATTAGAGCAAACCCTTCACTAAACAATTTTGGATTTAAAAATTAAATATTAAAATACCATACTAACCACCTTAGAATTCATCTAAATTCTAATCTTTTCACCACTGAATCTTGTCCCTCCTTGAGACAACCACAGACGTAATGCTAATCCTGTCTCCTACTCCTTATCTGTCTGCTGAAAAGGATGAGATGTTGTATAATGTAGTAGAATGCACATTAAAATTCATCAGAGCTCTGAATTGTCACCCAAGTCCTCTTGAGCCATGTCTCTGAATCTCCCTGGAGAAACCCTAGAGAAACTGTAAAGAGACTATGAGGTTTACAAGACATATAATGTGATTTGATTCATCAATAAAATGTTATTCAAGATGATTACGATTTTTTAATTGCTACAAAAGACTTTAAGAATCACAGTCATAGATGGCTGTCTCAATTATTTTAACATTTAAGGATGTTTAAGTCTCTGTTGAAGGAATGTCAGAAGACAGCAATCAAATTTGTCAAGTTTTTCATTCTGCAGATGATTTACTTTAAAAATCTGTTCCCTCAGCAATTTTCTGCTTTTGCTCACAATTTTATATATTTTCTGTTTTTTTTTAAATATCACATATGTATCAATATGTAGTGCACAGACACATGTAGAAATGCTCAACTGTACTCAGTCTGAGTGCTCAAACTCTGCCCTGTGGCTTTAGAAATGTGACCTCAAATGATCTTTACTTGCAACCCCCCACAACCACTCTAAACAGTGTTAAGATGCTCTAAGATGACTAGGGTGAACAAGGAGAATTCTTAATCAGCGTGTAATGTTCTAGTGTCACCACAGGTTAGGAAGAACTTCAGCAACATAAGAAATGAGCTTGCAATTAGCAAGCTTTCCTTAAATAATCACCACTACCACAACATCTGAGATAATTTTTTTAAAGAGAAGAAAAAAAATGTGTGCCAAATTCTGCCTAGAAGATTCTCACTAAACTGATTCATTTTTCCGTATGCACAAATAAACAACAATTCCCAGCCTTCTTAAACGTAAGGGGAACCAAGTGACTAGCTCTGGCCAATGGACACACAGAAGGAGAGGTTGCCACCTCTTAGCCTGGCTCCTTAAAGCGATTCGATTCTCATGCCTTTTCTTCCCCCTCTATTTGTATGACCAACTAAATATTCCTTTAGAGGCACTAAGGATTCTGAGATGGGCTTCAATTCCTGAGATGCTAAGAAAGCAAGCTGTATGGGGAAGAACATCTTAGTGAAAATAAACCTTTCTTATACTAACTCACTGACATTTAGGCTTGTTATAACACGTAGCATTAATTCCCTCAACTAATACAGTATGCAAAATGGTAAAAATAAATTTTCCCTGAAACATCTATAGTTTTTTTTTTCCATTTTCTTTTTTTTTTTGTTTTGGGGATATTAGTTGTGTTTTTACTGCTGTGGAGGTGGCTGTTCATAATAGCTCTGCTCACTCTACTTCTAGCTTGCTGCATCGGAGCCTTGAAAACTTATCAGAACTGTCTGTACGTAGAAGGGAGAGACCTCTGGACGAGAGCCTCCTGGATGAGTAATTACCCACACGTTTGTACAGGAATGCCTATATATTGCCTTCTCAGAATGTTCCTCAGATGAAGTTAAGTTATTTCAGGTGATATTTACATTTATAGAGCTCCTTACTTACCCGATATTCTTTTTTTTTTATACAGCACATTCTTATTAGCCATCCATTTTATACACATCAGTGTATACATGTCAATCCCAATCACCCAATTCATCACACCACCATCCCCACCCCCCCACGGCTTTCCCCCCTTGGTGTCCATACGTTTGTTCTCTACATCTGTGTCTCAACTTCTGCCCTGAAAACCGGTTCATCTGTACCATTTTTCTAGGTTCCACATATATGCGTTAATATATGATATTTGTTTTTCTCCTTCTGACTTACTTCACTCTGTATGACAGTCTCTACATCCATCCATGTCTCAACAAATGACTCAATTTTACCCAATATTCTTAATTTAAATTCAACACTTTAACTTAGCTTTTGAGTTGATATACATTGATTTGTATCTGTGTTCCACATAAAAGCCTACAGCACCCTAAAACCAAAATAAATTATATGGGTCATAAATGTAATACTTATAGTTCTAATATATCTATGTCTGCAGTTGGTATGGTTTGAGAGTTAACGGTTTTTGTATATAATGAAATAAGTAATATCACTCAGGCCCATAAAATTTGCATATTGATGCTGCAAAACTGTATCTTTTTGACATACAAAAATTTCACATGTATACGTATAAGCCATCTGCTTAGACTTTATTGATAAAACCAGTAGCAGCAGTTTTACAAAACTGGAATGATTTTCAGTTTTGAACTAATGTGAGTTCAGTTGCAGCAGACATTTTGTACAAACTGGGGCTAATGCTTCTTCTATGTTTCTGTTTTAAACAAAAAGCAATTAGAACTTATCCTCATGCATTTAAATATCTAATACAGAAATAGTTTTTAGGCTGCATAAAATATGCTTCCAACATCATTGTGAGACTGAACAGCTGCTTTAAGGATTATTTGTACATGAAAAACAGTATAATTCTTCCAATCACAAACTTATTCTTTATCACAGGTAAACAATTTTGTATTTTCTAACGTATTTTCAAAGGGTGTTTCTAACACAAGAGTATTAACATTGAATTGAGTATCGACATTGAATATTTCACTAGCTTGCCCAGTTAAAACACAAGACATAACAGTGCAAGAGTAATACATTAAAACCATTGTTGTTGAAATCTTGAACATTACAAAAATAGAAAGGTATTCTAGTTTTTAAGTTGACCAGTTTAAAAAATTCCAAACTGTTTTCTATACACTATTCACTGATAGAATTTAGTAATTTTAGAAATGGGGTGGGTCATTACATTCTATAGCTGTTTGTTCTGGTAACAGCTAGAGATACATTCATGCTTCTTAAATAGGAGACACCATAAGTCAATAAGTCATACTGTGAGAAACAGGAGGACACCTATTTGGAATGTTCTGAAGATTTTCAGAAGTTTCTAAAAGAGAGTTAAACCCTTTGGAAGAAAAAAGTACTTTTCGTTTTTCTCTTAAACCTCTGGGCCACCCAGAGATTGACTCTCTGCTAGAAAATCTGAGAAAATATGACAGCAGCTGGGTCTGAAAAGGCCCATGAAGCAATGGGAGAGGTTTGGACAGCTCCTACCTTACAACCAGCAAGTCTGGCCCTGCACGATGAATTTGCCCAGGAACGCCTGCTTGTGACAGAAATCTAAAGGAAGACCACCTTTTATATTAAACCATGTCATACTAAACTATCCCCATAAGTGAAATCCATAAAACTAATGACCAGCCTTCACAATCACCAAAAAGTCAGGGCAGTCTAGTACATATAAATAACTCGTTAAAGTAAACAAGGGAAAGAAAAGGTACAGGTTTACAATATTAATACATCTCCAGCATCCAGCTGTGAATAGAACAGAAATACAAAGCACACTCCCTGCTAAGGACAGTGTGCTCCATGTAGGGGAGCACAGTCTCCCCAAAATAGTTAAATATGTTCAAAATGAATGAATCATTCATATTTATATTTTTTTCATGCAAGTTCCTCAAGGACACCCATCAAAAGTTGAGATATAAAGGAAAACCAATAAAATATTTTAAAACAACAGAGTTGCACACAGTATGCATATGGTAAAACATAAATGTGTGAATGTGAACAACTGTTTCAGATGCCATATGAAGACCGAAAAAAAAAATCAAGAGTCAGATTTATCTTGCATTGTGAATACAAAATATTGCTATGAAATCTTGGATGTACCTTGAAAATATTTCTTTTAATCTTTACTTTTTTCTGGGAGATAATAAATGCTATTTAGGAAGAAAATGATTATGTGGGTGAGAGCAGAGAGGTGGAGGAGACTGATTCTTCAGAAGAAAAATAATAATGTAGATTGAAGGACCTTTTTTTGGTGGGGGAAGCATCTTTCCAAATACTGTATTTAAAATCCCATTTTGTAAAAAAAAAATGCTATTCAATTTAATACTTTCCTTGTGCTTGAAGTTAAAATGTTCTTAAAAAAAGGTCTGTGTTCAACTCAAAGATTGGCAAGCCTACTGAAAAGATGGATTTGTAATTTGTTCTGTGGTCAGGGTGTCTGAGCAAAAGAATTAGAAGATAATACTTTATTTTTATCTTCTCAGAGGGGGAATGGCTAAAGACCATTCCAACTATAACTTTTAGTCAAATTACTGACATTCTATGAATATACAGCTCAATGACTGGCAGAGATTTAAAAGTGTCAATTACTAGGATATAAGTAAGAATTGATTTACCTTAAAATAAAAATAATGAAACATCTCACAGTCTTCAGAAACTCTTAATTCTGCAAAATATTTTTTCATCTGTTACTTAGCCCTATGGCCCTGGTACACAGTGGGGACCCAGAGTGTTTGTTATATTAATGAAGGGATGAATGAAACTTTTTCTTACAACAACCTGGCAAAAATAAGTAAAATGAGTATTACCCTTCCCATGTGACAGATGCAAAAACGAAGGCTTAGAGAACTTGTGATCTGACATTCATTTTAGAGCTCATTTGGTACCAGATGGGGGGAAGGTTTGGTACCAGAACAGAGGCCTCATTCACCTAATCCAGTATTCCTTCTACAACCACACCTTCATCCCTGCAATAATCAATAATGCCCAGTTCCACAAGTTGCTGCAGCTACAAAGCAAAGGGTAATCAGTACACATATAAATAATGTCAAAATGTTCACCAGATATTGATCATCAGTCAAGCCTCCCCCTTCGCCCAGTGTGATTATCGGTGTTATCACTCCATCACCCACCGCTTGCTCAGTCAGCCTACGCATGATCAGGGCTCATCCTTCCATTCAGAATTCAGAGCTCCTGTATGATCCAGATGCTTACATACCACCTTTGGCTAATCTGTACAATTGACTATGACAAGCCACAATCACAAAGCTTCCTTTCTCTTGGCAGCAGTGATAAATGTCAAGTCATATAAACTAGTAACAGAGGTGGTTTTCGGTCATGAATCAGTAATAATGTAATTAGTACTTTTTATCAATGCATATTTAAATCACTGCTCAACAACAAAAACACCACAGAGTATCTAAATTTGGGGATCACGTCCTCAGAGCCTTCGAAACTTTCCCTGCCTAGATTCTAAAGGAAGGGGAAAGGGCTTAGATATGTTAACATAAATGATAAAATTATGTGATTATTTTCATGAATCTTCTCCTCAAATGTAAAGTAAGCTCAATATCACATAGGTAAAATTGATTCCAGATTGGAGGTTGCTACATTTTATTTGATGAACCATATGAATTAATCCATCTATTTTTCTTGAGATCAGGCACATTAACAAAATGTAACATAGTAATTAAAACTGCAAATAAAATTAAACAGATAATAAACAAACCAGTATATCCAGACTGGTATATTATTACTCAGAGTTAAAAAGCAATGAGCTATCAAGACTTGAAAAGACATAGAGGAACCTATAATGCATGTTACTAATGAAAGAAGCCAGTCTGAAAAGACCACACACTGTATGATTCCAACCATATGACATTCTGGAAAAGGCAAAACTATGGAGACAGTAAAAAGATCACCAGTTGCCAAGAGTCAGCAGAGAGGGACGAATAAGCAAAACACAAAAGATTTTTAGGGTAGTGAAACACCTAGGAGTGAACCCTAATGTAAACTGCGGACTTTGGATGGCAAGAATGTGTCACTGTAGGTTCATCAATAGTACCGAATGTACCTACCCTGGTGCGGGATGTTGATAGTGGGGCGGGATGGGGGCGGGGGGAGGTGTAAGTGTAGGGGAAGGGAGTTACTTGCACTTTCTGCTCAATTCAGCTGTGAACTTAAAATCGCTAAAAAAAATTGTTTATAAATTCTTTTAAAAAGTAAATAGATCACAAGGACCATCATGTTTTATTTCCCAAAAATAGAGGTCAAATCTTATTCCAACAGATATTTTTACAGAAATTTCTCAGTCACAATAAAGTATGCAAATACTAACTTCTTATTCATAAACTTAAAATAATAGAATCTTCAATAAAATTAAATTAAAAATTCTGGGAAAGACTTTGCGTTTCATAACACTAAAGTTTAACTTGTGGCTGCATTGGTATGGTGGCATAATAAAAACTACATTATATTTGGGGATAGTTGTAAATTAATAAACATTACCATGGTCCACAAGGAAATGTGGCAAAATTAGTAAGCCTTGCTGAAGGTGCCAACTATAAAGAACTTGACAGACTCTTGAGAGACACACAGCCCTAGAAAGTGAATGTATTATATGGAATAACTTACATGGAAATGTTCTTCTAGTGTACATGTTCTTCACCAATCAGAGTTTTCATTGGCAGCCTTCTGATATCTTTTCCCAAACCCCAAGGCCTTTAGCAAACTAGAGATGGGAACTTTTTGTAATGGATTTTATTATGGACCATCAATTGGGCAACACTAAAAAACTGTCTTCGGTAAGAATTTTTAGGCCACCAAACTTTTTTTTTTTTAACATCTTTATAGGGGTATAATTGCTTTACAATGGTGTGTTAGTTTCTGCTGTATAACAAAGTGAATCAGCTATACATATACATATATCCTCATATCTCCTCCCTCTTGCATCTCCCTCCCTCCCACCCTCCCTATCCCGCCGCTCTAGGGGGTCACAAAGCACTGAGCTGATCTCCCTGTGCTATGGGGCTGCTTCCCACTAGCTATCTGTTTTACATTTGGTAGTATGTATAAGTCCATGCCACTCTCTCGCTTCGTCCCAGCTTACCCTTCTCCCTCCCCGTGTCCTCAAGTCCATTCTCTACATCTGCGTCTTTATTCCTGTCCTGCCCCTAGGTTCTTCAGAACCATTTTTTTTTTTAGATTCCCTATATATGTGTTAGCATATTTGTTTTTCTCTTTCTGACTTACTTCACTCTGTATGACAGATCCTAGGTCCATCCACCTCACTACAAATATCTCAATTTCGTTTCTTTTTATGGCTGAGTAATATTCCATTGTATATATGTGCCACATCTTCTTTATCCATTCATCTGTTGATGGACATTTAGGTTGCGTCCATGACCTGGCTATTGTAAATAGTGCTGCAATGAATATTGGGGTGCATGTGTCTTTTTGAATTATGGTTTTCTCTGGATATATGCCCAGTAGTGGGATTGCTGGGTCATATGGTAGTTCTATTTTTAGTTTTTTAAGGAACCTCCATACTGTTCTCCATAGTGGCTCTATCAATTTACTTTCCCACCAACAGTGCAAGAGGGTCCCCTTTTCTCCACACCCTCTCCAGCGTTTATTGTTTGTAGATTTTTTGATGATGTAGGCCACCAAACATTCTGACTTAACTTACGTGGATTGTGACATGTTTAGTATATATTTGAGATAAATTTTTATGACGTGAAGAATTACAAGCAATAAATCCACTGGAAAAATTCCTAGTTTTGCCTTCTGTTATAAAATTGAAAGCATTAAGAGTTAGATTCACACTGATTTTAAATTCTTTGAGACTAGACAATAATTATTGGTCCATCTGCCAAGATAGGGACACCTCCAATGTTGACATTTACCCATTTCATAGGATGCCCCAAATGTGCTTAGTATATAACGTCTAAGACAAATTTTAATCAAAAGAAGCAGAGGAGCAAGCAGGTATCTTTGTTCACAGTGTCACCCCTTTATCTGGCAGCCTCTGTCCAGTTCACTTTTTCAAAAAGTACAAGGTAGCCGTGCCTTTCAACTATTAAATCACTGAGCTCATAAGAACTGTGTCACATTTGTTTGTATAGACCTAGTGTTCCAGGGTCTAACTTACTGCCTTGCAAAGAGCATTCAATATTCAATTCTAAAAATAAATATATTAAATAAATATTTAGAAACAAAAATGATTATTCGGCTCAAGCTGTTTTCCTCACCTGCTATTCTCCAGCCCCTAGCCCAGAGTCTGGGATATAATGTACTTAATATCTTTTGAATGAATAAATTTTATATAAACTAAAACAATAGAGCAAGTAGATAGTTTAAGGGGAAAATGAAGTAAACAAAAATACTGCGTAAGTATGGTGATACCAATGGGAAGACAGCCTTCTCACCGTCTTTAAAGTGCAATTGATAACACCGTCATTTGAAGGCATGGAACCCCCATGGAGACACCGGAAGGCAGCCTTAGTGAGTTATGGAGAGCAGGTAGCATTGTTTTATTCTATGAGTGTCCCTAGGCCTCCATGCCTGCCTCTGAATTTATTCTGTTAAGGCTCAAGCTGTCTTACAGGTCTCACAGTGGCTATAAATATAGCTGATTATTGTCTGTGTGTCTAGGATACTGCTTTGTGACCTGAGGGAAACAAAAACAAAGTATTGTAGGAAAGGAAACTCACCTGGAGCCTGCAGGCATCCCCAAAGTCACCTAAACAAAGCCTGAGCAGGCACTCCCTGGCAAAAGCCTTCTATGATGCAGAGAAAAATCAGTGTGGAAAAATGCCCAAAGGGGAAGAGGGCAGGCCTGGAGTCCTGTTATTGTTGATCCTGTTTGGAGGTTACATATAAAAATATTAGGCTCAGAAGGAACTTTAGAAAGGCTGTCTTCCTGGGTGCCCTGCTGTTCCCCTTTAGTCGGAACCCACAGCTCATGCAGATGTTTCTTTTCTTTTTCTTTTTTTTGATGTTTCTATTTTAAAAGACTTCCAAAGGTGATGATTCTGTGATCTCCCTTGGTGATCCCCCTGCAATGTGACCAAGGCCTACTCCAAGTCCTGGGTTTCCTAGAGGATTTTTCCAATACATTGAATTGATACATTTCACCTGTTTCCAATAACTCAAAACAAGAAACTTGACTTTTCATGGTACATGATTAGACTAATTGAACAACTGTAGCTTGGTAAGCATTGCTGTTTTTATTGTGACATTGCTTCAAAGTGTAGTCACCGCACTCCAAAAAGATTTTTAAGTCCCGTGCTATCTCAAAGAGACAAGGAAATCCAAAGAATACGTTGTGAATTAGCGCAAAACCCTCTTCATATCATTCTCCTTATATCTCAGTTAAACTCTCTTGACTTGCTTTAGGTGGAAGCTCTGACTCTGTCCACATGTTAAGAAGACAGGGGGTGAGTCATCCTCTTGGTAAGAGCTCTTTACATTCTAGATAACTGTTCCTAGAAATCACTCCTCAGCTTTCTCAATACCTATCCAACCCCTTTAACTTCCCTACGTGCTAAATTATTCCCAACTAAAACCCCTAAGCGATCCTTCTCCAATTTCTTCATGTTTCTCCTTAACTGAGAATCGTAGGACTTGAGTTAACACTTTGGCAATTTGGCAACTTTGGGAATGTGGCCTCACACTTCCCCATCCCAGAACCCTGCTCAGTTTAAAACCACCGTATGCGTGACTGGTTCATGGCACCTGGTTATGCCCAACATGAGGAGGTTTGCTGCTGACCACTTCTTCAGATCAAATGTCCACAAAGGCTCTTCTAAGTTCTCAGGAAACTCTCCTCTTTACTTAAGGTTTGAACACCAGAGGACAACTGAACACATTCTCTATTACATCAACAAGTCACTCTTAAAAACCATTCTAAAAAAGAGTATCAACCCTGATAGAATTCCTTTGAATTATGACTTCTGAAGGGAAACAGATAAATAATTGGTCCTATTACTTCCCAGTTGAACAGTTAGGTAAGTTTGAATAGCTGCATTATTAGATCTTTAAAATTTTTTACCTATACGTATGTAACATGAATATGTAACATAAGCCCAAAAAAAGAATGTTGCCCATTTTGAAAAGAGTGTCAGTATAGTGCCACATTATTTATTTTACTTTTCAGATCGAAGTTGAAATAGGTACTCAAGTTGCCATCTTTACCAGCTCTTTTGATGGGAACAAGGTGCTCTGTCCACATATGAACAGTAGAGAAGAGCTGGGTGTGAGGAGACGCCATGAGTGTGATTTACCAAGATGTGCACAAAAGCACCAGGGTGGATAAAAGATTTGGTCATTATACCTCACTGGGGGTTTATTAAGACTCAGTTTCCTCCATACACCAGGCTTATCCCAGTTGAGCTTGCCCCAAATTCAGACTAGCTTCATGTAGTGTCAGTGGTATAGTTGGTGAGCAGAGCTACCTTCCAGACTAGCTTCATGTGCCTACCCTTTTTAAAGTATCTGAAAATTGTTATTAGTTTTTCTCTAGCATTACTATTACTTTCACTAGAAAGAGAAACAAATCTTAAATGCATTTTTTTAAAGCATGATTGTGAGAGGGCAACACTGAATGGTTACCATATGCCCATCTCTATGCTGTTATTTCATTATTGGAAAAAAACAACAACAAGACCTTATGAGGTAGGAATTATTTCCATTTTCCAGTTGAATAAACAGGGTCACAGGCTGGCTAAGTTAATTTTCTTAAGGCCACACAGTAGGCAAAGTTCATCCAAACCCAGGCTAAGACCACAGCCTGTGCCGACTTCTCTGAGTTGCGTTAGACCAATTTCATTCTCCCCAACTTAAAGTATTTTCCAGAATTCCACAAGTTGTGAAAAATGATACTTAATCTAAAATGGCTTTTGGTTTACATTTGTTTACTCTTCTTGCATATATGTAACAGACACTGGCAGTATATAGCATATTTATTTATTCTTTAATTCTTCCATACTCATGCTATATAATTTGTTTTATAGTTTTGCCTAACTTTTCTCTTTGGAACACAAAGAGAAAATGATTTTTTCTCTTTACTGATTTTTAATACAGTAATGATTTTTAATACAGTAAAAAATACTTCTGCCATTTCAGGATTATCTATCATTTGCTTTCATCGTGGATCAAACAGAATGGAATGCTCTTTAGTCACAGTTTACTCAAAGGTAAGAGGAGGGACCACATGTAATTTCTAGCCCTGTTTCTTCACCATTAAAGGATATGCCTGCATTTGGTTTTAAGTCGTCTACGAATAATCTTTTCCTACTCACTTTCTTGATCTTCATGTACTAAGCCCTCTGCTGCAAAAGGAGAGCCAGGCTTTTCAGAAACCCCCAGTTCCATGGTCCACACTGAACCATGAATTTAATCAATTCAATGGCTATCAGAGAAGGATTTTCACTTAACCTGATGGGAGTTTCAACTTAAACAATGCATTACTTGAAAAGAAAAGAGTTTTGGTTGTCAGCTAAGACCATGTGGTACAGCCAGAATGTAAAACACAGTGACTGACCGAGACTTGTTAACAATTTATAAAATATTGTGGGTGCTACATGTTGCAAAGGCAGAGGCTGTGTTTCAGGCTCGCTGTGGCACCTAGCACTATGGAGAATACCCACATTTGAGGTCAATACGTCACTGTCATGGAAGGAGTTGCAGAGTGAACAGTGCCTAAAGTGAGCGACAATGCAGTACGATGCTCTCTTTTTCTCTTCCCATCATGGCGGGGATTCTGTCTCAAACTTTGCACAGGTGGAATGCCAGGTCTATTACTTCCGAAGACATTACAAGCTCTTTTTCTGTTAAGAAAGGCAAGACCTCCCCCCTCATAGTTATGCAACAGGAGCAAAAAGAGGTTCCAAAACAACTGCACATCACACTGGGAGCCAGTGAAGGAGAGAAGTGAGAGCAGGTGCTCGGCTGCCTGGTGAATGGCCCATTTAAAAATTCAACAATAGTCAGAGGGGCGCAGAGAACGCAAGAGTCACCACCGTGTTTGGGGAAATGGGCACTTCTCGATTCAGTGTAAACTCATTCCCTGAAAGAAGGCACGCTGGAAACCAGCTTTCCATAAACCTAGTGCACCATTTACCCTCCACAATAGTATTTTAAAAGCATTCTCTTCGGGAAAAACTCATGGAAAGAACTACTCAAGCAACAAATATTAGTGCTTCTTCAATTTCGTATGTCCCTATGAGATATTAATTATTAGCTAGATGAAATAGGCAAAAGCAGCTTTAACACGGCAGAAGCAACTAATTATCTTTCGTAACTCCTTTGAAAAGCAAATGCAGATATAAAAGCTCAAGTGAAAAACATGTTAAGTGCATTGTGTCTAGACTCCGCCAAGAAAATAAGGAAATTTAAGTGCACAAAAAGAAAAGATTTTACTAAACCAGAATTTCAAGTCTATGTAAAAAAAATTCACCTCATATTTTGATGTAACTTGTCATTAGCATTTTATATTTATACAATCAGCTTTAGGGTGAACGTTGCTAGATATTCAAGATGTACATGCATCCTACATGGTAAATAGCACCAACATGGTAAAATTATACAAATGAAAAATGCTTTTCAGGCATTCTTCCCTTAAAATTTCTGTAAACTGTATCATAAGCAGACTATTAGAAAGCAGATCAAACACACAAGGATATTTTCACTACCCCGGCAGAAAACCTTAGAAATGGTGAGGCAAGGCAGCAGCAAATGAAGTATAGGTGACTATTGGGCTCTATGAGACAAGGGATGCGGCAAAACATTGAGCAGGAAAATATGAGGAGAAAACATCCAGGCCTGTCTGTACAATAGATGCAGATTTTTTCAAATGTAAATTTTAAAGTGAATGCTGCTTTTATGTCACTGCAGAAAGGAAAGCATAACAAGGCTGCTCTGCTTCCCTTTAAGCACAGGCGCATAAAGAGAGTAAGGGATGTGAAAAGCCAATTCTTTGTGCTGCTACTTAATCAATTGCACTCAGTTCTACTCCATGACACAGCCGCACTGCAAAGACCACTCAGCAGTTAATGGATACGATGTTGGAAAAGCACTTTGAGGTCTTCCAAAGCAAGGCAGGGGAAAACCCCAAAGGAGCATGGTTTTACTACTTGTTCCCAATAACTGAGCAGCATTATATCCGAAACTCCCATGCCCTGAAAAGAAATTAAGATATTCATTTATTTTTCTAATTCTGATTCTTCCATATGAAATGACTTCTTTCAAAAGCTTCAAATCAGAGTCGAGTTATCCTGTGTCTTAGTCTGGGCTTGTCAGGATAACCGTTACATGCTGTAAGGAATAAATATGTGCTTCAAGTGTTACAGCCTACGTTTACAATCTGTCAAAATGTAGAGCTGAGGAGGAGTTATGTGTTTTTAACTGTATACATCCATCACTAGCTATCACTCTTCCCACAGACAGCAAAAAGTCAACAATGAAACATAAAAGCTAAAAATAAGTGACAGCAATTGCTCAGAAGAGCTGCACACGGGGCTCAGTGTTACATGTACACACATTCCTTCCCTTTTCTTATTACTGCCAATTTAAAGTAATTGAAATTAAGGGCTCAGATCTAAGAAAATAAACATGCACTGCACAAAAATGTAAAAGTCAGTTAGAAGTAAAATTTCATGCTCATAACCATACATGATCAGTGTTCTAAATGGCACGTGCCCAAAATGCAAGTAGTGACTAATATATGTTGCTGCAAATACCACGAAAAAAATGACAATTATAGGCACTTCAAATGCTCAAAGAAGAATTAGGGTCGTTGCTTACAAACTGAAAATATTCTTCATTCACAGGTGTTATAGCATGTTCATTTCTAAGAGTCAATCAAATCAACATCTATTAAAGATCCATTGTATACAATTTACTATGCTCTGATGATGGAAAATATGGCATTAAAAAAGTATGGTTTACATGCAAACACAGAATCAAAATATATGTATGAGTGAGTATACTGTACTGAATATAGAAAAAGCATAATCTAGAAGGAGAACACTAGATTCAGAAAAATCAATACCTCCATGACTTAATAGGTTTTTCAGTTTTCTTCTCATTCTGTAAGAATTTATTAGGTGAGAAAAACAGCATAAAAACCCAGAAAGTTTTCATTTTGAAATCTTACATACTCAAAAGGAGACAAGTTGTCTTACAACAGTAGTTTTCGAATTCTTTTTTAGTTTCAAAATGGGTCACCTAACCAAATCTCATAGGAAACCACTATATATAAGTGAGATAAACAAAGAGGTATTTAATTCAAATTTGCTTTATAAGTGTAAGTGTTTAACACTTATTTGTTAGGCAAATAAATGAAGGGTTTTTTTATAAAGAGAAAAACATGAAATAGGGGATTATGGATGACAGTTACATTCTTCTATGAACCTCGGCGTCAGGTTCATTTCTGTATTTTGGAGTATTTTGCCCCATACTAAGAAAATTCTGATTCCTACACACAAGTGGTTACAAACAGTAACTTTTAACATCTCCCTTGCAATCGAAGGGAGCAGAGACAGCCAGAGAAGCTTCCTTCTATAGCCTGAACCAAAATTTAATAACCTATTAACAGAAATTAACTCAACATCATTCATCTCAACTACAATAACATTTCCAATAAAGTATACTCGACAGTGCATATGGGCTTTTAAAAAAAATTACAGTATTTAAATCCAAATCAAACCTTTGAGAAACCCAAAGATCCCTCCACCCCCAGAATGTCCTAGGGTCTAATAGAATCCAATCCCTACTTAAAGCCTGTCTTTAAAAAAAGCCTGCCAGCAAGCACTGAGTTGGTATCAGTACTCAAAACACGGGTCACCAGGGTAGGTATAGCCCACAAACACCTCTTGGCAAACCTAGGATTCGAGTAAAGTGTGCCACCTGCAGACCTGCTGCCCTTTGGTCTCCTTCATTTCCTCCCAATGGTCTTGCTCCTCCCCTCCACTACTGTTTTGGCCCAGAGCAATCCAACCAATCATCTCTTTACGCTTCATGGTACGCCTGTTATACACAGAAATCACCAACGTAACGTCAGAGAGCTGAAAGAGGGCCACCTGGAAAACAAAGGTCTCCTTATAGACAGGATTGGGCTGACCACGTCGGATGGAGGTCTTGCAGCGGGACATCTCTTGACCCACAGAACTGAGAAGAAAGAGCTTTCCATATGTATCTGAGGAAACAATGGAAATGAGAAAACATCAGTGCCTTCCGTTTTGCTAGGTTAATTGCAATATCTACACATACTGACATACTGAGCAGCATCTTTAGGCCCGGAATTTGCTGTAGGACTAACACATCTTACATGAGCTCTTCAGGAAAGGGATTATTACCTTTATGCTTAATGTTTCATGCAGCCCACCATGGGGCACCTTGCTGATGTTCATTAGAAGCTCTGTATGTGCAAGGGTATGTACATGCACAGGCATGTGTACAATGGTATTTGTAGACATGCACAGTTCTTCATCCACATTTTATTTATGTAACTATAAATACACATTTTGCTCTATGTGTCTTTCTTTTCATTTTCAAAGGGCTGTTTATGCCTAAAGAGTCTCTTCTCTTCTCATTCTCTACATATTCTTTGGACCATATTATCCACTCAGTGACAACTACCAGATCTGTATCTCTGGCCTAGACTTCCCTCCCAAGCTCAAGATCTAACTGAATATCATACTTCTTCTTGTGGAAATCCCATCTCACACTCATCATGTCTCCAACTCTTAAAAACTTGCTGTTTTAGTCTTCTCCAGCCCTGTGAATGGTAGCATCATCTGCTCAAGTACCCAGGTCAGAACTCGGGACAGCATTTTTGACTAGACTGGCTTCCTTACCCCTAGTCCAGTCAATCAACCACCAAGTTCTGTTGATTCTACCTCCTCAATAGCTCCCAAATCCACCCACTTCCTTGCATCCCAATGCCACTGAACTCTCAGTGTACACCATCAGCTCAGGTCACCGGCATTTCCCACGTGCATCACTGCATGTTTCTTCACTGATCTCCACTCACTGGATTGTCAGAGGGGTCTTTGTAAAATGCAGATCTGGTTGTGTCACTCTCCCTAATAAACAAAGACTAAACCTTCAATACCTCCCCTAGTCTCAGGATAAAAGCTAAATTTCTCGGTATAGACCACATACCCTGACACTTTTCTCTTCCAGTTTCATTATGCACCACCATTACCTTTATACACTGCATCCCCACTACACTGAATACCTTATCCTTCCAGCCCGCTCTGCTGTCTTTCCCTTTCACTTCTGCATAAGCTACACATGCCCTGATATCCCGAATGATATCTACCTTCACATGACTTCTATTCATTAGTTTAGTTTGGATGTCATCTTATCCTGGAATCTTTGCTGACCACTTGCCCCCATGCTGACCATCTGTGGGCTCCATCAAAATCTAGTTTTAGCCTCTCTCAGCACTTATTACCCAGTATTTCCATTGCCTGCTTACCTGTCTGCAAAACTGTCAGTTCCCAGATGGGAGAAAGAGAGACTGCCCTGTTTACCACTGTACCCCCGTGCCTGGGGTAATGCCTAACATGTGGTAGACACTCAGTAAATATTAAATATTTTGTAATGAATGTCTATGACCAGCCAGGAGGCTCAACGTTCTTTTTTCTTTTGGACTTAAGTTTTCAAACTTGCAAAATGGAGCTAAACCCCTCATTTTATAACCCCTGCACTAGAATGCCATGAGATGGTGACTAGCATCATAGGTTTAGTCATTTATAGAAAGTAAGTACTAACACAGTCTATTACTTTTACTAAAATTCCTGAATGGATAATTACAAAGAAAATTATATCCTAAGGAAATTCTATTTTTATTAAAATCATTTATCAATTTCTTGACTTACTCTTAACTACAGATTTTACCACTAATTTATGTGTCCTATCCTTTAAAAAAAAATCTACAAGTTCCGGTGTTTCCCGAATTTTATAATTCTGTACATTCTGTTCAATGCAGGCTAAATGCTGATTAGTGTTTACTGCTCACTTTCCCACCTAACAACCAGTCAAACTTTTTAAAGTGTAAACCCAGAGCTCTGTAATTTACTGTTCTCCACAAGAGCATTGTAAGATAGGAAACAAATTACAACCTGCAGTTTTCTTTCTTTGTTGATCTTTTTCTATTCTGGTTTGATATGTTATTTTATGCAGTTATCTGCTGAGAAACACAAGGTGTGAAATTACACTTCAGGTGTGAAAAACACTCCTCTGTCTCAAAAACAGGGCTCTCCACTCTTCAAACTACTCTATGGAAAAAGCTGTCAGAAAACCAACAATGGGGGAGTGAACTTGTGTTTCTGCAGCTGGACAGCTACACAATTCCTGTAGGAAAAGTTCAATCCAGTCACCAAACTGGTCTGGCAATTCTGCTACCAGTTATGGCAGTGAAAATTGAATCAATCTTTCAGACAAAGAACTGCTCATTTCACAAAGAGAGCAATTTCCAGCTTTATCCTGTCAGAAGATCATTTTCTAATTATGAGAAAGGCTACTTACTCCCAAACCACCATCAATGAAGCTGAATTGTACCTGTATGACAAAAGGGGGAAATAATAATTTTATAAACAATCCAGTCTGAAGACACCTGACCAGAAGAAGAGAAATGTTGCTGATCATTCCAGCTCAAAAGGGAACCTTTTATTGGCTGTAATAATGTGCTTAATTCTTAGTGACCCAGGGCTGTGCCCAGAAAATTCTACTTGTGAGGAATAGTGGGGAGTAAGGCTGGGGTCTTTGGGGGTTCAATGACTTAATCTGATGAGCACCAGTCAGAATGCAAGAGAAAGAGTCAAGTAAATATGCAACTTAAGTGAGCTCTGTTTTAATTCTTTGGAATTGATAATTTTTTTTTATTAAAACAGAAAGTCATAAAAATTATAATCATCCTCATCAGTTCACTCAGTCCCATGTAATTTATTTTTCATCTTGATCTTTTGTTAGCACTTTTATGAATTCATCAGTTTTCCATTAGAGTTCTGAAAATGCTTATTGATTCAGTTCACCAGTATAGTCAGTTACCAGAAACCTGTACTTGTCAGAGTTTTCTCCATGAATTCCTTGAAGATGAAACCCTTTTATAGGAACATTTTTGCAAAAGCATCACAGTACACCCAGAACTGTCTGTAAATGACAAAAGACTTAAAAACGACCATGGTTAAAGATTTGATGAAAGTTCATAATAATGCAATTGACAAGGAAATATAGTTATTTCTGAGATATACATTTTAAAGTATTAACTAGAATTATGACTTATAACATTATACCAGAACATATAAGATTTTCAGAAATTTCATGTAATATCTGAAACATTTATATTAACATATTTCAACAAATATCTCAAAGAAAGTTTAGTATTAGTTGTTTTTTGTTTGTTTTTTTATACTGCAGGTTCTTATTAGTCATCAATTTTATACACATCAGTGTATACATGTCAATCCCAATCACCCAATTCAGCACACCACCATCCCCACTCCACCATGGTTTTCCCCCCTTGGTGTCCATACGTTTGTTCTCTACATCTGTGTCTCAACTTCTGCCCTGCAAACCAGTTCATCTGTACCATTTTTCTAGGTTCCACATATATGCGTTAATATACGATATTTGTTTTTCTCTTTCTGACTTACTTCACTCTGTATGACAGTCTCTACATCCATCCATGTCTCAACAAATGACTCAATTTCGTTCCTTTTTATGGTTAATATTTCATTGTATATATGTACCACAACTTCTTTATCCATTCATCTGTCGACGGGCATTTAGGTTGCTTCCATGACCTGGCTATTGTAAATAGTGCTGCAATGAACATTGGGGAGCATGTGTCTTTTTGAACTACGGTTTTCTCCGGGTATATGCCCGGTAGTGGGATTGCTGGATCATATGGTAATTCTATTTTTAGTTTTTTAAGGAACCTCCATACTGTTCTCCATAGTGGCTGATTCAATTTACATTCCCACCAACAGTGCAAGAGGGTTCCCTTTTCTCCACACCCTCTCCAGCATTTGTTGTTTATAGATTTTCTGATGAAGCCCATTCTAACTGGTGTGAGGTGATACCTCATTGTAGTTTTGATTTGCATTTCTCTAGTAATTAGTGATGTTGAGCAGCTTCTCATGTGCTTCACGGCTATCTGTATGTCTTCTTTGGAGAAATGTCTATTTGGGTCTTCGGCCAGTCTTCGGATTGGGTTGTTTGTTTTTTTTAATATTGAGCTGCATGAGCTATTTATATATTTTGGAGATTAATCCTTTGTCCACTGATTCGTTTGCAAATATTTTCTCCCATTCTGAGGGTTGTCTTTTCATCTTGTTTATGGTTTCCTTTGCTGTGCAAAAGCTTTGAATTTTCATTAGGTCCCATTTATTTATTTTTATTTCCATTACTCTAGGAGGTGGGTCATAAAAGATCTTCCTGTGATTATGTCAAACAGTGTTCTTCCTATGCTTTCCTCTAAGAGTTTTATAGTGTCCACTCTTACATTTAGGTCTCTAATCCAGTTTGAGTTTATTTTTGTGTATGGTGTTAGAGAGTGTTCTAATTTCATTCTTTTACATGTAGCTGCCCGGTTTTCCCAGCACCACTTATTGAAGAGACTGTCTTTTCTCCATTGTATATCTTTGCCTCCTTTGTCATAGATTAGTGGACCACAGGTGTGTGGGTTTATCTCTGGGCTTTCTATCTTGTTCCATTAATCTATGTTTCTGTTTTTGTGCCAGTACCATATTGTTTGATTACTGTAGCTTTGTAGTATAGTCTGAAGTCAGGGAGTCTGATTCCTCCAGCTCCGTTTCTTTCCCTCAAGACTGCTTTGGCTATTCGGGGTCTTTTATGTCTCCATACAAATTTTAAGACTTTTTGTTCTAGTTCCATAAAAACTGCCATTGGTAATTTGATAGGGATTGCATTGAATCTGTAGATTGCTTTGGGTAGTAGAGTCATTTTCACAATACTGATTCTTCCAATCCAAGAACATGGTATATCTCTCCATCTGTTGGTATCATCTTTAATTTCTTTCATCAGTGTCTTATAGTTTTCCGCATACAGGTCTCTTGTCTCGCTAGGTAGGTTTATTCCTAGGTATTTTATTCTTTCTGTTGCAATGGTAAATGGGAGTGTTTCCATAATTTCTGTTTCAGATTTTTCATCATTAAAGTATAGGAATGCAGGAGATTTCAGTGCATTAATTTTGTATCCTGCAACTTTACCAAATTCATTGATTAGCTCTAGTAGTTTTCTGGTGGCATTTTTAGGATTCTCTATGTATAGTATCATGTCATCTGCAAACAGTGATAGTTTTACTTCTTCTTTTCCAATTTGTATTCCTTTCATTGCTTTTTCTTCTCTGATTGCCATGGCTAGGACTTCCAAAACTATGTTGAATAATAGTGGTGAGAGCAGACATCCTTGTCTCGTTCCTGACCTTAGAGGAAACGCTTTCAGTTTTTCACCATTGAGAATGATGTTTTCTGTGGGTTTGTCATATATGGCCTTTATTATGTTGAGGTAGGTTCCCTCTATGCCCACTTTCTGGAGAGTTTTTATCATAAATGGGTGTTGAATTTTGTCAAAAGCTTTTTCTGCATCTATTGAGATGATCATATGGTTTTTATTCTTCAATTTGTTAATATGGTGTATCACATTGATTGATTTGCATATATTGAAGAATCCTTGCATCCCTGGGATAAATCCCACTTGACTGTGGTCTATGATCCCTTTAATGTGTTGTTAGATTCTGTTTGCTAGTATTTTGTTGAGGATTTTTGCATCTATATTCATCAGTGATATTGGTCTGTAATTTTCTTTTTTTGTAGTATCTTTGCCTGGTCTTGGTATCAGGGTGATGGTGGCCTCATAGAATGAGTCTGGGAGTATTCCTTCCCCTGCAATTTTTTGGAAGAGTTTGAGAAGGATGGGTGTTAGCTCTTCTCTAAATGTTTGACAGAATTCACCTGTGAGGCCATCTGGTCCTGGACTTTTGTTGTTGGAAGATTTTTATTCACAGTTTCAATTTCATCACTTGTGATTGGTCTGTTCATATTTTCTGTTTCTTCATGGTTCAGTCTTGGAAGGTTATACCTTTCTAAGAATTTGTCCATTTCTTCCAGGTTGTCCGTTTTATTGGCATAGAGTTCTGTGGTGTCTGTTTTAACCTCTCCTTTTGCATTTCTAATTTTATTGATTTGAGTCCTCTCCCTATTTTTCTTGATCCGTCTGGCTAATGGTTTATCAATTTTGTTGATCTTCTCAAAGAACCAGCTTTTAGTTTTATTGATCTTTGCTGTTGTTTTCTTTGTTTCTATTTCATTTATTTCTGCTCTGATCTTTATGATTTCTTTCCTTCTGTTAATTTTGGGTTTTGTTTGTTCTTCTTTCTCTAGTTCCTCTAGGTGTAAGGTTAGATTGTTTACTTGAGATTTTTCTTGTTTTCTTGAGGTAGGCTTGTATAGCTATAAACTTCCCTCTTAGAACTGCTTTTGCTGCATCCCATAGGTTTTGGATTGTCATGTTTTCATTGTCATTTGTCTCTAGGTATTGATTTCCTCTTTGATTTCTTCAGTGATCTCTTGGTTATTTAGTAACATATTGTTTAGCCTCCATGCGTTTACGTTTTTTACGTTTTTTTCCCTGTAATTCATTTCTAATCTCATAGCGTTGTGGTCAGAAAAGATGCTTGATATGATTTCAATTTTCTTAAATTTACTGAGGCTTGATTTGTCACACAAGATGTCATCTATCCTGGAGAATGTTCCGTGCGCACTTGAGAAGAAAGTGTAATCTGCTGTTTTTGGATGGAATGTCCTATAAATATTAATTAAATCTATCTGGTCTATTGTGTCATTTAAAACTTCTGTTTCCTTATTTATTTTCATTTTGGATGGTCTGTCCATTGGTGTAAGTGAGGTGTTAAAGTCCTCCACTATTATTGTATTGCTGTCGATTTCCTCTTTTATAGCCATTAGCAGTTGCCTTATGTATTGAGGTGCTCCTATGTTGGGTGCATATATATTTATAATTGTTATATCTTCTTCTTGGATTGATCCCTTGATCATTACATAGTGTCGTTCCTTGTCTCTTGTAACATTTCTTATTTTAAAGTCTATTTTATCTGATATGAGTATAGCTACTCCAGCTTTCTTTTGATTTCCATTTGCATGGAATATCTTTTTCCATCCCCTCACTTTCAGTCTGTATGTGTCCCTAGGTCTGAAGTGGGTCTCTTGTAGACAGCATATAGATGGGTCTTGTTTTTGTATCCATTCAGCAAGTCTGTGTATTTTGGTTGGAGCATTTAATGCATTCACGTTTAAGGTAATTATCGATATGTATGTTCCTATGACCATTTTCTTAATTGTTTTGGGTTTGATTTTGTAGGTCCTTTTCTTCTCTTGTGTTTCCCACTCAGAGAAGTTCCTTTAGCATTTGTTGTAGAGCTGGTTTGGTGGTGATGAATTCTCTTAGCTTTTGTTTGTCTGTAAAGCTTTTGATTTCTCCATGGAATCTGAATGTGATCCTTGCTGGGTAGAGTAATCTTGGTTGTAAATTCTTCCCTTTCATCATTTTAAGTATATCATGCCACTCCCTTCTGGCTTGTAGAGTTTCTGGTGAGAAATCAGCTGTTAACCTTATGGGAGTTCCCTTGTATGTTATTTGTCATTTTTCCCTTGCTGCTTTCAGTAATTTTTCTTTGTCTTTAATTTTTGCCAATTTGATTACTGTGTGTCTCAGGGTTTATCCTTTATGGGATTCTCTGTGCTTCCTGGACTTAGGTGGCTATTTCCTTTCCCATGTTAGGGAAGTTTTTGACTATAATCTCTTCAAATATTTTCTCTGGTCCTTTTTCTCTCTCTTCTCCTTCTGGGACCCCTATAATGCGAATGTTGTTGCATTTAATGTTGTCCCAGAAGTCTCTTAGGCTGTCTTCAGTTCTTTTCATTCTTTTTTCTTTAGTCTGTTACACAGCAGTGCACTCCACCATTCTGTCTTCCAGGTCACTTTTCCGTTCTTCTGACTCAGTTATTCTGCTATTGATTCCTTCTAGTGTAGTTTTCATTTCAGTTATTGTATTGTTCATTTCTGTTTGTTTGTTCTTTAATTCTTCTAGGGCTTTGTTAAACATTTCTTGCATCTTCTCGATCTTTTCCTCCAGTCTTTTTCCGAGGTCCTGGATCATCTCCACTATCATCATTCTGAATTCTTTTTCTGGAAGGTTGCCTATCTCCACTTCATTTAGTTGTTTTTCTGGGGGGTTATCTTGTTCCTTCCTCTGGTACATAGCCCTCTGCCTTTTCATCTTGTCTATCTTTCTGTGAATGTGGTTTTTGTTCCACAGGCTGCAGGATTGTAGTTCTTGCTTCTGCTGTCTGCCCTCTGGTGGATGAGGCTATCTAAGAGGCTTGATGGGAGGGACTGGTGGTGGGTAGAGCTGACTGTTGCTTTGGTGGGCAGAGCTCAGTAAAACTCTAATCCACTTGACTGTTGATGGGTCGGTCTGGGTTCCCTCCCTGTTGCTTGTTTAGCCTGAGGCAACCCAACACTGGAGCCTACCTGGGCTCTTTGGTGGGGCTAATGACGGACTCTAGGAGGGCTCATGCCAAGGAATACTTCCCAGAACTTCTACTGCCAGTGTTCTTGTCCCTACGGTGAGCCACAGTCCACCCCCTGGCCTCTGCAGGAGACCCTCAAACACTAGCAGGTAGGTCTGATTCAGTCTCCCCTGGGGTCACTGCTCCTTCCCCTGGGTCCCGATACACACACTACTTTGTGTGTGTCCCCGAAGAGTGGAGTCTCTGTTTCTCCCAGTCCTGTCGAAGTCCTGCAATCAATTTCCACTAGGCTTCAAAGTCTGATTCTCTAGGAATTCCTCCTCCCGTTGCCGGACCCCCAGGTTGTGAAGTCTGACATGGGGCTCAGAACTCTCACTCCAGTGGGTGGACTTCTGTGGTATAAATGTTCTCCAGTCTGTGAGTCACCCACCCACCAGTTATGGAATTTGATTTTACTGTGATTGCTCCCCTCCTACCATCTCATTGTGGCTTCTCCTTTGTCTTTGGATGTGGGGTATCTTTTCCGGTGAGTTCCAGTGTCTTCCTGTCAATGATTGTCCAGCAGCTAGTTGTGATTCTGGTGTTCTCTCAAGAGGGAGTGAGAGCATGTCCTTCTACTCTGCCATCTTTGTTCCTCCTCCCACCGAGCAGTATTTATCTTCTGCTGATGATTCAGACGCCTCTTGGTGTCAAAACCATCAACAACAGGATGAATGGGTCCCAATCCCTAGATCGTCCTGGATGCTGTTCTTCTGACCCAGCCTGCCAACTGCTCTATGGGTCACTTGTCTCTTTCTCCATAAAGGAAGATACCATATGCATCAAAAAAATTATGACAGTAAAATATCTCCAATATATCATGGCACAAAATTATGTCATTTGGGACTCAGAAGTCATTTTTCCAAAGAAACAATATAATACCTAACTATTTAACTAACCACAGTAGTTAGTTAAATAGCTCATACAAGACACCTGCCAGTGGGCAGCATGACGGTCTACCAATTGTAATAGACTCAGCCTCGGGGAGGGGGTGGGAGTGTGGCACCACGATTCTCTGGGTAAGGGAAAGAATTTGGTCATTTAACCTCCCCTTAGCTTCTAATGTATTCATAATTATAAAATATTTTCAACATACATAAGAGAGAATAATAGTACACATACCCAAGTATGCAGACTTGTGATATTTAGCATTTGTTTTATTTACTATGGACCTTTTTGCTTTTTGTTTGATTTTTAGGAAATAAAGTGTTATAATTGAAGATCCTTGAGTATCCCTCCTAGATCCTGTTTGGTTTCCTCTATCACTAAAGGTAATTCCTCTCCTGGATTTGCAGCTCATCATCTTCATGTATGTTTTTAGCCTTTCACTATATAAATAGCTATAAATAAAGATATCCAAAATACACTTAACAGTATTCTGCACATTTAAAAAGTATTTAACGTTTTACTGTATGTCCTCCCAAAACTTGCCTTTTTTGCATTCAGCATTAAATTTTTTATATTACCTATATTATATATACACCTGTGATTCAAGTGCCATATAATGTTCCAGTATATTAATAAACCACAATTTATTCATAATCTTAATTAATGGACATTTTAATTGCTTATAATAACCAAAAAGTGAAAAGATTTCAGTGAACATTTTTCTATATTTTACATTGTACCAATATTTGAGAATTTCTCTAATACATACCTAGGAGTAGATTACTGGCTCTTTACAAATTCTAGAGACAAAATTTTGTTATTTTTATTGCTAATATCTTCTCCCTGCCTGTAACTTATCCTTTTCCTCTGTGTAGTAACTTCTGTAGTATAAATGCTTTAAATTTTTGTGGAGTCATATTTATCAATGTTTTCTTTTTCAGTTGACATATTTTAAAAAATTGTTTAAGAAATCCTACCCGAACCCAACAGTCTTCCACATTTCTCCTATGAGTCTTAAGAGTTTGTTTTCCACATCTGATCTTTAATCCACCTTAAACTGATCTTTGTGTGTGGTATAAAGTAGGGATCTAATTATTTTTTCCTATATGGGAAGCATTATTCATTTAATAGCCCATTATCTCCCAGCTGATTTGTAATATAATGTCGATCAGATATCGTGTCCAGCTTTAGTGTCCTTTCCCTAACTTGATAATATTTATCATTTTAGAATATATTTTGATCTGCTCAGTAGAATCCTTCTATCATCTTTTTAAAAGCTATTTTAGTTATTTTAAGCTCTTGCTTCATTTAATTGGCTCTTGCATATGAATTTGAGAATCAGTTTGTCAAACTCTTTTTTTAAAAAGAAAAAAAAATACACCAAAATAAATCTGTGGGGATTTTGATTGGGATCATACTGGGTATATAGATTAATTTGGGGAAAGCTGTTATTTTCACAATATAGATTACTCTAAACAATGAACATGGTTTATCTATTTAGTTTTCTTTTGTGTCTTTCAAACAGTGTTGTGATTTTAAAAATAATTTTCTTACTCATCTTTTATTAATGTTATCCTTTCGTACCATAGGTACTGTTACTTTTGTAAATATCCATGTGTTAAAACTCCACTTTCTAACTGTCCTTGACGTATTAGAAAACAAGTTTGTATTTTAAAAAATGTTATTAGTTTAAAATTGTAGGTTTTTTTGTATTTTTAATGTAGACAATCATATTTTCTACAAATAATGGCAGTTTTGTTTCCTCCTCTCAAGCTTTAATTTTTATTTCTTTTTCTTATTCTACTGAATTGCCTTGAGTTTCCAGTCTAATGCTGAGTGAGAGTGATGCTAGTGGGAACCCTTACTTCATTCTTGACTTTAAGGGGATTTCAGGATTAAGAATGATGGCTAGTGTCTATTTTCTTAAAACACCCACTATCAAGGTTAAGCAAGTTCCCTTCCGTAACACAAACTAGTTGTTGATATTTAATACCATTTCTACCTTTCTAAGCTCTTTCCCTTATGAAACATAAAATTACATTCCCCTGAATCTCTTGCAGTAAGATCCCAGTTAGAGTCCACTAATGAAAGCAACTTGTATGAGACTGGAAAGTAGAAGGAAAGCGTTTCCACAGCCCTCTAGTCCCAGTTGCAGGCATGTGTACAGGCATTAGAAAGCAGATGGCAAATTAGGGTTTTCCCCCATGGTGTTCAAACATCCTTATGAGAATCATCCCTTTCATATGTACACAGCTCAGACCGTACTGGCATCTTTCCTGTGATACCTATACTTCTGGATTTCCTGGAGAGCTTTCTTGACATTTATCACAAGCCTTCCCATGCTTAAAACCTGTAAGAAACAACTTCTGACTCAAAATACCTATTTTGTATTTTCCTGACAAAATCTGACTGATATAGTAACTGGTAATCTGAACTGGAATGCTACCAAAATAAAAACACAAGAATGACCACTGGCCTAGAAGTTGGGTGCCAGGTGATGAAGAAACTAATATCAGAGGCTAGAACAATGGAGATCCATAATCCATATTATGTGATAGTAAAACCACCATCTGCTATAACTTGGAAGGAAGAGCATATGCCTAATGTTTATAGAACTAAGGAAACAGACTGAAAAACAGAACGTTAGAAGTGTGTATTTGTACTACTAGCTTTATTTGGGGGGTGAGGGTGAAAAGTAAGCTTGGGAAAGAACTGACCAATGTGCAAGGAAAAAGAGAATCCTGAAATTCAGACCTTTCTGTGGTTGGAAAAGTTCCTTGCTTCCAGACCTCCAAACAGTAAGAGATGGATTTTAAAAGGCTTCAAACAACAAAGGCCCAGTAAACCTTCTTAGGGGAATAATGTGATAGTCACTCAGGTTAAGTATCAAATTAAGGATGTAGGCTTCACACCAGATTTTAGTTGACTGAGCCATGTGACTGAGGTCTGAATAACAGAATATGAGAAGTGGTAAATATCACCTCCAATCACAGCTATAGGCAACCACTCCCCCGTCTCTTCCCCTTCCATGACAACAAAGCAGGTCACATTTTGAATATAATATTATCACCTCATTAAATGGAAAGAACCTGTATGCCTTAGTCACAGCTTAGAGGAAAGGCGTCTGCTTTACTTTGGACTGTGATGCAAGGGAGAAATAAACCTTTGCTGTTAAGCCACGAACTCTGCAGAATTTGTCGTTGCATCATAGCCTAGTCTATACGAATACACCTTCTATTATTCCTCTGCTTTGAGTTATTTTTATCAATAATGGATAGTGCATTTTATCAAGAGCTTCTTTTGCAACTATTGACATGATCAGGTTTTCTCATAAATCAATTGGTATGTGAACTGCAGATTTTCCTAATATTAAGTCATTCTTGCATTCCTGAACTAAACCCAATTTGTTGGTAATTAGTATTTCTTTTTCTTATACATTGTGACGCTATGTGGGCGCAATATAAACTGCAGTATATGTGAGAGGATGTGAGGAGGGGGACAGGGAGAGATTGGGAGGAAGAGAAATATTAATCTAATGTTATAACTACCTTTTACATAGCAGTCTTAGTCCTTTTACATTTATTATGATCACTGATATATTTTGATTTATTTTTATTGTTTTGGTTTGTGCTATCTATTCTGCATTTTCTAGGCTTTTAAATATCTCTTTCTGCTTTCTATTGGATTAACTGAATTTTCTTTATTCTAATTTAGCCTCCCTACTGGTTTGAAAGTTGGAAATTTTAACATGTACACTTGACTTAATGTCTAAAATGAATCAATACGTCTACCCTCTTTTTAAGCAACATAAGTACCTTAGAATTCTTTGATTCCCATCTCCCCTTCGTATCCTTCATGTTATTCCTGCCCGGAATTTCATTTCCACATTGTTGTTGTAGTCCCAACATTAGGCATGTTTCCTACTATTGCTGTTTCTGCTTTATGCAGTTTATACATGCTTACCTTTACCTACATGTTGATCTTTTTGTTCTTGTTGTTCATTTTCCTTTCTTGCACTTCACTACTTCCTTCTAAGTTCGATTTCTTTCTCCCTGAAATAACATCAGTTAGTAGCTCTTCCACTGATAAACGCTTTCAAACTTTGTGAAAAAGATCTTTATTCTTCCTTCACTCGAAAAGAATAGTAAGTTGAGAGTACTTTTTTCTCTTTGATGATATTCTCCCCCTTGTCCTCAGCTTTCTATCGTTGCTGTTAATAAGCCTGTCCTTAGTCTGACTGTCATTCTTCTGCAGAAAGCTGTTTTTTTTTTAAAAAAAAAGCAGCTTTATTGAGATATAACTCACATACCATGGTAACTGTATTTTCTCCCCTGTTGCTTTTCAGATTTTCTAACTTTGATATTGTTGTGAGAATTAAATGAGATGATGTAAGTATAGGAATATCCCATATGCAATCAATAAGTTATTGCCACATACAAATCTTCATATGAATTGGCCCTAATTCTAAGCACATAATGGCTATTAGTAAGTACTCGCTATACTTAGCTTTAAAAGAAGGTGGTATGTCCTATATCTGTTCATTTCCATGTAGTCCATTTTTCCCCTGCCTTCCATCTGTAGAGTGTACCCCCCTGCATCCCACTTGTTCTTCACACTAAACACGAGCCAGCTTGATTTGCTTTTTTGTTTTTCCTTCCTCTAGTCTCTGCTATTGTGAGTACCTAACAAGGTTAATGTGCTGCTGCTGTAAGTATTATCATTTGGGATGTAATTATCACATGTGGCTAATCATGCACATGCTGAGAGGCTGGGGAACTTGTTGTTTTTAACTGGAGGGGACATCTTAATGATAGTTTTTGACAAGGACCATTATATGGGTGTATATATACACAGTGCAGTAATGCATTGTAGAAGGACGGAGAAAGAAAACCTGCCAACAGAACAGCTAATACTTTTTTAAAAAACGTAGACTTGTATCAGTAATATTATCTAGTTAACCTTATTTAATAGGGAAAGAAATTAAATTCAGAGAGGTTAAATCAAATGTCGAGGCCATGCAGTAACTGGGTGGCAAGCCCAGGAAAAGAACAGAACAGAGCTGCTAAATTGTTAGTGAATTGCTTTCCCATGAAGCCAAATTCAGAAGATAACCAAATATTTCTAATTCTCAATGGTAACTTTTTCAAAAGCTTCTGTAAATGTGTATCAGCAATGGAATATTACTCAGCCATAAAAAGGAACTAAACTGAGTTATTTGTAGTGAGTTGGATGGACCTAGAGACTGTCATACAGAGTGAAGTAAGTCAGAAAGAGAAAAACAAATACCGTATGCTAACACATATATATGGAATCTAAAAAAGGAAAAAAAAGAAAAAGAAAATGGTCATAAGAAGCTAGGGGCAAGACGGGAATAAAGATGCATACCTACTAGAGAATGGATTTGAGGATATGGGGAGGGGGAAGGGTAAGCTGGGACAAAGTGAGAGAGTGGCATAGACATATATATACTACCAAATGTAAAACAGATAGCTAGTGGGAAGCAGCCACATAGCACAGGGAGATCAGCTCAGTGCTTTGTGAGCACCTAGAGGGGTGGGATAGGGAGGGTGGGAGGGAGGGAGATGCAAGAGGGAAGAGATATGGGGACATATGTATATGTATAACTGATTCACTTTGTTATAAAGCAGAAACTGACACACCATTGTAAAGCAATTATACTCTAATAAAGATGTTAAAAACTAAGAAAATTAAAAATAATAAAAAAATAAAAAATAAATCATAAAAATCAGAAATAAATGAAAAAAAGAAAGTCTATCAGGATTTCAGATGTCTAGAAGGCACAATAAGAGGCTTTTTCACCTGGACCATCTGCCATGTACAGATGTGGAAACTATCTCTTGCCATCGGATTTGTAGACTAGCCTGTACCATCTTAACAGCAAAAATGATAACACTGACCACATGTACTAAGTGAGATTTTACCTTGAAAGTGCCTGGAATGGTTCTTGGCACACTGTTACCTGACCTGAGCTAAGATTAGTTCATTTTGTTAACTTGCTTATATATTGTTTCTGAATAGGTTCTATGGAATAGTTTCAGTAATTTTCAAATAGCCTATTTTATCTTCCCTAGCCCACCTAGGATTTGAAATATATATATACATATTTAAATTTTTATAATACGGGCATTTTCACCAGAATGAAAGGAATGAAGGAAGGAAGAAAGGGAGGGAGGGAGGGAGGTATAAAAACCTGCCTACCTTTCTATCTGTCTGATGAATAGAGAAAAGGTTAAAGTTAGAAATAAAGAAATGCCCAACCGCATACTTTGTCTTGGGATGGATGTGGTTTATGGAGGATGCTACAGGAGATGCCTGCAGGTTCATTTGCTTGGTACCCTGTCTCTTCCATCCAAAACTGAGTCAAAGGAATAAGGTCGAAACTTGAGATGTCATCATAATTAAAAAAAAAAAATGTAATGCCCACCACCGTAGCCCCTATCAATGGCTAGACTCTTGTTTTATTTTTATCTACCTGGCCCAGCTGAACTATTCCAGACCAGACCAGATTTTCATGCACATTATTTTATAATAAATTTTCAAATATGCTGAAAATTCAAAATAATTATACAGTGGATACCCATATACCCATCACCTAGATTCTTCAATTGTTATATTTTTCTCCATTTATGCTATGGACTGAACGTATGTATCCTCCCAAAATTCATATGTTGAAGCCCTAATCCCCGATGTGATGCTATTTGAATGTGGGATCTTTGGGAGATAATTAGGTCATGAGGGCTCCACCCTAATGAATGGGATTAGTGCCCTTATAAGAACAGACATGAGAAAGATGTTTTCTGTCTCTGCCATGTGAAGATACAGCAAGAAGATGTCTGTCTACAAACCAGGAAGAGGGTTCTCATCAGGAACCAAATCACCTGATACCTTGATCTTGAACTTCCCAGCCTCCAGAACTGTGAGAAGTAAATTTCTGTTGTCTAAGCCATCCAACCTATGGTATTTCTGTTATGGTAGCCTGAGCTAACAGCATTTGCTTTTTCACATATCTATGCATCTATCTATCCATCAATCCATCACAGCTGTAGCCATCATTGTTCTTTACCCCTAAACGTTTCAGCATGTGTTTCATTAACTAGAGTTCAATAATTTGCGGCTCTTTTCTATTATAAGGTAAAATTTACATGCAGTGAAATGCACAAAGCCTAGTACAATTCAGTAAGTTTTAACAAATGCAAACATCCATTTAACCCACACTCCTATCAAAATGTAGAATATGTCCATCACCCCAGAATATTCCCTCATGTTCATGCCCAGTCCATCTTGATGCCAATACCAATCCTGAAGCAACCACTCCTCTTCTGCTTTTCTTCACTATATGTAAATAAGTTTTGCCTGTTTTAGAACCTCATATAAATGGAATCATACAGTAGGTACTCAGTGTGATTTTGAGATTCCTCCATGTTGTTGAATGCCTCAGTTAATTTCGTTCCTTTTATATTGCTGAATAGTATTCCACTATGGAAATATATCTTAATTTGTTTATTCATTCATGAGGACATAAGGGCTCTTTGCAATTTTTCCATACTATGAGTAAAGCTGCTACAAACATTCTTGTTCCTGTTTTTTTTTTTTTAAACTTATGGGTAAATGCCTAAGAATGGAACTGCTGGATTTTCAGTGCATGTTTACCTATATAAGAAACTACCAAGCCTCTTCACAAAGCTGTTATTCCATTTTACACAATCACTAAGAATGTATTCTCCACAGCCTCACCAATACTTGAGGGAATCTGTCTTTTAAGTTTTAACCATTCTGGGGTGGGGAGCGGGGTGGGGGCGGGGCAAGGTGTTGTAGAGACTCATCTCTAGGAATGTTCCCACCAGCTCCTGCCCATTGGAGCAAAACCTGCCTTTCACCGAGCCTTCTCCCCTAAGGATTTGTCTCAAAAATCTTGGGAGGGGAGCTTACATCTCATTGGTTTATTTCTTCTAAGACCCTAAAAGAGAAGAGGAACTCCATCTATTATTTGTCCACCTCTCCTCTATCTTGCTTAGAAAGAAAAGTTTAAAATACCAGAATAGTCATCTAGCTGGATCAAGTTGGCAAGTTCACAGTTATCTTTTGGTTCATGATATATTTTGATGCAAAAGATTCTCTCTTCTAAATCCCAGCCTTTGTCTCTTTCCATCAAGATTTAGCACCTTCAATATTCTAGAGAGGAGAAGTCCCCACTCCACAGGCTCAACCTCTTTTCCTTTGGGCTTCCCTAAGAACCATTCTTCACATTATCATAGCCAGCCTGCAAGGCAGGATTGATGTCCCCTTTCTGCAGAGGTCACCGCCTCTGAGATGAGGGTCTCAAGCACAGGATTTGTGACCCTCACACACGTTTCTACCGGTGACTTTCCCCTGGCAGGCAGCTCCCTTGGGGTGCACTCTGACACAGGGCTCTGAGGCTAAGCCTGCCCTCCTTCCACCTTTACCAGGGAGATGAGTGCACTTCGCCGCCTCCCTCCTCCACTCCCCACTCCAGGCCTATTCATCTTCCAGCTTGCATCCTCTCCCCTTCACACCCTCTTTCTTCCAACGATGCTCAGTTACGTCATAAAACTATTGTTCCCTCATCCTCTCTCTCTCTTATTCTGTTCCATATGGGAACTAAAATTGTATCCTAAGCTTGCCTGATGACTGCCAAAGTCCTGTTAGTGGTGTAAGGAAGTGAGACATAATGAAGGACCAATGTCGTCAACATCTCAAGCTCTTGAAAGTACCAAGAGGTCCCTTTCAGAATCTCCACAAAAGAACCTTCTACTTTCTCAACCCCTCCTAATTAAACTGGCTTTTCCTCAAGTACCAGCATTCTATGTAAACAAAAAACTTTTGTCTTCACTATTGGGTTTCTGCTTTAATTAATAGCATCACAGCAACACTGTCTTCTATTACTTTGGTCACAAAGATACAGCATGTCAGTTACATTTGTCAGTTAAACTGTAGCACTATTCTATGAAAAATCATGTAAATGCCAAACTGACTTAAACTTCTGGAATGAAATCAGTTTCAAAGTGAGGACTTGCCTTTTTTCCTACTCAGTTTTAAATATTTGTTATAAGAGTTTCCTCTATGGCATATTTTCTTTTATATAGAAATGCATGAAGTTTCACGAGCACCATTCTCAATATCACAGCTTTATATGTAGTATCCCTACCTAGAAAGTATATATTATTATGATCCCATTTTACAGATGAGGAAACCGAGAGTCGAAAAAGTTTAGTAACTCACACCTAGTAAGTGACAAAGACCTTAGATTGGCACACTCCAGTTGATGCTTTCTTAGCCACCATGCTGTCCTTCTCTCCTGTATTGCCTGGGATGACCCAGCATGCAAATTAAAGCTTCCCAGCACGGACTGGAATAGGCCATGATTGTGTGATCCACCTCCGCATCATTCTCTGCAGCTGCACCATGTTCTTCCCTGAAAAATTTTCAGATCTCACCAAATCTTAGGAAGACAGGGAAAGAGATCAGAAAAGGCTCTGCAGGGAAAGCAGTAAATCCAGAGCTTTTTTGTTTTTTTTAAAAAAAAAAAAAAAAGCTGTATCTGGAAAAAAGAGTCTAGCCATGCAATTAATAATCAACACCTATTATGGATTTTAAATAGCTCTTACCTGGTTCTGAGAGTCGATACAGAATATGGCCTATGCCTCTGGTATCTTCTGTTCTCCAGAGTGCTGGGCTTTCCTTACTAACTTGCTCTAATGCCTTTAGCACAGACTGACTAACAAGATACTATTGAACAGAGACATTGTGGGTGGCAGCACAGTTAAAGACTAAAAGGAGGGAGAGCCCAGATTTGGTTGTAGGAGCTGACCTTTTTCTACCAGCTCAGCTGGCTCTTCATGGGATGCTGACATGTGAGGCCGGAGTCCATTGCCTCTTGCAGCCTATCAAGGCTGACTTCGTCCTTATTTCAGCAAGTTTTGGCTGCCTGGGGTGGACACCCTCACTTATGCTCCACTCTATCCACTTCTATTTTACCTTCTCGGGCTCAAAAGGCTGGAATTTCAACAGCATTTTCCAGACTCTCTTGCAGCTAGAATTCTAGATATAAATTAGATTCCTCAAATTAGATATGGTTGCATGAGAGGCAGAAGTGAGGCAGAAACCATCTTCCCACCCTTTCTTAAGCTGTTTTTGCTGATAAGCAAGATCATTAAAGATGAGCTGATTTTTTTAGCAGCATTATTCCAAGGTTCAATCTCCAGCTTCTTGGGTATTGAGAGGCAATTTGGCAGCAGCAGCCACAGCATCTTTATTCTGGCTTCCTGAGCCCTGGACGGCAGCTGTGCGAGTATGTCTTGAGCTGCTCTTTCCAGGTGTGATCTCAGAAGCTGCCCTGGTGAGTCAGGCCTGGATTGCCCCACATCTTCCTGTTCCACCTCCTCCACCATCAACCACATAACCACTCACATTTCTTGAACGCTCACTATATGTCAGGCACTGAATGTTCTACATAAATCATTTTATTTAAACCCCAAAACCACCCATGAGAAAGGTACTATTAATATTCCTTTGTTCCAGATGAGTCTGCTGAGATTCAGAAAAGAGAGGTAAATTGTATAGGATCAGAGCAAAGCTAGCAGGTGAATGAGTAGAGCTGGAATTAGATCCCAAAACTGCCTGGCTCCAAAGACTGAGCTCTGTCTCTTTAAACGTATTTGAGGACCTTGGACCTATTAGCAGATTTGAATTGTTCATATATGTTATGTTGCTGAAAAGACATCATTCTTTTTCCCCTTTAACGATCTACACGTAGAAGCCAGCCTATTTTGTATCAAGATGCATCCAGATATCGAAGGAGGCTTCAATCTAATTAAACAGAAAGGCATTTGAAAAATCCAGAGGTATCACTTGGTAAAAACGTGTCTAAGTCCCACCAAGATCATTTTTATTGTAAAAGTTAGAGAATTGAGATGAAGGCAGACACAGCCTTCTTCCTGCCTCTGGGAAGACCAGAGCTGGGGGTACAGGCATGAACTTACCAGGCACTCTGTTAACCGCGAGGTTTCGGAAATGGCTGCCTTTGATCATCTCCACGGATAATCGCCCCGTTGTGGCATTGTATGATAGCCCCACCAGCAGCTCTGGCGCCCCTCCATGTGACAGCGACTGCGTGGATGAAGCACTGTCACTGTGAGAAACTGCAGATGGGCTGAGCGGAGACTCTCCACTCTGGAGGAGAAAAACAACAAAGGATCCATTGGCCCCACTGCACTCCTCTCCCTTACAGAAAGCCGATTATTATGTTTGGTGAAATTGTGGCCCAGTCTCCACTGCTGCCAAAGATTACTAATGGCGCACTCAGTGTGAATGATAATAGGGCCTGGGGAACGCAGTTTTGGATGGGATCCCCTGCATTATTAGCAGACATATTTGTTTCAAGAACTGTCTCCATTCACTCTTTCCTCTCTAAAGACAAAACGGACGAAGATGTTATTACTAGTGTAAATCAAACACTGGAAGATACATGGAGAGCTACCAGGACACTTAATATAGACCCAAATTTCAATGAGTCTATATTAGACCCATATGGAACCCGTCCACTCCAGGCATGAGCTCTGCTTCTGTTCTCTGCAGCCTCTTCAGGAATGTAGCAATACAGGAGGCATTTTGTCTTCACCAGAAAAGAAATGACCACTGGCCGTCTACCACCCCATAGGACATTTGGCCCCTGGTTCTGCTTTTTCAGGTTGTCAGGAATATGGCAGATGCTACATTTTTTCTTCCTAAGGAGATGAATTATATTGAACGTGAACACTTTTACAAGTGTTTAGTGAGGAAGCTGGCACATGGACAGTGCATCTTAGAGACCTTGCAGGTACCAGGGGACTCCACACTTTGTGTCATGTATTCATGCATGTGCTTCTCTAAAGCACCCACCTCTATGCACCAGACACACTGGGAGGAGGAAAGCAAAGTAGATCAGGACGTTGACTCTCGCTCAAGGAGCATGAGTGGGAGTGGAGCCTGAGGGGCAGGCAAGCCAGCCTCCCGGTCCCACAACTGCTCCAACCTTTCTTCTCAACATCTGCAATCATTTCCTAAAACTTCTTATCAGGAACCCCAATAAATACATGCATTGAAAGAAATTAAATATTCTTCATATCTTAGGAAACTACCCTGTTTACCAAGCCATGGACATCCCTGTAGAGCCCATGGAGGCTTTCATGGAACACAATTTGTAAACTACAGGGCTAGGTGGTTTTGATAGATGCCTTATAGCCCCTGCTGTCTGGATGATGATAACCCAACAATGAAATATTTGCCTAGTTTGGGGTGAGGGCCACCCCCTCCCCTGGACTTGTGCAGAAGTGTCCACTGTGGCACCTGTCACTGCACAGCTTGCCTCTCGCATCAAATTCTCAACCTTATAAATCCCCCAGTCCACAGGGCATGGCCCAGTGTGTAGCTTATAATCATGCTCAACAAATAACTGGTGAATGGGGGAATTTTTACCTTCAAGGTTCTTTCACACTGGCTCATTTCCCCCACTCAACTCTGTGCCTCCAGCACAGGGCCCAGGGCCGGCACAGAGAAACAGGGGTGTAATAATACCTATCCTTATGCTTTATGGTGAAGGATTCCTCTGACCTCCCGTGGCTTCTGTCTCCCAGGATTTCAGAAACACTCTACTCAGAGCTTAAGAAAAAAGAGGGATTTGAACAGAGATGAGACATGATCTGGCTTATGTTTTAAAAGGCTCTTTCTGGCCCCAGTGTTGGGAATAGTCTATAGAGGGCAACGACGGAAGCAGGGAGACGACTAGGAGGCCATTTCAGTAATGCAGCCGAAGTCAAGCTCTGCTTAGATTTTCAAGATAGAGCCAGTAGGATTTCAGGTGCAAAGGAGAGAAGTCACAAGTGACTTTTAAGATTTTTGACCTGAGCAATTAAATGCACGAGATTGCCTTTAACCAAGATGGAAAGACTGCAGGTAAAATAGATTTAGTGAGGCAAAAATCAGGATTTCGAGTCTGGAGATATGAATTTTGAGACATCTATTAAAAATGTAAGTGGCTGGATCTCCCATCAGCGCACTCTGGCCTTTCTGGCTCCTTTCCCCTTCCTCAGACAAGTCAAGCTCTTTCCCACCTCCTGATGTCTGCATATGCCAGCCCCTCTGTCTGGAATCCCCGTCCTCCACATGGCACCCAGTCTGGCTCCCTCGATTCCTTGAGTTCTCTCGTATCACCACCTGAAAGATACTTTCTCTGACCTTCTAAAGCAGCAGCAGCCTCTGCCTCTCTCTCTTTACCTACCCCAGTTTGTCTTTTGTCACCCTCCTCCACCACACTGTATGCTCCATGAGGGCATCACCTGTTTTGTTCTTTCCTGCATCCCCTCTGCCTATACGGCACCTGACATATAATTGGTACTCAGCAAACATTTTGGAATGGATGACTTATTTGTCCAAGAGCCCAAGATAGTTACCCGATCTTTTATGTGATTTTTAAAAGGAGATCCTCACACTGGATGACATATAACCCATGGGAAGAGAGGGTTACCCATCTTGTAGACATAAAAGCTGTGCTGTATTATTTTGCAATCTGAGGGACACAGAGGACGGGGCATGTGGGAGAAGCCCAGTCATATAAATGGAAGGTCTTAGAAGTGGCTGGAGTTCAGGGCTTCCTATGCAGCCTACGTAGGCATACCTGTTAAGGACCTCACCTTGAAAGTCCCATCATCTCTGAGATGCATCATGATGCATGCTGGGGTCAGGGCAGGGGGATGGGTGGTAGGACCACTTATCAACTAACGAGAAGGCCAAAAAACCTCTCCCAGTTTCCCCGTGCCCTCCTTCACAATGCTGCTGTCATTTCCTAAAATGGACAGAGAACACATCCATCAGGTTACAGCGACTATGGGCACACACAAAAAAAGAAAACCCATTGTACCGTGAAATGCAGATCATGTCTCAGAAGGATGAGGAGAGCCAAATGGAAAATTAAATTAAGGTGTTTGAATTCACGGGCTGAATGTACTAAATCAAGGGCTGACGATTCCAGATCCTCAAACGTAGCGCGTCATTAGCGGCACCATTTAACATACTCACAATGATATTACTTCTTGGCTCCAGAACCAGAGTCACTTTCATTTCCCCTTCTTGGTGCAGGTGGCTGAGATAGAAGAGCCTCTCGCCCATCATTCTCTCCCAGGTCATCTTGCGGGTGGCGTACAGGCGGAAGCGGACAGCACAAGCAGCCACATCTCTGGGCTCCAGCTTGGCGAAGGTGACTTTCTCCTTGAAGACGGGGTTGGGCCCTCTCTGTATGTTCGTCCTGCCCCTCTGTTTCTTACTGGGCAGCAGCACGACATGCACTTGCCAGGAGTTGATGCCACTTCGGTCCTTATCTGGGAGGCCCTGTGCTCTTACGATGGTCACTGTGAGCTTCTGGCTGGCAGCTCTATATTCGAAGATGACATCCAGGCCACCACATTTTGAGATGGGCTCCGGGACCCCAGATGGCACTTGAAAATTGGTTGCATCCTGTTCCTGTTGCAGACAGAGGGAAAGATTAGGAATGGAACAATGCCTAATACATCGTGGAAAGATGGTGCCCCTCTGTGCCTCTTCAGAACCTCATTCTTTTGGACTGTTACCATATATCCCTAAACATTAGAAAGGTCTGTTTCCTGGTCTCTCTCTCCACTGGACTGTGAATCCTTTGAGGGTACAGCACTGGGCACATGGTAAGCCTTCATGAATGCTTTTGGAATGAATGAACAAAGCTTTTATATTTTGCAAAGTGCTTTCCTCTACACTGCCTCTCAAAAAAACACAATTGACCACTATCATTGAAACCAACTGAGATACTAAGTCTAAAACTAGTCAATTATGCACCTGCCAAAAGGTAACTTCCTCAAGTGCCCAGGAGAAACGGTTCAGCCTGGGCCTGTGCTCTCTGAGCCAGGACCTCCTGCAGATAAGGATCCTAATGGGGGTCACAGACAGGTGATCCTTCAGTAGATTTTCAATCTACGTGGCAGAAAATGTTCAGGACAGAGCTTCTCAAACATCCGAGTGGACTTGAATCATCTGGGAATTCTGATTCAGTAGGACTGGGGTCAGGCCTGAGATTCTGCATTTCTCAGGCCACAAGGATGTCTCAGCTGGGCTCAAATCACTCTTGGAATAGCAAGTGTTTAAACCCTGGAGACAGAACACCTGGGTTGAAATCATAACTCTACCATTGACTAGCTTTTTGGCCATGGCCAAACAGTCCAGTTGCTCTGTACTCCAGCTGAAAAATGAGCATCAAGGCACCTGCTTGATAGAGTGTTGTTGTGAGGTTTTAATAGATGTGGGGAAATACCCGGCTCAGACCAGCCTCCATAGGTATCTATTCCCATCGCTGGACTGATACTACTTATTTTCAAACACGGCCCCTCATTATGAAGTACACTTTTAGACGGCAGTTCACCTCAGCCAGTCAGATCCGATGACCTCCCTGAGAAAACTGAGCTGAACTACATTTACTTTACTATAATGAACCACCCTCTAACAAACTATTACTAATGTCAACATAATTTGATTTTTTTCCTCTGAAGGCATGCCTCTTACTCATAACTAAACTTTGGTTTGATTCTTATTGTAAATCAGAAGCAGTTCTTCTTTATGTAACCGAACACCAACTTTGCTAATTCAAAGAACTCTTTGTTTTTAAAAATATAATGATACACTTCAAAAATGCATGTTCATCAATGAAACTTTCCCATAGATCTAGGTGAAAAAGTGCATGGTTCTCTGGAATGAGACGTGCTTAGGAATCCCAGGTCCATCACTTACAACCTTTAGGACATTGGGCAAATTATTTAATCCTTCTCACTTTCTGTTTTCCTCAACAGCAAAAGGGGGATGATACCTACTTTATAAGGTTGCTGTGAAAATTAAAGGACTTGACACATAGTAGACATCTAATAATTGCCCTCTCTTTTAAGATTCACATTAATCTACCACGAAAATTTAGGCTTCTTGCAAAATAAGGGAAGCTTTTTACATCCTTTCCTCTGAGCATGCATTCATGTGTGAGTGTTTCTATTCAGAGGTACTTAGTTTCAAGTGATAAAAGTGGTTGCTATAGAGACTTCTGAATACAACTGACTAGTGTAGATATAATATTAGAAGCAAGTCTCCAAGGAGTTAGGCTAACTCAAAAACCAAGTCACAGTCTTCCGTTCGAACTCCCATCTATTTTAGCCTACCTTTGGTCATCTCCATATTGCTTGCTGGACCATAAGTAGTTACAGCTAACATCCACTAAGCCCTCCCTTATGCCAGGTACCACACTAAACCCTTTATGGACTGTAAAAGCCCACTCTTATGCACTTCAGAACTTCTTGGCCTCCCCTCCTGTTCCATTTTCCCCTACAGGCTGTCTGGGCTCTAAGTGGCTTCTCCCTGGCACAATGCAACAAAGTCTTGCCTCCCTCCCCTGCAAGGTAACTCTCAGCTCCCACCACAGGCCTCTCCTTTGATGTAAAGGCTTGGAAGTTTACAGAATCCTGCTTGGCACTCATGTATATAAAGTCCAGAGTTGGGGGGTGGGGTGGTGGTGTTAATGCCCCATGCAGTAAATTTTTCTCCCCTTGGACAGATGTCCTGAGACTAGTTTATACAGCTTCTTAGGGTATGGTTTCACAAGAGCAAGCCATGAGTCACAATTAGTGGTAGCCAACTCCATTAGACATTCTCATACCGGCTCTACCTTCCCTGCCTCACTCTCCTCGTCCTTCACTCTTGTTGCCGGGAATTGCATGTCCTAACAAAGTAGGCTCTGCTTTTGGGAAATCCAGCTAAGAAACATCTTTTTTTTTTTTTTTTTTTGTGGTACGCGGGCTTCTCACTGTTGTGGCCTCTCCCGTTGGGGAGCACAGGCTCCGGACGCGCAGGTTCAGCGGCCATGGCTTACGGGCCCAGCCCCTCCGTGGCATGTGGGATCTTCCCGGACCAGGGCGTGAACCCGTGTCCCCTGCATCGGCAGGCGGACTCTCAACCACTGCGCCACCAGGGAAGCCCCAGAAACATCTTTTTAGACATTCATATTAACCTAATGAGGTAGGTATTTCAATATCTTCATTTTATGGGAGAGGAAACTAAGGCTTAGAATGGCTAAATAACTTAACTCCTTGCCCCCAGTATCATATGCCCAGCCAGAATTACCCAGGATTCACCAGTATTAATGCTCAAAGTCCCAAGCTTTACGGGGAACCATGATGTTTACCTTCTTCCCCCACAAACCTTTCACCCTAGCTATTTATAAGTATAGTAAGTGTGTGAGATGAAGAGGGGATAAGATGGACACATCTTATTGGAAGTTGGAAACTTCCAACTTATTGGAAGTTGGGAGCTGGAAACACACACTACTTTGAATTTCATATCCTTTTAGGCCCCTGCTCTTGATATTAACTAACAGTTCCTAGTTTTGTCATCAACTTCAATGCCAAGGTTAAAATATCCTAGTTAATAAGCATCTTCCCACTTATCTATCAGGCTCTCTGTTCAGATAAGTGCTCACTCCATCTGCAGGTTTGTGGTGAAGTCCTGGGGAAAGGGTCTTAAATAACTGTCCTACGAAACTTGAATCTGACGCCACTCCAGGCAATGGCCAGGCTCTGGATGGGGACAGTCCAAGCTGTGGTCCGTGAAAACTGGGCTTTGTGGCCCCTTCCTGGGCTGATCTGAGACCAAGATTTGTGAAGGCTGATATTTTTATAGCAATTAATTATTTCAACACACTCTACCTATCACCAGGCAACTAAAGGCGCTCCTCTTGTGGGTACTGTTAATACCACTAATCCATCTGACCTTCCTGCGAGGCAAAAATCTCTTCATTTTTATCCCCATTTGGCAGATTTTAATTAACTTCTCAAGGCCAATCAGTTAATCAGTGGAAAGCGGAGATGAAAAGTGGGACAGCTGCCTCTCTGTGCACTCAAAATCACCAGCCACCCTCCCATCGTCTTCCCTGCCAAGCCTTAGGTCTGCAGGAAAAAGTCGACAGCCGTTTCCGGCAGAGAAGAGCAGGGCTTGCAAACCCATCAGCCTAACAGGTAGTCACACTGCATGACCAGTTCCCTTCTGAGGCAAAATAAATGATTCCTTTAGCTCTCGTATCCTGGGTTTTTCTTTACGATGGGAATACTTGTGTCACCTTGTCAAAACCCATGAAGATATAAAGATTTTCTATCAAACCGAAAGGCTTTCTGTTTTAGCAAGATAGTGTTAATGTCATCTGTGTGGCCCAAAGTAAACAGAACCACAGTGTGTTCCCGATGCCAGATACGCAGGGGAAGACAGGCTTCTTAATACAGTTAAGAGGCAAATAAATCAATTCTTAAAAGGCGAGCTAAGCCTGCAACGCAGGCATTTACGGGAACTGCCTCCGAGCTGCATCTGAGGTTCTACTGTAGGAGCACCAAATTACAGTTTTTGTCTCAAAATAGATAGGAGGTTGAATGGAGCACACAGAGATGTCTGGGTATTTTTGGAGTCTGAGAACATTTAGTGCCCTCAACACCAAATCTTCTACTAAAGCTCCATGAGGCAGGTAAATGGGAGGTTACCTGGAGAAAGCGATTCCAAGGCTAATGGTACAGTTATCAAGGGGAGAGACTGTCAATAGGCAGGTAAACAGTTCCGTTTTGTTGTTGTGGCGAGAGAGCCAAAAAGAATAGTATTTTTAAACATTAAATGTTAGTGTGTGGGATGTGATATGACTCTTGGCAGTAAACTGGTAGGGAAGCACAATTTTTTTTACAAAACGTGTAAGGTTGATAGCTTTGAGGGTCTCTGTATGAAGGTTTGCTTTTAACCAGCCACAAGCCACCTATCTGTGTGGCCACTTCCGGTCCTCAGCAGTAACACAACACCCAGGCACACATGCACCTGTGCCATCTCCTTAGGCGCTCTCTACATGCCCCAGTGCCTTAGCAGTCAGGCTTTGAAACATAACTATCTGTGATTATTTTTCTTCTCCTTGATTTGGAGAAGCATTTGAGCATTTGGTGTTTATGACAGTCCAGGTCCTAATAAGAGATGCGTCCTGTTTCTTTTCTCAGTCAGACTGATACTAACAAAATCCATCCACCCTTCTCCTTCCTCTGTTCGCACAAATTAAAAGTTTCATAGAGTTACGTGACTTATTTCATCAAAATTAATTTCAAAGTAGATACTAGACACCACTATTTAATATCTCTTAATGTCACAGAATCATAATCAGAGGGGTCTAGCTAATAAAGAATAACCATAAGTGCCTGTAAGGTAAAACAATGTTTGTAAATTCTTATCACGGTGCCTGACACATAGTAATTGCTCAAAAATGGTAGTTTCTATCATCGTCACCTCCAGTCATACTTCTGGGTGTTTAGGCATATTCGAGAGTAAGTTTCAACTGAAAAAGAAATTTAGACGACGCGTCTTTTATCAGAGATTTATCCAAAAAGCAAAGTCAATGGCCAGAGGATCATGATAGACTAATGCCATCGCCTAGATCTTCAATTCAGTTCGGAGCTAACAAATATGTTCATACTGTAAGATCTTCCTCATGATATCTTGTATAATCTCATTTGCAGGGGCATTGTATTTTAGTTTCATTTTCGAATAATTCTCACATGCAAAGAATCATAACTCAAGATTTGGTGTAAATAAAAATAAACTCCATTTAATTGAAACCACGAAGGAAATAATCCAGTCTCCCTAAAGAACTAAAAACCCGTTATATATATAAAAAAGAAGCCTGATGGTTGCTGGGTTCATTCTGCCACCATGCTTCTTTTTATTTTTCCATTTTGATAGATTCCACTTATATATGATTCTTTTATTGGCACACATAAGGGCTGGGCCTTGGTCATCTGAACAAAAAATATATTTCCATTAAAGGCTCTTAAGGTGTTTGTTCTTCAAAGCAATGCTTCCTTCTTTTGGAGAAAGTTTTTCTTGAGGGATGGAGGAGGGGAGAAAGAGGGGTGGGGGACGGAAAAGGGGGAAGGGAGAGGGGAGGGGAAGGAGAACGACCAACCAGAGAGCACACAATACTCGAGCAAGAAAAAAATGGAAAACAAGCAACTTGCCTCTGGACTCCACACGGAGGAGCTGTCAGTGGCATAGGAATCTTCAAATCTCCGGTTATTAAAAGCTGTCTCCATCTCCAAGCTGCCCTGTGTGGACTGCCGGCTGAGGCTGCGGACCACGCGGGTCTCTTGGGGAGATGTGCCATGGTGCCTGGTGTCCCCCACCTCACGAGGGGACTGTGAGTGGGCAGAGATGCGGTCATCTTCGCCATAAGACAGATTCTCAGAATAAGTCAGTTGGCTGGCTCCATCCAAACCTAAATTTGCAAAAAGGAAACTCTTTCAAATATATTATCATGTTTCACCTTTTTATCTAGAGAAAATGAGCAGTAGCAACTACACCAATCAAGTCTGCAAAAACAAACTCACTAAACAACACCTGCAGAAACATACTTTCATCTATATGGTAGATAAATTTGGTCCATAAAATCGAAACCCATTAGTTCATTATGTAGAGTACAAGAAGGTTTAATGCTTTATAATAATATGAGTATAAAGGATGAGTATTATGTGGATAAAATAAACACATTAGCATTTGGTTGGAGCTAAAGACCACAAGACCTTTGGGATGAATCTAGAAAGCAAGAATAGTAATCAGCTATAGAGATCATACGTTTTCCTGGCTTTACCATTCTTCCGTCTCTCTTCCACGTTCGCCATATAACCCTCTGCTCAAAAGGCTTCAGTGGTTCTCTCAAGCAAAAAGTTCTCTACTTAATCCATGGAAAGAACACTGGACCTGGATTCCTATGATCTGACTTTAAATCCTAGCTCTGCATTAAGAACCTGAACAACATTTGAACTGCCTTAACCTTTGTTTTCTTATCTATAAAATGATGATAAAAGCCATCAGAGAGTCATTGTGGACACATGAAATAATATCTGCCTGGCAACCACCAGCCCTCCCATAAATTTTAGCCTTGCTGACCTGTCTGGCCTCAACCAACCCAGCAAATCCCATTTGCTATACTACCTCCCAACTCACAGACACCTGTGGTCTCACAGGTCCATGAAAATGTTAGCTGTGTATTTTGGTTCACAGCGGTCCTCAAGCCCTCCCTCCTGTCCTTTCCTTCCTGTCCATCCAAAGCCCTGACAACTCCTGAATCTTCCCTGACTCCTTCAGGCTCAGTGTCTTTCTCAGGCTTCGTGTCATCCTATTCTCTTTCTCTTCATCCCCTTCCTCTTCCTCAGTGTCCAGGTTACCCTCAGATAATAAGGAAAAACTGACAGGGTCTCCCTAAGCAACAGCTTTCACCCTAACTTGCTTCCACATCCAGAAAGTAGACAACGATGTCATATCTCTTGGGCCTCTACTCTTCTCCAGTGGGCCCCATCCCAGGATGATAGAAAATTAGAGATATAGACAGGATTAGTGAGGATGACAAAGTATATACGGTAAATTCAGCTCTTATTTACACACCGTATGATAGCAATTGCTCCCATAGTTGGTCTTAAAATCCGAGCTAAAACATAACGTCCTTGAAGGCGCTAAGCCACATCTGTATACTGCATAGTCTTTATCTACCAGTGGGTTTTACTAAATCTCAAATAACTTTAAATGCTAGGCAGATAAAAAATATTTGAAACAGTCAGGTGTGCAGCAATATCGAGTGGTGGTGACGTGGTTTAGCAGACAATATATGACCCACCTACAATAAACACCCAAATTTTAAAATACGTTATCACCCTATGCAGACCATATAAAAACATCTTTGGGAAGACTTGGTTTTCAGGGCACAACTTCAGACTCCTGATTTGGGATTTTGCCAAACCATGGCAAGCCATTGAGATGTTCCCCACCTGCCCTGTTATTCTTAATAATTCACTTCAGGCCTCTTGGAAGCTCTGTCATAGGGCACCTAACATCTTTACATTCACATTTTCCGTTATTTGGCAAATGCCCTTAAAAATGGCCACAGAAAATGACAGAACGAGGGGTATTCCATATGCAAAAACCCCATAACACAAAGCAGAATTTTCTCTCAGGCTCTAATTAGCCCATCCATTCCTCACATACACGAACACTAAAATGTCCTATTAAACAGTGGGTCATTCATCAACGTGTGTAGCACCCAGCAGGATCTCAGCACAAAATCTAACTTTGCCAAGAAATTACCCCCATAAAATTGTCTCATGACTTCACTCCTACGGTGATAATACTTAGATCAGTAATAATGGAATTTTCAAAAGCTACATTAAAGCCTTGAAAAGCTATTCATAACTGAAAAACATAAGAACTATATTAATGTAACAAACCATTTTCCTTGACAGACAAGCAAGGAATGAATTAGAAAGGCAAATCTGGGGGACAAGTCAAGTTGCAAGGAGGGGTGAGGGGAAAGGTGATTCACTGTTACATAAAGCAGTCTTCCTGTGCTTTAAGTTAAAGAAGGTCATGTCACCTTAAACACATATGGAAAAGTAATTGCCTGTTGTCGAGAAATGTATCCTGGCTTCTTAGAAATTACAGGGCATAAGTATGTCACATCAACCATATTTATTTTAGTAGAGGAACGTTTTTAGTTCATATCCCATTTTGATGGAGTGTAAACCTATTATCCAATTACTTTCTTTCTACTCCCAGACCCCTCCCTCCATCACCCATATACCAATACTTTTGCTAACCATCTGTGGTGGTCAGTTTTACGTGTCAACTTGGCTATAGGCCTCAATTATTCAATCAAACAGTAATTTAGGAGTTACTGTGAAGGCGTGTTGTAGGTGTAATTAAAGCCCTTAAGCAACTGACTTTCAGTAGAGGGGATTATACTACATAATCAGTCCACTGAAAGGCCTTAAGAGGAGAACTTAGGCATCCCTGGAGGACAAGCAATTTCATCTATGGACTGAAGTTTCATCTCCTTCCTGAGAGTTGCAGCCTATCCTTCCCAGCAGCCTGTCCTGTGGATTTCAGAGCTGCGTATTCCAGTGGCCGACACAGCCCCTACAATCGCGTAAGTCACTTCTTTGCAATAAATCTCTTGAAATATTATATATATATATATATATATCTATATCTCACCCTGAAATCCCCTTCATATCTGATTGATACAATCTTGCTTGATATACCATCCTAAACAAAAGTGGGCACAGATTCTGGGGATGATTGACCTGTTTTAAATGACACCAGGAAGGTAATGACTAGCTTCTATGAAACACCCTAAGAACTAAATATTTCACAAGCAAAAATAAGGCTTTGCTCAAAACAAAAAGCCCAATGAGTGGGCTATTATTCTGCAGCCCACCTTTCGTGCGTAAAGACCTCAGGCACAACTTCTGATTCAGATCACTTGGCTCAAACCCTCTTTGACATTATCAGGAATACAGGGACAATGAATGCACAATAACACTAAATCAGATATGTGAGACAGGAGAGAACTTGCCTGGAATATGAAGATTTTTTACGTGGGTTTGGACCTTGAATTTCACGGGTCCAACATTTTGAATGCATTTTTTAAGTGAAACAATTGTCTACAATTAAATTTGATCTTAGAAAATTGTGTTTAAGGTAGAGGGAAAAATAGCTAAATAGATAGAGAATAGGCACCGAAAAACAGATCCTCTCTGGGGTTCATGCTTAATCTTTTCCTTATTCTTTACTGCCGATGCAAATTCACTGATCTAAAGATGAACAAAAAAAAGGACACAGAAAAAAAATCATGCAATAAAAATTACATTAACATTTCCATGGCATTTGATAACCTAAAATTTAGCACACAGTTAATCATTCCTATGAAAATCCTGATGATTCTCTCCCAAATCTACAGGTAATTCATTGAATGTAGTGGACATTTTCCTCCATCCGATAGAGAAAAATTTAGCCTTTCTATCACCATCTGTCAAAAACTTCAGAATTGCACCAGTTATGACAAAAGTTGTTGCTAATTCCAGGAAGGGTGAGGGCTAGAGTGTTTGTGAGAACTCTCAGAACAGCAGCCATTTGTATAAATCAAAATCTAGACACTTGGGCTTCTGGGAAATGGGGCCATTAGCTTTAGAATTAAACAAGCTACTGTAGGGGATCAGCTGCTATTAACTTTCATTAGCTAACATTTGCCGTCTCAGTGGAGAGAGAGGAATGCTGTGATGTAACAGCAGAGAAAGAGAAAACAGGAGAGGGGGTGAGGAGATGACAGAGGGCCATTAGCTACTGCTACTGTGCTTTGGTTACATCCGGAGTTTATCTCCTGGCTTACCTGGGGCTAAAAAGGAGAGCAGTAAAATGTTACGTAGGCCCATGCCAATAAGTAAAATTACATGATGGTCAGCAAATTATTATATTCCTGCTGAAAAATAGGGTTCTTTTTATTAATTTTCCTCTTTTCCCCCTGCTCATCCACATCACCAAATCAGAAATTTCTTCTCTGTTACCTTCTCTCAATCCTGCACTCTCCTTTTTGTCTTTCTACTACTAAGTGTTGAAAAACAAGGAAGATCAACTATGCCCCCACTGGTTGGACGGACCACAGGCCCAATGGAAAGAAGAAGATTAGAGAACCCAGGTCATTTAGACCAGGTCACTACAGTGGACAGTATGACATTTTCTCTGGCTTTTTACCAAATACACTTCACAGACCCTTCCCTGTTCCAACGTCCTGTGCCTATTCAGGGTTCTGGACATAAAGGAGTTGGAGAGATGCCTGACCTTCGCTGGGGAAAGCACTAAGAAATATCATACTGTTCTTTTCCTAGGTTCTTCTGTGTGCATGGTGGGGAGGGAGAAGGACCCTTGACAAGGCCCACCCGCAGTCACAGCCTGTGCTCACCCTACCTCTGAGTGTCCTCCTCTCCCTTTGTGAAAGGTAAACTTACGATGAAGATGGAGGCTGGCATAAAACCTGCTCTGACCCATGAATTCTCACACGGGCTGGGGTCCAGAAACTACAGGGAATGAGGGACGGTGTGCCAGGCATGTGTTGTTTGAAAAAGGTTATTTAATATTATTATAACACATATTTTTATTTGGAAGATAAAACACACCTACTGTTTTAATATTACAAACTATCGAAAGTAAGGCTTCAAAAATCTGAGGTTACATAGATATATGGAAAATAGACTCTACGTTTCCAAATGGGAGGAAAGGCACAGAAGTGCAATGTCAGCAGACAGCTATGTAAAATTTTTGTCCTCGTCAGAAGGCAACAAGATTTTACAAAGCTTGGTAAATACCGTTATAGTCGTTAGTGTTCAAACTGTACAAAGCAGTAACCTACAAGAAAGGAAGGGATCCCACAAGTGGGGGTCAAGACTTTGGCACGTCTGATCCTTTCTCTCTGCAACGAGGCTGCTTGTGAGGTTTGAAGCAGCCCTTTTGCCCTGTCCCAGCCTCTGGGTCCTGCCCTATTTTTCTTTTTCCTCTCTGGACTCTTAGATGCAAGTGCAGTGACTCAAAAACGTTCTTACCATTAGACATCCCGGGTCTAGATAAAGGAAAGGTTTGATGCAAAGAATACCTTTGCAGGCAGACACTTCTGTGCTGGCCTCTTCGTGGGTGGAAAGCCAGCGGCTGGGTTTTGGTTTATGCTCCAGTCCTGTCTGCTTTCCTTTCTCAGATGCTCCCGAGCGGAAACTCTGGGACCGGGGCACAGAAATCTCAAATTGTTTGATAACCTCCTCGTCGCTGTCAGAAGATGTGGGCAGCTTCTCATCAACTCCAAAGGTGTTAACTGGAAGCAAACAAGAGCAATGAGTCTCCTGCGGGGCCCATGAGAAAACAGAGATAGATAATCCAGAGAGATAGAAGAACATGGCCAATCAGTCTGGATCAAAGCAGACTGAACCTGGGTAGAAAGAATTCAAAGCACTTTTTTTTTTTTTTTTTTTTTTTTTGCGGTACGTGGGCTTCTCACTGTTGTGGCCTCTCCCGTTGCGGAGCACAGGCTCCGGACGCGCAGTCTCAGCGGCCATGGCCCACGGGCCCAGCCGCTCCGCGGCATGTGGGATCTTCCCGGACCTGGGCACAAACCCACGTCCCCTGCATCGGCAGGCGGACTCTCAACCACTGCACCACCAGGGAAGCCCTCAAAGCACTTCTGAAACACAAATTTGAGTCCACAGGAATGAAACAGGAAAAGAAAGCTCAGGAGGGTAATTAGAAGTACACGGCTAGACCCAAGAGAAACCACTGGGACACCCCTGACTAACATAATGAGCCCTCTTATTGAGCTGGGCACCCTGCTGATGTGTTATGTTGCTGGCATGTGCTCATGACTGTGAACAGGACAGCAATCTGCACCTGTGCCTTATGTGTAGTTCTAGTCAATGATGACGGAAAATACTCTCTTCGCCTCACCTCAGTTATTAAAACATACAGAGCCAAGCCCCACTTCAGAGAAGAGATATCAGCAACTGAGATCTTCCCCAAACTTCCAGTTTTGACAAGTGACACCACACTGTATGGGTTTAAAAAGTTAATAAATAACTAGTTTATACTAGAAATGCCTTTCTCAGCACCAATGACTCAACCCAAACACCCTTTAAATTATTCGCACCACTTTTCCCACCCCAGCACACTGCTCTGTCCTCTTTGTTTCTCCAGCAGGCCGTGATCATGATCAGTTCTGCCCTTGCCTGTCCTGCTCCTTCCACCTGAAACTCCCCCTCCCGCAGGTGTTTACCTGGCTGGCTCCTCTCACCACGGAGGTCTCAGCTTGACTGTCACTTCAACCTAAACACTTCTCTGACCATCCTCCTACCTGAAGCAGCTCTGTTCCCGTACCTACCACCTTTCTTTCTTTCTTTCTTTCTTCTCCCCCATAACTTCCATGAAAATAAAGACATCACCTGTTTTGTTAACTGATGTCTCTGTGGTATGTAAAGCAATGCCTGCTGCATAGTAAGTACTTAATAAACACTTGTTAAATGTTGAATAGATTGGTGAATAGCCAGTATTTTCTCCCAAAACCCTGAGCGCTCCTCCCCGCTCCCCAACAACACTCACACATGCTTTCCTGTGCCTGGAATATGCTTTTCCAGCCCCGTCTAGACTCGTCCAGAATCTAGCTCACCATTCAGGTCTCAGCATAGACAACATTTCCTCCAGAGAGTCCTTCCTTGACCCCTTAAATCAAGTTTAGGGACTTAAGGCTCCTTCCACATGCTGTGAAATCACTCCCTGTCCTGTCCTGTCAGTGCTCCCTCCAGCTCTGTGGCAGAATTACCTATTTAATTGCCGCCCATTCCACCTAACCTGTACACACCCTGAAGGTAAGGGGCACATCAGACTGCCCACCTTTGCATCCCTCCAGGCATTATCTCTGTGCCAGGCGCGTGGCAGGCTACTCTGTAAACATTTGCTGAGTGAGATTTGGAAACGATAAATAATGGGGAATTATTTTTTAAAGATTTACTCTTTCCATCCAAAAGTCACACAGTGGCTCCTGGGAAGGATATGGGTGTTAATTCACAGATGGGTCCTGAAGATCACTTCTGAATCAGAGGCTAAGAAGAAATTAAAAAGCAATACTTTAAGTGAGAGAAAATACTTTAAACACCAGCCTGGCCAAAACATTTATTCTCTGGCTTAAGAGTTGATTTTCCTGAGGCTCTTTGGAAATTAGTAATTATAACAGACTGAATGCTTTTCATGTGCCAGGCGCTGTCCTAAGCGCCTTACACATATCTCACACAAAACCCCTATTACTGTTCCCATTTTCCAAGTACGAAAATTGAGGCAGAGAAAAGTCTACAACTGGCTGAAGATCGTACTGCCAGGAAGGGGAGAATCAAGATTTGAATCAAGTCAGCCTGTCTCTAGAGACCACGTTTCTAAACACTCTGCCAGAGAATGGGAGAGAGATGGCAGAAAGAACTCTTATTCTCTGTGCTCACATTAGCTAGCTGAGTCTATGTGGCCAAGTCTCTTAACCTCTCTGACCCTGTTTCTTCATTTGTGGAAGAAATACCTTCACTTTTAATGTCTGGATAATTTCCCAGGTCTTTTCTAGATCTAAATTCTCCGACTCCAAACGTTCTACCTGACAGGCACCAACATTCAATTTGTTTCTCTCTTTTATGGAGCAGCTGATCCCTGAACATAAGAGCATAATATTGTTTTCAGCTCACTCAATTCTACTGTTGGCTGTGACCAGCCCCATGGTAGGACCTGAAAAGCTAAGTGTTAGAAAAGATTCCATTGCTGTCTCAACAGAATGCCATTACAATGGGCAGTCTCCTCACGTCTCAACGTGCTGGGCATAGTGCTCTGGCATGGGATGGACCATCACATATGGAAGATACCCAGAGACGAATGGGACCAAAACTAAACTCTCTCCACCTTTAGAGTATAGGACCAGCTAAGCACCTGGGAGATACTCAGGGAGATACATGCATTGTGAAGTGGCTGGATTAGACATCCATTGGCACTTTTTCCAACTCTGATATTCCATTCCATTTGTATTACTAGGCCAGTTTTTAAAAACGTAAATAGTCAAAAGTCCTCAATTTTAAATTAAGTGAGTTAGTCCATGGGTATTTCCTCATGTATAAAATCAGGAACTAGAATTCATTCATTTACCAGCATGTAGTCCTTGACTTTTTTTCAGTGAGTCACTGATCAGCCACAGAGCACATATTCTCCTCACTCGATATAAGAATCATAACAGTGATTATAATGCTTCCCATTTACTAAACATATACTATATGCCAGGCACCTTCTGGGTACTTTGCATATATTATCCCATTTAATCATCACAGCAACACCATGAAGTAGGGATGATTATTATTCTTCCCATTTTAGAGACAGGAAACAGAGGCATAGAGAGGTTAAGTGACTTGCCCTAGGCAACAAAGTTAGCAAAGTAACAAAGCTGGGACTTGAACATAGAATCTCTGTTCTTAGTCACTGCACATATCATCAAACATCATTGCATCAGGACACTAGAGCCATATCCAGCTTACTTTTCAGAGTGAGGTGAGAGAGGGTTCTACCATTTCCACCCTGAAATCTGCCAAGAGGTTGCTTCCTTTGTGAGAAGAGAAGAGCAGTGGGAAGAAGAGTCAGTCCATGTGAGAGTGAACACACTCAGGCTGCAGTATAACTGGCCCATTGCTCCTCGTGGGATTATAAATGCAACTGCACATGTTATGCTAAACCTGAGTCCCCAAAGATCTCAGGGAATTCTCTGTTTAAAAAGGAAACCTACCATCTCTCCTAGAAACCACTGAGCAGCAACAGAAATCAATAGTGGTGCTATTATAACAATAAAAACAATCCCATATAAAGCATTTATCATGTTCCAGGCACTGTTCTAGAATCTTACATATGATAACTTATTTACTCCTTACAATAACCCAGTGAAGTCAATACTTTATTATTCCCATTCTGTGGATGGGGAAACTGAGGCACCATGAGGTTAGTAATTTGCCACAGTCAAAACAGTTAATAAATAGTGGAACCAAGATTCAAACCCAGGTGGTCTTGCTCCAAAGTCAATATTATTAATGACTACATTATGCTCCCCGTACCATCTGCTTCTTCAAGGAAGAAAATCCAGGTTAAAATCTATACAACTGCGTTTGGTCACTAAGACGATAAAATCACATAAGTTGGGCTAGAAAGGATTTTCATGAGCATCTATCTGTTCCCTCATTTTCACGAAAAGAAACCAAAGTCCAAAGAGGCAAACTGATTTGCCCATGGTTATACCAAGCCAGGACCAAACGGAGGTCTCCACGTTTCCAGGTCAATGGTTTTGCCACATTATTTTCCAAGCTCTCTCACTGGTCGGTTATTTTCTCAAATTTAAATTTTGACTCCTACCTTTTTGAAAGATCCCAGCTGCTACTTGCCTTGTAAGAGTCTGTGTCAACAACTAAATAGCTGATCTGGATTTCATTCAACATAAATCTTTGAAAATCACAAAGTCTCATCTAAGTTGTAGCACTTATTTCAGACATAAGATAGTACTTTCTGAAACACTGTATAAATACCAGTTCAAACCCCTTTCAAGATATGCACTTGGGAAAGAGCATGATGGAAACTTGTAATAAAATCTTCACTTCTGGGCTTCCCTGGTGGCGCAGTGGTTGAGAGTCCGCCTGCTGATGCAGGGGACACGGGTTCGTGCCCCGGTCCGGGAAGATCGCACATGCCGCGGAGCGGCTGGGCCCGTGAGCCATGGCCACTGAGCCTGCACGTCCGGAGCCTGTGTTCCGCAACGGGAGAGGCCGCAACAGTGAGAGGCCCACGTACCCGAAAAAACAAAACAAAACAAAACAAAACACTTAATCTCTTTATCTAATTATCTTGCTAAAACAACAGAGAAAAAGTTGCACAAATGTCATGGATGTGAATACATCTTGAAGTTGAGATTGTGCATTTCACTCAATCACAGAATGCAGGAGATCTTAGACACCCCCTCAGTATCTACCACCAAAGAGAAGTCAGACTCTTCTGCAATCTTTCTGATGCACAGCCATCCAGCTCCATCCCTCTGTTCACACACTACTGAGTTGCCACTGTGGGCTTCTTGCACTGGCAGGAAGTTCATGACTTTGACAGAAAAAGAGAGTTATCTGTAGACCCATCAGTACCGAGTCTCTACAGCAGTGCCGTCGGAACATGCCTCCCTCTGATTTTTAGTGAATTTTTTTTTCTGGTAAAGAGGGGCAGAGGAAATGCCATCTTCATCTTCCACAATTAAGAGACAGGAAGGCGGGACCCCAGTGCCACAGAAACTGCCTGTCAGTCTAACATCAGTGAAGGCTAGGGTGGTTAAGAGTGCAGAATCTGGAGTCAAGCTACCTCAGTTTGAATCTGGGATCTTCTATTCGCTGGTCTAAGATCTAAGCAAGTTCCTTAATCTTTCTGAACTTCAGGGTCCTTATTTTGATATTTCTTATTTCTTAAAGTTGTTGAGAGGACTAAATGGGATAAACCACGTAAAGGTACTTAGTATATGCCTGACATATGATAGGCTAAATATGTTAACGATTATTATTATGCCTCACCATGGCAGTGCCCTATGTGGAAACCCTTCTAGGAAGCCTCACGTTTACAGGCAAAGGGAAGAATGCCTGTTCTCGCAGGGTCTGACTTGCAAACTCATCATTAGAGCTGCTGTAGGGAAAGGATGAAAGAAACACGGGCTGGAATAGGAGAAAATTAAGCTGAAAATGTGGGTTGTATCACCTTCCTTCCCTCACTCTACTTTTTTCCAAGCCTAGAGGTGGAGCACTCTGTGAGAGCTGGCAATGCTGTCTGGATGTGGGCAGTGCTCAGCACCTGCTCATTTTGTTGCTTCTTTTAAGGCAACAAAACCACCAACTGGTGATGCAAAGAGAGGATTTCTTAAGCCTGACTGCTGCTATTTTACAGATGGAGAAAGACTTTATACACGCTCAGTGAAGATCCAAGCTTATTAATTCCTTCCCACCCACACAGGAGCAAGCAGGTGCAGGGAAGTACTGCTCATGTCTTATAGATGGGTTGTAGAGACAGGCGGGGGTGGGCTGTGCTCGGTGGTACGGTACCTGGGTGCCACTTTTAGCTACAATTGCAGGAATCCCTAATATACCAGATTTCTCAAATACCCACGGCAAATGTCTGCCTAGGGTGGTTGGATAAGGATAGAAATAAGAACAAGAAGTTGGTTAGGGTGAGATAGGGAGGGTGGGAGGGAGAAGCAAGAGGGAGGAGATATGGGGAGATATGTATATGTATAGCTGATTCACTTTGTTATACAGCAGGAACTAACACACCATCGTAAAGCAATAAAGATGTTAAAAAAAAAAAAGTTGGTTAAAGTGAAAAAGCAGAAGGGAGCATCAAAGGTTGACAACTGCCCCTGTCAGATCCTAAAAAAAAAGGGTCACATTTTTAGATGCATAATCCAAACATTCTTGGACTCAGGCAGGATAGGAAAAGATTTTTATAAATCATCAGCCTTGATTTTTTTCAGACTATGCTTTGTGGAGGTCTGGGTTTCCACAAAGGAGCTTCAATGCCACCCACAGTAAAAGTGGAGATGTGGGTAGTTGCACTGAGCAGGTTGAGCTATACACCCTGTACAATCAGGGCTGTTTTGCTTTAAGACAGTTTATATTTTTATAAGATTCTGTTGGGAAAAAAACAAGAGTCCTGACTTTTTTTTTAAGTTTGAAAAACATTGATATAACCCAACTCTCTCATTCTACAGAATAGAAACTAAGGCTGAGACTACTTAAGGCACATAACTATATGTCAAGTAGCTAGTTAGTGGCAGAGGAAGGATTACAATCTGGTTCTCCGATGCACACTTGTTTTGTCACCCTACACCTTGTATGAGATGTTTTGACAACTTTATTTCATATATGAACAAAGAGACAGCACTTGTAATACTTAAATATGAGTTAGTCAGATAGAAAATATTTTACTAAAATTAGTAACATAAAGATCACTACACTAGGGAAAAGTAAGTTACAATATTGAGGATTCCAGTTATGATAACAGCAGAGTAAGAGACTTGAACTAACTTAATAACACTTATGAATTCATGAAAAAAATTTAAACCAACTATTTGAAGGCATAGGGAGTGAGCAGGAGCAGGCAGAAACTGGAGGGGATCGATTTTTTTTTTTTTTTTTTTTGCGGTACGTGGGCCTCTCACTGCCGTGGCCTCTCCCGTTGCGGAGCACAGGCTCCGGACGTGCAGGCTCAGCGGCCATGGCTCACGGGCCAAGCCTCTCCACGGCATGTGGGATCTTCCCGGACCGGGGCACAAACCCGCGTCCCCTGCATCGGCAGGCGGACTCTCAACCACTGCGCCACCAGGGAAGCCCCGAGTATTTTTAAAGAAGGAAATTTCACTGGATGAGATCCATGGTTAAACTACTTTTCTGCTGAAAGTATTCCTAAGTCTATGAGGCACAGGGCATCAAGGACTCAGGCAGAAATCACAAGCATTATTGACTCGAGGTGTCAGAGGACAGAATTCAAGGCAATCCAGAGAAGCTGGAAATGGAGAAGGAAACCCCAGAAAAGAGGAAACCACAGAGAGGGAGCCCCAAAGTCTGCATATGAACTTAGCTCAAACACTTGGCTAAAACCTGAACTATGAAAGCATGGGGGAAGAGTCCAAGAAACCCAGAAAAAGTAACAGCTAGTGGGCTAAAAATTTGATTAGACATTTTGGTTTAAGCCTACCTCAGTAGGGACTGAGTTAGGAGATTGAATCTGGCCAAGGTAGAGGGGCTTGGAAGACACCCCAGGTTTTCCATTAAAACTTTAGAAGGGTCAACATTAGAAATAAGACTAAAACTGAAATATGCCCAGCATAACAAGCTATAAAACCAATATAGTCAAAGGAATCAACTAGTAATTTCACTGTGGGCTAAAACAAAAAGCAATATTCTTTATAGGAAAATGAAAGAATCTATTACCTTTACAACATTTCATCCATAATGTCCAGTGCACAGTCAAAAGTCACTAGACATACAAAGTAACAAGAAAAATGTGAATCATCAAGGAAAAAAAGCATTCAATTGAAACTAGCCCCACGATGACTCAGATGTTGGATGCAAAAGACAACATCTTTGAAGTACCTATTATAAATAAGTTCAAATAATCAAAGAAAAAGGTGATTGTAATGAATATAAATAAGGATAATTTCAGTAGAGAAATGAAAATAATATTTAAAAAACTAAATAAACTTAGAATTGAAAATAAAATCTTCGAAGTTAAAAAATTCAGCCAATTGGTTTTGTAGCAGATTGGAGATGGCCATGAACTTCGAAGGAGCTCAGTAAAAAGTAATCAATCTGAAGAACATAAAACCTTTGGAAAGAAAATAAACAAAACCTCAGTGAACAAGGATAACACATCAAGTTGTCTGAAATATGTGTAACTGGAGTCCAAGGAGGAAAGAACAAAACAAAAGGACTCTCCCCCATGCTTTCATAGTTCAGGTTTTAGCCAAGTGTTTGAGCTAAGTTCATGTGGAAGAAAAATATTTGAAAAACAATGGCTGAGAATCTCCCAAATTTGGTGAAAAATCAGCATACAGATTCAAACATTTTAGTAATCTAGTTCAAAAGTTCTACAACTAGGCACATCACCGTCAGCTAGCTAGAAATCAAAGATTAAACAAAATACCTGAAAGTAAGAAGAGAAGGAAAAATGCATTGCATACAGGAAAATAATAATACAAAGAAAACTGTCTTCTCTCAGAGACATTGGAAGCCAGAACACAATAGAATGACATGTTTAAGTACTGAAAGAAAAAAAAAAAACTGTCAACGCTGAATTCTATATCCAGAGAAATCATCCTTCAGAAAGGAATATAAAATAACCACAATTTTATATAAATGCAAAGAGAACTCATCAGACCTGCATTTCAAGAAATGTTAAAGGAAGTTCTTCAAATGAAAGGGAACTGGCAACAAACTGAATCTCAGATCTAAGGGAAGGAATGAAAAGCAATAATAGCAAAGGTAAATATGTGAGTAAATACAAAAAATATTTGATGTTTTCTTCTTTTACTTCTTCTGAAAGATAACTGAAGAAAGTATCTATATACTATTGCATGGGGGCAGGGGATGGATAAAGTGTGGAAAAGTAGAACATGAGATACGAATAACACAAAGGAGAGGGGAAGTAAGTGATTTATACTGTTGCAAAGTGGTGTTAATGCTGTGACATAAAGCAAAGAGTAAATCTGAAGTGGTACAATACTAACTCAAAGCGGACTATGATTAAACTAAGGATGTATATGTAATTCCTAGAACAGCCATGAAGAAAGAAAATCCAAATATGTATAGCTAAAAATCTAATAAAGGAATTTAAATTGAATAGTAAAATAATAGGTGATTAACACAAAAGTAAAGCAGTAAGAGCAACAGAAGATGAAAATCAGAGGCAACAAATATCAACAGAAAACAGCAAAATGACATACTTAAACCCAATAATTTCCATACATTAAATGCAAATGAAATATCACATTTGAAAGTAAAGATTGTCAAACTGAATAAACAAGCAAGACCCAATTATGTGATGACCATAAGAGACACACTTTAAATATAAATACACAGGTTAAAAGTAAAAGGATTAAAAAGATAAGTTATGCAAACTGTAAGCACAAAGAAGCTGATGCAGTTGTATTAATACCAAAGTAGACTTCAAGACAAGAGTTTTACCAGAGATGAAAGATATTTTATAATGATAAAGTGATCAACTCATCAAGACATAAAAATTATAAGTGTGTATGAACCTATTAGCAGGGCTTCAAAATACGTGATGGAAAAACTAATGGAACTTAAAGGAGAAACAGACAAATTCAAAGTAAAGCTGAAGATTTTAACACCCTCTTCTCTGCAGTTAGTGGATAGAGCAACTAAGAAAAAAATCAGTAAGTATATAGATTTACATTATAACTCAACATATAGTTCACTGTGATAATGTGGACTTGAAAAGAAAGAGCATTCTGCAGTTTTGGGGTACAGAGTTCTATGAATGTCAAATAATACCAATACCTACATAACTCTTACAGAAAGTAGAGGAAGAGAGAACATTTCTCAACTCATTTTATGAGGCCAGCATAATCCTAATAAAAACACCTGACAATGACATCACAAAAATAGAAAATTTTACACCTATATCCCATATATCATAGTTACAAAAAATCCTTAGCAAAACATTAACAAATGAAATCCAGTAATGTATTAAAAGGATCATACATTATGGCCACATAAGGTTTATCCTAGAAATGCAAAGTTGGTTTAAAATACTAAAATCAATTGATATAATTCATCAAATTAACACAATAAAAAAACCCAATCATTTCAACAGGCACACAAAAAGTAACAATATCCAACATCAATTTCTGATTAAAATAAAACAAAAAAATCTCAGCTTACTAGGGATATTCAACAATCTGAAAAGAGGGGGAATCTACTAAAACTCTATAGCTAACATCAATGATGAGACTACTTAATGAATTTAGTAAAGTCATTATATAAAAATCAATTACACTTCTATATTCTGATGACAAATGGAAATTTTTTAAAATTTTAATTCTGTTCTCAAAAGATGAAAATACATTAATACTTAAGAGTTAGTTTAACAAGAGGCATTCAAACCTACCACACTAAAAGCAGTATTTCTGAGAAAAAATAGAGACGTCTCAGTATTGTTAAGATATTAATTTCCCCAAATTAGTCTATTGTTTTAATGCAATCTAAATCAATATCCAAGCAGATATTTTGTAAAATTTGACAATCAGACTCCAAAATGTATAAGGAAATAAAGGACTTATAGTATTCAAAACAGGGACTTCCCTGGTGGTGCAGTGGTTGGGAATCTGACTGCCAACGTAGGGGACGTGGGTTCAAGCCCTCTTCTGGGAGGATCCCACGTGCTGTGGAGCAGCTAAGCCTGCACACCAAAACTGCTGGGCCTGCGCTCCGGAGCCTGTGAGCCACAACTACTGAAGCCCGTGCACCTGGAGCCCATGCTCTGCAACAAGAGAAGCCACCACAATGAGAAGCCTGCGCATCGTGGCGAGGAGTGGCCCCCACTCATTGCAACTAGAAGGAGCCCACGTGCAGCAATGAAGACCCAATGCAGCCAAAAATAAACAAACAAATAAATAAATAAATAAATTTTTAAAAAAGAATATTCAAAATAATTTTTAAAAAGAACAAAGTGGGAGTACCAACCTACCTGCTCTAAAGACTTATGATACAGGTACGCTAATCAGGACAATTTGCTATTGGCAAAAAGGTAAACTAATAAATCAGTAGAATAGAAGTGAGTCCAGAAATAGCACCACATAAATATGGTCCATTTTTTATACAAAAGTGGCAAAGCAATTCAAAATTGCTTCTGCAATTAAATTAAAATCTTTTAAAAAAGGAAATTAAAATCTTTTAAGAAAGGAAAATCTTTTAAAAAAGGAAATTAAAATCTTTTAAAAAAGGATGCTTGAGCAAAATTGATATTAATATGGAACATCAACCCTTACCTTATGTGTGTGGGTGTAAAAATTAATCATAGATCAAATTGTAAAACTTTATAAAACTCCTGGGGAAAAAACATAGGAGAAATTTTTGCAACCTTAAGATATATAAGAGCATGAACCATAAAAGAAAAAAAGCTGCTGAATTAAACATCAAAATTTAAAACTTTTCCTCATTGAAGATATTAAGAAATGAAAAGGCAAGACATAGACTGAGGGCAAGTTTTTACACACATGTCAGATAAAAGACTTGTATCCAGGCACCAGGAACTCTGTTCTGAAGTGCCTGGTGCCAGGCCTCTGCACTCAGTACCCTTGAGCAAGTAACACTAGACTAAGCACAAAGGAAAAGAAAAAGGCCTCAGCAGGTGATGAGAAAGGCATGAGAACAGGCTGGAAGGAGAAAGAGGCACTGAGAGGCCCAAGCTGAAAGAAATAAAGACTTCCAGTACATAACCCTGACAGTAAAGAGTGAAGGAAAAGGGAAGTCTGAGAACTGCAATGCGTTCCACTTGAACAAAGGGAAGTTGGGTTGCGATAATATAATTCTGGATTCCACAGAATGTTGTGGCTCAGAGAGGCAAGAGATAAAAGACAGAGAAACAATATAATGCCATGTAGCTGATAGGGTCTTGGTGCTCCGGCCAGGTGTCAGGCCTGTGCCTCTGAGGTGCGAGAGCCAAGTTCAAGACATTGGTCCACCAGAGACCTCCCAGCTCCATGTAATATCAAATGGCAAAAGCTCTCCCAGAGATCTCCATCTCAATGCTAAGACCCAGCTCCCCTCAAAAACCAGCAAGCTACAGTGCTGGACACCCTACGCCAAACAACTAGCAAGACAGGAACACAACCCAACACATTAGCAGAGAGGCTGCCTAAAATCATAATAAGGTCACAGAACCCCAAAACACACCACTGGACATGGTCCTGCCCACCAGAAAGACAAGATCCAGCCTCAACCATCAGAACACAGGTACTACTTCCCTCCACCAGGAAGCCTACACAACCCACTGGACCAACCTTAGCCACTGGGGGCAGACACCAAAAACAATGGGAACTACGAACCTGCAGCCTGCAAAAAGGAGACCCAATACACAGTAAGTTAAGCAAAATGAGACGATAGAGAAACATATAGCAGATGAAAGAGCAATGTAAAAACCCACCAGACCAAACAAATGAAGAGGAAATAGGTAGTCTACCTGAAAAAGAATTCAGAGTAATGATAGGAAAGATGATCCAAAATCTTAGAAATACAATGGAGAAAATACTAGAAACGTTTAACAAGGACCTAGAAGAACTAAAGAGCAAACAAACACTGATGAACAACACAATAAATGAAATAAAAAATTCTCTAGAAGGAATCAATAGCAGAATAACTGAGGCAGAAGAATGGATAAGTGACCTGGAAGATAAAATAGTGGAAATAACTACCGCAGAGCAGAAGAAAGAAAAAAGAATGAAAAGAATTGAGTACAGTCTTAGAGACCTCTGGGACAACATTAAATGCAACAACATTCAAATTATAGGGGTCCCAGAAGAAGAAGAGAAAAAGAAAGGGACTGAGAAAATATTTGAAGAGATTATAGTTGAAAACTTCCCTAATATGGGAAAGGAAATAGTCAATCAAGTCCAGGAAGTGCAGAGAGTCCCATACAGGATAAGTCCAAGGAGACACATGCCAGGACACATATTAATCAAACTATCAAAAATTAAATACAAAGAAAAAATATTAAAAGCAGTAAGGGAAAAACAACAAATAACATACAAGGGAATCCCCATAAGGTTAAGAGCAGATCTTTCAGCAGAAACTCTGCAAGCCAGAAGGGAGTGGCAAGGCATATTTAAAGTGATGAAAGGGAAAAACCTACAACCAAGATTACCATACACAGCAAGGATCTCATTCAGATTCGATGGAGAAATTAAAACCTTTACAGACAAGCAAAAGCTAAGAGAATTCAGCACCACCAAACCAGCTTTACAACAAATGCTAAAGGACCTTCTCTAGGCAGGACACACAAGAGAAGGAAAAGACCTATAATAACAAAACCAAAACAATTATGAAAATGGTAACAGGAACATACCTATCGATAATTACCTTATACATAAATGGATTAAATGCTCCAACCAAAAGACATAGACTGGCTGAATGGATACAAAAACAAGACCCGTATATATGCTGGCTACAAGAGACCCACTTCAGACCTAGGAACACATACACATTGAAAGTGAGGGGAGGGAAAAAGATATTCCATGCAAATGGAAACCAAAAGAAAGCTGGAGTAGCAATTCTCATATCAGACAAAGTAGACTTTAAAATAAAGACTATTACAAGAGACAAAGAAGGACACTACATAATGATCAAGGGATCAATCCAAGAAAAAGATATAACAATTGTAAATATTTATACACCCAACATAGGAGCACCTCAATTCATAAGGCAAATGCTAACAGCCATAAAAGGGGAAATCAACAGTAACACAACCACAGTAGGGGACTTTAACACCCCACTTTCACCAATGGACAGATCACCCAAAATGAAAATAAATAAGGAAACACAAGCTTTAAATGATACATTAAACAAGATGGACTTAATTGATATTTATAGGACATTCTATCCAAAAACAAAGGCATACACTTTCTTCTCAAGTGCTCATGGAACATCCTCCATATCTTGGCCTGGTAAATTTAAGAAAACCGAAGTCATACCAAGTATCTTTTCCAACCACAATGCTCTGAGACTAGATATCAATTACAGGAAAAAATCTGTAAAAAATACAAACACATGGAGGCTAAATAATACACCACTTAATAACCAAGAGATCACTGAAGAAATCAAAGAGGAAATCAAAAAATACCTAGAAACAAATGACAATGAAAACATCAGGACCCAAAACCTATGGGATGCAGCAAAAGCAGTTCTAAGAGGGAAGTTTATAGCAATACAATCCTACCTCAAGAAACAAGAAACATCTCAAATAAACAACCTAACCTTACACCTAAAGCAATTAGAGAAAGAAGAACCAAAAACTCCAAAGTTAGCAGAAGGAAAGAAATCATTAAGATCAAATCAGAAATAAATGAAGAAGAAATGAAGGAAAAAATAGTAAAGATAAATAAAACTAAAGCTGGTTCTTTGAGAAGATAAACAAAATTGATAAACCATTAGCCAGACTCATCAAGAAAAAAAGGGAGAAGCCTCATATCAATAGAATTAGAAATCAAAATGCAGAAGTAACAATTGACACTGCAGAAATACAAAGGGTCATGAGAGATTACTACAAGCAACTCTATGCCAATAAAATGGACAACCTGGAAGAAATGGACAAATTCTTAGAAAAGCACAACCTTCCAAGACTGAACCAGGAAGAAATAGAAAATATAAACAGACCAATCGCAAGCACTGAAATTGAGACTGTGATTAAAAATCTTCCAACAAACAAAAGCCCAGGACCAGATGGCTTCACAGGCGAATTCTATCAAACATTTAGAGAAGAGCTAACACCTATCTTTCTCAAACTCTTCCAAATTATAGCAGAGGGAGGAACACTCCCAGTCTCATTCTACAAGGCCACCATCACCCTGATACCAAAAACAGACAAAGATGCCACAAAGAAAGAAAATTACAGGCCAATATCACTGATGAACATAGATGCAAAAATCCTCAACAAAATACTAGCAAGCAGAATCCAACAGCACATTAAAAGGATCATACATCATGATCAAGTGGGGTTTATCCCAGGAATGCAAGGATTCTACAATATGCACAAATCAATCAATGTGATAAACCATACTAAAGTTGAAACTAAAGTTGAAAAACCATATGATCATCTCAATAGATGCAGAAAAAGCTTTCAACACAATTCGACAGCCATTTATGATAAAAACCCTCCAGAAAGTAGGCACAGAGGGAACTTACCTCAACATAATAAAGGCCATATATGACAGACCCACAGCCAACATCATTCTCAATGGTGTAAAATTGAAACCATTTCCTCTAAGATCAGGACAAGACAAGGTTGCCCACTCTCACCACTATTATTCAACATAGTTTTGAAGTTTTAGCCACAGCAATCAGAGAAGAAAAAGAAATAAAAGGAATCCAAATCAGAAAAGAAGAAGTAAAGGTGTCACTGTTTGCAGATAACATGATACTATACACAGAGGATCCTAAAGATGCTACCAGAAAACTACTAGAACTAATGAATGAATGTGGTAAAGTAGCAGGATACAAAATTAATGCACAGAAATCTCTTGCATTCCTATACACTAATGATGAAAAATGTGAAAGAGAAATTAAGGAAACACTCCCATTTACCACTGCAACTGAAAGAATAAAATACCTAGGAATAAACCCACCTATGGAGACAAAAGACCTGTATGCAGAAAACAATAAGACACTGATGCAAGAAATTAAAGATGATACAAACAGATGGAGAGATACACCATGTTCTTGGATTGGAAGAATCAACATTGTGAAAATGACTATACTACCCAAAGCAATCTACAGATTGAATGCAATCCCTATCAAACTACCAATGGCATTTTTCACAGAAGTAGAACAAAAAATTTCACAATTTGTATGGAAACACAAAAGACCCCGAATAGACAAAGCAATCTTGAGAAAGAAAAACGGAGCTGGAGGAATCAGGCTCCCGGACTTCAGACTATACTACAAAGCTACAGTTATCAAGACAGTATGGTACTGGCACAAAAACAAAAATATAGATCAATGGAACAGGATAGAAAGCCCAGAAACCCACGCACATATGGTCACCTTATTTTTTGTGTGTGTGTGTGTGTTATGCGGGCCTCTCACTGTTGCAGCCTCTCCCATTGTGGACCACAGGCTCCGGACGCGCAGGCTCAGCGGCCATGGCCCACGGGCCCAGCCGCTCCGCGGCATGTGGGATCCTCCCGGACCAGGGCACGAACCCATGCCCCCTGCATCGGCAGGCGGATTCCCAACCACTGTGCCACCAGGGGAGCCCTGGTCACCTTATTTTTGATAAAGGAGGCAAGAATATACAATGGAGAAAAGACAACCTCTTCAATAAGTGGTGCTGGGAAAACTGGACAGCTACATGTAAAAGAATGAAATTAGAACACTTCCTAACACCAAACACAAAAATAAACTCAAAATGGATTAAAGACCTAAATGTTAGGCCAGACTCTATAAAACTCTTAGATGAAAACATAGGCAGAACACTCTATGACATAAATCACAGCAAGATCCTTTTTGATCCACCTCCTAGAGAAATAGAAATAAAGGCAAAAATAAACAAATGGGACCTAATGAACTTAGAAGCTTTTGCACAGCAAAGGAAACCATAAACAAGACGAAAAGACAACCCTCAGAATGGGAGAAAATATTTGCAAATCAAACAACTGACAAAGGATTCATCTCCAAAATTTACATGCAGCTCAATATCAAAAAAAGAAACAACCCAATCCAAACATGGGCAGAAGACCTAAATAGACATTTCTCCAAGGAAGATATACAGATTGCCAACAAACACATGAAAGGATGCTCAACATCACTAATCATTATAGAAATGCAAATCAAAACTACCATGAGATATCACCTCACACCAGTGAGAATTGGACCATCAAAAAATCTACAAACAATAAATGTTGGAGAGGGTGCGGAGAAAACGGAGCCCTCTTGCACTGCTGGTGGGAATGTGAATTGATACAGCCACTATGGAGAACAGTATGGAGGTTCCTTAAAAAACTACAAATAGAACTACCATATGACCCAGCAATCCTACTACTGGGCATATACCCTGAGAAAACCATAATTCAAAAAGCATCATTTACCACAATGTTCACTGCAGCTCTATTTACAATAGCCAGGACATGGAAGCAACCTAAGAGTCCATTGACAGATGAATGGATAAAGAAGATGTGACATATATATATACAATGGAATATTACTCAGCCATAAAGGAAATGAAATTGAGTTATTTGTAGTGAGGTGGATGGACCTAGAGTCTGTCATACAGAGTGAAGTAAGTCAGAAAGAGAAAAACAAATACCGTATGCTAACACATATATATGGAATCTAAAAAAAAAAAAAAAGGTTCTGAAGAAGCTAGGGGCAGGTTAGGAATAAAGACACAGATGTAGAAAATGGACTTGAGGACATGGGGAGGGGGAAGGGTAAGCTGGGATGAAGTGGGAGAGTGGCATGGACTTATATAGAGTACCAAATGTAAAACAGATAGCTAGTGGGAAGCAGTCGCATAGCACAGGGAGATCAGCTTGGTGCTTTGTGACTATCTAGAGGGGTGGGATAGGGATGGTGGGAGGGAGATGCAAGAGGGAGGAGATATGGGGATATATGTATAGCTGATTCACTTTGTTATAAAGCAGAAACCAACACACCATTGTAAAGCAATTATACTGCAATAAAGATGTTAAAAAAAAGACTTGTATCCAGAATACAGAAAGATCTTTTACAACTAGATAATAATATAAGTCAATACAAAGAACCCAATAAAAATTTTCAAGCACATGCTTCACAAACTAATATGTACAAACAAATGGCTTATAAGCAAATGAAAAAAGATACTCAACATCAGTAATCATCAGAGGAATACAAATTAAAACCAAAATATTATACCAATAAAATTTTTGAAAACTGACTGCAAGGAAGTAAAGATCTGGAGCTCTTGTACACCCCTGGTAGGAATACAATGGTAAAACTGCTTTGCTGGTTTCTTAAAAATTTAAGCAGACATTTGATCATTTAACCCAGCCACTCCACTGCTAGATATTTTTCCCAGGAGGGGGAAAAAAACACATGTCCACCCAAAGACTTTTACACAAGTGTTCCTATAGGCTTACATTTTAATAGCCAGAATCTGAAACCAAGCCAAAAGTGTGGCAACAGGTAGATGGATAAACAACTAATGGTATATCAATACGATGGAATACTAGTCAGCAGTCAAGAGGACTGAACTGTTTATACCTCCAACAACATGGACGAATCTCAAAAGCCTTAAGCTGAGTAGGGGAAAAAAGCAGTCAAAAAAGAGTACACATTATATAATTCCATTTATATAATATTCTAGAAAACTGAAAATAATATATTGCGACAGAAAATAGATCAGTGGTTGCCTGCAGGGGCGAGGGGAGGTTAGAGAGAAGGATGGATTACAAAGGGTCGTGAGGAAACTTTTAGAATGATGTAGATGTTTGTTTTCTTGCTTGTGATGATGGTTTCACAAGTATAATATGTCAAAGTCGCCAAACTGTATACTGCATATGTGTGCGGTTTACTGTATGCCACTGTACCACAATAACGCTTTTAAAAAGTGGATTGAAGTCAAGCTGGTTCCCATGACAGCCTTCTCTCTCTCCCTCACTGCAACGCACTGAAGTTCTGTCTTCCCCTTATTGATTCAAATATTCCCAGCCTTGAGCCATTTCTGTGCAGTTAAGAAGACTGAAAACCAAGGAAGTCTAGAACTCGTCCTCCTGCTCTAGCCAGAGAAAAGAAGTCTGAGGACCAGAGTGCCCACCAAACGGAGTGTCTCTCTGATCCCCACCGTGTGCACCTGGGAAGTTTCTCCTGGCTTTCTGATTTATATTCTGAGCTCCTAGATAAACCTTGAATGTCACCCACAATTTAGCTCTGGTCTGACACCTCTGTGCCTCTAGTTACTATACCCTATTCCCAACAGCCACCAGCCACAAACTGAAGTTAAACCTAAATAGCCCTGAAGACAGACAGTACTGACACAGCCTGGACTCCCCTGCTGCCACACTTAGCCCACCATTTTTATCTCCATGAGCCAAGCGTTTGCTAAATCAGCCCCAAATTTTCCTGGCTTCTCTGGACAGAAATCTGTATAGCTAATCACCTAAGTGAACAGTCCTATAACAAGGGCTACTTTAGCCACTTTGAAGCTTATTTCTCTTCCCTACCAGGCCAAACTCATCCAGGATACGAAAAGAGGCATCATGAAAGCATTGAGGGGTACAGTGATTAGGTCTGACTATGGAGATCACAAAAAGCCTTCACTACAGGTAGCATTCTGAGCAAGACCTGTATCTGTACTCATTGGGCCTTCATTTCTCACTATTTGGACTCTCTCAAATACAAATGTTTTCTGAACACTTGGCTTTGAAAATTACTCTAAGCTGTTTGATCACTCCAACAAGGCTCACCTGAACAAGAGCAGTACTAAACCATTTACTTACCTGACTATTTTAAGCTCTGCTAATTTGTATGCCTCCTACAAGGACATCTCCTTTTTTTTTTAAACATCTTTATTGGAATATAATTGCTTTATAATGGTGTGTTAGTTTCTGCTTTATAACAAAGTGAATCAGCTATACATATACATATACCCCCATATCTCCTCCCTCTTGTGTCTCCCTCACACCGTCCCTATCCCACTCCTCTAGGTGGTCACAAAGCACCGAGCTGATCTTCCAGTGCTATGCGGTTGCTTCCTACTAGCTATCGATTTTACATTTGGTAGTGTATATATGTCCATGCCACTCTCTCACTTCGTCCCAGCTTACCCTTCCCACTTCCCGTGTCTTCAAGTCCATTCTCTACATCTGCATCTTTATTCCTGTCCTGCCCCTAGGTTCTTCAGAACCATTTTTTTTTTTTTAGATTCCATATATATGTGTTAGCATACAGTATTTGTTTTTCTCTTTCTGACTTACTTCACTCTGTATGACAGACTCTAGGTCCATCCAACTCACTACAAGTAACTCAATTTCACTTCTTTTTATGGCTGAGTAATATTCCATTGTACATATGTGCCACACCTTTATCCATGCATCTGTCAATGGACACTTAGGCTGCTTCCATGTCCTGGCTAATGTAAATAGAGCTGCAATGAACATTGTGGTACATGTCTCTTTTTGAATTACGGCTTTCTCAGGGTATATGTCCAGTAGTGGGATTGCTGGGTCATATAGTAGTTCTATTTTTAGTTTTTTAAGGAATCTCCATACTGTTCTCAATAGTGGCTGTATCAATTTACATCCCCACCAACAGTGTAAGAGAGTTCCTTCAAGGGCATCTCTTGATAGGACTCGAGTGTTGTGTTGTTTTCCTACAACAGTGGCATTTACATACAAATTAATGACCAAGACTGTAATTTACTCTGCTGAGAATGAGGTGACCTGATAATTAAATTTCTGCACATGTACAGAAAACATAAAACCAGAATGCTTGTTCTTTCTTTCTTTTCTCCAACCTCCAACAGTTCTCTATCACCCCCAATGAATCCTTACAAGCAAATGTGAATCAACATTATAATTTACAAATGTTCTGATTAGGAAGACAAAAGAAAAAAAACCCCATTGCCATGGATACTAAAATGAAGGGACTGGGATATGTAACCAAGGCTAAGAAAGACAGTGAACAGATCTTGTGATTTGCAGGTGTTGTGAGTTTCTGGATTTCTAGTTGTTCAGTTCATTCTCTCATCTTCCAACTCCACGCTGCAAATCATCCTCAAGGCAATTTCCAAAGTTGTTTTATCTTGAGATAAAACTCAACTGTAGCCCAGTCAAGCTACACAGATAATTTCCATACAACAGTTTCAAAGTTTCTTCAGCACCAAATTCACAGTAAATATATCCAAATATATCATGACAACTGAAAAGAAATAGACTGAAAATATTCCCTTAGCTAAGTAACAGCTTTTTCAGAAAAAAAATAATACAAGCATAAAATCCATATTCCAAAAAAAACTCACACAATTTGTACATCAGCTATTCAGTGGTGGTATGCATATATCAGAAAAGTAGTTCCCAATAATGTCCCTGAAAATCAGGTAATAAATAACTTTTCTCCATTTGCAGAAAAATTAATGGGAAATTTGCTAAATGTTCCATTTTTCCCATACAGTTTCTAGGCTTTGGATGCCTGTTATCACATATATGCTGCAAGCACAAACAGGCAATAACACAAATGAATATTAACAAAGAAATATGGGCATTGCTAATCATGCTTCTTTCCTCAGCCTGTTTTGTCATGGACATGCATACTCATGGCTGTGACTATTATATGGCTTATACAATCTAGCTACATTTTCCACTGGTAAAATGATCCCTGATTCATGATGAAAATAAATACATTAAAATTTCATGGGGTGCCACAAAAAACACCTCAATTTTAGGCATTGAACCAACTGAACAAGCCTGGCACCACTGAATAAGAAATGTTGCCCTTGGTATAATAATGTCCCTTGTTCCATCCATATTCTTAACTGCCATGCAGTTTACCTTCTAATATTTTTCTTACTTACATTTTCTAAATGGGTTTATGCAGCTGTGACTTCTCTAACATCTTCAAAAAATGTGTAGTCTTAACTCATTCTTCTCTAGTCTGTCCCCTTAGTGTCTAACATACTATTAGAAATAAAACAAATGCTTCAATAATTAATAAAAATATAAATTTAAAATTAGTATAATAGTGTATTAGTCAGAGTTCTCTAGAGTAACAGAACCAATAGAAGAAGAAAAAAAAAAAAAATATATATATATATATATATATATATATATATATATATATAATTGGCTCCCATGAGATTATGGAAGCTGAGAAGTCCAAAAATCTCCAGTTGGCAAGCTTGAGACCCAGGAGAGCCAGTGTGTTGTTCCAGCCTAACTGCAGGCCTGAGAACCAGGAGAGCCAATGGTGTAAGTTCCAGCCCAAGGGCAGGAGAAGATCAATGTTCCAGCTCAAGGAATCAAGCAGGCAGATTTCCCTCTTGCTCAGCTTTTTTGTTCCTTTCAGGCCTTCAGTTGATTGGGTGAGGCCCACCCACATTAGGGAGGGCAATCTGCTTTCTCAAATGTTAACCTAATCCACAAACATCTGCCCAGACACACCCAGAATATCTGACCAACTTTATCTTGGCACCTCCGTGGCCCAGTCAAGTTGACACATAAAATTAACTATCACAAATACCATATAAAAGCCAAATGCAAAGGAGGAAGAATATCAATAAGAAGCAAATCAAGGGCTTCCCTGGTGGCACAGTGGTTAAGAATCTGCCTGCCAATGCAGGGAACATGGGTTCGAGCCCTGATCCACGAAGATCCCACATGTCACAGAGCAGCTAAGCCTGTGCACCACAACTACTGAGCCTGTGCTCTAGAGCCCACGAGCCACAACTAGTGAGCCCATGAGCCACAACTACTGAAGCCCACGCACCTAGAGCCCATGATCCACAAAAAGAGAAGCCACCGCAATGAGAAGCCCGCACACTGCAACGAAGAGTAGCCCCCGCTCGCTGCAACTGGAGAAAGCTCGCACGCAGCAACGAAGGCCTAACACAGCCAAAAATAAATTAATTAATTTTTTTTAAAAAGAATCAAATCATACACAGGTTTTAATCCCAGCTCTGACATTTCCTAAGTGAGTAACCTTGGGTCATCAATAAACTTCAGTTTATTCATCTTTAAAAATTAGACCAGCTTTTGGTTCCTGCTATACAGAAGCCTGAGGCCATAGAGAACCCCTCCTACTACAAACTCACAGAAATGCTGATAAAATTAGAAAGACGCCTGGTATTAGCCCAGAGTGGTAGTTAACTTGTTTGCAGGTCCCATAGGCTAATATCTCAGATACGAATAGCCTTGGGTCCATACAAGGCTGGATTCAGTACCCTAGCATAAGACTACTACGCTTTTTGAAATCCTGTCCTTTCTTTGAAAAGGGGACTAGTAAAATTCCATCTAGTAGTTTGTACTTAGAGAAGTGGGAAGAAAGCTTGCTATTTGCTTGGGGCTGTGAATGGGAAAAAAATTATCCTGTGAGAAATAAAAACATCAAGCCTTCACAGAAATATAATATCAACACAGGGCAGACATCTGAAGGCAATAAATTAATAAGAAAAATGATCAAGCACCTATGAAATCCAGGAGACCTAACAGAAGTTAAGTACAAAATTGTTCTATAGGAACACTTCTATAACCCAAGGTATACGGGATTATACCCATCACCATGTACAAAAACACCCCTTCTGAAGATGAGCTCACCCACAAACACACAGAAGATAATACACAAGAGGGATTAAACTAGCACAAGGTGGGATGCAAAACAATCTAAGAATACACAGTAATTTTAAGCACATGTGGAAAAGTTATAAAAATCAGCCATGTATCAGGTCACAAAGGAAGCTTCAAAAATACAGTTAGACCACATTTTAATTTCAGTACAGTTAGAAATAAAACAAGACTTTTAACAAATTATAAAAATGCTTTTGGAAACCAGAAACCACAGTTTTAAATAATTGATGGGTCAGAAAAAGAAACCCTAATTGGAATAATAAAATATTAATAACTGAAAAATAATGAACACATTACATATCATACACTTGTAGGATATAGTTAAAGTGGTACTTAAAGAAAATTTATGGATTAATTTAGAGTATGTATTAGGAATCAAGAAAAAGATGAAAAAATTAATATGGATGGTCAATATTAGATGGTCAATTCAAGATGTTATCAATCAACTGTTTAAACCAAAGCAAAATAAAAGGAAGAAATGGAAAAGATAAAAGCAAATATTAATAAAAAATATCAATATAAAGAAAATATTAAAAATAGAGAAGATAAAAACTATCTTTTAAAGATAAACCATTGACAAGGTTGATTCATACAAATATAACTACAGAGTAGACATTTAAAAATCACAAGAGAAAAAAAAAGGTTTAAACAATTTTTTAAAAAGAGAAAACAGAAAACATATAGGCCAGTAACCAGTAAAAAAATAAAACGTAGAAAAATTTCAAAAGGGACATATCACATCCAGATGGTTTTATATGACTTTTTCTAACCTTCAAAGAACAGGTAACTTGCTCTTTTATATAAGCTGTTCTAGAAGGAAAAACTTCCCGTATCAGTTTATGAACTCAAAGAAGGTAATTTACATAGTAGCTCAATCTCTGATGATCCTAGTTACAAATATCCTAAACAGCAGCAAACAAAATTTAAATGTATTAAAAACAAATGCATCAAAAATAAAAATTCACAGCATACATGCAAAGATGCTTAAATACTAGGAAAGTATCTTAAGTGTAAATAACCACATTAATAGGTTACAGATGAAAAACATATAATCATCTCAATAGATGTATAAAATCATTAAATAAACTTCAGCACCCATTTATGATAAAATACTCTTAGAAAACTAGGAATAGAAGGAAACTTTCTCAACCTGAAAAAAGATAATCTACCATTCATCACACTTGAAGGTAAACTTTAACATTCCTTAGAGACTCTACAAGACTTGGAAAGCAAGAAATAAAATTCCAAAAGATCAAACTATGTTAAAAAACATCCAAGGTCAATTTTAAATTATTAAGAGTTCATTAAGGGGATTTCTGCCTCTGATCAAGGTGACAAAACAAATACTAAATCTGCTCTCACACATGAAACAACTAAAAACCTGGACATAACACATGGCTCTGAAGATATTAAACATTAGGCAACAAAAAACAGCAATTCCTAAGAGATGAGAACAAGCAAGTCAGTCCTACGATTGTCTAAGCTGACTACCTGGAGAAAGCTTTGAAGCCATTGTACAGGGAAGGGAAACCCAGGCAAGGTTGGTGGTCTCCCTGATTTGAGGTGATAAAGCTAGGAGGCCAGGGAGGCTAAGGCTGTGAGAGCTCACTAAACAGTATTTAAGAGGAGAGCTAAAAACAGAGAGAACTCTATAAGTCTGCTATATTTGAGTTTTCAGCTGAATACTGATAAGTGCATGCATGTGAGGAACCTACCTGCCGCCATGGAAAGAACCTCTGAAAATGATGAAGTAACAGTCCCTTGAACTCACACAGAGCCAAGAACACTGTCTGGTCCAGCTACCTAGAGTAGAAAACCTCATAATTGATGTGGCATTGAGTAAACTACTATGAAGGGTTTTGCCTCAGTGGGGAAGGAAAATTAAACCTCGATAAAACATTATTTTGGTCCTACCTAAAAAGGCTTGAAACCAAGACCAGAAAGGATCAAACTGTTTCCGAATTATTTAACCACAACTCAGAGCAGAGCTCAAGAATATTTCTATATCCAACATGCAACAAGGTAAAATTCATGATGTATGACATCCAATCAAAAATTTCTAGGCATGCAGAGAAGCTGGAAAATATCATGCATAATGAGGGAAAACGTCCATCAACTGAAATGGAGTAAGAAATGACACAGATAACAGAGTTTGTAGACAAGAACATTAAAAATGTAAATATCACTATATCCTATATATTCAAGAAGCTTGAAGAAACACAGTAAGTAGAGAAAGAGTCAAAATTTTTAGAGCTGAAAACTACATTAAGATAAAACAATAACACTGATTGGGATTAATCACACAATTGGACAATGCAGAAGAAAAGAGTAGAGAGCTTGAAAACAGCAGTAGAAACCAATTCAAAATGAAACACAGAGAAATATAATCACTGTAAAAACACAAACAAAGCACCAGTGAGCAGTGGGACCATTTGAGGCAGCACAAAATACATATAATTGAAGACCCTGACGGAGGGAGGGGAGCAGAAAAAATATGTGAAGAAATCATGGCCAAACTCTTCCATATTTGATGCAAGTTACAAACCCACCAATTCAAGAAGCTCAAAACATCCTAAGGCCAAGAAATATGATGAAACTACACCAAGGCACATCATAATCAAATTGCTGAAAACCAGTTACAGACGGTCAGGAACAAAACAACAGAGTGAACCCTAATGTAAACTATGAACTAGTTAACAATAATGTATCAATATTGCTTCATCAATTAGAACAAATATACCACACCAATCTAAGATGAATAACAGAAAAAAGAGGGCAGGGGGAGATTATATGTGAACTCTCCATACTTTTTGCCCAATTTTTCTGTAAACCTAAAACTTCTCTGGCAAAGTAGTCTACTAAATTTTTTTTAAGTAGAGGGAAAAAAGACACTATGAACAGAGGAATGTAGACAAGGATGGCAGGCGATTTCTCATCGTGAAATCTCACAGTGAAAAAATATTTTTAAAGTGCTGAAAGAAAATAAAGCTGATATTATTCTATACCTAGAGAAAATATCTTTCAAAATCAAAAGCAAAATAAAGACTTTCAGAAAGAATTCATGACTGACAAAACAAAAAATGTTAAAAGTCCTTCAAACAGAAGAAAAATGGTACCAGATATAAATCTGCATCTACACAAAGAAATGAAGAACCCCTGAAATCACTATGTGGGTAAATACATAAAGACTTAGGTTCTTATTAAATTTTTTAAAAAATGTCCCAGGTTTTACACATATGTTGCAGTACACAGATGTTAATTTTGACCTTCCAGAATCTTTCTCTCTCTTTCGGTAATGACATCGGATTTTCTTTAAAGAAACCATGCCTCTCCAAATCTCAATCCATGAGGTTTGGGTGAAGCTGACTGACTCCACATTCCTTCATTTTAGGGTAGGCAAAAACCTCAGATATGGGCAACAACAGTCAGCCTCAGAACTTTGCTGGAAATATTGAAAAAGCACCTCTACGCCTGCAGCTAGGGCTGATAAGGTAGTAGGATATAAGCCTGTATCTGCTGTCACCTGGGGGACAGCCTGCCTGAGAAAGAAATCAACACAGAAAAAAGCGGAACCAAGAATTATGGATTCCTGATACTAAGACCCAAGGCGAAGTGGAGCCAATCATTGCTGTCTCAAAGCACAACCCACTGGGCTTTTCACTTCTGTGAGCTAAAAAACTCTAGTGTGTGTGTGTACATGTACACACACACTTAAGCCCCTTTTGATTGAATTTCTGTCACTTGCACCCAGAAGGATACTGACTGGTGTAGTAAAGTGCAGAGAGTAGTATAGGTGAGAGTAAAAAGATCTCCATTCTAGATCTGTCTCTGTCAACACATTATTATAAAATCTTGGGCAAGAAACTTTATTTCGCTCTCTTCTCTAAATTCCTACAATAAATGCTGTCTGCATAATTCATTAAGAAAATAAGTATGTACTGCTTTGTGATGTCTTCTAGCTTGACTAGCTATTTAACTCTTTATTAACATTTTATTTCACTTATGTCTTATTTCCCCAACTGAATTATATCCTTGATTCCTCCCACACAGCTGGTGCATCCCCTGAACCCAAACACATACACAGCACAACTAATATGAGAAAGCTGAGCTCTCAGGGTCCTCTCAGTTTAAAACAAATTTATGATTCTATAAGAATACTGTGGCCCCAAATACCATGTCTGCTCTCTGATTCCACAGCATTTCATTCATATTGACGAAGCTGCCCCATGTCTTGTCCCTGAAATACCATTATTCCCTGGAAGCAGAGTCTGCCCTAGGCCTTTACAGTCCCAAGATGGAGCACAGTGCCCTTGCCACTGTCAGCATACTGAAAGCACTGGCTGAACTGAACTCAATTCTACCCAAATTTCCCTTTATGTTCAGAAATATTGTCCTTCACAGATGAAGAGAAGTAAAAGGCAAATAATTTAGAATCAAAAGACCCGAGTTTTAGCCTTGATTCTGCCCACCTGTTAGCTGTGTGACTTGCCATTTGTTAGTTGACTTTTCTGAGCCTTCAATTCTTCATATACATATGAAAATAATGATCCCTGCCTTCCCTTTTAAAGTTGTTGTGAGGGACAAAAGCAATCATTTGTAGGCAAAGGACTCTAGGCAACATTTACTAAACATTACAATGTACTCATTATATTATATATAATATCCCATTTAAAACTTATCCTCAGGGGTAGCTATCATATCCTCACGTGACAGGTGCAGTTACTGAGGCCCACAAAAATTAAGTAACATGTAGGCTCTGTCTGACTCCAAAGTCCATATTCCTTCCATCACACTACTCTACTTGGTAAACACAAATAACAGGTGTTTCATTCCCCAGGTGCCAGGGAACCATGAAAGACAACAGGCTGGGCCTCAAATGACAAAGGACAGCAAGATCAAAGTGGGATCCAAAGAGTTTCTGCTCATCCACAGTAGCTGGTATTGCACACGTGCCACTACAACTTTTCCCTCCTATACCCAAAGCAGAGGATACTAACTGGTCATGGCACTCTTTCCCGATAAGGCTCAGAATCTGTAAATGCACTTAAAAAAGCAAAACCCACTGATCAGAACTGCCTACAGGATGGAGCTGATGGCCAAACTTGTGCCCAGTAAAGACTCTCCTTACATCTTGTTTAGAGACTGCAGAGCAGAGCTATAGCCAAGCCTGGAATCAGGAGAGGAAAAGGGAAGACAATGTTAGGAAATTCACTTAAAAGCCCATCTGCTTAATAAACAGCTTTGACCCTATGAGATGCCAGGCCCAAGGCCAGAAGTCAGGCACAATCGATGAGCAAAAATGGACCCAGCCTGGCAATTATAATGCCACCAACTCTCTCTGCGTTATACCAAAAGCCTGTGAAGGGCCAGGAAGCAGGCAGGAAAAGTGGGCTCATTTAAGAAAGCAGAAATAGCCTAGATGGGTCAAGTAACTTCAAAGACTGCCAAGTCTGCTGCTGGAATGCTGGACGCTAGATATGTTTCAGAATTCAGGTTCTCTTGGATTTTAAAAAGGAAAAAATGGTGCACATACCATAATTTATTTAACACCCCAGTGGGGTCTGGGGCAACACGTTGTAATAAGACATACTAATAATTAAAACATGCAAATGCTTATTCTAAGAGAGATAAGTAAAGGCTCTAAATAACCTCATCTCAGTTCAAGTCATCCCTGACCTTTTGAAAAAATTCCAGTTTTCAATGTCTTGGATTTTGGAATTCCTGATAAGGGTTTGTACCTTTGTATCAAGAATTACATTGCAAATATCAATTTAAAAGTTAATTTTATGTGTCTGATTTCTAGAAGAGACGTCCCAAACCATATGTTGGTGTTTAATCAAGGCATGCAAACCTTTTCCCCACAAGATTTATTAAGAAGTATTTTTTAAGATGTAGGAATCTCGAATATTCTAAAAATTTTTGTTTGAAGATATTAAAGAAGTCCATTTGCAGAATAAAACTTAATTCTAGGGGTTGGAGTAGCACAGAGTAGGTGAAGAAATTATAAAAATACAAGGTAAACACGAGAAAACTAAAAGGACCTTGTAAACAGGGCTCCTGCCATAATTAAGTTGAAGGGGCAAAAAGCCCACGTTCCTGAAAGTCACTTAATATGGGGAGCAGGCTTCTCAGGGCACCTGAGACTGCTCTTGCAGCTCAGAGGCAAAGGCGTCTAAATGCAATGACTTGTCCCTTGATGCTGCACTCAGAGGATGCTGCTTTTGAGTGCTACGTACTGATCCGCTCATGAAATATGACACTGAGGACGTTCCTCCCCTTATCTTCCACAGCAAGGCAGCCTCACGTTTCCCTCTGTCCTCCCTGCTCATCTCTTGGCACCAGTGCTCCTTAGGGTTCTACCCTGAGCACTTTGCTCGGTCCATATGCTGCACCTGCTAAAATCTCAAACTACCCACAGCTTCAACTGCCAAGTCCAGAACGGCGACCAGCAAAGCAGCTCCTCCATCCTCTCCTGATCTCTTCACTCATGCATTCAACACCTGCCTCTAGCCTAGATCTCTCTACAGCCCCACCATGCCCATCCTGTGGCCATCTACTCCCAACCTACATGCTGCCACCTTTTTCCTTTACTCCCATCCTCATGTCTCTGTGCCCAGAATGACCTCTGCTCCCCTGAGTCCCATTCTCATACTTTTTTATTGAAGTACAGTTGATTTACAATGTTGTATTAGTTTCAGGTGTACAGCAAAGTGATTCAGTATATATATATATATATATATATATATATATATACACATATATATGTATATATATACATATTTACATATATACATATATATACACATATATATAACTATATATATAGTTATAGTTATCTTTTTCATATTCTTTTCTCTTATAGGTTATTACAAAATATTGAGTAGAGTTCCCTGTCCTTGTTGGTTATCTATTTTATATATAGTAGTGTGTATATGTTAATCCCAAACTCCTAATTTTAACCTCGTTCTTCACCTTTTTCCATCTTCAGCTTTTTCAGGATCTGTTCCCCCCTCCCCCTCCCAAAACACAAACCTGAGCTGGGGTTCCTTCCCCTTATTCTTGCTCCCCCTTCTGTCGGTGCTTACCCCTGTGGGAGCCCTTACCAAAACAATTTAAAACTCTCCGTTTACTTGTATGTGCCCCCTCTAGACAGGCAGCTCCTTGAAAGTGGGAGCACAGTCCCTCTGTCTGCAATCTCAGAGCCAAGCCAGAGAAGTGTCCGGCCCACAGCAGCTGCTCGATAAATATTTATTAAATGAAAGCAGTAATTAATTAGCCGTATCTAACTATAGTGGAAAGAGATGGACTCCTCAAAGCATCAAACACAGAAAAGCACCTATCACCATAATCAGGCACAGAGTGGGTGTTTAACACAAATGTGTTGAATGGATCAGTTAGATATTTCATTAGCATCTATACAATCCGTCATCTTGTATTTCTGATACACACAGATTAAATGGGCTTTTGTGGTCTGGACGTCAGCCCCAACTCTTAATAGGAAAAAGCCTTTCACGTTCCAAATAGCTTACGAAGAAACCCTTGGAAGAGAACCTGCTGGCAAACAGGGGCTGAGTGTACAACAGTGAAACACTGTTTATCAAATTTAGCTTCTGTTAGTCTACTTTAATTTCTTTTTGCTAAACCCGTAAGTGGATATCTACTTGTCTCTTTAATAAAATTACAAATATTTTCCCTCATTATTTTCTTCCTGTATTCTATCCTTCTTTTCTTTATTTTCATTTTTTTCTCTTAACTAAATGGATTCACTGTTTTAACAGCTATTATAATACAATAAAGAGATGAACAGAATCATTGACCAAATAATTAGGACAACATAAAAATCAAAGCAGTATATAGCATAAATAGAAACAATTCATATTTTTAAAATAAGATCCTAAACAACTGGGCTCTGTGCCCTTGGAACTACTTCATGTTGAGTTCTAGAACATACACTAAAAGTGATCATGATGCAAGTTGGATTTAAGGGGGCTACCGTTTCCAGCAACATGTTAAATAACCTGCATGTGAGAATCTGACCCTCACAGCACCCTAAGGGCAGCATTTGACTCTCCATACTCAAAAATTACCCACCTAAAGCACCAGGAATACAGACAGGCATACGCAAACACTTAAGGTCACTTCAGAGACACTGCATCTGTCATAGCCAAAAAAGCCAAAAGACAAACTAAGAAAACTGTGGTCTGCAGGTATAATGTTCAGTCAAGTCCATCCTCAACAGTAAAGCTTTTGTCACTTTCTGGAAGATGACTATGTAGGACAGTTTTTGTTTCGGGGGGGGAGGGTTTTGAGGGTTTTCTTAAACAGCTTTGTAGAGATATAATTCACATGACATATAATTCACCGATTTTAAGGGTGCAATTCAATGGTTTACAGAGCTATACAGCCATCACCACAATTTTAGATCATCCCCCAATTTCTCCACATCCTCACTAACACTTGTTATTACCTGTTTTTTTTTTTATTATAGCCATCCTAGTGGATGTGAGGTGCTATCTTATGGTTTTAATTTGCATTTCCCTGATGGCTAATGATGTTGAGCATCTTATCATGTGTTTATTGGCCATTTGTGTATCTTCTTTGGAGATATGTCTATTCAAGTCCTTTGCCCATTTTCTAATTGCCTTTTTATTATTGAGTTGGAAGAGTTCTTTATATATTCTAGATACAAGTCCCTTATTAGATACATTATTTGCAAGTACTGTTTCCTATTCTTTAGGTTGTCTCTTCACCTTGTTGGTGGTACCATTTGCAGCACAAAAGTCTTTTAATTTTTACAAAGGTCTAATTTATGTAGGTTTTTGTGGGGTTTTTAGTCACCTGTTAATAAGGCTTTGGCCAAACCAAGGTCATAAAGATGTATCCCTGGGTTTGTTTCTAAAAGTTTTATAGCTTTGGCTCTCACAGTTAACATCTAGGGCCCATTTTGAGTTAATCTTTGTGTATGCTGTAAGGAGGTTTTGTTTTTTAATTGGATATTAGCTATAATTCATAAACCAACATATCTCTACATCTTTCATTTTCCTGCAGGGTACTAACCTTTTCCTCTCCACCCTGCTCATGCTCTCATACCCTCTCCCTTTCTTCATATTGGCTTGTGAACTTCTTCTTGTCAAATGATTCAGTTTATCTATGATTGTTAAGTTTCTTCCATAATATGTGTCCCTGTTTTGAAAATAAAAACTACTAGTTTCTATGCTTTATGCCTTGGGGTAGGAGAGGAGAGATATCCCTGGTTTGATAACCAGAGTTTATACTTAGTACATTGATTTGTCATAAGGTACATCATTTTATTTCCACATTTGAGCTACAGGGGGAAAACATTAAGCTTATTTCATTACTAACAAAATCTAAAGATACATTTTTATCCTTGATTTTAAATGTCTATAGCACTCACTTTCAATTGTCCTATGGTTTTTGAGATGTACTTCTGCCTTAATATTTTAAAATCAAATTAAAAATTTAGCTTCCTCTGTGTTTTTCTGAGATATTATATTTTCCGAAATATTTATAGAGAAATATATTTTCCTTAAGTTTATTACGTTAACATCAGAGATACTTTAAATTTCACGAAATGTCTTTTAAAGGTTGCTGATATTGTAATTTATTATCTGATAATTAGCTGTACATTCAATAGTTTGTATATTTTTAAAACCACGGAATTAAAAATAAACCAAACCTGACAGGTACACTAAAAATAATTAGGGGTAAAAATTTCTTTCATACATTGTAATGACACTTTCATTAGGTAAATGGGCTGGAAAAAAATTCTGTTTACCAAAATACTCTATTCCTGAAAAAAAAACACTAACCACTCCTACTTTAACCCCTCCTCAATTTGTTTCTAAAAATTTTGTTACATTTACCTTAATGATTTTTTTACTAAGTTTAGAAGCTCCCCAATCTACCAATGTTATGTTTAATCAGATTTTTGAGACTTTTGTTTGCAAAACTAACCAGGCATTTAGAGCTAAAAGATCATTGTCATTATTCAGTATCATTACCCTATGTGGATTCATTTTTATAAACTCAAATAAATAATATATTTATAAACTCACATAAGAATGTGTTGTGTATTAGGTAAACAAAAGTATCCTAAGCTAATGGATACTACAAAATAATAGAATTGAAATTGTCACTATTTGGAGAAATTTTTAAGTAAATGATCCTTCCTTCTAAATGTCATAAAGTAACAGACTTTTAGGCTGATATGCTATTTTAATTCTTATCGTACAGGGAAAGAAATTAAAACCCAGAAATATTAAGTGGTTTTTCCATAGTGAAGAAAATGATAAAAATTATCTTAATAGAATCTCACATTTCCATGAAATTTTAAATTGTATTAAGATATTCAGTTGCTGACAATAATGTCAACATTCACCTTCTTTATTTTTAGGCTTCTACCATCTTTCTTTTATAACTTGACTTTCCTTCCACTTCCCATGCTTACCTTTTCTTCAACTTACTGGGTCATCTATCTCATCATTCCCGTTTTGTTCATCTAAGCCAGTGAATTCCCTCCTAATCTCTCTAGCCACTGTCAAGGTAATTCACCTGCTATTCTGCACTCCATTAAATGCCCTTCCAATTTTATAGTCTGAAAACTGTGCTGCTGCATTTTTTAGGATTTTAGTATCTTCAGCTTCTTGCTTTTAGGGTTCAGATTATAAAGTCCATCTTTCCTGGTCAGGCCCTTTCTCATGTCCCAACAGCCTTTTCAGTACCAGATAAGCTAAAGCCTTCCTCTTTGGCCAAACTCTGACACAGACACCACCCACTCTTATCTTCAGTACAGGGCCTGGTTCCTTGGTGTCAAGGGTCACTGAGTTAGCGTCACCACTTGATCCAGATTTCCTAATTTACCCAGGGAGGTGAGTTAGATATCAAGCCACTGCATGAGTCATGATGCATGTTCCCCATCACCACCTATTCATGTGATTTAGAGCAAGCCCACCATATCCCCCAGGTCTCTGTTTCCTGGACTGTAACATAAGGGAACTCTTCTGATTTCTAAATTACTTTCAGCCCTAAAACACCATCATTTATCTCACTTCCAGGCTCACATTTGCCTTTCTTGTTTTCCCGATTAGTAGAACTGAAAAGATGTCCCACAGTTCAACTAGCTGCTCACGAAGATTAGTAACTATTTGCTTTTTAAATAAGGTTGAACTATTTTTTTCCACCTTTGAAATATACTGTGAACATCATCTCCATTTCTGAACAGCTTCATGGTGTTCTTCTAACTATAGTGTTTGTGCTAAATGGGAATAGACCTGCAAATTAATGCAGTTTAGCTCCCTAGAAACCCAGATTGTAAGTCTTCTCTGAACTCAACCAAACAGGAGTCAGTTTTGAGGACGTGGTTATATTTAATATCAACAGGTTTGTAGTTATTTGCACATTGTGACCTTTTATCTTTTAACATGCTGCATATATTTTCAAAGAAACTTTAAAGCCAACATTCAAAATATTAAATTAAGTAGATTTTAATAGTTCAAGAAAATCTATTCTGTGCAGCTTATGTGCTTTTCAGTATCTCACATAATCCTCACAACAATGCTATGAGACAGATACTACTATTTCTCCCCATTTTATAGATAAGGAAACTGAGGCATAGAGGATGTAAGTTAACATGCCCAAAGTCACCTAGGCTTTAATCGCAGAGAGTTTGGTTCCAAAGTACATGTTCTTCAACTTGAAATTAAATGATGCATTTGTTTATTAATAAACATCTCTGATGTTTATTAATAAACAATTGCAACAGATAAGTCATGACCTTGATTTTCTTTCTTTGCAGCTTTTCATTTTATGAATACAAAAGGCCACTGTCTGGAAATCCATTTTATTTCATCTATGGTTGGCCTCAATCAATGATAACACACTCTTTTCACTAACTGAGAGAAAGGTTAAAACCACCTTTGAATCTGATTAACAAATAGCAAATGAAAACCTCTATAATCATGCTGCAAACTGATGAAAGCTACATTCCACTCCTGGCAAGGGAGTGAAACAGATAGTTCAACTCTGTGTGAAAGAGAAAGTGAGAGTAATAAACAAAATTTATAGCCCAAAACTAGATGGGATTTGGACTGGTGTGGGGATGGCCTCCACGGATCTTGTATTTTTCAACCAATTAAGGTAGATCAAGGCCACACTTGTCTCAGTACAAGTGGTCATTCAGACATTTCCAAATGATTTCTACACAAGGGATTCATCACTTTTTGGTTGAACTTTCAATATTCCATTCAGCAAGTTTATAACACTTTTAAGACTAACTTTTCTCCCCCTAGCAGCACAATAAAAGTGGACAAAGGTACCATTCTACTGAAAAGGAACTGATGAAAAAAAGAAGTCAGAGAAAGACTTGCAAAAACGGCTTTCGTCTAAAATTTGGTTTTGTATTGAATCTTTTCAATAATGGTCAGACTTCCCTACTATCCAAACCTCCCTCACAGAGCTAAGCATCCCCTAGTTTTTCGGCACTATCTGTTGATGCCCAGCCGAGGAAGAGGGTGGGAGGAACGGGTGGTGGAGGGTGGTCACCTACCAGCTGCTGTTAAAATCTGTCAACTGGCAAATGAAGCCTCCTGATTTGTGAGCAATTTCCAAAACAAACAACAAAAAAAATCAGAACTACCATCTGGGAAGTGGGAAGAAGATACCACTTGGCAAAAATGTTTCAGAAAACATAGGAAAACACAGAAACACACACAAATACTCCGATGTGTACACACACATACACGCACAGAAAGGCAAGGCCCTCAAACTGATAAAACCAGCAAACTCTCCCTACTACTGAGACTTTTTTTTTTCCCAATTACCTAACATTAAAAGAGAGCTGGGAGATCTCCTCCAGAGAGTCAGCAGGTGACAGAAAAACTGGATTCTGTTGGTAGTCCCACTGCTGACTCACTACCTGACTTCAAGCAAACCACCTGTTATGAATTTAGGGCATAGTTTATCAATTTGCAAAGCAGGTGTGAGCATTCTCACCTTCCACGAATCATGAAGTGTATTTAAATGAGGATTTCAAAGAGCTATGCTATTCTGGGAATAGAATTCCCAAAAGGAAGTATAACATTTCATTTTTAGAGTCCCACATGATCTCCATACCAGCAGCAAGAAGCTTCACACTCAAGATCAAAGCACCGGTGGCCATCGCTTCTGGTCCACACAGGTGCAGCAGAAAAGCCTGACGTCTGTTCCCAGTGTGAAGTGTGGCCGCAGCCAATCTGGGGGAAGGTGATGGATGCTCTTTATATCTCCTTTTGCTCACATTCACCCAAGATGTTTCTCCAAAAGGGCCACTTCATTCCTAATTGTGATGTTTAGGCTGGACCTTCGGGAACCACTCGGATGAAAGGTAATTGTGCAAAGCATCACACACTGCATTAAACACTGGCCCCTGAATGAATTTTCCTCTGGGGAATAGACATAGCTACTTTTGCTTTAAAGAAATAGCTCCCAGAATACTGAAATGTTCTATATTTGTTTTTTATTTTACTTAATAAATTCCACTAAGTTTTTCCTACTTCTTTTTCTTGATTACACTTCATGATACTTGTCTATATTCTTAGTACTTTCAAGTTTGCATTTATAAATTAATTTTCAAGTTCTCTTTTTATATTGTCTTCTAAGCCCATTCCAAAATTGTTGTGTACGTACTTTACTAAAATATATATCAATCCTGGTTATAATAATAAGACTTTAGCCTTTCAGATGTTTACACTTTGGTGACTTTTCCCATTCAACTATAAAACCTGTTCTCCTTAATCAGTCCTTTCATATAATTCTGTGTGTGTGTGTGTGTGTGTGTGTGTGTGTGTGTGTGTCTGTGTGTGTGTGTGTGTGTGTGTGTGTGTACGTGCGGTACGCGGGCCTCTCACTGTTGTGACCTCTCCCGTTGCGGAGCACAGGCTCTGGATGTGCAGGCTCCGCGGCCATGGCTCACGGGCCCAGCTGCTCCGCGGCACGTGGGATCCTCCCGGACCGTGGCACGAACCCGTGTCCCCTGCATCGGCAGGCAGACTCTCAACCACTGAGCCACCAGGGAAGCCCTCATATAATTCTTAATTCTATTTTGACAACTATAATTCACATGAAAATTCATATAAAATATTCTGCAACTTACCTAAAAGTTTAAGCAAACAGAGGGATGCTATGGGTTAATTATTTTTAAAGGCAGAATAACATTGTGGTCAAGAGCCAGACTGCCTGTGTTCAAATCGTGCTCTGCCACATACTAGTATGTCCTCTGCGCCTCAGTTTCCTCTTTTGTAAAGTGGAGTCAATATAGTACTTATAGGCTTGTACGTAGAAAGCACTTAGAATTGTGCATATAAAGCAGTTAGAACTGCTTGGCACCCAGTTAGCTTTCCAGAAATGACACCAGTTATAATAACCATCACCACCGCTACCACTACACTTTTCCATATAACCCAGTAAGTGCACAACCCACTTATTTGAGGCTCAGATCAAACAGCTGCAAGAGAACCAACTGAAGGCAGCGGCCAAACATAAGTGACTATTGTGTGGTGACACAACCCAGTTGAGCAAATTCTGTCAGCCAAAGCCCAGACAGGCCAGGAACAGCACAGTCATGGCCACTGAACACAGAGTTGCTCAGGTGGAACATCAAAACCTTCAGGGACACAGAGGATAAGGATAACAACTCTTTTGGGTGTATAAAACTCAGAGGCTTCTCTTTCCTAAGGAATCGTATCCCACGTTTGACACAACCGCCAGCAGTCCAAAGCTCTGCAATAAAAATCAACAACTTGTCAGAGATGCACTGACTGCACAACGTACAAGGTTCCCTCTGAAATACGAAGGCTCTCCTCAAGCAGTTTGGGGAAGACAACAGAAGGAACAGAAGATTCCTGTTAAACATGGCTGTTTTGAGACTTCTGAGTTGTGTTTTCAATCAGGTACCCAAGCCTGATTTAGTGGGAAGGTTAAGGAGAGTGAGACTCCTAACATAACATCAAACATGCAATGTCAGGACACTGAGGGAACCAAAGGATAGGGATCAGTGGAATGTCACCTCTGAGTATTACTGCCATGCACATAAGGCTGGATTGAAATACAAGAGCTGGCAAACTCATACTTCAATCTAAAAAGCAGAATAACGTAATGACAGGAGGATGATATTAAACATTTTTAACAGCCCATGAGTCATCGGCACCAACCAATCACAACAGCCTCTGGATATAAAAGCTCTTATATCCATTCCTGCCACACCCTTAGAGAAACCCAGGTCTAGGGCCACCAACCCATAAACAAGGTATCTCTCCAGTTCAGACCACGGCCCCCCTTTCCTGGGCTCTGCCTTTGAGGTGCTAGAGGCATTTCTCTTTCCTGGTCCCATATACCATTAAGTCTACATTCATTCTGGAAAGTACTGCTATCAGAGATGCAAAATGGCCAAGGCTGAACTGGGATATGAAACCAGATCCTGAATCTTATGGATAAAGTCCCAGATGCCAGGGAAGGAAACAGAAAAAATAAAACCCTCAACATGTTCTCAGGGAACTTCTCCCCATTTTTTCCACAGAGTTTTTGATAAAACAACTTACAGGTTAATCTCAGGAAAAGATGAGTTTAAGGCAAGGCGCATTAAGTAGACAGAGAAAGTTAGTTTTGAAAATGATAAAAGAGAAACTTCATGATGAAGACATCACTATCATGAACAATTCTGTGACGAACACAGCATCCAATTGTGTAAAAATATTTTAACATATACCTGAAGAAATATTTTTCAATCTCTGACAGATCAAGTAAACAAAAAGTAGTTGAAAATATGAATATAATTAATACACTACAAGCATTGCCCCCCCTTAAAAGTAGAGAAGACATCTTATTTTCATCTGTCAATAAAGCACTTATAATAGGTCATATACTCGGTCCTGAAGGAAAACCTAATAGATTATTAGAAGGAAAACGTATTATTCATTTATTCAACAAGTTTCATCTGAGCACCTACTTACATCCAGGCTGTGTACTGGTTCTAGTACTACAGTAGTAAACAAGACTGATAGGATGCATGCCTCCATAAAGCTTATAAGCTAGTGAAAGAAAAAAGAAAGAATAGGTTATCACAGTTTGAAATATACTTTATTATGGGAAAAACGTAAGTCGGGGAGACTCCTCCTCTCGCACTATGTAAGATTAAAGAAGAGGAAGTTCTCTAATTAAACAAAAGGACAGGGACAAAGAGAAAATTTGGAAGTTTCTAACAAAACTAAACATACTATTACCATGTGATCCAGTAATCATCCTCCTTGGTATTTACCAAAAGTTTTTGAATACTGAGGCTCACACAAAAACCTGCACTGATTATTTCTAGCATCTTTATTCATAATTGCAACAACTTGGAAGCAAACATATGTCCTTTGGTAAGTGAATGGATAAATAACTTGTGTTACATCCAGATAATGGAACATTATACAGCACTAAAAATGAGCTATCAAACCATGAAAAGACCTGGGGAAAACTTCAATGCATAGCATTAGCAAAAGAAGCCAATATGAAAAAGCCGCATGATGTATGATTCCAAGTTTATGGCAGTCTACAAAGGCAAAACGATGGGCAAAGTAAAATGACCAGTGGTTGCCAGGGTTTATAGGGGGAGAAAGGGATGAATAGGCAGAGCACAGAGGATTTTTAGGGCAGTGAAACTATTCTATAAGCTACTATAACGACAGATACACGTGGTTATGTACAGGTTTGTCAAAACCCATGGACTGTATTAACACCAAAAGTGAACCCTAACGTAAACCACGACTTTGGGTGATAATAACGTGTCAGTGTAGGTTCATCAATTATAACAAATGTACCATTCTGGGCGGGGGGCAGAGGAATGTTGATAGTGGGGCAGGCCATGCATGGCGGGGAGTGCAAGGGGTATAAGGGAACTCTGTACTCTGTGCTTAACTTTACTGTGAACTTAAAAGTGGCCTAAAAAATAAAGTCTAATAAATAACAAGCCACCTCATTTTATGTAAGTTTTACTCTAAGGATAATACATAAGCATCACTTTTCTTAAATCAAATAGTAGTAATGAATAATAATGAAAAATAGCAGTCCTTGGTCCCACCTCTCTATTCCTCTCCTCAGAGACAAATACTTTAAACTCTTTGAATTCATTCTTCTGGAATTTACTTCCAATTTTAAAAGTATATTTACACTGCTATTTTTGACTTATCAAGTTTAGACTGTCTACAGAATTACTGTCATAGTAGATGAAGATTTGGCTATTTTATACTACTACTCCCATCTTCTTCCTCTTTTGTCCAAATATTATATACAATAGTTTTTGTTAAATCTTAAGTTGGTGTTTATATTATTATGACCATAAAATTACTGTTCATATTTTAGCTACTTCAGTGATATTTATTAAAGGGCATCAGGAAATAATGGGAAAACATTCCACAATCATAAATGGAAAGGCATGTTATAAAGATATCATTTCTTCCTCTGATTTATATACAGAACTAACACAATAAGATTTTTATTAGAATTTGATAAAATTTTTCCCATATGAACTTTCGAATCAAACAGGCAAGATTAACACATTTGAAAATTCATACCAACATTTGGTTGAAAACAGGATAGTTGAAACGTGCTTTATGAGGTAGCAAAACAATGCAATTAAAGATCTAAGGACGGAGTAATATTCTGATAAAGAATAACCATCCGACAAAACCATTTATAAAAGCTGAACAAAAATAAATTTAAAACAACTGTTTGAACAAATGTTGAATCTATTCAGGAACAACCAACATAGGCAGTGCTTAGGGTCTATGATGTTGAGAAATAGGAAGCACTGAAGGGGAACTACACACTCACCTCAGCTATCTCCCTGAGGGCAGTTTTCAAAATCCCAGGATGGGGAACTAGAAAAAAGATCAGAGTTTAGAGCAGCCAAAAGCAGCTGAGGCTCTGAGGTAAAATCCCAGTGAGGAAGTAGCCTCAGAAAAATCTGCGTAAAAATTCCCCTCAAGTTGTTGGCCAATTCCTAAGCTGTACATGAACTTTAAAAAGCTAACAGCTCAGAGGCTAAAAACGTAAACATAGATTTTATCAATTTCATGTTTTGAGAGAGACAGAGGTTGGAGGTCAAATTCCATGAAGGTAGAAGAAACTTAAAAAACACTCTTTCAGGGGAGATCTCAGAGGCACTACATGTTCAGAATAAGAGATATCTCAGGGAGTAAAGTTAAGAATAAAATAAGCCTGCCTCCAAAAGCCCAGAAATAAATCCTTAAAAGTATCCCAGTGATCCTGGTACTGCTACTCCAGCTGCCTGCCAGCAGAAAAATTAGGCTCTTTTGGAAGAAAACAAAATCATCCAGAGCCTCTACAATTTTTGATCCGTAATGTCTGGAATTCAGTTGATGAGCTCAATAGCAGATTAGACAAAGCAAAGTGGAAGAAGAGTGATCTGAAAATACCCACGTTGAAGCACATGGAAAAATAGATTACAAATATGGAAAAAGAGCCCAAATAACTTATGAAATACACATGTGTGTGTGTAACTGAAATTTTAGAAGAAAAAGAAAGTGGCAGAAGCAGTATGTGAAGAAATAATGGCCAAAATCCTCCCAAATGGATGGAAGACATCAAACCACATATTCAAGAAGTCCTATGAAAATAAATAAAAAGCCAACTACCACTAAACACATCATGGTAAACTGCAAATAAATAAGACAAACTCATAAAAGCAGTCAGAGCAAAGCACATTAGCTTCAAAGGAGCAACAATTGAAGTCTAAATACTCAACAGAAAAAAAAAAAGATGAAACTTGAAGAGAATGGAATAATATATTTAAAATACTGAAATAAAAGTAACTACCAATTTAGAATTTTATATCCAGTAAAAATTAACTTCAAAAATAAAGAAAAATACATTTCAAACATGTAAATACTGAGAAATTCATAAGCAGCAAACTGGCACTACAAGAATACTAAATGGAATTCTTAAAACTAAAGGGAAATTATCCAATGTGGAATTATGGAAATGTACAAGGGATGAAAAACAAAGGAATGCATCAATGTAATTTGAACTCTTTAACAATAACTATAGTATGCTTCCCACAATAGATTACCTTCCACCCCTACAAAAAAATTTGCAATACTACAACTTTTCTTGAACCCATTAGAGAGAGCTTATCTTTCAGGGCAACCAAGTAACTGACAAATCTAAGGAAAGACAGGAGCCTCCAGAAAGATACAAGATACTAAAGCCTGCTTACCTGAGACAGATACTGGACCCAAGTCAAGCCATTATGAATAATTTAGCTAAAACTTTTAATAAATTGCTGAAATCCAAGTATGAGCTAGCATGAACATAAAACCTCTAGGAGCTGCGGACACAGAAATTTATACCCACTCACAGACTCTCCTCAACCATCTTCATTGGGTACTAATAAGAAAAACTGGAGTGAAAGACAAGAGAAAGCATCCTTCTTGGTTCAGTCTTGCTGAAAGGAAACAGCAGCCGCTGTGGAAAATGGTCCACACAGATTCTTCTCCCCTCCCTCTCCTAAGGCATAGGAGACATAACCCGCTAAAGACAGAAAATTCTGTTGGCTTTAGGGCACAGGTGAACACCTCTGCAGCTAGAGAAAAGGAATGGAAAAAAGTCTCTAATTCTACCAGCAGAGAGTGGCAGAAACACATCCTGGATCCAGATCATTAGCTGTCCTGTACCTCTGGCCAAGAGAGAGGATTACCAAGAATGCCACAACCACAAGACTCAGGGACATACCCCTTCCCAGAGACCAATCTATATCAGATAACAGAGAACACCATCCCACTCTGCCCACCAGGCTAGCAAGTATCATAACGAGAAACAGCAATCTCCTGCTGGGGGTGTGTCAAGAACGTGGAGACAGACCTTCTGTGATGTGGAGGCCAAAGGGAACACTTAAACCTAAGGGTGGAGCAAACATTAAGAAAAAACTCTCTGGTAAACCTGCCCCTACCCTGAACACCAAGGTAACACTAGAAGAATTTGAAGTCTATGGTGCACAGAAGGTAACAATAACAATAACTAAACCTAAACCCAGCTCAAATCTTGGCTATTTTGACTCAACTCCTCATATTAAAGGTGTAGTAAAAGATAAGGTATGCGTATTTCCAATCATAAATGCTATTCACCTCAGTTCTCAATCTATATACCTTACACAAGATGTCTAGATTTCAGAAACAAATTATGAGACACACAAAAAAGCAAGGAAAAACAAGACACCATTGAGACGAAGCAATCCAGAGAACCAGACTCAGATGTGACACAGATGCTAGAACTATGAGAGAGAAAAATTAAAACAACAATGAGAAATATGTTAAAGACTAACAGAAAAGGTAGATAACCTGCACTATCAGAGGAAGCATTTCAGAGATGGAAACTGTTAAAAAAAAGAAAAAAAAAAATCCAGATGGAAATGTTAGAAAAGAAAAGCACTGTAAGAGATGAAGAATTCCTTTAATGGAATCATATTAGACTTAACATAGTAAAGGGAAAGAAATTATAAACTTAAAAATAAGTCAACAGTAATTATCCCAACTGAAACACAAATATAAAAAAGAACAGAACATCCAAGAACTGTGGTCAATATCTAAAGGTATAACATATGAGATATTGGAATCCTACTAGGAGAAGAGAGAGAACAGAGGAAAAGAATGTTTAAAGAGATAACAGACAAGAATCCCCCCCAAATTAATAAACATCAAACCATTGATTTAAGAAGATTAAAAAACACAAATCCAGATAAGTTAAACACACACACACCATATTCAAACTGTTGAAAAACAATGTTTAAAAAAAAAAACCTTGAAGGAGTCAGGGGAAAGAAAGGACACATTACATGAGGGAACAGAGATAAGAATTATGGCAGATTCTTCATCATTTATTTGCAGCACACCTATACTACAAGACCTAGTTCTTCAGAGTGAAGAACCATAATACAGACAGAAACTTGAAACTACGTAACAAAATAAAGAGTGCTAGAAATGACATAAATGAAGGTAAATTTTCAAATTATTTTCTTCTTATTTCTAAGTTTTCTGAAAGATAATTGTCTAAAGCAAAAATAATAGCAATATACTGGGAATTTAGAGCATAAGTTAAAGTATATGTATGACAACAAAGGATCGAGGTAAGAATTAGGAATATACTGTTGTAAGGTCCTCACACTACCCAGGAAGTGGTAAAATATTTAAATTATACCTTAATAAAAAACAAAAATTAATTACAACTCCCTGGGGATTTAAGATATTTGTGTAAATAAAAGATATGACCACAGAAATACAAAAGTATAGAGGTAGGTATATAAAATTAGAATGTTATAAAGTTTTTGCATTGCTCAGGAAGTATCTGATAAAAATACTAATTTAGAGTAGACTTTAAAAAGTCAATAATGAATATTATAATCTCTAGAGTAACCACCTAAAGAATAAAAGAATACATAATTAAAAATTTAAGAAAAAAATCAAATAATACAAATATCTGATTAATCCAAAAGGCAAGAAAGAAAATAATGGAACAAAGAGCAGACAGGATGAGTATAGAAAATAAACAGTAAGATACCTTAAACCCAATTATGTCAGTAACTATATTAAATGTAAATTGATGGAATAACCCACTTAAAATATAAATACTGTTACACTAGATAAAAGTAAAAAAAAAAAAAAAATCCAACTACAGTTGACCCTTGAACAACATGGGTTTGAACTGCATGGGTTCCCTTATACATGGATATTTTTCAAAAGTAAATACTATAGTGCTACACAATCCAAGGAAATCTTCTGGATGCGGAACTGCAGATATGGCTGAGTATAAAATATACACAGATACTAGACTACCCAGAGGGCTGGTGCCCCTAACACCCTGTTGTTCAAGGGTCAACTGTGTAACTATTTATGAGACCACTTTAAATTTGATACAACTGGAAAGGAAAAAGATCTAACATGCAAACAGTAACCAAAAGTAATATGGTACAGTTATGTAATATCAGAATAAACTTTAAGGCAGGAAGTATTATTCAAAATAAGAAAGGATGCTTCATAATGATAAAATGGTCAGCTTAACAGGAAGACATAACAACCCTAAATAATATAACTTCAAGTTATATAAAGAAAAAAAGAACAATTTGTCATATTTCAAGGTTTTAACACTCCTCTCTCCAAAACTGATGTAAAAAAAAAGAAAAGAGGGGCTTCCCTGGTGGCGCAGTGGTTGAGAGTCCGCCTGCCGATGCAGGGGACACGGGTTCGTGCCCCGGTCCGGGAGGATCCCACATGCCGCGGAGCGGCTGGGCCTGTGAGCCATGGCCACTGAGCCTGCGCGTCCGGAGCCTGTGCTCCGCAACGGGAGAGGCCACAGCAGTGAGAGGTCCGCGTACCGCAAAAAAAAAAAAAAAAAAAAAGAAAGAAAAGAAATCAGATTACATAAAAATTTAATATGATTAGCCAAATTACCATAATACAGAGAATGTATATAACACACACCTTCATGATACGCATTCTTTTCAAGTTTACATGGGATATTTATCAAAAATGATCTATATGCTGTGCCATAATGAAACCATCACGAATTTCAAAATCCAAAGAATTGAAATCATGGTATATTCTCTGACTACAGGGCAGTTAAACTAGAAATCAATAAAAGAAAGATAACCAGAAAAACACCTGGAAAAAAATTAGAAAATTTGTTGAGCTTATTTACAATGAAAATATATTAAACTTGTGCATGGCAGCTAAAGCAGTGTTTTTAAGGAAACATAACTTTCCATGTATACTTTAGAAAAAAGTTATGTATTAGAAAAGACCCAACAGAAGTAGAAAATCTGAAAGGTCCACCCTATATTACATAAATTTAATCATTTGATTTGTTTTCACCAAGAAAACGCCAATCCCAAATGACTTCACTAGTGAAATCTGCCAACTTTAAAAGAAGAAAAAATATCAAACTTACATAGTAAGAGAGCAGAAAAAGAAGTAAACATTGTTCATACATTGTGATGGGGCAACCATAGCTTTGGTACTAAAACCTGAAAAGGACATTACAAGAAAAGACAATGACAGGCCAATATCATTCATGAACAAGATATAAGAAACCATAACCAAGATATTTGAAATTCAAATCCGTTGATATATAAGAAGAATAACATGTCATAACCAGGTGGGATTTACTCTGCAAATGCAAAGTTGGTTTAACATTTGAAAATCAACCAATATAATCTACCCAGTAACAGAATAAAGAAGGGAAAAAATCTTGTGGTTACTCCAATAGATGCAGAATAAGTGTATAATAAAATGTATCTCCCCATTCTATTCCTAAACAAACTAGGAATAGAAAGAAATGTCCTTAATCTATGGTGATAGAAGTGAGAACAGTGGTTATCTTACAGAGCCGGCATGAGGGGGCGGACTGAGGTTTCTAACTTGATGTGGGTGGTAATTACAAGAGCAGAAAGATAAACATTCTTCAAGCCGCACAGTTAAGACTCTGCACTTCATTGGATATAAGTAATACTTCAATAAAAGAGTAAATATAAAGAAAAAAAAAACCCTAAGTACTAGAACAAGAATTGACCAACAGCTAATTGACTAGAGAAGGCATCCTGGAAGCAGATAACAGAAAGCGATAAATGATAAATGAAGCTTTACAGCTTTACAAAAATCAATGGGGAAGGAAGAAATTGTTCAAAAAAATGGTACTTTGAAAAATATGACCCATCAGGAAAACTCCAATTTAGAATTTCACCTTATACCATATCCAGAATGAGCTCCTAAGGGGTGAAAATGTTCATCGTAAAACCACCCCCTTCCCACCCCCCCTTCTGTCCCCAAGGGCAAAAAAGCTAAAAGAAAATGTAGTTGAATGTTCAACTGACGGAAATTCGCATGGCTAATGTTCATGAAGAATTTACTACAGGCCAGGCACTACCATATACACTTTGCATATAGCACACACTAAACGTTCACAATTAAGAGATAACATAGATGGGAAAACTGAGGCCCAGGGACTCCAAGTAACTTGCCCGAGGCTCACACAGGAAATAAATCGTTAGACCAGAGCTCAAATCCAGATTTCTCTTGCTCATTCCACGGCATCTTGCGGCTTCATACTGATATCTCAGAAAATGGGACTTTATATAAAATTGATTTGAGGTTTTATTCTTGTCTCCTGGAGTGATTCTGAACCAAAAACAACAACAACAACGGATCAATCACCTTCCCCAAAATGACCAATTGACACTAGATCAAAGTGTATTTGGAAAAATACTTGCAAAACATGACAAAAGCTTACTAGCGATACAAGAAGAGTTCTTAAGTAGGGATGGATTAGGAAGAAAATCCACAACAATGAATAAAACCACGAGAAGGGCACCTACACTGAATGTCAATACACACGTTTTTAAAAATCACAAATAGTTCACACTCCAACGAAGAATAAAATGTCGCCTCTCACGAGTGTGAACCCTCACAACTTTTCTTTTTCTCAAACCACCTGCACCCTCAGAACTCAGGACTCAAGTTTCCAACGAAGACCCACGCTGGTCGCGGGCGTGTGAATTTCCTTGCTGGCGGTCACCGCCAAGGGGCGCAAGCGGCGCGCACCAGCGCTAGGGAGCTCGGGTTCCCAGATCAGCGCGCTGGCCGTGCTCACCGCTAAGCCTGTCAGGACCAAATTCCCAGCTCACTCAGTGATGTCCAGTTTGATCCTGCGAGGTTCCTGGTACCGAATGGGAATTTTAGCTAAGTTTCACTTGAACAAAGACGCAACCAGGGTGGACAGAGCCCACCGAAGGTGAGGGCCGGGTCCACAGTTTCTGCTGAGAATCAGGAATGCTGGTTGGTGAAAACAATTGTGGAGGGGGGAGTGAAAACTTGGAGGCTTTTTGGGAGATGAAGGGAAATCTTCATTAGCTCCTGCCCACCTCTTCCCTAAGAAAATATGGAAAATTTGGAATTGAACCCTCCAAATTCAATTCAACATTTCCTTGGCAAATTTATAGGTAAACTTAGTAACTTTCCAAAGATCCGTAAAAGAATAAAGCTTTTTTTGTTGTTGTTTGTTTATTTAAGAGAGAGGTGCTAGGTTTGTAGCTCCTCTCCTCAAAAAGAAATAAGGTGATAGGGATATAAAGAAAAAGATTATATAAACCTGTGGCAAACTTGAGTGAGATCATATGTTAATTTACTTTTACCTACCTACTATAGAGGGAGGAAAAAACTTCTTTAAAATGAAATTAGTGACAGTCTTAAAGGTTTTAAAATCTCTAAAGTTCTTTACAACCCACTAAAATTAAGAATCACAAAATAAACTTTCAGAATTCAACATAACCCCAAGATTGTCAGGCCAATTTCTTCATGAACTGTTAAATATGATATATGAAATAACCCAGATAAAAATCAACTGCCTTTCCTAATCCAAGTGTATCTCTAACTAGTAAGTTGGGGAGAGGGGGGCGGGAAGCGAAAGGATTTCTTTATTGAAAAAAGAATTCCCTTCACTAATTCCCACTGCGGCCCATTTCCGAGGTTTCAAACACTGCAATAATAGTCTCTGGTGGGATTGATCAGGTCACCATTCAGACTAGGGTGTTGGATCAGCGTTTTTAAAGGATGCAGAGGGCAGCTCATCTTTATCAGGGGTCCTGGGAAAGAAGGCTGGTGCCCCATCCACTAGGCACCCTCCTCCCAGAAGGGAACTGGAGAACTTTCCCACAACTTCAGCTCTACCCCAGCTACTGCCTGATCACACAGCAAAAACAATTCCCTGTGTTTGCAAAGGTATCACATGAAGAAACATCTGGAAGCCTGGAGCATCTCCTCCAAATCTAAGCCAATCTTCAATTTGCAAAAGACCAAAAAAAAGAGTAGGCATATCTAAGAAAAAAATAATACATCTGTTACATGCTTAACATGTTTTGTGTAGGTTCTCACATTTAACTAGATATTGTTATCCACATGCTACAGATGAGGAAAGAGAGGCCTCTTTAGGTTATGTAATTTGCCCATGCTTACATAAGTAGCAGTGTTGACATATGAACCCAGGTGGCTCTAAAGACCAGTCTTCACATGCATGGTTCACATGATAATTCAGAACATGGAACTAATTCGTTCCACAAGGAAAAAAAGGCATAAAATATCTACATTTGTGTACTTTCTTCATTTGTGTGTGCTCTCCAAGTTCTTTTAAGAAATAAGCACATTCTAATTCTGCTTCATCATCTGTTGAAATCTAAGCCTCGAAAGTCTTTTGTATTACTTCAGTGTTATTTCTTCTATTAAAGTTTTAGCCTTCTTCTTTCTAATATACTGTGAAAAGTGAAGAAAAGCTACAGTTCTTACATTTCAATAGCTTATCGTTCCTCTTATTACAAATCTAAAAGCATCTCATGGCAAATTCAGCCACTTAATTTGTGAATGCTGTCAGAATAAACTATTTGAAAACAGGATATACCAAATACAAAAAAAAAAAGTATTCATTAATTTATTCAACAAATATTTATTTCTTACCACCATAAGGCAAGCACTTCTAGATGCGGGGGGATACACCCATGAAAGAAGTGGATGGAAATGTCTCCTGCCCTCACGGAGACAGATAAATAAGTAAAACAGCCCAAATGGTGAAAAGTTCTCTAGAGTAAAAAATGGCATAGAAATAGATGGGTACAGCTTAAATTTGTGTGATCGGGGAGGCCTCTGATAAGGGTCATTTGAGTATAGACGTGAGGGAGCAACCCTGGAGATGTCTGGAGGATGGGCATTCCAGGCAGAGGAAACAGCTCATGCAAAAGCCCTGAAGCAGCAGCACAGCTGGTGTTTTAGAAGAAGAGCTAAGGGGGCCAGAGTTGCTAAAGCGAACAGGGGGAAAAGAGTGGAATGAGGTCAGAGCAATGGCATGAAGCTAGATTACTAAAGACCTTATAGCCACTGAAAGGGCTCTGGCTTTTACTCTAAATGCGATGGAAGCTACTGACAACAAAGGAATGACACCGCTCTATCTAGAGTTTTAAAAGGAACACTGAGTGCTGTGTTGAAAACAGACCACATGAGAGGAAAAGTGGATACAGAGAAATCAGGGGGTAAATTCAATAACACAAGATGATGGTTGCTTAAAGCACGATGGTAGCAGTGATGGTAGGAAGAAACAGCCTAATTCTAGATATATTTTTATAGTAGAGCCAACAGGATTTGCTGCTGGATTATATGCAGGGAAAAAAAGAGAGAGGTGTGAATGACGACTCCAAGATTTTTGGCTGAGAAACTGGAAGGATGAAATTGCTATTTAGAGCTAGGCAAGACTGTGGGAAGTGCAAGATTTTGAGCGGAGATCAGAAATTCTGACTTGGACAGATTAGACATGAGGTTTCCATTAAACATCCAAGTAGAGTAGCAAGCAAGCACTTGGACACATCAAGAGTAGCCTGTAGACTCATTAGCATATGAATATTATCTAAAACCTTGAGATGTGATGAGATAAGGGAGAGAGGCAAGTCCAACCCTGAATCCTGACATTTGGAGCTCAGGGAGATGCTGAAGATCAAATAAAGGAAAACCAAGAGAAACTGGCCAGTCAAGTAGGAGGAAGCATTTATAGTCCGACACCAACATTTGATCTTTCAAAAATTATTAATAAAACAAGTATTTGATAAATATTAGTTTTCCACAAATTTCCTTCTTAAAAATCCCCACATTTCAAAACTTCCTGAATAACAAGGCAGGCCGAAAGAGTAAGCCACCAAGAATTCTTCTGACGTGTCCCCTAGGGTCTTCGATTTTGCCTGACAGAGCTGTGTCAGATCCTGAGCAAGGTTTAAGGTTCCCACTAACTTAATTTATGAAATATTGATTATGAATCTAGCATATGCTAGTCACAGTGGTACAGATAGTGGTGAAGGGATACAGGGATGATTAATATGTGGTACCTGTCCTAAGAAGTTGATAGTCTAGCAGGGAAGATCAAACACGTACATCAGAAATAATGATACAAAGTTAATGTAGATAAAATCATAACAGTTTCAAAAACATATTTGGGGGGCGCTTCCCTGGTGGTGCAGTGGTTAAGAATCTGCCTGCCAATGCAGGGGACACGGGTTCGAGCCCTGGTCCGGGAAGATCCCACATGGCACTGAGCAACTAAGCCCATGCGCCACAACTACAGAGTCTGCGCTCTAGGGCCCGCAAGCCACAAATACTGAAGCCCGCATGCCTAGAGACCGTGCTCCGCAACAAGAGAAGCCACCGCAATGAGAAGCCCGCGCACCGCAACGAAGAGTAGTCCCCGTTCACCGCAACTAGAGAAAGCCCGCATGCAGCAACAAAGACCCAATACAACCAAAAAAAAAACATATTTTGGGGTCAAATTCTTATAGTTTAACAAGCATTCCATTACAATCAATGCTGTAACTCTAAACCAAAAATACAATTGAAATATTTCAAAGACTCCGTTGATCACCAGCAAAATAAATATTCTTCTGCACTAACACTGAATGGTAGTACCTCTCTAGTACCTAGAACATCTTGCCCATCTTAGCTAAGCATCTTCTGACAAGGAGACACCTCTTATGAGAATGACTTGGAGCTGTGCCACTGAGAACTGAAATATCATGACTTCATTCCTAAAGCTGGAGTGCCAAAGAAGTGTTATTGCTCCCTTGATCTTTTGTCCCTGGTGCATACTCAGATGTTGCCAGAGCATATCAATTGGCTCTACACTGTAATGGTTTTACCCCTGCCAAGTTGTCTGAGACGGTCCCATCCACAGCTGCTCTGCATGGTGATGTCACAGTAGCCTCACCTGTGCACCTGGAGCTCCCTACATCAATTGCAGAGGCAGGACTCACATGTCTTGCCTTATTTCTCCGAGAAAGAACAAACAACTACAAGTGAAGGCTGACAGTAACATTCACAGCTCATTTTCACTTGTCTTGTAAGTCCTCACTAATGCTGGATGGAGAAGGTTGAAGCAAGTCTTAACACACTTTTTGCCTATGTCTTCCAACACAGTGTCAAAAGTGTTAAGAAACCTGGAGAGTGTCATTGACTAGATTCTTCCAACAGTCTGTAATCTACAGTTACTTGTAGGATATTTACAGGCTGTTCATTTTCTTGAAAGTAATGAGATATGATGGTGCCAGCTGAGATAAGGTTTATATTCGTTCATTAAGTCATTTTTTTCATTCATGTTACTGATGTTGTACTAAATCCTAGGACTGTAAAGATAAAAGCACAAACTCCTGCCACCAAGGAGCCTACAGACTTCGGTGGGTACAATTTGTTTAAAGTTATACACAAAACAAAACCTATATTACTGAGAAATGTAATATGCTATTAGAACACAGAAGAGGAAGCAGCTAACTGCCAGAAGGCGGCCAGGGGCATGGGGGTGGGGGTAGAGAGGGGCAGTGTGGGGAATATGACAGGATATTATGAACTGTTATGAACTAAATTCTTGTGTCTCCCCAAAATTGCTATGGTGAAATCCCAACCCCTCAGTGTGATGGTATTAGGTGGTAGGGCCTTTGGGAGGTGATTAGTTCATGGGGTAGAGAGCTCAGAATGGGATTCCTGCCTTTATAAAAGAGACCCCCAAAAGCTCTCTTCCCCTTTTCCACCACGTGAGGACAAAACAAGAAGACAGCTGTCTATGAACCAGGAAATGAGTTCATGGAGATAGAGAATCTGCTGGTGCTGGAAACTTGGATTCCCCATTATCTAGAACTGTGAGAAATCAGTATTTTTTTTTTAATAAACAATAATGTTATGAGATTTATTACAAAACAATGTGTGTTTCTTTTTGGGTTTTTTGGGGTGTTTTTTTTTTAATTTTGGAATTTTATTTTACTTTTTTATACAGCAGGTTCTTATTAGTCATCCATTTTATACACATCAGTGTATACATGTCAATCCCGACTGCCCAATTCATCACATCACCACCACCACCCACCATGGCTTTCCCGCCTTGGTGTCCATACGTTTGTTCTCTACATCTGTGTTTCAATTTCTGCCCTGCAAACCGGTTCATCTGTACAATTCTGCAAGTGTTCCACATATATGCGTTAATATACGATAATGGTTTTTCTCTTTCTGACTTACTTCACTCTGTATGACAGTCGCTAGATGCATCCACGTCTCAACAAATGACCCAATTTCGTTCCTTTTTAAGGCTGAGTAATATTCCATTGTATATATGTACCACATCTTCTTTATCCATTCGTCTGTCAATGGGCATTTAGGTTGCTTCCATGACCTGGCTATTGTAAATAGTGCTCCAATGAACACTGGGGTGCATGTGTCTTTCTGAATTGTGGTTTTCTCTGGGTATATGTCCAGTAGTGGGATTGCTAGATCATATCGTAATTCTATTTTTAGTTTTTTAAGAAACCTCCATACTGTTCTCCATAGTGGCTGTATCAATTTACATTCCTACCAGCAGTGCTAGAGGGTTCCCTTTTCTCCACACCCTCTTCAGCATTTGTTCTTTATAGATTTTCTGATGAAGCCCATTCTAACTGGTGTGAGGTGATACCTCATTGTAGTTTTGACTTGCATTTCTCTAATAAATAGTGATGTTGAGCAGTTTTTCATGTGCTTCTTGGCCATCTGTATGTCTTCTTTGGAAAATGTCTATTTAGGTCTTCTGCGCATTTTGGATTCGGTTGTTTGTTTTTTTAATATTGAGCTCCATGAGCTGTTTATATATTTTGGAGATTAATCCTTTGTCCATTGATTCCTTTGTAAATATTTTCTCCCATTCTGAAGGTTGTCTTTTCGTCTTGTTTATGGTTTCCTTTGCTGTGCAAAAGCTTTGAAGTTTCATTAGGTCCCATTTGTTTATTTTTGTTTTTAATTCCATTACTCTAGGAGGTCGATCAAAAAACATCTTGCTGTGAATTATGTCAAAGAGTATTTTTCCTATGTTTTCCTCTAAGAGTTTTACAGTGTCCAGTAATTTAGGTCTCTAATCCAGTTTGAGTTTATTTTTGTGTATGGTGTTAGGGAGTGTTCTAATTTCATTCTTTTACATGTAGCTGTCCAGTTTTCCCAGCACCACTTATTAAAGAGACTGCCTTTTCTCCATTGTATATCCTTGCCTCCTTTGTCATAGATCAGTTGACCATAGGTGCGTGGGTTTAGCTCTGGGCTTTCTATCTTGTTCCATTGATCTATATTTCTGTTTTTGTGTCAGTACCATACTGTCTTGATTACTGCAGCTTTGTAGTATAGTCTGAAGACAGGGAGACTGATTCCTCCAGCTCCGTTTTTTTCCCTCGAGACTGTTTTGGCTATTCGGGGTCTTTTTTGTCTCCATACAAATTTTAAGACTTTTTGTTCTAGTTCCGTAAAAAATGCCATTGGTAATTTGATAGGGATTGCATTGAACCTGTAGATTGCTTTGGGTAATATAGTCATTTTCACAATACTGATTCTTCCAATCCAAGAACGTGGTATATCTCTCCATCTGTTGCTATCATCTTTCATTTCTTTCATCAGTGTCTTATAGTTTTCTGCATACAGGTCTTTTATCTCCCCAGGTAGGTTTATTCCTAGGTATTTTATTCTTTTTGTTGCAATGGTAAATGGGAGTGTTTCCTTAATTCCTCTTTCAGATTTTTCATCATTAGTGTATAGGAATGCAGGAGATTTCTGTGCATTAATTTTGTATCCTGCAACTTTACCAAATTCATTGATTAGCTCTAGTAGTTTTCTGGTAGCATCTTTAGGATTCTCTATGTATAGTATGATGCCATCTGCAAACAGTGACAGTTTTACTTCTTCTTTTCCAATCTGTATTCCTTTTATTTCTTTTTCTTCTCTGATTGCCACAGCTAGGACTTCCAAAACTACGTTGAATAATAGTGGTGAGAGTGGACATTCTTGTCTTGTTCCTGATCTCAGAGGAAGTGCTTTCAGTTTTTCACCATTGAGAATGATGTTTGCTGTGGGTTTGTCATATAATGGCCTTTATCATGTTGAGGTAGGTTCCCTCTACGCCCAGTTTCTGGAGAGTTTTTATCAAGAATGGGTGTTGAATTTTGTCAAAAGCTTTTTCTGCATCTCTTGCGATGATCATATGGTTTTTATTCTTCAATTTGTTAATATGGTGTATCACATTGATTGATTTGCGTGTATTGAAGAATCCTTGCAGCCCTGGGATAAATCCCACTTGATTGTGGTGTATGATCCTTTTAATGTGTTGTTGGATTCTGTTTGCTAGTATTTTGTTGAGAATTTTTGCATCTATATTCATCAGTGATATTGGTCTGTAATTTTCTTTTTTTGTAGTATTTTTGTCTGGTTTGGGTATCAGGGTGATGGTGGCCTCATAGAATGAGTTTGCGAGTGTTCCTTCCTCTGCAATTTTTTGGAGAAGTTTGAGAAGGATGGGTGTTAGCTCTTCTCTAAATGTTGGATAGAATTCACCTGTGAAGCCATCTGGTCCTGGACTTTTGTTTGTTGGACGATTTTTAATCACAGTTTCAAGTTCATTACTTGTGATTGGTCTGTTCATATTTTCTATTTCTTCCTGGTTCAGTCTTGGAACGTTATACCTTTCTAAGAATTTGTCCATTTCTTCCAGGTTGTCCACTTTATTCACATCGAGTTGCTGGTAGTAGTCTTTTAGGATGCTTTGTATTTCTGCGGTGTCTGTTGTAACTTCTCCTTTTTCATTTCTAATTTTATTGATTTGAGTCCTCTCCCTATTTTTCTTCATAAGTCTTGCAATGGTTTATCAATTTAGTTTTTCTTCTCGAAGAACCTGCTTTTAGTTTTATTGATCTTTGCTATTGTTTTCTTTGTTTATATCTCATTTATTTCTGCTCTGATCTTTATAATTTGTTTCCTTCTGCTAACTTTGGGTTTTGTTTGTTCTTATTTCTCTAGTTCCTTTAGGTGTAAGGTTAGATTGTTTATTTGAGATTTTTCTTGTTTCTTGTGGTAGGATTGTGTAGCTATAAACTTCCCTCTTGGAACTGCTTTTGCTGCATCCCATAGGTTTTGGACTGTCATGTTTTCATTGTCATTTGTTTCTAGGTATTTTCTGATTTCCTGTTTGATTTCTTCAGTGATCTCTTCGTTATTTAGTAATGTAGTGTTTAGCCTCCATGTGTTTGTGTTTTTTACATTTTTTCCCCTGTAATTCATTTCTAATCTCATAGCATTGTGGTCAGCAAAGATGCTTGGTATGATTTCAATTTTCTTAAATTTACTGAGGCTTGACTTGTGACCCAAGATGTGATCTATCCTGGAGAAAGTTCCGTGCGCTCTTGAGAAGAAAGTGTAATCTGCTGCTTTGGGTTGGAATGTCCTATAAATATCAATTACATCTATCTGGTCTATTGTGTCATTTAAAGCTTCTGTTTCCTTATTTATTTTCATTTGGAAGATTTGTCCATTGGTGTATGTGAGGTGTTAATGTGCCCCACTACTACTGTGTTACTGTCGATTTCCTCTTTTATAGCTGTTAGCAGTTGCCTTATGTATTGAGATGCTCCTATGTTGGGTGCATATATATTTATAATTGTTATATCTTCTTCTTGGATTGATCCCTTGATCATTATGTAGCGTCCTCCCTTGTCTCTCGTAACAGTCTTTATTTTAAAGTCTATTTTATCTGGTATGAGTATTGCTACTCCAGTTTTCTTTTGATTTCCATTTTCATGGAATATCTTTTTCCATCCCCTCACTTTGTCTGTATGTGTCCCTAGGTCTGAAGTGGGTCTCTTGCAGACAGCATATATTTGGGTCTTGTTTTTGTATCCATTCAGCAAGCCTGGGTCTTTTGGTTAGGGCATTTAATCCATTCACGTTTAAGGTAATTATCGATATGTATGTTCCTGTGACCATTTTCTTAATTGTTTCGGGTTTGGTTTTGTAGGTCCTTTTCTTCTCTTGTGTTTCCCACTTAGAGAAGTTCCTTTAACATTTGTTGTAGAGCTGGTTTAGTGGTGATGAATCTCTTAGCTTTTGCTTGTCTTTAAAGCTTTTGATTTCTCCAGCAAATCTGAATGAGATCCTTGCCAGGTAGAGTAACCTTGGTTGTAGGTTCTTCCCTTTCATCACTTTAAGTATATCATGCCACTCCCTTCTGGCTTGTAGAGGTTCTGGTGAGAAATCAGCTGTTAACCTTATGGGAGTTCCCTTGTATGTTATTTGTTGTTTTTCTCTTGCTGCCTTCAATAATTTTTCTTTGTCTTTAATTTTTGCCAATTTGATTACTATGTGTCTCGGTGTGTTTCTCCTTGGGTTTGTCTTGTATGGGACTCGCTGCGCTTCCTGGACGTGGGTGGCTATATCCTTTCCCATGTTAGAAAAGTTTTCGACTATAATCTCTGCAAATATTTTCTCTGGTCCTTTCTCTGTCTCTTCTCCTTCTGGGACCCGTATAACACGAATGTTGTTGCATTTGATGTTGTCCCAGAGGTCTCTTAGGCTGTCTTCATTTCTTTTCATTCTTTTTTCTTTATTCTGTTCTGCGGCAGTGAATTCCACCATTCTGTCTTCCAGGTCACTTATCCAGTCCTCTGCCTCAGTTATTCTGCTATTGATTCCTTCTCGTGTAGTTTTCTTTTCAATTATTGTATTGTTCATCTCTGTTTGTTTGTTCTTTAATTCTTCTAGGGCTTTGTTAAACATTTCTTGCATCTTCTCGATCTTTTCCTCCAGTCTTTTTCCGAGGTCCTGGATCATCTCCACTATCATCATTCTGAATTCTTTTTCTGGAAGGTTGCCTATCTGCACTTCACTTAGTTGTTTTTCTGGGGTTTTATCTTGTTCCTTCCTCTGGTACATAGCCCTCTGCCTTTTCATCTTCTCTTTCTGTGAATGTGGTCTTTGTTCCACAGGCTGCAGGATTGTAGTTCTTCTTTCTTCTGCTGTCTGCCCTCTGGTGGATGAGGCTATCTAAGAGGCTTGTGCAGGTTTCCTGATGGGAGGGACTGGTGGTGGGTAGAGCTGACTTTTGCTCTGGTGGGCAGAGCTCAGTAAAACTTTAATCCACTTGACTGCTGATGGGTGGGGCTGGTTTCCCTCCCTGTTGGTTGTTTGGCCTGAGGCAACCCAACACTGTAGCCTACCTGGGCTCTATTGTGGGGCTAATGGCAGACTCTGGGAGGGCTCAGGCCAAGGAGTACTTCCCAGAACTTCTGCTGCTAGTGTCCTTGTCCCCACGGTGAGCCACAGCCACCCCCCACCTCTACAGGAGGCCCTCTAACACTAGCAGGTAGGTCTGCTTCAGTCTCCCCTGGGGTCACTGCTCCTTCCCCTGGGTCCTGATGTGCACACTACTTTGCGTGTGCCATCCAAGAGTGGAGTCTCTGTTTCCCCCAGTCCTGTCGAAGTCCTGCAATCAAATCCCGCTGGCCTTCAAAGTCTGATTCTCTAGGAATTCCTCCTCCCATTGCCGGACCCCCAGGTTGGGAAGCCTGATGTGGGGCTCAGAACCTTCACTCCAGTGGGTGGACTTCTGTGGTATAAGTGTTTTCCAGTCTGTGAGTCACCCACCCACCAGTTATGGGATTTGATTTTACTGTGATTGCTCCCCTCCTACTGTCTCATTGTGGCTTCTCCTTTGTCTTTGGATGTGGGGTATCTCTTCTTTGGCGAGTTCCAGTGTCTTCCTGTCAATGATTTTCCAGCAGCTAGTTGTGTTTCTGGTGTTCTCACAAGAGGGAGTGAGAGCACGTCTTTCTACTCTGCCATCTTGGTTCAGGCTCCTCAAAATCAGCAGAAGAGGATATATATATATATATATATATATATATATGAGTTAAGGTAGAGGGGACAGAGAGAAGTTGTACTGATACAAGAGAAATTGCAGAGACAGAATCAATATAATTTGGTACATACTGAAAAAACAGAGGCAGGTTAGGATTGCTGTGAGGGATAAGGAACTGAGAAAGACTAATCTCTTACTTTGATGACTAGCTTTCCATAAATAAGAATAAAAGATGATTTTGTTTTTAAACATGTTGAATTTGAGATGTGTGATACCACCCAAGTGAAGGCAACTCGGATATATGAGCCCAGAGCTCAGGACAGAGGTCCAAACTAGAGATGCAGATATTTAGCGGAAGTCACGGAAGAGTGTGTAAGAGGGAAACCAATGTTTAAGGAATTGGCAGAGGAAGGTGAATGAAAAAGACGTAGCAAGGAGAAAACCAGGAACAAGTGGAGTCCAGAACCCAGGGGAGGAATGAGTTTCAAGGGAGGAATATTCAACACTGTCACTCTCAAATAAGTAAAATGGGCGAGGGGGAACTAGTCATATAATTCAGTGCATGTTCATTAGAGTAGAAGACTAGAGGTCAAACAATAGTGAGGAAAGAAGTAGGGGCTAGGGAAATGGAGACTGCAAATGCAGCCTATTTTCCCACTAATCCCTTAAACTAGACTTACGAAGGTTTAAATCCACCAGTCAGAAGCTGTAATGCCCAGTAATTTGTTGCCAGTAACTGCTGTTGAACTGGACTTCTTGTAGCAGAGGTACAGAGGTGTGGGATGGAAGTGGGAGCACTTGAATCCACTTTGGGACAGTAGCTACATGGAGAAGCACCTTGATGTGTTTTTTAAAAAATAAATCTATTTATATTATTTATTTATTTTTGGCTGCATTGGGTCTTTGTTGTTGCGCACGGGCTTTCTCTAGTTGTGGTGAGCAGGGGTTACTCTTCCTTGCGGTGCATGGGCTTCTCACTGCAGTGGCTTCTCTTGTTGCAAAGCATGGGCTCTAGGCACGTGGGCTTCAGTAGTTGTGGCTTGCGGGCTCTAGAGCGCAGGCTCAGTAGTTGTGGCGCACGGGCTTAGTTCCTCCGCGACATGTGGGATCTTCCTGGACCAGGGCTCGAACCCGTGTTCCCTGCACTGGCAGGAGGTTTCTTAACCACTGCGCCACCAGGGAAGCCCCCCACCCCTGAATGTTTTGAGTCAGACGCATGCGGTTTGGAGTCCCAGCTACTTTACCAGCTAGAGACATGGAAAGAGTTACTGAACCTCCCCAGAACATTTGTCTTTTCTTTAAAAATAGGAATAATAATCCACCCACCTACTCGTGGACACATCTCACAAAATTATGGTTATTAAATAATACAATGTAATTAAAATATTTAACACAAAGGTAAGGTTACACTTTGTTGATTGCCTATGGGTGTTATATTTATTATTACTGATATTAACAATCAAGAAGTTCTTCACCTGGAGTGTTCTACAAAATCAGTAAGGACTCTTGGCAAAGTCTCTTGGGCACTTGCAGTGAGATAGCACATGCCAGTGGTGAGTTTTCCTGTGAAGTCTGCATTCCCTTGATACTCTACCATCTGCAAACTGATTCAGGTCTATAGATTTAGCTTCTAACCAAAATCTTTTTATGAACAATTCCTGCATGAATCATTCGCAGAGCAGCCAAGAGAAAGGAGTAGTTGCCTTTTAAGACAGAAATAAAATTTTCTCATTTAAAAAAATCTGTAAGAATAAATAACTCACATGAAGGTATTTAAGTAGCTTCTACCTTTTGTGCAATTTCTCTACTTTATTTAAATAGCCAGTCTAGGATCCCGTGGTAGGCAGACTCTAAGGTGGTCATCCTTACCCCCATCCCTCCCGCCTAGTGTCCATACCTTTGTGTGACCTCCTCCCCTTCAGTGTGGGCGGGACTTGTGATGTTCTTCTAACTAGCAGAGTATGACAGAAGTGACGGAATGTCATGCCCATGATTTCATTATATAATATAAGATTCCTTTTGCCAGTAGCCTCCCCTCGCTAGCTTGATGTAGTAAGCAACCACGTTGCCCATGTGACAAGGAACTGTGGGCAGCCTCTAGGGACTGCAGGCAGCCTCCAGGAGTGAAGGGCAGCCTCCAATCAACAGCCAGCATGAATCTGGGGCCCTTAGGCCTACTTCTGCAAGGAAATCCATTCTGCCCATGACCTGAGAAGGCTTGGAATGTCCACATGAGAAGGCAGCCCAGCTGATCCTTTCACTGCAGCTTTGTGAGACCCTGAGCAGAGGACCCAGCTAACTCATTTCTGGATTCCTAACCCAAATAAACTGAATAATAAATACATATCATTTTAAGCCACTAAGTTTGTGGTAATTTGTTATGCGGCAATAGATAACTAATTCAGACACCATTCAGTTAATTGTGCAGTTAAACCAATCTAAAAAGGGTGAGTTAGAGAGATTTTCTAATATCCAGGGGAGTAGCCATGATCTAAGTCAAAATTATCAAGTGAAATATTGCTTTTCCTGACTTGTAAGAGATGTGCGTTCATAAGCACTGAGAAGCAGGTGTTCGTGGCACCTGTGATGACAATATGCCACATGTGGTGACACAAGGGGTCCAGGTCCATCCTTGGAACAGGCTTCTGATCAGTGCACAATGTAAAGGCAGTGGGGACACCCATGAAAGGCACTGGCTCCTCCAATAGAGCTTTTGTTTCTTTGCCACCGGATTACCTATTCTTTCAACTTCTGGAATCCTGATTTTTTTCTGGTAAGCCACCTGTTCTCTGTGCTCACACCACGTTTCTGGTAAAGGTCTCTCTCCACCAACCCCAGGAATGACATGTGACTTAGGCCTGGCCAATCAGTGCTCCACATTTCCCTGATCTCAAGGATTGCTAAGGTTTGCCACATAATTCAAGCAAAGCAGAGAGAATCAAGCCAATGAGTGCTAACCCCAGAATTGTTCTTTAAGTTGCCAGAAAGTGGCATTTCTTTCTCCACTAGATTATAACCTAAGAGGATATAAATCTGGAGCTTCTGACGACCATCTCACTACACATGGAGCCAGAGAATGGAACCAGCTCAGATGGATGCAGAAATAAGAGACTGAGGGAGAGAGAGAAACCAAATTCCAAAGACAACATTTGAACTCCTGGATATACCTTCTCATTGAACGAGATTTACCTCCCCCATTTGTCAATTACTTGAGCTCAACCACTCTTCTCCTTTGCTTATAAGGAATTGAGAAACTCCCTATATAATTTGTTTAGTTCAATTGTATAAATAGCATGGTTTTTGGTACATAAACAATATTGCCTCAATGCCATTTTACAGCTAAGAAGTCCAACCTTGCAAAGGGAAGTATCACGAGTAAAACTGATCTAGCACAGACTCAAATGAAAGTAACTGCTTGTCATTATAGGTCTAAATGCAGGAGAGCAATTTTCAAACTTTCCATACAAGCAGTGGCTGCTTTTTGCAGGATCAAAACAGGATAAAAACTAGGCAGTCCCAGAAAAACTCTTATTTTGGTTTTGAAATAGACTTTGATATCACAGCTTAAGAAGATAATGCTTGAAGTTCCAACTTCATACTGGTTTCTCTTCCCCCAGAGGAACTGATTTTTGAAATGATATAAAAGTTCTTGAAGTCCTTCTGTGTCATGAACAAGAAAGTCTCCTGTGATAATCCTGTACCTGGCATCCATAAGCAAAAGATTTATGAAACACCAGAAAAATCTCAAGAACAACAGAAACTCCAGAGTAATAACTGGACAGTATTACTGATGACCAGATGCTGACAAGCTTCAGCAAAGTCACATTTTACAATCATTCCACCAAACACAGTCCTCATCCTACCCCATGGCTTGTCCGTTTACTGTTCGCTCTACTAGGAATGCTCTTTCCTTCAGATCGCTGCATAACTGTTGTCTTCCCAGACAGGTTATTCTATAAAAAGTATAGGAGGAAGGACAACCCTATATAAAATAGCACTCATCCAATTAATTTTTATCCCCTTATCCTGTTATTTTTCTACATGGCATCTATAACCTATGTTATATTAATTTGTTTACCTGGTGAACATCAGAATGGGTAAGACTTAGATGTCCATTGTGCCAGTTACCTATCATCTCCAGAAAGTCCCAGTTCACCTGCAAATTGTAGCTCTTGCACAATTAACATAGACTATTTCAAAATCTACACAACTGCTTGAACAACACTTTAATTACTACACTGGTCAAGGTCCAGTCAGAAAACAAAACCCACAATAGGTATTTCAACAGAGGGAATTTAATATAGGGAACTGGCTCCACAGGTATTGGGTATTGGATAAATAGAAGGAGGAACAGAAATAGCCCAGAGATTGTAACTGCAGGAAGCAGCTACCACCCCTCTGGCTGGGAAAACAAAGGGAAGAGGTCAAGGTTATTATAAACTAGGAGTTCAGAGGTGAGGTGCTATGGATATGCAGCTCAGACGTCTAAGGAGGGGAAACTGCCTGGTCAGTGCTGTCACCTCTGAGTGGAGTACAACGAGCCTGGATCTGGAATGCTCAAAGAAGCTGGAGACTAGAACCCACGCTGCTGACAGCACTGTGAAGGGCAGTGCTGAGATGCCAACAACAGGAACAGTGAGCAAAGACAGGAAAAAGTAAGCTCTTTCTCCTTACCTCCCATCTTCCGATATCCCTCTACTGCTCCTCTTGCATAGATCAGAGAATACCCCCAAGCAGAGGCAAACTGGAGTTTGCAAAATTCCAGCCCCAACATCCAAAGCAGTATATGTAAGAATGGATTTGAGCTGAGAGACAGTAGTTTAAAACCCAGCACATATCCTAATGCATTTCTCCAATTTTATTTTCATAAGAAAAAAGCCAAACTTCAAATGAAATGGTACAATGCTTGACTTCTGACTGTATTATCACTAGCTCTTTCTTGTAAACCTTGTCAATTTTAATCCAGAGTACCATAGATGAACTTTGGGTGGTGCAGAAACCCATGAAATTTCATTGCTAAAAACGTTTGATATGTTATGTATGTATCTTCCTGCATAAGTAGGTTCATAACTTTCATTAAAGTTTCAAAGAAGCCTATAACACCCCTTAAAATTTGGTATCACTGTCCCATGTTCTCACTCATTATTTAAACTTGTTATGGAAAACACAGACAACTTGTAGATTCCTTTAATGCCTTAACACACACTGTTGGTTATGACTGTTCATTATAGGGAAAAGGAACCAATTTGAACCATCACAAGAAAAAGTGGGGCTAGAGCAAGAGTATCAATTAGAGGGACCTCAACGAGGGAAGAAACTACCATGTTTACAAAAAGGGCTCAAAATAGGACTGTCTCTTTCATATATCCCATCTAAATACACTAGTATATGTGCTCAGAGATATACTTACATTGCAGAATTATCTGTTACGGTAGTGAAAATTGGGAAATAAATTAGATGCTCATATGAATGGATAAATTAGATCAACAGAAGAATGAATCAATTAAATGGAATGTTAATTAATACAGTGGATTACTATATAGCAGTTAATATAAACCATATGGACATGTATCTGAACAATGTAAAAGTGTAACATTGAGTGGAAGCAAAAACAAGTTGCAGAATAAAATACGTTCAATATTATATCGTTTGTATAACGCTTTAAAACATGCAAAATTATGTTGCACATAATTTACAAATACCTGCAGCAAAAGAATAAAAACGCAATAGGAATCATAATGCCCAAATTTAGGTTTGTTTTACTCCTAGCAGGGAGAGAAGGGGAAGAAACAAAGAGGGGTCCTCAGGGGACTCCAATGACCTCCATCCTGGATGGCTTCTTCAAAATAAATCTGAATTAAATATGGGAAAATGTTAAGACTTGGCAAAGTTAAGTGGTGGGTGTTTGCTGTACGATGCTATATTTTTCTATGTTTTTGAAATGTCTCATAAATTTAAAAACTAGGAAGTGTGAAGGGCACTAAAAGCTCCATTAGCAATGGCCTAGACCACCCCTTAGCATAATTATCAAGAGCTCAAAGAGAAGAGGAACTTATAATCACACCTCAGCAACTCTTTCCATTGCAAGGCTCCTTTCCAGAAACACTCTTCACAAGGGTGGACACTGGAAAAGAGTACCAGGGAGGGAGAAAGGGGACTTACCAAACAAAGGAAAAGATAAGAGGGGAAGAAGAGAAGAGGACAAACACTCCATGTTATTTTAAAAGATAAGCAACACACCGAACAATACAGGTAAGAATCTCCCTCAGTAAGAAGAAACAGGCACATAAGTGAAAAAAGTTCTTATTAAGCTGTAGTTCCTACCTGGCTCTGGATTCTTCCCTGTTGAGCTAGATAATTGCAAAAGATAATACACCTGCCTCAATTACGGTGTGTGCCTCAGGGCAAGGAAGACCCCCGAGCTTTTACTATCAAGTAATGCCATTATTAAGGAAAAATTTCTGGTTCCTTGGGAATTGTGAACATGGAATTTAAGCTTATTTGTAGCATAATTTACCTCTAATCCATTCCTAAAATCCATTTCCTCTTTCCTTTTAAGAAGAGGAAAATAGAAAACGGGCTTTCTCATTTTAAACCTGTCCTTAAAAATGTCCTACTGTGTATTATAGTATCCAGAAAGTAAGGCAAAAATTGAATCTCTATTTGACCATTTATACAAGCTACGTGTTCTAACTTCTCTCCATATCAAATTGTGTTACATGTCTGAAGTTTTTTAAAATGACACAAAGTTGCAAAACAAGTAACAATGGCAATAACAACCTCCTTGCCTTAAATATCAGAGCTCCGACAGCTGGACATCGGCTCCTGGCATGTTCATTAATACCCAGCTTTTCTAAAACACGCAGGTCAACATAGCAAGAAAATTAACTTCATAAAGCTTTGAGAAAACAAATTCTGAAGCTTTTGCAGAATACTCAAACTTTTTCATGGACAATTCTGGATAACCAATGACATGGTGGCAAATGCTATCAAATGAAGTACTAACAAATGAAGATAAGTTTAACTAGGGATGGGTTTACTTTCAAGAAATCACTTGGGCAATGAAAAAGCAAAGTCCAGTATTGCAGTTAAAGGAAAGGCAGGATGCAGCATTTCACGTTCAGTAACACATCCTACAGAGAAGAAATGAAGCCTGTGTAGTTTATAAATCAACTGCATGCTCTTGCCTGATACCACTTACTCTCAATTGCCACAAGCAATCCCCAAAACATCGACAGAACAAAATACCTTCAACCCATAAAAGCTTGAGACCAACCAGTAACTAAGAACTGGTTGGGACAGGATTTTCCCATGTTACATTAGCCTTGTCGAATAATCTGATTGAAAAGTCAAATTACATCACCATGATTTCAAAGCCTGCTGTTCTATTTTTTAAATACACTCCATCTAGTCAAAGAGTGTTTCTGAAGTTCTACATGCCAATGTACTCGGAACACATTAATTCTATTAGCAGGCTATTTCAGGAAACAGTGAGCATATTTCTTGGAAACAAATATATGTGGTTGAAAAACAGCCTTAAAAAAGTATGAGGTGAAAAACTGAAAACAAAGATGATTTTAAAATGCAATAGAATTCCTTCCCATCACATATTAAAGGTGTCATAATTGCTTCTCGACTGAGAAGTTGCTGTTTGGGATTTGGGTCTTTAAACCAAAAAGCCTATCTTGAGATGGCACTATAAGGACTCTATCTGCCTCTTAATCATAGGCAACTGCTAAATGAAGTGTATCTATTTTCTCTGTTACATTACTATTGGCAACCAGGTCCCCAGTAACTGCCCAGAAATGTTTCCATGGTTACAAAAAGCATTCAGCATCCCTCTTGTTTTGGGCCAATTTATCTTAAAATCTATTGTGGAGAAAAATATGGCACATTAAGGAGCATAAAATCAAGATACAACGTTATGAAAAGAATTCAAGGTTAAATGGGAAAAGCAGGCTTGACAAGGCTTTTTAAAAAGTGCATATAAATCACTGATTAAAATGCTGCCTTTTCTTAGCGTATCTCCAAATACATCTCTCTAATAGACTGCAAAGCAGCCCATGCACTGAGGCTGACGAGATCTCCAGTATAAAGGAAAAAATGAGCAAGTGAGGATAATTTAAGAGTGTTAACCAGCAGGTAACCCACCCCCCCAAAAACAACAAGGGTTTTAATATTCTTGCAGCTGAGAGTCCAGTCCCATATTCTAGTTTCAGAGGGTCCTTAGGGCATTTAAATATTTTGACGAAAGAGAGGAATAAGAGCTTTTGTTCATTTTCTATAAGGCATCTGAAGTAAATCAGTGGACTCCATCTCCTCAGGGCGAGGGAGAAAGAGTGAAGTTCTCTAGAGACAACTCAGTAAGGCTCCTCCGTCTATAAAGTCATGAGTGATTTGGGCTAACGGGGCTGTCTCATTCTAGGTCTCTGCTGCATTCCCAACTCCCACTGCCACCAAAGAGCCAGGGCATTAAAAACATTTTTGCATCTTCTGGAACATGTTAAACAAATGGTACAAGTATTTCAATCATCTGAAGGAGAGGTCCACGGCTTATGCTTGTGTAGATTTGTGCATTCCCCCCAATGCTTTGTACATGGTAGGCATTCAATAAATATTTGGTTAACTGAGGAAGGACATCATACAAGACATCTCTTTACAGAGGAATGTTTCTCCCCATACTACCTATACATACATGCCACCCTGTATCATTTCTCTATTCCTCTTATTTTCACTGTGAAATGGAGAGAAGTGGGTTTTAAAGTCATAATGCTATTAAGGACTAATTTGAAGAATTTCACTTCCAAGGAAGACAGAACAGAAATACTTTTCCCTATTCTTCCCCCCAAGTACAACTCAAAACTCTAGACATTGTATATAAAACAAAGATGAGAAGACTGAAAGATGCCAAGAAGAAGGCAGACCAGCTAGTGGCCATGAGACTCAAGGAACAACATGGAGGTGAGTTTTCTGGGTTCTTTTGCCTTATATATCTCAGACTTGAAGCTGAGGAAGCTGGCAACCCAGAAATGCCAATGAGCACAGACCAAAAAACTCAAGAGATGCCAGTTCTCTCTGTGCAAAGGGCCAGGAAATGGACAGGCTACCCAAAGAGAAAAGTTTTAGACAGTAAGTGTCTAAATCCAGCCAAATAGCACAAAAAAACCTGTGTCCCCCCCCCCACTCATGCCAGCAAAGGCTAGAGAGACAGCCTAGACTTCCATACTCACCAAGCTTTAACGAGGGACCCCAATATCCCCACTAGGGGGTGCCAGAGAAGGCTGAGTAGGAATCCAGAACTTTCATCCTTGATGGCCAGTAATGAGCATCCTGTACCCCCACAGTATCAGTGAAGGGCACATGGGGAGCCTGCACCCCACCTGAAGTAACAAGGCACCCCTGCCCCACTCTACTTGGGTGGTGTCAGAGGAAGTCTAGTGGAGACTCATGATTTTCACCATCAGTGTGGCTACCTTCACCTCCATGTCAATGGAGACCACATGGAGAGATGGACCTGCCATCCAACCCAGCATTAGTGAGGAGCACTCCTTCAAGGGTTAAGGAGGCCAAGAGGGAAACCTGGACTTCTGCCTCCACCTAGCAATAATAAGGTGGTACCCCACTGCCCCGCCAGAGCCCTGTCAAAGACTCTCTTTAGTTGAGAGGTCTTTTAGGGGGGAGTAATGTCAAAATAAGGACAACTATTTCTCTTTATGTGTTCGTATCGGCTTACACACTGTTTCTTCTTACCAGCTACTACAATAGCTCCCTAACATATATCCTTTCCTCCAGCGTAGCCTGCAAACTGATGCCACAGTTATCCTTCTAAAATGGAGTTCTGTTGGTATCACACTTGATTAAGAGCTCTTTGAGATTCCCAGCTGCTTACGAGACAAAACCTAATCCTTAACACAAAAAACAAAGACCTTCCCAATTGCAGCCTATGCTACTAGCCCCATCCCTGAAAATGTCAGTCTTGTCCACGTGTCTGTGTTCATGCCATTCCTTCAAATGGTATGCCTTTCTCTCTCCACTCGCCTCTTAAATTATAATTCATTCTTAGGGTTTGTAGTCCTATATCATCTGCTCTGTGGAACCTTCTCTGATCACCACTGGCAAAAACCACCTCAAAAGTTACCACATAGATAACTGTTCTAATTTTCCACAAACTTTTAAAAATGGGACTACTTACATGTAACTATCTCTTAGGCATTAGAAAATTCCTTAAGACCAATATTTTATTTGTACATTTATCTCCAAGCCCAAACATGCCACCCAAATTAATGAGAATGTCCAACTTAATTTTAGCGTTTAGTGTTAAGTGTGCAAAGCTCTATGTTCTAGCTTCCACTTAGGATGTAGAAAAACTGGAAATAATGCTCTCGCTCTTTAAATAAAAATTAAATCTGCATAATATGTCAAATTACACATTTTAAAACCCATCAGAGAGCTGAGATCATAAAGCAACCAACTAATCCAAAAGTTACAAAAAGAAAACTTCTTTCCATGGGAGAAAGGACAGAAGCGTTTGCTTGCCAGGGGCAGATGCTGGATTCATACAAGCAGGCAAGAAAAATTAAGCTAATATTTTCAAAGAACTTCTAAAGACTAAGTGCGTACTAGCACAAGAGTAGAGAACCCATGGGAGCCACAAACCCCAGGGAAATTGAAACCCACTTAGAAGCCTGGCCCCACAGAACTCACCTGGTACTCATAAGAAAGACAGAGCAGAGCGGGGCAGGGCAGGAGTGGAGAAAGGTTCTCTCATGGTACAGTCCTGGAGTAGGGGGAAGAGCAGCTGCTATAGACAAAATCAGAAGTCTCACCAGGATTCCTCTCTCATCTTCCCACTATGGAATAAAAGCCACAAGCCACTTGGGAAAGGGCAGCAAATCCCATCACCCTCAGACCATAGGTAGAGACACATTAAGGTGAGTGAAAAGAACAGAATAAAAACTACCACCACTGGGGAAGAGGTAGAAAGAAGTCCTGGAGTCATACCAGTAGAAATCCCCTAACTCTGAGGGAGGGGCAAGATTACCAAGAAGGCCCTAACCCAAGACACAGGAACATATCACCTGCCTAAGACAGAGGCCGTTCCAGAACAGCAGAAAACAGAAACTTCCAACACAGCAACACCATATGAGCAAACACCAAGTAATGAATAACATCAGGCTTCTTCTGGGAAAGGCCCAACAGCCTGAAAACAGAGACCCTCTCTGAGGTACGGGCAACGAGAAGAGACTTGAAGCTGAAGATGGAGCAGATTTTGACAAAGCTCTGTAGCAAACAAGCCCCTACCCTAAACACAATGTAATAATAGAGGGTTTTGAAGGCTATACTACAAGGAGATAACAATAACAACAACAGAACCGAAACCCAGCTCATATTCTGACTAAATTGACTCAACCCCTTCACACTAAAGGCCCAGCGCTAGAAAAGGCTCACCTACTTCCAGGCAGACATACTATTTACTTCCCCTACATATGATGTTCAATTTTCAGTCTAAAATACAAGCAAAGCAAAAAAGCAGAAAGGAAAAATACACTGTCAAGACACAAAGCAATCAAGAAAGCCAAACTCAGATATGACTCAAGTGTTAGAACTATCACACAAGGAATTTTAAAATACTATGATTAATATGCTAAAAACATATTAATAGTGGAAAAAGGGAGAAACATGCATGAATTGATGAAGAATTTCAGGAGAGAAACTAAAATAAATTTTTAACCAAATTAAAATGCTAGAAATGAAAAACAAGGTAACCGAGATGAATACTTTTGATGGCCTAATCACCAGACTTCGCACAACCAAAGAAAATATTAGTCAACTTGAAGACTATGTCATTAGATACGACTACCCAAACTAAAATACAAAGAGAAAAAAAATAAAGAATGAAGGGAAGAAAAAGAACATTCAAGAGCTGTGGGATGATATCAAATGGGCTAGTATTTGTATAATTGGAATACCAGAAGAAGGAGCAAGAGAAAATGGATTAGAAGAAATATTTGAAAAGATGATGGCACAGAATTTTCCAAAAGTAATGAAACTTACTAAATCACAGACACAAGAAGGACAGAGAACACCAATAAAAATGAATACCAGAACACACACATACACATATGCAGTACAAATATAAACGTACACACACACACACACACACACACACACACACACACCCCTAGATATATGCTGCTGAAAACCAAAGATAAAGACAAAATCTTTAAGGCATCCAGTGGGGAAAAAAGACACATTATATGCAGAGGAACAAAAGTAAGAATGACAACATGCTTCTCATAGGAAAACTATACAAACCACAAGACAGTGAAACGGAAACCTTAAAGTGCGAAAAGAAAAATAACTGTCAACTCAGAACTCTATACGTATCTAAAATATATTTCAACACTAAATAAGAAATATTTTTCAGACAAACAATAACTAAGATAATTCATTAGCTGCATATATGCACAAGAAAAGTTAAAGAGTGCTTCAAATGACATAAATGATGTAAATATAGAATTCTTTTTTTCTTATTTTAATCACTCTAGGAGATAACCAACCAAGTAAAGCAAATATCAAATATCAGCATATTGAGTATTTATTAAATATGTAACAACAGAAAAATAAAGGATGGAAAGGAAGAATTGGGAGTACACTGTTGTAACGTCATCTAACTATACCTGAAGCAGTACAATATTATTTCAAGATAGCCTGCGATTAACTAAAGATACATGTTGTAAAATCTTAGGATGATCATTAAACTTTTTTTAAAAGAGATAAAAATAATGAGCCCATAGTGGAGATGAAATGGAATCACAAAAAGATCCAATTCAAAAGAATGCAGAAAAAAATAGGATAAAAGAAACAAAGAATAGATGAAACAAATAGGAAAAAATCTAACAAAATGACAGATTTTAATTCATTATCAATAATTACATTAAATACAGACAGTTTAAACATACCAATTAAAAGTAAAAGATTGTCAATTTGGATAAAAAAGCAGGACCCAATTATATGCCACGTACAAGAATCCCACTATAAAGATAAAGATAGATTTAAAGTTAAAGAGTAGAAAAGAACATGTCATGCCAACAGTAATCAAAAGAAGGCTGGAGTAGCCATATTAATATCAAAGTAGACTTTAGGTCAAGAAATACTACCAGGGATACAAAAAGGTACATTATATAATGACCAAGAGGTCAATTCATCAAGAAGACATATATTTCTAAAATGTGTATGTATTTAACAACAGAGCTTCAAACTACATGAAGCAAAAACTGAAAGAACAGAAAAGAGAAAAATAGCCAAATCCACAAATAGAGTAACCAACAGAACAAAATAAGTAAACAAAATCAGTATAAAAATAAGTATATTTGTTATAAAGCAGAAACTAACACACCATTGTAAAGCAATTATACCCCAATAAAGATGTTAAAAAAAAATAAATAAATAAGTATACAGGAAAACAGCCTCAAACAACTTGAAGTAATTTATAGAACACTGTATCCAATAACAGCAAAATACACAGTCTTTTTAAGTACACATGAAACATTCAACAAGTTAGAACATGTTCAGGATCATAAAACAAACTTTAATATTTTTAAACTAAAGTAATACAGAGTATGTCCTCAGACCACAACTGAATTAAACCAGAAATTGGTAACAGAAAGTTATCCAGAATATTCCCAACATTTGGAACCTAACCTATACACTTTTAAATAAACAATGCATCAAAAAGGAAGTCAAAGGGAAATTAGGAAATATTTTAATATAATGAAAATAAAAACAACATATTAATATTTTTGGATGTAGACAAAGCAGCGTTTAGAAAAATGCATCCATTAAATGATTATATTAGAAAAAAGAACAAATTATACCCAAAGCAAGCAGAAGGAAGAAAATAATAAATAACAGAATTCAATAAAATTAGGAACAGAAAAACAATAGGGAAAAATTAATGAAACCAAAAACTAGTTCTTTGAAAAACATATAGACATATAGATAGTCCTCTACTCAGACAGACCCCACACCCCTGGAAAAAATGACGATAAAAATTACCAATAACAGGAAACAATGGAGACTACTATATATCCTACAAACACTAAAAGGATAACAAGAAAATACTATGTCCATAAACTTAACAACATAGATGAAATGACAAAAAACAATCCTTGAGAAACACAAACCGCCAAAAGTCACTCAAGAAAGACAGACATCTTGAATAATCCTATACACACTAAAGAAACTGAATTTTTATTTCAAAATCTTCCAACAACAACAACAAAATTCCAAACTCAGCTGACTTCAATGGAAAATTCTAGCAAACATTTAAGAAATAAATACTGATTTAACACAAATTTGTCCAGACTATAAAAAAGGAGAAACATTACACAACTCATGTTATGCGTCCAGCATTACCCAGATACCAAAACTAGACAAAGATATTGCGAGAAAAGGAAACTATAGACTAATATCCCTAATGTAAATTGATAAAAATTCCTCAACAAAATAGTAGCAAGTCAAATCCAGCAATATATGAAAAGAATAGTACATCACGACCAAGCAGATTTTACCCAGGTATGCAAGACAGGTTCGACACTCAAAACTTAATCAGTATAATTCATTTCAACAGATTAAAAAAAAATCATATGATCAGCTCAACAGACGCAAAACTGCACTTGATAGAATTCAACATCCTTTTTGATTAAAAACTCTCAACAAATTGGAATAGAAAGAAATTTCTTCTATATAATAAAGAGCATCTACAGAAAGCTACATCTAACTACTAAGTAACAGTGAAAGACAAAGATTTTCCACTAAGCCCAGGATCAAGGCAAATATACCCACTTTCACCATTCTTATTCAACATGATAATATAGTGTAATCAGTCCAGAAAAAGAAATAATAGACATGGGTATTGAAACGGAATAAATAAAACTGTCATTTGTGTGATTATATTATTATCTATGCAGAAAATCCCAAAATAGCTATAAAAAAGCAATTAGAGGTGGGGCTTTCCTGGTGGCGCAGTGGTTGAGAGTCCGCCTGCCAATGTAAGGGGACATGGGTTCAAGATCTAGTCCGGGAAGATCCCATGTGCTGTGGAGCAACTAAGCCTGTGCGCCACAACTACTGAGGCTGTATTCTAGAGCCCGCGAGCCACAACTACTGAAGCCCACGCCCTGAAACGGGAGAGGCCACCGCAATGAGAGGCCCGCGCACCACAACGAAGAGTAGCCCCCACTCACTGCAACTAGAGAAAGCCCGCGCACAGCAACGAAGACCAAGTGCAGCCAAAAATAAATAAATACATAAATAAAATTTTTTTAAAAAAAGCAATTAGAACTCATCACTGAGTTTAGGGAGGTTGCAAAATACAAGATTATATACAAACATCAATGGCATTTCTATATACTAGCAAGTAGCAGATGGAAATTTAAAGTTATAGATATACTATTTACAATTAAATTCAAGAAAAGGGAAATACTTAGGTATAAATCTAACAAAATATGTATGAGACCTGTATGCTGGAAACTACAAAACAGGTGAAAAAAATTAAGAACTAAATAAATGAAGTGGTATACCATGTTCGTAGATTTAAAGACACATTATTTTTTTTTAACATCTTTATTGGAGTATAATTGCTTTACAATGGTGTGTTAGTTTCTGCTTTATAACAAAGTGAATCAGTTATACATAAACATATGTCCCCATATCTCTTCCCTCTTGCATAAAGACACACTATTATTAGCATGTCATTCTCTCCAAACTGATCTATGGATTCAACAAAATTCCAATAAAATTCTCAACAAATTTTTTTGTAAAAATCAGTAAGCCTAATCTAAAAACTATACGGAAACAACTAGAATGGTCAAAACAATTTTTGAAATATAAAATTGAGGGCTCACCTGATTTCAAGACCATAATGCTATAGTCATCAAGACAGTGTGTTATTAGAGAAAGAATACAAATGTAGATTAATGGGAAAATATAGAGTCCAGAAATAGACCCACACGTATATAGAAAATAGATTTCTGACAAAGATATCAAAGCAAACAATGGAGAAAGTATAGTCATTTCAACAAATGGTATAGGAATTATTAGTCACCTACATGGTGGGGGGAGGGTTTAATCCACACCTTGCATCATATAAAAAATACCTCAAAATAGATCATAGCTCTAAATGCAAAATCCATGACTTTAAAATTTCTAGAATAAAACACAGGGAAAAAAATCTTTCTGACCCTGGGTTATAGAAAGATTTCTTAGATATGATACCAAAAGCACAATTCATAAAAGAAATACTTGATAAGGTGGATTTCATTTAATTAAGAATCTTTGTTCTTTGAGGGACATCGTTAAGAGAATGAAATTTCAAGCCACAAAACTGGGAGAAAATATTTTTAAAGTACATTCCTCATATTCAGAATATAAACATAGTTCCCAAATCTCAAAAATAAGAAAACAAACAATTCAATGAAAGTGGGCAAAAGATTTGAAGACCCTACAAAGAAGTCATACAGATTACAACTACATGAAAATATGTTCAGTGTCACTAGTTATTAGGAACATGCAAGTTAAAGCCAAACGGGATGTTAAAACCTATGAAGGGTCTACGATTTTATCCTACTTTCATCTAACAAGTTTGCCTGCTACTGTTTTATAGATGTTGGCAGAGATGCAACACTTCTGGGTTAGAGACAAAGGACAATTTACTACTCACAGTACCTCCAAGTACCATGGGGGTAATGCAGAGGCTTGGCCCAGATAGATTCCGTGCGTGCAATGGGTTTATGTCGCCAGGGAACACCAAGCTTGGAAAACCTCTACCATTTGCAAGCAAATTTGCCTAAGCTTTGCCCTGAAGAGAGACATTAACTTTATTAGATTGGACAGCAAACAAATATCCCCTGTGCTCTGGAGGGACACACTATCTTCCAAGGCTGTCATACAAACACCCTTGAAAAGATAATCCAAAACAAAAGGCTGTTTGTGGCTCTGCCCTGCTCATAGGACATGCAAGACACCGATGGAGAATTATCTCCCAACATGAGTTATCCACACACCTATGAGAATGGCTAAAAAATAATAATAATAATACCACAAAGTGTTGGTGAGGATATGAGTGACTGGAACTCTCATACATAACTTTTGAGAATGCAAAATTGTACTCTGGAAAACAGTGCATTTTTTTTTTTATAAAGTTAAACATATACTTTCCATATGACCCAGCAATCCCACTCATAGGTATTCACCTAATTGAAAACATATTCACACGAAAACCTGTTTTGCAAGTGTTTATAGTAGCTTTATTCATAATGCTAAAAACTGGAAACAACCCAAATATCCCTCAACTGCTGAATGGATCAACAAACTGGGGCCTTCCTGCAATGGAATACTATTTAGCAATAATAAAAAAAAAAGCAAACCAGTGGAACACATGACAACACAGATAAATCTCAAGGGTGTTACAATAAGGGCACTATGAAAATAGCCAGCCTCAAAATGCAGCCTCAGACTGCATGATTCCATTTACATGACAGGCTGGAAAAGGCAAACAAGAGAAAGAGAAAACATATCAGCAATTTCCAGGAGCTGGAGGTAGGGAAAAGGACTGGCCCCAGAGGGACTTGAGTGATAGAACTATTTCATACCTGGATGGTGGTGGTGGTTAGAAGACCACGAGTGTCTGTCAAAACTCACAGAACTGTGCACTACAGAAGGATGAATTATACTATATGTAAATTATAACTTTAAAAAGGGTGGGGGTAGGAGAGTTATATGTGTAAACTCTAGAATCAGACTACCTGAGCTCTGCCTCTTTCTAAATGTCAGTCTTGGGTAGAGTCCCAAATTCTAATCATCAATTTTCTCAACTGTGAAGTGAGAATAATAATAGTATTTACCTCGTAGAGCTGTTAGCTTTCCTTGTTGTTCCATCAGTAATTATTATCTGATGTCCTGTTATATACCTAACATTGTGTGTGATAGTAAGGATACAGAAATGAATCTGTGACACGGCTGCTGGCTTCCAGAAGGCTACAATCTAGTGAATCAACATTTCCCGAATGAACAAATGAACACAATTGTTTAATTGCCATTAGATTATGACAACGATTACAAAAATTAACAGAAGCCAGTGTTAAGCATCTATTGAGCCAAATTCATGTTAATAATTTTAAATATAGTTCAGCTTTAGCAAGAATTTTCTAAAATAGGAATAGAAATTTCAAGTCAAATCTAAGAAATCCTAATAGTAGTCCAGACGTTTCTAGGATTATCTCTATAGATAATTTTAAAAAGCTTGCAGTTGCATTTATTTATAGTTTATCAGATTCAGAAAGAATATTAGGCTACCTTGGTTCACCAATTCATTCTAGCATTTAATACTTTAATTTGAGTAAGAGTATCAAGAAAGCATTATACATATATGTGGAATCTAGAAAAACGGTACAGATAAACCGGTTTGCAAGGCAGAAATAGAGACACAGATGTAGAGAGCGGACATGTGGACACCAAGCGGGGGAAGGGGGAGTGGGATGAATTGGGAGATTGGGATTGACATATAAACAACAGCATATATAAAATGGATAACTAATGAGGACCTGCTGTATAGCACAGGGAACTCCACTTCACTATACATTAGAAACTAACACAACATTGTAAAACAACTATGCCCCAATAAAAAAAAATTTTTTTAAGAAAGCATTATAAAAAGAATATGAAATTATATTTCTTCATTTACTAAGGCTGTATGTACCTGGATAAAACATTCCTCTAAAAAGATAAAGCTAACAGGAATCACTGAAAATGGATGAAGACACTAAGAAAGTATTCCAGAAAAGTCTGCTCCCTCCAACGAGAAGAGAACTAATGCGTTCACCTTTTACATTAAAAGATCTGAAAACCTGCATAAGCTATGTGCGCATTACAAACACACATCCTATATACACATCCAGCACCTTTCTCTGCCTATCATGTATCTCTCTGTCTCTCAATAAAATGGAATGTCCTTACTTCAGGCTTAGAGTAACAGAAGCGTGAGAAATTTATGCCAGAACATACTACAGCTACTTTTATAGAGTTAATTACATTTTCACCATATTCATTATGCATTTATTGAAGGCCCATTATATGCTCAGTTCTGACAGGATGAAGCTCTATAGGCAGTTTGTTTTAAATGTGTCCTTTCCATTCAAGGCTAGAAGAAAAGCGAGCTATTCTTATTCCAAAGATTTCCTATCTACTGTCATCTCACATCACGTCTCAGTACAACACTGTGAGAAGTGTTCTTGGAGTGTTATCAACTCAAAATTTTGCAACAAGTATGGCTTTCTGCACAGGATTTCACACTGAATAATATAGTAACATCTAGAGATTCCTAACCTAGTTTAAAAAAGAGAGAATTATTTTAAAAGATGTTTTAAACAGTATGACATATGCACTAGGGGCTTCTCAAACAGAACCCACAGACTCGCTTTGCACCATTTCACTTGCTCTGAACTATTGTTTTGGAATATGGAGCCCACCAATGTGGATCTTCCAAAGTTTTATATATTGAAAATATTCCTAAGGATTACAACTCTCCTTAAGAAGCCAGTATGTGGAAAGGTATAAGAGACAAAAATAAAATTCAAATGATAACTAAAACAAATAAAAATAAAATGAGTAGAAATGTCCTTTGGACAAACCCATAGAAAATGATCACTGGCTAGCTTACCTTGCATTTTTCCATTAATGTTTTCTAAAATACCAGAGAGGTGGCTGTCAAAGCCCTGTTGAAGGCCACTCCTTTGCTTTTCAAGGTGATGTTCTTCCTCGGCAATAGAAGAAAGCACATGTGGTGGCTTTTGGTCATCAGGGGTCTGACTGGGCCACTGGGTCACTATGGAACAGGCGTCCTTTGCATGCTGGCTAAGTCTGGGGCTTGAACTTTGGGCAGAGTCCTGCAAATCACTGTTACAACAGGAGAAATGATCCACTTCAAGAAACAAGGAATTTATGTCCTCTTGACTCCAATTGCTTTGTTCTTCATCTTCAAAGTAAGTTTCCTGAATCTGAATATCATCTAAGTCCTGGTCTAGCTTGTCACTCAATTTAGAGTCTTGTTTGTTGAAGTTAACCAGCAAAGCAGATAACGTATCTCCTGCTTGCTGGAGAGCTTCATAAACCCGATATATCCAGGAAGAGAGAGGCTGGAAGAGGTTCTGAGCATCCTGAGACGCCATTGTCAACAGCATGGTCAACTATCGGATGTCTACAAGTCCACCTGTTCCGTTCCTTCAATACTCTGGACTTAATGTGAACTACAGAACAAGCATGATGAGAAATTAAATTGGAGGTCTCTCAATGGCTGTGAATATTTCACTCTCAAAACTTCTCAGCTGAAACAGAGGAAAGAAATACTTACACCTGTTAAAGTTACAACCTCAGGCCCATCACCAGATTCCTACAATCAATGTCAAACACTATATGGGGACAAAAAGGGGTCATCATTGAAATCCTTAAGGCAGCTAAATAAAAACGACTGTAAAAGTCTAAAGGTATCAATAACTTGTTTCAATGCCTGTTCACCTCTGCAGACATGTGCAAAACTTCCATTAGCACTAATGGGCTCTATTCCTGTGGACTGAGGGAAGTCTATCCCCATAGACCGTACTTAACAGTGTAAAAAGGATAAATGAATCTTCATTAAGAGGCAGCCGGACATGACATTTCAAAATACAAGAAAGGTTGGATGCTTCATCTATGAATCTGCAGATCACAGAAAGCAGGCTAATAAGCATCTCTGCTTCATGACACGAAGATTCATCCTTTCAAAGGAAATGTGTGCCTGGAATTAAAAAGCTTTTAACAAATCTCAGAGCAGGATTTTATATTTTTATGCAATTTCTAGAAATTACACCTATTCTTGGGAAACAACCAACCTCTGAAAGACTGAGGGTGGCAAGTAGATTACACAGCTTATTGGAGACATGTCCAGAGCGTTTTGTTGCTTCTGTCTGTGTTCCAACTGCCCAAAGACAGCCCTCTACAACCTGTGAGACTCCTGGGAGACACCCCTTCCCACGAGATTCATAACCTGAAGGAGGCTCGCTACAGGATGGCGACAGAGCAACAGGGCACAATGAACACTCCAGGGCTAAAGATCTATACTTTCACGGATATGCGTGAATACACACAGATATACAAACATGTACACATATACCTGTGTATACATAACCATATGTTATGTGCATTATGTGTGTACACACTTATTGCCTTTACATTGCTCATCAACAGCTCAGGATGAATGTTATACATGACAGCAGAGCCTAAATTCCTGCTTGCACTTAATTACCCCATCTCTTTTATAGTAATAGCTTCCTTCTGACCAAATCTATCAGCAGTCCTGTAAATTTCAGCCATCTTGACCTCAGGCTGCTACATGTGACATGACTGCCTACATCCTCCTAAAAACTTCTCTTTAGATTCTGTGCGAGCCACACATTGATTCATTCAATAAACAAATATTGATTAAATGCCTATTAAGTGCTGGGCACAATGCCAGGTATAAGGTAACCCTGAGGTTTCTATCCCCATGGAGCCCACATTCCAGTTAAAGGGAAACAGCTCTCTGCACTTTCCTGACGCTGAATAATTCATGTGTCTGTCTTTCAGGCTCTTCCTGGTCTAAACACCAACTACATATATGCAATCACTCATTGTCCTACAGTTTCCCCTCTTCCCCCTTAATACTCATCACCTGGGAAAGCTGACCCATCCGTAAGTCTCAATTAACACTTTTTTAAAATTCTAAAATATACATCTCCAGCCCTGAACTCAATCCCTCTTTCCAGACTTGTGTCTGGTTATCTAAGCCAGTGGTTCTCAAACTCTGCTGTGTCAGAATCACCTGGCGAGCTAATAAAAACCACAGGCCCAGGCTAGTTGAAGGAAAAAGGCTCTGGACCTTTGCATTTTTGTCAGGTTCCCCAGGTGATTCTGACAACCACCAACGTTTGAGAAATGCTGATCTAAGGAAATAGCTACACTGGGACAACTCACCAAAATCTCAACTTCAGCTCATCAAAACCTAGCACATCACTTTTGCTACAACAAATGTTCAACACTCTAAACTCACATTTTAGTGGTTGTGAATTTCTCCCTTCAACCCTCCCCCTTTCCATTCCTTCCATCCCAACTTCTGCTAATTTGAGGTCTATGAAGACTCACTTCCATTACATTTTGTATAGTTATCACCTTTCCCCACACTCGAATTTCCTCAGAAATTACATACCTAATTGGTTTCAGTCTCTAATCTTCCCTGGCCTCAATCCATCCTCTAGGTTTGCTCACCAAACCTGATATTGCATCGGGTTTATTGCCTGTCTCCTCCCCTAGAATGGAAATTCCATGAAGGCAGGGATTGTCTGTTTTGTTCTCTAGTTTATTCCCAGTGCCTGCAAGTATGCTGAGCACATAGTAAATTCTCAATAAATGAATTAACAAATCCTATTTAAAATTGTGCAAAAACAGTGTCTAGCATATAGTATGTACTCAAATGTGTTAAACTGATTAATAAAACCGACTCAGAACTGTGGAAAACATCTTAATGTTACCATACAAATCCCCTGCTTGGTTACAATGAAGAGTTCTTTCAATATCTGTTCCACCGCATTTCACCACCCACAGGGTTTTTTTGTTTGTTTGCTTTTCCTCCACAAATATTTTGCTTAAATTAATATGCTTTGGGGCATCCCAGACCTACAAAGTTCCCTGAAAAAACACTGTATCACTGTGCCTTAGATACAAGAAACTTTTTAAGATAGAAATGACATATTTTCCTTAATAATCCAATCATCTTTTTTATTGTTCTTTTATACAGAGAAAACTATTTTTCATATACAACCCAAAATACTTGAATCTATGCCAGCATTTTTTTTTTTTTTTTTTTTTTTTTTTTTTTTTTTTGGTGGTACGCAGGCCTCTCCCTGTTGTGGCCTCTCCTGTTGCGGAGCACAGGCTCCGGACGCGCAGGCTCAGCGGCCATGGCTTACGGGCCCAGCCGCTCCGCAGCATATGGGATCTTCCCGGACCGGGGCACGAACCCGTGTCCCCTGCATCGGCAGGCGGACTCTCAACCACTGCACCACCAGGGAAGCCCTACGCCAGCATTTTCTTATCCAATCTTGGAACTAGTAACAACCCATGCTTTTGGTCTTGTGTCTCCATGTCTTCTGAAATCTCCGTCCATCAAACCCTCATGGCAATATTTTTTAAAATAAATCTTGTATAACTCCCCTAGTTTAAAAACAAACCAACTACAAAAAAAAAAAAAACCTACTGTGGCTTCCTATTTCTTCTACTGCAAAATTTGAGCAACAGCAAACGTTAATTCATATTTGTTCACACAGAATTTTTAAAAAATTAATTTGAATGCCTCCAATTCACTACAGTCCTCACCTCTTCCTGCTGTTTATACCCATTTGCTTCACTCATTTCTGTGTAGCCTGCCTGACCCCTGGAGGCATTTAGTTTTCCAGTTCTACCCTGTAGGATAAAGTTTACATTCTTTACCATGGCAAACAAGAGGAGAGATGCTCAAAAAAATTAACAACCAGCATTGTCTTACTGCCCTTACTGCTGGGGGGGGGGGTGGTCCCTAAAGGCCTCCAGCTGGGTGTCAACTCTCTAATTGCTGAAGTACTAGCTGTGAGGAGGTCTGGGAGGTGAAACAGGACAGTGGGAGGGGTCGCAGATCAATGGCTATTTATCAACCAGCTTGGAACTATTTCAATATTTGCACAACTCACAGGGCCCTACCTTTTGTCCTCACTGAATGTCCAGCTGTGTGTGAGCTGTTCCCACTAATACCACCCCACAGTGGGAACTCGGCCGTTCCCCACCACTCCTCACTCTGAAGTCCTATTTACCCATAACACTAACACACTAAGCATTTTCCAAAGTGACTGTGCTCTTTCCTGACTTCTGTTTGCTCTGCCCAAGGTGCCTTCTCTTCCTACCCTGCCTGGTAAAGACTTACTTATTCTTTAAAATGAAACTATTATGTTAACTCTTTATCTATAATCAAAGGTGTGGCCTCAGGGTGCTTTGAATGTGCCTTTATAAGGTTTTACTTGTTGTGATAATTATTGGTCAATCTTTCTCTTCCAATGGACTCTGAGACCGTAAGTGCTGGGACTGTGTTTATACTTTATAGCTCCAGAACCCACACAGGGTAGGGACACTGTAAAAGTTTGCTGAGTGAATGAATGAAAATTACTAATGAAAACTTTTAATGCTAAGTAGCCCTCATTCCTTTGTTTTTCTTCATCTGTAAAGCAGATGACCTCTAACAGTTCCTTTCCACTTTAAAACCCAAGAATTTACCAGTGTGGGGCAAAACGCATTTTAATACCGAGGCTGGATGTAGTATTCAGCAGTAAGTCACCTTTTCAGGGACTGGTTCTTTACTTTTGCCAATAACCATTGTCAGATGATCTCAGAGTGATTGGAAAGAGACCAAATCTCCGTCTATATATGAAAGGTTGTCCAGTTGTTATATTCCAAAATAGTAAGACAAAAGGGCACCTACAACTAGAATCTGAAAAATTACCAAGCTAGCAACTCTAGAGAACTTTCATTTTATAATAAAGCAGTCTGAAGCCAAAAGGGCTAACAGCTGGCAGAGTAACCATGGAGATACCTTCGCTGCATAGGTAAATTTCAACTTAATTGGTGGAACATGACAAGTGTCATACCAGTTATATACCTGGTATCCTTGTTTTCTAAGTGGTAAGAAAGCCCCCAAAACTAAGTTGATTCTGGTGCTCTAATAAAATTTTTTTAATAAAAAATAAAATAAAACCACATGAGAAATAAAGAAGAAAAGATGGTCTAGGTCCCTGGATTAGAAGAGAAAATACATATACAGTCTGTGGTAGCTGAGAGGGCTCATTATTTGAATTAAAATAGTTGATGAATTTTCATTAGTATGAGAAGTATAAAACAAAGCAACAAAAAACGTGTATATGTGTGTTTAACATACAAGCTCCTACCACAAACATGACCAGGGCCTCTCAAAATACTTAGAATAAACTAGCAATCTAATAAAGAATTAGTAACAACTGATAAATAAAGATGAAAGGAAAGCCACTGATAAATTCCTAGGGGCTATATTTCTTTAAATTTCATTTTAATTAGAATTACATTTTAATTATAAAAGTGTTCAATTAAGGTCATTTCAAACACAGGAAATGACTAAACAGTAAACATTAGAGAGTTTTGCTTATGCATGGGGAAAAACTATCAAATTCCTGAGCCATATGTTTTCTCACATATTTTGATCATCCTGACCAAGGGTAATTGTGAACAGAGAAGAAGTGTACCATCCCCAGAATAATAGTGCCCATGGTCTTTTAAAGGCTGTTAGGTAGTCTTTCTGAACTCACTTCCTATCTGATGACAGATGCTTGGCTGGAAGAAGAGAGTGATGACCTAAGAAGGAAACCAGCTTCTAGGAGCTATGCCTTAAAAATCTATGTTATTTTGGTGAAATCTCAAGTGGAAGCCTGTAAGCATGTGTGGTTTTTAAAGGATTATCAGCTCCTGGAGAGAGTCAGATACATTCTGAGAGAAAAGAAAATCTCTCCAATGATATGGCCCCCAGGTAACCAAACCCCAAATCAACATCTTATACAAGTTCATCTACTGAAGTGTGTTAACGTTTAGCATTTTTCAAAGAAGAAATCATTTTGGAAAATCTACTCTTCTTATTCTCTACCAAGAACTGTAGGGCAATCATAAGTAAAAGTCAACAATACTGGGCTTATGTAAAGTGCCTTCTCGCAGCCATTATTTAACTTCCTTGTGTCATCTATTAGATGTGGGTTATTTATTAGGGTTCCCTGGAGTAGTGATGGGGCTAATTAAGTCTATAATTTTTATGACAATTATCATGCCTTTAGGAGAAAGGCATTTTGCATTACCTAGCATGAACAAGAAGGCTTAGAAAGATGAATAATACATGGAGTCAAAATAAGAACTATAAAATGGGCTGCAAGCCATCCTTAACATGATTTCAAAGAGTCTACAGGTGTTTTCTGTTAAGAGCAAATTTGTTATGTGGGTAGGAAAATGTGCCATTGAGATGAAATGTCTTTCGTAGCATTTGTCCAAAATGTGTTCTAAATGCTGGACTCTTAACAAATATAAAAATGGACTACTCAAGACTCTTGATGTTAGCAATATGGATATAATACAGCCATACTGTCAATGCTGAGGAATGGGCAATCCAACAGACCCTTCACCACTGGGCTTCAGAGGGATAATTAGCATAAAGCAAAATATGAAACTGCCCTCTAATTGAAATATACTTTGGTCAGTAGACACTGAGAAAAATGAGTCAGTGTGAAAAAAATTAGCAATGGCTTTGGAATCACACAAAACAAGGCTTAGTGTTGGATCTTCCCTCAATTACGGCACAGCACGGGGCCAATCAGGTTACCTGGGTGCACCTAAATGTCTTGATCTGTAACATGGAGAACACTACCCCCTGCCTTGCAACTCACTATGGAAATTAGATTGCACAATGTTTCTAAAGCACTTGGAACAGAGCCCAGTACATAACAGGCACTCAATATCATTTATTCATTACTAAACTCAAATTTGTGACATTTTAAAAGGTAAAAGTATATTAAACTTACAATCTTTTCCCTGATGTGGTAAGACCTCAGAAAAAAGATACTATAATTGTAACTAACATTTGCCAAACACTTCGCAGTATGCACTGCTTTTTGACAACTTATATGAATTAAAAACTCTTTGTGAAGAATATTAGCCTTCCTATTTTGCAGTTGAAAAAACTGAGGCTCAGAAAGAGTAAGTGACTTGCCCCAAGGGTCATACCTATAATAAAGAGTGGGGCTGATATTCCAACTGTCCTTTGTTGAATTCCAAATTCTTGCTTTAACTGCTATTCCACATCTTCACAAAATGCCAACAAGACAGTGAAGACACTAGAAATAAAAAATATGGCACCCCTAAGATCACAGAAGCACTATTTACAATAGCCAAGACATGGAAACAACCTAAATGTCCATAGAGACAACCTAAATGTCCATCGACAGATGCATGGATAAAGAAGATGTGGTACATATATAAAATGAATACTACTCAGCCATAAAAAAAAAATGAAATAATGCCATTTGCAGCAACATGGATGGAGCTAGCGATTATCATACTAAGTGAAGTAAGTCAGAAGAGAAAGACAAATACCATATGATATCACTCATGTGTGGAATCTAAAATATGACACAAATGAACTTACCTATGAAACAGAAACAGACTCGCAGACATAGAGACAGACTTGTGGTTGCCAAGGGGATGGAGGTGGGGGGGAGGGAAGGATTAGAGTTTGGGGTTAGTAGATGCAAACTATTATATACAGAATGGATAAACAACAAGATCCTACTGTATAGCACAGGATATATTCAATATCCTGTAATAAACCATAATGGCAGCCACACAGCACAGGGAGATCAGCTCGGTGCTTTGTGTCCACCTAGAGGAGGGGGATAGGGAGGGTGGGAGGGAGAAGCAAGAGGGAGGGGATATGGGGATATGTGTATATGTATAGCTGATTCACTCTGTTATACAGCAGAAACTAACACACCATTGTAAAGCAATTATACTCCAATAAAGATGTTAAAAAAATGAATATGAAAAAGAATGTATGCATATGTATGACTGACTGAATCACTTTGCTATACACCAGAAACTAACACGACATTGTAAATCAACTATACTTCAATAAAATAAAATTTTTTAAATGTAACGTATTTTCCTAATAAGTAGTCAATATGGTGTTCAAATCCAGGTTTGCAGGACTCCAGGGTCTATTCTCGTCCTGTTTCCACTCCACCTTGGCTACCTATTCCACTAATGAAACTCTTCTAAAAATAAAAACTTTTGCAATATTCCAAAATAAGTATGATAAAATATAAAAAAATTACACTTTTCCAAAGTAAGTATAAAAGTAAAGTAAAAAAATATTCTAAACTACTACCTAAGTCAAGGAAGACTTATTTTAATCTTTTTTTTTTTTTTATGGCTGTGTTGGGTCTTCGCTGCTGCGCATGGGCTTTCTCTAGTTACAGCGAATGGGGGCTACTTTTCGTTGCAGTGCATGGATTTCTCATTGCAGTGACTTCCCCTGTTGGAGAGCATGGGCTCTAGGCACACAGGCTTCAGTAGTTGTGGCTAGCGGGCTCTAGAGCATAGGCTCAGTAGTTGTGGCACACACGCTTAGTTGCTCAGCAGCATGTGGAATCTTCCCCGACCAGGGCTCGAACCCGTGTTCCCTGCATTGGCAGGCAGATTCTTAACCACTGCGCCGCCTGGAAGTCGCCGGAAGACATTTTAAAATCTATTTTTCAAACTCCATGCAACAGAAAGCTTTGTATATGAACATGATGATCTCAAAAAGACTTGAGTTGACCCAACAAGAATTTTTAATTGCTCAAGGTTTTTGCCACTGTAACAATAACATCCTTTAAATATTCTCCAGGGGCTTCCCTGGTGGCGCAGTGGTTGGGAATCCGCCTGCCAATGCAGGGCACACGGGTTCAAGCCCTGGTCTGGGAATATCCCACATGCCGCGGAGCAATTAAGCCCATGCGCCACAACTACTGAGCCTGTGCTCTAGAGCCCGGAAGTCACAACTATTGAGCTCAGGTGCTGCAACTACTGAAGCCCGCGCATCTAGAGCCTGTGCTCCGCAACAAAAGAAGCCACCGCAACGAGAAGCCCATGCACCACAACGAAGAGCAGCCCCCACTCACCGCAACTAGAGAAAGCCTGCACGCAGCAACGAAGACCCAACACTGCCAAAAATAAATAAATAAAATAAATTTTTTAAAAAGAGAAATGCCTTTATAAAAAAAATAATAAATATTCTCCAAATTTCATAAGCCCATTGAGTATTTTGGAGTATCTATTATATCCAAGGCAGAGATGTAAATATGCTTCACAAACACTCAGTGGTTATATAAACACATAAGTTCTTCAGCATTTCCAGAGGGACTATTTAATGTGGCTTTAATAATACAATTTTCTTAATAGGTTGTCACTGCTTTTGCCCAGAAACCCATTTTCAGACACACATATAATATTTTTATTGAGAATTTAAGAATGAATTATATTTGATTAATATTTACCTTTCTAAAGACCCAACCATAATGAGGAAGAATCTCATTTTGCATTATCCTAGCTAATGTGATCACAATTAACTCCCGACAAGAATGTACCTGCGTTCCAAAGCCACTGGCACAGATCAACTGGCCCCAAATAAAGGAGATTCTGAAATCTCAAATAACATACACAGTACAAAGGAATGTAATTAGAAGGTAACATAACGAAATTGAGGAAGGCAAAATGCAGGCACAACTAACAGGAATTACTCTCAGACTATGAGATTTATCAGATTGTTGATTTTTGTCCCAAGAGATAGAAACATCATTCGTATCTCTTGAAAACGCACTAGGCTCAAAGATAAGGGAAAATTATGGAACTGAGGTAATTGCAGCCCTCTAGAGATAAATTAACCAATACTGCAACTATCAGCAATCATTTAGCGTTTGTTAAATTTTTTCATTAATTATAGAAGCAATATCAGTTTTATGAAAATTTGTTTTTAAAAAGAGGGGAAGATAATGTATAAACCCTCCACTTTAACCCAACTCTCATTATTTTTGCATATTTCTTCTGTAATTTTTCTTTGTAATTTACATCGAATGGTAATCATATTACATAGGAACCTAACAGTTCTCTTTTCTCCTATTTTTCATCTAGACCTCATCACCAAGGCCTACCCATTCTTTCATCTCTTGAATCTACCTGCCCTCTCCCACCTGCACAGGTAATACCCAAATCCAAGTCACCATTATTTCCCAGCTGAACCACTTCAACAGCCTCTTAAGTGACGCCTTGCATTCTCTCCTACCCCCCACAAAGCCCCCACAGGACTTAGAAGGCTATATGCATGGTTTGACCTCTTGTCTGTAACCACTCTCTATTTGCTATTTTTAAGCATCTCACCACCTCCTTTCAGCATCTGACTTCACCAGGCTCCTCCCACTGGCTGAGAAAGCTCTCCTCCCTCTAGGCTTCCCTCCCCTCTCCCCTAAAGCCCATTCATCTCCTTTCAGGACTTAGCTTACACTTTGCTTTTCAGAATGCTTTGCTTGACAACCAACCCCCATAATCCAGACTCAATTTTATGTCTGGATTCTCTTCTAGTACTTCTTCTTCCTTCTTCTTATTAATACATTGTAATTGTAGCTTATTAATAACTTATGTAATTATTTCTTTTAACAGCTGCCTTCCTCATTAAACTAGAAGCCACATGAAATCAGGCAGTGTGTTCATTTTTTCTTTGCCCTGTTGTCAGCATCCAGTCAAGTGACTACCATAGAATAGGTAGTTTCGAATCAATAGTTTCGAATATCTAAATACACACACAAGACAGTATTATACCCTACTTCTTTCATTTAACATTTTAAGGCATTTTGCATCTTTTTACAGGGTTTGTGTTTACCATTTTTAATGATTTAACATTTTTAAAACTAAATTTTCCATTAAAACCTGAATACCTTTTCCCAAATTCAAACCTATGAAAGTACTTATTTTTATAACAATATGCAATCTTTTACACCTCAAGAAAAAATTATCCAGTATTCTCCATCAGAATGAGAATACAGTTAAATTATATTAATTCAGACATCATAAATTTGACATTTATAAAAGCTTTGACGGGAGCTAGGGTAAAGCTTACTTCTGTATTTTCTATTAAAGTAAAAGTTAAAAGTAAGCTGGCTAAACAAAATCACCATCATCGTCACCCTCATCATCAAAATATTTCAGGGGACTATTTACCTTACAGTTCGTCTTATTGTTTTCATTAAGGGGTTAGGAGAAGGGCCCAATGGTTTTCTTTTCTAATCACGTCCCAGGTAATCCTCATGCTGTTGGTCCAATGACACACATGGAACAGCAAGGTTTTACCGAGGTATGATTTACAGGTCATAAAATTCACCTTTTCTGAACATACCCATTCGAATCATAAACAGTTCAATACTTTTTAGTAAATTTATCAAACTGTGCAACCATCATTATAACCCAGTGTCAGAACATTTTCATACCCCAGTAAGATCTCTAATGACTATATACAGTTAATCCCCATTCCCACCTCCAGCCCCAGGCAACCACAAATCCACTTTCTGTCTTTATAATTTGCCTTTCCTGGGCATTCCATATAAATGGAATCATACAAGAAAGAAAAAGATTATGAGAGACAGTGGAAGTAACACTAAAATAGATATGAGACACCATCAGCCAGTTCCACTTCTGCAACTATCTATGATCTTGGGAAAGATGTTTAATTCCCTAGACTCCCATTTCCTCACATGCAAAATGATAGAATTGGACTTGGAAAGTTGTCAGTATTCCTTGCAGATAAAATTCTAAATCAGCATCTTGGGGAGCTCCCCTTTGCCACCCTCCTTTCGACTTCGTACTATTGATGTCATCCAACACACATGAAATTCATTTTGCTTCAAACATAACTATGACAGACATCACAAATTCAACCACATCAAGCATATATTATAGAAGGCACTCGAGAAGTATTCATTGAATTAAACTGAACTGAATTTGGTTGGCCTCCACTAATTAAATTTGCTTAATCCTATAAAATCTAGGAATGGTTTTTATAAGTTTCAAACTATTTGCAAAATGTTGGATGAATAAGCTTTTTCCTGGAGACGATGTTCCTATCTTTCTCAGAATCTCAAAAGGGCCCCTTTATCCCCACTGTCATTTCTATAAATAGCACAGATTGGTGAGATTAGTCTGTCTCTGAAAGGTACCCTGCCACCAACAATTAGGAGGGTCGAAAGGAGGGTGGCAAAGGGGAGCTCCCCAGGATGCTGATTTAGAATGTTATCTGCAAGTTTTCATCTGGTTCCCACTATGTTTGTGATGAGGGAAATAGGAATCTTTCATCTAATGAGATTTTCATTTATAGCCAGAAAACCATTCCAGCACAAATTATTAATCCATTGCACATGTTTCTGCTAGGTCCTGGGACATGGCCTCACGTTCTTACTTATATTGGCCCCCTTCTGTCTATGAATGAACACATCAATACTCTTAAGTTGGAACTCTCAACCTAGATCAATGCTAACAAAGGTTCAATATTTTTCCTTATGTTTTCATTTGTTTACACAAGCTACAAACTAAGCAGGCAGTAATACTGTTCATTACTAAAACGACAACTGCTACACATTTTATCTCCTTCGTTAGTGGTTATCAAAACAAGGTCTCCTGGGGTCCTTGATAACTGGGCTCTTAGAATAGTAATGCTGATAACATGAGAATATCAATACTTCTGTGTCTGGCAAACATTAATAATCAGATCCCCCGGGATCCCATCAAAAGCAGCAGCCTTAATGGCATCTTTGTGGCTGCAAACGTAAGTAGGTTAGGTGGGTGGTACATGATGTCTCTCAGGTCTGCCCAGCCAAAGTGGCCCCAATCAAAGAACACTTGAAAACATTCCTTTTACATTTCCCTTACCACTGGCAGGGAATTTCACATAAGAAATGGGAACACTGTTTTCTAAGCATAGTAATGGATTCAAACATTCTTAACTAATTCTACATACATATGTGACCTATTTTATAACATTATATATAGTTATACAGACTGTATCTATTTAGTTAAACCAAAATACTAGTTATATTTCTATTTTAAGCCAAAAATTCCTGTCTTTTCCTTTTTCCTTCTCTTTCTTTTTTAATCCTTCCAATTTCTCACTAAAAGATGTGAAAGTTTGCTTGCTGAGGAATGACAAATACCTCTGCGGTCTTCTGTTAGCACAGCTCAGTTCAACTAGGATTTACTACCATCACCCATAATGAATGGGATACTACTTTCTAGTAGCAAAATACTAACATTTCATTCCAAAAAGCATACTAGTATAAATATGAGTCCTGCAATAGAGCAGCTAATGGAAAGGAAAACCCTCCAACTGTTATAGAAAATGATGTCTCACACTGGTGTCCCATTTCTAAAAAGTCCCAAACAAAATACACATTTGGGGTTAGTTTCAGATTTGGGGGTGGGGGGATTCTAAATGGAACTCTTGCCCTAAAATGTTTTAAAACTAATACCAGTTAGGTCTTTGACTATAAAGCCTACCCATGGGAAAAACAAAAATTTGAAAGGACTCTGACATCTTTCCAACATAGAATGATGAGCTACGAAGTACATCTTTAATAAGCATTACTTGTTAAGGGGCAGAAGAGTGATGGAGAGATTTGGGAAGATCAAAGACCAACTTAACAACAACAACAACAACAAAAGAAGCTTTCTGCTTAAGAGTCCCAGTAAGACACTGAGCGCTTCATCACACTTTCCATAATGTGCCTTATAATGCCATGATTTGTATTTTCCTTCAAGATAATTTAAAAAGAAACATTCAAAGAGTTAATGCCCTAACGGGAAGGTTTTCTCCATCACCCTCTCTCTCATCAAGTGGCCCACATTTTTATAGAATGACAACTATAAATTACCACTCTGTGGTCAATGCTCACTAGAGAAAAGCGAAAAAGAAAATCAGCTTTTAAGCAGATGGCAATTTCATTCTATAAAATTGACATTAATTGGTCCTAAGTATTAAGAACTGTTTTGAGAATCGAGAGTATAGAAACTAAGAAAATAAGATTCAAAATGTTTTTGGAATTCCTAAATTCACACATTTCAAATAGTACCTGTCACCTTATCATTAAACCTCAATCATAAAGCCTCAATAATATAAGCTTGCAATTATTATGAGAGATTTTGTGAATAAGGTATTTGCTCCTTTGAGTTTGAGAGGAATACAGACATTTTAATGGAACTGTAGAACCACAGACATGCCCTTTCTTTTACCTTAATCTGACAGACTAAGAAAAATGAGATTTTTAAACCTGTTACTCCAGTAACTAGTTTAGAACTGATTACTCAAATAGCTAGTTAAGCACGTACTCCTAGACACACATTTCAATGCAGAAACAGTGACCTGTGTTACTATTGTACACAAACAACAATCCTTTTCCTTGCTGCCCACTCATCAGCTGATTTTTTTTTTAAGTTAAAGCATGTGTCTCTTTAAAGTATAATGAACCTTGTTGACAAGAGAAGCACAAAAACCCAGTATCCTCTGAGAAATCTAACTCAGAGCACTATGTATCTCTGGAAGATATCACAGGGAGACCAACTGTTGTTACGATACCATCCTTTAGCATGTGCAGACCAACGTACGAGCTTTGAACTTCCAATTAATTTCCTCAACCGTAAGTGAAAATGACATGTTCATCTCCAATACATCAAAGTCCCTCAAAGCTACCCATAAAGTTGATGAGATAGTTTCACTAGCTCCAGCAAAAGGACGTGTGATTAACACCTCCTCAGGTCATCCTGGGGACCCATGCTGAAGGAGTGAAGAAAGAATTTCAATCCACCAAGCAATCAACACTTAGTGGGTGCTTCCACATAGACTATTAAGGTTTACTGAGGTCTACCCAGAACTCAGTCATAAGATTCCATAATATGGTGATTCCAAATACAAAAGGCTCAGAGTTTCTGCCAAAAAATTGACTCCACACTATATATGTTATATATATATATATATATATATATATATATTTATATACACACACACACATACATACACACACACACAACACACACACACACACACACACACACACACACACACACCCATATGTTATAGTGTCATTGGGAAGGTGAAAAATCATAAAGGGAATTCTCTGCAGCAATTTGTACTGTAGAGAGAGCTTCGGATTTGTTTTTATTAATATCCTAGCATCACAGAAGAAGCTCAAATGCTACAAGAAGAATCTGTTTCTAAGGTAACTCACTAGGCACCCTCAAGTAAATAGCTCAGAAAATAAAGCTGCTCATATTCCGACTGTAAATGTGCCCAGATCCATCGAAGGACTTTTAGTATCTTCCCAACCTTCAATCTAATGTCTCCCATCTCCAGCAATCAGCTAGCTGTGTAACATGCTGGGTCGAACTCTTGAGCCGGGGAAGATAACCCATCATCTAAGTTGCAAGAAAACAAACAGTAAAGGACGGTAAACTTAAAGGGACAGATCCATTCCCTCTTGAGCAAGGAAATGGAGACAATAGGGTATAATTTAGAAACAAATTGTCCTTGTTAATAATGGTTGAAGCTGGGTGATGGGCACATGGGGTTCATTATACCATTCTCTCTCTGTTTTCCTGTAAGTTTGAAATTTTCCATAATAAAAAGGTGATTTTTTTTTTTTTAAATGAAGATCCTTCCCAGCCTCCCTACCATAATACACTGAAGGAAACAAGAATTCAAACAAAGATGTTAAGTAAGCTCCTGTGATGGTTAATTTTACGTGGCGACGTGGCTGGGCCACAGTGCCCAAACATGACTCTGGATATCTCTGTGAGGGTGTTTTTTATGGATGAGCTTAACAATTAAAACATCGCACTTTGTGTAAAGCAGATTTCCTTCCATAATGTGGGTGGGCCAAATCCAATCAGTTGAAGACCTTAACAGAGAGTGACCTGCCCTGAGCCAAGAAGGAAACCTGCCAGTGGACGACCTTCAGACTTCAACTGAAACATTAGCTTTTTCCTGGGTCTCTAGCCTATCAGCCCACCCTGCAGATTTGGGACTTGCCAGCCTCCATAATATAATAAGCTAATTCCTAAAAGACATAAAAAAACAGAACCAGTACAATGCATTTGTGTGTGTATCTCTCTCTACCCAGCAATGAGCAAGATGTGTTCAACCCTATCTAAGGTCAATCTCTCCATCCTGTCAGTTAGTCTTCATTTTAGGCCCATATAGCATTTGTAACAATCTATAATTTTTTTGCCACTTTACTTTCAGTTTTGTTTGTTTTTCTGTCATATCCAAAAGTGGAATTTCCAGGACAGTAGGGACTACATCTCTCTTCTTCATCATTTTATTTCCAGGACTTAGCACACTGGGTAGCATAACATAGATTCCTAATAAATAATACTGAAGGGATGAATGAATATTCTCAAACCAGTCATTTTCAACTGTGTTCTTTGGAATTTGTACCCATCAAACAGGGTTCAATCAGTCATACTTTGACAGGTTCGCTGAGAGTATTCTCAATTATTGGTGTCTTAATCAAGTCACCAAAACAAGTAACTAGACACCACAATGAGATATACCAAGGCTTATCCTGATCTTCAAACTCCTACAGCTCCTTACAGCTTTTCATCTCATGTATTAGGTTGAACCATATGAAACTTCCAACCTACAGAAACAGTCATGTCAAAGAGTTCAACCTAACATAACACATACTTAGAGAAATACATAATGCAAATGAGAGCATTAAAATCAGAAGAGATTTCAATTTAAACTGTTAACAAGTAGATTTCCCACTCTAGGTATCACCCTCCAAGTTGGGTCTTGTTTTGCTTAAGCCTCATTGGGGAAGGGTGACAAGAAGTAAAGAGGGGCCATTCCATTTATTCCACTATTTCAGGACAAAAAAAGTACAATGAGGGGGGATGGTGGGAGGGGCTGAAGATTTCAACTTTCTAAAGATAGTTAATTCATAACTCTAAAACAAATTATTTTACAATCCAAAAGTTTACAAATCGTATCAAAAGCAGTTCAGTGGCATTTACAGGTTTTAATTATCCTATCAGAAAAAAAAAGGGGCTAGGGGAATAGCCTTTTTGTAATTCTAAAATATTTGATTCATTTAAAATTCATCTGAGCAGTCCAAGCACAAAACCACCACACAGACCTGCAGGTGAAGAAGACTAGACTCTAGGTTCAGAAAATACAACATTAAAGACAGCAACCAAAACCTCCCAGAAAAAATGAATTGTATTGCTTTTATATTATCCTTAGAGACACCTTTTTCAGCCTATATTTAATTCATCAATCATACTAAACATGAAGTATAAAGAAGGTGACACTGGTTATTTACAACTGTAGGATGGCTAAATGTCCTTCTCAATCTTAAGGAGCCAAAAAAAATAATAATAGTAATAATAATAATAAAAACAACCATATCTGCTATCCAGTACTGTGTGTGTGTGTGTGTATATATATATATATATATATATATATATATATATATATTTACATCTGTTTCAGATCCTGATTCACACCATTTTGTAAAATTTGTCATTGCTCTTTCTTATTTGGGCATAAGAGGAAAATGGAATATAGTCACAATCATTCAGAAAACCCTGGAAGTTACCAAGATGGGGCAGCCAAATTCTTCTGTTTTGGTCCAATTCACTAAAAATTTGTAAAACTCAGAATCTTGAATATAAATTAGAGATGGCTGTAATTTGACAACTTTGAATAATCTTATAAAGTAGACACTTTTCCTAAATAACTTTTCCTTATTTAAATCCCTGTGCAAAAGTAATCTGCTAATAGTGCCATGGTGTATATGGGGTGGTAGAGAGGGAAAGCATCATGAAGGAAAAAGCTTGCCTGCCGACCAAGGTAGAACTGAAATGAACCAGTCAGGGAAGGAAACAGGTGGGGAACCACTGGATGGATACTTTGTGGGCAGAAGCAAAGATGGATTGGGCCAGCGTTAACACTGTTGAAGCGCTAACCTCCCCTACCTGAAAGGGGAAGTTAGCAATGAACCCACCCCTTCCATCAGCGGCACTCCACCCTGGCCACACCTTTAAATCACCTAGTATTCTTTTAAAAACTGTACAGTTTGCCTTACCACTGTCACTCCCTATTATGACATAATTCGTTGTGGTGGGATTGAGCACTGGTATTTTTTAAAAGCTTCCCAAGATTGAGATCCAGTGTAGTTCAACGGGGCTCACGTTTGGAAAACACTCTGACTGCTGATTACAGTCTATACCATAAATATCTGACAAGCTTTTGTTATCTCTCTTTGAAAGAATCATTCTAACCCCGGATGGGGAGTGTGAAATACCACTCTTCAAGGAAAATGGAGAAAGAAGAATCTTGTATCCAATTCTTCATCAACTCTCCTAATTCAGAGTGACTGAACATCACTCCCAGGTGATGTTTCCACCTCCTCTCCCTCTATAATGGGCTGAATGGTGGTCCCTAAAAAGGTATGTCCATGTCCTAACCCCTGGAACCTGTGAATGGTGGAAGGGTATTTGCAGATGTGATTAAGGATCTTGAGAAGATCTTCCTGGATTATCAGGGTGAGACCTAAATCCAATGACAAGTGGCAGAGAGAGGACAGACACAGACAGGAGGGCAGCAATGGGAAGATGGAGGCAGAGACTGAAGTGATTCAGCCACAAGCCCAAGAATGCCGAGGATGGTCGGCAGCCACCTGAAGCTGGGAGAGCGCGTGGACCCGCTGACATCTTGATTTCAGACTTCTGGTCTCCAGAACTGTGTGGAAAATCTATTTATGTCCTTTTAAGACACGAAGGTTGTGGTAGTTTGTACGGCAGCCACAGGAAGCCGAACCATCCCCCAAACCCTCCTTTCGCCTGATTTTCTCCCATCCCGGAAGTTCAAAAGCATGAAATAGTGACTTGAGTGGGGAAGATCAGGTGGGCAGAAAAGTAGTGCAATTAAGACCTTGGCCTCTGACATTAGGCAGTTTTGGGATATGAGTCCCAGCTTTGCCGCTTAATAGGTTGGAAAAAAAATTCCTCTCTCGAAGACTCAGTTGCCTCATCTATAACATGGAGATGATAATAGTACCTGCCTCCTCACTTGTGTAGTAGGAAGGTTGTACTTGAACACATTCTGACCTAAATGCAGAACTGAAATAAAAAGTATCTGACAACAGCAGCATCATGGCCCAAGAAGAAGGAACTGGGGCAGGTCAGAGCCCCAGCTGGACCAGAAGCTAAACATTCAGTTGTAGGTGAAGAGGTGGGAGTGGTCTTGAGGAGGAACCAGTCGGCTGGGCCTTTTATCCAACTGGTGGGGAGAAACTGTCACATGTGGACCACCTCACTCCCGCGCTCCAGCTGACACAGCTGACTGCTGAGCCCTGGCTGAGCACCAGCTCTTCCTAAATGTACAAAAGCTGTCGCCATGCTGTCTCACTGTGCTCTTGTCTCTCTCTGTCAACACACCCCCTCCCATGCTCTGTGTTGAGAAACTAAACTTCAGCTTGCCCCCTCAAAGTCATTTGGTCACTTTCACTTGGGATAAGTAAGCAGTTTGGGGGCTTTGCACTCCCACCCCACACTCCTGCTCATCAGAGAGCAATGGGCATAGCTGTAAGCATGCTTACCGTGGTGTGCCGTTCCTCCCTGCTGGCTCCCTGACCTCCAGAGGAGTCAGCCTCTGCCTCTACAGCCTTCCTTGGGAAGGGCCCAGACCTGCAGTACCTCTGGTGGTTCCTCCAGGCAAGACAAGTACATAATTTGAAGACCCAGTGCAAAATGAAAATGGAAGGACCCTTGTTCAAAAACCATTAAGAATTTCAAGAAGGCAACAGCAGAGCACTAACCCAAGAGGCAGGCCTCGGGTGTCATGCTCCCCAACCTCTGTTACAGGCCCACCCTACCCCAAGGTATGACAACGCCCTGGCAGGAGTGCTCCCTGGCAGCGCTCTTACTCCTCTGCTGTCTTCTCCCCACAGGGTCATGCAGAAACTTCTAAACCCTTGTGTGACATGAGCTGCTCACCTGAAGAGCTGCTCAGGGAGTCTTTTCCAGATCTCTCTCCTCCCATTCCCACTAGCGTGTCCTACCCCTGCAGCCACGGTAGGCCCACAAGAGACATGGATGAGGCAGTCTCCTGCCACCCTTTGGAAGGGGATGCACATGGTGCTCTGCTTTTCACCTCTTCCTCAGGCCATGTTGGACTCAGATCTTCTCACCACAACCACTGCGACCCCACCCCACATCTGCCACCCTTCTCAGGGTCCAGGCAACTTTCTAGCCCTCCAAATCTCTTTCCCTGTGGTCCCTCCAAGCCATGGGCTGCCCTTTCCAGTGGTGGAAAGCCTTTCTTCTTCCCCTCCCTGCCTGGGAGGAAACACCCTCCTGCTGTCACATCCTCCATCCTTCCTACCCTGTGCCTTTGAAAATGAAGCTCTTTGCTCCGACTTCTAAATGTTGCCTTTGATACATAAAGAAAGCTTTTGAGGGGGAAAAAAAAACAAAAAACAAAATTCTGCTCCCTCTTTCAAAGCTAAGCTTCTTTAAAAACTATGATTTCACCATGGGATTTTTATTCTTAATCAATTTTTTATCTCAACGCTGAACAATGGCTTCTTTGTGGCAAGTCATATCCACCCTTCCCCCAAAGCAATCACTACCAACAAACAACACAAGTACCTTGCATTAAGAAGTCAAATAATCCATGTAACGGACTTAGCAGCTGTATGGCCACAGTAAGTCCTAAATAAATGATAGCCACTAATTATCATTATCTCATTATTATGATTGCCTATGTTATTAGGAAGAAACTGTTTCAGTTTCTTTCTCCCCTTACCTACATCCAGATAAAATGATATGTGTAAATTCTTTGAACTTTGAAAAAAATAGCCGAAAAGGCAAGGTATTTTTGTGAGGTAAAGTATTTTGCACAGTGGGTTCAGAAAATAAATTGTCACGCCTGCCTCTCTGATATTACCACACAAAAGAAAAGAATTATTTTAGTCCTCAGAACCTCACATGTGTATTAGATTATAATGATTGGGTTGTTGATATTCAGCCATTTTTTGATCTATTCAAATAGCAATTTCATACGGCTCAGTCTCAGAGTAGGATGGTCTAGCTGCTTTTAATCATTTTCATTAGGCCTCTTTCATTCACAGACTGAGACCCAGAGAAGAATTTGCTACAGTAACCCAAAGGATCAAACAGGATTGCACGACAGCAGTTCGGAGAAGAACCTAGTCCAGACTTATCAGTTTGCAAGTGAGGACTTAAGACCCAGAGAGGCGAGGTGAGCTTCCCCAGATATCACAGCCAATTAGTGGCAAAACTAAGCTCTGGTTGTCTTCACTGTGCTTCTTTTTTTTTTTTTTTATCTCGGTACGCGGGCCTCTCACTGTTGTGGCCTCTCCTGTTGCGGAGCACAGGCTCCGGACGCGCAGGCTCAGCGGCCATGGCTCACGGGCCCAGCCGCTCCGCGGCACGTGGGATCCTCCCAGACTGGGGCATGAACCCGTGTCCTCTGCATCGGCAGGCGGACTCTCAACCACTGCGCCGCCAAGGAAGCCCTTCACTGTGCTTCTTTCCACCACACCAGGCTGCCTTCCTCCCTTCTCCACATTTGTCAAAATATGTTAAGAACATCCCAACTTCACTAAGAAGTCAGGGCTCTGAGGATGATTATTAAGGCAAACATCAAAAGTTAGATAAAATCTGGGCTAGAAGCACATTTTTCAAAGACTCTTGATCAATAATAATTAAACTTCTAAAGGAGAAATGTCAAAATGAAGGTGTTTGCTTCTTAGACGTTATAATTTGTAGATTCTCCTGATTAAACTATTTTTCAAGCTCCTTCATAGGATCCCACTCTAAGTTTGAGACATGGATTTCAGTGTTTCTTGAGCTAACAGCTCCTGCTCCATGTTTTATTGTTACTGTTTCAACATTATCTTCAAACCTCAACTTATTTGCAAGTATAATTCATAATTGTCTCTAAATTACTCAGATAACATGTCAAACAAGACAAAAAGAAAAATATCTTAAATAGCTCTAACCTTAGTTCTTTGTACCCATTATAGTTTGAAAAGGAGAAAACCACCAACTGTAACCTCCCAATTTAAGTAATGAATACAATGTGTTCATGTGTGAGGTCATTCCTAAAGCCACTACTGTGACTAGAATGTTGTTAATACTACACAGCTATGGTTAAAGTTCTATTAGGACTTTTATCATAGGAACAATGCTGGTATCTTTACAAAATTAATTCATTTAATCTAGATCAACCCTGTAAGGGATGTATTGATAACCCCAATGTACAGATAAGGAAACACATTTAGAACGGTTCCATAATTTGCCTGGTCACACAACAAGTGACAGTCAGCTGCTGAAAGGAGAAAATTAGAATCACTATGAACCCTACCTTCGTATCACCCCATGACCAAACAGAAGTCTATGCATCATGCTCACCTATGTCCCAGCTGAGACAGTAGTGGCTAAACCATTAGTAAGTCCCAGATTTCACATAACAAATTCCATTCTATTTTCAGAAGATGAGCCATATGTCCCAAGTGGAGTTCAAAAAATAAGGCCACTGCAACAGTAGCAATGCCAAATCAACTGCAATTTACATCCCTCCCATTATTCTCTCCTATGGTGATTTAAAAATATGTCACACAGTCTTTGATCTGTTCCCTTAAAAAGTGGAACCTAATCCCGCTTCCCTAGAACACAGGCTGTACTTAGTAAATGACTAGAATGTGGTGAAAAGTGACACTGTATGTAGACTAGGTCATTAAAAAAAAACCCAAAAAACTGTGGCTTCCTCTTGCTCTCCTCTCTTAGATCATTCATTCTGGGGGAAGCCAGCTGCCATGTGATAAATACATTCAGGCAGCTCTGTAGAGGGTTCACACAGGAACTAAAGCCTTCTGCCATCCTGGACATGAATCAATCATCCCCAATCAAGCCTTCAGATGACTGCAGCTGACATTGCAGCCTCATGAAAAACCCTGATCTGTAACCACCCAACTAAGCTAGTCCCATATTCATGAACTTTGGAAACTGTGAGGTAATTAATATTTGGTGTGGGGTAATTTGTTAAAGCAACAGATAATTAATACACATTTATTCCAAAATTGTGCCTTTCCTTATATCCAAGCAAAAAAGTTAAAAGATGGCTACATAAGGTGCCATATCAATAAGCCAAATATTCTCCTTGGTCCAGGCTGGCTCACCCAGAACATGCCCAGGAGGTGGGATGACTAAGGGGTGTTTTCCTCAAGGCCTTGCGCCTGCTCAGAAAAGTAATGTTAAGACTGTCCCTCCACCAGTTCCGTCATGCCCCACACATGGGGCATGGGAGAGGAGGGTAAGACTCAGACTGATTAAAAAAAAAAAAAAGAAAGCAAAGTTGTTACCTGTAAGATAAGAGCTCTGTCTTTAAATGTCTAGCTCCTGTGTGATGATAATCATCACTCTGATAACATCCTGTATCACAAATTTCTACCCTTTAGCAACTGAAAACAGAATATGTCCTTTAAGAGCACGAAGCCAATTATCTCTTTTAGTATGTTATTTTCCCCCATCAAATTGAAAGAAGTTAGTAACTGATGTAGTAGATTCAGTGAACTTAAAGAGTAAAAACCTCCTGTTGGAAAAGTGACTGTTGCCATATAAGGTGGGCAGTGGCCCTGAGCACTGAAAATCTCAAAAACAGCTAACTGAAGTGAAATGTCAACACTGTTCCAGCATAATGAGACCAGAACACATCAAGGCTCTTGTCAATAAAAATCCAGTTTTTTCCTTCAAGCATTAGTCAGAGGGAAACTCAACACAGACATCTAAAAAGCTAAGAAGATGGGAAGTGGTGGTCAGCCTTTTCCCATCTGCTCTTTGGACCCTGAAGAGAGCATTACTTTCCTAAAGCTAATGTATTCTTCAGTAATGCCCATTCATCGTGTCCACCACAGCAGCTGCTAAACAGCTCATGTGTGATTTCTTAATGGGCTCCATCCTGAAACAGTGACATTCTTTCCCTGACCCAAACCACAGCAAGATGCCAAGCTCAGGAGACTGTGAAGCATGACGCTTACCCAGCCCTTCATGGATCCCAGTCTTGTCTTTAGAGTGCTTTCTCTCCCCTTGTTGGTCCAGGCATGGAAGGCCTCCTGTGGTTTCGAAATACAGCTTCTTGTTGATGAAGAGGAAGAGGACAACCAGAAGAACAAGAAAGACCCCAACTGCAGACAAGAAGCTGATGGCTTCAGGAGGGACTGGCAAGAGAACACAAAGGAAAAAATATCATCAAGTGAACCAACTTTTCGTTCTAACGACTGATCGAAGTTATTTGGAATCTTTCCATTTATTAACTAGAGTGGCAGATACTCTACAAGTCCTGACCTGCTGGCATCCGCAGAAGTGTGTACAGGGGAAAGGAAAAGGACTATTGCCAGGTACATCCTGCCAGGCTGGTTCCTAGATGACAGACCTCCATACCTTTGCACACGTGGCTTCTTCGACCTGGAATATAACTTCTCTGGCCCCTATCCTCAGCCTAATCTTCAACTTCAAGCATGCAAGCTAATAGAGAGATATCAGTCAAATGCGTTGAGCTGGAAATGGTTAACCACTGTTATAAAAGCAAGTGTTTTAAAAATACAAAATGCCTAAAGCTTAGAAAATAATCACCTGAGACAAAGTTTCAGACATACATCTATCGATATGAGCAACTGGAGGAAAGTCATTTCCTGGATACAGTTTTGCAAATTCATCTAAGCAATACATGACGATGATGATTATCGGTGGTGACAAGAAAATTCCTAATTTGTGCCATCCGTATAATGAATTAAATTTTGACTGCTAATTTTTTGGAATTTTGGAAGATGAATTTTCATCTTCCTCTGTTCCCCCCTCATCAAAAAATTCCTGAGTTTTAAAGGACCCTGGTTAAGTGTTACCCAGTATGCTTTACAGAGTCCCAGCCATTGCGTTCAGCTATGAGGTACACATAACACAAAGGCCAGAGCTCGTTCCGGGCTGAGGGAAGATTCCTCCAAGGAAATGACATTTGAGTTAAGACAATATTCCATAAACAAATCAAAAAATCGAGTTCTGTAAAGGAATCAGTCACAAAGCAAGTGTCAATAAGAGTTATTCAAGGCAGTTGGGTATATGCAAAAGCTTATGAAAATGAGTCTCCTAAGAGCACCTTTAATCCTTGGGCAGGTTTAATATGTGAATTAATAATATGAAGGGATAATATTCACCTCATTCTACCATCCAGATAAACAGAGAAAGGATGAATCAAACCAGTCCCAACCCTATGAAAAGATGAAGAAAATAAACGGCATTGCCTCACTGAATTAATCTGGTGGCAAGCCAGGGAAAGAACAAACAAACAAAAAAATAGCAGGCAAGATAACAGCTTTGTAATCTGCAAAATGATAATAAGTGCCTGCTTTTCAAAGTCAACATATATTGTGGGAAAAAAGTATGCACAGATTGATTATTCCCTCGGCCACCAGAGGCAGCACAGGTAGCAGTGTTTACTGGTATGGACTCAACAGTCACACAGCCCGGGAGGAAATCACATTCTACCACTTATTATCTTTGTGGCCTTGGGCAAATTGTTTAACCTCTCTGTGTTTCAGTTTCCTAAGCAATAAAAGGATATAATAAATATAACTACATTAAAGATTAAATGAGCTAACACAGGGAAAATAAGCTGTGTGGTACCTAGCACATATAGCGTTCTCAAACAGGAATAACCATCTTCCTCAATATCACCATTGTCATCTTTACAGAGCTTTTAAAATACCCCGGAGTAGTCAACCATGAGATGGATGTGCTGCTTTGTACACAGGCTGTGCTCCAGCACCCACTGCCTCCCTTTCATCAAAACAGTTATCTCAGAGGGATGGGGAAGGGGTAAAGTAGGAGTTTGAGATTAGCAGATACAAACTACTACATATCAAATAGATAAACAACAAAGTCCTACTGTATAGCACAGAGAACTATATTCAATAGACTGTAATAAACCATAACGGAAGAGAATGTGAAAAGAATATGTGTATATATATATATATATATATATATATATATATATATATAACTGGATCACTTTGCTGTACACCAGAAACTAACACAACATTGTAAATCAACTATACTTCAATTAAAAAAAAATTATCTCAGGAATTCCCTGGAGGTCCAGTGGTTAGGACTTCACCCTTCCACTGCAGCGGGCATGGGTTCGATCTCTGATCAGGGAACTAAGATCCCACAAGCTGTGCAGGGCAGCCAAAAAAAAATTATCTCTACCTCCCCCCACAATTCTTGTATTTTCAGCTACTTCCCTTAGTAGATACAACATCATGCTCACCTGCATGAAAAATGCACTAAGTATCTCCCATCCTTTAAAAGACCCTCCTCACCACCATATGTTCTCTTCATCCATAGCCTTCTCTTTCCCCCTTCACAACCAACCATCTTCAGAGTACCCTATACTTACCTCCACTTTCTTATCTCCAAAGCCTCTAGCTTTGAGATTCCTTTACAGATTCTCACTGATCTCCAGGTGCCCAGCCTTACCCCCTCAAATCCTTTCTCCACAAAGTAGCCAGAGCAATCCTTCTGAAATTAAGTCTGATTTGTTCAACTGCCCTCCTAAAGCCCTCTGCAGTGGGTTGAATTATGGCCCCCAAAAGAGATATCCACCCTGAATCTCAGAATGTGACCTTATTTAAAAGTCTTTGCAATGTAATTAGGGTAGGATCTTCAGATGAAATTTTCCAGGATTAGGGTGGGCCTTAAATTCAATGAAAAGTATCCCTAAAAGACACTGAAAGGGAGAAGACACAGAGAGAAGAAAACCATGTGAAGACGGGAGCACAGACTGGAGTTGTGAAGCCACCAACTGAGGAATGTCAAGGGTTGCCAGCAGCCACCAGGAGCCAGGAGAAGGCCCTGGAAGAGATTCTCCCTCAGAGAATCCAGAGGAACCAACCCTGCCAACACCTTGATTTTGGACTTCTGGTCTCCAAAACTGTGAGAGAATATATTTGTTGTCTTAAGCTGTCACGGGTGTGGTAATTTGTCATGGTAACCCTAGGAAACTAATTTACCCTCCAATGGCTTCCCATCACCCATAGGGCAAAACTTGAATTCCTTAACTTGGTTTACAAGGCCTTTTATGACCTAGCTGCTGATTCCAGTCTTTATCACTCATCACTCCCCAGCATCAAACTCTTTGTCACCAATATATTCGTCTATTTCTGGTTCCCCAAACACAGCTTACCTCCAGACCTTTGGAGAAGCTATTTCAAACCCATGGTACAACTGTCACCCTCTACTGTCTAACTCTGATACTATACTTGCTCTGAAAGCCTTTCTTGTTCTTCTTGACCAGAGTGGATGCTTCTACTATGTGTTCCCATCCACTGAGACCTCAAAAGCTTTTTCAAGAGTTTTCAAATGTTAAATTTTCAACTGCATATGAACATGGACTTTGCCTGAGTTACCCACTGTACTCTCAGCAGCTAGCATAGGATAGGCACTCAATACATATTTGATGTTTGAATAAATGTTGGACTCTTCTATGCTACAACATGTTGATAAATGAAAACTTCCGGAAAGAAAATATATACCTCAAGCGGGTCAGTAACACTAACAATACAGGATATGATTTATGTTAAGATCTGGGCTTAGGTAAAACAGGGTTCATCTGTCGTCCATAAGCAGAAACATTTGTACCTAATAATGCCATTCATTAAGGAAACTAAATCTTGATTTTTGAATAAGCTATATTTTTCCATTATAAAGCAACATGAGGCTTATTACATAAAATCTGCAAAATACAGAAAAAAATGAAGACAACCACTCAAGACTTTGGGTACTTTCTTCCAGTCATTTTGACTGTTGGGCAAATACTAAATTGTCTGTATTGATTTTACCTTTATTGACTTATAAAATATTTTTATTAAAAAAAAACTTCTATTATTTTTAGAGACTTAAAGAAAAAATAAATAATTCATGGATGTAGTAAAATATTTTGAAAATACTGGAAAATGTTTTTTTAAAAAAAGATCATGTTGAATCTCACCACCTACCACTGTTTTCTCTTACAATTTTTTTCTTAACTATTTTTACCATAATTGAGATACTATCTTACATGCTGATATTAATGCATTTAATATAAAAACATTCACAGATTCCAGATTGAAGACAATATAAAGAGATTCAATATAATCTCCAAAGAGACAAGAAAGAATGGGGGGAAGCCCTTGTGTTGTTCAAAATAACTCTACTTTTTGTAGATGAAAATATTTTTGTTAGTAATAATTCTTGTAGCAGTGACTAAACTATGGGTGGGTATAAAATTCCTAGGTAGGTACCAATATTTTTTTTCCTCAAAATTGCCTAGACATCACTCCATTACCTTCTAATCTTTAATGTTTCATGAATGAGTGTGATGCTGCGGTTTACTTTTTGTTATTGTATGGGCAACAGAATTTTTTGGTCTAGAATTTCTCCTTTTAAAACAAAAAAATGGACAGAATGTGCCATTTTCGGGGATCTTTTGTTGATTTTTTCCTGGAACCTAGTCTTTTCACCAACATATCCATGGATTTTTTAAAGCTTGGAACAATTTTCTTCGATTATGTCTTCAGTAATTTCTTCTGTGCCAACTGTTCTTGTTTCTTTCTTAAACTGGGGTACTATTTCTTCAGTTACCAATTTTTAGGTTTTTTTCTTCTGCATTCTAGCAGATCTTCTTAAATATGGCCTACACTTTTCACTCAACTAAATAAGTGAAAGTGTGTTGTTAGCTACTACACCCATTGTCACAACTGTAAACTGAATATCTAAGTCAGTGGCAGACAGTGGGGGAAGATAATGTCTTTTGAGTTGGATGGTGGAGAACACTAGGAATAAGTACAAATGTAGCTAAAGCCGAGAGAAGACTTAGTTCAGCAAGTGTGGTTATTTCATCAGAGTTCATGTTCCTCTCAGAATGTATCAATTCTAATTTCATCTTTTTCTATGTATTTATGGGTACTTAGCTGGAAGTCTGAAGAGGTGCGTGAGAGGCTGCTAGCCAAATGCTACGTTAAACTATAGGTTAGCGTATGTACTTTCTACATGAGTAGAGTATCACAGAAATGACTTAGAAGTTGGCAGTGACCCCAGATTTGTAAGAATTGCTTAACCAGGGTTGCACACAAACTGTCCTCTTTAAAAATGGTTTAAAATTACAAACATGACCTAGCAATCCCATGTCTAAGTATATATCCAAGAGAACTGAAAATATAATATACATTCACACAAGAACCTGTGCATGAATGTTCAGAACATTACTCATAATAGCCAAAAAGTAGAAATAGCCCAGATGTCCATCAACTGATAAATGGATAAACAGAATGCGGTATATCCATACAATGGAATATTACTCCACAGAAAGAAAAATGAAGTACTGATACATGCTATAATACGGATGAAAATTAAAAACATCATGCTAAGTGAAAAAGGTCAGACACAAAAGGCCACATATTGAGTGATCCCACTTATATGAAATGTCCAATAGGCAAATCCACAGAGACAGAAGGTATATTAATTGTTCCCAGAAGCTGGGGTGTGGGCTGGGGGCTGAGGAGTGACTGCAAATGGGTATGGGTGGTTTGTTTTTTTTCTGAGGTAATAAAATTATTCTGGAATGAGATGGTGATGATGCTTGTGCAATTCTCTGAATATACTAAAAACCAGTGACTTACACACTTTAAGAGGTGTGAATTTTATGGAATATAAATTTCATCTCAAAAAGATGCTTAAATTCTAAACAGCTTTCAGTAAAGACTGGAAAGAAATATGAGAAAAATTATAATAGTTTTCTTAGATTTGGTTTGGAAGTGATTTTCTTCATGTTTAAATATTCTGTAATTTTATTACTCAATATTTAGAATTAAAAATAAAGTTTAAATATTGTAAATTATGAGACTTGTCATCGGCACAGCTCTAGCATCTATGTGTAACACTGAACACAGCACGCCAACAGTACTATCAGTCAAAGCCAAAGAGGGTATGATGCTGCTACATTTGAGTCTAAATAAAATTAGAGACTTTGGCAGGGAAGCTTAAAGTCATCTTGCATCCCATATATACAAATGCTATGGTGAAGAACAAGCATTACTTGTATCATCTGCCATAGATGACAAGGGCACATATGTCAAGAAACTTCACGGCCATCTGCAGAGTAACTCATCTAATTATTCCAGTAATTACTAAATTGGAAATCAGATGGCTGTGAAGCTCGGTCACATAGTTCATATTGACGCTTTCAAACTTCTTCAAAGTTAAATATACCTCTCACGTTCCACTGGAGAGCCCCATCTGTTGGTTTGCAAGCAACGGCTCAAGAGCATGCAATGACATAAACAGAGAGGCCTCTGCATGTCACACAGTCATTAGATGTTTGTAATTTCATTCCACGGTTGTTGAAGAGGTTAAAAAAAAAAGCTAGCCAATTGTAGCCATCTGACTCATGAGTACTAGAAATAAGATAAGAGGGAGCCGAAACTATACTTACCAAAATGATGAGGGGAAATCAGAATTAACTGAGCAATGACAATAGAAATCATTAAAGAGTGAAGTTACAATTTCTCAGGAACTTTCTTGACACCACTCTGAGGATTGTGAGGAATCTCATTAAAAACATGAGGAAAGCCTGAAGTAAATCTAAAACTCTACTCACCTATATACCTCTACCATCCTTGAGTAGCCATCAACCTGAGAGTCCTGTTTTCCATGACATAGTTTCAATTTCATTCGTCCCTTTAAAAAGCAGCATGACTTTGTAATTGTTTCTATGAGGTTCTCAAGCGTGGTCATGCAGCACAAGTCCCTGACTTGAGCCTAAGTTTGTTCACCTTAAAATTCCAGGGTTGATCTAAGGCTCAAGCACAGTGGCTACATACAGCAGTACTGTATTACAAACCTCAAAGCTGCTAACAGACTAGATCTTAATTGTTCCCCCCACACAAAAACAAGTTATGTGACATAAATCATGTGACAAAAAATCAATTATGTGGACTTCCCTGGTGGCGCAGTGGTTAACAATCCACCTGCCAGTGCAGGGGACATGGGTTTGATCCCTGGTCCGGGAAGATCCCACATGCCACGGAGCAACTAAGGCCGTGCGCCACAACTACTGAGCCTGCGATCTAGAACCCACAAATCACAACTACTGGGCCCACATGCCACAACTACTGAAGCCCGCACACCTAGAGCCCATGCTCTGCAAAAGAAACCACCGCAATGAGAAGCCCACGCACCACAATGAAGAGTAAGTAGCCCCTGCTCGCCACAACTAGAGAAAAGCCTGCGTGCAGCAACGAAGACCCGACGCAGCCAAAAATAAATAAATAAACAAACTTATTTTTTTAAAAAATCAGTTATGTGACAGGACAAAGGTGTTAGCTAATGCTACAATGGTATACACATTACAATATATAAATTATCAAATCAACACGTTGTACACCTTAAATTAGCACAACATAATATGTCAATTGTATCTCAGTAAAAATACATTTTAAAAAAGAATTTAGGATTGCCTGGGTATGTCTACATCCTCCTCCAGGGATCCATCAACCTGAGGACCCAAGGAGCCTCCCAGGATGGTCAGAGCTGAGTTGACCTGAGTGCAGCATGGGCATCCACCCCTCAGGTTGACCCAAGCCCAGACTCCTTTGGTCCCAGGGCAAGCAGGTGATGTAAAAGCTATAGCATTAGATATCAGCAGCTTCTGCAAAACAAGGAGATGTTTTCAAAGGCAAAGGTGGCACAATAAGAGTTGAGGCCCTTGACCTACAGTTTATGTTCAGACTTTCTTTGCAAAAAGAACAGAAGGTAAGAAATGAGAAACTTTTAAGAGTTGAACACCAATGTGCCAACTCCATATAGAGCATAGAGCTACTTCAGTGCACAAATTCAAAACAACTGTACAAAGAATTGGACTCATTTATACCATTAGCTGTGTTTTTACAACCACCTACAAAATTACATGTCATTTAAAAAATTAGTACAGAACAAATTAAACTGAGTATTTTAATTTCCCTTTTTTCTTACAGTGATGCTTCTGGAACCAAAACATAAATAAAAGAACAAAGCCTTAAACACTTAGCAGCATATTATTGTGCCAGTGTACTAAATTTAGGGCTAGTTAGGCATTATAACCTCAACAGCCAACACGGATAGTCAACCATTTCTCTAAATATTTCTAGGACTTCAAAATATAAAATAGTATATATATACACATATATATATATATATATGTGTATATATATATATATATATATATATATATATATATGAAAATGGGTAGTGCTACTTAAATTTTCTTCCTGGTAATAGCTAACAAGGGTATGTTAACTACATATTCAAATAAATTATTTGGAAGGAAAAAGCAGACCTTTCAAAAAATAGGAAAAAAAAATTGGCTTAATGAAACCTAAATGAGATTTTAACATGTTCCAAAATAAAACATAGCAACATATGGAGTCACTAGCAACCAATCATTCCGCAAACACTTGAGAACACAGCATTTCGGGGGTATACATGGGATGCTATCTTTAATACAGTAATATATGTGTGTTTAAATATGTCCACCTTCTCCTGAGAATTAAGTAACCTAACTTGTCTGCTTTACATGTTTAAAGTGTATATCACCCCTTAGCACGAACATGAACACACACATGCACGCGCACACACATTTCTAGAAGCCAAGAATTGTCAGCAAGCTTGCTCTCCTTTTCCTTAATACTCAGGTGGTGAGCTCAGAAGCAGCATTTAATGATGAAAATGCCTGAAACACACCAGTAGGTCAATGGAGGGAATCTCTGAGTCTTTGTTCACTTGTCTGAGTTTCCTGAACACTTCAGCTCTTCTCCACCATCCCCAACCTCTCCATTTTCCTACATCTTCCCAGATGGGGAAGAGGATAGAAAAAGAAGCAAAAGGAATGATGTGGCATTGATGGTTTATAAGGCAACAGTCAACATTTTTGGATTGTTGGATTTTTAATGGCATGTTTATGTTGCTGAATTTAAATGAGCGATATATGGGCCTTGTACAATTTCTATGTCATTTGCCAAAAAATTAATCAGTTAGCATGAATATCATTCATTATAACTTGAACATCACTGAACTTAACTATATGATCAAATTATGAACATGTGCCCAACAAAAGCATGCCATGCAGAAACATCAGGGAGCATACATTTATAAGATTTTGGTGCAATGGTTGTTGAATCAATGTGGCAATTTACCTTTCAAGTAAAAAGAATATTTTTATAAATGAGAGAAACTGAGAGACAAGTCTACTTCAGACAGACAAAATGTCTCAGTAGAAAGATATCCAAATTTCTCCAACTCTCCAAAACAAATGCATTTGGAGAGCATCTGGAGTGAAATATAATTTTGATTTGTTTATAACTTATTTATTTTTCAACTTGCAGAACTGCCCACACAGTGAGACTGAAATTTTCACAGAACTGTTTTTCACTAATCCAAAATCCTCAAAAAAAAGTTTTTTCTTGCAGTCTAAAACAATTAAATATTTTTAAAAGATTATTATAAAGACTCTTCAAATTTACATTTTGACCCTAAAAAGTAGTATGTAGATCTTTGTGCTCAAGGACTAAGCAGCATATGGGACATCTAGAAACAGGAAGATTTAAGGGCCATTTAAAGCCCCAATTTCTCAGACAATATAAGTATTTTCTTGTGTTCAGAAAGTTACGCATCCACAGAGATACAAGTTCACCCTGTTACCAAGAATTTGTTGGGAACACTCAAAATCTACTGACATTTCAGCTAAGAGCATAATGTACAGATAGCCCTAACAGTAAAATCTATTATCTATCTTTGTGCCCCTTTCTAAAGTTCAGACCACAGGACAACCATTTAGGTAACAACAATTGAACAAAATTATCATTGTATTCAAATAAAATAGGCATCTTTTACTTATTCTAGTTCCTTAGGAGAAGTTAAGAAGCCGCCCTGGAATTAATTTCTGAATAAAATCCCCTTCCAAAACAGATGGGATTCTAATCAATTCTCAGATTTCTCTACTAGAAGTATTTACTGGTTCTTTTTAATTTAAAAAAAAAAACACCACCCTAAATTGTCTGTTTTACTGTCTGTGCTAATTTCATTTCATTATACCTTTGGAGTAAGCTGTTATTTTCCCACTGGTTCCCATGGCATTCTTCATTATCAGCTGCTAATTGTCTAGCATTCACATAGGACTGTGAACCAAGTAGGCTGCTGCGTTGGCTGAAGTTCTAGGGGAAACTGAACAGCAGTAGAATTATGCATTGTTATTATTGTGACACATTAGAAAGTTTCCACCCACTTACATGCCCACATCACTCTGCTGTACAGCATCCGTAACCAGAGGGGCTGTGCACTGGGGCTAGGGGGCCATCTGCACTAGGTATCCACTTGTTGATTAGCATCACACATTAAGGGAAGACTACACAGGGCCAAACTGTTGCAGCCATGACAGCCAGAGGTCTGGCTCCATATGGCAGGAGTGAATATTGATCTTAAAACACAGTTATGACAGGTCCGTCTAAGGTTTTTTTTTTAAACTCCCAGCCTTTAGCACAAGTACCTGACTCGGCCCAATAACTCCCTCAAACTTCTCCCCATTTATCTGTCCAGAATCAAGGCCAATTTAGAGATTTAAACATTTTTGAAAGCTGCAAAGAGATTGGAGACTTTTAAGTTGGTTTTGAGATGTACTGCTCCTTGAAATCATTCCTAACGGAGACTTGGATATCTGGAGCTAATTACATTTGACCTTATAAATTCAAAATGTGCCAAACAAAAGCTATTTAGAAGAGCCAAAACAACATGCAACGTTTTACGCATTTAGGTCAAGAGGGAGTTGTGAAAGTCTCTTAATTAGCAAAGCAAACAAGAACTATTAGAGTGGGACTTGGAGGCACAGAGCGTGGTGTTTTTATTCACATGCTTTGTGGGCAGCCTGTTGCAAAGTCTGGTGAAACAAAGCTCTGATTTCAGAGCATGCTATGTGATCACTTTTACAAGAAATCTGTGCTCTTGAGACACCTGTGCCTCCTTCAGGTGGATCATTTCAGGGTTCAGAGCTACTCTCACCAGGTGAGCGTCACAGGGAACTAAATTTCCTTCCTGGGTTCAACAGGATCGTCTGAATGCTGTAAAACACGGCAGAGGTAGGATGATGGCTTCAAGCTGAGGCTCACTTACTGGTGCATCCTGGTGAGGCCACCACAGTCCTAATACTATTTCAGGGCTTTTATGTTTAAGAATATGATATTCAAAGTTTACTTAGAGATGCTCAGACTCTTGAGGACTAGTTCGCTCTAATTAAACCAGCCAGAAGCTGAAAGGCAGAGAGGCAGAGGAGATGCAAAAACAGCACTTGGCCCTGAGTTAGGAAGTTCAGGTCCAGCACTGTATTACTTAACTCTACAACCCAGGGTGATGTGAGGTCCTGAGGGCAGGGCTGTGTCTTGACTGTGTGACGTCTATGTGCTATTACAACAATAATATATGTGATAAATTGGGACACCAACTTTTATATTGTAATGGTTATTCCTGGTCCAGGAACTAGAAACACTCTTGTATCCAGAGAACTACAACCAACCTCATACCTGGGGATGGCTCCATTTGAGATGAAATTACAGTTCCCAAGGTTGCCTGGTAAGCAATGAATAAAAGCAAGAAAAATTGGGTCTTCTTGAGGCCTGTTTCCACCCATCTACAGGGTACATGATTCAACAATCTTCTTTCAAACACTCTCTCGCTCAGATCCCAGAATAGCCAGTTAAAATCAGAACACCTGGGACTTCCCTGGTGGTGCAGTGGTTGGGAATCCACCTGTCAATGCGGGGGACACGGGTTCGAGCCCTGGTCTGGGAGGATCCCACATGCCACAGAGCAACTAAGGCCGTGGGCCACAGCTGCTGAGCCTGCGCTCTGGAGCCCGCGAGCCACGGCTGTTGAGCCCACGAGCCACAACTACTGAGGCCCATGCGCCTGGAGCCCATGCTCCACAACAAGAGAAGCTACCGCAATGAGAAGCCCGCGCACTGCAACGAACAGGGGCCCCCCACTCGCCTCAACTAGAGAAAGCCCGCGTGCAGCAATGAAGACCCAACACAGCCAAAGATAAATAAATAAATTCATTTTAAAAATAAGTAAATAAAAATAAAATGAAATCAGAACACCTAACCCTCTGGTCACAGCGAGAACCCATATCACACACCATTCTTCTTCAACTTTTCTTTCTATATGCCGAAAACATCGCCAGAATCTTATTTAGGGTTCTCTTCCTATACTCCAACCACTCTCTCAAAGCTCCTCTTCTCTGCTCACCTCTCAGAGTTTTTATATTCTTAAAGATTTTGTGTTTGTGTCCCATTCCCACTTTAAAAAGAATTCCTTCAGATTTTTTATGTATTCTCATGGCTTCAGCCATCACTGAGGGCTACCAAGTACGTGTGTCTACAAGCCAAAACTCTCATCAGAAACGTGTCTCTACCAGGATGTCCTGCAGGCATTCCCAAGGTTATCAAGCTTAGGACTCAAACTCATTATCCTCTTCCAAAGTCCTCTGAAACCTCCAAAACTCTGCCATTCCATCCCTAGCGCAGTGCTTTAGTCAGACCCTTACCATTCTGAGACCAGTTGCTACACAAGCCTCGAAACTGATGTTGTCTTCCATCTCCTTTCCCTATTACTTCTATTTTAGATTTTTTTAAAAGTCTAGTTCAAGTTTTCAACGGTTTAATTTCTTTAAAATATGATCTGGGTCTCTGGTGGAGAGGAATTACCTGGGCTATGCTACTTTAATGAACTTAGAGGATAGCGAGGTTCAGATAGAGATCATTTCAGGAACATGGTTGAACGTTGACTATCCCTACACACACACTTATGTTGGATACTGCCAATCCCCCACGACTCCAAGCCATCCCACCCCCCCCCCCCCCCCGCCTAATTAGGTTAGCCATATAACCACAGACCCAAAGTCATGCATAAAAGCTACTAGGATTCTCCACTGCCTAAAGATGAAAGCTCAAACTAGTACCGTAACATTTGAGACCCTTTCCAAACCAGCCCAAACCACCTTTCCACCCCTGATCACCAAGCATACCTCCCAGGTCCTCTGTGCTCAGCTTTACTAGATACTTACTGTTTCCAAAACATGCCATGGACTTTCAAACCTCTGTGTATTTCCTCATAGGAACCCCTCTCGCTGGGGTGACCTTTTCCAACAGGCGAAGTCCTCCTCACCCTCTAAGAACCCATGGAAAGCCAAGCCCTGTACAAAGCTTATCCCCGTCCCACCAAGCAGCATATATGACCATGCCATTTGCACAGTGCTTGTATCTTCACACTTAACTTGGGACGTTGCATTACTGTTAGTTTAATCCAGCTGTAATCCCCACTAGACTGTAAATTTGCTGAAACCAGAGATGGTGTGTTCTTACTCATCTTTAGAGTCCTGATGCCGTGCTCATAACAGATCCATAATGCATGTTAGTTTAATAAAATTAAAATCATAACCTCCAAGATGATATTTTATTTTAAATGAGTTTACTGATGGAGTTATTGCATTGTAACCATCACTGAATTAGAGTATGGAATGAAAGAAGTCTCAGGAAGGCTCCTTACAAAAACGAATCCCACGTATGATTTGCCCCTGTTGTCTTCAACAAGCATATGGTTCTGCCGCTCCTGCCTTACGGTTTAGGTCCATTAAGGTTTCAGGGCCTTCAGTCAACTATCAAAAATGGGGGCTGGGGGCTTCCCTGGTGGCGCAGTGGTTGAGAGTCCGCCTGCCGATGCAGGGGACACGGGTTCGTGCCCCGGTCCGGGAAGATACCACATGCCACGGAGTGGCTGGGCCCGTAAGCCATGGTCGCTGAGCCTGCGCGTCCAGAGCCTGTGCTCCGCAACGGGAGGGGCCACAACAGTGAGAGGCCCGCGTACCGCAAAAGAAAAAAAAAAAGTGTGGGCTGGGAAAACTATTATCCTAAAACTGTTAATTTAGAAGGAACCCTAGAGGACATTGATTCAACCCTCTTTACAAAAATAAAGACTGAAAGCCAAAGAGGCCAAGAGACCTACCCCAAATGCCCATCATTATGGTGGCAGAGCTGAGACCAGAGCCCAGGTTTCCCCATGCATTCTGACAACGCTGCTTTCACCACTCTCTGCTGCTTCTCCCTGAAATCCTCTCACAGAAGCACAGCATCTTTGGAATAGAGTTCTTCTCTTCACCAAGAACTTCCGGCATCTCACTAAATGAAGCAATCTAGTATATCCTCTCCTGATTGAGAGCCATCAGCATCTACTTGAACACTTCTAGAGGCCGGGAGCTCACCACTCTGCCAAGCAACCCATTCCTTCCCGGTCCCTATCTTCTGGGTATACATTCTTCTTCACAGAGGATGTCAGTCTCAACCCTGCCAATAGCTGAAGACAACAATTATGGCTCCCCGATTTCTTCTCTCACCTAAAGAACTGTAGCCTTCAACTATCCCCGACATATGGTTGTGACTCCACAATTTTACTGGTTGCCCTTCTCTGTCCCATAGAATATGACCTAGCCCTAAGCAGCTTTTGTCTTTGAAAAGAGAATAGAAATAAAGCCTTTGGAAAAAATGTCTTTCAATGCCTTTGTAATTTTTCACGCAAAATTGCCATTTCTATCAGCTCTATAGGATGTCCAAACAGTAATATGCAGGACCCATCAACAGAAAACATTACCGGAGAATGTTCTGTTTCTAAACCAGTTTACATTTGGTACAGACCTAAGGAGCTGAAACTACACGCATTATGCAAGTACCTAAGAAAAATTTTAGGGCCACAACGTGAGCAAATCAAACTAAAACTTTTCAGAATGAATTAAAACATCTCAAAACATTCTCTCCTATTTTTTCTCCTTTCAACTCCCATCCCAAGTTCTGAAAGCATTCATTATCAATTCAAAACCAAAAATATTCTGTACATATCTTTGATAAGATCACAACCATCTAAACTCCTGCAGAAATTGTTTCAGAATCCCACTGTGAGTAGAAAAACAGAAGAAATTTCTCTCTTGGCTTATCTAACATCTCTTCCAGTTAAACTTTCATTATTTAAACCTTGTGGAGTCCCATTTTGATAACATCACTGATATCTCCATTGAAGAGAAAAAAGACTGAATACAGCCTGTTCTTCCACATGGAAAACCACTGAGATTATTCCTTCAATAATTCAAGTGTTTATTGAGCACCCACTCATGACTGGACTTGATTCCTAACTCTGTGAAGTTTAATAAAGATTTTCAAGGAAGGCTTCATAGATGGAAAATTTATTCTACACAAAACAAGACTTAAAGAAGGGGATTTAAGGGTCAGTTGTTGTAAAATAAGGAAATTGTTAAAGGAGGTTGATTGACTTAGCAAGAAAGACTCCAACAATATTTTTTGAATTTTTTTAATTTAATTTTATTTTTTTATACAGCAGGTCCTTATTAGTCATCAATTTTTACACACATCAGTGTATACATGTCAATCCCAATCTCCCAATTCATCCCACCACCACCAGCACCACCCCCACTTTCCCCCCTTGGTGTTCAAATATTTGTTCTCTACATCTGTGTCTCTATTTCTGCCTTGCAAACCAGTTCACCTGTACCATTTTTCTAGATTCCACATATATGCGTTAATATATGATATTTTTCTCTGTCTGACTTACTTCACTCTGTATGACAGTCTCTAGGTCCATCTACGTCTCTACAGATGACCCAATTTCGTTCCTTTTTATGGCTGAGTAATATTCCATTGTATATACATACTGCATCTTTTTTTTTTTTTAACACCTTTATTGGAGTATAATTGCTTTACAATGGTGTGTTAGTTTCTGCTTTATAACAAAGTGAATCAGCAATACATATACATATATCCCCATATCTCTTCCTTCTTGCATCTCCCGCCCTCCCACCCTCCCTATCCCACCCCTCTAGGTGGTCACAGAGCACCGAGCTGATCTCCCTGTGCTACGCGGCTGCTTCCCACTAGCTATGGGTTTTACTTTTGGTAGTGTACATATGTCCATGCCACTCTCTCACTTTGTCCCAGCTTACCCATCCCCCTCCCCGTGTCCTCAAGTCCATTCTCTAGTAGGTCTATGTCTTTATTCCCATTCTGCCCCTAGGTTCTTCATGACCATTTTCTTTTTTTTAGATTCCATATATATGTGTTAGCATACGGTATCTGTTCTTCTCTTTCTGACTTACTTCACTCTGTATGACAGACTCGAGGTCCATCCACCTCACTACAAATAACTCAATTTCGTTTCTTTTTATGGCTGAGTAATATTCCATTGTATATATGTACCACATCTTCTTTATCCATTTTTCTGTCGATGGGCACTTAGGTTGCTTCCATGACCTGGCTATTGTAAATACTGCTGCAATGAACATTTTTGTACATGACTCTTTTTGAATTATGGTTTTCTCAGGATATATGCCCACTAGTGGGATTGCTGGGTCATATGGTAATTCTATTTTTAGTTTTGTAAGGAACCTCCATACTGTTCTCCATAGCGGCTGTATCAATTTACATTCCCACCAACAGTGCAAGAGGGTTCCCTTTCCTCCACATCCTCTCCAGCATTTGTCCAACAACTTAACTTTAAAACATCCCATAATCCACGTCTGTAAGCAATGCCTTATCTTATTAATAGGTCTAAAATAAAAACAAGACCAATATCGGAAACTTGTAATTTATATAATATACCTTGTCAAACTGTAGGAAGGTAGTCTAGTCTGCCAATTTTATGAACGTCTTTAAATACTGATAAACAAATAAGCTTGACTGATAAGTAATATTTTTGTATATATGGCTGAAGAAGCCTTGCCTGGCAAAGGCAAAGAACCTCTTCTGCCTTTGGGTGAATTTCATCTGGCTCCAGATATTTTCTGAAATGCTTGCTGACTTGTCTTTAGATACCATCTTTAAGATAAATCATTGTTGATTGTCCACAAACTGGAAATTAAGGGCCTGCCCCACAGTTCATTGAGGCAGAAAGATGAGAACTTGCTGAAAGAGGCACATTTGCAGCCTGGGTGATGGGATCCATCCATCTAGGGAAAGTACAGTTTTAATCACTCTGGTATCCTGCCTCATCAGGGCCTTTTTGAGGCCAGTGTCCAAAAGACACTGTCAGTAGGGGTTCAGGCGACTGTGAGGAAAGCAGTTCTAGCCTGAAGTCCAGAGTGGAACAAGAATTTACAAGTGAGGACATGAGGACCTGGGGCCTCAGCCTGAGCCAGCTGATGGAAACAGAGAACACGAGAAATAAAAGGGATGCCCCTCAGAGGCTGAGAAAAAGAGGTAAAAAAAAATTTTTTTAAATAAAATCAGTGCCAACCCCGTAAGGAGGACAATAATGAAAACTATGTAGCTGTTAACTTAGTGCATCTCTTTATTCTACATATTCTGTTCATTTTCAAAGATGCCCTCCCAACATGATAAAAATTATCATGCATATAAACAGATGACAGCAAAAAAAAAATTGGTAAGAAACTAGCATTGCTGGAGAATTTAAAGGAAAAAAAAAAAGGAGAAAGACTGCTAATCCTAAAATTGGGAATTGAAAATCCCCCAAAGATGACATCAGCCTAAATCATCCTAGAAAAGGATGACAGAAAGCTAGCTCAGGGAACTTTCTGTTTGGGGATGGCCCGTTTTACCACGGGGATAGAGAAGAGCGGGCCTGGGGCAGGGGGGCAGGGATATACTGCTCCTCTCCCTCTTCCTCCTCGGGTGCTGTTAGGGACTCAGTTGTGTCCCTCCACAAATTCATATGTTGAGTCCTAACCCCTGGTACCTCAGAATGTGACCGTATTTGGAGGTTAGGTCTTTAAGGAGGTGATCAGTCTTTCGGGTGGGCCCTAATCAGATAGGACTGTTGCCTTTGTAAGTGGAGAAAACATAGACACAGGCACGGGTGGGCACAAAGAAAAGACCACGTGAAGGCAAAGGGGGAATATAGCCAACCGGAAGCCAAGAAGAGAGGCCTCAGCATGAAATCAACCCTGCCGACACCTTGATCTTGGACATCAGCCTCCAGAGCTATGAGAAAATACACTTCTGTTGTTTAAGCCACCCAGTTTGTGGTATTTGTTACGGCAGCCCAAACACATTAATACAGGTGCCTTCCCTTGAACTAAAAGTGTACATCAGAGAATGATTAGCTGTCTCACTGAATAAGCATGTATGTTTCCTGCCCCTAAAAGAGACCAAAAATCACTTCCTTAGGGGGGATTATGTACCTCGTGAGGACAAAGGAGAAAACGATTAAGGTCCCTCTAGACTTCTGCAGCTAATTTTCCAAGCACCGCAACCCCTCAGTTCGTGTCCTTTTTGTACCCATTCTGAATGACAACAAAGTCTCTGTAGATTCTCTGTTTCTGTGCTCTCAGTCCCCTAAATTCATCCTCCTTAGCACTCCACCAAATTCATCTTCACCAAGTACTGTTTTACTCTCCCTCGGCTGGTGGTAATGGTTTCTCATGAGCTATAAGATACAGCCCAAATTCCTTTATTTGCCTCATAAGGCTATAAAGGGTCGAACCCCTAGCAATCTCCCCAAGGAGGGTAATAAAACCAATGTAGCAAGGTTGTCTGGGGGGACCTAAGCGCAGAACTGGCCCATGCTAAGAGCATGAGGAATGCTAGTTTCTCCGCCACGTTACACTTCATTGGAAAAGTGCTGGGCCTGTAAATTTAGGACCTTCTTCTGGATGAGTAACCTATGGACTCTAAATCAACAGCCTTAGAGAGATGTTTCTGATAATAATTGTGTTTAGTTTGTTTTTGATCTTTCTGTGCATTGTGGCAGGCACATAGGAGGTGCTTTCTAAATACAAATTCTTTTTTTTTTTTTTTTTTTGCGGTACGTGGGCCTCTCACCGTTGTGGCCTCTCCCGTTGCGGAGCACAGGCTCTGGACGCGCAGGCTCAGCGGCCGTGGCTCAGGGGCCCAGCCGCTCCGCGGCACGTGGGATCCTCCCAGACCAGGGCACGAACCTGCGTCCCCTGCATCGGCAGGCGGACTCTCAACCACTGCGCCACCAGGGAAGCCCCTACAAATTCTTTTGAATGACTTTTTAAAACCACTCAACAAGGACATAGGAAAATCAATGTCATCGGGATTTTTAGTATTACGCTTTTCATGATCATCAGGGTTTTAATAAACTGAGCAAAGGGCACAAATACTCTGGTCCTTTGACCAGGGCTTGGACATATTCTAGCTGAGAGAGTCTTAACTATATTGATTTAATGGAATTTGAGTTGTACAGGAACATTTTAGTTATCAGAATCTTCTTTAGAAAGAGCCTTTGAGGTCTGAGGTAAGTTTACATATTATTATATGAATCACCATTTGCTTTAAGAGCTCATCTAAATCCCATCTGTTTGATTGGAAAAGGGAACTCGGAATGAATCCATCTAATTTTCAGTTTTCTTCCTTGGAGAGAATCGTGATTGAAAGTTAGAGGAGGGTTATATGCTGCCTTTTTTTTTTGATGGTTTCTAGAGGAAGTTTTAGGGTTTCCATAGTAATGCATAAGGAGTCACTATTTTCTGCTACAATTTCCCAGCAAAGAGAAGAGCACTGGTAACTATGGTTTAGTATAAATGAAAAAGTCGAGAGTAGATCATTCTAAATTTGTTCTGGCTGTTGGGGGATGGGTGGGACGGAGCACTGTACTATCAACTGAAGGTGCCTGACTCCCAGCTCCGCAAGGCAAATGATGCATTTACTGAACTTCCAGTGGCAATGTCAAAGATATCCGAGGCATTCTGACCAGGTGTGAGACAGGTAGGGGTCCCCACATGTTGCCCCTGAAATTCACAAGACAGTTTGCATTTAAGGAAACACTGATGTTGCTACACCCCCATCTTCTCCCTTTCCTTTCTCTTTCCCTATCATTTTTCTCTTTTCTTTTCCCTCACTCCTTTGGCCTTCCCCTCTGCTCTTTGCTCCACCCCCTCCCCTTCTCTGGTCCTGTCTGCTCTTACAGCTGTGTTCTCAGCTGTTCTGGAGGCAGAGGAGAGTGGTACAGGATGCTGGTTGAGGCACGCCCTCCCTCCGGGAGCGAGTCACATTCCTGGGCACTGTCATTGGCATCTTTTCATCACTGCTGGGGCTGTGATGTTCCCTTCTGCTGGGCCTGGCATGTTCCCTTCCTTGTAACAATTCAGCCTGTTTTCAGGTTTTTAAAAAATAGTATCCCTTTACCTCATGTCACAAGGTGTACCTGCGCATCCTTATTTTGTTAAATCTGAACAAACTGTTCTCATTGGTGAATTTAGAGGAACTAAAAAAGCCGCCCCAGCAGCTGTCCAGTGTAACCGAGGACTTGTCTTGTAGACAACAAAGCCACAGAAAGGATTGTGCCAGGAACGCTGTTATCATGCACCTCAGTGGTGGTCAGGAAGGGACTTCCCAGTGGGTAGTGACGTCTCTGTGATTCCATTTGCAAGAGCTTCAAAGCTTACATTTGCTTTAAACTGATTTTACTTTGAAATGGTACTCCATCGTGATTTTCAAAGTTGGTTATTATTCATAATCTCTGGAGCAAGCACACTGTTAACAGCAACCATACCTAGCAATTTAAAATGTTAAAATGTTTTCAGAGCTAAGTGATTTAGTAAGCTCTAGAAAACTCAAGGTGATCGTTTGCTTTAGCAGAAGACTAACTTCCTTACCTTGCCCATCATGAAGGCAAGTCCCTTGAAAGTGAGATACCCTACATAAGAGCTTCAGATTTAACGTAGCTTTTAAATTTTATTTAACAGTTGTCAGCTCCTACCTACGTGTCACCTCTCTCTGCTCTTTTGGTTAAAATCACTGACGCATTTGCTAACAAAGTCTCTGACGACCTCGAGACCAGTCAAGGTAATTGTCTTGATACACACGGACTTCAGATGGGCAGGAAGCCCTCCCCGCTCCTTTCCGTGCAGTCCTGGGAGGATATTGAGACAGTTTCCAGTGAGAGCAGAATTGCTGACATTGTTGTTTCTATGGCAGACATGAGGGTCCATGTGAGGTACCAGATTCCCCAGATATGATCACTCCAGAATGATGTGTTTTTGGCATTTGTTGGGTCAGAGAACTGGAGGAAAGAAGAAGAATGGGAACTTCTCCCTGCTGTGGCAGCGTGAGGTCCCAGAGAGTGACATGATTGCTTGGAATCCATTCACTCATCCATGCATCCATCCAACATACATTGAAGGATACCCACTTGCAGAGGAAGTAGGGAGGGAAGTATGGCACACAAGTGTCCTGCCTTCAAGGAGCTGGTGGTCCAGTGAGGAATACCCGCTCTTTCACCTGGTGCCTCCTCTGAACTCCCCCTGCCCACACACATACACGCACACACAGTGTTTCAGAGAGGAAACTTTAAGGGAAGAGATCACACACATCTAGGCTATAAGTTTGAATTCTCAATTAATTGTCTAAGGACAAAGAAACTTATATGAAATGAGATGCTGAAATAGGGCAGAGACTCTCACAGGCTCTCTCTTCACATGTTTTCCCCCTTCCCCCCTTCCCTGGAGTTTAGGGAACGTTTCTGTTGCCAAACTCCATGACAGATGTTGTATGAGACTGAAGGTGGGGCGGGGTACAGGAATATTAGACGTTTACCTTCAAGGTCTTCACAGTGCAGAAAAACTAGCTATAAAAAGCTGCCTAGGGGACTTCCCTGGCGGTCCAGTGGTTAAGACTCTGTGCTCCCAATGCAGGGGGCGCGGGTTCAATCCCTGGTCAAGGAACTAAGATCCCACATGCCGCACAGCCAAAAAAAATAATAAATAAATAAATAATTTTTTAAAAACCCTTTTTTAAATTTTTTTAAAAAAGAGTTTTTAAAAAAGCTGCCTAGTTTGCCGGGTATTAAATGTTTAATACCAGGTAAGTGGTGTGGAAATGCTGTAGAGTCCACCTTCCAAGTGGGTTGGAAGGGAGTCATGTAAGAGGGAACTTGGGGTAGCATTTGACTAGGAGGCAGTCTTGGGGAGGGGACTGGATTACGGGACCAGAGGCCTAGAAATGGAGAAGGACCACCCTGTCTTGGGGCAATGAATCGAGGACGCTACTTCTGTCAATCCAGAAGGTTTCCCTTGGGGGCCCAGAGTGATATCAGCTCACTGATATAGATCAGGACACATAGGCTTAGAGAGATGGAGTGACCTGCCTGTTGGTCACAAAGCCCTGGTCAGGCTGGAGAACCAGGCCTAGGCCATCACCAACAATGAGAGTTAGGGTTTTTCTGTAGCAGATGGCAGAATCCAACTCTGGCTAAAAAAGTAAACCCAGAATTTGATGAAAAGATATGCAGAGTTCACAGATTAGAGAGAAAAAAAGAACAAGTAAGACTAGAAAAGAACCCGAATGAGGGCAGTTTGGTCATCTGGATGGGGGGAATGAATGGGAGCACTATCAGGATGACTCAGCTCTGATTATTGCAGGGCGGTGAGTCTCGGCTGAAGGAACACGCAGACCCCCTGCCTGAAGGGGCGGGACTGCCTGATTGACAGTACCCCCCCAACTGCCCACCGTGGGGAGTGCTGGCTCCCCCAGGCAAAATTAGGAGGGAAGAAGAAATGGACGCTGGGCGAGCAAAAATGTTCTTTCTCTAAACAGTATGGAGTCCATTACAACAAAATTGCAGTAATTTCCTCAGGCCACAAAGTTTTAACCTCTTGGAGGTATATGAGAAGTCCATGCTGTTTTTTGCCCACGTCAATACAAACGAATTAAACAGAGCAGAGTCAGCTTCAAACCACTGAGTTTTAGATCTGAAAGGAACCTCAGAGGTCAACTAGAACAATTCTATCACTTTACAAGTAAGGAACCCAAGGACTTGTGCAAGGTTCTACAAGCTAGTTCCTGGCAGAACCAGGAGAACTGAGCCGGCCTCAGTCCCAGGCCAGGCTCTGTCCACTGTGCTGCATCACATGTCATCCCAATAAAGTCTCCACACAGGAAAAGAATTTGGTCATCTCCTTGGCATTACATGTGATGCAGTTTAATGGCTCCTGCAGCTCATTTTACCCACCAGTGTAGTCTCAAACCACACCTTGTCTTCATGAAGTTTCCTTTGCATGAGCATGCCTCAATTCTGGAGCTAACATGGCAGCTTTAGGATGTCAACATTCACAAAGCACTCTATGTTTTCGGTCATTAGAGAGTTTTCCCCAGGCTGATTTACCAGTTAAAAAAAAAAAAAAGAAAACTTAGATGACTAACATTTAATAAACACTTGCTGATTCGCTGCATACTTTCTTTAAGCCATTTACATCCAGGTGCATGAGAATGTAATTCCAGAATTGTTAAAAAAAAAAAAAATAGAAACTCAAAAATAATCTAAATGTCAAAGGGTTGAATCAAACCATACTATATCTATATGATTAAAAAGATTATACAATCATTAAAGTTACAGGCGTGGAAATATCTCATGATACATAGTTGAATGAAAAATTTAGGCAACAAAATTCCATATTTCTACAGAAACAATAGCAATGCACTTATATGAGTGTCTGTATAGATACGCATGTATATATGTATACACAAACACATAGATAAAAATATACATATACGTATGCATGTGCGTGTGTCTGCACATACATACACATATAAAATTTGTACCAAAATGTTGATTGGGGGTATAGGGCAATGAAATACAGGTGATCTTTTTTTCTCCTTAATTTATATTTTTATATCAAAATTTATTTTTTCCTTAAATAGAAAATAAATTTATTTGATAAATTATATTTTGTAGGATTGCTTCAGGCAATCCTAGATGTGCCAGGTAACCTAAGCCTCACTGTGCACAGAAGCCCACCCATACTGAAGAGGCACAAGGCCCCCGGGGTCTGAGGAACTATGTGGACGCTGCACACAGCCCACTGCATTCGCTGGGGAAGGACAACACCCCCAGTGCACGCTCTCCTCAGAGCACAAGCAAGGAAGGGAATGGTGGGACCGCCCACTCTGAAAAGGCTAATTTTGCTTTTCCCAGCACCTCTTCTGTTTCAGAGTCCACAGATGGACCAGAACAGCTCTTGCACCGTTGGACTTTCAAGAGAAAATAACATAACTGCACTCTATATTCCTACGTGGAGGGATGGTGGTGGAGGGGTAGGAAAACAGGATGAAAAAGACAGGTGTGGCGGCTCCAACTGTCAGTGGTTTTCTTTTGTCATTTTAGAGACACTGAGCGATAGCTCTTGCTCCAGATTCAGGTACCTCCTCTCCAAAGCCAGAATCTTGGTGAAAGCAGACAATGAGAAAAGGGCTTTGCGGCTGTCCCCTCACCCTCCCCCAGCTCTCCTCTCTGACAGGCAGCACGGTGATTTAACTGTCAAACACTAGGCAGCACATCTTCTTTCATGAGGCTCCACAGTCCACTCCATAAACCGACAAAGGAATAGAACAAACAAACAAGTGTCTGAAAGCTATTGTGTTGCTATGGCAACTAGCCTGGCTTTTCCAAACTCCCAAGGGAAAAACTCTTCCACCAAAAAAAAAAAAGAGAATAACTAACAACCCTGACATTTTATTAATGCTTCTGTACGTGCCAGATCAATATTTCTAAAGGAGCCACAGCCAAGGCTAACTACCAACCATATCAATGCTGACCTGGGCTAGAGAGTCTAGCACTAGGCCTTTTTGCTGGTGATGCTGAGGGAGCAGAGGTGTCAGGCTGGTCCACTCAGCAGACATTTATGGGACTCACACCCCACAACCTAAGGAGGCTTCTACATTACATAACATGCAGCAGCTACTTACATGAGTCATGAGTAGCTCAACTTCATGAGTAAAGAAGATCTGAAGTAAAGATGGGGGTAAGGCAGAGATCAGGGAGATAAGAGGGTCTGCGTGACCCCGTACCAAGTTTCCTTTACAGATTCCTGAGATCAGAAGCCTATAAACACTGGAGGGGGGCTCTCATTCTGTGCTGGGTTTCTGGTATTTGGTGTGGTGGGAAGAGGAGGCCAACCCACAGACTTTTCTGAGTAGTAACAGTACCAATCCTTTTGGAGGGACGAAAGGAGTATGTCTCAGTTATAATGGAGCTGGGTGTGCTAGCTGTTGACCATGGTGCTGTGTTCAACTGGTGAAAGCGGTGCCCACTTCCAATGTAAAATTACCCTCTTGACACCTTTTGATGTCACGCTCTCTAGTCCTCCTATGTATTCAAAAGATGGCAAGAGCATTAAGGTCAGCTGCATGAAAGGAGACGCTGCTGGTGGGAGTGCAAATTGGCACAGTTTTCCTGGAGGGCACTTTTGTGATATATACCAAACACCATAAAAATTCCAGAGACTTCAACCCAGCTAGTACACTTAAAGAATTTATTCTAAGGAAGTACCCAGAGACATGCACAAAGGTACTGCAAAGATATTCACTGCAGTGTTCTTTATAACAGAGAAAAATTGGGAACAATATAAAAGTTTAATAATGTGAGAAAGGAGTTCAAAATAAATTTTAGTACAGCCACCCAGAGGAATTCTGCGCAGCCATTAAAAGGGCTATAGAAAGGGCTTCCCTGGTGGCGCAGTGGTTGAGAGTCCGCCTGCCGATGCAGGGGACACGGGTTCGTGCCCCAGTCCGGGAAGATCCCACATACCGCGGAGTGGCTGGGCCCGTGAGCCATGGCCGCTGAGCCTGCGTGTCCGGAGCCTGTGCTCCACAACGGGAGAGGCCACAACAGTGAGAGGCCCGCGTACCGCTAAAAAAAAAACAAAAAAAAACCCACACAAATTTATTATCTTATAGTGCTGTAGGTTCAAAGTCCAAAATGGGTCTCAATGGACTAAGATGAATGTGTCAGCAGAGCTGCATTCCTTTCTGGAGGCTTTAGCAAAGAATCCATTCCTTTGCCTTTTCCTTTTTCTAGAAGTAGCTCAAATTTCTGGGTCCATAGCCTTTTCTTCCATTTTCAAAGTCAGCAACAGCTGGTGGAATCCTTCTCACATCACATCACTCTGACCTCCACTTCTGCTTCCTTCTTCCACTTGTACGGACTTTTGCGATTGTATGGGTCCCACCTGGATAATCCAGGATACTTTCCCTATTTTAAGGTCAGTTAATGAGCAACTTTAATCCATCTGCAACCTTGATTGCCCTTTGTCAATGTAAGCTAACACATTTACGGCTTCTGGGGATTAGGATAGGAACCTCTTTGGAGGCCATCATTCTGCCTACCAGAACCAGTTCGAAAATCATTACAGTGATGCAGAGGAGACTCTGAAGGATGGCAACAGCCAGGGGAACAGGCTTGTTGAAGAAGGCAGCTCCATCAGACGTGAGGTTGAGACCTCTAGCATTTGGTGGCTGGACAGATGTGGGGAATGAGTTGGAGCCTCGGTGCCAGGTGGTACCACTCACAGAGACCAGGAAACACACACAGGGGACCAGCTTGGGGAGAAAGAGAATGACATGGTATACAGGTAGAACTTGAGATGCCCATGGCACATCTGGGTGTACGTGTCCTGTAGCACTTGGCTTTGTGAGCAGGTGATCTATAGGGACGTCTAGACTGGAGAAAAAGAAGCGTGAGACAGGCATAAAGCTCCTGGGGGAAGCAGAGGAGATGAGCACACCAAGCTGTCTTGAATCACATGGAAAGAACAGAAAAGGCTTTTTTTTTTTTTTTTTTTTTTTTTACAGATATCCTCATTTTGTACTCCGCATCCACAGGTTGAGAAGGCCTAGGTAAGATGTGAGTACTACATGGAGTAGAAACGATTATTCTCAAGGTGGATTAACCAAGCTGGCCCCGTCCTCACTCAATTAAAGCCATAGGAAAAAGAGTGTTCTGTGTTTCCAGAAGTTCCAAAGTACTTCTCTAAGTTAACTGTACCCCACAACTGCCTTATATATAACTCAATCTGGTGAGCTGTGTTATATAGAGGCTACAGTGTACTTCCAATAGTCTTAACTACTTTTTCAGTTTTAAAAAAAGCAACTGAACAACATTTTAAAACATAGTTAAGCCATCAGAAGTTTGTTTGTTTTGAAAGCTTTTGCTTATCTGCTAGTGCCTGACTTACGTCCTCCCCTATGTGACAGAGGATGTCACAAGCCTGCATCTGACATTAATTAATTTATTTATTTTTGCTGTGTTGGGTCTTCGTTTCTGAGCGAGGGCTCTCTCTAGTTGTGGCAAGCGGGGTCCACTTTTCATCGCGGTGTGCGGGCCTCTCACTATCGCGGCCTCTCTCGTTGCGGAGCACAGGCTCCAGACGCGCAGGCTCAGTAGTTGTGGCTCACGGGCCTAGTTGCTCCGCAGCATGTGGGATCCTCCCAGACCAGGGCTCGAACCCGTGTCCCCGGCATTAGCAGGCAGATTCTCAACTACTGCGCCACCAGGGAAGCCCCATCATCAGAAGTTTTAAGCCCCTCTTAGAGCTAATTTGGGGAACTCCTTTGCTAGGGTACTTTTTAGAAGCACTCATGGAGACAAATAAGAAAACCCATTTGATCACCCAAAGTCACATTCAAGCTTCTCACAGCACGTATCCTCCAGAGACACAAATGCTCTAGCAATGAAATAGTAACACAAACCCAGGATATTTTAGACGTGCCTTCAACTGTAAATTCAGGGACCAAAGGAAAAAGGAAAAAAGTATTATTGGTTGTATCAGTTTGGTTTTTGTCCAATTACTGCTGAAGCAAATATTCTCCCCTGAAGTGCTTTAAATTCAGAAAGAGGGATGAAGGTAGTAGTGAGATCCAGAAGGGTCCTAAAACATAATCCAGTGAATGTAACCTCCTCTTCAATATGAGGCTTCTGTGTAACAAAGAGAGTTAGTGACATGCCCGAGGCCGCGTTACCAACGGCAGCAACAATCCAGGATGCTGAACCCAACTCCCAGGCTACTATTCCTCACCAGACCCTTTCCAAATCTCTCTTCCTTACCTGCCCAGTACACATTCTCCCCTACATACAACGTACATCCTTTATCTGCCCCTGTCCGTCTGTGTGAAATTATACATGCCTAGAATTTTCTTTCTTCCTTTCATGCCTACCACCCAGACCTCCAGCGAGTCCAGCAGTGTTTTTCTCGTCTGCCAAACCTGAGAGGTTAGAGGGGAGGCTTGACGAGCAAACTTCACAGAATCTGCTCCATCAGTTCCTACAGAGATGCACGGAGCAGAACTGGAAGGACTACATAAATAATAATCAGAAGTGTCCTTCCAGAAGTCCCTGGACTACTGTTCCTTTGGGCCTCAGAATGGATGGAAAAGCAGAACTAAGCCAACGCTGAACAGGCAAAGGAGCAAACATTTGTTTAGCATGAGGACTTCTCATTAGATGTTCAGTGATGTTCTCGCTTCACGGTACAGACTGAGTTTCCCACGCTCACAGGTTGTCACTGATGACCATGCACAGGAAGTGTCAGGCTTACATCTATTAAATCGCCTCTCTTTCTGCAAGAGCCAGTGCTTTGGGATGCACTTTTACCCTTATGTATGTATTTATCCTCATTATCATGTTCTGGATAACACGCTGTGTACCATGCTCTAGCCCCCAAAGGAAGCAATACTCAGTTCTTAACCCAGGTTATTTTAAAAAATAACCAGATGCCTCCAGTGTGCCTTTGAAGAGAGAAGTAGCCAATATCTACAGACATCAGCCAGTCTTGTAGCAAAGAAACAAGCTTTGTGAGTGAGAACAGATGTAACTGCCACCACCTGCTCCTGGCAATCCCCAGCAGACTGGTCTTCTCGCCTAGATGGAACGGAATCAGGGCTCCACAGATGTCAGACCATGCTGCCACGGGATTTCTGATGACTACAGATCCTCCTAGACATCCCCTCCTACCTAGGTATTTAGACAAACAGATGAGGAAGCTATACACAGTCTCACTCAGCTCAAAGCTCCGTGTCAAGGTCAAAACCAGTTTAAAAATGGACAAAAGCATAGGAGAGCAAACTTTGGTTATGTCCTTTCTTCCTGCCAATTGCTACTCAGAGAACAGCTTTCTAGCACCTGCCTCCCTTAGGGCCCTAAATGTCCGTTTCCTATCTCTGGTGATGGGAGGAAAAAACAAAGCAGCTCTATCGAAGCTCTGGTCGACATACCTCCCCTGCTTTCCGGGCACCTGTACCACCTCCAACATCTCTCCACCTCCAACTTTCAACTCCCTCCATTTCCAGTCATGGTCAGATGAACTCATAAGACACAGATCCATTAGGGGTTTAAAATCCCAGCACTAAAAGATGCTCTAATTAATTTCAAATAAAACAAAGTTGTCATAGGTTAAATATCAAATTTGCACCTATTGTAGTCCTTACACTATTTTCAAAAACTGTGCCCTTCCCTCAGAACACCAAAGTGAGCCCCAGAAATGTTCAAAACCAACGTACCTGGCTCTGTGGGACATTCACGACTGCAAAGCAAATTAAATCATGGTATTTCCTCGAGAAAGTTGATTCAATGATTTGTTTGTGTTTACCTAAATATTTCCTGAAAAAACACCTCCACTTCCGCTTCTTCTCCGAATTCTAGATTATTAATTTTTCTCTAACTCCAAGTCATAATGACTTTTTACCCTCCTTAGAGTTAATAATAGGCTCTCCAGTAGATTGCAGTTCCCATCCAAAAGGGGTAAAGGAAAGCTAGTTGCTTACTTAAGTGTGAGACTCATCTAAGGAATGTTTGCTGAACAGGAGGTAGAGAAACTGGTCTGACTCACCACAGTAGCTATTAGAACCTTCTGCCTTAATAAGTTAATTTTTTAGCAAATATATAACCACCTGTTCAGTGGCATTATTAGTTATCTATGGGCAGAATTATCTTCCTGATAAATTTGCTACAAATTATTTTTCATTTGCTATCAAACTGTAAGTAATTATTGCCTTTGGGGAACAGATGTAATTTGCTGCCCTGACTAAACTCAGACTCTGGTCACAAATATTTTGGTTCATCATAAAAGTTCTTCGTTTCTCTTATTTGTACCTACAATGAAAAGCAAGTACAAGATCACAGCTGAGATTCTGATGGAGCAAAATGCCTTGTCTGCCATGAATATTGTAACCTGGAATAAAAATACAGTATTTCCCAAGCATTAATCACTTATTTCTTCACTGCATAGCACTATAGAGCTTCAGGCTGAGATGAAGCCACACTTCCTGGAATTTAAAATCGGGAGGGTCACAGAAGATCACAGGTAAAACTGTGAAGCCAGGGACAATAGCTAAGCCGTTACTCTTTGAAAACTAAAAATGTGAAGTTTCATGGCATGAAAGACCATTGCTGCTGAGTTGTAACAGATTTTAAAATACTCTTGTTTCATACAAGAGGAGTCACGTAGTTACAGCTGAGAAATTGTTATAGAATGTCTAGTCTACTTCCCCTAGGTATAAAAGAAAGAGAGCTGGTATTTTATTTTTGTGCATACTTATTTATAAAAAGCATAGGAACTCAGAGTTATAGAAGACCTTCATATCTCTGGAACTAAGAACTCCCTTTGAAACTGATGAAAGCTTTGAATCCACTTCCAGAAAAAAAACAAATGTACAAACAAAGTCTTGTAAATACATTCATAGAATGTAATGATGTTCCCTTAAAATCCCCCCCAAAAGTACCTTGAGATCCTCAAACTTCAGGTTAAGAATTTCTGCTTCAGAGGTGATATCTGGCCCATGCCTCAGTCCAATTCTCCCATCAAGCCAACGCGAAAAACAATTCCGCTCTCACATTATAGCTCTTCAAAACAATAGAAAGTGTTCTCCTTCCAACTGACCCTGATTAGACATTATTTTTACACTCATTTTTTTCTCCTGGTCACACTCATCTTTTCCCAAAGCACAGAAGCAGAATGTTCTGGTAAATGGAATGGTATGTCTCAAACTAAATTGAGTTGCCCATCACTGTGGGAATGTACAGAGACTGAACCCTCACTTCTTAGGAGTGTCGCTGAGAAAATCCAAGAACCAGGAGGGAAACAGGAATAAACAGCCTCTGAAGTCCCCTCCCATATGAGACTCATAATTAAGTTGTACTCTGACGCCTGTGTGTCTATGTCCTTCACAGAGGTGGTACTAAGAACTAAATAATGTGCTTCCCATGATACTCAACCAGGCCGAGCACATACTCTATTTTGGTTCTGTGCATTAATTTGGGCAGAATCAACCTCAACCTCATTTTACCTCCAAAATAAATTCCTTCTAGTAGCTAATGTCTCATTAATTTTTTGGAAGTTCCAACTTGACTCCTATTAAGTTCTAAGTAGATTAAAACCCCTGTGTCTTTTACACATGTGCTGCTATGTCACATCACTCACCATTGTTGGCAATTCATTTATTCAATTGGATCATTTAGACAATATATTTTTATTGACAGCCTTCCATGTACCAAGCATATCCTAGAGATACAGCCATGATGGAGGCAGAAAAAGTCCCTATTCTCACAGAGTTTCCATGGAGCCTTATACAATCTGAACTATGATTCTGGTTGTAGAATGTCTAAGTTGTCCTCTGATTTTCCATTCTTGTGAACTATTCACAAGAACAGAGGAAAAATCACAAGTTCATGTGTAGGCCTCACAGAGCTTTCAGATAACTCTTCTGGGACTTCACCTTCAGGATGAGAAATTCTGACTCATTCACTTCAAGTGAAGAGAGAGAGATATAATAATTGCATCACAGGGCTTCCCTGGTGGCCCAGTGGTTAAGAATCCGCCTGCCAATGCAGGGGACACGGGTTCGAGCCCTAGTCCGGGAAGATCCCACATGCCGCGGAGCAATTAAGCCCATGTGCCACAACTACTGAGCCTGTGCTCTAGAGCCCACGAGCCACAACTACTGAGCCCACGCGCTGCATCTACTGAAGCCCATGCGCTCTAGAGCCCGTGCTCTGCAGCAAGAGAAGGCACCGCAGGGAGAAGCCCACGCACCGCAATGAAGAGTAGCCCCCACTCGCTGCAACTAGAGAAAGCCCACGCACAGCAACGAAGACCCAACACAGCCAAAACTAATAAATAAAAAATATAAATAAATAAATTTATTTTTTAAAAATTGCATCACAGAACATTAGAAGAAAATAAAGCAAAATCATGAAAGACAGCCACATTAAAGCCTAACCTTGAAATTTTCCTAAGAAGAGAATACATAATATATGTGCACAGGAAAAATGTAATTACACACCTTAAAAATCCTGGAGAAGAATCCCTTCTTTTTCGTCTATTAATTACAATGGGTCTACACAGTACTAAATGGTTTCTGAAGTAATTTCGGACAGTGTTTGTTTTCCACATTTTTAAATGCTGAGAATATAATTAGGTACTTAAATACAAATGCTAATACATCAGTTTGTGTCCACAGAGAACACTCTTTGCACAACACATGATTTGATACTAATCTATGCCAAGATTTTCTTCCACAATCACAAATTAGCCGAAACTGGCCACAGGAATTCCTCCCTTACTGCCAAAAAGCTTTCTTCTCAGGCTTAACACTTTCCAATCTAAACATGAAGACTCATCCCAGGTGTGAAAAGCTGAGAGAAGGAAAAAGGGGGAAGGAGGGGAAGGGAACAAGCAACTGAAGAACGTCTTAGGCCAGACACTATCCTAGGCTGCCAGGCCAGAGACTGCTAGCTGCCCCCAATATCTATTCTCTCCTTCTTCCTTAGAAGTAGAACCACCAATCATTAAGCAAGTAATTGGCCACCCCAGAAAAAAGATGGCATGTCTCAGCACCCTCAACAACCTGATGAGGCCATACGATGAAGGGCGGGCTGGCCAAGGAGATGCAGGTGCAAATGTTACAGGCAACTTTGAGACTGTATTGAGGATGGTGACGCAACAAGACAGAAGGAGACTGAATCCTTAACGATGCAGAAGCCAGGACAATGACCCCTAACTAAACTACCTGCGGACTTGGCTCAGGCGAAGGAGAAATAAACTTCTAACTTGTTTAAGACACTGTAATTTGGGGGTTTCTTTCACTTGTAGCTGAATTTAGGAGACAGCAAACTTATTTAATCCATACACTACTTCTATTGGGTAGGTATTATCATCACCATTTTACACAATAAGAAAACCGAAGGCTGTATCTGCTCGGCCCCTCATAAGCAAGAGAATCCCATACGTGAAAAAGCATGGGGGCGTGAGAAGCAGGCGGCACCTCTCGGTGCAAGACATAGACAAGGGCACTAACTAGATCGTCGCAGAAGGTTTCACATAGAATTTTGAGGCTTAATACCCAAACCAAGGTTTAATTAAAGTACGTGATTTTATACTAAAAAGGAGACATGCCCCAGTTCTGAATGCATCACATACTAGTCGTTGACACACCAAATCGCTGCTCCTGCTACAGCAACTAACACCTTTACACTTAGGTTAAACTGCAACATAGTTTTCAAGTCTTGCTCTACAGTTTCACGCCACCCCCATGAGTCTCTCCGTGGCCCTAGCACAGTGACAGGTATAACTAAGGTCATCAAAAAAGCCATTCAAAGGAACTAATATGGGGGCTTCCCTGGTGGCGCAGTGGTTGAGAGTCCACCTGCCGATGCAGGGGACACGGGTTCGTGCCCCGGTCCGGGAAGATCCCACATGCTGCGGAGCGGCTGGGCCCGTGAGCTATGGCCGCTGAGCCTGCGCGTCCGGAGCCTGTGCTCCGCAACGGGAGAGGCCACAACAGTGAGAGGCCCGCGTACCACAAAAAAAAAAAAAAAAAAGTAGAAGTTTTTGTCCAACCATCCTTGTGGGGCATCTGTCTGTGTCTCTCACACAGGTCATTCAAGTTAATGGGGAAGAAAGAACAGGTGGCCCAAGTCTTAGGTTATAAATAATAGAAAATAAAAGATCTTCATCTCCAGCGGGGGGATAGATGAGGGGATGGAAGGGCAAGATGGGGTGGGGATGGGCAGGGGCAGAGCAGGAACCCCCCACCCCTGCTGGACCCTGGCCCTGCCCACTTTGAGGCCCTTTCCATTCAAGGTGCTTGGCAGGAATTCCCCAACTCCCCCAGAGGGAAAGGGGAATGGCGGGCTGGGACTGGTCTGAGCTGCTGGGGGAAGAGACATAAATCACTCCTCCCTCCACTCAGGGAGGTCTCAGGTCTCAGCCAGGACAATCTTCAGTTCCCTGGGGGGGGGTGGGGGGGGGAGGGGAGCTGTTGGGAGGGATGAGATTGAACTTGGCTAAGTCAGGAGACAGTCGGGGTCACTGAGAGGTGGGGAGGCAGTGGGGCGGGGGGCTGCTGGATCACAACTGAGCAAGGATGGAGGGAAGCAGAGCAGCTAGTATTTTATTGAAGCTAAGACCTGAAACCAGGCCTGTCTCTTCCAAAGTCCTTTCTCATAACCACTCTATTACCAACTCTTTCATCTCACTTCCAATAGGACATGTGCTTTGAGGTTGTCGCCCCACAGGTGAGATACTGTTATCTCTCCCCTGCTGAGTCCCCATGTAACTAATAACTTGCAGAGCAGCTGGTTTGAGTTAGACAATGTTAAGCAAAATGCTTCTTCTATGGCTCTGAGCCCCTTATTCTAATCAACAAAGCTGCCAGGGCTCAGAGAAGCAGCTCACAACCTAAGGTGACACTGCTCAATATGTAACACAGACAGCTAAGGAGAGAACTGAGAATGAATATACAAACAGAGCAGACATGAAATTAAGTATTGACACTGCCTACAGAGCAAAGGTTATGAATACAATCGACACAGAAGCTTCCTGGTAGCAAGTATGGAGCTAGGAAAATGGTCCCCCTCACTTCTTCTGATTAATTACAGATGGCTTCTCAGAGGAGAATTTCAGGTGCTGTCAGAAAGAGGACGTTGCTAGTGACCTTTGCAATAAAGAGCGATGATGTTGGGCCTGATTAAAGGGCAAAGTGACACCTTGTGCAGAAGAAGATGCTAAGAGAGCCCACTGCTACAGGAACATGAGTCATGCAATAAGAATAAAGCGAAACAGGAGCGTTTGTTTGGTCCAACAACAAGTTTTCAAATGCTTACTGTGTCTGGCTCTGTGATGGATGCTGAGGGAACAAAGATGAATAAGTTCATGTATATTCTCCAGAGGGAGACAAAAAACACAGATTTAGCTATCACGTGTTAACTACCAAGCTGGAAGTGAGCACAGGGGGCTGAGGGAACCCAGAGAAGGTGCTCCTAAGTCAGCCTGGAGGTCTGAGGAGAGTTTACTGGAAACAAGCCTGAGACTGGTTAGCTGTCTAACCTAGCCATTGATAGCAGGAAGTCTGCAGACTGTAGAGGTTCAAATTCTAGCTCTATCAGTCCCTGCTCTGTAGATGAGGCAGATAACTTAGCTGGGGCTTCAATTTCTTCATCTGTAAAAATGGAAATAAGAATAGTACTATTTTGTGAGGATGTTCTTCTAAGTTTTTCTGGCACCTGCAGTAATCAGTCAATAAAAGTTCCTGTTGTACTGCTAAATAGAACAATGAACATTCACTCAACAAATAAGTGAATTATTCAACAATTTGGGGGTGGTGGGGAATCAAGAGGAAGTCTGTCTTGAATGTCAAACGTCTACAATGCCTATGGGACACGCAAGTAAAGGTATCTAGTTGGCAATTATATATGCAAGTCGAGGGACAAATCTGGTGCTGGAGGTACAAATTTGAGAATCATCCGGTACTTGAAGTCATGAGAATGGATGAGATCATCTAAGAAGAGAGAGAGGACAGAGATGAAGGTTATGAACAAGTTCAGAATAGCTCAAACTTTTAGAATTCAGGAGGGGAAGGGGAGCCAGCAAAGGAAAGTAGGGAGATAGGAGGAAAATCCGATGTATGGGAACCAAATGAATAAAGGGAGGGATCAGCATCAGCAAAGGCACAGGGGTATGAAACAGCAATGTTTGTATGCAAGGAGGGGGAGAAAGTACTGTAAGTTTAGTACTATCTGAGCATAAACTGAGAGTCAAGGGGAAGATAAAAACTGAGATAAAAGTAAAGCCAGACCCTGTACGTCTTTGGATGATTAAGAGGCTCGAAGGAGTTTTAATCAGGACAGAGTTCTAGCCAGGTGTGCATACTAGAAGACTTATTCTCATAGCTATGTGGATGATGTCTCTGGGAGGCAGAATAATGCCCCCCAAAGATGTCTATGCCCTCATCCCTGGAACCTGTGAATATGTTAGGTTGTGTGGCAAAGGGGCATCAAAGTTGCAGGTGGAATTAAGGTTGCTAATCAGATGACCTTAAAACAGAGATTATCCTGGATTATCTAGATGGGTTTAATGTAATCACACGGGTCCTTAAAAGTAGAAGAGGGAATCAGAAGAGAGAACCACAGAAAGGGTAGCTTGAGAAGAACTCAACTGTCTGTTGTTGGCTTGACGATGGAGGAAGTGGACCATGAGCCAAGGAATGTGGGCTGCCTCTAAAGGCTGCAAAGGGCAAGGAAATTCTCCCCTAAAGCCTCCAGAAAGAAACTCAGTGAGATACATTTCAGACTTCTGAACCACAGTACTGAAGGATCATAAAAATCTGTGTACATTTAAGCCACCAAGTTTGTGGTAATTTTTTACAAAAGTGAGAAAAACTAATATAGTGTCCTTGAGAAGTAAAAAGATTGGAATCAGATCAGACAAGAAATAAAAGGAATCCAAATTGGAAAGGAAGAAGTAAAACAGTCACTGTTTGCAGATGACATGATACTGTACATAGAAAATCCTAGAGACACCACCAGAAAACTACTAGAGCTCATCAATGAATTCAGGATTCATTAAGTTGCAGGATACATTAACATATAGAAATGTGCTGCATTTCTATACACTAACAATGAACTATCAGAAAGGGAAATTAAGGAAACAATCCCATTTACCATTGCATCAAAAAGAATAAAATACCTAGGAATAAACCTACATAAGAAAGTGAAAGACCTGTACTTGGAAAACTATAAGACACTGATGAAAGAAATTAAAGATGACACAAACAGATGGGAAGATATACCATGTTCATGGATTGGAAGAATATAGTTAAAATGACCATACTACCCAAGGCAATCTACAGATTCAATGCAATCTCTAACAAAATACCAAAGGATTTTTTCACAGAACTAGAACAAATAATTTTAAAATTTGTATGGAAACACAAAAGACCCCAAATAGCCAAAACAATATTGAAAAAGAAGAACAGAGCTGGAGGAATCATGCTCTCTGACTTCAGACTATCCTACAAAGCTAGTCATCAAAAGAGTATGGTAGTGGCACAAAAACAGACACATGGATAATGGAACAGAATAAAGAGCACAAAAATAAACCCACACACTTATGGTCAGTTAGTCTATGACAAAGGAGGCAAGAATATACAATGGACAAAAGACAGTCTCTTCAATAAGTGGTACTGGGAAAACTGGACAGCTACATCTGAAAGCATGAAATTAGAACATCTTCTAACACCATACACAAAAATAAACTCAAAATGGATTAATCACCTAATTGTAAGATTGGAAATCATAAAACTCCTAGAATAAAACAGAGGCAAAACACCTTTTGACATAAATCACAGCAATATTTTCTGGATCTGTATCCTAAAGCAAAAGAAATAAAAGCAAAAATAAACAAATGGGACCAATTAAACTTAAAAGCTTTTGCACACCAAAGGAAAACATCAACAAAGAAAACAGACAACCTGCTGAATGGGAGAAAATATTTCAAATGACGTGACTGATAAGGGGTTAATTGCCAAAATATATAAACAGCTCAAATAACTCAACATCAAACAACCCAATTAAAAAATGGGCAGAAGACGTGACTAGATATTTTTGCAAAGAAGACATACAGATGGCCAACAGGCACATGAAAAGATGCTTAAAGTTGTTAATCATCAGAGAAATGCAAATTAAAACCACAATGAGATATCACCTCACACCTGTCAGAATGGCTATCATCAAAAAGAACACAAAGAACAAATGTTGGCGAGGATGTGGAGAAAAGGGAACCCTCATACATTGTTGGTGGGAATGTAAATTGGTGCAGCCACTGTGGAAAACAGCATGGAGCTTTCTCAGAAAACTGAAAATAGAGCTACCATATGACCCAGCAATTCTGCTCCTGGGTATATATCTGAAATAAACAAAATCATTGTAAAGATATGAAAGCAACCTAAGTGTCCACCAACAGATGAATGGAAAAAGAAGATGTGGTATATACATACATAGTGGAATACTACTTATACATTAAAAAAGAAAAAAGAATGAAATTTTGCCATTTGCAACAACATGGATGGACTTGGAGGGTATTATGCTAAGTGAAACAAGTCACACAAATACTGTATGATCTCATCTACATATAGAATCTAAAAATTACAACAAACAAGTGAAAATAACAAAAAAGAAAGAGACTCACAGATATAGAGAACAAACTAGTGGTTACCAGTGGGGAAAGGGATGCAGGGAGGAGCAAGATAGGGGTAGGATATTAAGAGGTACAAACTACTACATATAAAATCAATAAGCTACAAGGATATATTGTACAGCACCGAGAACAGAGTCAATATTTTATAACTTTAAATGGATTATAACCTTTAAAAATTGTGAATCACTACATTGTACACCTGTAAATTATTTTTAAAAGACTGGAATGAGAAAAACAACGAGGAGGCTGTTGCATTAGTGCAGAGGAGAGATGATGAAGGTCTGTCTTAGGAAAATGGAAACAGGGTAGGAAAGAAAGTGGTGCTTCTCTGAGCATCCACTGTTTACCTGTTCTCGTGATTATCGACATATTTCTATTAAATGGACAGGGAGGTCTCTTCATGCAACAAGGAAATGTGTATTTCAGAAAAGTTAAGATATATCCCCTTTGAAGAAAAACCTATGCAATAAGCTGAATTGGAAACTACTGCCAAGGGAAGGTTAAAATAGTGGTCACCCACTGTCATCTGAACCTTTAAGACTGCACACCAGGATCTGCCTTTTCTTCTATGCCTCCTCCCCAAATGTTGAGTTTGTTTTTTTGTTATTTCTAAAAGTTTGGAAAATGTTTTTATAACTCTTGATCCTCTCCTTTACATTTCTCTGACACCTAGAAATGCCTTGCCTGCATGCTTGCAATACGAATAATTTTCTCTCTCAGGAGCTACCTTCTGCTTCTGTTTTTGTACACAAGAAATTCATATTCATATTAGAAAAATTAGAACACAAACAAGAAAAATTTTTTAAAAGGTAAATCATTCTAATCCTACCCCCTGAGATAATCATTTTTTGCATTTTCAGAGGTATCTTTGAGAATGTTTTATTAATATTTATATATATTCATGTATTTGGGAGAAAAAAAAGGAACCATACTCTTCTAAAATGTCATGCTTTTCTTGCCAGGAAATATATTATGAATCTTTCCATGAATATAAACAAACATTTAAAATACAATTCTTAAAGGCTACTAGATATTTCAATATAAGAATATAGCATAATTTATGTACTCCATCTCCTTATCACTGGACACTTGGTTTGGTTTTTCCTTTACCTTGCATCTTCTGTGTTCCCCCCCACCCCCCGTCTTCATCCTCTTTTCATCCAGATGTTCTTGGACACCACCACCAGTTACCTTTAGGTTAGCCTTAGCTGCAGTATATGGTTCCTACTCCCATGATTGTTCTGGGTGGCGGCTGTATCTTCCCCATCTGACTGACTACTCAGATCTCCCAGACCTGTCTTACCAGCATGACACTGGCTAATACAGAGACAAAAGTGTGCTTAAGGCAGAACAACAAACTCTACCTTTGTCGATAATATTCATAGTGATTTATGATATATATATATCAGTCAGAAAATCCCTCAGTGCCAAAAGTTTGTTTACTAAAACTAAAAAGTTCCCTACTTTATTACTGCTTATGATGTATAGTTCTATATTTGTTTATAATTAGGAAAGCCTTGCTATGTAGTAGTCCTGACTCTTCTTTGCAAGTGACAAAAAAGCCAACTCAAGTAGCTTTAAGCAAAAGAACAGGCTGTTACACATAAATTAAAATCCGACATGATCAGACAGTATCAGGAAGCAGCTCTTCCTGACCTCTTGGCTCTGCTGTCAGTTGTACGGGCTTCACTTTCAGGTTGGGAGGGGTTCCCCTTAAGGTGGCTGCAGCACTTCCAGGTTTCTATCATTACAGCTCCAAGTCCAGTAGAAGATTGCTTCCTTCCTCAATATCTCCAAAAAAAAAAAAAACCTCTTGGAACTGGCTCTGATTGGACCATTAGGGTCATGTTCTTGTCCCTGTGGCCCAGAGGATGGATACATTCATTGACTTAATTAGAGCTGGGCCACAGACCTCCCATACTACGTGCTAAGCATAGTCAAAGACATCAGGTACAATTACCAGAAGAGGGAAATGAATGCTGTGTAATTGATACAGTAGACATCCATGCAAGGATGGAACGCTCTAGGACAGTGACCTTCACTTCTAGGATCAGAAACCCCTCTGAGGATCTAATATAAGCTCTGCATGGAGGAAAATGAACAAAAGCACACACAAACACACAACATTTGGCATACAAGGCAGTTGTGGACTGGAAATGTATTTCCTTCACACAAGCAGCCTTACAAAGAGTTTCTCGCTCATTTTTCATGCAAAAATTAATGGGTATTTCCTGAACAACGATGGAAATAAATCCAAATTTCCCCTCCGCACAGAAAATCTGCTCAAAGGTAAATTTCAACAAAAGCTTGAAGGTTTTTGACTTAAATATGAACTTGAAAGCATGAGATGGTTCTGAAATAGAATGCAAGTCATCTTTAATATTTAAGCAACTTTTCATTTTGACAGCAACTCGTCCTGAGGAAAATGACTCGTGAAGACACATAGCAGTCAAGAATCAAAGCCCCCATCTTTCACCTTGACAGACAGACAGGCTCGTATCAAGGAACACAAGAATGCTCCAAGATTTGGGTTGAATTCAAGTTGCACCATTTCCTTTGTCCTCAAATCCATGAGATCATCTTTGGCAAAGACTGTATCATTGATGCACTGATGTCAGCAGGGAGAGGATTAATAATCCATGCTTTAATACAAAGGTCTTCCAAGTAGAAGCAACCTTCAAACAAATTCTGCAGTGTTTCCAGAGAGAGGCCTGCAGATTTCTGCCCACAGAAAGATCAAATGACAAGGTATAGTCACACTAGACTCCAGCACACAGGAGAAATTTTTCCAGCCATGGAATTAACATAGATAACTGCTTCCTTTATAGTGGCAGTCTCATCAAAACCATCATCTATCATGGCAAGTTAGGAAATAAAACATATGCCTAATTCATATATATAAATATATATATGTGTGTGTGTGTGTATGTATACACACATATTTGAAAAGGAAGCCAATAAAGAACTAGCTCCTCCCTGCCAAATGGTTCCAAGTGGGTTTTTTATTTCTCTCAAAATAGTTCAAATGTGTGCCTACGGTTCAATCAGGTGCTTCAAAATTCTGATGTTTAGGGCTTCCCTGGTGGCGCAGTGGTTGAGAGTCCGCCTGCCGATGCTGGGGACACGGGTTCGTGCCCCGGTCCGGGAGGATCCCACATGCCGCAGAGCGGCTGGGCCCGTGAGCTGTGGCCTCTGAGCCTGCGCGTCCGGAGCCTGTGCTCCGCAATGGGAGAGGCCACAACAGTGAGAGGCCCGCGTACCGCAAAAAAAAAAAAAAAAAAAAGTCTGTCTTAGACATGTTCAGTCAGAGATGCCTACCGGACACCCAAGTGAAGATGTCACTTGGACAGATGAGTCTGGATTTCAAGTCAAGACTGAAAATAAAAATGGAGAGTCCTAAGAGTATACTAAAATAGCAGGTAGGGACCGAACAGGATTTCTTCACACAGAAAGCATGATTCAGCAACAACATAACATGTGGAGCTCTTGCTTCACCAAAACAGCAAGAATAGATGTGTTTCATCTGTGCTTCATCTGGCTACAGAGGCCATGATTTTCCTTCCAGTTGGAGTGTTGCCTGGCTAAGAAACTTTCCTTGGACCTAGGCTTCAGAAGTCCTGAGGCTCCTCCAGCCCTGAAGTGATATATAAAAAATTACTACAGAGAGATTAATGCTCTCCCAGACTGAACAAATTATAACTCCCTGTATCATTTCAAAGATGTCAACAACTTTTAAAATTTCCATGAAGGACTTCCCAAATAAGAAAAACAGGTGAGGTTATCATGAAACATCCCAGTAATATCAACCATTTGCATGCTAAAGAGATGTGACCTAACTGACTTCTCTAAAACCTGCTTCAAAATATTAGATGCGCCAGTAAATCTGGAGCTTCTCCGATTCTGTATGGCTCCTCTTCCTCGACACTGCAATAAAAAAGTCTGTAGCCAAGGCTGTTGTGTTGAGCAAAGCCAAGTTTTGGCCTCATCCCCTGAAGAAGAGCCATTTGCCTGGTGTATTTTCAACATGCACAGATATAAGGTCTTTCCTTTAGCTTTACTGTCTCCAAGTTTTCATTAGCCAAAAAGAAAAAAAAAAAATGTCATGCCACAGAAAGAAGGATGATCTTATTTTCTTCTCTATCATTTTCAGTTGAAGCTAAACCCACAGTCCAGTGTCCATAATCATAACAGAAGGGTATATTTTCTTTAATTTCTATCAACAGGAAATTATTTAATTTCAAAACACAGAAATGGCAATAATTGTGTATTACCTAACAGTATACATCAGCACTCCATGCCACCCTACTCTTAATGTATTATATAACTTTTTTTTTTTTTTAAGGGCAATCTTAAAAGGTTTAAGAAGAATTTTTTTTTTTTTTTTTTTTTGGCGGTACACGGGCCTCTCACTGTTGTGGCCTCTCCCGTTGCGGAGCACAGGCTCCGGACACGCAGGCTCAGTGGCCACGGCTCACGGGCCCAGCCGCTCCGTGGCATGTGGGATCTTCCCAGACCGGGGCACGAACCCGTATCCCCTGCATCGGCAGGCAGACTCTCAACTACTGCGCCACCAGGGAAGCCCAAGAAGAAATAATTTAAAAAAAAATTGGGGGGCCGTAGATTTAGTCTTTGCAGTCTAAAGTGTAAAATAAGTCCTCATGCTTTCATGGTTACAAACCGTATTCCCAGAACCCATCATTCATTCATTCCCTCATCCTTTCAACAAATATTTGGTGAGCATATACCATATGCTGAGCACTAAGGCTCTGGGGATACTGCAGCGAGCCAGGCAAAATCCCTACACTCATGAGATCACTGTCTAGTGGTAGAAACAGACAAACTAGTAAACAAATATTTATTATATTTTAAGATAGTGACAAGTACTAAGAAGAAAAATATAGTGAGGTAAGGAGATAGACTTGCGCTGTTTACAGGGTAGGGGTGGGGAGTGGGAGAGGATTTTGAAAGGATGTCACATTTGAGCCAAGATCTGGATGAAATGAGGCAGGACCAAGACTCCAGATTCCCCAGTAGAATTCATGACTCCCTACTTCACACTTCTACTGCACTTTATATCTCCAGTCATTCGACAAATATTTCTCGAGTGCCTATCACATCCCAGGCACTGTTCCCAGAGCTCTATTGTAGCCTTAGTTTATCCTATTTCTATCTGTCCCTCCCTACCAAGAAATTACAGTGGGGAGGACTAGGTCTCTGTAACTCCTTTAGTGCTTTGTATTTGGGACAATAGAGTATCTGACGGAGAGATGAAGAAATGGATAAACGGATGCGTAACCCGAAACTCAAGTACTTCTCAGATTCAACACTGTTCTTTTCCTTGCTGCTCCCCCAAGTCAATGTTCATCTTGCTTCAGAAGAAAGCCAAGGTTACACAGGCTCCTCCTAGAGAACTCAGCATAATAAATCAGGTTAGGCCTACTGGGAAATAAAGGATTCGAGTAAAAGGAAATCTTTGATTAAAAATGTAGTTCATTATTCAACACTCTTTGCTAGACAGCAAATATAAAGGCCATAAGCCTTGTCTTAATTCAATAATTAACAGAGGTCCCCAAACACAGGGTAATACAAGCTGACTCTTTTGAAATCATACCCAACGAGTGACTCACCGGTCAAAATTACACGCAACATCACACCTGTGTGTGATGCTGTCAGTATGACAACAGTATTCAGATGTCAAAAACAAAATGAGTTTAGTAATCCTATCCAATCCTCCAATTTTAAAGAAGCCTACACATTTCTCTTTATTTATGCTTAATTCTATGTTTCTCAGTGCTTAGAGAAACCTGTTCAAATTAGAGGTAAGTCTGATAAATCCTCAGTTTCCCAGGATGTACCTAGAGAAGTAATACCAAATATTAACTGCTTGCTCAAAATTAGTTATAAAATACCATTAAAGCCTGAAGACATGCCACTCCCATCACTATACTGAAAATATACATGACATTAATAAATTTGCACTTGAATTTTTGCCAGCATCCGTCATAAGGTATGCACCAAATGTCTTCCCAACAATTTCCTGCCTCTACAATCATTTGGTAAATTGTAGCAATAATACGCTTGTTTCCCCCTAACGGCACTTTTTGGGCAATGCAGATAATATTCCTCATGTAAACCCCTGTTGCTGTTGTTTTAAAGATCAAACAGCCTTTCACCTGAGAAGCACAGAATGGCTGGTTTCCCTGGCAACATAATTTGCTTCCAGTTCAATGGAATATCGAGTTCTTTTTCATGGGTTCACTGCACCAACCCTAGCTTAGAGAGGCCCACTTCCTTTGCAAAGCACTATAAAAAAAAAAAAAGTCTGTTGCTAAGGTGTTTTGCTATGGTTAAATGAACCTCTTAAATATTGATTTTAATGCTTTCAATGTTTTAAGCTGCTCTGCTTTCCTCTTTTTCTTAAACACATAGGACACATATCCTCTGAGTCTCTTGTTTATTTGCTGTGGCTCTTTCATTTCAAGGCTGCAAATCCACTGGCATCTCCTTCTGTAGATGTTTCAAGTGAAAACAACAATCATTTGACTGAATGAGGATGGGCTTGGGAGAGCACCTGATTTTCCAACTCTGGTGTGAACAACCTAGAACTATAACAACGTGAATGCCCCTCTACACTGTCCAAACCTTGACTTCTAGACCTAAGGTACTTAAAGGTACATTTATGGGGCTTGAGTCTGGATTAAAGGTAATGGCCTTGAACCATTCTGGCAAATGTCTGGTTCTGAGAGCAGCTCTTCAAACCTGGTTAGGTTCTAGTGCGTGGCCAGTCCTTCAAAATCCAACCTCTGCATCCATTTCAGGAGCATCTAGTTACCCAGCTGGAATTCCTGTGAAATGTTTGTCCAACAGGACAAAGGAAATCTGTCTAAGGGAATACCTTACAAATTTTATTCAGAAAAGTTCAGATAGGTCAATTAAAAGTGCTGCCCGCATAGTTAGTAAATAGGCAAGAAACTAATCAATAACAAAATTCCAGTGAAACAGCATGTTGTTGCCAAAGGACAAGCAGCAGCTCAGGGTATGACAATGAAATACAGAAAACAAACACAGGAAAACAGCTTCTGAAAAGTGGTGGAAAGCCATCTAATACTCCACATGGGGGTTTACTACCTCATCTCACCAAAGCTAACTTCAAGTTTCAGACTATACTTAAAGACAGTGGACATTTTATAGAAAGTGTTAAGATAATACAGTATCATACTGGAAAAAAATAATATAGAATTGGAGTGCCTGTATTTATATGGATATACAGGATAACAAGGAGAAATAGAAATAGATATCATAACGGAAAAACAGTTGTCATATTTGGGGCAGAAATTTCCTGTTCTTTAAGATTGAACTTTAAATGAAAACAAACAGAACCTGAAGACTAATTGTATAAAAATCACCGTGTCAAAAAGAAACAAGGGCTTCCCTGGTGGCGCAGTGGTTGAGAGTCCTTCTGCCGATGCAGGGGACACGGGTTCGTGCCCCGGTCCGGGAAGATCCCACATGCCGCGGAGCGGCTGGGCCCGTGAGCCATGGCCGCTGAGCCTGCGCGTCCGGAGCCTGTGCTCCGCAATGGGAGAGGCCACAACAGTGAGAGGCCCGCGTACCACAAAAAAAAAAAGAAACAAAACCAGTGTTCAGCATGGAGTGTGGAAATGGACAAGGCGCATCACAGAATGGTGCAGAGGCAGCTTCGAAGTAGAAGAGACCTAAGTATGGACAAGACCAAGGACATGGCTAAATCCTGCCTTAGCCATTCTTGATTAAAGGCTCCACAAATATTCAGCAAAAAAAAAAAAAAAAAAAAAAAATTGATAGTTAACTCCAGACATTACAACTTTATGTTATACAGTTTGCTTTCATTTTTACAGTACAGTAGTATAGTGGTTGAATGGTGGTGCCCCAAAAGATATGTCCATATCCTAACCCCCAGGACCTGTGAACATGACCTTACTTAAAAAAAATTAAGAAAAGTCTTTGCAGATATAATTAAAGTGAGGATCTCAAAATAAGATCATCCTGGATTCTCCAGGTGAGCCCTAAATCTAATGACAAATGTCCTCCCAAGGGACCCAGAGGAGAGACACAAGAAGAAAGGAGGGCCACGTAAAGACAGAGATTGAAGTCATACAGCCACAAGCCAAAGAAAACCGGGAGCCATCCGACGCTGGAAGGGGCCAGGAAAGATTCTCCCCTAGAACTCTGAGAGGGATCACAGCCCTGTCAACACCTCAGTTTTGGACTTCTGGCCTCCATAACTGTGAGAGAATAAATTTCTGTTGTTGTAAGCCACTAAGGCTGTGGTCACAGGAAACTAAACAATTCATCCATATACACCATGAAAAAATGCAGTATTCTCTCTTGCGGGACTTTAAAGTTAGCAATATGAAGTAATAATTGCATACAGTCCAGATTACCTTGAAAATTCCTTGTATTACTCTGAAAGTGCTCTCAAAAATATACAATATGGCTCATTTTGATTTCAGTGTTTGAAATGGATTGCTACGTCTTAGCTGAACACCAAGCTGGCTTGAATTTCAGGAACACTTACATTTAAAAACTCCTGTATCTCTAAGCACTAGATTTTCAATCAGGGAGAGAGGCTCACAGCCCAGAAGGCACTATGGAGCCCAGGCTACCAAGAGAGCATCACCCATCCCTGCTCAGTTTAGAGCAAATGTTCATTGAAATTCGGAAGCCAAACTGTCTGCCTATTAAAATTGTTCTCTTTCTGTATTTTATTCCAAATTGCAACTTATATTCGAACTCCAAGAAGTCTGATGCGCACTTGACCGGGCCCACTGTGATCTAACACAGTGTTTTTTAATCTTATAGCAGGGGTCCCCAACCCCTGGGCAGCTGACCGGTACTGTTAGGAACAGTAGGAGGTGAACGGCCAGCGAGCCAGCAAAGCTTCATCTGCCGTTCCCCATCGCGCACATTACCGCCTGAACCGTCTCCACCCCGGTCCGTGGAAAGATTGTCTTCCACGAAACGGGCCCCTGGTGCCAAAAAGGTTGGGGACCGCTGTCTTACAGGACCTAAAAGTTACCTGAAGTGCTTTTATTTTTAAAAACCATAGGCCTCTTCCTCAGAAGACCCCAATGCAACAGGTCTGGGCCATGCTGAGAATCGCATTTCTAACACGTGGCAGGATCCGGCAAGTCACTGATTTAGCCCATGTCATATGCTTGACTCCCCTCGGCTTGGTTTTGTTGTCTTTAAACGTTTCACATTAAAGGATTTGATTTACGATTTCACTAAGCAGCTAAAGCTGGGACACCCAAATCAAATCTGCCATCGGTACGCTGGGGGAGAAACTGGGAAGGAAGGAAAGGCATGCAAGGAGTAGCCTTTCAAGACCAAAAGCTGGTCTTGTCCTACCGCGGTGTCCCACCACCTTTCTCACGTGGGGATTGTGAAACAAGGGAACCCACGTTACGTGGTCAACAAGGTGTTAAAGTTGCAACGTATTTGAAAAAAGAGGCTACAAAATCAAAACTGTATGGTTACCCACACACCTCCACCTAAGACTGAAGGAGCCCCTCGTATTCTGTGTCCTTTGTATGTGGTCCTAAAAGCCCTAACAGGGCCTGAATCTCTTTGTAGGAACATAGTCCTATGCTCACGTGATTCAAGTGGTATTTCTAAGAGTGAGAAAAGCGTTATGGAGAAAGGATATTATGTAGCTGGCCAACCTTCAAGACGGCACCCAATGACCTCTGCTCCTGGTATCCAGGTCCTACTGCAGTCTCTCCCACATTGTACAGGGTCATCTGTGTGACTGACAGAATATGGGAAAAGGGACGGACGGTATGTCACTTCTGAGGCCAGGTCCTAAAGGATACTGTGGCCTTGCTCTCTCTTTTGGAGAGCACACTGTGGGAGAGGGAGAAGCCAGGTCATGAGCAGCCCTAAGGAGAGGGGAGGAGCTGTGAGTGAGCCTTCGTGGAAGCGCATCTTCTAGCCCCCGACAAGCCCCTGCTGACTTTCTAACTGCAGCCTCAGGAGACAGCCCGAGCAAGCACCACACAGCTAAGTCACTCCTGGGTTCCCGACATCAGAAATAATGAAATGAAATATGAAATCAGAAATAATGAAATGAAATATGAAATAATGTTTGTTGTTTTAAGCTGCCAACTTGTGGGGTAATTTGCTACATGCCAAAAGGTAACTAATGCAGATGTCATTTATAAACAAATTGTCATTGGTAATAATCACTCACGAGAACATGATCCCTAGTTAATGTACAGATCTCACGCAGGACACACAAACCAGAAAAAGCCAGCACTCAAGACTCTTCATAATAGTTTGACCTAAACATGAAGCAATTATTAACAAACACAGACCTTATAACGTGTTTTACTGTAAATACTCAGTATTGTCAGCTATAACCAAGAATAAAATGGTCAGTACTTAAAAGCCATTCAAGTTCCCATGAGCCAAGTGGCCACTGAGGGAACTGAGCCACTGTGTTCAGCTCTCCTCACCCGTAACGCAGTTCCATTAGTTTTAAGAGCAAAGGGGTAGTCGGGCCCACCTTTGCTTCAAACAGGCTTTTAGAGCAGAAATGCTATGTACTGATGCCTACCGCAACTCCTTGCACAGGGTGTAGATGATAGGCATTTAAAATACGAATTCACTTCTAAAACAATTTCTAACTTTTAGAATGTGAGCTCTATAAGACCAGGTGATGTGTGTCTCATTTATCACTGTGTCCTCAGAGGCTCACAGAGCTCCTGGTACATAATAGGTGGGGAGTATAAGTGATGGATGGGTGGATGCATGGATGGATGGACGGACAGACAGATGAACAATATATCCTGAGCTACTTAGTGTAACTGCTTATTTGTATAAGTTTGAAATTTTGACATGGGAGCCAGTAGTGAGGGGAAACTAAAACAATTATGCTCTACTGCTTAAGACTATAGGAGAGGATTTACAAATAGTCACTGCAGATTATGAAAATAAGAGAAGGAGAACATTATGCTTAAGAAAGTTGAAGAGTAGGAGAAAAAATCTTAGATGTTAACTCAGTGAAAAATCCCTTTTAACCAATATGCTAAAAGCAGTGCACAGTCTTCACAAGAAGGATTAGGTAAGAAAATTTATTTTGGGGTCCACTGCTTGCTGTTCTAGATCCTTTCTACCTTTACCCTTAGCCATAACCCCTTCCTCCTCTACCCTGAGGAATTAGCTGTCTAAAATTATCTCTCAAAATATATTTTTAATAAAACATTTTACCACTTGGTTAGGGTAGCACTAGATGAGGTAATAGATAAACTCCAATTCTCAGTGGCTTAACACAGTAGAATTTTTTTTTTTTTTTTTTTTTTTTTTTCTGTACACGGGCCTCTCAGCGTTGCGGCCTCTCCCGTTGCGGAGCACAGGCTCCGGACGCGCAGGCTCAGCGGCCATGGCTCACGGGCCCAGCCGCTCCACGGCATGTGGGATCCTCCCGGACCGGGGCACGAACCCATGTCCCCTGCATCGGCAGGCGGACTCTCAACCACTGCACCACCAGGGAAGCCCCAACACAATAGAATTTTAATTAGAGCAGAAGGTATGGGTAGAGGGGAGATGTTCCACATAGTTATTCAGGGGCCTAGACTGATGAAGACCCTGCTGTTATCAGCTCTTGACCTGCAAGGAGACCCGGGGCATGGACAATCAGCTAGCAGGTATAAGAAGAGGGCAAGTAAATAATTACACAGAGGGTTGTCACAGGCTAGCAGCTAACATCACTTCCATTCACATTCTGCTGGCCAGAACTCAGTCATATGGCCCCAGATAGATGCAAAAAGGGCTGGGAAATGTAGTTCCTGCCTAGACGGCCACTTTCCAGCAACAACACTACACTTCAAAGTGAAAGCATGAATCTTCGCAAGATGGTTAACATCCATACTCACAAAACTCATTGACACAAATGTGTTAATACTTGATAACAAACTGAAAGCTTCCCAAAGAAGATTTGTTGGCAGAAATCAAGATGGACGATTTGGATGGGATCTCAGGCATATGAGAAGAGTACTGGGTTCCTCTCAATCTGTGATGGCCCTAGGGTATACATTGGTGCTGGTAGCATAGCACAGGGAGATCAGCTCTGCGCTTTGTGACCGCCTGGAGGGGTGGGATAGGGAGGGTGGGAGGGAGGGAGACGCAAGAGGGAAGAGATATGGGAACATATGTATATGTGTGGCTGATTCACTTTGTTGTAAAGCAGAAACTGACACACCATTGTCAAGCAATTATACTCCAATAAAGATGTAAAAATAAATAAATAGGTGCTGGTAGATTGTTGGAAGGAACAAGGAAGAAATGTAAGGGAGAGGTTTTCAAAGTGGGTGATAAGTAAATGCATGACACTCTATTCTGACCCCAACTGTAACAGAAGCAATTAGATGGCCTTACAAACCTTAGGCTACCTAAGAAAAGCTGTTCATGATTATTCCTTCATCTTCTCTAAGTGAGTTTTAATGATCTCCCTCTTTCAATAATTGCTATGTTTCTAACCTCCCAGTGGTCCTGCAAATTCAAGTGAATTATGATTAGGAGCTACTAATTATAGTAATGAGATACAGGAAAGAAAAGACAAAGGGAAAAATTTATAAATATAATACATGTGACAAAAGTGGGCCAAGCTTCAGTCGACCGGCCTCCAGAGGCCCGGGGAGAAGAGGGCAGTATGTCAGTGAGCATTCCACCTGCTCACACCCCGACACTCAAAGTCACACAGATTTCCTTTCCCTGGTAGCTTCTCTTTATCTCAGACCATTACACTGTGGCTCATGCTGTCCAGCTGGTCACACAGCAGATGGAAAGAGTATGTTTTAGTGACAGAGACATCCTCCAAACGTGCACCTCTGAAAAGAGGCAAGGCAGGGGTTTATATTCTTCATCCACAGATAAAAAGTAGCTAGCTCTACATACTAAACTTGCAAGACTCAAACCAGAAAAAGCCAGCACTCAAGACTCTTCATAATAGTTTGACCTAAACATGAAGCAATTATTAACACACACAGACCTTATAACATCATGGAAACTCAAAAACTGACTCTACCTGGTCTCCAGGGCACAGGGAATCCCAGATTTGCCTTTCCCATCATACTGAGCTGCTCCCAAGGGAGCCGTAGAAAGAAGCCACACCCTGCCCTTTGTGACTTGCTGTGGTGTGGGGCAGCTGAGCACACATCTGAGGAAAGGAGTCCACGGGGAAAGCAGGGAAGTGAAGGAAACAAGGCAAATGCTGCCCTCCTCAGAGCTGATAGTCCTAAATCAGGACCCAAACGTGGCATAACTGGGAGCATCCGTGGTACAAAACTCCCTGGGAAAGGCGGACAGAAGCCAGGGATGGGCGGTTCCAGTGGGACCAGACAACTATCAGCTGTTGCCAGCTAACGAACGGGGATTGAGCTAAACATCCAGTTTGGGCTGCACACAGGAGCAAAATTGGGTTCCAGTCTCCTGTGATTGGGAGTTTTCAGGAATAGACTGAAAATCAGAGTCAATTTTTCTAAGGAGTTATTGGCAAAACGTTCCTCCTTGCCGGGCTGGCACCCTTGAAGGACATGAAGGAACCCACCAAGAGTTCAGGAGGTTGCTGATCTACAGACAAACAAACAAACAGAGAAACAAATTCTAATGCCTTTAGCACCCCAGCAATGGTTACCTTTATACCAGCCTCCTACCCTCTGGCTAGCATCTGGCAAGAGTCAGCTTTACTTGCTAAACCTTATGAATTCACCGAAACAACTACAGCAAAGACCTGGCCAGGGCAAAGACCAGCAAAGTGTTTCTAAAATTATCTATAATTTATTTCCTATCATCTTAATCCACTCATTCAATAGTTTCCATCCAACTAGAAATGTATGAATATTTAGTAAATATTTACTTGTCACCTACTCTGAGTCAGGCATGTTCCGATCACTAAGGCTGTATTAGTCACTGAACAGGCAGAGTCACTTCTCTCATAGGATTTATGAGATAGCAAGAAGAAATCCGAATCCACCTCTGCTTCATTCATAACCTAATGAAAAAAGCACAACTCCTCTCCTTCCTTCACACAATTTACTACCTCATGAAGGGAGATAAACATATACTGAACATTTTACGACGGCCCACTAGGGGACAGAGCGCGTGGCACAAAGACGAATAAGGTGTGATCCAGTCTAGTGGGGAAGACCACATATTCACAAAAGGTTACAGTATAGACAGGTGTTAAGGGTTTAATTGTGTCCCCACCTCCAAAAAGACATGCTGGCATCCTCACCTCCAGTTCCTCAAAATGTGACTCTATTTGGAATTAGGGTTATTGCAAACGTAAATAGTTAAGATGTGGTCATACCGGAGTAGACTCGTCATTCAATACGACTGGTGTCCTTATAGGAAAACAGCCACGTGAGGACACAGACAGGGAGAACGCCCTGTGACTGCAAAGGCAGAGATTGCAGTTATGCAACCACGTGAGGACACAGACAGGGAGAACGCCCTGTGACTGCAAAGGCAGAGACTGCAGTTATGCAACCACAAGCCAAGGAACGCCGAAAACGGCCAGCAAACCACCAGAAGCTGGGTTGCAGAGAGAAAGCGTGGCTCCGTGACACCTTATTTCAGACTTGTAGCCTCCAGAACCATGAGACGATAAATTTCTGTTGTCCTAAGCCATCCAGTGTGTGGTTCTTTGTTACGGCAGCCCTAGGAAACTAATCCACCCGTTAAGTGTTATAACATAGCTAAGAACAGACTAGGACGGAAACAGAGGAGGAAGTAACTTGACTGTATCTGTGATGGGTGAGGAAGGCTTCCCACAGGAGATGCTATTTGCACAGTGCCTTGGAATAGAAATAGGACTTTGGCCAGACAGGTGGGAGAAGTCAAGACACCAAGGCCCTCTCCTAAGCCATACAGAGAGGATGCATGGAGGTAGAGGACTACGGGCAAGAGTGGAAATGGTAGACGATGCCACTGGAAAGTAAAGTGAGACCCAAATTATGTTGGCGCAGTAGGTAATAGGAGAACTTTAATTATGAGCAGATGAACAATAGGATCAAGTTTAATTTTTGGTAAGATATATTTGGCAACAGGGTGCTGAATATACTTGAGGAATGAGGACCAGGTAACACGTTACTCAAACAGATCATGAAGAAGTCAACTTAAGCAGGTGTGATATTGTGATATTATAAGAAATACATATTTGGTCTCTGTTCCAGTTCCCGGCACAGAGCTTCTAAAGCCCTTGGAAATTTCCTGAGCGCCTGAAATGAGAAGAATGTCTTTTGTTATTCATAATAAGCCCCTTTCAACCACACCTGAGTTTATGCTAATGAGGGGACTCGGAGGATAGGGGCTGATATCAAGGCAGTGGGAATAAAGGGGGGAAAGCAGAATTAAGATGTAGAACAGATGTCAGATGGGTGTGGAGGGTGTAAGAGGCATGAAAAAAAAAAAGCAAGACGAGTTAAGTGCACAGACTCTTCTGCTACAATGCAGTTAAAATTCTGTCTCAGCTATTTGACCTTGGACAAGTTCTTTAACTTCCCTTGCACTGTCCTTACCTGTAAAATGAAGACACTAGCAGCACAAGGTGATGGGAAGGATGTAATGGCTTTTTATACAGACAGTGCTTAGGAAAGGCCTAGGACATATTAAGTGCTTTGTCCACATGTGCCATAGCAGCAGCGACATGTACTGGCGAATTCTTGGGCCAGGAAAATGAGGATTATAAGAACATCTCCAAAATCAAAAAGTTTTATGAGAGCACAAATAAGGAAGAGATTAGCTCCCGGTGAAGAGAAGCTGATATTGGAGGAGATGGAGCAAAGACACCCAGGTCGGAAACGGAAAGTTAGATGGGGGTAAACTGAAGGTGCGGGAAGGTGGCAGGTTCCCAGGGAACTGCTCTCACAGGCACGTCCAGAGACAGAAGGAGAGCAAGATCACAAAAGCCTTTCAAGACCACGTCTCGGAACTCACGCCAAGGTCAGCAGAGTTTCGGGAAGCTGAGCCTTCCAACTAAGGTGCTCCAGGGGCTGCCTGGCACTCACTCCACCTTCCTTTTTAAAAAAAAAAAAATATTTATTTGTTTATTTGGCTTCACCGGGTCTCAGTTGCGGCACACAGGATCTTCGGTTCGGCGTGCGGGCTCTTAATTGCAGCATGCGGGATCTAGCTCCCTGAACAGGGATTGAACTTGGGTCCCCAGCACTGGAAGCACAGAGTCTTAACCACGGGACCACCAGGAAAGTCCCCCGCTCCACCTTCTTATGGTAACCTTCCTCCTATTTCCTTGAGGAATTACCACTTCTCTACTGGATTACTCTTTGGGATTAAATCAGGAGGCTTTACCTTCCCCTGACCAGGAGGTGGGTACCAAGTCCAGGCCAGGCCAGAAAGACCCTGCCTCTCTGGGATCGAATTGGGAGGGGAGTGAAGAAAAGACGGAATAAGGCTGGGGTTCACAGTCTCCAGCGGTGGTGCTGTGGAGCAATTCCTGCCTCAGAGCTACCTGGTTCCTGCCCTTTCTGAGCTGCTGCTTCTATCCTGTGAGCTGTCTACATTGTTTCTGTTAATTCCCTTTTGACTTGAATTAACCAGAGCCAGTGTCTATGGCTAACCATCAAAGATCCCTAACGCCCTAATGCAACTTCAACCAATGGGCCTTCCTGATCATTTGCTTTCAGAATAGAGGTATCAACAAGAAAATAGCAGAAAGTTGGAGGATGCCGCCCACTGCCCGGCAACCAAAAATCACCACCTGTGTCTGCCAAAGGTAGGATGTTGGAACCGGCTTTCTCCTTTCCCTTAGAGAAACCTGAGCCTGTTGTCTATCCTGTATTCAATAGACTGTGTGATATGTGACATCAGAGGTTATAATATGACCTAGATTTCCTACCTACATCAATCAGTTCATTAATCTCTTTTTCAGTTTTGTGGACACCAAGAAAGGGGTGCTGTTTCCAAAAACAAGTTCTCCCTTCTGAATACAGTTCCACCCTAGGAGACCCACTGATTGATTTCCCTCATCAGCACCTCACTGATGTTAAGAATAAAGGAATCTTCTCAGATCAGATCAGCCCAACTCTTTGCTCTGAGCTCAATTGTTCCCCAGGGCTTTGTTCAGTGAGGATTAGGTTTCTAACCAACAGGCCCTCCTGTTGGAGGCCTAAGGCAGAGACCATTCTAAAATCACATCTATTTCCACCAGAATCAGTGTTCTGATTCTTTCAAGTTCTCTTTCTATGGGCATGGTTGCAATATTCTTGTTACTACATCTGAGATTTGACATTCTTTCCCTTACTGATGCTTTGTACCTTTCAAATTTATTCACTCAACCAGTTCATACTGAGTCCTTTCCATGTGTTAGAACCAAATGTAGGCAGATTGTTCCATCCCTGGAGGGAAGTGAATGTTATTCATTTTGTATCCCATGCCTAGCTGAGCACCTGGCACACGAAAAAAGGCCCAGAAACGTTTACTTGTCAAAGGAGAAGTTTGCTTCACTAACAGCTTTGCGCAAAGTAGATTTCAGTGTCCTATCATAGGATCCCATCTGACCCTCAGCTATTAGGGGATGTGGAGAGGGTGGGACTCCAGAGTCATTACTGCCTGACCCAAATCCTAGTTCCTTCCCTTCTGACTATGTGACCTCAGGCCAACAAATGCACTCTTGAAAGCACTCTTGATTTTGTGAGGCATGTATTACTAATCCCATTCTACAAAAGCAACTTGGTTGCTTTTGTAGAATGGGATTAGTAATACATGCCTCACAAAATCATTAAAAGCATTAAAGGAAAAAATGCATGAAAATCATTTCATAGATTACCTGGCACATCGTATTTAATAAATACATCTGGTACAAATTTTATAATCACCAATTCTGGTGTGTAAGAAATATAACTTTATTTCCTATAACTCATTTTAATTTCTGATTTGGGGCCCCTATTCTGCCCTGTATGAAAAATAAAACTCAGTTAAATCGAAAATGTTCTCTTGGTCCCTCTCCTCTCTGAAGTTATCCCTTAGTTCCAGCCAGCGCCAGCTTAGCGGTTGTGAGAATGGGGGCTTATAGCCCCCTTCTCAGGATAGAACTCATCTCATCCAGTCCTCGACACAGGCAATGAGCAGTGCTATCTAGAATAGCTCTCTGGAGCTAGTGATCCACTGAGATGTTGGCACACCATGGGCAGAGACTACCCATGTCCTGTCTTACCGAAGCACATCCCCCTGTGCTGTCTGCAAGACCCTTTCAGGTCTCTGGCATACACTCTCACTTGGTGTCTGTGCATAGGAACTTTCGGATGCCCTGCAGTACGGCTGAGCATCTGCAGAGATCTCCAAGGCCTTCTCCAGCCTAGGCACGACTAGCGACTGGTTCTACTGTACAATAGTACCTACCATGAGAACAACCAGAATTCCTCCATGAGATCAGCCACCTCCCTGAATCTCCCCTATGATGTCAGGCAAGAATTAACTCAGTTTGAGGTGGGGAGCGAGAAGAACTGGGCACAAACACAGAGTGGTAAGGGGTGGACGGGAGAGAGGAAGAGAGGTGGGAGGGAGGGGGAGGGGGAGACAGGAGGGAAGGGAGAGGGGAAAGAAGGAGGAAGAGAGGGGAGGGGAGGAGGGGGAAGGGAGAGGAGAGACAGGAAAGGAAGAGAAAAGACAGGGGACAGGGGGAGAGAGCACAGAGAGGAGAGAAAGAGAGAAAGGCAGGAGAGGAAAACAGGTCTTCCTTGCTTCCTCCCTACCTCCCCTCTCTCTCTTTTCCTGGTCAAAAGGTCTTTTTCTACTCAAGGCGAAACACTGGGAGGGGATGAGAGAGGGAGAATGTCAGGGAGAAACTCAATTAGGATGGTTCTGACTCATCACACTGACTTCCTCAATCCTTGTTTCACGCTTCTATTTTACATTTAGAAGCTAAGAATTGCTACATTTTCTGCAATTTACTTCTGACAGTTTCTCTGGGGTAAATGGTGGCTGGGAATGTTTAGGGCAAGGAAGAAAAAAAGCAGCTTAATCCAATCATTAACCTGTGACATCATTAAACCGAATGCACCATAAAAATGGGACTTGAGTGTAGATGTTGAAACCCTCTCCGATTTGAGTATCTCCTGGAAGAGCCCCCAGGGCAGCAGGGGCAGCCCCATGAGAGGTCGAGTCCCATGACTGTTAAGAAAGCCTGCCAGGCTCAAGGAGGAGAGAAGACCCCAGAGCTCCAGGGCACAGGGGATTCAGGATGCGAAGCCTAGCTCTGGCCCAGTCTCTTATCCAAGTGTGCCCATGGGTTTCAAATGGCTTTTATTTTCCCATTCTCTTCCAGACCGCTCGCACCTGCCTCCCTTATCTTGTCAATACTGACATACCTTTAGTAGCTTCTTGACTTGGGGAGCCAATCAGCCGATTGACTCTTGTGCTGTGTGCTAGCTCCCTCAATCACATATTCCAGGACTGTTGTCTGCTCTTTATTTTTCATCTACAGATGGCTTCATAAAAGCCATTCGTCTAATTCTGAGAAAAGTCCAAGTGGTAGCTGGATATTCGTTTAAGATGCAAATCAGGTTATGCAGGTGGCATAAAATAACAGCAGGCTTTAAGAATCACGGATGAGGGGTGGAACTGACACAAACACCGTGATGAAAGCACAACTTCTCCCGCCTGCTCTCCTTAAGATCAACGCCTTCGCGGTGGGACTGATTGCTCTTACATGTAGACCGTATAAATAAGATTCTAAACAGAATGCTCTCCCTGAATTTCTCTTCATGTTCATCCACATCTTAGTCCAGAGGCCAGCAAACTCTTCCCCGTAAAGGGTCAAATACTAAGTATTTTTGGCTTTGCAGGCAATCCGGTCTCTGTTGGAACTACGCAATTCTGCAAATGGAGTGTGACAATACATACTTGAATGAGCATGGCTCTGTGCCAATAAAACTTTATTTATAGACTCTGAAATTTGAATTTCTGGAATGCTCACAAATCATGAAATATTATTTTTCTCTTGATTTTTTTTTCTAACTATTTGAAACTGTAAAAATTATCCTTATGCTCTCCAGTCATACAAAGCAGGCAGCGGACTGGGTCTGGCCCGCAGGGTGTACTTTGTTACCCTCTGACTTAGATCATCATAATCTAATAGGATAAATCTCAATTCTAACAAACAATTCTGGTCCGAAGTAATACAGGAAACTTTACTAATCCATATCTTTTTGAGTATATGATACAGGAGGAGGGGGCTAGAGTTTATATATTTCTTTAGAAATAATGCAGAATTATAAGATTCCCATAAACTTCATAAAACAAACTACTTTCAAAGTCTATACTGGAAATTCATTCTTATTTATTCTTTGAAAGTGTGACAGTGTCCTTTATTGGCAGTATTTTATTGGCCTATGTTGAATAGGCCTGTATTCAGTCAAAGAAATTGTATTTCTTTGTGTTTAGTCTATAGTCCAGAAGTTTCATTTGTCCATTCTAGCCTTACCACTACCACCTATTTTCAGCTTGAATTAGTGAGTTGTCCATATCCAGGAATTTTGTTCCAGAACAACTGTTAAGGCACATGTTGCTCATGGTTGACAATGTACTTGACCCCTCACTGGACACCTCCATGCTATGATTTCAGAGGCATTGCTCAAGAACCTATACTCCTCCCAACAGCCTTTCCACCAATATAAAATTTTTCAAAAAAGGACTTCCCTACTCCACACTCAGATTTCCTCCATGAATGGTGAGTTTTGATTTGAGGAATTGGGAAGGACAAAAAGAATAAAATTTGAAGGGTGCTATATTTGTACTGGGGGAAGCAGGGGGTAGGAATACAGAGATAAAGCAAGAAATTACAGAACATCCCTTAAGTTTGGGGAGCCCAGGACAAGGAGGCTTGTGCCTCATTTCCTGAAGTATAGCCCAGGGAGCCTATTGGCTTTGCAGGAAGTCCTCTTGTCCAGTTTGGTCTCCAAAAGTGCTGGGGCAAGAATTCTGAGCTCAGCCTCACAAAGCATGTGGCCAGACGACATCTCAAAATTTCTCACTGGTGTCTGTCAATCCCACCCCCACCAGGCCCAAAAATGGCTCAGAAGAGGCCAGCCCAGACCTCAGAGATGAGTGAAGACAGAGGCCAAAGAACAAAATACAGCAAAGACAAGGTGGGCCCATGCAGATGGAGGATAATTATGGACCACGTGGCCCTGCCCCCACTGATGGTTAGCTCACCCTCTGAGGAAAAGAAAACCGGTGGGAAGGGGAGTTTTCCAAATAACTATTTACCTAAAATCCAGAAGAGAATAAATTTACCTTAAATTGACAAGATTAGAAATTTTCTGCAATTAGGAGAAATACCGGCTCAAAAATCTAAATTAAAAGTAGAAATAATACAGCAGTAGGTAACGGTAGTAGTAGTCGTACAGTGGTAATAGTAACAGTGATAACAGTAATATACAGTAGTAGCAGTTATAGTCATGGTAACAGCAGTAGTAACAGGAGTAGGCAGTGGTGGTGGTACTAAACAGTGGCTAACATTTGAGTGCTTTCTATTTGCCAGGACTTGTTTTAAGTATTTTACATAAAAGTGCTCATTTAATCCTTACAACAATCCTACGAGATAGGTATTTATCCCCATTTTACAGATGAAAAAAACGGAGACACAAGAAAAAGATGAAAACTTGAACAAAGAAAGACTCGATGAATATTTGTTCAGTGGATAAATGGGTTCATTTAGGAACTCTATTATAAACAGGAAGTGGTTCCCACACAAAATCAGAAGGATGTGGGTATCCCAAAATCACTGGCAAAGCTCTGGATTTGGGGAAAGGAAAAAGTTAGGGGAGGAACCTTTAAAAAAAAATCAATCAGTAAGAGAACACAGATAATGACAGGTAACCAATACAGGCTAACTTGTTATCAACTCACCTTTTCTCTCTTATAATTTCCTCTATCCCTTCACACCAGTTCCCAACGGATTCCTTTATTCTTCCTCTGAAATAATGTTATTAGTGGTATCAACTTCCAAAATGAAGTTTCTAGAGCGAGTTTTTCCTGCTATTCTGCAAGCAGTGGGCAAGGCTGAGGAGGGAAGGAGCTGGCAGGAAGAACATAGCTTTAAGCCCAGATGGGCCAATGATTGAAAGATTACTGGAGCCCACAGCTACTCGTGATCCAGACACTGCCCCCCCCTCAGCCATGGCCTCATCTCTTTAGTGATTTAATACCCTGTCATGTGATTGCTTTCTCTCCATGCAAAAGTCCTTAGTGATATATTTATACTTTAAACTTAAAGTGATTTTAAGTCTTTTAAAAATGGTGGTTTCCTACTCAGCCACAGGGAAGGTTTGCAGTCCCAATTAGGAAACGAACTGAAGGGATTCTTAGGCGTGTGTGCAACCTGGCCTCCTTTCCGAGAGCAGACAACACAGACCCTGGCTGATCATGCCACCTAGCGGCACACTCGTTCTCCCGCGAGTCTCCTTCGATCTGAAATGAGGGTGCCCAGCCATCAGTTAAATTATCCCATCTCACAGCCTATGAATTTCAATAAATCTACCATCTGTTCACCTTCTGTGTGGGAGTTCAATCATCTTCTTGGCAGGGGGATTATTCTACAGCAATTACCTAGGTCTTTATCACCTCTCATTGAGCTGCAGCAGCATCTCTGTAAATCCGACAGCTTTTCAACCACTGTTTCGTAGATAGGACAGTCTCTAGGGTTAGAGCACAGAAGAATATCTTAACTGGGAAGGGGACCCACAACGTAATGAAGTGAGCAGGTTTTCCTTTGAGCCGTGGAGCAGGACCACAGAGCCTTCATTGCAGGCTCGTTGAAGGGTCAGGACTAGAGGAAGGGAGAAGCCACACTGGAGAGAGGAGCCTCACGCTGAGAGGTGCTGTCAGGAGATGCGGGGGCCACCTCCAACTCTGCCATCAGCCCACCGTGCGACTGCGCGCGGTCAAGGCTACCCTCTGGGCCTCAGTTTCCTCTTCTGTAACATGAGGAGGAATGGGTGACCCCTGAAGTGTCCTGTAGCTCTGAAACTGTAAGATCCTTGTGAGTGGAGAATGGGAGCGTGCCGAGCAGCCCCCTCCTGCAGGCACCACCCACTTGCTGAGCTCCACTGAGCTGCAAAGTAAAAGCATAGCTAGAAAAAGAAAACGTCGCGACTACCAAGGTGATCTGAATGCTTTTTTTTTTAAATTTAGATATAACTGACATACAGCTTTCTATGAGTATCAGGGGAATGCTTTTTAAATTTGGATTATTATTAATGGTATTTTCTTGCACAAAATAGGCATATCTCATTTCACTGTGCTTCACTTTACTGCACTTCGCAGATGCTGCAGTTTTTACAGATTGAAGGTTTGTGGAAACTCTGTGTCAGGCAAGACTGTCAGCACGGTTTTTCCAAAAGCATTGGTTCACTTCGTGTCTCTGTGTCACACTGTGGTGATTCTCGCCATATTTCAAACTTTTTCATTAGTATTATATTTGTTATGGTGATTGGTGATCAGTGATCTTTGATGTTACTATTGTAAAAAGATTATGACTCACTGAAGGCTCAAATAATGATTAGCCTTTTTAGCAATAAAGTAATTTTTAATTAAGGTATGTACATTGTGTTTTTAGACATAATGCTGTTGTACACTTAACAGATGGCAGCAGAGTGTAAGCAAACTTTTATATGCACTGGGAAATGAAAAACTTCTCGTGGCTCGCCTTATCACAATATTGGCTTTATTGCGGTGGTCTAGAACCGAGCCCACAGTATCTCCGAGGTATGCCTGTATATGAAAGGGGAAACAAAGGCTTAGGGAGGCTAATTTGTTCAAGATTACCCCTAGAAAATGGGAAGCTGGGATTTAACTCATGCCGTTTGGTTCCAAAGTGCAAGCTCTTAAGTACAGGGCTATATTGGAAGGCTTCATGGAAAAGCAGAATTTTAGGACAAGGTGTAGGTCCAAAGAAAGGACAGAAGCGTTTCAGAGGAGAGCGTATATGTGTATCTCATAAATGTCCAGCATTACCTTCATACCGGTTCAGTTCTGATGACTTGCCATCTAATCACATATCCAAACAAGCTGACTGTAGCCCTAAGGTCCTCAAACCCTGTTCATTTCATAAGAACACTAAATTCCTAGCACCCTTTCAGTTAGAGTGAGAACAAGGGATTGGGTTCCGGCCAATGCGACGTGGGCAGAAATCCTGTACACTATCTGAGAGTGGCCATAAAACCCTGTGTGTTTCACACTCCTTCCCTTCCATTCAGGCAGCTGGAAGTGAAGGACTCCAATATAGCAGCACCACAGGATGAGAAAGCCTCCATCCCTGCATCGTCGCTTTGAGGGAAGCCTTATGAAGGTTGCCCCACCTGCACTGGGCTGTGATAAAGTGAGAAACAAATCTTTATTTTGTATCCTATTGATATTTGGGGGTCACTTGTTACAGCTTTCTAAATTTTGATTATTATTAATGATAGTTTCTTGTAGAAAAGTAGTCAGCAGACCACTAGTCGGTAGACTGGCCAATAGTAATGGCACCTTATCTCCTGCCTGCCCAGGATCCAATACCGTTTCTTCCTTCTTCTGAATCCAGTCCCAATTCCCCTCCTCTAGTACCTAGATATTTCCGGAACTTCAGTCCACAGGGTTCAGAAAGGGACACCAGCACCTCTCCCCAGCTCTAAGGCCTGGCAGCATATTCCAGTCCCCACACGAGCCAAATAAGAGGCAATCTTGGGACTGTTTGTGAAATTTACTGTGAAAGAGAAACTTTTTCTATCCGGAAGGCTAAGCTGGACAATATAAGCCTGGAGGTGCTGGGAGGTCCCTGTAGAAGACAGCTTGCCCTAGAACAAAGTTAGCATGCGGGGCAACCCACTATGAGAGGGGGAGAGAGTAAGGAGAAAGGGGAGGAGAGAGGGGAGGAGGCAAAGGGGGGGGACAAAGGGGAACAGAGCGGGGAGAAGAAAGGAAGGGGTGTGAGGTGTGAAGGACGGGGGTGTGGGGAGTAAGAGCCGAGAGGGAGGGTACAGAGTGGGGATCAGACAGAGAAACGGGCTGCAACACGGAAACAGAAATTGGCGGGCAGAGGAGGGAGGGGAGCGGGGGGACGGTGGAGGAGGGAGGGGAGCGGGGGGACGGTGGAGAAGGGAGAAAGAGGAGTGGATTAATGGTTGGGGGATGGGAGCTAAGGAGGAGAAGAAATGCAGAAGGAAAGAGAAAGGGGGAGAGGGAGAGAGGAATGGAAAGAGAGAAGGAAGAGAGATCCTTATTGGGGTCCAGGCTGGGCCCTGGGTCCAGCCATACCTAGTCATCCTCACCCCTGGACTTCTCTGTTTATGAGTCAAATTTTCTTTTGCATTTTATCCATTTTAATTGGGGTCCTGCCACATTCTAGAGGGATTATTTTTTATAGTCTCCGGAACAACCTTAAAAATAGATGACACATGGACACATCGTTATGTAAGACAATCGACAAAAACTATCCTCTACCAAAATAAGAATTTTCAATATTCAAAGTATCTCTATCGATTTATCCTTTTAGTCCTTCCCAGATGAGTTCTTCAGTCCTCTCCTAGCCTCACATTCTATTACATTATCTGATTGGATTCTTTTCTCTCTCCCTTCTTGTTCCCTATTCTAAGTTGTTCTGCGTTTGCCGCCTTTTCCTGATGCAACTTGCATTGTTTCCATCTTTTACATAATCATTTAGAATTCTGTAAGGGTCCCAGGTGTCAGCCCCTTCAGTCCCATGTCTACTCTCAGCACTGCGATGGTTGCTACTAAGGCCCATGAACTTGATCCCACAGGCTGCCGGCTCTAGGTGCTGCAGCTCAAATCACCCAACATGAGTCAACAGTGAGCGAAGATTCATTATTCTGAATGTCCCTAACGTCACTATCTCAAGAGCAGAAATTTGAAATGCTCCAATTCACCAGGGCAAAAAAAAAAAAAAAAAATGGTGAAAATGTGCTTGCCACAAAGAACAAATGCAAGAGAGACAGACACAGAGACAGAGAAAAAGATTCTGTGTGTCCACAGGGGCACAAAGCCTAGAAGGAAAGGGTAGAAGATAAATTCCAAGGGTCTAGTTCGCAAATGCTCATCAGGGAATAAAACACTCTGCATTCTCTAGAGACTGAAAAAGAAAGATATGATGTGTGGAATTTTAAAAGGCGAAAGAAGGAAAGCACGTTAGCCAAAGCCAAGGGAGCCATTGTACAAACTAGGGGCAAACATCACCTCCTCTCTCAGTGACAGCACCTGAAGGACAGTGGCCGGCAGCGAGCCCTGCACACCAGGGACTTACTTATTTTCCCAGCATATTTCATCATCATTCAAGAAAGTTCAAGCAAAACGATATATGTGACATTTGGGCACGGGTCTTTTTCAAAGAGAAAAATCACCCCAGCCAAGCTAATTGTCCTCATGCATCAGCCACCCTGCCCCCCCCACCCCACCCCCCACCGCCAGGCTTCCACCATTCACGCACAGAACTGCAGCCAGGAGACTGTTCAGTACAATCCCAGAGGATACTCTTAGGACTAGTTTATTAACATACGCAATTCCTGTCAACAGTGGCCTCAGTTTTTCATGTATCAATGAATTTCAAGACTCTGTAAAATTCTGGATCCAGATAAAAGGACAATGTAGACAAAGAGCTCAGTTTTTTTCTAAAAAGAAATGGAAATTGTATTTCCTACAATTAAGTTTTGTTGGTTTGTTTTTGGTTTTGCAGGGTGGGGAAGAAGTTATCATGATGAAAACACTATTTTTTTTTTTTTTTTAGCGGTACGCGGGCCTCTCACTGCTGTGGCCTCTCCAGCTGCGGAGCACAGGCTCCAGACGCACAGGCTCAGCAGCCATGGCTCACGGGCCCAGCCGCTCCGCGGCATGTGGGATCTTCCCGGACCGGGGCACGAACCTGTGTCCCCTGCATCGGCAGGCGGATTCTCAACCACTGCGCCACCAGGGAGGCCCTGAAAACACTCTTGATTCAATTTAAAACCACCCAACTCCTTCCTTCATCTGGACCTCCATGCTCAGGAGCTCGAGGGACAAAGGGAGCCCCTCCACTTTGGCCAGGGCAGTGAACCTGAATCCTCATCCTTCTTACTAACCCGTGAAATGAGATGAGCAACTTGAAAGGAAACCCAAAGCACCTTCTCTCTCATTCCCCGGGGCCTGCTCGGCATCCACAGCTCCAAGACCTGCCCTCACCTCCCCCCTTTTTATCCAGGGCAGCAACCCAACCTAAACTGCCCACAGCCGCGGCCGCCCGACCCCAACTACCCTCCACACTTCCACCAAAGGTACCCACCCAGTCTTATAACAACTGAAACTAAAGGTGGGAGGAGGAGAGGGAAGCTTGCCCGTGTTCCTCCTAATCCAAGGTAGAGCAATATCCTAACTCTTCCCCACCTTTCTCCACTTGTCAAAGGTACAGTCATTCCCCAATGGCTATCCTGAGTTATATGACCCTGGGGGCTGAAAACCCATTTCTCTGCAGGGACTACCAGAACCTCTCCCTGGATCTCCTACTGTGAATATGATTCTATGCCTTGTACCAACACCAGCAAAAACTCAAATGTGAAAGTAGATTATAAGATGTGGCATTATAGAGAGCTATCAGCTTTATCCCCATCGTTGTAGCTTTTTAGGAAAAAATAGGTAGAAATAAGATCTGTCTTTCTAATAAGACAACATAAAACATGGATTCCATTTTTTTATTTCCAAATATCTTTTTTTTGTTGTTTTGTTTTGTTTTGTTGCGGTACACGGGCCTCTCACTGTTGTGGCCTCTCCCGTTGCGGAGCACAGGCTCCGGACACGCAGGCTCAGCGGCCATGGCTCACGGGCCCAGACGCTCCGTGGCATGTGGGATCTTCCCAGACCGGGGCACGAACCCGTGTCCCCTGCATCGGCAGGCGGACTCTCAGCCACTGCGCCACCAGGGAAGCCCTATTTCCAAATATCTTGCTTCGCCAAGCCTCAAATGACCATTTATAAAGATTAACCTGGCTATATGTGCAAGGATTCATCCATCCACAGATGTGAATGCCAGGTTGAATCTACCTTCAGTGATCCCTGAAAGACCAGAAAAGAACATTTGGCCACTTCCTTGCAACCTCAATCGTAACAGTGACATTAGTAGTGGTCATCACTATTTGCCACACATGTTACATAAATAAATTTAATTATCACAACAATGCTCTGTGGGAGGGAGTCTTATCTTCCCCCATTTTATAGATAAAGGAACTGAGGCAGTTACTCACTGAAAGTCACACAACCAGCTGAGTCAAGATTTGAATTCAGATCTCTGGTTCAAGAGCCCAAGATCTAAAGCATTCCTCTCCACTACCTCCCTGTGCCCATTTAAAATAAGGTATTTTGTTATACAATATTAGACAGGTAACTCATTGCTAGCGATACTGCCTGAAACAACAGGACCTAAGAAGAAAAGAAAGCTGGGTGTGACTCAACCAAAGAAATCGGTAGATATTATTTTGCTCAAAACTTTCATGGGAGAAATCATTCCATTATGTTTATGGCCTTATGTCAAAAGAGGACAGTTTGACTTTATTTCCTGGAGTCCTCTGGTTTTTAGTGGGTCCCATGTGAGAAATCTACTGGAGACTTTTCAATGTTGCACAAAGCTGCCAATCACATTTATTGACTTTCTGCCCTACCAGCAGTGGGAAGAGTGACATCATCCCTCAATCCACGTAACAGATCTTGACAATGAATGAGCACATCTTTTTGTACTCCAGAAAAGCAAATATTTTCTGGGGGAAAAAAGAACCAACTTCTTAGGCATAATGAACCCACATATTAATGTCATTCTGCTACTCTTGCTAATTCTGGAAACAGGAAAGTAGTCATGCCATGTCGCTCTCAAATTTTAAAACCACGCACATCATCAAACACAAATGACTTTTCAACTTTGTCCTTTGATTGGTTGTGCTTTTCTGCAAGCAACTACTTAGACACCAACTGATGGAGAAGAGAAGCTGTTTAATACCACTTAAAACTTATGTTTTGGTTTTTGTTGCAGGTATCTAGTTATCATCGAAGCAACAGAGCCCTTTAGTAATTACAAAATGCACTTCATTAACTAGTTGAAAATCTATATCTAACTAAGTAAGGAAAGCAATAATAAATTGACTTTGGATTGCTAAGAATCCTTAATATTAATGTAGGGAGGTGGTAAAGGTCTCTTTTAATGTTTTTACAAGACTGCTGTTGACAAATGAATCGCCAGGTAGTGCCTCAACCCCAGATAAGTAGTTTTGCTTATACATTTCCTTCTAATGAGGAATGAAATCTGCCCTCTGTTACTGAAAAAAGGCCTATAGAACTCAATTCTAAGAAAAGGTAGGTGCAGAGATAGAGAAGCACCTGATGGGTCAGTAGTTGTAGAAGATAAAAAAGCTGTACAAAAATTCAGAGGATACTTTCAAGATTTGGAAAAATACGGATACTGAAATTAAATACAAATGATTTGATAAGTGCAGTCTTGCACTGTTTTGCTTACCCCATGTAAATTCTATTTCTGTATTTCAGAGCACAGAATATGACACAATGTCTGCTATGGGAAGATGATTTAACTAGACTTGTATTTTTAAAAGGACCACTTTGTCTGCCATGTAGAGAACCAACTGGAGGGATGCAATACCAGAGCTCAGAACAGTTTAGAACAAAAACAGTTCAGAAGCTGCTGCAGTAATTCAACATGGTAGCATCTGGGAGGATGAAGATGGAAATAAAGGGAAGTAGACAGATTTGGAAAAGGTACTTAGGCAGGGGTATGGTCAGGTATTAGAGATGGGCTGGATGCGGAGATGAGAAGAGGAACTAGTTAAGGTTTCTGATTCAATGGGTGGTAGTGATGTGTACTGAAAGAGGGAACACTAGTAGAGTGAAGAGTTTGTGATATGATAAACATATTTTGGACCTGTTGAATTTGAGGTACCTGCAAGACATCCAAGTAGACGTGAGACAAAAGTGATTGGATATGCACAGTAATCTCTAAGGCCCAGGCAACAATCTACTATGTATCAGACACCAGACTAGATGCTGGGGATGGAGCAGTGAAAAAGTTAGACATCACCCCTGCCCTGTGGAACTTGGAGTCTTGGTGGAGAGAAGGGCTGTAAACAAGCAATCACTTAAGGGAATAAATGGAAGAGCCATGAAAGGAAGTATTTCAAGACAGGCAAGGGTCAATCACATCAAATGATGCTGAGAGACAGAAAAGGACACTGACAGAGCTCTCTATTGGATTTGGTAACATGAAGGTCACGGTAATCTCGACAAGAGCTATTTCAGTAGAATTCCAAAGACAGAAGCCAGAATCAAGTGAGTTGAAAAGAAAACTGCGAAGTAAGGAAACAGAGACAGTGACTATAGAATATTTGTTCAAAAAGTTTCTCTGAGAAGGGGAGTAGCAAAATGGAGTAGTGACTAGAAAGGGACATTGGTTAAGGAAGAGTTATTTAAGATGGATGATTGTAAAGCCATGCGTGTATGTTAGGGAATAGTCCAGCAGAAAAGGAGAAAGTAATACACTGCGTGAGCCAAGTCAAGAAAACCAGAAAACATATTGAAAGCACAAGAGTTATTCTTTGGGGAGGTTGTGATAGAAGGGCGCACTGGTGGGCGTGGGGGGGGGGACTTCTAAGGCACAAATAATGTTCTGTTTCCTGATTTAGGTACTAGTTAAATAAGTGTGTATATTCTGTGAAAATGTTTCAAGAGGTAAGCTTATGTGTGCTCCTTCCTGTGTGTATACTGTATATCAGCAAAACGTTTTTATAAGTGGAAGTATTGGAAAGGAGAAAACAAAAACCATAGTTTTTCTGCAAGGGATATAATTGTCTGTATAGAAAACCCTGACAAATTTATAAACTATTATAAATAAAAAGTAATTTTAGCAAAGCGGCTGCATATGAGAACATACAAGTCAACTGTACCACAACAAAAAAATAGAAGAAATAATTTTTTAAATACAACATCTACAATAGAAACAAAAACTATAAAATACCTAGTAAGAAATTGACAAGATATACATTCAACCTGGATACAGAAAATTGTGACATTTTACTGAAAGATATTCAAGAAAAAACAGAGCACTACATTTATTGATGAATAGGAAGATTTGATTTTGTAATGATGTCAGTTCTCCCCCAAACTGATCTAGACACTCGATGAAGCTCCAGTCAAAACCCCAACAGGATTTTGTGGAACTTTATAAACTGATTCTAAAATGCAGATGAAATAGTAAAGGACCAAAAAGAGCCAATACACTTCCAGCAAAGAAAGGAAGGGAGGACTTGCCCCACCATGTGTTGGGACTTATTATAAAGCTAGGTAACTACCTGTAAAGTAACTAGGACAGTGTGAGAGCAGCAAGAGCTGATCTGAACAGCTCATCCCACGTATGGAACTCTGTTATATAACTAAGGGGCCCGTATAATTTATCATCCAAACCGGAACACTATACGGGGAACTACTGATTCATAATTATGTCAGGCCAACAAACATAAACCATTACTGAACTGGACAAGTGAGGGTGCAGACTCAGTACATCTATGACACAGTTGGAAGAGAGCAAGTAGAAACAGCCTTTCATGGGAACAAAGACACTGCATCTGCAGATACAAGTGGGAAATGGAGAATGGATCAAGGTATAAGAGGGTTGTTAGATTTGACGATGAGTATTTGGCCTGCCTTTTACTTTTATTTCCTCAATAAATTCTGAGGCAAGGTCATCAGTTGAAGGTAAATGGGAAAGGAGCCTCAGAGTTGGGAGTGAGAGAAGACTGTCTAAGTGTTCCAGAGAGTAGAACGAATATACAGTACTCATAGGTGGAGTAGGATTGCCAAGCAGTGTCAAGGGTTAATTTTAGATTTATGTCACATGTTTATAAATAAAAGAGCACAACAGTGCATTTTCCTCCTGCAACGTGTAGCTGCTTAACTAACAAAAATGACAAATGGTGTAATCTAAACTAGCTAAAAGAAAAAAATATATATATATAAAAAGGGGGATGGTAGACAATGTAAATGCAGTCAGGCAATGGATTAGAAGTCTGCCGGGTGATAGGACTAAAGACGGTGAGCTGGGAGGATGGGATGGGTGTCAGAGAGCAGGTTCCTTAAAACCAAGATGTTTTAAGTGATACTGCCGTTTCTTGGTGATAATAATGGTCAAGGAGCCATGGGAATGGGGGATCTGGAAATACTATTACTTGAGTCACAAAATCATGGATCATAAAATGTTAGTTCTGAGGTCCAGAGTGGTGAAGTGACCTGCCAAACGCGGTAAGGGAGAACACATACTGAACTCTCATTATTTGCCATGAGCCCAAGGGCAAAGGTATGACAAGCGTCATACATTCATCAAAGGGAATCTTTACTTCTCGGCAGTTGCAATCTCTCTGCCACTCATTTTATTAACTTGGAGGTCAAGTAGGAGAGGCAAGAAAAGGCACACTTTTATTTTTACATCATTATGGGAGCCAACTAGGAAAATTATTAATAATAAAGTCGCTGAGTATTTGCCGTGTGCGAACACTGGCAGCTGTTCTGGTGGTGGTCTGAGGTGGGGCGTGACCGACCTCCTCCTTACAGGCCTTCCTTATCGGTCCTACAGGCCTACTGGGAAAAATGGACTCACACAAAGAAACCGAAGTAATAGCAGGAGATGGTAGGGGAAAGGGGCCCAAGTCTGCAGGGATGGTCTGCGGGTTGCGAGCCAGCACTCTCATCACCCTAAGGAAGCATTATAAAGTAAGTGTGCTTGCTAGATACACTCTGCAGCTCCTAGACTGCAGTCCAAGCCCCTCCCATTCAGCAGCTCTGCATCTCCCACGGCAGGCTGGCTAAAATCTCTCTAACGTCTTCTTGGGATCTTCCTAGCCCACATCATCAGAAGAGGGAGAGCTTCAGTTCATTTTTGGATTCTGCACTAATATGAAGGGAGTCAGTGGGGCAGGGGGCCAAAACAAAAACGAATCAAAAATGCAAATGACTTCAAAACCCAGGTTTCACTGTGAATCTGGTTGAAATGTTTTCCTTTTCTTCTTCCTCAAATCCGCAATCCTTAGGCTTTGGTAAGCCAGTGTAAGAGATGCCAGTCTGCCTCCAGTGTGACCGTGAAGCACTGAGATTGATTTCATGGCCAGGTGCCCCTGAGAATCAGACCCATTATGCTTTAGTCACATGCCTGCATTCGGGAATCATGCAAATTAGAGCTGCCCACGGAGCTTCCTCTCCTGCACGTGATAGCTCTCTTCAAGATGAGATTTCTGGATACACTCTGGTGTTTCCACAGATGGCCATTTACATAACTGAGCAAAAAAGAGCCAAGTAATGAGTGCCTTCGGCTTGTGGCTCTAGAAGAAACGGTCAACACTTCTTTCATTATTGTACTGAGGATATTTTAAAGGTTATATAATCACCTTCATTTTCAGTGTAACAATAATCACTGACTCCCTTCATTTTGAAGACAAAAAGAGGAAAATGGGAACTACATCTCGTTCCCTTTTAAAATTATTTGCTGCTACAACAATAATGCTCTTTTTTTTTTTTTTTTTTGCGGTACGCGGGCCCCTCACTGTTGCGGCCTCTTCCGTTGCGGAGCACAGGCTCCGGACGCGCAGGCTCAGCGGCCATGGCTCACGGGCCCAGACGCTCCGCGGCATGTGGGATCCTCCCGGACCGGGGCACGAACCCGTGTCCCCTGCATCGGCAGGCGGATTCTCAACCACTGCGCCACCAGGGAAGCCCAACAATAATGCTCTTAATTAAGCTATTCAATTTTCCTTGAACCCCTAGAGAAGGGTGCATAGAATTAAGAGGTGTTCACACCCTCCAGGGCCTTTCTCAGGCCTGATGTATTTATGATGTGTGCCTATGGGCCTAGAAGGTTCTGCTCTTACCACTCTTCCAGGTCAGAAACACCTGGGGATCAGGGCTCTTCTAATCAGTTTCCTATAGCCTAGTCACCTTCTAGATACTTCCACTATGTTTCTACCCAACTACAAGCCTCAATTCTCCTTCTGAGTGCTCCTTTGAGAGTAACTCTTCCCACTTAAACTATGAAGACCGAGGCATTCATCCTTGAACAAATCATGTGAACATGAGTCCACAGAGCTTCCTGGGGAAGACACAGGGCAAGTAAGAAAATCTGAGGAAGCCCAGGAACTCCATGCCCAGGCCTTTCTGTCCCAGGCCTGGTTCTGGGCATCCAACGCTCTTCAGCAGGGGCTGAGCAAGGAGAAACGGGACTGAGTTTTCAGTTGTAAATAGCTGGGAAAATTTTATACCGGCCCGGGCCGTATCAAAGACTCAATGAATCAGAATTTGGGGGAGTAAGTCTCAGGAACACACATTTTGTAAAGCTCCAAAAGAGATTCATGTACACAGGTAAGGCTGCCAATCTTTGCCCTGCCTTCTCAGTACCAGGAAGTGGGGTCCTGCCTCCCTCCTGGACTTCAGACCTAAACGTGGGAGTGTCTGTGTGACAACCTTCCCTCCTTGAGGTGCAGGGGAGGATGCCAACACGATATCAAACATCACATGCCGTTCAGATGAAGGACAGCTCTACACCCCACTCACATGGGGTTCCATTTGCTTTCTGGTTGAGAAAAATACCCAAAGGCTAGCTCCTGAAGAAAATCTATTGTTTTTAACCCCAGTTAATACACGTTTGATTGGCACAGTTTTGAGACAATGCATTAGGAATGGGAGTTTGCTGAATGGAAGAAAGCCAGGGGGGTCTAATGACCTGCCACCCTGCAAAGCCAAGATGAAAAGAAGGCTCACTTCAGCTCTGTTTGAATAGGAGATAGGTGAGCTCTGAAAGTAAATTACCAGGTTCCTCCAGCTGTAGCAAAGGCACAAGATATTTCTGTTCCTAAGCAACAGACAGAAGCCTTTATTTCCCATCATTGCTCAGGCTGGAAAAATTCCATTCCCTGTTTCCCTTACATCACACCCCCCACTTCCTCCTTACCTGCAGAACAGAAGCTTGAAATGGTGCCCTGCCCCTTCCCTGATGCTATCTCGTACACAGGCAAAATTCTCAGAAAGACCCAGCCCTGTTCCTTTTGGGTATGAGGAAAGGAACACAATCTAGAACGCCATCTGTCATCCTGAAATAGCCAACAGTGGCACTATTTTTACCCAGCAATTATCAAACAAATGGAGTCATTTGAAAGAGTCACAGCTGTTCCCCTGTGTTATCTCAGTACAAATATGACACAGTGCATGCTGATTTTGCTTCTGCTTTGTGCCTCATGCACACCAAGCAAGTGGTAATTTCTCAACCTCCCAGCAGAACACAAGTCAAAGTGTGTACTCCAAAACTGAGTCATCCGGGCAAATTAAAAATCCCTCGTTATCTTGATTATGTGGGTCAGGGTTTCACTAAATGTGATTCTCATTTAGAAAATGAATGCAATGAACTCCCTATTTCTGAGCGAGTGCTAGGAAGTTTTTTAATCTCACAGAAACGTCAAGTTTTCTCCTGGTTAAATGCGACCTAAAAGAATGTACTTTTGAAATGTGTGTCAGCCCTTTTAACAAAAAAGCAAAATCCTGCAAAATCAATTCTATTTCCCTATGATCAACCATCATCATAAAGTCAAAAAGGCGTCCTACTGAAATAAATATCTCTAGTAAACTGAACACACACACTCGTTCACACACGCATGTGTGCACACACGCACTCACACACCCAGGCAACTCTATCCAAAGTTTGTCGTGCTTTTTGTCCACCTGCATCCCAACCCTCTGCCTATGGATGGAGAATTCCCAGCCTAAGGAGCAGTGCTCACGTCCCACAATAACAGTGAACACGCCAAAGACTTGCTTTCCCAGCTTCCTTGCAACTGGGACAAAGACACATGACGTGGGCACCACCACTCAGACGAACCCACCCAAGAGTACAGAGCTCACTCAGAGCTGCCTCTGGGCACAGAGATGCTACGAGGAACATAGGGTCACTGCAGTAGCAGGGCTGGTGTGGGCATCCAGTGTTCGGTACCAATGGCATCGGAGTACAAGTTGCATCCTCCAATGCTGTGCAGTAAAGAGGAGTGTCCACCAGACCAGCCCTGAGGGCTGACTCAGATTCCGTCCCTGACTCCCCAGCCCACCCAGAGACTCTGTGAATCAGGCAACAGCCTTTCAAACAATTCATTTGCTGCTTAAATCAACCAGCACTGTTTAATTGCTACAACCAAGAACCTTAAGTCAAAAAGTATTTTTTCAATGGTTTTAACCGTGTGAATATCAATAATATGCTTGCAGTTGTTATTCTTCAAAATTGTCCAGCTCTTTCCCAATTCCTCAGTCTCTTATTTTATGTACACCTAATTCACAGACATTTCTCTAACTCCTGAGAATCCCGATTCCTCACTTTCAGCTAGGAATGTAACCGAAAGCAGGAAGACATAAGTCATAGGAAGAAGATACACTTTAATGCATAAAGTGATGATGCATTGGCAGACCTCATCATTTTTGAGCAGTGCCTCTTAAACTTGACTGTGCTTATGAACCTCTTGGGGACTGTGTTAAAATGCAGACACAGGGGCTTCCCTGGTGGCGCAGTGGTTGAGAGTCTGCCTGCCGATGCAGGGGACACGGGTTCGTGCCCCGGTCCGGGAAGATCCCACATGCTGCGGAGCGGCTGGGCCTGTGAGCCATGGCCGCTGAGCCTGCGCGTCCGGAGCCTGTGCTCCGCAACGGGAGAGTCCACAACAGTGAGAGGCCCGCGTACCGCAAAAAAAAAAAAAAATGCAGACACATTCAGTAGGCCTGAGATTCCACAGCCCTCCCAAGCTCCCAGTAAAGCCCATCCACACCTGCACTGGGTAGAGCAAGGCTGTCAGAGATCCGGGCACTCTTCCTAAGTCCCCAAAATGAAACTGTCCCAGGCCCCCCCAAAAAATTCAATGTGTTCTCTCTTCATTTTCTAGAGCTCATCTCCTTTACCTCTCTTTTTAATTTTATATTTAGAATAATTAGACTTAAAGCGGCAATACACTCCATCATTTGGCACACAACTCACACCAAGTGAAAACTTCCCATGTGCAAAGTGTTGTAATATATGAAACACATTAGATCTTCCCTCACTGGTTCTCAAAATGTTAAATTCTGTAACACTAGCCTATTTCATACAAAAGCCACTGAGTTTTCTGTTTGGATCCTCCAGATTAAATGGTATTAGGGACCTCTACTGTTTTATAGTTTCCAAGATTCTCACTTGGGTGGCCTTTAATTTTTTTCAAATGTAAATCAAAAGTATAATCGCTTATCTTTGAAGCATAGTAACCCTGTAGTAACAGAGGTGTAGGGACACAAAGAAGAAATATTCTCTGTACCTCACCCTGATGTAAAAATATATTTTGTATGTATTGTCTCACTTTCCCTCATGCACTTGATGGAGTTTTAAACAGCACTGTCTTTAAAAGGGGAAGGCCTGTTTTTTTTCAATATCCACGAAATTGTCTTGCAAAGCGTTGTGCATTTAGACTTCATATCCACCGTCCTCTATAGAGCTCAGATACCACTTCAGCAGCTTTTACCCCGAAAATTGGTCGTCATATTTCTCTCATCATAAATCAATATCATTTCTGAAGGCAGGCTGTATTCTACTTACTTGTAACACTGATAACTCCCCATTAAACATGTCCAAAATTTCACAATACATAAGAAAATTAAGAGGGGGCCACAACCTTTTTTCACACATTGAGAAACAATGTAGTCAGCCAATAATTTCCTAGAAAACCCCAGGGTAGCTAGGAACATCATCTTTTAACTCTCCTAATATGAAATTCTACCTTTTTTATATTATGATGGACAGCTGGGATTAAGGCTCAAAAATAGGGAAAAAAAAAAAGGAAAAATTAGGGACATTTTATCACTTCTATTATGAATATTAATCCTTCCTGTGTTACAAGGGGATTCTCTGCTCCCTTTGCCCTCTTTGTAGAAGGCAGGTGTGGCAACCTTGGACCTGGCTGCAGACCTAGAAGCAGCCTCACCTCCCTGTGCACTCAGCTCCAGCCCAGCTCATCTGTAATCCTACCACTAGCCCCACGTGCCCACAATCCTAGTAACGGGTCTACTGACTGGACCCACTGCAGATGTGGAAGTGGCCTCATGACCCAGCTCTAACCTCACTCAACCATGGTCTCAGAAGCAGTCCTGGACACCTGGGCACCCAGTAGGAGCCATACTTGCCTGTGCCCCAGGGTGCTGGCCCATCAAGCCCAGGCCTGATGGTGGACCCCAAGCCAGCCTCTTGACTGAGATTCAGCCCCACTCAGCTGTGGTCCCAGAGGCAGCTCCCTCAGCCTGGGGACCCAGCAGGATATAGCTACCTGCTGAAACCAATCTGTAAAAACTGGAAGAGGTGACTGCTCCTTCAAATGCACAGACACCAATGCAGTGCCACAAGGCTCATGAAAAATCAGGCAAACATGATAGCACTAAAGGAAATTAATAAAGCTCTAGTAATTGCCCCTAAAGAAATGGAGATCCATAAACTGCTTGATAAAGAATTCAAAATAATCATCTTAAAGCTCAATGAACTACAACAGAACACAGACAACTAAATGAAATCAGGAAAACAATATATGAATAAATGAGAAGTTCAACAAAGTAAAAGAAACTATAGAAGTTTAGAAGACAAACTGAAGGACATCCTGTGTTCATGGATTGGAAGAATTAATATTGTTTAAATGTCCATCTTTCCCAAAGCAATCTACAGATTCAATGCAATCTCTATAAAAATATCAATGGCATTTTTTACAGAAATAGTAAAAACAATCCTAAAACTCATTTGGACCATGAAGAGCCAAAACAGTCTTGAGTAAGAAGAACAAAGCTGGAGATATCACACTCTCTGATTTCAAAATATATTATAAAGCTACAGTAATCAAAACAGTATGGTACTGGCATAAAAACACACACATAGACCAATAGAACAGAACAGAGAGTCAGAAATGAACCCATGCGTATACTGTCAACTGATCTTCAACAAGGGTGCCAAGAATACACAATGGGGAAAAGACAGTCTCTTCAATAAATGGTGCTGGGAAAACTGGATATCCACAAGCAAAAGAATGAAATTGGACCCTTATTTCACACCATATACAAAAAAATCAAATCAAAATGATTAAAGACTTAAACACAAAGCTTGAAACAATAAAACTCTTAGGAGAAAATATAGGGAAGAAGCTTCTAGACATTGGACTGGGCAAAGATTTCTTGGATATGGCACCAAAAGCACAAGCAACAAACTAAAACACTTTTGCACAGCAAAGGAAGCAATTAACAAAATGAGAAGGCAACCTAAGGAAAAGGAGAAAATACTGTAAACCACATATCAGATTAATACCCAAATATATAAGGAACTCATAAAGCTCAATAGCAAAAAGCAAATAACCTGATTAAACATAGGCTAAGGTCCTAACTAGACATTATTCCAAACAAGACATACAAATGGCCCAAAGGTATATGAAAAGGTGCTCAACACCACTAATGATCAGGAGAATACAAATCACCTCACACCTGCTAGGATGGCTAGTATTACAAAAGACAAGTATTGGTGAGGATGTGGAGAAAAGGGAACCCTTGTACACTGTTGGTGGAATGTAAACTGGTGCAGCCACTCTTGAACACAATATGGAGGTTCCTCAAAAAATTAAAATTACAATTATCATTTTGTCTACCAATCCCACTTCTGGGTATATATCCAAAGGAATTGAACTCTAGATATCAAAGAGATATCTGCATTCCCATGTTCACTGCAGCATTATTCACAATAAACAAGATACGGCAATAGACAAGATATGATGGAACAATGTCCATCAATGGATGAACGGATAAAGAAAATGTGGCATATACATATATACAATTGATTATTATTCAGACTTAAAAAAAGAAAGAAATCCTGCCGTTTGCAACAACATAGATGGACCTGGAGAACATTATGCTAAGTGAAATAAGCCAGTCACAAAAAGACAGATACTACACGATCTCACATGTGGAATCTAAAATAGTCAAACACAGAGAATGGATGGTGGTTGCCAAGGGCTGGGGGAAAGGGAAATGGTGAGATGTTGGTCACAGGGTACAAAGTTTTAGTTACACAAAATAAATAAGTTCTGGAGATTTACTGCGCAACATAGGGCATATGATTAATAATACTGTACTGTATACTTACAATTTTGCTAAGAGGGTAAAACTTATGTTAAGTGTTCTTACCACATAAGGAAAAATATCTACAGCTTTTTGTATGCAAAAAAAGAAAGAAGAGAAACAAATAACCCAGAATGCCCTCATAGCAATTAAAGAAATTGAATTTGTAGTTTTTTTAAAAAAAAAAAACCTCCAGGACTGGATGGCTTCTCTAGGAAATTGTACTAAACATTAAAAGAAGAAAGAATATCAGTTTTGCACAAACACTTCAAGAAAATGGAAGATAAAGAAACATCTCCCAACCTATTTTATGAGGCCAGAAGTATCTTGATAAAAAGACTGGGCAAAAACATTAAGAAAACTTAGACCAGTATTTTTTCATAAAGAACACAGACATAAAATTTCTCAAATTTTTACCCAAAGAAATCCAACAATACATTAAAAAAGGATAATACATAAGTCTAAGTGGTCTTTATCCCAGGAATGCAAGAATGGGTCAACAGTCAAAATCAATGCAATTCAACATACTAACAGACTAAGGAAGAAAAATCATATGATCGTCTCAATAGATGCAGAAAAAGCAGTTGACAAACTTCCACATCCATTCTTTTTTTTTTTTAACATCTTTATTGGAGTATAATTGCTTTACAATGGTGTGTTAGTTTCTGCTGTATAACAAAGTGAATCAGCTATACATATACATACATCTCCATATCTCCTCCCTCTTGCGTCTCCCTCCCACGCTCCCTATCCCACCCCTCTAGGTGGACACAAAGCACGGAGCCGATCTCCCTTCCACATCCATTCTTGATCAAAGTGCTCAGCAAACTAAGAATAGAAGACAACTGCCTCAACCTGACAAAGGGCAACTACAAAAAAATCTACAGGTAACACCAGACTTAATGATAAAAGACTAGATGTTTCCCCCTAAAACTGGGAGTAATGCCTTTCTCTTCAACAGTATCAACTTTAGTTACATTGTTGCCTAAGTATTTCACATTTTTTATGCCAGTGTACATAGTATTGTTTCTTAATTGTAAATAGCACTGTATTTTAAGTTAATTGCTAGAATATAGAAAAAGATTGTGGAGTGGTTTTTTTTTTTTTGTATATTTTACCTTGCAACCTGTGAAACTGCTAGCCTCACTTAATAGTTCTAGTAACTTTAATGTAGATTACAACTGACAGCTCAGGGCATATAGATCTCCTAGGTATTGAGTACAGGGGCAACCCTCAAATGAAGATGAACTAGCAAAATTCTCACCAACCACATGAGGAAATGAATCACCATGAGAATAAAAACTGCAAATAAAGAGAGTTTTACTTCTTCCTTTTCAATCTGTATGTCTTGTCTTTTTCTCCCCATACTGCAATATACAATATAACAAGAAAATCCAGGAGAACTTATTCATAGAAATTGACACACTGATTCTAAAATTTATATGGAAATACAAATGACTTCAATTACCCCAAACCCAAAGCGTTAAAAAAAAAGAGAGAGAACAAAGTGGAAGGACTTATACTACCTGACACAACACTTATTTTTCTTTTGTGTATAATACATAATATACAGCATACTGTATATAATATACAATAAGTATCTGGTGTAAAGACAGACGTATAGACCAATGAAAGAGAACAGACACTCCAGAAATAATCCCACACATATGTGGTCAATTAATTTCCAATAAAAGTGTCAAAGCAATTCAATGGGGAAAGGATAATCTTTTTCAACAAGTGGTGCTAAAACAATTAGATGTGCAAAAAATAAAAATGAACCTTGAACCTTTGTTAACAACATGAACAAAAATATTAAATGGATCATTAGACCTAAATGTAATATCTAAAACTATAAAACTTCTAGGAAAAAAAAAAGCATTGGAAAAATTACTTGCGGCTTTGGTTTAGGCAAAGATTTCTTAAGTAGAATACAGTAAGCACAAAGCGTAAAATTTGTTTAAAGGAAAATTAGATTTTATCAAAATTTAAAACTTTCTCTTCAAAATACACTGTTAGGAAAATGAAAAGGCAAGCGACAGACTACAAGAAAATATTTGTAAAACATATCTGACAACGAACTTGTGTTGATTCCATCTACCTGAAATTTTAGAAAAGGCAAAACTATAGAGATGGAAAACAAATCACAATTGCCAGGGTCTCCAGAGGGGCACAAGCAAAATCTGGGGGTGAGGAAAATGTTCTATATTACAAATGTGATGGCGGTTACAAAATTGTGTACAGTTTTCAAAACTTACAGAGTGGTGCACCTAAAACTGGTGAGTTTTATTTCACATAAATTGTATGTCAATAAAGCTATAAGAATATAGCAATAACGTATAATCGAATATCATTAAACAGAAAGTAAAAAGCACTGTGATTCAGCCATCCAGACACCTCCATGGTTAAGACTTCTGTGCACTAAAATGTTTATATTTTTACCATAAAAATGATCGTTGTACATTTTGCAACTTAACTTTGCCAACTGTTTTGTAACCCACCTTTTTTTTCTTTTTCGCTCAACACATCCTGTGTCCACAAAGAAACAGGACAACCACATGACTTCCAGCGGCTTCAAAGTTATCCATTGTATTCATGCAAAATAACTCATTTGGTTTCTTTCCCAGTGTTTATTATTGTGAGCAGTGTTGTCAAGAATCCTACTCTCTGATCACCATCTCCCTTATTTCTAGTTCACTCCTTTTAGAACTCCCAATCTCACCATCTGATTCTTCCACGACTGGGATTCCCTCAATCCCACTACCTTCTCAGAATCTCTCATCCTCCTCAAGATTTGCTGCCTTCTTTCCCCAGCTCCCAACACCATGGTCAGTCACCACACATCTCACTGGACACTCCCTACACTCACTGCATCTTCCCACTGCATCAGACCCACTTAGCAAAACCACCCTCCATAAAATCCAACTCTGCCCCACAGATGAACGAGGTAGGAGGAAACCAGTGGGCGAGCTGAGTGGCCTCACACCGTACTCTGGGCCCCTCAGTGCTGTGCAGCCATCAGGCTGTATCCCTGGTCCCTTCTCTCCCAGCCCAGTGCCTCTCAAACTATCTGTTGTGAAGGACCAGATGTTCTTATTTCCAATCCATCATAGACCAACATTCTTGTAAAATACGATAAAAGCGTTACAGCAATGCCAACTGCTATAGATGTTTCTAAATGCTGACTCTCACTTTCTGTGCTGGTGTCTTCACAGGTGCACCCGTGCCCTGCAATCCCAGATGACCCTCCCACACCTTCCGCTCTCCTCAAACCACCAGCACGCCCACCCCTTCTTCTCTCTCAGTGATGACCTTGTTTCCTCCTTCTCAGGGAGGGAATGAAGACGATCAGAAGGGGTCAGGCTTCCCATACACTCTCTCTCTCCTTTTACTACAGATGAACTGTTTACAGATGAGCGATCCACGTTCCCATTCGAGGCCAAATCCTCCATTTATGCACTGGGCCGCACCCTTCTCATCCACTCAAGAACACTCTTCTTTCTCTCACATCCAAGATTCTTCCCTTTCCACTGGATCACTCCCATCCGTCTAAACGCTGTTGTTTCTCCCATCTTAAAAAAAAAATTAGCCTCCCTTTATCCCACTTCCCTGCTGCCTCTGGATTCCACTTTCCTTGGGTGCTGTTATACTTCCTCCAGTCTCTCTTCCCCTCTCCTCAACCTACACCGATCAGGCTTGCCCCACCGCTCCATTCAACTGCTTTCTCAAGGTCAAAGACACCCCCAGGTAAAATCCAACAGTCAACTGTCAGTCTTTGAAGCAAACACGTGTAATGGTCCACATCTCGTTCCCTGGGCCCACCTGTGATCTCAGCCGCAGCTGTAGTAGAAAGTCCCATGCTCACTCCTTCCTCATCAAGCACCCACCTCACCTCTCTGCTTTTCTGCCTCAAGGCCTTCTCCCACAGCAGCCTGCAAAGCGCAGAAGCAGAGGGGAGTCAACACTCCCAGGAAAACCCTCAACCAATGGGGGACTGGATAAATGTCCCAGCTTCCCATCACTTGCACAGACAAGTCTGGGGGCACTCTGGCTCCTTCTCAGATGCCTCAGTGGAGCTGACCCTATAATCTAGAGCAGCAACCTCGATCACACACCCTTTAATGGCTTCTTCCACAATCTCACCTCTCATTCCTGTTCCTTGGATCACCTCCAAATAAATACCTGTACCAAAGACCCTGTTCACAGACCCTGCTTCTAAAGGAACTGACACTAAGGCAAACCTTATCTAACTTACCAACCACACCTGACACGGTTGATCATTCTCTCTCCCTTGAACAGATTCTCACTTGGCTTCTAGGACATGAGCTCTCCTGTTTTTCCTCCCACCTCGCCGCTTGCTCCCTGTAAGACTCTGCCAGTTCCCCTCCCTGACCCCTGAGTCCTTCGCCACTTCTCTTCCATGCCTATGCTTACTCCTTGGGGGATGTGAGCCAGTCTCACGGCTTTAAATATCACCCAAATGCTGAAGACTCTCAAATTTATATATTGAGACCAGATCCTTCCCTTGAACTCCAAACTCAGGCTACCTACTCAATATCTTTCCTAGGATGTTTAAAAGACATCTCAGACTTGATGTTCCCAACACTAGACTCCTGATGCCCACTCCAGTGCCAACCCTCACCTGCCCAAACCTATTCCTTCCACTGCCTTCTCTCAAAGTTCATGGCAACTCCTTCCTTCCGGTGCTCAGGCCAAAATCCTTCCAATGACCCTTGATATCTCTCTCTCTTACGCCATGCAATTAGTGAATTCTGTCAGTTCTATTCTCAGAAGAGTACATATGTCATAATGGAGATGAATGAGTGTGTGTGTGTCTCTCCAAACTGACTACTTCCCACCGCTTCCACTGCTACTCTCCTGAACCAAGCTACCATCATTTGTGGCCAACATTCTACCTAACTGGGGTCACCCTTTACCCACCTTCCATCCATTCTCAAAAAAGCAGGCAGAGTAAGACTGTTAAAATATATGTTAGATCACATTGCGTGTATCATCAAGATCCTTCGCAGCTTCAAATCCCACACACAGTAAAATGCAGTCTTCACACCAGGTCTCAGGACTACCCCCCCTGACCCTGCAGCACCTCCCTCACCTCACGTCCTCCCGGCCCCCTTCTCTCACCCCGTTCCAGGTACACTGGCCTCCTTGCCATTCTCGCCTACACCAGGCACATTCCTGGCTCTTCCTTTTCAAATCCTTTGAACACTTTAGGAATAACATTTGAGTGGGAAGATATAAAATTCATGATTTGATGTGTTAGTTATGAGCGGTTTTTTTGCCAGCTGTGTCCTTTTTAGACTTATTCAAACCACTCACATTTATTGCAAAAGGACTGGATCCCCTTTCATGGGATCTGCTGGATTCTGTTCCAAACACACTAAGAAGCATAAAAACCTTGCCTGGATATTATAATTGATAAATAAATAAATAACAACATAATTACCACTCTACTCTCATGGTAAACTATTTTGCAGAATAGTTTTGAATTTCTTAATAATCATCCTATTATATACATCTGTAGTTCCATCCAAAATTATAGTTTAGTTAATCTACCAATGGGCATAAGATAGGCTTGTTCCTTTAACTATACTTAGGAAACGAACTTGGATTCAGATAGCGCTGAACAGAGTCTGGCAGTACACACATTCCCTCTCCCTGCGTCACCTCTGAGCTTCAAGGACTTCACCTGTGATCTGTAATTAATGAAGTATAAAAGAGAAAAGGTTTCTGGACACCAAGCTATCAATAAATTTAACCAGGTCCTTTCAGAAGGAGAATATTTATTCAGTCAAGCACTCACAGTTCATCTAACCCAGCCTCCTCTGTTTCCCATAAAAGCAAGTGTGATGAGAGAAAAATTCAAGAAAAAGTCTTTAACTTAAGAAGATGCTAGAATCTTCACTACTATGAGACAAACAGAAGTAAGATCCCAAAGTCCTTTCTGTACACAAGGGAGGTGTGAGCAGGGAGGTGTTTGCTGCATATGCCAAGGCTGTGCAAGTGGGGAAAAAAAAGAAAGAGCAACAGTTTTGATAAACTTTAGGTAAATTCCGAAATAACTCTTTTGTTCTCTATGCTTGAGTTTCCTAATATGCAAAATGTAGGCTTTCCATTGTGGATTGAAACCTGAGATAGCCTGTAATGTAAAGGGCCCAGTACCCCGAGGGTCCAAAATGATTTCAATTCTTCTGCCTTTAAAACTGTGTTTGTTTGGGACAAGTGAAGAACAATGAAAAGTCAAACTGTACACTTTAAGTGCTCAGTAAGTCAACAGGCAATAAAACTCTGTGTTTACGGTGTCAACATGACTCAAAAAAAAAAAAATTCTAGTTAACTTTCTTTCAAGTAAAAATAGATGTCTTGCATTTTTACATAATCCTTCAGAGCAACTGTCATTTTCTCAACAGCCAGTTCAGCCCCTTAACCCTGCCAGAGAGCCAAAAAGAAAACATAATGGCCTTGAGAGTAATGAAAAGAACATTCAGTTTCACTAATTATCACCAACACTTACCAGGGTGAACAGAAGAAGGAGAGGCACATCTCATTCCAACCAAAGCAATCAACTTTTGTCAAATGCATCTGATGTAGGGAACACCAAAGGGATAAACAGACAAGAATCCCTTTCTTCAAAATGTTTACAATCTAGTTACTGGGTAGATATAATAAAATCAGAAAAAAAAAGTTTTTCTTTTTAAAGCTTATCAGTTAAAATTAAAGAATTTCGGACTTCCCTGGTGGCGCAGTGGTTAAGTATCTGCCTGCCAATGCAGGGGACACGGGTTCGAGCCCCGGTCCGGGAAGATCCCACATGCCACGAAGCAACTAAGCCCGTGCGCCACAACTACTGAGCCTGCGCTCTAGAGCCCGCAAGCCACCAACTACTGAGCCCATGTGCCTAGAGCCCGTGCTCCGAAACAAGAGAAGCCAACGCTTTGAGAAGCCTGCTCACCGTAACAAAGGGTAGCCCCCGCTCACCACAACTAGAGAAAGCCCGCGCACAGCAACGAAGACCCAACGCAGCCAAAAATAAATAAATTAATTTTTTTTAATCAAAGAATTTCAAATTAATAAGACTCAGATATTCCAAAAGACTTTTAAATAAAAACTGCTAATCTGGGAATGCCCCACTGCTTCTAATTACATGTTATGGAATCCAAAGGCAATGACACAAGATGAAGTCATTCCTTTTTCCTAAAACCAAACAGGGTTAGCTGGGGAGCTGCCACGCATTCGCTGTGACAGGAAACAAAAGCCTGGGACGTACCTATAAGTGTGTCCCGACACAATGACTACTAAGAGTGGATGCTCTGAGATTTTTTTTTAACCTGAATTACAGGTGGGTCCCTCCAAAAGGATCCCAGATAGTTCTGGGAGGCCATGTCACCATCTCGAGATAAGCCTAGGGGACCTTTGGTTACTTCCTACACTGGCTATCATTTAGCCCAGGGAGATCCCAGGGGATTTCTATCCTATTTCAGTGGATTCTCAAGCCAGTTTGGTCCCTAGTCCCCAAAACTGGTTCCTAACGACAGACAACCACTGGCCTAACCTAATCCCACTGCCTCCCTCCCGCCTGGGTGACAGCCCATTAATTATCCCTTGTCTGTCACATCGTCAATCTCTCCCCCTCCATTGGCTTCCCGCCCTCCGCCAAGCCTCTCAGTACACTCAAGTCTCCTCTCAAATCCTCTAATGGAATTCTAAGCTGCCCTCTCATCTCCTTACCTTCTACAAACTCCTCAACAGAACAGCCCATATTCACTAGCCCTACCTCTTCACCTCCCTTTACACCGTAATTCCTCCAATCCAGCTGCTTCATTCAGCTGCCTTCACCCCACGTGGCTAAACCAGCTCGCAAGTCACCAGCCACTTTGTCATGGCCATTTGAAGACTGTGCTCACTCCTTATCACGTTGGATCTCTTGGCTTTATGACATGAGAAGTGTCCTCCTTTGCCTCTGTGACCACACTCTCCCTGGGCTTTGCTCCTAACTCTGGCTCCCCTTTCCTGCTCTCACTTGGGATGCTCTAGTTCTCCACCCTCATCAACATCTGTACCCCTCCAGCTTCGGCCGTCCCGCTTTTTCTTACTCCACTCACTCTCCCTGAGTGATCTATTCACTGTACGGCTTCTCTTAAGCCTATTCACCGAAGTCTCCCAAATCTAAAACCACCAACTCTCTCTCGAGCTCTAGACTCCTATTTCCAATAGCCTGTCTTGCTTCTCTATCCAGAAGTCCCACATGCATCTTTTTTTTATTTATTTTATATTGAAGTATAGTTGAGTAACAATATTGTATTAGTTTCAGGTGTACAGCAAAGTGATTCAGCTATACATATACATGTTATCTATTCTCTTTCAAATTCTTTTCCCAGTTAGGTTACTATAGAATACTGCTTTGATTACCGTAATTTTGCAGCAAGTTATAATATAAAATCAGGAAGTGTGAATGCTCCAGGTTTGTTCTTCCTTTTAAAGATTGTTTTGGCTATCTGGGGTCCCTTGAGATTCCACATGAATTTTAGGGTAGGTTTTTTTTTGTTGTTTTTGTTGTTGTTGTTGTTGTTTTGCGGTACCCGGGTCTCTCACTGTTGTGGCCTCTCCCTTTGCAGGGCACAGGCTCTGGACACGCAGGCTCCGCGGCCATGGCTCACGGGCCTAGCCGCTCCGCGGGATGTGGGATCTTCCCGGACCGGGGCACGAACCCGTGTCCCCTGCATCGGCAGGCGGACTCTGAACCACTGCACCACCAGGGAAGCCCTAGGGTAGGTCTTTTTACTTATACAAAAAAAAGTCATTGAGATTTTTTTAAATCTGTAGTATTGACATCTTAACAATATTAAGGCTTCTAAGCCATGAACCTCTCCATGAATATCTTCTTTAATATTTTTCAGCAATGTATTGTAGTCTTCATTGTATAAGTCTTTCACCTCTTTAATTCTTAGGTATTTTATTCTTTTGATTCTATTGTAATAAAATTGTTTTCTTAATTTCCCTTTTGGACTGTTCATTGTTAGTTTACAGAAACGCAACTGATTTTTGTGCTGTTGCCTTTGTATCCTGCTACTTTGCTGAAAATGTTTATACATCAATTTTTTTGTGGAATCTTTAGGGGGTCTCTCGACATATAAGATTATATAATCTGTGAACAGAGAGAACTTTACTTCTAAACTTTTAAAATTTCCAAAACTATGACCTAGATTTTTTTTCTTTTTTTTTTTTTTAATTATTTGTCTTTTTTATTTTTGGCTGCATTGGGTCTTCGTTGTTGCGTGTGGGCTTTCTCTAGTTGCAGCCAGCAGGGCTTGGGCTGCTCATTGCAGTGGCTTCTCTTTTTGCAGAGCACAGGGTCTAGGCGCGCGGGCTTCAGTAGTCGTGGCACGTGGGCTCAGTAGTTGTGGCTTGCAGGCTCTACAGTGCAGTCTCAGTAGTTGTGGTGCACGGGCTTAGTTGCTTCACCGTATGTGGGATCTTCCCAGACCAGGGACCCAACCCATGTTCCCTGCATTGGCAGGTGGATTCTTAACCACTGCTCCACCAGGGAAGTCCCCTAGATTTTTTTCAATTCTCATGTACTCCATTTTATTGCAGAAGTCCCACATGCATCTTAAATGTGTCCCCAAACAACTCATCGTCTTGGCCTCCAAATGTGCTTTTTCTCATACCTTCTGTTTTAAACAGTGGGAGTTTCATTGAACCAGCTGCCTAATCTTAAAAACGCTATAATCTTTTATTTCTCCTTTACCCTCTATATCTTCGATCTCTAAGCCATGGATTCTACCTCCAAATTGTCTCTTACATCTGTATGTTCTGCACACACTGCCTGAGCTCAGCCCCTGAACACCTCCTGCTTGGCTTCATCCAACAATTGCTAACTCATCTCTCCCTCTCCCCCGCCCCCCCCCACCCCCACCTTCCTCTCCCTCCCTTGTCTACATTTCACAGGGCTCCCTCCCAGGTTAATTACAGTTTCTCTGAACAGGAGAGAAGAAGGTAGAAGTACAGTTAGCCCTGAGGCACTGGCTCGTTTCCCTAAGTAAGCCCATAGGAATCTAATGCAACAGCCAGTGGACTGTGACTTGCTGGCCTAAAAGGTAAATTAAATCTTTCCTAATACAGTAAATGAGGTGCTCTGGGATGCGGCTCCAATCCAGCTCACCTGTACTCACTCCCCCAAATAATTCCCACACGCGCACCCCTCCATCACCCCTGCACCCCCGGTGCTCCAGACCTGTGCTCTTGCAGCCCCGCCGTCTTGGAGGTATTGTGCCTCACTTCTTTCCCACCATGCAGATGCTTTCTCATATTTCCAGGCCCAGCTCAAAGGTCACCTCCTGTCGATAACTCTTCCTGCCCCATCAAGTGGAGTCATCATCATCATTAGCTTCCAGCACCTCCACACAACTCTGAATGTGCCCCTCTCCTAGCACTTAGTACCCATTTCCATTATGTAATAACCATGGGGTCACCTCCATATTGAGAGAACCCAGTAAGTTCTTGGCCTACACTAGAAATTCAATAAACAAACACCTTTTCAGCGGTGAGTGCTGACTCAAGTGGAACACAGCCAAACACAGGATGATTTACTGAGGTGTTCATTTGTGCTTTCTTCCGGCTGCTATTGCTGTCAGCATTTTTCCTTTCCCTCCCAAGAAGATAGACAGCTGTAGGTTTGGAGTTCTGGTCTCCCTGGCCAGAGTCACCAGAGAATGTCATGGTTTTTCTTTTTTTTTTTGCGGTACTTAGGCCTCTCACTGTTGTGGCCTCTCCCATTGTGGAGCACAGGCTCCGGATGCACAGGCTCAGCGGCCATGGCTCACGGGCCCAGCCGCTCCACGGCACGTGGGATCTTCCCCGACTGGGACACGAACCCGTGTCCCCTGCATCGGCAGGCGGACTCTCAACCACTGCGCCACCAGGGAAGCCCTATCATGGTTTTTTATACTGCAGGGTCGTAAATAGAAGTTGCAAGGTATCCTAGAAAGTTCCCATCCAGTGGTTTGTGGAAGGAAGCCAATGCCAAAGGGTATAGGACATGGATATTCCTCAAGACCAGGAAAGGAATGAGTCTGAGGGATTGTCCTCTGTCAGTAACCGAGACCCTATTTCTACTGTGCTTGGATAGGTGGGTGAGTGGGGAAGCTACCCCAGAAAGCCTACAGTGGATGGACACTATGCACTGTCTCCCAGAGTGGTCAGTGGTGCGAAAGCTGGGAGGGTCAGCTGACTCGGCCTAACTGCTGTTCCAGTCTTCAGCTGCAGCATGTCAAACTGTGCAACTATCTTTATGGAGCCAACTGTGGACAGCAGACTGGGCCCCACCCAAAATATGTGGCCCTGTTAGTCTGGGATTCTTATATGCTCCTTTGGAGTGGGCAAAGTTACTTCAGTAATGATTGAGATTGAATTTTCCCTCCAATGGGCCACTGATTCAATGTAATTTAAAGAAATAAAGCAATATGACCTAAAGTAATATTGTGATCTAAAATTAATACCTACTACACGTTAAAATACCCAGGAAAATCACAGGATCCCTCAGAGCATCCTTGAAACAGCTTTGGGACAGAACACTGGCCCATTCTTACTTTGAACACACATTATCTAATATGCCAAGATGCTATTACACAGAAATGAAATTGCTTGCACATATACATCTGTTTAAAACTATTAAAAAGTCTTCTTTTGGTATGTGCTATGACATATCTCTTCAAATCATATCGGTTTGCAAAGCCAAGGGCGGAAACAATCCAGGATGGGATGACCAATTCCAATTTTGCAAGATACTAGGATCTAGGAAGGAGGCTGACATCTAGGGAAGTGCAGTTCTCGAAAATGGCCACAAGATGGCAGAGTAGCCCTGTACACCAAGAAGCCTATTGTCAGCATTTCACAGTGCTGGAACCTAGGGTTTGTTAGACAAGCCAGGAGACAATTAACATAGGACAGTTGGAAAGCCTGTTCCTAGGGGAATTTTCTGCTTAGGTATTTATCCTCATATTATTAATATCCCCGTTTTATAGAGGCAGGCCCTCCACGAGCCTTTGTGAGGCCTGAGCGCGTTCAGATATTAAGCCCCCAGCACAAGGACCAGCCTCCCACGCCAGTGGAGGATCAATACCTGTGACCAAGGTATTGATCACTAGCCCGCTCACTAGCACAAAGTTACCACCGAGCAGAGGGCTCATTTGAAGCCCCCTTAATCTCAAGGCCCTGATCAAACCTCCCAAGAGGAAGAAAGGAAAGATAAGCTCAATGTAAAACATTTCAGCAAAGGCAGGCTCAGTTGCCTCGTGATGGGACCCCCAGACGGCAACTGGAAAATTGCTCTGAACTCATGAGAGAATATAAACACCTAACTGGATATTAATTTGAGGCAACAAGAAAATTTATTCAAAGAAATTTAGAAGATCCTAAAGAAAGAAAGGACAGACATAAATAAATGGAGATGTGTGTTACCTGTGACTGAGCAGCTAACAAGCTGGTTTCCCCAGCACCCTCACATAATTCTGTAAGCTGCCCTACACTCTAGAGTTAAATCCCTTATCTTACAAAAAGTAGGTCTCACTAAGCTGGAGCATATGATAAGCTGAGACAGGTAGGACACATGTCTCACTAAGCTGGGGCGTATGATAAGTGAGCCAGGTAGAGAATATTTTTGTTAGGTTATCTACCATCTGCAATTTATTTTTGTAGAAGTTTTGTTAGATTTTGTTATCAATGCACTGCTGGTGAGAGTGCAAATTGGTGCAATCTCCCCAAAGGGAAATTTGGCAACATCAAAATATCAAATGAATACATCCCTTGTAAGCTCCTTCACCTCAGAGACCTTTGTCTGTTTTGTTCACTGATATATCCCAAGCTACTAGCACAGTGTCTGGCACATAGTAGGCGCTGAATAAATGTTTGCTGAATGAAAAAAAAATGAGTATACTCTTTGAGTCAGCAGTTCCACATCTAGAAGTAAATAATAAGACAGTATAAAAAAATCCAACTATATTCATGGCAGTATTTTTCTAATCTTTCACTTCTCCATGAAAAGCTGATTGACAGAATAAATCATAAAATAATCACCATCCGTGAGACATTCACAATATACTTAGTGAAAAGGCACGTTAGTACAGTACACATTACTGTATTATGTTTTCTGCTACTCAAAGTGCCAGTCTATTCACTGATTTTTAAGATCCATAAATATAAATCAACACACTGCCTCCTTCATTGAAAATCTTTTGTCATAGCAAATAATACAATAATTTCTCTTCCTCTCAGTATCTTCATAGGCTTCATGCAGATAAAAATCAGGATTTATAAAATGTCTGTTTCTTCAAGGCCTTAATGAAACTAGAACAAGTTCTTTGAAAACAGAAAGATATTACCAGACACATGTCCAGTTTTGTAGGGATGCTAGGCTACGTGTTAATACAGGAAACACCACACACCTCTTTCAAGTAATGGGTAACTGAAATACAGCAATGTGCTTAATAAAGAATTCCAAAAGAGAAAACAAAGCAGAGCGCCAAGTAGTATTTATATACCAGTGTAACTGGATATATGGATGGTGATGGTCTACATCAAATGTGAATTCAGGCCATGTGGTAGATACAGAGCTGATATGGACGTGCCCTTCCCACCACAGACACATGGGAGCTCCAGATTAAATATAACAAATGAACCAAATCTAATTACATGCATGAGCTCCAAAAGACAAATATACCCCAGATTTCAAAATCAAAGAAAAGCAAAACCAAAGCCTCAGAAATCCACTGGGGTTTTAGTCTCAGATTTAGGGGTGATGGGCCTACACGAGGATGAATAACAGGCACTAAAGCTCCATCCAGAACTCCCTGTCAAAACGAAGCCCAGACCACCATGAAGAACTCTTGCAAGCAAAATTTAAGACTATTCAGAGCCTGCTCACCAGCCCAAGAAAGAGCAAAGACATTGCTGAGTGTCCCAGACCTTGAGTTAAAAAAAAAAAATCACCTGTCAAAAATGGAAATTCTAAGCTCACACAAGATGAGGGGGGGTCTAAGTTTTTTTCTCCATGCATAGTTTAAGAATGCAAATGAATAGTTAATATATAAAGTGATCCAAGACCACTAAAATCCCTAGGGATCCAGCAAACACAACATTAAAATCTTTACCCTTAGCAACTCTTCCACCCCTCAGGGCTTACAGAAAACTCTAACAATAAACGACCAAACTTAAATATCACAGACCACATAAGGAAACAAATCACCATAAGAGTGAGTAGCAGCCCCCAAAACTGACACACCAAGAAGTAAAAACAATAGACTAGAAAAGAATCATGTTTTTAAATAATTTAGAAACCATAATGAAGAAATAAGATACTATAGGAAAAGAGCAGATTTTTTTAAGTAATCAAACAATTTTTTAAATAAAATCTTATCACTGGAATGAAAAAATGATCAGTAGGTTAAATAGCAGACTAGATCTAAGTTAAAAGAGAACTGCTGAAGTGGAAGACAAATCTGAAGAAATTATGAGATGGGGGAAGGGAGGAAAGAAAAGAGAAAGAATGAGTATCACTGAACGAGTGGTTAATAGATATGAAACACAGAAAGAGAAGCTGCAACATATGTCAGTCTAATAATGTTTAAGAAGGAAAGAACTGGTGTCAGGGGAAATAGGGGGAGAGGTAATGCTCAAAGAGATAATGACTAAGAATTTTCTAGAACTAGGGAGCTGAGAATTAATATTGAAAATGTCTTGAACAAGATAAATAAAAATGAATCACCAAAAAAAAAAAATACTTCAGGGCTTCCCTGGTGGCACAGTGGTTGAGAGTCCGCCTGCCGATGAAGGGGACACGGGTTCGTGCCCCAGTCCGGGAAGGTCCCACATGCCGCGGATCGGCTAGGCCCGTGAGCCATGGCCGCTGAGCCTGAGCGTCTGGAGCCTGTGCTCCGCAATGGGAGAGGCCACAACAGTGAGAGGCCCACGTATCGCAAAAAAAAAAAAAAAAAACTTCAGTATAAATCTAACAAAATATTACAAGATCTGTATGAGGAAAACTATAAAACTCTGATAAAGGAAATCAAAGAAGAACTAAATAAATGGAGAGATACACTATGTTCATGGATAGGAAGACTCAGTATTTTCAAGATGTCAGGTCTTCCCAAATTGATCTATACATGCAAAGCAATCCCACTAAAAATCCCAGCAAGTTATATCGTGGATATCAACAAACTGATTCTAAAGTTTGTACATTGAGGCAAAAGACCCAAAATAGCCAACACAATATTGAAGGAGAAGAACAAAGTTGGAAGACTGAAGTTACCTGAATACAAGATTAACTAATAGTTACAGTAATCAAGACAGTGTAGTATTGGAGAAACAATAAACAGATTAATGGAACAAAATAGCCCAGAAATAGAATCCCATAAATATAGTCAACTGATCTTTGACAAAGGCTCAAAGGCAATACAATGGAGCAAAAACAGTCTCTTCAACAAATGGTACGGAACTGGACATCATTTGCAAAAAAATTAATCTAGGCCCAGACCTTACACTCTCCACAAAAATTAATTCAAAATGGATTAAAGACGTAAATGTAAAACACAAAAGTATCAAGCTCCTAGAAGATAACATAGGAGAAAACCTAAATGACCTTGGGTATGGTGATGCCTTTTTAGATACAACACAAAAGGCAGGATCCATGAAGAATTGATAAACTGGACTTCATTAAAATTAATAACTTCTGCTCTGTGAAAGACAATGTCAAGAGAATTAGAAGACAAGCCACAGACTAGGAGAAAATATTTGCAAAAGTTACAGCTGATAAAGGACAGTTATCCAAAACGTTCAAAGAACTATATAACTCAACAATAAGGAAACAAACCACTCAATTAAAAAAATGGATCAAGACCTTAACAAACACCTCACCAAAAAATATATTCAGATGTCAAATAAGCATATTAAAAGATGCTCCACATCTCATCAGGAGTGTGGATTAAAACAATGAGATACCACTACACTCCTAGTATCTAATGGCCAAGCAGAAAGGCTCTGGGTTCAATGAACCAGTCATCTCTGGTGGTAAGGATGAAGTTCTGTACTGAAAACAGGGTCTTTGGGAAGAGCCCCAAAATGAAGGGAAAGACCACTGGACATCTTCACCTCCCAAACTCACAAGATGATAAAAGCTGGGCCTACATGCTTGCATGCACAGAGTAAGAGACAGAAAACACTGTTCAAGGGTCACTGAAACATGAAAACATTGTTCATGTTGTAAAAGTAGTTTTGACCTTGATGACCCTCTAAAAGTCTTAGGGACCTTGACCACCCTGGGTTCTCAGGTCCACACTGTGAGAACTGTGTAAAGGATGGGATCCAGGAAAGAGGAGGCTCACAGTAAAGAAACAGACTGAATTTAGCAAACATTTGAATGGTTACTCTATGCAGGTCACCATGCTTATTCAATAAAATGACAAAGTTGAGGAAATACACCTAAAAGTAGATCTTTTCCTCAAGGGGCATATAGAATAGACAGAGGTTAAAACAGAAAAACATAACCGAAGAGGTATAGGTAAAATGAATGACGGATTCTGTTTGGGAGAGTTGATAAAGACGTCAAAGACAAAACAGCATGTGACTTGGACCACCATGGGGGAGAGGCACCTTTTTAAGAAATTAATTTCAGACTCCCTTTCTATTCACTTTATAAACAGTGATTTTATCAGATAAGAACAGAAATGCTTGTCTCAGGGAGCTAACTCAGTTTCTAAAGACTAAGATAGTCTTATCTCGATTACAAGGAGCTAATGACTCTGGTTACAGCTCTTTTACTATAGAATAGCTTTCAGGTGATAAGTAGTAATCAAAAATGAAATTGCTCTGAGTTTCAAGAAAGGGACATGAAATCAAAATCAATACTTTCCATTAGGCAAACCTTTTCCGAATAGTTTCATTTTCTAAGCTCTAACTAAGGGTCAATAATTTTAAAGGAAGAATTCAAACGGTAGTTTGTCATTGCACAGAACAATACTATCAGGCAGTAAGGAAATGTCTAGTTTCCAGGTATCTGTCACCCTCTTACTAAGTCCAAAACAAAATGATTTGAAATGGATAAAACCACTTGTAAGAGTATACAGTACAAGCATATAGAGCCTTAAAATTTAAATAGTCTCCTATCCCCATGTGATGCCTCACATGCTAGCAAGCCTTCATAAAATCCATTTGCCCCTGAGAGAGAAGAGCTTCCCTTTGACACAATTCTCATCTCCCTCATTGTTCTTACTGTGTTGTTCACCAACTCTCAGCTCAAATTTCACAGCTTCGTCCTGACGTCCTTTACTTTTTAACTTCTCCAAAAAGAATGTGAGTGTTTTCATCTTTATAATTGTGTAACAGCTTTCATAAAATGAATCCACAAGGCATGCAGTCTTCTGCTTATTCAAGCTCCCTGCAGCAGCATCTCATTCAGACGTGACTTTCCCAGTGACAGTTTAAAGGCCAACATTACCTTCCCTGCCCCCCTTCCACTACCATCCTTCCTACAGCACATCAGCTCTCTGGCAGGACGGAGGAGGCCAATTTCTTTTCTGAGAAAGGCAATTATCATTTCAGATTTTACCATCCCAATGTCATCTAAAGTTTAAAAGAGAAATGTGATACTCCAAACAAAAATACAATTGAAGATGTAGATACAAAAGTCTCATGGGAGTATGGCAGATAGAACTAAGATGGTCTCCAAATGTCCCCATCTCCTAGTAGTCATGCCCTTGTTTAATCCCTTCATTCTGAGTTTAGCCAGAATCTATAACTTGCTTCTAACCAATGGAATATGACAAAGATTTTAATACCTGTCTTGGTAGGAGACTCTGTCCCTTCCTAGCTTTGATGAAGTAAGTGGCCATACTGGGAAGGCTCACGTCTAAGGATGACCTCCAGCCAAGAGCCAGCAAGAGATTGAGGCCCTCAGTCCATCAGCCCACAAGCCCCAGTCTTTTCAGGGCCTGAGTCTTGCCAACACTATGTGAGCTTGGAAGGTGATCCTTCCCCAGTCACGCCTCAGGCCTTCGGATGAGAACCCAGCCCTGGCTGACAGCTTAATTGCAGCCTGGCAGACTCCTGATCTCCAGAAGCCCTGCCCGGACTCCTAACCTAGAGAGCTGACAAATGTGTGTTGTTTTAATCCACTAAGCTTGTTGTAACTTGTTATTCAGCAATAGATAACAAATACAGGGAGAGCACAAAGAAAAATAACACGTATAGCTATAATTATGACAGTAATGATCACCCCGGAAATCTAACAATTGATTTTATGCAAATAGACCCATTAGGGAAAACACTGCAATGCACCTCTAAAAAGTCTAAGGAAAGGATGGTAGGGGCTGAGCGGTGAAGGGTTGTCTTCCACCTCCTCCCTGTAGAGAAGCAGGGGCGGGCTGGTTAAAGGCAGCCTAGCTTCTGGGGACTCTACAAACCTGAGATTGACAAAGTCAGCGTGTCTCAGCCAAAACTCAAAGGAATAGTGAAACCAAAGGAAAACAAACAAACAAAAAAGAAACGATCGGCAGGTATAGAGATTACAGAATGAGCTGGGAAGCAAGAGAAACGGGGACTAACAAGATGGGCAGTGAGAGGGCCTCCCAGGGCAGGAGTGAAACAGAGAAAGGCTACCCTCAGAACCTGGATGGCCAAGGTCAGGACCAGCAGAGATAGCAGGCAGATGAGGTCATTATATATGGACATTAGTAGAAGATTAAGCCTTTTTAGAGCTCAGTAATGGGACCACCAGCAGTATCCTCAGGCTTATCATCATCACTGGACAAGCTTTTATAAGACTTCAGAGCCAGTTCTGAGGACACACCCTAAAGCAACCTCCACCCAGTGCTACAGCTACCCATCAGTCATGGCCACACAAGAGGCAGGCCACAAAGCCCAGAGAGATCCCCGAGAGCCAATCAGCAGAGAGGATCCCAGAATGCTCCTGGATCTTCAGTAAAAGAGGTAGTTGTTGGAGCCCCTCTAAAAGCCCAGCACTGAAACCTCCCAGGTTGTTAAAGGCTGCACGTACACATATGCACCACAAGCCCACGTACTCACATGCTGCGCCACACTCGCACAAAACAATGAGCACTGGAAAAGAACACATCACAATTAATACTGCTCCATAAAATCTGAGTTCTGCACCTTCCGGTGATTTCTCCTGGAGTCTCCTCCCTGCAGTCTTACATTTCTAAACAGATCATTTGGTCTTCATTTTATATTCTTCACAAGGAAAAATGGAATCAATGACTAGGGACCCCATTTCTGAAGGTCAGACCTTTCTTGTAACATAAGGCACATACTATGGGAAGGATGTTGCAGGGAACGAGGAGACAGACAATTATTTGATGGCTACTGTGTGCATGATCTCAGTTAATTCTTGCAACTCCTCAGAGTGGAAAAAGACAAAGCCTCCAGGAAGTTAAACAACCTCCCTGAGGTTACCCAGCCAGTAAGTGGCAGGACCAGAGTTCAAAACGTGGGCATCTCTGAAACTAGGCCTGTGCTTTCTTCGACCATCCCACAGAGAGTTCGTCAATCTTTTGAAATTTATATTGCGCTAACTCAATTGAAAATCTAACTTTGATTGGTAACAGATTATGATTAAAGTAGTATATAAATATACTAGTATATAAGCCAGGGAAATTTTCACATAGGGTGGATAAAATCATTATATGTCTTAACCTTTGCTCCACTGTAAGTCAAACTATAAAATGTGACTTAGTGCATTCCTAAAATTAGAACTCTCAAAAATATTATACTCTGGTAATAAGAAAATCTAAGGTAAAGGGATAGTATCTATGCATAAATTTAAACTGCCTAAAATCAGTTGTGCATAGTCCCTTAATGCAAGGTTGATAACTGCACATAAGAATTTTGTTTGCAATATGTGCTTCAGATACCTCCCTAATTTATTAGAAAGAGCTGTCAATCATTTTACCATCATTTTAACATACAGATAATCATTGTCAAATGGCATAATGGGCATGTTTTAAATCAATCCATAATGCTAAATAATAGTAATTAATTACTAAATGATATCCTAGTGATCTAAAAGAATAAATGTCATCCACATCTACCCACACTCAGGAGGTTTACTCCTCCCAAGAGATCTGGCCCATTTCTATTACAAAACATTAGAAAGTCAGCTCAATCGAAAAAAAATGCTTCACTGGACTTACTAAATCAAAGGTGCCACGCTGAAATTAAAACTTAGGGAATTCTACTCAAACAGTATGAAATTAGTCATTCTAACTTTCAGAATGTTTCATTAGGATAACATCAGATGAATAAATTGGTCCAGAATACTGTCTCCTTACCCATCTTTATGTTTTCTTCAGGAATTTAATTCTTGGTTTAAAAACAGAAGGAGGAGTTTGGGAAACAAAACAAAAACAAGCAGCTTCTCAGACTCTTTCTTCTACACGATTTATAATTACCCAGGCTTTGTCAGCTTTTCAAACTTAGAACAAGTGCACAACCCAGATTTGTCAAATCAGTGCGTTTCTCAGAACTCTGGTTACTATCCTGCAACACTAACAAGTTCTAAATGCTATCATCTTGTATTACAGAATTGTTACTTTTCTTAAGTGCAATAGCAGCATGAGGGTTATGGGAGGAAAAAAAATGTACACAGAAGCACACTGAACATCAGGGGTTAAAATAACATGATGTCTTGGAATTGCTTTCAAAATAGCACCTAAAAACAGGGGAGGGGGAGAGCGGGTATGTAAATGCAAAATGCTGATAATTTTTAAAGCTGGGTTACCTGAGTACACGGGGTTCATTATACTATTCTCTCTTCTTTCATATGTACATGAAATTTTCCGTAATAAAAAGTTCTGTGAACATCGTCATCTCAAACCAGAATTAGGAGTCCAGAATTGTGTCTTTCGATATTATTTCTTTCAAAAAGTAAACTAAATAGTATTAGAGCACAATGCCTAGAATTACAGATCAGCATCCCAGTGCTGTCATTTATGGGGTTTTTTTAATTGAAGTATAGTTGATTTACAATGTTTTGTTAATTTCTGCTATACAGAAGTGATTCAGTTATACATATGTATCAGAAAGGGAATGTAAAAACAAAAAATACCTTTTAAAAATCTCACTAAAAAAAAAGAAAAATACTTAGGAATAAACCTGACCAAGGAGGCAAAGACTTATATGCTGAGAACTATAAAACACTAATAAAGGAAACTGAAGATAATTCAAAGAAATGGAAAGATATCCCATGCTCTTGGATTGGAAGAATTAATATTGTTAAAATGGCCATACTACCCAAAGCACTCTACAGATTTAATGTGATCCCTATCAAATTACCCATGACATTTTTCACAGAACTAGAATAAATAATCCTAAAATTGACATGGAACCATACGCTTTGTTTTGTTTTTCAAATTTACAGAAGAGTTGCAAGAATAGTACAAAGAACTCCTAGATTCACCAAATGTTAAGATTTGGCATATTTTATCTCCTTCTTTCTTGTATAACACACATATACATAAATCTGCACACATATACACAAACATTTTTCTCCTAAACCATTTGAGATTTAGTTGCAGACATCATGTCCCCTTACCCCTAAGGACTCCGGTTTCCCCTAAGGAAGACAGTCCCTTCCAAACTGCAGTAAAAACATCCTATTCAGGGAATCTAACATTGATACAAGGCTATTATCCAACATACAATCCATATTCAAATTTCCCCAATTATTACAATTTGTCCTTTGTAGCATTTTTTCCTGATTTGGGTCAGATCCAAAAACATCTATTGCATTTACTTATCTCTGTAGTCTTCTTCAATCTGGAACAGTGCCTCAGGCATCTTTCATGACACTGACTTTTGTGGAATGTCTCCAAATGTGGGCTTGTCTGATATTTCCTCCTGATTAGAACCAGGTTATGTGTTTTGGGCATAAGTGTCGCTGTATCCTTCTCAGGGCTTCAGATCAGGAAGCACAGGATACCAGTTTGCCCCATTACTAGTGATGCTAACTTTGACGGTTTGGTTAAGGTAGTGAACCCCACGTTTCTGCACTGTAACATTACCCTTTTCCCCTTTGCAATTAATAAGAAATCTGTGGGGAAATTCTCCAAAAATGTAAATATTCTGGCCTTCAAGTTTCACGCAATACTTTAGCATCCGTGTATAATTACTATATGAATCAAGTGTTACTATGATGGTTGCAAAGTAGTCATTTTCTAACTCTTTTTGTCTATATTTTTTAGTTGGCATCATTTCCAATCATAATAAATATTAAAAACTTATAAACAAGTTTACTCAAGAATTTGAGTATTTTTTCACTCAAAGTCAAGCAATTTTCTTTTAACTCCTCAACATCCTAAGTCCTGAACATCTCAAGTGTAACTGTTTAGCAGAGATCCCTAACCTTTACCTGCTTAGAGCCTAAATTTGATTTTTCCCTCCCCTGCTTTCTCTTCCTTCTGTCCTCCAGGACTAAGCAGAGTGGAAACTGCTGCTGGGATAAGTAGGATGGGTAAGAAGGAAATTCCAGGTTGTCGACCAGTAAGTGGAGGGAGGAATGGCCTGGGGGTAGCAACTTGTGGATGCACCCGGCCAAAATGACACACTACCAACCAGTAAACCAGGAGCAACCAGATGGGGACTAGATATTTCCCCGATGAAGCCAAATATTCATCCACAACAGTCCCAAAGACCCATCCACCCAAGAATGCCCCGAGAGTTCCAGGGCATAATACAATTACGTATTTCCAACATTGCCCAAACATGCCTGGCAGTTCCTGAGAGATTAGGCTTATAAACAGACTACAGTGACTTTAACAATAAAGACTCATAAGGGGAAGTAGCAGTAATGGAACGAACAACATAAATGGAAGAAAAGAGAAAAATACTTCACTACGATCTGGAAACACAAAACTATCGGCAACGCTGTAACCGAAAGTGGGATCCGGCAGCTTGCCACTCAAAAGCCAATAAAGAGGCAAGGTTGGCGGAAAGGAAAGTTTGCCTTATTTTTGGATGCCGACAAACTGGGGAGGGGGGTGGAGGGAGGGGCGGGGGGAGGCAGATTTCTGTCCAAAGCCCGCCCCCCACCCGACAATCAGTGGGCAAGAGCTTTTATAGGTGAAGGGAGGGGGCAACATGCAGAAACAGTACAGTCAGCTGTGCCAGTCATCTTGAAATTGGTCGTGTGGTGGTCTGACCAGCATCATCATGATTGTCTTAAATACGATTAATCTTTAGTTCCAGGGTCAGTTTGTTCCCACTTCCTTGAGGCCAGTTCTTGGAATTGTGGCAGCTTATGTCATGGCTACAGCCTGGTCATCATGTAGTTAACTTCTTCCACCTGGTGGAGGTTTTAGTCTCCACAGGACAGCTCACAGGATAGGGCTCAGAATATTATCTATGGCCCTTGAGGAGGAACTAAAGGTCCTTAATTATGCTTAATGACTAAACTGTTATTATTTACTCTCGTTGGACTGTTTTCCTTTGTTTCTGCATTTTCTCACTTCTCTGATTAAACTTATTCTATGGCTAAAGTTTTCCCACAGACAAAAGGCAGGTGGAGGACATCGGGGGCAAGGGCCATAGGGCCCTGCTCCATTTCAATACTTATTACTGAGAAACTCAAGAAACATAGGTCAAATACGCCACCACTTTATATAATAACCAGGCTGCTCACATTAACAGGGTTTTGGGGGGGGGGGTTTCCTACTAGTCTCACCTTCTTTCTATTACAATTCCTCCCAACTGTTTCAACCTTTTAAAGATCTTATCAGCCTGAGTTATACAAATAAAAACACGCATAGCCCAAGGGGAATTTAGTTTGAAGGTCTCAAAGATCCTTATCATTTCACCATAACTCTCTGAAAACCAAGGTGAGGCTCTCAGATTCTCCATTCTTCCCCTGGAATCTGCCGTCGGTCACCATGCTGTCCGAACGTAAGGACATTTTCGTTCTATTTGTTACATTCTTTTTGGTGAACGTTATAAGTTGCCAGGCAAATATTTTTTAAATATCTCTATTTTATACACATTTACATGCCACATTCGTAAAGGAGGTCCTTCTGGATTCCTTCCAGAAATGACTGGAGAGGATTCAGGTTTTGCTCAGCTTTAGAACTAATTTTTCTCTCAAGGGGAAATTTCCTGGGGGACAAAAAAGAGAAAGCAGTCAGCTATAGCCCTAAGGCAAGAGTGCCCAGGTTTGATTTATGTTCATGAGGCCACGTACCCGACACCCAGTGACAGGACTGAAGAAGGGACTGTCACTCTGTGCTCCTACCTGCCTCTCACCTGTCATTCCCACACTTACAGATGAGAGAAGGGCAGGGAGCATGGTTGCTTCGCCTGGAACTTGATAGAAATGTAAAATTCTCGGACTACAACCCAGACTTACTGAATCACAGACTCTGGGAGGGCCAGCAATCTCATTTAACAAGCCCTCCAGGTGATTCTGAGACAGATTAAACTGAGATGTATTACTTAAAAAAATAATGATGTCAAAGTATTTTTGAAAGCTCTTGGAGTAATTCCAATAAGCAACCAAGCTGAGATCACCTTTATGCTAACTGTAAGGGAATTGTGGCACTGTAAGCTGCAGATATGGTCAAGATTTGAAGAGAATTTTTCAAGACACTGGCTGAGAATACTTCCCTTCTTTTCATTTCCCTAGTAGAGACACATAGTAAGTCTCTCACTCTACTTCTGAATGAGAACAAAGACAAACTAATTATCCTCTACCTCTGGAAACCTTTCATAGTTTCAGCTCCATGCCAGCTGAGAACGAACATAATTAAGATTGCACCTAAAAATCAGCTCAAGAGCTAAGCTGGCTGAATATTACCATTTTTTCCATAAACAAAACAAATGGGCTAAAGTTTGATTCTTCAGTAGAGCTGAATATAGCTTGTAAGGAAGTCGAAGAAATATTTCTCTAAATAAATTGGGCAGAGAGAGCACGGCTAATTTTTTTTCTAGGATACCAAATGTATCATCTTTACCCTAAATATAAGAAAATGAATAATGGTACACTGTCCCACAGCATTTGTGGGATGCAAAAAATTGCCTATAGATACTTCAGGCCCCTTTGCCTTTGTTTTTAAGAAATACAAGAATAAGGCCAAATCTAATTATCTTCCTCTTTTTTGAGTATTACTTTGTTAATAAAAGGCTAAAGCCATAATTTCTTTTCCTAGACAAAAAAAAAAGTGAGCTAAACTACACTTTTTATAAATGAGCAGAGAAAAAGAGAGGCTTGGCTCAAATTAGCCAATTTTATTATAAACACCTGATCTAGATTTTTTCATTTAAAAAGAGGGAGAGCATGCTGGTATCTCCACACATAGAAACTGATGGCAAAGAAAGAGGGCAACTACCCTGTACTAAGAGCCTACGATGTGCTCATCACTGTGCAGGAGATGTGACAGATTTGTCCTGACTTTAAAGATAAAGAAACTGAGGTCATTTGGAACCTTCCATGGTTCCATGGAAGTGAATTTCAGAGGTTTCAAATACAGGTCTGTTTGGCTACAGAAACCCATGTTCTCTGCACTATAGCAAAGCTGTGTTCTTGGCTGGGATAATAGTTTGTTTAAAAGAAAAATAATAAATTATTTCAAATGCTGACCCCCATCTTCCCATCTTTGTCCTTCTCACCTTTCAAAGATGCCTACCAAAGGGCCTCTCCAGCCAGTACACCATTCATTCATTCATTCATTTAAGCCCCTAACATGTGCCAGGTCTGTACTAGGGGCTCAGACACAACACCTCCTGCGTGCTAGGTACGCGCGGCAGGTGTGACCAGTGGTTTTACTCGGACCTCCCTTTGAGGTTCCACCAACACGCACCCAGCTTCCAACACAGCTAACTTAACCAGCTTTCATAGATGTGATTCCATTTCCAAAAGCACTGAGCAATAAAGCAGTGGTGCCAAGATGCCGAAAGCAGGCCAACCCAGAGCCTTCCAACACTTCCGTTCAGTAGTTTTAACCTGACACGTCCGCGCGCTCACCTCGTTCACTGTCCATGGTGACCAGATACGGTCTCCGGGCCGCTGGGAGCATGGCCCGCCTGGGGCCACTGGGCGGCCGATCGCTCAGGCCACCCTTATGCCCAGAAGGCGAACACGCAAACCCAGCCCAGAACTCGGGGCGAACCTTGAATTCAGCGCCAAGAGCTCGCGGCGCCTGGGTGGCAGGGCTCCCCAAAGGTCGGCTCTAGCCCGGGGACACCCCCCAAAGGGCTGCGTTGGCAAGGCCCGCTGCCCCGCGGCATCGAGCGTCCCCTCCACCTGGGCGTCCACCGCACGCCCTTCTGCCACATCCCTCCGGGACGGGCTGCCAAGGCCGCCTGTGCCTCTCCAGTCCTGCCCGGCCGCAGAGGGTGACGGGCGGAGGGGCGAGAGGGCACCCGGCCGAGGCTCCCGCGAGCCCTGCACAAAGGCGGGCGTCGGAAACAGGAGGACTTCCCACCCCCGGGCCCCGCGGCCTCCCACCCGCGTCCTCCGCCGCCCGAGCGCACTTACTGTCGGTCGCCATGGTCCGGCCCGGGGCTGCGGGGCGGCCGCCAGCGCCTGGGGTACCGGCGCCGAGCCGGGCCGGCGCGCTCCTCGCCAGGCCCCGCGCGCTCGGGGGCCGCGCCGCGCACAGCCCCTCCCGTCGCGCGCCCCCGCCGCGCCGCCCCGCGCCCCGAGAGCCCAGGCCCGCGGGCAGAGCCGGCCGAGCCCCGGAGCCGGGCGGCTGACTCACCCCTCCCCGCCTCGAAGCGCTTGTCCTCCCTCCGCGACCCTCCCCCTAACACAATGAACGCAGCCCCTTGGAAGAACGCTCCCGGCCGCGCTCCTTTCCCACCACGTTCCCCGCTACGTTCTCGTTTCCGTCTCACCTTTTCCAATGTCCACCTCATCCTTGCCTCGACCTTCCTGCCTGCGGCTTGGCACCTCCAAACGCTGGAAGGAGCAAAGCAGGAAAAGAGAGTTGAGAGTGGGAGGCGCCGCTCAGCCAGGTGCAGGACACTAATCTCCTGGCCCGAGAGCTCCTGGGAAACCCGCCCAACACTACCCTGGTAGGTTCCAAGGGTCCCGTACTTCTCGTGTTAACCACCTGTTTTGTCTCCAGTGTGAAATCAGTGTCTGGCCCATAGTAGGCTCTCAGTAAATATCTGTTGGGTGGGTGGGTGAATGGCTATATGACGGAGGCCTGCGTGAATAAATGAAGGATTGAATAAATGGCCAACTAACTGGATGCCACCTGGATGAGCAGCTGATTAACAGATGACCACCGGCCCAACCCAGCCCTACCAGCTGACTGTGAGTGGATCCTCGAGTACCCTGAATCAGACTGAATGAGGGAGCCAATGAATGAGTTTTGTGCCTCCCAGGCCCTTCGTGATTCAGGAGGGCTCCAAACTGAAGCCATCTGTGAGAGATGTATAAATGTTCCTGAAGTCCAGAAACCAATTTCCGATGGGCTCTTGGTATATCAGGGGGAGTGGTACCTGAGACCCCCCCATGTCCCTGATGTAAACAATCAAATGACTCAAACATGTGTCCTGAAGTATATGGTGGCTGTTTACGTCTTACAGACACATCTGTTTGCTGCATTTGGGGAAGCACCTTCCACCCAATCAGTAGGGATCCCAGTAGGGATCACCCCAGCCCTGGGCTAGACACTGAGAAGACCCTGAAGTAAGACAGGGGCAGAAGCAGCTCCCATTTGGCTGGGCAGACACAGAAAGCAACCAGGGAACAAGCCAGGACTCCTTTCTGATCCATCCACAGAGCACAGATGAGGGAGACATGGATATTCTGATTGGGCCCCATATCCAGAGCCAGTACATCTGAAGTGGGACTGAGGGCATCAATTTTTTGTTGTTTGTTTTTGATCGTTTTGTGTTTAACACAGGTGATTCTGAAGCACACTTATAATTAACCTCAGAGATCTGACTCATTTGGCTTTCACACCAGCCCTCTGTGGTAGGCCCCAATGCAGAAAGACTTGAAATGGGTTAGATGGAGAACGGGATGGGGGGGGGGGGAAGGATTAAATATGACCCTGGAGTTTTGAGGCTCACAAACCAGGAGGTTAAGCTGATTTGAGGGGGAAGATGGTGATTTGGGTTGAAGTCATTTGAAGGGCCAGTAGAACATTGGTGAGGTTCTTTATTCATTAATTGAGCCTACCTGTGTAAGTCAGAAAGAGGAAAAATCATAACTCAACGTATAAGTTCAATAATGGTTTTCTGAATGACCAGTTCGAAAGCAAGTTTATTAGCCTGGAGCCAGATGTCAGATGAGGAGGGTTAAGGAATAAGTAGACCTCAAAGAGGTAGAGGTCCTGGTATAGATAATTCTCTCCAGAAGTTTGGCAGTACAGGGAATGAGGAATGGAGAGCTTCAGAGGAGAACAGGCTTCAGGTGAGATTGGTTTTTTGTTTTGTTTTTTAAGATAGAGGATTGTTCAGAAGGAAAGATACTTCTGCCCTTATATTCAAATATGTAAAAGAAAGAAATTCGCTTTTCTACAGCTAAGTTAATTTTCTGGCCCAAGTCCGAATTCCACCTATTGTTAGGAACCTTGATTTGAGTCAGTTCGCGATAAACTCCATCAATTCAGAGGCAATTCAGAGACTTCCCTCCCCACTTTTTCTTGCAGTTGTGGAAACATTTGGAGGAAAGGGTTATAAAGCATCAGGAATGTGAAGAGGTATTTGGCCCTCGGGCACCCTGTCCTCCCTGTGAGGGACCACTTGTCTGAATTTCAGAGCTCATCAGACCTCCTCAGTCAGGAATGACCCCCAGTTGTCTGTCCACGAGTGCGGCATCCATTGTCCTCTTGCCCACACCCAAAGCCTCTCCGGGTCTGACTCTTTCTCCTTGACCTTCCCATTGCTTTTGAGGGGAAAAAGCATGACATGCCCATGCCATTCTGGGGAAACAGGGAAACCTGGGAAGGAGTCTCAGGCCTTTTCTAACAAGCCACACACACAATCACTTTTTTGTTATTCTTTTACTGTAGTGATGAAGAGGAACTCTGCATGGTTTGCCAACAAACAGACGTGTTTAATATGGTGTTAGACAAAGATCCCCCTAAGTCTCAATTGCCCCAATCTATCTGTAGGTTCTATCGTCCCCCACCGGTCATTAGCAAGAGGACTTTTCTCTAAGAAAGTAAAAGGAATGAGTATGGGATGTTTTCAACTACATACAATGCATAAGGGTGGCTTAAACAGTAAGAACATTGTATTGTCTCCTATAGTGAGGAATCCAAAGGTGGGTGGTCCCTTGGTTAGTTTGGCATCTCAACAGTGTCAGTGGAAAGTCAGACTCCTTCCCTCTTCCTCCTCAGTTGTTCTGAGTCTGTTGGCAGCAGTCCCTGCTCATGATCACAGTAAAATGAAACCTCATGTCCTCACAGGACAACTTTCCAAAAGGAGGAGGAGGGCATTCCTTCTCATCTCTCACTGCAGTCAGGGAAGACAATCTTTGTAAAAAGCTCCCTCCATCAACTGTAGCTGCAGTGGAGGCTGGGAAAGCAAATGTCTGTTATTTTGAGCTTCTCTGACATGAGGTAGGTTCTGTCAACAGGAAGAAGGGAGTAGGGAAGGGCTGTTAAGAATCTCCTCAGTTCTCTCCTTGATGACCCTTCCTCTCTCCATGGCCCAGGAAATGTCTCCCAATAAGAGGCTGGAAAAATGACTGTTAAAACATCCTGTTTTCTTGCAAATCTGTGTCTTGTATGTGGACCTTAGCTTTTGAAACTCAAAAGCCAAGGTTTGGGCCCATTTGAGTTCTCTACACAAACTAAGGCCACAGATGCCAAGGTCTACGAGCCACAACTACTGAGCCCACGTGCCACAACTACTGAAGCCCACGCACTTAGAGCCTGTGCTCCGCAACAAGAGAAGCCACTGCAATGAGAAGCCCGCGCACTACGACGAAGAGTGTCCCCTGCTCGCTGCAACTAGTGAAAGCCTGTGTGCAGCCACAAAGACCCAACACAGCCAAAAATAAATAATAAATAAAATAAATAAATTTTTTTAAAAAGAGACATGGTAAATAAAGTTACATATTAGGAGTGAAAACTACCTAAGTCCATATCAAGCTAGGATTCCAACACACTTCCAAGGGGAGAAGAAGGAGCCACCGCAGAGAAAGGACCTGAAATACAGAGAAAGGCGGGAATAGGTTTTGGATGAAAGTGGCTGGCATCACCAGTGTACAGAGTTCCACCTTGGAGAGAAAGACGCATTTTTCGTCTCAGAAACTTAAGTTGAGGAAAACAGGCTGATGAAGGTCCTCTTTGTGGTTGGAAGAGGGAGGTTGAGGGAGTGCAGGCATGCTCTGTGGCCCCAGAGTTCCCTGTAACGTCGGACGCATGCTGAGTTGCCAGGAAGGAAGGGAGCAGAGAGAAGGTTGAGGGCTTAGGACAGTGGGAACGGTTTAAACTGCCTCTGTTAGGAAGGTGAAAGGGAATCCAAGGGATGAATAGAAGAAAAGGACTTCCGGTCCACAGCAAGGACCCACCTGGAATTAGGCCTCGGGAGCCCAGGAAGCAAGGCAGCCATGTGGAAGCTTTCTCCAGCATCACTGGGGAAAGCAGGGGATGGAAGGAGATGGGACTTGAAGGAAGGCTAAAAGACAGAGGAATTCGAGGTCACCGTGTCCCCATAGCTACTAGCCACAGGGCTCAGTGGGTTGGAAGGATAAATGAAGCCACAGCAAGAGTGAGGAGGGACTGGGAGAATGCAGAGGCCCAGGGCCTGGAGCCCCTGAAGACCTAAGTAGGAGGACAGGCTCGAATGGCCTGGGAGAACGTTTGCTCTTGGGGCTGTGTATCCATAAGGGGAGTCGGGACAGGGAAAAGACTGGACCAACCATGTGTTCATAAAATGCTTTAGCTAAGGTGATTACTGAAGTATTATTGCTGCAGGGCTTTTCTGACTTTGCCATAATTGTGACTCAAATGCCACCATCCATGTTGCTTGAGTTCATTTCCAGAATAAGAAAGGACAAATACCTCTTATACACATGGCGTACACGCGGCGTGGAAATCACCGTATAGGCCCTCTGAACCTTGACCTGTGACCACATCCTGTTGACTTTATCAGCACTCTGGCTATAAACAAGCCTGAGAGCAGGGAGCGGGGAGGGGCTGCAGCCACTTTCTGTGGGTCCGCATCACGGCAGAGACTAGTTTTGGTTGAAAAAGCTATTGCTTTGTCTCTTTGTTAGAGTAGGTGAAAATAGAAAAATTACTTTAACTATGATTTGTGCATGTAGCCTGCGAGCTTCTGAGCAATTGATCTGACAAGAGAAGAGAGGAGTTTTTGTTTGTTTTATGTAAAACTTGCCTTTGATTTTCATTTGGACTCTCTATCTGTCCTAAGCATCTGAACTCAAATACTTCAGAACATTCAGATATGATGTGGATGATGGTAATAGACAGAGACAGCATTTTCAAAATAGGCCTTAGATAATAAGTAGATCATACTCTGATTTAACCCTTGCAAGTCACACAGGGAATGGGCAGAAGTAAGACAGGGCTAATCAGGTACAAGTCCGGTCCAGAAAGTGGAGGAAAGGCCTGAGTCCTGGCCCTGCAGTTTGGTGATTAAGTTCCCAGCAGTCGCTGGAGACAATCAACAGCTTAAAATTAGAAAATCACAGCGCTTATGGTTGCCTGTCTCCCACTGCAGTTGCCTCTTAGCTGGTCCATACATGATGCCAGGTAAATGTTTAAGAAATCTAAGGTGGAATTTAGAAGAGGTAAGGGAGAACAGCTAGTCTCAGGAAAAAGTAAGAGAGTCCAGGAACCAGGCAGAAAAATAGGTCAAAATGATGGCTTTGCTGTTCAAAACTCTTTATGAATGCAACATTAATTTTTTTCTTTTTCTTTTCTTTTTTTTTTTTTTGCGGTACGCGGGCCTCTCACTGTTGTGGCCTCTCTCGTTGTGGAGCACAGGCTCCGGACGCGCAGGCTCAGCGGCCACAGCTCACGGGCCCAGCCGCTCCGCCGCACATGGGATCTTCCCGGACCGGGGCACGAACCCGTGTCTCCTGCATCGGTAGGCGGACTCTCAACCACTGCGCCACCAGGGAAGCCCTCTTTTTCTTTATAGTGATGAAGGGCAGCTTATTTGTTTAAAGTACGTTTTAGCACTTTTTTTTAAAAAGTAAAAAATACATAGTTATAGAAATAATACTAAAAAGCTCGAGCATCATATACGAACCCTGGGATCATGTATGCCTGGAGGAGGGGGAGTGCAGGGGCCAGAGAATGCATCCTAATACTTCTCGATTTTTGCCAAAGGCGGGAGTCGGCCAACGTTCACCAAGTATGGGCCTCAGCGCAACGGGTCTAGAATCACCCCAAGAACTTGCTAAAAATGCATATTCTCAGACTCCAACCAGCCCTTACTGGATCAGAAGCTGTAGCAGTGGGACCCTGGAACATGCATATTAAATGAGCTCCCCAGGTGTTTCCAACACAACCTAAAACTGGAGAACATTTGACCCAAGTAAGAGTTTCCTCACAGGGTAATAAAACTGCCTGGAGACCTGGAACTTCAGACCCGGGAGTTTCCGCTCTGGTCTTCTCTGACAATGGAGAGAGGAGGTATTGATAAGCTACTAAATGCTGAGAGATCAGCCACTAAGAAACAAAGGCAGTGCTAACAAACTCGTTCAATAGAGCTTCTCTGGTGGCGCAGTGGTTGAAAGTCCGCCTACCGATGTAGGGGATACGGGTTCGGGCTCCGGAAAAATCCCCCATGACGCGGAGCGGCTGGGCCCGTGAGCCATGGCCGCTGAGCCTGCGCGTCTGGAGCCTGTGCTCCGCAACGGGAGAGGCCACAACAGTGAGAGGCCCGCATACCACAAACAAAACAAAAACAGAAAAACTTGTTTAATAAATGGCTCTTCTTTAGATCTAAAGACCTCTGTTTAAAAATGAAAGTCCATTCCTTCTTTTTATCCTTCATAAAGATAAGAACTGGTCACAATTCTCAATAATTAATTCTTCATATAATAATAAAAAGCTCCAAGAGTTACGGGGCCACATAGTTGCTTTCTTGCCTCCAAGCTAAGTAACTTCGATTCTCTGTCAAAATACTTGTTTTAGCTAAAATAACAAGATATAATTTTTCAGGTCTGTGTTTTATTTAAGGAATAACTCTTGGACAAGGAGGGAAGTATGGCTGTCAGGAAATAAAATACCCACTTCACTTTACCTCTGAGTATTTAGTATTTTTTCCATTTGATATAAGAAAACAGAGCTGGATAAGTGTAAGGGGAAATGTAACTAAGTTTTAAAACATTGATCTGCTATAATAATATATTTCAAGGTAGAATAAAATTTATGGTTTTAGTAACTCATTTTTATCTCATTCTCCTTAGTTCTATTTTCTAACCCTTTAAACGTCTTGACCTCTTGATCTTGTGCTTCCCTCTCACCAAACCATCCAGTTTCTCTCCTCAAGCAAACTTCTGAAAAGAGTGATCCATCCACAGTGCATCACTTCCAATTTAATCCTCAACACGCTACTAAAATTCACCTTCTGGAAAAAAAAAATTCACCCTCTGTCTTAACGCATTCAGACGGCCATAAACTTGGTGCCTGAAAATACAAGCATTTATTTCTCACAGTTCTGGAGGCTGGTGGTTCCAAGATCAAGGCAATGGCACATTCAGTGTCTGATGAGAACTTGCTTCCTGGTTCACAGAGGGCCATCTTCTCACATGTGTCCTCACAGAGAGGAGAGGGAATAAGAACTCACTGGGGCCTCTTTTATAAGGGCACTAATCTCATTCATGAGAGCTCCACTCTCATGACCTAATCACCTCCTGAAGGCCCCACCCACCTCCAAATACCATCACGTTGGGGATTAAGTTTTAACATGAATTTTGTGGGGACAGAAACATTCAACATTCAGTCTATAGCACCCTCAATAAAGGCAGTGACTTTCTAATTGGCGAACTCAAAAGGATAATTTTTGGTCTTTATTGTATCATACTGCTGCATATGATGACTAACTTACCACTCTCTCCTTGAAATTCTATTCCCTCAACTTGTGTGACACTTTGTTTTCTTACACTTCCTCCTGCATTTCATATCGTTATCAATAGTTCTTCTCCAAGGTCCTCTTCCCCTCAAATTTTCCTTATATTGGTGCTCCACCCTCAGTTCATTGCTCTATCCTCCACACTCCCTTGGTATCCTATCATCTCTCATGGTCTCAACAACAAGTTCTTTGTAATATGTGTGCAATCTCCCCTGAGATTCAGACTCATATGTGGTGGTTAAAGCGTAGGTTCTGGAACCAGACCACATGGGTTCCAACAATGGCTTTATCACTCAGCAGCTCTGTGATCTTGGGCAAGTTACTTAACATCTTTGTACCTTTGTTTCCTCTTCTCTAAAGTGATGATAAATTAATAACTCCTGGGACTCCCACTTCTGGCAGTATGACAGATCAGCTACTTTCAAAGGCTATTCTAACTCTTCCCGAATAAATTACTATAAAAATAATTATTCATGCATTCCTGTGCTCACTAAAAAGTAAGGAAAATTTCCAAGGGGAAGATGAAAACAATGGGCTAAAATTAGAGCAATGGCAGTAAGTCATAAGCAAGTGGGATGGAGACCAGTGAAGCAGAGTTGAACTGCTAACTCTTGCAATCAAGAACCCAAACTTGAGACTCCAGGGATTTTAGAGGTACAAGAATATTACTATTCCTGGCTCACGGTAGTGTTCCTGATGTTTTTTAAAACTATAAAACTTAAATCGTTTATTGATCATTCACTTTTCTAAAAAACACAAACGTGAGAATAAAGGTAAACATACCCAAGACTCACCAGCCCTTGCAGAATAGGAAGAAGCCTGGACAGACAGCATGCAAATGTTTTTCCTTATACCTAATGTCTGCACTTCCTCACACATTCTAGAGTCCCATGTTTTGTCACCTCTTGCAGGAGAAAGGAAACTGAAGCTACAAGAATCATGTATAAGAGGGTCACAACAACTTTAAAGCTTTTGATGCTAATGGCTGGTACATTCTAGTTTGCAACTCTGATAAACGATATTAAATAAGAACTGTCAAATACCTACTCCCAGCTAACCTTTACTGTCATTCTTTGAAACTGCATCTCTGGTACTATTTATGCTCCTTCATTGTAGCTGTTGTTTCTCCCAAAGCACAAACCTAAAAGCCAGCAAAAAACAGCAAACGTAAGTCCCCTTTAAAGGGAAGCATCCCAAATTAGGCCCACCAGCTCACACGTGTTAAATTCAAGAAATATATGAGCTCCAAATGAAAATTACCAAATACAGCAAGGATAGAACCAACCATGAGAGAGAGAGTTAGCAGAAACAACAAATAATAGACTGATTCGTTCAATTTCAGATATTGAAATTATCAAGTACAGAATGTAAAATAATTATGTTTGAAATATCTCATGAAATAAATGATGAACTTAAAAAACTGATCAAAGAATGAGAAAATATCAAAAATATCTAGGCAGATATAAATAAAACTCTCAGAAATGAAAAAACAAAGTGAAAATTTTAAACTCAGTGGATGGAGCCATGGCCTGGCTAGGACTTAGCTCCCCTTGGCACCAAGAATTCCAGCCTAAAGAGGCCTGCCTGGAAGGCCACGCCTCACTAGTTTTATTTCATGTAGTCACCCAGACTGTACAAATCGCTGGAGATACTCTCTTCATTTGATCTAAACTTGAGGTCAGAAAGTGTGTAAATCCACCAAAGGACAAAGAGATATCTGACTATACAGCCCTGAGGAGACAGGCTACATTTTTCATTTTCTTCGCTGAAGCATTAAGTCCCAATTATGTGGAGTGCAGTTTTGTGAATGAATTATACTTATAAATATAAGGGATTTTCAGAAAGAAAGCTTATAGAGTTATTTACTGGTACAGTAGGTATATGGGTAATTTTGTTGGTAATTCAATTTTTTTTTCCTTTACTTAGGACCATTTAATGTATCCAAAAAAGCTTTTTTTTTAAACTCAAAATAGATAAGATCACAGTCTCTTAAAAGCAATACATTTAATACATTCATAAGATTTCAAATGAGTGCATACATGCTATAGGTTTCCAATCTTCCTTGGACAACACAAAAAACACAGTACTCATGTTGCAAGTTTTGACAGGAACATGAAATTTCATTTTGACACAAAGACAGGTTTAAAAAATAATAAAACCAACACTGAACTAATCGAGCACCAGCAGGCTTCCTTAAATCTTCCATCCTATCCCACTTTTGAAATCATATGGCTGCCTTCTATACCAGCATTTCTTCTTCCCTACCCAACAATTCGACAAAAAAATTAGATAAAAAAAAATTATAGATGTGTCACTGAATGAGTACCACAACAGGCTAAAGAAAAAAAAAAAGCCCACTTATTTGTTGAATGTTGAAAGAGGAGAATAAGATTAGGTGGGAAAACCGTAAGGCGTTTGATTCATTCACTTCACTCTGATATCAGAGCACAGGAACTGTGCTCAAAGGTGCTCAAAGAAATATCCCAACATTATTTATAAAAGGAAGGCTGCACTCATGTCTATGAAGAGCTTATAATACCATGGAAAAATATTTAAGTTATAAAGTTAAATGAGAAAGTAGAATACAAAACTTATACTCAGTATGATCTCAACTACGTAAAACCAAGCAAAAAAAAGGCTAAAAGTTCAAAATGTTAAGTTAGTGGTTGTATTTAAGTAGTGTACCTACTTGGATCTTTTCTCTTCTTTATTTTTGCCTCTTCCAACACTTTCTCTACTGGGGAGTTTTGTTTTTTGTTTTTTGTTTTTTTTAATGATTAGCTACCAAAAAAGGATGCCTGATAGAAGTACTGAATTTGAGTTAATGAATTTAAGTCCAGCCTATAGGAAAGGATCTGTACATGTATAAAATTAGAAAACATTCCAGGCTACCCTCTGAATCCACAGTGTGTTAGCAGTAACTTCCGAGAGGCTGGAGGGCTTTGTCCTCTCCTCCAGCCAGGTGCAAAGTGTCACCAGATCCTGCCTGATGAAAACCTGCTGAATCGAACAAAACTGTCATGGATTTACAAAAAGGAACAGAAGTACCCACATTTGGCAAAAACCTATTTATAGTACAGGAGTAGCTCTTTAATACTATGATTAAACAAGGGGACGGCTATTTTCTCCTATCTTCTGTGCAGATAGCAAGTTTCAAAACAGCTATCATCAATAAGAACTGTGGAAAGCCAATCCTGGCTTAGAAACAGAAATAAAACAGCCCTGCAACAACAGTGGACAGAGAAAAGCCACGATTTAGAAAATTATAAAAATTGCTTTCTATAAAATTGATGCCCTTGAAAACATTCGTTTACTGTATATACTTTAAGGTCCCCACTACCACCCGCCCTCAAAAAACAGGGTGAAAACCTCTAACACTTTCTACCAAAGTAGCCACTGGTATGTTCATTCAGCAAACACTGAGGGAAGGCTCATAACGTGCGAGGTACTGGAGCGTCAAAGGGCAGATGGATATGCCCCTGCCCCAAGGACATCTTGGTCTTTCAGAGTGGGACGCGGGCACATCACCAACCACGATACAGGAATGAAAAGCAGATGCCACTGCTTTCCTACAACTCAAGAATAAGCTACAATTCTCACTGAATTATTTACACAAAAGTCCTTACACAGAAACTTTCCTGACTCACTAGGAGGCAAAAATGCAACTACTTTCCCTTGATAAATACTTCTAGAAGGGACAGGCATTAAATTACATTTTGTGATATTTGCCCTTAAACATCACAGTGCCCAGTAGTGAGGTCAGTTAACTTTCTTTTAAGCAGTGGAGCATTTTTACTCCAAGAATGAGACACTTTGAAGCCGAGAAAAAGTGACCAGCCCTAGATCTAGATCAAGACTTGTCAGGACTGTCAAAAGCCGAGATCCAGGAGTGTAAATTTCAATTAAAATCTTCAGTCTCCTCTGCCATCCACTGATTTTCAATATGCTCCTGGGGCAACCGCTCCAGGTCCTTCCACACATTTGGGTGGTCCTCCAGATCTTCGTAGAGGGATCTCGCGATGTCCAGTCTCCTGTAATCCTCAGGCTTGACTAGGCTTCGCACAACCTGGAGGCACCACTGTTTCAGGGTGTACACTGGTAGTGTGATGTTTGCAAAAATAGGCTGTCCATCAACATTGAGAGACGGCACAAACAGCTCAGTCTGGTTAACTAGAAGCCCATCAGATGTCCCAGCATCTAGGAAGACCCAAAGATGACCCCGGTAGCTATGGATTCGGCGGCCCGTGCTGGGGGGCAGCGTCAGGTAGGGCTGCACCTCGCCGTCGAAGTTGAGACACACGGGCAGCACCACGCGCGGGCTGCGGTTGTAGAAGATGACCTGGGACGGCTCGCGCGTGTTCACTGAGCGCAGCATCGGCCACGACCGCCCTGCCTCCATCTCCTGCCGGGAGCGGGGCTCCTCCGCGTGGGACTCTTCCGGGCCGGACTCCTCCGCGCCGGCCTCGGCCTCTTCCGCGTTCCCCGCCTTCCGGGGCACTACCTCCCGGAGCCTAAAACTCGGTAATTCAATATTTTGTCGGGTGTCAATGGTAACACTAAAGAAAATAAGCTATGGCTTTTGATTGGTTGATTAATCTTTATACACAGAATGACTTTCTAGACATATGGTCTCTAAATAAAGGACAAGGTATTTCATTTTTAAATGTAATACCATTAGTTTCTGCTGAGAAAATTTTATAGGCAACTAGTTGAAGTTTACAGAGATAATACCTTCAGTTAACCAAGTATAATAATATAGACAATGTATCAATTATGCTGCAAGAGACTAGGAAACTATGAGATAATCAACTATTTAAAACATTTAACAAAGGCAGAAGAGTTAACAAATTTGAGACTACAGCAAAATTCATTTCAGTTAAATCCTTTACACTCTATGAAGTTCAACAAATTATGTGGGTTAACTGAAAATAGTTAACTGAAGCTAACATAGCCCAATTCGTTAAGTATTATGGTGATAAGGTATCCGAAATCAACCTGTAAATAATTATATGAAAGCTTTTTTGTCATTTATCTTAAATAAGACTTTTTAAAGCCTCATATTGAAGTGCTTGTAAGAAAAGCACTTTTTTATGTGAAGGGAGAAGCTGGGAAACATTAAAAGTAAGCACATGACGACTACAGAGCAGGGGACATCCACAGCTATCAGAGCTGCTGCGCCCACTACAAGACAAAGCACCATTTTACCAGCCATGGCTCTGATGAGCCGGTCGCCTTCCTGTCCTCTGTAATCTTAAAATAAGCCTCCAGCAGTTAAGATAACGTGAATGTGCCTTTGTTCCTTGCAGCTAAATAGGATCCTGTCCAGACTGTTCTTAAAAAATCCAGACCCGCCGTATACAGCATATTAAACCAAATAATTCAAGCAAAAGAAACACCACATAGGGGCTTCCTTGGTGGCGCAGTGGTTGGGAGTCCACCTGCCAACGTAGGGGACACGGGTTCGAGCCCTGGTCCGGGAAGATCCCACATGCCGCGGAGCAACAAAGCCCGTGAGCCACAACTACTGAGCCCACGTGCTGCAACTACTGAAGCCTGTGCGCCTAGAGTCCGTGCTCTGCAACAAGAGAAGCCACCGCGGTGAGAAGCCCACACACCGCAACAAAGAGTAGCCCCTGCTCGCTGCAACTACAGAAAAGTCCACACGCAGCAAGGAAGACCCAACACAGCCAATAAATATATAAATAAATTGATTAAAAAAAAAAACACCACATAAAAGGGGGTTATACAATGTGCAATGAAAATTACTACATAGTTGTTCAAAAGATAAATGAAAATGTTAGAAGTTAAGCACCCACAGTCTTCTCAATGCCATTTTAAAAAGCAAGCATTCTTCAAACTGTAATTTAATTCAAGAATCAAGTGTAGGTTGGGAAGGCATTAATAACTCTGCTTATTTTCCTAGGTTCTTTATCTCAAAGCAAGAGTAATTTTCAGCCCATAGAGTTCATTTTTAAAGATACCTCAATTAAATATATTTTCTCTATATATACATGTGTGAATCTTGTCATAACTGAAATAGGTTATTAGAAGAGGCTATATAGTGTACCTAATTCAACTTGATAAAAACAGACCCTCCTTGTCAATTGAACCATGAGAGCTTTGTCTCCCATCAATCTGAGGATCTGTGTAAACACAAGCTTTCAATCATTACTCCTTAAGAAAATCACCTCAAAAATCACATTAACCACTAATAATCACTTTCGTTTCCTTGCCATCCAAGTACTTTTTAAAAGCTTACACTTTCCAGCTGTAATTATTTTGAAGTTTAGCATTCATATCTTTGCATTTTTAAAGCAATATGCAGTTCTTAATATTTTTGAAAAGTCAGTAAATGGTTCTGTATTATCTTGAATTTACAGCTGACAAAAGGATTTAGACAAAAAGAGGTGAATTTCTCAAGGACACACAATGAATCACTGACAGAACTAGGATAGAAATTTTTTACTTTCTAGCTTCTAGGTCAGAAAGTTACAAGTATTCAAACCATTTGGATAAAGTTTTTTAATGCATTTCCCTGTCATATCACTGTTCTGGAAATCCCTGTAGAAGACAAAAATCTTTGCCTAAAAGTTGGTTCAGTATCTCCTCTGGCAGTACAAAATAATTTGCAGACGGTACAACTGTATCTGTTTCAGGTTTTAACAGGCTGTTAAGGAGACTGGGAATGTTTCCTCACATTAAATACATCCACTCACAGTTAGGAAACCTTTGAGGCATTAAGAGAAAGGGGTTATAAACCCAGATGGGATCTTAGATGAGCTTACAACCACGTAAACTCATAACAGTACCAGAAAACAAAGACAACACGCTATGATTTCTTATAGAGAAGTGCACATTTCCAGGGTAGTTTTCTTCCGAAGAAATAAACTATAATAAATTATTTTATTTTCCAAGTGAAAAATATTCCCCGAATAAGCATCCATACAAGCTCCATTGTCTTTATGGCTACACTTCTTTTATTCATTGTTTGTTTTTTTTATAGATACCCCAAGTAAACCTGGTATCTAACACTAAAACTATAATGAGTTTTCTACTCTGAACAATACTTTCATATATTAAGATTTCTGAAAGTAAAGTGGTATGGTTTTAAAATGTAGCTTGTGTTTATGAACACTGCCACAACCCCTCTTCTCCCACAAAACATTAATTTCATAAATATTTCATATTAAAATCATGTATGTACAACTTGGTGCCATTTTATTATAATCAGTTGACAATACAAATAGCTTACTTTAATAGGTAACCAGTATTTGGACACCATATTTTAATTCTGAAAACCCACTGTTAAACACAAATATGTTCTATTGGAACTCTGCCCAGTAAGCTTCAATTTCACATCTAAAGCAAATCTATCAAGTGCTTCACACCCTATCTTCAAAATATAATCATGAAAAATTTGCTATCAGCTAAAGCACTACATTGTCATATGTAACCATATAGCAAGTCACATCAGCTTAATCCAATTTTGTTACTCTTTGTCAATCTTTCTACATTTTCTGCTCTTAAGATCCTGGCTGTATTCAACTGTCAACAATTACAAAGATTGATAACCAGTGTAATGGAGGGTCCCTTGCAAATACTGTTAGTAGGAATGTAAATTGGCAGGCTTTTTGGAGTTCAATTTGGCAGTAATTAACAACATTTTATATATACACAGCGTTTAACAAACAAATTTATGTGTAGATTAGGTTTATCCAACAGAAATACCAACCTGAGTGAGACAAGCTATACACACAAAGATCAATGCAGCATTGTTTGAAATAGTGAAAAATGAAACGAAACTGTGCAGAAGTTAACAGAGCAGGCCTGAGACTGCCGTCCTAAAAAGGCTTTCTTTGCAAGGTTGGTCCTAGGCAAGAGTCTGCTAACTTGGCAGGTAAACAGTTCTCCACACTGATATAAAGCTTTCCCTAAAGACCCACACCTGGGAAATGAAGGCATCATGGAACTGATGTACTACATAACCCAGACTGCCCCACACCTGAGGCTCAACTGGTTTCAGATAAGCTTTCCTTACTGTTTAAGCCATTCTGAAGTGGGGTTTTACTTCTTGCAGTCAGTCTGGATTTCCATCTCTGTTGGCTTACAAAAAACGACTCTGAAATTATAGGCCAGAGCCCTGTATCTGTACCCCAGATGGATTACTAACTCTGTGAATGTGGACAAGGCACTTACCATCCGGAGGTACAGTTTCTTCACTGTACAAGTGAAATGATACCTTTTAAAAGTACTGTTGTGAAATGATACCTTTTAAAAGTAATGTTGTGAATAAAATAAGAGGGCAACTCACTGTGTTAGCTGTACAATGTCTGTAAACTTTAATGTTTATACAAATCCTAGCAAATAACCTGGTATACAAGTGGCCAATAATGGATCCCAACGTTAGAATATTTAAACCCCAATGTTAGAATATTTAAACCCCAGAAGCTCTGCCCAATATCCACATCATGAAAACTGCCCTATCTGTTACCAGAAACATCTGAAGTCAAGGAAAACAAGGGAAACAGTCAAGGGAAACAATTTTGTTTTACGGCTAATGTGACAGCACAGATTCTAATAAGCGAAGTTTTGTCTGGGCTAGTGTTAGTATTTTGATTTTAAAAGATTACACACGTTTTCACTCACGGGGCATTTGTAGAATTCCTGAATATACCACACTGGAAAACAACATGGAGTTTAATCAATTTTAAGACAGGCTGAGCCAGCCACATGATGTGAGATGGTCTGCTATCAGCAGCAATTCAAACACCATGGCTAAAGCAATCTCCGTTTAAATCTCTCAAATGATAAATTAACAGAGAGGCACAGTCATGAAGCTATTGAATTTTTTTCTTTAAGTACCAACTTTCTGTACCAGACACATTCTGAAATGTACATTACCACTCTTAAAGGTTTTATTAGAAATAATCAGTATTTAAATGTTGTACCTAAACAATGTATTGAGTAATCATATTATATGTATAACTGGACAAATACATACATATATCTATACCTACACAAACATACATGTATACATATAGACATGTTAGGCCAAAGAGAGCTTTAAAACAAGCACAAAAGAATACTTAATTGATTACAGAAGTAGAAACTGAGCTTCCTAAGTTATCAATCACATAAGTTATTGACCATATAAGTTTCAAACATTAAAAAAATAAAGCAAACAAGGCAAAAACTTTATTGCACTTAACAACGTAATATATAAAATAGTTAATATACATCATAAACAAACATTACCAAACTAGATATAAAATAATTAGCCATTTACATATAATAAACATTAATATTTCAAGAAAAAAGATTTTAAATAGAATAGCTAACACTTCCAGAACTGTACTAAGATAGTATAATAGCACAAAAAAGTTGTAGGAAATAGCAATAATCTGCAAATAACAGAATTATTTCTATTACATTCTAAATCCAAATTTTATCATTTATGCATATTTCACAAAAGATGTTAAAATTAAATTTTAGAGTAATACTCCAATTTTTTGTACTTTTATTCTAGAACTATATTAAAGTATTGACATTTCAAAGAAATACCTACAGCTTCCCGGAAGAACTATTTTTAATACTCGCAGTCTTCCTCTTCAATACACAAAATATACATCTTTTCTTCTGTCAGAAAGCTCAAAATTAAGTACTCTACACCAGGCTCTTTGTTCTGTGTTTTCTTCTCCTCTTGGGTGCAGTGAACTCTAAAGACAAAAAATTAAGAAGCCTGTCAGGTCTAAAAAATATAATACTTAATTGATAATACACAATTAAACCATATAGGTTGGCATAATAGTAAGAACACCTTCACAGCAAAGATACAAGAAATCTTAAACCTGACATATACATGACTTTTATCCTTCAAAATGATACTGCAGTTGTGAACTTACTACTGGAGATCCTAATCACCCTAAATGCTACTTGATAATAAGCTACTCTGAGGTTGTTTCATAGGGGTAGGCCCTCCCTATAGTTAGCATGGGCCCAGTATGCCAGAGCTGAAAGGTATCTGGGCCAGTGCTAAAAGAAAGTGACTAAGATTTCAATTGCTTTCCGATTAAACCTGAAAATGTAACCCAAAACAGCAGTACCATACATCTTTTTGGCTACCATGGCAGATGCCATGACCAACACTCAAGTAAGTGTCCATCTAGAAACAGCTGTGAACCTAGAAGTTACTGATCATTAAAAACAAAGCAAATAACAGAAGACACAAAAACATGAAAATTATGGAAGACGTAAAAGAAAGGAATATTCCCCTCCAATGAAAACTGAAAGGAGAGTGACAGGAAAAGGAATGAGAAAAGACAAAGAAAAAATTAAGAAGAAAAAGAAAATAGATTCCTGGAAAGAAGCGGCAGCAGGCCAAGAGAATGATGTCCAGAGTAAAGCAAGTCAGAGGCCTGGAGGAGACTTCTTTTAAGAAGATGACACTGATAAAATGCCTAATGTGCTCTAGTGTTTCAAGGGGAGATTTATACACTGAGGAAGAGTTTAGGGGGTAAATTAGTGATAAATACATAAAGAAACAAATTAATAAGGCAAAAAAATTATTAACTCTTTAAGGCAAACAATAAGTGTTCCGATTAAGGGAGAATCATAGTATATATCACATGGCCCTGCTGCTAATAATGTTTTGTAAAATGCTGAATACTGATATAACTAAAATAATAACCATATTGAGAGGGTGGGTGATAGGAAGTATCATGTGTTTGGATTGGGAGGTAAAGAATACATAAAATTATTATACTGTAACATCTTTGTATGGTGACAGATATAACTAGACCTGTCATGGTGATCTTTTTGTAATGTAAAGAAATATCGTATCACTAAGTTGTGCACCTGGAACTAACATAGTGATGTAGGTGAACTATACTTCAAATAAGAAAAAAAAGAATATATTAAGGAGAACTAAATCCTTGCCTCCCTCAATAGATAATTCATAGAACTGAAACATGAATAAGTGACAATATAAACATGTTATTTAGAAACATGGAGATCAACACTAAAATAATTATAAAAGAGTTGTCTCTAGGGAATAAAAAATGGGAGTCAGAGTCAGAAGTCTGTGGTAATGAGTATTATAAAACTGTTCATTGTTAAATTCTGTGCTTATGTAATTATGATTTAATAAAAACCAAATTTTTAAAACTCACAAGCTGATAGATTTTAGAATGGGACTGGCCAGGCAGCCATAAAGGTATACATGTGTTTGATTGTTTACTCACAATAAAAGCTACCAGACAAAACTAGAAAGCAACTACAGTCTGAAACTCACAAGATTATAAAGGACCGTTTTATGCTGACATAAGCAAATCACAGAAGCAACTCAGATTTCTGAAGGAACAAATACTCTCTTTTAATTGTCTTTGTCTTCTATATGTTTCCATAGCACCCTGTTTCTTTACTACAAGGTACTGTGTTGTTTTTCTGCACACTAAACTGTAAGGTCCTCTGGGGCACAGACTGATCTGATTCATTACACAGTAGTTACTTAGGTCCACTATGAGCCACTCCCTGTGCTCAGATCTACACTCACTGTGATCAAAATAAAATGGTTCTTAAACTCTTCTACTATGTATCTTTATATTCCCATACCTACCTAAGCACTTGAAACAAAATAGGCACTCAATAAATGCTTGCTGAATGAATACAGCACCAAAATGAAAAAAAGTCATTAGGCAGATTCTTAATATACATTATGTTCATTATCATTGATGGATTACCAATTATCAAGCCTAGCCTGCTATGTATAGCTTATTCTGTACATTACTGTAATTATTACTAGAGATAATAATTATTTAAACTATTGTTTAACAAATACTACAAATTAAGATCACAGCAATGCAAAAAGATGTAGCTATTTTAATTCATGTTGTGCAATTTACCACTTAGTTACAATCATCTCATAGGTGAAAATTTTACATTTACTAGAATTTGAAATTAAGTATTTTTTAACAATAAAATCTTTTAAAAAGTTATATACAGTAATTCACATTTTGTGACCTTTGCCCTTTGTTAGAAATACACTTCAGACACCATCACAATTATGGATATTCATTTACTAATAATGATATTTTCCCTATCCTTCACCTCTCACCTGGACTGACCCCTGCCTCTCCATATCCATTCATTTACTGTATTATCATTTACTTTTAAGTGTCATCATTAACAGTCTGATTAATGCTAAAATTCTCCAATGTACCAAAGTTAAATCATCACAGGAACACACAGCCAACTGTCATGCTCTTCAAGGGTTCTAAACGATGCTCTACAAGTAGTTTGATAAAATTTCATCTGTACCTGTTTCACTAAAACTTTCATTCTCCTCTTCCTCTTCTGTAATTACAGGCATACTCAGACTTAAAGATTTATCTTCCATATGTACATTTTGCATGTCACCTGGAAGTAGTTGAAAAAATGATTTTATATGAAAACAAAGAATGCTAATCTTTGAAAAAAAATTTTATATAAATAATGACATTATTATAATAACAAAAATTAGATATTTAAACTAAAAGCTAAAATTGTAATGGTAAGCAGAAATATGCATATAAAACTACCTATCTTTTTTTAAAGTGTTAATAAATTTATAATATATTTATACCTATGTTTTGAAAACAGTCTCTAATCCTTCCATTAAAGTAAATAAAGGAAAAGGGAAGAAACAAAATTAGCCAAACATAGATATATTATTCAATCTTTATCACACACAGCATAGGTTATATCTGCAGACATCAGGGAATAATCATGTGTATTACTTCAATTTTATTAATTAATCACCAATGTAATTCTAAAGTTAATAGCCTTGTTTTTTTTTTAAAGACTGATATGGATTTAATGACAAATATTCCATATTGGTTGCTAAACACCAGAATGCTGTCCAAGGAACCATCATTAAATAAAACAACCTGAAAATAAGGCAATTCTCACATACACAAGTGTGCGCGCACACACACACACACACACACACACACAAAACCTGTTACTTTTAGGATCATTAAATTATTCACTATTTTAACAAACAGCTGTGAAATCACATTACAGTGAAGGAAAATGTGCACAAACTTCAGAAACACAGTTCAGATTGTCTATGAACACAGGTTCTTAATTTGTACTTTTTCACATATGTACAGCCTCCTGATCTTGAAGAGGCCACGTGATAGCCTTGTTTTTGAATGCAGACTCACTTTCCTGTATCACCACATATGTTCTACAAGATATATTTCTCTTAGTCAAAATTTGCCAGTAACTTTCCATTTTCCAAAACATTGAAGGTTTTCTACATCAACTTTCTGTTGCTTGAAGAAATATCCTAATCAAATTATCAAACACCGTTGTCCTATCAGGTCTCACTGAGCACATAACTTCCTTGTCCCAGTAGCAACCGCCCCCCACAGTCACTCTTCGATCCTTATGCTTCTCCACAACACTTACACCACCTCATATCTTAATATATAATACATAGTAAATGTAAGCTTCACAAGGATAGACTCTGGTTTGTTTAGGTTGATGTATCCCCAGTACTTAGAAAAGTGCCTGTCATATACTAGAGCCGCAATAAACTATAAATATGGATTCAACTATCTTATAACACAGTATTTCACAGAGTATATATGTTAATAAGTACCTGCCAGCACAGGAGACAAGAAATTAAATGAAGATGAGTTTAAGCTTTCTGCTCTGAACACATGTATTCTGGGATCTTAATGGGATGCAGATTTTATGGAATGAATAGATTGCTCCAGATGCAGTTGAGTAAACTGTAGCAATAAGCTTCCATTTTAAACGCAATTCAAACTTAATAAAATAATACCAATTTCCATTAAGTTATTAAAATAGAATTTTACCTTTACTTGGAAGTCCTAAGTATTAGATACAATAATTTTTTTACATGATTTTTAAGATGACAGATAATATTTTAGGAAATCTATTTCCATATCTAATCACATTTTTGGCAGTGGAGGGGGGTGGATTTTGAACCTATAAAATTTTTCAGTTGTTCACAAGATGATAATCAGTACAATCTACCTCAAATTACTAATATTGTTCTTTATAATCTTGTACCATGGGCATCCATATCAACTATTTATGATTTTTTTTAAATCCACATTTACAACCTAACAGAATCTATCCAACAATGTCAAGGGAAGGATTTCTGAGTTAAAAACTGTCACTGAGAAAAAAAAACCTTCATCTAGTCACATGATGATTAACTACATTTTGAGATCTATTTCTACATTAAATGAGTAAGTTTAAAAAAGAAAATCAGGGCTTCCCTGGTGGCACAGTGGTTGAGAGTCTGCCTGCCAATGCAGGGGACACGGGTTCGAGCCCTGGTCTGGGAGGATCCCACATGCCGCAGAGCAACTAGGCCCATGAGCCACAACTACTGAGCCTGCGCGTCTGGAGCCTGTGCTCCGCAACAAGAGAGGCCACGATAGTGAGAGGCCCGCGCACCATGATGAAGAGTGGCCCCCGCTTGCCACAACTAGAGAAAGCCCTCGCACAGAAACGAAGACCCAACACAGTAAAAATAAATTAATGAATTAATAAACTCCTACCCCCAACATCTTCTTTAAAAAAAAAAAAAAGAAAATCAATGTTCTCTAAAAGCTCTGAAAAACAAAATACAATGCTTCACCCACTTATCACGTAGCCAGGAACCAAGAAGTGAACACCGAACTTCAGGATGTTTATCTCAAAGTCCACATATTAAATAAAAGCTCATGAACTTCAGTCACAGATATGTTCCTCAGGCCTTTATCCAGAACCTAATTACATTTATTTATGTATGAATAATGGCAAACCCATTTCTGAAAACCAGTACAGTTAAGAAGCAGCAAAAAGGGAGAAAAATTGCTACAAGCCTGCACACTGAGAACAGAATGAAGACACCTACCACAACAAATGTGACAGAAAAACATAAGAACTGACGAAGTCCTGCAGCACAAAGCCGTTAAGTATAAAGGTCAACTGCCCCACACACTTAAGCTATTTGATAGGATCATTATATTACAAAACCCAGTAAAATAACATGCTAATGATGATAACCTTGAATCATAAAGAGAAAACTAAATTATGTTCAGGATACATTGTTCTAGAAAATAGGAGAGCATAAAATACATGTAAAAAATAATTAATGCACATTGTAGAAAACAAGAAACATACAGAGAAGAATGTAGTATGTTTTAGAAAGATATCAACCAGAATAATTAACTGTTTAAAAAGTAAATTTTGACATTTAAATAATTAACCTCAGTTATTCACACAACTAATTCCTCAGAGGCTGTCAGGTCGATAGTTTTACTCTGCTCGAAGCTAATCATGTGGAATGCAATAAGTAATAGACAATTGCTCAATCTCAATACATACAACTATAGGACATGCAGCTAGAATACAACAATTACTTAAGTGCGTGTCTAACTGGAGCTCCAGATCCACATTTCCAATTACCCGAGAGACAGCAAATAAGGCAGTTAAAGATTCAGACTTGGATTCAAACAGACTGCCATTCAAGTTTCAGCTCTATTTATTAGTTAGGTGACCTTGGACGTGTGAAAAAAGTTCGGCAGGTAATAAGCGTTACATAAATAATAGTTGTTATCATCTTCACCATCATGTATCACCATTACTATTACTGATGTTCTTCCAGAAGCATGCGTGTTATGTTCTAGGAATGGTGAACAGGTATAGCTGAAGCTTAAATAATACAAACTTGGGTAAATCCTATCAATATACTTGAGCACCTATTTACGTGCTAGACAGCTGTTACAGAAATTGAGCCTAAAAAGGCAGATCAGGGCAAATTCTTCCCCCAAATGAAATCTTCATTCTGTGATCCTTATTCTGTTAAAGTCACAACATCCCCCAGTTGCTGAGGCATTAAGCATCTTTGTCTCATCCCTCTCTACCAGCCTAAATATTTGGTTACCTGTAGATATCCATTGGCTTTCCTGTTAATCTGCTTGTCTAATTCCTACAGCCACCCGGCCAGATCCTCATTACTCCTTAACAGCCTTTTATTTAGTGTTCCTATCCTCAGTTTGTTCCCACCTACCTTCCATACTACTCCCAGATTGATTTTCTTCAAAGAAAACTGGTCATACCACTTGCTTGCTCAGAAGTCTCACATGACTCCCCTCTGCCTACTGAATGAAGTCCAAACTTCTTGGTTCCACATTTAAGGCCTGGTCACAATATAATCCTCAACATATCTTTCCACGTTAACAGTAACTCTTCAACACATCCTTTATGCTCCAGGCAAAATGGGCCCCTCAGGGCTTCCCTGGTGGCGCAGTGGTTGAGAGTTCGCCTGCCGATGCAGGGGACACGGGTTCGTGCCCCGATCCGGGAAGATCCCACATGCCGCGGAGCGGCTGGACCCGTGAGCAATGGCCGCTGAGCCTGCGCGTCCGGAGCCTGTGCTCCACAATGGGAGAGGCCGCAACAGGGAGAGGCCCGCGTACCGCAAAACAAAACAAAAAAATAGGCCCCTCACACGCTATACTTCCAACTACCTTGCCTCTTTTCATGCCAATCCCTCTACTTGCCTTAGTCTAAGGAATTATTGTTACATTTGTTTGTTTTTTAATCTTTGGATTTTTCCTGATAACAAAACATATGGTTATCACATAAAAGTCAAACAGAAATTTATGGACTTAGAAATTTCCCATCCCTGAGAATTAATCATTGTTATATGCTTCTAGATTTCTTCAATGATATATATTGTACTTCTGTCTACATTTTTTTAATTGAAGTATAGTTGATTTACAATGTTATGGTGTACAGCAAAGTGATTCAATTTATTTATATATATATATATACACACACTCACACATATGTACATATACATATATATACACACATATTGTTCCTTTTCAGATTCTTTTCCGTTACAGTTTACTACAATATACTGAATATAGTTCCCTGTGCTATACAGCAGGACCTTGTGGTTTATCTATTTTATATTATAGTTTTGCGTCTACATATATATTTATTAACAAATGAATCATACTCTTCTTTAAAAAAACATTTTCACTAAGCAATGTATCAATATATTTTGGACATATTTTCATGTCAGTATATATAGAACTTTCTCCAGCTTTTTAATAACTGTAAAATATTCCTTTATATGGATTTTTCAACGTTAAACATTTTTTCAATGTTAAACATTTGAGTTGTTAACAGTCTTTGTCAATAATCCTGCAATGAATGTCCTGTGTGTTTTTGTCACTTGTAAAGGATAAATTCCTAGAAACTGAATTGCTAAGTTAGAAGGCATGTCCATTTAAAATTGATTAAAATCAGCTGACAGATGATTTCCAATTGCTCTCTAAAAAGGATGCGCTAATTCATTCTCCCACTCAAATTCAGATTTCACCTCCTCACACTTTCACTATCAATGGGTATTCAGTTACCTTGAATCTTTGCCAAAATAACGAATTACATGAAAATCATGTTTTAAATTACATTTCTTTCATTATTAATGAAATTAAATATCTCTTCATATGCATGGTAACCACATTTTGTTCATGAATTGCCTGTTCATGACCTCAGCCCATTTTTCTAAAGGGTGGTGGTCCTTTTCTTGCTAATTTATAACAGCTCTCCTAAAATTAAAAAGTTTAGCATTAGTCTTATGTGCTGCAAATGGTTTTACAAGATCTTTTGCATTTTATGGAATATAAGACACCTCTTTTTGAAAAAACTATGAAATCAAAAATACTTTTCTACTTTGAGGAAATGAACTTTTAATTAAAGAGAAACTTTTTAGTAAGCACTTGAATCTTTTTTTTTTTTTTTTTTTTTTTTTTTCCTGCGGTACGCGGGCCTCTCACTGCTGTGGCCTCTCCCGTTGTGGAGCACAGGCTCCGGATGCGCAGGCTCAGCGGCCATGGCTCACGGGCTCAGCCGCTCCGCGGCATGTGGGATCTTCCCATACCGGGGCACGAACCCGTGTCCCCTGCATCGGCAGGCGTACTCTTAACCCCTGCGCCACCAGGGAAGCCCAGCACTTGAATCTTTATTAAGATGCAGAATAACAAATTACCTCTGCTTCAGAGGAGCGACAAAGCTGGTTACCTGGAATAGTTGAGTTACAATTAAGGATCTAATTCAGATCACATTTTGGTGTACTTTCTTTCTCATGGGTTAAACCCTCCCTAATACACCTGAGGTAAATTCAATAACAAACCTCAGCTATCCTTAAAAGTTAATTTCAGAGTTTATGAAAATGTTTTCGCTAACTACATTAAGTAAAAAATTATGGCTAGTGAAAGAAGTGATATTTCATAAGTTACGTGTGGCCAACATTTCAGATGAAAAGGAACTTTCATTTAAGTTCTTTCCTAGCTTGCACTCGGCTCCTCCGTTTCAACTGCATAAAAAAACTCTTTTCCAGACGTTTAAGAAAGCAGCTTGACCAACTTACCTCTCAGCTGCACTTGTAAGAAGTAAGGTGGATAATTAATAAAAAATGCTTGTGCAGGTTTCTAAACCTAAGTATCTTTGATACCTTAGAAAAAAATCTACCAGAAGTTACTTTTTTAAATATGATCAAACTAATCAATCCTTTCCTCATGTCCTCTGTTTTGGTTTGGTTTTGGCTGAATTAATATATAACTACCATTTTTAATGCGGTACAGAGCTAGGAGTTTGGATAAATGCATAGTTGTGCAAAATATTGAATATAGAACAATTCCATCACACCAAAAATTTCCCTTGTGCCCTTTTGCAGTCAACACCTCCCTCCACCCCCAGTTCCTAGCAACCAATGATCTTTTTTATGTCTCTGTAGATTCACCTTTTCCAGAATGTCTTATAAATGGAATCATATCGTATATAGCCTTTTCTGTGTCTCATTTCTGTCACTTAGCACAGTGCACTGAGATTCATCCATGTTATTACATGTATCAGTAGTGCCTTTATTCCTGAGTAGTACTGCACTGTATGGTTATACCACGGTTATACAATGACCAGTTGAAGATATTTAGGCTGACTGCAATTTTTCGCAATTATGAATAACACTGCTATAAACTTTTGCATAGAAATTTTTGTGTGAATATAAGTTTTCATCTCTCTTGGGTAAATAACAAGGAGTAGGACTGCTGTGTTATTTAGTAAGTATATGTTTAACTTTATTAGAAACTGCCAGTTTTCCAGAGTGACTATACCTTTCTGTATTCCCACCAGAAATATATGAAGGTTCCACTTGGACCTAAAACATTTACTATCTGGCCCTTTACAGAAAGTGTGCTGACTCGCTACATCTGGAGGATATTTTTTTAAATCAAGAATGGATGCTGGATTTTATCAAATGTGTTCTTGGGTAACTATTAAAATGAATTCACATTTTCCCCTTTAACCTATTTATATGGCAAATTATATTGATAGATTCCTAACTGCAACATCCCTGCATCTCAGAATGAATGTACAGTCAAGTTGTTTTATATCTGAGATTCTTTTGATACATAAAACTTAAAATTTTTTCACTAATACTTATAACTGAGATTAGTCTAACAGTTCTCTTCACAATATCTGCTAGCTGTGTAAAGAAAACTAAAAACATTCTCCTTCTGAAGTATTTCTTGATTATCCTTAACAAATGTGGTATCTCCTCCTCTGAATTCTCAATGCACTTCAAGCATTAAGTTACGGAACTGATCATATCTGGACTGTATTAAAGGTATTTAACTTCAGTTCTCCCTCCGCTGCCTCAATATAGGAAAAAAATATGTTACAAGGCTATAACATATCTTCATATACTGCTACAGTGGCTCTGTGTTTCTTATATTAGGCACTAAATATTTACTATGTTTCTAATGCTCCTTTTTTTCCACCTGAGCCTGTTAATCAGATTCCAGCTTTATGTATGGTGAACATATACTATTTGTGCAATGCTTAAAAATTAAACTTTTTGAGTATATAGTCATTTTTTTAAAAAACCAAATACCAAAAGTAATTTTATAGATAAACTATTTCAAGAGAAAAGCAGGTTCAGCTTAGCTAGTGAAGTGAATGGAAAATACAGTTTATAGAATGTATTACTTATCATACCTTATTCTACACATAAGTTTGATTCACATACAAAAATTACTAATAAAGTATGCTCCGTATAATTCTGGATTGATTCTGTAACTATCTAACTATATCACTTTGGACAAGTTATTTAACCTGTATGGGCCTAAATTTCATCATCTATGAAATGATGAATTTGATGACTCCTAGAGTCCCTTACAGTAGTAAGATTCCAAGAATCTAAGATAATTTATTTTTAATATTAAATCTCACAAGGTTTTTAAACAAGTAATCCTTTTTAATAAAGAAAACATGGTGAGAGGAGGTTGTAAATAAGACCTGTTTTCCCTTTTTTAAGTTTCAAAAAGTTACCTCTGTTTCTGGAAGACATCTTCCCTCCTGCTGGTTTCAATGTCTCTTTGTTTATTCTTTTCCTAGTTGCTTTGGTTTGTCCTTGACTAGATGCAGAATCAGAGTCAGAAGAATCAAGTTTGACCTGACGATGCCTTCTTGACTTGGATGCCTAAACAGTTGCAAATCCAATTAATTACAATGAATCGCAAAATGAACCCAACTGACAGGTGATTTAGGGAACAACAAAACAGACAAACAAAGATGATGAAAGATTCACAGAAATATTGTCATAAAGTACTTTACCATGATACTAGCTTGGTTAATACCTGTTACATGTATATACTCTTTTAGCTTTACAACAGGAAGAGTTCCCTGCAGCTGTCATCCTCATCTGCCCAAACGGAGTTAAAATATCCTTGCTGGGTTAAACTGTTGCAGTTGCATGGCTGGGAAATGGAGGTGTAAAGGACAAGTACCACCATTTTTACCACCTGATAACCTATTCTTTTCTTCTAACAACATTTTATTTTCCTTAGTTAGCACCATGTACTTCAAATGGAACTACTTTATGCCTGGCTCTACGTATGGCCATGTGGCCCCGATCTAGTCAAAATGAGTTTCACATTCCCAGGGCCACCATGATTTGTTCAGGGGTGGGTGTGTGATGTGTGTCATAGCTGATATAACTCAATTTTAGAATTTTGTTTAACTATGAGAAAGGAAAATTCTCCCTTTCCACTGAACCTAAAGCTGGGAACATGCAAGGCTGGAGTTGTCACGAATCGCACTTGAAGGCAATGAAAGCAACATAAGAGGTGAGAAACGGAGGGACAGTCCAAGGACTTTTTAGTTACATCAGTCAATAAATTCCCTTATTTGCTTAAGCAGAGCCCTGACTACAGGAGTTTTCAATGAATGTCATATATGTGGTGCAGGTATTAACAACAGTTTAAAAGCTACCATGCACTGTATGTTAATTATACCTCAATAATTTAAAAAACTACAACTATGCAATAACACACTCATAACAATTTATGGGGATTATAATTTAATTGTTTAATAATTTTTTTAAGTATTTCACAATGTCTTAAGAAATACATTAAACAACAATTAGCTTATATAATATGGAAATAGTTCTGGTTTAAATGAATTTGGAATAATTTATTGTCCTTGATGCTTTCATTCAACAATATTTTGTACTCAATTTGCTGTAGTACAGCAAATATATAACACTTAACTAATCTATAGTCACTTTTAATTTTTTCATTTATTCCTTTTTATTTCTACAACCAGAGAATGATAGTAGTTTCCCACAGAATAAAATCATTTTTAGATTCATAAAAAAAAAACAACAGAAAAAAGTACGAGCTTATTGGTGCTCCTTCCTGAAACCCCACTAAAATGAGAGGAAAGGAATAAAAATGAATAAACTCACAAAACGGAGATAATAGGAAACAATGCGGCTGTAAACAAATCAACAAAATTTTGGAAGTGTAAAAGTGATGGCTGACTTAGAATGCAGAAAGCTGAAATCTAATTGCCTGTATTGAGGAAGTCTACAAGGAAAGCTGGTCCAAGTGGATCAGGAATTGGGGTCATCAGAAGTGGGACTAAAAAAATGGGTAGATACATGAAAAATCTACATAGGGAATAGTATCCCATTTAGCAGCCTCAAAGCTGAACAACTGACCTCTTCCTGCAGAAAACAGGAGGCTTGCTCTCTGGAGAGGCTAAACCAGAGAAGCTGAGGCTTGAGGAGACCAGTATAGCTAAGGAGGGGATAAAGCCTCTTACTAGAAATAGGTGGGTTGAGTGAAGCCTCCAGAAGGAACTGTGAGCCTGTTGGCAGATTCTCTGTAGGCACCCAAAACATTGGCAGCTGGGCTTATTTACCACTTTCCTCCCCCAGGCAAGGGAATGGAAGCCTGCTCTCTGGTAAAAATGACTAGATCCAAGAAAAGCATGGAGGCTAAAAAGCTGTATCTCCACATGACTACTCTTAATGATCTGAGGATCTTCAAATGTTTGAAAAAAGCCAACAAAATGAATGACAGAGAATGGAATAAACAAAAATAAAAACTCTGGGGAAAAAGGAGGAAACTTCAAAAAACTAAATAACATCCTCAAGCAGATAAGCATATTGCATCCAGAAAAACAAAAAGATAAATACATTTTTTAAGTAAGAAAAGATTCAGAGAACAAGAAAAAAATCTTAGTAATCAAAAATAATCAGCAGAAATAATAAAAATTCAATATAATGATTCAGAAGATAAAGTTTAAGAAATCTCTCTGGGGCTTCCCTGGTGGTGCAGTGGTTGAGAGTCCGCCTGCCGATGCAGGGGACATGGGTTCGTGCCCCGGTCCGGGAAGATCCCACATGCCGTGGAGCGGCTGGGCCCGTGAGCCATGGCCACTGAGCCTGCGCATCCGGAGCCTGTGCTCGGCAACGGGAGAGGCCACAACAGTGAGAGGCCCGCGTACCACAAAAAAAAAAAAAGAGAAAAAGGTGAAGATGGTTGCCTCTTGAGATCAGAAGTACAGGGGCAGGAAGTGGTAGAGCAGGAGACTGCTGGATTATATAAACTTTACAGTATTATTAGTTAAAACTATGCACAAATGTTACTTTGATGAAAAACTTAAAACGTGACTAAAAAAGCATCACATAAATTTCTAAATTACCTTATTAAAGAAATAACTTACCTCAACAAAAACTGAAAAGGCCCTTGATTTTATTTTCGCTAATGATTCTGCCCTTTCACTTCTCTGGAAGTAAAAATAAACAGGAAAGGGAAAAGGTTAAAACACACAAACACTGAGTGAAATTATGAATTCCCAAGTATTTTTTTTATCAGAAATAAGATTTGAGACAGAAGGTAGGGTAAAAGGAACTAACATTTATTGGACATATATTAAGTAAAGGCATATAAACATGCACTACTTTCTAACAGGTGCCATGATAACATCCCCATGGCTGTGGATTGCTTTCATTCAGGATTTAAGGAGGATATGAATGAAATTCCTGGTGACCAGGCCATTCCCTCCTCATCTTCCTATGCCCAAAGATGGCTCCTTGCCTCATGCACTAAGATAGATGAAAACTCTGGAGACAGAAGGCAGTAAATAGTAGCTTGTGCTCCACACTGGCTGAAAGGCCGAAAAGACATAGTATTACAAAAGCCTTACTCTGCCCCTGTCAGGACTGAGGACACCTTCCACCACCATCCTTCCCTCTCCCTGCTGAAAACTGTGAACATCCCACTCCCAATCTATAACTGATGTGGTCTTTCACAAGGTTTCCAGCAGAGAACAGGCTAGCCCTTCATAGAACCCATGTTACAGAATTTTCTGAGATATGTATTAGAATACTGACCATGAGACATTATGGTTAATATACAGAATCATAGCCACACATAAAATGAAAAGAAGCTAACCAAACTATTGCCCCATAAGCAATCATATAGTGAATTTTTCTGACCTCTGACTGTTGTGAATTTCCTTCACTCTTTTCTTCTCCATCTTTAGCTTTCAATTTTAAGGATAGATTCTGAAAGATCAAAAAAGTTATATTTACACACTTACAATTCAAACCAGCTAAAAATTAACTGAAAATCAATTTCAGACCAATGAAAATCATTTACTTTAATTACTAAAAAACTAAAAGAATATTTCACAGTATCAAAACAGTTCTAGCATGAGTATTTGGATCAGAAAACTAAATGGAAGACTTGTGTTGATGCGATTTGTAAATGGATAAAGGAAGGCAGGTAGAGCACGTGAGAAACAGAAAGCACATGCTCTGTCACAATGGGAGAAGCCATCACTCAAGTCTAGCTGTCCACTGCCATGCAGCAAAGTAGGACCAGTTACCAAACCTCTCACTTTTAACAGAAGTTGGATGTCTGGAATTTTAAGTTAAGTCCACAAATATTTAAATGTTGGTAATTAATTCAAATTTTTTAAATATTAGGAACAATGCTATGCAAAGAAAAAAAAAAGTATGTGCAGGCTTTGGCCCAAAGACTGCCAATGTGTAACCTCTGGAGAATGCTAAATTATAAAGACTGTAATAAATCCATGGTACACCAAGACTATTTATTCCTCTATAATTATGTATACTACATAGTGTACGTGTGAGTGTATAATGGATATTATTTAGCTATATATTATATAATTACAATTATTAATTATAATTATTTAATAATATGCTATATAATTACATATAAAATCCATTTGTAAGATTAAATAAGATCACATGGCTAATAACTGGCAAAGCTGATACTAAAAAAGTAAAGCACTCGAGATCTTAGCTTCACAGGAGGTAGCCACTAAGCAAGGCTGCCTCTCAACGTCCTCAGTCACGTAGAGCCAGTCACGTATGATGCAAATGCAAAGGTGACATATCAAACAGTTACAAACCTTTCTGTCTTTGTGCCATTGCTGATGCTCCAAAACTATGTTCTTGATATTGTCAAAAAAATCATCCTTTATCAAGCTGAGAGCTTTGTCTGGATTGGATCTATCAGCTGAAATTATATGTTTCATTCTCTGATAATGGTCATGAACATTCAGCATCTCCTAAAAGTGAAACGATGAGTCCTTTAATTCAATTTTCAAGGAGAAACTTAAAGGCAAAACCATAACAAAATAAAATCACCTTCCAAAGTGACAGAGTTGAGAAGGAATAACATACTACAGTATATTGAAAATGATATAATTATGCAAACTAGTACAACATTATTAATGAAGAGTCTGCTTTCCAGAAGTATGGAATCATTGAGTTCAACTCAACAAACATTAGGCAATACACACTGTATGCAGAAACGATGGGGAGAGACTAGTTAATATAAGATTGCATTCCTAGATGTAACAAAAATGATTTATAGTATAGCATACCTTTAAGTATTACTCCTGATAACTAAGATCACATTTTTATTTCATATTGTCACATGAAGGACATTTACACAGTTCTTTATGCTCAGCTGGAAATTCCTACCTAATGACTCTCTCCCAGTCCTCCACAGAGATGGGCTGACGTTCACGAATCTCAAAGCTCTGTGCCTGTCCCCATAAGCTTCCTCGTTACCTCAGTGATAAGAGTCAAGATTAAATGAAATAGTGATTTATGACACCATTTGAGGCATCATTTATTAGACCTTCCTCCCCCAGAAAACTCCAGACAAATGGGCAGGTATACAGGGTAAAGAGAAAGGTAGCATAAATACAGCAGGCGGTCTTAAGAATCACATAAAACCAGCACTGGGACGTGGCTCACAGACCAGCAGTGAACTATCCATCACAGATGGTCAACAACCTCTGAGTCATCCCCAAGATAGGCTACTCAATGCCTTTCTAGGAGATTTTGACGGACTCCATCGATATCTGTTCAAGCGATTCAAAACTGCTCAGGAGTGGCGAGTGCTCACATATGCAAGATCTTCAAGGGGGAAGAGTGTCCAGACATGGGAAGCCCCTAACTTTTTACACGGTACAATGTGCTATATTCCCATTATTTTACATGCACTACAATACAGGGCAAAGACCACTAGCTGGACCTGCTTTTGAGCCTGAATTCCGGCACCTGCTAGATTGTGACATTGAGCAAATCCCTCAGTCTAAGAATCACGTTCCACATTTGTACAAAATGAAGTAACGACACCTAATGCACTATAAAAGTATTAAGTGAGCTTATACAAGTGGAAGTATTCTGTATGATGTAAACCACTATACAAAATCAAAGGATTAAAAAATAAAAGACAGTGTATGGGCTTTGGAGCTTTACACACCTGGACATTCAAATCCAGTGTCTGTGTCTTACTTTATGCAAACTACTCAACTTCTTGATCCTCAGTTTCCTTGTTTTAATTTTTATTTATTTATTTATTCTTATGGCCATGCGACACAGCATGTGGGATCCTAGTTCCCCGACCAGGGATCGAACTCGCGCCCCCTGCAGTGGAAGTGCGGAGTCTTAACCACTGGACTGCCAACGAAGTCCCTCAGTTTCCTTGTTTTTAAAACTGGGAAAATACTATCTCTTCTGCAGGGTTATTATGATGATTGGTGAGATAACATACAAAAAACATTCAGCATAGTTCCTGGCACATGGTGAATACTGAACATGTAATGCCATTAATATAACTGTAAATATAAATGAAGAAACAGATTCAAAAGTGAAATGATTTGCTAAACGTCATATTTAAGTAGCAGAGTTGGAATTAGAAGGCAGATGCCTTAAAAAATTTGTAATTATGTATGGTGATGGATGTTGACTAGATTTACTGTGGTCATCATTTGGCAATATATACAAATATCAAATCCTTATGTTATACACCTGAAACTAATATGTTATATCAATTATACCTCAATTTTTTAAAAAAATCAGATAATTTGATTCAATATCCTATTCTCTTGTTTTATTATACCTCCTTAACCACAAAAGAGAACTAATGAGCGGCAGAATCATGACCAGAATTCAAGTACGCTGACATGAAGACTTAATAGCATTTCTAGGCAGTAGAAGGAAAATAGAAAAGTATTAAATTTAGGGATTATCAGTGAAAATGGGTCATGGGCTATGCTAGGACAGGACAAATAAAGCCAACACAGGTATTGAAGGAAAAGGCTACCAAAGATAAAGATGCCAGGTAAAGTCAGGATGACTTCACACAGACTACTCCATTCTTAGAAGCTTCTAGGAATAGGCATTTCATAGCCTTGCCCTTCTGACCCTCCTCTCAAATCACCCTAAAAGATATGGCTTTGTGCATCACCCCAGCTCTGTTCTCTAAAATCTCCCATACCTGCTTGCCGACATATACAATTTATTTAACAGAGGAATCTTTAATTCCACACATTGTAGTAAAAGAGCTTAAAATGAAGGAAAAAAAAAAGTTTAGCAATGTATGTTGAAAAAATTAACATTCTACCACTAAATTAGTCAACAATCAAAAATTACAACCAACTGGGTTCAAATCATCTTCTTTTCATTGGGAGAATACTGATAAGAACAACATCTTACTGTTATAGAACATTCTCTGCCTCTCTCTTTATAATTTACATCAGTACTTCTTGGCAAATCCTTTCTGGTATCCCAGCATCTTTCACTCTCCACGACGGCTATTCCAAACTTTCTCAGTTCTTGGTTCTGGCAGGAGGCCTCTTAAAGTTCAGGCTATCGGGTCTGTTTGCCTTCTACTTCTCTTCTTCACAACCAATTATAGGAATCCATTTTCACCTCCTTCCCTAAGGTTTCAAAGGAGGAAGTGCCTTCTCCTGCTCAAGGCTAATCTCTCCACCAGGCTCTTGGTCACAGACCCACCACCTCACAGCAGGGACTCTGCTGCTTCTCTTCTACACAAACCCTCCTTCTTACTGGCTCCTTACCCCAAACCTAAATATACACTCTAAGTCTCTCCAATCTCTAAAACTTCTAAATGATTCCCCTCTGCCAAAAAGACAAAATACAAATTCCCTCTATTACACAAAGTTCTTTTCTCACATTTATTTTTCTACATAATCTTCTCCCACCTCTTTCTTGCTCAGCTGCTAGAGGGCAAAGATCCTAATTCTTGTTATACTTCACGAGATGTCTGCAAATGATGTATTTCCAACCCCAGTCCCAGCTCAGACAAGGCCTTTGCTATCCAACAAATAGGCACTGCAGCCATACAGAACCTTAGCTCCATCACTTCCTAACTTAATGTCTCTGTGCCTCAGTTTCCTCAACTTTAAATCAGGGATAAAAACACCTACTTTAAAAAAAAATTAACAAAAAATTTTAAATTGTTTATAACACCTAATTTGCAGAGATGTTAAGGAGTAAAATAATATACACAAAACATCTTGTAGAGCTCCTGCACTATATGTCTTTAGATATTTAGCAAACAATTTCCCTCTAACTGAGTAATTCTTACCATTTTGGGGGACATGAATACCTTTGCGAATCTGAGGATAGAGTACCTCACCCTAACCAAGCGTCCATACGTATAATCATTTTCAATACAATTTGGGGGGAAAGGGATCCATGAACCTTTCAAGGCCATCCATGGACCCCAGATTAGCAATTCTTGCTCAAAAGTAAAGTCAGTATACAGAGCAGACCCAGAGCACTTTCAAAAATCAATTTGCTCTCTGAATTAGAAAATCATAGATGCAACCTAATGGCTGAAGTTATTAAAACACGGCAGCACCCAGAACACAGAGAAACATCTGAGCAAATCAAAGATCTGATCCCTCTTTCATTCCTGATATAGGAAAAGACTGAACAGGGCTCAGGGGAAAAGCAGTAACATTTACTAAGAAGAGTCTACTATGTGCTATAGGCCACACTCAGCACTCTTCAGGTACAAGTTGGTCTCGATTCTTACAACTGGATGAAAAAAGGGTTGCAATCCTAATATTAAAGAGGGGGAAACTAAGGCTCAAAGAAATGAAAAACACATGACTAAGGCCCCCACCTGCTCGTGCTCGCTCTGTGCACTCTGTGTACGTATGAATCCATTCTTTTGAAAAGAGAATGGATCACTGATCAGAAGGCTGCAGCCCTTTAGTGAGGTTTTGTTTTAACCTCAGGGCAACATTTCCTCTCAGGTAAAACTCTGTATCACTACTTATCAATGCAAAAGAAGATTTTTCTCAACACTGCACAACTCAAATAAAATACCAAAATATATTAGATGGAAAAGCTGTTTTAAGACCGTACCCCTCATCCATTATTCTTTTTTTTTTTTTTAATATATTTATTTATTTATGGCTCTGTTAGGTCTTCGTTACTGTGTGCAGGCTTTCTCTAGTTGTGATGAGCGGGGGCTACTTTTCATCGCTGTGTGCAGGCTTCTCATTGTCGTTGCTTCTCTTGTTGTGGAGCACAGGCTATAGGCGCGCAGGCTTCAGTATTTGTGGCACTTGGGCTCCGTAGTTGTGGCTTGTGGGCTCCAGAGCGCAGGCTCACTAGTTGTGGCGCACAGGCTTAGTTGCTCTGCGGCATGTTATCCATTATTCTTGACTTCAAATTTTCGTTTCACCGAAATAGCTTCACTGTTTTCAGTGGTGGGTTTTTACACAAGCATTGTAAAAAGGAACTTAGGAAATGAACACATATTATTAAAAAAAATAATGTCACTAAATTCTTGTTTTATGACCTATCTAAAGTCAAATACAAATGGTGGTTTCAGTATTTGAATCTAAATATCCTTAGTCCAAGACAAGTCTTCTACATCTTTCTGTTTCTCACTGTGTTTCAAGATTTATTCCAGAAATTTTGATATATTTAGGATGTAACATTCCTGACACTTTAGAGAAATAGCATTCTATGATTGGTTAAAAGCATTAGAAAAGTTTTCAGTATCCAGTAGATGAAGGTATAACCTCAATATGTAGTTAATAAAACAATTTTTTAAAAAAATTCAGGAACATAAGAACAAATTTACCTCTAGTACATCAGAAGTGATAAGTTTCATCACATGATCACTTGGGTCCTTAAAGTCTTCAGTAACTTCAGGTCGTTGAATTTTTTTCTTCATTCTGTATGACAGCTAAATAATAATGAATGTCTTTAAAATAGATGTCTTTTATAAGATATATTTTAAGTACTGAAATAAGTAAGCCAGCAGCAAAAACTGTCTATCAGTAAACATGGATGAAAAAAAAAGCAGCTCTAAGTATATATTTATTAAATAATCCATGTTTCAAAGACTGTTAGACTTTTGAAATAACACAACTTGTGGGATTTTAGTTCACCGACCAGGGATTGAACCCAAGCCCTCGGCAGTGAGAGCGCGGGGTCCTAACCAATGGACTGCCAGGAATCCCCAACACTGTTTCCTATTTTAAGAAAACTTTCTTCGAGTATTGGAAACTATATAATAGTCTTTCCACTTTCTGGAGACTTAGATACTTTATGGACAATAAAGCATAATTTCTCATTTTGAGAAACAATCTATGTTAGATAACATACCAATGTAGGCATTGCTGTAAAGTGAAATGCTCTGTCTAGTCGTAGCTTCCTAAAAATATAAGCTGCATCAAAATGTTGTGCATTTATCAAATCTTGCTGAAATTTTAAAATTTCATCCCAATCCTTCACGGCAACTCTAATCTGCAAACAAGAGGAATAAAAAAGTTGTTAGTAAATGTAAATCTTTTTTCACAAATGTATTATAATTTTGAAGCACTGCCATTTCTATTTAAATCAGTTGGTTGTGAAAATATTGTACCTGTTTCATATTTCTGCTGGAAGAAAACAACTCACCGAATATTACCTTTTGTTTTGGTTGACACAGTTGGGTGTTATATAATCCATACAGCAGATACAAAGCACAAACTCTGATTTGGAAGGTGTATGGAGGTAAAAAATATCTCCAAGCCAAAGCCAAAGCTTCCTTTGTAAACGCGTTCTTTTCTAAATTTCTCATTCTACCACTAGAAAACAAAGAGAAAATATATTATGGCTGTGAAAAAAAATAACAGAAGAGGTATATACTTGTTTAAATAGCAGCTGCTAGAAAGTGGATGGGCATTCCACATCTGATCCTTTCATGATTTAAGCACGAAGACCTAATTTTCTGCTGTGCTTCTTACACTGAGACACTAGGTAAACATGATGCATCTTCCTAAAGCATCAAATTTATTGCTGAACTGGGAGCAAAAGGAGTGGGGTTATAAATTATCACTGGTTAATAATTTAAAATATTTAATATATAAAATAACCATGGTAGGGGGCTTCTCTGGTGGCGTACTGGTCAAGAATGCGTCTGCCAATGCAGGGGACACGGGTTCGATCCCTGGTCCGGGAAGATCCCACATGCTGTGGAGCAACTAAGCCCATGCACCACAACTACTGAGCCTGTGCTGTAGAGCCCACGAGCCACAACTACTGAGCCCACGTGCCACAACTACTGAAGCCCGCGCGCCTAGAGCCCGTGCTCCACAACAAGAGATGCCAACACAATGAGAAGCCCGCGCACCACAATGAAGATTAGGCCCCGCTCACCGCAACTAAAGCCTGCACATAGTAATGAAGACCCAAAGCAGCCAAAAATAAATAAATAAATATATTTTTAAAAAAAAAGAAAGAAAGAAAGAATTGGGGTAACCCCAGAAAATTGATTCTAAACTACCACTTTTCCCAAGAGGGATACAGTGAAAGATCATGGGTTTCAGAAACGGTAAAACACACTGGTTTCAATATCTACTCTACCACCTAGTTGCGTGATCATGGAGAAATTACTTAACCTTCTTAAACCTCAATTTCCTCATCTATAAAACAAGGATAATTACTGATCTCAGAGTTGTTCTATGGATTAAATACAGCTATAAATGCATTACATTTACTACCATTAAAAAAAATTAGTTCCTCTCCTTTCATTAACTGTACAACAAACAGTTCTCCATTCTCCATCCCCTACAATGTACAAACTACACAGGTAGTTATTTTACATCAACTAAGAGAAAAGAGAGAACGTTTACATTTTATTCAGCAAAACACAGAGTTTTAATCACAAGGACTCATTCATTCAGTCAATTATTTAGCCTTTTCAATATTGTAAGTATTATGCTAATGAAATACCAGATTCATCCAGTCACTGTCCTCACAGAGCTCAATCTAGTGGAAAGTAAATTTAAAAATAATAACAGTGAATATTTATTGAGCACTTAGAGTGCACTCACCATATAATCACAGTTAGTGGACTCTGATCAAATTCAGGCAGTTGGACTCCATTATCTATGCTCTCAACCACTACACTATACTGCCTTCTGAACTACACACTTATAATAAAATGTGGTTAAGTCAAGAGATAGGTCTTCCCTGGTGGCGCAGTGGTTGAGAGTCCGCCTGCCGATGCAGGGGACACGGGTTCATGCCCCGGTCTGGAAAGATCCCACATGCCGCGGAGCGGCTGGGCCCATGAGCCATGGCCGCTGAGCCTGCGCGTCCGGAGCCTGTGCTCCACAACGGGAGAGACCACGACAGTGAGAGGCCCGCGTACCGCAAAAAAAAAAAAAAAAAAATGTCAAGCGATAAAATAAGCACAAAGTGCTACAAGATAAAGAGAGCATGAACACCTTATTTAGTCTAGAAGGGCAAAGGAAGCCTTCCCTGAGGAACTGTCATGTGGGCTTAAACCTGAGTGAAGAATAAGGTACCCAGGCAAAGGGAGCTGGAGGTAAAGCTCTAGGCTGAGGAAACGCCTGTAGAGGGCCGCGTGCAGACGCTGCAGCAAGAAAGCGAGTGCATGGAGTGGACTGTAGATGAAGCTGCAGCGATGGGCAGAGGCCAGTCACGAAAGGTCTTGCCAGCCATGTTAGGGAATTTGAGCTGCACCCCAAGGGCAATGGAAACCACTGAAGAGTGGAAAGCAAGGATGTGACGTGAGCAAATTTGCACTTTAGAACTTCGGCGGTTGTGTGAAAAATGAAATCTATCATGCAGGGTTTTGTCTTTGCTTGTGTGTTTGTTTTTGTTTTTAAACATGGAGTTCTAAGAAAACGAGACTAGAGGAGGGCAAAAGATGGTGACCTAGGTCCGGGTGAAGCAGTGGAGGTGCTTAGAAGCAGTGGAAGAGTTTAGAAGGGCGGCCAAGTAGAGGTATACGTATTCGGTAGGAGGCCGCAAATGGAAGGAACCCAAGCCAACGAAATCGCCCAGGGGAAGCGCGCGGCCAAGTACAAGTGAGAGCTCAGGGGAGATGGAGGCAGTGTTCAGAGACTGCCGCTTTTCTCAGCCCTTCCCAGGTGCGGCGAAACGAAGGGGAAGGAAGAAACCTGTCACGCCGCCTCTGAGCGGGGAGGCAGGCGGGTAGTGGACAAGAAACACCCACCAGAAGATGGTTCCGAACTTCATACTCCTCCAGAGGTCGGTGAAGTCCTCGAAGCGCACGCTGTCCATCTCCTGGAAGCGGCTGAGCAGCGCCTCGCAGTCTGCCTTCAAACCTGCAGTAGCCCCCATAGCTGCAAAGCTAGGACGCCACGCGCGGTCCAGCAGCCGATGGTAGCCGAGGAAACCTGGCTCTGAGCCCCGCCCCCTACGACAGGACGCACACACCCTCCGTGATATCCGGCCCCGTGACGTTATATCCGGCCCCGGCAGCTCCACCTCCAGCCGGGTCCGCCCAATACCGCGCGGTGTTAACTGCCCCTGCGTTGCCGCATTTGCTTTTAGCAGCTCAGCTGTCTTAGAGGAGTGAGATGGACGTGTTTAATTTCAGTAGAGAAGTTTACATCTCAAGTGGCCTGTGAGCCCAAGAAGGATTTTAGGTCAACGTGAGGCTAGCTTATACAAATCGATATTACCCTTACTGTCCCTATCCTTTAAAGTAATCCTAGAGTGACAGAAGTCAAGTTTTACAGCTAAGGAGGAAAAATTCCTAACCTCAAACCACCCTCACGGGGAAAGAGGATCTAAAGAGGGTTTACTGAGAAGCAGACTGGACTAATTCTCTTACAGTCTGTACCCACATAATACGGTGCTTAATGTGTGGCTCTCGTATCGCTGACAGTCTTCTGCAGCCACTCTTGAGAAGCTCTTCTAAACATCTCCCCAGCACCACCACAATCTAGCACAGTACTTAGCAGAAAGTACTGTATCGGCTTTATGTATACTTAATTGATTATTTGGTTGACTTGGTCTTGTGTGTACACACCATCTCCTAGCTTCTCTCAGGAGCTAGCTATCAAGTAGTATTTTGTACCTTTCACTATTTCTCTGATTGCATGTCATGCTATTCTTATTCTTTAAGGAGAGATATCCAAAAAACACAAGGGCTTTCTGTCTGTAGATGCGGTTCAACTCACTTAACTTTCCTGATATTGATCTTTTGTAAAAAAAAAAATTTTATGTAATATGCATTACAGGAAAACTTACGTAACATGTCTGAGTAAAAAGCATAGCAGGAATACAAACACGTATGTACCTTCTACCTGTATAGGAACCAGAACATGACCAACACCGATCACATCAATCTCTAAATTCCTCCTCTAACCTATTCTCCTGCCTCTGCCATTAGTTTGGTAATGATCACCTTATTTTGTTTCTCATTCTCTTGTAAATATTTTATCACACGTGTACGGATCTCTAAACAATATATTGTTTAGTTGTGGTTGATTTTGAACTTTATTAAAATGGTATTGAAATTTCTTTTCTTCTTTTTTTTTTTTTTGCAGTACGAGGGCCTCTCACTTTTGTGGCCTCTCCCATTACGGAGCACAGGCTCCGAACGCCCATGGCTCACGGGACTAGCCGCTCCGCGGCATGTGGGATCTTCCCGGACTGGGGCACAAACCCGTGTCCCCTGCATTGGCAGGCAGACTCCCAACCACTGCGCCATCAGGGAAGCCCCCTCATTGTAGTTTTGATTTGCATTTCTCTAATGATTAGTGATGTTGAGCATCCTTTCATGTGTTTGTTGGCAATCTGTATATCTTCTTTGGAGAAATGCCTGTTTAGGTCTCCGGCCCATTTTTGGATTGGGTTGTTTGTTTTTTTGATATTGAGCTGCATGAACTGCTTGTAAATTTTGGAGATTAATCCTTTGTCCGTTGCTTCATTTGCAAATATTTTCTCCCATTCTGAGGGTTGTCTTTTCGTCTTGTTTATGGTTTCCTTTGCTGTGCAAAAGCTTTGAAGTTTCATTAGGTCCCATTTGTTTATTTTTATTTCCATTTCTCCAGGAGGTGGGTCAAAAAGGATCTTGCTGTGATTTATGTCCTAGAGTGTTCTGCCTATGTTTTTGTCTAAGAGTTTTATTGTGTCTGGCCTTACATTTAGGTCTTTAATCCATTTTGAGTTTATTTTTGTGTATGGTGTTAGGGAGTGTTCTAATTTCATTCTTTTACATGTAGCTGTCCAGTTTTCCCAGCACCACTTATTCAAGAGGTTGTTTTTTCTCCATTGTATATTCTTGCCTCCTTTATCAAAAATAAGGTGACCATATGTGTGTGGGTTTATTGATGGGCTTTCTATCCTGTTCCATTGATCTATGTTTCTGTTTTTGTGCCAGTACCATACCGTCTTGATTACTGCAGCTTTGGAGTATAGTCTGAAGTCCCGGAGCCTGATTCCTCCAGCTCCGTTTTTCTTTCTCAAGATTGCTTTGCTTATTTGGGGTCTTTTGTGTCTCCATACAATTGGTGAAATTTTTTGTTCTAGTTCTGTGAAAAATGCCATTGGTAGTTTGATAGGGATTGCATTGAATCTGTAGATTGCTTTGGGTAGTAGAGTCATTTTCACAATGTTGATTCTTCCAATCCAAGAACATGGTATATCTCTCCATCTGTTGGTATCATCTTTAATTTCTTTCCTCAGTGTCTTATAGTTTTCTGCATACAGGTCTTTTGTCTTCTTAGGTAGGTTTATTCCTACGTATTTTATTCTTTTTGTTGCAGTGGTAAATGGGAGTGTTTCCTTAATTTCTCTTTCAGATTTTTCATCATTAGTGTATAGGAATGCAAGAGATTTCTGTGCATTATTTTGTAACCTGCTACTTTACCAAATTCATTGATTAGCTCTAGAATTTTTCTGGTAGCATCTTTAGGATTCTCTGTGTATAGTATCATGTCATCTGCAAACAGTGACAGCTTTACTTCTTCTTTTCCAATTTGGATTCCTTTTATTTCTTTTTCTTCTCTGATTGCTCTGGCTAAAACTTCCAAAACTATGTTGAATAATAGTGGTGAGAGTGGAAAGCCTTGTCTTGTTCCTGATCTTAGAGGAAATGGTTTCAGTTTTTCACCATTGAGAATGATGTTGGCTGTGGGTTTGTCATATATGGCCTTTATTATGTTGAGGTAAGTTCCCTCTATGCCTACTTTCTGGAGGGTTTTTATCATAAATGGGTGTTGAATTTTGTCAAAAGCTTTTTCTGCATCTATTGAGATGATCATATGGTTTTTCTCCTTCAATTTGTTAATATGGTTTATCACACTGATTGATTTGTGTATATTGAAGAATCCTTGCATTCCTGGGATAAACCCCACCTGATCATAGTGTATGATCCTTTTAATGTGCTGTTGGATTCTGTTTGCTAGTATTTTGTTGAGGATTTTTGCATATATGTTCAGCAGTGGTATTGGCATGTAGTTTCCTTTCTTTGTGACATCTTTGTCTGGTTTTGGTATCAGGGTGATGGTACCCTTGTAGAATGAGTTTGTGAGTGTTCCTCCCTCTGCTATATTTCTTCCAGAGTATGTTGACTGTTCTTGGACCTTTGCTTTTTCATATAAATTTTAAATTGAACTTGTCGAATTTCTCTAATAGTACCATTGGGATTTTGATTGAATTGCATTAAATCCATGTCACTTTGAGAAGGATAACATTTTTATCATACTGAGTCTCCCTGTCCTATAAGTATTTAAGTAATCTTTAGCATCATCAATAAAGTTTTATAATGTTTCCTGCATGTGGATCAATTCCCTGAGCCTATGCACACAGCCACAGTGTGATGATAGTGGTTTTAGCAGGGCTCTCTTTGACTGTCTCTTGCCCTGGTCTTTCTGTTAAGCTGTCTGCCTCTTTTGGTATCACACCCAGCTAGTAGATTCCACTAAATGCCAGCTGATTGTTCTACTGCTTTTGACAATGTTCTACTGCTTTTGACAATGTCCTGGGGCATGAACTGCTTCAGAGTTCAATTATATTTAGGTTCCTTTGCAGAGATGGCCATTGAATGCAGTCTCGAGGTTTGTCCTGATCCCAGAGGGCTCTTCTTAGTTGTCTCTTTCTCGGGCTCTCTCTAGTAAACTAGCTGGTCTGCAGTTTAGCTTCTTGCTGCATGGAGCTACCAGCCTCCTCTTAATTACTTGCCACCAAAATATGCATTGTTTTCAAGAGCACCTTGAAGTTTGAATTTTCTCACACTCTTCCAAATAAAATCAGTTCCTCTGGGGAGAACTTCAGAGTTCTCTGTTTTAGTGGACTTTTCTCTCCCCCTGGGCAAAATCTCTGAGCCAATGCTCAAGCTGGGAACGGGGACTGTGTGCCATGTCTTTCAGAGTGATACCCCTGCTTTATAAGCAGGGTTCTGGAAGGGGGCATTAGCTTCTGCCTCTCAAACTGCCTCTCCTGGCATGGAACCCCCATGTGAGCTGTGTGAGCTGGGGCGAGGGTGGCTGGGGTCTCAGCACTCATAGGCTCCTGGATCTGGGATACGGCCTCTGTCCTATGAACAGTGTCTGAAAGGAAGAAAGGAGTTCCTAATCTCTCCAACCTGCAGGACGTACTTATCTCTAATTTAACGTTTGCAACATGAAGCTAAGGAGGATGAGAAATGCTGGCAGCTTGGCTCTCCCAGGGAGATCCATAGCATTTTTACTAAGATCTGGGGGAAGAGTGAGCTCCACCTTCTTGGCCATGCCCGCCCAGAGTGGAGCTTTTGTCATACTGAGCAGGGTGGGGGAGGCAGCAGGTCATGGCTCAGGTGCCACTGACTCTTGCTGTTCCTACCAAGATTTAGTAGGTTTTCTTGAATAAATGTTTCTTCATCTGCTGTATTCCCTTCAAACGATTTCAAGAAACTTTAAATTGTTGTTGTCTAAAATTTTCACCAGTTATCGTTGTTTCAGGGGGTAGTAAGTCCATAGGGCTCCTCATACTGCCATTTTCCTGGGGATGCATTTAAAGGCTACTCAGGTTTTCAACCATCTAATGTAGAACAACTCACCTCAAGAAGATAATTAAAATTTTAGTGTGATAAACATGAATGAGGTGAGCACAGCACAACATGGGAACACCTAGGAGAAACTCCTAACCAGTCCCTGAGAGGATAAGCTTTCTAAGGTAGAACTGAATTGTGAAAAATCAGGGAAAGAATTAAGAAGATGAAGATGAAAATAGGAAGAGTGCTGCTGATGCAGAAAAAAAGCAAGTGCAAATGCGCAAAGAGGAAGAGAGAATGTTAGGAAGTTTTATCACTGCAGCACTGGATGCAAAAGAAAGAAGTTGTAGTATGTGGAAAAATAGGCAGGAGATCCCAAGGTCTGGAATGCTTTGTGCTGGGAGATTCCCGCCCCCCCCGCCCCGAAATTCTTAGTGTTCTTGTACATTCTGAGCCTTCTGAGTGAAGATGCTTGAATATAAGTCCTAAAGACAGAAAACTCTGAAGAGGTTTAGAGACTTATCTCCCCTGGAGCCATTTGCTTGCATTTCAAGGCTGTAAAGGAAAGACAGAGACCCTCCTTTCTCCCCTCCCCACAGAGAAATTTGTTTACATTCCTTAGATGGGCAGATGTGCCAGCTGCTGCATGTAAGCGCCAAGTCTCATAATTTGAGGGTTCCTCTCTTGTAGTACAAAGCCTGCTGCACATACAGGTGAATATCTGGCCCTCACTGTGTAGCCTGTGGGGAATTGGGGCACCAGGGAACCAGAATTAACAAGCTCTATGAATAATAAATGGTCTGTTCTCTGGTCTAGAGGTCTGGTGTTCCTGTGTGTGTGTATCAGACCCTCACTTTTGGACTTAATACCAAATATAAAAGCATTTGAACTATCAGCTAAAGACAATCAATAGCTATGAATATTTTTAAATATCTGTTTTCTGTTAACAGAAGTAATCATATTTCCTATACAATATTATAAAGATACAGAATTTATTAGTAGTAACAGTCTTCTGATACTCCACCCCTCAAGGACAATTACTATTTTACATTCAGAATTTTTAAGTATGGAAATAACATAACCATAGTTTTGTTTTAGGAAGATTGGTTTAGCAACAGTGCAGTGCAGCAGGGATGGGGCAGATAACAGGGGAGGTAGAGGAAACCCAGGCAAGAAAGGATGAGGCTGTATTAGTGGACATGTAGAGAATGGTGTAAATTAAATACCTAGAAAAAAAAAAAAGACTCTGTCACTTACTTTGACGATTTGATAACACTAAAGCATTACTGTTAAAGTTTTAGGTGTAATAATAGTATTGCAGTATGTCAAAAAAAAGAATATAATTTTTAGAGATACATACTGAATTATTTACAAATGAAATTATATGATGTCTAGAATTTGCTTCAAAATAATGGGTGGGGAAGGGAGGGATGCGTAAAGGTACTGATGAAAAAAGCCACGAGTTGAGATTTTTGAAGCTGGTACTGCAGCTGATGCTGGATAAGGCACCCAGATGTCTCAGGAATGACTTACTCTTCTGGCTGCTGGGAGTGCAGCAGCAGGTGGTCCTCAGCTGTCAGTCCTGCTTGGGGGTTGTCTCAGCGGAAGAAAAGCGCCCTCGTTAAAGGTCATTTCTTCTCAGGGCAGCCCACATTCAATGACTGATCACTGTAGGGGCCTCAGCCCTCTCTGTAACTTGGTACCCTTCTCAAGGGCTATCCCAGGTCCACACCTCCCATGTGGCTGCTGAAAGCCTCTGCTGGGACTGCATCTCAGCTCAGTTTCTCCCTCTGCCCACTTCTGCTTTTTCCTGTCCGTGTCTTTTTCCTTAAAACACTCCCTGATAAATGTCCTGCAATCTCCATCTTGGAGTCTACTTCCCCAAGAACCCAAACTGCAGAGACACTTTGACATCATTATACTATTCTCTTTACTTTTGTGCATGGTCAAAAGTTTCCATAATGAACATTTAAGAAAAGGACAGCATCAGACTGGTTGTAGTGGATAAGGGTAAAAGTGACAAGTTTTGTCTAGGGCTCTGATTTTGGAGACTGGGTGGTGCCATTCACTGAGCAGGTGATGCAGGAGGAAGAGCCATTTGGAGGGCATATGAGGAGTTAGTTCTTGCTTTTTTTAGGATTTTACTTTTTTTCATCATTTTTATTTATTTTTTAACATCTTTATTGGAGTATAATTGCTTTACAGTGGTGTGTTAGTTTCTGTTGTATAACAAAGTGAATCAGCTATACATATACATATATCTGCACATCTCCTCCCTCTTGCGTCTCCCTCCCACCTCTCCTATCCCACCCCTCTAGGTGTCACAAAGCACCGAGCTGATCTCCCTGTGCTATGCGGCTGCTTCCCACTAGCTATCTATTTTACAATTGGTAGTGTATATATGTCCATGCTACTCTCTCACTTCGTCCCAGCTTACCCTTTTCCCCACCCTGTGTCCTCAAGTCCATTCTCTACATCTGCGTCTTTATTCTTGTCCTGTCCCTAGGTTCTTCATAACCATTTTTTTTTAGATTCCATATATATGTGTTAGCATATGGTATTTGTTTTTCTCTTTCTGACTTACTGCACTCTGTATGACAGACTCTAGGTCCATCCACCTCACTACAAATAACTCAATTTCATTTCTTGTTATGGCTGAGTAATATGGGGAGTTAGTTTTTGAGAGGCCAAACTTGACGTGCCTGTGGGGAGCAGTCTGGCCTGGATATGGACTATCAAGCTAGAGGTAACTCTAGGTAATGATGATGATAATGAGTTATATTACCTTGGTAATAACTCTAGGTAAGGTAATGATGACTTAGAACATCTTTAATGACCAATACAAACTTCACTTGTGTTTACCCAATTATAGCTGAACGTGTTAGAACCTCGTAGAATGGGAATTAACCCATTGATAGCAGGCACCACATTCTAGAATATTTCTATCACCTACAGGTCTCAGAATAACCCTGTCTTAGTCTGTTCAAGCTGCTAAAACAAAACACCATAAACTGGGTAGTTTACGCCTCATGGTTCTAGAGTCTGGAAGTCCAAGACCAGAATACTATCACGGTTAGTGCTAGCTGGTGAGAGCCCTATTCCTGGTTGCAGATTCCTAACTTCTCATTGTATACTCACTTGGCCAAAGGGGCGATGGAGCTCTCTGGAGCCTCATCAACAAGGGCACAAATCCCATTCATGAAGGCTCCACCCTCATGACTTAATCACCTCCCAAAGTCCCCACCTCCGAATACTGTTACCATCTTGGAGGTAAGGTTTCTACATATGAATTCTGAGGGACCACAAACATTCAAAACATCACAAACATCTTAGACTCAGTCAACCCTCGGTAATTGTTCTTTGAATAAATGGATTTCATTGGAAAAGCTAGAAAATGTTCCTGTTTTCCCCATTCCATTCCTCTGATCATTTCTTCTCTGGTCTCTGTCACACAAGATCCTCTCCTACCTTCAATCATGTGAGTTGTCCTTGTGCAAGCAGAGTGCAAGGTTTTAGGAAAAATCAAAGATGAATCAGATAGGAACCTCACTCTGAAGGAACTAGGAGTTGGGTAGGGGAGATAAGACATGCATAAATGAGCACAGAACATTGAAAAAAAGAAAGAGAAGTAAGAAAGCAGAAGGACTAAAGGTGAAGTTCACAGGGATGGCAAATACCTGCAGTTGAATTTGCCTACAAAGAGGAAAAGCATCTACCCAGGCTGTGCTGGCTGCTCTCTAATTTGCGATGTTCGTAGCTTACTTCAGTTAGGTTTTTGCTTTAAATACTCTATCAGTAGGCTGGAGAATTAGGCAACAGCTTATAATGGCTTACCCCAAAGCTTGTCCAGTACTCCTATTAGAGTATGTCATAAGCAGTTGTGTGTGGAACCATTAAAAAAAAAAAAAAAAGCCATTTTAAAGAGCCAGTAATATTATCCAGAAATATATGGAAAGGATCTCTACATAAAAATGTTTCATGTTTTAATATTTCAAAGATCTCTAAAAAATATGACTTAACAGCGTCCTAGACTACTTGTCAGGCTATATATGATGTTTCTCAATTTTAAAAAATGCTTTTGTGATTAACATTAAAGAACCCTACTCCTCCAATCCCCTGCCTGCTCTCCTCCGTGAAGAATCACCAGTTTACAATGATTAATTAAGCATCCATAAGACCAAAAGAGTTGTAGTATTCTCCCTAAACAACACCTATCTAATTAAGCACAAACACGGTGACTGAGGCTACAGTTCAGTTTTTATTAGGAAAAAAATATTTAGAACACCTCGGCCACTTGTTTTAAATGTTAAAATTAAAAGAGAATTTTTAATGTCCTATTTTTAGGAAATTCTATTTGAGAAAACATGAACAATGGATTTTCCTGAAAAAAAACAATTTAAAATAAAATATAAGATGTAGTCAGCTGTGTATATACAAAAGCGAGGTTATTTATTCTAAACAATACCTGGCTCCGTACTTTACAACAAACTGCGCAATCATAACCTAATTACAGGAGACTAAATTTAATGCCCCAAGCTTTTCTGTTTTCCAAACTCACCTCCCTTCTTTCCAAAAAGATTATCTTCTCCCTCCCAAAGGATTCTCAGGGTGCAGACACACAATAAATTCAAAAAACACGACAAGCAGAAAAAACAAAACAAAACAAAACAACAACAATAAAAACCCACCCGGGGCAGCTAAAGTTTCTATTTAATTACTTAATCAAGCATATCTCAAAGTGCTTTATTTAAAATAAACGAAGCCTTTGAGTGCCTTAGGGGTAATATGTTGAAATGTACACACAACGTCTCTGTTTTTGATAAGATTAGTAGATAGGACTAATCTTTTTAAACTGTTGCGTAGCTACGCAATCTGTTAGGCGACCCCTCGACATTTCTCTGTTCTACAGAGCACAGCTTAACACTCCGAAGCATCTGCTTGGGAGTTCGGAAGACAGCTCTACCTACAGCAACACTTCACTTCTCCTTCCGTCAAATCTCCCCCCGCCCCCCAAACTCCAACATCCAAAACAGCCAAGTTTCAGGAAAGGCTGGCAGCCGAACCGAGCAGATCACGGAAGACAAAGGGCAGCGCGGGGCCCACAAGCCCCCGCCGGCCCTTCCGTCCGCGCGCGCGCGCATTCTAAAGCCGGGCGGGGCGGTGCCTCCACATGCGCTCCCACACGTAGGCGGGAGCCCGGAGCAGCAGGCACACGCGCCACTCCTGCCGCCTCGCGCCGGCCCCTAGTCCCCGGCCGCGGGCGGGGCCGGGTCTGCGGTGCTGAGCCCCAGCACGTACTGGGGCGTGGCCTGAAGCGCGGCGGGCGGGGTTTGGAGAAGTTTCTCCGGGTGGCTCACATTTCACATCGTCATCATGCAGGCACCAGGGCGCCAGGGACAGAAGTGGTGCCGGTCCCTTCCGCATCCTTGCTGTTCTCCCCGCTGAGGGTCTGATCACTGCCGCTCTCAGGCACCTGTCTTTCCTCTCCGTGCCGGAATGGAGCCAAGACAAAGGAATAAAAGAAATTAAATAGTACAAGGAGATCGGGTGTCTGAGCAGCGTCTTGGATAATGCCGTCCACTACAGGTAAGAATAAAAATTATGTCCAAACCTCTGAAAGATGTGAACACAACAAAGCTCCGAAGGTGTTCATAGGAGGGTAGAGGTAAGGTGTAGTTTTTGTTTTACAGGGAGACTTTCATTTCACATCCTACAGATTGAACTAATTCTCTGTAAAATGATCTGGGACAACAGGCTCAGCGCTATTTAAAGGGAGGAAATATGAGCAAAGTGGTTAGTGGCAGACTTAAAAAACACCCCAGTAAAATTTTTTTTACATTTTTGTTGGTTCCACATAGCAACATGTTTGCAAAGGTTTTATTTAACCAAACACCGTTAAAAAAAAAAAGATTTTGTATTATTTGCAACTTGTTTTTGACGTTGCTACATTGGAAATTTGAACTTTTGGAATGTTGACGTTTCTGCAAAGCCAGTAACTTTAAGTTCATCATTTTTGCATTTTAGAGGTTGTAGGGGGAAATCAAACTTTAGAATGGTAGTTGTGAGGTTAATACAAACTTAAAAGAAAATAAACGTGTCTAGCATGCTATTAAGTCAAACAGCGCTGACAGAACCATACCATATATTCATCTGGCCTTTTATAGTTTATCAACATGCATTTCATATACCACCTCATTTACCTGAGTTAATGTCTCCGTAACCACACACCAAAATCTCTAGCTCAAACTCAAAACCCACTAAATAGCACCAGAACACCTCTTTTATTCATTTCAATTTGCCTTGCCATTCCTCTCATAGAACATCCCCTCAGTGTCCTCTATGATTTCATTACCATCAAGGGACACCCACTCTCAGTTCCCTACACCCTCATTGCTTTCTATTTGCCATTTAAACAGTTAATGGGAAAAGGGGTAAGGTTCTACTGGACTGGCTAGCACTTCACCAGCTCAGACACTCTGAATCATAGGCCATCTCTCCAAGACTGTTTTCTCATCTACAAAATGAGATACAGGTACTATTTCATAGTGTTTTTTTGAAGATTGTGAGATAACATGCAAAATGCTTAGCACAAAGTCTAGCATATAGCACTTAAAGACATTAGATTCATTTTAACTCCTAATCTAAAAGAAGTTGTACCTACCAATGGTAGGCTCCCTGGGGAAATCTTTTTCAGTTCCAGAGTTAATAGTGAGGCTTAGAACAAATGAACAAAATACACTTATCTCCTTTGCCATACTTTTTCAGATGTGAAAATAATACTGTGGTCATTCATTCACAGCACCGCCAGAGGAAGAAGTATAGGCATTCATCAGGAAGGGAGACAATACAGGACTGTAGCTGCTGGGGTAGAGCTATACTTGGCTAAAGGCATTATAAAGACATTTGTTACGGTCTCAAAGAGGCTGGCACAATGCTGGGAGGAAAGGCTGGTTCTGCTATTTAAAACAGCTTCAAGCACTCCAGGGGACTTATTTTCTGAATGACCAAGGGGTGGATACTTGTTTTCTCCCAGCTTTACCATCCTTTAAAGTGGCTTTCTCATCTAAATCATTGCTCCACAAGTCATTTTCCTACTCGTGGTCATTACAGATCTGACCATTAACTAGTAATTGAAAACGATCAACTTCTAGATTTCAGCTTAAGTTAATTTGCTAACAAAATGAGCAGAATTTTAAATTTCAACCCGGGAATATTAAGCAACTACTTTATTCTAAAATACCACCTCTAGTACTATCTGTAATTAAATGCAGAAGCACTTTGGATCATAGTATTTGCAGTGAAATATGCCCCTAAAAACTTAGATTGAGTCTTAATATTGTAAACTTTTGTTCCCATATTTTCATGTAACTGTAATCAGATTTTCTTCATTCTAAGATAAAAACAGCCTCCTAAGATCTGTGGCTTAATTTTGTCCAGGATATTTTGTTCCTCTAACCTCAGGATACAGGGCCTAAGGCTCTGGCACTGCCTATGTAATTTGTCCATAAAAATAATTTGCTGTTACTTCTAGGAGCAGGGATTCACTATCTCTTATTGTATCTTTTTGTGCTGTCTGATTTTTTAAATTTTAAGTGGGAATGTATTACTTTTACAATCATAAAAGAAATAACGCTATTTCATTTTAAAAATATAGGGAAAAAAGCTATTTAAAAAATTTTAAATATACAGTATCATTAAGACAAAAACAAAGCAACGTTTTTCTAGTTTCATATTAGAGTCAGAAGACCTAAGTTTAAATCTTCGGTCTGCCACTTATTACCTTTAAGGCTTGGACAAATCCTTTATCATTTGAGGTCTAAATTTCTTTATCTGTGAGTGACAATAGATTGGAGATCTTTAGAGCAGGGGTCCCCAACCCCTGGGCCACAAACTGGTACCAGTTCGTGGCCTGTTTGGAACCGGGCCCACAACAGGAGGTGAGCGGCAGGTGAGCGAGCGAAGCTTCATCTGTATTTATAGCCGCGCCCCATCGCTTGCATTACCGCCCGAGCTCCTCCTCCTGTCAGCATTATGGTGAGTTGCATAATTATTTCATTATATATTACAATGTAATAATAATAGAAATAAAGGGCACAATAAATGTAATGTGCTTGAATCATCCGAAACCATTGACCACCCCCCATCCGTGGAATAACTGTCTTCCACGAAACCGTTCCCTGGTGCCAAAAAGGCTGGGGACCGCTGCTTCAGAGGAACTTTCTAGCCCATACAACATTATGTAACTATAATGTTCAGGATTTGCTTCATTCATCCCATTCATATTAGAACATTAAAATTTTGTTTTACTTTAATAAATTAAAGGTTCATAAATGACAAGTTTCTCTTCTAAAAGCATACTTTTCACAGTGGAACATTACGGTTTGTTATTATTTAACATTACATTTAGGGACACAGTATAACTTAAGGTGATGGCAATACGATAAATGTAGAAATAAACAAGAGTAATGTAATATTCATAAAATACTTAAACTGTTGGTAAACAATATTATGAGTTGGAGGTGTTAAAGCAAATATTATTTTAACATAAAAGCTGATCAAAGGGGGCCTGGTCCACAGAAGATGTTTATTTGATGTAACAAAACAATACAGTTAGTGTTAGATCCAACCACAAAGAGCAAAAGGAATGAAAAATTTGTACAATGCACATAGAAAAACAAGATGTTTACTGTGACAACTATATATTTCTAAAATAATGCTTTTCTAAAATTACTCAATTATTGAAATCTATATGAAAACAGAATGATGTTAATAGCGACAAAGTGCATAAAACCAAACATCAAATTTCGAGCAAATTAACATACTAGGCAATTTTGCTAACAAAGCATGATTTTTTTCTTGTTCACAATCTGCTCAAAATACCTTTATACCAACATAGTGGGCAGAACATTTAGGTTTAATATCAATTACACAATATTAGCATAAACTTCCACAACTACAGATAGGGTATTGTTTTCTTTTGAGCTGGCAAAGTGACTACAGAAACATCAGATCATTTCTCTGAATTGAGAATTTTATCCAAATAAATGCCACATACCTTCCAGATATATGCATATCTTTCTATATCATGTAAATGGCTTTACCCATTTAAATAATAAACCATACAAGCATTTAAGAATCATTATTATATGATTAACAATGTCATGTTCCAGGTTTAATAATTTCATAGGCCAAAAAAAATTTCTTCTTAAAAACTAGTTTTATAAATGCAGAATATATTGCATGAGTAACTGCTGGTATTTTTTTAAGAAAATATATTGTGCAATTGTGGCTACCATGTACTGCTGGCAAATCATTACTGTTTATGTAAAATGTGAAAAAACTGAGTAAAAATTTTTCAAACTCATCATGATGAAAGGTTACTTGCCTTCTTAAAAAAAAATTACATTGGCATCTTATTAAAAATAATTCGATAAGGGACAAACTCCCTAGCCCAAAATAAATAAATAAAAAGGTGCATTTTAAAAATGATACTACTGCAATGCAATGGTTTAAATACCAAAGAACTGTGAAAATGTGCTGTGTGTGATCTGGCATTAAGGAACATACTAAAAAAGAGCATTAATGTAAATTAAGTAGAAAGGGGATCAAAATTGAACTAACCAAGTTTGTGCAGTATTTGTAGCCAGGCTTCTAAAATTAGATATAGAAAATATAAATAGACTGCTTCAGGTAATGAGCCACCAGTGTCCAAAAAAAGGAATGAGATTATGAAAAAGCTCAGTTAACTTGATCCAAAGCTCTGAGTAATTCTTCACCCTGCAGTAGGTTTCTGCTGCCTTGTATAGGAGCATTAACTTCACAATCATAACTGGTCAGCTGTGGTAATCCACTCTCATCCATTGATTGCCCCAGCAGTCTACATGCTAAATCTGAAAAACAAAGATACTTAAGTATTTATTCATCTAATCCATGAATATTATTAAACAGCCACTATGCACTAGGTATTGGGGAAAATAAGGCAAATAAGCGCTAGAAGGGTTTTAGTCTATTAGGCAAAACCACAATCGTGTAAACAAGAAAGTGCAAAAAATTGTTACTGGTGCTATGTCACAAATGTTTAAAGGATACCTTGAAGGCACAAAGGCGTGATAAACCAATTTAGAAAAAGGCATTAAAATGTGCAAGTTTCAGCTTCTATTCAATATTGATAGCACACAGACTCAGATCAAAGATAATTACTAAAAATTCATAGTTCCATCTTGAAATAGCTATTACTGATCAAATAAAATGCAACCTTACTTTTTAATCCTGCTAAGGAGTGAAAATCACTCTCAATTGGAGTAAAGCTCCTAAATAAAAGTTTCATATATTTTAATTCTCTTTGTGATGTTCAAGGGCAGAAAGAACAAACTAACCAGAGGGTATTAAAATAATTGTCTTTTGCTCCATTCCATTCTGTTCACTAGATTTGCATCCTTTTACGCGTTTCCAAGAAAGTGATGTAGTAGTTGCACGATCATCTGGTTGCTGTAATAATGTTCCCTAAAAACAGTAAAGTTATTTCAATTTTACTATGTTGAATTTTTTTTAAGTCAAAACTTTGAAATCAGTGTAAGTTTGCTAACAATATGTGGGCAAGATTCTTAAATACTGCCCTAAGTTATTTTAAATTCTTTTTCTTCATACTACTTCATACTACCGGTGAATTCATTTGCCGGTCATTATGACAGCTACGTGTGTAAATGCTTTCCTGTTAATTTGGTCTGAAAATATCAGTATGGATTACACCAGCACTGACTGTTCTGTGGGTAAGAAGGGAAAGTAACCTAAAGGGAAGAGAAAGAGACTTGGTGGTGACACTGGGTGTGGAATGAGGGGAGAACTGTACTTACTCAAAATACATCTCTAGTGTTTGGAATTTTTACACCAAGACTGGATTCATTAAATGTTTGTATTTTTAAGAAAGAGTGTGTACAAGTGAAAAAAAACAATGTATAACTTCTGAAAATGTAACATTAGTATTTGGAAGATACAAGGAGTTACCTATATAACTTAGAAATAGCACATTAGCTAGAATAGAAAAGCAAACATACTGTCACACTTACAATTCCTACTGCTTGAAAAAGTGAGCCATCATGTTCTATTTTTCGCTTTCTCTGAGCATTCTGCAAAGCTAGTATCTTTGGACTTAGTTCTTCCTCAGGAACAGTAGTTCTGAAAAATATTTTTTAATAAAAATATGGTTGTTTTATTTATTTAAAAAATATCCAGTTACTTTTTAAAAATGAAATATATAATGCCTATTTTCCAACATTAAGGAATATAATGTTATACATAAGAGAACCGTCCTGATTACTAAAGTTTATTACCTTGAAAGCCCAAGTTCATTTTTTAAAACAAAATTTCCTAAAATATGCATTTCCCTATTTAGAAAATAGAACTGAACAGAACTAAATTGATGTCAAAGAGTTAAATATTGGCCTTTCATCCCACCTAATACACAGATATTCTTGGGACTACTGTAATAAAAGATTAATTTCACATTTGTGTTACGCTTTCAGTTTATAAAACATTGCAAAGCCCAAGTTCATTTTTTAAAACAAAATTTCCTAAAATATGCATTTCCCTATTTAGAAAATAGAACTGAACAGAACTAAATTGATGTCAAAGAGTTAAATATTGGCCTTTCATCCCACCTAATACACAGATATTCTTGGGACTACTGTAATAAAAGATTAATTTCACATTTGTGTTACGCTTTCAGTTTATAAAACATTGCATGTTCATTAGTTCACTGTAGCTTCACTCCAATCCCCAAGATAATACAGGTAATATAATACACATTCTATAAATGAGAAACCTGAGGCTTGTTAGGTAACTTGCTCTGTTGCTAATTAGCTGCAGATATGGAAGTACACTGCAGGTCTCCTGATACCCAGTCTCCTTCCCAGTGATCCTCCCACTAAGCCATTTTGCCCTCAGTATTGATCTGGTTATCAAACTTGATCTGCATCTAAAATTAATACTAAATAGTGAAGAACTGTTTTATGTGTCAAGTACATCGATTTCGTTATATCTGTTTCGCCTTTTCAAGAACCGCCCACCCACCCCCAACATAATCACAATAGCTCCTTGCTGTCCCATCTAGTTGAGAATGGCATATGGGTAAGGGATGTACTACTCTAACGGCTCTCCTACATGCAGTCTTGTTTTGTATTTTTAAAAAATTCTATGAAACCATCAATATATAGACAGGCAGATTTTTAAATTTTTATATAAATGTTACCTTTATTAAGCGTAACTCAGTCTATCATGTAAATATCATCTTAGTAGTAGTACTTTTAATGGTTTATTTTTAATCTTTGCTCTAAAAGCTGCAAATTGTCTGGTTTACCGTAGCACTTTGATTTTGCAAATTACCTACAGAGGTAGTAAAGAAAAAGCCTCCATATAGTTCTGAATGGTTAAGTTCATAAAGTGTTTAGTACATACTATATTGGAACTAATGTAAAAAAAATTGCTAAAATGACTAGATGTTTGTTGGACTTTGGTTTTGACAAGTACGTAGTTATTCAGAAAACCAAACAGCCCATGGTTCTCTGTAGCTGTAACTGAAAATTACAGATCACTGCCAATTCTACTGCTATGTTCATTCTTCTCTCCATCTAATAACCATTTATTGAAGCAAGTGCTACATGTTAGGTACTGAGTTAAGTATTAGTAACACAGAAATGCCCGAGGCACTGTCACCTCCCAGAGGAGCTCTAAAGTCGGTTGGTGATAATAGTAAAACAATAATGTTAAATACTTCTTTGTTAATTTAAAGCCCTAAGATCTTTTCCTAGCTCTGGGAAAAGGCCTCTCCTAGCATTCTAGGTCAAAGCAGTGATGCAGGGCAGGAGAATAAAGCCATAAGCTCTGGCTATGGCAGTGCTTTTTCCTATTGCTATTGATATCTGACTCAGTCTAGGCACTGTAGAGGAATCATTCCTCTCCTCCACACACTGCTCCACTGACTTGTTTCCTCTGACTACAGCCTAAATTTTAAATGTGTCAAATCCTATTACAAATTATACACAAAAATTATAACTTAAAATTTGGATAGTGTCCATATGTTTGCTCAAACTAGCTCCATAGAAGCAATGCCATGACACATGCTTAGATTCTTGTTATAGCTTTTAAAAAATATTTAACCTATGATATAGCTAGTGTTCTATAAATAAAAAGGAAAAATAAAAGCAATTTATAACTATACATCAATTTTTTTAAAATGCTTATAAATATCTATACTGAATACTGAGGACTGAAGACCATCAAGTTCAATTTGGATTGGAGAACTGGAAATACCCTTAAGTTGGAAAGGTTTTTTTTCAGGTAAGCTTAAAAAGAGCTCCAAGCTATGGAGGCAAGTAAGGATAGTTAATGAGTCTGATTTAAGCAATTACAAGAAAGTGGGCCAATTTTTGTACATTTACAGAACTTATTGGCTGGATTTTATTTTTAGAGGTATTAGAAGACCCTTCTACTCCTACATTTAGATAAGTGATATGACTATAAAGTAATACACAAGCTAATTTAGAAATGGTTTTTTGAGTGCTTGTTTTAAGTTCAGAATTTGTACGTCAATTTTATGTTCCTTAAAGCATATACATCAGAAAGTTTGCTACATTTAGAAATAATTTACCATCATACATGTTTCCTCAAAAATAACAAACTATAACTTTAATGTTACATATAAATACCTTTGACTCAAAGCGACAGATAACACATTAGGGCTTCTTGGATGAGATTTTTCTGTCTGTTCTATGACTCCTTTTCCTGCTCTGTTTGGTGAGGCTGTCCGACTTCCAGTGTCACTATATGGTGATGTTGTGGCACAAGTAGTTTCTTTAGGTACGTGGGGAGGAGATGGAAATGCAATCAATATTTTAATGTCTTCCATACCATCTTTTGTCACTGTTTTTAATTCATCAGTGGTGGCTGTGGTAGTGTTGGTGGTTATAGGAGGTTCCTGCATTTGAGTCGGCTGGAATACTGTAATTGTGCTCGCACTTTGAGGAGTAGTAGAACTGCTTTCCAATGGTGACAACTGGTCGAAGGAACGTAACTGGAAGTCATCATCCATTGGGATATAAGGAGCTAACATCTCCAAGTCTAAATCAGTGTCCTTTAAAACAACAAATACATGAGTTTTTACAATGGCCACACCATATAAAAGAAAAACAAGTTAAACCCAAAGCCAGTTTTGAATAATATATATAATAAACAAGTTCATATACCTGAGTGGAAAATGGATTCTTTGCTTCCGTGTCTTCAGCAAAAAGTTTCTCTACCAATTCCAACTTGAATTCATTGACCATATCACTATCCACATCAAAACAATATTCACTGGGACTGTTAGGCTGTAAAAAGAATTAATATATTTACTTTTCCCTGAAGAAGCTTACATAAATGTTTTGCTGGTTGTTAGAATGTGAAAACCTAATCTCAGAGAATACACAACAAAGTCTGTCTCTTCTATCAAATTTTATCTAACTAGTGAGAAATGAGATTTTTTGAGCTTACACTTATAATTCTGTCAATACATCCATTTCTAACTGTATGTAATATAACAGCATTTATAAGATTAAAAGATGCATTTATCTGCTTATTCTAAAGAATAAAACTCACCTAATAATTCAACTCCCAAATGGTACCTAATTGGCCAATAACCAGATGATATACTCACTGGAATCTGTGTACTGAGAGGCCATACTGCTGTGGTGATCTACCTAAAAATCTCACAGCTACTCTGGGGGGCAGGCGAGGATAGGGCTGGAGACTTAAGTTCTTTACTTGTATTCACCTTAATGAATGCAGTACTAGTTTAGTTTTCAGCAAGAATTCTAACCAAAAAACTATAGCTATGTATTCTAAGCATAAACTTTTGCTTCCCTCATCTTAACATTTTTGTTAGATTTACTTTTTATGGATTAAAAACAAAATGACTCGAACATTTTTGTGCTAGGCAAACTGAGCAACCAGAGAGTAGGATATATTTTCTAGAAGGCTATGAGATGTCAAATCTCCTACTTTTAGCTTGCCAGTTTGAGTCAGTAAATATTTAATGTAAAATAATATACCACTTTTTTTAGGCTTATTTGAGCCTCATTTATCAAGTCATAATATTCAAATCTGAGCTGCCGTACTCATGAGCATGTTTTTAGACATAGGAAGCTCTGAAATCAAATCATTCTAGATTGAGAAATAGAGCCCTATATGATACCTTCAGTCTTGGCCCAGCCTAGCCCTTAAAGACTATTTTTATTGTTTATAGAAAAACTAGTATCAAGACAGAACTTGAATTAAAAAGTTACTAAGTAATTTTTCTGAGTAAGACTTGGTGGGACTTTCATGTTACTCTTATCCAGAATGTCAAAATAGTGATGGAAATTGTGCTAAATTGGGCAAAGAGCTTAGAGTCCTTTCCCTTTTAAGCCTTGCTAATAATAAGCCCTTTGCCACTGGATAATTCTCCAACTCAAAGGGTAATATGAATGGGCTTAGATCAGTCATAGGCACACAGTATTGTTCTCTGTGGATATCTAAGTTCAAGACTTTTTTTGTCCTACTGATATAAATACACACAGGAGCAACATATGTTTTACCTTTTGCCTTATGTTAAGGCAGCTCATTCCCATGTTCCTGACTGTCTTTGAGCCTAAAACATGGACTGAGGTCTAAGTCAGGCATAGCTTTTGTAGTAATTTTAAAAGTGCTAAAATTCATAGAAACAAAACTATGACATGTGGTTCAAATTTATATATATGTCCCTAAACATTAAAATCTGTAAGTTATCCTTTTCTTGTTCTATCATGACACCTACCTCAGGTGAACTTTGTCTGGTGCTTCCATCAGAAGGACTAGCTGGCTGATCTTGAATCTGGGGCATGGTGAAAGAAAGTTCCAGTGACTCTGGATTTGGTTCTAACTTTAATGCAACTTCCTGATTGAGTGCAGGGTCAGCACTACTTCTAAGTGGCTTTGGAGTTTCAGAGGCAGGTAATGGAGACATTGCCAAATTTATATTCTGTAATTTCTCATTGGATGAGGGGAGCATTACATCATTATACAATGGAACTTCCTCAAGTTGTTGTTCATCAGTTTCTGTGTCTGTAGGGGAAAAAATTAGTCAATTTAAAGACTATCTAGATTGCAACATATACAGAAATGTATGCCCCCTTTTACAAAAGGTTTATCTAGTTCACTCAAGTAACAAAAATGTTACCAAATTTTACTTAATCCGAAAGTCTGCAGATATTATGGTATAACCATAAGTCTAAGTTCTTTGCAATCCACTACTGACAACTTCTATAATCTATATAGCATAAAAACTCCTTCAATTCCAACCTTTTCATACCTTTTATTCATTAAAATTTAACCTAGTTTGAAATTACAGTTTTCTTTTTCAATGTTTGATTTCTGGTGTGACTGCTTATTTATCCTTTAATGCAACTTATGCCTACTGCAGTATACCTGCTAACTTGTGAAAAAATATGACAGTAGGCTATAGAAATAGCAGAGCTTATTAAAAGTGAACAATTAAAAGTGGGAAAAAGAAATACCTTAAAAACACTTTGAAGCACAATTTCCAACAATGTGCAAAAGCAGGAATGCTGAGAAATTACAGGGGCAAAGACCACAATGTCCAAATGATTACCAACAAAAAATGTTAAAGTTTAGGCAATTAACATAGTTTAGGCAATTAAAAAAATAACTAAAGACCCACCATTGCTGCCAAAATCTAAAGATATGATTGTGTCTCCAGCAGCTGGGGCCAGCAAAGTTAAAGCATCAGGTTCCTTCTTAAGTTTATCAAAGAGACTACTTGTATCTTCTGATTCAACTTTGGTGAATAGCTGAGTCATTTTCATGTCTGAAGATTCAACTGGTTTGAGGACACATTCTGTTTGTTGAAGGGAGAAAATCAAGTCGTGCTGAATAATACCACTGTCAAAAAAGAGAGATCAGTAATTCTTAAATGAGCACTTGACACAATGTGGGGGGGAGAAGGACTCTGAAATGGCCTTGTCTCTCAAAAAAATTCAAAATTCTGTTTTATGGAAAGGAACATTTTAAGATGCCTTAAAACATCTCTCATGCCTACCTGGTCACATTCAGGGTTTAAAATACCAATATGAAATAAAGACCTATTAAAATTCACAATACAAGATAATTCAGGTATTTGACTAATTTCAATTAAGAAACTTCAGCTATTCCTTTGAGAAGATTGGTGGTGACAAAGAAATGTAACAGTCAAGTACATGTAGGACGATAAGCAGATCTTTTGTGCCCACATGTAAGGATATTGGCACAGAAGAACTCTTTGACATTCATATATGAAGCATGACCTAAGGATGGCCCTAGAATATAAAGATATATAAATGACAAAGGTCCTTCTAGGAGGGGCACTGTTTTTTCCTTGGTGGTAAGAAAATGATCTGGTGATACCACCTACAGGATAGAGTTGAAAAGAGATGATGAACAACAGCTCCATCTTCATGTTTGGCTTAATTTTATTGCTCCTTTAATCAACAAACATTAAGTGTTTACTATGTGAAATGAACTGAGGATACAAAGTTTAAAATATCTAACCCTTGCCCTCAGGAAGTTTAAAACCCATTGTGAAAGTATGTGTGCAAACAACTGAAATACAAAGTGATAGTTGCTAAAATGGAGAAGGTTTGTGTCACAGAGGCCAGTAAGCTGAAACTTGGACTCAAGTAGGATCTGTTAGACAGACTGGGATAGGGGAAAAGAAGGACATTCCAAGTGGGTGATTCTTATATAATGGGAAGGTCACAAAAGAACTCTTTTGCCTAATTTTAAAACATTAAGTGGCAAAAATAAAAACCAAATGATGAAAGTCTTCCTAAGAGAGGTGGCCACAGATTTTAGAAAGAAGGCTAAATCTACAAAAGCATGGGAGTACAGAAAATAATGACAAATGATGCTACGCAAGTAGGCAAGGGTTTATCTTGGGGGTGATAAAGGGATCTTTAAAACAACTCTAAGGAAAATGAGATGATCAGATATCCATGCAAGAAAACTCAGCCTGGTGGTAATGTAGAAGATGGACTAGAAGTGGGCAATTGCTTACTGAAATAGATCAAATGAAAGATTAGTTTATGATATCCATAATATTCACAAGCCAGTCATCTAAGAGAAGAGTTCATGAATACACACGAGCCATGTGTCACACATACAGCCTTTTACAGTAATTTCACGTAGAATTTCAGTTAATCCTCATTTTAACCTTTTGAGGCAAGGATTCCTAAATGGATGAAATTCAGAGAAGTAAGGAGACTTCCCCAAGTCATGGAGCTAATGAGAGACAGAGGTATGATACAAACCTAACTATTCCAGGGCCAGAATTCTTCTTATAAAAATAACATAGCTGCCTTGAGATAGTTATGCTGATAGCTGTATGACTAGAACAAATTAATCCATAGGAGATCTGGTATTTTTTTCAAAGTCTTTTAAAAAATGGGAATAAAAAAGGATGGGGATGAATAGCTACTGATGGTAATTAGTGGAATCACTAAAATAGCTGGCCTAGAAACTCAGGTCAGAATACTGAAAACCATAATTAGGTAGAAATGTGAAAATAAAATAAAATTCAGTGAACATTTATAATCTTTCTATAAAAGAAAAGAGAGTATTCAAAGACTTACTACTTGTTCCCCCCAAATATTTATTTTCCAAGCTTACCTCACAACATAATTTACACATACAATGCACTGTGGTTGAGAGTTCTTAGTGTTATATATGACAGTTGCTTGAGTTTCAACCCAGACATAGCCACCTCTTTTGGCAAGCATCCTGTACTGTCCTGTGGTGACTTGTCCTTTAGTAAACACTAGGAGTGAAAAGGAAAAGAGTCATGTAGAGAAAATAACTTTGAATTTTTAATCGAATGAATAGATGCTGAATGTTGATCATTGTTTTAGAAAAAAGGAGAAATGTTTAATAGAATCAGTTTTAACTGTTTAAATTGAGAGACAGAGAAAACACCCCAGGATAGCTGAAAATATACCTATTTCATTCTTCTAATCCCCCCAATAAACTCCTTTCCTGCCAACCTTCACTTTAAATAAGATGAAAGCCAGGGAGGAGGGACAGCAGTGACTAAAATTCCTTTAACTACTTACAGGTTGAAAGTATCAGAAATATTAGAGAATGAATAACCCTGATTCCACAGAGAACATTCAACAAAGTGGCACTGCTATCATTTCCTTAAATTCCTGCTGTAGTTTCCAGAGAACCAAAGATGCTTCAAATAGATGTGGTAGCATATTTGAATCTCAGTTGATATCATACTGAAGTCTTCTGGCAATTTAGGCAATCTTAATTATTGATTTGGGAGAAAGTACTAGATAAATAGTAACAATGATATCATCATGAGTATTGGGACCCTGACTGTGGACTTAGGCCCGTTTTGCAGTTCAAGGCTAATCATGCTAACTCAGTGACATTCAGGCATTCCCAATCACACTGGGAAGTCATGTTTAGGTACAGATTAAACAGGCAATTGAGAAATTCCGAAGTTTTACTTATCATGGGATCCTCAAATAACATTCATATGAGTAAAACTGAGCATTATGTCTTAGGTCAAGTGTACCTGTTTCCACTAACTAGTGCATGATGTTGATCATATTTGCATTCATTGATTCACTGAACAGTTATTTTCTCAGTGCGTTCTTTGTGCTAACCGTTCTGAATACTTAGGTAAGAATTCTGAAAATGATGCTATATTCTATGATACATATTTTTTAGATTTTGTAAAATGCCAGGGTAGTTTTATATATCATTAAATGATTCTGCTTTAACTGGTATTGGTTACAATAAATACAAAACAAAGATTTAATGACCCAGATCACTTATGAAGTGGTTTATTAAAATGTGTGGTCTAGGAAGACTGGTTAATTTTAACCAAAAAGTTAGATATATAACCAAACAGTAGAAATTGCAAGAGTTAAATAATTAGAATATCTATATTTACTATCATGATGAGTTTTGGTCAGATGATCAGAGTCCAAAGCATGATAATATTCATAAATTGAGCGGCCCAAAAGTTCTTCTGGCTCGTATCCCATCAATTCTGTAATTCTGTTAAATAAAAAATGTAAGTAAGAATAAAAATGACAGAAACTAACTAATGAAGGACATTTTGCTTCTCCAGAGTAACTGATATGCCTTAATCTTATGGACAATTGAATTTTCAAAAATAAAGAGCATTCTTCTTTGTTTAGATAAACTTATATCTCACCTATAGTAACTCTACAGTTACTAAATGCAGCACCATGCATTTCTTTAAGCCCTAAGGGTTCATCCTGCTATTTAACCCTTTTATCTGTTACCTATTTTTATCATATTTTATTGTACACACTTTTGCTAATAAGACAGTTAATTAATGTAACAGATAGATACGAAGGTCTGCTAAATTAAATGATAAAAGCTTTAAAAGTAGTTAATGACATTTAATTTAAATTATAGACTAAACCCATAACATTATTCTACCATACAACCAGATTCCTTTTGTGTGTGTGTATACAAAATCAGATTCTTTATATAACAGTTCCTCTAGGCAAGGCTTCACACTTTGGGGGATCAATATCTACTACAAAATTTTAATACAGGAACTAAATAAATTCATATTTTGTTGGTTTGGGGAGATACTCTTGTACTTAGTTTTTGAAATTACATAAACTTATAGGAATTCATTTCAGATGAAACTGTGATATCAAAGTGAAAATGAACTGGAAAATAATCCATTTACCCATTCTGGTTCCCTGGCAGTTCCTTTAGAACAGAGACTAGATCTTATGACTTCCTCTAACCACAGTCTGAAATGGAGCCCATTTCATGAGAAAAAGAAAGCTGTCTTCTTAGCACCATGCTAAACAGAAATATTCTCTCCTTTTCAGGGAGCAAAACATGAGTTAAGTTCTTTGATTTCTCAGACTTTAGGATTCAAAGGACTTTCTCACTGAGGCACAAGCAAAAGTTATATAATGCACTGTATCCAAAAAACCAGCTAACTCCAGAAAACACACAGGGGAGATATCCTTCTCCTAAAAAATGTATAAAAGTAACACTGTTTGTGTTGTCATACCTTAAGGCAAGATCTGCCATAGTTTATTCCAAAATAAATAAACAGATAAATAGCTGAAAAAAACAGAAACTAAACAAAACTAAGCCAAAATCCAGAATTCTTTACTAAGGGATATCTCTAAACACATCTACACTAGGTGGCAGCATTACAAAGGAAACTACTGTTACAAAAACCCAAAAATCCTATTTCTTTAAATTATGCTTTAAAAATGATTTTAATTGGTCTCATATAGGTTATATGTTTGAATAAAACTCTCATGGAATTAAATTTTTTTCATTATTTAAACCTTTATATTCCCATATGTGCCTGGCGTTGTTCTAGATGTGAAAATGCAAAGGCAAAGTATGGTGAATTTTCTGGTGCACTTACCACAGTACTTATGAAATTATGTGGCAAGTGCAGTGATGGGAATCGTGCAGGAATCAGAGGAACCAGCCCTATCCATGATAAGGAATGGTGGCGGTGAGGGACAGCTTCTTATAGGAGACTTATGAGTTGAGTATAAAAGAGAGTCAAAGAGAGAGCAAAACCATTTCGGAAAGAAGGTACACTACAAGCAAAGCCAGAGATGAGAAAATGGTCGACACTGTACAGGCAACAAATACTCTACGTGGTTAGCAGGGGGAAGTGGGGAGGTGAGGCTGGAGAAGTAGGCAGGAGGATCAGATTAATGAGAGCTTTTGTGTATCACGTTAAGGAGCTCTGATTTAATCAGATGTCAATCAGTGCTTCTCAATCTGAGCTGAGGTATGTCTATCACTAAAATATAAACATCAAAATACAAACAGCATTATTTTCCTAGGTCAATTGTATTCATATTTGAGGGAGAAAGGTCAAGATAATTTAACATTAGAGAATTACATAGCTTTTTATACCAAAAAGAGGAGGAGTGATCCAGAAAGTTTAATCAAAAAGTGTTTTTAATGGACTAGGAAACCTGTAATCTAAAGCAACTGTGCAGTACAGGATTCATTCATTCTAAGTATCATGGGGTGGGAATTAAACTTCATTTCTACTTTAGTGCCAGTTGTCGTGCCACAAACATAGTAGATGCTCAAATGTTTGAATGATTATAAGTGGAAATTAGTATAATAAATAATAGCCATTTGTGGGACATTTTGGATATAAGAAGTTTGATATGTTAGATTTTCTCAAAATTGAGTAAAATTTTTTCTATATCTTGGTTCTTAGGGGTTATAGCTGTGAGAAGTTCCTAAAAAGAGCTCTAACCAGAAAACAACAATCTCCTGGTCAGACTCAAAACCTTACTTGGTTGGTCTCTAAGCAGGCTGCCTTTACCCCTCTGCCACGACCATTTTGCTTATTTTCTAAGATAACCAGAAGGGGAATGTCACTCCCTTTCTTGTTTTCTCATTGTAGCTCCATCACTTTTCTTTCTCCCCAGCCCACCCCTATACTTCATATTGAGTTCAAAAAATAAAAAATAATTCCTAAAAAAATGATGGGCCATCTCTGTTCTATCATACATTGACATAAATACAGGCAAGTAAACACCATAAAATACTTCTTAGCTCTTCTGTCTTCATTCTTCTTAAAGCTAACCCCAGTGGTGAAGCGGTCACTATGCGTACTAGGCACTCAACAAACTCCTTACAACGGCCTTTTGAAGCGTGACCCTTATTTAACAGATAAGGAACATGAGATTTAGAACAGTTAAGTTGTAACACCCAGGCCACACTATAAGTACCAGGACTGCAAGCCAGGACTGAATCAAGAATTATGTGATTCCAAAGCCAGTGCTCTGTCACATTTTCTTGTCCAGTAGGGCTGGGGCTTCTTATCCACTTCATGTTAGAGCTAAGGGCTTCAAATCGGTTTTCTCACATAATGTTCAAGTTGAAGATAATACAGATACATGTATTATACTCTAAACAAACTGATGCTCAAAGAAAAGTAGTAATGTGTCTAAGATCATCTGGATATAGGCAGCAAAGTCAGAATTTAGTAGTCTGGGTACAGAACCTATGCCTTCAGCCACTGTGTTACACAGTCTTATAGTAAAAAATGGGACAACCAAGCAAATAATTACAAAAGCTGAAAAAAGGTTATGACAGAATATGTATAAGGAACGGTAGTTTTTTAAAGAAACAAGGAAAGCTCTACAAGTAGATGCAGTAGGTGGCTCTTGGAAGCTAAGTACGTGTTTGGAGTTGAGAAAACCATCATTGCACTAAGACAATAGTGCATGTGGAGTTCTCTGGCTGTAGGGTGTTGGGGGCCGCATCAGAAGGGGTCTTCCCCTTCTCCTGATTAATTTGGAGAAGTCAGCAGGGGCCAGATCATAAATATCTTTGCTTGCCATGCTAAGAAGTTTAGATATATTGCATAGGTCTGTTTTTCTTTCAGCTTTTCAAAATGTATGTCTTCCTTTGATAAAAATCTCCTGCTCTTATAATATTTTTTATAAACAAAAGTTTTTTTGTGTGTGAAGATGAAGGGAAGCAACTGAGGCATTTTCACATGACATGATATGATTTTCACATGAGGAATTCCACTTCTTGGAAACCTGGATGAGATTAAAAGGGCACAAATCTGTTGGCAGAGATGCAGTTAGGAGACTATGGCAACAGTTCAAGCCAAAGGTAATAATAAGCTGAAGAACTCAATGGCAGGAAAGCAAGAGTGGAAGGAAGGAATGGATCAGGAGGTATATGTACATAGTAAATCTATTAAGATTTAGGAACCAACTGAGTGTAGATAATGAAAGCAAAAGAAAAGTTAAGGACGACTTCCCAATGTTTGCTGGAGTCATGTGTCTACAGTGGTATATTAATCGTGATAGGCATTAAAAGAGGAAAAGCTGTTTCTGAAGTGTTGTTTAGGGGTAGGAGTGTTTCAGTCAAGTACAGAAATATTTAGTCTATAATACAGAAGAATATCCAGATAAAAATATCAAATTGGCAATTAAATGGAAATAGTTATGAGTAGAAATTTGAGAAACAGCAATAGAAACCATGGGCAAGGATAGAGCTGCTCAGGAAAAATATGTAGGATGAGGAGATGACCAAAGACTTTCCTTTCTAATCCACAAACAGAAGTAATCCTTCCTCAAATTATGCACTGTATATCTCTAAAATATATTTATCTTTTCTTTAAATAAATTAGAACCCCTAAAGGAAAAAGACCTCATCCTAATAATCTCTGGATAGCACCTGCTACAGTAAGTATGTATGGTACATAGTAAATGGGCAATAAATGTGGCTGAATTAATCTATAAAGTTAATTTTACTAAATTCTAGGATGTATGGTTGTATTCAACTTAAGTGGAAGAAAGCATACATAGTCTTTATTACAGTTAATAGTTAAAAAAAGTTCTGTGGACTAATTAAAAATTTCAAGTTATATTTTACATTTCATTTACCTTTCATCACAATAAGAAAACTTCATATCCAGACTGTGACGACTGAGAAAAGTCTTGCTGTCTAAAGGAATTTCAATATTTGACGGATGAGGAATGGGTTCACAAATCAGCACCAAGCATGTCATAGGTGGTTTCTTATACCCACATTGAGATTGGTTACTATTGGTATCATATACATGAATATGGCCTGTGCAGTGAAGTACCTATGTATAAAGAAAAACAAAGCAGTTTTTAAAAAAATTTATGCTAGTAAAAAACAAAATGCAGAGACAGTTGAGTCTGACATGGCAAGTAAGCTTTGATAAAATTTACTGTCATTAGTAGATTACTACATTTTTGAAAATCAATAAATGTTTTCCCTACACCACCACCCATGACCTACTCCTCAGGCACCATAAGATTACTCTTTAAAAAAATTTGCCTTCATACAAATCTGAGCTGATTTTTCACTCATCTGGTCACTGTTTGATGGTTATTTCTTGATCTGATGACTGTGTTTCAACACTGAGCAAAGAAATGATACAACAACGAATAGACAATTAATCTCTATCAAGATTCAAACACTGGGTGGTTGGCAAAGCCAGTAGCATCACAATGCACATAAGTTCATGCCTCAAATTGGTGAATTACTACACTGTTTGGATGTTAAATCTATAAATGCCAAGGAACAGTAAGTTTTTCCCTCATAGTTCTAATGCTATCTTAATTTTATTTATTTATTTATTTTTGGCTGCACTGGGTCTTTGTTGCTGCGCACGGGCTTTCTCTAGTTGTGGCGAGTGGGGGCTACTCTTTGTTGCGGTGTGCGGGCTTCTCGTTGTGGTGGCTTCTCTTGTTGTGGAGCACGGGCTCTAGGCATGCGGGCTTCAGCAGTTGTGGCACATGGGCTCAGCAGTTGCAGCTCACAGGCTCTAGAGCACAGGCTCAGTAGTTGTGGCACACGGGCTTAGTTACTCCGCGGCACATGGGATCTTCCCGGACCAGGGCTCGAACCCGTGTCCCCTGCATTGGCAGGCGGATTCTTAACCACAGCGCCATCAGGGAACTCCTCTAATGCTGTCTTAATATTAGAAATGTCAAGATGTATTAATTCATCTATAAATCAAGTGCATTCACAGATCATTTTTACTTACTTTCCATGTTGCAGACTTTATGTTCATAGTTCTTCCCCGGCTAGTTAGGGTACACTTCATTCTGAGAAAAAAGCTCCGCTGTGTATTTTGCTCTTTACCCTTTTTCACAAGGCCTAATGAAAACATGAAATAAACTTAAAAAACATAATTAAACACACAAATTTATTACAGTAAGAATAGCATAGTCCCCAGCACCTAGGTGCTATTCAATGAAAAGTGTCAACATGAGCACAACTGCTTTGCGCATTTTAACATACCCAAGGGATTTAACACACTTCTAGTAAGTAATGGGTTCACAGTAGTAGTGATTCCCTGAGTTGGTGGGATGAGAATCCATATTTGGGATAGCACCTAATCATTTCACATTCAAGCCAGTAAGGTTGGTCAAATTACAAAGAAATATAAACACTGTATGAATTTGCCCTATAACTGTGTTATCAGTGTACAAAGCACACCCAAAAAAAGAACTTCAGCAAACTCCTCCAAACTTTTACTAGATGTGCTAGCTCAATTTATAATAAATATTCTGTATATTTATAGAACTTTTAAAACAGAAAATTTCTTTTCAATAGCAAGTAACATTTTTATATATCTGATTTTTCTTAAATCTTCCTGTAAAGCAAGCAGGAAATTATCTCTACTTTGTTACTAGGAAAAAAAAAAACATGTTGAATGACTTTTCAAAGCAAAGTTAGATTTAAATAAACTCAAGTCTATTTACTCCCATTCCAAGCCTCAGATAACTAAAAAAATGAGATTAGACTCAGGTGACCAAACAAACAGCAACTTGATTTCTCCTCTTCCTTGATCAGTCTGATTCACAACAAATACAAAAAGATTCATTATTCAGGATCTGGACTAGATACTTCAGGCAATATAAAGATGAACAAGACACAATGCCTGCCCTGAAGAAGTTAAAAATTGAGTATACGTAGTGAGGCCAATGACAACAATATGATGTAGAGTAAGCGCCCAAGGCTTACAAGAACTCTTTAAAGGAGTACAGAGAGAGATTAGAAGATAACTTCTAGTCAAGGGGAAATCTAGTCAAGGGGAAACCAAAAAGTCCTTCTTAGAAAAATAGACATTAGAATTTCAGTAAGTAGAGATGAATAAGAAGAGTATTCCAGGCAGAAGAACAGAACGAAAAACAGAGAGGTGAGAAAAAACAGCACATATTTGGGGAAGAGTGCATAGTCCATTTTGACTATAATATAAAGTACATGCAGAGGAGTAATGAGACAAACTTAGAAGGGATGGTTAGGGCTATAACTATAGAGGGCTATGGATGCCACAATGAGGAGTTCAGCCTTACATATACAAAATACAGCTTCTAAAAAATTTGAGTTGGGAAGCACAATAGGAACTTAAGGAACATTAATCTAGCAGCAATATATATGATGTGTTAGAATTAGAATACAATGATGGTAATGAGGGGCTGAGCAGCAGGCAGTAGAAGTGAAAAGAAGGGCAACAAAAGACAAGTGAAGAGGTAGAATCTATAAAAACTCAAAGATTAATGGAAATAAGGGAGAAGAGAACTTTTTAAAAAAGACCTGGAGATTTTGAGGCTAGTATATTGAAAGAAAAGTAACGTGGAAAAGAAACAAGATAATACGTTTAAATTTAGGCTGCTTAGCTAGAAATACTGGACTCTTGAGAAAGAAGAGTTCTAGTTCATACTCACAATTACAGAATATAGGCAAGTTGGGGCAGTCTTGGTGCTGATACAAGTTATTTGGGTTTACTTAAATAGGACTGAATTTGCCCTCCCTAGAAGCATTTGAAAGTGGATTTTAAAAAGACACAAGAACCACAGTGGTCTTGGTGATGGTATTAGGGATGTGTGTGTGTGTGGGGTGGGCGTTGTGGTAGCAGCAGAGATCCACATGTAAATTCTTTGGGGTATTTTCAGTCCTTCAAAATCTAAACTTGAATTGGACTGACCTTTGGGAACCCAAAGCCTTTGAACTGGGACATGAAGATATTAATAAATTTAAAAACTATGGTAAGTGAAAAGTACTAGCATTTTCCTAATGAAAAAAAGTTTTTAAACAACTAAGTTTTTAGCCCTATAAAAATAAATATTTTATAATAATTTAATGAACTCTAAATCTTATTTTTAGAATTTAAATGAAATAGGACTATGCTGTATAAACAATACCACAGGCTCTTAGTGTATCATCAAAATGTGATGCATTGCAGCAGCCCCACTTTGCTAAAAGTGAAAATCTGCATTTTTCTTTCCCAACAAGATATCAAAAATTCATTAACATTAGGAATGATTTTTTTAAATGTTCATAATTAAATCACAAATTTATTATAAGAGAGCACATGTTCTTTGAACGTTCATGTGCTTTAAAAAAACATTTGGTTAAAAACATACATTTAAGCTATAATAAGTAGACTATATCTGATTTAGAATAATGCATTAGCATCATTACCAAATCAAAACAAGACTTCCATATATCCATGCATTTATAGTCTAGCCCAAGGGAAGCACTGAGCTGCCAATACAAACCTCAAAGTGTAAACACTATATTAAACTCATCAACGGCCCACTTAGGTCCTTGCTTAGAGTATATTTACTCCTCCTTTACACAGAATTCTAAAAAGTATTCATTTGCTTTCCAAGTTCACAGTAAGAACACGGCATGAAATTAAATAACAGAAGAGGGCTCCAAGGTGAGAAATGGCAGTAGAATGTAATGAGAGTTGGTGAACATGAAAAGAGCTCTAAAGTACTAAGGAGTGTGGACTTGAGCCAGTCTACCTTAGTTTAACCCTTATTCTGCTGTTTACTAACCAAGTAATCTTCAGCCAGTTATTCAATAACTCTGTAACTCAGTTTCCTCAGTAAAACAGAAACAGTTAACCTCACAGGGTTTTTAAAGGAGTTAAAGCACATAAAATTCAGAAAACAGTGTCCTGGCACAGAGTAATCTCTCAATAAAGGTTAACTATTAGTATAAATGAGGTGAGATTAAACAGAAAACCATAAAAAATTATTAACAAAGAAATATAAATGAGGTTGTTTAATGTAGAAGCAAACAAACTTACACTTAAGTGGGAGAGCTGCAAAGAACAACCACAGAGCAAAATGACAAATTTTCAGTGTGGTAACTTTTGAGTCATGAAAGAAAGATCAAATTATGATCTATATACTCTATTTAAGAAGGCACAGCTGTGAAAAGACTTTAATTCAGTTTTTGTAATTCACAAGGTACTTTTCTCCCAAATCTTGGAAGATTTGATTATTTTTAACAATTCATTCCTGAGTTAAAGGTCCGAGCAGGTCTTTTTGGTTACTGCTAATGTGGAGGCATCCATAATGTAATACTTTCTAACTGAACTGCATAGTCTCAAATTATTGTGAACAACCTGAGGGGTCAGACAGCAGTTATGCTCTTTAAAATTGGGGAAACTTTTTCTTTTTCTTGGGCATTTAGAAGCTTGAGCCCAAACTGGCACCTCAACTTTAATAACTGTCTAAAATCCTATTATTTGTATTATGACTTCCCCTTGCCTTAAAGTTACATTCTAAATTAACTTCCTTGGTCCTGATTTTCATTTATTTTTCCATTTTATCAATTCTTATAATTATTTATGGATTAGGTGGGCTTTTTAAAAAATTTAGGTATTTTTATGAAATTCCTAAAAAATAGAATAACATGGACTTAACAAAGAATAGAGTAACATTTTATTAAGCATGAAATGAGGTTTGGCCTTAGGTTACAACAGCAAAATTTTTAAATTAGTGACAGTATCCAATTAGGTAAAACCACCTGTCACAATAAATCAAACAATAAACTTTTCTTCTCACCATTTCTGTGTGTAAGCATTTCTCTCATTTCCTCATGGTCACACGGATGGGTAAAATCAAACACACTGTGTCCGGTTAGTTCAAACTGTAAAAACATTAAAAAAAAAATTAGACCTATAACATAAAATCATAAACACATACAGAAGGGCTCTTAATATGTGGGTATTTTACCTGAGTTAATCCCATGTATTTGTTCACATTATCCGAAATGTAAATCATGTCACCATCATCTGTGAGAACCATAACAAAACCGTCCAAGGCTTTCAAATAAAAGCAATTCATCTGTGCTTTCATTTCATCTTCAATATCCAAATCACCTAAAAAAAGCACAAGAAGAAAAAAATTAGTTAAAAAGTTATACTTAAATGATAGTAATATTCAGATGTCTTTATAAAGTTTTCCCCAGATACTTTATTTAATACATGCAGCATATATTTTTTCTATATATTTAAATTTTTTCTCCTGTCATTCTTTTAACACAAAACACAGTCAAGGCCAGAGGGCAGGAAGACTAAAATTAGATTTTCCAAGGGCTTTTAATGATTATTTAAACTAATGAAGCAAGGCAAACCACTGAAAAGAGACAGGTCATGTCATTAGATACAGGTAGGTAGGTAGGTAAGTGCAGCAAGAGAAAAAGAGGGGGAGGGAGGCCAATACCTTAAAATTCCTGAATGAAGCTTTAAAGGCAGGTAATAAAAAGGATATCATGTTACAAAAGAAGTGAGAGTATGACCACCTTCTAAAAGTAATTTCCAATTACTTCTGATTTCTAATTTTTAGACCTATCATGTCCTTGTAAAACAACTCACCAGCATCCAGAAGTTTCCTCACACGCAAATAGCTGATGGTAAGCCTCATAACAGAAGCCTTATCAAGATGTGAGCTCACATTATGGGGAAGTGGCAACTGATGAGCAAGCTCATAAAAAACTTCAGACTCTTTACTTCGTCGAGATCTGGCTGCATCTCTAGACTTCTCTTTTCGACGTTCAGAACTTATCCTATTTAACAAAAGAGAGGAGGAGGAGGAGAGAAAAAAGACAATACGTTAGTTTGCGTTTGCTTGAATAAAACTCATTTTACATTTTTCTGCTTACCATGAAAGGATAAGAAGATGTCATGTAGTTAAATTTATATATAGAGATTTATCCTACTACATATATGTATTTTTTTAAAGACAGCTACACAGATTGTTGGATTACTGCAGACAAAAGGAACTCTCACAAGAAGTCCAAGGTGAAGCTTCACACCTGTCCAAAGCAAGTGTTTCCTCCCTGGCACATCAAATCGGAGAGGATGTTTTTGATTTGGCCAAAATCTTAAAAGTAGCCTGTATATCTAAGGCTGCACTTTCATAGCCATTCAAAAGTAGTCTCAACTTAGAGACTTTTTTCCCTCTATGCTACCACATGAGCAATACTGACTGTGAGCTACAGGAATTTATATCAGCATCTATAATCAGCTACTGTTTTCAGCTTGCTTACTCCTTTAGCAACCCCTTATCTATTCAGTATTACTGGCACAAAAGGTACCAAATAAATGCAGGCGTATGGAAGAAAAAAATGATGTGGCATAATACTAAGAATTTAAGAGAACAGTTTAAGAAAAACTAATAAGGGTGTCAATATAATCATACATCTTTAGGGAACTCTTCCAAGAATAAAATCAGTCAGAAAGATTTTCATAAGTCATCCAAGCAGAGCCATCTTCCTTTGCTTCACTGTGTAGCACTACCTATTCCTCCTGACCCAGCTGAAGGTAAACAAGGCTAACCTGGTTCTATCCTTAGCTTCTTCTTTAATAGCTATCGTTTATTAAAACCTACTATGTGTCAAACACTATCCTGTACTAGTTCTCTCATAACAACCTGTAAACAGGTTAAATATTATCCCTATTTTACGGATGAGGAAACTGGGATTCAGTAGGTTAAAAATAGCCATGCTGTAGGAGACAGGATTTCAACACAGGTGGTTTTTTAAATTTTTACTTAAGTCTCTGCTCTTCCACAAGGCTTTATCTTCTTAATGGAGAATGCTGCTTCTACCTCAAATACTCAGCTGCTCTCCTATGACCCTCAACCTAATCCAATTAAATCAATTATTTATTAAATGTTGAAAAGAGCCATTACCATTTATTGAGCACTTAGCACTGTGCTAAGAACCCTGCCAGCATTATTTCACTTAATCTTCCTTATATTCTGTGAATTAAGTACATGATTGTCTCCACCTTAAATCTCTCCTCCCTCCAATGATCTACAAAGTTATGAGGTTCAATCATAGAAGTAACATTCTCAAAAACAAGCAAGGCTCTTCATTCTCAAGAGTATGCTCCTGTTATGCTGTATAATTACAAAGTGAAATTCCAGCAGCGGTGTTGTGACAATAGTGATGATATAATTTCAGCACTTGCTCACGTTTGTGTGCTCATCTAACTTTTATACTTTAATAAGGAATGTGAACATTTGCTATTATTAGTGAACTTTGATACAAAAATTTCAATTCAAGCAACTAGATCAATTTAACTTGAGTATCTTGAGATTGAAGGTGAGCTATTAAAAATTATTACTACTTATAACTACTGACCTGTATGAATCAGGATTTTCTCAATGCTGTAGAATTTTTTAAAAACACAAAAATATATTCGATGCTATAAGTCTAACATGAAAATCCAAGTGTCCTCAGTCTACAACTTCATTTTTTATTTGCATTAGAACTTCATTGTTCTCATTGATTTTAAGTAAATGTATTAAATTTGAACTTTAAAATGTACAATAATAAAAGTTTAAAAAACCTATCTTATACATGTACTGAAGTTCCTGGGGGTGGGGGAGACATCTAGTGTGTCCCCATTGGCCCTAGCATCTCAGATACTGTTTCTCTCACTTCTTTTCCCTTTTGAATTGGCAGGTAAGAGGCAGCAGTGGAGCGGGAAACAGATTTCTATCTGGTTCAAGTAAAATCACCAAAAAAACAGTGATGATCAATGATCTCATGATAAACCTGAATATTGGTTCAAATGCCACAATTAGTCCAGGTGATCAGAATTTAATCAGCAACTTTCATCAGATTTACTAAGCCCTTTCTTTTAAATTACTCAACCAAATCTAAGCTGCCAACAAATTACTACCCAACTGAAACACCTGGTGAAAAACTTAAATCCTTATATTACATGCTATATGCTTTTAAAGGGCATCTGATCAAGCTAACCATGCTGATATCTTTATATATATCTCTATATCTTTAGAAATAGTTGTATTTTTCAGAACTTTGAAGATAATGAATGTCCAAGATATGGCAACCAAGTTTTATAAGACAAATCCATTAGAAATGTGAGCTTGGATAGAACATTTAAAGGATAATATATTTAAGCTAGTGAAGACTGTGAGAATAAGAATTTGAGCATGAGCCAGGATTTTGGAAAAAAAGTAAGCCTCAATAAAACAAGTAATATGATATCTCAAGAGTTGACAAACCTAAATTAGATGAAGAAGGTGATGAAAATCAGTATGTCTTCTATTCATAATCAATCTAGACATAAAGCAATCAGGAGACCTGTAATAAAGATTTAATGAAGAAATTTATCTGATGTTCTTCACATGTGACTACAGGAGCTCTTAAAACATTTCTCAGCTTAAAGCTAAAACTTCCAAAATTCTTAATAGTTTTGGCATCTGAACTGCCCAGCTTCTTGTCTACTCACAGGAAGGCTCTTTTTATCAGTTCATACCCCACAGAATTACAGTACTATTGACCACAAATTATTTCTGGTAGAGCATGGAATCTAGGTCCCACAAAGATGAATCCTGTACTATTTATTTACTTACTATTTAGATGGCACAATAAAAGTTTTGTAGACCAGAATAGGCAGATTTTTAGCATGCAAATAAGGGCACCGTTATTCTCTAAATTATCAATTCCATCTATGTTGTTTTTATTAAGTACAGATCAAGTAAAGATAGTCACACTAGAAATCAGTCAAGAGTACAGTAAAAATTCTGTCTTTTGAATAGTCTGCTTACCCATTTCCATGACCATTTTAGAATCAATGTTTGAGTAAACTAGCAGTACAGCTTAATCTTTGTGGTACTATAGTTTTCACATACTTACTATTTCATTATTATTTAGCATACAGTACTGGACAAGAAGCTAGTAGTTATATCCTCATATGATTTTGTATAGGAAATACATTTAGAGCTGCTGTCTTATTAAGCTTCTTGTGTACAGAGTTCATGAATAAGCAATAGCCATTTTACAGAGAAAGCCTATTATTCTTCAGATTAATAAGAACACAGAATAATTGCATATATGTTAATTCATCTGTGTTGTCTATTAACTGCACAAGAAAAGCCTGTTGGCATTCCTAATTGTAAATATTGGTGACTTTAAGAACTGAAGTTAGATCATAATCATTCGAAATGTTAACAGATGAACAGACATTTCTAATAAAGTTAAGGTATAAATTAAAAAAAAATCTCTCAGCTCTATTATTTGCGGCTTTAAAAATTCTTTCTGGCCTTGAAGGTACAAGTTGTTGTTGTTTTGCACTTCTTGTGTATTTCTATAAGATAGACATTCTGAAGTGAAATTCCATGATCTAAAGGATGTGGCATTTAAGTTATCCTTTCCAAAAAGATCTGTTTCCATTTTTGTCTCTGCCAACCCATGAATGTGTATTTATTTGCCCATGTGTTCTGTGGTAATATATATTATGGGTCTTTTTTATTGTTTTAATTTTTCCCAAGCTGAGATATGAAATTTGTATATCTCATTGTTTTAGCTGCCCTGTACTTCTTAATGTCTCAGGTCAGAGGAAATTCCAAGGAAATTTTCATTCTTTATTTGGCATTTTGGCCTGCAGCTTTAAATCTAAACATCTATACATGGTGAGTACTATGTACACAGTGGTATTCTAAACTTTTTTCACCTATTAACTTATTTAAACCATTATATCATCACCATGTTACAGATAATGGAACCTGGATAAATAGTTTACCCAAGTTTACACAGTTAATAAATGGTAAGCCTATATTCAAACTTAAGCAGTCTGGCTCTAGAAACCATGCTATTAACACTAGACTATGCTGCCTCTCAGAAACTCATTTTAATAACCAAGATAAGTATTTATAAGTCCAGGGCATTATTATAAAGTTCAAAATTGGTCTACTTTACATCTCCAAAGACATAAAAGAGAGGTATAGGGGTTGGCTTTGGAACTTAGGACCTGACCCTAAGCTATTCAGAGGAACTCATGGCCAGGCTCTTTGCTGGAGTCTGCTTATAAACCCAAAATTCTAACTGAAAGGCATCTAACAATGACAATCCTTTCTGCCCCACCGACTACCTGTTCAAGGCAAAGCACCCTTTAATGGGTACTGCCAGCCACTAAGGGGAGAGAATCAGTAATCCAATCAACTCATACATTCCCACTAGACTTTATTTTTAATTTGTGCAGAGGAGCATCTCTGTACTTAATTTGAACATCTTAAGCTCACTATTGTTGGTGTTTTTTTATTTGCTTAACATCCAGATCCCCAAAGTAAAACCAATCTGCATACTTACTTCAAGAGCTCTGGTCAGGCATAAACCAATTGCCAAGATACCTATTTACACAAAGTACCATGAGAGAAAAGATGAAGAGAATTTTCCCCCTTCTAACATTTATTGAGCACTTACTATGTGCTAGGCGCTGTGTATTGCTTTCACTTAAATATAATGCTTTCATATATTAGCTCATTTAATTATCATAACTCTTTAGAGAACCAAAACACTAGATGGGAAGTGGCCTTCCTGAACCTCAGAATAACCATCTTCATTCAAGAACTATTCATTCAATAAGTATTTATTGAGCATTTATCAAGTACCATGCACTGTGTAAGTACTAGGAATATAGTGATAAGCAGAACAGCCCTCATGGAGCATAGCCAGCCTCCCACTTAGTCTACTGAAATAGTTACCTAATGCGATATTCCCAAATGCTGATCTAGCTGCATTGTAATTACTTGGGGACAGTCAATATTTCAGACTTCTGGGCCTTACCTTTGTAAATCTGATTCAGTAGATCTGAAGTAGGGCCCCCAAATCTGGGTTTTTTAAAACTCCCAACATGTATATGATACACAGTGAGATTTAGGAACCACTGACTGAACTAATCTGCACTGTCATTTTCATTCAATTTCGCCCTCAAATCACTACCACAATGATACTTCCAAACGAAGAACTCTGATATTATGTCCTGCTTAAAATCCCATCAAAGGTACACAGGACAAAGTCTAATTATTTTCAGATGAAACCCTCCTTTAGCTAGTTTCCTGCCCATCTCTTCATCCTCATCATTTCCCACATTTCTTCGGCCACATTGTAGTTACTCAAAAGCATAGTATGTTATTCATTTATGGCTCACTCACTCCACTCTCTCTGCTGGGGTATCCTTCTCAATATGTAATTTGGTAAATTTATGTGAGAAACTTTCAAGATTCAATTCCATCATCACTTTGTCTCTGTTTTGTCTTCCAAAAACTGCTCCTCTCCCCTAGATCTGACCACTCTGGTTATTTTGCTATATTTATGTTCCTCTACAGTCCTTAAATCTTCCTGGAGGCAGGAGACTGCCTCGTTCAGTTTTGTGTTCTTAGTAGGCATGTGTGTAAGTGGCTTTAAGTATTTGGCCCAAATCTGCTATTTGACTTTAACTTCGGTCCATGGAAGGTTAACTGCCCCTTCAACATTCTTTTTTGGTATCACTGAATTTGTGATTCACCAGCATTCCTGTGATCCTATAGATTACAATCATAGTTAAACAGCATAACGATGTCAGTACTGGGAACAAGGCATACTATTTGGATTTACTGCAATTATCTGGATATGCACTTTCAAATATAAGTAACCATACTAGATGTTAGAATGGAAAAAAAAAAAAGCTAAAAATAAAAAAAATTCACCAAACGGTGTAACAGTGAATAGCACGGATACCATCACCAAGGAGAGTAAGTGATCTTGACAGAGAAGAGATTTACAGCATAGGAACAGAGCTGAGAAACTAGAATACCTATCTGCTAAAAAGAAGCTTGAAGTTTAAGATTACTTCCCTTATCACTGCAATCTATGTCAGGAAAATGCATGAGTTATAGTTAATGTTGTTAACCAATTAAATCAATACCTTTATCACATTTATGTCTTCCTAGTCCAGCTGGAAGCATGAGAGTTGATTCCTTTTATTTTCTATAATCTTTTCCTAGAAACTGTTGTAATTATTATCATAAGACACAAAAGTTTTCAGTAAGTTGATTTCTAATCTTACTGGCTTTTTTTCCAACGGGGGGTTAGCCTTAGACAAGTATTTTAGATTTATTATTAGGAGTATTCTCATCATAAATAGGATTTGTTGTTATATTTTCCATCTAGTAAATTAGATTTATTATTAGGAGTATTCTCATCATAAATAGGATTTGTTGTTATATTTTCCATCTAGTAATTGCTGTCAAACCAGAATACTTCAGATAATGTTTAATTTTTTAAAATCCCTCTTAATGGACAAATCAACAAAAATTTGACATTTCAAATTAAATTTTCAGGACGGTTAGCTAGCTATTATTTATAATTAATTTCTCCAGAAAAATGTCTCTGAATTCTAATCAATAAATTTAAAAATGAACCTTTAGGATACTCATGTTAGAGAATATATTCATTTATTCCACAAATGTTTCTTGGTCATCTCCTATGAGACCGATGCTGTTCTCAGCATGGGACATAGTACAATAAACAAAACAGACCAAGTTCCTACCCCAATGGAGCTTATATTCTAGGACAAATATGTCTTCGTTTCTTGTCTTTATTCAATAGTCGTTACCAGGGTCAATCCCTAACTGACAGAACATTAGCCACAGAAATAATCTTCCCACAAAACCAAGTAATATAAAATTTTAGGAGGCAAAGCAAAGTCTACAAAAATTAATCTGTAGTTATATAAGATGTTACAATACAGTAGTATGCAAAAACAGCAGGCTCTACAACAAAATTTGAGTATGAATCCATTTCTCTGTGTCTATATAATGCATATTTATGTATATAAATAAATGTATAACTTATAAATGCACAGATAAAACCAGAAAGATACAATATATAAAGTGTTAGCAAAGTTTACACATGTTAACAATAGCAGTTTCAAGATGGCAGGATCACAGATTATTTTGTTCTTTAAGAATATCCACCACTGAACTAACACTAACACTGACACCTGCACTTGTCAGAAAAATCTGAAAGTAGTCATCTTTTAAACTTGTCTTCTAAAAAGACTAACTGAAAACAAGTTAAATTTTTTCTTCATTTTGGAATAACGCAAGAACAATCATATTTTTTCCAGGGAATGGAAAGTAAAACTGAGTAAGCAATATAATTCAGTATTTTCAGTTTCTCATTCTAATCTAATTTTCAGATTTTGAAAATTCATCATTTTGTAATTAATTTGAAATTCCAAAAGGCAGGTGAAATGGTTTATAACAAAAAATATTAAGAATACATATACTTGTATTATTTTTGAAAGCAGCTTTAAAATTTCTTGGTTTAGATGATAATTATCTTACTAACTTACTAACTTAAGATCTCTTAAGTGTCCACAATTAGAGAAAGATGGATTATTCACTTTCCAATAACCTCACAAAAATGCTTAGTTTTAACAATCGATTTTCTAATGTTGCAGTAAAATAAATAGGGGGAAAAAGAATCACTTTTAAATTAGAGGGTACATTCTGAAAATGAAATCTGTATCACATCTGAGATAGCATTAATATGTAAATGTTTTATCTATGCACTAATTAAATTAATTAGCTAATACATTTACATCTGTTTAATGATTGTGTATTGAAGTTCCGTTTGGAAAAAGAATATGCTTTTGTTTTTAGATTATTCTTAACTAGTGATTTAAAAATCAACTCTCTCAGTTCAGAATTGGTATTGAGCCTCTCAAAAAAATCTTTGATCCCCTACAATATATAAAGTACTAGATAAATTTTAAAAATGTGAAGCTATTACTCTAAGATGGAGGTTCTCAAACTTTAGCTTCCCTCACAATCAGAGTTTCCAATTTGAAGGGCTGGATGGGGCCTGAGAATCTGCAATGCTAATAAATTAGCAGATAATACCAAAGATGCTGGTCTGGAGAATACCTTGAGCCCCTCTGCTCTAAGAAAATACTTCATTATGTGTCCTTCAAAAATGCCCAGAGAAGTAAAAGATTGTTCATCAACACTCAAAAATTGTCTACTAAATACCTTCTCTTTAAAAATCTGCCCAAATGCTTTACAAACAGGGAAAACATATCCAGACTCTAAGACATTAACATAGCCACATACTTAGAACTCAGTGACTATAAAATACAATATGGACTTACACAAAATTAATCAATGGTTGACCTGTGGTCTGCATCACAATCACCAATAGAACTTTTCCCCCCAGATGTTTGTACCTAGATCCCAATCCTGGAAATTCAACTTGTAGGCTTGGCATGCCAGTTTAAAATACAGTCTTCTGTGTACAACATGATTAATAAATTGGCACTGCTGTATGTTATATATGAAAGTTTGTAAGAAAGTAAATCCTAAGCATTCTCATCACAAGAAAAAACTTTTTTTCTTTTTAAAAAATTTTGTATGTATGTGAAATGATGGATGTTCCATAAACTTATTGTGGTAATCATTACATGATGTATATAAGTCAAATCATTATGCTGTCCACCTTAAACTTATACAGTGCTTTACGTGAATTATATCTCAAGAAAACTGGAAGAAAAAAATAGACGAAGTCCAATTAAAAAGTAAAAATAAAAAAGAATCTTCCAGGTGATTCTGATGAGCAATCCTAGCTGTTCAAGGTTTGTGTTTCATTTATAGGTGCTTGTAAAGTTTACACATTCCTGAGTCCCATCCTAAATTTACCGAATCAGAACCTCTGCGGATGGGTACCTGGGAACCCTTATATTAATTAAACACCCAGGTGATTCTTAAGCCACAGAAATTTGAGAACCATCAGCAGATCTTATAGCAGAAGTTTAACAGGTTAGCCAGCAAATCTGAAAACAGAAAAATTTATTAGTAGCTGCAGCTACCTACACATACCATGATAACTGTGTTTGTCAGGCAGAACACTGAACTGAGTGGATTGGGCAATACTATGTAGAACGAAGTACAATTGCTGGGAATAAGAAGCTAGAGGTACCACTCAATGACAAGCCAGTAATAAAGTATGTGCTTAGTAAAAACCATAATTTTCCTCAAAAAGATCAGAGCATAATTAGGGTTTAAAGATGACCAAATGAAAAATGTGATAATGGTGCGACGTTTTTTCAATTCTCTGTAATAATTTTTTATAAATCACCTTTTAAACTCTTTATGAATGCCACAAACATCAAAGGATTGAGACTCACTGTCCGTGAGTAACAGCTGTGTGTTAATGGCTTTCCCGAAATCACGTCACCTACGCTACTACCCTTCTCCCTTAGCATTACCTCCCTCTCAGCTTGTAAATGCCTTTCTGTTTCCCTTATCATATGCTTTCCGATAGTAGTAGAACTGAGACTGGAAATCAAGGTCAGTGACATTAAACTTTATGCATGTGTATATTCAGAAAAATGTATCCTTAATTATTTGCTTAAATGTAACGATACGTAAGTTATAATAATCAAGTTCTTTCTTATATAGCAGGAAAAAAATCATATGGAATGAAGGTATACACACAGAAATCACACCTTGAAGATTTTTCCTGTTTAGTTCTAAGCCGTGACCATGATGAAGTTTCTGGAAACGATGACAAAAGAGAAGCTCTTCTGAAGCAAATGTCTTGATTTTCCACCTACACCAATCCATCCTATCCAATGTTACCAACTAAAATTTCCACTAACCCTCTGATCCCGTTTCTTTGTCTATAAAAAGAGGATAAGTAATACTATTATTAAGTCGCAGCTCTCAGATTCCACCTAGGAATGAGGCCTCTGTATTTAATACGGCCGATGCCTTTCCACACATCAGATGCTTAACATATAATTTTTAAATTTAAATTAAAAGATTAAAGAAATTTAGGATGTTTTTACTTAGGAATAGAAGGAAGAGACATGATAACTACCTTCAGATATTTGAAAAGGATGTCACACAGAAGGCAGGTTTCATAATTTATGCAATTCCAGAGAGTAATAAGTGGGAGTTACAACATGGCAGGGTTTGCTCAATAGAGTTAAGCAGTGCTGAAGGTAAGCTATAAGAATTTTTAAATCTTATTCTCATTTTGGTGGCAATGTAAGAAAAAGAAAAGGAAAAAAGCATGTTATGGATCATCTAGAAGATCTCTATATAGATCTCTATCATTGTTAGAAACGTTCTGTGTTTGAAGTTGCGTTTGTTTATGATCAAATTGGTACCAAATGATCACTAAAAGGAACAGGGTTACATTTTTAAATGTGGTACACACAGATTGAGGTCACTGGGCACATCTCAAAGGTTCACAAGGATTACTTTGCTCCAGAAGAGATCTAAACAGTAGTCAGGGTTGAGAAATGCTGGGATAAAGAACTTTCTAACATTTAAAGCTGCAAAAATGTGAGAGTGCTTTTTGTGTGTGTCTAAGAAAATTCTCACAGCAGACTGGCAAATTTGTAAACACAATTATAGAAGATACTCCTGTGATGGCTGATATTAAAATAAATAATAAAACAAATTAAAAAAATTCAATCCTAAAGTCAATTATTTTGCAATAACCTCAAACTTAAATCACACTGTACTAAAAAATACAACATGGAACACATAATGGATGAATCAATTAACACCAAAAACTCAATGTTCAACTATGGCCTGAGCCATCAACAATTCACTGCTCTGCTTGACAAATTAGATGCACAAATATCTGCTGAATAAATGAATGTGCAATAATATGTTACAGGCCATGGTGGTTAGGTGCTAGAGTAGTGGTCTAGGGTTGAAAAAATTTTTTGAATCATTGAGATAAATCAACTTCTTAATATTATCCAAGAAAATATCCCTTCCTCCACTCACAATGAAGGTTCTATTGATTTGACACATAACTCATTTAAACATTTTAGCTATGTTACCTGCAAAGGTAGGCAATTTCCAACTCTCCTCTGCAAACAGACTAAATAGACATTTAATGAAGTTCTGACATCAAAAGAGCATGGAAAAGTAGGCTTTCTTAATTTCCCATCCTGTAACAGCCACACAAATACCCTTGAGAATATTCTTCTTCCTTTACTATTATCACTGTAGAAAATGATTATTTTAGAATAACCTGTCTACACAAAAAAACAAGTATCTTCACTTAATTTTCAAAGGCCAGACATTCATGGAAAAATAGCAATGTAGAGGAAAAGCACCACCAACTATTCTACTACTATTATAAGTTCACTGATGGTTTGGCTCAAAAGGACATCAGCCTTTGTCAGACTGTCCTAAAGAAGGTTTGAAGGATTCTAAATAATACCATGAGACTCCAAGGGAGTGAAACTCTTCTGAAAACAACTTAATAAATATAATAATAATATGGATATAATTGGTTTCTAGTTTATTAAGCCCTTACTTTGTGCCAAGAATTGTTATGAGTGTTCCACATGGGTTAATATCTCTTTTGTCCTCACAACAATACTATAAGGCAATTACCCTTACCCTAATTTACGGATGAACAAAGTGAGACCTAAAGAGGTAAAGCAACTTGTGCAAGATTACACAGCTTAAGTGGAAAAGTAAGCAGCCAGCCTCTAGAGCCAAACCTCTTAGCCATCAGTCATTCATTACTACATCTTTCTTAAAGAAATGAAAGCCTTAGTCCAGAGAAGAGATTTTAAGCTTTCCCAAAGCAAGAACAATTGTAGACCAACTAGATTTGATAGAGAACTCTGCAGAATATGAATTCTGGTGATTTGCAACAAAAACCTATAGCCCAGCATTGATCAAGTCCTGTATAAGGAGATAATAATCTACATCAAGACAATCAAATAATCTACAAAAAGACATTTGACTCATGTAATAAGGGAACCCCATTGACATTTAAAAATGAATAGTCCAAGCAGGGAAACGGGCATTCATCCAAGAGACTGATATGTGGATACTAGAAGACAGAGGGAGTTTCTTTTTTTTTTTTTTTTTATCATCACAAACTGTATGGATGCAGACATGGGAATGCTTAGTGGCCATAATTCATACCATATTAATAGCTTGTCAATGGCAGAATGAGGCCAACATGCAAATCAAGCAAAATATAAACCAAGTAATATTCAAGAGAAAGCCTGAGATTACACTTTAAGGACATCACTTAAGACTCTGGATCTAACTGTCCCTTAAACCAAAGCTAGATTGTGTGAGCTAGTAATAGCCTCCCAGCCCACACCCCCCAAACTAGTTTGAGCTGTGTTTCATCACTTGCAATAAAAAGAATCCTAATACACTTACAAACTGCCAGTGTTTCATATTAAAAACAAACTTTAATGATGATAAAGTACAAGAAAAGGGCATTCTCAAATACTGCTAGAGAATGTAAACTGGTCTAAACTTTCTGGAAGTTTAGAGTAGATTTAAGAAATGTTTGCTAAAGATGAAACAAGGGTAAAGATATTTTCCACATTTGCCTAGCTGATTTTCCCCAGCCATACACGCCTCTTAGTAAACTTTTTACTCAGTGTTCTAAGTACATAGAATTGGCAGGCACTAACCTTTAACATACCTTAAAATAGGGTATTGAGATCTTTTCAAGGCCAGTACATGTTACCTAGCTATATTTATTAACAAAAGTGTTTTCTGACCTGGTTTTAATAGATACTATAAATGTTTTTAAGTGATGAAAAATTAACAATTCGAGATTCAAGAAAGTTCTAAAGTAGCACAAGAGATGCCCCAGCATAAGAAAAATTCCTAACAAAAGTGCAACATAGAAGAGCAATAACGACTTCCAAAAAATCCTTTTAAAAATCTTAAAATCGTCCTCTGCTTTCTTTGTTCATTCAGTTATCCTTTCATTTTGTTCATTTATTCATTCAAATACTTAGGAGGTCACTGTATGCCAGTAATCTCTTCTCCATCACAAGTTTCAAATTCAGTCTATTTGTGATCTTGCTCATTGAAACATGTTTCAATTTTATAACTGAAAAATGGGGAAGGGGTCACTTTAAATAAATTTGCTTATTAGCATCTGAAATCATGAGAAAAGATCTATATATAAGAATAGAAATATATTCCAACTCAAAGACTTAAATGTTCTGCCTTTAAACCTTGTTTATTTTTACCATACTATTATTCAGTTGGAAAAAGAAATTCTCACAAACTATTAGGAAAAGTGGAGAAGCACAGGGAACTGTCACTAATGAGTGAAAACTGCAATATTAGCTAGGAGACACTTTAAATATATTGTGACTTTCAAAACAACTGGTAGAACTACAAGAACTACGGTAAGTTATGTTCCATCACTAATTTTTGTCCCATTTACAAAACAATAAATTTTGAAAATCATACTTGGAAATAATCTTTATGTTTAATGTTATAACCAAGTGAAATTTTTAAATGAGGACACGCATAAATAACAGGTGAGATCACCAGAACAACTAAAAGAAAACATCTTGGGAACAGTTATTTTATAAAAATAAGTCATTTCTATTATAGTTTTAAGTTCTTTAAAACAAAGTTACTAATGAAATGGGACTTTATCAACAATAGAACAGGTAGAGACCATTTTAAACAGTAAGTATTTTTCTGAAGAAGTACTGGCACATCAAATCTTTCTAAGTCACTAGAAAAACTTAATTCTCATTTTAGAGTTGCTTAATCTCACTTCTGATAAAGCTTCCAGTGGCAACTGTTCTCTGCTGTTAGTTTTAAGTTTAATTATTCACAAACTAACCCTTAAAAACACAACCACTTCAACAAGTCTATTATGATACCTACTACCATAAAAACAGAAAATAACAAGTGTTGGGAAGGATGTGGAGAAATAGGAACCCGTGTGCACCGTTGGTGGAAATGTAAAATGGTGCAGCCACTATGGAAAACAGTATGGGCAGTTCCTTAAAAAATTAAGTTACCATATGATTCAGCAATCCACTTCTGGGTATACATCCAAAATAAGTGAAAGCAAGATCTCAACGAGATATTTGCATACCCATGTTCATAGAATCACTATTCACAATAGTCAACAAATGGAAGCAACTGACAAAAGAAATGTTCACATGTTGAGGTGTGGGGAAATCATTCTGGCTTATACATAAGTTAACTTGAATTTTATGCTAACTAGAACAGACTGTGGCCTACCAAATATACACTGTACATCTGCTTTAATTATTACAGAAAAGGGCACACTGACCAGAAGTAAAGAATGTCCATGTTAAAAATAAAGATTAAATGCCTCCCTTTCTGGGACGCCAAAGCTGGTACTCCTTCGATGATAAGACTCCCATCCCAGGTGCCAAGGCCATACTCGCTGTGTACTTGCTGATCTGCTTTTTTTTGAAACCTTGAAGGAATGTATCTCTGACTTGTTTTTGATGTTTTTTGTTCTGACAAGTCATAAAACTATGCTAAAACCATGCTTCTCCAGAGCAGTTTCTCAGAGTAATCTGGGAGGCTGTCTTCTGGGCTATAGTCCTCAGTTCGGTTCAAAGAAAACCCTTTCCTATTTCTATTATAGATTGTCTATTGATTATTTTTGTCAACACAACCTAAGTGTCCATCGAAAGATGAATGGATAAATAAAATCTAATACACATTATTCAGCCTTAAAAAGGAAGAAAATTTTCACATATGCTACAACATGGGTGAATCTTGAGGACATTATACTAAGTGAAATAAACCAGTCACAGAAAGACAAAAATTGTATGATTCTAATTATATGAGGTATTTAGTAGTCAAACTCATAGAAACAAAGTAGAATGACGGTTGCCGGCGGGGGGGGGGGGGGGGCGGCGGCGTAGGGAGAGGGGTAAATTGGAGGTAGTTGTTTAATAGTTACAGAGTTTCAAATTTACAAGGTGAAAAAGCTCTGGAGATTGATTACACAACAATGTGAATTAACACTACTGAGCTGTACAGTTATTAGTAGTTAAGATGGGAAATATTATGTTGTTTTTTAAAACCACAACTTAAAAAAACCCTACAATCACTTCAAAAGCTATGGAGGAAAAAAAAGTCATGAGGTAATCATTAAAGTTTGTTTTTATAGATTTAGATTTTATACATTATATTTTCCTAAAAGGGTCATGTCTGGCAAACAGATATGGGTTTATTACTTTTTACTGCAGAAAATACAAGTTTTAATATAAAACTCAATGCACATACAAAATAGTTAATTTTTGATGCGCCAAGAGACACGGATACAATTATCTTTAAAATTCCAAGGCCTATAGTAGATTTAAAAATTATCACTATACTTTCACCGAAAATACTGAGCAACAAGAAGATTGGCTCGTCTTAGTTTCAAATTCTTTTTCGAACCCTCTAGTTAAGCAGAAACATACACAACACATATATCATACATACATACATACATCACAAATAGCAGAAGGCTGGGTAAAATCCACCAACTGGATAATTAGTCCCAATGTTGAAAAAAAAAAGAGAGAAAGAAACAAGAAAAAAGAGCATTCTTCTTATGAATTAAAATCAATATCTTAATAGAAAACTAATCCAACAACACATTTAAGTCAGATTATTTTCTCCTACTTGAAAAACAGACCTATGTTAACCATCTCAGACAAGAAAAGAATATAGTATTTTAAATATGTAAATTTTTTAAAATTATATTTTAAGAGGACATGTCTATAAATAAGCACAGTAATCTAACCCAAATCTTTAACATCCATGCATGGTAAGTTTTTTATTTCACCACCAAACACAGTAAACTATTATGAGTTCTTCTGAAAAAAATCAGTCAAGACTAATCCTCCTCAGCCTCCTATACACCATTCCTAACATAAAACAATAGAATGTAACCACAAAATCTTTACCTTGAGCCCAAACACCATTAGAGCTGCAAAGACAATGGAAGTCAATAGGTAGAAAGACTGGATGTTATCTAAACTGCACAAAATGCTTTGCAGTGGACTGCAGGAATAAACTACCACACATAATCTAAAACAACATGATAATTCAGTAAACACATACACATGGAAGAGTGCACTAATATAAATTTTATACAAATCAAGCTACAAAAATCAGACAAACCGTACAGGCTTGAAGCCTTGCCTTGAGATAAAAGCCTAAGATCTTACCTCTGGAGAAATTCATAAGTAAAGTACAGTTTTTCTACTATGTAGGCTCATATGTTTTACCACAAGTATTTTATCAAGTCATCATATTTAGCAAAGATTAATATTTATAAAATTTTCTACTCCAAACTGTGGCATCAAGACAAAATAAAAATGTTTTAAGTTACTGCCATTCCTAAGACTGCAGTGCCTTGCACATACCCTGCTGAAATGAACTGTCTGACTAGTATATGTGTTTATGACTCTAGTCTCTAAAGTCCAGAGGAAATTTTTAGTAGCCTGTTTGGGGAGGAAACAAGGGAGTAAGGAAATGTAAAAAAGGGGGCCTAAGGTAGACAGTAGATCAGATGCTCAAGAATAATTGACGCTAGATGCCAACATAATCCAGGGATATACTGTTTTAACTGAAAAGAATCCCCTTTAAAGTTATGGATCCAATGACAGTCTTTTCATTTTTAGGAGATATAGAAAAGAAAGTGGGGAGAAGAAGAACTAACACAAAGCAACATTTGGAAGGACTTGCAAAAAAGAGTTTTAAAGTGTTGTGGAAGTTTAAACTAAAACTTTAACAGGTAACACCTATTTTCAAGTATATAATGTTACCAAGACTCCTAAACCAAGCACTAGGCATTATCACATTTAATCTTCATAATAACCACTAAGATGGTTGCTATTATTATCATCATTTCAAAAGGAGGAAATAGGCTCACAAGCATTCAGTAACTTGCCCAAGCTCACAAAGCTAACAAGTGAAAAGGCTAGACTCAGAGGTGTCAGGTTCAAATCCTATGCTCTTAACCACCAGGCAACCTCTTCAAGAGTTTCAAGAGGAAATCAAAGTAAAATTGTAACAAGAAAAAAGTTTACTAGTAAATGAGAGCTTCTTGATTTTTAATGACCAAAGTTAAAGAAGGAAGTTAAGGAAAGTCCATTCTCTGAGATTTTAATGATCCAATAACTATGTTTCGGAAAACACTGAAGGAGTCTGGCCTGAACCTTGAAAGCGAACAATGAACCTCTTGACATTCCACTGAAATCTAAAAATCAACATTAATGTGCTATTAATTAAGTCCAATCCCTACTATTAAGGAATCAACATGAAATTCCCTATGTTAAATCTATTATAACTATACCCAACCTCTGTTCTGATTTTTTCCAATCCTTCAGCTTTTGAATTTCCTAACCCTCCTTTAAAAATGACAAATTTGTCTCCCCACCTGCACTCTACAGGCTCACTTAAAATGGAAAAATTCTAAGGAGAAAAATCTCTGCCCCTCAATCTTTCAGTTATCTTTTCAAAAAGTTTTAAAATTATTAGTTAGAAAAGGATAAAAAACAGACATCTTTAACAAACAACATCTAAAAGTTGTTGAGTAGCTACCATTTATTGTTTAACTTAATTTTTCAGTTTTAAGAACCTCTATATTAAGAAACATTAAATCTGATCCAAGTTTGCTAAATTTTCAAATGAGAATATTTTGAAAATAACAAATGTGACTGAGGAAAATCTAAGAACTAGTTTAGACTTGGGAGTGAAGCACAGTAGCTAATTAACTCATTTATATTAAAGCTGCTTATGCTCCTCCCAACTGATGAACTGCAAAGGAGAAATAAGTAGAACACTGCATACAAAAAGGGAGTGACTGGTGCATAACTTCATGCACAATATTAAATATGATTCAGCATATAAGGACAGAATATTGGCAATACATAGAGATGATATGCCTTAGGTTTACAATATAGCAGCCTCATCATTTCATCAAAAACCTTGTAATCACTTCTACAAAATTAATTGCAATTAATTCCTGGCAACCCTTGGAATGGAAATCTAGACCTGTTTTCTCACTTTTTGAATTTAATACGTGCTTCCTCTGGTGTATACAAACTGCAAACTTATCATTCCATTAGATAAAGACCAAAAAGGAATCCACAAAATAGCAAGAACATAAACAAGTTTATCTTCTGCTGATGCTGATTAGGGCAGTTAATCTCTCCCAGACGAGTGGGAGGACTTAACAGTAAAGCCAGCCTACTAACCAGAACTCTTACCATAAATCTTCAATTCCTTAAAATAATTTCCTCAAAGGTTAAAATACCAGAGTGGACCAAAAGGTGGGAGTGGAGGTGGGTCACTTAATTCCACTGGTTGGACTCACAATTGTTAATCCTATAATGTACCACTTAAGACTCAAAATTCAAGGTGTTTTTAAAACTTGCATTAAGTTCTAACAGGATGATTATTTACTTCGGGTATATTTTAATATACTTCAATTTCAGGAAAATGAGGCAGGTCTGTCCAAAAACTTTGCAACATTTTACTACTGCATTTCAATTGCTCTGATCATATACTTTTCTTTCAATCTCATTAAAAGTGTCTGCCTGAATTTAGCCAGCCGCTACGTTTTCACTAAAATATTTCCAAGAATAAATGAAGCATATAATTCACTTATAAAGTCTGGGCTCTCTTGACAGGTGACAGAAAGTATCCAATTCTTATGTTCTCATTAAAATGTTGCCATTCCCCTAAATTCCCGTTACTCCGACTCTCGCTCTAGGCAAGTTTTTCAAGGCGATTAAAACCACACCAAACCAAACCAAACCAAACCTGCACGTGCAAACTAAAAAGTTAGCATCCCAGGCCATCGCGGCAAATCCCTAATGCACAAAGGCAAAGACACACGCCTAGCCGGACAACCGCGGGGCAAGCTCATCCAACCACGCGAGTCCCTGGGTCGGAAACCCAGGGCCCCGAGCCCACAGGGAAGCCAGGACCTGCGTGCAGGGGCCGCCCCGGGGCCGAGTTTTCAATGGAACCTGAGAGGATGGGGGCGGGAAGGAGCGGAAGCTCGGGTGCAAGCGGCGGCGACTGAGCTGCGGCTCATTTCTCTTCCCGGGGTTTTCAGGCTCGGGGAAGTCCACCCGGAGTGGGGCACGGGGCAGGCTGGGGGTTTGAGGCGGGTAAGGAGGGCGGTGCGAGGCCCGGGCGGCCGGGAGGGGTGGCGAGCAGGGCCCAGCCCCCGGCCCCCGGCCCCTGAAAGCACTTTCGACGCGTCTCCCACCCCCCACGACAAGATGGCGACGTGGACAGTGGGGGAGGCCGGCCGGCGAGGCTGGGGGAGAGAGAGGGGAGGGGAAAGAGGCAGGAACAAAAAGGCGGCCCCCCGGAACGCGGAGGCCGGCCAGCGAGCCCCCGGCGGCGGGCGGGCAGGCGGGAGGGCCGGCGGAGAACGCGGCCGGCTGGGGGAGTGGGCTTACTTTTTCTTGTCGTTCGCGCCGCCGGCGCCCTCCATGGCGAATCGGTCACCGCGATGCCTTCACTGCCCGCGGCCCCCAGGCTCGCTCCGGCCTAAGCGCTGGCTCCCTCCACACGCGAGGAGGGGAGGAAAGGCACGTCCAGAGGTGGGGGGTGCGAGGCGGGAAACCCTTCGTGAGACCAGAGGCGGGAGAGCAGACGGCTATCGCAGGGGTCCAGGTCCGGCTCCGAAGAGCCTCCCCTGGGGCAGTTTGTCAGGGCCCGGCCCAACGCACTGGCGAAAGCAGCAGCGAGGGCGATCCTCGCGTCCCCTCAGACGAGGCGGTTCTGTGCACTGAGGAGCTGAGGCAGCGGCAGGGGGCGGGCAAAGGCGGAGGCGCGCGGGGGGGGCGCGCGATCGCGCGGGGGGTGGGAGGGAGTGTCGGGGGCGCGCCCGCCCGCGGAGCACAGGGCGCGCACACGCAAGCCCGCCTCACCTGAGGGGGAGGCGGGTTCCCTGAGAGCCAATGGCAAGCGACGCAGGCGGCCAGTCCCCACCCCAGCCCACGTCTGTCTCAGCCAATCAGGAGGCGGCCAGCTGAGGCACAGCTGGGACGAGCTGCCGAGCTCACGTGCTCGTCTGTGTGCCGCTGCGGAGGAAAGAGAAAGGAGATGGGGGTGCGGCCAGCCTGGGTCTGGGGACTCTGCGCCTTCTCCTAGGGAAAGCACTGGCTGGCTTTGGGAGGCGCTGCTGAGAAGGGATTTCGGTTTTTGGGTCCCAAGCCTGCATCACACTTCCTGCTTTCGGAGCAGCAAGTCTCCCGCTGTCTTTTTCTCCGGCAGCTGTGCTGTGCAGGGTTGCCGCGCGCTCTGCCAAGTCTCAGTTTAAAAAAGCAGACTTTTCGCTTCGTGGCAGCACACCCTTGGTCCCTTTGCTCAGCTGTGTTACGGTGGGGTCTTTCTTGCCAGGTTACCCAACCATGGGCCATGTCACCGACCGCAGCCTTTGCCACAGAACACTAGGGTACTCTCTTTGTCCCCTAAGTTTCTCAGTGATGAAGTTTGATTACTGCGTAAATACGAATAAAAATATAAAATAAACTCTTCTTGCTGTAAACCTCTCAAGGGAAGTCGTTAAGGTAGCAGGAACTCTTAAAATCTGAAATTATTTTAAGCATTACAAATAGATATGTGACTTTAATAAAAGAGTATAAGCCCGAATTTCAGAAAAAAAGTAGGAAAAATGGTTTTAGGTTGACATTTATTTTCTTGGTACTTTTCAAAGAGTGGAAAATAATCTTAGGTGGATTTAGAAAAAGGGGAAGACGACTTACCACCTTGAATTGAGACTTACCACCTAGAAGTGAGTTCACTGTGTAGACAGGAAAGAGGAAGGAGACTCCAAAACTGGCACCGAGACCTGAGCAGGGGACCTCAACTCGATATGGTGGCAGCCACTATTGCCTGTTTGCTAGCATGACTTTGCAAGCTCCTGGATAAGACTTAATCACTTTTTGGCTTTTGAAGCGTACATTTCAAGCCTGTCAGTCTTTTAAATGAAAAAGAAACGTGTTTTGAGCCAAACAAAGAAACACTGCACACATATCTCTAGCTGGCACTAGATTATTTTACTTCTCACCTTTGCCTTATTATTTATATTGTTACAATCTAGCTTTGGGTTATAAATTAATGTGGATATCTGTAGTAGATTTCAATTATATTGTCATGTAAAAACAATGGTCCATGTAGCATAAGCATTAAACTCTGGTAAGACAAAAATCAATTCACATAGCACCTCTTAACTGGTCAGCAGATCCAGAGATATGGTTAAAGATTGATCTTAATGCTACTTTTTTTTTTTCCAGATCTACAACACTGAATGATAAGTCTTCTTGAAAAGTAACATGGGAAATGCCTGAAAAAAGGAAAGGACCAAAAATAATTATTCATGTTTTTCTTTTTTTAATTGTGGAAAGAATAATTCTGTAAGTTAAAAACATTTTAATTTAAAATTCTGAAAACTCAGTGTTAACACTGATGCCAGAGTCAAGAGTGAGCTTGAGTACAGGTTCTGACACTTTCTAACAAGTCATTTAACCTCTCTGTGCTTCAGTTTACTAATTTATATCTATGCCATAGAATCTGGGCATGATTAAATGAGATAATACATGTAAAGTACTTAGAACAATACCTGGCACGTAGTAAGCTATCAATAAATGTTAGTCATTAGTATTGTTGGCGGTCTTGTTTTCATTATTCTTATCATTATTATTACCCCCAAATTTGTGCCTCTGCTAGTGATAATTACTTGGGCTTCTACTGCAGTTCAGCCAGTTTTAACTTCCTAAGAATGCCAATTATGTTAATATAAATTCACATATATTCTCTGTTTTCAACTGTGGAACTGCCCATAATGTTCCCACCCTTGTGTATGAGCATGATTGCAGAGATCTTCAATCATTTCCTCTCATTATGCTGGTGAGAAATTCTCTCTGGCCAGTGATTATAGCTAACGTGTATAGTGTTTATTACAACAACAACAAAAAGTGAGCCTTTTGTAATACCAAATCTAAGTCATTTAAAAAAGTTTAAAGCGGAATGATAATCCAATCAGCAAAAGATATTTTTGAATAGTCATTACATTTGCCTCAAAGTTCAATTTTGCTTTCAGAAAAATGTATAAAATATGGTATTTTATGTGTGTATGTAGACATATATATGTGTATACTCACACATATGAACATGGAAAGCGGTAATATTCAATTTGTTTTCACATAATTACAAAGTAGCTAAATAGTGTTCCCTAATTCAATCAATCCTGTTAAATAACAGAATTCTAAAAAGCAAAACTTTCTATGGGGTAAAATTTTAAATTATCCTCTTTATAAACACCCATTAATAAATGCATTTAAGTTATTATAATGTGAATAAACCTTAACGAACAACCTTACTTAATTATTTTCTAATCTTTGTAAGTGTCCAAATTTCATTCCAAGCCACTTTGCAGAACTTTCTAAGTAGGCTGAAAGATTACTTGCGAATGACTCTGTTGACCCTTAACCCATATTTACAGTAGTAAGTTAGGCAGTGACTCAGGAAGAGGCAGGGTAAAACTTGAAATCTAGATTAGTACTAAATAACATAGAGCGTTGAGCCTTTTAAAGAGTAAAACACATCAGATTCAGATAATTTAGAATGTATCAAACTATATAAGAAGACCTAGTGGTCAATAAGTGATTCTTGTCTTTGCGGTACGCGGGACTCTCACTGCTGTGGCCTCTCCTGTTGCGGAGCATAGGCTCTGGACGCGCAGGTTCAGCAGCCATGGCTCACGGGCCCAGCCGCTCCACAGCATGTGGCATCTTCCCAGACCGGGGGCACGAACCCGTGTCCCCTGCATCAGCAGGCAGACTCTCAACCACTGCACCACCAGGGAAGCCCGATAAGTAATTCCTGATTCATTACTATCCTTAGTGCTCCTCCTCTCCTCCATCTTGATCTATTCTATTATAAGAGCAACAAAAAAGCATATCATTTGGAAGGAAGTGCTTAGCAGATAATGGACATTAAAAGTCTTTTATTTTTTCTTTCAAGGATCAAAACAGAAAATAAATATGTATATTTGTCTGAATTTCTGGAGAATAAGAATAGACTGAAATTTTGACACTAGCACTTTTCAGTTATGATAGACATTTTAAGCATAAATTTACAAAGGATTTTCAGTTTCTGAAAAAGAGCTTGGAAGAATCCATCCTTGCAATAAGAAAAAACAGCTTAACAAACTGAAAACCAACAACTCTTCTTAGATCCACCAGGGAAATGAGGTCACAGGGCAAACTGCTGCCCTGAAACCTGGAGGGACAGATAGACAGATATAGAGAATCAAAGCTTACCAGAGGATCACGGTTTACCAGGAGCGGAAGCCAGAAGCTGAAGTCAACATCACAGTTGGAGCCAATATCAGAAGGAACACTTTAAACTGCAAGTGAGGAACTGCTGGAGGCTCTGTGTGGACCAGCATGAGAGTTAAAAACTACAAAGGGGGTTCAGCCTTAGAGGGGCCCCACAACTTTCTTGAGTTTCAACTCCAGGAGCCTAACAGATAATCACTGTGAAGGTCTGAGGAAAATCTCTTGCGTTTTGCACAGCTAGAGAAGAAATTACCTTTTTGAAATACTTTCAGAGCATTCTGTTCTTAACAAGATCTGTCCTCAAGGGAAGCTATTTTACCAGAGCCTAACCTACCTTAGGGAAAGGGAACACTCAACTCCAGCCCCTTCTAGCTTTCAACATGAGAGAAGGGAAATACTCAACGCAGGCTCACAAAAAGGCTGAGCCCTAATCATAGGATTATAGAATGCATTCCATCCGTCCACACCTTACCATACCATACCACCACATCAGTAAGGCTCCTGGGTAATAACAGGGGATTAGAGCTAAAAGAACTGCAAGACTCAGACCCTATTTAAAGAATCACTAGGGATATCCGAAAACAATAAGAGAAACAAAAACAAGGACACTAGAGAAAATTTTAGCTTCAGACACCACAACTACAGCAAAAAGTAGCATAGCCTATCTCCTCACCAGCCAAACATAAAGCTTTATTGTAAAAGCCTATCTACCTAAGTTCCTTTTACCTAATATACCATGTCTGGTTTTCAACAACAAAATTAGAAGACATGCTAAGAGACAAAAAACATAATCTGAAGAGATAAACCAAACATTAGAACCAGACTCAGATATAGCAGAGATTTTGTAATTATCAGACCAGGAGTTTAAAATAACTGTGATTAATATGCTATGGGTGCTAATGGAAAAAGAACAACATGAAAGAACAGATGAGTAAAGTAAACAGAGATATGGAAACTCTAAGGAAGAATCAAAAGTAAATACTAGAAACTGAAAACAATGTAACAGAAATAAAGAATGCTTTTGATGGGCTCATCAATAGACTGGACATAGCTGAGGAAAGAATGAATGAGCTTGAAGATATGTCAATACAAATTTCTAAAACTGAAATGCAAAGAAAACAAATTAATGAAAAAGATGGAAAAGAATAAGATCTGTGGGACAATTACAAAAGATGTAATCTAACTGTAATGGGAATACTGGAGAGGGACGAGAGAGAGAGGAACAAAGAAATATTTGAAGAAATAATGGCTGATAGTTACCCAAAATTAATGACAGACACTAAACCACAGATCCAGGAAGCTTAGAGAATACCAAGCAGGAAAAATATCAAAAAGTATTCAAACTGCAGAAAATAAAAGAGAAAATCTTGAAAGAAGTCATGGGGCAGAGGGCTGTAGTGGAAATACCTTACCTATAGAGGAGGAAGGGTAAGAATTACATTGGATTTCTCTTCAGAGACCATGCAAGCAAGAAAAGATGGGTGAAATATTTAAACTGTTGAAAGAAAAGAACAACCAACCTAGAATTCTGTACCCAGTGAAATTATCCTTCAAAAATGAAAGAGAAATAAAATTGAGAAAATTTGTTGCCAGTAGATCTGCCTTACGAGAAATGTTGAAAGAAGTTTTACAGAAAGAAGGAAAGTAATATAGGTTAGAAACTCAAATTTGCATAAAAACCAGAAGAGTGTTATGGAACAAATAAATGAAGGTAAAATAAATTTTTAAAAAATTTTCTTATTTTTGGTTTAACAGATAACAAATAACAGTTTGTTCAGAAAGATAATAGTAAAAGTATAGTTGATGATTATACTTTATAGATAAGTGAAATGAGTGACAGCACTATTAAAAGGGATGGGGGGAAGAATTGGGAAAACCCTATTAAAAGACATTTGCACTACTGGTGAAGCAGTATAATGTTATTTGAAAGTGGACTTGGATTAGTCATAAAAGTATATTGCAAACTCTAGAGCAACGACTAAGATTTTTTTAAAGTATAATTGATATGCCAAGAGAGGAGAGAAAATGTAATCATATAGAATGAATCATCTGGAAAGCCTCTTTTTAAAACCAAAGAAGGCAGAAAGAGAGTGGAAGACAAAAAAGAAACAAAGAACAAGGGCAATAAATAGAATTCCACAGAATCAACAACAACAACACAAACAGAAAAACTCCTAGAATGAATAAGTAATGATAGCAAGATTGTGGGATGTAAGTTTAATATATAAAAGTCAATTGCTTTCCTAAATAAAGAAATGAGCAATTGGAATTTGAATTAAAAACACACAACATTATGAACTATAGTTAATAATACTGTATTGTATACTTGAACGTTGCTATGAGAGTAGAGCTTTAATGTTCTCACCATAAGAATAACAACAACAACAAAATGGTAATTATGGGAGGTAAAGGATGTGTTAACCAACCTTACTGTTGTAAGAATTTTGCAGTATATACATGTATCAAATCATTACATTGCACACCTTAAACTTACATAATATTGTAAGTCAATTATATCTCTGTAAAATGGGGCAGGGGGGCTGTGGGGACAAAAGACTGTTTACATTAGCTCCAAAAAAAAAAAAAAAAGAAATACTTAGGTACAAATCTAACTTAATATGTACAAGACCTATGTGAGGAAAACTATAAAACTCTAAGGAAAGAGATCAAAGGTCTAAATAAATAGAGATTTCACGTTCATGGATAGGAAAACTCAATACTGTTAAGATGTCAGTTCTTCCCGTAATTGATCTATAGACCCAATGCAATCCAAATACCCAGCAAGTTACTTTACAACATCAACAGGCTGATTCTAAAGTTTATACGGGAAGGCAAAAGATCAGAACAGCAAATGCAATATTGAAGAAGAACAAAGTAGGAGGACTGACACTACCAAAATTCAAGATTTACTATAGAGCTACAGTAATCAAGACAGTGGTATTGTCAAAAGAGTAGAAAAATAGAACAATGAAATAGAATAGAGACCTCAGAAATAAACCCACACAAAAATAACCAAATGATCTTTCACAAAGGAGCAAAGGCGATCCAATGGAGAAAGAATAGCCATTTCAACAAATAGTGCTGGAATAACTGGACATCCACTTTCAAAAAAATGAATCTAGACTCCAACCTTATTACACCTTTCATAAAAATTAACTCAAGATGGATCCTAGAGAGACTTCTCTGGTGGTCCAGTGGTAAAGAAACCGCCTTACAATGCAGGGGACGCAGATTTGATCCCTGGTCGGTGAACTAAGATCCCACATGCTGCAGGGCAACTACGCCCACGTGCCACAACTACTGAGCTCACGCGCCTCAATGAGAAAGCCCGACTGCCGCAAACTACAGAGCCCACATGCTCTGGAGCCCGTGTGCCACAACTAGAGAGAGAAAAACCCTCACGCCACAGCTAGAGAGAAACTGGCACGCCTCAACAAAAGAGCCCGCGTGCCTCCATGAAGATCCCACATGCTGCAACTAAGACCTGCCGCAGCCAAATAAATAAATAAATATTTTTTAAAAAGATGGATCCTAGACCTGGATGTAATATCAAAACTATAAAATTTCTTGATGATAACATAGGAGAAAATCTAGGTGACCTTTGCTTCAGTACCAAAAGTGTGATCCATGAAAGAAAAATAGCTAAATTGGACTCGATTAAGTTAAAATCTTCTACTCTTCAAAAGACACTGCTAGGAGTATGAAAAGTCAAGCCACATACCAGGAGAAAATATTTGCAAAACACCTATCTCATAGAGTACTTCTATCCAAAATATACAAAGAACTCTTAAAAATCAACAATAAGAAAATAGATGACTCAATTAAAAACTGCATAAAATTTCTGAACAGATACTTCACCGAAGAATATATATAAATGGCAAACAAGCTTATAAAAAGGTGCTCAACATCATATATCATTAGGGAATTTCACATTAAATAGCAATGACATACCACTACACACTTAAAATGGCCGAAATCCAGAATACTGACAACACCAAATGCTGTTGAGCGCATGGAGAACTAGGAACTCTCATTCATTGCAGCTAGGAATGCACAATGGTAGAGCCATGCTGGAATACAGTTTGTTTGTTTATTACAAAGCACACATAGTCTTACCATACAATCCAGCAATCATGCTCCTAGATATTTACCCAAATGAGTTGAAAACTTATGTTCACACTAAAACCTGCACATGAATATTTATAGCAACTTTATTCAAAATTGCCAAGAATTGGAAGCAACTAAAAGTTGCCAATGAGTGAATGGATAAACAAACTAGGCCACATCCAGACAATGGAATAGTATTCAGTGCTAAAAAGAAATGAGCTATCAAGCCACCGAAAGACATTAAATGCATGTTTAAGGAAGACCTTAAATGCATATTGCTAAGTGAAAGCCGCCAATCTGGGACAGCTTCATTCTGTGTGATTCTAGCTATTGATATATGACATTCTGGAAAAGGCAAAACTATGGAGACAGAAAAAATATCAGTGGCTTCCAGGTATTAGGGGGAGGAGAGGAGGGATGCATAGGTGCAGCACAGAGGATTTTTAGGGCAGTGAAACTATTTTGTATGATACCCTAATGGTGGATACATGACATTATGCATTAGGCAAAACCCATAGAAATCTACAGCGCAAAGTGTGAACCCTAATGTAAACTGTGGACTTTAGTTAATAATGTATCAATATTGGTTCATCAATTATAACAAATGTACCACACCAATACAAGATGTCAATAATAGAGGAAACTGGGTTTGTAGGTGGAGGAAGAGGGAGTATATGGGAACTTTCTGTTTAATTTTTCTGTAAACCTAAAACTACTATAAGAAATAGTCTATTAATTATAAGAGAAAAAGGGAATACTCTTCCAAAGTCAAGTTTTCATATATTCCTCAACAAAGCAAAAGGCTTTAATTTGTAGCAATGAACCTTGATGAAGCATCCCTTTGAATAGAAAGGAACGTGATATTTGGATATTTTTCCAACATCAAAGTTAGTTGAAAGATTCTGAAAAGCCACAGCTTCATAAGGTTTTTCATTTCTAGAAAGGAAAGACATAAGAGAAAAAAGAATAGTCTTGTCTTTGAAAATTAATGGTACTACTACCTCCTGATCCAAATAACTACTTACAGGATTTCAACTTTTTTTCATCTGTATATAAGTTGGTACCTTAATAAACCGAAGAAAGATGTTTATTAAGAATCTGTCTTGCCCACTTCCTAGCCCCCATCCCAGACCACACCAACATGTTAGCATAGTTAAAATAAAGCATTGTTTCATTCACTGATTCAATATATATTGTAGCCATTCTATTATGGGCCAGACATATACTTTTTGCTTAATATGCAGGTTTGTGTGCCATTATAGAGTGTAGAGAGGTTTTGATGGACAGGAACTTTCATCTTGGCAGCCCCAGAATGTAGGATGCTAACCAGTACACAAGAACAATCATCTCTTGAACAGCAGCCCTATTCTAAGCACTGTGCTTAGGATTTTCATTTAAGCACTAGGACAGCCCTATGAGATAGATATTCTGGTGGTCCTATTATGGCTCAGTAAGCTTATGGTCAAAGAGCTAAAAATACAAAGTCACAAAGCTAAGAATCAGTGGAACCATGCCACTCCTTTATGCTATTCAAACTGTGATACCCGTGTGGCAAAGAATGCTCAAAGCTGTGGAAGTCAGGGGTGGGGAGGACAAAAGCATAGTATCAATTTTAGAATGAGGAAAAGTTGAGTAATATAACTACGTGTGTGTTTGTGGATATTATGCATTTGGCTAGAAAAAAATCAAATACAGCAAATGAGCAAATATAAAAAAGTTCTTCTGACTTCTCTTCCCTCTTCTTTCTCTGTAGAGGGAACTGCTGTTACCAATTATTTGTTTCTACCCAGAGATATTCAATTAATATACCAAATATTCTGTCTTGTGTCCTTTCCTTTTTGTACAAATGATGGAATAGTATAGACTTTGTCCACCTGTCGAATTTACTCCATGTGACAAAATTGTTTGTAGGTTATTTTTTATCCTTTTGTATAGATCTAATAATTTCAATATTTATAATAAATAGATGTACAATGAAGCAGAATGCAAAATCACAAGAATTTTAAAGTAAAACTAATGTAACGTTAATATCTATGAAAAACATCTTTTACATTTGATTACAAATAAAATTGGGTTTCTCTAGGTTAGCAGAGACATTCAACAGCTGGAAAGACAAACTTTTATATTATAGTTTGCTTTGGGAAAACGCTACCATGTCAATTTCTGTTTGTGAAAGCTATCAACCTTAAATGAATTACAAATAGAGAAAATCGCTTTCTACCTATACTCACTATTCTAACCAGTTAAAAAATTATTTTTTCTTTCCTTTGTCCTTACTATCTCTACAGCAACTACTCTGATTTTGCATATCATACATTCTATTTTTCAGCTGCAAGGATATGAAACCTCTTCGTTGTAAATAACTAACAATTTCAAAATCTGGTTCAAACCAGCTTAGCTCATTCTGATTTTTATGAAAATGAAGGGTGAAAAGTACTCTATGAATCTAAGCATTCTAAAGTAGGAGTTTTAAGAATTCGATTACTAGATTTTGAGCATTTATAGTTGTGATATGAATTAATATTATATAATTATTCCTTATTTGGGGCCAAAATTCATATTTGCTCACACATCTCTAGAGGAGAAAATCTTCAAGTTCTATATACAGTCTGCTGAAGTTCTGCCCAAACCCTGCTAAACGATAGCTCCTGCTAGACTGTGACATTCCAGAATTTCTGTGCAACTCCATCCAACTCTGTTTCAATGCTACAAGGAAAACTTTTTTTTTTAATATAGTAATTCAGGCAGTCAGATGACTGAAGGTAGGTGAGAGAATCCCAAAATAAGTCTTATGACAGAAGTGCTTACTTTTATAAACTGTGCAATATAGTCATCCTCTCCAAAACAACTGTGCTTTCTATCAGGAGGAAAACACTACCAGAACATTAAAGATGCCAGTGAACACGCCATTTAAAAGGTATTTTTCTTCTAGATAATAATTTCCACTACAAGTTGTACCTTTTTTTTATACAGGGATTTAAAAAATAGGCATTTTTATTTATTTATTTATTTTAGAATAGGCATTTTTTTAACATCTTTATTGGAATATAATTGCTTTACAGTGGTGTGTTAGTTTCTCCTGTATAACAAAGTGAATCAGCTATACATATACAAATATCCCCATATCTCCTTCTTCTTGCATCTCCCTCCCACCCTCCCTATCCCACCGCTGTAGGTGGTCACAAAGCACCTAGCTGACCTCCCTGAGCTATGAGGCTGCTCCCCACTAGCTATCTATTTTACATTTGGTAGTGTATATATGTCCATGCCACTCTCTCACTTCGTCCCAGCTTACCCTTCCCCCTCCCCGTGTCCTCAAGTCCATTCTCTACGTCTGCGTCTTTATTCCTGTCCTGCCTCTAGGTTCTTCAGAACCTTTTTTTTTTTAGATAGAATAGGCATTTTAAATTGAAAAACTGTGACAGAAAAATTAAAGCAGAAAGAGAAGAAGGATCTTACATTGACTATTTATTCTAGCTTGGTTTTCTTTCCATGTGTGCTAAGACACTGGCAACTCATATTTTCCAAACTTTGGGTGGATGTTTTCTCTTTGATTTTTTGTGGGTAATGCAGAAACATTAGCTGTTTGGCTCTCATATTGGAAAACTTATAAAGGTTCTTTGGTTAAGTGTGTCAGAACTTGCCTATGAAAAAGCAGAGGCAGTCGCAAGAAATTGGTTTTTATATAATGCATGGACTTGCAAAGACAGGTTGGCTACTCTCCTGTGTGAGTGTGAATTACAGGGCAATACCAAGGAAGACAAAGCTTCACAGCATTGTCTTATTATCAGGGCTCAGGATACTGAAAATGTACTATGTGCCAAGGTTTGGGGTGGATCTTGAGAATTACAGACATTGTCTTTCATTATTTCAACCAACACCTTCTAGTCCCTACCCTCACTTCCATTCTCGTTTCCTGTCCACTCTTCCAGGATTGTGAGGGACAACAGGAAAACAATCCAATTAGTTGTTAAAAGTGTTTGTATTTGGACAGATAAGCATCTGGATCCATGACCTGACTGTTCCCTCCACACTCCCCATGTGACCAAGCAGCAGAACATCTATGTTACTTGCTTCATGGATGTTCTCCAAGCCCTTTCTCAATCCTGTTGGCAATATCTGTGGCAACTAGCTTCAGGCACAAGGTCTTGTTGACCTCGTACTTCCTTGATACTTTCTGTTGGAGCAAAGACAATCCCAGAGCTTGGCTATCCTAGGACCTGCAGGAGGACATAGCTGAGAAGATTATGTGGTGGGAAAACAGGAGTCCATACTGAAAACTATTATATTGGTGTCGTGGTGGATACACAAGTAGTTCCATATTTCAAAACACATCAAACTCACATAAAATGGATTTATATTACTGCTTGTAAATTATATCTCAGTAAAGTTGATTAAAATTTATACTGTCAGGGCTTCCCTGGTGGCACAGTGGTTGGGAGTCCGCCTGCCGATGCAGGGGACACGGGTTCGTGCCCTGGTCCAGGAGGATCCCACATGCCGCGGAGCGGCTGGGCCCGTGAGCCATGGCCGCTGAGCCTGCGCGTCCGGAGCCTGTGCTCTGCAACGGGAGAGGCCACAGCAGTGAGAGGCCCGCGTACCGCAAAAAAAAAAAAAAAAAAAAAAAAAAAATTTATACTGTCATAATGAGGCTCACCACCTGTCCACTGATCCACTCTTCTAACTTCTGACCCTTTACTTGGTATCATTCTCACCAGACTATATTTCACCCATCAATTAGTTGATCACCAGAATGTTGTCTACACCCTAGCCTTTAGTTGTTCATCTCAGCTCTGTCTATGGCCCATTGGCTCCTGGGTCCCAGCTCCATTTCTCAGAGCTTTACACACCCTGCTTTCACTATTCCAACCAAAAGAATATATATAGCAGCTAATGGTCAGCTGGCCCAGAGGAGAAGAATCCAGAGGATAAAATGGCTGAATGAATTCTGTCTGCTCCAAAATGTTGAGGGAAAATAAAATGGCCAGACACAGATGTTAAAAGCTGGCTCTTTTCTCCTTCTGCTCAACCAAGTGCTGCTGCATGTTTAGGAGATGAATGCCACCAAGGGTATAAGCAAAATATGTGTTTCATTCAATACAAGGTAGATGTGAAACATAAAGGTGGTTCTCATATTGCATGTGGGCTTCCATAGACACATTCTTTTTTTTTTTTAACATCTTTATTGGAGTATAATTGCTTTACAGTGTTGTGTTAGTTTCTGCTGTATAACAAAGTAAATCAGCTATATGCATACGTATATCCCCGTATCCCCTCCCTCTTCAGCCTCCCTCCCACCCTCACTATCCCAGCCCTCTAGGTCATCGAAAAGCACCAAGCTGATCTCCCTGTGCTATGCTGCTGCTTCCCACTAGCTATCTATTTTACATTTGGTAGTGTATATAAGTCCATGCTACTCTCACTTTGCCCCAGCTTCCACCACACCCTCGTGTCCTCAAGTCCATTCTCTATGTCTACATCTTTATTCCTGTCCTGCCACTAGGTTCATCAGTACCATTTTTTTTTTTGATTCCATATGTATGTGTTAGCATATGGTATTTGTTTTTCTCTTTCTGACTTACTTCACTCTGTATGACAGACTCTAGGTCCATCCACCTCACTACAACAAATAACTCAATTTTGCTTCTTTTCTATGGCTGAGTAACATTCCATTGTATATATGTGCCAAATTTTCTAAATCCATTCACCTGCTGATGGACATTTCAGTTGGTTCCATGTCCTGGCTATTGTAAATAGTGCTGCAATGAGCATTGTGGTACACGTCTCTTTTTGAATTACGGTTTTCTCGGGGTATATGCCCAGTAGTGGGATTGCTGGGTAATATGGTAGTTCTATTTTTAGTTTTTTAAGGAACATCCATACTGTTCTCCATAGTGGTTGTATCAATTTACATTCCCACCAACAGTGTAGGAGGGTTCCCTTTTCTCCACACCCTCTCCAGCATTTATTATTTCTAGCTTTTTTGATAATGGCCATTCTGACTGGTGTGAGGTGATACCTCATTGTAGTTTTGATTTGCATTTCTCTAGTAATTAGTGACATTGAGCATCTTTTCATGTGGCTCTTGGCCATCGGTATGTTTTCCTTGGTGAAATGTCTATTTAGGTCTTCTGCCCATGTTTTAATTGGGTTGTTTGTGTTTTTGATATTGAGCTCCATGAGCTGTTTGTATATTTTGGAGATTAATCTTTTGTCAGTTGCTTCATTTGCAAATATTTTCTCCCATTCTGAGGGTTGTCTTTTGGTCTTGTTTATGGTTTCCTTTGCTGTGCAAAAGCTTTGAAGTTTCATTAGGTCCTATTTGTTTATTTTTGTTTTTATTTCCATTTCTCTAGGATGTGGGTCAAAAAGGATCTTGCTGTGATTTATGTCATAGAGTGTTCTGCCTATGTTTTGCCCTAAGAGTTTTATACTGTCTGGCCTTACATTTAGGTCTTTAATCCATTTTGAGTTTATTTTTGTGTATGGTGTTAGGGAGTGTTCTAATTTCATTCTTTTACATGTAGCTGTCCAGTTTTCCCAGCACCACTTATTCAAGAGGTTGTCTTTTCTCCATTGTATATTCTTGCCTCCTTTATCAAAAATAAGGTGACCATATATGCGTGGGTTTATCTCTGGGCCTTCTATCCTGTTCCATTGATCTATATTTCTGTTTTTGTGTCAGTATCATACTGTCTTGATTACTGTAGCTTTGTAGTATAGTTTGAAGTCCAGGAGCCTGATTCCTCCAGCTCCGTTTTTCGTTCTCAAGATTGCTTTGCCTAGGGCTTCCCTGGTGGCGCAGTGGTTGAGAATCTGCCTGCCAATGCAGGGGAAACGGGTTCGAGCCCTGGTCTGGGAAGATCCCACATGCCACGGAGCAACTAGGCCCGTGAGCCACAACTACTGAGCCTGTGCGTCTGGAGCCTGTGCCCCGCAACAAGAGAGGCCACGACAGTGAAAGGCCCGCGCACTGCGATGAAGAGGGGTCCCCGCTTGCCGCAACTAGAGAAAGCCCTCACACAGAAACGAAGACCCAACACAGCCAAAAATAAATAAATAAATTTATAGGAAAAAAAAAAACAACCTTCCTTTAAAAAAAAAAAAAGATTGCTTTGCCTATTCGGGGTCTTTTGTGTTTCCATACAAATTGTGAAATTTTTTGTTCTAGTTCTGTGAAAAATGCCATTGGTAGTTTGATAGGGATTGCATTGAATCTGTAGATTGCTTTGGGTAGTAGAGTCATTTTCACAATGTTGATTCTTCCAATCCAAGAACATGGTATATCTCTCCATCTATTTGTATCATCTTTAATGTCTTTCATCTGTGTCTTATAGTTTTCTGCATACAGGTCTTTTGTCTCCTTAGGTTTATTCCTAGGTATTTTATTCTTTTTGTTGCAGTGGTAAATGGGAGTGTTTCCTTAATTTCTCTTTCAGATTTTTCATCATTAGTGTATAGGAATGCAAGCGATTTCTGTGCATTAATTTTGTATCCTGCTACTTTAACAAATTCATTGATTAGCTCTAGTAGTTTTCTGGTAGCATTTTTAGGATTCTCTATGTATAGTATCATGTCATCTGCGAACAGTGACAGCTTTACTTCTTCTTTTCCAATTTGGATTCCTTTTATTTCTTTTTCTTCTCTGATTGCTGTGACTAAAACTTCCAAAACTATGCCAAATAATAGTGGTGAGAGTGGAAAACCTTGTCTTGTTCCTGATCTTAGTGGAAATGCTTTCAGTTTTTCACCATTGAGAACGATGTTGGCTGTGGGTTTGTCATATATGGCCTTTATTATGCTGAGGTAAGTTCCCTCTATGCCTACTTTCTGGAGGGTTTTTATCATAAATGGGCATAGACATATTCTTAACAGTCTTAAGGACTTGGAAACTACCTCTAGGAAGATTGAAACTTGAGTATTAATCCAATATGGAGAAGCAGTGATTCAACAGAGTCTTCCAACTAAAGGAATACACTGCCAAAAAGAGTATTAGCTGTGTCTCCTACAAGCTTGAGAGAATAGGTTACTTTTAACACATGTATCGTTTTTATGCTTAGTATTTCAGTGGAATATAATCTCTGGAAGTGGTTTACTGTCTTGTTAAATGCTAAATCTTCAGTGCCTTGACTAGTGCCCAGAACAGAAAAGGAAGTCAAAAATACCAATTTGTTGACCTCCTAAAAACTGGGCTCCATGAGCACTAGTCTGTAAAAGCTCTGGGAATAAGGAGTGGTGTGAATAAATATCATATATCTTACTTGGAGGTCTGGGCAATAAGCATGGTGGACAACTCTTCAATGAATAATTTCTGAAAAAGAAGACATAGTGTCTCGAGAGCACTCTTGTTTGATGTGATGAAATCAGTACTACATGCATCAGTATCTTGGGTGCCTGACATTTTACCCCATCTGTTATCTAGATAATCTGCCCTTCTTTGGACTCAATTTCCTCATCTGAAAAATGAGGGATTTGAGCTATAGAATCTCCAAAGTCCCTCCTTCCAGCTCTAACATTTTATGACAAAGCTCATCTAAAATAATTTATCTCACATCTTCAAAGGAATAAAACTGAGAAACACAGGGTGAATGTCATAACTTAGTAGGTGGACAATTAAAGTCAGAGACCAAAATTTTAATTAATAAGAATCCTTCATCTTTCACTAGTACATTTAATATTTTCAAAGCACTTTCACATCCATCATCCTATTTGATAGTCAAAGCCACCTTACGAAACTAATTTAATTCACTAAGAAATAGGTTCATGGCATGAGATCACAAAGAAAATTAGTTACAGAGATAAGATTATAATCCAGATATCCTGAATCCTAATTTTAGTTTTTTCTACATATATATGTAAAACGTTGTCCAGAAAAACGTTCACATTTCCTTTGAGAAGGTACTAGGGCATCCTAGCTGGGCCAAAACTGAAATTCGGATATAGCTATGGGCAGAGATAGGCAACTTCCTTTCTACCTGCACCTATTTGTGCCTATTTTGTTTGATTTGATTTAAACAGATGCTGATAAACCTTTTGGAAAAATAATTTGGACGAGTGTTAATATTGGATTTCAGGCATATATATGCACCTATAGATTATGAAGCAATGGGAGCAAATTACAATCAAGGGACACCTGAATCTCAAATACAAATTACCCTATAGGGAGAAAGGTCTGGTGTGGGTTGCATTTAGCAATATAAGCTAAGAGATTGAAGAGAGCTTATCTAGATTTTTAGAAAACACATTAGAGTTTAAGAATGTTGCTTTGAGACCCTCAAACAGCATAATACAGAGAGAAAATTGTTTTCCTTCTCACTTTGCAGCTCACTGCTGCTGTACTGTCACACTCAGCAAGGGTTGCGGGCACTGGTAGCTGGAGTGTTGTCAAGGATCTCGTATAGAACATCAACGTAGCAGATTTAAGCAACAGCATTTAAGCAGATCTCCAGCTGGCATTTAACCACAGCAGAGCTCCAGCATGGCAGAGGATAGCCATAGTATGGAAAGTGAACGACCTGAACTAATTAGTTAATGCATGTGAGATATTCCTCTGGGATTCTCAGAAATACTTTGGAGAATTGGAGTTCCTGCCTAAACAAGTGGAGAATTTTACTAACAAATGTCATGTGGGATTATAAAACAATGGATTTTTTTTTTTCTGGATTTTGGCCCTTGAGTCATGCTGCTCTAGCTTGCTTTCTGGTAAGAAGTTTGACTTCTTAAACTATCTGAAAAACACTAAGCTTATTCTCAGTGAGTAATCCATCTATTTCAATCAACTCCTGCATACCTTGGAACCATTTCCTCATTCAACCAACTAAAAGTACTTCCAGTTTTGGGAATTCCCTGGAGGTCCAGTGGTTAGGGCTCTGTGCTTCCACTGCAGGGGGCACAGGTTCCATCCCTGGTGGGAGAACTAAGATCACGCAAGCCACATGGTGCAGCCAAAAATTTTAAAAAATAAAAATGAAATAAAATAAACTATTTCCAGTTTTTCAGTAAAGGTCGTTAAATTTGCATATTTATCACAATTTCACTTGAAGTTGAAATGAGGCTTCATAAAGTTACTGGAAAATTCAAACCATAGTACATAAGCTGTTTTTTGTGTTTGCTGATCTTCTTTGCTAAATTTGTCTCCTTTGCTTTCTGAAAAATGAATTATATAAGAAAAGGTGTACAGGGGGCTTCCCTGGTGGCGCAGTGGTTGAGAGTCTGCCTGCCGATGCAGGGCACACGGGTTCGTGTCCCGGTCGGGGAGGATCCCACATGCCGCGGAGCGGCTGGGCCCGTGAGCCATGGCCGCTGAGCCTGCGCGTTTGGAGCCTGTGCTCCGCAGCAGGAGAGGCCACAACAGTGAGGGGCCCGCGTACCGCAAAAAAAAAAAAAAAGAAAAGGTGTACAAATCTTGTTAGTTTATTTCAGAAGGCCATCTAGAAGGCTCACATACTGTTCCTTATCAACATTACATTTTCTGAAAAGGTAATCATATTTGCTATGATATTATGGGTGGTTCGAATTATAATAGTGAGAAAAAGAGCTGCACTAACATTTGTTCCAACTAGTTGATGTCAATGCACAATGCAGTTTATTGCGAGAACTTCAGGATGTATTTCCTTTAGGTGGGCTCTAAACCTTTGTGTCTTCCAACCCTGCAATTTGCTCCATCAGAAGCACTGGGCACCTAATTCTTCTATGGTATTGGTGTTTCATCAAACCAAAATTTTAGAGCAGCAAAAATACATACCCTAGTATAGTCAGTTCCTAAAAAATTTACAAACATCACTTTTTACAATTTAACATAATCATAGATACAACAAATAGAAGGGTCTTATTTTCAGTAACTGTGTTTCATCAACCTAAATAAAAATTTTTATTGTTTTTAATGTACCAATTAATTATTTTTCAATGTTAACAGACAATTCATAGATACATCTTTGAATTGAATCATTACTCAATGGCAGTTCTTTTTAAATACCATATTTTGCTGTATCACAATTGAAATTGCAGACTCTACATCCATATACTCTCAACAAGTGTATGAGAACTACCAGATTTTTCAGTGATTTCTGCAACTTTATAAGACTCAATGATTCCATTGTTATTTGTGTGTTCTTTTTTTTCTTTACATTTTAAAATTGAGCTTTGAGATGTAGCACAGAAAAACTTATATTTTCAATGTATCATGTTTAACCAGAAGTTCACATATTAATTTTTTTATTGAGGTGGAATTGGTATATAGCATTATATAAGTTTCAGTTATACAACATTATGATGCCACATCTGTGCTCATTACAAAATGATCGTTACCAAATGTGTGTTCTTCTTAACTAGAAATTATCTGTTACATAACTCAAAATTCTCTTTCAAAATTTTGAAATATTCTAAACTCTTACCTGCTTTATTAAGATGTTTTCTTTTCAAGTGATCCAAAAGTCTTATTGGTTTCATAGCCTCAGTTGCAAAAGAACTATCACAATATATGACATAGAGACTGTCTTGAGTTGAATTGGCTTTCAATAGAACCATAGGCCGATATTCAGTAAGACATTGCTGACCATCTTTTCCTTTTAGCACTTGACATAATTAATGATGTGTTGAAGGACTTTTGTAGAATTAAATAATAAAATGTAAACTATTTTTACTTAATTCTCAAAGTCCAAGTCACACACATAGACACTGAGGATCAAAGATAGACAACATCCACAAGGTAGTCAATGCAACCCATAGGAACATGCAGTCTAGTCTCGCTATATGACTTTAAGATAGAAAATCCATCAAGAAAAAGCCTGCCAATCACAGCCATTGTTCACCATAGTTTTGTAGCACTCACCTTATATACCTTTTGTGTATTTCCATGAAGTCAATGTCAATGCTGTTCATGTCATGCTCATGAAAATTCAATAAGAGAAATGAAACATTAAAGAATAATAAAAAAAAAAGAATAATGATTTTGGTCAGGTAGAGCTGAGCTTTGGAGAACTACCAACCATTGCAATTGTCTAAGAGTTTTTTTCCATCCAATAATCAATTTTTACCCTCAAACTGCATGTAATAGAGGTATTTGTGGTGGGAAATGAGATCATTTGTAGTTCATGGGAAGTCTCAAAAGGAAAATCATAATGTATACCTCTGGTGTTCTGGCACAAGGCCATGCCTTCTGCTACAAAGAACTATAAACCATTCAAAAACTACTTGGTGGGCTATTTGGTCACAAAAGAGACAGAGCTTATGACCATGAGACATCAAGTAGCCATTAAGCTAGTGCTGCCCAGTGTGACTTACCTAGGGACCCACTTTACAGCAAAGGAGTGTAGCAGTGGAACATGGCCATGGGGTCCATTTGTCCTTTCTTGCTGTATCCCGCAGAGGCCATCAGCCAGATAGAGCGGTAAAACAGCCTCTTAAAGATGCATCTGAGGCTCCATCTTGGAGATGTTACCCTGTGAGGTTGCCACCATCTCCCAGGATGTTGTGTACATCCTAAATAACAAAGATTATATGGTACTCCTGTATTCCTAATAGGTAAGCTGCAAGTTTGGAAACCAAGGAATGGAATGGAACTGTCCCTTTATATCATCATCTCAGAGACCCATTTGAGAAATCTGTACGTCTCATCCCTGCGTTGGGCACCGTGGGCCTGGAGGCCCTGTTATTAGAGGACATAATGAGTCCCATTGCATTTTAAGCTTCAGCACTCACTTGGTCACTTCGGGCTCCATGTGCCAAAAGACTAGCAGGCAAGAAAAGGAATCACCATCCAGGCAAGTAAAGGAATCACCAACCTGGCAAGAGTAATTGACCCTAATCATCAGGAGGAGGCAGGGTTACTGCTCCACAGTAGGGGCAGGAAAGACGATGTTTGGCACGCAGGTGATCCACTGGAGCCTCTCTTGGTTTTCTCATGCCCTCTTGCTAAGAGTAAATGGACACCATCAGCTGCCACCACCTGAGGAGAGCAATGGTAACTACAGGCTCAGATTTCTCAGGCTGCCTGGGTCACAGAGGTGCTAAATGAGGGTGGATAGTGGAGAAGGATCATGAGTATCAGTTATGGCCCTAAGATCAAATGCAGCTTCGGGAGCTGTATTTCATCCCACTAACCTCTCTAAGTTGCTCAGAAAACATGAGGTTTTCCAACCAAACTCCTGAAGAAGCTACTCCGAGATGGAACAAACTTGTAAGAAACAAATGGACTGCTCTGTGTGATGGTGGGCTCTAATGGCTTCCATGGCTCCACCCAGATCGCCTCTTCAGGGCTGGCTCATCCAACCCACACTGCTGCGAATATCAACTGACAGCTTGCAGCTGTGTCTCTCCCAGGGCGTTGCCCTCAGCCACAGAGAACAGCCTTGCCATGTGCTGTATCCTTTCCTATGGAGTGGTCTGTAGCCAAAGCTTGGTTGATGTATAGGCACAAAGGCACATCCCAACTGCCTTAGTTTAAGACAACTCTGAAAGGCTATCTCAGCTCCAGGGCTCACTATTGGATTATCTAAAGTCTCAGTTGCACATGCATTGTGGACTGGCTTCTCCCTCTCCCCAGTTCTATTTTCCTCTCTTCTTTGTAGGTATATTTCCTTAAGAGGTCTCCCCAGTAAACCTCCTGCATGCAACTTTTGGTTTCAAAGTTTGTTTCCAGGAAACCCCATCTCATACAACTATCTGGGCATGCAACCAAAAGTTTCCCAACATATTAACCTTAGCAGTTATACCCAACTGCAACCAGGTGGTCAAAATTGTTGGGTTCAGAGAAACTAGAGGTGGTTGAACAAGAACTCACTCAACTTCCTGCATTCCCTTGACAAAATTACCTGCATCTATTCCCATCCTTATCTCTTTGTCTTTGGGAAGGGGTACCTCTCCTGCTGTGAGCAGCTAATTTCTGCTCTTGTGTTTGGATTTCATCACTTGTCCTTTCTTCAGGGATCTGGAACACCCTTTATCTCCTCTCTCACTTGTATTGGGTTGGCCAAAAACTTCGTTCAGGTTTTTCCATAGGATGTTACAGAAAAACCCGAATGAACTTCTTGGCCGACCCAATATCTTCACCCTCCACCCTGATTCTTTCTCCTCAGAGTACTGACTCTTTCCCCTCATGGTACAAACAAGGTCAAATGCCTCCCATCTCAAAAAAAGACTCTTGCCATTGCCCCCTCTACCTGGCACCTGACAATGCTTTCCCTTCACAGCCAAATTTTCTAAAAAAAGTAGTTTACAGTCATTGTCTCCCCTTTTTACTTCCTGATCACTGCTTATTCCCATTGTCTTCTACTCCCATCACTCTAAGAAACTGCCTTTCCCTAGGTTTTAAACTACTTAGTTCAATAAATGATTTAGAATTCTTATCTCACTTTACTGATCTGCAGAATTTGACTGTTAGTTACTTCCTCCTTGAAACACTTCCCTTGATTTCTAGAATACCACCCTTTGCTGGTTTGCCATCTGCCTCTTGAGTTGCAGCTTCTTTATTTAATTAATTTATTTCATTTTTATTCTGTTCTATTCTATTTTTCTTTGTTTCCTTCAGCCTCTTCTCATTTTTTCTCAATGCTTTTTAATGAAAAATATCAAATTGGAAAAAGTTGGAAGAATTGTTCAGTGAACACCCATATACCTATCCCTTTCTCACTTACCTTCTCACACTCACAGCCATTCCTGTCTCATATGTCCACTTTAGACCATTTCTGAGTTCAGACCTGTCTGGTCCAAATAGACATTTTTACCTCAATGGCCCAGAGGCATCTCAACCCCAACATGGTGAAATTCAACTCGTCATTCTAGATTCACCCTTTATTTTTCCTTTTTCCTTATCAATCAAGCCAAGTCCTGTTAATTCTATTTCTTTAATATCTCTTCACTCTGTCCAAGTTCCAGCTCTAGCCATTTCTTGTCTCAACTGCTCTTCCTGCAGCCAGGCTTGCTGTCTCCAATTTACTCTCCACATAGCTGCCAGTGCATTCTAAATGCAAGTGTGATCATCTCATTTCTTGTTTAACATCTTGCAGAAATTTCAGTTTAAGCTCTTAACGCTTTAGCAAGTCTTTCATTATCCTCGTTAGCCTCATCTTTCACTATCTTTCCTCTCAAACTTTATGAACTGGGCTATATAAAGCTACCTGAAGTTCTGGAGTGTGCCTCTGTCTTCATATCATGTTAACTTTTCTCACACTTTCCCTTACCTTTTCACCTACTTGTTTTCCTTCCAACTTCCAACTGTTTTCCAAGTTGTCCTTCAAAATTCAGTTAAGATAATACCTTCTTTGGGAAAACTTCCCCAACCTTCCTTTCCTACCATTCTATCACCCCCTTATGGGGCACCCTCTTACAGGGCACCTTCCCAGAGCACCTTGTGTATTTATTAGTTAATTAGATGATTCTTTCAATAAAGATTCGAAGGCCTACAATGTAGTGTTCACTGTGTTAGGCAATAGGAGTAAAACAGTGAATAAAATAGAGCTCCTGTGCTCAAAGAATTTAGCACAATTTGAGAATTTAGATCAGTAAAGGGACAATCATGATAAAGTGTGATTAGCTAATGAAAGAAGTATGCACAAGGCACTCTGCGGATACTTAGAAGGGACACAGTTGGACTTGGAGAATGAGGGGTGGCTGCTTAGAGGAAGATTCATCTAAGATATGAAGGAAGAATACGAATGAGGGAAAGGGAATGGGTGAAGGAGGGAGTGGCTGAGGAAGAGGAAGGAGAGAGGGAACGTGATTTCAGGGTGCTGGTTAGTGAGAGCCTGGATCATTCACTGTAGGGAGTGTCCCTAGGGCTTGGCCCAGTGCCTGACAGAGAGTAGGCAGCTCAATGAACATTTATTGCTTGAGTGAATGCATGCAGGCATGAATGAATGAATGAATGAACACATGGTGCTGAAAACAGAAGGGGCCAGATTAGAAGGACCTCATATGAAAAGGAATTTAGATTTTATTCTGAGGACACCCCATTGGGACTCCACAGAAGAAAGGGTTTAAGCAAGAGGTTGACATAATCAGATTTATACTGTAAAGATTAGTTTGGGTGAAATGAAATGGAAGGAGAGCAAAAGGCAAGTCTAGCAGCAGGAGGTCAGTTAGGAGGCTGTTGTGGTCATTGATGTTAGATGGTGGTGACCTGAAAGAAGGATGTGCAGTTGGGATGGACAAGAATGACTCTTTTGAGAGATGAAGCAGACAGAGATCAACAGACTTGGCGATTGATTGTCAGAATGAGGATGAGAAATCAATCAAGGATGATATCCAAATTGTTGGCTTGGGCAATAATTGGCAGCCATGAAGGCAGGAAAACAGAGGAGGATGAAGAGGTTCTGGGGATAGGGTTGGGCTGTGAGAGAAATGAAAACTTTCATTTTGAAGGTTTGAGGGAGTTGGAGGCATGCGTTGGTCCTGGGCCTGTTTACACACAGATCATTTTCCTTGCTCTTTCCCTGCTCTGTGGTGTGTCACCAGGAGCTGACTTGCTGGCTATGATCCCTGGGCTCTCATGTTAGCTGGTTTCTGGTTTGGTTTGGGCATGGGAGGCACTGGCAAGGGATTAGAGAACAAGAGGAGGGGAAAAGCCAAGATAGATATTGTTTCTCTTCCCTTCCAACCTCTGGCGTGTCTCTAGCTGTGGCTGCGTCTGCTCTGGAGATACTCAGAATGGGTTCTGTTTGTTTGTTTTTTTACATCTTTATTGGAGTATAATTGCTTTACAATGGTGTGTTAGTTTCTGCTTTATAACAAAGTGAATCAGTTGTATATATACATATGTTCCCATATCTCTTCCCTCTTGCATCTCCCTCCCTCCCACCCTCCCTATCCCACCCCTCTAGGTGCTCACAAAGCACCTAGCTGATCTCCCTGTGCTATGCGGCTGCTTCCCACTAGCTATCTATTTTATGTTTGGTAGTGTATATATGTCCATGCCACTGTTCTGTTTTTTTGAGGAAGATCCAAGTGGAGATATGCAAAAAACAGCTGAGTACATAGAAGAAAGATATGGGCCCACAGTCACCAACACACAGAAAACTGGAGTTTTTATCATAGCACTTACTTCCCTGGAGGGCAATTGTCTCCTTACCTGCCTGTGTCCTCCACCAGCCTGAGAGACCCTTAAGTGTAGAAAGCCCAGCTTTTTTTCTCCATATTCCCAGGGCCAGCTAAATGCCTGGTAAAGAATAGGCACTCAGTAATGTAGGTTTATTGAATGAAGAAATGAATGCATAATGCCTACACACTATTGTTGAGTGATATTAACTGGTGGATCCATTTTTACAGTAAAACTGAACCAATCAACCTGAGGAGTGCCCCAATCTGAATTAATAAGAAATCTGAATCATTGAATATTGTTAGCATAGGCAGTTTTATTGCCCTCAGGATTGTCACGATACAAATGAATGAACGGCAATAAGTTGCCCCAGTTGTTAAAGTCATTTATTGAGTAGATAAGAATAGTTAGAAATCACTGCAGTTGTGCATACAACTGTGTGTATAAAGCGTATTGCTAAATAAACTGAAGATAGTAGGTTTGTTTAAATGCATTAAACATTTCTCTGAATCCTCAAACCTTGGATACACAATTGGTTTCCCAGAAAATGATCTGCAGAGGTAACCTCAGCCAGGGTTCATATTACCAACTCTGAGCTGTAGCTGAATATATCGGAAGTTACAAACAGGGCATTACAAAGTGTAAATATTGATATGGCATTAGTGGTTTTGACAGTAAGAGCAAAGAAATGCTATTAAGATAGGACATTTCATAATTCAGTAAAATAAGAGCCAGTTACATTGATTTAAACCACATATTGTTCAATTTACCGGTTCTACGACTATATCTTCTTACACACACACACACACACACACACAGGGGAAATCAGTTGTTTGAGGCCTTTGAGAGTTTTTATTTCATTATTTTAGAACATGCGAATAAGGGTATCAGAGCAGCCACTTGAATGGCAAGACTAGTCAAATCAAGGAACACTAATGCTCAGAGTTTAGTAAAATTTTCAAGTAAAGAAAGGGAATTTTGGCAGCAGTACATAATTCAAAAAGACAGATGGTTTTCATAGTAGGAACGCTCCCATTTAAAGTTATTGATGCCTATATATGATAATTTCTTTTAAGAGCAAGGATTCTCTTATTCAGAGGAGAGTCAAGTCTGTCTTTGAGAGCTATGGTTCGTGGGCTTTGCTTCTGTCACCAGTGGGAGGGACCACGCTGGGCTCCAGGGGCTTTGCATGCTGCGCGATCTGTGGTTGGGAGGAAAGGAATGAGGCCAGTGACAGCTTCAGTTTGTCCCCTGTCTTCTGGTGGTGGAGAACCCATCAGAAATATTTCCCCCTGCTTTCTACAGCAAAAACAGAAGCAGCAGTGAGAAGCTAGAGAAAGTGAGTCCTTATCTCATACTTTGAGTATGAAACTTGTATTTTAGAATCATTTTAATTTTGTAGAAAAACAACAACATGGGTTTATCACAAAAAATAAAAATAAGAAAAAAAAAGATATTACGTCATGCCTAATTCACTATGTAGGGGCTATCTCTCCTTACAATTCAGAATAAATTCTTCTAAATCCATTGCCAGGCAAATTGCTACAGACTGTTTGTTTCCTTCAGAATTCATTTGTTGAAACCTAATCCCCAATGTGATGGTATTTGGAAGTGGGGCCTTTGGGTCATGAAGGTGGAGTCCTTAAGGATAGTTATGCTGTTATAAAAGAGGCTCCAGATTGCTCCCTTGCTCTTTCTCCCTTGTAAGGGCACAGCAGGAAGACAGCCATCTATGAACCAGGAGGCCATCTCTCACCAGACGCCGAATCTGCCGGCACCTTGATCTTGGATTTCCCAGCTTTCAGATTTGTGAGAAATAAATGTTGTTTATAAGCCACCCAGTCTGTGGTATTCTGTTATAGCAGCCTGAACAGAGTAAGACATGATTATGTATATTTAAGTGTCTTCATATTATACATACTGCTCTGCAGTCCACTTTTTCCATGCAAAAATATGTGAACAATGTTCCATGCCAGTATCTGGTTGCACTTTTGATGGTTGTATGGTATTCCATTTCATAAATTCACCATAATTTATTTAACCAATAGCCCCCCGAGAGATAGTTGGCTAACCTCCAATTTTTCACTATTGCATACCTAAGATGAGCCAGCAGCAACAGATTTTTAAGGTGAATCTTCAAGCACCTGTAATAAGATATTTTTGGGTAGATTGTGAGAAAGATGGAGTAGGAAGAAGAAGGGGCTCATGGGAGGGGGCAGGGAGGTGTTTATGAATTGATATTGTTCTTGATATGTAAGAGCCATCAGTTAACAGGCGTGGGGTAGAGGAGGATAGTGTGTGGGGGCAAGAAAGTAAAAGAGAGTGAAATGACAGGTATGGAGAGAGAGAGAGAAACACAGAGTCAGAAAACAGATTGAGAGATAGATAGATGGAAAAAGGGAAAGAAAGAATGCCACTAGAACAAGTAGAAAGGATCAAATAATTATCAAGGCTGCTAAAAAAGTTTTGTGATGATTAAGAAAAGGACAGTGGCATTTACACCATTCAGGTAATCATGTATTATTATTTTTTAACATCTTTATTGGAGTATAATTGCTCTACAATGGTGTGTTAGTTTCTGCTTTATAACAAAGTGAATCAGATATACATATACATATATACCCATATCTCCTCCCTCTTGCGTCTCCCTCCCACCCTCCCTATCCCACCCCTCTCGGTGGTCACAAAGCACTGAGCTGATCTCCCTGTGCTATGTGACTGCTTCCCACTAGCTATCTATTTTACATTTGGTAGTGTATATATGTCCATGCCACTCTCTCACTTCGTCCCAGCTTACCCTTCCCCCTCGTCCCATGTCCTCAAGTCCATTCTCTACGTCTGCATCTTTATTTCTGTCCTGCCCCTAGGTTCTTCAGAACCATTTATTTTTTTAGATTCCATACATATGTGTTAGCATACAGTATTTGTTTTTCCCTTTCTGACTTAATTCACTCTGTATGACAGACTCTAGGTCCATCCACCTCACTACAAATAACTCAATTTCGTTTCTTTTTATGGTTGAGTAATATTCCATTGTATATATGTGCCACATCTTCTTTATCCTTTCATCTGTTGATGGACACTTAGGTTGCTTCCATGTCCTGGCTATTGTAAATAGAGCTGCAATGAACACTGCGGTACATGACTCTTTTTGAATTATGGTTTTCTCAGGGTATATGCCCACTAGTGGGATTGCTGGATCGTATGGTAGTTCTAATTTTAGTTTTTTAAGGAACCTCCATACTGTTCTCCATAGCGGCTGTATCAATTTATGTTCCCACCAACAGTGCAAAAGGGTTCCCTTTTCTCCACACCCTCTCCAGCATTTACTGTTTGTAGATTTTTTGATGATGGCCATTCTGACCGGTGTGAGGTGACACCTCATTGTAGTTTTGATTTTCATTTCTCTAAAATCATGTATTATTGAATGAATGAAAAGGGGGCCAAATTGCTAAAAAATTGTGGGGAACTTTATGTGGTTATCAGAGTAGATACGCAGTAACCTTTTAAAAACTAAAAATAGTAGGAGATGCAAACTATTATATATAGAATGGATAACCAACAAGGTCCTACTGTATAGCACAAGAAACTATTTTGAATATCCTGTAATAAACCATAATGGAAAAGAATACAAAAAAGAATGTATATATATATGTATAACTGAATCACTTTGCAGTGCAACAGAAATTAACACAACGTTGTAAATCAACTATACTTCAATAAAAAAATTTTAAAACTCTGAAACAAAGATAAATAATAATTAAATATTCTCATTCTATTTCACTTAATTCACTAACCCACATGCACATGACAAGTTGAAGATTGTCATTAAAAAAAAAAGCTTTCTTTGACTCTTGCTTATTTCAACTGTGATACTTTTAATTATGTTTTCTCTTATGGTGATTAACTGGGGTTAAAATATTTTGCATCACTGCTTTGCCTCACAGCCCCAGAAAGAGTGAAAGAGGAAGGTTAGCTTCCCTTTTCTCCTACTGTGGTGCCTACTTCCTGTTTTAGAAAAAATAAAATAAGATGTGAACACTTTCTCTTGAAAATCTTTCTACAGTATGTTTTAGGGTAGGGTGGGGTGTGTATTTGTGGAGGCTGGAGGATGGCCTCTATTGTAAAACTTTCTACATACGTTTGTAGGGAAAATTGAAAAAGCACCTGTATAATGAACATCACTTGTATACATATTACAGTGCATTCAAAGTTTTAAAAAATCAACTTATATAAAGAGAACAATCCTGACATCTCATGGGAAGCTGTGAGACACAAATGAAATTATTTATGTGAAAGTGTTCTGCAAACTCTAAAAGTCTGTACAAGTACAAAATATTCTAAATTATTGGAGCTTTATTATATTCTGCCATCTGCAGAATCTTCTCAAAGACAGAAATTTCTGCTCCTTTCCCACACACAGGGGTTGGAATGAGGGAATAGATCCACAAATAGCGTTGCTCTTCATTTTCCCCCAGTATGATCATCTGCATGGACAGAAAAATTAAGAAAATGCCTTTTCCTTTGTCACATCTGTAAGGAGTGGTCAGGTTTATATTCTTTTAACTGGAAAAAAAAATCTACTCATGACTGGCTCATATTAATTACATCGTGTGTGGAACTCTGTCCTGTGTCACTGACACACCCTAAGCAAAGGGAAAGGGTGGTCATTGTTTCCCAATGCTCGTAAGGGCACTTTAATTAAAACATTGATGCTACTTGCCCCACAAGTATAGCATGACTCAGCAAGGTTAGTCACACCATCCCACCCCTGGAGTATCGGAACATGTCTAGTCACGTGACCTTGGAGCACAGGGGGCACCAAACCAGACTGATTTAGCAGAACTGCTCACTCAAGTCAGTCCTGTTACTGAGCGACCACGGAGTAGGGCGGAGCAAGGACAGCACAGACCACTGTGAATCCTCAGCACAACATTTCTCTATCAAGTTACTTTGTGTCTAGCTAAGTGTGTGCCAACCATCCCTACAGAGGGAGTGGAGGCAAACCTCCTCAAAGGTTCTGATCTGTAGCTTCCATTTGGAGAGAACTTTTGTTCTGTTCATATTTGTGGCTTTTCTTTGTTCCATTAGGGGTTGAGGCATTGCACACATGAATGAGCCCAAAGTATTTTAAGTGAAAAAAAGCTCCAAATCTCACCCTCAACCAGCTACATCCCACCTCATCATTTTTTCATAGTACCCACATGTGACTTAGTTCTTTCTGAGCACCCTCGTTTTCTGGAAGCATAAACACTGCATGTATAATTTGCTTGCCGTGTCATTCTGAAATCTTTAATGCATGTGATTCAGACATCCTGTTTGCTTTTTTGTTTGATTAATGCAATGCCAACTTAGTTACAGCAAAAAAATCTACTTCTTTATTCTCCTGGAAAAAAAGTTAAATACAATACACGTTTAAGGAGTTCTGGTGTTCCAGTCTAACACAGAGGCTGCTGCTGAAATACTTTAACACAATGTCAGGGAATTCCACAATTCTGTTTACTTTTTGGTTTTATTTTTATATGTTTTTTAAAAATATGGTGTATTGTTTAACTGCTACAGTACAAGTTAGAAAGACATTTTTAATGTCAACGATGCAGTTTCTTCACTCTGGAGTTTTAAAATTGGCCAGTTCTAAAAGTGAAGAAAACTAACATATGTGGTCAACTGTACTTTTTGTGGCTCAGCTGTGTGTTTCAGAGATGTTAGGGACTCCAATTAAAAACAAACAAACATATCTGCAACTGATCCAGCAATTCTGGTGTATAATTTTGTTTGCTGGTTTTGTGTAAGAGCTTCAAAATCAGCATGATATCAACTCACGCAGCGTCTAGTTTTGGATTTAGGAAGGATGCCACTTGGTAAATTTGGTTTTTGCTTTTGCTTCTTGGAGTTTTTGAATTCTGCTCACAAATGACAAATATCTGCTCCCTTGGGCTTTAGGTAACCATCAGACTCTACATTTATATTTCTGTCCTTTCTTTTCCAGTTAACTTGATGGATGTTTTGGAATGTCCTCTGCAAAAATTCACAATACCATGTAGCAGAGAGATTTGCTTCTTTCTACTAGCAGCTCATCCTGTGACATGTTTAGGCCTCAGAGTATAGCCACTATGGTAGATAATATCTGAAACTCCATTTCTGACCCCTTGGAAAATGTGGTCCTTGAGAAGCTGAGTTGAAACTCACACAGGCTTTCAAATGCTAGATGGTTTCAAATTCAACATCATTTCCTTTGAAATTGTTAGGAAATAATTTGAGTAACAAGTCTAATCATCACCATATCCTGATAACCCACCAGGCAGATAAATGACTTCCTGTAAGGTATGACATTTTATCTCCACCCACAGCAGCTTGCTATATTACCCAGTTGATTTCTAAGTAAATTGTATCTCTGAAAATAGTTATAAGGAATCCAATGTAAAATATACTCACAAATATTTACCAAAGTACAAAGGTATATAGTATTTAAAAATAAGTAAACACAGTCTTTTCACCCTCTAAATGTGTCAATTACTGAAATTTTCTATGGCATCTTGATCCTAAAAGGAGCCCCAGAAAGTAATCTAATCCATTCCCAGACATCTGGACAGACTAGCTAGCATTATCTTAGTCTTTCACAAATGTGGCCAAGGCTCCTTGTAGCCCTTAACAGTTTTGCTTTATATGTGGCTTGTTTTTTTTCTCTCTCAGTTGAATATACCTGCTTCAGAGTATTGAGTCAATGTCTGGTCCCATCTAAAGGAGTAGAAAAGAGAAAAATTTGCCAGGAAAAACTTAATGGGAGCAATCACTATATTTTAATTTGGAAGTTGTTCTCAGACCACACAGTATACAAGTAGACAATGACATGCACATTATTATGAAATGATACGTGTGGCCCTAAAAATACTTTCTAATGGCTCCAGCCTGGCTGTTGCTCCCTTTCCACTTGCTCAGAATGGGGCTTTTACAACTCCCTTCTGACAGCTATGCATTGATTCCAGTTGAGGAGTAAACTGACCTTCGATCCATGTCACAATGACCCAGCTGGTGTGTGTGTTTTAGAAATGGAAATATATAGCAAAAATTTGTTCCTTCTCTGGTCCAATGAGTTGGGCAGTATTATGGCTACAACACAACTGTGTGTGCTTCTTATCTTGTATAGTTTTTTTTTTGTCTGCTTGAGTTCTTTCATGGCTTTTCAATGTCCAAATGTAATTTAGTACTTCCCAACAATTATACTTTTGTAAAAAGCATATCTTTTGTACTTGTTATTTTCTGTAATTTCATTGCTTGGTCATTCAGAAACTCTTTTAGCCAGTTATCTTATTTAGGATATACAATTTATTCACTCTGGTAATATTTATTGTTATTATCATAAAAAGCACTGCATTTTTACCCTAAGGGGAATATATCTAATCTATTTCTCTCATTTCAGGGTTAAAAAACTGAGCCCAGAGAAACCAAGTGAGCTCTTCAAGGTCAATAGACACTGGGATAGTTGACTGAGCTGAGACTAGCACGTAGAGCCTTCTGTTTTCTAGCCCAGGACTTTTTTCAGGGTGAGGGGAGGAGTCTTTTTTATCACTATATGTGTTTTGTCACAGGGATTTCAAAAATCCTACAGATAATTTAAATGAGTGACGAGTTTCTCCTCTGATTATTTAGATTATATCAATAGTTCTTTAATGATTTAAAATGTGGTGCAAGTGGGGCTTTCTTCTCTGTGAAAGTGGGTACATCATTTCCCAACTCTTGTCTTCCAGAGTCACTAAAAAATGGAGCAAAATATTTACACTTAGATGGATATGGTGTTGTACCATTTAACTCACTGGTGATCAGCCTGGACCTCTACGTGGAACAGGTCAGTTCACGTTTTATTTTCTCCTTCCAGAGAGTGCCAAGAATACAAAGCGACCCCCACCCATCTCCTTGCTTAAATCTCACTGGAAAGAAATTCAGAAAAAAACATTCAAATATACAGTACTGAGGCATTCAAACTGCATCATTAAGTAGGTAGAACACAGCCTTCTAAACCATAGTTCCCCCAAAGTATCTTTTTGTTTGTGAAAGTACTTCATTTAAGAAAAACTTCCATCTAAATTAGTATCAGGACTTCCCTGATGACACAGTGGTTAAGAATCCGCCTGTCAATGCAGGGGACACTGGTTTGAGCCCTGGTCCGGGAAGATCCCACATGCCGCGGAACAACTAAGCCCTTGCGCCACAATTACTGAGCTTTCACTCTGGAGCCCGCGAGCCACAACTACTGAGCCTGCATGCCACAACTACTGAAGCCTGCATGCCTAGCACCCGCCCACCACAACGAACAGTAGCCCCCGCTCGCCGCAACTAGAGAAACCCCGTGTGCCGCAACAAAGACCCAACACAGCCAAAAATAAATAATAAATAAATAAATAAATATTTAAAAATTAGTATCAATCTAAAAATAAACTAGCACATAAATCCAGAAACAACTAGGGAGAACAGTCAATAAAATCATCTAGGTAATATATATGGGAAATCACTTTCAGAACTCTCTGCCCAATTTTTGGACTAGCCATGATACCTTGATATTTCTTCCAAAGAGAATATTTGAATTAAAGTTCTCAAAAAGTGCTATTTTTACTCAGGGGTGAGTGTATCACTGACTAGAGCATCTGGATTAATTTATACCTACATTCACTACATCGTAATCGTCTTAGCAGAAGCAGAGTTCAATGGATTTGGATCCATCTTTAGGGAGTTCAGGTGCAGGTGGGATGGACTAGAACCGTGATTCCCAAACTTTAGTCATTTGCCAGTCACATTTACGATTTTTGCCATTTCTGACTACATACCCCTTATCCATATCTTATGTCATATATTTTCTTGAAGTTGAGTTAATTGAAAACTTAAATATGTTTATTTAAAAAGACAATTTTATCACTCTTATAAACGGGGAACCAGGGCACTTGCCATAATAGATAATAAATGTAAAAGTAAATAAAATACAAACCAACACTACTATTCTATTTTAGTTAAATATTGTCACAGCAGAAGGCTGTGATCCCTTAATCTGTCATCTTTTTGTTAAAAGTTAGAGTAACAAATTTTGCATGAGAGGAGTGTTGAGTACGAACTTACATCAAACTGAGACCTTTTCCTTGCAGTAATCAGAAAGATTGAAAGAAACTTGGGAAAGGGAAAAACCTGCTTCTGCAACATCATCTCCCCCAAGATTAACCCACGCTGTGATTCTGGGGGCCTCTGAGCTGTTCTGCCAATGCACAGAGTCCACATCTGCTTCAGCACCTTCACACTTGCTAGTCCCTTCCGCTGGGTGGATTTCCCCCCAGAATCTTACAGAGCTCTCTCTCTCTTTCTCTCTCACTGGCTTCTACTCAAATCCGCTTTATCAGAGAGGTCTCCCTTGACTGACTCCAGTCAGTAAAATACAGGCATATCTCATTTTATTGCACTTTGCTTTATTGGGCATCATAGATATTGCCTTTTTTATTTTCTTTTCTAAAAGTTAATTAATTTTATTTTTTGCTGAGTTGGGTTTCCGTTGCTGCGTGTGGGCTTTCTCTGGTTGCAGTGAGCGGGGGCTACTCTTCATTGCAGTGCGCGGGCTTCCCATTGTGGTGGCTTCTCTTGCTGTGGAGCACGGGCTCTAGGTGTGCGGGCTTCAGTAGTTGCAGCACGTGAGCTCAGTAGTTGTGGCTCGTGGGCTCTAGAGTGCAGGCTCAGTAGTTGTGGTGCATGGGCTTAGTTGCTCCATGGCCTGTGGGATCTTCCCGGACCAGGGCTCAAACCCATGTTCCCTGCACTGGCAGGTGGATTCTTAACCACTGCGCCATGAGGGAAGTCCCTTGCCTTTTTTATTTTCTTACAAACTGAAGGTTTGTGGCAGCCCTGCATCAAGAAGTCTCTCGGCACCATTTTTCTAACAGCATTTGCTCACTTAGTGTCTCTGTGTCACGTTTTGTTAATTCTCAAAATATTCCAAACTTTTTCATTATTATTATATTTGTTATGGTGATCTGTGACCAATAATCTTTGATGTCACTATTGTAATTGTTTTGGGGCACCATAAACTGTGCCCATACAAGATGGTGAACTTAATTGTTGAAATGACAACAAAGGATTTAGAATATTACATAAACTTAGTTGATAAAGCAGAGGCAGGGTTTGAGAGGATTGATTCCAATTTTAATAGAAGTTCTACTGTGGGTAAAATGCTCTCAAATAGCACTGCACGCTACAGAGCAATCATTTGTGAAGGGAAGAGTCAATTGACGGGGCAAACTCATTGCAGTCTGTCTTATTTTAAGAAGTTGTCACGGCCACTCCAGCCTTCAGCAACCACCACCCTGATCAGTCAGCATCTGTCAACATGGAGGTAAGATCCTCCACCAGCAGAAAGATTAGGACTTGCAGAAGGCTCAGATGATGGTTAGCAATTTTTTTAGCAACAAAGTATTTTTTAGTTAAGGCATATACATTTTTTTTTAGCTATAATGTTATTGCAAACTTAATAGACTACAGTACAGTATAAACATAACTTTTATATACACTGGGAAACCAAAAAATTCTTGTGACTTTCTTAATTAAGATATTCACTTTATTGCAGTGGTCTGGAACTGAACCTGCAATATCTCCGAGGCATGCTTGTAGCTCCCCTTCCATCCATCCATCCATCCATCCATTCATTCCGTCAATCAGTCATTCAGTTGGTCTGGGTTAACGTCCACTGCAGTCTAACTGTCTTGCTTCCTTCCTTATCTGACTCTATTCCTCTCTGAATGGCTGGGTTCTCTTTGATATACAACCAACCCCGAAAATGTAATTTATTCTCATGTTATTTGCTAAATAATATTGTTTGGTGTGCATGGTAGGATTGATTTTTGTAAAAAAAGAGATGTGCAGATGCAAAAAATACAGAATCTGCGGAACATATTAACCAGTTAACATGCAGATTATGGAAGTCATGGTGATTTTCAATTCCTTTGTTATACTTTAATTTGCTGACTGATTTTATTTCCAGTAAATCCAGTCAGTGATTACAAAACTCTGTTTTTGTAATCACACAAAACAATAGTGCTAGTTCCATGTGGAAAAATGAGTGGTGTTTAACATAAACCCTCAGCACGTTAAAGTAGGGAGCCAGTAACAGTGAGGGTGCCAAATCAAGCCTTGTTTAGGTGAGTAAATTTAGTGAGATAAATTCTAGTCTACAGAGCTACAGTTTTTTTTTTAATTGGAGTATAATTGTTTTACAATGGTGTGTTAGTTTCTGCTTTATAACAAAGTGAATCAGTTATACATATACATATGTTCCCATATCTCTTCCCTCTTGCGTCTCCCTCCCTCCCACCCTCCGTATCCCACCCCTCCAGGCGGTCAAAAAGCACGGAGCTGATCTCCCTGTGCTATGCAGCTGCTTCCCACTAGCTATCTATTTTACGTTTGGTAGTGTATATATGTCCATGCCGCTCTCTCGCTTTGTCACAGCTCACCCTTCTCCCTCCCCATATCCTCAAGTCCATTCTCTAGTAGGTCTGTGTCTTTATTCCTGTCTTACCCCTAGGTTCTTAATAACATTTTTTTTCTTAAATTCCATATATATGTGTTAGCATATGGTATTTGTCTTTCTCTTTCTGACTTACTTCACTCTGTATGACAGACTCTAGGTCTATCCACCTCATTACAAATAGCTCAATTTCGTTTCTTTTTATGACTGAGTAATATTCCATTGTATATATGTGCCACATCTTCTTTATGCATTCATCTGTTGATGGACACTTAGGTTGCTTCCATCTCCGGGTTATTGTAACTAGAGCTGGAATGAACATTTTGGTACATGACTCTTTTTGAATTATGGATTTCTCAGGGTATATGCCCACTAGTGGGATTGCTGGGTCATATGGCAGTTCTACTTGTAGTTTTTTAAGGAACCTCTGTACTGTTCTCCACAGCGGCTGTATCAATTTACATTCCCACCAACAGTGCAAGAGGGTTCCCTTTTCTCCACACCCTCTCCAGCATTTATTGTTTCTAGATTTTTTGATGATGGTCATTCTGACTGGTGTGAGATGATATCTCATTGTAGTTTTGATTTGCATTTCTCTAATGATTAATGATGTTGAGCATTCTTTCATGTGTTTGTTGGCAGTCTACATATCTTCTTTGGAGAAATGTCTATTTAGGTCTTCTGTCCATTTTTGGATTGGGGTTTTTGGTTTTTTGTTATTGAGCTGCATGAGTTGCTTGTAAATTTTGGAGATTAATTCTTTGTCAGTTGCTTCATTTGCAAATATTTTCTCCCATTCTGAGGGTTGTCTTTTGGTCTTGTTTATGGTTTCCTTTGCTGTGCAAAAGCTTTGAAGTTTCATTAGGTCCCATTTGTTTATTTTTGTTTTTATTTCCATTTCTCTAGGAGGTGGGTCACAAAGGATCTTGCTGTGATTTATGTCATAGAGTGTTCTGCCTATGTTTTCCTCTAAGAGTTTGATAGTTTCTGGCCTTACATTTAGGTCTTTAATCCATTTTGAGCTTATTTTTGTGTATGGTGTTAGGGAGTGATCTAATCTCACACTTTTAAATGTACCTGTCCAGTTTTCCCAGCACCACTTATTGAAGAGGCTGTCCTTTCTCCATTGTACATTCCTGCTTCCTTTATCAAAGATAAGGTGACCATATGTGCGTGGGTTTATCTCTGGGCTTTCTATCCTGTTCCATTGATCTATCTTTCTGTTTTTGTGCCAGTACCATACTGTCTTGATTACTGTAGCTTTGTAGTACAGTCTGAAGTCAGGGAGCCTGATTCCTCCAGCTCCATTTTTCATTCTCAAGACTGCTTTGGCTATTCGGGCTCTTTTGTGTTTCCATACAAATTGTGAAATTTTTTGTTCTAGTTCTGTGAAAAATGCCATTGGTAATTTGATAGGGATTGCATTGAATCTGTAGATTGCTTTGGGTAGTAGAGTCATTTTCACAATGTTGATTCTTCCAATCCAATAACATGGTATATCTCTCCAACTATTTGTATCATCTTTAATGTCTTTCATCAGTGTCTTATAATTTTCTGCATACAGGTCTTTTGTCTCCTTAGGTAGGTTTATTCCTAGATATTTTATTCTTTTTGTTGCAATGGTAAATGGGAGTGTTTTCTTGATTTCACTTTCAGATTTTTCATCATTAGTATATAGGAATGGCAGAGATTTCTGTGCATTAATTTTTTATCCTGCTACTTTAACAAATTCATTGATTAGCTCTAGTAGTTTTCTGGTAGCATCTTTAGGATTCTCTATGTATAGTATCATGTCATCTGCGAACAGTGACAGCTTTACTTCTTCTTTTCCGATTTGGATTCCTTTTATTTCCTTTTCTTCTCTGATTGCTGTGGCTAAAACTTCCAAAACTATGTTTAATAAGAGTGGTGAGAGTGGGCAACCTTGTCTTGTTCCTGATCTTAGTGGAAATGCTTTCAGTTTTTCACCATTGAGGACGATGTTGGCTGTGGGTCTGTCATATATGGCCTTTATTATGTTGAGGAAAGTTCCCTCTATGCCTACTTTCTGCAGGGTTTTTATCATAAATGGGTGTTGAATTTTGTCAAAAGCTTTCTCTGCATGTATTGAGATGATCATATGGTTTTTCTCCTTCAATTTGTTAATATGGTGTATCACGTTGATTGATTTGCGTATATTGAAGAATCCTTGCATTCCTGGAATAAACCCCACTTGATCATGGTGTATGATCCGTTTAATGTGCTGTTGGATTCTGTTTGCTAGTATTTTGTTGAGGATCTTTGCATCTATGTTCATCAGTGATATTGGCCTGTATGTAGTTTTCTTTCTTTGTGACATCCTTGTGTGGTTTTGGTATCAGGGTGATGGTAGCCTCCTAGAATGAGTTTGGGAGTGTTCCTCCCTCTGCTATATTTTGGAAGAGTTTGAGAAGGATAGGTGTTAGCTATTCTCTAAATGTTTGATAGAATTCGCCTGTGAAGCCATCTGGGCTTTTGTTTGTTGGAAGATTTTTAATCAGTTTCAATGTCAGTGCTTGTGATTGGTCTGTTCATATTTTCTATTTCTTCCTGATTCAGTCTTGGCAGGTTGTGCATTTCTAAGAATTTGTCCATTTCTTCCAGGTTGTCCAGTTTATTGGCATAGAGTTGCTTGTAGTAATGTCTCATGATCTTTTGTATTTCTGCAGTGTCAGTTGTTACTTCTCCTTTTTCATTTCTAATTCTATTGATTTGAGTCTTCTCCCTTTTTTTCTTGATGAGTCTGGCTAATGGTTTATCAATTTTGTTTATCTTCTCAAAGAACCAGCTTTCAGTTTTATTGATCTTTGCTATTGTTTCCTTCATTTCTTTTTCATTTCTTTCTGATCTGATTTTTATGATTTCTTTCCTTCTGCTAGCTTTGGGGTTTATTTGTTCTTCTTTCTCTAATTGCTTTAGGTGCAAGGTTAGGGTGTTTATTCGAGATGTTTCCTGTTTCTTAATGTAGGATTGTATTGCTATAAACTTCCCTCTTAGAACTGCTTTTGCTGCATCCCATAAATTTTGGGTCATCGTGTCTCCATTGTCCTTTGTTTCTAGGTATTTTTTTACTTCCTTTTTGATTTCTTCAGTGATCACTTCGTTATTAAGTAGTGTATTGTTTAGCCTCCACGTGTTTGTATTTTTTACAGGTCTTTTCCTGTAATTGATATCTAGTCTCATAACATTGTGGTTGGAAAAGATACTTGATACAATTTTAATTTTCTTAAATTTACCAAGGCTTGATTTGTGACCCAAGATATTATCTATCCTGAAGAATGTTCCATGAGCACTTGAGAAAAATGTGTATTCTGTTGTTTTTGGATGGAATGTCCTATAAATATCAATTAAGTCCATCTTGTTTAATATATCATTTAAAGCTTGTGTTTCCTTATTTATTTTCATTTTGGATGATCTGTCCATTGGTGAAAGTGGGGTGTTAAAATCCCCTACTGTGAATGTGCTACTGTCGATTTCCCCTTTTATGGCTCTTAGTATTTGCCTTATATATTGAGGTGCTCCTATGTTGGGTGCATAAATATTTACAATTGTTATATCTTCTTCTTGGATCGATCCCTTGATCATTATGTAGTGTCCTTCTTTGTCTCTTCTAACAGTGTTTATTTTAAAGTCTATTTTGTCTGATATGAGAATTGCTACTCCAGCTTTCTTTTGGTTTCCATTTGCATGAAATATCTTTTTACATCCCCTTACTTTAAGTCTGTATGTGTCTCTAGGTCTGAAGTGGGTCTTGTAGACAGCAAATATATGGGTCTTGTTTTTGTATCCATTTAGCCAATCTGTGTCTTTTGGTGGGAGCATTTAGTCCATTTACATTTAAGGTAATTATCAATATGTATGTTCCTATTCCCATTTTCTTAATTGTTTTGGGTCCGTTATTGTAGGTCTTTTCCTTCTCTTGTGTTTCTTGCCTAGAGAAGTTCCTTTAGCAGTTGTTGTAAAGCTGGTTTGGTGGTGCTGAACTCTCTCAGCTTTTGCTTGTCTGTAAAGGTTTTAATTTCTCTATGAAATCTGAATGAGATCCTTGCTGGGTAGAGTAATCTTGGTTGTAGGGTTTTCTCCTTCATCAATTTGAATATGTCCTGCCAGTCCCTTCTGGCTTGCAGAGTTTCTGCTGAAAGATCAGCTCTTAACCTTATGGGGATTCCCTTGTGTGTTATTTGTTGTTTTTTCCTTGCTGCTTTTAATATGTTTTCTTTGTATTTAATTTTTGAGTTTAATAATTAATTAATTAAGTTTAATTAATATGTGTCTTGGCGTATTTCTCCTTGGATTTATCCTGTATGGGACTCTCTGTGCTTCCTGGACTTGACTATTTCCTTTCCCATATTAGGCAAGTTTTCAACTATAATCTCTTCAAATATTTTCTCAGTCCCTTTCTTTTTCTCTTCTTCTTCTGGAACCCCTATAATTCGAATGTTGGTGCGTTTACTGTTGTCCCAGAGGTCTCTGAGACTGTCCTCAGTTCTTTTCATTCTTTTGTCTTTATTCTGCCCTGTAGTAGTTATTTCCACTATTTTATCTTCCAGGTCACTTATCCGTTCTTCTGCCTCTGTTATTCTGCTATTGATCCCATCTAGAGTACTTTTAATTTCATTTATTGTGTTGTTCATCATTGTTTGTTTCATCTTTAGTTCTTCTAGGTCCTTGCTAAATGTTTCTTGCATTTTGTCTATTCTATTTCCTAGATTTTGTATCATCTTTACTATCATTATTCTGAATTCTTTTTCAGGTAGACTGGCTATTTCCTCTTCATTTGTTAGGTCTGGTGGGTTTTCATCTTGCTCCTTCATCTGCTGTGTGTTTTTCTGTCTTCTCATTTTGCTTATCTTACTGTGTTTGGGGTCTCCTTTTTGCAGGCTGCAGGTTCGTAGTTCCCGTTGTTTTTGGTGTCTGTCTCCAGTGGCTAAGCTTGGTTCAGTGGCTTCCTGGCTTCCTGGTGGAGGGGACTAGTGCCTGTGTTCTGGTGGATGAGGCTGGATCTTGTCTTTCTGGTGGGCAGGTCCACGTCTGGTGGTGTGTTTTGGGGTGTCTGTGGACTTATTATGATTTTAGGCAGCCTCTCTGCTAATGGGTGGAGTTGTGTTCCTGTCTTGCTAGTTGTTTGGCATTGGATGTCCAGCACTGTAGCTTGCTGGTCGTTGAGTGAAGCTGGGTGCTGGTGTTGAGATGGAGATCTCTGGGAGATTTTCACCATTTGATATTATGTGGAGCTGGGAGGTCTCTTGTGGCCAGTGTCCTGAAGTTGGCTCTCCCACCTCAGAAGCACAGCACTGACTCCTGGCTATAGTACCAAGAGCCTTTCATCCACACGGCTCAGAATAAGGGGGAAAAAAATAGAAAGAAAGAATTAGTAGAAGTAGAAAGAAAGAAAGAAAGGAGGGAGGGAGGGAGGAAGGAAGGAAGGAGGGAAGGAAGGAAAAAAAGAATAAAAAAAAGAAGATAAAGTAAAATAAAATAAGATAAAATATAATAAAATTATTAAAATAAAAAAATAATTATTAACCAAAAAAAATTAAAAAACAAAACAAACAAAAAATGGACGGATAGAACCCTAGGACAAATGGTGGAAGCAAAGCTATACACACAAAATCTCACACAGAAGCACACACATACACACTCACAAAAAGAGGAAAAGGGGAAAAAAATCATAAATCTTGCTGTCAAAGTCCACCTCCTTAATTTGGGATGATTCGTTGTCTATTCAGGTATGTCACAGATGCAGGGTACATCAAGTTGATTGTGGAGCTTTAATCCGTTGCTCCTGAGGCAGCTGGGAGAGATTTCCCTTTCTCTTCTTTGTTCTCACAGCTCCCAGGGGCTCAGCTTTGGATTCGGGCCCGCCTCTGCGTGTAGGTCGCCGGAGGGCGTCTGTGTTTCGCTCAGACAGGACGGGGTTAAAGGAGCAGCTGATTAGGGGGCTCTGGCTCACTCAGGCCAGGGGGAGAGAGGGGCACGAAGTGCGGGGCGGGCCTGCGGCGGCGGAGGCCAGCGTGACGTTGCACCAGCCTGAGGCGCGCCGTGCGTTCTTCCGGGGGAGTTGTCCCTGGATCCCGGGACCCTGGCAGTGGCGGGCCGCACAGGCTCCCCGGAAGGGGGGTGTGGAGAGTGACCTGTGCTCGCACACAGGCCCCCTGGTGGCGGCAGCAGCAGCTCTAGCGTCCCATGCCCGTCTCTGTTGTCCGCGCCTTCAGCCGCGGCTCGCGCCCGTCTCTGGAGCTCCTTTAAGCAGCGCTGTTAATCCCCTCTCCTCGCACACCAGGAAACAAAGAGGGAAGAAAAAGTCTCCTGCCTCTTCGGCAGCTCCAGACTTTTCCCCGCACTCCCTCCCAGCTAGCCGTGGCGCACAAACCCCCTGCAGGCTGTGTTCACGCTGCCAACCCCAGTCCTCTGCCGGCGCTCCGACCGAAGCCCGAGCCTCAACTTCCAGCCCCGCCCGCCCCGGCGGGTGAGCAGACAAGCCTCTCGGGCTGGTGAGTGCCGGTCGGCCCTGATGCTGTGTGCGGGAATCTCTCCGCTTTGCCCTCCGCACCCCTGTTGCTGTTGTCTCCTCCTCAGCTCCGAAGCTTTCCCCCTCCGCCACCCGCAGTCTCCGCCCGCGAAGGGGTTTCCTAGTGTGTGGAACTCCCTCCCACTGGTGCAGGTCCTGTCCCTATCCTTTTGTCTCTGTTTATTCTTTTTTCTTTTGCCCTACCTGGGTACGTGGGGACTTTCTTGCCTTTTGGGAGGTCTGAGGTCTTCTGCCAGCGTTCAGTAGGTGTTCTGTAGGAGTTGTTCCACGTGTAGATGTATTTCTGGTGTATCTGGGGGGAGGAAGGTGATCGCGTCTTGACTCTTCCGCCATCTTCCCAGAGCTACAGTTTTAATCCTTAACTCCAGGAAGTCATTTCATAAATGGTTTCCTTTGGTCATATAAAGCGACTGTGGGTCACGTGGGTGATGTTAGAAAAACAAGTCAGGGCTTCTGTCCCACTAATGGTGGATGAGATACCTTTCTCTCCCAGGAAGAAAGACCGTATTCTATAATGCCAATAAACTTATCAAGCCCTCAGGAATTAACACTTTCCCCACCCGCCAATTCTGCTTAGAGCGTTATAGGGCAGGCTAACGCTCCAAACAAAATTAAGATCTGTTAAATTAATAATTCCATTTTCCCATTAAGAATTTATTTTGCACTTACTAAATTGAACTATAGCCTTGTGTTTATTTTTAAAGCAAGAAAATATTAGTGAAGCAAGTTTGTCTTCCTCATTTATTGTATTTTGGAGCAAGGTTTATTTATACTCAGTGAAATGATTGCTCTTCTGGTAATTTCTCCTTTTCGCAGCAAAGAAACCTTAATCTTCTTCCTGAAAATGATTCTATTTGCTGAAATGCAGCAAATCCTACATTGAAAATTGTTCCGGATCTCAAGTTATGTAACCTGAACAGATGGCAGTCGCATGGCTTTGCCATGTCAGGCTGCAATCCTAGGACGTGCTGAAGAACCTCCTGGAGCCTCCCCGTGGACAAGCAGGAAGATCCCGTGAGCAAACAGACACACGTGACCGTGGGATCAGGTTAAGAACTGCGCTCTGGCTCAGCGTCCCGTGTTCATGACTCAGAAGCAAATTCCTCAAGATCCTGAAAGAGGTACCAATAGTCCTAGAGAAACTAGTGGTAAATTTGGTTGAATCATAAAAATAAACAAATCTCTCCTGTGGGAGAAAACAGTCTCTCAGGGAATGCTATACCAGAAGAGTGATTTAGTTTATGGTTAAGAGTTGCAGTGTCATAGGCAGTTGGGCATTGAATGGATGCATTCTAGTTGTGCCTTGGGCCTTGGAGCACAAAGGAACAAAACAGATAAAAATGCCTGACTTCACAGAGCTTGTAATTTAGTGGGGGAGAAGGACAATCAGTCAATCCATAAACAAATGGACAAACAAACATACAATATGAGGGTGATAAGGGCCAGGGAGGAAGAAAAATCATGCAGAGAAGAGGGATAAGAAGAGATGTGTATGGAGTTTTAGACAGGACGGCACAGAAGTCCTCTTTTTAAAAAGATGACATTGGAGTAAAGAACTGAAGAAAATAAAAATGCATATCATGTATACATTGGGGCAAGAGCATTCTAGAGAGAGGAAATGCTAGTGCAAATGCCCAGAGTCAGGGAAATAGCTGACTGACTAAAGAACTACAAAAAATCCAGGCTGGCTGAAGGAGAGTACACCAGGGGAGGGGTGTGTGTGAGAGCGAATGTGAGGTCAGATTATACAGAGTTGTGTAGATCATACTTTGGAATTTGTCTTTTATTCTGAGTGAGGTGGAAATCATTAGGAGGGTTTGGAGCTGACAAAGGACATGATTTGAATTATTATTTATCAGGACCCTTTGTGTAGGAAATCAACTGTAGGGCAGTAAGTGCAGAGGCAAGGGGTGGGGCAAAAGGGAAGAATTTAGGGGGCTATTGAGAGAGAATGAAGTAAGAAATAATGATGATATGAACCAGGATGGCAGCAGCGGAAGTGATAAGAAGTGGGCAAATTCTGGCTGTATTTTTAAGGTAAAACTAACAGTTCTGATTTAAGGATTAGGTGTGTTGTGTAAGAAAAAGAGAAGAGTCTAGGATCATTCCAGGATTTGGGGGCTGTGGAATCGGAAGGATGGAGTAGAGCCGAGAAGCTTATTGAAAAGGAGAAGAATGTGGGCAGAGCCGATTTGGGGGATATCAGGAGTTCAGTTCAAGACACCTATTAGACATCCAAATGGAGATGTTGAGTAAGCAGTGGGATATACGAGTGGGGTGTGCCAAGGAGAGATTTGGGTGAAAGATATATAAATTTGGGAGTCATAAAGATGTACATAGTATTTAAAGCTATGTGGCTTGATGAGTTTACCTTGAGAGTGAGAGTGAGTATAGAACCAGGTGAATATGGAGAGTAATCTTTTGTATGGAATGCTGCTGATTAGTAACATGAGGCAAGTTGGCAATGGATTTAGCCATTTACAAGTCATCATTAATCTTCATAAGAGGAGCTCTAGAGAGTCTAGGGCAAAAGCCTTGTTGCAGCGGGTCCAAGAGAGGATGGAGACTTGAAGAAAGACAAGTCTTTCAAAAACATTTGCTTTTGTAAATAGAGCTGCAGTGATAGCCAGGAGATGGAAGCAATCTAAGTGTCCATCAACAGATGAATGGATAAAGAAGATGTGGCACATATATACAATGGAATATTACTCAGCCATAAAAAGAAAGAAATTGAGTTATTTGTAGTGAGGTCGATGGACCTAGAGTCTGTCATACAGAGTGAAGTAAGTCAGAAAGAGAAAAACAAATACTGTATGCTAACACATATATATGGAATCTAAGAAAAAAAAAAAAGGTCATGAAGTACCTAGTGGTAAGACGGGAATAAAGACACAGACCTACTAGAGCATGGACTTGAGGATATGGGGAGGGGGAAGGGTAAGCTGTGACAAAGTGAGAGAGTGTCATGGACATATATACACTACCAAACGTAAAACAGATAGCTAGTGGGAAGCAGCCACATAGCACAGGGAGATCAGCTAGGTGGTTTGTGACCACCTAGAGGGGTGGGATAGGGAGGGTGGGAGGGAGGGAGGGAGACGTAAGAGGGAAGAGATATGGGAACATGTGAATATGTATAACTGATTCACTTTGTTATAAAGCAGAAACTAACACACCATTGTAAAGCAATTATCCTCCAATAAAGATGTTAAACAAACAAACAAACAAAAAAACCCATTTGCTTTGCTTTAAAGAGGAGAGGAATGAAGTGGTAGCTGGATAGGGAGGTGGGATCAAGAGAGGATTAGAAAAACCGTTTTATTAAAGCATATTGTACATGATAAAATACACGTTGCCTAAGTGTATAGCTCTATCATTATCACAGCCAAACACACTGAGCAGCCCATTACCATTTGCCAGTCGCCTGGAAGCCTCATGCCTTTCCCTCCCAGTCACTGTCCCCACCCCACTCCAGGGTAACAACTATCCTGACTTCTAAAACCACAGACTTGTTTTGCCTGCTTTTTTACTTCCCGTAAATGGAGCCACACCATTCATACTCTTTTGTATTTGGCTGTAGTTATGGCTTAATCATTCTTATTACTGTATAATTATTCATTGTGTGATCTATTCTACTACTGCTGGGCAATTGGATATTTTCCAATTTTACAAATCGTGCCGTTATGTACATTCTAGCATATGTCGTTTGGTGAACACGTGTGTACATATTTTATTGGTTATATTTCTATGAGTGGAATTGCTAGGGCATAAAGTATACATATGTTCAGCTTTAATTTTCCATAATGGTTGTACCAATTTACACTCTCACCAGCACTGTAAGAGAAACTTTATTGGTCAGGAGTGATTTTATCTCCATCTCACTCCTTTGTCTTATATCTCAATTTGTTGAGAATTAAGGTAGTAAAGAGGGGTGGTATTTATTGAGCCCCCTCAGAACCTTAAGGATAAGACTCTACTGCCCACAGTGTTGTTGGGAGAACTGATCAACGGTGAAGTGCCTGGCACCGTGCCTCGCACAGGATGTATATCCAATATGTGTTAGTTGTTGCTCTTATCTTGTCCTCCTCTCAGACCTACCTCCAGGCTAACTGCACATGCCTTCTCTCCAACTCACACTTATCCATCTGATCTTGCTTTACTGGGCTGGGAAAGGATGAAGACTCAGGATTCTTCACGGACCGTACTGTAGGGCCAAGAACAATACAGAGGCTCAAACACTCCGTTCCATAACTTCTGCTGCATCCTTCCATCAGACTAGGCATTTCACCAGGTTGTTGGAGGGGCCGAGGAACAGTAATGCCCTGGCTGTGTTAGGTTTCATTGTAAAATAAATCATCTCTAGGAAAAGGATACTCGAGTCAGGCACTGAACTTCTAATGGTAGCAGTTCTGAGGACGGCCAGTTACACAACTAGATATAGTACCTTGCCCTTTGTTTATTTAGCTAATAAATTAAATATACTTCTGCATTTAAAAAATCCCTTTCCATTATCTATATCCGTCTCTAAGAAGTAGTTGTGACTACTATCATTACATCCAAGGAGATAACTTGATTTTTTTTTTTACTGGATTGTGTTGATTACACCTTTTATCCTCACATTGGAATATTATTTATGGAGTTGGTGAGAAGCAACATTTTTCATTAATGTGGTCTTCTAGGTAAAACCAAAGTCTTCCCTTTTAAAAAAAATGCTGCATATTTTAGAGCAGTTTTATATTTACATAAAAAACACAAAGATAGTACAGAGAGTTCTCATATACTCCATACCCAGTTTCTCATATTATTATCATCTTATTTAGTATGGTACATTTGTTATAATTAATGGATCAATATAGATATATTATTATTAACTAAAGTCCTTAATTTACTCAGATTTCCTTGGTATTTACCTAATGTCTTTTTTCTATTCTGTTTTCTATAGAATAATGTCTTTATTCTATTCTCATCCAGGATACCACATTACATTTACTTGTTAGGTCTTCTCAGGTTTCTTTTGGTTGTGACAATTTCTCAGTGTTAATTTGTTCTTGAAGAGTACTGGTCAAGTATTCTGTAGAATGTACCTTAATTTGGATTCATTTGATGTTTTCCTAATGATTAGACTGGGTTACTGATTTTTGAGGAAGACCGCAAAGATAGTGAATCATTTTCATCACATTGTAGCAAGGGTCCATTCCATCAACATGACCTATTAGTGTTGATCTTGACCTTAATTACCTGGTTTGTTTGATTAGTTTGTAAGCCCCTTCCATACTGTACTCTTTGTAAGGAAGTCATTATGTAAAGCCAACGCTAAAGGGATGGGGAGATAGGTTCCACCTCCTTGAGGGTGTGGTATCTACGTAGATTATTTGCAATTCTTATGCATGGAAGATTTGTCTCTTTGCCCTCATTTATTTATTTATTCAATTATTTATTTATATTAGTATGGACTTATAGGTGTTTATACTTTAGGTTATAGTCCAAGACTATGTTTTTATTTTATTGCTCAAATCGTTCCAGGTTTGGCCATTGGGAGCTCTTTCAGTTGGCTCTTGTATCCCTTTGACATCTCTCTATCATTGTGTGTGTGTGTGTTGGTGTGGGTGTTAATACTTCCTAACTTTCTGGAACTACAAGTTACTCCAGGACCATCTTGTGTATTTCCTGACCTAGTCCTAGAGTCAGCCATTTCTCCAAAGAGCTCTGGTTCCTTTCTTGGTGCATGGTATTAGAAACCAAGATCTGGGCACTAGGAGTGCTCCTTGCTGGAGATGTCATTACTTCTAGGCTCTCTCAGCTGAAAACAAGAAGATATACTTGTGTATACTAACCCCTGTATATACATGTACTTATAAATATTTCTGTATGTAATTATATGGATCTATGTTAAAGAAAACATGAGTTCATACTGATAGCACCAAATCTAATCCATTACCACATTGGCCATTCTAGCCTACTCATTGCTTATCTGTGAATTCCCACTCTAACAGTGAGAAATCTGGCTTTCCCGCTATCCACCATCCATTTACTTAACTGTTTATTTCCAGTATACATGTATAACAGTATCAGGATTATTAACCTGAAACCCCATGGGAAACAACTTTATCCAACTAGAGTACAGTTTGATATACATTTTCTTTTGCCTTTAGTCTCCAGACTCCACCCATTTCCAAAAACACTTAAGTGAGCACTTATCTCCCTATCTCCTTCAGTGAAGTTGTTTCATATATTTTTTAAAACATCTTTATTGGAGTATAATTGCTTTACATTGGTGTGTTAGTTTCTGTTTTATAACAAAGTGAATCAGCTACACATATACATATATCCCCATATCTCCTCCCTCTTGCGCCTCCCTCCCTCCCATCCTCCCTATCCCACCCCTCTAGGTGGTCACAAAGCACTGAGCTGATCTCCCTGTGCTATGTGGCTGCTTCCCACTAGCTATCATTTTACATTTGGTAGTATATATAAGTCCATGCCACTCTCTCACTTCATCCCAACTTACCCTTCCCCCTCCCCGTGTCCTCAAGTCCATTCTCTACGTCTGCATCTTTATTACTTTCCTGCCCCTAGATTCTTCATAACCATTTTTTCTTTTAGATTCCATATATATGTGTTAGCATATGGTATTTGTTTTTCTCTTTCTGACTTACTTCACTCTGTATGACAGATTCTAGGTCCATCCACCTCACTACAAATAACTCAATTTCATTTCTTTTTATGGCTGAGTAATATTCCATTGTATATATGTGCCACATCTTCTTTATCCATTCATCTGTCGATGGACACTTAGGTTGCTTCCATGTCCTGGCTATTGTAAATAGAGCTTCAATGAACATTGTGGTACATGACTCTTTTTGAATTATGGTTTTCTCAGGGGATTGCTGGGTCATATGGTAGTTCTATTCTTAGTTTTCTAAGGAACCTCTCTTCCTTAAAACATACTGTTCTCCATAGTGGCTGTATCAATTTACGTTCCCACCAACAGTGCAAGAGGGTTCCCTTTTCTCCACACCCTCTCCAGCATTTATTGTTTGTAGATTTTTTGATGATGGCCATTCTGACTGGTGTGAGGTGATACCTCATTGTAGTTTTGATTTGCATTTCTCTAATGATTAGTGATGTTGAGCATTCTTTCATGTGTTTGTTGGCTATCTGTGTATCTTCTTTGGAGAAATGTCTATTTAGGTCTTCTGCCCAATTTTTAATTGGGTTGTTTGTTTTTTTGATACTGAGCTGCATGAGCTGCTTGTAAAGTTTGGAGATTAATCCTTTGTCAGTTGCTTCATTTGTGTTTCATATATTTTTAATCTAGTTAGATTGTTCTGTCACTTCCTGAATGCCTTCCCAGGATCCCTCAACTTCCTAAATCAGTTTTTTTTTTTTTTTTGCTGTACGCGGGCCTCTCACTGCTGTGGCCTCTCCCGTTGCGGAGCACAGGCTCCGGACGCGCAGCCTCAGCGGCCATGGCTCACGGGCCCAGCCGCTCTGCGGCATGTGGGATCTTCCTGGACTGGGGCCCGAACCCGTGTCCCCTGCATCGGCAGGCGGACTCTCAACCACTGCGCCACCAGGGAAGCCCCCTAAATCAGTTTTTAAGTTTGCATACATTAAGGTTCAGCCTTTGTGTTGTGAAGATCTTTGGATTTTGACATATGCATAGTGTCACGTATATATAATTACAGTATCATACAGAATAGTTTCACCACCTCAAGAAATCTCCTGTGCTTAATCTACTTAACTCTTCCTCCCCTCTCCCTGAGCCCTTGGAAATCACTGATCTTTTTTTTCTATCTCTATAGTTTTGCCTTTTCCAGAATGTCAGAAAATTGGAATCACATAGGGTATAGCCTTTTCAGACTGGCTCTTTTCACTTAGCACTATACATTTAAAATTTATCTGTGCATGCGTAACTTGATAGCTCATTTCATGTAATCTCTGAATAATATTGCATTGCATGGACATACCACAGTTTGTTTATCCATTCACCTATTGAGAGGCATTGCTTTGCTTCCAGTTTTTAGTAACTATAAATAAAGTCACTATAAATATTCTTGCGCATGTTTTTCCTTGGACATAAATTCTCAGATCAGTTGAGTGAATACCTAGGAGTGCAATTGTTGAATCATATGGTAAGTTTATGTTTAGCTTAGCTGCCGTATTTAACTAACATGTGCCACTCCTCAAAATCAAGTGGTGACTACCCCTAAAGTCATCCATGGCCATCACCATCAGCTATCTACTCCTTCCACACCCATTGCAATTTTCAGCACGTGAATATGGTCACTGAGCTTCCCTCCTATGTCAGAATAATCATTTTTTATATTTTTCACAGTCCTTTTATGTACATGATTACAGTATCAGTATAGCAGCCAACCTGTTCAAGGGAGAATGCTGACTCTGCCCCTACCCTACAACCTGACTCTGGGAGAGTATCTAACTCTTTTCACCTGTAATAGGGGATACTAGTAGTGCTCATCTAAACCTACCTCGACATGCTGTGAGAATTTAATGAGCACTTAGAGCAGTGGCCTTCTTTGACCAAGTTATGCTGCTTGTTTGAAGGCGTAGCCAAGATTAGATGCAAATCTGTTGATTCCTATTTCCGTGCTCTTTCCACTAGAGATGAGTTAACACCCCAACTTTATTTTCCTGCTACCTAGCCAATATGTGGGCCTCATTGACACCAAAGCCATTGATCTAACCTAGTCAATTTAGGAAAGCCCTTGGCAAATTTTGTGCATATGCATGGTAGGCAAGGGATCTGTTTTTAGTTAAATGGGATGATCCAATAGCCATCAGCAGAAATAGTCTTTTCTCATCTTTAAATGAAAGAAAAAGAACATTTTAAGGTATAAGGTCTCAGATCAATGAATGTACTAAGCACTGAAGTACTTTAATGATCCGTGAATTTAACTGTGTGAACATGAATTAGTGCATTAAAACGCTATGAACAAACCAAAAAAAAAAGTCTTAAAAAAAAACCCGCTATGGACATAAAACAGATCTGTTCAGAAACAAGTTTGGGCAGTTCACATATGATACATAGTGTTTTAAGAGTAAGGTTTAATTGTTTCAAGAGGTTTTAGAGCTCTGTATCCCAGCCAGAGAATGCTTATCTGCTTTATGCTAGTTTTTACCTGCAGAGTTTTTGTCTCTGTGACATCATTTATTTGCTCCTGTATTTTAAAATGCATTGCACAATGGTGAGAACTGAGCTAAGAAGGTTAATCATACCCTGGCAATCCCTGAGCATGATGGGAGTTACTGAGAAAATTTGAAGAAGAATGTTATTTCAAGATACACCAGGGTCTCTTCTATATGGCCAGGTTGACTTTCTATGATTATTTGTTTGCTTATGTAAACAATGAATGTACGAAATTCCTCTAGGACTGACAGGCAGAGATTAATATTGTGTTAGCAAAATAAGCAAACACAAAAAAAATCCACAAGTGCTTTCACACACACACACATGCACAAACATACCTTTGCTGCAATCTGTTTGGCTTGGACTAGATGTATGTGTGGGACGTGACTAGAGCTATCAAAGAGTATCATCAAATTTCCAAATCACTTGCAATGATTGATATCAGTTAAAAATGCTTTAATTATCCAGTTGACCAGTGTCACAGTCTAGTTTGGAAACCATTTATAAATAAAATCACATTCTACACACAACATAAAAATTTAAATATGCAGGTATTTTTATAATGATATAAATATTTCAACTAAATATTAATTACATCATAGTGTCATTAGCAAGGGAGAATAATGATCATATCATCCAGTGTTCTGTTTCTAATTATAATGTGAAGGATAGCTTTCTGTTGGGTGGGCCAAATGTTTGTCCCTGGAATATTGGTGTCCGAACTTAGAAGTGTTTACTGACCTGTATACTCCTATTGGGAAAAGCAGGAAGTGTAGAATTTTTTGTTCATTACTTCACTTAGTTTATTCATTCTACAAATCTTCAGCACTCACTATGTACCTGGTATTGGACTTGACACTGGCGAACAGACAATCCAGTGGTGTTTGGGGAATTGAAACCGTTTATAGAGCCAAGTGCTTTGACTGACTACATGTTTTAATTCACAGTTGAAGACTCAGGCAAATTAAAACAACCAAAAAGTTTTGACTAGTTTTACCGTGGACACCTAATATGCCCACACCAGCCTTTCACTAAATCTTTCTTGGTATCCTTGCATGCTTTCTAACCGTGGCCTATTGGCTATAACTCCTACAGATATATTGGCTATAACTGACAAATTTAATGGCTTATAAATGTAAACAATCTTCATTTATTCACTTCAACTACTCAAAGTACAATGAGAGTCAAATATAGGTGTCATTTCATACCAAAAAAATCAGGTCTAAGGTTTTAAATTTTTACTTAAAAACATCAAAATGGACCCAGAAATGACCACAACAGAGATGGGTGATCATTCCTTAGAACCTCTTTCTACTGTCCATTGGCTGGCATTGTTTTCCCATAGTTTTTTCCTTCATTTTGGATCACAGATGACAATTCGGTAAGTGTGTTTAACTCCCCTGCAATTAGATTTGCAGAACGTATTATTTCATTTTAATGAAGAAGTTATTGAACTGCAGCCAAATTGCTGTAGGACAAGCAGGTTTTGTTTTCTTACAATTTCATTAGTAAAAAATGAGGATACCAATATTGAAATGTCACAAATAGGGAGTTTTAAGTCAAACATCTGTGTTCCCTTAAAGGAAAATATCTTTTCTGAAGCTTGGGAGCTTCATTAGTGAACAAACTAGAAATAAACTTGTAATAAAATAAAAAGAATTCAATCAAAGTAATGGGAATTTTCTTTCATTACAAATGTTCCATTAGTTTGGTTGAATTCTTTTTGTTTTACTGCAGGTTTATTTCATTACTATAAAAATAGAAAAAACACATAAAACTATATAAGAATAAGAAAAAAAAATAATCCACTTTGGCTCCACTGTGTAAATGACTCTGATGTGCTTCACTGAACACAAGATGTAACCTGAGCCCCCAAGAAGCTGGTTCTTCTCCCTGGCTTGACACAGCATCTGTTTCTCACAAATGACTGAAAAGATACCCAGCCCCTCTGGATGGCTGGAGCTCATTTCCATTCATTGCACTACCATAACACAGAGTGTGACCATATATTCCGTCTGTAAGAGATGAAGGCTCTAGTGCTGAATGTTTAGTGTACTTCAACTTCTATGTATGAATGAATGTTTGGATCTCCCCAAAATTCATATGTTGAACTCCTAATCTCCAGTATGATGATATTTGGAGGTGGGGCCTTGAGGAGGTAATTAAGTCATGAGTTTAGAGCCCTTGTGAGTGGGATTAGTGCCATTATAAGAATAGACATGAGGAGGATGATCTCTGTCTCTGCCATGCACGGGAGGGGCAAGAAGGTAGATCAGGAAGTGGAACCTCACCAGAAACCAACCATGCTGGCATGCTGTTCACAAACTTCACAGCATCCAAAACTAACAGAACTACATTGCTGTTTAAGTGACTCAGTCTATGGTATTTTGTTATAGTAGCCCCTGCAGACTAAGACATCCTCATACCAAAAAGAAAAATCACTGAATTCATGGCCCACGGTTGTACGAACAATAGGGAACATCATGTCTAGTGCTGCAAAAAAAGTAAGTGAAAGAAAATAACAATCTCTTATTTAGATAAAGTAGTAAAAAGCACATATGCAGTGCAAAGGAAGCAGTATCTATTCCTCTTAGCTCTGGGGATTGCTATCTTTCATAACTTCAGAGAGACACTTATGAACTGGAATGTGAGTGCATAACTGTTGTGTTCCGTACTGACTATACATTCCTGGTACAGAGCAGTCAGTGGACACTCATAAATCGTCAAGTAAATGAAAGGAGAACAACCAGCATGTGGTATAGTTCTAAAACAGGCCTAAACAGGCTGTGTGGCCAAAGAAGATGAACACATTTAGCCGATGAGAGTCTCAGGGGACACAAAGTTCTCTTCGAAGTATTTGAAAGAAATCTTCATGTAGAAGAAGTCTTAGGCTCAATTTGGGGAACAAAATAAGTGACTATATACAGAGGAATTTACAAGTACAGCTGCCCCAAATTGAAGAGTAGCCACTGTAATAACTCTTCATTAGTCTTGCCCATGCTAATTCTTAGTTAGTCCCCACATCTTCCCGTCACTGGAGTTGTTCATTCATTCATCTGTTCCTTCAAAAACATGTATGGAGCATCTTCAATATGCCAGACACTCGATTAGGTACTGGGGAAACAACAGTGAGCCCAACAATCGTGGCCTCTTCGCGCATTCAGTTTATGAGCTAGTGAAGGAAACACTCAACAATGAAATCAGACATTGCAAAGTAAATTGCTCAAACAGAAGCTGCATGATTGTTTGTTAAAGGAAACAAAAAGGGAAATTCTGGATAACATGTAAGGGCTGGACAAATGATCTTACTAGTCCTTAGAAGCCTGGAGATTGCTGGGAGTCTACATTTTCTGTCTGTATTCCCATCTTTTAGGGACCCCGTGATGACACCTGGGAGTCATTATGTTCACCTTCATCCTCCTCCTCTCCACTCTTGACCATGCTAATTCTAGTTCCCACACCCATACCACAAAGTTATCCTTATGGTTGCTGACATCTCCTAACTGGGCCCACTTCTCCAGTCCAGCAGTGTGCAAAAGACAGAGGGCAGCATTCCCGGAGATCCTAACGCAGCTCGTCTGCTGATCATAGGTTGAGAAATAGAATTCTTCTGTGTAGTGGGTTGAATGGTGGCTCCCCCAAAGATATGTCTATGTCCAAGTCCCTGGAACCTGTGAATGTTATCTTATTTGGAAAAAAGAGTCTTCGCAGACATAACTGAGTTAAGGATCTTCAGATGAGATCAGCCTGAATTCCCCAGGTGGGGCCTAAATGCAATGACAAGTGTCCTTAGAAGAGACAGAAGAGGAAAAGACAGAGAGGGGAGAAGGTGATGTGAAGATGGAAGCAGAGACTGAAGTCATATAGCCACAAGCCAAGGAAGCCAAGGGTTACCAACAGCCACAGGAGGCTGGAAGAGGCCAGGAAGGATTCTCCCAGACAGCCTCCAGAGGGAGTGCAGCCCTGCTGACACCTTGATTTCGGACTTCCAGCCTCCAGAACTTTGAGAAAATAATTCACTATTTGTGGTATTTGCTACAGCAGCCTTAGGAATCTAATACTTTGTGCCTCCCACCATCCAAAACAACCAATTCTCCACAATGCTGTCAGGGGAATCTTGCTAAATGCAAATGTGACAGTCTCACACCCCTGCTTTCAATAACCCTTTGCTGTCTCTGTGCAGCCTGGTAGCAGCACTTCCTTTCCTTGTCACGACTCTAGGAAAGACAGTGTTCTCCTGCGTGACACAGTCCCCTGGGGGCACACAGGTGATGGTCAACTCACAACATGATGAAATTAGTGTCACCTTCCATCCCCTCAAGAATTCAGATCAGAATGGAACTGAGTGAGATGAAACTTTTATAGGGATAGACACCCTGATTTAATTATTAAACGTAATAAAAACAGAAAAGAAACCATTTGCAAACTGCCTCTTGCCGTTAGATTACTTGACACGCACCCCGCTGATCATACTTTGCTGACTGCCTGGTGTCTGTCTGCCGTCCTCCTCAGCTTCTCCCCTGAGCAGGTTAGGTTCAGCAGTGCCAACTTGCTTCTAGTTCTGAAGACACACCTTGCTCGTTCAGGCCTCTTAGCTTTTGCACAACCTCTTCCCTTTTCTTGGAATGCCCTTCCATACTTAGCTACCTCCTAACTCCTATTCATCTTTTTTTTTCCTATTCATCTTTTAAAACCAGATTCATACATTTAATCCACGAAGGCTCTTTGTCCATATAAGTTTTGATCATTCCCTCGCTTATGCAATGATCTTACTTTTCATAAAATACAGAGTCTTAGTTTACTTATTATACTATACTATAATCATTTATGTGCCCATTTCCTTGAAGGTCAAGCCATTTAAAACTCACCTTAGTATTCTGAGTGTCTAACGCACAGAAGCAGCTCAAAACCAGTCTATTGAATTATTTTGGTTCAGAATTTACACTCTGGAATTGGTGATCATGTTTGAGGCTCGTGATATTTCTTTTGTGACGAAAATAGAACAAATATCAATATTTAATGGACTTTTTCATTATTTTCAGGGAGCAGTTGTGAGAGGTTGGTAAAGATAGTGAAGAAAATGCACTTATTCCTTAGGCAGCCACTGGATTTCACAGAATGAATTTGAGAACTGAAAACATGATGATCTACTTTACGAAAACCTGGTGATAAAATTGAGATAGTTTTACACTCCACAAAAAGAAACAGAAGGAGTTTTGAGAGTGAGACAGCATTTTCTCTTACGTTTCTCGTGTTTCACATGCAGATTTGCCCTGGACCCTGGTCTTTGTAAACTGTCATCTGCTGTGTCCCTCCACGTAGCTTTCTCCACCCTACCAGTACAGTCCTGTTTTCCCCAGAGACACAGAAGGGCATTGTGGTTCAGGGTTCCTTTGGGAATGGATGTTTGGAATAAAAATAACACAACAATACCATTTCCACGAGTTCTCTAAATGGCTTAAAAGGACATCTCTTGGTAAAAGCACTGTTTCTATCCCTGTCCTGGAGCTAGGATTCTGCCTGAGCTATTTTCAGCCTTGTTTCCAGTTGCCGCTGGCCAGTGGCAGGATTTCACACTCGGCTGCCACTTCTCATTATTGCCCACAGCCCCCTTTCTTGGGAAGGCTTCTCCTCCCAGGCAGACACACGCACACGGGAGGCGGACTGCAGATGGGTGGGGCGCTGCCCCTGTCTTGCTGGGACAAGAAGGATGCTCTGGGAGGTCTGGTGTATTTGCGTTTTGGCTAGGTAGGACCTGCATCTCACCTTCCAGATAGACTGTGCTTTCTCCCCCAAAGCTGTGTGAGCAGGAAGTTTAACTACTTTCTTAGGAAGTTGCAGTCAGAATTTCATCCAGATAAATGTAGCTGAAGCAGACATCTCTACCCTGGGACGGTGAGCTATGCGGACAACAGGGATAGGTTTCCTTGCACTCTGGCTTCAGCTGGAGCTTGGCCAACAGGGAGCCCCAGCAGGATCTGGAGGCAGAAAAGTGAGGTCAGCATCCATTTGCCCTGATTCCCTTTCTGAGAGGTTGCCTCAGGCTAGCTATGCTCCTTGACCAAGTCACTGTTCCTCTCAAGGTGTTTCTCTGCATAGGACTCTCTCCTTCTGAGTTCCAGTAACTGTTGCCTTCCTTTGTGCTTTCAGGCGCAGGCATGGTACATGCTGTGCAGTTACTAACCTTGGGTTTCTGTACTATCCCCTGTGGCTCTACTAATCCCCTGCACCTTTGTAGATCTTCAAGTTGAGTGTGCCATCTGTTTGCTATTGGGACTCTTACTGATACACTCACCTAGACTGGAGTTATACTAAAAGGTCTAATGGATGGGGATTTTTGTGGTCTAGAGGAATTATTTGGTTTTGAGGAGCAGAGACTCACTCAGACTTTAAATGTAAGGAGGCCTGATTGAAAGGATACAGGAGAACTGAAAAACAAAGGATGTATGACAAGGTCAAATCATCGCCTTTGAGAACTAGAAAGACTATTTCTTGACTTTTGTAGTTTCTTGGCTCTGTCATCTGTTCCATTTTCTCTATAGAGCATCCTCCTCTGTTTTTTCTTGACTCTTCCTTCATATCTCATCCCCAAACTTCATCTTGTGTGTGAATTTGTCTTGCCAAGATACTGACTTTTATTTTTCACCTCTGACCTGGCAGTTGCCCTTAGTAATTAAGTAGAAATTATTGGATCATAAAGAAAATTAATAAACAACGAATAATATTGTAGTTATCAGTGAGGAGATGAAAGCAAACTCAAATACTTTTTGGAAGAGGTAGAGTGTAAAATGAATGTTTGCAAATGATGGAAAGTTGGGTTGGTTGAGGTATGCACATAGCTATTTCTTTCTTTTTTTTTTTTTTTTTCGGTACACGGGCCTCTCACTGTTGTGCCCTCTCCCGTTGTGGAGCACAGGCTCCGGACACGCAGGCTCAGCGGCCATGGCTCACGGGCCCAGCCGCTCCACGGCATGTGGGACCTTCCCGGACCGGGCCACGAACCCGTGTCCCCTGCATCGGCAGGCGGACTCTCAACCACTGCGCCACCAGGGAAGCCCCCTATAGAATCATAAATGGTGACGTATGTCTGCTAGGTACCCGTATTTCTCAGAAACGAGAGTCAAGTCTTCCAGGCAGTTAAAGAGAACATCGTTGTTCTCAGGCATGATATTTTAAGGACAACATAAAATGGGAGGCCATAGTTTTCTGTACACAGTGGCCTAGGAGCCCTGCCTCCCTCAAGTTAGTCTGAATGCTTCTGGGAGCTCAGAATATGTTTGTTTGAATCTTAGAATGGTGATAAAGAACCCACAGCAGCTTCATAATGGTTGAGTTTATTAGACTTCAACAGAGACTTCGAGTTGACAGGACCCTTTACTTTTCCATCTGGTGTGCCCAGGTCCTAGGAGTGAATTGGAGAAAAGAGTAAGGACTAAAACTCGGTTGGTTTCAGCCAAGGTGACATTTATTGCTAAAAAGATCATTTACTTTAACACCATTATTTTACATGAGGAAGTTAAGGCCAGGAAATGTAATTGACCTAGTCATAGTCACACAGAGTTGATGTATCCTGTTCCAGTTACTCTTTAGTTAATTACGTGTAGTACCCAAGATGTCTTCAAATCTAGGATGGCTAGGATAGAGGCAGACTTCAGTGTTCATGGAAAACCCTTGAGAGACTGACTTCCACAGTAGGTTGATAAGACATGAGGTGACCATATAATTTATTGTTCTAATTGGGGCCATTTTTGGAGTGAAAACAAGTGCTGTTAATAATTGGGCCAGAACATCAGGCAAAATCTGAGAGTGTCTCTCTATGTAAGAGGCCATTCCAGAGAAATGGTAAAGAGGAAACTTTATGCTAATCCATGAAACCAGTGAAGACTGACGAATAGGTGCCAATGTAATTAGGTCCTTGTCAGTGAAGTTTGTCAAGGTTCTGAGCCTCCATTTCCTGAAATCAAGAAGATGGACTTGTCTTAAACACAGAGCTTTGGGTTGAGGTTGTTTATATAATTGGGCGTTTACTGTTTCCTTTGATGGGAAAGAAGAATCATTTATCTGTCAAATTATAGGCCACTAGTTTGAACAAAGATGTTATGGTATCAATTCCACCACTGATTTTGCTCTGTTCTCTTTTACTTTGTTTAAAAAAAAAAAGTAGGAGTAATGTAAGTCCTTTTATAGTGCAGATCAATTCTCTCATTTATCTCACTCCATAAACTGGACCAAGCTACATAATGTTTCCAGGTCACTGGCCATTAACGCTTCTTCCATGTCTGTATGACGGCACCACTGTTAAAGTCTAGTGTTAATTGAACTCCAGCCCTAAGTTGTAGAAAATAGGGCTGTATACCAAGTCCTTTGTCTCTCCTTTCCAATGTATATTCAAATAACGTGTTACTGTTATGCAAAAGAATAGGATCCTATGCCTTCCAGACAAGGCAAAAAGGAAGAAAATTTTCTGCTCAGGACTTGGTTTTATTTTTTTCAAAATACAAGCAAATGAACCTACTAACTAATAATTTCCAGAAAGAGCAAGATGGCTGAAAAATACCAAAAGTATAATTTCTCAATTGATAGAAAACCTTCCTCAATTAATTGAAACAACTCCATCAGATAGATTATTTATTCATTCATTTGTTCTTTCTTTCCATCAATAACCCTTGAGTTCCTTTGGTCTGGCCCTAAGCTGAATACTAGGTGGTAGTTTATTTCATCATGTTAATTTTTGGTATATTTTTCTTCTAATCTATCCTGCCTAACCTATCAACGAAAAATATTATGGAAAATTACATATTTTTTAGCGGACTTAATAAAGATTTTTCATGATCAAGGCAGTCAACTGTTAACACCTCTTTTTAATATTTTTTTCACTTCAAAATCATATTTTCCATGTTGGCACAGAACTCTGCGGTGTCAGCCAAATATCTGTCTATATGCATGGATAGATTCAAAGGTTTTCTTTTGGAAAAATATTAGCCTAACTGCCGGGAACCATCATAGCTTTGGCCAACATTGAAGAGGAATGACTTTCTCTCTGGCCATCTCTGAATGACAACTTTTCTTCCCTCATTCCAGCTTTCTCAAGTGCCTGGCTAAATCTCCCTGCAGTCAAAAATAGTGTCTCATGCTTTTCCAATGTCAGAAAATGCCCTTTGACATTTTCCAAGGTTTCCCTTCAGACATCTGATATTTGAAAGAGACAGTCCAGAGATAATATTTGGTTCTTCTTCCAGGTTGCCTAAGTTCTGTTGAGCTAAAGCAGCTTCACAGGCAAAGGACCTACACATCATTGCATGCCCTTTGGGAAACTCTTAGAATTATATACGTTGGAAGACATTCCAGGACCTTATTTTATTTTATTTTATTTAACATCTTTATTGGAGTATAATTGCTTTACAATGGTGTGTTCGTTTCTGCTTTATAACAAAGTGAATCAGTTATACATATACATATGTTCCCATATCTCTTCCCTCTTGCGTCTCCCTCCCTCCCCCGCTCCCTATCCCACCCCTCTAAGTGGTCACAAACCACCTAGCTGATTTCCCTGTGCTACGCGACTGCTTCCCACTAGCTAGCTATTTTACGTTTGGTAGTGTATATATGTCCATGCCGCTCTCTCACTTTGTCACAGCTTCCCCTTCCCCTTCCCCATATCCTCAAGTCCATTCTCTAGTAGGTCTGTGTCTTTATTCCCATCTTACCCCTAGGTTCTTCATGACCTTTTTTTTTTTTTTCTGAGATTCCATATATATGTGTTAGCATATGGTATTTGTTTTTCTCTTTCTGACTTACTTCAATCCAGGACCTTATTTTTAAGGATCTTATGTAATAAAACATGCTGTACACAGATGAAATTTAATGTTTAAACACAAAATTATATTTATATATAATTTTATACCCCTTTATATGTAATAAAAGAAATCTTATTTCTGTCATTTACCTTTCAAGTTAGGAAAAAGGCATGACTCCCTGCTAATCCTCCCAAATTTAATATGAGTTCAGGCTGTTTCATATTTGACACCACTGGGAAAATATCAAAAGGAAGAAATTGTGGCAAAGCCATGGATTTAGGATTTGTTTGTTTGTGATACTACAAAACTGTACTGTTTCCTGAGTTATTCTCTCCACTCCTCCTAATTTGGGGAAAAGGGGAGTGTTGCTGGACTACTCTTTGTGTCTTAACTCACACAAAATCCAAGTAGAGGATTCTACAAAGCTTCTGCTATCAACTCTACTGTAACTAGTGGATCAGTTAAAGTTTAAAGACAAGAACACAATGAAGGCATGGAGTTTCTTGAAGGTCATGCTTTCTATTTCTTTTTAGGAGAAAATGTACTAAGAAATTAAATTGTCAGTTTATTTTGAACCTCATTAATAGTAAATAATTCTATTTGGTACATGTTCATCACTTAAAAACTAAACATAGAATGTAAACAATCCAATACTTAAGTTGAGAGGGATCATGGGAATGGAAGAAAGGAAAAGGACCATTTTGGAAAAGAGCTCAAGTAAGTAAGTTGATATTAATACCTGTTAGACAGTTGAATTTCGCAAATTATTTACCTTCTTTTCTAAGTTAAAACAGTATTAAGGGCTTCCCTGGTGGTGTAGTGGTTGAGAGTCCGCCTGCCGATGCAGGGGACACGAGTTCGTGCCCCGGTCTGGGAAGATCCCACATGCCGCGGAGCGGCTGGGCCCGTGAGCCATGGCCGCTGAGTCTGCGCGTCCGGAGCCTGTGCTCCGCAACGGGAGAGGCCACAACAGATAGAGGCCCGTGTACAGAAAAAAAAAACAAAAACCGAAACTGTATTAAGTTTATACCCATGGCAATGCCCCCAGAATTTGCATCCAGATGTTCTTTCTTGAATGGAAGAGAGACGAAAGGGATGCATAAGGAATTAATTATCCAGAACTGTGGAAGTTTCATGACAATATGTTACATTTGTAAGCATGTATAAACTTCTGTTTTGGGTAGAACTACATTATTAGATCATCAAAAAATAATTTCTTATACAATGTCACACAATCTTTCCAATAAAATGTTTTCACTGAGTTACAATTTAGTTTTATACCTTCAAGGCTTTATATAGAATCAATACACGAAAGTTCTCTCGAACACTTTCATAATTTCATAAAATGTCATAAAAACATTGTTTTATTTTACAAAATTTTTGCTTACCTCCTTTTATTACACAATGTTACAATATAGCCAAATATGTTTCTCTTTTTGTCAAAGCTGCTAAAAATCTCCAAATTAGATTTATTGCCCAGCTGTAGCAATTCATTTAGTTCAAGTGCCTGGTGACTTTCATTTCTCTTATTTTAAAAGTTGGGCATATACATTTAGATATGATAATTTGTATTTGCCATATTAAAATGAAAAAGGTACATATATGAAATAGGCGTTTACATTCATAAATTCTATTTGATGGCTTTTTAAAAATTCTCATTATCCAAGAGTCACACGGGTTTCGTTTTGTTTTTGAGAACATTTATAAGGCTGAAATATAATAATCTAATTGATATTATAAGTAGGAATCATTATAAATAGCAAGTTTGTTAAAAAATATACACACATGTTTTCTCTGACACAACAGTTATTAGAGGTGATAATAAAATTAACTTCCAATGCTTTGCCAAATTGGCCAATGGTTGGGAATAAATACTGGTTGCTTTGTTAATGTGTTTATTTTCACATTTTGCTAATGTGTTTATTTCATATTTTACCAATATGGTCTTCCTGGTTATTGGCCTTAAAAATAATTATGGATATAGATTTTGCTCAACACTTCCGAGTTCACCTTGGTAAATAAATACATTCTTTCTTTAACCATGTCTTGATGGAAAAAAGGAGTATATTTACATGAAGTAAGTAGCATATTACCCTGGGGAGAGATGAGCCTTGACTGAAAAGATGAAATTCTAGTTTTACGTGACAGCAGCTGTTCTGCAATATGTGTAGCAATATTGACTAATTTTGATTCTTGGAATAAGTATCTCACATTTCCTCCTGACTTCCAGCAAAAGTAGGGACTACAGGTAGTCCCTGTATGCTTAGGTAGGGACTACAGTTCCTAAGGATATTCACGTCATCAATATTAGATGTAATAACTATAACTAAATATATGTTTGATTTTATGGCTTACAATATTAATAAATAGGCAGCCAAAAATTTTGTCAACTTCTGTATCATTTAGGATCAAATTTGGCTACCTAGCAACAATAATAAAAGAAAACACAGACACACACAAATATAAAAATAAGTAGAAGGATAATTCTCTCTTAGCCTGAAAGAAGATCTGAGGTAGGCTACCTATGATTCACGTAGTGGCTCCACAATGTCTCGCTGTTCTCTCATCCTTATGATGTCATTTTATGGCCCATAATAGCTGCTTGCACTCCAGCCTTTGTGTCTACATTCCAGTCAGAAGAAAGGAGGAACAAGAGAAAGGCCTGCCTCCCTCCATTTTAAGGAAACTCCTCGGAAGTACCATGGAACAGTTTCACTTATACACATTGGTCAGAATTTAGTCATATGATCACATCTCATTGCAAGGAAGCCTTTAGCTTTGGTAAGTTAATTGGACACATTGCTACCCCAAATAAATGCAGGGGTCTGCTACTAAGGCAGAGGGAGAGAATGGAGACTGTACCAGGCACTGCTTTGTTCACTGGATGAAGTGTATCATGTAATGGTTAAGGGCATAGGTTTGGAGTCAGGCTGCCTGGTTTCAGATTCTGGCTCCACCCATACTAGTTTTATAACCTTAAGCAAGTAACTTAACCTTTCAGTGCCTTGGTTTGTCAAGTGGAGTTGACAATGGAACCTAACCCATAGGGTTAGTGAAAAGAATATAAATCACTTAATACAGTGTCTAACAGAAAGAAAATGATCAGTGATAGATATTAATGTGCTTTTTATGTATATTATCTCATTGAATCTTCAGAACTCCGAAGTACAAATTCTTATCCTCATTTTACAGATGAAGAATCTGAAAGCTGTAGAGGTTCAATAATCTCTACATGGCATTCAGTTAGCAAATGGCAGAAACTAGACCAGAGCCCAAGTCCCTTGACTTCAAATCTTTACTCTTTCTATAACACAGACTGCTTCATTCCCAGATGTTGGAAATATGATATCGTAGCTTGGGTTTTCCAGAAAGCAAGTCCCAAGGCAAAATCTGGGCACCACTTGGTATCAAATGCAACTGATTCCTTAATCCCCAAGGACTGTCGTATGAAAGTTCAAATGAACTACTCCATCTCAGAACAGCCAGTGCTGGAGGAGGAAGAGAAAAAGCTGTATTCACCAGCTCCCGTCTCCCATTTCTGAAAATATCCCTCCACATGTAGGCAGCAAGTGGGTCTCACAGTATCACATTTCAGCGCAATATGAAGGCCCCAGGGCAGAAGGTCAGATGCACGTATCATGGGTATGAGGCAAGGCATCGTGGGGTTGTTCCCGTGCAAAACTGATTGAAACCCACCCAGAGTTGGTACCACAGAATTGGCTGGAGCAGAACCAGTGTCCGCAGACTGTGGAGACAGGTGAGGTCAAAAGGATATGGGGAGTTCATTAGAAGAGTTCAGCAAATCTGACAACTGATACTCCCTTAATAAATCTTTTATAGCTCTTAGCTTGCAGCTAGATCAAACAGGATATTGCTTGGAGTAACTTTAGTTTGTGCTCATCCTTACAGGTTTAATAGCAGCTAAATATAAATAGCAGTAAATGCACTGTTGACTAAGGCACCATGTAGGTGGGGTTGCCAGGTAAAATAGAAGATGCCCAGTTAAATTTGAACTTCAGACAAACAATGTGTATGTTTGTTTCCAATATTTCATGGGCATCTAGTTAAATTTGGCTTTCAGGTAAACAATGAATAACTTTTTACTGCAAATATGTCCCAAATATTACATAGGACATACTTATATTTAAAAAGCTGTTTGTTGTTTATCTGACAGACAACCCTAATGTTAGCTCACGTGATCATTCTGGATCCTAACTAAGCACCCAGAACTGGCTCCACAGAAAAGTAACCAGACACATGTGATTGAAGAGGGTAACAGACCTTTTCTACTTAAAAAATCTTAGTGAGTTTGCAACATAGGAACTGAAATTTCTACCATTCGAATAGAATAGTAATTTCTATGTTGTTTTGTCTGCAGAGATTTTAATTGAAATGTAAATAAAGTAACCCAGAAGGGTTCCTCCCATCTACTACCTACTACCAGGTTAGAATGGCTTCGTTATCATCCTGTGGCTATATAACCTGAGACACGTGGACTTAGATGCTATTAGGGGAAGTGGGACTAGAGAACTGTGCACGGGTTTTTAGGGCTCCCCATTTCATTGGCTAGAACAATTCATGTGGCACCTTGCAAGAAGGCTGAGTAGTCGTCTTTCTGTGTCCAGGAGGAGAGGAGGATTGATGTCTGTGAACACAAGTAATGTCTTTCTCATGGAACACCGAAGGATTAGGAGAAACTCTGGAAAGTTAGATGTCAATTGGAGAGAATATGGGAGAAAATGATAATTTCTTCTATCACACAACTCCAAAATTGGTGGTATTTTATTTGCACATTGTAGAATCCTAGAAGTTATGCAAATATAAATAGTCCCATTTTACAGATAGAAAATTTGAGACTGAAACATTAAGTGACTTGGCCAAGGTAGCATAGAGACTGAACATACATTTTGTGACTTGAGATTTCCTGCAATTTCAGCATTAGGAGACCTCATATTTATTCAAGTGACAGAGCCTCTAAAGGTTATGATATTCCTTGGGTAACATCTACTTAATTCACAAGACTATATTATATGTACACAATATTAAAATCAGAATCATGAGTAAATATGTCCACATTTATAAACTGTCTGCAAAAATAAAAATGAGCCATCTACAAGTCTTTCCAAGAATATTACTCTAGCAACTAATAAGCAATTTACAACCGCCTTTTGAGAGAGGTACTGGTATTACCCTCACTTTGCACATGAGAAAATGGAATAGAAAAGTTAAGTAACGGGCCTACAGTCACTCGGTGACCCGACCCACTCTCCTTAGAAGCTGGACCACCTGTCACTACTGCAGTAGGGCTCATGGAGGAAAGGGTGTCTCATCCTCTTTCCTTCCTCCCCACAATGACTCATGGAAATATGTCTACCAACCACATACAGTATTCTTCTTGAAACGATTTCTGAGTAATATTGTTTTCTTTGTCCTGTTATATTTCTTGTGATGTTTTAATGTGCCTCGTTGGTTAGCAGCTTCCCCAGGGTGGCTCTTTTATCCAGCTTAATGGGAGCGAGTGTCCTAGTTCTGAAAAAGATGAGTGCCTCCCTCCTGGATTATTGTAGTTCCTCCTATGGTGGAAACTACACAGAGAGTCAGAAAACCAAAATTTTGCAGCTGACCACCCCAAAATATGGTTTTATTGCTATTATTGGGACTCTTTTGTACCCACGGGTGGGTATGGTTTGAGCAAACGAAAACGGATGATGGTATAAACAGAGTAATCCTCCTTGCTCCCCTGAATACCCTGATCATATGATTTGGCAGGGTTCAAGTGGCAGACAGGTGGCATTCAAACCAGATGAACAGAGTTCAGTGAAGGGAATATATACAAGGGTGAGGGCAGGGTTGAGGGAAACCAACAGGGGATAGTGAAACCCTCCTGTGCTAGAAACACCAGGGTGCTGCTACAATGTCTATGACCTCTAAGAGGAGGGGGGAAGTTACAGGAACCTGGAGAGGTCCATCCAACCGGGGCTGTGGCATTTGATTGAGGAATGCGGTCACTGTCAAACCATGACCTGGCAGGGTAGAAATAATCTCTGTCTCTTTCTCCTTCCTTCTGTACTTTTGCTGGTGATGCTTGTCAGCCAAACCCAAGCAGAAATCAGACAGCCAAGGAGCCAAACAGATGCAGTCCACAGAGGTCAGCCTCTTGGAGGCACAAAGCAGGGTAGAGGAGGGTAGAGAATATGTCTAAATCAGGGAAATGGAGATGATCCAGGACAATTGTACTGCAATCTAAGATAACCATATCTTTGAAACGACTCAATTTGCTCACGTTACGTTAAACACAGTGAGTACACTGAGTCTAACAATTATGGGGAGTTACTTATAACCAGATCCTAAGGGTACAGCATGATTAAAGTTATCCCTCTTGTCTATACATATTGCAGATGCAGTCCATAAAATTTCTGAATTCATCTTTGAAGAACTGTGCTTTTTACACAAGGTTCTTAAAGGAATCACTACCATACCAAAAGCATTATAGTATGTTCACTAAAGGCTATAATTAATTTTGTACAACCTATAGACTTTGAAATGCCTTGTTGAGAGGTCAAAATTTCTGATGTTTTCTGGAAGGAAATTTACCTGACAGGAAAGACAGGGATGTTATTGTGGGTTAATAGCTGTTCATGTGATTCACCAGTGTAAGCAAATTCCTCACCATTGGACTCTCAGATGGTATATCAAATAATTAGAAATTCCTTTCTATGGCTTAGTGGTTTATTGTTGCTTTTTTTTTGTAAAATGCAAATGCCCTGAGAATTAGAACATCATTCTTTCATTTAATTCTTCCATCATTAAACACTTACTTATTGTTGCTGTTAGTAGTTAGACATTAGTATAAAAGCATGAACAAGACAGTCCTTATTCTGAAGGTGCTCAGAATCTAGTGGAGATTGGGCAAAGTCATCAATGACTCCAGAATTGGTTGACAGATGCGATGGTAGAAGTATCACAAGATACTATGGGGGAATATCTAACTTTCTTGGAGGATGGAAGAGGGAAGAAGGGTGGTGAAGATAAAGAAAGACTCTTCACAGCTGAAGTAAGACATGAACTGAAGATAAATGAGAGTGCATCAGGTGGATAAAGTAGAGGTGAGGGTAGAAATTAGATTTTGCAGGGAAAAAATGGGCCCTTCATCAAATCATACCCAGAGGATATGAAACTAGAGAGTACTCCGAGGTCAAATGATGAAGGACCTCGGATGTCATTCTAAGGAGTCAAGGAGGGATTAAGTGGAGGAGTGTCTCTTTAATATTTGAACCACAGAAAAATCATCCTTGAGACAGTGCAGAGGGTTGAGTGGAGGAGGCAAGACTAGAGAAAGAGTCAGTTAAAAGGCCTTGCAATGGTTTTAGAGAGAGATGAGAACATGTGAGCTAATGAGGCGGCAGTGAGAGTGAAGAGGACGGAGGGATTCTAAAAGCATTTAGGAGGTTATTGGACATGACTTTGTAACTCATTTGCTGTGGTGAAGACTAGGAGAGAGTATGAATAATTGAGGAAGAAAGAATCATGATTAGAATCATGCCCATGTTATTGTCTTGGGTGACTCAGAAGAGGCTGTAGCATCCGCTGAGATGAGAAATACAGGAGGAAGAGAATGTCTGCAAAGGAAATTGGTTGAATTTGGTTTTAAATGTCCTGAGATCGAGCCTGGGACTGGGGTCTGAGGGACTTGTTGGAGTATGGGTGTTAATAAAAGAAGTGGGTCCAGCAGGACTCTCCTCAAAAGACTAAGTGGGGTAAGCACAGAAGAGGTTTAAAGATTAATCGTTGCGGAAGCACCTATATTTGAGGGACATGTGAAGAAAGAGGAGTACATAGATGAGAACCAGAGTTGACTGGGGTCATGGAGAGAAGAGTTTTTAAGGGAAAAGTGGTCTACAATATCAAATGCTACAGAGAGAGGGTGTATTAATTAGGATCCATTTGGCTGCAAGTAACGGAATAAAAGTGAGTTTTGTTATTACAAATGATTTATCCAGAAGTCTGAGGTGGGTGGTCTCTGGTTTTGTGACCACTTTCCATCCTTCTGCTCTGCCACTGTCAGTGTGTCAAAAATGTCTCACTAAGGGTCATAGGCTGGACACCCCAAGCAACTGAGAGCATTCCAAGCAGAAAGCAAGGGGAGTGGGGACAATAAAGCATTCTCTCTGTGCACCTCATTCTCTTCCAGGAGGAAAGTCTTTCCCAGGGGACACATCAGACTTCTTTTGTCTCATTGACCAAGGCTCATTCCCACTCCTAGATTAATCATTGACAAAGTGGAAGGAATTGCAGTGACTGGTTAGATCAATCATGACTCATCCCCGAGGGCTGGGCCAATAAAATCATTCTGTTAGCAAGAAGGGTGGGGAAAATGACAGTTTTCATTGTCTCTCTCCTACAGGAGCTTAGGAAGAAAAGTACTGAGGAGAATCCACCGGATTCAGCAGTTAGGAGCTTATTGGTGGGCTTAGAAAGAGAAGTTTCTGTGGGGGGCTGGGTTAGGGATTGACACTGGAGCCAGATTACAGTGGGTTGAGCAGTGTGTGGAAGTAGGCTGTGGACTACTCTTCAACTAAATGTAAATAAGTTTATCAGGCCTTTCTGAAAACATATCTTTATGAATGGAGAGATGGCAGAAATTATCTAAGGGTTCAAGGAAAGAGAAACCAAGAAAGAAGAAGTTGGAACATGGAAGACAAGTTTTGCCCAATTCATCTTTTGAACAAGGACTTCTCTTTGGCAAGGAACATGGTTTTCTCCAAATTTCTCCAAATTAAAATTTCTCCTCATTGCTAAGCTCAGCCACAGACTGTAATTTTTGGAAATCTGAGTCAGCAACGAGAAAGAGAGGTTGTTCTTAGCTCTGAATAGAGCCACACTATTCCCCAGCTGTGTACTATTGGGGGGGAAATGTGATTAAAATGTTGCTACAAAGCACTTAAATTATCTAGGAGGAGTTTCAATTTTGAACTCTTTACAGGATTTTTAATAGAGAGATTATATATTTCATTAAAAATATAAGGATAAGGCAGAGGGTGGAGTGATACATCTTATTGAATAAAAGCATAGATTTTCTACTAATGGAAATCACTGCATTTTTTTTCCCTCTGGCACTTAAGAATAGTTTGTGTGTGTCTGTATCAGCCTCAAAATGAATCTTTTCCTCTGTCTGCCCATCACTGAGTAGGGTAGTAGGTAGTCTCTTCTTCATATCAATCAACCTGAGAACATATACATAATCAGCTAATTTTTTTGGTTGGTGAATCCCCTTTTTTGGTCTCTTTTGTTTGTTTTTTATGGCTTTATTTTTATAGCAGTTTTAGGTTCACAGCAATACTGAGCAGAAGATGCAGAGATTTCCCATACATATACTCCCTGCCCCTGTACACACACAGTCTTCCCTATTATCAACATCCCCTACAAGAGTGGTACATTTGTTATAATTGATGAGCCTACATTGACAGATTATCACTCAGAGTCCATAGTTTACACTGGGGTTCATTCTTGGTGTTGTACATTCCTTGGATTTGGACAAGTGTATGAAGACATGTATCCATCGTTATAATATCATACAGAATATTTCTTCCCTGAAATCCTCTGTGCTCCCCGTATTCATCCTTCCCTTCTGGTTCCACTGATCTTTTTACTGTCTCCAGACTTTTGCCTTTCCTAGAATGCCATGTATTTGAAATCATACAATCATATGCAGCCTTTTTAGATTGGCTTCTTTCACTTAGTAATATGCATTATAGGTTCCTCCATATCTCTTCATGGCTTGATAGCTCAGTTCTTTCTAGTGCTGAGTAATATCCCAGTATCTGGATATACCAACAGTTTATCTATCCATTCGCCTACTGAAGGACATCTTGGTTGCTTCCATGTTTTGCAATTATGAATAAAGCAGCAGACAAAACAAACATAATGAGCCAATCTTCTTGATAGATGAGTTGTCTCATGCAGCTCTGGTCACTAGAGTCAGCTTTTGAGCTTAAGAAAATATAAGGCAGTAGGAGAAAAGTTGTGTCTTGTAGATAAATTTACTGGTCAAAGTACACAAAAGATAACAGATGACCTCTTTTCCTGGTTGCACGGCACTATGTCTAAACATGTGTTTTAGTGAAAGAATCTTAAGTACAGAGACGTTAAATACAGACTAATTCAGTCTGATTCTATCTGGCTGGCGCCTTTTTGAGCTGCATTAACCAATTTGGAACAGAATTCACTCTGGGCTTTCACAATTTAGAAGCATAAAGTATCAGAGATGAAGGAATCTGAGCAATCATCTGATTAATATGAGAAAACAGAGATCTAGTAATCTTTGTCAGATACAGCCCCAGACTAGAATCTGGGTCTCCTGACTTCAATTCAGCTTTTACTCTATTTTACCTGGTGTCCTCACTTTCCCAATATCTTATCTAATTAAGACAAAATCCTAAGAAAATCTTAAAATCTAACTTGTTGTCAAGCTCACTTTAATTCTCAGGTGATTCAAGTAGCTTAAAACGCACGTTGCCCCGCAGCTCCTGTTCTAGGCAATGAGAAGCAGCCAGCTCAGAAAAGCTTTATTCACATAGAATTGCTAAAGGAAGGTTAAGTTGCTATTAACTTACTTATCCAGTCCCTTGAATTCTTTTTTTAAACTGAAAGTTAAAGAGGACTTCATCTAGTTCTTATAATTATTCTTTCTTGCAATAACACGCCAGAAGCTAGGCACTGTAGCAGTCAGGGTTTTGGCCGCAAGTAACAGATATCAAACTCTGGCTAATTTGAGCAGAAAGTAGAATACAGTAAAAAGATATTGGATAGCTCCTAAACTCTCCAGAAGGAGTAGGAATCAAGTTTAGAGGATACACATCAAAAGAAAAGCTGAAAATCATGCCATGGAACTAGTTCTATGAGCACACCCTGCTGCTGCTGGGTGGGAGACATTGGTGATGGCTTTCCTTGAATCACCAGAATTGAAACCTTGGGTGTTGCTACTTTCCCTGATGACTCTGGAAATTGGATGTAGCTGCCGTTCCAGCTACCACTCATCACCAGGAGGTATTTGGTTCAGTCCCTTCTCGTATCTCTAGTCTCCAACTTAAAGTCTGGGGCAGCTGCACCTGATTGGCAGAAACTTGATCATGTGTCAATGTCCTGGCAGCAAAGGAGGCAGGAAAAGCTAGTGTCTGGCATATTCAGTTTCTACAGTGAGAGGTTAACTCTTCCTCGTAAGGTGAGTGGTTCAGATGCTGGGCAGCCAAAAAGAAGGACAAATGGTGACTACAGGGACCTATCACAGTAGTTTCATTAAAGTTTTTTAAAAATTTAATTAAAAAATTTAAACATAATGTTGATGTACAACATATCAGTTTCAAGTGTATCATTTTAACTCTTATTTATTGTTTTGAGTAGGCAATGTATTTAATAGGTTGCAAAATTCAAAAGAGAAAAAATGTAGTAAAAAACAAGTCTTCCTCTCACCTGACTCTCAGGCGTCCACTTCACCTGCCTTGAATGTTTTACTGTCACCAAAATTCACTTCCCCTCCCTGGAGAATTATATCTCCCCACTGCTGCTCCATCCTTTGAAGTCAGGCTTGGCTATGTGATTTGCATAGGTCAATGAAATGTAAGCCTAAGTGGGCAGAGCGCTTCTGGGCTGAAGCTTAAAAGCCAGTTTAGGTTTTTTCCTCATTTTCTTCCCTTCTACCATGTTGACTGTCAATATTCAAGGTGGCGTCAGCCTGGGTTCCAGAGTGTGCTAGATATTTTATACTTGCCTCTACAGATTTCACCCTATCCATGATACTCTGTGCCCTGGGAGGCTGCCTTTTATGGACTATAGCAGCAGACCCCCTGTCGTCTGTCTTCTGGTTGGGTTTGACTAATGAGAGGTACTGGCCAGACATCAGAGGGCAGAAGGAGAGTGGTGATGGGATATTTATTCTCTCACTCCCTCCCTTCCAGGTCTCCACGGGCTGGTTGCATTCCTCTACCAAATATCTCCAGCTCCTCTTGGGTAGCATCTACTCTTCTCAGGTTTTGGGAGCTGCTGTCATTGGCCCTAGGGTTAGTACCTTCTTTTGTTGATTTCCCTCAACCTTATCCCTCACCTTTTGTAAATAGTCTGTTTATTAAGCTGTACTTAATTAATTATTTGAGTATGTCATCTGTTTCCTACAGAACTCTGATACACAGAGTGAATGACAGCTATCATGAACAGAAGACCCTTCCACCAACCAGCGTTGGTCATGTAGCATGAACACTGAGATTTCTGAGTTGTTTGTTACCACAGCACAACCTTGTCTACCCTGACTAATACCCCATGTTTCTAGTTTCATACAATGCAGTTATATTTTAACCAGAAATTGATGTCACAATCAGTGTGGAGCTTAAAAAAAAATAGACGTGCTCGGGTTCTATTCCTAGGGAGTCTAATTCAGTAAGTCTTAGGTGGGGCCCAGGCTTTGTATTTTTAATCAGCTCTAAACCACTGGTTTTGAGGATTTCCAATATTAAGAATATTTCTCACATTGGCCTGTGGTTGTTTAGATATACATTATGACTTATGGCATATAGGGGTATCTTAGTCAGGGTTCTCCAGAGAAACAGAATCAATAAACATGTACATCTGGGCTTCCCTGGTGGCGCAGTGGTTGAGAGTCCGCCTGCCGATGCAGGGGACACGGGTTCGTGCCCCGGTCCGGGAAGATCCCACATGCTGCGGAGCAGCTGGGCCCGTGAGCCATGGCCGCTGAGCCTGCAAGTCCAGAGTCTGTGCTCCGCAACGGGAGAGACCACGACAGTGAGAGGCCCGCCTACCGCAAAAAAAAAATAAATAAATAAACAGTACATCTATATATAGAGAGAGATTTATTTCAAGAAATTGGTTCACGCAGTTATGGAGGCTGCTGGTCCAAAATCTGAAGTCCAAGTCTGAAAGCTGCCTGCTGATGGAATTTCCTCTTGTTCAGAGGTCAGTCTATTGTTTTATTCAGGCCTTCAACTGATTGGTTGAGGACCACTCATGTCATGGAGGGAAATCTGCTTTACTCAAAGTCCATTGATTTGAATGTTAATCTCGTCTAAAAACACCCTCACGGAAACATCCAGAATAATGTTGGATCAGATATCTGGGCCTTGTGGCCCAGCCAAGTTGACACATAAAATTAACCATCACAGGTAGTCATGTGACACATGTATAGGATTAAATGCAAATAATAGAAGGGACTGGTAACCTGATTCCATTGGCAGAAATGGTAAAAAAAATTGGATACATGTTGGTATCTGTATCTGTCAGTGTCAGATTAGACACTGGCTAAAGTCTAAGTAGAAATTCTACATTCACTATGTGTATATAATTTCCCTTAAATCTATACAGAGCAATTCTAACTGTGTAGCTAGATCTGTCTGTTTGGCATCAGACACTTAGTTTTGAGCCCTTGATTCCACTCTTTGCTTGCTGTGGGGATTTGGACCAGCTCCTTGAACTCTTTTGGCTTTGGTTTTTCTCATCTATAAAATATTTTCTTTAATGTGAAGATTAAATTAGAAAATGTATATAAAGCAGTTAGTACAGTACCTGAAACATAGTTGATGCCCAATATGGGTATTATTAAATATATAGCTTTAAAAAAGATTGAGTGCAAAATTGCATTATAGTTCATAGTCATGTGAAAAGAGACAAACCACTGTGAAGTCATTCAGATATTTTTTCTTTGAAAAATTGAGAAACGGTGGTAATGTAACTCATCACTTTCAGACTTTTTTCTGATGTGCACACACCATAATAGGGCTCCTGGAGGTGAGGCAGAAAAAGGGGGCTTGGCTAGGTGGGTGGGAGAACAGCTCAGATGTCTTAGCCTTCACAAACCTTATGTCTGGGAACAGTTTCAGATTTGGAATAGTTACATGAATGTATTGGCAAAGAATCCTCCTCTCCTTTAACTAAGTACAAATGATTCATTCCTAACCTTAATGAGAAAAATGAGAAAGGAAACGTGAGCCCAGCGTTGGCAGGAAGAGTCTATGTACATTGTCTTCTGCCTTTCAGCAATCAAGACTGTGGTGTATTGTATAAATCCAGCCTCAGCTTCCCCTCGTTTGCAAGGCAGAGAAAAACCGATGCTCTTGAACCAGGGATACATTCAGTTCGACACAAACAAGAGCCAGGGAAGAGATTAGCAGCAATCTTGTAGTTTTGATAGGTAGAGGTAACCAGAGCTAGCCATGTGCTCCCCTGGATCATAATCTTGACTTTGCCTCATCATCTTCATTATTTGCAGCACATCTTACGGGCAGCTACTAACATTCTGATATCATCAGTTTGGGATCATCACAACATCCTTGTTATACTGGTTTAATCCCATGCTGCTTAAAAGACAGGGGATCCAAAACAGCAATCTTAAAACGTTTTGTGTAAAATTCCATAGCTTTCTACAGTACTCTACTACCGTTCCTAAGAAAGTTTTTGGATAGAACAGCCGATAAATATTTCCGCCTTTGTGTAATGCTCTTAGCTCTTCCTTTGCTCATCACATTTTGCTTTGCTCTATTGATTACCTAGGTGCCAGGATATTGGCATCGAGGTTCTGGTGAGAACTACTTTGGATCTTTTGAATGCCTGGTCACCTTCTAAATACTGATGAGGATTTTTCAGAAACACTCCTCTGTTTCATGTTTTCCTGTTCTTAAAAGTAGAAAAACAAAAAGTTGTGCCATGAGCTAAGTGCAAGATAATGTCAGCTGGGGGGGGGTGTAAATATTTCACAACTATACACCATTCTATCATCTTTTAGAATGACATAGAAGCATCAACATATCGTTTGCTCTTATTGTTTTCAGGGGTCTTTCTTCCTCTGTTCCTTCCTTTCCTCCACTACCCATTCCTTCAGTAAAGATAATGTGGTACAGGAAAAAGGAAGAGCTGGTGGATAGATCGCGCAGGAAATCAGTAGGACTCCATCTTCCTCAGTCACATCGTCTAACATTTGGACCCTGCAACTCCGATGGACTTTTGTGAGACACAATGAAATAGAACTACATCATCTCTAAGTTTTTCCAGCTCTGTAATTCCATGAACCCCAAAAAGTATTTAAACAAGGATGTTATCTTCTTCAAATGAGGAAATGCCAGGGTTACATAATACACTGCTTCATCCAAGGTTATCCAAGGCTATCCCTTAGTGGGACATAATTGTATCCCTGTTTTTGAAGAACTGGGTATTAATGGACATTTGAAAAGTAAAGACTATTCAAAGTATTGATATACAACTTGTTACTGTCTTAAAGAGTTATCTTTTTGTTTTGCATTTTTTTGTGATTTTGACCCCTTCATGTACTTTTTAAAATTGAATATAGTTACCTGTGTGATACAGTAGGACCTTGTTTATTCATTTTATATATACTAGTTTACATCTGCTAACCACAAACTCCCACTCCATCCATCCCCCACCTCCCCTCCCTCTTGTGTTTTGCATTTTTTTTATTGTGGAAAAAAACACACAATGTAAAATTTACCATCTTAACCATTTTTAAGTGTACAGTTCTGTGGTGTGAGGTATAGTCACGTTGTTGTGAAACAAGTCTCCAGAACTTTTCCACCTTGCAAAACTGAAATTCTATATTCATTAAATGATAATTCCCCTTTCCCCACCTCACCTCAGCCCCTGGTAGCCATCATTCTACTTTCTATTTCTATGAATTTCACTATTTTAGATACCTCATAGAAAGAATATCACACTGTACTTGTCTTTTTATGACTGGCTTATATCAATTAGCATAATGTCCTCAAGGTTCCTTCAAGCTGTAATATGTGATGAGATTTCCTTCCTTTTAAAGGCTGAATACTATTCCATTATATTTATATATCACATTTTGTTTACCTATTCATCAGCTGATGGACATTTGGGTTGCTTCCACCTCTTGGCTATTGTAATATTGTTGTTTTTGAAATATTGAAATTTAATTTAAATTTCACTTTCTGATTCACTCTGGTGGGTTTAATAAACACGATACCATCTGCAAGGCACATCTGACAATCAGAGAGAGTGTGTAGCATGAGAAGAAAGTTGAAGGCAGAACCCTAGGGAACCCAACCCCTTTAAGATGCCAGCAGATGAAGAAGAATGATGCTGAGAAGGAAGGATCATTGAGAAAGAAGAAGCCCAGGGGATGGGGGCATTTCCAAGGGGAAGCAGACAAATGTCAGAGATTGCAGGGAAGCCAAGTACGGTAATGGCGAAAGGGGGTTGGTAATAACAAAGCTGTGAGGATTGTTTGCAATTTCAGAAGAGGTGAGAAGCTTGACAAAAGTGGGCAGGGGAGTGAGTGGGAAAGGAGAAGGTAGAGAAATCTGTTGAAGACCACTCAACATTTAGGCATGAACAAAGGGGAAGAGATTTAGAGTAGCTAAAGAAGATGTAGTGTTTTTTGTTTGTTTTGTTATTGTTGTTTCTTAAGCTACAAGAGACTTGAGAATGTTTACATGTTGGTTTCAGTATAACTGTTGTTACATGAAAAACTATCCCCCAACTGAACAGTTTAAAATAACTTTTTATCTTGCCCCATAATTTTGGGGGTCAAGGATTCAAGAAGGGTTTGGCTGGGTGGTTTGGCTTTGAGCTAGGCAGTGTCTGGGACTGGAGGGTCCACTTCCAAGATATCTATTTCACCCACACATGTGGCGGCTGGTGCTCCTTGGAACTTTCTCTCCCCCAGGGCCTCTTAATGTGGGTTGGGCTTCTCACAGAATAATCACACTCATTACATGGTAACTCCCTTTCAAGAGCGATTATTCCAAGTGACGCAGATGGAAGCAGCGAGGTTTCTTTTGACCTAGACTTGAAAGTCAGAGAACATCATTTCCACTGCTTTCTATTGGTCATGCAAGTCATTAAGGCCCACTTATATTTAAGAGGAGTGAAGGAATAGACTCTACCTCTCTGAGGGGATGGGATGAACCCAAAGAGAGGGAATCACATGATGGTGGCCATCTTGGAAACAAGTAGAGAAAGAGGGTTTGAAGTTATCCAGGGACCTGAGGTTGCAGAAGTGGATGAGACTTTCGAGATTGGATACCCGAAGATGGGTACATTGAAAAGCGTTTGTCAGGACGAGGGAGCTCCTTTCGTGACACTATAATCCTTTATAAAGCACACACTGGAAGGTAACCTAAGGATGTTTTCCAGTGTGTTGCAAAGTCTCAGAGTTCAACCTACTGTTTTCAAGCAGCCGGCCCTCCCTGAGAGGAAGTTCAGGTACTTAGGGAGCCCTTTATTAAGCCAAAGGGTACTATAGAGAGTCACAGAGTAAATACACTAAATGGTCTACTGCCATTCTTTGATCTTCTGAACCCTCCCATCTCAAGTGCATGCTGAGGTAACCTCTGTGGTCAAAGGTCTTCCTTTGACCACACAGGAAGTAACGCTTCTCATAAAGCTAGTGTTCTTCCTCTTTGAGAGGAAGTGTAGTTACAGAGTTAAGATAACTACTCCATTTACTAGCAATGTGATCTTGGGGCAAATTGCTTGACCTCCCTGGTCATCAGTTTTCCCATCTGTACAATAGGCACCAATAACCTCAAAATAACCTCAAAGTGTTGTTGTGGAAATAAAATAATCCACGTTAAGAGGCACTTAGTGAGCTCTCAACAAAGGAGAGGTATTTTTATTATTAAAACTATATGTCTTCAGATGAGCTCCTCAGTTTCATCTTTGGGTGGGAAACAGAAGTTTAGATCATTTAACAGCCAAGGGCATTTGCTGGAAAAGCTGGAAATCACTCTGACTTACTCTCCGCAAACGCTGCACTTTGAACAGAGTGGAATTTTACCTCGTGTGCCACAAAAGTTTTACAAGCTTCTCCAAGGGCTAGTTTACAAGGAGAAAGTATCTTGGGCGCTTATATTAGATAATAAAGCCTACTGAATCAGAGGGGTAAGAAAGGGACTTTGAGAGTCTGTCTAGTTTGCTACTACTTCAGCTCCAGACGTGTGAGAATATGCCTTTGTGCAATAGCTCCCTCCTCCCGCAGCCAGCCCTGCCTTCCCTGGATCCAGCTGAGCTCCTGGAGCCCAGTCTGGCCTGGGTGAGAGCCCCGGGCCCCCTTCTTACCCAGGAGCAAAGTTGGAACAATGATGGTCACCAATCTTTGGCCTTATTTTAAAATGAGATATGACAATAGAGCACTTTGACTAGCATTTTTAGAAATACTATAAAAGAAAATCTTCCTTGGGCCAGTTTCAAGAATGTAGGGCCTTGCGCTGGTGATTAATGATGTGGAACTGACTTGATCTCTTTGCTTTGGCTGCCAAATACCCATGGCTGGTTGTAACCACCTTATTGGTTCCTCAGCCTTCCCGAAGCCCTCCACAATATTCAGGTTTCTGCAGCTAGAGCCTTTCTACACATGACACTGAGCGCTCCCAGAGCCTGCCATTACCCTCCGGAGTCCAGACTAGACACAGCCTGCCTTCCAAGCTTCCCCAGTGGCTGCTTCACCTCCTGCCCTTGCCGTGAAAGTGCAGGGGACTCAGGCAGATCCTCCACGGCTTCCCTCCAGCCTGGGCATGACCAGGGCCTCTTTCTTCCTCACCTGCTAGGTAGGGTTTCCTGACCCTTTCTTCCATTCTCACACTCTTCATACCCCTGTTAACTCTCAGAAAGACAGAGCTTCTATGTACGCTTAGCCTTTTTCTCTTCTTGCTGGAAAAAAACAAAAGGAAGAAACTCTGATTCTAGCTCTTAATCCACAACGATTCTGCCCAGAATGTCAGGAAAGGGAGATGAAATGATGGGGGGTGGGGATGGGGACAGGAAGTAGGTGGTTAGCTAATTATAAGTAGCAGCAAAAAGGTTGAGATCAACAGGGCTCACCAGTCATGTGACAGTAGGTGCTTATCTCCAGGTCAGAAGTACCTTGTAGGCCAGGCCCATGTGTTTTTCTGTTTTTTAAACTATTATTTTATTATTATTATTGTACATATCACATAACTATTTGAAGTAAAAAAGAATTAGAGGTCAAAATTTATATTTGATCCGTCATTCTAAGAAATGTTTTCATTTGTCTTAGCTTGGGTTCCCCCATTCACACTGTTCCTCAGGCTTTTTTTTTTTTTTTTTTTAATTAACCCCCTCAGGAATTTTTGAGACATTTTTTCCTAATCACCCACTTCCCCATGAATTTTTTCGTATTTTTTAATATATATATTTTTTATTGAAGTATAGTTGATGTATACTATTATATAAATTACACTTGTACAATATAGTGATTCATAATTTTTAAAGGTTATACTCCATTTATAGTTACTATAAAATATTTACTATATTCCCTGTGTTGTACGATATATCCTTGAAGCTTATTTTATTTTATTTTTTTAGGGGGAAAATAGGATAGGCTTTCTTTTTTTATATATATAACACCTTTATTGGAGTATAATTGCTTTACAATGTTGTGTTAGTTTCTGCTGCATAACAAAGTGAATCAGCTATATGTATACATATATCCCCATATCTCCTCCCTCTTGCATCTCTCTCCCTCCCACCCTCCCTATCCCACCCCTCTAGGTGGACACAAAGCACTGAGCTGATCTCCCTGTGCTATGCGGCTGCTTGAAGCTTATTTTAAACCTAATAGTTTGTACCACTTAATCCTCTACCTCTATATTGTCCCTCCCCCCTTCCCTCTCCCCACTGGTAACCACTAGTTTGCTCTCTACATCTGTGAGTCTGTTTCTCTTTTGTTATATTTACTAGCGTGTTGTATTTTTTAGGTTCCACAAATAAGTGATATCATACAGTATTTGTCTTTCTCTGTCTGACTTATTTTAATTACCATAATGCCCCCCAAGTCCATCCATGATGCTGCAAATGGCAACATTTCATTCTTTTTTATAGCTGAGTAGTATTCCATTGTATAAATATATATATATACACATATATATACATATATATATATACACATACATATATATATATATATATATATATATATACACATACATATATATACCCCATCTTCTTTAGTTATTCATCGGTTGATGGATACTTAGGTTGCCCCCATACCTTGGCAATTGTAAATAAGGCTGCTATGACCATTGGGGTACATGTATCTTTTTGAATTAGTGTTTTTGTTTTTTTCAGATATATACCCAGGAGTGGAATTACTGGGTCATATGGTAGTTCTATTTTTAGTTTTTTAGAGAAATGTCCATACTTTTTGTCACAGTGGCTGCACCAAATTACCTTCCCACCAACAGCATTTGGGATCTTCCCGAACCGGGGCACGAACCCGTGTCCCCTGCATGGGCAGGCGGACTCTCAACCACTGCGCCACCAGGGAAGCCCGGGATGTTTGTTCTTTGATGTTGAGTTTTATGAGCTGTTTATATATGTTGGCTATTAACCCCTTATCGGTCATATCACTTGCATATACTTTCTCCCATTCAGTATGTTGTCTTTTTGTTTTGGCAATGGTTTCCTTTACTTTGCAAAACCTTTTAAGTTTAATTAGGTCCCATTTGTTTATTTTTGCTTTTATTTCCTTTGTTTTAGGAGATAGATCCCAAAACATATTGCTACAATTTATGTCAGAGTGTTCTGCTATGTTTTCCTCTAGGAGTTTTATGGTATCCGATCTTACATGTAGGTCTTTAATCCAATTTGAGTTTATTTTTGTATATGGTGTTAGAAAATGTTCTAATTCCATTGTTTTACGTTTAGCTGTCCAGTTTCCCAGCACCACTTATTGAAGAGACTGTCTTTTCTCCGTTGTATATCCTTGCCTCCTTTGTTGTAGCTTAATTGACCTTAAGTGCATGGTTTATTTCTGGGCTCCCCCAAGAATTTTTAATACCTGAGATATATTGTAAATTTGTTAGTGTACTGTGTGTATATCTGTACTTTTTTTGGTATAATGTACACTTTACGTATAAAGCATAGATATACACACAGCACACTAACATCCTCACCCAGATAACCAAGTTTCACCCCTTTGGAGCTCTGTCACCCCTGTTGAAAACGTATGCCCCAGAACCAAACCAACACAAGGCAAGTAGTTAATTTAGGAGATGAGGAAACTTCAGTGAAGTGGGACAGTGAGACAGGAAGGAAGGAAGCCAAAAGAGCATGAATTAGAGCAGGTTGCCGCTGGCCTTTCATCTGACAGGGGTGCTCTTTATTTTTTTTGACAGGGGTGCTCTTCGAACCAGGGTGCAGCTCCTACCTCCAGGATATCTTGCCTGAGGGGCCAGGTATATACCCAGCCACTTTCATCAGTTGTTGTTTGAGGATTGTTCCCAGGAGAATGTTAATTCTCCAGCAATTTAATTTTGTCCCTTGCTCGAGCAGAATGTCTGTAGAGGACAGAGAAAGTCCCCAGGCAGAGTCGTGGGTGCTGGCAGCAGTCTGAGGTGCTCATTCAGGGCACATAAAATCGTAAGTACTGGCAGGATCTGGGGTGGGCACTGACATTTGCTGTATTATTATTCTTGTAATAGACTTTATTTTTTAGAGCAGTTTTAGGTTCACAGTAAAACTGAGCAGAAAGTACAGAGAGTTCTTATATACTCCCTGCCCCCCACACATGCATAGCCTCCTCTGTTATCAACATCCACCACCAGAGTGGTACATTTGTTACAATCAATAAACCTACGCTAACACATCATTACTGCCCAAAGTCCATAGTTTACATTATATAGTTACATATGTTACCTCACATAGTTTGCTCTTGGTGTTATACATTCTATGGGTTTTGACAAATATATAGATCTACTATTATAGTATCATACAGAATAGTTTCATGTCCCTAAAAATCCTCTATGCCCTCCCTCCCTGCTGCATCATTTTTTGTTTCCTTCTAGTTCAAATTACCATGTTTCACAATTTTTACATAGTTGTAATCACAATCAGGATGGGGATATAATTTTGCACTGTGCTTTTTTCACTTGAAGTGTTTTTTCAGGTTGATACAGTTTTCATAACTATAACTTTTAAGGACTGCATAATTTTGCTTCATATGCATATACTGTAATTCCCATGACTATTCCCTTATTGTTAAGTATTTCATTTATTTCCATTTTTTCCTGCTATTATAAATGAATAAATTGCTAGAAAGACAAAACTAGAAGGCATTCATTAAAACACAGCAAAGTGTTAACAGTGGTTGTCTGTATGTAGAATTCTAGACAATTCTTTTTTGTTCTGCCTATTTTTCTATAATTATTTTTATAACAGGAAAAATAACAGTTTTATGTATTAACTTGGTTAGGTTAAACCTAGTTGTTAAATCAAATGCTGTTCTAGGTGTTGCTGTGAAAGTATTTTGTAGACATGCTTAACACCTAACAATCAGTTAACTTTATGTAAAGGAGATTATCCTCGATAATCTGGGTATATCCTATGCAATCAGATAATTTGAAAGGCCTTAAGAGCAAAACTGCGGTTTCTGTGAAGAAGAAGGAATTCTGCTTTGAACTGCAGCCTCTGCTCCTGCCTGAGTTTCCAGCCTGCCCTTCCTGATAGACTGCCCTTACTCACAGCCTGCCCTATGTATTTTAGACCTGCCTAGCCAGCTCCCACAGTTATAGCCGATTCCTTGCTATCTATGTATTCCCTCACCCTCAGGGGGAGCCCTTAATAATCAAATAATCTCTCACTGCCCCCCGTCAAAAAAAGACACTGCAAAGAACATCTTAAGGCATACTTTTTTGTATGCCTTATTTGTACTTTTTATCTTCCCAGGATTGAGATTTCTGGCTGTGGCATGAGCATATTTAACTAACACACACATTCTTTATTATGAATCCCAAATAATTGGTATAATGAACCCAGGAGCCAAATTAAAGAGTGAGCCAGATGGGCGTGTAATGAGGTGTCAGTCTAAAATGGGTCCTGAAGCATCTCTAGAAATGTAATAAGATGGAACAAATTGTGTTCACCAGGAGCCCTCTCAGGGAGATTACCATGTGTGATTAGAAGGAATAATTTGGTAAATCGTTTGGGCTGGGGCAATGAGGCTTCCAGAGAGAATAATCACAGAAAGGCTGATGGTCTCTAAACTGCCTTCTAAAAGTGGTGGTTCTGGTTAACTGTAAGAATTTTTTTGTGGGCTGCAGTATGTTAGTTTGGGACCAGAGTTGAACTGCAAGGTGAGGCAGAGCTCTTTCCAGTGGTCAATGGGCCCCTATGAAGTCTTCGGTCTCCCCTCTAGATATTTGAACAAATATTTAAACAAACGTCTGTTGAGTGAAGCGCCAAAATATTCGTCTGAGTCCACTTAGCTAGGCCGTCCCTTATGGACTTCAAGTTGGAACCTGAATTAAGTTGATTAACTACATGCAGTGTATGTTTACTGCCCTGGAACGATAGGGGCAAATGTTGACATTTTTAGGGTTTAGAGAGAGTTGCACAGAGGAGGGACTATGGAGAGCCTGAATCCCAGAAGATTCTGTAAAGATGTGGGGTTTCAAGAGCTGTTTTCCATTTATTCAAGCAATATATTTCAGGTACCAGGTATTAGACTAAGAGCTATGGGTACAGAAATCAGAGAGACAGTGATGGACCCTCTTCCCAATGGAGTCTGGGGGTAAATCAGGCAGGACTTGCATAGTGATTACAGATATAATTATTTAGTAGTAAGCATAGTGAAGGAAACACACATGATGCCATGAGGACATATCATAAATGAACAGACCTAGATGAGTCAGAATGGGGGAGGCAGCTTTGCAGAAGCAGGAGGTGTTTGCTGGGACTGACAGATGGAGCTGACTTTTCCTAAGCTGTACCAGAGTCCCTGAATTAGAGGTGAGCGAGTGTGTGTGTGTGTGTGTGTGCAGGTGCGTGTGCTCACGCACGCATGCCTGCACAAGGGAAGAACAGGTAAGAGATAGGCTGAGGAACCTGGTACTTGTGGCTATTCATCCTGGTATTTAGAAAGACCATCCAATCACATCTTAGCAAGTAGCAGAAGGAAGACAGCAAATACAGGAGGAGCTTTCTGATACCTCAAATAGTTCTTGGTCCTTAGCAGGTGCTTACTGAAGCCTGAGGGAATGTACTATGTGACAGGCACTGTATTAGATGCTTTACCTAAACTTTCTTAATCTTCCCAAGAGGATATCGCCATCCCAATAGAAAAAGGAGGGAACCTCAGTCTAGAGATTTTTAAGAACTTACTCAAAGTCATAGAACCTAATACAGAAGCTGGGTGTTTGCTGTAGCTACAATGGATGTAAGAAGAGAATCAATAATATTGGAAGGCTTCCCTGGTGGCACAGTGGTTGAGAGTCCGCCTGCCGATGCAGGGGACACGGGTTCGTGCCCCGGTCCAGGAAGATCCCACATGCCGCGGAGCGGCTAGGCCCATGAGCCATCGTCACTGAGCCTGCGCGTCCGGAGCCTGTGCTCCGTAATGGGAGAGGCCACAACATTGAGAGGCCCGCGTACCGAAAAAAAAAAAAAAAATATATATATATATAGGAAATGAGTAGATGTTGAAATGGATTCTTATACTGAATGTCACCCATTCCTGTAGTATGTTTTGGAATTAACATTTATCTGCAGCTTACTGAGGAGATTTCCATTCCTTTGATCCAAGAGCATTCAGAGCAGAACAAGCAATTAAAAATAAATGGTTGGATGAGACATTTTTAACTTTGCTTTCAGACTTTTGTTGACAAGGTACCTTCTGTTCCTCTATTATTTCTACTTTATTTTTTGCCTTAACCATAACTCTCATCTAGATGTTTTTTAAATGGTTTTTGCCTTAATTTATTTTCAATGGAGTAAGCTCTATGAAAATCTCTCAAATCAAAGAGAGCCTCTGGTTTTTGTCTTGCTGGATCTACTGAGATCTGGCTATGGTGGTTAGGGACAGTTGGTGTGATTTATGGTCTTTGACAAGTTGATGCTTTGACGTTTCTAGTAAGGCCACCGCTCTGCATTTTTAGGGCTCTTTTTTGTCTGCTGTACACAATTATCCTGGGCTTCAAAGTTCATCCTCAACTTATTCTTCTGCATTAGTAATACCAGTAAGAGTTTTTGACTGCAAATAACACACTGACTCTGGTTAACTTAAGCAGAGAAGGAATTCACTAGAAGGGTATCAGGGAGCTCAGAGAGTCAACTGCAAGCCCAGCTGACGAACAAGCAGAAACCAAGGTATGTAAGAAGGCCAGACTGACAGCCAAAATCACTGTCTGGTTAGACATCTCTGCTGCTGGGCACCGGATACGGCTCCTGGCACCATTACCACTTCTACAAGGATGGATTCCAAACTATCCTTCCATCTTTAAGTTACTTGCTCCAGATTCAACATTCCAGGTGGAATTCTGCTGTACCTGGTAGGCCAAGCTTAGGTTAGGTGTAAGTGCCCCAGATGCTGCAGCTCAGAGTGTAAGCAGATGTGTTTTTGGATTTCCCCATAGCTTACTAGGCACAGCCAGGAGTAGGGTGAGGCACAAAATTGAAAGAGACACCGTCTCTCAGGGTCCTTAGTTTTCAAACAATGAATAATTTTCATCAAGAATAAATTTAAATCTTGGAGATCTTTGAATTCAGTAAAATATTTCAGGTATGAACTGAAATTTGCACATAAACAAAAATATTACAACATGTAGTTTGCAATCTGTTCCATTGTCTTAAATTTCAAACACAAATGAAAACTCCTCATGATCAAATAGAATTGAAATCACACATGTTCTGTTTCTTTGTCTAGACAATGGCTGTGCTATCTTTGCTTATTTCAAATCTGTTTACATTCAGGAATGTGTTGTATCACAGGAGTCGGAGACACAAAACGTGCGGAAGGGATCTTGGATGATTTTAAGCTGTCACAAACATTCTTTCAAAAGGAACACCTGTGGCTGAGTCCACCTGTGTCAGGGGCCACAACAATAGAAACAATTGTTCAGAGCTTGTAGGGAGGAGTATTTTATTACCGACACTGTTTAAATTGTCAGCATGGGTGTTAATAAGCAGCAGACTGGCTTGTCAGTTTTATTATTGTTTTTATGTTCTCTGAAGCAGCGTACCCCCTAATTGCCTGTACCCTCTCTCTCCCATCACCCTGCCATTGTACACCGCTGAGTGGACCACCACACAAGAAGCTGATAATAGATGCTGATTCTGGGGAGGAACAGTGGGTACAGCGGAGGGAAGGAGACCTGGTTTGTACCAGGTTCATATATTAACTATCCCAAAGACAAAGATAAAACAAGATGGCTTCGTAGGGCTGTCTTAGCTCTAGCCCCTTCTTAAGCCGAAGCCCAGTGTGCATGAACCAGCCAGCAGGTTGTGAGCCCGGGGCTGTGTGGCCCAGTTAGATGCCCCCAGCTCTGCGCTAGCCAGCTGCCTCCGTCCGAAGTGAATGACTCTGGCCCTGCTGGCAACAGGGCAAGGGGATCCACAGTTCAGTTCACATGCATTGCTACTGTGAGAAAGACAAGGAAAAATACACAGTCTGCCCAAGATGTGCCCTCATCTCTGAAAGATGGGACTCTACTGATTAAAATCAGATTCCTATCCCAGAAGCAGATCTTCCGCTAATTAGGCACGTTAGCTTTGTGCAAGGTCGGGTGTAAAATAACTTTCATTTCGCTCATTTCAGAAGACAGGGCTGATGAGAGCAAGAGGATCTGGCCCACAAAACAAGAGCTATTGTTCAGTTCTTCAGGAAGGCATTCCCAGTGCAAGATGGTGGGATTTGCACAGCTGGACTCACCCCCAAAGATGATTTTGTAGTGTTCTTTTCGTTTTTTTTATCTTTTCAACTTCATTAGAAAATACAAGAGCTGCCTAACCTTACCTCTAACCTCAGACGAACAGACATAACGAATTAGACTTGGCAATGACCGCTTCACCCCTGAAAGGTTGCTTTGCACTAAGCGCTTCTGACACTAATGTTCATGCTTAAGCAAACACATTACTTAGAGAGAAGAATGGCTCTGTCAGCCTGCCTGGGCTGCTCTGCACCATGGGAGATGCAGCTGCGCTGAGTCTCATTCAGACAAGCTCAGAGACCCAGTTCCAGAGACACATGCAGAGACCCTCAGGTTTGCACACTCTGGCTTACACATCACACACAATCGGCACCAAACATCTGACTTCAAGCAGTTCCTGAGGACAGAGAGACAACTTGACTGATTATGAATAAGCCTGACACATTTGTGTCTCTGAATTCTCTGCCGTTCTTTTTCTTTTTTTCTTTACAGGAAAATATTCACATTTGTGAAAAAAGTCCCTGTCGGAGAATCAAGTGATTTCTAGACAGAATTCTACCTGGGACCATCTCTTGATCTTTTCCACTGTAGCTGGTTCCTTGGAGCATTTGTGTTCACATTAGCATTTCTGTCTGGGGCTGTGAATTATGCTGTCAGAGGAGTTTCAAACTGGGTTTGTTACCTGGATACCCACAAATATGCTTGGTCTGTTTGTCTAAATCTGAAAAACCTTCCTTGTCCTTAGGAAACCAGGCCATTCTGCATGTTCGGAAGGGGCCAGTGAATCCAAGCTCCTGTTGGTGTTCTGGGCCGTTAGGGGAACGGTGCCTGGATAAATAACCGTAGAAGGGAGCCCAGTCCATTCTTGACTGGGGTGGCTGTATTCCATTCACAAAGAGGTAGACTTCTCTGCCTGGAGAGGCAGGGTTGAGAATGCCATGAGACAGGCCTAAGGACAAGCTTGAGACTAAGTCATGTCTGCTACAATCACAGCCATCGCTGTTAAAAAGTTCCTCCAAGTGGCGCACATGACGCCAGAAAACGGTCCAGCTGTTGATGTACAGACGAGAAGCAGGGACCGAAGGAGACAAGGGCAAAGCAGGCACTGGAGGGATGACAGCATTTTATGGCTATAATCCTGGACCATCTGCACACGGAGGGGGGCTACCAGGAGATATGCTGAGAGATGATTCCATCCATTCTTCTCTCATCGGGTCAGACTCCAGCATGTGCTTCTGATAATGTCCCACATATGTCGTCTTCACTCTCTTCAGAGCCCACTTCCCCCAAACCCGCAGCCCAACCCCAGGAAGCTGACTGGGAGTTAGGGCGATCACATCAAGCTCAGGACCATGGGAGGCATCACACTCCCAGCAGCCTTGTAAAGATGATGCCTCTGGGGGCTTCCTATCCACAGATGCACTCCCCAGATGGCTGTTGTCAATCTCCATCACCAGTCCCTTGGGGTTAAGCCCCCAGGGATTGGCTCACACAAGAGGGAGGGGAAGTAAGGCAGCCCATGCTGACGAGGCCAGCTGCTTGAGTGTCATTTCCTTGCTGCTGGTGCCGGACAGATGTTCTACTGCTGTTGTCCCCACTCACTCATTTCCTTTCTCTCTCCCAGCAGCTTGATTTTATCTAGTTCAGGGTGTCTCCAAGTATGACCCATCGTCCACTGACAGGAATGTCATCTAGGGTGTGTATTTAAAATGCAGGTTCAGAATCTCTGGGTGCGGGGCCCACACATTTGTCCTTTTAGCAGGTACTTCAGATGATTCTCATGCACTTTAAAATTTGAGAACCCCTGGAGTTCTTTGGCCACTGGCCCTATGTATTTCTATTTTGGTCTTTAAAAATTAATTAATTATTTATTTTTAACATCTTTATTGGAGTATAATTGCTTTACAATGGTGTGTTAGTTTCTGCTTTATAACAAAGTGAATCAGTTATACATATACATATGTTCCCATATCTCTTCCCTCTTGCGTCTCCCTCCCTCCCACCCTCCCTATCCCACCCCTCTAGGTGGTCACAAAGCACCGAGCTGATCTTCCTGTGCTATGCGGCTGCTTCCCACTAGCTATCTATTTTACATTTGGTAGTGTATATATGTCCATGCCACTCTGTCTCTTCCTCCCAGCTTACCCTTCCCCCTCCCCGTGTCCTCAAGTCCATCCTCTACATCTGTGTCTTTATTCCTGTCCTGCCCCTAGGTTCTTCAGAACAATTTTTTTTTAGATTCCATAATAATTAATTTTTAATTTATTTTATTGAAGTGTAGTTGACTTACAATGTTGTGTTAATTTCTGCTGAACAGCAAAGTGATTCAGTTATACATATACATACATTCTTTTTCATATTCTTTTCCATTATGGTTTATCATAGGATATTGAATATAATTCCTGGTGCTATACAGGAGGATCTTGTTGTTTATCCATTCTATGTATAATAGTTTGCATCTGCTAACCTCAAACTCCCACTCCATCCTTCCCCCACCCCTCCCCCTTGGCAACTACAAGTCTGTTCTCTCTGTCTGTGAGTCTGCTTCTGTTTTGTGGATAAATTCACGTCATATTTTAGACTCTCTATGTAAGTGATGTCATATGGTATTTGTCTTTCTCTTTCTGATTAACTTCACTTAGTATGATAATCTCTAGGTCCATCCATGTTGCTGCAAATGGCATTATTTCATTTTTTATGGCTGAGTAATATTCCATTATATACATGTCTATTTGGACTCCAGGAGAATAGAATAATCATTCGTCAGTTTACACAACACTGTCATCATCCATTTACACTCTGTACTGAAGTGTAATTGACATACAAAAAACTGTTTATGTTTAAAGTATATATTTGATAATTTTTGACATATATGTATATACACACACATACTTGTAAAACTATCACCACAATCAAGATAAACACTTCTCATCCCCATTCCCTTCTCCAACATAGGTACTGACCTGAACTTCTATATATACTTCCAATCCACCTCCACATGTTAGATATATATTCTTAAAAATATACTATGTGTTCCCATTTTGTGTGTGCGTGTGTGTGTTCTTACTTCACAAATGTGGTTCTGTGCTATGGAACTCATTCTGCTTCTTACCTATTTTCTTCATCGTTAGGCTTTGGTGACCCATCCTTATTACTCTGTGTAAATCTCCTTTACTACCACTCACTAGCCTAGTGGCCCATCCTGTTTACGTTTATGCTTAACTAAGTCACTGCTTTATTAATAAACACCAGGTTGCCTCCAAGTCCTTGCTAACACACACACACACACACACACACACACACGTGCATGCGCCATGATGAACACCCTTAATGTGTATCCTTATGACCTGCACATTGAAGTTGTACTGGGCACATACTCAGGGCTGAGACTGCATCTTTGAATCCTTTAGGGATTGACTGCTTTGCAGAATGGCTCCAACAGTTCACACTCCATTAGCAGTGCACCTTGGCTGTACTTGATTGTGTCTAACTTTCCGGGAAGTGACCTCTCATTGAGGTTTTAATTTGCATTTTTCTGATGGCTAGTGATGGTGGGAATCTCTTTCTAAACTTACTGGCCATTCAGAGATTTCCCTTCCTATGAACTGCCTATTCATCTATTTTGCCAGTTTTTTCTGTTGTTTTCCCTGTCTTTTTCTTACTGGTCTGTAGGATTTCCTAGATACGGATCCTTTGGTTTAGGATGCTAATAACGTCTTCCGGTCAACTGCCTACCTGTTGACTTTGGGGTGATTTTTGTTGTAGGATGTTAATAATGTCTTCCAGTCAACTACCTACCTGTTGACTTTGGGGTGATTTTTGTTGGAATAAATCTTTAATTTTGTTCTGTAGACAAATCTATATATTTTTCTCTGCTTATGGTTTGTACTTTTAAGGTTTTCTTTAAGCTAGAAGTCTCCACTTAAAAGTCACAGAGCTATTCACCCATATTTTCCTTCTATACCTACAGTTTTCCGTTTAACATTGAGACTATAATACATTTAGGGTTTCTTTTTAGATCGTCTGAGGTAGTGTTGAATGGACTCAACTTTTCCAACATTAAATAATCTGTTGCTTTCCCAGTGATTCGTGATGCCCCCTCTTATCATGCACCAGGTTCCCATCAATAGCTAGGTCTACTTCTGGGTTCTCTATTCTCTGGGTTCCATTGGTTAACTTGCCTTTTTTCCTTTTTAAAATCATGACTTTGCGATATGCCTTAATATCTAGTAAGGCATCTTTTTGCTCATTTTTAAAAATTAGCTGTTTGTGAATGTTTATCCTTCTACGTACATTTTAAAATGGTTTTTTCAAAGTCACCCCAGTTGTAGGGAGGACATTTTACTGAAATTACACTGGATTTGTGGTTTAATTTGTGAAGAAGTGATATTCTTAAAATATTAAATCATCCCATATAATTGAAGTATCACTCCATTTTTTTCAGGTCTTTGTTTATGCCCATTCTTGGAATTTAAATTTTCTACAAAGAAAGGTCTTGTGCAATTTTGTTAGATGATTTCCTAGTCAATTAAGAAATTAAAATTTTCCATTCCCAATTCCTCTGTTATTCTTATTTCTGACTATTTGATTGCACTTTTCCTTCACCTCAGTCTTTTAACTTCTTTGGATTTTACGGCTTCTTGTTTCTCTCAGCATTCCTGGCTTCAGCCTTCACTGCTCTGCCTCTTCAATTCTACTTCCTTATCCCATTCCATTCACGTGTAGCTACCTGATCACCAGGTGTGACAATTTAGAAATTCTTTGTTCAGAGAGGTTTAGAGGTATCACCTAAAGCCAAATATGACATGTAGCCCAGGACGTCAATGAGGCTTATGTCCAAGGTAGACTGTAACTTATATGGGGGTAAAAACAGGATCCCTGATCTGCTTACCCAGCTCTAGGTCATGAAATGGACATGAAATTGGATTTGTTCCACAGTGTCTCAGGAAAAAAAATTTGGCTCCTACAATACAAAATTCAAATAACAGTCACCTAAATAATGAAGGTGTTTATGATCTCACGTAACAAGAAATGTGGAGGTAGTTCCAGGCTTGGTACAGAAATTCAATGAGGTCATTTTGGCATTTCTTCAGGCCTTTCCTTCATGGTTGCAAGATAGTTGCCGTGGTTCCAAACATAACAGCCTCACCCTACCACATCTAAGAAGTGAGGGGTTGGGCATAGAGGAGGCTAAAGAGAACTCTCTCCTCATACTTTCCCTTCCTTCCATCAAGGACAAAAAATCTTTCCCAGAAGCCCCCAGACATCTCTTTCTAGCTCATTAGCCAGAACAACGTGGCAATCCATGCTGACAAAATGGAATGGGATTGCCATGTTTAGTTTAGATCAATTTATGATTTCATCCCCAGGCTGGGCATTTTCCAACCAAACAAAATTAATATTCTCATAACAAAGAACACATGGGGAATGGCTACTGGGTAGAAAACTAACAAAGGTTTGTGGTGTGGATGGGAAAAGATTTGAGGCAATATCATCCATGTTCTTCAATCTTAGGGCCCTGAAGTTGGAGTTTCTCATTTATGGATTTAGCAGTTTTGATCAAGTACCTATTATGGTAGGCACTGGAAATACAATGATGAGCGACACTGGACAGGAATTGTAATGTTGCAATGTTGTGTGGGAGGAAATGTTAAATGACTGTTCCCACCAAAATATAAAGTTATCAGTTTAGTAAAGTTCTATGAAGGACAGGAACAGGGAACTAAGGGAGTAGATAACGAGGGCACCCATTCTGAAGTAGCAATAGTTCTTTCATATCCTATGGAGGAGACATAGATGCTAAGAAGGTTAGGGGCCTAGGGGAAGCCTAAGGTTGCTGTGAAAGGAGAGGAGTCTTGAGGCAAGTGGCTGGGGCTCTGAGTTCAATGGTGGGTACCAGCCCATTGAACCCAAATAGCCATACAGGACCAAGGGCACATTACTGCTTACCAGCCTGCTAGCAGACTTGTCCAGCTACTCCACAGCAGAGATCAAAGGGATCCAGGGGACACTGGATGGGTTTAGGACCTTGCATCTCCTTTGCTGCTACAAGGTCCCTGACCCATAGACCTCTCCTCATGTACCCAGATACCATCTCGGAGGAAAGAAGCAAAGGCCTAACATTTATTCCCAAAGAACTGAGATCACTTAGGAAATATTCCAGGTATTAGGTCAATATAAAATGAATGGATTGGACAAAAATTAAAGTTGTTTCTATGCTGCTCAGCAGAAGCTGTTTGTGAGGAAAACTAGAGCACATAACTAAAACATTAAACACATTTTCACTGCAACTGAGTTAGTGTGAGTATATTTGAATTCCTCAAAACAACCTTGTAAGGAAAGTACTATTATTGAATCCATTTTATAGACAAGGAAATTGAGGCTTAAATAAGATAAATAACTTATCCAAGGGCATGTTGTTAACAAGTGGCTGATCCCAAATTTGAACCCAATGTGACTTCAAACCTTCTTGCTTTTAACCACTTATAAGATACTATTTTATAAGGTGGTATGTGCAAAAAGAAGTACAGGTAAACTTTCAGGATTATGTGGAGGAGGAAAAGATGATTTCTAGAAATGGAGGACAAAAGAAAACTTATTGAAGAGGTAGCAATTTATTCCACCTTTTCATCACTGTTGTCCATCTTTCCCTTTTTAAAATCCAATAGTAGTAACTTGTCAGTGCTTGTTGGCTAACTTCAAAATCTGAATCACCTGTCTGTTTCTACTGTCTCTTTTTCCTTGGGTTTTCAGTCATGTGATCCTGTCTTTTGGTAGCCCTAGTACATTTGAACTGAGTGCAGGACATTATGTATAATAAGTCACAGAGACTTTGGACGATCTCTTCTTTCCGAGAGGGTTTACAATTTCCATGCTGTCCAGATGGGATGGTAGCTGATCATGTTATTCCAATTAGGGATTTGTTGAGTCAAGGTTGAATTATAGCTCTGGTAAGTCTCAGTCTTCCACTGGTTCATCTCTGACTTCCTGGACTTTCAACAAAAAGCCTATTGTGTTCTGCAAGGCCCCACCCACTGTGGATACTAAACTCTGATCTTAGTCTTACAGGACTGCTGAAAAACTTCACTCAGCTTTTCAGGGGCAGGTTTTCCACTTGCATTTTAAAACCCCTTCTCTGAACAGCCCCAGTATTTGGCAAAAGTTCTCAGAGGAAAACAGGCTGTATGCGTGAAGTCTTCCCAAGTCTTTCACCAAAACTCTGCTGGTTTCTCTCGCTCCTTTGCAGCCCTCTGCCAGACTGCACCACACCCTGCCCTGGGATTCTCAGCCTCCTGAAAAAGCCCTGAGTATAAAAATGGTTGCAGAAGCAGCTCTTTCCTCTCATTCTTCCCTTTCCAGTGCCTTAGCTTTTCCAGTATTCTTTGCTTCAGCAGCTCTTAGCTTCCTTCAAAGAGATAATTTCTATATTTCATTTATTTGCCTTTTCTAATTCTTCTATTGGGAGTGCTGTTCTGCTGACAGCAATTCTATCCACCCAGAAGTGGAAGTAATTGAGATGGAAAAGATGGATGGATTTGAATATGGGAAGTGACCTGCTCTGAAGAGCAGCAATGATCTTCCCATCACCAAATCCACTGTTTTTGTTTTTTCCTTATCCTTAACCTCATTGATCTTTCTGTATTATTTGTCTCCTCCTCAGACTCTGCACTCTTCATCTTTTATTCTTCCATTGCTTCCCCTGTAGTTTCTCTTCTAGCCTCTCCTTCACACTTTTCTTTGTGTAGTAAAACGTTTGCAACCCATCACTCTTCTTCACCTATATACTCTTCCCTGTAAATCAGCATTCTCTGGACTTCAGCAGCCACCTCTGTGTTGATAACCCCTGATTCTATGCTAAGAGCCCTGCCTTGTCTCTGAAACTCCAGTCTTACCTTAATAGCCACTCACCTATAACCACCTGGATGAGAGTAAGGATTTATGGTGGGGGTGGGGAAGAAGGGGAGCAATTTGCAATCTCTTCTTAAAAGGGAAGAAGAGGCACAAATAATCCTAAAAGTAGGGGTAATATCTGTCTGGGAAAGCAGAAACGCTGATGCTAAGAATGTGAGAGAGGTTTAGAGGAGAAATTGGCCTGCAGAGTATATATATATATATATATATATATATATATATTTTTTTTTTTTTTGGTATAAAGACAGGTTTTTTAGAGCAGTTTTAGATTCACAGCAAAGTTGAGAAGAAGGTACAGAGATCTCCCATACAATTCCTGTCGCTCTCTATGCATAGCCTCTTCCATTATCAACATCCCCACCAGAGTGGTACATTGTTATAACTGGTGAACCTATACTGACACATCATAATCACCCAAAGTTTACATTAGAATTCATTCTTGGTGTACATTCTATGGGTCTGGACAAATGTATAATGACATATATCTGCCATTATAGTATCATACACTGCTCTGGAAGTCCTCTGTGCTTCTTCTATTCATCCCTCCCCACAGCACCCAGCAAACAGTGATATTTTTACTATCTCCATGGTTTTGCTTGTCCAGAATGCCATACAGCTGGAATTATACAATATGTAGCCTTTTCAAATTAGCTTCTTTCACTTAGTAATACCCACTTGAGATTCTGCCATGTCTTTTCACAGCTTGACAGCTCATTTCTTCTTAGCACTGAATAACATTTCATTGTCTAGAATGTACCATTGTTTATTTACCCATTGACCTACTAAAGGACATCTTGGTGGCTTCCAAGTTTCGGCAATTATGAATAAAGCTGCTATAAACATCTGTGTGCAGGTGTTTGTGTGGATGTAACTTTTCAACACCTTTGGGTAAATGCCAATGTGAGAAATTGCTGGATCATATAGTAAAAGTATGTTTAGCTTTGTAAGACACTACCAAACTGATTGCCAAAGTGGCTGTACCATTTTGCATTCCCACCAGAAATGTATGAGAGTTCCTGTTGCTCCACATCCTTGCCAGCATTTGGTGTTGTCAGTGTTCTGAATTTTGGCTATTCTAATAGGAGTGAAGTGATATCTCATTATTGTTTTAATTTGCATCTCCTTGATGACATATGATGTGGAGTACCTTTTCATATACTTATTTGCTATCTGTGTATCTTCCTTGGTGAGGAATCTGTTAAGGTCTTTAGCCCATTTTAAAAATTAGGTTGTTTCTTTATTGTTTGTATACTTTGAATAACAGTCCTTCATTAGATGTGTCTTTTGCAAATATTTTCTCCTTTCTGTGGCTTGTTTTCTCATTCTCTTGATATCTTTTGCAGAAGTTTTTAATTTTAGTGAAGTCTAAATTATCAGTTATTCCTTTCATGGATTATGGCTTTGGTGTTATACCTAAAAAGTCATTGTCATACTCAAGGTCATCTAGGTTTTCCCCTATGTTATCTTCTAGTTTTGCATTTTACATTGGGGTCTATGATATGTTTTGAATTAATTTTTGTGAAGGGCATAAGATCTGTGTTTAGAATCTTTTTTTTTTTTGTATGTGGGTGTCCAGTTGTTCCAACACTATCACTGAAAAGAATATTTTTGCCCCATTGTATTGCCTTTGTCAAAGAGCAGTTGACTAGATTTATGTGGGCCTATTTCTAGGCTGTCTGTTCTTTCCTCAGTGCCACACTGTTTTGACTACTATAGCTTTATAGTAAGTCTTGAAGTCAGGTAATGCCAGTCCTCTAATTTTTTTCTTCTCCTTTAATATTGTGTTGGCTATTCTGAGTCTTTTGCCTTTCCATATAAACTTTTCCAGTTTGTCAATATCTACAAAATAACTTGCTGAGATTTTTATTGGAATTGTGTTGAATCTACAGATCAAGTGAGAAGACCTGACATCTTGACAATATTTGAGTCTTCCTATTTGTGAACATGGAATATCTCTCCATTTATTTAGTTCTTTGATTTCATTCATCAGAGTTTTGTAGCTTTCCTCATAAAGTTCTTGCACATATTAGAATTATACCTATATATTTAATTTTGGAGGTATTAATGTAAGTGGCATTCTGTTTCAAATATCAAATTCCACTTGTTCATTGCTGGTATATAGGAAGGCAATTGACTTTTGTATATTAACCTTATATTCTGCAACCTTGCTATAATGACTTATTAGTTCCAGGAGGTTTTTTTAATTGTTGTTGTGGTTGTTGATTCTTTCAGATTTTCTACATAGATGTTCATGGCATCTGTGAACAAAGACAATTTTATTTCTTCCTTCCCAATCTGGATACCTTTTGTTCCCTTTCCTCATCTTACTGCATTAGCTAGGACTTCCAGTACGGTGCTGAAAAGGAGTGGTGAGAGGGGACATCCTTGCCTTTTTCCTGATCTTGGTTGGAAATTTTTTAGTTTTTCATCATAAGTATGATGTTAATTGTAGGTTTTTGTAGATATTCTTTATCAAGTTGGGGAAGTTCTCCTCTATTCCTGGTCCACTGGGGACTTTTATCATAACAAAGTGTAATATTTTAAAGCAAAAAGAGAGAGAAAATAAAGGGAAGAAAATTATGAAAATGTGATTTTTCCAGTGATTGTAAGAGACTGATATAAAATCATTATAAGATTTATAAAGATTTTGAGGAGAGTTGTTACAAGGGAAAAGTTTTATGATAAATTATAACATGTGAATACCTTGAAAATACAGATATTATAAAGATAGTATTTCAAATTAGTAGAAAAAATAAAAATTATTTAATAAATAGTGTTGGAATAAACCTATTTAATAAATAGTGTTGGAATAACTGGTTAGACATCTTGGAAAAAATGTATCCAAACCAGAACTTCAGACCAGGATAAATTTCAGATAGATCAAATATTTAACAGTAAAAAATAAACCATAAATTTGTAAAAAGAAGCCATAAGGTATTTTTTTAACAATCTTAGACTGGGAAAGCCTGACAGAAAACACAGAACCCATAAAATAAAAGGATTTCTAAATGCCAATAGTTTAGTCAAAGAACAAGTAACAAACTGGGGAAAATACGTGCAAATAAAATCACAGATGAATCGCTAGTTGCTCTACTGTATAAAAAGCTCTTACAAATCAAAAAAAAAATAAGAAGAAGATCAGTAACATACTAGACAAAAAAGACTAATGGTATAAATAGTTTATAGGACAGAAATACAAATTGCCCTCCAATATACAAAAAGATTCTCAATCTCATTCATAATAAGAGAAATACAAATTAAAGCTATACTGAGACACCAGTGTTCAGTTATCATAGTAACAAAGGTTAAAGTTGGTAACACTATATATAGCAAAGATGTGAGAAAACAGGCACTTTCAACATTACTGGGAGGGCTTTAAATTGGTACAGTCTCTAAAGGGGGAAATTGAGCAATTTTTGTCAAAATTACAAATGCTCATCTCCTTGTATCTCATATTTCCCCTTCTAGGACTTTATTCTTGATATAAATTGTTGATGTGTAAAATAATAGGGACTTCCCTGGTGGCACAGTGGTTGAGAGTCTGCCTGCCAATGCAGGGGACATGGGTGTGATTCCTGGTCTGGGAGGGTCCCACATGCCTCAGAGCAGCTAGGCCCATGGGCCACAGCTGTAGAGCCTGTGCTCTAGAGCCAGCGAGCCACATACACACACACACACACACACACACACACACACACACACACACAGTAATAATAATATACTAACTGCAGCATTGTGTGTGATGGCAAAATCTGGAATATAAATATCTTTCTATTTATACAATAGAGTGTAATGAAATGCGGCTATGACAAGGAATGAGGTAGCTTTTAATGTACAGAACCAAACAGCCCCAGGATGAATTAAGTGAAATTGTCAAGGTGCAAAACAGTATGTGTAGGATGCTACCCTTTGTGTAAAAATTCTCACAGAATAATATATCTGTGTACTTACGTATTTGAATATGTTGAAAACAACTCCCGAAGTGTATATAAGAAACTAGAACTTAGTTTTCCCTAGACAGGGAGCTGGGTAGCTGAAGACCACAGGTGGGAGGGAGATTTCTCACTATATATCCTTTTGTGCCTCTTGCATTTTAAATCATATGGCTATATTTTCCTAATAAAAGTTAAAGTAGAGAACATCTTTTAAAAACTAAACTCTTTTTTTTTTAACTAAACATATTTTTAAAACTTCATTGATGTCAGATAGAAGGTGGTTTGCTAGAGAACGGATTTTCACCAGATGGGAGGTAGGAGGGGACCTGGATGGTTTTTATAGAACACAGTTCAACAAACTAAGTGGTTACAGGAGGGGAGAGAGGTGGGGGAAGGGCAGGATAGCAGAAGGGGATTAAACTACTAAGTATAAAATAAGTTACAAGGATGTAATGTACAGCACAGGGAGTATAGCCAATATTTTATAACAACTTTACATGGAATATAATCTGTAAAAATATCAAATCACTATGTTGTACATCTGAAACTAATATTGTAACTCAATTATACTCCAATAATAAAATGAAAGAAAGAGCACAGTTTGAGAGTTTTCTCGACAGAGAAAAGAAAACACAACATACACACAGCCCTCCTCACATTATCAGTGTTTCCTCCCATGCCTTGGCTACAAAAAGCTTTTCTCCTTTGCTGTGCTCACAGAGCCCCATACATTTCCTGCCTCTCTGCTGCTGGCTTTTGCTGGCGTCTGACCTAAATGACCTTCACAGAGTCAACCATGGTGAGAGTGGCGCTCTTGAGAAATGCCTGAAACTTCTGTTTGAAAGCTCAAAGCTGGGTAAGCTGCTCCTATTGACTGCGCATGTGTGCTTGTGTGCTCACTCTGGTGCGTCTGTGATGTCCCCTTTTTATGCTGAATTTTCTAACGACTCAGTCAGGTAACGGCAGGGGCTCCTATACATTTAACTCCCTTCTCAAGGTGGTGCTCCAGAAACCTCCCATTTCCCTCCAAGTTCCTGGAGATGTAGAAAAGAAAGGCTCATCCTTTTATTGATTCTGCTTTTCCTGTCCTTGATAGACCCTCGCTCCATCCATCTTCCTCCAGCATGGTTTTAGGGGAATATGCTTTTGTTCTAGTCTCAGCCTGGCACTGCTAGCTATGTTAACCATAAACAAGTCAATTAATATTTCTAGCACTCACCTGTAAAATTATGGCTTTGGAACAGACAGTCTATGTCTTTCCATTTTGAAACTCTATGACCTAGGAGGAAAACTCTCTCCTTTCCCATAGCTCCTAAGGACGGAAATAGACCTTGTTCTTTCTATTAAAAGTAGCATCCATTATTCAACCACCTTACGGAGTCTGTGGAATAAGAACTTTCAATCTAGATAGTTAAAGTGATAGATAGTTCTAAAAGACTTAACATACGTGGATTTAGGGCTTAAGAAGACTACAAAAAGCAAGTAACGGAAGAGCTCAGGTGTCTGTAAGAATTTAGAGTATGGTAAACAAGATATTTCAAATCAATAGGAAAAATATGGACTCTTTAGTCCGAGCGTTAATGAAACAACTCATTAGCAAGTTAGGAAAAAAATCTAGATCCCTGCCTCATGCTACAAATCAAATCAATTCCAGGTGACTTAAAAATATAAATGTAAAAAACAAAAGAGGACAGAAAAAACACAGGTTAAAAAAGTATATATAATCTTGGAATGAGGGATACTCTTCTAACCATGAGTCAAAAGTAAGAAACAACAAGAGAATTATAGGTATATTGGTTCCTTAAAACAAAACAAAACCTCTGTATGTCTTAATTACATATTCAAAGTTATGAAAAACTGAAAAAAAGAATTCACAACATATATGGCAGGAAAGGGTTAATGTTTTTGAGTTATGAAGAACTCAGAAATTAAGGAAAAGACAAAAAATGCATTAGAAAACTACAGCTGAAACATGGTCAGGCAAGTTACACAAAAAAGGAGAAATGCAAATAGCAAAAAGACTGTGAAAATTATTTTACCTCACTAGTAATAAACGAAATGCCAATTAAAATAAAAATGAAAGTGCCTTTTAACCTATAAAACTGGAAAAGTTTGAAAAGAATGATAATAACTAGTGTTGATGAGGGTGTGAGATAACCGGTATTTTCATACACTTTAAAGGGAATATAAATTGGTTCAAAGTTTCTGGAGGGCAATTTGGCAAATTGATATAGCATTTTAAAATGTGCATATTGACATTTAAATGCTCACACCTAAGAATATATCCTAAGGAAATAACTGGATAAATGCACAAAAATGCCTGCATAAGAATGTTTTTTAGTGTGTCATTTAAAATAACCAAAGATTGGCAAACCTAAATATTTGTCCATAGGGGAACAGAAAGCTGTGTAATAACGTAAAAAAAATGGACAGAGATGTCCTCAACATATTGAGACAAAAGATTATGTAATGGAGTATATATATGATCATATATAGCTATATTTTGTGTATTAAAAATAAAATTTGGAACACCAAATGTTAATAACTATCGTCTCCGGATGTTTTGACTAATAGGTAATCTTTATTTTCTTGTTTATACTTATCTGTATCTTCTGATCATTCAAAAATAATGAGCATTTAAAAATTTTTATCGTTAGGAGAAACAATAAAACCCTATCCTTCCTTCCAAAATTCACTTATGATCCTTAGAGATGAAAAGAAAACAATTTAGATGGGTGATGCATGTATTTCCGTGACATGGCTTTTGTTACCATGGCAAAGTGCATGTCCAAGACTAAACAACTGTGTGTCTGTCAAATGTCTCAGCAAGATTTGCTTCCTCTAGCAGATGGAAAGCTGAATTTTCCATGAACATCCTACAAAATTGCCACTTCACCAGGTGGGTTCCAGCAATAATATTTTGAACAAGATACGTCATGGAAATGGTCTTTGATTTCCATTTTCCGTAAGGAAAGAAATCTAAGGCAGACGCAATATACCGTTTTCCTTTCTATCTCATTCACTCTCTTTAGCTGCCTCACTCACGGCTCACTCCCTCCCCTTCTTCTTTTACCTTTCTCTCTCTTCTTTTTTCTTTTTCTCTTTTCCTCTTCCCCCTGCCTCCCCCGCTTTCTCCTTTTCAGCCACTCTTTCACCAGACCTTTCCTAAGAGCTTTCCAGATGCCAGCACTGGGCGAGGCGCTGAAAGCAGCTTCAGAATCGTCACGGGGGCATGAGAACCAGTACTCTCTCCAGCTCCTTGTGGGTGACGGCAATTCCAAGGCAAAATGGTGATACCAGGATTTTGCGATACTGATACTGTTATTATGGTTTAAAATATTCAGAATTCATAAAATTTAAACCATCAGTGAAACAACATGTTCAGTACTTTTCAAAAGCACACATTTATAAGCCTCTTTCAAAACATGAAGGAAATGTGTAAGTTGTTAGAGATATAAACATGAATATAGTGTTAAGTGATTACAAACTAGTAGAAAAATTAACAATAGAACATTAAAAATGAGCACTCATAAAGTGAAAATGTAATTAAAGTTGAAAGAAATTATAATTGAAACACCATATAATATTATTTGATTTTTTAAAAAGAGTACCATTTGTAAAAACAAAGTGCTTCAGTGGTGTCATTGTTGAAGTGTCAGTGTGTGTGTGGTCTGTGTGTGCACGTGTGTGTTGTGTGGGATGTATGCAGTATATGGTGAGTGTGTGTGTGTGTGTGTGTGTGTGTACACAAGGTATGCATACATGTATAAGGTGTGTGTGGGGTCTGTGTGCATGTGTGGTGTGTATGGTGAGTGCGTGTGGACAACTGTGTGGTGTATGTGCGTGGGTAAGGTGCGTGGTATGTGTATGCGGTGTGTGTGGTGTGTCGGCATCTGGGCTGGGAGATGGCAGAGACTGGCCAAGTTCTCTAGCTCAGCAGTTTGAATATAGATCTTTCTCCACCAGATCTCAGCTGTCTGTGACCCAAAGGCCATGTTCCGTGTTAGTTTATCCATGCAGGGATAAACTGCCACAAGGCCAATGCCCCTTGGTGAGGCCGAAGAACTCCAAGTCACCAGTGGAGCTGCCAGGTCCAGGGAGAGCTAGCCACTTACCTTGCTAGGAAGAAACCTCAGAGAGGCTCTGGGCAGCCCTGAGGAATGTCAGGAAACTAGGGCCGGAAGGTGCCTCAGAGGGTATCCAGTCCAGAGTTTGTCAACCTGAGGATTTCAAATTCTAGTGGGTAGTAACATCAATTTAGGGTATTGCAAAGACCTTTTTTTTTTTTGAAAAAGTAGAATAGAAAAGCTTACATTGTTCTATTGGGTTGGACAAAAAGTTTGTCCGGGTTTTTCAATGTTACAGAATAAACCCAAATGAACTTTTTTGGCCAACCCAATAGCAAGGCTAAGTACAGATTCTTGGAACTTTTGTTTCAGTTGTGTGTGTGTGTGTGTGTGTGTGTGTGTGCTGGGTTATGATGTAAGATGATTTGTTATCATCAGCTGTAGTCACTTTATGTTTTTATTTTATAGTGAGAAAACAGAAGGTACCCGAGGAAAGTGATGGGCCTTCTAAGGTCACAGCTACCCTAGTGATGGGAGCAGAGTCTTTCTGTTGCATGGTGTGTGCCAGGGAGCCAACAGTGAGTCACTAGACAGAACCAGGTAATGACTTCCCTCTTCCTTTAGTGGAATGTACCACTTTCAGTCTTTTTCTGAAATATTATGCCTTCTCATATTTTTCAAACTTCCTGCAATTTCCAAATGAGAGAATTCAACAGGTTGGTTGATGGTCAAGTTTCACTGCAACTTGGAAAATTCTAGAGTTCTATGACGTTAAGGAGGTCAGAGAGAGTTTGTAGGTGACTCAGTGGGTGGTCTGTGGGAAAAACCGTTTCAATCTAGAAGCAGTGAATGTGGGTTCAAGTGTCCCCTCTGTACCTATGGGATGTGAATCAAGTCATTGGACATCTTCCCCACTGTTAAAATGCTTTTGTGGGAGCCAAGAGTAATCATTGTGTGAGATGCGTGGGAAAGCACAAGAGTGAGACAAGAGTTGTTAACAGTGAGCTTCCATAGTATCTGGTCTGGTCTTTGCATCCTGTCTTGGAGCCAGTTTGCAGGGTATCCTTCATGTACCTACACAAGGTGACTTAATATGCCTCTCTTATCCTAGTGAGAATTATGTAATTTATTATTACACATTTAAAGGATTTTTCAGGTTATGGAAATGCAATGATAGGATACTCCTGGGAACATTAAAATAAAAACAAAACCTGGAACTTGGTAAAACACTGTGTCCTGACTTTGTCAGTCACCATGTGTGCCCACATAATGACCCTTGTGGCTGGAACTACCCTGCCCAGCTCTCTATGCTGACCACTGTACCTTTCACTCGCGGAGTCCAGCCATGCTGGCCTTCTCTTAGGTCTTCATGCTTCCTCATCCCATGCTTCCTCTTTGCCTTGGTACACACTGTTCCCTCAGCCTGGGAAACTCTTCCCTTCATTTTCCTCTAAACACACTTGCTCAGCCTTCCGATCTCAGCTCAACTGTTACCTTTTGGAGGCCAAGTTAGGACCCTCATGGTAAGCTCCCCTGGCACCATGAACCTTGCCTTGGAGGAGTTTTGGTTGTACTTTTACATTCGTTTGTGGAAGTGTTTGATTAATGTTCATTTCCTCAACTTACAAGCTCCATGAGGGCAGGGAGGTTTTCTGTCTTCACCTCCCACTCTGTCCCCAGCACCAAGGAAAGTGTTTTACGCATAGTTCAGTGCTCAGAAATGGTGTGCTGAATAAATATTTGTGGGTCTGTAGCCCACACTCAGGAAGCATGAATTTCATGCCCATTTCTAACCAAGTGCTACGCTCATGGTTAGGTAATAGGTGCTGAATGAATAAGGCAGCTCTTGAGTAACTTATTTTAATGTCTAAAACATGACCAGAGATGATTCTTCCAGAGAAAGTCGGCCTCAACCTAAACCTGTTCATTGCAGGAAGATTCTATATTCTCAATAGGCATACTTTGCATTTTCCTGAATAACCATTTTAGATGCCATAGTTTCTTCCTGCTGCCTTTGGGCCCCTCAGTAGCTGAAGGGAGAGGGAAGAGAGAGGCCCTTATATTACTACCTCCTATTCATTTCTCTTTCACTTCATACAGTGGAGATTCAAAACCTGTTGGCATTGGTCTGACAGGTACATCCCTGTTGCCTGGATTCATCGTGCATCGAGGAAGAAGTATTTGGGTGGCTGCCTGTGGAATATTTAACAAACACCATTTGTGTAGCATTTCACAAAGAGCCACTGCCAATGTTACTTAATTTAAACTCTACAATAATATTAATGAGAATATAGCATTTTCCAAATTTTATACACAATAAAACCCAAAGATATTAAGTGACTTGTTCAAGGTAACAGCAAGTATTTTGGAGAGCAGAACTCAAACCCAGCTCTTTTAATTCCAGTGTTTTATATTAAGATATAACATTGCTTTTGTACCCATGTTTCATAGGCTTGGTAATACTTCATAATCACCCTTTATATTTTATGGCATTTCTTATTTTTTCGAATATGCTACCTTAAGTCACGTGATACTCACAACAACTTCTTGAGGTAGATGCGGCAAGTATTCATCCTATTTTTACAGCAAGTAAACAGACCCACAGTAGTTAAATGACACATCCAACTAGTAGAATGGCTTGGGCCAGATTTCATTCTCTGCTGTCTAGGTGACTACCTGTGATAGACAGAATGGCTCCCCAAAGATGTGTTAAGTCCTAATCTCTCACACCTGTGAGTATGTTACCTTACATAGCAAAACGTAATTTTTCAATTGCAGATGTGATTAACTAAAGCACCTTGAGATAGGGAGATTATTCTGAATGATCTGGCTGGGCCCAATATAATCACAAGGGTCCTTATAAGAGGAGGAGGAACAGAGTCAGAGAATGAGCTGCGATGGTAGAAGTAGGGGTCACAGAGAGAGAGATTTGAAGGTGCTATGCTGTCAGCTTTGAAGATAGAGGAAGGGGCCACAAGCCAAGGAATGCAGGTGGCCTCTAAAAGAAACAGATACATCCAGAAGAAACAGATTCTGCCTCAAAAGGAACACAGCCCTGCTAACATCTTGATTTTAGGATTTCTGACCTCCACAACTGTAATAAAAATGTGCTGTTTTAAGCTACTAAGTTGTGGCTTTTGTGCAGCAGCAATAGGAAACTAACACACGCTTCTAAACAATGATTGGCCTTAGCAGGTAAGGAGAAGATCAGGCTATTTCTGGTGTATCCTAAACCCCAGGCCTGGAGGGAAGGGCTGCAGTAGGTAAGACAGACCTTGGTGTGCAGAGAGACGTCAATAAGCTGCACACCTCTGCTGTCTCAGAGGAGATCTTCTAATCGCCTCCAGGACACGGGGAACAAAACCCAGACTCCCTGACCCAGCCTACCTCCCTGACCTCGTCTTGGCCCATCTCACGCTCACTCGCCACACTGCAGAGACATGCACCTTCCTCCTGTTTCTAGAAGCCTTGGCACTTCCTGTTTGATCTGCTCAAAATACTCTCACCCCAGAATTTCACATGGTACCTTCTCATCATCTCCTCAGAGAGGGTGTAACTGACCACCTCTCCAAAATGGTACCCCCTCCCCCAGTCATTCTCTACTCCATCAACTACCTTTACTTTCTTTATAACACCCATCACTACCCGAGACTATCTTCTTTATTGTTCACTCACGTTGTGTGGGCCTCTCACTAATGTGGACACTCCAGGAGGACTCTCTGGCTCACAGCTCTGTCTCAAGTGCCCAAGTATATTAGCTGTTCAGTAAATGTTTGTTGACGGCTGAATGAGTGGGCTAGGGGCAGCCTTACAACATGAACATCTGGCTTCCCAGGCCTCTCCTCCAGCCCTCCAGGAGGAGCTTCTGCTTAGACATGAGCATTGCGAGCCCTCAGATTCTTTTCTGTCCAGGGTTCCTGGCTGCCTTTAGACATGGGCCTTGTTTCTTACCGAGAAAGAGAAAGCAACTCCCAAGAGCCAGGACCCAACCTGGCACCCACAGTGGGGTCGTGGTGTTCTCCTACTAAACATAAATGTTTCCATAGGACATCAGACAAGGCCGCTCTGTGACCATGAGGGAGCAAAACAAAAATAGGATTACTTCATAATCACACCTGAACCCAGACAAAAATAAGAACACTGTCTAAACCACAAAAATGACCAAAGATGTCCCTTTCCTGGCTAGTATGAGTGACTGCTGTTTCTTTACTATTTATAGCCTGAGGCTTGTCTCATTCCTCCTTGCCTTCTAGGTAAGAATGATTTAGATACCCCATCATAGAATTACCCCTGCTTCTTGATAACACCCATTCCAGAGCAAGTCGCCCTTGTTTGAACCCTCCCCCAAATCACCAAACCTGAGCCTAAATCCTTTTTTTCAATCAATATTTTTTATTGAAGTATAGTTGATTTACAATGTTGTGTTAATTACTGCTATACAGCAAAGTGATTCAGTTATACACATATATATATATATATACATTCTTTTTTAAAATATTCTTTTCCATTATGGTTTATCAGAGGATATTGAATATAGTTCCCTGTGCCATACAGTAGGACCTTGTTGTTTATCCATTCTCTATATAAAAGCTTACACCTGCTAATCCCAACCTCCCACTCCATCTTTCCCCACCCCTTCCCCCTTGGCAACCACCAGTCTGTTCTCTATGTCCGTGATTCTGTTTCTGTTTCTGTTTCATAGACAGGTTCATTTGCGTCATATTTTAGATTCCACATATAAGTGATCTCATATGGTATTTGTCTTTCTCTTTCTGACTTACTTCACTTAGTATGATAATCTCTAGTTGCCTCCATGTGGCTCCTGTAAGGTCTTTGTCATATCCTCTTATTGAGATGCCCCATGGCTCCCCTGGCATGTGCCCTCCCTCACTGAAACTAATCTGTGGACCCAACATTGTTCAACTCCAGTGATCCTGGGGGTCTCTGCCTGGAGGGCACTGACACTGTGGACTGGAAGGCAGGCCCAGCTGTTCTGCCATCTTGGAGCGAGAAATACTAGTTGGGCCAGCTGGACAGCTAGAACATCCTGAACCACTCTGCCAATGAAATAATTACACTGGCTGAAGCGTGGGCACCTATTACCCAGCCTGCACAAGAGAGGGGCTGGAGAGGTTCCTCGTGGAGCTGCTTCCTTCCAGGTGTAGGGAGTGAATGGGCCCAGCAGGTGCAGCTGTGGCCTGCCTGGCTTTCTTCAGGGATGCCTCGTCCCAAGGCACAGCTGCTCCCTGTTGCCCATCTATCCAAGTCAATCTCCTCAGTGGAGGTTCAAAAGTTTCTCACACCTCCACTCTTTTCCCTGCCCATTCCCCAAGCTTCTTATCTTCCACCTTGAGCTCTCCTTCCTGCCTGAATTAATCTCCTTGTTGATCTCCTTCACCTCTCCACACCCCACCTCACAGCCACAGCCTACACCTCTGCCACAGGTATGTGCATCTGAGCCGCCAGGGGCTCTGACTTCTGGGTCTCCTTTCCTCTTTCAAAGCCCTGCTTGCTGATTAACTCGCTTCCCCCGCCCCGCCCCCCACACCTGTCTTCTCGGGCTCAACTGAGAAGCTCAGGTTACAGTAGCGGAGTGGGCTGATGGGTGGGTTTGGGATAATCCTGTGGACAGTGAGTATGTTTGATTTAGGGGGGGTGGTGGGAGTGAGATTCATAGCATTCATCTCCCCATCTAGAGCTTAAACTCGCCCAGGGTAGAGGCCACACCTGCTGGCTTCCTTTTTGGACCATTTTCTCTCTAATACCTGAGTCCAAAACGGTAAGTGCCCAGCACCCCACAGTCTCTCAATGCTCCAGGAGAAGGCCAGTCAAAGAACCGATTCTCTGTGGGGTTGCAGATGATACCTGCTTCTTAGTCAGTCTCCCCCATCCCATCCCCAGACCTGCAGATGCCAGGAAGGGGTCAGAGGGAGCTTTCATCAGGGATCCTAGAAGCTTATCGACCATCCTGACAGGGCTAAGTTGTTTGCTGTGACTCGGAGCCTCAGCAGTTTCTACCCACAAAACATTGATCCAGAATATTTTTCTTTCTAGAGCCAGACACTTTTCAGCCTGACTACTCCAGAGCCCAGCTGACTCCAGCTGGGGGCGAGTTAATCTCTGATGCCCTTCTCATCAACCGCCTCTTATAAACACCTGATGACACTTTACAGTGCAAGGTCAGAGATACAGCCAAACACGTTTTTTTTAAAAGAGGGCATTGGGGTAAAGGATACTCCGCTGCTTTAAACAGAGCCAAGTTAATTTAAAGGCAAGACATGGGGAAATGGCCAAAATATGTTAAGTGAAAAAAGTAAATGTTGCAAAATAGTATATACACCATAAGCTCATATATAAAATATATATTTAGTGTGTTTTTATGCATAGAAGGAGTTATATAAAGTCATATTTGATATTTTTGTAATCAGTAAAAAATAAATTTAAAAAGCACTTGGGATAGCAACTCTTGCTTTCAGCCCATTTCATTATACTTTTAGTGTTTCCTACAAAAAATTATACAATTTTGCTTCACCATGAAAAGAATTCTACTTAATTAAATTAGGCTTATCTATATCTTTAAGTTTTTATTATCTATCATTTCTAGTTTATCATTTCCCTTCTTTTAACATGTCAAAGCACTTCAGATTTCTCACAAGCTTCATACTGACACTGGCCTGGGAGAAGCAAGGATCATTCTACAACCCCTCAGAAAAACATTTTCCTTGGGGAAATGGTCGAGGGGCAGTTATTTGCTGTACTCGTTTAACATACATTATTCAGTGCTGCTTAGATACAGAACATGTACTTGATGCCAGGGCCGAATAGTTGACAAAAGGGATTAAAATTTCAAGGAAACTCTCTAGGCTATTGGGTTGCCCTAGGCCCACAGGCTTGCCCCAACAGTGGATAAGAATGTGGGTTGGAGAGTCAGGCTGCTTGAGTTTAGATCCCGGCACCACCACCTAATAGCCCCAGGGCCTCATGCCAGTTGGGCACTGGGTCAGATGCTAATAACAATGACCAAAAACAACACAGGCTTAAATAAGATAAAAGTTTGTTTTGCCTTCCTTTAAACAAACAAGTCTGGAGGGAGACAGTCTGAGGCTGGGACGGCAAGTCATTGTCATCAGGGACTTGGGCTCCTTCTGTCCTCCTGCCCTGCCACCTTTAGCTTGAGGTCTCCTTTCTCAAGATCACAAGTTAGTGTTGGAGCCTTAGCCATCAAATCTGTACTCTAGGCAGGAAGCAGGGGAAAAGAGCAAGAAAAAGCCCATGTAAGCAGCCCTTACCCTCTTTAAGAAGCCTTTTTGGAGGTCTAACCCAATGACCTCTGCTTCCATTTAATGGGCCAGAGCTGCCTGCAAAGGAGTCTGGAAAAAGTAGACTTGGAGCTGGCCATATTGCCTACCCAAGGCAGTCAGGGTTCTCTTCATAAGTATGAAGGGGCTTTAGATCCTGGTAACTAGCTGTCCCTGCCCCAGGGTAATAATATTGCCCACCTGCCCAAGTACGAGGGGGAGTGAATAAGATAATAATTGTAAAGCCGTCACCTCCCTTTGAAACCTTCCTCAGATAAAGTTGGTCATTTTTCACTTAGGGATCCAATAGCACATTTTTCACACCTAAATCCTAACACTGGCTGGTGTTTTTTGTAGTTTTATGTTGACTATCTCCCCCACTGGGCATTAAGGTCAGGGGTGAGGCCTTAGTCACCTCTGTAACTGGAGTGCCAGCACACTGTAGATTCTCATAAATCTTTGTGAAATAAATAAAAGAATTTCCCTTCCTTCTTTCCTTGATGTAACTTCCTGAACTAGTTTTACTTTTAAATCCCAAAACCCTCCACGCCCTAAGCCATCATCTTTGAAGTCACTTTCAGGCTTTGGTCTCCTCAGGCATGAGACAGAGTGGAAAGAGCCATAACACTGGCCTCAGATATCTGCTTTGCCCCTTATCTGCTGTGTGACATTAGGAAAATTGCTTAACCTCTCTGAACTTTAGTTTCCATTGAGAAGTAGGGATAACATTAGTGCCTTCATGTGTGAGAGACATATAGATTAAATAAAAGCATGTACCTGGCATAGACCAGCACCCAGTAGACATAAGCATCTTTGGTCTTTCGATTTTTTTCTCTCCTATCTGACTAGAGCTAAACCAGGCGGTTTAAAAATAGCTAATACTTTATGAGCACTTACTGTCTGCTAGGTGCTACCTTGAGGTAGGTACCATAATATCACCCCATTCTACAGATGAGTATACTGAGGTTCAGGCAGTCACCCAGCTAGAGGACAGGGGCAGAGGCAGAGCAGTCTGGCCACAGAGCTTACGATTCTATCGATTACACCACACTGCTGTTCTTGTTGCATTTGGCAACATTTAGCCTCCGCGTGTCCCCCATCGACTCTTCCAATGTCCAATCATTGACAATTTTTCTGGGTACCCCAGAGTCCACATCAGTCTGGAGGTAGGCCAGGAGGATTCTGGGTTAGCTTACCCACAGGAATGATTTTCTCAGCTAAAATTTCCCATAGAACCCTGGTAGCTGTTCATACTCCTCAGAGAGCATTATGAAAAGTTGGTTCAGAGAACAGCTGTGACCTCAGACCAGTCATCATTATAAGTAACAGGCACCCCTACCTCATGAAAATCCAGCTTGCGGGAAATTGCAAGCTTATAAAAAATATCAGTGTAGGGCTTCCCTGGTGGCGCGGTGGTTGAGAGTCCGCCTGCCGATGCAGGAGACATGGGTTCGTGCCCCGATCCGGGAGGATCCCACATGCCATGGAGCGGCTGGGCCGGTGAGCCATGGCCGCTGGGCCTGCGTGTCCGGAGCCTGTGCTCCACAACAGGAGAGGCCACAACGGTGAGAGATCCACGTACCGCAAAAAAAAAAAAAAAAAAAAAAAAAAAAAAAAAAAAATCAGTGTATATACGTGGGAGGGATGTATGCATTATGTAAAGACCATTCACTTTATATAGTATGGCCCTTTGGGCTTCCTTCATTTAGCAATCTTTCCTATGCACTTACAATGATTTAATTTTTTAAAAATTCCATTTATGTGAAACTTTACAGGGACAGGGCTAATACCCAAGTGAGATACACCCACAGGATTCCGTGATCTTGATATTACCAGGAAATTGTCGCAAACTTTGCCTTATCTGACCCTTTCCCTTGTATTTTTCTCTTCCAAATTTGCCTCTGAGGAGGTAGGTTTTGAATCCAATTATAAGAAGAACATCCCTGAAAATCATTCACTTATCACAATAGAAAGAAGTTAATTTTGGCTCCGTGGGGAGCTCCCATCAACCACTCCCATCTTTTCCCAGCACTGGAAAATTACAAAGTTTCTTTCCCTGGTGTTTTAAAACTTTCAGAGCCTCTGGGAATCAGCAGTTAAGGATGTGCCCATCAGCCAGTAACAATGAGGCAGGGGCAGAGCACTCACACATCACAGAACTCAGAGGCCAGTGAAGGAAGGGACAGGTCCAGAGCTGTCCTAGTGCTGCCTCCAGTGAGGATTAACATGTGCCTTTGTGACCAGACTGCCAGGGATGGGGTGTGAAATCACTGACAAAAAAGCAAGGAGGAGGAGGGAGAGTGAGTGGGGATAAGCATCTGTAAAACCTTGGTGAGAAAAGTGAAGCGTATACTTTCATTCCATTTTCAGAAAGTTAAAACAATTCTTGAATACAAAACAGTTGCCAGGGACTAGCGGCTACTCAAACATCACCAGCCTGGACGGAAAAAGAATGAGGAACCCAAGCATTTTGTAACTTTTAGGAGTGGCTTTCTAGAGGAAACTGGAGTCAGCTGCAAGTTTACATTTCAGGAAAACCTGGCCTGGTGAAGCCTCTCCTGACTCATGCTTATGGGCTGGAGCTCATGTCCAGTTGCTCAAAAATGTTGACATTTCCTTGTAAAGCAACAAGGTGTGGAGATGGGACTCAGGGCAGCTCAGAACCCCCCTGCAAGTTCTTCTCCACAATCCTGCACCTACTTCTTTTAACAGGGTCTGACCGGGGTGAGGCCAGCAGGGGTTGTGCAAGTACAGGGTCAGCCCTGAGAGTGAGGGCCACCTTAAATCTTGCTACCTGGAGGCCCCATTTGCCTCACTTTCCTCCTGGCCCTGCCTTTCAAACTCCCCACTCAGCAACCCCCCAATTCTCAGTCAGTTGGTTTGGGATGGGGTGTAGGTATCTTTTTAAATCTCCTCAACTTATTCTAATATGCAGCCAGGATGGAAAGACACTGCTTAAATGGAACAAGGGTTGGTGGCAAATTGAAGGAATCCAACTGAAAGCCAAGAATCGACCTTGGCTTCATCCTTTCCAAGTATGTTAAATGGAGAAAAAAATTCTTATCAAATTCATTTTGGTTCAGTCTGTGCACTGTATAATAGGTCACAAAGGGTTCTGTATAGGATTTCCAGACAAAATACAAGACACCCAGTTAATTTGAATTTCAGATAAACAACAAATAATTTTTTAGACTTATCTGAAATTCAAATTCAGCGAGGCATCCTGTATTTTTGTTTGGTAAATCTGGTGGCCCATCAGCTCGCTGCTTTGTGACCACCTAGAGGGGTGGGATAGGGAGGGTGGGAGGGAGGGAAACGCAAGAGGGAGGAGATATGGGGATATATGTATATATATAGCTACTTCACTTTGTTATACAACAGAAACTAACACACCACTGTAAACCAATTATACTCCAATAAAGATGTTAAAAAATAATAATAAATAAATCTGGTGGCCCTCATTCTGCATGACATGCCAAAGTATTGATTGTATATGGCAGCATTTCCTAGTTTGTATTATAGAACACAAGTTGCAGTGGATATAATGGGTATTATACCAAGAAAAAAATTTCCATAGTCAAATAAATCTGGTAAACACTAGGTGAAACCAAGTTAACCAGGTTTTTTGACTATAAAACTTCTCAGAGCCTTTAACACGTTGGGTTGGCCAAAAAGTTCGTTCGGGGTTTTGTTTGCATAAGGAAAAACCTGAACGAACTTTTTGGCCAACCCAATGCAAATGTACACTGACTTCTCAAGCTGGGAACTTGCAGAGTTCCCAGACTTACACAACTTACACAATATAGAACTATTGTTCCAGAAAACTTAATGTGGAAAACACTAAGTGAGAGGTGAGGTGCTACTGAAGGATTTTAGCAGGCAAGGGACAGTCAGGCTAGTGATTGAGATAGATAATTCCACTTTTAGAAGTGACTTGAGAGGGAACCCAGATAGAAAGCTATATTGGTCTGCTAGGGCTGCCATAACAAAATAACACAGACTGAGTGGCTTAAACAACAGAAATTAATTTTCTCATGGTTCTGGAGGCTAGAAGTTAGAGATCAAAGTGCCAGTAGGGTTGGTTTCTTCTGAAGCCTCTTTCCTTGGCTTGTAGGTAGCTGTCATCTCCTTCTGTCTTTGTGGGGTCTTCCCTCTGTGCATGTCATGTTCTCATCTCCTCTTCTTATAAGGACACCAGTCATATTGGATTAGGGATCACTGATATGACCTCATTTTACCTCAGTTGCCCCTTTGAGGGCCCTATCTCCAAATACAGTCACATTCTGCAGTACTAGGTGTTAAGACTTCAAAGTATAAATTTGGGGGGAGGACACAATTCAGTCCATAACAGAGGCTTTTACAATACCCAACTGGGAGATGATTAGGTTGCAAATTAAGGTAGTGGCAGTGGGAATGCAGAGAAGGGATTGGATCCTAGAAATATCAAAGAGTCAGAACTGAAAGGGGAATTGATTAGATGTGGTGAATGAGCAAAAATAAAGCATAGTGTCTAAAGCAGGGTAGCACTTAAATATATTTGTTTCCATCTCTTCACTGTTCCCTGAGTTCAAAATAGAATCTATCATGTAACAAAAATCCATACGCATAATGCAGCATTGGATTGAATTTATTTCAGGGATAGAAGTATAAATAACACAGTTGTTAAATATTTCCCGTTTATTTCCAAAAATGTTCACTAGTATTTGTATTGGGATGATTGACTAATCTCTGCATCATCTGTCTCCACCCTTGGTAAAAACACTGAGCATTATGGGAATGCCTGGCTTACCTGTGCCAGATTCATTTTGCTCCAGTGGGTGGAGTTCTAGTGGTTTCCAAAGAGAACAAAAGCTTGGTGAGGAGCAACAGGTTGGATAGAACTGGCTCCCTTGGTGGGCCATGGTCCTCAGGCCCTTTAAGACACATTGAAGACCAGCCCACATCCTGCCTTCAACCTAAGAATTAGTCAGAAAAGCCAATAACTTCTGTGAATCAAAATTTGAGTTGAATTTTGAAAGCCTGAAAAAAATCACTGGGTGGCGTAGACAGATGAAAAAGTGGCCAAAGGACATTTTCAGTGGGGCCTTAAGTTCTATAGAACAAGCTAATTCCACAAAAAAGAAACTCTTGGGATTTCTGGAGTCAGGGACTAAGGACCCACAGGTCAATGCCCTCTGAGCACCAGCCATTGGGCTTTCTTCCTGGCCTCATTTGGCCTGGGCACTGAGAACACCAACAAGGGGTGGGATAGGGAGGGTGGGAGGGAGGGAGACGCAAGAGGGAAGAGATATGGGAACATATGCATATGTATAACTGATTCACTTTGTTATAAAGCAGAAACTAACACACCATTGTAAAGCAATTATACTCCAATAAAGATGTAAAAAAAAAAAAATCGGATGGCTATGGTATGAAGGGGGTGTCTTGCTAACACCCTGAAAATCTGCCAGAGCTACCACAAGCTAGGACCCATCTTTGCTGAGGTGTACAGAATTCTTGTTGATACAAGTATTCTTTAAGTTAAAAGCAATAAATTCCTTCTGGTTTAACTTAAAAAAAAAATTAGTTGGGAGAACTTGGATTCTTTTTCTTTTTTCCTTTGTTTCCTGAGCTTTTTGGCCTCTACCAGTTAAATAAGGGTGCTGGCCAAAGTGCAACCACCGCCTATAATCTTTGTCTCTTTTGAGTCTTTAATCTTTTCATGGCTTCCTGCTCTCAGTCTACACTTGAAGTCTACCTCAGTCCAAAGATTTCCCTTGTCCAGTCATCTCAACGCATTACTATTCTGCCTTGTTATAGAGCTGGAGGTTTGCCCTGCACTCTTTATTCAAGTAATCACTACTTGAAAAGCAGGAAGCCCTTCCTCTGTGACTTTCCCATGGCTCCCAGCTCAAACCTTGATTATGGCAAATACTCAACTGGTTGCCCTGAATCCGATGCAGAGCCTCTACCATTACCTCCTCTACCCTCAGAAGTTACTCGTAGGCTCTACTGTTGATGTATTTTCTCCTTATATCTAACCGAAATTAATCCCACAATAATTTGTCTTTTCATACTCCATTGGTAGTACATTGTTTGCAAAAATGGCCAAAATCATTCTCTTCCTTGTATCCATGCTCCTTTGCAATGTGGCTTACCATCTCCTCCCATTAAGAGGCGGAATCCGTTTTCCCACCCTTTAAGTGTGGGCTGACCATGTGACCAGCTTTGACCAATAAATCACAGCAGAAGTGATGTTGTGCCCTTCCTAAGCCTAGCCCTTAAGAGGTTTGTGAGTTCCTATTCTCTCTCTTAGAACTCTGCTCAGCTACCAGCGAACAAGCTTGAGCAAGCCTGCTAGATAGTGAATGACCACATGGCCAAGTCAACCCTGTCAGCCCTGTTGGAGTTAGCTGACAACCAGTTACTTCCTCAGGTGCAGAGCTCCTTAGCTGACCTGTAGCTGACCGTGGATGCATGAAAGAAACAAGTAAAGACTGGAAGAATGTACAGCTGATCCACCCTAAATTGCTGATTTGCAGAATCATGACTTAAGTAAACAGTTGCTGTTTTAATCCATTAAGTTTTGGGATGGTTTGTCCCATAGAAATAGTTAACCAACACACCATCCAAAATGTTCAGATGTTTGAAGAGTCTAAGGAGCTTCCAGTCAATCAACATGGCTCTACAAATTTATGCTTTGATACAATTTTGGTGCTTTAAACTCATAGTAATAAGAGAAGCAACAGAAAATAAAAACTGTAACGCTGGCTCATGGATGAACATCTCTGCAACCAGAAATCTACATTGCTCCCAGAATGAAAGCAGGGAGAGGTCGCTGGGAGCTTGGTGTCTGCAGAGTAAAGGGAGTTAAAGAGTTCCACCTGAAGCAGGGAATAAAAGCCAGTTTACTGCTTGAAGCCAGGAGCTGGTGGGGGTAGATAATGCCCTCACTTTTGCCAGCTCATGAAAGGAGGCTTATACATACTTGCTAAGTATTATCACTCAGGTATCTCCCCCCACCCCGCCTCCCCTACTGACTTTGCTAAAACCAATGGTCAGTTCTCAGTCCTCATTTTACTAAGCGGACTTTGGTAGGGGTGATCCCCTTAGACTGGTTTCACTCCTACTTCACTGGCCACTTCTCTGTTTCCTTTCTAAAGGTTTCCCTCTTCTTCCCAAACTCTTAATATTGGAGGATGTTTAGATTCAGTCCTTGGTCCTGTTCTCTGTCCATATTCACTCCTTTGTGATTTTATCAGGGCTCGTGGCTTTAAATGTCATCCAAATTCTGACCCCTTCCAGTTTAACTCTCTAGCTCAGATCTCTCTCCAAACTCCAGGCGCAGATATCTAACAGCCTACTTAATATCTCCATTTGGGTGTCTAACAGAAATCTCAAACTCAGATGAACTCCTGATTTTCCCTGCCCCAACATCTGCCCAACCCTCAATCTTCCCCATCTCAGGTGATAGTAACTCCATCCTTTGGTTCCTGAGGCCCCCAAACCTTGATACAACCATTTTCTCATCTCTCTCAACAAATGTACCAGGAAATAATTTTGGATTTACTTTCATCATTTAACTAGAATCTGATCATTTGGGATCATAGCTTTTGGAAAGCCTGAGCCTGGGGGAATGAGAGGACTTGGACCCAGTCTCATGAATGGAAAATGAGTAAAGCTACCTGCTGGCTCAGTGCCCAGATCTCATGTGTTCAAATCTCTCCAAAAGACGGGGGCCCCATCTGTTTCCAGGCCCAGGTGAGGCAACTGCAAAACTACTATTGGAAGGAGGTGGGAAAGAGAAAAAAAGTAAAACTCGCTTTAAATAAAATTTGGAAAGCTTGCAAACCAAAATTCTAAATCCCACCTCAAAAATCTAATGTTAATAGTCAGTCAACAAATTACTTACTCCAAATAAAATTATTTTATAGAATAGTCTGAAAAATATTTTTAAAATAAGCACTTTTCGAGTATTCAAAGCAATAAAATGGACTGGCTTCTTTTTTTAAAGAGCAAGATGAGAAACACAAGTAGGCAGAAATGAAATAAGATTATGTGAACATGAAAATAAACAATTTGAAATCTTGGAACTGAAAATTATAATAATTTGAATTAAAAATTCAAAGATAGGATAAACACTAGACTGAACACAATTACATAGATAATTAATGGAAGTGGAAAACAGCACTGAGGAATCTACCCCTACATATCCAAAGACAGAGATAAAAAAAATACAAAAAAGGACAAGGAACATAGTTTGAATAGCTCCAACCCGTGGTAAATAGGAGTTCTGAAGACGGCAATAAGGGAAGCAAGATTTGAAGAGATAGATAGTAGAGACTTTTCCATGACTGAAAATAGAGTAGAGTCCTCACACCAAAGGAGTGCTTTAAGATGGACAGCTAAAAAACGCATGCCTACCAGACAGATTGAAGTAAAGCTGCACAGCACTAACATTAAACAGAAGAGCTCAGAAATTTCCAGAGAGGAAATATATATTATCTTATCTAGAAAGAAGTGACAACTGCATTGACAGATTTCTTATCAACAAGAACAGAGTCAAAAACCCCACTAAAAGAAATATTAAAGGATGGTATTCACAAAGAAAAGTCAGCCCAAGTCATGAAATATAAGAAATCAGGGTAAAATAGAAATTGACTACATTTATCAGTAAGTTTAATTAATTATTGACCATAAGGGCACACATATTAAGCTTTTTTGGGGGGGGTATTTAAAAGGGGTAAAATTCAAGCTCTACACTGCAAAACTAAGATAGAAGGAAAGGAATACCATGCTCAGTCTATGAGGGCTATGCAATAGTAAAGAGAAGGATAGAAATTCTGAATAACTTTAGCCTTTGTTAGAAGAGTTTAGGGTTAACTATGTGTGTTTAAAAAATTAAAGGGAATCACCAAAATCAACAAATAAATTTGTATTTATTAAAATTTATTAAAATAAAATTTTAATTTATTAAAATTTAAAAGTATATGGAAACCTTATTAGTAGAGTAGAAGACAGAAAAGGAGAAATTTACAAAGCTAAAAAAATTATGGTAAGGAGAAAACCCAAAATAACAGGGCAGAAGTTCAAATATATTGCAATAAAATATGTATCTACTAACATGGTTATCACAGTAGATTTTTTTTAAAAATCCAGCTATATGCCTCCTATAGGAGACATAATTAAAACAACACTAAAAGAGAAAGTGTGACTATAAAGGAATTAAAAAGGTGTACCATGTAATAATAATAAAAAGAAACCTGGCACATTAACATTATATCAGACTAAATAGAATTTAAGACAAAAACACTACATAATCATAGAAGGGACAATCCACCAAAATGTAGCATTCGTGAACCTGCAGGTACCTAACAGCATATCTCTGAAAACTACAAAGCCTAAGTGAGAGAATTAGAAGCAGAAATCAACAAGTCAACAACCATAGTATAGATTACTGAGACCAAGTAAGGTGAAAACTTCGAAAGAATTTTAAAAGTTTGAACAACAAATCTACAAGACATGCAGGAAAAAGTCTTTATTCCCAACAGCATATATTTACATAATCTTACCTCCTATGAAAATCACAAAGGACGTCTCAACAAATGTAAAGGGATATGATAGAGGCCATGTTCTCTGACAATAGTGCAATTAAATTTGAAATCAACAATGAAAAGAAGTTTAAAACAATAATAACTATAACATCTGTTTGGAAACTAGTAAAGCAATCTTCTAAATAACTCACGGGTTAAAGAGGAATTCACAATTGAAATGATAAAATATTTAAGAAGTAAATGACAACAGAAGTACCTCACATCACAATGACAACAAAAGTACCTCGAGAGCTCATCCAAAAAAAAAAGTGCTGTTTTGGATATTTTGGGAATAACTGGAAAAATGCGAATAAGGTCTATAGATTAGATAATACTACCGTATTAAATTTCTTGATTTTGCTAATTATACTGCGTTGTGAATGAACGTCTTTGTTCTTAAGAAATATGCACTAAAATATTTAGGGATTCAGGCATATGAAACATTCTCAAATGCATCAGATGATGACGATAATGGTGATGGTGGTGGTGATATCCAGAGAGAAATAACAAAATGTTATCCCAGAAATGGTGAATCTGGGTGAAGCGCATACAAGAGTTTTTTTTTTAACACTATTTTTGTAATTTTTTTTAAGCTTGAAAATTATTTCAGTTAAACAAAGAAAAAAACCTGTAAGATGCAGTTAACGCCAAAGGAGACTTTATCTTTAAATCTAAATAGCTGTGTCTTTTAAGAGGGATAGTGATTTTCCAGACATGATTTCCCTTCTGAGGGTTCTCTGTTTCACTGATTGCATAAAACAAAAAACCTGTTGTGTGAGAAAACTGCGTGTTCTGCACATGAGCAAAGTAGACCACGATGCCTGTTGTATATGAAACAGCATCTCAGGGTTGGCGGCACCATTCGTCAGGAATTGCCTTGGGGATAAACATAGACTAGTGACTAAACAGTGATGTCACACAATTGTTTTAAATAAATAAGCCAGAAAGGCAACTTGTGCCACGTTCCAACTAGGTCATCAGATTTATTTAAGAAGTTTTGACCCTAGGATTTCTCTCAGCCTTTTATAATACTTTGTGTTCCTCTTTCCACATAATTCAAAACAGTGGAACCCAATCTCCTTTTAAATGTTTCCTGAGAAATCTGCCTCTTAACTTCAGAAGAGCGCTGAAGTGTCAACACTGCTGAGAGATTGTTTCCAGATGCTCAGCATTCGTAGAAAGGTCTTCTGAAGGAGGATAAGAGCAGGAATATGTGAAACACGTTGGGGCTCCCGAGGAGTAAGCATGAGGGTGGACAGAGGAGGAAGGAGAAGAGGGAAGAGAAGGTCAACGCGTGGTTTTGAGAGGAGGCTTAAGGATGGTTTGGGAAAGTCTACCAGCCCCTACATGTTCACAAGGTCTCTCTGTCGCCAGATAAAACTTTTTGGTGAACAAGGAGAAAGTTCTAGACTGAGGGCCTCGGGTACTCCCATGGTGGAGAGTACTTGGCAGAGATGAAAGAGGAGAATGCAGGTTCTAGATGCGTGGTGTCACTATTTACTCAGTCAGTAGATTATGGTGGATCTGATAGAGTAGGCCATCTGGATGGTTTGGGCACATTACTCGTTTTGCAGCAGATTCACTTTGGGGGCATTGTCTGGGACACTGCTCTCTCTGGTCCATTGGACTCATGGTCTTGGCTCTGCTTTATCTGACAAAGTCATAGCGACCTTTGGGTCAACGGCACTCACAGCATCTCGACAGCCAGAAGGAGACTAGCAAATGCTGCCACCTCTAACAGACAGCCCAGTTTAGGTTTTCTACGAATTCTCTATCTGTTCCTTTTATGTCAGACTCTGTCTGTTTTAATTAAAATTACTTCAGAAGGCAGAACATGGGACCAGTCCCAGAAGTGCACATTTTATGACTGGCGAGTGTCGAGGGTCAGGAGCAACTTGCAGATTTCTAAGCTGTGCCTAAGTATCATCGTGTCTTGGAAGATGACCACACTATGGGGGTTTCAGCCCTGGCTCCGATTTCACCTGACCACACGCCTATAGCAGCCGTTCACTACAGAAAACCTTTCCAGACTGGATGGGCTAAGCTGAGAATTCCTAATCTCCCAGACATACGTGTGAGGACCTTGTCTAAACACTGCTCCCTGACAATTATTATCTTTGAAGAAAAAAAGAAGAAAAATATGACTGGATGAAAATAAATATCTCATAGGAACAATCAGTGAGCTTTCTGGTGGAATTTTTCAGGGCCATAGAAAGTTAGTGCTAGAAGATGGCAGTGTTCAACATTTATAAAGATGCTCCAAATGCTAAAAAATAAGAATTATAATAATAGAGCCTGTCTCTACCCCTCCCCCCACCAAAGGGTTTCACTGAACACCAGTTGAAAACCTCCAGCTTAAGAAAATGAGGCCCAGGGCTTCCCTGGAGGCGCAATAGTTAAGAACCCGCCTGCCAATGCAGGGGACACGGGTTTGAACCCTGGTCCGGGATGCCGTGGAGCACCTAAGCCCGTGGAGCACCTAAGCACCTAAGCACCACTGCTGAGCCTGTGCTCTTGAGCCCGCAAGCCACAACTACTGAGCCCGCGTGCCTAGAGCCCATGCTCTGCAGCAAGAGAAGCCACCTCAATGAGAAGCCCGCGCGCCACAACAAAGAGTAGCCCCTGATCGCCACAACTAGAGAAAGCCCGCGCGCAGCAACGAAGACCCAATGCAGCCAAAAATAAATTAATTGGTAAAAAGAAAAGAAAATCAGCCCCAGAGAAATTGAAAGCCATACCCCAGGCAGGCCAGCTAATTGGTGACAGCACTGGGACCAGAGCCCTTTCACCCACAGAAGCATTTAGTCATTGCCTAGAAGTCAGTGCATCATGAAAAATAGATGGCAGAGACCAGTCTCTGCCCCCAGTAATTTTCAGTGTGAGATAGGCACTGTCAGAGTTAGCACACACACAAAAGTATTTTCTTCAAGCCCTCCAAATACGGGCAGGCAGGCTAAAGTCTTTGAGGCATTTATATTAATATGCAACAGACTATGCCTCCAGGAACTCATATGATTTCTCCTCCACCCCAGCGTGAGGCCCAGGCCATAAAGACAGTAGAGCAAGAAAGAAAACAAAGCAGAGATGCAGGGTATGTGCATCCTTGGGAACCCATGGATGAATCCCACAGCAGTGCCAGGTGTTTCCACTCTGGCCATGACTTAAATTAGCCATGCCATCACATAGTTTGGCAAGGATTTTGCTTCTTTGTTTTCGGTTTGTTTTTTTCCAGGGGGAATAGGGAGAAAGGATAAGAAAACACTACTTCACATAATAGCATGGTTATATTAATATACTATTTTAAAACTTGTCACAGTTCACCCACATACTACAAATTAAATGTTTCATAATAACTCTATGAGAGCATAAGAGCAGCATTCTCTTTATTCTACAAAGAAGGAAAGAGGAGAAGGAGGTCATGTGGTTTGCCCAAGGCCACTTCATCGGTTGGTGACAGATGGGATGACCAGTGACTGAGGGAGGAACACGCCTTTCTAGACTGGGTTCAGACTCTGCCCTTCAGTAAACATGTCACAGACACAAACCGAGGGACTGTTCTAATTTGGAGGAACGGAACAGAGAAGACATTCCAATGGTGCATGAATCAGAAAGAAAAAAAATAGAAAGATAATAGCAGACATCATAGAATTCCCTCTGACCTGTGTGTTCTTCAGAATTGTTTGTAGATGATTTATATCCAAATGTAGATTTGCATTTGGTGGATAAGGTCTGGCACCGGAGATGTTTATATCTTTCAGAACCTCTATTAGCTAGTTGAAACTACCTTTTCCTATGAAGAGTTTTAGATCAATTTAATTCACCCCTGAAGTAAGACTGAAGAAACTGTGAGGAAATGAAGGGTGGACTTTGAAAGGAAAGATCTGTAGCAGTGCCAAAGCAAGCCCCAGGAGTGAGGGACTAATCTGGCAGCTGTCAGGACAGATCAGCTCATGGAGTGAGAAGTGGGTTGATGGGAGGGAGCTCTGGCTGCAAGGACAAAGCTGGACATGTAGGTCCAATTTTTCAAGCTGCTTCTCTTCCGCCGGGAACCCCCCCAAAACCCCACATGCCTTGTCACCTCTTCTGATGGAGGTAGAATGCTACCTCTGGCCACAAGAGTCATCTCTAATTTCTGGGGCCTGAAACATCCAGGCTCACAAGTCCTGAAATACCACAGGTTTTTCAGCGGCTTGTCTGAGCTCTCCTGGAATTCCTTTAAAATGCAGAAGGATGAGTCACCCTGGGTTCATATCTGCATGGAAGGCTGGGGAAAGGCCCAGACACAGGGTGCCAACACCGCAAAATTTGTAAAGCAAATCTAGTGAATAAGCAACTACTTTTCAGATCCTCAAGACCTGTTGAGGATTAAGATGTCTTTCTGGCAACCCAGGGGGTGTTCATGTGCCTGTTCCAACTTTACCAGGAGCTTCAGGAAATGGTAAGGTGGGACAGCCAGCAAGAAAGCTAGCATCATTCACGAAGGATGGGCATGGTTTTCAAAAAAGGAATCACTTTCCCCTCAAAGAGAATTTCTGACCACCCTAGAAGGTGATCCTGGGAACTTCTGAATCTTAGAATAAACATGAACATCAAAGAACAAATGTCTGGGGAACACACATTCTTTCTTTCTCTTTCTAAGTGACCCATATTATATGCCCCCAACAATATTCCCAAGGAGCACATCTGCCTGGGGTGTAGGGAACTGGAAAGCTGTCCTTGGTGTGGCAGCTGACTAGTCCACTGACCTTGGGCTAATCATTTAATTTGGGATTGGGAATTCACAGTCAAAGCCATGATTACTGTGATCCAACAGAAGTGAGCCTGCCTGGGCATGGGAACCCAAGGGTTCTAATTTTAAGGATTTACTCCTTGGGAGTGGAGGCAAAAGGCTCATGGAAATAAAGCAGCCCATATTTGAATGCCTTAGCAGTGAGTTTTAGGAGGACTCCCACACCTTTCAACAAGCCCTCTAGGCTTTTCAGTGGGCCTGGGGAGGCATCACACACTTGGGCTCAGAGGCTAAGAAGCGGGACTTGGGCAGTTCATTAGACTCTTCATGGGAGAGTTGGAAGAGATGTGAGTGACGACGTTTTTGCTCACCATTGTCTCACCAGACCAATCTTCTGGAAACACAAATTTAATGTTCTCATCGCTGCTTAAAATGGGTTTCCATTGTTCTAAAATAAAAGCCAGACTCCTCAATACTCTATACACATCCCCACCTGTCCCAGTCCCTGTCTACCTCTCCTGATCCCTGCTTTCTTCATTCCCTTTGATCCAGACACAAGGACTTTATTTCAGTGCCTTCAATGCTCAGGCTCTAATCTCAAGCACTTCCTTACCCCTCTTTACTTTTTAATTTCTATTTTTCTTTCGGTGTTCCGCTCAAATGTCACTTCCTCTGAGAAGCCCTCCCTGAATCCTCCCCTCCCCACCCCCATTAGATCAGATGAAAGTGCTTGTATGTTCTCGCAGAGCATCCTATTCTTTCCCTTTAGGGCCTTTATCACAGTCGATAATTATATACTTACTTGTTTACTTATTGGATCGATTCCAGTCTCTCCCACTAGATTATAAGCAGTGTCTATTCACCACTGTATCTCTAATGCCTACACAACGCCTTGAACATAGCAGACACACAATACAGTGATCTCATTAGGATGAAGGTGATGTGAAGTAGAAGACAGTGACATTCCTATAGAAATGCAGAGCTCTGCTCTGATCCACACCTGCAGACCTTATTGGGCAATGGCCACCAGCACCCCAGCTAGCCAAACAAATACTTTTGGAGGAGTGTTAACACCTGTGAGTAAAACAAATCCATTCTTTTCATCAGTTTTGGCTGTTCAAGAACACGGGGAATTCGAGAAGAGTGGAAATCTCAAACTACCCTGCTCACTTTCCTGGATGGTAGACCTGGTTTGAACACATTCCACCAGCTGCCCCATCTCTGGGGATGGGGGCAACAGGGCAGAGTGAGGGAATCTGTGTGTAGGGACTCTGGCCCAACAGTGGGATCCAACACAAGCAGATACTTAAAAATATGCTGACAGTGGGGGTTATGTCTCTTCAATGCACTGGAGGCAAAACCCCTTGTTTTAAAAACAAAGCATTCATACACAGACAAGATTGTCCCTGAGTCAATAGTCCTGACCCTTTCTCAGTCTGCCGATGAGGCCCTGGGTGAGGCTTATCAGACGGATGGGCCGAGGCCCTGCCACTTAGAGGTTACCGTCTCCGTACACCCAACTGATGTTGGTCAAGCACAGACTGGGTATAGTAAGAGCTTGGGAGACAATAGGAGATGAAGAACATTGAAGGCTACTACTGACAGATCAGTGTACATAGACAAGAACAGAGTGTAATTCCAAGGTCACACAAAAACAAGGGGGTAGACTCTGCTCCCGGGCAGTGAATGTCCTCTACATCAGGGATGAGATCCCTGTGAGCTGAGATCATTCAGGAAGTCTTCCTGGAGAAGGTAAGTTTGAGGTTTCAAGAAAAACAAAATTGGATTGGCAGGGAGAACTGAGCTGTGAAAAGCTGGGTCCACAGTTACGAGGCTGCCTGGAGCTAAGAGTCTGTTCGAGCTGTGATTTGAGATGCCTCCCATCAACTGTTTTGGGAAAAATAAATCCCTTTGTAGCATCTATAATAAACTGCCCAACATCGATGTGATGAGGTGAAGTTTTGTTTTTCTTTTCAATTGGATGTTGGGATGTAAAGCAGTTCCTCTCTGATTCTCTCACTAACCCAGGATCCCAAGTAAGAGTCACTTTGTTCCACCAGCTGAATCAGCCTTCTCCCCTCCCCTAAATTTTATAACTAGGACTGTGCACTTTTGCTTACTGTTGGTTACCTCTCCTGTTGTCTGAATCATTCTCCATGGAAACATTTAAGTCCCGAATTTTAAGCAGCTGTGTCCACTTAGCTCCTGTTTACCTAAGCAAAAATGTAAGAATAAAAGGCACAGGGCATACCACAGCAGCCATTACTTTCCACAAGGAATCAGAAATTGGAAGTGAAGCTAAAACATCTTCAGCTATAATAGCATCTCTTTTAAGGTAAGCCATTTCCCCAGGGAGAGTTTGCTGCTCTGAGCAAAGGCAGGACAATAAAAGAACAAGGATGTCTTTCTAAGGCTGCAAACAGAGCGGCTGACACCTTGAAGTTGGTTTGCTTTTGACGGCTTTAAAAGCCAGGACAGCAAAGTGCCCACATTACATTTTCTATAAGCTGGCCAAACATCTCTCTCTCTTTTTTTTTTTTTTTTACTGCATAAGCCCCCTAATATGTGTAGAGAACAGGCAGGGAAGGATGTCCTGTGAGATCACGTTTCTGTTTCAGCAGGTGTCACTGAAGCCTGTCTTCCCCTGAGCAATTTTCTGCACTTCTCTTCCATTTTCCCCTGTCGGGCCCACTCTGGAAGTCACCGGTCTGTGTCCTCACCGCCCATAGTTTCTGCACCTTTCTTTTCAAAGGCAAATGAAAATAGTGTTAGATGGTACAATTGGGCAATTGCAGAGACTTACCCTCCTCCCATTTCCCCTGAAGTATTTGGTAGTTAGACCTTGGAACTGGTTCCAGCAGCAATGGGGTTAGAGCTACTGCCAAAGCTAAAGCCAAATTGGATTTTATTTAGGAGGTAGTCTCTTGTCATTTTCATCTCCAGATAGAAGACTTCTCTGTTTCCCCAGAAGATAAAATCATAGAATAGCAGTAACAAGGTGGGTGATTCTGCCAACAGGTGGGTGAGGTCTTTGGTTGAGGGAGGGGGTAGAGGTGGGTACTGGTTCTCCTTGTAAGCGTGGCCATCATCTCCTGCAAGCAGAGCTTGGAGGAATTTCATCCACCTGTTGTGGTTTTCCCAGGTGGGAGCAGCGGATGACTGGGACTCTAATAATGACCGCTATCAGCCGACTTTGGGTGGGGTCTCTCAAACTTTAACCCATATGCAAATCATCTCAAAATCTCTTTAAAACGCAGATCTCCTAGTGGGTCTGGGACAGAGCCTGCATTTCTACCAAGCTCCTGGTGACGTCGATGCCACTGGTGCCATGCACACTTTGAGTAGCAAGAGCTTAGGTTTTTATTTACTGCCTTCCTACCCCCTGCTGGGCTATGTTATTTTATCAAAACTATGCGGTAGGAGTGAAGGCCAATTATAGCCTCCTGAATCATCCATTGCTAGAGCTGTTTCTTGCAGTACATTCAAAAGGGCACTCCCAGGAGTTCCCCATTGTACAAGAAGCCCACTTGCACCAGATACTTCTGGGCAGGCAGGCCACCGTGCAAAGCTGCTTTGGTTCTTGTTGGTCACTACCAGGCAGCGGCTGGATGCTGCTGGAGCGGGAAGTTTTATGTGATAGTGGTTGATGGTGCTGACTCTGAAGGGGGTGGGGACTTCTTTGCTGCGGCAGCTTCAGCTCCCTCTAGCTGCACCCCCTCCCCAAGCTCACGGAAAGGATGAGTGGAAGCTGGGAGAGAAGCATCAGGCGAAGTTCTGCAGACCTGGGGGTGTTATTTTTCACTTTCTCTGCTTCAGGACATCCCACGCATTTTATAAATATTTATGGGACAGCTTCCCTCTTGAGAGCGCCCAAGTGTGGAGGGTCAGTGGGGAGGACGGTTGAAGAAGGAAAGGAGGGTGCTCGTGGTGCAGGAGGATGGGCAGGTGGGGGGAAACCCTGAGGGCTTGTTTCAGGCCAGTCTCCTCACCGGCAAGAGGAGGAGATGGACTAGACTGTTAAACCAGGGGTCTGTGATTTACGCCAGTAACTCCCTGCAGTTGTAAGCAATGTTTGATGGGTGTGTAAATTTTTCTAGGGCGAGAGCTCCTAGATTTCAACACTCTCTCAGGGTTCACAAAACGTCCATCAGCACCTTTGCAATCGGGATCATCTTCTAGTCCCTCCCAGAGTGGATATGTGGAGCGCTGGGCTTCTAGAAGCGGCGAATATCAAGTTCAGGCCACGGGATTAGAAGGGACAAGGCAGCCACTCAGAACCATTTTCAAGAGGCGGAAGGGGGTCAGCTATCAACAGCAGAGGGAAGGCTGAGCGGCAGCCAATTCAAGTGACTCCACTAAACCGAGCTGGGAGCTGAATCCGGACTAGAACCCAGGCTGACACATAGAACAGATCTGCACTGCGGAAAAGTCCCTTCAGTCAGCCCGTCGTTTCGGAAGGGCAAGACATTTGTGACCACAGCGCCAGGAGCCCAGCTGGTTATTTCTAGCTCGCTGAATGTCAAAAATCCAGGCCGCTTCTCACAGCAGCCTCCACTTGTCAGACCAAATCAAGGCATCAGAGCGTCAAGCAGGCGAATCAGCTGCCTCCAGCGCAGGCCTAGCGGCGCCCGCGCGCTGCCCCTGACCCTGTCCGCGCGCAGCCCCTCCCCGCGCCCCGCCCACCTGCAGCCCCGCGTCCCGCCTGTGCCGCCGCTGGGGTTTTCTCAGCGTGGAGCCTCTCGGCAGTCTGCGTTGGCCAAGTGTGCCCACAGGAGGTGGTCTCCCACGGCCTTTGACCTCAGCGTCGGACTGCACACTCTCCCTTCTCTCTGGTTGTATTTTTTATTTTTTGTCCCTCCCACCTGCACTTGCTTTTCTCCTCAACACAACTCCCATCTCCCAGTTGCTCTCTAGATCCAAATCAATGAGCTGGTTTGTGTCTGCAGAATCCAGTTTTACAGCAACACAGCAAACGCCAATCCTGAGTGTCGGCTGTCGGTTTCCCTTCTCAATTTCCTTTCATTGAAATATTAGCACAACTGCTGGCTAGGTTTTGGACACAGCAGGCTAACCTCGACCCTCAGGGAACCGGCAGTCTCCTGGGGGAAGAGAAGGTGATGTTTAAAACTGTGATATGAGAGTATATATAAGTCCATGCCATGGAAAGTAGATAGCTAGTGGGAAACAGCCACATAGCTGATCTCCCTAGATCAGCTCAGTGCTTTGGGACCACCTAGAGGGGTGGGATAGGGAGGGTGGGAGGGAGATGCAAGAGGGAGGAGATATGGGGATATATGTATATGTATAGCTGATTCACTTTGTTATACAGCAGAAACTAACACACCACTGTAAAGCAATTATACTCCAATAAAGATGTTAAAAAAATAAATAAAAATAAATAAAAAATAAAAAAAACAAGCCAACAAAAAACGCGGTCCCGATGGTCTCGGGACCGGGAATGAGCATCGCACGCAGAGAAAACAGGCAGAGTGTACGACTTGAGACTTGTAAGGGTGGCTGTATATGTAAAGAGGTGGGAGCCAGTACCGTGTGATGAGCGAGAGAGGAGCTAGGAAAGGACTCTGAGTCAGAGAAAAGAGTGTAGAATTTATCCTGACAATACAGGCCTTTGCAGGGTTTTTCGGTGGTTTCATTTTGCTTTGGAGGGTTTTAACCAGGGAGTCATCCATCAGATTTGCTTTCTTAAATGGGAGGGGAGGCAGAACTCCTCTAAGTCCCAGAATAGAGGCAGCAGCATCTTTAAAGATTGTAACATATTCCAGAGCAGGGGCCATGTTCTCCCACGTGGGGCTCAAATTACCCATTTTCTTCTGATTACGCCCACCACTGCCCTGTTGCTTTATTCCTATCCCTAGCCCCACTCTGACTGATTTGGCCTTCTGCATCCCACTGGCTCTTGCCTAGCCTTTAGGTAAGATGTTAGGTTGACTCTACTTCAAGCCACCACCATGTTTTCAGCATTCACTGATTCAATGAATATAAGTGGTGGCTCTGTGCCAGATGCTGTGCTAGTCACCGCGGGCATACAGAAGGGTAGATTCATATCTTTCTTGATCTCAAAGAGCTTAGAATTTGTCCAGTGGTTCCCAAATTTGCTCATGCATCAGAATCATTAAAATACAGCTGATTGAACATCACCTGGACTGACTAAATTGGAATCTTTGGGGGTAAGTGCCAGGGAGCCATATTCTGGAAACTCTCCCCCAGGTAATACTGCTAAGTAGTCAGAACCACTGATCCTTAGAGGAATGCGGAACTGGAATTTCTCTAGTGGCCATTCCTCTGCATGGCTGATGGGGAGAAAAAACCCGGAGTCTGGCTGTTGGCCACAAGACAGAAATCATCAGAGGAAGACAGGCAAAGCTCAGTCTAACTGGGCTGTAAGTCTGGGACCTGCTCACGTGACTTCAATGAAGCAGGAGGGACAGTGGGGATGGATGAATGGAAGGGTAGAGTAGAATGTATTGGGATGGTGGGCTGGGCTATGCCTGCCTAGAGTGGATAGTGCCTCCTTCTTGACCTAAATGGTATAAATCATCCATTAGAAAGCAGGAGACTAGCTCTCTGGCTTGTTGACTCCTTTTCAGGACCACCTTGATTATCATGGTCAAGAGCTAGGGATGATTGCACCCGGTAGTTTCCAATGGTGTCTGTGTTGAACAACTAATAGAAAAGAAACATCAAGTACATTGTACACAAACCCATAAATCTCCACCAGTTAAGTCTGAGTATTGGGGCAAGCTGAAGCAAAGGGAGGCTGTTAACTCACTGTTCCCAGAAATATCCCCCATATGCTTCTGGCTGCCCTCTGAGGGATTCCAGGAAGAGGTGATCCTGTCTGATCATGCCTGGAATCTCACACCCTGGAGGATGGATCTTCATGGGGTTTGAGAGGATTAAATTTCCAGTTCTACTTTTCACCTCTTGGTGAAGACTGTTCTGAGACATCTAATAGTTAAGTATTTATTTGTTGAGAGTTAATTATGGCCCAGGCACCGAGAAGCCTCAAACATGAAAATATGTACAACCCACTTGGGAAGATAGGACATAATTGTATATAAAAGTAAATATAAGGTTTAAATATTTCCAGACCACAGGAGAAGAACTGATTTTGTTGTTGTTTGAAGTTCTGTATCCCGACCACTAATCCACACAGGATGTATTTGAGAGCAATGTATTTTGGGTGATATACAGGCATGTAAGGCATAGTCTTTGCCCTCAGGAAGCTCACAGTCCAATAGGGAAGATAGGACATGTCAGTATAAACTGTAATAGAAAATAGTATAGGCTGGGACAAGTGAGTGATTCCGTGTCAGCTTTGGCATCAGTAGGGCCTGTTCTGAAATTTTTTTTTTGATACCTCTTTATTGGAGTATAACTGCTTCACAATACTGTATTAGTTTGTGTTGTACAACAAAGTGAATCAGCCATATGCATAAATACATCCCCATATCCCCTCCTTCTTGAGCCTCCCTCCCACCCTCACTATCCCACCCCTCTAGGTCATTGAAAAGCACGAGCTGATCTCCCTGTGCTATGCGGCTGCTTCCCACTAGCTATCTATTTTACATTTGGTAGTGTATATATGTCCATGCTACTCTCACTTTGCCCCAGCTTCCCCCCCACCCCCGTGTCCTCAAGTCCATTCTCTATGTCTACGTCTTTATTCCTGTCCTGCCACTAGGTTCATCAGTACCATTTTTTTTCAATGTGTATATCATTTTATTTTTTTAAATTTATTTTTACATTGTTGGAGATTTTATTTTAATCTGAAGACAAACTGAAGTCATATTTTCAGCATTTTAAAATCGGATTAAATAATAATAATTTTGTTATTCCATGTAGCTTCCATGCAAAATAGTGTATATGTCCCCATGTATGTATATATGTGTGTTTTTGTGTCTATATCTATATCTATATCTATGTATATATATATATCCTACTGGTTCTATTTCCCTGTAGAACTCTAACCAGTACAGATTTTGGTATCCTTATATCTTTTTGTTTGTTTGTTTGTTTGTTTTAACATCTTTATTGGAGTATAATTGCTTTACAATGGTGTGTTAGTTTCTGCTTTATAACAAAGTGAATCAGTTATACATATACATATGTTCCCATATCTCTTCCCTCTTGCGTCTCCCTCCCTCCCACCCTCCCTATCCCACCCCTCCAGGCGGTCACAAAGCACCAAGCTGATCTCCCTGTGCTATGCGGCTGCTGCCCACTAGCTATCTATTTTACATTTGGTAGTGTATATATGTCCATGCCACTCTCTCATTTTGTCCCAGCTTACCCTTCCCCCTCTCCATATCCTCAAGTCCATGCTCTTTAGGTTTGTGTAGGTTTGTGTCTTTATTTGGTTTGTGTAGGTTTGTGTCTTTATTCCCGTCTTACCCCTAGGTACTTCATGACCTTTTTTTTTTTTTCTTAGATTCCATATATATGTGTTAGCATATGGTATTTGTCCTTCTCTTTCTGACTTAATTCACTCTGTATGACAGACTCTAGGTCCATCCACCTCACTACAAATAACTCAATTTTGTTTCTTTTTATGGCTGAGTAATATTCCATTGTATATATGTGCCACATCTTCTTTATCCATTCATCTGTTGATGGACACTTAGGTTGCTTCCATGTCCTGCCTATTGTAAATAGAGCTGCAATGAACATTTTGGTACATGACTCTTTTTGAATTATTGTTTGCTCCGGGTATATGCCCAGTAGTGGGATTGCTGTGTCATATGGTAGTTCTATTTGTAGTTTTTTAAGGAACCTCCATCCTGTTCTCCATAGTGGCTGTATCAATTTACATTCCCACCAACAGTGCAAGAGTGTTCCCTTTTCTCCACACCCTCTCCAGCATTTATTGTTTCTAGATTTTTTGATGATGGCCATTCTGACTGGTGTGAGATGATGTCTCATTGTATTTTTTTTTTTTTTGTGGTACACGGGCCTCCCACTGTTGTGGCCTCTCCCGTTGTGGAGCACAGGCTCCGGACGCGCAGGCCCAGCGGCCATGGCTCATGGGCCTAGCTGCTCCGCGGCATGTGGGATCCTCCCGGACCGGGACATGAACCTGTGTCCCCTGCATCGGCAGGCGGACTCTCAACCACTGTGCCACCAGGGAAGCCCTCTCATTGTAGTTTTGATTTGCATTTCTCTAGTAATTAGTGATGTTGAGCATCTTTTCATGTGCTTCTTGGCCATCTGTATGTCTTCCTTGGTGAAATGTCTGTTTAGGTCTTCTGTCCATTTTTTAATTGGTTCGTTTGTGTTTTAGATATTGAGCTCCATGAGCTGTTTGTATATTTTGGAGATTAATCCTTTGTCTGTTGTTTCATTTGCAAATATTTTCTCTCATTCTTAGGGTTGTCTTTTTGTCTTGTTTATGGTTTCCTTTGCTGTGCAAAAGCTTTTAAGTTTAATTAAGTCCCATTTGTTTATTTTTGCTTTTATTTCCATTTCTGTAGGAGGTGGGTCAAAAAAGATCTTGCTGTGGTTTATGTCAGAGTGTTTTTCCTATGTTTTCCTCTAAAAGTTTTATAGTGTCTGGTCTTACATTTCAGTCTTTAATTCATTTGAGATTTATTTTTGTGTATGTTGTTAGGTAGTGTTCTAATTTCATTTTTTTACATATAGCTGTCCAGTTTTCCCAGCACCACTTATTGAAGAGGCTGTCTTTTCTCCATTGTATGTTTTTGCCTCCTTTGTTGTAAATTAGGTGCCCATATGTGCATGAGTTTATCTCTGGGTATTCAATCCTGTACGATTGATCTATATTTCTGTTTCTGTGCCAGTACCATACTGTCTTGATTACTGTAGCTTTGTAGTATAGTTTGAAGTCAGGGAGCCTGATTCCTCCAACTCTGTTTTTCTTTCTCAAGATTGCTTTGGCTGTTCGGGGTCTTTTGTGCTTCCATACAAATTGTAAAAAATTTTTTTCTAATTCTATGAAGAATGCCATTGATAGTTCGATAGGGATTGCATTGAATCTGTAGATTGCTTTGAGTAGTATAGTCATTTTCACAATATTGATTCTTCCAATCCAAGAACATGGTATATTTCTCCATCTGTTTATGTCATCTTTGATTTCTTTCATCAGTGTTTGTTTTATAGTTTTCTGAGTGCAAGTCTTTCACCTCCTTAGGCAGGTTTATTCCTAGGTATTTTATTCTTTTTGTTGCAATGGTAAGTGGGAGTGTTTCCTTAATTTCTCTTTCTGATTTTTTGTTGTTGGTGTATAGGAATGCCAGAGATTTCTGTGCATTAATTTTGTATCCTGCAACCTTACCAAATTCATTGATTAGTTCTACTAGTTTTCTGATGGCATTTTTAGAATTTTCTATGTATAGTATCATGTCATTGGCAGTGACAGTTTTACTTCTTTTCCGATTTGTATTCCTTTTATTTCTTTTTCTTCTCTGATTGCTGTGGCTAGGACTTCCAAAACTATGTTGAATAAGAGTGGTGAGAGTGGACATCCTTGTCTTGTTCCTGATCTTAGTGGAAATGCTTTCAGTTTTTCACCATTGAGAATGATGTTGGCTGTGGGTTTGTCATATATGGCCTTTATTATGTTGAGGTAGTTTCCCTCTATGCCCATTTTCTGGAGAGTTTTTATCATAAATGGGTGTTGAATTTTGTCAAAAGCTTTTTCTGCATCTATTGAGATGATCATATGGTTTTTATTCCTTCATTTGTTAATATGGTATATCACATTGATTGATTTGCATATATTGAAGAATCCTTGCATCCTGGGATAAATCCCACTTGATCGTGGTGTATGTTCCTTTTAATATGTTGTTGGATTCTGTTTGCTAGTATTTTGTTCAGGATTTTTGCATCTGTGTTCATCAGTGATATAGGTCTATAATTTTCTTTTTTTGTGGTAACTTTTTCTGGTTTTGGTATCAGGGTGATGGTGGCTTCATAGAATGAATTTGGGAGTGTACCTCCCTCTGCAATTTTTTGGAAGAGTTTGAGGACTGGTCTTACCTATTCTCTAAATGTTTGATAGAATTCGCCTGTGAAGCCATGTGGTCCTGGACTTTTGTTTGTTGGAAGATTTTTAATTACAGTTTCAATTTCATTACTTGTGATAGGTCTGTTTCTATTTTCTAATTCTTCCTGGTTCAGTCTTGGAAAATTGTACCTTTCCAAGAGTTTGTCCGTTTCTTCATGGTTGTCCATTTTATTGGCATAGAGTTGTTTGTAGTAGCCTCTTATAATCCTTTGTATTTCTGTGGTGTCAGTTGTTATTTCTCCTTTTTCATTTCTAATTTTATTGATTTGTGTCCTCTCCCTTTTTTTCTTGATGAGTCTGGCTAAGGGTTTATCAATTTTGTTTATCTTCTCAAAGAACCAGCTTTGCTACTGTTTTCTTTGTTTCTATTTCATTTATTTCTGCTCTGATCTTTATGATTTCTTTCCTTTGAAATATCTTTTTCCTACACCCTAGACATCTTTCAGAAGACAGTTCTGGTGACTTTGGGATTCATCTTAGAGTCTTATCTGTGTCAATAATGTGAACTTTTCATTACAGTTTGCACTTAGTTCTCTCAATTATTTCCCAGAGATACTTGTGATTTAAAATGACAGAAACCAAGAGGTTCAAGCCTAGAAAGGTGGGTGAAAAGTGATTTCCACCTGGAGAAAGTCATGGCATTTCTGTGCAGAGCCATGTGCCCTGATCCTTGCTTGAAAGCTGGAGGAGTTGACTCAGAAGAGGCAGGTGGGAGCAGAGGCCGCTTAATGTCTCCCTGGGAGGAGGTGAGGAGTCTGGCTCCTGGTTAAAAACCTGTGGGTGATTTGTGTGATTTCTCAGGCCTGACCATCAGCAATTACAAAGGCTTTGCCTGCAGGCCTGCAGGCAGCTTCCCGTGCTTTGGTGCATAGCCCGAGAGGTGCAGTTAAGGACCCAGGCCCCACTCGCTGGTCATGCGCTTCGCATATTTACATTCCTAGCTCAGAAGCGCCTTCATTCCTAGGTTTCTATGACTGAGGCCTTGGGCAGAGGTCCTCTTCAGGTGCTGTCTCTCCTGAGGCCTCCTTACGGTGGGGAGGAGGAGGAAACTGTGAAGACTCTTCTCCTCCTCTGACTCACTTCTTTTCCACACCTAGCCCTTCCCCTCCCCCCACCCAACTTTAGGATCCATAAAACTGCCTTTTTCTCAGGGGCTCCCTCAACAGAGAGATGACCCCCACATCTATGCTGGTCCACCCGACCTTGGGCCGGTGTTCAGTTCCATGAGGGAAAATGGAACAGGGAGATGTGTACTTTCTCCAGTTGTAGAACTTTCATTTATGCCATCACAGTGAGTGAGTAAAAGCTTGTTGCTTTAATTGGCTACATGGACCCCTGACAGCATAGCCCGCTCGCTCTTTCCCACCTGAGCTCCCAACACGGGGACCCCTCCAGCTCCCTCCCTTCTGGGAGCACACAGTCAAAGCATGGCCCCATTTCTGTTGGAGGCTATGATCTCTCCTACATGTGTTTCTATTTCATTTCTAGATTGGATTTCTCTGTCTCTCTCACAGTTAATTGACCAAGGACAAGACAAAACTCAGGATTGCCATGAGGGCTAGGCAGGGAGTCAGCAGAAAAGAGAAGAATAATGAAGCAGGCATTGGCCAGATCAGGACTTACAGACGTGAGAACAACCCAACCTCAGAGACTAACTTCTTCCTGTCTACACTTCTGAAGAGGAACCTAAAAGTCCAAGAGGTGAGTGACCTGGCCAGGGCCACCCAATCAGAACCCAGGTTCTGATTATTTCCAGGTTTCCTTCTTGATCTTCTTTCTGCTTCCTACTACAGGTTCTGGGCAAGACTGTGCCCCTGGTTCCCAGGACCACCACAACTGGGGAAGAAGAGACTAGAGCAGGGTTCTCAAATTAGAGTGCTTAGAATCCCCTGGAGGGCTGGTTAAAACACAGATTGCCAGCCCTTCCCCCAGGGTTTCTAATTCAGTAGGCCTGTGGTGGGGTCTGAGAATTTGCATTTCTAACAAGTGTCCGGGTGTAGCTGATGAGAACCACTGGACCAGCCTATATATGACCAAAAAGCAGCAGAGAAAGAAAGAATGGAAGCTGAGTAAAGGAAAGTAGGAAGAAGGAAAGGAGTAGGAGTGACATGGTTTATTAGGGCAAGAAATGAGGTCCACGGAATGGTTTTGGGAGGTTTGTTTTTCTCTTCCTCGTCCATCCTGACTTCAGGCTTATCTAGAAGTTTTCACAGTATCCTTTAAATCCCTCCCCTGACTGCTGAGGGAACCTGGCCCACAGGTGAGGTAACCTAAGCCTCCACTTAGATTATTAGATTTCCTAGAGCTGGAGCTAAAAAGCCCTGAGCTGGCTGCTCTCCCAACATGCCTCACGGCTTATTCCCTGTTCAGGTAGCTACAGGCTGCACAGCTACCTGCCTCCCCTGAAGCCCGAGGGCTCATGTCCCAAAGGCCATGAGAATGAAGAGTCTTGGAAGGTGGTTGCGGACAACTCAGTCACCTCTCTCTGGCTTCCGTGGTGCGCTCACATGAGCCCTGGCGGATCAAGGCTGCTGACTCTCAGAGAAAGGTAAGGAGGTGCATACATGGCAAGGAGATGGGTGGAGGGATTAAATAAACTCCACAGCCGCGTTGCCTCAGCTCATCTTTCAAGTTCTTCTGAATCATCAGGGAACATGGACTTGCTTTCTTAATCCTTGGATCTGAATGTGGGTCACTGAGGTCTCAACCTGTGTTTGAATGTAATAGCATGGAGAAGAGCCAGATATATACGCAGGAAAAAAGAATTAGCTCTCATGTGTGTGTGAAAACCCAGGAGCGACCCTCCTCTCCAAATCTGTTCACTGTTTGCCGAGCTCCACAGGGCTGTGGGAAAAATAAGGCACAAATGTTATGTCCAGTGGCCCAAAGCTGTGCCGGGGTAGCAGTAACCTCAGGAGGAGGCCAGAGATTGGCCAAGGCAAAGGCAGAGAGCAGGAACCCTCCACTTGGGGTAGAGGCACGAGAGGGCCCAGGGTGGTGACAGTGGGAGCTGTGCCCCCCCCACTTTTCCTAAGCCCTGTCCAGCTGCTTAGTGACCCACAGAGTTCCAACCAACAAGCTTCTGGGAGCTTCGCAGACCCTGGCTGGCTCTGTAGTTAAGAGACTGATAACACATTGAGGCAAAAGCACACCATGCCACTCAGAATGCAGAGACGTCTACGTAGCTTCTGTGTTGTGATGAACTCTAGAAGAGAGAATCAGAAACCTGGGATAGATTTTCTACAGCAAAAGCCTGAGAATGTTTTCAAAAGACTCAGGTAGGGGCTTCCCTGGTGGCGCAGTGGTTGAGAGTCCGCCTGCCGATGCAGGGGATGCGGGTTCGTGCCCCGGTTCGGGAAGATCCCACATGCCGCAGAGCGGCTGGCCCCGTGAGCCATGGCCGCTGAGCCTGCGCGTCCGGAGCCTGTGCTCCGCAACGCGAGAGGCCACAACAGTGAGAGGCCTGCGTACCGCAAAAAAAAAAAAAAAAAAAAAAAAAAAAAAGACTCAGGTAGGGTCTGGGGCTGTGAGTTTCCTCATGTCATCCCTATTCCTCCAGTTTTAGGAATGGGGAGCTGCCATGGAGACCCCCTTTCAGTCCCTTCCAGAAAAGCCCGTGTGTGCCTGGTGGGTGTTTCTCTTCCTGGAGAGGAGATGGGTGAGGCCCTGGATAAGCTTCCTGAAACCACAGGAAAAGAGGAGGCTGCTGATTCACCACCAGCAGCTTCCTGGAATTGCAGTGTCAGGCTGCAAATGAGCGATATTTTTCCAAGGTGATCCAGAGCTGTTACAACATTCCTGCTCTATCCCCATCAGACCTTCCTGTAAGTCAAACCAGAAAGCTACCCAAACCACACATTCATGAGCAGTCAAGGACATGAGATTCCAGACACACTGTTTCCAACATGCCTTAATATCCCTCTTGAGACCTGGTCTAATCAACCCCATGCCTCTGGACTTTCTTAGCGGGGCCATGCAGTTGTCTGGCTGGCCCTGGAGTCATGTGGAAGTCCCTGTGTGGTTCCAGGTCATCCAGGAAGTGCAGGACTGGCCTGATTCCCAAAATGGGACTGTCAGCTGAGTAAAGAGCAGGGCCTTGCACTGGCTCTTCCTAGCCTTTCACAAAGATCCATTCTCTGTCTGGTCCTGCCCAGCTCTCCAGCTTGTCTGAATAGAAAGCCGCCATGTCTCATGCTGGATCAGTCTTGGCCTTTCCTCAGAAGTAAGAACTGGTGTGGAAGTGCCCCTGCTTGACCCTGGTGTCTGTTCCTCCCATAAGAGAGATAGAAAAGAGAATCCGAGTCTCTCTCCTGCTTTTGGAAGGTCCTGGCTCCTATTTGGGATGAAATCCCTATGGGTGCAGCTGGGGAGGTGCAGAGAGGGGCGAGGAGAAATTCTGGGCTTCTCACATTCTGCCTCTGAGACAGATTGCAGTGGGAAACAAAAAAGAAAGCTCCTTAGTTCCACTTCACTTATCCCTTCCTCGGCAAGTGGAGAGCTAACGAGAGTGGAGGTGTCTGGGGAATAAGACAGATGGAGCCGAGAACTAGGCCCTGCTCTTAGGAGCAGTGACTGAACTCCACACCTCCTCTAGGATGAGCTGGAACCTGATTCTTCCTCCTCCCCTCCCCCTCCCCCTCCCCTCCCCCTCCCCCTCCCCTCCCCTCCCCCCCCTCCCCCCTCCCTCCTCCCTCCTCCCTCCTCCTCGACTGATGCTTATGGAGCCTTTAGATGGGGAAATGCTGACTGAGCTAAATGTCTCTGCATTTTTTAAAAAATAAATTTATTGACTGATTGATTTTTGGCTGCATTGGGTCTTCGTTGCTTCCCACGGGCTTTTCTCTAGTTGTGGCGAGCGGGGGCTACTCTTTGTTGCGGTGCGAGGGCTTCTCACTGCGGTGGCTTCTCTTGTTGCAGAGCACAGGCTCTAGGCGCGCAGGCTTCAGTAGTTGTGGCTTGAGGGCTCTAGAGCGCAGGCTCAGTAGTTGTGGCGCATGGGCTTAGTTGCTCCGCGGCATGTGGGATCTTCCCAGACCAGGGATCAAACCCGTGTCCCCTGCGTTGGCAGGCGAATTCTCTACCACTGCGCCACTAGGGAAGCCCCTAAAATCTCTGCTTTTAAACCTAATTCCTCCGTTATGCTAAATGTAACTATAATTTGTATGGAGAGGTAAGAGTTTAAGTCGTCCTTTTTAAAAATCCTTGTCACAGTCATATGAAGTGGGTATTGTTGCTGCTTAATCAATGAAGGGAGCGAGGTTCGGGAGAGTTTAACAACTGGCCCAGGGAGAATGCAGGGTCAAGTTTCACATCCATGTCTCCTGACTCAAAGTCCATATTCTTCAAGATCCATAGTATAGACTCAGCAGTTACTGTTGGCAGCCCCTTGGAGTCCAGGAGACAGCTCTGAGCCTCAGAAAGTCAGTCCCTAGAATCACACTCGGGGTCTGTCAAATGATAAAACGAAAACAGTCTAGTAACGTGTTTGATGTGCTTTGTTCAAGGGAGAAACATCCATAGATTGGAGGAGGACAGTGCCCCAAGCGCTCCTCTTGAGGGATTTTGGGCAAGAGGGAGTTCTTTAGTGCGTTAGAAGAGGCAACGCTGAAGCAAGGCATGGTTGGCTAGGAGGTCAGGGACTTCCTTATAAGGCTAATGGATCCTATTTTTCTAGGCTCAGGTGAGCTAGCTACAGCTGAGTTGGAGGATTCTGATTGGTGTAGTTAGGTTTCCTTGACAGGTGTTTCCCATAAGTGCTGGCTGACTTAGGTTTAGATTTGTGATGTGGGCTGGCCCCCGGGGGCAGCCTCCATTTGGGGGGGTCCTGATACATGAATTAACTTTATTAGGGCCCCAACATTCTGAGAAGATACAGACCAAGCAGAAAATTCTGCTGTGCCTGTGGCTCTGTCTCGGTGTCGGTCTGCAAGAAGCACATGTGGTTGTGATATTGTGATTTATAATAAGAAATATATATTTGGTCTTGGATCCTATTCCTGGCACAGAGCTCCTAAGACCCTTGGGATTTCCTATGATGAGAGTGATAAAGATGTCTTGTTATATTAATGAAGCGAATTTGGAAAGCACCTAAGGATGGGGTTGGTTGCCAGTAGAGCCATCATGTGATTAGAGGGCTGGAACTTCCAGTCCCACCCCTCCCTCTGCACCCCTCCCTCTGCACTGAGAGGAGAGGGGCTGGAGATTAAGTTCAATAACCGAAGGCAATGATGTAATCGACCATGCTTATGTAATAATGCCTCCATAAAAACCCAAAAGGACTGGGTTCAGAGAGCTTCCAGGTTGGTGAACACCCAGAGATTTGGGCAGATTAGTGTGCTCTGAGAAGCATGGAAGCTCCGTGCCCTTTCTCCATACCTTGCCCTAGTACCTCTTCCAGCTGGCTGTTCCTGAGTTACATTCTTTTGTAGTAAACTGGTAATCTAGTAAGTAGATGTTTCTCTGAGTTCTGTAAGCTGCGCTAGCAAATTAATTGAACCCCAGGAGGAGGTTATGGGAACCTCCTATAATCTATAAGTGGTTGGTCAGAAGCACAGGTGATAATCTGAGTTGTAGGACTTAACCTGAGGGATCTGCCACTATCTCCAGGTAGATGTCTGAATTGAGTTGAATTATAAGACACAGCTGGAGTCAGGGACTTGCTGGTTGTGGGGAACTTACCCTTCCCACCCCGCCTCACTGAATTGGTGACCAGAATCTTAGTGGTCCTCACAGGGCTCGCCCCAGTGCTGTAACACAGGACGAACAGAATGAACAGAGCAGCATGTCTTAACCTCTCAGGATAAGTTGCCAAAGCTTTCTTTTTTTCTTTTAAAGAAAACTTTTTTAAAATTAATTAATTAATTTATTTTTATTTTTGGCTGTGTTGGGTCTTCGTTTCTGTGCGAGGGCTTTCTCTAGTTGTGACAAGCGGGGGCCACTCTTCATCGCGGTGCACGGGCCTCTCACTATCGCGGCCTCTCTTGTTGTGGAGCACAGGCTCCAGACGCGCTGGCTCAGTAGCTGTGGCTGACGGGCCTAGTTGCTCCACGGCATGTGGGATCCTCCCAGACCAGGGCTCGAACCAGTGTCCCCTGCATTAGCAGGCAGATTCTCAACCACTGCGCCACGAGGGAAGCCCTTAAAGAAAACTTTTAATTTGAGAAGTATTGGGTAACTTAAAAGGTTATTGTCTATTGATCATTTTCCTATATACCATTGAGATATAATTGACATATGACATTGTATTAGTTTCAGGTGTACAACATAAAGAGTTGACACACGTGTGTATTGTAAAGTGATCACCACAATAAGTTAAGATCTGTCACCTCACATAGTTACAATTTTTCTCTTATGAGGAGAATTTTTATAATTTACTCCTGGCAACTTTTTTTTTTTTTTTTCGGTATGCGGGCCTCTCACTGTTGTGGCCTCACCCGCTGCGGAGCACAGGCTCCAGATGCGCAGGCTCAGCAGCCATGACTCAGGGGCCCAGCCGCTCCGCGGCATGTGGGATCTTCCCGGACCAGGGCACAAACCTGTGTCCCCTGCATCGGCAGGCGGACTCTCAACCACTGTGCCACCAGGGAAGCCCTACTCCTAGCAGCTTTTAAATATACAATACACTATGGTTTACTATAGTCACCATGCTGCATCCTCAGAATTTATTTATCTTATAACTGGAAGTTTGTACCTTTTCACTCTCTTCACCCATTTCACTGCCACTCCCCCATCTGTTCCCTGTATCTGTGAGTTGTTTTTTTTTAAGATTACACATATATTTGAGATCATACAGAATTTGTCTTTCTCTGGCTTATTTCACTTTGTATAACACCCTCTAGGTCCATCCATGTTGTTTCATATTGCAGAATTTCCTTCTTTTTATGACTGAATAATATTCCCTCCTCATATGTGTATGCCACATCTCCATTCATCCACCTAATAGTGGACTATTAGGTTAAATTCATGTCTTGGCTATTGTAATAATGCTGCAATGAATTGACATGGAATGTATATATTTTTCAAGTTAGTAACTTTGTTTCTTTTGGATAAATACCCAGAAGTGGAATTGCAGGATCACATACGGTAGTTCTGTTTTTAACTTTTTTAAGGAATCTCCATAATGTTTCCATAGTGGCTGCACCAATTTACATTCCCACCAACAGTGCACAAAGGTTCTCTTTTCTTCACATCCTTGCCAACACTTGTTTCCTCTTGTTTTTATAATAGCCATTCTAATGGATGTGAGGTGATATCTTACTGTGTTGTGTGTTTTTTTACCACTTATTTTAATTGAAGTATAGTTAATTTACAATGTGTTAGTTTCAGCTGTGCAGCAAAGTGATTCATTTACATAATGTATATATAAATGAATATATATACATATTCTTTTTGAGATTCTTTTCCACTATAGGCTATTATAAGATATTGAGTATAGTTCCCTGTGCTATATAGTAGGTCCTTGTTGTTGTACTGTGTATATGTTAATCCCAAACACCTAATTTATCTCCTGCCCTGCCCCGGGCTATCCCCTTTGTTAACCATAAGTTTGTTTTCTATGTCTGTGAGTATTTCTGTTTTGTAAAGTTCATTTGTATAATTTTTTTAGAGTCCACATATAAGTGATATCATATGATATTTGTCTTTCTCTGACTTACTTCACTCAATGTGGTAATCTCTAGGCCCATCAATGTTGCTGAATAGCATTATTTCATTCTTTTTTATGGCTGATTAATATTCTATTGTGTGTATATGTGTGTGTGTGTGTATATATATATATATATATATATATATACACATCACATCTTCTTTATTCATTTATCTGTCAATGGACATTTAGGTTGCTTCTACATCTTGGCTATTGTAAATAGTACTGCTATGAACATAGGAGTGCATATATCTTTTTGAATTATAGTTTTGTCCAGATATATATACCCAGGAGTGGGATTGCTGAATCATAAGGTAACTCTTATTAATATTTTAAGGAACCTCCATACATTTCTCCATAGTGGCTGCACCAATTTACATTCCTACCAATAGTGTAGGAGTGTTCCCTTTTCTCCACACCCTCTCTAGCATTTGTTATTTGTAGACTTTTAAATGATGGCCATTCTGAATGGTGTGAGGTGATACCTCATTGTAGTTTTGATTTGCATTTCTCTAATAATTAGCCATATTGAGCATCTTTTCATGTGTCTATTGGCCATCTATATGTCTTCTTTGGAGAAATGACTATTTAGGTCTTCTGCCCATTTTTTGATTGGGTTGTTTGGGTTTTTTTGATATTAAACAGTATGAGCTGTATATTTTGGAAATTAATCCATTGTCAGTAGCATCATTTGCAAATATTTTCTGCCATTCTGTAGGTTGTCTTTTTATTTGGTTTATGGTTTCCTTTGCTGTGCAAAAGCTTCTACGTTTAATTTAATTTTTGTTTTTAATTCCATTACTCTAGGAGACTGATCCAAAAAGATACTGCTGCGATTCATGTCAAAAGAGTGTTCTGCCTATGTTTTGCTCTAGGAGTTTTACAGTATCCGGTCTTATATTTAGGTCTTTAGTACATTTTGAGTTTATATTTGTATATGGTGTTAGAGAATGTTCTAATTTCCTTCTTTTACATGTAGCTGCACCACTTATTGAAGAGACTGTCTTTTCTCCACATCCTTGCCAACATTCTCTTGTCTTTTTGATAATAGCCATTGTAAGGGGTGTGAGGTGTATCTCACTGTGGTTTTGATTTGCATTTCCCTGATTAAGGCTATTGAGCAACTTTTTAATGTACTTGTTGGCCATTTGTATGTATTCTTTGGGAAAAAGTCTATTCAGATCCTCTGCCCATTTTTCAGTTAGACATTTTTCGTGTGCTATGGAGTGGTATGAGTTTTTATATTTTGGATATTAACTTCTTATCAGATATATGATTTGCAAATGTCTTCTCCCATTCTGTAGGTTGCCTTTTCACTTTGTTGATGATTTCCTTTGCTATTCAGAACTTTTAGTTTGATGTAGTCCCACTTGTTTGTTTTCACTTGTATTGCCTTTGTTTTTGGTTGTCAAATAAAAAGAAATTATTGCCAATACTTATGTAAAGGAGATTGCTACCTTCGTCTCCTTCTAGGAGTTCTGTGGTTTCAGGTTTTATGTTGAAGTCTTTAATCCATTTTGAATAGATTTTTGTGTATGGTGAAGATAGGGATCCAGTTTCATTCTTTTGCATGTGGCTGTCCAGGTTCCCAACACCATTTATTGCAGAGACAGACCTTTTTCCATTGTATGTTCTTGACTCCTTTATAGTAAATTAACTGACCATATATGCACTCTCTATTGTGGTCCATTGACCTGTGTGTCTGTTTTTGTGCCAATACTACACTTTAAAAAATATATATATTTATTGGAGTATAATTGTTTTACAATGCTGTGTTAGTTTCTGCTGTACAATAAACAAAGTGAATCAGCTATATGTATACATATATCCCCATATGTCCTCCCTCTTGAGCCTCCCTCACACCCTCACTATCCCACCCCTCTAGGTCATCACAAAGTATCAAGCTGATCTCCCTGTGTTATTCAGCAGCTTCCCACTAGCTATCTATTTTCCATTTGGTAGTGTATACATGTCAATGCTACTCTCTCACTTCATCCCAGCTTCCCCATCCCCCACCCCGTGTCCTCAAGTCCGTTCTGTATGTCTGCGTCTTTATTCCTGCCCTGCCACTAGGTTCATCAGTACCATTTTTTAAAATTCCATATATGTGAGTTAGCGTACAGTATTTGTTTTTCTCTTTCTGACTTCACTCTGTATGACAGACTCTAGGTCCATCCACCTCACTACAAATAACTCAATTTCGTTCCTTTTTATGGCTGCGTAAGAATTCCATTGTATATATGTGCCACATCTTCTTTATCCATTCATCTGTCAATGGACATTTAGGTTGTTTTCATGTCCTGGCTATTGTAAATAGTGCTGCAGTGAAAATTGTGGTACATGTATCTTTTTGAATTATGGTTTTCTCAGGGTATATGCCCAGTAGTGGGATTGCTGGGTCATATGGTAGTTCTATTTTTACTTGTTTAAGGAACCTCCATACTGTTCTCCACAGTGGCTGTATCAATTTACATTCCCACCAACAGTGCAAGAGGGTTCCCTTTTCTCCATACCCTCTCCAACATTTATTGTTTGTAGATTCTTGATGATGAACATTCTGCCTAGTGTGAGATGATACCTCACTGTAGTTTTGATTTGCATTCCTCTAATGATTAGTGATGTTGAGTGTCTTTTCATGCGTTTGTTGGCAATATCTATGTCTTCTTCAGAGAAATGTCTGTTTAGGTCTTCTGCCCATTTTTGGATTGGGTTGTTTGTTTTTTTGACATTGAGCTGTATGAGCTGCTTGTATTTTTTGGAGATTAATCCTTTGTCAGTTGCTTCGTTTGCAAATATTCTCTCCCATTCAGAGGGTTGTCTTTTCGTCTTGTTTATGGTTTCCTTTGCTGTGCAAAAGCTTTTAAGTTTCGTTAGGTCCCATTTGTTTATTTTATTTCCATTACTCTAGGAGGTGGGTCAAAAAAGTTCTTGCTGTGATTTATGTCATAGAGTGTTCTACCTATGTTTTCCTCTAAGAGTGTTATAGTGTCTGGCCTTACATTTAGGTATTTGATCCATTTTTAGTTTATTTTTGTGTATGGTGTTAGAAAGTATTCTAATTTCATTCTTTTACACGTAGCTGTCTTGTTTTCCCAGCACCACTTATTGAAGAGGTTTTCTTTTCTCCATTGTATATTCTTGCCTCCTTTGTCAAAGATAAGGTGACCATAGGTGTGTGGGTTCATCTCTGGGCTTTCTATCCTGTTCCACTGACCTATATTTCTGTTTTTCTGCCAGTACCATACTATCTTCACTCCTGTAGCTTTGTAGTATAGCCTGAAGCCAGGGAGCCTGATTCCTCCAACTCCATTTTTCTTTCTCAAGATTGCTTTGGCTATTCAGGGTCTTTTGTGTTTCCATACAAATTGTAAACTTTTTTGTTCTAGTTCTGTGAAAAATGCCATTGGTAATTTGATAGAGATTGCATTGAATCTGTGGATTGCTTTGGGTAGTATAGTCATTTTCACAATGTTGATTCTTCAATCCAAGAACATCTTATATCTTTCCATCTGTTTGTGTCATCTTTGATTTCCTTCATCAGTGTTGTATAGTTTGTGGAGCACAGGTCTTTTGCTTCCTTCAGTAGATTTATTTCTAGGTATTTTATTCTTCTTGTTGCAATGGTAAATGGGAGTGTTTCCTTAATTTCTCTTTCAGATTTTTCATCATTAGTGTATAGGAATGCAAGAGATTTCTGTGCATTAATTTTGTATCATGCTACTTTACCAAATTCATTGATTAGCTCTAGTAGTATTCTGGTGGCATCTTTAGGATTGTCTATGTATGGTATCATGTCATCTGCAAACAGTGACAGTTTTACTTCTTCTTTTCCAATTTGGATTCCTTTTATTTCTTTTTCTTCTCTGATTGCTGTGGCTAAAACTATGTTGAATAATAGTGGTGAGAGTGGGCACCCTTGTCTTGTTCCTGATCTTAGAGTAACTGCTTTCAGTTTTTCACCATTGAGAATGATGTTGGCTGTGGGTTTGTCATATATGGCTTTTATTATGTTGAGGTAGGTTCCCTCTATGACCACCTTCTGGAGAGTTTTTTATCATAAATGGATGTTGAATTTTGTCAAAAGTTCTTTCTGCATCTATTGACATTATCATATGGTTTTATCCTTTAGTTTGTTAATATGGTGTATCACATTGATTGATTTGCGTATATTGAAGAATCCTTGCATTCCTGGGATAAACCCCAGTTGCTCATGTGTATGATCCTTCTAATGTGCTGTTAGATTCTGTTTGCTAGTTTTTGTTGAGGATTTTTGCATCTACATTCATCAGTGATATTGGCCTGTAATTTTCTTTTTTTGTGATACCTTTGTCTGGCTTTGGTATCAGGGTGATGGTGGCCTCATAGAATGAGTTTGGGAGTGTTCCTGCATCTGCTATATTTTGGAAGAGTTTGAGAAGGATAGGTGTCAACTCTTGTTTAAATGTTTTATAGAATTCGCCTGTGAAGCCATCTGGCCCTGGGCTTTTGTTTGTTGGAAGATTTTTAATCACAGTCTCAATATTAGTGCTTGTGATTGGTCTGTTTATATTTTCTGTTTACTCCTGGTTCAGTCTAGGAAGATTATGCTTTTCTAAGAATTTGTCCATTTCTTTCAGGTTGTCCATTTTATTGGCATATGGTTGCTTCTAGTAATCTCTCATGATTCTTTGTATTTCTGCAGTGTCAGTTGTTACTTCTTTTTCATTTCTAATTCTATTGATTTGAGTCTTCTCCCTTTTTTTCTTGATGAGTCTGGCTAGTGGTTTATCAATTTTGTTTATCTTCTCAAAGAACCAGATTTTAATTTTATTGATCTTTGCTATTTGTTTCTTTTTCATTTTTTTCTGATCTGATCTTTATGATTTCTTTCCTTCTACTAACTTTGGGGTTTTTTTGTTCTTCTTTCTCTAATTGCTTGACGTGTAAGGTTAGGTTGTTTATTTGAGATTTTTCTTGTTTCTTGAGGTAGGATTGTATTGCTGTAAACTTCCCTCTCAGAACTGCTTTTGCTGCATCCCGTAAGTTTTGGGTCATCACATTTTCATTGTCATTTGTTTCTAGGTATTTTTTGATTTCGTCTTTGATTTCTTCAGTAATCTCTTTGTTGTTTAGTAGTGTATTGTTTAGCCTCCATGTGTTTGTATTTTTACAGCTTTTTCCCTGTAATTGATATCTAGTCTCATAGCATTGTGTTCGGAAAAGATGCTTGATACCATTTCAAGTTTCTTAAATTTACTGAGCTTTGATTTGTGACCTAAGATATGATCTATCCTGTAGAATGTTCCATGGGCACTTGAGAAGAAAGTGTATTCTGTTGTTTTTGGATGGAATGTCCTATAAATATCAATTAAGTCCACATTGTTTAATGTGTCATTTAAAGCTTGTGTTTCCTTATTTATTTTCATTTTGGTTGATCTGTCCATTGGTGAAAGTGGGGTGTTAAAGTCCCCTACTATGATTTTGTTACTGACAATTTCCCCTTTTATGGCTGTTAGCATTTGCCTTATATATTGAGGTGCTCCTATGTTGGTTGTATAAATATTTACAATTGTTATATCTTCTTCTTGGATTGAGCCCTTGATCATCATGTAGTGTCCTTCTTTGTCTCTTCTAATAGTCATTATTTTAAAGTCTATTTTATCTGATATGAGAATTGCTACTCCAGCTTTCTTTTGCTTTCCATTTGCATGGAATATCTTTTTCCATCCCCTCACTTTCAGTTTGTATGTGTCCCTAGGTCTGAAGTAGGTCTCTTGTAGACAACATATATATGGGTCTTGTTTTTGTATCCATTCAGCCAGTCTATGTCTTTTGGTTGGAGCATTTAATCCATTTACATTTAAGGTAATTATTGATATGTATGTTCCTATCACCATTTTCTTAATTGTTTGGGGTTTGTTTTTGTAGGTCTTTTCCTTTTCATGTGTTTCCTGCCTAGAGAAGTTCCTTTGGTATTTGTTGTCAAGCTGGTTTGGTGGTGCTGAATTCTCTTAACTTTTGCTTGTCTGTAAAGGTTTTAATTTCTCCATCAAATCTGAATGAAATCCTTGCTGGGTAGAGTAATCTTGGTTGTAGGTTTTTCCCTTTCCTCACTTTAAATATGTCCTGCCACTCCCTTCTGGCTTGCAGAGTTTCTGCTGAAAGATCAGCTCTTATCCTTATGGGGATTCCCTTGTATGTTATTTGGTGCTTTTCCTTTGATGCTTTTAGTATTTTTTCTTCCTTTTTAATTTTTGATAGTTTGATTAATATGTGTCTTGGCATGTTTCTCCTTGGATTTATCCTGTATGGGACTCTCTGCGCTTCCTGGACTTGACTATTTCCCTTCCCATGTTAGGGAAGTTTTCAAGTATAATCTCTTCAAATATTTTCTCAGACCCTTTCTTTTCTTCCTCTTCTTCTGGGACCCCTATACTTCAAATGTTAATGCATTTAATGTTGTCCCAGAGGTCTCTGAGACTGTCCTCAATTCTTTTCATTCTTTTTTCTTTATTCTTCTCTGTGGTAGTTATTTCCTCAATTTTATCTTCCAGGTCACTTATGCATTCTTCTACCTCAGTTACTCTGCTATTGATTCCTTCTAGAGAATTTTTACTTTCACTTGTTGTGTTGTTCATCATCATTTATTTGCTCTTTAGTTCTTTTAGGTCCTTGTTAAAACTTTCTTGTATTTTCTCCATTGTATTTCCAAAATTTTGGATCATCTTTACTCTGAATTCTTTTTCAGGTAGACTGCCTATTTCCTCTTCATTTGTTTGGTCTGGTGGGTTTTTACCTTGCCACTTCATCTGCTGTGTGTTTCTCTGTCTTCTCATTTTGCTTAACTTACTGTGTTTGGGGTCTCCATTTCACAGGCTGCAGGTTTGTAGTTCCTGTTGTTTTTGGTGTCTGCCCCCAGTGGGTAAGTTTGGTTCAGTGGCTTGTGTAGGCTTCCTGGTGACAGGGACTGGTGCCTGTGTTCTGGTGGGTGTGGCTTGATCTTGTCTTTCTGATGGGCAGGGCCACACCCAACAATGTGTTTTGGGGTGTCTGTGAACTTAGTATGATTTTAGGCGGCCTCTCTGCTAATGGGTGGGGTTATGTTCCTGTCTTGCTAGTTGTTTGGCACGGGGCGTTCAGCACTGGAGCTTGGCCGTTGGGTGGAGCTGGGTCTTAGCGTTTAGATGGAGATCTCTTGGAGAGCTCTCGCCAATTGATATTACGTGGTGCTGGGAGGTCTCTGGTGGTCCAGTGTCCTGAACTTGGCTCTCCCACCTCAGAGGGTCAGGCCTGACATCAGGCCAAAGCACTAAGACCCTCTCAGCCACATGGCTCAGAAGAAAAGGGAGGAAAAAAGAAAGAAGAAAAATAATAAAAAGAAAAAAATACTAAAATAAAAATACTAAAATAAAATTTTTTATTGTTAAAATTAAAAAAAATGTTTTTAATTATTAAAATAAATTGTTTTTAAGAAAGAAGAGAGCAACCACACCAATAAACAAATCCACCAATGATAACATACGCTAAAAACTATAATAAGATAAACATTAAAATCAGAAAAAAGTCAGTCATAGAGAGCAAACCCCAAGGCTACAGTTACTCCCAAAATTGAGGCAGTGGGCTGCCTCAATTTTGGGTTGATTCATTGTCTATTCAGGTATTCCACAGATGCAGGGTACCTCAAGTTGATTGTGGGGATTTAATCCACTGCTCCTGAGGCTGCCTGGAGAAATTTCCCCTTCTCTTTGTTCACACAGCTCCTGGGGTTCAGCTTTGGCTTTGGCCCACCTCTGCGTATAGGTTGCCCTCAGGCTTTTGTTCCAGCCCAGACAGGATGAGGTTAAAGCAGTGGCTGATTATGGGGCTCTGGCTCACTCATGTCGGTGGAGGGAGGGGTAAGGTAGTTATAATTGGAATGCAAGTCAAGCCTGCAGGGGCAGAGGCCGGTGTGGCATTGCAACAGCCTGAGGCATGCCGTGTGTTACCCCGGGGAAGTTGTCCCTGAATCACGGGAACCTGGCAGTGGCAGGCTGCACAGGCTCCTGGGTCAGGGGGGCGGTGTGGATCGTGACCTGTGCTTGCACACAGGATTCTTGGTGGCTGCAGCAGCAGCGTTAGTGTTTCATGCCCATCTCTGGGGTCTGTAGCTGTGGCTTGCACCCGTCTCTGGAGCTCGTTTAGGCGGTGCTCTGCCTTCTGTGGGCAGACAGGGTAGGGATCCCCTCTCTTCGCGCAATGTGTCTTGACTCTTAGGCAGTTCCACGCTTTTTCCCAGACTCCTTTCTGGCTAGCTGTGGCACAGTAGCCCCCTTTGGGCTGTGTTCACGCAGCCAACCCCAGTCCTCTCCCTGGGATCTGACCTCTGAAGCCCAAGCATCAGATCCCAGCCATCACCCACCCCAGCGGGTGAGCAGACTAGCCTCTCGGCTGGTGAGTGCTGGTCAGCACCAATCCTCTGTGCAGGAATCCCTCCGCTTTGCCCTCTGCACCCCTGTTGCTGTGCTCTCCTCCATGGCTCTGAAGCTTCCAGCCCGCCCCCTCCAGTCTCTGCCAGTGAAGGGGCTTCCTAGTGTGTGGAAACTTTTCCTCCTTCACAGCTCCCTCCCAGAGGTGCAGGTCCCGTCCTTATTCTTTAGTCTCTGTTTTTTTTTCCTTTTTCTTTTGCCCTGCCCAGGTATGTGGGGAGTTTCTTGCCTTTTGGGAAGTCTGAAGTCTTCTGCCAGTGTTCAGTAGGTGTTCTGTAGGAGTTGTTCCACATGTAGATGTATTTCTGATGTATTTGTGGGGAGGAAGGTGATCTCCACTTTTTACTCCTCTGCCATCTTGAAGGTCCCCCCTCTATTCTGTTGCTTTTGAATGGAATGTTCTATATATGTCTGTTAATTCCATCTGATCTAACATGTTACTTAAGGCCAGTGTTTCCATATTGATTCTCTGTCTGGATGAATTATCCATTGATGAAAGTGGGATATAGAAGTCCCCTACTACTATTGTATTGCTGTCTATTTCTTCCTTTAGGTCTGTTAATATTTGCTTTAGATGCTCCTATTTGGGTACATAAATCTTTACAAATGTTATAATCTCTTGTTGGATTAACCCCTTTATCATTATATAATGATCTTATTTACCTCTTATTACAGTCTTTGTCTTAAAGTCTATTTTGTTTATGTAAGTGTAGTTACCCCAGCTTTCTTTTGGTTTCCATTTGCATGGAATATCTTTTTCCACCCCATCACTTTCTGTCTGTGTGTATCCTTCAAAGTGAGTCTCTTATAGACAGCATATAGTTGGGACTTTTTTTTTTTTTTTAACATTATTAATCCATTAAGTCACTCTCTGTTTTGATTGGTGAATGTAATACATTTACATTTAAAGTAATTATTAATGGGCCTGGACTTATTGCCATTTTGTTGATTATTTTCTGGCTATTTTGTATTTCCTTTGTTCCTTTTTTTCTCTTACTCTCTTCCTTTGTGATTTGATGATTTTCTGTAGTGATATGCTTATATTCTTTTATCTTTCATGTATCTACTGTAGGTTTTTGCTTGTGGTAACCATGGAGCTCATATAAAATATCTTATATTTGTAACTGTCTATTTTATATTGATAAGTTCAAGTGCATTCTAAATCTCTACATTTTTACTCTCCCTCTCTATCCATTTTATGTTTTTGACATCACAATTTATTTTTATCTTGTGTATTCCTTAACATATTATTGTATAGTTGTTTTTGCTTGTTTTGTCTTTTAACTTTCATACTAGATTTACAAGTGATTAACCCACCAACATTACAACATTAGGGTATTCTGAATTTAACTATATGTTTACATTTACCAGCAAGATTTATACTTTCATATGTTTTCCTGCTACTAATTAATACACTTGGTTAGCTTAAAGAAGTCCGTTTAACATCTCTGTAAGGCTGGTGTATTGGTGATGAAACCCTTCAGCTTTTGCTCATCTGGGGAATTCTTTATCACTCCTTCAATTCTGATAGACAATTTTGCTGGGTAGAGTATTCTTAGTTAGTAGCTTCCCCCCCCCCACCCCCGCCCAGCACTTTGCAGACCAGAAGAGAGTGGCATCATATATTCGAAGTTTCTACTGAAACATCTCCTCATAGTCTTATGGGGGTTCCCTTGTACATAAGTTGTTCTCTCCTTGTCTCTAACTTTTGGCAATTTATTGTGTATCTTGGTGCATATCTCTTTGGGTTCATCTTATTTGGAACTCTCTGGGCTTTCTGGATACAGATGTCTGTTTCCTTCCCCAAGTTTCCTTCTGTTTTAGCCATTATTTCTTCAAATAAGTTTCCTGACACTTTCTCTCTCTCTTTTCCTTCTGGGATCTCTATAACGTGCCTACTGGTTCACTTGATATATGCAATCAGTCCCTTAAGCTTTCTTCACTCTTTCTTTCTTTCTTTTTAACTCCTCCGATTGGGTGAGTTCCACTGCCATGTCTTTGGATACACTGATTTTTTTTTTCTTTCATACAGTCTGCTATTGAACAGTTCTATTGAATTTTTTAGTTCAGTTATTTTATTCTTCAGCTCTGTAATTTTTGTTTGGTACTTTCTTATATTTTCCGTCTCTTTGTTGAAGTTCTCACTTTGTTCATGCATTGTTCTCCTGACCTTTGTGTGCACATTTATGACCATTATTTGGAACTCTTTAAAATTTTTTAATTTTATATTGGACTATAGTTGATTTACAATATTGTGTTAGTTTCAGGTGTACAGCAAAGTGATTCAGTTATACATTTACATATATCTATTCTTGTTCAAATTCTTTTCACATTTAGGTTATTACAGAATATTGAGCAGAGTTCCCCGTGCTATGCAGTGGGTCCTTGTTGGTTACCTATTTTAAATATAGTAATGTGTATATATCAATCCCAAACTCCCAACTTACCCCTTCCCCCCACCTTTCCTGTTTGGTAACCATACGTTTGTTTTCTAAGTCTGTGAGTCTGTTTCTGTTTTGTAAATAAGTTCATTTGTATCCTCTATCTTTTTTTAGATTCCACATATAAGCAATATCATATGATATTTGTCTTTCTGTGTCTGACTTACTTCACTTAGTACGATAATCTCCAGGTCCATTCATGGTGCTGCAAATGGCATTATTTCATTCTTTTTTATGGCTGAATGATATTCTATTGTATATATGTACCACATCTTCTTTATCCCTTTGTTGATGGACATTAAGGTTGCTTTCATGTCTTGGCAATTGTAAACAGTGCTGCAATGAACATTGGGGTACATGTATCCTTTTGAACCATGGTTTTCTCTGGATATATGCCCAGGACTGGGATTGTTGGATCATATGGTAGCTCTATTTTTAATATTTTAAGGAAGCTCCATACTGTTCTCCACAGTGGCTGTACCAGTTTACATTCCCACCAACAGCGTAGGAGGGTTCCCTTTTCTCCACACCCTCTCCAGCATTTATTGTTTGTAGACTTTCTGATGCTGTCCATTCTGACTGGTGTGAACTGATACCTCATCATAGTTTTGATTTGCATTTCTCTAATAATTAGCAGTGTTGAGCATATTTTCATGTGTGTCTTGGCCATCTGTATGTCTTCTTTGGAGAAATGTTTATTTAGGTCCTCTACCCATCTTTTGATTTGTTTGTTTGTTTTTTTTTTAAGTATTGAGCTCACGTGCTGTTTGTAAATTTTGGATTATTAATCCTTTGTCGATCACATTGTTTACAAATACTTTCTTCCATTCTGTGGGTTGTCTTTTCATTTTATTTATGGTTTCCTTTGCTCTGAAAAAGCTTTTGAGTTTAATTAGTTCCCATTTGTTTCTTTTTGTTTTTATTTCCATTACTGTAGGAGATGGCTTGAAAAAGATATTGCTGCAATTTATGTTAGAGTGTTCTGCCTATGTTTTCCTGTAAGAGATATATAGTATCCGATCTTATATTTATGTCTTTAATCCATTTTGAGTTTATTTTTGTGTATGGTGTGAGAGAATGTTCTAATTTCACTCTTTTACAGTAGCTGTCCAGTTTTCCCAGCACCAGTCATCAAAGAGACTGTCTTTTTTCCATTGTATAGTCTTGACTCCTTTGTCATAGGTTAACTGACCACAGGTGTGTGGGTTTATCTCTGGGATTTCTAGCCTGTTCCATTGATCTATATTTCTGGTTCTGTGCCAGTACAATACTGTTTTGATTACTGTAGCTTTGTAGTATAGTCTGAAGTCAGGGAGTCTGATTCCACCAGCTCTGTTTTTCTTTCTCAGGATTGCTTTGGCTATTCAGGGTCTTCTGTATCTCCATACAAATTAAAAAATTTTTTTTTTCTAGTTCTGTGAAAATTGCAGTTGGCAATTTGATAGGGATTGCATTGAATCTGTAGGTTGTCTTGGGTAGGATAGTCATTTTGACAGTGTTAATTATTCCAATCCAAGAACATGGTATATCTTTCCATCTGTGTCATCTTCAATTTCTTTCACCAGTGTTTTATAGTTTTTGGAGTACAGGTCTTTTGCCTCCTTAGATAGGTTTATCTCTAGGTATTTTAGTCTTTTTGTTTCAGTGGTGAATGGGATTGTTTCCTTAATTTCTCTTTCTGATCTTTTGTTGTTAGTGTATAGAAATGCAAGAGATTTCTGTGTATTAATTATGTATCCTGCAACTTTGACGAATTCATTGATGAGCTCTATTAGTTCTCTAGTAGCATCTTTAGGATTTTTTATGTATAGTATCATGCCATCTGCAAGCAGTGACAGTTTTATTTCTTTTTCTTCTCTGATTGCTGTGGCTAGGACTTCCAAAACTATGTTGAATGAAAGTGTTGAGAGTGGACATCCTTGTCTTCTTCCTGATCTTAGAGGAAATGCTTTCAGCTTTTCACCATTGAGTATGATGTTGGCTATAGATTTGTCATATATGGCCTTTATTATGTTGAAGTATGTTCCCTCTGTTCCCACTTTCTGGAGCATTTTCATCATAAATAGGTGTTGAATTTTGTCAAAAGCTTTTTCTGCATCTACTGAGATGATCTACTGAGATGATGGTTTTTATTCTTCAGTTTGTTAATGTGGTGTAGCACACTGACTGATTTGCATATACTGAAAAATCCTTGCATCCCTGGGATAAATCCCACTTGATCGTTGTGTATGACTCTTTTAATGCATTGTTGGATTCAGTTTGCTAGTATTTTGTTGAGAATTTTTGCATCTGTGTTCATCAGTGATATTGGCCTGTAATTTTCTTTTTTTGTAGTATCTTTGTCTGGTTTTGGTATCAGGGTGTTGGTGGCCTCACAGAATGAGGTTAGCAGTGTTTCTTTCTCTGCAATTTTTTGGAAGAGTTTCAGAAGGATAGGTGGTAACTCATCTCTAAATGTTTGATAGAATTCACCTGTGAAGCCATCTTGTCCTGAACTTTTGTTTGGGAGTTTTTTAATCAGTTTCAATTTCAGTACTTGTGATTCATCTATTCATATATTCTATTTCTTCCTGGTTCAGTTTTTGGAGATTTTATCTAAGAACTTGTCCATTTCTTCTAGGTTCCCATTTTATTGGAATATAGTTTCTAGTAACAGTCTCTTACGATTCTTTGTATTTCTGTGGTGTCTGTTGTAACTTCTCCTCTTTCATTTTTAATTTTATTGATTTGAGCCCTCTCCCTTTTTTTGTTAATGAGTCTGGCTTAAGGTTTATCAATTTTGTTTATCTTTTCAAAGAATCACCTTTTAGTTTCATTGACCTTTTCTATTGTTTTATTCATCCCTGTTGCATTTATTTCTGCTCTGATCTTTATGATTTCTTTCCTTCTACTAAATTTGGGTTTTGTTTGTTCTTCTTTCTCTAGTTGCTTTACATGTAAGGTTAGCTTGTTTGAGATTTTTCTTGTTTCCTGAGGTAAGATTCTATTGCTATAAACTTCCCTGTTAGAACTGCCTTTGCCATATCCCATAGGTTTTGGATTGTTGTGCTTTTGTTTTCATTTGTGTCTAGGTATTTTTTTATTTCCTCTTTGATTCCTTCAGTGACCCATTGGTTGTTCAGTACCATATTGTTTAGCCTCCACGCGTTTGTGTTTTTTATAGTTTTTTTCTTGTAGTTGATTTCTAATCTCATAGCATTGTGGTCGGAAAAGATGCCTGATATGATTTCAACTTTCTTAAATTTACCAAGGCTTGTTTTGTGGCCCAGCGTGTGATCAATCCTGGGGAATGTTCCATGTGCACTTGAGAAGAAAGTGTATTCTGCTGCTTTTGGATGGAATTGCTCTATAAACACAAATTACATCCACCTGATCTAATGTGTCATTTAAGGCCTGTGTTTCCCTATTGATTTTTTGTCTGGATGATCTGTCCATTGATGCAAGTGGGGTGTTAAAGTCCCCCAGTATTATTGTGTTACTGTCAATCTCTCCTTTCATGGATTTTAGCATTTGCCTTATTTATTGAGGTGCTCCTATGTTGAGTGCATATATATTTAAAATTGTTATATCTTCATCTTGGAGTTGTCCCTTGATCATTATGTACTGTCCTTCTTTGTCTCTTAAGAGTCTTTATTTTAAAGTCAATTTTGTCTGATACAAGTATTGCTACTCCAGCTTTCTTTTGAATTCCATTTGCATGGAATATCTTTTTCCATCCCCTCACTTTCAGTCTGTATGTGTCCTTAGATCTGAAGTGCATCCCTTGTAGACAGCATATATATGGGTCTTGTTTTCATATCCATTCAGCCAGTCTATGTCTTTTGGTTGGAGCATTTAATCCATTTACTTTTAAGGTATTTATTGATTTGTATGTTCTTATTGTCATTTTGTTAATTGTTTTGGATTTTTTCTTGTAAGTCTAGTCCCTTCCTCTTTTGTTCTCTTCTCTTGTGATTTGATGACTAACTTCACTCTTGTGTTTGGATTCTTTATTCTTTTTTTGTGTGTGTATCTGTTGAAGATTTTTGATTTGCAGTTACCATGAGGTTTTGATATAGCAGTCTATATATAAACAAGATTGTTTTAAGTTGATGGTCTTTTCATTTGAAATACATTTCCAATATCCTTCATTTGTGCTCTCCTTATGATTGCTAGTTTTGATATCATATTTGTGTGTGGATGATTTACTACCTTTATTGTATATTTGCCTTTACTGGTGATTTCTTCCATTTGTAATTTTCTTGTTTCTAGTTGTGGCCTTTTCTGCCTAGAGAAGTTCCTTTAGCATCTGTTGTAAAGTTGGTCTGGTGGTGCTGAATTCTCTTAGCTTTTGCTTATCTGTAAAGCTTTTGATTTCTCTGTCAAATCTGAATGAGAGTCTTGCCGGGTAGAGTATTCTTGATTGTAGGTTTTTCCCTTTCATCACTTTAAATATATCATGCCACTCCTTCTGGCCTGTAGAGTTTCTGCTGAAAAAATCAGCTGATAACCTTTTGGGAATTTCCTTGTATGTCATTTCTTGCTTATCCCATGTTGCTTTTAATATTTTCTCATTGTCTTTAATTTCTTCAATTTGATTACTATGTGTCTCAGCATGTTCCTCCTTGGGTTTATCCTGCCTGGGACTCTGCACTTCCTGAACTTGGGTCACTGCTTCCTTTCTCATATTAGGGAAGTTTTCAGCTATTATCTCTTCAAATATTTTCTCAGGTCCTTTCTCTCTCTTCTCCTTCTGGGATGCCTATAATGCAAATGTTGTTGCATTTAATATCGTCCCAGAGGTCTCTTAGACTGTCCTTATTTCTTTTCATTCTTTTTTCTTTATTCTGTTCCAATGCAGTGATTCCCACCATGAAATTTTTAGTTCAGTTATTGTATTCTTCAGTTCTGTAAATTCTGTTTGGTACTTTCTTATATTTTCTTATACTTTCTCTTTGTTGAAATTCTCACTTTGTTCATATGTTGTTCTCCTGACCTTAGTGTGCATCTTTATTACCATTATTTTTAACTCCTTATCAGGTAAATCACTTATCTCCATTTCATTAAGGTCTTTTTCTGGGTTTTTATCTTGTTCTTTTGTTTTGAGCATATTCCTGTGTTTTTCATTTCTCTTGACTCTCCGTGTTGGTTTCTGTGCATTAGATAAAAGAGCTAGCTCTCAGTCTGGAAGTGGCCTTGTGTAGGAGATGAAACTTACTGTTCAACCCTGCCCTGGCTCTTGGTTTTCTCTCAAACATTTGTGATTGTCCAAGCAGCCATCTTTAATCTTGGTGACTCCCAGTCGGTGAGGGGTGTGCCAAGACCTGTCAGTGTCACAAATGGGGGATCTCAGTGTAGGCTGATAGGAAACCAAACCCACAGGAAGCAGTATTTAAAATATGCCTCTTTCAGGGGGAACACTGGATATGGGCATTTCTGTCTGTTCCCTTTGTACTGAGCCCTGGGGGATAGCCAGTTAAGAACTGTTTATTTTTGGCTACCATCCCATTGAACCTCTTAACACAAGCCCCACTGGCCACCAGACTCTCAGGGATGTATCATTTGGGTGACAGCCACAAAACCCAGGGTACCAGATGTATGCACAAGCTTCGTTATCAGAGACACTGGTTACCTGGGGTGGGACAGAGGGAGACTGCAAAGATGGCACCCACTGGCCTCCCTGGTCACTGGAGAGGATAGCAGTTAGCCCCTAGAGATGTGTTAAGTTAGAAGCCCGACCTTCAGGCTGCAGCTTTTAAGATACGTAGATAGGCCTCTTTCATGGGAAGACTGGGCATTTCAGTCTGTTGCCTCTGTGCTGTGCCTTGGGTGGATAGCAGGTTAAGAACTGTTTTTCCATCTGTTACAGTGCTGTTGCACCCACAAATATAAGCTCTGCTGGCCACCGGAGTCAGGTTATCAAGGGTTTCATCCCCTTGGTGGCAGCTGGTAATGCTAGGGTGCCAGATGTAGGCACAAGCTCCTTTCTGTGAGATACCTGTGACCTGGAGTGAGACACAAGCAGAGTGTGAAGATGGCATCTGCCAGCCACCCCAGTCTCTGGAGATGACTGTATTTGACCCCTAGATGCCTTAGAAGCCTACCTCTCAGGCCATAGCTTTTAAGGTAAGCAAATAGGCCTCTTTCCCAGAAAACCTAGGCATTTAGTTCTGCTGCCTGGGGTCATAGTCATGATGAATCCATGGGAATAAGTTAAGAACTGTTTCTTAGTTTGTTATAGCCTTGTGGGTCTCATGGACACAAGCCCAATTGCCTTTCAGAGCTAGATATTTTGGGGGCTCATCTCTCAGGTGGAAGTCTTAAAAGTTGTTACACCAGATATGAAGACTAAACCCTTCACTCCTCAGAGAGAAGTTGAGCATTGTGAGTTCCCTCCTGGTTGTGTGTTACTGAGCTGGGGGTGGGGTTTATGGTGAGATTGTCTCAGCCTCTCCTATCTGTTTTGATGTGGGTTTTTTTTCTCATTTGCCCAATGTGTACAAGTTACTCAGCTAGTGTCTGGATTTCTTTCAGAGGAAGTTGTTCCATATGTAGCTATAGATTTGGTGTGTCTGTAGGAGGAGGGGAGTTCAGGAGCCTCTTATGATGCCATTTTGAACCAAAACTGCAAAAACTTTCTTAACCTTCTCCCTCCCACACCTTATTTTCTCAAATCTTAATCTAAGACTTCATTTCTGTTTTTCAAACAGTTGAGTGTCTTGACTCTAAGAAAAACCATTTCTTAATGCCTCTGGTTTTCCCCACTGAACTCTTTGCCCCTGAAAGGTCCAGTAGCTGGGAATGCAGACTGGGACCAATACTGCTGGTTACCTGATACACAGCCTCCTTTATCCCTTTCACACTCCTAGAACCCCGATTGTGTCCTCCATCCTTGCCCTCCAGGAGGAAATGAATCCCTCTCCAGGCCCAGTGGGCTAAGTCATAATTTGTCCAAGACTTAGCCTCTAAGCCACTGGTTTTATATTCTAAATGCACATTGAAACCATGTGGGGAGCTTTAAAAATCCCACCAATCCCACCTGGGACTCCTGGGCACACTCAGGAGCTGTAGTTCGGCTTCTATTACCCTTGTCAAGTATTGGTTTTAGGTATAATCATGTGTGATGGTAAACTGGCTGATGGGATATGAGGATGTAAGGCTGGGACACTTCTGGGACTGTTTTACACTTTAAAAAAAAGAAGTCATGATTCAGAGGTGTTCTTTTTCTGTCTCTGGAGGTTGTTGTCTGTATGTGCCCCGAGGTGAAGGAGCGTTGTTTAGTTTAGTAAGGGATATGTGGACATTATCACATTTGATCCTCATACTACCCAATGAGGTACATAATAGCTTGATTTTCATTATATACCCATTTTAGACAAGGAACATAAGGTTCACAGAAATTTTAGTACTTTCTCCCTAGTGACAACAAGTAGAGCAGAGCCAGAATGAACCAGATCATCCTGGTTCTGAAGACCATGATTTTGTTATTTCTTACCAGGGGGTGTGCTGGTAAGTGGTCAAAATAGTGCTGCAAAACAAAACAGAACGCTGATTTGTACCACTTACCAGTTTTCGTGGTGTAAATATTCCCACCAGGCCCAATTTTAAGCTGACATTGTGAGCTCACTCAACACTGACTTGGGAAGAGATGTGTTTGATTGGTTCCCGTGAGCCAGTACAAGCCAGCTCCAGCAGAGCACAAGAAGATGGGACAAGTGCTCAAAGGCAGCCTTTTTTTTTTTTTAATTGGGGTATCGTTGTTTTACAATGTTGTGTTAGTTTCTACTGTACAGCAAAATGAAGTAGAGTTCCCTGTACTATACAGCAGGTTCTCATTAGTTATCTGTTTTATACATATTAGTGTATATATGTTAATCCCAATCCCAATTCATCCCACCTCCCCTTTACCCCCTTGGTATCCATACGTTTGTTCTCTACATCTGGGTCTCTATTTCTGCCTTGCAAACTGGTTCATCTGTACCATTTTTTCTAGATTCCATAAATATGTGTTAATATATATTTGTTTTTCTCTTTCTGACATACTTCACTCTGTATGACAGTCTCTAGGTCCATCCACGTCTATACAAATGACCCAATTTCATTCCTCTTTATGGCTGAGTAATATTCCATTGTATATATGTACTACACCTTCTTTATCCATTAGTCTGTCGATGGACATTTAGGTTGTTTCCATGACCTGGCTATTGTAAATGGTGCTGCAATGAACATTGGGGGGCATGTGTCTTTTTGAATTATGGTTTTCTCAGGGTATATGCCCAGTAGTGGGATTGCTGGGTCATATGGTAATTCTATTTTTATTTTTTTAAGGAACCTCCATACTGTTCTCCACAGTGGCTGTATCAATTTACATTCCCCCCAAGAGTGCAAGAGTGTTCCCTATTCTCCACATCCTCTCCAGCATTTATTGTCTGTAGATTTTCTGATGATGCCCATCCTAACCGGTGTGAGGTAATACCTCATTGTAGTTTTGATTTGCATTTCTCTAATAATTAGTGATGTTGAACAGCTGTTCATGTGCCTCTTGGCCATCTGTATGTCTTCTTTGGAGAAATGTCTATTTAGGTCTTCCATCCATTTTTGATTGGGCTGTTCGTTTTTTTGATATTGAGCTGCATGAGCTGCTTGTAAATTTTGTGGATTAATCCTTTGTCCATTGATTCGTTTGCAAATATTTTCTCCCATTCTGAGGGTTGTCTTTTCATCTCGTTTATGGTTTCCTTTGCTGTGCAAAAGTTTTAAGTTTAATTAGGTGCCATATGTTTATTTTTGTTTTTATTTCCATTACTCTAGTAGGTGGGTCAAAAGAGATCTTGCTGTGATTTATGTCCAAGAGTGTTCTTCCTATGTTTTCCTCTAAGTGTTTTATAGTGTCCAGTCTTACATTTAGGTCTTTAATCCATTTTGAGCTTATTTTTGTGTATGGTGTGCAAGTGTTCTAATTTCATTCTTTTACACGTAGCTGTCCAGTTTTCCCAGCACCATTTATTGAAGAGACTGTCTTTTCTCCATTGTATATCCTTGCCTCCTTTGTCATAGATTAGTTGACCATAGGTGCATGGGTTTATCTCTGGGCTTTCTACCTTGTTCCATTGATCTATATTTCTGTTTTTGTGCCAGTACCATATTGTCTTGATTACTGTAGCTTTGTAGTACAGTCTGAAGTCAGGGAGTCCGATTCGTCCAGCTCCGTTTTTTTTCCTCAAAATTGCTTTGGCTATTTGGAGTATTTTTTGTCTCCATACAAATTTTAAGGTTTTTTTTCTAGTTCTGTAAAAAATGCCATTAGTAGTTTGATAGGGATTGCGTTGAATCTGTAGATTGTTTTGGGTAGTATAGTCATTTTCACAATATTGATTCTTCCAATCCAAGAACATGGTATGTCTCTCCAACTGTTTGTGTCATCTTTGATTTCTTTCATCAGTGTCTTATAGTTTTCTGAGCCCAGGTATTTTACCTCCTTAGGTAGGTTTATTCCTAGGTATTTTATTCTTTTTGTTGCAATGGTGAATGGGAGTGTTTCCTTAATTTCTCTTTCTGATCTTTCCTTGTTAGTGTATAGGAATGCAAGAGATTTCTATTGCAGGTTGTATCCTGCAACCTTACCAAATTCATTGATTAGCTCTATAGTTTTCTGGTGGCATCTTTAGGATTTTCTATGTACAGTATCATGTCATCTGCAAACAGTGACAGTTTTACTTCTTCTTTTCCAGTTTGGATTCCTTTTATTTCTTTTTCTTCTCTGATTGCTGTGGCTAGGACTTCCAAAACTATGTTGTATAGTAGTGGTGAGAGTGGACAGCTTGTCTTGTTCCTGATCTTAGAGGAAACGCTTTCAGTTTTTCACCATTGAGAATGATGTTTGCTGTGGGTTTGTCATATATGGCCTATATTATGTTGAGGTAGGTTCCCTCTATGCCCACTTTCTGGAGAGTTTTCATCATAAATAGATGTTGAATTTTGTCAAAAGCTTTTTCTGCATCCATTGAGATGATCATATGGTTTTAATTCAATTTGTTAATACAGTGTATCGCATTGATTGATTTGTGTATATTGAAGAATCCTTGCATCCCTGGGGTAATTCCCACTTGATTATGGTGTATGATCCTTTTAATGTGTTGTTGGATTCTGTTTGCTAGTATTTTGTTGAGGATTTTTGCATCTATATTCATCAGTGATACTGGTCTGTAATTTTCTTTTTTTTGTAGTATGGTTGTCTGGTTTTGGTATCAGGGTGATGGTGGCTTCATAGAATGAGTTTGGGAACATTCCTTCCTCTGAGATTGTTTGGAAGAGTTTGAGGAGGATGGGTGTTAGGTCTTCTGTAAATGTTTGATAGAATTCACCTGTGAAGCCATCTGGTCCTGGACTTTTGTTTGTTGGAAGATTTTTAATCACAGTTTCAATTTCATTACTTGTGATTGGTCTGTTCATATTTCCTGTTTCTTCCTGGTTCAGTCTTGGAAGGTTATACCTTTCTAAGAATTTGTCCATTTCTTCCAGGTTGTCCATTTTATTGGCATATAGTTGCTTGTAGCATTCTCTTATGATTCTTTGTATTTCTGTGGTGTCCATTGTAACTTCTTTTTCATTTCTAATTTTATTGGTTTGAGTCCTTTCCCTCCTTGATGAGTCTGGCTAAAGGTTTATCAGTTTTGTTTATCTTCTCAAAAAACCAGCTTTTAGTTTTATTCATCTTTGCTATTGTTTTATTTCTCTTTCATTTATTTCTGCTCTGATCTTTATGATTTCTTTCCTTCTACTAACTTTGGGTTTTCTTTGTTCTTCTTTCTCTAGTTCCTTTAGGTGTAAGGTTAGATTGTTTATTTGAGATTTTTCTTGTTTCTTGAGGTATGATTGTATTGCTATAAACTTTCCTCTTAGAATTGTTTTTGCTGCGTCCCATAGGTTTTGGGTCATTTTGTTTTCATTGTCATTTGTCCCGGTATTTTTTGATTTCCTCTTTGATTTCTTTAGTGATCTCTTGGTTGTTTAGCCTCCATGTGTTTGTGTTTTTTACAGTTTTATTTTCCTGTAATTGATATCTAGTCTCATAGTGTTGAGGTCGGAAAAGATGCTTGATACTATTTCAATTTTCTTAAATTTACTGAGGCTTGATTTGTGACCCAAGATGTGATCTATCCTGGAGAATGTTCTGTGTGCACTTGTCAAACCCAGCCTTTGGTGGTAAGATCCATATTTCTCCCTAGCCTTACTCTCAACACATATATCTCCAGAGCAGATCTCTGTGCTGGAGTTCTGCCTGGTTAGGGAGGATGTTTAGCTCTTCTTCCTAGAAAGCAGATAAGCATGATGAGGGACAAATCAATAGGGGTGAATTCAGAGGTTTCCTAATGCCCCTAGGATGCTAATGATGCAGACAGTAGTCCGAGAGGACTATTTATCACTCTGCTGCTTTATGATGGTGAGTCAAGAGAGCCTTTATCATTTGCTTTACCTCTTTGTCATCTGAGCTGCTGTGCAGTTTGTACACATTTCCTGAGCCCATCAGCAATGCTGAGCACAGGTGAAGGACTGTGTGGTATAGTGAAAGCAGCAGGGGCCAGGGCATGTGGCCAGTGGAGACATTATGGTGAGCCAGCCCCAGGCCTCCCCCGGTGGGCCCAGAGAAGCAGCGCAGTTACAGTGTGCTTGCTAAGCCCATTCAGTGTGTGTCATGATGGTCTCCCAGGGTTGAAAGGAGCCTCTCTGAGATGGTCCATTCTGACCTCCTGTCTACCATCTCACCAAAGATTGTAGAGTCCTTGAAGATGTCCAGTGATGGTGAACTCTTTCTTTCCCAAGGAAGCTGATTACACGTTTGAGTACCTTTGTGAAACAAAGTTCACTTTTATGCTAAAACAAATTCTTTAACCCTTGTTGCAGCCTGACATGATCCTAGTTTTAACCCTGGGGGCTCTAAATTACCAGACTCTCTCCATATAGCAAGCATTAGGATGGACTAGGTTATGCCACAGTGACAAACAATCACCACAGTCTTAGCAGTAATGAAAATATGAGTAATTATTGCTGATCTTGTAAAATGTCCATCAAGGGTTGGTCGAGGGCTTGGCTGGAGGGGAAAGAGAGTCCGTCCCAGCACTGAATGTTCAAGGTTACACACATTATACATCATTCTGCTCTTAACTTGTTGGCTAAAACTCTTCATGTGGTCTCACCTGTCCACAACGGGGCCAAAATGGGGCTCTTACTCAATGTCCAGGAGGCAGAGAGCTGGATACACTTGAAGAGCAGCCTTAATGATCACCACAGTAGTTGTTGTATACTTGAAGGTAGTTACCATGTCATCCCTCATTTTCTTCTTGGGCTCACGCCCAGTTTACCCTCTCATTGCTGTGTTACACACTTTTTCTCCCTTCATCACCCAGTTCACTCTTCTCTGAATATGATCGAGCTTTGTATCTCTGTACTGGTGTCTGCAACTGAGTGCAGTTTTCCGGGCATAGTCTAATCATGGCCAGCTCAGTGGGGCTCATCATCCCCCTCATCTGACAGTGGGAACTCTGGGGCCTCGGTTGCATTTTTATTTTTTGGGGTAGCCACAGCACCCTGTGGTTGTCTATTCACTGGACCATAAGCTCCAGTGGGGAGTGTGGGAACTGTGACTGTCTTGCTTGTCATAGTGTCCCATAACTTAGCAAAAGGTCTGATAAATCCTAATAAACATTCATTGGATGAATACATACATTGAATTTATTCTCTTTGCCTCTGCCTACTTTTTTGCCCCTGCTATCATCTCCATCTTGCCCTGATATAATCAGCTTTTTCAGACCCAAGTACAAGTTTCATTTATTTCTTAAATTTGTTCCAGGTAGAGCTGAGAAAGTGTATTATCTTTGTAGTCAAAAAGTGGGTGTTTGACCCCCAGCTCTGATGGTGTCATTCAAGAGCACATATTTCTGAAGCACCTATAATGGCTCAGGTGCCACAGGACCACAAGCTTGCCTTACTATTGAGTGGGTTCATTTGGGTAAACACTATCACATCTCTAGATTAGAGTGCAGGAATCTTTGGGTGTGTTTTTATTTTTGTTTTTTCGCTTTAGTGTTTTCCAGCCACAAAAGCATGCCAGGCATATGGTCCGTGCTTAATAAATATTAGCTTCATGAGTGAATGGATCTCTAAGCTTCACTTTGCTTTTATGTATCAGAATCTCCTGGGAGGGCATGTGTAGTTTGAAAACAAAGTAGCACTTTGTCTCATTATCAGATTGTTGTGGTTGGTCATGATGTTTGAAATCTAAAATAAGACTCACGGAAGATGTGAAATTTGTCTGTTACTCTCCAGGAAGCAAGGGTTACCCAAGGTTGCAGAACACTGTTTCAGATTGATACTAATCTATTAATCACCATACTTTGGGTACCATTGTTCATTGAATCCTGCTGGGCCACATGGAAGTAAGACTTTGTCATGTATGTTGTTGAAGCTCAGCTATGTGAAACTGATCTTACAAACCTGATCCACCAGTCTAGTAAACATCAAAGAAGAAAACAAGATTAGACTTTCAAGAGTTGTTTTTTATGAGCCCCGGTAAGGATCAATAACCCTTCTGGTGCTCATGCATTACTGCTTAAATAATTCTGCAATTTTGCCTGTACTTACCTAAATAATTGATATCATCTCTTCATACACCTTGGCCTACGATTCATTTTCTCAATAACTATTGTATCCTTGAAAATCATTTTCTTTGAGAAAATAGAAAGGGAGCTGAGTTGAGGAATAATTGCTTTCTCTTTCATTCTTAAGTGCTTGATTATCAGTTGCTAAAAGGGGGCTTATCCTTCTTGTGATCTTGGGCTGATCATGATTTTAGAGAGCCTTTTTCCTTTCCATGTATGGACAATCATGAGAAATATGAAGGCCAACCACGTATAACATGTGGATATGTGATTTTGGGGACAAGCGATCTGTGTGAGACTCAGGGGGATTCGGATGGAGAGAGCTAGCAGAGAGGGTGTGTGGGTGTGCCAGGGTGTGAAGTTTGCAGAGATGGACAGGGAGGAAATCTGAGTGATGGAGGTCTTGTGTGTGGTGAGAGTAGTGTGGAGTTGATGTCTACTGGTGGAGGCTGATGAACCATGTCCCTCTGTTCATCTCTACTCTTGAGAGCACAAGCCTGTTAGAACTTCAGAGATCATCCTGGTAATTCCTGACACTGTCAGATCAACTGACTACTAGACTAACCCTGGTTTCTAATTTGAAATGTTTCCAAAGAAGATTCCTCTTTCAACCTTTACAACCACTTGAATGTTGGACTGTACTCAGTGCCTGCACAATCTTCACTTTGTCTAGCCCAAATTCTCCCAGCTGTCGCCCGAGCCCTTAGAAGAATGAAACCTCTGTGAGGTAAGAACTGCCTTGGTGGCATGAGAAAGGCAGCTCTGGGTGGCCTTTGAGTGTTACATGAGGACAGGGGTGCTACGGCCCAGGTTCTAGTGAGAACACATAGGACTACGCGCTCTCTGGTTTTACCAGAAACCTTCATAGGTATCTTAATCCAGGAAGAACAGGCTCTGTACGCTACGGTTGGCTTCCAATCCTTAGGCATGCTAGGATGCAGTGGACATCTTGAGCACACGTGTTCTCTTTTCCGAACTGGTCCACAGGCGTGCTGAGGGTCCAGAGGGTACCCGGCAGGTATTGGTGTTGAGGTGTAGTTCTCGTGTTATTTGGTCAGAAGTCAGTTGAATGTACCTTCAGATTAAATCCAGCAGAACGAAAGAATTCCTGAAAGGCTTGAGAGAAGAGCCATTTTAGGGGAAAACCATGGGTACTTCTTAGTCTCTTTTTTTAGGGTGAGCAGCACAGTTTCAAGCTTAATGCTGACTCTGCATGTCAATCAGGGCAGCATGGACTCAAAACATCCTAGGAGAAGTTTTTAAAAGAGTCTCCTGAGAAATCTCAGCAGCCAACTAGTTAGCAAAGTACAAAGCCCTCCAACATGGAGCTGGCAGGCATCCCCATAGGTGAGATGGGCAGGATGGAGGACATGGGGGTCCCACTCTGCCCATTTTCTGGGGGGCATCACATGCAACCTTCCCTTGGTCCTCTGGAATAGCTCACAGTAATCATTGTTACCACTGACTGAGCATTTTCTATGTCCCACCCTGTAGTATGGGTTTCACGTAGAGTATCACATCTAAGCCCTGCAGTAATAGGATGGGCCAGGCAGGTGTCATTCTCACTCCCACTTCACAGATGAGCCCTGTGGTCACAGGTTCTTCTGAACTGATTTGCGGATTGGACCGAGCAGGCCAGAGTGCAGCGTGTGGGCCAGAAAATGGGAGGCTGGGGAACTGACCCCCTTTCTCCAAGCACACATGTGAAGAGGCAGAGTTAACACACAGACCTACGCTCTGCCCAGCTCACTCCTGTGACGGCTTACCTCCAAGAACCATGGGCGGCACAGGCAGGGCTGCACTCAGAGACTGTCTATGCCAGGGCAGTAGCTGACACGGGGGGTGGGGTGCGGTGGTGATGCTGGAGATGCAGAAACACAAGGGAAGACGGCTGCCATTTCCGGGCTCTAAAAGAGCCTATAACGTAGGCAAATCAGGATTTTATGTCATCTTGGTGGTTGGAAAACTGGCTGTATGACCGGCTGGGCTGTAAAAATCAAATGAGAGAGGGAGAGAGAGAGTACAGAACTGACTTATTACACCAGGGAATAAAGAGTGTGGAAGGGGAGGGGGAGGAGAGAAAGCACTGACAAGGGAGTGGAGGTGATGGGGAGAGGGGCAGCTGGGACAGGAAGAAGCCGACGGTGGCATTCAGCTTTGGTTCTAATTCAACACAGGAAGGAAGGGAGACGACAAATCCTCATTTATAGCCGCACTTGGACCCGTTCTGTCCAACCCACACCTCAGTTCAGAGCAACTATGACCACAGGGCTCATTTCCACTGCAAATGTCTCCAGCTGTATCTGAGTCTTATCCCCAGGTGACATAAAATGAGAAGTTGTAGGACACTGAGCCAGGGGCAGTCACAGTGGGCTGCCTAGTCATTGTAAGTCAACACAGCCAGGTTAAGCAATGAGGATGACCAAATCCGGGAATAAAGAGGACCTAAAGCTTTATGACGTTGGCCTGTGGTGTGGTCAAGGCCAGATCTGTGGCTGGAATATGTTTATGGCAATGTGAACCTAATTAAGATCAACAAATGATAAACGGGGCATTTTTATTTCACTCTTCTTTACTGCCAAGTTACATCAGCTCTGTAGCCGGAAACATGCAGCTGCCCGGGTAGGACTTGGGCTATATGCCTCTTTCCTGATGATGCCGTACTACCAGCAGGGTGGATCACAAGGGTGGGTTACCAAAACACAAAGAAGCTCCTCCGGGAGGGGAGAGGAAGCGAACGGAACCCCTCACCCTGCACCCTTACCCTCAAGGCTCAGAGGTCACCCCAGGGGTTCAGACAGGGTTTACAGCATCCAGTCTGGGTTTATGACCCAGACTACCAGACTGTTTCCTCTTCCTTGGGGCGGCCCAAGTCCTGATTACGTCATTCTGACCTGCCCCAGTTCCTTTAAGGGGGTGCATGAGCAGCTCCAGGCCCTTGACATGCAAATCACATGGTTTCACTGCTGGTAAATGGTTCTGCAGACCGGCTGAGTAATACCATCCTGCCCAGCAGGCAGCTTATCTAGTGCTTTCTGCTAAATCCAGTTTACACCCTTTTTTTTTTTTTTTTTTTTTTTTTTTGTGGTACGCGGGCCTCTCACTGTTGTGGTCTCTTCCGTCGCGGAGCACAGGCTCTGGACGCGCAGGCTCAGCGGCCATGGCTCATGGGCCCAGCCGCTCCACGGCATGTGGGATCTTCCCGGACCGGGGCACGAACCCGTGTCCCCTGCATCGGCAGGCGGACTCTCAACCACTGCGCCACCAGGGAAGCCCTACACCCTTTTTATTGTTCTCAATACCTTACAAAAGTGGGAAAAATAAAATTGGCCTTAATAGAGGAATTTCAACAAATTGGGCTAAAACTAGGGACTCAGGAGTTAAACCGCCTTGTCCCAATCCTGACCCTACTGCTTTACTTGTGTGACTTTAAACAGGTTACTTAATCTCTCTTAATACCTCAGTTTCCCCAGTTGTACAATGAAGATGAGAGTACCCACCCCTTGGGGCACTGAATGAGTAAATACATTGAAAGTGTTTGCATCAGGGCTTCATACATAGTAAATGTGCAATGAATGTTAGCCATTAGTAAGTGAAAACCCCTTCTGCAGTCAAAGGATAATCAACACGTCAGAGCAAATGCTTTACGGTTTATTCTTTCAAATACTCAAGGCTGCATGTCTAACTTAGGTTGGCGTGGAATAGTTTGGGAGGGTAGGGACAAACGGGTGTCGGGAAGAGGGAGTAGGGTGATAAGGCCTGAGCATTTCTCAAGATTCCTGTTGCAAGAGGCGAGATGGTCTTGAGGGAGGGACGTGTCAGTGTGACCTCGTCTTGACCTCCATGGTACCTGCTGAGCTCAGGGAACGGGGCAGCCCCAGCAGACTCAGCACCTGCTTATCAAATGGCTCGTGGCCAGCCCGCCTCAGGAAGTGTGGGCCTGTGGCCTTGTGATTCTCAGAAGGGATGTGAGGTTTAGAAGAACTGATGAAAGATGTGAAACAGAGCTCTAACCCTGGAGTCGGAGACTGAGCTTTAGGTCAATATCACGTACCTCCTCTCTCTCCTCACATATAGAAGAGCGATGGGGATGAAGGGCTGGAAATCCCATCATTGCAGGCTTTGGCTGTTGGATAATCTGTCTGATAGGTCTGGAGTGATCTTAGAAGAATGGACTGAACCTGAACTGGGGGACCCAGGTAGCAGGCTTGAGAATAGATTGTGACGAGGGAAGCTGCTGAGTCTGGAAGATATTTGGGTCCTCTGCAGGCCTGTGATAATGGATTTTGTAAATGAACTCAGGGGGCCTGCTTTATTCTTTGTGGTTCTTTACACTGTGGAGTAAACCATATCCAGTAGCTCATCAGCCCCACTGCTCTTCAGAGCTGCGAAGTCGCTACAAAGGCCAAAAAAAGTCCTCAAGTCAGAATGAGCCTCCCTTTCCAGAAGTCTGTTGGATCAGAACATCAAAGATTTAGACTCTAGACTGGATCCACTCTTTACCAAGTCTGAAACCTTTGGGTAATCAACTAACTCAGCTTCTCAGAGCCTCTCTTGTTCTCGTGTGTAAGATGTACCATGGTATTCACACCGGAAATAGTGGTAGAATGAGCTGCTCGCCTCACAGGGATACTGGGAAGATCTAGTAAAACTGCGTGGGGGAGAGTATCTATGCACTGCTAAGAGCTAAACATAAAGGGCGGCTCCTAGCTACTCTCTTCATTCGAGAGTCATTTTTCACGTTGGGATGCAACAAAGAATCCCCAACAGAGACCGTCACTTCTGCCCAGATACCCCTTGGCTGCTCTATAATTCCCAGTCCTGTGTGTAGTTAGAGGGAGGCCATGTTCTGGCCAATCTGGTGTGAGCAGAGGTGATGTGTGTCCCTTCTAGGAGATGTAGTTAAATAGTAAGCACCGCCTCCATCTCTCCCTTCCCTTGCTATGGCAATCTTGGAAGCTGCATTATCAGAGGGCACAGTTATGAGTTGGAAGAGGGCCGTTGAACTTGCTCTCACTGGATGAGAAATAAGCAATTACTATGTCTAGCTACTAGGAGTTTGAGGGTTACTCCGTGGCAGCAATACTTAGCAGTCATTACCCTGACTCAGGATGAAAGTTGTGGTTAGGAAGAGACAGGCCACATTCATTTAAGTGCCTTACACAATGTGATGCCAACCTTTGCTCTCAGGACATTGCTTTGAGTCAAGAGTTCTATCCATTCTGCTCAAAGCTTATTTTAATTACATATCTCCTCTCCTAGTGGGGATGGGACAAATCCTTCTAGACAAGAAAAATCCCTTTTGTTACAAAATGCATTTATTTCAGCCAGATAAAATTCTCCAACTGCATACATGGGTGCGTATTATAAGGTCCTTCTTTGATACATGTCCTGCTTACAAGAGCCATTTCTAATTATTAAAATGCATACCAAACAAACATCTTTGTCTCTTAAAATATAATTTAAATAAATTGCTAAGGTATAAGCCATAAGTCTGGTCATGGGTGCGAGTGGAGTGCGATTCTTCAGTGATGAGTCCAGAGCAATATTGGCACATTGCCCCCACGATGAGATTCCACAAGTCAGCGAGCACCTGAGCTCACCTGCAGATTAACCTGCCGATTATGTGGATGGTTGCTGTTGGGGCATCGAGCTGCCTTCTGTGAAAAACGTTATGTGCAAAGTATGATGTAGGCAACGTGGAGAGGCCTTTCACAGAACGCAAATGCCATTCACGTAACTTAAGGATGAAAGCTTGGTGAAAGCAAGTCTGTTGTTTACACTGCTGGGTATTGCGGCCCCGTCTCACTGGGCACTCAATAAATATCTATTAAAAGAATAAGCTGTAGCCGTTGCCTTGGTGCCCATCTGTTGTCAGGATGGGGTTTTAAGTTATGAGCTTTATGGACACACTTTTTTGTTCAGAGTAAATTGTTCTATTTGGAAGCCATCCCTTTCCTTCTCTTCAAGTTCTTCCTTAGCATTTACAGACTTCTTGCAGAAGTCTGCCAGTATTCGGGGCTCAGTGGCTTACAGAAGAGCCCGGCACTCCATACAAAGTCTAGGTTTGTCCCTTGAAGTAAAACGCCTGATTGGCTCAGAAGTTCTAGGATCTGATTTATTCTTCACACCTTTTCTCCTTTTGGCTCCTGTTAATCTCCCGAACCCCAAGTAGCTATGGAAACTCAGAGGCTGAGCAGTGTATTTCTTCATGAAATCTCATTTCAGTATCAACTGTTTCCAGGACCGTGGCTCCCTCAGGACTTGAAATACTGTAGTTGATCTCTTGACGTTCCGTCCTTCACAGAGTTCTCCACCTGCTCCCTGAAGGTAAGGTTCTTGTTCTAAGGCTGATGCTGAGGAGTTCCCCACAAAGGAAATTCCTGGAAAATCTCTATCCCCTTTTGATTCTCATGCCATCTCTCCCATTCCCCATAAGGCTATGGATGCAATTCTGGAGAGACAAAGGAAAAGTTTCTAAACTCATCCTGGTTAATCATAGGAAGATGTCCCTCATCAATTGGAGTTAAAGCTGGTTCTTCCTTTATGAAGTCGGGGTCAAAATTACTGACGTCTTCTCGGGATTTCTGTCAAAAAGGAAACAAGGGAAATTTCAGATTCTATGCACTTGAGGTTTAGTCATCTTCCACGGGACTTAGCCCATTTCAGTGAGTTCGGAGGCCTGCCCTGCAACTCTCTGGTAGTGTTATCCACAGTTATGACGATCGGCTAAACAGTGCTTTATACTACTTCTACTGCATTGTGTATTACTAGGGCATTTGGTAACCGCCAATTCACTAACCCCACAAAAATCTTGCTGAGCAGGCCAGCCTTAGGTTGGGAAACTAAAAAATTAATGTGCTCACCTGACCCAGCCAGCTGGTTCACCCTCCCCATTTCACTGAGGTACCACTTCTCAGCAGGCCTAATGGAGAGGCACATAAACCAACAGAGGTAGAGCAAAGTCACGCTTGCCCCACCTCCTGTCTTACAAAGGTCTAGATGCTTGAAGAGATTTTCTTGAAAGACTTCTTGGAAATGCTGAGTTTAGGGAACAAATGCCTCTCACTTTACTCAATAGTCAGATTCATTCTGCCCTGCTGGCAAAGCTTTCCCTCCTCCCAGAGGGGCTGGCAGGGGGATGTCCATTAAAGGAAGTGGCTTTGTCTCTGTGTTGCAACCTAGCAGGCTGTTACAGATGAAGCTAATGACGCTTGGAAATGTGTATTTTACATCTTCATAAACTAACGCTGGAGAGATCATTTTTACCATTGTGAGACCTCCTACTTCTCTTCCTTGAGTCAATGATAGTTTTCTCTCTGCCTTTGAGCACCCCTCGTCCCCCTAACTAACTCTTGAAGTACTGCCAGCCCAGCTTCTCTGCCTTCCCGTTGTGGTTCTCTTGACCCACCCATGAGAAGGAGCTTAGCTCTCAGACCGAGAGCTGGACCACCCTCAGGAACGCCACCCCACTCAGCTGCCTCACTTCCTAGTGAGGTGCTCCCAGTATTTCCTAGTCAAAGAGGACTCGGCCTGTTCTGCCCTGAGCCCTGTGCTGCAGTAGCTGTTACAGACCTGAGCTCTCCAAGCCAGGGAGCCAGGCTTAGGGCTTTGAGGAGCATTCCATGGCCTCTCTACTTTCTTGGGGGCTTGGGAAAGGCACCCTGACTAAGGAGCGTAAGGAAAGCAGCTAGGAACAATGTTGGGGAAACCTGGAAAGTTTCAAGGCCTCTTAGACCCCAGGAAATTTTAAATTAAGAGAGGATGGGGCCAGGGCAAGCAAGAGGTAAAAACTTTTGGAGAAGTAACCCTGGCACACACACAGAGACGTTGCCTCAGGGGCAAGGAGCCCAGCCTCCTCCTGGGTGAAGTACTTTGCAGAGCGGCAGGCTGAGCTTCCGGTCTGATCATTCCCCAGGGGACCACTGGGCTGCTCAGTGAAACACTGAGACGTTTTCAGAAAGAAGAAGGTCTACTAAGGTGGTCTTGGACAACTTACAATTCTGGGTCTGAAAGGCGGTTCTACTTGGCGATGGTTCAGCTGGGTCCAGTCGATTTCCTTAAAGAAAGGATGTCGCAAGATGGCATGCTCGCCACCCAGACTCGGGCTGCCCAAGCGCATAGTGGGGTTCTTGGTCATGAACTGAGAGGGAGAGAAAGAGAGTCAATCATTCAATCCTAGACAATAAGTATGTCACAAGACGGTAGGCATTCGCTCTGGCAGAAGAGCCGATGTGAGGCTTTCCGGCTGATCTGGCTTAACCGGCTGAATTTTCCCAGCGGCACAGCCACCATGAATCATCCCGTAAAGGCGCAATTTTCCTTTACACATGAGGCGCAAATTGCTCATGTGTATTTATGGCCTTCCCCACTTCCATTTCAGACGTGGCACCGAAAATAAAACCGAGGGGCCCGGTTTTCTGTCCTGTAAATACCATGTATATTTTTTTTCCTCTTTAAAGAAAAGAAACGCTTTATAAAATAGTGTGCTTTTCTCTAGCACTGCAGTTGTGGACAGCCGGCATCTTATGAATGGGGCTACTTTTCAGAACAGCTGTGCCATTCTTCTGAGAGACCCAACCAGCCGGCCAGGATTCCCACTCTCTGACAAGACCACAGAGAGAAGAATGAGAGTCATTTTTCTGAAGAGCTGTGTGAAGAAGCCGCAAGGGTGAAAAACTTAAAAGTTCTGTGTTCGGGCTCCAGGAAAAACAAAGTTGGCCGCTTTTATTATGCAACAAAGATATCACAGTTTTGAGTGAAAAGTTTTTTTCCTTTGAGATGCTCCCTTCTCTCCTGCCCCTCCATTTTGAAATGTCTCATGACTGGGACTCTTGCCACATAGTCCAAAATTTAAAAGCACTGCCATACATTCAAGGAATGTGTGTATATAAATCCTCTGCATTTATATCAATTGGGCACTTCCTCGCAGCTGAGCTCCTATCAAGATGTTTTGGGCTAACCCTCCTTTCCCAGAGTGGTCAATAAAGGCATTCTGATCGTATCCTGACCCAAGACCCGTATAGGATAATTCACTTTTCATGGCCAGAATGTCATTTTCAATTTTAAAGACACATAAGCTAATTTCCCATTATCAAAAGAAAATTGCCTTGGATAACAACTTTTTAAAAACTTTCAATCAAGTTATCTTTAAATGAATTTATAACAGTCCCCAAGAACCCCTTTCCAAGTCTGATTTATGAACACAAAAGTAATGGTGTGTTCATAGAAATGGCTTTGGAGTGGAATTTACACAGTATTTTGGAAAAAATCTTGAAGGTGCACACAAGAAAGGGTAGGGTTGGGAGGTGAGCAGCCCTGCCATGTCAGGTGTCCAAAGCTGCAAAACCTCGTGGATTGCTTCAGGTGAACGGGATCAGGTGGAGGGAGGAGGCTGCCGAAGTCCCCAAGCAAATCTGACAGGACAGACCTCATAAAATGCTAAAAAAGCTTCCAAGGGGAGCCAGTAAAAACTGAAGACACGGATGGGGTTTAATGGTTTCTCCTCTTTCCTAGAGACAAGGAATGAAAGGCCTGGTGGCGCTGAATTTGGACGTGGAGCTCGAAAGTAAAAGCAGCTTTCAGAGCTCCACAGCAGTTAGCACTCTGGGCACGCACGGTGATCAGCGTAGACTTAGGAAATATATCTCATAAACAACTCCGTTCTGAAAGAGCTAGGAGCTCATGCTGCGTGGGCTCTCCCCAGATAAGTCTGTGCAACTCAGAAAGGCAGGGGAAAATAAATATACAAAAGAAATGAGTAGATTCTCTCCTTAGGAAAGTCAATGGGATACAATCCCTGATGGAATAGCCATGTCTATTCTAAGAGCTAATTAACAAAAAACAAACAATGCTGCAAAAAACTCAAGCTACAAGGACAGCAGAACAGACCCAGATGGCTTGTGGGAAACTCCCAGGCCTGCCAACGGTGCGAGCAGAGGACACCTTGTGAATGTGTGAGTACAACTTGTTCTTCTGGGCAAGAGGAACAGTGTGGGGCTCTTGATGCCAGGGTGGCAGAAGCCCTGGTGTCTGAACAACTTTGCCCATTTTTCCCTGCCCCGGCACGCAAGCCAGCCTCCCAAGGGGCACCGTGGAAAAGCACTGCCCAAGGAACAGGAGACCAAATCGTGGCTGCTCTCCTCTATAAACTTCATCCCTGGGAATGGAGTCAGGCAGAATGGCCCTTTCACTAGCTTATGCTTAGAATTCTGATAAATCCTTTCAAATAACCAAGCAGTTTTGTTTTTGTTTTTTTTTGTGGTATGTGGGCCTCTCACCGTTGTGGCCTCTCCCGTTGCGGAGCACAGGCTCCGGACGCGCAGGCTCAGCGGCCATGGCTCACGGGCCCAGCCGCTCCGCGACATGTGGGATCTTCCCGGACCGGGACACGAACCCGCGTCCCCTGCATCGGCAGGCGGACTCTCAACCACTGCGCCACCAGGGAAGCCCAGCAGTATTAACTTTGGCTGTATCTAAAGGGCTCAAGATATTCATTCTCCACATAAAAAAATTCAATTTACAAAGGTTTGTAGGTGTCTATGCAAGGCAGTGCACTAGGCCTCATAGGGGGTGGGTACATGGATGACAAGGACAGTGTCTCCCCCCAAGAAGGAGCTGATCAAGAGAAGGGGCCGAGGCAAGCACACTTTATCTGTAACGCAGCTGGACGAAAGGAAGAGAGACACTGCCAAGTGCAGCGGGAGCTTCGGAGAGAGACTGGGAAAATCGCATTGGGGGCTGGTGGTGAGAGGGCAGGCGATGGCCTCCCAGAAGAGATGACAGTTGCTGACATGAGGCAGATACACAGAATTAACAGAGCCAGGAAGGAAGAGGGCAGTCGCGCCTGAGAACGCAGTTGGCACAGCGGTAGGCAACCACCGGCCACGTTGGTGAGGGAGCCTATAGGGTGGTAGGGCTGCCGTGAAAGGACGGCCGAGGAACCGTGGGGCAGCCAGTAGGACCCGACGAAAGCGTACGAAGAGGTGAATGACGAGAGCTGCCCTGTGACTCAGGGATGACTCTAGCCACGATGGGATGGAAAAATCCCTCATGGAGGGGTAAGAGATTTGTGGGTAGGGGGCTGACTAGTTAGGATGCTGAGACGACAGCCGAGAAGACACGACAAGTCTGGAAACTAGATTTTCTGGTTAGTGGAAAGGAAAAGAGGGGCGCAGGTCCTGGGGAGCTTGTGGAAGAAAAATGAGCACATTCCACACTGCCTGGAGCTGGGGGGAAGGGGCAGGAGGACAGCCAGGTCCCAGGGTCCTCTCCGGCTGTTGAGGGACGGAAAAGGATAACAAAAGAGAGACTGATTATTGTTGGGAGTATTAGTGTTAACAGAAGTATAGTAGTAGTAGCGGTAGTAACTTTGGTCAAAGGGATGAAAACAAAAAGGGTACCATTTCTCAAGGTCTTGCAGATCTGGGAGGTTGGTGAGCTCAGCTTTGCATCTGAGATGCGCAAACATCCCCCAGGAGCTGACTAGCCCTGTAAGCCTGGGGTGCAGGCCAGGGTGAGAGGTCTGACACCTAGGGCCATCACCGTTTGGTGAGAAAGAGCTGATGCTGGGAGGGCAGAGGTGGAGGGAGAGAGAATAGAACTGAGAGCAGCTCCAGGCCACAGACATTTTATTTGGCCCACATAGAGTGTTTCTAAAATAATTTTAACTACTTGTCAAACATTTAAAAAGTAGCAAATGTCACATCACACACATGAAAGTCAAGTTTTCCAAATTCCCTTGGAAGATGGAATATTCTGGAACATTGGACCTGCACTTCTTCTTGGTGAAAATGACCTGGAGTTGAGCAGTGGCTGCCTCATTAGCTGGGGCGGGTGACCCCCTGTTCCCACCACTCGCCTCGGCCTCATACCCGGCTGGCTCCCCTCATGCCTGAGCCCTGGCTCCAAGCCCTGGCATAGGGTGGAAAGAAGGCCGGGGTGGCAGCAGGAGCTCATGAGAAAGCCAGAGCAGGATGAAGACCACGGAACAGAAACCAGCACAGGGACCATTCCGGGCAGGAGGAGGGGTGATGGGTGGTGCTGAGGGCGTGGAAGGCTGGGCGGGGAGGGTTATAGCTCCTCTGTGACTAACCCCTCCCCCCTCCAAAGATGCAGAGGTGGGAAGTTCAGGGAACACTGACCATCAGTCCCAGGCCTGGAATCGTTCACAGTACATGTCGGTGGACGGGTATGGGGTTGGGGACAGGAGGGGGTGCACTGCCCGAGGCCAGGCCCAGGACTCGCCTTAAACACGGTGCTCCTGCTGCTGTGATGGCGACGGCACAATCCCCTTGCAGAAAACTTCCTCTGTTTGCTTATGCCCCTACTGGGACCCGAATGCCAAACAAGTTAACAACCGTGGCGTTTACAGCCATCACTCAGCTGTGTCTAAGGTCATACTGAAAGCTTGCCTCACCTCAACTGACCTTCTCCCCGACTGTGGTCCCAATGGGGAAGTCAGCCAAAGAGGAAAATAAAGTGACTCCATGGAAGATTCTGGACACATTTACTAAAGGAAGCAGAATGGCTGCTAGGGTCAATGAAAGCACGTTATAAGCCGCAAAGAGGGAGGAGGCCAGGGTGGAAAATCTGATTCCACCCCGAATGTAAGTCTCCAGCTAACTGGAGAGCAGGGGCAAGAATGTGTGGACTCGTTTCATATTCCCCTTCCTCCTGTGGCCCTCGTGAAAGTGGAATTTCTCTAGAGGATCCAGAAGGAATCAGAAGCACACCTGCCCAGAGAATGAGAAAGAACAGTTCCTTCAAGGCCGCAGAGAAGGCATGACCACAGGGGAAAGCAGTCATCCAGGCACCTTCCTGAAGAAACATAAGCAATGCAGGCCAGGTCTGTACAGGAATGTCCTGCCAAGCCTCCTGCCAGCCAGGGACGGATCATAAAGGATATAAGAGCTCCTCTGATATGGAGGGCCCAGAGGGGAACTGGTGAGGCCCTGCAGCTTCACTGCTGTGTCTGGATGCCAGTTCTCCCATTGATGAGCTGTGTGACTTTGGACAAATGTATTAACTTCCCTGGACCTCAGATTCCTCAACTATAAAATGGAGACTTTTCTGTATATCCTAATATGATAATGAGTAAATGAGATAATCAGTGTAAAATACCTGGCACAAGAGCAAGCCTTCAACCAAAGCTAGTGAGTTTCAGCAAGCATCTTGTTAAACCACTTGGAGGGCCATCCTGTCCGACCTAAAGACAGGGGCATGGACTGAAAAGCCTCTGAGAGATGAACATCTGAGGTGAGCCTTGGCCCCGAGGCTTATCTGGCTCTGTCTCTCTCTCTCTCATACTTTGCAGCCAGGAAAAGGGACCAAGGTCTGTTTCTACCTTCACAGCCCCAGACTCCAACGGGGGGTGGTAGTGATGGTCTCAGTGAAAAACAATTTTTCTGACAGCAAAGATTTCTAAAGACAATTGAAAGTAAGAATACAGATGATACGCAGGTTTTAACGTGCAGTTGTATCTGCTTTCACAACAGAAGGGAAGTGCTGAATGCAGGGTGAAGGGTGCAGTGGAACACCTTCCTATAATTCTGAGGTCAGCTATAGCACTTGTCATGTCTTGTGGGCTCTGCTACACCTGAGGCGGCTTTGGTTTTGAGTTTTCAGATGTTCCAGAGGATAGAGTTCAAACACACCCCATGTTAACAATGTGTCTAGAGATAACAGGGTCCAAATGTACTCTGAAACTCATTCAAACGTAGGCAATGACTACAAGTATATTTCCTTCCAAAATCTGATTTCATAGGAAGAGGACTAGTTATATAAATAGGGCCATTAATCCAATGAGATTTTCTTCCAGGAGAGAGAGAACACTGTATTTTCTACTTAACAGATGGATTTGGCTGTTGGGCAAACAAAAGGACCTTTTCCTTTCATTCAACTTCGGACCAAAGGGCAGAGAGTTAGCAGATAGTGCTGGTAAGCATGCCATAGGACATCCCCATCAGTATTCCAGGGAGATGCTCCTAGTCAGGAAGAAGGAATTTTATGACTCTACAGAGAGTCCTGAGGAGGGAGTGCAGAGAAGGAACACAGGACACAGAACAGAGTATGGTTCACGGCCATGAAGGCCACCCTGGGGTGGATAAAATGCATGCTTGTGTATGTTGCAGCCTCCTGTGTCTCTGTGTTTTGCCACTATCACAGGTAGAGTCTGACCTCGTTATGAAGACTAGTCAGCAACCTTCTCCTCTCATACCCCTTCCTGCCAGCTGCGGTGGTGGGCATACAGCTGGCAACCACCAGTGCCAGCCACATTTCTCCAAAGAAGACATAAAAATAGCCAAGAGGCACATGGAACGATACTCAACACTGCTAATTATTAGAGAAATGCAAATCAAAACTACAATGAGGTATCACCTCACACCAGTCAGAATGGCCACCATCAGAAAATCTACAAACAATAAATGCTGGAGAGGGTGTGGAGAAAAGGGAACCCTCTTGCACTGTTGGTGGGAATGTAAATTCATACAGCCACTATGGAGAACAGTATGGAGGTTCCTTAAAAAACTAAAAATAGAGCTACCATATGACCCAATTCCACTACTGGGCATCTACCCTGAGAAAACCATAATTTGAGAAGATACATGCACCCTAATGTTCGTTAAAGCACTGTTCACAATGGCCAGCTCATGGAAGCAACCTAAATACCCATCGACAGAGGAATGGATAAAGAAGATGGAATATTACTCAGCCATAAAAAAGAACAAAAGAATGCCATTAGTAGCAACATGGATGGACCTAGAGATTGTCATACTGAGTAAAGTAAGCCAGACAAAGATCATATGCTATTGCTTATATGTGGAATCTAAAAAAATGGTAGAAATGAACTTATCTACAAAACAGAAATCGACTCACAGATGTAAAAAACTAACTTCTGGTTACCAGGGGGGAAAGGGAGGGAGGGATAAATTGGGAGATTGGGATTGTCATATACACACTATTATATATAAAATAGATAACTAATAAGGACCTACTGTATAGCACAGGGAACTCTACTCAGTATTCTGTAATGACCTATATGGGAAAAGAATCTAAAAAAGAGTGGATATATGTATATGTATAACTGATGAACTTTGCTGTACACCTAAAACTAACACAACATTGTAAATCAACTATACTCCAATAAAAATTAAAAAAAAATAGGGAAACTGAGGAACAGACCCACCTGTTCCTGCCCCAGGCCACACAGTTTGGGAGCAGTAGAGCTGAGATTTGAAGCCAGGCCTATCTAACAGTAAAAGCCTTTGCCCTCAGTCACTATGCTAAACCTCCTTTTGAGGTTTACCAATCTTCTCATTTGGATTGTGGATGAAAGAGCAGTGACAGGTCAGGAGCAATCCTGGGATGATGCCCAGGTAAGAATGCACAGCACTGTGTGTGTTTACCTATGTTGTACTTCCTTTGCTGGCCCACAAGCTGTTCTTCTTTCTCTGACTCTATGGAGGGAGAAGGGATGGAGATGTACACCCAGAGCAGGTGCTAAGAGAAGGGAGAGAAAAGGAATAGGCTTGAACCCAAGGAATCCTTCATTCTGACCACCTGGTTTTATTTCCAACAACTGGGGTCTTTATATTGGAGAAGAAAAGACAGATGCCACTGTTGATAGTTTCAAATAATGGAAGTGCTGTTGGCCAGAAGAGACGGTTCTAAATGGGAGAAATAAGTATGGGGAGTGGAAGTTAAAGGAGTGTATGTAAGGATGTCATAAGGAAAATTAAAACAAAAATTTCTAATACTCAATGCCATTAAGTGAGAGAAGGCGCTTCCCCGGGAGGAGCGGGACTGTCTTATTGGAGACACTGAAAGAACCACCTGAATGACCCATCTGTCGTCAGGTGGGAGGGGAGAGCAATGTCCTCCAGGGTCTGTGCCTACATCAACAATCTACAGTCTTATCCTTTCTTCTCTATTTGGAATTAGAAAAATTTTGAAGACAACTGTACCTCCCTCAGCTGAAGATGCCATGTTTTCCTTGGGTCTGAAGTGGACTTGCTTTATAAAAATGAAATAAAACATGTTTAAGCTGATCTCCAGAGCTAGTTACTGAAGGAGTGGGCAGGTGAGTATGTAAGTATATTTGAACACACCAACGGATCAATGTCTTACCTGAGCCACATCAGAATATTCTGTGAGATATCTCCAGAGACAGTCTACAGTGCACTTCATTCCCTCCTAATGGAAACAAGTACAAAAATGCCCTGTCCTCTTTCTCTTTCTGCACTGGGGCAGGAATAGTGCTAAAATCTGTTGCAGGTGTGTTGCAGGCTATATTTTCCATCCTGTCTCTGATTAGAATCCAGCAGCCTTTACATGGGCATATACTTATTCCTTATCAATGCTCTGAACACTCTGCCTTGCCTGTGTTTTATACTCATTATAGCTTCCCCTGAAACCCAAGCCATCTCAGTAGCTTCACTAAGGTCATGTGATAACACTGGTTAAAAAAAGTTTAAGATCAGAGATGAGTCTCAGAGACAGAAGCCCAAGGTCGGGCCCTTGTGCCAATGCCAGTGTTGTTGGCCAAGAAGGTTTTATTCCTGGCAAACCAGACCCGAGCATCTCTGACTAATGGTGAGGGTTTCACTGCTCTCCAATAACTCCCAAGTGTGGAAGGAAAAGAAAGCTCACCTGATAGCTGTGATCCCCCGAAGTGCAGCTATTGAAAGGAAGCAAGTGCTAAAGAAGGATCCTCCAGAGGCGTACTACACAATGTCTTTATTTCCTCCCGATGAAACCCAGGCCAATACCCTTCTTTATCCTGGATACACATTATCTTGGGTGTCCAAACCAAACCTAAGCACCACCTGCTAAAAGTTAATGCTCTTTGATCACTGGAAGGGACAAATGAAAGAAAACAAAGTGCACTACTTAGAGTTTTTAAGTGTGTTCCTTAGAGTTTTTCCAACTTAAAACAAAAAGCTCTTCTGACCCGCAGGCATCAGTTAGCAAACCCCTACATAGAAGAGATTTCCATGCTCATTTTACAAAACCTGATATCTTTATGCTTCTATCTGAGATAGGAAGATTAAAGAGTCATGTGGTATTAATACTTCATTAAAAAAAAAAATCCTTCACGCTGCTAGCCACAGATAAAATGTAAGTTTCCTAAGAATAGAGGTCCTAAACAATCTAAAATGGGGGAAGGAAGTTGAGAATAGTAACTTTAATAAAATGATAAAGAATGCCAAAAATGAAGCCTCTAGGAAGATCAGTATTTTTCTGTTTTCTGCCAACACTAGCCTGGCCTATCTGTGAATAAATGGTCCATTTCTGAAGGTGTTAGTTTCAGTAAGAAGCCTGAAGCTCCATTTCCTCATATGGGAACTCCAGTCCCGGCAAAGGGCAGGGGCTGCCAGGCTTCATGTTAACTATCCTCTTTTTAAAGGACCTTTTAGTAACTTACTTTTGGATTTTCCCTGTAACGCTATTTGAAAAATTGGCTCTAACGATGGAGAGCTGGGTCCTCTGCATGACCCTGGTCCCAGTTTTCCCTCCACTTCCTCAGCCCCCTCCTGGCTGACCACCTTTGGCTGCTGCCTTGACCATTCCAATCTTTGCCAGGAGGGGAGTAGGAAATGCAGAGGATCAAGCCCAGTGCCGCTCTGGTCAATTGCCTGGTAACAGATGTGAGACACACTCAGGGCTAAAAGAGGATCCCAAATTACTTGTGGTTCCTTCTCTGTACACAGAGGCAGACGAGACTCCTGCAGGCAACGCACAGAGGATGAAATCTGATAGGCGTGATGACAGATAAGCCCACATGCAAACACACAGCTTAATTTCTGTAAAGCTTAGGAGCGAAAGCATGCTATAATCTCCTTCTGAGGCCAAGTTTACAATGCCTCCCGAACTGACAAAGGTGACTCAGGAGAAAGCACCAAACTCCTTTCAGCACTTATTTAACCTGGCCACCTGTGTGAGCCCGGAGAAAAGGGCGTTGACCTCACCCAAGTCAGCACTGGCGCCTTGTGATCTCTCACCGGAGATGATTTAGCACAAAGGAATGCTCACCTCAGAGACAGAGGGCATCACCTTCCTAAGCTCTGGGGACTCACGAGGACTCCCTCAAGTCTTTCTGGAGCTGAAGAGGCCAAAGCTCAGCGCAACTGCAGAACCTCTAAGCAAACCGTACATTTTCGTCTGTGTCATGATTATTCACATTTTGGGATAATTCAGTGCCAGTTTAGGAAACTCGGTAACATGGTGGCCAACAGAAAACGTGTATTTATACCAAAACCAAGTAAAAAAAAAATAACAATTAAAAAATCATCTTTAAGGTCAGCGATCTAGAAAGTCTAGGTCTGTTTTTCACACACGAGTGTGTATCTTTATGTATCTTTCCTGTGCTACCTTCTGTGGGTGTTGCCAGTTTTTACAACCTGTTCTCTGAGGGCGGAGGGGAGGATGGTCTTGCTTTTGGAACATGCACGTGTGAGCATTTAACACACACACCCCTTCACAGCGAAGATGAGACATGAGAGACAAAAGGGCAAGCAAGAAAAAGTCTTCCGCTGTACATTTTGGGGTGAATACTATGGTTATTTTCAGTTGTCAGGATCACTGGTTAATGACTTGGGAATTTTTTTCAAGTAGAAAACTGGGCTAAAAGCTGTGTGCCCCCCCTCCCCTCCTCCCGCGACTCTGTGCTCCGTGGGGAGTGTTCTCACACGCAAGTTCTCAGCTCTCTATCCAAGCTCATGTGAAATTTGGGAGGACTTTTGAGTTTTGGGTGTATGGCTACCCAATCTTGGGGGTGGGGGTAAAGATGATGATGGGAAGGGTGAGGGGAAGGAAAGTAATACTGGGTTAGGAGTTACACTGGGTAAGATGTTGGTGCCCATCCTGTTCAACCCCTCACTCTCCTTGAACGACAGACAAGAACACCCCTCACCCCGAATTCAGAGGACGCACTGACGTTATTATACCATACGAATCCCCCAGGTCTTGAACATCTATGACTCTCTAGTGTTATATAAATGGGCATCCAAACAGCTTCTACAGACAAGGAATGATAATAATACCTTCTACTTAAAAAGGTAAGAAGGCATTCAGAAACCATTTCCTTCTGAAGGGAAGAAACAAAAGGGCAAGTAAACTATCCAGCAGACACCAGTTCCAGGAACAGTGCTGACCTTACGTTCCAAAGAGAGGATCATCAGGAAATCTCAGGAAGCCAAGGAGAGATGACCCACCATGCTGATTTGGTGGTGAGAACGGATGTGCTGGCTCGGGGATCTTGGCTTTCCTGCCTCTCTGGTGGGGAAGGATCGCACACAGAGGCGAGGGCAGCAGCATGGGCAGAGCTCACCAATGGGTGCTTGCTCCTTCTCTGTTTATTTGTTAAAAATCTCTCTTTGGGGTGCACTCAGGTACTCAACTTGGGGGTTGGGGAGTGGGGAGAGGTAAATTAGGAGTTTGGGATTAACAGATACACACTACTGTATATAAAATAGAAAAATAGGGGCTTCCCTGGTGGCGCAGTGGTTGAGAATCTACCTGCTAATGCAGGGGACATGGGTTCGTGCCCTGGTCCGGGAAGATCCCACATGCCGTGGAGCGGCTGGACCCGTGAGCCACAACTACTGAGCCTGTGCGTCTGGAGCCTGTGCTCTGCAACAAGAGAGGCCATGATAGTAAGAGGCCTGCGCACCGCGATGAAGAACCGCGATGAAGAGTGGCTCCCGCTTGCCACAACTAGAGAAAGCCCTCGCACAGAAACGAAGACGCAGCACAGCAAAAATAAATAAATTAATTAATAAACTCCTACCCCCAACATCTTTAAAAATAAAAAATAGAAAAATAACAGGACCTACTGTATAGCACAAGGAATTATAGTCAATATCTTGTAATAACCTATAATGGAAAAGAATCTGAAAAAGAATATATATATATTATATATATATATAATATATATATGTGAATCACTTTGCTGTACACCTGAAACTAACATAACATTGTAAATCAACTACAATTTTAAAAAGGTATAAGAAAAAAATGCTTAATTGGAAAAAAAGGCTCCTGGGAAAACAGAAATACAACTCTCTCCAAAATAAAAAGCTAACACAGCCTCATGTACAATTAAGTGCTTAATAATCTTGATGATGTTGGTGGATTGTTCAAAGGGAGGATGAAGATAATGACACCTCTCAGCGTGCTGTAAAATTACTACTCATAACGTAACAATACTCATAACTACTCCTGTATTGTGCATACCACTTTGAAAATGCTTTCATGGGTGCTACCTCATTTGAAGTGGGTACTGCAGGTGTTAACATCATTGCATTACAGAGGTACAGACTGGAAAGCAGTGGCAGGAGTAGAATGAGGTCTCGCGATCCTCAGACCAGTGTGTGCTCCTTCCATTCTACTGTGTGAGGTTGGTTCACCTCTCAGCCTCAGCTTCACCTACCAACCAGGGAGTTAGACAAAGTGTGTTTTTTGTTTTGTTTTGTTTCCGGTACGCGGGCCTCTCACTGTTGTGGCCTCTCCCGTTGCAGAGCACAGGCTCCGGACGCGCAGGCTCAGCGGCCATGGCTCACGGGCCCAGCCGCTCCGCGGCATGTGGGATCTTCCTGGACCGGGACACGAACCCGTGTCCCCTGCATCGGCAGGCGGACTCTCAACCACTGCGCCACCAGGGAAGCCCTAGACAAAGTGTTTTTAAAGATCCTCCATCTCTGAAATTCTGTGTTTATGTTTCTAATAGTCACCAAGCTCCATGACAAATGATTACAATCCAAAACAGTACGCACGACTTCCTCACAGTTTTTGGGACTATGTAAGACACTACCCAGTGGAGTCAACATTAGGAACTTTTTTTTTTAGTTGAAATATCCTTGATTTACAATGTTATATCAGTTTCAGGTATACAACATAGTGATTCAAAATTTTTATAGATTATACTCCATTTATAGTTATTATAAAATATTGGCTATATTCCCCATGTTGTATAATATATTCTTGTAGCTTGCTTATTTTATACATAGTAGTTTATACCTCTTAATCCTCTACCCCTTTCTTGCCCCCTTCCCTCTCCCCACTGGTAACCACTAGTTTGTTCTCTATATCTGAGTCTGTTTCTTTTTTGTTATACTCACTAGTTTGTTTTATTTTTTAGATTCCACATATAGGTGATATCATACAGTATTTGTCTTTCTCTAACTTATTTCCCTAAGCATGATACCCTCTAGGTTCATAACATTAGGAACTCTTGAAGTCACTAAGCTCCCAGAACCACAGGTGGTCACAAAATCCTTGGAAAAGGCCTGAAGTCTGTATTTTTAAAGAAAGCAGTGTACCTTACCTTGATCTGGAATTACACAACAAAATGAAAGCTTGTTCAGGGTCCTTAAAAACATTTCAACTTACCTACCTCCTAATAGATACTTCCCCAAGCTCTCGGTTTTCTGGCCAAGGACCATTTGCTCCTGAACCTGGCTAGCACTACTCAAAAGTTATTGCAAGCATCGGTTTCTGGGGAAATCACACTGTAAAACCACCGGCCTATTTCACCACAAGTAAAACTAGCAGATGAGCTGCAGATTGAGATGTTTACACAACCTGAAGTCATTCCTTCCTGACCTCCTCTTCCACTGTCACCCTTTCAATACTGGTGTCCCCAGGCCTTGTCCTCCTTTTACTCTTCACCCTCTCCCCCAGGCCATGCCTTCTCCCCTGTTCTCACTACCATGCTACAGTGGTCACCTCCTACCTCTCTCCTGAGCTCCAGGCCTATGTGACCAACTGCAAGGAACAGACCACTTTCTGAATGTCTCCCCAACCCCTCAGAGGTCCCATTTCCTAAACTCATCTTTCCCAGCCCCTACCCTGCACCTAACACACCCACGGCGGAACTGGTGACTGGAGTTCTTTGAACACGCAGGCTGCCTCTCCCCTCCGAGGCTTTGCACAAGTTGTTTCCTCTGTCTAGAATACCCTTCTCCCCCTTGTCAACCCTACTGAACCCTTATTTGTTCCTCAGCACCCAGCCTACATGCCGCTTCCTCTGCCTTGTCCTTATGTCATTTCCCTGTCCCTGACCCCAGAGAGAGTTTTGATCATTCCTCCTCGGCAGCCAGCTAAGTATCCGTTTACGTGTCCTCATTCCTACGAGGCTGTGAGCAACAGAAGAGGCCGTGTCTTTTCAGCTTTGCTTCCCGGCACTTAGCGCAGGCCAAGCCAAGGGAAGGCATCTGACAAGTATTTGCCGAATGGAACTAGACAGGGATCCTAATTCCCTAAAGTATCAGTTTCTCCTTCTACCGTCACAGGCTCAACTCAGGTCAAAAGAGAAAGATTCAAATGCACAATCTTTAAATAACACTAACATGGTTATCACAAACGTTATATCTTACTTTACGGAAAGTTAAAGAGGTGGCAGATTCTTGCTCTGTGGGTATTAAGTACACAGGACCCTGGTAACTTCCTCCAGTGGCTCATGCTTCTAGGACAAGTGGAAATCACCTCAGGGAGTAATCTGGGCGCTAACACGTGGTGCTCTAAGGGTACAGGACACTTATTAATGAGACGTAGAAGAAAAATGGGGAAAGGCCAGGTGTAGCTAGCTTAGAACCCTGGACTGGGAGTCAGGAAAAGCTGGATTCTGACCCCAGGGTTTTTTCCTTACTGTGGTGTAATATACAGAACATAATATTTACTGTCTTAACCATTTTTAAGTGTACAGTTCAGTGGGATTAAGTCTATTCACATGGTTGTACAACCATCACCACCCTCCACCTACAGAACTTCTTTCATCTTCCCAAGCTGAAATTCTACGTCCCTTAAACCCTAGCTCTCCACCCACCCACGCCGCCAGCCCTCGGCACCACCATTCTGCTTCTGTCTCTATGAATGACTATTCTAGGAACCTCCTGTTAGTGGAATCATACATTTGTCCCTTTGTATTTGGCTTATTTCATTAAGCATAATTCATTCAAGGTTCATCCAGGTTATAACGTGCATCAGAATTTCCTTCCTTTGTAAGGCTGACTAACACATTTTGTTTATCCATTCATCTATTGATGGACACTTAGGTTGCTTCCACCTTTTAGATGTTGTGAATAGTGCTATGAACATCGATGTACAAATGTGTTCGAGCCCCTGCTTTCAATTCTTTGGGATATACAACCAGAAATGGAATTGCTAGGTCATATGGTACTTCTATGTTTAATTTTCTGAGGAACTGCCTGCTATATTACTTTCCGCAGTGCCTGCATCATTTTATATTCCCATGCGAGTTGCGCAAGGGTTCTAATTTATTTGTTTGTTTTAAGTAATGTGCTGAATGGTCTTTGGTGAGTCACAATTTCTCTGGACCTCAGTTTCCTCATCTATTAAATGAAGGAATTTTAATGGATAATCTCTTAGGTTTCTAGTAGCAATTAAAAAAAAACTGTAATGGTCTAATTGAATCAAGTTGCAATTACAGCCAGAAAGCAGTTTAAATCGTTTCCTAATACAATAAATAGAGTCATAATTTTTCAGAGAAAAGGGCAAAGGATCTAAAAATACACCCAGGGCTTCCCTGGTGGCACAGCGGTTAAGAGTCCGCTTGCCAATGCAGGGGACAGGGGTTCGAGCCCTGGTCTAGGAAGATCCCACATGCCACGGAACAACTAAGCTCATGTGCCACAACTACTGAGCCTGCGCTCTAGAGCCGGTGAGCCTCAACCACCGAAGCCCGCATGCCTAGAGCCCGTGCTCCGCAACAAGAGAAGCCACCGCAATGAGAAGCCCGTGCACCGCAACTAAGACTAGTCCCCGCTCGCCGCAACTAGAGAAAGCCCACGCGCAGCAACGAAGACTCAACGCAGCCAAAAAATAAATTAATTAATTAAAAAATAATAAAAATGCACCCAGCTCTCACTGATGACAGTGGTGGCTGCTTCCTGAGCACCTACTCTGTGCTCAGCACTGTTCCAACTGTCCTCCACGCATTATCTCAGAGCCTGAGGGTACAGATGTGGAAACCGAGGAGCGGCAAAACTGTGCCATCTTCCCGAGGTCCCACAGCCAGCAGGTGAAAGAGTCAATATCTGCCCTCGGACAGCGCTGCTCTGGAGGCAGGTTCCTCCCCACCACGCCCTGACCCTTCGCTCCTGGGTGCTTCGCCCCAAGTCTTCAGTGCTCTTCACTGTTTTCTGTCTTGTCTTTGATCACACTTCTGTTTAGCTGTCTCAGTCCTCTGCCAAGAACAGCTGAATTTCCTCAGCTACAGCATTGAAGCTTCTTATTTTTAGGTCTGGAGGCTGAAATGTACAAAACTGTCTCAGAAATCCTCTCGGTGACTGTTTTTCAGTAATTTTCTCTGACACCTTTTCCAGTGTTTTCCAGAAAATCACTTTTAAGGTACACTCCTTGAAGGAGGAAGAAACAGAATGCTTACTGTGTTCCTGCGTGGTTTACATATGCATTCACTGCATCTGGGCAGTAACCCTATGACATGGATTTTATTACCTCAATTTTGTAAGATTTTATGAGCAAGGACACGGAGATTCAGAGAGGTGTGTTAGCTCATCAAGGTCACTCAGCCAGAATGTAACAGAGCTGGGAGATAAGACCGCCACGGGGTGAAACCCAAGCTCCTTCCTAGGGGGGAGACTCCCGGCAGAACACAGAGAGCCACTTAGGAAAATCAGTGCTCGGCCAGTGACACACCATGACCCGCTACCACGACCCGCTGAGCTGCTAGCATTAGAAAGGGGCCAAAATAAAGGGAAGTGAAGAGGTTCACAGCTTCGCAGAAGGAAGTAGAGGGAACAACTCAGTCCACACTGAAGAGCAGGTTCTCTTTAGGCACCAGAGGCTCTGTTTTCTCCCAGAACAAAGATTGTGGAGGGAGGATATTCCTGGATAACATATATTCTAGTTACCAAAAATATTTCTATATACATCAAAGATATAGTTTAAAGTAATTGGGGGAGGGATAAATTAGGAGCTTGGGATTAACATACACACACTACTACATATAAAATAGATAAACAACAAGAACCTACTGGATGGCACAGGGAACTCTACTCAGTACCCTGTAATAACCTATATGGGAAAAGAATCTGAAAAAGAATGAATACATGTATATATATATAACTGAATTACTCTGCTGTACACCTGAAACTAATACAACATTTTAAATCAACTATACTCGAATAAAAGTAGAAAAAAAAAGTAATTGGATTTATCTGGTTAAGAAGAAACCATCTTAATAGTTCCATATGATCTTAACATTGCTTAGTGCCTGTTCTAGGTTTTACAGGGATTGAGTTAAAAGGGGTGAAATCTAGGTCCCAGATTTAGTCAGGAAGAATTCTCTTAAGAGGATTCTAAATGCCAGAAAGAGGTTGAGGACTCCTAAAAACTGGAAATAAAAAAATTGAGAGAAGCAGATGTGGGTTAATGTTCAACTCAAACGACGATGTGGTCTCTAAAGACCACCGTAGAGGATTCTCAGGGACAATCATCCCATCAGCCCCAGGACACAGTGATCTGTACACAAAGTGTCCTTAAAATGACACTAATTATATGACTGGAGATTTCTTTTTCTTTAAGATTTTTTATTTTTTGATGTGGACCATTTTTAAACCATTCAATAAGACTTTACTGAATTTGTTACAATGTTGTTTCTGTTTTATGCTTTGGGTTTTTGGCCATGAGGCATGTGGGATCTTAGCTCCCTGAGGAGGGATCAAACACATACCCCCTGCATTGGAAGGTGAAGTCTTAACCACTGGACCACCAGGGAAGTCCCTGTGACTGGCAATTTCTAAAGAGAGACAAGTCTTTCACCAGCATGGCTAATTAGTTTTTTTGTCTCAAATCACTGGAAAGGATATGATTTGAGCAAAGTAATTCTTATCCCACAGATACTATCCAGGAGAGAATGGATTGTTCTGAGTTTTCCCTATTTGAAGAGTATTCATCTTTATTCCTCCTATGCATTTAGTGGGAAATAATACCTGATTTTCTAATACAGAACTGACCCAAATGATATGTTATTCTCTCATTACATGTTACTTTCTTATTTTCAACATAAAGCATCAGATCCACTTTCTTCCACACTTGAAAATAAGGCTTCCAGCACAATGCCTTAAATGCACGAATGAAAGACTTTTTCAGTGTGATATTCTACACTGCACCTGAATCCTGGGCCTGGCACCTGACTTGCACAAGGATAACATGGAAGCAAATGAGATCTTGCACAACTTTGGAAAACCTCTCTTCTCCTCTCCCAGCACTACGGGAAAGGCCCCTTCCTCCTTCGATGTTGCCGACAGAAACACAATCCGTATCAAAACAACCGGGAGTGCTGTTCACATGACCCAACGGCCTTAGGTGTCCCGACTGGATGAAGCGGGAGCATCACTTCACCTACACTGAAGCCACAAGTGCTAGAAGTACTTGATATATGGCAAACAATGCTATCAACTGCTCATGCATCGGCTCCAAAATAACTATGGCGTAAGAGAAAAAAAACAGCCTGAGAAAACTCTGCTTCTTTGATTCTACAGATTAAAACACAGACTTCAGTTAGAGCTGGTAGCTTCCTGGCGGGTGGTATTCAAAAGCAAACAAACCAACCCGAAGCCCAAGAAGCACACTCGTCAAGCTGGTTTGCAGTAGTTCAAAAGCTGGCCGAGCGCACCCGACTTACAGATTTCAGGATCCCTGTGGCATCTTCATGCAGCCACGTCGGGTAGACCACTTCATCGTTCAGTATGGCTTCAAAGAGGTCATCTTCGTTCTCTGCTTCGAAGGGCGCGTGGCCACACAGCATCTCGTAGAGCAGCACGCCCATTGCCCACCAATCCACTGCGGGCCCGTAGAGCATCTCCTGGAGGATCTGTGCATAGGGGTAATGGGAGAAGAATTTTGTGCATCTGATGAACAAATGCATCATTAATGACTAAGGAAAATGATGGATTAGGAGATGAAGTAAAACCAGGGAGTTTCCTGCGTTGGCATACGTGTTTCATTCCGTCTCTAGAGGGTGGTCTGTTCTCCCTGGGGTCAATTCAGAGGCCTTGTCATCCAGGTGATCAAACATCTATGGCCTGCTTAGGCCAAAGTCATAGTATATGCAGATCCAAACCAGAAAGGGTTTTGGAACTCTATCTGTGGGCTCACTCACTCCTATGGGAAAGGTTCAAGAGCTTGTCTTTATTTCTGCTAAATGGGGCTGGGATCAAAGCAACTGAGTAGAGGCAAAGAAAAAAATTAAATAGCTGTGCCTGGAACGTACTTTGTCCTCATTCAGGGCTAAACCCTAAAGCAACTGCAAAGTTTACAAAACTTTTTGACTCACATTTGTATCGGGAGGAACCAAGGACATTTTCAGCCATCATTCACCCAATGAGCCACAAAGGAGTCTGGAGGCGTCAACTTTCAATGCCGCCCACCAGGCTGCAGCACATCAATGCAGCCTGTGTGGCTTTTCTGACGGGGCTGCTAGAGAGCCTGGATTTCCAAAGCTGCTCAAGGAGCAAGCACACTCACCTCTGGAGCAATGTAGTCGGGTGTGCCGCAGAAGGTGGCCGTGGTGACCCCGTTACAGATCCCCTCCTTGCACATTCCAAAGTCTGCCAGTTTACAGTGACCCTCGTGGTCCAAAAGTACGTTGTCCAGTTTCAGATCTCTGCAAGAAACAAAAAGCAGCATGTGGTGGGGCAGCCAGGCCCCACGCCATCCACCTGGCTGAGCTGGGTCACGGGATGGGAGATCACGCAGCTGGGAGAGCTTTCTGCACAGACCCTTCAAAGGGAACACACTTCCTTGTGTTATCTGGAGAACAAATTTGGATCTGCTCTTGACATTTGCCTCGTGGTCCCTAGACGATGGTTCCATCTGAATGGGCTAACCACATATCAAAACACAGGCTGCCCATTAGAAACTGAGAACGTGACTTCCAGGCTTCCCACTTACCTTAAGCCCATAAGACATCCACCCACCCGCCCCCTGTTCTCTGGCATCTATCTCTGTCCACTGGACTTCACTCGGTGAACATTCCGGAGCAAGTGGCCACTGTGTGGCACGGACTGTGATAGGCATGCAGAGTACAGACGATCCTTCTTCCTAAGGAACTCACAGTATAATGGGGAGACAAATATTTGCTAGACTGTAAGCTCCATGGAGGAGGGACCAGGTGGGTTTTGTTCACCATTGCGCCTAGCATAGTGCACTCAATAAATATTTGTTCAAAATGTATACATATAGATGTGTGTGTATAGAGATACACACACATGCATACACACACACACACACACACACACACACGGGGGAGGGAGGAGAGGAGAATGAGAAGGGGGTTGGGGAGGGAGACAGAACCAACTGTTGTATAATACAAGCGGCACAAAGGAAGTATGAACCGAGCGCTGTGAGAGAAACACAAGAAGGAACAATTCATTCCTTCTAGTGGGAGGGGAGAGGGACATTTCCACAGTAGAAACAGAAATTGAGCTGGGTCTTAAAACATGAGTCAGCATCTTCCAGACAGGGAAGGGGTGTGAGAAGGTCGCTGTGGGCAGGTGGTCAAGGCTATTACATGGAGCAGACGCAGAGGTGTGAGGTGCAGGTGGGCTCAGGAACCCCACGTGGTGTAGGAAGGATGGAGCGGGGGCTCGCATGGGAACACGGGGGCCATCAAAATGCCAGGGCTAGAAGGCAAAGTTAGGTCCAAACTGTGAAGTATCCTGAATGCCACACTAAGGAATTCTGATATTTAGATATTAGGCGAAAGTGACCCACTGAAGCTCTCTAATTAAGATTTCCAGCTGATGAGAAGAGATCAGCTGGAGGCAGCTGAAGCAGTCCAGGGAAGAGATGACCTGAACGAGGACAGTGACAGGTGGAATGAAAACTAGGGGGTCAGTCAGCAGTGCTTTGGTGAAAACACAGTTAGTATTAAGGCTCGATGACCATTTAGAGGGAGATGAGAAGCAGCAGCAAAATTGATGACCCCTGGGTTTCTGTCTTAGATTCAGTGGGTCAGTGGGGACGTGAATAACCAGGGAAAAGCAAAACAGGGTAAGAAGAGGGTTTGTTTAGGTGTACCCCAGATACAGATATTATGGTGAGCACACGACAAAAGGGCACTTACCGTCCCTCGCCCAACCCCTAGGAGCAGCATCCACTTAAGGGCAGTGCGTTCCCAGCAGCAGAACTGTCTGGTAAAAGGCCTCAGTGGAGGCAGGAACATGGGTTGGATGCTAATAAAACTGTCTGCAAGTGAAAGGCAGTGCCCCCCGAACACCCCCTCCCCAACACAGGCTTCTGGCGCCACCTCTGCCATCGCCATGCATATCCGGGCATCATTAAAGGCGGAGGTCTGGCACCATGGCAAACTGGGAGAGAGTCCTACACACCGACGCCATTGCCAGCCTCTAAGCTCAGCCTCGGGAGAGGTCCAGAGAAGCAGCTTTGCCTGTGGGGCGACACCTTTATGCTTTTGGTCTTTGAAGGAATGACGTGCTCAGAGGCAGCCACACGGACTTATCAGTAAGGAAAGGCTGCCCAGCCAGAAGGCGATGCTAGGTGCCTACCCTTCCCTGGAGGTTTGCAGTCGCCTGCCAGGTGGGAGGCTGCCATGGCCGCGGCCTCCTGGGGCTGTGCTGTTAGGAGTGCTGGCGGCCCCTCACTGGGCATCTTCACGTCCCCAGTGGGCTGTGTCGAGGCACTCATAGCTCTGTTCTCCCATCCCTGCTCTGACAATAAAGGTCTGTTGGGCTGCTTGGCCCAATGGGAAAGGCTGGTCTCTGTCCAGCCCAGAATCACGCTGTGGCTCAGAGGAAGCAGGTGATGACAGAACTGGCGAGACTGGTTTCCACACTGGGCCCTGTGAGTTGATCCAGCTGGACCATGCAGGTCTTACAGACAGTGGTCACTGGAAGACACCCAGGAATGAAAACCAAGTCCTGTTTTCCAGGAATCCCCGATAAGCGAGGTGAGAGCAGCAGAGCTTTCTCAGACCAGCCTCCTCTCTGTGCTTGCGCTCCAGGCGTCTCCCGGGTGTCAGGCAAAGATGTGCTGGGGACTTGTGCACCGCAGGAAAGCGAGGCTCCTCTGCCTCTAACCCAAACCCGGCCTCCGTCCTCCAATCAGGCTCCCGCCCCTTTCCCTGAGCAGAATCCCACTTCCCTCACAAGCAATGCTTTCAGTGGGCTGTGGTCTGTGGAAACCATACCCTCCTCCACTGACCCCTAGACACACACACCCAGCGTGAGCAAGATTTGTTTAGCCAGCGTGAAGGCGGAATCCCAAAAGCACAGGTTGGGGGTGAGGATGACACTGGTCACGGCCACTGCCAAGAGCACGGTCTCACGCAGTTGTTCTTCCAGAAGTGGTTTCAGACCCGAGGCCCTATTAGCGCCCGGTTGTCTGGCTCCTCTGGGGACTGATGCAAACATTATAATCTCTAACCTCGGCCAGCCACCTCTAGTCTGTGGCTTCAGGAGAGACCAAGGCCGTGGGGGACCCGAGCCTGGGGACTGGCTTTATCAGTACCATGTTCCAGCCCAGCGGTCCAGGCTCATGTGGTCCTGCTCCCAGAGCGCTCTGACTCTCTCACATTGCCAAACAGGGTGACTGCATTTCTGAACTCTCCTGAAGGGCTGATAAGGGCTGATATAATGCCTGATAAGGGCTTGGAAAGGATCTCCTTGGGTAGCAGAAACAAGTGCTAACAGAAACCCACAACGGTCTAAAGAGCTGGCCTGAGATGCTCAGGAGAGCTTGTCACTAACCACCCAGGTAAAGGGGTTTGGTTGTTTACTGCTCAGCAGCTGTCACAGGTAGCAGGAATTGTGCGGGGAGAGAAAAGTGCTTTGTCATCAGTTTTCTAAGCTGCCCGTCACAATGCCCTCTGCACACAGCAGTCGTGGAACACAGCCCCGACACTCAGGACACAGAACCAAGCAGTGCTGGGGATGAGCCTCAGCCTGGTCATAGGATGCCCCAGGACACAGAGGCAGGTTATATACCTCAGTCCTGAGTTTGCAGTCTCATTTTAGGCATTCTCAGTACCGGACCAGCCCTGAGGGAAATGCCATTGCTCGTTTCACACCAGATGCTACCTAATAGGACAAAACTCTCAAATTGGGATCCTAAGGGGGTTTGATTAAGAGCATAACATAATCCCAGGCTATCAGTTCTGCCCTCAGCCCAGATATCTCCAGCCTCCACTGTGGGGTCTGTTCTAATGTCCCCAGCTAGTCAACTCTGCCCCTGGAGCACGCAGTTCGGAGCCCTACAACAGCACACCTTTCACTGCACTCCAGAAGACTCTGTCTATGCACCTGTCTCCCCCCGTGGCTGGGGCTGAGCCTTATTCCTCCTTAGTCTCAGCTCGGGGCTGGCAGAAGATGCTGACCAAAGACATAAGCAGAAGAATGTCAGATGGATAACAGTGAATCGTGCTGGTCAGTTCAGAGCCTGTTTTATTTTTAGGGGAAGGAAGGAAGTTCCATAAACTTCACTGGGACTTTTGTTCCAAAGTAATTAAACCCATAAAAATCCATGCGCTTTACCCCTTAGAGAGAGATTCCAGGGGAAAAGAAGAGCCCTGAAATATAAGTTCAAATTCTTTGCTTTAGTGAAGCTGGAGGAAAGAAACTGCTTTAGGAGGGGCAATTATAAAGCAGAGAGGACCCAAGCATAATCCTTTCCCCTGGTTTACACGCAGACGGAAGAGGGTTTTCAAACAGATGCAAAGGTTACAGAACCATTTATGGCCACGGTCAGCTTCCGCTCTAAGGGTAAATAGATATCTTCACTTCAACAACAACAACAAAAAAAGCAAAAAAGTCACCCTCTGACTCCCGAATTGAATATGAAATATGCAGAGGTCCGTTTTTGGCTTTGGAGCTCCTCAGCCTCCTCTGCCCACATGTAACTCGGCAGCCAAAGTTAACAAGGCTACACAATGAAGACTACAAGTTCATACAGGGCAGAGGCTCAGATCCTAAACTGCTGAATACACAGTTACGGGCTCATCACGCATTAGCTTATTGAGCGCTTGTATTTAATAGCTATACCTTTGTTATGCAAGCACAGAAGGGTAGAAAGAGTTATTTTATCCTCCCTGATGGTCTGAAAGGTACATTGTTCTTGCTGGGTAATCAGGGTTACTTAAAATGCCCACAGTGGTTTCAGAGAGGATTCTCAAGTGGTTGAAGACAAAGGAAATTCAGAAATTGTATTTATTTTGTTTCCACCATGAGCTATTCTGAGAGTCATAAAACATAATGACAAGAGACTTACTGCTTAGATCACTAGAATCAGTTACTCTTCCAAAAGAAATAAAGGACAGTGAGTTGAGAGCTGGCTCCCTGAACAAGAATGCATCTAAGAGGCTATTCAGTAGCTATTTTTAATGTATTTACAAAAATTTTTATCTTGGAAAACTTCAAACTTATACAAAAGTATAGTGAATAACACAACGACTCCCGCAGTGATCTCACAGCAAAAGCCGCTATCGATGCCCAATCCTGTTTCAGCTGTGCATTTTCTCCCTTGTTGACCCACCTGTTCCAGATCTGGAAGCAAATCCAAAACATGAAATCATCTCATTTATCCATACTTTAATATCTAAATCTAAATGACAACAACTTTTTAATGAAGTACAACTTTGCTATTAGTTTTCCTAAAATATACAGTCAATATACTATTGTAAGTAAATTGCTTTTTGTCTGTTTGCTCATTTGGGGGTATGTGTGTGTCCAGAGAACCTGAAAAAACCTTCTGGGGATGATGATGATAATAATAATAACAACAATCAGTGTCATTAGCAGCTAACATACACTGAATGTTCACTAAATGCTAAGTGCTTTATCCATATTCTTATTTTACCTTCAAAACAACCCTATGAAGTAGGCTCTACACCAACATCATTTAGTGAGCCAGGGATAAAGTCAGGATTTGAACTCAGTTCTGCTCACCTCCCTCCGAGGCCTGGGCTCCAAACCCACTACAACAGGCACACTCTCTTCCATGCAGTACTATTGTGTCACTGGCTAATCCTCCTAGTAGACTGCTTCCTGAGAGGACTACATCAATTGAGAAACAAGAACCATCTGAAAATCAACAAATATCCTGACCCTGAATTATGCCCAAAGGCCATTTTTGTGCACATTATTAAATGCATGATCAAAATTCTGGAAAAATAATTTTTTTGCTTTGGTTCTTAGCTTGTGCATGGAGGAGCTGACTGGATTTCACACAATCCTTGAAGGTACAGGAGTAAGGGAATGCATAGCAAATCCCTCTCTAGTTGTCAAATATTGAGAAGGTAACTTGCTGCCCTCTTCTAAGGAAGAGAGGCTGGCATGTGGGCAAGAGTTAAGAGGTGGCATTTGCCAAGAGAGTGAATTTGGATTATGATCTTAGTTTCAAAACAAAACCATTTAGGGCTGGCTTGGGTTTTGAATATGTGGGTTTATATAAACTTGACATTTTTTCAAAGCAAGACAGACTGTATTAAATTGGTAAAAGAATTTTGAAAAGTCACTGAAATAACAAAAGCCTAAAATTTGGTTTTATCACAAGTTAGATATAGTAATGCCATTCATGTCACCTCAGAGAAGACATTCAGACATTCATCCACCCAACAAACCTTTGGGTGCCATCTGTGAGCCAGGCAATATGCAAGGGACTCAGAATATTGAAGGGGGCAGGAAATGGCAGGAGCCTGATATACCAGGGTCCAGGGAAGATTTCAGTCTTCAGCCCACGAGTTAAAAGAAACCACTGAAAGGTCTTACACAGGAGAAGGATAGCATTAATCTGATTTCACAACAAGCCTCCAGCCACAGGAAGGATAATAGGTCAGAGGGGATGAGAACAAACATGAAGAGACCAGCTGGGAAGCTAATGGAGTAGTCAGAAAAGAACTGACGTTGGCCTGGATCAGGGTGGGGCAGTAAGGTAAAGAGAACTCGATCGATGGAGAACTACTAGGGGAAAAAAAGCAATGGGATTTAGTAATGCAAGGATGTAGAAGGTAAAAGGAAAGAAGGTGTGAGCATGTTCTGGCTCAAAGAATTTATTTTGGACATACTGAGGTATTTTTTAGACATCTGAGTGGAGATGTTTAATGGGCAGCTGAATATACATGGCTAGAACTCACATGAAAGGCCAGGCAAAGGATAGAAATTTGCAAGTCATTAGCTGGGTGTGGATGAGTTCACCTGGGGAGGGAGAATGGAATAAAAAGGAGAGGGCTTGGTACTAAGCTTTGGGAAGTGTATCCTGAGGATAACATCCCTGGTCTTTTTCACACTGAGACCACAAACACTAGAGAGAAATGATAGTCAGAGTGGGTAGCATAGCTGAGTGCCGGGAAGCAGGGATCCAACTCTTTTGCTTCCAGTGGATCATATGTGGTCCTGTTAAGATTTAAAAGGATTAGAAAACATTACCCTTTTACATTCAAAACCATCTTATGGATTCTTTCTAGGTTAAACTGTCAACCTCTGCTACATGAAGTGATGATGTGGAGAGTGTAAACGTAAGTCTTATTTTACAAAGATGTTTGTTGCTGTATTGTGCATAACAGCAAATTTTGGAAGCAAGCTAATTTATTTATTAATAGGGGAACAGCTAAATCAATTATGGTATATCTATGACAGAATTTTATGAAAGCTATTAAAATCGTATGAAGGGCAAAAAATGCAGGGAAATATTTATGACAGAATTTTTGTCTTTTGAAAGTTATTTCTTTGGGGATTATACAAGTACTATTTTCATTACCTAAAATTTGGTCATTCCTGAAAAAATTATGGCGAAAATGACAGGTTCCTAGTCGTCCAATCTTTTCTTCTTAATGCTACACTACCATAAATAAGGAATTAACCTGCTTTTCTCACTTAATGAACTTTTGGACACATTTCTATATCCTGTAGATCTGCCTCATTCTTTGTAATGGTTACAAAAAATTCCATTATAAAGATGTTTCATAATTTAACTAGTCCCCTCTCTATGAACATTTAGATTGTTTCTAATTGTTTGCATCTTCAAACAATGGAGTAATGAACATTATTTGCACTCTTGTAGGAGGGTTAAATTTTTAGAAGTGGAAATGCTGTGTCAAAGGGTATGAATATTTAAAATTTAAATAGATGTTGAGCAACGGCCCTCCAAAAAGCTGGTACCAATTTATACTCCCACCAATAGTGTACGAGAGCATCCGTTTAGCTTCCTTATTCAGGTTAGATGTAATCATCCTTGTATCCTCGCCAATTTGCTAGAGGAAAATGATCTCATTGCTTTAACTTCATTTCCTGATAATTGAGATTAATCTTTAAAATATATATATGGTTAATGGCCATCTGTATTTCTTCTGTCTGTTGCCTATTCACAAGTTTTACCTATTTTAAAATTTGAGTTATTTTTTAGATTCTTTTTTAGAGGCTCCTTATACATTATGGATAGAAGTAATTTGTTATACGGGTTGCAAATATTATTGTTCAGCTTGTTTTTGTTTTGTTTATGGTAACTTTCATATTTTTATAGAGTCAAATCTATCAATCTTTTTATAGCTGCTGGGTTTCACAACTTATTTACAGACTGATACGATTCTAAATAAAAAAGCAGAACACGAAATTGTATTTTCAATATTCTCTTATGTTACAGTTGTTGGAGTGGGGGACAGAGGGAAGAAAGAAAGACAGGAGGGAAAAGGGAGAGGTGGGAAAAGCTAAAAGAAAACGATTACAAGTTTATTTCTAGGTTATATGTTTATGAATGATTTTTCCTTTTTTGTATTTTCTAAATTTTATAGGAATTACGTATTACTTTGATAGCCAGCAAAAAGTCATAAAATATGTATTTACATCTTTTGGCTTTAATCCTTTTCTTTGGTCTCTCTACTGTTTAAGGTTGTAATTCCCAAGGAAGATGTGGAGGGAAAGTGATCTACTGGTAGGAATGGAAAGGATTTATTCTGGAACCCAGGCTGTACGGGAACGTTGAAAAAAATCACCTTACTCGCTTAGGGAATGTGAACATTTGTGGACTCAGAATTCTGACCTGTTGTCATAAGCTCATTTTTTGAGCCACTGAAATTACCAATGCTTGTGGATAGCACTGGTATTTTCAATAGCCCTACGACACGTCCCTGTAGTCTTAACCAACTTAAGTACGAAAATGAGGCCCTGCTAAAAGAAGCAACGTTCCCAATTATTAAATGAGGTCCCCGTGCCATTTGTCCTCAAGAAGTGACAATCTATCTGGTGTTTGTGAGGCTGATCTATTGCAACATCAGCTTAAGAACAAATACACGAAGCATGAACATTCATCATTATGAAGGTAAATGCGAAGTAACTTAACTTTCCGGTAAATGAAAGTCGGTAAAACAATTTCCAACCCAGGAAGTGTTAGAGGCTCCTTTGTGGCTCTTTTCCCCCTACCTTTTCATATTTCTTCCCAACAGCTATTTGAGATGGGAAATGATCATAAAAATGACTCCGTGGCGAGTCTGGCTATTATACTCCCTTTAAAACGGGGCCAGGGACTCACGAACTAACCCCCCACAGGTCAGGTGCTGGGCTCTAACCAGTGCTGGTGTTTGGTGCACTTGATATGCAGGCCGCCTGTTTCCACCTTCACTCCTGTGTACACACAGGACCAACTTAACTTGAGCAAAGGGACTGAGAGATTGCCCCTTGCCTTGTCTTATGGTAGGAAAAATAAGTGCAAAGAAAACATTCGTTGACTCTCTGGACAAATGCAAGAGGCAATGAGTTTGGTTAATGTCCACACTGCAGGTCACACACCTCCTTAGGACCATCCAATGAATGAGCCATCAAACCGGCAGTTGAGCCTTCGATATATATCTTTTCCTTCCATACCCCCCCACTGCCAGGAGGGTTGAAATTCCCTGGCTGAAGCGGCACAAATTTATTTAGCACTCCTTACAGTACTCTTATTTTATAGTTGCCAAGAAAACCTCTCTCAGCAACACTTCTTGCCAAAACGCTTCCTACGTGATACCTGACAGCATTCGCTGAGAGAGCCGGAGGCAGGGTGGAGGGCTTCAGACAAAGACACCAGGGAGATGACAGCCCCTTGGTGGTCAGGGAACTCCTGGCCATTGGGCCTAGCTCCGACCACACAGAAAAGATGCCGGGCCCAACGGCATACCTGGACTTGATGGTCCAGGGGGCACAAAGTGATCAACACGCTGAATCCTGCTTTAACTCCGCAGGCCCCCAACTGCAGAGAGCCAAGTGCAGCTGCTCCATGGAAAACTACCTGCCAGGGCAGCGTGGCTTCCCAACCACAGAAATCCAACAAGGAAATGGAGGTTCTCAGCTAGCAAGACCGCAAATAGCATCAGTGAGTCACAGGGATACTGAGAGCCTGCAAGCTGGGGTCATGGTAGGCGGGGAGGAGACCCTCCCTGGCTGGCCGTCTGCAGGGCACGTGCATGAAGATGAAGGATGGAAAGATTTCCAATAAGGAGGAATCAGAGTGTGGCTCCCTCCTAAGCAGAAAGATTTTAATGACAATCAGGGCAGCTGTGGAGGAGGGGGGGCGATGGGCAGGGGCAGACGGATCCTACCAGGTTTATGTCGGACACACGGTGCCAATACCAACAAACGGGTTCACAGAGTGAAACTCTGTTAATGTTACCGGGCACACAGCACTAGGGAAATGCTAGCCGTGGTTTCTGGAGACGATGGAGACAGTGTAAGGGACAATGAGACATCTTAACTTGTCTAGCTGCGGCTGGTTCCCTCTAAGGAAACCCAAGGCTCTTCTGACTAATGAGACTAGATCCTGTCACTGGGGCTGGTTCCCTGAAGCCAGTCCACTGCGAAGAAACAGTAATGTCCCTCCTCTGCCAGGGTTACAGCTTGGGGCAAACAAGCAGCAGAAGCTGGTGCAGCCATTTGCTGAAGGAACATGCAGCCTTGCAGACCACGTGAAGAGGGACGTGGGTACTGCTGGGAGGGGGTGAGGAGGAATGTTTTATGACAGGAAGGAGCAGAGTTTATAGCCCCAACCCCCCCAAAAGCAGGCTGCTTTTGGCAAATGGCTAAACACAAATCTTTGCCAGCATTAGTAATACCTTATGCAATAGCAATTTCAGAGGGGAGGGGCTGGAAGAGCAGGGGAGGGGTGGGGAGGGAGGGAGCCCTCGGACGACCTGAACAGGAACTTTTGGCCACAATCAACAGGTCTCATCTGGTTACCTGCTCTCCCTATCCGAGCAGAAACCTGAGCTATCTAAACGGGAAGTCTGAAAAAACCCAAGGACATCTATTCAGAACCACTCCCAGGCCCTCAGAATTGAACGGGAAGCTCACATCTTAGTCCTGGATTACAGTCAGTACTGCTTTGTTTTCTAATTACGTTTTGCATAAAAAGTCTTGCTTTTCCCAATCAGATTACAAACTCCAAGGGTAGGCCTGGAATATTCCACAGCTCATTCCCAGACTACTGATCACAGGCTGGACTCAGGACAGCAACACACATCTGAGTTCCTTTCCAAGAAGGAACTTTACTGATTTCCTCCTAATGCTGCGCATGTCAGAGAAAATGTGCAAAGCATCACATTTTCCCCTAAGATATCTCCCTTTGGGAGAAGTCATTGCTACTTCCTGAACACCTACCTAGTCTGTTCCCGGTACTTGGTCTTGTAACCAAAGAGCCCAGGTTTTTCAAAACAGACATTTAAGTTGTTCGCTTTGAAATATGTGAGTACTTGTCTGTGGAGACACTGTCCAAAGACTTGTCAATTTTATGTAGTAGTATTCTTCTTAATAAAGGTAATCTGTTAAATGCGTAAGAGTCATCATAACTTCCTAAGATCTTAAAAGTCAACAGAATTCACAAATCAGGGGGAAAAGTATTTTTAGCTTATGCATCTTATTTTTACTTTAGAAAGTATCACCAAACTTGTAAGCAGAAGTAGAAGATGAACATACTTTTTGAGAGGAGACTAACATTCTTCTTGCCTAAATGCTGGACTAATCTTGATCCAGTAAATAAAGGCTATTTCAGTTTGGTCACTTTCCCCAGCTCCTCAGTTTCTCTGTTAAAACACTGTTAAGGTCACAAGGTGATCGACCTTAGTCTAAACAGTTACTAACCCCGGATTTCATTCCATAAATAATCCATGCCACAACATTATACATATTCCCATATGTATATTACAGAGGCAATTAAAGACCTTTTGCAAATATAAGGTTTCATGCAGCAATAATAGTGGGGCATATTTTACATTTCCTAGGGAACCATAGTCCATGCTGATGATCTGGTAACAAATCCAGAGTGATCAATTCTGAGGACAGAGCAAATCTGGACTTGTGGCCAAGAATGACGGATGGGCAAATACTCGATTATGCCCTTATGGAGCAATACAGCCCCCATTTGCCTCTTTCAATCTGCTTCCTTCCGCCTCCCCCGGGCAACCTTAAGGAGGTTATTCGACTGACTTTTGTCTGCCTGTTCCTAGGAAGTGGTGTAGTGTGAGGTTAAGGGACTCTGGAGCCAGGCATCCTGGGTTTGAGTCTTGGCTCAATTCTTTACTAGCTGTGTGATCTTGGGCCATTTACTTAATCACTCTGCATATATTTCCTTATCATGAAACACAGATAACGAGAGTTCCTGCCTCATGGGGAATTATGAGTGTTTCAAATATGAATTGCTTAAAACAGTGCCCACAATGCACTGAAGTGCTATAGAAGCATTAGTTATTATTTCCTCGTCAACAACAACAAAGAAACACATAACAGATAACAGCATGGCCGGTTACTTAAGATTTTTATGAGAATCAAAACCAACAGAGAAGATACACGGACTTTATAAATTCTAAGTAACTACGGTAAACTTTTGAGTTTGAGGCAGGGACGTCTATTAGGTTATTAAGTGACACATCTGGCTTATAAACGGCTCTGTGGGGAAGAGAGCAAGAAGCCAAAGCAGCGTGCCACGCAGTGCTCCAGCCTGACGCCAACAACGAGCAAAATGTCTCAAGAACTGGTGCAACCGCGTCATCCAACACCTTCGTCTCCTTTGCACGTCTTCGCTGAGACCACTTTCTGAAGCACTAAGATGTAGGAACAAAGATCTCTGTTCAGCATCAGCAGCCCTGCCCAGCACAACGAGAAAAGGTGGGCTTAAGCTGAACTGCCAGGCAGTTCACTACAGGTGATCCATTCTTTCAATCAGACTAAGCTGGAGGAGGAGAGGGAAGTCACTAAATCCTGTTGCTGGCTATCAATACCATCGCTGTGGCCGGGGACATTTATTTCCATTCTGAAGAACCGACATGGGATCCACATCTCACAATGCAATCAAATAAAACTCCACTGGTACACCCAGTCCTCCTTTTCTACTACCCTCTCCCTGCCTAATTATCTAGGACATAAACCCAGTTATGCAGATGGGTCTCATACATTCAACGATGTGATAAAACCCAGGTCCTGCAAGGCCACTTTTGGGAGATGTTGTTTCTAATTGTTCACTGTTTAAACAATATGGTGATAAATGAAGGTATCTTTTCAGTGTGTCTAAATCGATTAATATTTTTTATCACGTGTTTTCACAGATGAGCAGTCAACTCCGGGTACCATTTAAGAATTTCTATCAAGGCCACTGCACTGGTGTTCACCTTCCTTTACCACAGGAAGCCAACAACAGTCACAGGTATTCAAAGGAAGGGGCAGGCAGAGAGCACAAGTTCCAAAATCCTGCCTCGGGCTGCTATTTTATGATTCTCATTTTCCCAACTAAAATGTGATCTCCAAGGCGGTGCCTCCTCGTTTTCATTTTTCTATCTTTGTATTTTTGAGTTCCCTTTGGTGCCTAACACCATGCTTTGCACCTACTGAGCCCCTAATAAATGGCTGATATTTTTTTTAATAAACCTATCTATCTATTTATTTATTTTTGGCTGCGTTGGGTCTTCATTGCTGCGCAAGGGGTTTCTCTAGTTGCGGCGAGTGGGGGCTACACTTCGTTGCGGTGCCCGGTCTTCTCATTGCAGTGGCTTCTCTTGTTGCGGAGCACGGGCTCTAGGCGCGCGGGCTTCAGTAGTTGTGGCACGTGGGCTCAGTAGTTGTGGCTCACGGGCTTGGTTGCTCTGCGGCATGTGGGATCTTCCCAGACCAGGGATCCAACCCGTGTCCCCTGCATTGGCAGGCGGATTCTTAACCACTGCACCACCAGGGAAGTCCCAATGGCTGACATTCTGAAGAGCACGCTCCCTCTGCCATCTGGTGTTGGTTTGGTCCTGAGACCCCAGAGAAGCTGGATTAAGGGAGGATGTGGGGGACTCTTAGGAAGCTGGTTGATTCTGGTTTGTGCTGGAACCCTGGCACCCATCTGGGACCTCTGGAGCAGACATGAAGCTGCCATTGCCTACTGGGGTCCTGTCTTAGAGGTGACCTAGGACCAGTACAGTACCCCAGGAACCTTTGTGGCTCTGAACACACTTTCAAGTCCACCCCGCTCCAGACATGAATCCTTCCTGTCCCATCTAGAACCAAACCAATTCCATCCAAGAGAGAAAGGTAAACTGGCCCTGCTTGGTGACTGCCTGTTCATGTTGGGCTGATAGGTGAGAGCAACCCGTGTTCCTGTAAAAGGAGGATATTAAAAATTCTGTTGACTTCCTAAACAGGATGTATGTGAATTCAACTGACTACTACAGGACACAGTGAACCTGGGAGTGGATTCTGTCATTAAGACGGTGGCCATGAGCGGAGAGCACAGGCAGTCAGGCCGGCTGGCTGAGTGCTGCTGGGCAGTGGGCAGGCTGGCATCTTGGTGCACCAGAACCTTCTGAGGGACACACATCCTACCCTCTCCTCAGAGGCAGCACAGGGGGTCAGGTGGTCAAGCTGGAATGCAGGTACTATCTGGTGCACTGTCTAGTCAAGGGACAAGGACACTCATTCCAAGCAAGAAAGCAAGGTTTCTTGCCTCAGCTCTGCCACCTCTCTGGGCCTCAGTTTCCTCATCTGTAAAATGATAGGATGGGACTCAGTGACATCCCCTCTCTACTGCTCACATCCAGTCAATCACTAAGAACCGACAATTACGCCTCCTGATTACAGTTAGAATCGGATGCCTTCTCTGCACCACACTGCCATGGTCTCTATTCAGCCCATCTCTTCCCAGGTGGATCACTGCACTTCCTAACTGGTCTCGCTTCCCCTTTTCTCCTCCATTCTCCATGCTCTACCAGTTACTTTTCAGAACTACAGTTTTGATCTTGTCCCTTGAACGTCTGAAACTTTAAGAGGCTCCTGTCTGGTTGTAGCATCCGTAATGCTCCACCACTGGGCCTCTGCCTGCCCTGCCTACACTACTTCCTCCCTACACTGTCCTCGCCTGCTTTACATTCCCAGATGAGCACCGTGCTCTCTGGCGGACAAATGCTCTCTGCGCCTAGAGCAGCGCTACTCGAAGTGTGGTCCGCGGACTGGTACTCACCTGCAAACTGCTACTGGCCCACAAGGACGTAGAAAATGAATGAAGTAGCAATGAGGTAAATAGAAAACTTGAGAATCAGCATGTAGAAACTTTTATAACTCTTCAACAGTAATTTTACGTCTGTTGAATCTAATAAAAATTTGGGCTTCTATTTATGTCTTTTTAAAAGTTCATTTTTCTAGTAATTTACTTTTATTACATTTTATACAAGTATTGGTCCTAAATGGATTGGAAAGGAAGAAAAATCCACTGGTTTACCACTGCAGATAGTTTGAGGAGCTCTGGCTAGCATCTTTCTTCCTTCTTCTCTACTGGGCTTGTCTGACCACTTCAGTCTCACTGAAGCCTCTGTGCCTCAGAAACTTCCTGCGTCCCTTCCTTGGACAAGCATGATGTCTCTCCTCTGTGCTCCAGGGGAATTCGCTGCATACTTCTAATTACAGCATTGATTGCACTGACTGTAATTGTTGTTTTCCCTGCAGGTCTCTCCCATGCTTAATTCAGCTCTCTAACCTCAGAGCAAGGTGCCTGGGCTGAGTGGGCAACTAAGTGCTGATTAAACTGAACAAGCCCTAGTTTTTTACCCTAAACTCTGGTGACATGCCCTTTACCCATACACCCATTGAGTATAAAATTCTTCTGGCCAGTGTATCTCCCTCAAATACCTAGTTGGTGTTCTGTACGTAACGGGTGCTTAGGAAATGAGGAAGAACTAATGGGAGCGCTTTCTGCATCTGGTGGTGACTTCTTCGTGCCACGCAGCCAGTTGTACTCAATACTCTGGCTCTCAATCTAGTCCTAGAGTTAATACAAGAAAGCTGGGCTTGTAGGTTACAACAGCGCATGACTAATGTGTATGCCTGGTGATTAAGCATCCTCACAACAGTGTAGTGTTATAACCAGCCAAGACAAATTACCCCTGTACATTTTGCATAAAATTAAAAGGTTAGTCCGGGAAGAAAAGGAATAATAAGATTCCTGAAGTCCTTCATCATGTGGAAAAGCTCCTCTGATGTTTTTTGTAAAAGGCATCTCATGGAAAACTCCAAAACCAGAAGGGACAGAATATTACAGAAGAATCGACTTAAAATCTCAGAAAGTCCTTAAAGCCAAAACTAAAGAACACAATTCCCATCATACGGGACCACTTTCTTTCTGAAAGTTGATAAATCCAAAATTGTCACTGGGAGCCACTGGTTCCCTGCATTTTCCAGAGAAGGCGTCTGAGAACACATTTCCTGAACCTCAGCCTCTTGGGTTCTACTCCTAGATTTTCCCTTCGAAGCCATGGAAAAATTCTCTCCCCTCCTCTCTGCTTCAGAGACCTTGCTTTTAAAATGGTTATGTAATCGCCCGCGTTTTCAGGATGTAGTGTATGAAATTATCCCAAGACTCCATGAGGGCTTCTGAAGCCAGGGCCCCTAGGTTCACTTACGGTTAAGAACCAAACAAGCAAGCCCCAGAGACAGAACAAGTGATTTTTTTTTTTCCCTGTTGGAGAAGGGAGTCTTCCTCATTCAAATTAAAAATAAAGGATCAGCTGATGAAAGAAAAATCACCAACATTTAAGATCTGAAAAAAGTGATTATTTTGAAACAGAACATTCTGACTGACTGATGTAGGTAATGTACAAGCCATGGAGTTCCACCCACTCTGATGAACCCCAGTTTCACTCTGAGTGTTACGGCCATTCTGAACAATGTGTTATCTGCCTATAGGGCCTGGGTCCCGTTGACACAGAGGTGAACTCGGAATGTTTGGTCTGGGTTACGTGACACATTCCTGGCCAGGAAGGTGGTGCTCTCTCTCCTCCTGTAACTTTCCATCAATGCAAACGAGGTCACAGAGGCCGGGAGGCAGCAGCGACAGGTCTACACGGGACAGACTCATCAGCCGAGGCGGGGTTCCTGCTTTCTCTTCTGCAAAAAGCATTCACACCATCCTGCTGGCACACGTCGGGGAGGCCGCAGATGAGTCGAGACACCCTCCAAGCCATTGCTCTGGGGATGCCTTTTCTTCCTTGCATGGCTCAGGAGGCAAGACGCTTCCTCTGCCCTTCCAGGCCCTCAGAGGTCAGGACTCAGGGCCATCAGAGAGGTTCTGCCTGTTCTGGGCTGGGAGTGGCCCCAGCAGCTCCTGACGTCTGGCTGGAGCCGAATGTGACAGGGGTGAGTGGCCTGAGGGCGTGTCCTTTCCTAGGGACAGCGAACATGGCCCGCCCTCTTGGAGCCACCGGGGGACGCTCTGGAGTGGGCATTCCAGAGACATCTATTCACTCTGCATGTTGCTCACCTGCCCAGTATTGGCTCTCAGGGAGCAGAGCCACAGAATTGATCATTCTAGGTCCTAACCGGATGGAGACTGTTAACTCTCCCATTGGCTGGGGTGGGGAGAAACCCGTGGGATAGGTGAAAAGGGGAAACTCAGGGATACTATTTGCAGGGGCTCCACCTGAATCCTTAAACCGAAGTAAGATGGGAGTTCACTGAGTGGGACTACGTTGTCAGGTAAATTCCAAAGCAGCTAATAAACACAGTCTTCCTCACGTCTCTAACCACTCCTAAGTGTCTCCTTTCTGGGCCCCTCCTCCACCCTCCCTTGAAGGGTAGGCGGTTCCCTGAGGTTCTGTTCTTGGCCCTTGCCTGGGTTTATTTCCAGCACAGCTGCTAGACCATATGGCACCTTTGTGCAAATTAGAGAAACGCACCCTTTTCTCAAGACGCGTTACCACCATTGCCTAGGAAATTCACAGTCATCACACACATTATCACAGACTCTGACGGAGGGGCATTCCCTGGAGTTGCTCAGCACACGGTCTGGCCAGTTGTGCAGTGGAAGCCCATGGATTCAAATATCACCCTGGACAGATGGCTCCCATCTGAAACCTCTACCCTGACACCTCTCTCTGGAGATCCAGAGATGCCTGAGAAGTTAGCCATTAACTGATTTGGGGGCAAAGCTACCAGGGATGTGTCAACCCTTCAAATCCAAAAGGATGAAACTGGACATTACCCACTGCTGTCTTCACTCAGTTAAAAGTTATAAAGCGGAAACTAACACACCATTGCAGAGCAATTATACTCCAATAAAGATGTTAAAAAAAAAAAAAGCTTTAGAGTTCTCTGCGGGAAATCTCGGAGTCATCTTGAATGCCTACTCCTTGGTCTCCATATGCAATTCACCAGGGTCCTCTCAGCTTTCCCCCCACTCCATCTCCCATCCCTCCTCTCTCTCCATCACTGGCACTGGCTTGCTTCAAGCCATGACTAGGTCTTGCTTGACTTACTCCAAGGACTCCTACCTGAACTCCTGGCTTCTGGACTCGCTCCTCTGTACTCTATTTCACACAGCACACTTATTTCCTATTAGTCTCTTTTCTCCAAAGCTTCTGAGGGTTTCAACTGACAGGCCAATAAAACCCAAACCTCCTAGCCCACATCCAAAACCTTCCACGTTCTCACCCCAACTTACCTCAACTGCCACCCGCCCCCTGCTCTGGTCCCTCAATCACATTGAGTCCTCATGATTCCCCAGCACAGGACACTTCCTGCCCCCAGGCCTCTGCCCCTACTGTTTCAATTACCTGGAAAGTATTTCCGTATTTTGCTGCTAACTAAAAACCTATGGCTCAAGTGCCATCTCTTCTCCAAAGCCTCTGCATCAGAATTAACAGCTTCCTTTTCTGTGTTCTCATCGCATTCTGTTTTCGTTTCACTTTGACCATTTATGGTACCATGCCTTAAGCTGTCAACTTATGTATGTGTTTGGAGCCCCCAGTAGACTCAAGCCTTGAGGGCAAGGACCCTGTTTTATGTATCTTCTGGTTTTCAGAGCCAAACCCAGTACCAAGCAGATGTGCAGGACATACTGAATGAGTAACTGAATGAGTAACTGAATGGTGGAGACGGCTCCTTCATGGTCAGACAAAGGCCACGGAAAGACTTAACGATGGTCTACTCTGAGCCTGCATGTTGCAAACCCCAGCCCAACAAGGGAGAATGAGTGCACCACAGTATGTCAGGCGGGGTGAAGGGTACTTTCCAAACCCAAAGGTCCATTTAAGACAAACATGCATTGATGCCATAACTCACAACCTGCATCAAATGTGATTCCTGGAAACCAAAAGCTCTTGGCAGGGGGCTGAGGCTTGGCCCCTTGGAAGAGAGTTGGCAGGGTTTGGGGCTTCTTTCTGAAGTCCCCTTCTGCCTCTGCACAGCTCTCCAGACCCTGGACTGACGCAGCCCTACCGCCCATGTTAATAACACATTACAGGAATCTGGACATGACTCAGAATAATGCTCACCTTGGGAAGGTGAGAACGTGGATGGGAAAGAAGTACCGCCAAATGGGATGCTTACGAATCTAATTAGTAGCACCGTCTTGAGAGCAGAGCAAAAAAACTGACTATAAGTTCTGAGTGCAGTAATGCCCTCAAGCTCCACTCTTTGAGACACATTTACAGACACGAGAAATCCATCGAAGAAAGACCATTTACAACATAGGGTCTCACGTGCGAGACAAACCCAACCACCCGACCAGCATTTTTTCACCTTTATCCTATGTAATGCCAAACCTCCTCTTATCTGAGATTGGGTTCCCCCATCTTGGTGAAAGAAGTGACCAGGAGCACAAATCTACCAAGACAGAAACTGGGGAGGGGAAGACTGGCTTTGCTTTTCTGACACAGTGGAAAATGTGGGTGTCTGCACATACCACTGCCCTTATGTTCTGTCCTCATGCAGAAGCCTGATGAGCACAGAAAAAAAAAGGAAGAGCTTTCAAAGTCAGCTGATCATACGCTTTTCTGGCCATCTAGATTCCTGCTTCCTGGATAGATGTCACTAGGATGGCCTTAATAATATCATTAACCAAGCCATCCTCCATCACTGTGCCTAGAGAGGGGGAAAAAAACCACACCCTTATCAATACCTACAGAAGAACAAGACTCCAACCTCTGTATTACCTTGATGCTAAGATCTGTGCCCACTCCATCCCCTTTAATGCTTTTGCAACAGGGGAGTTTCTTGAAACTAATGACCAAAAAACTTGCCAGTTGCCAGTATCCTCATTTTCATCATATCAGATACCATCAGCATCTTGTGATCTTTGGTTACTTGGAATCAAGGATATACAGTAATTTTCAGTAGGCACTCCCCTTGTCAATAGCTGTGTTAAAGGCTGGGGGAACCAAAGGGAAGGAGCTACTAACAGGGAAATTACGACTTATGCATATTGATTCACCTTCAAAGAAAACAGAGTCTAGGTAATTCCATTTGAAGACACCAGTGCCTTAAAAGAGGCTTTGTGGAAGGCCACTGGCTGCAGGAACTTTCCTACTGCATTAAATGTCTGTTCAGGAGGAGTCACTGTGTGGCCAAAGGGAATAAGAGGCAGTCAGGTTCCTTCTTAGGGGTTGTCTTTTTTCTTTCTTTCTTGGTCTGAGAAAGAGCCCCATGGAGCCATAGGGCAGGTGACTGATAGCCTCTCCCATCCTTCATGAAAGTCTCGGTTAAGGATAGTGTCTGGTTTTCTACGAGACTCACTCTTGGCACTGAAGAGAAATTTTCTGGGAGAGTGGCAGGGGGTGGGTGATGGCTAAAGAAGAAGGGAAGATGAGCTTTCCAGAAGAGAGCCCACTCTCGTTCAGACTTGGCTTGGGAGGGTCATCATCGCCCACTCGAAGGAGCCTGCATTCCAGGGCTGGCATGTATGGTAACACCACGTACCCCCCCGACACCCCCCAGCTGGGGCTGGGAAACTTCCACAGCCCCTCTGATTGGAGGCCCGGGGCCACAGCGTGGTGGAGTTCCTCCTGCTGACTCACGGGAGCTCCACAGAAGTGTGTAGAAATTCCATGATGAAAGATGATCTTTGTGACATTTCTGCCAGTGCTGGGATATTCCATCAGATTTCCTAGAGCAGCGTCTGGCCACCATCCAAACTCTGGAGGGATGGCTCAGTGTTTCCAAAGTGAGGTGGAAAAGCTCCCTGTGGTTGTAACATTCTAATACATACTGCCCTCGTTTCCTCTGAGGACCCACAAGGGGACCTACTGCAATGGAAGACTGAACCAGGCCTGTGGGCACTGATGTGGAGCTAAAGGACATCTGGGAGTTTTGGAGGAAGTGAATGAGTGGCCAGGGCCCAATGTGGTCTGGCCTTGGGTTCCTTGTTTTTCTTTTTTAAACTGAACTTTAGTTGTACAGACACATGAGTTCTATTTGGTTAGAACTGTGGTACTGTAGTGTCCCCTTTGGTCCCTATTCTGAAGCTATTTGAGTCTGAGACCCCGTTCAGCAACAAAAGAAGTGGACAGAGAGGTAGCTGTCTGTCTCTCTCATCTCCCCTTTCTTTAGCTCTATCGAGTAAAACTAAACATGAAAAATGCACTTATTTCCTTCCATGTCATTTTCACGAGCAATTACTTTTACTTTTTTATATGCTTACACTAGAATACATGCTTCCTGTAGGCAGGGTCCTGGCCTATCTTGGTCACTATGATATCCTTAGACACAAAGTAGGTCTCAATGAATATCTGTTGCATGAATAAATGAATGACTTAACAGATGCATAAATAAATAGATGAATGTGGACCCATAAAGTTATGACTACTGACAAATTTCTCTCTCATGCAAATATATTAAAGTATCATGCAAAGGACATAACACATGGGACTCAGGGGAAAAGCAATTTTCTTCCATGTGTCTTTCAAATGAAGATAGTGACCAATGCTAAAAAGATACTTTTAAACGGTTAATAACTAAATTTCCAATTCATGGCCTGGGAGAGAATAGTCCCTGAAAAGAAAATGCTGGGGGACTTCCTTTCCTACAGAAGGGGGACCCTCTAAACTTCTAAAACATATCCCCTTTTCTTTGGTTCTGCCATCTCACAGAAAAAAAAAGAAAAAGTTGTAGAATGTGGACACCTCTTTGTAGGGTGACTGTGCAATGTATTGTCCAAAATGGGCCTCTGAGTAAAAGGGGGGCGCTATTCAGGGGGAATCACAGGAGCAGACTGGGGCTTCCCTGGGAAAACTAAGATACGGGGCTGACATACCTCTTCACCACGTAAGCTACCCACTCAGAGTTAAAGCAATTTCTTGAAATTCTTCTCTTGAAAGTGCTTGTTCTTTCCTGAATTCTTCTCATCTTAACTCTTTGCTGAGTTGTTATCTTGAGAACTCATTCTTAGGAAGTACAGTATCTTGAGCTTCTCTGGGAAGTTATCAGTTCTAGAGTTAACTCTTTACACACCAGGTGTGACCCAGGCCACCCTTCCCGGATCATGTATCAAGCGAGATACTATGAAAATGCTCTGCAGAGTAAGCCCTCGATGCTTCCTCTTTCTTTTCATGCAAACAGAACATAAAAATATACCATAGCTGCAGCAAACTGAACAAAGCCCAGCGGCCCCTCAGACAGGCTTCGGAGGGAACGTGCTTTTTAACATACTCACTTCCTTTGGTAGTGCCACAGCACAAAGATTACACTCAGCCTTCCCAGCCATAAAAGCTTCAGTTTTTCCCATTCTTGCTGCCAAAGCTGAAATGCCAAGAAATGCTGGGAACTGTGATTATACACACTTCATATTTTACACTCTGAAACTCCAAGGAATAAGCTGTGGAGAACAGAGTCTTATTTCTTAAATGGCAGCTGAACAGATAGGGCACTCAAGCTTTGCGGAGCGCGGCTGGGTATTTGCATGGGGAGAAACAAACAGAGACCTCACAGATTTTTCCCGTCTGTGTGGACCTTCCTGGCATGTGGGGCAGACGTTGGCTAGCTTTTCTCATTTCTTTCTTTTTTGCTATTTTTTAACTTTCTGAATGACTCATCCAGATTCTTACGGGAAAAAAAAAAAAAATCAATGCCACACATATAAGTCAGTCATAAGGAAACTCAGCAACTGTCTCTGACAGGTTTGAACCTGTCTCTTTACAGACAAGAAAACAAAATTTCAGTGTTCTTTAGGCCCAAACTGAACCCCCCTTTTTTTAGAGTAGCAATAAAGTGGCCAGCCTGACGGCATTTAGATCTCAGGTTTGCTTTGTCAAAATTTTCCTCCCAAGCTGTAAGTTAAGTCTTAAGTTAATTTCACCGCTACAGAGTATTTTTCTCAATTCCAGCATCCAGTGTAGGAATTAGAACAAACACACACTAACCAAAAAAACTGGTCTTCCTTCCTCCCTCCCTCCCTCCCTTCAAGAATTAACACAAGAGCCCTGGGTACCTCACTCAGGAAGGGCTCATGATGGCAAGAGCTGTTCTTCTAAAGGGTGAATTTCATGACTCACTTATCACCTGCTTTCCTCTATTGCCCCCTCCCATTTCTTTGTCAAAGGAGTGTTAAAATCCTCACTCAGGGCAAACTTGGGAGGGGCCGGCTTCTCATTGCTTGGATTAAACGAAGATTTAACACCCGCTCTTGCTTAATTCACAAGATCTGGAAGGCTTCCACATGTTTACAGAGCATAAGAGCTCACGTCTGATTTTTTTTCCTCCCTTTGCCAGTGCCTGCTCCAGTGCTTTGCAGAGAAAGGGGTTTGAGAAGCTGCTGGTAAATGACCACTGTGCACCAAAGCAAAGCGAGCACCACGCAGCCAGCGTGGACGTGAGTGCCGCTGCTCCTTAATCTCGTGATAAACATAACCACTGATGCAGCTGCACGACGTGTAGGGCTGGAAATAAATTTCTCTTTGTAGCTATATAACTGCAATAAACTTTTATAAGCCTGTTGCATGATCTCCACAGACCTGCACAGTTTCTCCAACAAGAGCAGAATTCTTTGCTGGTTTGAACCCTCACCCACAGACCCTGCTTGGAAAAGAGGAGTCTCAAAACTGCTAGTTTTTTTACAGGAGTTTAGAGCTGGTCTTTCAAAAGGCTTAGGAAATCTTCAAGTGTATCCTATAGCACCATTTGTTTTTCGATAGGAAACATAGAGCTTGTGTATATGTAAACCATTTCTGGCAGGACATACAAGAAATGGGTAACTGGTTGCCTTGAGAAAGAGAAATCAGGAAGCTGGACTTAGCTTTCACTGTAATCTTTTTAGAATAGCTCAATATTTCTTTTTTTAATCATATGTATGCATTAACTCATCTAATTAAGTTACATCGACACTGCTCTTTAGTCAATAACTAATACCCTGTTGATACCCATCTTCATATCATTTATCTCCCCCAATGTGTTCCTCTGGACAAGCTCAATAGCTAGAAATAAAACAGAAATGAAGAGAAGAAAGAAGAAATATTGCTATACCGTGTGCCAGAAATGGAGGGATACCAAATGAAAATGAACAAGGAAACCAAAGCTCTGGATGCCAAGCCCTGATAGAGCCGTGACAAATGAGAGAAAGAGCCTGAGGATCTTGGCTCTTCATCCTGCACCCCCTGGAGAACATCCCTTCCCTTGCTGACAATTCCCTTTCACTCCCTACTGACTGATTTCTCCTCTTCCTCTGCCCATCCCCCACTCCTTTTGCTTATTTCATTTAAAAATATTGGTTCTCAAAAATCACAAAGGTAACACATTCTCACTACAATCAGTGTGATACAATATGAAGATACCTATCGAAAAATTAAGAACTGTCCACCCCATCCCAAACTTGTTTTGTATCTGCTCTCCCACAACTTCTTCCATGCACATATCTATGTACAGTTGGGTTTTGCTACCTTTTTTATTTCTAAGCAAAAAATGGGACTTAAATGAGCATATGAACCATTTAACTTATTTTTCTCACTGATTTATCTATCAGGAAAAAACCACCCAGGTGAATAAATGTAAATCTAACTCATTCACTCTTTCAATAGTTGTATAATATTCTGCAGGGCATACTGTAATTTATTTAACCTTTCCTTATTAAATCTGTCCACCTCTTAAATGGGTTCACTATTCAAGTTTCTTCCCTGGGTCATTTTCTTCTTTATAACTGATAACATGTACGGAGGATTAACTGATACCAGATATGGGGATAAACAAGCAGCATGAATTGAATTCTCAAAATAACCTCATGGGATAAGCAGAACTGTCATCCCCATGTTACAGATTAGGAAACTGAGACTTAGAGGAATTAAAGAGTTTACCCAGTATCACAGAGCTAGTACACTGTGGAGGTAAGTTTCAAATCCAAGTTTGATTCCAAAGCCTTGCTCTTAACTGTAAGTCAATACTGCCTCATTTGCACACTGTTGCCACGCAGTCAACCTGGAGCCTATGGCCACTGTCTTCAGCGTTAGCCTGGTATTTACAACTTTGAGATGGGTCAGTTGACTAGGCGTTCCACAGGTACCTCTAACTCGAGGTGTTCAGGTCTTCATCTCCCCCATCCCCACACCTGTGCTCATCCTCTGCCTCATCTTTGCAAAAGGAAACTCTGAAGAGCCTATCTTTTTTTTTTTTTTTGCGGTACGCAGGCCTCTCACTGCTGTGGCCTCTCCCATTGCGGAGCACAGGCTCCGGACGTGCAGGCTCAGCGGCCATGGCTCACGGACCCAGCCGCTCCACGGCATGTGGGATCTTCCCAGACCGGGGCACGAACCCGTGTCCCCTGCATCGGCAGGCGGACTCTCAACCACTGCACCACCAGGGAAGCCCTGAAGAGCCTATTCTAAAGTCACATCAACAATCAACTTCCCACCATGCCTGCTGCCCCTATAATCAGTATCAACAAAATTCAGTTAAAGCCCAAGTCTTATTTAAGAAGAATAACGTGAGCTATTAACATCACAACTCACTGTAGTTAACCAATTACTAGTTATGACGCTGCTGATTTTACTAGAGTAGAAGAATGTAACACATCAAACAGATACTGAATCAAGAATGAAAAATTACATGGATGGCTTATGATTGCTCAGAAATCAGTGATCGCAAAAAGATAACCAGAATGAACAATATCACACTACTCATATTTCCTTCTTTGACAGGTAAACTACGTTGGAAGAACCAGATTGCCTCCAAATATCTCAAAGGCTTTCTTGTAGAAGATTTGTGTTTTTTCAGTTTCCTCCTTATAGGTGGTTCAGAACCAGTGAATGGAAGATACTGAGAGATACTGTTTGGGTCAATACAAAGGTGAAATTTCCAAGTCATTGATGCCTAAAAGTGGAGGGAACAAGTTCCTTTTTGTTTGGAGGTGTTTAAATATAGACAAAATGACCACTCAGCAGGCTATTAGGTATTCATGCTTTGAAAAAGAAGGGTATGTAACTGTGAACTCCCTTCTAGTCCCAAGGCTCAAAAATTGTGTCAGTGGGACATGGATCAGGGAAGTATCAAGAATGTAGGACAGAGATTCTATATGTGAAAAAGCAGGTTTGGAGGGATATTCTGAAGGCTGGAGGAGCAGTGCCAAGGGAGGAAAGAGAAATGAAAGGTCATACAGTCAAACTGCCACCTTCCCATTTTGAGCACCATGCACGCACTTTGGGAACCGGATCCCTCAGTGATGTCATTCTCCAAGGTGTGGGGCAGTTTGCCTGTCAGTTTCACTCACTTTTCTTTGCAGCTGAACCCAGAAATTCATCAGTGTCTGGGCATTTTTGCCAAATGGTAACAGGGTGCTTGCACCAAGTTATATTTCTTCTTAGGAAGTTTGCTGATAAGTAAAATTTGACGTTTGCAAGACAATGGAAAAAAATTCCACCTTCAGGCAGACTATTTATCAAAAGGCAAACAGTAATAATACCACGTTCCGCTTAGCTATTTCTCCTGCCAGGCTTAAGTACTGGGATCCAGGAGGAGGATTTGGTCTCAACACAACTGGAAAACATACCCTCCAAGACTAACATACACGGCTCAGTGAGCCAAAAGAATGACAATGCCCTCATCTAATCCGCAGCTCTTCTCTCGCGTCAATCCATGGTGTGTTCAACTCCAGCAGGTACTATTTTCCTCAGGGCTGAAATTATTTCCAGGTAGATTTTGTACTATCAAGTAGTTGCAAAGCACCTTGCTTCACATAATAGAAAATGTTGAAAATTGAATAAACGTATGAATGAACCACTGCGATGGACTGAATGGCTGCATACCTCCCAAATTCATATGTTGAAGCCCTGACCACCCCATATTTGGAGATGAGGCCTCTGGGAAGTAATTCAGGTTAGATAAGGTCATGAGGGTGGGTCCCCCATGATGGGATTTGTGCCTTTATAAGAAGAGACGTTAGAGAGCTTGCTTCTCGTCTCTTCTCCACCAGGCATGTGAAGATACAGCAGGAAGGTGGCTGTCTGCAAACCAGGAAGACAGGCCACACCAGACACCAAAATGGCCAGCATCTTGCTCTTGGACTTCCCAGATTCTACAAGTATAGACATAAATTTCTGTTGTTTAAGTCATCCAGTCTATGGTGATCATTATGGAAGCCTGAGTAGACTAGGATGATGACTCACAGACAAGGAGTGATCACAGCCTGAAGGCCAAGGCTTGACAGAACTTAACTGGTACAGCAGCAGCAAGGTACCTATTTTTGATATAATCACGTTGCAAAACTCGTATTGGGGTATATTCAATATCATATTTGAGACTCCCTTTTGAAAATAATATTTTTAATGATTAAAAAGACAGTTTGGGGCTTCCCTGGTGGCGCAGTGGTTGAGAGTCCGCCTGCCGATGCAGGGGACACGGGTTCGTGCCCGGGTCCGGGAGGATCCCACATGCCGCGGAGCGGCTGGGCCCGTGAGCCATGGCCGCTGGGCCTGCGCGTCCGGAGCCTGTGCTCCGCAGCGGGAGGGGCCGCAACGGTGAGAGGCCCGCGTACCGCAAAAAAAAAAAAAAAAAAAAAGACAGTTTGTTCAATGTAGAACATTTGAAAAGCATTAAAAGGGAAATAAAACCCACCTACATTCCCTCAGATACTCAGACAACCACTGTTGATGTGCTGATAAACATCCTGTTGAACTATTTTCTCTACAGAGAATAAAGCTGACAAGGAATGAGGTCTTCTGGGGGGCTTCTTCTGAACCATGACCATCACTGCACTCACAAAGTCACCTTAAAGAACCCCATCCTCTTATACTCACAAGGACATTACTGAGAAGTGGTTTTATTTTCAGGATCCTAATATGGATGTTCACATCCTATACTATCTATATAGAATCAACACTGGTTGCCTATAGGGGTGATTAGGGATTAACTGAAAGGAGCACAAGGAAACTTTCTGGGATGATGGAAACATTCTATCTGTTATTTAGAGAATTGATTACATATTGTGTACACTCATCAAAACCTATCAAACTGTACACTTAAGATCTACAGGGGTGGGGGTGGAGTGAAGTGGAAAGACAAAACAACCCACTGGGTAACACCAATACTCATCATTAAAACATGTGCTTTGATGCATTTTTCCAAAGAATGTTCAAAAGGTGAACATTACTGAGCATGTACTACATACCAGGCTCTGGGCTAAAGGCCTCACATGCACCACTCAGGTGTGCATTTCTAGGATCTGCATTTTATCAATGAAGAAACTGAGGCTTATAGCGGTTACGTAACTTGCTCAAAATTCCACAGCTCGGAAGTGGCAAGGCAGAACTGGAACCCAGGTCCCTCAAACCCCAGGAAAAAAAGTTATAATAACACGCATGCCTTTTGACTCAGCAGTAATACCTCCAGGAATCTGTTCCAAGAAAAGAATCAAAGACTGATCCAAACAGATGTGTACAAGGATATAATAAATTCACCATTATTAATAAATCAGCTTAAAGGTACTATAAATTAAGTAGGTCCATATGGTAGACCACTCTGTACCATGTAATATTAGGTTTAAAAGAGAATGTAAATGTCTTTCATGATAGGGGAAAATGGTCATGACAAATTAAGTGAAAAAAAAAATCAGGTTAAAAATGTATATATAGTATGACCTCAATTTTGTTTCTTTTTTTTTAAAAGTAAATACATTTTAAAACTCTAAGGAAATATATCGGAAGAAAATGATGATCTTTCAGTGGTAGGGTTATAGGTTATTTAATTTTAAATTTTCAACAGTTACTATATGTTACTTTTGTAATTAGAGAAGAATCAATTTTATTTTAAAAATAAAAAACACGGGGAAAATCATTGTTCTCACTAACGAATGTATACCCGTATACCCAAGACTGTATATACACATCTTTATGAGAAAAATATCTTTGTACAGCCCCTTAATAATTTTAGGGTATTGATGGTATTCGATAACTTACACATAACTGTAAAAAAAGTGAAATCACCAGGATTTCTAACATAGTCATATAGGTAAAATATACATGATAGCTTTAAGGAACTTACAAAACAATGTCTGGTTTGTAAAAATGATATTGAAGAAGCTTTTACCTTTCCTTTTAGCAGAAAGGCATAAAAAAATGGAACAGATTACTGTTGAAGTCCTCTGAACATAGCAGACAGACCTGATGTAAATCTGAGAGGAATGAGAATCACCTAAAGCAGAAAAGTACACAACTTAAGTTTTCTACAAATTCTATGGATCTAAGTCATCCAGTGTAGAAGGGTCATGGCAGAGACCATCACTGTTTCTCAAACCCAAGTACCGTACAGCTCCTTTTGAAAGAACATGTGAAGAAACACTGACAGACATGTCTTTTCCTATGAAATATCTTTCACTTGAGAATTACAATCACAAGGAAGAAATTTTTTCTTTATAGTGAGTGAAAGATGTATGTTATCATCAAAATGAAAATCCAAAATTTTTAAATCCATAAGAATTAAAACGATTATTTGAAAAATACTATTACGGATGCTCAAACATTCTTCTCAGTAGGTCAAATTCTCAAAAGGCATTCATTTATTAAAAAAACCAAAAAAACTACCTTGATTTCTCAGCAAATCATGGGTTTGGACCAGTATAATAGTGGTGATAGATACTGGGTTAAAGAGGCATGGTCCCTGCTCTCACGAGGCAGCCCATACGCAGAGAGGCATAGGCCAGGAAGGATGCTGAGGGAAAGGTATTACAGGACACCGTGCGAGCAGAGAGGGTGGGCACCCAACCCAGACAGAGATGGGGGGCAAGGGGGTCCAGGAGAATTTCCCATTAGAGGTGACAATCTAAGCAGAGACTGCAGGGATCAGCAGGCATTCCCTTGGCAGAGAGAGGGAGAAGCGTTCCAGGCAAAGGGAAATGCATGTTCCAAGGCCTGGAGGATGGAGGAACTGGCACCTTCCTGGATTCAAACCTGAGGTGGGATGATAGAGTTCTACCACAGGCTGCATGACCTTGAGAAAGTTAACTTCCCAGAGCCTCAAGTTTCCTTATCTGTAAAAGAAGGTTGACACCATTTCCTTGGAGAGATGTGATAAGAAGGCAAAATTAAATAGGTACAACTCCTTTACAGAGGTGTTTATCCTCATGGGATAAATGCTCAGCACACATGGCTATTATTCTGTGTGGCAGAATCAGGGAGAGAGCTCGGATCATCTCCTCCGCTCTGCCCCATATCTCTCTGTCCAGCCGTCCTTGACCTCGAAGAGCACATGCCCCTCCCACAGTGTCCCTGCTGTTCCTTCCACCCAGAATGCTTTTCCCCCCGTTATTCATAGAGAGCCTGTTTCCTCGCGTCCTTAGGTCTCTGCTCATCTGCTCAAAGAGCCCTTACAAGAGAAGCCTTTCTTAATCCTCTGTGTAAACAGTAAAACCATTCTCCTCAAACTTTATCTTCCCTGACATAGCTTTTTCTCCACGGAGTTTATCACCCCGACACTCAATATACTTACTTGTTGCTTGTCTGACTACCTGTGCTAGAATTTAAGCTCCTGGAGGGTAGCGTAGCTTTATTTCCAGAGCTTTGAACAATGCCTGGCCCACGATGTGTACTCAACACCTAAGTGTGAAAGGAATGAGTAAGTAACCCAAGCTAGAGGGCGAGGCCTTCCTTTATTCTTCTTTTAGTCTCTGAAGGTGTGACATAAAGCTTTGCATTAAGTAGGCATTTGTTTAACTGTACAACTGAATCACTTTTTACAAATGGCAGTGTTCATCTGGTACCTAAAGATCAACGATTATATTTTTAGAGCTTAGCAAATGAATCCAAGATTGTGTTTAATTATAATGAAGCAGTAGATTGCTGGATCAATTTGGTGGGGAATACAGCAAGACTGGTGGTCTGATTTCATTAGCCAGTGGAATCAATTAACACATATATCAATTAGTCCCAAATAACCACAGCCTTTGTTCATGCAAAGGTCAAACACGGATGATATATGCCAGGATCAGTATTCTGATCTAATAAGTGAAGTGCAGAAACAAAGTGTTTCAGGGCTGAAATTTCTTTCTGTCATTAATCTGGATCCTTGGAGAAACTGTACCAGGATATTTACTCCAGTGATGGTCCAAAAATGTTCTTGAATCGCCCCTCAAATGAACAAAAGAAAATTTTGCTTCAATACCAGAAAAAGTAAACTCAAAATGAGTTCGACTGTTTCCCCTATACATTAGAGAGGCAGCTGACATTTAAACAAGATGCAACAGTATAGTCTTCAAGTTTTACAATATGTCCCCAGTGCTCCAGGGCTTCCTAAGGCAACTATCTTAAGGACTTATGATAACTACATGGTAACTATATTAACTATACATGATATCAAAATATGGCTAAAATGCAAAGAAAATTATTTGGCTTGAAAGGAAAGCATAATCAGATTTAGTTTACTGTAAAAAGATTGGTCCCCTTTCAGCTTTTGGCTCAGAGGAGGCCAGGGCGCAACTTTCTTCATTCATCCTGAATCCCGGTTCATCTGACACCAGCTGCCTCCACCATGCTGCCTAAGTTCGACCCCAACGAGATCAAAGTCGTATACCTGAGGTGCATTGATGGGGAATTTGGTGCCACACCTGCTCTGGTCCCCAAGATCGGCCCCCTGGGTCTGTCTCCAGAAAAGGTTGGTAATGGGCTTCCCTGGTGGTGCAGTGGTTGAGAATCTGCCTGCTAATGCAGGGGACATGGGTTCGAGCCCGGGCCTGGGAGGATCCCACATGCCGCGGAGCAACTAAGCCCATGAGCCACAACTACTGAGCCTGCGCGTCTGGAGCCTGTGCTCCGCAACAAGAGAGGCCGCGACAGTGAGAGGCCTGCGCACCGCGATGAAGAGTGGCCCCCGCTTGCCACAACTAGAGAAAGCCCTCACACAGAAACGAAGATGCAACACAGCAAAAATAAATTAATTAATTAATAAACTCCTACCCCCAACATCAAAAAAAAAATGTTTGGCATTTAAAACAAACAACAACAACAACAAAAAAAGGTTGGTAATGACATCACCAAGGCAACTGGTGATTGGAAGGGTCTGAGGATTACAGTGAAACTGACCATTCAGAACAGACAGGCCCAGATTAAGATGGTACCTTCTGCCTCTGCCTCTGGTCATCAAAGCCCTCAAGGAATCACCAAGAGACAGAAAGAAGCAGAAAAACATCAAACAGAGTGGCAGCATCACTTTTGATGAGACTGTCAACATTGCATGACAGATGTGGCATCTATCTTTAGCTAGAGAACTCTTTGGAAGCATTAAAGAGATCCTGGGGACTGCCCATCTGTGGGCTGCAATGTTGACGGCTGCCCCCCTCACAACATCATAGATGACATCAACAGTGGTGTGGTGAAATTCCCAGCTACAAGAACTACAAAGAAAAATAATTTAATAAAGGATTATTTGACGATCCCCATGCCTCCAAAAAAGATTGGTCTTCAGAGGGTTGATTTTTACAAGCCACAACTCCAATTTCTGTGAAGAATTCTCTATTTTTGAGGACGCATCACGAGCAAAGTTTCAGCTCAAGCCTATGCTACAGAGAAAGTGCAAATCTGCTGATAGCATGTATGCAAAGAATAATCTCTATCGACGTGGCATGTTTCAAAGAGCTTTCGCATTTCCATTTCCACCTGACTGGAGCTTCATCAACACCCTACAGGAAAGCTATGTCAATGGTACCCCATTGGACAGAAGGGCAAACGGGCTCAGAGTTCAGCCACCCACCCACATCCTCAGGACCAGTATGAAGCAGGGCTGGGACTAGCACCTAGGTCCTTCTGAAAACCAGGCCCAGCATTCTTTCAGTTCAAAGAATATATGCTGCCTCTCAAACTTACTTTAAAATAAGTGATGCTTTTCTATTTTTTTTGTAGCATTATATTTTAAATGGAATTTTACTTTGGGGACACGTACTCTAAATGATGCAGTATATCAGTATTCTGTGTAACCACAGAGCCAAATTTAGGCGGCTTCCCAATGGGGCCTGATTCCCTAGGGTTCTGTCTTTAGCTCAGTGTTCCATTTAAGACACTGTTGTTGGATGATCTCATCCAGTCCTATGATCTGAACTAACAGCTATGTCCTGATGACTTCCAAATATTTAGTTCCGGCCCCCCTTCACTGGGCTTCAGACTCAAACCCATCTGCCCATTTAGCATTTCCACTGGAATGTATCTCAAGTACCTGACATCTTATGTTTCTAGTTCTCATCTTCATCTTCTGCTGAGATCTCTTCCAAGGCTCCTGGTCTCTCCTAGCTAACGGTACCATCCATCATCTATTCAAACTTCTAACTAAACACCTAGCAATGACCCCAGGTTTCTCATTCATGCCCTGGGTCCACCTAGTCACTAAGCCCTGTCTGTTCTACTTGCTGGTATCTCATAAATGGATGCCCTTCTCCTCAGCCCTACCGTCAATATCTTAGTTCAGAGCCTCCTTATCTTCTTACCCAGAGCACCGTAACAGCCACAAACTGAACCTTCCCCTGCTGCCCACATGCACATGTCCACACACTCCCCCCACCCCTGCCAAATACATGTAAAACATAAATCCACTCACTCATGTCATGCAACTTGCTGAAAATTCTTCAAAGACTCTCCTTTACCTGCTACATAAAGCCAAATTTCCTGGTATGAAATCTGTACGTGACAGTGCAGGTTTTCTATCAAATAACTATTCTCCTTCTTTTTCCTTAATAAGAGAAACTCAATTTTTAGTTAGAACATAGCCATGTAGTAATTTCCTAGCCTTCACTGAAGCTAGGTACAGCCATGTGACCAAGTTCTGGACAATTCCATGGTAAGTATTGTGTGGAAGTTCAGGAAGGATCCTTAAAGAGAGCTGACTCAGCTGGAAGGAGTGCCCTTTGCCCTTCTTACTGCCTGGAACTGGAATGCAGAGATGACTTCTGGAGCTGCAGCAACCATCTTAGACCATGAGGTGACCTTGGAGACGGCAGAATAGAAAAGATAGAAATCTGCGTCCCTGAGGACTCCATGGAGCTTTAATGGTAGAGCTGGACACCCTACCTCCAGATTCCTTACAGGGAAGAGAAATACATTTCTGTTTAGTTTAAGCCACTGTCATTTTATATTTCCTGTGACAGGCAATGGTACCAAATCCTAAGTGATACAGAATTCATACTTCTCAAGAATGTTAAGCCTTGCATAACTTCATTTCTGTCAACCCCTCTGGCCTTATTCTTCCACATACTTCAATCTTTAGGCTCTAGTACTACCAAAATTCTAGTCGTTTTCCACTCCACCCACAGATTCACCAGGGACTTTCACACTTCTCAGATTTTGTTCAAGTCTGCGCCCTACCTAAACACCCTACTTAATTTTATTCAGCTTTTAACTTTCCACACTCAGCTCAGGCATCACCTCCCATAGGAAGTTTGCCTAAATCTCCGTCTTAAGCTAAGTGGCCATGCTCTGTGCTCCCATAATGCCCTGGGCATACTCCAGTTTTAGAGCCCATTTGCTATTATTTACGGGCCATCTCTCCCACCCCACAGAAAGCACCTCAGAGGGCAGACAACACATCTACTCATTTTGTATCTATATCTCCTAACACAAGCGGGAGCTCAGTAATTATGTTCTGAGCTCAACTGCATTTTCCTCACTGAAATGGAGCGAACAATATCACATGCTTCCGAATGTCTTGCTTAGCCCTTCAGGCCAGCAGTACGTGGAAGACTGAAACAAAATTTTCTAATGGCAATATTTTTTTTCTGGAGGTGAAAAAACAAGCTGCAAGTGAGCCATCCTAAGAAAACATCCATTCAGAGAAGCAATTTATTGTTTGGATGTTTCAGACTTGAATTCTTTCATCTGTTAACCGGGAACTCGGCACTAAGTAATCTTGTAGGTCTCATCTGGTTCTGACACTTTATAATTCCATTTTTGAATACAAACACATAGATTTGGACACAAGAAACTCACTGTGAGTGAATGGCTCCTCCAGGGACTGACAACATGACTAGCCTTACCCAACTTTTAAATAAATTATTTATAAGGAGTGCCTAAAAAATCTCAAAGTCATCAGAGGACAGTGACCACATTAGGATATTGAAACGTCAGTTGTGGGAAGATATGCCTCCTAAATTCCAACCACACTGGACTTCTCCAAAAGCCCTTGAGCTTGCCATGCTCCCTCCTGACACTGGGCACTTGCATTTGCTATTCCTTCTGTCTTGAACGCTCTTTCCTTCAGTCTTTACTAGTTACCTCAGCTCATGAGTCACTTCCTTAGGAAAATCTTCCACCTTCCCTTGACCAGATTGAATCACCCTATGAGAGGTTCTCATTCATTGCAATGCATTCCTCTTCTTCACAGCACTGGTCACAGTTGTGATTTTCTATTAGTATGATTATGTGATTGATGTCTTTCTCCCTCACTAGACCATACTCTCCACAAGGGAGCACTTTTGTTTTTGCTTATCACTGTATCCATATCCTTGGCAGAGAGTCAATGCTCAATAAATTCTTGTCAAACGTCCCCAAAGGCTGTGCAAGGGAGGAGAATAGGGGCTGATGAGTTTCATTCGGGGGACATGTCAAGCTATTTTAGTAAGCTGGAAATCCTCAGAGCTCCCCATCACACCTTTGAAAAAAGATCTCAGGAGTTAGGGATTGAAGTCACTTTCTGGTGACGGACGAGCAGGCACTGAATGAGCCCATCATCTGGCAGAACATGCATAACAAGCTAAGAAGAGAGAAGGCAGGAATAGGACTAAAATATTTGGAGCTCCAGTAATCATCCTGAGTAAGAGCTCACAGCCAAAATCCGAAGTGAAAGTTACTAATGTATTGAAAATCCCACGGCTAGCACTTCCTGAAAAAACAAGGACTATATGAAGATAAAAACACGACAATGTGTGGCTGTCTTTGTAGCACACAGATCAAGAAAGAGTAGACCTACTTCTTGGAGCAGAAAGAATGATGTTATCACATGGCAAAGGGAAAACAGAGCTCCTAAATTTGACTTTCAACTTTATCTAAAAAGACCACCTTTCTCACTAGAGTGAGTAGAAGAAATACAAGTATAGAATTGAATTCCACTGTAGATAGGAGTCCAGAATTCCAGGCTCAAATGAAAGACATCTGGGGACTCTGAAACTCTGATAAATACTTAGGAGTAAGAAAGGTCCCCGGAAATGGGAATCAGACAGGTGTTGCCACAGTTTTCAAGAGGGGGAAGAGCTAGATATCAGAGAACAATGACTCAAGCATATGATACTCACCATGGACCCAACACACAAGTTGATCTGGAAACAGATGACTTGTGAATTCTTTTTTTTTTTTTTTAATTTTATTTTGATGTGGACCATTTTTAAAGTCTTTATTGAATTTGTTACAATATTGCTTCTGTTTTATGTTTTGGTTTTCTGGCTGTGAGGCATCTGGGATCTTTGCTCCCTGACCAGGGGTCAAACCCTCACCCCCTGCGTTGGAAAGCAAAGTCTTAACCACTGGACCACCAGGGAAGTCCTGACCTGTGAATTCTTAAACATGAAAGCAATACTCACAGAGGTGGCCTCTCTCAGCATGGCCTCTCTAAGTAAAATGGTACTCAGCTAACTTCAGATCACACAGGTATGTGGAGTCAGCAAGGAACCTGATGGTCCCTTATGGTATCTTTGAGAAACAAGAGTCAGATGATATAGAGGTTGGTGTATTCATGCAGATACAATGTCTCACAGCTGTGCTCAGAGACTAGCTTGATAGATCTCATCTGGCAGGGAGATTGCTAATCTTTCCAAATTCTGAATTTATGGGGGGAAAAAGTCAAATTAGGTAGTGACTGTTCTCTAATTTGAGGAGAAATCAAAAATGATTTTCTTTAAAAGTTAATGTACTGTATAAGTATATGAGTACAAAACAATATGTCAGGTCTGGCAGTCAGCCTCTGTGGCCAGTTCCACATCTGGACGATGGGAGGGCAAATTACCATTGATATCCATGCAGCCCGCATGATGAGAACTGCACAGGGCACAAAGCAGTCAGACGCATGAGTTGAAAAGTATATGTTGAAATGTGCTGTGTTCAAGTATAACCTGGGAAGGAGGAATCAAAACTTCAGCTGGGCTCTTCTATAAATTCTTCTTCACTCAACCTATTTTATTTTTTTTTTTAATTTTTAAATTTTATTTTATTTTTGCGGTACGCGGGCCTCTCACTGTTGTGGCCTCTCCCGTTGCGGAGCACAGGCTCCGGACGCGCAGGCTCAGCGGCCATGGCTCACGGGCCCAGCCGCTCCACGGCATGTGAGATCCTCCCGGACCGGGGCACGAACCCACGTCCCCTGCATCGGCAGGTGGACTCTCAACCACTGCGCCACCAGGGAAGCCCTCAACCTATTTTAGATACATTCCATGCTTTGTCAGAAACAGCAAATCCAACGTGTGCTGGCTGGCTTTGGGAGTTAGGTGTTGACACGTCAAATGATGTCTGAGTTCTCCCCTAACACAGTTTATGAAACACGATAGAGAACGGTGCCCATAATGCTGGCAGGCAGGTAAATGGGATGCGTGCCTCTTTGTTTTCCCCATTTCTGTAGGGCTTGACTCTGGAAAAAAGTCAGTGCCCATGTAAATTATTCATGAGCACTGTCTGGGATTCCAGTCAGCCAATAAGCCCCAGACAAAGGACTGAATAGTCTTTTTTTTCCCTTAGCAAAGTGACTGACTGCTTATTTCGCAGCCCTCTCTCTTCTTGGTCTGTGGGCCACAGCAAGGCTCCAGACCTTCCAACCAAAGGCAAAGGGGCAGACTCTTTTCTTGCTGTAACTCCCAAGAGCTGGGCTTCTGTTCCTCCATGGAACGCAAGTGAACACATCTGAGAATCAGGGTCAGAACACAAGCAGAAAAGCGCTTGAATGTAACTGGCCTGTCTCCTCTCAAACAAGGCACAGTCCGCTGAGAGAGAAAAGAAAGGCATAAGGCAACTACCTTCTAAAGTCCCATTTGATGATGACTTGCAAATGGTACCATCTTTGTAACTTGCTGCAAAAGAAACACCTCCCCCAGAAAAAAACAAAAACATAAAACAGCCAAACAACAACAGCTCTATTTGGAGAGATCAGAGGCATCATTCAGGCATCATTCATCTTTTTAGCTCTGATAAAGGCCATCCCAGGACATGTATGATAAACAAGGCTGTCCTGTGCTCCCACATTTCTCACTGTGCTCTCTGGATCAAATTCACACCCTCTGTGACCCAAATGTACCCTTTGCTCTCTGTGAATTACAAGGACTTGGTTTTCAAAGGCTTATCCTTAAGACTCTGCTCTCAGGCCAGTACCCTGAATGGCATTAAATTATCCCATGAAATAAATCCACAGGATAAAAATAGCATTGGAATCTATCCTAATTAAATGTGTTCCCTTCAAAGTCAACCATATCAGTTAGAGCCTGAACATGGAATTCAAGTCAAAGAGTGAATTAAATTCTCAGATTTGAACCGCAATATCAAGAACTGAAATAAAATTTCTCAAGATGTGGGCTGATAACTGCTTCACCAGAAACCACATCAGGCTACAACGTCCATCCTCTATATTTCAAGACAAATGAAACAGGGAGATGGAGAGGCAGTCTCCATCTGACATCCCACACAGGTCATCTAGTATGTGCCTCGCATCAAGGTAATACAGTGCTTATGAAAAGCCTGAGTATTCAAGAAAATGATTTAGGCCTTACTGCTTTTCCCCACTGCTAGTCTGAATGTTTGTGTCCTCCCTCCCCCACATTATGTTGAAATCCTAACCTCAAAGGGTGATGGTATTAGTAGGTAGGGCCTTTGAGGGGTGCTTAGGTAATGAGGGTGGGGCCCTGATGAATAGGGTTAGTGCCTTATAAAAGGGGTTCCAAAGAGATCCCTGGCCCCTTCCACCATGTGAGGTCACAGTGAGAAGGTACCAGCTAGGAGCCAGGAAGAGGGCCCTCACCAAACATGACCATGCTGGTTCTTTGATCTTGGACTTCTAGTCTCCAGAACTATGAGAAATAAGTTTCTGTGGTTTATAAGCCACCTAATCTGTGCTATTTTGTTACAGCAGCCTGAATGGACTAAGACACCCATTCTGCCTCATTTTCACAAATCAAAGTCGCCCTATCACCAAAAGGGGAGTAAGAAACCCACTCTTCAATGGGTTTACGTGTTTACTTTAAGGTTGTACTCTAAGCCTTCAAGTCTCTCCTGAGGAGACAGTATAGCCCAGTGGTTAAAAACATAATTTGAATTCTGGCTTCACTACCAGTTAATAGTCTGGTTATTAACTCATTTGAAGATTAGTAATTCATCTAAGTAACACAAGTAATATTATTGTTGTACAATACCATTGTTGGGAGGATTAAGGGAGAAATTCAGGTCAAGTACTAGGCCTGTAACAAGTACTCTGTTTAGCTCTTGTTGCCATTGTTAATCTTTTTAAATTTACAACACAAGTTCCTGTCCAATAGGGAAGTGATTACTCTTAAAAATTAAATGTGGGGGAGGCTCTCCCTGGGCTAAACAGAGCAGAGATGGGTAGGTAAAGCAAGGAGAGGAGAACAGATGTGGAACACACAGCCCAGAGTCCGACACCACCACCAGGAAGGACCTAGAACTCCCTCCAGCACCAGAGATCATGTCAGCAACCACCACCAATCATGCGCTGGGCGGAGGGCTGAGACAGGAGAAACGCCCTGCTGGAGCCGCCAGGAGAACATCAAGTCCTGGTTGAGAAAGCTCAAAGCACAGGCCATCCAAAGTGACCTGGGGCCGCCTCAGGACTTAGGAATGAGCGGAGATTCCTTAGGACCTTCAAGGGACGACCCCACTGCTGGCTATCCAGCCTGGCTCCCCGTGCTGTCCCCCCTCTTCTACTTCACAGCAGGGGCTGTGACAGAAGAGCTGTGTCTACTTGAGGTTTCATGTTCTACAGTGCGAATTCACTAGAAGACATTTCTGCGCAGTGCCTGCTCTACCTTCTTGTTTTCCCACTTCTTTCTGGTACCATCGACCAGTCCTACTGCATTCTTTACTGGTCTTACTTCTCTTTTCCTACTTTTTTCTCCCAGGGTACTTAGGAATATTCAGTTTTTAAAGCTCTCTCACACTTTAATAATGATGTTCATGCTGTCACGAGCTCACGAAAGGAAGAGCCTTTAGCAAGCTAATAAACAATCAGGAAATTCTTTCCTTCAACATTCATGTGCCTAACATGAGACAGAATTTTTCTCAAGGGAAAGAAACAATTGCTTCTCAAGAGGGGAAAAAAAAAGGAGTATGTGTGGCAACTAAGTCATAATGTGATGTAAAGAGCAGGAGGACATTGTCAACAGGGGAAAAAGGGGAAATTTAAGAATAAAAATGATCTAACACTCACTATTACATTTTCCACTTTACTCAGCTTTGTGCCTGACTAAAGTTTAATTTGATCTCCCCTGAGCTCTGAGATCTAACAACATCAACCAGATTTCAAGCCCATTTAACGTATGATATATTACGATCAAAAGACTGTGTGTCATGAAATGGAATCAAACAATATTTGGGAGGGGGCTTCAAGTGATAGGTATCATCAAGCAGGAGGACACTGCCATCAGCAGGTCACCTCTTGGCTCCTGGACTGGTAAGCCGCAAGCTCATTGGACTGTGATTCCTAATCACAGCAATTTAGGGCAGGAGGCATCCATGCTCTGCAGTTCAGGCATGGATTCTGAACATGGAACGAATCACTCTCAAGGTTAAAACAGAAAAAAGAGAGCAGCCACGTGTTCAGCCCTTTGCAGGGTTTGGCCTTAGAAAACTCCAGCTGAACAAGTTCATGAACAGTCTCTTCTGAGACTCTCAAGCCTATTTTACGAATACCACACGGGGGCAGGTTTTAGTTTGCAGGCATTGTTAATCGCTGTGTTATTCATTCATTCTAATGGACACACAAAGCTCTGTGAATTTAATTCCAAAACCATTTCAATTGTTCATCATGAGAAATGGAAGGACGGGTTGAACAGGGGAATGAACCAGGGATGAATTATGAGAGGGGTTACCAGCAACCAAAACTCACCTATAGATGATTCCTTTGTCGTGTAGGAACATAAGCGCCGAAATGATTTCTGCAGCATAGAAACGAGCTCGTGCCTCATCAAAACGACGTGACTTCTGAATATGAAACATCAAGTCGCCCCCGTTCACAAACTCCATCACAAAAAACAGACGATCCTGGGTACAAACACAAAAGAGACAAAAGAGGATCCAACGTGGTGTAGCCATTAGCCTAGAATTCAGTCAGCATCACATGACCTTGGGCTCCGGCGTGGGGAGAAGAGGTTGTTAAATGGAGGTACTCAATGGGACATCCTGACAGCGGGTCAGGGCAAAGCAGGAGGGTCTGGTGGATTAAATCCTTGGGATGGTGGGGATGGGGGCTAGGTGGTGCTAGTAACGTCTGGATCTCCTTTAAGTAACTCCACACAACCTTGAATTTCTGCATTAAGTAAAAAGTAGAGAAGGTTTTGGTTCTAGTTTTAGTTCTGCAGTTTAAACACTATGTAACCTTGAATTTAACTTTTTTTGGATGTTCAACATTAATAAGGTTGAGGATGATGATGCTATCTCTACCAGAATCGTTGAGTTTTATAAACTGGAAGAGAGAAGCACAAATCAAAAAGTGCATGCCTTTTTGTCTGGAACATGTAGGGTTAATCACAGCAAGTAAGGGACATCTGATAGGTCCTCACACCTGGGCGGAGAATAATCACAGAGAAAGGAAAACATTTTTGACAAATCAGCCAGACAACAGTCTAATGACAGCCTCAGAGTTGCCTCAATGTTAGAAATTCCATTTGGCCCCTCAGAAGGTTCCTGAATCAGAAAAGGCAACTTAAAGTCAAGTGAGATGCTGTCTCCATCTGGAAGGAACTCTAACCCAGCAGGTGAAATGGGCTCTTAGAAGTCACTGTTGCAGTCAATGTACTAAGTACTGTGCAAGTGTTATGAATAAAGCGCTATGGAAAGTAACACTGCTTAATGGAAGAAGTGTACAAGTCTCCATTAAAAAGTGATTCTCCAAGATGCACAGCATAAAACGCTTTGCTTCAGGAACCTCTGAGATCAATGGACTTCCTCATTCCCTCTCATTAGCATTTATGGAGTCCCAAGTTAGCCAGTGCTGAATTAGGTGACGGGGACCCAACAGAGAGTAAAAAAAGGCACAAAACAGACACAGTCTCTATCCATAGAGAGTCTAGTGTGGGAGATACACATTACTTTAAAAAAGCCACAAAGTCACATAAACAGGCAAATGTACAAATTCTGGTCAATGCTGTGAAGGAAAAGTGGAGGAAGCAATGATATTGTGTCATCCGCTTGGGGGGTCAGAGGAGGTCTCTCTGAGCAAGTGATGTGGGAGCTGAGACCTTCCAAATGAGTGCAATCAGGGCCAGTGGTCATCCTTTTGGAGGGTGGGAGGGTGGGAGGTCATTTTGTAAGGACACTGGTATCTTACCAATTCACAGAGGATGTGTATACGCACACAGAAGCCATCCTTATTTGTGGTTTCAGGTGCTGCCGGCTCTGTTTGGCATTGCCATGCATTCACAGCTGAATGGTGGACAGAGATTGTGTCTGCTGTTGTTCATCTCCTGATCCATCACTGGTTTAATCAGGCCCTTCCCAATCAGAAGACACTACAACTTATGACCTCCTATTCCCAATTTTAAGACAAACCTTAGTTAGAAGGAAAAAAAAAATCCTCTGGGTCTATGAAACGTCTCTTTCTGCTAATGAGAAGCAAGAATTTAAGAGTGAAGATGGAATGGCAAGACTCACGCACACAAAACCCCAAACCAAACGTCAATAAAACAACTCTTCAGGTTGACCAATATAAGCCAACAGAATACTAGATATATCAAGCCGTCTGACTAAGCCAATGGCCTTCACGTGAGTGTGACTGACCAGGGGGAGAGGCCGAGTTGGGTGGGACGAGCTTGGATGAGCAATGGGGTTCCCTATTTTCTGTACGGGGAGGGCTCGGGTGGAAGGAGCAGGTTAGCAGTGGGCGGGGCAGAGGGTAAGCATGTGATAGAGACGGGTCTAAGAGCTGCATCCGCATGAGAAATTGTTATGCCGACGCTGTGTGCATTTGGAGGGGCCTCAGGGGGCCCGGATGAATCCCCAGGCGGTAAAGCTGCCTCAATCCATCCCTCAGCAAGAAGGTCCATCTGATACATTTCTGTCATCTGGCCTGTTCACCTTTGCATGGCTGGGACTGGCAGTCACATGAATTCCAACAGCTTGAAATACCTGGTTGCTAGAACTGGGTCAGTAGGTAAGTGGCTACTCCTTAGGCTGCTGGAAGTCAGCGGGGGTTAGCAAGAACGTCTAAGACAGTAGGCATCGAGATGAGGGCATTCCAAGGGAAATTGCATCCATTCCTAGTTCCCTCCTAAAATAATTCTCATAATCTCAAGTCTGAAAAGCCAGACCCTGGGCTAAATTCCAGATCTGGGGAAGGACATAACTGCCTTCCCTCCCCAGTCATGCTTCTCTGTCTCGGCCCCACCACCTGCCCTGGCGGCAGATTTCTCAGCTAATGCACGGGTTCCTGGGAGGCGTGCACGCCTGGCACGCACAGCAAGAGGTCATAAGCTTTAGAACTGCGAAAATATGCGTTATTTTTCACCCAGAGTCTCATTTCTAACTTCCTGTCTGGCACCACCTAGAACAGAGGGTACGGCTCCCAGCCCTCAGGCTACACGCAACTCTTTAAGCAAGCAGGAAGGGAGAACGAGCCAGGAGATACCAGGACACTTTAATGAAAAGTAATAGTCCATCTTACCAAAGACCTACAATAATGTCACAAGGTAGAAAACTAATAGCATGTTTATCAGCTAGCAAAATGCGTTTGCTGTGAAGAGACCTTCTGTTTACATACAGTTCTGTTCACTCTATTTTAAAATGTCTACTGCCAAGGCAGTTCAAATTAGGTAGCAATTTCTCCACGATTTCTTTTGTAGAGGCGGAGATAAATGACAGAAACATCCAGCTTTTAGCAAAGATTCACTCATAGTGGGGGTGAGTGAGAAGCCATCCTCAGCAATGAACTTTCATTAAACATGTCCTCAGGTGGGGCTTCTAGAAAGTGTGCAATAAACAGTAGCGGCTGCTGGTGGTGGCTGTAATGGTGAAGATGTTTTCAGTTAGGAAAAAAAAAAGATCATACCCATGAATGTGCAGAATTATTTCAGTTACAGCCAAAGATGCAGATATGCACAGAAAAGACCAAAAAATACCTATGTATGACAAGTCAGCTTTCAGTTGTGAGATCTTGTATGTCATTTATCTCTTCTTTATACTTTTCAGTATCTCTGAAGGTTTCTTTTTAAAAAAAATTTTTTTATTAAAAAAACTTTTTTTGGCCACACGGTGCAGCTTGTAGGATCTTAGTTCCCCGACCAGAGACTGAACCCGGGCCCTCGGCAGTGAAAGCGTGGAGTCCTAACCATTGGACCGCCAGGACATTCCCTCTGAAGGTTTCTATGATGAGTGTGCATTATTCTTATAATTAGAAACAAAGCAAAGTCACCTATGGCTTCCTCCATATTTCCCTAATTTTCATCTGAAAGATGAGAGACTGGGAAAGTGCAATTTTGAGACTGTCTTAGAGCAGGTACTTAGGCAGCGGGAGGTGGGATTAGGAAAGCAGTTACTTAGGAAAGCAGTTACAGAAAGAGGGGTCTTCACATCCCTGGCTGCCCATTATTCAGGGCCCCTAATAACCACCCTCTCCCTTAATAGCCATTCTGATGCCTGATATAACCAGGCCATCAGGCTTGTTGGAATCACATCCAAAATGAGACTCAGCAGGCTCTGGTTTGGGTCCCAGGGCTCCACTGAGAGGAGAGGGTCTGAGTTCTGGTACACAGGCTTCATAGAGTCTACTGAGTCCTTCAAGGACTTTTTTTTTTTTTTTTTAATATTACTCTATTTATTTATTTTTGGCTGCACGCGGCCTCCTCATCGTGGTAGCTTCTCTTGTTGCCGGGCACGGGCTCTAGAGCGCAGGCTCAGTAGTTGTGGCGCACAGGTCTAGTTGCTCCACAACATGTGGGATCTTCCCGGACCAGGACTCGAACCCGTGACCTAACCACTGCACCACCAGGGAAGTCCCCTCAGAGACCTTTCATGCTTGCTTTAAGGGTCTCAACAAGGAGGAATACACGTTTACTGAGCACACAGTATGCCAGGCCCTGGGTGGGGGCCAAGTATCATAAAATGAACGAGAGCCCAGGCCTGCTCTCAGGAAGCTCTGGTAGCCGGAGCACATCAGCCCAGTGTGCTAAGCACAGTAGAGGGGCACAGGGGGCATCATGCAGAAACAGAGCAGGGACACCAGAGCAGCCTGGAGGCTGGGGTGGGGTTGGGAGAAAGCTTCGAAGAGGAGCCGATTCACCAGCCTTGAAGGATGAGGAAGCACGAGTCAGGATGGAGTGGGATGGAGGGGGCAGGAATCAAGGTGAATGAACAGCTGAAGCATCAGGTGTGAGGCACGGTGTCGGGAGTGCAAAGGGGGATGTTCCCCAGGTGCTGAGGCTGCTTTCAGGGTCAAGTGCTGGTACAAAAAGCCAAGGCTGGGCTTCCCTGGTGGCGCAGTGGTTGAGAGTCCGCCTGCCGATGCAGGGGGTTCGTGCCCCAGTCCGGGAAGATCCCACATGCCGCGGAGTGGCTGGGCCCGTGAGCCATGGCTGCTGAGCCAGTGCGTCCAGAGCCTGTGCTCCACAATGGGAGAGGCCACAACAGTGAGAGGCCCGTGTACCGCAAAAAGAAAAGAAAAAAAAAAAAAAAAAAGCCAACGCTAGTTAGGAAGCTTCCCTTCACCCTATCCGCAGGTCACCCACAGCTGAGAACGGGGCGTTAGTCCTATGAATACACACGGTCGCTCACTATCGGCCTCTGTCATAATTACAGGCCCAGTGTCTGGGCTAAAGCAGGTGGCAGCCATGCTTTTTAAGGGCTAGGCTTGAAAAAGACTGCAGTAGTGTTGGAGCCTGCCACAAATAATAAACATCGGCTACAAAAGCCAATGACTCCAGCTCCTACGGCATTTTACTCTTATGGCATGAACGCCATCAAGCTGGAAACCTTTCACATTGAACAAATGCCCTTTGCAAAGCAGCAAGGAAGCAACGAGGCAGAAGATCACCTCCTGCCTACAGCTCCACTATCTGTGCTGCTTAAGACCTAGTCTCACTGATGACTTGACAAACACTAAGTCCTGCTGAAGAAACCCAACTGGGAAGCAACCAGAGGAAGCATCTGCTGGGATCACCGCACGGTGGATTAAGGCTGCCATGAGTCATTTCTGGGGCAGGGAAGAGTTTCCAAATCCCACCTTGGGCAGTGAGGGCAGACGGTTGTTTCTGTATTTAAGCCTGTGTAGATAGCATTCCAGTTTTTCTAAAATCCAATTTCCTAGATGCTGAGCCTGGACACCTGCACGGCATTCCCCGAGGCCTCCGGCTCCTCGATGGGAAATCTTGCCCTGATCTGCACAGTAGAGAATCTAAGGTCCCCCAGGCTGGCTTAACCTCAGTTCTAAAGCCAAGTGGCCCAGCCCTTTGTCTGTCCCTTGCTCCTCTCTTTTGTTCCTGATTCAACCAACCACAAATGCAAGTCTTTAACATGGGGTGAGGAACACCTGGGGGAATAAAAGCAACTCAGAAATCCCTTTGTCCCACTCAGCCCAGCCCAGCGTGAGTTACAGGAGGCCAAGGAGCTGGTGCCTGGTTAATAATAGAATTCCTGTCATCACGTGCCTGGTTCCATTGACCGGCTGCAGCCCGGGCCAAGTCTGCCCTGGCTACTGTCAGTTCAGGGATGTTACTTCCCCAGGCCAAAGGGGATAAAAATATCTTCTGCCCTGAAAGTGGCTGTCAGTATAAGCAGTGTGCATTCCCTAAAGCCCCTCCTAAGGACTGTTTTTTAGGAGGTAAAACTGTTGGACAATTGCATGAGGAAACGTTAGAGAGAAAACACCAGTATAGATAGAAGTGCTATGGTACCTGTGGCAAGGTGACGTCGCCTAAGGAGGGTGAGTGCAGAGTGAGCACGGGCCAGGGATGAGACCCCTTAGGGTCCGTGTGCCAGACACCTTCAGAGGTGTCTGCTCAGCCCATTGAGCCCTTCCTTTCTCAGAGACCTGCCCTGGCACCGTCACATGGGTAAGTGCTGGACATCCTGCACACAGCAAGTTGGACCAAGTTGCTCCCCGCCTCCCGCCCCAGTCCCCTTCCCAGAAAATTGGAACTGAGACAGACAGGTGTTCATGTAGGCTGTGCTGTGTGCAAGAACTGAGGAAACATGAATTAGGGAGCTGAGGCTGCCGCCTCTGTGGTGTCAACACATGAGATGTCTCGGTATATCAGAGCAGTGGAAGCCTGGATGGACAGATGGGGGAGAAGAATGGGGCAAAGATAAGAAAGTGTGAATGGGCCGAGAAGGAAACTACCTGGGTCCCTCACACCCTTCCAGTTTCAGGTCCCCAGAGAGACGTGGCCATTGTGTGCCCTTGGGTTCCACGAGACACCACTGTACCTCTGATTCTTTATTTTCACTTCTCCCTTTTTGCATGACTCTAGTTAAGTGTTTTTCCATCATTTGCTACCAGGAGAATTGTAACTGAAACATTCACCGATTTTTAAGGGGCATGAGGTTTCCTGATTTATAAATCTAGGGTAATAACACCTCTAGCTACACGGATCGTGTGAGGATTAAACCGAAGCCGAGTGCCTGGCACAGGACCAGACCCAGAAAGGGATCTCAACAGATAGACTCTATTGTTATTACTGCATCACACAAAGAGGACCAGAGCTACATCTGGGAGACCTTGTGCCCAGCACTGAAGTCCCTGGTGTAGCCAAGAGAAAGCACGGTGTAGGGGTCAGGAGTCAGGAAGCCCGAGATGCCAAGGCAGCTCCTGCTGTGCGCTCTTTATTTTTTCGCTCTCAAAACTCTCATCGGCAAAATGGGGATAATCAGGTGATTGAACTCACAGGTGTTTGAGGATGAAATGATTTAAGCTTAGAATTTCAAACAGTTATGTGGTGGATGCGGAGATGGTGCCCCACTCATGGAGTACTCGGCCTGGCGAGTACACAGGAGCGAAACGGCAGCCGCAACCGCTACAGCAGCAGCTCCCCGACCCTCAGTTCAGGACAGGAATCTCGAGGGATCAGGGAGTCAGGAGGACCCCAGGGCAGCTGCTGGGTTGCAGGAGCTCTTCCTGATACTGCACAGTCATGGCCCTGACCTGATAAAGTGAACTTATCTTTCTTGGACGTGACTATTTAACAAGGGGTCACGAAACTAGATTTGATAAGCCAAGACACATTGACCAAATAAGTTTTCTCATTTTCCTAATATTAGATAATAATTCATATTCTATTTTAAGAGCTTTATAATAATCATAATCATTATTGCAAGGCAAATGTGCTCCCCTATGAACTGCAAACACTATGGTAAACGAGACTGTTTATAGTAGCTATTCTCCCCTTCTACAAAGTCGATTTTTTCTTATAAACAGACTGAGAAAGATGTTTCTGTTTAAACCAAGGATCCATGGTCACTGCCACTGACACATGTAAATCTCATTTAAAGATGTATTTACAGTGAGGATGCAGGTTACCTTCTGGAAATAAGACAAAGAATAGAAACAACATTTAAAGTTAATGACTAATTTAGTTACTGCTTTAAGGCAATGTTAAGCTGGGAGCCACATCAACACTTACTTACCCAAGTTCTAAGAATTGCTTTGGAATTACTTCTAAATGAGTAACACATCAACCCTGTATCAAAAGCTGTGGAGTGCTGTTGACCGGCTGTGGACAAGGAAAAGGAAATCTCCAGTAATAGACAATAGATTTCTCATAAGTGCCTCTGTTTTATAATTTTTCTCTGACAAAGTCATCTAGAGGGTGAATAGGGAGTTCAAACCAACAGGAAACCGTTACTGACGTCAAAGAGGTGACAGCAGAAAAGCACCCCTGTGAGGAAATCTGATTGCACCATGCCTGAACTGGAAACAACTTGAACTTAACCACATTAAGAATGATTACAAAGTCTTCAAGGAAGAAACAAGGAGAGGGAATCGAATGGCTTTTTGTTTGTTTGTTTTGTTTTTAATTTATCATTTTGTGCAGCCCAGAAGATATGCGAAGTTAATTCAATTACCCAGCAACTCTTCTGTCAAGCCCACAGGCGTGGTACATCCTATCTGAGCTCAGAAACTAGTCTTTGGGAAGGTGAAATATGTCTCCAATATAACAAGCCCTTAGGAGCTTGCATTTTAAACCTGGAGGGACACACAGTTCTTTCCAAAGACCAAGTGTTCTCCTGGCAAACTGGATATGTTACGGTCCTCTCTTATAATGAAACTCGACAAGGCTCATTGGCATATGTACCAGATGAGGGAAACGAGGCAATCGAACCTGCAGGTCAACATCCTGTGAAACATCTGGGCCAGGATGGTTTTTTTTAAGCATAAATAAGCAGCATACGATCAGGGATATAGCAAAGTTGGGGCACAAGTCCTCCCTTCCTGCTGGAGCCTCCTTTGGCGTCTCCGGTCCACACACATCGTGCCCAGTATCACAGGGCTGGCTGTGCTCACTTTGTGCACTTGGTCGTGTTTTCTCTGGAGGACACGAAACCTTTTAAGGCAGAGCCCAGATGCCAAATGATGTATCTCTAGTACCACCGCCCCCAGTGCCCGGACTATGGTAAGGTTTAATAAACCCTTGAGGAACTACCATAGCAGGAGACCATTTTTGTTTCCTGATAAAATTTAAACTAGATTAGAAAAGTTGGAACAAACCGCCAAGACTAGTTTTACCCGGCCAGTTTGGGGAAGTCAAGTGCAAAGAAGTGAAGTGTCTCGTCCACAGTTAAAACCGTTCGTGAAAGAGTTCAAGAGAGGCAGGTCTGCTTGACGCCACTCCACTTCCCTTTATTTATAAAGCTCTGGTTTTTCTGTTTATAAAAGTAATTACATGTTCTTCGTTCAAATGTAACTACAAAGTAAATACATGGAAAATTGAGAAAATAAAATCACCTGTAATCCTGACACCCAGAGAGAGAAGTCTAAATACAAGGAGAAACAAAACTATTTATGGCTTTTAGCATCTGAAGCACTGCAGCTTTTAGAGCACCTAAGATATTTACAAAGTAATTTTAACTACATTCGATTTTCCCCTTATGTCTGAATTATACTTAACACTTTATAGCATGTTTAAAGAACAGAAAAAGAGAAAACAAAAAAACATACCCTTCCTTTTTCACTTACATTACATAATATTTCCTGATGTACTTAGTCATCAAAACCATGATTTTTTTTAACAGTTGCGTACTATTCCCCATGCCATTTCTATGAAGTCCTACAATGAGCTGGATTTCTGCTTACGTTAATGAGAATAAGAGACATGGTATTAACATTCTAGTCACTGTCCTATGATAAAGATCATTTTTATTAGCCTGGAAAAACAGGCATCTCTGAAAGCAGATTAGTACGAACTGGACATGGTTTTTAAATTCTGAATGTAGATTCCCAAAGAAGATACCTTAGGTGATTATTCACTTAAAAAAAAAAAAAAAAAAAGGTTTGGTCACTTAAAGGTATGCAGGATAGGATTCCTTTAAATCATTATTTCACGTAGTACATTCTTTTTATAAAGATTTTGGTTTCAGCATCAAATAGGAACAAGTCTATTGAAGATATTTATGGATTTAGTTTGTACAGGGCTACAGAATAAAGAGTAAAAATTCCGTTATGCCATTTCACTTTAGATTCTTTCTCATGACAGAGGTTCCTAAACTTCGCAACTTGTTAAAGAAGATTTCATGTCTCCCTTTGATCTGTGGATCAACTAGACATTTCTTCCTCATGGGAGGAGATTCTGGGTTATAGCTTTCTGATTAAACATTTTGCCAATTAGGTAAGTATCAAATCTGGCCAAGAATATTCCATATCTGCCTCAAGATGATGCCTGGCAATCCGCTGGCTGAGAGTCTGTTCCTTCCTCTGCTCTATGGTGCTGCATGCTGGCTGAAGTTTCTTTCTGGAATGCGCCTTCCATGTGCTATTTTGAGTTTGAGACTTCCAGTGTAGCCACAACATCATTCTTCTCTGGCCCTCTGGCTGGGGAATGAGATCCCCTACAATCTCTTCCCAGATCCTTTTTGCAACGTGGGCAAAATATGGATCTCCACTGTCCACTGAGGAAGAAAGATGCAGACTTTCATGTAAAGGTAGGGAGACCCAAGTAAAAGAGACACAGCTCTAATAAGATGAGGGGCAAAGTGATCAGAAATAGATGAAAAAGTTTACCCAGGGGAGAGGACACTGTGTTACTTTCGTCGAGAAGCTTTAGCTGGTGAAATGAAGTGTGATGGGCCCTTCAAACCCCAAGGATGAGAATGGTGACTAAGGTGGCCACACAAACAACCACATCCCCAATCCAGTGGATAGCTTTGAATCCCTTGGTGAACGGACTTCATCTCGGCACTTGATGGCTCCTCCGAAGAAACCACTTCCTCCTGATTCTTCTTTTTTCCCCCTACCTTTAACCTCCCTTACTTAGAAATCCCTCTTCAGCCTTCCTCTCTTCTCCTTCTATAAACGCCTACTGACATATTTTAAATGACAGTTTCTACTATGCCAAGTGGATACTGACACTAAAATCCACTCCCCATCTGAACAGTGTTTCTGAGCAACATCTTACCGCTGGATTTTCTGCAAAACAAAAACACAACAAAAAAACCCAAAACATTTATTCCGTTCCCCCAGGCTCCCAGCTGGTCAGAACTCTCGCTACTCCTCTCACTCTTTTACTCTAAAAAGTCCTATCAATTCCACCTCCTATGTGTTTCCTTGACTCCATCCCTGTGGCTGCTGCCTTGGAGTAGGAAGGTTCAGCAGGCCAGTGGTTCAACAGCCTTACCAGGGCTGCCCCCCCAGTCTCCTCTCTCTGCAGACAGCCACCTGCAGCCCTCCCAAAATGCAAAGCTTAGGTTGCTCCCTGCCAGTTCCTTTCACCTCATGATTGAGTCTAAACTCTTCAGCAAAGGATGTCTTCTTTCCTCCCTGTATTTCCTCTCCTGCAATCCTGCTACATCAAGTTATTTGGGGGTTCCTGGGCACATCGTACAATTTCAAGCCTCTGTGTCTTTGCACTGCTATTACCTGTCTGGGAGGCCCATCCCCCTTCTGTCTCTGTAGGGCTCCTATTCATCCTTAAAACACAGCTCAGACAGCCCCTCCCATGGAAGGCCTTTCCAACCTCCCCAGGGACCAAGCTATGACTGTCTTCTATCACACAGTGATAAGACTTATCTGTGTTTAGGAAGACCCTTGCCTGAAAGCAACAAAAGGGCAGGTCCACATTTTGTTCTTCCTTATGCCTTCAGTCCCTGGCACATAACGTCCCTGGCTCAGGAAACATTCACTGAATTGAATTAAAAATGCAACGTAGACACAATATTACCATTCAACGTATTAACAGGTAATGTCTCTGGTGGCTAGGATCTACTTTTAATATGTAGAGACCACTCAGTTTTGCAGATAGCCTCTAAGGTATCTATCTTAAGCTGAAATGGCATTCCCATACATGGGAACAAAAGAAAGAAAACAGCAAGTCCGCTTTCCCCAAAGCGCACTTGTATTGCTACCAGCACATTTTTATACACTGGTTGGGAAATATTTCTTAAAGCTTTATCTCTGCTTGTAAATTCCAGTCATATGTACCACACACAGGATAAGAATCTGACTCACAGAGAGGCACCCCTTTAAGACCAGAGTGGTGACGATGATTTTCATAAAATGCCACTCATTCAGTGCTTTGTTGGTAAAGTGGACATATAATCATTAAATGCCAAAACACGAGAAGCTGCACTATTTGTATTGCTTGCTTTCTAACATAACCCATTTTAACTATATGCTCACTGAGCTTATCTTTTGTTCCTTAGATGCCCCAGGCTCTGACACTCAGCGTGCTGTTTTTTTTTTTATTTATTTTTTATTAGAGTATAATTGCTTTACAATGGTGTGTTAGTTTCTGCTTTATAACAAAGTGAATCAGTTATACATATACATATGTTCCCATATCTCTTCCCTCTTGCATCTCCCTCCCTCCCACCCTCCCTACCCCACCCCTCTAGGTGGTCACAAAGCACCGAGCTGATCTCCCTGTGCTATGTGGCTGCTTCCCACTAGCTATCTACCTTACGTTTGGTAGTGTATATATGTCCATGCCTCTCTCTCGCCCTGTCACAGCTCACTCTTCCCCCTCCCCATATCCTCAAGTCCATTCTCTAGTAGGTCTGCGTCTTTATTCCTGTCTTACCCCTAGGTTCTTCATGACATTTTTTTTTCTTAAATTCCATATATATGTGTTAGCATACGGTATTTGTCTTTCTCTTTCTGACTTACTTCACTCTGTATGACAGACTCTAGGTCCATCCACCTCATTACAAATAGCTCAATTTTGTTTCTTTTTATGGCTGAGTAATATTCCATTGTATATATGTGCAACATCTTCTTTAACAGGACAGCTGTTAGGAGTCCCCAAACAGGAGCTCTGTCTGTCTACAAACTCAGAAAAAAACAGAGATAATGCTTATGTCTTTACAAAGAAGATCTGTCACATTTTCTTTGGCCTCTGTGAAAAGGTTAGTGATCCAGCCTACTTGACTTCCCATATCTAGGCTGGACCACCAGACACTCGTGTAAGGCACTGGTTTTCAGCTGGAGAGATTCTTCCCCCAGGGAGCATCTGGTCATGTCTGGAGACTTTTTTGGTTGTCGTAACTAGGGAAGTGCCGCCGGCACCTGGTGAGCAGAGGCCGGGACGTTGCTAATCCTACAACGCACAGGGCAGCTCCCTCCCCTCCTGTGACAAAGGGTTATCCTGCCCTCAATATTAGTAGTGGGCAAATGATATCACATTGTACAAATACGTGATTTAAATTTTTTTAACTTATTTTTTTAAAACCTTTTTTACTGGAAAGGTTGAACATTCGCCAGTCATTCAATTCCTTAAACTATTGACCTGCTGGTGAAGGTCAAGGTCTTGGAGGTAAAGTTCTGAGCAATGTGGAGGGAACGTCCTGCTACGGATCTGCCCTGAAGCCAAAGTAAGGAGGGGCAAACCGAGTTTCTGAGCAGGCTCTCACTTCTGCAGGTTTCCAGAAGAGGAACCTGAACCAGTCTCTAAGTCCAGTTCTCTACCTTGTTGGTTGTGGCTCACTTATCTTGAACCGCCTTCCACCACTGGTGAGACACACGCTAGTGCAGAAGGTCTGGGCTTGTCGTGGGCACAGGCTAGTTCCCACTTCACAAGCAGACTATGGGTCAGTGCTCCCTGGGGGTGAGGAGAGGAAGGAAAAGGACAAAGGCACTTCCCACGCGGCCACCGCACAGGAGCAGGAAAACACGTATGGGTGGGAGGGGAGCAGTTTTGCAGGAAGGGCTCTCCTCTTTTGTTTTGGTTGGAAATTATACATTATATCATTTTAACGTTGAAAATATCATACACAATGAGAATGGAATTGAGACTCTGGGAGGAGTTCCAAGACTCGCTTTGTGAGACCTAAGCAATACATCATTACAGACCATCCTAAAGAAATGGGTAGGAGTGAGCTCCAAATACAGCCGGCTCTTTTGCTGTGCAAATATACTAAAAGCTGGACGCCTGCACTGAAAGGAAACAGGAACTCCCTGGGTGGTCCCAAAGGGGCTTGCCAGAGCCCGCCAGTGGAGCGGGAAGGTCTGCTGGTGAGACAGCCAAGGTGCTCTCTGACAGTGGAAGGCTGGACGAGGAACCTTGCACAAGTCAGTCTCGACGGCACTGATAGGGGGGTGGGGGCAGGGAATGAGACCAGTCTTTCCAGAGGGATGAAGAACACTGTGCCAGTTACAATGGTGAGCATGGGAAGTAAGCTTGCTCTTCCATGACGCCTCCTGCTTTGGGCCCCAAGCCCAGTGGTGCTACAGAACCCATCGCCGTCCCTGCCCCCAGGAATCTCCATCAGGTCTTCAATTCACTGCACCACACAGGCATCCACATGCAAATGCAACTTCAATACAAGCCCCGCAGACTCTCTTCTAAGCGGATGGCTGCTCTGAGCCTGTCCTAAATGGCAATCCCAGAACTGCTACCATGACCAGCCCACCGTGGAGGGTCAGCAGCTGACTCTATGTTACGAACAGGCTGCTCAGGCCCCCGAACTCCCCGGGAGGACACCGGTTCCGTGAGGGAAGGGGCCCCTCCTTGCTCCGTCCACTGCTGCATCCTCAGGGCTCACCCGAGCCTTCACCCTGAAGGAACTCTGTGCACATTTGCCAAATGAATGAACACCCTTGATCTTCACCTACTGGTGGACAAGCCTCTGTCACTACAAGTCGGCTAAGCTGATAGTGACTGACGGGGCTGATTCTGTCCTGAGGGGCCCCGGATTGTTCTGGGGCCTAGTGGAGATGGGCGCAGCTGGGTTCTAACCAGTGATGAAGCAATTATGGAAAATGCAAGTATTTCAAAACTAGGAGACATTATGGTCTGTGGTTTTCACCCAGACCAGTTGGGTTTCTAGACTGCACGATTCTGGGTTCAGGGTAAGGGGGACCCACTCCAGCCACCCACAGGTGTCGTGTCAGGCCCTGGCCTCAAGGTCCCAGTTGGTCCTGGCAGAGGCCAACCCAGCTTCCCAGAGAAACACCCGCAGGCCACCCTCAGGTGCTGCTGGTTAGACTGTTAGTTTGATAGTCATTCTGGTTGCCCTTCTGAGGAGAGACTGGCCCGTAGGTAAAATTTTCCCCCAGAGGCCAGTCCTCGTTTTCAGCTACCTTTCCTTTGGTAGCATGGAGTAAACACAGCCATTATACTGTCTATGCCATGCGTGTGAATCTCCTCTTCCCAGCTAGACTGAGGATTAAAAGCACTGCTTCTCCCCCTAGCCCTCCATCAGTGTGATCCCGGACTGGCTGACTTCTCACTCAACTATTTGGTAGAAAGCCCATCCCCTTCTCATGCCTGGAGCCACTCCTGGCACCTCAAGCCCAGTGCTTTAAAACAGGGCCCTGCTGAGGCGGGAGTATCTATAGTTTGGCAGGTTCCCAGGCACAATCAGGGAAAACCATAACCAAAACTCACTGCCACAAAGCCTCGCCAGTCATCGGGAAGCACAAGGGCCACGTCTGACCCTGGCCACTCTCAGATAAGTCGACGGAAGTGACACACAATTCGTGAACCGCCTTACAACCACGGAGCTGGGGAGTCCAGGCCATCTCTGGGTCATCGGTGTGGATGACAGCTAGTGACGAGGCCAGTTACAGCTGAACAACCTCAAAGGGAAACACATGGCAACCGTTTCAAGCCCTTTGGTCACACCAAGTGTTCTGGCAGTCCTCCCTGAGCAGAGACAGCCAAAGGAACAGCAAGGACTTCGCGTCCTCCTATTTCCCATTCATTTTCCCGGCCCTACTGAGTCACAGATAGTCGGGGAGCCGGGAAGCCTCCGAGGACAGAAGCAAAGGTCCTAAATCAGCCTCCCAGAAATGCAGAGCCCAGAGATGGCCTACGTGCATTCTCTTCCCAGCTGGAACACGATTAATAAGTTGGGAACATGCCCAACTGGGAAACACCATGTTCTGGTTCATTTTCTATTTTGATCTGAGCCAAAGGCAAACTATACCAAATGACCCATAAGCGGCCCATAAGCAGACCAAATGGTGTTTATGGCACTCACTGCTCAGGGAAAGGAGGAAACCCAGTTCCAAACAGGGACGAGGAAATGGCCTTTCCTTAGGTATTTTATAAAAGGCCACAAAACTGTATGTTGTGAAAAACTGCCTTCACTCCTGCCTGATGACACTCTCCTCAGCTGTACACACTGCAGAGAGAGGATACTTCTCTTTGTGCCATATTAGTAGATTATTAAAACTGGACGACCTGGTTAAGAATCCACAGACTGACTCCTGCTTGCTGTGTGATCTGGGGCAAGTTCTTTAACCTCTCTGGACCTCAGTTTCCAGATCTTTAAAATGAGGATAATAGTATCTCTACCCCCATGGACTGTTTTGAGTATTAAATATTTCATTCAACAGCTATTTATGGAAATACCGAATTGTACACTTGTCTAGACACTGGTAGTGAATACGAGCACCCAGAATATGCTAGGGTCTCGGTGAACAGTACCTGCTGCTGCTACTTCATCCTTCACCCACCCCTTCTGCAAAGCTGGCGCAGTGAGGCGCCAAGAATCGACCAGCTATGTGACGTGTTAACAGAGGGCTCTTCCCCTTGCCCGGGATGTCGCTGTGATTTAGAGCGTAGCGGGTAAAGCTGTACCAGGGGCCAAGTGGCCCAGCTGCCGCTGCCAGATGCTCCCTGCACACCGGGAAAGGGAATGAGAGCTGGAGGGGCTGCAGGGCGGTGGGGTGTGCAGGGCTGACTGCACCTCCCACCCCCACCGGAACGAAGTCCGTGGGGGGTCCCTATTGGGAGGCATTTCTGCCAACAGGTCTGTGACAGAAGGGCACAGGAGGTGCTTATCTGGAAAAAAAAAAAAAAATCCAAGGCAGGGGACCTTCCTCAAGACAAGGGGACTATTAGCTAAGTCAAGATGAGAACTCAGGGCTCTCCTGTTGAAGGCTACAGTGTAGCGACCTCCTGATGAGATTCTGAAAGATGCATTCCAGGGCCACACGACCATCCTGCTGCCTAACTCTTCTGTCTGTCTGTCTGTCTGTGCGTCTCTCTCTCACATGTACACCCCTTTGCTAATATTTAATATGACGATGGAGACAATAACCCAGAGAAAAGACTGTTTCCCTGCACCCATGCTGGCAGGCGATTTTCAGACATATTTTAAGTGTGATTTAAGTGCACCAAAATCAGTTTGCACCGGTTGTGTAAGCTGACAGCACTTAGGTCACAAGATTCCTAGCCGCCCTACCCTTCAAAGGCTGGATTTCTGCTTTGTTGACCGACACTGAGTGGCAGCTTCTTAGGGAAAGCAATGCCCCTGCCAGGAGCCCCAGGCGCACTGCTTCGCGGACGACCCCTGCAGGTGACACCCGAGGACACCCCGTCAGTAGGGAGGTGAGAGCACTGGGCTTCTGTCCCTGTAAAAGGAGGTTTTGTGTAATCTGTCCCCCGCCCCTCGCAGGGCAGCAGCTCACAAATGCAAACAAGTTCTCTCCCAAAAACCGGGCTCGTGGACCTGACGCGGCCGGGGTCGTGCCGACGAGAGGCAGCTCTTGGGCACCAAGCACAGTGTGTCTTATGTTTTCCAAATGGAAGCCTTTGCTCTAACAAACTGGGTCTCTGAACAAAGGCTAAAGCATCTGACCAGTGTTTACTCTGCCACTCCCCCTCCTGCTGCTGCTGCCTCTTTGTTCTTCCTGGTCTCAGCCCTCAGCACTCAGCCAGGGCTCCAGGAGAGCCAAGGAGAGCCCCTGGGAGCTGGGGGTGGGGAGACCCGGATCCTAGGCCATAAATGCCAGCAGGCTCGGCTGCCGGCACAACAGTCACTGATTAAGATGAAAGGCGTGTGAAGTGAATTGAACCTGAAAGAGCGGGGAAGGTGGCCTACACCAGGCCAGCAGCCCAGACCCTGGGCTCTGCTCCTTTCATAAGGCCTCACTCCTCCCACCCTCATCCACAAAGAAACAGAAACACATTGCAGAAACTGACAAATGAGCAAAGAAGAAAAAGATCATCCCTAATTCCACAACCTTCATTAACAGTCCCTGGTAGTTTACTGGCATCATCTCCTTTCAGGCTTTTTTTGGAGGAGGGGCCAGGTTGGCCACATTGCAGTCCTGGGTGAAACCTGATATAGATTCACGCCCCTAATCATAAATTCTGTACTATTTCCCGGCTTCCCATCTCCGAGTTCCACCATTTACTCTGTTAGATTTAGGGCAAGTAACTTAACTCCTCCTTTAGCACTCGGCAAAATAAGGATAATTAATTGTACCCATCTTCTACGGCTGATGTAAGAATTATATGCAATAAATATTACACGTTAGATGCTTCTGACAGTAACACACGATGATCTAACTACTTAATATTCAATTATTTTTCTACTGGCTGAAAATCTTCATCAAATAGTACATTGTTTAAGTAGACTCCTATTGCTGAAGGCTGAAGTTGTTTCCAAGATTTTCCTCTTATAAATAATGCACTGAAAGTTAAACATCTTTATGCATAACATTTATTTTATTCTTTACGTTGTTTTCTTTGGCTAGATTATCAGCAATAAAATCAACAGATCCAAGAGTATATGCATTCTTATAAGTCTGGATCCAGGTTATCAAATTATTCACAAACTATTAGGACTTACAGTGCTTTCAGAAATTTATGAGGACGCCAGTGGAATGAGATACATGCAAGTAACAAGCATTATATTGAAAAAATCGGGGCAGTAATTCATGGGCTCATAATTCTATGCAGCAAACGACAAATTATCTAATATTTGAAATTTGCTTATCTTTTTGTTCTGGCCAAGAACAAAAGGAGTTTCAAAATGCCTACTTTGTGGGTGTTTACTGTCACCTCCATGTGGGGGTCTGTGCTGGCCCCTGGGAAGGCACAGGACATCTTTCTGGTGTGGGGAAGGAGGCGGTCATCACAACACCGAGTTGCCGCGCGTGTAGCAACGGCGTGTCTGCATTCTCGCCTTTGGTCCTCACAGCAATCCTGCTTTCATCTCAACCATGAGACCTTGAAGGCTCAAAGGAATTTTAAGGTGGTTGCAAGCCATTCAGACAGAGGAAAACAGAGCTGGAAGAACTTAGGTCTCCCGTTTCCAAAGGCAGAGCTGTTTCCATATCAGCAGGTTGGAGGTGAGTCAGGGCAGACAGGAGGGGCTTTAAGCAGATGCTGAACCAACAACCTCAATGCTGTATAAGACACCAAGTGGACGGAGCCAGGCTGCAGAGTCAGCCTGACCCAGAGATAAACATTGTCTCCACCACTCCCAGCCTAAGGGGTCCTCAGCAAGTTGCTCCCTTTCTCCTGGGCCTCAGAGACACTCATCCTACAGGGCTGGACGGCAAGTGGACTGCCGTCTCTGCCAGCGTCTTCACAGTGAAGCGACACACTGCAGACTAGCATCTCACTTCAGAGGCCAGGGCCTGCCAAACACAGTTTTTAGCTAAAAGTACTTTTTAACTAAAAGTAGTCATTTACCTGCTTTAATTTCTCATGGTAACTAACATTTTCTGTTCTTTAGTTTTTCAGTAGCAAATGGGGATAGTGACTGAGGATTTCTGACAGATGGACAGATGCAGAGAGCAAATGCTATGCATATGTGGAGTCTGATACCTTGCAAATCCGAGAGAAGGCTTAAACTACAGCAAAATGGAAACTGTATATCTCTCTCTCAGCATGAGAAAAATGCACTTGGTTCTTTTAAGTTGGTTCTTACCACTTTATCATTTAGACTTAGGGCAAGGGAAAATTCCCATTATCCTTTGCTTTGGAGACATCTACTGTAACACACAAATTTTAACCCCAGAGTCAGCTCCTGTCTCTCTGGTGCAGAAATAAAAATCACCTTGCGGTAACGACTGCCACCTTGTGGCCATATATGAAACTGTCACTAGGAAAAATAGATGGCCCATGTTAAAATAAAGGCTTCACGGGCTGAACACTGTGGAAATAACATGTGGACACTAGTATTTGGCGATACTGTAGAGTTTATATTTTCCTGGAAAATTTTGCACTGTATATTCTATATTTGTTGGTCTCCCAATCTGGTCCAGGTTAAGTTCTTTTCTACTACAACACCCTGTAATTGTTGGTAAGACCTCAGACTGCTTCCATAGAATCACGGGGATTTCCTTCGGTAGGTAAAAGTCCCCTGGAGTTGGGTAGGTGACGCTTCTTTATTTGTTCATTAGAGTAACTTGAAGCAGCCACTGCACAACCATGTCCGTCAACTGTTAATATCATCTAACCCAATGTCATAGAAAACCATCTGCACTTTGGCGCAGCCCTGGAAAGACGACCTGAGCATAGCCCTGTCCGGCTCATGGAACGAGGAGAAGGTAAGCCTGAAGCTCAGGCGGGTGACCAGTACCACCCATCAGTCTTGCCTTCTTCACAAGGGTGTTCTCAAGCTCAGGGCTGTCACCCCACTCTTCTCTGGGAAAACAGCTGGATGAGGGCGGATGCAGGGCTTCAGGTGGACAGAGCACAGAGCATGGGAAATAGTGTTTTGGGGATACTCTGGGTAGCAGTGGAGAATGGGCAGAACCGGAGCTCTGAAGGAACCATGGACCCGGAGATGGGAAGCAAGAATCGGGCAAGGTGGTAGGGGCGGCATGGACTCCAGGGACTCCAGGGCTCCTGGAGCCACCGAGGACTCTGATGAGGGCGTGGCCTCAAAGAGCCTAGACCACGAGGGGCGGGAAGGAGTGCAGAGGAAACCGAAGCCCAAGAAGCTATTACTTGAACCCCAGCTCCTTCCAACATACTCAGACAGCATGGGAGTGCACGCTGTGCGTCCCCTTTCACACACCCTCCTGTCTCCCGGCTTGCAGTGTTCCCCGCTCCGTCCATTCCCTGAGCTGTACATGTGTCTTTGCCAACACAAGGGACCCTTAAACACACGTGAACGCTCAGCCTCACTCACCGTCAGAGAAATGCCGGTTAGAACTCCAAAGACACCTTTTTAAAAATCTCTCCAACCATCAAAATGATAAGTAGCATGCCATGACAGGAGGGTGGGGGAAATAAGCCTTCTCACACATGGTTTGGGAGTAGGAATTTAGAAATACAGCCAGCAATTGGTAAGAGCTTGGGCTCAGCAGTCAGACTGAAAACGTCTGCCACTTGGAAGCTAAATTTCTTCCTGCCTCAGTTTGTTCATCTGTAAAATGGGAGTGATGTTAACAGAACTTACTTCATGGGATTACTGTAAGGATTACTGAGATAATACACATAAAGCACTTAGAACAGTGCCTGGTATTCAAATGATAAAGTGTTAGCTATCTTTAACCACGATGGGGAGAGAGGGCCAACGAGATAAAATTATAAATGCATCTACTTCTGACAAAGCAATATCACTTCTAAGAGTGTATCATATAGAAGTCATAGCACAAGTACCTAAAGATAAAAGTACAAAGAGACTCACTGCAACTTTGAAATAAAAGTCTAAGTACAGCCTAAATATATAGCAATAGGAAACAAGTTAAATGAATTGCATCATGTTCTTAAAATGGAATAATAGTAGCCATTAAAAATGAGGCAGCCAGGTATATACAAATATAAGACAATCTCAAGATACATTATTACATTTTTTCAAAAAAATAAGGAGAATGGGGATGCAACTTACAATATGGTGACTACAGTTAATAACATAGTATTGCATATATGAAAGTTGCTAAGAAAGTAGCTCTTAAAGGTTCTCACCACAAGAAAAAAATTCTGTAACTGTGTGATGATGGATGTTAGCTAGACTAATTGTGGTGATCATTTTACCACATATACAAATATCAAATCATTATTTTGTACGCTCAAAACTAATATAATGTTACATGTCAATTATACCTCAATTTTTTTAAATGTGTAAATTTTGCGAGATGCATTACAGAGATTTACTTCCTTAATAAAACTGTTTTGGATTTTTTTTTTCCTTAAAAAAAGGATCCAGAATGGTGGACAAATACATACTATCATTTGTGCTTTTTAGAAAAATAAATATGGATGCATATATGTGGTGTGTGTGTATACTTTTGGGTGCAAAAAAACTCTCTGAAAGGCTGCACTTGAAACCAGTAATAATTGTTCCTTTCAAAGAGAGGGTATGGATACTTGGAGGATGCTTATACTACCCATTGCAAAAAAAAGAAAATAAAATGGTTTTCAATAGTTAAAAAATGCAATCTGATATGTCATTCCTCTGCTTAAATGTCTTTCATTTGTTCTTAGCACTAAAACCCTAGCTCCTTTAACAGCGCCTACAGCAGCCTGGGCTACTTCTGCAGCCTTAGTTCTCACCAGGCCCCTCCTCAACTTCACATTTTATGCTCGTGAGCTTTATTTACACCTCCTCTTCCCGTTTACTAGTAGATCCATGCCTGAGCTGTTTAAACTTTATTCCATATTCGCCTTCATTCTCTTTGCTTGACTAATTCTGACTGGCCCTTCTGGTTCCGGCATAGCTGTGACTTTCCCTAGAAATGCATCGCAGCATCACTGGACCAGGTGGGACGCCCCCATCCTGCTCCCATCACACCCTTTACATCCCTGATGGTAGCAGAGGCAAGGGACATGTCCTGAATTCTCTTTCAGAATGCCTTTGACAGCAAGAAGATTAAGAAATATCTGTGCCAGACCCTCTTGCTGCCTTCACAGGAGCCCTCTTCCCTCTCCACTGACAACAGGAGCCCAGTTCTGAGCCCAACGCTAAATGGGCTACAGAGTGTCCTGCCCCAGGGGACACGTCAAGGTTGATGTGAGCCAATCATGATAAAGCAGCTTATCTTGACTCGATATTTGCTCTTCCAGCCTCCTTTGCAGCTCAGGGTGAGCCTGTAACTCAGGTCTAGGAAAGATTTTTCTCTCCTTGATAAAAGGAGAGTGGTCCATGAAGCCCTTCTGCCTCTGTCCCCCGAGCTTCCTGCTTCGGATGCTGTCATATGAGGTGTGATGTTTAGGACTGTGGCAAATACCTTGAGACCCACGGGGAAGAGATGTCTGACGTCACTGAGCAACTAATCCAACCCTAACATCGCTACTGTCAGACTTCCCAAGAAAAAAGTCTGTACTGATGAACTAAACTCATCCTTCCTGTCTGTTGTATAAACCACTGTCAGTCACATGTTCTGTTAACTGCAGCCCAAAGCATTCTTAATTGCACATGATGGGATAGACAGAATCCCACAATCAGTCCACAGGATCAAGCAAAGGGTCCTTGACTGAGGCCGGGAGCAATGCCCTGGGACATTACAAGTCAAGGTGCCCCCTTCGGGCCTATCCTGGTCTGAACTCTTTTCCCCAGGTCAGAACCAGTTCAGCATTTAGCAACAGAGCTGAGGTTAAAGTCACCAAAATAAGCAGTCCCTGATGTTTACTGTATTCCTAGACTTCTGCAACCTTCACTCTGCTAGAGAAGACTTATGTATGAAGATGTTTTCAATCTTAGGACACACAACCCTCAAAGTGATCCCTCTCCAGGACAGCATGAAAGGAAGGAAGCAGTTAGCTCATTGGTTCTTGTCATCAGAAGTCACTGGATACTTCAAATGACGCTACCTTAGGAGTCCATCCCCCCCAAAGTTTCTAATACTCTACTTTATGAAATCTTCAACATCTGTGAGCTCAGCTTTTGAAGAAAGGAGGCCACTGAGGCAGTGAAGGTGGGTCATACTTACAGGGGTCTGAAAGCAGCAAAACAACTGAGTGAGGAAGGGGTGATTGCGGGCCAAAGACAGGATCCTCTTCTCTGTCATGGTGCACTCCACATCGTCATCTTGCAGGATCACGTCCTTCTTTAGCACCTTCACGGCATAGAGGTCTCCTGTTTCTTTTATTCTTGCAAGCATCACCTATGGCAAAGCAGGAGGAGGGAGCGTGAGAACTCATGCAGCTCTTAGGGTGTGGCCTCGTCTGGGGCAGAAGACAGATGGCACATGGGAAATGGGCATGTGTATACATACATGCACAGGCAAACAACATACATGGAGCAGGCATCCTTTAACCACCCAAGCACTTGGCGCCAAGACTCACTTTCCCAAAGCTGCCCTTCCCCAGTACTCGGATGAACTCAAAGTTGCTGATCCCAAGTCGGTTGGAAGAATTAAGCCCAATGCCATTTCCTTCTTTGATGCTCTCCTTTCCTTGTCGTCTTAGGGTTGATCTGGAAAGAAGATTCTGCAAAGGAGAGTAGGAATACATCGAGTCAGAAATCACAGTGGAGCATGAAGCATTTATGGATGAAGAAGACCTTACTTGCAGCTTCAACCCTCAATACAACACATGGGGAAAGATCAATACAGCTTGACATGTGATCAGGTTCTGCCACTCAGAACTGCTTCGGCACCAACTCCTGATCTGTGCTTACTGTATTTGGGTCAGAATCATTTAAAATATATCTAAGCCACCGAGTTTCAGTTTGTGCTCAAATGGGAGTATATAGAAAATGTCTCAGTCTGGTCCACCTGCTTTCTTGTGGTGGCTTTCTACAGGGTGGTCAAAGTTCCAAGAGCGCCACCTGGTGTCCATGTCCTGCAAATAGCAGCTTTCACAACTGCTCAGAGAATTGAGCACCACTCCACACCAAGAACGGATGAAGCAACACTTCTATACATAATATTTTAAATTATAAAAGAGAAACAAAAGTTACTGTAAATATATGAAGGGTAAGACTGACAATACCTATAATCTCATCAGCCCTCCTCAAAAAACAAAAAATAGAAACATACATATACACACGTCTATCTTTACACTTAATTTAAAAAAATACAATAAAATTGTTTCATAACACAAGTTTTAATTTAACATTTTCCAGGCATATTATCCATATCTCTAAATTTCCTTCAAGAACATGAGTTTCAAAAAGCTGTCCAATATTCCATTTCATGGATATATCACAACTGATTCACTAATTCCTGGTATTGGAAATATAGATGATCTCCCAGTTTTCACTAGTATAGATAACACACAGTGACCATACTTGCATGCAAATCTTCAAATCAGGGTGATTAGGAGTCTAAGCTCTCAAGCAGGCGGCCTGGGTTCAAATCACAGCTCTACAACCTAACCCTGTGACCGTGGACAAGTCACCTACCTCTCTGAGCCTCAGTTTCCTCTTCTAACAAAGGGGATGTTATAGTACCTGCAACATGGGTTGTTATGAGGAGCAAATGAATAACTGCACTTAAAGCACTTAGACCAGTGCCTGGCACGTTCCATAAACCTAAGCTGTGTTGTCATCTTCATCAACACGATCATCCTCACCAACATCGTCTATTTTCTTAAGATAACTTTCTGGAAAGGGAATTCTTTGGGCCAATGTGTTAATTTTGAAGACTTCTGATACATGGTCAACTTGCCCTCCAGAAAGGTTAACCACCAACACAATGAGAGCTCCCGGTTCACCACAGAGAACCAGAAGTAGGTGTGGCCTCTTTGGGGAGTTCTCTAGCCCCATCCCACTAGTACAAGACTCATCCCAGGGAGGGTGCTACCTAAAGACAAGGTGACATGCAGGTGTCTACCTTGGGGTATTTATAAGACAGGCTACCACCAGATAAGAGACCAAAAGTCTGACATCCTGGAGCATTTGACCTATTTAGCTAAAAAAAAAGCTTATCTAGAGTAACTCCTAAGCAATGTTTGTAATAAACAGCTGGGCAATATCCTGAAACTACAAGGATTTTTCTTACTCAACCCAGTGAAACAGTGATTGAAGATATAAAATGGATCACCTTTAAAATCCAATTATTTTAATAGTTTCTCCTCTAGATTTCTGATCATAAATTTTTCAAAGATGGAAAAATTTTACCAGCTTGAATCTCACTTCCTCCACTTAAATACTTCCCCTGCCAGAAAACTCTAAATCCAGTGTCTCAATCTTTTGTTTGTTTGTTTAACCCATTCTTCTCTTTTGATAGACTGAAGATGTCTCTCTTTAATGCTGTACTGTCAGCTAACAGGTAATTTGGGTTTTCTCACTATTAAGTATCAGAACATGAAAGATACTTGGTTCAAGTGACAAGTGGCGCTGCCCATTCCTAGAGGTTGTGCCACATGGCTCAGCTTATTTCCACGGTATTTCAGAAGCCCTGGGCCAGGCCGAAATCCCTAACCTACACTCTTCAGGCACAGCTGTCCCATGCACTGGAAATCCCCCTCACGGTATAGCATCCTGACTGTCTGTCCACAAGAACGACACACAGACTTGAAGGACTTTGCCAACGCCTTCCTGAAATCAAGAAATGCAATGTCAATCCAAGCCCCTGCTTTACCAGGCAGGGCCCTTCAGTGAAAAGGAAATGGGGTGGTTAGTGATGACACTGTTTGGATAACCAAGAACCTGACAGTGATTGCACTTCCCTTCCTAAGTGCCCAGAGAGATTTGACAGTTAAGTCTAGAATTTTCCTGAACCCGGCGTCAAGCTACACATTTCAGAACCCTCAGCCATAACCACGGCTCTTTCCCAATTCTCAGCAGACCACAGCCAGGAAGGCGGCAATAGGATGTGGGCCTGGGATGTGGCTGAAGCTCTAATGGACAACAGCAGGTGGGGGAGGGTCATCAGGGCGGTGGCAGGACACAGCGACTGACATGCTCCACCCACTCCCACCAAGAGGAAGGAACTCCTGTCTGTGGCTGGACTTGAGATAAATCCACGATCCATAAACAAATACTACACAACTGCTGGATTCCAGGCCTGTGGAGAACATCAGCTCTTTAAGTTCAACCCCTTCAGAGAGAAGGAAGCAAAGGCCCATAGTTACTGGTCAACTGCAGTGCCGGGGGCCCCGACAAGAGCAGAACCGAGGACCCTGGATTCCAGGCTTTTCACCAGACCACAATGACAGGAAGCTGTTTAAAAAAAAAAAAATCCCTTTTCTGCTTCTTGCTATATCTGCACGCTCATTATTTCTTGTTATATAATTGTATACAGAACCTTATTTGTGGAACAAAATGCTCTTTAAAAATGCAATAAATCTGTTTATTGTATTTGCTGAGACTAGGAACTTTGATTATGCCACCCACAATACTAGGGCTCGCCACATCTGAACAACTTCTAAATTACAAAATATGAAAATAGCAAAGTCTCACCGAGGTGGGAGAAATACTTCCGGGTTGGAGGCCCATTCCTGCCAGAGTCTTGGCCAGCTCTGCTGCATTCACTCCACAGTTTGGGGCCACGTTCGCCTGACATCGAATGTGTACATTCATTTTACATACTGGATGGAAGAGGAAAAGGGAATCCACGTTCAGAAAGGAGCCACGTCAACATGTGCTGTGAAAGAGAGCTGAGATAACCTGAAAGACCGTGACTGAGGAATTGCACAGGCTGAATAATGATATCTTCTCATCAAATTCAACTGACACTCACAACGATCCCTGAGTGTAAGTAAATCCCTGATTTTTTCTCTATTTCTGTTCTGTGCAGAAGCAGTAAGCCTGGCATACGGAAGAATAATACATTTCAAATTTCTTTTTGTTTTCACTGTGACTTGATGCAAGACATTCACTTAAATCATATTTTAAAAGTCATCACTGATTTCCCAGCATGATTCAATACAGAGATCAAAACATTCATCACGGCAACAGCTCACTCGATTAAATAACAAGGAAACGCGTCAACCGACTTTATGCCATTCCTTGTAACTCTCAATAAAAGGTAGCAGTCTAACAGCCACGTGTAGATGGCTGTTCAGACAGGATGGAACTGGTGTTTCTGAGAGAAATGCCTCTAAGTAAAGCTTTCTTTCTGAGCACTGTCTTTGGGTGGCCCTCACAGCACAGAATGTGGCATCCTGTGCAGCAGCTGTATTTCTCAGTGCTTGCAGCCTGTGGCTTCATGGGTGACAGAAAGCAACTTTTTTAAAGGTCAAGGCAAGCGGCAGTTGGAAGAGGAGAGTGAAGCAAGCTAAGCTCCTGGTGCACAGGAAGCTGACTTGGGGTGATGAAAGACCCGAGGTTTAATCAGCACAGAGTTCTGACATGGTTTCTTGACACGGGCCCTGCTGATCGGAGGCAGGGATAAAGCAGCGTAAGATGTGTTGAGGTGTGTCAGCCCATCTTTGGAAGCATACACAGAGCCAGGTTTCCTGGTGCCTGAAGTGATGCAATTGTAGGGTTGCCCTCTTTAAGAAAAAGAGCACTTCATCAAGTAGAGAACTTGGAAGGTACCTTGCAAGGGAGGAGCTCCAAGGCTTAAGCTTCATTAGATTCATAGGAAATCCACCTCTCTCAGCAAGGCTGGTACGGAGACATACAAGCCTGCCGTGGCCTTTCTAAAGCTCCACGTGACAATAAAAGCAAAAATGATAGGAGCTGGAACACTGCAGGCGTGCTATCCTCAGCACCACCAGGGACAAGTGCAATGCAGATGGATCCCACCCATGGCTCTGCCTGTCAGCAACAACCATACGGAAGCAGAAAGCGACTTTCACGCTAGAAATCCACACCTGGGTGACACCATCCAGCTAACGATCAAGCAGTGCCTGAAACAAAGCTACATGTGAGTTGGCTGCTGTTTTGGTTGAAAAAGAATTATTTCAGGTATCTATGAAGAAAGAATAATTAAATGGTGCTCTGAAGAAATACAAGAATTTGCCTTTCTTAAAGACAAGTGACTAGCCCCTTTTTGTTAATAGAAGCAGGTCTGGTTAAGTCCAGGCAGCCAGTGGAAGCTGTCCAGTTGTACTGACATGAACTCTGCCTCCCCTGGTGACACAGAATGTGTCTCAGGCTTCAGGCTGAAACTCACATGTATTTCAGCACAGGACAGTGCACCCCACGACAGCCAGATTGTTACAGCAACACTCAATGAGAGATGACTCCAGGCCAACAGCCCCTCAACTCCTAACAGGACAGGGACCAGCCCCCATATCCTTATCCTCTGCTGAGGCAAAAGCTCCAAACTCAGGCTCCACTGGACATTGTTGTTGAAGTGCACGCCCTCGCACGGCCACCTACGCTCTGATCTCTATCAAGCTCTTTGAGAAGACACAGGGCGGACTGAGTTATGCTTTTTTTTTTTTTTTTTTTGCGCGTTACGCAGGCCTCTCACTGTTGTAGCCTCTCCCGTTGCGGAGCACAGGCTCCGGACACGCAGGCTCAGCGGCCATGGCTCACGGGTCCAGCTGCTCCGCGGCATGTGGGATCCTCCCGGACCGGGGCACGAACCCGTGTCCCCTGCATCGGCAGGCGGACTCCCAACCACTGCGCCACCAGGGAAGCCCTGGGTTATGCTTTTATAACCCAATTCCTGTTTATTTTTGGTGAGGTGATCAAACCAACTCTCCTGCTAGCTCTTACTCACAACTCAACCTTCTCTGCTGGCCACCTCACCTCCTACCATCTTCCCTTTCTGACCAGATCCCATCTTTTCCTCTTTCAAATACCTATGGAAATACACAATGACTAGCCTGTACTCAGTACTAGATAGAGGATAGCCAACAGGTTAGTTAACCAGACAGGACATTTCATTTAGCAAGTGAGTAAACATTCCATGGTTAGGAAATCTGTGGCTCACATGTAGCTCTCTTTACGTGCCTGACAAGGGACACAGACACAGAGAGAGAGCCACTAAGATGCTCATTTACAAGGTATCTAAAACCATCCGTCCTAGGTCAGATTCTGAACTGCAGAATTCTGAAAGCTCGCAGCAAGGTGTTCTCACGAGGAAGTGGGTACCAAGCCCCCGAGAATCTCACTTTTACACTGAAGTCCTTGTCGCATTATCCCCCAGAGCAGGGAGCCACAGTGATCACAGAACGTTGGCACCTTGTAGTTGTGGACGCTGAACTTGTGTGGGATGTTGATTCCGAACCTCTGCTCAGCGATCTGTAGCAAGGAAACAGGAGGACGAGAGCTGAAATTCCACACCCACACCTTTTGTGAAAACTGTAACAGGAGCTCACCAAATGCAAAGTGTTACTATGACACCTGAGATGAGTATAGTATTACTGCTCAGCCACGACGAATTACCCAGGCCTCACCACGCAGACGAAACACATTTTCTAGCGAACAAGACTGGCTGGACAGAAATGTGTGGTATACATTAACCTGTCCACCATCTTGGGAGATTAATAGAAATTTAAATATTCATTTCACATTTTACATTCACTTGGCCGTGTTTCTCTCCTGGCCAATTCCTCACACCCATGTCTTTCTAGAACCTTTTAACTTCAGGATTCAACACGTCTTTTATAGGCAACATACACTTGCTATCACCACAAGTTCTTCCAGAAATTGCGTCATGAGGATGGGCTGACCCCCAGAGGACAGGGAACCACAGAAGGAATTTATTCCAAAGTGACATTCAACTGGTGATCTTATTCAGCCCTTCCAGCCTCTGCCTGTCTTTGTATTTTGATATCTGAGTGCAAAGATTCTGCTTTTATCTCACAGACATCACTTCTCAGGATCAGGTGAAATCTCACATACTGTTTCCAGCAAATAGTTAAATTAGGCATATGCTCTATAGTCTATATCACAGTTGGAAGCAATAACCACAGAGCCACACATAACAAGTCGTGGGGCAATATTACTCCTCTTGAAACGTTTCTGGCCTCTTTCTCATAAAAGAAAGTACACACGCCTCTGTGTGTACTCTCAGCCATCCTGGGCGTATACTGTAAAGAACCAACAAGTTCCAGAGTCAGACTCTTCAGTGCATCTGTAAATCCACTGCTAACTGTTGGTAATACTCCAACTGCCTTCTACCTCCAGAATTTAGAATGTATGCCCACCTCAGCTGGATGCAATGCTAATGGCAAGAGTGATGTTCAAGGCTTTATGTATAGATCTAGATCCTCCTTGAAATTCCTCGAGAGGCTGGAGGGGGCCAAAGGTCACTTTATTTAGGAAGTGCAATTTACAGTTAACAACATACTTACCATATCAATTCTATCTTGTAGTATGGATACTATTTTAGGTCTGAGGCCGAGAGAGAAGCTAGCTAGCAGAGGCTGGGTTCTACATTCAAATCCCAGTCATCTGATGCCAAACTCAGGGAAATCTCTCTGCAAATTAGTAGAACTGATCCCTAGAGCTTTTACCCAGCTGATCACTAATGGAGTCATTTCCAGGACAGGTCAAGCTATGCAAGTATAGAAATACAAATGCCATAATATAAAAAGGAGAGAAATTTCAATTCTGATACCACCATTGGCTTCAAGGAGTGTGGAAGGGAATTGGGAATGAGGGGGAGGAAGGAAAAGCAGAGGGAAGAAGGGAGAGAGAGAGAGAAAGAGAGACAGAGGCAGCGAGAGGGGGAGAGAGAACGAGCAAGAGAGACAGGGAGCGAGAGAGCGAGATAGAGAGAATGTGCTCGCATGAGCTCATGCAGGCACTTAATCAGCAAACTGCTATCTCACCTTTGAATCCACTTTGTTAATATTGTTTTGGCAGGTGCAGGCTGTAACAATTAGATGATGGCAGCGCTTGTGGACGACACAGGTGCACACTAGGAAATTAAATCCAGCATTATACATTTATTGGAGGCACCAGGCCATGGTGGCTTGATTTAGATGGTGGGCCCACATGATGGCAGCCAATGCTCCCGTTCTTCCTATATTCCTCACCACCACCCTAACTCAGGCCTTTGCTCACGCCTGAACTATTCATACTCAGGTCCGGAACTAATGTCATCCTTCCTGGCTTTCCTCCTTCCTGCCCCAACCTCCAGAGGAATCATCTCGCAGTATATGATTCTGGTCACCTCAGGCCCATAATCTAAAGCATTCAATCGTGCCTCACAGTCAGTCAAACTAGAGTTGAAATTTCCCAGATGGGTTTCAGGCTCTCCCAAGCCGACCCCAGGCTCACCTGTCACCTTTCTTCTCTGGGGGCTCTTTGTTCCACTAATAACTAGACTAGGTGCTCTTCCTGGAGCAAGTCTTCACTCTCCCCAACACACTGTCCATGTCCCTCTCAATCCCTGGGGTATCTTCCTTTCCTATCACTTCACTAAACCTTAAATGTATAACAAGACACAACTTTAAAAAATGTCTCTTTTATGAAAATATACTCCCCATGGCTCCCCTTCTAGACTGAAACTCTCTCCCTCCTCTAGTCTCCTACAACCTCTAGCTGGCCTCCCTCATTTCAGATCTTCCACATACAGCCTCTAATGTCCTCAGGATTCCCAGCCAGCATGATGACTTGAACAAAGTAGGCATTCATTAAGTATTTGCAGAATGACCCAATCAATTGCTTGAATAGTTAGAACTTTCTAAATAACATTTTTTTAATTTTCATTCAGACAACTGATAGAGTGCAGAGTCCAGTTTCCATTAAAGGATGAACATGTGCAATGAAGCAATATGAAAATACACATCATTTTTAAGATCTTTCAAGACATATGGAAGCTTCTAGGATTAAATACATAAAGAGAGATGACATGTCAGCAAGTAGCACTATAATCTAAAACAAATCTAGCTGTCATCAGATTGAATTCTCAGGAGAACCAAGTTGAAAGTGCCCAGAGAACTGGTCTTTTTATATGAGGGAATCCTTCACATAGAAAAATCTTATATTCCAAGGCATTTGTTTTTTTCACAGTCAGCTTGGCTACAGGTTTATCAATTTTATTGATCTTTTTGGAGGATTATTGATAGCATTTGGTTTTGTGGATTTTTTAAATTGTTTTCCTAATTTCAATTTCACTGTTTTGTACTCTATTTTTGTTATTTATTTTCTGCTGCTCAGTTTAGGCTTAAATTTCTCTCCTTTTTAAGATGGAAACTTGGATTATTGATTTTAGACCTTTATTCTTTTCTAATATATGCATTTAATACTCTAAATTTTCGTCTGAGCACTGCTTTCACTGCCTCCCACAAATTTTGATAAATTGTATTTTCATTTGATTTAAAATATTTTTTATTTCCTCTTGAGTCTTCTTTGACCCATGTGCTATTTAGAATATGTAGCTTAATCTTCAAATATTTGGAGGTGTTTGAGCTATCTTTTGGTTATTGATTTCTAGTTTAATTCCACTGTGGTCTGAGAAGATAATTTTTATGATTTCTATTCTTTTATATTTGTTATGGTTTGTTTCAATGTCCCAGAATGTGGTCTATGTTGGTAAATGTTCCTAGTAAGCTTGAGAAGAATGTGTGTTCTGCTGCTCTTAGATGGAGAATTCTATAAATGTCAATTTGATCAAGTTGTGATAGTGCTGTTTAGGTCAACTATATTCTTACTGATTTTCTGCCTGCTGGATCAGGCAGAAATGCTGATCAATCAGAATCAGAAACTGCTGAGATAGTAAATAAAATTAAATCCAACTATAATAGTGGATTTGTTTATATCTCCTTGCAGTTCTATCAGTTTTTGCCTTAAGTATTTTGATGCCCTGTTATTAGGCGCATATACGTTAAAGATTTTTATGTCTTCGTGGAAAACTGACTCCTTTTATCATTCCATAATGCCCTCCCTTATCCTTTATAAATTTCCTTGTTCTGAAGACTACTTTAATCTGTTTGCTTTTTTTAGCATGATTGGTATATCCTTCCAACTAGGCATGTGGTTTTATATCCCTTTGCAAGATGTGAACAAATTAGTGTCCTCATGTCTCCTGACCAGTGTTCTTTCCTGGTCCTTTAACAGGTGGCCCACTGAAAATCAGCTCTTCAAATATCCTGGCACTATGGGCCATGGTAGAAGAAATAAACTAAAAACACAACAGATACGTCACAAATCATGTATTTTTAAACTCAAAAATGTAATCTTGTTTACCAAGAGGTTCTCAAGTTATCTTTGTATGCATGAGATGGACAGAGCATACCCCTGTGCTGGAGAGGTCCAAGCCAAAAAGTGACATTGATTCTGACCTGTGAACTATGCTCTCAGTTGAGGCTGAAATTAATAGCAGAAGGTCAATTATTGTTGTCATATCAATTCAGTTTTTCCTAAATTTGAGAACTCAGAATTGTTCATACATATTAAAGTCAAAATTACATCCAAATGTATGTCTTATTCCATTCTTCTAAGGGAAATAATATTTTACTTCCCCTCCTTCAGAAGAGAAGGTGGGATTTCTTTATTTACCTAGTTTACCATAGGTTACCACTCTAGGATAGGTAGTACTATTTTACCAATGATCTGTAGGGTGTAAATTAAGATAATAGGTACCATATGGATAAACCATGAGATGACGCTCAAGTTAATGATGAGGGAGGCCCAAATAAAAGAAAAGTCCAATCCAGCCTGGCTAAACCTCCAGATTAAGGAGCCTTCTTTTCCTCTTTCCTTTTTTATTTCATTCCAATTCTTCTGGAACACTAATCGAGGTTATCTCAGAATTGTGAAAATCAAAATAAATTGAATGGATAATAACTTACAAGACCTTTAACAGCCTAACTTTGAACATTCTCACATTTAACTAAATTCAGAAAATCCAAAAAGCAACTTGGATAATAGCTTCTATTTCCAATTCAGGTAAAGAGAAATCAGCATTGTGCTACTTCTCACTCCTACGGACAAGGGGATTGTAAAACACCAAAAATTTATCTTCAAGACTCAAGGGTCCTGCTCACAAAATCGCATTACCTTTTAGTATGTTCATGATCCTGCAGAGACAAAACTTTAAACAACTACACGTATATAGGTATCCTGGATTCAGAAATAAAAACATCCCCTCTACTTTGTCTACAAAAAGACATGGCTAAAATTTAAACAAAACTAAAGGGTTGTAATTCTACGGGGGTCTCATTTGACCTACAGAGAGTTATTTATCAAAATATTAATGGAATGTATCCTGTTTCCTCTTGGTATAATCACTTTTTAACACAGGAACAAGATTAAACATAGTTTTAAAATGTTTTCTTACCTTGGCATTGATAACCCTGTTTCCCAAATACACCCCTGTTCAAGACAATAGAGAAAAAAGAAACCATTAGTCAAATATTTCAGCAACAATGTTCCTATAATTACAGTACTTAAGGAAAACAAATTTCATCCTCTGGTCCTTTATAAAAAACACAATTTCAGAGAAGCAGCAGAAATAATGTCCTTTTTAAGCCCTTTTTTGTTACCACAGGACAAGGAGGAAATTGATGAGTTAGAATGCTCCGAATAACAAACAGGTGAGTTTGGCAGTTCTCATTCTACCCATCGCTGCGGCAATCCCCCAAGTCCTCAGTGAAAATAAACCTCCTCTGTGTGTATGACTGAGCCTCTTCCTGAAGTTTCACTTTACTGCCTTACTGATCATTCTCTCTCACATACACATAAAGACATGCAGAGGGTGAAGTAAACAGATGCAGATATACATATGGATGTAAACAGGTGAGTCCACTCCAGCTGCCTGACCTGAGGCATCTTCCATCTTCCGTGTGCCCACATCACCCAGAGTCCACTGGGGAGCAGAAGTGCGGTCACAATATGCCCATCATACCCACAGCTTCCATCTCTGTCTCTCCCTAATACAGTCTCTGGGTGATGGTGATATGATTCTCATTCTTATTAACAAAAACCACATTTTACTAAGCCAGTAGGATATGCCAGGCCATGAGCCAAGCAGCTGACCTCTACCATCTCATTTAATCCTCATAAAAGCCACGTGAGGTAGCACATATAATAGGATGGCCTAGAGCACAGATCCTGAAGCTGGATGGCCTGGATGTGATTTGGGGCAAGTTGTTAACTACTTTGAGCCACTGTTTCTTAATATATAAAAAGGTATAATAATAACAGTACCTACTTTATAAGGTTATCATGAAGATAAAAAGTGTTGATAATGTAAAATACTTAGAACAGTGCCTGGCACTCTAGTGCATATAAAAGTTTACTATGTAAATAAAATAAAATTATTGTCTCTGTTTTGCAAATGAGGAGACATTGCTGGGTTATATAGCTTGTCTAGGTTCACACATCTAGTTGGTGATGAGATTGAATGACAGAGTCCATGTGCTTAATCATATATGTGTGTGTGTGTGTGTGTGTGTGTGTGTGTATGTGTGTGTGTGTGTATGTGTGTGTATATATATAAAACACATAACCACTATTTTAAGTGTGTGTGCATGTGTGTGTGTGTGTGTGTGTGTGTGCGTGTGCGTGTGTTTCACAAGGCCAGTTAGGTGGGAGTTAAAGTTTCCTTGGTAGAAAAAAAATTGGTGAAATTATCAAGTAAGTTTCCATTAAGAACGTTAGTTGAGATCACAGGTTGTCACCACAAATGCCTACAGGGGCAGACAGGTCACGTAAAGGAGGGAAGCCAAATGGTGTGACATGAAATAAAAGAGCAACAGACAATTACCCTTCTGGTCAGGCAAATCCAGGGAGAGGTGGGTCTAACTGGAACATGCAAAGAAGAAAAATGGGCTCGAAGTTGCCAGAGATGCTAATTTTTCCATCAAAAAATGGAATAGGAACGTCTTCCTAAAGACTACAGTTTTAGGCTTCATACATATCGACAGCCAGTTTAGGGCCTTTGGTTTAGACAAGACTCTACACTTTTTCTTTCTTTTATATTTTATTTATTTTTTTATTGTGTACAAATTTAATGTCTTATTTCTTTTTAAAATTTATTTTATTGAAGTATAGTTGATTTACAATGTTGCGTTAGTTTCTGGTGCATAGCAAAGTGATTCATTTTATATATATATATACATATCTATGTATACATATATGTTCTTTTTCAGATTCTTTTCCGTTATACGTTATTACAAGATATTGAATATAGTTGCCTGTGTTATACAGTAGGTCCTTGTTGTTCATCTGTTTTATATATAGTAGTATGTATCTGTTAACCCCAAACCCCTAATTTATACCTGCCCCCTCCTTCTGCCTTTGGTAAGCATAAATTTGTTTTCTATGTCTGTGAGTCTATTTCTGTTTTGTAAATAAGTTCCTTTGTACCATTCTTTTAGATTCCACATGGTATCATATGATATTTGTGAGGAGATGGAAAAAGGTATTCCACGCAAATGGAAATCAAAAGAAAGCTGGAGCAGCAATACTTGTATCAGATAAAATAGACTTTAAAATAAACACTGTTTCAAGAGACAAAGAAGGACACTACATAATGATCAAGGATCAATCCAAGAAGATATAACAATTGTAAATATATATGCACCCAACATAGGAGCACCTTAATACGTAAGGCAAATATTAACAGATGTAAAAGGAGATATCAACAGTAACACAATAATAGTGGGGGACTTTAACACCCCACTTACATCAATGGACAGATCATCCAGACAGAAAATCAATAAGGAAACACTGGCCTTACATGACACATTAGACCAAATGATATTTATTGATATTATCTATAGAGCATTTCACCCAAAAAGCAGCAGAATACACATTCTTTTCAAGTGCACATGGAACATTCTTGATAGATCACATGCTAGGCCACAAAAAAAGCCTCAGTAAATTTAAGAATAGTGAAATATCAACCATATATTTCAACCACATCACTATAATATTAGAAGTCAACTATAAGAAAAAAAAACCTGCAAAAAACACAAACAGATGGAGGCTAAACAGTATGCTACTAAACAACCAATGGGTCACTGAAGAGATCAAAGAGGAAATAAAAAAAATACCTAGAGACAAATGAAAATGAAAACGTGACAATCCAAAACCTATGGGACATGGGACTTTGCTGGTGGCACAGTGGTTGAGAATCCGCCTGCCAATGCAGGGGACACAGGTTCAATCCCTGCCAGGAAGATCCCACATGCCATGGAACAGCTAAGCCCGTGCGCCACAACTACTGAGCCTGCGCTCTAGAGCCCACGAGCCACAACTACTGAAGCCTGCGTGCCTAGAGCCCATGCTCCACAACAAGAGAAGCCACCACAATGAGAAGCCCGCGCACCGCAACGAAGAGTAGCACCCGCTAGCCGCAACTAAAAGAAAGCCCGTGCACAGCAACGAAGACCCAACACAGCCAAAAATAAATAAATATTAAAAAAAAAAACCACAACACCTATGGGACACAGCCAAAGCAGTTCTAAGAAAGAAGTTTATAGTGATACAAGCTTACCTCAGGAAACAAGAAAAATCTCAATAAACAACCTAAACTTACACCTAAAACAACTAGAGAAAGAAGAACAAACAAAACCCAAAGTTAGTAGAAGGAAGGAAATCATAAAGATCAGAACAGAAATAAGTGAAATAGAGACTTAAAAAGCAATAGAAAAGATAAATGAAACTAAAATCTGGTTCTTCAAAAAGATAAAAAAAAATTGATAAACCTTTAGCCAGACTCATCCAGGAAAAATAGAGAGAGGGCCCAAATCAATAAAATCAGAAATGAAAAACGAGAAGTTACCACAGACACCACAGAAATACAAACGATCATAAGAGATTACTATGAGCAACTATAATGCCAATAAAACGGACAACCTAGAAGAAATGGACAAATTCTTAGAAAGGTACAGTCTCCCAAGATGGAACCAGGAAGAAATAGAAAATATGAACAGACCAATTACCGGTACTGAAATTGAATCAGTAATTTAAAAGCTCTCAACAAACAAAAGTTCAGGATCAGATGGCTTCACAGGTGAATTCTACCAAACATTTAGACAAGAGTTAACACCTACCCTTCTGAAACTATTCCAAAAACTTGCAGAGGAAGGAAGACTTCTAAATTCATTCTGTGAGGCCACCATCACCCTGATACCAAAACTAGACAAAGATATCACAAAAAAAAGAAAATTACAGGCCAATATCACTGATGAACATAGATGCAAAAATCCTCAATAAAATCCGTTTACTAGCAAACGGATTCCAATAGTACTTTAAAAGGTTCATAGACAAGACCATATTCTTGATTAAAAAGGCCAGAAACACAAACTAAGCCTGCATTCTGACTGTTCAAAGGTATAAAATCCAAAGTAATCACAAAACCCCCCACAAAACACAAAGTAATTGATCAATACTCAGAAATGAATCTGAATCAAGTGTTTCTGCTTTAAACAAAATGACTAAAATTTGCAACAAAAACAAAGATCTCCTTTTATGCTGCAGATATGAAAGTGTGTTTCTTCCTCCTGAGAAGGGTGTGTATGTGTATGTTTTGTGCATGTGAGGGTATTTCTTCCTTCTCTCTGCAAATAAATATGTTTAATGTTGCCTCTGATTGAAGATAACTATTACTTAAATTTATTTTACATTATAGATTTGCCACTTGAGTAACATGTATAGTAAGATATTGCCCCAAATCATCTAGAATTTCTCAACTATTAATTATCTTGATTCTTAAATGCCAGGGATTATAGTATGTGATCACTGAAAGCTATTACCTTTGTCTACATACTATAAGGCTGAAGACTACTGTATGTTTAGTTTACTTGCAACAATTAATTCCATAAGTCATCATGTGATTCATGCCTTCTTAGAGAAATACTGTTGATATTTCTTTCCTCCTTAGGGATAGATCATTTATTAACTGATTAGCCTCTCTCTCTAATTAGTGCTTTTTAACCAGTTCATGATTCATTAGCACTTTTACCAACATGATTGGCAAAAGAAATAACATATAAAACTTAATCTGTAAATTGTGTAATTTTTTTGTTGGGGATTAAAATTGCTAGGTCAACATATTAGAGTAAGAGAAAAAAATCAGATTCTAAAACAATTCTTAATAATCATGCTTTCTCCTGAAATCACACACAACCAGAGGAAGTCTCAGCTCTTGGGAGGAGAGAAGACAGGGGACCTCTTACCAGATAAACTCCCTGCAGTGAGAGCAGTAGGTGGGCTGCCTCAGGTATGTGGCCATGAACTTATGTCCGTTGATCTGGTGGACTCGCCTTCGCATAGCCCTTTGGCGCTTCCTGGTAAAATGTTTGAAGATTCGGTCTCTCTGGAGAGTAGCTATATATTAAAAGAAGGGAAAAAAGAATAATGTGTAATGAACCTACCAGCACCTAATGTATGAGAAAGTTTGGTAGTTCAAATACTCCCCAAATTACTTTTTTCTTTCTTCAAGATGTAAAACACCCCAGAAAATCATCATGCTTTGTTAGACATACGTGAACCCTGGGATTCTCAACTGCCTAGTTATAATTGGCTATCTTGGGCCAGTCTCCCCCGGAACAGAGCGTGGGTTCCCCAGAGTTTCGATGCGCCAGTATGTGACAGCAGCATGGTCTCGCAGTCCCTGTCCAGCTGTCTGGGACCTCAGGTTCACCGATTGGCTGCAGTGACCGGCTGGCAAACAGGGCTCCTCATTACTCCCCTTTCATTCTGCTGTCCTCACAAACTTAGTGAGGGAACTGCCCCCAACACAGTGAGAGCCCTGCCCAAAAGCATCAGTTCCAGCACCACCTCTGTTAACTTGGAAGAGGCAGAAATTAACTGGGAACACACTCAGAGTTCCCTTTCTAATTTCATATTTTAAAAGTAGTGGCTCCTAATCTGAAGACTCTAAAAACTGTGCACCATTTAAAGATCATAAATGATATCTTCCACCTAACTGTTCTAGAACTTTTCCAATGTATGCAGAGACTTGTGATTACAAAATAAAGATTCCTTCTTCAATAATGCTTTTAAATGAATCACTGCTCCAAAGGAAACTAAAGGAATCATGCAAGAATAATCTGCTAATAAATTTTAAAACCTGGAAGAAATAGAAGATTTCCATGTAAATACATGGTCAAAATTAGTCACATAAACCAAAAAGTCTAATTTTTTAGAAGGAATTGATAAAGTTTTTAAAGGACTACCTCTAATACTGAAGGATTCATTTTATGTAGACTTTTCCCAGTAGCAATATACTCAAATAACCAGAAACTTCTATACTATCCAGAATTATCTTAAAAAGAAAAACTCACTATGACCAAGTGGGAATTTTCTCAGGAGCATAACAATGGGCATATTATTACAAAATCTATTATAGCTTATTCTATTAATAGGTGAAAGAATAAGTATGACAGTTTCAATAGATGTTTAAAAGGCACTTGATAAAATTTAACTTGTAATCCAATAAAAAATTCTTTCGAAAAGACTAAAAGATTGTCTCTTTAACATGACTAACACACATTTTCACAGGTCAGAAGTATCAAACTGAATGGTAAATGTTAACAAAATTCCTGTGACAGTTAAGAACGAATAAGACTAATTATCACCACTATTATTTAATGTTATTCTGAAAGTACTCACCAAAGTTGTTAGAAATGAAACAAAAGATCAAACTATTAGGAAAATGTGGCAAAGATACCATTATTTGAAGTTGTTTAATGTATGACTAGAAAACTCAGGAGAATTCAGCCTAATCTATTAAAAAAATGAGTTCAGTGTGATGGACAATAATAAATCATTAAAAGTCAAGGTATTTAGTATATCAAAAGAGCCAATTAGAATAAGTTAAAAAATCCCATTCATACAACCAAAAAAACCAAATTATCTAGGAAATAATTTATCAGAAGTGGAAGATTTATATGAAAAAAAGACTATAAAACCAACTGAAGGGTATGAAAAGATAAGTAAAAATGAAGTTCTTAAATTGGAACACTCAATACTACAAAGTTGTCAATTCTATCTAATGTCAAATTCAACGAAATTTCAATCAACATTCCCAAAGGATGTTTCTAAACTTGACAATTTTTTTCAAGGTTTATTTGGTACTATAAATATTTTAAAACTGTCCCAAAATTTCAATGAGGGAGGACCTGCTCTACATGTTAAAACATATTATAAAATTACGATAATTTAAACAGTGCTCTACCCCCTCAAGAAAAGTCCAAAACTAGAAATCAATTTGGCTGAAAGAGAATATGGTTCAAATCAGTGGGAAAAGATGGATTATTCAATAAGTGGTGTTTAGACAACTAGGTAGCCTTTTGGGAAATACCTTTACCTCACTCCTTACACCCAAATAATCTCAGATAAATGTTGAGGTGGAAATTATAGAAAGAAAGAAAACATGGGAAAAAAATACACTCCTAGTAATGGGATGAGGATAACAAATTTCTACAGCCATAAAAGATCCACAGATTTGCAATCTATGAAATTTAAAGTCCTACTTGTCAACAGACACAAAACAAAGTTAAAACAAACTGGGGAGAAAAGGATTTGCAACATGCGACAGTGTTACTATTTATAATATGTATAAATCATTAAGAAAAGAGGATAAACAATCTAGTAAAAAAGGGGCAGAGGAAGTGAACAGGGAATTCATAAAATTATAAATGCAAATAGACAATAAACATGCCAAGATGTCCAATGCTATCCAAGACACACATGTAAGAACTGCAAGGTAAATGACATTTTACCTCTTAAGTTGGCAAATACTTATAAAGGTAGTTAACATGCCTACTCTTACTACAGTGTAGGGAAATCTGCACCTCCAGCCTCTGCTGGTAGGAGCATAAACTGGTCTCTAGTCCTCGCCCCACCATCCTCTGGCTGTATTTACCCTGCTAAGCCTCAGTGTTCCCATCTATAAACCAGGTAGTGCCTTCCTCCTAGGTTTTTTCCAAGGACTGAATGAGATAACGCGTTAGAAACGTTTTGCCCAGAGCTAGGCACATGGTCACATTCAACACGTAGCTATTTCAAGAATGATTTCTTTCGGTGACCAATTTGACAAATACCTGTCGAAGTATTTATTCCAGTTTTATTGGGAAATAATTGACCTAACTTCACTGTGTAAGTTTAAGGTGTACAAGCATGATGGTCTGATTTACAAATACTGTGAAATGATTACCACAATAGGTTCAGCTAACATTCACCTTCTCATATAAATACAATAAAAAGAAAGAAGAAAAGGAAATATATATTTTCTCCTTGTGATGAGAACTCTTAGGATTTATTCTCGACTTTCCTATATACCATACATCAACGTTAGCTGTGGTTATCATGTTGTATACATTACATCCCTAGTACTTACTTATCTTATAACCAGAAGTTTATACCTTTTGACCACCTTCCTCCAATTCTTCCTCCCCCTACACCCGGCCTCTGGTAACCACAAATCTGATCGGTTTTTCTGTGAATTGGTTGTTTTGTTTTTCCTGTTTGTTTTTTAGATCATAAAGTATTTGTTTTTCTCTGACTTATTTCACTTAGCATAATGCCTTCAAGGTCCATCCATGTTGACGTAAATGGTAAGATATCCTCATTTTTTTATAGCTAATATTCCATTGTGTATCTATATCACAACTTCTTTATCCATTCATCCATCGATAGACACAGGTTGTTTCTATATCTTGGCTATTGTAAACAATGCTGCTATGAACACGGGGATGCGGATATCTTTTCGAGTTAGTGTTTTTGTGACCTTGTCCAAGTGTTATGTGCATTTCCTTTCATGCAACAATTCAACTTCTAGGATTTGTTTTCTATAAAAAAACACCAGAAAGCAGGAATATATGTTATATAGATATCAATCATTATATTCTTTTTAACAGTAAAAATTAGGGTCATTACAAGAAATCTCAAAGAATAAAATGTAGAAATAGTCCAAATAAACATTGCTAAGATACCAATTCTTCAGAGGCTCTAGCATGGTTAAATTGTACCTGCTTCAGGTTTTGTTTTGGGGTGTGTGTGTGTAACATCTTTGGCAAGCAGCCCAATTACTATCATTCTCAGGTTTCCCAGCTATCTAAAGAAGATGAAAATATACCTTTGTCCTCAGCGCTACGGGGATAGTGTCATAATCAATATTCCTGAGAGGTTCTTACAATTTTGGATAAGGGTCACATAAGAACAGAAGTCACTGTACTGTACTGCTCTCTTCCACAATACTTCTAGAAGCCGTTTAGTAACCACAAAATAAACAGATTTTAATGTTTGTTTGTTGACAGACGATGAAAGTTAGCCTAATGATAAGACCCTATACCTGATCTACATTATCACCAACCTAAGACCCAGCTCAGTACTGGCCAAAGTAAAACTTGTATTGAATTACTAAACACTTATCACATCTAAATGCAAATTAAATTCTCCCTGGGGGTCCAATTACCAATAATTTACTCATTTAATCCCTTAATACTATAAAGATTGGTTAAAAGGTCAGCTCACTTGCAGTTTTAATATTTCATGAATTGGGTCTTTTTTTTCCCCCCTCAACAGCTATTACCATTGCAGTAATGTGACCTATCAATTTTCCAGGTGATTTGTTATAGCTGGAAGGACATGGGAAGAAACTGCTTGTAGTTGTTCACCAAGTCGGTCATCCCCTAATGCCTTCGCTCCTGCCTTTCACCCCGCCCTGGAATGTTCTTCCTTCCTTTTTTTTTTGTTTTGTTTTGTTTTAAACTAGTCAACTTAGACTTTCCTGTGTGCCTCAGAGCCTAAGGCAAATCCTGAATCAGAGTGAAATGCTTCTCCCCTCCGTTTCCACAGCAACCTGGGAGCACACCTCCATCTTTTCCCTTATCCCAGGCAACTAGGGGTTATGTCTCTTTCACCTCCTATACCCAGGTGCCTCAGAAGACCTCATACATGGTCATTTTAACTAAACTTCACTCTTCCCTTTTCTCTATTCTTTTGCACATGTGCCTCTTTTTGTTTAGAAAGCAAACACACACTCACCCACACCTCAGAATTTGCAAGAAATTTAAGTCATGTAAGTAAACCGGGGCCCCCATGGCTTCATATGGCTTTCCCTATCACCATTCTTTTGCTGGCTGCCCTGACCAGGAAGAAAGAACTCTGGGACTTAACTGTGTTCCCCAGAGCACAGACTCAACCCCCATTTGACAATCAGAGCGCAGAGGGAGCTTCCTCATTGTTCACACGGCCTCCTGTTGACTTAGGACTGAGTTAGAAGGGCTAAAAAAGACGATGTAATCCTGTGTACCCTGGGCTTTGAGAAATCTTTCAGATCACGTGTTAGGTGAACACATCAAGCCATCCTAACATGCTCTGCAGCCAAAACTTGCATCACAACCTCTGTTTTGCTCCTGAGGTGCTCAATGCCTCTAAGTAAATAGGAAGCTGGCTCAGTGCCCCAGAGTGGAAACTCACATTCCAGTCTCAGGAGGTGGGCAGGTCTGGAGCCCTGATCTGTCTTATCCAGGAGTTGGTGTTGCCAAGCCCTCCCAACCACAGGGTGGAGAATAATTATGTCAAATGTAACGAAGCTTAACTAGTTTGAAATAAAATTATATTTCATAAAATCTGATTGTCAGCCCACACACTCTTTCAGAACTTGAGGAGGCACAAATGAGTAGGAGCCACCCCAGGGTAAGCTTCCATCGCAGAAAGCTGTGCTGGTCTGAAACTTGCGCTGCTGATGTGAGGCTCTGCCAGGGAGGAGTGGCTCTCCGAAGTCTCTGTCATACGGTCTAAACCTGATCTCAAAAATAGTAAATATTTCATCCTTTTTAGTCTTCTGCTCTCCCTACCTGAATTTAAGGCTTTATATAGCAGATATAGACATCTGTATTTGAAAGTACTTCTGAAACATTCTGATGTGAGTCAAAACAGCATAGTTCCAAGTTTCCAAATGACTGTAAGCATATTAAATCAGAAAGAGAAATCTACGGCACTTTTTAATTTTTAGAATTACTGATATAAAGCATATAAAAGAAATACCTCTGATGTAGTGTAGAATGCAATTTAAGTTGAATTTGCTCAGCAGCAAAAGCACTTAGTTTACTAAAATCTGGTCTTCAAGGGGGCGGTGCAGGGAGGTCGTGCAGCCTTTATATATGGCAGGCAGGAGAGTGTGGTGGGTGAGCGCTTCGAATCTGGAGCCCAGCTGTGAATCCTGCTTCTTCCCCTTATAAACTGGGTGACCTTGGGCAACTTGTTTTATCTCCTATGCCTCAGTTTCCTCATTTGTAGAACATGAAGGGCTAGAGAACTCTCCTCAAACGGCCATTTTGAGGACTTGCTGAGATAATAAGTGTAACATAATTAGAAAAATACCTAGCAGGTGGCAACTAAGTGCTACCTATTATACTTGTTGTTAAAACTCTTACTTCAGAGTTCAAGAAATAGAAGGGATTTTTAATCCAATCACCTAATTGCCTAGAAGAAGAATCAATACCTAGGAAACCATTACCTAGAAGTTCAACAACGTGCTCAAGGCTCATCTAGTAGCTAGCTAGCACCAGAACTACCCCCGGAATCCTCCACTCTTGATCTTATCCCAGGACCATACGGTTAACACCATCCTGCACTTTGTCCTTTATTAACATTATTAACATTGGGTCTCCTAGAATCTTCTAGAATCAACTGGGTCTCTCCCCTGGAAAGTAATAAATTTTCTGGTGAGGAAACAGAAACTAACAGGAAGGTTAAGTGAGGTCAGGCAGCCAATGATAGAAGTGGGGACGCCAGACCCTGTTTACTATGTTGAACTACTGAGCAATGCTATCAGATGTCTTTTTTCTTCTTCCTGAGACATTCATTTTCTCATGTGTGCACTTGGGAGGTGATGACTATGGGAAAAACAAACAGGAAAACCTTAGTGTTGACCAAAAGTTACTAGTCAAGAAAGAACCAGAGTGTGCTATGTTGTTAATATTTCTAAAATACAAAATATCCTTGAAAGGTAATGCAATAAGGTAGTGAGAGAATTTTGCTTAGTATTATCCAACATACTGAATAAGCAACCACGTGATCACAGAACTGTGTGATAAAGAATGATGCTTAAGAACTTAAACTTAGATGATTCCTGTCTGAGACAATAGTGATAATAACAGAACAATTAGCACACGTATTAAGCAAATACATAATTTAAATGAGTCTTTACAATAGGTACACACAACCAGTGGGTGACAGCATTTATTGGGTGTTGAGTGAAGAGAGAATCGCAGGAGTTGTGTACCTAGTCGTCTGATTAATTAAGGAAGACTTCATAAATGGGTTGAGATTAGCTGTTGTTTGGAAGAGGAAGGAGAACCTGGTGAACCAGGATAGGGAAAGGATTCCAGGAATTTATGCCAGCACCAGTCACAATGGCTGTGACAGTGTTGGTATTAAAAATGGCAAGCAAAAGCCCCCAAATGGCACTGAGCAGAACAGAATCTTCTGTTTTTTGAAAAGAGCTGAATCACATGACTCATAGGTATTTCTAAATTCAGACAGAATGATTCAACTCAACGTAGTATGAGACCTGACTCTACAGGAGCTATACACAGGTGTTTCTCAGGGACTTGGCTTCCTCTGAGGAAGCACAGTCTACAAAAGCATCTACCATCGCGCAAACTCATGGGGATGACTATCACTGGAAAGAGGAGGGAAAAACAATTTGTTACTAGATTGACCCTCTCGCAGAGGACTCATGGCTCATAGCATCATGAAAGCTGAGCCCATTCTCACCCAACCCCACCTAACCCTCCAGTCTCCTCTGTCAGCAGAAAGAGGAGCAGAACAGAGGTCATGGATGCGGCCATCAGAAATGGTACCCAAGTTCCATCAGGAGCCTTGGGAAAGGCCTCTCACCCCACTGTTATAAGAGCCCTGATCTCCCATCGTCCAATCACCTCCTTCTTAATTTCACCCCTTGTATCTACGGGTATTGTCCAAAGTACAAACTCTCTCCTCAGCCCTGAAGAAAGGGACCTTGGCTCCAATAACATCTGGTTCCTCTCACTCCACAATTTCTTCTTAGTCTCCCTCACCAGCTATTCTCTTCCACCCAACGTTTTAAATATGTGTGTGTCCCAAGGTTCTTTGTACACCATTCTTCTGGTCTTTAGGGGCACTCATCTCCTCCAAGACTTCAAAAGATCTCTTGACTTCCAACAATTGCCTATGTACTGAGGACTCGCAAATCTGCAGCTCTAGCTCTGGCTTCTAACTACTAAACTTGTTTCTAAGTAGCTTCTCAGTATCTCTTCAAGACATCCCCAAAGTACCTAAAACTTGACATTTGTAGGCTGAACCCTCTTCCCCAACCTCTTGAACCCATGTTTCTTCCTAGATAATAGTACCACTATGCTTGGAGTAATCCAGAAAAAGAAGAAAAAAAACCAAAAAACAGCGCAGAGATGTCTTCAGGTCCTCCTTCTCCATCCACAACAAACTGATCGTCAAGTTCTACTAAGCCTTCTATGATCTGACTGGGTCTCTCCCTCCCATGCTCATTGGGTATAGTTAGTTCATGCCTTTTTCCTCTCATCTGGACTGTGAAATAGTTTCCTAACTAGTCTCCCTGCACAAGTTTGCTCCCCTCTGAAATCCATCCTTCATCCAACCAGTTATGTGCAGGAAATACACATAATTCACAGTGTATGTGAATATCCTGCATGGAAATCAGGCTTACTGTAGTTGTCCTATTTGAACCATAGTAAGGTAGTAGGGGGTATATTTTCCCCAAAGGGTGGTGCTTCCACTGTCCAACATCTGAGAGAAAGTTGAGTCCTCAGACAGCAAAAAGACTTTCAAGTGGGCCTTAGTCAGGTGGGAGACTAGTCTTTCCCCCAGTCCTCAATTTCTGGGGTCTGGACCTGAGGTACCAGGAATGGGGCATCCACAAGGCTCTGCAGAGAAAGACAGAGGTAGGCTAGGAGTAAGCCCAGTAGTAATGGGCTTGGAGGACCAGGATTCCTTTCATTACGAACCCAGAAGATCTTAAACTCCTCCACTAAGTCTGTTTAGTAGATACCAATGTTGACTTCCCTAACCCCACACCCATAGTTCTCAGGAACCCATCAAATCTTCTCCTCCCTTTCATCCTGCCACCTGGGTTCCTTCAGGGATCTCTAAGAGTTGGCAGAACATCCTCAAGGGGCAAGGAAACTGGGATATTTATCCTCCAGCTCCCATCTGACATTGGTTAATGGCTGCTTCAAGGAAAGGGGACATTAATTCTCCAGCATTTCCAGCCCTTCTTTGTGGGCTGAGAGGAAATATGGGCGGGTCATTCATAGCATCTACCATAGAATGAATTCATACTTAGCCTGGTCCTGATTTCTTATTTATATTTTGCTGCCATATATATTTCCTAACAAGCTGCTGTGGAATGAGATGGAGTATAACTAGAAAATTCTTACAATAATAATCTTTGACTATCATTGTGCCTACTCTTTTCTGCACATATAATTTAATGACAGAAATTTCTTCTTGTTCCCTGTGACAAATGCAAGGATACTACAGTGACTCACTGTGAAAAATGGGAAGGATTTCTACTCTGTGATTCTACAAATATTTTATTTCCCCCACTGATTTCATCCGTAAATAGACTTCCAGCAGCCACTTCTTCATTCTTCAGTTTTTTAAAATGAAAATTAAACATTGCTCAGTGGGTCATTAACCATCAGCTTTCAGGATGAGCAGGAAATATGTTTCTGTTCCATCAAATTTGTATTGGATCCTTGGAGGTATGTCCCTATCATCACTCTGTCATCCCAACTATCTGGAAATTATCTCAAAATGGCATTATCCACAACTCCAAGCTTAAGTTAGATAAAGTATCTTGGTTTTATATGCTTAAAAATTGAAGCATTTTCCAGTTATCTGGCAATTTTTCTTTTACCTGGAGAGAAAATTTAACTGGAGAGAAAATGTCCCACTCATGGTATCTCCTGTCCCTTTGATAACCTTCTGAACTTAAGAGGATAATGAAACCATGATGTGGTTTCACTTATCAGAGCAGAGGCAGCATATAAAAATGTCTTCTTGCTCTTTCATTATAGTTGTTTATAAAGATAATATATGGTCACTAGAGAAAATGCAAATGATACAGAAAATAAAGAAAAATTTTTTCTTTTAAAAAGTCATCTTCACGGGGCTTCCCTGGTGGCGCAGTGGTTGAGAGTCCACCTGCCGATGCAGGGGACAGAGGTTCGTGCCCCGGTCCGGGAAGATCCCACATGCCGCGGAGTGGCTGGGCCCGTGAGCCATGGCCGCTGAGCCTGCGCGTCCAGAGCCTGTTGCTCCGCAACGGGAGAGGCCACAACGGTGAGAGGACCGCGTATCGCAAAAAAAAAAAAAGTCATCTTCAATCTTACTATACAAATAATCACTGAAAATTTTGGTGAACATGCCAAATATATACACTGTATAGACATGCAATCTTATGTAAGTGGTGTCATATTCTTTGTGCTACTTTGCCAACCACTTTCCAATTAAAACGTCTTTCCACATTTTTAAAAAATTTTTAAAAAAATTTTATTTATTTTTAAATTTTTGGTTGTGTTGGGTCTTTGCTGCTGCCCACGAGCTTTCTCTAGCTGCGGCGAGCGGGGGCTACTCTTCATTGTGGTGCACGGGCTTCTCACTGCGGTCTTCTCTTGTTGTGGAGGACGGGCTCTAGGCACGCGAGCTCAGTAGCTGTGGCTCGCAGGCTCTAGAGCGCAGGCTCAGTAGCTATGGTGCACGGGCTTAGCGGCTCCGCGGCATGCGGGATCTTCCCAGACCAGGGCTCAAACCCATGTCCCCTGCATTGGCAGGCGGATTCTTAGCCACTGCACCACCAGGGAAGCTCCCTTTCCATATATATGTATATATGTGTATATATATATATTTTTTTTGCTGTACGCGGGCCTCTCACCGTTGTGGCCTCTCCCGTTGCGGAGCACAGGCTCCGTACACGCAGGCTCTGCGGCCATGGCTCACGGGCCCAGCCGCTCTGTGGCATGTGGGATCCTCCCGGACCGGGGCACGAACCCGTGTCCCCTGCATCGGCAGGCGGACTCTCAACCACTGTGCCACCAGGGAAGCCCTTTCCATATATTTTTGAAGAGTATATATTTTTAGAGCAGTTTTAGGTTTACAATAAAATTGAGAGGAGGTACAGAGATTTCCCATATACCCCCTGTACCTGCCCTACACATGTGTAGCCTCCCCCATTATCAATATCATTCACAGGAATAGGTACATTTGTTGCTAAGGATAAACCTACATCGACACAACATAATCACCCAAAGTCCATAGTTTACCTTAGGCCTCACTCTTGGTGCTATATATTCTATGGGTTTGGACAAATGTATAATGACATATACTCATCATTATTACAATATACAGAGTAGTTTCGCTGCCCTAAAAATCCTCTGTGCTCGGCCTATTCATCTCCTTCTCTTCCTCTCACTTCTGGCAACCACTGATCTTTTTGACAGTCTCCAAAATTTGCCTTTTCCAGAATGTCATAGAGTTGGAATCACACAGTATGTAGTCTTCTCAGATTGGCTTCTTCCACTTACTAATATGCATTTAAGGTTCCTCCGTATCTTTTCATGGATTGATAGTGCATTTCTTTTTAGCACTGAACAATATTTCATTGTCTGGATACACCACAGTTTATCTTTTCAGCTACTCAGGGATATCTTGGTTGTTTCCAAGTTTTGGCAATTATGAATAAAGATGCTATAAACATTCATGTGCAGGTTTTTGTGTGGACATAAATTTTCCCTATCTTTTTAAAAGTTACTATTTCTGCTTTTATAGCAACTAATACTAAAGTTACCACTTAATCATATCTTATAAAATGAATATACAGCACAGCTGACTTAAAAGTAAGCTAATAGCATTAGCACATCCCCCCTATGAAAGTAGGGTTTCTCTATTTGAAATCCGTACTTTTTTTCTCAATCTCATTCTCTAACAGCTTAGAGACTGTCCTCTCCACCGCCAGCCTCCAAGCTCAGGTTAGTCTTCCTTCCTCGCAAAAAAGATTCTTACACAAACAACCTGTCCAACCAAAATCTTTTCCAGATAAACATGTGTTTCCTGCTGAGAACTAAAAGAATCCTGCCCTTTAGTGTGGCTGATTCCATTTCCCTTTCAATTTTTGTTTTTTTCCTTTCTCCTAGTAGACTTCTGAGGTCCCTTCTAAGCTCTTGAGTTCTGATTTCATGATTTTAGAAAAACTTTACAGGATATTAGCCATGAGGAGTATGATGTCTAATCATTTCCTTTTCCAGCTACATGGCTGGAATGAAAGCAATGCTGCTCCCTCATGTTGCTGATTCAACATGATTTTTAAAACCACTGCACCGTTGCTCATTGTAAACAGACTAATTCAAAACCTAACACTGAAGGTAAAACACCTTTATCACACAACTAAATGTGCTCCAACACTGATGCCAGGGCTTTGAATCTCAGCCAGCTTTATTTGATAGTTATTTTTAAAAAAGGAGAGAGAGAGAGAGACAGCTGCTTTAATCAAATGTTATTTATATCATATGGTCACTTCCTGTTAGAGGCTCACAACTTAGAAGCATACATCTGGCTATTAGGTTGGCTTTTTTTGTTGTTTGGGGTTTTTTTTGACAATTGCTTTATGCCTTAAATTAAACAGGGACAGATAAAATTTAAAGGCGACAAATTAAACTTTTAAAAATAATGCAAACCAAGGTTTGGTACTGACAGGGATTGAAACCACTGATAAAAGTAGAGTTTGGGATTAGCAATAAATTCCCATCTTAATGATCCAGTGTTGTTATTACTGTGCTACCAGAAAGAACATTCCACTAGTCAAAGACAAATGAATCCTCTTTTCTTAAAATCCATTCAAAGGATTCCTTCTTTATTACCATAAACAACCCACTCTATATCCTTGAATAAGAGTTCATACCTTTCTAGGAAAAGCAGAAATGTATACAAGAATACACTAAATAGCTGGATAAGGTGTGACAAATGCCTCCATCTTCTGAAGCATTTAGTACCAGCTCAACGTATCACATTAACAAAAGTCTGGATATTTTGGGTTTAATTCAGAGCTTTATTATAACCTAGTAAACATAGTCTAAATACACAACAATTCAACAAACTGCTAGGGTTCCGCTGGAAAATGAATAGCAAAAGACCTCTCAACCCTAAAGCTGTCATTCAATGCACAAACCACTTTGAGGGCAAGCAGGTATTCTGTCCCATTTTGGACACTAAAGGGCAGCTCATCTTTGTTTTAACCTTGGTCCCCATATAGGCTCTAAGGACACCCAACCTCTTCCTTCTCTATCATATGTGCATTCAATCCACAGATTTTGAATCTTTATTAAGTGCTGGACACTGCGATGGGAAGTAGGGGTACAATGGTGAACATGGTAGAGTAATGCCTTCAACAACTGAAAGCCTACATTGGAGACAGACTGTAAATGGCTATTACTGTGCATAGTACACATTTCCATGTGAGTGTGGAAGGGGAGGAGCCTTACCAGGACAGGCGTCAATCAGAGGTGGCTTCTTTTTAAGGACAATGAAGTTACGACTTTCAGAACAAGTGAAGGGGAGGTGGAGCAGGAAAAATGGGGAAGAATGTTGCAAGAAGAGGAAACAGTACGTACCCACGTCCAGAGTTGAGAGAATACAAGGTTCAAGAAAATCCTGATGTTCACCTTCCAACCTGATCACTTTAATACCTCGTAACTGCAGCACCATCATCAAATATTTACTAAATGTCTACTATTTACTAGGGCCCAGAACACCAAGAAGTAGGGCAAGATTACTCCAAGAAGGTTCTCGAATCGTTATGGTGGGATACAGGAAGAAACGACTGCACCTTCCATTTATTTATTTCTCACATTCCTCACTTCAATTCTATGATACTTTGTGTTTATAGCAATCATAGTACTATATATATATATACATACACACACACTATAAATGTATATATAATTATATATATAATTTAAGAAAATATACATATATGTGGGGTGCATGCTCAAAAATTGTTCACTGATGTCTACTTGATCAAAGAAGTTTGAAGGCCATTTATCCAGATGGGCTTACATTCCAATTGGAGACACAAGCTATAAAGAGATGAAAAGCACCCAGCAGAGAGGCTAAGTGCTATCTACAGGTGTTAAAAGGGTAAGGAGAAGAGGGCTGGGGTGGTCAGGAGAGGCTCCATGGCAGAGATGGCATTTCATTTAGGCCTTGACAGAACAGCAGAACTTAGACCAAGGCACCCTATAAAGGTTAGGGAGGATGATCTATCTGGGAAGACTGACATAAGCCCTGGTATATGGGCACTAGAGAACAATGAGAAAACCAACTTCCCTAATACAAAGGCTTCCCACACAGAAGCAGGACAGATGGTGGGGATTCTGAAGCAGAGACAATGGGGGCAGTCCAGGGGCATCTTCATTATCAGGCTAAGAAATTGTACTTTATTTTGCAGGCAGTAGGGACCCTGGAAAAATTGTGTGCCCAGAGGCAGGCTTTCTCTGGAAATGGAAAGCTGGGCTACATGGTCACTGAAGTTCCTTCTAACTCTTTAGAGTCTATGTTCCTAATGAAACTTGCTTTCAAGAATGAGGGGAAGAGAAAGATATTTCAGAAGACTGAGGTAGTTCACCACCAAACACCTTCACTAAATCAACTTTTAAAGGATGTACTTTAAGAAGGAGGATGTACTTTTAAAGGATGTACTTCAAGAAGGAGGATCCTCAAAGGAAGGTCTGAGCTACAGAAGAAAATGGTGAGTAAAACATTACAAACATGTTAGGTGAGTATAAACAATGATGGAATAAGCAAGTAATGTCTAGTTAATAGAGCTTCAAAAGAAAAGTAAAAAGACATCTAAAAATAGCAACCAATTAATTACACATCAGCCAGGGGTAAGGGGACTGGAGTTGAAGCATTTAAACATCCTTATTTGCTCAGTAGAAGGTTAAGGTAGTGGCCAACTTTAGATTTTGTTACATAGATGTATTAAAATTCCAAGTATGGCCAGTTTTAAAAAAAGAGGTTTATCTTCCAAACCATAAGAGCAGGGAAAATGGACTTGGTGGAGATGGTGGTGGGAAGAACCTCTATCGACTTAAAAAAAAAAAAAAAGAAATTTAACTACTTGTGGTTTATAAGACACAAACCTAAAACACGGATAGAAAAAAAAAAGAAAGTAAAAGAATCAAAGAAGATACAAGGCAAATACTAATCAGAAGAAACAGAGTAGCCACATTAATATCATATTAAATACATTGTAAGAGAAACAGTATATGTCGTGCTTCTCTGTGGGAAGCCTTTGTATTAGAGAAGTGACCATATAGTGATAAAAGGTTTGTCTCACCAGGAGGATATAAAATTTTATTTTATATATCTAATAGCACAGATTTACAAGAAAGTATTAAGCAGCATTAACTCATTATATACTATTGCTTACCGAGGAGCTGAGTAGTACAAGAGGGTTACATTCCCTTCTCTAGGTGTCCTCTCTGAGACCCTCTAATAGAGGAAAGAAAACACGCCAAATGTCAAGCTCAAATATATTCTTGATTCTTTCATTCCTTCAGTTGTTCAAAATCACACTATAGTTGGCATCTTCTTTCCATTCATGGAGATATACTTTCATTTCTCTTGGATAAATACCTAAGATAAGAATTGCTGGGCTTCCCTGGTGGCGCAGTGGTTGAGAGTCCGCCTGCCGATGCAGGGGACACGGGTTCGTGCCCCGGTCCGGGAGGATCCCGCATGCCGCAGAGCGGCTGGGCCCGTGAGCCATGGCCGCTGAGCCCGCGCGTCCGGAGCCTGTGCTCCGCAACGGGAGAGGCCACAGTGGTGAGAGGCCCGCGTACCGCAAAAAAAAAAAAAAAAAAAAAGAATTGCTGGGTCATAGAGTAGATATATGTTAGTTCTGAAAGACAGTGCCTGCCCATTTTTCAAAGTGGTTGTACCATTTTGCACTCCCACCAATCATTTGAAAAGTTCTAGTGCTCCACGGTCTTAAGCATTTAGTGTGGTTGGTGCTTTACATTTTAGTCATGCTAGTGAGTGGTATCTTATTGTGGTTTTAATTTGCATTTCCCTACTGCCTCAAAATGTTGAGCATGTTTTCATGTGCTTATTGGCCATCCATATTTCTTCTTTTGGGAAAATGTCTGTCCAAATCTTTCACCTATTTTTTTAAAATTGAGTTGTTTGTCTTCCATTTGTACTATGGCTTTCTGATACAGCTGTTTACTTTTGGGGAGAAGTTAGCAACTGTTTTTCCTGTTGAGAAAATTCTATTGCATGGAATTCACCTGAGAACTCTCTGCCCAAGATTGTGTCCAGATTGAAGGCAAAGAAGGCTTCGGAAAGGTTAGGGCTCATGTTTACTTTTTTATACATACATATTGGTGGGAAGGAGAGAAAATCTAGACTTATGTTTTAAAATTCCATGTATATAGTATTATCCTGACCAGCAAGCAAAGTAAAAAATCACTTTTGCCAAGTTTTTTATACCATCTCTAGCTGAGTAAAATAATCCAGTTAAATTTTAATATTTTTGAATTTTAATAAAATAATCTCAATTACATTGATTCTGCTTCATCACCATTTACAATTCCTAGCATACACACACAGATTTTTTTTTTTCTGGCCTCATTAAAATGAGTCTTGTTAATATCTTTATCAAGTTCTTTACTAACTGAAGTATATTTGATTTTAGCAACTGTCACTGCAACTAGGCAACTTCAGCAGAGTCCAAAGAACACAAATTCCAAGACTGCCCAAGGCTCTGAAAGCATCAGCAATGGGTGTGACTGTTCACCTTCTTTACGTGGAAGCAGCGTCCCGAGCTATTGTACAGACGTATTTTTAAAAAAATCCTCATATCCATCTTTGATCACAAAGATCAAAAACAGTGGATGAGAGCATGCCCTCTAACGGCAAAGCATTTATAAACCTCTACCATTTGCCCTTGAGAAACAGTGTGTTCACTCAGTTCTATTTGAGCTCTTGCCCAAAGCTTACCAATTGGTTCCTTAATGTGACATAGTAATTCTGATGAAAGAGGCCTAAAAAGAGTCTACTTTTTCTGTTTCTTACTTGTATTTAATGAGAAGATAGGAACCGGTTTCACTTGATCTGTAAGGAATGAAGCTTTTCATGTTTCCCTCTACTCTCCAGATGAACTGGAAACTGAATGTAAAACTGTAGGAGTGCTCTGTAACACTTAAGAGATAAGTCCCTCTTGCTTTAACGTTGCTTCCTTTAAGAACTTTTTTTAAACCTTTGGCCGTGAATGTGGAACAGGGGATAAGGGTGGGATGGGAACAGTGGCATTCAAAATTCTTTAAACCATCTATGTAAAAAAGGAAAAACTATCGTTACTCAAAGTTTGAGCCACCTGATTCCCTCACCTCCAAAAAAGGGGTATTTTATTTATTTTTGGCTCTGTTGGGTCTTCGTGGCTGCATGAGGGCTCTTCTCTAATTGCGGCGAGCGCGGGCTACTCTTCATCGAGGTGCGCAGACTTCTCATTGCGGTGGCTTCTCTTGTTGCAGAGCATGGGCTCTAGGCACGCGGGCTTCATTAGTTGTGGCTCTTGGGCTCAGTAGTTGTGGTTCACGGGCTTAGTTGCTCCGCGGCATGTGGGATCTTCCTGGACCAGGGATTGAACCCGTGTCCCCTGCATTGGCAGGTGGATTCTAAACCACTGCACTTCCAGGGAAGTCCCAAAAGTATTTTAAAGAGACAATTAGAGAAAAGTCTACCTAGTAAAAACTTTTTTTTTTTTAATTTTTAGGCAATGATTGGATCTCAGAAGCAAACCAATGGGGAATATTTTCTGTCATTGACAGACACAGAATTTTTCACGTTCCCAAAATAAGAGTCCCCACTAATGTAAACAAAACATTTTTGGTGTTTAAGAGCCAGGTGAAAGCTCAGTAATTCTCAGCATCTGGTGCTGACCGGTAACAAGGTGGGATTTCGAGGGGAGAGCCATGTTGCTGCTTTTGTGAGCACATATATTTCCCCATTACAAACTGACTCTAATCCACTTTGTAAACTGCGCTCCTGAAGCAGTAACTCATGAGAGATGAAAGAGTCGAATTTCCTCAAACAAAACTTTCCGCATTTTCTTGTAGCTGTGTGAGAAAATTCCTCTGTGAACACAAGGACAGGGTACTCCAGCTTCACGCTCTAATTGTAGATAAAAGACTCAAAACAGAAACATTTTAAAATAAGCTACAGCCCTTCACTTAAAACTGTATAAATAATTTTAACAATAGAAGACTTTCTTCTGCCAGTATTTGTGGCAAACTCTAAAGAAAACAAGAGCCTTCACGGGAGTCCTCTTATACTTCCTTGGGGCAAAACTACCATCTAAGACTATGAAGAAGTTATCCTGGATCAAAGGGTTATTAAGAAGTGACACCTCTGATGAAAACATTCTCAGTGAGGCTGTCTGCCCAGACTTGTGAAAGAGTGAAGAATCTGGCTTCAGCAATGACAGGGTCAGTGTGAACTGAAAACTTTATTCTAGATCACGTGTCTGGAGGCTGTAGCACTGTGTTTTGCATTAATGACTAAGGAAATCATAGTTCTGATCTTTTAAGTGTTTTCACTGAAGGCACTGGCAAACGCATGGCACCATAGGGAACGTGACAGCTTGGTGGTGTGAGCAGGGCACGGGCATGAGGAACAGGTGGGGACATGAGAACACTCCTCCCTAGGGAAAGCCAGACAAAACGGTCCCTGGGTGCATTCTGGTCTGCTTTCCACTCACCTGGAACTCAAGTGTGGCCACGGCTCTCCAAAAAAAGAAGTATATGGTTGTTCTCTTAGATTCAGAAATGCATGACTTTGTTAAGGTGCACAGAGTTGGAGACAAGGAAAACAGACCTTTAAACAGCTGAATTTGCCTGAAACTGCCAAGTACCCAGATCCCCAGCCTTTCCTTTAAGGCCCCCCCAAGGCTGGACCAATATCCCTTTCCAGAGTAACACCCGTGGCCCCTCTACACAGACCTGCTCCAAGCTGGCGTCCTTGCCACTCAGAGCCCTTCCTCCAGCCAGACTCTGCCCAGGTCACTCTCGTCAGCATGAATAGCTGTTCACTCTCCCCAAGCCATCCTCATCCAAGGGCTTCCTCATCCCAGGGTGTCTGGAGACCCCTCTAGCTACCTGCGCTCTCCTCTTCATTATCAGCGCATGGCTCTGATGCTCGTCCGTGCACAGCACCCCACCCGGCCTTCCCCATCTCACAAAGTCATTCAATTGCCTGTGCATTTTTCCCTTTTACCTCAAGCAGACCAAAGATTTCTTGGAGGCCAGAGCTAGGTTTTGTATCCTCACAGGATCTGTCATAATGAGGTTCTAACACCCATTAGTGGAATCCTTGCAGATTGTACCAACACACAACTGAAAATCATGAAATGCAAGTTAAAGATCCCTTGTTCCCATTTCTGGGTCTCTAGGATTCTGTGGTTCAATGGGACTGCCTGCTTCTCCGAGGCCATCACAATGTGGCAGCTGTGACATAGTGATCTGTAAAAGAGCCTGGCCTCACAGTCACCCGTGAGCTTTAATTTAGGCTCCCACGCTACTTATATATATAAATTTGGGCGACTTCTTCCATTAGACCAAACGTGTGTAGCATAGCAACTATGTACCAGGCACTCTGTTAAATATGGCTTTAAGTATCGGGTTGGCCAAAAACTTCATTCTGGTTTTTCCGATGGTAGAGGGTACGGAAAAACCCGAATGAACTTTTTGGCCAACCCAGTATGATTAAGACAAAGTGTGTGGGTGTCAGTGTGTGTGTGTACAGTGTGTACACACACACGTAAGACATAGGGCCTCATTAAACTCACACTCTGCTAGAATATTTCTGCTTATTAAGAAGTGGAGATTCCCAGACTCTATTCCAAACTAAATCAGAATATCTGGGGTAGGAACCCAGAATCTGTATTTTAAACTCAGAGAACCAGTGGTCTAGCAGGAAGGACCTGCAAATCAATAGAGAGTTAAAATACAAAAGCAATTGTTGCCTTATTTCTAGGTTGCGTGTCCAGGGTGCTTTGAGACAGAGGAGGGGGCCTGGAGAGAGCCCGGGAATCTGAAGCAACGCAGGGGGAGGTGTTGACTGCACTGAATCCAAAGCCCGAGCAGCACTGGATCAGGGGGAGAAGCAGAAGGAACGGGAAATACCCAAAAGAGTCTGTTTCAGCCATTCCCACCCAGCCAGCTCCTTCTGAAAAACCTTTCCGTGGCTGCCTCCAGGCCTCAGGGCAAAGTCCTCAAAGCAGCACACGTGCCGGTTTATCTGTCTGCACTAAACCCTTAACATTCATCCATCCCTGCCTGGCTCTGGGCTCCAGGCTAGCCCTCCTCTCTCCTGTCCTACTCTCCCACCCTACCTCCCTGTAAAACAACTTCCTTAAGGACTTGCCTCGTTGACCCTTATTCAAGTCAGGGTTTGACTGTCCTCCTTGTAGTGTTTCCAGCCCCAACACCAAAGCTCTTATCACGCAGACTCACATTTACCTGTTCAGACTGTGAACTAGGGGTATGTGGGGGTAGGGAGACGCATCCCTAGTGTTCGCATATCAATAGCCATGAATGAATAAATGGGTGAGTGAGTGAATGGATGGAGGAAGAAATGAATGAATGGATAAGTAAACAGAAGTATAAAACAGCTTGCCACATTCAGGTACCCACAAGTAGTATACTATAGCTGGAACTACAGTGAGTATGAAGGCCTAGTAGGAGATGAGATTTAGAAGGAAGATGAATACCAGACCTGGGCAGGAAGGAGGAACGTGAGCCTGCACAGATCCAGGAAGACACCGAGGGGTTTCAGCGTTATGAGATTCCTGAAATTCTCTCAAGATAAGGCCAAGAGAGAACCAAGGTCACAAGGGCTGATCTGTGATGATTAAAGAGGAGAATAGGGGCTTCCCTGGTGGCACAGTGGTTGAGAGTCTGCCTGCTGATGCAGCAGACACGGGTTTGTGCCCCGGTCCGATGCAGGGGACACGGGTTTGTGCCCCAGACTGGCTGGGCCCATGGGCCATGGCCGCTGAGCCTGCGCGTCCGGAGCCTGTGCTCCGCCACGGGAGAGGCCACAAGAGTGAGAGGCCACAAGAGTGAGAGGACCGCTACCGCAAAAAAAAAAAAAAAAAAAAGAGGAGAATACACATAAGAACAATGTATACATTATAAAGTTATGTATAAGTGTAAGAATATTTTCTGCAACTCCTAGCTCTGAAACCCATTCAATCCTATATGTTTAGTTTTCATATCTCAGCAGCACCTAAAACTGGTTGCATAATTAGATGATAAAAGATGACAAAAGTACAGAGGTCAGAAAATGCAGCCACTTGTTAGAGCACTTCGGGGAGGAGTCCTGGGAACTCTACTCCCCTTTCAAAACAAACCAGTTATATACCTGGGTCACTCATCAAACCATCCGCGAGATAACATCTACTATATACTCATATATCAGTGGTAACCTTTGCTGAGCCTCTGTTTTTAGCTCAGTGGTTACTTACAGCAATAATCCACACCAAAGATTTAAGTAAATAAAATGGATTTCAAACAAGGAGTAGAAACCTTTTAAGCAAGAAGTAGAAACCTTTTTTCTAGATGTTCTGGAGCTGGGGGGGTCTCAGATCCCTCACCCAATTCCAACCCAAGGCGCCCCCCGAGCTCCTCTCCTCCAGCCGATGGTGGCAGCAGTGGGAGAGGGCGGGGGGACGGAGAAGCATTACCACTGGCTCTTCACAGCCTCATCCAGGAATTCTAGGCAAACTGCTGCCAGACTCCTGCAGGATTTCTGGGAGTGGATTTCTAAGAAGGGTTAGAGACCCACAGATGGACATATAGGTAACATGAGTTTTATTCATTCCTTTGTCCCCATAGCTCACTGTAGGGGTCATGCCATCTTTGAGGAAAACAGAACTTTGCTTTAAGGGCCAAAGACCTTCAACAGCAGCCCAACAGATGGCTGGGACGAGGGGTGAGCCCTCGAGCAAGGCACAGGCTCTCCAGTGATCTAATGCTGGACTCCAGCTGTGGCATGGGGTTAGGGGGAGTTTGCTGGACAGACGGACTGAAGCTGAGCCCTCTAGGCAGACAATCCCCGCCCTCCCTGAGCCCATGTGTCCGCCCACTGGTGAGAATGACTCAGCGGTATTGTTTTTTACACTGACACCCACGTACCTGGGCTACAGAGGCTGCCTCTGGGATAGGCTTCCACACACTTTCCCCACCTGGGTCAGGGAGGAAAAGGTGGGAGCAGCACGTGCCAAACTCCCAGAGTCCTCCTCCCACCCCAACTGGTGCTCAGAGTGGCAGGGGACAGGAGGCAGAGCTGGGCTCCCTGAAAGTCACTCACACATGTACAAAAGCACGTGCTACTCCCTAAGTACGAAGCACAGAAGTACGAAAACCCATCCAATGATTTCAGAACAACGATCCAAACTGGGATCCAGTTAGCATCTGGCTGAAAGAGGCTGCTGGTACTGGCCCGCACTTCGATCCTACCTTGATCAGAACCACCTTGAGGAGAGCTGGTTCTGCTGAGTCTCACGGAAGCTGGGGGTCACACAGCAAGGGGGGGCTCTGGCACGGGGCTGAGAGCCACATGCCCCCAGCTGGCATCCCTGGTAAAAGAGGACAAAATGTGGTAGCCAAAGCCCAGTGCATACGCAGTTAGGTGGCTATCATCCAACCATCTCTCTTTCCTTATTCTACAGAGCCAAGTACACCTACAAAGTATACCTTCATACACATGTAACTGTTCAGTGTACATTCAAAATACTTGTACGTTTGTCTAATTCTAGATTTTTAAAATTTTAACCAGTTCCCCATGTTCCAGATCTTGAAAATGACAACCTATCCCTCTGGGACTGTGCACCTGTGTACCTCAGAGCCCCACACCAGTTCCTCAAATACCACCAGCAAGGGTCAGGAACCCTGGGCAGAGTTCAGAAGGAGTTTAATCCCCCTTCCAAAGCATTGGTTCCTTCTTTAAAAAAAAAAAAAAAATCAGTTTTATATACTGTAGTGCATTGGTTCTCAACTGGGTGTGATTTTGCCCCCTGGGGACATTTAGCAATGTCTGGAGATATTTTTGGCTATCACAACTGGAGCGAGGCTGGGGTTGCCACTGGCATCTGGAGTGTACAGGCCAGGGATGCTGCTAAACTTCCTATAACGCACAGAACAGCCCCCATGACAAAGAATTATCCCACCCAAAACGCCAATCATGCCAAGGTTGAGAAACCTTATGGTATTTGAATTCTGTAGATTTCATCTGGGGGGAAAAAGTATTTTGTTGCTTAAAAATAAGTTTGAAAACTTCTCCTCTTGGACACCTGCCCGGACCTGAACTATTCAACAACTATAAAGACTCTTTTGTATTGGGCTTCAAAGTCCTAAGATAGGACAGATTTTCCCATCAGACATTTGCTTTTAAATTCCCATAATAGGTCTTTTGGAGAATCTCTAGCTGCTAAAAGAGCTACGACCTTGTCTTTTTATCTTTAAACACAGGGTGGGAATCCAGGCCAGGTAGCCACCTACTAGGACTTAACACAAGACTCCTACCGAGCCAGTTGAGAATCTCAATAACTTCAACCAGAGAGGGGAAGATGAGATGAACACTGAGGGTCTGTCCTGCTGGGAAGCCACGGGTGTTGGCTTCATAGAGATCAACCCTCCATCAGTCAGGCAGAAAGCCAGAAGTTAAATATATTGCTTCTTTTAGGAAGGAAAAGGAACAATGGCCTCTTCATTTGAAACCACGATGGGAATTTACGAAGCGGCAGAGCTTAATTCTCAGGATGGAAAATGGCCCGGGCTTCAGGGTTAACGTCCTTGCTCTTGTGAGGCAGCCTTCAAGAGGTTTTCAATCTATGCCAGTGAATTCCCTATTTACTAATTCCAATGCAAAACCCAGGGACTAAGGGGCATCTTTTGATGCCAAGCAAAGGGATAATTCTGATTCTGGGGTCAGAGGAATAAGTACAGTTGCCCAAACTGTCACAACGGCTTCCGGCTACTCTGAGGGTCTCTGAGACATCTCTCAGTACATGAAACCGACACCCCTGGCTTAGGCTAATCCTAAGATTACAAGATACAAAGACAGAATCCACATAACCCATCACACGTGGCTCTCTTTCTGAGCCCAGCTTCACCTTCTGTCCCCACCCTCTCTCCTGAAGCCATCAGGCCTTCTTCCAGGAGGCACCCTGGCCCCTTGTGCAGCAACCATGACGTGTCACGCTGACTGTGTTTATTCCTCTCCAGACTGTAAGCTTTTTGAAAGCAGAGATGCTGTCCACATTCCCCTTTTTATCACTAGGACACAGGCTAGTGCCTGGCCCGGGACCAACTTAATATTTAATGAATGACTGAAGGAGCTTGACCTGTCAAACATGCAACATGCTTCAAAGTATGACCTCCCCAAACTGGACCGGCGGGCCAAACCCACCCTCACGCCGTACGTGCGGTTTGCAGGGTAAACGTAAGAGCAGAACTCGCTTTGGTAAACACAGCCAAGAAACAGGATAGACCTGTGCAGATGTTAGATCTTTCTCCAGGAACCATTCCATATGGAAAACAATTGTAGGGTGGATAAATTCAATAAACAGCTGCCCTTTGAGGTGGCAAAAGACACTCTCCCTTTTCAAGTGTAATCAGCGGGTCAGATGACCTTGCCTCTGCCCTCCCAGCAGAGAAGCAACCCCGGTGTGGCTTCCTCATCAGCTCTTAGAAGCATCCACGAAAAAGCCCTCCCACCCAAACCAGCTGCACACACGAACATACTTTCAACCTAGAGGCTTTCATGTAGACTCTCAAGTTTTGTAAGATAAAGATTCAATCACTCTATAGGCTGTTTTCTTTTCTTTTTTTTTTAAAGAAAACTGGCTACTGGGACCATTCCTAAGCTGTGGGTCTAGAAGGGCTGGGGTGGACTCCTTATAAAGGAAGATGAATCCACAATGCACCAAACACTGTCTCAGGCTAACATATATACAACTAGTGTTTACATACTTTTGTAAATGAAACAAAATCCAATTAGAGACTTTACTGAATTTAATTTTGCCATTAAATACATCATTGGTCCCAAAAGACACAGAGTCTAAGTAGCTACACTTATGTGGCGAGCTGGGAAATTTAGCAAAAGCCTTGCTAACCAACAGGGTTAGAAACCACTAAGCCAGCCATTTAAAGCTGCTACACTGCACGAACAGCCCTAGAAACAAGGCTCTTTCAGTTAAAATGATGGTAGACCAGGGAAGGTTACCAAAAAAGGAGACACTAATAGGGATTCTATTTGGTAAAGCAATCTGGGATGCAGACAGTGGGAGGAAGCCCTTTCAAAGAAGTTCACCTTAAGGAAAAGGTCTCACCTCTGGAGAGACTGAAGTTGCAGTCAGTGATCATACAGTCATCTAGAACTAGGTCCCCTTTAATTTTTTAAGTGTAGCAGGAGGTTGGGTGGGACTTTTCCTGTTGTCCTAAAATTTTCACTGAGGACGAAAGGTGCTAGGTACCCCAAATCTAAGTTCTGAGAGCACCCCCCCCCCCCGCAGCAGGGCTTCCTAGAGACAGAACCGGTAACCCCATCACCAGGTCTGCACACTCCCTCAAGGTCAGAACCAGTCTGAGAAAGGAAGGGGACTTCAGCATTAGAGGGGCTGAGAGTCTATTCCCTCCCCAACCTGAAGCAGAGGAAGGGAGGCTGGCTCCAAGACAATCACTCTTGGGGGAGAGGAGGGGAGGAAGAGAGGAGAAGAAGGGGGGAGAGGAAGGACAGAAGGGGATGTTGGATCTCAGGACAAGACTGCACCCTCCTCCCAAAAGGTACAAACTTCCAGTTATAAAATAAACAAGTCATGGGGATGTAACGTGCAACATGGTGACGACAGTTAGTAATACTGTATCGCATATTTAAAAGCTGCTAAGAGAGTAGACCTCAAAAGTTCTCATCACAAGAAAGAAATTTTTTTTTGTAACTATGTATGGTGATGGATGTTAACTAGACTTACCGTGGTGATCATTTCACAATATATACAAGTATCAAATCATTACATTTTACACCTGAAACTAATGTAATGTTATATATCAATTATACTTCAAAAGAAAAAGAGATTTCACCCTCCTCTTCACTCCAAGCAGCCGGGTCACAGTTGTGGGAGGTGAGTCAAGGAGGCCTCAACTGACTGTGAGATGGGAGCTTTTAAAATGAACAGGGGCTTCCCTGGTGGCACAGTGGTTGAGAGTCCGCCTGCCCATGCAGGGCACATGGGTTCGTGGCCCGGTCCGGGAAGATCCCACATGCCGCGGAGCGGCTGGGCCCGTGAGCCATGGCCGCTGAGCCTGCGTGTCCGGAGCCTGTGCTCCGCAATGGGAGAGGCCACAGCAGTGAGAGGCCCACGTACTACAAAAAAAATTTTTAAAAAAATAAATAAATAAAATGAACAGGATTCGGTCTAAAATATTAATGTGAGACTGTTTTAAAACTGAAGGTGAACAACCCAAGAGTCCACTGACAGACGAATGGATAAACAAAATGTGGCATTTACATACAGTGGAATATTATGCAGCCTTAAAAAGGAAGGGAATTCTGATACATGCTGCAACATGGATGAATCTCGAGGACATTATACTAAGTGAAATGAATCAGTCACAATAGGACAAATACTGTATGATTCCACTCATAAAAGATACCCAGAGTGGTCAAATTCATAGAAACAGGAAGAATGATGGTTGCCAGGGGCTGGGGAGAGGGGGAATGGGATTTATTACTTAATGGGTAGAGTTTTAGTTTCACAAGAGTTCTGTTCAGTTTCGAAAAAAGTTCTAGAGATGGACGGTGGTGATGGTTGCGCAGGCAAATGTAATAAATATCACTGAACTGTACAGTTACAATGGTTAAGACGGTAAATTTTTATGTTAAACGGATTTTACTACAATTAAAAATAACTTTAAAAATAGAAGGTATTGACAGATGTTAATTAGGTGCAAATCCTTTCATGATGCATATGTATCTCAGATCACTATGACGTATACTTTAAACACCTTGTAATTTTATTAGGCAACTGTACCTCAATAAAGCTGTCTGCATGCCCCGCCCCCAACATCTGTGAGGGTATAAAGTGAGGCAAAGAGAAGAAAAAAATCTGAAGGTAACAGGAAAGTGACGGAAGTGGCCCCATATGGTGTTAAGGAATCCACTAGCCAAAAGGAAAGAAGACTGCAATAGCATAGTCTAAAGTAAGTGTTGTTAAAATAATTCCTGCAAACATCCCCAGTAAGAATCCTCATTAAACTGATTCTACAGCCTCATCTTTCAATGGCTAATCTTCTTCCCTAGCTCTCCTTCTGGTTGGAAATGGAAGTCTGGATGAAACCTCTTCCAAAAACATCACTTCTACTGTGATTACTTAATGTCACAGCTGGAAGGGGATGGGGGCTCTGCAGATGCTTGTTAGAACGGGACATGGTAGGAGCCGCTTCTCTCTGCCTGACTTCATACCCTCACAGATGTCAGGGGCAGGGCGCACAGACTGAGGTACACAACAGAGCAGGAACTGCACACTGCTTTTGTTTTTAGTTGGAGAGACAAAATACTTAGGTGGGGGAAATATGTCGGTTCGAGCTTGGGTGTCTAGGAGAAGAGAAGTAGCAAGGACAGAAATGGAGTAGGCAGAGGGGGTTGAGAAGGGAGGAGAATGATGACTCGGGTCTGAGTCTAAGGTGTTTGAAAGATATCACTGAACTAAGGCTCATGGGAAGAACTGAGGCTGCAGGTAATAACTGACAGTCTCCCTGAAGATGAAAGACCCTATAAGGATCTTATAGGTGCTCACTTTTAAGATATAGGAGGAGGAATGGAAGCCCATGAAGGAAGAGGAAAGAAAAGAGATGGGAACGGGATCAGACACCTGGCAGAGGGGGGATGCTTTCTTCCACCATAGCTAACATTTCATACTCAACGGAACATGGGGATAGAAGATGCATGTTTGCTAACTGAAAGATTGAATGAACACCAAGGTGGGGGTTCCCAGCATGTGACTGGATATGGGAGGCTGACACTCAGGTGAGAGGGCTGGACTGCAGACACAGATGTCAGGGTGGAGAGCGACAGGCAGAGTGAAATCCCCGGACTAAAACAGATCCCCAGGGACGTGCGTGAGGACACCAGTGTGCTGAACACTGATGCCCGGAGAAGCAAACTGAAGGGGGATGGAGAGAAGTCCAAAGATACAGAGAAGGAAGAGTCAGGGAGATGTCAGCCGACTTCAGAGTCATGGAAGTCGAAAAGTGGAGGGCCCTGAGGTAGAGGGAGTGATGGGCATTGTCAAAGGCAACACAGATGTCCAGTAAGATGAGGCCTGAAAATTGCCACTGGATTTGGCAATACAGATGCCCCTGGTGACCTCATCAAGGGCTCCTTGAGCAGAATGATAATGAAGGAAGCCAGTGAGCTACAGTAGTGGCTGAGGGAGAAAACAGAAGGCAAAGAAGGGGAGAGAGTGTACACAGGCTATACTCTGAAGACATCTGGATGAAACAGAAGAAACACATTGGAAAGTACCCAAGGTGGTGCTGGATTTTTAGGATGAGAAGGCTTGGCCATGTTTACAGATTGAGGAAAGAAACCAAGAGAGAGGGAAGTGAAGAATTAGAGGTAGGGAAGCCAAATGCTTGAGGAAGCTCAGGTCTTTGGCAAAAACAAGCACAACTGTCCTCTGGGACAGAGACTAAGGAACAAAGATGGTGGGCACGCAGATAAAGTCGTGAGCAGGATGTAGCTGAGGGAGGTCACACCTGCTGCAATTTTCTTAACCACTTAGGAAGCAAGGCCACCTGCTTTGAGTGGAGGCACGGGGTAAATGGAGGTCTTGAAGAGGACGAAGGATGAAGGTTATCGTTGAAGGGAATGGGAGAAGGAGCTGAAGGCACTGAGCATCACCAACTCAGAACAGAGGGGAGATTTGTAGTGGTGATTTGAGGCTCCCAAAAGAAGAACAGGAAACAGAACCAAATACAGCAGGAAGGTCAGAGAGGAAGATTGCTGAGAAAGGCTGGTACATTTTGTAATCAGGAGGTGTCTGAACAAGAGAGAATCAGAGACTGGGGTGAAAGTAGGTGGTCAGGAGCAGATACAGAATATTTGTCAAGATAGTTGGCTATAACAGGGGGAGAGAAATAGGATGGTAGCTGAGGGTCAGGTGAAGAATTTTATTTTTTCCGTCAGCGTGACCAAAGGAGAAGCAACCAAAAGCACAAAGTGTAGTCAGACCAGATAAGTGAACAAGCAAGAATATGTTAAAGACGCCAGAGAGGATGAATCTTCCCAGGAAAAGGGTGTAGCCTCTGTGAGAAGAGTGGTTTCCCTGGCAACCGGCAGAAAGGAAGAAAGGAGGTGGCCACACTGAGAGACAGTGAGCACATAAAGATGGAAGTTATTGCTGGATTTTTTTTTTTTTTTTTTTTTTGCGGTACACGGGCCTCTCCCTGTTGTGGCCTCTCCCATTGCGGAGCACAGGCTCCGGACGCGCAGGCTCAGCGGCCATGGCTCACGGGCCCAGTCGCTGCTGGATTTTTTTTAGCAGAGTATTAGAATCAGAACTTGTGTGAAAGGGAAAAAAAAAAGAAAAAAAGAAAAAGCTTGCAAGTGTAAAGGTTTTGGAATTGCTGAAAAAAACCAAGAAGCACACTTGGATTTTTGCTGAGTGCCTGGGTGCTACACCAGGAATTCAGATGCATTCTTTGTCCCAGGAGCAGCACTGCAGAATGATTGCTCAGGTCTGGCACTGGCACAGCAGGCATGAAGGAAGGTTAAAGGTGCAGCGGACTCCTGGCATCACTGAGTTAGCATTGCAGTGGCGACCCCAGCGTCTGGGCTCAAGAGAACACTGAGTGGACCAGGATGGGCTTAGGGATCAGAGAAATCAGTAGGGCCCAGGTTTGGGTCATGTGGATTTGGTGGAAGTAACGTTAAGGATTAAATTACATAAGGCTTGATTGTAGGCACATCATGTTTGAGATCCGATTTGTGTGTGTGGGGGGGGTTAATCTTCCTTCTCTGTATTCAACTTTTTTGAACATATGAATACTTAGCATAACTGTTTTAATATCTGGTCTGCTAATCCTAACATCTGTGTTAGTTCTGGACCAGTTTCAATTGATTAATTGATTTTCCATTACAGGTCATATTTTCTTGCTTCTTTGCATGTCTGGTGATTTTTGATAGGATGCCAAGCATTGTGAATTTTACCTGTTGAGCACTGGAGAGTTTTGTCTTCCCATAAATATTCTTGAGCTTTGTTTGGGGGCACAGTTAAGTTACTTGGAAATAGTTTGATCCTATCAGATTTTTTTTTTTTTTTTTTTTTTTTTTTTTTGCGGTACGCGGGCCTCTCACTGCTGTGGCCTCTCCCGTTGCGGAGCACAGGCTCCGGACACGCAGGCTCAGCGGCCATGGCTCACGGGCCCAGCCGCTCCGCGGCATGTGGGATCTTCCCAGACCAGGACACGAACCCGCGTCCCCTGCATCGGCAGGCGGACTCTCAACCACTGCGCCACCAGGGAAGCCCTGATCCTATCAGATTTTGATTTTTAGATTTTTTAGGTGGGCCAGAACAGTGCTAAATCTAGGGCTAGTTATTCCTCACTAGGGAGGCAACGCCCTTCTGTGTACCCAACTCAATGTTCCATGCATCTTGAGATATTCCAGTCCAGCTGGTAGGAACAGGCACTATTCCTGGCCCTTCGTTAGTACCAGGCACAGTTCTCTCTAATGCTTTTGGATGACTCTTTCCCCTGCCTCAGGTATGTCCTTATACTGTTTAGTACTCAGTACTAAAGGGGTCACTTTGCATATTTCTGGGGTTCCTTCTCTGGGCAGCTGTCTCCTCTCGGGTATTCTATCCTATCTCTAGCTGCCTTAGTCTTTGTGGACCCTCAAATCCCCATCTCCTTAACTCACGGAGTCCACTGGGCTCCAACTGAGAGAGGGGATGGGGGAGAATCCAAGAATACGGTGGGGACTGCAGAAGGAGCAACTGAGCCGCGACAGTCCCCACTGTCACCGTCCACGAGCCAGAAATGGTGCTAGAAGCAGGAAGTAAACACCCAGATCTAGACTCTGTTCACCATCACAGGCAGCAGCACTTCCCCAAGACCCCCAGAGCAAAAGAGTCCTTAACATACCTTGATGATACCTGTCAGCCTTCCCAGAAGCAGGAGCCTACCTTCAGCCCTTTGGATACGTATTACCCTCCCTACAGGCACCACGGGGCAGCGTAAAGAAGCCAAGCCAAACCGCCACAAAAATTCCCAGTTTTCTAGCACGTGCTCCTCCTTCATGCGCAACTAAGTTGTAATTTTGCCTCCAAAATACACAAGATATATATATGTATATATATATATATATATATATATATATTTTTTTTTTTTTTTTTTTTTTTTTTTTTTTTTTTGCGGTACGCGGACCTCTCACTGTTGTGGTCTCTCCCGTTGCGGAGCACAGGCTCCAGACGCGCAGGCTCAGCGGCCATGGCTCACGGGCCCAGCCGCTCCGCGGCATGTGGGATCTTCCCGGACCGGGGCACGAACCTGTGTCCCCTGCATCGGCAGGCGGACTCTCAACCACTGTGCCACCAGGGAAGCCCCACACAAGAGATATTTTAATTAATAATTAAATACTGGATTTAAAATGGATTTTCACTTGAACATAACACCATCCTTAACTTAAGAAGGAACTAGGTAGTGCTTAAGCCCTCAACAAAACAAGCCAGTCCACAAACAAACCCTGCTTATGGACTCAAACAAGAGACACCATCTGGCAATACAAAGACAACCAAGCCTGTAAAATTAAAACCATAAAAGTCAACACACACTTTAACTGATAAATGAGGAACTAATTTAACAAAGTAAAGTAAATATTTGGAAAAAGACCAAAGGCTACGAAAACATCCACATGGAGTGAACCAACTGCAATGTGTGAATAAATAACAACTACAACAAAATAAAACAGCTAGGGCTGCTCCGAGTTGATGGACAGCACTTAGGTCATCAGGCTGGTGACCAAACCTAACAAAATCCGGGTATGGGGAAAAGGTAGAGGACAAGAGCCAACGCTGCCTGACAATTTACAATGTGCAACCTGTCACTTAAAATTCAATCCTCTAGGGATAAGAAATTAACAGCAAGCAGCACATGCAATCTGCTTTTAAAACACACCTTTCTGGGACCTAGAAATGTCTTACAAACATTAACTCATTCATCTTAAAATAGCTATGTGAAGAAGGTACTTATTGCACCCATATATCTGCACTGAAGGAACCAGCCAGCCATGGGAGCTGGTTTTCAATATGATCCCAAAGGACAATTCCTGGACCCACTGCTCCTTGGGTCATGCTAGACAGGGGAGTAGACCTTAATGCCTGTCCTGCTGTCCTACCACCATTCCTACCGAGAGACCATGGCAGTTACACACACACACACACACACACACCATCAGCCCTCACAAGGAGACACCGTGCAGCAGCAGCTGCAATCCAGGCATTAGCTAGATCCTCAAGGGGTGACTTGGGGAAAGATGTAACATTGGCTTTGGCAGGCAGATTTAGGAAGAGGGGCAACCTATGTTCCTTGGGGTCCAGCAAGCAGGAAACTGGCAAAGCAGTGCCCCCCTCACAGGGAGTGAATTATTCCTGTACCTTCTCTCACGTCCACGGCTTCATCAATGGCAGCTCCCATCAAAAGCACTTAGACACACAGACTGGAATGTACCTTGCACCCCTTCCAGAACATGAAATACATGATAGGTTCAAATGCTGTCTAGGATTTGAAACAATGACTGAGAAAGGAGGCTTATGTCATCGTATTTTCCCCAGTGCCTTTCAGATGATTCATCACAAAGTACATGGAAATAAACTGGGTACAGATTTCCTTCCCAAATGGGTGGGTACGTAATCTGCATCAGGCCATAATACAACACTGTGGGTGTGTGTGTGTGTATCTCACATAACCTTCACAACAAACAATCCTGGGGGTAGATACCACCAGCCCTGTACTTTTCATGTAAGGCAACTATTGCTCAAGGTCACACATGGCTGGGAAGTACAGGAAGCAGAACCAGGTCCATCTGATTGAAAGCTGATGCCCTTCTACCACTGACCCCGCATCTCCAGCACAGTAAGAGATTCCCAACAGCAGTTCCCAGGGGATTGTATCTGTGAGGTTCTGTTAAAGAAAGGATTAACACTAACACCAGAAATGAACATTTTGGGGCATTCAGGAAGCTGGAGACATCACTAAAAGTGATCTATTATCTAAAAGTCTGACTTATTTCCTGGATTAAAAAACAAACAAACAAACAAAAAAACAACAAAGAGAGATTTCTTTCCCTACCCTTCCCTGCAAAATTCCCCTGAACAGTGAGACTCTGCCTGACCCAAAACCGGAAGTGGGAGGGCCACTGGGGTCGGTTGGGATGCTGAATGGTGCAAGAGAGGAACTTTCACGATCTTCAGCGAAAGGAAAGTGTTTTCAGTTGACTCCAGCAAAGAAGTGATCCTTCCCTGTAAAAGAAAATTAAGAGTGCCCCACGGCTACTACACATGGCCAAGAAAAAACAGATTCAGGATTGCAAACTGAGAGGTAGAGCCATGGAGATGTGAAGTCAGAGGGAATTCAGATAACAGGCAGTGCTGGGAACAGGGATGCCCTGGAGAACCCTGCCCGGCCTGAAGAGTTCAAGTTGAAACACTTCAAAAGCACTGTATTGTGCCACAAACAAAACAAAACCCACCTCTGGGCCAATTTCAGCCCCTAAGCAGTTCATGGTTCCTGGTTAGAGTGAGAGAGAGACGACCAAACAGACATAGCCAGCATATGGTCAATATCCTACATACTAGAAAGAGGGCCCGTAAGACTGGACTTAGAGTGAACTTGGATCACTCACAGAGGCAAGACCAAGAACCTAGGAATTAGAGTATCTACTAAGGACATGCAACCCCTGAGACAGAGGCGTGGAGCAAGACATGACTGGACACAGGTACACCTGAGCAGGACTCAGTAAGTTTCTTCTGCATCCTGGCTGAGTGTCCCCACAGGGTCCTGAGGGGCCAGCAGGAGGTATCAGAGTCCTACTGAATCGTCACTTATTAATATGTTTAACAAAATCAATGGTTCCCTCTGAGAGTTAAGTTCAGTCTTTGTCAATGAATCCTTCCTAAAGTTCACTGCTGGAAAGACCCCTCCAGTTATTGTTAGGTACCCCTTTGGGTGGATTCTAAGTAACCATTCGATGAGATGGTGGTACCCAGATATGCAGTCCCTTTTACACAATGGTATCTGAACACTACTGACATATTCAAGAGTTACTACACCCTTCCTAAGAAATAAGTTATTTATTTCACTGAGACACCCATACTCATCATCTGAGTTTTCAGTTCCAAAATCCCCCATCATAGTGAGATTGATAAAGGTAAACTAAATGCTCAAAGCATAAAAATCGCCATCAAGGAACAGACTGACCACTTTTAAACTAGTCCCTTCTCTGACATTCCTACCTGCTTAAAACTATCCTATTCTTACCATGCGAATGGCTGCTGTTCTCATTTTCTGAGTATCAGCTATACTCCATAATACAACTTACACAATTAAAGTCAGGTGCAGGGTCAAAGTGAGACCTTGTAGCTGATGCAGGTCTTGAAATTGATTGACAAGCTGCTCCAATCACAGCTAAGGCCCTGACAAAGTAAATCCAGGTGTCAGGTCCACCACCAAGGAACAAGAGATCAACACTGATGGAGCGATGCCCAGCCTTTGGAAAACTTGATCACATCTTCAAATATTTTTGCAAAAATAACCCTCCTCATGATAGTGCTGAGAAAGTCAGCATAAAGTGAAAGATATCAAGCCTTCAAATCAGTCAGAAAAGTACACGCTGAGTTATTTGATCTGTTCTTGGTTCTAAAAATTAGCATACAGGTGCCGTTGTAACCCAAACACTGATAAATAAGAGACGAAAGAAACTTTCATAATTTTTGTCATCATTTTTAAAGACAGAGCACCAATCCAATCTTTAAAAACATTTATACTATTTTTTAAATCTTGGCTCCTATTGTAACTGGAATCACTTTAAATTGCCTTTTCCTGACCCCAGTTACTTGAAGAGAAGGGGAAACATCTAGAACCTGTCTCAAAGCCAACATTCCCACCCTGATTTTACTATGTTCAATCCTGACTTGAGTCTCAGCATTAGCACCGAGTGTAGACATTAGCAAGGCCCTTTGCCTCTGAGTCTCATTTTCTCCTCCTAAAAGTGAAAAAACTATAATCCGACCATTTGACATCAGAGCATTATAAAGGCTGTTTAAAAAAAATGAACTTGGAGTTCTGTCAACTCTTAAAAGACTATGCATCAAACTAATACACTCTGCTATGCAGTTTTTTCTACATATTTTTTTCAACCAGCAAACCTCCCAATCACCAGAATGTTCCAATAATCAAATTAGATATGATTTAAGGTACAACAGGGGCATCCAAACATGGCCAACTATTAGAACCAGCCTAAGTGCTTATTAGGAATCTGTTTCCCTGGCCTCTTCCCCAGAGATTCTGATTCAGTCTGGGGCCTGAAAATCTGTAGTTTTCAAAATTCTCAAGTGATTCCACTGATCTAGAATATAGATCCTCTCTTGACATTTCAAACTTTTTGAAGGCCCCATTTTCAGTACTTGGTAATTCCCAATCTAAGGACTCAGGTAATGAAAGTGTCCTCATTCACACGAAAAAAGTATCATCCAAACGCAGTAAGAATTAACCTTCCAAAAGGTATATACTAAGTCCCCTATGTACCCAGACTGACCTTCAACCTATTTACTTTTCCAGATGTTTAGTAGATGTGTCACTAACATTTATTAAAACCTAACAAATGATAGTTCCCACCATGTTCACAGACAGAAGACAAGCTGAACCTAAAGTTACTGTGTTTAAGATGGGCGAGGCTCACAAATAAGAGTAATTTCTTAACAACCTATAACTAGAATTGAATTATAGCTAATTATATTTAGCAGTGCATGGACTTGTTATATATCCCCAGATAGTACATTTGAACTTTTAATGCTTATTAAGCTGTGTAGTGGATCCTAATGTAGCTTAGAACAATAAGAAACCCTGATGGAATGCACAGAACTTGGGAAAGTCTCCATGATAAATTTAAAAGTTTCTGCTTTAGCAACTTACATTAAATCATTATAAGTGGCTGTAAATATGGTGCTCTTCAAGCCCCTAGCCAAAGGAGGAATATTATGTTCAATGAGCCAAATGGCAAGCCAGCATCAAACATAGGTGAACTTCAACTTCACTTAATTAACAAAGGTATGTTCCTGAAAAGGGAAGTGACATTAACAGGGTATACACTTGTGTCAAAATGATGCTGGTACCTCCCCTGGACCCCAAGGCTCAGCCACGATCCTCTCCCTACTGCTCTCACTCACCTACCACGCCCCTGCCTTAGGGCCTTTGTATTTCCTGTCCCCTCTTCCCCTACCACAACCTCATGGTCCCTCCCTTCCTTCAGATCTGCAGCTCAAATACCAACCTGATTTGAACAGAACTGCACACACACAGTCTTCATCTCTGTCCCCTTGCTCTACTCTATTTTCTCCATAGCACTTACCACTTGGCATACAATGTTAATTTGTCTAATTGTTTGCGTCTCCACCTACACACTTTTTGAGTTCTACTATAATAAACTCAGTGTCACTATTAAGCACTTGCCTACACACAGGCATGCATATATACATCACATAATGTTATACACAAATACTCTGTGTGTGTCCAGAGAGAGTTCCCTTGACCCACTGGATCCAAGCAGTGATAATTTGGAAGTATCGCTCAACCCGGTATATTCTGTAACCAAGTAAATTCACAGAGATAGCAACTGACTTTCTCCAAAACAATGTTAGAACTAAGTTGCACTTAGAAAATCGAAGGCAGTCTCTGACATACACAAAGAATGTGTCTTCAACCCTAGATCACTAAGGCCCCCCTCGCCCACTCTCAAGCTCATGCAGGAAGTCAGCTACTGCTGAACAGAAATTTCAGACACCAGGATGAAATCTTAATGCTGAAGACAAGTTTCAGGGGGGAAGGAAAGAAACAGGTCTTCCTGCCTCTTTACCTGCCCACTGACACAGGCATTACTGGGGAAAACCTAATAAAAGGGATGTCAATGTAACTGGCCTGGCAAACAGAACCTCTGCTGCCTTGTTCGTTTGAAACAAAAAGAGCAGAGAGCTCTGAGGTTGCTGGAAATGAGATTGAAGCATAATGAAACCAGACTCTGGAGCAATTAATTTTTCTATCAGATAATTAAATCATTTGTTTTTCCCAAATCTCAGATCCACTGAGAGAACACTGCATGAGTATAATTTCAACTAAAAAAATATGAAGCTTGAGAAAATGAAGATACCAGTCAGACTCTGTTTTGCAAGAACCTTGATTTTAGAGGAACATGCTGGTTAATAAGTGAGTGTCACATAAGGTGAATCCGCTGATGCTTCCGTCCATAGACTTCTGAGCTATTTTTGCAGTTCAGCTTTTAGTGCTTACAGCTCTGATCACTTGCTCAGAAGTATTGCGACTGCCTTGTTCCGCTCAAATCAAGCAAAGGTTTAGCATCAAGCTACCCATAACAGGCACCTCTAAAGTTAGAAACCACCATACGCTTTTGGGTTGTTTGGGCGTCATTTCCTGACCTCCCTATTTTTATGAGAAAAGGCTTATAACAAAAACCGGCTGAAAAAGTACATTGCACAGTCAAAATAATTAGAGAAAAAGGACTACAGTTTCAAAAAATGATCGAATTACTCTGTCGTGTTTATCAGCTAACTGTCACCTAACATCAGTCCCCAACAGAATGTACACAAATGTCTGTCAGTTCCTTCTCTTTAAATGCTCACTAAAATGAAAAGTTCTGGACTTCTGAAAGAAAGATAAAGGGGAAAAATAACCTAGAAATTCTAAAAATAATTTGGGCTCCGGACCCTTTTACAGTCTTAAAAATCAAGGACTCAGTTTTGGTTTCTGTGGGTTCTCTCTACCAATATTTGCCATATTAGAAATTAAAATTGAGACTTTAAAAAATATTTATTCATTTAAAACAAGTCCATTGCATGTTAACAAAAACAATATTTTTATGAAAGATAACTCTATTTTCTAAAGCAAAAAATGTTAAGTGAGAAGAGTGGCATTGTTTTACAATTTTGCAAATCTCTTTGATGTGTGACTTAGAGGCCAGCTGGATTCTTAGATCTGCTTCTGTTTCAATCTGCTGAAACATTGTTTTAGATGAAAAATGTGAACAAAATCCAGCCTCGCATGGAAATTAGTGGAAAAGAGAGTGTTTTAATAGTTTCAGGTACTTCTTTGATTCTACATCAAAACTTGACAAGTGGTAGCTTCTTAAAGGTTAGCTGCAATGTAGACTCTAAAAACAATCAATGAACTTTTTATACTGTTGTATTAAATCGATTAGTCTGTCTTCAGCTTTCAATGGATCCTTGACCCATGCATGGTTTTGTAACATTTTGTACTGGTCATTTTGAAAACATGGGTTTACTGAGTTATGCAGATCCTCTTCCAAATGTTGACCTATTTTACAATATTAAAAATCACAGTTGTTAACATCAACAACAAACTCATGTGAAAAGTCTTTTTTAAGTATTGCAAGCTGACAAGCTCATATGGTGGATATAAATTTTCCAAAATTCTACCTACGGCTTGCAGGATCCAATTTTATCACTGGCATCATACTCACAGTTGCTTGCCTTGAAGTAACAAGCTCATTTCACTCATTTTTAAGAAAATACCTGATAAAATCCCAAGTCTCCATAACTATAGTTTGTCCATCATTCTTTCAAGTAAATATGGTGCCCCATGGGGGAAAAAAAGCGGCTAGCTCAATCATACAAGTGTTCTTCCTGAGACACGGTAGTATTGCAGTATGTAGCAGAAGTGTCTTGTGCATATTTCCCATTTTGTCACACAGAATATTATAAAGATATATAGTCAAGGGATGAGCTTAAGAACACTAATCATGTTTAGTGCTTCATCAAAGATATTCTTAAGTGAAACTCTTCCTCCCTGCCGTTGCCACACAATTGCAGAGAGGAAGAATACACTGGCTACACTGACAACTGTACACTTTGGTGGCTTGAGTCATTCTAAGGCACCAGCAGTTTTACCCACCACTTCTTTTGCACCACTGGTGCAGACGTCAACACATTTAAAAAAAAGACAGAACATCTTAGTATTATAAGGAAAATAGTTTTGAACTACAGACCTCTTGAAAATGTCTCTGGAACCTCCAGAGATCTGCAGGACCACATTTTGAGAACCAAATGAAGAATTCTGAACAAAAACACCACTTAAAAGTTTATCATCAGTAGTCAATGCAAGTAAGAGAAGTAGTCAGGATGAAGCTAATGATGGTTGAGGTATAACTAGGCAAATATAGCTATCATATCCTAAGCTGAACTCGTTCATTTGACTTTGAATTTCTTCCGAGTTCTAGTTTAATGCCTGCATTAAGAGAAACTACGGATGATGACGGTAAAACTCAGCAAATCTTAAGCTCAGCCTTCTCAGAGCTCTCTGATCCATACCTTGTATTTGAGAAGGTGGAACCTTTCCTAGGTCAATGTCAATCTTTAGTTTTAAGAAGGAGGAATCCAAGGAAAGCCTTGCAAAAAAGACATTATCCCAAAAGATGACACAACTCTGAGGAGGGTGGGATTATACCACCTAAAGGACAGTCTTTTTTTCCCAAGGTAGAATCAAGATAAAACGTGGAAACACCTCCCAGATAGCTAGATGGCCTAGGAAGATCTTGCACCTCAGCATCCCAGTCTGAGCTTGTGTCTGGGCTCTGGCACTCATTATGCAGGAGACCACAGCAAATCAGTGTCCCTGAGCTTGCATACTGAGGATCACATCAGCCTCAGAAGTTTGTTGTGACGAGCAAATGAAATAACAAACAGGATAGCGGGAACATACAGAAGGCATCAGTTACGAGGGTACGAGGCTATCCTGCTACCAGAAGAAAATAAAACAAGGGCTGCTATTGCTACGTGCTCAATTACAAGCCTACCACAGCGTCTGGTCCTCAGAAGGAGTTCAATAAATGAGCCCGCTGTCATGGAAAGGAGGAGCAGGTCAACTATGACATGGGACGATTAGTCTCAATCCTCTAAAAAGATCATTTCTTCTTTTTCCAGTTCCCCATTCCCTCAATACCTTTCTTTCTCTCCTACCCTGTCTCCAACCTGGCAGTCATTTCCAGTGGGAGCCACATAACTGCTTGGACCAGCAAGAGAACGGAAGTAGTCACTCATCCCTCAGGATAAATGTACAGAAAGAATACATTAAAAAAAAAAAATCTAGGGGCTTCCCTGGTGGTGCAGTGGTTAAGAATCCGCCTGCCAATGCAGGGGACATGGGTTTGATCCCTGGTCTAGGAAGATCCCACATGCCGCGGAGCAACTAAGACTGTGTGCCACAACTACTGAGCCTGTACTCTAGAGCCTGTGAGCCACAACTACTGAGCCCTCATGCCTAGAGCCCGTGCTCCGCAACAAGAGAAGCCACCGCAATGAGAAGCCCGCACGCCGCAAGGAAGAGTAGCCCTCGCTCGCCGTGACTAGAGAAAGCCTGCGTGCAGCAACAAAGACCCAATGCAGCCAAAAATAAATAAAATTTAAAAATTAAAAATAAAATCTAAATTAAGAAAAAGTATATCAACAAGCTGTCACCAGGCTTGAAACATGAGAAAGGAATACTAAAAAACAACTGTCATCAGAGATAACATTTTCCCCTTTAAAAATGACACACATTGAGAGTGTCAGATACAGTGAGAAACTGGGGGTTGCAGCTTTCAAGCAGTTAACACGTTTCATCGGCCTTGGTACATGTGGCCATGATGATTTAGCAGAGAACATAATTATGTGTAAACCAGTGGTTTGACACAGGAAATTTGAGTGAAAATGGTTCAAAAAGATCATAATCTTACTCTACATTATAATGCACTGCCTTAGTAGAAAGAATAAGCAGATACCAAAATTCAAGCACTTTCTATATTCTTCCCAGGGGGAAATGTGTTATTAGTTCCAAGTAACATAATAAGAGCCTGAAAGAAGGGGGCGATTCAAAGTTTTAGCGAAGTTTTCTCAACAAGCTTCAAATCCACAAATGACAGGTGCTCTGTCAGGTGGCATTTTTGTTTGTCTTTTAAGAAGTTACTTTTTCCTCCTAAACTGGTGCAGAATACTTTCAAGTTTGTTTTGGGAACTCTGGGGAAGAAACATGTCCACAAAGAACTTTCATCTTACTATCTTCATAAAGATACTTCTACCATTAATTCTTTTGATTTACTTTATTCTTTTAGGAAACTATCTTAAAATTAAACTTTCTAAGGGCAAAATGTTATGTAATAGTTAATAGGAGATGATTCACTTGTCATTCATTATGAGTGAGAACTTTACAACAGAATGAAGGGAATTATCTTACTCATCTCTTCCTACCTGCAGTTTTTGACTCACAGCTTAGTATTTATTTAGAACCTTTAAAATATTTCTGAAATACTTTAGTCATTTAAATTTTTTAACTCACCTCTTTGTAATACATAAAAATTGGGAATTAAGGATAAAATATACACAGACAAAAAACACCAGCTTTAATTTATAAATGAGAATAGGTAGCATGTGTTCAAAGTTAAAGCATCATTTGGATGTTGCAGAGGCAACCAGATTCTGTTTTTTGTTTAGAAAATAGATTTTTTAAATGTGTAATTTTAATTTCTTATTAAAGAGAATCTCAAACACATGCAAAAGTAGACAGAAATTTATAATAAACCTGCATGTAACCATCACCCAGCTTCAACAGCCAGCTTGTGGCTAATCTAGTTTTATCTGTACCCTATCTCCCCTCCTCCCACCTCTGGAATATTCTGAACTAAATCTCAGCTATCATTTCATCAGTAAACATTTCAATATGTATCTCTAATAGATGCTCTATTTTATTTATTTATTTATTTATTTTTGCAGTACGCGGGCCTCTCACTGTTGTGGCCTCTCCCGTTGCGGAGCACAGGCTCCGGACGTGCAGGCTCAGTGGCCATGGCCCACGGGCCCAGCCGCTCCGCGGCATGTGGGATCCTCCCGGACCGGGGCATGAACCCATGTCCCCTGCATTGACAGGCGGACTCTCAACCACTGTGCCACCAGGGAAGCCCAAGACGCTCTATTTTAAACAACCAAAATGCCACAATCACTGCTAAATCAGGTTAATAATTCCTTAATATCATCATGTATACAGTTACTGTTCCCATTTTCCCAGCTGTGTCCTGGGAGTTATTGTTTTGCAATCTGTGTTTGACATGTTCTATATGTTGAAATTGGTTAATATGTTTCTCTTCTGTTATTTTGATTTTCCTTCCTTCTCTTTTTTTTCTTCCAATTTCTGGTCAAAGGAACCAAGTCTCTTGTCCTATCAAATATTTCCACAGTTTGGGTTTTGCTGATTGCATCTCCTGGTGTCATTTAAAATGTGCCCCTATCCACTGTATTTCGTCTACAATGGTGGTCAGATGTGGAAGACTGACCAGATTTGGGCTGGGTTTTTTGACAAGACTACCCCACAGATGGGGTGGTGTGCTCCCATGAGGAAACACACATTGTCTGGTACTTGCTCTGTGGGCCAATCACTGAAGTATGACGTACCCTGAATCCAGGCAAACTTCACTTATGCAAACTACATTATCATCTTCAAATCTTAGACTGTATTTCTTAATAGCATTACAATGCAGCAACATCTTTTTTGATTTGTTCTCACCTGAGGGCACATCACTACTTTAACTTAACTTCTTTGTGTTGCTTCTCTTCCAATTATAACAGTTATGAGGTTAGTTCGATGCATTTTCATCAGTACTTCATCTGTTTTTTTTTTCTTTTTTTTGCCACTCCACTCTTCCAGGTAAGAACTAGTCCAAAATAGTGACAATCGAACAGGGCCACAGTGACAGCATCTAGAGGTTGCATTAAAAATCCAGGTCTATTTCATCGCCTTAATAAATTTCAGCTTGGTTACGTGACCAATCCAGTTGTTAGCTCCAGAAAGGCTTAGCCAGAATGAAATAAAGAGGGACATGAGACAGCCCTTTCCAAAGAATAAATCACTTCAACTGTGCCTTGACAGCAGTGCTGAGGGGAATTTGGTATCTGATCAAGAGTGATAACACCTTTCTTTTTTTTTTTTTTTTTTTGCAGTACGCGGGCCTCTCACTGTTGTGGCCTCTCCCGTTGCAGAGCACAGGCTCCGGACACGCAGGCTCAGCGGCCATGGCTCACGGGCCCAGCCGCTCCACAGCATGTGGGATCTTCCCGGACCGGGGCACGAACCCGTGCCCCCTGCATCGGCAGGCAGACTCTCAACCACTGCGCCACCAGGGAAGCCCAACACCTTTCTTAAGAGGAACAATGGTGATGGGTTTTTGACCCCGTTGATAATGTTATGCCTTCAGCTCTGTGACAGACTTCCACGAAGCGTTTTCTTGCTCCATCTCCGTTTAATGAAGAGCCCTCACTGTAGGTTTTTAAGCAGGCTCATCTTCTTACCTCAGCATTAAACATAAACCTATACACAGCATACTTGATCATCAAATTGTGAAGCTACTACTGCTAACACCAATTCAAGTATGACTTTTCAAAAAGACTTTTATGTTCTGTCCTTTCTCCAGACTTCATTATCACCATTTTGATGCCAATTTCTACCACCTGGCGAAACAGTCCCTGGCATGCAGTAAGCGCTCAAATATTACTGAACGAGGATATTAACAAAATGGGTGTTCATTAAGTAAACCTTCAGCAGAGTGTGGGTGAGTTTGACAAATTATAATCTGTGATCCAGGTCCTTAATTACTGGTGTTCCACAGAGTTCTGCTCTTAGTCAACCTTGGCTTTCTCTCTAAATCTTCTTACCCTTCATCCTTGTGCCTGTCTCCCACTGGCACCCAGAGCTACATCTCAGGCCTCAATCTCTTGCCAAACGCGAGACTCCTATTGCTAGTTCTTCCTAAACATCTCCACTCGGGTTTCCCACAAGCTTCTCAAACTCCACCCATTCAAAGCTGAATTCATCACATTCCATTCCTATGCTTCTGCTCTGGTGAATGACGCCACACCCCTCTGAGCATCATCTGGGTCTCATCCCTATTCATCCCTGACACCCTATGAACTGCCAATTCCTGTTGGTTTCGAGATCTATATATTTCTCATAGCTGTCCCCTCCTCTCCATCCATCCTGCAGATTCCAACTGAACTTGGGCTCTAGTAACCTCTCCCTCAGACAGCTTTAATTGTCTCTTACTGGCTGTCTACACCCCTGTCTCCTCTTATGATCTGAACAGCCCCCAGCCCCAAGCCCCTTGTACCCACAGCTACCAAGTCAGATTTTGTTTCTCATTCCTTAAAACCCTTCACTGGCACCCCATCACGTCTACTAGCCTAGAAGTAGTGTGTGACCATGCAATTTATCCTCTAACCTGGGACCCTTCTGAGAGTGAAAGGTGACACTGTTAGTAGTTACAGTGGTATAGCAGACAAACTCAGACTGTCCCGGGCAAACCTACGCATGAGGCCCTCCCAAGTCTCTGCTACACCTCCCACTGCACTCCCTCACCTTCGGCACCCCTCTTGCTACTTTCAGTCTCTGAAACCCGTCACTGTTCTCTCACCCCTATGCCTGTGAACAAACTATCATCCCCTCTTGAACCATCTTCCCTGGCCTGCGACATTTCTATGGATCATTCCAACTTGCTTTAAACATCACCTCCCTTGTGAAACTTCTTCTAAAATCTCCTGGCTGATCCAATCACATATTCCTGCCAGCCAGCACCATGCCTTGGACTTATTCCTATGCTGGGACCTGGGCCCCTGCACTGCAAACATGGGCTGCATCTGCCTGCCTCCTATGAGCTCCTGCAAGTGTCCGTGTCTTGTTCATCTTTATCTCCCCAGCATCTGTGATGAGATCACAGGTCTGTACCCAGCAGGCATTTCTCATGTCATTTCTCAGTCATGTCTTATATTTAATAAAAACGTTTTTGCCTTAGCTACTAATTCAGCACAATTAATGAAAGATGAAAAGAGGAGACAGGGTGAAATAAGGAGTAGTCAGTAGCTCCTAATGCCAGTCCTGTACATCACAGACCACAGCTCCATTTAAGCAACTGCTTTTTAAAGGAGAGCTTTGGGATTATAACATCTTGGCTAATGGCAGAACCCCTATAGGAGGCCATGAAAGGGAAACAGCCATGGCAATAAGCCAACATCATATTAGAAACTGTCCACTAAATTCTCGAAGCTTCTAGTATAAAATAAAGGTGGTGTCGAAATAAAACACACCTGCTGAGTGTACTTGGGGTCCCAGGCAGGGGTGGAGAGAATGACAGGACTGCTGCTGCTGTGACAACAGGAACACAGAGATAAGAACCACTAGTGTACCTTCACAGAGCACTCTACAGTTTGCAAAGCATTTCCCTACGCATTCTACCACCTGACCTTCAAAATAACCCTGTGAGATAGATCAGATGCATGCCGAGGCTCAACCAACACTTCCTTTTTTTTTTAATTTAACTTTTACTTTATATTGGAGTATAGTTGATTTACAATGTTGTGTTAGTTTCTGCTGTACAGCAAAGTGATTCAGTCATACATATATCCATTCTTTTTCAGATTCTTTTCACATATAGGTTATTACAGAATATTGAGTAGAGTTCCCTGTGCAATACAGTAGGTCCTTTTTATCTATTTTATATGTAGTGGTGTGTATATGTTAATCCCAACCTCCTAATTTATGCCCCTCCCAACCTTTCCCCTTTGGTAACCATAAATTTGTTTTCTAAATCTGTGAATCTGTTTCTGTTTTGTAAATAAGTTCATTTGTATCATTTTTTCAGATTCCACATACAAGTGATATCATATGATATTTATCTTTCTCTAACTTACTTCACTTAGCCTGATAATCTCTAGGTCCATCCATGCTGCTGCATGTGGCATTATTTCATTCTTTCATCAACCAACATTTCTTGATCTTCGACGATCCCTCTGGGATCCCAGGCCAGTGCCCCCTTCACAGCCTGAGCCACACCAGGCAAGCCTGACCTCATCCTGCTTCTTTATGTAAAACCTTTCAGCATCCCAGATGGAAACTAGAGCTCCAAATGTTCTATCAGTCTACCTGTCGCTTTATGGCCAGGGATGGTCTAGGGTGGCTGACAGGTGAGAGGCCAAGCCAGGGACATTCTCACAGTGCCAGGTCCAGGTGCTGCCATAGCTGAGGCAGGTGTGTGTGGGCTGGGAGGCTCCATTCCCTCCTTGTGTAACACACACAGAGGCAGCCATCACATTGTCTGCATGTGACAAGGAAGCTGTGCCCTAAGGCAGCAGCAACGTGCGAGCTCAAGCTGAGCCCCGGCCTAGGAGCCAAACTGACAAGGCAAGGCTCCCACAGACAAAGAGAACAGACCTGAGCTTCTAAAATACAGCCCACACCGTGATGCCATAGATCCTGAAATTTCAACATTAAAAAAATCTATTTCTCATGGATAAAACAGCTCTTTCAGCATCTTTTAAACTACGCAGGCACACCTAAGAGGGGTAGAGTGCTAAGATAGCGATCACTATCATTTTAGTGTGAATTAGTCCATGAATTCACTGTCTTCCTTATTAGCAAGTGTTCCTGGAGAGAGGAGATCACTGGGCATCTTACTGGAGTAAGAGACAGTGGAAGGCAGAGAACAGGAAGGACTTAGAGGGGAGGTGGAATTACCAAAGATGAACTCGGCCTGCCTCAACATTTTACGCAGGGTCACCTCCGAAAGGAATATAATTGCAATGACCTGGTAAGAACTCACCCCAAATAACACTTGACATTCCTTTCTTCTTATCACTATAACTAATAAATTAATATTGCATTGGCCAAAAAGTTCCTCTGTAACACAGAAAACCCGAACAAACTTTTTGGCCAACCCAATACTATGAGAATACTGAGGAGTATTCCAGAGCCACTGTTCTGATGTTTCTAGTGTAAAATTAAGGAAGGTAAAAACTTAATAAAATTTAGTCCTAGAGAGCTGGTGTAACTCTAAAACAAAGATGTCATGTAACAACAATGGCACCATCAGACCTGGTCTAACAGGCATGGCCTTACTCCACTGGTCCCTTGTCACTCAGTGCAAAAACGTAGTTCAGCACATTCAGAATCTCACTCACTCCTCATTCACACCTCTATTCTCACTGCTGGGCTTGTCTATACCATGGCTGTACCCATGTTCCGTGTGCTGTAAGAATGTTCTATCAGCAATGTTCTGTAATATTACATTATATTTTATTTGACTGAGTTACGAGCAGACTCCTTTTTCCCACAAATCCTGTATGTTCAAGATACCAAACCAAACCAAAAGACCTGTGAGCAGGCAGAAGACCCTCAAACTGTAATCTGGACAGTTATTTCATGTTCAAGTATCCCAAGTTTCAGCTAATTTCAAAAGATAAGATGCGACAATTGAGACAACAACTTGAAAAATGTTAACATTAAGACAATTTGCCCACATGAATGAGAAGGGTTGGCTGAGACGAGAGAAAACCACTTCTCAAAAGTGTCCTCAATTTGCAAAATGCCAACACCAAACAGACAAACCATGAAGCCACACATTTACAGATCTTTGCAAGGATTTTAGTAACGGTGGAGTAGCTCGTAATGGACTAATCTTCCCACCAAAAACAATTAAGATATTTAGAAATACATTCTAAAACAATTAATTGGAAACACTGGAGGGCCACCAGAAAAGAGACAGAAATTAGAGGGAATTTGATATGCAACTTAAAACTACAAGATATCATTTCATAGCCACCAGCATGTCTAAAATTTAAGAGAATGACCATACCAAGGGTTGGGGAGGATACAGAGTAACTGGAACTCTCATACATTGCTGGTGGGAATATAAGAATACAACCACTTTGGAAAACCATTTGAAAGTTTCTTATAAAGTTAAACATGTATCTACTCTATTATCCAGCAATTCCACTGCTAGGTATTTACCCAAGAAAAATCAAAGTGTAATTTATGTACAAGGATGTTTATGGAAGCGTTCTTTATAATAACCCCAAACAGGGAAAACTCCAAAACGTCCATCAAGATGAGAATAAGCAAACAAAATTGTGCTACATTTATGTAATAGAATACCCAGCAGTAAGAAGGAACAGAATACTAATATACACAATGACATGAATGAGTCTCAGAGAAATTATGCTGAGCAAAAGAAATCAGACACAAAGGAGAACCTGCTATGTAGTTCCATTTATATGAACTTCCAGAAGAGACAAAATTAACCTATAGTGAAGAAACAAAGCAAAACACTGCATTCACTGCCTCTGGCAGCAGGGGATTAACTGGGAGAGGACACAGGGAACTTTCAGAGGGATGAAAATGTTCTATGTCTTGGATTGGAGCACTTGTTACACAGTTGTATGCATCTGTCAAAACCAAACTCTTCATTTCTGATCTATTCATTTCTCTGTACATAAATTTTACCTCGATTTTTTAAATATGGGGAATGGGAGATGGAGGTAGCGCAAGGGGAAGAGGAACAGAATACCTTAAAGGACAGAATGAGATAAAGATCATAAGGAAGAGAACACAATCCTTAAATTTTTAATACACTCCTAGGGCAAACTAAAAGGTTGGTCCAAAGCCAAAAATCTAAAATACAGTTTAATAGACATGAACCAAAAGAGGCAAGAACCTCTTGAACTAAGAACTAAGATGATGATGAATAAAAACAAAACCTCAGTGAGTATGTTAAACAAAACACAAGATTGCCAGAGTTAGCAAATATATTTAATCTGGCAACCCAAACCAACAGACCATTAGACAACAAAATACCAACCAACCTGGTTTATACAGTCAATTTTTAAAGCGTCTTTTACGAAATGCTCTTTTTATATGCTCCATGATATAAATTCCTACTGAGTATGAACTAAGAGTACACAAATACCTGAAACCACCCCAAATTCATTCTTACCTTCAGTGAAACTTCCTGTTAGGGTTATTACAACAAATACTTTCCCTTCTGGCTCCAGATCCACCTAGAAAGAGAGAAAAAAATTGTACGTTATATGCTAATTTTGAAGTATTTTTTTGTGGGCCTCAAATAATTCTTGACAGACAGGCCTCAATGCACAAATCACAGCCATAAATCAGATCTATGTTTTTCATTGAACAGTAGAGGGGCAGGAAACAAGTGACAGCACAAGAAACTGTAACGGATGAAAAGCAGATCTAAACGAAACCGTGCAATGTTTTCCCTCTCTCGAATGTTTTCCTCTTCCCTTTTGGCTCTCTGTGATATTGATGAGCAACCATACACGTGGTCACTATTTTTGAGACACCCCTAACTGATGTGCACCATTTGTAAGAACAATATTTTACTAAACCACGTGGCAAGAGTTTGAAGTAGAGAAATAATGGCAACATAAAGGCAATGAACCAATGTGCCATGGGCAACCGCGTACCTTTAGTTTGAGGAAGTAAAGAGTTTGAATAGAAGAGTGCTGTCTCTGTCTACACCATCTCCACCTGAGTGCAGTTCATCCTCAGGGAGCACCAGGGGAGGCAGTACGTGTGCTGTGCATTCACTACTCTCGACTGTTCATGGGAACATCAACGTTCCTTCAAGTTCTTATCTACGAGCTGAGAAAACAAGACAGACGTTCTGCCAACGAGGCAGCGGTACGTCTTCTCACTAGAGCCTGTCCTCTGCACACACTCCCGTCTCCCAAAGACCTTCACACAGCATGGCCCCAGGATGGGGCAGGACCCTCCGTATCTGCTCTGACCACACTGGCCCAGGTAGGCAGGCTCTGCCCTCTTCATGCTAACCTTGAACTACCCATGAACACCTCTAAGCCACGGATTCTGGGGTTCTTTGGGGCTCTGATACATAAATTTACAATTGTCCTTAAATAAAATCTTGTCAGGTTTAGCCTATCGCTTCAGCTCTGCCTTTGACCTTTTGTCTAAGAGAGGGAGGTTCAGAGAAGCTGAGTATAGATATGGATGGTCTTTTGGGTAGAATCACATGGTACAGTGTCCAATCTAGACCAGGACACGGACTCCAGTCTGACTGCCGCAGCAGCTCTGCACTCTGGGCAAGGGCCTTAACCATGCCCAGCTTCACTGCTCCCATCTCCAAGTCCATAACGTCATTATTCAGCATTTCCGACGTGGCTTCTGTCAGACAATCTCAAAGAGCCTTAACAGTACTATTTACTGTTTGTATTGTATCTATAGGTGACCAATACCGAAGAAAAGAAATGCACTGACCTTACCCTAGAGCTCACCACCACCTGTTTTTAAGTACTACACCCTGTTTATGCTTTTTCGAAATAAAAGATGCCTGTTTTATACTGACTGGGAGAGCTTCATCTATATAACAGCCAATTCTTATAAACCCTGCTGCCTTTTTCTGCATTCAGTCTGTTATCAGTGTGGTTACCACACCATAACTCACTCCAGTGGTCAAATCAGCTTCTTGCATCACGACTACTAACTTAACAATAGCCCCTTAACTATCTTAACACCACTTGTGAACCTTTATAGAACAGTTCTGAAAATAGAGCTCTCTGGAGAGATGACTAAACAGGATGTCAGTCTCTAATTGTCTCCACTCTCTGCCTCGACTTGTTTCAAGTCAAAAATATTTTATTTTTAAAAGCCACTCCCTCATCTTCAATATAAAAGCCTGGCAGAGCCACATACATGCACACACATTCGATCTCACAACATCAACTGCTGCTGGCACAGAAGGAGCTGCTGCCAGCCTCCCAACTGCCAGGCCACCTCCGAGATCCAGCCCGTAAACTCCCTCCAACACTGCCCGAGGGCCCACAAAACAAAGAAGGCTACGCCACCACATGGGCAGGAGCTGCTCTGACAGACAGCAGGAGACTCCAGCACTCAGAATCAGGAGCTCTCACAGTGCAACAGGTTCGAGCCTCATTTTTGACCCAAGTCACCATCACAGTGGAAAAGTCAGACTCAAACGCCATCTGTAAGCCTAGTCCATCTAAGACCTCTGACCTTAGAACAGGGTTTTACCAACTGCAGGTCGAGACTCACTAGTGAGACATGAAAACCAGGTAGTGGGTTGCACACAACAGGGATTTTCAACTAGAATAAAGTGGAACAGAAAATATGAACAAGCCAAACAGTAAGGAAAGGCACCACGCCATGAAAATTCTGTTTGCAGTTTTACACGCGTGAGAATGGTATACTGGGTTTTGGTGTAAAATGTCTTCCTTAGTGCATCACAGAGAAACAGTTTGAAAATGCGGCCCTCGAGGTTATCTGCTTCACCTATACAGTGCTGATGGTTTGGCATCTATACATGGTGGTGGCCGCTTAGACACCTCCAGTGACAGCCAACTCACTACCACCACAGCTGGCGTCTTTCATTCCTGTACCCCAGAGAAGATCCTTCTCTAACAGCAGCAATGCAGTGACCAATAGCTTCCATTCATTGACCCTAGTTTTGTCCCCTACTGCTGTAGTGCATACTTTAGCTCTGCAGATTCTGGGAAGAGCACTTCAGCTTGACTGGAGAACCACCCTGCCCTCACATTAGTCCATGGCTCAGTTGAGAGTCTACTGCTGGTTCCAGAGCGGACATGTGACCCAGGCTTGCCAAACTGAGCACTGAATTCCCTCGGCCAAGATGACGGGCCTGGAGCTGGCATATGCCCTACATCTGGCCATCTGAGTAATTGCTCCTCTCAACCCTCAATCACTGGTGCAGGTTTGGGCACAAAATCCAAGTAGGTCCAATCAGGAATCCTGGATCTACAAGGAAGAAGTACGATCTCACTCCTGCTGAACTGTAATCTGGAAGGACATACACTTGGGAGTGTCTGGCACCATTCTTACTACCACACTGGGCTGGAGAATGAAGTCAATAAAGAAGGGAGAGCTAAGAGACAGAAAGAGACCAGGTCTTGATGTCATTTAAAGCCGTAGATCAAGCCCTGCTTGATTCTTCTGGATTTTCAGTTATTTGAGCCCATAACTTCCTTTTGCTTTAGCCAGTTTGAGTAGGGTTTTCTATCACTTTCACCCCAAAAGGCTTATCCAAATTGGCAGCCAAAGAGAATAAGTCATATTTGTAAAGACAATCATCACCTCCCCTCTACACTTTCTAACGCCCAGGCCATCTCCCGCAATCTGTCCCCCTGCCTCTCTCTGGCACTGAAACAGCTCCTGTAACCCTTGTCACATCCCACGGTCAGATCCAAAGATGTGTCCATCTTCCCCTCAGCTGACCCATCTGCCAGTATCCGATGTTCTTGCCCACTTCCTCCTTCATGAATCTCTCTTTAAACCCTGCTGCTCCTGAGTCCTCTTTTCCTTCCATTGGAAGATTCAGGCTCATGATTTCAAAACCCACCTGACATTCTTTGGGCGTAGGAGTAGGAGAAAAAACAAACATATCAGAACCTCCGAGAGGGTGTAGTCACATTCATTTCCTAAGTCTCAAGCACACACTTTATTCTCAAACCTATATATGCACCTTTTCTGAAAGTCTCCATCTCAGTGTCTCACTAAGACAAGTCCCTTTAATTCAACATGTCCAGAGTCCAAAGTCTTATCATGTACCCCCAAATGACTCCCCCGTTTCCCCAGCAGCCCAGGCTCCTCACTATGTGCATATAATCCTACCAGATCCCACCAAGTCCACTTTCTGAGCCTCTCTTAAACCTTCCCCTTCCTCTCCACTCCTCCTGCCCTGCTTTACCTTGCCCCTTGCAGGGGCCTTCTAGCTGGTTTCCGTCTCCAGACTCATAATCTCCCAGCTGCTACCACTGACATTTCAAAAATGAAAATCTGACCATGTGACTTTCTAACTTAAAATCCTTCTATGTGTCCTCTCCCTTCTATAACAGCCAAACTCCTTAGCAGGGCACACAGCCCCACATGCTGTGTCCCTTACCATCCCAAACACACACAACCCATATCTCAGCATCTATAAATTATTTGTAGACTCTTCAGGGAGGCATATTATTTCATTTATAACCTTAGAGGTCAACAAAATGTATTATGGGTCAGACAGCATAATGGAGAATGTAGTCAAAATGATGAAAAATATATATTACCTGTCTGAAGCTTATTGCCTAGTGATTTGAGGCATGCAATCTTTATACCTAGAAAATCCTTCTCTTTTTAACCTGTCAAACTCTTATTTGTCTATCGAGAATCAACTCAAAACTCACTTTTTACAGGAAGACCTTCTGAGACCTCTTTTAGACAGGTGGGCAACTCCACACCATTATAGAGACCATTGCTGGAACCCCTTCGTTGTTGTAGCCACTATGCCCTGGTCCCTTAGGACCCTGACTTGCACATAAGAGGACTGAAATGGTTTTGTGAATGAGTAAATTAACAAACAAGCAAGGATACTCCAAGCAGCTTCATAGAGGACACGGTTTTCTCCTCCTTCACCATTCTGATTGGTTTCCTCCAGATATGCTCCAATTTCTCCACATTCCCATGAAAGAGTGAACATCAGCCCGCAGGTACATCAGACACTAACAGGGCAAAGCAACGTTATCACCAACTTTGATTTCAACAGTGACAGTGCCCTTTAGTGATGCAGCTACAGACTTCATGAACACTTTGAGAAGCCCCAGTGACCCAGCTTGAGTTTGCCATCAACTAAAACCTTTGCATCTTTTCTACATGCTGTAAGGCTCTGCTTCTCACATCCTGTGCAGTGCTTAGGCCCCAAATCCTAAGAGCTCCATATTTTTTCTGCAGAATTTCAGCTTGTTGCTCTGGGCTCCAAGGCTCACTAGATCCCAAATCCAGTCATTCAGTCACTCTCCTTGTCAGCTTTATGGCCTTCCAAATCAAGGCCTGGGTGACCCTGTCATCATCTAAGGCACTTACAGAATGTCCACCATGACAGGGCTGAGGCCAGAGTGCCATGGAGGTCCCACGTAGAAATGGATGTACTGTGCATTCTTTCTGTAACAGTCATTCAGGGAGAAGTGAATATGCTAGGCCCTCTTTCCTACAGACCACTTCTATTAGTGAGAAGGGCAACTCCTGGGCCCTTGTCAAAACTCAGAAAGCAATGGCCTTTAAAAGTGACATTCTGACACACAGATAAATCATCAAAACTCAGTGTAAACAAATGGTGCTGTAACTGGATGTCCATATACACAATAGTGAACTTCAACTCACACATTGTGTAACTTATACAAAAATTAACTCAAAATGGATCACAGACCTAAATGTAAAACCTAACACTTTAATACTTCAAGAAAAATACATCAGAGAAAATCTTTGGAACCTTGGATTAGGTAAATATTTCTTAGATATAAAACCAAAAGCACAGGGCTTCCCTGGTGGCGCAGTGGTTGGGAGTCCGCCTGCCGATGCAGGGGATGCGGGTTTGTGCCCCGGTCCGGGAGGATCCCACATGCTGCGGAGCAGCTGGGCCCATGAGCCATGGCCGCTGAGCCTGCGCGTCCGGAGCCTGTGCTCTGCAACGGGATAGGCCACAACAGTGAGAGGCCCGCGTACCGCAAAAAAAAAAAAAAAAAAAAAGCACAATCCGTGAAAAAAATGACAAATTGGACTTCATCTAAATTAAAATTTCTGCTCTTTGAAAGACACTGTCAAGAGAATGAAAGACAGGGCACAGATCAGGAGAAAATAGTGTAATTTTTTTCTCACTTGTATCCAAATAAAGACCTTGCAAAACTCTATAAGAAAACAACCCAACTTTTAAAAAATGGGCTTCATCACTTCATTTCACCAAAGAAGACATAATATAAAGATGGCAAATAAGTATATAAAAACAAGTTCAACCTCATTAATCATTAGAGAAATGCAGATTAAAACCACAATGCAATAACAATACATACCTATTATGAGGGCTAACACTAAAAAGTCTGACCATACTAAATGTAAGAATGTGGAGCAACTGGAATTCCCATATGTTGCTGATGCGACTATAAAATGGAACTATCACTTTGGAAACAGTTTGACATTTTCTTAAAATGTTACACATACACCTCCCATTTGATCCAGCCATTCAACTCTTAGGTATTTAACCAAGAATAAAGCAAGCATATGTTCAAAAATATGTATGCAAATGCTCAAGGCGCTTTTTAAAGAATATGATATAGCCATACAATGGAATAGTATTCAACAATAAAAAGAATAAACTATTGATGCATGCAACTACATGGAAAAATAGTAAATGAAAGAAGCCAAACACAAAAGAGAACATACTGCCTAGAAAAAGAGAGACAACATACAGTTTAACCTGACTGTAAACATATAGTTTCTATAGCAGCAGAAAACATCAGTGGTTGCCTGGGGATGGGTAAGGGAAATAAGACAGGTGGGAGAGAGGGATTAAAAAGGGGCAGGAGAGTACCAAGACAATTAAATGGAGAAAGAGTACTCTTTTCAACAAATGGTGCTGGGACAACTGGATTCCACATGCAAAAGAATAAAAGCAGACCCCTACCTCACACCATATATAAATATGAACTCAAAATGGATCACAGACCTAAAAGTAAGAGCTAAAACTATAAAACTCTTAGAAGAAAATAGAGGAATAAATTCTCCTGACTTTGGGTTAGGCAACGGTTCCTTAGATATGACATCAAAATTACAAGTGACAAAAAATGATAAATTGGACTGCATCAAAGTTTAAAACTTCTGTGGTATAAAAACAAACAAGTGTCTACCTCTCTCTGCCCAAATGCCCTTTCCAAAGTGCCACTCTCATCAACTTTCCTCCATCTAAGCCTCCAGAGGCTTCCTAGTGCCCTCAGAAGAAAACTCACTCTCCTTTACCTGGCTTTCCAGGGCACCGTGGGCTCCCCACTAACTAACCCAAACCTGTTTTTCAAATTTTCATTCTTTAAACCTACTCTTCTAGTCAGGTCCATCTCCTCACTATGTCACAGCCACACCTGTGCTCGTGCTGCTGTCTCTACTTAGAAAGCCTTTCTCTCTTCACCTATCCACTCATTCCAACATTGACTGAATGACTCCTAGGGTCAGGATCATTGCCAGGTGCTCAGGATTTCCCAGAGAAGCTCCCTGAGGCTGCACGTGGAAGAAGCAGCTGAGTGTACCTGGCAAAGATGATGTAACTACAGAAGCTGAAGGAAGAAACTTTTGCCAGGAAGATCTCACATGCACATTGATCCCTGCAGTCTCAAAATTCCTTTCTTGATTATTATCTTACTATTTATTGATACCCTTAACAATTAGATAAAATTTCATAGACTTACATCTCATCACTTGCAGTTAAGTCTGTAAGCTCCTTTCCAGTGGGATCTGACACTTTTTATTTTATTTTTTTTGCGGTACGCAGGCCTGTCACGGTTGTGGCCTCTCCCATTACGGAGCACAGGCTCCAGACATGCAGACTCAGTGGCCATGGCTCACGGGCCTAGCCGCACGGCGGCATGTGGGATCTTCCCGGACCGGGGCACGAACCCGTGTCCCCTGCATCGGCAGGCGGACTCTCAACCCCTGCGCCACCAGGGAAGCCCGGATCTGACATTTTTTTATTCCCCAAAGGGCCTAGCAGAGTTCCTTGAACCAAGTAAACACTCAAAAAATATCTGTTGATTTGGTCTAATGAGCTGAATTGGAAGGTCATCTGACCACCTCAATTTCATCACCTATAAAATGGGAATGATAGTATTTTATCCTGTAATAAACACTCTGACAGCACTTTGTAAAATATAAAAGCACTTCAAGATGGCTCCACAGCAAACCAGTAGCATATGGACTACACAGGCCCCCTCCTTAAGGATCATACTCTGCTCACTTGACGAGTCAACTGATCGCCAGCCCCCCTCCTCCACCACACACCCTGAGCCAGTGTTTCCTTTCCTTTGGCATCACTTTGCAGAAGTTGGGCAAGTCACCTATATCCCTGACTCGGTCTTCTTGCCCATGAAATGAGAGGATTGTTAAAAAAACCTTTCTAGCTCTAATATTCCATGATTCTAAACAGGCTTGGATAAAAGCCTGCAGACAGGACTCAACGGAAACACTCATTTAATTAACTGGTAATAATTTACAACCATTTCCCTTCACAGAAGGCATTAGAATTGATCACAGGCAGGAAACTTCTGGCTACTTAATTTTCATCTCAGCCTGGGATAAGCAAAAGGCCCTAGCATATTAAAAGAAACAAAAACAATCCTTTATTGGGCAAAGGTACAAGGTTCACCTAAACTCTATGGGCCTTGGGCCAGACATCTGTGATATTCAGATTCTTGGCTAGGTGGATCATTTCTATAACTTTTCTAGGTCTTACTCTAGGGATAAGTAATTAAAGAACTTAAAAACATGATAAAGCATTTCATAATTCTCTTCCAGCTAAAACCATGAGACTTGAAAATGAGAGTTCAAATTCTTAAAGGAAAAAAAATTTCTTTACGGAATTGTACCAATAACCAACAAGGAGACATGCAGCTATGTTCTTTAGTAACAGAAATAACAGTTACTGTGTCTTGAATTCATCAATGTGCAGGAGCCCTGCCAGGTAGGTGCCTGACCTACCTTATTTCTCACCTTCACTCCCTGCAAGGTATCACCACCACCATTACAGAGGGGAAAATGAAGGCTCCATGAGGTTACGGAATTCACCAGCAGAGAAGGCCAAGCCAAGATACAGACTCAGGGAAGACCCCGCCCCAGTTCCACACCAGCCTCCCTGTAGGCTGCTGTGCCTGCACCTGCCTGCAGGTTTGCCTGATGCCTTCTGTTCCACCCGAACCAGCCTGCCCAAGCCTTGGCATGTTAGGTCAATCGCATCACCCGTCTCCCTGGGAACTTGGGCTAGACTTGTGCCCTTGGCACCTGAGGGTGCTCCCGGCCAAATGCCGAGCCTCGGTGTTCCAGCCTTGCTTCCTCACTGCCAAGGCCAGGGGGAGTGGCATCAGCCTGATGGTGTCGCCTGATGGCTCTTCACAAGGGCATGTGGCAAGTCTGTGCTGGGGCTAGCAGAATGCAGCGGGCAGCTCAGGTTCCACTAGTCAGCTGCCTGGAGGACTTGAGTCAGGGTCATGTGCTGCAGACACACAGCGCATCGCTTCGCCATGGGAAGGAGTTTAAAGGAAAAGGGGGTGAATGAGGCAAACCCTATGTCCCTGCTGATTTTCTGTTTTTGCAACCAGACAAGGTTTAGGTGTTAAAAGCACACTAAAAAGCACCACAGATTAAAAACGATCAGAAAAAGAAGATGGCAAAAACTGAACAGAAAGGTGAGACTTATCAAATACGACTATAGTTTAAAGTGAAGGAAAATACTATCTTTAGTCAGTGGTTAAATCCTCATCTTTCTAAGTCTGGACCCTCCATGTGGTCGAAGAGGATGGTGGGGAAAGAGCCCTCGGCTGTGACCACAGCTCTGGTGGCAGGTCATCTGGCTTCTGCACCTAGACAATAAAGGTGGACAACTAGGCTTTTAAGCCCTTTTCATATCTAAGATTCTACGACTCCAAGCCACAAACAGGTTCTGAACTCCACAGAGGACGTAAAGACTACAGAAGAGTATGCCGCTCAAATGCATAAAGCCTCATGGTAACGCTTCCCCACCCCCAGCTAAACATACCCAATCACTGCAAATTTAAACTTAGAGTTATTTCAATTCAGAGCCCATTACCCCTATGTCCTAGTGTAAATAGTGTAACTCCTGGCAAAAGGGGAATTCTTTTGTATTAAAATTAGTTTTTCAAAGTGTCCCTGACCAAAATGAAAAACCAGGAATAAGTAGTCCAGATTGGACATCTCTGAGGACTACAATACTTTTTCTTTGCCAAGGAGAAGGCTAAGGATAGATAGAAATGGTCTATTGTACAAGTGCTGTGTGTGTGTCTCTCAATCTTTGACTCCAATATCCAAGGGATTGAAAATGTCAATTAGATGATGGGATGCCTTAGGCTCTTCAAAACACTCCACTACAATTCCTCCCTCTTTACCTCCTAAGGGAGTTCAATTCTGTGCTGGGAGGCCTACCTGACACCTCCTTTGTGAAGGAGAACAGAGGCTCTAAAGGGACCTGCCCAGCCCAGGAGATCCAGAGCTGCTGGTACTCCTGATGGACCAAAAAGGGTGGGCTGAGCTCTTCTGGAGTCAAATGCCCACCCTTGAAACCAGCAGGGGACTCTCAGAACAGCACCCTCCAGAGCTAAGAGGGTACTTTCTTTTTCCTCCAATAAGGTGTCTGCCCCGCAAGGACCTCATGCCAGAGCAGACCCTAAACTGAGAGAGGAACCATGGTAATTGTGTTCCCTACATCAAAGAACACTTTAAAAGGGCACATTCACCATGATCTCAATCCTTCTCTTTTCTGTTCCATAGACCCTTCCGGAAGAGAACATAACTCTGTCCTTGCCAGGATAAGGTATTAAATGAAAGGGACAGGTGGCCTTTGGACTGTGGCTGGAGGTGAGGATTGCCATCCTTGCCCACCCTCCTGCTCGGTGGCCTCACAGCCCCCTTCCTTCTTCACAGCTTCTGTGGGTTGCCTGGGGAGAGCTCTCGGCCCCCCCAGTGAGCCTCCCCCTGAGGTGAAGCTCCCACAAGGATGGAGACATATTAGGAGGTGAAGAGTCTAAGTTTTGCCACAGAAGATTTCAGGTTTTTTAAAAAAAAGATATAAACAAATCCAGAATTATTCTACATTGTAATGGAGGAAGAAAGCAAAACCAAAGCAAGGAGTAAGTCAAACTATACAGCATACTTAAGCATTTAAGAGGTTTGTTTGTTTGTTTGTTGTTGTTGTTTTACTATGGCATTCTTTTCAGCATTGACTTGAGGTCTTTTTGTTTCCCAAGCAGCATGAGGGATTAGTTCCCCAACCAGGGATCGAACCCACTCCCCCTGCAGTGGAAGAACAGAGTCTTAACCACTAGGCAGCCGGGGAAGTCTCTCAAGATGTTTTATAGATGTGTCTACTTAATTTCTCATTGCTCAGACTCTTGGTCACCTTTAGATAACTGTGAATCTGAAGGAACATTAGAAAATACATCAAGCCCAAGGTCTCTCCCAAGGGTTATCTTGTGAAACTTTCACTCCTTTTGGCCTTCCAGAGGGAAGGAAAGAGGAAAGCTTTGCCAAAATGGACATGGGTGCCCTACCTAGAAATACAGGTAGCAGTTTTCCAGGTGGGCCAGGGAAGGGGAGACAGAGTGGAAGTATGTGCAAATGCACAGAGGACTATTAGGGCTGTGTATGGTGGAATGCAGGCTGTGTAAATGAGATGGGTCAGAAACTAGGCTGGAGAGGAAAAGCTATCAGGTCAACAGTGGCCTCCTGGCACCCTGGAAGGCTAGCTCTTATCCCAGGGCAATGGGGAGCCGCTGAGGGGTTTCAATCTGCAAAGTTTCAGGATTATACCAATATGATAGAGCCCTACAGACAGGGTGTTGGGATTATAAGGGGAGAAAAGCTCATGGTGGGGATACATATTCAAAGGCTATTCTGTTGGTCTTAGCAAAGGTTGCAGGTGACCTGAGCTAAGCCAGCAGCAGAGCGGATGGAGAGGGGGAGGCAGACGGGGGAAGACAGGGGAGGGAGCAGCAGCTGTACTTTGTAATCAGAGGTGGGGTAGAAGGTAAAAGAGAAGTGGTCACAGAGAGTCACCAGGCCAATGACAATCTTGGTGGCATTAAATGAGACAGAGACTCTAAAGGGATAAGCTGATCTGGAGGAAAGATAGAAAGTTCAATGTGTGACCATTACCCATGTCATCTGAGCATCTACTGGGCCACACTGAACAGCTTCTTAAAGTTTAGATGGAGAACTAGGAACACCACAAAGATAGAAAATACAAACCCAGTACAGTCTCAGTGGAACAGGTAAGAGCAACATCAAAAGCACTATTCAGATCAAGAAAAGGAGCAATCAGATGACCTGATACTATACACAGAAAATCCTAAAGACGCCACCAGAAAAATACTAGAGTTCATCAATGAATTTGGTAAAGTTGCAGGATACAAAATTAATAAACAGAAGTCTGTTGCATTTCTACACACTAACGAAATACCAGAATGGGAAATTAAGGAAACGCTTCCATTTACCATCACATCAAAAACAATAAAATACCTAGAAATAAACCTACCTAAGGTGGCAAAAGACCTGTACTCTAAAAACTATAAGATGCTGATGAAAGAAACTGCAGACAACACAAACAGATGGAAAGATACCAATATTGTTAAAATGACCATACTACCCAAGGCAGTCTACAGATTCAATGCAATCCCTATCAAATTACCAATGGCATTTTTCACAGAAATGAAAATGGAAACACAAAAGACCCCAAATAGACAAAACAATCTTGTGGAAGAAGAACGGAGCCAGAGGAATCACACTCTCTGACTTCAGACTATACTATAAAGCCATAGTCATCAAACCAGGATGGTACTGGCAGAAAAAAAGACACACGGATCAATGGAACAGGATAAAACACCCAGAAATAAACCCATGCACTTATGGTCAATTAATCTATGACAAAGGCAAGAATATACAAAGGAGAAAAGACAGTCTCTTCAATAAATGGTGCTGGTAAAACTGGACAGCTACTTGTTAAAAAATGAAATTAGAACATTCTCTAATACCATACACAAAAATAAACTCAAAATGGACTAAAGACCTAAATGTAAGACCAGATACTCTAAAATTCCTAGAGGAAAACATAGGCAGAACACTCTTTGACATAAATCACAGCAATATTTCTTTGGATCGCCTCCTAGAGTAATGGAAATAAAAACAAAAATAAACAAATGGGACCTAATTAAACTTAAAAGCTTTTGCACAGCAAAGAAAACCATAAATAAAACAAAAAGACAACCTACAGAATGGGAGAAAATATTTGCAAATGATGCTACAATTAAGAGCTTAATTTCCAAAATACACAAACAGCTCAATATCAAAAAAAAGTAAACAACCCAATCAAAAAATGGGCAGAAGACCTAAATAGACATTTCTCCAAAGAAGACATACAGCTGACAACAAGCACATGAAAAGATGCTCAGCATTGCTAATTATTAGAGAAATGCAAATCAAAACTACAATGATGTATCACTTCACACTGGCCAAAATGGCCATCATCAAAATGTCTACAAATAATAAATACTGGAGAGGGTGTAGAGAAAAAGGAAACCTCCTGCACTGTTGGTGGGAATGTAAACTGGTGCAGGCACTATGGATGTTCTTTAAAAAACTAAAAACAGAGTTACCATATGATCCAGCAATACCACTCCTGGGCATATATCTGGAGAAAACAATAATTGGAAAAGATACATGCACCCCAATGTTCACAGCAGCACGTTAACAATAGCCAAGACATGGAAGCAATGTAAATGTCCACTGACAAATGAATGGATAAAGAAAATGTGGTGTGTGTATATGTATGCATACACACACACACACACACACACATAATGGAATATTATTTGGCCATAAAAAAGAATGAAATAATGCCATTTGTAGCAACATGGATGGACCTAGAGATTATCATACTAAGTGAAGTGAGTCAGACAAAGACGAATATCATATGTTATCACATATATGGAATCTAAAAAAAGATACAAATGAACTTCTTTACAAAACAGAAATGGACTCACATACACAGAAAACAAACTTATGGTTACCAAAGGGGAAAGGGGGGAGGAATAAATTAGGAGTTTGGGATTAACATATGCACATTACTATATATAAAACAGATAAACAACAAGGACCTACTATACAGCACAGGGAACTATATTCAATATCTTTTAATAACCTATAATAGAAAAGAATAAATATGTATATATATACATATATTTATATATTTATAACTGAATAACTTTGCTGTACACTTGAAACTAACACAACATTTTAAGTCAACTATACTTCAGTTAAAAAAAGAAATAGAGCAGAAGCAAGAAGAACTACAATCCTGCAGCCTGTGGAAGAAAAATCACATTCACAGAAAGATAGACAAGATGAAAAGGCAGAGGGCTATGTACCAGAGGAAGGAACAAGATAAAACCCCAGAAAAACAACTATATGAACTGGAGATAGGCAACCTTCCAGAAAAAGAATTCAGAATAATGATAGTGAAGATGATCCAGGACCTCGGAAAAAGAATGGAGGCAAAGATCGAGAAGATGCAAGAAATGTTTAACAAAGACCTAGAAGAAATAAAGAACAAACAGAGATGAACAATACAATAACTGAAATGAAAACTACACTAGAAGGAATCAATAGCAGAATAACTGAGGCAGAAGAATGGACAAGTGACCTGGAAGACAGAATGGTGGAATTCACTGCTGCAGAACAGAATAAAGAAAAAAGAATGAAAAGAAATGAAGACAGCCTAAGAGACCTCTGGGACAACATTAAACGCAAAAACATTTGCATTATATGGGTCTCAGAAAGAGAAGAGACAGAGAAAGGACCAGAGAAAATATTTGAAGAGATTATAGTCGAAAACTTCCTTAACATGGGAAAGGAAATAGCCACCCAAGTCCAGGAAGCGCAGCAAGTCCCATACAGGATAAATCCAAGGAGAAACACGCCGAGACACATAGTAATAAAATTGGCAAAAATTAAAGACAAAGAAAAATTATTGAAAGCAGCAAGGGAAAAACGACAAATAACATACAAGGGAACTCCCATAAGGTTAACAGCTGATTTCTCAGCAGAAACTCTACAAGCCAGAAGGAGTGGCATGATATACTTAAAGTGATGAAAGGGAAGAAACTACAACCAAGGTTACTCTACCTGGCAAGGATCTCATTCAGATTTGATGGAGAAATCAAAAGCTTTACAGACAAGCAAAAGCTAAGAGAATTCATCACCACCAAAGCAGCTCTACAACAAATGTTAAAGGAACTTCTCTAAGTGGGAAACACAAGAGAAGGAAAGGAACTACAAACCCAAAACAATTAAGAAAATAGTCATAGGAACCTACATATTGATAATTACCTTAAACATGAATGGATTAAATGCTCCAACCAAAAGACACAGACTTGCTGAATGGATACAAAAACAAGACCCATCTATATGCTGTCTACAAGAGACGCACTTCAGACCTAGGGACACATACAGACTGAAAGTGAGGGGATGGAAAAAGATATTCCATGCAAATGGAAATCAAAAGAAAGCTGGAGTAGCAATACTCATATCAGATAAAATAGACTTTAAAATAATGTTACAAGAGACAAGGAAGGACACTACATAATGATCAAGGGATCAATCCAAGAAGAAGATATAACAATTATAAATATATATGCACCCAACACAGGAGCACCTCAATACATAAGGCAACTGCTAACAGCTATAAAAGAGGAAATCGACAGTAACACAATAATAGTGGGGGACTTTAACACCTAACTTACACCAGTGGAAAGATCATTCACAATGAAAATAAATAAGGAAACAGAAGCTTTAAATGACAAAATAGACCAGATAGATTTAATTGATATTTATAGGACATTCCATCCAAAAACAGCAGATTACACTTTCTTCTCAAGTGCTCACAGAACATTCTCCAGGATAGATCACATCCTGGGTCACAAATCAACCCTCAGTAAATTATTAAAAATTGAAATCATCTCAAGCATCTTTTCTGACCACAATGCTATGAGATTAGAAATCAATTACAGGGGAAAAAACCGTAAAAAACACAAACACATGGAAGCTAAACAATACGTTACTAAATAACCAAGAGATCACTGAAGAAATCAAAGAGGAAATTAAAAAATACCTAGAGACAAATGACAAAGAAAACACGATGCTCCAAAACCTATGGGATGCAGCAAAAGCAGTTCTAAGACAGAAGTTTATAGTTATACAAGCCTACCTCAAGAAACAAGAAAAATCTCAAATAAACAATCTAACCTTACACCTAAAGGAACTAGAGAAAGAAGAACAAACAAAACCCAAAGTTAGCAGAAGGAAAGAAATCATAAAGATCAGAGCAGAAATAAATGAAATAGAAACAAAGAAAACAATAGCAAAGATGAATAAAACTAAAAGCTGATCCTTTGAGAAGATAAACAAAATTGATAAACCATTAGCCAGACTCATCAAGAAGAAGAGGGAGAGGACTCAAATCAGTAAAATTAGAAATGAAAAAGGAGAAGTTACAACAGACACTGCAGAAATACAAAGCATCCTAAGAGACTACTACAAGCAACTCTAGCCAATAAAATGGACAACCTCAAAGAAATGGACAAATTCTTAGAAAGGTATAACCTTCCAAGACTGAACCAGGAAGAAATAGAAAATATGAACAGACCAATCACAAGTAATGAAATTGAAACTGTGATTAAAAATCTTCCAACAAACAAAAGTCCAGGACCAGATGGCTTCACAGGTGAATTCTATCAAACATTTAGAGAACAGCTAACACCCATTCTTCTCAAACTCTTCCAAAAAATTACAGAGGAAGGAACACTCCCAAACTCATTCTATGAGGTCACCATCACCCTGATAATAAAACCAGACAAAGATACTACAAAAAAAGAAAACTACAGACCAACATCACTGATGAATATAGATGCAAAAATCCTCAACAAAATATGAGCAAACAGAATCCAACAACACATTAAAAGGATCATACACCACAATCAAGTGGGATTTATCCCAGGGATGCAAGGATTCTTCAATATATGCAAATCAATCAATGTGATACACTATATTAACAAATTGAAGAATAAAAACCATATGATCATCTCAATAGATGCAGAAAAAGCTTTTGACAAAATTCAACACCCATTTATGATAAAAACTCTCCAGAACGTGGGTATAGAGGGAACCTACCTCAACATAATAAAGGCCATATATGACAAACCCACAGCAAACATCATTCTCAATGGTGAAAAACTGAAAGCATTTCCTCTAAGATCAGGAACGAGACATGGATGTCCACTCTCACCACTATCATTCAACATAGTTTTGGAAGTCCTAGCCACGGCAATCAGAGAAGGAAAAGAAATAAAAGGAATACAAATTAGAAAAGAAGTAAAACTGTCACTGTTTGCAGATGACATGATACTATACATAGAGAATCCTAAAAATGCTACCAGAAAACTACTAAAGCTAATCAATGAATTTGGTAAAGTTGCAGGATACAAAATTAATGCACAGAAATCTCTTGCATTCCTACACGTTAATGATGAAAAATCTGAAAGAGAAATTATGGAAACACTCCCATTTACCAGTGCAACAAAAAGAATAAAATAATTAGGACTAAACCTATCTAGGGAGACAAAAGACCTGTATGCAGAAAACTATAAGACACTGATGAAAGAAATTAAAGATGATGCCAACAGATGGAGAGATACACCGTGTTCTCGGATTGGAAGAATCAATACTGTGAAAATGACTATACTACCCAAAGCAATCTACAGGTTCACTGCAATCCCTATCAAATTACCAATGGCATTTTTTTACAGAACTAGAACAAAAAAATCTTAAAATTTGTATGGAGACACAAAAGACCCTGAATAGCCAAAGCAATCTTGAGGGAAAAAAGCGGAGCTGGAGGAATCAGACTCCCTGACTTCAGACTGTACTACAAAGCTCCAGTCATCAAGACAATATGGTAGTGGCACAAAAACAGAAATATAGATCAATGGAACAGAATCAATGGAACAGAAAGCCCAGAGATAAACCCACACACCTATGGTCAGCTAATCTATGACAAACGAGGCAAGAATATGCAATGGAGAAAAGACAGTCTCTTCAATAAGTGGTGCTGGGAAAACTGGACAGCTACATGTAAAAGAATGAAATTAGAACACTCCCTAACACCATACACAAAAATAAATTCAAAATGGATTAGAGACCTAAATGAAAGACCGGACACCATAAAACATTTAGAGGAAAACATAGGAAGAACACTCTTTGACATAAGTCACAGCAAGATATTATTTGATCCACCTCCTAGCGTAATGGAAATAAAAACAAAAATAAACAAATGGGACCTAATGAAACTTCAAAGCTTTTGCACAGCAAAGGAAACCATAAACAAGATGAAAAGACAATCCTCAGAATGGGAGAAAATACTTGCAAATGAATCAACAGACAAAGGATTAATCTCCAAAATATTTAAACAGCTCATGCAGCTCAATATTAGAAAAACAAAGAATCCAATCAAAAAATGGGCAGAAGACCTAAATAGACATTTCTCCAAAGAAGACATACAGGTGGACACAAAGCAAACGAAAAGCTGCTCAACATCACTAATTATTAGAGAAATGCCAATCAAAACTACAATGAGGTACCACCACACACCAGTTAAAATGGGCATCATCAGAAAATCTACAAACAACAATTGCTGGGTGTGGAGAAAAGGGGAACCCTCTTGCACTGTTGGTGGGAATGTAAATTGATACAGCCACAATGGAGAACAGTATGGAGGTTCCTTAAAAAACTAAAAATAGAATTACCATATAATCCAGCAATCCCACTACTGGGCATATACCCAGAGAAAACCATAATTCAAAAAGACACATGTGGGCTTCCCTGGTAGCGCAGTGGTTGAGAGTCTGCCTGCCAATGCAGGGGACACGGGTTTGTGCCCCAGTCCGGGAAGATCCCACATGCCGCGGAGCGGCTGGGCCCATGAGCCATGACCGCTGAGCCTGTGCGTCCGGAGCCTGTGCTCCGCAACGGGAGAGGCCCGCGTACAGAAAAAACAAAAACAAAATAATAAAAAAAAAGACACATGCACCCCAATGTTCATTGCAGCACTATTTACAATAGCCAGCTCATGGAAGCAACCTAAATGCCCATCGACAGATGAATGGATAAAGAAGATGTGGTACGTATATACAATGGAATATTACTCAGCCATAAAAAGGAATGAAACTGGGTTGCTTGTTGAGACTTGGATGGATCTAGAGACTGTCATACACAGTGAAGTAAGTAAGAAAGAGAAAAACAAATATTGTATATTAACGCATATCTGTGGAACCTAGAAAAATGGTACAGATGAACTGGTTTGCAGGGCAGAAATTGAGACACAGATGTAGGGAACAAATGTATGGACACCAAGGGGGGAAAGCGGCGGGGTGGTGGTGGTGGTGGTGTGATGAATTGGGCGATTGGGATTGACATGTATACACTGATGTGTATAAAATTGATCACTAATAAGACCCTGCTCTATAAAAAAAAAATTAAATTAAATTTAAAAAAGAAGCAATCGCTGGGCTAGGGCAGAGCTTCACCTGAGTTGAGGCCCGAAGGCAAGTTTCAATAAGCAGGAAGAGACCCTGTGAGTCAGGAGCACATCATGAGCAGAGATAGATCCACTATCAGAACACAAACTAAACCAGCGTGAATGAAGAAGTGTCCATTCAGAGGAGCAAGAGAGAAGGTTAGAGGCAAAACTGAAGAAAGAGCTGCACTTAGAGAATTTTAACCTTATTAAAGATGAGACACTAGAGGTTTTTGATTATGTAAATTGATGGACAGTAACATGTAAAAGGGGCATTTTATCTACTAGACCAATGAATGAGGGAGAGTATGGTCTAGAAATATGAAAGGTTTCGTAAGGATGGAATCAGTGGAAATTAAAATCATATGAAAAGAAAAAGCAGTAGGAAAGTCAAAGGAATATTGAATCTGAGGCCCAGGTGACCTAGGATCAGAGGTCAGCAAACTATGGCCCACAGGCCAATTTCAGGCCACTGCCTGTTTTTGTTAAGTAATGCTTTACTGAAACACAGAGACACCCATTTTTATTTACATATTGTCTATGGCCGCTGTTATGCTACAAGGGCAGAGAGGAGTGGTTGTGACTAAGACCTTATGACCCACGAAGACAAAAATATTTACTGGCTGGCTCTGTACAGAAAAAGTCTGCCAACCTCTGTTGCCATTAATCAAGCAGGGAACTCAGGGGGAAGGAACATGTTTTAGAAGGAAGGAAATGAGTTCAAATTTGGACACAAAGGAACCCAAATAGAAACAACTGGCAAGAAGATAAAACTGAAGACAAACTGTGGAGTGAAGATCAGGCTGGAGCTCTCATTTAGGGATCTTTCTCAAAAGGTGATCACTAAGGGTCTGAAATTCTTCAAGAAAGAGCACAGGAAAGGGAGAAATAATAAGAACCAGAGATGCAATCCGAGGGGTGGGGGGAATCCGCCCAAGTGTGGTATCATGGGACATGGGAGGAAGCAGCTTCAGAAAAGAAGAGACAGGCTACAGAGGTGTAGGAAGATAAAGACTTTAATGGGATCCCCAGGCTTGGGAACCGGGAGGTAACAGCTGGCCTTCCTCCATGATACCCACCCGCTCCTTAGCAGCTCTGTTGGAATGGTCCTCCTCATACTTAGCCAAAGTCCATCCATATTGCTATACCCTCTACCTGCAAGTTTAATTCCCCCTCTAAAATTTACCCTGCCAAGAGAAGGGGGGTGGGGAAAAGGAGAGCAAACAGCACAGAAGCAAGAAGGAATATGTAGTTTAGTTAAATAGTTGAATTAAGCTGGAAGGTAAAGCTAGAAATGCAAGTTGTACCTTGGATGCCAAGTTAAGAGTTTAAATTTAAGAAAAATTAGACTAGCAATAGTAGAGGAGGCCAGGCTGGGAGACAAGGTAGAGGGGGTGACCGGACTGGGGGAAGAGGACACAGTTAAGAGTTTATTCCAACGGTACAGGTCGGTGGCTGGGGGGAGACAGGAAGGAAACATTATAGGAGCTCCGTACGGCTTGGGGGCTAAGGGCCAGGCAGGCTGAAAAACCAAGGGCTCCAGGATCTGGAAGCCTGGAAGACTTACCCTGGAAGAAGTAAGAGAATTTGGAAGGTCAGTTGGTTTAGGTTGACTCTAATTTTTAAATATATTGATTTTTTGAGGAGACATTGAGGTAGTAATGCTTGGCAAAAAGATAGATGGGGCCTGTAGCTTGAAACAAAGGGCTAGACAGAGTGGTAGGTGCCATCCATAGACTAAGGACAACTGAACTGCAAGACAGTGACCCCAAGGACAGAGGATGGAGTTCAAAGAGCAGAGTCGGGCTTCCCTGGCGGCGCAGTGGTTGAGAGTCCGCCCGCCGATGCAGGGGACACGGGTTCGTGCCCCGGTCTGGGAAGATCCCACATGCCGCGGAGCAGCTGGGCCCGTGAGCCATGGCCGCTGAGCCTGCGCGTCCGGAGCCTGTGCTCCGCAACGGGAGAGGCCACAACGGTGAGAGGCCCATGTACCCAAAAAAAAAAAAAGAGCAGAGTCAAGGGGGAAAGCCATGTTTAGAGAAAAGGAGAAAGCAGAGCCAGCAAAGGAGAAAGAAGAGGGTGCACAGGGTACAGGCACTCCATCTACCTTGGGTACCCTGAGCGATTTCACACACTTTTTTTCCATTTATCGTCACAGCCACCTTCCGAATAAGGCAAAGTAAAGTACAACTGTGCCCACTGTGCTGCACAGTCACCCAGGGGTAAATGACTTAATAAAATGGCAGGTTGAAATAAACTGGCAGGTTGAACTAGAGTTGGATTTTAGGTCCTCAAGTACCATTCCCACCACCCTGTGAAGGGAATCCTAATACATGTATGGCTCTCAATAAACTCGATTAATATTTACCACACAGGAAGTTTTCCTAAAGTTCACCTGTCCCATTCTCTCACTTCTTACTAAATTAACTTTGCCTACGCTTAGAAACTAGTTCACAACCACAGCTGAAAGCCAACTAGGGCTTCAGCCAGGGGACAGGCTGACAGCAGACCAGTTTCTGAACATCACTTAGAAGTAAAACCGGAACTGCTTTCAGATGTAACTGATTGGCAGGACTCTAGGCAGGATGTTCAACCAAAGGGTGAGCTGAGGCTACTGTAGGGCCTGGAAAAGAGCAGAGAGGCCTGAGACAGGATGTCCACCACCCACCTCCCACCTCCCATCTAAACCAGAGGTACTTCAACTAGGACTCTTTGGAGGCTTTTTGCTAAAATGAAAAACCCAACCCATATTCTTTTCTCAGTCATGTCACTTGACTTTAACCTAAACACGTCCCTGGGCCCTAGGCTCTGCCTTCTCCTAAAGCAGCAGACAAGGCCCCACCAGCCTTTGCTTTTTCATGAGTTGTTTTCTAATATTCATTCCTATTTCTTTCACCTAGCCATACTTTCAAGTTCTTAAAAATGCTTCATTAGCACAGGGGCTTTTTTGAGGACAGTAAAACTGTTCCGTATGACGCTGTAATGACAGATACAGGACACTAAGCATTCGCCAAAACCCGTAGAACTTTACAGCACAGTGAACCTGAATGGATGCAATTAAAAAAATAAAAAGCATTCAACGAGTCAAAAGATCCCTGGATGGAATGCAACTGCAACATGAGAATCAAGTGTACTCAAAACTATGTTAACCTCACTGAAGGGAGAGAGGGAAAAGGTGCTGACCTAGTAACTTGGGAAATGAGTGAGGACTCGAGACTAAAGCAAAAGGAACTTCACGTAAGCACTGAACTCTAGCTGGAAAAGCTGAGGGGTGGGCGTGGGGTGGAACCAGTAAACCCTTCTGAAGCCACTACACACATATATAAAGGGATGGCAGATGGTGGGAAGCAGTTCTCACTGTTGGAATCTGCAGACAAGCAAGGGAGAAAGGCTAGAACGATCCATGTAGTCGTGTATTGGAGTTGAAGACATCAGTGCAAACTCACGTCTGGCTTAACACAGATACATACATACATAGAGAGAAATACTTATATATATGTGTATATATAAGGCTTGGTATAAATACATCTCTCCTTGCTCTGTCAGCTGAGAGGACCTAGAAGCAGTGACACTCTAGTAGCAACAAGGACACCCAATGCCCAGAACGTGGTTTCTAATAACATTTTGCAATAAAAGGAACAGCACTCCTTGGGGAAATGGTTGATTCTACGGCTGGGGTGATAAATATACAAAATGAGCCTGGAGCGTCTGTAGTGCCAGGAAGAATAAGGAAGTGCTCAAACAAAACCCCAAAACAGGGCTTCCCTGGTGGCACAGTGGTTGAGAGTCCGCCTGCCGATGCAGGGGACACGGGTTCGTGCCTGGGTCTGGGAGGATCCCGCATGCCGCGGAGTGGCTGGGCCCGTGAGCCGTGGCCGCTGAGCCTGCACGTCCAGAGCCTGTGCTCCGCAACGGGAGAGGCCACAACAGTGAGAGGCCCGCGTACGGCAAAAAAAAAACAAAAAAAACCACCCCACAATGATGGGGATATGTCACCAAGGGACGCAGGAGCCTACTGAAAGAGCTTCCAAAGGCCGAAGCTGGCACAGTTTGAGCAACCGAATAATGGAGTGTTGGATTATAACCTAAGGTATGAAATAAATATCCACAGTTCCACACTGACCTAAATGAAGTGTTGAATAAATAAGTAAATGGTGTGGGGGGGGGAAATCTCGTGAGCAGAACATCTAATAATGTACGTATATACTTATCCCCCATCCACCAGCCCAGGAGGTGGAGGCTACCTCTCCAACCTTAAGTGTGGGCTGTGCATAGTGACTTCCTTCCAAAAAGTACAGGACGGAAAGGGGGGAAAGAGAAACCCCATGGGAAAAACGTGACAAACGTGAGCTCATCCACGCAATCAAGGTTTCCATCAACAGTTTTTTGCTCGTATGTGTGTATGGAATGTGTACTGATGTAATTGATGTGATATAATGACACGCAACGCTTTACTCTGGTCTTCCCCACCACAACCCCACCACATCTCAGTCTAACTACAAGGGAAACATCGGACAAACCCAAACTGAAGGATATCCTACAAAATATCTGACTAGGGCTCCTCAAGCTTTTAAGCTCACCAAAAACAAGGAAAATCTGAGAAACTGTGACAGTCTCAAGGAGCTTAGGGAGACATGACAACTAAATATAATGCAGTATCCTGGATGGGATCCCAACACAGAAAAGGGACATTAGGTAAAAATTAAGAAATGTGAAAAAACTATGGAGTTTAGTTAGTAGAAATGTATCATTACTGGTTCATCAGCTGGGATAAAAGTACGACGCTAATGTAAGATATTAAGAGAGGAAACTGGGTGTGAGGGGTGTGGGAAGTCTCTGTACTATCTTCACAATTTTGCTGTAAATCTGGAATTATTCTAAAATAAAACGTCTATTTAAGAAAAGTCCCTTTTAAATAAAGACTGCCTCCATGGAGACCTGAATCCAGGTGACCCTTAGAGAAATCTAAATCTGAATTAGTAACAATACTACAGGTGATAAATGTGAGTTTTTCACTAAATGGATGAAAAGCCAGCCAGAGGCAGCAGTGCAGAAGGAGCCCTGACCTTTTTAGATTGTGTACGTAGCTTTGCCGTATCAAAACTAAGTTGGCCCTGTTTCCCACTTTCCCCTTCTGGTGCGGGTTAGCCCATCCCAGGCAGAGCCAGTTTTCATACTGCAACCTTTAGTGCTGTACCACGCTCCTGGAGAAGGCCCTCAGTGAGAACCCAAGACTTTTCTTTTAAGAAGTACTCCCATTGATTCCCTTTTCCCAGATTGTTTTTAGACAAGCTGTTGGTGAAGCGTCTTCCATTAAACTCAAAGTAGAAGAAGAGAGAGCAAGAGAAAGAGACAAAGAGAGTCAGAGAGAGACAGAGACAGAGAGACAAAGGGGCAGGGGAAGGAGAGAAATCAGCTATAAACTGCTTCCAACCAGCATCTAACATGAGTGTTTTTTTTGGAGCTAAGGCTGTGTAATGCAAATGATGTCATGCCCATTACACTATCTGATTTCACAAAGAGTTGCAGAAAATCTGAACAGGAACTCCTCATCCTCCAAAAAAAAAAAAAAAAGGATAAAGACTTGGGAGGTTTTTAAGACACCCCCGCTTTTCATTTTTCTCCCCAGTACTAAAGGAGTAAAAGCGCAAGAACTTGTCCCAGGCCCCCTGAGCCAGACTCCCCTGATGTACTTAGTAAAACTGCAGGCCCAAGCCCAGGCCCAGTAAACCAGCACCCCATGTAACTAACCCCTCAGGTGACTGACTCTGATGCACACTAACGCTTGGCAACCCACTTTATTAGTTCTTCCTCCCCTGTTCTCACCGCTCCATCCCTTCTCTGCTCATCCTATAATCTAAGAAACTATATAGTTTGCTTTTATATAGTAAGGTTCTCAAGCAATATAAATTTCTGCTTGTATGTCATATTACCTATGCACCAGTTGTTTAAAAACAAGTCTATAATTTTTTACTGAGAACTTTGTTTCTCACCCTCTTATCCAAGTTTTTATTTTCAATCCACTTTGGTTAGTTGCTATTAATAATTTGACTTTTCTGGAGAAACTATTCCTATAGCTAATATATTAAAGAGTTAAAACATAAAAGCCAAATGCCCAAGAACGGTGACTGCAATCACATTTATCAATATGTACTATATTCCACAAAACAGTTTATCGGAAGTTACATAATAAAATTGCAAAATATAAACAGGTAAAAAAATCAGAATGGGGAAAATGAAATAGGAGGTCAAGGCTGGGGCTAAGTTTAAAAGTAAACAGTTTAACTTTTATTAAAGTTGATCTAAAAATTTCAGTCCGAATTTCTGAAGCAAAGCAAAAAGGGAACCAAGATCATAACCATGATTCACATTAACCACAATGAAACCACACCAATTTCTGAGGAGGAACAGAACTCCCGACGCCTTTAGGTCTAAAGAAATATCTAATGTAAGACCACATCCAAGTGTGGTCCCTAGACCAGCAGCATCAGTACCACCTGGGAATTTCTTAGAATGACAAATAGTTAAGCACCCCGCTCACCTTAACCTATCAATCAGGAACTCTGGGGCTGGGCCCAGCAATCTGTGTTTTAACAAGCCCTCCAGGGGATACTGATGCAGGCTAAAGTTTAAGAACCACTGTTTTAGTGCCTCTTCATATAGGATGTACTGAAAGTGGTTACAGACCTGCCCAGAAATATCCCAACAGTAACTCAATGGTGCATTTTGCACAGCAAATTCTAGCAGCATTCGTCTAAAGCTGATTTACAAAACCCAAACCATGTGGCCAAGTACACAGCCTGGGTGTCAAAAGGAAGCATAGGCTGAAGTATGTTTCCAGGGTCTGGCACATATTAGACTTCTACACATTTTTCTGAATAAATGAATAATGAATAAATGCATGCATGCATTGTTAAATATCCTTCAAACAATTCCCCATAAGTACCAATTGGATGCCTATATATATAATTTCGAAGGCCGCAAAAATGTCTAATGAATTTATTTGCAGGGGGCAAATCACCATTTATTTATAAGCAAACATCTTTCTATTCTAAATTTTTGTAAAAATTTCAAGAATGTTCAGACCTCCACAGCACACTCCCCTTGTTGGCTCCACTCAGGAGGTAATTGGTACCAGCCCTAGTTTTACAGATGGAAAATACCTACAAGAGAGTTACAGGAGTTGCCAAAGGGCACATCAGCATTAAGTCCTCTGACCTCTGGCCTAGTTGTTCCTCCTCTGTTACTTCATAAACATCCATCTGTCTGCTGAGCAGAGACTCCATAAAGTCAGCTCTGCCTCTAAGGGCTTTCCTTACAAATCGGTCTGGAGGAGTCTCCTCATCTCCAGCATCAGGCCAAGGACCATCAGCAGGAAGTCTTCCCGATCAGGACACACACCGGGCTCAAAGGCAAGATCACCTTGGAGGCACGGTTTCTCTTTTTTTTTTTTTTTTTTATAACAAAAGGCGAAATGTGGGCTCTGTCAGGAACCTCCAGCAGATGCTGGAACTAGAAGGCGCTGGCATGTCCACAGGAGGGTTAGGCTGGGTTAAAGCACTGCCCCTCAGGAGGCCAGGTTGGGTCATAGACCCCTCTGACTCTCTCCCCAGAAAACCCCAACTTTGCATCCTATCCCTGAGGCCCATGGAAACCTGAAGGCTCCTCCAAGGAGCCTGGGTTTAGAGCCTGTAGTCTATCTGAGTAACACATTATTTTGCAGTTGTTACAAGAAAGTCACAAGCAGGACATAAATCTCCCCTGGGCTCTCGTTCCTTGTAGAATGATTCCAGGTCACAGAATTTCCAACAGGGGTCAGAGTTAGCACCTATTCATCCAGTTAGTCATTCAGCAAGCATTTTTTGAGCACCTACTGTGTGCCAGGCACCAAGGTGGATGCTGAAAACAGGGAAATCGTGGGAGGAGAGCAGCACCAAGGGCAGCTCAGGTGTGCGGTGCCTCTTGCATGTAACCTCACCCACCATGACCTCACTCACTGTGACCTCAGTGGCAGTTACATCAGGGCTGATCTCTGATACACATGCATGTACACACATTGCAATACCAGAGTCGCACCGTCTCGTATTTGTTTTTCTGGGTGCGTGTCCTCTGAGGACGTTGAGTCAGACGTGGACATTTAGACTGGGGAAGGGGCAGATGTCACTTTGAGTACTAGCTGACTCTACCCCTTCCCTGTGGCTGTAAGGCATGCTTCCTTCAGCTTCCTGTCTCACCTCTATCCCCACTGTTCTTTGACATACCTTCCCAGCTCTAGGCCCCCAATCTGCCAAAGTAAGAGAAAGTCATGTTTAGGCCCTTGGGTTACCAGTTCCAGAAGCAGTGAAGGAGTGGAGCAATGGAATATGTAGGCAAGTGGATATATTCAGGAAAACAGAATTCCCTACTCAAAGTATTTATCTCAGAAATTTCCCTTTTTGTCCAGGTTACTACTGCTACCTTAGAGAAGGGAACACCACAGCAGCAATGAGCCACCTCCCTAGACAGAGAGGTACTCTCTGAATACTCAGTGAATTTTAGGCTAAATTTCCAAGGTCCCATGTTCATCACCATTACACTAAGAGCCCAGGAGCCCTGAATGCCTCAAAGTCTTTGGCAATTCGGGCAAGTATAAATGTTTGCATAAACATGGAACACAGAGATGTTGAAGGATCAATAAATGTATAAGAAGGGTCCACATTAGTTACAGTCTGGGTACAAGCTTCCTTGCCTGATGAATACCATTCATATCCCCAAAGCAATTAACAATAAAGTTGACATGACTAACATCCATGTCCATATATCGAGGAAACCCATGAATTCTGAGGCCATTGTCTCCAAAATGCCAGGGGTCAGGCTAGGTTCACCCAAAGTGGTCACCAGCCACCCTGCAACTTCCACTGACTTTTTTAAGGACGCCAGGTGAACAAGTGAATTACAAATTATCTTCCCCCTAAATTGGAATCTGGCTCCTCGCCTGTTTTGCTTACTACTTATTATCTTTGCTCAAGGAAATAAAGAAATAAAAAAGGATACATGGCCATGGAAACAATTTTCCCAAAGCAGTAATTTGTCTAGTAATTTTGCATAAAATGTCTTCCGAGTTTTATGAGTCTTTCCTTACTGGAAAAAAAAGGGGGGGGGCAAACAAGGCCAAATGTTAGCAATATGCTAATTCTTTCCATCTCAGTAAATGCAAACAACAGAAACGAAACCCTAGTAACCTAAAACTTCACGCACCTTCCAAAGGTTTGCCATTTGTACCTCCTACACATTATGGAAGGCCCAGGCCTCATTTGCAAACAACTTTGCAATCACTGTCTCACCTCCTGACAGTCTGGGAGCCATCATGCCCTTCTACCGATTGGGAAATGGAGGCAAAAGGTAAACAGAAGCTGTAGAACAAGGCTTCATAATTCCCAACGTTCAGTCCCTCTACTTAATCCTTTTCTTCTTTCCCTTCATTTTCCGTCATTAACACCCCTTCCTTTACCGTCACTGCCTGAAATGGCCTTTCTTCTGAACTCCTGCAGAACTGCTGCCCAAACCATGTATCTATCTGTCCACTAGTCACGTCATGCCTTGCTGTTTACTTCCTGCATAATTATCTAACTTTTCCTGTGTTTACGTCTTGTTTCTTCAACTACATTCAGATCTCTTCGGATTCAAGAAGCAAGTCTTATGCATCCTTTGTCCTCACACCACCCAGCACATGGTAGGAGATGAGAAACTACATGCTAATGTGATTTGCTTCTATTTTTTCTCATCTTAGAAGACATACCTGCAGTTTAAAAAATCAAATACAGAAATATATAAAGTTGAAAATGAACTTTTAGGTGGAATTGCATTGAAATGTGTATAATTCAGCATCAATCTACTGCCTTTCTTAGCACGAGAAAACACTTAAATTGACTTTAGAGCTTTCAGTTCTTTCTGTTACTCAGTGAAATATATGGGTTATATATTCCTTTCTATCATCTCTGCAGAAAGTAACAAACTAAAAATTGACTTTTAATGGATTACCCAGAACTACCAAACTAAACTGAATAGCAAACAATATCTTTGAAAAGTATAAAGTATTATCATAAATTATATTCATTGTCTAAGCATTCTTATCTTCCTCCTTAAAGAGACACAAACCCAGACTTTTTCCCTCACTTTAAATAAATGACGACAGAATCCCAACAGGTGCCTTCAGAGATGCTGAGGGGAGATGCCCCTGCATCTAGGAAGACTGCTCAAAACATTTAGGACACATACCTATCTACCGTGTTCTTAAACATCCAAATACAGTTTTTTATTCTACACATTCTCTTGTAATTCAGAGTGAATCCTACAAGTTTGTGCAACTGGAATCAAAGTCCCTTTTCTATAGTTTTCCTTGCAGGCCACCCTCCACTGCCAGGCCACCTCTGCCACCCACTCACATGACCACACACTGAAACTGCGCTGGGATCTACGCCACCCTACAGCCTCCTGGCTCCTCCCTCTACACCTGTTCTTTGACCACACAGAGCCCTCCAAGGCCATGAACTGTTCCCTCCCAACCTGTGAGGCCCCCTCCTGGTCGCATTTCCTTCCCATCTCTTGCTAGTACCTTCATGTCCTCACACCCTGTTTTTCTACCACCTCTGATTGGCAACACCCCACCCTGGACCAATCTCCTCATCTGCTGCCTCTGCTCCTGCACACAGGCTGGGGAGCCACATACACTGGGGCCACTGGACATTCAGAGTTTCTAACCTCAAGCCTCAGCATCTCTTCACCTTTCTTCCACTCTTCTTTGGTCAGCTCACCTCCCATTTTCTCCAGTGACTGGATTATTCCAAATAATCTCCATTCTCTTCAAACGCCCAAACCCACTCTACCTTGACGGCTACTTCATCAAATACTTAGGGTGGCCTGGGTTAGCTATCTCAACTCCAAACCTCTCAAAAGGCTCCCCCTCCCAGCTTCTATGACAAGCACAGATGCCGCCTGCAGAGCCCTTCTTCACAGTCTTTTCCAGGAATGTCTTCTTTCATCCATCCTTCCACTTCTGTCTGCTATTCCCTAGGACTTTGTCCTCCGTCCACTGCCTTCTTCGTTCTGTGCTCTCCTTGAGCATCAAACTACTCATATTTGTTCTAACTACCACCTCTATATGGATGACTCCTAGGTTCCTGTCCCTAGCCATCCATCCTCCCAGAGCTTCAGATGCACATTCAATTGGCTGGTAGACACTTTAAAATCAATACGTCATCTTGACCCCCACACCAATTCTTTCTCCTACATTCCCCAGATCCATAACACCACCAGAACTGGAGGAGTCATCCTGGTTTCCTCCATCTCATTCACTTCCCACAGCCAATTGATCAAAGTCATATAAACGTCACATCATGGGAACTCCTCACACCTATCTTCCCTCCAGCCCTAACTTCCTTTGCTTACTTGCATGGCTGATCCTCTCTCATCTGGCCGACCATGATAGCTTCCTGCCATTCAGCCTCAAGTCTCTGATCCACCAAGCTGCCATGGCAACCCATCCAAAAGGCAGATCTGACCATTTACACCCCTGGTTAAAATTCAATGGCTCCCCAGCTAGAGCATATCTCTAAGCCTTCACATAATAGACCTGGCTCTTCATGGTCTAGCCCCCAGCTACACCACTCCCCTTGCAGCCCTTGACCCTCACCCTATGCTTTTTTTTTTTTAAGAAGTGGGGGCCACTCTTCATCACGGTGCATGTGCCTCCCACTTTTGTGGCCTCCCTCGTTGCGGAGCACAGGCTCTAGACACGCAGGCTCAGTAACTGGCTCACGGGCCTAGTTGCTCCACGGCATGTGGGATCCTCCCAGGCCAGGGCTCGAACCCATGTCCCCTGCACGGGCAGGCAGATTCTCAACCACTGTGCCACCAGGGAAGCCCTCACTCTGTGCTTTATGCTCAATTGAAAGGCTTGTACTTACCAACATACACAGGATGTTTAGTGCGTTAACACTCATGCTATTCCCTTAGCCTACAAACAGTGGCCCTCTCTCCTCCCATTCATCATATGACTAAGTCCTACTCATCATTCAAGACTCCGTTCAGGTGACTTCTCCACAAAGACTCACATGGGGTAAGGAGCTGTTTTCTGTCATCTCCCAGCTCCCTGTCAGGGCACTCATCATCTGATACTGACGTTGCCTATGCTCACGTCCACATTCCCTTCTATACGATATGTATCTCCAAGGCTGGGACCCATCGTTCCACCTCTGGGAATTAGCCCAGTATCGGGTGCAATCCACAGGACACACATCTTCAGTAATGCTGGCCCAAGCAGCCCAGGCATTAAGGAAGAGGGAACTTCATTTCCTTCTGTGATGATTGCTGCATAGTGTTCATGGGAGGAACACTTGATTATTCCACCTCCTGTGTGTCAGAGTCACATGAATCCTGACTTTTGTAAGTCTGTGATAATGTTTGTGATCACTCAAAACTAGGTAGTTTGTCCTCAAAAAGTCTCTGGAGGATAAGGTGGATTTTTTATTTCTCTTAGGCTGGATTGAAATCAGTGAACAATGATATTCCTCAAAACAGCAAAAAGTTCAAATAATCAAGGGCTTTTTAAAAAAAATGAACTTCCTTTGAATTTCCTAGTTTTCTCATTTCCCTTGGCCTCTTTGTTTTCCTTTAAATAATACAGTGATTTGCCTTAAAAGGAATAGATCCTTTTGAGCACATTCAATTTTATTTTCTGATTAATTCCCTAATAGTAGGACAGATTCTGAGACTGTCTAATTTCACTGAGAGCCCCTTCTCCTTATAGTTTTATAACACTAAGTGAATACATGTGGTAAAACTCAAAGAAAATGACCAAACTTAATCATAAAAATGATCAAGAAATATGGCATGTTTATTAATTTTCAAAGGTCTTTCTGAAAATGAGTCAACTTGACTTAATTTTGTATTCCACACATGAAAATGTCCTTCTCTTGCCTGTGAAGTAAGCATTATTATTCCCATTTTACAGGTTATAAAATAAAGGCTTGGAAATTTAAATAACTTGTCCAAGTAGTGACCATGGGTTTCCATCCCCCATCTATCTGCTGCAAAGCCCACATTTGTAACACTAGGCTATACTGCCTCTTTTCAAAAGGGGACATAAAGGGTATAAAATTGAGCCCCACTGTGATGAAGGGAGACAGAGTTGAAAGTTTTAGAAAAACCATGAACAAAGTCCACAAATAATTAACTGCCGGAAATTCTAATGTTTCACTGGGAAGTAAAAGTTCATTGGTAAAATAAACTTGTAACGTTGGTCAGGAACCCACTTTGCCTATACTATAACCACTGTGATTATTATCTAGGACAAATACCCTTCGCCGTTCACTCTCTTACAAACTTTTCCACACTTACATGCCCTCTATTCTCTCCCTCAATAAGGAGGCACCCTAAGAAGACGAAGGTACAGGAAGGTCAAAGTAGAACTCGGTGCCCTTTACCCTCAAGCTCACATCCCTCCTCTCAAAAAATGTTAAGCGGAAGAATGTCCCTAAGCACTGTTTTAAACAGGGTGGGGAAACAACCTGCTAATATGAAATCACAGCTCTCTGTAATCCAAAAATTACCCCACCTGCTGCAGCCTCTGAACTGGGTGTCAGAAGCCATCCAGATGGGAGTCACCTATGGTCTCCTGGGGTCTTTAATCACAAATGACTCAGACCATACTTCCCTGTGCACGGCAGTCGTGCGTGAATCTGTGTGTGTGAGATGAACTGTACAGGTCTGTCACTTTTATTCCTTCTGAACGATCATCCCAATCCCTCCCATTCCTCTACAATACTGGCATCCAAGGTATTCAGTGTAAAAAGTTGCTGCTCCACAGTGAAATATTCTAGTGAGTTCCCTGGCACTACAAGATAGCTAGAGCTTCCTAGCATGGTTCCAGCTGAACTAAGCCTATGCTTACTTCTTAAATTCCTCAGGCCACCAGAATCCAAGTGGATAAGGCAACTATGGAAGAAAATGAAAGAAAGTAGATCTCGCTTTCATTTTGCTTTTAATTTTTAAGTGTTTTTATATTATACAACAATACAGATCATTTGTTTCCCTTTCATCCAACACACACACACACACACACACACACACACACTCTCTCTCTCTCTCACAGAGATGGCATTCTTTAAGAAATGTAAATATTTAGTTCCAGGATGTATTTCAGCCTGTGAGTTTTTCTGATAATATGAAGCAAAGAAAAATAATTCCATTTATTCAACCCACATTCTTCATTTTCCCCTTTGAGTTGTATAAGAAAACATTTCCAGACAGAAAATATAACATTCGGTGTCTGAATATCGTCGTCTCTGAAGATAAAGACAAGTTCAAATGATAAGGAGACATAATGCTATATATACTATATAAAATGACACAGCAATTATATGGTGTACCCAGTAACAATTCTTATTTCATAGCTCTGTAAAACTCCCTCTGTGGTTAGGTGGTTTTGAGATTATCCATCAAGACTTTCACATTCAAAAGCAGTGTGTCTAACAGAACTTTCTGCAATGAAGGAAATGTTTTATATCTGAGATGCCCAATATGGTAGCCACTAGTCATATGTGGCTACCGAGAACTTGAAGTGTGGCTCACATGATTGAAGATCTGAATTTTTAAATTTTAATTCAATTGAAACTTCAGCAGCCACATGTGGCTAGTGGCCACTGTATTGGGCAGCAGAGTTCTAAAATGTCCTAAGCTTTTCAGTGTTCAGCTGTCATCTTTTTAAAATAGAAAATTAGGAAACAATCAGCCGCTGAAGTAGGTCAGTCTATTTTCCATCTCTAAAGAAGTTCTGTCTCACAGTATACATGTTCTCTATCTCTGTATCGATGGAAAGTAGTTCCACCGTGGTGTAACACTACTCAGAAAACTTTACACCTGTGGTATCTTTCATCAGGGAAGTTCTCATGCAAATAGAAAGCGTTAATATTACCATAGGTTTTAAAATATTAACGTTTTCTCCGGAAAAAAATTAAGCCAATAACGTGACACATTTTATTCTTCACAGGAATAATTTTCAGGCTCTGACACTAGTGAGGTGACAGTCTCACTCCAGGGCTGTCATCTAGGACAAGGAACTCCAAGGAAGGTATATGAGCGTGTCTACTTCTGTTGTGGCTGCCCAGCCATGGCTTGAACTGCTGAAACCCAGTCCTGCCCCAGAACACTGTAGTCCACACAAACCAGAAAAACAAGGTCATCGGGAGGTTTGCTCGAATTCAGTCATTCATCTAACAAACATTTCAGAAGTCCCTACGACATGTCAAGCATCGAGCTAGGTACAAAAAATATAAAGTTGAATGATACATAGTGTCTGCCCTTCAGGATTTATGTTGGTAGGAAAGACCATAAATAGACCGTGATCCCACCTGGTAAGCGCATGATGAGTACAGAGAATAACAGGATTCTGCGGAAGATGATCTAACCTATCATCAGAGAGTCAGGCAGGGAAGGCTTCCCGGAGGAGGTGGCAACTGAGGGGAGTCCTCAGAAGAAGGAGGTAGTAAGGCAAAAGCAGGGAAGGGAGCATTCCAAGTAGTGTGGATAATAAAGGTGAGAAAGAGCCTAAACGGCATGGCATGCGCAGGGAACGGAGCAGGATATTTTTGCTCATGAATAGAGCTGGAGTCAGGGAGTGGGGAGAAATAAGCTAAAAGGCCACCAAGACCCATGAGACACCAGGGATACCATGTTAAGGAGCTTGGTCTTTGATTTACACGTAACGGGAGTCACCAGAGGGCTTCAACCAGGGGAGAGGTCCTGTTAAACAGAGAGAGGCCCCCTGGTAGCAGACTGGACTTGCAGGAACAAAAAGAAAGCAGGAGACTGTGGCCTCATCTTGGGGAGCAATAATGAGGACCTGCATGGAGGCAGTGGTAGTGAGAATCAAGAGAAGAGGAAACTCAGAAATTTCCAGGACTAGGAAATAAATGGTAATTAGAAATCAGCCACACTGGGAGACTGGTTGGATATAGGAGCTAAAGAAAGCAGGTATTAAGGATGACTCGATGGATGAGGGTAACTAAAAGAGAATACCACCAGTAGAAGCAAACATGTATTGCCCTCTTATTCTGAGCCAGGCACCATATGGATGTACTAGGGTCTACTTCCGAAGAACCTTCTGAGATAGGTACTATTTCTATCCCCATTTTAAAAAGGAAGACTCTGAGTTTTGGGAATTAAATGATACGTTCAAGATCAAATATCAAATTGAGTGTCAGAATCCAGATCTGTCTGATTCCAAAGCACCAACCTTCACCACCATGCAATATAGTCTCTGAAGATGGGAGAAAGGGGAGACTTCGGAGGAAAGGTGGTGCGTTCAGCCCCCACGCAATTAAGGAGCTTTTCAGATATACATGTGATGACCAGCAGATGCTGCACACCAGGCTGCAGTGTAAGGCAGAGAACTGGGGGGTCACGGCACATAGATGGTGATGAAAACTCAGTGAGTGGATGAAGCCCTGAAGCCAGAGTATGTGAGAAGAGACGAGCATTACTCCAGAACTGAACTTCAACAGCAAGGGCTGAGTAAAGGAGGGCAATTGCACAAAGGAGATAGAAGATAGAAAAGCAGCAGGAAAACCAGAGGCATGGACCATCCCTTCTGGAAGCCAAGGACTCTTAAGGAGAAGAGAGTGGATACGCTGCATCAGACACAACAAGGATGTCCAGAGCAACAAGGACTACAGCATGTCCACTGGATTTGACAAATATATATTAGTAAGTACAAGAAGTACAAACATAGGAAATGCTGAGAGCATTGCATAGCCAAAGGGAAAGAGAGCGTCAAGATGCAAAGGTTGAAAATTAGAGAGGAAGGCATAATGACTAATAGAGGATGGCCTAGGAGCAAGCAGGAGGGGATGGGAGAAACCTAGAGGGAAGCAGATGAGGTGACTACACATATGTTTGCAGGCACCAGGACAGGAAATCGGTGGAGATCATTCTAGGAAGTCCCAAGTTTCTTAACGAACTCAGATGCAGTCACTTGAATGAGGGGGTGGAGAGGCCTTCTGGAGAACCAACTGCTTGGAGTAAGTGTTCAGTAGAAGGGGGTTGAAATGGACAGCATCAACCTGCCCAGGTGCAAGTCTTCCCTGCATGACTTGGCGGCCCAGGTACGGGACCTCCACCTTCTCCCAGGTGGAGAAGGCAGTCCTGGCTTTGGCCTGGGCCTGGGTTGCTACCAGACAAGGATGGCAGAAGCACAGACAGACCATAGAATTGGGGGACTGACCAGTTTTCAGATGACCCACCACGGCCCTCCTCACCACTGGTTGCCTACTGAACTCCCCAGTGGGTTCTACCCAAAGTAACAAAGAACTAAAGATACCTTTATTTCCCCCCAAAGATGTCCCAAGGCAACACTTAATAAATTATCAAAGTATAGGTCTTTTGACTCTTACTATGTAAGCTTCTAAACTGAGACAAAAATCAACTGACACTCAAAACATGTCAGTGGCAAAGCCAGAAATAGCCTGTAAAGAGTCTTCTGGCTCTCAAATTTCACAGAATTTGACACAGAAGAATCTCAATTCTTAAAATGATGCTAGAATTATCATCAGCAAAGTCCCAAGGTCAGTGTGAGGGGAATAGCAGGGATCACAAGCAATCCAGATTCTGAAGCAACACAAGGATAAAACGTGTACAAATTTCCCTCCTTGACAAAAATGGTATAATACATTCCCTTAGACATAGACAATGAGGTACATGATTCCAACTCCTCCCCCCCACCCCAAACAACCACTGCACTAGAGCTAGCAGCCTACAAAATAATGGAAATGTCAGGTCACCCTCCTGCTCTGTGGCCCCGCCCCCTCCACTTCCTCTTTCACCCTGAATGAGTTGTCATCTTTCCATGAAAGAATGCCAAGCGTTCAGTCAGTCTGACTGGCAGTTCCTGCTCTTCAGGTTCTCTGGATACTTCAAAAGGGTGGTGATGTGTTACCAGAAAAACTACCCTCTTTGGCAGGCTGTTTTCAGGCTTCCACCCATGGTGAGTCACCTGCCAGTTTCTATTATGTATAAGGAGATTTATGATTAAATCATTTGAGTGTCATGAGCCTGAGGTTGCCTCTCTTGCAAGTGACACTTCTGAATTCAGACTGAATTATACAGGTGTTTTGGTGGACATCTTCCAGATTCCAGGTCAGCTAGAATGTGGAAGTAGCAACAAATAAAATCATGACAGAGCAATACTAACAACACTGGCCCTGAGTAGCAACATTCCAAGCAATGAATTCAGAAGCCACCCATGAAGCAAATGATAAGTCAAAGCAATAGTAGTCAAGAGATTTCAATCTTGAACACGAGACTACCAAATCTTCCTTTAAAATTATTTAGTGTATGTTTTTAGTAAAAAGGTAAGAATATAAATTTTGGTCCAATTACTTAAATACTTATTTGATAATCATCTTTTAAAAAAAATTCTCCATTTGACCCAAGGGATACATTAAAATGTATGTAAGAAAATGAATTTTCTGGTACAACCACTATGGGGAACAGTATGGAGGCTCCTTAAAAAAATAAAAATAGAGCTACCATATGATCCAGCAATCCCATTCCTGGGCATATATCCAGAGAAAACCATAATTTGAAATGATACATGCACCTAAATGTTCATAGCAGCACTATTTACAATAGCTAAGACATGGAAGCAACCTAAATGTCCATTGACAGAGGAATGTATAAAGAAGATGTGGTACATATATAGGATGGAATATTACTCAGCCATGAAAAAGTATGAAATAATGCCATTTGTAACAACATGGACAGACCTAGAGATTATCATACTAAGTGAAATCAGACAGAGAAGACAAATATCATATGATATCACTTATATGTGGAATCTAAAAAGATGATACAAATAAACTTATTTACAAAACAGAAACAGACTCACAGATGTAGAAAACAAACTTATGGTTAACAAAGGGGAAAGCTGGGAGGGAGGGATAAATCAGGAGCTTGGGATTAACATACACACACTACTATATATAAAGTAGATAACCAACAAGGACCTACCGTATAGCACGGAGAACTCTACTCAGTATTCTGTAATAACCTATATGGGAAAAGAATCTGAAAAGGAATGGATATATGTACATGTATAACTGAACCACTTTGCTGTACACCTAAAACTAACATAACATTGTAAATCTACTATACCCCAATATAAAATAAAAATTAAATTTAAAAAAATGAATTTTCCAATGTATCCTATCCAAAGTTTTATTACCAACACTGTTCCACATGAATTTGTATTAGATACTATCGGAGATCAAATCATCCCTTCCCTCAAGGAACTAACAGTTTTTAAAAGGGCATAAAGACCAAAACAAGAATAGCCATCAGATAACACCAGTGAAAGAGGCCCTGAAAAAGCTTTTAAATATGAGGAAAACAAAGATGTCAAAATAAGTCCAAAAGGTGAATGTTATTGGTATACAATGCAATGACAAAGAAGGATTTGTACAGAAAAGCAATAGGCTTAGCAGAAAAGAACTTAAGATGAACCCACTCCTAGTGCAGAGTATGGGTAAAATCAGGTAAGACATTGTATAACATGCTGGCACTGAGTTCTCCTCCAGGGACTTTGTTGCAAAGGGGAAAAAGGTTATTTTCATAAAGCACTTATATATCACTGAAATTATCAACCCAATCCATTGGTCACCTCTAATGTTCTAAGTTTCTCAAAGCAGGGAACACATTCAAACATTTAATTCATTTATTCAAGCACTCATTTATTAGAGATATTTGAGTGCCTAGTAAAGTACCAAGAGGAACAAATCAGACATGGGACCTGTTCTCAGAGTTCATAGTCTATTGAGGAAGGCAGAAATAAAACAAATAATCCCAGAATGACCGTGTAGTTATAACCATGATTAAATGAGAAGAAAAAGTACAGAAAAACCTAAACTACTTTGGGGGACTCATATAAGGCCTCCTGGTGAAGTGGAATTCAAATGGAGAATTAACCAGGTGATGGGGAGAGAGTTCCAGGAAATGGACACAGCTCATGCAAAGGTTCTAAAAATTCATCTTTGTATCTCCAAAGCCTCAACACACAGAAGGTGCTCAATAAATGCTTATGGAATAAACTTCAAGTTCTTATTACATTCAGAAAATCTTTCATAAGAAAACAATCCCTAGATACACGAGGGGAAATAAAAAGGAAGACCTACTGGCACAGAGAGGTGTTATTTGTAAAAAAAAAAAAAAAAAAAAAAAAAATTAGAAATAGCAATAAGTCAGCAAATTATGTAAAGCAGTGACTGAAATATTATGCAGCAACATACAAAGAGTAATTATACAATTAAGTGGGAAAAGGTAACAAATGAGTGATGAGTATATTTTGATTAGAAATATGAAAAAATGTGAAAACTAAGAATAATATAGGTCCTTATGTATGAACTGACAAAATTAAACAATCAACTATCAGCCATCCCATTTATGTTCCATACATAAAACTGCAAGTGCAAGTTCCTTCAATTTTGGAGGAATTCTTCCAGTCCATTTTCAGACAAAGCCCATTCCCACCAACTCCATTCATTCCGGGCCGCCAAAGAATTGCAATGTTACTTCAATAACATCTTTTATTTCTGTAAGGCCTTATATTTCCATAAAGTGTTTTCCCATACATTATATTTTGGCTATCATTATTTGCTTCTTCCATGTGATTTTTATTATTTAATAGGTCACTATAATGTGCTCTACAAACCAGGAAGGAGGAGGTGTCTCCTGACCTCCCACATGGGACTCCAAAGGACTTATTTTTTTACCACTGACTTTTTAATTACTATTACATATTCTTTTTATATTTCTTCTAATATTATTATCTAGAAAAAATATAAGTATATGTAAACTATAGTCGCACTTCAAAAATTTGAAAAATTGAGGAAGAACATCATTCAAACCTTAATGTCCTAACAAACAGTGCAATGGATTTGTTAAATGTATCTCTAGCTATTTTTTATACATATCTTTAATCATTTTTTCTGATTATAAAATTAGACACGCTCACTAGAAAAATATATAATTTGGAAAATAAAAGTCCTCTGTAACTCCACTCCACTTCTCTACCCAAGAAAACCACTGCTAAGAGTTTGATACATAATCTTCCAGATTTTTTCCCCCTTTGTCTATACAGGTCCATAATCCCTTACCTGCAATCCTGATATTCAAAAGGCTCCAAAACATGAAAAACTTTTATAATGTTTGTTGTCAAAAATCTGACCTCAACAAATATAAGGCAATTTGCCATCTTCATTTATCCCACTTAGTGTGAATATTCATGTTTCACTGCAGAAGCATTAATGCTTTTTTTTTTGCGGTACATGGGCCTCTCACTGTTGTGGCCTCTCCCGTTGCGGAGCACAGGCTCCGGACGTGCAGGCTCAGTGGCCATGGCTCACGGGCCCAGCCGCTCCGCGGCATGTGGGATCTTCCCGGAATGGGGCACGAACCCGTGTCCCCTGCATCGGCAGGCGGACTCTCAATCACTGCGCCACCAGGGAAGCCCAAGCATTAATGCTTTTGATTACAGGGTGCCATCCAGCCCCTAGGGGAAATATTATTTAACAGAGGACACACGGCCCCGTGTAAAACTGAAAAATCCTGAATTCAGGAACACATCTGGCCCCAACAGTTCAAATAAAAGATGTCGACTTACACTAATGTAGATATTGCAGAATTCAGAGCCAGAAAAGCCCATAGAGATAACGGTCTGATTCCTCTGTTGAAACATAATCTCGGTGGAGACAGCCGTGATGGTTTCCTTGAGTTCACACCGCTATTTAGCAACCAAGCTGGGACAGTCACCCCAGGGTCCTTCCTACCACAGTCAGGGCTGCTGCTCTAAGACTCTGCACTTCACAGTTGACTGTGAAAAGTGTGAAAGCAGCCTTCTCTGCGAGGGAGCACCAATTGTTCCCAGGGTTAGCCCAAGGCGTCAGCGTAAAAGTCTCTTCACCTGCCCTGGTGAGTAGCAGCCATCCAAACTTAACAGCATGCATTTTTATAGTTTTACAGCTAAACAGAAAGAGATATGGGAAGCCACCTCTTCGTTAAATTCATTACTAAGAATTCAAGTTGAAAGCTCAAACTGGTGTCACTTTTTCCTCAATACAAACCACAGCGTGCCAAGAGCATGTCATTTTCTTTACTAATCTTGATTTGTCTTTTGGGCCCCAGAGAGCTACACCTGTACCAGAGAAGAGGGCGCCGACACTATTCTACCAACTGGAAAACCACCAACACTGTGTGGGCCTCCCCCAGAATCTCCCCACCTCTCACTGTGCCTCCAGACACCGCATAGTTCCCTCGCATATGTCCCTCCCAGCAAGCAAGTATGCTTTCGTTTATGTAGAGCAAATCTTAAATGTATACATGCACCCAAATCCTGAAATTCAGGAGACAGAAAGGCAGAGCAGGAGAAAAGACAGACTAAAGCTACCGAATGCCAGCCTGCCTTTCCCTGTCCTCTTCCCCAACAGGCCCCCAACCATGACCACACGCAGTTCCCACTCCGCACGCCCACATGCCCAAAGCAGGAAGAGCAGTGTGGCAGAATGCAACCCTGCAGGACCTTAGCTGGAAGCGCCACCTGTGAGAATGAAGATTTAGAAACACATTCTTCCAGAATCCTGGGGCCCTTCAAAGGAACCCTCATCCCATAAAGACAAGGGAAATAAAGGCCAGTGATGCAGCCCTCACTCAACACTCAAGGTTGCAACTCAACATTGCAACTCGATGTGGCGACAGCCCAATCATTTATTTTGGGGAATCAGTAGCTACCTTAAAGTTTTCTAATAGGGTATAATTTCGTGCAGCTTCTGCAATGTTTTAAATGAGCACTGCTTAAGCTGTGTAAATTGACTGCAAGATTAGAAACATGTGTAGCGTACTTCTCACCCTGGGATCCTAGCACGCAAAGCAAAGCGGTGCTTCATCAAAGGTGTGGGGTGAAGAAAAGGCAGCACCAGAGCCTACTTATTTCCTCGGCTGAGGCTGCATGAGGCAGACTGGGCTCTTCCAGGGAGAGTCGAAAAAATAACCTACAATCCCTCAACAGGTATGTTTGCCACACCTGACACTAAAGGACTGGTCTTTGAGCACCGTAAGATCGAAGTCAGCAAGGGTGTTTTGGAATAACCTGAAGGTCTAAGCTAACAGACACAGTCGATACCTCTGCCTCCACAAAGGAGAACTGACTGTATTCCCTTCCCTCCCTCCCCAGGTTGCTGGGGCAAGTGTAGTTATAAAGCGCTTTGAGCTCCCCGGTACAGACAGACACGGGGGATAGGAGACATTCTGATAGTGTCTAAGAGGCATGGGACTCTGATGAAGAGGTGAGGACAGAGACTCTGCTGCAGTTTCTAGGCTCAGTTTCGGAAACGATTCCGAGGGGCAATGAGATGTTCTTACTCTCCAGAGGAGTATGGAGCCAGCAGCCAAGGCATAAACACTAACCAGATAAAAGTAATCTTTATTTTGTGTACAAGTCCATAGATCTAAATATCTGTCAATTCTCTTCTGTTTTTATATTGTTTGTATACAACACCAACTAGGCAAATGCATGTGCTGGTGTTCTTCTAGGGCCCAGTAGCCGACAAGTAGCCTTTGGACAGGTTACTGTCTCAACCTCAGCCCTGACTGGAGAGGGAGGGGGATGGCGGTACGGGGCGGTGGGGGTGGGGGGGAGTGCGGGGGATGGGGGGAGAAAAAGAATACAAAAAGGGTGACCGTGAAAGCAAGAGACATCATAACAATACAAATGTTGGTTATCTTCCCAGCTCTACATTCCTACAACGCATAGACCTTTTGGGGGTCATTTATAACATATTATATTGTCATAGCTCTCTGTATGGTTACCTTATTCATCTTTGCATGCCAAGCACAGTCCTGGCATCTCATTGACACTTGCTAAATACCGTACAGTATTTCTAACACCACCATGAACATAAGGATGAACATACAGACAGCAACCAGAATTTCTAAAGTGACAAGCACTACTCCCCATTCCCCACCAGAAGAGTCAACAAGGTTTCAGCTGGCACTCTGTGCCCTCTGTGGCAACAGCTGTGCCCTCCAGCACTGGAGAACTGGGTTTGAACCCAGACTCTTCCGATGCCTTTTACTATGTGTCTCTAGGAAAGTTACTTAACCTCTTGTAGCCTCCATTTCCACATCTACAAAATGGGCATAATATCTACTTCAACAGAACTGATGAGAGATTAAATAAGGTAACAAATATTGGGCTGGCAAAAAAGTTAGTTTGGGTTTTTCCATAACATCTTGTGGAAAAACCTGAACAAACTTTTTGGCCAACACAATATTAAGGACTGGTACATAGTAGATGATCAATAACCATGACAGTAGAGGGAGGAGCAATATGAGATAGCAGGAAGGTCACTGGATGTAGAGTCAGAAGACCTGTCATCAAGCCCCAGCTACACCCCTTAAGTTACAGGCCGTGTAACCTCCTATGTCCCCTCAGCTGAAATGGAAAATGATGATATACCTGCCTTAGAGAATGACTGTGAGGGTCAAAGTAGGAAACGCATATGAAAAGAAACAGGGAAAACACTGTGAAACCTGTAAAGGGCTAAGCAAACCACTGCCACTTACAAGTCTCAAGGGCAGACTTGTAAGAGTATAAACTGTTACCCACCATCATTTTAGCAAATTCTCAGAATGATTCCATTTAATGCTTCCAAAGGCTGCCTCTGCGCCACTCTGTCAGTCTACTGGTGGGTTGGACAACCAGTACTAACTGGTCACCTACTGTGTGCCAAGCGTGTGTTGGGAGCAGAGGATGCTGATGGACCCTGCCTCATGAAGCTTACAACCTAGGAGGAGATAACTAATCAACTGTCAATAACTGTGTGCAAAGTGCTACAGGGCAGAAGTGCCAACTGCTAGGGAAGTATAAAGTGGGGGTGGGAGACTAACCGAGCCTGGAGGATTCATAGGAAAAATGATATTAATCAAGGGCTAATTGGCTTTTGGTGACTGTGACAGGGGAGAAAGAAGAGAAAAAGCTCAGCCACGCAAGTTATGTACTAAGGCTGGTATACAAGGCAGCTCGGCAGAGCTTACTAAAATTAAGAACACCAGTAACAAACGCCCTTTCTCTTGTATTGGCCCCAGTAAAAACTAGAGAAGCTTCCCTCCGTCTTAACACAATCAAAGTCGAAAAGTGGCTGACCAAGCCTGCACGCCAGAGGCAGAGTTTTGTTTCCCTCCGTCTGTCAGCAAACCTTGTCCTACCTCCTGCCTCTCCAGAGGTCACACATGGTTCAAAAGGCCTCATGTGTCGATCCACCCAGCCTTTCCTTCTATTGATTCAAAATCCACTCTCTGGCCACGCACCTCTGGAGCATTCTAACGCAGGGTGAGCCCAGACAACTCGCGCTGAACAAAGGAGCAGGCGGTCCTCTCCATGGCACCCTGCTCTCACTGTGACACCCTCCCCCGAAAACACCGCACTGTACTGTCTGCCATTTAGGAAGATGTGAAAATAGACCAGTGCAGACAAAACTGGAAGGCTGGCCAGTAAATAAACTGGTCTAAGATCGTATCAGAAAGAGGAATGGAAAGGAACCGGGGAGTTCCTCTGTGGGTTTCGACAGCTTTCTCGGCACCTGGATGAACCAGCTTTGGAAAGCTTAGTGAGATGCTCTCCTCCCCAAGCCTGTTAACTCCCCTCTTCATCCCACTGCCCCAGCCAAGCTCAGTAAAGTGCATTTCATTCCATTCCCTGAAGAACCCGGGTCCTCTCTTCCTTTCTATTTGGGCAAAGATGGTTGCATCCTCCCTCACCCTGAGGACACTTCACTGACTGAGTGAAGTTAACACACGTGGCGTAAAATGTTTTAATATCTAACACGACAGATCTGCCAATATAAATTACTAAGGAGATTCATTACTAGTTATATTAGGCTCCTGGTGTGTAAAACAGAAGCATTATTAACCAAATTCTGATGAAAATGGACTGAGCACTTCTCTTCAAGGGACATACATTAGGTGTCTTTCCTCCCATGACCCCTAGTTAACATTGACCACCACTCAGGGGTAATTAAATCTAAGCTGAGAGTACAAACCTCCACAAAATTGGGATTTGGGAATAAATTACAAATGTTCCAACTGCATTAGGGCCAGAGACACCACTGTTAAGCCCAGCAGGCAAGAGGTATAAGGTGGCTGCCAACCACCTGCATGTGGGCACCAAGGCCTGGGCCAGCGAGCAGGTGATAGTGGAGGAGCACATGGAAGGACCTGTGCTAACACTTTCCATACAGTCTTGGAGATCATCAGAAAATTACCATTGGTATAAGGACATCGCTTTACACTGCAACACTCCATCCCCATGACTCCAAGGAAAACAGTGAAATAAAAAGCAATTGCATTTTTTTAAGTAACTAAATTTCCTCCAAACTTGGCACAAACCAAACCACCTTAAATAAGCAGCATTGTGACAGCTTCTCCTGGATTTTCTCCCAAATACCTTCAAAGTTTTTGGAATACCTATCATTGGTTCCTCTCCCTACCAGTCCCCACCTCGTACCATCAACTTCAAAGGAACTCAAAGAAACAATGCAATCATTAGTGAACAGACTGTAAAGCAAGGGACAGCAAACAAGTCCAAGTAAATATATGGCACAATTCCTAAGCCACCTCTAAACTTAAAAATGACGGGAGAACTTCATTAGCTAATCATGGAATGAAGAGGTGAATGAGGAAAACCGTAATGCTTAGGAAAAGGAACTCATTTAAATGTTCATTCCTATAATGGCTGCCTGGTTGAAGTCTCGGACAGAATGGTTCACAAAACACAGGCAGAAAGATGTGAAATGTTTGCTCATGCTTGCTTTGCTCATGAAGTTTTATTCCTTTAGAATTCTGCATTAAGGTCATGTTAGACACAAAATAAAATCTGTGATCCCTAGAAGTATTTAGGTGTCTGTTTCCCCTATGAGGTAAGCTCCCTGAGGGCAGAGAATCTATCCTTTTATTTCTGCATGATCCATGTCTAACAGAACCCCAGACACATAATAATTGCTTGAAGAAAGTGTTGAACCTATTGGCAAAGTAAGAGTTAATCTTAAAATATTTCAAAAGAGGAAAAAAAGGCCATTGGCATAGGCTACAGCCATAAGCACTGGGAAATTCCCGACTACCTCCAGTGACTGCTTGTAGACTGCAGCCAACACTGTCTGCACCATGCTTGTGCTGGTAAGTTCCATCATGTCTTTACCTAGTAATTCACTGTTCTATTAAGAGAGCATAAAATTAAAGGTAGAAGAAATGTATAGTGCAGCAAGCACAGGGTTTGAGGGGAGGTAAATTCCAGAGAAAGCCCATCAAATTTGTGCTATGTGATCATCTGACACTTCACTCACCCCACTGCTAAGACAGGCACCAAGCTGAGGACCTGTCATCTGCTACAGAAGCATATGCAGTGCATGGGGCATGTTCTCCCCATCCAGGCCCTATGAACTCTTAAGCTCTTGATAATGCCACAATATCAGAATTAAGAGACATATACCTTTAAAAGGTAAATACACAGGAGTTCATCTACAGGTCTTACATCTTGCTTCTAATCATCACCTGAAGCAGGTGAAATGCCACCTAGTGACTCTATACAGGGGTTCACACTCTAGTTCCATCACTTACCTGGGCAAGTATCTTAACGTCTCTGGGCCTCAGTGGCCTCATAAGGAATGGTTCATAGGAAAATCTATATATCTCAGCAGTATTCTGAGGATTGGATAAGTCAATGTGTGTGAAGCACTCAGCCTGACACCTAATTAACCTTTATTGAGTACCTACTATTACTATGCATGACCCCACCCTCACCCGACTCCATTTATCACTTCTCTGCTCCCTCTGGACGCTGCACAGCAGAACTCTAAGATAGAGGAAACAAGCTGAGACTCATGGTGGAGGACCATTTATCCTCTTCAATATGCACCTCCATCAAATTACTATTTGAGGCTCTGTCAATCTGGTCTCCAGACACAAATACTAAAAGTTTTGGTCTACGGATGGGGAAAGGATACAAATGACCTACTACTCCTATGTAGTGGTCAATGTTAACTAGAGGCCGTGGGAGGTAAGACACCTAACGTAGGCCCCTCTCTTTTAATGAGAGGTCTTAGTCTGGAATAATTAAATATTAAATGGAGACTCTTAGAAAAGACTTGGTAGCACCCTACTCATGGTAGCCTCAAAGGGACTACAGATGACAGAAGACTCTAGAGAGAGACTGTCCTCCATAAATGGGCTCCCTAGAGAAGGGTTTGAGAAAGGAGGGTATCTATATGTGAGTATCTTAGGATCTGCTACCCTAAAAATAGGGGAAAGAGGACAACGATTTGTGAGGAAATATACTAGAAAAGGGAACTGCGGGAGGGTGAGTGTGCAGCCTAGTATTGTGACAGGAACAGAAAGAGCCCTTTGCAGGCCTGAGAAGGTCATTCTCTCAAAGTGGAAACCAAAAAACTATCATGTGAAGTAGGAGACTTGGTAAGCAATTCGAGCCTGGCTTCAATCACTCAACTGGGAGTTCAAGGTGGTCACTGGAACTTAAAAAAAAAGAGAAAAGAAAACTTTGGTCCTAGATGAACTCTAAGATCCCTTTAGCTTGAAGGAGCTAGCAGTCTGAACCTGGTGAAAACAGGAGGTCACATAGCCCAACCATGGGAGGAGCTTTCAGAGTCACACCCAAGCAAAGACCAGCAGGGCCAGTACTTTCATCAGAGCAGACCAGCAGGTGTCCACTCCACCTAGCTCATCCACAAGCAAACCTGCTGATTATAGGCCCTGATGCTGCTCCGGCTGTACCTACAGCTGTTTGACTGCCCCCGAGCTGGCTCTGCAGCCTGAAAAGAACAGATCTGGTCTTTTCCATGGGCTCTTCTTCTCTCAAGTAAGTTACTTCCAAACATTAAGCACTTCATTTAACAAATCACCAAAAAAAAAAAAAAAAAAAAAAGATTAAATTGGTCACTCATTCCAGTTGGCAGTGTGCCACACCTGTCACACAGCAGCTTATTTTCCTGAGAACCCCTGGCACACAACGGACCCGCCTGCCTCTGCGTGCATCACAAGACACTTCTGCTCTGATGTGGCTGGGAAATGCCAGGCACCGTCTCACTCAACTCCTGACCCACTTCCCACTGGCCCAGCAGAGCTAAGTCTCTCATATTTATTTCCTTTTCTTCTTACACCTCCAGTGTCATGAAGCTGCAACCCTGGCAGTGGATGTGGATAACATCAGAATTCTCAGAGCCGGGGGAGCTTTCAGAGATCACCCGGTTCCATCAACAGCGTGAACCAACGCTACAGTTCTTCTTTCTCAAGCCCACAAGAAGCCATGTCCCTCAAATGACAACCTTCATGATGTTCCTAAGATAAACGGGCATCATTTCAGGACGAGGAGAGATTACTAAAGGCAGGAAGTCACCATCCAAAAGAGCCACTATTACAAAACACAGGCCTGGTGTAGCATAAAGAGGATGTGATTCTGGGGGTAGAAGACTGACACTTAAGACTGTAAGACCTAAGAATCACCTAAGAACTCACCTAAGAATCCTGGACCCGAGAGAAAGCCAAGGGGTAAGGCTGTGCTTGTCCACAGAAGACGGAATCTGGAAAAAACCTGTTCTAAATAATCCAGACCAACTTCCTGGTGCCAAAGATAATTCCACCCATCTCAGCCTAACAAAGTTATGAACAAGATTCTTTTTAAACATCTCCAGACTCATATAATTTTTTAACCAATGTTTACACTTTCACAGTGTGCCATGTGCTGTTACATAATGAACATTACTCAAAATACTGCTTGATTACAAAAAAAAAAAAGGCCAGGTCTTACTCTTGCACATTAGATAGATGTTCTGTGTTTAAGATAAAAGTCTAAAGAAATCTGTCCCTCTGCCTTTGTATTGTCGAGTCCTTGTTCTAACACAGCTCCAGAATGAATGAAAATTTAAGACCTTTTCCTTATAGAGCCTAGTCCTTTCATAGTTTTAGAAGAGGAGTCAACCAGTCTGAACACAGGTGCCTTCTCTATCTAGCCTAGTGTCTTCTTTTTCAATGAGCTGGTCACTATTTCTCTGAAGAGCCACTCTTTTGGAAGATCTCTCGCTTGGGTTATAGTCATTTGAGATTCAGTAATTTCTTAATCAGAGTTACAGTGAACCTTCCTCCAGACAGTACACTAGCCTCCAAGCCATTCCTTTGACTTACCAACGCAAATAACTACTCGATCACAGTGGCAACTGCTCTGCTATCAACACCAACCAGGCATAACGTGAAGTCCAGTTAACAGCCAACTATTCCAGGCCACCCTGTAAGCACTCAGAAAAAAAGGAAAGCAAGTGACTCAATCAGAACAATATCTGTTGATCCACTGAGAAACTGAAAGGGACAAAACTGCCTTAGCCAGAGGTAAGTCTTAACTTGGGTCACTTAACGGTGATGTCCTTGGTTGTCTTAACAGTGATGTACACACTTCTCGGACCTTAAACAGCAACTTCTACGTGGTGTTGTCAAATGTTAGCGGCTAGCGGTACACACTAAATGGCCTTTCTGCATGCTAGTCTTCAACGGATCATTTAGGACATCTAATGATCCGTTCTTATGTGGTAATCAGTAAAGCTGGTTTTAAGACTCCACGGTGGACCAGAACGCACTGGAAAATTTGCAGTGAGGGATGGAAAGATCTGTGACATTTTCAGCGAGGGCTAAAACACCTCCGCCCTGTGGGTTCTGCCGTACAGCCACAACAATGACACTGGCAAAGGGCAGAGTTCCTGTGGAAACACTTACGGTGCGATTCTTCTGGTGGAAAAACAAAGGCTTCACACCAATAGTAGGCAGTGACGAAGCCCAGTGGAACGGGGGTCTGGGGCAGATAATTCCGGGCCCAAACCAGATAATCATTAACTTCACATATGTGGAGATAAAAATCTGTAATTAACTACAGGACAAAGCCCACAGATACGACATATTCTGGTATTTTGAGATCTTTGAGCAGCTGCTCATTGACGAACTCATAATCCAGGGCATGTCTCCCAGGTTTTTCTGCAGTTGGGAAAGGACAAAGCACCATCATTTACATTTACAGAAGTTAGAGTGATCCTATTATATGCTAATAAATGAGTTAGCTCCACCTCCATCACCCTTCTGCTTGAATTTAATTATTCGTTTAGCCTTTAAAAGGGCACTCCCTTCAACTGCAAATGAGTTTGGCACTGGTGTTCAGAACAGAGTTGGACATCTAGCCTACACACTGCCCCCGCCACGAGCCAGCCCAGTTCCACGACACAGGCAGGCCACCATGCTTCGACCTCACAGGCCCATCCCACACCGGCCTCAACTGTCACACTGACTTGTCTCACCTCCAGGGTAAAGAGGAGAACCCTTTCTCACCCCTCACTCAAGGTGTCCAATTCAACCATTTATTCAGCACCTACCAGGGCCAGGCACTGGGAATCAACAGGGGCCAAGACAGTCCCCTTTCCCTCATGAAGCAAGTTCCTGCCAATGGTCTGAACCAGACAGAGTTTGCTTTTGATTTTTTAATTTTTTAAATGAACTTAGCACTTAAAAATTTTTTTAATTTTTTTTTTTTAATTTATTTTTTTTTTATTTTATTTATTTTTTTAATTTTTTTTTTTAATTTATTTTTTAATTGAAGTATACTTGATTAACAATGTGTTAGTTTCAGGTGTACAGCAAAGTGATTCAGATATATATACATATTACATATATATTCTATGTATATTACATATATATTATATTTTTTTTTTCAGATTCTTTTCCCATATAGATTATTACAAAATATTGAGTATGGTTCCCTGTGCTATATAGCAGGTCCATGTTGTTTATCTATTTTCTATATAGTAGACACAGTTTGCTTTTAAAAGGCACTGAAAAAAAAAATGATTAAAAAAAAAAGGCACTGAAGTGTTGTTAGCCCTGTGTAAAATGACCCACATGGGTAAAATTCTATGGAAAAAATACAAATCCCTAAGGGAGACAAGGCACAGGAGTTTGTGCCACCTTAAATCTGGTGAATACTGACTTTCCCTGAAGACTGAACTTGGATACCTCCTCCTCCACGAAGTCCTCCCTGAAGCAGGCTCACAATCCCCTATGTCCTGCACACACTTCTATTCCAAAGGTACCCTCTGATGAAATAGTGGGCTCGTGCCGTCTCCCTCACTACAGGTGAGCTCCTTGAGCTGTGCACCCGTAGCACCTGATGCGCCTCTGGCTGTAGCAGGTGCTCTGGGAATGCCCTGTGTGTTGTTATGTGCATGTGCGTGCCCAGGCCTGTTTGTGAGTGTGTGTGTCACATGGCAAGTGACATATTTTTGCTATGTAACCTTCATCCCTCCTATCTTCTCCAGTGTTATGCAACAAGTCCTCTGCACAAATTACAAAGGAATACCTGCTCTCCTCCCCCAGTATGTACTGAAAACAAAGTGAATTAGACATGAGTAGCAGCAAGAAAACCTAATTATCTCATTTGTACCTAGATCATGAGCTAGGAGACAAGGAGAGGTGGCAAAAGGACTGGGGGAGGGAGACAAGGGCCAGACTACTGGGAATCTTCCCAAGGAGCCTGAACTTTATAGGAGATGGGAAGCCTTTAAAAGATTTCTAGCAGGAGAGAGGCTAAGGTCGAGTTTTTAGACAGCTGATCCGGGTAGCTCTGTGGAGGATGGATTTGAGGGAGTAGATTCATGGCGACCCGTTCCAAGGCTATTGGAATGATCTATCTACGTGATAAGGGCCTGAACAAGTGTGGTGCTGATGGAAAAGAGAAACTGACTCAAGAATATTTAGCAAGCCAAGTCAGCAGGACTTGGCAGTTGGTGAAAATGGGAAAAGAGGTGAAAGGAGAGAGAAAACTCCACAATGATGCATAGGTACCTGAACAATGGTGAGATGAGTTCTGACTGGGAAAGTGGGTGGAGGAGCAGGTAGGGATAAAGGTGGGGTATTTAGTTGTGGACACCGTTGACTTGGAAATGCCTGAAGGATGCCCAAGTAGGTCTTTCCAGCAAGCATATTAGACACAAGGCCTTGGACCTGTTCTTGGACATTCTAAGCCACAGTCTCCTCGGGTAGGAAACGCAGGAACCATGGCACTGCTCATCTCTCACGACTGTTGTATAGACCGAAGGAGACAGAGTATAAACCCCTTTGCCCTGAGCCTACCCCAATCCTAGAAGCTGTAATCAAGCCCAGGGACAAAGATGGGAGACAGAGCTTTGGAAATTCTTGGCATATGTGCAATATGGTTAAGACCATGAGAGCAGATTAGACCATCTGGAGTGAGAAAGACAACAATATAAGGACAAAACTCCAAGAAACACCAATATTAAAGGAGATTAAGGGATAATGAAAGGGGTACAGTAAGAAACAAACAAAATTCCCAGAAGGTGCTGGAGAAACACAGAAGCAGGGAAGCAAAGAGAAGGTAGCAGTCAACAAGACAAGTAAGTACCATGATTACACGGCCATTCCTGGGCTTTGCAGGAACGGTATTCACACAGTGATGCAGGCAGAAGTCAGCCTGCATTGGGAAGAAGAATGAATGGGCTAGGGAGGACAGATGCAGACAGCTCTTTGGGGAGGTGGCCGAGATGGGAAGGGGAGACACTGAGCCTCACCTCAAAGGGAAACTAGGGCTTCCCTGGTGGCGCAGTGGTTAAGAATCCGCCTGCCAATGCAGGGGACGTAGGTGCGAGCCCTGGACTGGGAAGATCCCACATGCCGCAGAGCAACTAAGCCCGTGTGCCACAACTTCTGAGCCTGTGCTCTAGAGCCCGCGAGCCACAACTACTGAGCCCACATGCCAGAACTACTGAAGCCCACGCACCTAGAGACCCTGCTCCGCAACAAGAAGCCACTGCAATGAGAAGCCCACACACTGCAACGAAGAGTAGACCCCCGTCACCGCAACTAGAGAAAGCCCACGCGCAGCAACAAAGACCCAATGCAGCCAAAAATAAATAAATAAAATAAATAAATTTATTTAAAAAATAAAGGGAAACAAGCAACGCAAAGAGAGGCCTGGGTGGTTTGTTCTATGGGGTTTGGGGATGCTGAGTGCTTAAGAGATCTGGGTCATTTCTAACGGAAAGGTGTCGGGAGGAAGGGAGAGGATGAAGGTACAGGAGATGAAACACCTGACCCAGGGTGGATACAGAGGGAGCCCAAACAGCAGGTATAGGACTGGGCCTCTGCCCAAAACTGCCTGCAGGAGATGCCACAGGCGGGAGCAGGAAGTTCACACCTGTGCACTTCAGTTTTCTTAGAACATTAGGGCCCTTGACTACAGAGAAGAATCTGGGTGCTAGGAAACAAACTTAAATTCTCCCTGATTATAACTCTGACTCTAACCTGAGCTCTTCCAACCAATGACCCAAGCAGGAGACAAGTAAGGAGCAAGGGTCCTGAGAAGAGTAAGGAGAGGGGGAGTTGGGGGGGAGGGGCTTGGGGAGAGTGCTGAGAATTCATTATTTTTCTTCCAATTCTCTCAGTCAGTCTCTTCTTTTTAATGTAAGCTTCACTGAAGCCAAACTGTCACTAGGTAATTTGACTTCAAAATACTAATGGAAATGATATTAATGGAAAGACTCATTTAATATCTTGACAGGAACAATTTTTCAGAATCATTATTTTTCCTGTTTTAAAACAAAATTCTACATGCAGAAGCCCAACAGGACCAAATTACAGCAGGAGGAGTAGACGATGGGCCATCAGATATTCCGTTCAGAGAGAAAAATGCACACTGGATTCCTAATGAGGCAACTTCAGGGGTCACTCATTTATTTTGCTGTAACAGAATTTTTTTTTTTTTTTTTAAAAGTAAGCTTAAATGGCAACTATTCCTTCAAGGTCACAGTTAAACCATGATCTAGTTTACGCCCCTTGCTGGTGTCCTGTTCTTACCAAGGGCAGGCTGCCATTAATATGGTCCTTACATCTGGTATACCAGAAGATGGTTTGAGTCAGTTTTTCCTCCTTTGAAAACCATCTTTTATCACCCAAACAAAAGTTAACATTTTATTTGGGGAACCTGGGATTCAGCTAGTCTTTTCACACACCTTTTACACTTATTAAAATAATCAAGGGAATAAAAATCACACTGGCATATTCATTCTCTCTAAACGACTCCTGAGGCTGCTCTTAACCTCACACACACCAAGTATGAATGTCTATATCTGAAATAGGAATTTTTTTAAAGAGAAGATCTCTTAGCAAAAGTGAATGACAGTGTTTGAATCCTGAGGAAGACTCAAGACAGGAGAACAAGGAGGGGTTTCTTCATTCTACAAATGTTTCCTGAATCTCTACCACGTGCAGGGCACTTTGCCAGGGACCAGGGAGCCGCTGAGGGTCTCTAGTGCTCACACAGAGAGTGGTAAAACTGGGATGAAAGGAGGTCAGCGGACGAAGTCAGGGCAACACCCATGAACAAATGCTCATTCGCCCCCAGATATCTGCAACAGCAGCGCCCCAGCAAATCAATATGACCACAACCCAGGTACAGGAAGTACATGACAAGAAGGCAGGGAGGCCCAGCAGGGAGACTCAAAAACAATGTATTCTCCGCAGAGCCAAAGAGCTAACCAAGGCTTCTGAACAGCCAAAACCAAGGCCGCGCTGAACATTACTATAAACACTGTTGGCCCTTACTATGGAGCAGATGAAACTTTTGTTCTGAAAAATTAAATATTTTCATATCAGAAAACCTCTAACTTAAAATCACCTGTGAAAGATCTAGGACCCCCCCCCCAAACAAGTATCAAGTCGACAGATAAAACTAGAGGGAATCGATATAGGGGGAAATCGTCATATTTTCTTTAAACCAAATCAAAATTATTGGCATCTTTGATTCACCCAGAAATCCACAAGTTCAAACTATGCACTTTTAAAATTGTAGTTTTCCTCCTTGAAAGGATGAAAGAACAATTCACATCCAATGCATTACATGTTCAAACTTAAATCAAGGAAACATCTTTTAATGCCTATTTAAAGAGGCTATTTACCATCTTTCTCAACTGCAGCAATAAACATGCTCACTTCAGCTTTTGAAAGGGGGCTCCATCAGACTTTTGCAACTAAAATGTTGCAACTTTACTTCTTTCTGATTACTCACCCTAACTCAGAACCTTCTCTCTATCCAATATCGGATAAGCAAACCAACAGACTCAAACTCAAGGTTTTCCATAAACTAACTTGGGCCAACATTGCAACTATAGTAATTCCAGCTTCATTTCCCCAGATTCCTTGCAAGATCTTTCAGAATGGACATTTGTGCAGCATTTACCCCTAACCCAGGATAAGGAAACCATCTCCTCTTCCACCAGTAACCATCCGCTGATTTACACTCCAGAATCTTAAATAAAAAGCAAACACGGCAAGAAGGCTGGACTCAAAAATCCCTTCTAAAATTCTAAATATTCTAAAGTCTAAATTCCTTAAAATTAAAAACTCCAAAATTCTAGGTAAATAAATATCAGACTGTTTTCAGAGTTAATTTCAGAAAAGGCTGGGCTCATGACTTCATATGTAAGTACTGGGGTAGAGTGGTGATGGTGGTGGTAGTAATTGTGACATTGATGATTCTTCTGTAGTGGTATGTGTTATGCACCGTGCTAGATGGTTTACATAAGTCTTCACTATATTGTCACATAACCCTGTGAGGTAGGTACTACATTATGATGAAAAAGCTGGGGCTAGCAGAGGTTAAATGACCTCTACAATACGAGGCAAAACAAATAGCTGAACCCCAATCTGGATGACACCCAACCATCACACTATGATGCACTGCTAATTACGGTAGTTGTCCAATAAATATTCCTCAAAGCCGGTATTTGTGTGCTATGACTCTGTCATTGTAGATTCTGCATCTTAATATGCACAATCTTAATATGCATCTTATATGGCTTAGGCAAATGCTAATGTGTCTTTTTACATTGAACACAGACCAAATGGATATTGAAGGGACAGTCAGAAATTCCGGAGATCAGGGAGATGCCAAAATAGGCATGATCTAAAATTATTCAAAATAGACACAATTATCCAGAATTAATTCACAAAATTATAGTCAATAAGGTAAATGAGCTTTCAGTAGTCAACAAGAATCAACTGTATCCACTTATTCATAATTTTTGAGGTTTTATTTCCTTTATCATTACTGGCACCATGATTATTAATTCTCATCCATACATTTATACTGATAGTTTCCTAAAAAAATAAAATAAAAACACCTGGGACCCTATCAATTGTATCACTGCAGTACAATTATCCTATCCCTCTAAGTATTAAAATTTTCCATTAATACTTATGACTCCATAGAAAATAAATATATCATTCAAAAATTCAAGAATCTTGAATAAACTTTAGTGTCTTCGTTTCCTTTCCCCTACTCTTTTTTTTTTTTGGAAAATATGGCACTGAAAGAGGTAGAGAGCAAGCAGACGCTATTCCCAGGAAATGTTTACATCGTCACCTTCATTGTCTAAAGTGCAACCATCCGAACGTCTTTCCTTGGCCAATATTATTTTCAGAAGACCCCTGTCAAAATATCAATTTCCTTGGGAGATTAAAAGCAGCCAAAGCTACCGTTTCTTGAGGGCCTATTTTGTGCTGAGCATGTTTAATGTATTAAATCTAATCTTCACACCAATCCTAAGAGTTATCTAACTTTAGCACCATTTTCCAGAAGGGGCAATAGAGCTGAAGGGACTGGTTCATCGTGGCAGACCTGGGGTTAACATACTGCACTTGCTAATATGAAGTCTATCCTCTTTCTAATACCTTCTGCCTGTTCCTCCACACGTCAAGCCTGTTGCCAGGGCTTTGGGGCTTTGCCTTAGCTGTCCGCTCTGCCTGGGATGCTCTCTCTAATCTTCACATGACTGGTTGCTTCTTGCCACTTGGGTCTCAGCCAAAATGTCACCTTCTCTTGAGTCCTCTATCCATTCTAGGTAAAGCAGTCACCTTGTCACACTCCATCACATCACCCTGTTTTAATTCTCCACTTAGCACCTAACCACGATTTGTTATTTTTTTGTGTTTTGTTTGTTTGCTTATTATCTGTCTCTTCATGAGAGAGTAGAAGCCCCATGAGAGCCGAAATTCTGGATGTTGTGTTCTCTGCCCCATCTGTAACACCTAGAATGGAGTCAGGCACACAGTAGGTGCTCAATAAAGATCTATGAATGATTGAATGGCTTTCCTGCTGCCTCCATCACACACTAAAGTGGCATCAGGAAAGAATCTTGAAGTCCAGAGAGCTAAATTCAAGTTTCACCTTCAACTAGCTAGGGGGCTGCGCTCTGGGTGCCCTCCATTCAGCTCAATTACTACCACCATCAGGTTGTTTTCCAAGGTCTCAGCAAGGTGAGCTGGAACTCAGGACAGAATCAGAAAATCTTATTGGGTCAGAGGGACCCAGGCCTTAAGAGACCAGGGGTCACAGGGCAAGAGGAACAGGCAAGCATCACTGATTTCATCATTTTGTCTTGGACTAACACAGCGGTTCACCGTAAGGCCCAGTACAGCTCAAGAAGAGGGTAAAAGTTTTAAGTATACAGATAAATCCTATCTCTTTTTACAGGGGAAAACTTTATATTAACAAAAGACATCAAGCCAAGGTCACTCAAACTGTCCTAGTTTTTTTTTTTTTTAACTTTTCATCTATTGCAAACCTCAAAGAAACCCCTTCAACAGTAGAGAGTTCTGAAAATACCTATATAACACAACCAAATAGGTCCTAAAATGGGTCATTATCTAGTATATTTCACCAGGAGCCAGCCACTTTACATCTTTTTTCTCTAAAATTTACAGCTTCTCTTTTCTACTAGTTAACTGTCTCCTATAATTAGCTGAAGTGAAAATGTCCTCTAATTGCAGGGGAAAATATCAGTACAATGCCCTAGGAATTAGGAATTAATAAAAACCTTATTTTTTGACACTTTTCATTGGAATTTCTTAAGCTGAGGCCATGTGTCCACAGTCAGGCTTCAGGGGACCACTAACCTGATGACGCTTTTCCCAGCATGCTGGCGATATACACATACGTGCATTTTTCTAGAAACAGGGTCCATAGCTTTTAACATCACTAAAAGGGTCCAGGGTTCAAAAACAGTTTCAGAAGCACTGCTTCTGCTAAAAATTTGTTCTGAACTCTTCTGTACTGTGATGGAACAAGAGTAATAAAAAATAAAGCACTTAAGAGGTCCACGGCTCACAAATTAATAAATGCATTTTGTTTAGGAAATTCTGCTAATATGGCTCTTTCAAAAATAATTTCAGAGCCTAGAACAAAACTGAGTATCAGCAGAACAATGTCCAGAAGACATTTCAGAAGGGAGCAGAATTTGTATCGTCCAATGGAACCATGACCAGAACCACATAACTCTGATACTGGAAGGGGCCACAGAACACTGGCTGCCCAGATGCCAGCATCACACATCACAGGCAAGAACACCAAAGCCCAGTGTGAGGACAGAGGCCCATCAAATGTAAGTGCTACGAGAGAGAAGCAGAAATAGCGACAAGCAAGTACAAGAGATATACATGACTTGCAAATAAAAATTCAGCTTTGTGGTTTTGGTTTAAGCAATTGGAGAACAGGCACTAGGTCTAGAGTATGCTCACACTGGCCCCATGTGACTTATTTCATTAAAGTAATTACAAGGAGCTCATGTTGGCCATGGTTCTATCCTTTAGCAAATTTCTTAATTTTTTTTATCACAGCACAAACTAAACACCTTTGGTTAACTTTTAAGCATTTCTTTCCCTGTAAGGTCAAAGTTGTGCAAGGGTGAAACTTATGAAAAAATCAAAGGAACTTTCCAGAAGGCAACACATAATAAAAGCACAGTTTAGTCTTTCTACTAAAACATCCTATGTGCTCTGACAATCACTGTTCTAATTTACAGGTGCTACAGAAACACACTAACGTAACTCTTGATAAATCTCTCTGGATAGTACCACAGTTCTCAACAAAAATTTCCCATCTCATAAAATTCTTCAGTATAGCACTTAAACACTACAATAGCCAATACGCTTGGGCCCATTCCTCCATCTAATTAAAATGTCTGTCCTGGGCTTCCCTGGTGGCGCAGTGGTTGAGCGTCCGCCTGCCTATGCAGGAGACACAGGTTCGTGCCCTGGTCCGGGAGGATCCCACATGCCACAGAGCGGCTGGGCCCGTGAGCCATGGCCGCTGAGCCTGCGCGTCTGGAGCCTGTGCTCCGCAACGGGAGAGACTGCAACAGTGAGAGGCCCGCGTACCGCAAAAAAAAAAAAAAAAAAAAAAAAAAAAGTCTAAGTCTGTCCTACAAGTGATTTATAGTATTTTTCATCATCTAGGGTGGATAGATAGACTGGTGGCTACAGACATTTCATGACAACAAAGCATTAATTACCATGCTAGTGAGAATGGCTTCTAGCAAAAGCTCAAATGGTGGGATTCTCAGTCGCTCTCTGATACGAGAAAACAGGGACATAACTTACTATCCCATAGAACAAGGAGCCCATTAGTGTAAATCAAGAAATATAGGCTTCCCTGGTGGCGCAGTAGTTAAGAATCCATCTGCCAATGCAGGGGACACGGGTTCCAGCCCTGGTCGAGGAGAATCACACACGCCACGGAGCAACTAAGCCTGTGCACCACAACTACTGAGCCTGCGCTCTAGAGCCACGAGCCACAACTACTGAAGCCCGTGCGCCTAGAGCCTGTGCTCCGCAACAAGAGAAGCCACCGCAACGAGAAGCCCGCGCACCGCAACGAAGAGTAGCCCCTGCTCGCCACAACTAGAGAAAGCCCGTGAGCAGCAATGAAGACCCAACGCAGCCAAAAATAAATAAATGAATAAATAAATTTTTTTAAAAAAGAAATGTAACTGCATGGCTTGAAATGAGGACCCACTGTAATTCCTTAAGGCTGATTCTAAACCAAGGAAATAACATCAACATCACTACCAATGCTGAAAGCCATTTAGACATGAGTTAAATCCTCTCCAAGCCGGAGCAATTTAGATTTGGACCAACTGAATTCTTAGGAGTTACTAACTTTGAGAAGATATAAGTCATTTTGACTGCTTAAAACCAAACCAGTTACTCCTAAAGCAAAGAACTGATGTAACTGCCTAACAAATGGAGGCAGAAGCTTTAGAGATGGAAGGGTCCTTAGAGAGATTCTAGTGCAGCCCCCTCTTGATAGAAACTAGGGAGCCGAGACCCTGATACACAGAGGCTTGCCTGCAGTCACAGCTGACAGATGGCAAAGCCACACCTTGAACCCAGCTCTCCTGACTCTCACAGAACAGTACCTATATATTGCTGGAAGCTGTACAATGAAATACAAAGAGTTTCTTTAATTGGGTAGTTAATACTATACTAATTTACAGTTAAAGTTCCCATAAACTTCCCATATATTTACTAATAAGCCAGCTTCCACTAAAATTTTAGAACACAAATATATATAAATATCTAACTTAATGTATTTACAAATTAATACATATCTAAATAAATTGAAATAAGTACATCTTCATATCTATGTAGATGTTAAGTGTGTCTGTCTGTCACACATCACATGAGCTAAGGCAACAGTAAAGCTTTGGCTGGAGCTTTGGTTTCCACATTCTGAAAACAAAGGACTGAGCTATAGTAGGTTCAAAAATTTCTCAGGACCAAGCAGGTAATGAGTCAAGGGGACTGAGTATTAGGGGGTGGTGGGGTCTGCAGCAAACTAGAGCACCACAGAACTAAATGCCCTCAGACTGAATGTTAAACATCACTGCCAAATGAATACATCTGTAGCCCGTCCACGGGCCTAAGAGCTGTCAGGCTTTTTGTTGCTGTTCTGAACTAGACTCTCCTGCTTCAACATCACTGATTCTTTTCTGATCTGTAAAAAGCTTGGGGCATTTGATGGTTCAAAAAGGGTGCTACTGTTTTCTGTCTTCGGGAGTTAAATGTTCTTTTGGGTCATCTGTTCATAGATATTGAAACTTAGTTCCCTCCAAACTTTCGGACGATGGAAAGATTTCTGTGGGTCAGGAACGTTTAACTTTCAAAAGGGATCTGTGATGTCTCTCTGGGAAAGCATTATTAGGTCAGACGTTCCTTATCTTCTTTTGAGGGATGATTTTTCACGGTCCTTTAACTGAAGCAGGCCTGTGGCCATGCTATCTATGCTGGAGCCTTAAAAATCAACTGTTTTTCCTCCAGGAAAATGTTTCTGGTCTCCCCAAAGCAGGCACTCACCAGCATCTTAGTCCTTACTTCTATTCTGTCATTTCCTGGTTGTTGTCCCCCCTACCTCCCCAATCTCTCTCCCCCTTGGAACTACGAGGCCTGTGAAGAAAAGGGCCATGTCTGTCTTGCCCACTTGCCTCTCCAGGGTACAGCACAGTGCCTGGTACATAGGACACGCTCAGTGGTGCATGAAAGCTCACCTAAGGCTTGGCATTTCATAGAGAAACATGTAATAGTCTGTTAGAGTAGCTACCCCAGGAGCAGAGGGGATGAATCTCAGTCAATCACCCACACTTTTAAACCCTGAACTCCTCTGACCAATATCATACACTTCCATGAGAGCCCAATCCATTCATATATCCATCTTTTCAGGATACAGGGGGAGTGGGCAGTGGAGATCTTAGGATGCTGAGGGAACATGAAGGAGGAGGGGGAGAACCAAACCCAGACTTGGAATGTCAGGGAAAGTTTCCTGGGTAAAGTGAGGTCTATGGTGAGACCTGAAGCACAAGTAGGAATTAGCATGGTCGCTCTTGAGGAACTGAAAGCTGCTCATTGTGGCTGGAGCATGGAGTGTGGGCTGGGGTGAGGTAAGCAATAAGGCTGAAGAGGAAATTGGGGTCCAGATCATGCAGAACATTCTATAGCATTTTGAAGAGTTGTGTTTTATCTAAGGGCAGTGGGGAACCACTGAAGGGTTTTAAGTAAAGGAATGACTATCAGCTCAGCAACTGAGAAAGATCATTTTGGATACAGCAATGATGAAGGTGGAAAGAAGGTGGTCAGGAAATGACTTTCAGGCCTCATTTTTATCATATTCTAATAAAATGGAGCCAGCAGCCAACACAAATGGAGTCCCAGATGTAGCAACTGTTTTACAAAATAGAAGGAAGACCACAGAAAATCCAAGGCACTTCTCTGATTCTACATAAATGCTACCCCTCTCATTAAAAATACTGCACTTCTACTATCACAGCTAGTCATCATTCTAAACATTTGCTAGATACCAAAACTGCACTAAGAGTTATGTAAGATAAAATGATTCACTCTGCCCACCAACCTCATTAGCTCTCCAGGGTTGCACAACCGAATTTAACATGTCGGGCTCACAAACTACCAGTGAACAAAGTTATACCATATTAACAGGTTTAGAAATCACAGTCTTGTAAAATAAGCAAAAGCAAAGAATTCTCCAAACAGTTTTCCATCCATTATCATATTCAAAGGACACAAGAATCTGGTCCAGTCTTTCAAGTGCAAGTTGGTATGTAATTAATTGATTTTTTTTTTACAAGGGACACTGTGATCATTGTAATAACTGGTCAATCCCGAATTACTTTCATTTTGTTTTTAGACAGATGAATAGGGACTTCCCTGGTGGAGCAGTGGTTAAGAATCCGCCTGCCAGTGCAGGGAACACAGGTTCGAGCCCTGGTCCGGGAAGATCCCACATGCCACGGAGCAACTAAGCCCATGCGCCACAACTACTGAGCCTGTGCTCTAGAGCCCACGAGCCACAACTACTGAGCCCACTTGCCACAGCTACTGAAGCCCACACGCCTAGAGCCTGTGCTCCACAACAAGAGAAGCCACGGCAATGAGAAGCCTGAGTAGCCCCCGCTCGCCACAACTAGAGAAAGCCCGCAGGTAGCAACAAAGACCCAGTGCAGCCAAAAATAAATAAATTTTTTTAAAAAGATGAATAAAATGTTTAAGTCAAGATCCTTCCAAAGTGCTTATACTTTACTTGCTCCAAAATCACATTTCAACAGAGATTTAGTGCCTACTATATACCAGACACTGCTCAAGATGCTGGACTCAGAACAGTGAATAAGAGAGGTGGGGTCCCTGCTCTCAAGGTGTTTATACCCTAAAGGAGGAAGGTAAAATAAGAAAATAAATTAACAAAATGATCTCAGAGAGGGATGAGTGCAATGAAGGGTGACAGATAATAATGTGGTCTGGAAGGTGTTCTCTGAGGGGGGAACATCTGAGCCACAACTTAACCATGATGAGAAACAGCCAGCCCCACTGCAGCAAAATTCTTACCATGAAACTGAAGACACAATATACCCAACACAATTCACGTACACTGGGATAAACCTCCCTAGAGATGCTAAAATATGTTTCTTCCCTAAACGCTCCTCACCAAACTGGCTCCGAAAAAAATCATTGTGAGAACAAATAACTGTACCACAAAGTACAAAAGAGAATGAACCGCTAGATAATGAATCTAGAAGATTCAATCTGGTGCTATAAATTCATGTACCTGGATCCAGGAATCAAGAGCAAAGATAATCAACGATTGCCAAGTGGTAACCTGGAGGCTTCCCCTGACAAGACTACTAAACAGGTAACCAAGACTACTAAATAGGTAACCTCACTGAGTTGAGAGAAAGCAGCCCTCCACTGCTGCAGGGAACAGAATGTCTTCAGGAGGGTTGAACCAGGAAAACAGCCTGGGATACTGCCAAGCAGGTCCTTCCTTCCTGAGGGGATGCCAAGGCCTTTCCATGACGCAGCCTCCAGCCCCTCCTGCCTCCTGCCATGTCCCTATGCTCTGCACTAAGTATTAAGTGCTGGTCCCCATTTGGAAAGTCAGCGAATACAGAGCAAATCTGTGAAAGGAGAAGATAAGGTTTTAACTTAGACAAACTTTCGGGTTTTAGAAGTTCAAGAAATTATGCAAAACAAACCGGTTCTAGAAGAAACAGAAAAAAAGCTGACAGTGATAATTTAGAAAATGAGACTGTGTCCAAAAGTCAGAAACTGTATTTAATGAGTTTGGTGTTTTTTAATGCTCCTACTCTGATAATATTTTTTGCACTAAAGAGGCAACGTGGTTTTCAAGAGTCAGCCTTGGCTCAAATCTAATTCAGGCACTTATTTACCTAACATCTTCTTTGGTAAAATAAGGATTATAAATCCTCAACGTTTTTTCTCTACAGCTTTTTTTGAGTATAACTGTCACGCAACAACGTGCACACACTTAACAGTGAACTATCTGATGTGCTTAGACGTTAAGTATATAACTGTGAAACCATCAGCACAATCAAAATAATGAATATATTCATCTCGCTCAGAAGTTTCCTTGTGCCTCCTCTGTAATCCATCCCTCCATCACCTTCATTCTCCTGTTCCCAGGCAACCACTGATCTGCTTCCTGTCACTACAAACTAGTTTACATTTTCCATAATTTTGCATAAATGAAATCATATAGTATGTACTCTTTTGTGTCTGGCTTCTTTCAGTATGTAAATTACATATTTTAAGATTCATCCATACTGTTACGTGTACCAATAGTTCATCACTTTTTATTACTGGGTAGTATGCCATTGAATAGATACAGAATTTGTTTAAATATTCACCTGTTGGGGACTTCCCTGGTGGCGCAGCGGTTAAGAATCCGCCTGCCAGTGCAGGGAACACTGCACTCCTGCCAATGCAGGAGACACGGGTTCGACCCCTGGTCCGGGAAGATCCCACATGCCACGGAGCAACCAAGCCCGTGCGCCACAACTACTGAGTCTGCGCTCTAGAGTCCCTGAGCCACAACTACTGAAGCCCGCGTGCCTAGAGCCTGTGCCCCGCAACAAGAGAAGCTACCTCAATGAGAAGCAAGCACACCTCAACGAAGAGTAGCCCCTGCTCGCCGCAACTAGAGAAAGCCCGCACACAGCAACGAAGACCCAACGCAAGCAAAAATAAATAAATAAAATAAATAAATTTAAATATTCACCTGTTGACTGACATTTTCCAGTTTGGGGGCTATTACAAATAAAGCAGCTGTGAATGTTCATGTACAAGTCTCTGTAAAATGGTTTCATTTCTCTTGGTAAGTACTTAAGGGTAGCTAGGTCCCATGGTAAGTATATGTCTAACACTTTAAGAAACTGTTAAAGTGTTTTCTAACGTGACTATTATTTTATATACTGCACAGTAGTATATGAGAGTTCCAGTTGCTCCACTTCCTCACCAACTCTTGGTATGATCAGTCTCTTTAATTTTAGCCTTTCCCATGGGTTTTGGTTTTAATTTACATTTCCTTGACTAATCTATTAATGTGCTATTTTCCATGAAGGGTGCCTATTCAAATCTTTGTCCCATTTTTAAATTGAATATTTTTCTCATTGCATTTTAAGAGTTTTTAATATATTCCCGTTAAAAGTCTCTTGTCTGATTTACATGTTGCAAATAATTTCTCCCAGTCAGTGGCTTGTGTTTTTTTTTTCTTAAGTATCTTCTGAAAAGCAATAGTTAATTTTAATAGTCTGATTTGATTTTTTTTTATAGTACTTGCTTTTTTGTGTCCTGTCTAAAAAATGTTTGCTTAACCCAAGGGCACTAAGATCTTTCTTCTATGTTTTCTTATAAAAATTTTATAGCTAAAATCCTTTTTTTAGGTCCATGATCCATTTTAAGTTAATTTTTGTGTATGACATGAGGTAAAGGTCAACGCTCAAGTTTCTGCACATAACTATTCAATTGTTCACGCACCTCTTGTTGAAAGAAATTATCATTTCCCCATTGAATTGCCTTGACATCTTTGTCAAAAAAGAGAGTCAATTTATCATATATGTGTGAACCTATTTCTAGACTCTCTTCTACTCCGCTGATCTATATGACTCTCTTTACTCCAATACCACATTATCTTAATTATGGTAATGTTATAGTTATCTTGAAATCAGATAGTTTAGGTCCTCCAACTCATCCTTTTTCAAAATTATTCTTAGATGAGTCTGGGTCCTTCACATGTTCATATAAACTTTAGAATCAGTCTGTTAATTTCTACAACAAAGCTTGATGGTATTTTAACTAGGATTGCATTAAATCTATTGAACAAGTTGGGAAGAACTGTTAAGAATTGAGGTCTTAACAATATTGAATCTTCCCATTTATGAACACAGTATCTCTCTCCATTTATTTAGATCTTTAACTTATTTCAGTGATGGTTTGTCATTTTCAGTGAACAAGCCTTGCATGTTTTATCAGATTTATCCAATTTCATATTTTGATGCTCTTTTAAATGGTATTTTTCTATTTCAGTTTTCGATTGTCCACTGATAATATATAGAAACAACTGATTTTTGTAGATTGGTTTGGATCCTGCAACCTAGCTAAACCTAGCTTGTTGGTTCTAGAAGCCCTTTTGTAGGTATCTTAGAATTTTCTACAGTTTTACTTCTTCCTTTGCATGTACTTTATTTTTTTAATTGCCTATTGCACTGACTGGGACCTCCAATACACTGTTGAACAGAAGTGGTAAGAGTAGCTATCCTTGTCACTCCTGATCTTAGCAGAATATCATTCTGTTTTTCACCATTAACATGTTACCTGTAGGTTTTTCACAATTGTCCTTCACCACGTTGAAAAAGTTCTCTTCTATTACTAATTTGTTGAGAGTTTTTATCATGAATGCGTATTGAATTTTGTCAAATACTCTTTATCTATTGAGATGATCATATGAATCTCCTTTTTTATTCTGTTAATATGAAGAGTTGCACTGATTGACTATAAATGTTTAATCAACCTTGCAGTCCTGGTTATAACCCCATTTGATCATTTGCTATATTGCTGGGTTTGATTTGCTAAAATTTAAGAGTTTTTATATCTATATTCACGAGGGGCACTGGTCTGTAGTTTTATTTATTTGTAATATTTTCATCAAGTTTTGGTATAAAGGTAATGTTGGCCTCATGAAATGAGCCGGGATGTGTTTCCTTCTCTTCTGTTTTCTGAAATAGTTTGTGTAGTTGGCAATATTTCTTCCTTAAATGTATGATAGAACTCACCAGTAAAGCCTTCTGGGACCTTGAGTTTGCACTGTGGAAGGTTTTTAACTACAAACTCAATTGCCTTAATAGACATAATGCTATTCAAGTTATTTGAATGAGTTTGGGTCATTTGTATCTTTCAAAGAATTTGTTCATTTCATCTAATTGTGGAATTTCCTGGCATAAAGTTATTCATAATATATATTTTTAAATGTCCATAGGATCTATAGTGATGTTCTCTCATTCCTAACGTTGGTAATTTGTGTGTTTTTATTCTTGATCATTTGAGGTTTATCAATTTTATTATGTTCTTTTTTTCCCAAAGAACAGCTTTTTGTTTCATTGATTTTTCTCTGCTGTTTCCATTTTCTGCTTCAACTAACCTCTGCTATCTTTACATTTCCTTCTCTTTGCTTACTTAGGATTCAATTTGCTCTTCTTTTCTAGTTTCAGGTGGAAACTCAGGTCTTTGAGATCTTTTCTAATTTAAGTTTTTAATGCTGTGAATTTCCGTTTAAGAATTTCTTTAGTTGTTACATTATATCCCACTACCTCCTTGGATATAATGTAAATTAAATGAAATAGTATAGTTAGGAAAGAAACAGTTGATTGCCTAATCCATGGCAGGCACTGTGCTTGATACTAGGAATATACTGCACAGAAGAGATCTAACCCTTTCTCTCATCAAGCTTAGAAGGTAATACAGACGAAATTGGTTCAAAATCAACGCCAATGATTATCTTCTTAATACTCAGAAAGCATGTTAAGCAAAAAAGCATAACAACTTTGTTTTAGTCTAATAATAAAGGTGTCTTCTGTTTTTGTCTCTTCTCATGATCTAGCAAAAACTAAGCTTATAGTATTTTTTAGAGTTTAGCAATTTGTAATTTCAATTGCAACAAATAAATTTACTGTAGAGTAAATTACTCCATTTGTAACTTCCTGAATAAACTACACATTTCAATTTAATATGCTAAAGATAAATAAGTACTTCTGTCATTCTAAATTTCAAAACCACCTTTAGACCTATAAAGGATCATTTAGAAAACAAGCATTCCATATATTTCCAAATATTTTCTTAAAATTATTTTCTTAACAAAAAATTTTAAAAGAAAGGAAACACACTACCCATTCTACCCTATCATCACAGTTTCAAAATACCCAGAACTTTTAAAAACTGCCTCCTAATTGAATGAGTGTCTGACAAATCACCAGTTCCAAGGTCATTTAAAGGCTGATCTATCCTACCAAACACTCGTATTCTCCGGAACACCACATTAAACATCTAAATGTAATGAATTCAGACAATTATAGATATAGAAATTTAATTTACATTTAAATCTATTCAGCCAGTGGGACAATAGGCAGCTCTAAATACCCCCACCTTGTCAGGTAACCTGAATCTTTCTACACTTAAGCTTCTCCAGCCCTTATCTTGCGGTCTTCATTTAGGCTACAGGTTCTCAAACCTCACTGCACATTGCAATCACGTGGAGAGCTGAAAAGTACTGATGCTGGGGTCCACAGCCATAATAGATTCCTGTCTAGAGTCTTTAAAAGTGGGGATTTTGAAAAGCTCCCCAGGTGATTCAAATGTGCAGACTAGGGGTAAAATGAACCAGTCTAGGATCTTTTGGGGAAAACAGGCTTCTAATGGCCATTGGTCAGTCTGCACCACCATATTTCAGAACCTAGTTCTTTTAGAGCTTTGCCCAACCTAACTCCTAATCAGACACTAATTTAATAATTCCATTCAGATTCCTAGACTCACCTCTATTTCCTGTCCAGAAAGTCACAGGATAAAAAGTCAATCTCTACTTTGGCCATTCCTCTCTAATCCACTTCTAAATTCCACCAAGTAAATTCAGCTGAAGGGAACGTAACTCAATATAATTTGATGATATGGTTAAACAGTCGTTATGGTTTTTTCTCCTATTTAAGAGACTACTCCACAAGCTGCTGTAAGTTTACAAAGTATATGATAAAATAATCAATTCCTCAAAGTGTAAAATAAATATCTAAATGAATCTTATTATCCATCTGATTCCCTCACTTGTTAATTTCAAACAGGTTTTCAATACTGAGTCACCATTCTGGGCTCAAAACTGACATTCTCCAGAATTTAAATCATTAAACTCCCGAGACTCTTCAAAGGGCTTACTCCATTTTGCCAGGCCAGACCACTTCATTATAATTATCATTTCATCACATAAGAGTGGGAAGGATAACACCTGCATCACAAAAACAGTATGAAGATTAAGAAGCATTTTAGCACTGTGTAGAGTGCTCTAGACATTTTAATTTATTTGCAGAACTATGTGAAAAAGCACAGGCAAGTAGGAAGTTGCGGGTTAACTACTTGTCAATATACAGAAGCACCAGCAGGTGAGGAGAGGGGAGGGGGGCGGTTCACAAACTGCTGAAGAGCCCTCTAAACTCTCAGTACCAATAACAACAAAAACACATACTGCAGGACTCACACCTCTCAGGCTGAAACTGAACTGAAGTTACAAACACACGTAAACCTCATCTCCTTAGAAAACTGCTAAACGAAACTTGGCCAACTGAAGACCCAGGCACTCCAATCCCTGCCAATGCAGGTTATGTACCTCTGGGATGTAATGGATGTGCATGCTGAAACACGTGTGCACATCTGAGCTGCTGAACCAACACGTATCCATAAACATTATGAATAATACCTGCGAGAATGTATCACCTTCTCCTAAAAACCGCTTAAAGAACTTGACCCAAATCAAGTCACTTTCCTATCTATCACAACTTCTTTGCCTTTCCTGCGTATTACCCTCAAGCTGAGAGTTGGGGCGCCTTACCCAAAGTGTGGGCGGAGGGGGGTGACCGCCCCTACCCCGACTTCCCGTTAGCCCAAGCTGCCATCCCGAAAGGGGACCGTGTCGAGGATAGCTTTCTAGAGACACACCTGTGCCCTAGCGCACCACCAGTGCCGTGGCCACCTGGGCGAGAACCAAAGCGAGGGCCGCAGTGGAGGGAATTCCCTGCGCTTGGGAAGATGGGAAAGCGCGCCCCGGGCAAGTTTTGTAAAATGAAGGGGGGAGAAGGTGCTGAGTGGACACAAAGGGGAGGGTTCAAGGTACTCACCCAGCCCTCAAAGGTGTCCGAGGCGCCGGCCGTGCGCAGCAGCTCCTGGAACTGCAGGGTGCAGTTGGCCACAAAGTGGTCGTAGCCCAGGGGCGTCTCGTGGAAGACAGCCAGCTCGAGGTGGCCACCGTCGGTGACGTTGGCGCAGAATTCCTCGTTGTACGTTGGTTTGTTGGTCTTCTGCTTGGTGCTCGTCTGGCCCACGCGTACCTGGTCCACGCTCACCGTCAGGTAGGGGTCCAGCAGCTGATAGCCCTTCTTGAAGAGCGAGTGGCGCAGGGACCAGCGGGTGGGCTGCAGCCCCACGGCCTCGCCAATGCGGACCCTCAAGTAGCCATTGAACTTCATGGTGCCGGACGACATGCCGGGGCCGCTGTCCCAATCCAGGGACCGCGCGGTCTCGCAGCGGGAGAGCGGGGAGACCTCGTTCAGGCCAGCCCTCGCGGCGGCCGCAGGAGTGGAGGCAGCTCCCGGGAAAAGCAAATCGCAAGCCCCCCTCGAACAGCCATTCTGCGTCCCCCGCCGGACCTTCCCTCCCCTCCTTCCCTCCCTCTCTCCCTCCCTCGCGAGGTGGAAAGGAGGGGAGCCGGGCGCCAAGCCCTCAGAGGGCCGGGGTCGCCCGACCGTCCCTCTCGAGCGCGCGGCGCCTCCCGGGGGCTCGCGCGGGACTCGCCCCTTCTCCAGGGCCGGGAAGCACCTCTCCCCGGAGAGCCGGAGCGACCCGTCCGGTTAGCTCGAGCCTCAAGCGTCTCTTGCCCCCGCCTCCTCCCGCTTCTGCTCCTGCCCCCGCCTCCGCGGGCTCACGCTCTCCCCCACTCGGTGAGCTTCAAACCAGGAAGCAGCTGCCGCCCCATCCCGGGCAGGAGCCTCGCGCCGCCGGGCTCCAAGTTCACGGCAACCCTGCGCGGGGCTGGCGCGCCCTCCGAAGCCCGGGGGCGCGGCGCGCGGCCGGCGCCCGACCCTGCGTTCGGTCAGTAGCGGGGCGCAAGCGGCCTGGGGAGCGCGGCGCAGGCCGGTTCGCACCGCTCTGCTCGCGCTCCCTGCAGCGGGGTCTGGCGGGGAGCTCTGGGCTGGAAGCTACCCCAGGTGCAGGCCAAAAAGGGAAGGGCTTGCGGCCCAGCCTGAGCGAACACCTGAGGCGTGGGAGACAGACCCGGGAAGCGCCGGAAGGCGGGAAAGAGGAGGAGCAGGGAACCCACGCGGCCGGGAGTCGCCCGCGACCCCCAGTCCCCCCTAGGAGGTGGGATGGCGACCCAACGTGGCCATCTGGGAGAGGCCCTGGCCGGAGGCGGGTGCGTGACGGGAGATTCCTTTACCTAATCTTTACAGGGATGGCTCATCCCGAGTTCAGCTTAGGCCCATCCTGTTTGTGTACCTTTCCTGCGGAGAGTAATTACACGGTTGTTGTGTGTGTGCGTGTGTGTGTGTGTTTTTAATAGAGCAGTAGTGATGATGGAAATCCTGTCCGCCTCCTTCCTCGGAGAGGTGTGTCTTGTTGCACAAAGAGCAGGAAAGTTCAGTTCTGAAGACAGACATGGCCGGGACGTACGTAATACATCTCTTCCTCTGCGGGGTGATTCCCGGTCCACCCGGCCCCGCATGACAAGAACAGTAGATGTTCACACACACAGTCCCTGGCACATGTGCTCGATCGCCTCTTCTAGGAACACTCGGGGCTGTTGCTCTCTTTATGAGTCAGAGGGGGCAGCCTTCAGTTTTTTCTCCACTCGGGGCTCCTGCAGTTTTTGTCCCCTGGGAGCTCCTTACTCCCTGAGGGCCAGGTCAACCAATTTGTCTCCCATAAAGCCTAGGCCATTCTTAAGATACTTCATTACATTCTCTCTGGCGACTCAGCCTCCTGCTAGCGGGTCAGTCTTTCTAGCCCCCCTACCCACAGTGCCCTATTGGGGGCTTTCTAACCTAGGTTCTCAACATTTCACTGAGGCACACTATGGAATGAAAACAAATAAGAACAATGGGTCGGTGGGGGAGGGCCTGTCTTAGAAAACAGCAAAATGTCCTTAGAAGAACGGCAAGGATGCAGCACATCGTCCTAATGACACCTTAGCTTTAGATGGGACTTGTAAAGCAAGCTCTCAAACATCCAAGGAGTTCCTGCGTGGCCCTGGTGCTCCAGGAGAAAAGGTCAAGGGGACCATTTTTGTCAACTTGGTCATCCTCTCCTCCAAAGAGTGGGACTCTAGCTTTAAGAACCACTAAAGGATTTGCTGCTGTTGGGCTATGATACTAAAAGAAGACTGTCCCAGATCGTGGCCAGCTATACAGCTGCCCTACGGTTGTGCGATGAGAGACACAAGAGACTCCATTTTTGCCCTATCAGTCAGTGCCAGGCATAGGTGAGCAGTGGTGACAGAGCAGTGAGCAGGATAGCCATGGTGCCTGCTCTCCTGGGGCTCACAGTCCCACAAGGGAGGAAAAACAACGAAGGGAGGGTGCAGTGGAGGAACAGGCCAAGGTGCCATGGGATAATGTAACCTGCGGGTCAGGGGTAGTCAGAGAAGGGTCACCTAAAAACATTGACAGCAGAAGGATCTGTTTATTCAGGGTTCCTGAGAAAAGGGACAGTTTGACCTGTTTGGGGAACAGGGAGGATTCCATGTGGCTGGAGGGGCAAGTGACTGAAATGAGCCTGAAAAGGTGGGTCAGGGTCCGAGACTGACCAGAAGTGGTAGGTTTTTGGACATTAGCTGTGAACAGCTGGAAACCTCTTGAAGGCTGTTCAGCAGGGCCAGGACAGGATGAGATTGGGGTTTGAAAATCCTCTCTGGGGCTGTGTGAAGAATGGACTGGAAGGGGCAAGCACAGGTGTGGGGAGACCAGAGAGGAGGCTGCTGCTGAACTCCAGACGGGAGAAGACGGTGACCGGGACTCAGGTGGTGTGACGGCGATGAGGATAAGGAGGTGGGATTGACAGGTCTCGGGGATGGATGGAACGGAGGGAATGAGGAAGAGGAAAGTATCAAGGGGGAACTTGCAGGAAATCAGCCTGAGCAACTGCGTGGATTACAGAGCCATTAGTAATTAGGAAACACTAGGAGAGGAGCCACAGGTTTGTGGGAGGGTTCGGAGGGGGTGGAGTTCAATTCAAAACATGTCAGGTTTGATACACCTTGGATACGTTTAGGTGTAAATCCAAAGTGGGCAATCGGGGCTATGTGGTTGCGAAGGTCAGAGGTGGAGTCTGAAGTAAAGGCATAAATGTAGGCGCCGTTAGTATAGAGATCGCAATCAAAGCTGGAATAGTGGATGAGATCTCTGTTCCAGGAAAAGATAGGAAGAGAACATAGCTTGAGAAAAGAAGGGGCTTATGATGCGGCCTTCCAGAAACCCCAACATCTATAGGTGGAGGGGCAGGCAAGGGAGTTGAGAAGTGGCAGGCGGGAGTGAGAGAAAACGCAGGAGGATGTGGTGTTAAGTTATTGTGGAAACTAACCCCAAAGTTCTCCAGCAGGAAGGAAAGGTCAGCTAGGTCAGAGGATGCTAAGGGATTAAATAAACAAGACTGAAGAAGCCCTGTGGAGTTGGCAATGGACAGGTCCTGAGTAATCTTTGAGCTGATTCAATAGAAGGGTAGACATGAAAGCCTATTTGGAGTAGGTTGAGGTGAAAAATAAGAAGTGGAGAGAGTGAGCTTAGACACTCTTTCAAGACGTTTGGCTGGAGTGAGGAGGAGAGAGAGAGCTGAAGATCAGGACGCAATCACCAGACGGAGGGCTTTTTAGTAAGGGGAACAATGCAGGAAAGGAGAGAGTTCGTACCGTTCTGAGACTGCAGGAGGGAATGCCATCTGAGGCACATGTGAAAAAATGGGCCTTAGTTTAAGAAACATCTATGCCTGTGGCTCTTAGCCTGCTGTCTAAAATTGTCTGCCTATAGCCAGGGAAGACAGTCTACAGCAGCCCCAGCTTCCTGGATTTCTAGTTTAACAGCCCCAGCAGAACGAGGATTTCCTCTACTAGTATCCTTAAATCAATCTTGAGGAAGACTCTGTCTCCAGCCTATGTCATGCGTCATTAGGTGGCTCCTGGGGTACCCTAGACAGGTAGAAGACAGCACATAGCACGAAGTCCCTGTAGGGGAGGACTAGCTGCCCATACAGACCTCGCCTACATGACAGCTGTTATCCAGAGCTGGTCATGACGTTTAAGGAAGGCAGGGGAGCAAGAAGTTCCCTCTCTCTACACATCCCACCCTGCTTACTAGTGGCTTGTACATAATACAGTGTAGCAACTTGCATATCTGTATTGACTACTTTGAAATATGTATTACAGGTTCTTTTATAGACTAGAGGTTTGTTTCTTTTTTTCTTCCCTTATCACTATTACTTGTTTCTTGTCTTAGTCACATTATAACTTTGGACTTCTCTATATACAATTCCTAGTACATTGTCTAAATGCTTTTTGATTGATTGCTTGATTGACTAAATCACTGCCACTTTTCTAATTTCTTAAGGAACATTTCACACAACCCCCATTCCACTTTAAAATAGAATTAGAGAATTTAGAGAATAATGCAGCCAGGTCAAAAACTACCCCATGTTACGATAATATGACACAGCCTTTGGAGGGCAGTTTGATACCATACATCAAAATCTTCAAAGTAAGGAGTCACTTATTTGCCTGAAGAGGTCCAGTAATAGTGAAATGGCTGAGTGAATTATAAAATAACAACTCAATGGAATATCACATCGTTATTAGAATGACATATGATAACATAGAAAAAAGATAGTAAATAGCATTTTAAAAATCTAACATAAGAAATATAAATATGCTATGAAGTACATAAAATATGCATACCAAAGGATTAAGATTGGAGTTTAACACAGATAAACGAACACAGTTCTTAGAATGCCGGACTTACAAATGAATACTAAATGTACTTATCTACAAGGGCTCTGAAGATTACATAATTCAATATAAAATATGTGATACATGGGCAATCACAAGGTACATTTCAGCTGTTACCTCAGCTGCCACATTGCCATTGATTAAGTATCCACCAGCATTGTAACAAGGCACTTGACAAACATTTCATTTGAGTCTCATGACAACCGTAGAAGTAAGTGTTATTATCTCTATTTTACACATAGGAAAAGTGAGGGCCAGAATGGTTAAGTGAATTGGGTCACATAGTTAATACATGAAAGAGCTAAGATTTGGTCCATTTTTCAAAACATGCACACCTAACCCCCATCCCAGGTGGTTTTAATGCATAGTAGGAATGAAAACTATTATACACACTGAGTACAAAGAGGAAGAAGATGGAGATTCTCAGCAGTCAGGAGAGAGTGCCACACAGAACAGGGGTTATAGCAGTGCCGTCCCTTATGCGTTTCTGAATATGCAAAGGCACGTATGTATAATGGTATATGTATAAAGGTACATAGAAAGTGGCAAAGGTGGGCCTCAATGTCCTTATACATGTTCCAGAAAGAACAGAGAAAGGTAAGCTATTTCACAGATGTTGTACCGTTTCTCAGAATGCAAGGAAGACACGAGTGTCACATTGAAAAGGACACGTTGTATTAGGCAGAATGAATGAAAGAAGACCCAAACCTAGACACATCACTGTGAGGCTTCTGAAACCAGATAAAAGGAGAATCTTCAATGACTTGGAGGAAGAAACAGAGGCAAAGTCGGGAGGTAGGGTGGGGTGGGAGGAGTCTGGGATGAGATCAGAGTAACAGGTCTTCAGAGAGCCAAAGGGTCCTGACACAACAGTCTGTGAGTCAGTGGATGAACAGCTCATAATGAGAGAGGGAACGAGGGAAAAGAAGGCAGAGGTGCAAAGTCCTAGAGAGCCGATGGGGTAGACCGGCTGAGCTCCCCACCCGTCCTCAAAAGAAGGGCCTTCCAGGGACTGAGATCAGAACAGAGGAGCAAACATAAAAGTAATACCCTCATAAAAAGCAGTCAAGTTGCCTAGACATAGCCTGGTGATCAGGAGCAATGACTCCATAAGTCATTTCTGCCATTGTTTTCTAACAGGAAACTCCAGTGAAGTTAAATATTTTCTGAGTATGAACAGAACAAACACAAATCTCTCCCATGGCTGATTTACTTTTTTACATAACTCACCTACTTGAACCTACCCATGTTAGAAGATTTTCATTTTAAAGCCCTTGCATCACCTAAGTGCCTTTCTTATTAGTACTATGGAATCCTGGAAAACGTTACAAACATTCTGTTAAGAGACAGTCCTCAGTCTGGGGCTTCTCTGGTGGCACAGTGGTTGAGAGTCTGCCTGCCGATGCAGGGGACACGGGTTTGTGCCCCGGTCCGGGAAGATCCCACATGCCGCGGAGCGGCTGGGCCCGTGAGCCATGGCCGCTGAGCCTGCGCGTCCGGAGCCTGTGCTCCGCAACGGGAGAGGCCACAACAGTGAGAGGCCCGCGTACCGCAAAAAAAAAAAAAAAGTCCTCGGTCTGAATTAAAGTTTGGTAGATTTTTTAAAAAGACATACCTCATATACCATAAGAGATAAATAGTTTAGGGGAGCCAAGACGAATCTGCATTTAGTGACCTCCAACATTTCTTCGTCTCCACTTCTATAATCACAACTTACGGAAGCATGTCACCAAATGAGGCAAAAATATCTTTTGAAACTAAAATAATTCAAAATTCCTTAATTCTGAATGCAGAACTTACTGTAACTCTTCATTTTAGTATGTTTCGAAATATCTTAATATTTCTAAAAAACACTAGTGATAGAAGCAAGCAACTATGGTTTAAAATAATAATAATTTTCTCTAATCCTATTATTAATGTAGTTAATGGTCCAGTTGTTCCGTTAACTTTTATCATTTGGCTCTAGTCCATTAACAAGCTAAGTGGTTATGAAGTAGCAACCAAGTTATTAGATTTTAAGGGTTGTGTAAGAAACCTGTGAGAGGAAAATGATTATTTTGTCCTAATGGCATCTTTCTTTCGCCCTTTGCTGGATTTTCTCTATGTCTCATTGATGGCATTCTTGGGTTTACTCAGTGGCCATCTAATCCGTAATTCCATTCTGGTCGTTGGGCATCAAACTCAGACTTTTCAAAGTCCTCTGGAATTGCCTTTAGGTCATTTGTAACACCCTCCACGTGTTCTTTCAGCCTTGGAATTGAATAGTAGATAGTGATAAATTTAGTACATAAAATGGCTTTTGTCAATTCAAGTAATCTTAATAGGAAGATCACCTGGGCCTTCCTGCCTATGCTTTTTCTTAGTTGTACAAAGGGAGAGGGGAGGAGCTTCACTTTAAATAGAATATTTAGCCAGAATGTGGCAGTTACTATTTACTATAGTAACCATTACAGATGTTCACAATATACTGTCAGTGAAAAAAGCAGGCTATCAAACTGTAATTCAGCAGGATCCTGTTTGGTGTAAAGTGTGCATGTGTATGTTGCGTGTGTGTGTGTATGTGTAAATTTGGAAGGGTAGACCCCTAAGTGTGAACAATGGCTATCACAGGTCATAGATTACAGAGCAGAGTCTGGCTAGCGTAGAGGTTGAAAACAGGGACTCTGGAGCCAGATTGTCTCCACCCAAATCCTATCCCCTATAGCTGTGTGATGTGTGACTTTAGGCTCTACCTCTCCTTACTATGCCTTAGTTTTTCATCCATAAAGTGGGTTGATGTGTGTTCTATAGAGCTTTTTGTAAAGCCCTTGAAACAGTGCCAGGCACATAGTAAGCAACTTTATAAATGTTTATTATTGTGGGTGGCTTTTTCTTCTTTTCATTTGTCTGTATTTTGTGATTTTTCTATTTTTTTCTGGAATGAAGATTTCAGCAATTTAAGTTTATTTAGCTAATATTAAAAAACTGCACACCAAATCACAGATAGGTGGACTTTAACCCTTTCAAATTGTAATCATTTCCTGTCATCTTTCTGGTGAAACTTGAACGTCTTCTCGTTCTTGGAAATGGAAAAAGCAGTTTGTCCCCTCTTCCCAAGAGCTTATAGTTAGTTCATAATAAGGAGGTATAAAAAAAGCTTTTCCGTCCTTGAAATCTTGGTAATGAAGTATGAAATTTTCACGTCAACCCCAATCATCTTTCTCAGGCAAGGAGAAAAATTTAACTTTCTACAAAAACCAATACATATTTCCATATTAAAATCCCCCAAATCCCTTCCCGTCTTCCCTTCATAGAACTCTGACTCAAGGCATTTGTTTAGAATACAGAAAGTTAGCAATCGTAGATACTAGAAGAGCAAAGTAGGTATACTTTGTAGTAAAGCAATGTACTGTTTGTTTTCTAATAATTTAATGCAGTCCCACGATACAGGCAACATAATTTTAGCTCTAGAAGCCAACAAGTGACAGAAGGGCAATTCAGACTTTCTGGCCATGATTTTGGGGACGGAGTAGGGAGTTGGATGGCCAAGGAATTGGCATTTTTGACGAAGTTTGGCAGGCTTAGCTGATTCTTTTATACTTAATTTCAAGAAGCCCAGGCATGACAGACAATAGCATTCAAAGATTTAGGTTTGCATCCTCTAAAATCACTAGATGACCTTAAAGAAGTCACATGATTGCACAGAATTAAGTGAAAAACCAACTTTAATAAAACACGTGGCAAAGTCCTATAGTATTATTTAAATGTTATCAGTTCTTCCTCACCGTGCTCCTCACTTTCCCTTCCCCCACCTCATTCTTACTGCTTCACACTACGCCATGTGTTCCCCCCTCTCTGCTGAGGAATTTGTGCTCAAGACCAGGGGCTCAACTCCACCACCCTCAGAGACTCTTCAAATCAGAGGGAGAATTTTTGACACATTGTCTTAGTTCAAATATAGTCACTCATATTGAGATTCTAAATATGGAGGAAAACTTGAAAAAATAACACCAGTAACAAGACAAACAAATACGGAGAAAATAAGCTCATGGGCTAAATGGGCATGGAAACACAAAAACCACTTATAGTACTAAGATGAAACTTGGGCTCGATACAGGAGAAAGGAAACCAACAAAGGAATTTTACACATTTCCCTGACTTACTCATTTTTTTGAGAGTTTGAACAACTGAAATCAGGAAACACCTGTGCTTGTTAACATTAGTTAGGAAATGACTTTAAAAAACTTGGACTCAGCTTGAGATAACTGATGGCAGGCAGTGATATCATTCCAGAGTCTATATTTCCATGTAAATGCACAAGCTACTTCTGTTAGTTTGGGTCCATTTTTGTAATAGCAATGGAAGACTCAATGCATTACATTTATGGGGTAATTGTTTTCTTGTTTTAAAATTACCTGGCACTTTGCCACATGTTCGTTTTCTTTGTTCCCATTTATAAGTATTCGACGAATATGATAACCACCCAGAAATACAGCTGTCATTACTTTGAGTTGAAAATAAACGTATGGAAAGAACGTTTTAAGATGAAAGACTGAAAGACAAAAATATAGCGTTGTAATAAGAAGATGGGTTGGAAAATAAAGATACAAACGCAAAAAGGATTTGGTCCTTTGATCTGGAAGGCATGCCTGAGAACTCTAGACCAAAACTATTTTTTTTTTTTTTTTTTATGGTACGCGGGCCTCTCACTGTTGTGGCCTCTCCCATCGCGGAGCACGGGCTCCGGATGCATGTGGGATCTTCCTGGACCAGGGCATGAACCCGTGTCCCCTGCATCGGCAGGCAGACTCTCAACCACTGTGCCACCAGGGAAGCCCTAGACCAAAACTATTTTACAGATGAGGAGCCAGAACCAGAAGTTGGCCATTTCTCATGTTGTTTATTACACATTCCCCGGGTCTTCAGAAAGTGAGGCCAGAGCTCCCCAGAGCCGGTTCTAGTCTCAAGTAAACTACTGACTCAGTATGCCTTATCTCTAATCGATTTATACAAACAGCAGTATCATTTATATTGCTTGGATATGTTTTGTTAAACAATAAAGTAAAACACATAAATTGTGGTACAGTCGATGATTTATTTCAGTTTCTTAGAAATTCAGGGTCAGGAAAATTTGTTTCTAGCATTTTCCTTTGACATGCCAGTTAAATTATAACCAGTGAGAAATGTTATTTTTGTTGTTTTTAAGAAAACTACAAATAGAATTTTTTGCCAGTGAACAAGGTTTGCGTAGATCATTTTATTATCTCATAATTTTATCACACTTTTTAAAATAGAAGGATATTAGAATACACTTAGTTCTACCCACATTTTGTTTTAAAGTCTTGAAAAATGTCTTTTCAATGTTTGATAAACACTGTAATGAGTCTCACAGATATTAATGTTAATTATTGATCATTGTCATTTAGAAATATTAATTATAATAATTTAAATGAACTTCAACAAACTAACAATTATTGAGGTAAGATTAAGAATACATAATAATCATCAGGAACAGTGCCCTGACACAGAAATGAAACAAAGATTTTTAAATGAAAAAAAGAAAAGTGATGTTTTGTTTTAGTACTTTATTGAGGTGTATCAGGTTGGTCAAAAAGGGCCTTCGGTTTTTAAGTAAAAATAAAAGACACATTTTTCATTTTCACCAAGAACTTTATTGAACAACATATTCACCCTTTTGTTCCACTACCTTCTACCATTTTCCAGGCAACTTCACATTTCCATCTTCCCAAATCTTTTTATTTTTTTGAGCAAAAAACTGTTCCAGGTGCCCTTTACAGTCTTCCAGGGAATTGAAATTTTTTCCATTAAGAGAATTTTGTAAAGACCTAAACAAATGGAAATCCAAAGGTGCAATGTCTGGTGAATATGGTGGATAAATCAGAACTTCCCAGCCAAGCTGTAACAGCTTTTGCCTGGTCATCAAAGAATCATGTGGTCTTGCGTTATCCTGATGGAAGATGATGGATAATCTTCCATTGACTAATTCTGGACACTTTTCATCAAGGGCTGCTTTCAGTTGGTCTAATTGGGAGCAGTACTTGTTGGAATTAATCATTTGGTTTTCCGGAAGGAGCTCATAATAGCGGACTCCCTTCCAATCCCACCATACACACGACATCACTTCTTTGGATGAAGACCGGCCTTTGGTGTGGTTGGTGGTGTTTCATTTCATTTGCCCCACGATCTCTTCCGTTCCGCATTATTTTACAGTATCCACTTTTCATCGCCCGTCACAATTTGTTTTAAAAACAGAACACTTGGGCTTCCCTGGTGGTGCAGTGGTTGAGGATCCGCCTGCCAATGCAGGGGACACGGGTTCGAGCCCTGGTCCGGGAGGATCCCACATGCCACGGAGCAACTGGGCCCATGCGCCACAACTACTGAGCCTGCACTCTGGAGCCTGCGAGCCACAACTACTGAAGCGCACATGCCTAGAGCCCGAGCTCCGCAACAAGAGAAGCCACTGCAATGAGGGGCCTGCGCACCACAATGAAGAGCGGCCCCCGCTCACGCAACTAGACAAAGCCACACGCAGCAACGAAGACCCAACGCAGCCAAAAATAAATAATAAATAAATTAATTTATTTTAAAAAAAAAAAGCAGAACACTTTCATTACCTTTAAGTAGAGAACTGCATGCGGAAATATGGTCAAGAAATTTTTTTTCACTTAACTTATGTGGAACCCAAACATCAAAGCAATTGACATAACCAAGGTGGTGCAGATGGTTTTCAGCACTTGATTTGGGTATTTTGAGTACGTTGGCTATCTCCCACGTAGTATAATGTTGACTGTTCTCAATCAATTAATGTCTCAATTTGATCACTATCAACTTCAACTGGTCTACCCGACCATGGAGCATCGTCCAGCGAGAAATCTCCAGCATGAAATTTCGCAAACTTTTGACACATTTGATCAGTCACAGCGCCTTCTCCATACACTGCACAAATCTTTTTTTTGCATTTCAGTTGTGTTTTCACCTTTCTTGAAATAATAAAGCATAATATGCTGAAAATGTTGCTTTTTTTCTTCCATCTTCAATATTAAAATGGCTACACAAAAATTCACCAATTTTGATAAGCCTTTTTTTTAAATGCACACTGGTATGACAGCTGTCACCTACAGTCTAACAAAATTGTTTTGAATGAAGTTAAAGACAACTAAGTGCTACTAGAGACATCTTATGGAAAAAACTGAATGAACCTTTTGACCAACCCAATACATATCATACCAAATCATACAGAAGAGGACATCCACTTCTGGCTGTACAGAGTGACTGGTACTGGACTGGCCCTCCACTGAAACCAATTATAAATATCTGAGGTAACTGATTTCAGGCACTTGGCAATAAACACTGTAGGACTGTGATACTCGGGAGAAGGGAAACACACAGAGAGCCCCACATCTTCTTCAGCTCTCTGCCTGGGGTCACCAACTGGACCATAAGGAAGTGGAATCCAAGGGGATATGGATGTCCTGCTGAGCTGAAGAGGTGCAGATAGAGTTGAGGATATCCGTGGTCTCTGGAATTTGTAAGGCAGGATATCATAAAGGAAGAAGCTGTGCAGAGGAGGGTGACAAAGAAGACTTCATGAGTGTTCCCTGACAGCCTGTGTGCAGGACGAGATTTCATGAGGCCTAAGACAGAATGGCTCCACAAGTAAGAGAGCTGGGCCAAGATATCACAGGCTGTGCAGTGCTGGAAACATGAGAATTTTGGCCCAGACACAGTGGAGAGGCCTTATTAAGCACCTGATGCATTCAACTGAAACCCCAAAGAGGCCATACCTTAGGAGTAAGTACCATGACCCAGAGAAAGGACCATGCCCCAGGACTAAGGATCAATCTGAAATAGAACTGTCCTAACAAATAATAAAACAAAGCCTAACAAGATCAAAAAGATTTGCCAGTAATTTAACAGCCTGATAGAAGAAACGTCAACACCCTTCAAAGGAAGGTAAAATAATCCAGACTCTCTATAACTCCCTTATAACAGTATTCAAGAATAATATTTAAAATATTAGACATGTGAAGAAGCAGGAAAATGTGACTGATAATCAAGAAAAGGAACAGTCAATAGAAGCAGAATCCAAGAGAACACAAATATTGGAATTAGCAGATGAGTTCTTTAAAACAGCTATAAATATATTTATGGGTGAACAGGAAAAGATGAATATATTGAGTAAACAGATGGGGAGTATCAGCAAAGAAATAAAACATATGGATATATTAGAAATAAAAAGAACATATCTGAAATTACATATATATATATATATATATATATATATATATATGTAATTTGAGTCCTAGTAGAAGAGAAGAAAGAGAATGGAGTAGAATAAAATTTGAAGAAACAGTGGTTGAGGACTCTTCTAATTGGGTGGAAAACATCAGCCTACAAATTGTGTAATCAACAAAATCCAACCACAATACATCCAAAAAACCACGCCTAGGTATGTCATAGTCAAAAGGCTGAAAACCAAAGATAGAGTAGAGAAAAGTCAGTTACATACAGGGAAGCAATGCTGTGAGTGAGAGTTGACTTCTCACTAGAAACAATGGAGGCCAGAAGAAGCAGAATGTCATCATTAAAATGCTAAAAGAAGTGGCCAACCCAGAATTATATGTGCAGTAATAATATCTTTGAAAAATGAAAACAGAAAAAACATTTTAAGATAAATGCATGCTGGGAGAATTCATTGTGAACTATAAGAAATAGTCATAGAAAAGTTTTTGAGGATGACGGGAAATGATAGCAAGGGGGAAACCTGCAGTAGAGGAAGGAAGCACCAGAATACAGGAACTCTGCAGGAAGAAGAGCAGAGGAAATGGCAAATAGGCATGTAAATATGAAGGACTGTCTTTTTTTCTCCTTCTCATAATTTATTTAAATGACAGTTAAAAGACAAATATATTGTAGGGGTTTTAACTCATGTAGTAGTAAATATATATAACAACAATAACAAAAAGGATAGAGTTGATATTATATTATTGTGAAGTTCTTATATTTTACGTGAGGTGGTACAATATTAACTCCAAGTAGAATGATGAAGATGTGTTATCCAACAGAGTAATCACTAACCACAAGTGACTAAATTTAAACTTGAATTAATTAAAATGAAATATAGTTTAAAATTCAGTTTCTCAGTTCTATTAGCCACATTTCAAGGTCTTAATAGCCACATATTAAGCTCTTATATTGGAAAAGCACATGGAATATTTGTATCACTGAAGGGAGTTTAGTTGGAGAATGTGAGAAACCACTGGGGAAAAAAAATACAGATGTATAACTTAAAACCAATAGAGAAATTGAATTAAAATAGAGTACTAATCATCTTAGATCTGCTGTCATGCAAACTCAGTAGATGCGGAAATGTTCATTATCTTCACTATTGTATGCAACACCAGGCTCAGCGCCAGGCATACAGAAGAAGTTTTACAATTATTTGTTAAATAAATAAGGTCTTCCAACTCTTAAAGATTAAATAAAATAGAGGACTAAAAATGTTTTATTAACCAAAACAAAGACATAAAAGGAGAAAATGAGGGGGAAATAAATGGGACTATAGAAAACAACTAGCAAGATAAAAGACTTAAATCCAACCATATCAATAACTACATTAAGTGTAAATGAACTGAACAATCCAATGAAAAGAAAGAGATTACAAGGATGAATAAAGAGCAAGATTCAACTACATGCAGTTTACACAAGATGCATTTTAAAGACCCAGCGAAGTTGAAAGTAAAAAGAGGTGAAAAGACAGGCCAAACAAATCTAAGAAAGCTGGTGTTGATATCATCATACAAGATAAACTTCAAGTCAAGGAAAATGATCAGAGTTGAAGTAATATTTCTTAATGATAAATGATCATTTCATCATGAAGACGTAAAAATTCTAAATAGCTATGGGACTAAAAATAGGTTTAAGTAGGGCTTCCCTGGTGGCGCAGTGGTTGAGAGTCCGCCTGCCGATGCAGGGGACATGGGTTCGTGCCCCGGTCCGGGAGGATCCCACATGCCGCGGAGCGGCTGGGCCCGTGAGCCATGGCCGCTGAGCCTGCGCGTCCGGAGCCTGTGCCCCGCAACGGGAGAGGCCACAACAGTGAGAGGCCCACGTACCGCAAAAAAAAAAAAAAAAAAAAAAAAGATTTAAGTACAAGAAGTAAAAATGAGAATTTAAAGGACAAATATACAAATCCATAATCATAGTTGAAGATTTTAACACCCTTCTCTGTAACTGATACAAGAACTAAACAAACAAACAAAAAAGAATAAGGATTAAATGATTTGAGCAATATTATCAGCCAACTTGATTTAACTGACATTTATCAGATATCTCACTTAGTATCTACAGAATACACATTGTTTTCAAATGCATATTAGTATCTGCAGAATACACATTATTTTCAAATGCATATGGAATAGTCACTTTATTAGTCAAAGTTCTTCAGAGAAACAGAACCAATAGGATAGACAGGTAGGTAGATAAATGATAGATAGATGATAGATAGATAGATAGGTAGATAGATGATAGATACATGTAGATAGATAGATAGATAGATAGACGATAGATAGGAATTTAGTATAAGGTATTGGTTCATGCGATTATGGAGGCTGGGAAGTCCTATGATCTGCTGTCTGTGAGCTGGTGACCCAGGGAAACCAGTGGTGTCCTTCAATGACCTGAGAGCCAGAGACCAGTGGTATAGGTTCCCGTCCAAGTCTGAATGCCTGAGAACCAGGAGCACCAAGGGCAGGAGAAGATCAATGTCCCAGCTCAAGTGATCAGGCAGACAGGGAATTCAACTTTCCTTTTTGTTCTATTCAGGCCTTCAACGGACTGGCTGAGGTCCACCCACACTGGGGAGGGCCATCTGCTTTATTCAGTTCATCAATGCAAATGATAATCTCTCCCAGAAACACCCTCACAGACACACCCACACAACATAATTCTAGATAACTTATAAGTCAAAAAAGAAATCACAGGGAATTTAGAAAATACTTTCACCTGACTTATAATAAAAACAAAAAATGTCAAAATTTGTGGGATACAGCTAAAGCAATGCTTAGAGGGTAATTTAAACATTTATATTTTCATAGGAGAAAATAAGGTTTTAAAAGCTGGGGGGAGGGGGCGGGGGGAAGAGCCAATTAAACCCAAAATGAGTAGCAGAAAGGAAATACTTGAGAGCAGAAATGAATAAAATAGAAAACAGAGAAAATGAGCAAAGTCAAAATTTGGTTCTTTGAAAGATTAATAACATTTTTAATCCCCTAGCAATACTTATCAAGGAAAAAAAATACCCCACACAAATTACCAATATAAGGAATGAAAAGGGGACCTCACCACAGAACATATAGATATTAATAGAATAATAGGGAATATTATGCTTAACATTGTGCCAATAAATTCAACAACGTAAATGAATTGGAAAAATTTCTTGAAACAACACACCACATAAAAACTGACACAAGAAGAAACTGACACAAGAGAAAAGCAGAATAGCCCTATATCTGTTAAAGAAATAAAACAGGCAAAACTCTGGTAATAGAAACCAGATCAGTGGTTGCCTTTGGAGAATGGTGCCTGTTAGAGGTCTTGAGAGAACTCTCTGGAATGATGGAAAAGTTCTATACGGCAAATTTTTGTGCTTATTACAAGGATCATTGACACACTTATAATTGTAATATGGTAATTGTATTCTTGAGTACATTTCACTGTATGTACATTTCACCTCAAAAATAAACAGATTGCATCCCCCAGACTACAACATAAACATACAAAACTTGAAACATTCTGAAATTTTAAACATAAATTTTTTTAAATAATTGAAATTGAAAGTTCCATGAGATATGTTAGATAGTATAATGCCAAAATGATCCTATAGCCTTAGCCGAAAAATGTTGCTTTCTTTTCCTTCTGAATTAAACAGTATTTCTTTCTGCAATGAAAATAACAGGGCTAATTCTGACTTCCAGAGTCAGTTTGTGACCCTTTTTCAGGGTAATCTTTCTGGAACCACAAAGAGGGTATCAGCTCTAGTTCTGCTCCTTTGCCCTCCAGTATATACCTGCTTTACAGCACCTGTATACTGTATTCTGATTGTCTAAAAATAGTTATTCTCTCCTACCCTATACTATGAATTCTTTGAAGATAAGATTGTGCTTTTATCTCATTTCCCCAATGCCTGGCATGATTTCAGGCTTAGTAGGTACTCAATAAATACAATACAATACAATAAATACTGATTGAGCAAATAGTTTAATGATATTCATATGGAGGTTCTTTGAGCCAGAATACACCGTTGGTCTTGAAAAAAGTATTTAAACATTTTCCCTTTAAATAGGATTCCCTTCCTGTTACACGTTATCTAAGGAAACACATTCCATAAGAGTATTCCAGTACCCCGAGGAAAAATAAAACATCCAACGAAACAAAAATATTAGATAGGAGATATTGAATGAAATGCTCAAAAATGCTCCAGTTCAAGATTAAATGAAAAGATAAACTATGAGATAAAATGAAATGGGGAAATGAGGCCAGGGACCTATAGTACACAGTCTTCAGATTATAAAAGGAAGAAAAACTTACATATGGGAAGAAGATCTTTCTAAATCACTTTCTGAAAGGTCAGGTAGTATTTAAACTGTGTGAAAAAAAATGTTATTTATCCTTTGAAACACTTATTTTAAAATAACCTTTCTAATAATGGATAATACATATGCCTACATTGTGTTACACCAAATCACAATATAGTTTGTTAACTTCTGTAGCCATATTGTGGGCTGCAGTGCTCTAGTTTGATTTCAGGTTAAGTGGGGCATGCTCAAATATATATGAACTCTTAGGGGTAAGATGTGTGGTGTACTATTATACACAATGAATAATGTTTAGCAAGAGATCCTGTAAAACTTAAGAAGTCTCTAAATTAGGATCAGGAAGATGGAAGGAAAGTAACTTAGCAGTTAGAGATCTGTGATCGAAAGAAAGAAGGCTCTCCATTTATGGAGAACTGAGCAAGGCTTTGCTTGTCTCAAGAAAAGGTGTCACGGGAGATGAGCAATTAGGATTATACCTGAAAGGCAAAGGGTTACAGGCTTTCTGCAAAGTTTGGGGCTGGGAATGCTCTGGTCTGAGGCAGAGGAGATGGGAGGTTTGGGTAACAAACTGCCCTTTTACTCAGAGATATTTACATAGTGAAACAGGTCCACGTGACAATGTTTTACAGCTGTTAGTATCCTCAATTAAAATAATCAAAAATGTATTTCCTGTCAAGCTTTTTGTATAATATAGTATATAAGAGGTCATGAGCTAGAGGCAAACTGCCCGGCTCCTCTTCTCATCCCGGGTGGAATTACTAAACCTCTCAGTGCCTTAGTCTTCTCATCTCTAAAATGGGAATGCTAACACTCGATGGCACCTGTCTCAAAGGGTCTTTCAAGGATTAAGTGAGTTAATGCATGTAAAATGCTTACAACAGTGTCTGACACATAGTATGTGCTCAAGAAACATTACTATATTTTATTACTACGGAACGGATCATCAACTCCCTTCCTCTGAAGGAAGTGAGTACACAGAGTGGCTAGCAGAGGGAAACAGAAGTCGGAACACACGCACGTTCCTCACACGCACCGGAAACGCTAACAACAGCCTCACTCAAACGTTATGGGACCTAACACCCTTAAATGATCGCATGAGTAGTTTTCACAAGCAAAGGTTTGTAGCTCTAAACCTCAGACAGAGTTCTAAGTAAAATAAATTTTTAAAAACCTAAAATTGAAGGTAATAGCCATATAAACAAAACCAGGCCTAAACCCCCAAATCAGATGAAAACTTATTCTCTCTTCACCACCTTTTGCTGCATGATCTTTGGAAGCAGGAAAAATCTGTTCCTTCTCCACTCTCATGGAATACCTGAGGAGGACCTTGTCCTGCCCTGAAGAGTGCAGAGTCTAGTGGAGATGGTTCACACAATTTCCACACAACATATGTGCTCTGACTGAGGTTTGTGCCCAGTGCCGTGGTGGTCGATGGAAGGGACTCACTCCCGCTGGGGTGAGCTGGGAAGACAACTGACCTGGGTTATAAACAGTAAGCGAAAGTGAGCTACATAGACCAGGTCTTCATTCATTCGTTCAAAACATATTTACTGAGGACCTACTATGTGTTAAGAACTGTGTTGGATGGTGGAGATAGGACGGAGAGTAAGAGATGTGTTTATTACAGTCTGCAGGGTAGACTAACAGACAATTACCATATAGTGTGATAAGGGCCGTGGTAAGCAGGGGAGCTCATCCTATCGGGAGAAGCAGTGGGGAAGGTTCCCTTCCCAGAGGCGGTGACATCTAAGCTAGGAATTATGCAGGAGACAGACAGGGGTGGACAGAAAAGAATTGCAGAGGGGACAGTGTGTACAGAGGTGGGAGGCTGGAGAAAGTCCAGCAGATCTGATATGCTGACAGGTGTGTCTAAGGACAGAGTACAGGGTTTGAGACAGAGGAGACAGAGCCAGAGAGGTAGGAAGGGCCCAGGGCCTTATGTTCACATTAAGGAGTTTAGATCTGTCTTGAGAGAGATGAGAGGCTATCGAGGGTTTCCAGCAGGATCCAAACATGGTGGTAACCACATTATACAAGGATCAGTGGCTATAATGTGAAAAAAAAAAAAAAAAAAAAAGGGTTCAGAGGGACCAAGACTAGGAGAAGGTTAACAGCCATCATCTAGGGCTTCCCTGGTGGCGCAGTGGTTAAGAATCTGCCTGCCAATGCAGGGGACCCGGGTTCGAGCCCTGGCCCAGGAAGATCCCACATGCCGCGGAGCAGCTAAGCCCATGCACCACAACTACTAAGCCTGAGCTCTAGAGCCCGCAAGCCACAAGTACTGAGCCCACGTGCCACAACTACTGAAGCCACGATAATGAGAAGCCCGGGCACTGCAACGAAGAGTAGCCCCCGCCCACCACAACTAGAGAAAGCCCGCACACAGCAACGAAGACCCAACACAGCCATAAATAAATACATACATACAATCATCATCTAAATGAGAGATGATCCAACCCATGTCCATAGTAGTGGCAGAGTGAACGTTAAGGATGGGTGGATAAAAGCAAGGGAGGGTGGAGCCTGACTCTCAGATCTCTGCGTGGGCAACTGCACGGATGAAGGTGGCATTGCCCCACGGAGGGAATGCTGGTTTGGAATTGGGCAGGGTGAGTTCCATTTCAGATGAGTTAAGTATAACAGTGCCTGAAGACATCTAAATGGAAGAAGTGGATACATGGGCTGAAGATACAGACTAGGAAACATCAACACCAAAAGGTAACCAGAGTCCTGGGTGCAGGAGAGACTGCTCAGGGGGAGCTGTGGGAGGAGAGGACAAGGGGCCCCTGGCAGAGCTCTAGAGTGACTGGGTGCACAGTGGGAGGGAAGGCTGGAAATAGGGGAACAGGAGACTATTGGTGTAGCAGGAGCTATGGGATATTCTGTCTGGGGATTAAACTTGAGTAACATCTTCCATTAGTTGGTTAACAATGAGAGTCATGAAGCTAGATCCTGGGATTGATCCCTAAGAAAGCCATTTTTATTATTTTCTAGAGTTAAAGCTAGCATTTCAGATAACATGTAAATGAATTTGCATCCTATCTGTAAGTAAATGCTTCCAGTAATAAGGACCTCCAAATGAGAGAATATGGCTACACTAATACAAATTCATCAACACTGTTAGAAAATGAGGAGCACAGTGCTCCAAAGGGGAGGCGAAAGTTAAATTATCTCATTTGACTCAGGAGTCCCACACCCAAATCTCTAAGTCTAAGAGGCATTGCTTTTATGTCATACAGTAAGGAACATTTTCTTTCTGCAAGGAAAGTTTCAGATGGAACTGTGGGATTATGTTCTGGGTTGTTTAATAAATTATAATACTGGAAATTTTTATGTGAAAAATAAAATGTTTCTGCCCTCATTGAAACAAGAATGTGACAATTTTAACTAATGCATATCACTTTCTTCCGCGCAGCCTAGCATTGGAATTTCACGTGCTTTTCATATTTGAAATGCACAGCGCCACCTAATGGTCACAAACCATATCTGAAAGAGAGGAAGAAAAAAAGAACAGAACTAAAATAATAATAATGATAAAAGGAAACTCAAATAAATTTCAAGTTTCAAAGTTGTTTAGTCAACTGGCATTGCAAACAACAATTTTATCTTTTCCCTAATATTGTCATGTGAGTTACACATGATCATATTGCAGAGATAACTATAGATCACATTTTAAATGTAAATCACAAAAAACCTGAAACCATAAATTATACACATTTTTTAAAAATCACAAAATCACTAGAAACACCTTGGATGAAATAATATGTTCAACTATGATGATTCTTTTTTTCTTTTAAAGAGGTAAATTAGGGGTATCAGTAGAAGGACTTTATCTTGATTTCTACAAGGCTAATGTGGGACCAGTCTTCTGCATGGAAACTGATTATTCTAAGTACTCTCCTTGCAGCCCCTCAAGACTGGGGACATTTGGGGACTACTGAATGAATCTTGGACTCCAGGGAAAGAAAGTAAAGATCGCATCTATTGGTTCTGTCTTGGGAAGCTGTAGCATGTGGCACGACCCTTCTCCAGCCCAGCTCTGGAGTCAAAGGAATTTTCCATTGTTCATACATGCCATCCAGCTCTGGGGGCATAAACAGGAGAAGAGATGGGAGGAGCACGGCTGTGTACCATCTTAGTCAGGCTTGCTACTCAAAGAACAATGCCTCCCAGACTGAGACTTGGGTGTGGGGCTCCCGAGTCAAATGAGTCACCTTCCCTTCCAGCTTACTGGTCTCTTCAAGGCTACATCTCTTTGGTCTCAGCCTTTCTGAGGTGGTTTGAACCATATGCTATAGAAACTGATAATTTCCCATAAGATTTGTTTTAAAATATCCTGCTCTAATTGAGGAGGGATTTCAAAAATAAAGTATGCTGTTTCACTCTTCCCTCATCACATAGAATATTCAAAACGACAAAAATTCCACTAAAATGTTATGATGTGGAAAACTGATTTTTCCTGTGTAGTCTTTCCCACCTGCCTTTAAGTTCTTTGGGGAATGAAGATCACACATTGCTTTACATACAATTGCAAATGTTTCTTGAATTAACTTCCAGGCTTACCAGAATGCAAGGGGGATTTCGTAATGCAAAAGCCACAAAAAAGAAGCAAAGGATCTAAACAAAAAAGTTAAAACATAAGTTACATGTGGAAGGTTTGTTACTTTATATGGAGATCATTAGAAATGATGATTTTCACAAACTGGCATCAATACTAAGCAATCAGTTTCTTTGCTTGCTTCTTGGACTCAGATAAGATCCTAAAATGTGTTGGAAAGGGAGAAGAGGGAAGAGATGTGATAAGGAATGACCTGAGGATAAATTTTAAACTTGTGGGCTGGATGCCATGGAGACAGCATATCACTTACTAGGCTTTACCATGTGCCGGGCACTGGATTAGGCATCTTGTGTGCATTACTCCATATAAGCCTCACCACCATCCTTGAAGATAGATGTTAATATTCCATTTTGAACAGCAGGAAAAAAAAAAGGTTTTGAAGCTTAGGCTGGTTACCTGGGGTCCCACAGCCGGTAGAAGGCAGAGAATTTAGGTGTATTCATAGCTAAGTGGCTCTGTCCACTGGCTGGTCCAGGGACTGGCAACAGCAGTTTCATCTTGTGCTTCTCCCAAGGTAGATGTTTTTTAAAATCTCTTCCAATAATTCTGTTTAGCACAATGGTCTGAGAACCACTTTCCTGGACCTGGAGAAAGGTTTTTAGAGATATGCCGTAGGGATCTCTTTGATCTTTCTCCTTATTTCTTTTGAATTTTTAATTAATTAATTAATTTTGGGCTGTGTTGGATCTTCGCTGCTGCACGCGGGCTTTATCTAGTTATGGTGAGCAGGGGCTACTCTTCTTTGCGGTGCGCAGGCTTCTTATTGCAGTGGCTTCTCTTGCTGTGGAGCATGGGCTCTAGGTGCACGGGCTTCAGTAGTTGTAGCACGTGGGCTCAGTAGTTGTGGTGCATGGGCCTAGTTGCTCTGTGGCATGTGGAATCTTCCCAGACCAGGACTCGAACCTGTGTCCCCTGCATTGGCAGGCAGATTCTTAACCACTGTGCCACCAGGGAAGTCCTCTTTTGAATTTTTTAAACTATAAAATTCTTTTTTGTTTCCTCTGTTTATAAAAGCAAGCCATGCTCATTGAATAACTTTCCAGAAGATACATACAAGAATTAAAAAGAAAAGGAAAAGTTACTAGTAGCCTGACCACCCAGAGATAAACAGTGACTTTTCCGGGTGCATCTCTTTCCAGGCCCTTTTCCGAGTATGTATACACCCACACATATTTTAACAGCACTAGCATTAAAACGCGTAATATTCAATGATTGTTTTCAGTTTTCAGTATACTGTGGACACTGTTCCATGACAATAAACAGATCTGCAATAACACATTGAAACTCATGCTACAGTCCATCAAATAAATCTACCACCTAGTCAACAAGTCAACATTGAGTCAAATCCAGTCCGCATTTTTCTTAGTGACTTGGATGAAGGGGTATGTTGATCAAATATCTGGATGACACAAAGCTGGCAGAGATGGCTAATGCACTGGATTTACAGAATCAGAATGTAAATCATCTTCATTAATGGAAATTATGGCTCTAAATTGATATAAAACTTAATAACAAATGTAAAACTTCAAGTCTGTTTAGTAACTGTCTGACCAAACCCCCTATTTGGGGGAGTGGGGAGAATACTGACTCTAAGGAGGGGTGAAGATAGGGCCGGCAAATCGACCATTCACCTCAGTCAGGTATCAACAAACAAAGTGTACCAAGATTAGTGGTGCAACACGAGAGATGCGAGTTATATTCAATAAATGGCTACCCAGGAGCAGGTAAAAAGTAAATCTCAATACAAACATATCATTGCCTCAGAAGGGCTCAGTCACCCGCTCTGTGGATAGGCAGGTTCTGCGGTAGTTTCCCATGTTAGATTGTCCTGGGAGAAATCCCAATGTTCAGATCGTGGGTGCTGCCCAAGAGGCTAAATTTTCAGAGCTTGCAAGGAGAAGGCTGAGTGCTCTAAGTTTGCAGACAGAGACTAGGACCTAGCAAGACTCTTTCTTATCACTTAGCACATTTTAAAAATTGAGCTAAATAAAACTCTTGGAGGAGACTGATCGCCCACAGATCACTTCTAAGAGAGAGCTCTGATCTTAGCGAACTTACTTGCCAAAAAAAGGTTTCAACTTCAGATGTTTGGAGAACAAAGTGATTTGGTCTCCAAGATGAGTGTTTGTACAAGCTGGGCAAGGGGAACTCTGCCATTTCAACGTGGGGTTGAGATGTCATCCCAGTTGGATGTAAGGACAGCCAGAGGTAGGCTGTGTGAACCTACAGGGAAGGGCCCAATGGGGGTGTTCCCCCTGCTTCTGGAAGGAAGACCTGGGACCTACACAAGCCTGTTCTTTATTGCTGTCATCGTCCCTTCCCAGCCTGCAAGGCTTTTGGACTCTGGGGTCCTGTCCCTGCTATGGTGATTTGAGACGAGGTAAAAATGGCCTACGGGCAGCCAGATGCTTCTGCTTTGAGCCCTAGCTGCAGGCCCTGTAAGAAGGCGGGAGGCCTATCAGTCCACAGTGCTGTGGTCAATCAGGCATTTCAGGGCTTTGCCCTAACAGATTCCTTTTGCCAATTTGGGAGGTTAATAAAGATGAGCTTACATTTGATTAATTCTGCAACTTTCACTGTTCAATCATCTGTGACAAAGTACACAGGGATCCTCACACACATACACTATTCCCACAGATGTCTTTTTAAAGAGGTTGAGTTATCACGTGGTTTTGTGAGTAGATAGGGAAGACCCTTTGTTAGTGTATTTTAATGAGAAATTTCTCCTTATTGATTGGACCACAGTTAAGTCTACCACATTTTCCCTAAAGGCAGTCATTTACTCTTCTCTTAATTTACTAGGTGGTCTACCTAAAACGTACGTCACTTCCCTGTTTGATAAATTGTAAGTTCTAGAACTCTTGGGTCAATGTTCTACAGAAAGGGAGCTATAGGCATAGCTATTCCACCATTGATCATTATTAAACTCTTTGTCAATCTCGTGGAGCCATCTAACAAGAAAAACCTGAGTGTTTGCTGCTTTTATCTATTTTCCATAACTTTTGACTCTGAAGGCTGAAATCAGTTGTAGGCTGAGATATACAAGCTCAATAATGAGTCCCCAGATCCATTCCCACCCTCACCTGAAAGGCTTATAAGGAACCTGCACTTAATAACATTGTGTTTCAAGGTCAGGAATAACAGTCCATCAATAGATCAGACACAGTGTTTACTCCAATTACAAGAAAGAGAAAGATGGGCTTTCTCTGGTACACCAATGCCATGGTCTTAGTATCAAGGACCAGAAAGGCATTAATAGTCAGCTGACCCCATCTTTTATTATCACAAGGAAAAGCCAGTTGTTCTAAATCTAAAACCATCAACTTCCTAGTTTTACATCTATATTTTTAAACATACGTAGACCCTTCTCAATATAAAAGCTAGATGTTCTATGAGTGACTTACTGAGATTTGCTTGTGGATAAAATGGGTGTTTGGTTATGAGATAAATTTTTCAAGCTAAAATCATTGAGGCTGTACTTTGTGTATCAACGTGTTAGAGCAAATGCCAAATTATTTCTTCAGGAGAATCTGGACACCAACAGATGGTCCTTTCTTAGTTCACCTCCAAGTGGAGGTGCAGTGGCCTTCTGTCCACCATATGTCCTTGTTAGGTACCTCAAATTTAATAAGAAGTTGTCAATCCCTCCCTAGCTTGCTTGATTATTAAAACATATGGCCCTGAGTTTAACTGGCAATGTAGAAGCTCTGTGATCTAGGAACTTACTGCGATGTTTAATCTTGGAACTCACAGCTGCTCCTTAACTATGGAAAACTTTGGGAAATGAATGATATTTATGGAAGATTACCTGAAGGATAGCAGTGCACCCATTCTTTTAGATCAGTCGTTTTCAAACTTCTTTTTTAACAACAGAATTCTTGTTCAAACCATGTCTTTCTTAGAAGCCCAGGGTCAGAGAATGGGATGCGAGGAAGGGATGGGGATCTTAATCCCACCACTGGTGGTCCCCCCAGAACGTAGCTTGAGAACCCGTCCAAAGACAGCGGGGCAGAGAAGCACACACAGACTGGATGGGGGGCCTCCCTAGAATGGCTTCACTGAATTGTGCTTTGACCAAGCACCATTATATCTCACTCTGGCAGATGGTGTAAGGAACAGTGCTAGGAAATGAATGCAATATTTACTGCAAGGTTTTTGTTAAAGACATTGTTTACCTGGTTTCACAACATCTTCTCTGGGAGAACCCCAAGGAGAAAATGTTTCCTAGTCTTTACACCAGAAATCACTTAATATTCTTCTGAGCTGATGCTTCGTTTCCTCCCATGGATGCAGTGATTGATCCTTCCCCCTTGGAGCTGGCCACTGGAAAGCTTAAGAAGCAAGCCTGTAGGCCACCCTTAGCAAGCCACACAATCTCATGGCAGGTGCTTCACGAACCAACTTCTCACTCAGCTCCACCTTGTTTTACAAAATGTATTCCCTTTGCCTTCATTCTTTTGCTCTGAAGTATTTTTTGTATGTCGCTTTACTGCATATTTTAAAGCCACCTCAATCCTTTTAAAAACATTACTCTATGTAAGTAAGAAAATTCTTATTAAGAAACCAACTCAAGAAAAGGAAGGAGATCAGGATGATGAGAGTCTAAACCCAAAGAGGACCAAATCAGGAAACTAAGCAAGTATGTTCTGGAAATAAAACTCTTGACACAAACATGATAGCCATCTTCAGAGTTCTTAAAGGGCAAGGAGTAAGTTTATTCTGTATTCCTCTAGAGAAGGAACATAGAATGCATTATGGTCATTACCCAAAAAGCTGTCAAATCTTAGAACTGGACAAGGAAAGGACCTCACAAATTGCTGAGTTCTTTGTCACAAGAAGTGTTCAAGTGGAGCTCAAATGACCCCCTCGTTGGGAGGTTACAAAGGTGTGGTGGACACCCTTTTAGTTCTCAGCCAGACCACACCCCCTCCTTTGGAAGAGTCCCTTCAACTTTTACTGAAGAGATGGATGTGGGCAGCCCTGTGTCTGTCTTGGGACCTTTCCCCACTCCTGCCACAACAGATTGGACCAGGGCTGGACCCGTGACCCAAGCTGGAGCCTCCCTTGAACTAAAGAATATAACTGCCAGAGTCGGGAGGAGCTGAAAGGCGACCCAGCACTGGTGTCCACGTCAGAGCTGTGGCAACCTGAAGCATGCAAAGTCCAAGATTTGGAGAAGCAAACTTGCTCCAGAAGGTGGCCTACAGAACTACAGGGAGAAGCAGCGGCAAGAAACAGTGCAGAGAGGAGAGAAGCCTGATGACTTTCTCCTCCTATGAGAGCCAGATATACTTCCCTCAGTTCCTTGCTTCTGTGACGTTCCTCATATCTGAACAATAGCTACCTGTTGCTGAAGCTGTTCCTTGCATTGCAGAAATCCTTGACTATCTAATCAAAGCAAATCCCCAGATGGATTATGCGGCTGGAGTAGATCAGTGGCCCCCAAGGCTGGGTGATCACCACACTGCTCTGAGTAAGCTTCCTGGGTGCCGGCCCCTGGAGACTGTGACTTAGTGTCAAGAATCAGACTCTGAGAAATGTGTATTTTTAAACACCATCCCCACTCCCAACGATTTTGCTACTTGGCCAGATGGGGAACCACTGGATCAAGTATCATGCAGGGCCTTGGTCCCTTTAAGATTCTCAGGCTTTGGTTTAGAAGTTGACACAATGCAGCTGTCCTCACAGTATCCCTCTGACAGAAAGAGAACTAAAATTTTAAACACAACCACTTCAAATTCACATTTCAGAGACAAAGGTCAGGGGCCCCTGCCGTCCTCCAAGGGTAATACAACCTCCAGATTGAATATTAACAAGGCATATTGATCAGCACGAACGGCAAGTACAGGTTCCCAGGTTCTCGGGCAAGGTTGTTAAACATTTGTATCAGTGACCTAGATAGTGGAATTAAAAGTATGTTTATTCAGTTTATTGATGCTATCAAGCAGGAAAGAGCATTAAGCACATCTGTCTTGGGCACTTCAGTTTTCCTAAGATGAGCCCTCCCTCTTCACATTATGGGTGTTAGAACATAGGGCTGATAACTGTTTTTTCTTTTTCCTTTTTTGATTTGAATTTTATTTCATTTTTTATACAGCAGGTTCTTATTATTTTATTTTATATTTTATACATATTAGCAGATATATGTCAATCCCAATCTCCCAATTCACCCACCAGCACTGCTCCGCCCCCAGCTTTCCCCCCTTGGTGTCCATGTTTGTTCTCTACATCTGTGTCTCTACTTCTGCCTTGCAAACTGGTTCATCTGTACCATTTTTCTAGATTCCGCATATATGCATTAATATACAATATTTGTTTTTCTCTTTCTGACTTACTTCACTCTGTATGACAGGCTCTAGGTCCACCCATGTCTCTACAAATGACCCAATTTCATTCCTTTTTATGGCTGAGTAATAGTCCATTGTATATATGTACCACAACTTCTTTATCCATTCGTCTGTCAATGGACATTTAGGTTTCTTCCATGACCTGGACATTGTAAATAGTGCTGCAATGAACATTGAGGGGCATGTGACTTTTTGAATTATGGTTTTCTCTGGGTATATGCCCAGTAGTGGGATTGCTGTGTCATATGATAATTCTATTTTTCATTTTATAAGGAATGTTCATACTGTTCTCTACAGTGGCTGTATCAATTTACCTTCCCACCAACAGTGCAAGAGGGTTCCCTTCTCTCCACAACCTCTCCAGCATTTGTTGTTTGTAGATTTTAGGATGATGCCCATTCTAACTGGTGTGAGGTGATACCTCATTGTAGTTTTGATTTGCATTTCTCTAATAATTAGTGATGTTGAGCAGTTTTCATGTGCCTCTTGGCCATCTGTATGTCTTCTTTGGAGAAATGTCTATTTAGATCTTCTGCCCATTTTTTAATTGGGTTGTTTTTTTTTAATATTGAGCTGCATGAGCTGTTTATATATTTTGGAGATTAATCCTTTGTCCGTTGATTTATTTGCAAATATTTTCTCCCATCTGAGAGTTATCTTTTTGTCTTGTTTATAGTTTCCTTTGCTGTGCAAAAGTTTTTGTTTCATTGGGTCCCATTTGTTTATTTTTGTTTTTATTTCCATTACTCTAGGAGGTGGGTCATAAAAGATCTTGCTGTGATTTATGTCAAAGAGTGTTCTTCCTATGGTTTCCTCTAAAAGTTTTATAGTGTCTCGTCTTACATTTAGTTCTTTAATCCATTTTGAGTTTATTTTTGTGTGTGGTGTTAGGGAATGTTCTAATTTCATTCTTTTACATGTAGCTGTCCAGTTTTCCCAGCACCACTTATTGAAGAGACTGTCTTTTCTCCATTGTATATCCTTGCCTCCTTTGTCATAGATTAGTTGACCATAGGTGCGTGGGTTTATCTCTGGGCTTCCTATCCTGTACCATTGATCTATTTTTCTGTTTTTGTGCCAGTACCATATTGTCTTGATTACTGTAGCTTTGTAGTATAGTCCGAAGTCAGGGAGTCTGATTCCTTCAGCTCCGTTTTTTTCCTTCAAGATTGCTTTGGCTATTTGGGTCTTTTGTGTCTCCATACAAATTTTAAGATTTTTTGTTCTAGTTCTGTAAAAAATGCCATTGGTAATTTGATAAGGATTGCATTGAATCTGTAGATTGCTTTGGGTAGTATTGTCATTTTCACAATATTGATTCTTCCAATCCAAGAACATGGTATCTCTCTCCATCTGTTTGTATCATCTTTGATTTCTTTCATCAGTGTCTTATAGTTTTCTGAGTACAGGTCTTTTACCTCCTTAGGTAAGTTTATTCCTAGGTATTTTATTCTTTTTGTTGCATTGGTGAATGCGATTGTGTCCTTAATTTCTTTTTCTGATCTTTCGTTGTTAGTGTATAGGAATGCAAGAGATTTATGTGCATTAATTTTGTATCCTGCAACTTTACCAGATTCATTGATTAGCTCTAGTAGTTTTCTGGTGGCATCTTTAGGATTCTGTATGTATAGTATCATGTCATCTGCAAACAGTGACAGTTTTACTTCTTTTCAAGTTTGGATTCCTTTTATTTCTTTTTCTTCTCTGATTGCCATGGCCAGGACTTCCAAAACTATGTTGAATAATAGTGGTGAGAGTGGACATCCTTGTCTTGTTTCTGATCTTAAAGGAAATGCTTTCAGTTTTTCACCATTGAGAATGATGTTTGCTATGGGCTTGTCATATATGGCCTATATTATGTTGAGGTAGGCTCCCTCTGTGCCCACTTTCCAGAGAGTTTTTATCATAAATGGGTGTTGAATCTTGTCAAAAGACAAGGTGATAACTTTTTGAAAATTTTTAAATGTTTAACCATTCACTCCCGATACAGAGTGAAGGATTCCTACATTTCAAATAGATATTGTCACTGTGGGAAAGGGAAAGCCAGTGTGTATATCACATTCCTCAGTGGGGTCATCCCCAAACCAATGAGTTTCACTCCCACAGGGACAGGGAAAGGGCAGGGGAGGGTGGCCTTTAGTCTCAACAGACAAGCTGGTTCCCTAGACACTGCTCTGTAGGTGTCCCCTCCCTCTTGCCATTCTCACCCTGGTATACGGCCCTCTCACCTTTCACACTGCATTAACCCAATTCAGTTTTGATTTAACTCTTTCTTATTTCCAGTGACAAAGCTTTTCCTTCCCCTCTATCTCAATTCTGTCACCCAACTTGTCCTCCTGATATTTTGGGTCTCTCTAGTACCAACTCACCAAGCACAACTCCTACAACCAAACTCTATGCACATAGTTCAAGTCCAATCCAATCCCTGCTGATTTTTCCAGTCTTTTAACCTGGGCATCCCATAGCCAATGCCTGTGCCACCTAAGACCTATTGTCACCTATCTCAGTCATATTGTTCATTTTATACTGCCCCCTGCAGCTCTCAACTCACCCAATTCTGCTCACAAGTGGCCTCCACTGTTTTTCAGTAAGTTAATCACCCAAAACTCCAACACACTGCAGCAAGGAGTGCAAAGAACTCCTGTCTGTCTTTTCTGCCCCCAGTGCTTACAGTACTCGTTCACCGAAGTTACTCTGCATCTTCCACTAGGGGGTACCACCCCATAATTTTTGAAACAGGAAGTCTGCTGAACACAGTTCTTAATGAAAAATGAAGTCCAGGCACAGTGGATATTTTTCAAACTTTTCTGAACACATGCTGTAATTTATGAAGCAATTTAATTTGATTCCTTTTAAATAAAAGCTGCCCCACGGGCAGAGTAATAGGCAACAATCCTGAGCAGTATAAACTTATATAAGCGAACACCAATTAAAAACCCTTGGCTCTATTACGGTAAGATAAATAGTCATGAACTAAATGAAATAAATGCAAAAACTGAGTATAGCCAGACAAGTGAAGTTATTTTTACTTTAGCAAGAGAAATAGACATGCTGAACAAAAGTTGGCTTCAAAACGAAAGCTTTTGTTAAACAAAAATAAGGCAACTCAGATGTTCTGGGACTTTGCATAAATGGAACAGAATTCTCTTATCTTTGGGGTATAAAAGACCTGCTACACTAGAAGTCGGTTCAAGTCTTTTGGGTTCTTTTAAGAAGAAGTATGTCTAGACATTACACTGCGGTGACTGAAAATGAAGGATGCTGGAATTTAGCACTAGACTCTCAGCTACCACTTACCTCTATAAGAACTTGGCTAGCCTCTATTTCCTTAGCCTAAATCTTAGTTCTGCATCAGTTTCATGGTTATAATAGTACCTACCACCTAGGTTTGCGGTGTGAATTAGATGAGATACTGCACATAAAGTGCCTACAGAGTGACTGGCCCACAGTAGGTACTCAGTAAATGCTGACTATTTATTCAATGAGTCAGTGCAAGGAAGACCTCTTGGGATGACTAGAAACAGATATCTTTGCATTGAAAGAGATATTTACTATCATTTTGGCAAACACACTCATACAGATAAGCAATCAGGAAACCAGAGAAGTTAAGCAATTTGACAAAGGTCACCCAGCTATTTCTTGATGAACTTTTGAGTAGAACTTGGACTTCCTTAACGTCAGGCAACTTTCTTTCCCCTATCTTATATTGCTTCTCCTAGTTACTGATAGTTTATTAGCGCAGACTAAATATATTCTGTGGTTTACAACTGGTTTTGTTGGCAACATTTTGGTGACTGTAGCCAAGTAAACAATGTTGTGGCAGTGTCAAAGACTCTAGAGATATGTATCTTTAACAGGTCTGACTTTTAAGCCCCTTTCCTGCTTTTAGAAATTTATCCTAAGGAAATAATATAAAATGAAAGGTTATAGGCGAAAAGATGTCTACTACTATATTCTTTGGAATACTGAAAAACTGGAAATAATCCACATGCCCAGCAATAGGAGAGTGGTTAAATATGGCAAAACCATGAATTTTGGAACCATTTAAAAATTATGAAGACCACGAAGAAACAGAGAAAATATTTACTTTATTCTTCATCTCATTCCATAAGGAGGTAATTTAACACACAGAATGATAATGTATTTTTTATAATTAAAATCTATTAAAATTAAATGGATAAAACCCACAATATAAAATGGAAAAATAAAACGATTTGAGGAGTACTGGGATTGGGAATGACTTTTTCCTTTCACTTTGAGTTCTCTTTATAATAAACAGACACAAAAAAGAATTGTTTAGAATGAACTAACTTCTTTTTTGGGACTGGGAAGAGTTCACAAGAGTCACGTGTCCTTTAATGCATCATAACACATAACCAAATGCAAGACACGAGGTCAGAGCCCTCGTTATACACTGAACTCTGGGGGACACAGCAATACATACCAGTCCCTGGCCTCTCAGAACTTGCAAGCTGGTAGAGAAGACATGACGTATACATGCATCCCGGCACTGCTCCACCTCTAAAATCTTTTTTTTTTTTTTGCGGTACGCGGGCCTCTCACTGTTGTGGCCTCTCCCATTGCGGAGCACAGGCTCCGGAAGCGCAGGCTCAGCGGCCATGGCTCACGGGCCCAGCAGCTCCGCGGCATGTGGGATCCTCCCGGACCGGGGCACGAACCCGTGTCCCATGCATCGGCAGGCAGACTCTCAACCACTGCGCCACCAGGGAAGCCCCTCCAAAATCTTTAACATCCCATCTCATACCAGGGCTTTTCCCCTCCCAGCTTTCATGCCACCTGCTAGTTAATTAACATCATTAGGACTGCCAGTCTGCTGGTCCCTATGCTCTCTTTTGGTCCCCCAGCTTTGTTTCATTTTTCTTTGCTATTCTCTTAAATACTAAGGCCTATCACTTAAGCCACCCGCTCCACAATAACTGCAATATCTTAAGCCTTTATTTCCAATTCACCTGCACTGAAAGCCCCCATGTGCTGGACGTGTTCACTTGCCTTCTCCCAGCCTGGGTTGCATGACTCCTCTAGACGAAGCCACTCAACATCACTTCATATATCCCAGGCCAGTTCCCTCTTCCCCTCCTCATAGACTTCCTTAGGCTCATGCTTTCCCTTCCCTGCCCCCCAATGCCTTTTACTGCACAGAAAGAAATTCTTATGTGGGAACTTCCTCCCCTTGAGCCAAGACCAAAGCCCAGTTGCATTCTGCATCCATCCTTACTCCCTGTTTCAGAGGTGAGCTGACCCTGCACCTGCTCTCTGGACCCGGAGCCTCCTGCCTGCTCCTGCCTTTGGACCATCCATGAGCTTGTCGCCCCTCTCTTCAACCTTGCCGGGACTGTTATCTTTTCCCCTCAGAATAAACCCTTGCTGCCATCTATAAAGAAGCCTTTCCCTTGGGATACATACTCTTCTAAATGATTGCCACTTGCCTTTCTCCTGCCCCTCCCCCATACTTCTAAAAGGCGTTGTCCTGCCTGGGCTGCCTCCACATCCTCTTTCCCTCACCTGAGACAGCCTGACTCCTCCCACCCCACCACCCAAATTGTTCCCACAGAAGTTAAATCCAATGGCACCTTTTCATTTCTTGTCTCACTAGAACCCTCAGCTGTGTTTCACCCTGTAGACCATTCCTTGTCTTGAAATATTCTCTTCATTTGGCTTTTGGGACACTCTGGTGTGACCCTAGTTATCAGAATGAATAAATGAATGTCATCCAGGGAGGACAGAGCTGGCAAGTCTCTCAGCTCAACAGGAGGGCTCACACTTCCAGGGAGTGGTGGCAGGGCAATTGTTAGACTTAAAATCCACTAGGTTAAGTTTGGGGAACCAAATTCCTTCCTAGGGACTAGTTCTGTGGACTCTATGTCAAACCAACTGATGACTCAATGATATAGGAGTGGATGGAACCCACCAAAATGATACAGAGAACTGTTTATTCTTTTATCTTCTTGAAAGAAAGGTGTAGTGGAGACTGGATCACACCATAGGAAGTTGTGGACAATGTTGGGATTTCCTCTCTTGGGATATGATTAAAAGTGAGGGAAGTGGAATTCGAGTCACCTGGGTCTCCCTCAGTATTCTCTAATAGGTAAAGCTTGCAATCTGCATTCATTCCATTCAACAAGAGAGAATGAATTTTCTGTTATTAAAACAATATTACTTTTTAATTTTAGTATCATTCTTGTAAAGTATAATTTGGTACTTGAGTATATGCTGTGTATTGTCTATTTTGATTCATCTTATTCCTAAGTAATATGTCCCCTATCAGATTGCAAGTGCCTTGAGATCAAGGGTCCTTTTTAGTCTAATTGTCTTCTGTCTTCTACCTTGCTTAGCTTAGGGCTAACACTTGAAAGATGCTTTAAAAAAAAAAATCCCTGTTGTTTAATTTAGCAAGTATTTTAACTTTCCAGATTTCAATGGGTTTGAATAACTCCTGAATGCAATATATTATTCTAAGTGCAGAAGTGTAATATAGCAAATATTTAAGTTATTTGCATTTTAGGAGCGGGAAGAGAGGCAGAAACACCTCAATACCTAAGGAGGATTTAGCACAAAGTTGAAATGGCCCGACACCCTCTTTTGTATATTGTACCAACCTAGATATAAAAGCCAGAATCGCAAGCAATGTTCAGAGCTATTTTGGGTTTCCTTTGCAGTAAGTCCTATAAAACCTTGTAGTTCACCTCCTTAGGTCCAAAGTCCTAACATCCTTGATTGTGGATAGCAGCTAGGTCTTTTGGGACCTTGGGTCGGACTTTTTTCCAGTCAGGCAAATAATCTGAAAAGAAAAAGAAATCACATGTAGTCCAGTGCATTTTTCTCCTTGTGTGGTTTCTCCACCAGCTAGAGAGATATTTAAAGGCTCTGAACCTCCTGCCATCTTTAGTTCTCTTTTTTAAGTGTCATTTTTAGAGAACTTTCCACTTTTCTTAGTTATACAGCCAGATTGGGACACCTAGCCGGAAAATCATTTTCCCTTAAAAAAAAAAATTCTAGAATTTGAATGCAGGCACGGCATTCCAAACCGATTTACCATAGTGCAGTCTCTTGGGCATTACAATTTTTGGCTGCAACTTGACTGAAAGGGGGCCCCTAAGTTAACCTACAAAGACAAGAGGGTCCAGAGACACTTTTTTTCCACTTTCAGATAAAAGAGGATTAATTACCTGAAATCTTCAAGGCTCCAGGACGCACGGTGCAATCCCTCAGTGGAACTTTGTGCTGGAGGCTTCAGCTCCTACGATTTCGGGCAAGACTGGCCCAGGCACTCTAGTCACTTGGAAGGCGGAAGGGAAGGAAGTACCTGAGCAAGGTATGAGCCACTCAGAGGCATCCTGGGGCCGCCACTCACCTCGGGGAGGAGGAGCTGGAGTCCGGACGCACCCGGATCGAGAGGAAAAGCGAGCTCTGGGCCCGCCAGGTGAGGGAAGGAACGCCCGCCCGCTCACCTCCGAAGAGGCGGGGCGCGGCTCTTGATTACCCGCAGGGGCGGTGCTGGCCGATCACCTGGGCCGAGGCGGAACTGAAGGGTCCGGTCACTGCCCGGAGAACCTGTAACTAAGACTCACCTGTGCGGGGGTCGGAGGCGGGGCCGGGGCCAGAACTCACCTGAGCCGGTGGAAACCTGCCCTGGGGGTAGCCCCGGGTTCGCCCAGCGAGGAGGGGGAGGCGCCCCCGTCCGGCCCCATCCGAGCTCCCCTCCGTGGGTCCGCGCGGCCGCCATGACCTGGAGCGCCACCGCCCGGGGCGCCCACCAGCCCGACAACACCGCGTTCACTCAGCAGCGCCTCCCCGCCTGGCAGCCGCTGCTGTCAGCCAGCATCACGCTGCCGCTCTTCTTCTGCGCCGGCCTGGCCTTCATCGGCCTGGGCCTGGGCCTCTACTACTCGTCCAACGGCATCAAGGAGCTCGAGTACGACTACACCGGCGACCCGGGCACCGGCAACTGCTCGGTGTGCGCCGCCGCCGGCCAGGGCCGCGCGCCGCCGCCCCGCTGCTCGTGCGCCTGGTACTTCTCGCTGCCCGAGTTCTTCCAGGGCCCCGTGTACCTCTACTACGAGCTGACCAACTTCTACCAGAACAACCGGCGCTACGGCGTGTCCCGCGACGACGCGCAGCTGAGCGGGCTGCAGAGCGCGCTGCACCACCCGGTCAACGAGTGCTACCCCTACCAGTACAGCGCGGCTGGCCTGCCCATCGCGCCTTGCGGCGCCATCGCCAACAGCCTCTTCAACGATTCCTTCTCGCTGTGGCACCAGCGCCTGCCGGGCGGGCCCTACGTCGAGGTGCCGCTCGACCGCACCGGCATCGCCTGGTGGACCGACTACCACGTCAAGTTCCGCAACCCGCCGCTGGTGAACGGCAGCCTGGCGTTGGCCTTCCAGGGCACCGCGCCCCCGCCCAGCTGGCACCGGCCGGTCTACGAGCTCAGCCCAGACCCGAACAACACCGGCTTCATCAACCAGGACTTCGTGGTATGGATGCGCACGGCGGCGCTGCCCACGTTCCGCAAGCTGTACGCGCGCATCCGCCAGGGCAACTACTCGGCCGGGCTGCCGCGGGGCACCTACCGCGTCAACATCACCTACAACTACCCGGTGCGCGTCTTCGGCGGCCACAAGCTCATCAACTTCAGCAGCATCTCTTGGATGGGCGGCAAGAATCCGTTCCTGGGCATCGCCTACTTGGTGGTCGGCTCCCTCTGCATCCTCACGGGATTTGTCATGCTGGTCGTCTACATTCGCTACCAGGACCAGAACGACGACGACGAGGACGACGAGTAATCCCTGCTTTCAGAGTACCCTTTCTGCTTCTTGCCACAACGCTCTTGCAAGCTTCTTTTGGTTTCTCCCTCCCGACTGTCACCCAGTTCCAACTTCGCCTCACTTTGCCTCCAGTTGTGGATGAGGGGACCAGAGAGAGAGAGGAATTACACCCGATCGGGGGCTTCCAGACTCTTCTGGGGTGTTTGAACTGCTAGAGTGAGACATCCCTGCACATTGTCCCCATCTCCTTCACGAGTTGACACGTGAGGTTCTTTGAGAGAGGAAGGGACGGCTAGACTCCTCTCATTCAACCCCCATCTGGTGAAGAGATGTTAAATAACTCATTCCAGATCTAGCAGCTGCTCATTGCCTCCTGACGCTGACTCTAGAGTTTTAACCGCTACAGTACAGTGGTTTTCTTTTTTCTTTTTTGGGGGTTGGGAGTGTAGAGAGGGAAGCCCATAAATAACCAGCAGAGACATGGAGGGGTGGGGGAGAACATATTGATTAAAAATGTAGGTAGTTTAGGAGACCCCATCCCCAGAAATTCTGATACAATAAGGCTGCGGTGAGACCCTGGAAGCTGCGGTTTTAACAAACCCATCTGGAGATTCCTCCTGTATTCCCTCAAGTTTGGGAATCAGTGCCCTGAACCAGGGAGCAAGTAGGATAACTGCCTGTTTCCCAATTTCCTCAGGTGTCTGAAGCTGGGCCTGACGCAATCACTGCGTCCAATTTTCCAGGGGGTCATTTGTTCCCAGGGGCAGTGACAAGCAGGTTTGGTCTAGCACTCCTTCTTGAACACAGGAAGCTCTCTACAATGTGCAGAATAAGTGAAAACAACTAGCTGGCATACAGATTTGCAGAGCAGGGTTTGTATCAATTCATTTGATATTTGAGTGTAAGAAATTAAAAGGTTTTTTGAGGGGGCAGGGTGGCCAGGTACTGTGTAGAAACTGGAAAATGCCAGGTCAGTTTGTATAGTTCAGAGGGAATGTTTTAACCTTAGAATCAGATAGCTGGAGGGGATCTTAGAGGGAAAGTGATTTCCCTAAAGTCATATCTGTGTCTCCTGACTCTGGACCCAGTCCTCTTTGTCATCTAAATGACTTTTTATGCTTAGAGAGAAAGGGCTACGTTCATACCTTTTCCCTTGGGTTTAAGAAAAAAAAATTTTAATCTATGTTCTCAGATGAACCATGTTTGTTTTTAGTAATATGTTTAAATGATTGCTAAGGAATATAGTCTTATGTAAACTAGAATCATAAGAATTATTTGAACCTTTGAGATAATGTTAAACTCTGACTGCTCTAAAATCATTCTAATATATGTAAAATTATTCTAAGAAAATAGAATTTAACAAACCCCTTTTATGGCAAAAGAACTTTAAAAAAGTGAGATCATCTTAACCAGTTTATTTGCCAAAAGCAGTTATTTGGTGTTCTGTCAGAATTCTCAGTGCCTGTTCTCTATTACGGCTACTTTCCAGTTACTACAATTTTTGCTCATGCCTATAAGGCAGTGCAATACCTTGAGGTATTTTTCTTAAGTAGTCAAAGCAATATTGAATTGTATTAAATAATTTACATTAATTTTATTTTACTCTTCTAGTCCTTTGAAAACTAATAGCCGATAGACATGCATGTTCACTGACATCTGTCTCAGATCTTCTGGAACAGTCGTGATTTTAGAGATTCTGTCTCAGTATTTACATAAACCAAAAAATGTTTTACAATCCCAGTGTGCTGGCTTCCCAACTCCTGAATATAGCACAGTTTTACTGTCAGATTGTGTATTGTGATTTTAGGCTATGAATATATGATCAGATATATAGAGAGTAATTTTTATTTATTATGAGTGTTTGATCGAGCAGCTCACTAGCCTAGCCCTTCTTTATGATGGATAAGAGAATTTACTACATTTTTTTACTACTTAGTTGAGAACAACCATGTATATTGCCATCACTTTTACAATAATCATTGTATTGCTATAAAAGTTTAAATGGGACTACAAAATTTAAGGTATTCTGATTAAATCAAAGAATATGGTTCCAAGCCCTATTTATTCTCCGGGTTTTTGAAAGAGAATAAAGGTTATGTTTGTGTTGCCTTTTTTATCGCACTTGCTTAATTCTTTTGAACTATGATCTTAAAGGCACAAACGTTAAAAAAGGTACCAACTAGCAACCACTTTGCTCATTTGTTATTAGCAGATTTATAATGCAGAAAGAAAATCATCTTTCATAATAAAGCTCACAGTGAACTCAATCTTTCAGTGTTAACTTCCCAGTGCAGAATCTGAGCTTATATCAACATCAACATGTAGTACAAATCAGATGATCTTCAACTATTGTTTGAATTTGGTAAAATTTGGTCAATTTTTAAAATATTTTATTTTATTTTATTTATTTATTTTTGCCTGCGTTGGGTCTTTGTTGCTGTGCGTGGGCTCTCTCTAGTTGCAGTGAGCGGAGGCTACTCTTAGTTGCGGTGTGCAGGCTTCTAATTGCGGTGGCTTCTCTTGTGGAGCACAGGCTCTAGGAGCACAGGCTTCAGTAGTTGTGGCTGGCGGGCTCTAGAGCACAGGCTCAGTAGTTGTGGCACACGGGCTTAGTTGCTCCGCGGCATGTGGGATCTTCCCGGACCAGGGCTCGAACCGGTGTCCCCTGCATTGGCAGGCAGATTCTTAACCACTGCACCACCAGGGAAGCCCTGTGGTCAATTTTTAATAATATTTAGTACTAAAAGTTACTAAAGAATGTGATTGCAGTAATCTTACTTCTCCATTTCTGCATTTTACTCAAATTCTAAATTGCAATTATTTGTTGGGTATTTTGGACTACAACGCCTCAGAAATTTTAAAAACAAAACATTCTCCTGCGCTGTAGCATTTTGTTTGGTATCTCAGCATTTTAGCTGGACTTGAATTCTCATGTTGTCCAGTAAAGCCTTCCTAGCTAGAGCTGTGTCATCTGGAATGAGACAGAAAAGAGTGAACCTCAACAATTGGACTGGAAATGTGCTTTGATCTACCTTGTAAACCACAAACAAAAGAGAAACTAATTAATGTGGTTGGCAGGAACTCCCAAAACAGAATAATATAACAAGAAAGATTTTCCAAGAATCTCCAGAATTAAATCAACTAAACAATTCACAGACTATACAGTTGTTACAAATCAGAGACAGAATAATAGTCTGAGATTTCCTTTAGTAACAATATCACTTCACACTATATAACCACAACCCCTTCTGCCTTGTGGTGTCTGTGCTCTCTTCCTGTCATTGGGGATCTCAACAATCTTGACTAAGATCTCAAAGAGTTATTGGTAGAGCTGCAGTGTAATCAATTCCTTATATGCCCCTGGGTATAAGTCATCAGTTACGGTAATAATAGTAAATTCCCCCTTCCTTTATTTTCATCGGGCATTTCTTTGCATTCTAGTTTTTTTTTTTTTTTTTCCTACAGATAAAACATAGCTGACTGATTTCGACGACAAAATTAAAACTTTTTTAACTTCAGTTTTTTCCCCCCAGGAGAATTTCTCGTAATTTCCCTCCAACAAAAGCAGCGTCATTTATAAAGTGTCATTGAGAGAGTCTTAGTGAATCTGACTGAAACACATTAAGGTCCCTGAGAGATCTTATCTGAGAGTAGCATCTTATGTAAAGAATTTGCAAAAATCGCAAACACCATTGACTCTATGTATACCACCATCCCCCATGATTTATCTGATAAGACTAACAACATGTATTCAGGGAAAAATACTTCCCCACTGGTTTGCCACCTGGCATTATGATTCTCACCTTTAGTGGTAATGGTGTAAATTAGTTCACCACAGCAACGTGGCATTCCTTTATTCATGCACTTGACTGAGCAGCTCACCATAGGACAAAGGAAGATCCTGAGGCAGTGAAACCCAACATAGACTGGGGGTGTGGAGGGAGAGGAGAGAGGAAATAAAAAAGAAAGGTGAAGTTAGGAGTGAGAAGCAATTTTCTGGGCCAGCAAGTTGTCCAGAAGGGGGAGACTTGGCCACAAAGGGAGCCCACTGCAGAGGGCAGAGCTCACCAGCGGACTCATTGATGATAAGGCCTTTGAGAAATTTACTAAGTGGATGGTAGCTCACCTTCTGAACCTCTCAGCTTGTCTTTTTGATCAATTTCAGTATGATTTATCTTTTTCCTTAGAAGCAAAAGGTATTACTGTCAAGAACCTCCTCTAATAGCCTTGCTCTCCACATTGGAGCTCTTAACTAAATTCCCATTAAAGTGGCTGAAACCTAACATTACTGATGAAAACTGTAAGTGATGTGTCATTAATAATGATACTTTGTTCTTCTAAAAGGCCTTTGTTCTGAAAGTCCAAGGTGCTTAACACTATGTGGTCTCATTAATCTTAGCCATCAAAATGCATGAGCTTTTAGAAAGTCATCAAGACTAACGAGGGAGAAATCGATTCCCTTCTATTTTGCTCAGTTTTGTTTGGAACTCTACAAAAGTAGGCAGTCTTCTACAACAAAAGCACAACCTCTGGATGTGGCAGTGATATCATTTCAATGATTTCAATCACTTGAGTATTCTCAAAGGAAGACTTGATTAAGTCTTGTTATGATTTTAATAAGTAAAAGACATATCCCATTTTTGTTAAAGAATCCAAAATGAGAGCTGCATCACTTCCTACTCATAGCAAATGACAGAATGGAAAACACTTTTTACCCTTCCCTTTTTGTTTTTACCTACAGGGCTTTAGGGGTGAAGACTTACCTTGTTACATCAAGATAGTTTGCAAATAACCGAATGATGGTATCTTTCATACCATTAGGGGGCAAATTAGCTCATTTATTCACTTTCATGAATCTTTAAAAACACTGACCATCATATATATAAATGGCATAATCTCTATCTCCAACCTTAACTTCTCTCCAAACTCACATGTCCAGCTGCCTCTGGGACACACTTAAATGTCCTACAAATAACATAAGCTCCACGTGGTCAGCAGGAAACCCATTGACCTTTCCTCCAAACTCATTCTTCCAAGAATAGTCCCAGGTGCTGAAAATGACTCATCTGTCCCACTCAAGCATCCAAGCCCCAAACCCGAACTACCTCCTTGACTCCTCCCTCTGTTTCTTCCCGCATCCAACTGGTTATCAGATCTTGTTGCTTCCAGATCCCAAATGCACTTTCAATCAGGTCTCTGTCACTGCCCTGGCCCAGGACTTTGTTATTTTCCATCTGGAAGTTGGAGGAGCCTGCTAATTGGGCTCCAGTTTATTTTCCACATCCCAGCCACACAAACCTCATCACGTGACCCTCAACTTCAGCTCTCTCATGTCTACACACAGCCTACAGGAGGAAGCCTAAATTCCTCAGCAGGGCCTTCAAGACCTCCATGGTTGGCCTCGCACTGAATCTTCATCCCTTCTTTCTCCAAGGCTCCAGCAAATTTCAGCTATATCGAATGATTTGAAGAGGCCTGAACCCAGCATCCCCTTGTGTCTTTGCCCGTGCTGGTCTTGCACGTCCACCTGACCACCGGAATCTCCCCAGTCATCCTCAAGACCATGCTCAGCGTTTGGGTCTCCGTCCTCTGTGAAGTCCTCCACAAGCCCTCCTTGCCTCGTCCACTGTGTCCTCAGCCTCGTCTTCCCTTTGTGCTTATTCCTCTCTCACAGCCCTTGATGCGCTGCCTGGAAATTCCTTATTTGGTTATCTACCTCCATATTCAAACTGTTAGTTCTTTGAGCACTGAGGATTTCTTTTTTCTCATTTATCTTTATTATTGCCAGTGTCAAGCTGAGTGACCAGCATGTGGTGGGTCCTCAAACATTTGTTGAATGATTATTAGGAAACCGACGATTCCATGACTTAACTACCACTGAACAGCTTATTTCTTACAATATAGTCGAATGCACAGGAAATCATTGAGGAAACCAAGGAGATGTGGAGATGACACCCTACACTTTTGAAAATCTTACAATAAGGAGTGCTGTGAATGCACACATATTTTTGACAGCATGAAAAGACTAAACTTAGAGTTCCCATTTGGATAACTTAAAAGTGCAGTCGGGTTTTCCTCCATAAACTAATTTGCAGAAATGAATAACAGATGGGTTACACTAGTTCACTGATAGTGGGGACAGTTACTTTATACTCAAAGGTAATCAGTATCTTTCCTATTAAACTGCAGTAAGTTAATGGAATGTTTATATTTTTGTGGTGCTTTTTATAGAGAATTGTTTTACTTACTGTAGTATTCTATAATAAAATGTAAATGAGCATTGCTTTCCTCCACCAGATAATTACCCCAGAATCCATTTAAGTGAAAATAGCATTTGTAGAGAAATATCCAGAAAGAAAAGCAAAAATAAATGGAATACTTGTTGTCCCATTTGCCAGCTGGTGTTTGGTTTATAACATTTGGCATATCTTGATATCTACATAATAGTAGTTTTAAAACCATAAATAATATTTTACAGAGGTCACACCATAGTTATTTAAGTTCAGGGGTTTATTTCCCAGAGCACTAAGTAGCTATGAATGAATTATGTTTAGTCTGATCTGCCACAGAAGGGCCATAAACCTCCAAGTCACAGCAAACCGTGGAATATTACTTCAATACGTCAGGAAAATTGTACATGTAAAAGAATAATGCATGATAAGGGAAAGGTATTTTTATTTTTCTAAAGTAATATATGTTACCGGGCAGGAGCTATAAAATTTTGTTATGTTAAGCTTTCCTCTGATTCTGGAAAACAAGTTAAGAAACAGCTTTGCCTGGTCAGCCCTAAGCTGGCAAAGCAGGCTGTGGAAACAGGGAAGGCCTAGGAAGGAGAGTTTGGCTTTGAATCAGGAACAGTTTTTCCTTCTGAGAATGCTGCACCTCAAAAAGATGAAAGCAAGGAAAAGCTGCAAGAAAGCAAGAGATGGTTTTGCAAACTTCTCTTTACTATCATCATCCTTCACCCAGGCAAACGTTTTGGATTCCCAAGCAAGTGTTTTTGTAGATACCCAGAAGTGAGTGTAGAGACAGTTTTTAGCACTAAGGCCCAATTTACTTTTAAAATTAAATCTAGTTAAAACGCTGAAATGAAATTGTTAAGCATTTACCAGACAACATGCTATGTAATTTCCTTGGTTTTCTCCTTTACCTTTTATAACAACCCTAATATTATCCCCATGTGCATATGCAGAAACAGAGGTTTGGAAAAATAAAGAAACTGGTCCAAGGTGACATGGTTGGCAAGAGACAGCCAGGAGGTCAGTGTGACTGCAGAGGCTCTCAGCTATTCAAAGCCAATAGTGTCGCCTTCCAGGCAATGCTCTCAGTGCCTTATCTATGTTACCCCATTGTAATCCTTACAACAATCCTGTGAATTGGTGCTACTATGATGTGCATGTCACAGATGAGGAAGTTGAAGCTAAGAGGTAAAGTAACTAGCCTAAAAGGCAGCACAGACAGTAATGAAGAGCCAGGATTCAAACCAGCTTGTCAGACTAAGGATCCACACGAAGGCACTCAGCTTCTCATCCTCTCTGAATATTAAGAGTAATCTCATGAAGGAACAAACATAGACAAGACACCCCTAAAGAAAAGGAACAGGGGTTGTGGGAGTGAGGAGGTGGAAGGGGAATCTCGCTTGACCTACCAGAAATGAAGTCTTACTCCAAAGCTTCAGTAATTTAGACAACAGGGTGATTTTGGTCCAGGGAAGACAACTAGACAAATGGCACAGAATAGAGAAGGAATCATAGCATGAACTACCATATGACCCAGCAATCCCACTACTGGGCATATACCCAGAGAAAACCATAATTCAAAAAGAGTCATGTACCAAAATGTTCATTGCAGCTCTCTTTACAATAGCCCGGAGATGGAAACAGCCTAAGTGTCCATCACAGGATGAATGGATAAAGAAGATGTGGCACATATATACAATGGAATATTACTCAGCCATAAAAAGAAACGAAATTGAACTATTTGTAATGAGGTGGATGGACCTAGAGTCTGTCATACAGAGTGAAGTAAGTCAGAAACAGAAAGACAAATACCGTATACTAACACATATATATGGAATTTAAGAAAAAAAATGTCATGAAGAACCTAGGGGTAAGACAGGAATAAAGACGCAGACCTACTAGAGAATGGACTTGAGGATATGGGGAGGGGGAAGGGTAAGCTGTGACAAAGGGAGAGAGTGGCATGGACATATATACACTACCAAACGTAAGGTAGATAGCTAGTGGGAAGCAGCTGCATAGCACAGGGAGATCAGCTAGGTGCTTTGTGACCACCTAGAGGGGTGGGATAGGGAGGGTGGGAGGGAGACGAAAGAGGGAAGAGATATGGGAACATATGTATATGTATAACTGATTCACTTTGTTATAAAGCAGAAACTAACACACCATTGTAAACCAATTATACTCCAATAAAGATGTAAAAAAAGAAAAGCCCAGAAATGATTACAATTTAGGAGAGTGGTTGCTTCTGAGAAAAGAGGAGGCGGATGGAATGAAGCAGGGACGGGCAAACAGGGGCACCAAAGGTACTGGTAACATTCTATTTCTTAAACCGGGAGGTGGATACACAGGTGTCCATTTTGCTATCATCCCTTAACTAGGCATATAGTATAGTATTAGAAAAAGTAATAGCCCAGAGAATGCACCCTGTCCTCATGAAAGACTATGGAGGTTCTCATGCTACACCTCCACGAGGCCCTTAGAGTCCACTCCTTTCTGTGGTGTTTCCGGTGTTTCTACAGACTCATGCAATGCATACGATTAGAAGTCATTCTAAAGCATTTGTTACCTCGTTAAGGAACTTGGAAAATTTTTTAATTTAACATTTTCTTTAAGTTGAATGATAAAAATGTCATTAGATTGACTACTGCCCAAAGCACTCCATTCTAATTGAATTCAAAGGTACAGAGCATGCCTGCTAGTCAGTCCCCTGGGAATTCTGGTGGCTTGGACAATCCCAGTTTGTCCAAATACAGCATGAAGGAAGCAAAGCTCTAGGCGGGGATGGTACAGGGAGGCAATTTTTAGATTCGAAGATGCTCCTACAGGACCAAAGCCTCCGCATCTCCCCCTCATTGTCCTTCATCAGAGCAGAAAACAGGAAGAAATGCAATCTAAGTGCCGATATCTTGGGAAGGGAATGAGTCGCATTTTAACCACATTCCCTCCAATTTGTTGCCAAAGGCGAACTCAAGCAGCCAAGTGGTGAGGCTTGGTCCCAGATCCTTTGCGTGTCACGGGGCCTTGCATTTTTCCTGCATCGCACACGCCTGGGCTGAGGGAGTACATCCCACAGAACTGGGAAGAGGAGCCTTCAAGTCTGCCACCTGGGCCCCTGAAGACAACTCGTCGTGGCCTTGCTGACCTTGCCAAGGACTGTCACCGGAGGCTGGCTCAAGAGACACGGAACGCGGTGTACGGTTTCTCAGGTTGAGGCTCGTCCAACCTGAAACGGGAATCCCTCTTCTAAAGATGTGCGCTACTGCCCTCCGCTGGACGGAGACAGAATCACCAGCATTTAACTACCTCTGGGCCTAACGCAGGTGGGAAGGAAAAAAATCTTTTATGTGATTGTGTAATGCTCACGTGGAATACTAGTTTCCAAAAGTAAGGTTCCTGAGAGTAAATAAAAGATGAATGCTTATAAGTTGCATAATAATTCTGTGAGTTTTAATACGTTCCAATTAATCTATCAAAAAAGAAACTGGAGTGTTTAATTTGTATTCAAATAACATAGAATATTTCCTTCAAATATAATTCTAGTGGTTACTACCAATTTAAGTTTTTTTTCCTGCTAAAACGATTGTGTTTATTTTAGAGCTATGTAAAAGGTTCTTCACGCTATTGTTGGAAAAGTATATGTAATCTACTTCGTTGTATCTTAGGCACCAAAATGAAAAAGACTGCTACTATTCTTCTTTTCACCAAATAACTTTGCCAAATAAGCATGAACATGTCGGGTTTTATTTGAAATTTTTATTCTTATTTATTTGAAATTACACATTAGGTTTTTTACAATGAGAGGCTAATAAATATTGGCAAGAACCTTTCCCAGGAACTATACGAAGTTGCCTCACAGTCTTCATAGACTGACAGGTAAACCGTCTCCATGGCCACTTGTTTCTAAAAAGAAAGCCTATAGAGTCTCTCTAGAAGTAAAATAAGCATGCTTACTTAGGATCCCGTGAACTGCTTACACTGAGATGGCAATTCAGGGGTGGATAATTTAAAACTTTGCATTCCTCTCTGAGGTTGATGTTGAACCTCAGAAATAAAAAGAGAATTTTTTGTAAAATAGTTCTAAGTTTTGTATACATGAATCTTGTACCACGCTTTGAGACTGAGTCATACCATATTTCTTCCATTCTAAGATATACCTCCCCCCTACCGTTCCCCCCCCCCCCATGTTTTAACATCTCTACAGTCAGGATGTGTCTCAATTTCCTGGCTTCTCACTATCCATGGCTTCTTACGGTTGCTGTCACTTAGACTCACTGTCAGCCAGGCCACAGTCATGATGTAGTTATTGTGTTGCACTGTCATTGTATTTTGGGGCAAAACACTGCATTATGTATAGACATTGAAGAATCTGTCTCTAGAGGGGTTTGGAAGAGTTGGACTCTGGATATGAAGAAATTTTAGGAGAAACTTAGCCAACTTATTTTACATATACTTTCCTTTTTATGTCTGCACAAGTGGGACGCATAATAAATCTATCCAAATAAGTATAAAAGAACCCCTTGAAAAAGGATAAAATACAAAATTTAAACATAAGGAACTATTAGGTCCTCCTTTAATAGGCAGTATTTTTTTTTTGTAGTGGTACATAAAAGAATGGGACATGTTATGATTGATGGCATCTTAAATTCAATGAATTATACGGCATAATAACAGGGCAGTGGAAAGAATACTTCTGAATTCAAAACCAGATGACATAAGAAGGCATTAACTGAAAAGGCATATTCACTCAATTTCCACTGCCTGGACCATCGATCAGTTTTGAAAAGGAAATGGAATTTAAAAAATCCTCTCACTCCTCTGATGCATCCAGATATTAAAAGAATAAAACAATGTGCCAGATACCAGCATGGACCATCCCCTCAGCTTTCAGCATCCCACCGCAATTACTGGATACAGGCCAACCAACCTCTGGATCACAAAGAGCGTAGGTGAGGGGCTCAGAGATCAAAGCCGACATGTAGCTCATCTGAAGCCCACGTAATATAACTCACTGGAAGGATGCACAGGGGGATATAGTGTCAGAAGAGTGAGAATACTGAAGTGTCTTTCTCAGTCCCTGAGGTCTCCTTTGGACCAGGAAGCTTCGCTGGACAGGCATACATCACAGCTCTGTATATTACATCTCTCTGTGCTTTCCCAATACAAGTTGTATGTGAGTGTGTGAACTTGATGACCAAACATAAATCAGAGTTATTTCTGTTGACAGGAAATAAAGTTAGGCCATCAGACATACTCAGAGCCAATATCTGCTTTCATGTTTTTCAAAGTTATGGGGGAAAGATGTCTTCCATTATTAGGACTGTCTTATCAGAGCTAAGACGGAGCCAGTTCCATTCCACCTCAGTTCTTTTTCTTGGCCAAGAATGGAAACCATACTGTGATAAAATATTGGCAAGGGAGAGTTCCAAATAAAAGCCTCCCAGTCAATTTAGACTCAGCTTTGTTGAAGACTCACTTCAACCTCACCCTCTACCACCCAGACCAAGGAATCAGGTTTTTGTTTTTCCTTCAAAAATGTTTCTTGTTACCCACCATCCATCCCCACCTCCTTACCTCCCTCCCTAGCAAAGCTCATAGAATCAGATTTTTTTAAGTGTACACAGATGCAGATTCTTATGCCAATCTTCGATAGTATAAAATGTACACAGATATGAGGAATAGCAGGTTTATAGATGACTCAGGTGTATAAAGCTGTTTCTAGTTACACGTTCTTATGAGACAATTCCTCTTCTGGCCCTTCAGAAGTTACATTTCCATCTGCCTTCGCTCTCCATCTCTGTTCCAGTGCTGAGTCAAGCCACTGGTTCAAAGGCTGGTGAGTAATTCTCCCAATAGTGATTAGCATTTCCTTGCAATGAACTCCACCTTTTCTGCGCTTCCCAGAATTCCTCGAGTTTGACAACTTTCCCACCTGCCGGCTTTATGCAGCTTCAGTGTCTATTGGGCACTGCATGCTTTCTGGATCTGCGATGTTTCTAAAAGCATTAGTAGTCTCTAACGTTCTCCCCCCATCCTGGAGCACATTTCTTTCAAGTTCTCAATATTCTTCTCCTAACCTAGTCTCATCCTAGGCAAACATAGCACCGAACACAGATGTAGTGACATTTCAGTTTTGTGTTTCCAAGCTCAGATGAAAATTATTCTTCACAGATAATTTTAGGTGGGGGCAGTATAAGTGCTTTGAGTGACAGGGTGGTGACACAGATGACCACTGGCTTGGGAAGCGAAGAGCCTGGGTATAGTTGCCCTTCTCTCATGATACCTAGATAAGGTATTTAATGTTTTGTGCCTCCTCTTCTGTGAAATGAGGCTGTTAGAGTAAACCACTGGATTCCTTTCCAGTGACAGGATTCTGTGACTTGGGATTTAGATGGAAATTTTTACAGTGGACGGGGCATAGGACTAATTTTTGTTTTAATGTTGAAGGATTAATCATTCCCTTGAAATGTCTTCTGTAGCTTATTTCTATTTTCATGAGATGCTATTTGTAGTTGTTTTGCTGCAGTTGGGGAAAGTCCATGGTCAGACAAGTTCAAATAAGCTTTCTTCCCTGAAGGACTTTTCAGAGACTTTAACATGCTCATATGCTTATGAATCTCCAGGAATGAGATCAAATGTTGCCAAAATATGCAAATATATTTGAACAAGTACCTCTTTTTTATTCAAACACCAATTACCATCTTATAGATGTAGGGCTCCACAAAAGGCATCTTGGAGAATGGTGCCCAGGGATGGTTTCATGAAGAGAAATGCAATTGTCAAAATTGCAGGAGTTCATAACAGAGGAGAATCCTGTCGATTTCCACTGAATATTTTGTAACAGATTATACTGAGGTTTATTTTGGACTTGTTTCCTTCCAATGTCAACTGCTAACATTTTTTAAATGATATGCTTATTTAGTCCCCAACATGTGGGGGGAGAAGGAGACTTGGTGTCTGTAGTGATCTTAACCCTCTTTGTACTCTAATCCCAGCCCAACTCACACTTGTCCATCCCTCCTTATTCTCCTCACAACATGCAAACTGAGGGACTTCCCTGGTGGTGAAGTGGTTAAGAATCCGCCTGCCAATGCAGGGGACACGGGTTTGACCCCTGGTCTGGGAAGATCCCACATGCCGCGGAGCAGCTAAGCCCGTGCGCCACAACTACTGAGCCCGTGTGCCACAAATACTGAAGCCCACACGCCTAGAGCCCGTGCTCCGCAACGAGAAGCCACCACAATGAGAAGCCTGCGCACCGCAACAAAGAGTAGCCCCCGCTCACCACAACTAGAGAAAGCCCACATGCAGCAACAAAGACCCAACGCAGCCAAAAATAAATAAATGTATAAAATAAAAAAATAATAAAATGCAAACTAAGCCTGCATCCTGGAAGAGCTAAAATCTGAGGAATCCAAGCCTCTATGTTTCACTGCCAAGCACTGTTCCAAAAAGTTCACTGATCTTTGAAATCCGCCAGCCCCTAAATCGCTGAAGGGGGTCAAAAGAGTTAAAAGATTCCAGATGAGGCCAGAGCAGCCTCTCTGATTTCTTCCGCCTCTGTTGCTCATTCAGGGTGTGACCTGTACAGGTCACTAAATCTCTATGTGCTTTCAACTCCCCATTTATAAAAGTTGGCCGATACATATCGATTTCTAGCATGTTTAGAGATATTGAATTAAAGTCACGACAAAGAGCAAATTCCCTACCTGATTTTTGTGTAATTACCCATAGAGGCCATGGGTACAACTCAACAGTCAGAAAGTAGCAATGGGTGAGAAGTTGCAGAAATTGACCAAATCAGGCATTCTTAGCTCTGGAAACCCTGCTACCCAATTAAGTGTGCACATTCACATCGGACAGCACCTAGTTTATAAAGGCCAATGTTTAATTAGTGAGACCTAGGACTGGCAATGGACTTCTAGCACATGTAACAAGATACCTTACACTTGAGAAGCAAACCCTGTAAACTTAAACTACTGCAAAATTGTAAAGTTTAACATAAAATTGGAAAATCTGTAAATGGCCGTTTTGTGCAATGTTCTTCACAGACAAGACTGCCATACAATGGAACCGTGTAACTGCTAGCAGCAGGCACTCCAGGAAGATAAAATAAACTAGCTTTATGGACCTGAGGAATTGATTTTTAATGAGATTCTGCTTGGCTGTAATGACATCCTGAGAGAGTGATCCAGTTTCCACGGCCTCTGGTATACAGTTATAAGGTGCAGAGCAGGACTTGCTTAAACAAGATCTGTGCATTTGCCCCTTTAGAATACGAAATGAAATAAAATAAGGATGCTGTTCTAGGACACACCCCAGAAAGTGCATGTGCACGTGTGTGCACGCGTACATGCTACCACACCTTCAGACACTTTTCCTAAAGCATTACCTGCTTGTATATTCTGAATTTTAAAGGACTAAAATTCTTGAGATGACATGCATATATAACTTTTATATTTTATGTTCTCTACCAGAGTATAAGGACCCATAAATTATTAGATAGACTTGACTGATTCTTTCATGCTCCATAACCTGGGCTCCTTGCTGACATTTATGTCTCTCTCTCTCTATGTATGTATAGATGGGGGTATGGGTAAGGTATAGGTAGAGATATGGTTATAAATAGCTGACAATATAGAATGGAGAAGGCAGTGTAACATATTTGTTAAGAGCCTCAGCTTTGAATCCTCCTTCTTCCACTTCCTGGCTGTGTGCCCTTGGGCATGTTAATTTACTTCTCTGAGCCCCAACTTTATCACACCTATTTCATAGGGCTATACTAAAGATTAAATGACACAGAGACACATAATTTACATGAATTTTAGCAATATAATATCAAGTGAAAAAGTAAATGCCAAAAGATTATGTAGAACATATTTTTTTCATAAAATTAAAGCTAAGTAACATTTAAATCTAGATGTGTAAGAATTCACAAGCATTAATAAAATTGTATGCAAAAAGGAAAGAAAGGGAATGGTAAACACAGGGTTCAGGATGATGATTACCTTGAGTGGGGGGAAGGTGGGAGAACGGGAGATAGGATTATATAGCTAGATAATAGGTTACAGTCAAGGTTCTAGTTAGTTCTTGGGTGGAGGGCTTACAAGTACATATTATGAATAAGATTAACCAGCTAACTAAATGAAACTAGCCATGCATGGACTAATGATGAGAATGTGTAATGAACCAAGGAATAGGACTAATCCAATTCTGTGCCCTGGAGGGTCAAAGAAAAAGGGAAGGACAAATAGATAATATACAAGAAAGTGATTAAGCACGGTGTTTGGTACATAGTAAGTACTCAAGAAACTTTCAGGTAGCTGGCTAGGTATTTCTACCGGTATCCACATACATTCTCATCCTTAATGAGTTTCACTTCCCCCAGCATCATCAATTTCTCCCAATTTCCTCTATTTTCTGATTTCCTCATTCATTTCTTTTTTCCCTGTTATAGCATCTGTATTTCCAAAATCCTTAACTTTTTAATTTTAAAAAACTTAATATTAATTCACACGCAATACCAGGTATAGGTCTTAGGTGTTCAGTTCAATGTGTTGTGTCAATTGTATTCACAAACATAACCATCATTTAAAACAAGATATAGATCTATAGATCTATAGATGATAGATCTATAGATCTATAGATCTATCACCTCCAAAAAGTTCCCGTGTGACCCTTTCCAATCAATTACCTGCCTGCCAGCAGCAACCTCTTTTTGATTTCTGACTTCTATCCTTGTAGATTAATTTTGCCTATTCATGGACCTCATATAAATGAATTATACAGTATATACTCTTTCATATCCCCCTTCTTTTGATTAACCTAATGTTTTGAAATTCCCCGTATTGTCGTGTATTCCTTTGTATTGCTGAACAGTATTTTGTTGTATGAATATGCTACAATTTGATTATCCTTTCTGGATAATGGACATCTGGGTTGTGTCCAATTTGGAAGTATTATGAGCAGTGCTGCTATGAACATTGCCATATGATTATTTTTGTAGACATTTCTTTTGATTTTTCTTGGGTAATCCTTAGGAGTGGAATTGCTGAGTTGTAGGGTAGATACCTGCTTACTCTTTTGAGAAACTGCCACTTTTTTCCAAACTGGTTGAATCATTCCAAATCCTTAAGTTTGTAACATCTAACTTCATTGAAAGCTGATTCAGTGACCATACCGGCAATGACCCATTTGTGTCAGGTCCCTGTCTTTTATCAACTCCAAAAGGGCGCCCAGGCAGGGAAAACAAATTTTAAAAAGAGAGAGATGAATGTAAAGAGCAATAGGTGAATTGCGATTTGTCTGATGGTAGAACGTACAAAACAGAACAGCAAGAAAGCATTTCCCTGCTGATTCAGACCATGAAACGAATCATTTTTAAGACTACGTGGTACTTGAGCGAAGTGTGAGCCTAAATCATAGTTTCCCCAGCTGGGTGGATGCCCCTTTCTGCTCTTCGCTTCAACAGACAGACTGAATAATCTTTGGTGGGGAGGGCTGGGTGATGGATGGTAGGGACATTCGTTGCTTTCCATTGGCTGGTTGAGAGAGAGAAAGGCCTGCCCTAGCCCCAAAGAGCTTACATCTGTTTCTCATACAGTTCAGCCACCCATGCTGCTCCAACCATCCCCTACTGCTGGCCAGGCTACCACTTTATTGAATTTTCCCCCTGCCCTTTTAAAAAGATGAAAGTTCCTAAAAGCTTTTTGTATGCAAGTATGTGTGTATGTATGCATGCACGTGTGTGTTAGTGACAGCAATGGTTTAAGTTAACAAACTAAGTAGCAGCTAGGTTAACCATCAGGGGTGTGTGTGTGTGTGTGTGTGTGTGTGTGTGTGTGTGTGTTTAACCAATTACTCTAAGATTGGGTACCCCCAGTGGTGGAGCTGGCAGAAGCATAACGATTAGAATGTGATGACAACAACTTAAAGATAATTAGTTGACAATGACTTGAGACCTCATTAACCCCTTTAACACCTCATGGTTTATGATTAAAATGAAATACTCGGAGACCGTTTTAAAGACATCTTGTCTTACTACCAGCAGTTGTTTAAGTAGAGCTAGAATATTTGATATTTCTTTGATATGGCTTCCATTCTTTTGTAACCACCAACAATGATTATACAATATGGTTATCATTATTCTGTGGCCATCAGTGGATTAAGGATTTAATTTTTTATTCAGAAACCTGTTCTTTTGCTTCTTTCCCCAACACCCTCCCATTCTCATCCAGCCTTTTAAACTAAGTGATGGTGAAACTTTCTTTTTAAGTCAGCCCCTTTGTTCTTATAAATTACATGGATTGATAAAGTCAACTGTGATTTTTACTGGAATCACTCCAACTGGTAGTTTAATGGCTGGAGAATTCCACCATGAGAATCACAGGTGTGGGTGTGTTTAGATGAACCTGGGATATGTCACAAATCTGCTAGCCTCAGGCTCCAATAAACATAGGACAGTTTTCATTTTTCTTGATGGGTCTTCAATAAATATTTAATAGACGGATTGATGCTGAGATTCCACCATCTTCCAAAAACTTGTTCAGTTTCCTGCTGCCTCTAAAATAGACACCATTTAAACCACTGGAAGCAAAACCTAGTGGTTCTATCATTTGTTACTAAATATTTCTTAGGAAAGAAGTTTCAGTGCTTCTGGGACAATCTGATTATACTACATATTAAACTGCAAATATCACACGACAACTTGAATACGTAAGAAGATTTGAAATAAACTTTATTTGGTTATAAAATGTTAATCGCCTATAAAGCTATAATCTTAGTATCAGTTGTACTATTTAGACACGTAATAAGTTGTACTGTTTAGACATTACAACCATTTATCTGATGTGGAAGTTTCATATTAATGAGGCCAATACTACTAAATTTGTCCATTTTCAGGACAGTGGTCCTTACCCTCTTTTGGGGTCACAGACCCATTTGGGAATATGGTGAAATCTATGAAACCTCCAATTCGTAAAAAGCCTCTATTCACTTATGCAACAAGTTGATTAATTTCCTGGGATTTATGGATTCCAGATTAATATTCTCTTATCATCAGTAACATAGGGGTGATTTTAATATTCTAGACATGTTGGTGACAATCTATAAAACAAATGAAGGGAAAATGGACCATGTGTGAACAGATCATATTCAAGTTGGAAATCTGATCTGAGAGAACAACCTTAGTTAAAAATCCAATGAGAAAAAAAAATGGAACCTTATTATAAAATAAGGGTCAAGTGTACAGTGGATATTTATTGAAAAGATTGATTGACCAGAAGTTCTGGGCAAAGGCTTCTCACGATATAATCTATATGACTCCACCAAAATTAGGAAAGGTGCTTGTTGAAAATGCATATTCCTCGGCCCCATATTTGGCCAACTAAATTGGCATCTCCTGTGATGGGAGGTGGCACCCTAGATCACAGCTGAACAAAATTCCAGGTGATTCTAACACACAGTTAAGATTGTCTCTTACATGCTCATTCTTAATGCTTATCTTATGTCTTTTGCAAAGCACTTTATATCAGTACTGTTAGGCAGTCAATGTGCATGCAGATCTTACATAAACATCCAGAAAACGCTTTTGATAACTCCAATTTGGATAGTGGATGTCATTGGGGAGAGAGCCCTTGGAAGGCAGCTGCAAACAATTGTCACTCCGCTGCACTTACCATCAGAGTCAGGCCACTTTAGATTGGCCCATCACATTGTTTCATTTTTTGGTACTTAGTCATTTGTTACAATAAAAATTAAGTTACAGGGAAGGAACACTCTGACAGGATAATGGACTCCTGCTCAGAAGAAACCAGCCTGCCTCCAATTCATCACGGCATTTATAGTGCATTAGAAGACATTACAGTGACAACATCATTCCTTTGGGGCAGGAAGAAAAACCAGATTGAGTGGAAAAGAGGGAATTTACTTCATGAACTTGGCAAACGTGGAATAAAAATGGAATCCGGGGTGGTTTAAATTGCCATGTTCAGCAAAGGACAAGGGAAAAGCTAACCATCTCTGAAACTAACATTCCAATATGTTAAAAAAAAAAAAATTAGCTTAGTTCACCTTGCATCACATGAGCAGTGTATGGGTTAAAATGAAATGGTTGCCTAAGGAATAACAGAGAGGCATGGAGAAAATGGGCAAAGTTAAGGCAATTTAAAATGATTAAAGCCCACAAAATATTTTGCAAATATAAAATCCTGGAGGGAAGCTTAATAATAATATTTGTCCAATGGAGTGAGCCAAAGATATCTATATTGTCTAGGTATTTTAATTGGAGGCCTGAAGTATCATTATAAAATCATAAGAAATCTATGTCTATGTTCTCATAAAAGTAAAAATGGTTGTTTGATGTTAGAAAGCAGTGTTTTGAAAAGTAGGAGCTAAAGGAATAGCACTGGGTAGGCAAGTCTGGCAACTTAGACCTGGGAACTTAATAACTTTATAGTATTTTTACTATTATACCCACACTATGTCAAGCCTGGGAAAAAATGAGAGGGCACCAGGCAACTTGGTATAATGGAAACAGTGTCTTCATTCTGTGATTTTCTTTTTTAAGGTAACATTTTTCTAAACCATGCTTTTTCTTAAAGCAATGTTTTTTCCGTAGATCTCAGATCTTTTTTGGGGGGGGGTTGTGAGGGGGGATTCTGGTTTTCTCTTAATAAAATCTTTAATTCACTTAAGAATCAATTTGAACAAAAGTCTGTGTGGTCTCATTTTCTTTCCCTGTCAATCTGTGTTATTTCCAGGGTGAAAGGTAATTTTGACCATAAACATGGTTCCCATCACACATTTCTAATTTTAACCTATTTGTCTCCGTTTGATTTACATTGGGTCTAGAGCAAATTAACTATTGTGAGCTTTTATTGAAAATTAATTAGGTGGCTAAAGTGCCCATGGCAGACTCTGCCAGTGCATGTTTCTCTCTGGGTCGCCAGCCTTCTCCAGTCAAAACACCTAGCAACTTTAAAAATCCATAAAACGAATGATATAATTAGTTCCAGAGTGGAACTCAATCTCTTTGAAATCAGATGCTTTCTTCTAGTGCTGAAGGGCCATGCTATAGCCAGCATTTTATGGTATCAGGGGATTTTCCTGGGGGTAAAAAGTAGCTCACTGGAGCTGAATCACCTCACATGACTTAACAATAGTAATCCTTGTGGTACCGAATATAGCTGCATCTCTGATCTGACTCCTCAGTCAAAGCAAGGAGAAAGAGGGAAGCTGGGTTTACAATACTGTAAAGATAAAGAATATGCTACCCAGGTTGGAAAAGAGACCCCATGAGTGTGTGCGTGTGTGCATGCGTGTGTGTGTGTGTGTGAAAGAGAGAGAGAGATCTTATACTTAAGAAAAGCCAGGATGTAAATGTGATTTATTGTAAATAGTTCCACAACATTAAAATGAGTTTTTATTTTCGATGTATTCTGCTTCAAAGAAGAGCTCTGTGGGCTCATAAAAATGCAGAGAACAAATAAGGGCCTCTAAGTCCAATTTATATGCCGTGCCCACTGCGCACTGAGACACATATAATCTGTAAAGTGTCAGCTTCAAAGTTCCACCGAGATCGGTGTTAACCCTGACCTCTGGCCTCACTGCCTCTGGCTGGGCCTGTGTGCTTTCTTTACCAGCTGTTTTAGATAAATGTGTTCCATTTTTAAGAGATTGTCTCAGTGTTTTTTACATGAATAGTGGTAATATTATTAACTCTCACTGGAGAAACCACCTTTTCTAAGAGGGCTTTACAGAGGAACCAATCATTTCATGCCCCATGCAGAGAGGAGTGGATTAATAAATATGTCATTGTACTGAAAATATTTAAACAACACTGAGAGAAAAGAGCAAGGCACACAACAAAAGGAAAGCATATTAGTAGTGTTTCCTGTCAAAATACACAGAGGAAGCACTTTATTTGGACCATTTTCTCCATAAAGAGACATGGTGGGCCAAAATAAACACAGTGAAGGAATCTGGTTTATCCCACTTTGGAGATTGGAGACCGTCAGCTCAAACAAAGTTATGAGACCAAAACCAGGTTTTCTCTCTTGAGGCTGCTAAGTAAAGCCATTGACAGAGGCAAGCAGATAGACCTAGTGGATCAATACGGCACAGTTAAGCGGTACATACAGTTTCTTACAGGGTTGAGCGGAACAGTTCACTAGTTAGGTTCAATAAGTAGAAAGTTCGGAGCAACATATGTAAAATTTTCCTGTAGAGGATTTACCTCACTAACCAAGACGATAAACAAAGGTTTCAGTCGGAGTCCGGGGATGTTTTTCCATTTCGACGGAACAAAGTAGATCCCGACAATGTTTACCGAGTGCTTCCTGGACGCAACGTAGTTCTTGATGGAGAGTGAGTTTAAAGACACAGAAAAAGTAGAGTTTCTACTAGACTAAAGAATTGACTTTCCAGGATCAGAACGCCAGTCAGACTTCACAGAGATAACTGTTGTCATCAGGAGGGTTGAGCATAAATGGAGATGATGCTCGTGATGGAACGTGGTGACGTAGGGTGAGCTTCACTGAGGGTGATGATGCGCCCTAAAATCAACTCTGATGAACAACTGGTCAGACCCAGGTTAGCAAACGGGAAAGGGTGCTATGCTGTAGCTGTTGCTGAGGGAGACGGAAGACAGAAGGGATACAGGAGAAAAATGGACCACCTTTTGGTGTGAAGCATTCAGTGTGACCCACCTGAAGAGAGGAAAGTGGAGGCTGGTGGGGGGGGCCCATTTCATTCATTTAATTCATTCTTGGTGAGCTTTTACCAGCTGTCAGTGTCTCTCATCTAGAAAACCTGGCTGCTATCCATTTTGATGAGTCTTGGAACTATGGTTTGCAATGTGTTCAAAATTTAAGATGATGACAGAAAACATTACAAAACCCTGAAATTATCGCACCCCCTTTAAAGCCACATGCACTTGAAATAGGATCTCAATTTCTCACCATTAAACTTTATGTACTAGGACAGTTTGGGATTCTTTCATGTGTAGAGACTGACATCATTTAGACTGAATAAGCCACAATTAGTATTTTTTTTAACATGAAAAAACTCCTTAGAATAGATAAGACTGTCGAAATCCACTAAAGAAATCACTTTGAAAGGGTGGATATGCTCCCTCTAGGATATCGTATCATTAGTAAATTTGGCACTCCCAAATGTGTTACCCAAAAGTATTAAGTCTACACCAGGTAAGAAGGTTGTTTTTGAAATTGATCCTGCAGAATTGTCCCTTTAAAGTGGCTGCTTTCATGAACCAGCCAGTATTTATATATTATTATAAAGATAATACCCTTACTTACCTCGCAAGGGTGTTTTGAGAATTAATTAATGTTTGCCAAGTACTTTGAGCTCTGTAGATGAAAGGTGGGGTGGAAATGCTAAGAAGTAGTATTATTTTCATCTGTATTTGAACTTGCCTCTTATAAGACAATCGTTTTATTTTTTTTTTAAGATAATGATCTCTCCTTTGGGGAGAAAAGGCAAAAATTGCCTGATTCACAACCAAACCCTCATAAGGAGGACAGGTGTGATTATGAGGATTTGGCCTACAGAATAGATTGAAGTGGATGGCAAACTTCAAAAGTCTATATTCCCAAATCCCAAGACCTCTCCTGGCAATCCAGCAAGTGTCAAGTTCATCCTGTCATCCCTGCCGAGATATGGCCAACTGGGAAGGCCAGGACCAGTTGGGTACTTACGCGGTATATAAATAACAACCCAAACCCTTTCAATTAACCTCTTTCCTGCTGGGTGTTTGTGAGGTCCACAATCCAATTACTGAAGGGAAAGATGCTCCCTTAATCCTACCAAGAGGTTGAAGGACAATGCTGAGAAATTGGTTTTGTTAAACCAGTTGGATAATTGGCTTGAAAGGAATTGATTTTACTCTGTTCTGTGTCTTCAAATCTAACTCTAATCCTGGTCAGTGCGGGAGAGTGCTTGCCAAAGATCTCGACAAGCCCTTTTGAGAGTGTGTTGGACTGAAATGAGGAAGGAACAGTACAAATCTCAGGATCCTGAAACGTTCTCCCCTTTCCCCTACAGAGCATGCCCTTCTCACAGGCAGAGAATGCACCTTTGTTATCACATCTCTTCCAACACCTGGCAGGTACAGAACTAGTGAAGGAGGAACAGATGCTGCATGGATGATGGGTCGGAGGAGCCTGTCTACACCAAGAAGACCAGAGTCCATCCTGAAAAGTTTAAAATTCCCTGAAGGCTTCTAACCCTGTCCTTCGGTGGAGGTGTTCATAGAGCCATAGAAACGAAAATCAACTCATTTTTATTCTTGCCCCAAATTAAAGGCTTACCTACCATCAATGACTTCCCTCTCAAAAGCTGACATATACAATTGCCAATCTTTCAGTGTTTTTTTTTTAAATCATGATTTTTCTGTATCTTCATCTCTAAGATTAAACATTTTCATCTAAAGCTAATTGGGATTATCCTGGGGTGTTAGCAGACAGTTTTTAGCATCACTCACCGAATCCTCCCAATAACCTCTTGAAGTGGGCACTATAAACAATTCCATTTTACAGAGAAGGAAACTGAGGCTTAGGAAGTTTAGAAAACTTGCCCAAAGTTGCCTAACTGAGTAGTGGCAGAGTCAAAAAAGTGGCAGAGTCACACAATGCCGATGTGATTAGGCATTTTTTTCTTTTTGGCCAAGTCAAGTCATGCAGCTTGAGGGATCTTAGTTCTCCCACCAGGGACTGAACTCGTACCCTCAGCAGTGAAAGCACAGAGTCCTAACCACTGGACCACCAGGGAATTCCCGTGATTAGGCATTTTGACATGAGAGGCAGTGAACTGAAACACCAAACTCTGTCTTCTCCATGCCCCTAAAACAGAGTGTGTACAGAGGATATTGCAAAGAAGAGCATAATCAGTGCATCAGGATATACGTCATGTGTAAGGAAACCTACTCTCTTTTTATAAAAGCACTCACCCTCCAAATTAAGGATCTAAGGATTCTGAAAATATCCAAATTACATTGTGGCCAAAGGAAAAAGTTTGGCAAAATGTGTCAAGTTTTATTTGAATGTTTCTGACCCTGTTGACCTATCTCAAACATCCCTTTCCCCAGGCAGTTCTGAAAACTCAGTCTTGAAGTCCACCGTATGCTTTCAGGTTTATCAGAATTACTCCTGATCACGAAGTAGATACATTCCTGTCTGTGCACAAATTACTTGGAGTCCTGGCAGGCAATTAGACAGAAAAGGAACAGTTCAGCTATTAAGCTGCTTTTAGAACCAGTGCCGAATAGTCGGAGCACTTAAAAAATCACTTAAAGTAACAACGTGCTGCAGAAGTGGCAAACACTCAACCAAGTCTGTTTCTAGAAACCTAAAAAAGAATAACTCTTTCAGGTTTGTTTTTCAATCCAATAAAGTTTAAAAAGATTATTAAGCAAAACATTTTCTTCTCCTCCTCCAAAAGCACCACTTCAAAATATTTTTCTTCTGTTTTCCCGTGTTAGCCCTGTGCTGTGCTAGTTTGTCCTCATTCATCCAGCAGGGGTCGCTCTTGTCCACCGTACTCTTAAAAGACATCCTTGCTTGTCTGCACTGTTTGTTACCAGGACCTTTATTCCAGGCAGCAGAATGAAGAAATATCAAAGACACCAGGCCTGAGAGATTGAGGAGAAAAGAATCTGTGGTTTTGGAGGTGGGATTGCAATATTGGGGAAATGGATGCTTTAATAATGACTCTGTGTATGAACAGTAGGCTTCAAGTCTGTACTTCGAACTTCTCAAAGAAATAGTTCTTATCACAAAATGATTAGCCTTAGCTCACTCTTGCTGTTAAACCTGAGTATATGCTGTGTCTCTTTTCTGTGTGTCATTATCAGGCTGGTAAAGTAGGGAATGGGGAGTGGAGCTGTGTGTACTTCCATTCGTCCAGGCCATTCTCAGCCAGATACTTCCTCGGGGTTTAGACTGGCCTCAGTGATCACTCACACCTAATAGAGCAATGACTGTCTAATCCGTAGTGATTATCCAGTCTTGGGTAGAAGTTCGTCTTCAGCTGCAGCAGCTTCCTCCTGCAGGAATTCAGGGCAAGTTCACACAGGCCATTCGGACCAGATCCTGAGTCTGTGGGTGCATGTGAAACGGGCGCTGGGGAAGGCGTGGTCTTCCTATCTCCCCACTTCAGGGCCTCCTCCTGAGGCCACATGGGCAGACCAAGCAGGAAACGGCTTGACATGGCTAGGTTCTGATACTGGGGAAGGCACGAGTGGGGTTCTAATACTGAGGAAAGTGGTCTGTTGAGGATGGGGCTGCATCAATAAAGACATATCGAAAATAAAGCATCCCTTGTGATTACACCTCTCAGTAACCAAACACAGATATTTAAATCAAATGTTTAAAAGACTCACTTTTACTCTGCTTCCTCTGTATCTTTTTCTTTTTAGTGTGCTAGATGTAAAAGAAATACACCTTAATTTTTAGAGCAGTGTTAGGATCATAGCAAAATTGAGTGGAAAGTGTGGAGAGTTTCCAGATACCCCCTGTCCACACTTGCATGCCTTTCCCCACCATCAACATCCCACAGAAGAGGGTACGTTTGTTACAACTGATGAGCCTACACTGATATGTCATCCAGAGTCCATAGTTCACATTAGGGCTCACTCTTTGTGTTGTACATTCTATGGGTTCTGACAAATGTATAATGTCATATATCCAACATTGTAGTATCTTACAAAATAGTTTCACTGTCCTAGAAATCTTCTGTGTTCCACTTATTCATCCCTCCTGCCTTAGTATCCCCTGACAATCACTGATGTATTTACTGTCTGCATAGTTTTGCCTTTTCCAGAATGTCATATAGTTGGAATCCTATCGTATATAATCTTTTCAGGCTGGCTTCTTTCACTTAGAAATATGCATTTAAGTTTCCTCTGTGTCTTTTCATGGCTTGAGAGCTCATTCCCTTTTAGCACTCAATAATATTCCACGGTCTGGATGTGCTACAGTTTACTTAACCGTTCACTTACTGAAGGGCATCTTGATTGCTTCCAAGTTCTGGCAATTATGAATAAACCTGCTATAAACATCTATGTACAGGGTTTTGTGTGGACATAAGTTTTCAACTCATTTGGGTAAATACCAAGTATAGCAATTACTGGATGAAATGCTAACCTCAATACCTTTTCCTCATGGTCCTCACAATTGTTGTGTCAACATCCTACCTTCAAAATTACACAACAGGGAAGTAAATGTGATTACCTAGGGAGACATTGGAACTAGCATAAGGTAAGGGACCAGCACTGACCCTGGAAGCACCCCAAAACTTAGAGGTTCAAGAGGATTCCAAGTCGAAAAATAATGCTGGGAAACAGACGAGCAACGTAGGAGGGTCGTCATTTACATGATCTTGATTGCAAAGAGAAGAAACCATTCCAAGAGGAGGGTCCTGGCCAACTATGTTGACTGCTGAGAGCTCAACACGTGGCTGCCGAAGATTTGCTGGATTTGAGGAGTCCAGGATGCGCTGACCTGCTGATGCTTGACTGTGGACTGAGGTTAACAAGTGTGTCTGCACCAGAACACTGCCACTCTTTTCCTTTTCAGAGTACGGGGAGGTGTATTCCACAACAGAAACAGCCCAATCTTCAACTAGGGCCACCTGCCCGCATGTCCAAAAGGCTCTGCTCCCAGTTAGAGCAAGAAATCCCAGATGTCTGCTGTGAGATACATCTGGATCCACCACAGCTGTTCTGCCATGATGACCAAATCACGCTTTGTGACAAGTACTTCAAGTCCCAGGAGCACAAGAATCAGGAGGTGTATGGAGTACAAAAAGCTGCTGAGAATTACAGGAAGTTATTCCAGGAGATATTGAACACATTGAAGGAGGAACTTGAAGTAACAAAAAGCATATTGGCTGATGAGCAAGGAAGAATGGTGATGATGCAGGAGGAAGAGCAGAATTTTAAAGTGATGATTGAGTCTGAATATAGGATAAGGTTCCGACTGATGATTGAAGAAAACAAAGTGAACTTCCAGAGCCTGCAAGGTTGCAGATTCAACCTGAACCTGAGAGAAGCCAATCAGAACCAACTGATGGAGTTTGCCACAAAGTTGAAGGAGAAGTTCCAGGAAATACTACAGAGACGGAACTGTTTGGGGAGAGAGAACATGAGTAAACTGAGGGAGAGTGAAGTCAACTCTCTGAACAGATCTGCAGCCTCCAAAAATCACTGCAGAGCTAGAGAAGAAATGTGGGCAATCTGCCTCAGCGTCACTCCAGAATGCAAGGTATTCTCTGGAAAGGAGTGAGTCACTACTGCTTCAGTGTCTAGAGCCCGCCCGAATCACAGACCTGAGTTTATGCCAAATAACAGGAATGAGCAAAATGCTAAACGTGCTGCAAAGCCCTATAACTTTGGACCCTAAAACAGCTCATCCCTGTCTGGTCTTATCTGAGGATCTGAGAAGTGTGAGACTCAGAAATGTGCAGCAGGATGTAGCCGGTCACCCAGAGAGATGTGACTTGAGTGCCACCATATTGGGTGTGGAGAGCTTCCCCTCAGGGCGGCACCTACTGGGGGGTGGGTGTGGAAAAGGCAACACAGTGGCGGCTGGGCGTACACGGAAGCTCGGCCAGCAGAAGTGCTTCCGGAGATAAGGTCTTATTCAAGGATCCATCATGGGAACTGATTATACTTTCTGGGCCTTTCCCCCTTTAAAAAAGGTTTCCTTGAGAGAGCAAATGCACAGAGTTGGAGTTTTCCTGGACTATGAATATGGACAGATATCCTTCTATGATGTGACAAAGAGATCCCTCATCTATAATTTCTCTTATCTCGCCTTCCAAGGAGCTCTCAGGTCTATATTTTCTCTTTGTATCTCAAATGGAGGCATGAATTCCGACTCTCTGAGCATCTGCCTCCCTCATGTTTCTTCTTGTAATGGTACTCTTAGCCCTCAATCTTCTTTGGTGTGAAATCTAAGACCACAAGAGGCAAGAACGTTACAAGCATGACTTTATATAAGTTATTTTACAAAGTAATCCAATAAAAGATTTTTAGCACTCGAAAAAAAAATTGCACAACAGACGCTTTCTCAAACTTGGAGTTTGTGTTTGGGTGGACGACTGTTCCCTCTGCTCCCCGATTCTACCATCAACTTCTGGAGAAGGGCCCTGTGTCTGAGCAGCAATTGTCGGTGGAGAAGCAGCTGTGCAGAAGAGGCTGCAGGCGCCACTGATGCCTCTTCAGCTGGAGACAAAAGTGGGGAGACGTGGTTTATCCAGAATTAGACTAAACCGTATATGATGAAATACACTGCTTTGTAATGCTGGGGTTTCCAATTGCCACTGAATTCACTTAGTTTCAACTTCACATTCAAGGGGGCGGGGAAGAAAATATTGTGCTGCAAGGGTGGTGGTGGTGGTGTGTGTAGGGGGCCTTTAATGAATAATTTGGTGTCAATTTTGAGTCCCAGCATCGGATACTTGTCAAAAGGAGCTGGAATTTCTGAGGTATGTCCTTGCTCTTTTTGACCCCATGGACTTTCCTTGTTTAGACCCCCAGACGGTGCCAATGGTTTCGGTGTTGGTGAGCTGCTCTGTAGATTGAGAGCCATTAGCCAACGAACTCCGGGCCTCCACTGCGCCTTCTACAGGTTGTATGATGCCAGCCAATATCTTTGCTTTGTTTACCCTGCTGAGGTCTCTCTATCGTTAACATCCTTTTTATGACTGACAGTTTTTTGGTTTGCAGCAAATAGTTTTCCAAAAAATAAACCAACTCCAGATTATTTTGATGGTTGAGATAACATGCTGAATGTAAAAATGGACATTTTCCAGTAACTCCAGTGGGTGATCTCCCGTTGAATGGATGAAGCTGCCGTCTAGATAGGGTCCAACCCACCATTCCAGGAGCCCTAGAGAACACCAGGAAGATAAAGATATCTACAGTATATTGATTTTAGAGGATAAATAATGTTGCCAGAGGCTATAGCTTGTGAGAAGTGAGGTATGTTTGACCCACTTCATTTAGCGCTCCCATTTCTTAGAAACAGATCCCAATCTACACGATCTAATCCTGTAGCTACACAATTGTGACGCGATAGACACTAAGTGATTATGTCTCCTCTGAGCAGTTGATTACCTGTATTTTAAAGCCACTTTAGAATTATAGAAAGAATAAGACCCGTGGGAACATGGAGGTCAGTCTATCGAGCCTGGCGCTTCCAAATGATCTCTACGATTGTCTTCAGGTAACTGTGTCGCTTCACTTCTTCCACTAGAGGGTATTTTAAAGCCTCCCTGAGTCAGATGTTCTATGGTTTATTCTTCTATTCTTTCCAATTATTCCACCAAAACATTCTTTAATCAATCCGCTTTCAAAATTGTTTTTTTCATTTAAATCAATTCTTAAGGGTCTGAGGTATTCGTGGAATACAGAGAGAGATCTAGCAACAGTAATTAAATACCTATACAGGTTGTACTCTTATAATGCTTTTTTTTTTTTTTTTTTTGCGGTACACGGGCCTCTCACTGTTGTGGCCTCTCCCATTGCAGAGCACAGGCTCCGGACGCGCAGTCTCAGCGGCCATGGCTCACGGGCCCAGCCGCTCCGCGGCATGTGGGATCTTCCCGGACCGGGGGACGAACCCGTGTCCCCTGCATCGGCAGGCGGACTCTCAACCACTGCGCCACCAGGGAAGCCCCTCCTATAATGCTTTTAAAAAAAATCTAATGCCCAGGGAACTTTGCTTTGGAGGAGCACTTTCTTTCTGGCAAGTCATCATTTAGTTTAGTTCATCAAATAGTTGCTAATGGCAGCTCTTGCTGGATGCTGCATTAGGAGGATGAATTCATGAATAAGACACAGTCTCTGCCCTCATGGTGCTCCCAGTGCCAGTGGCAAGCTGGGACATTTCAGTGTGATGTGGGAGTGCTGTGATGGAGGGTGGTCAGGGCGATAGCATCTTTGCATCTCAGCCTGGAGGTCTTACTCCTGAGACACTTCTCAAAACAACCAGTAGGAGTCAGGCAGGTAGACGATAGGGGCAGAAGACCCAGAAAAGGAGCTCGCGCATCTTGGATGACACGAGCAAAAGTACTGACGTGGCTGGTACCTGAAGGGCAAGGAGGAGAGTTGAAAAGAGGTGAGGCTGCGGAAGCACCTGGGAGTCCACCATGGGGTTTGCAGTCTACACTGTAGGTAATATGGAGTCGTGGCAGGATTTTAAGCAGGCTTTTTTTTTTGGCCGCAACACGCGGCACGCAGGATCTTAGTTCCCTAATCAGGGATCAAACACGCGGCCCCTGCAGTGGAAGGACTGGAAGCGCGGAGTCTTCACCACTGGACCACCAGGGAAGTCCAGGGGATTTTTTTTTTTTAAGATAGAATATTTTGATGATTATGCGGAGGACTGTGGCTTGGAGAGAGCAAGATAGAAGCAGGAAAGTTTTTGAGGAGTTTTGGTAAAAAGTGCAGGATGGAGATGAGAGGCATGGCTTCATGACTCCTAAATAAGCTCAATGGGGGAATCCTTTTCAAGGCAGATACGTTGTAGTGCATCCCACACTTGTCCAGCGGATGACAGCGCTTTGGGAGGGCGGAAGACCTAGTGCACCAGGTGTATCCGGTCTCCTCTGGAAGCTCCCTCTCATCCCTGAGCGTCCTCAAGATCAGAGGCCACTACTGGGTGTGATTTTGGAAACAGAGACAGCTCCTTCTTTCCCCCCTTCCGTATCTGCTCACTGATGCTGGAAAACCCTTTAGGACAAGGATTAAAAATAAGGTACCCACACGACCGCTAACTTTTCTTTCATACTTATTAGGTTTGGGGTGCTAAAGAATCTGAGCAAGGTAGTAGATTGCATAATCTGATGTCAGATCCTGTGCCGGATCTGGATTTCTTTTGCCCCTCCAGATGGATTACCTGCCCTTGCGTGGCCTATTCTGTGCCCCCAGGAGGCCGGCTGCTGTAGGCAGCCCCATCAGATTCTCTTGCTGAAGCTCCTGCCAGATTCTCATAAGGGCTCCACCACCCCTGGCCCCTTGGTTTTGGGGTGGGAGTAGCTCACTGCCGGTAAGAGTCCCTGAGTGCCCCCCCCAACCTCTCACCGATGCCCTTTACCGGCCTATGCTTGACTAAATAGCAACTTCATTTCATTCTCCTCAGTTAATAACTATTTTGAGAGTTTCCTGCTATTCCCCTGCTGATACAGTTCCTTTTCCATGTTTGCGCTTTGGTAGGGATAGGACACTGAGTTCCTGAGCGTGAGGGTAACCACGGAAAAAGGAAGAGATCAAGAAAGGATTCTGGGGCCATAGAAGACCTCCTTCATACCTATCATAGGGCCGCCTGGCTGCCCATCTTCTTATGCTGTCTGAGGAAAAGCTGGCTTCACAGATCTAGTTTGCATTTATATTTTAAAAATCCTGAATTGATTTGTAACCTCCAATCTGGTGGTAATTCATAACCACTCCATCAATAGGTATTTCTTGTCTAAGCGTGTAACTTAGCAGACTCATCATAGGGAGGGAAACCAGAAACGTACAGATGTCGTCTTAAGTTAGGCGTGTAACAGAGTCTTCAAGGGTTAAGAAACAGCCACACGCTGCGAGGCAGGTACAGTAGGTTTACCAGAGGTTTTCTTTTGTGCTTCAACGATAAAGTGGTTGGTGGTCTGCTGGCTACAGCCTGTTACACATTCCTTGCTTTTATTAGAATAACCATAAGCCTCGAAGACCCACCCTGATGTCAGTGGCAGGTTTTATAGAACACTCACAAGTTTCTTCTTGTCGTATTTGGGGGTATATAAAGTGTGCAGCATAATAGGTAACAGGTTGGAAGACCAGTTCAGGGCCTGCAAAAGTCCCAATTCCTGATGTGAATATTTAATACCTCCTCATTACAGGAAAAGGTTGACTACCAGATGCCGGTTACCGGGCTCCAAAGCCCACTAAAGCTTTGAGTTCCTCCAGGAGCGAGGGTGGGTTTTGGCAGCTTCCCCTGCCCTTCAAATAACCTGGAGGTCAGGACATGCCCAGCTGATTTAGGAACCCTGGAGAGGAGGATTGGCTGGAAGTATCTCATCTGTTATTCAGCGGCCAAGTGGTGAATTACTTCCAATACCGTGATTTCCTGAGATGATAGAGCACTGTGGTTTAAACCATTATTTTGAATAAACTCAAAAGCATCGCAACACATGTAGACTCCGAGTTGGTGTGTTCACATCACTAAGACAGCGTTTCCGGATGTACATTTTTGGAGGTCCCTGAGATCATCCCCTGAACTCTAACGGCAGTTCATTGGCACGGCAGTGACCCAGCCCTGCACTCCTGAGCAGAAAAACACTCTCACAATTTGTCAGGTTCTAGATGCTGTCATTTATCCAGCTGTGTTTTGACCGCAGCGGGTCTGGGAATTGCATCGTTTTGCGTTTCCATGGCACATGGTGGTTTCTTGACAGAATGCTCACGGGCTGCCTCCTGCCTCAACTCCCCAGGGTGGTGGGAAGAAGGGTGCTTTGCTGCCCGGCTTTCACCATCTGCCACTATTGTGCCAAGCCATGCCCCATGGCCTTGGACTGACAGGGGACCCGGGCTGCAGTGTTGAGCTCCTGTCACTGTCCCAGGCTCCCTGTAAAAAGGAAGCTAACGTTTCAATACTGGGTAAAAACAGTTTTACCCAATATTTTCATATATAGGGTGAGTCTATTGAATTGGCCTTAAAAAATCTAAATCCAAGAACTCCTAAACTATACATAACAAATGATTTGAAATACCTTTGTTGTTATTTTTCTTTAAAAAAAAAAAATTCCAGAATGGAAATAACTATTTGTTACTATTCTGCTTAAAACCCTGGCTTTCTATCTCCTCTTAAAATCAGATGCAAAGACCATTAACATGATCTCTGAGGCCATGCTTGTTGCTGCCCTTGCCTTAGCTGAATTTCTTCCTTCCCCCAAGCTGTAACCACTCTGGCCTCCTTTTAGCTTCTTGAACTCACTAAGCCTCAGGGCCTTTGCACACGCTAATCTCTACACCTGGAATATTCTCCTCTTTCTTTCCTACTCCCCTCCCCCCTTCAGATTTCAGTTTTAATATTATTTATTCAGGGAAGCCTTCCCAGACCCTAGCTTAGGTCAAGTCCCTCTTGATTTCATAGTCCCCTAGACTTCACTATTGGGCCTACTGCCATTGGAAGCAATGAATTATTCGTGTAATTACTTATTTAATGTCTTATTCCCTTCTAGACTGTAGACATCAAGAGATAATGGATGCTGTATTCTCAACACCTAGCGGAGTACCTTTCATATAGACAAATGTCTAATTGTTGAATTAATTATTTAAATGATGCATACTTATTACAAAACAAATTATCGAAAGTGAAGAAAATGTAGAGAAGAAAATTAAAATAACCTATATCTCTACTATTAACATTTCAGTGTATTTCCTTATGTCCTTTTTCTAAAAAAACAAACATATGTGGTACGTGGATAAACATTACCAGCTGAAAGCTGGATCCTATGGACATTTAGAAAAGTCTTAAAATGCACCAGGCTCCTGGTGTTCAAAACTGATATCAGGGGCGGGGGGAGAGTTTGAGCAGGGATATCACCATTCATGGTTTCTAAGGCTGGGGAGGGATTAAAAAGAAGCTCCTGGGAGCAAGTTCTGGGATCTTCCTACCAGATTTCACTGTCACTTTAGGAATATTTATTTAGGCTCTTTTAGTAAAGTAACAATTTCTTAAATATTTGGAAACATGTCACTTCACTATTTAATTTTTGTTGTTGTTACTCTTCCCATAATTCATATTATAGGGCACATTTTCCAGAATTGTGGTACCAGATTGCCCATTCCCAGCTCTTTTGTAAAAGGGGAAATGTCTGGAAATAGACTGGGAGCAAAGGGACAATCTCCATTCCCAGAAAACGGCAGGATTTCTTTGTTCCCCCTCTCCTGCCCCCGCCAGCGTTACCGCAGTTTATCGTGTAGAATCCCTTTCTATCGATGGGCTAAGTCCACAGAGCAGGTACTGTTGTTACGCCCAATTTTATAAGTGAGGAGATGTGATGTAAAGAGGTCACAGAACTTGCCCATGGCCACACTGCTAGTCAGCGGCTGGCAGGCTTAAAACCCAAGTCGGCCTGACTCCAAAGCCCAGGCTTGTGCTGCCCCAGGTGGATCCGTCTAGATTCCACCAAGTGGATGAGGAATATGAATGGACTTCACAGAGTCTTGAAAACCCCCGAGCTTGTATATAAATTTTGTGTGTCTGCACAGGTTTTGTATTTTTTTCTGGGGAGAAGTTCTCTATATTGCATCAGATTTGTTTGGAACAAGAAAAATAAAGATTCATCTGGATTAACAATTACCCTAATATTTGTTGATTGGTTACCAAGTACTGTTCTAAGCACTTTGCATGTATTAAATACTTCAATCCTTGCAATAACTCTGTGTGACTGGCACTAGTATCCCCATTTTATGATCAAAGAAACTGAGACACAGAGAGGTTGTCACTTGCCCAAGGTCACACAGCCGACTGTGGTGCAGGGATCTTATCCAGGCAATTCCCTCGAGTCTACATGCCTATTTAACCACAGTAAACAAATGCCCTCTTTGCAGATCTCTCAATGTCTTGTGCATTTTCCTCTCCTGAACTTGAGATGTATCTCCCTGTTACTGTATACAATTCATGTAGTAGTTTTTCCTTCCTCCCCTTAAAGCTATTAATAAATTGGTGGTAGATCTTACAATAGAGGACATCCTAGAATAAAAATTAGCAACTCTCCTCGGCAGGATTAATCATATTAGTGATTCACACTGCTGTAAGAACTATGCTAAAAGACTGTCATCCCTCTGGTATGAAATTTGGACAAGTTCTTCATGGAGGTGGGGCTCTGAATAAAAAGGGTGTCCCTTTGGTGGAGGCAGGGACAGAGAAGTAACTAGGAGGTAAGAGGGGATCCCACTGGCAATCACTGAGTGTACGGGGGTGGTCAGAGATTACATATATCTACTCTGTGCCTGTGAGTATACACTTGTGTTCTAAATATGGATCGATACACATTTGACTTACATGTATTGATTAAGATGAATGCCGTCTAGATGATCTGATACTCTCTCTACACCTTTTGAGATAATGAGGCACAACCTAAATTGAGCCCAAATGGCTTTCGGGGATTGCTGGTATGAGGACTTAAACACACTTCACAGTTCTTCCCTTTACAGATGGAGAAATAGAGGTAAGAGGGTTGGGCTACTTGTTTGGGGGATTCTGGGGGATTTAATATAAAGCTAAGAAGAGAGTTATGACTTTCCTCTCCCTGCTGAGGAATTAGCATTTTCCTGATTGAGTGACATTGAGACCAAAGACTGAAATAACAGAGCCTCAGAGATGAGAATTGAGTCTACCCCAGGGTCCAGATGAGGTGAAAGACAAAACAGGAAGCATATGCGCTTACAGTGGAGTCCTTGGCCAGCGCCACGCAGCCTCCGTGGTTTAAGCTGAGTGGGTGTGGGAGAAAGGCCTGAAAAATGCACGCTAGGCTGGCTTTCGAGAGAGAAAGATCTTGTACCTTTCTTTTCTGAATGTTCAAATTCTGGCAGACTCCAACTTTCAGGCCCATTAAAATTCAGGAAGGGAAAAAGGAAAAAAATTGAACTAGTTTTCAAAGAAGAAAAAAAGGCAACAAACACACCCACTCTTGCAAAAATAAAATCCCACCCCCCCAAAACCGTTAGGAAAATGTTTTTGAGCTTTAAAAAACAGAAGGGGGTTGGAATGTCAATGGGACACAGGCCGTGGAATGACTATTAAACGTGGCATTTCCACCAGTGTCCGTGCATGCACGTCTTAACCTTGTTTGATCCTTGGAGAGAAACAGCCCTGTTCCCTCCGCAGAAGAAGGAATAGAACCCATTTCTATCGATGGGCTAGATCCCACTGTGTTAATGTGGTTAGGTGGAGTGCGGGGAACAATTTGCTCTAATTCACTGCCCCAAAATAAGAGCCTCTTGCTCTGGAAGCTTCCTCTCCAACCCACCCTCCCATGCAATCAACAGTCCAGGCCAAATCCTTCCTTCAGTCTCAGATTTCGGTTATATAAGCTGCTCTATCAAACAGACTCCGTCCAATTCAGACCAGGGTAAAAGAGCCATTTACACAAACAGCTAGTGGCTTATGTAACCAGAACCCAATATACAAATTATGAGAAACCTGCTTACCCATTCAGGTGCCTCAGGTGAACAATGACAGGCCAGCTCCACAGCTCTGGTCTCTGACTACAGCGGAACTCTGTTCCAATAACTGGACGCCTCCTGAGAGGTCAAGTCTTTCCTGCGGTCTCTCTCCAGGTTAAAGAGCTTCGTTGTAGGGTGCACTTTACTCCCCACACCCCGCCCCTTGCAGATTCTTGTTCTTCATAGAGAACGGATTTAGCATTTTTAATATCAGAGTTAAATGGTGGATTTTACTCCTGGTGGTATGAAATTTCCTGATGACAAAAGCCATATAAATTCAGGATTTAAAACTTTGAAGAATACAGAAAAGTAAAAAAATTAAATCCACCTGTAATTCCACTACCCAGAGCTAGTTACTTTTAACATTTTGTGTATATCCTTCCAGTCTTTTTTCTAGGCATATCATATACATACACACATACATATAATGTACTATATATGTATATACATATTAAAGACATGCATGTAGTAAAGCCGTGCATATATATATATATATAAAATATTTAAATGAATGATACATTGTTACTTTACTGTCCATTCTGTTTTGAAATCTGCTTTTTGAAGAAGTAAAGCTGTCACTGTTTGCAGGTGACATGATACTATACATAGAGAATCCTAAAGATGCTACCAGAAAACTACCAGAGTTAATCAATGAAATCTGCTTTTTTACCCAACAATGACATCATCATCATACATTGATCTCATTTTTATCTTCTTTACCTCCGTTGTCCTTCTAATACCCCTGTGAGGTTGGTATCACTACCCTCATATAGCAGCTCAAATTCAAGGCCTCTGAAGCCTGTGATGTGAAGCACTGCCTTACGTCTCACTGCTATTAAATACTTCTCTAAGGAAGGTTTTGAGTGGCTGTTTGGCATTCACATTATATTCTATCTAACCCATCCCCTATTTCAGAGTGTTTAGATAATTTCCATTTGGGGGGCTATTCTAAATAATTCTGTGAGGAACATTCTGTCATATAAATATTTATACTACTATTCCCATAGTATAAAATCCTAGCAATGGAATTTCTGTGTCAAGGATGTACCCTTTTTGATGACTTTTTATTATATACTGCCAAAATACTTTCCAGAAAGTTGAAATGAATTTATATTCCCATCAGCTACTGCCCAATACTCTAACCAAAGTCATTTTATAATTTAAAAAAAAATGAAAGAAAGTATCTTTCCCAAATTGCCTTCCTTAGGAAAATAAAAATGCATATAGAAAATGTTTGATGACCTGCCTATTCTCCCGTTTACTATTATAACATTTCTAGAAAAAAATCATGCGAAGACTAAAATATAGCTGTGAGCTGCTAGTAGACTGATGTGATGAATTCACCTTCAGCCCCCAAAATATCAACCCTCCAGTTGTTTTTCCCCTTCCTGTTTCCCCCTGCCCTGCAGACCCCAGCCATAGCTTCTGATTGCCAGTCCTCCATGGGCTCACAGGAAGAGGTGGCTATAACGACACAGCAGAAGGGAACTTGCAGAATGGGGAGAAAAAAGGGCTCATGTTCACTGCTGTCAGCAAAATCTCCTATAAACAGAGCAACATATTAAGCCCTTCTGTTAATATGCTGTCTAGACTTGAAAAGATTGCTTTTCTCTCTGTCTTCTAAGCTTCAACTTTTGACCTTGTGTCTGTCCTTGTGCCTATGCTGGACTCAAGCAATTCTTGTCTCCTGAAGGTTCAACAGTCAAATTACCAAATTATTGTACTTGTCACCTAAGCTACTGCAGCAACCGGGTGCGGGCATGATCCCTATCAAATGAATGGAAAACTTGACGACACTTGACCCCTGAGGCAGAAAATGCAGGGAGTCCCCCTTCTTCTGGTTTAAGGGTAAAACGATACTCTCCCCAGAAATTGGAGCTGATAATCCCTTTGTTGATTGTGGATGGAATCTTGGAAGGTATTGGAGGGAGGGTTGAGAAGAAGAGTTTATGAGATCCGCACTTGGGGATAGAAACCAGTTCCTAGCAAAATGAATGTGAGTCTTATTTTTGGAACATGTTTTACTCTGGGATGTTTCTTCTTCCCCTCCATGTTCCCAGGGTTCCCAGGGCCCTCATGCTAACAGCTGGTTGCTCAAGTCCCTCTCCAAGATGTAATATTTATTAAGCATTTGCTGTTTGCCAGGCATTCCCATGCACTCCTCTAAAACTGTCCTCACTTAATCCTCACAACCCCAATCTTACAAGGCAGACAATACCTGCTCACGCGCAGGCAGAGCTGTCTCCCGCAGAACCTCGGAGAGCCCATGAGTGGTATCACACCCCCAGGCATCTCGCCCTGTGAACCCTTCCCAGGGGACAGAGGAGGACTTCTGTGCCCCATCACGTCTGAATAAGAATCTCTTATTATTATCATTCCTCTTGTACAAATGGAGAAACTGAAGCAGTAAGAAGTTAGGAAACTGGAAGATCATAACAGAAGGGCTGAAGTCAGACTTAGAGCCACATGATCAACCAGTGTTCCATGCTGCCAATCAATCTAGACTTTTGTTGTTGTTGTTCTAGATTTTTCTTCTCTGTCATCAAAAAAAATCTTTTGTCCCCTTAATCTATCTGGGCCTTGCAGAGGGGGCTAAATTAATCCAATAAACACATTTAGTCTGCTAATGGCTAATGATGGACCAAAGCACCACCCACCTCAGTGAATGTATAGTTCACTGTTAAAAGACTAGTGGTGGCAGCCAAGGGTATCTGAGAAAGATTTGTTGGTGGGAGGGGATGATGGTAGTAGGAGGTGCTGGGGTGGAGGCTGATAGAATATTCTTGGGTGGGGGACTTCTCTCATTATCAGTCAACGGCTCACTCAGCATACAGGACAAGACAAGCCCTGGGTATAATATTTAGGCCTTTATCAGGAATGACCAAAAGCTCAGCTGTTTGCCTCACAAGAGAGAACTTCAGAGAACTCAGAAGCATCAGTGACAACCATCGTCTGCCAATCACTGCCAGACGCCATGCTTTGTGGGAACCACGTAATTCCACAGTCTATCCACAACATCCAGTTTTCTGGCACATTTTTGTGATTAAGGAAAGCAAGAGGAGTATGATGCCATTGCCCCATACAAATCTGTCACCCCAGCCGGGCATAAACCAATTGAAACATCACAAACCCACATCAAGTTGTCACATCCTTTCTATTTAATTGACCCACAACATCCTGCAGATACTTTCCTCTCCTAACTCCCTTTGGGGCCAGGGCAGAGAGTGGAAGAGAAAAGATGACTTGATGAAGGGTGTGGCCAAGAAATAATATAATCTTTGGCTTGAAGATGTATATTTTGGTCCTGGAAAAATGTACTTAAAAGATTTTTAATGAGTCACGAAGGTAGTGCTGACACTTAGAACAATATTTTTCATTCTTTTTAGGATGAATAACTAATACAGTACCTGGCTTAGAGTGGAGGCCAATAAATGCTTGTTGGTTGAAAGAGCTAGTGAGTACTGAGAACCTGACACGGTGTAATTCACCTACAGTCAAGACTGCGCTGGAACAGAGGTGAGCCTTTAGCAGGGTCTTAAAGGGCCTTCCAGGATTTGGTAGATGATTTTCGTTTTGTCAGTCAGTTCTATAAGCCACATTGGTTGATGTAGGTAATTTGCTTCTCATTAAAACACTCCCATTCCTGGGAGCTCCCTAGCAGTCTGGTAGTTAGGACTCAGCGCTTTCACTGCCATGGCCCCGGGTTCAGTCCCTGGTCGGGGAAGTAAGATCCCTCAAGCCTTGCAGAACAACCAAAAAACAAGAAGTATAAAAAATAAAAACACCCCATTCCTGTGATTATATTTATATTTTTCTAGAATATACATTTCCACCAGAGTATGTTGTTTTGCTTTTGCCTTATTCATTTTTATAAGCTCGCTGAAAAAAGAGGAGTTTCCATGTTACTGCTGCAGTAACAGGGCAGACAATACTTGCTCGTGCGTAAGCAGAGCTGTCTCCCCCAGAACCTCGGAGAGCTCATGAGTGCTATCACACCCCCAGGCACCTCGCCCTTTGAACCCTTCCCAAGAGACAGAGGAGGACTTCTGTGCCCCAATGTCTTCGTAGCCCATCACCTCTGACACCAAGAGCTGCCCATCTTTAGTCCGTGCAATCCCGGTTATGAAGTGGTTAGCACGATGCTCTGCTGGGGCCTCATGTTGCCCTCTCCACTTGGCAGGTGGCAATGCTGAGGTCCCGGGAGGATGAACTTCCCAAGCCCACAGTGTGGGAGGCAGTGGTAAAACAGAAATAAGTTCAAAGAGTTTTATTTCCCAACAGGAAGTTCCAGAGCTAGGACGACAAAACACACATGCCATTACAAGCCCGTGTGCACCAACCCGCCCAAACACTGACTGTCCTGTGAGCCACACATTCTTTTTCAGGACTCAGATCAAACCAAAGTCCAGTGCAAATCCACTGAAATTTAACGCAGAGAGCATTTCCCTAGCGCCAGAGTGCCGTGGGATTCACCTTCGTAAAAGCGGATTTTGATGCCGAGGGGTCGCTATAAAAGCACGATTCAAATGATAGAGTGAAAGCCCGGCAACCTGGTAAGTGTATGAGTTGCCTCTGAGAATGCGTGAGTCTGTCAGGAGGTGAGAAAGTCTGACTTTGGAGCCTCCACTGGAGGAACAGCCTTAGCCCGAGGTTTGGCGTTCCCAGGGGCCCTGCCAATTTACACCAAACACGGACTAAGGAACACTGTATTCCCCACCCCACATTGCAGGCTGCACTTAGGGACTTGCTTCCAAAGAGCTGAATATGAAAAGGAGGGAGAGGGTGGAAGGTAAATTCCCAATGGAGAAACCTGGCAAACATCACCCCAGCCAGGTGATCAAGGTCAACCTCAACAGCAATGTCAATGTTGACAGCATGTACCCGCTGATATGATGTAATGAGAATAGCAGTACAGCTCTGTGGTCTTCCACTCAGCCTAATCATGAGAAAAAAATCAGACAAACTCCAACTGAGGGATATTCTACAAAATACACAACCCAGCACACTCCTCAAAACTGTCAAAGTCATCAAATACAAGAAAAATCTAGGGAAATGCAACTGAAAACCACAATGAGATGTTGCCTCACCACTGTTAAAATGGCTATCATCAAGAAGACAAGGCACAACAGGGGCTGGCGAGTGAAAGGGGACTTACACACTGTTGGTGGGAATATACATTAGTCCAACCACTGTGGAAAACGATAGGGAGGTTCCTCAAAAAATTAAAAATAGAGCTACCATATGATCCAGCAATTCCACTTCTGGGTATATACCCAAAAGAGATGAAAACAGGAGATACATACACTCCCATGTTTATCGCAGTATTATTCACAATAGCCAAGATATGGAATCAACTCAAATGCCCATCAATGGATGAATGGATAAGAAAGATGTAGTATATACACACAATGGAATATTATTCAGCCGTGAGAAAGAAGGAAATCTTGTCATTTGTAACTAAATGGATGAACCTTGAGCACATTACGCTAAGCAAGATAAGTCAGATAGAAACACAAGTACTGTATGATATCACTTGTATGTGGAACCTAAAAAAGTCAAACCTGTAAACAAACAAACAGTGTAAAATGGTTGTTACCAGGGGAGGTGGGGCACAGGGATAAGATTGATGGTGTTTAATGGTACAAACTCGTAACAAGTACTAAATAAGCCATAGAGATCTAACATGCGGTATATGGAATATAGACAATGATACTGTACTACAAGTATGTAATGTGATAAATATCATTACAATGGCAACCGTATTACAATATATAAATATATCAAAGCAACACCATGCTCTACACCCTAAGCTTACACAATGTTACATGTCAACTTTACCCAATAAAAAAATTTAATTAAAAATAAACAAGTAGGGCTTCCCTGGTGGCGCAGTGGTTGAGAATCCGCCTGCCGAAGCAGGGGACACGGGTTCGTGGCCCGGTCCGGGAAGATCCCACATGCCGCGGAGCGGCTGGGCCCGTGAGCCATGGCCGCGGAGCCTGCGCGTCCGGAGCCTGTGCTCCGCAACGGGAGAGGCCATAACAGTGAGAGGCCCGCGTACCGCAATAAATAAATAAATAAATAAATAAATAAATAAATAAATAAATAAATAAAATAAACAAGTAAAATCTGTGAACGTGTCATAGCCAAAAGGAGCCAACAAAGACATGATGACGAATGCAGCGTCCTGGATGGGATTCTGGACCAGAAAAAGGACATTAGTTAAAAAACTAGTGAAAGATGAATAGTGTGGAATTTAGTTCATAGTTACATACAATGCTCATTTCTTAGCTGTGACAAATATACCCTGGTACTGTAAGGTAATACCAATAGAGGAAATTGGGTAAGGAGAATACAAAGCCTTTTTGTATTATCTTTGCAATGTTTCTGTAAATCTAAAGCTATTCTAAAATAAAAGGCTTATTTAAAAAACAGGTGGAAAAGTGAAAATAAAGGATATGTAAAAGACTAATACAAGTGGTTACACACAGGGGGTGGGGATGGGTACCAGGGTCAGAGGTGGGAGTGAGACTTCTCAACGCATATATTTTTAATATCATTTTGAGTTATGCACAATGTAAATGTATTACCTGTATTATCTGTTGTTTTTTTTTAAAAAAAAATACACAATCTAAGTCTGTACCACACTTAAATGTATTGAATGGGAACATCAATGACAAAGGTTAAGCTTATTAGGCAAAATGCTAACTTTTAAAAATAGAGCTAGTGTCCCAAGCGAAGGCCAGACATGTGGGTATAAGGTTGCCACTTGCAAATGCACTCCCCCACAAGGTTTGTGGCTGCCCGTCTGGACTGTGGGATTGCGAGTGTGAAGTATTGAAAAACCAGTTTGGCTCCGAGGGGCCTCCAGAGGGTTGGCTCTTTTGCAAGCCTCTGGCCCTTCCTCTTGGGTGCTGACTTTCTACGACTGAAGCGTGGGGTTGTATATCATAGACCTGGGTCCTAATAAATAAATTCAGAGGCTGATGCCACTCTGTATAATGGAGTGTGGGAAAAGAGCAATAAAGATCAGGCAACAGAGTCTTCCCAGGAGGCGGGGGAGGAGGGCAGGAATTGGAGAGAAGCTGAAATTGGGCCAAATGGTAGGAGCCAGAGATGAAGTTGTAGGCCGCAGGCAGTGGAAATCGCGCTCAGCTCATCTCAGATGCGGCCTCAAAGGCAAGACACTCTAGACTGTCTGAAAGCTAAAGAAATGGGTTGTAGGGAAACACTGTTGCTTCATTTTCAACCCAAACTGAAAGTGAAATCTTTAGCCCTCACCACCCCACTCTTTCTTGTCCCTGTGATGTAGGCCATTTTATGGAGCTCCACAGTGGAAGGTATGTGGAATCTGAAGGTTGAAACAATCTTTTGTTTCTGTGTAGTTTCCCCTCTATTGTGGGATTCCTTCTCCCTCTCCCTGGATCCTTTCCTGTGTTGAAACTGTTGAAATGGGCGAGAGGAACAATTCTCGGATCCTTTCCACTTCTAAAAGCCTATGAAATATCTTTGCTTGAGGGGAATTGGGTTTCAGAGCTTAAGTCCCCTGGGGTGATTCAACAAGATGAAGAGTTGGACTGGTTGGTGCAAAGTTTAAAAAAAAAAAAAGAGAGTCAATGGCTCTTTTTTAAAAGTTAAAGAAAAAAAAAAGTGTGTCCTGACAGGCCGAAAATATCTCCTGAGTTTTCCAGGTCTCCTAAATGGGATGGGTGTGAAAATGGCCACTGGGAATAAAATGTAGAAACAGGAATAGATCAATTAGTTGAATCTTTGAGGTTCAAATTTCAGGAACTCATGAGAGCTCTTTGGTCTTGTGAGAAGACAGAATGTATGCAAGAAGCTGAAAGCTTTTTGTTCATGCAGAGTTTATTTTCTCAAACACTGCTTATCCATTGTAAAACTAACAGTCTTTGCTGAAAGATCATCTCCTGAAACATTTTAGGTAGAAGTAGAATATTTTATGCAATCATATCTCCCCATGAGGAAACCCGTCCAAAGCTCAAATGATTCACACACAAAAAGGTTCACAGAGTTTTTCATGTCTGAACTCAAAATTCTCGGGAGACACATTAGCTTGTTTGATAAACTAGAAAGAACAGTGTTTTTGTGCAAGTATTTTAATACAGGAAATATGAGTCTAGTCTGTATCTCTCCAAGTCCAGGCGTATGAGGGAATTTTGAAGTAAAACGCCGCCTGAGTCCCAAGAACATAGTTAAAAGAGATATACACAAGGATGCTACCGAGGAAAATGCTTCTCTGGTCTGTACCACGCTGAAGAAATAGCAAAAAATGCACACAAGCTAAAAAGGAGGACAGAACTGAAGCAAGACACTGAGCAACTGAGAATCATTGCAAAGACACTTCCCTGTGAAAATCTTTTTCACTGGCCCTAAATACACTAGTTTCATGATTAAACCCAGCACCACACATCACATTTTGTAGCAAAGAACAGTGCCTATGGGGAGGCTCAGAACCAGTCTGACAACTTTTCTGAGATTAGAAGAGGGAAAAATATCACTTTACAGAATCTGCTTTTCAGAGGCGGCAAGGCAGTCTGTGGAGACAGGGGCCAGGCTAGGCGGTGCTGGGGAGGGAGCCCTGTGTGGGCTGCCTCTACCTCCCCGACCCGGCCCCAGAGAGCTCTTAGCTAAAGAGGATACCACATGGTGAGGCAAACTCTGTAGACCATTTAGATTGTAAATATTCTCCCAGGCGGCCTTTTAACAAAAGTCACTTGGGGAAATAGGCACCTGTAAGGAAACATTCCTTCTCCCCTCTGGTGAATGTTTTTAGAAAATGGCCCTACAAAGTTGCAGCAAGAAGGAAAAGGAAGGCAAGTCTGGAGTGCCTGGCTCGGAGGAAGGATGCCGTCCTCCTGAGGAGCAAGAAGCTGAGGAGCTGCTGCAGAGGCAGCTGTGGTCCCGGCCGTGAGGTTCTCAGTGGGATGTCAGATCCCATCCCTGGAGACAGAACCAATGTAGGAGCAATGCCGGAGGTCAGATCCCAGACCTCAGACAGGTGTCGCCCTAATATGCCTCTGGTCCTCTCACAAAGAAGGTGAAGAGCAAAGGACAGAAGAGGATGGGGGGGGAGGGGACCCACATGGGGGAAGTGAGATGTGCTAAACTTTTCCTGAGCAGATGAGAGCAAACAAAGAGAGAGATTAAAAATAGTCATAAAAGCGTGAAAAGCAGAGCTAATTGTGACGGTATCTAACCTCCAAACCCAATTCCAATGATTCTTTCTAAGCTTCTGGCTACTAGTGTCAATTCAAGGGAAAATCCCCACGGAAGTAAACAGCCAAAAAGACAAGTTCCAGGAAGTAAATGTCTCTCGTCCGTCAGGGATCTGGCAGCTGGGTTCCTCTCTTCCTGGTCACTGGCAGGTTTTCCAGCTCCCTCCAAGCCAACTGCCGCCCCCCACCCCCGACATCCCACCTTCCCTTTGCCTTCATCTTATTTCCCTTTATTTCTTTTAAACCCTCACCTTTGTCCTAAATTTGAAGCTCAGGATTCATTTTTTTTAAAAAATGACCTGCCACTACAGCATGTAATTTTTATAAATGTCTGCCCAACACTAACAGCACCAAGTAATAAGATTCAAATCCCCAAAGCAACATTTTTCTGCCAACCCCTCCCCTTCCCCCAGACTTACCAGAGTGTGGGATGTCTGCCAGGGAAATACAATAAAATGTGGGAACAGGAATAAATAAAAATAAAAATTTAAAGTCTGTATCTTTGCCTGCTTAATTTTCCTTTTTAATTATTAATTCCTTTCTTTCCCTCTTTGACTCATGCCATCACATTCCTTATTGCTACCTAACTTTGTTTTTGCCTCCTGTGTTGATGATGTTAATATATCTACCATTTCCTTATGAACTTTCCGGGCAAGCAGGTTGCCTGCACCATTGGAATAATTTCCTCTCTTGTGTTTTCTTACTGTATCTTGTGTGGAGTTGGTCCTTCTAACCAAGCTCTTCTTTGTCTTTTTTGTTCTGTGCCATGATTCTATCTCTTGGTTTCCTCAGTGTTGGCTCTTGCAAATCTTACCTAATTTTTCACTGTCACAGTGTTTCCTTCTGTTTACTGTTCGTAACCCCACCCTCATTTCCTATTGTATTTCTTGAGCAATCTCTTTAATCCTCAGATGCCCTGGTCTTCCTAACTGGCCGGAGGGATGCTTTGGGGCTTCCTATTCCTTTACCCAATCTAATAAACTTTGAATACTGAGTTTTTTTCCTCCTGTTTTGTCCACTAGCTATATCTCTGTCTGGGGTGATCAAAAGTTTCCCTTTTGGGTGTACACCTCCTAGCAGGACTCTGCCACCTGACAGAGTATCCTTAGGCAGGATAATCAGGAGTATTACCACTGCCATAACCATTTTGGGGTGGCATACATGCAAGAGGAAGTTGGGCTTTGCTGTTGGAGTGATTTGGTTTGGGAGAAACGGGGATGTTGGGGTCCCAGGACTATGCCTTTCCAAGGGTTCTCTAGGACCATGGGAGCATGTACCACCATTTACCACAAGCTCAAAAACACGGATGCCCACCCCCCAATGCGATCCTTCTACACTTAGTGAGGAGAGTATACTCCGAGTCCTCCCAGGGAATATAGTCGAGTGGCAGACTCTCGAGTCTTATAATAAATCTATTCTAACATTGTCTCCTCCCTGAGCCTTCTGACTTCTTTCTCAATATTATGATAAAGCAGCTCTGACATCTCTACCTCCTTTCTCATAAGGCATTTTTCTGTGAGCTTCAAACTACAATGACAAATGTAATTTATATTGCAGCTTTGCTACAAAGTTGAAAAATATGACAAAAATGTCTAAATTATTACCATTAGAGGAAATGATAGCAACTCAAATGTTCCTTTCATATGTTTCTATTTTTTATTTGATGACGGGCAATGGTAATGACTCATCTGAGTAACATCAAGTAATACAACTAGTAGGGTAATAAAGCTGTACGATATATAACTGATGCATATAATGACAACATTGTTAAAAATTTATTTTACTGAAGTATAGTTGACTTACAATGTTGTGTTAACTTCTGCTGTATAGCAAAGTGATTCAGTTATATGTATATATACATTCTTTTTCATATTCTTTTCCATTATGGTTTATCACAGGATATTGAATATACTTCTTTGTGCTATAGAGTAGGACCTTGTTGTTTATCCATTCTACATATAATAGTTTGCATTGCTAATCCCAAACTTCCAGTCCATCCCTCCCTCACCCCCCCATCCCCTTGGCAACCACAAGTCTGTTCTCTATGTCTGTGAATCTGTTTCTGTTTCATAGATATGTTCATTTGTGTTGTATTTCAAATTCTACATATAAGTGATATTATATGGTATTTGTCTTTCTCTTTCTGACTTACTTCACTTAGTATGATAATCTCTAGGTCCACCCATGTTGCTGCAAATGGCATTATTTCATGCTTTTTTATGGCTGAGTAATATTCTGTTTTATATATATATATATATATATATATATATATATATATTATATATACACCACATCTTCTTTACCCATTCATCTGTCGATGGACATTTAGGTTGTTTCCATGTCTTGGCTATTGTACATAGTGCTGCTATGAACATTGGGGTGCATGTATCTTTTCAAATTATAGTTTTGTCTGGATATATGCCCAGGACTGGGATTGCTGGATCATATGGCAACTCTATGTTTAGTTTTTTGTGGAACCTCCATACTGTTTTCCATAATGGCTGCATCAATTTACATTCCCACCAACAGCGTAAGAGGGCTCCCTTTTCTCCACACCCTCTCCAGAATTTGTCATTTGTAGACATTTTAATGATGGCCATTCTGACTGGTGTGAGGTGGTACCTTATTGTAGTTTTGGTTTGCATTTTTCTAATAATTAGCGATGTTGAGCATCTTTTCATGTGCCTATTGGCCATCTGTACGTATATAGTGACAACATTTTAAGCATTCAGCTTCTGGTCTATGGGGGGGGGGTGCCTATAGGCAGCAATTTCCTTCTTACTCATGAGGCTAACTTTAGCTCCTCACCTGAGTAAGAGTGACAGGAAACTAGACTTAAGGAGAAACCATGGACCAATAGAAAAAAAAATGACCCAACGTTTTCAGATGGAGCCTTACAGAAGTTTGAGCCTCACCTTAGTAGGAAGGAGGTAATATCAAGAATACCATGGCTCCTTCACTCCTGGAAATTATTGCAATAACACTATAAGACTATAGCACAATAACATCAATAACACTATGGTTGCCATGCAATGTTTGGGACATTGATACTAAAAAAATATTATTTATCTGAATCAAACTTAACTAGGCATCCTGTATTTTTTCTAATAATACACAACCACCACACAGCATACTTCATTCCTATGGGCGTCCAAGGACAGCTATCCATCTACTAATGATAACGTATAACACACCTATGAGAGACTCCAATTCTTTCCCAGCTCCAAAGCCAAAGGAGGTTTATGAAATCCAATTTCGGGTCATTTCCAGACTCAGTTTGGACTGTTTCCTTCAGAGACCCCTGATTAAGTCATATATTACAAGGAAGCCTCCCTTTGCCCCTAATTTGAAACAGCTGAGCCAGCTTCTCCTGCCAGCCCAGTCTCATGGTGGAGAGGGGGGGGACTGTGCTTGGGAGGAAGAGGGCATTCGGGGGACAGGTTTAATATTATGTGGGGACATGTCTTAATGCTTTTGTGGAAATGCTCTTTATGGAGCATCAGGTTACAAAGCCCCAGTAAGGTGGGGGGTGAGGAGGGATGGGGTGTAGGAGGGCACTGGAGAAATCACTATAACATTGGAGGATCAAAGAATCCAGCCTGTCAAGGGCTATGATATTTTTTCAATGAGGCAACAAGCTCACATTTTCCCCTGAGGGCTGAGAGACAAAAGCCAAGGTTCACCTAAAACTTTTTAAGCCCTTTTTTAAGCTGCCAAACTATGCCTGTGTATGCTTTGCTTCCACTCTTGCTTTTTTCTTCCTCTTGAAATTTGGGGAGGCGGACAGGAGAACATGTTATTTTGCAGCTATATTGATTAATAACCAGTTAGGTGCATTTGGCCATGTTGGAATGTACAAAAATATTCATTTGGTACCCATAAATCTGATGAATGTGTTCATTTACTTACCAAAGCTTATCATTCAAACGCTGAGGGAGGATGTTTTACCTAAATCTACAAGGTGATGGAGGGCTGGCAATGGGTGCGCATGTAGCTCAAGAAGAGAGTATGGGGTTGGAGGATGAGGAGAGAGGGAGGAAGAGGCCAGGAGGATGGGAAGATGATTGTGATGAGTGAGGTAGATGTACTTACTCCCCTCCGTCCACCCTTTAACAAATATTTTAAGTCTTGCTTTTTTTTGGAGAGAACCTAGATTGTTTTAACTTCCTTTTCCAGTAGATAATGCTTCTATGAACTTGACTGAACCAGAGAAGAGAAATGAAGGAGAATCGAGGTAAGCATGCTATGGACTGAAACATCCCACCTCAGGGTAGTTCCACATTCATGTCTATTGGCCATCAACATAGCACCAGCTATGCCAGAGAAATAAACAGAAGATAAAATCAAAACTTCATATGCCTCCAAGGGAGGCCCTATATTTGCCTTAGCATGAGGCACATTTGCACATTTTGTGTGCAAGTTTCCTACTTAATTCCAGAATAACCTTTCCTGGCCTGGCACCAATTTTTCCCCATGGAGAAACAACCATATTAAATTAATTATGATTTTTTTTAATTAACTTAATTTTTGTAACACAAAGCTACACAAAACAACTGAAAGCTTTCACTTTTGCCATTGAGCCTAGTCAAAACCATCCATGTGACAGCAACCCAAGAACAAGCTCTTCAGCATCCCAACTTCTTTTAAGCCTAGAAAGCAGTGAAGGGCTTTCTATGTAAGGATACAAGCATGAATTATGAGCTTGGAGAAGTTAAGAAGTGGAATTTGCTAGGCTCTCCATCTTTCAGAAGGTCTGTAAATGTCTCCCTCTAACTGTTTATCACTGCTTCTTATTTCTTTGGTAACCCTTGACTTTTCTGATTTTCTTTTTTTATGCCCAGGTTTTTTGCCAGCCTGAAAACAAAAGGAGCCTACGATCTGAATCACAGAATAAATGTGGAAAGAAATAGCCCAGAAATGCTTTATTGGCCAGAAGAGTATGTGAAATCTGCCAAGAACTTTGCACCACGACCTTGTACGAGGGAGAGTATGTAGTCCCAGAGGCCCGGTGGTTCTCCTGGATGTCCTTAAAATGTGTACCAATACTGAACAGCAGTCTTGACTCTGAGACTGGCACAAAGGTCTCCTATGTCACACAAAATTGAACACAGGTTGAGGAACAGGATACGAATTTAGAAATCTCTCCCAAAGCTTTATTGCTAAATGGAAAGTAGAACATAGCTGAGGCAGAATGGTACATACTGTTTTATTAAAAAATGGCAAGTCCTAAGAGGGAGGCAAACCTCAGGATATGTTCATTTGTGTTGTATTTTAGATTCCACATATAAGTGATATCATATGGTATTTATCTTTCTCTTTCTGACTTACTTCACTTAGTGTAATAATCTCTAGGTTCTTCCATGTTGCTGCAAAAGGCATTATTTCATTCTTTTTATGGATGAGTAATATTCCATTGTGTGTGTGTGTGTATACATATATATATCACATCTTCTTTATCCATTCTTCTGTTGATGGACATTTAGGTTGTTTCCATATCTTGGCTATTGTAAATAGTGCTGCTATGAACATGGGGGTGCATGTATCTTTTCGAATTATAGTTTTATCTGGGTATATGTCCAGGAGTGGGATTGCTGGATCATATGGCAACTCTATTTTTAGATTTTTGAGGAACCTCCATACTATTTTCCAGAGTGGCTGCATCAATTTACATTCCCACCAACAGTGTAAGAGGGTTGCCTTTTCTCCACACCCTCTCCAACATTGATTATTTGTAGACTTCTTTTTACAATGGCCATTCTGGCCGGTGTGATGTGGTACCTCATCATAGTTTTGATTTGCATTTCTCTAATAATTAGCAATGATGAACATCTTTTCATGTGCTTATTGGTCACCTGTATGTCAGGAAGCACAAATCTTTTCTGGAGTTCTCAGCTGCAACTCAAGTTTCTAAGAATTCTCACAGATAAAGTACCAAGAACATGAACTCATAGCCACATATCACAAAACATAAACAAACTAGGTACTATAAATGACAGTCAGCAAAATTAGAGCTACAAAGACTTCAGGTAATGAAATTATCAAATACAGAATATAAGTATAGGTTTATTATGTTTTAAGAAATAATAAAAAGACCTAAAACTATAAGCAAGAAACAGGTCACTATAAAAATAGAGTCTCTAGAAGTTAAAAATTCAGTGGATACGTAAACTAGCAGATTAAACAGATAAAAAGAGAACTTGTAATCTGGAAAAGAGATTTAAAGTAACTATCTGGAAGTTAGTTCAAGGACACAAAAAGATAGAAAATATGAAAAAGTGGCTAAGACTCATGAATAAATTGAGAAAGTCTACCATAAGTCTAGTAGGTGTTCCAATTATTTCCAGAATTACTGAAAAATCTCAAACCTGATATTCAGGAAGCCAGTGAATCTCAAGTAAGATAAATAACTAGAAAAACATATCTAGACACATCATAATGAAACAAGGAACAGCAAAGATAAAGAAAGTTGTAAAAACATCTGGAGAGAAAAGACAGAACAAATATAAAGGAGCAAATAGTGCTCAGTAGTAAAACAAAAGGCAAAAGATAGTGGAGTAATAGTTACAATGTGCAGAAAAAATAAGTCAAATAAAAATTTTATACCCAGAGAAACTATCAAAAACAAGTATAAAAAAAGACACTTTCAGACAAAAAGGAAAGTTTAATACAAAAGAATTCTCCTTCAGAGAGAAGTCTAAAGGATATAAATTTCACTCCAAAAATAAGCCAAGAGGAAAAATAAAGTTAACAGAGGAGACAGGGCAAATAGAAGATACAAAATAAGATGATAGAAATAAATGTAAATACACTGGCAACCAAAATAAATGTGAGAAGAAAATCTAGATATATGCTGTTACAGACATTCATAAGGACACAAAAATGTTTAAAGTACTTGGATAGATAACCATCTTTCAGGCATATAAACCAAAAAAAGTTGGTATGTCTGTTTTACTATCACACCAAATGGATTTTTAAGGGAAAAAAAAAAAAAATGAAGAAGAACTGCTATGCTAGTGGTAAATAGGGTCATTGCAAAATGATAAAAGATTTGATACATTAAAAATATATTGTAATTCTAGGGCTTCCCTGGTGGCACAATGGTTGAGAGTCCGCCTGCCGATGCAGGGGACATGGGTTCGTGCCCCAGTCTGGGAGGATCCCACATGCTGTGGAGCAGCTGGGCCCGTGGGCCATGGCCGCTGGGCCTGCGTGTCCGGAGCCTGTGCTCCACAACGGGAGAGACCACAACAGTGAGAGGCCCGTGTACCGCAAAAAAAAAAAAAAAAAAATATATATATATATATATATATATATATATATATATAGTAATTCTAAACTGATATACATTTAATATATAAAACAAATATATTGAGAAGACATAAGTGTAGAAGAGTATAGTATATAAGTTTTTAAGTGACAAGTGTTATAGAAGAATGAGCAAGATACTATGTTAATTCAGAGGAGGAAAGGGCTAATGGTTAATAAAGTTGGGAATTTATGGTAGAACCAGATTATGGAGGGTGCTGAAAGTCAGAGAAATCTGGACTCAGCATGATAGGAAGTTGGTAACCGATCATATTCTTAAGCAGGAAAGTGACATGATGGAAATGCTTTCTTAGGAAGGAAAACAGCAAATCTGGCTTTTGTGTTCAAGATGAACTAGATAGGTCTACACCAGAGTGTAAGCAAAGAGAGGGGTCACAATATTCTGTATTGGGGGGAACAAAGGATGGAAAGGAGGGAAAATCCGAGAGATATTTCATAGAAAAAATCAACAGGAAATGTTGGCACTGTGGCGTTTGGTGGGTTATTTGTCTTAGAAAGTGACTGACAGAAATATGCTCCCCAAAGACAACCACGTGAAAAGAAACCAGGATCCTAGCTGATTCCTGGAAGACTCATCTCTGTTAGCCTCAGAAAGTAAAGCCAATGACCCCAATTTTTGTGGGTCAATGTCACTCTCTACCTGGTCCCTGTATAGACGCTTTTAAAACATTGATTGAATGAAGCACCATGGGAAGACTTTGTGGCTCTAGAACTGTTTAAAGACCATTCTAAGTGCATTCACCTTTAATCACATGCAGGTAAGGCATAATCAAGCCAGATCCAGAACTGCAGATTGCTTATGAGATCGATTTCTGCATATACCTCCTTGAAATGGCTTTTCCAGGCTGAAACTATTAGAACTGGGATATAGGGAGTAGAACAGTTGGCCTGGATAGCTTGTGAGCTTATGCATTAGCATAGATTCAAAACAGTTTCTGAGCAGACGGTGCCCTGCCCACAGGTGCTCCCTGGGCTCACCTGTAAGCACAGGTAGTACGGCTGCTGATTCACACCTGCATCTTTTTCTTGATTTTTCAGTTTTTACAGAATGACATTAAATCTAATCTCAGAACGAATGTCTACTAAGTCATGTAGGTCTATAGTCAACTGGAAATAGAGAGTTGATTGTAGATCTACCATTGAGATAGAATAGAGAAAAAAAATTCAAGTGCATTGTGAGTTAATGTTTAGCAAGCATTTGGTTGCAAGAAACAAGGGCGGTTGCTTGAAGGAGGACATCTATTATTTCTCAAGCAATATTCTATAAGATACTCTAAAATCTACCCCTGATCAAGCAGGGGCAGCTGAGAACTGGTAACCTGGCCCACACACATCCATCCCCCACGGGGGATTTTGCTGAATTCTGTTTTTGATGAGCTGCCATCAGCCTCTATTGAGGATCATTATTTTAAAAACTGTCATGAGATTCATTGGGTTTTTTTGTTTTTTGTTTTTCTGGGATGTGTAAGGAGGTTACTTATAAAACCACACAGTGGCCCCATATCAAAATTCCTGAACAAATTCCCATCCCATTCTAGTGTCAAAATAGTTGCATTTCTGAAGTTGGTATTTATTTTCTGAACACCAAATAGCATAATTGACCAAGTTTGCCTTCTACATTACAGCCAACCACGTGGCCCATATAGGCGGAATATGTTGATTAAAGTACACATTTTATCCTCAATCCTGGCTTCTTTCTTAGGCTCCTCCCCCATTTTCCTTCTTCTTTTCTTAGATCTTTATGCAATCTTGTTGTATTTTATATATCCTTAGAGCTGGCCTTATAGCCTATGTGGAACGAGTTTGGTATAAATAAGTAAATGAACTAAAATGGTTTGAGATATGTTAGAATTCCCCGAAAGGGTGAAGGCAATGCACCATCTGTGGAATTCTGCCTTAAAGTCACAGCCTTGCTTAGCCTCCTTCCCTTCCTGTTCTGCTGCTCCCACTCAGGAGCACTTTCCTAAGGAGTCACTGGCTGGTGCATCTTTGTCTCAGGATGAGCCCCCCTCATGGAATCTCCCTCACCCTTTACCTTCAAATGATCACTGAGTCCCACTGAGTCTACCTGCTAAATGTCTTTGGAACCTGTCTAGTTCTTCCCATCTCCACCTTCTCCAGTCTAGGCCTGACCATCTCATTTCCGTTGGAGTACTACAGAAGCTTCCTGGATTCCAGCCATATTATATATAAATCCATCCTCCACATGGTAGCCAAGAGAGACCTTCTCAAAATAAAACTCTGATCATGTCATTTCTCTGCTTACAACTCTTCAAGGATGTCCCACTGCCCTTAAGAGAGTCTAAATCTTTAACTGGGCTTATAAGACGCTGCAGTATCAGGACCCCTCTTTCCTCCAGCCTCTTTTCTTCCTCGTCATCCCCACCTGGCCCCCCTCTCTCCAGCCTACTAAACCTCTTTCTATCCCCAGCGTTGGGCATGCGCTGTTCACTGCTTCCAAACACACCTCCTCTCCTCCTCACCCAGCTCTCCTCTCAGCATTTGTTTGCAGAACCACTCATGTAATGGATATTTCTTGAGGCCCTGCCAGGTACCAGGCCTGGAGATTGGCCCTGAGGAGTGCAGCAGTGAACCAGACACTCTGAAGCTCTCAGCACAGAGGCCGCTTTCCCACAGACACACTCTCAGTCCACCCGCTCTCAGCTGGTGACTCACTGGGCTGCTTTGAGCGCCCACAGCACCCGAAAGAACCACCATGTTCTATGCTGTCTGTCTGTCTAATGTGTGTGCCTCTAAGTTGTCTCTAAACTGCAAACTCTCAGAGAGCAGGGTCTGTCTTGTTTCCTGCAGCTTCCCCTGAGCATAGCATCATAGCTGGCTTTTAGTAGGTGTTCAGTAAATAACTGAGAAATGAATCAATTACTCCCATTTTTGCATTACGAAGATGATGGCTCACGTGGTCAGTCCTTTTTGCTCCAGTCCTATTTGCCGTAGACTCAGGTGCCAGGAGAAGTAACAGAGCAGCCTCACCTGGGCCCCCTCCTTAAACTGTCACTGCAGACAGTTTGGGTTCAGGAATAACCCAAAATGCCTTTGGCCAGAAGACATTTTTCACTCACCAATTTTCATAACACTGTTTGTTTGAGAGGAAATTTGATCCAGATGTTTTAGGTTCATTTACATTAAACTCATCACCACATGACACTGTAACAGCTTTTGATGGCCATGAAGTCCTTTTTCACAAACGAGGCAGTTGCCTTTTGCCAGCTGTAAGTGAGTGCAGGACCCCAATTCTTTGCACTTGGCTCCAAATTTAGCAAGGATCGGGGGAGTGTGAAGTTTGGCAACTGTATGTTCTCCCCTCCCTGCTGAGGCATGGTTGGGATTTTACAGACTTTGGAATGTAGATTTCCTAATGATTTAGATGAATGTCACAATGTGATGGTTTAATCCACCGAAAGGACAATAAAACAAGATTCCTCCTTGTCTTTGTGATTTCTTCTGACCATTTTAAAAAGAAGGGGGAGAAACAAGAGAGGGGAAGGAAGGAGTTTTAGAAGAGTAAACAATTAAACACACACATGAGCACACACAACATTCTCAACAGACTAATGATTCATTAACAGCACCAGGGAATTCAAATGTGCTAGTCCCTTGGTAGGCCAAAAGCCAAGGCCCCCTCCCTGTGCTTTTCTCCATCCACCCCTCTCCCCCTGACATAAGGGTAAACTTTGGCACAGAAGGACGATTCTTCATTCCATTGTATTAACTCAACACTGCAAAATTAACTCCAAGTGATCTGTACGCATATTATATGCCTCAGAAAATGTTCATACCAGGGTGGTTCTCTGAAACAACTGGGAAAGGTTATCGCAGCACAGTATGTTGCTCCCATCTCTGCTCACAGAGCACGTCTGTCTTTGTTCTTAACGTTTTGTAATTTATCCATTTAAAAGGCTATTACCACCAATAGACTGGTGAGATCCAAGGCAGGAGTTGTTTATTCTTTTATACTCAGAACTTAGACAGTGTCTGGCACAGAGCAGTTGCTCATGAAATGTCTGATGAATGAATGAATGAATGTGTATGTCTACATTAACCAGAGCTTTCAGATTATTGTGCCACTACATAGTTACAGAGAGACACTTTGATAGATATAAGGAGATAGACATAGAGAATGAAGAGGGAATATGGAGAAGAAAGGAAAATCCCCTATTTCTTGAAAATCCTGTGAATGGAATGAGAGAACTTTAAATAACTCAAGCAAGTAGCAGCAAGATATAGCTTTGAGCATGCCTGTACATTACTCTTTCATTTTACTTTTTTGTTTCCATTTTTATAGGCATTTGGGGAGGCAAATCCCTGAAAACGGACACTTCTCAGCCTTCCAGTGATGCTATATTTACAGCTTTTCTGCAACAGGAAAATCCATGCCTTCAACAATATTGAAAAACACTCCACAAATCCTTCAGTGAGCAAGGACAGTTAGGCCCCTGCTTAGATCCAAAGTTAATGACATCTGTTTATAAAGGGGTAAAAGAGATCATAATTTTTTAAATTGTGTTTTTCCATGTGCGATTGGATTTTCTAAGTCAGCCTGAAAGCCACATGCCTGCTAGACCACAACAGTGCTCTAGAGTAGAAGCGGTGAGCCTCTGTCTGAAACCGGGGTGGGGGTGGGGGGGGAGGATGATGTCATTCCCAGTGGTTAAGGACTGAAGGGATTACGAGATTTGGAGTGGGATTTGGAAACATCTCTGGTGCTGTGAATACTGGGGGCTGCTGGCTGTCCCTTCACCTGGGAAGAAACGCCTCGCTCTTGCCCCTCTGTTTACAGAGGCTGTGTTACAATCACTGGCCTCTTGGCTAGCACTGTGGCAGGTTATTTTTTGTCATTTTTTCCACTCCAAGTTTCAAGGGCTTTTTCTGTGGATCTTAATATTTTTCCACTTTTCTTCAAATCTTTTTGACAAGGTTTCAGATCATGAGCAATCATAAGTATAGAGGGATATTAAATGAATGGCACACTTGGCAACTTAGAAGCTACAATGGAGAAGCAATTAAGGAGGAGAGAGTGGGCTGCCGTCATCTGGGGATCACGTCAAGGCTCTAAAGGCTGCACAGCTGTTTTTGGCTGACTTGTGCGAGACTGCAAACTAACAAGACTAATATTTAGATTATTTCATCAAAATGGAACATAGTTATAGAGTATCTACGATGTGTGAAGCATCCTTCTAGATGTTGTGTCGAATTGTAATACTTAATAGAGCTTTCTTGCCACCAAGGCACTTTCAATTGCGTAAGATCTATGCAAAAATGTGGTGGTTTTGTGCTGTGTCCACTTAGCCAAGCTGAAATTACCTGTCCCAGAATTTCCTTCCCTGTTTGGTTCTGGGATACGGATGGCCACGTGAGAAATTCATGGATGTAAACGTGCCTCCGGGTTTATGCTCTGCAGGTTACCGTGCGCGTTAGGCCCCGTGGCACTGCTCACACTGCCGCTGATCTGCTGGCTCGCCGGGCCCAGTGAGGGGCACCGCCCGGACCCACGGCTCCTCCTAGCTCCTCCTTCAGCTGCTGGGCCATGTGCCAGTGTCACTCCATGGCAAAGGGCACCAGCTTCTCTGGCAGGGCAACCCGGTATCCAGACTGGAATTGTTGAGGGTAAAAGCAGGTTGTCCTTGTGAAGCCCAGTTGTCCAAATGGGTTCCAGTTCACCCTTGCTCTTGACCATGTTCATCCTTCCTTCCCTACTATTGTTGCCCGCTGATACAGATTGACTTCAGTCTCAACGCAAGATGCAGAGACAGCAGGCTGGCGCTCATTCCTCCTGTGGCTCCCCCAGCAGCACAGGGTCTAACCCCTTTACTAAACACCTCACTCCACATCACTCCCAGAGTCCTGCTCTGCTGATCCACCCCTGACTGATACAGAATGTAGACATATGAAAGCCTCTTGGTCTGTTTAATGCAATCACTTGGGACTCCTATCCATTTGTTCCAATGATGCTGACTGACTCAGGTGTTAAGGGACTTGGAAGTCACTTTACTCCCCCTTGACCTCACCTGTAAAACGAGGGGCGTGTCCCATCCTTGCCATATTAGCTCTGTCCTGTGCAAGGCTGAGCTGGAGCCCTGGACGTAGGGAAAGCCCTCATGCAGGGAAGCAGGAGACATGGCACTGGGGTTAGCTACCAGCATCAAGGGAACTGTTCATCTCACAGAGGTGAACTCAGAAGTGGGCTGAGGGAGTTCAGGGCAAAGCAACAATAGTGTCCATGGCAATGGCTCCAGCTCGCACAGGGCTTCTTCTTTCCCTCGCCCCTGGACACCCAGAAGTGGTGATGGGACTTCCCACGGTTGCTCAGTACTCCCCATTGGTTGTCTTTACCCTGCCCACACCTCTGTACAGTGGGAAGCAGCCGCATAGCACAGGGAGATCAGCTCGGTGCTTTGTGACAGCCTGGAGGGGTGGGATAGGGAGGGTGGGAGGGAGGGAGATGCAAGAGGGAAGAGATATGGGAACATATGTGTATGTATAACTGATTCACTTTGTTATAAAGCAGAAACTAACACACCATTGTAAAGCAATTATACCCCAATAAAGATGTTAAAAAAAACAAAACAAACAACAAAAAAAAACTGCGACTGCTTCCGTTTCCTGCCAGAACCCTGACTGACCATAATGGGGCAGAGCCAGGGGGCTCTCAGAAGGCCTTTGGCTCCCTATAAGGAAACCCAGAGGCCCCCTTAACATAATCAAGCCCATCTGTCACTGTTGGCCTTGGAAATAGTTTCTCCAAGTGCAGTAGGACCTCATTGCCTATTGTCTACAATTCACTTTCTTTCTGAGGATCACTTGCTTAAACCTCACTGTTGCCTCAATGTTGGTGATGTTGGTCTTGGGGGTGCTGCTTATCTCAGAAAATTCTGGTCTCAAGGAGAGCTCAGGACTCTTTTTTATACCTATATTAAGCTTAAACCTGAATTAAAATTTCATCAAAATAATACCAAGCACATAACAACAAATAAAATAGTACAGAAGACCATACCCAGTTTCACTCTCTAGAGAAAATTTATTTTAACTTCTGGTTTTTGTTCTTTTGGTGGTAAGCTCCATAATTCTAGATAATATGCTTATACTCCTACTTCTTAATTTATCAATTTTAAACAATACCTATTGACTCTCCAATGTAAAAGATGAAGAATGATCTCATCCCTCCCTTTCCCACCTCCTTGTCCTCTCAATATTTAATATTTATACTCTTATTCCTTTATTTGTTACCTTTGAAATTTTAAACTTTATATAAAGTGCTACATCACCATTTCTTATTTCAGCAACTTAGTTTTGTATCTTAAACATTTTTTATGAAATATGAGTATACAGAATAACATAACACCTATGTTACTTCTTAACTATCTTTTATATAAACATCTGTATATATCCATAAACAATACATAGCATTGCCTCCTATGTTTTAAAATGTACACACATGGTATTATTACTCTGAACATCTTATTTATCATTGGCTTTTTCCACTCAACTTGATGTTTTCAAAATGTATCCATGTTAATACATATAAGTTCTAGTCCTTTCATTTCAGGGGCTACCTCATATTCCTTCTATGAATGTGCCACAGTATTCAGGCTTTGTTGATGGGAAATTATAATAATAGTAATAGTAACAACGCTGAGTGCCTACTATATGCCACATTGTTCTAAGTACTTTCCATTGTTTGACTAATGTGATCCTATAGCAATCCTCTTCATCTATGAGGAAACTGAGGCACAGAGAAGTCATGTGCCTAAAATTTCACCAGCTAATAAGTGACTATCCAGAGTCCTCGCTCTTAACCACTATGTAGTACTGCTTCTCCATCTATGTTGATTCCTTTGAACCATTACACACTATGCTGCTGTGAGCTTCTTGGTACTCAAAGTGTGAGTGATTCTCTAGAATTATTGGGGTATAGAGTAGGCGCATCTTCAGTTTGCCTAGCTATATTGCCAATGATCATGTTGTTATGTCTTCCTTTTTTCTTTTCTCCTACATTCTACCCTCTGTTGGTTGCAGTTTACCTTTTATATGGCTGATATTGTTGGCATTTATATTCTGTATAACATCTGTTAACTTTTCTCTGCTTTGTCAAAAGGTTGACTCTAAAAGTTAGACACCAGTGAAAAGTATTTACATGTTTATAACCATTTAAGTATTGCTCCATGCCTGGGAAAGCAGTGTGCTCGAACTGCAGTTCCTTCCCTGTCGGTCCTATTTGACCAAGGACCACATCACGTAGAATGTTCATAGCATTAAGGACTAATGGAGTCTCTTTTCCTACATGTAGCATTTGCTTTAAATCATGTCATGTTTAGTTGACTGAGGTTCTTATATAGCTTCCTCTGGCCTTTGAGGTTTCTTACTATTTTTTTTTTCTTTTCATATGGTTTTCCATTATCATATTCCAAAAATGTCCCAAACTCTCTATCATAACATCTTTTCTACTGAGTGAGTTGGCTTTCCCCTCTTAAGTCCCTCCATTTTGAAGTCTTCTGTCCTCCTATAACAATCTGGACTTGCCTGAGTCTGGGCCTGCTATACTGCTCTCATCCTGGAAACTCATGTCTGTCCCTGTTCTCCTGGGTCAGAGTGGTTAATCTATGGGTGGCATATTTTCTTCCTTCTTAGTTTACTTCCTTATTTTGCCGGAGTACATCCTTAAGTAACTTCCCACAGAAGAGGGCATGAAAGATAGACTTTCTAAGTCCTCACAGTTCTGAAATGTTTTTACCCTCACACTTAATAGCTGGGCTCCATATAAAATTCTGACCAACTGTTAAGCTGTGGGAACCCCCTCGTGTCCAGCTGATATACATTATCTATATTGGAGGTCTTAGCTTTCCCACAGATTGCCAATTCAAAATTTTTGGAGCAGAGCTGACAGACTTTCTGCCCTGGATGAGCCTCAGCTCCCTGTGCTTCATGCACTAAGGTGGGGGGCAGGGGGGAATACAGGGACACATCAACAGGGCAGTTGTCTAGTTTCCCGCTCCTGGTCATGACCTTGACCCTTAGCCATACTTGCTGATGCTAAGCACAGAGCCTCTCAGTGATTTTGTCAGGTAGACTGGCCCCAGTCACCTTCGTAACCCTCCAGGGAGGTCTCAACTTTCTCCACCTGTGTCATTCAACAGTCTTCTCCCAACCACTTTCCATCTTGTGGAAATCTGTTGATTGTTTTCTATCACTGGTGTGCTTCCTGTCTTTTTCCTTTTTTTGGTTTTATACTTTTGTTTCCCCATTTATTAGCATGTGACTTGAGAAGTTATTTAAGCTTTCTGTATCTCAGTTTTCTCATACATAAAATGTGAAAAAGTGGAACCTATCTTACTAAGTTTGTTATGAGGATTAAAAGAGTTACTACATCTAAGGTACTAGAACAGCATTCAGTACATGCTTAGCTCTGTACTACAAGTCAATTATTATGATTATTACCATTATTATTATTATTTGGTGGGGTCTTGAGACAGGTGGGAGATAGGATCCCAAGATTACTGTTGGCTGAAGTGTTTAGACAACTTACTAAGGACTCTGGTCTGAAATGGAGAAAACCCATGGAACGAGACCCCCTGAGGTTCATAGGTATGGTTTATTCATCTTTAGCTTGGGGTCCCTGGAGGAGTGCTTCTTAAATTTTAATGTGCATCATAATTACCTGGGAACCTTATTAAAATGCAGATTCTGATTTAGTAGGTCAAAAGTGAGCTCCACATCCTGCATTTCCAACAAGCTCCCAAGTGATGCTGAGACTTCGCAGTGTGTATGTGTTTATGTGTGCACTAGATATCAATATGAAATATATTTTTACTCTAGGTCACAGTAAAAATATTTGAAAAACATTGCCTAGAGAAATATCTTGCAGCCTCGCTTTCAGCTGTCTCCACAAGATACTCTCCCCCCAGTGCCAATGTTGGTCGTCAGGGTTTGATTTTATTCAGGAAGCAGAAGGGCTCCATACTTCTCCTAATCACTCAGCAATAAGAGCTGGTCTCAGATCCAAAGTCCTGTTATTCGAGGTCCATTCCCCGCAGTGCCTGAGATGTTACCTGGCATAATCTACATCTCCCTGCTGGTTTGCCCAGCACTTTTGGGCTTCTGGCTTGACGCCTCTTTCAGACCACCAAAGACCTGACATCCCCCAGTCCTTCCCTGGGATATCTGGTTTCATTCTTTAGCTACTGGTTTAGGGTTTCTCTTCCTTGGAAGACAGGGACAGCTGGGAATGTGGATCTCATCCTGTCTGGGTTTTCCCCTGACAAGTGGCGGTAGTGGCAGGATGTGAGGTGCTTGAAGACCACTCATGATGCTATTATCACAGAGAGCAGAGTCAGTAACGAAAAGAACAGGTGCAGTGGACTGGGTTTCACTTCTTGGGCAAGCGGGAACAGCCAGCAGGGCAAGCATGGGAATCAGGACTATCACAGATTTTAAAAAAATCAATTACAGGGAGGGATGAATAGGTGGAGTATATGGGATTTTTAAGAAAGTGAAACTATTCTGTATGATGTCCTAATGGTGGGTATATGTTATGATACATTTGTCAAAACCCACAGAATGTGCAACATAAGAGTGAACACTAATGTAAACTATGCATTTTAGTTAATAATAATGTATTAATATTGGCTTATCAATTGTAGCAAAAGTACCACACTAATGCAAGATGTTAGTAATAGGGGAAATTGGGGAGGGAGGTGAGGGTAGGTATATGGGAACTCCCTGTACTTTCCACTCAATTTTTCTGTAAACCTAAAACTGCTGTAAAATATAAGGTCTATTAATTTTTTTAAAAGTAAGTAGAGACTAAAACTAAACTCGCTATTGTGATGATTAAAATGGAAAAAACATATGAAAGCACTGAAATATCCACAGTACCAAAAAAACCAGAACAGTCAACAAGCCATGACATACACGAATACATTCTCCCCTCCCCCACTCCTCTCCCCAGCGGTGCCCACTGCCATTGCAGTGGTCTGTATCCTTACAGACCTTTTCATATGCATTTTTATATATAGGTAAGGGAGATAATACTTTTGAAATACCTCCCAATATTGTGCATTCTTTTCAGTAGGTTGCTTTCCCTTCCTGCACCCCATGTACTAATAAGGCCAAGCCATGTGGCTTATTGTCTCCCGGAATCAGGCTAAGACACAGATCAGATCAGAAGAGGAAGTGGAACCTACTATGCCTTCTCACCTGGAAGTAAATGTAAAAGAAAAAAGAGGGTAAGAAATTCAGGCAGAAGGGTTCTTGTTTTCTCCCATCTCTGGGCTGTATGTTGGGATAGGTGATGATTTAAAGGCATTCAGATCTATATAAAGGAACCCCAGACCACTGGGGCAACAGTGCTCAGCACGCCCTACAGGGACTGCATTTCCAGACTTTGGAATTTCACTGCGAGCCACTTATGTATCTACACGATGAGCATTTTCCTGGGATGGAAACCTAGATGGTGACTTACTGAAATGCATTGTATGGGCATGGTTCTTATTATAAAACATAATATGTGCACATGGAAATAATCATTTAAATGGAAAGGTATAAAATAAAAAGTAAAAATCTCATTCCAAGATCCCCACTGTTCACAGGTAACAGTTTTTCATCTGTTTATAGTTTTTTGTTTTCTGTAGTCAGCCACATAACTGGAATAACATGTTTATGCTGTTTCCTGATTTATCAACTTCAAGAAGAATTTATTGAGTACCACTTTTAAAAATAAAAAATTTGGCTCAGTTATATTCAACCTGCTTCCAACTTTTAACTTATTTTTATTTTTACTCCTATTAGCTATTTTTTATAACTTTAAAAATACTGCTTTTTTAATGCGAGGAAATACATGCTCTTTTCCCTTCTCTTTCTCCCTCTTTCCCCTAACTTCCTTCTGTACTATTATGTTCCAAGGTCAATAATGTTTGCATTCTCTTTTATAATCATAATCAAGTCTTACATGCTTTATCTATAGAATAATTCTTTTAAAAATCAGAAGAGCATTTATAATGATTGTGTAAATATCACTTATTCCTGATTGGGATAATATAGCCTAGCCAGAAAAATATGTCATAGAGGTAAAGCATGTGGCTTAGAATAGCTCTGCCACGTAAGAGCTGTGTGACTTAGTATAGTTACTAAACTCCTCTGTGCCTCAATTATTCATCTGAAAAACTTGGAATAATAATACCTACCCCATAGGGTTTGAAAATTAAATGGAATTATCAAAAGCACTTAGCACAGTGCCTGTCACCTAGTAAGAATTTAAATAAAAATTAATTATTATTATTATTTTGGTAGTGTGAATGGACCCATTAGAAAGGTGTGTAGCTCTTATGTTATTAAACCTGTGTCATGCTAAGGAGACTATTCCTAATACCAAGGTTGAATGGATTCTCTCTCTCTTGATACTCCATCCGTTCAAAATCATGCCAGAGTTTAATTTGCTTCATTTTTAGACCATGACTTTTTTTTTAAATCTCCTGACATGTCTAAGTGCCTATTTTCTTGTTAAGGAAAGAAACTTATAATAGCCTATATCATACTGTGTGTTGAATGCCCAATTTTGAGAAGAGATTGTACAATTCCCTACAGATGCAGAGAGAGAGAGAGCGAGCCCCTGGTTTCTGGCTTTGCAGTTCTGGTCCCCATGTGACCTGGCTTTTTTCCGTTCCTCAGATACCTAAAAGAGTCCCTGTCCTAGCCTAATAATAGCCCCCCTACACACACACACACAAACACACACACACACACACACACACACACACACAAACGCACACACACACATTCATTAAATAGTAGCACGTAATGGTTCCTTTCCTTGAAGCCCCTCCCACTGTGGAGGGAATTGCAATGAATATATCTAGGCGCTCTTCCAACCCTGACTTTTTTAATATGGTTTTAAGCTCTTCTGGTAGTCTGCTTATCCAGGCTTTCCACTCAGGGTAAAGTTATCCTGTATTCTCTCTCCCTCTCTCCCCTCTGCACCCCTTTTCCCCCTTAATACATTTAAAGGGATACTATATAAAATGCAAATTTTAATACATCAGATCCACAATACAGGAAACAGGAAGGAGCATTTTTGTTTCTTAATAAGAAAAACTAACTGATTATTCTGAATATCTTAGCAAGTATAACATCAAAATTAGGAGGGTGAGGACTTCCCTGGTGGCTCAGTGGTTAAGAATCTGCCTGCCAATGCAGGGGACATGGGTTCAATCCCTGGTCCTGGAAGATCCCACGTGCCGCGGAGCAACTAAACCTGTGTGTCACAACGACTGAGCCTGTGCTCTAGAGCCCACGAGCCACAACTACTGAGCCCACATGCCACAACTACTGAAGCCCGTGTGCCTAGAGCCCATGATCCACAAGAGAAGCCACCGCAATGAGAAGCCCGCACACCACAACGAAGAGTAGCCTCCATTCGCCACAACTAGAGAAGCCCATGCACAGCAAGGAAGGCGCAATGCAGCCAAAAAAATTTTTTTAAATAAATAAATTTATTTAAAAAAAATTAGGAGGGTGGGAGCCAATCCAAAAATCTTGAAATGTCCTAGGAATGAATATCCTTGGGGTGTAGCTTGAAATTTTGCTTAATGCCAGACTTCCCTGAAGACCAAAGAGGAGGGGTACATCATAACAGACCTAAGCTCTCTGTAGGGAACTAGCGCCTGATGTTTCACGACGTTTTCCAACAATGCAAACGGTGTCAGTTCCCCTACACTGACTGTGGTGTTTTAATAAATCAAATTATCAAAGCTTCATAGATGTTAAAAGAAATGAAATGAAAACAAGTGAAGCAAGCATAGTTTGCTACTCTAACATCAAAGAACACAAACCCATAAATCCATAGCATTCACTTTCAAAAGCAGATGATGAAAAATATGGAATGAGTTTCTTAGATTTAATTTTAAAACAGCAAAAGTATGTGAAAGCAGAAGGGAAATGCTGAAAAGCAGAGACCAGAGCAGAGGGCACTTCAGTTTAGAAGTTTTAGCTTCTCCAGGGAGCAAAAGAGCTTAGTTCCTTGACGGCTGGACAGCCACAGGCAAAGTTTGCAAGCTCTTTTTTTGTATTGAGTCCAATCATTAAGCTCAAGTGAGTAAATCAGATATCCAGGGGATACATAACACATTATGAAATTTATGCAAGAACTCTGAGTTCCTCAAGGAAAAGAAAGAAAGGTGCTAAATGTCATGAGTGATTTTGCTGGTAAGCAAACCATCCAATATTAAATTGATTTTTAAATCACATAGTCTCCTTTTCCACAAAGTCTCATTATGGTAATAGACACTTGTCACTCTTTTTTTTTTTTTTTTTTTTTGGTTAGGCACACTTCATTCCCCTTCTGATAACATCCCAGTTTCCTTTCAAAGTTGCTTTTCCCCAACATGTGTAATTTTGATGGGAATAGTGCCTACCCAACCCCCAGCCTTGCAAGCTGACATCGATAGGTGACCACATCCCAGTCTGTCCACGGAGTGAGCAGACAAAGTGTGATGTGGCACATAGCCAATGGAATACTCTCCCCAGCCTGAGAATCCAATGGGAGGGATACAAGGATATTAGTGGCAATTAGAATTTTTTTGTCCCTGCTGATCTGCCCTCTTGGGTTCCCCTTGTGTCCTGCCCCTTTTCTAAACCTGGTCTTCCAGCCCTTCATTGATCTGTCCCCAGGAGCCATCCAAAAAATTATTTTTTTTCTTGAGATCATTAGAGGCTATTTCAGTTGCTTGTGACCAAGAAGTCTAATGTATTCATTCATTCAAAGACAAAATTTCTTGAACATCTGCTATGTTTGGCACTAGGAATACAGAGACATGGTTCCTGCCCTTGGACTGATTGAGATTGTTGTGTAAATAGATAATTACAGTGCAATATAGGAAGTGCTATCATAGAGATAAACAAAGATCACAAAGGAAGACGCCAGTAATTCTGCTTAGGGAACACAGCGAATGCTCTACAGTGGAGGAAAAGCTTGAGTCTGGCTTTGAAGGGCAAGTAGGAGTTTACCTTCGCAAAAAAGATAGGGCAAGCTTTCCAGCAGAGGGAATGGCCCACACAAAGGCATAGAGGTATGGAGGAACAAGTCATCTTTGAGATGATTCCAGAATTAGGCTGGGGCAGAAGCTACATGAGTGAATGAGTTTGGATGAGGTTGAGGCTACATTACGAAGGATCGTGTGCTCAGTGCAATAGGATTGTTGAATAAACAGCCAGTGGACTGGCTGATGCAAAGAAAATCGAAAGCACTGCCATCAAATACACGAGATCTCAGAAACAGAAGCTGCACAAAAGTAAAACTTAAAATGGAAAAATAGATGCTTCAAATCAGTCATGAATAACTTTGTTTTTCAAGGATTGATTCAGGAAAAATAAAAATATCTGCAGACCATATTTTAAAAACAAAACAATCACTTTAAATTTCCGGGGATCCCAGTTTTGTTGATGTACTTTATTGATCAGAAGAAGGTCAAGGAGATAACTGGCAACTCTTACTAGCTGCTAAAATGTCAATACTTGGGAATAGTTGAGAATGACCTATCACTGGGAAACAGTTCTCCACTGGTGCCTCACATTTCTGCAACCTCGCAAGCAGAGACAATGACTGTTCTTTGTTTCAGACTACCTTTCCAAGGATGTGTGTAAGTGGACAGCCTCAGAAGATGGCAGTACTATCCCCTATGGAGCAAAGGCGTTATACTGAGCACCTGTTCAGAGCTCAGCGCTGGGCTGGGCTCTATGAGAGATAAGAACAAAGAATAAAACATAACCCCGAGAGAGGTGAAAAACATGTATGAAACCAGAGTGAATAACATGAAACAATATATAATCAAGTACTATAGACTCTAGCAACAGGTGTCGATTTATATTGTTTAGATGCTTAGTAAGATGTTTTGAATACTGTCAAATTTCAAAGGAGGCAGTTATCAGTGAAGGCTCAATGATGCCAAGAAAGCTTCTCTGGAGGGAAACTTCAGCTGGGCTCTGAAGAACGGGAGGATTTTTATGGGAGGAGACAGAGAAAAACATTTGTTATGAAAGTCAAGAGTGAGATGGTTTAAGGAGCAAGTTGGTGGATGCTGGGTACCTAGGCTGTCTCCTGTCTTTCTCCTCTAGGTGCCTCAATGTCCCCATCTGTGAAATCTGGCTAATAATGTCCCTATTCACTGGGGAAGTCAGAGGGAAGCAATGAACCAGCAGGTGAGAAACCTCTTGAAGTGAGAGCACATAAAAGACAAGATAGGGCTTCCCTGGTGGCGCAGTGGTTGAGAGTCCGATGCAGGGGACACGGGTTTGTGTCCCGGTCCGGGAGGATCCCACATGCCGCGGAGCGGCTGGGCCTGTGAGCCGTGGCCGCTGAGCCGGTGCGTCTGGAGCCTATGCTCCACAACAGGAGAGGTCACAACAGTGAGAGGCCCGCGTACCACAAAAAAAAAAAAAAAAAAAAAAGGACAAGATAAATAGACTGATTAAATCAACAATTACCTTATTACTGCTGAATCTTCTCTTCAGGCTAAGAGTCCCCTAGTAGCTGTACCCACGTGTCACGTGGCAAGGCATGAGTCCTGTCCGATGTTCGGGGTGACTACAGCACAATTTATGTTCTTCTCACATGTGGTGCTCAAAATTCTCCAGAATAACCTGACAGGCACAGATTGGAGATAGACTTTCACCTTCTTTGGTGTAGATATTGTATTTGTACCAATGCAGCCAAAAATGCCACCAGCTCCATTAACTCTCATAGCCTCGTCACCTAACGTTCCCTTTTAGTTGACAGTGATCTGCTACTGTATTTTTCCATCCTGTACTTCTGGACTCAAAAGCAGGAATTTCAACTCAAGCTTCAATCTGCTGTCTCTAGATGACAGCTGATACAAAATGGCAGTAATAGTTGAGCAGATCAGCAACCTCAAGTGTGGGTCAGATGGTTACCTAAACTAGACATCATCACCCAACTGGGAAGACTCGGCCTTTATCAATCCATGGTCTCCAAGCACAGCTGGGCCTTCAGCAATCACCTTCCTTCTCCAGGCCCTTACTCCTGACTCTCCCGTGTTCTCGGATGACTCTGCCTCCTACATCAGGCTGGAATTTCCTCCCAGGACCCCTGCAGGTGTTCATCTCCACTGGCACCAACACTTTTCCCTTCCCTCTGTGATCCAAGGCTTTGCTTTGGCTTTTCATGGTCTTCGTTCCAATAGCCCAGGTCCCCTCTTCTGTATCTTTAATAATGCTCTCCTGACTGGTTCTTCAACCTCAGCTCAAAAAAATATCCTTTCTATCTTTTTCGTAAAACCCATCTGCTAAGAACTGAATATGTGTGTCCCCTCAAAATTCATATGTTGAAGTCCTAACCCCTAGCATGGCTGTATTTAGAGATGGGGCCTCGAAGGAAGTCATTAAGGTTAAATGAGGTCCTAAGGGTAGGGCCCTGATCCTAATCTCCCTCTCTCCGTAGGACACACTGAGCAAAGGCCATGTGAGGACAGCAAGAAGGCAGCCAACCACAAGCCAGGAAGAGAGCTCTCACCAGAAACAGACCTTGTTGGCAACTTGATCACAGACTTCTAGCCTCCAGAGAAAATAGATTTTTTTGTGGTTTCAGCCACCCAGTCGGCTGTAGTGTGTTATGGCAGCCCGAGCAGACTGAAATGCCATTCCTTGACGTTCCCTCACTCCAGCTATTGTCCAACTGCTCCATTTTGGTCAGAGACAAGTTTCTGGAAATAGCTCCCTAGTTGCCCTGTTTCTACTTTCTCACTTCCCGTTCACTCTCCAACCCATGTCGTGTGGCTTCAGTCTCTACTGCTCTGCTAACTACGCTCTCACAGAGGCTTCCTAGGACCTGTGATGATGAAAGCCAGGATGGGGAATTTTTGTACCATTCAATGCATTTGGTTGTTCCTTCCCTTGTCCATTGTGATGCTCCTGGTCTTTCTTCCACTTTCCAACCACACCTTTCAGTCGTCTTCCCAGCTACTCTCCCTGCCTCACATTCTTCACTGATGACCTCTGCTTTTCTTCTTCTATATTCGGATACTTGAGTGACCTCAATCCAACTCCAACTATAACCTACAATGTGATGACACTCAAATATTTATTCATGGTCAAATTCTCTCTGCTAAAGCGTCACGTGCCCAATGGCCTAGGCCATTTGAATGTTCCTAAATTACCTTAAACTCAAATGTTTCCAATACTGAACTCACACTTCTTTCCTTCAAACACATTCCTCCTCTAATATTCCTCATCTCAGTGACCATCATCCTCCTAGTCACTGGAGCCTGAAACCTGGGGTCATCCTAGATCTATTCTTCTCATTCAATATTTGCATCTATATGAATGTATGAGTATATTCACATATAAGTATAGAGAAATAACTGAATGTTAGCCTGAATTAACAAGCCACTATATTATACCATTTAACCCTATAAAGTGGACACTGTCCTCCTTGTGCCTCTATTTTACAATTGAAGAAAGAGATTTCTAGAGGTTCAGTAATAAGTCCAGAGTTGAACATCTAGGACATGGCAGAGCAGATTTGAACCCAGTTATGTCTTACTCCAAAACCCAAACTCTTAACTATACATACTACCTTGTAATAACTATTGTTTCAAATATAGCTATAATTCATTGTCAAATCTTTATCTCCACAGTTACTTCTTGTCCCTTCTTACCTAGATTACTGAAATAGCTTCCTAATTATCCCCCTTGACTCCACTCTGGACCAATCCCAGGCCAACTTCAACATGCCACCATAGGAATCTTTAAAAAAAACTCTGATCATTTCCCTTCTGTACTTGAGACACTCTGTTGCTCTTCATGGCCTGACTCTTTAGCCCACAAGACACCTTGTGTTGTGGCCACTGTCTCTCCTTCTAGCCTCCCCATTGGTTCCAGAGCTATTTGCTGTTCTTCAAATGTGCATAAATTTTTACAACTCCAAATTTTATATATTTGTTCTCCACCTTAGATTTGCGGCAGACACTGCAGTTGACTAATCCAGCAGCCCTTCCCAGCACTCTTCTCCAGGTAACCTCCCTCCCCAGAGGCTTGAAAGCCAGATCCTCCTTTGCCAGCTTCCTTGCACTTCGAAGTAGCCACATGACCCACTTCTGGCCAATGAGATGCAAATGAATGTCTGCCATGGAACTTCTAGGAAAGTGACAGATATGGCTGGTGCTGTCCTTCCTTCTTTTTCCCACCTTCAACAGGGATGCTATTTTTGGATCTGTGGCAGCCATGTTGAAATCAAGAGACCATAAAACATGAGGATGAAAAGCCATCACACCAAGGATGGCAGAGCAGAAGAATAAAGAGCTCAAATGAACAGCTGAAGTCAACGTCAAAGGCCTCTAGACTTCTCATCTAAGCCACTGTTAGTCAGATATTCTGTTACTTGCTGCCAAATAACTCTTAGCTGATACATGGATCTAAAAACTTCTACTCTTTTAAAATTCAATCCAAGGTCAGGTGTCTGTCCTGGGGAATATTCCCTGATTCTGATTGGGGTGTTCATCCTTTGGCTCCTAAAATAACCTATGCATAATTCTATCACAGGACTTATCACACATGATGTAACATTTGTTTGCCTGTCTTTCCTACAAGACTGAGGGGTTAGAAAACAAGTTCACATCTTATTTGATCTTAAATTCCCAGTGACTAGCACATCGCCTGACACGTGGTAGGCCTTCAAGACCTGACACATCATAGGTTTTGAGTTATAAAATGCACTTTGAATCCTCCCTTTTGAATAAAAGACATAGCTTCAAATCATAAACTATAAAGATGTCTCATAACTATTGTAGTGTATCTTTGAAGCTGGGAAACCCAATTTTTTGTGTAAATTTGGGCAGAAAAATGTGCCATAAGTAGAAGAAAAACTCACAGGCAGATCACAGAGCAAGGTTTGAAATAAAAACTCTCAAACAAAAACCAAGAGAATGTGTTGGCAGCAGGTATTTACTTAGAAGAAATACTAAAGGAAGTTATTTAGGCAGAAGGAATATAATCACAGATGGAAACATAGTAATACAGGAAGGAATGTAGAGAAATGGAAAAGGTAAACATGTGGGTGAAACATAATGAAAACTGACTGTTTAAAACAACAAGAATAATGCTTTGTGGGATTAAAAGTATGTAGAATTAAAACACATGACAACAATAACAATAGCCCAAACAGGAAAATTGGCTTAAATGTTGTACGGTTGTTTCATTGTCCAAGAAGTATTAATGGTATTATTAACAGTATTAATTTATAGTACAGTCTAATAAGTCAGGGATGCATGTTTGTCATCTCTGTGGTAACCACAAAAAGAATAATTTTAAAATGTATAATCAAGAAGCTAATAGCAGAAATGGAATAATTTTTAAAATACTACATTAACGTAAGAGAGGGCAGCAGATAAGAATGAAGAAAAAGAGGAAAATAAAAACAGATGGGACAGATAGTAAACAAAGAAAAAGATGGTAGATTTAAACTCAGATTGGCATCCATGGTGGACCTGCTATTCACCAAGCAGGAAAAGCCAGCCTGGGGAACAAATGTGGTTACCTTGGAGCAGGTGTGCAGAGGGAAGCAACGAGAAGATGCCTTGTGCCTTAAGATAAAGATGGAGAGATAGATTATCAGATGAACTTTCTTAACCGATTATATCTCCTGAACGTGAGTTTTTCTGAGAGTGAAAGTCTGCTGTATCCTCACAATAAACTCTCCTTTCTGAGCTAATTTCAGGCAGTTCTGTTCCAACCTTCTGTTGCAAACAAATGACCCCTGACTGAGACAGCAGTCACGGTTAATAGGAGCCGAGAAATATGGTCTCATTAGACTGGCCTCTGGGGAAAGAGAACCAGTGTCTTGATCATGAAGCTTCTATCACAAGAATGCTTTCATATTCCAGGTTTCTATAATGATGATTCTTGTTTTTCTTTTTTTAATATTTTGGAACACCGGACAATCACTCTTTATATTAATCTTAATAGAAAGGCGGTCTTGCTTATATATAAAATCGAATTCTGAAATTTGTAAAGTAAAAATGTTTCCTGCTACGAAAACAAAAGAAAAATAAAGGCCTCTTGGTTGATTTTTCTACCATGACCATCTGGTTTTATAATTAATGTCTTGCCAATGTACTAAAATATTTTGCATGTAAATCTTTTACATTCTTGCTGCATTTTCAATTAAAGTCTCTGAATTAAAACTTTGTACCATGAGTCAGCAGTTAAAGCAAACATGTTTTTTCCATTTATCTTCCTTTGGGAAAACCCAGTCCCAAATGCAGAATGCCTGCCATCCTTCAGTTCTTTTCATCAATCCAGATGTCCATAATTACTTCTGGAGGTTACTACAGTGGTTTGCCCTGCCATCTGACACCATCTTTCCCATGATTGCTGAGTGTGGCTTCCCTTGCCTTTCACTGTTTCCTGTAAATACTCCCATTCTTGGTGAAGAACATAACTGTGGTCTGCAGATCATAAGACCTGGAGACACCTCATGCTCATGGGTGGCTTCATGTGTGAACTGCCCTTTTAGATCTGTGCTGGGGCAAAGAGAGTCTGTTAGATCCCATTTTAGAAGCAGTTGTCCTCCTCACTGAGCTATATTGCAAAAAGCTAACATTCTAAGGAGGAGGGAAGGTAAAGTTCTAAAGGTCATGTACACAAAAGTCATGAGGTCCACACGGGCATTACTTATGATAATACCCTCCAATGTGTGGCCCCAAAGCCATCATGACTCTCATCAACACTTGGTTGGTTTTGGACAAATGACCCACTGACCATCTGCTGTAGATGTGGGTTAGGAAGGATGCTGAGCTTAGTGGTGTCTGGTTGTTTAACTATCTGGGCCAGCTTCTGTAGAAGAAGCCCTTCTGAAAGCCACTTGCCTTGGCCATCTGGTCACTCTGGACATTCCTTTCTGCCCACTCTGGTCCACACACACCCTATAACCATCTTAGTGATGATAGTGTCATATAGAACTTCATCAAAAATGTTACTAAAGGCTAGATAGATAGGACCATTTGCCCCTTGTTAAAACTCTACTACAAGTCATACATTATTCTAGGAGCTTTACCGACATTATGTCTAATCCTCACAACAGCTCTGCAGACTGGACGTGTCTAACCCTGTTGAACATATGAGGAAACCTAGGCTCAGCGCAGTTAGGTTAACTTGCCTCAAACCACATGGCTAGCTATTTTCTCTTACTGACATGGCTTTTCACATAGGAAAATTAATTTGGTCTGGAAATATTCACTTGGGATTTGAATAGAGAAGGGAAAATCCTGAAATGCCAATAGGTAATTAGAAATCACTTCTTTTAAAATAAATTCAAATAATTTGGACTTGTATCATCCACTGCTTAAGATCTTCCTATTTCACACATCAGAATAATATCTAACTATTGGATTTGCCTATTTAGGACTCTGAGCTAATGTGCTATCATTTCAGGCACACACACACGAAATGTTTTAGGAAAAGTTTCTTATTCTCCAAATACTCTGAACATGGATCCCCCTGCCAGTGATCTTGGGATGAGCTGAGCATAAATAAATCTAACCATGTGGATTAAATTTTTCTGGAATACATATGAGCATGTAAACTAAGGGGGAAAGAACTAGGGAAAAAGTTTATTTGATCAAAATTACTCAGGAAAAATATAATTTATATAATCTGCAGTAGTTCAATAAACTCCCAAAGCCATCCAAACCAATAGCCTGTAAACAACCCAGGCCAGGCACATCAGAAAGAGATAGGGCTTCAAAAAATTCAGACTCAATTGCTTGGTATATTTTGTTTCCAGAATTTTCTCTATGGAAACCAAAGAGTTCTTTTAAGTTAAGAAAATAATGCCCATTGGTAAGGCCTGAGGAAAAAAATGAGTAAGCCAGAAAAAGCTAATTCTCTTAACAGACCTAGTCAAGTAAGTATTGAATACAGAAGAAATTATCATAATTACAATAATTAACTCATTCTCTCTTCCTACTTTCATCGAAGCTGCTTGGGGACATTTTTTCATGCTGAAGGGAAGTCAGATTTTCTCACTCTTTTGTGAGTCCTTCGGTAGTTTTTCTGCGGCAGAATTATATCCACCCAAGCTCTGACCACAGGGCACAGACTCAGGCTTCCTATTAAGAATGATCTTTTCTGTTGTTTTGATTTTAGAGATTGGTTAATCGGTGACTCTCTCTCCTTGCTTTGAAAGCTATTGCATTTGTTTCCCTGGTCCTTTGGCTTGAGCTGATTGTTTATAAGTTGTTTTCTCCCTCTAAATTACAGGGTCATTGATTCAATCAATGGACGAATAAATAATTAATAACAGTGCTATGGAAATAAACAAGGTGATGTAAGTAGAGGATAACTGAGGGTGGGGTACGAGTGCTACTTTAGATCAGGTAGTGGTATGGCATCTCTGAGGAGGTGACATTTGAGCTGAAAGAGTCAATCGTCCAGGGAACAGTGAGTGCAGAGCCTTAAGGCAGTAGAGAGTTTAAAACCATCAGAGAATGCAAAGGTCAGAAAGGTGGTCACATAGCTGAAATACAGAGGGAGAGAGAGTGGTGGGGGACAGTCTGCAGAGGGCCAGCACAGGTCTTTGTCTAGAGAATGCAGTTTAGATTTTGTTTTAAGTATAACGGGTAACCATTGAAGCATTTCCAGAAAGGGAGTGATATGATCTGGGATTTCAGAGATGTTTGTTTGTTTTGTATTGCTTTGAATTTCTGTTTTTGAAAGGCCACTTTGGCAGCTGCAGAATGGACTGAAGTGGGGCAAGAGTGAAGGTAGACACGATTATGTAGAAGCTGAAGCAGATGTTCAGGTGGGAGAGAAACCACTGGTCTCTCTTTTCAGGAAATGATATGAGTATTTAAGTTGACCTTGAAGATCTGCTTGAGCTAAGATCCCAGAGGCTGGAACCTGTTAACTAAAGTTTTCTTAAAGGATAGAGAGTTGGGGTGGGGGGATTATCAAAGTAGATTTTTTCAGGAAAGCAGCACTTATTATTAAACCTGTCCCTACTGAGTGTATTCTCTGTGGTGAGCACATGATTACGGTTAATATATTTTATCAGCCCAGCAATCTCATACCTCGGACACTATTAACTCCATTTTTCTCGTAAAGAAGTGGAGGCTTAGAAAGGCTAAATGGTATCCAAGGTCACAAAGCCAGTAACCGATGAAGATGAGATTTGAACAAATCCCTGCTCTCTCCATGGAAAGAAAGACAAAGACACAGACAGAGAGAGACAGAGAGAGAAAATGAATAACAAACTCTCAACCGAAAAGGAAGGGAGGAAAGGAGGAGGGAAGAAGCAAGGAGAGGAGAGAAGGGAGGGAGGGAGGAAAATGCGGCCCCCACAGTAGGAAATAAAACCCTCTTTCCAGAGAGGCAACATTTCCAGTGCAGAGCCACCTCTATCAAGGAAGCATCTGGGGGCAGGCTGAGCCGGAAGGGAAAGGCCTCTCCCCTGTCAGGGTTCCTCTCAGGGACCACAATATCTTTTAGGGGACCAGAGCACATTCCCCCCTTTGACTGCCTTTTCCATAAACTGAAGGAATTTTGCAAAAAAAAAAAAAACCCCACAAACAACAACAACAAAAAACCCAAAAACAAACAAAAGAACAAAAACGAATTAAGGGCTTCACTGTTACTGTTTTTTAAAGAAACATTGACCTAGTGAGAAATCTCTGCAAGGTCAGAGCCAGAGACAGGCTAGTTGGGGACACCTGCTGGGCTTCCCAAACACAGGCACGCGGCCTCCCCTTCCGAAGGGCCCTCGGGTATTTCTTGGGCCTTGCAGGGGTGCGGGGAAGGCTGGGAGTCGCCGCCCCTCATTTGGGTTGGCTCAGAATAAGCAGATCGTCTTTGAATCACATTCTCCTCGGCTGCTGCTGGTTTTGTTTTGTGTACTGCTGGGTTTTTTTCTGTTCAAAATGCACTAATGCCTGGGAGTGGAGGTGCCCCTGCAGCCCCGTGGCCCCGGAGGATTCCAGACGCGCAGCGGAGACCGGGACTTGGACGCCCCTGCGCCGAGGGTGGCGAGCAGGCCAGGGCTTCCCCGCCAAAGCCAAGGCCGGCGGCCCTGCCTTCTTCCCCTCCCCGCCCTGGACCCGCAGAGAAAGCTGAGCCCCGTACTCCTCTCCTCAGCTGGCAAAGGCAGAGGCTCTTGTTCCTCGGACATGTCCGCTCTGGGTGCCCTTGGGACAAATGCAATGGGGAGTAGAATATATATGATAGATGCCATTCATTTTAATATAGATCGCATACACAGCTGACCCTTGGAAACACGGATTTGAACTGAGTGGGTGCGGGTCTGCCTCTTTGTGGACTTTTTTTCAGTTAATACCTCCTGCAGTACTACGGGATCCATGGTGGGTTGAACCCATGGACGCAGAGCCGTGGATGTGGAACCGTGGATACGGAGGGTAAAGGTATAGGCCTATTTTCCACTGCACAGAGATGGTTGGGGCCCCTAACCCTGGCTGTTCAAGGATCAACTGTATAATATATTGCATGCTTTATCTCACTTAAACCTCCCAACAACTTAAACTGAAGCTCAAAAGGGTTAAGTAACCTGCTCAGGCTCGCACTGCTAGTAAGTGCGGTGTTGAGATTCAGACTCAGATCTTGACTCCAAAGCCCTGCTCTTAACTTGGATTCATGCACTGATTCAACAACTTTATTAAGCACCTACCGTGTGCCAGGGAAGGACTAAGACCATGGGAGGGCCCAGACTCTGAAACGGTAATGTCCCCCCAGCACACACACACCCCATGTGTAATTTGATTTTTTTTTTTTAGATTTCAACATTTTTATAAGTCTGCTGAAATTGATGGCATATTTGATTTTTTTTTTTTTTTTTTGCGGTACGCGGGCCTCTCACTGCTGTGGCCTCTCCCATTGTGGAGCACAGGCTCTGGACGATCAGGCTCAGCGGCCATGGCTCACGGGCCCAGCCGCTCCACGGAATGTGGGATCCTCCCAAACCAGGGCACGAACCCGCGTCCCCTGCATCGGCAGGCGGACCCCCAACCACTGCACCACCAGGGAAGCCTGGCATATTTGATTTTTAATTTCAATTTTTCTGATTAAAACGTTCTGAATAAGTTCACTGAAGCTAAACTTCCCTCTCTTGTGTGTGCATGCATTCTGGCACATGCTTGGGTAAGGCAGGCCCGGGTGTGACTGTGAACAAGACAGCCGCAGCAGCCTTCTCTCCCAGGGGCTTGGAACCCGAGCAGAGGCAGGCAGTCCACCTATTACATACAGCATTCGGACAGGGAAGCCGGAGGCCTCACTCCGGGCTGCCTGCCCACCCCCCCGCCCTCAGATCTGGCCTCCTGATACCCCCTGCATTGTCAGACCCCAGAGAAAATGGGGAGGCCAGAGGGCAGGGCTGGCAGAGCAGGGCTCCCTAGGTCATTAGGCTCCCTGGGGTCATTAGGCCCGAGTTGCCCACAGGTGCTATACAGGTGGTCTCAACCCCCAGCCATGACCTAGGAAAAGCCACGGGATCGCTCAGCTGCAGCCAATCCTCCAAACTGCCTGCCTTCTTGAAATAGTCCAGATCTCACTTATTAAACATATTAATCTGAAGTTAACAATTTGTGGTAGTTTCACTAAATGGCTTGAAGAATGTAAGAAAAAAGAATTTGCTCTGATGGGAAGGCTTAACCCTGATGGACTCAGTGGCCTTCGCATCCTGACTTTGAAATAACTGGAAATGGAGGGACTATTCGCAGAAGTGGAGAGTCAGAGGGTAAACCTAACTGGAGTTAAAGAAACACAAACAAAACCCATCTCCTTTTCAGCCCCAACCTGCCATGTGACTCTGAGGACATTGCTTACTGCAGTGACAGCATTTTAAACAGCCGCCCAGAGGGGTTTTAAATAGACTTGATGTAATTCAATGATTTATAGAGCAGGGGTTACCAAAATATTCAAGTTCTGAAATGCCCCCAAACCGAGACCATGGCCTCAGCGTTCCCCACTCTGAACCAAATAATTCTCTGCTTTGGAGTGTGGTCTGTGTGGCTCTTTCAGAAAACTGTGGCTGCTTTGAATGAGGGGCCAGAAAAAGATAAACAGCCTCTGATGAATAGATACTTGCATTCATTTACACTCAGCTCATCCCAGGATCACTGGCAGGGAGATCCATGCTCAAAGCATGCGAAGAATAAGAAACTTTTCCAAAACATTTGTGTGTGTGTGTGCCTGAAGTGCTGGCCCGCTAGCTCAGAGCCCTAATCGGCAACTCCAATAGTTGGGTATTATTCTTCTATATAAAAACATACTCTGCCTGTCTGCAGCAGCTCGGTCCACAGAAGGCACCGATCTCCAGGAAACAAGCCAGGCAATTTATTCTTTAACTGCATATCAAACCTAAATATTCAAGGAAATTGCAGGGGAATCGTCAAAGAAGGAAATCTGGTTAATGAAATGCCCCCAGACCTCTATTTTATAAAATATGCCACAATTATGTAAACATTCTACAGCCTTAATCAATATCCCCCTTAAAGGCAATGGTCTAAAAACGCACACAAGTTTGGAAATGGAGATCTTTTCCAATCTTCCATTACATTCTTTTTATTACCTTGGAGCAACCCTCCTTTTACTAATCCTTATGGCGCTCTCGGCCTCAGAGAGAATAACCTGAACCGAAGGCAGGTTTCAGAGAATTCTGACAGTTTTGTTTATGTCAAAAATAATGAAAGATGACAGGCTATCGCATTTAGACTTGTAACATGATCATTTGCTTTAGGACTCCCTGCTAAGATTAATTTGGAGACAGGGAAGAAGAGGGGGAAAGAGAAGGAGGAGGAAGTGGCGGGGGAGGAGAAGAGCTCTTAAACGCTCTCCCTAAAAGCAGGGAAGAGGGATGGGCCACTGGTAGGTGCTTTTTTTTTTTTTTTTTTTTTTTTTTTTTTTTGCGGTACGTGGGCCTCTCACTGTTGTGGCCTCTCCCGTTGCGGAGCACAGGCTCCGGACGCGCAGGCTCAGCGGCCATGGCTCAGGGGCCCAGCCGCTCCGCGGCATGTGGGATCTTCCCGGACCGGGGCACAAACCCGTGTCCCCTGCATTGGCAGGCGGACTCTCAACCACCGTGCCACCAGGGAAGCCCGGTAGGTGCTTTTTACTTAGCTCAAGGGGCAGGAGAAAACTGAGTGAATCTCTGTATGTGGGCTTTTACCTAATGTCCCTTATATTCTCAATGTTTATTTTGCAGAAGAGCATTACACTGAGAAACAAGAGAAACCATCAATGATAATGCCTGGGGTATGGAAGAAACTGGTGAGAAAGGCCACCATCCACCTCACCACCACCATCACTACTGTCACCATCACCACTATCTCCATCATCACCACCACCACTTCCACCACCAGCACCACCGCCCCAGTAAGGAAGCATAATTTCTTTGCGGTAAACTTGTATACCCCAAAATAGTTACTTGCTCTCTTCCTCTCAATCCAAACCAATTAAACTATAGACTTCAACTTTTCTATTTTGCAAGAATTCCTTCTCATCCTCAAACTAAAGCCCTGACATACCAAAGGGAGAATGAAAAAAGAGAGCTTCTTTTGTGAAATGTGCCCTGGCACTGGGATTGATAGTTGGAAGAAGCCAAGATAACACGGCCAGCAAGGACCTTCTCTGACAGATGGACTTGGGGAAAGTCATACAAGATTTTCTACTAACATACCTGCATGCAGAGACAAAACACTCAAAACCTTTAGCCTCACATAGAAATCAACATGCAAAGACCTCTTTTGAAAGAGATACAAAGGCAGTGGATCCAAGAATCCAATGAAGTTTTCATATCAAAGGCTGATTCCCACCAATTGGCTTCCTGAGACACTGGATTGGAAGGTTGTTTTGTTTTTGTTTTTGATTTTTAGGCTCAACAAGAGAAAGGAATACAAACACATCGCATACATGTAGTACTTAGTTGTTACTGCATGCCCATGGGGGAGTGAGAGGAAAACGGAGACCTTTCTACTACCTATTTACCATCTCCATCCCTCCCCCCACCCCCTCCCAGACAGCCCATGTGTCTGATAATTCCACATTTATATGTGATCACATCCTGATATACTACCCTCACGTGCTTAATACCAGGAAATCATTACTAACACACTGGTAATTGGTTCACATTACCAAACCGTACAAAACCAGAAGTGACTGGAACAGAGGTCTTAAACACCATCAGGATGCACCCTGTCTCTTACCTCTGCTTCTCTCAGCTGGTGTCTGTTTTGCTCTTCCAAACCCACTTTCCCCACGCCACTGGCTGTGAGTACTGAAAGCATTAGAATCACACTCATGGCCTCAGGAGCAGAAGGGAAAGATTCTCCCTTTCTCCCCATACCAGCTTTAGTTTGGAAAAAAAAATCCTAGGGGAACGACTCGAACTGCCTTAGCTTGAATCATGGGCATATTTCTGCATCAATCCCTGGGGGCAGAAGTGGGCCACAATAATTGGCCCAGCTCATGGCAGATGCCCATCCCTCAATCCGTGATTGTGGCCAGAGGGGTAAAGTCCTAAAAGCAGAAAGATGCTCAAATTTGAGCCCCATGGCTGTGTCAGGAGGAGGTGGAGGGGAGGATAGTTTGGTCCCCCCAAAGAAGAGTAAGTAGAATAGCTGTAGTTACTAGGGCAATCACATATGAGTTACACAGCCACTTCAATTGGAGCCTACTATGGAAGTGATCTGAAAAATCCAGAGTGATATAACTCAGCTGTGCAAATATTATTATTATGAAAAATACTTATTTTGGGCCCTGAAGACCTTGCCAATTCCAGAGACAGTTGTGGCAGAGATGTTGATAAGCTCTACTATAAAAGTACAAAAGGGCTTCCCTGGTGGCGCAGTGGTTGAGAGTCCGCCTGCCGATGCAGGGCACACGGGTTCGTGCCCCGATCAGGGAAGATCCCACATGCCACGGAGCGGCTGGGCCCGTGAGCCATGGCCGCTGAGCCTGCGCGTCCGGAGCCTGTGCTCCGCAACGGGAGAGGCCACAGCAATGAGAGGCATGCGTACCGCAAAAAAAAAAAAAAAAGTACAAAAGAATCAAATTGTGGGGGAAGGGAGATGTTTATAATACAGATTCCTGGTCCCATCCCCAGAGATTCTGTTATATTTGGTGCCCAGGAATTTATATGTTTAAAGCCCCTTCCCCAGGGTAATTTGGACATATCGGGTTCACAGAGCATACTTTGAGAAACACTGGTCCAGAATCTTATTTGACTCCAAAACCCAATATGAGCTGCATGGCCAGGTTCTAAGGAGAGTGAAAGTAGGCACAGCAGGAAGGTTCCATCCTTTACCAGCTATCTGAGTCTTCTGCTGTTTCAGTTGCAGGTTGAAAAAACTACCTTCTCTTTCCCAATACTTTAATTCTAAAGTCTTTTCATCAGTCTCAAAACCCCAGGCATCTAGCTCCCAGCTGACCTACTGCCCCTTGTCTTCCTCCTGAGAGTGGATAGGATGGCATTCTATCCAGTATTCCTTCAGGGCTGAAGTCTCATTCACCTTCCCCCTGCCCAGATGCTGAGGTACATCCGGAGAAGGCTCTCAGCTGGGTCCCTTTCCAGGAACTACCCTTAGATTATACCTTGACTAAAGTCACATCCTCTGGCAGCAGCCTGCACCCATTGCCAGGTCAATACAGGGTATAAACAGGGCAACTCTGAAGGGCTATCCTAGCTCCAGAGCTGTCTATGGGATTAGCTGAGACTCAGTGATAACTACAGCCATCATTACAGTTTAATCCTCCATCTGCTTGGGCCTGCTTCTTCCACCCGCCCTCCACCCCACCCACACGTGTTGATCCTGAGCGCCCTCTGCAATAAACTTCCTCCAAGCAATTTCCATCTCAGAGTCTGTTTCCCTGGGACCCTGAACTAGAACCCACTCCAGCCCAAGTACCCCATCCTCCAAAATGCCGCTCACCTTCCTCTTATCAATAGTTACCTGTTCCTGTTTTCAAGTAATAAACTAGTTTAGCCACAAAGATGATGGGTTAATCTAGGAACCTACAGGTAATAAATTTGCAGTTCAGAAAAGCTTTCTGGAGAGACAGAGAGATTGCAGGGATGGACTTGCTGGGAAGAAAATGTGATACAAGGCAGTCAAATCACCTCAAAGTTTAGGTCCTATCCATGTGTGAGCAACCACTCTCCTAGGAGACCACAGGAGGCAGCACAGGCCCAGGAGGGAGTGAGGGAGGGAGGGAGTGAGTGAGTGAGTGAGTGTGTGCGTGAGAGTGCGTGCTTGGCAGGGGGCGGGCGGGTAAAGGCAGGGAGCTTGTCGTTTCCTGGAAAGGACAGGGAGGGAGAGGGCCTCAGGGAACTGAGGACAGGCCAAGAACAAACTAACTCAGCTCTGAGAGGAAATGTGATGTACAGATGGGACATTAGCAAGGATTCTGGAGCCCTGGGGTCTAGTAGTGACTCTGCCAATTCTAGCAGTGTGCAAGGACCTCCATTTCTCTACCTGTGAAATGGGAACAATAATGACTGCCCAATTTCTCTCTCCCAGAATTCTCATGACAGTTAAGTGAGATAATGCACCCAGTCCTCATGGAGCAGCTCCTCTGCCCCTGGCCCTACATGCTCCACACCCCTGAACCCCACAGTCTCTTCCTGTCACTCCCCAAAACCATTGGGAGCAGGGACCCAGTACTTTCCAAAGTGCTTTCTTAATAATAGTCATGCTGTTTAATGAGCACTTACGGGGTACACTTTCTGCCAAAGGCTTCCATGACAGAGCAGGGAGCAAAGGGCCCCAACCCTGGAGAGTGTTTTCTCCATTTTCTAGAGAAGAAATGTGAGAATCCGAAAGTTTATCAACTTTCGCAGAGTCACACATCTAATAAGAGAGGGGGCTAGGGTCTGAGCCAGCTCCATCCGCTACCAAAGCTCTTTACCACCAGGCAAAACTGTCTGAAAAAAAAAGGGATGATCCAGGTGACTGCTCACATTTCCCCTTAACCGTGGCACTTTAGGAGAAAAGTTCTGAGTAGCTAATGGAACTGGGTTTTCTCTAGGTTTGGACAAAGGGTTAAAAATGCGGGATCCTGTCCAAAACACACTAGTAACTTTTCCCTTTTGTTGCATTCCAAACACACATGTACTTCCCGCCTGCTGCAGAGGTTGTAACATCCTTGCAGAGGCTGCGGCTTATGGCCTATCATCACCTTCAAGATCAGCCTGGAAAACAAGAAAAATATTATGTGAGAGGTTTTTCTCTCTTAAAGCCAGTCTTAGGGAACCAGCCATTTTCAAAGAAAAAGTAAGATTGTTGAAGGCCAATACACAGTGGGTTTATTTCAGCCCTATGTGATGCAATCATCATCATCATAATAATAATATATTTTTTAAAGTGTTGCTTAAGAAAAGCCTGAGAATTGGGAGTCGGTTGGCTTGGGTTTGAGAGCTGGTATGCAGCAAAACAGCCAGATATAGTTCTTTGGGGGAAAAGAAATCTTAAAAGAAAAGCAAAGATAAAAAAAAAAACAAACCTCCCTAGGTTTGGGAAAGGGCAATAAAGCATATGAAGGTGTGTGGTACCATGCCAAGAGCAAAAGAATATTTCACTGAAACCACAGCCCCAGTCATATGTTATTACTTACGCTATGGTTGACAATGACTGGCACAGGGCATGAAATAATAATGTCTGGTGGATTTGGCATCGCTCTATGTTAACAGGAAACCGTGTTCTTTTGATTCCGTTGATTGGTTTCCTGCTGAAGGCCATCCATGACAGAGCAGGGAGTATATACAAGACTATTGTCCAATTTCCATTTTTCCCAGTGCCTCTTGCTTCTGGCAGGGGAAACTGGCAGCCTTCATTTGACGTGATCAGGCCCCAGCCTTGCAATAATGCATGCGAGACTGGTTGTAAATGTTGCATTTAGCAGATTGGTTAGGAAGGAAGAAATCATTGAAATGCAGAAGCATACACATGTTCAAACAAGCACAGATGAAGCACCATTTGTTCCATGGCAAATGCATAGACCCCATTCATTCCCTGCCATCAACATCAAGGGGCCATGTCACAATGTAACAGAAGATCTGCCTCCCACAGAGACATGGAAACGTTTCAAAGGGATAGACCACCATGAGGGAGGAGAATGAGAATAGGTGGGGTTTGGCTAAGCCTGGGTCTCCTTCCTCCATGATTTCTAAGCCAGATCATCTGAAAAGTCACTGAAACCTTGGTCGAGCGTAGCATGGTTGGGCCTAAGCCTGAGAAAACCTTTGTTGATTAGTCAGTATCCTATGCCAGGCCACATCCATGTGCATTCTCTGTGTTCTAGTAACATCACGGATAGAATTTTATATTTGTTGGATATCGTGCATATTTTTCATTGATTTGATTTCAGGATGGGATTGGGAGCAATTTTTGTTTTGGCTTTCTGTTATTTTAATAGCATGTCTGTAATAAAGTGATTCTCTTTAAAATGACGAAGGAAGAGAATTCATGTTAATAATGGGCTTCAGCTGGACCCTGGTAAGGCAACATGCCAGCTACCAGGACATCTCCATCCCAAGCATCCCTCTCTGCCCCTCATCAACCACCTGGCCGCCAGCCAGGATGGGGATGCTCTCCTCTTTAACCAGAGACGTGATGAGCTCTGGAGGCTCATCATGAATGTCTCTTGTAACTCTGTTCACTGACCTGGGCCATTAGCACATCAAACGCTCCGTCTTCTGTTTCAAGGCACAGTAATAGTAACAGCAACAATAAGAATTTATTTCATTTCCAGGTAAGAACACGTAGGTCACACAACATATACAGGAGTAAATTACAGGAGTTTAGTCAGTCACAGATTCTGCTGGGTGTAGCTTAATTCATACCTTTGGACTGCCCCCCAGCTAAGAGATCCTACTTAGTCCCTGCTCTATGAAACCCAAATCCTTTTGGCCAAAGCTGTAAGTACACCTCCACTCCCCCTGAGCACACATGTGCACATCACGCACACATGCGTGTGCACACACATCCACCCATGCAGAGTTCTAGGTCAAAACCAAACCCACGGCAGCCATCAGAGCTCTGATCTGGCCACTCCCTTGACTGACCTTGATGGGTGGCCTGGGGACACTAAGGGTGGATAGGGCCACATGAACAGAAAGAGATGAGACCACGCCAACAGGATGAAGCTTCTTGGGAACGTACAGGAGCAGAAGGGAGACCCGAGCCGGCGCTCTCTTGTCTACTGTGGGGGGTGTGGGGAGTGAGGGCAGAACTTTGAGGGAGCCACCTGGAGGACAGAGAGGAAGAAGAGAGTTGCTGGGGAGAGCTAGGTGGGGCTGCACCTCCATTGCCTCTGGACACTAAGAGCCAGTGCTGGAGCGGGTCCCAGTTCTCTTTTTCTTAGTATTACTCACTCCTCCCGCTTAAGCCTCAGTCAGCCTTTAGCTGAAGCCTTCATGCTGCTGCCTCTCTCCTTCCATCTTTCTTTTACTCTCCCCTCCGCGCCCCCTTCGCTCTCTGCTTGTTGTCATATTCTGCTCTCTGCCTTTCATAAAGCCTTGGATGCAAGCTGTGTGTCCGGGATGGAGGGGTGTGCAGCGGTCCCTGGAGGTCAGTTGGGAGGACAGATGCAGAAGGGTGAGTCAGAAGGTAGGGTCCAGGGAGCAGCCAGACGGCCAGGGGTGTGGGGAGGGGATGGGGGGCGTCAGTGAGCTCTGACCTGGGTTTAGCGAATGCAAGGCACCAGTGAGGCAAAAGTGGCAGCCAGACAGCCGTCCAGTCCTTCCTTCAGATCCTCCCAGCCTCCCTCAGCCGGGGTCACTCAGGTTGCAGGAAGTATCTTAATCGTTCGCTGTCTGGCTTCTTCAAGGTTCTGTGAGTTGCTGGGTTCCTGGCCGCTCACTGCAGCCCCTGCCTTCAGTTTCTTCCCAGTCTTCTCTGGTACCCACCCTCTGCCTAAGCCTGCCTGTTCCATCCATGACTGAGAACCCTTCCCTGGGTCTCCCGATGTTCCATTCTCTGTCCACCCAGCCAGGGGGACTGCCTGCCTCTCCAGAGCCAGTTAGTGGCGAGTCTGGATGGGACCCCGGCTCTCTGGATCCTGGCCTTTCGCTCTCTCCACTTCTTAGTATCGCCTCCCTTTACCGCCCAAACTGCTGCTTGGTGGCTACGAATGGTCATTTTGTAGGAAATAGCCTCAGAACCATTCATCTCAGTCAGACAGAAGTGAAGCTAATTTACTGCAAAGTGTCTTCTGTTTGTTTGGTTTGGTTTGGTTTTTCTGCTGGTGGTTTGGAATCCTACTGGACTTGGGACATTGCTTTTTCTGTCTCCAGATATACAATGATTTAACTGAGATTTACATTAAGAAAGCTCGGAACCTCAGATGAGGCTTCAAGCACACATACTAAGGAGGATTGAAGATTTCAAGGGGCCCCTTTGAAATCCCAGTCAGCTCCAAACGCCTGCTGGTTCTTCCAGGGATGGGATCCCAGGTATGGGGCTGGGCATCTACAGGAGCCCAGACCCCAGACAAACCTTTGAACAGCTGAAGCACAGCGCCCTTGACAGGGCCTTTCATACCCCTTCCCCTCACGCAAAGTGCACACGCTTGCAGCATCCTGGAGGGACATTCTGAATGCATTTCTGTTAATTAGTCAAAAGGGCAGGATTGAAAGATGCTGTTTTATTCGCTTTGTTGTCTTTCTCTTCCACTGAGGTCAGCACCGCCAGGCAGACTTTGTGTTGTCTCAGCGCCTAGAACTGAATCTGGAACATCAAAGGCACTCGGCAAGTATTTGTGAAATAAAGGAGCGAATGATGACTCCATCTCTTACATTCTGAATTTCTGTAATCACAATAAGAGACAAAGGCCAGAGTCCATCTGTGCTGCCCCCATCCTTTCATCACCAGAGAGAGACCCCCAATTCTACCGATTCCACTGGGAGATGATTCCTACCTCCTCAACGTCCTTCCTTTCCTGGCTTGTTTTTCTTTCCATTCTTGCATGTCCCCAGCTCTCCTGCTAGTAACACATGTGACCCTGTTTCCTCTGATGTTTCCAAACTACCATCCATGCCATTTTCCCTTCAGTTTGTATCTGGTGAAAAAAAAAATTTCCTCCCAGAAATGTGACTCAGAGATAATCAACACAAATGTCATGCAAGGCCATGGGGAATTTCTCAGCCGTGAGTCACATCCCTTCTGCTGAGAACCTGGGTTTTAGTCAAGGCAGAAAGTTTGAAAACCAAGCCCTGGAGACACCCCCTTCCTCCTCAGCCCCATGCCCATTGGCTGCAGGAATCTCTCCTTGTCACTCCCATTGCTGCCCTTGGACACATCAGGTGAAGCCTCAGGCTCCCTTCCTTTCCCAGCCAGCGTTCGTGCCTTCCCAGCAGGAAGGCCAGCTGCTCCGCCTCTCCAGCAGCTGCGGTTGCCACTGCCCACAGAGGACAGGGAGGCATAACCCAGTGCGGGCTCAGGGCCAGGGCACCTCAAATTCCCACTCCAGCTGGAAACAGGACATGAAAGACACAGGTTGGGAAGGAGCCATGGCCACCAAACTCAAAAGCTGCGTTCATAAAGTTAAAAAAATTTTTTTTTCCAGCGTTTAGATTGCTCCGCTTTCCTTATTCTTTTTCTTTTTCTCTCAAATTTGTAGCATAGGTCCCAACACATGAATCTGAAACAAGAAGGAAAGGAAGGGAGGAAGGGAGGAAGGAAAGAAGGAAGGGAGGGAGGGAGGAAGGGAAGGGGAAGGGAGGGAGGGAAGGAGAGAGGGAGGGAGGGAGGGAGGAAGGGAAGGGGGAGGAAGGAAGGAAGGAAGGAAAGAAGGAAGGAAGGGAAGGGGGAGGAAGAGGGGAGGGAGGGAGGAAGGGGGGAGGGAGGGAGGAAGGGAAGAGGGAGGGAGGAAGGGAATGGGGAGGGAGGGAGGGAAGAGAGATGGAGGGAGGGAGGAAGGGAGGAAGGGAGGAAGGAAGGAAGGAAATATAAAAGTCATCAAAACACACAGGAAGGTGACATCCAGGCATATGCTATCTAAATAGAAGGGAACTAAGACTGCACTCACACGTGAAAGGCAGTGACAAGTTGAGAAATTGTTTTCCAGGTCATGGGAAGGTCACTGACAAGTTTCCTGGTCTCCAGTAAGTAGAAAAATGATTGAGGCTTGACTAATATTGCGTGGACAACCTTGAACAGGAGAAGCAGGACAGCATGGGGTGAACTGCACAGGCTGGGAGCCAGGTAGTTCCTGGGTTCAAATTGTAAGAAGCAAATGAAAGAAACCACATGAAAAGAATGATCCTGCCACATTAATAGGTCTTCCACAAGTAACTGGTGGAATGAATGAATGAATGAACAGGTGACTACTCCTCAGGCTTCTGGGGCACCAGGAGGTGCTCATGTAACAGCAGCAGAAGCGGCGGCAGCAGCAGCAGTGATCTCCCCTGAGCTCATTGTTGAAAACCATGGGGATCCCTTTCTGTCACTGAGCTGGGGTTTAACTGAGAGCAGTCAGGACACCAGAGGGCAAGAGGAAAATGAAGCTCAGCTACACCCAGAGCATCTCTTCCCCCGGAGAGCAAGGCTGGTGTGGTGATGTGGTGATGGCCACATCACAATGGTACTGACAGGGACAGCGAAGGGGCACTGTCTTCAGAAAAGGCAATGTCTGAGTGGGTGCAAACCGAGTCAGAACCCCTCCAAAGATCCCAAAGGGGTCTTTGTTCTGCCTGGGGACTTTCTTGTCTAGCACTCATGGGTTGAAAGAGCTATCTCCTTTATCCTGTTTCTGCATCACTGTTCAATACCGGCAGAACATCCAATTTCAAGAGCAAACCTTAAAATTTAGGGAGCCTTCTATCTGAAGTTGGTTAATTTATAAGTCAAAATGTGGCAGAAAGTTTCCCAGAGCTGGGAGAGAATCTGAACATTATCCAGGCTACCCTGCATTAGCCAAGACCCTGCATTACTCGAAAAACCCATCTCAAACTACTTTACGCCAAGAAGAACATTTCCTGGCTCACGAAACCAAACTTCCAGAAGCTTTAGGAACTGGTAGGACCAGGAACTTAAAAAATCGTCAGAACTCATATCTTAACTTCTGGCAGTTCCAGGCTCATATCCAAGCTCTGAGATGTTCCAGCTTCAGTTTCTTCATCTGTATAATTGGAATATTAACTTTTCTGTCTACCTCACATCATTATTATAGTGATCAAGTGAGAAAATACATGAGCAGAGGTACCATATATAGTCTGGGATAACACTTGTTTTGAAAATGCAAATTTATTCCAGTGAGGTTAATATATTATGGGATAATTTGAGCATAATGCAGATTTCTCACAGGCAATTTTTGTCTGTGAGAAAAACTAGGTTAACATAGAAAACGGCACCCAGCTGAACTGAGTCTTGTAGGAATTCACAGGACGCACCCAGGCACACACTTCACACATCTACCCCCTAACTTGAAGCTGTGTTGTCCTACCCACCCTACTCATCCTAACCAAGTGTGTTGTCCTCCAAGGTTGTGTTTTGCTATTCTTTCACAGTTGTGAGCTTTTCTATATTTGAAAAGAAAAAAAAAAAAAACTCATTCAACACTTGAAATATATCTGAGAATCCTGGTTCAAAAACACCAAACAGGTCATGAGAAAGGAAAGCACAGTGTATTGAGGAGAAGCTTGAAGTGAGAAAGCATTTTTAAAGAATCAAGAGAACACGTGACATTTCCCAAACAACGGCATGAAAGAATCCGCAATGCCGCGACGAGAAAAGAAACATCTATGGATGGAACTCTAAGTGCTGAGAAATCGGTAAGCATAAGGACTGAAGAAATGGAAGAGGTGGAAAGATGAGCACTGTTGAGACTGAAAACCAAAGGGTGAAAAATGGGGCACGACCTTTCTCACAAAGAGAACACACTATTTGTATACAAAGATCTTCATGGAAAATGCCCTATTCTGCAGAGGTGGTACCTTCTAGTACTACGAGGGGCTAGTTGGGTGGTTTCAAACATGGCTACAATTTCCCAACCTTCAGCTGTTGGACTAAGCGCCAAGTGCAGATGAGAAAGCTGTGAAAGACTTTCCAGCAGAGACACAGAAGTTAACTGAAAAAGACCATACATGGATTTAAATTTTCAATTTTGATGAAGACGGTATCTATTATACCATAGTATAATTGCATACTTCAAAGGGCCTATATTTCAAAGACAGACAAACAAGCTCCAGGATTTTAGGCCTGCAAATTTTGATGACCATCCTTCTATCATTTTATGATAACTCGCAAGCTGCAAAGCCCACTTCCACAGACAACTTCAGGTCCTTTTCAATATAAAGTACCATATTTATTGTAGTATTTATATATTTCTCAATCATTTAACATGTATGAGACAGTGCCACCGTTTTTATTAGATTCCTATCTCTTTTCTTTAATGTCACTGACAAAGCTTTCAGGCATTGCACCCTTGGCTCCATTTTCGCTAAGCCCTGCAGTTTTTATTGTGCGATTTTGCATAGTGAGGTGAGTTTTAGGAATGCGTGTGTTGTGGTATAGCAAAACTGACTGTACTGTAATGAAATATATAAATGTTCTGGGATGTTACTATCTGGATCTTTTAATTCCCACTCAACCATTGTTTGGCTACTACAGGCTACAGGTGTGAACCCCTGAGTTAAACTTGTCTCTCCCATCTTGGACCCCAGGACCAGAACCTCCCAAGATCCACTTCATTCCTTGAGGTCCTCAGGGCTGAACCACAAGTCTTGACAACCTTACACCGTGCAGCTTCTTTTCGAAGGACTCTCCAGAAATACCATTTGTCCTCCGGCAGCATGTTCTTTCATCTCTGACTCCATCAATCTTATTCTTTCTTTCTGAGGCTACCTGCTAGAAGTGTTGTATGTCCGTGTGGTTCCTATTATTTGCTTTCCATTGAACAAGCACCTCTTCACCCTCTCCATTATCAAGCAGTGCTGGCTGAGCCGTCAGGACTGAATAAAAGCTGGCGTCCTTCCTGGGTAATCAAGGGAGCAACCCTTGAAAGCTAGCACAGTGCTTATGTGACACAGACACACATTTTCAGAAGGAGCCTGGGTTATGGGCTGGGCATCCTCCAGACTGTCCTTGGCCTGTTCAGAAAGGCTTGGCTCTTCCGCGGGGCTCTGCAAACCTGTCTCTGCGAAAACAACCGAGACCAGCCCTGCAGGAGGTGAGGAGAACGGGATGGAAATCAGACCCATGGCCACCTAGAAAACCACATTTCAACCGCTGCCATTTGTGAAACGCTTTTCCTGGGGAATTTTATTATTCTTTCCTGACTACCTAACACATGTCAGAGTTTGGAGAGTTAAGGAAATCCCCCACTGTGTAAGCTTTATTTTACTTTAAAAAGTGAGTTTCTAGCCCTTCCTGTTTCTAAACTCCAGTAGCTTTGTCTACATAAGAATGCCACTGTGCAGCTCAGCTAAGACAACCCCAGAATGAAAGGTGTAAATTATGTCACTCCAATGAGGCAGAAACTTCAAAACTGTTTTAGTACGAAAGGTGGAGATCAATAGAATCCTTCTGAAATCTGACTTGCTTTAATCCCTTAGTTCAGCTGAGTTGCGTGTGGTTTAGGAGTGGTTTTCAAGGGGATAACATTGAACTTGACTAGCAATTAGGAGAATTGCTTTTGATTCAGAATTCATCTCCTGACCTCTTGACATGTGGATACTTCAGTTCTAACTCACAGACCACAATAACGTAATACCAAACTGTATCTACCGCCAAAGTGAACAAGGTAGCGTTTACAGCCTGAAGGAAGGCTGCGTGTTAGGAAGGGTGTTTGTGCAGAAACATTGGAATTAGAAGTTCATTGCTTTTAAGCAAGGTCAGACATCTACACTGAAGGTCAGGGATTTGCCTGGGAACATCCCTGCTTGGAAAGAAGGTAGAGTCTGTAGTGCCAGGTTGCGTGGGTTTGATTCTCGGCTCTGCCATCGATGAGTTGCCTGACCTTCAGGAAGTCACTTTCTGTTCTTTATTTCCTTAAGTGTAATACAAGCATCATAGGAACACCTGACTGATAGGTTATTTTTAAAATTCATTGCAGAATTCATGGAAAACCCAGGTACATAGTAAGCACTCAATAAATGTTTGTTATTTTTAACCATCTCCAACTACCCGGTGAACAGTTTAGAATAACATGTAGTTTTATTCAACCGTAGACACGGGGTTATTTGTTTAAATGGTGTAATTCTCCTAATAATAATACCTTTCTCATAAAGTTATAGTAAAGATGAAAGGAGTTAATACATGTAAGGTACCTGGTACCTAGTGAGCACTCAATAAATATTACGTGTTTAGACCATCTCAAACTGTATGTGACTAGCTGTAGGATAATATTTGAAGAACACTCAAAAATATTTGTTCTGATTTTATAAAAGGTGTAGCCCTCGGTCCTTTCTGCCTATTTGGGTCCAAATCCAGGTTTCAGTTCTGATAAATGGCTTATTTTCAACCCTGAGTTCACGAGGTTGTACTTGCAGCAATCACAGCCGAATGTTGGTTGTTTATGTTGAAAGAGGAGAGGGGACACACAGAGCAGAAATCTATAGAAAATACACCAATTCCCCTAAGAATCTGCTGGAGCCCGCTCCTCCCAGCTTTTCAGAGCTAGTTTTGCACATTTCTTCCCAGCTCCTCTGCCAGGGACTCCTTGTTCAGGTTGGGAGCCTAAAACTAGTGAGTTTACACCATGCAAATTGGCCCATGCCACAAAATAGAGACTTATCTTCTGGACAGCCACTCGCGAAACATTTACTAGTCCATGCTGCAGGATGGGGCCAGAGACTTTGTTCCCTCTTGTCTGAATGCTGTTTCCAGGGATCCTGCACAGGCTGGGGGCCATCTGCCTCCTCTGCTGCTGGCTTCCCTGTGGGGGGCCTGTAACCATCTGGCCCTCTGCAGAGCTGTGGTCCTCCTGACGGGCTGCCTGCCTTTTCCCCAGGAGAGGAAGAGGCAGGATGACTCTTCCCCTCTTGCCATTCTGTCCCCTCAGTCACCACGAGACTAACACAAAAGCTGCAAGGACACAGGCAAATATCTACCCATGCGTTAATACACTTTTAGAAAGAAATTATAGTACAAGAGGGACAAAGGCTGAAGTTGAAGCCAATTTGGACTTTATGGATTCAGCACCCATCCCCAGAGAGAAAACTTCATCCCCTCCCCTGGGAAAGCTCTACACCTACTCCTACCCATGGGGAGAGGTCTCACTCTCAGAATACTTGCAGTTTGAAGGAATCTCTCCCCAGTCACCTTCAGCAGAGCGGACACGAATGCTTATTGCCACCTCTAAGCGTGGGGGGCAATGGAGACGTGAAATCATATCTGTAATGTCATGGATGAGGGTGGGTGCGAATCCTTGAACTCAGGTTTACTTTGCAACATTCCCACCGGTGAAAGAGATACAGGACTGCCAATTTGGGACTCATTGACCTCTTAAAGTAAGTACCTCTCCAAAAGACAAATATTAACTTTTCTCAGAAACACTAGAATCTAAACCAGTGGTTCTCAACTCTGGTTGTACATTAGAATCACAAAACAAACACTGATGCCTGGGCTTCCCCCAGAGTTGGGTTTGGGTCCAGCCATTGCTATTTTTTAAGACTTACCAGGTGAATCTAATGTGCAGACAGATTTGGAAACAACTGGTCTAAAACCACAGAAAAGAATAACAGTTTCTTCACCAGCAGGCTTGGCCTACGTGCAGTGGGCTTCTATCCTTATGTCAAGGTGCTCTCTTGATAACCAGGGCAAAGATGTGGTCTTGATTAAATTCTTTTAATTCAGCAGTCCCCCTCTGATTGCAGTGGGAGGGAGGGGAAGAGAAAGATTACCAGTCCTACCAACATGCAGTTTACTTAGTCATTAATCTTTCTATTTCTCCTAGTGATTCAGACATGAACTCAAACTTTTTAACTGCAAAAAGGTAGCACAGCTGATCAACTTGAGTTTTGCCTTTTTTTTCCAGTCTTTTCTCCCTTTGAGGCCCTACTCATCACAGTTACAAAGAGAACCAGGAGAAAAGAGTGGAAAACCCCCTGAAGATCTGGTTCATTGACAACTTGAATCATTGCCATGATTACAGTAACTGTCCTTCTCCAGTATGCACCTGCCCTTGGCTGGACAGACGGAGAGTTTACATAACTACTAACACCCATCTCAGAAAATGAAATATCATTGGCCCAAGGCACCCCAAACAGCATTTTCCCCATCCTCATTCCATTGACAAGTGCCTCTGGAAATTTCTGTAGCTGTTCATCCCAGACCAGCAGGAATTTCTCCTCCCAAGACCTGGGCCCAGAATTCATTGAGTTCCTCATTGAGTTCAGTGGGGTCTCCAGAAGCCTCCATTCCCTTCCATGACCAGCACAGCCCAGACGCCCCACAGTGAGGCTCCCCGGAAACAGAGAGTTGAGTAAGGTGGGAGAATGGGGTTTGTCCCCAAAAGCCAGAATTAGAGTGGAGATATTCTAGTGAAATTGCTTGAAGTGGGAAGAGTCAGATAGCCAAACTGGAACAGTCTGGAGAAAGAACAGAATTTGAAGATGGGAACCCTGAGGTCTAGGAGGATCAGTGGAGCTGAAAATGAGAGCTATTTGCTACATTCACGAATGAGGTCCAGCCACAGTGGGTGCCCTAGCAGAGGGCAGTGGGTTCCTTTCAAAAGGAGCCTTGGGAGCCTGCCCAACATAGACTTGGGCTACTCTCAACAGTCAACAGAATCTCTCATTTCTCTGAAAATTGATTTCATTTCCAGGAAAAACAATATAAAAACTTCCCTATCAGTGAGACAGTTGAGGTACAAATACTGAGAGCAGATTCATATTTGTGGAGACAAACCCAAGTGTTTTGCTTCCCATGTAAAATTTAAACAAAACACCAAAACAAAAACATTTCTGTTTGGAATGCAGTCTGAGTTCCCTGAATGTTTTGAATCCAGCCCTAAACCTAAAGTATGTTTGGCTAGTTCTTAATTATTAAAATTTAGGGTAAATTTGAGGGAAATTTTATCCGTACATCTCTGATCCATTTGCATTCAACTCACCAAAACAATATTTAAATCCTACTTCAAGAAATCTTTACAGAATCAAAAAGCAGGAAGTTCTATTTTACAAGGAGTAAACAAATTTAAACACCAAGCTGTTCTCATTTGGTGGGATTTGCCTAGACCAAAGAGATTAAGTGCATTCTAAACATGGCAAAATACAGCCCTCCTTCCCTACCAGACAGGAGGAAAATTTTAAATATAGGCTTGATTTGCGTACAAAGCTTTGTTCATATCAAACTGGAGTAGAGGCTTGAAAAGCATGAAAAATTTCTGCTCTTTGTGTTGTGGTTTCAATCTCAGTTTCTCATGGGATTCCACGGCGCTGGGCCAGTTTTATCATTTTGCTGGACTCAGGTCTCTTGAGGAAGAGAGAGTCCCAGCATATGTCACTCCCATAAAAATATGCTGAAGTATTTTATTCATTGACTACAGTGCCTAAAACTGCAAAAATTTATTTTGTCGTGAATTGTAATGATCATGCAAACTTCCCTGATGCATTTAAAGAGAAAGTATATAAAATCCCTAAATGGTTTTCGATGATAGCTAACTCATTAACTTTTTTTTTTCTTTAGCTGTTCAGCTTTTCCACTGGGAAAGGATAAATAAATGCTGGCATTGCAAATACCAATGAGTTTAAGTTCACTTTTTGATTGACCAGATGACCATAAATTTTTGAATCCTTAGTCTCTTAGAAACTACACGAAATCCAAGCACAAAAACACTAGACTTAAGTTCAAGAGGTAATGAGTAATGACAATATCAGAGGACCAGCCAAAAGGCTGGAAGGAAAGGAAACACAAAGATGAGTATGAAGCAACAGATTCTTTATCGAGGGCAACTTTTTAAAGCTCCAACAATGGGTAGGTTCTATTATAATCAAACCCAATACAGTAGATTGATTTCATTAATTGCTCCAATTCTTTACCTTTGCCTGCATCTACACAATTTGCCATGCAACTTTCCACTTGTCACTCTGATGTGAAGCCCTATCTACACCTAGACCCTTTATTAAAATACCAGCTTTAGAGTTATAATTTATATACGGTAAAATTCACCCATTTAAAAACGTATAGTCTTATCAGTGTGATTAATATATACAGTTGTTTAATCACCACCACAATCAAGATACAGAACATTTCCATCACTCAAAAAGTACTCAGCCCCTGTGCAGTCAATCTCATTTCACCATCTCCAGCCCCAGGCAATGACTAATCTGGTTTCTGTTACTATAGCTTTGCTTCTTCTGGAATTTCATATCTGTCGAATCAGACAGCATGTAGTCTTCCACATCTGGCTTCTTTCACTTAGCATAATGCTTTTGAGATTCACCATGTTGTTGCATGTATCAGTAGTTCATTTCTTTTTGTTCCTAAGGAGTACTCCACTGTAAGGAAATACTGCACCCTGTTTATCCATTCAACAGTTAATCGATATTTGGATTGATTTCGGCTTTCAGCTACCGAAAATGAAGTTTCTATGTACATTCATATACATATCTTTGTGTGGACACGTTTTTATTTTTCTTATGTAAATATCTTAAGAGGTGAATTGCGGGGTCATACGATAAGTGCACATTACATTTTATTAAAAACTGACCAATTGTTTTCCAAAGGATTGTACCATTTCACATCTCCCATCGGTAATGGGAGAGTTTTTTTGTTTTTTGCTTTAGAAGATGTTGGGGGTAGGAGTTTAGTAATTTATTTATTTATTTTTCCTGTGTTGGGTCTCCATTTCTGTGCGAGGGCTTTCTCTAGTTGTGGCAAGTGGGGGCCACTCTTCATCGCGGTGCGCGGGCCTCTCACTGTCGCAGCCTCTCCCGTTGCGGAGCACAGGCTCCAGACGCGCAGGCTCAGTAGTTGTGGCTCACGGGCCTAGTCGCTCCGCGGCATGTGGGATCCTCCCAGACCAGGGCTCGAACCCATGTCCCCTGCATTAGCAGGCAGACTCCCAACCACTGCGCCACCAGGGAAGCCCTGGGAGAGAGTTTTTCATTTGCTCCACATCCTCACCAACACGTGGTATTATAAGTATTTTTAATTCCAGTCATTCTAGTGCACATGTAGTGATACCTTATTGTTTTTAGTACACATTTCCCTAAAGATGAATAATGTTGAGCCTTCTTTCATGTTCTTATTTACCATTTGTAAATCTTCTTTGGTGAACTGTCTGTTCAAATCTTTTGTCCATTTGTTTCTCATTTATTACAGAGTTGTAAGAGTTCTTTAAATATCCTCACTACAAATCTCTTAAGATACATTTTACAAATATCTTCTCCCAGTCAGTAACTTGCCTTGTCATTTTCTTGATAGTGTCTTTTGAAGAGCAAAAGTTGATAATTTTGCAGAAGTTCAGTTTACCAATTTTTCTCTTTCAAGATTTTGATTTTTGTATTTTATGTAAGAAATCTTTGCCTAACCCAGTTCAATTTCTTTGTTTTTTTCTAGAATTTTATACTTTAGCTCTTACGTTTAGGTTTATTATCTACTTAAAATAAATTTTGTATATGATGTGAGATAAGGGTCAACTTTCATTTTATTTCCTTATGGACATCCAGCTGTTTTTTGAAAGGTCTCTCCTTTCTCCATTGAATTACATTGGCACCTTTTTTGAAAAATGATTGACCATGTATGTGTGGGTCTATCTCTAGATTCCTTATTTTGCTCTATAATTCTGTCTATCCTTAGGCCAATACCATACTAAATTATGTAGCTTTATAGTAAATCTTGAAATCAGGTAATATAATGCCTCCACACTTGTTCTTTTTCAAAATAGTTTTGACAGTTCTAGGTCCTTCACATTTTGATTAAAAATTTTTAAATAACTGTCAAGTTCTAAAAAACAAATCTGCTGGAATTTTGATTGGGATTATATTGATTCTATATATTAATTTGGGAAGAACTGAAGTTTTAATATTACTGAGTTTTCTGACCAAATATGGTATCTCTCTCCACTAATTTAAACCTTCTTTCATTTCTCTCAACAGTTTTATGTTTCAATGTATGTGTTGCACATATTTTTTAAAATTTATCCCAAAGTATTTCATGTTGTTAGATGCCACTGTAAAAGTCATATTTAAAAATTTCAATTTCCAATTATCTGTGACTAATAAAGACACAATTGATTTTTCTTTAATGAATTTGCAGTGCTTCAACCTTGCTAAACTCGCTTATTATTCTTGTAAATCTTTTGGTAGATTCTTTAGGATTTTTCCATGTAGACAATCATGTTGGCTATAAATAAAGACAGTTTTACTTCTTTTTGTCCGATCTCTATGATTCCCATTCCCCTAGAATCTGCATTACAATGTTGAATACAAGTAGTAAGAATGGTAAGAGAGGACATAAGCTTAGGGAAAAATCATTGTGTTTTACCACAATGTTATAAGTATAATATTAACTATAGTTTTTTCACACGTGGCTTTTTATCAGGATAAAGAAATTCCCATCTATTCCTAGTTTGCTGAGATTTTATCGTGAATGAGTGTGAATTTTGTCAAACGCTTTATCTGCATGTATGGAGATGATTATTTAATTTCACTTTTTCATTCTGTTAATATAATGAATTGAGGGGGTTTTTTTAGTATTAAACCAACATTGCGTTCTTGAGATAACCACCACTTGATCATGATGTATTATATACTGATGGATTTTATTTGCCCAAATTCTGCTAAATATTTTGGGGGCTATGTTATGAGGGAAGTTAGTCTTTGTTTTCTTTCCTTGTGATGTCTTTGGTTTTGGTATCAGGGTAGAGTTAGCTTCATAAAGCGAGTTAGGAAGTATTCCCAACTGAATTGTAATAGTTACCCCTTAACCCTTAACATCAGGCTCATCAGTGAAGCCATTGATGCCTGCAGTTTTCTTTGTGAGAAAGATTTTAAGTATAAATTCAATTTCTTTAACAGGTATAGGACTATTCACATTATATTTTTAAAAAGTTCTGGTGGTTTGTGTCTTTCAAAGAATTTATCTTATCTAAATTGTTGCATTTATTGGCACAAAATTGTTTACAATATTCCTCTATGATTTTTTTTGGTTTACTGGGGAATAAATGGCATAGAGGAAAACTTGCGCTTTTTAGGTATACTGTTCTATGAATTTTAACAAACTCATGCAGTGATATAACCACCACTACAATCAAGACATAGAACATTTCCATCACCCCCAAAAGTTCCCTCACGCTCCTTTAGAGTCAGTTCCATCCCTCCAGGTCCCTTGCAACCAGTGACCTGATATCCATCTACCCATCTATAGATGTGCTTTCTCTATACTGTCATATATCTGAAATCATATAATAAATAGCCTTCTGAATCTGCCTTCTTTCAGCTTAGCATGCTCTGTGTGTATCGGTAGTCCATTCCTTCTCATTGCTGAGTAGTATTCCATTGTATGGATGTACCACATTTGATTATATATTCACCAGTCAAAAGAGATTTGGCTTGTTTCCAGCTTTGGCAATTGTGAATAAAGGTACCATAAACATTTTTGCACAGGTTTTTGTGAAGACATATGCTTTCATTTATCTTGGATGAATATCCAGTTTTTCATGTTTTTTGAAGCTTTATTATTAAGTGCAAACACATTTAGGATTATTATGCCTTTGAATAATTTACTCCTGACTCACTAAGAAATGTCATTCTTTGTCTCTGGTATTATTTCTTCTGTTGTGGACCAATATACTGAGTTCACAGAATAGTCTGTTAAAAAAAAAAAAAAATCCCCAGAGGGTTCTGGACGATCTTTCACTCCAAGGAGTGAATTGAGATCAAGGTTACCCTGTTTATCTCAGACTGACGCTACAAAGCAATGCTTGAATCACCTTCAGGTCAGAGCCTAGCCAAGGAGAAATCCAGTTGGCAAGAAAGCACTGAATTGCCTTGAAATATTTTCAAATATCACAGTCGTGAATCAACTCAAACCAACAGGAAATTAAAATTCATTGAAAACTCCTACGTCAAGACTCACAAACCAGAACGAGTCAAAAATGAGATGATGAAATGTTAGGACTGATTTGTGAGGTTTTGGTTCATGTACTTTTTGGTTACTTCCTGTCTTCCTCTCTCTTCTGTTTTCCTCAGTTGCTTCTAAACTTTTTGCAAATTCAGGTAAATCATGCCTGGCTGTGCCCATGATTTCCACAAACACTGAGGACAGAAAACGGTCCTAATGTCCTTCTGTCATTCCTCCCTCCCTCCTTTATTCTTCTCTTTTCTTGCACCCGCTTTCTTTCCTCCTTGATGTTAAACAATTATTTATCAAGTGCTCACTATACATAAAGTACAGTATGCAGTTGCTCTCAAAATTTTTGATCATGAAGAGGAAACACATTTTTACGTCAAAACCCAGCACCCTCCCCCTCTGTGTGTGTGTGTCTCCCCTTCTCCTTCTCTGTCCCTCACCTGATTTGAGGGTGGTACTGTATCTGCTAAGAATAGTGGACATCAGTGCCAGGACTTGAGCCTCCCTGACTCCAATCCAGTTGGTGTGGAGCAGAACACACATACCGTTTTAAAAAGCTGCCCAGGTGATTTTAACATGGAGTCAGGGTTGAGAGGCACTCAACTTAAGAGTGTTCAAGGACTTTGTATCTCCTTTCTTGGGAAACTGAGGTTAAACTATTGAAGGAATTGGTCCCAAGTCACCCAGTGAGCCAAGACTAGAGCCCCGATATTCTGTGTGTATCCACACCCCACTTCTACCTGCCTAAAGAGGCTGAATACACGGGCAGCTCAGTGCCCTCTCCCTCGCGTGGCCGGAGAACGCCTGTCTTCTCTTTCGCTATAGTCTTTAGGCACCGTATCTACCATTCATATCTCTGCTCTTACTCGTTCTTCATGTTTATACTAATAGGAGCTCACTAATAGCTGGGAAACAACTTTAAAAAGACCCTGGCTTTTTCAACTAATCGGCATTAATCACTACCTCTGGTTAAACTGGCTGAGACAAAACCCAGAGCCGGGCTTGTTCTTTTTGTAATTGGTGAGACTCCATGAGGAAGTGCAAGCAATGTGACGTCCAGGCCTGTTCCCCGTGGGGTAGAACCAGGCCGAGAGCAGAGAGGAGATGAGAACACACACATCTCCCTCTGCTGATGTCCAATGACAGGGCCAGCCTGCTGACAGCTGACGTGTCTGGTTCAGACATTGGAGCTCAGGCTGGGGTTTAGATTCCCTGGAACAATCCACGCATAAGGAAAGGAAAACACAAACGTGATTTTCTTTGACACTTTCCCCCAAGTTCCTTTTCCATTATTATTGTTAGAAATTCCAGAAAGAAACACACCGAATTAAGCATTACATACATTCTTCTCTGGAAGAGAACAGGGTGTGTGGGTTTGGGATTTATGAATAAAGTTCTTGTGTACCAAGTTACTTGGTAACCCAGGGAAAGCCAAAGGAACTCCATGCCTCGCTTCTCTAGCTATAAAATGCGGTCAACACCTTGACTTCAAAGGCCAGGCTACTCACTCTAGCCTTGCTTGAATTGTCCGGATTGGATGTTGGGATGGTCGAAAAAGGAAGAAGAAGCTGAAGTGAGCTGGAATGCCAGGCAGGGTCCTGGCAGGAGGCAGATGGTACACTCACAAGGGGTGATGGAAGAGAGTTTATGAGAGGACAATTGGCAGGTGTGTGGGTCAACAACCTTCAAGGGATGATGAAGCACTCGGGGGCTAGGAGGACAGTGCCTTCCCATCCTCAGGCCTGAAAGGACAAGGAGAGGAAGTAGTGCCCGGGAGTCTGGGGAGGCCTGTCACCGTAGGAGCTGAGGTCTTCAGTGGAGGGATGTAGCCACCTCCAACCCACAGCCCAGCAGGGAGGGATGGGGGAGTACACACCCCAGCCTCACTCTCCCTCACGCCGTTATCTCCCACTGTGCTTCCCTTTGGCTGAACCCAGCAGGAAATGAGGGCAAAGGAGCCCAGCTGATGCAATCCATACAGGCCAGCTTCCCAGGACACAGAGCAGGGTGGACAGGGGGAGAGTGGATCCAAGGGGCAAACGGAGAACATTTAGCAGAGCTGGACAAACAGCCTCCGAGTCCGCCCAAAAAAGAACAAACTCCAAAATACACATCTACTCTATACATACCTCCTTCAATATTGTATCATGAGGCGTGACTGTTAAACAGGACTATGTACGCAGAAGCACATGATCAACCATAAAGACCTACACGTATTATTATCATTATCATGATTATTCAAAGGGGGCTTAGAAACCCCTTAGTCATTGGATGTCAGGGGCTGAGCAAATACAACAATATAGCAACTGTTAGATACAGAGGTTGTTATCAGGCTTCATCCAGCCCTGCTCTGCTGCATCTGGCCCCCCTCTGTAACACCAAGTGGCCCCGCTGGAAATTCCAACAGCGTAAGCTACAGTCACTCTGCCTGCCCGCTGTTGATTTTCCTCTCTCCTCAACTCCCGCAGGGTGGAATGTCAGCTGAGTGGCAGGGAGCCTGCTCACCAAGGGGTTGGATGATTGCTTTGGAAACCCATCCCTCTACTGGAATTTAATAAAAACCACCCATCAAACGCAGGGTGGGGGTGTTGGCTCTTTAAACGATGCTTTGCTTTAAGGAAAAAAATATTAATCTGTGCCAGTAAAAGAAAGAGGAGAAAGAATCTAGTTATTCAAAGAAGGAAGAAAAAATGTTTTTAATTTAGAACTTTACTAATTTCATTCCCCTGCTCAAAACTCTTTGATGGCTATCATTGCTGAGGGAATAAATTTCAAATGCTTTAGCCTGAGCTCTGCCCTCAGCTTTTTCTACCCAAACACTCATTACTCTCCTTCAATTATGTTTCTTCCATCAAGGTGATTGACTCAGAGAACATTTTCTGGGCCATTCCAGGTGTGTTCCCACACACAGCTTTTCCACGCTTCAGACCAGCGGTTCTCAACCTAGGACAATTTGCCTCTTAGGGGACATTCGGTAATATCTGGAGACTTTTTGGTTGTCACAAGTGGGGAGGGGAGGGTTCTACTAGTATCAAGTTGGTAGAGTCCAAGGAAATTGCTAAACATCCTACAATGCACAGGACAGCTTCCCACAACAAAGAGTGGTACAGCCCCAGATGTCAGTAGTGCTGAGGTTGGGAAACTGTGCTCAGGACCATGTCTGATGTCCTCCCATGCCCCACATCAAAATACTGCCCATTCATCAATGTCTGGACCTGCACTGTCCAACAGTGTAGCCACTTGTCACATGTGGCTACTGAACCCTGGGAATGTGACTCATCCAAACTCAGATGTATTGTGTCAAATACTCATCAGCTTTCGAAGAACGAAAAAAGGAACGTTAAATATTTCATTAATAATTTTCATATTGATTACATGTTGAAATGATAATATTTTTGGATCTTCTGGGTTAAAAAAATATACATTATTAATTTTACCTGTTTAATTTTGCTTTATTAATGTGGCTACTAGAAAATGTTAAATTTATGTGACTGAATATTATTTCTACTAGACCAGGGATTGGCAAATACTTTGTGTAAAGGGCTGGATAGAAATACTTTAGTCTTTGGAGACCACATATGGTCTGCCATGTACTTTCTCCTTCTGCTTGTCCTCCTACAGCTCCTCTTCCTCCTTCTCCAACCTTTCAAAACTATAAAAACCATTCTTAGCTTCGGGGCTGTATAAACAGGGCTTGGCCCTAGATTGAGCCTGTGGGCCACAGCTGGTAGACCCGTGGGGATCAATGAGCTACAGAAGCAGTCTTTCCCTCCTTCTCTTTCACAATGAACTTGGACTTCTCCACCTCATTCCTCCTATAATTCTGGTGTCTGCATCTCAGTCTTTTCTAAATCCACGGGTTCCTACAGAGCTGACACCATCTTTCCCGAACACAGATCCTCCAGAGAGACTGGCAGGATGCCTCACCCCAAACATGGTCGGAAGAGGGAGGCAGCTGAGCTGTGGCCAGTTCCAAAGATCTCCGTGACCTTCCATTTTCCTTTGCTCTACCTGGAGCTAGTGGTAGAACCTAACTCAGAGTGAGTGTGAGGACTGATGGAATGACAGACAAACAGAACCCTCAGAACTTCGCGTGAACACAGCTGTGCTTCTCATTGTTGCTCTTATTTTTATATGAGTAATTACTGTAATTATTAAAAATTAACCATTTATTGAGTTCTAGAGATGAGACAAATGTGAAAATGATTCCCGTTATTCTTCTTGTTGCTACAATTATGTTTTTAAAACCCAATTGTTTGTGAATTGAATTATAAACTCTATAGATTTATGGTCTACTGCTTCTAAAAAGCTGATTGTTTTTCCAGGGAGTTACACACACGCATGAATGTGTATATGTTGGCAGCTCAGAATTAACAGTATTTTTTTAGGTTCTGAATTCCTCTCAAATGGGAACGAAGTGTTCTCCTGACCCTTCCTACACTCCATATTACTGTCGACATCTGCAACTAATTGATGATCTATAAGTCAAAACTGTGACCAATGCAAAAAACCTTTAGCCAAGCCTGCCTGGGTTTGGCTGACCCCTCCTAATGTATTTCAGATTAAGACTAAAACCAGCCACCTTTTAACTGTTCAGCTGAGGACTGAACAGTAGCAGTGAATATTTATCAAACATCAAATAATCACCTGATCAGATAACATGCTTACCAGTGAAAATCTAATTTAGAGCATTTTTAAAATTTCATCTGAATTTTTAAAACCCAGACATTTTTGAAAGGTACATAGAAATATATTGTCAGCATGCAATTTGATGGATTAAAGTCACCCTTTAAGCCAAAAAATCAAATTATGACCATCTGAATGTCTTTGTAGTAAAGGAATGACACTTTAAGAAGCAACAGGAAGGGACAACATAGAATTTTTGGTAAAGAATTTGGGCCCTGAAATCAACAGACCTGAGTTTGTGTCCCGGTTCTGGCATTTTCTAGCTGGGTGATGCTGGGCAGGTTACTCAACCTCCCTGAGCCTCTGTCCTCATCTGTGAAAGAGGCACAATAGAAGCTTCCTTAGGGGAATCCTTTTGAGGATTAAACGTGATATATTTAAAGGGAAGTATCTATTTAAATGGCAAACTATGCGTTTCAAACATTAGGAACAAAAAGGCTACAAAAGGTACCGTCTGAACAAGTAAGAATATCTTTTTAAAATTTAATTATATAAAGGTAATGGACTTGATAGACTATTTGTGTGTTTACTAACTGGCCTACCCTGTGCTCTTTAGGAAAAGGGTTCAACAAATCTCTCTTCTACTCACATTGGCACCAACTACATAGAGTTGCCCATCTGAGAAGCAGCTTGGTGCAGTCAACAACCACATTCCGACTGAGGGCTCCTACAGAGTCACTTGCTTTCTTGGCCCAGCATCTTAGTTCTGGGGCCAGTCATCCCAGCTGCCACTCATGGCTACCTGTTGCCAAATTTCAGTTTCATTCTCTCTGGAAAATGATGGCTTATCTCTTTGAGATTTCCCCAGGGCAGAGCCAGCCTTTTCCGTCATACCAGCCTAACACACTCTCCAAATTTGGTAAAAAACTACTCAGCTATTTCCACGAGATGTGGTAAAGTCAAACAAAGAAACAGAAACTTCATTCTAAAATAAAATTTTGTTCATTTTTGATCGATATAATGCAAAAGCGGACTTGAAATGATGGATATTTATGTATTTCTAAAGTATTCATAGCTTGAGAATGATGAGGAAACTTCAGGTTTTTTTCATGGTCATCTCCTGCATGTCTCAGCCTCTGGGGCAGGCATCTAACTGTAGACATTGCCTTCCACCTGAGCTGCTACTTCTTAGCATTGGACTTCTAGTCTATGAAACGAGGTGGCCTGACAGCCTGACATCTCTGCAGATGCGGGATCCCCAGAGGCAAGGATGCAGGCACAGTGGCCATATTCTCTTCAAAGCGACGAGCTCCGGGGCCGGAATGTTGGTGTGCATCAGCTGTCCTCCATCCGTGGGGTTCTGAACTAATTCAGAGTATAGGTAAGTGCACCAACCACAGGTCCACACCCAGGCCTCCAGGCCCCTCTGGCAGCTGCACCACCTCCAACTGAGGCCACCGAGGAGCCCTGAATATGATCCTCTGAGGCCGCACTTTGGAGGAAAGTTGTCCTCCTACACCTGAAGTCACTGACGGGCTGGGCCAGCCTCTCTTCCGTGATCAGGGCAGGATGCGTCCCTGGGGCAGTCGAGTATCACTGGTGACCAGCACCCTCACCCCTCCGCCAGCCCCAGCGCGCCCTGCAGCAGGGGCGGGAAACACAGCTACTGACCAAGTGCCTCCAAGGTGCTTAGGCAAGGGGCTCGCAATTTGTGTATATCATCTCATTTAATCCACAACAACCGAATCCTTGGAACTAGGCATTTTTCTCCCTATTTAACAGCTGGGGAAGTCAAAGTTCAAGAAGGTTAAACCATTTGCCTTCACTGGTCCTGCAGATCATAAGTGGCTGAGTCCACCCCAAGGTTGACCAGCACAATCATACTCGGACAGCTGCAACAGGCCAGGGCAAGGGGGGAGGGCTCTCAAAATTGTCCCCTGATGGCTGCCAGTGGCAGGGTCCCTGTGACTGGGTCTTTGTTCCAATGTGGAATGCACACATGCACGCATACACACACACACTATAGGGTGCCAGAGTAATACGGCTGTGAGGTTCTGCTCTGAGCTTCCTCACTCAGGGCGCTGGAGTCCTCGGCTTGGCTTGAACTCCTTCTGAGCTGAGAGCTGGCCAGGCCTCAGAAACACAGGGCCGTCCATCACTCAAGTCTCAGGTTTGCTCCTTGGAGAGCCGGAGTTGACCACAACTGCCTTGGCACCGTTCCACTGCGAGCGAGTCACAAAACTGGCATTTAAGTCCGGAGCGGAAAAAACACTCCAAGCTTGTTCGTTTTTTTCTGACAGGTGCTGGAGCCCACGAAAGGTCAGATTCCAGCTCGCAGTCACATCCTGGCTTAGCCGGCTCCAGGCACACAAAGGCCTGTCTGTCTCACCCAAGCGCGGGGAGTGGGGACCCAGGCCAAGGGCTTAACATGGCTGCCTGATGGCCCTCGCCTGTTGATCCGGCCCTTCACGGGCATGGGCCTAAATGAAGCATTGGGAAGCCCAGCTGCCGAGGACGTGTGAAGCAGGAGGAATGAAGAAGAATGCAGGCTTTTTTCTGATTTGTAATTGCAAGAGATATGAACCCCCCGGCAGCCCATGAATCCATAGCTCACATCCAGCCCGCTGCGGATCATTTGTAAAAGCCCTGGGACGCTGCTATTTTAAGTTCAAAGCCTTGTGGGGCCGCAAAATGGAGTGAGAGCTATCCCTCCAAGCCCAGCAAGGACGTTGGGAAATGAAGGAGTTTGTTCTCTTCCTTGCGGACGCACCAGGGATCGCTTGGCACTGCGCTGTTATTGGAACAGAGGGTGTGTGTTTAAATGCACGTAGCTTCGTGCTTTCAACCAGGAACATTTGTTTTTGCAGCCTTTATGAAAACATCTCCCAACGGACAATGGCTCCAAGGACCCACAGCCCTGGATTTTAAGTTCCTCGTCAGCAGCTGTAGGCCCAGGTTCTTTCACACGTCTAACTTCTTCAAAAGATGGTCACTTTACCAACTCGCCAGGCTTCTCTAGTCATGCGATTCCTTCCCCTCTCCCCCCACAACCTTCCCTATAACTTTACGCCAAACTGTGATGCTGACAGGAAGCCAGAAGTCAGAGTGGCTACTGCACACCACCCCTGTAAAGGAACCTGGAAAATCTTGATCTTATAAGAACTTCGTTTGAAAGCTCCTGTCAAACAGCACGTTCGTAGTACCAATAAAATTCTTTTAACCAAGAAAAAAGAGAATAAACCTGCTTATGGAATAAAAACCAGTTGTTTCGGGATAATTTTTCCCTCCTGGTTGAGAGAATCTCATCCTAACAAGAAACCTTCTCAGTAAAATAAGATGAAGGCTAGAAACTGGGGCCTTGCCTCTTGTCCTAACTGTGTCACAGAGTTATTCTGGGGCAAAATGTGTTCATACTCAGAAAGGAGGAGCCCCAGCTTTCAAATGGGGTGAACAGCAAGACACTAACTCCAGATCTCTTCCTTTGTCCAACCCTCCTCCCCGTGTGTCCTTAATATCCCCCAAAGCCCTGTCCCTGCCACACTCGGTTAGTAAGCTTCCACCCCATACACTCAACCAACAGTTTGACTCAAAGAACGTCTGCTAGTAGCCTCTGTGAAAAGCTGAGGTGTCCTTGGGGCCTGCCCCACAGCCACTCTGTAACTGAGTCTCCCCATCTCTCATTGGGGAACAGAAATACTTACAACCCTAATAAGCTTATTGATGGTCACACCTACTATGTGCACACACTGCGCTAAGCTCTTTTCTGGCATGGTCATATGATTTCCCCACCACTCTATGAAGTAGGTATGATTCATCCCATTTTGTAGAAAAAGAGCCTGAGGCTCAGAGAGGCCCCCTGACATGGTGGAACCAGCGTACAAACCCACATAAAGCTAACACAAAAGATTGTGCTCTTAGCTACTACGCTGCAATGCCTCTCGTCCTAACTATAGCTCTTAAGAATAAATGATCCCCATTAATCTTTTCAGAGAATAGTAGAAAATACTTTGGTCAAAATAATTATCAATTACTGGGCTCTCCGTGCATGCTGGGCACGGCTAGGAGCTTTGTGTAAATGTCTTATAACATTCCTGCAGGGTAGCTGACATGTCCCCTGTTTGATATGTCAATGGCTTGATGGACATGAGAGACAGGGCAAAACCCTGAGCTTGATCCTAGAGTAAGAGGGCCTTAGCAATGTAGCTGGACTGCGTACAGTATAAATCTGGCAGCATTCAAACGACTTATGGCTCCGTCGCTGTTATTTATTATTATCAGAAATAATAACTGGCATTTATTGGGATGGAATGCCACATGCTTTAGGGTTCCCTTCCTGGTGGGTTTGTGTTCCCACTTTGGGGATGTCAGCATTCCAAAACTGTGATTCCCCAGACCGCCTGGGGCTCCACACTTACATGTGTGCGTGTGTGGGTGCCTGAATGTTTGCGCACACACCTGCTATGTGTGTCTGTCACACTGCAGGGAGCTTTTCCTCATTTAAACAGCCAATTAAAACCCACTTTGGCACTTAACGCATGTCACTGCTTCTCGGCACTCAGCTGCCTTCCCAGCAGGTCTTTAATTTGATAAAGAGCTTCTAATAATGACTAACAGAGGCCCAGTAAGTTAATTAAACCTTGTCCTTTATTTTGCTTTCAAGGTGTGCCCTCCTTGTAAAAGGCCCAGGGTCTGTGCTTGCAAATGACTTTAGACAATGTTCCATGCTTCAATGAGAAAAGTATGTCTGTCATGTCCTGGCAAGTTACACTTAAAGTCTCAATTTCAGCATCATGTCAGGCTTTCACAGAGGCCAGAAGCAGATGGAAAAAACCTCTGCACCCAGTTGTATGGAAGCCAGAGTTAGCAATGGAAGATGCATTTCCTCTGAGAGTATAATGCTGAAAGATGACCTGGCTGTCATATCAAACTCCATTTATCCCATTTCTTTAAAGTAATCTGAGAGTCCAGATGGGTTGTATAAACAGAAGAGGAGGTTCCTGGGAGTTCGCTAGCTTAATGAAGCCCGTATGTTTGACTCATGTAATAAGTATTTAATCATGCTGATGAAATTCATTTAAACCTCAGCCACACACGCTGTTGCCGAAGCCCTGATAATGCCCTACATCACTCGTGCTAGCAGTGCTGGAGCAAGATAGGTGAGACAGAAAGTTGGTGACATTTCACAAGTAAATGGGCTTTGGAGGGTAGTGCAGGGGAGAGATAACGAGCCATGAGAGGCTGACTTGGAGCTCCAGGGCCTCTGAGTCCTTGAAGTTCTGCTCTGCATTCACCCCTGGTGAGGTGCTAAAGGCTGAGTAATAATTCACATGTCCTCTCTGCTAAATTTCTGAGGGGTCAGTGCAGAGAAGATACATCAGTTTGGAAGCTTTCTGCTGCTAGTAACAGAAACCCCAGACCAAAGAGAATCAACAACCTGGAATTTTTTGGAATGTGTAGAACTAGAAGGCCTGATACACAGGGCTGTCAGACCTAGTTAATTCAGCAGTTTGATCACATCACCAAGGACCTGAGTCCTTTCCCTGTCTCTGGTCTGCAATCCATGATGTCAGCTGTCCTCAGGTCAGCTGCCTTCACAACCACAAGATGCCTGTCAGTACTGCACTGCAGTGGAATATGAATTACTACAGCGGAATAAGAGAAGCCATCTCTTCCTTTATTGGTAAAGAAAACTTTCCTTAAAGTGCCCAGTCCCATCCCAGAATATTTTTTGGCCACAAGCCAATTACTACAGAGGGACGGAATCACCATGATGGACTTTGACCACTGTTCCCTGAGTGGCAATAGGGTAGCTCATACTAGCTTGCGAGAGCTGACAGCACACCCCTCCATTTGGTGACCTCCTGTTGGTAGCCTGAGGCTGGCCGTGGTGGGCATATTTACGCCACAGGGATTGGCAAACACTACACACAGGGCTTTTTTTTTCCCTAAAGAGCTGTCCTGAAGATAAACATCCAGCAAAAGAGATAAACTGCAAAAGGGTGCCCATCCTGAAGGCTGAATGCCGGAACAAAACTGGGGTTCTTTTAGCTACAAAGAGAAATAAGGAGGTGGACTCAGAATAAGGATCAACAATATCTGCGTGAGAAGGGCTCAGCTGCTCACTCATTCTCTTTGGAAAACACAGCACCGGGGGTCTGAGTAAGATTAAAACAACTCATGAATAGGAGACCCTATTTAAAAGAAAGTGACTTTTAAAATATCCTAAAAGAACCTGCCCAGGTAGGAAGCACTTGTTTTGTCAGTTGGCCTCATTTTCCTGCAGAAATTGAAAAGCTTCTCTAGGAAAGCTCTTGGTTTCCTTTTAGCTAAAATGGTTCCCTACACTTTATGTATTTCACAATCACCTAGGAGAATCTGCTACAACTGCAGGTTCCTGGGCGTTCTCCCTAGTAATCTGGTTCAGTGGGTCTGGTGTGGGGCCCAGGAAGCTGCACCTTGAACAGCATTCTCCTCCGCCCCTCAGTGATTCTAATGCAAGTTGTCTGAAAAGCATTTTCACGGAAAAAAAAAAATCTTCCCCTTGATGATCTAACTCAGAGTTTGGCAAACTGCAGCCCAAAAGCTGAGAAGGGTTTTTATAGTCTTAAATGATTTATAAAAATCAAAAGAAGGATAATACTGTTTTGTGATGTTAAAATAATGTGAAATTCACATTTCAGTGTCCACAATAAAAGTTACGAGTCAGTAGGGAATGCATTCAAACACATACTATGATTGGTCTCTGTTCTCCTGGAGCTTACACTTTAGCTGGGAAGAAAATACAGAGAACCTCCAGGCAGGGCAAAAACAGCAGTGGTTCCATTTCAAGCTATAGGGCTTTTCTCAAGCAAAATCAGACATGTGTTCACCCATTAGCCATCCTAGCTCAGGGCCCTGCGAAGTCAGTGTTGTCCATGAGAAAGGGGCTCACAGAGGAGAGCTTCCAGGACTGCAGCCCTTGACTAGGGATTTTAGAAAGTTCCATTCCAAGAGTATTTGTTGACAGAGTGTCTCTGATGAGTAGGACACAGAAAGTGAACTCAAGGGAGAAGGGAATTCAGAAGAGGGGGCGGAACAGGGATCAAGGAAGGAGGCACAGCGAAGGCAATATCTGAGAAGACCTTAAAGGGCACGACATAATATCCTCAGGCAAAGGATGAAGAAGCAAGAAAGCATAGGAGGGGTGAAAAGAATCATGCATCTCCTGGTGGGGTCGCACTAGGGTGGTGAGGCTGAGAAGGTAGGTCCAGTCGTAGTAGGCCCTGAATGCCAGAGTCAGAAATTGGCACTTAATTCCACAGAAAGGAGGAACAAATATATGAACAAATATATGTATATAACATATACAGAAAGGGTCACAAATCACAGGTGAATTTTTCCGAAAGTGAACACGTCCAGATAACTGGCACTTCTGTTCCCCAGAACACCCCAACCCGTGGGGAGTCCCCTCACCCTGGTACATAATTAACAATAACAATGATCATTATGACCTACATCCTATAGAAAGTTATGATTTGCAAATCATATTTCCATGCATTAAGTCTCCAACATCATGTGATAGGTATTATTATTGTCCTTGTTTTACAAAGACGTAAAGCAATAAGATCGCATGAGTATCATGCAGAAGAATTTGGACTCTACCTACCCTTTGTATCCTCAGCCCATTCATGGTGCAGTTATTAAAATGATGTTGTAGATATTGATTTACTCATAGAGAAATATGGTCAAAATATATTATGGAGTTTAATAGCCTTCCCCAAAGGGGAAGGTGAGGAGGAATAAATTAGGAGTATGGGATTAACAGATACACACTACTATATATAAAATAGATAAACAACAAGGACTTACTGTATGGCACAGGGAACCATATTCAATATCTTGTAATAACCTATAATGGAAAAGAATCAAAAAAAGGAAAAAATATATTTAATATATATATGTATAACCAAATCACTTTGCTGTATACCTGAAATACTGTAAATCAACTATACTTCAATTGTTTAAAACATAGGCTAAGAAGAACCATATATCACTTATGGGAAAATATCATGGGGCAGTAGAATATTCTAGAGTCAGATCATCTGTGCTCAAACCCCACCTCTGACACTTCCTGGCTATGTGACTGCTACGAACTGAATATTTGTGTCCCAAATATTGTGCCTCAGGTTCAGATGTTGAGGCCCTAATCCTCAGTGCAATACTATTTGGAGGTGAGGACTTTGGCAAGTAATTAGGGTTAGAGGAGGTCATGAGGGTGGGGGCCTCATGAGGAGATTAATGTCCTTACAAAGCAAGAAAGAGACATGAGCTCTCTCCCCGCCTCCCCCTCTCCGTCTCCATCTCCCTCTCCCTCTCCCTGCCATGTGAGGATATAGTAAGAAGGGAGTCATCTGCAAACTAGGAAGTAGGCTCTCACCAGACACCACATCTACCAGCACCTTAATCTCGGACTTCCCAACCTCCAGAACTGTAAGAAATGAATGTTTATTGCTTAAGCCGTTCAGTGTATGGTGTTTTGTTATAGCAGCTCAAGCAGACTAAGACAGTGACCTTGGGCGAGTCATGTAATTTCTGGAAGCCTCACTTTTCCCATCTGCAAAATGAGTATAATAAGAATATGTGCTTCACGTGGCTACCATGAGGACTCAATGAGAAAACCTGTGTGTGGCAGGCAGAATAATGGTGCCCCAAAGCTGTCCGTGTCCTTGGGAGTCTACTGTCAAGGCTTCGTCCCAGCCAAGTAAGTCCAGGAGGGGCTGAGAGATGTGTTCTCAGCCCCCCAGGAGCAGAAGAAACCATAGCAGCTGGTGGCTGCCTTAGAATCATCCTGGGTATTGGAGGGGTAGGTGGTATTTCTGCTTTGTCCCAGCCTATAGCCTAGGAAATTTCTTTATCTGAACATCCTGGATTTAACTACTGTTTGGAATTTTGACTAACTTACCTAATGCTCCTTAAATATGTGAATTCCCCATAACCCTCATGGAAGAACGTAGCATAATTGATTCATTAAGCCCATGAGCATTGGAGTCATCTATAGAATTCTTGGCTCTCCCAATAACTGGTTGTGTGATCTTGGATAATTAACTAATTTCTCAGGAAGCTCAGTTTCCTCATCTGCAGAAGTTGGAAATAAGGCTTTCCTGACAGGTCGTTGAGAGGCTTCAATGAGATGACGTACAGTACTTAGCACATTACCTGAGAGAGGGTAAGCTCTCCACAGTGGTAGCGTACATTACTAATCACCCACAATATGCCATCATCCTGAGAGCAGGGACTCCTGAATCGAGCACTGTGGGCGCCTTTCCCACACCCCACGAGGCCCCAAAGCATCCCAGAGTCTCCAGCCCACACTTTTGCTTTGCTCTGCTGATAAAAGAGGTACAGGCAGGCCACTGGAGGCTACCAGAGACCAGAGGGACGGCAGCCACATGCAGCATCCCGGTGAACTTGGAGAAGCAGCCCTAGCCTCCCTGAGACCTGACATGTCCTGCTGCTGGCTACCGCATTTGGAGCTGAAACCCAGCTGGCCTGGCTGATGTTAGTTCTCCTGAGCAGAAGTCAGAGGGGCCGCTCTGGGGTGAGAGTGGGAGTCTTGGTGCTGGATTGCCTACCCTTTCTTCCACTAGCCAGTGCATAGCAGAAAGAAAAGGGCCTGACCTCACTGGGTGGTTGCTCTTGCTTTTTGTCTGTGATTTCCTATAGATGCCAGCCTCTACCTGGCAAATGCCCAAATGCCCCCTGCAGGTTTAAGAGAGTGACGATTCTCTGCTAAGGAACTACGGCTTGCAAAGCTGGTGACACTGCAAGGTACCACCCAACCTCCCTCCCGCTCTGTTTTGACTATGCCTCTGCCACGTTCCAGACCCCAAGAATGCTACTGCCTTGATGTAGCACAAGGGCAATGCAGGGGCACCTGAGAACAACAGAGAGGTGGGTGTCATTTTCCTGTTCCCCCGTTGGCCTCTAGGAGCAAAGAGATGATGTGGGAAAAGCTCAAGACCCATTCACTGCGCAGCACAAACAGAGCGGGTTCAGGGCACAGGCTGCTCGGTGGCAGCATTGAGAGGGCAGCTTCTATAACTATTGTACTCTATGGAAGGAAACCTCGACTCCCTCAGTTTTCACGCCAAGATATCTAGCTAAGATTTATGGATTCTTATAGATGGAGGGAGAGAAAGAGGGAAAGAAGGAGGAAGAGAAAAACCCGACTTCATAGTCCTGAGCCAGGCCTGCTACAGGTGGGAAGTAGATCCTGGCAACTGACAAAGCCATAGCGAGAGCACGACGGCGGGTGCTGTGGCCCAAGCACCACACAGAGCTGAAAGCACGAGCAAAAGGGATGTGGCCGCCGACCAACAGCCACCAACCCGATAGCAGGTGCAGAGAGGAGATGGGCAAATGCGGCCTCTCTGTCTTTGTCATCACACGCATGGGGCCCACGGTGTGTGAAACCTGTTTGTCCCGGGAGGAGGGGCAGAAAGAGAAGAAGGAAAAAATGACTGGCCTACTCAGGATCCATACATCACTGGAAGGGAGAGCCTGTGCCTGGGGAAGTTGGAGATTCTGCTTGGCACCGCGCCGACGGTGAGCCTGGAGGTCGTAAATCACCAGGGCTCTGCCGGCAACAGCCCCTCCCCCTGGCCTGGTGCAAAGGTGGTGGCTGTTTGGCGGGCACTGGGGCAGGTGTCTGCCAGCCCGTGGGATGCAGCCCTTGGGTGTGATGGGGGGAGAGAGCAGAGTGGATTGTTGTCCCTGAGCACTTGGCCCGGTGGCCTGGCAGAGCTGGAATGTCCTTGGCCAGCTCTTTGTAAGCATTCAGAGGTGATCAGGAGATGAGTCTCATGATCGGATGACTTGGGCTTGCTGGAGTATTTTTCCCAGGTTTCGGAATCATCTGAGGTCACTTGAGTGTCCCTGCTGTCCTTGTTGGGTCCGTCAGGTAGCTCCCCGGATTCTAATTGTTCCGCTTGTGCTGAATTTGGTTAACTTTCATGCTGCATTTATTTAGCTTGGATGGGCTTGCCCATGAGGTAGATGTGTCAAAGTAGACTTTTAATAGTTTACCTCACCCCATGCATCGAGGAGGGGCTGTAGGCAAAAAGGGACAGATTGCCAATAGCAGCTGTGCCCCTCCCTACCCTCCCAGGTGGGCTACATATGTCCCTGCTCATATACCTGCCATCTGGCAAACACTTAATAATGCTACAAGGCCCAACTCAAATGTCCTGTCTCTGCGAGGCCTTCCATGACATCTCCCCCACCTCACACCACCACGTACTGGAGAACCAGTCCTTTTTTCCTTCAGTTGCTCAATAAAAGATTATTGAGCCCCTACTATGTCCCAGATGCTGTCAATGCAAGAGAAAACAAGACGGATGCAGCCTCTGTTACAGCTTACCCTGTTGTGGATTCGAGAGATCATAAAATATACGTAAGTAAAATGGTCACACCTGGTACGTGCTTTAAAGGAAATAAACAAGAAGCTGAGAGCAAATAACAAGGATTAAAGTGGAGAAGTTACCATAGGCGGGGCAATGGAAGAAGGCCTCTGAGGAAATGATATTCAGTGGAAGCTGGAAAACAAAAAGGGGCCAGCAGGGGGTGCTATGTGCAGAGAAGACCTGCAAGCAAGAGGGACAGAGGTCCCTGCGATTGGAGAACAGGCAGGCTGAGATCACACAGGGCCAGGAGTCATGGGAAGGGAGCAGGCAGTCCATGCTCAGGGTCCTTCGATCATGTTGTATTTCACCCTATTTGGGCAGGTGTTCTCCTTCATTGTTACCACTGGTTTATTTCCCTATCTTCCAAGCTGAGTGTGGGCCCTTCAAGGGCAGTGTTGTGTTTTGCTCATGATTGTGTCTTTGGCACTAGTGCATTCAATGCGTCACGGATGGATGAGATGGGCAGCTGGGCCCTGACCGCCTGAGTAGATTGCATACCTGTCTGCCCTTTGCCTCCTCTCTCCGCTTCCAAGGGTGAGGAAGAAGCCCCTGTTGGAGGAAGTGGATGCACAGCCACGTGGCCAGAGTAAATGACCGGGCCTTCGTCCTGAGATGACCTTGGCACCTGAGACACAAAGTCCACACGCCTGGAACTCCTGCAGGCTCTGAGAGCCTTTCCAGCTGCTGGCAGTGCCAAGGGTTCTCAGCGAGACTGAGCACCTTTTATGGACCCATCCATGCCTTGAATGCACGCCTGAACCTCGTGATCAGTTCCCGCCCATTGTTTTGGAATTGTTCTATACGATATCTGGTAAAAAAAAAAAAATTCAAGTAATGTATGCTCATCAGCACACAATTCCATCTGTGGCAGCAAACGTTGATCATAGGGACACTGTTCTATCTCAGTTCAACACACGCTTCTACGCCAGGCACAGGGATGCCAAGAGGACAATATAGCCCCCGCCTTCAGAGAGCTTACAGGCTAGTTAGAAAAGAAAAAAAAAAGACTTGTAAATAAGTAAATGCTAGAAAATATGTTTAATTGCTATGAAGTGGGCATCAGCTCAGTTTACAGATAATGGGATCAATTTTACCTGGGGAGGAAAGGGAGAGTAGGAGGCATTGGAAACGTTTCCATTTGGGAGAAAGTGAGTACATGTTGACAAGAAAGGGCACTTCAGGTAGAGAGAGCAGTATAAGCAAGGAGGCAGAGAGGTCAGAAAGGGTATATTGCATTCGCTGCGAAAGAATTTGGCAAGGCTCGAGAGCTGGAGGCTGGGGGAGAGTGGAGGTGGGCAATGCACGGTTGCATGGAGATTTGGGTGCTGGTCTGAAGAGTTTGCACTTGACCCTGTTGGCACAGGGATCCCCTGAAGGGCTTTAAGTGGGACCGAAGGTGGAGAGGTCATATTTACCCTGGGGAAAAACTGCTGGGGTGGCAGTGTGGAGACAGGAGGGGAGAAGATAAAGCCAGGAGGCTAGGAAATCAGTCCAGGCACAAGTGAGAGCTGTCACTGGGTCGTAGCCAAGGGCTGAGAGAGAAGGAAGATTCTGGAGGAGTTGGAATCGCTAGAACCGAATGCTGCTTCAGAGCTGGGGAAGGGGTTCCACTCTCAGGAACCCTGGGGGTGGAGGATGGCGCAGAGGCAGAATGTAGGAGGAGGAGTAGGTCTGGTGGTAAATTCATCCTGTTTTGGACAGCCTGAGTTTGACATACTCAGGACCAGACTTAGACTTGAGCAACTGGGGTTGCTCCCACCCTCTGCCCTGCACTTTGGGGACCCCATTCTCACCCTTCCTGGGTCACACCACTTTCCACGAGAAGTCTATGGGACCAAGGGGACGTGCCCATCTAGATCCAGTGACGCCGCACCCCTCTAGCCTTGCTCCAGGTAACTGGAAATTCCATGCCCAAATGGCCCCAGCCTGTGGCCTCTTCCCAGGTCTGTCCTCCCAAGGGTGGTCGATGTGCACACTCCTGGCCCTAGGCAGCGACCAAGAGGCAGTTTTTTGGTGGGGTGTAGAGATGGAGCCTGGACGTGCAGCCTGGGTTGTCTACACACTTGCACACGTGTGCACAAGGCCTCTCACTGCATGGGACAGAGGAGGGTTTGGAAGAGAAGGACTCTCCATTTGTCACCCACAGATATCAGACAGACCTGGAGCTAACCTGCGGGGTCATTTTCGTACTGTTCTGAAATCTTCTTTTTTCTGCACCAATTACATTATCTACAGCCCCACCTCTGAGCAAAGAACAGTGAGGAAGGGAAGCTGAGTGCATGCATCTCCTGTGCCTCCAGAAAGACAAAGACACACCTAGATGCCCCACAAGTAGCATAAAAGACAAAGGGAGGGTCCACTTCTCTTTCCAGCCTGTGGTCCTAACCCAGGCTCCTCTGCAGAGTTTTTCTTTTGTCTCTTTCATGAAAACCAGTAGGTCTCTCCAGTCCCTCTGCTCCAATTACAATGCGGTGCTTTCTCCTCGGGAGCAGCCATCCGGATTATCTTCTGCGTCTGGTCACCTCATCAACTCATCATCTTTTTAATAACTTCATAGGAAAACATAGCCTTTCGTAGTTGCCTCTTAATTTCTCCCTCCTCCAGCAATTTCTTCTCTTTCTCTTTCTCTCTCTGAAACCTTATTATTGTTACTTTACAGAACACTGGCCTATAGATTGCCCAGAAAACATGCACTGTAAACACACATGGCTCTATCTCTGAATCATTCAGAGCTGATCCAGCTATGCAACTTCACCCTTCCAGCTGTTTACTTGTGCACAGCCCAGCAGCTTCGTGATGTGGGTCCCGGCTTCAAAGCTACTCTATTACTGGTCAGGAGCTCCACGGGCACGGTTCACCTGAGATCACGGGGAAGAACGAGAGCAGCCCGGGCCGATGGCCCAAGCCCAGGCCCCTGGCAAGGCAAGCAGAGCGCTGCCGCAGCCTGAGGGAGGGGCAGAGGGTGACTCCAGGCTGTAGGGAGCTACCTGACATCCACGTCCCTGGGGTGTTTCATAAGCCCCGACAGCTCCTTACCATTGTTGCAGGGGAAGCGGGGCCTCCTATCGCTCTACCACCCCATCCCCTTCCCTGGCAGGAAACTCCCTCCTCCCTTGGAACTTTGTCCCAGACGAAGGTGGGAGATGACTGCACCTATCAAAAAAGGTCAAGACTGGCCTAAAAGAAAACGGGGCATGGTCTGCATTTCACAAGAGCCCTTTGCAGTTCTTTTTAATTAGCTTACATCATGTTCCCCTCAGGTGGGGAGAGCCCGGATCACTCTGTCAACAGCTCTATCTATAGCGGGCCCAGGGCGGGCCCAGCCTTCACCCCAGCCCCTCTGCCGGCACGGAGCTCCTGACCCCGGGGCTCAGCTGTGAGAATCAATCATCTCCTTCCAGAACTCATCATTCAGCAGCTGCAGGGCCTCAGCTATTTTTATCGCCCCAGGAAGCCGGTGGCCAAGGACAGGCTGGGCTACCTTTGTGGGAGGTGTTGCTGCAGAAATGAGCTGCGGGTTCTCAGGGCAGCTGAGCCTCTGCCTCAAGGTCAAATCCAAAGTGCCTGACCTGGAACAGAAGAGCACTTGACCTTCCTCCACTCTGCAATAGCAAAGGCTTATGCCAGGGAAGCAGATATCCCAAGGAGGGGACGAGTCCAGGGACGCTGTGGAAGGACTTGGGGTGGGAGGGGGAGGAAAACACAGTGGATGCATGTATGCCTGGGCTTTGCCTACCCAAACAGGGGTGTCATAAATCATAACATCTCAGACAGCTGGCCTCCATCACCTGTCCAGTCCTAGCCAACAACCAACACTTACAGGGAGCCTTCTATATGCTGGACTGGGCCTGGCAATTCAGGGTCAGCCCTGGGGTTGTCCAGATCAAACGGAGCATCATGAAACCCAGTCCACCCATCACCCCGTTCCTTTGCCAGCCTGGGTTTATAACTATCTTCCTGCTTGGTTACCAGAGTAGGAAGGAACCTATACGGTGTAACAGCAGGTGACACAAAGTATTTTATATTTGTAAAGGTTCATCCGATACCCTAAACAAGCTCCTTCAGCACAGTCCTCTGAGGTAAGTCGGTATTTTTAGTCTGTTTAAAAATAGTCTGGAAGGCCAGCGTCTCCGCTGCCTGTGCACATGTGTGCTTTGCTAAGCGGGAAAAGCACAACTCACCAATGTCCTAACAGCAAAGGGTGGGAGAAGTCTCAGATTCCCTGCATCTCTCTCATCTCCAGAAAGGAAAGAAAGGGGTCTGAAAAAGAAAGATGAGCTCTGAGGCTCTGCCTGTTGGCACCCCTGTGACCTTTGGGGAAGGGAGAGCAGAACCCATGAAACACTCTGCTGGAAGGATGGGTGATGGGGTAGCTGACGCCCTTGATCCCGTTCAAGCTCCAATGAGGGAGAAAGAAGTGAGTGAGGTGGCTCCAGGCCCAGCTCCCCTCTGAGCTGGGGAGAAGGCTGGTGTGCGCAATGCCTTCCCAGTCTGTTGAGGAATCGCTGAAAGGCGTGGCTGAGGGCAGCGTATCCAAGGTGGAACGGGAGATGCCCAGGGAATTTCACCTCTCAGAGCAGGAGACAGGGCTGAGGACTTGCTTGGATTATATGAGACAGTGGGTGTCCTCGCCTGACTGGGGCAGCAGGTTGAGAGGTTGATGGACTGCCCCAGGGCCCTGGAGTCCAGCCAGGCCAAGAACCCCCTCTGTGCCCCAGGCTCACTGTGGCTGTGTGTGACCAGACTCTTTACTGCCCTGAAATATTCTCTCCCACGGCCAATGCCAAATTAGCAGATCATTTAAAGAATAAGTCACTTGACACTCTCCTTTACAGCTGGGGAGTGTGCAAATGGATCTATCCTTTCTGGAGAACAATTTGCCAACTAGTATAGGACCTTAAAAATATTCACACCCCTTTGAGCTCTTCATTTCTGCTTTCCAAATTTCCCCAAAGCGAAGAATGCCCAACAATAGCGGACTAGTGAAATGAATGCGTCTATTTAATGAAGTACTATGTCAGTACATATTTAATGACAAGGGAAAGTGCTAAAAATGTAACGGTCAATTTAGAAAGGTAGAATAAAGACTGTATATAGAGTATGATCTCAAGATTTTTATTATTCTAACATTTGCTGGAAGAAGAAATGTCCCTGTTTAAGAGAATTCATTCAGAAACCACTTGTATTAGAAGGGAGACCTTGTGGGTCTGGTGTTGAAAGGTGTAAAACAAGAGGAGGGTTTGGGGGGCTATGGTGGTGAGGGTGGGGAGAAGGGGGCATGGAACCAAAGGAGGAGCACGGAGCCAAAGGTGTGAGTCCTAGACCCCCCAGAGCCAAGTCAAGCATTCCCCACTGCGGGGCTGCCTGCAGGGCACAAAGATGCCTGGTGCTCCATTTGTAGGTGCTACAGTGGCTGCAAGTTAAACCCTAACTCTGCCCCACGTGACATTTTCAGTAAAGTCCATTTCATCAATAAATGCTTTGTGTGAGTGGACATATGGGGTGGAAATCCAGAGAAGGATTTAATAATCATCTAGGTTCATGCAACGCAGAACAACACAATTAAAATGGTTGTAGAAAAAGATGCTTGGAGATGGAGGTGATCCTGAGGATGTGAGACCCCTGGAATTTCCAGAAACAATGGGGAAGATTTTGGACTTCTAGAGAGTATGCAGCAGGGTTGAGCCGCTCCCTGAGGGGCTGGGAAATCCTTGCTGACATCTGACTTGCATGTAAATGTATGTACACATACATGCACGTAGGACTGAAAGAAGCAGGACTAGGATTTCAACAGCGGTTACTCTTGGGTATAGGAAATATGATGGTATTTATTTTCCTTTTTATTTGGCTTAGAATTTTCCAACTCTGGTATAATAAACATACATTTTGTAACTTAAAAAGTAAATACAAAGCACTACCATTCTGTGTGGTGTGTGGAGTGTTTGTGTTTCTCTGTGGGTGCTCTGCCTCTGGGTTGATGAGAAGCCTGGTCGATCCAGACCCAGACCCAGACCCTGTCACGGATGCCGACTCTTCATGGAACTCGGCGCAGCACTTGGGGTTGGGGCCCTGCCCACTACGATCATACCAAAGACCACTGAAGCCCCCAGACTGGAGCTCTGGGACATGCCAGACGTGTTCCAATCTCAGCTGCAGCTCACATCATCAGGTCTGTGAAAGGGAACCTATTTCCCTGCAAATTGAGGCACAATTACCACTGTTGGAAGGATATAATCAACCATGTCTCCTGGTTTCTCTGCCTTCCTTTGATCTCTGTTTATATGCATCGTCTAAAAGCTTGCAAGTAAAATATTCCGCACTGATTTTTGTCTTTGAATCTTTCTTCTCCTTATAATAGAGCAGAAGCCTAAACTGCTGGATTAGTTCTCTCTTCTCTGTTCTTTTACTGAAGGGAAATTCTGCAGATAGTAAATGGAGATGAAAAGACAACCAACCCATATGCTCATTGTACCTCTGGTGGACAAGGCAACTATTTCTGTCTTAGATGGTAATATGTTTATACCATCACACTGAGAACTTTTCTACCATTGTCTATGTGGGGATGTGGAAATGCTTCACTGCCCAACCATTAACTCTCAAACCATTTTGAGGAAAAAGAGAGGAAGCTGGGAAAATTATTTGCAGCGCCCTTTCTCTGGGTGGCGCCCTCAATCTTTTTTGACTCTGGCCAACTTAGGCTTGGCAGAAGCCCTCGCAGCCCATGTCCCTCTGCCTGTTTCCTCTTTTTAGAAGAAAAAAAGCAAAACTCGGTAATGATAAAAAAAATTAGAGGAATAAAAAAGAATTTTTCATTCACTTTATAAAAACATTACAAACTTGAACACATGACTTTATACTAAATTACTTTTATTATATATAATACCTATTTCTCATGCATCTATATTTTATAATAATTTAGTACATAAATATTTCACATTGCATTATATTTTATACTATGAAGCAATGCTTTAGTTCAGAAGCTCAGTAGTGCTTAATGGTTCTTAGTAGGCTTCAAGTCAATAACTTTTGGTAGTCTATAGTAATGAAAGTTTGTAGAAATAGGCACCATTTGTGTGGAAGAAATCAGCATTTTGGATTTCATAATTGCCTCCTGGCCTTTCCACTGGCCTTGGACCATAACGCAAGAGTCATTTTTCCCTGAGAGACAGCAACGTAGGCTTTTTGTGCCTAAAAGGGAAATGATGCCTAAGCACAGTGGTGCTCACATTGGTAGAAAATAAACACTTATTCTAACCACACGTTTTCTCTTCACATCCTCTAAGGCAATGATCTCTTTACAGACCCTCAAGTGCTTTTTCCCAACCAAGGATCTTGGGGTAAAGGAGAGACCTGAGCACTGAAAAGAGAGAGTTACTTTGCCAACTTCTTCCTCCAAAGCCCAGGGCCCCTCCCCTGCCCACCAGGGCGGGGGGGGGGGGTGTCTTCCAGTTAGGATCTAGAGCACTGAGTCAGAAGAAAGGCACAGAGGAAGGGAGTTTAAAGAAAGACCAAGCCATGTTCACTAAAAGGCCTGAGTAGACAGAAAAAGACGAGATGAATGAAGGCAACAGGTGCAGGCTCAGAGGCTACCTCCCATTACAACAAAAGCCAACGTCAGGGAACAATCACCCATCGTAATCTTTGAATGATTAAAGCTGACCCCCACAGTCCAGGGACACGTGGAGCAAGCAAATGGACCTGCATGAGTGCTTCCATCTCCGAGGGCCAACTTTTACTTCCTTTCTGTTCTTTTCCTTCTAGAATTCAGTTTGGATGCAGGTTTCTCTAAGACAAAATGAAATCTCTAAGAAAAAGTTTGGGAGGGCTTCCTCACGCTTGTTAACTGTAAAAGAAACCCCAGTGGAGAGGAACTTCTTTCTTTCATACTTCCGTAAAACTTGGAGGCTAACTGAGAACACCAGATTCTATCATGTGTAGTTTAAGATTCATGGCAGCACTAACCCTCTATTTTTACTGAGGAGGACACTGAGGCTAGAGAGGTTGAGAAACGAGTTTAGGGGTGCCAGATGCAGGCCTGGCATTCAGCTCTGATTCAAGAGACTGGACTCACTCTTCTGCAGGGTGGATGCCCTGAGCTGGATCCTCAAGCACAGCTCTTGGATATCCTTGGGGACATGAAAAGGAGGGCAGAAAAGGCAGATGTAGAGGGGCTGGAGGATGCAGTGGGGTTGGGAGGGCCACCATAAGGGAGTGTGTTCAAGCAGCAAGTGAATAGCAGGCACCCTCCGTGGCCCTGTCCCCATGCCAAGCGCTGGGGTGGGCACCAAGGAACCAGAAGAGGTGGGCCCTGAGCCTCATTAGCGAGGCCAGAGGTCCTAGGGCAGATAAAGGGCTGACTGAGTAGGGGAATCTTAAGACTCGGCCCTGGTGGAAGATGTGTATCCTGGTGAGGAAACGCATGAGGACGGGGTTAACACCGGCCACCCTGTGGTCAGTACATTTCACAGAGAACACACCGCCATTCACTTTAACAAACAATTTAGATATCCAGTGACCCTCGCATCAAGGCTGGGCACAGATTTCTTTCCTCGAGTGAAAGAAATGACCCGCATGTTGACTTCAGGGGCTAGTTTTCTTTGTACTACAGAAGTACAAATATGGGGAAATTTTTAAGATAGAAAATTAAGATAAAGAAACAAAACGAACCTCCGGTGCAACTCAACACACAAGGATACAAAGCTTCTCAAGGCAAGGTCTCCTGTGTCTCTATCCCAGGCATCTGATCAGTCCCTGAAACAGCTCAGCTAGGCTACACATACCCCTACCCCACTCCACCTCAGCACACCTACCCCTTGCATGTCCCCAGGGTTCTCTTTGCTGCAAACAATGCTGCCTGTTCTCCCTCACGGGGTCCCGACATACATCCTCCAGAGGCCTGTCCTGACTCCTCAGGAAGCGCTCTGGCAGAGAACATGGTATTTCCTAAGTTGGGTATCATTCGGGCTTTTGCTGTCTTCCACTGTAGCTAAATATCTCTCTCTGTGAAATTAAAAGATCTGGTGGATTCTCCCCCCACTTTTTATATTCTACAAGGAATGGGCATCGTCTCTGTGCTCTGGAAAACGCTGTGAACTTGGTCTAGTCTTGCCCACACACAAATGGAAATGCCTAGATGGAACCAAGGCCGACGGAAAGGGTTTGGCCAAGCCCCAAAGAAAATAAGACGACTCGACCCCAAAGAAGCAGACAGTCCTGATTCCGGGCACACAAGGTAAACGTCGGATGGAAATCCAACTGCTGCAGAGAGTGATTGCTCAGATGGAGCAAATGTGCTGTGAAATCAGCCCCTGGAAAATCATCTGGAGTTCATCTCAGTGAAATCCCCAGCCACCCCAGAGGGAGCCTCAGGAGCTCCCCTCATCAGAAGCCCGGAAAGCCTCGGCAGGAGCACGGCCCTGGGGCTCTGACTGTGCCCTTGTTTATTTACAAACCTGCTTTTCTTTCCCACCTCTGTTCAGCCCTCAGCTTTGCCCCCCGGGGAGCCCAGGGCATCCATCATGCCTTTCACAGGGCAGGCGCAGAGACACAAATGAAAAACAGAGACTGTTAACTCCATGGCTGCCTCACCAGCCCAGGCAAAGAGATCCTGGCGCGTGCCCCCAAAGGGTTTCTGCTCGTGGTGGGAGGTGGGTAGACCTAAGACCTTCCTCTGGGCCATTGCAACAAAAGTCAGAGGGGAGGAGGCTCCGAAGGGAGTCACTGAGACTGCCTAGAAAAGAGAATGACCCTTTGGGTTGGGTTTAACCTGTCAAGTGCATACTCTAAAATGTCAGAGAAGTGGCTCTAGTCCCTGGTCCCCGGGGGGCCTATTTCATGCTTGCAAAGTGGCCTGATCTCATCTACATTCCCAGAGGCACCAGGAGTCAGCCCAGGGGAGTCTGCATCCCCACCAGCCAGGAGGGCTCTCAGTATCGTGCTCAGCACAATTACTGCAAATGCTCCTGCAGGTCAGGTAGAGCTCTGAGGAATTTAGGGATCATTTGCCTTGTGACGGGCAGGTTTTTGACATCACAAAAAGTAGAGTGAAATGGGGGACTTTCCCGAGGACTGATAGCTCCTGTCTCCAAACCTCACATCTGCCCTGACACCCTCCCAGAGCCTGGAGCCAGCCCCCTCTGGGTCTGTGATCTCACTTGGAAAATTCAGATAGTTGGGCTGAAGCAAAGAAGTTGGAGGGAGTCACAGGAAGGAACGGGAGAATGTTTGTAAGCTGCTTAGCAGATGAAAGTGACAACGTGTCAAATTTTCCAAGCTGGTTTCCAAACATGCTGTTAATGGGTCTTCCAGAAGCCCATCTCCTAACAACCTGAAAGACGTTTGGTTCCCAACTTTCTCTGCCACAACATACAAGACGATGATATTCATACGGATGGATGTCATCCATGACACACCCCCGGACCAACCCACACCTGTGCCCAATTCCCAGCATCTGGCTGTCCTCCACCTCTTCCACCCGCAAAAGCGAATCAGGATAAAAGTGAGTGTGAGGGACATTATTATGGGGTAATCAAGGAGCCACCCCAGTTTAAAAAAAGTTAGTGAACAAATCGTTCACACACTTGGATACTTTACTAGAAGGGACAGATGACAGTTGTCCACGTGTAGCCTCATCTGGACCATGATTGCAGAAGGAGAGCTGGGGCCAGCACTAAGCTTCCTGAGGGCTTGTGTTGCATCCCTGAGCAGGGGCCTGGCTGCCCTAATTCCAGGGCATGGTGTGGGCGACTGGCCATCATTCCAGGCCAGTGTCCCCAGCCTTTCAGAAGTGGTTCCTGGGATTGGTGTGGCCCGTTAGGTGAGCAATTTAGCTTTCCACACCCTCAACCCTGTGGACTGAGAAGTTCTATGTCCAGCAGAAGTTGGGGTGACTAAAGTATAATTACACTGTCAAGATGACCATGCTTCTGATCTCATGGCCCAAAAGAAGGCACGAGTCTCCTGGGCCATTTTAGAGAGTAGGTGAGGCTGAGGGAGGTGGGGAAACAATGCCTGTGAGAATTCCCAGCAAATAGGATGGAAGGACTCTCTCAGCATCTAGAATCTGCTTTCTTTGTTCCACATCTTGAGCTTCCAGCAAGCTGGTAACTTCCATCCCTTTTCTTTCTGCCTCCAATAGAGAATGCAGCTGAAAGTATGTATTTCAGGGCTGTGAACGGAACCAGCAGCTTGTCACCACCACACCCCACCAGACCCTGTCCTCACACAAGGGCCAGAGGTCCTGGGTGAACTATCACTTGAGAGGCAGCCGCCCACACCCATTGGAGGCCGCGGCTGGCCTATGGGCAGGCCCAGAGTTCTCTCAATGAGTACTTAGATGCAATTGAACCTGGAATAGATGTTCCACAGAAAGTCTAAATATGGGTCCCTCCCTCTCCTTGAAACATCCCTCACATCCTGTGAGCAGAAGTCATGGTATCTGTACACCAAGTAAAAAGTCACATGCCTCGAGCTTTAACAAGCACTTCTGAAGAGGCTTCCTCCTTTTCGCGGTGTACGTCCCTCCTGCCTTCAGTTTGAAAGGAGATACTAAGTGAACAACAGTGACCCAAAGGCTCAGCCTGTCTGATTTGCAGCACCTGTCACTCGCCAACCTTGGGCAAGGGCATCATCACTTTAACCTTGGTTTTATTCTCATTCATCCCACAGACATTCAGTGTCGTGAACACAATGGACACAGCCCTGCCCTCATGGAGCTATTCTTCTTCGGGCAGAGAAAGACAAGAAACAAATACGGAAAGATGGAATGTCAGCTCCAGGACCGTAAGGAGCTTTGTGCGTTTTTATCTCCTCAAGGCCTGGAAGAGTGCTTGGTATGCAACAGGGGCTCAATAAATAGATATGTTGATACCCGTGGAAAAGTGTCAGGGCTGTAAGTGTTATGGCCAGAGTTAAAGCATCAGGGCTGTGAGTGTTATGGCCAGAGTTAAAGTATGCTGAAACAAAGAGGGCTGGAGGAATCACCTGCAAAGCGGGGCTGCTGTGGAAGGAACCTGATAACTCGCTGTCCTCGCACACAGGACAGCTCATAACAGATCAACACACAACCGTTATGCGGTGTTACTAGTTTGCTAGAGTTGCTGTAGTAAAGTACTACAGACTGGGTGGCTTATACAGCAGAAGATTTTTATCTCACAGTCTGGAGGCTAGAAGTCCAAGATCACAGTGTCGGCAGGGTTGCTTCTGTCTGAGGCCTATGAGGGAGGATCTGTCCCAGGCCTCTCTGCTTGGCTTGCAGACGGCCGTCTGCTCCCTGAGTCTCTGCCCATCGTCCTCCCTCTACGCGTGTCTCTGTGTCCAAATTGCTCCTTCTTATAAGGACACCAGTCATATTGGTCTAGGCCCCACTCAAAAGACTTCGCTTTAACTTGATTACCTTTGTAAAGATCCTATCTCCAAATAAGGTCACACTCTGAAGTGCTGGGGGTTAAGACTCGAACATATGAATTTCGGGGTAGACACAATTCAACCCATAAGTATGTGTTTAATAAATATTAGCTGTTATTAATGATGACAGTAAAATTAATAACAGGAAAAAGTAGAAACAAAATCCAACACGAAACCATTAATAATAAAGTCAAAACTGTTGCCTCATTAGTTCATAAGCTTCCAATAACTCCGTGGAGCCCAGAAATGAAGGCCACGTCCCTTGCTCTAGCAGGTAAGGACTTCCATGCTAAGCCTTCATCTTGTTTTCCAGCCTTCGCTCCCGTCTAGGCAAAGTCTCCCAACCTTCACCCAGCCTCTCCCTGGCACCTCTGCTGGGGCTGTGCTCCCCGTAGAAAGCCCTTTGCTCTCTTCTTTGCTTACCCAACTTCAACTCATCCTCAGAAGTCCAGCTCCAGCCTCTGTTCCTTCGGAGGGTATTTCCTAAGCTGGTTTACCAGTCAGTGTTCTAGCACACTCAAGGGAGCTCTGAAGAATAAAGGAACTATTTTCAGAGGCATGGGGAAGCTGACAGAAACCAAACAGGGACCCAGGGACAAGTGACAGCAGGAAGCCACACCATTCTGCGCCCCACAGGAGCTGCGGCTTTAGAGGAACCAGCCAAACCAGAATCACACTTGACAAGGCAGGGAGGAAGCAGGGGGAATAAATCTCATGCCTCGCTCTCCTTCTGCCCCCCACCCCATCGCCTGTCTGTGGCTCCAGTGGCCCAAGCGGAAGCTGCGGGCCGGGGACAGGCAATGCAGGCTCTAGCGGTCAGCCCCAGAGCACCCAGTAGGAAGAGAATGGCTCTGGGGGTAAGTAGGGGCCAGAAAGAATAATCAGCACACACGCTGGCCCTGTCTATCTTGCCTTCCTCTGAACCCACATGGCATTTTTTATCTGGACCACGTATGTGACCTGTAGCCAAGCAGAACCATCCTGGCTGGTGATCTCACTTTCCAAGTGTGTGGTTATCACTATGGCCAGAGGACAAGCCCCAAAGCAGTGAGCGTGTCGGATGCTTCCTCCGTCCCCTCCCTGCTGCCCCTTCCTCGTCCACGCCCCACCCAGAGTGCTGACTACAGAGCTGGGCTTGTAGTACGTGCTTAGTAAATCAGAGCTGAATACAAGCTGGGGTTTTGGAGATGAAGCGTGGGTGGGATCCATACAGATACATATTGAAAAATCACCAGCTCTGGAAGAACAATTGTCAGGCCCATTTCCTGCTGCAGATGGAGCCAGGAGACGCTCAGGGCTTGGCAACCTGACAGCTGAGGAGCAGCCAGGGAATTTAGCAGGAGACAGAGAAAATGAGCCCTGCGGGTCTGGCCCAGCCCCATCCAAAGCACACTCAGGGCAGACTCTCTCTTCCCAGACTCGGGGGCCAAGGTGGGGTGGGAGCCGGCTCTGCTTGCTCAGGTCTGCCGTGAGCCAGAGGAGGGAGTCAGGGAGGAGGCGGCACAGGCTTGGAAGCTGATGGCTCAGCCTGAGGCCGGGCAGGGCTTGAGGGCACAGCGATTGCCACCTGAAGGGAGAGCCTGGATGTGAGAGCTGTGGCCCCTGCCATGCCCCAGCCCCTCACCTAGGCTGGTTTGGGGCCAGGGCTAGAGACTGAATGAGCCAGCAGTGGGCACCTGCCTCAATGGCATAGGCTGTCCATGGTCCAGTCACTGATGTGTGTGACGGACATTGTAGTTGTCACTTCCACACCCTTTCCAGCCCAGAGGACCTTCGTGGTCATTTCATTTCCAAGGACTAAGCATGGACTCAATTCTAGCCAATGAATTTCACAGGGAAGTCTGATGGGAGTCTTGTGGGAAATGGGAGAATGACGAGGGCAGCCTCCCTTATTTTTCTGAACGCTGTGTCTCAATGTGATGCTGTGACTGCTGCTGCCATCTTGCTCCTGTTACGAGGTTAAACCGACACTGAGGCCACAGGACAGAGAGGTGCAAAAAACGTCAGTCTATGATGAGACAGCTGAGTCACTAAAACAAGCAGTCTTCACACCTCACTATTCCAATATCTCCATTATGTGAGGTAATAAAGGTCCTTATTATTTAAGTCAGCTTCAGTGGGGTTTCTGTTACTTGCAGCCAAGAGTGCCCTATTTGTCATAATCTGAGAGATGGTCAGCTGAGCCACGCAGACTATCTCCCTCCAGGCCCTGAGCAGGGCAGGTAGCCCACCGGTGGTTCAAGGGATGTCTTTCATTGCTACACATTTATTTTAATAGTTTTTTTGTTCGTTTCAATATCTACTCATTTAAACATATAAGTAGAATATCAAACCCATGACACAATTTTAAAAATAAACTTCTTGGGACTTCCTTGGTGACGCAGTGGTTAAGAATCTGCCTGCCAATGCAGGGGACACGGGCGTGAGCCCTGGTCCGGGAAGATCCCACATGCCGCAGAGCAACTAAGCCCGTGCGCCACAACTACTGAGCCTGCACTCTAGAACCCACGAACCACAGCTACTGAACCCGCACACCACAACTACGGAAGCCCACGCACCTAGAGCCCGTGCTCCCCAACAAGAGAAGCCACCGCAATGAGAAGCCCGCGCACCGCAACGAAGAGTAGCCCCCGCTCGCCGCAACTAGAGAAAGCCTGCGTGCAGCAACGAAGACCCAGCGCAGCCAAAAATAAATAAATAAAATTAATCAATTAATTTAAAAATGTTTTAAATAAATTTCTTTCTGTAAAAATGTGACTTATTTCAAAGGAGAACATTAGTTAAGTAACGGTATGCATATCACAAAGTAAAATACAGGATATGGAATGTGACTCTGCAATGTGGGCAAATTGGATCAGAGGCTACAGAGGAATTGGCCAGTAAGGAGTGAGAGGAGAAGGGGGCAGAATCACCAAAAGTGAGAGGCCTTCAACTCAACAACTATAAGTTAAGTCCTTTAAATTGCCAAGCCTGGGCCAAGCACTGGGGATGCAGCAAAGAACAAGGCAGTCATTCGCCCTGCTGCCCTGGTGCTTCCAGTGTAGTGAGGAGATGGACGTTGACTAGGAAACTTTACAACACATTATTAATTACAATGCTGGTCAATTCTATAAGGGAGACAAAGGGGTGTTAGGAGCGTGTATGACAGAAAGACCCAACTTCATCTGGAGGGATTGGAAAGTCCAGAGAAAGAAAGTGAGAAAGGGAAAACTCTCTGGAGCTGCTTCCCACATTGGGCCCAGCTCAGCTCAGCATCCTTAAAATGAACTTTTACTCTAGGAAGCTGTTATGGGCTAAACTGTGTCACTTCAAAAATTCATATATTGAAGTCCTAACCTCCAGTACCTCACAATGTGACTGTATATGGAGATAGGGTCTTTAAGAGATAATTAAATTAAAATGAGATCATTAGGGTGGGCTCTAATCCAGTATGACTGATGTCCTTATAAGGAGGAGAAATTTGGCACAGAGACATGCACAGAGGGAAGGCAATGTAAAGGAGGACACAGGAGAAGACGGCCATCTACAAGCCAAGAAGAGAGGCCTGGAACAGATCCTTCCCTCATGGCCCTCAGAAGGAAGGAACCCTGCCAAAACCTTGACTGTGGACTTGCAAACTCCAAAGCTGTGAGACAATGCATTTGTGTTGTTTAAGCCACCCAGTCTTTGTTATGGCAGCCCTTGTAAACTAACGCAGAGGCCTAAGTGAGTTTCTGTCCTTTACACGTAAGAGAGCCCAACTGACCCTGGGAGCAAATAGACTCGAGTCTGGGAAGGGAAGAGGCTGGCCGGGCCTGGGGACGTCACAGGACAGCTGCCTTTGTGCCTGGTGGGCCTCATGGCCCACCTCTGTCACCCCCCACCGCCACATTTGAATCTGCCGCAGACACCCGTCTTCCCTCCTGGACGGGGAGTGAGCTGGTGAGGAGAACACCCACCCCTGCCAGGTTACGGGCTCCCTGATGTTCTAACCTTGGATCAGTCATAACGGTCCTGCAGGGACAATGGGGTTTACTGCCAGGAAGAGAAACCCCAGGAAGCCAGCTTTTCTGTCCTTGGGACAGCGGGGGCAGCGGGGTGGAGTGAGATTCTCCAACCATGACTCATGCAAGGTTTCATGGGGAAGGGAAGTAGAGAGAGTCATAACGATCATACTGAAAAGCAGTTAAGCCCCTTTTCACGGCAGCGTTACACAGAATTAAGAGCTGCACGATTTGATCCTATTTGCGACCACAGCTGCCGTGAACTAACACGCAAGCAAACTGGGCAGCGTGAGCTCGGTGCCCTGACTCAGGCTGGGCACATGTGGTCACATGGGCCAGTATCCAGGGCAGGGAGCCTCTGCCCTTGAGCAGAAAAGGCCCTTGCTCTTCTGTTCCATTGCTGTTCCTCGGACCCCTTGAAATCACCTGGGTGTCTGCCCCTTGGGTGGGAACATTGTTAGAGCTGGACCGTGCCAGTGGGAGAAGGGCAGGGACCTTGGCTGGCCAGGCTTGAGGGTCTCTGCCAATGAGACTCACTGTTGTCCTGGTAAGAAGAGAACCCCCAGGCTGCTGGGAAGGTGGAGAATGTGTAGTCGTGCCTACAGCTGACTGGTTTTTCCTTTCCCAGAGTTTCTGGGCCTGAGGAACACCTCCAGCAGCTGAAAGACTTGGACAGACAGCACTGAGGAAATCCCAGAGAAGTGGGGGGCCCAGCAGGGAGAAAAACAGGCTCTTTCAGAGAGGACAGGAGACTGACAGGTGCTAAGAGGGGGGTTGAGGCTCAGCCAGGGTCTGTGCCACACGTCAAGACTCGGAAGCTGGGCAAGGCTCTCCTCACCAGCAGCCAGGGCCCCGGGGGCTGGGCAGCCCATACTTTCAGGCCAGCTGGTCGGCAGCAGTGCTTCTGCCTGTCTGCTAGCATTTATTGAGCGCCGAGTGTTTACAAAGTGCAATACTAACGGCAGAGGAGAACTTTAAAAACAGGAGCCGACAATTGTTCGGTGTCCCTGCCTTTGCACCTGCTCCGGATGAGCAGCGGCATCTCATCCTCTCCTCCCCCCTCTACCAATGGAGCCAGCAAAAGGCCACGGTGCTCACAAAAAAGGGATTTATGCATCCAACTGCTTTAGCCGTCCCTGAGCTCATTCAAGTCCTATTTGCTTTGTGCTAACCTGGCTTCCAGAGCCATCAAACCAACACTTGCTACGTGCACTGGGTGGGGGACATACAGAGCAGCCCAGGTTGGAGCACATGCCTGCAAGGATCCTTTCAGTCTACCCGAAAGACACATATGCATGTAAATCACCACTAAGAGCACAGGTGTTGCGGGTGAAGGCCAGGTGAAGGCCGGGTGAGGGCCCTGGACTTTGGAGAGCAAGAAGCAGCTGCTTGTTTGCTCACTTCCTCAAGCCACCCTCAAGTGACCCCTGTCCTTGCCCATCTGTGATGCAGAGGAGAAAACATTCCGAAGCCAGCACAATGAAACAGATCATACTCTCCCAGCACTCCCCGACCCCCAACCCCTGTCCCAGGGGTCCAGGAAATGCCAAAGGAGCTTTCTTTCCCACCCTAAAAAATTCTTGATATGGGTGACCAGAACTATTTATTGAGGACTTGTTATGTGTCTCGTACTGTACAGTTATTCTTTTCACTCTTCACAGTGATTCTGCTACACAAATGGTACCTCCCCATTTTATAGATGCAAAAATAACAGACAGTGAGACGTTGAAGTCTCTGCCAAAGGCCCACAGCTGAAGGCAGGATTTAATACAGGAGAGTCCAATGACAAAGGTTTCCTCCCGTCCTGCCTTGAAATTGCTCAGTGTTTCCATAATCAGTGATTACAACTAATTCAATTTCAAGAATACTAAATTTGGAGTGCGTCTGAAAGGGAGTTGAGCAGCTATAAATAAATACTCATGCCTATTTCTCTTGAGCAATCTCCAGTAAATTATAAGGAGCACAGTTCTACCTGGAATGCATTTTTCATTCAGGACACAAGTCAGCAGTGGGCGGATCTTTCTCCGGGCTTCACAATGCAAGAGGAGTCAGGCTGTCAGCACTGCTTCCTTGAATCCTGCTGTGCAGTGGTAATTTATTCTAGGAACAACACTGCAGTGTGACCAAAAATAGAAAGGCAGGTTTTGCATATTTCCCTTCTCTAATGCTAGCATTTTGACCCTATCCATAGTGGGCTGGGATGGCTGCTGGATGAATCGAACTTTATTGACACCTGATGTGTCCTAAGTTGGCTAGAAATGCCAGGTGCCTCAAAGGTGACAGGTACCTTCAGAGAAGCGCTTACGTCAAAGTCATATTTTAAGCACGTTAACCTCACTTGATGCAGTCAAAGTTTCTAACCTCAATAGACATTTAGGACTAATGTGTTCTTCAAGGCTTGGGCCATGGTCAAGCACGGGTTTTGACTCAAGGTTTTTAAACAGTAAGGATGAATGACTAAGGAGATTTGAAATGGCCTTAACCACCAACAGGTCCATTTAGGTCAATTCCTGACCCTGATGGTCTGGGCAGTCGATCCCAAAGACCAAGGCTCAGTTCCTACAATAGTCAGAAGCCGGAGGCAGATAAAGCTGAGCTCTCGAGCGTGGTGAAAGGCAGAGCAAACCATGAGGTGCAGTCTGTTCCCACTCAGCCCCTGCAGGTAGCTGACCTCCCATCATTAGGTATTCATCCCTTCTAGTCAACGCAGAACTTCCCAAGTGACCGTCACAGGCTAGCAGCGAAATAAAGCTAGTGCACTTTCCTAAACCAGTTCTATTCCTCATAAAAGACTGTCCTATAATCTGAACTTCTACCCTTTCCACTATTTGTTGCTGTTAAAATATGCTTTCTTTTAAGAAATATTGGTGATATTCTTGGGTGGGAATTTGTTTTCTTTTTAATGTTCCCACTTAGCAAAATAAAAAGTTAGCACTTTGTTGGGGATTGCCAAAAGTTTTGAAAATTTTAGTGGTCTAGGAACCTCTGCATTAAGACATTATTCTCAGAAAGCTTGTCTTTAGGATGCAGACAGTGCATAGTAAGCCCAGAAGAGGCCTTGAGAATGAGCTTGTGGGTTCCTTTTTCTTGTTCAGTGAACATCAGGCAGAGCTGAGTGGGGAAAAGACTTCAAACTGGGAATGGGGGTCAGGCAAAGGCACATAATGTTTCCTTTATAATTCTGCCAAGGCTCTTCCTAGCTGCCTCTCTACCAAACAAAGAGGGAGAAAAGATGAAAATGAATCCCCCAAGGAAAAAGGAGGAGAACCGAGCAGATTACAGTCTGGAAGGGAAGTTATATTATGGATGACTTACCATCCTTCATTTATTATGGATGACTTGCCATCCTTCAAAAAAGACGGGCTATTATCAGGGCATCTCTTATCAGTGTTCTCTACCCAAAGTCCTCAACAAGAGGAAATTGCCTCCAAATGAAGCAAGAATGGGTCTAGTTAGTACTTGTTCCCCCAGCCTGGAAAGCTCTTCCCCCACCTTCTCTCTTTTCAGGCCCCAATTCAACTTCTTCCTGATACCCGTTCCCGCTCCCCCAGGCAGGCCCTATCCTTCCTTTCTCCAGGCTCCCATGGTACTCTGTTCCTACTTCTAGTACCGCATTTCTCATTAGGTAGTTTTAAACAGACCATTACCTTCCGATTACAAAATCATAAAAGTTATAATGTTCAAACTCACAAGTAACAAGAATAATAGCGAATTTAGGCAAAGCTCACTATGTGCCTGGCCCTCTTCTAAGGAGTTCAGAGACATCAACGCCCTTAATCCTCTCAACAGCCCAATGTCTCAGGAGCCCAAGTGCGGCCCTACTTTCACAGCCAGAACAAAGTCCCATCCATCTTCCTGCCTCTGGCGCCTAACAGTGCTGTTGGTCACAGTCAATGCCTAATAAAAGAACTTTGAGTTTACAAGAAAGACAACAGTTGGATTTGCCTATTTTAAATGTCGCCTAATCTATGGATACGGGGCCGGTCTAGATGATGTTTGGGAGCTTTGCCCAGCTGTTTAATTATGGGAACCTATAATTTTTTTTAATTTATTAATTTAATTTTATTTATTTTTGGCTGTGTTGGGTCTTTGTTACTGCGCACAGGCTTTCTCTAGTTGTGACAAGCGGGGGCTACTCTTTGTTGCGGTGCGCAGACTTCTCACTGCAGTGGCTTCTCTTGCTGTGGGGCACGGGCTTCAGTAGTTGTGGCTCACGGGCTCAGTAGCTGTGGCTTGTGGGCTCTAGAGCACAGGCTCAGTAGTTGTGGGGCACAGGCTTACTTGCTCCACGGCATGTGGGATCCTCCTGGACCAGGGCGAACCTGTGTCCCCTGCATTGGCAGGTGGATTCCCAACCACTGTGCCACCAGGGAAGCCCCGGAACCTATAATTAATTTGCACACTCTACAGTCATACTGAGTGTAAAAATGTATCAATATACTCATAATTTACCATTTTATCGATCACTACCTGGCAGCTCTGGGTAAGTATGTAATTCTATCACTACCTTGGATGTTCTAAAGTTAGATGGGTGTATACAAAATTAGTTATATGTGTGTGTGTCCCAAAAGGATTAGCAAATTAGTACAGTGTGCCTGTGTCAACACTTCTATTTTTAAACTAAACTATTTACTTACTTAACTAACTTTTGGCTTTACTGACAGTTGTTAGTACAGCAGACTGGTATTTAATGAAGCAGGAAAAATAATAAACCATGTCGATGTTATTCCTCCAAATAACTGCTTTTAAAAAACATCTCTTTGCTGGGAAGGCAAAGTGAAGCTGGAGAAGGTCCAGAGAAATGCAATAATATGGTCAAGAAAATGGAATGGTTCCTATACAGGCCAAAAAAAAAAAAAGCACAGGTCTCTTTTTCCTGGAAAGATGAGGGATGAAAGAAAATGTGATTAAAAAGCTATAAAAATTGTGAAAGGAACAAAGAAGATAAACATAGAGAGTTAGCTCCATATCCCAAAATAACAGAATTACGTTTTCTTTTTACCTTGGAGATGAAGGTAAATTTAGGCATGTAAAAGGAAATATTGTCTATGCATTGGGTAGGAGCATAAAAAGAGTCCTACTTTTTACACAGTGACAACTTGGAGCTGATAAGTGGTTTAGAGGTGTATGAATTAAGGAATCTTAACAAATTATTAATATAGATGTGGGGGAGAGAGGGATTTCCTGAGCTGATGAAGCTGACACTACAGCCGATAACCATGCCCTCTACCAGTCATGCCTCAAACCAGATAATATGCTGAGTGGATCATGAATCAATGCCTAAACATTTGTTTGAACTTATATTTCTGTATTTCCTATTGTGTTTGTATCAGTTAGATGATGAATTTGATTTTTCACTAGCATGGGTAACTGACCAGTTTCCTAGCATCACTATTATATAAAAACCATTATCTTCTAATAAAAGGCCTTATTTTCCCGACAAATGATAGTCCTTCCTAACAGAACTACCAGCAGGACACTAATTAACACATAGGCTGTCTGGCTGGTCTCATGAACATTAGCCCAAGTTCTGCCCTCAGCCATAACACATCTGTCTCTCCTTCCAGCGATTCCAAATCGTGGAATTGCCATGTGTTCCAGATACAACAGCCATGTAAATGATCCTTCTGTTTGCAAACTCGCCTTGGCCTTGGGAAGCTGAGTCCTGGCACCCACACCATGGGGGTGCCCACAGGGACATGTTCTAACACACAAGAGGGGATGATGGAAAAGGGTTGGGACCCCTTCCAGGGTTTTGGTTCAGCATGCCATTGCCACTCCTCTGGCTTCTCCTGACAGAGCCTTCACTTAGCAGATAATCACATTTCACCCTTTAGAACATGTGATTTCTATTAACATTGCAGCGTTGCCTTGCAGGGCGGCCAGCTTTCCTGTGGCTGCTGGATGCGTGTGGTGTGTCCACAGAGCAGGGGCAGTGCCAGCCTGTTCAGTTCCAAGTAAAATCTTGGAGATCTTTGCCTTAAATAGTAATTATTTTGGCAAAGGTCCTTTATAACTTGCCCTAAATGTTATCCCTCCAAAAGCAGAAAATGACTTTTGTGGGAAGTCTTTCCCATTTTAAAAAGTTTTAGTAAAGGCACAGCAGCGTCAGAAATGGAATATGTATGTTTTTATAGGCCATTATGAAATGAACTTGCAGTAACTAACAATTATTTCACACACCCGTTCGCCTTTTCCAGAGACCTTCCAGGATTCAAGATCCCAAACCAAATACAGCCTTGGGTATTCCCAAACTATTTTTTCCAAGTGCTAAAGAGAAATTCCCATGAAGCCTCATTCTTCCAGGATGCAGCACCCTATCCATTCCAAAGAGAAAATACTCTTAAAACTGTTTCTCAATATCAGGGTACCTTATGGATATTAGTCCAAATCCCCTTGGTCATATAAAACATGTCACACAATCGTAGTTTTGGTCAGAGAGGAGTGTTACAAAATAAATATTTCCCCATTAGAGCACACTGGGAAATGTTTGCTGACACCTACACTCAAACCCAGCAGGTTCCCTTGGAAGAGTTTGGCAAAGAACAGGCCACTCCTTAATGAGGTGCTAGAGTTGGTTGAAAATTAAATATTAATTTACAAAAAATTTTTGCATCTTAAAAATCAAAACTGAGGCCTGCCTGGCGGTGTCTGCGCCTTCTGCATTCCTCTGGCTTTTGTTCTGTGAAATGTCCTGGGTCAGCCAAGGATCATCATCCTCTATTTATTTATTTATTTATTTTAATAGATCTTTATTGGAGTATAATTGCTTCACAATACTGTAGTAGTTTCTGTTGTACAACAAAGTGAATCAGCTATACATATATCCCCATATCCTCTCCCTGTTGAGCCTCCCTCCCACTCTCCCTATCCCACCCCTCTAGGTCATCGCAAACCACCCAGCTGATCTCCCTGAAAGTAGAACTACCATATGACCTAGCAATCCCACTACTGGGCATATACCCTGAGAAAACCACAATTCAACAAAAGACATGTACCACAATGTTTATCGCAGCTCTATTTACAATAGCCAGGACATGGAACCAACCTAAATGTCCATCAACAGACGAATGGATAAAGAAGATGTTGCACATATATACAATGGAATATTACTCAGCCATAAAAAGAAATGAAACTGAGTTATTTGTAGTGAGGGGGATGGACCTAGAGTCTGTCATACAGAGTGAAGTAAGTCAGAAAGAGAAAAACAAAAACCGTATGCTAACATATATATATGGAATCTAAAAAAAAAAAAAAAAGGACTGATGAACCTAGTTGCAGGGCAGGAATAAAGAGACAGACATAGAGAATGGACTTGAGGACATGGGGGTGGGAGGGGGAAGCTGGGGCAAAGTGACAGTAGCATTGATATATATACCCTACCGAATGTAAAATAGTTGGCTGGTGGGAAGCAGCAGCATAGCATAAACTTTTATTGAACTGCATCATTCTTTCTCTTTCTAAAGCAGTCTGTGGAAAACATCAAGAAGGTGTGGGGGTTTTTCTCCCCCAGAATTTTTTTTCTCTATTTCCCATACTAGAAAATTCTTTCTGAAACTCTTGATGGTTTGTTCCATTTGATTCCAAGAGAGTCATGGTTGTGAGGGCCATGGGAGTTCAAAGCAATAGGTGTGACAATTACTGGTTCCTCTTGGAGAACTTTTTCCTCCACCACACATTCTAGAGAGTCCTTGCTACCCAGTCATGCCCAGTTGCTCTAAGGAGTCTTGTCTGCCCTTGCTCTGTATTCCTCTGGCTGCCAGATTGAAGGGTGATGACCACAGAGGTGGCCATGGGTCTTTCACTGCCCCCAGCCACCAGAGGTTTAGTGTCCTCATTTTCAACTACTCTGGAGCTTTCAATTCCAGATCCAGGAATTTCCCCTCTGACTCCCATGTTCTTAACAGAATCCCTCTCCTTCTTTACACATATTCACACACTCACTCACTCAATTCACACAAAACTTTGTGTAATTATGTGGCCTTAATTTGTAAGTGGAGTGATGGTTACAAATTAGTTATTATACTGGTCCTTCCAAGGCAAAGTACATACAGTTTAATCCCCTAAGGTTCTGGAAATATTTCTCTTACCTCTAACACTGGAATTTCAAGGCACCAGAGCAGATGCGTGGGATTTAGAGGCAGGCTGGCCTTTGAGGATTCTTCTAATCACAATACCTGCTCTGGCTGCTACATTCAGATCTTAGGGATGAGAGTTTCAACATTATCAGGGACCCAAATCAGTCTACGTATTTTAACACCATTTCCATCTGTAAAGAATTGTTTTTTGGGGGAGAGGATGGGAGATGAAGAGCTTGACAAAATGATTCTAAAGTGTATTTAAGAGAATAAATACATGAGAATAGCCACGAAAGTTTTTGAAATGAAGAATAAGGAGAGGGTACATGTTTGATTAGATATGAAAACATATGAGTTTAATTCCTACCTAGTAGGTAGAAAGGTGAAAAAAGTGTCTCTCCCATCCTCACAACAACAGAACCATCCATTTTCTTGAATCCATCAGAAAACTAAGGCTATACAGAATCAAACAGCTTGAAATCTGTGGACAGACAGCCCCTCCAAAAAGAGATGAGGCTAAGCAAGGTTGTACTTGTGTCTGAGTATAGGAAGAAGAGGCGTTGGGTGCCATACAAAATTAAAATAAAATAAAAAGAATTCAGCTAAAAATTGTAACAATTCGTGAAAGGACAAAAGAGGACTACCATGAGAGTACAGCACCCCTGGGAGTTGCAAATACAAGAGGAATTCACACCCACTTGCAGGCTCTTCTCTGGAGACCTCCACCCATTACTCAAAAAAGGATTGAAATCAGGCAGGAGACCGAAGAAGCCTTCCTCCGTGGTGAAGCCTGGGGAAGGGGAGCAACATTGTTGAGGGAAAGGCACAAAGTTACAACAAGACTCTTCTTCCCCCTAAGCCACTGGGCAGTAAACTCTGTTCACTCAGGGCACAAGTGTAGACCCACTGTAGCTGGGGGAAGGGTAAAAGACAAAAAGAAAAAAAACCTCTCTATCCCTGGGGAATGAGCAGGAAACAGTCCTGGGCCCAGGATCCCATAAGAGGTCTCCTATCAGAGGGAGACAGGCAGGACATCCTCTTTTGCACAAGACAGAAGACAGAGTTCAACTTCTAGAGAGACGAGGGACAGCATTTCTGAGAAGCGTCACTTCTGAAACCCAGATGCACAGTGCCTGCCTAAGCCTGAGACTGTACTAGTAGAAAAGACACTTTGCACTACCCAGAACCAAGTAACAAGCAACAGCAGTATACCCCACAGGTTGGAAGCAAGAACCTTCTGAGACACAGGTACAAAGTACAGGTTGAAATCTACAAGTAAAGAAAGAACACTGAGAAAAACCCTCTGACATGCCAGGCATAACCATAAGTATAAGGTAATGCTAAAGGAATTTGAATCTGGTAGTATAATGAATATAACCATAGCAACAACAAAACCCAAACCCAGCTCAAATTCTGTTATATTCACTCAACTTAGAAGAAGATGAATGCCCATTTCCAGCACAAATACTATTTACCCCAGTCTTCTCTGTTCTGTATATAATGTCTGACATTCAATCAAAAACTAGGAGAAACACAAAAAAGCAAAGAAAAAAAACAACCACTGTTAAGAGACAAAGCAGGGCTTCCCTGGTGGCGCAGTGGTTGAGAGTCCGCCTGCCGATGCAGGGGACATGGATTCGTGCCCTGGTCTGGGAAGATCCCACATGCTGTGGAGCGGCTGGGCCCGTGAGCCATGGCCACTGAGCCTGTGCGTCCGGAGCCTGTGCTCCACAATGGGAGAGGCCACAGAAGTGAGAGGCCTGCGTACTACAAAAAAAAAAAAAAAAAGAGACAAAGCAATCAAAAGACCCAGACTCAGAGATGATACAGATAGCAGAACTATCAAATAGGGAATTTAAAATAACTATGATTAGTGGATTAAAGGCCTAGTGGAAAAGATGGACAATATGTATGAACAGATCAAGAATTTTATCAGAGAAATGAAAACCATAAGAAAGAATCAAATGGACGGGTTAGAAATAAAAACAATAGTAGCAAAGATGAAGAATGCCTTTGATGAATTTATCAATAGATTTGACACAGCTGAGGAAAGAATCAGTAAACTTGAAGATAGGTCAATAGAAATAAACTGAAACACAAAGAGAAACAAACAAACAAAACACAGAGAATTCAAGAGCTGTGGGACAGTATCACACACTCTAATTGGAATGCTAGAAGGAGAAAAGAGGATGAGACAGAAGAAATATTTGAAGAGATCGCTGTCAAATTTTTCCAAAAATAATGAAATACATCATGCCACAGACCCAAGAATCTCAGAGAAACCCAGGCAGGATAAATACAAAATAGATGAATAAAAAAGCAGCATACCAAAATACGTTCAGACTGCTGAAATTGAACTATACTTACAAACATCTGAAAAATTCAACAATAAAGAAACAATGTAAAAACAAGACCCACATGATTTCATTGGAAAATTCTATCAAGCATTTAAAGAAACATTGCCAATTATATACTATATATTCTAGAAAATAGAAGAGAGGGTAACACATCTTGATTGATTTTATGAGGCCAAGGTTACCCTAATATCAAAATCAGACAAAGATAGTTTAAAAAAAACTATCTTTTTTAGATATGCAGAAATCCCTTAAATATTAGAAATATATAAAAAAATAATATGGGTATACACACCAAGTAAATGATAAATGGATAATTAATGTTGCTTATGTTGATATTAAAAAATTGTCAGTTTGGGGGGAAAAGAATATACATCATGAACAATGGGGTTTATCCTGGGAAAGCAAGTTTGGTTCAATTTTTTAAATCAATCAGCGTCTTCCACCATATTAACAGCCTAAAGAAGGAAAACCACATGATCATAGCAATTGATGCAGAAAAAGCATTTGCCACATGTTAACATCCATTCATGACAAAAACTCTCAGTGGAATAGGAGAAGGAAATTCCTCAAATTGATTAAGGACATCTACAAAATACCTACAGCTAACATCACTCCTAATGGTGAAAGAAGAATGTTTTCTCCTGATATTCTCTCACCACTCCTATTCAACATCTTACTGGAAGTCTTGGCCAGTGCAATAAGGCAATAAAAAGAAATAAAGAGCATAGAGTTTGCAAATGAAATGAAGCCAAAACTGCAAAATTTGTGGGCATGGGTTGAGCACTTAAAAGCTGTTAGAGTGTCTCACCACCTAACTCTAAGACTCCTGTGCTGGGATAAGTTGGTCATGGAACAGGTTAGGTCAACATTAGGTCACCCACCTTCCCCAAGAAAATTTTCATGCAACAAGGTACACTGTAAGACACCACAAAATCTCCGACCCAGTGGCACATCCCTCTTAGGTATTAATTTGTTTCCATGAGACCCAAGGCTTAGCTAAAGCAATGGGATTCTCGAGTTTCATAGAACTGGGCATGCCCTCTTCCAGCACACCTATTTATTTTATAAAAGTCTAAGAACCGTGGTCCTGGAAGCTGCAGATCTCTACAAAAAATGGCAAAATCTTACAAAGACAACCTAGAATTACAATGACTATCTTGGTATGGTGAATGTTCCAGCCAGGCAAGATCATTCATTTAAGAAGTGCACTTGAGTGAAGGGCCCCCAAATCAAACAAATAGAATGGGATATCTATTCTAACTGGAAATATGCAGAAGCCTCCAAGTCCTCAAGATTCCAAAATAGCTTCATTGAAAGATCCATTGCAAAATGTTAATGAAAAATTAAAGGCACAAGAGGTACCTAAAACAAAAGACTATAATACTAATGTGACTCCCCCTAATCCCCTCTATCCTCCTTTACCTGAGGACTCAGTCTACGAATCCTCTATCTGAATTGCCTTTCCACTCTGAAGGGACTACAAGACCATAAACAGAAGTCTGCCACGTTAGTGACCTAACAGCTGCAACAGCTCCAAGGCCAGAAAACTTAAATACCACCTAGGCCTCCCCCATTGCACCCAACATCAAAACACTGGCCCAGAAATCAGTGTCTCATTTGCAATCAACCAGGGCACTGGAAAAAATTATCCTTGAAGGTTTTGTCAAATCCTTTCATCCAACTTGAATGCCCTCATATCTACCCTGGAAGGAGGGCCCTGCCCTTCCAGGGTTGATGACACTGTGAGGGATTCTCCAATAAACTGCTATCAGTTATTCCCTTAAGCAGCCAATAAGTGTTCTAGAAATTGTATGAAATTCCTAAAAATCTGATATGTCCTGATGTAATGTTGTTATTGCCTTAACGTGCTGTATGTCACAGAAATAACCAAATTTCCTTGTCAATTCCATTATAATGCACTCTCATCAAATCTTTAACCATGAGAATTAGAGGGTTTTTTTTATCATTTACAGACGCTTATTGTTTTACTCTGATGCTTTTGCAAAATGGAGATTCAAGAAAAAGATCCTACCAGGTACCCTTGATCCCTGACACCCCTGCCAAATTACAAGGTGTTGAACCTTGGGTGCATATTTCACAACTGAAGAAGGCGCCACCTGACATCTGGTTGTGTGCAAATGCTGGAGACCTCAAGACCCCAAATTGATTCAGAAGAGAAATAGCTGACCTCAAGGTAGACTGCTTCCTCCCAAGACGTCAGATCTACAATGTTTCTTTCTAGTCCACCTTCCTTCTCTATCTTTTTCCCAATTCTTACTCCATGAAGGTCTTTATGATGCTTTTGTCTACCTTTTCTCTTGCTCTGGCCTGGAAAGGTAATGCATAGGTCAGAACATGTCAAAGGAGGGAGTAATCCAACCTCCAAACAACAGCTGGATTTGCCACGATGTCAGTGATGCTGTTGTTCTGCCTGTAACAAACTTCTCCCTAATTTCCAATGCCTGTTTTTCTGGAACAAACACAGCCCTCTTTCTATCATGCCAGGCTCTGTAACCATGGGGACCCATTAACCTGCCTCCGGCTTATAACCTAAACCCAGGAACCCTGCATCCGGGCTCTGTAAGAAGAAAGGAACACAAGGCAAGGCTAACCAGAATAAAACCTCCTGGGCGTCTGCAGACATTTCAATTTTACTGGTCTCCATGGCTGTCACCTTTCCAGCCCCGAGCCACAGCTTCAAATGGGAATTACCAGGAGCAATTTATGAGTCAAAAGTCTCTTCCTTTGGCAGATCCCTACTCCCCTGGCTAGGAGTAATTCCAAATGAAGTTATGATCAGAAACCTCTCCTTAACTCTCAAAGATACTTCAGAATCTGCTGCTAAAGCAAGAGTTGCCCAACAAAAATCTCTACACTCTCTGGCCAAAGTTGTTCTTAATAATAGGATAGCCCTTGATTATCTCTTAGCTGACCAAGGAAGTGTTTGTGCTGCACTTGAACTGACGCTTCTAGGGAAGTTGATACTCAACTACATAAGATCACTGAACAAGACATTGGCTTAAGAAAGTGACTCCTTCAACAGGGTCTTTCTCTGACTTATTTGATTCCAATTGGTTTGGGTCTTGGGGACCATAGCTCCAAAGTGTCCTCCAGACACTAGGAATTATCCTACTTGTAATAATCATAGCAGTCTCCGTGGTGCACTGTAGTCTCTCAGAAGCTTTAAATGCATGTTCACAGCTGCTAACCACCAACCAAATGATCTCCTTAGGTACAGAACATCAGAAAAGGAACAAAGAGAATGACCAACTTAAAGACTGTGAACATGACATCATGACCTGTAAATACCACACAGAGATTCATCAAAACTATAAGAATTCCAGAGTAGTTGCTGGGAGGAGCACTAATGCCTTAAAATTGTCATCATAGCTCTCAGACTAAAAGTCTAATCAACAGAATTGTTAAAAACCAGACAACAGGCCCCAAATGGAGTCACACTAAGCCCCATGTCACCAAACCGACACTTGATTACATTTTGGCCTCTCCCAGAAATGGAATCTTAAACCAGTCAATCAGGAATCACCTGATCAGCGGGCTTCCCTGGCGGCGCAGTGGTTGAGAGTCCGCCTGCTGATGCAGGGGACGCGGGTTCATGCCCTGGTCCGGGAAGATCCCACATGCCGCGGAGCGGCTGGGCCCGTGAGCCATGGCCGCTGAGCCTGCGCGGCTGGAGCCTGCGCTCCGCGGCAGGAGACGCCACGGCAGTGAGAGGCCCGCGTTACCCCCCCCAACGCCCCCAAAGAAAAGGAATCACCTGATCATCACTAGTCAGGACATCTGCCTGATAGACCCGTGCCATCCTCTAAAGGAAAGTCACCTTCCAGTAGTCAACCAGCTTTCTTGCCTGATACAACTTCCTTGTTCCTGCTCCCTTCTGCCTACAGCTCCTGGGAGCTCCTTTTTATCTACTGGACTGGTTGTTGCCCAATTCATGAATCACTGGAAAAAGTCAATAGGACCTTTAAAGTTCACTCGGTTGAATTTTGGATTTTTAACATGTGTAACATAAGGACCTTACAGCAGGATATTGCCAATCTCCTCCCACCCAACACGTGTACTCTTATTATACATTTTACATTTTGTACACTCACAATACATTGCTGCTATTTTTGCTCTTGACAATCATGTATCTTTTAGAGCAATTTAAAATTTTACGTGTATTTTACCTGCTTTGATTCAAATTCCAGCGCGTTTCCATCTTGCATCGCATTCCTCCCACCTGAAGAATTTCAACGTTTCTTGTAGAGCCCGTCTGCCAGCAATAAAGTCTGAGTTTTCCTTTTCTGAATTCTTACCCCTTCGTTAGGGTGGAGGGGTTTTGTTTTCGTTTTCTTGTTTCCTTCCCCCAGGCGTGCCAGCGCTCTAAGGGAAACAGTGTTTTGCCCTTTCTCCAGCAGATTAGGCTTTTTTGCTCCAGAAGGGAGAGAGCGGAGGGGTTCGGTGGGGCTTCGCGCCCCTCTGCAGGGGCTGTTTTTCCCTCCTCCAGACCTGCACTACTGAGGGAATCTTTCTCAGGACTTTGGCCAGTCTTTTGGGTGAGTGCCCAATGGGCTCCACGGAGAAAAGTCTTGGAGAAGACGCAAACCCCCGCTATACCTGTAGTCCCCGGCGGCTTCATGCTCCCTCTCTAGCCCACGCTGATTCTCCACCAATTCTTTATAGACTCCAGGTGAATTCTGTTGGCTGCATCTGCTCCCCGGGTTAGCACGGGCTTGTGTTCCGTGCTTCCCCACAGACCCACCTCGATCCTTAGATTTCAGGCGAAGTGATCACCCTGGGACCTCAGCTTTCTGATGGATCCCGAAAAAGTAGTAAACTTGCATTTTGTCTGAAGTTTATAAATAACAGTGGGGGGTGACACTCCTAGATCTCTGCGTCTTGAGCTTTTTATTCTCTTTTCACCTGGCTAACCCACAGGACCATGTCATACCTCAGTATGTTTTTCTTACCCACAAGAATGCCTTAGTGAAGCCACAGCTGATGAGAATTGAATGGCCATAATAATACACTAACAAGAAGGTGCTCCTATCACCCTGGAGTCGGCTCTACTTCGTGGTGAGCCAGAGGTCCAACTGAAGAGGAAGCCTGAGTCCTGTCCCATGCTGGGAAAGGCCAGTAGAGGGTCCAGCTTGCAGAGGAGGCAACAAGGATGTGAGAAGCTACCTGGACACCTTTGCTTTCCAGGCCCCGACTCAGTATCCAGAGCCTGTCCGTCCCCTCACAGTTGCAATCTGGGAGGCTGGGACCAGACCCGTTCTAGCAGCATCCCCGTGTGTGATGTCAGGATCTCCCTCTTCGCAGCTGCGGGGGGCAGCGAAGACCGTTTCAGCTTTTGCAGGTGAAGATAACATGGTCGAGAGCCTCATTTACTAGAAATAGCAAGCAGGGCCCTGGAGGCGCTCTGTTCCTGCGCTACACTGTGTACCTTTCTAGGTGTCTGAGCTGCTCTGGCCTCCAGCTGGTTCATTTGACTTCACTCCCCAACAAAAAGCAGGGGCATGGGGCTTCCCTGGTGGCGCAGTGGTTGAGAGTCCGCCTGCTGATGCAGGGGACGTGGGTTCGTGTCCCGGCCCGGGAAGATCCCACGTGCCGCGGAGCGGCTGGGCCCGTGAGCCATGGCCACTGAGCCTGCGCATCTGGAGCCTGTGCTGCGCAACGGGAGAGGCCACAACAGTGAGAGGCCCGCGTACCGCAAAAAAAAAAAGAGCAGGGGCAAGGTGAAGAGATGCACACATCCACCTGTTGTACATATGAGGTTTGTATCCATGTGGAATAAAAGTTGATTTCTTTCTTTGTAATGAAGGGCCAGTAGGGAGCTGCTGAGCAAATAGCAGTGCCTCCCCGTAGACTATGCTCAGGGCCGTCTTAGCAGAAATCATTCTCTTGCCTTCAAAGATGGCAATGTTTTGTGCACATTCATCAGTGAAAGTGCTTACAGATATATTACAGAAGGGCACTTTGGTTCTTTGTAGGGTTCTCTCAGTTAGTTCACATTTTCACCCAATACTCATCTTTAAATACCCCCAGAGTGGTAGCTTTTGTCATCTCTTGCTTTACACATAGTATAAATGAAGCTCATAGGGAAGGACTAACCCCAAATCATTTTGCCCCGAAGCAGAGGAAATATCTTGGAGTAGCACTAGAGTACCCAGGTGGGCTCACATGATGGGGGGAGTGGGGGACACCTTTAAGTGGGAGCTGCCTTCAATGGGGTACCTCCTTGCTTTTGACACTAAGTCTTCCTGTTGGAGTCAAGCTTGTATGTCACTCAGAGTCCCAGAAAGAAACAGATGACATGCTCAAAAGGAAAGTTTAGTAAAGGGACTTGTACAATATAATAAGCAAAGTTTAAGGAAATCACCAAGGGATAGTGAAGTACCCTCAGGGCTAGTGTATTAGTTTGCTAGGGCTGCAGTAACAAAACACCACAGACTGGGTGGCTTAAACAACAGAAATTTATTTGCTCATGGTTCTGGAGGCTAGAAGGCCAAGATCAAGGTGTTGTAGGTTTGATTTCTTCTGAGGCCTCTCTCCTTGGCTTGCAGGCTATCTTCTCACTATGGCCTCACATGGTCTTTCCTCTGTACGTGTGCATGCCTGGTATCTCTTTGTGTGTCCAAATTTTCTCTTCTTATAAGGACACCAGTCAGATTGTATTAGGGCCCAGTCCAATGGCCCCATTTTAACTTAATCACCCTTTAAAGAGCCTACCTCCAAATACAGTTACATTCTGAGGTACTGGGGGTTAGGGCTTCAACACATGAATCTGAGGGGACACAAGTTAGCCCATAACAGCTAGTAACAATGGAGGGGGCAGCTATTACCACACTACGACTGAAGAGGCAAGAGGAGGGGGAGGTTACCAGAACCCAGACGTTGGCAAAAATGGCTATGTGGAGAGGGCCCCCTGACAGGAGTTGTGCGTTTGGTAGAGAGGTGCAGCCAACAGTAGCCTAGTAGGGAGGGAGTGGGTGGAATATAGACCCTGACATCACTGTTCTCTCCTCTCTGAGCTCCCACTGGTGCCTTTCTCTGGCTGAATCCAACGGGAAGCCAGAGGCAAAGGAACCTATTGACACAGTCCCATGGGGTCAGCCTCCAAAGCTTAGAGCTGCGTGGGAAGGGGTAGAGGAGCAAGTACAAGATACTCAGTATGGCTTGCAAACTGAACACTAAATCCTGCTCTGAAGCCATGATGGCTTATGACAGGGGCATTCAATTGCCTAATTTTTAAATTAATCTGGGTATGCTCAAGAACCCTGAAGAAAACCACTGTGTCTGTAGGGTCATTCTGAGGAGACATTTCCTAAGAAAACACTCTTCAGAGACATCTTCCCTAGGGTTGAGGTCAGGAGTGTCATCCACATTGCTCAAGTGTCAGCAGAGAAGGGTCAGGTGGGACCTGGGTTTCCGCCCTCTCCTCAGAGCCCTTTCCAGTCAGAGTCTAGCTGTGCTCGTGGGTACATGCCATCATGCCTCTAGGCCTTTGTCCACGCTGCCCCCTCTGCCTGGAGTGCCCTTCACTCTCCTTTTCACTGTCTGACCCTTACTCACCTTTCAAGAGCAGGTCTAAAGGACATTCTCTGAACTTCCTATAAGGTAAGGAGACTCTTACTGGAGATGTAATAAGCAGACCAGTTTTCTGTTGGAGGACAGTAACAAGTGATAGGGGTGATTATACAAAGATCTCAACATTTTAATATGTTTTAGGTAGGAAAGTATCTTAGGTGAGGGTGGAGGAGGGCTGGTATCCCTCCACCCATCTGAGTATATCCCGGGAAGCACTGTGCTAGGAGGTTAGGGGATATGGAAAAGCAGAAGTGATGGTCCCTGCTCGGCAGGCAACAGAGACAACACACACACATTGAGGCATTAGACAACACTACTGTGCACTCCTCTAGCATTTCCCTGAGGCACAGACTGTCTCTCCCGTGTTAGTGCACTAAGTAGCACAGGCAGTGTAACACCACTACATAGAATGTAACCTACTCCAGTGGTTCAGAACCTGGGCTCTGGAATCAGTCTTCCATCCGGACTCTTACCAGCGCTGACACGGGACACATTATTTAATCTTGCTGAAGCTATTTCATCATCTGAACAATGGAAATAGTAGTGCCTTCTGCATAAGATTGATGTGAGGGTGAAATGAGCTAGTAGCACAAATTAAGTACTCAGTAATTGTTAGTTGTCTCATTTTATTGACGAAAGTACTTGGGCATTCAGGTGAGAAATCACTGTGGGCTGGGGGGCCAGGAAAGGCTTCACGGGACATGAATTAAGCCTGGGAAGGTGGGCCTGGAATTTATATGGATGGTGAGCAAAAGGATGGGTAATATAACAACCCCAAATACTGGCCAAACAAGAGTAATTCCTACTGCCTCTGGGCTTAGGCCTTGTCTAACTTAGTTTAGCTTCTATTCTTCAATCAAGCCTAGCACCTCAGGCAAACACCCCCTCCCCAGCCCCTGCTCAAAACCTCCATGATTTGCTACATGCCCTGTGGCCCTTTTATTCCATCCCAAGGCTCCAGAGTTGCAGCTCTGCAAACCAGCATGATTAGCCACCACTGTTAGCTTCCCATTCAGCATATAAATCTAGTGCCTGGGATTACCTCATGCCAGAAAACCGAAATCCAAGTCAGATGGTTAAGGCATTAATAGCAGTGAGTGTTGTAAAGACTCAACAGTGTGAACCTTCCCAAAATGAACCATCCTGACCTCCCTTGCGCTGACAATGCGTGTGTGACATCATGTGTAAATGAGCCTTAAATTTGAACCAGGTGCCGAGAGCTGTCTGGCGTCTCCTGGCTGCTGTATTAACCACTAACATGCACTGGGGGATTCTGAGGCAGTAAAATGGAGCGAAACCGATGGCAGTGACCAGCGCCGGGCGCAGCAGCTGCGGCAGTGAACATTCAAATCACGCCCACCCTGTTGAGCCCAGGCCCCCGGGCTCTGTAAGGCTGATTTCCGGAGGGCTGGGAAGCCTGGGGAATTTGGCTGGCTTCACTCAGCGACAAGAGCTCCTCCCTGCAAATCAAACTACTCTGACTTGCTTCCCAGACTTGATTCTGAGCTCTTTTCTGATTTGCATCCATGAGGTGGGACTCTGAAGCTCGGTCTGAAGCGGCAGTTGGTGACAGTCAAAGCCGAGGCATGCAGGGACAGGCAGTCGAAGACATATTTTTGGAGGGCGCAACTGCCAAGGAAGAGAGCCAGCCCCAAGTCCCTAAGCGCTATGGTTTCTACCAGGCTGGCATCTGGAGATAAAAATATACCTCTGTCCATCGGGCATCACAAATTCCCTCATCTGGGCCTCTTCCCACAGCAGGTCAGATGACAAACAGGCTCTAGAGAACACTAAATAAAATGTGGAGGGCTGGAATTAGGTGTGTATGTGGGGCAGGGTGTCCCTACCATTGTTAGTCATAGGTATGAGAGAACAGGTGGAGGGTAACATGAGTCAGGAAGAAATTAAGCCTAGATAAAAAGGAGGTGTTTTTTTTTTTTTTTGCGGTACGCGGGCCTCTCACTGCTGCAGCCTCTCCCGTTGCGGAGCACAGGCTCCGGACACACAGGCTCAGCGGCCACGGCTCACGGGCCCAGCCGCTCCGCGGCACGCGGGACCCTCCCGGACGGGGGCACAAACCCGCGTCCCCTGCATCGGCAGGCGGACTCCCAACCACTGCGCCACCAGGGAAGCCCAAAAAGGAGGTTTTTTTTTTTTTTTTTTTTTAATGCTTACTGTTCATGATGCCCAGTCCCAGGTTATCAACAGCATGGCCGTGTTAATAGCCTATATTCTGATCATCACCAGCAGGCCCACAGAGACCGGAGACAGTGAGGATAGGAAGGAGGCACGGGAAGGGATCCTTGGTGGGAACTGTCCTAGAAGCTTTACACATGCTGGTGAAAGGAAGCTGGAGCCAAAGAGAGGTGAAAACCCACAGTCCATGGATTCCATGGGACTTCAGCTCCAAAGAAATCCTTTGTTGTTCAGGGCAAGCTCTTACACCACCAGCGCTCACCAAGGGCATTGCACCTCCTGTGAAGCTGGGTGCGGTGGGGTAGGCAGGGGCGGCAGGTCCTGGGTGGAGGGTAGAAAGGGGCTGGTAGGTGTCGTATCTTTCATAAAGTCTGTTACTGTGTGCTTAGACATAAATATACAAGAATTTGTGTATTTTGTAATTTAAAGAAATTAAATGTAGCACGAAGATGTTGGGGATGGATTTCCTGAATAATGGAGCAAACGGGGTTACAGTCTCAGAAGTCCTTCCAGAAGAGGTGAAGTTTCAGTAAGTCTTTGTTTTTATGTTTCCTTTTTTTAAATAAACCTTTACCGGAGTATAATTGCTTTACATACCGTGTTAGCTTCTGTTGTACACCAAGGTGAATCAGCCGTATGCATACACACGTCCCCATATCCCCTCCCTCTTGAGCCTCCCTCCCACCCTCCCTAACCCACCCCTCTAGGTCATCGCAAAGCACCGAGCTGATCCCCCTGTGCTATGCTGCTGCCCACTAGCTATCTATTTCATAGTGTATACATGTTGATGCTACTCTCACTTCACCCCAGCTTCCCGCCTCCCACCTCATGTCCTCAAGTCCATTCTCTATGTCTACATCTTTATTCCTGCCCTGCAACTAGGTTCATCAGTACAATTCCCCGCCCCCTCTCCTTTGAGGAAGAGGAGGAGCTTTGGAGAAGAAAAAGAATACAGCATGAATGTCTTGTGCAAAAATGTGGAGGCAGGAACTCATGGGGAGTCCCTTAAGACGCCAGAGGTCTGAACAGGATCTGAGGGCAGGAAGGATTTCCCCAAACTCCATTCCTCAAGCACCCTGGAGCCAAGACTTTGGAACAAATTAAGCACAGGTTTTTTTTGTTTTTGTTTTTTTTGCGGGCCTCTCACTGTTGCAGCCTCTCCCGTTGCGGAGCACAGGCTCCGGACGCGCAGGCTCAGCGGCCATGGCTCACGTGCCCAGCCGCTCCGCGGCATGTGGGATCTCCCCGGACCGGGGCACGAACCCGTTTCCCCTGCATCGGCAGGCGGACTCTCAACCACTGTGCCGCCGGGGAAGCCCAAGCACAGGTTTTTAGATGACTAGCCCTTAAAGGCTGAAAGTACTTCTTTTCATAAAGCTTTTGGAAGATGATGTTGACAGTCAATGCAGAGGCAATTAATGTTTTTCTATCACCATTTTGGATCATGCCTTGCTCAAAAACGCCTTCATCCACGACGCTACCTTTTCTTTGATGGAAAGTCCAAAATCGGCCTAGCTTTTGGCATTCTCTACAACCAGGATCCTACCCTTCAGCTTTATTTCTCAAACTGCCATTACATCTTTGCTCCTGGCAAAATTTTAACCTGTCATTTTCAAAATATTTTTACCTTTCATTTTCTTGTATGTTTGTTAGTATTTTCTAGTAGGAATGCCTTCTTCCCATTCTCCATTGGTGATCCTGCAATTTTACTCAGCTGTTACTTCCTCCACACAATCTTCCCCACTCACCCAGAGGGCAGTGAGCGCCCATTCCTATGAAGTTGTCCAGCAGAGCTTTTCTTGTTCATATTACTCACCAAGCTATGTCACTCTTTCAACAAGCACCCGCTGATGCTCTAGTGTGCACATGGCAGGCACTATGGCCAAATCCTGTCCTTCAGGATATTACAATCCTGCTAAACTCCAGCAGTGGTATATCAATTAAAGAACAAATATTATACATACTGAACAATGTCATATAGCTATGCAATAGGCAAAATCTTCCACTCACAAATCAGGTTGCAAATGGAATTCAAGAAATTTCTCTCACCAGAATAAAGTTCTAAATAGCTGGAGTATGGCTCTCTGAGTTACTGAAAGCAAGTTTCTTTTTTGTTTTACTATATACAAGTGACAACATTGTGAAATGTTTAAGTAACTGAACCTGGGAGTGATTAGACATCTTTTGGAGGATTTGACTGAATAGAAAAAAATCTGGGAAAACCCTTTTTACATTGACATTAAAATGCATGAATGCAACTCTATTTAGTCTGCTTAGCTAATAAGTTGAGAACTATTCTGGGTGAGTGAAAACAAAGAATCTATTTGAATGCAAATGAATGACAAATCTTTAGACAGAGACATGAGGCGTCCCCAAGTATTTTGCTTCCCTGTGAAATGTAAATATTATCATGGTATAATCATTACTGATTGACTTTCGATATGACATACAAACCTATGAAGCCTTACAGTAGAAATGCTGTTTTTTCCCTAAATCCTGAAATCTTGGCAAAATTTGTAAGCCAGGAATCAGTTATACAGATATTTTTCCCTTCCAAAGTTTAGGATCAGCAATTTTGGAAGAGAAAGCCAAGTAAGTCATTAATTTATTTTTGTAACCAAGATCGCTTTTTATATATATTTCCTTCCGAATATGAGATAACTGAAGTTGGTGAGCATTAGAGGTGCAGAAATCTCTACTGAATTTTTGAATATAGACTTCGGTTATTTAGACCAGTAGTTTTCAAATGTTGATCCATGAGAAAGTTTTCACGGTCCTTGATGAGAAAAATAAGGAATATATGGCAATCTTTTAACAAATCTAGATCTACTGAATTTAAAGGATTGTATTTTATTATAACATGACATTCTTTTTTATGTTAAAGGATGGTGATGAATGGCGGCAAGGTTTTTTTAATGTCCTTCACCGATTTGCAAAATAAAAAGTTGGCAAGCTGATGAATGTCCCCAAGTTTATTTTGAAGTTCTAAGGATTCAGAAGAAATCCAGTTTTAGCAACAATGAATTAGAGTGCTGATGGTCCGAGCTATATTTGGATTTTTAAAAATTGTATTTGTAGAGTCATAGAACACAGAAATGGATTTCTGACTGTTTTTCAAGGGATCCAAGATTTCTCAAAGTCTGACTGACGAATATTGGAACACGGAACTTTCCTTTGCCTAGAATTTCCTCCGAAATACTTCACAACAATGCTTCGGCAACAGACCATGACTCAGAGGACACACAGTGGGCCCAAATGCTGTCTGGCTGGTGTGCAAAACAGACTTAGACTTACATGCAACATTTTAAATGAATCAAAGCAGCCTTCAACACAGTCAGTATTGACTATATATCTACTATGAGCAGAACCTTTTTGTGGGAAAAACTCCAGCAGTTGTTTATACTTAACTATTAGCATGATAGTTAAGCACACAGGTTTTATAGGAAAATTTAAGTGTATATTCTGGACGTGTGACCTTGGACAAGTCACTTAACTTCATAACCTCGCTAAACTTTAATGTCTAACATATTAAATGGGGGAATATAACTGTACCTACCTCAGATCACATGAGGTAACATGCTTGGCATGGTGCCTGGTCCATACATATAAGGGCTTGCTCATCATTACCATTTTACTTTATGGGACTGACAACGTTCCATTCGTTTAACACACCAAACTCTCTCTCAGATTTGAACAGAGAACTGAGTAGGAGAACTAGGGAACTCTAAAAAATGGTCCTCACTCTTTCCCCACAGGAATGCCCTTCCCTAGGGGCCCTACTTCCTTTGATTGCTACTATCACCATCCAGTTAGAAGTGAAGTTAAGGGGTTCTAATTCCAAACACAGAACACCTTAGGTTTATATAAGGCAAGTGCTGGGAGCCCAGTCTCTGAACCACCAAGCTTGGTTCTGGAGAACCTGGGAGGATGACGCCAGGGGCAAGTGTTAGGAAGTGTAGAGCTGTCACAACCCCTGAGATCCACATCTTTAAAGGTCTGGTCGCTTGTCTTTTAAAAAGAGGCATTTCACTACAAGTACGATGGATGACTAATCGAGAATGAACCTGTAAGTCAATGAATTGACACTTTATTGCCACTGAGATGTCAACTAAAGTTGCCTGCGCTTTGAGAGGCAGGCTAAGTTGGTTCAACCACATTCTCATGAGGACAGTCTCACAGACCTTCTGATGTCCCCAAGGACTCTGGAAGGAAGCAGTGACTTGTATGTTTTCTGCTCATCTCTGGCTCTGAAGTGTACTTTTTTGGAGGTTTCTGGATCACGTGGCTGGCACATGTGCTACTCCTGTTCTGCCCTGTGTGGCTCCAGAGAAGGGTTAACACACACACTAGCCTGCTCACACAAGGCATGTTTGTGTATCACTGACTTTTATTGGTTTCAGGAGATGGAGGCAGGCAAATTAAAACTGAATATTAGACGTTTATGCTCGGAAAATTCTTCTTAGCCGCTTTTCCTCACAGTCTCTAGACTCCCACCATGGGCTCAACACCCACTGCCCTTTTCCCTCTGCTTCTCAACTCCTAAGTCCACATTCTTTTTATGCAGAGTACGTTAGCTATTACTTTCACTTCTCCTCCTGCCAATCCATTCTCCTAGGGGCTCACTTTTTTCTTTTTTTTTAAATTAAAGTGAAATTCACATAATATAAAACTAACCATTTTAAAGTATGAAATTCACAGGGCTTTAGTACCCTCACATTGTTGTGAAACTGTACAGGGTCTCACCTTTCATCCTCAAATGACCTATCAAGATATTTTCCTAAACAAAGACATTAAAGATATTTCCCTTACTAAGAGAAATTCTGGTGTCAGCTCCCCACTTCCCTTAAATTTTCTTCTTCCATGGATACAACTCTTTTGGCATTTGAGGAAAAGATGCCAGACGCCATCAAACAGCCTCTTATCCTTTTGGAGAAAGGGATATAATTTGTAAAAAAAAAAAAAAAAAAAGTTGTGAAACATTTAAAATAGACCTGTTCAGAAATTGTGCCATTTGCAGAGACATGGATGGGCTTAGAGACTGTCATATAGAGTGAAGTAAGTCAGAAAAAGAAAAACAAATACTGCATATTAATGCATATATGTGGAATCTAGAAAAATGATACAGATGAACTTATTTGCAAAGCAGAAATAGAGACACAGACGTAGAGAACAAATGTATGGATACCAAGGGGGGGAGGGGAAGGTGGGAGGAATTGGGAGATTGGGTTTGACATATATACACTACTATGTATAAAATAGGTAACTAATGAGAACCTGCTGTATAGCACAGGGAACTCTACTCTGTGCTCTGTGGTGACCTAAATGGGAAGGAAATCCAAAAAAGAGGGGATATATGTACGTGTATAGCTGATTCACTTTGCTGTACAACAAAAACTGACATAACATTGTAAAGCAACTATACTCCAATAAAAATTATTTAAAAATAAAATAAAATAAATTTGTTCATAAAAGGTGATAATTATAAAACTAATTTTCAGCTTTATTTACTACTCAATGGAATATCAGCAACTTACTTGCAAACCATTCAGCAAATATATATATATAATACAAACAAAATGAACAAATGAACAAATGTTAAATTTTAGTGGTTTGTACATGGACATATTATTCCAACTTATACATATGTTTGACATTTTTCATAATAAAAAGTTGGTTGGGTAAAACTCATGGAGTAGAGCTTTTTTGTTTAGATATTTTATAGTATATGGAATAAAACTTTGTTATCTACTAAGTTTTAGGACATGTTTGGTGTCAGCTACAGTCCTTATGCTGAACTATTCAAATTAACCAAACCTGTTAGCAGATCTAAGGACTGGTTGATCTTTCTGAGACAATGATAACAGAGAATCCTGGAAGAGCAACAGCAATGGACAGCACCTCTCCTAAGAATGTCACCTCTCCTAAGAATGTCCTCTCCTAGGAATAGTGCACACGTAAAGTGGACAACTCTCACATGGCATTGATCAGAGCCATAAGAAAACTTCCTCAACACACAATGAAGTAAGATTTAACAAATATTTGCTGAGCAGCAATTAAGTGAACCTATGGTGTTAAATGTTGTATACATGCTAAAATTTACAGGACGTGGTTCCTGCCATTGGGTTAATTATGACTGGACCAGAGAAAGAAGGTGTTTAAATGTGAAAAGCTAAATAACACCCCAAATTTAAAGAGCAATTACTACATTGTTGGTGGGAATATAAATTAGTAAAACCTTCGATGGAAGGCAATTTAGTAATATCCATCAAAATTAGAAATGGACACACATACCCTTAGACTCAGAATTCCAGTTAAATGCGTAGAAATTTATCCCACAGACACACTCATATATGTGTTAAATTATGTATGTATAAAGATAATAATTGAAGCATTATATAAAACAGCAAAATTAAAAAAAAAATTTAAACCCTAAATATGCATTGATAGGAAACTGGTTAATTAACTTATGGTACATGCATTAACTCATGGTACTCACTTCTGGGTATTTATCCAAAAGAAATGAAAGAGATATTTGCATTACCATATTCACTACAGCATTAACCACAAGAGCCAAGAGGTGGAAACAATTTAAATATCCACTGACAGATGAATGGATAAAAAATCGTGGTACTTACACATGATGGAGTATTATTCAGCCTTTAAAAAGGAAATCTTGCCATATGTTACAACATGGATGAAACTTGAAGATATTATGCTAATTTTAACAAGCCAATCACAAAAGGACAAATATGTTTCCATTGTATGAGGCAGCTAAAGTGGTCAAGCTCACTGAAGCAGAAAGTAAAATGGTGGTTGTTAGGCTGGGAGGGGGGAAAATGGGAGTTTTTGTTCCATGGGCATAGAGTTTTAGTCATGCAAGATACAAAGTTCTAGAGATCTGCAATGTACATACAATTAACCATAGTACTGTATAATTAAAAGTTTGTTAAGAGGGGAGGTTTCCCATTAGGTTTTTTTTAAAACTACAATTTAAATAAATAAATGCATATATATATATATGTTTATATATCTCTAAGTGAAAAGAAGTCAAGGTGCAGAGAACTGCAGGTAGTATGCCAACATTTGTGTGTGTGCTTGTATGCATGTGTGTATTCTATATAAACGAATGGTTAAATAGGTTTGGAATATATTTGAAAGGATACAAAAACTTGTAAGAGTGGTTGCTTTCAGGAAGGAAAACTGGAAGCTGGGCAGAAGTAGGAGGGAAGCAATTTTGTAAGTTTTGAATTTGTACCATGTGCATATTACCTATGAAAACAGAAAATATATTACAAGATACTAATGATCTATACCAAAAGAATCATATAAATAATAAGGGGTGGGTTGGGTTGGGTGGAGAATGAAGTATTTAAAAGGTGGGATTTGAGCTGGGTCTTGAAGAATGGAAAGGATTTGGACTGACAGAGGAGAGCAATAAGGACATTCTGGGTATATATGTGGAAGTCAGAGTGGGGAGGACAGTGGAGGTAAAAGTGTGGAAGTAGGGTAATGAAAGGCAAATCAAGTGCCAGACAGCGAAACATTCAGTGTATAGTAGAAGGTAAGTAAGAAAAAGATGAAATACAGTTGAGTAGATGCGGGAGGGGAATGTGGAATTAACGTGTTGGGTAGCAGGGAACCACTATAGGCTCTCGAGCAGGGAAATCATATTGCAAAACCAGAATTCCAAGGAGATAAGTAGACAGCAACAGATGAAATGGACTGGAAGACACACATCTGTTAGCAGGCTGATGTGGCATTTCAGTGGTTGCCCATTACAATCATCTGAGAAGCTTTTTTTTTATTTTTTAAATAGATATTAATGCCCAGGTCCATTTAATTGGTTTGGGGTGGAGCCTGGACATTGTCATTTTTTAAAGCTCCCCAAGTGATTCTAAAGAGCTACCTGGGTTGAGAATCACTGCAACAATCCATGCACAAAAGAGATGAAGGCTCAGATTCAGATGCTGGCAGGACGTTGGGGATAGGATGAAAGCAAATCTAGGAGACATTTCAAAGGAAGAACTGATATGGTGACAGACTGGAGATGAGTGAAAAGATATATAGTCTGTTAGATTCCTTTATGTATTCATTCAACACATATTTATTAAGCCAATCCCAAGTGCTAGGTACCATTCTAGGGTCTAAGGGTTTGGTGATGAACAAGACAGATGACTCCCAGTTCTTAAGAAACTTGCAGTCTAGTGGACACAGACAACAAACAAATATGCAGGTCTAACAGGGTAAAGTTAAAGCATGACTGTATGTTGGGGGCAGCTTGTTTATATTAGACTGTCAGGGAAGACCTGTCTGAGTGGGTGATATTTGAGCTGAGGCTTGATGAAGAGGAGCCAGGCTTGCAAAGGTCTTTGAAGAGAATGGTCTAACTAGGGAAAACGCTTAGCACATGGGAACAAGCTTGGCGTGTTCAAGGGACAGACAGGCCTGTGTGCTGGAGAAGAGTGAAAGACAGATACGAGGTGAGGCCAGAGAAATGAGTAGGTACAGATGAAAGAGAACCTCGTAGGCCATGGCACAGAGAGATGGGAAGCCATGGGAGGAAATTAAGCAGGGCAGTGACATGATCTGATTTACATTTTTAAACAACTACTTTGGCTGCACTGTGGAAAGAGATTGCAGGTGGCAGGGATGAAAGCAAAAAAACCAGCTGGGAGGTTAGATTGAAACAGTGGGGCCACTGACAGACATGGGAAAACTGTGGAGGGGGACAGATTTGAACATGTTGAGTTTGAGGTTACTGTGTGGCATCCAAGCAGAAATGTCCAAGAGCAACTAGAAATATGAAGAATAGGTGAGAATTTAGGTTATACCTACTAACTTGGGAGATTCTTCCAGGGGCTCTGAAGAAAAGCAGGTTGGATTACACTACAGGAATAGAACAACTTCACTGAGAGAGATTAATAATGACTCGGAAGAAAGGTTTCTAGTGGTGGGTCGGAGGGCTCTGTAGTTAGTCTTGTGTCACTGAACTTTTTCCTCTGTGAATGGGATGAAGAAATGGCAGGACAATGAAGAATGCCAAAAAGCAGGGAACAATACCTGATGTACTAGAAACAAGATTCAAAAAAGATCTCACCTGCTGGAAGGACGAGCTGAAGCTAACAAGATGATATTTTACAGATATATAGATGGATAACAGGTGTAGGTGTGTGTGTGTGTGTGTGTGTGTGTGTACATGAATATTTGTATGTACATGTGTCTGTGTGACCTGGAGCTTTTGTTGACCACATACTTTATAAGCCTAAAGTGTAATGACGTGAAAAAGCTGATGTAAAATCAGAGTATGTTGATAATATTTATTACAAAACTTCAAAGATTATTTTCTGGGACAGAATACATCAGTAGTGAAAACAAACCACATTAATCAGGATTATTTCTAGAACACTATTTTCTGATCAGGCTGCTGACTAGGTGGCGAAAGCAGAGAAGGGAGAAGGGATACGTGGTTTGGACAGTATGTGATCTGAGGAACAATCATGTAATGAAAACTGTAGGTATATTCAATTCAGGGTTTAACAGAGAATTTGAGCTTTTCCCAAACATCATATAATCTAACTTAAAGACACAAAGTATATTTCCCCTGGTTAAGAGAAAACTCAGTCTTCAAACATTGAAGGTCTTCAGAGAATTAAAGTAGCTTGTCCAAAATTAGACAGAAAGCGGTAGAGTTGGGATTTGAACACAAGTAAGTTTGACTCCAATATCTTTAATATACATATGTGTATATGTGTATATATATCTGTGTATATAGAGATACATATAAATGAAATATGTATAATTTTTCCTTTGAGTTAATCAGTTTCACTTATCAAGTCTATCTGAAAAGGTTCAGTCAGAAAAATCCAAGTTGTAGCTAAGCTTTTTTTCAGGCAAGAAGTGTGCCTTATTTACCTTCACACCTTTAGGACCAGCAAGAGTGTTTAGCTGTTTGCTCGGTGAATTAGCCAGCCCCCTTGCTGGTGCTGTGTATCAGTGCACTGATCAACACAAGATAAAACACATACACATTCAAACAAGTGGGAAGCATTTCTCTGCATGTCTTTTTTCTTTATAGCATTTCAAATTACAACGCCTTTTAATCCATCTGTCTTTTTTTCCCCTGGCAACTCAATTTCCCTCGCCACCATTTACTTTGTCCCATAGGCAAATAAACCTCTCACTCCTACCTGTCCACCTGGCCATCAGCCAAGATGAGCCTTCCTGCTCCTCGTGCTCATCCTGATTGACAGCCTGGCAAACTAGGACAGTGGATCATGAGAGCAAACATGTACATCAGATTGTTTAGAAGGGGTGAGAAACAAAGAATTCTGATTGCAATGAGGAAACCACGTCCACAATAACTTATCCTTCATCAAAATTCTCTTTTCCCATTTTTCCTACTTCATTATGGAAAGACTATATATAGGAGGGTTATGGTAAAAAGATGAATAAAGTATGTGTTTAAATTAGAAAAGCTAATTTCTCATTCTATAGAAGGTTCTGAGAAGTTCTTAGACCAAAAATTACGATACCTAAAATTCAGGCAGAGTAATTTGCAGGAAACAAAGTATGTTTCCAATAGGGTTAATTCTAATACAGCCACCGAGTACTGTCAATATGCCAAGAAGGAAAACAGGTTAAAATTAATGGTTTGAGTCCCTCTGTTTCCAGCATCTATTTCCCATCTCTATATACCATACTGGCAGTGTCACCAGTGGAGACAGCCCCAATGGAAACACTCTCCACACCCAGCTCCCCACAGATTCTCTAGTAACCTGATCCTGCAAATACACAGGGCAGAGGATGCACAAGAGAAAAATCTGTTTACCTTAAAAAGAGATCTTCCACTTTCATTAACATCTCATACAGTGCTCACCATTTTATTTGTGCTCACATAACCTTATTCCTAGGCTCTAAAATGAATCATTTCAGGGTCAAATGGTTATAGCCCTTCCACCAATGGCAGGGAAATTCATATTTCATATACAAATGGTACTGATGCAAAGGATACCCTAAGAAAGAAGTGAATCTTTCCCAACTGATCTCTGCTCACTTCACCCACCACCGCTTACCCCCAAGAAATGGGGAAGAAAAAAATTCTTAAAGGTGGATGCTTTATATGTAGGCGAATATAGAACATGAGATTCTGCAAAGATGAAAATGTTTTTAGCAGCACACGAAGGCCAATGATTAGCTCATAACCCATCTAAAGGCATGTGTAAGGTTTACCTGAAAATGGATGGTTTATTTCTGCTTTTCCATTGGTGAATATACCAGGGTACTAAGCTTAAATTTAAAAGGTGCCGGATAAGCTGGGACAAAGTGAGAGAGTGGCATGGACATATATACACTACCAAATGTAAAATAGATAGCTAGTGGGAAGCAGCCACAAGGCACAGGGAGATCAGCTCGGTGCTTTGTGACCACCTAGAGGGGTGGGATAGGGAGGGTGGGAGGGAGATGCAAGACGGAGGGGATATGGGGATATATACATACATATAGCTGATTCACTTTGTTATATAGCAGAAACTAACACAATATTGTAAAGCAATTATACTCCAATAAAGATGTTAAAAAAAAAAAGGATAGGTAGATTGAAAAAGCCTAGGTGGTAAAGCAGTTTTAAGAGGCTTAAAAATATCTAATTTATCTGAAAATTTTTTGTAATATCAATTCTAACAGATTCTCTCTTTAAGAAATTATTCCTCATAGAATATAAGTTTTGCACTATAGTCAATAATTTCTGTTCTTACTATAAAACATTCACATATGAGTAGTACAGCTGTACACTTAGTAGGCTTCTCATACATTTTAATATAGCAGCCAATTCAAACTCATTTATTAACATTATTAAAATGATTTTAAATTAAGCATAGGTAACTTTGGTTTAAATAAAGGGCATACATGGTGGTTACATTTTATTTTCAATTATGTAGTAATTCTGGAACTTAGGCACTGTGTCTGTACAATTTGTATTGTCTTATTATAATAGATTTCATCCCACTTGGCATAAAGAGAAAACAGAATTTTCTATAGACTGGAGTAACTCCCTAGAAGCCTGTTTTGGATTCATAGAATATTTGGTTTAGGCAGAAAGAAAATACACACAACATGTTCATTTGAAAATGACTAGTCACACTTGGTATTACTCTAAAGGTAAATATAATCAAGATACAAAGACATTTCTGGGCCCGATTATTTTATTAAAATGTATAATCTTCTGTGATGTGTTTCTTCTGGTTCATACTATTATATAATGATTTTAATTAAAAATAAAAATGTTTTTCTTTTATTAAAAAAAAAAGTGCCATGGTAGGAAGAAACACTAGAGTACAGAAGCAAACAAAGCCAGAGAGGTTGGGCTGACCTGGTAACTTGCTACCCATCAAACGCCAGTTAGGAATTTCCAGAGAGTAGAGAATCTATGCTACTTTCAAGGCTTCAATTCTAAACCTAAATTGTGCTGAATTTCAGAATCTCCTTCTAGATGGAAAAGAAAAAAGAACAACAAAGGTTTCCAGACCTCGGGTGTTTAAAGGGCCTTCACACAATAAATCAACCTACTGCTGTCTTGTTTTCTCCACAGCCAGACTGAAATAATACAGTGTCAGCAGAGGTGTGAATTACCTCCATTCACCTTAATGGAGTGTTAACTTCAAAGGCTTGTTTTAACCATTTAAATGCTAAGCTCATGAGTAACAGTCTGTTAAAAAAAAAGTACAATTTAAACATTCACCCTCAACATATGAAAGTAATTTATATTCTCAGCACTTCATCTTCTAATTTAGCAAACAAGTCTCCAAGTGTTAGAAAAATATAGATTTTGTGCTTTACTTAGTTTTATTTTAAATAGTTATTACCTCATAAATTATGAACATTAAGCCCACAATAAGAAGGCCTGTATTTCCCAGGAAAAATGCTGAGGAGTACTTGAACAAGGTTTTATTTGAAATCCTGATGAAGGGGGCACTGCTTTTACCAGTCATCTTACTAGCTCCCTCCAAACTCATAGGGAAAGTTATGACTCCAAACAGGCAACTAGATAAGGCAGAATATTAAAGTAAAATAAAAATAAACACCTCTCCAAATAATTTCTTTTGATATTAACTAAGTTTCATGCAGCGTTCAATAGGTTTGCCAAACCTCCCATGATCCCATCCCACGAGCAGGTGACAAATGTATTAATTGATGCCCACCTGTCATCACACTTAACATCTGCCCCAGGAGGCATCCTTGCATCTGTTGCAGATTTAGGGCTATTTTGGTATTAGGAGAGTTAGATTTATTTTAGCAGCTGAACACCTATTTGTATTTGGATCTATAATTTCCCATAGAAATGTGGGAAAGCATTAAAAAGAATGCACATGGGGCCAGTTCTCCTGTGAGCGAAGGCTAGAAAATGATTCTAAACATATTAGTTGTGCAAGATGGAAGATGAAGAAATTCCATGTCCTCATCTGAAAGCAACTTCATTTTACAGGTCTAGATGAAAGGATGGGGGAAAAAAAGGGGATAAACATCTAATTTATTAAGAGCGCCTATTTTGGTCTGCACCTAATTTATGCAAGGTCATTTAATCCTCTCAACACAACCCTGCATAATTGGTATTAACTCCATTTAATACCTATGTGAAAGTAGAGGTTTAGAGAGGTTACGTGGTTTGCCTAAATTCACTGAGATTTTCATCTAAGTCTTTCTAACCCCCAAACCTGGACCTTTTTCATTACACTATGCTGATCTCAAGTTGCCAAAGAGGAAACTTAACTCAGTTGTCAATTTTTCAGCCCATTTCCTAAGTGGGAAGCAAGGGGGCACCAGCAAAAGTGTGCATTTCCATACATGCAAATTGGCACTTTGCATGTAATTCTCTACTTTACATGTGTGCAGGGGTAGGATTACATTTTTACTGATACACCCTGGCTTTGGTAGGCTGCTAACAAGGTGCCCTTTACAAGAATACTCCCTGGGGCAGTAGGGGAGGGAGGCACCTAGCTCCTGGTTTCCAACCAGGAATAAGCCACATCAATGCGAAGACTGGAACAATCTATAACCTCCAAACAAAGTATGATATAAATCATCAATATTTGTCTCTGTTCGCCAAGTAGAAAGTCACATGTTTTAGTGACAAATGAGAAAGCTCAGAGAACTTTCAAAATCCACAGCCAGTCATCACAGCTCTATCTCATACTGCACGACAGAGGAAAATCACAGAAGTTTCTTAGGATTTGGAGTCAGGGCAAAATACCAAGTGAAATAATCCAACAGTTTTGTTATTGGTGACTGATGTTGACATTAACCTACGAACTAAAATTCAATTTTGTATATAAACAATATACTGATTTCTTTAAAAACAAAAAATTGTCTCAATATATTTAATAACATTAAAAACTTCTCTGTGAAAGATGTTGTTAAGAGAATGAAAAGGCAACTCACAGACTGGGAGAAAATCTTTGTGAAACACATATCTGATAAAGGACTGGTGTCTAAAATATATAAAGAATGCTTAAAACTCAACAATGTAAAAACAGCCCAATTTTAAAAATCTGAACCTCACCAAAGGAAATATACAGATGGCAAATAAACATGTGAAAAGATGCTCAACATCATATGTCAATAGGGAAATACAAATTAAAACAACAATGAGATACAACTGCACACCCATTAGAATGGTGAAAATCCCAAACACTGACAACACCCAATGTCGGCAAGGATGTGGAACAACAGGAACTCTCACACACTGCTGGCAGGACTGCAAAATGTTACAGCCACTTTGGAAGGCAGTTGGGCAGTTTCTTATAAGACTAAATATTCTACCATACCATGCAGCAATTGCTAAAAAATAGTCTTTGGTATTAACCCAAATAAGCTGAAAATTTCTGTCCACACAAAAGTCTGCATACAAATGTTTGTAGCAGCTTTATTCACAAATGCCAAAATTTGGAAGCAAACAAGAGGTCATTCAACAGGTGAATGGAAAAACAAACTGTGGTACATCCATACAATGGAATATTGTCAGTGAGACAAACTGTGGTACATCCATACAATGGAATATTGTCAGTGATTAAAAAAAAAGAGCTATCAAGCTATGAAAAGACACGGAGGAAACTTAAACACACATTGCTAAGTGAAAGAAGCCAGCCCGAAAGGTTAGATACTATATGATTCCACCAAATGACATTTTAGAAAAGGCTCATGGGGAATGCTCATGGTGTTTATGGAGACAGTAAAAAGATCAGTGGTTGCATCAAAAGTGAACCCTACTGTAAACTATGTACTTCAGTTAATAGTAATGTATCAAAGTTGGCTCATCAAGTATAACAAATGTACTTCACTAATGCAAGATGTTAGTAATGTGGGACACTACGGGTGTGCTGGAGTGAGGGAATATATGAGAACTCTCTGTACTTTCTGTTCAATTATTTCTGTAAACGTTAAAACTACCCTAAAAAATAAAGTCCGTTAATTAAAAAAAAACCACAAACAAAAGATGCTCAACATATTTAAGGGCATTCTGAGTTTCTTATTTTGATTAAAACTGCTATGTCTACTTTCCCCTACCGACTCCTGTTTTGTTCTGCTTTTCTGTCAATGTTTGCAAAAATGTTAGGCCATATAAAGAGGATCATCCAAGGTGCCTTCCAGAATAATTCCTTTTTGCATCTGGAGGTAAATCATTCAGCAAAAGACGTGGGAAAAGATTTCTTTCACTTATTAATCCAATTAAAAATAATGAGTGCTAAACTAAAATTACCAACCAAAATACCAAAGATGAGCAAAACAAACGCCTGTGGAAATAAGGAAAAAAGATAAAGAACAATTAGAGCATTATTTTAAACCTTCATGTGCTCCAATAATGTACATTATAGTTCAAAATACATTAACTTTCGTGAGGTAGGTAAAATACTTAATTATAAAATGACAAGTTATTTCTTAAAATAAGATTCTTAAAAGAAACAAACAAAAATCAACCTACCCCCAACTTTTTCCATGAGAGAAAATCCTCTCTGCTCAGTTTAAGATAAAACAGTCCCGGGAACACAAAAATCAAACATGTTGATGTACTGGAACCTTAAAGTGGGGAGGAAAAGAAAATAATATTGCCAGATTCAGATGTGAGACTGGATGACAATTTAATCTATTTTAGAAAATGGAATTTTTGAAATAGAAAACTTACCAACTACACCAAGTACATTCCTAATGTCAGGGACATATATTGCAAGTAAAACAATGATAATATTGAGAGCTATAGTGATCAAAGAATGGCGAATCCATGAGAATGGAAAATTGGAGAAAAACATCATCATTAAAGCTTTCCTTGCCTGTATAACAGAAAAAGATTTAAGCAAAGAGGAGGTAACAAAGCCAAACTACTTGCTTAGGGAAACACATGTATGGTACAGTTACCATGATATTCTTGCCCTCTAAACCATTTAGATTCCAAAAATATGGCACAATCTATTACTGTAAGGTATTTATTGCACAAAAACTGAGAAATATACCTATCTGTGTGAGCTTCATAAAAACTGTTTTGGTTTTATTCTTTTTTTTTTTTTTTTGTGGTACGCGGGCCTCTCACTGTTGTGGCCTCTCCCACTGCGGAGCACAGGCTCCGGACGCACAGGCTCAGCGGCCATGGCTCACGGGCCCAGCCGCTCCGCGGCATGTGGGATCTTCCTGGACCGGGCACGAACCCGCGTCCCCTGCATCAGCAGGCGGACTCTCAACCACTGCGCCACCAGGGAAGCCCTGGTTTTATTCTTGAAAAAATTTTCACATGCAATTTCTTTCAGTTGTATAATTTTCAAAATTACCAACAATAACACTTTGTGAAGAAATCACAGAGTATCATTTTCATGAAATTCAACAGATAAAAGAACAAATGGTTTAAAACAGAAAAAGAAGTCATGGCATGATAAAGAAATACCATTTGCTGTTTTATGTTATATTATCTGTTTCACAGCATGTAAATGTGAAAACTAGTTCATGATGCTCTCTACTGCTAAGGCGGGCAACAGGCAGTCCTGTCCCACAAGCATTTACCCAGCCCCCGCTGCACTCCTGGTGCTGCGGTCCCCGCAGGGAGGAGGCCCCAGTCTCAAGGAGCTCCCCGTTCAGGGGCTCAAGTCGTCCACTAGAAGCATCTGTACCCAAAGCCTATGATTCCATTCTCCCAGAAATTCTCAAGAGTCTTACATATGGCAACTAAATGCCGAGTGATGATCTGCTGTGCCCCTTAAACTATAACTCTAGAGCAAATAAAATCCGTGACTAAGATTAGACTAGAACGTCTATGTGAAAATAAATTTCCAATAAACTAGAAGGAGCTTATTTTTGCTGACTTGACTTTTTCCTCTTCACGCACATTCTTTTGAAAACAGAATACAGAATTAAAGGGGGAAAAAAACCCCAAAAAACTTTAGAAGAACTATAGTCTCTAAATTGGAAACAATGCTGTGGGAGAGCGTAAATCTAAACTAAATCTGAAAAAGCACAAATTAGTTTAGCGGTTCACTGTTATTTTTGTGCTTTCATGGGGCCATAGGCAAGTATGAGGTCTTTGATCAATTACTGGACAAATGAATAAGATATACAAGACTAGATGTGATTCAAACATTCTAGTCTGTAAAGAATTAGTGTTGCCATATTAGGGAGCTGCTACACCAAGCAACAAAACCTTTAAGAGTACTTACAGGGAAGTGGATTAGAGGGACTGTCAAAAGCACAGCAAATAGTATGCATAACTTCACAGTCATGACGACAACATCATGTGGCAAGTATTTACTATAACCTTGTAGTAATTCTGACGCCACACTGTCTGCAAATTTAAAAAACAATAATAAGGATCACATTATAAACTACTAAGATGTTAATAACAGTAACATTATTTTCCTTTGCACAAACGGATCTTAACAGATTTTGGATCCCCGGTACCAAATCCATCTCTGGCCTTTTTCCTATCCTATGAAACACAGAGACATTAAGTAAGTATCTTCTGGAAACCTACAGTGTTTTCTTTTAATGAAACTAGAAATTGGCCCAGGCAGAATCTCTAAAATTATGACAATGAATATACATTTAAGAAAATCTCTTTAGAACTTTTCCATAATCTGAAGGTTTGGAACAACACTTTTATAAAGTGCTTTCATGTATACTACTGAATTTGGTCCTTATGATAACAATATAAGATAGGTAGCTAGGCTAAAAATTATTAACTGACTTGCCCAAGATCATACAGTACAAAGGGGCAGAGCTGGCAGAGCTGTACTCCCAAATTGTTTTGATGTCAAAGCCTTTCCTTAATTTTGCAATGTTTTCTAGGATCTTATAGTTTCATGCATGCTACCTGCTTCATCAACATCTCATCTATAGATTCATCTTTCATAAAAGAGAATGCTTCCTTAGCAAGGATAATGGCTTCCTTAGCAAGGGTAATGGCTTCCTTAGCAAGCCAGTGTGGTAGTCAGTGACAGAATCTGAACAAGCTGACCATGCTTTGCTCCCTGGTGTTCTGCTATCCTCACGTCTTCCTCACTCCAAGCCAGAGGAGGGCTATTAAGAGTGAGAGTTCTTAAGAACACTCCATATCACTGCCTTGTAGGGAAAGATGAGTTTGTACTTAAAATAGAATTGTGGGGGTTTTTTTGTTGTTGTTTGTCTTTTTAATTTGACACCATACAGTTTGGAAAAGTCACTTTGGAGAAAATAAAAAAACAAATCAAATACACCTCTGTTTTCAAATACTTTAAAATTTAAAGGGGAGATAAGATGAAGACACACACATATAATAGAAAGTGTGTAAACACAGACACACTTAAGCGGAAGAAGAAGGTCTAAACAAAGAGCTATGGTGATTCTGAACAGGGAAAGATAACTATGGCTTTGGGATGAACATGAACGAAATCCAAGAAGACTTGAGAAGAGTCATCATGATATAGTGAGCAGCAGGGTAGTAGAGGGGCTTGAATTCTGCGATCAAACAGACTAAGATTCAAATCCTACTCTTACTAGCAACTTAACTTCTCTGAGTTTTTATATTTGTAAAACGTGGACAATAATATATTGACCTACAGAGTTACTGTGAACATGACATGAGTTAATGTATGTGTGCTGACATTCAAAGATGTGGGGAAGAAATTCTCTCTGGTAGCAATACGCAACCGAGAAAATGAGCAGCCCAATAGCACTTCAGAGGCTGAAAGACTGTGTGGTAGAGAAAAGAGAGTAGTGGGTGATAAGGCTGGAAATGCATTTAAGACCAGTAACAGAGCGCTTCTTAGGGTCTGGACTCAATCTGGTAGGCCACAGAGATGCAATGGCTTCTGAAGAACAGTGCATTATGACCTGAACTAAGCAGGAAGACAAATTGGAAGAAAAAGAGGCCCAAAACAGGAATAACAGTTAGAAGGCTACTGTCATAACCACTGAGAGGTAATGAGAATTTGAACTAGATTAGTAATAATGGAAATGGGATAGAAACTAATTGTTGAAAGTATCAAAGACATACTTGATATAACGTGGGACTAATGGATCAAATAAGAGATTAAGAAGAGCCAGGAAAGCTGGATTCTAGTCCCAAATATGTGAGATACTTGTGACTCTTTGGAAAAATATAGCAAACTATTTTATTTCCACTTTATGAATCATAAAAATGAGCTATTAACACTTACTGCTTAAGAACTTTGTAGACTTTTAAAATGGTCTGGTTATTATGCAACATTTGGGTATTGGCCTGGTTTATCAGAGGAACACTTTTTATTCCTCACCTTATAATGCTTTAACATCTGTAATCAGAGCCAATATTATTAATCTAGGTACATACTTATTGGTCCCTTTAATCTGATAAAATTTAGATATTAACTAAGCCTTGAGAGCACTGAATGAAAGGATCCCAAGCAACTCCAGAAGCCTGAAGAACTAGATTACAAATTCAAAATACCTGTTACATGTCTACTTTCTACTTTCCCAAGACAAAAACCTTTTTCCTGAGCCAGTCAATTCTGTGTTCCTAGCTGAGCCTTATGCAAGGGATAGAGTACAACACACTTCTCTGCATTCAGACAAATCTCTACAAATCTCAGGAAGAACCTGATGGTGATCTCTGCAAGTTATATCTTCTATTGAAGTCAGGAGGCTGCCCTGTTTAATACACACTGTCAAACAGGGGATGAAGTTTATAAAGATTATCACAGAGTAACAGAAAGATCACTGGATTAATATTCAGGAGACATGCCACTAATTGTAAGACAGGTCACTTCACCTCTTGGACTTAAGCTACTCACCTATAAAATGAGTTGAAGGCGTTAATTTGTGACAAGCCCTTCTGATAAGGTCTCAAGCTCAATCAGCAATTTCTTTCTGTAAGACTGAGAGCTACTGCTATTCCAATAGAAATATACTGTAAAAGACTTTCAACCCCAAAAAGAAACACTGTGAATAGCAAATCAATATCTGAATCTTCTTCTGTCTTTGGAGAAGGAACTTTTATATAATTCTTTCTTTCTTTTTCTTTCTTTCTTTCTTTCCTTCCTTCTATCTATCTATCTATCTATCTATCTATCACCTACTTACCAGCCTACCATGTGATTTTCTTAGAGCTGTATTTCTCCATTACATAAAGCATGGATATTCTAAAGAATCTGCATCAGTGGAAAAGGGCTAAGTCAGAGACAACAGCTTTACTTGATAACCAGGAAAATGCCTGTGTAGGAAACATTTCACATACATGATGAAAATATTTAGCCTCTGTGTTAAGGCAAAAATAGATAGATAGATAGATAGATATGCCTGGAGCTTAAGTGAACCAGGTTTTTCCAAAAGTTCACTTTGCGAAAAACTTGGAATGAAGGGAATCTGGATTCTGTGGCATAATTCCTGAGGAGGCAGCACAGTAATAAAGGCATTGACTCTGGAAAGAGTCAGAATTGGATTCAAATCCCAACTCATTATTTTTTTGGGGGTTTTTTTTTTTTGGGGGGGTACGCGGGTCTCTCACTGCTGTGGCCTCTCCCGCTGTGGAGCAACAGGCTCCGGACGCGCAGGCTCAGCGGCCATGGCTCACAGCACAGCCGCTCCGCGGTATGTGGGATCCTCCCGGACCGGGGCACGAACCCGTGTCCCCTGCATCGGCAGGCGGACTCTCAACCACTGCGCCACCAGGGAAGCCCCCAACTCATTATTCATTAGCTGCAGGTACTGGCCAAAGTGCCCAACCTATCTGAGCCTATATCTTGCAGAGTCGTCATAAGGACTGAGTTAGGCAATATATATAATAAAACACCTGGCACGTACAGAATAAATGTTAGCTCAATAAATGCATTAGCATCCATCCTTCCTCCACGTCCCTTTCCATCTAAGTTTTCTTATAATTTAACATAGCTTCTAATATCTCGTGGTAATATTTTTGCAACTACTTTTCAGCTGTCCTGGAAATTGGTAGGCCGTTTGAGGTTTCTTCCAGATAGCTCTATTGATCCATAGTGAAGAAAAGGAGGTCCATTTTTTGGACTTTTTCTCAATTTTGGAAGATCCCTAAATATAATAGTATTTGTGCCAGGTGACAATTTCAATTTATAAAAATATACAGCTATTCTACTAAGTTTTTGCTGAATCCCAACAAAGACCCTGCTGTAGTATCTCATTCTTATAGAAAAGCATCACTGTGCTCAACTCTGTACGAAGACAAACGCAACAAGCAAAAATAGAGTTTATGCATTTCAAGAATTTTATTTCCTTAACAATGATCAAAAAAGTTTAACCATCTGCTTTAACTTTCCCTGTAGTGTATCCATGCTCATGTTGGAAGTAGGAAGTAATGCTCTTCCGGATGGTGTGTACAGAGCTCTACCACTCTTATTCAACATAGTACAAAAATGCAAGAGCAGATTTAGATTCATCAGTCACCTTTATTAGTGTTGAAATGACATAGAGTTAGCAAGAAAAGGACTATATAGAGCAATTATAATTTTCTCACACACTGAAAAGTCTAAGATAATACACTGATAATAATATACTGAAAAGTTACCATATTTAAATTGTTTCATTAATGACAGTAAGAAGAGAAGTACAGTGCTGAAAAAAGAGCACCTGAAATTATGAAATAATTGCAATAATAATGGTAACAGTAATGATAATACACCACCAGCAGTAGCTCTCCTTTGTGGAAGATGGCTGTGTGCCAGATACTGTAACAGGCATTTTCCATATAACTTATTTCCTCTTCAATATAACTCTATACAATTATCCCTGTGTTACAGATTAGGAGATGAAGACAGTACAAGGTGAAGTACCCTGGTTCAAGGCCACACAGCTGGTTAGAGCACAGTGGTTTTTTGAATCATATTTGTTGGGTTTCAAAATTCATACTCTTTCCACTGGGCTTAGGAAAGGTAGTTATACAAGTAAATGTCCAAATACTTGTCAGACCTGAAAAAACTCTGGAAGGTAAGCAAAGCACCATTACAAGCCATCGTGAATGTCTAAAACCTGAAACACATGCACAAGGCCACTGACGGTGAAATCAGAGTCAGAACAGCTAAATATCACAAAAGTAACAATAGCCATCTACCTGGAGCGTTGTTATAGGGGCATTCATAAACTGAAAAGTGTATTCAAGGATTTGACAAACTGAGTGCAGTTTGTTATAATGTGTTTGTTTGCAAATTAAACAAGTGCGTTTGCAAATTTAACAAGAGAGCTTACAATTTTTTTTCTTGTTCTAGACTTTTAAGTTTTATTTTTTCTTGAGGTTCTTACCAGAAGAGAAAAAAACTCACCAAGCACATAACTTTTCAAAAGTAAATAAAAGAAAATTTTACTTTTATTTTATGAATTTAAAAGAATCCTTTAAAAATTTAGAGAGAAAGTTCATGGCAAAGCACAGAATACACACTGCAGAACTGTGTGAATTAAATCTAAAGGCAGAGGTCTCTGACATAAGGGTACAACTATAGTCCAGGTAAAACCCTTTCCTTTCTCAACTTGTTCGTTTGCAATTAAGATGACTGATTCTCTCAACCTCCCAAACTGCTGAACTAGAGTCTAACATATTGAATTCTCAATTAAAAAAAAAGAAAATCATTATTGCACTTTTTTTTTTTCTCGTAGAAAGACTTCAATGTTTCTAAGCCCGAGATTTTACTTGGGTGTTTAAGAAAATTTCCATATGAAGTTATCAATCTTGAATTTGATCCACCTTTTTAAGAGAAGGAAAATCAGTTCTTTAAGGCCCGTAGAGCCACCACAGTGGTGCACTGAATTCTGGCAGCCTGAACAAATTAACTTGCTAATGAAAGGCAGAAACAAAGTCCATATTCAGGTGTGAGATCAACTACAGAACAATTTATTTTGTCATCTATAATGAAATAATATACTTACCATAAAAAGTGAGGTACCCAAAGAGTGCAGATATAAAATAAATGAGAAAACTTAAAGCAATTGCTGTATTGGTTACATTCTGCATCCTTTTCTTAGACGGTCTAAAAGAAAAAAAATGGTAAAATTAGAATCTGTGATCTGAATTATATCTAAATAGATAAATATCTCCCAAGCTATTCAAAAGGATTCCTTAATCATTCAAGACCTAGTTCTCTAATAAATATACACTACAATTCTTGATTTGAAATTACTGCACAAAGGACTATGCTTCAAAGAAACATTCTCAACTTAGAACTAAGTCTTGGTTGTTTTGTTTTGTTTTAAACTAACACCTACAATCCAGTGGTGGGATGGAAGGATTCATAGAGGAGAATGTTATTCAATCTGAAAGTCCTAGAAGTAAAAAGACATACTAATACATTTTAAATATTCCAGGATTCTATAGTACCTTTGAAGTTCACAGTATATGGGCAATATTGAGGTGTGGCAGAGAAATGAAAAAGCCATGGTTGGTATGGCATAAGCACTCTGAAAAAAAAATTTTTTAAAGATGAAATTATTAAATGCTACTCTGTTGAAACCACTACTTCATTTGACAATAACATCAGTTCTCCAAAAAAAAATCAATTTAGTTAAATTTCTTTCATGTTTCATGAATCACCTGTTTATAAAATAAGAGGGGTTTTTTTGGTTTTTTGTTTTTAACGAGACACACAGTTATGGTCCCCAGTAAATATTTTACTTGATAGCTGTATTGCCCACACTAGCGAAAATATTTCTTGGCTGCTTCCACACCAGGTTGGTTTTACTACAATCACTGCTGCTTCTATATTGTATCAGTAAGATAAATTCTCAGTCTTTCCTAATGCATGTATTAGGAAACTCAAAAACATCTTATTACCCTAAGCAGCAATAATAGTTAATGCTTTTGAACCTGCTTTCACCAACTCAATTCAAGTACCAACTTAATCTAAGAGAATACTGAATATATTAATCACATCTTAGCATCTATAACTAGGGTCTCTTTTGATGGGAATGAACATGACTTATTCTAGACCAACAAATTCATAGAGATCCACTGGAATATATGAACAAAAGTTGTTGTTTTTTTAAAATTAGAATAGTTAAGAACCAGAGAAAGTTACAAAGCAAACAAAAGTTACCATCTAAATGAAAACACTGTCTTTACAAAATAGATGGTAATGATTTACTTTCTCTTTTCTACTCTAAAAAAATTTCTCCTTAACTAACTTAAGGCTCTTCAGCAAAAGAAGTTCCAGATGACTGTAGATCTATCTTCAGACACAAGGCCTCTTAAAATATCAGAGGAGAGCTGGCAGGAAGGAAAGCTGTAGCATTTCCCAAGGCTAGATTAAGAGAATGAAATTCAATTCACAAATTCTCTTTCATATACTGCTCAGTTTCCTGGCTTGTCAATTACCCTACCTAAATCTTTAAGGCACGTGGAGGCCTTTACCATGTAAAAGATGTGGTAACCTCCCTTGTGGGGCCAGAGAGACATTTCTCATGTAAAAACTGGGGAATAAGGGAGTTCCCTGGTGGCCTAGTGGTTAGGATTCCAGGCTTTCATTGCTGTGGCCCGGGGTTCAATCCCTGATTGGGGAACTGAGATCCCATAAGCTGCAAGGCACGGCCAAAAACAAAACAAAACAAAACAACAATGGAAAAGAACTCTGGGGAATAAAAAGGAAAATTTTGCATGGAGGAGTTATCACACTAAAATGCTACACTCATAGAGTTATACATGAGTAGTGGGGATTGTAGTATCTGGGACCTGCATTTTAGCAGAATCACAAAGTGCACATGAAGAAACCTGCAGCAACAAGGAACATATGGCTCTTTTAGAATGGTAAAGTAGAGATCATTCAGATCAGTTTCCTGTCTCCTCTGCTGATGCTCAGGGGCTTTTGCAGGCATTTCAAATATCCTAGCTCTCTCAGAGAAGGCAAGGGGGGACTTGGTCCTTCTGCCTCTGCTACAGGCATCATAAGTTTCAACTTTGGAATGTCAGCCAGAAGACATATTGGCAGTGCTCAATTGCTGGTCCAATGATGAGGCTGTTTAGCCACAGACCAAGGTTCTACTCACAGGGGAGGAGTTTTTGATATAATTGGCTTTACAAGTCCAGAGGGCAACAGGAAGTCTGTATGCACAGAGGACCTTATTGGCCAGACCAGACATTCAGTAAATCTGTTCTTTTAGGCAGTGGCCCATTTAAAACAGGCTCCATTTAAAGGCGTGCCAAAAAAAAGGTGGCCGTTTCATAATGGGCCACCTTCTGGTAAGCAACCCTATACTTAGCACTTTCATGAAAATTAGTTAGTTACAGGTAAAAGACCTAAGAGACCCTGTTACACAAACCTCTTAAACTTGAAATGTGAAAAAACTAAAAGTATCTGTTGATAACTTACACACCTCTTTGGAGAAATGAAAGAGCTTTGGTTTACAAGCATCTGTAGCATTTGAAATCTGTTTAAGAGGATTGAGGGGAAAGAGAGAAACCAACAGTCATTAAAAGTTAGAATACATCAAAAAAAACCAAGATGAATTTATTATTACTGGGCTTTCAAATAAAAATATTTCAAAACAAAGTTCCAAAATGCAATATAGCCATTACTTTTTTATTAATTAGGAAAAAAATCATTATTAGTCATATTTTATTTTTCTTTTTAGCTTAAAATAAAAAGGAAGGAACTGAAAAAAAAACCAAACAAAACAATTACCTGGAAGTATTGCTCTACAGAATTTAATGTCAGAGGACAAGGGATGGACCATTTTTTGATTATTATCTGTAAGAATAAGTAGGATCAGATGATTTCTTACCAAATTCATGACAAGAAATTGATTTTAAATAGGTCAGTATCATTTCAATTAATCTAACACCATCCAAATAATATGCTAACTAATAAAAGATTCTTTGTTCATGTCATTTTCCCTAGATAGAATGGGGCCATCATCTGACACGGGCACCTACGGTGTGGGACAGCATGAGGGGCTGCATAGTTGTTTGGTGGAGATCTCCCCCACTGAAGACTGAGAGCTTTCAAAACTCCAATAGTATCAAGGCATTAAAAGAAAATCCAACTCAGAATGGGAACATGATGTTTTTAGTGACAATAGTACAAGAATATGGCCATCTGTGGACCTGGCATCAGTAGCAGACAGAGAAATATTAATAGCAGTTTTGGAAATGGTCACAGGTAGATGCAAAGGGGGAGGCTCAGGGATTTCTGATGCATGAGCACTGGCCCTCCTTGCTTTTTTCAGACTTACATCACTTTTGGTGAATGTGGATGAAGCTGGCAAAGGATAAGAGCACAAAGCTAAGGAACTAGAGCTGGTAAAAATGAATTTTTTAAAAAATTAAAAGAAATCCAGAGGGCTGCTAGTTCCCAGAAACAATCAATGAAAATGTTTCAGGATTTTACTCTTAATCGTGGCCATCCTGTTCCTAGACCTACAGTTGAGTTGGTCAACATTACCACTGTTGTAGTTGTTTCAGGGCACATAATTACTCTGTAAATACTTGCTCTAGGCTGAAACCCAGCATTCAAAAGGGCAAGGGAGAATAAAGGAAGCATCTGTCCTTTGCAGAAGACCTGTAAGTAAATATTATACTATGCCTATTTGGTATTTATCTAGTTTTAGATTTTAACTAATTCAATCAAAATTTTACATAGTGATAAAACAAACCCAAGGAAAACATATACTTTTAGGATGAAATTAATGAGTCAACTAAAAAATTACTCTTATTTAAAACCCTCACCAAGAGGAAAAAAAAAAAACTGTTAAGGGTAAACTGGGCAAGTTGCTTTGATATTTCTAGGTAAGTTTTCAATACAGAATAAACTAAATGGTCAACTTACCAAAAGGAAAGAAAAAAAAATCAAAAGCAATAATCTCACCATTTTTTTTTTCTGATATGTTTGCCCAAAAAGGATGAGGATGGGGTGGGGTAGAAGCAAAGTTGTTACTGGTCTCTCTGTTCAGCCCTGCTCCAAATTCAGCATCTCACATTTCCCCCTGACTAACAGTGGAGGCGGCAGCAGCAACAACCATTTACATTGTGTACCAGGTAGTTTGATAAGGTCGGTATGTGAGCTACCTCATTTTATCAGCTGTTATTACAAGACTTGCAAACCCAAATATTTCAAAACAGTGCTCCAAAATGCAAGAAAATGATTATTTTTTCATTAATCAGAAAATATAATTAGAGGCCTGATTTTATATTAACATAAAATTCAGTTACTACAGCTAATTTCTCTGCAGAGACCCATCTCAAGCCCAAGTGACGTCCTATAAAGCAGAAGTACAGAACAGGAATGGAAGATACCTGACAACAAAGGGTAACAGGGAGTCCTTGCTCAAGTTGAAGGCAGAACACAGTAAGAAGATAAACTCAGGGGTTAGAAAGAAAGACAAAGGGAAATAGAAGATTAAGCATTAAAAATATTTGTTCACTTGCACAGGAGGCCCTTCCCTCTTCTCTCTGCTCCAAGTAATTCCCATCTTTCAAGGCTCAGCTCAAGTTTTATTTCCTTCCACATCTTTCTTTATTCTACCTGTTGGTGATCCTTCTCTCCTCTCAGCTCTTATGTAATCCCTATTATGAAGCAAATAAATCAATACTTAACTATGTATTGACTACATTGTTCTCTATTTTTTTTCTGATAAATTTATCTTATTTCCCTGACTAGAATGGCAGATCCTTAAGAGTAGTGTCCTGATTAATCTCCCACAACTCTAATGCCTACCATAGTGCTCAGCAGAAGGAAATCCAAATCTAACCAAAATCGATTCAAATAGTTCTCTATTTTCATTACCTACTTATTAAAACATTACTTCAAATATTAGTATTAGAATACTAACCTGTACTCAAGACAGAACTTTTAGAAAGAACAGAAATTCATTTTTGTTCAAAAATGGACCAAAAAAGGTACCGTCATGCTAAGCCACTGCTAAAATAAAATTTATTTTTAAAATTTTAGGTATTTCAGCAGGGCCAAAAATTTATGTCAAAAACTTTTAAGCAAAATAAGGATCTGGGACAATAGATAAGAGTATAGGTTTTGATTTGCACTGTTTGGAGAGTATAATTTAAGAAAATAATAGTTTTCTGGACAGATTTTTAAAAATGTAATATAAATGCTATACAGATTTATTGATACAAACATACTGAAAAAAATAATCAGTGAAAAAAGGTGCAATGGAAAAAAAATTGGAATCCATCAAAAAAAATTGGGGTTAATATATACATGTTTTCCTTAACCACTGTGTATTTTTAAACCTAATACTTAGAAAGTCTAAAATAAATTCAGGCATACCTCATTTTATTGTGCTTTACTTTATTGCACTTCACAGATACAGTGTTTTTTAATGGATTGAAGGTTTGTGGCAGCCCTGCATTGAGCAAGGTTATGGGCACCATTTTTCCAAGAGCATTTGCTCACTTCGTGTCTCTGTGTCACATTTTGGTAATTCTCAAAATATTTCAAACTTTTTCATTACTATCATATTTGTTATAGTGACTGATGATCTGTGATCCGTGATCTTTGAGGTAACTATTGTAATTATTTTGGGGTGCCATGAACTATGCCCATATAAGAGGGCAAACTTAATTCATAGATACTGTGTGTGCTCTGACTGCTCCACTAACAGGCAGTTCTCGTCTCTCTCCCTCTCCTCAGGCCTCCCTATTCCCTGAGACACAACAATATTGAAATTAGGACAATTTATAACCCTACAATGGCCTCTAATGGTTCAATAGAAAGGAAGAGTTGCAAATCTCTCACTTTAGATCAAAAGCTAGAAATGATTAAGCTCAGTGAGGAAGGCATGTTGAAAATTGAGATAAGCTAAGAGCTAGCCCTCTTGTACCAGACTGTTAGCCAAGTTGTGGATGCAAAGGAAAAGTTCCTGAAGGAAATGAAAAGTGCTACTCCAGTGAACACACAAATGATAAAAAAAAGGTGAAACAGCCTTACTGCTGATATGGAGAAAGTTTTAATGATCTGGATAGAAAATCAAACCAGCCACAACATTCCCTTAAGCCAAAGCCAAATCCAGAGCAAGGCCCTAACTCTCTTCAATTCTATGAAGACTGAGAGAGGTGAGGAAGCTGCAGAAGAAAAGTCTGAAGCTAGCAGATGTTGGTTCATGAGGTTCAAGGAAAGAAGCCGTCTCCATAACACAGAAGTGCAAGGTGAAGCAGCAAGTGCTCATGTAGAAGCTGCAGCAAGTTATCCAGAAGTTCTAGCAATGATCATTAACGAAGGTGACTACACTAAACAACAGATTTTCAATACAGACCAAACAGCCTTCTACTGGAAGAAGATGCCATTTAGGACTTTCACAGTGAGAGGAGAAGCCAATGCCTGGTTTCAAAGCTTCAAAGGATAGCCTGACTCTCTTGTTAGGGGCTAATGCAGCTGGTGACTTTCAGCTGAATACAATGCTAATTTACCATTCCCCAAATCCTAGGACCCTTAAGAATTATGCTAAATCTACTCTGCCTGTGCTCTATAAATGGAACAACAAAGCCTTGATGACAACACATCTGTTTATTATTTTAAGCCCACTGTTGAGAACTACTGCTCAGAAAAAAAGATTCCTTTCAAAATACTATTGCTTGGGGACTTCCCTGGTGGTCCAGTGGTAAAGAATCCACCTTCCAACGCAGGGGATGCAGGTTTGATCCCTGGTCGGGGAACTAGGTTCCCACATGCCACATGGAGCACCTAAGCCCACGCGCCACAACCACTGAGCTTGCGTGCCTCAACTAGAGAGCCCATGTGCCGCAAACTACAGAGCCCACGTGCCCTGGAACCTGCTCATTGACAATGCACCTGGTTACCCTAGAGCTCTGATGGAGATGTACAACAAGATTCATGTTGTTTTCATGCCTCCTAACACAACATCCATTCTGCAGCCCATGGACTGAGGGGTAATATTGACTTTCAAGTCTTATTCTTTAAGAAACAATTGCATAAGGCTATAGCTGCTGGAGACGGTGATTCCTCTGACGGAGCTGAACAAAGTAAACTGAAAACCATCTGGAAAGGATTCATCATTCTAGATGCCATTAAGTGCATATTTGATTCATGGGAAGAGATCAAAATATCAACATTAACAGAAGTTTGGAAGAAGTTGATTCCAACTCTCATGGATGACTTTGAGGGTTTCAAGACTTCAGTGGAGGAAGTCACTACAGATGTGGTGGAAAGAGCAAGAGAACTAGAATTAGAAGTGGAGCCTGAAGATGTGACTGAATTGCTGCAATCTCATGACAAAACTTGAATGGGTCCAGAGTTGCTTTTTATGGATGAGCAAAGAAAGTGGTTTCTTGAGATGGAATCTACTCCTGGTGAAGATGCTGTGAAGATTGTTGAGATGAATACAAAGGATTTACAATATTACATAAACTTAATTGATGAAGCAGTGGCAGGGTTTGAAAACCTGTTTTGAAAACACAAAAAATTGTTGTGTCTCAGGGAATAGGGAGACCTGAGGAGAGGGAGAGAGACAAGAACTGCCTGTTAGTGGAGCAGTCAGAGCACACACAGCATCTATGAATTAAGTTCGCCCTCTTATATGGGCATAGTTCATGGCACCCCAAAATAATTACAATAGTTACCTCAAAGATCACGGATCACAGATCATCAGTCACTATAACAAATATGGTAGTAATGAAAAAGTTTGAAATATTTTGAGAATTACCAAAATGTGACACAGAGACACGAAGTGAGCAAAATTGAAAACCAATTTTGAAAGAAGTTCTACTGTGGGTAAAGTGCTATCAGGCAGCATTGCATGCTGCAGGAAATCATTCATGAAAGGAAGGGCCAATCGATGCAGCAATCTTCACTGTTGTCTTATTTTAAGAAATTGTCACAGCCTCCCCAACCTTTAGCAACCACGACCCTGATCAGTAAGCAGCCGTCAATATCAAGGTAAGACCTTCCACCAGCAAAAAAGATTACAACTCACTGAAGGCTCAGATGATGATTAGCATTTTTTAGCAATTTTTTTCTTTTACATTATAGGTTATTGCAAGGTATTGAATATAGTTCCCTGTGCCATACAGTAGGTCCTTGTCATTTACCTATTTTATATATAGTATGTATATCTGTTAATCTCAAACTCCTAATTTATCCCTCCCCCTCTTTCCCTTTGGTAATCATAAGTTTGTTTTCTATGTCTGTGAGTCTGTTTCTGTTTTGTAAATAAGTTTATTTGTGTCATTTTTTTTAGATTTCACATGTAACTGATATCATATGATCTTTGTCTTTCTCTGTCTGACTTACTTCACTTAGTATGTTAATCTCTAGGTCTATCCATGTTGCTGCAAATGGCATTATTTCATTCTTTCTATGTCTGAGTAAGCAATAAAGTATTTTTAAATTAAGGTATGTACATTGTTTTCTTAGACATAATGCTATTGTACACTTAATAGTTTACAGTATAGGGTAAACATAACTTTTATATGCACTGGGAAACCAAAAACTTTGTGTCACTCGCTTTTTTACAATGCTAGGTTTATTGCAGTGGTCTGGGACCAAACCCGCAATATCTCTGAGGTATGCCTATACGCCAATTAAAAAGAGACTTAAGAAGAAAGTATACAGTGTCTTCACTGTCCCACTGTAGACCAAATTTAAATTGTGCTCCTAGGTAAAATCTGAGCAGACGGTTTGTAAAGCCTAATAAATGCAGAATAAGGGTATTATTTCCATATGACAGCTACAGTAGGAATCTGCATCAAATTAAAGAGTATCTGCCATGACAGAAATGAAAGCTGTGAAAACTACAATAGACATGTTGTATCAATACATTTTACCTGCTTCAAATTATTGGCTATAAAAACCAAATTACTCCTAACTATACAATGCTTGTGTGGTCAATTATCTGTGAGGAAAATATTCAATGTGTGTACACTGATTCTCTTTAATATCCATATGTTAATTTGCAAATATAGGCCACTCTAAACCATGTAGATGCTTCTCAACAATCAAACTGTGATGAAATTATTTGTTGTTTCCCTCTTAATGTGGCACCTAAAAAGTGTGTTTATGGATGTTAAGTAAACTTATTGTGGTAATCATCTCGCAATATATGTAAGTCGTCATTATGCTGCACACCTTAAACTTATGCAGCACTGTAAGTTTATATCTTTATAATGTCAATTATATCTCAATAAAATAGAAAAAAATCTTAAAAAAAAAGTGTATGTTCCGGCTTCCCTGGTGGCGCAGTGGTTAAGAATCTGCCTGCCAACTCAGGGGACATGGGCTTGAGCCCTGGTCCGGGAAGATCCCACATGCCATGGAGCAACTAAGCCCATGTGCCACAACTACTGAGCCTGTGCTCTAGAGCCCGCAAGACACAACTACTGAGCTCATGCGCTACAACTACTGAAGCCCGTGCTCCTAGAGCCCGTCCCGTGCTTGGCAACAAGAGAAGCCACCACAACGAAGAGTAGCCCCTGCTCGCCGCAACTAGAGAAAGCCTGCACGCAGCAATGAAGACCCAATGCAGCCAAAAAAATAAAATAAATAAATAAGACCAGTAGGATATTAGAAATGAAAAAAAGAATTATTAGCAATAGATTATTTATTTTAAAAAGTGTATGTTCAATTCACTTACTTGCAAGATACAAGTTGGGCAATTTTTGCGGGGGAGGGCAATGATTTTAATGTTGATAAATTCAACAAATGATTAAATGTAAGCACTGTTAAGTATTTTTAGTTTTAAGAGCATTCATTAAAGTATAAATATTTCTGTACACTGAAACCAGGGTCACTTTCACTTCATTTAAATAATCTAAAGTTGTTTTATCCTTGTATCTCAGCAGATAGTTTAGCGTAAGTTAAATGCATCCTAAATGTTTTGACAGCTTGGAAATCTGGTTCTGTTATATGGTTTAACTAATGATGTGTTGTCTTGCTCTTTTGGATGGCATTTTTCTTTCATTCATTTCTCAATAACAAAGGAGAATTTAAACAAGCTTATGATTTTAAGAGCTTAATCAAGCCATTTAGGTATGTATCTTGGCAAGTTTAAAATGTTTAATCCTACTTAAGGTTTGACAGACTGACTATGGAATAAACTGCTAAGCAAAAAGAAAAAGGATTTTTTTTCCAAAATTTCACACAAAAATACAGTCTTCGGAATGTTAAAATCTGTTTTAGAAGAATTTAAAAGAAATAAGAAATTCAAATTCTCTTTTATCTTTTTTAAAAGAATTCTCTTATCTTTATATTAAATTATTTAATAAATATTAGAATAAAGTTTACCATCTGAGAGATATTTTTCCTACGTTATAACAAAAATGGGCTAATTTAAAAAAACATTCCACATGTGAAAAAAAAAAAATTTCTTTGCAGCAGGCTTTTCATGAGAGCTTAACCACGCTGAATAAACTAGACCAGATAGAATTCAGGCACTCCAATTCTTACTAGATCTCATCAACAGTTAAGCCCCTGAAGCTATGGTTTCGTTAATGGAACAAAGTTTCAAAAATTAAGATGACTAGGACCAAATTGATTTTACGGATTAGAACCAGCCTGATTCTCATGCTTGAGTATCCCCCAAAACATACACACACAATATTGTACAGAAATAAATGGATACATACACCTAGCCAAAGAATTATACTCCATCTAAGGATTTAACAGAATTGGTATGCTCTCCTCTCTAGTTAACCAGAAGAGAAACTGAATTTGAAATGCTATTCTAGCTAAGCCTCTTCAAAATAGATACAATGGAGGAAACAGTTTTGCAGAATAAAAGTGCTTTTAATAACACATTGAAATAAAATGGGATACCTTCCCAACAAAAAACAGAGTTAAGAGAAAAAAGACATTAACACAATGAGTTCAATTTTAGTGAGGAGATAAGCAATACACTATATTTTAAACTTACCACAAGAGCAAAGAACACCATAAAGAAAAATGATAAACTACTTGTGTAGCCAAGAAAGCCTATAAAATAACAGTAAAATAAAAAGCAATTTATAAGGAAAGTGATCCTAACGTGCAGCTAAAGCTATACATCTTGGGCATGTTTTTTATTACAGTGCTTGGTATCTGGGGCTTAGGGTTGAGAATAACAACATTCCAACTATCTGTCACAGATCATTTATGTAGCTCTGTACAGCAGAATTGGAACTGGCTTACCACTAATGGTACACTGTAAGGAAAGGCTGCTCTTTAATGTTCCGTTGTAAAGGTTTTATTTTAGTGGGGCAGACAAAATACTACTGCAAACCAAGTAATAGGTTAACTAGGCAGGGCTGAAAGCTGAACAACCTAAAAGTCCAAGTTCAAAATTATTCACAACCACCTTCTGCTAAAAATGTGGTACTATGAAATTTAAAAGCCCCTTAATAGTATTTTCTTTCTTTCTTTTTCTTTTCTTCTAAACAAATAATGTCCTCTTCTATAAAGACTTACCTATTTTAGGAAGAAGTGCAAGAGGGAACACAATGGCAACACAGATGATTATTAGCAGTGTTTCTCCATCAAGATACCAAGACCTATTAGGAAAAAAAGTTCTATTTTAGGCACAGGACTTCAGTGTTTGTGTTTACACACACACACACACACACACACACACACACACACACACACTCATACAGTATAACCATTATAACCACCCATTAGGAAAAGCCTACTTCTTTTTGTTAAAATATGTTCTTGTGGGATCCTATTATTCTTGTTAATGAATTCACATTTAAAAATGTATCAAAACAATGAGATGCCATTTTTCAACTACCAAATTAGCAAATATTTTAAAGTAAGACAATAGACAATGTGAGTGAAGAGTGATGAGATGTACACAAAACTAGTAAAAGTATAAACTGTGTAAATTACCTTTCTGGAAAGCAGTTTGGCAATAGATACTGAGAGACTTAAGATATTTGACACTTAACAAATGACTATTAAAAATAGAAAACAATCATCAATAAGAACATTTTTGTAAAAAGATGTTTACTGAAAACATTTAAAATAATGAAAATTGGAAACAAACATCTAAGACCATGACAATTTTAAAATAAATTATGAGACTATGGGACAATCATAAAAAAACGTTTTATAAGTATAATAATATACTGAATATATCATAAATATATTTAGTATGATAACAAGTTTGAGGGAAAATATAGATTCATTAAAAATGGAAAGGAACTGCAATATATTGATAGCCATTATCCCTGGGTGGTAGAATGATGGGTACTTTTTCTTCTTTATAGTTTTCCATATTTTTCAAATTTTCAGGAAAGGGCATGAACTACCAGGAGAAAACATATGACATTTTTCATATAAAGGCAATAGAATAATGAATGAGAAAAGGTAGATTAAAAGTGTGATAGTGTATTTGATTATTTTAAAAAAATGGATGCACATTTTAAAAAAGTAAGAAAGATATACTTAAAATACCAAAAGTGGATATTTCTATGTAGCAGCATCGAGAAATTTTTATTTTATTTACTGGTTGCATATACATGGTTTTAATTTTTCAATATAAAAATACATGTGTTGAAGTTTTTAAAAATTAGACAATTCCCCCAAGACTTTAATAGTAAAGACTTTGCTTTAGTACATAAAAATTAAACAATTCATGAAAGAAGTACAACTAGTAAATACATATGAAGAAAAACCCAATCTCTGGTACTAATTAAAGAAATAAATAATAAGGCTATAGAAATTAAATGAGTAAAAATATTAAAAAAATAATATTCAAGGATTTGGAATAATTGGTCCTTCACACATTGCTAGTGATCTTGTCAATTAGCATTATCTTTTGGAAAAACCTTGATAATATGTACAAAGGACAATAAAAATGTGGAAATCTACTCTAAGAGAATAATCTAAAATATAAAGAATTCTATGTGCATGAAGCTGTGACTACAACATTATTATAATATTAGAAAGTTGAGGGACAATCTTATATATCTAACAATAGAAAATGCTTATGTCAAAAACAGCACACTCTTTTTAAAAAAAATTTTATTGGATATATGTACATGTATAACTGATTCATTTTGCTGTACACCTGAAACTAACACATTGTAAATCAACTATAATCCAATAAAATTTTTTTAAAAAAAGCACACCCAATGGAATGTTAAGCAGCTTTTGAAAAAAACATTTAGTAAAATAGAAAATACTAATGATAGAAATACAAAATAAATATTATTAACTATGTTTGAAAAAATGCTTTTTGGGAAAAATTCAAAGGAAATAAAATGATAACAGTGATTAGGTAATTGCATAATTTTAATTTGCTTTCTCTTCTAAATTTTCTGCAATGTAGCTGTCATATTTTTACACTGAAACATATGCATATATACTTATGCATATGGTAACATATATGCACAATGGTAACAAAGTAAAATTCATGCTAATATGAGAGCTGGGAGCATCAAAGACAATAGGTATTACTTTTTCAAGTCATTTGGTAGATGCTCTCAGAATTTCCAATTGGCTATAATGTATCCTTTCACTACCAGAGAGCGAAAGTCTCCCACTGCCTGTTAAATTAAGAAAATGGACAGGACAAATTCCTAGAAATGTACAATATATCAAGACTGAATCAGGAAGAACTAAAAAATACGAACAGACCAATAATGAGTAAGAACACTGAATCAGTAATCAAAAACCCACCAACAAAGAAAAGCCCAGGACCCATGGTTTTATTGGTGAATTCTACCAAACATTTCAAGAAAAATTAATGCCACTACTTCTCAAACTCTTCCCCAAAATTGGAGTGGAGCAAAAACTCCCAAACTCATTTTATGAGGCCAGCATACCCTACTATCAAAGCCACATAAGGACATTGCAAAAAAAACAAAACTACAGACCAATAATCCTGGTGAATATATTATAAAAATTCTCAACAAAATATTAGCAAACTGAATTCAACAGCACATTAAAAGGATCATACACTATGGTCAAATGAGATTTATCCATGGGATGCAAGGGTGGATCAACATATGAAAATCAATCAACATGATATAGCACATAAATAGAATGAAAGATAAAAATCATATGATCATCTCAATAGCTGCAAAAAAAAGCATGTGACAAAATACAATATCCCTTCATGATAAAAACCTTCAACAAATTTGATATAGAGGGAACAAATCTCAATATAATAAAGGCTATAGGTTGAAGGCTTCTTCTCTAAGATCAGGAACAAGACCGGGGTGCCTACTCTTACCACTCTTATTCAACATAGTTGAATAGTTATTCCACTCTTATTCAACATGGAAGTCCTAGCTAGAGCAATCAGGCAAGAGAAAGAAATAAATGGCATACAAATTGGAAAAGAAGTAAATCTGTCTTTATTTGTGGATATGATCTTATATATAGAAAATCCTGAAGACTGCAACCAAAAAACTGTTAGAGCTAATCAACAAATTATGTAAAGTTGAAGGATACAAAATCAACATACAGAAATCAGTTGTGTTTTTATAAACTAACAAAGGAATATCTGAAAAAGAAATAAAGAAAACAATCCCATTCACAATAGCATGAAAGCAATAAAACTTATGACTATTTAACAAAGGAAGTGAAAGATTAGTACACTGAAAACTATAAGGCTTAAATGAAAGAAACTGAAGACACAGACAAATGGAAAGATATCCAGTCTGTGTTCATGGATCAGAAGAATCAATAGTGTTAAAATGTCCATACTATCCAAAGCTATCTATAGAGTCAATGCAATCGCTATCAAATTCCAATGACATTATTTCCCAAAATAGAACAATCCTAAAATTTGTATGGAACCACAAAAGACTCCAAATAGCCAAAGCAATCCTGAGAAAGAAAACACAGCTGACTTCAAACTATACTACAAAGCTTTAGTAATCAAAACAATATAGTACTGGCATACAAATAGACACACAGACCAACAGAACAGACTAGAGAGCCTAGGAATACCCCCTCCCCACCCCATATACTGTCAACTAATATTCAACAAAGGATCCAAGAATATTCAGTGGGGAAAGAAGTCTTTTCAATAAATTGTACTGGGAAAATTGGATAGCCATATACAGAAAAATGAAACCTATCTTACAGCATTCACAAAAATTAACTTGAAATAGATTAAAGACTTAAATGTAAGACCTGAAACCATAAAACTTATAGAAGAAAACACAAGGAAAAAGCTTCTTGACATTGGTCGTGGCAACAGTTTTTTTTTTAATACGACACCAAAAGCACAAGCAACAAAAGCAAAAATGAAAGGAACTATATCAAAATAAAAAGCTTCTGTACAGCAAAAGAAACAATCAACAAAATGAAAAGGCAATCTACGGAATGGAAGAAAATATTTCCAAATCATATATCTGATAAGAGACTAATATTCAAAATACATAAAGAACTCACACAGTTCAATAGCAAAAAATCAAACAATCCAATTTTAAAATGGGCAGAGGAAATAGACATTTTTTTTCTCCAAAGAAGATATATGAATGGCCAATAGGTATGTGAAAAGATGATCAACATCTCTAATCATCAGGGAAATACAAATCAAAAGCACAATGAAATACCACCTCACACCTGTTAGTATAGGTATCAACAAAAAGACAAGAGAGGGACTTCCCTGGCAGTCCAGTGGTTAAGTCTTCGCCTTCTAATGCAGGGGGTGCAGGTTCGATCCCTGGTCAGGGAGCTAAGATCCCAAATGCCTCGTGGCCAAAAAACCAAAATATAAAACAGAAGCAATATTGTAACAAATTCAATAAAGACTTTAAAAATGATCCACATCAAAAAAAAATCTTAAAAAAAAAGACAAGAGATAACAAGTATTGACAAGGATATGGAGAAAAGGGAAGACTTGTGCACTGTTGGTGGGAATGTGAATTGGTTCAGTCACTATGGAAGACAGTATGTTGGTTCCTCAAAAAATTAAAAACAGAACTACCATATGATTGGTCCAACAATCCCACTTCTGGGCATACATCTAAAGGAAATTAAAACAGGATATCAAGAAGATATCTGTACTCCCATGTTTATTGCAGCATTATTCACAATAGTCAAGATATGGAAACAACCTAAGTGTCTGTCAATGGATGAATCGATAAAGAAGATGTGGTGCACACACGCACACACGATGGAATATTATTCACTCATGAGAAAGAAAGAAATTTTGCCATTTGTGATAACATCAATAGACCAACGTGAGCATTATGCTAAGTGAGATAAGTCAGACAGAAAAAGACAAATACTGTGTATCACATATTTGTGGAATCTAAAAAAGCTGAACTTGTAGAAACAGAGTAGAATGGTGGTTAGCAGGGGCTGGTGGGTAGGGGGACTGAGGAGATGTTCAAATGGTACAGACTTGCAGGTAGAGGATGAATAAGTTCTGGGAATCTAATGCAAAGCAACGTGATTATAGTTAACGTAACTATTTTATATACTTGGAAGTTGCTAAGAGACTGGATGTTAAATATTCTCACTACAGAAAAGAAATGATAAGTACATAAGGTAATGGAGGTATTAGCTAACACTACAGTGGTAATCATACCACAGTATATAAGTGTATCAAATCTACATGTTGGACACCTTAAACTTACACAATGTTGTTATATGTAAATATCTCACTTTAAAAAAAGAAAAAAAGGAAAGAAAGAAAAGGTTTTCCTCTACATGGGCTTCAGCTCATGGCTTCTAACACAAACTTTATGATTCACTGTGTCTCTTTTACACCTTGGTGTACGAAGAAGTCCTCTTTAATGTATCTTTAAAAGGTACTATTGGACTTCCCTGGGTGTGCGATTTCGATCCCTGGTCAGGGAACTAAGATTCCGCATGCCATGCAGTGCAGCCAAAAAATAAAAAAAGATACACAATAAAAGGTACTGTTGGGTGCTGACAACTTCCTCTTTAACAGAACAAGAGATGGAGCAACAGCAGAAGCAACACCATGAGCACAGCTCACCCTTCTCCACCCTAACTCACGTCTTTAGGAAATGCATGTGCCAGAAACTAAAACCTACACATAAGTATTTCTAGCTAATGGGCCTGCATTTGCACATGCCCCTCAAGTCCTGGTATGCAGGAGGTTCTAAGAGCGTTCAGAGATTACAAATACAACATGACACTCCTCGGCATATTCATCTTCTAATCACTCTTGAATACATATGAAAATGAGAACTTCAAAATAACCCTCACTGAAGAACACCTGGCAACTAAATTTCTGAAGCTGGCAAAAAGCCCAGGGCTCTATGCCTGAAATCTCCTTCCTTCTGGGACCCAAAAGAGACTCAGACAGTTGCAGTGCAAGGGAAAAAAAAGGCCCAGAGGCACACCAAAGTAGATTCCATCTGTTAATTCTGCTGTCCCTGCTGTCACGAAGGGAGAGCTGGGCAAAGGGAGCACGTTAATCCTCAGGACCAAAGACTCTTTTCTCCTGTATAAGAATCTTAGGAACACTTTGAAATTCTGAACTTTATAACATACACTATTATATACTTTATAACTTTATAATTTGAGATCACAATTCACTCATGTCTGTAGAAGCCACATGATTGCCCAGAGCACTGAACTGGGGGCCAGAAGATAACTTCACCTCCTCCCAGCAGTTAACTCAGAATCACAGAATTATTGAATGTTAGAGCTAGAAGGGACCTCAGAGATCATCTGGTTCAACAACTTCATTCTATGTCTGCAAAATCAGCAAAAGGATGATGATGATCTTAGTAATAGAAGCAATGGAAATACTCTCTATTCTTCAAGAGTCGCTCTGAATTTATGGTATTTTTTCAGATACTGCCTCATTTTTCTCAAGATTGTGATTTCTTTACACTCTCTTCATAGGATTAAACTTTTAATTCCTAATATTAAAAATAACTATTGCAAAAAATAATTTCTCTATCCCTGGTTTGGCTACTGGTTAATATTAATCATTTCTTATTTTTATTAAGTTATCTTAATACAGGCAATTATAAATACAATGCTTTTCTTTACCATTCATCAAAAATAAAGGCATTGGGTTTCCCTGGTGGTGCAGTGCTTAAGAATCCGCCTGCCAATGCAGGGGACACGGGTTCGATCCCTGGTCCAGGAAGATCCCACATGCCGCGGAGCAACTAAGCCCATGCGCCACAACTACTGAGCCTGCGCTCTACAGCCCATGAGCCACAACTACTGAGTCCACGTGCCACAACTACTGAAGCCCATGCACCTAGAGCCTGTGCTCCACAACGAGAAGCCACCACAACGAGAAGCCCGCACACCGCAACGAAGAGTAGTCCCCGCTCGCCACAACTAGAGAAAAGCCGCATGCAGCAATGAAGAACCAACGCAGCCAAAAATAAAATTAAATTAAATTAAATAAATAAATTTATAAAAAAAAAACAGAAAAACTTTCTCCCCCACTTCCCTCTACCCTATAAAAAAATAATAAAATAAAAAAATAAAATAAAGGCATTGAGCTGCATGAGCTGCTTGTAAATCTTGGAGATTAATCCTTTGTCAGTTGCTTCATTTGCAAATATTTTCTCCCATTCTGAGGGTTGTCTTTTGGTCTTGCTTATGGTTTCCTTTGCTGTGCAAAAGCTTTTAAGATTCATTAGGTCCCATTTGTTTATTTTTGTTTTTATTTCCATTTCTCTAGGAGGTGGGTCAAAAGGATCTTGCTGTGATTTATGTCATAGAGTGTTCTGCCTATGTTTTCTTCTAAGAGTTTGATAGTGTCTGGCCTTACATTTAGGTCTTTAATCCATTTTGAGTTTATTTTTGTGTATGGTGTTAGAGAGTGTTCTAATTTCATACTTTTACACGTACCTGTCCGGTTTTCCCAGCACCACTTATTGAAGAGGCTGTCTTTTCTCCACTGTATATTCTTGCCTCCTTTATCAAAAATAAGGTGACCATATGTGCATGGGTTTATCTCTGGGATTTCTATCCTGTTCCATTGATCTATATTTCTGTTTTTGTGCCAGTACCATACTGTCTTGATTACTGTAGCTTTGTAGTATAGTCTGAAGTCAGGGAGCCTGATTCCTCCAGCTCCGTTTTTTGTTCTCAAGATTGCTTTGGCTATTTGGGGTATTTTGTGTTTCCATACAAATTGTGAAATTTTTTGTTCTAGTTCTGTGAAAAATGCCAGTGGTAGTTTGATAGGGATTGCATTGAATCTGTAGATTGCTTTGGGTAGTAGAGTCATTTTCACAATGTTGATTCTTCCAATCCAAGAACATGGTATATCTCTCCATCTATTTGTATCATCTTTAATTTCTTTCATCAGTGTCTTATAATTTTCTGCATACAGGTCTTTTGTCTCCTTAGGTAGGTATATTCCTAGATATTTTATTCTTTTTGTTGCAAAAAAACAAACAATCCAATCCAAAAATGGGCAGAAGACCGAAATAGACATTTCTCCAAAGAAGATATGCAGATTGCCAACAAACACATGAAAGAATGCTCAACATCATTAATAATTAGAGAAAGGCACATCAAAACTACAATGAGATATCATCTCACACCAGTCAGAATGGACATCATCAAAAAATCTAGAAACAATAAATGCTGCAGAGGGTGTGGAGAAAAGGGAACACTCTTGCACTGTTGGTGGGAATGTAAATTGATACAGCCACTATGGAGAACAGGATGGAGGTTCCTTAAAAAACTACAAATAGAACTACCATATGACCCAGCAATCCCACTACTGGGCATATACCCTGAGAAAACCATAATTCAAAAAGAGTCATGTACCAAAATCTTCATTGCAGCTCTATTTACAATAGCCCGGAGATGGAAACAACCTAAGTGTCCATCATCGGATGAATGGATAAAGAAGATGTGGCACATATATACAATGGAATATTACTCAGCCATAAAAAGAAACGAAATTGAGATATTTGTAGTGAGGTGGATGGACCTGCAGTCTGTCATACAGAGTGAAGTAAGTCAGAAAGAGAAAAACAAATACTGTATGCTAACACATATATATGGAATCTAAGAAAAAAAAAAGGTCATGAAGAGCCTAGGGGTAAAACGGGAATAAAGACACAGACCTACTAGAGAATGGACTTGAGGATATGGGGAGGGGGATGGGTAAGCTATGACAAAGTGAGAGAGTGGCATGGACATATATACACTACCAAATGTAAAACAGATAGCCAGTGGGAAGCAGCCACATAGCACAGGGAGATCAGCTCAGTGGTTTGTGATGACATAGAGGGGTGGGATAGGGAGGGTGGGAGGGAGGGAGACGCAAGAGGGAAGAGATATGGGAACATATGTATACGTATAACTGATTCACTTTGTTATAAAGCAGTAACTAACACACCATTGTAAAGCAATTATACTCCAATAAAGATGTTAAAAAATAAATAAATAAATAAATAAAGGCAATACAGTAATGCACAGTAAAGTTAGTTTAAATTTCATGTGCATGTCACAGTCAACTGAATTGTGCTTGGCAATGGATATTTTCCAAGGAACAGAAATGATTAAACTTACAAAATAAAACTCCAGCTTGAGAAATACAAGCCAGTACAAAGAAGTTGCAAAAGCACATTTTATAACTCAAGATTTTAGAAGAATATGCTAACCTGAGTTAGTGGGGGAAAGTGGGGGAAAAAAGAGTTATCTAACAAAACCCCTATTTTCCTACTGTGATCTATTGTAAATATACACTCTCTTCAAGCCAAAAGAATTAGAGTAAAAAGTTTTATACTTCCTGGAAAACTTGTTTGATCTGTGGATTTAATCCTATATGATAAAAATGTTCCAAGTATGAAATATAGAGTATAGATCCTTAGCTGTATTGCAAATGCTTTGGCATGCAGATTTTTTCCCGTATTTTAATGAAAACCAGATTTATTTATAAGTTGCTTTAATTTCATTCTCGAATGGAACAAGAGTATCATATGTTCTGAATTAGGATCTTACTCACATCCCATATCAATTATGTAACTCAAATGCAAGACAACTTAATTGTGTCAATCATATTCCGCTGACAAGATCATTAAATGTTAACAGAGAGCTTCCAACTTTTAACAGCCATAGATTTTTTTGAATATAAGTTATTCTATGAAAATATAGATGCCTCATAAAAAATTGGTATAAGTATTATAGCTTCTGACTTCTAATAATAAGTTTTGAAATTAGGATATTATGAAAATAAAGTTTCTTTTTGATAACATCTTTATAAAGGTTTAGTTTTCACAAAGGCACATCAAATCTCACGGATAACACAGAAAATAAGCACAACAGAAAATTCTTAACTGCAATGCATTGTAATTCAAACCCTAAAAGTATATCAATATCAGATTAATCTCACAGAGGAAATATTGCTCTGTAACTCTACCTAGAAATAAACTGCCCAGATAGTTAAATCAATTACCATAACATTTGTGTCTTAATTATTTTACAGCATTAAGGTTTAAAGACTAATGATTTAACTGCATTCTAACCAATTAATATAATTAGTCACTTACTAATGCTTTTCAAAACTTTGAAATCCAAAATAAGTGAATATACATTACATTTAAAACAAGATGAGAATGTTAAAAAGATGTGCAATTTTAAAACATCATAACGGAGATGATGCAAACTGGCCACAGTATTTTGAAGTATACAGTTTTAAAAATTCATTTCTGACATGTAAAAATAACATTTTTATCAATTTTCTACTAATATGAATAAAATGGAGTTAATTTTTATTTGTTTCTTTAAACAAATCAGAGAAAAAAACCAATAAAGTAAATGACAACTGATTTAAAATGAAGCTATGGTAAAAGCATCACTTTTAGAAAAAGACGACCTAAGTTTTAACAGTTCTGTCACATACTACCTTAATTATTTCTAAAATTTTATATGTATTTTTGTCCTTGTGATATATGACAATAAAAAAGAAAATAACGAGAAGTCACCAAATTCAGGACCAAGAAAAAGGAGAACACATGTGACAACTAGTAGGATTAACATAGTTTATGCAATACATTCAAATATGACTCTGACCTTCCTGGCAGTCAGAGCAAATAGGGAAAAACTACCTTTATATAGTTATTATTACTGGAATTCCTTCTTTTTTTTTTTTTTTTTTTGAGGTATAACTGACATACGACATTACGGAGTTGCTTAATTCTCCACATTTACACTATGCTATCAGCTTACAAAAGCATGTATATTTATAATATCTTATTTGGTCATCTCAACAACTTTGTTAAGAAGGCAGTACTGGCACCACCATTATGCCAGATGAAGAAACCTCAGGCCCAAAATTAAATTATATGGCCAAAAGAAGTTAAATTAATTTCCTGAGGTTACTGAATATGAAATGGAGAGAATTTACTCTTAGTCTAACATTCTTTATTTCACCTCTTATTGCCTTGAGTTCTTAGCCCTAAATTATAAAAGAAATTTACTGCGTAGAATTAAAAAAAAATTTTTTACACAGTAGGTTCTTGTTATCTATTTTATACATATTAGTGTATATATGTCAATCCCAATCTCCCAATTTATCCCACCACGACCCTGCTCCCTGCCGCTTTCCCCCTTTGGTGTCCATACGTTTGTTCTTTGCACAGAACTTTTTGAGTAATAGAAGTTGCCTTCAATATTTTTACAGCAAATACAACGGCAAATTTCACATAAGTATGTCATTTAGCAACTGTTGATCAAAATAAGAGCAAAAAACTTAAAAGTAACTAGATAAAACTATAGATAAAATAAAAAACAAGGTAGCTGTATCTGATGTGATAATGAATGTGGAAACCTATACAAAGGCACAATATATTCCAATGATGAAAAATCATTAAGGGCTTCTACTTACCTTTTTTCAATCACATATTCTTGATGGTTCCTATTCAGATTTAAACTATACCATATTTTCCTTATAAATATGTATTTGCAGTTGTCTAAGTAGAATTCTTTCATGGAAGCCAACTTGCAAAATCTAAAACTCAATTTTGAAAACTTGCCCTGCAGTCCAGAACAAGTTCAAATATTGGAGCAAAACAACCAAACATTTAAATCTAAAAGTCTGACGGGTTTTAGTGTTGTGGTTTGGAAACTATATATAATAATTTGATGACAATTAAAAGGATTCATTTAGTCTTTTCAAGTTTATTTTTCTAAAAATTTCATGTTATACGTAGTAAAAGGAAAAGTATAATTAATTTGGGTTTTTTCTGCTATAAAAAAGAGATGAGTCAATAGTCTTTAGAACCCAGTATTGTTTTTTAACATCTTTATTGGAGTATAATTGCTTTACAATGTTGTGTTAGTTTCTGCTGTATAACAAAGTGAATCAGGTATATGTATACCTATATCCCCATATCCCCTCCCTCTTGCGTCTCCCTCCCACCCTCCCTATCCCACCCCTCTAGGTGGTCACAAAGTACTGAGCTGATCTCCCTGTGCTATGCGGCTGCTTCCCACTAGCTATCTATTTTATGTTTCGTAGTGTATATATGTCCATGCCACTCTCTCACTTCATCCCAGCTTACCCTTCCCCCATGTCCTCAAGTCCATTCTCTACGTGTGTCCTTATTCCTGTCCTGCCCCTCGGTTCATTAGAACCATTTTTTTTTAGACTCCATATATATGTGTTAGCATATGGCATTTGTTTTTCTCTTTCTGACTTACTTCACTCTGTATGACAGACTCCAGGTCCATCCACCTCACTACAAATAACTCAATTTCGTTTCTTTTTATGGCTGAGTAATATTCCATTGTATATATGTGCCACATCTTCTTTATCCATTCATCTGTCGATGGACACTTAGGTTGCTTCCATGTCCTGGCTATTGTAAATAGAGCTGCAATGAACACTGTGGTACATGTCTCTTTTTGAATTATGGTTTCTCAGGGTATATGCCCAGTAGTGGGATTGCTGGGTCATATGGTAGTTCTATTTTTAGTTTTTTAAGGAACTGTTCCATGCTGTTCTCCATAGTGGCTGTAACAAGTTACATTCCCACCAACAGCGCAAGAGGGTTCCCTTTTCTCCACACCCTCTCCAGCATTTACTGTTTGTAGATTTTTTGATGATGGCCATTCTGACTGATGTGAGATGATACCTCATTGTAGTTTTGATTTGCATTTCTCTAATGATTAGCGATGTTGAGCATCCTTTCATGTGTTTGTTGGCAATCTGTATATCTTCTTTAGAAAAATGTCTCTTTAGGTCTTCTGCCCATTTTGGATTGGGTTGTTTGTTTTTTTGATATTGAGCTGCCCAGTATTTTTAAAATAAGAAAGGAGAAGGGCAGTGTAACATGGTTTAGTATTGTTTATAATATTGTTAAAAAACAGGAAATGAAACAAATTTTTTCTAATAATGCTGTATAACAGGATCTTACACAAGTATGTTGTAACGTTATCACTCTGATTTATCTTTATCACTATGGTTCGCTGAAAAGTGGCAGCAGAATTATCCACTCCCCTCCACTAAGACCTTTTACTGTCAGTGCTTTCTGCCTTCCCCCATCCCCCACCCAATCTTTCATGTCCAGAAATTTCTCCTTTACTCTTCTCCAAGAGCTAGCTCATACCTGTCCTGTCCTTTCATGCCCCCATGGAATGCAAGAATTACACTGGCACATCAGAGGGTTCACAGTGCAGTGCTCTGCACATAACGGAGCATCACTAGACATCTGCAGTGTTTTCTTCTCTATTATTACTCTGCCTCTGCCTAATTTGTAAGTGTCTTGAGGGCAGGGGCTACATTTATTTTACTGCCCACAAGGGCTTAATATGTATTTATTGAATTAATAAATGAATGGATACAATGTGAAATATTTTTTCTTACCCACTATGGTCTCCAGACAAAAATTCTGAAATAGCAGCAGGAAGCTCTGTTTTAATAATTAAAAGATAAGATGACATAGCTGCAAACAGAATAAAAAGAGTTCCTATTAGAATTCTATAATTTTTAACCATTTAAAGAACAATCTATCCAGAAATATGGATGTCCATTTGGGCTACAACAGCATGTGGAAGATTAATTCATACTGCACTATCCTCAAAGATAGATATATACCAGGAATGGAGATAAAAATGGAGATAAATAACTTTGTAGAGAAGAATAATTGGTAAGCTCATTAGGTATCTTTTGTTTACATTTCAAGTCCAAGGCAAATGATTTAGGTAAAAGAAAGCATCTTGATTATAGGCTACTTATAAATGAAATTTTGCTTGAAATTTGGCCAAAACTCTTAATGTTATTCCTCTGTCCAAGGCATTAGCAGTTAGTTTAGCAACATTTGATATAGACACAGGAGATAAATAAGTACAGCTAATAATTTTGATTATTTGTTCTTTCTTACTAGAGAGAGACCTCCCCCCAGAAGTCTCACTTCCTCTCTCTCCTTTTCTCTGCCACTGTCCTCCCACACACATTTTGGACACGTTATTATAAAACAATAACAAAGTGCACAGTGAGTTACATTTTAAGTTGTCCTCTAAAACAGATGAGAAAAGATTCAATTGCAACTATTAAGCATATTAAATAGACAAAGCTTATAACTTTTATTCCATTTTATTAACAGGGCTCATCTGTATTATGCAATCAAAACCTGAAGCTAGCATTATTTCTCACATTCTATCAGACAGGATCCAAGAACTTTTATAGCATTTTAATAATGATCTTATTTCTGGTATAGCTATAAAAAAACCCCACATCTTATTAACCTTCCATCATACACTAGGAAATGTTTAATATGGTTACAGAATACAGAACTCATTTATATGTAAATACTTGAGTTTAAACTTAAATGCTTAAGTATATAGAAACCCAGATGATTTAGAGTCAGTTTAACAGAGTAATAATCTCTGTTTCCCCCAGAGATTAAGTATATATTAAAAAAGAGCCAACAAGAATATGTCCATGAAGAATAGAGTGTACTCTGTGTGCATGTTAATTTTATTACTTATTTATATTTCAGGAAACATTTCACTTTCTCCTTGGACCTACAAAAACTAAGAACATAAATGAATGCCAAGGCTGAATGGCAAAAATGTGGGGGAAAACTGATTAAAAGGCTCAAAGAGTTTAAGAAGAAGAATGTATGCTTCTCAATAAACATATTTAAAAGTAGCTGAACTTCACAATTATTACAGTGCTGTGTGACCACTCGATCCTGGGGGGAAAAAAAGCATATATACTAGTTTGTGTATAAATTTACATGAAGATAGGCAACGCTTACATATACAAACACATACACTCTCTTTTTTTTTTTTGGTAAAACAACATGTACTTATGGCAAAGTAAAATTTAGAACAGTTAAGTAAATAGTCACTTCTCTGCAATGAAAATATACATATTCACATTTTCCAGTTTATGACTATTCCTTTTTTCCCAGCAGAAGTACAGCTGTTGAAATAAAGCCTTTTCCTCAGCAGAAGTACAGTACATTTCTCCAAACTCTCTGTTAGTTATGGGACATTACAATTAATCGTATGTGAAAAGGTATTCTAAGTTGCTCATATTCTCATAAGGAAAAATGCTACCAATTTGGTACAGAACAGAAGGAAGGTTTAGATTAACCTTCACCACTAAAGGATTTGGGGGTCTTTGTTTATAATACTTTATCTATTCCAAAGAATCATACACATATGGTGTGATGATGAAAATCATGAATTGAATATTCTGAAACTGGCCTAGAGCTACTTAAATATATCTTGCAAGGAAAAAAAAAAAAGTACTTGAAAACAAGGAATGCAGACTTCCTACACAATGTAATTTATTATCTGCCCATCAGTCTTTCTTGCTTGGATTAATCCAATACCACATGCTTTTCTAAAGTTTCAGACATTCATCTCTTTCAGTAATTTTCTATTATTTCTTTTAGATCTTTAGTTGTAAAAAGCTTCAATGAATATGAGATCATATTTCTTCCTAATATACAATCTGTCATTCTTCCCAGAATTTCTATTAGCCCCTGGCTAATCATTTGATCACTTTTATCCTCTGTTGTAGCCTTAACTCTTTGGTTTTCAAATGGGAGTCCTATTTCATTAGATTCCAGTCTGAAGAATCATGTATATTTCAAGAAATATGAACTCACCAAACATATGTTTCTCTCTCAGAAGAAAAGATCTCAGCATACAAGATATAAATATAATAAAACATGTAAAATACTGCTTCTTAGAGAATGCTGGTGTTTGTTTTAAGAGCTACAAAACCACAGAGCTCATGATGGGGAAAAACTCCACTGATTAAGCAAGTAAAACAAAGAAAGACACTATCCTTTTCACTGTCTAGATTATTTCTTCCTAACCACAAGAAAACTTTCATGCAAGGACTAGCACCTTAACATATTATATGTAGTACAGAGACAAACAAAAATTACTGAATATACATTAAGTTAGGAATACATCTTAGATTTACATAAAAAGAACAGTCAGCTCAATAAAATAAAGGGGAAAAGTTTTAAAGATATAAATTCAATAGGAATGCTCATATATCCATTGTTTTTAACCCAAAGGTTCACTAGCTCCAAAAGCTGCTTGCCAACACCTTTCATCTCATGTCTTCTATTAATAGCATAAGGAAGTGTTTAAGGACTTATCTTAGAGACAGGTCATAAGCAAGAACTTGTAAATGATTTTTGCTGACATCGATACATAGTATAGACTCCTAATACAAGACACACCATGTTGTCCTTTAAATTAATAGCTGTAACAGGGTCATCCACAAGAGCCATGGTTATAGCTAAGTGGTTCTGGCCTTCATACCACCAAAGCCAGAATTAGGGCTAGAAGACATACCTTGGTGACAGGTATTCAACCATTACAAATCATTTAGTTTCACCATATTAACTAAATAGGTATTCTTTTCTCCTTCATTTTAAACATAACAAATAGAACTCATTTAATAGAAATTTATTTCCCTGGGAGGGAAATAAAAAATCTGTCAACTTAATCGAAACACAGAAGTTGAAAGTATTCTTTAAAAGCCATGTGGAGAAGCAACTGTTCTATTAAGAAATGACTAAAATAGGGCAAAATTTGATTAGGCAATAGCAAGTAGTAAGGTATTAATATTGGTTGATCTAATCATAAAGAGAAACACATGAGTTGGGAGCATGCAGGCTGAGGGGAGAGATGTCAAAAACACAAAAGGGAAAAGTGCTCTGGAGGAGAAGAATTATAAGAACAGCGAACATTTGGGGGCTTAGTATGCCTATTCTAAGTGATTTGCAAGTTATTTCCTCATTTAAAGTTAAGTTTAAATTTATTTCCTCACCACGAACCTGTGAGGTAGATATTATTTATTTCACAGGTGAGGAAATGGAAGCACAAAGAGGTAACTTGCCCAAGCTAGTGATGGTGGAAGCAGCCCATCTGGCTTGAGAAATCTGCACTATTAACTGTTATGTTATGAGAAAGTGCAGAGAAGCAAAGTGGCGAAGAAATCCACCACAGGAAAAAGAAATAAGAAAAGTCTATCAAAAGGACCACTCCCCAGCATTGTTCTTTTTTCTTTTCATCACCATTTAAACAACAAATTGCTACCGAATGCTCAGTTTAGCAGTTGGGTTCAAAGAAAATAAAGAATTTCTACAACACAGAACATTAGTTAGAAGCGTTAAAAAACACTTATAATGTTCATTTCACTTTGAGATGTGTTTTCATTTCAGTTTGTAGCTGGTTTGGTAAAGTGTTTAGTCAAGATTCCTCAGACAGGCTAAGGAGTTTCATGATAGGACTACTGCATTTACCACTACGATTCTATTGCATCTACAGCTATTACTGTAGTTCGGAAGAGAAAGTGTCCTGTTCTCACATATTTGAGATATTAACACTATACTGAAATTGAAAAAAATTAATACAAAAACCAATTCTTCTTCCCACAAACCCTGTACTCTCATAGGCTACTTTTTAGGACTCCCTTAAAAAAAAAACGACAAAGCTTCAATTGGAGTGTGGACCTAAGAAACCATTAATTTACAAAAATAATTATCCTTTTTGTTAAACACTTAAAAACACGTATGAAGATAAGATTATGTAGATCTATTTTTAAAACAGAATTAGGTTTTCAGCACTTGGAAGAAGTTCAGCAACTTCTTGAAGGATTAGTCAGCCAGCTCTAAACAGATGTACTATGGGAGGAAATAATGTTTGCCTTTCCTTCTAAGAGAGATTCAGTTTTACTTCAAACATGTTTTTAGTCATGGACAGCAACTGGTTTATCCTATTTAATGTGTCTTATTAACCTGGTGTTCCTACTAAATGTCCAAATGCCACTGAAATTATATCTCCATTCAAAATAATACACAACACAATCTCTCTCATTTTTAAAAAAGACTTTAAAAAACTCTGAAAACAAGGTCATTTCCCTAATTTGTGCACAAATGGAAATCAAAAATATATGGAGGAACTTCCCCCCCATAACCCTTGGAAAATATATATCTTTGTTTTACTATTTATCAAGATCTTAAACTTGAATAAAAACTGACCAGAATATTTACTATTCTGAGAACCCTATAATTAAACTTCAATTAACAATTGTTACTAAGAAATACAATATTTTCAAAACCTCTTTAAAGTGACATGTAACCAGTAAATTTTGTCAAAGGAAGGACTTGTAAGAAATACTCCCCTTCCAAATTTCCTTTATTTCTCCTATTCTAAGACAGTGCTTTCTAGAATTTCTGGACAATACTATTCAGGCCTCAAAAAAGCCGCAGTTTGACTACAGATGAGATGACCAGCAGATGGCGTTGTAACAGCACTCCCAATCCCTGTATCCCAGGAGATGGTACAAACCAGTAATTCTGAAAGACTTCAGTTACCTTACCCGCTCCCCCGCAAAAAAAATACACACACACACACACACACACACACACACACACACACATATATTTCAGTAAGAAAGTAAAGCCAAAGGGTTTCTAACTTAATATTAAATCACGATTTTGAAAAATACTGAGAATTTGAAATTTTTATAGCTCTCAACTAAGAATGATCTTATACCTTTCTGCTTATGAGATTTAGAAACTGTGCTACTTGACCACATAAAAGGGCTGCTGAGTTTCTCTTAAAACTTAGATACCCAAACTGAGGCGTTAATCAAGGCTGCTGGAGTAGGTTTGTGGGATCTCTGCCAGGCTGGAAAATCTGGGTCATTCTAGCAATTTCAGGTTTCAGTAAGTCTACTAATGTTTAGGGTTCCCCTTCCAAAATATGTAACAGTGACTCAATCTTTATTCTCCTTTAAAGAACTAGGGAAAGAATATGCTATCCATAGTGGTCCTTCATATTTTAAAAAGCAAAATAAGAATTTAACGTACTCCCAGGAGCCACTCACCTTGCGTTTTGAGTTGGGCAAGATATGAAACCAGAAATGACATCAATTAACTTCACTTTTATCACGTACTCATCAGAGTTAACATGACTTTCAACATGACTAAAGATGATTTGAGGTTTACTGCTTGATTTCTAGGGATACTTTAGCCAACTGAGTGGTCTATCTCAGGAGTTCAAACACTTGTGAAACTACTTACTTTGGTTTTTAGGAAAAGAATCTCATAATGCAACACAATTAGAGGAACTATGTGGAAACTACCTGTACTTATTTGCTATTACAGTTCTTAATCCTTTAACTTGTAGTCCACTAAATTCAAACTCTCAGCCAGAGTTCTCTTCCCTCTAACAGCATTAAATATTAAAACTCCCAGATGCTTCTTTTCTGACTTTATGTCCAAGCAACAATGACTCTCAGCAAATGCCCCTCCAGTGCCTGAGGCATCGGGCAGCTGGGGCCTCTCTGGCTCTGGCTCTGGCCTATTTTGGGCCCCTAATTCATCAGTGTTGGGAGGCAATCAGGAATTGCTTCTAAGTAGTATTTTACTACGTGGCTCTCCATTTTCTAAAGGTAATGGTTTCCATAACGCTAGAAAAAAAGAGTGCTAAATTTAGTGAGTCACATTTTTTTCTATTATAAAGTTTAGAGATTTTTCAAAGACAGTAGATCTTTCCAATCTATTTGTCAGACCACACTAGTGCCCTGTGACTAATACTTGGTGTGTGATTGTACTGGGGAAAAAAGGTTTTCTGTGAAGTTCTGACAGTCGATTTTTCCCTAAAGAAACCATATGCTCACTTATGCATTTTGTGTGGTCTTCTCTTGCCAGTTGATCTTCCTTTTTTAAAGGAATACCAAACCAGGTCACTGGCTTTTCCTTCTCTCCCTCCTTCTCTTATTCCTTACTTTCTTCCTATAATAAATAAGATTTATTAAACACCTACTAAGTGCTACGTACTTAAGAGCATAAATGAATGAGCAAAATTACTTAGATATATGGAATACAAAGATGCAGGGAATAAACTGAGTCTTACTAAAAGATCCATGTAACAAATATTGATCAAGGACAATTCATGATCATCTTGCTTCTAAAGGCCCCTGTTTCATTTTTCTCATAGATTCATCAGGGGCATAGAATCCCAAGAAAACTGAGAAATGTTTAAATGTTACAAAGAATAAGAGTCAGGAAGCATTAATCTAAGACATGATTATCCAACCTGAAAGCAGATGATATTAAAATACTTTATCTATTTTACATAAATAAGATCTAACTCTCCTCAATATTTTCAACCTTTTAATTTTTATATAATTCTAAACTATAAACCACTCTATGGACTTTCAAGTTTCTTTCTATCATTTATATAGTATATAAAATTGTCTCCTTGAAGCAAAATCTTAGGCTTTTAAACAGAATTTTTTTGTCTCATTCATTCAACAAATATTATTTATTGAGTTCCTCTACCAGAAACTAGGTCAAGTTATGAAAACACATAGTTCCTGTCCCCAATGAGTTTTAAAAATCCTCAACATTTAATCTTTTCATAGCTTTACAAGTATTTACTATATCAGAGCAGAAAGAACAAAGCCTTTAGAAGTAGACAAAGTGAGATTTGAGTCCTGGCTGTATTAAGGGGTAAAGGTAAGCAAGTCATTTATCCCTTCTGAGCACTGATTTCGGCCTCTGTAAAACGAGGATAATATCATCTACCCTGAAGGGCTGTTGTAAGTATAATTAAAGTGTCCAGGAGGAGGCTTGACCTAAAGACAATCTATTATATTATTTTTCATTTCTAAACAACCACTGAAAAACTCCAAGCATTTATACTAATAGTGAATATACTATTTTTCAAAAATGCTATCTGAACTATATTATATATGCAGATAGGCATGTAAGAAGTGCAAAAATTTAATCTGATGCTGCACACTTCATACCATCTTATAGATATCCAATGTATTTCCAATTAACAAAGGGAAAAGTCAAAATCCATTTTGAAAGAATAACATTAAATAAATCATATGCACAACACATTAAAGATCCTCCCAAATAAGTATGCTGTTTCTTCTCAAGCATACATGGCTTAGCGCTGTTAAGGGCTTCCACGGACCTAGCTTAGATTAATCAAGAAATTACTTCGTAAGCCTGGAGTTCTTAGATTTTAACCTCAGAGGCTCAGTGGCTGCCCTAAAGGGTAGTTCTAAGAACTGAGACTCCCCTTTCTGAAAAAGAACAGCATCCATGAAAGCTTTTAGAGCAATAGTTTCTGACTTGTTAAAGATACCTAAGAAAAGACCAAATCATCTTTTGAACCAAGAATAACCCTCCCACAAAACTTTCCTGTAATAAAAATATTTTAATGCTCTGAAGGAATTAACATGCCTATCAAAGTGCTAAATTAGAAGGTGACTTTTGTGGTAAGAAGGGACCTTAAGCTTCGTGCTTTTCCCATCCTACCCCCAGCAATTTAACAAAGAGGAAACTGAAGCTGAGAGGAATTTTCCCAACACACATGGCTACCTAATGGCAGAGACTGGAGCAGAAAGAATTCAACGTATCTGACTTCCAACCCAGTGTTCTGCTCACAAGAGCAAGCTTCCAATTCTATTATAATAAAGGAATGATTATATGCACATCTTGCTAAGACAAAAGAAAAAAAAGTTCTGAAAATGTTTCAGTTATTATTTAGTGGGCTCTCAATAGATAAACTTTTAACCAATGTGAAGAAAATCATGAGGACATTATTCTAAAAACTGAATAAGCATTACCAGCTTTTCTGAATTTGAGGGACATTAAAAATTTCTGTGATTGCTTCTAAGTCACTTTTTAAAAAAAGTTTCTGAAACAAAGCAAGCAAGCAAATCAACAAACAGTTGGAAGAACTGATGATTTATCTGCCACCAAATTCAGAATTCTTTCTAGAACATTCTGACAACTGACCAACCAGCTCTGTTTGAATGTCTTCAGGGATACAGAGCTTTATCAAAGGAGTGTAGGCCATCTCCATTATCACACAGCTTAGCATTCCAAATGAAACCAGACCAGCTTCACTGTAGAGTTCTACCCATTAGAACCAGTTCTGCCCTCCAGAACAATACTAAATTAGTCTAGTATCTTTCTATATTTCATGTTCAGCTTTTCAAATATTTAAAGCTAGTGATCAGTCTAGAAGTCCCCTTTTCTTCTTGATAAATATAGCTAGAATATTAAAAAGTACTTGGAAATAGCACATATAAATCATATTCAGCTCCATTAAGCTTAAAAAAAAGGTTTATCCAGTTCCAAGTATTGTGCTAGGTTCTGGGACTACAAAGAGAAATAAGACATAATCCTTGCCTTGGAGGAGCTGACAATATAGTGGGGAAGTAAAAGCATATACAGAGATAACTTCAACCTAATAACAGCAAGTGCTAAAATAGAGTCATGTCCAATAACAGTTGCACACCAGATTAGGGAACAAGGAAGAGATCAGGGTGAAGGATACAGAGAATACAACAGCAGGCATTTTGCCAGTCACAAATTTAGATCCAAAGTCCTGGGTTGAAAACTCTACATAAAATAAACAATAGTTAACCCTAATCCAAACAAAATGTGCTTGATGGTTCTTACTAATCATATAGAGAGGAAAATAAGGGATTGAAAATACCAAAACATACTTTCACATTAGCGACATTACAAGTGCACATTTAAGCAATACATATTTGCTAAAATAAAGTATTCCAAAGTAGATCTTAAACTCAATGATATTATATAGATTCATTAGGTAAGAGACTGGTTACTAACTGCTAATGTGAAGAGTGAAGTGTGTGTTAACAAGGAAATTATTTGGTACGACATCCAAGAAAGTATTCTTCTCCTTCAATAATATATTTTTTTGCCCTGAAAATTCAAAGAATTAAAACATGAATGTTCAGGATTTCCAAAACAATGGCAAATACAATTTATTGTTGGAATGTTAATTTTTTCCTTGACCAAGAAACTCATTAAAGATGGAATTTTGCTGAACAATACTTAAAGTGAAATAGCTCATATCTCGAGTATCAGTTAAACTTTATTAAAGCTGTCATGTTTAAATTATTTTGAACTATCACAGATAAGAAATGAGATTAAAATTTCCTCTGACCATACCTTCTTGAATAAGATCCAAAGTGCATATCAACCTTCTCCGTATTTAACCTTAAAGTAAAAGTATTTATTTAGCACTCCAGTCAATGGTAAAAGAAAATTAAGATATCGTTCAGCATTTGTAACTTCTTTACAACATATACAAACATGATTCCCATAGTATTTTGGATTTAAATGTTTAATACATTTAGTCAATAACTATCAATAATTAAAAGTTATTTTTGTTTCTACATAGTTCTTGATATCAGGATCATATTTTTTTAATTTAATTTAATTTTTTTTGTTACGCGGGCCTCTCACTGTTGTGGCCTCTCCCGTTGCAGAGCACGGGCTCCGGACGCGCAGGCTCAGCAGCCATGGCTCACGGGCCCAGCCGCTCCGCGGTATGTGGGATCTTCCCGGACCAGGGCACGAACCCATGTCCCCTGCATCGGCAGGCGGACTCTCAACCACTGCGCCACCAGGGAAGCCCCTCAGGATCATTTTTTAATGGGAACAAGATGCAAGATAAATGTGAGAATATTTTTCATTTGTCTCAAGTTTGTTTATTCTTTTTTTATAAATTTATTTATTTTATTTATTTATTTTTGGCTGCGTTGGGTCTTCGTTGCTGTGCATGGGCTTTCTCTAGTTGTGGCGAGCGGGGGCTACTCTTTACTGTAGGATGCAGGCTTCTCATTGCGGTGGCTTCTCTTGTTGCGGAGCACAGGCTCTAGGCGCTCGGGCTTCAGTAGTTGTGGCTCGCGGGCTCTAGGCGCTCGGGCTCAGTAGTTGTGGCGCATGGGCTTAGTTGCTCTGCGGCATGTGGGATCTTCCCAGACCAGGGCTTGAACCCATGTTCTCTGCATTGGCAGGCGGATTCTTAACCACTGCACCACCAGGGAAGCCCAAGTTTGTTTATTTTTTAAACCACGTGGTCATTTTCAATTTCTTGGTTACAAAGAAGATTGCCTTTCCACACCTGACACAGCCATGGAACACCACTCCCTCTAAAGCAGTACATGTCACTGGGGGCGATCAGGACAAAAGTACAGAGAAATACTTCAGAATCACCTGGAGAGTTTTTGCAAGCGGTACCTCACCACTATTACAACTACAGAAAGCCCATGCTTTAGAGGTGTGTGGCAGACCTAATAACAAGATTGAAATCAAGGGTTTAGCTGCAACTGAATTTAGAAACTATTGTCCTACAAGTGCTAAAAAGGATTTTAAAAAAAAAAAGAGTAATGAGGACAACACACAGGGCTTCTGAGACACCTATGTCTACAGAGGTTCAGGTTCCCAGCTAGACCTGTAGTAAGGCAAGAAGCCAAAGGAGGAAATCATTTCCATCACATTTATGCATAAGCAGTGCACTTTCAATTGCTTACCTCCAATATTCTGAATTATTATGGTGCCTGCTACCACCATCTAAAAAACAACAAATGTATTCAGAAGATGAAAGGGGAAATAATACAAAAGGATCAGTATTTTATTAAAATCCAATAACTATGACTTAAAAACAGATGCAGAAATTGAGTGAAGAGAAACTGAAAAGAATACACTTTGCCAGCCATTTGTAATATATAAAACTAACAATCATCACATAACCTTTCTTTAATAGTTCCATGGTTACTATAAAGAACACTTTTGTAAGTTTTCTTGGCAGTCATTTTTAAATAGTTAAAAGTGTTAAAAAGCTAGTAATCAATGGTTATCAAAGTACCAAAAAACTGAAATTGAATCTATCTGCTCTCATTCTCCCTTTTTTACTGGTTTTATCACTTTGCTTTGTTAGGTAGACTGAGATAGTCTCAGGTGTGTTGTGTCAATGCCGTACTGCACAGAAGGGAATAATATAGTCTGCGGAGTGTATCAGCTTGGCATACACCAAGCCTTGAACATCCCTGTCGCAGGGATTAATAAAGTCTAGAGCAGAAAACTCTATAGAGCCCACATATTCTCACATCTGAAAATTGAAGCAAAATGTTTTAAACTCAATAATATGAAGTAGACTGAGTGCAAGACAACAGGAGGTGGTAAAGAGTGTAATATATTGGAGAAGTCCTCCCGTTTCAAAATGGGGCAGCTGCTGCACAGCTCTGGCCAGTTGCTGACATGTGAGAATGTGAATCCAGTGTAGCTCAATCTTCTGCTTTTTCAAGAAAAGTCAGAAATTGAATTCTTTTAAAATGTCATAACTCTTTGTTGGCAATCAGCTAAAAATAAAAAAGATTTGAGCCAAACAAAATATGCCTGAGGACTATGTTCAGCCTGCAGGCTTGCTAACTTGTGATCTTTGATGACATTCCTGGGAAACTCAGGATAACACTTTATCCATTCTTGGTCATCAGATGTACTCAGGAGAAATGATTAAACATTCTGCTTCCACTTGGGCCTTTCAGTCACTTATATCTTGGTGGCTCTGTACCTCCAATATATGTTTCGAGCTGACTAGCTATCTAAGATCATTACTACATGGACTGGGAAGAGATGACCCTTCCTCTCCTAGAAATTCCATCAGTGACACAGCATTTGCCTATCCTGGGAATAAACTAAGTTACTGAGACCTAAAAGCCTTGGGGTCTGGAAAGCAGGGATAATGATAGAAACACTTGGCAAGGTGTCTTTGAATGTGGTAACTCCACTCTAACATTTTCCAGAAAAATCTCTACATATCAACCCATTTAAAAATTAGTTCCAAAGTGTCACTCACAGTTATTTGTGAAAAGACTTTTTTGAAATTTTTGTATACTATTTTTCATATGCAATTGATACCTATTGTCAATCACACATGAAATTTGGATTTTTCTAAGAATATACTGCAAAAAGCAATAATATCAGCTTAGTGATGACTATCTTCCCATTTTTTGTCTGAATTTAAGCATTTTTGATCTAGAAAGTCAGTATATCTTTCTATCAATCTATCGATCTATCGATATTTCCAGTGCCTAGCACAGTGCATGGCACATGGTATTTGCTCAATAAATATTTGTTTGACAAGTACATAAATCCATTTATAAACAATTAAAAATTTTCCTTAAAAAGTTCAAAGCATTTCAAAAATATTTAATTTTCAGAACAATGTTACCCTATCATATGTCATATCCATATTCATATAATATCTGGAAAGAAGGAAATAGGAAAGTTTCAACCCAACTGTGGAAGTTGAGAGAAAATATGAAACAAACAACTCCTCATTTAGAATATTCTCTGTCTGTGTATCTGCCTACTAAGAACTGTGTGCATACATTAAAATGATAATGCAACTATTGTAGAGTTTTAGGAAAAGGGGACTCTCAATAATCCATGTTCTTCTTGTAGAGTCTGCTGCTATCCAAGGAATGCAAGAAACACCAATGTGAAATAACAGTGATGATGCTTAGGCATGTTTACAGATTATATTAAATTAATTGGAGAGTTTTCTTATATAAATAACATTTTCTTCTTCCTTGATTAAACTGGATACAGTTAATTGATCATGATTATACCAAACATCCTGATCTTCGAGAAAGAGAAATTGTTTAGATGATTAACAAAAACCTTTACCCTCAAAAGTAACATAGTCTCCATTTAGTTCAAGTTTCAGGCTATTAAAATAAGCTCCAGGGTTTCCCTGGTGGCGCAGTGGTTGAGAGTTCGCCTGCCGATGCAGGGGACACAGGTTCGTGCCCCGGTCCGGGAAGATCCCACTTGCCAGGCCCATGAGCCATGGCCGCTGAGCCTGTGCGTCTGGAGCCTGTGCTCCGCAACGGGAGAGGCCACAGCAGTGAGAGGCCCGCATACCGTAAAAAAAAAAAAAAAGATAAGCTCCAAATCATGAGGTTACACAGTATGATTTAAATATTCTCTTTGTGCTTTAAAACCAAAGTTAATTTGAATGTAAATACACATTCCCCCCCACCATTACATAGCTATATCTTTTTCCTCCCAGACTCACTTCTAAGAAGTTAGTTCGGCAATCTACAAATACAGCATCGTTTTATATTAAAAACAAAACAAACAAAAAATACAAACAACAGATTTACAAAGAAAAAGTCCTGTTTGGAATCAACATGTAAATGGGTTTTAGAAGTATGATAGCTCTTCAGAAATAAAAAATTATTAAAGCACTAACAATAATATTTAACTACTGATTACCTGTGGAAGAAGACAGTATTTCCTCTACCCATTAAATTAGTTTAGTATGCCTATCACAGATGAATGCCGAATAAATACTGTTGTTATTTCTCTTATTCTAAGGAGGAAAAGTAGTAGATTTTGAGTCTGGAGTCCTATGTAATACTGGCCTAAGTAATTGTAGACAAATAGGCCCCTTCCCTTCTCTGGGCCTTAATTTCCTAACCTATAAATGAGGGGACATCTAGATCATCTTTTAGCACTGTTCAGCTCTTAAATGATATGATCTTCTAATTATCAGTTTTTTTAAACATGCTATAAGTTTAATTCTATGCTTCTGTCTTGTCCTGTCTTCACGAGAATTTACTCAGATAATATAATCAAAATTAATAAGAAAAACTTAAAGCAGGCCATCGTTACTGATTTAAAATTATACAAGTCATTGTTCTCCTTCATTAGGGTAAAAAACACTAAAAAAATTTAAGTGTTGAATTAAATTTATCAATGCATTTTTAGGAAGGGCACAGAGATTTCTCCTCTCTCTTCCTTCTCCCATCATTCTCTTTCTTCACTTTAGTTTCCTTTTATTCCCTTAATTTCTTTCTCTTATATATACTTGTCTTTTCTAACTGGAAATGGAAGGAAAAATTCCCTTCAGGATTTTGAACACAGCAAGGAGAAAAAAATAATTACCTTTCCAGGTAATCCAAATGCAAAGAGTCCAAGATCTTCATAAGATGTCACAGCTGTTAAGAGAAATTATAACTGTTATTTTTACACAAAACTATTTGTGTGCCAAGTCTTATACAGAAGAAAGATATTCCACTACTACCTGATAGCTATTGGATTGTCACACTAAATTTAAAGCAGAAGTAATGACTTTGGGGGAAACCCGAAAACTTATGATCCATGAAGACAGCGTCCTCTTAGAATAAGTAGAGCTTAGCAATTACCAAGGTTGTCTAACAACTACCCAGGCTGCATAAATTCAAATAGAATAATTACTCAAGAACAACCCACTTCTCACTAAACAGTACTTGCAGACTACACTGTCCAAATGTAAGTTTTCATTGGCAACAGTTTCTGAAAACTGCTGTGTAAATAAAACTTGATAAAGTACAAAAGTTGTATCATACTTTCAGAGACATTCACTTTTCCAGGCTACCTAGGATATGATAATGTATTCATGATAGAAACAATACCCTCATCCTGCAATAAGGGTATATATTTTCTTTTTCATCATAAAGAGTATGAAATTACATTTTCATTCCACATGTTCAAGAAGTGTGATCACAGAAAAGATGAAAATTAAATGGCTCATAAAAGAACCAAATGTGTCCTTAGATGATAAAGCTTCATGTTATAACTAGTGATGTCACAGGTAAAAATAAGAGAAGTAAAAACATTTATATAATCCTAAATTTGAAAAGTCCTTAAACTTACAGTGCTTACACTGAAAAAGAAAAAGCAGGTTAGCAGACACTAAGGCTTGCTAATAGCAACACACATTTCCTATTGAGTCAAAGATATGTCTCATCATTTCTTAAAGAAAGTTTGTAATATATGCTCTCAAGATATACATAGGTTTCTTTACCACTACATTAACAAAAAACTCCCTTATACTTTCATAAACAAAGTCTACCACGTATGAAAAAATAAGCATTTCGAAAACCACACATGGTCTGTACATGTTATAACTATTACAAAGTCAGAAAGAAAACAGTGAAATGCTAAAAAAATAAGTTTTACTTAAAACAAAAATTTTTAACATTTTAAACTTTTTTAAACTTTATTATCAGAGTAGATAGAAGAATTTCAAAACTTTTTGGATGACACAGCTATTTTTTATTTTACTTTTTTATTTTTTTGGCCGCATTGTGTGGCATGCGGGATCTTAGCTCTGCGACCAGGGATCGAACCTGTGCCCCTTGCAGTGGGCGTGTGGAGTCTTAACCACTGGACCACCAGGGAAGTCCCAACATGGCTATTTTTTAAAATGTATTTACATACTGCTCAACAGTGGGCAAGGACAATTTAATTTTGAATTTGGAACATATAATTTGATTATAAGCAGGAACCTTTATGCTTTAACAATGAAAGACTTCAATAATAATCTTAGAGAGGTAGACTGTAGATATATTTTAGAACATAAAATTAAAAAGCAGAGTTAAAAAACTAAGAACTGGATTTTTTTTCCTCCTATGTGAAATGCTGAAATTCTTTTTTTCAAATACACATGTTCTAAAGTGAATGTCAACACAAAAATTAATAATTATTTCAACCAATAAATCTTTACTAGTTTGTTTTCATATTCCTAAATATAGTTAAGAGATAATGTTATATAGGGGCACAATTTCTTATATTTAACTTCCAAAGCCTTGGTATATATAGTAAACCAGAAAATTCTCTAAATGTTAGCTTCTATCTAATTTGACATTAAGAAGGTAATTTTGTTACATATTATGTGTTTGTGAACCAAGTCTCCAGAAGGTCTCTGATCTGTCACTATGAGGCACGAGATTAAAGGAACAACATTGTTCATTTTCAGCATCCCTCTTTCATATTACAGTTGAAAGTGTTAGTTCTTTTAAAAAAACTTTCCTTCCAAGGACTTAAAGCAAGGAGGCTTTTCAGTGTTACATATGGAAATACACCACATAACTTGCTTTTAAAATGATCTATTTTGGGGACTTCCCTGGTGGTCCAGCGGGTAAGACTACACGCTCCCAATGCAGGGGGCCTGGTTTCGATCCCTGGTCAGGGAACTAGATCCCACATGCATGCCGCAACTAAGATCCCACATGCTGCAACTAAAAGATCCCACATGCCGCAACGAAGATCCCCTGTGCTGCAACTAAAACCAGCACAGCCAAAATAAATAAATAAATTTTTAAAAACTTTAAAAAAAATTAAATGATCTAGTTTGTATTGGATTCTTAGGGAGCAAGTTATCAAGATAATACTCTTTAAAAAGTTTGACTAGGATTTGTTTTATTTTTAAATAGCAGAAAACAAGTATAGATCGTATACTAGTAAACATAAAAAGCAAATAACTTTCTGATAAGCAAAAATAATACTGAAATATTCCAAAAAGAATTGGTATTTCAGTTATCTAAATTTAAATAAATTAAACATTTATTCTTAATTTTTAAATTAGAATATAACATTTATTACTCCAGAAAATATAATCAAACTAACAGCTTAATGAAGATAGTTGTAATTGCAACTTCTGACAATAGTGGCATACATTTTAGCAATCTCACATTTGTTCTCTATTATTTTCTGGTGTTATAAAAATATCTTTAAGTACAGCAAAGTCCCAAATTCAGAGTGAACAAAGTTTAGACTTTTAAATGGAGACTTACTACTATGTTCAAATCCTAACTCGACCTTTAAGTCAGCAGGTCTGGCTAGTCATTGAGTTCTGTCACTGTCATCTTACTTCTTTTACGTTGCAAAAATTAGAAGTACTTTTCCAGGTCTGAGACATCATTAGTACGAACAATGGCTTCTGGCTTAACTTCGAGGCTTTGCTTAGATAAAATATGTACACAGTCAGTCAAATGCTTTATCTCCACATATTTACTATTTAATGGTTTTCTGGATCATCTCGACATACAAACCAAAACAACACTAGTGAAATACTTTGAAAATTCTGTTCTACCATTTGCACAATTAAGATGCTGGTAACAGTGTAAATTGGAACTGACTTTGGAATGTAATTTGACCAACGAACCTTGAAAATATTTATAATATTTGACCCCTGGGAGCTTGCATCTTAGGAAATAAGACTAACATCAGAGAAATCATTATATGCAAAGATACTCATTGTGTATTATTTAGATTGAAAAAAAAGACTAACTAAATGCTCAATAATGGTAAAGTGGTTAAGTAAATTATGGTAGGTATATCTAGTAGAATAATATGTAGCCATTAAAAACTATGTTTATAATAACATGAAAAATGTCAATATTAAGTGAAAAACATAGGATTTGATTGAATATGATCTATAAAGCAAAACACTTTCCTATGATCAATGTTTTAATATCTTATTTATAATGTAAAAGATGTTTTGAGAGATATCAAAATGAGATGTGAGGATGACCAGTCACATTAATAGCAAATTCTTACAGAAGAGGAATAACATTAATTATGAAAATTATGGATTTAATTCGGCCTTTTACAGGAATTCATACAAGCAGTACTTGGCACAATCCTTAAATAAATAACTGAAAGCAGTCATTAGCAATCTATTTTAGGAAATTAGTTTTTGATATTGAAGAAATCAATGCTATGGTTTTGAGGGGATGGAAAGGCTGTAAATCTTAATCAAGTAAATTGGGGAAAAATTTCTTCTTTAATGTACCATCAAGGCACACTTTAGTGCTATTTTGGCTAGACCAAGAGTTTGGCCTCCACAGGAATCGTTTGGAAAGCTGCTTCCCATGAAGTAGTGGAATATTTCCAGCTAGTTACTCCAGTGTTCCGTCTGCTTTGCATTTTTTCCTCAATGAAATAGGACAATTAATAAACTCTGGTTACAGTACAAAGCCCAAGTTTCAGCAGCAGCAATATTATCTTTGGAACTGGATTGAGGGACATGAGTTACTCAAATACAGTTCAACTCTCAGAAAGCAGGCCATTTGGAATGCACCCTTATTTTGAAATTCTTTTCTTTCTCATGTTTTCCTTCATTTTCCTCTTGTCTTTTTTCTCCGTAAGAGTGTCATGCAAGCCATTTATTTATGGAACGTCTACTATGCAATTGTAACACCACTTCTGGTCTTTCTTAATATGTATGTAAATGTCAGTTTACCAACTAAATGTGGAATGATTTTAGAGCACCTGATGTAGCAAAAGAAAATAGAATGCTAGAGTAGAAGGAACATTCTCCTTTCAATTTCACAGAGGTGAGATACTGCAGGCAGAAAAAAAGTTCTAGGATCCCAACATATTGCTTGGCTCTGCAGTGAACAAGATTTACAGTCATTCATATCCTATAAATGCTATTCACTGGTTTTCAACTTTAGACTCAACTTATACATAAAAAATGAATGACTTACATATGATTACAAAACAAAGTAAATATTGTCAACCTTGACAATATAAGGGTACAGCAGAAGGACTATGGGAAATAGAAAGAGACCAGGGGAAAGCAAGGATAGGAGCACTAATACATACAACATAGCAGAGTCAAGACACACCATCTAAAGTCCATGAAACAAAAATAAAACTTTAAATATATTGTTTATACTGAGTCTGCGCTCTAGAGCCCATAAGCCATAACTACTGAGGACCGTGTGCCTAGAGCCCGTGCTCCGCAACAAGAGAAGCCACAGCAATGAGAAGTCCACGCACCGCAACGAAGTGTAGCCCCCACTCGCCGCAACTAGAGAAAGCCCGCACGCAGCAACAAAGACCCAACACAGCCAAAAATAAATAGATAGATAAATTTTAATAAATAAATGTATTGTTTACAGTTACAAATAATCAGTGAAAGAATTACTGAATACAAACTAATGAAAATTAGAAGGGGAAGGATTAGTACACTTGGGCTAAATCTTCACCTTTCATAAGGAGGTGTCAACAGATAAAATTTAAATCAATAAATAACGGTAGAAGAATATTATTTAGACTTAGGAAGGTAACTCCCCAAAAGAATTCAAAACGAAAACTCTAAATGTTGCTAACCCTGTGAAATGGAAATGGAACTAGATGTGGGGAAGAATGAGCGGGGAAGTGCTTCAAGTCCTCCTGCACCAGTGCACACATACATACGTATGTACATACACGTGTGTGTGACTGTTATTACCTTGATAAAATTAAAAGAGATTAATTTAAAAATATGTTTAACCCTGCAGAGACTCACACCCATCCTTCCCTGCAGCCCAATAACAAAAAGTTCAGTTCTGCTACAGGAAACATTCTGCCATCAAGGCAAACGATACGAAGGGATAATCACTACAAGAGCAGGGTACGCACACAATCTAGCCTAGGGTTTCTCATCCTGCCACTACTGACATTTTTGGCCTGGATAACTGTTTGCAGTGGGGGGCTGTCCCCTCATGCACTGTAGGATGTTTAGCAGCATCCCTGGCCTCTACTCACTAGATGCTAGTAGCACCTCACCCTGCCCTACAATTCTCAGCCATGACAACTAGAAATGTCTTTAGACATTGCCAAATGCCCCTGGGGGAGAAGAATCAAGGCAAGATGAGAACTACTTACTAGCAGAAAGGATGAGACAAGAACACCATTCAATGAAGATGGAGTCACATAAACAGCCCACTTAATTGTGAGAATATTGAACTATGCTCACTAATCACAAGAAAAAGATACAAAATTACAAATAGTTTGGACAGCTATCACTCCAAACAATAAACAAATTGAGATGGGAAATAGGAATAGGAAATAGGAATCTACTGTCTTTCAATCAGTTTCAATCTCATTCACTCTCACAGTGACAGCATCTCACAGTGCTGAAGGGGATTCCTTGTGACCTTAGCAATCCATATCCTTCACACAGAGCCCAGACCAAAGCTGGGGAAAAATAAAAGGCTCTCAACTTTATTGAGAAATGGTGTATTGGTGTCCAACATGTCATGTAAATGTTGTACACTCTATTTTATAGACCATACAAGAAATTTTCAAAGGTACTTTTGACTATATGTAATTTTTGCCTTGTGTGTTAATTTTGGAACTTTTAAAATAGTCCCTCTGTAGCTCTAAGCTATTCATCACCCACATATCCAGCTTTTATTAAGTATCCTCTGTATGTCAAGCACAGTTCGGTAGATGCTGAGAAAACAATGGTTAATGCTTTCAATATACACTAAATTTTCCAGGAATACAATTACCATGTAAATGGATGTTTGCTTTTGTTTGGAAATTTGCCAAAAACTGTTTGCCATTTAGGAAAATCACATCACTAACAGCATTTATTTTGTTTTTGTTTCTCCTTTACTTTGCTACATGGCATTACATTATGTATAAATACTGTATTAGTTTCCTATGGCTGCTGTAACAAAGTATGACAAATTTGGTGACTTAAAACAACAGAAGTTCAGGGAACTCCCTGGTGGCACAGTGGTTAAGAATCTGCCTGCTAATGCAGGGGACACGGGTTTGAGCCCTGGTCCAGGAAGATCCCACATGCCGTGGAGCAACTAAGCCCATGCGCCACAAATACTGAGCCTGTGCTCTAAAGCCCGCGAGCCACAACTACTGAGCCCTCGTGCTACAACTACTGAAGCCCACATGCCTAGAGCCCATGCTCCGCAACAAGAGAAGCCACCGCAATGAGAAGCCCACGCACTGCAATGAAGAGTAGCCCCACTTGCTGCAACTAGAGAAATCCCTTGCGCAGCAACGAAGACCCGATGCAGCCAAAAATAAATAAATAAGTAAATTTATTTAAAAAAAACAAAAAACAGAAGTTTAGTTTCTCACAGTTCTGGAGGTCAGAAGGCCAAAATCAGTCTCACTGGGTCAGTATCAAGGTATTAGCAAGGCCACAATCCCTCTAGAGGCGCTAGAGAAAATCTGTTCCTTGCCTCTTCCAACTTCCGGTGACAGCTGGTATGACTTGATTTGTGGCCAAATCACTCCTATCTCTGCCTTTGTGGTCATATTACCTTCTCCTCTTCTGTCTGTGCTCTCCCTCTGTGATACACGTGACTGCACTGAGTCCACCAGAATAATCTCCCTTGCGAAGTCCTTTTTTGCCATAAAGGATAACGTTCACAAGGATTAGAATTTGGATATGTTTTAGGGGGCCGTTATTTAGCCCACCACAGGTGGGTTATAATACCTATAGGAATTTCATTTTAGATAGTAAAATGAGCATTTAGATTTTTTTTTTTTTAATAAGAGGAGGGTGCTGTGATGGATAGTATTTCAAATCACTGCTCTGAAGGGTTTCAGTAAAAAAAAAACAAACATTGGGGAGAACAAGGGGCCATTTTACTCCTTATTTATTTCCTCATCATTGCTAACAATTAAAATCCTCATAAAAGAATTGTCACCTTACTTTAGGAAGAGGAAGATAGGGGACTATGTTCTCTCTCTCAGTGAGTTCTAGGAAGGACCAGAATTCTCTTTGGAAGCAACAATTGGTGAATCCCAGTATCCACCTTGACCCTTTTTGAACCACTTCAGTGGCTTCTCACTGCCTCAGCAAAAACTCCAAGTTCCTTAGGATCTGACACTTGTCTGTCTCCTCAGTTTCACTTTCTTCTTTGTACTTTATGCATAAATAATAGTAAACTATTTTTGGTACCTGAGTAAAATGTTCAGTATGTACCTTTGTATATGCTGGAATATATTCTCTCTTGCCTTGTCTGCTACTCAAATTGCTTTTTAGCTCATTCCTCCAGGAATATTTACTGAACCTCACACTCCCCACCTCCACCCAGACAAGGCAAAACATTCCCTCCTCTGAGCTATCACTATACCTTGCACATATTTAAATTACCACACTGGACTTCCCTGGTGGCGCAGTGGTTGGGAGTCCGCCTGCCAATGCAGGGGACACGGGTTTGAGCCCTGGTCCGGGAGGATCCCACATGCCACAGAGCAACTGAGCCTGTGCCTGCTGATCCTGCGCTCTAGAGCCCATAAGCCACACTACTGAAGCCTGTGTGCCACACTACTGAAGCCTGCACGCCTGGGGCCCGTGCTCCACAGCAGGAGAGGCCACGGCAGTGAGAGGCCTGCACACTGTAGCGAAGAGTGGCCCCCACTTGCTGCAACTGGAGAGAGCCCACGCACAGCAGGTTAGACCCAACGTAGCCAAAAATTTAAAAAAAAAGAAAAAAAAAGACTTAAATTACCACACTACATTATGAATTATTTACTTATGTGTTTGTCTCCCCTTCTACATTATGAGCTTTTTTAAGGGAAGGAAGTGAGTATTATTTACCTCTGTAATCCTAATAGATAATGAGTATAGAATGAATGAATGAACCTCTATCCTGGGCTTCAGTTCTAAGACCTGTCCATCTAGTTTTACTTCAAAGTCCACATATCCAAAACTGAACTTATTTTTATTTTGAACTAACATCTGCTGTGCTCTTATGTCCATTAATGACACTATCATTAATCCAGTGGCCTACACCAGAAATCTGGGAGATATCCTCAGACACCTCCTTCTCCACATTCAGTCTAACTTCCTTACGTTCCTTAACCTGTTTTTTTCTTTTATTCTCCTGTTAATACCTTGTTTCAATCTCCCACTATTGGATTCTTAGACTTTTTTAATAGCCAGGCTTGACTACTAACCTACCCAGGTACTGTTAGTGCAAATTAGAGCTAGACAGACAAATGAGAAAGGCACTCCCTTCAAGAAGAAGAGAAAGAAAAGAGTTTCCATCCTGAACACAAGCATGAACACATCCTGAAGGCAAGCATGGCCTGGAGAGCTGACTGTGCCTTTGTGAAAAGAACTACTCTAATCTGGAGGTGGCTCTTAGATCTGCTACTTGGTTGTTGTCCTGGGAATTCCCTCTACTTCTCCCCTGTGCTAGATTCCCTATTTTTTTGGTACTCTTTAACTTTGGTAAATGGCATCCTGAATTGCTCATTAAGTAAGAGTGCACAGGAGATAATTTTTTGAGTCCTTACATGTATGAAAATGTCATTATTCTTCCTGCACACTTAAATGATAGCTTGGCTGGGTATAGAATTCTATACTGAAATCATTTCCCCCCAAAATTCTGAAGGTATTGCTTTATAGTCTTATTTGAAGTACTTCCTGGGAAGTCTTTTGCCATTATAGTTTTTGATTCTTTGTATAAGAATTTTGGTTTGTTTCTCCTCTCTGAAGATTTTAGTATAGCTTCTTTATAACTGTATTTCTGATTTTTCACAATTATGCACTTTTTTAAAAATTAATTTTTATTGGAGTATAGTTGCTTTACAATGTTGTGCTGGTTTCTACTGTACAGCAAAATGAATCAGCTATACATATACATATATCCCCTCTTTTTTGGATTTCCTTTCCATTTAAGTCACCACAGTACATTAAGTAGAGTTCCCTGTGCTATACAGCGTGTTCTCATTAGTTGTCTACTTTATACATAGTATCAATAGTGTATCTGTGTCAATTCCAATCTTCCAATTCCTCCCACCCGCCCCCTTGGTATCCATACATTTGTTATCTACGTTTGTGCCTCTATTTCTGCTTTGCAAATAAGATCATCTATACCATTTTACAAGGATGCACTTGATACGACTTCTTTTACAATCATTATATTGCTTACCAGGAAAAATTCTTTCAATCTGGAAACTAATTTCTTTCAGTTACAAAAACTTTGCTTGTATTTTTTTGTTGATAATTTTCTACCATCTAATTTTTTCTGTTCTCTTTTTGTGGAATTCCTATTATTTGCACGTTGAACCTCCTGGACTGATCCTCTCATTTTCTTATATTTTCTCTCCCATTTTCAAGCTCCTTGTCTTCTCCCCCCACAGGAAATGTCCTTAACTCTTTCAGCCCAGCTACTAAATTAATTTTAAATTTCCTTTTTTACATCTAGGACTCTTGTATTCTCTGACTATTCCCTTGTAATAATTTCTTGTTCTTGGTTCAACAATGAAATATCTTCTTTTAGTTCTCTGAAGCTATTAAATATAGTATTTTTTTTAATGTTTTCATCTGGTCTCTGCATTATCTCTGTTTCCTCTTTTCCTCTGAGTTTGTTTCTTTCCTTTTTTTTTTTTAAAGACTTCATTTTTAGAGCAGTTTTAGGTTCACAGCAAAATTGAGCAGAAAGTACAGACAGTTCCCACATTCCCTCTAAGCCCACACCCGCATAGCCTCGCCCCCATCAACATCCCCCACCAGAGTGGTACATCTGTCACATCAATGAATCTACGCTGACGCATCGTTATCACCATAAGTCCATGTTTAGAGTTCACCCTTGGTGTTGTACACTCTATGGGTTTTGACCAGTATAGTATCATACAGAATAGTTTCACTGCCCTAAAAATCGTCTGTGCTCCACCTCTTCATTCCTCCTTCCTCCCTAAACCCTGGCAACTACTAATTTCTCACTGTCTCCATAGTTTTGTCTTTCCAAGAATGTCACATTGTTGGAATCATACAGAATGTAGCGTTTTTAGATTGGCTTCTTTCTCTTAGCAATATGCATTTATAAGGTTCCTCCATGTCTTTTCATGGCTTGATAGCTCATTTCTCTTTAGTGCTGAATTATATTCTATTATCTGGATGGACCACAGTTTATCCATTCATCTACTGAAGGGCACCTTAGTTGCTTCTAAGTTCTGGCAATTACGAATAAAGCTGCTATAAATATCCATGTGCAGGTTTTTGTGTCGACATAAATTTTCAATTCATTTAGGTAAACACCAAGTAGTACAGATGTTGGATCGAGGGGTAGACTCTATACCTTTTCACCATGGTCTTCACAATTGTTTTGTTAACATGTTACTTTCAAAATTACAGAACAGATACTTTCTCACATTTGGAACTTGCGTTTGTAGTAAGAGAAAAAGAGTCCAAAATAACTCTAAGATCTTTGGCCTGAGCAACTAGAAGGAAGATATATTATTTAATTAGATGAGAAAAGACTGGAAGATGTAGATTGGCAGTGCAAAAATGGAGAGTTTGGTAAATTTGAGATTAATATATTAGATATCCAAGTGGAAGTATCATGGAGGAAGTTGGATATGAGACTGAAATTCAGGGGAAGAGATGCAGGCTAGGGGTATAAATTTTAGGGCCGTAAGGAGCCCAGAAGTGTAAAAGAAAAGAGATCAGAGGAATACTGCTGGGGTATTCCAATGTTTAGAAGATGGGGCGATGAAAAGGATTCAGCAGAAGAAAAGAGAAGGAGTATTCTGTGAAACAGGAAGAAAAGCAGGAGAGTCTGAATAGTGTTTTACAGAGGAAGGTGTGATCAACTGTGTCAAATGCTGCTGACTAGTCAACCAAGATGAAGACAGAACTGACCACTGGATTTAGCAATGTGTTAGTTGCTGGTACAATAATTTCTGTGGAATAATGGGGAAAGCCTGAATGAAGAGTGTTCAAGAGAGAATAGGAGGAAGGGGAAATTTCTGGTATAGACAACTATTTTGAGGAGTTTCACCATGAAGGCATAGGGCATACTGAATGAATGTGGAGTCATTTTTAAAATGGAAAAAATTATAGAATATTTGTAAACTGATAAGAAGAAAACAGAAAGGAAAAAAGATGATGAAAAAGAAGACAGGGAAGAAAGTGGCTGGAGTAACGTAGGTGACAGCAGATGGGGTCATAGCATAAGTGGAGGGATTGGCCTCAGATAGGAACACAAAGAGTTCATCCAAAGTAACAGAATATATAGCACAGATGAAGATGGGTAGATAGAAGTGGTAGCAAGAGCTTATAAAGTTCTTTTATGATTGCTTCTAATTTCTCAGTGAAATAGAAAGTGAGAATATCAGCTAAGAATGAAATCAAGGAGAATGTGTTGAAGGTTTGAGAGAAAGAAGAAAAAGTCATCTCCTAGATAGCAGACTAAGCAAGTGAATGAACTAAAGAAGTTAATATAGGTTAGGTGACAGCATCACAGATCCACTAGACATTGAATTATAGCGATATTAATCTGCATGGTTGTGTCTTCTTCAGGAATATTCAACTGCACAGGTGCCTGTGTGAAGTAGGCAGAGTTACATTTAATCATGGTTGGAGTTTTGCCAGGGGAGTAGCATGATGAAAGGGAGGAGCAAGGGAGTGATTCTAATAATATACCAGGAAACTTCAACTGGATAAAGAGGGGAAATATGGACAAGAGAGTGAAGGAGAGTGCGAAGGTGGTAGATCAATGAACTCAAGTCCTGGCGGAGGTGAAGAACTGCCAGAGTTGGAGTACTTGAGGGAATTAGTTAAAAAAAATTAAAAAGATGGTGGTTTTGGGAGGGTGAGATTCTTGAAAATGAGATTTTGGAGGGGATGCAATTTTGGTAATGACAAGATCAATGGTATGACCATGGAAATAAGTAGCGGAGGCAGGCCAGGAGTATGATCATTAGAAGAGAAGAGGTTAAGGAAATGAAAGATTTAGAAGAATTATCTACATGAATATTGAAATCATCCAGAATTATGACAGGGCTAAAATTGAAGAAACTGAAAGGAAAGCAGAAGCTAATATATGCATAAAATGACAAAGTGGCTGAGGAGTCTATAGATGTTAACCATAAAGGGGGAAGTAGGTAGCATAGAGTTATGAGATTCAAAGCTGGGGGTTTAGGGAGAGGTAGGTGGTTGACAAGTGGAAATGAGGTGTGACTAGGACACCTATCCCATCTTTAGACAAGTATGAGGGACATGGAAGAGAAAAGAGTGGCCACTTGAGAGGACTAAAGGGAAAGCAGTGTCCTCAGAGAAGTCTTAGGTTCTCTTAGAGTAAGAAAGTTAAGGAAATGTTCAGAAAAGAGTTGAGCACACAGGGTTTTACTGATGACTGACCATACATTCTAGAGGGCACACTGGAAGGGTTTCAGGAGTTGGGGAGAAGGGGGAGACAAAGTCAGAAAATAGATGACAAACAACAAGGTCCTACTGCATAGCATAGGGAGCTAGATTCAATACCCTGTGATAAACCATAATGGAAAAGAATATATAGATGTATAACTGAATCACTTAGCTGTACAGCAGAAGTTAACACAACATTGTAAATCAACTATACTTCAATAAAATTTAAAAGAAAAGAAAAGAAAATGGATGACAGAACCATATGGAGTGAGTCTGGGAAATGAAGGATAACATAGGATTCTTGAAGTGACTGACATACATTGAGATAAGTGGTATAATGTCATTAATCCAAGTGATCTCAAGGCAAATAATGACGACAATGCAATGAGTGGTGGGGATCAAGGACTAGGAAGTAGGGACCTGACCAGATGCAGGCTGAGTTCTAAGACTCTGATTCCCTTCTGCTGACACTGATGTGGAGGCCAGAGGAGGAGAGCTCCTCATTTATTCTCAGAGCACAAAAATTTCCTCAAAGAATCACAACAAGCCAACTGTTTCTGAGACAGCAATATGTACAAGACTTTGCAATCCTTATGGGTTCTGGCCCAATGAGAACTCATAACAATAAAAGCTAGTATTTACCAAGGACCCTACATTTTATATACATTATTATATTTCATTCTCACAACAATCCCAAGAGAAAAGTATTATCACTACCATTTTAGAGTTGTCAAACTAAGGCTAGAGAGATTAAGGTACCTTACATGCAGCTCCCAAGAAAAGTCCAGATAGATCCCAAATCCTACATAAAATCGAAAACAGCAGAATTTTGTGTGAAGAAATCCTTTACTTTAATAAAGATAAAAAATTCTCTTGCACTCCAGGCAAATAAATGAAGAAGTTAATCTGTAAAGACTTATGATAGCCCTTTCTCCAACCAATGAATTCAATCTGAGCATAATACTCCTTTATGACAGTCTGATAAACTGGGGAGAAAATTTAGCTACACATTATTCTCTAGAATGAATATATATATATATATATTTTTTTTTTTTTAATATAAAAAATTTGTTAAAGTCTACCTCCACAGAGAATTTTACAATCACTGAAGGAAATTCAATCAACAGAAGGCAGGTGCATCAGTGTATATGAAGAACCATGAAGAAGTTAGCTCATGGGCCAAATAAGCTACAAAAATCAAAGAAAAAGAAAAAAGAAAGAGAAACAGAGCTTCTCACTTATATGTCCAAAGTTACAGAAAAGAACAACAGAGAGTATCAGAATTTCAAAGTTACATACAGATAAACTGAAGGAAAGCAAAAAAATTAGAATTATTTGGAAATCTTCATAAATTGAATATTACTTCCAAATAATTTAAATTAATAAAGCAAAACACTTTAGTTAATGAAGACATAATTGCCATGTAGTTGACTAATGTATTAATCTTTTAGTAGAATCCATGATAAAATAACATGTGAAGATGTTAAACGATCACAATTAAGTAAAAATAATTTTTTTACACAAAGAAGCAAAATTTCAAAACATGTCATTAAAATTCCAGTCAAGTTTCAGCAGGATTTACAAATATACTCATTTAATGATCTTATTCCTGAATTTGGGATGTTGTTATGAACAATTTGTTACTCTGAGATTAATATCATTGCATTGTTTCCTAGTATTTTTATCTGTCCACACTTTCACCCAAGCCCCTTTAAAGCAGAGGAATATATTTGTGGGTTGGATGGCCAAAAGCATTGGCACAAGTTACAGCTATGAACTATGGATGCTAAATCAGTTTTGCATAAGAATCCCCTGGAGGACGTTTAAAAATATATTCCTGAGTCCCACCTCAGATTCTTGGAATTAGAATCCCTGAGGCTTAGAAACCTGTTTACAGAACAATCTGCAGGTGTGTCTGATGCATAGACAGATTAAACAGACTAGAGCTGTGGATTTAGAACTATGCTCTAGAGACAAAATACTCAAATACCTGTGAGCTTCCCTCACCTGTTTCAGCCAGAATAATCCTATTTTTATCTATTTTATGTATCTATTCTGCTTCTTAAAGTCTGAAAACAAAGATCAGATACGGCAAAGTGAACCCACACACATAAGAATTAAACTCATGATTCTGGAGTCAAAACTGACCTAATCCAAAAATAGACAAGACTAGGGACTTCCCTGGTGGTCCAGTAGCTAGGACTCCGCACTCCCAGTGCAGGGGGCCTGGGTTCGATCCCTGCTCAGGGAACTAGATCTCACATGCCACAGCTAAAAATCCTGCATGTCACAACTAAAAGTTCCCACATGCTGCAACTAAAAGATCCCACATGCCACAACAAAGATTGAAGATCCCGTGTGCTGCAACTAAGACCTCGCAAATAAATAAATAAATATTAAAAAAAAAAAAGATGAGATTAGACAGATAAAAAGACCAGGACTGCAGAGAGGGAAGATGGCGGAAGAGTAAGACGCGGAGATCACCTTCCTCCCCACAGATACATCTGAAATACACCTACACGTGGAACAACTCCTACAGAACACCCACTGAACGCTGGCAGAAGACCTCAGACCTCCCAAAAGGCAAGAAACTCCCCACGTACCTGGGTAGGGCAAAAGAAAAAAAGAAAAAACAGAGACAAAAGAATAGGGATGGGACCTGCACCAGTGGGAGGGAGCTGTGAAGAAGGAAAGGTTTCCACATACTAGAAGCCCCTTCGCGGGCGGAGACTGAGCGTGGCGGAGCAGGGAGCTTCCGAGCCACGGAGGAGAGTGCAGAAACAAGGGTGCGGAGGGCAAAGCAGAGAGATTCCCGCACAGAGGATTGGTGCCGACCGGCACTCACCAGCCCAAGAGGCTTGTCTGCTCACCCGCCGGGACGGGCATGGGCTGGGAGCTGAGGCTCCGGCTTCGGTGCTTAGATCCCAGAGAGAAGACTGGGGTTAGCAGCGTGAACACAGCCTGCAGGGGGTTAGTGCACCACAGCTAGCCGGGATGGAGTCCGGGAAAAAGTCTGGAGCTGCCAAAGAGGCAAGAGACTTTTTCTTCTCTCTTTTGTTTCCTGGTGCGCGAGGAGAGGGGATTAAGAGCACTGCTTAAAGGAGCTCCAGAGATGGGGGCGAGCCGCTAAGGCTGTTGCTGCCGCCACCAAGAAGCCTGTGTGCAAGCACAGGTCACTATCCACACAGCCCCTCCCGGGAGACTGTGCAGCCCGCCACTGCTAGGGTCCCGGGATCCAGGGACAACTTCCCCAGGAGAACGCACGGCATGCCTCAGGCTTGAGCAACGTCACGCCGGCCTCTGCCACTGCAGGCTCGCCTCGCACTCCGTGCCCCTCTCTCCCCCTGGCCTGAGTGAGCCAGAGACCCAGAAGCAGCTGCTCCTTTAACCCTGTCCTGTCTGAGCAAAGAACAGACGCCCTCAGGCGACCTACAAGAAGCGGCGGGTCCAAATCCAAAACTGAACCCAGAGAGCTGTGCCAACAAAGAAGAGAAAGGGAAATTTCTCCCAGCAGCCTCAGGAGCAGCGGATTAAATCTCCACAATCAACTTGATGTACCCTGCATCTGTGGAATACCTGCATAGACAACGAATCATCCCAAATTCAGGAGGTGGACTTTGAGAGCAAGATATATTATTTCTTCCCCTTTTCCTCTCTTTGTGAGTGTGTATGTGTATGCTTCTGTGTGAGATTTTGTCTGTATAGCTTTGCTTTCACCATTTGTCCTAGGGTTCCGTACGTCCGTTTTTGTTTTGTTTTTTCTTTAACTTAAAAAAATTTATTTCTTATTATTTTTTATTTTATTTTATATTTATTTTATTTTATTTTATTTTATCCTCTTTCTTTCTTTCTACTTTTTCTCCCTTTTATTCTGAGCTGTGTGGATGAAAGGCTCTTGGTGCTGCAGCCAGGAGTCAGTGCTGTGCCTCTCACGTGGGAGAGCCAACTTCAGGACACTGATCCACAAGACACCTCCCAGCTCCATGTAATATCAAACGGCGAAAATCTCCCAGAGATCTCCATCTCAACACAAAGACCCAGCTCCACTCAACGACCAGCAAGCTACAGTACAGGACACCCTATGCCAAACAACTAGCAAGACAGGAACACAACCCCACCCATTAGCAGAGAGGCTGCCTAAAATCATAATAAGGCCACAGACACCCCAAAACACACCACCAGATGTGGACCTGCCCACCAGAAAGACAAGATCCAGCCTCATCCACCAGAACACAGGCAATAGTACCCTCCACCAGGAAGCCTACACAACCCACTGAACCAACTTTAGCCACTGGGGACAGACACCAAAAACAACGGGAACTACAAACCTGCAGCCTGCAAAAAGCAGACTGCAAACACAGTAAGATAAGCAAAATGAGAAGACAGAAAAACACGCAGCAGATGAAGGAGCAAGATAAAAACCCACCAGACCTAACAAATGAACAGGAAATAGGCAGTCTACCTGAAAGAATTCAGAATAATGATAGTAAAGATGGTCCAAAATTTTGGAAATAGAATACAGAAAATGCAAAAAACATTTAACAATGACCTAGAAGAACTAAAGAGGAAACAAGCAACGATGAACAACACAATAAATGAAATTAAAAATACTCTAGAAGGGATCAATAGCAGAATAACTGAGGCAGAAGAATGGATAAGTGACCTGGAAGATAAAATAGTAGAAATAACTACTGCAGAGCAGAATAAAGACAAAAGAATGAAAAGAACTGAGGACAGTCTCAGAGACCTCTGGGACAACATTAAACGCACCAACATTGGACTTATAGGGGTCCCAGAAGAAGAAGAGAAAAAGAAAGGGACTGAGAAAATATTTGAAGAGATTATAGTTGAAAACTTCCCTAATATGGGAAAAGAAATAGTTAATCAAGTCCAGGAAGCCAGAGAGTCCCATACAGGATAAATCCAAGGAGAATCACGAAAGACACATACTAATCAAACTATCAAAAATTAAATACAAAGAAACATATTAAAAGCAGCAAGAGAAAAACAACAAATAACACACAAGGAAATCCCCATAAGGTTAACAGCTGATCTTTCAGCAGAAACTCTGCAAGCCAGAAGGGAGTGGAAGGACATATTTAAAGTGATGAAGGAGAAAAACCTACAACCAAGATTACTCTACCCAGCACGGATCTCATTCAGATTTGACAGAGAAATTAAAACCTTTACAGACAAGGAAAAGCTGAGAGAGTTCAGCACCACCAAACCAGCTTTACAACAAATGCGAAAGGAACTTCTCTAGGCAAGAAACACAAGAGAAGGAAAAGACCTACAATAACAAACCCAAAACAATTAAGAAAATGGGAATAGGAACACACATATCGATAATTACCTTAAGTGTAAATGGATTAAATGCTCCCACCAAAAGACACAGACTGGCTGAATGGATACAAAAACAAGACCCATATATATGCTGTCTACAAGTGACCCACTTCAGACCTAGGGACACATACAGACTTTCTTTTGACTTCCATTTGCATAGAGTATCTTTTTCCATCCTGGAAAAAGATACTCCATGCAAATGGAGTATCCATGCAAATGGAAAAAGATACTCCATGCAAATGGATATCAAAAGAAAGCTGGAGTAACAATTCTCACCTCAGACAAAATAGACTTTAAAATAAAGACTATTAGAAGAGACAAAGAAGGACATTACATAATGATCAAGGGATCGATCCAAGAAGAAGATATAACAATTGTAAATATTTATGCACCCAACATAGGAGCACCTCAATACATAAGGCAAATACTAACAGCCATAAAAGGAGAAATCAACAGTAACACATTCACAGTAGGGGACTTTAACACCCCACTTTCGCCAATGGACAGATCATCCAAACTGAAAATAAATAAGGAAACACAAGCTTTAAATGATACATTAAACAAGATGGACTTAATTGATATTATTAGGACATCCCATGCAAAAACAACAGAATACACATTCTTCTCAAGTGCTCATGGAACATTCTCCAGGATAGATCATATCTTGGGTCACAAATCAAGCCTTGGTAAATTTAAGAAAATTGAAATTGTATCAAGTATCTTTTCCGACCACAACGCTATGAAACTAGATATCAATTACAGGAAAAGATCTGTAAAAAATACAAACACATGGAAGCTAAACAATACACTACTTAATAACGAAGTGATCACTGAAGAAATCAAAGAGGAAATCAAAAAATACCTAGAAACAAATGACAAAGGAGACGCGATGACCCAAAACCTATGGGATGCAGCAAAAGCAGTTCTAAGAGGGAAGTTTATAGCAATACGATCCTACCTTAAGAAACAGGAAACATCTCGAAAAAACAACCTAACCTTGCACCTAAAGCAATTAGAGAGAAAAGAACAAAAAAACCCCAAAGTTAGCAGAAGGAAAGAAATCATAAAGATCAGATCAGAAATAAATGAAAAAGAAATGAAGGAAACGATAGCGAAGATCAATAAAACTAAAAGCTGGTTCTTTGAGAAGATAAAAAAAAATTGATAAACCATTAGCCAGACTCATCAAGAAAAAAAGGGAGAAGACTCAAATCAATAGAATTAGAAATGAAAAAGGAGAAGTAACAACTGACACTGCAGAAATACAAAAGATCATGAGAGATTACTACAAGCAACTCTATGCCAATAAAATGGACAACCTGGAAGAAATGGACAAATTCTTAGAAATGCAAAACCTGCCAAGACTGAATCAGGAAGAAATAGAAAATATGAACAGACCAATCACAAGCACTGAAATTGAAACTGTGATTACAAATCTTCCAACAAACAAAAGCCCAGGACCAGATGGCTTCACAGGTGAATTCTATCAAACATTTAGAGAAGAGCTAACACCTATCCTTCTCTAATTCTTTCAAAATATAGCAGAGAGGAACACTCCCAAACTCATTCTACAAGGCCACCATCACCCTGATACCAAAACCAGACAAAGATGTCACCAAGAAAGGAAACTACAGGCCAATATCACTGATGAACATAGATGAAAAAATCCTCAACACAATACTAGGAAACAGAATCCAAAAGCACATTAAAAGGATCATACACCATGATCAAGTGGGGTTTATTCCAGGAATGCAAGGATTCTTCAATATATGCAAATCAATCAACGTGATGCACCATATTAACAAACTGAAGGAGAAAAACCACATGATCATCTCAATAGATGCAGAGAAAGCTTTCAACAAAATTCAACACCCATTTATGATAAAAACCCTGCAGAAAGTAGGTATAGAGAGATCTTTTCTCAACATAATAAAGGCCATATATGACAAACCCACAGCCAACATAGTCCTCAATGTTGAAAAACTGAAACCAATTCCACTAAGATCAGGAACAAGACAAGGTTGCCCACTCTCACCACTCTTATTCAACATAGTTTTGGAAGTTTTAGCCACAGCAATCAGAGAAGAAAAGGAAATAAAAGGAATCCAAATCGGAAAAGAAGAAGTAAAGCTGTCACTGTTTGCAGATGACATGATACTATACATAGAGAATCCTAAAGATGCTACCAGAAAACTATTAGAGCTCATCAATGATTTTGGTAAAGTAGCAGGATACAAAATTAATGCACAGAAATCTCTGGCATTCCTATACACTAATGATGAAAAATCTGAAAGTGAAATTAAGAAAACACTCCCATTTACCATTACAACAAAAAGAATAAAATATCTAGGAATAAACCTACCTAAGGAGACAAAAGACCGGTGCACAGAAAATTATAAGACAGTGATGAAAGAAATTAAAGATGATACAAATAGATGGAGAGATATACCATGTTCTTGGATTAGAAGAAGCAACATTGTGAAAATGACTCTACTACCCAAAGCAATCTACAGATTCAATGCAATCCCTATCAAACTACCACTGGCATTTTTCACAGAACTAGAACAAAAAATTTCACAATTTGTATGGAAACACAAAATACCCCAAATAGCCAAAGCAATCTTGAGAACAAAAAACGGAGCTGGAGGAATCAGGCTCCCTGACTTCAGACTACACTACAAAGCTACAGTAATCAAGACAGTATAGTACTGGCACAAAAACAGAAATGTAGATCAATGGAACAGGATAGAAAGCCCAGAGATAAACCCGTGCACATATGGTCACCTTATCTTTGATAAAGGAGGCAGGAATATACAGTGGAGAAAGGACAGCCTCTTCAATAAGTGGTGCTGGGAAAACTGGACAGGTACATGTAAAAGTGTGAGATTAGAACACTCCGTAACACCATACACCAAAATAAGCTCAAAATGGATTAAAGACCTAAATGTAATGCCAGAAACTATCAAACTCTTAGAGGAAAACAGAGGCAGAACACTCTATGACATAAATCACAGCAAGATCCTTTTTGACCCACCTCCTAGAGAAATGGAAATAAAAACAAAAATAAACAAATGCGACCTAATGAAACTTAAACTTAAAAGCTTTTGCACAGCAAAGGAAATCATAAACAAGACCAAAAGACAGCCCTCAGAATGGGAGAAAATATTTGCAAATGAAGCAACTTACAAAGGATTAATCTCCAAAATTTACAAGCAGCTCATGCAGCTCAGTAACAAAAAAATAAACAACCCAATCCAAAAATGGGCAGAAGACCTAAACAGACATTTCTCCAAAGAAGATATACAGATTGCCAACAAGCACATGAAAGAATGGTCAACATCATTAATCATCAGAGAAATGCAAATCAAAACTACAATGAGATATCATCTCACACCTGTCAGAATGGCCATCATCAAAAAATCTAGAAACAATAAACGCTGGAGAGGGTGTGGAGAAAAGGGAACACTCTTGCACTGCTGTTGGGAATGTGAATTGGTACAGCCACTATGGAGAACAGTATGGAGGTTCCTTAAAAAACTACAAATAGAACTACCATATGACCCAGCAATCCCACTACTGGGCATATACCCTGAGAAAACTATAATTCAAAAAGTGTCATGTACCAAAATGTTCGTTGCAGCTCTATTTACAATAGCCAGGAGATGGAAGCAACCTAAGTGTCCATCATCGGATGAATGGATAAAGAAGATGTGGCACATATATACAATGGAATATTACTGAGCCATAAAAAGAAACGAAATTGAGTTATTCGTAGTGAGGTGGATGGACCTATAGTCTGTCATACAGAGTGAAGTAAGTCAGAAAGAGAAAGATAAATACCATATGCTAACACATATATATGGAATCTAAGAAAGAAAAAAATGTCATGAAGAACCTAGGGGTAAGATGGGAATAAAGACACAGACCTACTAGAGAATGGACTTGAGGATATGGGGAGGGGGAAGGATAAGCTGTTATAAAGGGAGAAAGTGGCATGGACATATATACACTACCAAACGTAAAATAGATAGCTAGTGGGAAGCAGCTGCATAGCACAGGGAGATCAGCTTGGTGCTTTGTGACCACCTAGAGGGGTGGGATAGGGAGGGTCGGAGGGAGGGAGATGGAAGAGGGAAGAGATATGGGAACATATTTATATGTATAACTGATTCACTTTGTTATAAAGCAGAAACTAACACACCATTGTAAAGCAATTATACTCCAATACAGATGTTAAAAAAAGAAAAACAAAAAAAGACCATGACTGATGGACATAGAGTATTTGTTAATGCCAAAAGAAAAACCTTATGAAAGCAGTTCCATAATTCATACACTTTTATTTATTGCAACTTAAAAGAACTTATTCAGTAAATGACTGAATTGCATAATAAAGTTTCAAATGGAAAAAACTCATACACATATAAGGGGGGCAGAGATGGCAGCAGTAGATCTGGGAAGGTGTTCTCGAGGAGATGATCACCCTACGAGAAAGATGACCAGCATGAACACCTGTCTACTGCCCCATAACACAAGGTCTGGATCCTTTAAACACCTTTCAGGTGCTTCCCCTAATCTAACCCAGAAAACTATGTCACATGTTGTAGAGAAAGGCAGGGAAGAATGCTGGTTTCCTCCTCCCATTCTGTCCTTGGATAGTCCCCTGTAGGATTGGGTCTACATATCCTGACCTTTTGAAATTTTCCATTTCAACCATCCTACCTAATAATAATGTATGTCCGCTGGAAATCTGAGATTTGAGACAGCCAATCCAATGTACATAGATATAATCACAATGGGCTACTTCATCAAATGAACCAGCATAGCGCTTCCCTGGTGGCACAGTGGTTGAGAGTCCGCCTGCCGATGCAGGGAACACGGGTTCGTGCCCCGGTCCGCAAAGATCCCAAATGCCATGGAGCGGCTAGGCCCGTGAGCCATGGCCGCTGAGCCTGCGCGTCCAGAGCCTGTGCTCCGCAACGGGAGAGGCCACAACAGTGAGAGGCCCGCGTACCGCAAAAAAAAAAAAAAAAAATCAGCATAACATTTTACTCACCTGTCTGAATACACAAACTAAGCAGGAGATGAACTGAGTAAGAAGCCAGGAGAGCGACTATCAGCAGCAAGAAACTAAAATATAAAACAGCACATGGTCAAATCCCCCCAAATTTCTTTTTTATGGTATCTCATTAAAAAAACAATTTTTTTTTCACATTGAAATGCTCACAGGGACTGTCTTTAAGTAGTTGGATTATGGTCATTAAAGAAAGTAAGAAGATACTTTCTATATTTACCAAATTTTATTTAAACGAATATGTACTGCTTTTAAAACAAAACTCAGAAAAAAACCAAAGTTTATTTAAAGCGACAGAAGAATTTCCTTCTTTAGCGCTCTTGTCTGCTGACTGCTGGTTTAGCCATTCAGTTAGCTTGTAATACATCCCTTTTATAACTATTTTTCCTATTGTTAAGTCTAGAGAGAAGTTTCAGTTGTGAAATCTCATTGTCTTCTGTTTTCTTTCCTCTATCCCTCCCCTTCCAAAGATGTGTACCTCCCTATAATTTTGAATTAACACTGCATTTCCTAGCATCTATTAAACACACACTCACCAAACCAAACCAAAAAAATACAGTTAACACACTTCTAATGACACAATTTGAAAAATGTGCAATGTAATAATTGGAGTCCTCTAGCCAGAAGTATGAAAAGAAACTGCATGAATAATCCCCTACTTATTCTCAGGAAGGTACTGGCAGGACAAACTTCTAGAGAGCTGTCCCCAGTGACGTGCTCCCGAAGTTGAAGAAATTCTATCTTTGTAGTCCACTTAATACTTGTTAATCAGTAGCAAAACTGAGAGGTGGAAGTACACTTGTCAACTGATGTCAGAGACCTCACAAAGTAACAGTTTGGCATCACCAAATGGAAACTGTGATATGATTCAGCAAGCACCCATTCAGTGGTATACATCTGCGTTTAAGACGCTGGAGTATAAAATGTGATTTTTTAAAGGGAACTAAGAAATAAGTCCCATGATTATGTCTTGCCTAAGATGTCACACATAGCTTTGAAGTTTTAAAACTATGGAAGTCCATGAATACATCCCATAATAAAAGCAAGTTGGTTTGCTAAGCAAGTTGGTTTGCTAATCAAGAATTTCAAAATAAAGGCACAAATGAACCTAAATGAGACTGTGTATTTTATTTTTATTATTTTTTTGAGACTATGTATTTTAAATTTCCTAGAAAAATAGGTCTGCTTCTACTGACAAAACAAACTTGTTCATTCATTCTGTTATGCATGGTGCTAGATGCTAAGGATAAGGTCTAGTCCTAAAGGATTTCAGGGTTTAGTGGGGAAACTCACTTGCAAACAAATCATTATAACAAAAGAATAAATATACAAAGTACTATGGAAGCACAGAAAAGATAGGAATGTCTTCTATCTTGGGCAAACTGGCATATGAGCTGAGTCTCAAAAGATGAGAAGGATGAGCACAGAATACATGTCTAGCCTCAGAAAGTGAAACAAGACTACTTAAGTAGGAAGAGAGAAGGAGATGGAGAGAAATGAAAGAATCATGTGCTTTATTTACACTCACAAAATCGCTCTTTATAAGTAATCTGCATGGCTGATAAACTTTGATTTACTTTGGCCAACTTGACACAACAAACAAGCCACTTCTTAAGGTTATAAACAAGTGTGGATCAAGTTTCCATTTTTTAAAATTAGCCACACTTTGGATGAAAAATACAAATTATGTAGCATCCCTCCACGCTACAGACTAGCAACAATACAAGAGTAAGAGGAAAATGCTAAAACCCCAGAAATAACTAGAAATTGTATAATACCAGCTTCTGCTGCCTACCTCTTTGCTTCTCAGTGTACTATAAAAATGAAAAAAAAAATAAGTAAAATAAGAAAAAAACTCACCTAAATCCAAGGATACCAGTATGAGCCATAACATAAGCTAAGCCAAGGATACCACTTCCTATGATGGCATTCATCAAATTAAACACTGAGAAACCAAATGAAACACCTGGGGATCCCTGTCTGTGAAGTTCCTGTAAGCACACAAATTTAATAAAGTGTTTGAATGGTGAAGTTCAAATTTCCTTCAGAAATGACTGACACGTTATGGAGAAAGTCTCTTACAAACCACAGGCATCATGTAACATACTAGCTGCTCAACCAGCACTGGTTTCCTTTCCTTCCCTTCTCACCGCTCACTGGTGCAGCTCCAGGAACCTAGTTTCCTGGGAAAATCATTGCCACCTGCACAGAGACCCGGTAGGCTTCAGGAAGAGCCATGACTAACCAACCTTGTGACTGCAAAAGATGAAGATAGGGTAAGACGGGGTGGGGACAGAGAGCAGGCAGATGGCCTCAAGCTCACGTGATTACTGAATCCCTGAGTCAGCTTGGAGCTGCTGCAGACAACTGTTGCTCCCCAATTAGTAGGACTGCAAAACTAATCTCTATTTATACACTCAATGAATTAAGTCTGCCCAACTGGAAGGATGGTCAGGAATGCCATGCAATGACGGTATAATAAATAGAAGCAATTCACATTGCTCTGGCGAGGATACACCCCAGAAAACACTCTCCCCTAAAATAGCATTCGGGAACAAAGTCCTAGAAACTGTTATTGCCCTGGGACTTGAGTTAAAGAGCCGAAGTGCCCACTGCACAGGCTTTAGGGCCAGGGACGTGCTACATACTTATTACCAGGCCACCTCCGCTCCTTCACGGTTAAGGATCTTTGTATTAAGATGTTTACAGGTCCCCAATGACTAAGCCGAGAAAAGAAAAATCTTGTGACTCTTGCAAAAAGCTCACAAGACTAGTGGAGGAAACGAGAAGCCGACAAAGATACTAACAAACAGCAGTGAGTTACATAACCGCGGGGCTGCTCCTTTGTGGGGTCCCCAGCCTCCACCCGCTGCTGCACCTCTTCCACCTGAGCCTGCACCTTTACTTCAGCTTCTCTTTCCAGGACACCTTAGGCTCCTATCACATTCATGAACTCCGCCAGATCTCCTCGGAATCTCGGCTGCTGCCTTTGGGCCCCAAGCCCTCAGCTTCTCCCCTCTCCCCTTGCCATCCCCTTTCTTTTCCGGGTTTTATTTGGCAGGCACTTCAGAGAAGTGCCGGGAAGCGTGTGGAGCGAACTTACGTTGCTAAGCAACGGGCTCAACTCTTCCGCCTCCGCCTCTTCGGGCTGCCTGGCAGAGACAAACCAGCCGGGCTCAGCGTCCACGATCCCCCAGGGCGCCTCCATGCTGCTCACTGGCCGACTACCCAGTCCATCTACAAGCTACTACCCCAGCCCTCCCGTCGGGTAGTCGCGCCAAAGGCGGAGCTATGGTCCCAGCCCTTCCGGGTTCCCGTACCTCACCAGGGCCGGGAAGAAAGGAGGAATCGACGTGATCTGATGACGCTCGCCCCTCGGCGGCGAACATTGATGGTGTCATCGAGGGCCCGCCCACCCGCCGGCGACCCATTTCCGAGCTGCACCAGAGCATGAGGTGAGGGTCTGGTCTTGGAGCCAGCTGCTGGGCGATGCAGAGAAATGAGATGGTGACGTTGGTGAGATGGCGGCCGCGGTTTCCTTGATAGTTCGAAGAGGCTGAGGGTATGGTGGCGGTACGGGTCCACTCGGGGCTGCTCTCCGCCTCGCGCTCTCTGGGCGCGGAAACGTCACGAGGTCACCCACCATCTGGTGTGGAGCCTAGGTCTGAGTACGGCGGAGTGAGGAGTGTTTCATCTTTTCAAAAGCTTTCCGATAGAGCCTTTAGCCACATTTTACATGCGGAAAGACGAGACTCACAATAAGTAATTTACCCAAGATCACACATCTGGTTAACTTCTAGACCCAGTTTGAACCCTGACTGTGAACTTTGACAGTTGCTTTACAGGGTTCCCGGGCAGGGCCCTTTCTTCTGACAATTACTTCTTCGGTATTCCAGAAGGCAAAGTTAGTAACTGATACTGCTACTGGGATGTGCATATAACACTTAGCAAAGTTCTCGTCCTCAAAATACTGAACTGCTACTGGGATGTGCATATAACACTTAGCAAAGTTCTCGTCCTCAAAATACTGAAACCTCTAGTTACAGGCAGGACTTGTGGCAGTAAAACATCGAAGACATTGAGATAGATTAAGAGCGCAGGCGCTGGATTTTAATCCTCGCTCAGCCACTTACCAGCAACGAGACTTCGGGTCAATTTACCTACTTCTGAGTTTTAGCTTACTCGTATACAAGATGAGAATGTGATACCACACACCTCCCAAGATTGACAATGTGCATAAAGCATTTAGTACAACATCTGACCCATTAAGCATCCATAAGAATATCCTTTTAAAAATTGACATTGGTAAAATCGTAAATATAGTGACCATTTTGTTTAGAGATGATCCTTTAACTTAAACTTCAGCCTTCTAATTCCAAACATATTCTGTAGAAAATTGTGGGTGGGGAGGTTTATTGACTATAGGGAGGGTGATGGATCACTAAGCCCTAGTCCTGGCAGCAGGTGGATTGAAGGTTCAAATCTTGCAGTCATCCTGTCCTAGAAAAGATAGTATACTTCTCACATACCACTAAAAGTTTTAATTATCAGCATTTAGCAGGCTATTTAAAACAGTAGTGAATTTAAATTTTTATCCTCAAGACCTATTGTGAACATGTTAAGTTAGTTTGTAACTTTATGGTATTTCTTTTAATTAATACTTGTTTTAGGATCTTATGGAGGCCATTTGGATTCTCAAGAAGACTTCTCAAAGTGGAAAGCTGTAGAATAACTGAAGCAGAATCATTGAGTCCACTAGCTTGGGCATCACTGATACAGAAGCTTAGCAGAACACCTGGTATTTTCTTGTTGGCTCAAAGAAAAATATTCTCAACCATGCCTGAAATAGAAACAAATCAGAGAGACTCTGAATTGTTTTCACCCCCCTCTGATGTTCGAGGAATGACAGAACTTGATAGAACAGCTTTTAAAAAGACAATCACCATCCCGGTGCTTAAAGTGAGGAAAGAAATAGTCAATAAATTGATGCGATCCCTTAAAAGGGCAGCACTGCAGCGCCCAGGCATAAAACGTGTGATTGAAAATCCAGAAGATGAAGAAAGTAGACTAATTATGTTGGATCCCTATAAAATGTTTACTGATGATTCCTTTGAGAAGGGAGAACTCAGTATTTTAAAGCAGCTGAATGTCAGTCCACAGATATCTAAATATAACTTGGAACTAACTTATGAAAACTTTAAGTCAGAAGAAATCTTGAAAGCTGTGCTTCCTGAAGGTCAAGATGTGACTTCAGGGTTTAGCAGAGTTGGACATATTGCCCACCTGAACCTTCGAGATCATCAACTGCCTTACAAGCATTTAATTGGTAGGTGTGTCTTAGTAATATTCACATATTAGAAAGCAATTAGCAAGTTCTAATTTTTGTTAAAAAAATTTTTTTAATGCCGAATTACAGAATCAGGACATTTTATCATTTTAATTTTAAGCTGGATCTTAAGCTACATATTCTTTCTTTTGAGGGCCATTTTGGAATACTCTTCCCAGAGTCATAGCAATCTCTAAATATCAATTCAAGCTTTTGTGTACACAATACGTAAGCATAAACTTGAATCACTTGCTTTTGTAGAACTCTTTGGCAGTTTATTATTTTGGTATACAGGACTTGTTAGTCCTTCAGGACTATGTTGAATGCTAGGTTTCATGAGTGTTTCATAGTCAGAAGGGCAAGACACTGTTTAGTCATGCTTTCATTGATTCAGTTAACTGAGCCTCTTCTGTATGTCAGGCACCATACTTTTTTAGTGTTCCTAACCTTTTAGAAACACTGCTGTGTATCTCTTACCTCTGTAGCCCAAAGTTGAAGCGTGGGTCTTTTATGCTTTGGGATAAGAAAGAACTAGAAGACTAATCAAAATCGCACTTGTTCTTATATAAATATTTAATGTCCATGCATTCTCCAGATTAATTTTTTTTAATGTAGAGTAATTGTCAGAACTTCTGAGAATGATTTTCAGCTTTAAAATGTAGTGCTCAGTGTTTTGCATGGGTAGGATTTCAGAGCTATGCTATTATGCATTTCCTTTGTTTTTATTGATGAAAGGAGCTGATAATGCATAGTGATAACGTAATAAATACTTAAGCAGATCCTTATAATTATGACCAGGTGCAAATGTCAAGTATAGGCTTTCCTATGAGTCATTGCCTATCCTAACTCAACATTCCTTTTAGCACTCTTATTTTATAAACTCTCTTTCATAAAGGGGCACTCATAGATTAAAAATGAAATATTTTCATACAGTGGTAATTCTAAAGCTATTACTATAGACCTTCAGAATATTTTTTTTATTTCATTCATTTCAAACTAACTTCTGTACCTTAAAAATTGAGTTTTGATACCTGAAGCAGAACAAGATAAGAACAACTATTGACAAGAGTTTATTGACATTATCATATTCAAACTCAGGTATTTAACTATCAGAGAGAAATTGGACAAATTCTGGTTGTATTTAAGCATATTTGTATTATGGAGTACTTTATACTAACTTACAGATCAAGTTATCTTTCCTTATACAATGAGATAGTGTATAGATTCTTTTTTTTAAATTTAGTTTTATTTTTTTATATAGCAGGTTCTTATTAGTCATCCATTTTATACACATCAGTGTATACATGTCAATCCCAATCTCCCAAATGATACCACCACCACCACCACCCCCTGCCGCTTTCCCCCCTTGGTGTCCATACGTTTGTTCTCTACATCTGTGTCTCACTTTCTGCCCTGCAAAACGGTTCATCTGAACCATTTTTCTAGGTTCCACATATATGCATTAATATACGATATTTGTTTTTCTCTTTCTGACTTACTTCATTATGTATGACAGTCTCTAGGTCCATCAGTGTCTCTACAAATGACCCAATTTCGTTCCTTTTCATGACTGAGTAATATTCCATTGTATATATGTACCACACCTTCTTTATCCATTTGTCTGTTGATGGGCATATAGGTTGCTTCCATGACCTGGCTACTGTAAATAGTGCTGCAATGAACATTGGAGTGCATGTGTCTTTTTGAATTGTGGTTTTCTCTGGGTATATGCCCAGTAGTGGGATTGCTGGGTTATGGTAATTCTATTTTCAGTTTTATAAGGAACCTCCATACTGTTCTCCATAGTGGCTGTATCAATTTACATTCCCACCAACAGTGCAAGAGGGTTCCCTTTTCTCCACACCCTCTCCAGTATTTGTTGTTTGTAGATTTTCTGATGATACCCATTCTAACTGGTGTGAGGTGATACCTCATTGTACTTTTGATTTGCATTTCTCTAATAATTAGTCATGTTGAGCAGCTATTCATGTGCTTCTTGGCCATCTGTATGTCTTCTTCTGCCCATTTTTGGATTGGGTTGTTTGTTTTTTTAATATTGAGCTGCATGAGCTGTTTATATATTTTGGAGATTAATCCTTTGTCCGTTGATTCGTTTGCAAATATTTTCTCCCATTCTGAGGGTTGTCTTTTCGTCTCGTTTATGGCTTCCTTTGCTGTGCAAAAGCTTTTAAATTTCATTAGGTCCCATTTGTTTATTTCTGTTTTTATTTCCATTACTCTAAGAGATGGATCAAAAAAGATCTTGCTGTGATTTATGTCAAAGAGTGTTCTTCCTATGTTTTCCTCTAAGAGTTTTATAGTGTCCGGTCTTACATTTAGGTCTCTAATCCATTTTGAGTTTATTTTTGTGTATGGTGTTAGGGAGTGTTCTAATTTCAGTCTTCTACATGTAGCTGTCCAGTTTTCCCAGCACCACTTATTGAAGAGACTGTATTTTCTCCATTGTATATCCTTGCCTCCCTTGTCATAGATTAGTCGACCATCGGTGCACAGGTTTATCTCTGGGCTTTCTATCTTGTTCCATTGATCTATATTTCTGTTTTTGTGCCAGTACCGTATTGTCTTGATTACTGTAGCTTTGTAGTATAGTCTGAAGTCAGGGAGTCTGATTCCTCCAGCTCCTCTTTTTTCCCTCAAGACTGCTTTGGCTATTTGGGGTCTTTTCTGTCTCCATACAAATTTTAAGATTTTTTGTTCTAGTTCTGTAAAAAATGCCATTGGTAATTTGATAGGGATTGCATTGAACCTGTAGATTCCTTTGGGTAGTATAGTCATTTTCACAATATTGATTCCTCCAATCCAAGAACATGGTATATCTCTCCATCTGTTGGTATCATCTTTAATTTCTTTCATCAGTGTCTTATAGTTTTCTACATACAGGTCTTTTGTCTCCCTAGGTAGGTTTATTCCCAAGTATTTTATTATTTTTGTTGCAATGGTAAATGGGAGTGTTTCCTTAATTTCTCTTTCAGATTTTTCATCATTAGTATATAGGAATGTAAGAGATTTCTGTGCATTAATTTTGTATCCTGCAACTTTACCAAATTCACTGATTAGCTCTAGTAGTTTTCTGGTGGCATCTTTAGGATTCTCTGTGTATAGTATCATGTCATCTGCCAACAGTGACAGTTTTACTTCTTCTTTTACAATTTGTATTCCTTTTATTTCTTTTTCTTCTCTGATTGCTGTGGCTAGGACTTCCACAACTATGTTGAATAATAGTGGTGAGAGTGGACATCCTTGTCTTGTTCCTGATCTCAGAGGAAATGCTTTCAGTTTTTCACCATTGAGAATGATGTTTGCTGTGGGTTTGTCATATATGGCCTTTATTATGTTGAGGTAAGTTCCCTATATGCCCACTTTCTGAAGAGTTTATCATAAATGGGTGTTGAATTTTGTCAAAAGCTTTTCCTGCATCTATTGAGATGATCATATGGTTTTTATTCTTCAATTTGTTAATGTAGTGTATCACACTGATTGATTTGCGTATATTGAAGAACCCTTGCATCCCTGGGATAAATCCCACTTGATTGTGGTGTATGATCCTTTTAATGTGTTGTTGGATTCTGTTTGCTCGTATTTTGTTGAGGATTTTTGCATCTATATTCATCAGTGATGTTGGTCTGTAATTTTCTTTTTTTGTAGTATCTTTGTCTGGTTTTATTATCAGGGTGATGGTGACCTCATAGAATGAGTTTGGGAGTGTTCCTTCCTCTGTAATTTTTTGGAAGAGTTTGAGAAGGATGGGTGTTAGCTGTTCTCTAAATGTTTGATAGAATTCACCTGTGAAGCCATCTGGTCCTGGACTTTTGTTTGTTGGAAGATTTTTAATCACAGTTTCAATTTCATTACTTGTGATTGGTCTGTTCATATTTTCTATTTCTTCCTGGTTCAGTCTTGGAAAGTTATACCTTTCTAAGAATTTGTCCATTTCTTTGAGGTTGTCCATTTTATTGGCTAGAGTTGCTTGTAGTAGTCTCTTAGGATGCTTTGTATTTCTGCAGTGTCTGTTGTAACTTCTCCTTTTTCATTTCTAATTTTACTGATTTGAGTCCTCTCCCTCTTTTTCTTGATGAGTCTGGCTAATGGTTTATCAATTTTGTTTATCTTCTCAAAGGATCAGCTTTTAGTTTTATTCATCTTTGCTATTGTTTTCTTTGTTTCTATTTCATTTATTTCTGCTCTGATCGTTATGATTTCTTTCCTTCTGCTAACTTCGGGTTTTGTTTGTTCTTTCTCTAGTTCCTTTAGGTGTAAGGTTAGATTGTTTATTTGAGATTTTTCTAATTTCTTGAGGTAGGCTTGTATAGGTATAAAGTTCCCTCTTAGAACTGCTTTTGCTGCATCCCATAGGTTTTGGATCATCGTGTTTTCATTGTCATTTGTCTCTAGTTATTTTTTGATTTCCTCTTTGATTTCTTCAGTGATCTCTTGGTTGTTTAGTAACGTATTGTTTAGCCTCCATGTGTTTGTGTTTTTTACGTTTTTTCCCTGTAATTCATTTCTAATCTCATAGCGTTGTGGTCAGAAAAGATACTTGATATGATTTCAATTTTCTTAAATTTACTAAGGCTTCATTTGTGAACCAAGATGTGATCTATCCTGGAGAATGTTCCGTGCGCACTTGAGAAGAAAGTGTAATGTGCTGTTTTTGGATGGAATGTCCTATAAATATCAATTAAATCTATGTGGTCTATTGTGTCATTAAAGCTTATGTTTCCTTATTAATTTTCTGTTTGGAAGATCTGTCCATTGGTGTAAGTGAGGTGTTAAAGTCTCCCACTATTATTGTGTTACTGTCAATTTCCTCTTTTATAACTGTTAGCAGTTGCCTTATGTATTGAGGTGCTCCTATGTTGGGTGCATATATATTTATAATTATTATATCTTCTTTTTGGATTGATCCCTTGATCATTATATAGTGTCCTTCCTTGTCTCTTGTAACATTCTTTATTTTAAAGTCTATTATATCTGATATGAGTATTGCTACTCCAGCTTTCTTTTGATTTCCATTTGCATGGAATATCTTTTTCCATCCCCTCACTTTCAGTCTGTATGTTTCCCTAGGTCTGAAGTGGGTCTCTTTTAGATAGCATATATATGAGCCTTGTTTTTGTATCCATTTAGCAAGCCTGTGTCTTTTATTTGGAGCATTTAATCCATTCAGCTTTAAGGTAATTATCGATATGTATGTTCCTATGACCATTTTCTTAATTGTTTTGGGTTTTTGTAGGTCCGTTTCTTCTCTTGTGTTTCCCACTTAGAGAAGTTCCTTTAGCATTTGTTGTAGAGCTGGTCTGGTGGTGCTGAATTCTCTTAGCTTTTACTTGTCTGTAAAGCTTTTGATTTCTCCATTGAATCTGAATGAGATTCTTGCCAGGTTGAGTAATCTTGGTTGTAGGTTCTTCCCTTTTGTTACTTTAAGTATATCATGCCACTCCCTTCTGGCTTGTAGAGTTTCTGTTGAGAAATCAGCTGTTAACCTTATGGGAGTTCCCTTGTATGTTATTTTTCATTTTTCCCTTGCTGCTCTCAATAATTTTTGTCTTTAATTTTTGCCAATTTGATTACTGTGTGTCTCGGTGTGTTTCTCCTTGAATTTATCCTGTATGGGACTCTCTGCACTTCCTGGACTTGGGTGGCTATTTCCTTTCCCATGTTAGGGAAGTTTTCAACTATAATCTCTTCAAATATTTTCTCGGGTCCTTTCTCTCTCTCTTCTCCTTCTGGGACCCCTATAATGCAAATGTTGTTGCGTTTAATGTTGTCCCAGAGGTCTCTTAGGCTGTCTTCATTTCTTTTCATTCTTTTTTCTTTATTCTATTCCGCAGCAGTGAATTCCACCATTCTGTCTTCCAGGTGACTTATCCATTCTTCTGCCTCATTTATTCTGCTATTGATTCCTTCTAGTGTAGTTTTCATTTCAGTTATTGTATTGTTTATCTCTGTTTGTTTGTTCTTTATTTCTTCTAGGTCTTTGTTAAACTTGTCTTGCATCTTCTCGATCTTTGCCTCCATTCTTTTTCCGAGGTCCTGGATCATCTTCACTATCATTATTCTGACTTCTTTTTCTGGAAGGTTGCCTATCTCCACTTCATTTAGTTGTTTTTCTGGGGTTTTTCTTGTTCCTTCATCTGGTACATAGCCCTCTGCCTTTTCATCTTGTCTATCTTTCTGTGAATGTGGTTTTTGTTCCACAGGCTGCAGGATTGTAGTTCTTCTTGCTTCTGTTGTCTGTCCTCTGGTGGATGAGGCTATCTAAGAGGCTTGTGCAAGTTTCCTGATGGGCGGGACTTGTCGTGGGTAGAGCTGGCTGTTGGTCTGGTGGGCAGAGCTCAGTAAAACTTTAATCCACTTGACTGCTGATGGGTGGGGCTGGTTTCCCTCCCTGTTGGTTGTTTGGCCTGAGGTGACCCAACACTGGAGCCTACCCAGGCTCTTTGGTGGGGCTAATGGCATACTTTGGGAGGGCTCATGCCAAGAGTACTTCTGAGAACTTCTGCTGCCAGTGTCCTTGTCCCCACTGTGAGCCACAGCCCTCCCCCCTGCCTCTGCAGGAGACCCTCCAACACTAGCTGGTAGGTCTGGTTCAGTCTCCTATGGGGTCACTGCTCCTTCCCCTGGGTCCCAATGCACACACTACTTTGTGTGTGCCCTCCAAGAGTGGAGTCTCTCTTTCCCCCAGTCCTGTCGACGTCCTGCAATGAAATCCCACTAGCCTTCAAAGTCTGATCCTCTAGGAATTCCTCCTCCTGTTGCCAGACCTCCAGGTGCGGAAGCCTGCCGTGGGGCTCAGAACCTTCACTCCAGTGGTTGGACTTCTGTGGTATAAGTGTTCTCTAGTTTGTGAGTCACCCACCCAGGAGTTATGGGATTTGATTTTATTGTGATTGCACCCCTGCTACCATCTCGTTGTGGCTTCTCCTTTGTCTTTGGACGTGGGGTATCATTTTTGGTGAGTTCTAGTGTCTTTCTGTCGATGATTGTTCAGCAGTTATTTGTGATTCCGGTGTTCTCACAAGAGGGAGTGAGAGCACGTCCTTCTATTCCGCCATCTTGAACCAATCAGTGTATAGATTCTTATAAATTTTTAAAGTGCTGACAAAAATGTAGACTTTGATTATAGGGCATCAGTATACCATTGCTGGTGTACTTTATCCTTGTAGCTTTTTCTGCTCTGGCAAATATTTGACATAAAGAACAATTTAAGTAAATGGACATTTTGTTTAGATAAAACTCTAAAGAATCTATGTTTCTTTTATTTGAAAACATTATTTTGCTGGTATGTGTTTCCAAAGTGGAAGTATCTGTTTCAAATACACAATCAAGCAAACATTTGGTTTGAGGCCAATGAGGACAGGCTGGTGTTTTCTGGGACCATTTGTTCCCAAAGTCCTTACATCTTTTCCTTCTGTTTTTTAACCAGTTCCCTATGGGCTACCTGTTTGCTTACTGCTGTATTGATACATTTGAGAAGACTAAGTAAAAGACATGGAAAAATATTAGGTAGAACAAAACTCCTCAAAAATTTTTTTTTATAAATGTACCCACACATTTTTTGTGTGTGTTTGCATTGGGGGCTGTCAGACATTAACTTTAGTAATCTGTTGAATTTTTAGAATTGCATGCCTCTTTACACATACTAGATGCAGGTTTTGTCTATAAACCAAAAGAAAATATAGTTCACATCAATTTCATACTTGCAGTTTTAGCTTTTATTTTGCAGCCAAACAGCAATATTTATTATGAATTCTCTGCTTTTAGGCCAAGTTATGATTGACAAAAATCCAGGAATCACCTCAGTGGTAAATAAAATTAATAACATTGATAATACCTACCGAAATTTCCAAATGGAAGTGCTATCTGGAGAGGAGAATATGATGACCAAGGTATGGAGTATTTTATTGTCTCCTAATATAGTGTATATCAAGATTAATGTTTGAAATCAGAATAGATAACAAAGATTAAGAATATATAATAAATACCCAGTATTGATGAATATGTGAGAATGTGAGCATTTACATATACTATTGATGGGAGTGCAAATTTGATACAGTCAGGAAGAGTATATGGTAATATATTGCAGTTTTGAATAGATACATCCTTTGACCTAGCATTCCATTTATAGGACGTTATCTCAAGGATATAATTGGACAAAACTGTAATGATGTACGTACTAGGTTCTGCCTCATTTTTTTTTTTCGTTTTTTGGTTGCGCCGCGTGGCATCTGGGATCTTAGTTCCCCGACCAGGGATCAAGCCCCCACCCCCTGTAGTGGAAGCACGGAGTGTTAACCACTGGACCGCCAGGGAAGTCCCTGCATCATTTTTATAATAATAAATAAAACAAACAAAGAAATGGAAACAACCTAAATGTCATCAGTAGATAATTGATTACATTTTGGTATAAAAATACAATGGAATACTCCATCATTAAAGATTATTTATATTTAGCTCCATACTTAAAATAAATTGTCCACTGACACGTTAAGTGACAAAAAGTAAGTTGTAGAATAGTATATATAACATAGTTAAATTTTAACTATGATAATTTTAAGTATGTAAATATGCATATACACGAGAACATTAACAGTGAGCATATTTTTATTTGGTATAGTTACTGGTGACCTTTGTTATCGTCTTTTCTACTGAGCACATATTTCTTTTATAAGAAAAACAAAACAAATCTATTTCAAAGAAAAAATAATTTAAAATATGTAGGAACAGATTCCTGGTATAAACCACTTTCTTATTTTCCACCCCCCAAATCCTCTGGAGTGTTGGATATAATAAACCTTTTTTAGCCCCTTAGATAATTACATGTTAACATTATGTGAAATTTTGTACCCAAGCTAAGAAATAGGTTAAACTCTCTCCATAATTTTAATAACAAAAGCCATTCTTAAAGTGTTAGTCATATCTTTCAAACAGGACTTTATAAAACTCAGGAGAGAACTTATGCAAAATAATTTTAAGATTCTGGGCCAATATTTCTCCAGAATTTAATAGTGTCAGGATATTAAAATACCATTTACTACACACTTACTTTAGGTCCTGAGCTAAATGCTTTAAATATAACAAATCCTAAGAGACCCACAAGATAATGGTTGTTGTTATTCATATTCTCTTTATGCAGATGAAATAACTAGGAATGACTGAGTGTTTGACAGGAGCAAGCCTTCTGACTCGAGTCCATGCATGGTCTTTCCTTGTATACCAAACCTCCACTGCCTACTACTTGTGTATAATGTATGAGGTCTGTTATGGCAAGCAAGATTTGAATATGAATCCTTTGGTAATAACAGTGCTTACCTCAGCCGACATGAAGACCTACTAAACTTTAGGCATACCCTGATTGAACATTGTGCATGTTCTTTTCTTGGTACTGACCCTTAGGGTAACAGATAGTATCATTCTTCTCAGAAAGAACATCTAAAAGTTCTGAGAAACTTCTGTAATTTTATAAATGCCTTGTGATTGATTTCCTAAGTCAACTAAAGCTTGTTCTTAAGGACATACTTTATACCTAATATTTATACTGTCAAATAAATGTAAAAACTCAGTATAATTTCTTTGCTCCAAACAGAATCACATTTAAGTTTAACTTTAGGAGCTCATGCAACATTTAAGTAGTATGTGTGTATATCGTGAGGTAAAAAGATTCCTAAAGTGAATCTGCTGAAAGTCATGCTTAACTAAGGGAGCGAGATATCAAAGACAGCATGATAAAACCAGAATCTAATTTTTTAAGCCAGAACTGTGATTCACACTAAAGAGCTTAAAAGGGGAGTAGAAAGGAGATTTCGGAAAAAGCATCCCAAGACATATTTAAGCGTTCCAAGTTATATACCTAGAAAGACTTTTAGTTGGCAGAATCATAAAGAAACATTTCCAATACTGGAACCTTAATAATATGGCCAGAGCATCTGATGTGGTCAGGAAGAAAAAAAAATGTACAAATTTGGAATTAAGGTCCATGAAGAGAGAATACATAAGATATCTCTATCATATTTATAGAACTTAAGAACTTTCTGGCCTTTGATTCTTCATCTATTAAAATAAGGGGCTTAAGATGATGGGTGAGGTCACATTCTACAACTGTAATTTTAGTTTTGTTTTCTATTTTCTATCATGTTTATGATAATCCCCAAAGAAATGCTGCAAAGTCTTAATTTTGTTCAAGACTTTGCTTCACTGTATGTATTTAGTTTATCCATGAAAACTCAGATTTGGGAAAGGAGAAAGTAAGGGAATAATTTGTTCTATACACTGGCTCTATTTATAGACATGAAACCTGCAAAGTCCAAGTAACTGTCTGAAAACACAGCAAAATACCTCCAAATTCAATGACACACGACACATCTATCATGACTCCCCCTGACAAACTGAAAACTAAGGAGGGAAGCTTGCTTGCTGTGTGGAAGTGCTGTCTGCAACTTAGCTACCCACCATGAAGATATGTGTAGTGTGTTGTTTCAAAGTATAGGTTTTTTTTTTCTATCAGGTGACAGGAGAGAGTATAATTAAGCCAGTCAATTGGCCTATCTGAAAAATTCCTAATGTGATTGGAGAACCACTTTATAGCCCTTTAGGATGAGATGGAGAACCACTTGGCTTTGAAGAGAGAACTTTTCTCATGAAAACTTCTAATGCAAGATATTAAGTGGCCTCAAGTATAGCGTAAACACCAGAATTCTAGTTAAAATGCCTTTAAATGCACTGCTTTTTTTGCTCTTAATAATACTAAATTTAAATGTGTGTATGTCTGTGAGTGCATCCATCCAATATCAGTGACTAGAACTTAAGACTAAGCAGTTTAACCAAAAGCATAATACCTTTTTCAGGTTCGAGAGAACAACTACACTTATGAATTTGATTTTTCAAAAGTCTATTGGAATCCTCGTCTCTCCACAGAACACAGCCGTATCACAGAACTTCTCAAACCTGGGGATGTCCTATTTGATGTCTTTGCTGGTGTTGGGCCCTTTGCCATTCCAGCAGCAAAGAAAAACTGCACTGTATTTGCTAATGATCTCAATCCTGAATCCCATAAATGGTTACTACACAATTGTAAATTAAATAAAGTGGACCAAAAGGTGAAAGTCTTTAACTTGGATGGGAAAGACTTCCTCCAAGGACCAGTCAGAGAAGAATTAATGCAGCAGCTGGGACCACTGTCAAAAGAAAGAAAACACTCTGTGCACATTGTCATGAACTTGCCAGCAAAGGCTATTGAGTTTCTCAGTGCTTTCAAATCACTCTTAGATGGACAGCCATGCGGCAGTGAGCTTTTTCCCATTGTGCACTGTTACAGCTTTTCCAAAGATGCTAATCCTGCTAAGGATGTTCAGCAACGAGCTGGAACTGTGTTAGGCATCTCCTTGGAGGCATGCAGTTCAGTTCACCTAGTAAGAAATGTGGCCCCTAACAAGGAAATGTTATGCATCACTTTTCGGATTCCTGCTGCTATACTTTACAAGAACCAGACCCTAAATGGAGGTGAGCAATTTCTGGGAAATTAAATGTAAGCTGTAATACTTTTCATATAACTTTCTGGGGCTACATATATATTTTATATTATTTTTTAAACTTGGAAATAGGTTAAACTCATTCTAGTTAGATATTTCAGTTCAAGACCCCTTGCCATTCAATTGTGACTACTTTCTCACAATTTTACAAATTTTAGTATGATTTACTGTTCAGTCTAGTAGAAGTCTACTTCACTAAAATAATAAATCCGCAGGAATGTTACTATTTCACGTGTAAGTTAATTAGATTAAAAATCTTTAAAATGCCTTTATTATTTGCTTTTTAAAAGTATTTTCAAATGTTAAGTATCTTACCTAATATAGGTTTTCTGGATTTGTTACAGACAATCATGAAGATCCACCTATTAAACGCCAGAGGACAGATAAAGACTTTTAGGAAGAAAAAACACAAATTGCTTCAATCACCTAATTGGAAATATTTTCTCCAGCTCCCCACTAGACCTTTATGTAGTGAAATATCATTTGTATGATTTCTATATTTTAGCATTCAGTTACTTTAGTATTGAACCCTTATATTTTGCCCTAGCTGTCTTATAAATTGGGGATTATCAATTAAAATTTAAATAAGTCTACTAAATACATTTTTATGCTATAATTATAATTTTATCATCAAATATATCTAATATTTTATTAGATAAATATATTTAAATATTGTCTTTCTCTTGGGAAAATAGTTTTTGAAGGTAGGATAATTGCGTGCTAACTAGGAAAGAACTAATCATTTTACAGTTATCCTTAGTTGAAGAGCGTAGCTAAGTTTTATATAAGTACTCCTACACTATTACTATAAAAGTACTAACAAATGAGATTATTTAGATCAGAGATAGGCAGACTCTGTCCAGCAGGCCAAATCTGGTCCACCACCTGTTGTTGTATGGCAAGTGACCCGAGAATGGTTCTTACATTTTTAAATGCTTGAAAAAGAATCAAAAGAATAATATTTTGTGACATGAAAATTATATGAAATTTGAATTTCAGTGTCCATAAATAAAGTTTTATTAGAACACACCATACTCATTTGTTTACATACTGGCTATGGCTGCCCTCATGGTATAACAGCAGAGTTGAGCAGTTGCAACACAGATGGGATATGATTCTCATCACTTCATACTGCTGCTCAGCACACTACAAATCACAGTGACACAGTTACAACTCAACAACATTTTGAGTGCCATGTGTATTGCCAAGCTATAACATTTTATTTTACTATTATCAGTATGTATCCCTCATTCCAAAATAAGAAAAGTGGCCATTCATGCTGTGCTTTTAAGGCACAGTAGAGTGTGAATGTTTTTGACATTGAATTAGATGACAAAGCATCCATACCTGAGCTAAAGTACAATATACTTTGACATTTCTCAAAGAAGTACTCATCACAGTATTTCCAACTCACAGGCAAGCAACTGTCAGAAAAATTAGGTATTTAAACTGGAAATTCATGGCAGAATTTCTTCACAAAATGAAAGTGAGGCTACAACCAAAGTAAGTCTCCAAGTGACTCTTTTGTTAAGCCAAGCAAGGAAAACCATTTACTGTCGGTGAGTTAATTGTGTTTGAAAGCAGCAGTCTAAGAAATGTGTCTGGAGAAAGCAAACTTGTCTAGGACTGTTGGCCTTTTGGCAAGGACAGTTGCTCAGGGTTGAGAACATTGGGAGCACCGTCAGCAGTCAAAAAGGTAGTGAGTCCAAGTAGTTCTTTACTCTTGATGAGTTGATAGACATTACTAATACTGCTCAGTTCTTGTTTATTTGAGGCGTGAATTCTGACTTTGAAGTTGAAGAATTAGCCTCTATGAATACTCCGCACGCAACAACTACTGGTGAATACTTTCAAAGAAACTGAGAAAACTAATTCTGTAAAAACCTGAAGTAGAATCTGATGTGTTATAACTGATGATGGTTAAAAAGAAAAGTGTGAGGTAGAAAAAGCTCTAGTTGGAAAAATTTACAAAGCTTATGAAAATGCACCGTGTTTAAAACCTATAGTTATTCACTATATTATTCACCAGCAAGTACATTGCAACAAATATTTGAATCTGTCATGTGTTAGTGAACCAGTAATGTCAATGATAAACTTCATTTGCTTTCATGGACTTTAACCATCCTCAGAGTCCTTGAATTTTGTCAGAAATTGAAGCTAAATTTCTTCAGCTTAACCTAAGTTTTATTTGCTTAGCAATTGTAAGGTATGACTGCAATTTTGGGGGGTCATGGACAAGACTGAAATTTTTCTTAAGAAGAATCAACCTTAAACACTTCTAAAATACTGAGTGTCTTTGGAAATTAGTTTTTGCTAAAGACTTGATAATATTTCTCAAAGATATCAACCTACAGTTACAAGGCAAACATAACTTTAATGTGAAACATACTGCAGTAGTCTGAAATGACTACAACTGTACATTTCTCATGCTATCAAAAATTAAAACAAGAAACAAGATTTTCATTCTCATAAGTTAGCAGTGGATATATTTTCTGAGTTCAGCATTCTTGGAACCTTGGTGCAAATGCAAAGGAAATTTCCATATTTCAAAGTCCATTTAACTACAATTGAACTTCCATCTGATCTTCAATTAGAAGTGATTAATGTGTTATTGTAATGACATGCTAAAAGGCAAATACCAAGGGATTAAGAATCTCATAGTTTTACAAATGCCTTCCAAGTGATGTATATGTTCAGTTAAAATCACATGTTCTAGAATTTGGCAGTATCTGTCTGAAAAGACTTTTTTAAAGATGAAATGTGTAAAATCTCATTACATATAACCATCAACATGTGATCAATTAAAATTCATTTTGATGACAGGAGCACTTAGAACCCCAATCAAAGGAAATGTAATTCTCCAAAAAGCCCTACAAAAAATGTACTCAATTGTATTTTGAAGTCTGTTAATTTAAAAAATTGTGCCAATTTATTGTATCTCTTGTATCTACATAATGGCCTCAGTTTTGTCTCTTGGCCCACAAAGCCTAAAATATTTACTCTCTGGTCCTACAGAAAAAGTTTGAGGACCCCTAATCTAAGTCATTAATTACAAACTCAAATGCCTTCAGAGCTAGGTAATATAAATAGATGACGGCAATAAATGGTAAGAAGTATAGGGAAGTAATGACTTGGAGCTTTTATTCCTTATCGAAAGACACTTAAAATGGTTTTGGAGTTCAACCCAACCTATCCTATACAAAACCTTGAGGGCTAATTCAGCCAGGGATTGCTAGTTTGGGACTTCTAATTTTCTTCCTCTCCCTCCCCTCCAAGTGTATGTAGGGCAAGGGTCAGCAAACTTTCTGTAAAGGGCCATTTAATATTTTAGGCTTTCTAAGCTATAAGGTCTCTGCTGCCTCTCAACTGCCATAGTAGTCCAAAAGCAGCCATAGACAATACATAAACACATATTCCAAAAAAAAAAAAACTATGAACACTGAAATTTTAATTTCATATGCTTTTCACATGTTAAAAAGTATATTATTCTTTTGGCTTTTTCCAACCTTAAAAATATACAGACACCAACCTTAACTCATGGAGCATACAAAAAAAGGAAGCCCCTGGATTTCGCCAGAGGTCTACAGTTTGCCTTCTCCCAATCTAGGTGAAGATAATTAATTTGCAAGTAGTCATAAGAACTTTTTTCCTAGTACTATATTGATACATCCATGTGCTAGGCTATAAATATTAAGTGTGGGTGCAAATGATGTTCTTATTCATATGTAAAGTGGTAAGATCCATTTAGTCACCCCTTAATTAGAAAAAATATGCAGTATATAATTGTAAAGAAAACAGAATTCCTGGGGGCTTCCCTGGTGGCGCAGTGGTTGAGAGTCCGCCTGCCGATGCTGGGGACACGGGTTCGTGCCCCGGTCTGGGAAGATCCCACATGCCGCGGAGTGGCTGGGCCCGTGAGCCATGACCGCTGAGCCTGTGTGTCTGGAGCCTGTGCTCCGCAACGGGAGAGGCCACAACAGTGAGAGGCCTGCATACCGCCAAAAAAAAAAAGAAAACAGAATTCTTTAAATGCTTCTATTAACACAATTTAACCTCTCCTCCTTTTTCCCTCAGAGTGGATAAGTGAACATGTGATTATTTCATTATTTAAATTTGGCTCATCCTGAACTTTTTGATGTGATACCTAGTAACTGAACTCTTGGTTAATCCACTAGAAAATGACAGCTAGAGCACTCATTAGGTAGAATTTTTTAATTTTGTTAACTTTTTGACAAGTTTTCTGCCACGTTAATTAGATTTTGAAATGATTATTCCAAACCACCTGCTGACAGCCTAAAGGTAACTTCTAAGAGAAGCTTAACTCAAATATTTATTGAAAGAAATTAACGAATACTAAATAATAATGCATCCTAATTACCAAGTAAATGTATTCAATCCATTAATGTCTGCATAAAAGGGAGTGCAGTTAGCAGTCAAATCATGTTCTACATAATGAATTCCTCAGGACTTCTCTCAAGGATATCAACACCATTATTTAGTTGATGTCACTTATATCCCATATAAGAACTAGATACTTGATCTGTAAAATTTCCTGGAAGTCTTAAGAAGTTTGACTACTCAGATTTGGTTTTGCACAGCTGTTGTTTATAAGTTTGACAGCTATCTCTAGAACATGGACTCTGCAGTTTAACCACTTGGGTTCAAATCCAAACTCTTCTCCTTTTAAGATGTATTGACCTTTGGTAGGTTGCTGAACCTCTCCATGCCTTAGCATCTCCACCTGTTAAAATGGGGAAATAATATTAGCACTGTTAGAAGGATTAGACAATTCATAAAGCATAAAGCACAGTGCTTGGCATATAGGTTAATGCTCAGTAGTTGTTTCTGTGCTAGTGTTATAAAATATTAAAAGACTTATTAAATTCATGTAGATGAAAAGACTTGTTCAGCCTTTTGTCTCTGAGAGAGGAAATCACTGGGAGGATTGGGGATAATTTCATCAATGTAGAATATTTGTTATTTAGTGAATTGTTGCCATTAGGTTATCTTTCACCATTCCCTTTGATCTAATAGGGTCAGTTAACTTCTAAACCCAGCCTATTGAACAAAGTATGGCCATAGTAAGGGCAAAATAATTACAAACATATCTAGGTGGTGGAATTTAACTGATTTGCCAAATCAGGTGCAGGCAATTTCCACAATAATAAGGTAGGCTCAAAAAAGTTTTGAAAGCCTTTGAAATGTTTTGTTAATAATTAGTTCCTTCCATTTAAATACATCATACAAGGTACTGAGAATAAATAATAGTGTTTCTTTTTTAAAGACTGGATACCTTACTTTGGCAGCTGAGTACAGAAAATCTAACCACAAGTCCAACGTTCTCACTATTCTTTGAACAGATTTATGTATTGTACTTAAAATGCTAGTCCTCTATTGGGGAAAACTAATAGATATAAGAAATAGGATGCAGACTAGTAGAGTTATAGAATTAGACTTGGATAAAAACTTTTGTTCTAATTTTGGCTTTTACTAACTTGTGTATATGATCTTGGCCTACTCAATTATTCAATGCCTTGGTTTTCTCAATTATCAAAGATAGTTAGAAGTGTTATAAAGATGAAGATGTACTCCTGAAATTAATACCTACTTAGTCAAATAAGACGGAGCTGTTGCATATGGATATTCCACCCTAATATAACCCACAAATCTTGTTTCACATAACTTTCCACTCTAACAACTGTTGTAATGGAGATTTAATAAAAAATCCTTTAATTTCCTTGAGAAACGATGTCCCATACCCAGTTGTCTAGGTAACAGACTCATACAAGGTTGAGATGCTACAAATATATATCCTATCCACATCCAAACTCTTTAAGCAACATTCTGGGTATACTAAAAGCCTTTGAAGTTTCAACAGAAACTGTACCGGAGTGTGCAATTTACTCATAGGGAAATTTCATTTAAAATATATTCATTCCAGTCTCCAAGGTTTCATCATAAAATGAGCTCACATTGAGGTGAAAGGTGCCTTTTAAGTATTAAATTTTGTTAACTTACTTCTTTGAATTTGTCATGAAAGCAGGTTAGTACTCTGGTTTAGCCTAAGCGAGGCTCACAGCTGGGAACTATAACACATTGATCAAGGTTCGTCTCACTTTCCACTGCTCAAAACAGGCACTGAGTCTTTAATGTTGAGAGACTGACATTATCACAGGTCAAGTTTTACTTGCCACAACCTGTTGGTAGAAGGAAATATATCCACTTGTCTGGACTAGTATTAAGAAGACATTGGGGAAAAAATGGAACATTTTATGAGAAGAAATAACAGACTTGGATATTAACACTAAGTGTCGTATTCAAAATGGCATTTTTAATGTGTGTTCAAGTAAAACACTGTAATAAGAGAAAAACCACAAAACAGTATAAAGTCTAGCTTTATTTTTTAAAAGATTTTACAAGTCTTATCAACCTCAAACATACACAGGTGAATTATTCATAGCTTCCATTGGATGAGTCTTAACAGCTTCAATCCCTCTCAGAAAAATATAAGTAAAAAATAAATTTCTTCACAAATATTTATCCACTATATTACTCAGCTTAGTTCTGAAATTTGCTCTCTATAAATACTTTAACACAGATGCTAGTGGTAATACTGTTGCTGTACAGCTGCACATGGCTATAATTTTACAAGTCTGCTTTACTTTTGCTAGCTCCCTGGTTCGGCTCCAGGGTCCAAATCTTATAGAGGAGAAATAAAGGTTAACTGGGCTGCCAGAAAAGCCCACTGAATGCATCCTGTAGTGCTCTGTGACAAGCCAGAGAAGAAGTATAGCCTCCAGCAAGGTCCTGTGGAGAGGCAGCTCTGACATGGTTTAAATACCTAAAACAAAACAAAAAGTGTACCATTGATATAGAAAGCACATATAAATTGGTAACACTTTAAAAAGCAATAGTAAAACTGATTCAAATGTTAAAGAAGAATTCTAAGGCTGAAATGTTCAGACTTTATAAATGCATTATTTCCTTTTAAAAGGAAACATACCGACTCTAAATTATAAAGCGAATTACATTAAGATCTAAAAACAGCTCTGAAGGAGGTTTCAGAAATAATACTTGTTTTTAAAATGTTCCCTATTCCCAATTTTCAGAACTAATCTATTTTTCTGGCTCTTGTTCGGGTACCTAACTGCTGCTCTCCTTCCTGGCATACTCTTAATAAATAAATGCACATCATAATACTATTGTATTACTAAAATTTTACATAAATATGTTCTGAAGAAAATACGTAAACAAGTGATAAAGGGGAGAGAACATACTAGTTACTTCAAAATTACTTCAATATTACAAAAATATATTGTCTCCCTCCTTACAGGAAAGGAAACCTTAGAAAATTACATCCAAAACTGAGCCTGGGTTCAAAAGAATGTCCCAATTAGTAAATACAGAAGAGTCTTTTGAGTCAATCTCAAAAGGCTGTAACAGACACTATTATTCTTCAATTACACACATGTTACTTAGCAATTAAAACTTTCTACCTTGATAAAGGTACACAAACAGCCCTAAAAAATGGGATAATCCTGGCCAAAGAGGGACAACTTCTTAGCATGACTACCAGCACTGTCAGAAAACAAGTATGTCCAGCTTTGCTTTAATGCCTAGTTTAAGAAACCACATTGTTTCTTCAGGCCTCAGGAAGTAAAGGAGCTTCATCCACCTCAGAATTACAGGTATAGCAAATGAATAAATCAGGTACCAGAACATTTTAATAACTTGGAAACTTTTCTATTCATTCATTCAGACTTCCTGTGTGTCAAAGTCTTGATGCATGAGCAACTTATTATTTCTAACATAATAACAAGTCTGTTTTTCATTTGTATCCATGTTTAATAAGCTTGTGTGATTAAAAACTATATGGCAATACAAGAGGCCAAACAGAAAAAGTGGTCAAAGTAAGACACAGCATAAGCTCCTGCAATTGGCTATAATTTATTCACACTGCCACAAATCAAGGTGTTAATTCTTTGCTTCTCTGCCAAGGGTGAAAGGGGCAAGTGAAAGGAGAAAGGAAATGAATATTTATTGAGCAACAATCTCCAAACTTTTTTGATAGTATATTTATAGCAGTAAAAATATTTGAGCGTGCAGCTCTAAAACTTGTATACTTGTTCATAAATTATATATTTATATATTATATACTATTATATAGTATATACACATAATATATTAATATAGTAAGTATATTATAAAATATATATAATATATAATTTGAAACATTTAAAGGATGAAACTAAAATGTTTAAATAAAAGTTCTAATATTTTCTCCCTACACCCCATCTTACATATCCTGGTGGGATGCATCTCACTTTGGAGACTACTGTTATTAAACAGTTGTTGTCAAACTCTTAATAAAACCTTGGGTATCACAGGATTTAAATAGGGATTCCCAAACCTAATACATGGCCATAAAGGTATCTGCTTATTACCTCCCAGAATAAAATAAAATGTCCACCGTTAAGACTATGATGCATGAGAAATGAGGTAAGTGTTAAATCACCTCAGAAAGTCTAAAAATTAACCTGGAACAGCATAAAATTAATTTCTCTTCATTGAGAATTCAGTAACTATCACACAAATAAGTGAGTAATATTTTTACAGGTATCTTGAAAATGAAAATGTTCCATTCCTGACACAAGTTTCCAGCTAAGTTTTATCCACACCCCAGATAGCATTGTATCACCCTTTTCTCTTTCCTCAGACCCTCAAAAGCACAGTCTTAGCTCCAATGGCTCTTTACTCATGGCAAAATTCAAGTACCACAGTAGAATGTGTCAACCTTACAAAGCCAACTATCATAAATGAGAACTGGTTTTCATAACTGAATACAAACCACTGTGCAACTAGCTGTTTTAATTCATCACATTTTGGTATAACTTGCTTCTGGGAAAGTTGAGTCATACCATCTCTGGCTTGGCAATTCAAGCATAAACTTGTAGTGTACATACAACTTTTTATATGTTATCCTGAGAAACCTGAAACAGCTGCACTGCTGGCAGGAAAACACAGGACCACCAGTAAAATATCCAAAACAGTTGCATCTTTTAATTTATGACTGTGCACTGTTTCCATAAAGAGTATATAAAACAGTTCAACTTTTTATAGGTAAAATGTAATAAACAGTCATACTTATTGATGTCATAAATGTGTTTTTAAAAGTTTATTTAAAATGATTCATTAGTGTTTGAAAACAGTATTTCTTGAATACAGTCATAATCTAGAGCAATGAGCAAATATTATAAAATTTGAGTTATTAATGCTAATTTGTAGATTCTCACTGCCAACATCAAGTCCATTAAAATTTCTTTGCATAGCATTGAAAAAAATGCATTTCCCTTCTAGCAATCACTTACATTAAACATATTTGTAAGTATGATTCTTTAAAGACCTGCTTATTTACATTACTGTTTTTGATCTCTAGGGCTGCACAAAACAGTTATTATTAAATATTTCAACCTATTTTCACCATGGCAGTCTACATTAATTTCAATTTTAAAAAATAAAACAGGTCATTCTTGTTATTCAACTGTGGGCTTTTATTTTCTAAGTATCTTAACGTTCTTAAACCCTTTAATTATTGTGGTATACCAAAGTATTTTGAAGGATCTGCAACACTGAAACCACACAATGAGAATTTAGTGTTTTGCCTACTTTTTCACATTAATCCACATCTGTGTTGATTTAATTCTTTCATGACCATTACAAGTACATCACTGAATAGGATTCCTGGGGTTTCTGGCAGAGGTCAGTATCATTTCATGTACACCTTTATACAACAGAATAAGGAAGAAGTCTTAGCCAAATTTATTTCCAAAAGTCAAGCTCAGTTGGATTTTGGAGCCTGGAGGTAATTGCTCTGACTATTTAGCCAATCCCAGGACAGTATTTCTGTTTTTCATGGGTTTATTTTAAATACCTGTAAATCTTACAAGCAGAAACCAGGAAAGAAAAAAAAGAGGTTTGCTTATTTTGGTACCTATACCTTATTTTTACTGAAAGCAGACTAAACTCAAAGATTTAAAAATCATACCTTTGATTATTTTCTTAAATAAGGCTAAAAAAAAAAGTATGTTTTCAAAAGCATGTCTAAGATAATTCCTGTACAAAGGGCATCTTATGCCCTAATTTATACTACGTCTAAAGGTGCCTTCCTTTGCCATTACCCATCAAAATCTCTTTCAAGCAGACTTTGGAGAAGGAGGAGGAAAAGGAGGGAATGGATCCTGAGAGGGGAGTAAAGGATTAAGCGTAAGAAAACCACACTTGAAAGCCTGTTCCTGAACTTTGATTTCCTACACTGTCATTTTCTTCTGTTACATTTAGCAGCTTTTGCTCCCAAAGAAGGTGGTATAATTTACACTTAGCCTCAGAAAGACTTCATTTTCTCAGTTCTTTAACATAAGAGAGTTCCTCTGAAATTACTCTTTTACTATTTCCCTTCCTTTAAAAGCCCTATATTGACCATATGGCTGAAGTTTTGGACTCAGCTCATTTTAGTGCTATGTAACAATTCTTTGAGTTCTCAGCTAGGGGCAGAGGGCAGGGGTTGTCACTCAGAACCAAGAGGCAGCACTCTTCCCCTCCAGTCATAACCTCCTCATGAAAACCCTTGAAATGCTTTTGGCTCCAGAGAATCAAAGAATCTCAGAATTTAAACTGAAATGAAAATGTGAAGTTCATATTAGTTTCCTCCACCTCAAATTACCAGGCCCTATGGAGAGTTTAAAAATTAAAAAAAGTCCAACTTTTTAACTCCACTGAGTTGTAAAGTTGGACTGGTTCAAACTAAGAAAGGGAATGAACTCTAGAGACTAAGACTTTCTTTTTACAAGGTGGCCCATTTTTTAAAGTCTGCATTTAAAGCCATCATGCGTTGAAAAGACCAGTTCCAAGTAGTTCTGCCTCCCAGCCTGCAAAATTCAAATCTAAGTACCATTAAGAGAGATCAGCTAACACATCTCAGCTGTCAAGACCAAGAGCTCTTGTAAGAAATTCAGCCAAAGCTATAAAAGATTTCCCTTAACAACCTGAAGACTATCTCAAGATTTAAAAACAATCAGAGCAATGATGTGCTCAGACAATTATCACTAAAATGCAGAAGCATTCTAAAAAACTGAGGTTAGTGCTCAGGTGTCCTAATCCAATCACAATGTCAGAAAAACAGATAAACTGTCTACATAGAGAAATTGATAACCATATATTCTAACATAAATGAGGAAAGCGCTACAAGTCAGAATTACTGTCCATAATTCTGAAGGCAGTTTGGTCATAAAAATACATGGCTTCATGAACTCCAACCAAAAATATAACGAATTCCACAAACAGTCATGATGCTACTCTTCACTTTATTATCTAGCCAGCAACTTGAATAAACTACTTATTAAAGCTGATTTCAGACTTACACTAACATAATTGGTAATCAAATGACCAATTATTCCAGACATTTAGACCATCTGAACAACAAAGCTCAGATTTGGAAATTAAAAGCCACATTGCTCCAAAGTAAGAGATAATTACAGATTGCTCAGATAAGTCTTTCTGAATTATAACTGAAGCAAACTGTACAATTTATTACTATCAAAAAACACACCAGGAATTTTAGGTCAAGACAGCTATTACTGAAAGTTAATGTAACTACATAGTGAAAGGAATACTTTCTTGATTTGAGTGTGAATTACTGAACACACAGACGACATAGCCCATTCTGGTTTGTCTAATGTAATGTTTTACTATGAATTCCATGCTAGTAACAGATGTATGCCGGAAGTTTCATCACATCTTTATAAAGGAAGAATGAGCAATTTTTCCCCAAGTGTGGGACAGGTAAAATGCAAACATTCATATGTATGCAGCTCATTCATTTTTCAAAAAAAAAAAAAAAAAATTACTCAGTGTCTACTATTTGCCAGGTATTGAAGCAACTCTCAGAATAAAACAGACAGAAAAGACTCCATGCTCTCATGGAACCTGTAATTCAGTAGGGAAAAAAAAAAAAAGATGTTAATAAATATCATGAAAGAGAAAGTCAGGGCTCTATGGCTGTGGATAAAAAGGGAAACCAATGTGAACAAGTTTAGAAAAGGCCTTCCTAAGGAAATGACAGTTAAGCTTATATCCAAAGGATGAGGAAACAGCGCATACTGAGAATACAGGGAAAAGGTCACTCCAGCTCAGGATGAGGCTAGTGATACAGGCAGAAAGTATCCAAAAGAAGGCCTTATAGGAATGTTAAGAACTGCAAATTTTATTCAAAGGGCAATGGGAAGCAACTAAAAATTTGTCAGGAACCTGGTAATTTAAATAGGCTAGTTTGGCTGCACAGTGAATTAGAGAAGCAGAAGTTGATTATAGAGACTCCATATGAGAATGTTTCTCTATTCCAGGCTTGAGACAATGGTTCCTGGATTAGGGTGGTGGCAGTGGAAATAAAGTACTAGTTCAAGAGATATTTAAGGACCAACGGAATATGGGGGAAGGGGAAGGGAAGGAGGAAGTATTGTCAAGCTCAACTTCCAGCTACCTAGTCAGGTATAACAGAAAAGATGCCCTCACAGAGACAATGGAAAACTGGAGGAGGAGAAGCAAATTGGGGTGGGACAAGAGAAAAGGGAAAGATCATGAATTTAATTTTGGACTTGAGTCTGAAGCGCTTATATAAGAATACATGAGTTGAGATGCAGAATGGTAGCTGGATATATGCACCAAGTGCTAAGAATAAAATTATGGAATGAACGTAATTTGGGAGTTATCAGTATTTAGATGGTATCTGAAACCATAAGAGTAGATGCTTAATATTTAGGGAGAGGAGACAGAATGAGAAGAGAGAAAGGACTAAGGCAGAGACCTAGAGAACTACAACGTATAATCGTATGACAAAAGAAGCTGTGGTGGTTAATTTTATGCATCAACATAAAATTATATTGAATAAGCCACAGGACACCCAGATATCTGGTTTATCATTACTCTGTGTGTGTATCTGAGTGTCTGTGAGGGTGTTTCTGGAAGAGATTAGCATTTGAATTGATGAACTAAGTAAAGCAGATGGCCTTCCCCAGTGTGGGTGGGTATTATCTAATCTGTTGAGAACCTGAGATTAACAAAAAGGTGGAAGAAAGTTTAATTCACTTTGCCTGACTCTTTAAGCTGGAACACTGATCTTCTCTTGTTCTTGGTGCTCCAGACTGGCATCTAGACTTGGACTAGCATCTACACCGTTGGTTCTGTCTCAGGCCTTTGAAATGCACCACTGGTTTTCCCAGCTCTCCAGCTTATAGATAGCAGATCATGGGACTTTTCAGCCTCCATAACTGTGTGAGCCAATACCTTATAATTTCCCTCCTTCCTTCCTTCCTTGCCTTCCTCCCTCCCTCCCTCCCTCCCTTTCCTTCCTTCCCTCCCTTCTCCCTTCCCTCCTTTCCTCCATCTCTCCCCTTCCTTCCCTCCCTTCCTCTATTTCTGCTAATGGTTCTGTTTCTCGGGACAATCCTAACACATAAGTTAAGATATTTTAGAGTGAAGGGTGTATTCAGGTATGGTAAATGCTGCCGTCCCCTGCCAATATCTCATACACTCTCTTCCCCTGGACTTGCACAGGAGGTAGATGCAAGGGAGGTATGAGCCACTTGGAAAAGAGTTAGAACCTGCTACTTGTGCCTCTCCCGTTCTTGTAATTTTAGGGTGGTAATAATAGCGGACAGGGACAGAAAACCTATTAGATTTCTCCATCGAGGGGCTCCAAGGGGCCTATTCCTAGTACTGGGTGGCCAAAAAGTTCGTTCGGGTTTTCCGTAACATGTTATGGAAAAACCTGAATGAACTTTTTGGCCAACCCAATACTTATAGCAGTAGTGTTTCTTACAGCAAAAGAACAAAAGAAACAACCCAAGTGTCCATTGACAGGAGAATGGACAAATTATTATTACTTATACAGTAGAATATTATACAGCAGTAAAAACAAAGGAGCTACAGCTACATGCATGCATGTATTAACATTAGGGAATCTCACAAACAATGCTGAGAAAACCAAAACTACAAACAAGTTACAGAAAATATGCAGAGCATGGTCCACTTACATAAAGTTCTAAACATGCAAAACTAAATACAGAATGAATATATATGATCAAACTGTAAAGAAAAGCAAGGAAATGATAATCACCATATTCAGGGTGAGTGAATCTCTGATGTTAGGTGGAACCACAGTAGGGTAAGAGAAATGCACACAGGTAGTTTCAACAGCATTGGTTATGCTCCATCTCATACGTTAATAAGTAGAATTCAAAATACAGGACTTGAAGGAGTAGAGGAGGGAGAAGCAATGAGAATGGAAACAATTTAGTAACTGTTTTATTATTACTCTTTATAAAGTACATATACTATATATTTTCTATGTATGAAATATTTCATTAAAAAAAGAGTAGTGCACAAAATATAGTCACAACCACAGCTGCCATTAATCCAGTCAACAATCTGCTTGGAAACACTGAACCATTCCTAGCTGACCTTGATTTCACCAAATATTACTACTTATAGCTACTTTGATTCCATTTGTAATAATTCATGTTAATTATAATAATTCATCTTAAAGTATATATAATACTAAAACATGTTACATTCATATTGTTCTTTCTACTGTTTTAGTAGACTCCCTCCTGGTTTCCATGCAAAGTCAATAACTAATTTAAGATGAGAAAAGTTAGTAAAATCAGATTTATCAGCAAAGAACCCTTTGAAGATTACACATCTAAACAGCAGGCCTAAGTACTGATCAGTGGTTAAAAAGCTGATCTACTAAAGCAGCAAAAACAAAGTGATGGATGAAATCAGTTAAGTGGTCAATGAAGCCTCAGCCAAAGCCCTGATAACCTGGAATTTTTTCCTACGATAATGCTGCAAATTTCTACTTCTTTATTAGCATGAAACATACTGAGCTCTCTGGGGCTAGTAATAAGGCTATGAGCCTAGATGGAGAAACCAAATTCAATTCCTCTCTCCATCCAATGGTAGTTGGGTAAGCACCCTGTTAAGGTTGAAGAAGGAAAACTCTCCCCCTTGGCATGGTCTCCTAGTGACTACAGACTCTAAATTAAATATACACCACCCCAGTCTTCTCCCCTGTACCATTTCCCCCTTTGTCCCTGTACCACATAAATATATAAAGACATAATGGTTTAGTAGAAAGGACAAAGATTTTAGAAACAGATACATTTGGGTTTGAATCCCTCCTTGGACAATTACTAACATTATGGTTTAGAAAGTTCTTTTATTTTTCAAACTTCAGGTTTTTTTTTCTGTAAAAGGGAGATAATAATACCTCATACTATTTTTTAGAAGATTAAATAAAAAATATACAAGTAAAGCATATGGCACAGAAGAGACATTTGATAAAGCATAGTGTCCCTGTCCAAACTACATGTTCTCTCTCTCTCTTTTTTAAACATCTTTATCAGAGTATAATTGCTTTACAATGGTGTGTTAGTTTCTGCTTTAAAACAAAGTGAATCAGGTATACATATACATATATCCCCATATCTCCTCCCTCTTGTGTCTCCCTCCCAATCCCACCCCTCTAGGTGGTCACAAAGCACCAAGCTGATCTCCCTGTACATATTCTCTTTGACACTATTAATACAAAGTATGCTTTCATAAGGAATAGGCTTTTCATAGCCCAAATTTCCAAAGCCCTTTACCTTTTACTAATTAGTATGTACTTCTCCTTTCCAACTCTGTGACCTTCATCTACTCCCACATCTATTCCAACAATAATGTTGCCCTCTCTCTTCCCCCTTTCATTATACCCCAATTATGAAGATCCGAGTGAAGGTTTCATTTTTGTTTTTTTTAATTAGACAAATTAGAGTACTGGTTGTTAATCTTTTATCACAGGGTAACAGAGTATCCCAATACCTACATGTTAAAAGTGGGAAAAATTTACATACATACATATACAACATATATAATACATTTATATATTCACAAACATATATGTGCAGATCTATACTTCATAAATCCTATGCACACCCTAGTATATTTTATTTCAAAAGTTAAATTGCGGGCTTCCCTGGTGGCGCAGTGGTTGAGAGTCCGCCTGCCGATGCAGGGGACATGGGTTCATGCCCCGGTCCGGGAAGATCCCACATGCCGCGGAGCAGCTAGGCCCGTGAGCCATGGCCGCTGAGCCTGTGCGTCCGGAGCCTGTGCTCCGTAACGGGAGAGGCCACAACAGTGAGAGGCCCGCGTACGGCAAAAAAAAAAAAATTTAAATTGCTACATTATTTCCACTCTCACTACCTTATCTTCCTCTTATTCTTCATATTCTGTGTTTTAACTCCCACTCCTATGAACTGACCCTTTCTCTGTCCTTGTCCTCCTCAACATCTTCCACTCTCTCTACATCTGGAGACAGCCTCCAGCTGTGAAATGCTCTTAGCCTATGGCTTCCATAAAAATGCCTATAATTTGGACCATACTCCTAACTGCTTTAACACATGATTCCCCAAATTTCTCTTCTTCCACCTGCTTCCTAATTTACTAGTTTTCTTTTCGGCTTACTTCCTCTTCTCCAATTCTTGACTCCATCTCTGAAATGGATTCATTCACCACCACCTTCATTCACTACCTCTGTTCTACTAAACCCTATAACGCTATCCTTTGCCCTTTTACCCTTCTTTCTGTTTGGGTGGCCCTTTGTGCTTGACTGTCTCACTTGCACTATAAATTTAATATTTTCATAACTGAACTCATCTTCCTTTACAAACCTACCCCTCTGTGTCTCTTATTTCTCTTAATAGTTTCAATGTACTCTTAAGGTCATTTTGGAATCCTCTTTCCCTGCATACCAATGAGAAATCTACATCACAGTATCTCTCTACAAACATCTATTTACCTCTCACATCATCTTCATTGCCAATATTATTACCTTATTTCAGCTCCTTATTACCTCTTTCTGGACTACTGCTAATAGTCTCTTAACTGAGCTCCCTATTTCCAGTATGGTCTGTCCATTCCAACCTATTCATGGTTACCAAAGCACTCTTCCTAGGGCAAACCTCTGCATCGCTCTCACACAAACAGACGTTCATAGGCTCCCTGCTGTGTGTAGAATGAAGTCAAAATTCCTTAGCCTACCACTCAAGGACTACTGCACTTGATTCCAACCTACCTTTCCAAACACATTTCCCATTAATCATCTCCACATACCCTGAACTTAAGTCAAAGTCAACCATGAGGTTTTCAGTTATTCCCTATGAAAGCCTCATCACTACTCACTCCATACCTTTGTTTAGGCTGTTTCATTATCTTGGAATGACCTCATCATTGCCTGTCTTCCAAAGCCATGGTTCAAATGTCAACCCCTCAATTCTGAACAGAAACATGAGAAGCTTCCCTATGCAACACAGAAATGTTATATATACTGTAACAATAAAATAAAATAACTAAGTTTAAAAGCAAGAAAACTCTCAAGTGCCAGAAATTATAGAGGAACGCAAAGTCAGAGCATGAACGGAGGCCGAAGTTCAGGGAAGTGATGGGTACCAGTGATTCGACACCCATATAGGGACAGAAGACAGGCTGCAGCCCTGTCAGAGGTGGGAAGCTGGAACTAGGCTTGGCTCCCTGCATATAACCTGGAGCTACAAAATGCTGTCCATCCCATTTGTAAAACAACTTGTAGGGAAATTTTGTTCACTGGCCTGGGACAGTCACAAGAAAGTCTAGGGGCATTGGTAGAAAAGAAAACATAAGAAATCATAATACCCAAGCCTACTCCCCCACCAGGAAATTAAGAATAGCAATTGTTCCAGATTCAGTGAAGCCAATAGGACCTTGGCAGAAGCAAACATGAATCTGTACATCAGCATGCCTTCACAATCCAAGGCTCATGGGAAAGCAACTCTCACTAAAAAGGGTTCATAGTTAAAAAAAGAAGAAGAAATGAACCTCACTTATAAAACGAGTCAGAAGACACAAACAACCAATGGCGGGACTAACACTCAGACCCATAGATAAGAGACTCTGAAAGAAACATTAAAAGAAGTATATTTCATGTCAAAAGAGATGAAGAAAGAAATAGATGCCACAAGGCAAGAAAAATATAAAAAGACCAGACATTTTCTTTAAAAAAAATCCAACAGCAATATTTGGAACAAAAACATCAATGGACAGGTTAAGCAGTTGATTATCCACAGACAACAAGAAAATGAGTAAATTGGAAGACACGTGTGGAAAACACAAAGAATTTAGCAGGGCTTAAACAGATGGAAAATGTGAAAGAAGCACTAAAGGAGATACTGCAGCAAGGTGGAAATTAAATCCCAATGGGAAGAACAGGATACAAGGAGCAAAGATGAGCCAAAAACACTATCACCACCACCACAAAATGGTATCGAAAGAAGGGGAAGTCTAAGGTTAAAACATTCTGAAGCCTTTGTTTTGTTCAAAAGGAAGAAAGATGTTACCTTTAGACCTCTGAAAAATAACATTTGTTAATTCCAGGTGGCAGAATTATATCTCTTTATTAGATTATTCGCTGTACTTCTCTATGTTTAAAATATTTAACAACATTTTTAGATGCCACTTCCTCTGGATTGCCCAGGTAGAATTATTTCTTCCTCCTCTGACTTTGCATGTACTTTACCTCTCTGGTAAGTATCATGGCTGTTTATAACTGTTATATATTCCCTGTTAGATAAGTTTCTTGATAGCAAGATAAATATCTACTCACTAAACAGCCATTGCTTAAAAAAAAATCCTAATTTTTAAGTAGAGGGTATAGAATTTTTTAAACTAAATCAACTCTTGTTAAGTTAAGGATCTAAAGAATGGCCATGAAAATAGATGTCAAGTAAAAAATACAGGGGCTCCCCTGGTGGCGCAGTGGTTGAGAGTCCACCTGCCGATGCAGGGGACACAGGTTTGTGCCCCGGTCCGGGAAGATCCCACATGCCGCGGAGCGGCTGGGTCCGTGAGCCATGGCCGCTGAGCCTGCGCGTCCGGAGCCTGTGCTCTGCTGCGGGAGAGGCCACAACAGTGAGAGGCCCATGTACCACACACACACACACACAAAATATATATATATATATATATATATATATATATATATATATATATACAGGACATGAAACGAGTTATCACCACAAATTATGAGCTATGGAGGAAGATGGCAGGGGACTGAATGGAAGACAGGCCGTGTACATCAGTCACTGAGGAAGACAGGAAGATTTCCTGGAAATTAGAAGATGTCTACAATAATGAAAGATGGGCATAATGTATAAATATGTAGAGTGTAAAATGACATTATTTAAAATAAAAATATTCGTATTTTTGTAAATAGGTATATTTGAAAATTGTTTTGAGATTTTATCATGCTCTGTCTCATAAGCTGAACTCTCAATGTGTTAACCAATTTTATACTCAAAGATATATACTATAATGGAGTATAGCTATAAATGCAAAGAAAAACCAGAAATTCAAACAGAAGTAGACACACCCAGAGCTAGATATTTTGTAAGATATTTATTTTTCCATTCAAAGCACCTTCTCAAAAGCTCTATTTCATACACTGGAATCTGAATCATGTCGATAACTTAGATAAATCTCTAAAGCAAACAATAACAAGCAGAGACAAAGTCAAGTGGATAAAATAACTGATGTTTTTCCTTAATTATGGAAAATTCTATTTTCCAGCAAGTAAAAACAGGTTCATAAAGTATCTACTCAAGGGACCAGTGACTATAAGCAGTAAAATCTGAAAAAGCTCCAAGAGTTCTGGTTTAATGCATAACAATTTCAAGTTTTTAAGAAGCATTTTTAATACTTAAGCCCACAGAAAACTTGTACTCCCTTCCAAAAGCAAAACCACAGCATCACTTTGGGAAAAAAAAAATCTATGCCCATTATCATAAGTAATGTGCTAATGCAATCAATTTTTACCAAAAATGAAGTTTTTCTGGAATAGAATGCCTTAATAGACTAATCAGTCAGTGGGTTAAATACCATTTGGACCAAAACCTTCATGTGTAAAGAAAATATTTTCCTCTTATTTAAAAAATTATAGCCTTATTTTCAGTATTCTGATTTGTTTCCAGACTACATTTTTTAGCAATGCGTTATGCCTTTGCACATGCTGGTATATTTTAAATAAAAACACATTTTAATCAGTTACATATGACATTTTGAAAATAAGTTTTTAGAGTTTAATTTTACAGAACCTGCTTTAATACACTGTAAAACTTCTTCATAGTTAAACACCTAGATTTCTTATTTCATTACTTTAAAAGATTAAAGAAAGAAAAAAGCCCTATTGTTATCTTGAATTCTACCTTTTAGGAGAAAAATTATTTTTATCTGTCATTCCAAAGTTCATAAAACAAGCCAGATAATATGCTTATCTCTAGGATCATGCTTTGAGGTGGACCTGCCTCAATGAGTCAGCAAAAGTAAAAAAGAAGCAAAATACAGAGATTTCCCTGAAGGTCCAGTGGTTAGGACTCCACGCTTCCACTGCAGGGAGCATGGGTTCTATCCCTGGTCAGGGAACTAAGATCCCACATGTCATGCAGCACTGCCAAAAAAAAAAAAAAAAGCAAAATACAAACTAAGATTATTCATGATTTTTTGTTCCTAATTGGGCCTCCATTTGTAAAAACGAATGTTTTATGGAACTAAAGATAGGATAATTTTATTTGAAATGATATAAAATAAATACCAAGGGGATCCAACCCCATCCTTTAAAGATACACTTAAAATAAATCCTACATGTGGTTACTGAAAATAAATTCTAAATGTTTTGTAAAATACATGAGAGGAATAGTGGGTAAAGAAAGCATAGACAGTACAGTAAGGGAAGCAACACAGAATCCTAAAACTGGAAGAGAACATTAGAAATCATCTTATCTCACTGCTCATTAATAAATAAAGCTCACCAACCATGCCAAGACACAGCCCTGCCCACCAGGAGGTGGGCACTAGCTGCAGGACTTCCCAGGGCCCTGCAGACATGCACCTGAGGACCTGGCTAGCAAAGCCCTAGTACCCCCAAGGCACCACAGCCAGCTGTGCGAGGACATGGCCACACCCACCAGCAACTGGCAGCCTCCACACAAAGAAGGGCCTGGCAGCCAACCAGGCAGGAGGCAGAAGTGCACCCACAGTGTCTACCAGTGCACCCACAGTAGTCAAGCCCTCCTTAACAGAAGAACCTGCACACCCTGCACATGGGGGAAGCCCTAAAGCATATAGCTCCGGTAACCAGAGAGTAGTGTGCTGCTGAGCCTCCCAGGACATCACCTGCAAAAGACCACTTCTCCAAGATCAGGAAACATAACCAACCTACCTAATACATAGAAACAAAAACAGAGGATTAGACAAAATGAGACAACAGAAGAATATGTTCCAAAAGAAGGAACAACATAAAACCTCAGAAGGGCTTCCCTGGTGGTGCAGTGGTTGAGAGTCTGCCTGCCGATGCAGGGGACACGGGTTTGTGCCCCGGTCCGGGAAGATCCCACGTGCTGCAGAGTGGCTGGGCCCGTGAGCCATGGCCGCTGAGCCTGCACATCCGGAGCCTGTGCTCCGCAACGGGAGAGGCCACAATAGTGAGAAGCCCATGTACCGCAAAAAAAAAAAAAAAAAACACCTCACAAGAACTATGTATGCAGAGTGGAGGAAAGTGATCTACCCAATAAAGAGTTCCAGGTAACGATCATAAAGGTGCTCAATAAACTGAGGAAAAAAATGGATGAAAACAGTGAGAAGTCTAACAAAGAACTAGAAAATATAAAGAAGGATCAAACAGAGCTGAAGAATATAGTAACTAAAATAAAAAAACACACTGGAAGGAATCAACAGCAGATTATATAATAAAAAGGAATGGATCAGTGAACTGGAAGAATGAGTAGTAGAAATCACACATGCAGAACAGAAAAAAGAATAAATAACAGGGACACTTTAAGAGAAAACTAGGACTACATCAAGCATACTAATACTGGCACTATATATAGGAGTCCAAGAAGGAGAAGAGTAAGGAGCAGAGAATTTATTGTAGAAATAATAGCTGAAACTTTCCAACCCTGGGAAAGGAAACAGACATCCAAGTCCAGGAAGCACAGAGAGTCCCAAACAAGTTTAAACCAAAGGGGTCCAAGACACACTGTAATTAAAATGGCAAAAGATAAAGATCAAGAGAGAATATTAAAGCAGCAGCAGAAAAGGAACTATTTACATACAAGGGACCTACCATAAGACTACCAGCCGATGTTTCAGCAAAAACTTATATATATATAAAATATACTTTGCCACTCCCACTCAGAGGGAGTGGCAAAATACATTCTAAGTGATAAAAGGGGAAAAGTCTACAATCAGCAATACTCTAATTGGCAAGGCTATATTCAGATTTTAAGGAAAAATAGAGTTTTACAGACACCAAAAAAGCAAAAGAGCTCAGCGTGTAAACTAGCTTTATAAGAAATGTTAAAGGGATTCTTCTAAGAAGAAAAAAACACAATTAGAAATATAAAAATTACAAAAGGAGCACATTGAGATCAAGATGTTGGAGTAGGAGGACATGGAACTCACCACCCCTCATGAAGAGATCTCCATGTGAAGCAATTCACACTGAAAACTAACTGAAGACTAGCAGAAAGACCCTTGTACAACCAAAGCTGTAAGAAAGATGTACACAGAATCAGGAAGGAAGGGAAGAGAAGCAATCAGGTTGGGACCTGTGCCCCTACAGGGAGACACAGAGGGCTGAGCCATATATTGAGTGCTTCAGCCCTAGGGTCCAACACTGGAAAGACGAGTCCACTTAGCTGGGTAGAAATATAGTGGGACTAACAGGAGGGCTGTAAGAAACATCGACTCTATGCAGGAAAAGCGTGAATACGTGCTTACTCTTGAAACAAGGCAGAGAAAACAAATTGAAACTGCATTGGACTCTGGTCCATTTCCCACAACCAGCCTGGCATGAGTCCCAACCTGAGCCAAGTGCCCGCTCAGGCTCTGCTTGCTTCACAACACAACTCCACATCAGGGCGAGGGCTGCCTCAGCCTGGGGCCAGGGAGGCATCTGAACAGGGTGGGGGTTAGGCCATTACTGGGCTTATAAAAAGGAAGTGAATCAAAAGTGGTTTTGGGCTCTGCCTCCAGCAGGGACTGCCACAGCTGCACCCAGACGCATGCTAAGTGCTGATACCCATACTGAGTGTCCACACTGCCCTACTTACTCTGCAATGTAGCTCCACACTAGGGCAAGGGCTGTAGCAACCAAGGGGAGCGCTCAGTTGTGCAGGACACAAAGGCAGCTTGGACCCAGGACAGCAACTGAATGGGGCAAGGGCAGTCATAACTGATGCTTATTGAGGCAGCACATCACAAGCGGTCACAGGCTCTGACTGTGGCCAGGACCACCACAGCCCGCATCCAGACCCACACTGAGCTCCTGTACTGGCCCCTCTTGTTCCAGTACCGCTCACCCTGTGGGGCAAGGGTGCCAGTACTGGGATGGGGAGAGCACACACTTAGAGGAAATGGAGCCAGCTCAGACCCAATCCTTAGAGCTTCTGCTCCAGCAATTTGGGAACTGACCCTGCCCCCCAACAGGGTGGTGTGAGCAGAGGGGAAGCCCCAACTCACACTTGGCTCTACTCTAGCCCCTCCATTTCCAGCCCCACCTCCTACCCTAGGGAAAGACATGATTTGTGCTCACGTCAGATCCAGCTCTCCTACCAAAGTCACTGGGTACATACAGACTATATAGGGATGCTTCCATACAAGGACACCCCTTCAACAATACAACAGGTAACTGTTTCACCTAATTTCAGAGACAGAGAAAGTTAAGCAAAATGAGAAAGCAGAGGAATTTTTTTCAATTGAAAGAATAAGAGAAAACCTCTGAAAATTACTAAAAAAAAATCTCATCAGTAAAAGCAAATAAACAGTAAAGGTAGTAGATCAACCATGTATAAAGCTAGTAGGAAGGTTAAATGATAAGGTAGTAAAATCACCTATATCCACAATAAGTAGCTAAGGGATATACAAAACAAACAGATGTAAAATATGATGTCAAAAATATTAAAGGCGGGGGAGTAAAAATACAGGGTTGTTAGGATGTGTTGGAACTTAAAAGATCATCAACTTAAAATAATCATTCATATATATGTATATGTGTGTGTGTGTGTGTGTGTGTGTGTGTAACAATACTTATATGAGACAAAATAGACTTTAGTACAAAGACTGTAACAAGAGACAAAGAATGACATTACATAGTGATAAAGGTATAGATCCAAGCAGAATATATAACAGTTGTAAATATTAGGTGTTCCAAATATTAGGTGTTCCAAAATAAGAACACCTAAATACATAAAGCAAATATTAACAAACATAAAGGGAGAAATTGATGGTAACACAATAATAGTAGAGGACTTCAACACCCCACTAACATCAATGGACAGATCATCCAGACAGAAAATTGATAAGGAAACACTGGCCTTAAATGACACATTATACAAGAAGGACTTTATATTTATGTAACATTCCATTCAAAAGCAGAATACACATTCTTTTCAAGTGCACATGAAATATTCTCCAGGATAGATCACATGATGGCCATAAAACAAGTCTCACTACACTTAAGAAGACTTAAATTATATAATGCATCTTTCCCAACCACAACAGTATGATACTAGAAATCAACTACAAGAAAAAGACTGCAAGAAAGATGTAGAGGCTAAACAACATGCTAAACAACCAGTGTGTCACTGGAGAAATCAAAGAGAAAAATTTGAAATACCAGAAGACAAAAGAAAATGGAAACACAACAATCCAAAATCTATGGGATGCAGCAAAAGCAGTTCTAAGAAGGAAATTTATAGCAATATAAGCCTACCTCAGGAAACAAGAAAAATCTCAAACAATCTAACCTTACAACTAAAGAAACTAGAAAAAACAAAATCCAAAGGTAGTAGAAGGAAAGAAATAATGAAGATCAGACTGGAGATAAATAAAATAGAGACTAAGAAAGCAATAGAAAAGATCAATGAAACTACGAGCTGGTTCTCTGAAAAGATAAACAAAACTGAAAACACAAAACACCCCAAATAGCCAAAACAATCTTGAGAAAGAAGAACAAAGCTGGACATATCACATTCCCTGATTTTGAACTATACTACAAAGCTACTGTCATCCACACACAAAAAAAAAAAGTATGGTACTGGTACAAAAACAGACACATAAGTAAATGGAACAGAATAGAAAGTCCACAAATGAACCCACACTAATATGGGCAATTAATCTATGACAAAGGAGGCAAGAATATACAATGGGGAAAAGACAGCCTCTTCAATAAATAGCATTGGGGAAACTAGACAGCTACATGCAAAATAATCAAACTGGACTACGTTCTCACACCATATTCAAAAATAAACTCAAAATAGATTAAAGTCTCAAATGTAAGACCTGAAACCATAAAACTCCTAGAAGAAAACATTTTGGGGGGGGGGGGTATGTCTCCTCAGGAAAGGGAAATAAAAGCAAAAATAAACAAATGGGACTGCACCAAACTAAAAAGTTTTTGCACAGAGAAGGAAACTACCAACAAAACGAAAAGGCTGTCTACTGAATGGGAGAAGATATTTGTAGACAATAAATCCAATAAGGGGTTAATATCTAAAATATACAAATAAGTCATATAACTCAACATCAAAAAAACAAACATCCCCATTAAAAAATGGGCAGAGGACTTGAATAGACCTTTTTCCAAGAAAGACATACAGATGGCTAACAGCCACACAAAAAGTACTTCAGCATCACTAATTATCAAGGAAATGCAAATCAAAACCACAATGAGATATCACCTCACATCACTCAGAAAGGTTATTATCAAAAAGACAACAAATATCAAGTGTTGGCGAGAACATGGCGAAAAAGGAACCCTCTTGCAGTGTTGGTGGGAATGTAAATTGGTGCAGCCACTATGGAAAACAGTATGGAGGTTCCTCAAAAAATTAAAACTAGAACTATCATATAATCCAGCAATTCCACTCCTGGGTATTTATCCAAGGAAAATAAAAACACTAATTTGAAAAGATATCTGCACCCCTATGTTCACTGCATAGGAACAATATGCAATTGCATATTTACAGGAACCAAGATAATGGAAGCAACCTAAGTGCCTATCAATAGATTAATGGATTAAAAAGATGTGGGGGGTGTGTGTGTGTGGAATCATAAAAAAAAAGAAAGAAATCTTGCCATTTGCAACAATATGAATGGGCCTAGAGGGTAATATGCTAAGTGAAATAAGTCAGGCAGAGAAAGACAAGTACCATATGATTTCACATATATGTAGAATCTAGAAAAACAAAACAAATGAACTAACAAAACAGAACAGAAACAGACAACAGAGTCCTATATACAGAGAACAAACAGGTGGCTGCCAGAGGGGAGAGGGGTGAGGGGATGAGGAAATAGGTGAGGGAGATTAAAAAGTACACATTTCCAGTTAAAAAATAAACAAGTCACGGATAAGAAATGTTCAATGTAGAGAATATAGTCAATAATAATGTAATATCTTTGCATGGTCATAGATGACAACAAGACTTATTGTGGTGATCATTTTGTAATGTATAGAAATATCAAATCACTATGTTGTACACCAGGAACTAACATAATGTTGTAGGTCAATTACACTTCAATTAAAAAAAAAAGAATCACAGGGCTTCCCTGGTGGCGTAATGGTTAAGAATCCGCCTGCCAATGCAGGGGACACGGGTTCAAGCCCTGGTCCGGGAAGATCCCACATGCCACGGAGCAACTAAGCCCACGTGCCACAACTACTGAGCCTGCGCTCTACAGCCCGCAAGCCACAACTACTGAGCCCCCGCGCCTAGAGCCCATGCTCTGCAACAAAGAGAAGCCACCGCAATGAGAAGCACGTGCACCGCAACAAAGAGGAGCCCCCGCTCACCGCAGCTAGAGAAAGCCCACGCACAGCAACAAAGACCAAATACAGCCAAAAATAAATAAATAAATTTATATTAAAAAAAATCACAAAGTTAAGGTAAAAGAAATTAAGGGGCTTCCCTGATGGTGCAGTGGTTGAGAGTTCACCTGCCGATGCAGGGGACACGGGTTCGTGCCCCAGTCCGGGAAGATCCCACATGCCGTGGAGCAGCTAGGCCCGTGAGCCATGGCCGCTGAGCCTGCGCGTCCGGAGCCTGTGCTCTGCAACGGGAGAGGCCAGAACAGTAAAAGGCCCGCGTACCGCAAAAAAATTTAAAAAATTTTAAAAAAGAAATTAAAATGACAATGATGCTTTTTATATGCTTGTAGCATTCATTCCACTAAAGTTATTAAAGCTTAAAATTTTGGGATATCCTACATTTGATAACTGTATTAAGAAAATGGACTCCTTATAAAAAAAAAAAAAACAAGATTGCTGGGTCCCACCCCACCTCCAAATTCCCAGATGATGCTAATCTGGGGAACACACTTAGGAACAACTGAACTAGGGTGATGCCCAGGTTTCTGGTTAGAAACCTAGGTGGACTTAACACTAATGACATTCTTGCTTATCTCTGTATCCTAGTGCCTAAAGGTTGGGTACATAATATCAATTCAATAAATACTTTGTGAACAGATGAATTGGCGGGGGGGAGGGGGACAGGGACAGATACAGCAGGGGACACCCAGATAGCTTAAGAACTTTTATTTTCTTGGAAAGAATCTATTTATTCAATGAACATATCTTGAACACTTAACTATGTACCAGTATTGTGCTAGTTGATAGAAGACAGTCTCTGTTCCCAAGGAGATCAAAGTCTAGTGTAAAGAAAGATGATTTTTTAAATATAAGAGAACTGGAAGCCTTGAGAAGTCAGGAGAGTGTTTGCAGAAAACATAATGCGTAACTTGATACATAAGGGACAACAATCACTTGCCAGGTAGATAGAGAGGCAGGAGGAATATAAAAGAAAAGAATATACAATGGCTAGATGCCTGAGAGAACATAGTGTATTCTAAGTGTCAAATTTGAAGGGCCTTGTATGCTTTGAACTTTTTTTTAATTAGATAATCAGGACACATAAAAAATGTTAGTAGGTGAGTATTGCATTCTGACCTGAATTTTAGAAACCTTTATATGAAAAAGATTGAAGAAAGAAAGAGTGAAAAAGGAAGCAAAGTAAATTATTATGAGTGCCTCTAGGGGCTATGACCCCCAGGACCTTAACTGGCTTAATTATATGTGAGACAGAAGCAAGAAGAACTCTTCACCCAAGTCTCTGGCACAGAAGATTGGCTGGGCTAAGTTTCACCACAACAGAATGCACAATAGTTAGAACAGGTTTCACGAAGATAAGCTCCATTTGGGGACATAAGGAACTGAAGTACATGTCAGACATGCAGGTAGAAAGATAGAAATGTTCAGAATCCAGTTGGAAATCTAAGTTTAAAACAAAATAAATAAGGGCTTAAGAATTAGTACCATTCACTGTACCTTTTTAACTGGTTTTCCCAGAGACCTTGGGTTCTGAGTAAGTTCATTTAAGGGCACAGTGAGGGCAGAATGGGGAGGATACCCACACTGGACCTGTCACCCCCAATCTAACAGAGCAGTTCTGTTCTCATCTGTTTTATATTTTGGGGTCCTAGTAAGAATTTTTTTAACTATTCAGTTTCTTTTAAAGGTTTGAAAACTATTATCATATATAGCTTTAGAGTCAAACATTTGGTGTTATATCTTCTTTACCCGCTTAGTAGTGGACTCAGGAAAGTTAATGTGGCTGTTCAGGGTTGTTATAAATTATCAGGAACAATACACAAAAAAGTACCTAGGATAGAGTCTAGTACATAGTAGGTACTTAACAGTGAATGAGACTAAAGGTCAAGGAAAGACCTTATACAGCAACAACTTTAGCAGAGGAAGAAGAGATGGACAAAAAGGATTTAGGAGAAGTCAGAGAGAAAGAAAACTAAAAGGAAGTAGGTGATAAAGCAAAGGAAAGACACAGTTTGAGGAATATGAGAGTAGTTTAGCAGAGAGGTAAAACAAGATAAGGACTACAAGATAACCCACCAAATTTTATAATTGGGAAGTCATGATGAATTACCAAAATCAGATTCACTTTGTATGTAAATGTCATATACTGAAACAATATAATTAAAACACTAAAAATACTTATGCGTTCTTGATTCATAAAGAATAAAGTATGTGCTTATAAAGAAATTTTAGAAAGTGCCCCAATGACCTCTCCCCTTCTTGTCCTGTGGTTATGACCAAAGATTTATTCAGGCCCATGTTGTAAAGTGTTTCTTATAAAAAAATCCATTTTGTGTCCAAATTTATTCTAAATAAAAATGAGAAATATACATATTATTAGAATTCTGAATGAAGATCCTCTAATTGGTACAGCCACTGTGGAAAACAGTATGGAGGTTCCTCAAAAAATTAAAAATAGAACCACCATATGATTCAGCAATTTTGATCCTGGGTATATACATCTGAAGAAACAAAAACACTAATTTCAAAAGATATACGCAGCCCAATATTCATAGCAACATTATTTACAGTAACTAAGATACAGAAGCAACCTAATGTCCATCAACAGATGAATGGATAAAGAAAATGTGGTGTGTGTATATACACACACACAAGGAATATTAGCCATAAAAAAGAATGAAATTTTGACATTTACAACATGGATGGACCTGGAGGGTATTATGCTTAGTGAGATAAGTCAGAAAGAGAAAGACAAATACTATGTTTTCACCCATATGTGGAATCTAAAAAATAAAAAAATGAATGAATATAACAAAACAGAAGGAGACTCACAGATACAGAGAACAAGTCAGTGGTTACCAAAGGGGAGATGGGGAGGGGGAGGGGCAAGATAGGTGAAGGAAATTAAGAGGTACGAAGTACTAGGTATAAAATAAATAAGTTACAAGGATGTAATGTACAGCACAGGGAATATAGTCAATATTTTATAATAACTTTATATGCAGTATAATCTATAAATATATCAAATCGCTATGTTGTACAGTTGAAACAAATATAATATTACAAGTCAATTATATGTCAAGTAAAAAAAAAAAAAGATCCTCTATCTTTTTCCTGGGAAACATCTCTAAACATTGTCAAAGTATCTGACTCTTCTCTTACATAATAATAAGTTTTTCAGGATACATTATAGACTCAGAAAATGGATTTTTTAAAAAAAAAAGGAAATGCTGCCTGTATCTCAGAAAACATTTCTAAACATAGTAGGAGGCTATAGTTTAGGAAATATCCTTACTCCTAAAGAATGTTACCTTGAAAAAGAAAGTACACTGCTGAGACTTGATGAGTGAAAAGCACTTGAGCCTACAGGATGCTATTAAGTGGTACTTAGTAGCTTTGAAACTCTGATTCTTATCTTCACATTAGCTGCTTAATTGAAATGACTGAGTTTTCCATTAGGTGACCAAATATTTATTTTATTGGCTTTGGGAAACTGTTATAATCATATTTACAGTAAGAATTTTCTAAACATTTATTTCCTCACAATGAACAAAGACTTAACACTCCTTAATAGCTATGTTTGCATGAAAATTCCTTGAGTTCTCATTACTTATTTTTCTATGAATAGTTAGGACAATAAAATGGTTCTCAGTACAATTAGAAACCAAAACTGAAGTTCCTGGCTTACCAGAATTTAGACAATTTGTAGTTTTGTAATTCTTAGGGGATTTTGCAATTCTTAAGGAATCAGGAGGAAATCAGCTTTTATTCTGGTATAAATTAATATATCCTGCAAACTTAAAAAAATGGTCACATGTTGGCTAATTTGGGCAAACATTTTAGATATTACCTAAACAGGAAACTAAAGCTCTCACATTTAATATTTTTAAAATAGCATAGCATGCTCAAATCAATGTTTCCCATGTAATGGAGTACACTGAAATGTCTGTCAATGTGTTACAAGTGAATATATATGAAACTCAAATATTTAATTAACTATATAGCATAGCTGAGGGAAGTCCTGCAAAAGGATGACAAATCACCTAACATACATTATAAATATTCAGAGGCTGACTATGGTAAAGAATATCTATGAAATAATTCTGTATTTCTACATAAAATAACATTTTATAAAATAATCAAGACCATAAAGTATCAAACATTAAAGTACTGCAGTAATTATATGATAAGGATGTTTTAACATTGCCTAATGATAACAGACAGTACATTAAGTAGAACTTAAAAGAAACATAAGGATATATTTTTTCCATAAAGTACATCATACCTTTCACCTGTATACAAGGCATCTTTTAAATAACAAAAAGAAGTAATATACTATAATCAGAGAGCAAAGTTGATTTTATACAAATATGTCTATAGCCCATCTCCTCATTCCTACTGTGTTTTCCTTTTAGAAGATAATATTTTCAAATGGTTGACAGTGTCTTTGAGTCTTGTGTCAGAAAAATGGAAATTTATATAAATATAAAGAAAACAGAAGATTAAGAATGCTCTCTAAGACACGGAGTACAGATTTTTAATCAGTCTATGCTTTAATATTCTAGGTAACTGGAAATGTTCATTAAACTCAAATTTGATTACAAAAGATTGAAAAAAGTTTAGTAATGTAAGTTTTTCCCTAGTTTGCTTCCTTTTCTTTCTTTGCTCAAGGGCATTTTAGTCTGCAGTGATCCAAAAAATATGCATGTTCTGCTGTAACTATAATCTGCTGACAAAATATGTGGAACAGAGAACAGATTCACAGAACTCCCAGTTTAACTTACTTCTACTTAATGGTTCTTGATGACTCATATTTCAATTACAAAAAGAAAATAAGCATTGATAAGGTTCCACATCAACAGATTATATAATTAGATTAATTTTACAAAACTACTTTCATGTTCATTTTCTTCTTTGCTCTTCATAATAACCAAGGGGGGAGAAAAGAGGGGAGGAAAGCAGAGTATCTTCAGTTTATAAAGAGCAACGCAAGAATCAGGAAAGTCAAATTTGCCTCAGGTAACAGACACTGTCACCTCTGCCTACCAGGTGAGGATAAGAGAAACATGAACAAAACTATTATTACATAATGGTGGTCAAGGAGACATAAACAAATTATAAAAGTAAATGAGGGGCCAGGATATTAGAAAATGATGGAGGCAGCTCCAAGCTCCCATCCCTCCACAGAAACACTGGAAACAAGTAAAACTGTCAGAACCAACTTTGTCAGAACTCTGGAAAGTAGCTAAAGGTTTACAGCAACCAAGAGACGGCTGAATCAGGAAAACGGCAACTTTCAAATGGTAGGAAAGCTTTGTGGAATTTTTACTTGCCCTTGCCCCACACCTTCCCCAGCTCAGCAGCCTACCTTCCCTGCGTGGGGCCGTGGTCCCGGTTTTCAGAGGAAGAAGGGTAGATATTATAAACAAATTATTGTGTTTGTCTGTTCTATTCTGTCTAGGGGCCTGACTGGACTGACTGAAGGACTGACACGGGGCACTCATCTTTATCTGGAGGAAAAGATTACAGTTGAGAAATACAATAGACCAACTAAAACCTGGAAGGAAAAGCTAGGGAAAGAAAATACATTTTTTAAAATGATAGGATAGAGCATATGTTAGGTCACAAAACAAGTCTTCATAAATCTTAAAAGACTGAAATCATGCAAAGAAACCTCTCTAACCACAATGTAATGAAGCTAGAAATCAACTGAAGAAGGAAACTGGAAAATTCATGAATATGTGGAAATTAAACAACATACACTAAGAAGCAATGGGTCAAAGAAGATATGAAAAGGGAAATTAGGAAATACTTAGCGATGAGTGAAACAGAACACACAAAATTCATGAGATACAAAGAAGGCAGTGCTTAGAGGGAGATTTATAGCGGTTAATGCTTATATTAAAAAAACCTCAAATCAATAACCTAATGTTATACCTTAAGAAATTAGAAAAAGAAGAATAAACTAAATCCAAAGCTAGTAAAAGGAAAGAAATAATAATGATTAGCATGAACATAAATGAACCAAAGAACAAAAAAACAACAGAGTCAACGAAAGCCAAAGTTAGTACTTTGAAAAGATTAGCAAAATTGACAAACCTTTAGCTAGACTGACCAAGAAAAAAGACAAAAGATGCAAATAACTAAAAAATAACTATGAACAACTGTATGCCAACAAATTAGATAACCTAGCTATATGGACAATTCCTGGAAACACAAATTATCTAAACTGATTCAATAAAAAATAGAAAATCTCAACAGACCTATAGTAAGTAAGAATTGTACCAGTAATCAAAAACTCCCAACAAGTAAAAGTCCAGAACCAGATAGCATCATTGGTGAATTCCACCAAATATTTAAAGGAGAATTAAAACCAATCCTTTCCAAAATCTTCCAAAAATAGAAGAGGGAGAAATACTTTCTAACTCATTCTATAAGGCCAATATAACCAATATCAAAGCCAAACAATGATATCACAAGGAAATTACTGAGCAATATCTCTTATCAATATAGATGTAAAAACCTCCAACAAAATATTAGCAAAACAAGTTCAATAGCATATTAAAAGAATTATATACCATGACCAAGTGGGAATTATCCCATGAATACAAGGGTGGTTCATCATAGGAAAATCAATATGATGTAATACAAAGGAAAAACAAAAAGTGACTGTCTCAAATGACACAGAAAAAGCATTTGAGAAACTCCAACACCTTTTCATAATAAAAACACTCAGAGATGGGACTTTCTGGTGGTCCAGTGGGTAAGACTCTGCACTCCCAATGCAGGGAACCCAGGTTCGATACCTGGTCGGGTAACTAGATCCCACATGCATGCCACAACTAAAAAAAAAAGATACTGCGTGCTGCAAATAAGATCCAGCGCAGCCTAAATAAATAAATAAATATTAAAACTTTAAAAAAAAAACACTCAGAGAACTAGAAATAGAAGGGAATCTTCCTTAACATGATTAAGGGCATTTATGAAAAAACAACAGCTGACATCATACTCAATGGTGAAAGACTGAAAGCTTTTCTGCTAATATCAAGAACAAAGACACGGATGCCTGCCTTCGCCATTGCTGTTGAACACTGTACTGGAAGTTCTAACAAAAGCAATTGGGCAAGGAAACGAAATAAAAGGCATCAAAATTGGAAAAGAGGTAAAACTAACTCTATTCACAGAATACATGATCCTATATTTAGAAAATTCCGAAGAAGTCACAAAAAGGTCACTGGAGGTAACAAATAAATTCAGCAAAGCTGCAGGATACAAGATCAACACACAAAAATCAACTGTATTTCTATACACTAGCAAAAAATGTTCCAAGAAAGAAATTAAGAAAATAATCCCATTTACAATAGCATCAAAAAGCATAAAATACCTGAAAATAAATTTGACCAAGGAGGTGAAAGAGTTGTACTTTGAAAACTACAAACATTGCTGAGATAAATTAAAGGCCTAAATACTGTAAATAGAAAAATATTCCATGTTAATGGATTAAAAGATTTAATATTGTTAAGACAACAATACTACCCAAAGCAATCTACAAATTCAACTCATTTTTAAAATTACAACAGCATTTTTTGTAGAAATGGAAAAAGTGATCCTCAAATTCATATGGAATTACAAAGAGGCCTCAATCAGCCAAGACAACCTTGAAAAAGAAGAACAAAGTTGGAAGACTGACAGTTCCCAATTTGAAAACTTACTATAAAAGCCACAGTAATCAAAATAGTGTGGTACTAGCATAAGGATGGAGATATAACTCAATGCAACAGAATTAAGAGTTCAGAAATAAAGCCATACATCTATGACTGACTAATTCACAACAACAGTGACACCACCATTCAATAGGGAAAGAATAGTCTCTTCAACAAATTGTGCTGAGACAACTGGATATCCACATGGAAAAGAATGAAGTTTGACTCACACCATATATAAAAGTTAACTCAAAATGGATCAATAAACTAAAAAATATGCACTATATATATGCACTAAAACCATAAAACTTTTAGAAGAAAAGATAAGGGTAAATCTTCACAATCTTGGACTTGGTGATGGATTCTTATATCAATACATGATACCAAAAGCATGAGCAACAAAAGAAAAAATAGTAAATTGGACTTCATCAAAATTTTTAAACTTTGTGCATCAAAGGACATTATCAAAAAAGTGGAAAGATAACATAGAGAATGGGAGAAATATCTGCAAATCATCTATCTGATAAAAGCCTAGTATCCAGAATATAAAGAACTCTTAGAACTCAATAACAAAAAGGCAAAAAACCCAACTAAAAAATGGGCCAAGGATTTGAATAGACATTTCTCCCCCAAAAATATACAAATGGCTGCCAACACAAAAGATGTTCAGATAATTAGTGATTAGAACCCTTGTACACCACTGATGAGAATGAAAAATGGTTCAGCTGCTGTGGAAAACAGTTTGGTAGTTCCTCAAAAAGTTAAATATAGAACTATAAGACCCCACAATTCCAATTCTCAGTATGTACCCAAAAGAACTGAAAAGTACCAAAATAAGTACATGTACAGGCATGCTTAACACAATTCACAATATCCAAAAGGCAGGAACAACCCAATGTCCCTCAATAAATGAATATATATACAAATTGTGGAAGATCCATACAATGGAATACTACTGGCCATAAAAAGAAACGATATATACTACAATGTGATGAACCTTGAAAATATTATGCTAAGTGAAAGAAACCAAACACAAAAGGCCACATGCCACATATTGTTTGATTTTATTTATATGAAATAGACTGGAAATTACACATTTTTTAAAAAGCATCACTTCCACTGACATGAAAGAAAACCTTTAGGTAAAGCTTAAGAGATTCATCATCTCAGAGAGAGACAATGAATGGCAGGACCAAGAAAAGGGGGATGTTACAATTAGTTAAGTCCCATGTGAAAAGCATGAGTTCAGAAAGCCCTACTAATGTAGCAAGAAAGATATGACTACACTGGCTTAGGTTTTGGATCATATAACAGGATTCCAACTAAAAAGAGATGGCATACTCTTCTTAGGATAACCTGAGGAAGGTTTATTTACAAAAGGACTATTTCCAGAAGTGACGAAGTAGAGAAATATAGGGGATAGCTCAATAACCCAGAGTACCAGCAGAGGCATTGCCACTCTAGGCAAGAGAAACAAGTGTGGCTCTAAGAACCCAAAAAAGAGAGAATGGTGTAAGAAAGGACTGTCTTGAAGAGCGGTGACTTTTTGTTGAAGGGCGGAGCCAGCATATGCCAACCCAGTATGGAAATAAATACCTTTGTCTCATTCCCCTCCCACTCTCTAATTTCCTGCTGAGGCTGGCCACTGCCCACCCCCACTACAACCCAGAAATCAAAAGATGCAGGAGCCACTGATATAGTCCACACAAGTCAGTTTCCCAGGGTATAGAGCAGAGTAGAGAAGGGAAAAGAATGGAATTGAAAGAGCTAACAAACATATCCAACAGGAAAAGTATTCCCAAGTCTCATGTCCCCTTCCCAGATATCCAGTCAAGAACCCCAAGCTATTAACTCAGTTCCAGATAGACTAAGACTGTAATTCTGTCTACCTTGGAAAGCGAGTGAGTTTAACCTTACAAGAAGTACACCTGACCTTTGAACAACATGGGTTTGAATGCACAGGTCCGTTTATACATGGATTTTTTTTTCCATGAGTGTATGTTACAGTACTACACCATCTGCAGTTTCTTGAATCCACAGATTAGAAAACTTTGATACAATGGGTTGACTGTAAAGTTACACAAGGATTTTCAACTCCTGGAGGGTCGGCACCCCTAACCCCTGCGTTGTTCAAGAGTCAACTGTAAACTGAAACTACACTAGTGATACTTTTGTATAAACTGTGATTATATGGATATATACATAGGTTCTGTAACTAATGAGCTGTGTTGTATATAATAATTTCCTTTTTTAAATGTTCAAACCACTTAAGAACACTTGATTTACTTAATTTTTGTCAGATTTATTCCATTTACAATTGTTGGACTTCTAGGCAGATTTTGTTAGATGTGTAAATCAGCTTTCTAGGAGTCTGATGCGCTTTAAAGAATCAGAGTTTTAAATTTGTAGTTAGAATTTTAATTAAACTTCTGAGTTAACTGAACATTAAGAGAAAATGATTCTTATTTTACATAAAAATTACTGTATTCATAAGTAAAATCTGTAAGTAAAGAGTAACAGCTTAAGAATAGTTAGGTTTACATGTATAGTAATAAATTGTATAGTAATTTACACATAAGTAATTGTGTAAATTTCTTCCAAACCTCAACAAAGGTAATAAATATTCTATTTACAAATGATATAAATTAAAACCACACAGGAAACATGAAAATAAAGGAATTTTTAAAAATCTCACATAAAATGCAACTACTGACAAGAAAGAAAGCTGGTTTAATGCACTGCTAATAATGTATTTATAAATTTAAAACACACCCATTGGGGCTTCCCTGGTGACGCAGTGGTTAAGAATCTGCCTGCCAATGCAGGGAACATGGGTTCAAGCCCTGGGCCAGGAAGATCCCACATGCCGCGTAGCAACTAAACCCGTGCACAACTGCTGAGTCCTTATGCCACAACTACTGAGCCTGCGCTCTAGAGCCTGCGAGCCACAACTACTGAAGCCCATGTGCCACAACTACTTAAGCCCACATGCCTAGAGCCTGTGCTCCACAACAAGAGAAGCCACCACAATAAGAATCCTGCGCACCACAACAAAGAGTAGCCCCTGCTTGCCGCAACTAGAGAAAGCCCACACGTACCAACAAAGACCCAGCGCAACCAAAACCAAATAAATGTATTAAAAATAATAAATTAATAAATAAATAAAACATACCCACTATTTATAGACTTCCCTGGTCGTCCAGCGGTTAAGACTCCGCGCTCCTAATACAGGGGGCCTGGGTTCAATCCCTGGTCGGGAAACTAGATCCCATGTGCCGCAAGTAAGACCCAGCACAGCCAAATAAATAAATAAATAAATAAACAAGCCATTATGAATAGGAATAGAGAAGGAATCTACACACTAATAAGAGGGGCAATCCTCTAAGAAGATTTAATAAACTTGCATACACCTGAAAAGTAGCCCCAAAGTATATAAGAAAAAAAACCTGTAATATGTGTTTATACAAATTCTCTTACAGTAAGTTAGACTACTTGTAGATAACCAGTCAACGTATAAATTGTGGCTTTTTATGAAAACTCTAAAATAGTGAGGTTTAAAATTTTTAATTTACTTTTAAAGTAGAAAAAAAGATAGACAACCTCATTTTCTTATACCTCATGATATTACCTAAATATGTTTGAAGTTAAACTTCCCATAAATATTCATGATCAATAAACTACTCCCTTGCCTTCAGCTGCTCTACCTACACCACCCAGATCCCCGACATCTACACAGTACTGTAACAGTAATCTTTCTGTAGGAGTATTTCATCATGTCACTTCTCTGATTAACATCCTTTAATTAGTTTCCCATCAGCTATATAATAAAATTCCAACTCTTCAGCAGGACACAGCAGCAGGACACAGAAGACCCTTAATCTGGCTTGATTATTTCTCCAATCTCATTTCCTAATGTCTCTCCTCCCTGCCCTACCCCACCCCCGATATTTTCTATTATAACAATAACTAAGAACTTGTAATTCCTGAAACACAATCTTCTGGGTCAGGCTTCTGAGCCTTCACGTATGCTTTTCTTTCTACTAGAATGTCTTTCTCCTCCTAACAGTTTGGCAAATATCTAGTCATTCTTTACACCCTACTTAGGTATCAGTTCTTGCAAAAGTCTTCCCAGATCTACTTTCACTCTCCTTCCAAAACAAACATAATGACTACCTCTTACATGCTGTTTCTGAATTTTATTCCACTTTAACATAATTCTATTTCTGCATTTGTCATATCTTAAAGAGGTTGTAAAATAAGTTTTTGATCTGAAAACGCTTCTATCAGCTCATATTTTCCATTTCTACTCTAATATAATAGTTAAGACTTGTTTTAGCTATGAAACAAATGGACAAGAAAAAAAGGAAAAAAATAAAGGACTCACCAAAACAAATAGTTTTAAGATGAACACAATGAAAACAATCCCAACATGGCATACTTATTAAATAATGTCATAAATAAGAAATAGAAAGGAAAGCTTTATATACTAAGTGACAAAAAAAATGAAGCTGAATACTTCTTACATGAACGATTTATGACACCTTAATGACTAAACATGTTTTCTAATACATTCTACTTTTTATATTTCTATCCGTTTTACAAATAAACATTTTAAAACATACCCTTTCTGATAAACAGGAACCCTTTTACTAATTAATTTCAAGTGGAATCAAGCTTGATTAGAAGATAACTCTTCATTAAATTCATTATCTTTTTCTAAGCAACTTATTTTTTTATTGAAGTATAGTTGATTTACAATATTCTGTTAATTTCAGGTGTTCACTAAAGTGAGTCAGTTATATATTTTTTTCAGATTATTTTCCATTATAAGTTATTATAAGATATTGAATACTGTTTCCTATGTTATACAGTAAATCCTTGTTGCTTATCTATTTTATGTAGTTTGTATCTGTTAATCCCATACTACTAATTTATCCCTTCCCCCCCTCCCTTTCCCCTTTGGTAACCATAAGTATGGTTTTCTATGTCTGTGACTCTGTTTCTGTTTTGTCTATAGATTTGTATTTTTTTTAATTCCATGTATAAGTGATATCATATAATACCTGCCTTTCCCTGTCTGGCTTACTTCACTTAGTATGACATTCTCTAGGTCCATCCATGTTGCTGAAAATGGCATTTTCATTCTTTTTTTATGGCTGAGTAATATTGTTGTGTGTGTGTGTGTGTCTGTATCTGTGTGTGTGTGTATACACACATCTTAAACCAATCGTCTGTTGATGGGCATTTGGGTTGTTTCCATGTCTTGGCTAATGAAAATAATACTGCTATGAACACTAGGGTATATGTATCTTTTTCAAATTACTGTTTTCATGTTTTCTGGATATATGCCTAGGAGTGGGATTGCTGGATCGTATGGTAGCTCTATTTTTAGTTTTTTAAGGAACCCCCATATTATTTTCCACAGTGGCTGCAACTTACATTCCCAACAGTGTAGGAGGGTTCCCTTTTCTCCACAACCTCTCCAGCATTTACTATTTGTAGACTTTTTGATGATAGCCATTCTGACCTGTGTGAGATGACACTTCATTGTATTTTTGACTTGCTCTTCTCTAATGATTAGCCACATTGAGCTATTGGCCATCTGTATGTCTTCTTTGGAGAAATGTCTATTTAGGTCTTCTGCCCATTTTTTGATTGTGGTTTTTTTTTCTGATATTGAGTTATATGAGCTGTTTGTATATTTTGGAAATCAACCCCTTGTCGGTTGCACCATTTGCAAATTTTTTCTACCATTCCATAAGTTGTCTTTTCGTTTTGTTGACAGTTTTCTTTCCTGTGCAAAATCTTTTAAGTTTGATTAGGTCCCATTTGTTTATTTTTGCTTTTTTAAAAAATAAATTATTTATTTATTATTTTATTTTTGGTTGCATTGTGTCTTTGTTGCTGTACGCGGGCTTTCTCTAGTTGCAGTGAGCAGGGGCTACTCTTCGTTGCAGTGAGCGGGCTTCTCATTGCGGTGGCTTCCCTTGTTGCAGAGCACGGGCTCTAGGCACGTGGGCTTCAGTAGTTTTGGCACGCTGGCTCAGTAGCTGTGGCTCGCGGGCTCTGGAGTGCAGGCTCAGTAGTTGTGGAATGCAGACTCAGCAGTTGTGGTGCACGGGTTTAGGTGCTCCGTGGCATGTGGGACCTTCCCGGACCAGGGCTCAAACCTGTGTCCCCTGCATTGGCAGGCAGATTCTTAAACACCACACCACCAGGGTAGTCCCTGTTTATTTCTGCTTTTATTTCTTTGCTTTGGGAGACTGATCTAAGAAAATATTGCTACAATTTATATCCAAAAATGTTTTGCCTATGTTCTCTTCTAGGAGTTTTATGGTATCAAGTCTTATATTCAGATCTCTAAACCATTTTAAGCAATTTATTTTTAAAGTATGTCAAAGCTTAAACATAAAAATAAAATCTTTTTGTAATATGCTCTAAGAAAATAGACTTCAATGTTACTTTTATACATCAGAAGCATAAGGAGCTTTTCATAATCTATATGGCAATAAGATTTTTCATACAGTATAATTAGTAACATAAAATAAATTCTTAAAAATTTCTAAAATTCTTATTTCTGAGAAATCTTTGTCACAGTAAATCCTTCTTTTATATACAAATCACTTCTACACTATAGGACTATATAAACTAAAAGTGTTTGATGAGCAAGGACACCCACCTGGCTGACCATTTGTCATTTTCTTCAGGATAAGAAGCAGCTAACTATCTACCTTCTCAGTACTACAATACAGAAAATATTCTGCCTCCTTCCATAATAAATTTTGCTTCACTCAAATTTCTAGGTCCAAACCACCAGATGTACTGAATCATGAGCTAATCACAGAAATGCCAGGAACAACCTAAGTAAGCATTTTAACACCTTTGCAGGACACTGCAGTCCTAGCTAGAGATCAGCAAGAGCTTATTCTATGTGCATAACCTGTATGGATAACACTTTTCAATTCTATGATACTGCAGCTGCAGTAGTACACGATTAAATCATGCTTAGTTTATAACTAACCCTGGAAAATTCACTGTTTGAAAAGAGACAGCTCCACTTGGATTTACCTTTGTTCTACAAGATGTAACAGTCAGGGACTTCCCTGGTGGTCCAGTGGTTAAGACTCTGCGGTTCCAATGCAGGAGGTGCAGGTTCAATCCCTGGTTAGGGAACTAAGATCTCACGTGCTGCATGAGGCCGCCAAGAAAATAAATAAATAAAGGATGTAACAGTCTTTCTTCCCTTTCCCACCCAGCATATATTTGGAAATTTTAAAAGCTACTAAATTAGGCATAGGTGCCCTAGCAACCAGCAACTTGGAAAGTAGAATGTAACACATTTATCTGTTTTGGATAAATTTTTATCTTGGTAGAAATGCTTTGGAATAAAAAGATAAAATAAATGAAAAACAACTCCTTCCTCCCATCCCCACCCCCTACTGCCCAATGGCTGGACATGTAATTGATCCTTAAGAGAAAATAGGAAAAACAAACATTTGAGAGATCAGCCAGAAGGTGACATCCTAATTCTGCTGCCTATGAGACATATAGCCTGAAGCAAGTGACTTTGCTGCAGTTTCCCCACCTGTAAAATGGATGTGATAATAACATAAAACAAAATAATACAGTAAACAATAAAACTTGCCCTGCTTATCTCCCAGGACTGTGGTCAAGAATCAAATGAGATGATGTGCTTTGAAATTGCAAAGCACTCTGAAATTATATAATCGTATTAGTGAAGGCATATTTACTCAGTTAATTCACAGTTATTTTTTCCAGTAGCAATTCATACAGTGGCTCACAGATCTATAGGAGCTAAACTTCAAAGGTGAATAACATATTCAACATGCATTAGAAGAATCACATGTGATGATTTACATGGTTCTAATTTAATTTACATAAATTCATGGAAAGTCAAATGACAAAATAAGAATCAGAAGTCAAATGAGAAAATATTTGAAAAGATTATACTTGAAAACTTCACTAACATGGGAAAGGAAATAGCCACTCAAGCCCAGGAAACACAGAGTCCCATACAAGATAAACCCTAGGAGAAACACACCAAGACATATATTAATCAAACTCACAACCATTAAATTCGAAGAAAAAATATTAAAAGCAGTAACAGGAAAGCAAAAAATAACATACAAGGGAATCCTCATAAGGTTATCAACTGATTTCTCAGCAGAAACTCTACAGGCCAGAAGGGAGTGGCAGGATATATTTGAAGTGATGAAAGGGAAACACCTACAACCAAGATTACTCTACCCTGCAAGGATCTCATTCAGATTCAGCGGAGAAATCAAAAGCTTTACAGACAAGCAAAAGCTAAGAGAATTCAGCACCACCAAACCAGCTCTACAACAAATGCTAAAGGAACTTCTCTAAGCGGGAAACACAACAGAAGAAAAAGACCCACAAAAACAAACTCAAATCAATTAAGAAAATGGTAACAGGAACATACATATTGATAATCACCTTGAATGTAAATGGATTAAATGCTCCAACCAAAAGACACAGACTGGTTGAATGGATACTAAAACAAGACCCTTATATACATTGTATACAAGAAACCCATTTCAGACCTAGGGACACATACAGACTGAAAGGGAGGGGATGGAAAAAGATATTCCATGCAAATGGAAATCACAAGAAAGCTGGAGTAGCAATACTCACATCAGATAAAATGGACTATAAAGACTGTTACAAGAGATAAGGAAGGACACTACATAATGATCAATGGATCAATCCAGAAAAAAACCTAACAATTATAAATATTTCTGCACACAACATAGGAGCACCTCAATACATAAGGCAAATGCTAACAGCCATAAAAGGAGAAATCGACAGTAACACAAAAATAGTGGGGACTTTTAACACCCCACTTACACCAATAGACAGATCATCCAGACAGAAGATAAATAAACAAACACAAGCTCTACATGACACAATAGACCAGATAGACTTAATTGATATTTTTAGGACATTCCACCCGAAAGCAGAAGAATACCCCTTCTTCTCAAGTGCACATGGAATGTTCTCCAGAGAAGATCACATCTTGGGTCACAAATGAAGCCTTGGAAAATTTCAGAAAATTGAAATCATATCAAGCATCTTTTCCAGCCACAACGCTATGAGATTAGAAATCAATTACAGGAAAAAAACTGTAAAAAAACACAAATACATGGAGGATAAAAGTGCACTGCTAAATAACCAAGAGATCACTGAAGAAATCACAGGAGAAATTAACAAATACCTAGAAACAAATGACAATGAAAACACGACGATACAAAACCTGTAGGACACAGGAAAAGCAGTTCTAAGAGTGAAGTTTATAACAATTCAAGCTCACCTCAGGAAATAAGAAAAATCTCAAATAAACAATCTAACCTTACAACTAATGCAACTAGAAAAAGAAGAACAAAGAAAGCCCAAAGGAAAGAAATCATAAAGATTAGAGCAGATATAAATGAAATAGAAACGAAGAAAACAACTGCAAAGATCAATAAAACTAAATTGGTTCTTTGGGAAGATAAACAAAACTGATAAACCTTTAGGCAGACTCATCAAGAAAAAAAGGGAGAGGATTCAAATCAATAAAATTAGAAATAAAAATGGAGATTACAACTGAATCTAGTAGTCATAAGAGACTACTACAAGCAACTATATACCAATAAAATGCACAACCTGGAAGAAATGGACAAATTCTTAGAAAGGTACAACTTTCCAATATTGAACCAGGAAGACTTAGAAAATATAAACAGACCAATCACAGGAAACAAAATTGAAACTGTAATTAAAAATCTTCCAACAAACAAAAGTCCAGGACCAGATGGCTTCACAGGCGAACTCTATCAAACATTTAGAGAAGAGTTAACACCTGTTCTTCTTAAACTCTTCCAAAAAATTGCGGAGGGAGGAACACTCCCAAACTCATTCTACGAGGCCATGATCACCCTGATAACAAAACCAAACAAAGATATCACAAAAAATGAAAATTACCTACCAATGTCACTGATGAACATAGATGCAAAAATCCTCAAAAAATACTAGCAAACAGAATCCAACAACACGTTAAAAAGATCATACACCAGGATCAAGTGGGATTTATCCCAGGGATGCAAGGATTCTTCAATATATGTGAAACAATCAATGTGATACACTGTATTAACAAATTAAAGAATAAAAACCATATGATCATCTCAATAGATACAGAAAAACCTTCTGACAAAATTCAACACCCATTTATGAAAAACCTCTCCAGAAAGTGTGCACAGAGGGAACATACCTCAACATAAAAAAAGCCATCTACAACAAACCCACAGCTAACATCATTCTCAATGATGAAACACTGAAAGCATTTCCTCTAAGATCAGGAAAAGACAAGGATGTCCACTCTCGCCACTATTATTCAACATAGTATTGGAAGTTCTAACTACGGCAATCAGAGAAGAAAAAGAAAAAAAAGGAATACAAATTGGAAAAGAAGAAGTAAAACTGTCACTGTTTGCTGATGATATGTCACTATACATAGAAAATCCTAAAGATGCCACCAGAACACTACGAGAACTAATCAATGAATTTGGTAAGGTTGCAGGATACAAAATTAATGTACAAAAATCTGCTGCATTCCTGTACACTAACAACAAAAGTTCAGAAAGAGAAATTAAGGAAGCAATCCCATTTACCATAGCAATGAAAAGAATGAAATACCGAGGAATAAACCTACCTAAGGAGGCAAAAGACCTGTACTCAGAAAATTATGAAACACTGATGAAAGAAATCAAAGATGACATAAACAGATGGAGAGCTATACCATGCTCCTGGATTAGAAGAATCAATATTGTGAAAATGACTATACTACCCAAAGCAATATACAGGTTCAATGCAATCCCTATCAAATTACCAATGGCATTTTTCACAGAACTAGAACAAGAAATTTTACAATTTGTATGGAAACACAAAAGACCCCAAATAGCCAAAGCAATCTTGAGAAAGAAAAACAGGGATGGAGAAATCAAGCTCCCTTGATTAAGACTATACTACAAAGCTACAGTAATCAAGACAATATGGTACTGGCACAAAAAGAGAAACAGAGATCAATGGAACAGGATAGAAAGCCCAGAGGTAAACCCATGCACCTATGGTCAACTAATCTATAACAAAGGAGGTAAGAATATACAATGGAGAAAAGACAATCTCTTCAATAAGTGGTGCTGGGAAAACTGGACAGCTACATGTAAAAGAATGAAATTAGAACACTCCCTAACACCATACACAAAAATAAACTCAAAATGGATTAAAGACCTAAATGGAAGACCGGACACTATAAAACTCTTACAGGAAAACACAGGAAGAACACTCTTCGACATAAATCACAGCAAGAACTTTTTTGACCCACCTCCTAGAGTAATGGAAATAAAAACAAAAATAAATGGGACCTAATGAAACTTAAAAGCTTTTGCACAGCAAAGGAAACCATAAACAAGTCAAAAAGACAACCCTCAGAATGGGAGAAAATAATTGCAAACGAATCAACGGACAAAGGATTAATCTCCAAAATATACAGGCAGCTCATGCAGCTCAATATTAAAAAAAACACACAACCCAATAAAAAAAATGGGTGGAAAGCCTAAATAGACATTTCTCCAAAGAAGACATACAGATGGCCAAGAGCACATGAAAAGCTGCTCAACATCACTAATCATTAGAGAAATGCAAATCAGAACTACGATGAGGTATCACCTCACACCAGTTAGAATGGGCATCATCAGAAAATCTACAAACAACAAATTCTGGAGAGGGAGTGGAGAAAGGGAACCCTCTTGCACTGTTGGTGGGAATGTAAACTGATACAGCACTATGGAGAACAGTATGGAGGATCCTTAAAAAACAAAAAATAGAATTACCATATGACTCTGCAATCCCACTACTGGGCATATACCCAGAGAAAACCATAATTCAAAAAAGCACGTGCAATCCCAATGTTCATTGAAGCACTATTTACAACAGTCAGATCATGGAAGCAACCTAAATGTCCATCAACAGATGAATGGATAAAGAAGATGTGGTACATATATACAGTGGAATACAATTCAGCCATTAAAAGGAACAAAATTGGGTCATTCGTAGAGACGTGGATGGACCTAGAGACTGTCACACAGAGTGAAGTAAGTCAGAAACAGAAAAACAAATATCATCTATTAAGGCATGTATCTGGAATCTAGAAAAATGGTACAGATGAACCGGTTTGCAAGGCAGAAAAAAAGACACAGATGTAGAGAACAATGTATGGACACCAACGGGAGAAAGCGGGCAGTGGGAGGTGGGATGAATTGGGAGATTGGAATTGACATATATACACTAATATGTATAAAATAGATAACTAATAAGAACCTGCTGTATAAAAAATAAATTAAATTTAATTTAAAAAAAAGAACCTGCTGTATAGCACAGGGAACTCTACTTCACTTTGCTGTACAGTAGAAACTAACACAACATTGTAAAACAACTATACTCCAATTAAAAAACAAAAACAAAAACAAACAAACAAAAAAAAACAAAAACAAAAAAACTGGAAAACAAAGATTAAAAGCCAAAAAAAAAAAAAAAACTCCCTAACACCATACACAAAAATAAACTCAAAATGGATTAAAGACCTAAATGGAAGGCCAGACACTGTAAAACTCTTAGAGGAAAACTTAGGCAGAACACTCTATGACATAAATCACAGCAAGATCCTTTTTGACCCACCCCTTAGAGTAATGGAAACAATAATAAACAAATGAGACCTAATGAAACTTAAAAGCTTTTGCACAGCAAAGGAAACCATAAACAAGACAAAAAGACAACCCTCAGAATGGGAGAAAATATTTGCAAATGAAGCAATTGACAAAGATTAATCTCCAAAATATACAAGCAGCTCATTCAGCTCAATAACAAAAAAACCAAACAACCCAGTCCAAAAATGGGCAGAAGGGACTTCCCTGGTGGTGCAGTGGTTAAGAAGCTGCCTGCCAATGCAGGGGACATGGGTTCAAGCCCTGGTCCAGGAGGATGCCACATGCCACAAAGCAACTAAGCCCGTGCACCACAACTACTGAGCCTGTGCTCTAGAGCCCGCAAGCCACAGCTATGGAGCCCGAGTGCCACAACTACTGAAGCCCGCGCATCTAAAGCCCATGCTCCAAAACAAAGAGACACACACAATGAGAAGAGCCACCACAATGAGAAGCTGCACACCGCAACAAAGAGTAGACCCCACTTGCCACAACTAGAGAAAGCCCGCACACAGCAATGAAGACCCAATGCAGCCAAAAATATAAATAAATAAATAAATTTTATTTAAAAAAAAAATGGGCAGAAGACCTAGATAGACATTTCTCCAAAGAAGAAATACAGATAGCCAACAAATACATGAAAAGATCCTCAACATCACTAATCATTAGAGAAATACAAATCAAAACCACAATGAGGTATCACCTCACATTGGTCAGAATGGCCATCAGCAAAAAATGTACAAACAACAAATTCTGGAGAGGGTGTGGAGAAAAGGGAACCCTCTTGAACTGTTGGTGGGAATGTAAATTGATACAGCCACTATGGAGAACAGTATGGAGGTTCTTTAAAAAATGAAAAATAGAAGTATCACATGACCCAACAATGCCACTACTGGGCATATACCCTGAGAAAACCATAATTCAAAAAGACACATGCACCACAATGTTCACTGCAGGACTACTTAAAATAGTCAGGACATGGAAGCAACCTAAATGTCTATCAACGTTTGAATGGATAAAGAAGATGTGGCACATATATACAATGGAATATTACTCAGCCATAAAAAGGAATGAAATTGAGTTATTTATAGTGAGATGGATGGACCTAGAGTCTGTCATACAGAGTGAAGTAAGTCAGAAAAAGAAAAACAAATACCAAAAAAAAAAAAGAAAAACAAATACCATATGCTAACACATATATATGGAATCTTAAAAAGCAGTACTGATGAACCTAGTGACAGGGCATGAATAAAGATGAAGACGTAGAGAACGGACTTGAGGACACAGTGGGGGAAGGGAAGCCAGGATGAAGTTAGAGAGTGGCATTGACATATATACACTACCAAATGTAAAATGGATGGCTAGTGGGAAGCTGCTGCATAACACAGGGAGATCAGTTGGATGTTTTGTGAAGACCTAGAGGGATGTGATAGGGAGGGTGGGAGGGAGGCTCAAGAGGGAGGGGCTATGGGGATATATGTCTACATATAGCTGATTCACTTTGTTGTACAGGAGAAACTAACACAACATTGTAAAGCAATTATACTCTAATAAAGATGTGAAAAAGAAAGAAAAAAAAGGACGACTTAATGATAATCATTTCAATTACAGAAACCACTCCATTTATGAGTCTGTTCCCCTAAAAGTGTTTTTATCAGCTTAAAAACTTTTTAGGGGCATCTGGAAAGAGGATTTGAACAACCACTCCCTACCTAGTCAGTTGTATCACCTTGTCCATTCATCAATACAATTTCCTAAATTTCCTAAATTACAGGGGAAAGGGAACTTAGAGAAATATTTTCAGATGAGACATAGGATGAGACATAAATTTCTTCAGCTGTACAACTGAAGAAATTTCTAATTTGTTAAATTCACTATTGTTTATTATCTAAACATCACATAAAATAATCACAACAAGAACTACATATTATAAAAAACTAGAGATAATACAAAGTTTCTATATAAATGAAGCTAACTAGAATGCTATAAAATTATCAGTACTTAACAAAGGCACTTCCTGGAAACTTTTAAAGAAGTAATTCAAATATTAACACTAGGTGGCAGAAGGTTATATTATGTTCTTAATACACAGTTTAAATTTTTCAATAGAAACAATAAATTACAAGCCTGAAGCTTACAGTCAAAAATTTTTGAAAAATTGAGCTTCTCAGACCATCTATTTTAATTTTAACCTTTTTAAGATTTTATAACGTTGAAAAGCCTCATAAGAAAGAATAGAGAAGAACTGAATTTAATGGGCATCCTTTTAGATACCTCATGGTAAGTCTACCTAGTCAATGAATTCAGATAAATAACTAAGAAGGCTTGATGGTAGACTTCCTCCTTTAAAGTGACTTTGAAATCTAATACTGCATCCTACACAGTTTGAAAAAAGCAGCAGCTATAAGGGCCAAAAATCTATGAATATAGAATATATTGCTTTCTCATTTCTCCTCCTATGCTGCTTTGTACTCTTATCCCTGGCATTTCTTCATCATTTGACATTTTCTCTTTTCATCCTTTGCTATTTTGATATCTATTTCTGACCACCTACTACATCTGTTGGATTTAAAAAAAAACAACAAACATAAATTTAAATAGTAATCAAAATAAACAGAGTTGCAAACAACATAAAAATAGCATTTTTTTTTGGTTGTTTGTTTTGTTTATGTTCTGCTTCTCCTCCTCCATGCTACAGCACATGTACAGAGAAGGAAGTTGTGAATTATCAAAGAGGTGGTGATGGGAACTTACTTCCCTGGTGGTCTAGCAGTTAAGACTCTGCGCTCCCAAGGGGGCCCGGGTTCAATCCCTGGTCAGGGAACTAGATCCCACATGCTGCAACTAAAGACCCCACATGCCACAACGAAAAGATCCCGCGTGCAGCGACTAAGACTGGGCACAGCCAAATAAATATTTTTTTAAAAAAAAAGAGGTGGTGATAATATGACTGAATTAAACAAATTTACATATTCTTCCTAGATTCCTTCCTGAAACTAATCAAAAAATGAAAATGGCTATCAAACTGTATGTAAATTAACTTTCCAGATTAGCAAGTAAAGCAGATTACAGCATGCCCATTTTAATTTAATTAACTTTTTTGTGGAAATAATACCATTTTCTTGACCTTTCAAACTTGTTTTTAAAATTCTTTTTTATCCTTATCAAAGAATTTTAAATTATTTTTCCTACCTTTTTGTTCCTACCTTTAGATACAAGTCTAATTCATTACATTATATGACTTCAATATATCATAATCCTTTGGGGCCTCCATTTCTTTGTCTCTAAAAATAAGGATGTTGCTGGAGATGATATCTAACGTCATTTTTTTCTATACAATTCTATGATTCATTCCTTCACTGTAGTTGCTAAATGTTCTACTAAGCAGTATGAAATAAATACAAAGATGTCTTACCTCCAAATTATAAAACAGTGCTAATCAAAAATGAAAGGAATTCATAAGAGTGTGAATATTCCAATGACAACTGAAGAAAGTTCAAATTCTTCAACCTGATACAATCTAATTCCAACCTTTTTCTACCTTACCTTCCACTATTCCTTCTTTTTAAATTGGAGTAGAGTTGATTTACAATGTTGTGTTAGTTTCAGATGTTCAGCAAAGTGAATCAGTTATACATATATATATATATCTCCACTCTTTTTTCTCTTTAGATTCTTTTTCCCATATAGGCCATTACAGAGTACTGAGTAGAGTTCCCTGTGCTACACAGTAGGTTCTTATTAGTTATCTATTTTATATATAGTAGTATGTGTATGTCATTCCCAATTTATGCCTCCCTCCCTTATCCCCTGATAACCATAAGTTTGTTTTCTACATCTGTGCCTCTACTTCTGTTTTGTAAATAAGTTCATTTGTACCTTTTAGATTCCACATATAAGCAATATCATATGATAATATTTTTCTTTCAGTGTCTGACTTACTTCACTCAGTATGTTCACTGCAGCACTACTTAAAATAGCCAAGACATGGAAGGAACCTAAATGTCCATCAACAGAGGAATGGATAAAGAAGATGTGGTACATACCATATATACAATAGAATATTACTCAGCCATTAAAAAGAACAAAATAATGCCATTTCCACTATTCCCTTTTCTACAACTGATTCTGCACCCAAGCTTCAATACTATTAGCCATATATGCTCTACTGCTTTGCCCTAATTCCTCGTCTGCTCATGTTCCATAATAGAAAAGTTGTTCTTCACTTTTACAAGACAAAATCCTACCTATCGCCAGCTGCAGTTCCTGAAAAACTTCTAAGCTTACCTGGATCTCTTTTAGAGAGTAGAAAGAATATACAGTTTGGATTCAGACAGTTCTAGGTTTAAGTACTATTTTCAAATATCATTTGGAAAGTTATTTAGCCTCTTTAAGCCCTGTCTCATCTATAAAATGGTGATAATTTACCTATACATCATAGGGTTGTTGTGAAATTGAAACCGAGTGGGGCCCTGTGGGGTGCCTGAGCAAGGAGGCCCTTTTGTCCCCTGTTTCTTGTAGGCAAGACTGCAGCCTCCATGACCTTCCCTGAGTTCCAAAGGATGGATTCGAACAGTTGCTCATCAAGGGAGAAGCAGCCAAGAAACCACCTGAGGTAAGATTAAAGGGACCAAAGAAGCTCATCAAGATTAGGAGACTAACCACCTGAGACAAGATTAAGGGAGTCCAAGCCCTGTTCACACCCTAATCTTGTCAGAGACCCCACCCTTGAACCAATTATAAAACCCTTCATCAAATCCTCTGGGGTTCAGAGACAGTTTTTCAAGGCAGAAGCACAGTGTGTCTCCCTTTGCCTGGCAATGCAGTAAAGCTATTCTTTTCTACTTCACCCAAAACTCTGTCTCCACAATTTGATTCGGCACCAGTGCACAGAGAGGTCAAGCTTTCAGTAACAAAATGAATTAATACAATAAAAATACTTAATCTAGGGGCTTCCCTGGTGGCGCAGTGGTTGAGAGTCCGCCTGCCGATGCAGGGGACACGGGTTCGTGCCCCGGTCCGGGAGGATCCCACGTGCCGCAGAGCGGCTGGGCCCGTGGGCCATGGCCGCTGAGCCTGCACGTCCGGAGCCTGTGCTCCGCAGCGGGAGAGGCCACAACAGTGAGAGGCCCACGTACCGCAAAAAAGGAAAAAAAAAAAAAAAAAACTTAATCTAGTGTCTGGCAAACAGCAGACATTTTCCGTACATAGTCCATGTTGGGAATTAGGACTGTATATGCTCAAAATTAATTCCCCTCTTCATTACCTCCTCTGAACCCCAACATTGCTCTGTATCTACTCTCTTACAGTTCTCCTCATTTCCTACTTTGTCTAATAGTTACTTATTTATACGAGTAGTCTATAAACTCTGAGAGCAGAAGCCATGTCTAACATATCTTAGAATTTTTCACGTCAAACACATCATGTACCCATAATGCACTCACAATATTTGTTAAATGAATTAAAAATACTGGAAAATAAAAGATACTACTTCATGATTAAAAGGGATAACAGCAATGCATCTGAAAGTTAATATAGAATACTTCCATCTCCTTCAACTAATGGAAAGTGAATATCAATAAGAACTGGAATGCCAACTTTTCATCAATGCAAAATTTATATGTACATTCTTGTACTTTACATAAATTATTGCCATATCAATTACAATATTTTTTTAAAAGTAACTGCCTAGAAAGTGGCCACTATCTACATAACACAAATAATCCTTCCTTTTCAGGAAAATAATTGTTACTAGATTAAAAAGGAAGAAGAAGAAGAAGAAAGAAGGAAGGAAAAAGAAAACCAACATTTTACCTGCATGATTTCTGAGGTTCTTTTAATACTCAATTAAATTTTCTGCAATATACATGATGAACTGTAAGACTTTAATAAACATCCAAGTGACAAGCCAGAAAGAGTATACAACTTGGTTTTTCCAAATGAGTACTATACATTCTCATTATATCATAATCTAAGATTGGCACATATATTTTTTGCTGGTATCAATGAGTAGATGATTAAAGCATTTACCAGACACTTTTCCCTTTATACAAGATGACTGTCTAATTGCATTGGGTGTGGCAGCAGCACTTGGAGGTGGTGATAGAGTAAGAGAAATCACCATTTACTAAGGCCTTATTATGTGCCCAGTATTGTTTTAAGCCCCTTAACACTTTATCTCATTTGTTCCACACAACAGCCTTACAAAATAGGTATTGTATTTTTCATTTTAAATGTGAGGAAACTAAGACTTAGAGAGGTTAAGCCATTTGTGAAATGTTATACAACTAATATGTGATAAAGTAAGGTTTAGAACCTATTAAGTATGGCAACTTTACTGCCTCCCTTAAATCTGTGTCTTAATTTTCTTACCATCTAACATACAAAAAAGAAAAAAAAACAACTAATAAACAAATACAAATATACTAAAGTAGAGAAAATTCTACTTTAACCAGAATTCCTTTTGGGGAAAGCACCATCTGTATTTATTTGTACTCTTTAATTGTTTGGAAGAAAACCCTTGATAAACTAGGGAAGAAGGTGAAATCCCTGACCCCTGCTAAGAGCTTGTAAATGTGGGAGAAATTGCCTTCCATGAGGTAATGGAAGAAATTTCTTTCTGTTACATAAAAAGGAAATAAAAGGGAAGAAAGAAGAAGTTGAACACAACAGAGTGACACAAGATTACAGTTACAGGTAGATGGAATATAATCCCTCCTTTTGTAGCCCTTAAATCTTCAAGAAAATGTAAGTTCCATATCCAAGGTGCCACTGGGTGGGATAGAGCCTCTTAAATGAATACCAGAGCACAGAACTAGAGGGAGGAGATAAGCAAGGGAAAGCAACAAACTGATGGAGAGGGCTTCAGGCTGTTAATAGCTATTGAATAGTTGAGATCCATGTTTTAGATGCGATTACGCTCTTTATTTAAATAGCAAAGGAAGAGCATATCATTTTCTCCTTTGAGAACCAAAACTGTCATTAAATAAGTAAGTGGGGAATTAGTCAATCATGCCCCCCTCCCCTTTTCTTCTTCCTTAAATTCTTACCTGTGATTTTCCCAAGGTTTTAAGAGAAAAAAGATGAAATCATTGGGACAAAACTTCTTACCTGCTACTTTGTTTCAAAACATTAGAAAACCATAGTAGTTTTCCTCAAAGATAAACTAAATCTTTATTTCAACAATTAGAAAACAAACGCTTACATTAACTAAATGCCAAAACTATAAGGAAGAATGGCAGTACAACCATTTATCATTGAGTTGATACCCATAATTGCTCAAATTGGGGGGAGAATAAAAAGGAAAGAAAGAAAAGCTAGGAAAACTCAATAGACCTAAAAACAGTATACTACAAACAGATTCTAAGGAACTAGACTTTCCATATTATACATTCATCTTCTACCAGTCAGTATTCTAGGGCCTAACATATATTATCTCATTTTGTACTCAAGCATAAGATAGGAGCTACCTATCTTATTATCTCTATTTTATAAGGGAGGAAACAAAGACACTCAATGATTAAGTAGCTTGCCTAGGGTTATAAACCAAGCAAGGACACAGATATAAACCCAGGCAATATAACTCCAAAAACCCTTCTCACAACTTCTATACTATGCTGCATTTTATTAGCATTTACAAAGTGATTTATATGTCTTCAAAGATTTAAGATCACTATTATATTTATCATTTTCTGAAAATATATTATAACAGTTATGAAAGTATGGTACAAAGTCACTAATATTTAGCTATTCAGACACATGGCTTTAAAAATGATAAATGCTAGAGCACAGGATAGGAAATAGTTAAACAACAGCTGTATAGTATGCTTAACTGCCTTGGGAATTAATGTCAATAGTGCAGACTAAGATTTTTAAGTAAGTGACATTAAATATGGGTGTTATATATACATATAATAGTTAAACCCTTAAAAGTAATGATCTAAAGGGTAAACTAAAGTTTATCTGACATTTAACGAATGAAAGTAAATAGCTGAAATACTTGCACACTCCACCTGTGATATTTCCTTGAACCATAGTAATAATTACTTAACCATATCTCTAAGGGGAGGGGAAAAAACCTCCAATTTTTCTAAACTTGGTAGCTTCTTAAAAATGAAATGGAATTACATTTCATTTTTAAGTGGAATTACAGTTAAATGGAATTACAGTTCTGGGATGCAAGCCAATTTATGATGAACACCTATGGCATAATTTAAGGTTGATGTAGTTTTACAAGGAAAAAGATGAACTAAATATTATACTCTTAAAAGGTGTTTTTAACCAAAAAAAACCCCACCTATCTTAAGAAATATTAATGAATAGGAAACTAATTTGCCAGTTTAATTTTAGACTGCACTTAACCTAAAAAAAAAAAGAAAAATAGTAAGACTTTAATAAAACTTGTTTGAGAGGAATCATTTCCTCAAAGTTAAGTAATAATAAATTCCTGATGTCATTGGGTGGCAAAGTATTCATAATAAAAGAAAGTACCTGCACACTTTTGGTAAGAAAACCTCATATTTCCCATGTGCAACTGGAACCAATATCATGCCAATTTGAAAGTATCTGTCTTTTATAAAGCTACAAAGCAGGATGCAGAAATGAAATATGCAGTTGAGTCCATAAAAAAAAAAAAGACTCCTTATCATTTTTCTCTATTTGGTATTCTCTAACAAATAAGCTATGGAAAACAGAATAAAAAGTGAATGGAAATTAATCTACTGATCATCAGGAAAGTAATATTAACATAATGATAATACTGAGAGGTTCCACTTGTTTTTAAAAAGTGAAGCTGTGATTTTTAAACACTAAAGCAAGCTTATACAGGTAGAAATACATCAAATGATTGAAAGATATTATTCCACATACAAACATGATGGGGACTGGGCCTAGTCACTCAGTGAAGATAATACTGTTCTCCACAAATTAAAAAACAGAAGCAGAAAGGTAGAGGGCTAGTGGGGAATGTCAACCTTATTAAAATATTTTGTGCCACTGACTGTATATATTATAAAAATGACACATTTGGATCCCAGATTACCAATAAGCATAACCAAATAGAATGATAAACCCAAAGGCAGTCTTTGAAAGAGCCCTTGCCCTCCTCAGATTGATCACTGGCTGCAAAATAATGGACAAGATACAGAAAAAAAGCCAAAAATAAGATTAAAAAAATAAAAAAGACTTTACCTTTCCAGACAGGAAGGCCAAGGGAATTATACAAAGCAAAAATAAAAACATATACTACAAGGGGGAAAAAAGCTTGATAATTAAATATAAAATGGATGAAAACTAATATCCTTATAATATGAAGTTTGGACTAAAGAAAAATTAGTAAAACTAAGAAGTTTGAACATGCTAGAAAAGGCAAACATTTAAGTACACACTATGCTGTGGACAAATAGCATGCTTAATTCCCAAAATCACTGAATAAAAAACTTAAATAGCTGACTGTGTATCTCAGGGAGTAGTACATTAATTAATTCACCATTACTTTAAAAAACTGACTTTGGGAGTGTTTAAAATCTTTTACCATGACAACTAAGCAATTCTTCTCAGACTCTAACAGCAACTCCACAGCTCTATTTTTAATTATATATATGTAATAGCTGTATATTTGTATATAAATATATTTTTATATATATTGGGACTTTAAAGTAGGCAATAGTATTCACCACACTAAATCATGAATATTAAGGGTTTCAGCGTAGTAAATGAACAATTTAAGTCCAAGATAGATAGATACATAGATATATATCTCTACAGACAGACTTTTTATATTGTTTTTATTTATTTATTTTTCACATCAAAGAAGACATACAAATGGCCAACAAACACATGAAAAGATGCTCAACATCACTAATCATCAGAGAAATGCAAATAAAACCACAATGAGGTATCACCTCACACAGGTCAGAATGGCCATCATCAAAAAATCTACAAACAAACATGCTGGAGAGGGTGTGGAGAAAAGGGAACCCTCCTGCACTGTTGGTGGGAATGTAAATTGATACAGCCACTATGGAGAACAGTATGGAGGTTCCTTAAAAAACTAAAAACATATTTTTTAAATAAAGAACACTAAGGCAAAAGTTGGAGAAATATCATGAATACAAAATTTTAAGGTACACCCAGTGCTGCAATGGGCTTTGTTATGACAGAAGTTTTTACAATCTACCTACTTTGGTCCAGCCCAGCAGCTGTGGCAAGTGGTGGTGGTGAATCAGAAGGAAGTGGCAGCTGCACATACTCTCCGGCAGCACAATAAATGCAGTCTCTGTCCCCCATTGACTTCTCTCTCAGGGCCTCCCTCGACACAGAAAGCAAAAAGAGTGAGCAATGAGAAAGAAAGCCTGAAGCAGCTGCCTTGATCATTCAGATGCTGGTTGTAGCTCTCACACACAGACTTGTGTCTGAGTATCATATTCCATAGGCCATGCAAAGCTCTGAAGGAGGCCCTCTCTCTATGGAAGTAACCAAAGAGTCATCTAGACACTTGAGCCAAAAACCTTGTCATTTTCCTAGACTATTCCTTATTCTCCACATGAAATCAGTTGCGAAGTCCTACCAATTCTATCCCTTAAATCTCTTGAATTCCTTCTCTTAACTCCATCCTCGCTGTTCAGACCTCTATTTTGGGCTATTTTTTTATTTTAATCTACTCAAAATCGATACATCCTCTACACTGCTGCCTTCAGAAGTGTTTTTTTAAAATATAAATCTTAATATGTCGCCTATTAGATGTTCTTCAACAACTCCCTATTACTAAAATTATATGGTCTAGAGCCCAGCTACAGAGAAAACAGTGGTTTTTCAACCTTGCTGTAAGACACATAGAAATAAAAAGGGGAAACCGTGTATCATTCAAAATACTTAATATGGCAAATAAGACTCTTCGTGATCTGGATCCCAACTAGTCTCTTGTCAATCTCTGTTACAAACTGTGCTCTAGTCAGACTGAACTACTTGTATATCTATCAAAGATACCATGCTCTTTCAACTCTCCTTCTCTAACAGAATGGTCTTGCATGCTACTTAGCAGACTTCAATTTATCCTTTAAATTCTACCAACTCTCTGAAGACTTTTTTGACCTTCTCCCATATAATGGTATGCTTGCTTATCTGACAATCTCCCTCTCTGGAGGTCAGCTCCTGAGAGAGGAACCATAGATGACTGGTGTTCATAATTTTAGCAACCAGCACAATTACACTTAATACACCTCAGAAGGAAGAAGAATCTTGGCACTTGGCACTGTCATGACTCTCCTGGCTATACCTTTTAAATTCCCTTCAGTTTAAAAACTCATTTCAGAAACATCTGTGCCCTCAAGGCACTGTGAGATAAGGTAGGGTCGAATGCAGTGAGGTAGAGAAACAAAAGCGAGTAACAGGTATTCTCAGACTTAGAAGAACTTACAATTTAGAGTGGAAAACAGACTCAAAAAGATAAAGAGGGAAAATAAATCTTTAGTAATAAGAATTTTGAAGGAGGACGTCTTCTTTAGCAAATAACCTGGGATTAACTGATGACAGTGTTTGTAACACAGCCAAAACTAAACACTGCCTCAATTATCTCTAATTTTTGACCTGGAAAAGTAATGAAGGGAGCCAGTTTTGCTTTACCAAGGCATGCTATATTTTTCTGACCTCTGAATGAAAACATTTTGGGTTTGAAGACTGAAACAAAAGTTAGACCTTTTGGTGTTAGAAGGTTAGGTGTTTGTTTGGGGTTGAAAGAGGTTCCTGTCAAAATGTTTCCTAGCTTAGGAATCAGGGACCCTCTTGGATCCTAAACATAATAAATATTTATTTCAAGATTTAATTATAAATTGACAGGAAAGATGTGAAAGGTTTCCTTATAGTGTTCACATTTAAAATTAAACATACCTCTAACTTAACACACACCTCTACACTCACTATTACTACTCCAGATAGGCTCAAAAGCTAAAAATGTACTTCAGGAAAAGATATATTCTCAGGTCAAGGAAAAGTTCAGGACTCAATAATCACACAGCTTTGCTTATAGTAAGAATTACTGAGGATGACAGGCAAAACATGTGGCTTTAATGGAATTCAACAGGGAAAGGATATTCTTTTCAACAAATGATACTGGGACAATTGGGTATCTATGTCCAAAAAGATGAACCTGGACGCATATCAAACACCATACACAAAAATTAACCCAACATAGATCCGAGGTCTAAATGTAAAAGGCAAAACTATAAAACTTTCAGAGAAACATAGGAGGAAATCTTCATGGCTTTCAGTTAGGCAAAGGTGTCTTAGATATGATACCAAAAGAATAATCCACAAAAGAAAAAAACTGGTAAACTCAACTTTATCAAAATTCAATATGTTTATGCTACAAAAGAAAATGAAAATATAAACCATACTATGGTCGAAAATATTGACTAGTTAAATATCTACAAAAGAACTGGTTGGGAATTCCCTGGCAGTCTAGTGGTTAGGACTCATCGCTTTCACTGCAAAGGGTGCAGGTTTGATCCCTGGTTGGGGAACTAAGATCCAGCAAGCCGTGCAGCACGGCCAAAAATTTAAAAAAAATAAAAATAAAAAAGAACTGGTATCCAGAATATATAAGGAACTCATAACTTAATAAGATAAATGACCAATTTTTTTAAATAGGCAAAATATGTGAATATTTCAACAAAGAAGGTACTTGAATGGTTAATAAGGATATAAAAAGATGCTCAACATCATTATTTATTAGGGAAATGCAAATTAAATCCACAATGGGATACCGTTTTCACCCACTAGAAAGGTTACAATCAAAATGACAGGTAATACTATCTCTGGACCATGCACACACCTGGGTAAAGGGCAATAGTTTCTCCAAAATTTATTCTATTTTGGGGATTGGAAATGCTCTGCATCTTTTTAAAAGCTAAACAGAAGCCCACCCACTTCCTCCTAACTCCTACCCCTACCCTCCACACACATTAAAAAAAACTTCTTTGAGACAGATACTACTACTGTATAGCTCAGGAAACTCTACTCAGTATTCTGACCTATAGGTAATGACCTATATGGGGATAGAATCTAAAAAAGAGTGGATATATGTTTATGTATAACTGATTCAGTTTGCTGGACACAACATTATAAATCAACTATACTCCAATAAAAATAAATAAATAAATAAAGACAAATATTAATAAATGATGCCAAGGATAAAAAAAAATGGGAACCCTCATGCTACTGAAAATGCTAAATGGTATAGCCTCTTTGTAAATCAGTTCCTATACCTATTCCTAGACATACAGCCCAAAGAAATGAAAACATATATCCACACAAGGACTTACATGTGAACGTTTGTTTCAGAGCAGCATTATTCACAATGCCCAAAATGTGAAAACAATCTAAAAATCATCAACTAATGTATGGATAAGATAGATAATAGTTAGATAAAATATAGTATATCCATCCAATGGAATATTATTTAGAAACAAAAAGAAATGAAAATATGCTACAATACTGATATATGCTACAATACGAACCTCAAAAACACGGAAGAAGCCAGACACAAAAGACCACATATTGTATGATTACACTTATATGAAACGTCTAGATAGGCAAATCTACAGAGACAAAAAGGAGATAAAAACTGTTGCCCAGGTCTGGGGAAGGAAAATGGGAATTAAATGTAAACTGGAATGACAGATCTTTTGGAGGTGACGGAAATGTTCTAAAGCTGGATTGTGGTCAGGCTCAGTACAAAATAAAAATGTTCAAAAAGCAAGATTTTTTTCCCCCTTTCTTCTAGATCTGTCATGATACTTTTTATTTGCTATTTAACACTGTGCTTCCTTAGTCATGAGGATACTCGCTGGGTGAGTATAGACCTTCACGGGCATGCAAGGGCACATATATCCAATTCTGACCTTCCCTGGGTCCACAACCCTGCTGGGGTTGGTGGTGACAGCAGTAACTGAGCAGGGGCAGAGAATACATGACTGAAAACTTGTTGCAGAGAGACAGGTCTATGTGGCTCCAAGCCCCTAAAATATGCCCTGCTGTCCCATCAGACTTTACTTACCAAACACAAATTCAAATATAAAATAATTAAGAATATCAAGATGCAGGGCACAGGGCCCTGTGAGACTGCACTGGTCATAGACACATGAAGCAGGAATCAATATGGTGATGACTGCACAACTTGGTGAATTTAGCAAAATTCACTGAATCATACACTGAAAATGGGTCAACTCTATGGTATATAAAATTATACCTCGATAAAGTGTTGTGGGTTTTTTAATGGCTTTAAGTCTTTGGTGGCAGCATGTTAAAATTTACCAAATGAGTAAAGCATCACAGACAGTGCATATGTCTGTACTTTATGTCTAGGCCTAAGTGAGTGTCCCAGCCTGAGGGTCTTTCCCAGAGCCAGATAAACAAAGGATAAAGGAACTGTATCTCAAAAAGCCCCACAACAGGTCAGAAGATATGGTTCTCCTTTAGAATATGTAAGTGGACAACTCTTTGTAGATAAAATAAGGGTGATTCCTGAGGTAATGAGTTCAACTCACAACTGGATAAGACCTTTTAAATGCTAGGAGTTTCTAACCAGAGTGTATGGCCAAATGCACAGTACTGTGACCACAGTCAAGACTGAATTTCCATCGAAAGATCTCCTCTTACACTGAGCAATTCCTAGTGCTAAATTGTTTCCAACTGAGCCTACTGTGACTCAATGAACCAGAGGCCTATATCTCTATGCTGGCTTGTTTGTGATAAGCATTCTTGAAAGACCTCACGTTCTGCCAAAATGCATACTTAAAAATTATAGTTAAATACAGAAAGAAAGAGGGGGAAAAAGACTTTCAAATTTGTTGTTTTCAAAAAAAAATGTTTTTTCTATTCTAGCTTCTTGGCATTACATAATTTTAGAATCAGTTTGTCAATTTCTACAAAAAGAGACTGTTAGGATTTTTAATGGTTTAGTGTGTTCATATAGAAAAATAGGGGAGAACTGACATTTTAAAATATTGACCATTCAGATTGAAGTACATGATTACCTTTATGAAGATCCTTATTTTCTACACTTCCAGGAACAAGATATTTGTAAAAGCTGTTTTAGCATCCTTGCCCACCAAGTCTTGTATGTTTCTATTGATTTGGGGGTTACTTCCCCCTGCTAATGTGTGTTATATTTCTGATTGTTTGCCAGGATAATAATTATCTTTGGTTACCAGAAAAAAAATTATGCATAAAATAGCATTGAGGCAATCCTCACAAAACCTATACAAACTTCATAATCAGAGCACTAACAAAAACATTAACAATCCTCCCAAAAGTATTAGCATAGTTTATTTTAAAAGGTTATTACATTGCAAATAAATAGATTATACAGTAAATATAAATTTTATGATAAAGGAAGAAAAAAGTAAATGTAATTTGATGGGAAGGAGTTGTAAAGAAGGAGTAAGGTTGCCAAGTTATGAAAACAAGGGCAGAATGCACAAAAATTAGGAAGAATTCCCAAAACAGCACTTCCGAGAGAGAGTGCAAGGCAAACTAAGCCAAAAGGAAGAACATGGTGAGAATGGACATCCTGTATGGTACTCTATTCATTCTCCTGTGGCTTACTGCATTAAGCTGTGTTGATGTATCTGTATATCTGAGTTCAGCTGCTATTATCCAGTTATGTAACACATTTACCTCCTGGGAAAAATCATGTGCCAACCAAATGACTTTCACATTATAGAGATGTCATTCCCCTATTTACCAGTCATATGTGAACTAATTCATGTTACAGATACATGTTCTAGAAACAGACAATGTAACAGGACAGAACATATTTGATTTACTTCCTGCTTCAATCTGTGTCCAAGTTGTCAACTCTTTCCCTCACCCTTTCTCTGGCTTGCTTTACCCAAGATTCCCAATGCTGGACACCTATAAGTGTTCATATTTGTGGAACTCTCCTTCAGATTATTTTTCTCTGTATGGGTTTATTATTTTATCTTGAGAATCAGGAAGGCACAGGGGTGGGTGTTTATCAGGATGGTTTTAAAATACAACACAGAAACTAAATACATATTCCTATTTCTTAAATTTAAAAGGCAATACTTCATTATTTTCTCAAATCAAAAACAATGTCTCAATTTAATTTTTCTTACTATAGCTCTAGATAAAAATACTTCCCCACATTAATCTATACCACAGTTTTGCTATATTCAAGGCAAGCAGTACAATTTTTTTTTAAAGGCACTGAATTTGAATAGCTCTTTAATACTGGCACAAACTTAGTAATATAAATTTTTGTGCAAATTGTAACTATGTGTATGTGACATACCAATAAAATAACATGGCAAATAACTCCCCTAATTTTTTTAAAGCTATTATTACTCTCTAGAAATGTTACAAAGATTGAAATATGTGTTTTAATTTAGAAAAATCTATTGGTCAAACAAGTTTTCATCATTAAAAAGATGCAAACTATTGAATCAATGAAAAGTAAACACTGTTTCCTTAAGTAAGCTTTCTGTTTTACTTTTAAAATTTCTTCTGTCTCTTTTAAAGTGGTGATTGTTATATTTATAGTGTTCAAGTCCCAGATATCAAAAGTCATTTAGCCTCAAATGAGCCTTAGAATCACGTCTATCCTTCAATCCAGGGATTTTGCTAATGAAATAATTGGAAGATAGCACCAAAATTTAGCAACAATCTATTTATAAAAACAACAAATGAAAAATGACCTAAATGCTTATTAGAGAATTGGTTAAATAAATTATGATATGGAAAACATTAAATGACACTATAGATAAATATGAAAAGACAGTCAAAATAAAGTTAAAAGAGGTAACAAAATAATACAGCATAAGTGTTTTTATAAAATATGTATTATACATGAAAATAGGAAGAGGTCTAGAAGGTTATTTACCAAGGCTAAACCAGAGTTCTCAAAGTGTGATCCCCAATCAACAGCATCAGCATCACTTAGGAATTTATTAGAAATGAAAATTCTAGGGTTGTACTCCATTCCTACTGAACCGGAAACCTTGGAGGTAGGGCCCAACAATCTGTGTTTTAATAAACCCTCCAAGTGATTCTGATGTGTGCCAAAATTTAAGAACCATTACTCTAGATTCTTTATTGGGATCAAGATCCCTTTGAGACTCTGATGAAAATTATGAACTTTCTCCCAGGAAACTACCCATTTGGACAAATGCTCAATTTTACATATATTTCAAAGACAAACATAGGGCAGAGGGTGCCTGCAGCAGTAATATACTATTCCCAAATGGGATATATCTATTGAGCCCTAGGACTCTTTACCTACAATAAATAACGCATACTTATTGCACGTAAGTTGCCAAAATTAAATTGAGAAAAATGAAAGAACCAGAAAACTGTAAACCAATCCCTCAAGTCTGGCACACCAGTATTTCTTCTGGTTTGTCTTCACTTACTCAGATTCAAATGCTGACACAAAATCTCCTGGGTTTAACTTTCCAAACTTCTGAACTTTATTGAGTTCATAGGCTGAACTTGTGGCCTTTGCAATGGAGAATTCTCACATGATCGCTATTCCATTTAACTATCAATCTGTACTTCATGGCCTTAAGAAAAAAACCTTTTTGGATAAGTTTATTTTTAATTTTTAAAAATTTTTGAACAATGTGAATGTTTTAGAAACATGGAGCATAGAACTCATATGTCCTATAATTTAAGCAGATCCCTTAGCTTATAGTAAGAACAAATATCAAACTACAAAGACTTCAAGTTATAGTTTCATAAGAAAACAAAGGCTAAAAATTAAAAGATTTAATTAGCCAATCGGTAATCATCCCCTAATTTTATTTTTCTAAATCAACTGCAGGTTTCTGTGGTAACATATGCATCTCATATGATAATGAATTTTAGCCATATATAAACATAAATGTCATTCTAAGAAAAATATTTCAACTCTTTTAAAAACGCTATATGTACACCTGCTATTCTCCTATCAATTCTAGCAGGAAACAATTTTTCCTCTACATCATGAGCAATAGAAAAGTACTTATTAAAACATTAATCACAGTCCATTATATTCTGACTCACTGCCAAAAGTTCCCATTACATCACTGAAAATATCTATTAACCAAAACCTGCTTCTGACAAGTTACAGGAGTGTAGCATTCAGAATTTAGTAATGTAATAGTCAGTTTAAAAAGAACAGTTACACAATTGATTTTGCAATGGCAGCAAAAATAATTTTTTTCTGACATTTATTATGAAAAGGTTGATTTAATTGGTGTTTCTACTGTAAAATTATTTTAAAATTATTTCCAATTTCACCTAGCATTATTAAACACATTTACTATGAAATTCTTAAATATAGACGACTGTTTAAAGAATTTCAAAATGTGCTGAATACACCACTGTATGTAAAACTATACTGTCTTGTGTAAATATAGGCCTTGTTTAGAGCCATGTCTCACAGGAAATTGTAGCAAATGAAAACCATCCCCGTTTTTCCACTCCCACTCTTTAGGATTTATGTCTTTACATTTAAAACCAGTTATACAGAGAAACAAAAAAACATGGCAACAATACTTTCAAACCAGAATAATGACTACTATGGGCATTCTTATAATGTTAAAATAATTGAATATTATTAGAAGCAAAGCTTAGATATATTTTGATTCTGTACTGGCAGAACCAACTATCTAGTCTTCACTTGCTGGACATTTTTTCGAAGAGTGGTGACACTAGATTCTTCCAAAGCAGGAGAAAGGTGGTTGACATTTAGGAATAAAGTACTAAGAGAAAAGCATAGGGAATATCAGTAATTATTTCCTGAGAATAGAGACCATTTACAGCTTATTGTGATTTTGAATATTGACAAAAAATAACTACATAGTAGAAACAGGCAATTTTTTTCTTCTATTTACTGTGTTTTCAAAGTTTTCCTATAATGAACGTATCATCTTTATAATGGGGAAAACTCAAAGAATTTATCTATTTTAATAGAAGGCCTTAAGACAGCCACATGTGACAACTGGGGGAGAAAAATCTTACTTGTCTTAATGCATTATACTGTATGTATTTTTTTTTCAAATTTAGATGTTTATAATCTCTATTTCTAAAAATTGGAGTGAATGACAATTTCTAGTAGCTTGTATAAAATCTAATGTTTCTTAAGCATGATGCTTAATTTAGTTGGAAAATTCATGGTAGAGGGATTTAGAGAAATTAAAAACATGAATTATATCTTAGTTAATAAGGGGACAGAAAAAGAAAACAGACCTAGGTTACAATCATAGAACATTATAACTTTAAATTAGCAGGGTTCTTTAACCTAAGAGCCAACTTGTTCTACATTTGAAAGGTTAAGAGAGTCACCAAGCTACACATGTCTAATAATTTCCTAACAACTCAATCTCCAGATTACTTTTCCTTCTTTTTTTTTTTAACTTTAGTCTCTTCAAATGGAAATACAATTTCTACATAACCAAAGAAAATAAAGTTACCTCTACTTGAAAGTGGTTTTTAAGAGAATATGACTCTTTCAGGGCACACCTCAAAATAGTTACCTGAATTCTAGCATGTGATCCTGAGTTCTTGCCAAGGAAATGAAGAATTAATGAGTGATTGTACACTCTACAGTACCGTCAATTAAAGGGCCAGTCAACATACAATTACAAGAGAGGGCTTCCCTGGTGGCACAGTGGTTCAGAATCCGCCTACTAATGCAGGGGACACGGATTCAAGCCCTGGACCAGGAAGATTTCACATGCCACAGAGCAACTAGGCCCGTGCGTCACAACTACTGAAGCCCGTGTACCACAGCTACTGAAGCCCGCCCGCCTAGAGCCCATGCTTGGCAACAAGAGAAGCCACTGCAACGAGAAGCCCGTGCACTGCAACAAAGAGTAGCCCCCACTCGCCACAACTAAAGAAAGACCTCGCGCAGAAACGAAGACCCAACGCAGCCAAAAATAAATAAATTTATAAAAAATAAATAAATAAAAGAGAGGCTTTTGCTGGTGTTTTTACAGACTCTCAGTTCATACATATTATCCCCAATGTGAATATAAATCTTGAGGTGATTAATTTTTGTTCTATGTCTTATTACTAAAATTATTATTTACAAAACTCAAAACTGCTTCTAAAAACACTTAACAATACCCATTAAGTCTTCTTTAGAACAACTACAAGCAAAAGATAAATGACAAGGGAATTAATTCCCTGGCGGTCCAGTGGTTAGAACTCTGTGCTCTCACTGCCAAGGGCCCGGCTTCAATCCCCGGTCGAGGAACTAAGATCCCGCAAGCCACGCAGCACAGCCCCCCCCCCCAAAAAAACAGATACATGACAAGTCACTACTAGTATACTCATCTTACTTCTTCCTCATCTATTTAAGCCTTTAACAAGCACTCCTTGATTACTACTTCTGTTAGTAGTAATCAATACACTAGTCAATACAACACTGACTAGTGAGTGATTCTCAATGGTATGATGTATATGTTACATATTTTTATATTTGTCTATAAATTTGGACAGAAAACAAACTACAAGGGTATGACTATTCTTAATAGGCCTTTAAAAATCATTACACTTAATAAAAAATAGAGATTATAGAAAGAGAAACAGTACTTAAAAACTTAATTTTGAAAAAAATTAAATTCATATAGAACATGCAAGACAATTAAATGACCCAGACTACATAATTTGACATTGTTTTTATATTAAAGTACTTTGGACAAAAATGCAATTTGATCATCATAATGAAAAAACAAACAAAATCAATCAACAAAGTTAAGGCTGAACTTAAACTTCAAAATGAGTTTAAGTTCAATATTTACAGAGTTCACTACATATCAGCAATATTCCCAGTAACAAATGTTAACTCCAATGGTAGCATTTGTCACTCAGATAGCTAATGTTTATATAGCACTTATCATGTGTCAGATATTATTCCAAGGGTTTATCATTAACTCACTTAATCCTCACAACTCTATGAAATAGGCACATCTTGAAAATGAGGAAATCAAGACACACAGAGATTAGTAAAGTGTCCAGGGAATTAAAATTAGTCAATGAAAAGCCCAGTATTCAAACCCAGGCAGTCTAGTTCCAGAGTATGTTCTCTTCTTACACTAAAAGGTTAATTTGATAATAAAGCTTAAATACTTTGGTTTTATTGCATATTATGTTTGATAAATTAAGAGAGGAATAGGTGACATTATTCCTACTGGTAATTTATCATCTTGATTCTATTCATTAATCACACTGATTTTTCATCAGGTGGGGGCAGTATGTAATTTCAACTACTACATGGCATTCCTTTTGTCTATGTTAACTAGCCCCCAGTGCTGACCAATCAAAATGAGACTCATTCAACAAGTGTCCACCTCCATTAATTCTTCCTTTGCCCCTAAATCTAGATGTGACCTCTCCCTCTCCCTTGGTACATAAAACCTTCTTCACTACTAAACAACAATAACAGTTAATATTTATTGAATGTTTCCTAAGTATTAAAAGCTTAAATATCAATACTATAAACTAAGTTATATAATCAAAACAATCCTGAGAGATAGATTCTATTACCATCAGCCTTTTACAAATAAGAAAAGTAAGGTTGAGAGAGGTCAAGTTCTCATAGCTAAGGAACAGAGCTTGGGTTTGAAGCCAGGTATGTTTAACACTAAAATCTATGTTGCTTAAGCCAGGCACAGTGACACTACGGCAGTATATATCTTTTTTTTTGCGGTATGCGGGCCTCTCACTATTGTGGCCTCTCCCGTTGCGGAGCACAGGCTCCGGACGCGCAGGCTCAGCAGCCATGGCTCATGGGCCCAGCCGCTCTGCGGCATGTGGGATCTTCCCGGATCGGGGCACGAACCCGTGTCCCCTGCAATGGCAGGCAGACTCTCAACCACTGCGCCACCAGGGAAGCCCGGCCGTATATATCTTACATTGCTTTGTATCCTATTTATTTACATATGATGCCCAAAATGATGGCTTATATACTTTTAATTCCTAAAAATAAATTTGGCTTAATGAGCATCTGATGAATAAACGGATGATAAACAGATGATTACTACTGTACAAAAGCTACATATCTAATGAAAAAAATATGTAACAGATTAGCAATTCTCAAACTTTTTGGCCTTAAGACCTCTTTACACTCTTAAAAATTACTGAGGACACCCAAAGAGATTTCGTTTAGATGGGTTATATTTACCTGTATTTTCTATATTAAAAATTAAAACTAAGAAATTGGAAAATATTTATTCATTTAAAAATAATAATTAAAGCCCATTACATGTTAACATAAGTAACATACCATGTTGACACTAGTCAAAAGGAAGCTAGAATGACTATTTTAGTATCAAACTAATTAGATTTCATAGCAAAGAATATTATCAGGAATAAAGAGGAACACTTCATAATGATAAAGAGGTCAATAAATTAACAGGTTATAACAACAACCCTAAATGTTTAGTTCCTAATAAAACATCATTTGCAGAAGACATGATTATTTACATTTTAAAAAATCCAATGGACTACAAAAAAACTACTAGAACTAATAAATGAGTTTTGCAAGGTTGCAGGCTGCAGAATCAATATACAAATATGTCCTCATTCCAGAAATAAGCAATCATAAATTGAAAAAAATTTTAAATACCATTTACAATAACAAAGTATAAAATACTTAGGAATAAATCTGACAAAATATATCCAAGACCTATACACCAAAACTGTACATTATTGAGAGAAATTAAAGACCAAAATAAAAGGAAAAATAAACCTTGTTCGTGAATCAAAAGACTCTATTTTTAAGACAGAGACAATTCACTCCAAAGTCATCTATTGATTTAGTACAATCTCAATCAAAATTTTGGCAGATCTTATGAGTAATGATACCCATGTAGCACAAGGACACTTACAGCACAGATATTGGTTTCTAATACTATTCTCCAATAAAAGAAACCAGGGCTTCTTAGAAAAATGGCTGCTTCTAGAACTGGGTCAAGAAATACATATACCATGAGCCTGGAGCATCTTGCAATGCTGAAAGTAAAGACGTACTTTAAAAAAGATGCAATGATGGGAAAAAGGCAAATAGGCACCAGAGCCAACTAAAAACATCTCAAATGGCCAAAACTGGATTATAACCCAAAGTGTAAAATAAATATTCATGAGTCCTTAGTGATAGGAAAACAATGATTGAATAAGTAAACAGATGGGGCAGAAGAGAAAAATCTCCAGTGCAGAAGAATTCCAAATAATTTATGTAGACACTACATCCTCAAGGAAAGTGAGCATAAATCCCCACTCCTTAAGTGTAGTCTGTGCATAGGGACTTTCTTCCAAAGAGTGTAATAAAGATAGGGGGAATAAGAGTACTTTACAGTGGAGAAATCTGACAAACAATACCTTAGCCAGGTGATCAAGGTTAACATCAACAGTGATAAGACATGTTGATAGCATGTACCCTTGATATGAAGTGATGAAAATGGTACCTTATCTCTGTGGTCTTCCTCAAAAGAATATAAAACCCCAGTCTGATCATGAGAAAAACACTGGACAAATTACAATAGAAGGATATTCTACAAAATATATGGCCACCACTCAAAACTGTCAAGGTCATCAAAATCAAGGAAAGTCTGGGAAATTCTCACAGCCAAGAGGAGCCTAAGGAGACATGCCTACTTAATGTAATGTGGTACCCTGGATGAGATCCCAGAACACAGACGGGACATTAGATAAAAACTAAGGAATCTGGAATGAAGTATGGACTTTAGTTAATTAAAACATATCAGTATCAGTTCATTAATTATAACAAATATATTATACTAAAGTTAGGTGGTAGGTAATAGTAGGAGAAATCACGTGGGGGTATATATAAACTCTCTATACTATCTTTGCAATTTTTCTATAAATCCAAAGATGTTCTAAAATTAATTTTTTTTTTAATTCCAGCAGGAGTTTTTACAGAAATGGACAAATTGATCCTAAAACTTACATGGAAATGCAAAGAACCTAGAACAGCCAAACAGCTTTCTAAAAAAAAAGAATAAATCAGAGGGCTGATATTCAGACTTTTTTATAAAGCTATGGTAATCAAGACAATATAGTTTTGGTATCAAGATCAACAAACAAATTACTGAAAGAGAAAAGAGGTGAGAAAGAGATCCACACATATATGGACAACTAATTTTTGACAAAGGTGAAAAGGCAATTTACTGGAGAAATAATAGCCTTTCAACATATAGTGTGGAAACAACTCAATATGCATATGCCAAAAAAAACACCACTACTTCAAATCATACCTCTTACCATATACAGAAATGAACTATAAATCACAGGCCTAAGTGATGCTAACCCCCAAAATATAAAATTTCTAGAAGAAAACACAGAAGAAATTATTTTGACGTTGAATTAGGCAAAAATTTCCTAGATATAACACCAAAAGCATGATCCATAAAAAGACAAAAACTCTAATTCGAAAAGATACATGCACCCCAATGTTCACAGCAGCACTATTCACAATAGCCAAGACATGGAAGCAACCTAAATGGCCATCAACAGAGGGATGGATAAAGAAGATGTGGTATATATGCAATGGAATATTACCCATCTACTAAAATAAAAATGAAATATTGCCATTTGCAGCAACATGGATGGACCTAGAGATTATCATACTAAGTGAAGTAAGTCAGACAGAGAAAGACAAATACTCTATGATATCACTTATACAAAGAATCTAAAAAATGATACAAATGAACTTATTTACAAAACAGAAACAGACTCACAGACATAGAGAGCAAACCTATGGTTACCAAAGGAAAAAGGGGAAAGGGAAGGACAAATTAGAGGTATGGGATTAACATATACACACCACTATATACAAAATAGATAAACAACAAGGATTTACTGTACAGCACAAGGAATTATATTCAATATCTTGTAATAACCTATAATGAAAAAGAATCTGAAAATATTTATATATATAAAGTGAATCACCTTGCTGTACACCTGAAACTAACACAATAATGTAAATCAACTATAGTTCAATTTTTTAAATTAATTTTTAAAAAGCATGATCCATAAAAGAAAAAAAATATAAATTGGACTTATCAAAATTAAAACATCTACTCTCCTAAAGACACTGTAAAGAGATGGAAAGACAAACCACAGCCTGAGAGAATATATTTGCAAACTACATATCTGATAAACAGAATATATAAAAACTGGATATCAAAATATACAAAAAGCTCTCAAAACCCAATAAGAAAACAGACCTAATAAAGAAATGGGCAAAAGATTTCGACAGACACTTCACAAAGAAGATATATGGATGGCAAGTAAACACATGAAAAGATTCTCGGGACTTCCCTGGTGGTGCAGTGGTTAAGAATCCGCCTGCCCATGCAGGGGACACGAGTTCAATCTCTGGTCCGGGAAGATCCCACATGCCACAGAGCAACTAAGCCCAAGTGCCACAACTACTGAGCCTGCGCTCTAGAGCCCACGAGCAACAACTACTGAGCCTGCGTGCCACAACTACTGAAGCCCACATGCCTAGAGCCCATGCTCCACAACGAGAGAAGCCACCGCAATGAGAAACCCGTGCACTGCAATGAAGAGTAGCCCCCGCTCGCCGCCAACTAGAGAAAGCCCGTGCGCAGCAACAAAGACCTGTCACAGACAAAAATAAATAAATAAATTTATTTAAAAAAAAAAAAAGATTCTCAGCATCACTAATCATTAGGGGGAAATGAAAATTAAAACAATGATATCCTACTATACATCTACTAGAATGACTAAAATTTTAAAGACTGACGATACCAGTTACTGGTGAGGATGAAAGGCAACTCGAACTCTTACACACTGGTGGTAGAAATGTAAAATGGTATAAGCTTTTCGGAAGACAATTTGCCTGTTTCCTCAAAACTTATGCATACATCTACATATGATACAACCATTCCACTCCTAGGTATTTACCCAAGAATAAAAGGTTGTGCATGAATCTTCATATCAGCTTTGTTTTATTAGCCCAAAACCAGAAAAAAAAAAACTGGAAACAACTCAAATATCCAACAAGAAAATAAATGGAAAGGAAATTGTGGGATATACATACAATGGAAAAGTACTCAGCAATAAAAAGGAATGAACCATTGATACACACTACAACAAAGATGAATCTCTAAACAATTATTCTGTGTGAAAGAAGCCAGACAAAAAAAGAACACATCTTGTTCGATTCAATTTATATAAAACTCAGAAAAATGCAAAATGATCTACAGTTACATAAAGCACATGAGTGGTTTCTTGGTTGGGAGATGACAAGTGTGAAGGTGAAACTACGAAGTGACACTAGCAAACTTTTGGATATGAAGGATATGTTCATTATCTTGATTATGGAAAGGATTTCATAACTATATACATATGTCAAAGCTCATCAAACCATGCATTTTAAATACATACTGTTTACTGCATGTCAATTATACCTCAGTAATGCTGCTTAAAAATAGAATAAATAAATTCTAAATTGCCATAATAAAATGCCATACAGATCCATTAGATCCTTTTTTTAATGTAAGATAATGGAATCTTAGTGACCTTATTTTTACTAAAGCTTGAAACATACTACTGTTTTAGCATCCTAGAAATTATTTCAATTATTCCCCATAATGCTAAAAAAAAAGCTAAAGTAATAAGAAACAAAAGGATGATGGAATCACCTGAAGAATGATGCAACAGTTAAATAAATAACAACTACTATATCAACCTTCAGTTTTCTTACTGCAGTGCCCAAATTACTACATCTTTTTTTGTATCATCTCTTAAGAGGATATGACAATATCCTAGATGAATTTTCTCAAACTCAAAAAATCAGTGAGTTACTGGTATATTCTTAAGTATATAATTTAATGATTTTTAGTAAATTTACAAAGCAACCATCAAAACAATCCAATTTTAGGACATTTTCATCAACCCAAAACAGATCCCTGATTCCCAATTACAGTCACTCAAGTGTATATTTTTAAGGACTAAAAGGAAATATTACCTTCTCATCCAGTCAGTCATCAAAGAGAATGGATTTCATTCCACAATAATATGGGACAAGAACTTTGACTATCCATTTTGCTAAAAGAATGTGTGTTAATTTTTTCTTACTTTTTATGATGTTTGTGTACCATCACTTTTACACAACTTGCTACAGCTTTTAAGTAAATAAATACTATAGGCAGGTACATATACAAAGGTATTGTGAAGAAAGGAGATGATGTAGAAATGATTAATTAATGGGATTGGTCATTCTAATTGGTGTTTATAAATCTAAAAATGAGAACCTTGTAAAATTATAGGGTAAAAGAGATAGTGGTCCTCTCTTCAATCAAATTACAAGGCATCAAAGTTTTCAAAAGTATTTAATTTTGACAAAGCAAATGCAAAAAAATAAGATAATAAGCTTGGACTTATTACTGATGCATTTGCTTTTTTTTTTTTTTTTTGCGGTACGCAGGCCTCTCACTGTTGTGGCCTCTCCCGTTGCGGAGCACAGGCTCCGGACGTGCAGGCTCAGTGGCTATGGCTCACGGGCCCAGCCGCTCTGCAGCATGTGGGATCTTCCCAGACCGGGGCACGAACCTGTGTCCCCTGCATCGGCAGGCGGACTCTCAATCACTGCGCCACCAGGGAAGCCCCTGCATTTGCATTTTGATGATACAAATGCAAGCAGAACCAGAAGCAGTGATAAGGTAGAACCCTACTAAAGATGTATTTGAAATCTGAACTCAGTATTTACGAGATGGATATGTTCCATGTTCATGCACGACCATTGATCAGTGGTTAGCTGCACTCAAAGGATGTCATCAATTTTGGGTATATATATCTTCTAAACCAAGAACATATGGAATAAAAATTTGATTGTGCTATGTCTAAATCTCTACTAAATTTTCTAATAAAGTTTTTTTCCACTATTCATTTATTCTTATATCTGCAAAATTATTCATAAAATAACTTAAAATTACAAAAAAACTAAAAAGGCTCCATTAGACCTGGATGATAAAAGGGGATGACTATTTTTCCTGATAAAAAAAAAGGCTTAGAAACAAATGAAATTCCACAAAGCATTATGCTAGAAGAAAATCAGAGGCCATGCCCACCTATGCTCATACATAATTTCCCTTAGCCTCAAAAGTACTGTTTCCTAGATTTTAGAAATTATTTGAGTAGTGACTTCTACTACTATGTACTTTGTGTTTAAAGCAACATTTCTCAAACTTTTCTTACCATAATTAGTAAATATTCTTTACATGAAAAACCACTACAAATGTGTATACATATGCACATATAACTGAACAATACTTACATTTCTTTTTGTTTCACAAAACAATACTTACATTTACTGTGTACAGTGCCCTTGTCTAGTTTATTTTGTTTTACTCCATTTTGTAAGATATTGGACAAAATCCACAATCTGAAAACACTAATAATATAGCCTTTCAATATATCATTTTTAAACTTTAAGTTGAGAGTTAAGATGGTACTGGATAAATTATCTGTAACAAGTAAATAAAACCCACCAAGACCAGTAGGCAAGCTCAACAAACAGATGAAGTAGTAGAGCCACCATGAGGTTACACACATTAACTTCAAGCAAATTAAAGGATAAAGGAAACAACTAACTCAGAAAGAACGGCAGCTTCATGGGAAAGTTACCACAGAGTTCCAAGAAATACCCTCCTGCTGCTGACTCTTTTTCTGGGAAACCAGAGCTGTCCAAATGTCTTACAACTGGAACGACTACTGTCTCACTAGCAAGTTCAAGCTATTGAATCTTTCTTCCTCTTCTTCTCTGGGATGAAGAGGTGAAAACAGTAGAATGAAGTAAACATTACTGTTTCTGCTTCCCTTACTTTCAATTGTTTCTAAATTAAGTTTGAGGTAAAACTCAAAGCAAGAGACCTAAAGGTTGAATGAATTTTCTCTAAATCTAAAAACAGTTAATCACTCCTTGGAAGAATATTTTTACAAGATTTAGAAAGTGGCAATCCGTCAAATCCTGATGTTACTCATCATAAACTATCAAAGCAGATACACTGCATGCTTATAACACAAGGCAAACGAGAGGACAGGAGAGACTAAGCTAGTAACAAAAATATAAAGTGCCATCTACACTGGGTAAGGAGGTTAAAAGAAAGCAGAAGGTGACGAATGGTGGGATTCTATTTTGTTTTCATATTCATTAGGCCCAGAAAGGGTAAGATAATTTGGGGGCTTGATGGGATAGATAAGATGCTGACTTAAATGAAAATATGAAATTTTTGAAGACCCCCACCCAAAAAGGGCAAAGCAATCATAATCAGACATCTAAAGAAACATAATCATTGTACAATCATGGCCCAACTGAAAATAATATTTACGTATTTACCATGGAAATAGTGAATACTGATTTAATTTTAAAACTGTGATATAACTGTATTGGGAAATAATAGGAGAAGTGAAATAAGAAGAGAGAAGGAGTTTTAGAGGGCTAAATCTTCATCTCTCAATTAGGATGTCAAGAGGCAGGTCTAAAACTGGAAATCAAGAAACTACAGTATAACTGTATGATTTAGAAATATACAGATAAATAGGACAACAAAAATTAAGATGTAGAAGCTGGGCAGAGTCAAAACTGGTCATCTGAGCCACATTTTACCATCTTATTGAGAATTTTCCTTTCAGAAACATTGATCCCTTCAAATATTTTTCATAAACTAAAAAATGATTAACTATCCCTTCTGAACATAAGTAGGACATATTTAGTCAAAAAAGTTACTGGTACTATCTTGGAACCAGAGGGGAGTGACTATTAGAAATTGGAGTAAGCACCAAAGAAGAAGAGTGAGAAATGGTGAAAGAAACTGAATCCTGGTCAGATCACTGGAGCCCTGCATCAAGTCTCACTTGAAGCTATTCCTTCCCTTTCCCTATTGGCCAATAAAGTTCACTTATTATTTAAGGCAAAAAAAAAAAAAAGATTAACCAACCATGTTCATTCTGCTTTCCCAAAGCATAGCCAGTTGTTTTCCAGACCCAACAATCACAATTCTTTTAACCAAAGCAGGATCTAATTCCTGACCCGTGCTTATTTCTATTGCTCTTATTTTTTTCAAATCTAAGTCTGTACATTCTTCTGAAATCAGTATGACCAAATATGATGGAGAATTTATTTTTATGACTAAATTGACAAGACTTGGTATTACAGAAACATGACACAGGATCCCATCCTCAGGGCCAACTCTTATCAGGCAACTGTACACCTAGCATATTGGACAGCCAGAGCAGATCATTTTTCATCACACCTGCTCCTTTATACAACAAAATTATTTTCTGTAATAATCATGAAATGAAAAATAATAATGCAGAAAAGACACAAATTTTTTCTTCTATTGGATTTTGTACACATTATGCCACTAAAAATTTTTAAATAAAAATAAAATTCACACAACAAAAGAGGAAAAAGTAACAGACAAAAATACCCATTCATTGGGCTTCCCTGGTGGCGCAGTGGTTGAGAGTCCGCCTGCCGATGCAGGGGACCCGGGTTAGTGCCCCAGTCTGGGAAGATCCCTCATGCCGCGGAGCAGCTAGGCCCGTGAGCCATGGCCGCTGAGCCTGCACGTCCGGAGCCTGTGCTCCGCAATGGGAGAGGCCACAACAGTGAGAGGCCTGCGTACCGCAAAAAAAAAAAAAAAAAAAAAAAAACCATTAATTATACTAATTTAATTTTTGAAAACAGGAAAATATTTGTAAGTACGTAAAAGATTGTCACATCATAGTTTCTGTTTTGAGTTTTACTTATGCAAATTTGTCAGTGAATTCATTAAAGTTGATCTTCCTCGTATATTCATGTTCACTAGGGAATAAAGCCAGATATTTCCATTTATCTTTGCTCATAATAAATTGAAGAATATTTTTTGTTAATTTTAATTTCAAGTTTTTTTCTTTATGCAACAGGTATCCAAATAGCTAGAAAATATCTTAATGATAATAAGTTTAATAGTCTTATAAAATAGCTATTTCACAACAAATTCCAGAAATTGCAATAATGTTCATGTCTTTGCTTCTTTAGGATTTTTTCTAGCAACTTTCAGGTGTCCCATAGTCGAAAAGCTTTAAACAAAAATAAATACTCCAAGAACTTAAGTTCTATTTCTTCATCTCTACAATCACTAGACTATCAGTTCACTCCAAATCTACCACTTAAACTCAGAAATATTTAATACCATGGGGGAACTGGAAAGAGAAATTTTGCCAGAAAGGAGTCAGAAAGATTCTAAAATCTGACAAACTTACTCTTGAGTGAGGCTAAATATAGGTGGGTTCGTTAGCAGTGGCGGGGGGGTGGTGATGTTCTGGGGCTGACTATAAAACTAGGAGTTCTCTGATTACACCTCTGTATACAACACAATATTATTCAGGAACAAAGAATAAAGATGTGCTCATTGGAAGCTTACTTATATACTATGAAATCAAAAGTAATAACAGCAATTGTTTAGAACTTGGACCAAAAGAAGATGTTTTCAGGAAGGAGTATTTGAAAACCAACATTGTTTAGAACTGCTAGTACATGCTGATTAAAAAAAAACAAACAAAAAAACCAGACTGACTTTTTATTGGTTTTATTATTTTTTTTAAATTCTCTACAGATAATGCAACCCTTATTGCCTGCATCTGGCTGGGACAGACCATTCCTACCACCCCACCCTTGCTACACCTCTGCTATCAGGGCACCAACCCAAAACTTACATAAGCTCCAGCCCAAAAGCTTGTGAGTCACAATGCCCAACTCAGTCCTATTTTCCTCATGGGGGAAAAAAATGGAGGCTGAAAACTTGGCTCATACTTAGAGCAGAATAATTTTTTTAAGTTACAGGATTTTAAAAATATACAAATTTTAAAATGCACACATGAACTCAAAATTAGGTAAACAAAAGCTTTTCAACCAACTGCCCCTTGAAACAGTGAAATGGGCTTATTTCTATAGGATTTACCAATGACCTTTTTTTAAAATTAATTTTTATTGGAGTATAGTTGTTTTACAATGTTGTGTTAGTTTCTGCTGTACAGCAAAGTGAATCAGCTATATGTATACATATATCCCCACTTTTTTGGATTTCCTTCCCATTTAGGTCACCAAAGAGCACTGAGTAGAGTTCCCTGTGCTATACAACAGGTTCTCATTAGTTGTCTATTTTATATATAGTAGTGTATATATGTCAATCCCAATCTCCCAATTCATCCCACCCCCTCTTCCCCCTCCCACGGTATCCATATGTTCATTCTCTACGTCTGTGTCTCTATTTCTTAGAGCAGAATAACTTTGTTTTCATTTTTTTGAGAATAAAATAAGCAAAGTTGATATATAAACTCATTGCCTTTAAATATACTATCTGAAATTAAAACAATCTAAAAGCGTAATAAAAATAAAGCTCATTCAGGGGCTTCCCTGGTGGCGCAGTGGTTGAGAGTCCGCCTGCCGATGCAGGGGACGTGGGTTCGTGCCCCGGTCCGGGAAGATCCCACATGCCGCGGAGCAGCTGGGCCCGTGAGCCATGGCAGCTGAGCCTGCGCGTCCGGAGCCTGTGCTCCGCAACGGGAGAGGCCACAACAGTGAGAGGCCCGCGTACAGCAAAAAAAATAAAATAAAATAAAATAAAGAGGGCTTCCCTGGTGGCGCAGTGGTTGAGAGTCCGCCTGCCGATGCAGGGGACACGGGTTCGTGCCCCGGTCCGGGAAGATCCCACGTGCCGCGGAGCGGCTAGGCCTGTGAGCCATGGCCACTGAACCTGCGCGTCCGGAGCCTGTGCTCCGCAACGGGAGAGGCCACAACAGTGAGAGGCCCGTGTACCACCAAAAAAATAAAAAAAATAAAATAAAATAAAGAAAAAATAAAGCTCATTCAGATTTTGAAAGCTCTGTAAATGGAATGGCCTTGGCCATAAGGTACCGCAGAGAAAAAGTATCCTAAGAGACTAAAAATCTAGTCATAGCTTTGCACTACCCAGAGATGTGACTCTGAGTACAGAAGCATTTCCTTCTTTGGCCTCTACTGTAGTGAACTCATGACAGTTCACTCTCCCATAAAAGAGAAGAGCTGCTAAGGATTTTTCCCAGTTCTTGCAGCCTCTTTAGAAACATATATTTTTTTTAATATTTGATAAATAACTGAACTTAAAGCAACTCACACAACTGTCTTGCCCCAGAGAACGCTTCCCCCTAGTCTCCCTTATCACATTTAAATGGCAATTTTGTACCTCAGATATAACCCTGGGAGCAACTTTTTAGTAACCCTGCACATGACATCCAATCCATCAAATATTCTCTATTTTATGCTATCAAAATTATATTCATATTTTGACCACTTTCTCAGCAACTACACTGTTACCATCTTAGTATAAGCCACTACCATCTTAACTAAGACAGTTGCAAGTTTTCTTGTTTTCTCTCCACCATCCATTCTCCTATAACAGACCTTTCTAAATGTAAGTCACATGACACACCTTTGTTCAAAATTCTATGACATCTTCTTCACAGTAAAATCCCAAGTCTTGACCATCATCTAAAAAAAAAACCTTACATGGTCTAACTGGGCCCAGCCTGCCTTCTTATATAAAAACCTGCTACCACTCTGACCTCATCTCCTGCTATTCCCCAATTCACGCTACTCCAGGCACTGGACTCCTTTCTCATCCTCATACACATGCCCATCTCAGGGCCACTGTACTTAAGAGTTCCTCTGCCTATCCCCATTATATCACATGATTAGCTTCTCTGCTTAATTCATGTCTGTTCAAATATCATCCTACAAAAGATTCCACCCCAACCTATGTAAAAATAGCGCTCTACACCAATCACTACATATCCCTTTATCCTGCGGTATTTGTCTTTTGAAGACAAATAACCGCAGGATAAAGTATTTTGATACTGCCATCTAACAAATTCATCAGTGTATTTATATTGTTCATTTCACCCCAATATAATGTAAGCTTCATGACAGTGGGTGCTTTCTCTGTTTTGCTCACTGTTGTTTTTTTAGTACCTAGAAGAGTAACTGACACACAGGAGGTGCTTCATAATCGAATGAGTGCTAATCAAATGAATAACAAAAGTAAAAAACAAAACTGCTGAATAATCAATTATTTTCTCAATTAACATGAGCTAAATACTATGAGGTTTCGTTTCCCAACAGAAACAATTACATATAGATATACAGAGTCAATTGAATTTTATAGCAATTTGGGAGGAACCGAGCAAATTCCAATAATAAATGGAACTTCCTTTTTTAGGGTCCTGCAGAAATCTGAATTAAAACTATATTTCATTGTCATAATTTATAGTTATAATTTTATTACTAAACTAAATAATTTAGTTTATTTAGTGCTGATTTTCTGAGATTAATTTTGGAGTATACATATTTTTTAATTAATACTATGATTGAATACTTTTAAAGTCCTTACTACAAACGACTATTCTGGAATCAACTGCATAATTACATTTCCTCAGTGACCCTGTAATCTCGTGAGCATTTACTCTAGACTAAACAGCCTCATTCAGCTGCCCTGTGTCTGACGGTCGATGAAAGAAGCTTGTTTGACAACTGCTTCAAGCAGAAACATATTTTTTTCCATGACTGTAAAAAAAGATTTAAAACTTACCAGACTAGTGCCAGACTAGAAGATTAAGCAAAAGATTCATGATAGATGTGAGTTGATTTCTTTCTAATTCAAATGCCAGCAAAAACAGATACTAAAGACATTTTGCTGTCATAGCTATAAAAAAAGTTAATTTAGTAATACTTTCATAATTACAACAAAGTATATATCATATATTATATACACATACATATTGCAATTTTTGTGAGTTTTGTACTTCTCCGTATTCTTTGATTTTCTGGTGTCCGAGAATTTTTCCAAAACTAATGTATAAACTTAATTGTACAGGATTCAAAACAAACATAAAACAAAACAAACACCTTTTCTCCATTCTTAGACAATCCATGTATAATAAGTCAATAGGTAAAGACTTTGACCAAAAAATAGAAATTCTACAACATGATTTTAAAAAAATACTTCAACATAAAAGAAAAATCACTTAATCAACCAACATGATACTTAATGATGAAACACTTGAAGGATTCAACAACAACAAAAAAATGAGACACAAGAAACTGCAATTATCAAAACTGTATAACACCAAGTTAAGAAGTTCTAGCCAAATGCAATAAAATATGAAACTGAAATCAGAGACAGAGCATTTAAAAGAAAAAAATTGTTTTTTCAGGTGACTGGCTTCCAGATAAAACCCCAGATAGTCACCTTAAAAAACAAAATTATCAGTAAAACAGCTATATACAAAATGAAAGTATATTTAACCAAGAACCAGTAAGAAAGCATAATGAAAACAATTTTATAACAGCATCATAAGTAAGATGTAACAAAAATTAATTTCCAAGAAATGTGTCAGATATATGAAAACTTAATAAATTTTAAAAGTCCACTCTTTCCGTATCAGTTTATAAGTTTAAAGCAATTCCAAATAAAATACCCAAAAAAGGGGTGTTTGGTTGTATCTAGTGGGTAATAGGGATGGCCGTGCCTTAGTTGTTAAGGTGTTTTGGTTCGCTTTGTTTGATTACTTGTTTCATAATATTCTATAATGAAAATTTTCAAACGTACAGAAAACTTGAAAGAACTGTAGGGTGCTTTGTTGCTTTGGCCAACAAAGTTTACTTGGAAGAACATATGTATAAAAATGCTAAGAACACTTTGAAAAAGATAAGTAGCAAAGGAAGACTTGCCCCACTCTGGTAGGCAGAATTCTGGGATGGCCCCCAAGATTCCCACCTCCTTGTGTGCAGCCCTGCATGATTTTGTCCCCATGGATATGATGGATTTCAATCCTTAGATTATATCACAAGACGGATTTTGCAAACGTAATTTAGATCTCGAATTGGTTGATTATAAGTTAATAAAAAGGGAAATTATCTAAGTGGGCCAAACTTAAACAAGTAGGACCCCTTAAAAAAGGAAGAGATTTTCTCCTGTTAGCACTGAAGAAGATGGAAGCCACTGTGAGTTCTACACTGGCAAGAAACCTAATTCTACCAATAATATGAATGAGCTTGAAAGACAGCCCCCCAGACCTCGCTTACATGGACCCACAGCACCTGCTGACACTTTGATCACAGCCACATGCAATCTGAGTATACGATCCAAGTAACCCATGCCCAGACTCATAATCCACAGACACTGATAATAAATGAGATAAAATGGATGTTGTTTTAAGCCACTTAAATCTGTGGTAATTTGATACACAGCAATAGAAAATAAATATACAACTTAATACTAAAACATATCATGAATTTAAATGAATAATAATGTGATATGGTTAAAAAATGGAAACAAAGATTATTGGAAAAGAAAGGTCAGTGGACCAAAGCCCTAGTATGTTAATCTAAAACATGAATGGAAAAAAGAAGGACTACTGAATAAATTATTCTGGGCCAACTGATTTACTAGTTGAAAAAAACAGAGTAAAGATTCTTTTATAGCTCCTTACAAATAAATAAATTCCAGATGGATTAAGTGATTACATGTAAATATCAAAGCTACCTAAAAATTAGAATATAAATAAATATATATAAAGTTTTGTGTTGGTTTAGGACTTCTTAAGTAGAAGAGCAATGGAAAGTTAGCTGGACGTCATTAATATATTTTACTGCTCAAAGATTAAACCTACTTCACATAAAGCAACCCAAGTGTCCATCAACAGATGGATAAAGATGTGGTGTGTTTATACACACACACACACACACACACAAACACACACTGGAATGTTACTCAACCATAAAAAAGAATGAAATCCTGCCATTTGCAACAACGTGGATGAACCTAGAGAGTATTATGCTTAGTGAAATAAGTCAGAAAGAGAAAGACAAAAGCTGTTATTAACAGAGCTTTGGAATCTAAAAAATAAAACAAATGAATGTACATAACAAAACAGAAGCAGACTCACAGATATAGAAAACAAACTAGTGGTTACGAATAGGGAGAGGGAAGAGGGAGGGGCAAGATAGGGGTATGGATTAAGAGATGCAAGCTACTATGTATAAAATAGAAAAGGAACAAGGATATACTGTACAGCAAAGGGAAACATAGCCATTATTTTGTAATAACCTTAAAGGGAATATAGTCTATAAAAATACTGAATCACTATGCTGTAACCTGAAATTAATATAATATTGTAAATCAACTACATTTCAATTAAAACAAAAATAGGCACAAAGTCAATCATGGCCATAAAAAGTCAAAAAAGAAAAACATAAGATATCAAACGTTAATAGTCTTACTATATGGCTGACATATAAATAAGGAAAAATGCTACTCCAATAGAAAGGGAATAAGGGGCATAAACAGACAATTCATGCATAGGGAGGAAAAGAGGGAAAGAAATTACTGAGGGGACTGTGCCACAATTGTAAAGGTGCCTCCTAAGGAAATGGAACAGCACATGCAATGGCACAAAAATTTGTGAGACACCATGAGGTTCTTAAGAAACACCAAGTATGAGAGGACCAGGACATATGGCTACAAAGGTAGATAGGGGACAGATTATGTAGATAATGATGAGCCACTGAAGAATATTAATAATAGAGAGACATGCCCAGATTGATATATTAGAAAGTTTTCTCTGGCAAAAATGAGGAAGACTTAAGGAGGGAGACTAAGAGAGTGTTATAACAAAAAATTTTTTAGAATATGTTTCATACCTCATCTCAAATTCTTGACATATAAAGTTCCAATTTATCAATTTTTAAGAGCAAAAGAATGATCACGAAAAGTATCTCCAGGGTTGGTATAAACCTTCCAGACTTCAGAAAATACTACAAAGCTACAGTAATCAAAACAGCATGGTATTGGCACAAAACCAGACATATAGATCAATGGAACAGAATAGAGGGCCCAGAAATAAGCCCACACACCTATGGCCAATTAATCTGCAACAAAAATGTCAAGAATATACAATGGAGAAAAGACAGTCTCTTAAGCGAGTGGTGTTGGGAAACCTAGACAGCTAAATGTAAATCAATGAGATTATAACACTCCCTCAAACTATATACAAAAATAAACTCAAAATGGTTTAAAGACCTAAATGTAAGACATGACCCCATAAAAATCCTAGAAGAGAACATAGACAAAACATAATTGACACAAATCATAGCAGTATTTTCTTAGATCAGTCTCCCAAAGCAAAAGAAATAAGCAAAAATAAACAAATGGGATGTAATCAAACTTAAAAGCTTTTGCACAGTAAAGGAAACCATAAACAAAACAAAAGACAACCTACAGAATGGGAGAAAATATTTGCAAATGATGCAACTAACAAAGGGTTAATATCCAAAATATACAAACAGCTCACACAACTCATTATCAAAAAAACAAACAACCTAATCAAAAAATAGACAGAAGGGGTGGGATGGGGAGGGTGGGAGGGAGGGAGACGCAACAGGGAAGACATATGGGAACATATGTTTATGTATGACTGATTCACTTTGTTATAAAGCAGAAACTAACACACCATTGTAAAGCAATTATACCCCAATAAAGATGTTAAAAAAAAAAAAAAATAGACCTAAAGAGACATTTCTCCAAAGACATATGGATGGCCAACAGTCACATGAAAAGATGCTCAACATTGCTAATAATTAGAGAAATGCAAATCAAAACCACAATGAGGTATCACCTCACACAGGCCAGAATGACTATCATCAGAAAAGTCTACAAATAATAAATGCTGGAGAGGGTGTGGAGAAAAGGGAACCCTCCTACACTGTTGGTTGGAATGTAAGTTGGTGCAGCCACCATGGAAAATAATATGGACGTTCCTTAAAAAACTAAAAATAGAGCTACCATATGATCCAGCAATCCCACTCCTAAGGATCTATCCACACACACACTGGAATATTACTCAGCCATAAAAAAGAATGAAATGTTGCCATTTGCAGCAACATGGATGGACCTAGAGAATATCATGCTAAGGTGAAATAAGTCAGACAAAGACAAATATTATATGACATTACTTATATATGGAATCTAAAAAATAATACAAATGAATCTATAGACAAAACAGAAACAGACTCACAGACATAGGAAACATACTTACGGTTACCAAAGGGGAAAGAGGGGGGGAAGGATAAATTAGGAATATGGGATTAACAGGCACAAACTACTATACATAAAATGGATAAGCAACAAGGATTTACTCTACAGCACAGGGATATCTGTTAATAACCTATAACGGAAAATAATCTGAAAAATACTTATATATAACTGAATCACTTTGCTGTACACCTAAAACTAATGGAAGGAAGGAAGGGAGGGAGGGAAAGAATCTCCAGGGTTACTGTGAAGGTGGATCTTCTATTTTAGGGGAACTATATCTTATCCTATTCCCTCAAGAATGAACATTTTAATTGTTTTGCCAATAACAGTAATGGATTTGTAACAGGTCAGTTACTTCTGTTCAGCAATTTGATTTTTATCAGTATAGTCTACAGCCACACAAGAAAACAAAATTGATAGGTACTGATGAAGATCAAATAAGAAACCTTCTAATTATCATCAGGTTCTACTATTATTACAACCACAATTTTTTTCACAAGTGATTTCATAATAATAGCTAAATAATCTTATCAACTGGTTAGGAAGGACTCTAGATAGTAAACAGGAGAGACAGAAATGAATGTGTGCACTTGGCTACGACACTCTACCACAAAGAAACATACAAAAATGTTCTACAGAAATGAAGATTAAAATTTTATTCTACAGAAATCTGGTAGCAAATGGTTTCATTTAAATTCACAAATAAGTAAAAGTGAAAAATATACATCTTAAAGATTATAGCTTATAACAGTTGTTCCTTATTTCTGGAATAGGTTCATGAATGAAAAGTTCATATTAAATAAATCACATATTTTTAAAACAGTAGTGATATTTGACTAAATAATTTGAAATTGATGAATAAAATTGATAATCCTTGTAATTTATATTAGTTAAGGGAAATACTTTTCTTTGGGTGGGAAGTAGTAAAATATTAACTAGAAAGCCAGTTGGTTATTAAAAAGACACTCTCACAGTGCCAATCAATGAGACTTTACTAAACTAACCACTAAAGCTGCAGTCTGGGGAATTTCAATTAGCAGTTAAGTTTTCCCAATGCTTGCTCCCACTGGCACAGAGTTAATAAAACATGTTTACGTATTTCCTTGAGCAAACCAGAAAAGTACTGCCAGTGCAATTCGAACTATAATTATATATTCATAATACCCTCCTGAATGAGAAATTCTCATTTATTCTTCATCTACTTCTAAAGTTTAACTAACTTTAGAAAAGATTCCAGTAAAAATCACCTAAAATCTCATGGCAATGTACTTCTGATTTTGTCCTTTATCTAAGTTATACATGAGGACAAAAAAGTAGTTCTTTGGAGACACAATGCCTCCTAAGACCTTATGCCACATAGTCCCAAAAATATATAATTAAAATTATTTTGAAAGTGCCTGCATTCATAGTTTTGCACCAACTAAAGTGAAGCTACAAAGTGTAGTATTCTTAACTTCTTCATTTCATACAGACTTCAAAGCAAATATAAGAAAATGGAAATAAGGTAATGTATTCTCTATTTGCCTCTAGAGAAACTGAACTTGTTTCCTCTGTGGATAAAATAACACAAAATGGAAAATTTGTTGTAACAGGAAAAGAAAAGAGAGAGGAGTAGAAGCTAGAGTTTTATGGGAAGGGGGAGAGCCCGTTGTAAAAAGATTAACTGGGGCTTATTAGATGTAATCTTCTAACAAAAATATGGACAACCCTTAGAACAGATGTGTAACTACTATACCTTAAGTCAACTAAAGTTTATATTCCTGTACCTTAAGAGTAGCACCTTTGTAGATACCAAATTATTCTTTGAAAAGTCACTTCACAGAGTAACTTCTTCAGTTTCTTTCTAAATGTTTCTGAAAATTAGATTATATAAAAATACATTTTTAAATCTAAAATAATTTCTAAAAAGGAAGAAAGCAATATAGCTTCAAATAATAATGCCAGAAAAGAAAATGAACTAGTAAAGTAAGAAATCTATTTAGGATTTATTTTGGCAAATGTTTAAGTATGAAGTCATAACATGTCACCAAAGAGACCACCTGAGCTAATTCATGCTGGCTCCCCAAAAGAAACTGTCTGTGTAGAATTCAATCCCTTATGGAACTTCCCTTATGGCACAGTGGTTAAGACTCTGCACTCCCAATGCAGGGGGCCCAGGTTCAATCCCTGGTCAGGGAACTGGATCCCACATGCACGCCGCAACTAGGAGTTCACATGCCACAGCTGGGGAGCCCACCTACCGCAACTAAGACCCAGGCAACAAAATAAACAAATAAATAAAATATTATTTGAAAAAAAGAATTCAATCCCTTTCTTAAGATACAAGGCTGATGAGAAGGAAGGTGTGAGACACATTCTATTTTGGTAGATACTTCTACATCAAGAAGAAGTCAATGTTTCTTTAGCAATTTTGACATCACTATGGATGACCTAGAAATTCTTCCCCTACTTAGCCACAGAAGCTAAACGAAACTTATAATCAAGGTCCATTGCTTGAAATACATACAAACTCATAATCAGAACAATTTGTCTTCTTAAATGTTGTGGATACAGAATATATTGTACAGTCTTTGTTGAGAGAGACAAAAGTATACTTCTAGAATTCTGGAACTAACTATATTTTAAATAGTCAATAATTAATGAAAGCCCCCCAACCACTAAAACTAAACAAAATAAAACCATGATCCAGCATCCTTTATTTAGGATCAAATAAGATTTTAGATATGAAAAACTTGGGAAAAGTACAAACACTATAGTTATACCTTATGTAAATTGTGCTTACCCTACATTTTTTTTTTATAAATTTACTTACTTACTTATTTACTTATTTATTTATTTTTGGCTGCATTGGGTCTTCATTGCTGTGCATGGGCCTTCTCTAGTTGCGGCAAGCGGGGGCTACTCTTCGTTGCAGTGCGCAGGCTTCTCATCGCAGTGGCTTCTCGTTGCGGAGCACAGGCTCTAGGTGCACGGGCTTCAGTAGTTGTGGCTTGCGGGCTCAGTAGCTGTGGCACACAGGCTCAGTAGTTGTGGCTTGCGGGCTCTAGAGCACAGGCTCAGTAGCTGTGGCACACGGACTTAGTTATTCCACGGCATGTGGGATCTTCCGGACCAGGGCTCAAACCCGTGTCTCCTGCACTGGCAGGTGGATTCTTAACCACTGTGCCACCAGGGAAGCCCTACCCTACATTTTAAAATTCAAACCACAATAGTAAAGACAGAAGTAAAACAAAAAGGGCTCCAAACAATCAAAAGTGTTGCCAAAGCTTATTCAATTTTAAAATTTTACTCAAAACAAGAAAAAAAGAAAACAGTCAATCAAGCTACTCTGTTTTACAGAGACTTCTAACAGAGTTAGCTAAATATTAACATACAAATATACAGCAGCACCACCACCACCACAGCAGATTAAAAGAGGAAGATGAGGAGGATATTCCATTGAGTAGACCAAGTAAAAATCAGCAAAAATTGAATATGCACGAGGAAATGAACTATTAGAAAAACAGCCAAGACTCAGCTGCTGGGGTAGGGCAAAGGTTGGGTGCCACTAGAGGAGGAGTAAAAAACCTACTGCCACCCTCCCCAACCCTGTACTGACACAGAATAAAGCCTTCAATCACTGAGGAAAGGCAGGAAACCCACTCTTACCTAAACTAACATAATGATGCGAAGCAGAGGTTGAAAGAAGGGCAGGAAACTGTCTTATACCCAAGACTTCCCATCCCCACCATCACAAGGCAGAGCTCACCTGTGGGGTTGGGAGAGGATAGCAAACTCAACTGCATCCTGAAATAGGAGACAGAAGTTGTTTGCCTCTGGGGAAGAGAAAGGTACACTGAGAAAGCACCACTCTGAAGCTCTGGCACACAGACCTCCTGAAACAAAAATCAGAACAGGAGAACTAAGAAACCCCCTTGCTCCTACCACAAGACTCATTCCAAGTAAAAAGCAAGAGGAGCCTATCGCTGAGGAGGGACACTGAGAGAGAGAACCCCTTTCTGGCTCAAGCTTGCAGAGTCTGCGGAAAGCTGAGGGTGGAGCAAGAAGACTAAGAAAAACCCTCCAGCACTCCAGGCCTCATACTAGGTACAAAGTGGCAACAGGTCCTGGCTGGAAGAATCTGAAGCCTGTGATAGAGCAACAACAACCAAACTGAGATCAAACTACAGACTTGATACTCAACTCCTTACACTAATGGCCTAACAGAAAAAGGGACATAAATATTGCTGGCCATAAATATTATTTATCTCAGTCTCTACTGTTCTGTTGTACAATATTCAAAGAAAATTACAATAAACACAAGAAAGCAGGAAAAACAAATCTACTATTAAGGTATAAAATAGTCAATAGAATCAGACCCAGAGATGTTAGAACAATCAAAGAGGCACCTGAAAATAACATGATTACTAAGCTGAAGGATCTAGTGGAAAAAGTGGATAATATGTGAAAATTGAGAGGGAATTTCAACAAAAAGATGGAAATTACAAAAAGGAGTGAAATGGAAATGCTAGAAATGACAACTGCAATATCAGAAAGAGTTCCTTTGATGAGCTTATCAGCAAAAGGGACATAGAAGAAGAATAAGTGAACTGTAAGGAAAGGACAAGAAGAATCATCCAAACTTATGAAACACAAAACTCAAGATTGAAAAACACAAAATAGAGCATCGAAGAACTGTAAAACAACATCAGAAGGTCTTACCTATGTGAAATCAGAGTCTCAGAATGAAAACATAGAGAAAATGGGGCAGAAGAAATCTGTGAAAAGATACTGGCTGAGTTATTTACAAAATAAAAACAAATTATAGTCCCAAGATTTCAGAGAAACTTTTAAAGCTCAGAGAAACTATATCTTCATATATAATGTCACGTTATTATAGAAAATATACAGTAAAATCTTGCTTTTTTAATCCAATCTGGCAATTTCTGCCTATTATTTGGAGTATTTAGACCTGTTCTGTCAAACATGGAAGCCACTAACCATATGTGGTTATTTAAATTAAACTGAATAAAATTTAATATACAATTCTTCAGTTACACTAGGCATATTCAAATGCTCAGGAGAAGCATGCAACTGGTGGCTACTATACTGAACAGCACAGACATAGAATTCCCATTTCAGAAAGCTTTATTGGATAGTGCTTGCTTAGAACAATGTAATTACTGATATAGTTAACATTAAATCTACCACCATGCTATTTCTTTCCTAATTATACCATTTCTTCATTTTTTGCCTCCCTTTTCCTGCCCTCCTTTTCACTAATGGAGTATTTTTAAGGATCTCATTATTTACTCTGTTACTTGCTTACTGTCTGTCCCTCTTTGTTTTACATTTTTAGTTGTTGCTCTAGGATTTATACTAAATATCTCCAAATACTATTATACCTCTTCATGCATAGTGTAGGAACAGTACAACAGCCAAGTTTTTCCCTCTTCCTATCCTTTGTACTAACAGTTGTACAGTTTATTTTTGTGTTCTTATTATTCATGGCCATTTCCATAACCTTTCAAATGTAATTTTTTAAACAAATTTATTTATTTTATTTCTTTATTTTTGGCTGTGTTGGGTCTTCGTTGCTGTGAGTGGGCTTTCTCTAGTTGTGGCAAGTGGGGGCTACTCTTCATTGCAGTGCACGGGCTTTCACTGCGGTGGCTTCTCTTGCTATGGAGCAGCATGGGCTCTGGGCGCACGGGCTTCAGTAGTTGTGGCTCGCAGGCTCTAGAGCACAAACTCAGTAGCTGTGGTGCACAGACTTAGTTGCTCCATGGGATCTTCCCGGATCAGGGCTCGAACCTGTGTCCCCTGCATTGGCAGGTGGATTCTTAACCACTGTGCCACCAGGGAAGCCCTCAAATGTAATTTTAATGACAAAATTATTAGAAAAACCAACTGTAACAGAGGAGTACTTTCAACACTCTGTCCTCACTAATATTAAAAGTAAAGATTGTAACAAATTTATTTGAAAGATACAGAATTCTGGTCCCTGCTAACCCAGTAAGAAATAAGAAATCAATGTCTATATCACTTATACCTTTTTACATAAAACCCAATATTGTCTGTCTTTTCAAGCTTCAATTTTAACATCCAGGCCAATTATTTGATATATTTGTTATCTAAAACTCAAAAGGGGTTTTAGGTTTTTTTTCACTTCCCCACGGCTTCATGCTTGGAGGCTGCAGGACTTTTAAGAGAATACAAAACTACAGAAAATCTTAAGATCTACCAAAGAGCAGATAAGTGAATTATCTCTAATTTTCACAGTATTTTGAACCTGGAGCCTCCACATTCATATGTAAAATACTACACTTTATGTTCAAGATTGCAGTTTGGGTTTTGAAGATGCCTGTAGCGTTTATTATCTGTTTCACCTACCTTATTTTTGCTATTGGGGCCTTTTTTAAAATTACTTTTTTATTACTTGGTTTCACTGTATCCATTACTTTCTTTTCACATTGTATTATTTTTAGTATTTTTTAAAAAATTTTTAAATTTTATTTTATTTATTTTTTTATACAGCAGGTTCTTCTTAGTCATCAATTTTATACACGTCAATCCCAATCGCCCAATTCAGCACACCATCATCCCACCCCACCGTGGCTTTCCCCCTTGTTGTGCATACGTATGTTTTCTACGTCTGTGTCTCAACTTCTGTCCTGCAAACCGGTTCATCTGTACCATTTTTCTAGGTTCCACATACATGTGTTAATATACGATATTTGTTTTTCTCTTTCTGACTTACTTCACTCCGTATGACAGTCTCTAGATCCATCAATAGCTCAACAAATGACTCAATTTCGGTCCTTTTATGGCTGAGTAATATTCCATAGTACACATGTACCACAGCTTCTTTATCCATTCGTCTGTCGATGTTGCCTCCATGACCTAGCTATTGTAAACAGTGCTGCAATGAATATTGGGGTGCATATGTCTTCTTGAATTATGGTTTTCTCTGGATATATGCCCAGTAGTGGGATTGCTGGATCATAAGGTAATTCTATTTTTAGTTTTTTAAGGAACCTCCATACTGTTCTCCATAGTGGAGAACAATTTACATTCACACCAACAGTGCAAGAGGGTTCCCTTTCTCCACACCCTCCCCAGCATTTGTTGTTTGATACCTCATTGTACTTTTGATTTGCATTTCTCTAACAATTAGTGATGTTGAACAGCTATTCATGTGCTTCTTGGCCATCTGTATGTCTTCTTTGGAGAAATGACTATTTAGGTCTTCTGCCCATTTTTGGATTAGGTTGTTTCTTTCTTTAATATCGAGCTACATGAGCTGTTTATATATTTTGGAGATTAATCCTTTCTCTGTTGATTCATTTGCAAATATTTTCTCCCATTCTGAGGGTTGTCTTTTCTTCTTGTTTATGGTTTCCTTTGCTGTGCAAAAGCTTTGAAGTTTCATTAGGTCCAATTTGTTTATTTTTGTTTTTATTTCCATTACTCTAGGAGATGGATCAAAAAAGATCTTGCTGTGATTTATGTCGAAGAGTGTTCTTCCTATGTTTTCCTCTAAGAGTTTTTTAGTGTCCGGCCATATATTTAGATCTCGAATCCATTTTGAGTTTACTTTTGTGTATGGTGTTAGGGAGTGTTCTAATTTCATTCTTTTACATGGAGCTGTCCAGTTTTCCCAGTACCACTTACTGAAGAGACTGTCTTTTCTCCATTGTATATCCTTGCCTCCTTTGTCATAGATTAGTCGATCATAGAGGCGTGGGTTGATCTCTGGGCTTTCTAACTTGTTCCATTGATCTATGTTTCTGTTTTTGTGCCAGTACCATACTGTCTTGATTACTGTAGCTTTGTAGTATAGTCTGAAGTCAGGGAGTCTGATTCCTCCAGCTCCATTTTTTTCCCTCAAGACCGCTTTAGCTATTCGGGGTCTTTTGTGTCTCCATATGAATGTTAAGATTTTTTTGTTCTAGTTCCATTAAAAAATGCCATGGGTAATTTGATAGGGATTGCATTGAACCTGTAGATTGCTTTGGGTAGTATAGTCATTTTCACAATATTGATTCTTCCAATCCAAGAACATGGTATATCTCTCCATCTGTTGGTATCATCTTTAATTTCTTTCAGCAGTGTCTTATAGTTTTCTGCATATAGGTCTTTTGTCTCCCTAGGTAGGTTTATTCCTAGGTATTCTATTATTTTGTTGCAATGGTAAATGGGAGTGTTTCCTTAATTTCTCTTTCAGATTTTTCATTATTAGTGTAGAGGAATGCAAGAGATTTCTGTGCATTAATTTTGTACCTGCAACTTTACCAAATTCATTGATTAGCTCTAGTAGTTTTCTGGTGGCATCTTTAGGATTCCCTATGTATAGTGTCATGTCATCTGCAAACAGTGACAGTTTTACTTCTTTTCCAATTTGTATTCCTTTAATTTCTTTTTCCTCTCTGATTGCTGTGGCTAGGACTTCCAAAACTATGTTGAATAACAGTGATGAGAGTGGACATCCTTGTCTCGTTCCTGATCTTAGAGGAAATGCTTTCAGTTTTTCACCATTGAGAATGATGTTTGTTGTATATGGCCTTTATTATGTTGAGGTAGGTTCCCTATATGCCCACTTTCTGAAGAGTCTTTATCATAAATGGGTGTTGAATTTTGTCAAAAGCTTTTTCTGCATCTATTGAGATGATCATATGGTTTTTATTCTTCAATTTGTTAATATGGCGTATCACATTGATTGATTTGCGTATATTGAAGAATCTTTGCATCCCTGGGATAAATCCCACTTGATCATGGTATATGATCCTTTTAATGTGTTGTTGGATTCTGTTTGCTAGTATTTTGTTGAGGATTGTTGCACCTATATTCATAAGTGACACTGGTTTGTAATTTTCTTTTTTTGTAGTATCTTTGTCTGGTTTTGGTATCACAGTGACGGTGGCCTCATAGAATGACTTTGGGAGTATTCCTTCCTCTGCAATTTTTGGAAGAGTTTGAGAGGACAGGTGTTAGCTCTTCTCTAAATGTTTGATAGAATTCACCTTTGAAGCCATCTGGTCCTGGACTTTTGTTTGTTGGAAAATTTTTCATCAGTTTCAATTTCATTACTTGTGATTGGTCTGTTCATATTTTCTATTTCTTCCTGGCTCAGTCTTGGAAAGTTATTCCTTTCTAAGAATTTGTCCATTTCTTCCAGGTTGTCCATTTTGTTGGCATAGAGTTGCTTGCAGTAGTCTCTTAGGATGCTTTGTATTTCTGCGGTGTCTGTTGTAACTTCTCCTTTTTCATTTCTAATTTTATTGAATTGAGTCCTCTCCCTCTTTTCCTTGATGAGTCTGGCTAATGGTTTATCAATTTTGTTTATCTTCTCAAAGAACCAGCTTTTAGTTTTATTGATCATTGCTATTGTTTGTTTCTATTTCATTTACTTCTGCTCTGATCTTTATGATTTCTTTCCTTCTGCTAACTTTGGGTTTTGTTGTTCTTCTTTCTCTAGTTCCTTTAGGTGTAAGGTTAGATTGTTTCAGATTTTTCTTGCTTCTTGAGGTAGGCTTGTATAGCTATAAGCTTCCCTCTTAGAACTGCTTTTGCTGCATCCCATAGGTTTTGGATCGTCATGTTTTTATTGTCATTTGTCTCTAGATATTTTTTGAATTCCTCTTTGATTTCTTCAGTGATCAGTTGGTTATTTAGTAATGTATTGTTCAGCCTCCATGTGTTTGTGTTTTTTACATTTTTTTCCCTGTAATTCATTTCTAATCTCATAGCGTTGTGGTCAGAAAAGATGCTTGATATGATTTCAATTTCCTCAAATTTACTGAGGCTTGATTTGTGACCCAAGATGTGATCTCTCCTGGAGAATGTTCTGTGTGCATTTGAGAAGAAATTGTAATCTGCTGGTTTTCGATGGTTTTCGGTAAATATCAATTAAATCTATATGGTCTATTGTGTCATTTAAAGCTTCTGTTTCCTTATTTATTTTTATTTTGGATGATCTGTCCATTGGTGTAAGTGAGGTGTTAAAGTCTCTCACTATTATTGTGTTACTGTCGATTTCCTCTTTTATAGCTGTTAGCGGTTGCCTCGTGTATTGAGGTGCTCCTATGTTGGGTGCATATATATTTATAATTGTTATATCTTCTTCTTGGATTGATCCCTTGATCATTATGTAGTGTCCTTCCTTGTCTTTTGTAACATTCTTTATTTTAAAGTCTATTATATCTGATATGAGTATTGCTACTCCAGCTTTCTTTTGATTTCCATTTGCATGGAATATCTTTTTCCATCCTTTCACTTTCAGTCTGTATGTGTCCCTAGGTCTGAAGTGGGTCTCTTGTAGACAGCATATATATATATGGGTCTTGTTTTTCTATCCATTCAGCAAGCCTGTGTCTTTTGGTTGGAGCATTTAATCCATTCACGTTTAAGGTAATTATTGATATGTATGCTCCTATGACCATTTTCTTCATTGTTTTGGGTTTGTTTTTGTAGGTCCTTTTTTTCTCTTGCGTTTTCCACTTAGGGAAGTTCCTTTAGAATTTGTTGTAGAGTTGGTTTGGTGGTGCTGAATTCTCTTAGCTTTTGCTTGTCTGTAAAGCTTTTGATTTCTCCATCGAATCTGAATGAGATCCTTGCCGGGTTGAGTAATCTTGGTTGTAGGTTCTTCCCTTTCATCACTTTAAGTATATCATGCCACTCCCTTCTGGCTTGTGGAGTTTCTGCTGAGAAATCAGCTGTTAACCTTACGGGAGTGCCCTTGTATGTTATTTGTCATTTTTCCCTTGCTGCTTTCAATAATTTTTCTTTGTCTTTAATTTTTGCCAATTTGATTACTATGTGTCTCGGCGTGTTTCTCCTTGGATTTATCCTGTATGGGACTCGCTGCACTTCCTGGACTTGGGTGGCTATTTCCTTTCCCATGTTAGGGAAGTTTTCAACTATAATCTCTTCAAATATTTTCTCGGGTCCTTTCTCTCTCTCATCTCCTTCTGTGACCCCTATAATGCGAATGTTGGTGCGTTTAATGTTGTCCCAGAGGTCTCTTAGGCTGTCTTCATTTCTTTTCATTCTTTTTTCTTTATTCTGTTCCACAGCAGTGAATTCCACCATTCTGTCTTCCAGGTCACTTATCCATTCTTCTGCCTCAGTTATTCTGCTTTGATTCATTCTAGTGTAGGTTTCATTTCAGTTATTGTATTATTCATCTCTGTTTGTTTGTTCTTTAATTATTCTAGGTCTTTGTTAAACATTTCTTGCATCTTCTCGATCTTTGCCTCCATTCTTTTTCCGAGGTCCTTGATCATCTTCACTATCATTATTCTGACTTCTTTTTCTGGAAGGTTGCCTATCTCCACTTCATTTAGTTGTTTTTCTGGGGTTTTATCTTGTTCCTTCATCTGGTGCATAGCCCTCTGTCTTTTCATCTTGTCTATCTTTCTGTGAATGTGGTTTTTGTTCCACAGGCTGCGGGATTGTAGTTCTTCTTGCTTCTGCTGTCTGCCCTCTGGTGGATGAGGCTATCTAATAGGCTTGTGTAAGTTTCCTGATCCACATTATACTCTTTGTGCTATTTTATTTTGTTAAGAAACAACTGTTTCTAGATTATGTTTTCATTCAGTAGTTTAGATTGAGACACCAGATCAAGATATGATTTACTCCATCCAACAAAGTTTATATGTATACTTTCCATAAGTACACAAATACCCATTTGTTCTCCTAAGACAGAATGTGATCATCTCCATCACTCACAAAAGCCATAATCCCAAGTTCATTTCCAAAATGGATGCATATATTACAGGTTTTGAGCCACTGAGCCAGCTCTACATCATACCCTTTGACAAAATATATTTTGTAGCTCATTTCTCATAAATATAATTTCAGTATACAGAACAGACATTGAGTAAATCTACTCTTTTTCATGGCAAGGAGTTCAACTCTATTTTCACTGGCTTACTGCTGACTAAATTAAGCCCCTATTTCTAAAAAAAATACACAGTGAGCCGAAAATGAACAGCTACTTCAGTATGGCTGGCTGCCAATGACATCCTTAAAAGGGAACTAATACAATCCAGTCTCAATCTCAAAAGACCTAATAGGACCATAGGAAAAATAACAGATTAACTTAGTATTAAGCACCATTCATTTCTTACAAAAGAGTAAAGTTCTGTAAACTCAAAATCTAAGAATGCTAAAGTATAAGTTAAAAATGGCAACAACCAAGTCCTAAACATCAGTTCCTCAATGAGAAGTTCTTCTGAACACTTACCCAAGTCTTCCTAGCATTTCAAGCTCAGGAACTTGTGGCCCACAAGTCTCTATTTGCAGTGGTTGATATTCATATAGAGCTTCTTCAAGCTTCTGAATGGGTGGTAATGTAATATGTTGACCCTGTTAGAAAAATGAATGAAAATAATACTTTTTAATATTATTTTCGTATTAATACTTATTTGCAGTCATTTTAAAGATGAGCTAAATTCCTCACATTAAAAATATTACCCATTATTCATTACATTACTGAAACCTGTATTATATAATTAACACATAGTCAGTGACACATGATTTAAAGGAAGAAACCTAAATCCATCATTAAATTAAAATTTAGCCTTAAAGAGTATAGCTGTTAAATGTCAATGGTAGAATTCAGGAAACATATAAGCATAGTCTATTCTCACATTTTTCTATTTTTATTATACAACTGTGACAGTTTTGGTAACCTGTGTTTTGTTGAAAGCTTTAGTTAAGGAAGGACACTAATGAAATTATTCTCTGCAAAGTTTTGCCACATAAATATCTATTCTCTTAAGTCTTTACAATGGAATTAAACTTACTTAACAAATATGTGTATCTGATGTCTACTTACACACACACACACAAAATGAGGAATATTATGCTAAAAATTAAGTTGAATGGAATATCCATGTATTTTTCTGAAAAGAACTACTGGATAAATAAAATAAAAAGATCATACTTGATGAAAAATATACAAAATAAAATACCACTCAGCCACATAGCACCATTACACTGAGATTTATATATTTATTGTAATCTGAGCACATAATTCTAATTTTGAAAAATCCGTATTTTTTTATATAGTCCATGTTTTCTGATTCTAACTCTAATTCTGTTATTTTTCTTGGTATAGTTCTCACCAGCTTCTCTATGTCCTAACTTTTTAATAAAAACTAGTTCTTACAGTTATTAATTCCAATGTTTCTGGTTTATAATTTATTCCTCTTGTTACCTCCCTTAGTTTCCATTACTTAAATTACTAAGTTGGATACATAAAACATTTGTTCTCTTTTATTTAAAGAAAAAAAAAGGTAAAAACCATGAATTAAAAGTGATACAGTGCAACTGAGGTGGTGAGGAACGACCACTGAGGATGTTTGCATATGACTCATGGTTCTTCTCTTCAACAAGTTTAATACCATGTAGCATTATCCTAGCTAGTTTACCATCATATTAATAGCTTCTCTGACACTGTGACCTCAAAACTCCTTCAGCAAACTCGGGCAAAGGACTTGAACAGACATTTCTCCAGAGATGTACAAATGGCCAACAAGCACCAAAAAAGATGTTTAACATCACTAGTCATTAGGGAAATGCAAATCAAAACCATGAGGATATAAAATTGCCTCTCAGTATCCCTGAGGGGTCTGGTTCCACGTTACCCCAGGGATACCAAAATCATGTATGCAGAAGTCCTTTATAGAAAATAGCATACTAGCACAGTCAGACCTCCCTATCCCCAGATTCCTCATGCCTGGGTTCTGCATCCATGAATTCAACCAAACCCAGACTAAATTTCATGGCTGCTTGAAGCCATGGATGTGGAACCCACAAATACAGAGGGCCCAACTGTAGCACTTAACACCCACAACTATTTAGGATGGCTATTATCCAAAACAAAAAAACACATAAAATAACAAGTGTTGGCAAGGATGTGGAGAAATTGGAACTCATGTCCATTGCTGATGGGAATGTAAAATGGTGCAGCTACTATGGAAAACAGACAGCAATTCCTCACAAGATTAAAAGATTAAATATAAAATTACCATGTAAGCCAACAACTCCACTTCTGGGTATATACCCAAAAGTAGTGAAAGGAGGAACTTGAACAGATATTTGTACACCCCTACTCATAGCAGCATTACTCACAATAGCCAAAAGGTAAAAGTAACCTTGTGTCCATCAATGGATAGTGAATAGGGTATTCACACAATGGACTATTATTCAGTCTCAAAAAAGGAAAGAAATCTGATACATGCTAAAACATGGATGAATCTTGGAGACATTATGCTAAGTGAATGAAATAAGCCAGTCACAAAAGGATAAATATTGTATGATTCCAATTATATGAGGTTCTTAGAGTAGTCGAATTCATAAAGACAGAAAGCAGAATGATGACTGCCAGAGGGTGTGGGGAGGCAGGGAATGAGGCACTACTATTTAAATGAGTACAGAGTTTTAATTGGAGAAGATAAAAAAAATCCTGGAGATGGATGGTGGTGATGGATGTACACTGTGAACATACTTCAAAATAGTTAAAATGGTAACGTTTATGTAATATATATTTTACCACAATTTTTTAAAATGGGTTTCAGGACTTCCCTGATGGCACAGTGGTTAGGAATCTGCCAGTGCAGGGGACACGGGTTTGAGCCCTGGTCTGGGAAGATCCCACATGCCACAGAACAACTAAGCCCGTGCACCACAACTACTGAACCTGTGCTCTAGAGCCTGCGAGCCACAACTACTAAGCCCACACGCCACAACTAGATGAAGCCCACCTGCCTAGAGCCCATGCTCCGCAACAAGAGAAGCCTCCACAATGAGAAGCCCACGCACCTCAACAAAGAGTAGCCCCCACTTGCCACAACTAGCGAAAGCCCGTGTGCAGCAAAGAAGACCCAACGCAGCCAAAAATAAAATAAATAAAAATTTTTTGAAATAATAAAAATTCTTGGAGAAAATGAAAAATGTGTCTTTAAAAAAAATTTAAAAAATTAAAATGGTTTTAGATATTCTGATTTGCTCATTTACCTGGCTGAAATAATACATATCAAAAACGAAATAAAGTGAGGTATATGGAAAACTCCATTAACATTATTTTAACCCTTAACCTCCATATGTTTCAGAGCCTTTCTAAATAAACTTGAAACTGTCAAGCTAAATCTTGTACTACCTCTCAGTAATCCAATTTCTGAACAATGAATCTGAATACAGAGTATTACACAGGTTAAGAAGGGGCCTGCCTAAGCAGGACATTCTGAGTGGCATTTTGACATCCCTGTTTCAAAGTGTCTTCTTCATAAGTTACTAAGTACTATATTCTCCTGTCACATTATACAAAAAGTCCAGTATTACTGTCACATTTTTAGGTTAAAAAAAAAAGAAGATAAAGGAAACTAAGAATTTTAAAAGGACACCTATTATATTAGTTATCCCATAACACAGTAATGCAGATTACTTTGATTACTCCATTTTCACATTACAAATTGGAAAGCAAGACCCAGGAAAGATGATACAAAATGGATAATTCCAAGAGCTGGAATATTTTCCAAGGAAGATAATATTCAAAAAAAGACAGGCTCTCTTAAGTCATTAATGTGGGAATGAACACATTAAAAGTAATCATTCCCTAAATAGCAACAATGATGCCCAAGTTAAAAGTTATGATGTCAGGCTCCCCTGGTGGCGCAGTGGTTGAGAGTCCGCCTGCCGATGCAGGGGACACGGGTTCGTGCCCCGGTCCAGGAAGATCCCACATGCCTCTGAGCAGCCAGGCCCATGAGCCATGGCCGTTGAGCCTGCGCGTCCGGAGCCTGAGCTCCGCAACGGGAGAGGCCACAACAGTGAGAGGCCCACATACAGCCAAAAAAAAAAAGTTATGATGTCATATAATCCAAAGTATTGTCTGCAAGTTTGTGGGTACATAAAAGATCATACAATAATAATAGCTAACATTATTTACTCAGGCACTGGTCTAAAGGCATTTAATGCATTATTTCTTTAGTATTCACAATAGTTTTATGAGATAAATACTATCATCCCTACTTTACAAATGAGGAACAGGGGCTTAGATATGTGACTTAGCAAGGTCACACTGTAGGTAATGGCGGATTGAGGATTAAAAGCCAAGGGTGTCAGATTCTAAAGCCTGTGTTCTTTTCCCCTAACTTCCTTATTTTATGGATAAAGAAACTAAGACCCCTAAAATATAAATTTCTCCTAAGGTCACATAGTTAGAGTCTTATCTCCTAATTCCTGTCCAGTGTGGGCTCTACCATACCACACTGCCTATCAATATCCTATTTTTAGACAATATAATCACAGTTGCTCAATTTAAAAGTCTGATATTAATAAGTAAGTCCTAGATTTCTATACAAATTCTAATAATTTAGATATGGTCAAAATGCCATAGGTTCAAAAAGACAAATTTTTTTATTATAGCATTTAGAGAGAAATAAACATTACTCAGTGGTAATTCTATTTATCATGAGAATGAGAAAATAAAGTTCATAAATGATACACAACCTAGTCTTCTAATATCCAATCTTTTCCCAAAAAAACTGGTGTGAGATAGATGCCAAGTTTCTCAAATCTAAAGCTGAGGAAGAACTTACAGTACAAATCACTGACATAATTAAGATTTAAAAAAAAAAAAATCACCAAGAGACCAGCTATCTCAACAAGAAGTCCTATGAGGAAAATGTTAGGGGTTTTTAAGTGACTGGAGGCAAAACGATGTTTAAAAGTTTCTGGATGCAAAATGAAAACGAAAGTGATATTTCTACACAAAACAGTAAGTGTGATATTATTCTAAATTATCAGGAAAAGAAGGATTCAGATTAAAGAAGTCACACTGTATGATGCAATAGTGATATTCAACACCTGAACTAAATTTGACTTGGCACCAAATGATATAGTATAGATTGAAGAGGGCTATAAAAAATCAAGAGAGGAAAAATCAATGAAAGGTGGAAAACTGAAACAGTGCAACTTGTGCAAGACCTCAGAGGGCAGACAAAGTCTACAAAAGCAAGGCAATAAAGAAGACAACAATATCACTAGAGCAGTATGTGTGTCTTGAGACTATATGAAATAACAGGGGCAGAGAATGGATATATGGGGAAGTGGGGGCCGAAAGAGACTGAATCAGCATGGCACAGCTTACATTACAGCCAGAAAATATTCCAAGACTAATTTGAACTCATATGGTAAAAAATCAGACCATTCAAAACAATGTCGAAACAAACCTCCATCAAATTACCAAATAAAGGATAAAATGAAAGAATGATGCCCAATATGACAAGAGAGTGTGGAGAAAGATGTTCTCATACACTGCCGATAGGAGAGCAAATAATGGAATTGCTTTCTTTATGAAAAACAATTTAGTAAACATTTAAAGTACTCATATAGCTTAACCCAATAATTCTACTTGTAAGAATTTATAAGAAAAAACAGAAATATACTAATCAAATCTTTATTCAAAAGACTGACCATCACAGTTTATAACTGAAAAACCAAAAGGAACATAAATGTTCCGCAATATTGGGAAAATTAAGTAAACATGAGTTCGATTGTAACAGAATGTATGCCATTTAAAATTATGTTCAAAGAGAAATTAATAAACTAGTAAGTATATAATAAGGATGATCTAAACTATTTTTTAAATCTGCATAAGAAAAAAGCTATAATAAAAGCACCAAAATGTTAACTGTAGTAATCTCTAGGTGATGAGATTATGATTTATATTTTTATATTTATGCAGTATTTTCTAATTGGCCAAAATGGGTATAATTTTTATAACCATAAAAAAGATAATAAAAATATACTAGGGACCATACTGAACAACACCATAGGGGAAAAATTAAAAACCATACTATATGACAACTGGCTTGGTCTCTTCAATAAGTCAGCGGCAAGAGAAAGAAAAGCAAGAAATGTAGCATGAGATATGAGCTGTTCTAGATTTTAAAAGAATTAAGAGGTTTAATAAATATAACAAGAGTCATTAGCTCAGTAACAATTTAGGAAAGGAGAAAACAGTCATGAGACATTTGGGGGACAACTGATGAAATCTGAATGTGGACTGGGTATAAGATTACATTAGAGAATTTTTATTAATTTTGTTTTGTGTGATTATGGCATTATGGTTACATATAAGAATGTCCTACATCAGGGCAGGTCAGAGGGAGATGCAGGTTAAAGAATTTAAAGGTAAAATTTCACAGTAACTGCAATTTACTTGAAAATGGTTCAGAAAAAGATACATATATATGAAGCAAATAAAAGATTACTGAATCTAGACATTAGGCATATGAATATTCATTGTATGATTTTTCTACTTTGCTCTTTTTGAAATTTTTCATTACAAATAGTTTAAAAATATATCATGGAATCTTTGTTAGTCTGAAAAGAAATTAGCTAAGCATTTATAGCCGAGAAAATACAATAGTGCTAAAGAAAGAAGAGCCTAGAATCAAGTAGGTCAGGTTTGTAGCTATTTTAATTAGGTTTGAAGATTTGAGTAGTGACTGAGAGGAAGAGGAAAAAAAAAGATTATAATTAAAACTGCAAGACTTGGTAGCAATCTGGAATAGCTGAGTTGAATACTAAAATGTGAAAACCAGACAGAGCTGAAGACTAACAGAAACAGGGTAATTGGGAAAGAGAAAGATTGAGGAGAGAAGATTTTTTTAAAAAAAGATAGAACACAGACTGGGAGAAAATACTTGCAAATTACATGCCTTATACAGAATCTGTATCCAGAATATATACAAAGGACTCTTATAGCTGAATAATTCTTTAAAAAAAACAAAAACTGCAATTTAAAAATGGGCAAAGATTTTAATAGACATTTCACCAAAGAAGATACACATAGGACTAATAAGCACATGAAATCATGCTCAACACCATTAACCTTTAGAAAAATGCAAATTAAAACTACAATGAAGTACTACTTCACACTCACTACAACGGCCATAATCAAAGTGTCACTGAGGATGCAGAGAGAAATTACAACCCTTAAACGTTGCTGGTGGGAGTGTACAAGGGTGCGACCACTTTGAAATTAGTTTGGCAGTTTTTCTTAAATTTACAAATAAATTTACTATATGACTTAGTAATTCCACTCAAAGATATCTACCCAAAAGAAATGAAAACACACGACCAAAAACTTTTATAAGAACAGCAGCATTACTCATGGTAGCCAAACAGTAGAAACAATCTAAATGTCCATCAACTGGTGAATGGATAAGCAAAATGAAGTATATTCATACAATATGCATATGAATTCATTCAGTTAATATTTATATGCTGAATACTATTTAGCAACAAAAAGGAATAAAATATTGATACATGCTACAACATATTAACTTCAACAATTTTATGCTAAAAAAAAGAAGCTAGGCAAAAGACTACATATTGTTTGATTCCATTTATAAGTAATGTCCAGAAAAGGTAAAACTACAGACAGAAAGTACATTAATAATCACTAGGGGCTAGAAGTGTGAATGCAAAGTGACTACACAGAGGTACAAAAATCACCAAATCATACATTTAAAATGAGTTATTTTTTATAGTAAGTAAACTATACCTCAATAAAGCTGTTTACAAAATAAAGAGTTTAAGATGATGGTTCAAATCAAATCAACATTGCTGACTATATATGAAATATCCAAGTAGAAATATTCAGTAAAAGCAGCTAAAAATATAAAATAAACCCAAGAGAAACTTTGCTATTATCATCAACAAAATGATGGGCAAAGTCACAAGAAAAAATAAAATTTGAGGGAGACAAATGTATAAGGAGTGAGATCCTAGTAATGAGTCCTGAATAACACCCACATTAAGTAATTCAACTACATTTTGCTGACTTTCAAAACCATAACACAAAACTGACGCCCTTTCAATTTCTGTTGTAGTTGCCATATAAATAATAAATAAATGAGGCGTTGAGGGTAAAAATGTAGCAAGAAGAGCCACAGCAAATCATGCAACCTTAGATAATATCTACACTCAGGTGGAAAATTGCAGGCAAACTCTACATTCAATAGTAAAATTAATGTTTTACTCTCCTAGAATGTAACAAAATGGAGCCCCTGTTTCTCTTCTAAGGTATACCTTAGAGCCCTAAGTTATATTTCAATAATTTGCTTGTCAAAAATATAAGCATTTGTGGAAAGAGTTTCCAAAATTCAGCTCATTTCCATATAGAAAAACATAAAAACATTTGAAGAACAATGCAAATGCTGACAAAGGTAATTATACATGGCTGTAATTTTTTTTTAATTTATTTATTTTTGGCTGTGTTGGGTCTTCGTTGCTGTGCGCAGGCTTTCTCTAGTTGCAGCGAGCGGGGCTACTCTTTGTTGAGGTGCACAGGCTTCTCATTGCGGTGGCTTCTCTTGTTGCGGAGCACAGGCTCTAGGCGCACAGGCTTCAGTAGCTGTGGCACGTGGGTTCAGTAGTTGTGGCTTGTCGGCTCTAGAGCACAGGCTCAGTAGTTGTGGCGCATGGGCTTAGTTGCTCTGTGGCATGTGGGATCTTCCTGGACCAGGGCTTGAACCCGTGTCCCCTGCATTGGCAGGCAGATTCTTAACCACTGCACCACCAGGGAAGCCCATGGCTGTAATTTTAAGTAATAATTTGAAATATATCTTTAACTTGTCTTACTCAGCAAGCTTCAAGTCTACTATAAAAAGTTTACAATTTACTGCGATTTATCTGTTAGATAATCTATAGTACACCGCAAGTATTATCGTTATTCGTGTCCCTCAAGTAAAGGAAAAGCACAAACTATCTTTTGTGCTAACTCTAAAATGCAGGATTTAATTCCAAATTAAAAATTATATGATCTAGGTTTCTGGAAGCCATTTGATAAGAGATAAAGTTAACTCTGAAAACAACTCTTACTTTAACAGCAACAGAAAAGTTAATTAGTAATCATTAATATACAGGTTGTAGAAATAAGCAATAATGAAAATACCCTTCCAAATCAATCAGTATATGATTTTGATAAGTACCACAGAACAGGTTGTAATTCATAAAGTACTAGCAATTCAGAGTGATGCGTTAAATGATTCTGAAAATCCTTTAACAAAATTTTAAGATTCAGAACTCTCTTAATTTTTATATTTGCTAATAAACTCTGTAAGCTTGGTAAACTCTGTGTATAAATATCTGTTAACATCTGTCTCCCCCATTAGACTGCAAGGCCCTGTTGTTCACTGCCATGCCTCACAGCACAGTACCTGACACCAAAGAGCTGCTCGGTATTTTGTAGAATGAACGAATAATACAAAGGGGCATGTGAACAGTCATCTGGTGTAGTAGTATAAACATTAGAAAAACAGTAAGATGGAGAGTCAGGTTTCCAAATTCTATAAATTTTACAATGCTCTTACTACATGTAAACAATTGGAATTTTGTAATCACATGTACTACGAGAGTACGTAAGGAATACATCTCCAGATTCTCCACACTTTAATACTGTTTCTTATTCATTAGAGAAAGTCAGTAGATGTTTTTTTTCCCTAGCCTGGAAATGTGCTTTCTAGCCACTTAAGAACTTCAACAAAATTTCAGACAACAAAACATTGTGGTTATTCTGCTGTAATCAACAACCATTCAAAAGACAAATATTGAACACTAACTATAGCCAAAAACTAAAAAGTACAGCAGTGAACAAAACAGATACAAGCCCCTGCTACCAACAAGCTTATATTCTAGTAGATCACTTTTCAATGAGATTGTTCCTTTTACTTTTATTTTGGTGAATCATCTAAATGCAAAATAAAAACAAACAAACAACAAAACAATGATAGTGGTGACTGTTCTTAAAAAACTGGATCCTCTCACATGTTAAAATTATCAAATGCTATAGAAAGTATCACATTGCTAAAGGGAATTAGAAACCAGACTATTTCACTGGTCTCAGAGCATTAAACCAGTACAATTCTACTGATTATTTCCAGGGAAAACATCTACAGGAGACCTTTCAGAAAATCAATTAATGATTTTTGAAATACTGTTTCTATGTCGGTAAACGTCCTAGTAATTTAAATGTGTGTGCACATATGTACATGTGTTTTCTATTTGTGCACATGTATGCATCTGTATGTGGATGTGGACATATTTTTTAAATTGTATTTGTGTGCGTACTCACACAGTTTTTTAATGGAATAGAGAATACTTAAAAAATACACATGAAAAAAATAAATAAATAAAATTTTTAAAAAAATTTAAAAAAAATACACATGGCACTGCCGTCAAGCTACTGATTCTGGGTAATTTCTTTTGGTAATTCAGTTGTTTTCAATTTATTTTAGGAGCAAGCAGAGCAATTTTTATACTATGCTGCTCTGGTCATTCTAGGGTGACATCAGCCTGTCATCACTGCAACAGCTGCATGGTAACAACTTCCTGGTAGCACATAATTTCATGGTAAGTACAATTCATTTTCCCCCATAGAAATGGCTTTCTCTAATTTCTTTCAAAATTTACAGTAAACAGCGTAAGACAAATGAGGGACAAGACCCCGCATGGTAAGAAGTAACTATATACTTATGCTAACACTGCCTCTAAACTAAAATGAACTGAGGTGATTTTATTTCTCTAAACTTCATATTCATCAACAACAGTGAGGGAGTAGGGGCAAACTGAAGGGTTGGACTAGATAGATGTTCGTCCAGGTCCAATCTGCTACAATTTCATGACCATAGTGGAAATAAACCACTACCTGATAATGTATGATGAAAATAAAAATAATTTTCCCCAAATTTAATGTAAAATAACTTGATTCTATATATACTAAAGAAACGGCCAGTGGAAAAAACAATCACTAATTCCCAGATACCCAAGTCTCTACTAGAATCATCAGACTCCATTCCCTTTCTGAATGCGTGTTTTGGAATAAGCAGAATATAACTTAAAATAAAAAATGATTATGGGTTGGTTTTTTTAAGCATTCTTACATTGACTTATTCCCACAAATCAGCCTTTATGAGCACTCCTGTTTTTTGAAATACTATGCCTAATAGTTAGATCACCTATTTTTCCCCCAATTTTTCCTTCTCAAAAAAAAAAACAAAAAACAGACTTTTCCAGAATATGAAAGAGGATTCATCTTGAATACACTAGGAACAGCACCATATTTTTCTGGCTCCTTACTGACGATCAGTTCCATTTGAATATGTAAGATGCTTTGAAACATCAAAGAAGAATTTCTTTATCTAGCCGGGCTTAAACTTCTTGTTCATTAGAAATCAAATAGTCCTAAAAAAGTTATATCTTCACTTGGCCAAGCCAAGTCTCTGAAACTGTTTCTATATCAAATTGGCCCTGAAAACATCATCAAAATCTGTTCACTACAGGGGAATTACTTTAAGCCTTTGTTAACTAAATTCATTTGTAATCTCCCCACCACACACACCATTAGTGTTCAAATTACCACACAGAAAAATGTTCTTTAATAATGCATCAACTCTATTTTAGAACTCATATTGTCACACCAATCTAAACTATTCCTTGAGAAAGAATTTCAAAAATAAAATGTAACATATACAGAAATGTTAAATGTAGGGGAAAATTAGGAAATAATATCTTTAGAAAAAGATTAATATCATTAAAGTATGTTGAATATAATAACCACCAAATCCTGCACATTTTTTAATTTAATTAATTAATTAATTTTTTTGGCCATGCTGTGTGGCTTGCAGGATCTTAGTTCTCCAACCAGGGATTGAACCCAGGCCCCGGCAGTGAAAGCGCCGAGTCCTAACCATTGGACTACCAGGGAATTCCCTGCACGTTTTTTTTTTTAAAAAGCATTTCTATGAATTCCTTTGTATTGATGTAGAACTACTATGGTTTATGTAGAAACTAAATGCAACAATATATTTGTGGACACGTGTAATTAGTTTTCAGAAAGCCCAGGGTTCCAAACTATAGGTGAACATGAAATATAAAAGGAATAACATTTTCTCCCTCTGATGTAATGTGTTTTGACTATAATTATGTATACAAACTTCTTTCCTCCATGATACAAAAATAAAGACAGAAAAGGAACTAAGCTAGTCATCGCTGCCTTAAATAGTTCTATACCTAACACATCCAAGAGACATCCAAATGTTATCTAGAAGGATCCTAAGTGATGTGAGTGATTTAAGTTCAACACAGCTATAACAATGAAGTCACACCCTGCACAGGAGTTACACTCGGTTCTAAAGTCAGAGTAAGGCAAAAACTGGTCAAAATAACCCCTCAAAAATCCTTTAAATAGCCCATAAAGTATACCGTACATTGTTCTGCGCATATTATAATCTCTTTGTATAAATCCAACTCAGCTAGTTTTTCCTCCAGCATTAGAAGAGATTACTGTTTGTTCTGTGGAAAACCAGATAAAGTACTTGTCTTGCTTTTAGCAACTTTGTTGTTTCAAAAACATTTTTTACTGGGGGAAGACAGGAATTCTTTGCTATTTTTCTCCCTCGTTTGGTGTTTTCAGCTTTAGTTGAATTCAAATAAGTTAAATGTACATATGATATGACTCTGCTGAACATGACAGGTATTTGAATGTTCATTCAATTGAATTCATGGACAAAAATGATATCTGAGATGGACTATGAAGGCTGAATGGGGCTGAAATGGAGGGAAAGGAAGAGTATTTCTAGTGAAAAGAATTTTAATACCAAGAACAGCTTCAGTGCAGTAGTGAAAATAGGAGCCAAAATATAAATGATAGCAGAAAGAATGGGAGTTGAGAAGTAGAAACACTGAATAAACTTGATTATTATTTTCATCAAATTCTAAGATAAAATAAAAATAGGGAGATATGGCATTAGCTTAAAGAAACAGTAGGATCCAAGGAAAAGATTCTGTTTATCTTGTATGGTTTTGTTGTCCTAGGTTTTATTTTTCCTTGAGCACTGATAAATGAGGCAGTGTTGAAAAGTATTATTTTTACATTCTTTCTCTGATGCTTGTCTTGCTACTGAACTACCATTTGTGGCCAAGAGGACAGAGCGTCCAGCAAATCATAACTGTTTCTATAAAAAATCAGAAAAGAAAAACATCAAGGAGACTATCTGGTGAGACAAAATCTACCTCGTTAAAAGAGTCTGCACTAATTTTAAGAAAAACAGCATTTACCAGCAATTTTACAAACTTTTTAGGCATATAGCATTTTAGCTCATTTACTTTTAGTAATTGCAAAAAGTTTCCAAAAAAGAATTCTCACCTTGGCACTTTAAGTAAACTTTTAGTTAACCATCAATAACAACTTACACATAAGTCTAAATTTTTGAATATGATAAAATATGAAAATTGCTTTATATAAAGTTTTCTACAAATATTACTATTATGATATAAGCAAAACAAAAAATATCACATAAAATTAGTAGTATTTTGAAGCAGAAATATTTTTCAGTGAAAAGGTAGCAGAAAGCTTCTTTACACCATAATAGAGACTGAATAATTCAAGAAATCATATTTTATTTAGATATAAACCCTCTATGCCTAGTACAGTGCTTGGTACATATTAGGAATGTTTGTTTCATGAATGAGCAAATGTTTTATAATGATCCACAGTATCCCACTCACTCCAATCCTCTAATCCAAACCATCCCCCCAAAAAACTACATAACAAATATGATTCAATTTGAGGTCATTTAACTACAGATGAGTAGTTATTGTGCTATTCCCACTGTAGAAAATAAACAGCTAAGCCAAACTATACTGACTTTATCCTTCTGTCCTAAAAGGAAACAACAAATACTAGCAATACCTTAACCATCCTAATCTGCCTTCCCCAAACACATATCACCACTACCACCTTCACAAAACCACCATGTAATTAGATCTAGACTCTAAATGTAGAATAGGATAGAATATTTAGGATTCTTTGATTCCCTTACAATTTTGCATAAATTATCTTTTACTAAAGTCATGCTGATATAGAATGTTATTACTTAACAGTGGGATTCCACACAAAGGACACAGAAATATTTACTGAACATCTACTTTATGCCATGTACTATGTTAGTCCCTATCCATATAGTTGAGGTAAGTATTATTTTGTTTATGTTATAGGAAAAGAAACTAATGTTCTCCAAGGCCAAGTAACCTACCCAGGTTTTAAGCCCTATACTGCCAGAATTCACCAAGCACTATCTTATTACAGGACTATGGTATTAAAATTGATTTATCTGAACATTTAGTGGATGTTAGGCACTAGTGAAGGGATGATAGAAAGGATACACCACCAGAACTGATTCTACTTTGAAGCATTCAGCAATATATATTTATATTTATTAAACGTAAATTAGGAAATGCTCATTTGTTTTAAAAATGTTAGTATATAAGTGCTTTTTAAATGACAGTTACCCTAGTCCATTAAAACATACAACTCAATTTCTTTTTTGAAAATATTCACATTCAACTTTACCATAGTACATTTAGATTGATGCAAATTTCACCTGTACTGAGATATGTGCTTCATTCTTCTTAGAAACTCTCTTAGAAGTTCAGTCTTCTTTTTATAACAAGCAAAAATATTATCTTCCTCAAAAAATGTACAAAATTGTGGCTTGTCTATGAATCTGTGAAAATTGAATATATTTTGAAATATGAACCAGAAAGACCACTTCAGCTAGAAAGAATTCCTAGCAATGTAGAGGTAAGCTACCTTCCTAGAAAGTTGACTTAATAACCGAATCTTTAAATCACATTTTACTACACTTTAACAGATCATTTTTCATAATTGACAGACATGTTTTATGTTTATGATATGAATTACAAAAGCAATGCAGAAAAAATCATTATCTTGGTAAATTTTTCATCTGAGAACATTATGTGTTCACTGAGGATAAAAATGGTTCCACAAATACAGGAGTACACAGACTATCACATAATTTGTTTTCTTTTTTAAAAATTAAAAAAACTAACTTTATTTTATAACCTTCATAAATAAATACATAAGTATACACATAAATAAATAAATGAGAGGTACATTTAGTAAAACAGTGCCCTAGAAGACAAAGAAAGCAATTAGTATGGGAGACTTTAATGAACACAGCTTTAAAGCCCTTCTGGAAATTACTGGCTGAATAAAAGCACTAACATTCTACCAGTTGCTGAGACAGGTGCTACTGACAGTCAGCTGCATTTGCTGAAGCATATTCTAAAGATTACTAATTAATCTCTATACTGAAACCAATGGCTGCCTGCCATTTTGATCACCATTTAAAAAAAAAAAAAAAGCAAAAGAAATAGTCGCTCTATGACCAAACACAACTCTAGGTAAAACACAACTCTAAGTAAGCTCTGCATCTACTTAATTACTTAGTTACATTATTTTCTGGTGTTCTTTATTCTAAACCCAAGACTTCTACAGGTTGGACTCATGGGTCTTATAGTCTCTCCACTTGCTATTTCTGAGTTATTTCTACTTACCACAAAGAATATGAAAGCATTTGTGAGATACTTGGGGAGAAGAGTCTTTCTTTGTTGTTAATTTTGAACCTTTCGATCCTAAGTTCAGGAGAATATGACTCATGGAGGCATTCTCCTTTACACCCAATCTGCCTTTTCATTAGAACTTACCCACACTCCCCTTTCCCAGCTCCCAACACACACACACACACACACACACACACATACACACACACACACACACACACACACACCTGAATACTCTGTTCTACCACCATAATATCCTACCTTCATCTTATGAACTCTGTTCAAAGCACTGCTCAGAATTTAGCAAACATTAAAATAGTTAATGTTTCCAAGTCTGGGCAATTATTATAAAAGTGATTCTGCAGTTCTTTTAAAATATGCTGGGACAAGGTGCCAAAGAAATTGTTTTAAATCCATTTGAAAACATATAAACATATATAGATAAAGTGAAAAATGTATGTGAGGGTTCTTCTTGTGATTTTCCATCCTTTTAACGTTTCAAGTTAACACTGATCCTTGAGTCTTAAGTAACACTATCTGTTCTACATGTTTTTAAAGTTGCTTTCATTCAACTGTACATGCCTGTGACCTCCACAATGACCTCTACAAAAGCAGTTGTGCACTTTACTGTGGTGCAAATCCTCACAGACAAGTTGAACCTGTTCTTTTTGGCACTGAGCCCTTGCGCTGAACACACAGCTGAGATTTATTATAAAAGGGGAACTAAGGGGCATTATTGCACAACATTTATCCTTCACATACAGCCAAGTATAATCTTTTACGACCTTTGAGAGCTCTTAAATAAATAGATCTTCCCTTAATTGCATAAGGAGTTTCTTATTTGTCACCAATCGTATGGCATATTGAGATTCATTTTACATTAGGAAAAAGCTAGCACACAAAACATACGTACTAAAAGTTGTTAAAGTTAGTCTCTTAATATTTATTCAAAACTAATAATACTTTGAATACTCAGACCTAAGGATAATTACCTAACTTGCTGTTTTTAGCAAGGTCAATGCTGCAAAGTAATAAACACCTGCCTTCAAGGAGCTATATACTTTAAGAAAACAGGTTTAAAAAAATCTTCCTACAGCACTCCTATGGGTCTTTTAAAAACATTTCAGAGAAAATATTAACCTTTACTTTTACACTGTTTTGTGTTTTCTTTTTAATTTCAAAGTTCAATTTTAATTAGCTTTCCCATAGCATTTTAAAAACAGTTTCCATTTCTAAAGAATTTTGAACTGAGCTGATAAACATGACTGCAACTAGTATACTTCCTCACTTCAAGAACAGATTGATACCCTGGGGGAAAGAGGAATTTCATGAGTTCTAAGAAGTATCTCTTATAACAGGAATTACCACACCATTTACATTAATTCTTCAGGATTTGCTAATTGATCTATCATCAAGACTTGCCTGTTGAAAACAAAGAAACTACTATAACCTCAAAAGTATTCTATCTTGAAAGTCAGGTTCAAACTAGCTTATCAGCTAACTGCTCAACATAAAGGAAACTAAAATATGTTGATTCAGGTGAATATTTCCTTGCTCTAAATTCTTCTAATTTATTTTATTACTATTAAGTGTACAAACAATTGGGAAAAAATGCCTGTAGACTTATGGGGGCGGGGGGACAGGGTGTATTGTTTTATGGACACAGAATTTCAGTTTTACAAGATGAAAAAAATTATGGCGATTGATTGTAGTGGTGGTAGCACAACAATATGAATATATTTAATACTACTGAAATGTACACTTAAAAACAGTTAACATGGTAAATCTTATGTATGTGTGTCTTACCAGAATAAATTTTTTTAATTTAAAAGATAAAATCATAATTTTTTTAAAGATTGATGAATGAATTGATTTTTTAAATGGTGAAAAAAATCTAATGTTACATTTTTAGCAATCAGGGGTTCATAGTGAACAAAACAGACATGTTCACAGATGATACCAAATACATTCTGTAATGACAAAATATCTGAAGAGTTAAATAAGAAATTTCTTTCATTAAAATTAAACATTTTAAGCAACACATTTATATTGTTCCATACCTAAGAAAAGATGTTTTAAACAATTTGTCTCTCTAATACTCTCTCCCTTTGTCTAGGGAATACAAGTAGAAGTTCATGAGTTTGGACATTTTTTAAATTCATCACTAAAAAGAACACATTTTTTCTTTATGTAGTCTTTCAGGAAAAAAACTGTATTAAATTTTAAGTGATTTTGCAAGCATTACATCTTTAAATAGATATAATTAGCATGCTAGAAAATCACCAGTTTTATTCATAATATTTATACTACTTGAGGAAACAAAAATTGATGAGAATAACTATAAAACATGAATCAAATATGTTACAAATGTCTCAAGACTTGATCTTACACTATGTTCTAACACTATGTCAACACTGGTGGTATTTTTTAAATACCTAAGCCCTCTAATTCATTTTGAAATGCATGCGCTTCAAGATTTCCATAATTTCCAAAACCACTCTTGATGAAGTCATAACTATAATTAAAAATAACATCCAAAGAACCCATAGTTGCAATGTCAAGCAGTTTAACCCAGGTTAACCTCCAAATAACTTAAAGCAGCTGTAAGAACAATACCAGTCTCCATTTATTTTGGTTCTTCACACTATAACAGCTTTCCCATCTATGTCTCTCTTCTTTCCATCAAGAATGCAAGCAAATACTCTATCTGCCTATAACTTCTGACTCTTTTAAATTCCCCATGTTATGTGTCTTCACAGAATAACACAGTGTTTAAAACACAGTCTTTGGAGTCCAAAAAGTCAAATCCCAGCTCTACCTTGAGTATCTTTTTTTAACAAGCCTTAGTTTCACCTGTAAAATTATATTAATGAATCAAATAAAATATATTTAAAGGACACAGAAGAGTGTACTGTCTACAAAATGCTACTACATCATCACCTTCATCAGGAGCAGAAAGAAGAGGAATATTCTGCACCACCTCCGCAGACCATCTCTTAGTCACTACCACCAGATAAAATCACCACAGGCAATTATCAACATAGGAACTGGTAACCTTTCAAAAGTCTGCCTGTAAGAGCTCAAAACATCTTCCTGCAGAAACAAAGTTTTGAAAGAGGGCACAATCCTAGGCTAACAATATATAAAACATTAATTATCTTAAATTGAGTGTAGAACCCTGGAAGCAATACAGGAGAGAAAACAAAGAAAAGTTTACTTTCTGTTTCCTGGGTGCAACCCTGGCCTTAGGCAAAAACTTCAAATTTCTGAAATTTTAGCTTCTCCCATTTTGCCTTTTGCATTCCTATCCAGCAGACCTAGTGTCTTTCCCAGGCATTTTATGTCCCCACAACGCTGTAACACTAAGTTCCTAATTGGAAACATTCCACTCAAACCTACTGACTCTTAATGCGCTCCCTGATCTTAAGTTACCAACCTGCACCTCACCACAATCAAAACTTCCTGCTATCACTAAGGTGTTAGAAGGAAAGAAATTGCATTGCATGATTTTACATACTGGACATCTGGTTTTTATTACATTATTATTGTTTTTAAAAAGAACATTTGTAAAACATTTTTTTCTGGAACAAAATACAAAGCAGTAGTTGCCTTTTAAATATATGGGCTAAGAAATATTCACTGATATCTCAGGCAAATTTTTCATCTTCATATTTACCTATATAAAAAACAGATTCTCAAAAAGCATTAACATTTATCAAAATGACAATTAGAGTAACATCAGGAATTCCACAATGAGAACTGGTAAGGGTACAGAAGCCCTGGGTAAAATCTGAGCGACCATAAATAATGAAATTCAAAGAATCTCAGAAGTATGCAAGATATTAAACATCATCTCAAGTCTTACTGGCCACTGGATTTTGAATCTCTTCTTCAAAAAACCAAAACCAAAGCACCAAAACAGTCTATAGAGATATGTCTCAGTACCCAAATAAATGTATAAAAGTATACACCTAACTGAATGAAGAAGAGATGAAACCTGTATGACACAACAAAATTTTATATCTCTATTTATGTGCACAAATCACAATATCTGTCTTACAGAAGTTTAACTACAACTTTTCTTCTCTTCATTTTCTTTATCCCATAAGACTTTCTAGGAAACATTATTTTTTTTTTTTGGTCACACCGTGCGGCATTCGAGATCTTAGTTCCCCCAGGGATCAAACCCACACCCCCTGCAGTGGAAGCACAGCGTCTTAACCACTGGACCACCAGGGAAGTCCTGGAAACATGATTCTTACTGAAGAGAGATATGCTCTTGCTTGAGAACAATGCACTGAATCAATCACCATGGTAATACACATACAAATTCATAAATATTTAGGAAGCTTCCTTAATTACAGTATTTTAATCAATAAAGCACCAGCTAATTTCTTAACTATGAGTTCATCTAAGGCTTTGACTTACTCTACATTCTTGGTTTCTGTTTCTAATAATTCCAAGTGATGGCCAGACTAATGTTTGTTTTTCCATATATTTACCACACAACATCTGCTCAATAGAAATTCCCATAAATGTGAAACCAATAAAGAATGGAGTTACTTTTACAGCTTTTATTATCTGCAAAATGAAATTATACTTTAAGTCATTCTTTAATGACTTAAGTCATTAATACTTTTTAACGAACTATATCATTATTTCCTATTAGCCTATTTATAACTTAGAACAAATTCTTCTTCCTTTGTGTTTAGACTGCTTAAAATTTTAGGAAATTCTACATCCAGTTCTAACACTTACATTTAGAGTTAGTCACTTAAATCACTCTCTTCCTTTTACTTCTTTGTTTTCAGCTTCTTTACTTTTTGAAAAAATTATCTACTATGTTACCTATAAAGGAACTAATAAGTTAAATCTGGAAATAAGTTTGCTTTGTAATTTACGGTATCTAAGAAAATCATTCAAAGGATCTGCTTTGAGCCTACTTTAATTTCATTTTATTCTCACAAATACCACATTACAAAATATATTCCAATCAATAAGGCTTATATTATTCCAAATGAATAAGGTTATTTACCCATGTCCCATAAGCATTAACTCACAGAGCCAGAATTTGAACCTACTCAGTCTGATATTAAAGCCCTTTTCTATCCCTAACCACAGTGCTATCCTGCCTATAAAAGTCTCTCGCTTGTGCCATTAAACAGAATGTCAGGAGGTTACCATTACCTTTCATTACTTCTCATTCTCAACCCAAATGCTACTATTGGAAAAGCACAAGTTGCTACTATATAGAACACAAGGAAAATAGCTTGATAATCTTTGATAAAACACAGTGGAACTTTGCTAGAACTAGTGACAGCTATGAAAAACTATGCAAAATTATTTACCATTTCAAGGATAAGAGGTCTTGTACCAGAAATGGTTGATTACATTTATGGATCTAATTTCTAAAACTAAAATCATTACTACAGAAATAAAAAGACTATTTTACAGAGCCATATCATTATCAATAATCCTCTTCATATACACAAGGGCAATGTAGGAGTTCCTACCAATGACAGTATGGTTGGTTCAAGGTCTAACATTATTTCCTGTATCATATACTTTTTCCTTCTTTCATTTCCATCTTTACCTGTCTCTCTCCTACTTCACATGTTTAACTCAAGAGATACTCTGGTATAATGGAAAAAGAAATGATCTTAAGGATCTGAAGGCTTATACTCTCACTCTGATTTCCATTGTCCTTCTGGGCTTACAGGACATATCAGTAACAAAGGGCGGGTAGGTAGGATTAATAATATTGATACAGAATATTTACATGTAAGTACATTCAATGGTATAAAATACTCTTCAACTAAAAGATCTTATTAATATGATTACAGATACAGAAATCTAGCACCACAGGCATTTCAAACAACTCAATATACTGATTTTAGATGTATTCTAAAAAGCCCATTTACACTAAATAACATTTATTTTTATAGCAGAATATAATCAACAAGACTACAATATTCAGGAAGTTTTGAATGAATGTTTGTCAATTATTTGAATTAGCACTCTTCAATTTAAATGTATGATCCTCCAAATGTATTCCCAAAATACAACTTGAAAAAAGGCACTGTTATTTATCTTATGAAAAAGTAAGCCCTAAATAAATTTCCAGCAAAATAATCCAAAATGGTGTTTACATTACATGAGTGATTTGCTGTTTCTCAAAAACAGAAATGTAGGAAGTCAATAATTCTCAAACTTGCAAAGTGTTTCCATGTGCTTAACAAGAAAACCATCCAAAACAAACAAAGCTTAAGAAACTTTTTATTATTTTTATTTCCCTGCCATCTGTTTTAGTCCTTTTTTTTCCTCTTGGTTCCACTCACCTTCTTTCTTTCTGTTGCCTGCTCCTAGTAACACTTCTAAAAGAATAAGGCAGCAAAATTAGCACATTGGGGACTTTAGCCCCAGGTGTCACTTGACAATGACACAGTCCAGAGCTAAATATTTATGGACATAAACTCCTAAATAAGTTAATACACACCTCAATGCAAATACTAAATATACTATGGTATCTTTCACCTAGTCTTCAAGATTATCACTCAATATCCACCAAAGGGAAAATATATTAAGATCATATGTTTCTTAAGAAAAGTTAATACCTTTTATTACTATAAGCCTTATTTTTATACATGTGTTTTTATCTAACAAATATATAGAAAATAGGTATATATGTGTGCATGTACATAAAATCTGATGAGGCAGGAGAAAAATATGAAAGCACATGAAATAAAACAAAAAACTAAAACACTATTACCATTTCTCACTAGCAAAGATGCTTAAGTAGCCCCTCCTCAAACAGGTATTATTGAATTACACGGCTATGAAAATGTGAGGAAAAAGGCAAACAAATAAAGAAATAAGTTTAGGTTATAAGTATTTTTAAAACACTGTGAAAATCTGTGTAATTTTCCTTTAAAACGTACCTCTTTATACTAAATCCCAAAAAAGGTGACAAACTCAGGGAAGCTAAAGCCCTATTGGGCTCTAAAACTACAGAAAGACAAAGACAAAGAGAAATCTTGAAAGTAGTAAAAGAAAAATGACTATTCACATATCAGGGAATCCCAATAAGATTAACAACTGACTTCTCATCAGAAACCACAGAAGTCAGAATGTGGTGGGATGACATATTAAAAATGTTGAAAGAAAAATACTATCAACTAAGAATTATTTGTCCAACTAAACTATGCAACAAACCAAAGGCAAAATAAAGACATTCCAAGATAAACAAAGACTGAGCAATCTGTTGCAAGCAGACATGAATCACAAAAAATAATAATAGTACTAGTCTTTCAGGCTAAAAGGAAATAACAGCAGGCAGTAACTCAAATTCTCACAAAGAAATAAAGAACACTAAAAAGGTAATTTCATGGGTAAATATAAAAGATGCAATGAAAATGTTTCTTCCTCTTTTCTTCTCTTAACTGGTTTTTAAAATAACTGCAAAGAATGGTAAAACTGTATGATTTGGCTTTTAACATATAATAGAATATATATGACATTAATAGCACATAAGAGGAAAAAGAAATGGAGTTAATCTGGATCAAAGATTACTGGTATTGAATTAGTATTAACATGAAGTAGTTTGTAATAAGCTAAGATGCATACTGTAACCTTAAAAAGTAACTCAAAAAATATGCATAGTAAAAAAATTTTTAATGTCTAACATAAAACAAAGCAAGAAAAAAGAGAGGAAAGAAAGGGACCATGTGACATATAGAATACAAATATCAAAATGGCCAAATCATATCTGTAATTACATTAACTGTAAATGGGTAAACACACCAATCAAAGAGCAAAGACTGTCAGACTGGAAAAACAAAATCTAACTATACACTGTCTATAAAAGACACATGTTAGAATCAAAGACATAGACTGAAAACAAAAGTGTGCAACAAGATAAACTATGAAAACAATAACCATGAGAGAGCCACAAAATAGTCTTCAAGACAAAAATGGTTACATAACTGAAGACAGAACTAGACAATTTGAAAATAGTTACAGATTTCAATACTCCACTCTCAATAACTGACAAACTAGAAAAAAAACCAGTGACGATACAGAATATTTAAACAACATTATTAATCAATCAAAATGATGTAACATCTAATACTGTTCCCAACAACAGTAAAATACACATTAGTTTCAAATATTTTCCCCAATAGAGAATATATTGGGTCATAAAATAAGAATCAGTAAGTTTAATAGGGTTGACCTCATATAACATATTTCTCTGACCACAAAAGACTTAAATTGGAAATAAACAAGAGAAGAAAATTTGGGAAATCCACAAATATTTGAAAATTAAACAACAGATTTCTAAATAACCTATGGTCAAAGAAGAAATAACAAGGGAAATGAGAAAATATTTTCAACCATATAAAAATGAAAACAAAAATTATTAGTGCAGATAAAGCAGTGCAGAGAAAAATTTATGGCTTTAAATACCCATTCTAGAAAGAAAGATCTCAAACAAATAATTTAAGTTTCTATCTTAAGAAACTGGGGAAAAAAGAACAAAGTAAACCCAAAATAAGAAGAAAGGATATAATAAATATTAGAATGAAAATCAATAAAACAGAAATTAGAAAACAACAGAAAAAGAAATCCATAAAGCCAAGGATGATTTTGTAAAGATCAACAAAACTGCCACACTGTTAGCTTGACTGACCAAGAGTAAAAAAGAAAAGATACAAACTACCAAAATAGGAAATGAAAGAAGGGACATCTCACCTAACCCTACAGAAATTCAACTTAGATGAAACTGATCAATTCCAAGGAAAATTCAAATTACTAAAGGAAGGGAGGTAGTGAGAGAGGAAGTGAGAGAAAGCGAGAGAGGAAGGAAACACAAAAGAAAATGGCAAAAAAAAAAAAAAGAAAAGAAAATGAAAAGGTCTAAATAGACCTACATCAAGTAAAGAAATTTAAAGGTACTTGGAAATATTCCCATTTAAGAAAAGCCAAAGCCAGATGGTTTCACTGGTGAAATCTATGTTTCACTGGTGAAATCTATCAAACTTTTAAAGAAGAAATAATATCAATTCTTCACAAACTCTTCCAGAAAACAAAAAAGAAGGAAATATTTTCCAACTCATTCTATGAGGTCAATATTCCCCTGACACTAAAGCCAGACAAAGTCATGCGATGGCACTGATGAAGCATTAAAAACATTATGTTAAGGAAGCTAGACTCAGGACTTCCCTGGTGGCGCAGTGGTTAAGAATTCGTCTGCCAGTGCAGGGGAAACGGGTTCAAGCCCTGGTCCGGGAAGATCCCACATGCCATGGAGCAACTAAGTCCGTGCGCCACAACTACCGAGGCTGCACTCTGGAGCCCGCGAGCCACAACTACTGAGCCCGAGTGCCACAACTACTGAAGCCAACATGCCTAGAGCCCGTGCTCTGCAACAAGAGAAGCCACCCAATGAGAAGCCCACGAACCGTAACAAAGAGAAGCCCCCGCTCGCCACAACTAGAGAAGAGCCTGCACGCAGCAACAAAGACCCAAGGCAGCCAAAAATAAAAATTAATTATTTTTTTTTAAAAAAAAAGGAAGCTAGACTCAAAAGACTACATACTGAAAAATTCCACATATAGGAAATGCACAAAAAAAAAGAGGCAACTTTACAGGGACAGAAAGCAGAGAAGTGGTTGCTAGGGTCTGAGAGTGGGAGTAGGAACTAACTGAAAACTGTCACAGGAATATTTCTGGGGTGATGAAATACAGTAAGTCCCCTACATATGAACCTTCAAGTTGCAAACTTTCAAAGATGCGAACATGCATTCCACCAACGTCAGGCATGAGTGAAACTGTAGTCTGCCCTCCACCTCCTTCAGCTCTACCATCTCCCACCTCCTCTCCTTCCTCCAGTCAGTAACTCTTCTTGCCTGTTCACTTGATGCCAGCCCTGTATGCCAGATGTTGTACTCTACAACTGTACTTTTCAAGGTAATGTACTATAAGATTAAAAATGTTTTCTTTCTTTTTTGTGTGTATTTGTTTTTTATGTATTATTTGTGTGAGAAGTATTATAAACCTATTACAGTACAGTACTATGTAGCTGATTGTGTTGGTTGGGTACCAAGGCTAGGTCTGTTGGACTTACGAACAAATTAGACTTACGAACATGCTCTCGGAATGGAACTCATTCATATGTAGGGAACTTACTGTATTCTAAAACTGTATTATAGTTGCACATACCTGTAATACCATTAAAAATCATTAAATTATACACTTAATACAGGTTAATTTTATTATATGAAATTATACTTCAATAATCCTGTTTAAGAAAAAAACTGACTCATTGAATAAATCAACAACCTCTAGCTAGAGTGATCAAGATAAAAGAGAATACTGGGAATTTTTAAAGAAATATTACTCTAACACTTACAGGCATTAAAAGAGTTTTGAGGGAATATCACAAACAACTTTATGTCAACAAATATGATAACCTGGATGAAATGCTCATATTTCTTGAAAAATACAACTTTAAAAAAATGAACATCTAATAGCTTATATCTATTTTTGAACTTTAGTTGACCAAAAACCTACATGCAAACAGAATTAGAGTACCAGATGGTTTCACTAGTGAAACTCTATAAACATTTTGGGAAGAAATAACACCAATTTCTTACAAACTCTTTCAAATACAGGGTAGATCCCACTTCCAAATGTGACCAAATACTCTGACAAAACCATTCCAGGTATTACCGGTAAAAATGTTAACAGTATTATCCTGATACCACAGACAAAGACATCTAAAGGCAAAGAAAACTGTGAACCAATATTCCTTATAAATACAGACATAAAAAATTCTTAATAAAAATATTAGCAAATTGGGCTTCCCTGGTGGCACAGCGGTTGGGGGTCTGCCTGCTGATGCAGGGGGCGCAGGTATATGCCCCGGTCCGGGAGGATCCCGCGTGCAACAGAGCAGCTGGGCCCGTGTGCCATGGCCGCTGGGCCTGTGCGTCCGGAGCCTGTGCTCCACAGCGGGAGAGGCCACAGCAGTGAGAGGCCCGCGTACCGCAAAAAAAAAAAAAAAAATTAGCAAATTAAATACACATATATCATGACCAGGTAGAATCACGTAGGGTTTATCACAGTAATGTAAAGTTAATTTAACATTTGAAAATTTAACATACCACATTAACAAAGTAATGAAGAGAAACCATTATTCAACAGATGCAGTAAAAAAGCATCTAACAAAATTCAACAGCCACTCATGAAGTTTTTAAAATTTCAGTACACTACAAATAAGAGGAACTTTGCTCAGTCTAATTGAAGACATCCATGAAAACTCTATAGCTAATATGATATACAACGTTGAAAGGCTAAATGAATTTCCCTTTAGGTAGGGAAACATGGCAAGAAAAAGAAAAAAAAACAAAGGAAGAAGTAAAACTGTCTCTACATGCAGATGACATGATTATCTAAAAAAAAAAAAAATGTAAAAGCAACTATGAAAAATACAAAGTAAAATAAGCCAGTGCACAACATACAAGACCACTATAAAAAGTATATAGTAGGGGCTTCCCTGGTGGCACAGTGGTTGAGAGTCCACCTGCTGATGCAGGGGAAACGGGTTCGTGCCCCGGTCCATGAAGATCCCATATGCCGCGGAGTGGCTGGGCCTGTGAGCCATGACTACTGAGCCTGCGCATTTGGAGCCTGTGATACGCAATGGGAGAGGCCACAACAGTGAGAGGCCCGCGTACCGCAAAAAACAAAAAAAAAGTATATAGTAGGAGTAAGCAACAGTAAAATGAAATTTAAATAACTATTTCCTTTAAAAAGTATCCAAAGGCTTCCCTGGTGGCGCAGTGGTTGAGAGTCTGCCTGCCGATGCAGGGGACACGGGTTCATGCCCCGGTCCGGGAAGATCCCACATGCCGTGGAGCAGCTGGGCCCGTGAGCCATGGCTGCTGAGCCTGGGCGTCCGGAGCCTGTGCTCCGCAACGGGAGAGGCCACATAAAATGCTTAGGGACAAATTTGATAATACATTCAAGACCAACTACTAAAAAGCACAAAACATTGCTGAGGTAAGTTAAAGAGGCCCTGAATAAAAGAAGTATACCATGTTCATGGATTAGAAGACTGAACATTGTTAAGAAAGATCTCAATTCTCCAGAAATTCATCTATAGATCCAACAGAACCCATATTATCTCATGAAACCTTTTTGTAAAAATTAATGAATTCTAAAATTTTGAAGAATATGCAGGAGGCAATCTTGAAAAAGGACAAAACTGGAAGACATACACTACCTGACAAAGTCTTTTCAACAAATAGAATTAGAACAACTGGATGTCCATGTGCAAAAAAATGGACCTCTACATGTAATTTACATCATACATAAAAATTAATCCAAGGTGGATCAGGAATCTATCTGTAAAAGCAAAAACTATAAATAGCTTTTAAATAGGAGAATATTTTTGTGACCTTAGGGAATTTAAAGATTATTTACACATACAGGAATCAAAAGGGGAATAACCTTAAAAGAAAAAAATAAATCCATAAATGAGATTTCATCAAACTTTAAAACGTTGGCTCATCGAAACATACCATTAAGAAAATGAAAAAGTAGGGAATTCCCTGGGGGTCCAGTGGTTTGGACTCAATGCTTTCACTGCCAAGTGTTCAATCCCTGGTCAGGGAACTAAGATTCCACAACCCGCATGGTCAAAAAGATAAAAATAAAAGGAAATGAAAAAGTGAGCTAAAGACTGGGAGAAATTATTTGTAAAACAGATTACCTGACAAAAGACTTGTATGCAACATATTAGTTCTCAAGGAAATACAAACTAAAATCGCAATGAAATACCATTAAACACCCATCAAAATATCTAAACTTTAAAATGCTGACAGTATTAAATGATGACAAAATGTAAAGCAATCAAAAGTCTCATATTACTGATGGGAGTACAAAAGTGTACAACCACTATAGAAAAAATGATTGGTATTTTCTTCTAAATTAATAAATACCTACACTATAAATAAGCAATTTCACTCATATATTGAACTAAGAATTTAAAACATGTGTTCATATAGATCAATGGAAGAGGATAGAAGCCCGGAAATAAACCCATGAACCTATGGTCAATTACTCTACAACAAAGGACGCAAGAATATACAATGGAGAAAAGACAGTCCCTTCAATAAATGGTGCTAGGAAAACTAAACAGCTTACATGTAAAAGAATGAAATCAGAACATTCTCTAACACCATACACAAAAATAAACTCAAAACGGATTAAAGACTTAAATGTAAGACCAGATACTATAAAACTCCTAGCATAAAACATAGGCAGAACACTCTTTGACATAAATCACAGTACCCATCTCCTAGAGTAATGAAAATAAAAACAAAAATAAACAAATGGAACTGAACTAAACTTGAAAGCTTTCGCACAGCAAAGGAAACCAGAAACAAAACAAAAAGGCAACCCACAGAATGGGAGAAAAAATTGCCAATGAAGCAACCAACAAGGAATTAATCTCCAAAACACACAAACAGCTCATGCAGCTGTATGTCAAAAGAACGAACAACCCAATCCAAAAATGGGCAGAAGACCTAAATAGACATTTCTCCAAAAAAGACATACAGATGGCCAAAGAGCACATGAAAAGATGCTCAACATCACTAATTATTAGAGAAATGCAAATCAAAACTACAATGAGGTATCATCTCACACCACTCAGAATGGCCATCATCAAAAAACAACAAATGCTGGCGGGACTTCCCTGGTGGTGCAGTGGTTAAGAATCTGCCTGCCAATGCAAGGGACAAAGGTTTGATCCCTGGTCTGGGAAGATCCCACATGCCGAAAGCAACTACGCCCGCGAGCAACAACTACTGAGCCCACGTGCCACAACTACTGAAGCCCATGCAGCTAGAGCCCATGCTCCGCAACAAGCCACCGCAATGAGAAGCCCATGCACCGCATCAAAGAGTAGCCCCTGCTCACCACAACTAGAGAAAGCCTGTGCACAGCAATGAAGACCCAACGCAGCCAAAAATAAAAATAAATAAATTTTTAAAAAATAAATAAAATAAAATAAATGCTGGAGAGGGTGTGGAGAAAAAGAAACCCTCCTACACTGTTGGTGGGAATGTAAATTGGTACAACCATCACAGAGAACAATATGGAGCTTCCTTAAAAAAACTAAAACTAGAACTACCACATGATCCAGCAATCCCACTTCTGGGCATATATCCAGAGAAAATATAATTCTAAAAGATACCTGCACACCAGTGTTCACTGCAGTACTATTTACAATAACCAAGACATGGAAGCACCCTAAATGTCCATCAATAGAGGAATGGAAAAAGATTTGGTACATGTATACAATGGAATATTACTCAGCCATAAAAAAGAATAAAATAATGCCATTTGCAGCAACATTGATGGACCTAGAGATTATCATCCTAAGTGAAGTAAGCCAGACAGAGAAAGACAAATATCATATGATATCACTTATACGTGGAATCTAAAAATACACGATACAAACGAACTTATTTACAAAACAGAAACAGACTCACAGACTTCAAAAACAACTTATGGTTACCCAAGGGGAAAGGTGGGGGGGTGATAAATTAGAAGGTTGGGATTAACATATACACACTACTATATATAAAATAGATAATCGACAAGGACCTACTGTATAGCACAGGGAACTCTACTCAATGCTCTATAATAACCTATATGGGAAAAGAATCTGAAAAAGAATGCATGTATATATATGTATAACTGAATCACTTTGCTGTACACCTGAAACTAACACAGCATTGTAAATAAACTATACTCCAATATGAAATTAAATTAAATTGAAAAAAGAAAACGTGTTCACAAAATAATTTATACAAGAAAGTTCATAGCAGCTTAATTTATAGTCAAAAACTACAAACAGCTCAGGTAGTTGTCAACAACAGAATCACTAAACTGGTATATTCAAACAAATAGAATACTATATAGCAATAAAAGCTAATTCGGGATACGCAAAACAATAGGAATGAATCTCAAAATATTTTTTTAAATCTTTATTGGGGTATAATTGCTTTACAATGGTGTGTTAGTTTCTGCTTTATAACAAAGTGAATCAGTTATACATATACATATGTTCCCGTATCTCTTCCCTCTTGCGTCTCCCTCCCTCCCACCCTCCCTATCCCACCCCTCCAGGTGGTCACAAAGCACCGAGCAGATATCCCTGTGCCATGCGGCTGCTTCCCACTAGCTATTTACCTTACGTTTTGTAGTGTATATATGTCCATGCCTCTCTCTCGCCCTGTCACAGCTCACCCTTCCCCCTCCCCATTTCCTCAAGTCCGTTCTCCAGTAGGTCTGTGTCTTTATTCCTGTCTTACCCCTAGGTTCTTCATGACATTTTTTTTTCTTAAATTCCATATATATGTGTTAGCATACGGTATTTGTCTTTCTCTTTCTGACTTACTTCACTCTGTATGACAGACTCTAGGTCTATCCACCTCATTACAAATAGCTCAATTTCGTTTCTTTTTATGGCTGAGTAATTGAATCTCAAAATATTACGCTGCTACTTCTGCATATGACCATTTTACTATAATAAGGACTCTGGACGGACCATTCCCATCTTAAGCAACTAAAAAAATGAAAAAAACATAAGAATCAATGGTTTTCAGAAATTAGAAACTGAGTATCAGTCAGTACAGGACTGTGATCCCCAAGGGAAGAAAAGGAAGTGAAGCGATAACTATATTTCCCTGGTGTACTACATGGAGGTCATTTCCAGGCCATGATATGTGCAAGGGAACTCAAACAAAGCCGGGGAGTCAGGGAGACTGAGATCAGACTTCAGGGCTGTCAAGGTGGCTATAATTTACAGGTTAGATTACCAGAAAAGAAAATGCTGCACAGAGAGAAAACTCTAAAGCAGGGGTCACAAACATTTTCTGTAAAGGGCAGAAAAATTTTTTAGGCTTTGCAGGCTATACACAGGCTACTTAACTCTGCCATTAAAACACGAAAGCAGACGAAGACAATACATAAATGAATGAGTATGGCTATGTTCCAATAAAACTTTAGTTACAGTAGCAGGTGGTAGGTGGGACTTGGTCTGTGAGCTGTAAATTTGCCCACCTCTGCTCTAGAGATCTGCAGAGTGACGTCCTTAACTTTTGCCTGTGTTCATCTGGACATGGGGGTGAATTACTCAAACCCAAGGAAATAACCTGGAAAGTAATAGGTCAAAAAATCCCCAAAACTCACACAGGACCAGAATAGTTTATATTCTCAATAAACAAGGTAAAGAGGCCTCTCAATACAACGGACATGACAGATAGAGTCCTCAAAATGGTAACACCTTGAAAGTAGAGCTAAATTAGCCTAACATTAAAGGCAGCTCTGCTAGACCCTACAAATGCTTAAAAGAAATCCATGCAAGGATCTAACAGATTATAGGTAACTGCAACCCCAAAGTCTGAAAATATTTAATGAAATATCATAAATTACCAGGTATTCAAAAACAAGGCAGAAATATATGACCCACACCAGGAGGGAAAAAATATTGTCAATAGAAGCAGAGAAATGACGGATGATGAAATTATCAGAAACGGACATTAAAACTCAGTTCTTAAGAACAGAGTATACTAAGGCTTAAAGAGGTTATAAGATTTGCCCAAGGCCATACACCGAATATGTATGTAGTAGAGGAGCCACAATTCAAGCCCCTTATAACAATATAAGAACAACCCTTTTTAAATAATTCTAAAATAATAAAATTCAAATTTATAATTTTCAACATGAGTGGCTATTCATTTTATAAAAATATTTATTCAGGTCACATTAAAGTACTCACCATAGGAGTATCTTAAGTTACAAGATCCTCCATTTTCTTTAAAATATGACTGTATTAAACAAACTTCTATTTATTTATGTATAACTCTTCAGAGATATCCACGGTAAAAATTAGAACAGATCACAATTTTATTGAAATAACACAAAATACCTGGAGAATTTAAATGCTAAAAGAAAGTAATCACCGGGTACCTAGTTAATTATAAGACATAATCATTTACCTATGAGTTTCATAAATGCATAATAAGAACTGATAAGACAGTTTTTAATGGTAATTTGGCTCATATTTCAAAACACATTTATAGACAAAAATATTAACGCTACCACTACTTGGGACTTCCCTGGTGGCACAGTGGTTAAGAATCTACCAGCCAATGTAGGGGACACAGGTTCAAGCCCTGGTCCGGAAAGATCCTACAAGCAGTGGAGCACCCAAGACCTTGCACCACATCTACTGAGCCTGCACTCTATAACCCGCAAGCCACAACTACTGAGCCCGAGTGCCACAACTACTGAAGCCCATGTACCTAGAGCCCAAGCTCCACAATAACAGAGGCCACCGCAATGAGAAGCCTGCGCATCACAACAAAGAGGAGCCCCCGCTCACCACAACTATACACAGTCCAGGCGCAGCAATGAAGACACTCGCAGCAAAAAAAGTTAATTTTTAAAAAATACTTAAAAAAGAAAACCTCTACTACTACTTGCATTTTCACATTACTTTTTTTAACATCGTTATTGCAGTATAATTGCTTTACAATGTTGTGTAGTTTCTGCTGTATAAAAAAGTGAATCAGCTATATGTATACATAAACCCGCATAACTCCTCCCTCCTGCGTCTCCCTCCCACCCTCCGTATCCCACCCCTCTGGGTGGTCACAAAGAACCAAGCTGATCTCCCTGTGCTATGCAGCTGCTTCCCACTAGCTATCTATTTTACATTTGGTAGTATACATATGTCCATGCCACTCTCCCAGCTTACCCTTCCCACTCCCCGTGTCCTCAACTCCATTATCTCCGATTGAGTCTTTACTCCTGTCCTGCCCCTAGGTTCTTCAGAGCCACTTTTTTTTTTTAGATTCCATACATATGTGTTAGCATACGATATTTGTTTTTCTCTTTCTGACTTACTTCACTCTGTATGACAGTCTCTAGGTCCATCCACCTCACTACAAATGACTCAGTTTCGTTTCTTTTTATGGCTGAGTAATATTCTATTGTCTATATGTGCCACATCTTCTTTACCCATTCATCTGTCGATGGGCACTTAGGTTACTTCCATGTCCTGGCTACTGTAAATAGAGCTGCAATGAACACTGTGGTACATGACTGTTTTTGAATTATGGTTTTCTCAGGGTATATGCCCAGTAGTGGGATTGCTGGGTCATATGGTAGTTCTATTTTTAGTTTTTTAATGAACCTCCATACTGACTCTGGCTGTATCAATTTACATTCCCACCAACAGTGCAAAAGGGTTCCCTTTTATCCACACCCTCTCCAGCATTTATTGTTTGTAGAATTTTTGACGATGGCCATTCTGACCGGTATGAGGTGATACCTCATTGTAGTTTTAATTTGCATTTCTCTAATGATTAGTGACATTGAGCATCCTTTCATGTGTTTGTTGGCAATCTGTATATCTTCTCTGGAGAAATGTCTATCTAGGTGTTCTGTCCATTTTTGGATTGGGTTCTTTACTTGATATTGAGTTGTATGAGCTGCTTGTATATTTTGGAGATTAATCCTTTGTCAATTGCTTAGTTTGCAGATATTTTCTCCCATTCTGAGGATTGTATTTTCGTCTTGTTTATGGTTTCCTTTGCTGTGCAAAAGATTTTAAGCTTAATTAGGTCCCATTTGTTTTTTTAATTTCCATTTCTCTAGGAGGTGGGTCAAAAAGGACTGGCCTGTGATTTATGTCATAGAGTGTACTACCTATGTTTTCCTCTAAGAGTTTTAAGGTGCCTGGCCTTACATTTAGGTCCTTAATCTATTTTGTATTTATTTTTTGTGTATGGTGTTAGGGAGTGTCCTAATTTCATTCTTTTACATGTAGCTGCCCAGTTTTCCCAGCACCACTTATTGAAGAGGCTGTCTTTTCTCCACTGTATACTCTTGCCTGCTTTATCAAAGATAAGGTGACCATATGTGCATGGATTTATCTCTGGGCTTTCTATCCTGTTCCATTGATCTATATTTCTGTTTTTGTGCCAGTACCATACTGTCTTGATTACTGTAGCTTCGTAGTAGAGTCTGAAGTCTGGCAGCCTGATTCCACCAGCTCCATTTTCCTTTCTCAGGATTGTTTTGGCTATTCGGGATCTTTTTTGTTTCCATACAAATTGTGAAATTTTTTGACCTAGTTCTGTGAAAAATGCCATTGGTAGTTTGATAGGGATTGCATTGAATCTGTAGATTTCTTTGGATAGTATAATCATTTCCACAATGTTGATTCTTCCAATCCAAGACATGGTATATCTCGCCATCTGTTTGTATCACCTTTAATTTCTTTCATCGGTGTCTTATAGTTTTCTGCATACAGGTCTTTTGTCTCCTTAGATATGTTTATTCTTGGTCTTTTATTCTTTTTGGTTCAATAGTAAATGGGACTGCTTCCTTAATGTCTCTTTCAGATTTTTCATCATTAGTGTATAGAAATGCAAGAGATTTCTGTGCATTAATTTTGTATCCTGTTACTTTACCAAATTCATTGATTAGCTCTAGTAGTTTTCTGGTAGAATCTTTAGAATTCTCTATGTATAGTATCATGTCACCTGCAAACAGTGACAGCTTTACTTCTTCTTTTCCAACTTGGATTCCTTTTATTTCTTTTCCTTCTCTGATTGCCGTGGCTAGGACTTCCAAAACTATGTTGAATAACAGTGGTGAGAGTGGGCAACCTTGTCTTGTTCCTGATGTTAGAGGAAATGGTTTCAGTTTTTCACCATTGAGAATGATGTTGGCTGTGGGTTTGTCATATATGGCCTTTATAATGTTGAGGTAAGTTCCCTCTATGCCTACTTTCTGGAGAGTTTTTATCATAAATGGGTGTTGAATTTTGTTAAAAGCTTTTCCTGCATCTATTGAGAGGATCATATGGTTTTTATCCTTCAATTTGTTAATATGGTGTATCACATTGATTGATTTGCGTATACTGAAGAATCCTTGCATTCCTGGGATAAACCCCACTTGTTCATGGTGTATGATCCTTTTAATGTGCTGTTGGATTCTGTTTCTGAGTATTTTGTTGAGGATTTTTGCATCCATGTTCATCAGTGATACTGGCCTGCAGTTTTCTTTTCTTGTGACATCTTTGTCTGGATTTAGTATCAGGGTGATGGTGGCCTTGTAGAATGAGTTTGGATCCTCCCTCTCCTATATTTTGGAAGAGTCTGAGAAGGACAGGTGTTAGCTCTTCTCTAAATGTTCAACAGAATTCGCCTGAAGCCATCTGGTCTTGGGCTTTTGTTTGTTTTAAGATCTTTAATCACAGTTTCAATTTCAGTGCTTATGATTGGTGTGGTTATATTTTCTATTTCTTCCTGGTTCAGTCTCAGAAGGTTGTGCTTTTCTAAGAATATGTGCATTTCTTCCACGTTGTCCACTTTATTGGCATATAGTTGCTTGTAGCAATCTCTCATGATCCTTTGTATTTCTTGACTGTCAGTTGTTACTTCTCCTTTTTCATTTCCAATCTATTGATTTGAGTCTTCTCCCTTTTTTTGTTGATGAGTCTGGCTAATGGTTTATTAATTTTGTTTATCTTCTCAAAGAACCACCTTTTATTCTATTGATTGATCTTTGCTATTGTTTCCTTCATTTATTTTTCATTTATTTCTGATCTGATCTTTATGATTTCTTTCCTTCTGCTATCTTTGAGGGATTTTTGTTCTTCTTTCTCTAACTGCTTTAGGTGTAACGTTAGGTTGTTTACTTGAGATGTTTCTTGTTTCTTGAGGTAGGATTTTATTGCTATAACCTTCCCTCTTAGAACTGCTTTTGAGGCATCCCAAAGGTTTTGGGTCATCGTGTTTTCATTGCCATTTGTTTATAGGTATTTTTTGATTTCCTCTTTGATTTCTTCAGTGATCACAGTAGTGTATTGTTTAGTCTCCACGTGTTTGTATTTTTTACAGATTTTTTCCTGTCACTGATATCTAGTCTCATAGCGTTGTGGTCAGAAAAGATACTTGATATGATTTCAATTTTCTTAAATTTACCAAGGCTTCATTTGTGACCCAAGATATCATCTATCCTGGAGAATGTTCCATAAGCACTTGAGAAGAAAATGTAATCTGCTGTTTTTGGATGGAATGTCCTATAAATATAAATTAAGTCCATCTTGTCCAATGTATCATTTAAAGCTTGTGTTTCCTTATTTATTTTCATTTTGAATGATCTGTCCATTGGTGAAAGTGGGGTGTTAAAGTCCCCTGCTATGAATGTGTTACTCTTGATTTCCCCTTTTATGGCAGTTAGCATTTACCTTATCTATTGAGGTGGTCCTACGTTGGGTGCATAAATATTTACAATTGTTATATCTTCTTCTTGGATTGATCCCTTGATCATTATGTAGTGTCCTTCTTTGTCTCTTCTAATAGTCTGTATTTTAAAGTCTATTTTGTCTGATATGAGAATTGCTACTCCAGCTTTCTTTTGGAAACCACTGGCATGGAGTATCTTTTTCCATTCCCTCACTTTCAGTCTGTATGTGTCCCTCGGTCTGAAGTGGGTCTCTTGTAGACAGCCTTATACGGGTCTTGTTTTTATATCCATTCAGCCAGTCTATGTCTTTTGGTTAGAATATTTAATCCACTTACATTTAAGGTAGTGATTGATATGTATGTTCCTATTACCATTTTCTTAATTGTTTTGGGTTTGTTATTGTAGGTCTTTTCCTTCTGTTGTGTTTCTTGCCTAGAGAAGTTCCTTTAGCATTGTTGTAAAGCTGGTTTGGTGGTGCTGAATTTCCTTAGCTTTTGCTTGTCAGTAAAGGTTTTAATTTCTCTGTTGAATCTGAATGACATCCTTGCTGGGTAGAGTAATCTTGGTTGTAGGTTTTTCCCTTTCATTACTTTAAATATGTCCTGCCACTCCCTTCTGGTTTTCAGAGTTTCTGCTGAAAGATCAGCTGTTAACCTTATGGGGATTCCCTCATACGTTAATTGTTGCTTTTCCCTTGCTGCTTCTAATATTTTTTCTTTGTATTTAATATTTGATAGTTTGATTAATATGTATCTTGGCGTGTTTCTCCTTGGATTTATCCTGTATGGGACTCTCTGTGCTTCCTGGACTTAATTGACTACTTCCTTACCCATGTTAAGGAAGTTTTCAATTATAATCTCTTCAAATATTTTCTCTGTCCCTTTTTTTCTCTCTTCTTCTGGGAGCCCTATAATTTGAATGTTGGTGCATTTAATGTTGTCCCAGAGGTCTCTGAGATTGTCCTCAATTCTTTTCATTCTTTTTTCTTTATTCTGCTCTGCGATAGTTTTCCACTATTTTATCTTCCAGGTCACTTATCCGTTCATCTGCCTCCATTATTCTGCTATTGATTCCTTCTAGAGAATTTTTAATGTCATTTATTGTGTTCTTCATCATTGTTTGTTTGCTCTTTAGTTCTTTAGGTCCTTGCTAAACGTTTCTTGTACTTTCTCCATTCTATTTCCAAGATTTCTGGATCATCTTTACTATCATTACTCTGAATTCTTTTTCAGGTAGACTGCCTATTTCCTCTTCATTTGTTTGTTGTGGTGGGTTTTTACCTTGCTCCTTCATCTGCTGTGTATTTCTCTGTTTTCTCATTTTGCTTAACTTACTGTGTTTGGGGTCTCCGTTTCGCAGGCTGCAAGTTCGTAGTTCCCGTTGTTTTTGGTGTCTGCTCCCTATGGGTAAGGTTCATTCAGTGGGTTGTTTAGGCTTCCTGGTGGAGAGGACTGGTGCCTGTGTTCTGGTGGATGAGGTTGGATCTTGTCTTTCTGGTGGGCAGGACCACGTCCGGTGGTGTGTTTTGGGGTGTCTGTGAACTTATTATGATTTTAGACACCCTCTCTGCTAATGGGTGGGGTTGTGTTGCTATCTTGCTAGTTGCCTGGCATAGGGTGTCCAGCACTATAGCTTGCTGGTTGCTGAGTGGAGCTGGGTCTTAGCATTGAGATGGAGATCTCTGGGAGAGCTTTCACTGTTTGATATTAGGTGGAGCCAGGAGGTGTCTGGTGGACCAGTATCCTGAACTCACCTCTCCCACTTTAGAGGCTCAGGTCTGACACCTGGCCAGAGCACTAAGACTCTGTCAGCCATACGGCTCAGAAGAAAAGGGCAGAGAAAAACAAAAAAAAATGAAAGAAAGAAAATTAAATTATAATAAAGTTATTTAAAAAAATTTTTAATTATTAAAAATAAGAAAAAATAAAGAAAGAAGAGAGCAACCAAACCAAGAAACAAATCCACCAATGATTACAAGCACTAAAAACTATACTTTAAAAAAAAAACAAAGCACAGACAGAACCCTAGGATAAATGGTAAAAGCAAAGCTATACAGACAAAATCACACAAAGAAGCATACACATACATGCTCACAAAAAAAGAGAAAAAAAAATGTGTGTGTGTGTGTGTGTGTATATATATATATATACACACACACACGCATATTTAAAAAAAGGCAGAGCCACCAAATCAATAAACAAATCTACCAATGATAATAAGCTCTAAATACTAAACTAAGATAAACATAAAACCAGAAACAAATTAGATGCAGAAAGCAAACCCCAAGTCTACAGTTCCTCCGAAAGTCCACCGCCTCAATTTTGGGATGATTTGTTGTCTATTCAGGTATTCTTCAGATACACGTTACATCAGGTTGATTGTGGAGATTTAATCCGCTGCTCCTGAGGCTGCTGGGAGAGATTTCCCTTTCTCTTCTTTGTTCGCACAGCTCCTGGGGTTCAGCTTTGGATTTGGCCCCATCTCTGCATGTAGGTCACCTGAGGGCGTCTGTTCCCGCCCAGACAGGATGGGGTTAAAGTAGCAGCTGTTTAGAGGGCTCTGGCTCACTTAGGCCGGGGGGAGGAAGGGGTATGGAATGCCAGGCGAACCTGAAACAGCAGAGGCCAACATGACGTTGCACCAGCCTGAGGCGTGCCGTGTGTTCTCCCGGGGAAGTTGTCCCTGGATCACGGGACCCTAGCAGTGGTGGGCTTCACAGGCTCCTGGGAGGGGAGGTGTGGATAGTGACCTGTGCTTCTACACAGGCTTCTTTGTGGCTGCAGCAGCAGCCTTAGTGTTTCACGCCGATCTTGGTGTCCACACTGATAGTGGCAGCTCAAGCTCATCTCTGGAGCTTGTTTAGGCAGTGCTCTGGATCCCCTCTCCTTGCATACCCTGAAACAATGGTCGCTTGTCTCTTAGGCAGTTCCAGACTTTTTCCAGCCTCCTTCCCACTTTTTCTCCAGACTCCCTCCCAGCTAGCTGTGGAGCACTAGCCCCCTTCAGGCTGTGTTCACATAGCCAACCCCAGTTCTCTCCCTGGGATCTGACCTCCGAAGCCCGAGCCTCAGTTCCCAGACCCCACCCGCCCTGGCGGATGAGCAGACAAGCCCCTCAGGCTGGTGAGCGCTGGTCGGCACGAATCTTCTGTGCAGGAATCTCTCCGCTTTGCCCTCTGCACCTCTGTTGTTGTGCTCTCCTCCGTGGCTCCGAAGCTTCCCCCTCTGCTCACCACCCCCCGTCTCCACCAGTAAAGGGGTTTCCTAATGTGTGGAAACTTTTCCTCCTTCACAGCTCCCTCCCAGAGGTGCAGGTCTTATCCCTATTCTTTTGTCTCTGTTTTTTCTCTTTTCTTTTGCCCTACCCAGGTACATAGGTAGTTTCTTGCCTTTTGGGAAGTCTGAGGTCTTCTGCCAGCATTCAGTAGGTGTTCTGTAGGAGTTGCTCCACATGTAGATGTATTTTTGATGAATTTGTGGGGAGGAAGGTGATATCCACGTCTCACTCCTCCGCCATCTTTTTTTTTTTTTTTTTTTTTTTGCGGTACGCGGGCCTCTCACTGCTGTGGCCTCTCCCGCTGCGGAGCACAGGCTCCGGACGTGCAGGCTCAGTGGCCATGGCTCACGGGCCCAGCCACTCCACGGCATGTGGGATCCTCCTGGACCGGGGCACGAACCCGCATCCCCAGCATCGGCAGGTGGATCCCCAACCACTGCACCAGCGGGGAAGCGCCACTCCTCCGCCATCTTGAAGATCCTCCCCCCCATTACTTCTCTGGTTTCTACAATTTGATTTGCTACCAAAGCGCAACATTATATATTAAGAATAGACTTAATTGCTCAGTACAGTTTTTACTTTCTTATTTCACACACAGTTGGATATCAATTTTCTATAAACAAATGTTAACAAAGAGTTTAATCTTCAAATGAGTTCAGAATAATAAGCAATGTTTGATGAAAATAGCTAAATCCTATTTGTTGTAATCAGAAAAGCCAATTTATGTCACAGATGAGCTCCCTTCTGGCTTACCCATGGATAATATAAAAAAAAGTTTTTTAAACATCAAGCGTAAAATACTCAAACAGCTTTTGCCTTTGGCAACGAATGACAGGCTCCCCTTTACTGCTCTCCAGCAATCAACAACAAAGGACCAAAAGCTATACTTAACAATTCTTAGCTTATCTTTGTAACTCAGTTTCTTTCCAGTTTGCATGCCAAAGCGTAGTGAAGTATAGAACACCATCACAACTGAAGAAGCACCAGATTCCCAGCCTTAGATTCTGCTTTCTAATTTTACAACATGATCAAGGTGTCTTTCTGTGCTTCCAAAAGACTAAGACTTAGTACTTAAATCTGTAGATATGATGTATGGATACTTAATGATACAAGCTAGTAACAAATGGGGATGAAAAACTGCTACTTTGAGGTCTATTCACTGGATCAACTAGGAATGATGTAATAATGGTAACCACATCTATTCTTTAGGGGAAAATTTAATTAGAATTATTTATAAAATAAAAAGAAACAGAGGTCCTAAAATTATATTGTTGGAATCTGAACCAATTAGATTAAAATAACTAACAAATGACTGAGAAAACAAGCTGCAATCCCTACTTTAGGAGTGCAAAAAGCTATTACCCCAGAGAGGACAAAATATATACAAAATAACGTTTCACCTATTCATACATAAAACAGTGATTAAGTGGAACTCTCTTAGATATTCAAGTCACAAATTATATATAAATAATTCTTCTAATATGTACTGTACCCCTAGCACTTCCCCACTCACTGAGAGTTTAATTCCTAGGGAATATAATTCAAAAAATTCAGCCAATCTGTGAACATTCCTAACCAAAATATATTCACTGTCTCAACTTTACATATCTCAATACATAATAATTAAATCCTCATTTCATACTAATTATTTTATGCCAATTTTTAACCCTTCATATTTCTCTAGGTTTACTAAATAAATAAATCCTCTCTTCTCAGTCACACAGCAAAGGATCTACTTCCAAAAAGCTTAATTAAATTTATGTCTCCCTGGGACGCTCTCCAAGTTCAGCATATCTAACTTCATTTGTTGTGTCTGACTTTTCTTTAAGTACAGCAGATCAAGAAAAGGTCATTGCGGTGGCTCCTGTCCCTTAGATTACCCTCTATACAATCAGTCCACTATTAGAAGCAATAGTTGAAATCCTAGCTACCCTCAGATTAGAAGGACACCTAACATAGAATTTATGTTTTGTTTTTGAGTATTCTCATTAACTAAATAAGGTATAGTAGAAAGAGAGTGAGTTTCAGTGCCATCTTTTACATGTAATCTATCCTCTGAGACTCAGTTTTCAGATCTGAAAAAATAGGAATACCATCTATTTCATGGAGATATAACAACAGAAAACGACACCTTTTATTAAAAGAAACTATCACAGGTCACAAAGTCTTAAGCAGTGTTGGCATCCTTGCCAACATCTGTTCAATGTAATTAAACCCTGGGATACAGGTGTTCAATAAATGTTACTTTTCATCCTGCATTTTAGGGATGATTTTTCCAAACAGTATAGAGACTCAACTTCATAAACATTTAGATTTTCATCTACATTATGTGTTAGTCTCCACATTCAGGAATATGGAATAAATTCAGTAATTCCACATAAAAACTGTGTCTAAATTTTCACCTTGCCCTTGAACCAAATGCTGAATTTTGCTAAAATAACAAACAATAAGTATTCCATCACACACTTAGGTTATATGAATGTCAACATGCATTAAAGTAATTGGATCACCTCCCTCCCACCACACACAAAAAAAGAAAAAAAAATTCCAGGTGGATAATAGAAAGTTAAACAATAAAGAGTTCAAAAGACACCCTTAAGAGAGTGAAGAAAACAAGACATAAAGTGACAAAAGTTATTTACTATACATATGACTAATAAAAGGCTTAGATCCACAACATATAAAGAACTTCTACATATGAGCAAGAGTCTTGAACAGGTATTTCACAAAATAGGACAACCAATGCTCAATCTCATTAGTGATCAGTGAAATAAAGTGCAGATTAAAATCACAAAACAGTACTAAATACCCGTCAGAATGGTTAAAGTGGAAAAGACAGAAAAGCACAAGTGTTGGTAGAAGTACAATTGGTAAAAACCAATTTGGAAAATGTTTTGGCAGTATCTCCTAAAATGAACATACATAATCACTATGACCTAGTAACTCTACTCTTAGGTAAACACTCATGAAACAATGTCTGTGCATGTGACCAGGAAACATATATTAAAATGTTAGTATAATGTATAATACCAAAACTCAAAAAAATCCAAACATCTATCAACAGTAGAATGGATAAATAGTAGTATATTCCTCTAATGGAACATTATCCATAAATGAAAATGAAAAAAACCTACAGCTATATATAAAAACATAGATGAATCTTACAAATATAAGTTGGACAAGCAAAACATTAATCAGGTTAAGGCATACATGCTTAGATGTTAAAGCTATTTAAAAGAGCAAGAAAGGGAATGCCATAAAATACAGAAGAGTGACTGTTTCTAGGAAAAGGAATGGGGTGCTAGCCAGATGTGAGAAGTCATGAGGAGGACTTCTAAAGTACTGTGAATACTTTTTTCTTTTATCTGTGTGATGGTTACACAGATGTTCACTTTGTGATGATTCACTAAGCTATGTGGTTTGGTTCTGTGCACCTTTGTGTATATGCAATACATTTTGCCAAATGAAAGGTTATAAAAAAGAGAGGAAGGGAAGAAGAAAGAAAATAAATAACAAGTCACAACACTATCTGGAAAGATATCTAATATATTAAGTTAAATACTAAAGTCAAATGAAATGATGACAAATAAGCACACAAAAAGATGCTCAACATCATTAGTCATCAGGGAAATGCAAATGAAAACCATAATGAGATAACCACTACACATCTGTTTAGAATGCCTAAAATACTAAAATTCTTAATACTGAGGATGCAGACCAACTGGAATACTCACCAATGTCGGTAGGAATGCAAACTGGTACAGGCACTTTGAAAAATAGTGAATGAAAATTTTTTACAAAGCTAAACATACCCCTACCGTATAAAAATCACCAATCTCATTCTTAGTAGTACTTACCCAAGAGAAATGAAAACGTATGTACACACACAATTGTAAGCAAATGTTTATAGCAGCCTTATTCATAATCATAAAAAAAGGAAACAACTCACATGTCCTTCAACTGATGAACGGATAAAGAAACTGGTATATCCACACAATGGTATTATTACTTAACAAAAGGAACAACTATTGATACATGCAGCAACATGGATGATCTCAAATGCATGTTGCTAACTTAACAAAGCTAGACCTAAAAGGCTACACACTGTATGATTCCATTTACATGACATTCTGGAATATGTATTACCTAACTATACAACATAATGAGATTATAATGTAATTCACTTAGATATTTAACTATAATAACAACAAAAAGCATTACTTGTAAAATTACATTTGCACTTGGTTTAGCATTTTATATACATATTTTAATCCTCCGAATAATCATGTAAAGCTAAATCATCGCAACTTTACCAATGAAAAAACAAATTCAAAAAGTAACATTTTACCCACGGATACACATCTAGTGAGTGGTAAAGCTGGGGTTTAGTCCCATTGTATCTGGGTCTTTCCAAGCCCATTTTCTTTCCTCTACATCATACTGCCTCTTAGTTCAAAAGCACTGGTAATTGCTTAATGGATAGTGTTTTCTTTTGAATTATTTAAAGATGTGTTCATACTTCCTACATTTGCAAGTTTAAAATAAATCATGAAGGGAACACTCCTGCACTGCTGGTGGGAATGTGAATTGGTACAGCCACTATGGAGAACAGTATGGAGGTTCCTTAAAAAACTACAAATAGAACTACCATATGACCCACCAATCCCACTACTGGGCATATACCCTGAGAAATCCATAATTCAAAAAGAGTCAGGTACCAAAATGTTCATTGCAGCTCTATTTACAATAGCCCGGAGATGGAAACAACCTAAGTGCCCATCATCGGATGAATGGATAAAGAAGATGTGGCACATATATACAATGGAATATTACTCAGTCATAAAAAGAAACGAAATTGAGCTATTTGTAATGAGGTGGACAGACCTAGAGTCTGTCATACAGAGTGAAGTAAGTCAGAAAGAGAAAGACAAATACCGTATGCTAACACATATATATGGAATTTAAGAAAAAAAATGTCATGAAGAACCTAGGGGTAAGACAGGAATAAAGACACAGACCCACTGGAGAACAGACTTGAGGATATGGGGAGGGGGAAGGGTGAGCTGTGACAAAGAGAGAGAGAGGCATGGACATATATACACTACCGAACTACCAAACGTAAGGTAGATAGCTAGTGGGAAGCAGCCGCATAGCACAGGGATATCAGCTCAGTGCTGACCGCCTGGAGGGGTGGGATAGGGAGGGTGGGAGGGAGGGAGACACAAGAGGGAAGACATATGGGAACATATGTATATGTATAACTGATTCACTTTGTTATAAAGCAGAAACTAACACACCATTGTAAAGGAATTATACCCCAATAAAGATGTTAAATAAATAAATAAATAAATAAATAAATCATGAATATTTCCTATTATTAAGGTACCCACATACCCACAATCATACAATACAAAGTTAAAATATACAACTTCTGCCCTCAAGATGTTTATAATCTAAGAGTTAGCACACATATGACAAAGTAGGCAATTTTAAACCTCAAAAATAATAGCCAAGTAGTAGAAACATGGGTAGCGTGAGTACCTTATAATAACAAAATAATTCTAATTGCTTCTTCCCATCCCTTGTATCATCACTATCATTCATTTCACTTATATAAGGATATGTGTGTGAAGTATACATATATACATACACATAAGCAATCACAGTCAAATACAGTGTCACTATTATTTTAAACTGTTATCTGTTAGATCAATTAACAAGAAAAATAAAAGTTTTTATTTTATCTTCATTCATTTCTTCTCCAATGCTTTCCCTTAGATATCTGAGTTTCTGACCTGTATCATTTTCTTTGTCTCTAAAGCACTTCTTTTAACATTTCTTGCAAAAATGGTCTCCTGGCAAAAAATGCCCTCAGTTTTTGTCTGATAATTTTTATTTCTCCTTTACTTTTAAAGGATAATTTTGCACAGTACATTATTCTAGGTTGGTGGCTTTTTTCTCTCAACACCTTAAATAGTTCACTCCGCTCTCTTCTTGCTTGCATGGTTTCTAGGGAGAAGCCAGATAATAATTCTTATCTTTACTCCTCTATAAGTGAGGGATTTTTCCCCCTCTGGCTTCTTCAGGATTTTTTTATCTTCGATTTTCTGTTATTTGAAAATAATATGCCTAGGTATAAGAATCTTTTTGGCATTTATCCTACTTGGTGTTCTCTGAACTCCCTGGACCTTTGGTTTGATGTCTGATGTTGATTTTGGGAAATTCACAGTCATTACTGTTTCAAATACTTCTTCTGTTCCTTTCTTTCTTCTCTGGTATTGCCATTATGCTTATGTTACACCTTTTGTAGTCACCCCACAGTCCTTGGATATTCTGTTCTTCTGTTCTGGGTTTTTTTTTTTTGTTTTTTTTTGTTTTTTTTTTTTTGCGGTACGTGGGCCTCTCACTGTTGTGGCCTCTCCCGTTGCAGAGCACAGGCTCCGGACGCACAGGCTCAGTGGCCATGGCTCATGGGCCCAGCCGCTCCGCGGCATGTGGGATTTTCCCGGACCGGGGCACGAACCCGTTTTCCCCTGCATCAGCAGGCGGACTCTCAACCACTGCGCCACCAGGGAAGCCCTGTTCTGTTTTTTTTATTCCGGGCTTTTTCTCTTTGGTTTTTAGTTTCCAAGAATTCTACTGATACATCCTCTTGCTCAAGACTCTTTCCTCATGCATGTCCAATCTACTAATAAGGCCATCAAAAGCACTCTTCAATTCTGTTACAGTGTGTTTTTTTTCTCTAGCATTTCTTTTTGGTTCTTTCTTGGAACTTCCATCTCTCTACTTACATCGTCCATCTGTTCTTGCATGTGGTCTACTTTATCTATTAGCACTCTTAGCATATTAATCACAGTTGTTTTAAATTCCAAGTATGATAATTCCAACACCCCTGCCATATCTAATCCTGATTCTCGTGCTTGCTCTGTCTCTTTCAATTGTGTTTTCTGCCTTTTAGTATATCTTATAATTTTTTTTTTGACAGCCAGGCATGATACACTTTTTAAAATGACCTTCTATAAACAGGTCTTTAGTAATATGGTGGTAAGGTGTGGGGGGGATGGCTGAACAATTTATAGTCTTATGATAAGATCTCAGTCTTTTAGAAAGCCTGTGCTTCTGGACTGTGAACTTCACACACACACTTCTCAATCCATCTCCCTCCCCTCAGGTGGAACAGGATGGCTAGAGTGAGCTGAAGTTGTGTATTTCCCTTCACCCACATCAGTTAGCCTCTGATAAAACTCCAGCAGGTTAGGCTCTGGTGAAATAGTTTATCCTAAGGGCAAGCCTTGTTAGGAGGAACAGAATGCTCTGGCATATTTCAAAGTCATTCCTTTTCCCCCTCCTCTATCAAAAGCATGAGGAGATTTTTCTGATATTTACTGAGAGAATCTGGTAGAGACACAACAGGTAAGACTCACAAAAGTGTGGGGCCTCTGATGACCGGTTTCCCCTGGAGTTTTTAACTCTCAGAGTTGCCCACACTGAACCTCCAGCAATTTGTCAACCAATTCAGGTTTCCCTACACCAGCACTGGCTTCCAACAAGGTTGCTGCTCTAGTGAACTGTGATTCACTGTAGTCTCTGCTGGTCTCTCCAATTTTAAGGGCAGTGGTTTGCTTTGTGACCTCTCTACTAAAAAAGTCATTGATTTTTCAGTGTGTTCAGGTTTCTACTTGTTGTTAGGATGGAGTGGCAACTTCCAAGCTTCTTACATGCCATACCAGAAAGCGAAAGTTTGCGTTTTCTTTTAAGAAATGTTTTTCTACACCACAAGCTTAAAAACTTATGTAGAATAATAAAACACATACAAACTCAATATCATATAGAACAAAACTGTGTTACATACTTTGTAAATTATTTATTTATTATTTTTCACTTTCCTCTTACAATGCACATATTTATATTTCTGGACATGTAGCCTAGATCAGACACTGTTCTTAAATATCTGAACCTCCCAGTTTATCTATAAAAATCAATATAAAATTATAAACTATAATCCTTGAAATATATCTTCCAAACAAGTAATTAAAATACAGCTTACCATTTTGATGCCTGTGGAAAATGTCACTGGTTTTGTAGGTTTAGGTTTCTCAAGTTGCATTTCCAGTTGGGTAGATCTATCTTTATGCTGAGCCAAAAGTAGAGCAACGGGGAGATCAGAACTCTCCTGCAAGAAAAGTTAAAGTGCAATGTGAAAGTTAAAAATAAAAGCAATGAGTCTTTTATTTTAAATTATGCCTTTCCATAAACATTTGATGTCAACCTAGGTATTCACTTTATGGAGAACACTTTACAAAAAACTTTAACAATCCATAATAAGAAAAGGCTGCTTTAGACTCATAAATCAAAATAACCTACAAAAAAGGATTTTTATAAAATCCACATTAAAGACAATATAATAGGGTCTTATTTCATCTAGCAAAACCAACCATATTTATTAAAATAAAAAAATTAGAAGCTAATCACAAAAATAGTACAAAGTACTATAACTTAGATCAGATGTTTATCTAAGACACATTTCTTTTTTACCAGTGAATTCAGACCAGTCTGAAATTGTTTCCCATTAGATTTCACCTGAGGCCGTTTGGAAATGATCCTTGCTCTGTTTTGCACAATGGAATGATTGTTAAGTACAATCAAAAGACATTTATCAATATTTTCTCCTTTATTGACTTATTTTTATAAATAATTTATCTTTATAAATTTTTTAATTAACAAAATAACAGTAAACACTTTTAATATCTTATATTGATACTAAATCAGGGCCACTATTTACACAAATCTGTACACACACATATTAATAACACAAATTACTAACTCTTATATGTAGACTGTCATTTATTCTGTTTAACATGAAGTCTTCTCACATGTTTAAAGTGATGCAGAGCTAAGATCTAAACTAAATGTATCCAGACATTTTCCTTTCTGAGCTGTCAGTTAAATAAGAACACAGAAACACGTGCAAAAGGAAACCAGGAAGGAAGGAGATCATATACAAACATATGCAAAGACACATACTACTTTCTATATCTGTAAACAAAAATGAAGGTACAAACACATTTCAGTCTCCTATACCAAGGTGACCTACGAAAACAGTCTTCAAATGGCCCACAGAGTTTTAAAATAGTAACTACCCAGAATTTAATCCTGAAAAAACTATATTGTTACACATTTCATAGTATAAAAGTAAAGACATAGCAGAATCTAATTTTCTTTCCAAAACCAACAACTTAATATTTTGGGGCACAAATATGGCTAATTAATATATTTAAAGGACTTGTTTAAAAGTTATAGTACAGAAGAAATTCAAGTAACAAGCCATTTATTTCCATAGCATCATCCTAGAATAAATCTGTATCTCAAAACTTTGTAACAGAAGCGCTATGCAAGAGCAAATGTTACAAAGATTAAAACTTTTAAAAGTAAATGGAGGGCTTCCCTGGTGGCGCAGTGGTTGAGAATCTGCCTGCTAATGCAGGGGACATGGGTTCGAGCCCTGGTCTGGGAGGATCCCACATGCCGCGGAGCAACTAGGCCCATGTGCCACAACTACTGAGCCTGCGCATCTGGAGCCTGTGCTCCGCAACAAGAGAGGCCGCGATAGTGAGAGGCCCGCGCACAGCAATGACGAGTGGCCCCCGCTTGCCACAACTGGAGAAAGCCCTCGCACAGAAACGAAGACCCAACATAGCAAAAATAAATAAATTAATTAATAAACTCCTATCCCCCAACATCTTCTAAAAAAAAAAAAAAAAAAGTAAATGGAAAAACACAAATTTTATTTATAAAATAGAACTTTATTAAGGATCAAAATTCTTAAGACATGGCTTTAGCAATAATGAAGGAGGATGAATAAAATACACTATGACAACATACTTGACTACCTTTCATATTCTACAACAAAGCATTAGTAATGCATTAATAATAGTATTTCTGTGAATTCCTGCAGCTATTCCTATTTCCATTAGGAATTTTATAATAAAATGTAAAATTAAAGAATATTTTAAATGGGCGGTGGCCCAAAATATCTTTTAAAATCTCTAACTACCTTTTCATATGTAAAAGCTAACAGAAGAAAAATAAATTTCCTTGGCTAAAATGCTAAATCATTGCTTCCTAATTAATACTCTAAGTGAATTCAAATTCCATACCTGGTACTTACCCTAAAAAGTAAAAGTTCTCATGTAAAAGTAAGACAATGTGTGCACTTCAAAAAAGTTGCTAATCAATACTTTGCCTGTTTTAATCCTGGTTTCACCTTCACATAAAAGAACCAGAATATTAAAATGTCTTGATAAAACAGTTGAAATTTAATAAAAATAAAACTAGAAAGCTAAAACTAATTTTGATACTAAGGCAATACAATTTACTTTAAATCTGCTGTACTCCACTTTAGCAATCAAAACTTTGGAGACTGAAAATCTTTGTAAACGTTAAACTAGAAGGACTTCCCCGGTGACGCAGTGGTTAAGAGTCCGCCTGCCAGTGCAGCGGACGCAGGTACAGGCCCTGGTCTGGGAGGATCCCACATGCCACGGAGCAGCTGGGCCCATGCACCACAACTGCTAAGCCTGTGCTCTGGAGCCCGCCCGATGCAGCTGCTGGGCCCGTGTGCCACAACTACTGAAGTTGTGGTCTGCAACAAGAGAGGCCACCACAGTGAGAAGCCCGTGCACCACAGCAAGGAGTGGCCCTCACTCTCTGTAACTAGAGAGAAAGCCCGCGAACAGCAACAAAGACCCAACGCAGCCAAAAATAAATTAAAAAAAAAAAAGTTAAACTAGAAATAAGCAGGAGTTCTAACAACAACAAAAAAAAAATCTAAAGAGTAAAATAAACTATGGGAAACATACATGCTCTCAGAAACACAAAAAATGCAGATTCAGCCTTTCAAGTTATTTCATTCTTCTTAGCTTTCCATTTTTACCCTGAAAGGTTCCCTAAGCTACATTGATTGCCTGAAGGTACACTGCTTAATATTTAAAGAAATTTTAATTAAGACTACCTGTAACACTCATTAAAAGCTTTATAATGACCATTTTTAAATGATTATTTTAACTGACTTAAAGCAAGCCATCTGGCAAACAATATTCTAATAAAAATCAGCTACTGCTTTTGACAATATTAGCCCTTAACAAAATTTAAGACATAGCTGAAGAGAATTTTCAAACAAGAATATAAAAAGATTTAATAAGCCAGCACCTGTTTAAAAATCTTTTTCCAAACTTTAAAAAAAAAAAAAACCCTGAATTTACAGTTAGGATTAAATAAATGGACATTTTAGGCAACATTATAGTAAATGCTAAGCCATAAACATTAAGACCATAACATTAAAATCCTGTCACATCATACAGTATAGTGTAATGCCAATGCTTTTATAAAAGGTTAAAAAGTAACTTGTAGCACAAGGACCAGAAACAGCAGAAAAAAAATTCTAATAAGTTGTGCTTATACTAGTTGCCTAAATTAGATCCAGAAAATCATTCTAAGATTTAAGCTTCTAGATATATTTATAGATGCCAATTCAATCTTTCTTAATAAAATCTAACACATGAACATACATAGAAAAAAATACAATGTATTCTTTTACTTAATAAGGATTCAGGAGGATAAAAAGAAATTTAATGAATTCTTTCAGTTAGTCAATAAGGATGAAATATATGTTAGCATTTTAACAAAAAAATTTTAATAAATATTAAAAAATTAAAGTAACAATCTTTAAATATAAATTTAAATATGAAAATGAGAAATTCAAATTGAATTGGTATTTAAACCAATCTGTTGTAATTAATTGTTCTAATGAATACAGTAAATTGTTAAGGATTATTTAACCACCATGTTACATGATCTAAACAGTAAAGAAAGTATGCACAGTAATGACTTGCAGGTGAAGAAAACAGGAAGGGGGAGCAGTTCTTAACAAAAGCCAATATTAACTCCAGATTATACACAACGTACAACATTGGCAGTTGCAGCTCAATTGCCAAGAACAGCTCAATGAGGCAGCAAAACTTCATGCTAAAAGACTAAAGACAAAAAGAATATGCAAAAATAATTGCTATGCAAAACCAGCTTATCTCAAAATCAAAACTAAAAACGCTTTATACTAAATGGAACATTTTTAAAAAGTTAAAGTGTATTTTTGTCTTATATCTAAGTTCTGTATTTGGAATTAACTCAATTAATTGTATAGCAGAAAGCATTACCAAAGAAAACTCTGCATAAAATGATGAGAGAAATAACCTTTCAAAAAAATAATTGTAACGTGAATCTTTACTAATTCCTTCTTTAAAGTTTTTAATTTCTCACAAGCTACATGTCTATGAAAAAAATGTAAAACATGACATGCATCATTTCAACTGTTAAAGCCATAACTGCCACTTAATAGTTTCAAAAAAAATTAATGGAAGTTAGGGATTTCCCTGGTGGCACAGGGGATAAGACTCCATGATCCCAATGCAGGGGGCCCAGGTTCAATCCCTGGTCATGGAACTAGATCCCACGTGCATGCCACAACTAAGAGTTCTCATGCCACAACTAAGGAGCCCTGGGGACACAAGTAAGGAGCCCACCTGCCGCAACTAAGACCTGATGCAACCAAATATAAAAATAAATAAATATTAAAAAGAAAAATCAATGGAAGTTACTAAGGAAAAAAACATATTCTATTTTATACACTGCTGTCCTAATTTTTTTTTCCTTTCTTGGCGCAACGGCACACGGTGCAGCCTGCAGCATCTCATTTCCCAACCAGGGACTGAACCCAGGCCACGGCACTGAAAGCGCCAAATCCTAACCACTAGACCACCAAGGAACTCCCTGTCCTCATTTTTAGAACCAAATTTACATTCCATTCATACAAAGTAGATAGGGTTTATGATAAGCATTTTCTGTCTGAGCCTCACTAAGGCCTTTACCCTTACTTTTCCTTTACTTTCTCACCTACTTCTAATTTAAATTATCTTGCTTTCTCTTTTTATTCCTGGTTATATGGCTTAAATGCTTTTAGGGCAAAAGCACAGTAGAAAAATATACACATACACTTTTACCTGATCATAGAATAACAAACAGCATAGCAACTAGTAGACTGAGGAGTTAAGTGTGTTAACACCACATGGAAACTAATTATGGGTCCAGAAAGGGGAAAGGAAGAATGTAAAAAGACTTTACTGGAAAGGACGATTTTCTAATTGTGATTTCATCAATATCACAATGGTTTATAAGCATCAAATAATATTCTCCAATCTATGAAACACTTCATAAACCTTGGTTATAATTACTGCTATTATCTAACAATGTTGTCTACTTAGGGAGCTAATAACTAGAAAACACCAATAACTTGCAAGACATTGCCATTTCTTTCAAATGTATTTTTTTCATGCAAAAATATGAAACATAGTTCTCACAGAGTAACCAGAGTCACTAAAACTTCAGCATGAAGCCAAAACACTTGAAAATGAGCTAGTTATTAGAAAACCAGTATTAATCAGGAGAAAAATGCTCTGAAAACAATATGTTTTAGTCAGTAAGCTCAGAAACACATCAACAACCTATTAATAGTAAACTGGCTTATGTTAGTTATAATATTACTCTCTTACCTGAAAATAAAATGGATATTGACAAACGTTTTTTTTTTAAATAAAGGGACAGAAGGTGAATAAACCAGCACAAACTATAGAAATGCTATTTAAATACCATTACCCAGAATAATAAATAGGAAAGATAAACCCTGAAGACAAATGATTTTTTATCACAATTAACATTAATACGTACCAGTTCATCTAAAAAAGCCTGCTTATTCTTCCTTTTTAGAATCTGCTGCAGTTGTTCTTCTTTTTGTATAAATAGTCTTCTTTGTTCATTTTCCTGTCGTTCTACCTCTAAAGCTTCTTCCAATTCCTCCTGTTCCCGAGTCTAAAACAGAAACATTGATATATGGCATGGAATAAATTTAGTAACCAAAATCAACCCTATACCATACTCTGTACCTTCTTTCTTAGAAGCATAAAATGCACTAGTCACTAATTGTTTAATAGTGCAGCAATTCCACTTTAAAAGAACTAGAATTCATTTTATTTCATGTGGACATGTTACTATTAAAGAGAATGACATCTAGCACTAAATGAACACCTAAACAAAGTACACTGAGCCCAGCTGCAGAATTGTAGAAACTGCTTAACAATGTCTTTATTTTAGGAGATTTAACAAGAAAAACACAATAAAACAAAAAACCCAACAACAAATAGATAATCTCCATATAGAACTATTGATTGAAACACTCCATATAAAAGACTGGTTTATTTAATAGAAACAATTTTCAGAATATATAAGATAATGAAAAGTTATCATAGGAGTTAGCTTCTTTTTCCCAAGTTAAAATAAGTCTTTCTGATGCTTGAGTTCCAAATAGCATTCATTTAAGGTAAGTTATGAAAAGCTGAAGTCATTTTCTAACACAAGCATATAAATTTCAAGGGTCCTCTTTGTAGACTGAAAAATTCAAAATCCAGAGCTAATATGTAGAGAGAATGAACTACAGGCCTACTCATTTCCCTTTTATGAAGTTCCTCAGAAATATTAAATACTTCCAGGTTCTGAAATTTATTCCAACTCTAACTTGTACTTAAAAGCAATATTATACCTAGCCTCTGCTCTTTAAGTTTTCTGAATGAGAAATATAGTAAAATCTGAATGGCTTTAGTTTAAATCCTTTACTGTTGCTATTGAAAATGTAATACCTTTTTTTTTTTTTAATTCAACAAGACATTGAGTATTTATGGCACCTCAAGACAAATACAGAATAGAGGGAGAGAGTATAATACATTTGGGGATCACTAACATAATATATGAATTAACAGAGACCTCAGAGAAAAGTACATTTTTATGTAAAATAATAATTAAAACACTCTATTAGATTTTTTTCACTTCACAAATTAAACTCCCCAAAGAAACAAGATTCCCAATTAAAAAGTGTTTCACTTATAATTCAAACTCAGTATATGCAAAATTAAGTTTAGCATTTGGTTTCCCAAAACTGATCACCCTCCTGTATTCCTGATTTCTGCTAAGCGCACACCTACATCTCAGGCAACTCAAGTTGAAACCTCAAAGTCATCTCTGTTTTCCCCCTCTCCCACAACCCCATTCCTCTTAAATTAAATCAGTTGCTAAGTCCTATTAGCATCTCTCCCTGTAATTTTACAAACCTCTATTACTGAGGTTACTATTCTAACTCAGGCACCCAGTGGAGAAGAGAATTCAAACTTGATTTAGAAGGATTACTAGGAATAAATGTAAAAACTTAGGGGGTAAGATATGAGGGCTAGAAAAGTGAATTACTGGACTATAGGTCCATAAGCAGAAAAGGATGAGTCTCATGATAAAACAGTGACATATAAGTAATAAGTACGACAAGTGACAGAGAGGTATACACAGAGTACAGTTGGGACAGAATTGATAGAGTGGTAAATTCTCCTTGCAATGATGGAGGACAGGTAGAGTTAGAAAAGATTTCGTATACAGTGTTATGGGTTGAATATGTGCCCCCAAAATATATATTGAAGTTTTAACCCCTGGTACCTATAAATGTGACCTTATTTGGAAATAGGGTCTTTGCAGATGTAATCAAGTTAAGATAGGTCATACTGGAAATTTTGCCACAGACACATGGGGAGAAGGCCATGTGAAGACAGAGGCAGAAATCAGAGTGGTGCCAAAGGTGCTAGAAAAGGCAAAGAAAGATGCTTCCCTAGAGCTTTCAGAGAGACCATGACCCTGATGACACCTTGATTTCAGACTTCTAGCCTACAGAAGCCTGTTCTTGAAGAGAACAAATTCCTGTTGTTATAAATCACCCAGTTTTTGGTAATTTGTTTTAACAGTCCTAGGTAACTAATATATGGAGGTTGAGCAGACTTCAAACGGTAGGTATTTATCCCCACTGGAGAGTGGAAGAGCCATTTAGGCAGAGAAAACAAAGGTGCAAAGACATGAATAAAGCTGGAATGCTTGGTATGGCCAAGTCATGAAGTATGGGAGTTGGGGAAAGCTCTAGATAAAGCTGGAGAGGCAAGCAGACGGCAGATCATGGAAAGTCGACCATACCATACTAAGGGATGCATTTATGCCATACTAAGGCAACTGGGAAGACATTAGAGTTTGGAAAGATGACTAGAAGCAGTGAAGAATACATATCAATGGGGTTCAAGACTGAAGACAGGAAGACTAGCTAGAAGAATATTTCAATAACTCAAGTAAGAAATAATGAGGACCCTAAGTAAGGTAACAATAATATAATTAGAGGAGGAACCAGGTTTGAAAGGTCATAAGGAAAGACTATCAACAATATATGAAGACTGACCAGATATGGCTAGAACACTTAGATAAAGAATGTCATAGGAGAAATAGATGGGAGAGTGAAGATTAAAAAGTTCAATTATGGGGGCTTCCTGGTGGCTCAGTGGTTGAGAGTCCGCCTGCTCATGCAGGGGACACGGGTTCGTGCCCCGGTCCAGGAAGATCCCACATGCTGCGGAGCAGCTGGGCCCGTGAGCCATGGCCGCTGAGCCTGCGCGTCCGGAGCCTATGCTCTGCAAAGGGAGAGGCCACAACAGTGAGAGGCCTGCGTACCGCAAAAAAAAAAAAAAAAAAAAGGAAAAGAAAAAAAATACGTTCAATTATGATGAACGTAGATGCAAAAATCCTCAACTAAATATTAGCAAACCAAATTCAACAATACATTAAAAGGATTAGATAACATAATCATGTGGAATTTATCCCAGGGGTGCAAGGATGGTTAAACATCCACAAATCAATCAATGTGATACACCACATTTACAAATTGAAAAATAAAAAGCATATGGTCATCTCAATAGATGCAAAAAGGTCTTCTGATAAAATTCAACATCGATTTATGATAAAAACTCTAAACAAGTGGGCACAGAGAACATAATTCAACATAATGAAGGCCAAATATGACAAGCCCACGACTAATATCATACTCAACAGTGAAAAGCTGAAAGCATTTCCTCTGAGATCAGGAACAAGACAAGGATGCCCACTCTTGCCACTTTTATTTATAACATAGTACCACAAGTCCTAGCCACAGCAATCAGACAAAAAAAGAAATAAAAGGAATTCAGATTGGAAAGGAAGAAGAAAAACTGTCACTGTTTACGGATGGCATGATACTGTATATAGAAAATCCTAAAGATGCCAACAAAATACCTATTAGAACTCATCAATGAATTCAGTAAACTTGCAGGATACAACATTAGTATATAGAAATCTGTTGCATTTCTATACACTAACAACAAACTATCAGAAAGATAAATTAATCTCATTTACATCCGTATCAAAACGAATAAAATACCTAGGAATTCATCTAACTAAGGAGGTAAAAGACCTGTACAGAGAACACTATAATACACTGACAAAAGAAACTGAAGACAAGACAAACAAATGGAAAGATATACTGTGCTCATGGCTTGGAAGAATTAATATTGTTAAAATGGCCATACTACCCCAAGGCAATCTACAGATTCAATGCAATCCCTATCAAAATACCAATGGCATTTTTCACAGAACTAGAACAAATAATTCTTTTTGTGTATGGCAACACAAAAGACCCCAAGTAGCCAAAACAATCATGAGAAAGAAGAACAAAGCTGGAGGTATCACACTCCCTGATTTCAAACTATAATACCAAGCCACAATCTTCAAAAAAATATGGTACTGGTACAAAAACAAAGATCAATGGAACAGAATAGAGAGCCCAGAAATAAACCCACACTTACATGGGAAATTAATCTATGACAAAGGAGGCAAGAATATATAATGAGGAAAAAACAGCCTCTTCGATAAATGGTTTTGCAAAAACTGGACAGCTACATGCAAAAGAATTAAACTGGACTACTTTCTCATACCATATACAAAAATAAACTCCAAAGGGACTGAAGACTTAAATGTAAGTCCTGACACCATAAAACTCTTAGAAGAAAACATTGGTAGTATGGTCTTTAACGTCAGTCTTAGCAAACTATAAATCTGATAAGGGGTTAATATCCAAAATATACAAAGAATTCATAGAGCTCAACATCAAAAAACAAACAACCTGGGACTTCCCCAGTGGTGCAGTGGTTAAGAATCCGCCTGCCAATGCAGGGGACACAAGTTCAATCCCTGGTCCAGGAAGATCCCACATGCCGCAGAGCAACTAAGCCCGTACGCCATAACTACTGAGCTGTGCTCTAGAGCCTGCGAGCCACCACTACTGAGCCCACGTGCTGCAACTACTGAAGCCCACGTGCCTAGATCCCGTGCTCCGCAACAAGAGAAGCCACTGCTATGAGAAGCTCACGCACCGTAATGAAGTAGCCCCCCCTCACCGCAACTAGAGAAAGCCCGCGCAGCAACAAAGACACAACGCAGCCCAACAATAATAAATAAATAATCTTTTAAAAACAAACAAACAACCTGATTAAAAAATGGGCAAAGAACCTGAATAGACTTTTTTCCAGAGAATACATACAGATGGCCAAAAGGCACAGGAAAAGATGCTCAACATCACTAATCATCAGGGAAATGCAAATCAAAACCACAATGAGATATCACCTCACACCTGTCAGAATGGCTACAATCAAAAAGAAAACAAATAACAAATGCTGTCAAGGATGTGGAGAAAAGGGGACCCTAGCACACTCTTGGTGGGAATGTAAATTGGTGCAGACACTATGGAAAACAATAAGCTTCCTCAAAAAATTAGAAACAGAACTACCATACAATCCAGCAAATCTGGGTACTTATCCAAAGAAAATAAAAACACTAATTTGAAAAGATATATGCATCCCAATGTTCATTTATGCATTATTTACAATAGCCAAGATAATGGAAGCACCTTAAGTACCCATCAATAATAGAAGCATGGATAAAAAAAGATGTGAGATATAGATATATATAGATATATATATACATATATACAATCAAATATTACTCAGCCATAAAAAAAGAATGAAATCTTGCCATTTGGATTAACCTAGATGGTATTATGCTAAGTTAAATAAGTCAGACAGAGAAAGACAAATACTGTATGATTTCACTTACTTTGGAATCTAAAAAACAAAACCAGTGAACAAAAACAGCAAAACAGAGTCACAGAGAACAAACAGGTGGTTGCCAGAGGGGAGGGGGGATGAGGAATGAGAGAAATAGGTGAGGAAGATCAAGAGGTACAAAATTCCAGTTACAAAATAAATAAGTCACAGGTATGAAATATACAGTGTGGGAGTACAGTCAACAGGAATGCAGTATCTTTGTATCATGATGGTAACCATACAATCAAAATGGTAACTTGACTTATCATGGTGACCATTTTGAAATGTACAGAAATATCGAATCACTACGCTGTGCACCAGGAACTAAAACAATGTTGTAGGTCAATTATACTACAAAAACGAACGAACAAATCACTGAAAAAGAGATCAGATTTGTGATTACCAGAAGCAGGGGCTAGGCGGAGGAAGAATTGGATAAAGGTAGTCAAAAGGTACCAACTTCCAGTTATAAGATTAGCTAGGGATGCAATGTACAACATGATAAATATAATAGACACTGCTGCATGTATGAAAGTTCTTAAGAGAGTAAATCCTAAGAGTTCTCACCATAAGGAAAAAATTTTTTCTTTTATTTTGTATCTATATGATGATGGATGTTTACTAAACTTATTGTGATAATTATTTCCTGAGATATATAAGTCAAATCATTATGCTGTATACCTTAAACTTACATAGTGCCATATGTCAATTATGTACAGCTCAATAAAACTGGAAGGAAAAGAAAATTCAGTTCTGGAATGCTGAATCACAAATGCCTTTAATGCATCCAGAAAAAATGTCGATTAACCAATTACAGATATATGGACGTATCACATATAATTCTTGGAGCTCAGGAGGAAAACAACGGGCTGCAGAAACACTTGAGAGTAATCAGTGTAAAGGATTAACTCTTAAAGAGAAGCACCGAGAGGAATCCAAGTGTTTAAGAAACAGAAAGGAAAGAGAAGCCTCTTAGAAGGATGAAAGAGGAAGGTGAGAGCAGCAGGATGAAGAGAATGGAGTGGCCCCACAGAAGTCAAGGAAGAGTTTCACCATCAAGGGAGAAGCCTGCATCAAATACTGCCCTGCCTACAGACTAAATGACATTCAGACCAACAAAGAGTCTATTGGCTTTGTCAATGAGAAACTGGTAGCCTCAATTTTCTCACTGTATTTAAGTATTTTGAAAATAGAAAGCCTCAATAAATATTGGTTGGCTAGCTAGCTGATTGAATAACTGGGAAAATAGCTGTCATTAAAAATCAAACATTGGGGACACAAAGAAGGTATTGGACTGGGAGAAGGGAAGCAGGCTGAAAGACTAGAAGGTCTCTGTTTTCTCCCCATTAATGGCACCACCTTACCCAATCAACCTTTACCTCCCACTTCTAATCCATCATTAGGACTTGCTATTTCAAACTCAAAACATTTCTCGAATTCATCCCTACCTCTCCATTCCTTGTTTAAGTCACCTCTGAACTCGCCTACAAGACTGCAATAACCTCCCATTGGCCTCCTAAACTCCAGGTTTGATCCTCTCAAATTCAACCTCCACAAAAGCAATAAATCTATTCTAATAAGGACAATACTTTATTATCACTTTGTTTAATACCCTTCAATGACAATCATTAACAGCTAGGTTTCTATAACATTACTCTAAGGAATCCTGGGAATTCCCTAATAAGATGTCTAAGGTACACTACAGAAGAGACTGAGCAGATGGGAATTCAAGCCTATTCGTCCTCCCTCTGTTGATTCAACAAACGTATTCAGAGTAAGGTTTCATTTGAAGAAAAGGTTCACCTGCTAAAACATACAAACAACTGGTCAATATAAGCCCAAATTACTTTTCACAATACATAAGGCCTTATGTTACCTAGGCTCTTTCTACTTCAGTTTCAACTCTCTATTGAACTTGGCAATATAGAACTACTTACAATTCTCAGCGCTCTCTGTGATTATCCATGCCGTCTTGCCTTTGCTCATGATTTCTTCTGCCTGGAATGTCTTTGTGCAGCTTCCCAACCCACCCCTTTCCCGTCTTCTACAACTTGGTAACTTCTATTTGTTCTTCAAAGCTCCATTCAGGCATTATCTCACCTGGAATGCCTTTCCCAATCTTCCTAGAACAGATTAGGTATCCCTCTTCTGTATTCCCGTAATAGCAAGCACACAGAACTCTCCATGTGCCTATGTCATTGTACTGAAATTACCTGGTCCCTACAGAACCAGGGTTCTTATTCATCTTTGTATACTATGTGTTTAGCAGACGTTCAACAAATGCTTATTGAACTAAAGTTTTTTTTGCTAAATTGATAGACATTCTATGCAGCAATATCTGCTGCTCATGAGAATCCAGAAAACGGAAGATAAAAATTAAGCTAATCTTCACTAAGAGTCTATTTCAAGATTAGTTCACCTTTATTCAGTTTCTCCATGCTCACAACTGATGCTAGGTGCCAGCTCCATGAGACAAATAAGATCTCGTTAGCAGACAACTCAGTAATAGTTTCTCTATGTCAGAAATGGGTCATTTCATGTGCCTAATCATGCAGGAGATTGCTTTTTTTTTTCCTTTTTGACACAATTCTGATAGTTTTGGAACAGTAAGACTTCAACTTTCACAAAGACATTAAAGGCAAGTTGCTACCTCAGGTTTGCAAAAAGACATCAGTCATATAGTCCACACTCCTTGGGCCACTTGAGAACTGTCTCTACCCAATGATACCATAGTTACTGATGTTATGTAATTATGTTATGTTAATTTGCACCATCTTAAAAAATGGTCCTATGTCTGTATTTATGCCAAAAACAAATAGTGATAGTAAGTATCACTAATAGATAAAATGCTCAGCACAGAATGACCAATTAATAAATGATAATGAATTACTGACCAAAATCCTTTGTTATAAGATCCAGGTGCTAAACGTTAATATGAAGAATAAATGCAGTCACTGTAACATGCATTACATAAAATACAAGTTGATCCTTGTACAACACAGGGGGTTAGGGGCGCTGACCCTTTGCACAATTGAAAATCTGTGTATAATTTATAGTCTGCCCTCCTTATCAGTGGTTCCCTCTGTATCTGCAGTTCTGCATCCAAGGATTCAACCAACTTCTCATCGTGTGGTACTGTAGCATTTACTACTGAAAATAATCCAGGTGTTAAGTGGACCCGCGCAGTTCAAACTTGTGTTGTTCACGGGTCAACTGTATTCAATAACCTATCATTATAAAGTTTTCAGATAATTAGAAATTCCTACTTTAAAATAATATAACCAGCCTAAAATTAGATTATTCTTTCAACACTCAATATTATTTGCTACTTTAAAACAATAAATGAAAACAGCACTCACTTGAAAAGAACCTCATTAATTTAAACAGAGCTAATGCAACAAGTTACCTGGGCATACCTATTTTGCATGTATCTTCTGATGTACCCAGAGAAAGCTACTGGGCAAAGAGAGTAATTTTTATGGCACACTGATGCTTTCAGAAATGAGACACCTTTCTAAGGAAGCCAGGCTGGATATGAATGGAATAGAACGTCAATTCCTTGAGAGTTTTATTGCAGGAAAGAAGTGCCTAAATGAAACACTTAAAGACTATAAAAAGGAAGTCCTTCTAAGTACAAGACGAAAATACAAGCTATGTAATCCAAATATATCTATATCATTTTTACCAATGATTACAAATTCCTGATACAGTACCTCAAAAACAATTACCTCTGCTTTCCCCCAAAACTAGAAAGCCAAGTTGTACTGAAGAAATGATAGCTAAATTGTGTAAGTTAATTAAATCTTTGCATGTCTATAATTATTTTTCCTTTATAGGATATATTTTAACAATGCCATCAAAACTGTCTTTGCTATAGTAATGTGTGCCTCGTACCTATATGCCTATATACATATATTAGTATTTCTGGCATTAATTTCAGCTAAAGTCTTTGTAAATATAACTAGTTTTAGAGAAAGATAGCTTTTTAAAGGATCATGTGGAAGCATTCATCTCTAATACAAAAGAAGAAGAAAATACTTAGCAACCAACCAGCTTTAACTTATTTTTCTGAATGACATCTTTGTTTTCCTTTTGGTATATCTCCATTTTCTTTTTGGTGTTGTCCAAATCCACATTGTTGGTCAAGTTGAAAACTGCATCAGAAAAGAAACACTGACATGAAATACAGTTTTAACATAAATCTTGAGAAGATAATAAAAACCAAATATTCATCACAGTGATTTCTTAATTCATCAGGTTGACAGTCTTTACAGCTTAAGAAACTAGCTCTAGTTCAGCAACTATGTTTTCTGAACCAAATATAAGGAGAGACTGTCAGACTATCACACAGACTATCTAAAGATCTGAATCACCTCAAAAAACCTAAGATACGTGCTTGCCATAATCACAGTGGATTTGATTTTTATAGTGCCCATTTTAACTGTAAAAGTATAAAAAAGATTGCTTAAGTTTTTAAATAAAAAGAGTAAGTCTGGGACCTACTATACTGGTCAGAATCAATACTGAAAAGAATCTATGTGCCAGAAACAGAAAAATTATCCAAAGGAATAAAAAAATATTATCAAACTAGAACAGGTTTTATTCTGATCCTCAACATGGCTAGACACAAGCTTGAATCATTTACCATATAGTCTAGATCTGGGAAACTATGAAATACATGAGTCAAAAATTAACAAGGAAGGTAAAGGAAAATCTGGCACCAAAACTTAAGACTGAAATAATTTAGTAAGAGAAGCCACTGAGATATGTTCAGATAGGTGATAAACTTTCAGTGACTTAGAACGATCTTTTTATAATTCCAACTCAAAATAATTTTCATTATAAATGCCTTACTCCCTTCTAAGTTTACATATGTAAATAAAAAGGTTATTATAATACTCTGAACCAAAAAAACTATTTTAGTATATATAAATTCATATTTTGAAGTACTGCCCCACTGCCCTACCCCTTTCAGTGTTTGTATCAGCCCGTCTAAAGAAGGATCATCATCGTTGTCTCTCCTGTTCCATAATTCAATCCAGACTTCCCTTGGATTCCTCATAATGTTTGTGCATCCATTATTAGCCCTTCTATCCCTTCTCCAATTACTTACCACTGCTTCCTCCAGCTTGACCTATAAACAGGTTTGATCTACCCTAAATAACTCTGCTTTACTCCATGTTTCTACAGATTCCTTCCCCATCTCACTCCTTCATTTAACTAATAACCATCTCAAATAGTTCCTAGATTTTTGCATTAGGTCTGTAAGAGTTGAAAAGTAATATTGGAAGCCCAACAGAGGGTTATCTGTTTTGTTGAGTAAGGCCATTAAACATACTCAAAAGACCAATCTGATCCATAATTTAATTTTTATCTCTTCAAAGGACCAACTTATTTCAGAACATCAATTTATCATAATCATTGTTGAAAATCCAGGCTTATTTAAGTATGTAGGAAAAAAAGAAGCAATTCTCAATTCTATTACATGCAATTTTAAAACTCTGGGAGAAGTGAGAGAAAATGAGAAACAACAGCCCTCTAGCTATTGCTCCAGCTTTTTTATCACAAAGTAGAAAAGAAAATAATAATGGTGGTAAACCAGGGAATCTGTCTAGGATGCAACATAGGGCATTCCCTATAAATCACACTTTGGTCCCAACACAAAATAGTCAGAGAAAGAAGTTCCAAACTAGCAACAGCCCTCAGAAAGACAACTGTGATCCATTCTGATTCCACTATCCTTGCCAACCACTCACAATTTACTCCTTGCATTTAACAGCCATCCACTGAACCACCAAATCCAAAAATCTTTCACAACCTCTACCACCCTCAACATCTACGCCCACTTAACAATTTTGATCACTTTTTTTTCCTCAGCACGTCCTTCCCGTGACTAATTTGTTAATATTTTCTCCTGATCTCCTTCCTACTACTACAACTACCCATTCTTGTTTCCATCTCTGCCTCATCTTGCTCTCTAGGTACACTGCATGATTCTGACTTTTGCCCTCTTTCCTCCCTCTATGTTCCTTGGGTAATCTCATAACTTGCCACAGTTTCAAGCAAAGAAATGCCAGGAAAAGCTGATATCATCTCAAAGTACAATTTAGAAAACCCAGCACATAAACATCTCCAAATTTACTCCTCCTTGTAAATTCTTTACCTGTTAATATTATGACTATCATGCTAAGACACCAGGATTTAACATCTCATTCATGTGACCCACTGTCCTTTGCACTCCATAAGCACCAGCTGCAAAATACTACAGATTCTACCACCAAAATCTCTTTAAAACTGCCCTTATTTTCAATGTACCTGCCAGTACTCCAAGCCAGGATCTTATTTCTCCCTGGATAATTTAATCTCTGACTTAACTTCCTGTCTCCAGAATCTTTGCATCTTTCCCTATTCCCTAACCCCATCCATAGTATACAATGCTGCCAGACTAATATTTCTGAAGCACACCTCAAATCACCTTCCACCTCTACCATCCTATAGTCCTCTCTCATCCTGTCTGCCTTCCCCCTTTTACTAGGAAAAAACAAAATCAAACACTTTTAGAATCCAGAGCCCTTCCTAATTTGGCTATAACTACTTTTATCTCCCCTCAATAAAGACCTATCTTGAAACTAGACAGGTGTGCATTTCCCAAATGTTCCCCACATTTCCTGGTCCAGTTCCTTTGATCATACCATTGCCCAGAATGCCTGATCCCCCTTTCTTATTTTTGAAAATATACCCAATCTTCAAATGTCTACCCAAATACTATCTTTTCCATGAAGTTCTCCCCGGTTCCCCTAACTAGAAATAACTTCCTTCTCTTATAAATGTGGAAAAATTATTCACAGCTCATATAAAAATCTCTTTCTACTTTACATGATATGTATACACATACACAGCATTCTTTACTTTGCACTTCATCATATTTTCTATAATCTCTGTATCATCACTTCTCCATTCACAATGCCTTGAAAAAAAATCCAGTCTTAACTCTTACATTACTTTTCCCTCTCTGCTTTGAAAGTTTTGCAGATTCCTCAGAGCCTCTTCAAGAACCAAGGGAAAGAGAGATTGAGCAATCCAACCAAAGTAGTTTTCCTTCATTTGTCTTCTTGAAGTGATCTCCTTCTCAAAACTCTGCTTGATGTAAAACAACTATACCCCAATTAAAAAAAAAAAAAAACCTCTATAGCACGTGTATGTGGGCACACGCATGTGTATCTATGAAACATCTCAAAGATCTATAAAACACGTATGATAGGCACTACATCTAGCATTTGACCTAATTGTATCACTTAATCCTCCTGATAATCTTATGAGATATGTGAGGTACTACTGTCATTTACACTTTACAGGTAAGGTTTAAAGATATTAAATAACTACGTCCAAGGTATAGTAAATGTTGGAACCAGGATTTTAACCTAGGCTGATTCCAAAGCCTGAAATTTTTTTTTAATTTCTATTGGAGTATAGTTGATTCACAGTGTTGTGTTCCAAAGCGTGAACTTTTGTTTACAATGCTAGTTTTATTGCTTCTCTCTATGCCTGAAGACCACTGCTAGCCCAGTTCAGCTATTTCTCTGCATCTGTACAGGCCACACTTTCCTATTTCCATACCTGTGAGCAAACTGCTCCCACAGGGCCCATCTTAGTACCAGCCTCAACCCAGAACAACTGTGAATATCTGTATCTGGCTACCCTTCTATGTCCAGCTTAATCAGCAGCTCTTCCTCGTAACTCACTTTGCAGGTGCAAATCCTCTCCATCCTCCATCCCTGAATGCTATAACTCACTTTGCAGTTAGAAATCCCCTACATCTCTCCACCCCTGAATGCTCACAACAGATTACGTAATATCGTTCTGGTGGTATTTATCCATTTTCTACCCTGTATAATTATTTTCAATGTACCTATCTATTTGACCTAATAGAGTGGTCCTTGAGGGCAGATTCTAGGACTGATTCTGCTTTATCACTCCCAGCATTTAAATAAAAAACTTTCACTATACACCCATTAGAATGGGCAAAAACCAACACATGATGACACCAAATACTGGCAAGGATGTGAGCAACAGGAACTCTCATACACTGCAGTGGGAATGCAAAATGGCCCAGCACTTTGGAAAACAGTCTGACAGTTTCTTACAAAACGAAAGATACTCTTATCATACAATCCAGCAACTGCCCTCCTTGGTATTTATCGAAAGGAGTTAAAAACCATGTCCACACAAAAGCCTGCATACGAATGTTTACAGCAGCTTTATTCATAATTGCCAAAACACGGAAGCAATCAAGATGTCCTTCAGTAGTTTGAAAAGATAAATAAACTATAATATATCCAGACAATGGGATATTATTCAGCACCAAATAATAACAATAATAAGCTATAAAACCATGAAAAGACATGGAGGAACCTTAAATGCATATTACTATGAGAAAGAAAACAATTTGATAAGGCTACATACTGTACGATTCCAACTATATGACACTCTGGAAAAGGCAAAAATATGGAGACAGTAAAAAGATCCGTGGTTGCCAGGGATTCGGGGGAAGGAGGGACAAACAGGCAGAACACAGAGGAATTTCTGGGTAGCAAAACTATTCTGTACAATACTATAATGGTGGATACATGCCATTATACAGTTATCCAAACCCATAAAATGTACAACACCAAGAGTAAACCCTAATGTAAACTATGGACTTAGGAGATAACGATATGTCAATGTAGGTTCATTGACTGTAACAAATTTACCACTCTAGTGGGGTATGTTGATAGTGAGGGAGGTCTGTGCATGTGTGGCACAAGGGGTATACAGGAACTCTCTGTACATTCCCTTTAATTTTGCTGTGAATCTAAAACTGCTCTAAAAAATAAAGTCTATTTAAAAAACAACAGGAACTTCTCATCTGGTAAGAGCTCAAGAAATGCTTGTTGAATTATTACAAAAGGGAAAAAAATAAATAAACCAATGCTGGGGGTGAGGGAATGGACGAAATAGGTAAAGCTGATTAAGAGGTACAAACTGCCTGCTTAAAGTAAGTCATAAGTCATAGGGATTTAATGTATATAGGGAATATAGTCAATAATACTGTAACTACTTTCTATAGTGATGGATGAGAACCGGTCTTATTGCAGTGATCATTTCATAATGCATAAAATTAGCGAATCACTATGTTGTATACCTGAAACTAAGACAATATTGCATGTTAATTATAACTCAATAAGAAACTAAAATAAAAAATAAATCAAGGCTTCCCTAGTGGCGCAGTGGTTGAGAGTCCGCCTGCCAATGCAGGGGACACGGGTTCGTGCCCTGGCCCGGGAAGATCCCACATGCCACGGAGCGGCTGGGCCCGTGAGCCGTGGCTGCTGAGCCTGTGCGTCCGGAGCCTGTGCTCCTCAACGGGAGAGGACACAACAGTGAGAGGCCCGCATACCGCGCAAAAAAAAAAAAGCAAAATTAAATCAATGCTAATATTTATAATTATCTTTATAAATATAGATTTAATTTAAATGAGCTTTATAATTATAGAACTGAATTATACAGAATGGCAAAGTAAGCAGGTACAAAACTACAGGAAAAAAATCTTTGTTTCTTATGGTATGAATCTACTGACAAGTAAAGGTAATCAAGTTGATATCCTATGTTGAACTCTACTAGAATGTTTACAGCAGTTTAAGAAAAAAATATTACAATTTATCAGCAAGCTAGACAATGTACTAATTTAAACTTCCCATTAAATAGAACCTAGAAACAGTAAAGTTAAAATCTAAGTGAAAACTGTTTATAGACAATTTTTCTTTTTGCTTATTAAAAACTTCATGATGAATTCTAATGAAACTAAAGTAACTAATTTGTTTATTTCATTCTTTAATTGAAAAAGCAAAGGTAACAGCAATATAATAGATACAAATTGTAATCATAATACAAATCTCTTCCTTTAAAAAAAAGAAAAAAACATAAAAGTGGATTACAATTTTGAAACATTTTCAGAAGAAGCAAGTCTCATTCATGCCACAATGAATCAGGTTGGTATAATAGCCTTGAAGAAAAAGGAACAATTTTCTGTAACAATCATTTGGCCCTTTATCTATCTGGTTACTAGTTTAGCTCAGAGGTTGATCTGCCTTTAGTCAAGTATTAAAAGCCAACAAAAAACCTATTGTATTTTCTGAAAGATTTAGTGTTATTTGAGTACAATTTTAAAGTCTTTCTGACATCCAGAATTTATAATTAAAGCCCTTAGGACTTTCTCACCCTTTTAAAATAAGCATACCCTGAACCAAAAGAATGTTTATTATGAAACTAAGGACAAACCTTTGAGATAATCCCTGAGGCCAAAAGGAACAAGAATTTTTATGTTTAGATTGTCATAACCACAGAAAAGAGCCTATTATTAATGCTATAAGAAAGTTCACCTTCATGTGTGCCCCCTCTACTGTAATTTTTATGCCATTATTTGAAATTCTAATACTTTAAAATTTTTATATTCATGATATTCAAAGGATTCATAATGAAATTTATATAACAAAATGACCAATCCCCAATTTATAAATCCTCAAACACTGAGTCCTTAGCCACCCTACCAACTCTATTCCTTTCACTCTAACCATCTTCAGTATCACCCTCTTACCTTCCCTCCTTCCTTCCAAACTTCTTTAAGATCCTTCAAAATATAGCTCCAACCTACTTTTTTCTCTCATCTCCCACTATTCTACCAATCTGCACCCCATGTTCTAGGCTCAGACTACTAACTATTCTCTGAGACTACTAAGCACTTTCATGGGCTCTGAGAGAGGAAAACCCATGTTCAAAATCTAGCTCCATTATTTACTAGCAATGTGATCTTCAGCACAATACTTAAACTCTCTGTGCCCCCTCTCCATATGCAAAGCAGGGATTAAAATGCCTATCTCAAGAGTTGTGAAAATTATACTTTTGATTAACACAGAGATAGCCAATACAGATACCACAAACATCCAACTAATCACCTTTGAAAGCATGAATAAGACACAAAGTACACAGGTACTGAAACAAGATTTTAAAAGGAAGTTTAAAAAAAAAAAGTTTTATTTATACCATAACCATCAGAACAATGACACATAACTAAGTGGTGCAGTCACACCCTAACAAAATTTAAGAGGGCTACCCTCTTTTATTACCCTCATTTCCATACTCTACCCAACAAAACAATGGAAAATAATGCCAGTTCTCCCACTTTTATTTTCTAGATTAACACCAGCAACTGCTCAAGGTCAGAATACTGCAATTCATCCTTGCCTGCTCTTTCTAACCTCACTACCTACACGAAATTAGTCACTCGAATATTTTAGTTCTAAAACATCCCTTTTACCTACCTCCCTCAGTTACTACCTACTCTAAGCACTCATTATTTCTCACCCAAATTGCTGCTACAGCCCCCAAAAAATGGTTTCCCAGCCTCGAGTATCTCCTGTCAATATTCCACATCACTACCACAGTATGTGGCTGGCCATAGAATAAAATCTTACCCTTACAGTCTAGCTTACAAAGCCCTCATTAACCCAGGTCCAATCTGTTTTTCAAACCTCATTGCTAGTCATTCCCCATGTCTACCTACCTATAACAGATTACTTGCTACATTACCCAACATGCTCAACACCTTTATATCTCTGTGACTTTGTCTTTTGCTACAAATGTTCTTCCATCCTCTTTCTACCTGGTAAACCACTATTCATCTTTTAAGATCGAACTCAAATGTGTTCAAACTTTACCTCTATTTCCTAATGCTGAATTAACTGTTTTGCTATCTATATTCCTGAAACACTTTATAAATAAATGCCTACACTGCTTTCACATTAAATTATAATTACATAATTATCTCCCCCTTTAGAGTATGAACTTACTGAACACAAAGATCATATATCCTCAGCAAGTAAACAGTTCACATAGAACAATTACTATTTGCTGAATTGAGCTAAAGTTCAGAAAATAAACTATAAGTCCATGAAGCGAGGTCCCAAACTTCATCAATATTTTCAAATGCAGCAGAACTGCTCTTTGTCCAACATGATCAGGATCAGTAGTTGATTACTTAGAAAAGTCTGTTAAAGAAGGGAAACATACATACACTCTTCTTAAACACTTTATTTTAACTTAAAGCATATGCAGTAAGTGTATAGTCATTCTCTAATGTAATAACACACAGTCAAGATACAGTTTTTAATGGGAATTGTGCTTCCTTCTTGTATAATCCATACCTGTCATTTATACTGCTCAGTTTCCATCTTTTTAAAATGGATCAAGGACCTGAGAACTAGAATCCTTCTAGAGGTTTGTAATTTTTCCCAATATTATAAACTACTTAATTAAATTAATTACAAGTACAACTGACATAAGAAGGTTTGGTTACCAGTACAACCAACTCGATATATAACTGAACTGGTGAGAGAAGTACAGAGGTATAGAAATCTTCTAATGGACAAGATTCATCATGCATTCATTATGCTTCGATCATCAGTCAGTACATGTTACAGAAGGACTGGGAAATATCAGTTACTCCAATGAGTCAATTAAGCGGAGTTTTGTTAAGAGAGCACCAACATAATGCAACTAAAGATAAGTCCTTCGTGAATATATCAATACATAATAGCAGAATCACTTTCAGATTAAATGCTCTGAGCCAGCTTTCTTATCTGGTAAAGAAAAAATGGCATATTGTAAGCCCTAATATCTGGACTTGCTCTTACCTGTCAATCCTAGCTCCCACTTCTGGACACGATTTTACCTATGGGCCCTCAGGTTGTTCATATCTTCAAACTTCATAGCAAAAAACATGTATTTCTTAAAATCATGGCTCAACTAAAACCTTGTTCCAGAATCACGATCCCATCTTCCCCACCTTCTTGGTCCATCAGTTTCTTTTAATTATCCTACCTGCCTGCTTGGACTTGAGACCATGTATTCAACTTGCTCTGTGACATCTATAATCTCCTTTCCCTTTATTGCCTGACCAGACTTTTGAATAACAACACGGCCTTCAAAATAAATGTAAGCTAAGTGTCTTCCTGCTTGGTGTCCAACTGCCTGTCCTAAACCAAATATCTAAGTATAGTCAGATTTCTACATAGCTGCACACTTGCCCATTCTTGCAGATTTGTTTTCAGTTTATCGTCTCAGTCTACATCCTAACTTTTCTACTTTGTCTTAGCACTCCCAATTCTACCATCTTTTCAGCTAAAGTTCATAGCCATTCATGGTTGCTAAGACTACATACAAAGTACAATGAATACAATTAGAATAAAAAAGCAATGGCTCCAAGGCACTAAAAGATCCCAGAAAAAGCCTAACTTATGTCTGTACATGCTACTTGCTATGATACAATAAATGAACTTAGATATTTTAGAAAAGTTTCAATAACAGGTGAAACAAAAGATTTTCTGGGTTTTTCTTAGTTAATAAAGAAATTAAAGGAACTAGAATACTCCACTCCTCAGGAATTTGAATTTTCTAAATATTTACCATATATAAATATTTTAAAGAAAGATAAATTTTATTATAATCATATTTTAAACACAAAATAATGTGAGTATAGCTTGGTTATCAGGTTTGAGAGAAGAATAAAAAGATAACTGTTTAATTCTCTTAATCTTGTTCTAATTTTCATAGTCTCTAATTTTTGTATTATTTCCAAACCTATGGTGAGTAATATTATGGCAAGTTTTTAAAAAACAACATTAATTATTTTAATTGATGTATAACAAATTCAGACTTTTTAACATCTGTGACATCTTATTAAAAAAACAGAAACAATACTTTCTTTTGATGAACGCTTCTTTTTGACTAATCACAATAGAAAGAATAAGCACTAAGATTACTCTAACTTCAGATTCTAGAATAACATTGAATAATAGAATGCCACTTCAACAGTCAACTGCTCAAAGTATTTTCAAATTACTGCATGCACAGAAGCATAAATGATGATAAACAACTTATGGCTTTAGTCACCATGGAAACCCTATTTCTTAAAAAACTGAATATTTTTTTCCTGCTTACTCTAATACATCATCAACGTATAGATGATATATACACATACAGCCTTGCTTCCCATCTATAAAGTAGTAGTACCTCTATTAGTCATATTTTTCCTAAGACAAAATGTTTATTACTTAAGTATGTCCTTTAAGTGCAATGCAAAATAATTAGGTAAACATCAGCTACTACAACAAAACCTGTCAGAGACTTTTATATGAGATGTTCTCCTAGGCATCTAAAAGATAAAAGCACACAGGCTGGCACACCAAAAGTATAAGCATTAAAAACATACCAATTTCTTCCACTTCTTCCAGGAAATCATTATATTCTCTTAGACTAGGAAAGTCTTCTTCCCTTTTATTGTATCTTTAAGAGAAGAAAAAAATGAACATATTCCATATCATTTGCTTTCAATAGTAACTAACTGGTTTGTTTGTTCTTACTAATTCATACATGATACGTAAAAAAAGACTGCTTACAGTGTAAAACAGTTTTCTTGACACCAGGTTTGTAACTACAGCAAGAATGTTCTTAAATTCTTATGACTACAGAGAAGAAGTAGAATCAGGAGAGAATGGTACAACATGTAAAATCCTAAGACTTAAGGGAAAAATAAAGAAATTAGGACACTGAAGAAATGGGAAATGAGCTTAAACAAGGTCTATCATTGGAATTATGATGTTGTTTACTTCTAATAAATAGAGTCACTAATTTCCAGAAAGCTAAAATTAATTAAAAAGACACCTTCCTGGGATTTCCCTGGTGGCACAGTGGTTAAGAATCCACCTGTCAATTCAGGGGACACGGGTTCAATCCCTGCTCCAGGAAGATCCCACATGCCGCGGAGCAACTGAGCCCGTGCACCACAACTATTGAGCCCATGAGCCCATGCTCTGCAACAAGGGAAGCCACTGCAATGAGAAGCCCGTGCACCACAAAGAAGAGTAATCCCCACTCGCCGCAACTAGAGAAAGCCCTAGTGCAGCAACAAAGACCCAACACAGCCAAAAATAAATAAATAAATTTTAAAAAATAAAACAAACAAATAAAATGTTTCTCTAAAAAAAAAAAGACACCTGCCTGTTTTTCATGACAGTTACAGTCTAAAGGATGCTAGATCAAGAAAATCTATAAATATTATAAGTGTGCCTGTGAAGAATTAGGAAACGAGAGGGCTTAATGAAAAAGATAAGAATCTAAGAGAGACTATCTCCCATAAGCAATCCAAAAACTAAAAGAGTAGCTTGGGGTATTGATAAAGTAACACTTTATCTAGTAAAGTACCTAGAAAGATGCCACTAAAACATTGGTGACCAATGTTGAAATGTAGACCACCTAGATAGATAGATATTAATTCTTTAAACCTAAAAAACAACAAAACTAACATACCGTTGTAAAGCAATTATACTCTAATAAAGATGTTTAAAAAGAAAGAACAAAAAAAAAATAAATAAAAAACAATAAAGTGGCTTATAACAAAAGTACAGATAAAATGAAATCCAAAACTACTAACAAAGAGTAAAAAATTAAATCATAAGTGAAAAAGAATACTAGAAATATTTATGTACTCACATACACACAGAGAGATCTATCAAAATAAATTGTAGTTAATGCTGATTTTTCTCTAATAGCTTTCAATCTCAACTTAAATGTTACCTCCTCAGGCCTTACCTTACATCACTGACTCACAACAACATTCAGTCCCTAACTTCATAGCATTTTTCTCAATGTATAATCACATATTTGTTTTGTTTGCCTGTTTTACTGTCTATGTCTATGCTATCCAAGCTACTGTACTGTAAGCCTTTCGAGGGCCTAATATGTATAACACTGTTCGAACAGAATAGGTACTCAGTATATATTTACTAATTAAATTAAAGAATAAATAAAGCAAATAAATTGTGAAGCCATCAATTTGGAGGATCTACTCTTCTCTGGGAGTTCCCTGATGGCCTAGTAGTTAGGATTCTGGGCTTTCACTGCCATGGTCCAGGTTCCATCCCTGGTAGGGAACTGAGATCCTGCAAGCTGTATGGAGTGGCCAAAAAATTTTTTTTAATTTTTTAATAAAAAAGATTTACACTTCTCTAACAAAGATTAGATAATTAGGGACTTCCCTGGCGGTCCAGTGGTAAAGAATCCACCTTCCAATGCAGGGGACAGTAGTTCGATCCCTGGTAGGGGAACTAAGATCCCACATGCAGTGGGACAACTAAGCCTGCAAAACACAACTACTGAGCTTGCACGCTCATCTAGAGAGAGCCCGCGTTCCACAAACTACAGAGCCCACGCGCTCAAGAGCCTGCATGCCACAATTAGAGAAGAGAAAACCCAGACGCCACAACTAGAGAGAAGCCCGCACGCCACAACGAAGAGCCTGCGGGACGCAACAAAAGATCCCACATGCCTCAACTAAGACCTGACGCAGACAAATAAAAAAAGATAAGATAATTAATATTACTGAGTTCTCTAAGACCTTAATAATTTTTTTAACATTGAACAATTACATAAATGAATTTATACTTATTCACTTGTCAAACTGTCCACATTTCTACAAGTAAATAATTATATCAATTACAGAAATAATTGTTAAAGTCCTCTTTGTGAACTGAATCATTCAAACATTAACACTTACATCTTTAGCACTTTTTTCCGAATCTCAACTTCCTTGTCAACAGTAGGATCTTCAAAGAGTTGTACCCTGAAGTTGCTCTTTCTAAGTGGAGTGCCACACTCAGGACAGTTTCCAGCTCCTCTCACAAAGAGTAAGTCCACGCAACTTTCACACCTGTAAGGAGGAAAATATAACTTTTAAGCTAGTATTCAAATTGGCAACAACTCTGTATATAGTTTGCCTTTGTTTTGGTGTTTCTTTGTTTGGGGGGGCTGCAGGGGGACAGGAAAATTAATCATTGCTGCTTAAACTCTTATTAAAAACCTTTGGGAAAAAAGTTCATTTTCATTTGGAGCCTACTTCAGACACAGGTGTCCCAAGGGTTACCAGTTTAGTTTTACAAATTAAACAAATATACAAGTTTTTAAAAATTGATTTGGGATCTGGGAGGACTCAGATAGCAGGACAGGGGGAAGTCAAAGAGGCACATAAAAGAGCAGTCTAGGGTCAACTCCACTCTCAGTCCAGTATCACCCTTAGACCTGGCAGGGGCCTGCACTTTAGAGAACACTGCATATCATAATCACTAAAACAAAAACTTTTTTTCCCCTTTCAGCCTTTGTAAGGAAGTTTTTTAAAGTTCCGTTAGCAATTGAATAAGTGGCAGTTACTCAAAAGGGAGAGGTGCTAGCTGAAGGAGGCCCCCAGGCCAGAGGATAAAGAACTGAGAGTGACCTAGTATATGTGGAGAAAGGAGAAAATCACCACAGCTTCTGCCCTGAGAAATCCTAGAAAGAATGGCTACTTAGAAAATCTTTAATCAGTTAAACCTGGCTGTCCTAAATTCACCAAAGTGATTGCCCAGGCAAGCCAAGTTTCCCAAATACCTCCATCCCTTCTTTCCTCCCTTCTTGGGTAGTACAATTTGGGGAAGAACTTAGAACTTCCTGGAAGTCTTGAGTTGGGAAAGAAAGAAGCTGGCAAGGTTAACGAGATTCCTGCAAATTAAGATTCCTGCAAATTGACAGGGTCAGTTCATATACTGTTTTAGATGGGTCCAGGCACCACCCAATCATCCCTGCCCCGCCCTGCCCTAGTAGATCCATGCTAGTAATCAGACTAGCAAGTGGAAAGGCTGACCAGAAGAAAGTAGCTGCTTTAGCCTGTGGGTCTTAAAGATTCAGGTTCCTGGGAACTCAGGAAGCAGCATTGGAACTAAGGCTGCACTAAAGATGTAGCTTGATTCATACTTTCAAACATTTAAACATTTTGGTATGTAGTCCTCCAATTGTAATATTGCCCCCAACTCCATATGTTAGGGCCATACCAACCCTATCACTCCTTTCTTAGCACTATATGAAATTATTTATTTCTTTATGTGTTGATTTTCTGTAACCTCCACTAGAATGGAGGGCAGGAATTTGCCCTATAATTATTCTAAACACATCACAACACACACACAAAAAAAAGGACAAATTCTAATAAATAAGGGAAAAGTTGATTTCTTCCAAATATGTAGATGATTTATGGAATAAGCTAAATGAGAAGAATGATACAGCTAAATAAGAATATTTAAGGTTAGTTATCAGTAAAATACTAACATTGACCTTTGCATATTTCTATCTTAAAGTAGAGGGGAAAAAAATCCATCAAAAAATAGAGGCAAAAAATCCCTAAGAGGGAGAACAGAGATCATAGTTGTCATTATTCAAGATCAACAAAACCCCAGAAAATTCACTTGGGATTGGGAAGATTGGGAGTGGTACATTTTGCCTAATCTTTGTGGTTGGAGGAAATTAAATCCAACTAGAGAAGTTGAAAATAAGGACACTTTAGAACTACACTGACTAAAGATATTTATAGGCAAGGAGCCATCTGAAATACTCAAAACCATTGAGCCATTACATAGAATATTCTATATTTCAAGGTCTTGGAGTCAATAATTCAGTTAACAAGGTAATATAGAACACTTTAGTATTTCTAAAAGTCATATTGTAATCTCAGACATATAATTTGTTACCACCATCAGTTCTACATCTCCACTTTTTAAAAATCTACCTTAAATCATAAGGATTTCAACAGTATTAAGGTTTTTTTAAAATAATTTATTTTCCCATACTTTTCCCTTTCTGATTTTAATTGCTAAAAGAACAAATAGTTCTTTTTTTAAAGCTCAAATATAGAAGTATATAGAGAAAAAACTCAAAGTTCTACTTCATTCTGTTCTACATCTCACTTCCCACATGTAACATACAACTGTTAAGTTCCATGTTTACGTGACCAGATCTTTTTCTACATACTTACAATATATGTATTTACAGATTATATACATGAAAACTAGTCATACAAAAAAAGAACAGAAGAAAAAGTTCCTTATTGCTAGTTCACTTCATCTGGCAGCAGAGCAACCAAAAGAGCAGTATTTGGGCAATCTTTTGCCTCCAAGAGTGCTAGGAACTTTTTCAAACAAAATCTTATATTCTGCAGAACATAGGAAAATTTGCTGAAAAAGCCCAAATCCTCAGTTATTACCCATCCCCAAAGATATTTTTATGGTGTTCTTTTGTTTTTAAAAACCAGAATGGTGCCTGCCCTCTTTTCTCTCTGAACAACTTATTTTTAGATTTTATTTTCTTCTATCAAGGATATTTAACTGCTTATATTCCTCTGTCAAGATTTTTAATCAGCTTGTTTCTTCTTTTTCCAGAGCTAAGAAGTCAATTAAAAATCTTGACAAAGACTAGATACAAAAAAACCTACAGCTAACATCATACTTAATGGTGAGAAACTGGAAGTTTTCCAACTAAAATCAGGTACAAAGCAAGACTGTCTCCTACTCTCACTGTCTCCTACTGTCACTACTCCTTCTCAACATGATACTGGAAGTCTTTGCTAATGCAGGAAGACAAGAAAAGGAAATAAAAGATATACAGATTGGAAAGGAAGACACAGAGCTCTCTTTGTTTACAGATGACATGATTGTCTATGTTAAACATCCAAAAGAATCAACCAAAAAACTTCTAGAACTAATAAGTGATTATAGCAAAGTTGCAGGATACAATATACAAAAAGTCTACTGCTTTCCTATGTACCAATAATGAACAAGTGCAATTTGAAATTAAAAACACAATACCATTTATGTTAGCTCCCAAAAATTTGAACGTTTAAGTATAAATCTAACAAAATATGTACAAGATATTGTACAAAATGAGAAAAACTACAAAACTCCTATGAACAAAATTAAAAAAGAATTAAATAAATGGAAAGATCTTCCATATTCATGGACAGAAAGAGTTCATGGAAAGGAAGACTCAATATTTTGAGTTGTCAGTTTTTACCATCTTGATCTATAGATTCAATGCAATTCCAATCAAATTGCCAGGAAGTTAGTGTATGGACATCAACGAACTGATTCTAAAGTTTATATAAAAAGGCAAAAGACCAGAATAGGTACCATAATGTTGAAGGAGAAGAACAAAGTTGGAAAACTGATGCTACCTGACTTCAAGATTTACTACAAAACTACAATAATCAAAACAGTGTGGTATTGGTAAAAGAATAGATGAATAGACCAATGGAACAAAATAGCCTAGAAATAGACCCACATAAATATACTCAGCTGATCTTTGTCAAAAGAGCAAAAGCAACACATGAAGCAAAAACAGTCTCTTCAACAAACTGGACATCCACATGGAAAAAAATGAATCTACACATGAACCTTACACCCTTAAAAAATTAACTCCAAACTTAACTCACAGGCCTAAATGTAAAATGCAAAATTATAAAACTCCTTGAGTATAACGTAGGATAAAAACTGTATGACTCGGGGCTTCCCTGGTGGCGCAGTGGTTAAGAATCTGCCTGCCAATGCAGGGGACATGGGTTCGAGCCTTGGTCCAGGAAGATCCCACATGCCGTGGAGCAACTAAGCCTGTGGGTCACAACTACTGAAGCCCGCATCCCTAGAGCCCCGTGCTCTGCAACAAGAGACGCCACCGCAATGAGAGGCCTGTGCACTGCCTGAAGAGTAACCGCCGCAACTAGAGAAAACCCACACACAGCGACGAAGACCCAACGCAGCCAAAAATAAATTAAATAAATAAATTAAAACAAAAACAAAACTGTATGACTTTGGGTATGGTGATGACTTTATAGATACAACACCAAAGGCATGATCCATGAAAGATATCACTGATAAGCTGGATTTTTTTTTTAATTAAAAATTTCGGCTCTGCTAAAGATGACATCAAGAGAAAAAGAACACCTGATAAAGGACTGTTATCTAAAATATACGGGGGAGAAAACTTCTTAAAAAAATGGGCCAAAGACCTTAACAGACAACTCACCAAAGAAGACACGGGTACACCTCATTTTATTGAGCTCTGCTTTATTTCACTTTGCAGATACTGTGGTTTTTACTAACTGAAGGTTTGTGGCAACTGCATTGTCAGATGATAGTTAACATTTTCTAGTAATAGAGTATTTTTTAATTAAGGTATGTACTTTTTTTAGACATAATGCTACTGCACACTTAATAGACTACAGTGCAGTGTAAACATAACTTTTACATGCATACTGGGAAACCAAAAAATTATTGACTCATTTTACTGCAATATTCACTTTATTGCAGTGGTCTGGCACTGAACCCACAATATCTCCAAGGTATGCCTGTATACAGATAGCAAATAAGCACATGAAAAGATGTTCCACATAACACGGCATCAGGGAAATGCAAGTTAAAACAATGAGGTATACACTACACTCCTATTAAAATGGCCAAAATGCAATATACTGACAACACCAAATGCTTACAAAGATGTGGAGCAACAGGAACTCTCATACATTGCTGGGGGAAATGCAAAATGGTACAGTCACTTTGGAAGACAGTTTGATGGTTCTTTATGAAACACAGCATGCTCTTACCATACAATCCAGCAATTATGCTCCTTGGTATTTAACCAAAGAAGTTGAAAACTACATCCACACAAATACCTGCACAAATGTTTATAGAATATTTGTTCATAATTGCGAAAACTTGGACACAACCAAGATGTCCTTCAATAGATAAATGGATACATAAACTGTGGTATATCCAGACAACAGAATATTATTCAGCACTAAAAACAAACGAATTATGAAGCCATGAAAAGACATGAAAGAAGCTTAAATGCATATTACTAAGTGAAAGAAAACAATCTGAAAAGCCTACATAGTATAAGATTCCAACTATATGACATCTTAGAAAAGGCAAAATTATGGAAACAATATACCTGATCTTAGCCAAAAGGCTGAGAAGGGATTACGGAGATGATAAAAAGATCAGGGGTTGTGGTGGATGGAGGGAGGAATAGGCAGAGCACAGAGGAATTTTAGAGCAGTGAAAATACTCTGTATGATATTATAATGATGGATATGTCATTATACTTTTGTCCAAACCCATAGAATGTACAACATCAAAAGTGAATCCTAAAGTAAGCTATGGACTTTGGGTAATAATGATGTGTCAATACACGTCCATCCTTGGTATTAAGAAAAAAAAAAAAAGGACAATTCTGGTGAATGATGTTGATAATGGGTAAATGAGAAACCGCTGTACCTTCCTCTCAATGTTGTTGTAAATCTAAACCTGCTCTAAAAAAAATAAGTCTATAAAAAATAAAAATGTCACTTTTTTTTTAAAAGCGAAGTATATTAATGTTTGCTCAATGTTTATTAACATTTTCAATTCGTCATTTTAAATATCCAATAAACACTAAGGAAAATCAATTAATAAAATAATAGACAAGCTTGAGACTTGTTCCCCAGATTGTTTTAAAACTTAAGTGTTGGGCTTCCCTGGTGGTGCAGTGGTTGAGAGTCCGCCTGCCGATGCAGGGGACACGGGTTCGTGCCCCGGTCCGGGAAGATCCCACATGCCGCGGAGCGGCTGGGCCCGTGAGCCATGGATGCTGAGCCTGCGCGTCCAGAGCCTGTGCTCTGCAATGGGAGAGGCCACAACAGTGGGAGGCCCACGTAACGGTTAAAAAAAAAAAAAAAAAAACCTAAGTGTTCAACTGCCTTACCCATAAAAGCAATAATAATCCCTAAATTAACTCTCTTCCAGAAATGTTACTCCAATGAGAGGACATATGTGAAACCACTGTGAAAAACTACCTACATGTCCTAAGATCATGCCATGGAGGTTTTTATTCTAGAATGCATTTCCTTAAATGATAAATCCTGCACTTACCACGTCAAAGGTAGTTTTCTTACCAAAGACAACTCTTTAACTCTAGAATACACTTTTTTTTTAATTAATTTTTATTGGAGTATAGTTGCTTTACAATGTTGTGTTAGCTTCTGCTGTACAGCAAAGTGAATCAGCTACACATATACATATATCCCCTCTTTTTTGGATTTCCTTCCCATTTAGGTCACCACAGAGCACTGAGTAGAGTTCCCTGCGCTATACAGTAGGTTCTCATTAGTCATCTATTTTATACATAGTAGTGTATATATATCAATCCCAATCTCCCAATTCATCCCATCCCCCTTCCCCCCTCCCCCGTATCCATACACACTCTCTATGTCTATAGAATACACTTCTTTAAAAAGATAAAACTACCACTGACCACATAAAAATTACTTACTGATTTACTAAAGATATGATGATATAATTAAACCCCATGTTGGTAATCATAAGACCTAGGTTGCCATCCCAGCTTTGTCTCTTACAATATGAGGAACTATGAGGAAGTCAAATTCTAATTTATATCTAAGGTTTCTTCCCACTTGGATAATTCTAGATACCTTGGGGTGTTACACAAGTTGTTAATTTCTTTTCCAAATAAGAATATTTTTTCTCTCAATATAACTGATGTTTATCAGTTTAAATTTTCCATATCACCTATACTTACAAGGGTAAGTCTGTACCATATATAAAGTTTGTAAGTATAGGTGATATGGAAAATTTAAACTGATAAACATCAGTTATATTGAGAGAAAAAATATTCTTATTTGGAAAAGAAATTAACAACTTGTGTAACACCCCAAGGTATCAAGAATATTATAACCACAGGAATTCCCCAGTGGTCCAGTGGTTAGGACTCAGTGCTTTCACTGCCAAGGGCCCAGGTTCAATTCCTGGTTGGGGAGCTAAGATCCTACAAGCCGCGTGGCATGACCAAAGGAAAAAAAAAGAATATTATACCCTATGATATTATATTTAGGGATGTGATATAGAATGCTCTATGACAGATGGGATTAGCAATACAAAGTATAAGAAGACACAGACCCCCAGGATCTCTTCAAAAGTTTCTATAATATGGTAATTTTGCCCAGAAAAAATATACCATTTTCAGCATTTGAAAAAATTGGGACAATACTTTTAGAAGCACATATATTTAAACATATATACACACAAGCACATACACGTATGCACAAAAATATATACAGGTATGCAGAGGAAGAAAGGGTCCTTTAGAAGAAAAAAAAAATTTTGCTAAGAATTTTGTTTCTCAATCTTACTATGCTGATAATATATTCTTTTGAATTTGTACCAACATAATGCTATTTTAACAAATTATGAGTATGATACTACTTTGAATGCATATAACTGTTCTTCTAAAAAGCTTAAAAATCTATACAAAGACCATGATTTAAAAATAAAGGCTGAGTTAGATATTATTTTCCCCTTTCCACAGGCAGTTAAACAAAATGACCTGTCAAAGGTTATAGTTTAAGTGCGGGCTAGAAATCTATGTCGCCTAATTTCTGGGCATTTCTGGGCATTTCTGGGCATCTTTCTGCCAATTGAATGTTCCAGATCTGGCCAAACCCAAAAGCTTCAGATCCAGGAAATCTCACAGCATTATCCGTGATGCTAGAGTATCCAAACCATCATATAACTACTTAGTATGAGAAGGTTTAGATCCATTTGGCAGTGAATTATAAAGTTTATGTTACCCTATGGCAAGACGAAGGGTCCATAAAACAAAGGGACAAGGTTGTGTCTGCTAAGTGTCAAAACAGTAGTAGATTCACTCCTGAGCAGCTGAGAGGGAATAGAGCACCATTAAGGGCACAAATTCTGGAGCCATTTTGCCTCCTTCTCTTCATTTGTTAGGCCTGCAACCCTAGACAAATTATTAACCATCACTGTGCCTCAACTTCCTTGTGAAAAAGAAAAATAGTATCTTCCAGGGGTTGAGGTGTAGGGAAGTAGAGATCTGCCTCACAGAGTTGATGAGATTTGTATCAGCTAATTTCAGTTAAAATGTTTAGAAATATACCAGGCATATAGTATGCTCTCAATAAGCATCAGCTATTACAACTAGTACTTAATGCAAAGAAGAACTAATAAGGACCAGAGTTCAAAGGAGGCAGTATCAAGGATCAGCTGGAGAAGGACTCAGAAAACAGGCTGAACAGCACTGGGCCTTGAAGAATTTGATGGCTTTGAAGTACAAAAGAAGGATGACATTCCAGGCAGAAATCACAGCAAGAACAATGGTGTAAATACTCACAATTTATACATGGAACAATAAACAGAACACTTTGGGGAAAAAAATTAATGTAAGGATGTAAAGCAGTCCTTCTCACCCTTTCCCATCAAAGTACTCTTAAATGGCAGAGAAAAATGTACCACCTGTAAGACTGGGGACATAGTCTCAAAAAAAAGGTCAACATAAGGTCAACATTTCTCCCCATAAGGTCAACATTTCTTCAAATTATGATGTTTTATCTTAAAAATTCATAAAAACTCAATTTGACTCCACAATAGAATCCTATTTATTGTCATTGAAAGATGTCTTCAAATAATTCCCAGTTATTCAATTACTCAAAAATTTTTTCATATTCTCTAGGTAAAACAGACATTCCAAAAATATACCTATATATTTATGTACCACCAACATACCAAGCACACTTCAAGGACCAAATACACTTCAGTTAAAGAAGCATAGAGGGGAATTCCCTTGCGGTCCAGTGGTTAGGACTCCAAGCTTTCACTGCCGAGGGACTGGGTGCAATCCCTGGTCAGGGAAATAAGATCCCTCAAGCCACACAGCACACCCTCCCCCTCCCAAAAAAAGCAGCATAGAGGATAACAAAAATAATAACAATACATCCATCCATGGGAATCATACAAAGGAAAGAAGTAGCAAATTAATGTGGAAAGGAATGACTACTCAAATGGTTAGGACACCACTGGGTTTCTAGATGAAGGGGAAAAAAAACTAGATCCTTGTTTCTCACACTGTCAACAAAAAGAAATTCCATATGAATAAATGATCTAAACATAAAAGAAAAAACTTTAAACTGAAGAGATTATAGGAGAAATTATGATATCAGGGCAGGGATTTCTTAAAGGTGACTAAAACACTTTAAACCATGTAAAGAAGATTGATACATTTAATTTCATCAAAATTAAAAGCTTTTATGGGAGGCTGGGGGACACAATACTGGTTACAGACTCACTACAGAGTAGGAAATTACTTTTTCATCATACATAAAAAATAATATTCAGACTATATAAAAAGGTTCTACAAATCAGTAACACAGTGCTATAGAAAAATGAGTGGATTATGTGAACAAGCAAATTGCACCATGCAAATTCACTTGCTTCTTAGAGTTAAGTTCACCCTAGATGGGAACAGCTTCTTAGGGATTCCACTTATTTAGTTTACATGGGAAACCTTCAAGAGAAAGGGACAAACTACAGCCCCAATACTGCCATTGATTTCCTGGCCATAACTGATCCTCATCATCCTGCTTTAGTTTCCCCTCACCCTCTACTAGCACTTCTGCTGGTCTAGGCAGCTTGCCTGCTTACCATTCTCTTTTTAGGTTGTGGCTACTGTACTTATATATTTACTACAGTAGGCTTGGGAGCACCAAGAGATGTCCTAGTGGATCCCTTAAGCACCATATTCTTCCCTGACCTCATTGGGATGGTGATCAGAGTCAATTACTCTTGCCAAGATGATGACTCCTTTTTTCCTTTCTTCTTTTGGCACAAGGACCCCAAAGTTACCAGACAGCAGGCATGGCCTAAAGTTTAATGGAGTTCTTACCCTGTTCCCCGTGGGGCACTTTCAGCTCCAGAAACAAGGATCTCTAAGTCCACAGAGCCTAAAGTTACATGGATGGAAAGCACAAATTCCCCAAGTAATGACTGGGTGTAACATTAAGTGAATCCACTCCCACTTCCATCTCTTGGTTCTAGGATTGATGTATTTTACCTGTTAGGGATGCCCAAAATAATGGTCATATCCATATGAATATTTAGGGTACAGAAAGCATCATGGAGGATTGGTGTCCACCCTTTTAGAGTATCACCTCCAATCCAGCACCTTAGTTGCATTTATGAGCTCATTAAAACTGCTCTACCAATCCAGAGGAGTAAGAGTGGAGCAGTTAGTGTCAGGACCAGTGAATTCATTAACTTAGGCTCACAGTCACATATCTTTTCCTACAGAGTGGGACTCTTGGTAAGAGAAAATGTTGCTCAAGATACCATATTGGTAAAATAAACACTGTGTTAAGTCTTCAGACAGTAGTGCTGGCTACAGCCCTATGAGCAGGAAAAGCACACCTATACTCCGAATGTATGTTAACCCCAGACTAGATGAACTGCTGTCCCTCCCAGAATGGGGGAAGGTACAGTTTTAGAGGTTGGTGCTTGATCTTCCCCACTATGACAGCCTTTACCCCACTGGTCACGGAACCAATCTGAGAGTTCTGCCAAACACCATGTATGTCCATTCCAATTATACATTTGGGAACCAAGGAAATGACTACCAGGTGAGAATACAGACCCACTGTGAGCTAAATCTGAGCCCAAACGCTATTTATTATTAGGTGATAATAATAAATCTGATTCTCATACACCCTCATTCTAATAAGAGGAATGTAGTATCACTTTGGGTCCCCAGATTTCAACTGTCAATTCACACCATGGTCAATAATCCCTCACAGGTTTGCAGCCAAAACTGAATCACTGAAGGTGTCTGGGCAGAACGAGCATGAAGCATTAACTGGGCTAAACAGTGACTCAGGATCTTATATAAAGAATCAAAACAAACCCAATATCACCAGGTTAGGCCCAGCAAAGGTCTTGAGGCCTGCCCAGTATTCCTTGGGCTGTTGCCAATAGAATGAATTCTCAGACTTCTCTGGTCTTGTCCAGAACCCAGACCATTAAGCTCAGCAGACTAGGCACAACCATCTAACCATTTGTATGGATGTTACACTTATTAAGTCTACATTGTTTCTCATCCTAATCTTTCCACTAGAATATACTTCTATAAATAACTGGGCTGAATAGTGACTCAGGATCTTATAACCAAATCAAAACAAACCACTGAAGGTGTCTGGGCAGAACAAGCATGAAGCAGTAACATTTAACTCAGCAGTCCCCAACCTTTTTGGCGCCAGGGACCAGCTTAGTGGAAGACAATTTTTCCACGGACGGGGGGTGGGGGGCAGGCGGATTAGTTCAGGCAGTAATGCAAGCGATGGCGAGCAGCAGATGAAGCTTCGCTGGCTCCCCAGCCGCTCACCTCCTGCTGTGCGGCCCAGTTCCTAACAGGCCTCGGACTGGTACTAGTCCATGGCCCAGGGGTTGGGGACCTCTGATTTAACTGATATCAAGACCGACTGACTCCACACCAAAAATACATGCTAAATGACACCCACCTTTTGCCACCTCCACTGCTACAAGCCACTGTCACTTATTGTCTGAAGAACTGCTACAGCTTGCCAACTGCTCTCCTTGCTTCCACTATTGCCCCCAACGCACACCCACCACCTTCCCCCAAATTTATTCTCTATAGGATAATCTCTTTAAATTAGAAATTAGCTCATTTCACCCCCTTGTTCATGACCCAATAGTGTCTCATGTTAAAGAGCGTAAAATAAAAATGTGTTACCAGAGCCTTGAAGACCCTACATGGTCTGACCCCAACCTAATTCTCCAGCTTCATGCCCTACCAATTTACCCCTGTCTTCTTTCAGTCCTTCCAACATGCAAAATCATTCAAGTTTCAGGGCCGGAAACTCTCTTCTCCCCAATTTTCCTATGGCTGACTCTTCTCAGCATTCAAGACTCACACCAAATGTCATTTGTTCACAAAGACTCTTACTGAAAAACTGTCCCTCTTATCCAAGGCTAAGTCCTTCATTTGTGCCATAATATAACCAAAATTCTTATTAGAAATTGACCTCTCCATCTTTTAAAAGATCTTATCCATCAGATGATGTCTCTTCTTTAGAGATGCCTTCTTACCACATCTGTAAGACGTCTAAAAGTTGAAGTACCCAGAGTTATATCCTGAGCACTCTTCTCCCTCCATAGATGATCACATCTAGTACAATGGCTTTAACTGTGACCCTCGGAACTAGATTTCAGGTGTTCTCCTAAGAATCACCCACTTCAATGATACAGACAACAGATTAGCAGCAGTTTTGCTACAATTCCTGCTATTTCCTGACTTCCTGAAATGCAGCATTTGCCCTTCCCTTACTGCTCCAGTCCTTTTAACAGGTTTGTAAGTCTGTAAATTGCCCACATTAATTTCCTAATGGCTTAAAATAACTAGGGTGGGTTTTTCTTTTCCCGACTGAACTCCAACGGACACACATCCTGCTCTTTGTAGCTCACTTATCAAAATCAATAATTTTACATTTGTTAATTGTGTTTAATATCTGTCTCTCCTACTAGATTATTCAACAAGAACAGGGATCACATTTGTTATGCTCATTACCGTATCCCAAGCCCTGTGTTTCAGGACAAATACCAGTTGAATGAATGTAACACCTTGGTACAATAAAGTTCCACTCACTACATCAAACGTAACAGCTCCAACTCTCAAAGTTCCTCTACTGTCTACCACAATTTAATCTCATTAAAAACAATACCTCTTGAACTTTGCCTTCTTCTCTTCATCTGCTTATTCAGCCAGCTCAGAGCCTTGGAATTACTCTTCATTTCAACCTAGCAGCCTAGCACTCCACATTCTGCACTAGAATACAACCAAGAACTCTCAAGCTGACTTTTTACTTTTAGATTGTCTCATTTGCTATTAACATGAAATGAGATTATCTCTGTGATGAAACCAATAATGCAATCTGATTTTCTGATCTACATATCTAGTTTTGATCTTAAATTATCTAATTATCATTAAATAATTAGATAAGTTATAAAACATACAATCAAAAGTAATATTAGACCCCTTAAAAATGTGTTAATTCATCTAAAGTGTTCAACAAGGGAAAATAAAACCATTCAGCATAAATGAAAGAAAGTATAAAATTGCTCTCCATTTTTCTTTTGTTTTACAGAAAATTCCTATTTATTCAGAAAACAAAAATACTCTTAAGGAAAATCTACATACCATAAAAATGGCATTTATTTTGTTGCCAAATCCAAATTCATTCAATAAATATGTGCCTACTATGTGACAGGTACTGTTGGATACACTGGGGATGCCTCAGTGAGCAAAACAAAGAACCGCCCTCATGGAGCCTATCAAAGAGGCTGGAAAAAGATCATATAAGACAGAAGAGACACTATGTATAAGGACCCTGGATTTTACTGTGTGTGAAATGGGAAGGTACTGCAGGGCTTAGAGCAGAGAAGTAACATAAATTATTTATTTGAAAGTATCACCCTGGCTGCTGTGTGGAAATAGACAAGAGGGGCATGAACAAAAGCAGCTAAACTAGGTCATGGGCTAGTATCATAATCCAAACAAGAGATGAAGGTACTCAAACCAAGGTGACAGCAGTAAAAATGGAGCAAAAAGTGGTCACATTCTCACCTTAAACACGTATTAACAGAGGAGGAACCAGAAACTACCGAGAAGCATGAAAAGATGAACGATTGGGGAAATACATTGTATAATCAAAGTAAAATACCATTTCACATCTAAAAATTTTTATAAATTTTAAAATTTGACAATATCAAATGTTGGCAAAGATATACAAAACTAGATTTTCACACTGCCTATAGGAGTGTAGACTAGACATCCTCTTTGGAGAACAATTTGGCATTTCTTAGTAAAATTAAACATGCACATGCCTTACTACCTAATAATTCTATCCTAGGTATATATCCTGGAGAAAACCTAAACCATGTGAATCAGGAGACATGTACAAGAATGTTACGGAAATATTTCCTACAGCAAAACAAAATTTGAAAACAAATTTGGAAACAACACATATGTCCATTAATGGGAGAATGGATAAATAAAATACTATAAAATCATGCAGTGGAATACTATACAGCAGTGGAAATAAACAAATTACAACTATATGCATCAACATGGATGAATCTCAAAACTGTAACTCAAAAACACAATGTTGGCTTCCCTGGTGGCGCAGTGGTTGAGCGTCCGCCTGCCAATGCAGGGGACACAGGTTCGTGCCCCGGTCCGGGAAGATCCCACATGCCGCGGAGTGGCTGGGCCCGTGAGCCATGGCCACTGAGCCTGTGCGTCTGGAGCCTGTGCTCCGCAACGGGAGAGGCCACAACAGTGAGAGACCAGCGTACCGCAAAAAAAAAAAAACACAATGTTAGGGACTTCCCTGGCGGCACAGTGGTTACGAATCCACCTGCCAGTGCAGGGGACACAGGTTCGAGCCCTGGTCTGGGAAGATCCCACGTGCCACGGAGCAACTAAGCCCATGCACCACAACTACTGAGCCTGCGCTCCAGAGCCCGCAAACCACAACTACTGAGCCTACATGCCACAACTACTGAAGCCCACACACCTAGAGCCCATGCTCTGCAACAAGAGAAGCCACTGCAATGAGAAGCCCGCGCACCGCAATGAAGAGCGGCCCCAGCTCGCCGCAACTAGAGAAAGCCCACGTGCAGCAACGAAGACCCAATGCAGCCAAAAAATAAATAAATTTATAAAAAAACACAATGCTAAATGAACAAAGTTGAAAAAGAACTTTGTTCACATATATATAAACACATATATAAATTGGAACCCCCATACACTGTTGGTGGGGATGTAAAATGGTACAGCAAAGATGAAAAACAGCATGGCAGCTCCCCACCAAAAAATTAAAAATTACCATATGATCCAGAAATCCCACTTCTGGGTATATATCCAAAAGAACTGAAATCAGAATCTCAAAGAGATATCTGTATTCCCATGTTTGTTCCAGCATTATTCACAATAGGCAAAATATGGAGACAACCTAAATGTCCATCAGTGGTTGAATGGATAAACAAAAAGTGTTATACACATACAGTGGAATTCAGACTTTAAAAAGGAAGAAAATTGTGCAACAAAATGGGTGAACCTTGAATACATTATGCTAAGTGAAATAAGCCAGTCACGAATGGACAAATACTGTATGAACCCATTTTCATGAAGTAACTAAGTTCTGTTTCTCAAAATTCAGAGAAACAGAAAATAGGAAGGTGATTGTCAAGGACTGGGGAGCAGGCGGAGTGGAGATGAATGTTAATGGGTATAGCATTTCAGTGCGGTAAGCTGAAAAAGTTCTAGAGCTCTCTTATACAACATTGTAAATATACTTAACACTACTGAGCTATACACTTTAAAAGGTTAACATGGTAAATTTAATGTTATTTTTTAACACAAAAAATATTTAGAAAAAGAACATATACATAATACATACACTTATATAAAATTCAAAACTAAATTAGAGCAGCAATATGTGGTAAATCTATAAAGAAAAGGAAAAAAAAGTATGATTAACACAAAAATTCAGAGTAGCAGTCATGTCTATGAGAGACAGATGAAATATGATAGAAAAAGGATAGAGGCTTCAAATTTATTGGTAATATCCTGCTTCTTCATCTAGGTAGTAAGTATTTGATACAAACATGTTTGGTTTATTATTATTATTTATTAAGCTATTAGTGTTCTATACATACTTTTTGTATGAAAAAAAGATTTAAAAATGTAAACGCAACACTATTTCCTCAGAAACTAGGATAACTCTTTGAAAATGCACATGGCCTTGTCATCACCCCCTCTCTGATAATAGAGGAGAAACACAAAAAGGGTTTGTAAGAAGTGAATTATAGCATGGTGATTTACAAGCAGAGGTTTGTCATCAATTAGACCTAGTTCAATCCAGGCTAAGCCATTTACTAGTTTTTTTACCTTAGGTAAGTTACTTAAAGTTTGTAAGCCTCAATGCTCACATCCACAAAAAGAGGATGTTAATAGCACCTAACCAATTAGAGTTATTATAAAGATTAATTGAGATAATGAATAAAGAGCATTCAGTACTATGCCTAGGACACCATAAGCATTTCTGTAGGAGTAACAGTACTTTTTAAAACCTTCCTAGGTTATTCTAATCCTCCTCTTGCCCTACCTCCGTCTGAAAGATTTTGTCATTATCCTCGAAGAAAGGTTAGAGAAATCCTTTTCAGAGATATAACTCTCAAAAATCCATTAGAATTTCTCCTTGTGTTTCGGTGTGCCTTATCACTTACAAAGACCAAAAAAAAAATGTTAAAGGTCAACCAAGACTTTTAAAAGTCAACCAAGAAGAAAGTTATTAAACATGCAACTCTTCAAAATTACAGATATCATTAAGGACAACCATTCTACTATTTTTAAGCACATATATTCTGGAGCTGTTCGTAAATGGATAATATAATAATACTATATACTCAACCTCAAGCAGAAATAAAGTGAACCATAATTCAAAAACTAAATTGTTCTTGTCTCCAAGATCATTAGAAAACCCAGAAGGTCTGACAGATAATTACCACTTGGATTTTTTTTTTCTTTTTGGGGGCTTCCCACAACCATCCTCCGTTTTATATATCTTAAGTCCCTTAGAATAGGTTTCAAAACTGGGCTCATTTCTCCCAAAAGTAAAGGTATCCAGGAAAGAACCCAGAGGGAAGAAATGTAGTAAAAAGAAATACTGGACCGACTAAGGCTGCAGTAAGCTGGCCAGACAGAGCAAGGTGTGCTAGATGCCAGGCTTGTGAGGGAGTATTTGCATGTACCAGAAACTCACAAGACCGTAAGTCACAAATCCACAAAGTACAAGGGTTTCTTGTACATATTACCATTGAAATGTTCCTCCACTCACCTTCCAAAATGTAGTTTAGGTTTATATTGCATTTCCAATCCAAAAGTGCATTGTTAACACCTCACGAAGCATATGGAAACCATTTCCATGATCTGTTCCTATATTAAAAATGTTTACTATAAGAGAAACAGATCTCTGAACCTAAACCTTAACAACTTATTAAAACAGAAACTCTCAAACTCGATTTATCTACAAACATTCATTTTTATTATTGAACTCCTAAGTCCCCACACTTTCTCCATACTATCTGAAAACATTTCCTATTTCTTAAAGAACATTTATTCTCTCAGTTTTTATTGTTTCAAATTTCAACTGTAACATATTTGGAGTTCTAACAAGTATATACCCAATGCATTTTGTTTTTAATAATTAAATTATTAAACTGTATTAATAAACCTCCCCAAAATGAAATCTAAATAGTACTCATATAATGAATGGTACTAACTATCCAGTGATTTATTATTTGTCCTATATCTGAAAGTTTCTTGAAAAGATTGTGAAAAACAAGATAGGTACCCAAAAAATGGGGGAGGGCGTACTTTGTACTATTTCACAGATGCAATCCTTTTATATTAACTACATCATCATCTTAAGATATCACCAAAAACAAATATTGGGGAAAAAAGAGGTTCCTTAAAAAATAATCATTTTCAGGTTATACTTCTACTTTTGTATGTCAAGATTTAAAATATTTTTTTCTAAGACTACAGGTTTTAAATTGTATAGAGGCAGAAAAGAATTCTACACTTTAAAGTTAGATTGAACCTCTGCTAAAATCACATAGTACAAATAAAGTTCAAATTTTTTACCACAACACAGTATATCATAGGTTGAATAGAGGATAAGATTTTTCTATTTAGTACTCGATTTAACTGTAAATAGAAGCCATCAGAAATGAACTACTCTGGTTATGCTTCAGTTTTCCAATGATCATCTTAATTTTAAGAATGCTCTATTTTTTTAGTCTTTTAAACATTTTTTGTCTATTGTTTAGCTCTCTTACTTCTCCAGCACTGGACATAATAGCAGCCTGTTTAATTATATTCCAAACTCTGGCCACAACCTTCTGAACTACTAGCTCTCAATCTCATTACCTACACTGCCCCGCTGAATCTCATCCAGACCTCCTACCCCTTTGATACTTCCTTCCTCTTCTAATTACAGTTTACCCCTAGTTACACTACCTTTCATAATTGGCCCAGACCCCAAGACCCACCATTTCAGCTATTACCACTGGGTAATTTATTTGCCTGCTGATTTACTGACACGTTCCCTATCTTTTCCAGAAAGAAATTCACTGACTCTTCAAAATTCCATTCTTCACCTAATCATCAAAATCCCAAAAGTGAGAATTATCTTAGACAATGCCTTCTTACCCTCATAGCCAACAGAATCACCAAATACTTTCAATTTATCTCTTAAATCTATCTCAAATCTTCCTTATTTTCTTCAGTTCAACTCTAATGTCTTAGTGAATGTCTTCACACTCCTTAATTCAATATAAAACAAGAAGCTAAGAGTATGGGTTCTAAAATCAAATAGCCCATTAACTTGTAACTGTTTGTGATAAGCTTTATCTATTTATTAGACTTACAGGTAGTAAACAGTACAAAGTCAAAAGACAATTAGGTTCACTATCTGATAAACAGACAAGAGAGGATGCCTTAGCAATCTAAGTCACTGTTTTTTGGGGGGGTTTTGTTTGTTTCTTTTTAACTTGTTTATTTTTGGCTGTGTTGAGTCTTCATTGCTGCACCCAGGCTTTCTCTCTAGTTCCGGTGAGCCGGGGCTACTCTTCGTTGCGGTGCGCGGGTTTCTCATTGCGGTGGCTTCTCTTGTGGAGCATCGGCTCTAGGCGTGCAGGCTTCAGTAGTTGTGGCATGCGGGCTTAGTAATTGTGGCTCACAGGCTCTAGAACGCAAGCTCAGTAGTTGTGGCACACGGGCTTAGTTGCTCCGCGGCATGTGGGATCTTCCCGGACCAGAGCTTGAACCCATGTCCCCTGCCTTGGCAGGCGGATTCTTAACTACTACGCCACCCGGTAAGTCTCTCAGTCACTGTTACTGCAGACATAAATATACAGACGTAAACAAGGAAAAAGGGAGAATGTACTGAACATGAGCAGATCCTCAAGAAAGACAGCTTCGACAGTATTGTACGATTTATGTGTATAAATGTATAAACCTGATGTTTATTTTCTATTTTTGAACTTTACATTACTGCAATAAATACCATGTACACATAAACTTTTCATTTTACATATATACAGTAGTTTACATACATACAGTATTTTAACAGATATATCATACCATTAACAACTCTTTCATAACACTATAAAGAGAGAATAATTGTCAGGTTTAATGGCATTAACAAGTGAACATTAAAAGACAGTACTGTGGGGACTTCCCTGGTGGTCCGGTGGTTAAGACTCCTCACTCCCAATCCTGCATGCCGCAACTAAAAAAATCCCACATTCTGCAACGAAGATCCCGCGCAGCCAAATAAATAAATAAATATTAAAATAAAATAAACACATTTCTGGCAAAAAATCTGAAAATGTATATAACAAAATAAAAGATAGTACTGTGTATAGCTAGCAAAACCAATCATTTCCCATTCTGGGCAATGAGTCAAGAATCTCAAACTGTCACCAGCACCTGCATTAAATGTAAACCCAGATGGTAAACAACTGTCACCGAAAGGTAAATCCATGTGACTGTATCTCCAGAGCTTAAGCAAAACTATTTTACATGAAGCAAAACAGCTTATTAAACAACCATATCCAAAGCAGTCCTTTGTTTTGACAATAAGCAATTTAATCATTTTTTTCCATCACTGGGGATCTAAAAGGTATGTTAAAATGTTATATTCTGCCAGGCAGATTAATATGGATGTATTAAACTATTCTTATACTAACACTGCTTCCTGGTCATTGTAATTCTAAATTACAGATAATGACAGGCTTAGAAAAATGATTCTTCTCAATTACTACTCACCATAAATTCTGAGTTTTCATTGCTTGATAACTTAAACTAAGTAGGAGAGTAGATGATACAACACATTCATAAACTGAATTTAACCAAGTAAAAGCTGAAATCAGACATTAAGGTCTGTAACCTTACTAAATCACAGTGGAGGCAAGCATACAAAATGCTTAATAGTCAAGGAAGATTAGACAAATCATTCAACCACTTTGTACCCTAGTTTATTCATCTATAAAATAAGAACATGGGCTAGATGCTCTCCAAGATCTCTTCCAACACAAAGAGTTTATGATTCTAAAAAATTGACATACATGCACATGCTAGAAAATAATAAGTCATTCCTCTTTAATTAGTCATTTAAAATGATACAGGCCAACAGATGAATGGATAAAGAAGATGTGGCACATATATACAATGGAATATTACTCAGCCGTAAAAAGAAACGAAGTAAGTCAGAAAGAGAAAAATAAATACCGTATGCTAACACATATATATGGAATCTAAAAACAAAAAAATGGTTATGAAGAACCTAGGGGCAGGACAGGAATAAAGACGCAGACGTAGACAATGGACTTGAGGACACAGGGAGGGGGAAGGGAAAGCTGGGACGAAGTGAGAGAGTGGCATGGACTTATATACACTACCAAATATAAAACAGATAGCTAGTGGGAAGCAGCCTCATAGCACAGGGAGATCAGCTCGGTGCTTTGTGACCACCTACAGGGGTGGGATAGGGAGGGTGGGAGGGAGACGCAAGAGGGAGGGGATATGGGGATATATGTATATGTATAGCTGATTCACTTTGTTATAAAGCAGAAACTAACACACCATTGTAAAGCAATTATACTCCAATAAAGATGTTTAAAAAAATTAAAAAATAAAATGATACAGGCTGTAGCTATTGCAGTCACTAAAAACTGAAGTACTAACCAGCAATGCAGCAATGGCCATTTCATCATAAATCAATTTAAAGATGAATAATAAAAATACTTGTTCCCATTTGAAACCCAGTAAGAAATTTTCATTAGCACCAATGAGAACTGATTAAATCAACTCATTAGATCTTTTTTTAACTTCATTAACTTACTTTTTTTTAAATTTTAAGTGTTTAATTGAGCGAAAATCGATTCGAACAGGGCAGCACCAAACTGGTATTGGCTAAGAGCACTCCACCAACAGGAGCTCAGGAGAGACTTATATAGAGAAAGTAAGGAAGCAAAGCAAGGAAATTATTGACTGGCTATAGTTTAAAGCCTAGCTGGTATTTGTGATGGGTTGTCCTTAGGTTTCAATTTCTTCACCTTGAGGCATTTACAAGCTTAGGTTTTGATTTGCTTAGTAGGCCACCGAAGCATTAGAGCTACTTCAGTCTATTGGCTTCCTTGTTCACTAACTTAAACTGAGGAAGAGGCCAATCTGAATTTGCAAAGTTTCATCACTCAACAGCTTTAAAAGAAAAATCTATCCTCTCTCATCCATTAAAATCAAGAAACTGTACTAGATGAGGTTTTTTTGGCTTCAATAAGTCTATATATGAGAATAATCTATCTCTGTACAGCAAGTAATAAACTGAACTGCAAACTGGGCTAGAAGAAGGACTTCCCTGGCGGTCCAGTGGTTAAGACTCTGAGTTTCCAATGCAAGGGGCACGGGTTCGATCCCTGGTCAGGGAACTATGATCCCACATGCTGCGCAGCACAGCCAAAATAATTTAAAAAAAAAAAAAAAAAAAAAACTGGGCTAGAAGAAACATGTTTTGTACTCTTTTTTAAATTTTTCTTATGTACAATACCACAGCTCAATAAAAATTTCTAGCCAAGTGTGGTAGTCTCAATTTATTTCTTGGTGAAGCATACATAAAACGCATAGAAAAACCACTTAAAGAATACCATATCAAAGAACTATTTTACCACAGAAATGTCTTAAAATTCTTTCCAACATTTGCTCTCTTGATAATCTATTTAAAATCAACTACGATCCATTATAAGGCGTTGAAATAAAGAACTAAAAGTTTTCTCATGAAGATGAGACTTGCCCAGAAAGCATAGTAATTACATCAAAGAACTCTTTAAGGTTTTTCCTCCTAAGAATTAAGCATGAGATTTCTAACAAAGAGATTATGGTCTCCTAGTTGATAATGCTACAAACTTCAAGTCACTAACTCAAACTGAAATAGTAATTTGCTATGTGATAAGAGAGCAGATGATTTATGTAACAGGAAGAGGAGGGGAAAATGAAGAAAAATAGAATTAGAAATAGGAAAAAAAAAATGAGTATCTGATTTGAAAAAAAAGAACAACAAAATGCTGTAACATATAAAGTACCAGAATTAGAATTTATCAACTCACAGATCTAGATAGTTTGATCTAACAACTAGCCAGGATATTAATTTATACATATTAAAAATTGTGAACCCACAAAAAAAGGTTAAATAACACATTTAAACTAAACTACTATGTACAAAACAAGAAAGGAAAATCAATCCATAAAACCTTTAATTAGAGTTACATTAGATAACCAAAGAAATCTAATAACCAGGGCAAAAGATATTATCATTCTGTAACTATGAATATGCATGGCACACAGTAGTACTCAATATTTGTTGAATGAAAGAAGCAACAAGACTTTAAAAGGAAAATATAACCTGAAAAAGAAATCTACTCCAAAAAGGAAATATAAACTAAATAAACAAAGTTTCATTGCAACTGTTTACTAAACACTGACATAAAATAAACTCTTCAGAGCTATGATAGTTTAAGCTCCTACCTTAGTGCTAACAATTGAAAAATAAATAACTTGCAAATCTGGAAAAAAATCCCAAACTTTAAAGGAGCAAGTACTTAACTTTTCCTTCAATTATTAAGGGCTCTCAGGTAGATTATAGTTTTCACTCGGAAATCTGTTCAAAGAGTTCTTACATTAAGATTACTCTGAATGTTACCTTAGTTAAGACCCAAAATGTATTTTAGTATTGTACTTTAAGGGCCAAGTGAATATCAAATGACTGTTAACTCCAGATGACGATGTGAACTTCATTATTCCTAGAATCTGGGACATGGATAACCTCTGTAAATGGGAATCCTTCCTGCCCTACCGTAACCCAGTTTACAGGCAAGAAAAAGAACTGTAAGTCAATATACTTTGCTTTCATGTTCTAAATTAAATAATCATGACACACAATCCACGCCAAAAAAAAAAAAAGAAAGAAAGAAAAGAAAAAGGGAAACTACATATCTTACATATATTTTTCAAAGGAGTCACAGTTCAAAAGCATCTAGCAAGAAAAAGCACAAAGGGCAAAAGAGTTGAGGAAATTCATTTTCTTGCACTCAAAATGCAAAAATCTCTTGTTTTCTTTGTGCTCTTTGGAGAATTTGCTAAAGCTGCTGTAGAATGAGAGTACCTAGACTGCCATCATGAAAATCAACAATGCACCTGGTAGGAACACAAAAGACTGACTCACCTGTATGGAATCCATTATCTTTGAAAAAAGCCCAAGTCTGGTACTAGAGGGCCAATATACTTTCTACAGGACAAAAGAATGATTTTTCTTCGTCCTGCTTTCCAGCTGTCTAAAGAATAGATCTTACACTAATTGTAATATGAGTCTTTTACAGAAATAAGAGGTGGATAAAGTGCTTACAAACAATAGCTATTTCATACAATTGTATTTGTAAATGTTCGTTCAGACTTTTATTACTCAGAAAGTTAAATGATTTTAAACCATGACTTCAACCTGTGTATTTGCTCAAAACATAAACATCAATTTAAAAAATGCCTTATATCAGTATTCTTAAAATCATATTGGAGACTTGCTACTAAATACAAACATGAAACACAATAGCTATAACTGTGATCACAATGGATTAAAACCAATACAGCCTTTACGAATGCCTCAGTGTTGCAAAAGTGTATGGGGAAACAGGCACTTTTATACACTATTGCAGGGTACTAACTAGTGTGCTTTATTAAAAAAAAAAAATTTTTAAAGAGTCATCAAAAGTTCATATTTTTAAATTTTCATCAACAGGAGAAACATCTATACCAATAAATATTAAGTGCTAAAAAGGTGAAGTAATTGTATTAGTTATCTGTTACTGCATAACAAAATACCCTCAAACTTAGCAGCTTAAAACAATAAACATTTATTATTTCATATAGTTTCTGAGTGCCAGGAATTCAGTAGTAGTTTATTTACCAAGATGTTAGCCAGTCATCTGAAGACATGACTAGGGAGAATCCACTTTCAAGATGGCTCACTCACATGGCAGTTGTCAGGAAGCCTCAGTTTCTCACTACATGGGTCTTTCCATATGGCTGCTTACAACACAGAAACTGTCTTTCCCCAGAGCAAGTGGTCCAATGGAAAGCCACAGTCTTTTTATGAGCTAGCCTAGGAAGTGACAAACCATCACTTCTGCCATACTCTGTTGGTCACACAAGCAACTCTGATACAATATGGGAAGAAATTACACAAGGGCATGAATACCAGGAGGCAAGGATCACTGGGAACACTCTTGGATCTGGGCTATAACAGTGATAAACATACAGATATATGGGTGATGTGGTTTTATATATGTCCACAAATTCTTCGACATTTCTCTCATCAAAAGGTGAAGCTTAATTACCCCTCCCGCTGAATGTAGCCTGCACTTAAGACTCTAACAAATAGAATGTGGCAGAAATGGAAGTGCCAGACATCCAAAGCTAGTTCATAAGACACTATGGCATCTGCCTCTCTCTCTTGAATTATTCACTCTAGGGAAAAAAAGTTATGTGTTGTGATAACACTAAAGCACTCTTAGAAGGGACTTCCCTGGTGGTCCAGGGGCAAAGACTCCATGCTCCCAATGCAGGGGGCCTGGGTTTGATCCACAGTCAGGGAACTGGATCCCGCATGCCGCAACTAAAGATCCCACATGCTGCAACTAAAAAAAGATCCCTCATGCCATAACAAAGATCCTGCAGGCAATGAAGGTCCCGTGTACCACAGCTAAGGCCAGGCACAGCCAAATAAATACATGTTAAAAAAAGAGAAAGAAAGAAACTCTTAGGAAAGGTCCATGTAGCAAATAACTGAGGCCAACAAACAGTAAAGAACTGAGGACTCCTCACAAAAGTCACAGGAGTGAGCTTAGAAGTAGATACTCCAGCCCCAGTCAAGCCTTCAGATAGCTCATGTAAGTAAGTTTGCAAGCTGATCCTTCCCCTGTAGAGTCTGGAGATGACTACAACACCAGCCTATACCTTGATTGCAGCCCTGTGAGAGACCTTGAGCCAGAACCTCCCAGTTAAGCCACTAATGCATTCCCTTCTCACAGAAACCATGAGATAATGTTTGTGCTTTTTAGTTACTAAATTTTGAAATAATTTATTACAAAGAAATAGGTAGCTAATACACAGCACAAGTGGTTTTGTGAGGTTAGAGTAATTCTAATACTAAACCTAACACAGTCATTTAAAAAAAAAATTACAGGATATCTAAGCAAAGATCCTTAACAAAGTGTTGGCAAACTAAATCCAACACTATACGAAAATAATAATAAATCATGACATGTTAGGATTAAGGCCAGCAACACATGTTGATTTAACATTCAAAGCTCAATCAATATAATTCACCATATTACCAGAATAAAGGAGAAAAACCATATGGTTATATCAAGAGATTAAGGAAAAGTGTTGACAGTATTCAAAACCAATTTATGATGTAAAAAGGAAAGGAAAAAACTCTCAGCAAACTAGGAATAGTAAGGAACTTCCTCAAACTGGCAGAAGGCATCATATTTAATGATGAAAGACTGAATTTTATCCTCCCAAGACCAAAAACAAGGCAAGAATCCCAATTTTCCCCACTTCTATTCAGCATTACTGTAGAGGTTCCAGCATTGCATTAAGGTTAAATAAGTGAATAAATAAATAAAGATTGGAATGAAAGAATTAAAACAGCCCTATTTAAAAATGATATGATTGGGAATTCTGGTGGTCCAGTGGTTAAGGCCCTGCTCTTTCACTGCCCAGGGTGCAGGTTCAATCCCTGGTCAAGGAACTAAGATTCCACAAGCTGTGTGACCAAAAATAAATTAGTTTAAGAAATTTTTTAAAAATAAAGATATAATTGCGGGTTTTTTGTTTTTTTGTTTTTTGCGGTACGCCAGCCTCTCATTGTTGTGGCCTCTCCCGTTGCGGAGCACAGGCTCCGGACGCGCAGGCTCAGTGGCCATGGCTCACAGGCCCAGCCGCTCCGCGGCATGTGGGATCCTCCCGGACCGGGGCACGAACCCGTGTCCCCTACATCGGCAGACGGACTCTCAACCACTGCGCCACCAGGGAAGCCCCAAAGATACCATTGTTTACATAGAAAATCCCAGGGAATCTACAAACCTACTACTAGAATAACTGAATTTAGCAAGATTGAAGGATATGAAGTTAATATACAAAAATCAATTGTATTCTTACATACTAGTAGCAAACAATTGGAAAGTGAAAACAATTTTAAAACATATATGTAGTACAACCAAAAAACATAAATTAGCTAGAAATAAATATAACAAAAGTTGTCCAAGACTTCTACACTGAAAACTACAAAACACTGCTGAGCATAATTAAATATTTAAATAATAAAAAGATATATCATGTTCATTGATTGGAATACTCAATATGGTCAAGATGGCAATTCTCCCCAAATTTAAAGCAATCCCAATCAATATTCCAGCAGGCATTTTTACAAAAGTTGACAATGATTCTGAGAGTTATATAGAAATGCAAAGGACCTAGAATAACAAAAGCAATTAAAAAAAAAAAAGGTGGAGGACCACAAATCTATAGTAATTAAAACAGTTTGGATGTAACGGCAAAGATACATATAAATCAATGGAAGAAAATAGAGGGTTCAGAAATAGACACATATTTATTTAGTCAATTGATTTTTAACAAAAATGCTAAGGCAACCCAATGAAAAAATAAAAGCATTTCAACAAATGGTGCCAGATCAACTACACAGCTTTCTACGGGGGAAAAAACCACTCTTACCTCACACCATACACAAAAAGTAACTCGAAATGGATCACAGATCTAAATGTAAAATCTAAACCTATAAAACTTAAGTTAAATATATACCTACCATACAACCTAGCCATGCCACTCGTAGGTATTTATCCAAGAGAAACAAAAACATGTTTACACAAAGACTTTACATGAAAGTTTATAGAAGCTCTTTTGTAATACTAACTGGAAACGAGCCAAGTGTCCATTAACTGGTGAATGGAAAAGCAAATTAGTATAGCTATACTAATTTATATATATAATTATATAATTTACATAAGGAAAAGGAATGAATCATTGATATACCCAACATCGTGGATGAATCTCAAAATAATTGAGTGAAAGAAGTGAGGCAAAAAAAAAAGAATACAGACTATATGATTCTGGGTAAAATTATAGCAAAAGCAAACTACTCTATGATAAGAAAAAGTGAATCATTTGTTGCCTTAGGATGGGAGTAGAGAAAAAAATCGATTACAAATGGTATAAGAAAATTTGGGGAGTGATAGAAATATTTCTTATCCTAATTGTAGTGATGGCTTCATGGGGCATAAACATGCCCAAACTGATTAAATTATATAATTCATGTGCAGTTTAGTGAATGTCAATTCTGTCTTGATAAAGTTGAAAAAAGCAAAACCAAAAGAAAAAAAATTGGTAATATCCACCAAAATTTTAAATGCACACTCTGCTGTTAGAAGTTTATCCTACAGATACACTCACAAAGATAAGGATATGTACTGAAAAATTATAAACATCTGGAAACAACCAAAACTTCCATTAATATATGACATGTTAAATAAATTAATGTACTTCAAAACAAGGAATATTCTGCAACCATAAAAAGGAATGACATTATGTATATGTATAGCTGATTCACTTTGTTATAAAGCAGAAACTAACACACCATTGTAAAGCAATTATACTCCAATAAAGATGTTTAAAAAAAAAAAAGGGGGGGCTTCTCTGGTGGCACAGTGGTTGGGAGTCCGCCTGCCGATGCAGGGGACAGGGGTTCGTGCCCCAGTCCGGGAAGATCCCACATGCCGCGGAGCGGCTGGGCCCGTGAACCATGGCCGCTGAGCCTGCGCAATCCGGAGCCTGTGCTCCGCAACGGTAGAGGCCACAACAGTGAGAGGCCCGCGTACTGAAAAAAAGAAAAAAAAGGAATGATGTACATCTATATGCTCAAACATAAGAAACTATCCAAGATATACTGATGAATGAATGAAGTTGCAGAGAAATTCATACAGCAAATCCATTTGTGTTTAATTTTTAAAGTAAAAAATGCATATGCATAGAAGTTGCTAGCTGTGATTACACCTAATAGTTAACAAGTACCCTTATCACAATTAAAATTCTCTGTTATTGCAAATATTTTATAGTTTTCCACAAAGAAACACTACATAATATTGACACCACCACTCCTAATAGTAGTAATAGTAAGTGCCCAATAAATATTAGCTGCTATATGCTAAGCATAACATGCCAAGCACTTTGTACAAATTGTATTGAATCTTCACAACAAACTTGTAAAGTAGGTAGTATTATTTTTATCACCATTTTAGAGAGTTAGGAATGTGGGAGTCAAAAAAAGCTTTGCTGAAGGTCACACAACTATTAAGTGGAAGCATGAGGATTTAACTCAAGTTTCTTTGATTCCAAAGTTGATACCTTTAACCACTGCTCCAAAAGTCTCTCTGTAAGCATAATCTAGAAACCAAAAACCCATAAATGAATACAGCAACTGGGAACACAGTGTTAATAAAGAGAATATAATCGAAAAGCACAGGTTTAATTTCTGGTTCTAACTTTTGGTAGGAAATAAACCCTTCATATTCACATATGTATATAATTGTCCTCTGTGAGGTATTTTATTAATCAATCCACTCTGGCCATACGTTTTCATCTCTAATTTCTTACATTCTATTTCTACATATGATATATAAATATATAAATGTTATAATATATAAATGTTAGTTTCTATTCTAATTCTAAATAATATAAACCCAAAATTCATAAAGAGGAGACAAAAATATATTTCCCAAGGGGGAATTACAAGCACTGAACTTAAACTAGCCATGGAAATTTATTATTATTGACACCATTCCTTCTATAAATTGTATGTTTTTGCATTTAGTTGTAGCACATTACATAGATTGCTTTTTGCAATTAACCTCCAAAAGGAATTAAATATTAACGAAATCTTCCAGATACAATTATGAGAAATAAGACATCCATGATCTGAATAATGCAGAAAGAAACACCGATTACAACATACCACAATTTTATACCTTAGAAATATATTTAAACTACCTAAGAGTAAGAATTTTTATCTTTAGAAGTCTGCTTATCAATCTCAGCTCTCTAAAGAAACTCACTCTCTTTGCTATCAATTCACTGAGCATAGAGCAAATATGAATAAGAAATTTCTACCTATTAACACTGTATTTTATTAAATGTTAAGTTGTCAATTGCATATTCATTCGGCAATATTAGCATTTTTAGAAAATAAAATGTAGCTCAGCAAATTACTGTTCCATAAAAACTGCATATTATAAAGTGATTTCTATAGAACTGCTCATTTGTGTATGTGGACACACACAACCAGAAGGTAAAAATTAAAATAAACACTCTATAAAATTATTATGTACAAATTTTTGTCGAAACTGTTTTTAATATTATCTTTTCAATAAAACTAACAAAATAGATACCTTAAAATAAAACAAAAAATGTAAATATCAAAAGTTATAATCCTAATGCCAAAGAATATAGAAATACACCCTAAAATGGTTCTCATATACGCTCTAACAGATCTCAAAAATAACATCTGCCAAGTCATGCTTCTACAACCTTATTACTTTTTTTTTTTACATCTTTATTGGAGTATAATTGCTTTACAATGGTGTGTTAGTTTCTGCTGTATAACAAAGTGAATCAGCTATATGTATACATATATCCCCATATCCCCTCCCTCTTGCACCTTCCTCCCACCCTCCCCATCCCACCCCCCTAGATGGTCACAAAGCACCAAGCTGATCTCCCTGTGCTATGCAGCTGCTTCTCACTAGCTATCTATTTTACATTTGGTAGTGTATATATGTCAACGCTACTCTTTCACTTCGTCCCAGCTTCCCCTCCCCCACCCCGTGTCCTCAAGTCTGTTCTCTACGTCTGTGTCTTTATTCCTGTCCTATTACTTTTTTGTTTGTTTGTTTTAATTTTTGGCTGCGCTGGGTCTTCGCTGCTGCGCGCGAGCTTTCTCCAATTGTGGTGAGCAGGGGCTACTCTTCGTTCCGGTGCACGGGCTTCTCATTGCAGTGGCTTCTCTTGTTGGGGAGCATGGGCTCTAAGCAAAGGGGCTTCAGTAGTTGTGGCTCGCAGGCTCTAGAGCGCAGGCTCAGTAGCTGCGGCACAGGGACTTAGTTGCCGCGGCATGCGGGATCTTCCCAGACCAGGGATGGAACCCATGTCCCCCACATTGGCAGGCGGATTCTTAACCACTGCACCACCAGGGAAGTCCCTGTCCTATTACTTTTTAAAGGTTTTCCCCCCATATTTTCTACTCCAACTCCACAGATCAGTAGCAAGAAATAAGATCAAATAAAAGAACATGTTTTGGTAACATTATCTGAAACAGAAGATAGGTTAGTTATAGCCAGAAAATAAACATTGTAGAATTATTTATGAAGAAATTATACTTAACATTGGTAGATTTCAAGACTTTTATATTTTAAAGGAATGAATTGTTTGTGAGTAAATCAGTTACTGCTAGAAGCAGTTTGCTTCAGTTACCTGAAATTAGAATAGCAGGCTCATTAAATATATATAAATCAGTGATGCAGAGGCACTGCACCATATTGATGGAGCCCTCATTAATTTTCAATGATACAGCCACTATCATATTTGTGTTCTAAAAAAAACCGAGTGAGGTTTACAATCATTTTTCTTCATCTCAGAAATCTGGCTTTTACATATTCTAACTTAGTAAATGAGAAGAAACCTAATACTCCAAAACATTTCTAATGAAGTCCATTAAATTTTACATTTTCTTGCCTTTTTGTAGGGAATAAATATATTTATTTATACATGTGTATAATATATATATTTATACAATGTCAAAAGTGAAATATGTAAAGTAAAAATACTATAAAATAAATTATCCTTATGAGGTGGTTGATACAGTCTTTCTAGACACTTGCATATAACACAAAACAAAGTCTAAATTTTGGATTTTTCAATATTGTGAGATGCTCTGTTCTCCAAAAAAAACTAAATGATAACAGAAAAAAAAGGAAATAAAATTTGCTTCTGATTAAAAAAAAAGTTATCCTCCAAATCATTTCCTGGCATAAATAATACATTTAGGTTTCCTAATTTGCATATTATATCTCAAAAACCAAATACAATGACATTGTTTATATATTATCAAAGAAAAAGATAAATTAAAATTAAAAACTGGCAGAAAAATCATTATTGAATGTTTAAAGTATTTTTTAATCTCAAGCTAGCATCCTGGAAACTAAAATACAAAGAGAAAATTGTTCCAAACATATCAAATTGATTTTTGATAATACTGTAGTATTTTCATTTTTCACATAAAATGGGTTTGAGTTACAATCTGGTTGCATTACATTAATAAGAACAGTACTTGGCAAATATGATCAAAATTTAATTGAACAATTATAACTGGAATTTACACAGAAAAAAGAAAATGGAGCTGGCCAGGTGAGCAATGCAACCATATAACCTTTCTTAGGCTTTAGCTTCCCCATCTGTTAAAAAAGGGAGGACAGGTGGAGAATAGAACTAAAAAGATGACTGCAAAGCTCCTTCCAAATTTACATTAATCGAGTCTGCCAACTTCCTATCAATCCTTTTGATGAAACAAATAGCACTTTGTAGCATGTACTTTTGTAAGGGCTTCCATCCCCAGCCTGAAAGCTAAAACAGACATGACTTTCACTTTCCTAAAGGAGCTAATATTTAGATATTTCCTCTTCAGTGACTGTTCCACAAAAACATTTATGCATTTGGAGCCACCTTAACACTTTGATCCCTTGATGCTAATATTGCAAAATTTCCCAAGTTTAGGATATTCTCACCAAAATTGTTTGCTTCCCCAAAGGCCCTTTTCCTACATCAGCAGAATGGTTACAATAAGGGTTCAGGATTTCAGGTGTCTGTTACTTCAGTAGCATTTTTTTAAAAAATAGTTTAACATGGTAGTTCTCTTATTAGTTTTTTAAGGAAACTGCATACTGTTATCCATAGTGGCTGTATCAATTTACATTCCTATCAACAATGAAAGAGGGTTCCCTTTTCTCCACACTGTCTGCAGCATTTACTGTTTGTAGATTTTGTGATGATGGCCATTCTGACTGGTGTGAGGTGATATCTCATTGTAGTTTTGATTTGCATTTCTCTAATTATTAGCGATGTTGAGCATCTTTTCATATGTTTGTTGGCCATCTGTATGTCCTCTTTGGAGAAATGTCTATTTAGGTCTTCTGCCCATTTTTGGATTGGGTTGTTTTTTTGATACTGAGCTGCATGAGCAGTTTGTATATTTTGGAGATTAATCCTTTGTCAGTTGTTTCATGTGCAAATATTTTCTCCCATTCTGAGGATTGTCTTTTAGTCTTGTTTATGGTTTCCTTTGCTGTGCAAAAGCTTTTAAGTTTCATTAAGTCCCATTTGTTTATTTTTGTTTTATTTCCATTATTCTAGGAGGTGGGTCAAAAAAGATTGTGCTGTGATTTATGTCAAAGAGTGTTCTTCCTATGTTTTCCTCTAAGAATTTTATAGTGTCCAGTCTTACATTTAGGTCTTTAATCGATTTTGAGTTTATTTTTGTGTATGGTGTTAGGCAGTGTTCTAATTTCATTCATTTACATATAGCTGTCCAGTTTTCCCAGCACCACTTATTGAAGAGGCTGTCTTTGCTCCATTGTATATTGTGGCCTCCTTTGTCATAGATTAGGTGACCATAGGTGCGTGGGTTTATCTCTGAGCTTTCTATCCTGTTCCATTGATCTATATTTCTGTTTTTGTGCCAGTACCATACTGTCTTGATTACCATAGCTTTGTAGTATAGTCTGAAGTCAGGGAGCCTGGTCCCTCTGGCTCCATTTTTCTTTCTCAAGATTTCTATGTCTATTTGGGGTCTTTTGTGTTTCCATACAAATTGTAAAATTTTTTGTTCTAGTTCTGTGAAAACTACCACATGACCCAGCAATCCCACTACTGGGCAGATATACCCAGAGAAAACCATAATTCAAAGACACATGCACCCCAATGTTCATTGCAGCACTATTTACAATAGCCAGGACATGGAAACAACCTAAATGTCCATCAAAAGAGGAATGGATAAAGAAGATATGGTACATATATACAATGGAATATTACTCAGCCATAAAAAGGAATGAAATTGGGTCATTTGTAGAGATGTGGATGGACCCAGAGAATGTCATATAGAGTGAAGTAAGTCAGAAAAACAAATATTGTACATTAATGCATACATGTGGAATCTGAAAAAACTGGTATAGATGATCTTATTTACAAGGCAGAAATAGAGACACAGACGTAGAGAACAAACATATGGATACCAAGGGGGAAGGGAAGCAGATGGGATGAATTGGGAGATTGGGATTGACATATATACACTATTGATACTATGTACAAAATAGATAACTATTGAGAACCTACTGTATAGCACAGGGAACTCTGCTCAATGCTCTATGGAGACCTAAATGGGAAGGAAATCCAAAAAAGAGGGGATATATGTATATATATATATATATATATATAGCTAATTCACTTTGCTCTACAGTAGAAACTAATACAACACTGTAAAGCAACCATACTCCAATAAAAAAAATTTTTTTAAATAGTTTAACAAATAGCATAAAATCCACTTTCACATCTTAATTACAAAGAATATTTTTATAACTCTAAACTTCCCTTTTCCTCCTTATAAAGAACCAAGAAAAACTAATTTCCATTTAATGACTCAAAAGAAGACCTAAAATACTATAAAATTACTGGGGGCAGTAACCATGTCTCCCACACTCACTGTTGTATACTCAGCACAGTGTTCTCCAAAATTGCTTGAGCGTAAGACTCTCTTAGATAGCCAGTATAAAATACAAGTTCCCTCCACCTGGTAAGGCCCAGAAATTTGTATTTTAAATAGGCACCCAAGGTGATTCTTAGGATGAGGCAAGTTTAGGAATCAGTGGCCTGGAAAATGTATTGAGTATATGAGAAAGAATGCAAACTTATATTTATTAGTAAACCAACAACTAATAAACTACAGTTGAGTCTTACTTTTTAATCTTTGAAAATAAGCTTAATACATATGAAACGTGAAGAAAACCGTTAAGATATCTAGGTTAAATTTTCATTCAATTATTCTCATTCTATTTACTATCTCAGGGACTAACAGCTAAGTAAACAAGAAGTAAATTGCCAAAAATATTCCTGAAACTTAACCTAAAAATTGTTATTTTTCTGCATTTAGAATACTGAAAGCAACTCTTTACAGTTGACTACAAAGTAAATACTCTTAAATTTACCTAAATTTTTAAACTTTCTTGAACTGTGCCTCATCTAATCCTCACAGCAATGCTGTGAGGTACATGCTACTGGTAAACCTACTATACAGATGAGAAAACAAAGGCTTAAAGAAAATAGTTTTCCCTAAATCACACAGCTAAGAATAAGTGGAAAACCTAGGATTCAAACTGAGGCAAACTATCATTACACATACGTTAGACATAATATTTTATGCCCACAGCAGAAAAAAAGGCAATGAGGAAATATATTAATTCTGTCTCTGTTTATACTTTTACCCCTACAGAAACTAAGTGCCAATGTTTCAAGTTCTTGCAAAATAAAATAATTTGTGTTTTAACAATTAAGTTTGAACATCGAATAAACAGCTTCATATTTATTACCTGCTTGAATCTTATAATACAAATTTGACAATATAACTTCAAAGGAGAGGTGGATATAGATACAAGGGAAAGAGCTCTCAAAGGGCGTCCATCCATGAGGGACCCCTTTTGGTCCATTGGTAAAGAATCTGCCTTCCAATGCAGGGGACACGGGTTCGATCCCTGGTCAGGGAGCTAAGATCCCACATGCCGCAGGGCAACTAAGCCCGCACATCATGACTACAGAGCCCACACGCTCTGGAGCCCTGTGCACCACAACTACAGAGCCCACGCACTCTGGAGCCCACGCGCCAAAACTAGAGAGAGAAAACCTGCATGCCACAACTAGAGAGAAGCCCACGCACCGCAACAAAAAGATCCCACTTGCCGCAACGAAGATCCTGCGTGCCACAACAAAGAGCCGATGCAGCCAAAAAAAAATGAAAAAGGGTGTCCATCCATGAAACGAAAATTCACCTGCAGGCAAAACCTAACAAAAGGTTTCTTCCAAGACAGAAAATATATGTGTATACGCATGTGTGTGTATATATATACATATATACATATATGTAGTAAACTAGTCAGCAGATAAAATGAATCTTAAAAAAAGATTCCCAGTATAAAAAAAAAAGAATTAGAGAAGAAGAGCCATATGGGGTTAGGGCTATATTTTCACATACAAAGAGAAACATTACAGATAATATTAATTACTAAATATTTAGTAACCATGGTTTTAAAGAACTAAGACAGTAAGTTACACTCAATAAGAGAAGGAACTGAAATGCAAACACTGCATCTTCAAGACTCAAATGCACTAATAGTCATTTTTAGTCAAACCAAAAAAATACATATTATAGCCATAAAATAACCAATCCATAGTGATATATTCATATTCTGTAAATAAACTGACCAGCACTCTCTCCCATAATGGAAAAGGAAAATCACCACTAATAAAAATAACTAAAATTTTTAATATTTTAAGAAGCAGTTTTACTAATGGTATAAGGTCAGAAAAAAAAAGACTAAAGCTAATGACTACAATGATTTTCTAATTAACTGTTAACTAAATTACCCAAATTTTAAGAGACTGAAGGGGCTAAATATTATCTGTTCTAAGCAAATTAACAAATCAAAGTTAAACAGCTGGCCTAAAACTTGCCAGTCTGTGGCAGAACTAGAACATAGATTTTCTAACTTGTGAGTCAGTGTTCTGTCTATTACCCAATGGATTTGTATAATTAAAATACATGGGAGGGCTTCCCTGGTGGCGCCGTGGTTGGGAGTCCACCTGCCGATGCAGGGGACACCGGTTCGTGCCCCGGTCCGGGAAGATCCCACATGCCGCGGAGCGGCTGGGCCCGTGAGCCATGGCCGCTGAGCCTGCGCTCCGCAATGGGAGAGGCCACAACAGTGAGAGGCCCGCCTACCGCAAAAAAAAATAATAATAATAATACATGGGACATGAACTCTTATACATATAGTGAAAGCAAAAACCACCTCCTTCAGGAGAATTGTCTTGAGATATTCATTGTAACTACAATCCACAAATATGAGATATTAATTCTCCAGAGCTGTTCCACAGCATTATATTCTAATCAACTTCAAAACATCCCATTAAAGAAGACAAAGAAGGAGAGGGAGGGGAAGAGGGAGAGGGAGAGGGTAAAGAAAAGAATATTTAGGAGAGTTTTAGGGAAGAAGCTGAGGTAGTAAAAAAAAAAAAATCAGAAACTACAAAAGGAAAGAAATATTAAAGGGGCATAGCAATTACCAATTTTGAGGTAAAGAAAATAAACATGTACACACAGAACTGAGGCTACAGGAAGTAAATGCCTCAACAATAGTAAGGCCAGCTTTTCCTAACAAACATGATGGAGTAACTGATGTCAGACTAGCATTCTCACCATGAGCTACCATAAAACAAACAAAATGCATGAGACAATCATTTACAGGTATTAGATAATGGGCAACACAGAGACTATAATCCCTTAGAAATGGTAAACTAACAAGGTGACCACTACAGTTGCCTCTTCTTTCTACCTGGGAAAAATGTCCATGACCACGGCCCAGCAAGTAAGAATTTAAGAAGGGCACAGTGGTTCTGCTAAGCTGTACAGGCAGAGATCAGACTTCAGTGCTGTTGATATGGTTGAAATCTGCAACGCAGAGGGTCCAGAAGTCTGTAAGAACCACGCCCCGCTGTAAGTCCTTGGCCACAGAACAGACTGCACATATACAGGGCAAAACCAATCAAGGATTAAAAGATAATGGCTGGGAGAGGAAGACAGTATAGTTAAGGAGTGCTGGGTAAACTTTGGAGTTCCCACCCAGCCAAAGTAGAGAAACCACATTAACACCTTATTAACACCTCAAACATCCAACTGAGATATGAAAAAGGCCTCAACTAAGAGTGAGGACCACATCATATAATAAGACTTATTCTAGACTCACCCTAACAAAGCCTAATCAAGCCCCAACAAGTTTTGCAAGGAATTGAAAGTTTGGAGGTTGAGTTGCAGTAAAGTAAGGAAACACAATGGGCTCTCCTCAGATCCATCCTAGCAAAGATTAAAACCAAGCCTACAAAAAAAAAAAAAAAAAACCAAGCCTACAAAGTTCAAGGTAATCAGCCAGTAACTGAAGTATCTACAAGAATTTTTAAAAACACCACTCTACACAGAAAGATAAAATTTGCAATTTCTAGTACCATCTACACAATCAGTATACAATTGAAAAAAGTACTAAATGTAAAAAAAATAAAAGAAAGAAAAATGTGACCCATAGGGAAAAAAAAAAAGAGTAGTCAATAGAAACCAACCCTGGGACTTCCCTGGTGGTCTAGTGGTTGAGACTCTTCACTCCCAATGCAGGGGGCCTAGGTTTGATCCCTGGTCAGGAAACTAGATGCCACATGCTGCAACTAAGAACCTGCATGCCGCAACTAAAGATCCTGTATGCCACAACTAAAGATCCCGCGTGCCTCAACGAAGATCCTGCATGCCGCAACTAAGACCCAGCACAGCTGAATAAATAAATAAAAATTTAAAAAATAAGTGAAACCAACTCTGAGACAGCCAAGATGTTGGATCTAACAGACTGAAACTTTAAAATCAGCTATTTTAAATGTTTTTAAAGATTTAACACAAAATATGTCCAAAGAATTACATTCAAAGAAGTAAAGGAAAGGGCTTCCCTGGTGGCGCAGTGGTTGAGAGTCCGCCTGCAGGGCGGACGGTGGGTGCAGGATGCAGGGGACGCGGGTTCGTGCCCCGGTCCGGGAGGATCCCACATGCCGCGGAGCGGCTGCGCCCGTGGGCCATGGCCGCTGAGCCTGCGCGTCCAGAGCCTGTGCTCTGCGACGGGAGAGGCCACAGCAGTGAGAAGCCCACGTACCGCAAAAGGAAAAAAAAAAAAAAGAAGAAGAAGTAAAGGAAAATATGGTCTTAATTAGTGTGCAGATAGGAAATCTAGTAAGAGAAATGAAAACTATAGAAAAGAACAAGATGAAAACCCTAGAACAAAAGTACAATAACAAATGAAAAATCTACCACATGGGCTTAACAGAAGATTGGACATGGCAGATGGGAGTCAGTGAATTTGAATACAGACCAGTAAAAAATATCTAATCTGAAGAACAGACAGAAAAAAAAGATCAAAGAAAAATGAATAATACCCCAGCAACTTATAGAACAATACCAAAGAGTCTAACACACAAGTACTTGGAGTTCCAAAATAAGAAGAGAGTGAAAATAGTGCAGAAAGAATCACTGAAATTTTCCAAATAGGATGAAAAACACTGACTTAACAGTTCCAAGCTCAGCAAACCTCAACTAGGATGAATACAAAGAAAAGCACACCTAGACTTATAGTCAAACTTCTAGAAACCAAAGATAAAATCTTGAAAGCAGCCCCAAAAGATTTTTATGATAAAGGGGTCCAAGGATATAAGTAACAGCTAACTTCTCATCACAAACAATGGAGATCAGGAAATAATGGAATGGGGAGTTCCTTGGTGGCCTAGTGGTTAGGATTCTGCGCTTTCACTGCCATGGCCCAGGTTCAATCCCTGGTCAGAACTGAGATCCCGCAAGCTGTGCAGTGTGGCCAAAAAAGAAAAAAAGAAAACAATGGAATGATATATTTCAAGTGATGAAATGACAATCCATAATTTCATATTCAGCAGAAATATCCTTCAAACAGTACGGTGAAATAAAAACACTCACATAAACAAAATCTGGGAGAATTCTTAACCAACAGAACTGTACTACAAGAAATACTAAAGAATGCTCTTCAGGCAGAAAAAAAATCAATGCAACTATAAAATCAGATCCAAAAGAAGGAAGAAAGATACTAAAGATGGTAAATAAGTAGGTGAATACAAAAGACTACATGGGGCTTCCCTGGTGGCACAATGGTTAAGAACCCACCTACCAATGCAGGGGACACGGGTTCGATCCCTGGTCCAGGAAGATCCCACATGCCACAGAGCAACTAAGCCCGTGCACCACAACTACTGGGCCTGCGCTCTAGAGCCTGTGAGCGCAACTACTAAGCCCACGAGCCACAACTACTGAAGCCCATGAGCCTAGAGCCTGTGCTCTGCAGCAAGAGAAGCCACCGCAATGAGAAGCCCGTGTATCGCAACGAAGACCCAACACAGCCAAAAATTGAAAAATAATAATAATTTTTTAAAAAGACTACAGCACACTAGGATGGCTATAATCAAAAAGATAAATAATAACAAGTGTTGGCAAAAGATGTAGAGAAACTGGAACCCTTATCCACTGCTGGTGGAAATGTAAAATTCTGCAGTCACTTTGGAAAAGTCTTACAATTCCTCAAATGGATAAATATAGAATCATCATATGATCCAACAGTTATACTCTTAAGTACACACCTGAAACAAAATCATTTGTCACACAAAACTTGTACATGAATGTTCATGGCAGTATTATTCATTATAGCCAAAAACTGGAAACAACCCAAATGTCCATCAACTAATGAACAGACAAATAAAAAGTGGTATATCCAAACAATGGGATAGTGTCCAATAACAAAAAGAAAGAAGCTCTGAAAAATGCTACAACATGGATGAAACTTGTACTAAGTAAAAGCCAGTCACAGAGGACCATATATTATATGATTCCATTTATATGAAATGTCCAGAATAGGCAATCTATATGGACAGAAAGTCAATTAGTGGTTACCTAGGGCTGGGAGACAGTAGGACTGGAGGACAGGGCTAAGTAGTAAGGGGTTTCTTTGTGGAGTAACAAAAACATTCTAGAATTAACTGTGGTGACAGATGCATGTCTCTGAGAATATACCAAAAGCCACTGATTCTACACTCAAAATGAGTGAATTTTATGGTATGTGAATTCTATCTCAATAAAGTTGTTTACTAAAAAGACTATTTTTTATTCTCTACATCTCCTTAAAGGCAACTGGCTGTTTAAAGCAAAAATAACAATATTAAATCATATATAGAAGTTAAAGATAAGACATCATCAGCATACAGGATGAGAGGGGTAAGTAAATGGTATTATATTATTCACACTTGTGAGGTATTGAAATGTAAGGAATTTGTGAGGAAGTGAAAAATTATAAGTGTCAGATATTGACTCTTAATAGACTTTGATAAAGATGCACATTGTTGGGCTTCCCTGGTGGCGCAGTGGTTGAGAGTCCGCCTGCCGATGCAGGGGACACGGGTTCGTTCCCCGGTCCGGGAAGATCCCACATGCCGCAGAGCGGCTGGGCCCGTGAGCCATGGCCGCTGGGCCTGCGCGTCCAGAGCCTGTGCTCCGCGGCGGGAGAGGCCACAGCAGTGAGACGTCCACGTACCGCAAAAAAAAAAAAAAAGATGCATATTGTTATACTTAGAGAAATCACTAAAAGAAAATTTAAAAAATAAAAGAACAATAAAGAGCTAATAGGCCAATACTTTAAGTTATCCAATTAATCCAAAATAAGGCAAAAAAAGGACAAATGGAAAACAAATAGACTTAAACCCAATGATAGCAAAAATTACATTAAATATAAAGGGACTAACACACCAATTAAAAGGCAGCAATGTTGGACCATATAAAAGAGCAAAACCAACTATGTACTGTCTACAAGATATAAGACACACATTGGTTGAAAGCAAAAGGACAGAGAAAGGTATACTATCAAACAGGAAGCATTAAGAGAATGACGTAATATCAGACAAAAACTTCAGGACATATTACAAAAGACCAAAAGGAGCATTTCATAATGACAAAAGGATAAATTCATCAAGAAGTCATAGCAATTCTGAATATCTATGTACCTAATAAGAGAGTTTCAAAATACATGAAGCATGACAGAACTAAAAGGAGAAACTGACAAATCCACAATCCAGTTGGAGTAATTGATAAAATGAGTAGATAAGATAAATTAGTATGGATGCAGATCTGAGTAACACTATCAACCAAGTTGACCTAATTGACATACACTATACCCAACAGCTACAGAATACACATTTTTTTCAAATTTACACTGATTGCTCACCAAGACAGACCATATGCTGGACCATAAATAAGTTTTCAGAAAATTTTAAAAGACTGAAATTTAGCGAAGTGCATTCTCTTACTTCAACAATATTAAATTAGAAATTAAATGATCTGTAAAGTCCCCTTTTTCTAATTCTTCTACCCAGAATGAGTGCCTTTTTCTAATTTTTCTGTCCATTGTTTCCTAGTTCACAAAAAGGTACTGTATAAGCCCAGCATATTAGTTAAACAAATGAATTAATACCACTTATGAATTATTCTTTCCAACAATAAATAAATTGAACTTTAATCTGACAAACTTCTAAAATTACTAGTAATTTATAGAAAATACAAAGGAACATATTAATACCACAGAGTTGCAATCAGAAAAATTCAGACTGGTAACTCTTTAGAACAAACTACTCAGAAACATCAGTAAATGAGAGAGAGAGAGAGACAGAGGGACAGAGAAAAGAAGATAAAAAAGAGAGAAAGACAAACCTTAAGTACTGCAAAATATTGATTTTTACATATATCAAGATGTGTTTTGTTTATTCTACTTTGTGTCTTATGTGTGTTTAAAATGAAAAAAGGAGATTTAATAAAATCAAATATAGGTAAAGTTTCCAGAGACAAGTGTTGCCAAGGATGGTTGGGATAAAACTTAAATTATTAAAGACTTTAGTTTTAAATTTGTGTCAATCTGAAAAATATTATCCAACTATGTTGGGTAATAGAAAAAGAAAAAATAAAGTTTCTGTATTCCAAAGAAAAAATAAAGTTTTCCCAGCTTCCTTAAAAAAAAAAAAAAAAAAGACTTCAGTTAAATGAAAATTAGATTTAATTGGCTCCATCTAATTCAATATGCCTTCAGAATTCTATGAAAGACCCATTTCTTAAAATAGGTGGCCCTGATAAACAAAGAAAAAATATTATCCTTTTCTGTAATTAAGTCAGAGTTCATCATTGAATTGGAAAAAAAAAAGCAAAAATAGAATCCAATCTTCTTTGGATGTTCATGCAATCAATTCATTTGGGTGTTTGCTGGACAGATTTGATACATAAGAGAACACACTTCCTCAATAGCTAGCAGTTAAGGGAGAAAAGTATTTTCATAATGTTTCACCTCTTTTCTCCTTTCTGCCTCTGTATTTTCTCTCATAAATAGTATTCCTAAATAATCTTTCCATAATCCTACACTTCTTATCTTTCGTGAAGCACTATTCCTACTCACTTTATCACTTGCTTCCTAAAATGCCTTTACTACTTGAGGACACACAAAATAAAGTGAGTAAAATCATGTGGCCCTGTAATCCTTGTCTCATGGTATTCACACTCTTGTGTATAAACACCCTCCCACCTTGTAACAGGATTGTTCAGTGCTAACAAATAAAATACAGCAGAAGCAATGATAACGTGACTTTTCTGATTAGATGATGAGAGGCTCTGCAGCTTCTGGTTCTCTCTCATCACTAATTCTGGGAAAAGCCACGTCATGAGCAGTCCTATGGAGGGTCCACAGGGAGGAACTGAAGCTACCAAGAACCACATGAGTGACCTTGGAAACAGATGCTCCAGTCCCAGGCAACAGCTTGAGCAAACCTCATGAAAGACACTGAGCCAGAATCACTCAGCTGAACCACTCTCATACTCCTGACCCTCAGAAACTATGTAAGATAATAAATATTTATTGCTTTAAGGTACTAAGTTTTGGGGTAATTCATTACACAGCAATAGGTAACTAATGCAAATAGCAATGCTAAACAACAATACCTGCTCCTTTCAGACTAACAACTGTATTATAAAAATGCCCAAGTTCAATGCCATGAAATACATTCTGTACAAATTCAACATACTATCAAATCAAAAGTATTTCACATCAAAATCCATAATGTTTTATTACCTATCAGAAGAGCAAGATTTAAAAAATAATAATGCCCAATATCAGCAAAGATGTTTGGCAACAAAAATTACCATAAATAGTTGTTGGGAGCACAATCAATACAATCTTTTTTGATAACAACTGAGCAATGTTCATCAAAATTTACAAGTCACATACAATTCTACTACTAGGCATTTACATTTACCCCCGTTTGCCTGTTTATCTTACAATATACTTGCATAAGTGCTGAGAGAGAGAGAGAGAGAGAGAAGCTCCAGTGAAAACTGGAAATCTAAAGATTCATCAAAAAACTTTTGGTTAAATCAGTTATAGTATAACTGAACAGTGGACTATCAACCAACTGTTAAAGAGGAAGACATGTACATACCAATTTAGAAAAGATACCCAAGATATACATTATGAAAAAAGTAAGGATATATATAATCCCACTTCCATGAGAGAACATGATAACGAGTTCATATTAAGAAAATCATCACAAAAGGGTCATTATAATTAAAATTATATTTTCACATTTTATAGTCTCTTAAATTTATTTAAAGATAACCATTGTTGTGCAAGTCTTTCATAGCAGGCCAGACAGATCCTGTTTAAATTTTATTTCTGCTTAACATCCATACCATGCACAAATAATATGATAGCCAATGTATACTGAACAAATACTATGTGAAAGAAACTCTGTTAAGCACCTCCAAATATGATGTTTACATATATTGTTTAATCCTCAAACACTGTAATATATATGGTGCTATTATCTCTATTGTACAGGTAAGAAAAATGAGGCAAAAGGAGTTAGGAATTTGCCCAAAGCCACAGAGCCTGTAAGAGTACAAAGAATTCAAAATCAGAAGTTTGTTCTCTTAGCCAATAACATATAATCTTTTATTCAGTTTGTTCATATTTCAAGTCAAAAAAGGGCTGTAAAACGTGGTCTTTATCTAACAGGTTAGCAAATAAACCAAAATCAATGCAATACGAGAATGACTTAGACAATTCTTAACTCTTATGAAAAAACAGAAAAGACTATGGATATGACAAAAGCAATTTCTAATTAAAAATAAATATTTTATAATTGTCTAATAAAAACGCAATTTATTTTACTAAAATCACATAATCTTCCCTGACTGGCTAATTACTACTAGGTAGAAATTTCTTCCAGTAAATTACATTTAGTTAGCATCCTTCCAAAAAAGCAAATTCCCTTTCCTTGAGCACCAACTGTAACAAATCTGATACAGGAAAATGAAGAGAAGCTGAGCAAAATCTCTCTAAAAACCTAATAGTCTTTACACAGCGTTTGTCTCGTTTCCCTTTTTCAATCTACTTTATTATTTTCACCATATTTCTAAATCTTAACCCATTCAATCACAGCTCTACTGTATTTCCTTTGCTGGATGAAGCAAAGGGAAATAAAGATTAATTAGAAAAAGGGACCAATCCAGTAAGTTACTAAATCCCATTATAATCATTATAACTACAATTAACCATGCAATTTATGCTTACCCAAAGGTCTTGTCCACCACATTGTAGATTATCCATCATTTTTTATCTCTAAGAAACCTCAAAGAAACTACAGGAATATATGTTCACCTTACATCCCAAAGTGCTTTATATAAACCACCTCTACTGAACCACATTTGACCATAAAAACGTGGCAAGAAACACTCTGACCAGTTCCTGCACTTACTCTTCAAAATATTCAACCTCCCTTCTTCCCCTATCCCCCCAAAATTGGCGTTCTAGAGTCAGACAGCCTGTGTTCCAATTCTAGCAGGGCCCACTAAATAAGAGACGTGGAGCAGTCTCTGTTTCCTTCCCTGTAAAATGGAAATGATACTAGTACCTACTTCGTGGGACTGTTGTGAGAATGAAATAAGATAACTCATGGTAAAGAGCTTAGAACAGTGCCTGGCATGTAATGTGCACTCAATAAATGCCAGCCATTACTGTTATCTCCAAAATTAACTGCCTAAAATCTAAATTTTCTCTTTTAGAGATGAGAATCTAACCAAACTCCATCAGGACAGTGGGCATATCGTCGGGGTTTCAAATTAACTAACGCAATAAATAGCAGCAGTATATAAACACAGTAATTTTATTTTCATAGCACTTTCGCTCTTTTTAATAAAAACATTTTGCGTGAACTTAAACACTCCTAACCCCACGCTTTTAACCAGCGAAATGTCTGGAACCCTGTTGACAACACAGCCTGGAAATACAGTCGAGGTTTTCATCACCTAAGAAGGGTGAAACCTAACAAACTGCTGGTTACCACATCAGGGAACCTGCAGTCCAAACCAGGCCTGAGCGGCTCAGGGCTAGCGGCTAGTCTGTTTACAGAAACAACGTTCCCTTTTCCCATTTTCCTCCCCAGAGTCGAAACTAACGACGCCCTTTTCTCCCCTGAGCCGAGGTCAAGCATCTCCCGGCTCTTTCGAGAGCTCCCACCCTGTGCGTCTTCCCCCCATAATTCCCACTCTCCCCCGACTCACAGAGTGTGTCCGCACACATTCACCATCAGCTTCAACGAAGGGTTCCGGTATTTGGTGGTCTTACACCGGGGACAGCCCTGATCGTCCATGGCGCCTTCTTTCCTGTGGACTCTCCTGGATGCCTGCTTCAGTCGCAGCCACAGCCACCTCCAAGCCCCCTCAGACCCGAGGCCAAGCGGATTCCTACCAACAGGCACTTGGCTGGGACGGTCCTTTGCAAATGAGCACCGGCCGGGGGGCGAGGCATGTCAGCACAAAGGTTCCGGCAGCAAGTTTTCCGGTCCTGCAGCTAGGGCTCGGTGTCAGCTTCCGCAGGCCAGCGCAAAGGCTTAGATTTCGGGGAGGGCTCTTAAAAAGGCAAATTGTACATAAAGCCTCATCTCTATGCACCTAGCTGTATTTTTCAAGGAACTGTGTCACAATTAGGAACAGAGATTCCATCTTGTTTTGTCTGGAGACATTCCCATTGTATCAAAGATTTATGCCTGGTGTACATATTCAATAATTCGCACCAGTATTTTCTTTTGAACAACTTGATAGCCTGTGTTTTATACTTCTCCTTTACGCTTGCACAGTCGTGCAATCACAGAAAATAATATGCATTCGCAGATATGAAGTTTGGAACAGTTATTTAGAATGAAAGTCTCTGCACCGACCCACTGCAGAGGGGGGTTTATTTATTACAGATTCTCACTAAATGTCAAAATAGTTCTATAAATAATATCTGGCAACTGTAGAGAACCTCTTACCTCAAGATGGTCAGGCATGCTTAACAGTTTCGGCTGGCTCTAATATCTCTTACCACCCTCCCAATCAAGACAATATTGGTTTCCCCAAATACCGGGGTGATTACACACGAATCTATGCTTTATTTCAGCAATTCTACACTCTGAGAGCCTGAATCTCTTTAGAAATTGTAAGTCACATTCACTAAATTTATCCAGGCTGCAAAGTGAAGTCTGTAAACAGCTCTATTAGATAATAAATTCCTCCCACTATAAGGGACACATCTTATCCATCCCCCGAAGGAGGATTTGTTTATACTTGTTGAATAAGTAGAGTAAATGAAGAATGAATGAATGAACATCAAAGAGTAGCGTAATGTGAACATTTTTTTATGCTGAGCACTATATTGTAATCTGACCCAAACTCCATTAGAAGTGGGCAAATAAAGCTTTTCAAATTAACCCATAAAATGAATACCAGCTGTATACACTCATAGTAATTTTAATTTTTCACAGCAGTTTTTCTCTTTTCAATGAAAACATAAAGAGGAACATTCCAACTCTCACTTTTTTTTTAAACAGTGAACCCAACAGGTAACCCATGTGGCAATACAGTTGGGATTTCCATGGATTACGGAGGGAGAACCTGACAAACAGCTGGATACCACATAGGAGAACCAACAGACCAAGGCAGGCCACAGCAGTACAGGGCTTTATATTAGTATACAGACATCAGGGATTCACCTAACAAATAAATCATGTCATTTGCTGGATCATAATATTGTTCACTAACAGAAGCTAAACAAATGTAAATTTACTAAAATAGGCAATATCCAACACTGTGCTGACCTGGAGACATTATCCTGCTATTTATTGAAAGAGACCACATCCAAACCAATTATAAGCTCAAAGTGAAGCTCTCTAAGAATAAAGGCAATTTTTTGTATCTTTATATTTTAACAGAACAGGAAACTTCTGGTGAAAGAGTGAACATGATCAGTGAGCAAATAAAATTTTTAGCCAAAACTACATCGAGAACCCATCCATTAAGTTGGCATTATTGTTTGTCACCACCAGCACACTTTTAATTGTATCTTTGAACAGGATACCTCAACCAGTTTGTGCAGTGAATTGCTGTTCCTTTCTCCCAAACCTTGAGATTAAGGCAAAGAAAGCACTGAAGATTATGGGAGGAAACATTGCTACCAACTCTATCCTTTTCCCAGGTTGGAAATTACTGTCAGAGAAGCACGGTAGCAACAGCTGACTTGGAACTCTATCAGATAAGCATTACTCATGGAGCTAGAGGCAGCAGAAAGTAGTGCTTATAGATTTGGCCCCGGCACTAAGAGAGCTGGATTCAAGTGCTGGCTTCCTCACTTACTAGCTGCATGATCAAGGGCCTCAGTTTTCCCAAATATAAGATGAGGATAACACCAGCACAACTAGCACAGAGGACTGAGGATACAACTAGCGCAGAGTAAGAGCTCAGTAACTGTTAGCCATTATTAAGAGGAGTATAGGTTTTATTAGCAGTAGTATCGACAAGAGGCATGCAATGTACTAGGAAGAGCCTGTCCTTCTTTTAAAACAAACAGACCTGTTTTTGAGCCAAACTTCTTATCCTCCTTTACCTCAGTTTCCTTCCTCCATATAATACATTTCACAGGGTGTTGTAATGATTAAATTACATGACGTGCATATACAAAGGCCCTACTACAATGCCTCGCATACAACAGAAACTCTGAAAAGTATACCATTACCACTGGTGGAGTTCACTAATACAAAATGGTCAGAAAGCTTTGAGGAGGAAAGCACTGACAGCACCAGACTTCTGACTCAAATGGAAACTCAGCCCTTGTAAAAACCACCCAACTATCAAAGTTTCCCACATTTCTAAAGATAGCTGCATCCCAACGGTGGACCAGTGGAGCCCATTATTTCTCTTCCCAGATCTGCTCATCCTCTAGCGTTCCTAAGAGTAGATTCTACCTCCTGGGACAATGTTTCTCAAACGCAGCCCTTCCTTTCCAGCCCCAAGGCCATGGACCCAGGTTGGGCCTTCCCCATATGTTAAAGGCTTTTATTGTTTTGTCCCTTGATGATGGATAGCATCCCTCCTCCCTTCTTATGGAAAACAGCTCCTCCTCCCCCACAGGCCTGTGTGGGTTGACATACAACCCTTACTGGACCAATCAGAGATCTTCCCTAGAATTTATCAAATTGGCAGCAAGGAAAATGTAGCAGAGCCTCTTGAAGCTAGAATATGTGAGCTGGGAACTAATGGAAGCCATGCTTCCAACCTCCTGGGGAAAGCCCCTCTGAAAGACTAAAACTACTTTGATGAGACAGGCAGAGGCAAGTGAAAAGGGACAATGAATGGGCCTTTAAGTCTGACCAGCTGCATTCTGCTCTTCCCATTGTTTGGTGTCATGATCCAAAAAATTCATCTTTTTGCCTAGGCCAGTTCAAGTGGGGTTTCTGGCTCCTGGGGAAATTAATATCACCTCAAAGAGGCAAAAATGCTGCTACACCTGGGAGAAGACTAGAACCTGGCACTTAGTCTCTGCCAGGATCTTTTCCCTCCACTATCACCCATGTGACTTACTAGGTCACCCTCCCTCTCACCTACTGTTCATCAGCGTCCTCAACAGGCAGATAGCTTAGTCACTGAGAACTCCCAAGCATTACCTCCAAGACTCCTTCTACCAGTCTTAATTCTTTTCTTCATGCAAGTTTGAAAAATCCTAGAAAAGGACTCGGACTGTTTTGGTTTGGGGCCAGTGCCCATCCCTGGACCAGTCAACTATATGGTTATGATATTATGTACAACACAGCCACTATACACAGACCACTGTGTCCACCACACCACAGCAAAATGAGCATTTCATTTGAAGTCCCTCATAATTTGTCCCCAACATGCCTTTTAAGCTAATCTCCCATCACACACCTACATAAAACCCACACTCCAGACACACTGAATTACTCAATATATTCAGAAATAAACCACACACCTTCATGGCTCCATGCTTTGTTCCCTCTGCCTCTAATGAACTGTATCCTTGAACTCTCAAAATTCTTGTCCTTAAAGACCCAGTTAAAAATCCACCCCCCATTGCCTTCCACCTCTCAAAATTAGTCTCTTTATCCTCACCACTCGTATACCCTGTATTGTATTTACTTACAAATATGTCTTACTTCCCCCACTAGATTTTAAGCTCCTCAGGGTCAGAGACCCCAATATATTCATCTTTCTATCCTTCAGTATGTAATGCAATACCATGTACTTAATCAGGACTCAATAAATATTTGGCAAATGAATGATCCTTCAGAAATGCTGATTACGTATCATCAACCATTGGTCACTAAATAACAGTGGAACACCTCCTCTACCTGGGAAACTACTTTAGAACCTAACTTCCTTAATATTACCACTACATAAGCTTTCTGTGGTAGAAATAACTGACCAAGATACAGATATATAGCCTTCCCACTATCTTCCAGACAGCCAAAGTCAGCCTTTAAAAAGGAAATCTCCATTCTTGATGGCCACACCATTAAATATATTCAAGCAAAGTGCAACATTTTGTGCTGAACAAGATTTTCTTCACTACACTAAAATGGCAAAAGATTTCTATATTTCTATATTGCTCATCATTACCTTCCGGCAGGAAGGAAAAGATACAGAAACAAGCAGCTTAGTTTTCACTCTGACACAATCCCAACCTCAACTCTGTTTTCCCAAATCAAAACACAGCTTTAGACTACATATCAGCACAGCAGACTCAATGTTCACAGCATGGCAGATATAGGAAATAGAAGCAAGTATTCATCAATTTTACAAGTCATTTGGCAAAACAAGTACTCTGAGATTAACTCCACACACCCTCAAGTCTGGTGTTCTATTCTAATGTAGCTGACCATGTTTGAGTCAAGGGCTTCCAATCTACTTTGAAATGCTGCCAGAATGAGCTCTGAGGCTCAGCCAGCTAAAGGAATCCAGAGCCTGGTGTTGGATTTCACTTCTGGTCCTATAGGAATCTCCTCCTGGAGCTACAGAATACCAGTGTAGCCACAGGCTACAGATATCATAAAAGGCCACTGCTGCTTCTATATAATCTGTTGAACTTGGTACTCTGGAGTCAAATATACAGAAGACATGCAGAAACCCAATACATGGTTTTCCAAGTCAATGCACTATATTTGATTGATAATAAACCTGAAGAAGACTCCTATGACCTGAACTTGGAAAGCCCTATAATATAGCCAAATGGATTTTCATTAGGTATATATAATTGAAAAGTTTCCTACTTTGCACTATCAGGAGGAAGATAAGAAACACTTAACAAAGATTAATTATGTGCCAGGTGCTTTTTGGCATATCTTATCTCATTTAATCCTCACAACAATCCTGTCCACTTTTTATAGTCAAGTAGCTAATAAATGGCAGAGCTAGGATTAAACCTACATCTAGCTAGCTGATCCCCAAATCCACATCCTTTCCACTAAGCCACACTACCTCCTGTCTACTTTGCTCTGATAAACAAACTTTAAAAATTCAAGGAACTAAATGGAACGTGGTATCCTGGATTGGATAGAGAAACAGAAGACAGATATTAGCGAAAAATCTAAGTGAGTCCAAAAAGAGGTCTGGAGTGAGTCCAAAAAGAGGTCTGGAGTTTAGTTAATAGTATTGCGCCAATGTTAATTTGTTTGGACAAAGTATCATTATAATATAAGGTGTTAACATTACGGGAAATTAGGTAAAGAGTAGGTGGGAACTCTGTACTCTTTTTAAGACTGTACTGTAAGTCAAAATTATTCTAAAATAAAAAGCATATTTTTTAAAAGTCAAGGAAGTTATGAATCTCAGATATCGTCCAGAAGTCCAATACCCAACTGGATATTTCCAATGGGGCAGAAACGTGCGGTCTTTTCCATAATTATAAATTTTGAATCTACCAGAGATGTCAGTGCTGGCTGGCTTCATTAGTGTAGTACAAAAGCAAGTTAAGTTCAAACTCACATGACACCTTGGTCGTTGACCAGCAATAAAAATGCAGCCTGTCCTCAAAAAAGGAAAACCTCATCAAGCTGATCACGATAGCAGGTGACCTAAACAGCTGCTTTATAATATGCTGAAGTAAGCATTTATGGGTAATTGGGGAGCAGAAACAACACAAAGCCACCCAGAAGTAAAGGTTAGGATGATGTCATTAAAATGTTGGATTTTTGAGAAAGAGTACCGGCAGGTAGACCCAACTGACCCACAGTCATCAGAGAAGCAGAGATGGGTTCATCTTTTTTTGAGTGAAGACCTCATGCAAACCATGAAGAGACACAGCTGCAGAAAGCAGCAGACTCCACCCCCACGGGCACTTCACCTCAAACCAAAGGGCAGTCTCCCATCTGTTTATGCTGTGGAAATGGCTGCTGATCCCGCAATGACCTCCTCCAAGACACCTGCACACAGAGGTGGTTTCTACCAGGAATATCATCTGCAAAACACTGTCCATACACTTATATTAAAAATGTTCATATAGAGGCTTAAATCTCCATGCTGTTATTATAATCTAAAAGTTAGATCTCTTCTACCCTACCGACCCAGGATAAACATATGGTAAAACATTCTATACGTTCAGTTGTAACACGTTCAACTCAGTTGGGTTGCCAGCCCGCCAAGTGACTTAAGGTTAAACACATTTTTTTTGAAGGCTTCTTGTTTTTGTGTTCTCAGTGGGCTATTTATACCGTTTTCAAGCATTCCCCCCGCCTTTGGAATTTTAATTTACTGTGAGTGCTTCCCCCTTAGAGCATTCCCTAGTGCCATTTTATTCTTGACCCTTTTGAATAAAAATCCTTAATGAAGACATCTGAAAGGGGGGTGAAGGGCAGTAGAGAGACACCAGGGAAGCTTCTGAATTGTCCTCTGAAATTTTGTCATCTAGATGCTGAGGGTGGTCTCTTTGTTAAGAGTTTCGCATCCGGACCTTAAGGCCACATAATTAATGTTCCCACTGGAATCGTAGGGACTCTCTTTGAAAGAGTCTGTTGTCCAGTTTTCAGGCCACATTAGGCATGTTCCCGCCCAGGAGCAGGGCCTGAAAAGAATGTCGGTGTTTCCCTTCAGGTATAGGTGCCTGGGGGTCAGGGTGAGAGGGAACGGCAAGGGGTGGAGTGGGAGGCGGGTGATCGACAGGGATAGAAACGGTGTCTCCTCCTCCCTCTGAATGTGAAATAGCCAATGAGGTGGCGCGGCCGGGCCGGCCGGGCCGCCAGTGCCATATAGTATGCAGCAACCGGAGGAGTCACGTTGGGGGAACGGCAGAAAGCAGCTATCCTTTTACACTACTTTGCTCTAGCAGCTATCTTAATGGTGACTGCGTGGCCGGGGGGAAACCTGATCGGCCAGATCCAGCCGAAACCGGGAGGGAGGGAGTGGGCTTTCCGGAGGGGGGGAGGGGGGAGGGACACGAAGAAGGAGGAGTAAGAGAGGGGAAAAGAAAGAGGAAAAGAGTGCGAGGGAGTGAGGGAGGGAGGAAAATAAACAACAAAAAAATGTCCTCTTCCTCCCCCACCGGGCAGATTGCAAGTGCGGCGGACATCAAGCAGGAGAATGGGATGGAAAGCGCCTCGGAAGGGCAGGAGGCGCCCCGAGAAGTGGCGGGGGGCGCGGCGGCGGGGCTGAGCCCCCCGGCTCCAGCCCCTTTCCCCCTGGAGCCGGGGGACGCCGCGGCCACCGCCGCCAGGGTGAGCGGAGAGGAAGGGGCAGTGGCTGCAGCGGCGGCGGCCGGAGCGGCGGCGGATCAGGTACAACTCCACTCGGAACTTCTGGGCAGGCACCACCACGCCGCGGCCGCCGCCGCCGCCGCCGCGCAGACCCCACTGGCCTTCTCGCCCGACCATGTCGCCTGCGTGTGCGAGGCGCTGCAGCAGGGGGGGAACCTGGACCGCCTGGCCCGGTTCCTGTGGTCCCTGCCCCAGAGCGACCTGCTACGTGGCAACGAGAGCCTGCTGAAGGCGCGGGCGCTGGTGGCCTTCCACCAGGGCATCTACCCTGAGCTCTACAGCATCCTCGAGAGCCACAGCTTCGAGTCGGCCAACCACCCGCTGCTGCAGCAGCTCTGGTACAAGGCGCGCTACACCGAGGCCGAGCGAGCCCGCGGCCGGCCGCTGGGCGCCGTGGACAAGTACCGGCTGCGCAGGAAATTTCCCCTGCCCCGCACCATCTGGGACGGCGAGGAGACGGTGTATTGTTTCAAGGAGAAGTCGCGCAACGCGCTCAAGGAGCTCTACAAGCAGAATCGCTACCCTTCGCCCGCCGAGAAGCGGCACCTGGCCAAGATCACCGGCCTCTCCCTCACCCAGGTCAGCAACTGGTTCAAGAACCGCCGGCAGCGCGATCGGAACCCCTCTGAGACCCAGTCCAAAAGGTGAGCGCCAACTTTCCTCCTCCTCCCCCTTCCTCTCCCCAACCCCCTTCCCAGCTTTCTTTTCCTCCAAGTGCTTGCAAACATGGCGCTTACCTTCCCCACCAGCCTGGTCCGGCTGCCCACCTCTCCCCGCCCCCCACCTCTCTCCCCGGCTGGGGGAGGGGGGTCGGCGGCGGCGAGGGGCGGGGGAACCTTGCTCCTTACCCTCCCCCCACCTCCCCCCAGAAGTTTCTGGTCGCCCGCCTAGGTCTCAGTCCCCGCCCCCACCTCGGCTGGTCACTGCTGCCCGGTTTCCCACCCCCATCCCTCTGGCTTTGAAGTTGCCACTCTCTACCCGGTTCTAGCCGGGCGAAGGATCGTGTGTAGACGCCGGAAAGGCAGTTCTTGCTGCCGCCCGATGCCCACGGAGGTTGCCAGCGCCCGCCGGGGTCTGCACCTCCATGGGGTCACGCCGGCCCGGCGCGCGCACGCGCTCCCGGACCCCCAGGGTTCGGCTGCCCCAGGCAGGCGCTGGAGGTGGCCGTGGCGCTCCGGAGGGAGAAGAAAGTTGGTGGGGTCTGGAAGCGCAGAAGGGGGTCTGGGGACGTCGAGGTTTTATATGACAGAGTTAATCATTCACCCTGCCCGCTGTGGTTCCCTTCGCGGCCGCGGCAACTGTGGGGTGTTGGTGCGGCTCGGCTCTGCGGTGTTTTGAAACCTGATTCTGAACTCCTTCGGATCGAATTTCAGCGCCGCCGGGGTGGTGGGGCTAGAGGGCGGCTTCCCCGGCCCCCGAACCCTGCGGGGCTCCCTCCCGGTGTGGTGATTGGGGCTGGGGGCAGGCTGGCACCAGGCGGACAGCAGGGAAGGACTGGGGGCGCTATTCACTCCGCACCTCTTTGAGCGCCCACCCTGGCGGGTTTGAACTTTTTGACTGCCAGGTATTTTTTCCCAACCGGTAGAAAATACCGGGTTTTCCTCCTCTTTTGTACGTCCTCCTGAGTCAGACACCTGGTCTGTGTGTATTGTTGGACAAAGTAAAGAGACGGTCGCCGAAAGGGATGGTGTCGCCAGCCCCGCGGGGAAAGGAGAGAAAGAATCCAAAAGCAGCTCGAAGGTTCTGCTCAGGGGAGGAATCTGGGAGCCGGGGAGCCCGGCCCGGCGGGGAGAAGGCGATCACCCGGCGCGTTCCAGAGCCCGCCGCGGGCCGCTCCTGCCCGTTTCTCGCCCAAGGCTCCGTGCCCGAACCCGGCCTCGCGGTAACCAAAACAAAACGCGCACTGCGACCTGTGTGCACCCCTCCGCGGACTTGCGGGGGCGACCCAGAGGAGGCGCCTTGGTAACTCCACGCCACCTGTCCCCGTGCCTACTTGAGGCAGCGGATCCTGTCGGCGACGGAATCCGATGGGCAGGGGGTAGGGGGGTGGGGAGCGGGCGCGGCGCGCCGGCCAGCTGCCCTGGAGCCTCCACTCCCTGACCGGGCGCGTTCTCCGCGTCTCCCCAGCCACACTCAGCCTGCTTCGCCCCACCAACACACACACCCGCTCCCAGCCCAGTTGCCTGGTTGAGGCCCCTTTCCGGATCTACCTCCCACCCGCATCCCCGGTGAGTCACCCTCGCAGACGGCGACGGCGGCTCAGCCTCAGCTCGTAAATCAAAGCGCCTTCTGCGCTCCTGGCCCCGCAGTCCGGGGTAATCCCCTCCCCTCGGCATGAAAGCGAACCGACCTCGGGGCACTGCAGAGATGTCGGATCTTCTGCCGGGCCAAGTCCCGCCGCACTCCAAACTGCCTCTGTCCTACCATCCTTTCTCCCCCGGCCCAGCCTCAGACCAAATGGGAAACACCCACCACTACCCCTCCCCAGATTTGGTATTTACCCCCAAATCGGAGAACTGAGGAACACAGTCTTGTTTGGAACAGAAGGACTGAGGGTGCTGGGGAAGGGGTCTGAAAGGTACAAGGCCACTGAGTGACCCACACCCTTTCCCTCCCACCTCACCAGGGCACTGGATGGTGTTTGTTAAATAGGCCCCTATGGCTTTCTTTGGATTCAAAGGCGACTGCACATAACAGTTCTTGGGTTGAAAGTGCCTTTCCTACAACAAGACAGCCACTTTGTTGAATGAGACAGTTGTCAGTCTGGTGGAGTAGAAGTTTGGGAGCAGGTGAGAAAATGATCTCTTGTTAACTAACTGGCAGACAAAACTGAGTACTTCCCACCTCCTGTTCCTTTGACAGTTTCATTTACCTCCAAAATCACACTAATCTGAATTGGTTTGAGGGGAAGGGAAAGAGTTCCTAAACAGAAATGACTGACCACCCCTTTAATGAGTTTTTTTTTCTGTGGTATAGGTAGCAGCATATTTAACAGTAATAAATAACTTCAGTGCTATAAAAACATGTAGACAATTCTCCTGTAAATCCTATTAGCTGAATTTATATCTTTTAGACCTCTGGACTTTCTCTGAACTTATTATTAGTAAAGGTTATTGAGACATGAGATTTCCTCTTCTCAGATGCCCTGGTCAGAATCTGCTGAAAGGCCTCAGAGCTAAAACAAGACTAGAAGACTTAACTGCTGTGCTTTCCTTAAACACTACCTTTAATGGGATTAGAGGCTGGTTTTCCAAACAGTTGGCACTATATAGATTGCCATTCCCATGACTTTCTGAATGTCTTGATTTCCTCCTCTGTACAGTGAGTCGGATGGCAATCCTAGCACTGAAGATGAATCCAGCAAGGGTCATGAAGATTTGTCTCCTCATCCACTCTCCAGTTCATCCGATGGTGTCACCAACCTCAGCCTTTCCAGTCACATGGAGCCAGTATATATGCAACAAATTGGAAATGCTAAAATATCATTAAGCTCTTCTGGAGTTTTGTTGAATGGAAGTTTGGTACCTGCCAGTACTTCACCTGTCTTCCTTAATGGTAATTCTTTCATTCAGGGACCCAATGGAGTTATCCTTAATGGATTAAGTGTGGGAAATACACAGACAGTGTCACTGAACCCACCAAAAATGGCATCAAACATTGTGAGCAATGGTATATCCATGACTGACATACTGGGGTCTACCTCCCAGGATGTGAAGGAATTCAAAGTTCTCCAGAGTTCTTCAACTAACTCAGCAGCCACCACCTCCTATAGCCCCAGTGCTCCTGTGTCATTCCCAGGGCTGATACCCAGCACTGAGGTGAAAAGAGAAGGTATTCAAACAGTGGCTTCCCAGGATGGAGGTTCTGTAGTGACTTTTACCACACCAGTGCAAATTAACCAGTATGGCATCGTCCAGATCCCCAATTCCGGAGCAAGCAATCAGTTCCTTAATGGGAGCATTGGATTCTCTCCACTGCAGCTGCCTCCTGTTTCAGTGGCAGCTTCACAAGGTAAAAGTCTGGTTTGGTACCGTAATGCACCAGTGAATGTTTTAGCCAGCTGCTGTAAATGACGCATTTGGTGAGAGCTATAGATTGCTGTTACTGTTCAGGTACCTTACTGGCTGCCACAGCTGCAGAATAGCCTTGATTTGTTCCTCTTTCTTCACAACATCCATGTAATATCCAGCTTGCTTGGTTCCCTGGCATCATGGGGGTGGGTTTTTATTTTCCCAACAACTGAATGGAAAAATACAGTTCGTAGTGAGTCCTGCCAGTTCTACAATTATAGAAATATGCTAAGTCAATCGGTGCTTACAAAGTAACTCACTGCTTGACATTTTAAGATTAAAAATTAATAATATTGCTAGAACACAAAATAAGTCAAGCAGTTGGTAAGAATGTGTAGACTTCACCTAAGCATTTTTTATTTGACCAAAAGGAGTTTTAGAAGAGCGAGCTAAAGAGACTGGATCATTTGCGTTTGATTCATGTTCCTCCTATAAGTAAGACTAACAGACCTAAAGGGAGAACAGAGGAGTATGTGATTGTCTGTTGCTATGCATGTATACTTGCCCCCTAAATGTGTGGGTTTATTTATGGAGGTAACTGTAAGCCTTATTTTATATGTTGGTGGCTTTACTCAGGCATCTGCTAAAGGAAGCGCTGATCTGAAATTTGGGAAACTTGAGGCTGATATGCCAGTTCTTCAATGACTTTAAGCAAATCTGGATGGCTCTGTGTCATTGTTTCTCTGTAGAAACAGGAATGGTTAGAATGGCAGTGGAGGTTGCAGAGCTGCTAGAATTCAGGAGTGGGAGATGTTAGTGCATATTTGCCTTCCTGGAAGCAAATCTGAAAGTCCAAATTTTTACCCAAACAAAATAAGTGACTGTTTGCCTTAAAGATCAGCTTCCTGTAAAATGGTTTTATCCAAAAAAAACACCTCAATTTATACACAACTCTTGTTTCCACAACTATGGTCTACTTCAGTTTGTTTGAGGCATTAATGGAAGAATTGTTGTGCAGTAAATTCCATTCTGTTCATTTGTTTCTCTTTAGGTAAAATGGTAGTATAGTAACACACAACAGTCCTGCAGCATGCCATTTATTTCTTCATTGTTCCAGGCTATGGAAAGGATTAAGCTTAGTCACTATCCAACACAGGGCAAAAATAGGAAAACCACAGGGAGAGCCAAAGTGCTTAGTTTACAATACTTTAATGTGGATCTAACCCTTTTTCTCTCTTTAGGAAATTTCCAAATAGTAGGTAACATTTTAAAGACAACAAATTTGAGCAAAAAGCATGGTATGTACATTGGGGGAGAAGAAAAGCAGGAGTACTTCTCACACATAAACTAAAAAAGTGCTACCATAGAAAATTATTACAAACTAATAGCTAATTCTTAAAATGGGACATTTAATATGAATAAGAACAGCATTTTCAGTTAAAGTAGCTAAGATCAAATGACAGAGCTGTCAATCCTTAGACTTGTCTGGGTGAGTTGAAGACATAAGTTTAACCAGATGGCCCAGGAAACAACGTTCCCTTAGAGTAACTGTGTATTGCAGTTCTCAGTAAAGCATTTGGGGATTCAGCCTTTCTCAAAACAGATACCAAGCCTTTCTTAAAAATGGCTAGACAAGGTAGATTATCTTTCTATAGACGAAATTTATATAGAAAAGCAGAATCTCTATTTCTTTTGCTCACTTTATAATCTGAGTAAATAAAGGGTTTTTTTTAAGCATCATTATAAAATTATACTTTGTACCTATATCATTTCTCAACTGGGTTTTTTTTAACTGATTTTGAAATGATTGTTCAATTTATAATTCAATTGCAGCTATACTTAAATATCAAGTTTTAGATCACATCTGCTTTTCCCCCTTCATCTATGTATTTTATAATATCTACACATTTAGAAATATTATTTTATTTATATTCCGTAGCAGTTTGGGAAAATGTCGCACCTATTATGTTATATATAGCCCTATCAAAAAATTATGAATCATTTTGTTCACAAATACACTGGCAAACAATTTCACAAACGCATACACACAACAAAGTAACCATCTATTTCAGATGTCTTTTGCTACAGTTTAGTAGTCAACAAGAATTTTAAAGCCTTTTTAGTTCGTTTGACCTGGAACAAAGATTTACGTTAGAGAAGAGCTCAAACATATGTAGAAATGTTTTTCTTAAGTTCAAATAAGGTGTTTTCATTTTTTGTTTGTTTAAAGCCATTCCTTTGCATTTAAGGTGCTTAAAAATGTTGGGGGGCTTCCCTGGTAGCGCAGTGGTTGAGAGTCCGCCTGCCGATGCAGGGGACACGGGTTCGTTCCCCGGTCCGGGAAGATCCCACGTGCCGCGGAGCGGCTGGGCCCGTGAGCCATGGCCGCTGAGCCTGCACGTCCGGAGCCTGTGCTCCAAAATGGGAGAGGCCACAGCAGTGAGAGGCCAGCGTACCGCAAAAAAAAAAAAAAAGAATGTTTGGAAGACATATAAACAGCCCTGTGACATACATTTATCAATAGAGGTGGCAGCGTAATCACAGTTATTCTATTAATTCAAGGAGGGAAATGTTTTAGGTGAATTACCTTTAACATTAGGCTGTTTTCTCAAAATAATGAAGAGTTTACTGAACATCTAATTCAAGATCAGGGTAAACATCCTGCTTGAATTATTCTGTCACAAAACTCCCCCATGTCCACCTTTCCTTTAATGGCAAGATAATTGCCATTATTTCACTGTGCCTAGGAAAAGACTCAGAAAGAAAAGGGTTTTATTTGATGGTGTGAGTTGGGGGGGAGGGGGTCTAATTTGTCTGCATTTTCTGAGTTAGCTGATTTGAACAACTCAGCTTTCTACTTATATTTCTTTTACTACTTCTGGTCTCTGTAGAACATTATAATGAGAGTCTCAAAAGATACAAACCTTTTACAGAAGCATTAGCTCTAGCTCTTTATGTTAATCTGTGTTTTAAAAAGCACATTTCATTATTATCATTAATTCTTCCTGTAACTACAACACTGAAAATTCAGAACTAGCACAACAAAAGGAAAAAAAAAAAAACTATTGAATGTTTTGTTGACTTGACTTTATGGTTAGTTTGGTGAAACTTTGCAACTTGTCTGTACAGGTTTATATGGTTAACTGTAAGCCCCAGGGTAACTCATTTATGTGGTATTTTCTGCATTTCCGTTTATATTTTATGTCAGTTACTGAGCTTGCCCTGAACAAAGGCATTCTCTTTCACATTTTTGTTTTCTAGTTCTAACTGGCAGAGCGAGCAATAACTATCAACTAATTGAGAGATATCAAGTCTCAGTAATACTGAACCAGAAACTTCACTGAAATTAGAACTTGGAAACAACATTTTTTTTTTTCACATTTGATTTCTAAGCCAGTAGTTCTTGCTCCCGCTTCATCACCAGAATTACTCAAGGAGTTAAAAATACACCTGTTCTGGGATTTACTGAGTCAGATAGATAGATTCTCAAGAGTGGAGTCTTGAAATCTGTAGTTTTAAGTGCCCAAGGTGATTCTACGGAACCTGAGAAAAATCATGTGTGTAAAAAATAACTTTTTTCTTTCCTTATCAGCCCCATCAATGATAATCTGTACTTCATTTTTTTTTTTTTTAGGTAATATTTCAGTAAATTCAAGCACTTCAGATGGGAGCACATTTACAAGTGAGTCCGCCACAGTCCAGCAAGGAAAGGTTTTCTTGAGCTCTCTTGCTCCCAGTGCAGTGGTATACACTGTTCCTAATTCAGGCCAGACTATAGGATCTGTTAAACAGGAGGGTGTGGAGAGGAGCCTGGTGTTTTCTCAGTTGATGCCTGTCAATCAGAATGCACAAGTAAATGCAAACCTGTCTTCTGAAAGTATCTCGGGAAGTGGCCTCCACCCACTGTCCTCCTCCTTAGTTAATGTATCCCCAACTCACAATTTTTCCCTGACTCCCCCTACCATACTAAACCCCACTGAGCTAAACCCTGACATTGCTGATAGCCAGCCAATGTCTGCACCTGTGGCAAGCAAATCTACTGTGACATCTGTCAGCAACACTAACTATGCAACTCTTCAGAACTGCTCCCTTATTACTGGTCAAGATCTATTATCAGTACCCATGACCCAGGCTGCCCTTGGGGAAATAGTTCCCACAGCTGAAGCCCAGGTGAGTCACCCCTCCCCTACAGTACACCAGGATTTTGTCAGAGAACATCATCTGGTTATGCAATCAGTAGCTAACATAAAAGAGAATTTCTTAACAAATTCTGAGAGCAAAGCAACAAGCAACTTAATGATGCTGGACTCCAAATCCAAGTATGTCCTAGAGGGCATGGTTGAGACTGTCTGTGAAGACCTGGAAACAGACAAAAAAGAGCTTGCCAAGCTCCAGACTGTCCAATTGGATGAAGAGATGCAAGACTTGTAAACTTAATTTCTTTTTTTTTTTTCTGGCATCAGCAGGCAAATCTTTTCATGAAGACCTGAGGACATAAAGGATTTTCCCATTTGAAGGGAAACATTAGTTTTGCAAGTAAATGCATTCAAGAGACTTTGGATTGATCTGAATGAAGATCACAGTTAAATATGCAGGAGTAGAACTGCATTACTGCAGCCTTTTTGTTCACATGTGTTCTCTTTTAGATAGATGGAGACAGAGGAACAAGATGAAATATATCAAGAAGTCAAAGTGTATCATTTGGTTGACTTAACATAATTCTAAGATCAAATGGAACTTGATAAATAGTTTTCTAAATTAAAAATGTATACACTTAAGGTAGAAATTAAATATCACTACAGAGCGTTAGAAACAATACAATTCTTTTTGTTTACTTTTACTCCACGGGCATTGGTAAGGTTAAGAAGCATAAAAGGTACTCTACACTATTCTAAGGGTATATTTTTGAATATGTGCATTTCTGTTTTTCAGCATTTTTGTGAAAGTCTTGGCTTGTCTCTATACGTTTCCAAATGTGATTGGTAATAGTTCACTGTGGCTGAGAAAGTTTGCAACTCCACTAAAAACTCTGAAACAAACTTCAGTATGAGTGTAAATATATTAGTCCTATAAGCAAGAATTTGGGTAATTACAGTGAATTTTATTTATGCTGTATATGTTTCTCTTATACTTCAGACACTATGAACTGAAAAGAAAAATGTTTTTGTACTGTTTAATTTATTTTTATTGTTTGAACAGGAAGTGAACAGTTATTTCCAACAAAGTTTTACTTTTTGTAGGATTTTAAAAGTAATGATTTTTATCAGGAGTCTATTAAGGTCAATATTAATAACACTGAAACAAGAAATCTAACTCCCAGTATTGGAATTTTGGTACTTTTTTTCACATCCTTGTTCCTTATTTAGCAACTCTCTGATTCATTTAAATATATTTTCTACAGAATTCTATGTGCCTTTTTACCTTGTGGCCTTTTTATTATTCTTACTAAGGTACAGAAGTTTCAACAGAAGCACTGATGACTCCTTTCTACTATCCAACAGGGTTAATTTCACAGAATTGCTCTAAATCTGAAGAACTTAAGTTTCACTTATATTATTAGAGTTAATGTTTATGATGCAAGTGGTTGAACAATTAATTATTGTTGATACTTTTCATTACAAAGAAGTAACAGTTATAGACCACCATGTAAAACCAATTCTGGAGGCTATGAAAACAACCATTTTAAAGGAAAGAAAGAATATGTAACTTCTATTGAGCTGAATTATGTCCTGTTGAAACTTAGTTCTAAATGTTTTAACTCAGTTGTTACATTATGACATATGACTGTTGTTTGCACTATATTATCACCTCTTCTTTAAAAGTAAATCTTTCGGGGTTTCTGTAAGAAGCTTGTTTGATAATGTTGTGAGCTGTGGTTACAGTTTTTATCAGGACTCTGAACAGAAGATGTAATAATACAAATACATTTATGTAGTGAGTAAAGTCTCTGGCCTCTGAAAAGCAAGAAAAGTGAGAAAATGATCTCTTCAGAGATGACAGAAAGTTGTTGAACATGAAGATGTCACCACATATTGCTTTCTTTAAGATTGGAACAAAGGGTCCACTGTAAATGTCTACATGCCCATCAGCCTAGCATGTTGAATAAGGGCCATAGAGGATTTAACTTTTGTTGTTATTGCAAATGGAACTTGCAGGCATAGGTGAAGAGCCCTTTGAAGAATTCCTCCCCCATCATTTTTTTTCTCCCTCATTTTGATAAAGAACTTAGGTCCCATTTTTTTATGGAATTAGCGAATGTTCCTAAACTGCTGAAATTACGTGTTTTTTTGTTTTGTTTTGTTTTACAACATCAGGTCTTTTAGAGTTCCTTCCACTCCACCACTACTTATACAGCTTGTTTGTTTCTTTGGGTGTGTGCTGATCATGTTACTGAGATTAATTACATGGGTCTATAGTGCAGTTTACATGAAAATGATGTTTTCCACTTGATTGCTGCAAATATCAAGAGTTTGTTAATTATTTTAAAATACCCATCCAATAAGAAAGATGGGAAGGTTTAAAAAGTTATATATGTTATATATACATATATATAACAGGAAAAGTTTTGTGTCTTCCAAAAATATAAGACTCTTTTATTCACAGTTCTTCCTCTTTTCTTCCTTAAGAAAGAGAAAGATAGCACAAAACTTAAGACTTACCTAGGAAACCTATTCATACTCCAACATGATGTAATTATACCCCTACAGTTACTCCAGGTAGCTATACAATATACCAGGTAAGAATCAATGCACATTATAAAGAACTTGTTCTTTTCTATTCTTTCAGTAAAATAAGGGCCAGTTGTTATGTAGCCCATATATATGGGAATGAAATAAGATAAACCCCATGATCTCCTTGCACAGAATTGCAAATGTTTTTTTGCAGTACCAAGGGCCAGACTCAGAACCCTTGTCAGAATTTCCCTCTTACGTAAACCAATGCTTGAAGATGCTGCAAATGACCCTCTAATGATCCCCAAAGAGGAATCAGAATAGGGATAGATAACTCCCTGCAAACCCCAACCCCTGCTGCTGGCTGTGTGAGCCTATCTATGCACTCTATCAGTCAGAATTGATATATAGCTCTTAGTTACATCCAGTAAAGGACAGCCTGTTGTTTAAAGAGAAGGTGCATTTGTTCCTCAGTCAAGCAAGAGCACCTGTGTTGTACTGCTTTATAGCTCATGTATATTCATAGTAAAGAAAAGACTGAATTATACACGTTTCAGTGCCTTTCTTGTGTTACGAAAGGCAGGTAGATGTTATAGCCATAGATAAAATTCATAGTTGAATTGCACACTGACCTTAAATCTCCCTGTATATGCCCTTGCGTCTTGCATGTTAAAAGCTGGATAATTGGGTAGATATTGCAGCCTGCCCTACTACATGTTAGACAAGTGTGCATTAGTACATAACCAGAAGTTCTTCATTCTTTAAAATGTTTTTGACAGATCATCTCATCATAAAAATATAAATAATTCAGGAAAACTGTGGGGAAAAGAATTACATTTTATAGAAGATGTTTCAAAGTCTTCTTAGAGCTTAGATAATAGAGTCTAACAGTTATTTTGTATCTAACTGATACATTTTATGTTAATTTCTTATTACCACCACACATTTTATTACTCAAAATTGTATAGCATGTGACTCTTTTGGCTTTCAGGGTTCTCAAAAATTTTTTATTCTTTTGTTGCATGTACTGTATGTTTAGAGGCAACCAGTTATATACTCAATATGGTTTTACTGTGCCTTACACAAAGAGAAAATCTATACAGAATGTATATCATGGGGTGGGGTAACAGAGTCTATACTGCACTGTTAGGTGATGGCACACAGAGCATGTCCCAGAACATTTCTGTGCTTAATTACCCAACCAAAGAGATCTAAAGTATGTATGTTGTACTGTAATAGGGGTTTATGCCTGGACAATTAAGTGTTTTATTTGTTTTCTGAAATGATGTGAACTTATTTTTCTAAACACTATGCTAAATAAACTTTATATTTATACATACCTTATGTTGAAAAAGTTATTTATCCCTGGGAAAGCAGAGAAGAGTAAAGAGAAGAAAAACAAAAATCCACAAACATTTCATAGGCTTGCAAATATAAGAGGAGTCATTTGGGGAAAATAGTCTGTTGGTCTTTATACAAAATTACCCAACTCACTTAATTGTACTGCATACTCAGAGCTAAATGATTAGATTTCATCCTCCTTAAAGGAAAGAAATGTGTCATTCATTTAGGTGTCCCCAAATCTGAATCTGATACCATTTTCAATGGAATTAAATTGAAAGGTCCAAGGACCTTTCCTTTCCCAACCTTACTGAAAGAGCTCAGTATCACCCCATCTTTAAGGCACTCCCATTATCCAAAGTCTGGTTATACCACAGCTGGGTCCACCAGTGGTTTGGCTTAAAACTATGGACAGAACAGCATTACTGAGTGTGTAGAAGAGTCAGCCTTAGTACAGTTTGGTCCTCATGTTAAAATTACATGACATCTGATTTTGCATGCCTCCCACACTGAAATGAAGAGGAAACTAGATTAAAAAAATAGACTGGGACCACCTGTACAACTCTATTACAAAACTAAAGTCATCAAATTAATTTCAGGTATTATGTGTAGTGTTTTTTATAATCTTGTCATTCAGTTCATTTATTTACAAATTTTCTATGTAGTTAAACCAGTTAAAGTGAATAGTGTCTCAGTAAGTGGGTACTGTATAGGGTCAGAAATTATGGAGTGATGATATTTTATAATATCTTAACCAAACATTTTTAAAATTTTTATTTTATATTGGAGTATAGTTGATTAACAATGTTGTGTTAGTTTCAGGTGTACAGTAAAGTGATTCAGTTATACATATATATATTCTTTTTCAAATTTTTTGGCTGCATTGGGTCTTCGTTGCTGCGCACGGGCTCTCTCTAGTTGCAGCAAGCGGAGGCTACTCTTCACTGCGGTGCGCGGGCTTCTCACTGCGGTGGCTTCTCTTCTCTAGAGCCACACGGGCTCTAGGCATGCAGGCTTCAGTAGTTGTGGCATGCAGCCTCAGTAGTTGTGGCTCACAGGCGCTAGAGCGCAGGCTCAGTAGTTGTGGCACACGGGCTTAGTTGCTCCGCGGCATGTGGGATCTTCCCGGACCAGAGCTCAAACCCATGTCCCCTGCATTGGCAGGCGGATTCTTAACCACTGCACCACCAGGGAAGCCCTTAATGAAACATTTTTAAAACATTTGACAAGGTTACTGATCTACTTCAAACATTTTTTTTAGCGACAAAATTTTTTAATTTTATTTTACCGTAGTATAGTTGATTAAAATGTTGTGTTACTTCAAACATTTTTGTAGCTCCTTGGAAACTAGCAAATTAAAACCCCTCAATGGGATTCAAGACCTTTAGCTATATGATTCCATCCCACCTTGCCAGTTTGATTAAAAATAATAAATGTGGAAATTTACCTTTGTACCTCACCATTTCCAATACAGTAGATAGTAAATAAACAAAATACATTCAGATAATGGTCAATGCTATAAAGACAATAACAGGGTGATGGAATTGAGAATGGGGAATGGGTAGAGGTGGGGATTAGATTGGTCAAGGAAGGTCTCTGAAGAAGTGACATTTCAGAAGAGAGATTTGAACGGTTCAAGGGAGCCAGCCTGCAAGACCTAGAAAAGAGCATTCCAGCCATAGGGAACAGCAAATACAAAGGCCCTGAGGGAGGAGCACAGCGGCTGGATCACAGTGTTATACACTCTAGGGGTCATGTGAAAGGAGATCCAGTCAGAGAGACAGGCAGGGACCAGATCACAGGTAGGGCTTTACTAGTCTGTGATGCACTTCCCTAATGAATATCTTCAGAATATCCTAGTCACCTATGACTCTATATATGAAAATTTAAACTATTATCTTCACTATAAACCTGTTCTCCACTGTGTGTTCCTCATTCATCCATTGGCCAAATATAAAATCTGGGATTCACTCTGGTGTCTTCTGTCCCTTTCTTCCCACCTCCTCCACCAGATCACTACATCTATCCATGTCTGCTCATTTACTGTCTCTTGAATTAGTTCTTACCCCTCCATTTCTAGGGTTACTGCTATAGTTTACATAATTACCGTTTCTCGACTGAATTATTGCAGCCTCTGCCTGCTTGGTATCCAGTGTCTGGTCCTCATTCCAGGCTACATTACAACTATATTCAGATAGGACTTTCAGAATTCAAGACTTATCCCAGCCTCACATGCTAGTTTGAAATCTTCAATGGCTCTCCATTGCTTATGAAATACCATTTAAACTCCTTAACATACAAAGCCTCCAAGACCCAGGCCTTACATCTCTGTCTGGTCACGTCTCCAGCCACATGAATCTGTTCCTTACAGGCACCAGGTTCTTTCTTACCTACCAGATCTCCCAGACTCACTAGGAAGTGAGTCTGCTCCAGGAAGCTCTGTCTCACCCTCATAAACAGAATAGTACATGGCTGATTCTGTGATCAGACAGGAATTTATATCTTCCTTTCATGTGGCACTTATCACATCACTGTAATTATGTGTTTGCCTCAACACTTTCATCTTTGTTTCTCCTTTAGTGTAGCAGAGCACAGTAAGCACTTAAAAATTATTTGTTGAATGAATAGTGACCCGAACAGTCATCCATCCCTTTAAATCATTTCACTTGCTTGGATTAGGGAACTTTATGGCTCAACTGGTTAAACTATTATCCCTATTTAGAGAACAAAAATAAATCACTGCATTTTGGGGTAGGGTCTGAGAGTGGTACTGTGAATCTCCTAACATTGGTAGATGGTCTTCATGGTGATTATTTTCCTTACTGCTCCAAGGTTTTTTCCACTTACTTCCAAACAGAGGCTGGGTTCCAGATGATACAAAGTTTGACAGACAATTGGGGGCATTAGCAAAAATGTACTCACTAAGATTTTTTAGATCAATGTTTCAAAATAGCGGTATTTATACTTATACACAGATATGCTCTCTAAAAATATTCTCTCTATGGATATATTCCTATTATTGTATTTAAACTGAGCAGATGTCTAAAGAGTCTATAAGGAATAGTTAATGGAATGTAGAGTTTAGGCATCAGGAAATCTGGATTCTAGTTAGCCTTTAGATTTGGGAAATATCAACTCACCTCTCTTTTCTTCCATTGAAATGGGTGTGTTGGATATCATTATATTTGAGATCCATGTAGTTATAAGAAGAGAAAAAGGGTTAATAAAATGCACTCCCTCCCAGGCCACCCCACAGGTTAAGACAATCGAATCAATTGCAGAGTGAAAGTACACTGTGACCTGCCAAGGGCTATAAAAGTAAGATAAAATAACTGATATTGAGTCAACAACCTGTGACACCCTAGGACTATTTAGAGGTGTACAGCTAGGTGAGGCAGGGCTGCTTTTGTACTTTTCCACCTTCTTCACCTGTATCTACTTTGCTCCCTAATGGGTCTGCCCTTCCCTCAGGTATTGTCCTACCTTCCCAAGCTCCTTAAGTGATAATCCTGGTGTGGGTAGTTAATAGTTTAAGGTATGAAGAGCCCAACCCTCCACCCCTTGGGAATTTGTATTTTAAGGAAGCCTTTTAAAGATGCAAAAGAACAAAGCTATCATCATGGATGATAAGTTGCAGATCAATAAAACTGAGCAAGGTGTTCCCTATTTCTAAGCACAACAGACAAGTGTGTGTTTGTGTGTGTGTATGTGTGCATGTGTGTGGGTTTGGAGACTAGGGAGAGAAGGATGGATGAGTGGAGGAAAAGCAAATGTCACCCTTTCCTTTCTTAATGTGCTCCACTTCCCTACTGGGTATCAAGGACCAGACAGTGGAATCTGAGCTGTTGGATCCTCTGAAAACAGTTAAGTGTAGTTTCCCCACACACATCTTATCCAGAGCCTGGATAATTACCTTCAAGAGGATTCCTGTGTTGAAAAGTCATTAGCTATAATGAAACCATAAAAATTAGCCGTAGAAAAACAAGGGTTGTTTTGGGTTTTTTGTTTTGTTTTCTTTCCTTTTTAAGGTGTGAGCTACTTAGGAGGTGTGCCAAAGAGAAACACAAAATATATGTTTGGTTAAAATTAGGGAATGTAATACAAGTTTGTATTCATTTTTATTTATTTAATAAGTATATTCTTACTGTGTTCTTTAACATGTGGATGACATTGAATATCCTAGTATAAACAATATTCATTCCTTGGCAAATTTATTGTATTAGCACTTAATGGGAATGAGGATGGATTAAATTCTGTCCCTGCATGAATACTCATCAGGGATCTTAAAAGGGATCAAGAGGGGCTTCCCTGGTGGCGCATCAGGGATCTTAAAAGTGATCCAGAGGGTTTTCCCTGGTGGCGCAGTGGTTGAGAGTCCACCTGCCGATGCAGGGGACACGAGTTCGTGCCCCAGTCCGGGAAGATCCCACATGCCGCGGAGCGGCTGGGCCCGTGAGCCATGGCCGCTGAGCCTGCGTGTCCGGAGCCTGTGCTCCACAACAGGAGAGGCCACAACAGTGAGAGGCCCGCATACCGCAAAAAAAAAAAAAAAAAAAAAAAAAGTGATCAAGAGACTGGCACAACATTGTAAATCAACTATACTTCAATAAAAAATATATATATATTTTAAAAGTGACCAAGTATCCTATCCCAATCATCCCAGGTAGATTTTCCAAAATATCTCCAATGAACACACACTAGTTCTAAGAATACATACAATCTCACCTAATAAGAGCCCCTTACTTCTAGTCTCATTATACAATCATACTCTGATATCTTAACACATATCTGTCTTCCCAAGGATGAGTACAGATTTTTGAATCAGGTAGCAAACTGGTAGTGTTATAATACTGAGCTCACAGCATGAGTCACGCTATATTAAAACAGAATTTGTGTTTTTTCAAGGAGGAATAAATTAGGCTAAAATTTGCCTTTAGTTAATTTATTTTACTTTTATTATTTTAAAGTTGTATTCATGTACTGCTATGCAATATTATACATATTATTAAAATTCACAAAATCAAAATTGTACAAGTATATAAAGGTGAATAAGTTCTTATTATTGTTTACATTTCCCAAGGAATCTTCTTGGACACCATTTGGAGGAAATATACCCCACTTTGGAGATGAGTGCTGCAAGCTAGTGTTTCCTAATTTTAATGTGCATATGTAAATAGCTTGAAGATCCTGATTAAGTGTGGATTCTGATTCGGTAGGTCTGGGGTGAGGCTTGAGACTCTGTCTAACAAGCTCCCAGGTGATGCTGATACTACTGGCCTGGGGACCACACTTTAAATAGTGAGGATTCATGCAGTAGCTTCTCTATTACTGACCTAAATCTCAATGCAAATTGAAGTTTTAACTGGTCAGTGCAATGTAGATGGTGCAGAGAGACTGAAGATCATCAGCCAGTAGTTATTTTAAATGGTGCATGTTAACAATGTAAATAAAATACATGAACCAGATTGGGTCCATATGTAAAGCATCTAAGGTGGAAAACTATTTATTAAACACTTTAAACCCCTTAAATGCATTCTCAAATACAGTAGCCATTGAAATGTTAAATACAAAGTAATCCTCTCTTTTAACACAGCAGATCTCCATGGAGCCTACAAGAAATTTTTTTCTGTTATTACATGGCCTATAAATAAAACTACCTTTTAATTTTTTTTCTGTAATTCCAAATTTTTCATTAGTTCACACTGACAGACCACTTTTCAGTCTTTCTCAGTCAGATTTCTCCGTGAAAACTGTTAGATGTGTCTGTAAACCAAGATAATTTTTATAAAGAAAAGAAAACAGTTAAGTGTAATCTTTGATAAAATATCCTGAATCTGATCATATCACTTTCTATGCCTGATCATCATATACCTCATATGCATATCTCTCAGGGGTCTGGGTCATAGATTTCATGTGTTCCCCACTCATTTTCTCTGATGTAAATTTTAAAATATGGCAACATTCAGTGGAGTTTTGAGCTCCCCAGTGCCAATTTGATGAAGCCCAAGTCTTAAAAATGCCAATGCACTTGTACATAAACGTAAAACCAGGTCTGTGATCTGGGCCCAAGCTCCTGTACCAGAGGAGCAAACTTCTGATAAAGAACCACTTCCAAACTCTAGAAACACCAGATCTGAAAAGCTCTCAAAGCTTGGCTTTGTTGAATCGGTTTACTTAATTTAAGCCAAACCCCAGCATCCATGTGGCAAGTGCCCTGTTCATCACTTGGGATTCAAAGATGAACAGGCCAGTCTGTAGCATCTAAGAACTAAGTTAAGTGGATTGATATGGACCTACAAACTATTCATGCTAAAGTACTACAAAAGAGGTATGTACAACATGTCCCTAGGAGTTGTACAAGGCCCCACAGGCAAGGTGGTATTGTATTTCAAAGAATGAATAGGGGGCTTCCCTGGTGGTCCAGTGGTTGGGAGTCCGCCTGCCGATGCAGGGGACGCGGGTTCGTGCCCCGGTCCGGGAGGATCCCGCGTGCCGCGGAGCGGCTGGGCCCGTGGACTGTGGCCGCTGGGCCTGCGCTTCCCGAGCCTGTGCTCTTCGGCGGGAGGGGCCGCGGCGGTGAGAGGCCCGCGTACCGCAAAAAAAAAAAAAAAAAAAAAAAAAAGATGAGTAGGAGCACTCTGGCAGGGCAGAGAGAAAGGATGTTCTCAGTGGATGATATAGCATTTATAATAAGGATTTTAAACTCTATAGACAATAATTAACCATGAAATGCATTATTATTTTTAAATTTCACTAATATACAAATGGTAGCCATTTGTATATCATCTTTGGAGAAAGGTCTATTTAAGTCCCTTGCCCCTTTTAAAATTTGGTTATTTGATCTTTTGTTGTTGAGTTGTAGGAATTCTTTATATATTCTGGATATTAACCTCTTTTAAGATATATGATTTGCAAATATTTTCTTCCATTCCAAGGCTGTCTTTTCATTCCATTGATTATGTCCTTTGACGAACAGAAGTTTTTAAGTTTGATGTAGTCCCATCTGTCTATTTTTGCTCTTGTGGACTGTGCTTTTAGCATCATATCCAAGAAATCATTGCCACATCCAGTGTCATGAGACTTTCTCTTATATTTTCTTCTAGTTCTATAAGTTTGGGGTCTTACATTTAGGTCTTTAATCCATCGAATTAATTTTTGTATGTTGCATAAGATAAAGGTCCAACTTCATTTTTTGCATGTGGATATCCAGGTTTTCCAGCACCATTTGTTGAAGAGACTGTTCTTTTTTCATTGAGCAAAGCTTACCCTTTTAACCACTATCTATAGACAGGCATACCTTGTTTTATTGCTCTTTGCTTTACTGAGCTTCACAGACACTGCATTTTTTTTACAAACTGAAGGTTTGTGGCAACCCTGCGTCGCCAAATGATGGTTAGCATTTTTTAGCAATAAAGTATTTTTTAATTAAACCATGTACATTTTTTTAGACATAATGCTATTGCACACTTAATAGACTACAGTATAGTGTAAACATAACTTTTATATGCACTGGAAAACCAAAAACTTCGTGTGACTCATGTTATTGCAATATTCGCTTTATTGCAGCAGTCTGGAACTGAACTCACAATATTTCTACAGTAAGTATATATATATATATATATGTACATATATATATGTGATTTATTATAAGGAGTTGGCTCACTCGATTATGAAGGCTCACAAGTCCCAAGATTGTCAGGGTGTCTCAGCAAGCTAGAGAGCCAGGGAACTCAATGGCTTAGTTCCACTCCAAGTCCAAAGGCCTGAGAACCAGAAGAGTTGATGGTATAGTTTTAGTCTGAAGTCCAGCAGGTTTGGGACCCAGGAAGAGCCAGTGTTTCAGTTTGAGACCAGAAGCAAGTAATTAAAAATAAATAAATAAATAAAATTCCAGTTCAAAGGCAATCAGGGAAGAAGAATTTTCTCTTATTCAGGGTAAGGTCAGCCTTTTTGTTCTTAATGTTCAACCAACTATCTGAGCATCCCTTAGCCCAGTCAAGTTAACATCTAAAATTAACCATCACATACTGCCACTTACTAATTGATTGGCCCTGGGCAGATTACTTTATCTTCCTGTGTATCAAGGTCCTCATCTGTAAACTGAGAATAATTATAGTACCTACCTTACAGACTTTCTGCAAGGATTATACAAAAGCATGCATGCAATACACTTAGCAAAACACATAATAATTGTTATTTATTACTGTTAACTTTTAAGTTACTACGTACGATTCCACTGTTTGGACAGATTACAATTTATTCAACTGATTCTCTACTATTAAATTTCAATTGTTTCCAGTGTTATTTCTTTGTTCCTAGTATTTTTTGTTATTGAGAAATGCCTTCAAGAATATCTGTGTAGGTACATCTTTGGGCATACCCATAATTATTTCATTAAGATTAATCTTTATAAGTGAAATCACTCAGTTAAGCAGATAACCAAAGATTTCAATACATATATAACCACAATCTTTTCCACTTGCCTCTGCACCTTGTTCTTGAGGTGATTCTACTTCTCTGCTTCACTGATATTAAGCTTGGCTGTGTGATCTGCTTTGGCCAATGGAATGTGAGCAGATATAATATCCAACCAAAGCTTTAAATGTACCTGTATGGATTGACTTGCTGCCTTAGAGATTCCACCCCTTATACTTTTTTCTTTTCTTTTTCTTTTTTTCTTTTTGGCTGTGTTGGGTCTTCATTGCTGCGTGCAGGCTTTCTCTAGTTGCGGCGAGCCGGGGATACTCTTCGTTGAGGGGCGCAGGCTTCTCATCGCAGTGGCATCTCTTGTTGCGGAGCACGGGCTCTAGGAGGGTGGGCTTCAATAGTTGCAGCACATGGGCTCAGTAGTTGCGGCACACGGGCCCTAGAGGGCAGGCTCAGTAGTTGTGGCTCACTGGTTTATTTGCTCCACGGCATGTGGGATCTTCCCGGACCAAGGATCAAATCCATGTCCCCTGCATTGGCAGGTGGATTCTTAACCACTGTGCCACCAGGGAGTCTTCCACCGTCTTATACTTTTGCCGTGAGAACAACATTCCCTGGGTACCTGTTGATTGCAGAATGGAGGACATGTGGATCAGATCTGAACTCAATTCACAGCCCAAGTCACAGTCACTCTAGCTGACCCTAAGATCTGGGGGTGAGAAAAATATTTGTCATGTAAGTCACTAAGATATTATGGTTATTTTTTATGCACATTATTGCAGCAATAACTGACTAACGTACAGAGAGATGAGATCATCAGATTTACTGGTCATACTTCAGTGACCTAAGCTGCCTAGAGTAGTCCCAGAGTACTAAGTCTATTATCATCCTTCCTCCAGACCCCTCCCCCAACACATCACTGAATCTACATATAAGCTCACTCCTCTTTTTAGGGTTACTGCCAAAATCAAAAGCTTCCAAAATCTATTAGAGAAAATGTTCATGACCAGGAGATGTGTAAATTTCTTAGCCTCTCATTGAGAATCCTTAAAAAAGGTTCTTGGAGTCTAAAGTCTTAACTAGCTTTCCCCAAGATATGTTCCAAAGAACATTAGTCCTTTAAAATGCTAACAAAATCCACAAAAATGGATTCAATTTTGGCCGCTTAAGTGATCACTTAAGTTATAGAAATGCTTTTTCTTTGGAAATGTATTTTTTGAATATGTGTTTTATGACAATCTTGAATGTTCCTGATGCACACCAGCATATGAAATTATCTGAGAAAGCTTGCAGTAAAGAAACGTGCTAAGACTCTGCATGTCCCAATTTTAATTTACACTAGCCCTTTTTTTCTAGCAATATCTCAATATTTCTTATTAACTGAGAAGCTAGTATTCTACAGAATCTATTTTGTGAGACTTTAACTCAGAAGGTGGACTCTCTAATGAGGAAATTTCAGACTTTACAGAGGCCAACTAGAAGAGATATTTTAGGTCTCTGTAGTACCTATTATACCATGTCACATTATGTACATATATCAATTAGTAAATGAGCCAATCTGCTGTTTCAGAGGCCACATATTACAGTGACTTCAATAAGATAGAAGTTTGTTTCTTTCATGTAAGAGTCCAGAGATGAGTAGTCTAGGTTGACAAGGTAGTTCTGCCTCACCGGGTCATCTAAAATCCCGTGACCCTCAACATTGGTTTCCAATCCCTGTCATTTCCCAGCCTGAAGGAAGAAAGAAATCTAGAGGAGGAGATTCCACCTTAAGAAACAATCAAGATATTGCTTATGTCACTTCTTACTTATCATTGGCCCAATCCTAGTCACATGTCCAATGCCTAGCTCCCAGGGAAATATACCTCTAGCTAAGTGGCCATATGTCCTACTAAAAGGTCAGATAATTCTATTCCTAAAAGGAAGAAGAGGACAATAGACACTGGGGGTCAATTAATGGTATCTGTCACTGTATTTAGCTTACTTTCTTGAAACCTCTGGACTCTCCCTTCTAGGTAACAGAATGGAAGTTGTCATATAAATGAGTCAGGAAATGCTGTTTTCCCACTACAGATCTATAGATGCTACTTCCATCAGAATAATAAACATCATCTTTAAGTTACCATTATCTCCTATCTCCTTAAAACATCTGAGGCAATGCACAATTCCTAGTTTAAAATACAACTTGAAACTGCTCATTTTTTAATGTTCAGACTCACAAGTAATCAAAGAAATGTAAGCACCTTGAGGGCAAGGAGAATATCTTACCACTGTTGTCAGAACAATGTGCCACACTATAGGTGCCTGGAAAATATATGTTGCATGAATGAATAAAATAAGATGCCAGCTTGAAAAATGGAATGGGATACTATTATCTCCTTTTAAATTAGTGAAGGTTTAAAGTAATGATGGTGCTTAATGCTGGTGAAGATGCAACAAGGCAGATAGTTTGACATATTACACATGGAAGTATAAATTAGTACAACCTTTCCAGAGGGCAATTCATCAAATTACAAGAACAAAAAGAAACAAATTTTTGTTGATCACATGGGCAAAGATATAAAAATTTGTTAATATGTTATCTTGGTGAAAGTATCAGGAAGCATACTCTTTCATATATTACTGGTGGGAGCCTATTAGTAGTAACCACTGTGGAGACATTTTGGGAATGCCTAGCACAATTAAAATGCACATACTCTGACTTAGTACCTTCTCCTCTAGAGGTCTGTCTTACTGATATATTTGCACAGTTGTGATGTTCGTTTATATAAGGGTACTTAATACAGACTTATTTGTAGTGGCAAAAGACTGGAAAAAGCCTAAATGTCCTTCATTGGGAGGGAGCAATTAAATGCCAAGCAGCTATTTAAAAATACATTGTTAAAATTGTTAAAGTCAAAGTACACAAGAGTATTTTTACCACCATGATTTGATAGGCTTTTTAAAAAGTAGCTGTGGAAGGTACACCCATTTTCATAGCAGCATTATTTATAATAACCAAAAAATGGAGGAAACTAATAAGAACCTGCTGTATAAAAAAATAAAATAAAATTCAAAAAAAAACTGGAGGACAAAACCCAAGTGTTCACGTTTATTTATATATATATATATATATATATATATATTGCGCGCGAGAGAGACAGAAAGAATCTGAGGAAGAAAAAACATGATTGAAGGTCAGAGATGGAAGGCTAACTTGTTAAGGTTTATATTTAACTCTTTTTATCATATGTCACTTTTTCAACAGAAGTAAAAATCTTTGGGGAGTTCCCTGGTGGTCTAATGGTTAGGATTCCTGGCTTTCACTGCTGTGGCCTGGGTTCAGTCACTGGTTGGGGAACTGAGATCCCACTAGCCACATAGTGCAACCAAAAACAAAGAAGTAAAACACTTAAAAAGTCACTATTCATATTCTTTGACTCTGTAATTCTCTTTCTATCCCAATGAAGTAATTTGAAATACAAACAAAAATTTATGCCCACCATGCATCAAAAACTTGGAAATAACCTAAACATCCAATATTACGGGAACAGTAGTGAAAACTATAATTTGTAATTAACATTTTCAATAATACTGGAAAATGATATAATGAAAAACAAACAAACATAAAGCTCGGGACTCCCCTGGTGGCGCTGTTGTTAAGAATCCGCCTGCCAATGCAGGGGTCACGGGTTCGAGCCCTGGTCCAGGAAGATCCCACATGCCACGGAGCAACTAAGCCCATGCGCCACAACTACCGAGCCCTGGGAGCCATAACTACTGAGCCCGCGTGCCACAACTACTGAAGCCCGTGCGCCTAGAGCCCGTGCTCCGCAACAAGAGAAGCCACCGCAATGGGAAGCCTGTGCACTGCAAGGAAGAGTAGCCCCTGCTCGCCGCAGCTAGAGAAAGCTGGTGCGCAGCAACGAAGAACCAACGCAGAACCAACGCAGCCATAAATAAATAAATAAATAAATGAATAAAATACTAAAAAATAAAGCATAGTAAAAAGATCACAAGTACCTATGACAGAATGTTATCAGTTGTTGCCCCTGGGGAGTAGCACTACAGATGCATATTATTCTGTTTCTTTATACTTTTTTGTTTGATACAAGTCAGAGCTCTTCTGACTGTTAGTGACAGAAACTGAAATCAAACTACCTTAATTAAAGGGATATTTGTTGGCTTACTGAACCAGTTACTAGGACTGACTGGAACCAGGGACTCTTTCCAAATCTCCTTCCCCCTCCTCTCTGCACATTGGGATCAATGTCTTCTATGGTAGATCTGCCTTCTCCACAGCCACAGGACTCTGTTGCCAGAAGCTCCTGGATTCACATTTTCTAGTTTTTCCACTACAGAGGCAAAGAATGTCCCCTCATTCTTTGGGGGGTGTGGCAGATCCAGCTAAAATAATCCCAACAAAAAATTTTCATTGGCCCACTTTAGATCACATATCCAATCAGAGTGGCCAGGGTGGTGATAGGGAGGGAGGGGAGGGTAGTACATAGGAAGGCAGGTTTATGGAAGAAGACAGTATCAATCAGGAGGTAACAGGATCTGTTCTCCTTGAGTTTGGGACAAGTCAGTGCAGCCTGCATTCCCCATGCTGTAGCAGAATTTTTTTTTTTTTTTAAAAGACAGCAGCACCCACTATGGCCAGATGGTTAGTGTGATAAGGAGTGTGCAATGTACCAAGAAAAGAAAAGAGCTGCTAGGCCATCAAAATAACAACTGTCCATCATACTGTATTTTCAATGAACATGTTTATTTGGATAGTCAGGAAGAAAAATTTTAAGTGAGAAAAGAACACCATTTCCTTCTTGCCCTGGGGTTTAGTGGTGCCTCTGGAATACTTCCTTATTTACCTTCTGGTCACTTGAAAAAACAGTTATATTCACCTTCTGATTAAACCTTGAAATCAAACTTGCTCCCCCTTAAATGGCCTGGTGAAATAGTTTTCTGAAACCCTGAACCTGGTTGGTTGTTTTTTCCCCCCAAGTCACCTTCCAGGCAACAGAAACACAGCTAACATCTGAGTTCTATCCTATAATCTGAATTTTGGGTTGACGTTCAGTTCCAAAGGTCCTGGTTTCTGCATCTCTCTCCCACTCCTGAACTGGCCAAGTCTGAGTTTATTGACCTGCACAGCACAATACAAAATACACTTGTTTGCTTTGGCCTGTTCTGGTGGGCAAGGAGTCCTGTCTGACTTTGCCTTCCACTGTTTGGTTTGCTAATTATATTGTGTATTTTAGTCACTTTCTGTACACATCACTAGACACCTTTCTTAATGACTCATTATTTCAATGTTTTGGAAAATATATATATAATGTGCTCTGCTTTTTTATGACTTAATTCATTTCTTTTTGTAAAGTTATGAGACTAGGCACTAACCCTTAATTGGAATATACTTGTTACAAATTTATTTCTAAGTCTAGCAGAAGCAACTACTATTATACTAGATATAGGATAAAAGTTACACAGAATTGTAGAAAGTTGATGAAATTCATCCATTCTTTTTTATTTTTAATTGCGGTGAAATACACAGAATATGAAATTTACTGTTGTAACCATTTTTACAGTAAAGTACATTCACATTGTTGTGCAACCAATCTCCAGAATTATTTTCATCTTGCAAAACTGAAACCCTATACCGATTAAACAAAAACTTCCCATTCCTCCCAGCTTTTAGCTCCTGGCAACCACCCTTTTATTTTCTGACTTATGAATTTGACTGCTCTAGGTACTTCATATAAATGGAATCATAGAACATTTGTCCTTTTGTGACTAGCTTATTTCACTTAGAAAAATATCCTCAAGTTTCATCCATGTTGTAACATGTGTCAGAACTTCATTTTTTAAGGCTAAATAATATTCCATTTATGTATATATCACATTTTATTTATCCATTCATACGTCAATGAACACTTGGGTTTTATCTTCCATTTTTTGGTTATTATAAATAATGCTGCTATGAAAATGGGTGTACAAATATTTCTCTGAGACTCTGCTTTTAATTCTTTTGGGTATATACCCAGAAGTGGAATGCTGGTCATACGGTAATTCTATTTTTAATTTTTTGAGGAACTGTTATACTGTTTCTCAGAGTGGCTGCACCATTTCACATTCCTACCAACAGTGCACAAGAGTTCCAGTTTCTCCACATCCTTGCCAATACTTGCTATTTTTTGGTTTTTGGTAGTGGCCATCATAACAGATGTGAGATGAAAACCTCATCTATTCTCAGTCTCTCATTTTGTGCATGAGGAACTGAAACCCAGTCATTTTAAATATATTGTCCAAGGTAGTGCAAATCATATGAGGGAGTAAAGTGCAGTGGTTAAAACATTGGACTCTGGATCTAGATTCCCATTTTTTGATCTTGGCTCTGCAACTGACTGACTGCATAATCTTGGGCACATTACTTAACTTCTCTGTGTTAGTTTCCTTGTTTGTAAAATGAGTATAATTTAAGGGTACCTATTTCATAGAGTTGTTGTTGTAAGGACTAAATGAGATAACACACATAAAGTGCAGCTTGAAGACGGCCACGGTTTTTTGGACATTCCTCCTATGAGAGGATGGGATATAATTCCCCTCCCCTTGAACCCACACTGGCCATAGGCCCTCAGTTGTCATTAATAAAACGCAACTGAAGTAATACTGCTTGGCTTCCAAGTCTGAGTCAGAAGAAGACTTTCGACTTCTGCCTTGGTCTCCAGGAACACTCTCTCTGTGGGAAGCCATCTGCCTTATAAGAAGTATGACTGCCCTGCTAGAAAAACCATATGAAACTACATGAAGAGAGAGAGGGGTTTGTTCCACTGAGCTCAGCTTTCCTGCCATCCTCACAAGGTGCCAGGCATCTGAATGAGCCTGTTTGGCACCCTCTAGACCAAACCAGCTGTCAGCTGAACAAAAAACAAGTGACCTCAGTCAATACCACACTGAGCAAAAGAATTGCCAGCCAAGTTTTACCCAAATGCTATTTTTACATAATTAATTTGGGCATTAAATCACACAGCAGTTGAACACTGGAACAAATGCCTGGTATACAATAAGTGTCACTAGAATGTAAGCTCTCTAAGGGCAGGTATTTTTGCCTTCATTGCTATTTCCCCAGGACTTAGAGCAATGACTGGCATAGAATAGGTGTTCAATAAAGATTTGCTCAATGAATGGATGAAATCTAAACTCTTGCTTTTATTAGTGGTAGGTAGTAATCAGAACCAGTCTGCTGATCAGAGCTCTCTGCATCACTCCATGCTGACCTAAAAGCTGCTGACCATTTAGTTTATTTCTCCTGAGATTTTTAGGTCTTTATGATACAATTCTTGGTGTATTCTCAAAAAGTTAATGGTAAAGTATACTCTAATTAGTAAAGGTTGGAGAACATCAAAAGAGACTGCATGGTGTTTCTTACACTAATACTACAATACCAGGCACTTAAAACTTGTAGCTTATTGAATCCTAACAACCCTGCAAAATTTATATCATTTTCTCCCATTCTACACATTAAGACACTAGGGTTCCAAGAGTTTAGGTACTTTGTCCAACCAGAGATGAGAAGCAAAAGCTTCAGGATTTGAACCTAGATCTGCTTCCTCCTTGAAGAGCACTTTTCAGTCTAGAAAACTATTCATAAAGATCATCAGCACACAACAGTGAGTAAAGAGGGTCTTTTGCTTTAAAAGTCAAGAATAGGGCTTCCCTGATGGCGCAGTGGTTGAGAGTCTGCCTGCCGATGCAGGGGACACGGGTTCGGGCCCCGGTGCGGGAAGATCCCACGTGCCGCGGAGCGGCTGGGCTCGTGAGCCATGGCTGCTGAGCCTGTGCGTCCGGAGCCTGTGCTCCGCAACGGGGGAGGCCACAGCAGTGAGAGGCCCGCGTACCGCAAAAAAAAAAAAAAAAAAGAATTAAAAGTCAAGAATAGCCCATTCAAGTCCCAGCTGCTGGCCAACTATGAGGCCTTCTTCAACTCATATCATTTATCTCATTTTCCTCAACCAGAAAATGGGAAGAGTTATCCCTGTCCTGCCTACCTTACAGTGATTTGGGTGATTCTTATAACCCAAACACTTCTGCAAACATGCTTCTGCAGAAGGATCTTCCCATGGCAACAAAGATAGAAAAAGATGGGCAGAACTTTTTGAGATCCTAAATAGACAAACATTTTTGACAAAATAGTGGCAATTAGTGATTCCAAAGTTGAAATAATCTTCAGCAAAGCAAATTGAGTTCAAAAGAAATATATGTTAAGACAATTAAGATATTTTGAGGTAAAGGATATATTCATCTAAAGTGAAATTTTTACTCAAAATATAATTGTCAATGTAGTCAAAACCTGAATATCAGAAGTTGAATATCAGATTTGAGAATATTGGAGTGTGTGTTAAAATGTTGATGCTTTTAACTCTAGTAGCTTGTGGTACAAATAACTAATCTAGTTTTTTTTTATATATATATTCTTTCTTTATTTTTGGCTGCGTTGGGTCTTTGTTGCCGCACGCAGGCTTTGTCTAGTTGCTGAGAGCAGAGGTTACTCTTCGTTGCAGTGTGTGGGCTTCTCACTGCGGTGGCTTCTCTTGTTGTGGAGCACGGGCTCTAGGCACGTAGGCTTCAGTAGTTGTGGCTTGCGGGCTCTAGAATGCAGGCTCACTAGTTGTGGCGCACTGGTCCAGTTGCTCCACAGCATGTGGGATCTTCCCGGACCAGGGCTGGAACCCGTGTCCCCTGCATTGGCAGGCGGATTCTTAACCACTGCGCCACCAGGGAAGCCCACTAATGTAGTTTTTAAATTGTTGAAACAATGGGCTTTCTGCAAATTTCCTCATTTCACCCCCACCTTCCCTCTCTAGCATCCAACTCTGAAAACCAAGGGCTCCTTGGTCTGAGCAGCCTTTGTCAAGCCACAAAAGATCCTGTTATACATTTTCTCTAGGGCCTGTGGGGCCTACTTGACATACATTTGCATAACTATGTTCAGCTTCTCAAGTGATACTTAAAAACAAAAAAGAACAAGGAGAATCTGCACCAAGGGGTCTTGTTGTTTTTAAACAGCGACTGTTTAAATGTGATTTATTTGGCTGAAATTCTGTCTAACCAGAACCTCACCACCAACATGCAGTCAGGTGTACATATGGGTGCACACACACACACACACACACACACACACACACACATATGCACACACAACCACACACACTGAGCTAGGTTTAGTCTCCCAGACTCAGATCCTTAAATGCTTCTATGACCTATGATTGTATACACTCTGATAGCTCGCAACTCTAAATTCGGAGACTCTAAAAAAGATTTGAACATGTTAAAAATGTTGTAAATTCGACTATTACAATTGTAGAACCCAATTCAACAAACCAAATTTAGGGTTATAGGAGTATCAAATTTACCAAGAGAGTTTCTGTGATTTAAACTGATATAAGAGCAAGTAATTTGTAAACTCCACTATTTTTCTGAATTTACATCTTTTCAACTTTTCACCCTTTAAAACTCCATCAACACTCCATTTGTTTAGAATATCTAGAATCGCAATTGCTAAAACATAGCATACAGGTTATGGGTTCTGGATCTGTAGTCAGCAGATCTGGGATTTAACCTAACCTGTGACTTAGTGGAGGCAGATCCTCCTTGAGTCACTTAGTACCTGTGTCATAAGATTTTTGTGAAAATTAAATGAGAAAAATAACAGTGTCAAGCATCCAGCAAGTGCTTGAAAACATCAGCCATTTTACTATCATCAAAAAGTCTACAAATAAATTCTGGAGAGGGTATAGAGAAAAAGGAACCCTCCTATACTGTTAGTGGAAATGTAAATTGGTGCAGCCACTGTGGAAAACAGTATTCAGGTTTCTTAAAAACTAAAAATAGGGGCTTCCCTGGTGGTGCAGTGGTTAAGAGTCCGCCTGCCGATGCAGGGGACACGGGTTCGTGCCCTGGTCCGGGAAGATCCCACATGCAGCGGGGCGGCTGGGCCCGTAAGCCATGGCTGCTGAGCCTGTGCGTCCGGAGCCTGTGCTCCGCAACGGGAGAGGCCACAACAGTGAGAGGCCCGCGTACTGCAAAAAAAAAACTAAAAATAGAACCACCATATGATCCACCAATCCCACTCCTGAGCATACATCCAGAGAAAACTAATTGAAAAAGACACATTCACCCCAATGTTCATAGCAGTACTGTTTACAATAACCAAGACACAGAAACAACCCAAGTGCCAATCAACAGACAATTGGTTTAAGAAGATGTGGTGTATATATATACAGTGGAATATTACTCAGCCATAAAAGAATGAAATATTGCCACTTGTGGCAACATGGATGGATCTAGAGAATATCATACTAAGTGAAGTAAGTCAGAGAGAGAAAGACAAATATCACATGGTATCACTTATATGTGGAATCTAAAAAGTAATACAAGTGAATTTACAAAACAGAAACAGACTCACAGGCATAGAAAACAAACTTATGGCTACCAAGGGGATAGGAAGTGAGGGAGGGATAAATTAGGAGTATGGAATTAACAGAGACAAACTACTATACATAAAATAGATAAGCAACAAGGATTTACCATATAGCATACGGAATTATGTTCAATATTTTGTAGTAACCTATAATGGAAAATAATCTGAAAAAATATATATAACTGAATCACTTTGCTATACACCTGAAACTAAAACAATATTGTAAATCAACTATACTCCAATTAAAAAAAAACTATTACTATAAAAAACCTCATCGGCCATTTGTAATTAGCATAATCTTTTGCCAAATTTAATGCTAAGATACTTTAGTTTCACAAACTACCCTTACCACTTAATGCTCCCACCAGTGCCATTGCCTTCATTCCTAAGGCCATAGCAAGTTATTTACATTGTCCTTTACAACAGTAAGTATTTTTCACCTCTCTTAGACATGATCGATGTAAAATGCAGAAAGCAAAAAATAATTCAATTGGAAAGACTGAGTCTCTTGTTAGTGTCAGGATATTTAAACATTTAGCTCAAGTATTGATTCTTTTTGCATTTAAATCAATTTTAGATGTTAACAATAGCTAATCTAATTGCTAGTGACCCTATAATTAACATAAGAACACAAATCATGGGCATCAAGTACCTATTAAAGTCAAATAACAGGTAATTTTTTCCTCTTAATTCTTTGAGGGTATTGATTAAACCCAATGTAATTTCTCTTTTCAAATGGAATTCCAGCTCTTATTTGAGAATGAAGAAGTAACAACATCCCTTGTAAAGGGCTATCAGACCTCCTTCCATGTCAATGGAAAGGAGGAAACGAAAATTAAACATCTCAGCCAAAGCGCAGATGGGAAACTGGGTAAGCTGATCAACCTCTACCTTGATTACTACATTTGTTAGGGCTAAATGCTTGATCTGTGTTTGAGAATGGCAGTTACTCTGCTAAAAAGAAAGGAAATGAATGATCCCATCAACATTGTGATGTAGTTGAGATTTATCTGCATCAAATCTAACTCTGTTTGAGATAAGCTGAAAATCTTGATCTGTTTAAAAGGTTCCAATTTGGCAGAACTTTCTTCCCTGTCAGCACCGAAAAAAGTCTTTGAAATGCATAGAAACTCTACAAATGAAAGGAGGAGTACGAATGGAGTGAATACGGTCCCAAACATTTTGTAATATTCCACAAGTCTTTTCCACAGCCACATTTTTCTCCCATGATTACTCTATGCTCATTTTAAGGGAAAGATATTTAGTGAATCAGAAACAGGAAGTTGGTCTCTACTGGAGCCTATAGCATCTTTGCTATGATGTTAATGATTTGCAGAGCCTCTTCCTCTCCACTCCCAACTGATGTGAACTGGGCCAAGGTTAAGTTGATGGAACTACTTAAGCATTCCCTCTAGCTTTTCCCACAAAGATCAGCACAAGGATCAGCAATGGTGTTGTTTATATTACGTTGATTTACTATATATCATGCTGCTCCTCACTCCTAACCTCTATGATTCATTCACAGTATTTCACCAAATGCACTCATAAAGTGGGGTTAATCACACTTGCCTATTATAGTGGACAGCTATTGCTCTTGTCTTAATCTTCAGATAAAAGCATTTGAATCTCCTCTGAGGAATACAACTTCCCTACTCAATCCACGGTGTTACGAATACAGATGTTCTCATCCCCAACTCCAAAGATGGGCACATACATCAGGACTGATGGAACCAGAGCCCGGACTCCTGCTGTCCTTGGTCTTTGGTGCCCTGCCCCATCCTTCTATGCAGCAATGGATTTTGCTCCCAGGCCAAGTTGGAAACATCATCTCTGAAGAAATTTAGTCAGTGTATGTGGTGTATTCATGCAATAGTAATTCAGAGTAGAGGTTGGCATACCAGAGAGGACCAAATTTGCATTGGCATTTAGAGAGAAGCCCAGACTGACTACCTGCCCCCAGCACCCTAAAGTAAATCCTATCATCCACATTCCTATTAACAAACACAAAATCTAGCTCTAAGTTTGGAGCTGAACAAAGGAAACCTCACCAAAGCCACCTATATCAATTGGACTTGTCCTTGATTCACAAGTAAATGAGTAAAAGACCATGTGTTGGTAGGAAATTCTGTACCTCAAGTTTATTTGGAGAACAACCAAAATAAATATCAAAATAACTGACCTAGACAGTGGAAATATAAATAATTCATAAAACATAAGAAGCTACAAGGAATTCTCATTAATGTCCAAAAAGAGAAGATAATGTATTCATTTAAACCAAAAGAGACTACTATGAAAAAAGAGCAGGTGGAAAACAATGAAGAATTCATGGAGATTAAAAATACAATCACCAAAATAAAAAAATAACCCTAAGGAATGCAAGAAAAAACTTAAGAAAATCTCCTGGAATATAGAGGAAAAAGACCAGAGACAGAAAACATGAAGGGAAAAATGTCAAGAGGAGTAGAGCAACTAAAAGAACCAATCAATACCTGTCCAACAGGAGTTCCAGGAATAGTGACAGAGAAAAAAAAAATTAAATAATAGAAGAACATACCCCAGAGTTGATATAAGATATAAAAATTCAGATTGAAAGGGCTTATTAAGTATAGAACAGGATGAGTTTGTAAAAGAAAAAAAGATTCATTCTGAAATTTCAGAACAGGTATAAAGAGAACACACCAAAAGCTTTGGGGCGGGGGCCGGGTTAGGGGAAACAGGTTACTACAAACAAGTAACAATTTCAGGGATTCCATTGACACATGGGATGCAAGAAAGCAATGGGGTAGAGCAGAGCAGACCAGCTGTGGGAGATGCTTGACATTCCAGCCAGAGAAGTGGCCACTGGTGGAGTGGCCAGGGACCACTTACACCTGAGACGGATGATAGACCAGCACATACCAGAGGTAGAAGTCCAAGTAAAATGTTGAAGGAACAGCCTCATTGAGCAACCAAGAGTGTCAGTCGTACCCAGTGCAATCTAGCAGCTGTAAATATCTGTAGTGGATTTCCAGGTGAAACCAAGACAGGTATTCTTAGCTGAGACACCAAGAGGTGGGTAAAGCAGTATTGGAACATCAAGATAGCTTATTCCAAGTGAAAAATCAGACAATGTAATAAAGATATTATCCAAGAAAAAAAATAGAAAAGCAAGCAAGAAAGCAATGAAGTAATGATTTCAAACAACTAGGAAAAAATATATATATATTTTTTTTCTTTATTTTTTGCGGTATGCGGGTCTTTCACTGTTGTGGCCTCTCCCGTTGTGGAGCACAGGCTCCGGACGCGCAGGCTCAGCGGCCATGGCTCACGGGCCCAGCTGCTCCGCGGCATGTGGGATCTTCCCGGACCGGGGCACGAACTCGTGTCCCCTGCATCGGCAGGCGGACTCTCAACCACTGCGCCACCAGGGAAGCCCAGGAAAAAATATTTTGAGCATAAAATTCTATACGCAGGCACACTATCAACCAAGTGTGAAAGTGAAATGAAGACATTTCATACATGCAAAGACTTAGAACGGTTCTTATGTATCTCTTCTGAAAAAAGTTGAAAAGTACCAAAATACACTTTAGCAACTCCAAAGAGGAATCCCATGACAAAGGATGACACAGGATCTAAGAAACAGCAGAAGAAACCCACAAAGGCCATAAAAAGAAATAATGGGGATAGATTTGTACAATGTGACAATAAAATAATCTATTTAAAAGTAAGCATTCTGACCTTCCCTGGTGGCGCAGTGGTTAAGAATCTGCCTGCTAATGCAGGGGACACGGGTTCGAGCCTTCGTCTGGGGAGATCCCACATGCTGCAGAGCAACTAAGCCTGTGAGCCACAACTACTGAGCCTGTGCTCTAGAGCCCGTGAGCCACAACTACTGAGCCCACGTGCCACAACTACTGAAGTCCATGCACCTAGAGCCCGTGCTCCGCAACAAGAGAAGCCACCATGATGAGAAGCTCACGCACTGCAACGAAGAGTAGCCCCTGCTTGCCCCAAGTAGAGAAAGCCCACACACAGCAACAAAGACCCAGCGCAACCAAAAATAAAATAAATAAATTTATTTAAAAAAAATTAAATTAAAAAAAAAAAGTAACCATTCCAAAAACAGTATAAATAAAAACTGGGATAATTATGAAGCATTTTCTCTTTCAGCAAGAGAAAAGGAGGAACAATTACAGACTCTGTGAAAATTGTGGTCCATAGCTGCAATAAGCTAAGACAAGGCATTCATTTGAGAAATGGATAAACTGTAAGAAAAGAATATCCATTTCAATTTGTTACAGGAAATTCTCAGAGTAGCACAGGTTTAGGAACATAAAATTACAACTCCTTCTCTATGGATTCAATCATTCTACCCATATCTGTAACAAACAAAGTTACATAATCATAATACTATAAATGCTATTATTTGGACTTGAATTTCATAATGAACTTATAAAGGAAGTATGGAAAATTCAATTATAGTTACAAAAAATGTAAGTGTTGTTAAAAACTAACTATGCAAAATGAATTACAAAGTTGAAAAGATTTCTGGTTTCTGGTCAGTAATATAAGGTGTTTGAAAATCATCACTCCATCCTAACAACAAAAAAAAAGCTGAACAAACTGAAAATCAACAGCTCTTCTTAGATCCATCAGAGAATTGAGGTCACAAGGCAAACTGCTGCCCTCAAAACTGGAGAGACAGACAGGCAGATAGAATCATAATTTACTGGAGGAGAAACCTACATGGAAACCAGACTACATTCTTTAATCCAGGACATCAGGACCAGTTTTCAACAAAAAGTTACAAGGCAAACTAAAAGGCAAACAACACAGTTTGAAGAGATGGAGCAAGCATCAGAATCAAATTCAGATATGTCAGGGATGTTGGAATTATCAGACCAAGTATTTAAAACAGCTATGATTAATATGCTAAGACCCCTGGGCTTCCCTGGTGGCGCAGTGGTTGAGAGTCCGCCTGCCAATGCAGGGGACACGGGTTCGTGCCCCAGTCCGGGAGGATCCCACATGCCGCAGAGCGGCTGGGCCTGTGAGCCATGGCCGCTGGGCCTGCGCGTCTGGAGCCTGTGCTCTGCAACGCGAGAGGCCACACAGTGAGAGGCCCACGTACCGCAAAAAAAAAAAAAAAAAAAAGAATAGATGGGCAAGAAGAAAGATGGAAATTCTAAAAAGGAATCGAAAAGAAATCTAGAGATCAAAAACAGAAATGAAGAATGTGATAGCTTCTGATAGACTTTGGTGGGCTCGTTAGTAGGCTGGACATGGCTGAGGAAGAAGCATGAGGAGATATGTCAATAAAAACTTCCAAAACTGTAAAGCAAAGAGAAAAAATGGAACAGAATATTCAAGTTCCATGGGACAACTAAAGAAGGCATAACATAGGTATTCCTTTTGGGAATGTCAGAAAGACAATTTCCTCAAATTAATATTAGACACCAAATATTAGACACACATCCAGAAAGCTCAAAGAACAATAAGCAGGGTAAATGTCCCCCAAATTACACACTGGCATATGATATTCAAACTGTAAAAAATCAAAGATTAAAAAATTTTGAATGAGGCCAGAGGGGGGAAAATATCTCATCTATAGAGGAACAAAGATAAGAACTAACATCTGACTTCTCAAAAATTGTGCAAGTAAGCAGAGAGTGGAGGGACTTCCCTGGTGGCGCAGTGGTTAAGAATCTGCCTGCCAATGCAGGGTACACAGGTTCGATCCCTGGTCCAGGAATATTCCACATGCCATGGGGTAACTAAGTCCGTGTGCCACAACTACTGAGCCTGTGCTCTAGAGCCCACGAGCACAACTGCTGAGCCTGCGTGCCACAACTACTGAAGCCCACGTGACTAGAGCTCGTGCTCTGCAACAAAAGAAGCCACCACAATGAGAAGTCCGCGCACCGCAAGGAAGAGTAGCTCCCGCTCACCGCAACTAGAGAAAGCCCATGCGCAGCAACTAAGACCCAACGCAGCCAAAAATAAATTAATTTAAAAAAAAAAGAAGAGAGTAGAGTGAAATATTTAAAGTGTTGAAGAGAAAGAAACATTAACCTAGAATTCTGCATCCTGAGAAATTATCATTCAAAAGTGAAGGAGAAATAAAGACTTTCTCAGACAAACAAAAACTGAGAGAATTTGTTGCCAATAGACCTGCCTCGTCAGAAATGTTAAAGGAAGTTCTTCAGGGAGGAGGAAAATAATATAGGTCGGAAACTCAGATTTACATAAAGAAAAGAACATTAGAGGAAGAATAAGCAAAGGTAAAATAAAACTTTTTTGCTAAATCTTAGTTGATCTAACAGATAAAACTTTGTTCAAAATAATAAAAGCAACAATGTATTCTATGATTTTAGCAAAATGAAAAGAAACTGGGAGGCAGAGACAGAAGGAAGTTAAGAGAAGAGTAGGGACACTAATTTCCTCATCTTACCTAGGAGAGAATCAGATCGTTGATGGATCAAGAAAAAAGAGGTTTAAGTATATTTTTGTAAGCTAAATAGTAACTTATAAAATAATCAAAATTGCATGGGGCTTCCCTGGTGGCGCAGTGGTTGAGAGTCCGCCTGCCGACGCAGGGGACGCGGGTTCGTGCCCCGGTCTGGGAAGATCCCACATGCCGCGGAGCGGCTAGGCCCGTGAGCCATGGCCGCTGAGCCTGCACATCCAGAGCCTGTGCTCCGCAACGGGAGAGGCCACAACAGTGAGAGGTCCGCGTAAAGCAAAAAAAAAAAAAAAAAAAAAAAAAAAATTGCATGAAAGGGTAGGGAACTGAGAAGTGTTAAGTGGGCTAAACTCCATATCTTTTATGGAAAGCAGTCAAGAGTATACCCAACAGTTGATAAACCAAATAATAGAGACATAGAATACTATTTAGAGTTCTAGATATGTCCATAAGGAGGACCAAAACCAGAAATGGTCCAAAGTGGTTAACTCCAAGGCATGGACTCACAGTTGTGAGCTGGAGAGTAGAAAGCAGAGACTTTTTCTTGTCAATTTATACACTTCTAAATTGGAGGTTGAATTTTTATTTGCATGATCATGTCTGTTATTTAAATATTAACAAAAAGTAGAATTCTACATAGGAAACCTATAGGATAAAATTTCAGAGGAAAATCCATGGCAATAATTATATTATTATTTTGCAAGAAAGACTAAAAATAGGTGGTCAAGATTTCAACTCAAGAAACCAGAAAAAGAAAAACAAATAAGCCCAAAGAAGGTAGAAAGAATTAATAAAGATGAAAGTGAAAACTAGTAAGGGAATAACAATAGAAATGATAAAAGCAATAGCTGTTTTTTTAAGACATTAGAAATATCAAGAGAGATATTTGTAACTTTAATCAAAGACAAGATTTTTCATTTCAATGGTGAAAGAAAAGTGCATTCCTTTCCTTCTGAATGTGTGAGCCTTTACACATACTTAAGAGTACAAGTAAAACAAAAGCAAGGTTTAATGCTCTATAGGTCATCCGGGCATTTAGGGCCATGCTACCATGATAGATGATAGGTAGATAGATAGATACGTAGATAGATAGCAACAACACTGCTTTATTTCAGCATTAATTTTGACCTAAATTAAAACTGCTGCCTTATAATCAAGTTTATTCAGTCAACAGTCTTTTAAGTTCAACAGGCTTCTACTAATTTAGAAGACAGTGAGATTACTTTAAAAATATCTTATTATAAAGCACATTGATTTAAAGGCCCAGATTCCAAAAGGAAATTGTCCTAATATAGATTTAATAACATATAAATATAATAAATAAAAATTAATATTCTATGTAAAATAAACATTGCTAGGAAAACATAAATTGCTAAAATTGATTTTAAAAGAAATAGCCTGAATAGAGTAGTAACGATTTAAAAACTGTTGTCAAAGGCCCAGACAACTTCAGACACAAGTTCTTCCAAATTTGCAAGGAAAGGAAAGGCAAACTAAAAAAAGAGAGAGAGAGAGATTGAGAAATGAGAGCTTCCAAATTTAGCATCATCTTGATACCAGAACCTGGCAAGGGAGGCATTGAAAAAGAAAATCAGACCATGGTTCTTAACCTGGAGTCTCTAGACACTGGGATATTGATGATGGAACTTTAAGAGGATCCCCAAATTCTTGAAATATTATGGATGATTGGGAGTATATGATATACATATTATATATATATATACATATATATTATTCCGAAGAGAGAGCACAAGGCTTCCATCAGATTTTCAAACATGTATATGACCTACAAAAAGAACCACGACAATAGAGCAATTTCATCAATGAGAATAAATATGTTGTAAATAAAATATCAGTGAAATGAAACCAGCAATGTATTTAAAAACTATTATATGACCTAGGAGGTTTTACACAAGGATTTGAGATAGTCACCACAAAGAAATCTACTTATGTTAATAGTGATAATCTCTGGGTAGCAGGAATATAAAATTTTATTTTTGCTTTTTCTATATTTTCTAATTTTACTATAGTGAATGTGCATTACTTGTATAATAATAAAAGGTTACAAATAAATCTGGTAGCACATTTTAAAAACTATTATTGAGAACATTTTTAAAAAGCCATATATATATGTATATATGATGTTCTCTATTAATAAAGGAGAAAATCCACAAGTACATGTTTATGGAGAGCAAAAAGGTATTTAATAAATTTTAACAGACATATCTAAGAATTATAGAAACCAGAAATAGAATACTTGCTTAACGAAATAAAACACAGTACTAAACATCATATTTTTCTTAAAAAATGAATTATTAAAGGCACTCTGATTAATATTAGGAAGAAGACAAGGATGCTTCTATTGCTGATTTAGCCAAAATTATTACGGAGTTTCAAGCTAAGCTAATAAATACAGGACAGAAGAGACATACTAGCTTGAACCATAAAAAACTGTCAATTTGTAGGACAAAATGGTGAAATAGCAATTTCATATGGTTCAACATAAGACAAATTTGAAAGGAAGAGACATTTATCATTATTTGCAGATGATTTGAGGTCAGCCTAGAAAATCCATGGGAATAATAAAAAATAGTTACAAACAACTATGAGAGTTCTATAAAGAGACCAGTTAAAAGATAACAGCTTTCCTAGATTCCTAGTAGTAGTCAGATAGAAGATTTAAAATTTTTAAATATAAAATATACATAAATATTTTAAATATAAAATCAATATTTTAATAAATAATATTATAAACTTAAAAATTTTTAATGTAAAAACATATAGAATCTATAATAGCAATAAAAACTTTGTAATGCCTCAGAATAAATTTAACAAGAATTTTGCAAGATTTATGCTAATAAACTCTAAAATTTACCTGAAGGTCTTTGCATTAGTTTCCTGTGGCTGCTGTAGTACGCCGCCACTAACTGGCCAGTTTGGTTCCTTTATAGAGTCTCTGCGGGAGATACTGTCCCATCCCTCTCTCCTAGCTTCTGGTCGTTGCTGGCACTTCTTATCACCCCTTGGCCTGAAGATGCATCATTTCGATCTCTAGCTCTATCTTCACATAGTCTTCTAGATCTTCACAAAATCCTCTTTGTGTCCTTTCTGTCTCTTGCAAGGATTCTCATTTGATTTAGGACCACCCTAATTCAATATGATCTCATCTCAATACTTACCTTAATTACATCTGCAAAAATCCTATTTCCAAATAAGGTACATTTTGGGGTTCTGAATAGATGTGAATTTTGGGAGGACACTATTCAACCCATTACAGGCTTAACATGACCTGAAGAAATATACTATGTTCCTGAATAGGAGGATTTAACATTTTAAATATATCATTTTGTAATTAAAAAAAAAAAAAACTAAGAGAGCAACAAAAATTAAACGGAGATACAATACAATATTAATTACTATAAAAGGAGACAGGCAGGAGGAATAAAGACAAGATGAAACCAATAGAAAACAAATAGAAAGATGATAAATTTAATCCCAATTATATCAACAAACTCACTAAAAATAAGTAGATGTCAGACAGTTTTTAGAAAAGAATAAATTATATTATGTTCATTAAGCACACTTTAAACATAAAGACACAGATAACTTGAAAGTATAATAATGGAAAAAAGATATAGCATGGAAACACCAATCAAAAGAAAGCTGGGGGCTTCCCTGGTGGCGCAGTGGTTGAGAGTCCGCCTGCCGATGCAGGGGACGCGGGTTCGTGCCCTGGTCCGGGAAGATCTCACATGCCGCTGAGCGGCTGGGCCCGTGAGCCATGGCCGCTGAGCCTGCGCGTCCGGAGCCTGTGCTCCGCAACGGGAGAGGCCACAACAGTGAGAGGTCCGCGTACAGCAAAAAAAAAAAAAAAAAAAAAAGAAAGAAAGAAAGAAAACACAGAAATATAAGTAGGAAATCCCAGAATGTATTAAAATTAAGAAACATACTTCTAAATGACCTGTGGGCCAAAGAGGAAATCACAAAGGAAATTCGAAAATATTTGAACTGAAGAAAAATGAAAATAAAACATATCAAAATTTGTGGGGTGCAGCTAAAGCAGTGCCTAGAACGAAATCAATGGCTTCTAATGAATACATTAGAAAAGAGGAATAGTTCAAAATCAATACTCTAAGCTTTCATTTTATGAACACAGAAAATGAAAAGCAACTTAAAAACAAATAGAGCAGAAGGAAGGAAATAATAAAGAATGTACTGCAATCAGTGAAATAAAAAGTATATATACAATAAAGAAATCATCACAGATGAAAATCTGTTCTTTAAATAGAGTAATAAAATCTATAATCTCCTGGAAAAAATAATCAATAGAAGAGAGAGAAGACACAAATGACCAATATCAGGAGTTTCAAAATATGATGTCACTACACATTCTACTGATATTAAGAGAACATGATGACAACTTTTTGCCAATAAACTTGACAACATAGACAAATTCTTGGAAAAAATACAATTTACCAAAACTGATATAAAAATACTAACACTGACATATGTTAAAGAAATGGAATTCATGGATAAAATTCCATAAAGATCATCCAGGCCCACGTGACTTTCAAGGTAAATTTTTCCAAATATTTAAGGAGAAATAATAATCTCTCTCAAACCCTTTCAGGGATTAGAGAAAAGAGGAACACTTAACTACTTGTTTTATGAGGCTAACATAAATCTGATGCCAAAACCAAAATCCTTTCTGCATGTGGAGTAAAAAATTCTAAATAAAACATTAGTAAATTTAATAGAGATGTAAAAAAAAAAAATTTCATAATGACCAAGTATGGTTCATCCCAGGAATGCAAGGTTCATTTAACATTCTAAAATAATCAATATAATTCTTCACATTGACAGAAAAAAAGAAAAAAACATATAATTATCTCAATAAATACAGAAAATGGATTTGATTAAAGAAAAGAAGACCCACTCAGGAAAAAGATGCTCAGCATATTAAAATAGAATGGAATTTTATTAATATAACAAAAACTATCTACAAATAAACCCCAAACCAAAACATCACAGCTTACATATCTGATGGTGCGATATTGAGTACTTTCCCTCTGAGGTACAAATGCAATTCCGTGAAAGAAAGCATGGCTTTTTCAACATATGAGGCTAGAACTGTTGTATATCCATATGGGAAGAAAACCTCAAACTTGGCTCCTACCTTATACCACATATAAAAATTAATTAAAGATAGCTCATAAGTATAAATGTCTAATTAAAATATCAAATTTCTAGAAGAAAACATAGAACATCTTCATCACCTTGGATAGACAAAGATTTCTTAAATAGGTTACAAAAGACAGTAACCATAAAAGAATAAAAACATAATTGGACTTAATTGAAATTAAGAACTTTTGTTCAGTATGAGAACTTTAGTATGAGAATGAAGAGGCAGGTCACATACTAGGATAATATTTTTATTATCTATATGTCTATCTATCTATCTATCTATCTGACAAAAGGGTTATATCCAGAAGGTATAAAGAACTCATACAAATAAGACAAAAAAGCACAAACAATTTAAAGAATGGGCAAAAGGCTTGAACAAGTATCACACAAAAGAGATTATCCAATAGCCAATAAGTATATGAGAAGATGGTCAATGTAATTATTCATGAGAGGGATGCAAATTAAAACCACAAGATACTATTATACATCCACCAGAAAGTCTAAAATTTGAAAGACTAAAAAAACCAAGTATTGGGAAAGATATGGAGCAGTTGGGACTCTCCTACAATTGCTGGTGGGAGTTTAACTTTAAAACACAATTAAGCAGTATCTTTTAAAGCTAAATTTACTTCTAGTCCCTGACTCAGCAATTGTACTTCAGGTATACGACCAAGAGAAATGAGAATATATGCCCAATAAAGGACACGTGTAGGAATGTTCATAGCAGCTTTCTTCATTATAGTCAAAAACTAGAAACAACTTAAAGGTCCATCAACAGGAGGATGGATTACTAATCTATTGTGTATTCATATAATGGAATACAAAACAATAATTTGAAAAATGGACTACTAGCCCACACAACAACATGGATGAATCCCACAGATATGTTGAGCAAAGGAAGATATCATAAAATTGTTTGATTTCATTTATATTAAATTCAAGAACAGGTCAAATGAGTTGATTTTGATAGAAGTCAGAACAGTGGTTACCCCTGGGGTGGGCGGGTGAAGTGGCAAGAGGCAACTTTCTGAGGTGATGGAAATGTTTTATATCTTGATCTGGATGATAGTTAATCAGATGTATACAAATGTAAAAAGTTACTGGGCTGTAATTTGTACACTTTCCTATTTCATTTTATCTTTTCCAGACATAATTTAAAAGATGCTAAACTTTAATAATTATAAAATGAAGGGCTTCCCTGGTGGCACAGTGGTTAAGAATCTCTCTGCCAATGCAGGGGACACAGGTTCGAACCCTGGTCCAGGAAGATCCCACATGCTGCAGAGCAACTAAGCCCATGCACCACAACTACTGAGCCTGCGCTCTAGAGCCTGCGAGCCGCAACTACTGAAGCCCATGTATGTGCCTAGAGCCCATGCTCCGCAGCAAGAGAAGCCACCGCCAAGAGAAGCCTGCGCACCGCAACGAAGAGTAACCCCCGCTCGCTGCAACTACAGAAAGCTCACATGCAGCAACGAAGACCCAACGCAGCCAAAAATAAATAAATAAATAAATTTATTAAAAATAAAATAACAGTAAAAAAAATAAAATGAAAAATTTTAATTAGCCACACTTTTGCAATCAGATTGGCAAAGACTGAAGAGTATAGATAGACACTTGGGGAAAGTTAGCCTATTGTATACTGTCAAGGGGAGGGTAAAATGGTACACATTTGAAGGACAATTTGGCAATATACATGAAAATTTTAATATATATACCCTTTGACTCAGCAATTTCACTTTTGCAGTATACCCTAATGAAATATTCACACAAGTACTCAAAGATATGTGTAAAGATTCACAGAATCATTACTTATAAAAGAAAAAAGTTGGAAAAAAGATATGTCCATCAATAAGGGAATAGTTAAATAAGTTTTTAAAAATCCATGAAAAAAAAATCCACGAAATATCTTATAGCTATGAAAAAGCTTGAGGTACAACTATATGTTTTGACCTAATAGAAATGAGACTATGAACTGGGTAAACAAAGATGGGAAAGCCCAGGCTCCTAGCCTCCATTCTACCACATATCCAGTCACTTCTACATTCTTTATCTCAGTTTATTTATAAAATGGAGTTAATATTGCTGCTTCTTATCTATCTTACAAGTAAGGGGCAAACAAAAGAAGCCCTTTGAAAAGTAGAAAGCATTGTAGAAGTGCAAAGTATTATTCCTGAAAAACATTCTTTTATTAACCAAAACTTTGTTTTTCTTAAATCACTACTCAGTCCAGATTTCTTTTCTCTATCATATATTTAAACCAGTGTTTCAAAATGTGGGCAGCAGACAAATCTCCATCAAAATGGATGTGGAGAATTTATTAAAAATACTGAGTCCAGTCCCAAACCTACCAAAATCTTGGAACCCCTGATTTAATGGAAATAGGGATTAAGTCAACAGTTGCCCTTTCATTGAGAAGAGTCTGGGCTGAATCCCATTAATGGTAGCAGGCCATCAGGTCTGGCTTTGATCTGTCTTGCCTTATGGTTTGCCCTCACTGCAGGAGTCAAATGGGCTGGTAAAATGGTACAAATGGTGCCCCCATTTACTCAACCCCAATAGAAGCCAAAGAACATTCAATGAAAAGAACAATGTGATTGCCACTTTGTAGACAAACATGAACCCAGCTTAGCTTTAAGGACTGTAGCTGTTGGAAAACACCATCTCCTGGGCAGCTGCTTTGGCTACTGTCCCCAATTAACTTAGCAGAGTCTCAAAAATAGAAGGCAGCCTCTGTTCTGTTATATAATAAACAGTTCTTTATTTGAGATGACAATATTTACTTTTCCTATAGTGAACTCCAGCAGCCTACTAGGCAGTGGGCAAACAGTAGAAATGCCTAAAATGGAAACTTGAGAAAGCAGTTTAGCTAGTATAGTTTACTCTAACTTTCTACTTTACCAACAAGTAATTGGAAGATCCTCTCCATGTTTCTCTCATATGGATCATGGATTCCATGTGACTTTGTTACCACCATGCATATCTTTCTTGTTTTGTTGAGTCTTGAAACATGCAAAACACATGTGATGTAGTGAGTTCTCCAATACTCATGTGTTTAAGCAGAGGTGAGGGTTGTCCATCAAGAATGTTTTTGGAGGGATTCTACTTAGTGTGGCAGGTTTATCCAGTGACTTCTTGGTCTTTCCCAACAGCAAAGAGTCTGGTGACTATGTTTCCAAAGGGAGAAAATAATAAACTGTGATTATTAACCATCTTGGGTATTTAATCTCCCTCTCATAAGCAAGAAGCTGTGATTTATGTGATTGTGTTCTTTATTGTAAAAACCCTTTGTATACCTTTTTAAGCAACAAATGACCATTATTTGCAGTGTAGACAACACTTTTAACTTCCTCTTAGATTTTATTTTCCATTCCTTTTATTATATTGTGGCAATGCTCCAGAACATCTCCATTTCTTGCAAATCTTTGGGGAGAGGGGCTCAATTGGGTTACACTATTCTAAAGGGGTCATGCACATTGAGAAATGTTTAAAAAACCTTTTGGTTTCTAAGGTGGTACTCAGGAGGCAATACTGTTCTTTGGCCAATGAGATTTGTTTAATTTTTGTGGCTGGTGCTTGGATTGTCTTCAGAGATTTTTCCTTCTTGTCTCATTCTCCTTGTCTGATGTCACTTCCCTGCTAATGCATTCAGCAGAAGCAATCACTGGAAGAGAACAAACTATTTCCTATTTCTTATCTAGTCATTAGTTAGAAACATTTTAATTCCTACAAAATCCTTCAGAAACCCAAAGATCCCACCCCCCAAGTAAAAAACCTAATCTAAAAATTCTCTTTCCAAATCATACAAAGTAGAGACTTCCCTGGTTGTCCAGTGGTTAAGACTTCGTGCTCCCAATGCAGGGGGCCTGAGTTCGATCCCTGGTCAGGGAACTAGATCCCACATGCCACAACTAAGAGCCTGCATGCCACAACTAAAAGGTCCTGCATGCCGCAACTAAAGATTCCACATGCCGCAACTAAAACCCAGTGCAGCCAAATAAATAAATATTTTTTAAAAAATCATACAGAATAAATTTCTGGTTAGGTCAAAATTTGGAGTTTAAATTTTACTCCTGCTGATAGGACATCCCTTTTTTATGTTCCTACACAGAGTTATTGTTTACTCTCAAAGGAGAGCCCACTAACCAGTTGCATTAAAATTACTTGAGGTGCGTGTTAAAATGCAGATTCCAGGATCCCACTTTAAACTTAGGGAATCAAAAATTCTGGGGGGTTGGGCCACGGTATTTTTACAAGTGCCTCACGTCATTTGCATGCCCACCAAACTTCGTGATAACACTGCCCTTAAGACAAGCCAAATCCTTAATTTTCTGGAATTTCTAGTATTTCTTCCCCCAGCTAAGCCAAAGAAAGAATTGTAAGCATTGAAAATACAGGCCAAATCTTGTCATAGAATATGTATTCTATTGTAACCCTGTTTATGAACACTTAATAGCTTCTCTGTGGAACAGTTAAGCTGTAGTAATTACCTCACAGTTCTGTAATCTGTATGTCTCCTCCCACATGACATTTGCACCAAGACTATGGCTTATTTCTAGACAGGATGGAAGAACTACCAGACCTGTGTGGACTGTGCCACTTCACGTTACATTTTCTTTTTCTTAGTGATTTAAAGACACTTATGAAATTTCTCACAAATCTTGAACCTGAATTATAGAATCTAACTTAAGGAGGATAAAATTTTACAAGGACTCACTAAATCAGAATCATTTGAATCTGATCTCTTTATGGAAAATTGCTTTTTAGATAAATTGGAAAGGATCTGGGATTCAAAGTTCTTTTTTAAATTGAAGTGTAGTTGATTTACAATATTATATTAGTTTCAGGTGTAAAATATAGTGATTCAATATTTTTATAAATTATACTCCATTCTAAGTTATTACAAAATAATGACTATATTTCTCTGTGCTGTATAATATATCGTTATTGCTTATTTATTTTATTGGGAGTCATAGTTCTTATCCCCAAACTGCCTCTGAATTATAATTCCGTGTGCAAATTGTACAACCTCTCTGCCATATTTTTGTAATAGGAATAATCTCTCTTTGCAATAAGAATAATACTGAAAAGTTAAGAAAGTTCTGAGAAGATGAATGAGATCAGGCTTGTAAAATGTTAAAGGTTTCTGAGTGAAGGATCCTATAAAAAGTGTAAATTATTAGTATTCCTTTTATGGGCCTTTAATGAGTTATTGACCTGTCAATGATGAATCTGCCTCTTGAAATATTTCACTTTTTGTTTTTTAGGCTTACTGGAGTAACACAATCTGCCCTTAAATTTTCCTGCAGTATTTTTGGGAGCTTTAAAATTTAGTCAAAAACAAAAAAAGCAACAATACCTCTCTCCCAAACACATATGCACTCCCTGAGACTACAGTGTGCATCTTTATCTTGACTTACTAATGACTAGATCGATTGAACTTAAACAATTTGGGTCCTCAAAGCCTCAAATGCTTTGGGTTAGCTAAAGTATCACAAGGTCTACTAGCTTATTAGCAGTAAACGCTAATGTAGGAAAGTGATTAGAAATAAATTATTTACTTGATGTCACTCTTGGTTGTGAAATTATTCTACCCACCTATAGTTTCAGTTGTTATCATGCAAACTGCTCTTTTAAATTTTTGCTCATCCAAAATTAAGGATTTTTGAAAAATCTAACTAGAGACAAAGCAAAAGCAACACATATCTGCATATCACAATCATTAAATTCCTTAGTAACGAGGAACGCCTAGTTAGCTCAAGAGGGTATTTGAAGATTGTTTCAGCGTTTTCAATTTGCAAAGTAGGAGAAGGAATTTTAAAAGATCATTGAGGGGCTTCCCTGGTGGCGCAGTGGTTGAGAGTCCGCCTGCCGATGCAGGGGACATGGGTTCGTGCCCCGGTCAGGGAAGATCCCACATGCCGCAGAGCAGCTGGGCCCGTGAACCATGGCCGCTGAGCCTGCGCGTCCGGAGCCTGTCCTCTGCAACGGGAGAGGCCATAACAGTGAGAGGCCCGCGTACCACAAAAAAAAAAAAAAAAAGATTATTGAGTCTACTGGTTGAAGCTGATCACACTTTGTTGTCTTATTTAATAAAGTTTATAAGTACAAAATATGTCACTTTTATGTAGAAGAAAAAAGCTGAAAAAGAAAAACACCACCAAAATCTGGGATGTATAAACAGATAAAATGTGTTGGCAGACATAAAGAAAAGTGAGGGACTTCCCTGGTGGCAGAGTGGTTAAGAATCCGCCTGCCAATGCAGGGGACCTGGGTTTGATCCCTGGTCTGGGAAAATCCCATATGCCGTGGAACAACTGGGCCCGTGTGCCACAACTACTGAGCCTGCACTCTACAGCCTGTGAGCCACAACTACTGAGCCCGTGTGCCACAACTACTGAAGCCTATGTGCCTAGAGCCCGTGCTCTGCAAAGAGAAGACACTGCAATGAGAAGCACGCACACCACAACTAGAGAAAGCCTGCGCACAGCAATGAAGACCCAATGCAGCCAAAAATAAATAAATAAAAATTTTTTTTAAAAAGTGAGGAATACATGAAATGGTGTGCTGAGGCTGCTCTTCTTGGATAGTAGGTCCAGAAGGTAAAAAAGTTTCTGGAACTGAATAAATGACAAATTACTATTGAGAAGTTCCTTGCAGAGTGACGTGAAAGAAAAATATTTATATCCATATTGACAGTGACAAAGAGATCTGGGGATAGATCAGTGGCTTGGGTTTGACTGACATCACTTCTTGAACAAATTTGAGGTTTAAACATTCACAAATGTTCCTAATATTTTTTGAACAAGGAAGTGAGATATTAGCACTTTTTTTTCAGTGCGATATCTACCATTACAGCATCTGTCAGCCTTAACTTTAAACCTTATAGAAGAATCAGCATATTCTGATTTGAGAGTTTCCCCCACATGGTAAAAATAAAATGTGAAATTTCAGTAAATGGCATGAAAAATTTTCGTAGTACCAGCAAGTTTTCAGAAACTAGAGCTTTTACATAATATGGAAGTTTTAATGTTTTGAAGGTTCAGTAAATTATGTAGTATACAAAAGTGAAGTCTAAATTACCCACTCAGAAGGGTAACCCTAGAGCCCACATGTCTGGATCCATGTATGCAGATGGACAGATACACTTCATTTCTCCTGGGAAGTTGAGTTCTAAAAAGCTATCACTCAGAACAGACGGTTTTATGATTGCATGAAAAGAAAAGGAAAGACGACAAAGTTGCTGTAAAAATGAAAGGCCTTTTGGTGTATTAACAGCTGAAAACATTACAGCTTAAATGAAGATGTGAAAAAAAACTCAGCTTAAAACTGCAAATTAAAAAAAAAAAACTTATGCAGGCTTGAAGCATATGGACACCCACCCAGTTTGCAAAGAGGGCAATGGGAGGCCCAGACTTTAGCTTATTAAAGATGACCTTTCCCCTCTCTAAAATTTCAAAGCTGACGTTTCAAGTGCTGAGCAGACTGTGTGCCATATGTAACATGACCTCAGCCCCACTCTGCCCGAGCACTGATGGCATCACTAATGAGAGGTGAAAGGTCCTTTTCTTGCAGCTTTTTCAGAAACCCACCAACTCTTGCCTGTGAAGTAAGGCTCCTCCCTCCCCTCACCCCTTGATTTCAGGAGAACTGCATTTAATACACAGCCTCAAAACACTTTTATTACCGGTCGATTTCCTTATAACCACAGCCAAATGGCAGGACGTACAATCACATGCAGAAGAAAATATTTATTTTGACTCACAAGGCAAAGGGATTAAGAGAACATTGTATTAACCTTGCCTTTCATCTATGTTTTAAAGGGAAATTCTCCAGAGGCGTCAATTGAAGTTCTATTTTTTTTTTTTATAAAGAGTATCAAAGACTTTTAGGAGACCAGGTGTGTGTTTATCTGAGGGGAGGAGAGAAAGGGAAGAAACTATATTGGGGGGAAAGGCAGATTTCACAAAGCTGCCTCAGAGACTGAAAAAGACGTACTTACAGGAATCTGTTACAGGCACTCCTACCAGCCAGCTCTCTGCTCCCCCCACCCCCGCCTTTTTCCCCCTTGCTGCTTCGAAACAAAATAGCTTCTTTCCAAGCAGGTTGTTATATTCATGGCATGGTCAATTTCCGTTTGCCAAGAAAATATTTAGGCTGATCAAAGAAATTAGAAAATCGGATGAATAGAAACAGACGTTCCCACAAGAGAAGCGTTTCTCAATGTGAAGAGAGGCAGGCGGATTGCAGCCCACCCAGTTACTCCTAGGAAATAGCTCTCTTGCTAAAGGCAGAACTACAGGGACACCTGGATTCTACTGGAAGGCCTATGGAAGAGTCACGACTCCCCAGGAAATTCACATGGGGACTGGAACTTGGGACTCTCCGGCGGATGATCGGTTCTAGTATCTATGAGCAAACCTGGAGGGCCTTTAATTACGTTCATTAATACAGAGGGACCTTTCAAAACATGAGATCCTTTTGTTTTGCTTTGACTTGTTTATAATGAGCATGGAGAGACAAGAACACATTATCCTTTGCAAATGATAGAGGAGTTTCTCCTGAATTAATATAAATTCAGTTTTTAGATTTGTGGGTTTGGGTGGGGAACGGTTGATAGCAATTGTCCTCGGGACCCTTTGGTCTCCGAGTGTGCAACCGGGCCAGTCGGTAACAGTAAATAAGAGGATCTTCTACCTCTTCCTTGTTCCTGGGCAAGGCGCAGCCAAACCAGGTGAGGCCACTTGCTGCGGCGCTTCGATGGGAAGGATTGGTTGCCGTTGCGGTTTCCTTCCGCAGGACTCTGGAAAACGAAAAGTGGGCTCCGCTCGGGCAAAGGAGATCCAGATTCTCCTCTATCCCTTGCTCGCCTTGGGCACATTGGGGCAGCGCAATCGCCAGTGAAGCGTCGCAGACCTTACCCCGACGCCTCCAGTTTTCCAAAGGAGAAAGCGAGGGAGGGATGGCTCTGAAGGAAGGCAACTGTGGGGGGCCCTTTAGGGCCAAAGAAGACTCCCTTCCTGCGAGTTCCGCTTGGGGCAACGCGGCGCTACTAAGGCCTCAGCTGGAGGAGCTGTTGCCAGGCTGTGGGCTGAGAATCCGCTATGCCACCCTTGCCCCTCCCCGCCGCGCGTCCCTCACCCCCGGGGCTCGGCTGGGCAGATTTTCTTTTCCTTTCTTTTCTTTTTTTGTTTTGTTTCGGTTCCTACCGGCCAGGCATCCTTTGCCAGGAAGACAGCGCCCTCTCTCTCCTCCCACCGTGCCCGCCGCCGGCCTGCACCCCCTCCCAGCTTCGCTGACCTCCCCTCGCCTCCTTCTCGCCCCCGCCCTCCTCGGCCCTGTCCCCTCCTTCCTTACGCCCCTACGCCTCTCGGCCCCCAGAACCACCCAGGGGAACAACCCGAGAGAATGGCGGGCTCCGAAGCCTTCTCAAGTCTGGGCCACTGGGCCGGCTCGGCCCGAACGCCCAACCTCTGGCTGTAGAACTGGGCGGAGCCGTCCCCGGCGCAGACGCGGCACCCGAGAGCTCGAGCGCGGCCCCGGGGAGGGGTTCCTGGCGCGGGTGGCGGGGCGTGGGTTCGCCCGGCTCTCGCAGGCTGGGTACAGCGGGCCGGCGGGCGGGGCCCCGAGTACGCTGCGCGGCGAGCTCTCCCCCGCGCCGGCGCACACCTGGCAGAGCAGCTTACCGGGGACCCCAGAATGCTCCAGCGAGACGTTGACGCGGGCCTGCAAGCAGGGTGACGGGTGGGGGTGGCGGGTGAACTTGAGTAGAGGTAAGGAAAACTCCTACAGCCTTGCTCGAAGCCCTAAAAGCGCCCCTCGCGGCCCGCCGGCTGCCTGGAAGCCTCACCCTGCCGGCTTTTAGCAGGGCTGCGCCAAGTACAGCAACGATGTTGGAAATGGTTGCAAAATCCAAGCCCAGACGGGTGGGCGAGACGCGCGGAGGGGCATGCGTGAGTGGGCACCCTCCACCCCTTATTTAATTCTCCACAGCTCAGAGGACTGCTGCTTCAGACAAATGCTGCGTGGCCCATTCGGGAACAGAGGCAGTCAAGCTTATGTCCGCGAAAACCTGGATTCTTTAGAACCCAAACAATGTTCTCGTATGGGAATGCAAAAACATTTTCCATGGCGTGGATTTGCACCGACATAGAGGCCTGAAATGCTCCCCTTCCCCTCCTAACCGTTCCCGGCGCTCGGGAGCCACAGGGGGAGTTCGCCTCAAGCTCACCCGGCTGCAGAGCGCAGGCGGCTCCCAGAAATGCACTAATTGAGTCACAAACCACCGGCTGCCCCTAACAAAGCGAACCGTCTCGGCAGCTCAGCGCCCAATTTGTCCGCAGCACTTTCTTCCGCAATTCAGAAGCATTATCTTGTTTTTAAAAGTATCGCGGCAGAAACGTGGCAATTATCCTGGGCTCAGGTTACACTAAATGGCTTTAGGCTGAGAAATGGAAGAATATAAATGCTGCGAAGGTGGTGATCGGTTTTCTGCCGGGCCTGTATGAGGGTAGGGAGGCGAGCGAGAGGATTTCGGCCAGGGAGAGGGAGGTATGGCGCAAGTTCCCACTCTTGGTTCTCTTTCCCAATGGCACCAACCAGAAAGAAGTGTTGGGCCTTTATCCCTAGAGGTTAAGGATTCAGAGCGATGATCTCCTTCAGAGATCTGGAGAGAAGAGGTCATATCCCGACAAGACAGGGCCAAGCTTCTGGCCTCGGCTTTGGGTCAGGAACAGGTTGGGAGCTTCAGGCATTGCTGGGATAAGGAAGGGAAGAGAGGTCAAGGGTCAGAGGGAGAGATGAGGAAGAATCCAGTTTCGGGACAACTACACTAAAATTGGAGAGGGAGAATGGCACTGGGAGAAAACAGCCATGAGGAAAGAGGAGCCGGCCCTGATGACTGGGGAGAGGCGTTCACAACTGAGCGAGGGGCAGGCCTGGCCCGGGAGCCCGGGCGGACGCTGTAGGGTGGGAACCCTGGAGAACTGGAGAGGCCCAGAGACCACGAGGCGTCTCCGCATCAAGGGAAAAAACAAACAAACAAAACAAACAAACACAGAAAACCTCTAAGAATCTTCATCTCGGTCCACCAGGGTGAGTTTGGGCCTGGAAAATGGGGAGAAAAGAAAAGAGGGAGTAGCAAAAGGCGTTGGGGTGCCAGCTCCCGGCGGGCAGACGCCTTGCTCGCCGCAGCCGCCCAGCCTGTAGTGGTAGCCACGCTGTGCGCGTGTCTCTTTCCCCTTCTGCTCAAACCAGCCCCCACATCTTGAAGTAATCAGCAGCCGAGAAGGGACTCGTCCCCCTGGCATCTCAGGTTAAAGAAGGAGGTCCAGGAAAATGTGGTAGAGCCATTACAAGAAACCCGAGCCGCAGTCATCAGGGACTCCAATTGCCATCGCATTAGGATTGATTAGAGACCAGCAGTACCGTAATGACCCGGAAAGAGGGGCAGCCGGGGATTATTAATATCAGAATGTGGCGGAGAGGGGAGGTGGGTGAAGGGAAGGAGGGAAGAGCAAAGTGAGGAGGGAGAAGTTTTAAGTTACTAGGATTTATATATAAGTTCCGGCTTACCTGAGGAAACCAGATAGTCAGTGAATCACGCAAACAATAAATCTAATTCCATCTAAAATTTCACGAAGCCTGATTATTTGGGGGGGGGGGAGGAAATCAATGTGAAAATCAGGCCAACATCTAGTTTTTATAAATACGTGTTTTTATAAACTTATTTTAAGAATCTAAGTGAAGAGATGGGGAGGAATGCTGGATGTTCACTTTCCTTACCAATGGGTCCCTACAGAAAGACTTAGGGAGGGCATTTTTGAGTCATTTTGGGTCTTCTCTCAAGGGCTATGGGGCAATGGAGTGGACATTTTCACAGAGTCTGCAGAGGAATAATAAACCAAATTTTAATTGAAACAGTGATAACTGGGTAGTGATTTTTGTTTTTTATTTTGTTTGCGACAGGAACGATCAGGATCCCTAAGAGATGTAGAGAAGAGAGTGGTTTGTCTCCTTCCTCGGACTATGAGCCAAAACAAATCAGCCCCTGATGGTCTGGGCTGAAACGCAGCTCACTGGATAATTAACTCCATCTTTGCAGTCCACCCTAACTGTTTATTTAGTGTCACCCTGCATTACCATCACTAGCACTTTCCTCTGAACAGGAGGAGCTGCAGGCTTTCACCTCCCAAAAGGAAATTCTTCTTAGCTTAGACAGATGCAGTATACAGGATGTACATTAGCTGACAAAAAAGTTGATTGGAAATTCAGTGGAAGATAAGAACTCTTGCCCTGAGGTAATATTAATAAAGCAAAAGAGGCAAGAGTGTCTTAGGTTCTTAAGAACAGATTCTTACAACACTCTCCTTCACTTTCCAGAAAGGTGCTTGGCATCTATCTAATGTTGAGTGGTGTCTTCTGACTCAAATCTGGCGGTTGGCAAGTCTCTGGGCCTGAGCCTTCGCAGAGCGCAGCTTAAATCTGCCCTCTTCCCCCCAGGTGGCCAACCCACCTTCCTCAGTCCTCCATGGGTGCCCCCACCTTTTTAACCACACCACCACTCAGTGTGGCGGGTCCCCACCAGCTGAGTTAGACGCCCCTGCTCAGACTTCAGAGTCTACTCGCCCTTTGCTGCCTGGGTGCCCGATATCAGCACAGCACGCTCTGTGAGACCTCACAGCTCCTGGTCCTGGGGAAGCAGGCGCAGGCGCCAATAGTCGTGAGGAAGGGAGAGGAACGAGAGAGAGAAGGAAAAAAGAAAAAGAGAATAGAGGGATCCAGATAGAGAGGAGAGGGTGTGGCGTGAGAGAGAGAGAGAGAGAGAGAGAGAGAGAGAGAAACGCGGAGAAGAATGAGAATGAGGCAGCGAGGGAACGAAAGGGACAGAGGGTGAGATGGAGATAAGAGAGAATAAAAGAGAGAATGAAGGAATCAGAGGTTCACACACACAGAATGAATGAGCTTCCTCTTTCAGACTGAAAAGAGAGGATGAGGTAGAAAGAGACACGGAGAGAGACCAGACCTGGGGACACACACAGAGGGAGAGGATAACCTCTCCAAACACACACACTCCAGCACTGTCCCCATCCAATCTGAGTTCCCTCGCGGCGGTGTGTCTCAGCCTTTCTCTCTCCTCTCTCTTCCTTCCCCGACCCCGGAACAATGTGGAGACTGTATTTTCAGGAGCCGCGCGGGGCGGCACGGTTTTTAGCAGCAAGCTGGGCTCGCAGCCCGCTCTGTTTGTCCAGGTGTGGGCAGGGGGCGGCAGCCTCCCGGCGTCTTGGGCTGCCGCTGCGTTTTCGCACCAAGGAAGCGGGAGGCTCTGCTCGCATGTTTCCCGCTTCCAGGAGAAAACTCCCTCCCTACCTCCATACATAAATATATTAGGGGAACAGACAAATCTTCATTGTTCAGAAATAAGCCAAGGAGGCCGGCCGGCTCCCCTTGGCCCGGCCAAGCGAGGCTGGAAGGAAGGGAGGGAGAGAGAGGCGGGGGCCGCGCGGATCCGGTGTCACGTTGCAGATTCCCACTAAAGATAACGAAACGTGATCTATTTTTCAGAACAGCAAGTGGATGGGAAAGAACCTTGACAACACAAAACTCATTTACTAATGGACTGGTTTTGGGTTTCTCTCCTTTGGGTCCGCACATCGCCCTGCCTGAGCCCTCGGCCTATTCAGAGCTCGTGAGGAGCAGCGTCCCCCAGGAGGCAGGTGGGCGGCTGCTCGGGTGCCGCGCCGCCATCGGAGCCCGGGATCCCGAGGGTCGAGGGCACCTGGAGTTTCCGACTAAGTAGAGGAAAAAGATGGACGTTGTCACTTCAGCCAGGATTTGGGGAGTCTTCTCACTGCCCCAGAGCGACGACGCTAATTTATTGAAGAGACACCTCCCGAAGCCCTTCCCTTCCAAATATCTTTAGGTAGAGTAGAATCCCCGCTGTCGTTCTTAATGGCAAAGGAATTCCGAGAAAGCCGGCCGGGAGCCTCAAAGCATCTCGCTCCAAGCCAGAAGGGAAACAAGTGGGTCCCAGCCAGAGCTTTTTGAACCAAGGCCTTATGTCAACCCGACCGAGAAACCCCAGCACCAACTGGTGCCTCTGCATTGACCTTTCCATAGACCAGTTGTGCGCACCCGGCCGTTACCTGTACGGAGGGAGGCACAGGAGAGCAGAAGCCTGGTGTTGGGAGCTCCTTTCCAGCCGCGTTACCCTCGGGAGCCGCGAAGCGGCGAGGGCAGCAGCTAGAGTTGCTCGTTGCCTTTAAATCTCCGCCGCATCTCTGTTTTCTTGTGATTTGCATTGACAGCAAAAGGTTTTAAGTTACTAGAACAACTCAAACCTTTCTGTGTGCGATTTAAAATGGATCATTTGGTTTATGTGGTTTGTAAATTCATGTCATTTTACCTCTTTTAGTGGTTTTCAGTGAAAGGTTCCATTTTGGGAAACCTTATATATCTGAGCCAATAATTAACATTTATAACGATTGGTTCCCCTAACCGAGGGATTGAAATAGCAGGTAGGCTCGTTGGTACAAAGCGAAAGGCACTTTTCCTTTCTAGTCACGCGATCTACTGGATTGAACGCTAGGAGAAAGGCTGGCGGGCCCGGGCACGGCCTCCAAAGACGAGCACCACATCACATCAACCCCGGTGCCCGCAATCGCGGCATCCACACGGTCGTCTTCCCAGTTGTCGCCAACGTCTAGTGCGTCTTGATTCCTTTTGAAGAGAGATGAAAAGAAGTGGGCAGGGAGGTCTGGAGGAAGCCGGAAAAAAGGTGGTCATATTGGTGTCTAATTGTCATCTCTCTGCTCCCTGTAAATCAATACCTGCCCTTATTTGTCCAAGCTGTGCCTCATTTCCTTATACAAAATTGTTAATTATAAAGTACACCCCATACTCAATTTACCGTTTGTCTTTTAAGAGACTTGGTTGTACTTACAGACTCCCGCCCCCCCCCCACATTCCTCTAACACACACACACATTGTAATTCTGCGCACTCGCTCCAGACTTTAGGCATTAACTGATTTTTTAGAGCCGAGTTTAAGCCTCCGTTCCAGTCCTCACACAGCTGCCATGTCAATAAGGACTGTTCCAAGCAGAGACGTTCCTTCTGGCAGGACACTGCAGCTCCTCAAGACTTCATCTGAAACATCATGAGCACTAAAATAAGACCGCCAGGGAAAATTACCAGACACATGGGCTTGGGCTCAGCTTTGCCAGTTTTCCAGTTTAGAAAGTAAGTCATTGGGCACACAGTGTGGTAGGGGCTCTTTTGAAATAATATGCACCCATTACATGCACTTAAAAATAATCCCAAACATATTGAAATATCAGCATCTATTTCCAAGGTCTGATACTGCAGGGTTTCAAAGATGCAAAAAGCATTGTTTGGGAGTTCAGTGGAGAAGCAGCTTCATGTCTACTCGGAGCCTCCTGAGAGACAGCTAGGGAGTGGAAACCCTTCATGAGTTTAAGATGTACATTGCAGGGTGCATTGGACTGGGTGCATTATTTTAAAACCATATAAATAATACAAGGGGAAAGAGACACCGTGCTTCTCCTTCTTCCACTCCCACTTATGTCTCAATATGTAAATGGTTCTGCGATGCTGGGCTCTTGCTGATGGAATCAAAATATATTTAAAGAAGACGAGCAAGTTTAAAGAACCTAGAGTTTGCTCCTTGCATTCACCAAGAGGAGACATTTAAATCAAAAGCATTTTTGAAGTGTACTTAAAATTCTGTTTTGAAGTTATCTAATCAGAGATAAGTATAGTCATAAAGTCACTCTCCTTCCACCGTTTGGCTCCCCTTATCTCCATGCATTGTTCTTATCTCCTGCCAGTCTCAGCTCTGACAATAGATTATCTTTGTTTAGAGACGCTAATTGTTTTCAAAATCTTTTTAATAATTGCTTTGGAACAAGGTGTGCAAATGAGGCTTAAGATAATTACAGCTTCATTTGTTTGTGTAGTTTTAATAAGCATTCTCCACACATACACAAAATAAGAGATGATAGGACTGAAACTGCAAGACATCTCTCATTCCCTGGCAGTAAAATAGGCCAGCATTGCAATCTACACACACACACACACACACACACACACACACACACACCTCTTTATTTAATCTTCTTGGAGCCGCTGTCGTTCTCGCTTTGAGGGCAGTGTCCCTCTCAGAACAGGGCAAGGATTATGTTACAACCAGAGGGCTATTGGAGCCGGACACAGTTTTATTTAATTTACACCCCATCCAGCGCCTTTCGCGCGAGGTTCCCAAAGCATTTTTGCTAATAGCAAGTAAATCTTCTCGGCATTCCTCGGTAGCAGAGGTGGCCTTGGAAAATGCAACCACGCTAATGGGGAAACCGAGTCCAGAAGCCTGCCCACTTAAACCATAGAACATTAAGATACCAAATCATAAATGAACCTTCGGCATCTCTATCTGCTCAGCAACTATGCTCTACACAACTCTTTGCGTGGTCCTAAATAGTCGCGGCCTTTTGAGAATGAGGGAAGCGCTATACAGCCGGGAGTATCTGTGACTTTTGGAGGGAGGTGGGGGCAGGAGGGAAGAGAGGAGGAAATTAGGCTTGGCTTCTGGAGCTGAAGCCAGCCGGGAGAGAAGCCATTCTTCCAGCGGTTGCAGCCCGGAGCACTGGTCTGCTCTTGTATTATTTATCGCGTTCCATAAGCTATTCATCAATCCATTACTTATTCATTCCAACATTAAGGTAATTAAATATGAGCTCACCGGGAAAGGGCAAGTCTGCAAGGGACAGAGACAGGGTATGGAGGGAGAGGAGGCGAATCAGAAGGTCTGGAGTCATTGATTTGTGCAGAGATGTGCGCGGCTGCCCTTAGGTGACACTGCAGAGGGGGCTCACTTTTCAAGGTCCTGACGCGCTCACCCACTCCCACCACCCCCGTCCCCGGGAAGCACCGCTCCCTCCCCCCCACGCCCCCCTCGCTTCCCACCGCTCGCGGTCCCCCTCCTCCCACCACTCCCTATCCCTCGCTGCACAGCCTCGCCCTCCCCGCGCGAGGCGGCGCGGCCTCGCGGCCCGGCCTGGCGGCGCGCGGGCTGGCCAGCCCCGGATAGGCGCCGCCCGCAGCCAATCAGCGCGCCGGGGACGCTGCGCGCTTTAAGGCAGCTGCGGGGAGAACAGAAACCAAGTTCCCCGGCAACAAGCAGCATCCACCCGGCGGGAGGCCGGAGCCAGCGAGGCCCGAAAAGCTGCGGAGTGAGCCGGACGCTCCTTGTCCAGCGCGAGTCCTACTCCTCCTCCACTAACTCGGCCGCCCGTCCCCAAGTCTCGACTCGCTTTTTAGCCTTCGCAAAGCCTAGGGAGGGGGTTAGGAGCAGCCGCGCCCCCCTCTCTGCGGCTGCCTCCTCCTGCTTTTTCGGCTTTGCTCCCTGCCGCGTGCGCCAGGGCAGTGCGCCCCGGCAGGCCCCAGCCATGTCGATGCTGCCATCGTTCGGCTTCACGCAGGAGCAAGTGGCGTGCGTATGCGAGGTTTTGCAGCAAGGCGGGAACCTGGAGCGCCTGGGCAGGTTCCTGTGGTCGCTGCCTGCCTGCGACCACCTGCACAAGAACGAAAGCGTGCTCAAGGCCAAGGCCGTGGTCGCCTTCCACCGCGGCAACTTCCGCGAGCTCTACAAGATCTTGGAGAGCCACCAGTTCTCGCCTCACAACCACCCCAAGCTGCAACAACTGTGGCTGAAGGCGCACTACGTGGAGGCCGAGAAGTTGCGCGGCCGGCCCTTGGGCGCGGTGGGCAAATATCGGGTGCGCCGAAAATTCCCGTTGCCGCGCACCATCTGGGACGGCGAAGAGACCAGCTACTGCTTCAAGGAGAAGTCGCGGGGCGTGCTGCGGGAGTGGTACGCGCATAACCCCTACCCCTCGCCGCGTGAGAAGCGGGAGCTGGCCGAGGCCACCGGCCTCACCACCACCCAAGTCAGCAACTGGTTTAAGAACCGGAGGCAAAGAGACCGGGCCGCCGAGGCCAAGGAAAGGTACGCGGAGTGATTCCCGCTGATCGGGCGACCCCGGGAAGCCTTCCTGTCCCCGCCGCCCCTTCCCGCCCCCGCAGGCACCAGCCACCGTGTCCACCCAGCCGGCCGGAGCCCTCCGCCGGGCGGCGCCCAGGCTTCCGCGGCACTGCGGCGAAAGTTCGTGAACTCTGAGATCGCTTGCTAGGGGTGGGGCGGGGGGTGCTCATCTGATTTGAGCGTCCGCGCGTGGGTTTCCTTGGATGTGTGTTGGAAAATGTTGGCGCTAGGTTTGTTTTTCATGCCTCCTTGGCTGGCTGGGGCGAGGAGTGGCGGGTGGAGAGTGAGTTTCTAGATCAGCTTAGAAGGGCAGTGTTGATTGGTATCGCGAGGAGAGGGGTTCGGTGGGGCCTGAGGGTCTCGAACCTCTCTCCTCTTGCTCCCGGTGAGGGTGGAGCTGGCCTGAAACTTCTCAGCCACCACTCCCGCCCCGTCCTTCAATCGCTCTGTCCTGGTAGTCTTCTGGGTGAGAGGTCGCTTAATTCCGCACTAGCTGTACAAAGGGAGGAGTCTTTCAAAAGAAATCCACAGAAAAGAGAGCTTTGGGAGAGTTGGCGCTGCATTTACTCCCTGGCGCCCCGAGCCCAGAAAAGATTGCTCCTCGTCGGCTCCCTCGAGCCTGGCTGGGAGCCGAGGCTGGTCAGTCTCGCTGTCCGCGCCGCCCCCCCGCCCCCCTCCACGGGTGAGGAAGGGGTTTCCAGTCGCAGACTTCTCTCGCCCCAGAGCTCAGAAAGCAATATTTTTTTAACCTGTCTGTGCCCCCGCCCTCCTCACGCCAACACACCCGGCCACCTGGCCCGGCTCCACTCGTTTGCTGTAGAGTTTCCGACCGAGATTCGGAAGAGCGTGTGGGAGGCGGCGGCGGCGGCTGCGGCGGTGGGGAGAGCGCTTCGGGGAGCCGGGCAGTTTGGGGGAAACCTAAGCTCCCGAGTCGGCTAGGTTTCTTTTGTTCGCTTCGGAGCCTGGGGGCCGAAGATGTCGCCGCCTTGTTCCCCTCTGGGTGGAAAAGCAAGAGTCTGGATAGCTGAAATGGGCTCTCTGGGAGAGACTGCGAAAGATGGGGAGAGAGTTGGGGAGACAGGCGGGCCCCGCGGTGGGGAGGACGGCCGAGCCCTCTGAAGGCAGAAGCGCCAAGGGCTACAAGACCCTGCAGTTCACCAGCACCGAGCGCCCAGACTGAGACCCCGGTTCTTCGCACAGGCTCCGGCTGTGCGGGGTCGCGAAGTTCCCCTGTGGGGAATGGGTGCGCTGGTGTGGATGCCCGCAGGGAGTCTAAGAGAGGGCCGTGAGGGACTGCGGGCTGAGCGAGTAACACGGAGACAGGAACAGTACAGTTCCAGGTAGACGTTAGTTTCAAAAAGGCCGTCCTTTAAGCCAGGCCCGAGGGCCCACTCCCTGATGAAATCGGAGAGACTGGCTGCGCTCCCTGTGTTTACTCAGGTCACTGGGCCGCTCTGGACACCACTTCCCATGACCTGTCCTGTGTCTCTGAGACCACAACCTCCGGGCAGGGGCAGGGAAACTCGACGGTTAATCGTTTCCTCAGATGGGAACAGGACAATTGACTTGATTCACCACCAAACATCTGTTCATTGGGTGCTGTTCGTCCCCCGATCATTTTCTTCATCACCAACAATCATTTGTTGGAAGATTTTCAAATTTCATTACTTCTAAATGTGGTACTTGTTGATAGGTATTTAAAAATAACTGCTTGAACAAAAATTTAAAAATAATTTTTATGTTTCAAATAAGCCCTGCTGATCTGGCTTTCTAAAATCTGGAAGAGGAAGGGACCTGGCTCCCCAGGAGCTCTGTCCGTAGCTCCCCCTTTCTCAAGTCTCTTCTGCCTCTTCATTTCCCCTAGGACCCTTGGGGATGGGTGAGAGGGCAGAGCTTCTCCATTTGGGTCAATGACTGATTGCACAATGGCCCTTTCCTCCTTCCAGCTCCCCTTCCTCCATCTCACACTTTTTTTTAACTTACTTTTTTTTTTTTTTAACCATATGGTGTTGTCCTCTATTTCTTAGGGAGAACACTGAAAACAATAACTCCTCCTCCAACAAGCAGAATCAACTCTCTCCTCTGGAAGGGGGCAAGCCGCTCATGTCCAGCTCAGAAGAAGAATTCTCACCTCCCCAAAGTCCAGACCAGAACTCGGTCCTTCTGCTGCAGGGCAATATGAGCCACGCCAGGAGCTCAAACTATTCTCTCCCAGGTTTAACCGCCTCTCAGCCCACCCACGGCCTGCAAGCCCACCAGCATCAGCTCCAGGACTCTCTGCTGGGCCCCCTCACCTCCAGTCTGGTGGACTTGGGGTCCTAAGGGGGAGGGATTGGGGCCTCGAAGCAGCGACTAGGGACACTTGTAAATAGAAATCAGGAACATTTTTGCAGCTTGTTTCTGGGGTTCTTTGCGCATAAAGGAATGGTGGACTTTCACAAATATCTTTTTTAAAATTCAAACCCAACAGCGATCTCAAGCTCAGTGCCCTCTTCTCTCCAACTCTTTCCACTTTTGCATTATTTCCCCTCCCAGTGTGGAGATCAGGGAAACGAAAAAAAAAAAACAACCCAAACAAACAAAAATATCCAGTCACCCAGTCTTGGTTCTGGGCAACCCGTGTTCCAGCTTCAGTAGCCTTTCTTTTTTCTTTTTCTTTTTTTTTTTTCAATGAATGGGAATTACAAAATCAACTGGATTTTAATTACTTCATTTTAATTTATTTATGGAAAAATGTTTTGAGAAGAGGAAAAGGAAATGAAAACGAGAGAGAGACAGAGAGAGAGGAGAGCAAAATAGTGAAAAGATCCTCCAGCCTGGGAGGAACTGGTTGCATTCTTAAGGTGAATAGGAAAAATACGATCTTATAACTTTTTTTTGATGGGGAAAATTAAGTTTACATTTTCATATTTAGTGTTAAACAATTTTATGTAGATTAAAATGAAAGAACAGTATTAGGGGAAAAAACAAGTGCCTAAATGTCTTAATGCTCTCTATGTGAGGCAGTTAGAAATAGAAGTGACCATTAGTAATACAAATACTTCTGTCAAATTTAGTGGGGGTTTTTGGTTGTTGTTTGTTTTCTTGGGTTTTTTTTATGGCAAACTTTAAAAATGTACCAGTGTGAAAAAACACTTTCCTGAATGCCATTACTTCTCATGCCCTTGAAGCTTTCTTATCTGTAGCCTACTGTTAAGGGTTTCTCCTGTTCCTAGTTTCTAGCTTGCAAAAATAGGTAACAAATCTAGCAACCTGGTATTTGTTACTAAAACAGCATGTGTTTTCAGGTTTCTTTTCTATTGTACCTAAACCAGTCTAAATTAAAACTTAGTAGAACACCAGGAGTACTGATTCTGTTTCTGAAAGGTGAGTTGTGTATTGCTGTCATTGGGCCCCCCCCCATTTTTTTTAAACGAATAGTTTTCTTGCTTTCTTACTTAATGGTGGTTATGAATTGCAGGGTACTTTGAAGGCCATCCCCTGAACCAAGAGTGGTGACTGAGTTAATTATATGACAGAAAAAGAGTGAATTTAGCTTTGGGGTATTTATTTATTTTTTTATTATTTAGAGATGCAGTTTTGTTTACCACTAGCTCTTCTCCACATCATTCGTATGTTAGCTCTTTTGTATTATTAACAAATTTATGACAAGACTGTGAAAGTAAAATAATTTATCTGCTTGGGGGGGAAAAAAAAAGGGAACTTGTACAAGGATAGCAACATTGTGAATTACTCTGTGCAAATAGAAAGCAGACCAACAGGACAGGAGTTCTTTGCGGTGCTGCCTGATAGTGTCCAGAAAAATCCCAGTAATCATGTAGGCTCCAAATTATTTTTGCCTGGGGCAAAAATGATGTATCTTTGTATTTAGCTTTTAAAATTAGTGAAACAAATGGCATTATTTATTAAAATTCTACTCAGGATAACAGGATTGGCTTGCTTGTGCTTTGTAAAATATTACTCCCCAGAGGAAGTCTATTTTCTGACATGACAGTTTCATAATTTTGATCTTTCTCCATCTGTGTCACCATTAATATATTCATTTCTTTCTTACTCTTTCCTATCTTTCCTGTCCTGATCTAGAAGTGGGGGTGGGAGATGGGGAGATTAAGGCCTTCTTATTATGAGTTTTTTTTTTTTTTTAAATGCTAAATGGCTGTGACTGAGTTCCAGGGAGAAAGGGTCACTGTACTTAACTGTAGTCACTTTTACTTATAAAGTCATTTTTCCCCTCAGTGATGGACAGATGTTCACACAGCCGCTCAGAGACCATCCTTTGGATTGGGAGCTCAGGGTCCCAATCTCCCTTGTTAGTGTTTTGGATCATTAAGTTGGTGTTTATTTAAGTCACTAGGGTGTTTATTCTCCACGTCTTGGGCCACGGAGAAATGCCACCCTCTGCAGGAGGGGCTCTCACAGGGGATCTCCTCGCATTCTTCACATTCACTCCCCAAAACAAACACCCTGCACAAAGATAGCTTTCAATGACCCTGACAGGCTTCAAAGGACACCGCGGAAATCTCCCTGAAAAATAGGAAGGGCCAATTACTTTAATTTCTTACATGCCCTCTCTTCCTACCCAGATGACTACCCCCCACTCTTCCAGCTCTGTTTAGTATAATTTTAGACTCGTGGAAGTTCTGTCTCCCTGGGCACCCCGGCCCACTTCCTGCTCCCTTGGTTGGTGAATCTTGGAAATGTCTGCAAATCTGGCAAGGAGCAGAGTGGGCCGGTCCTGTAAAAGCCCCTGTGATTACTGCTTGTAAACTCGTTAAAAGGACAATTTTCTGTCACAGTCATAAACTCTTTGTAAAATCCCTGGCATTCGATCCAGAGTGCGCAAATTCCAGATGTGTTTAATAAGAAATTGCACAATGTGCCTCCCTCACCATCCTCCTCTCAGTCTGGCTAAACCAGGGACAAGCAGGAGGAAGCGAGAAAGCTGAATATTGCTTTGAGTTTTCTTGGCAATCATTTTAGAGCAATCATTAGGGGGAACTAACCATATTTTTTTTTCCTCGAGGAAATCTTCAAGGACCTGCTGTTAAGGGACCTCTAATTTACCTTCTCGGCTTCACAGTTTAACTGAATCAAAAGCCACTTTTCGATTTCTCCTTTACAGATTTCATAAGGAGAGCCCAAAGTAATGAACGACGGCTTATAAATAGTTTTTAGGATGAAACCTTACAGAATTTTATCAAGTAAGATGAGAACAATAACATATTAGGGCGATTTTTAAATTTTTTACGTTTTAGATCTGAACACAGGATTGTTCGGGTCCCCACTGCCTGCTTGCCTTGACCTCTTGGCTGAGAACGAAGCTTCCTTAAATGCTCGGGAGGCCAAGGGGCTTGGCCGACGGTTCCTGAATTTGGCTTAGCAGGTAGGGACTCAAGAGTCCCCAAAGCACCACGAGCTGCGGGCAGGGAGAAGGAGGCCGCTGAGGCCGGGCACCGCCGGTCTTGAACTATTCTCCAGGCAGGACAGGTTGGGCTTGACCCCGAGATGAAGCGGAAGCTTCCAGGAACAGGCAGTAGCATTGGTGCTTGTGGGCGAACTCTGAGTCTGCTGAGCTGTGACCCTTGTCACGCCGCTCTCTCCCGCACCCTGAGGGCGAGTCGGGCACCTGGCACTGACCCCGCACGGAACGGCTGTTCCTCTGCTCCGCCGCAGCCTCCGCGCCTGCAGCGGCGGCTGCGGCTGGAGGGGGCTTCACTCCTACCGCCTCCCCCGCCTGGAGGTCTTTGGTCAGGTCTCCAAGCAGAACTCCAGGTTAGGGAGCCAGAGGCTTCCGTTCCGCGCGTCTCCGGCTGCAGAAAACTGGAGGAGCTTCTCCTGCCACCTGCAGACTCCCGTGGCTGCTCCTGCCACTCTGCCCTCCCAAGGCGCGGGAAATCGGGGCGCCGCTGCTCTCCGCCCCCGGACCCGGGTGGAGCCGCTCCACCGTTTCATGGAGAATCGCGCGCGTCCCGGGAGCCGCATCACTGCGCAGCTCCAGGCGCGGGCCTGGTGGCCCGGCCTGCGGAGCCCCTGAGGCTAGCCTCTAAGGTCCAGACCGTGGAGGAGGCAAAGGCCTGAGCTTCGGGGGACAACGCAGCTGCCGTGGCCTTGGGCACCCAGGAGCCACCTCCCAAGCTCAAGTCGCGTCTCGCTCTTTGAATTAAGGAGCTAAGTTCCGGGCGAGGCACGTGAGCCACGCGGGAAGAGCTACCGCTGGGTTGGACCAGGCCCAGTGGCGGAGGGATGAAGCGGTCTTGGCCACTCGCGGCTCCCGGGCCAGGCGGCAGGTGGGAGCGCTCCCTGGTTCTCAGACTTGAGGGCAGCCGGCTCAGGCCCAAGAGCCTGGTCGGGAGGCGGCCTAGGCCCGGCCGCCCTTCCTACTTCAGGTATGGCCCGTTTCCTTTGCTTCCTGCGGCCTGGGTCTTGGCCCTCGGACCTGGGCTCATCAGCCGCGCGCTCGGCGGAGGGGTGCCAGCCACAGAGGGCACCCCTTCCCTGGCTTGTCGTTAGAACTTCAACGGCGGCCGAGGAGAGCGGCCCGGGTTTCTAGAGTCTCGGGCAGGACCGGGCGGCAGCTCGGCTTCCTTCGCTGGGCCTGGTCCGGCGTTTCCCCCTAGCCCGTGGCCCTGGGGCGAGCAGCGGCCTCCTCCCGACGCACCTCCCGGGTCCCCAGCAGGGAGGCCCCGGCCGAGGCCCGCAGCGCGCTTCGGGCTGGGCTGTCGCGGCGCACACTTTGCCCTTCTTTGGTGGGGCAGGTGGTGTTGACAGAACAGGTGGGTCAGGGTTAAGGTGAGGAGAGTGGCTGGTGGCCCACGTGCTCTCTCTACGTTATTTCTTCTTTTTTTCTGAGCTTTTCCCAGGAGTAGGAAAGTAAAAACACTCCCAGACTACCTCCTCCAAACACCCGAAGCCAGCGGAGCTAGTGTCTGTGCCCACTTAGCCCCCAGGGGCAATTCGCACCAAGGGTACCCGAGGGCTCAGTTCCTTAGCCCGCAGGTATGCTCCGTGACCTTAGGTGGGGACTTGTGAGCCCCCTCAAGTGACCCGCGCCTTCGTTTCTTCCCTAGTTTGATTGAATCCAATAGCTCCACCTGGCAGATTCTCTAAAGATATGGGTAAGCCAGCCAGGACCGAGAAGTCAAAATCATGGGCGAGTTGTTGGCTTGTCCTCTGCCCAGAAACAGTGCTGCCCTGGAAAGGCTGCATTTTCTTTAGTGTTTTAATCTGAGTATACATACACAACTTAGTTCCAGCTGATGAAATTGGAAACCTCTTCTCCCACTGAGGATGGCAATCACTGTTTTAGGCGCTGTGGTCCTTTCAGACAGCGAGGAACAACACTGCAGTAGCATTTAAAAACAAAGAGAAAGAGATTGCTTGAGGCGCGTGTATGCCTGTCTCCCATCTGAGTTTCAGCTTCTATCCTTTTAACTTGTTAATGGACAGCTGAGACCCCACTTCTCAGCAGGAAGAGCACAGACACCTTAAGGTTTGCTCTCCTGTATTGCTTTGCTACCTGGGAGTCTCCCCCACTCCTTCTTTTGCAAAAGTGCCCACTAATTGTTTTCCTTTGCCATAACGTTGAAGTGTTCTTAAAATCACATTCTTCTCCCCCCACCCCCTCGAACAGGAAAATGCAGAAAGAAAAACTAACTAAAACTAAAACCCCAATCCTGTCTTATCTTTGAAAGAGAAAAGAGTTAACTTAAGTTGTAACACACACTTAAGTGTACCTGAAGTGGCTACCCAATTGTAATTAAAATACAATTAGGTGATATTGGCTGTTTTCTCTTCTGTGCCATTAGTGGTTATCATTAAAAAGACAGATAAGTAGAAAGATAGATTCTGGCCCTTTACTTACTATAATAAGGAGGCATGGAAATTGTATACCAACTCCCTCCATCTGGTCCCCTGTCCTTTCCATCCTCCCTAACTTAGAAGATAAATCTTTTATGGGACTGACATAGGCAGATCCAAATAGAAGCATTAATGGATTAACACAAAGCAAATTTAATTTGCTATATAATTTATTTTAGAATAGGATTTAAAATTGATTACAACTTTTAAAATGCCATGGCTTATTTATAATAGATACATAATTTATTGCTGGGGTGGTGGTTCAGGACCTGAGCTGATATGCACGTGGCATCTTGAAGGAAAACACGGTCCTAGACTACGTATTTTTTTTATCTTAAGATTCTTAAAAAGAAACAACAATAACAACTTTAAAATGTTTTTTAACATTTCATAGAGCTGGTCGGTTTGCATCCCTGATACAAAATCTGCAGCTTCCAACCAGCAAGCCTGTAAAACCAACTTTCTAGATGTCTTTTACTTTATATTAAGTATTTTTACAAACTCAACTACATTCCTTGCCCCCTCCTTCCCCTTAAGGCATGGCTTTAGCTGCTTTGCAGCACTTCAGTTCTAAACTGAGCTGCTAGTTATCCAAATGATCTAAATGCCAGGGAAAGGCAATGGGACTGTGAAAAAAAAACCCCAAAAAACAAACCAAATAAAATCCACATAGCTGTGACATCTTTAGTTGGCTCTCAAACAGATATTATATTTAAACTATAAGCATCAGTATGCAGTAATGTTCCCCTTAACTCTTGCAGGTTTTTGTGTGTGTGGTGGTGTTGGGGACTGGTGTGGTTGGCGGAGGGGAGCAGCAACTTACAGAGCTTGTACAGAAAATGCACATTTTGAGGGTGAGGTGGCATAGTCTGCAGTACCTTGCAAAAGGAAATTTTACCTAAAAGTCAAGGAGGTAGTTACAAAGAAGAAGCATTAGTTCTGTATTTAGGATGTCATGAATATGAAAGTAAGTAACAAGCTTAAAAAAAATTAAGCTAGATAGGTCAGCGTGCCTTTGTATCTATGAAGTGAGAAGAACGTTTAAACAATTGAAGCCTTGTCTGTCTTCAGATATGTGTGGTGAATATTTTCTATGCGTTGCTGATGCTATATAAACATAACATGCTTCTTCCTAAAGTCAAATTCTTTATTTTAATTGAAGAATAATATTGCTCAGGGCTCTACCTCTGAGTACAAACAGCTAATCTAAGAAAATCAGTTCTGGGAATCTGGAACCAATGGCTGTTTTCAAAATAAACAGACAAAATCTTCATAAAGAAGGCCAGGAGGATTATTTTTATACACAGTATATCTCCTGATTTCTCACCAAGAAAAAAACAAAAAAACAAAACAAAAAAACCACCCTTTTATGGAAAAACTAAAAGGCAAAATGACAATGCAGTCCCCTTACCATATTTCTGTTCTTTAAAAATCATTCTGATTTAAGACTCCTAACCTGTCCTGGTTAAATTTTCCAACATTAATATATCTTAGAAGCAAATCTGTATGCACTTTGTCTTTCCCTCTATTAAAAAAGAAATTTTCTAGGGCGGGACAGAGATGTAGGGAAAAGAAAAGTAGAACAAAGTAAAAAATAAAGGTGTAATTTAAAACTTGTATTTATAATATTTAATGAGTAGCAGGTAAACAGTATCCTCACAACAAAGAACACCAATATGCTAACCTTTGTGCTTTTGTTCAACTGAGGCAACTAAGGAAATGAATGAGGGAAAATTTGAAATCATTCGGATTTTCCAATACAGAGCCCAATATGGATGCTCAACAAAGTTGACTTAGGGAAGAATCTGGGGGAGGGGAAACACCCATTTACAGACATTTCTTACAGATTTATGTTAGGGTAGATATTCTCCTTTTATTAGGATCAAGCCCAACTGCATTGACACCCAGGCAGAAAGGAGATGTCCAAATCTACCTGAGTTTGGAGATCACACTTGGGACTCCTTTCAGTAGATAGAACCAGGTGATCTGAAGTTGCCCCATTCTCCCCTAGTTCCCGAGGTTCCAAGTCCCACTAAGATGGGAACCCCACAAACTAAGAAACTGCAAAGTGGAGCAGATATAAAGATGTTCTCTCCAAATGTCATTTGGGTCATTTGGTGTGAATGTGTGTGGTGGGCTTTCTGAAAATGTATTTTTAGTTCCCCTGGGGAACAAGAAAGAGTTAATTTGTTTTCTGACAGGTTTCACACTGTGGGCAGGTCTGCCAAAAAGGAGAGGAAACAGAGAACAGCCCTATGATTAATTCTATCTGTTTTTCCCATGAGCGATCACCTGCTCCAGGGGTCATGAATAGCAGGTAGCTCTCCCTCTCCAGGGCTCTGAGAGCTTCGTTTGTTTGGTGACAGCTGAATGACAAGGCCTGAAACCCGAACCCATCGCCCGGCCTGATGGGGGGATAAAAACCCTGGATGTTCCCTCAAACATTTCAGGAAATGAAAGTTGTAACGCGATCCCTCCAGCGCCCACATCTCCCCCAGCAAACACAAAAGCTCAAAGGAGCCTTCTCGGATTGAATTCGGCCTGGAGTTGATGGAGGGAAAGCGGAGCCCGACGCGGGGCGGGGGGAGGAGAAGGGAGCGGATCGGGGCCACGGCCGGCGGGCCTTCTGAGCCAGGGAAGGAGTGCAGAACCGGGAGAGAGCTGGGCGAGAGAGGCCCGGGCGCCCCTCGGGGCCGGCTTCCACGCCGCGTCCCAAGCGCCCTGCGCCTCCAGACCGCGTGGGCCGCTGCCGCCCCCACCGTTTCATCTGTCTTTAGGGTCAACCCGGATTGAGAAGGAAAACCTGCGGCCTCAAGCCCTCAGACCCCTGCGGGTAGCGCGGCCTCTGCACCGGGGCCTACAGCGCCCCCGCGGGCCGCAAGCGGGGGCCCGGACCCCACCTTTGAGCCCACGCAGGCCTGGTGGAGGCTCTGGGCGAAGGTAAACCTTCCACCCCGATTCCGGAGGGTGCAGGGGGAGCTGCTGGAACCCTGAGGCCGGGCGGGCCGCCGCGCGGGCCTCACTCACTCCGCGCCCTCGCGCTCGGCCGCCCCCATCAGTCAGCAGAATCCATCTGCCTCCGGCCTCGCCCGCACCGGTAGTGGAAGCTCCCAGCCAGCGGCCGGGAGGTGGCGTGGAGGCGGGCGGGGGTGGTGGGAGCAAGGGGAGCTGAGAAGTTGACGTTCCGACCCCCACGCGGCCGACCGTCCTTGGGTCGTACTCTCCTGTCAATCACCGCGCCCGGTCCCTTCGCAGCCTCTAGGGTTGGTAGGAGGAAGTAAAGCCGAGGCGCCTCGAGGCGAGTTTTTCTCCTTAACCCTGACAGTTGTGACTGCTTTGTTCTCTAACAGAATTTCCTTTTTTCCGTCTTCTTGAATTCAGAAACCTTTCTCAGACAGCATTATCAGTCCCCACTTCCCTAGGGGACTAGGGAAGTGATTGTCTTTTTTCTTCTTAAACGTAGAAGCACGTTACTGACTGGGAAGCAGAATAATGCATTGTCACAGATCCATCACTTGCACACACTTGCAACTTGTGTGACTTTGGGCAAGTTACCTAACTTCGCCGAGGCTCATCAGGGAAAATAGGAACCATGATACACTGCAGGGGTACCATGAAGCTTAAATGAGCTGAAGTATTCAACGTAAAGTGCTTGGCGGAAAAGACAATGAATAGTAGCTATAATTATAACATGCTTGAAGACTCCTTAGACTTTCAGAAAGCTGCTTAGGAAAATTCCCATGATGCTAGAGTTTCCAATGAGGGCAGATTATGACCATTTCCTCCTTTTGTCTGAAACACTGAAAGAATCACAAATTATTTTAATAGAGACCTAAGGTCTGGCTAGCCTTTGGGAGTAGCCAAAGCTGAATCTTATTTCTTGAAGCTCTGAGTCTAGAATCTAGAAGTTTAACTTCAGAATTTAATTCTGGAATGATATTTAAATTTACAATGCTTGGAATTTGTCATCTCTATTGTTCTTCATGATTCAAACGCTTGTGTAGATGCCATCATATATGGTAGAGTTCCATTGATGAAAAATAAAACCCACTTAAATATGCCTGAAAATGACAAATTACTTAGAAGGGAACTAAAGCATTCATCTGAGTAGAGAATTTAAGGCCCCACCTAAACATGTCAACATAAGTGTAGAATAAGAAAGTAGTTTGAAGATTTAATGCCTTGCTGATGTTAACACAGTGCTGGATATAATAGCACCTGATAAATATTATTTGAGTAAATGAATGGGCTGCTGAAATGACAGAGAGTCTTTATATAGAACACAATTCCCAGAGTTGGAATTTTGCAGGACCCTCTTGGGTACGTTTCTTCTCTTGTGACACTCTAATGATCACCGGGGATGAATAGTTCATTTTGACATGCTGCACATCTTTCTGTGATTTCAAGGACTTTCTCATTCAGGTACTATTGAAAGCTAAGTGCATAGCTGAAATTTGCATGGGTCAATGAGGGGGGGCGGAGAGGGAGAGACAGAGGAAGAATATGAGAGAGAGAGTTATGAGAGAGAGAGAGAGAATATGAGAGAGAACCTCTGGGATTATGTTGAGACTTTTTCCCCCTAGACTGACTCAGTGGTAGAACCAGAGACCCAGAACTACTGATGGGAGGAGCAGCCCCAGCAAAGGTAAATATAAAACCTAGAGAGTAGGTGGAGCATGCATGTGGTAGTGCCTTTAAGGATGGATCCTCATGCACTGCAATCCCTTCACAATGATTTCGTTGTCATTACTGAAAGAAGCATTTTTGTATTCAGTTCTTTAACTCTGTATTTTTCTCCAGCATCTTCATTTTCTTCGAAAGTATCCTAATCAACTAAAAACTGTACATATTTAAGTTTTTAGTTTGGGGAAGTTGATCAATTTGTAGTTAATCACCACCATACATGCTGAGGATGAATTCACCACTTTTTCTGTCAAAAAACGTTGTATTACACTCACTAATTCCTTGAGGTAGAGATAGAGGGCACAGATGCATGTTGAGAAAATTTTCAAAAAGCTCTGTTATATACATATACTCTGTCTTACGCCTGCAGGATCGTGTAGTCCCACACAAGTATTTATTTTTGGAAAATACACGATATAATATTTTATTTGCAAAGTAGAGATCTGAATGTAAGCAGTACACATACAGAAATGGAGAGAAAAAGTGGGAGTTGAAGCCCATCACTTTTAAGAATGTATCCTATAATCAGAGAAGTATTTGTTAGGAACTATGACTATATTGCTGCTAAATCATTTGCATGTTGTGAAATGATTTGCAGAGTGTCAGGACCAGGAGTTCTCCGAATTATGCTTTCTGTCACTGCTTTTAACATGACCAAAATAAATATGTAGTGTTTTTCTTTCTAAATTGTTCCAGCATCCACATGTTTAGAAACACAAAAATATGTCCATGTGCTCACTCAAACAATAAAAAGAAATAAGAAAGAGCATTTTATACTGAGGAATAAGTTAGTTCAAATTAGATTAAACTTTGCAGAGGGTACTTCAAGGAGGTTTGGGTAGATTCCAAGCTTTAACATATCATTCAAGAAATGAAAGGCCTCAGGGCATTCTAAAAGGCATGTCCGCTTTAAATCAGCTTTAGTTCATTTCAAATAAAAAAGTATATGACTGACCTTGGAGGCTGGATAAAGAGTGGAGTCTTATTTCTACTCTGTAGATGTATCACAGTGAAATAAAATAAATGTGGAAATCCAGGCCCCCTCAGTGTTAGAATTTCTCTAAAGGATTTATATGTAAGTGGTGAGGCAGTAGTTCCTGTTCAATCACTTAATCTCCGCGAAACTGAAAGACTTATTTGTCAATATGCTGAGAAGTATAGTAACTTTCTTTCCACTGGAAATTAGTTATAGATAAAATGAATTAGCCTTCATGGAGTGCTTAGAAGATAACATACTAGATGTTTTCAGTATATTTCATGATGCATGACATTTTATGATTTTAATTATAGGTCGATTTCAGAGAGCTAATTGGTCTTCAACAATTGAAAGTATTTTTTCCCTTTTAAAAAAATTTTATTTATTTATTTTTGGCTGCGTTGGGTCTTCATTTCTGCGTGCAGGCTTTCTCTAGTTGTGGCGAGCGGGGGCTACATTTCGTTACGGTGTGCGGGCTTCTCATTGCAGTGGCTTCTCTTGTTGTGGAGCGCGAGCTCTAGGCGTATGGGCTTCAGTAACTGTGGCACGTGGGCTCAGTAGTTGTGGCTCGCGGGCTCTAGAGCGCAGGCTCAGTAGTTGTGGCACACGGGCTTAGCTGCTCCGCGGCATGTGGGATCTTCCTGGGCCAGGGCTCGAACCCATGTCTCCTGCATTGGTAGGCGGATTCTTAACCACTGCGCCGCCAGGGAAGTCCCTTTTCCCTTTTGATTAAGGCAAAACAATGGAAAAATAAGCCAATTTCTTACAAAATTTAAAGATTTCAACATTAGTTAGCTGAGCTAAACAGGGAATGAAGTGAAGTACAAGGTTTATTTTTTGAAGTTCAAGTTTTTAGCATTATATGGTGGCAAATGTACTGTAAAAACATGCACATGACAAATGCTATAATTTGTCACACACCATCCCTCCCCCTTTTTAAATGTAGATCACATATGACTTTGGGATAATGAAGACTTGAATTTAAATAACTATCTGAAATAGATGGATAAAATATAGTAAAATAGAAGTACCAAATTTTGTGAAGATATGAACAAAACTCACAAACAAGACTCAAGATCGATTCTAATCCTTCATTAAGTACACTTCTTATGAACAGCACAAATGATTAAGAAAGACCTATTTTCTTTGCTGGTGCTCTCAGCCACACCTCCCTTGAGAAGTGTACGAAAGGAAGAATGGTAATGAGGGTTAGGAGCGTCAAATACTGCTAGCCAGTGGGTGCACTGTGGATTGTATTACCTGCAGGAGTGGAGGCAAAAATACCCATAAAATAGCCTTTCAGATTCAGTTTGTCTCAAGTTACATTCTGAAATGCAGTGGTTTGGTATAGTTGTATACCTGTTGGCTCTCAAGAATTAAACAGAGTTGGGGAGGGCCGACCCTTGCGCAGAAGGACATGCAGGTGGTACCAGAGGTATTGGGGTTTGTGGTTTCCTATGGGAAATTCTTTTGGTGATTTCATCCCCTCCTGGGTAGAGTGGGTAAGAGGCAGAAGGTCCAGAACCTGATCTACAGCTCCTTCTTGGTTCACAGGCCAGTCTATATTGTGAAGACTAGTTTCATACAAACTATTATTTGTAATTCCGGCATTGGCTCTGTTCGACTGAGGACACTAATTAGTTAAAAACTGAAATTATATCTTTTATCCATTAAGAAAAGAGAGTTCTAACGTACCATATTTCTTAGCTGAGAAATAAAACCTTAAGTCCTGATCATATAATTCACGTTAATATTCTTTAGTTCTCTTGGAAGTGATATCAACAATCCTGGTATCCTGGCTGAAATTCAGGTTTAGGACCTCCCCTATCCTTGTTTATGTTCCAGCCATAACTAGAAGTGGTATTTATGTATTCTTCACTTCCTGATCTAGACTTTAGTGTGGTATTTTTTTGTGAGTAGTTGTTAAGCTGATGACCAAGGAAGATTTTCTGTTTAGACATATTTTAATTGATTTAACCTCTTAAGGCTGAACAAAAATTATAATATCTATAAATACTTATTATGGGGAAAATTTCTAAATTTTTGATTAATTATTGAGACTATGACACTAATGACTATATCTATACAGTATCTATTTGGGCTACCAGATTGGTACTTTTTTTAGTAAGAAAAATATCATTTATTGGGTTTTATAGAAATCAGTGGATTATTAGGATGAATGAAGTACCACCTCAGACAGAGTGCATTCATGGCTCAGCTCATGTCAAAAAAGGTCTTATGTTGGATCAGCTATTTAGAGACAATAAACAAGACCAGCAGTAAATTTCTAATGTCTCTGTTTTTTCGTAACGTATGGGAATATTTATTTTCTCAACAATTTGACTTACCTAGTTGTTTTCTTAAAACCTGTATCCTTCTTTTCCTTATGTCTTCCTCTTTCACACATTCTCATAACCATTCCAGGTAGATTTGATGCAGTTGCCTTTACAAATGGAAGTAAACACTATCTTTATTGAATGATTGATTCATTCATCAAAAGTGGGTAATTAATTAAGACTAGTGGGAGGAGATATTAGAGTTGGTAATGAAGATGGATTAAGAGGGATAAGGGAAAATATTTTTCTCTTTTCCTCATAACGTTGTGCTTTAAATTAGCCAAAGATTTGAAAGAGGAAAAATGTAATACTAGAAGGGATTAGATGATTGAGTGAACTTTTCTGTGCTTGTGCTGCCTTGTCGAGCCAATTGCTTTGCGTGTAGGAAGCAGACATGTCAACACAGTGATCTCTGCTAAAATTCTAGCCCCTTTGCTTTCACCAGAAATGAATCCAAATATTTAGATATGCTCTCAAGTGTTACAGTTAAATTACACATTTTGCCTAGAGTGAAAAAGTGAAATTGTGGCCATGTATGTACAAGCGATGATAATAAAAGTAAGGCTTACATAATTCCAAAGGACACATGCACCCCAGTGTTCATTGCAGCACTATTTACGATAGCCAGGACATGGAAGCAACCTAAATGTCCATCCACAGAGGAATGGATAAAGAAGATGTGGTACATACATACGATGGAATGTTACTCAGCCATAAGAGGGAACGAAATTGTGCCATTTGCAGAGATGTGGATGGACCTAGAGACTGTCGTACAGAGTGAAGTAAGCCAGAAAAAGAAAAACAAATATTGTATATTAACGCATATATGTGGAATCTAGGAAAATGGTACAGGCGAACCTACTTGCAAAGCAGAAATAGAGACACGGACTTAGAGAACAAACATATGGACACCAAGGGGGGAAGGTGGGGGGGGGGATGAATTGGGAGATTGGGATTGACATATATACACTACTATGTATAAAATAGATAACTAATGAGAACCTGCTGTATAGCACAGGGAACTCTACTCAATGCTCTGTGGTGACCTAAATGGGAAGGAAGTCCAAAAAGGAGGGGATATGTATATATGTATGACTGATTCACTTTGCTGTACAGCAGAAACTGACACAACACTGTAAAGCAACTATACTCCAAAAAAAAAAAAAAAAAGTAAGGTTTAAAACAATATCTTATGAAATTTTAAACTCATTACTGTCTTTGTTGATGATGGATGCATGGGAAAGGGGTGGTAGAATGTACCTTTAGCTCTCATAGGAACGTTTTTCCACCTTGAGAATTTGGCAATAGTTAGAAAACCCCCATCGAGAAAGGCCTCTCCCCTCCTGGTGGTATGATTTAAAGTGGCTGTCTCAGAAAGAATCTGCCCATGGCCACTAGCTAATTCATAGAATTGAGGTCACATTTATTTGAAAGAGTTGACCAGTTAAATATAAAGAAAACTCTCCTTTCTAACAATGAGCAGAGAATTATGGTTAAAAATGTTATTCATGAGCAATCCACAAAATGGTTCTTGGGTCAAAGGTAGCATTAACAGTGGGGATTTGGCTACAGACTCTAGATGCAGCCCTGTGTGGGATAGCCTTATCTCCCTGCCCTATCTCTCCCGGTAAGACTGTGCTAGTGGAAACTGCGAACTGTTCAGGTAGCTAAACGACTGCCCTCGAGACAGATTGTCCCTGAGAAATGGGAAGCATAATCACACAGAAAAGCATCATGGTAACATCACATATGTTATAATGAAAGTACAGATTGGTTTCATTGAGTTGCATATCATATATATTATCACTCATGTTTGGGGAGGATAAATATTTTTACTGTAAAAATTTAAAAAAGGATCTTTGTCTTTAGAATATGACTCCAGACCTTAGCTAGGAATGGTTTTCATTAAAAAAACCCCAAACAAAAATGCTGCCAGAGCACCCCAGGAAGGTGTTAACCATAGTAAATATTCATAAGGTAATGAGAGAAAGATTTTTATCTGACTAGATTTGGTGAACTTATTGGTGTTTAACGGTGTATTAAACCAGGAAAAACAAATCTAATATAAACAGTGCTATCTTTTTGGAACAATTGTAGTTGTTTTGGTTAACAAGTATAAGCATGGGTATGAGCTTTTGTTACACCTTTGAAACCAGATTCTTCCAAGTGCCTAAGGTTGTGCCTACACGAACCTAGCATCACGATTGTATAAAAAAACAACTACCTCAAACCCAGTGAAACTGACCATTTGGCAACTCAGAAGCCATAATACCTATTGGACTGAATGCTCCAATCTTCTAAATAGTTTGTAAATTTAAATTAGGCAGGCAGTTTCATCACCCTCTTCCCCTACCCCTTAGTAAACTATAGGTCTTTTAAGGTACAATAATGCTTTTAGGCTGCCAGGGTTCCATTTCTATATTTTTATATTTAAAAATTTCTTTCTATATTTTAAATCAGAACCACATTTTCATCAGAGATCTGCCAAGGAGTATGCCAGCAGCCTGAAAACCTTACTGTGTCCAACATGCTGGCAAAGTCAATTTATTGAGAGTGTAACTTGTACACAATAAATAATTTCCTTTATTGCAATTGTCTAATCTATTGTTTGCCATCTTGTTAAGAGTTCAGCGTGGCTAGGAAAAATATTTGAGGTTCTAGATTATTCATGAGAACAGGCTGTTACTTACTGAATAATTGTTGTTTTCAAGGCTCTTGGCAGAAGTATTTAAAGGTTTATTGTCACCTTTGATGTCCACTCCAAACATCTTAATATTTATCTTTTAAAAAAGAATTTCTGGCATTTTTTCTAGAAATAGTAGTTATGCTGTCAATAAACCCCTTCTAGTCTTATTTAGCTTGAGTTCACATTAATTCAACATCAAAGGGCCTAGGGCTGGGACTGAAATCCCAATAATATCTCATGAATTCTCAAATCGTCCACCCCTCAGATGGGATCAGCAGGCAATGATTTGGGGACCTTGTTTTGGTCAACTTTAGAAGATGGCATTATAATTCCTTTTTGTTTCTTCTTCCCCTCAACAAGAAAACCTTGACCCCAGTGGTTTATGAACAATCTAGACAGTTTTCTCTGCTGAGTATTCAATACTTGTCTCTGGAGTGCTCTCAGATAGTCAGATGTTGTCCTGATTTTAGAGGCTGACTGTTCTTTGTTTAAGGTTCAGGTAAGAAATTTATAATAAGACCCCATCTACATGCAGGACCTGAGGAGAGTCTCATCAGGCTATATTCTCCCAAAGTCTTATTCTTGTTCTGCTCCTGTTTTCTACTGAATCTAATTTCCTGTTGTGTTCTTTCTTTTCTCCTTCATAATGCTGTCTAAGTTTTAGAGCATGAATAGTATATGAGGGAAGATAAATAGAGGAAGAAGATGGATATCTATCATATGAGAGGGTGTGTTTTATTTATCTTGGTATGACCAGAGCCCAGCTTAGTGCCAGGCACCTAGAGGGTGCTTAGTAGGTGCTTTTTGAATGGACGAAAGAACGATGTTCAGGAACATTAGGGACAGTGAGTTATAGGAACATTTCTTCTTTTATTGAGTATAGCACAAGAGGGAATATATAGGCTATGCTCAGGGAAATTGAGGTGAGACTGTAGGAAAAACCATGTGACTCTAAGGCATTTGGGACCTAAGGACTTTTTACCTGGAAAATTTGGAAGTCCCTGTATTGGGAGAAATTAAGGAATGGGAGATGGTTATTTTTGGAAAATGGTCTTGCTTAGAAAGTCAAAGGTCTTAATGAACGTTTCTATATTGGTGTCTCACAGGTGTGGTCTGTAGACCACCCGCATCGAAATCCACTGGTGTGCTTACTTGCATCTTAAATAAATACCACAAGTGATTCTCCCACAAACTAAAATTTGAGAATAATTGTTGCAATTAATATTTCCACTGTATAGCCCAGGCCATCATCGTCTCTTACCTGGATTTCTGCAACAGCCCACACGTTCTCCCCACTGCTTACTCTCTCTCTCCAGTGTGTTCTCCAAAGAGCAACAGCCAGAATGAGCTTTGGATCATGTCACTTCTCGGCTTTGAGTCCTTCAACAACTTCCCATTATACTTAGAATTAAGTCTAAACTTCTTACTGTAGCCTAGAAGGCCCTGTGTGATCTTTTTTTTGCTAATCTTATCTCATTTCACGCTCCCCTTCAGTCACCATACTGAATTAGTTAGAACGGGTAGAGTGATGAGCACTGTATAAATGTTAGCAGTCACAAAACAAACAGAAAACCAACCTGCCCTTGTTATTGGAACCCTAAAAACATGCCCACCGATGTGGCTTTTGAAGGTGTAGCCCATACAGATGCCGAGGGAAGCGAGACTTGGGTCAGCTGCCTCTTCCTCAGCAGCCTGAAGCTCAGCTCAGTTCCAACCCTCGGGTACCACAGCATCGCTAAACACCGGCCAGCTGCACACGAACTGCTGGGGTGAACAAACAGGACAGGGGAAACCAGGCTGTCCCACAGGAAACTATTTATAGCCAAGTGTTCCTTCACCTCCAATGTACCATCTAACAGTTTGGTTGGCTCAGCTTTGGGGAAACAGTGTCCTTGTCAAAACACTCGTCAAAAATATCCCAAATCTGTAGAGATAATTGATGAGGAGACCCAGTAAGGATTGATGGAAACTTCTTCTGCCAGGCTTCAGTCCTATGAGCCTATGAACCATACTTCAGTCCTATGAGCTTTTAGTGCCTCAAACAAGCCAAGTCATTCCCTCTTCAAAGACTTTACAGATACTATTTCCTCTGACCATTAAGATTGCCCCTCTTCTGCCTAATCCTTCCTGTTGCTTGAGTGTTACCTTCTCAGAGAGGCCTTGTCTCTAAGGCCTAAGTATGGCAGCACAGAGTTAAGGTGTGTATGGCTGCAAATATCAGAAGACCACAACCCAAACTGGCTAAAACAGGAGGGCAGGCTCCAGGCACAGTCTCCAGGAGCCTGCTTACACCGTGCCTTCCGGCCAGATCGTCTTCTGTGTGCTGATGTCATCCCTACTTCTGTGTGATGATCATCCCTAGGTTGGTTGCAAGGTGGTTGCAGCAGTGCCAGACATCTCATCTCGTCAAAGCTGTGTCCAGAGGGACAAGAGGAACTTTCTCTTCCTGGAGCTCTCAGGAGGGAGGGAGCTTTTTTTAGAAGCCCCTTTCCCCCAAAGTTTTTTCTTTTCTTTTTCTTTCTTTTGTTTTTTTTGGCTGCGCCACACAGCATACAAAATCTTACTTCCCCAACCAGGGATTGAACCCGTGCCCCCTGCAGTGGGAGCAGAGAGCCTTAACCCCTGGACCTCCAGGGAAGTCTCCAAAAGATTTTTCTTTGTCTCATTGGCCAGAATTGGGTCATAAGCTAATTTATAAACCAGTCAATGGTTGGGGGGAGTAGGGTTTATTGTGATCAGCCTTGAACAGCGATTCCTATTCTATTTTGTACCAAGTACACCTTGAATACTCAGAAAACTGTGTGTCTAGATTGTTTATAAACGACTGGGGTCAAGGTGTTCAAGAAATGGTAGCTTAAAACACAGACATATACGAAGTCTTGGGAATACAAAACCCAAAATAATATCATTTAAATCAATTCATTTTATCTTGATAAATTAGGAATGGGGTTTCAGTGCACTATATTAATATACTGCTGCAAAACAATTTCACATATGAATTCCAAGGCAGTTAGAAAAATGTCAAATGAGTGAAACTAATTGCTGGATGGACTAGAACTTATCAAGAAATATTCAAAATCATGCCAAACTTATGAAAGTTACTAGTCAGAGAACTTGTTCCCTAATGCCATAGTTCAGCACCACCATTCACTGTGATTAATGTGCCTGGACTGTAGCTCACTCTAAGTCATGTTGCTGATGCTGGGTAAGTCAGGATCAGGACTTAGCTCTGCGTTCTATAATATGCTCACCTTGGCTCAGTGCTGGGTGGTTCTTACTTGCACCAGGCATGGTTCTTCATTAAATTCTAGTTCCTTACCCACCTCCCTTGAAAAGGATGTAATTTTATGACCATTAAGATATCATATTTTGGGGACTTCCCTGGTGGTCCAGTGGTTAAGACTGTGTTTCCAATGCAGGGGGCACAGGTTTGATCCCTGGTCGGGAAACTAAGATCCCACATGCTGTGCGGCCAAAATAAAAAGATATCATGTTTTGGTCAAAAAGATAAAAGGTCTTCTTGACACACAAGATGGGTGGGGGGAGGAGAGGCATTTGCTCTGCCCATGTGTGTGATTGTGTCTGGAAGGAGAAACTTAAAGAGATGGCTGTTTTCTGATGACCGTTCTCGTATGTTCTCTCCATGAATAAGAGTACCTTCTATTTTTCTGGAAGTGCTCTTTTATTCTCAGAACTACCCTGGGTTAGTTGTTTGGAGACATTGTCTCCTAGAGGCCAAGCACCCAAGTTTTGGAGTCAGGCAGACCTGAATTCAAATTTTTGACTCTGCCATTTTCTGTCTGTGTGACCCTGAGCAAATAACTTAATAATAATAGTAAGTTGTAATAGTAGTCGTAGCAGTAGTAGTAGTGGAGCAGCAGCAGCTGTAGCAGTAGTAGTAAAAGTAATTATATACTTAGGACTTACTAGGCTAAATGCTTTGTGTTGACTCTAATTTTCACAACCCTAAGAAATAGTTTATACTTTTATTCTCACTTTACAAATGAGGAGGTGAGGCTAAAATAGGTTATGTAACTTGCCTCTAAGCTTCATTTTCCTTTCCTACAAAGTGGAGATAATTGTGCTACCTGCCTCATGGAGTTGTTGTAAAGATTAAATTACTGTGTGTTGCAGGTTTTTCAGCACATGACATATAATAAATGCTCAGTAAGTGGCAGTGTTAGCTAGTGTTAGTATACCTGATCTTATACAGCCAATGAAACCTTATTGTACTTCTATTCACTTTGCTAAGATAATAGAGTAATTGATTTCGCTTGTTCAGGAAGAGATGATATGGATTAATAATAATTAGTACATGTGACTCAAGGGTAGATAAATTCTAAGCATAGTCTATGATCATGATGATTCCATCCCTTCTGCAAAACAGTTTCTGGGCCTTTATGTACATGATTTGGCAACTGAAGCCACTATTGTCATATTAAGAGAATCTTTAGCAAGGAATGTCTTTTTTAAAAAAAATTATTTTTAGCTGTGTTGGGTCTTCATTGCTGCGTGTGGGCTTTCTCTAGTTGCGTCGAGCAGGGGGCTACTCTTTGTTGCAGTGTGCATGCTTTTCATCTTGGTGGCTTCTCTTGTTGCCAAGTATGGGCTCTAGGTGCGCGGGCTTCAGTAGTGTGACACGCGGGCTCAGCAATTGTGGCTCGCGGGCTTTAGAGCGCAGGCTCAGTAGTTGTGGTGCACAGGCTTAGTTGCTCTGTGGCATGTGGTATCTTCCTGGACCAGGGCTCAAACCCGTGTCCCCTGCATTGGCAAGCAGATTCTTAACCACTGCGCCACCAGGGAAGCCCAGGAATGTCTTTTTGTCTTTTATTTTTCTCGGCTTAACTCACTCTTATTCAAAATGGCTTTGGCTCGATTTTTTTTTTTTTTTTTGGTACGCGGGCCTCTCACTGTTGTGGCCTCTCCCGTTGCGGAGCACAGGCTCTGTACGCGCAGGCTCAGCGGCCATGGCTCACGGGCCCAGCTGCTACGCGGCATGTGGGATCTTCCCTGACCGGGGCACGAACCTGTGTCCCCTGCATCGGCAGGCAGACTCTCAACCACTGCGCCACCAGGGAAGCCCTGGCTCGATTTTTAATATTCAAAGTGATATGTGGCTCCTTAATCCTATTCCAAATATTGGCAAATCAGGAAAGGGTCATTAGAGATGTCTTAGGCCAAATTATTATAGACTGGGTGGTTTAAACAACAAGCAATTATTTCTCACAGTTCTGGAAGTTGGAAGTTGGAGAACAGGGTGCCAACATGCTTGGGTTCTTGGTGAGTGCTCCTTCCTGATTTAAAGAGGGCTGTCTTCTTGCTATGTCCTTGCACGGCACAAAGAGCAGAGTTAGCTTTCTGGCCTCTTCTTATAAGGGCCCTAACCCAATTCATAAGAGCTCTACTCTCATGATCTAATTCCCCCCAAAGCCCTCACCACCAAATATTGTCACATTGGGGGATTAGATTTCAACATATAAATACTGGGGGACACAAACACTCAGCCCATAACATCTACGAAGCTGTATTTTCAGTATGGAATTTCTCTATTCTTGGATTACTTTATTAAAAATTTACATAAATCGACTGGCTTCTATGTCCAATGTCAAAACTTCATTTAAGAAGACACTAGGAAGGAGATTTACCGTCTTTTACTAAGAAGGCATCTGTCTACTATTTACTGAGCTGTAAGAACAAGTTTTTTTTGTGTGAACGAAGATTTCCCTGGCTAACAGGGAAGCTCCCGGTAGCCTTGGATGTGAGTGCCACCTGCTGGATGTTGTGCACAAACGTTTTCCTGTAGTTCAGCCCACGAATAGGGGAGTTATTTGCAGTTCTTTATGGGAAAGTGCCCAAGAAACACCCCTTTGATTTTAGGTGACAAGGACAGCTGTAATGTCTAATGAGTAATGTGATCTTTGGCTAAGTGTGCAGATTTATAAGAAAAACATTCAGGAAACGAACTCAATTCAAAAATATTCCACTGAGCTATTGTTTGTAAGCTTGCCAGTGCCAAGAATATAGTAAATAGTTCTCTGTTTATATTATGAGCTCATGAGTTTTATATGTTGGTGACATAGGCAGTTGGTGGGTGGCTTTTACCTTAAGGAGCCTGTACCTATATCTTGCAGCAGAGTAGGAAATTAGGAACCTGTTGGCTGTGATCATGTGTTGGCTTCAATGCCAAATATGTAATCTCATCCTAGAATTTTGGTTTTGGAGCCATAGCCCCTGTTTGGGGTTTAGTAGAGAAGCATCCCTTTGCATTTCTTTACGCTAATGGGCTCTGTGAAATAACTTCACCTGTGACTTATGGGGCAGTTCTGTAGGTTGGATCTCACAGGAGCTTTGGGACAACCTGTAATTTCCACTGAGGGCAAGAGGGTAGAAATGACTCTTTAGGGAAAATAAATACATATATTCATTCTATTAAGAGCTTCATGACATTTCTGTCAGATGGGTCGTTTGGAAGGACATGAACATATGCATAGCATTGTTTGTGTACTAGCTACTTGGGAGAGGTGGCGGGATGGGGGCCCTAGGAAAGGGACAATCATTGTAACCTTTTCCTTGGGTCATTTTTAAAAATCACTTTTTGCAGAAATTTTAAAGTTCTAGGAGTTGGTCTCCAGGTTATCACTGACCCAGGATTGTCTGTAGTATATTCTTGACATCATGAGACCAGTTTTCTGCTTTCAGGATTTTACAGAAACTGGTGGCATGTATTTCTCCTGCCCTGGTTCTTTTTTCCTATCACTGGAAAACATCATGCATAATTCGCAAAGGAGTCTGTTGGGCTAAAGCAAAAATTCTCTTTCTTTGTTTCAAAGTTGGTTAATGGGCTTTTGTGGCTAAATTTCTAAATCTACAAAATAGGATTCAGATTTGGAAAGGGCTCAAGGCAGATAGAGCTTTCTGTTTTATTTCTGGTTATGTTCATTTCAGGACCCTGATAACACAGGGATGTTGCAGTTCACTATTTTATGGGGAAATGATGGATGGTTGATTAGATTTCTCCAAAGATTTCTAGTTGACAAGAATCTATACTATGGATGTTAACTAGACTTACTGTGGTGATCATTATGCAATGTATACAAATATAGAATCATTATGTTGTACAACCAAAGCTAATATAATGTTATATGCTAATTATACTTCAATAAAAAAGAACTATATTGTATGAGATCACATGACATTTGGCACTCTTGTCTGTACCTACATCAATGCCAAGAAAGAATATGGAATGGAGATGTTAGTTCTTACACCTGCAGTGGCACAATCAGATCATGAGACTGAGGTATTCTGTCCTAGCTAATGACTGCACGTTCAGATTGTTGGCTTCTCTCTACATGTGTGTCCTGATTTGACCTAGATTTGCGGGCTGGAAAACATGGACCTACTCTTCACTGGGGGAAAATCCCCACTTATTATTTGTCCCTTGGATCTCTCAGGGTGCTATGCTGGTTCTACGTTTCTTGCACTTCTAGTCTGGGGCAACATTTGTCAGTTCTTGGGTTTCCTTCCTCCCGCTCCTCTACCCCATAGTATGCAACTCCCAGCAGTTTTTTTTTTTTTTTGCTGTACGCGGGCCTCCCACTGTTGTGGCCTCTCCTGTTGCGGAGCACAGGCTCCGGACGCGCAGGCTCAGCGGCCATGGCTCAAGGGCCCAGCCGCTCTGCGGCATGTGGGATCTTCCCAGACCGGGGCACGAACCCGTGTCCCCTGCATCAGCAGGCGGACTCTCAACCACTGCGCCACCAGGGAAGCCCTCCCAGCAGTTTTTTTAAACTGAGACTTTCAAATTATTTGAGTTGCTGTTATAGTTGGTTTAACAGTAGTGTCATATAGATTTGGGCTATATTCATAGAATGGCCTTGGTTTTACACTGAATGGATTTTTAGTTCTATTCTCTGATTTTTCATCATTGGAGTCTCATAAAATGTTGCTATGCAAAAATTTGGTCCTGAGCCTATGTGGAACATAAGAGATATTACAGAGTTACATAGTCATATGCTATAGAAGCCATCAGGTTTTGCAAAAAGAGTTTGAAACAAGACAGGAATGGAAGTCCAAATCGCAGTGGGTTTCATCACAAAGTTTTGTGGTAAAACCAAGATGAAGCCACAAGCTTCACTGTTGGGCAGACCAGCATTGGAAGAACGATCGATTTAAGGTTAGCCAAGGTCAGGCGGAAGCTTGGCTTTTTCTATTCACATGTTCGAACCCCAGACCTACTGAGTTTTGTATGGTTTGAGGTTTCGAAACAGAAAGCATTTTTGGGCCTAGTCCAAAGCCAAGGCCTGAGGACTAAGGGTAAGGGAAGGTTGTTCTGTCTTGGTTTGTTAGCAATGCTAAGGTGAGGGATTTTTGTCTTTGATTACTAGCCAAACCTTATTTACTTAAACTTTGGACGTTTACAAAACCAAAGCATGTCTTTTCTCCCTGTCTACCCAATAGGAAGATCAGGATTCTTCTCAGAGTCTCCAGACATTTCTATAGACCACAGAAAGATTTATTTCTTGAAAAATTTCATGACTGTGCTTACCAGCACAATATTTAGTTTGGCTCAATATTTAGGTAATTTCTTTGGCTCAATATTTAGTTAATGCAATATTTAGTTAATTCTCTAGGAGTAAAGGTATCAAGGTTGCCTAGTCTGAAAGAATTGGACCTAGCTAAATAGTCTGAAAAAAAATCATGTTGTACTTTCAGAATAAAAATTTGAAGAAAACAAAAGAAACAGTCAAGTGCAGAGCCTAAAACCAGTCCCTCAGTGGAGTGTGGGAAACGTGACACATGAAAGACTCGCTCCCTTGGCAATCTGTGGGCAGCCCAAGTTCTGATCGGGGCATCATCATTGGGTGGTATGAGGCTGGGAGTCTCTCTAGTTGTGCCAGGACCAAACCTTCTACAAGGTGGCAAAATCAATCAAGTCAATTAGATATGTTTTCAGCTGCAAATTATAGAAAACCATTCTCCAAGGTTTCAATTTTATAGGGTGTTAATTGTTTTTCTCAACAGAAATTCTAAGCCTGGCAAGGTGGCTCACCAATGCTAGGTGAGCCAGTCTAGGTTCCTACCTAGAACTTTTCCTTCTTCCCGCTCCACTGTCATCCTCATTATGGTCACCTTAGGATCTCCAGGTGGCTGTCATCGTTCCAGAACTCATGTCTGCTTTCCAGACAGGAAGAAGGAAGAAGGAGCTAAAGGGCAAAGGGCAAAAGTTTAACAGCAAAATGGTGAAAAGCCCCACTTTATGAGGGAAACAAGAGCTTATCCAGAAGACTCACCCAGCAGATTTTCACATATGTTGACTGGGTCATCCAGTTAGCAATAGCCACCTCAACTAGCTCAAAACAAGTGGTCAACAATGAGAGGATATGCTGGAACCACACAAAAAAGCAGATGTGAAGTACTCAAGCTAGGGCAGGTCTCACCTACAAATCAGACCCACAGAATAATGGCCAGTAGAGAGACTTACAGCAACACTGTAGAGGACTCTCAAAGAGCATGTTCTCTGTGAAAGTTCATGGAGAAGTCCAGGGGAGTGGGAGTTAGATGATCACAGAGTGATTGTAAATTACAATAATTGGACATTAGTGATTAAACCATAGTGTTATGAGCTATTGCTGACCATTAGAGTTCTCAGAATGAGAAAACCAGCTAAGCCCCACATCTTTCAGGGTCTTCAGGAAGAATCCCTTCCCTCCCTCCCTTCCTTCCTTCCTTCCTCCCTCTCTTTCTTTCCACTTCTCTTCTTTCCTTCTATTCATCCTTTTAAGTTTTTAATCATGAAAAATCTCAGCATACAGAAAAAGAGAAGGAATAACTAATACCCACATACCTTCCATTAAGTTTCAGTAAGTTATTCACCTATCTTACCTTGTCTTTCTTTCGTATATATAAAATTGTACACACATACATATATGAATATATATGCATATGTATATGTATATACATGTGTGTATATACATGTGTATACATATACACACATATCTATCTAACTCTAAGCTATTTAAGTAGGCTGCAGACTCTTTACCCCTAAATACTTGAGCATACATTTCTTAGGGAGACATTTCTGTCTGAATGTGTAATTGCAGCACATATCTGTGGTAGAAAAACTGAGGAGAAGAAAATTTTATTTATTTAAGTACAATTGACATACAACATTATATTAGTTTCAGGTGTACAACATAATTATTTGACATTTGTATACATTGGGAAATGATCACCATGGTAAGTCTAGTTACCATCTGTCAACGTCAGAGTTACCAAATATTTTTTCTTGTGATGAGAACTTTTAAGATTTACTTTCTTAGCACCTTTGAAATTTGCAATACAGTATTATTGACTGTAGTCACCATGCTGTACATTATATTACATTCCCATGACATTTATTTTATTTATCTTTAAAAATGATTTATTTATTTATTTATTATGGCTGCACTGTGCAACTTGTGGGATCTTAGTTCCCCGACCAGGGATTGAACCTGGGACCCACGGCAGTGAAAGCGTGGAGTCCTAACCACTGGACTGCCAGGGAATTCCCACTGATGACATTTATTTTATAACTGGAAGTTTGTACCTCTTGATCCCCTTCACGCATTTTGCCCCCGCACCCAAACCCTCACCCCTCTGCCGACCACCAATCTGTTCTTTGTATCTGTGAGTTTTGTTTTGTTTGTTCATTTGTTTTGTTTTTTAGATTCCATATATAAGTGAAATCATATGGTATTTGTCTTTCTCTGTCTGACTTATTTCACTTAGTATAATACCCTTGAGATCTATCCATATTTTTGCAAATGGCAAGATTTCATTCTTCTTTATGACTGAGTAGGATTCCATTGTATAGATACACCACATCTTCTTTATCCATTCATCTGTCGATGGACACTTAGGTTGTTTCCATATCTTGGCTATTGTGAATAATGTTGTAATGAATAAGAAATGTTGAAAAGAAAGTGAGATAAGGAATCCATGAAGCAAGTATGAACAGAACACAGAGTGTCTGCATAGCTTCATTCTTTTTTTTTTTTTTCGGTACGCGGGCTTCTCACTGTTGTGGGCTCTTTCTGACTGTATCCTTACTTTAAGGAAGAGAAGAGAGGCAGGATGTGAAACATTTTCAAGTTCTTCTGCTACCCTTTTCTATTTTTTTTTAAAGTTATAAAAAATTTTTAAGTTAGAGAAAAATTGTTAACACAGATATTCATTTATGTGCAACCTAAAACTAAAAATGGAAATTTAGGAGTAACTTTGCATTTTCAAAAGAGAACAAAACAAATCTTAATATTCAAGTGCAAATGTATTGAAGGGAAAGAAAGAAAGGTGTAAGTTAAAGATTCCAGAGAAGGTTTATTTGGGGGATTAAACAATGTGGAAAAATTGGAGAAAGAGAAATGTTAGTTTGATTTGTGGAGACTTCGTCCTCAGGATGAAGTTGCATGAAAAGAGTAAAACGAAGCAAGATCAGTTGGTCCCAGCCACTCTTTCACGCCTACCTTGAGGAAGGAACTGCCATTTTTTTCTCTGCAGTTGGTATCAAAGTTCCTGAAGTATTGTCAGCAAAGAAGCCCAGTCCTCACTATTGGCTAGGGCTGATGGCCAGTCCCAGACAGCCCCGGAGATGATGGGTGCTCTGTGCCACGTGACCCTTTCCAGGGGCAGAGCCGTTCCTTTCTCCTCCACAAGAAGAACCGTGAGCCCATCAAGAGCTGTGAGGGAGCCAATTTGTGGTGCCCAGATTCCAGCCAAAGCCAGCTCCTTTCAGGTGACTGGTGGTGGTGAGAAAACAACAACAGTGGGGTAGATTGAGAATCAAGGGTGAAAAGTGAGATTAGTGGCTCAGTCAGCCTGAGGTAGGGCTGGATTACAGCGTCAGTGCCCAGGATGCCAACAGTTTTTTCTATCCCTCCTCATGTTTCTGGACAACTTGATCCTGGAAGTTACCCACTACTCCTTGATAATCAAGGCAGAGAGACCCAGCACTGTGAATTTGGACGTATATCCCTTTCTAAACCACTTTGAAAGATTAGGGTTTTAGGCTGCTTAAAGGGCAAACAAAATTGTTCTGTTTTCTTCCTTCCTGAAGATTCCTTTGCCATACTCTTATTTTTCCCTGGTTACCCTGCTGTGTCTGCTTTTGCTACTGTTTGTCTCATCAAACCTCCACTCCCACAGGTGATGTGTTTATTAGGCTGCACTGCTATAGGGTTGAAAGAGGTTTCCTCACGGGCACTGACTCCCTCTGGTATCTCTTTGGGGCCAATATATTGTTTTTTTGTCTTTCTATTTCTCCTGACTCTCTTCCTTTTAATCAGGTAAAATGAACCTCAGGGCTCTATCGATGGGAGAGGGATTTCAAAAGCAATATTCAGAGGGTTTGCTTGCCTGAAAAGTTAGCCAGCGAGCACCCTGCTCTTGTACAAGGCCATACGTTCTCTAAGTCCATTAACAGACGTTGTTGCCTGAGGGTTTTTTATTCCTTCCTCTTCAGACTTTGAAGGATGTCTAAAGTGTTTATTATTAGCCTAAACTGAGAGCAAGTGAATGTCCTTATCATTCAAAAACAAATACACCTGTCTGGCAGCAGGAGCTCTGCCTGGCTTTATGAACCAGGAAAACCAACACTGTATTCAGAGCTCAGCCAGTGAATCTGAGCGGCCTGTAAAGTCATGTTGGAGAAGGGGTTCTTTGTGGAAAGATCCAAACTTACACAGGCTCAAGAACTCCCACTGGAAGACCAGACTTTGTACAGTTGCTGCATCCTAGTTATGTGCCTTATACTACTGAATACAGAATATAAGAACTCCGAGGGATGAGAACATACTGAAAAATTAGTAGGGAAGAAACCTGTGGCATAAAGGGAAACCAATATCCTGTGACTGCTGTCAGGTTAGCACTTCTTTTTGATATCTCCTGAGTGCCCCAGACCTTCATTACTTTCCTTTTTGCTGAAAGAGGAGCTAGTTAGTTCCAAAACTTAGTCATGCTATTGTCCTGAATTCCTTTCTTCTAGAATTAAAGATGATATTTAAGAGTAACTTTACGTTTTTTAAAAAAATTAATTTATTTTTTGGCTGCGTTTGGTCTTTGTTGCTGCTCTCAGGCTTTCTCTAGTTGCCTCGAGTGGGGGCTCCTCATTGCGGTGGCTTCTCTTGTTGTGGAGCACGGGCTCTAGGCGCACGGGCTTCAGTAGTTGCAGCATGCAGGCTCAGTAGTTGTGGCACATGGGCTTAGTTGCTCCGAGGCATGGGGAATCTCCCCGGACCAGGGCTTGAACCCGTGTCCCCTGCATTGGCAGGTGGATTCTTAACCACTACGCCACCAGGGAAGTCCCAAGGGTAACTTTACTTTACAAAAAGAGAAAGGTGTCTTGATACTGCCCCAGTTCACAAGGTCATTACACCCAGTATTCATTCAGTTATTTGAGTAATCTTTGAGTGCCTGTGAATTGTAAGGCACTGTGCTGTTATGGACAAAATAAAGGTACAGTATGTAGTCCCTGCTTTCTAGAAGTTTATGTTCTAATGGGGATATAAGGTATATACCATTCAGGCCCCCAACAGACACCAGATCCACACATCCATTGCTCCCACTCTTTCATCATCAGTTTCAAGGATGTTTTCATACTGGAGGCAGTTGCCCCTGATTCTTTCCCACTGTAATTTTAGGCCGTCTCAGATTGGTCCCAGGGGAATATTTTTTTGGATAGCTTTAGAGTCACCTGAGCAGGTGGGGTAGTGTTGTCTCCTTTTACCTTAGCTGCTTGGATGTAGTTAGATGGTTTATCCATGTGGGAGAGATTCCTAAGTCAAGAGTAGGCGTCTGCGTGAGGTGAGAAGGATAACATTTTTGATGGAATAAAAGCATTCAGGATCCATTTCAAGAAATGATCCCAAATTAAGGCATAACTGAGCATATTGTTATTAGTATTAATGAACGCAGTCAACCAAATTTAGAAGTCACGTTTGCCATATTTTCAAACCCAGGATAGCCTACAAGAGGGTGTAAGTTTTGAAATTAGCAAATTAGCAGGACTGCGTTCAAATTCTGCTCCACCATTTTCCATCTGTACAGCCTTAGACAAATAACTTGTTCAGCTTCTAAGCCTCTATTTCCACCTCTGCAAAATGGAGATGAGCAGTATTCACTTTTCAGAGTGCTGTGAAGATTAAGTGAAACAAAGTGTGTAAAAGCTTTTAGCTCATTTGCCCCAAATGCTAATTCTGTCCCTATCTTTCCCTCTACTTTTCTTTGAAGGATTATGCCTGTATTTTATTTCAGTCCATCTCCTCCACCACCACCACCCCGCCCCCGCCCCTTGGCTTTTCTCATTGTTTTTGTTCTTATTTTTTCCGGCTGATCTTTTCTCTTTGGTTTCCTCCTCTCTCCCCTCTGTGGATGTTTGTTTTGATGGTGCTTATTTTTCCATCATGAACTTTCCTTGAGTTCCTTTCTAATTTGCCTTTTTGCAGGCATCTTTTGTTTTACCTGGGGCTCTAGCCCTTTGCACATTGATGTCAACACTGACTGCTGATTTTGGACAACTGGGGAAAGGAGGGTGAAAGCTGTGTCAAGACAGCTCTTAATAGGGCCTAGAGAAAGGATACTGGGGGGTTAAAGTGGTTTGTTGCTTGGGTATACATATTTTGCAGACATCCATCTCAGTTCCTGGCCAGAAGTCTGACACTCTTCCCACAGGTCCTCAGGGGTTTTTGAGTCCGCCCTGATTTCACTTTGCAGTGGGCTCAGCTTTCCCCACCCCAACTTCCTGCTGTCTTACTTTCTCTGAAACATGTTTTACCTATTATGCTCTTCTCTAACATCTTACTTATGTGGAACACCCACTTGGAAGGGGAGTTTTTTTTTAAAGAGGGGGAGGTCATTATTGATAATGGCATTAAGAATAATTGTTGCATATCAAGCACAGATGCTCACACAAGGCCAAAAACAAGACAGTGGGAACTCATGACTTTATTCATTGGGCACGGATTCCTAACAGAGTACAGAGAGCCCAAAAGATAGAAACAGACTAAGGGAGTGATGGGTCGTGACAGGAAGGAGAAGCTAGGGAATATTCCTTGCATTTTAATTTCCAAGAACATTTGTTCATCACCTACTCTGGCCCAAGAAGTGTGCTAGGCTCTGGGTATCATTTGATGAAAATTATACAGAGGAGTTCTGTTTTTCATAACCTTTGATGGTCCCACTTGTGTTTTAAAGAGTTATAATCTTCCTACATCACATATCTAGCATTTTAAATTTGGACCTAGTTTTCTATCTTGGAATACATCTTGGAAAGGAAATTGGGGCTCAAGGGGCAACAATAGATATTTTGGTGCTTATGAGCAGTTGTTGGTGGCACATCACAATTACCTATTACATGTCCCTAGATATATTTTTTATGCATACTTTAAGCAAATGTAGAGAGAATAACAGAATGAATGTTTATCACCCATCACTCAGCTTCAACAGTTAACAACATTTTATCAATCTTGTTACATCTCCCATATCCTCCACTATTTTCCTGAAATGTCATCTTGCAAATTGCAGATATCATGTCATTTTACCTTTGTTTCAGTCTGCATCTCAAGTAGGCAATGACTTTTTTTTACATAACCACCATGCCATTATCACATGTAACAAAATCAATAATAATTATATAATTTTATCTAATACTTATTCCACATGCAAATTTCTCCAGTTATCTCAAAGATGCCTTTTTATATAGTTGGTTTGTGTGGCTAGAGGTCAAAGCAAAGCCTGCAAATTTCTGTTGGTCATTCTGCCTTTTAAAGCTCTTATTCTATAACAATAGCACCCCCCCATTCTTCCCCTATACCCCTAATTTTTGTAGAAATTTGGTGTGGTGGACGCTGTGACACATTGCCCAGATCCCTTCTTCATGACAGGAGCACTCATTCATGTAGCTGCCAGGAGTGTGGGCAGTTGATGGTCCACAGCAGGTGTCTAAGACTGGCTTAAGGTAAAAGGTCTTGGCCCTCTTGCTTCAATTTGGGACAACTCTGAAGGACCATCTTAATTCCAGAGCTCCCTATAGGACTGGCTGGGACCTCAGTTGTGACTATGTCACAAATCAATTTCTTCCTCTGCCCAATCTTGTTCCCTCACTCCCTTTCTGGTGTGTTCCTGAGGCTACTCCCCAGTAAAATTCCTGAAATCAAATCTCCACGTCAGAGTCTATTTCCTAGGAAACCTGACCTAGACAGTTGATACCAGGATGCCTCTAACAAGCAGAATCTAAAATGGGATTTCAGAGCTGGATTACCTGCCTCACAGCTTGTGATACAAATACCATCACTGGTGGTAAATGGAATACTGATAACATTGGTATGGTGTAGAGGTACAATTTTTGAAACTTTCTCTCATGGTGAACTGGGATGGGATACCATGGAAGAGAAAACACTGGTGAGGACAGTATTACAAGCATTCAGTGGGTTTGGGAAATGTGGGAAGCATAAAGACTGGTAACTTGGATGGCTGTTGCTGGGGACTATTGATGAGTTGGGAAAAAAGACAATGAAAATCTGAGGGTGATTCATCATCAGAGGGATTCCTTGACAGCATATAAAGAGAGTCTTATCTCTTGCAGCTACAGGGCAGAGGAAGCTGATGATCAGGCCCTGGACTTAATTATAAGGGTAACATAGCTCTAGAGAAGATTGAATTTTCAGTCCTGCAAGTGTGCTACCTGAAGGTCAGGCCCTGATTGGGAAGAAGTAGAACCTGAGACTGGGAGTAGGGACATCTGGATCAATGCACTTGGGAATGTTAAATTACCAGATTCTTCTGAACCGTGGGCCTTGCAGAAATGGTCAACTCCTGTTTTTTATTTATTTATTTTAATTTTTATTTTTTTAAACATCTTTATTGGTGCATAATTGCTTCACAATGGTGTGTTAGTTTCTGCTTTATAACAAAGTGAATTAGCTATACATATACACATATCCCCATATCTCCTCCCTCTTGCTACTCCCACCTTCCCTATCCCACCCCTCTAGGTGGTCACAAAGCACCGAGCTGATCTCCCTGTGCTATGTGGCTGCTTCCCACTAGCTATCATTTTACATTTGGTAGTATATATAAGTCCATGCCACTCTCTCACTTTATCCCAGCTTACCCTTCTGCCTCCCCGTGTCCTCAAGTCCATTCTCTACATCTACGTCTTTATTCCTGTCCTGCCCCTAGGTTCTTCAGAACCTTTTTTTTTTTTTTTTAGATTCCATATTTATGTGTTAGCATATGGTATTTGTTTTTCTCTTTCTGACTTACTTCACTCTGTATGACAGACTCCAGGTCCATCCACCTCGCTACAAATAACTCAATTTCGTTTCTTTTTACGGCTGAGTAATATTCCATTGTATATATGTGCCACATCTTCTTTATCCATTCATCTGTCAGTGGACATTAAGGTTGTTTCCACGTCCTGGCTATTGTAAATAGAGCTGCAATGAACATTGTGCTACATGACTGTTTTTGAATTATGGTTTTCTCAGGGTATATGCCCAGTAGTGGGATTGCTGGGTCATATGGTAATTCTATTTGTAGTTTTTTAAAGAACCTCCATACTGTTCTCCATAGTGGCTGTATCAATTTACATTCCCACCAACAGTGCAAGTGGGTTCTCTTTTCTCCACACCCTCTCCAGCATTTATTGTTTGTAGATTTTTTGATGATGGCCATTCTAACCTGTGTGAAGTGATACCTCATTGTAGTTTTGATTTGCATTTCTCTAATGGTTAGTGATGTTGAGCATTCTTTCATGTGTTTGTCGGCAATCTGTATATCTTCTTTGGAGAAATGGCTGTTTAGGTCTTCTGCCCATTTTTGGATTGGGTTGTTTGGTTTTTTTTGATATTGAGCTACATGAGCTGATTGTAAGTTTTGGAGATTAATCCTTTGTCAGTTGCTTCATTTGCAAATATTTTCTCCCATTCTGAGGGTTGTCTTTTTGTCTTGTTTATGGTTTCCTTTGCTGTGCAAAAGCTTTTAAGTTTCATTAGGTCCCATTTGTTTATTTTTGTTTTTATTTCCATTTCTCTAGGAGGTGGGTCAAAAGGGATCTTGCTGTGATTTATGTCATAGAGTGTTCTGCCTATGTTTTCCTCTAAGAGTTTGATAGTTTCTGGCCTTACATTTAGGTCTCTAATCCATTTTGAGTTTTTTTTGTGTATAGTCTTAGGGAGTGTTCTAATTTCATTCTTTTACATGTAGCTGTCAAGTTTTCCCAGCACCACTTATTAAAGAGGCTATCTTTTCTCCATTGTATATTCTGGCCTCCTTTGTCATAGATTAGGTGACCATAGGTGCGTGGGTTTATCTCTGGGCTTTCTATCCTGTTCCATTGATCTATCTTTCTGTTTTTGTGCCAGTACCATACTGTCTTGATTACTGTAGCTTTGTAGTATAGTCTGAAGTCCAGGAGCCTGATTCCTCCATTTTTCTTTCTCAAGATTGCTTTGGCTATTCAGGGTCTTTTGTGTTACCATACAAATTGTGAAATTTTTTGTTCTAGTTCTGTGAAAAATGCCATTGGTAATTTGATAAGGGTTGCATTGAATCTGTAGTTTGCTTTGGGTAGTATAGTCATTTTCACAATGTTGATTCTTCCAATCCAAGAACATGGTATATCTCTCCATCTGTTTGTATCATCTTTAATTTCTTTCATAAGTGTCTTATAGTTTTCTGCATACAGGTCTTTTGTCTCCTTAGGTAGGTTTATTCCTAGGTATTTTATTCTTTTTGTTGCAATGGTAAATGGGAGTGTTTCCTTAATTTCTCTTTCAGATTTTTCATCATTAGTGTTTAGGAATGCAAGAGATATCTGTGCATTAATTTTGTATCCTGCTACTTTACCAAATTCATTGATTAGCTCTACTAGTTTTCTGGTAGCATCTTTAATATTCTCGATGTATAGTATCATGTCATCTGCAAACAGTGACAGCTTTACTTCTTCTTTTCTGACTTGGATTCCTTTTATTCCTTTTTCTTCTCTGATTGCTGTGGCTAAAACTTCCAAAACTATGTTGAATAAGAGTGGTGAGAGTGGACAACCTTGTGTTGTTGCTGATCTTAGTGGAAATGGTTTCAGTTTTTCACCATTGAGAATGATGTTGTCTGTGGATTTGTCATAGATGGCCTTTATTATGTTGAGGTAGGTTCCTCTATGCCTCCTTTCTGGAGGGTTTTTATCACAAATGGGTGTTGAATTTTGTTGAAAGCTTTTTCTGTATCTATTGAGATGATCATATGGTTTTTCTCCTTCAATTTGTTAATATGGTGTATTATGTTGATTGATTTGCATATATTGAAGAATGCTTGCATTCCTGGGATAAACCTCACTTGATCATGGTTTATGATCCTTTTAATGTGCTGTTGGATTCAGTTTGCTAGTATTTTGTTGAGGATTTTTGCATCTATGTTCATCAGTGATATTGGCCTGTAGTTTTCTTTCTTTGTGACGTCTTTGTCTGCTTTTGGTATCATGGTGATGGTGGCCTTGTAGAATGAGTTTGGGAGTGTTCCTCCCTCTGCTATATTTTGGAAGAGTTTGAGAAGGATACACGTTAGCTCTTCTCTAAATGTTTGATAGAATTCGCTTGTGAAGCCATCTGGTCCTGGGCTTTTGTTTGTTGGAAGATTTTTCATCACAGTCTCAATTTCGGTGCTTGTGATTGGTCTGTTTATATTTTCTGTTTCTTCCTGGTTCAGTCTCAGAAGGTTGTGCTTTTCTAAGAATTTGTCCATTTCTTCCAGGTTGTCCATTTTATAGGCATAGAGTTGCTTGTAGTAATCTCTCATGATCTTTTGTAATTCTGGACTGTCAGTTGTTACTTCTCCTTTTTCATTTCTAATTCTATTGATTTGAGTCTTTTCCCTTTTTTTCTTGATGAGTCTGTCTAATGGTCTATCAATTTTGTTTATCTTCTCAAAGAACCAGCCTTTAGTTTTATTGATCTTTGCTATTGTTTCCTTCATTTCTTTTTCATTTATTTCTGATCTGATCTTTATGATTTCTTTCCTTCTGCTAGCTTTGGGGTATTGTTGTTCTTCTTTCTCTAATTGCTTTAGGTGTAAGGTTAGGTTGTTTATTTGAGGTGTTTCTTGAGGTAGGATTGTATTGCTACTTCCCTCTTAGCACTGCTTTTGTTGCATCCCATAGGTTTTGGGTCATCGTGTTTTCATTGTCATTTGTTTCTAGGTTTTTTTTTTTTTTTTTTTTTTTTTTTTGCGGTACGTGGGCCTCTCACTGCTGTGGCTTCTCCCACTGCGGAGCACAGGCTCTGGGCGCACAGGGTCAGCGGCCATAGCTCGCTCCGTGGCATGTGAGATCTTCCTGGACCGGGGAACGAACCCGTGTCCCCTGCATCGGCAGGCGGACTCTCAACCACTGCGCCACCAGGGAAGCCTTCTAGGTATTTTTTGACTTCCTCTTGGTTTTCTTCAGTGATGTCTTGGTTATTAAGTAGTGTATTGTTTAGCCTCCATGTGTTTGTATATTTTACAGACTTTTTCCTGTAATTGATATCTAATCTTATAGTGTTGTGGTCGGAAATTGATACGATTTCAATTGATATGATTTCAATTTTCTTAAATTTACCAAGGCATGATTTGTGACCCAAGATATTATCTGTCCTGGAGAATGTTCCATAAGCACTTGAGAAGAAAGTGTATTCTGTTGTTTTTGGATGAAATATCCTATAAATATCAATTTAGTCTATCTTGTTTAATGTGTCATTTAAATAAGGAAAGCTTGTGTTTCATTATTTATTTTCATTTTGGATGATCTGTCCTTTGGTGAAAGTGGGGTGTTAAAGTCCCCTACTATGATTGTGTTACTGTTGATTTCCCCTTTTATGGCTGTTAGCATTTGCCTTATGTATTGAGGTGCTCCTATGTTGGGTGCATAAACCCTTGAATATTTATGTGGGAGAAGTTAGGGCTCTAGTGATTGCTGACAACAGACTTGACCTCTTGAGAAAGCGGAAGAGTAACTGACCAGACAGAAAGAAAGTGGATAGTTTTCCTGTTCAAGGCCTTGAATACTCTTACTTTAACTCTGTGAAAATGAGTTTTTGTTTGGCCTGACAGTGAATTAGAAGTGTGAGTTTATACTGGATATAGACAACCATTTCATCACAAAATACGCCTTTGTTTTCCTGCCGTTTAAGTTATCAAGGGATAATTATAGGCATGGTCTCGCTCTCACTTTTTATTGAAAAAAATTTTTTTTTCAATTTTTAGTAAACTTTTTATTTTGAGGTAATTGTAGATTCACATACAATTATAAGAAATAATACTGAGAGAACCCATATACCCTCGACTCAGTTTCCTTCAGTTGTAGCATCTTGCAAGAGTATGGTACCAGGATATTGACAGTGATGTTATCAAGGTACAGAACATTTCCATCACCAAAAGGATTTCTTATGTTGCCCTTTTATAATCACATCCCCTTCCCTTCAGCACTCCCCTCTCTGACAACTCCTGGCAACTACTCATCTGTTCTCTATTTCCATAATTTTTTCATTTCAAGAATGTTATATAAGTGGAAGCATGCAGTGTGTACACTTTTCAGATTGTCATTTTTTCACTTGGCATAATTCTGTGGAGAGTCATCCAGGTTGTTGTGTGTATCCTAGTTTGTTCTTTTTAAATTGCTGAGTCATATTCCATGGTATGTATGTATCAGAGTTTGTTTAAGTGTTCACCTTTGAAGGGCATCTACATTGTTTCTGGTTTTTGGCTATTATGAATAAAGCTGCTATAAACTTGTGTAAGATTTTTGTTTGAGCATAAGTGTTTATTTCTCTGAGATAAATGTTCATGCGTTATATGGTAGTTGTATGTTTAGTTTTAAAAATACACTGCCAAGCTGTTTTCCAGTGTGACTGTACCATTTTACATTTCCATCAGCAATGTATGAATGATCCAGTGTCTCCATATTCTTGCCCACACTTGAGGTTGTCACTCTCTCTTCCTTCCTTCCTCCCACTCCCTCCCTTCCTTTCTTCCTCCCTTCCTTTCTTTCCTTCCTTCCTTCCCTCCTTCCTTCCTTTCTCCCTCCCTTCTTTCCTTCCCTTTCTTACCTTCTTCCTTTCCTTCTTTCTCCTTCCTTCCTTCGTTCCATCCTCCTTCCTTCTTTCCTTCCCTTCCTTCCTTTCTTCTTCCTTTCCTCCTTCCTTCCTTCCTCCCTTCCTCCCTTCCTTCCTTCCCTCCTTCCCTCCTTTCTTTCTTTCTTTCTTCCAGCTTCATTGAGATATAATTAACAAATAAAAATTGTATATATTTAAGGTGTACACTGTGATGTATAGTGTATATCGTGAAATTATTAACCCAACCAAGTTGAGTGACACATTCACCACCTCACATAGTTACCATTTGTGTGTGTGTGTGTGGTGAGAACACTTAAGATTTACTCTCTTAGCAAATTTCAAGTATACAATACAGTATTATTAACTATAGTCACCATACCATACATTAGATTCCTAGAACTTATTCATCTTATAGCTGGAAATTTGTACCCTTTGACCAACATCTCCCCATTTCCCCCACTCCCCCAGCACTTGGTAACAACCTTTCTACTCTCTGGTTCTATGAGATTGACTTCTTTAAATTCCACATGTAAGTGAATTCATACAGTATTTGTCTTTCTTATTTTACTTAACATGGTTCTATGAGATTGACTTCTTTAAATTCCACATGTAAGTGAATTCATACAGTATTTGTCTTTCTTATTTTACTTAACATAATGTCCTCCTGGTTCACCCACGTTGACACAAATGGTAGGATTTCCTTATTTTTTTTTTTTTTTTTCAGTTTAGGGACGATAGATGAACTATTTAAAGCAGGGATCATCTCCTAAAAGTAGGATGGCTGCCCAGTGGAATTTTTTTTTTTTTTTTTAACATCTTTATTGGAGTATAATTGCTTTACAATGGTATGTTAGTTTCAGCTTCACAACAAAATGAATCAGTTATATATACACATATATTCCCATATCTCTTCCCGCTTACGTCTCCCTCCCTCCCACCCTCCCTATCCCACCCCTCCAGGCGGTCACAAAGCACCGAGCTGATCTCACTGTGCTATGCGGCTGCTTCCCACTAGCTAACTGCCTTACGTTTGGTAGTGTATATATGTCCATGCCTCTTTATCACTTTGTCACAGTTTACCCTTCCCCCTCCCCATAGCCTCAAGTCCATTCTCTAGTAAGTCTGTGTCTTTATTCCTGTTTCACCCCTAGGTTTTTCATGACATTTTTTTTTCTTAAATTCCATATATATGTGTTAGCATACGGTATTTGTCTCTCTCTTTCTGACTTACTTCACTCTGTATGACAGACTCTAGGTCTATCCACCTCATTACAAATAGCTCAATTTCGTCTCTTTTTATGGCTGAGTAATATTCCATTGTATATATGTGCCACATCTTCTTTATCCATTCATCCGATGATGGACACTTAGGTTGTTTCCATCTCTGGGCTATTGTAAATAGAGCTGCAATGAACATTTTGGTACATGACTCTTTTTGAATTATGGTTTTCTCAGGGTATATGCCCAGTAGTGGGATTGCTGGGTCATATGGTAGTTCTATTTGTAGCTTTTTAAGGAACCTCCATACTGTTCTCCACAGTGGCTGTATCAATTTACATTCCCACCAACAGTGTAAGAGGGTTCCCTTTTCTCCACACCCTCTCCAGCATTTATTGTTTCTAGATTTTTTGATGATGGCCATTCTGACTGGTGTGAGATGATATCTCATTGTAGTTTTGATTTGCATTTCTCTAATGATTAGTGATGTTGAGCATTCTTTCATGTGTTTGTTGGCACTCTGTATATCTTCTTTGGAGAAATGTCTATTTAGGTCTTCTGCCCATTTTTGGATTGGGTTGTTTGTTCTTTTGTTATTAAGCTGCATGAGCTGCTTATAAATTTTGGAGATTAATCCTTTGTCAGTTGCTTCATTTGCAAATATTTTCTCCCATTCTGAGGGTTGTCTTTTGGTCTTCTTTATGGTTTCCTTTGCTGCGCAAAAGCTTTTAAGTTTCATTAGGTCCCATTTGTTTACTTTTGTTTTTATTTCCATTTCTCTAGGAGGTGGGTCAAAAAGGACCTTGCTGTGATTTATGTCATAGAGTGTTCTGCCTATGTTTTCCTCTAAGAGTTTGATAGTTTCTGGCCTTACATTTAGGTCTTTAATCCATTTTGAGCTTATTTTTGTGTATGGTGTTAGGGAGTGATCTAATCTCATACTTTTACATGTAGCTGTCCAGTTTTCCCAGCACCACTTATTGAATAGGCTGTCCTTTCTCCACTGTATATTTCTGCCTCCTTTGTCAAAGATAAGGTGACCATATGTGCGTGGGTTTATCTCTGGGCTTTCTATCCTGTTCCATTGATCTATCTTTCTGTTTTTGTGCCAGTACCATACCGTCTTGATAACTGTAGCTTTGTAGTATAGTCTGAAGTCTGGGAGCCTGATTCCTCCAGTTCCTTCTTTCGTTCTCAAGATTGCTTTGGCTATTCGGGGTCTTTTGTGTTTCCATACAAATTGCAAAATTTTTTGTTCTAGTTCTGTGAAAAATGCCAGTGGTAGTTTGATAGGGATTGCATTGAATCTATAGATTGCTTTGGGTAGTAGAGTCATTTTCACAATGTTGATTCTTCCAATCCAAGAACATGGTATATCTCTCCATCTATTTGTATCATCTTTAATTTCTTTCATCAGTGTCTTATAATTTTCTGCATACAGATCTTTTGTCTCCTTAGGTAGATTTATTCCTAGATATTTTATTCTTTTTGTTGCAATGGTAAATGGGAGTGTTTTCTTGATTTCACTTTCAGATTTTTCATCATTAGTATATAGGAATGCCAGAGATTTCTGTGCATTAATTTTGTATCCTGCCACTTTACCAAATTCATTGATTAGCTCTAGTAGTTTTCTGGTAGCATCTTTAGGGTTCTCTATGTATAGGATCATGTCATCTGCAAACAGTGACAGCTTTACTTCTTCTTTTCCGATTTGGATTCCTTTTATTTCCTTTTCTTCTCTGATTGCTGTGGCTAAAACTTCCAAAACTATGTTGAATAAGAGTGGTGAGAGTGGGCAACCTTGTCTTGTTCCTGATCTTAGTGGAAATGCTTTCAGTTTTTCACCATTGAGGATGATGTTTGCTGTGGGCTTGTCATATATGGCCTTTATTATGTTGAGGAAAGTTCCCTCTATGCCTACTTTCTGCAGGGTTTTTATCATAAATGGGTGTTGAATTGTGTCAAAAGCTTTCTCTGCATCTATTGAGATGATCATATGGTTTTTCTCCTTCAGTTTGTTAATATGGTTTATTACATTGATAGATTTGCATATATTGAAGAATCCTTGCATTCCTGGAATAAACCCCACTTGATCATGGTGTATGATCCTTGTAATGTGCTGTTGGATTCTGTTTGCTAGTATTTTGTTGAGGATTTTTGCATCTATGTTCATCAGTGATATTGGCCTGTAGTTTTCTTTCTTTGTGACATCCTTGTCTGGTTTTGGTATCAAGGTGATGGTGGCCTCGTAGAAGGAGTTTGGGAGTGTTCCTCCCTCTGCTATATTTTGGAAGAGTTTGAGAAGGATAGGTGTTAGCTCTTCTCTAAATGTTTGATAGAATTCGCCTGTGAAGCCATCTGGTCCTGGGCTTTTCTTTGTTGGAAGATTTTTAATCACAGTTTCAATTTCAGTGCTTGTGATTGGTCTGTTCATATTTTCTATTTCTTCCTGATTCAGTCTTGGCAGGTTGTGCATTTCTAAGAATTTGTCCATTTCTTCCAGATTGTCCATTTTATTGGCATAGAGTTGCTTGTAGTAATCTCTCATGATCTCTTTTATTTCTGCAGTGTCAGTTGTTACCTCTCCTTTTTCATTTCTAATTCTATTGATTTGAGTCTTCTCCCTTTTTTTCTTGATGAGTCTGGCTAGTGGTTTATCTATTTTGTTTATCTTCTCAAAGAACCAGCTTTTAGTTTTATTGATCTTTGCTATTGTTTCCTTCATTTCTTTTTCATTTATTTCTGATCTGATTTTTATGATTTCTTTCCTTCTACTAGCTTTGGGGTTTTTTTGTTCTTCTTTCTCTAATTGCTTGAGGTGCAAGGTTAGGTTGTTTATTCGAGATGTTTCCTGCTTCTTAAGGTGGGCTTGTATTGCTATAAACTTCCCCCTTAGAACTGCTTTTGCTGCATCCCACAGGTTTTGGGTCGTTGTGTCTCCATTGTCATTTGTTTCTAGGTATTTTTTGATTTCCTCTTTGATTTCTTCAGTGATCACTTCATTATTAAGTAGTGTATTGTTTAGCCTCCATGTGTTTGTATTTTTTACAGATCTTTTCCTGTAATTGATATCTAGTCTCATGGCGTTGTGGTCAGAAAAGATACTTGATACAATTTCAATTTTCTTAAATTTGCCAAGGCTTGATTTGTGACCCAAGATATGATCTATCCTGGAGAATGTTCCATGAGCACTTGAGAAAAATGTGTATTCTGTTGTTTTTGGATGGAATGTCCTATAAATATCAATTAACTCCATCTCGTTTAATGTATCATTTAAAGCTTGTGTTTCCTTATTTATTTTCATTTTGGATGATCTGTCCATTGGTGAAAGTGGGGTGTTAAAGTCCCCTACTATGAATGTGTTACTGTCGATTTCCCCTTTTATGGTTGTCAGTATTTGCCTTATGTATTGAGGTGCACCTATGTTGGGTGCATAAATATTTACAATTGTTATATCTTCCTCTTGGATCGATCCCTTGATCATTATGTAGTGTCCTTCTTTGTCTCTTCTAATAGTCTTTGTTTTAAAGTCTATTTTGTCTGATATGAGAATTGCTACTCCAGCTTTCTTTTGGTTTCCATTTGCATGAAATACCTTTTTCCATCCCCTTACTTTCAGTCTGTATGTGTCTCTAGGTCTGAAGTGGGTCTCTTGTAGACAGCAAATATATGGGTCTTGTTTTTGTATCCATTCAGCCAATCTGTGTCTTTTGGTGGGAGCATTTAGTCCATTTACGTTTAAGGTAATTATCGATATGTGTGTTCCTATTCCCATTTTCTTAATTGTTTTGGGTTCGTTATTGTAGGTCCTTTCCTTCTTTTGTGTTTCTTGCCTAGAGAAGTTCCTTTAGCAGTTGTTGTAAAGGTGGTTTGGTGGTGCTGAACTCTCTCAGCTTTTGCTTGTCTGTAAAGGTTTTAATTTCTCCATCAAATCTGAATGAGATCCTTGCTGGGTAGAGTAATCTTGGTTGCAGGTTTTTCTCCTTCAACACTTTCAATATGTCCTGCCACTCCCTTCTGGCTTGCAGAGTTTCTGCTGAAAGATCAGCTGTTAACCTTATGGGGATTCCCTTGTGTGTTATTTGTTGTTTTTCCCTTGCTGCTTTTAATATGTTTTCTTTGTATTTAATTTTTGACAGTTTGATTAATATGTGTCTTGGCGTATTTCTCCTTGGATTTATCCTGTATGGGACTCTCTGTGCTTCCTGGACTTGATTAACTATTTCCTTTCCCATATTAGGGAAGTTTTCAACTATAATCTCTTCAAATATTTTCTCAGTCCCTTTCTTTTTCTCTTCTTCTTCTGGAACCCCTATAATTCGAATGTTGGTGCGTTTAATGTTGTCCCAGAGGTCTCTGAGACTGTCCTCAGTTCTTTTCATTCTTTTTTCTTTATTCTGCTCTGCAGTAGTTATTTCCACTATTTTATCTTCCAGGTCACTTATCCGTTCTTCTGCCTCAGTTATTCTGCTATTGATCCCATCTAGAGTACTTTTAATTTCATTTATTGTGTTGTTCATCGTTGCTTGTTTCATCTTTAGTTCTTCTAGGTCCTTGTTAACTGATTCTTGCAATTTGTCCATTCTATTGTCCATTCTATCTCCAAGATTTCGGATCAACCTTACTATCATTATTCTGAATTCTTTTTCAGGTAGACTGCCTATTTCCTCTTCATTTGTTAGGTCTGGTGGGTTTTTATCTTGCTCCTTCATCTGCTGTGTGTTTTTCTGTCTTTTCATTTTGCTTATCTTACTGTGTTTGGGGTCTCCTTTTTTGCAGGCTGAAGGTTCGTAGTTCCTGTTGTTTTTTGTGTCTGTCCCCAGTGGCTAAGGTTGGTTCGGTGGGTTGTGTAGGCTTCCTGGTGGAGGGTACTAGTGCCTGTGTTCTGGTGGATGAGGCTGGATCTTGTCTTTCTGGTGGGCAGGTCCACATCTGGTGGTGTGTTTTGGGGTGTCTGTAGACTTATTATGATTTTGGGCAGCCTCTCTGCTAATGGGTGGGGTTGTGTTCCTGTCTTGCTAGTTGTTTGGCATAGGATGTCCAGCACTGTAGCTTGCTGGTCGTTGAGTGAAGCTGGGTGCTGGCGTTGAGATGGAGATCTCTCGGAGATTTTTGCTGTTTGATATTATGTGCAGCTGGGAGGCCTCTTGTGGACCAGTGTCCTGAAGTTGGCTCTCCCACCTCAGAGGCACAGCACTGACTCCTGGCTGCAGCACCAAGAGCCTTTCATCCACAGGGCTCCTTAATTTGGGATGATTTGTTGTCTATTCAGGTATTCCACAGATGCTGGGTATATCAGGTTGATTGTGGAGCTTTAATCCGCTGCTTCTGCGGCTGCTGGGAGAGATTTCCCTTTCTTTTCTTTGTTCTCACAGTTCCCAGGGGCTCAGCTTTGGATTTGGCCCCGCCTGTGCGTGTAGGTTGCCAGAGGGCGTCTGTTCTTTGCTCAGACAGGACGGGGTTAAAGGAGCCGCTGATTCGGAGGCTCTGGCTCACCCAGGCCCGGGGGTAGGGAGGGGCACGGAGTGCGGGGCGGGCCTGCAGCGGCAGAGGCCGGCGTGACGCTGCAGCCTGAGGCGCGCCGTGCGCTCTCCCGGGGGAGCCGTCCCTGGATCCCGGGACCCTGGCAGTGGCGGGCGTGTGGCTAGTGACCTGTGTTCGCACACAGGCCTCCTGGCGGCGGCAGCAGCGGCCTTAGCGTCCCATGTCCGTCTCTGGGCTCCGCACTCTTAGCCGCGGCTCGCGCCCGTCCCTGGAGCTCTCTCAAGCAGCGTTCTTAATCCCCTCTCCTCGTGCACCAGGAAACAAAGAGCGGATTTCCTTATTTTTTATGACAATATTCCATTGTGTATATGTACGTGTGTGTGTGTGTGTGTGTGTGTGTGTGTATACAGTCTTCTTTATCCGTTCATCTGTTGGTGGATCCTTAGGTTGTTTTCCATATCTTGGCTGTTGTGAATGATACTGTAATGAACATGGGGGTACAGATATCTCTTTGAGATACTGACTTCATTTCCTTTGGATATATACCCAGAAGTGGAATACTGGATCATATTGTTGTTCTATATCCTCAATCTATTGAGGAAAATTCATACAGTTTTCCATAGTGGGTGCATCAATTTACATTTCCATTAACAGTATACAAGGGTTCCCTTTTCTCCACATCCTCTCCAACACATGTTATCTTTTGATAGTAGCCATTCTACCAATAGTGAGGCGATATCTCATTGTGGTTTTGATTTATACTTCCCTGATGATTAGTGATGTTGAGCACCATTTCATGTACCTTTTATTTAAATTTGATGGTACTTTGTTAAGTTGATAAATTATTTTCGTATTTCAAAGGAAAGGAAAGAGGAAAAGTCTAGGGTCATCCTTCTAGGATCACCCTTCCCTTGCATGGTACTGTATAGCCAGCATCTGAAGATAATGCTTCCATCTTTATTAGTCCATCAAAAGAATGACTGCAAGGATGGGATTCATAGTTAAGCAGGAAGGGAAACACAAGCCAGGCTATCATATTTTTGGTAGGGTTTGAGTGTAGTAACCACCAGTCAACTCAGTGGGCTACAGCTTACTTCATTTACACACAGAGCTGGACAAAAGGCTCATGTTGAAAAGCATTAAGAAAGCTTGGTCACCTGAAAAGAAAGAAAGAAATTATTTGACAAGGCTGTCTGATCTCTCTCACACAATGTGTTACCGTTAATATCTTACAGTTCTTTTGATTGCCAGTAACAGAAAATAATAGGAAATAACTTAGCCAAAAAGGAAAGGAAAGGAACAGGGATAGATTATGAAATCCAAGGAGAAGGTGATCATTAAATAAAGCTTCAGGAAAGGAAATAAATAGAAGTTAGAAAGCTGTCAGAGAGTGGCATGGACATATATACACTACCAAATGTAAAATAGTTAGCTAGTGGGAAGCAGCCACATAGCACAGGGAGATCAGCTCGGTGCTTTGTGACCACCTAGAGGGGTGGGATAGGGAAGGTGGGAGGGAGATGCAAGAGGGAGGAGATATGGGGATATGTGTATATGTATAGCTGATTCACTTTGTTATACAGCAGAAACTAACACATCATTGTAAAGCAATTATACTCCAATAAAGATGTCTAAAAAAAAAAAAAGGAAAGAAAGCTGTCAGAGCCCAGGCCACTATTCCCTCTTGCAGTGTCTCAAGAGAGAGGTCATGATTGGCTATCTTGCGTCAGGTATCTATTTCCAATTCAGTCAGCTATGGTCAAGGGGACAAGGCCATTTAGTACAATATGGGAGAGGGGCAGTCCTCACTGAAGGGGATTTGAGTTATGGCATAGGTAGATACTGCAAAAGTCAGTCAACATCTAATAAGTATGAGGAATAGATGAAGGATGTGTGTATGGATGTGTGTGCTTACATGCGTACATGCAAATATATAAATACATGTATTTATATGCATATATATTTACATGTAAAATTCATTAAACAGTGAACACTAATCTTATAAAGAATCTGTAGATCAATCATTGAAATGATAATATGTGAAAGCTTCATGAAAGCAGAGACCTTGCTGTCATGTTTCCTTCTTTATGCCCAGAACCTGGAGGTGTACCTGACTTATAGTGCATATTTGGTCAATATTTGTTGAATTTATGAATTTTCACAAATAAAAATAAAAATAAAATGATAATAAGCATTATTAAAAGTGGGATAATGAGCACTGTGAACCTCCCAATAAAAAGCAATTTAAAGTACATAGCACTACCTATAAAATATTCTGGCCAAAAAGTTGAACCTGAGTCTAATCAAGGTTTTAGAACTAACATCCAGTTTACAGGAAATAGAGGAAGAGATGAGCAAGTTAAAATGCTACCTCAAGGAATCAAACAGATGAATCCAGAATTTTGTACATTCTACAGGACAGTTGACCTGGTTTCTTCAACAAGTAAATGGCATGAGGTGGGGGAAGGAGAGGATTAAGAGATATAACAACTAAATGTAATTTGTGGACCTTGTTTGGATAGTGATTCAAACACAACAACTATACAAAGATATTTTTGAAACAATGATGGAAATTTGATCATAGACTAGATGTTAGGTGATACCAAAGAATTATTAATTTTGTTAAATATGATGATGGCGTAAAGGTTACATAAGAAAGTGTCCATACTTTCTAGGAATGCATATTGAAACGTGGGAGTAAAATGATATGTTTTCTTAAATTTCATTTAAAATGCTTCAGCAAAGAAAAACAAAAAAAAGGAATAGATGGTATAATCGCAAAATAATTCTTGAATGTGAGTGATTTGGGTGTGGGGGCTCACTGTCTAGTCTCTGTTTTTGTGTGTGTTTAAAATTTTTCATTAAAAAAGGAATAGAGAATAGAGCGTATTTTCAGCTTTTCCTAAAAATACTGAGTCTTAGGGATGTTTAAAATTCATCATTATAATGTTCTAATTTACATGGAAAAACAGCTCTTGTGGGCCAAGATGAAATGGTGGAAAGTGTACTGCCTTAGAAGTCAGATAAACGTGGTTTGTATCCTAGCTGCTCTCCATAGTCCGGAGGAGGGAGGGAACATGGCTGGAGCAAAAACAGCAAGAGCAGAGGTATGGTTGTTTTCTAACATCTGTGTGTGTGAGTGTGGAGGCGGGGAGGGTTGTACTTCAGGCAGGCTGTGTCAAGTCTGGAGCAAGCACATACTTTTTCTGTTTGTCTTTTGGTCTTTTTTCCCCAACATTATTTTATCAGTCATAATGACTGCCTTGTCAACAAATTATCTAAAAGAAAATTGTTGGAAAGTCATCACTTGCAGAGATTATGCCCTGGAGGTATGTCTACTACCTTTGCTCTCTCCCTAGCAAGAGTGAGTGTGGTGTGAATTGAGGCTGGTGAGGTGGGTAGGGACCAGATCATGCAGGGCATTGTAGGCTATCCTAAGGAGTTTTGTCCTGATCCCAAGAGCAAAGGGGAGACATCTAAGGATTTTAAACAGAATATGAATGTGACATGATTGGTTGTGTGTTCTGAAATGATGACTCTGGCTGAAGTGTGGAGAACAGATTGGAAGGGATCAGAGTGGATGTACTTAGCTCTGTTTGTGGGCCGGTGCTATGGTCCATGAGAGAGATACTGGGTTAAGGGTGGTAGTGGTGGTGGAGATGGAGGGAAGTAGATGATTTGAGATACACTGAAGAGATAAAATGGACAGGACTTTGTGATATACTGAATATGGTAGATTGAGAAGGTGGTGTCAAACATGACAGGTTTCTGACTTCTAGAACTGGATGGATGGTGGATTAATTCACTCAGGGATCCCTGGAAGAGGACCAAGTTTTGAGGAGTGAAAGAAATAATGACTTTGGTTTGGGGCACATTGAGTTTGAGTTTAGGGTGCCTTTGAGACATACAAGAAGTGATGTCAAGAGTACAGTTCAATATTAAGTCTGGAGCTCAGATGAGAGAACAGGGTAAGTCTATTAATTTGATAGAAAAACATAGTTTACTTTTGGACTTTTCTATTTAAATGTATTACTGCTATACATATGCAAACATTTCACAGCTATAATACCTATGAGAAGCAACGACTCACATAAACCAAAGTAAAATTTTGTTTTATTTGTTTCACCAATGAGCAGGTTCATTTTTGCAGGAAAGCAGTTAACTTTTCCCTGCTTTTAATTTTTTATTGCAATTGTGGAGGAATTCTGGCAGTAGCTAAGACTTTGAACCGAATATGCCTTAATTTTCTCCTGCTATTACAGTTTCTCTTTTTCATGATGCATATCTGCCAGTTACTAGTTAGGTCAACTTTCTATTGAAGGAGATTGCTCTGGAATTGCAGCCTAGTAATTTCTAAGCAGTAACACCCCTGTTGACCCTATTAGAGAAAGGCACTAGAGAACTGTTAAAATTTTCTGAAGAGTCAGATCCCAAGTATATTTTACGCATAGAACAGAATGAGGTAGGCTGGTGGGGAGGGAGTGGTGGTGGTAGAGGAGATGATATTTTTAATTCTATTTTTAAGAAAGTCTGTAAACTCTTGCTTCTGTAAATAATTTGGTTTCTTAAAGGGCTATAACTGCTTCAGAGCCTTTGGGAAACTCAGACATATCCTGTGGTCAGGTGTCCAATATGGGGTTAGCTTTGCTTAACCTCCCAGAAAACCCTTTGAGTAAAACTAGATTTTTAACTGAGGAAAGAAGAGAAGTTGTTGATGCACTAACTGGTCCTTTGATAACACTTGAGAATTCATCATTCTTTCCTTGCTGCACCTATTTATTCACTTCTAGGTTTTCCTCATTGTTTCTTTTCTTTTTTTTTTTTTTTTTTCTCTTTTCACTTTTCTTTTTCACATATTTATTGGAGTATAAATGCTTTACAATGGTGTGTTAGTTTCTGCTGTACAACAGAGTGAATTAGCTATATGTATACAGATATCCCCATATCCCCTCACTCTTGAGCCTCCCTCCCACCCTCCCTATCCCATCCCTCTAGATCGCCACAAAGCACCGAGCTGATCTCCCTGTGCTATGCAGCAGCTTCCCACTAGCCATCCATTTTACATTTGGTAGTGTAATATGTCCATGCTACTCTCTCACTTCATCCCAGTTTCCCCCTACCCCCCATGCCCTCAAGTCTGTTCTCTACGTCTATGTCTTTATTCCTGCCGTGCAACTAGGTTCATCAGTATCGTTTTTTTTTTTTTTTTTTAGATTCCATATACATGCGTTAGCATACGGTATTTGTTTTTCTCTTTCTGACTTCACTCTGTATGACAGATTCTAGGTCCATCCACCTCACTACAAATAACTCAATTTCATTCCTTTTTATAGATAAGTAATATTCCATTGTATATATGTGCCACATCTTCTTTATCCATTCATCTGTCGATGGACATTTAGGTTGCTTCCATGTCCTGGCTACTGTAAATAGTGCTGCAGTGAACATTGTGGTACATCTCTCTTTTTTGAATTATGGTTTTCTCAGGGTATATGCCCAGTAGTGGGATTGCTGGGTCATATGGTAGTTCTATTTTTAGTTTTTTAAGGAACCTCCATACTGTTCTCCATAGTGGCTGTATCAATTTACATTCCCACCAACAGTGCAGGAGGGTTCCCTTTTCTCCACACCCTCTCCAGCATTTATTGTTTGTAGATTTTTTGCTGATGGCCATTCTGACTGGTGTGAGGTGATACCTCGTTGTGGGTTTGATTTGCATTTCTCTAATGATTAGTGATGTTGAGCATCTTGTCATGTATTTGTTGGCCATCTGTGTGTCTTTGAAGAAATGTCTATTTAGGTCTTCTGCCCATTTTTGGATTGGGTTGTTTGTTTTTTTGATATTGAGCTGCATGAGCTGATTGTATATTTCGGAGATTAATCCTTTGTCAGTTGCTTCATTTGCAAATATTTTCTCCCATTCTGAGGGTTGTCTTTTCATCTTGTTTATGGTTTCCTTTGCTGTGCAAAAAGCTTTTAAGTTTCATTAGGTCCCATTTGTTTATTTTTGTTTTTATTTCCCTTACTCTAGGAGGTGGGTCAAAAAGATCTTGCTGTGGTTTATGTCATAGAGTGTTCTGCCTATGTTTTCCTCTAAGACTTTATAGAGTTCTTTAATCCATTTTGAGTTTTTTTTGTGTATGGTGTTAGGGTGTGTTCTAATTTCATTCTTTTACATATAGCTGTCCATTTTCCCAGGACCACTTATTGAAGAGGCTGTCTTTTCTCCATTGTATATTCTTGCCTCCTTTGTCAAAGATAAGGTGACCATATGTGCATGGGTTTATCTCTGGGCTTTCTATCCTGTTCCATTGATCTATATTTCTGTTTTTGTGCCAGTACCATACTGTCTTGATTACTGTAGCTTTGTAGTATAGTCTGAAGTTGGGGAGCCTGATTCCTCCAGCTCTGTTTTTCTTTCCTATGATTGCTTTGGCTATTCGGGGTCTTTTGTGTTTCCATACAAATTGTATATGGATACAGTTATCGATATGTATGTTCCTATTACCATTTTCATAATTGTTTTGGGTTTGTTTTTGTAGGTTCTTTCCTTCTCTTGTGTTTCCCACATAGAGAAGTTCCTTTAGCATTGGTTGTAGAGCTGGTTTTGTGGTGCTGAATTCTCTTAGCTTTTTCTCATCTGTAAAGCTTGTGATTTCTCTGTCAAATCTCAATGAGATCCTTGCTGGGTAGAGTAATCTTGGTTGTAGGTTTTTCTGTTTCATCACTTTAAATATGTCCTGCCACTCCCTTCTGGCTTGCAGAGTTTCTGCTGAAAGATCAACTGTTAACCTTATGGGGGTTCCCTTGTATGTTATTTGTTACTTTTCCCTTGCTGCTTTTAATATTTTTTCTTTGTATTTAATTTTTGACAGTTTGATTAATATGTGTCTCAGCATGTTTCTCTTTGAGTTTATCCTGCTTGGGACTCTCTGTGCTTCCTGGACTTGATTGACTATTTCCTTTCCTATGTTAGGGAAGTTTTTGACTATAATCTCTTCAAATATTTTCTCAGACCCTTTCTTTTTCTTTTCTTTTTCTGGGACCCCTATAATTCAAATGTTGGTGTGTTTAATGTCATCCCAGAGGTCTCTGAGACTGTCCTCAGTTCTTTTCATTCTTTTTTCTTCTGCTCCCTGGCAGTTATTTCCACCATTTTATCTTCCAGCTCACTTATCTGTTCTTCTGCCTCAGTTATTCGACTATTTATTCCTTCTAGAGTATTTTTAATCCCAGTTATTGTGTTGCTCATCACTATTTGTTTGCTCTTTAGTTCTTCTAGATCCTTGTTAAATGTTTCTTGTATTTTCTCCATTCTGTTTCTGAGATTTTGGATCATCTTTACTATCATTACTCTGAATTCTTTTTCAGGTAGATTGCCTATTTCATCTTCATTTATTTGGTCTTGTAGGTTTTTACCTTGCTCCTTCGTGTGTAACATATTTTTTTGCCGTTTCATTTTTTTGATGGGTGGAGCTATATTCCTGTCTTACTGGTGGTTGTTTGGCCTGAGGCGTCCTGCACTGGAGTTTTCAGGCAGTTGGGTAGAACTGGGTGTTGGTGCTGAGATGAGGACCAGGAGGCCTCACTCCAATTAATATTACCTGGGGTCTGAGGTTCTCTGTTAGTCCAGTGGTTTGGACTTGGAACTCCCACCACAGGAGCTTGGGCCTGACCTCTGGCCTGGGAACCAAGATCCCACAAGCCGTGTGGCACAGCAAAAAAAAAAAAAAAAAAAGAAAAAAAGGAACAGTACAATAACAAAGAATAAATAACAAAATAAAATTAGAAAGGTAAAAAATATATTAGGAAAATGAAAATATAATTGAAACAACTGCAACAAGGTAAAAGAAAACCAACAGAAAAAAGAAAAAAAAAGGGTGGGAGGAACAAGCCAAAAGGAGCAGAACAATAACAAAGTATTAAGAGTAAAATAAAATTAGAAAAATAAAGATTTATTAGAAAAAATAAAAATATAAATGAATCAACAGCAAGGTAATACAGAACCCCAATCTAAAAGAGGAAAAAAGAAAAGAAAAAAAAGACTTGGCTATGGGGGTGGAGTATAGGCAGGGGTGGAACTTAGGGGAGTCATTTAGGGTGGGGCAGGACCTAGGTGTGGGGTGGAGCCTAGACTCAGGACCCACACAGCCAGAAAAGGCCTTGGGGGCGGGTCCTAGGTGAGGTGTTGTTCAAGCATGGGAGAAAGAGTAGCACATAAGATGTAAAATGAGTTTATTTATTCCTTCAAAAATAGTTAAATCATCTTCAGTATTCCCCTTTACATGCTGGAGCTAAAACTCCAGTGGGAGAGATAAACCTATAAATATTACAGTACAATGGGAGAAATGAAAGCACCATGGAAGAAGTATTGCATAAAATAAATTATAACACAAAATTTTTGTTGATGGGCTCAGTTTTTCAATGCCAAATATCTAACACCTTCTCATTTGTTTATCTTTTTTTTTTTTTTTTTGCAGTACACGGGCCTCTCGCTGTTGGGGCTTCTCCCGTTGCGGAGCACAGGCTCTGGACGTGCAGGATCAGCGGCCATGGCTCATAGGCCTAGCCGTTCCGTGGCATGTGGGATCTTCCCGGACCGGGGCATGAACCCGTGTCCCCTGCATCGGCAGGCAGACTCTCAACCACTGCGCCACCAGGGAAGCCCCTCATTTGTTTATCTTGAAGTGGATACCAGGTATTATCTTACGTTATTATTTTTCATTGAGGCACTTTTGTGTCTTCATACTATTTAGCCCACATTTTGGCATAGGATTCCTTGATTTTCTCAAGTGTGTATTCTTTCTTAGCCACATTTTGCCCACTGAAGTTGTTGTAAACTCCCATTTTCAATTTTATGCTCCTAGAATTATGGGTTTGGGACATGGGAGGACTGAAGGAGGTCCTCCAACACTGTCTCCTGGACTCCCCTTGTGTCATTATGGCAAATCTTGATGGAGCACCACGTCATACTCCTGTACTTCCAAATACTGTCCATTTCCCCATTAGCATGTAGCCAACCCAGGGATAACTGATGGGCTAGGTACTATGCCCTATGCTTACCTGGTTTTAAAAATAATTATTTCAGAAGCTTTTGCTACAGCATTAAAAAGTAGAATTGGTTGGGTTTGAGTGCAGAAAAGGTATGGTAACTGATGTGACTTATTTAATAAAATATAATTAACACTTTTCACCTAATGCACCATGCTACTTTGTGTGTGCGTTGTGTGTGTAAATTATCAAGATATAAACCACTGCTACTTCTTTACATTTCAGACATGATGGCTGACCTATTCTTGTGGTCAGTTTTGAAGAAGGAGATTTGCCTACCTATGCATTTATTCAAAAAGCATTTACTGAGTACCTACTATATTCAAGATACCTTTAGATACATGGCAGATACAGAGGTGCCCTGCACCCAGGGGGTTGGCAGGGTTCAAATGAATTGATAAGATAATATGATTATGTGAAAACTGCTTTATAAACGATGACATAAAAGCAAATATTTTAGTATTGTTACAAAAAACCAAAATCAGTCCATCTTTTCCTATTGCTTGTTTGGCACGGAGGTGAAATCTTTTCTGTTTTGTAACAGAAAACAGAATAGCAGTAAATCTGGCTAAGACTTGTTTCATACTCTTAGATCTCAGAAGCTGTGGGGACTATGGTTGTGACAGGGCCATTCATCTTGCCCTCTGTAAACCCACAGAGTTGTAATCTTCACTCCAATTTGGGTAGAAGAGGAAGCTGAGACTCATTTTGCCTTTTGAGTCATGCAGACATTGAATGGCTTGGATTTTCATCCTCACTGATTTCTTTTGCAAAATGCCCTTGCATGTCAGGTGTGGGCAGAGAAACCACGGTAGGACTCCCTCCCCTTGCAGAGCAAAGTGGAGTGTTATTGTCACAACAAATGCACCTTTTCTTTTCCTCTAGTTTTCATAAATGTGCAGATGCATAAACAAATGTCCTAGGGCTATCTGTGGCTTGCTCAAAGTTGTAATAATTTCTTTATTTTCTATGTTTGAGCTCTTCTTTTGTCTCCTCTTAATTCTGTTATCTGGCCTACCCAGGAAAGATGCTTACTCTTAAAATATAGATAAAGAAAAATAAGGCTCCATGTATGGAAATCAGTGACAGCTCAACCTGTTTGGCCTTTGTTCACAACATAAGAATTGTATATCTTGGTTATGGTCTGTTAGTTGCTCTGAAATCTTGGTACAAATTAGTAATGGCCTTAGTTGTATTTGGCATTGAAAACAGCAGAGAGTAATACACATTTTACTTTACAGAGTAGTTCCAGCTGGAGCTGACTGGAGCCACCTGACTTTTAAACAGTGTTTATTGCAAAGGTCACCTTACATCATTGCTCTCTTGTCCAAGGTTAATTGCCAATTTGCTTTTAAATATTATGTAAAAGTATTGGCTTAGTTGTAGAAAACTTAGTCTTGGAGAATTTGACTCTTTTAGGGATGAATAATTAATGTCCTGTAAAGTCACACGCCTGAAAGAGAATTCTAAAGTTCACCATGACCGCTCTTCTTCCTTCTAAGTGTATCCTATTTTTAAAAATTCCTGGAAACTGCTCTGTTAAAAAAGAAACAAAAATTTAACAGCAAACATGCTGGGAAAGTATTTACAGAAAATATGATAGACAAAAGATTGTTAATTTTGCTAAAGAGCTTTATATAGATTTATAAGAAAATTATTAAGAATACATTAAATAAATGGAGAAAAGATATGAACAAATATTCCACGAAAGGGAATTCACTTAATAAAAGTGAAAAATTGGTCTGTCTCGCAAGTGTCATAGTTATATAACAGATGCTTTTTCTTTTTCTTTATTTTTTGATCAAATTAGCATAGACTTGAGAAGATCATAATACTTGGTGAGAATATGGTGAGATAGGTACTATCTTACATTATTTTTGGATGCATGAATTGATAATTCTTTTGCTAAGTAAGTTGGAAAACTGTATGAAGTTCCTTAAAAATACCCATACTCTTCATTTTCAGTTCTTCAATTCCACTTCTAGGAATCTATTGGAAGGGTATAATGTTACATAAAGCATATAATGCAGTAAAGCCAAAAATTAGAACCACAGTGAACATGTTCACAGATAGGAAATGAGTCAATAAATGATGTGTATATAATATTATGTCATCAGTGAATAATACTGTAATGTTAAATTGCAAGGTCTTTCATAAAATGACAAATATTATATATTCCACTTATATGAGGTACCTAAAGTAGTCAAATTCATAGAGACAGAAAATAAAATCGTGGTTGCTGGGACTTAATGGGGAGTTATTGTGTAGAGGGTGTAGAGTTTGGGAAGATGAAAAAGTTCTGGAGACAGATAGAGATAATAGTTGCACAACAATGTGAATGTACTTACTGTCACTGAATTGTATGCCTAAAAATGGTTAAAATGGTAAATTTTATGTTATCTATATTTTACCACAATTAAAAAATTACAAGATCTTTATAATAGTATGAGGAATACGCGTTACATGATTTTAGTTTAAAAAAAACTAGTATATGTGTTCTGCAAAAGACACTATCAAGAGAAAGAGAAGAGAAGCCATAGACTAGGAGAAAGTATTTGCAAAAGACGTGTGATAAAGGACTACTATCCAAAATATATAAAGAGCTCTTTGGGGCTTCCCTGGTGGTGCAGTGGTTAAGAATCCATCTGCCAATGCAGGGGACATGGGTTCGAGCCCTGGTCTGGGAAGATCCCACATGCTGCAGAGCAAGTAAGCCTGTACACCACAACTACTGAGACTGCACTCTAGAGCCCATGAGCCACAACTACCGAGCCCACGCACCACAGCTACTGAAGCCCACACACCTAGAACCTGTGCTCTGCAACAAGAGAAGACACCACAATGAGAAGCCTGTGCAACACAACAAAGAGTAGCCCCCACTTGCCGCAACTAGAGAAAGCTCGCACGCAGCAACGAAGACCCAACACAACCAAAAATAAATAAATAAATAAAAGTTTTTTAAAGACAGAAAAACCCCCAAATATATAAAAAGCTCTTAAAACTGAACGATAAGAAAACAAAGCACTCAATTAAAAAATGGACCAAAGATCTGAATTGATACCTCACCACAGAAGAGATACAGATGGCAAATAATCATGTGAAAAAATGCTCCATATCATATGTTGTTAGAGAATTGCAACATAAAACAGCAGTGAGATACAACTACTCACCTAATAGCATGGCCAAAATCCAAAACACTGACAACACCAAATGCTGATGAGGATATGAACCAACAAGAACTCTCAGTCTTTGCTGGTGGGAATGCAGAATGGTACAGCCACTTTGGAAGACAGTTGGTAGTTTCTTCCAAAGCTAAACATATTCTTACCTATAATTCAGCATGGTTGTCCAAATTTAGTCCAATTTCATTCTTTTGCATGTAGATACCCAGTTTTCCCAAAAACATTTATTGAAGAGATTATCCTATACCCATTGAGTATTCTTGGCTCCATTTTTAAAGTATTACTTGACTGTATACTGTTGAGGAGGAAGAAATTTTCCTCTACCCTTCTAGGTTTTTCCGACTGTTCTAAGAACTAAGTTGACATGAGATAGATTAACAGGAGAAAATCAAACAAAACTTTGGTAACATGTATACATGGGAGAGACCCAAGAAGACTGAGTAACTTGCCAAAATGGCCAAAATCCTCACCTTAAATACCATCTTTAGCTAAAGTCAAAAGAGGATGTTGGGGATATTGGTTCAGGACTTCAAAGGGGAGGAAGGCAATTCACATGGAGATGGAAAAACAAATGTTTGGTAAACAAATGTTTGCTGGGCCAGGTAAAGACATTGGGACACAGAGAGAAATTTTAACAAACTTTGCTAGGTTTCTTCCTATCTACCACATCTAGCTCATACTATAGTCATCTATGGTAATATCTCCCTTCCTAGAACATGTCCTCTATCTAAATTCTTTTAGGCATTTAAGGGGAAGGTCAGAGGTTCTTTCTGAGTCTTTTGGGCCTTGATTGTTTTCAACTTGAAGTAATCTACATGCTAAAGACACACATTTTGGGGTGGCACATTTTGTTCCCCTACAATATGCATGAGTTTATTTCTGGGCTCTTGATTCTGTTCAATTGGTCTATGTGTCTGTTTTAATGACAGTACCATACTATTTTGATTACTGTATCTTTGTAGTGTACTTTGAAACCAGGAATTTTGATACTTCCAGCTTTGTTCTTTCTCAAGATTGCTTTGGCTATTTGGAGTCTTTGGTGATTGCATACAAATTTTAGAATTCTTTTTAAAATTTAACTTTTTAATTTTTTTCTATTCTGCATGTTGCCTTTTCATATTTTTGATTTTCAAAAGCTGTGCAGAAGCTTTTTAATTTGATACAGTCTTAGGAATCCCCCATACTTTTATGAGTTTTATATCCAGGAATTCCACCAGCTATTTAGAGTAAAAAGCCAAGAAAAATCGTCATGTTTCTGCTAGGGACAGGAGAAAAGCAACCATTTTGAAATACACCTAGAGCAGTCCCCTTAACAAAGGCCTACTTAGCGACAGAAAAGATTACCAGAGCTTAATCTGAAGTGGAGGAAGGAAAATTACCCAATTCCAATCTCCTCCAGTCTTTCTGTCTCACCTAAGGGGAAAAAATAAGGTCACAGCCCAGAAACACAGGCTCACTAAAAGACTGACACTTAATCATAGGCTTATAGAATGGTTCCCCTCTGCTATAGTTGGAGACTTCAACACTCTTCTTTCAATAATTGATAGATCAAGAAGGCAGAAAAATCAGTAAGAATATCACTGAACTGAACAGGGCCACCAATCATCTTGATCTAATATTGACATTTATAGAGTACTTCATCCAACAAGAGCAGAATACACATTCTCAAGTTCACATGGAACATTCATCAAAATAGACCACATTCTGGACCAGAAAAAACACCTGAACAAATTTAAAAATAATAGAAATCATACAAAGTATGTTAGTATATTCCTCAGACTACAATGCAATGAAACCAGAACTAAAAAACAGAAAGATAGCTGAAAATTTCCAAAATATTTGGAGATTAAACAGCATGCTACTAAATAATACGTGTCAAGGAAGAAGTCTTAAGAAATTAGAAGCTCTGTTGGTTTATCTTTCACATTTAAGTTTATAATCCATCTCAACTTGACTTTATGTACAATGTGAGACAGAGGTCAAATTTTGCTTTTTTCCATATGGATATCTGTGAAGTACACACAAGACAACATAAGGCTAAGGCCTGACTGATTTGGTCATAAAGATACAATGAACAACTTTTAGATTCAGATAGTTTATTACTACATAGACAGTGAAAGGATAAAAGCTTGCCATGGTCCCTCTACAACACACTAAAAAAAGACAATATCAAAACAAAAAGGGCCTGACAACTACAGTGAGATTTGTGGGCTACCGCATTATGGAGAAGCCAAAGAGCATGACCTTTGGAATCACACAGATCTGGATATGAAGGCAGTTTTGATTACTGACTAACCATGTGATAATCAGTGAGATCTTAGAATCTTCATTTTCCATCTATAAAATGGAAAAAATAACTATCACTATTATTAAATGAAATAATGCATATCGGTGGTATCCAGAAAAATGCATTTTATAGAATACACATTCAGAAAATGTGCAAAGGTGGTAGTTGGGGTGCCTTTTTCCCAGGATTGATAACTCACTAGGGTCCTCAGTTTTCTTAAGCATCCGGGTAGACTAGCAAAAGAGAAATTCAAGTACTTGTTAAGGAATATAACCCACAACTCTGTGCTGCCTAATACTTACAAATATCTGTTGGATAAAATAATATTTATGGGGTATTGCCTGAAGAGTATGCAAGCCATCTGTTCCTCCATGTCTTAGGTTAGGTTGGCTGGGAAACAGACTCTGAAATGGAAATTTGTGTGCAGAAAAGTTATTGAGGAATATCCCCAGAAGCACCATGGTGAGGGAGTGAGGAAAAAGGAATAAGCAAAGAAACTTAACTGTGAGTAGGTTTTCTTCCCTTTGGGTTAGTGAGATTATCAGAGAGTTGCAAAACAGGAGACTGTGATTTTGGCCTCACTCATCCATTATTTCATTCAACAAATATTTACTGAGTAGTTACTATGTACTTTATGTTAGATTCTGGCAATGGTGAACAAAATAGAGTCTCTGACATGATGGAGTTTGTAATCTCATAATGAGAGAAAGACATTTGAACAATTAACTGCAATATAGTGTCAATATTCATGGTTTTTAAAAACTAGATAGGCTGTTTCTAGAGTTACTAGTTAAAATGTATTGTGTGAATCTAGTTAAGTTATGAAAAAACAAGGTAATAAGTGATAGTGGGGAAACTAGCCCTGACAGATATTTAAAACATATTATAAAACTATGCTGGGCTTCCCTGGTGGTGCAGTGGTTGAGAGTCCGCCTGCTGATGCAGGGGACATGGGTTCGTGCCCCGGTCCGGGAGGACCCCACATGCCGTGGAGCGGCTGGGCCCGGGAGCCATGGCCGCTGGGTCTGCGCATCTGGAGCCTGTGCTCCGCGGCGGGAGAGGCCACAACAGTGAGAGGCCCGCGTACCGCAAAAAAAAAAAAAAAAAAAAAACTATGCTAATTAATACCATTGGCACTAGTGAATGAATTTAACCAAGGACTCAGAAATCAATCCAAATACATAGGTAGTATATGAAAAAGGGAGCTTTAAAATAAATAGGATGAAAGATAGTTTACTTGTTGAATGAATGGATGAATAGCTTTAAGGTAATTGGTTAGTTATTTGGGGAAAAAAATCTGGATATGAATTCACTTTTTATACGAAAATAAATTTTAAATGGATCTACTATTTAAAAGTACAAAAGAGACAAAAACATGGAAGAATTTTTTTTAATGAGTTGAAATGGAGAATGGTCTTTTAAAGCAATATCCCAAATAAAAACCCCACAATGTAAAAAACTGTTAGATCTGACTATATGTTAGTTAAAAATAGCTGCTCTGTAAAAGATACCATAAACAAAGTCAAAAGAAAAATTCATCAGTTGAGGAAAAATAGATTTTCAAAAGATTAGGGCTTCCCTGGTGGCGCAGTGGTTGAGAGTCCGCCTGCCGATGCAGGGGACACGGGTTCGTGCCCCAGTCTGGGAAGATCCCACATGCCACGGAGCAGCTGGGCCCGTGAGCCATGGCCACTGAGCCTGCACGTCCAGAGCCTGTGCTACACAATGGGAGAGGCCACAACAGTGAGAGGCCCCCGTACTGCAAAAAAAAAAAAAAAAAAAGATTAACAATGGCTAGTTTTCCTAGTATATAGAAAGCCCTTAAAATTTTTTTTACTTACTTTTTAAAATATTTATTTTTATTTATTTATCTATTTATTTATTTATGGCTGCATCGGGTCTTAGTTGCGGCATACGGGATCTTTCATCACGGCATGCGGGCTTCTCTCTAGTTGTGGTGTGTGGGTTTTCTCTCTCTAACTGTAGCACGTGGGCTCCAGAGTGTGTGGGCTCTGTAGTTTGTGGCACACAGGCTCTCTAGTTGAGGTGCGCGGGCTCAGTTGTTGTGGCGCATTGGCTTAGTTGCCCCTCAGCATGTGGGATCTTAATTCCTTGACCAGGGGTTGAACCCACGTCCCCTGCATTGGAAGGCAGATTCTTTACCACTGGACCACCAGGGAATTCCCTAGAAAGCCTTAAAAATTAACAGAAAATATCGTCAAACCAATAGGCCATGTTCACACACATGTAAATCAGAGGAAAAGAAATAAAATTGACTTTTAAAGATATGAGGAGATAAATGAAATACTGTTTCATTGAGACAATGAAACAAACATTGACTAAATAAATAAATCATAATATCTAATTTGGGGGTAAAAATATCAATCAGTAAGGATAGAATGAGAAGGTCTAACATCCGTCTAATTGGATTCCAGAAGGGAAGAATAGAAAGCATGGGAGAGACACATTATTCAAAGAGATTCTAATGATTTTCCAGAATTGTTAAAAGACATAAATCTTCAGACTAAGAATACACAGTGAATCCCAAGCAGGACTTTCAAAAAGTAATTCACAATTGGATGTGTCTTGCTGAAATCATAGAACACTAAAGATAAAAATAAGTTTATAAAGGGCAAGCAGAAAGAAAAGAAAATTTACTTACAGATGGTATGACACACACACTTAGAGCAGACTTCTCCTCACTGACATGGAAACCAGAAGACAGTGGAGTCATATATTCAGACTGCTGAGATAAAATAACTGTCAACCTCAGCTCTCATTAAATAAATACAGTTTCTGACAAATATAAACCAGTAATTTTTACCTTCATCATATACTGAAGGTAATTCTAAAAGAATGTGCTTCAGAATCAAGGAAAATATTCTCCAAAGGAATGTATGAGACGCAACAAGGAATTGTGAGCTAATAAATGAAATTGAATAAAATTGTAGATAGGAATAACGTGTAAGATGGGAGGAGGGTGATCCTAATTCAAATGTTCCTGGTTAAATAGAGCATAGTGTTCAAAAGCCTGGAATATAGAACCAGACTGGGTTTAAATCCCAGTCTCAGGATTTATTATCTGTGTAACCTGGGGCAAATTACTCAACCTCTTGGGCCTTAATTGACTTGTCATAAGTAAAGTGCTATGAACAGTGCCTAACAAATAGCAGGCACCCAACAAACATTAATTTTTATGATTATAAAGGTCCTGAAATTGTTTAGAGAAAAGTTGACACACTGATTATCTTTAGACATTAACAAAGTATGTGAGTTAAAATTTTAAGAATAACTTCTAAAGGTATAGAAATAATGGTATATTTTTCTCATCACAGCAAAAGGGGGGAAAAAACCCTAGTTAATCCAAAGTGAGACAGTAAAAGCAATTAAAAATGAAGCTTATAAAAATAAAAAATCTAGAAAGCACAAAATAATGTGGTAGACATTTATGTAAGAGAAAAGAGATATAATAGAAAATAAATGTGAATTGGTTCCTTTGTGCAAAAGTACTATAGAAAGGGTAAAGCAAAATTTCAAGAGATTGGTAGGAAAGGGGTGCCAAAAGTAGGGGGAGGGATGGGAATAGAATAGTAGGCATGGGGAGGCAGTGATACTTCTCTGAGTATACATTTTTAATAGCTCTATTAGAACTGTAGTAATGTTTTACATACTCTCAAAAATAAATAAAACCAATCAGGATGCCAACAGGAATCCAAAATAGAATACATTTACAGATAATAAGGTAAGTTACAGGTAGTAATTGAATATTACCATATTGAAAGGGATGGTGAAGAAAAGAGCTAATGTAAGAAACCTTGGAATGCAGTACTTTGGATACTGTAAAGAACTGTAGACAATACTGTAATTTAGTTAGTAAATTTGTTTTTCATGGGGTATGGGTAAGCAATTCCGAAACTACATTTTATGTGTACTAGAATAGAACAAATAAATATAATGTAGATAATGAGAGCAAGATTTTTCTCGCTGTTGGAGGAAGAAGGTATAAATAAGGAAAGGGGGAAGGTGAAGGTGAACATTAACCCTATGATGTTGGATTGGAATCAGAGGTAGCAGTATGAATTCATTTATAGATAGATAGATAGATAGATAGGGGTTGGTATACATACATAGTGCAGTAATTTGACCCAACCATTTGAGTAATTGATAAATAAAACTGAGAAAACTGATTAAGTACATGAGCTTTTATAGTTGATAACATTAGGTCTAATAATCAAATATGGGACCATATATTCAATGATTACAGAATGCACATTTTTCTCAAGCACACATAGAAGGTTGTGGGAAATTGAATATCTAATAAGTCTCAAAATTTTCAAAGAATTGGTAAAATACCAATCACATTCTCTGACCATAATGCGCTTAAGTTAGAAAACAACTGCAAATAGTAACCAACTCTGTTAATGGGAGTATAAGTTGGTCCAATCATTTTGGAAAACTGGCCGTATCAATTAAAGTTGAACGTACACCTAAGCTATGACCCATCAACTCCTTTCCTCTAACAGAAATGCGTACATATGTTCAACAAAAAATATGTACTAGGATGATCACAGCAGAACTATTCATAATAGCCCGAAACTGGAAACTACCCAAATGCCCATCAGCAGTAGAATGGATAAAAATATTAACAGTTTTTGTTTTTCTGAAGGTAAACAGTTTGATCACAAACTTAATATGAAGTATCCAGGAAAACCCTAGGGGAATAAAAGCGATGGTGAGAATATAGTTGGTCCTACCCAGTATTAAAACATATTATAAACCTTTATAATTGACACATGAATAAACAGATTAATTGATGGTCACAAAATAGAAAGTCCCAAAATATATCCAAGTATGTATGGAAATGTAATATTTGAAAAAGCTAGTATTTCAAATCAGTCAGGAAAAGATGTATTTTTAAATAAATGGTGTTTGGACAACTGGCTAGCAATTTTGATGAGTAAACTTAGAATCCTATCTCATAGCACACACTAGTAAAAGTTCCCAGTGGCCTAATATGTAAGTGTAAGAACCAAAACCATACAAGTGCCATGTGTGTATGTATTATGGTATTATATATATATATGGGTTTGTTTTTAGGTATTATATATGTCTGTATGGAGAGAGACAGAGAGAGAGAGGAAAGAGAGAGAGAAGAGAAATTCTCTATATATCACCCAGGAGATTCCAGCTAAAATGTCACTCACCATCCAACTCTACAAAGATTGAGTCATCAGCGACTGCAGTCAGTTGCTGACCTTCAACACACCCTGAAAGGAACTCACGGCAGAGATCAGGAATGAGGCACTCTGTGCTCTGGGAAAACTGGCAGAATAGGCTTTCAGATAGTTAGGTACTTTCAGGAGAAAATTTTATGAACCCCATTTCTTGCATCTTCCCATATTTACAAAAGCACTAAAATCATTTACTAAGATATCTGTGCCTCATGACTAGCAGTAACCTTCTACCAAGAAGTGTGTTTGATTGCATGTATCCCTTCTCCAAAATCACATATGTGCTGACCTCCCCCCTTACCTCTTTGGAGCAGCTTCCTCAGAGCTATCTAAGAGGCTGTCTCCTGGGCTATAGTCCTCAGTGAGTCCCCAATAAAACTGAAACTCATAATAAAAAGAAACTGTGGCACATTCATACAATGAAGTACTCTATAGCAAGGACAATTAACAAACTATAGTTACATACAACAATATGGATGATCTCACAAATATAAGGTTGAATGAAAGAAGTCTGACAAAACAGCTTACAAATTGTATGATTTCATTTATATTAAATACAAAAGCAGATAGATCTGTGCTGTTAGAAGTCAGGATAGTGTTTCGTCTTAGAGGGGGTAGTGAGTGGAAGGAAACATAGTGGCTTCTGGGTTACTGGCAAAGTTCTGTTTCTGGATTTTGGTGTTGGTAACATGGCTGTATTTAGTTTGTAAAAATTCATTGAGCTGTGCATTTATAATATGTCCTTTGTGTATGCATATTATTTTTCAATGAAAAGTTAAAATTAAAGCCATATGACCCTCATATATTTGGAAATTTAAAAGTATTTACTAAGTAATTCATGAATCAGAGTATAGTCAAAATGTAAATTTGTAAATGCGTAGAACTACTATAAAGAAAATGCTAAATCAAAATTCATGAAATGTAAAAAAGCAGATGAAATGTCTATTTTTGAATGTTTACATTATAAAGGGGTGGAGGCTGAACATTAATGAGCTAAGCAGCCAACTTAAGATAGCAAAAGATCAGCAGAGTAAACCCAAAGAAAATAGAGAGAAAGAAAGGTAAAAACAGACATTAATAAATAGAAAAAATAAAGATAAAATAGGATCAACAAAGCCAGAAGTTGGTTCTTTGGAGAGACTAATAAAATAGACAAAACCTTGGCAAGACTGAGGATGAGGAAAAAGAGAAAAGTATAAATAAGCAATGTTAATGATGAAAAAGATATATAGTGCACATTCAGCAGAAATTAAAAAGATGATAAGAGAAAGCTATGAATGACTTTATGCCAATAAATTTGCAAGTGTAGATAAAATAGACTATTTCCTAGAAACTTATAACTTGCCAATACTGATTTAAGAAGCAATAGAAATCCTGAAGAATACATAAGAAATAGTATAGTGCCCTGCCCCCTACTGCATGCAGAGTGCAGTCCCTGCAGGCTCCCACTGTGAGCATGCAACTTGACGTGTAGCCTTAAAGTCTGTCTGGATACCAGTCTGATACCTGTAAAACTCAAGCATTGATATGACCTGTGATGACGAGGTCCAGATAGGTGATAGGTTAGATTTTGGACTAAGATGGTGACATGGGCGACTACTGAATTCCCCTCCTCCCACTGATATACTGAATATAGAGCTACACATGGAGCAACCCTCTGAGAGAAATCTGGAAACTAGTTGAGTAACTACTACACATCAGTGACTGAGAAAATATCCACATTGAAATGGGTAGGACAGGCTGAGACATACTCTCATTATAAACCTCACCCCAGCACAATGCCATACAATAAGGAGGGAACCCCCCATTCCTAGCTTCTCCCTGAGGAGAAAATGGTTTGGACCACACATCTAGTAACCCTAACTTTTATGGCTGCCAACTGAGTGATGGGCATCCAAATTGCCTAGCTCTGATAGCCATTGAGGCTTATATTCACAAGTCCCACAGGACTGTAGCAAAGAAGCAGTTTTGAAATGGGAATAGGAGCACCTCTACCCTACTCATCCCCCACCCCAGCCTGTGGCTATATAACTGGGTTTAGTGTGGAGGAAGCAGGCAAAAGTGCCCATCTCCCAGATTCTCCCCAAAAAGGGTTTGTGTACTTTACCAGTTGCTGCCTGAGGGTCTGTCTTCTAATTGGCCTGCATCTAGATACTGACTGTGATCCTCCCCTTTGGGGCACTGGTGGGTCTTGGCACACTCTCAACTACTGGGAGCCACTAAGAACAAAGATAGAAGATTAAACAATCACAACAGTTTGAGAGGCAATCAAGAGCTTGGTCTGGGCTGATTGATGATGTTTGTTTCCTATACAAGACCAGTCTGTCAAGACTAGAGGAAGTGGCTGTTTTATCTAATGTGCAGAAACCAACATAGAGAGTCAAAGAAAATGAAGAAACAAGAGAATATATTCCAAACAAAAGAACAGGATAAATCTCCAAAAATCAGTCTTAATGAAATGAAGATAAGTGATTTACCCAATAGAGGTTTTAAAAATGACAGTCATAATGATACTTACCAAGGTCAGGAGAGCAATGCATGAATAAAATGAGAATTTCAATGAAGAGCTAGAAAATATATATAGTACCAAACAGAAATCATGTAGCTGAAGAATACAATAGCCAAGTTTTAAAATTCAATAGAGAAATTCAACAGCAGACCAGATCAAGCAGAAGAAAGAATTAATGTACTCAAAGGCAGGGTAGTAAAATTCACTCAATCAGAGAAGAAAAAAGAGAAAGAAAGAAAAGAAAGAAAGAAAGAAAGAGTAAAGAGTAAAGATAGGGATTATAGGACAACACCAAGTGGATCAATATTTGCATCATATGGGTTTCAGAAGAGAAAAAGAGAAAGGGGAAGAAAACTTATTTAAAGAAGTAATAGCTGAAAACTTTCCTAACTTGGGGAAGGAAACAGACATACAGATTCAGGAAGCCCAGAGAGTTCCAAATAAGAGGAACCCAAAGAGACCTACACTGAGACCCATTACAATTAAATTGTCAAAAGTTAAAGACAAAATCTTAAATACAGTGAGAGTAAAGCAACTTGTTGCATACAAAGGAACCCCCATAAGACTGTCAGTGGATTTTTCAGCAGAAACCTTGCTGAAAGTTTTCTGAAGGTCAGAAGGGAGTGGGATGGTATATTCAAAGTACTGAAAGAAAAACAACTGCCAACCAAGAATATTCTGTGTGACTAAGATGTCCTTCAGAATTGAAGGAGGGATAAAGAGTTTCCCAGACAAACAAAAGCTGAAGGAATTCACAAGCATTAGACCAGACTTTCAAGGAATGTTAAAGGGAGTTCTTCAAGGTGAAATGAAAGGACACTAATTAGTAACAGGAAAACATATAAAAGTATAAAACTCATTGGCAAAGGTAAATGTAAATTCAGAACATGCTAATATTTTAAGGGTGGTGAGTAAATCACTTAGAACTCTAGAGTAAGTGTTAAAAGACAAAAGTATTTAAAATAACTAAAATTTTTAAATGGATACACAATATAAAAAGACGTAAACTATGACATCAAAAACATTAAGTATTGGAGGGAGGAGTGTAAAAATGTAGAGTTTTGTATATGCTCAGAGTTAGCTAATCATTATCAGATTAATATAGACTGTGGTAACTATAAGATGTTTTATATAAGCCACATGGTAACCACAAAGCAATAACCTACAGTAGATACACAAGAGATAGAGTGAAAGGAATTCAAGAATACCATTACAGAAAATTATCAAATTACAAAAGGAAGAAAGTGAGAGAGGAAGAAAGGAACAAAGAAGCTATAAAACAGCCAGAAAACAAATAACAAAATGGCAATATTAAGTCCATACTTATCAATCATTACTCTCAGTGTAAATAGACTGAATTCTCCAATCAAAAGACAAAGAATGGGGCTTCCCTCATGGCGCAGTGGTTAAGAATCGGCCTGCTAATGCGGGGGACACAGGTTCGATCCCTGGGCCAGGAAGATCCCACATGCCGCAGAACAACTAAGCCTGTGCGCCACAACTACTGAGTCTGCGCTCTAGAGCCTGCGAGCCACAGCTACTGAGCCCACATGCCACAACTAGTGAAGCCTGCCTGCCTATAACCCATGCTCCGCAACAGAAGAAGCCACCGCAATGAGAAGCCCGCGCACCACAACGAAGAGTTGCCCCCGCTTGCCGCAACTAGAGAAAGCCCACGCATAGCAACGAAGACCCAATGCAGCCAAAAGAGAAAAAAAAAAGACACAGAATGGCTGAATGGATAAAACAAAAACAAAACAAGACCTGACTATATGTTACCTACAAGAGACTCACTTCAGCTTTAAGAATGCACATAGTTTGAAACTGAAGGTATAAAAAGATATTCCATGAAAAGTGAGACCAAAACAAAGCTGGGGTAGCTATAATTATATCAGACCAAATAGACTGTAAGCCAAAAACTGGAACAAAAGAAAAGGTCATTATTTATTTATAAAAGTGTCAATTCACCAAGAGGATATAACAGTTGTCAATATTTTTGTACTCAGTATTGGAGCACGTAAGTATATAAAGCAAACATTAACAGATTGGAAGGGAGAAATAGGCAGCAATACAATAATGGAAGGGGACCTCCACACCCCAATTTCTACATTGGATAGATCATCTAGAAAAATCAATAAGGAATTGGACTTAAACTATACGTTAGATCAGATGGACCTAGCAGACACATACAGAACCTCCCATCCAACAGCTGCAGAATGTACATTCTTCTCAAGCACACATGGAACATTCTCCAGGATAGATCGTATGTTAGACCACAACACAAGTCCTAATAAATTTAAGAAGAGTGAAACCTTATCAAGTGTTTTTTCTGAACACTATGGTATGAAACTAGAAACGAATTACAAGAGGAAGACGGAAAAATTATAAATATGTGGAGATTAAATGTGCTTCTGAACAACCAATAGGTCAAAGAAGAAACCAAAAGGGAAATAAAAAAATATCTTGAGACAAAGGAAAATGGAAACACAACATACTAAAATTTATGGGATGCAGAAAAAGTAGTTCCAAATGGGAAGTTTATAGTGATAAGTGTCTACATTAAGAAAAAAGAAAAATCTCATATAAACTACCTAAGGTTATGACTCAAGGAACTAGGTAAAAACAAACTAAGCCCAAGTTTAGTAGAAGGAAGGAAAGACCAAAGATCAGTGAAAATGAAGGAAATAAAGACTAAAAAACAGTAGAAGAGATCAATGAAACTAAAAGCTGTTTTTTGGAAGATAAACAAAATTAACAAAACTTTAGCTAGACTAACCTAGAAAAGAAGAGAGAAGACTCAATAAAACCAGATATGAGGCTTCCCTGGTGGCGCAGTGGTTAAGGATCTGCCTGCTAATGCAGGGGACATGTGTTTGAGCCCTGGTCTGGGAAGATCCCACATGCTACGGAGCAACTAAGCCTATGTACCACAGCTACCGAGTCTGCACTCTAGAGCCCACAAGCTACAACTACTGAGCCTGCGTACCACAACTACTGAAGCCCGCATGCCTAGAGTCCATACTTTGCAATAAGAGAAGCCACCACAATGAGAAGCCCGTGCGCAGCATTGAAGACCCAATGCAGCCAAAAATAAATAAAATTAAATAAATAAAAACTTTGGAAAATCTTAAAAAAAAAAGATATGAAAGAGGAGATGTTACAACTGATAGCGCTGAAATACTGAGAATCATAAGGAATTACTATGAATGATTATATGCCAACAAATTAGGTAACCTAGAAGATATAAATAAATTCATAGAAGCATATAGCCTACCAAGACTGAATCATGAAGAAATAGAAAGTCTGAACAGACCAATTATTAGTAAGGAGACTTAAGCAGTAATCAGAAACCTCCCAACAAATAAAAATCAAGAACCAGATGGCTTTACCAGTGAATTTTACTAAACAGTTAAAGAATTAATACCAGTCCTCAAACTTTACCAAAGAATTTAAGAGGAGGGAGCACTTCCAAACTCATTTTACAAGGTCAGCATTACCCTGATACCAAATCCAGACAAGGACAAGGATACCAATCCAGATACCAAATCCAGATACCAAATCCAGACAAGGACACTACAAGAAAAAAAATTACAGGCTAATATCCCTGATGAACATAGATGCAAAATCCTCAATAAAATATTAGCAAACTGAATTCAACAACACATTAAAAGGATCATATACTATGATCAAGTGGGATTTATTCTTGGGATGCAAAGGTAATTCAACATACACAAATCAGTAAATGTGATACACCACATTAACAATATGAAGGATAAAAATCATATGATCATCTCAATAGATGCAGAAAATCCATCTGACAAAACTCAGAATTCTTTCATGAGAAAAACTCTCAACAAAGTGGATATAGAAGGAATGTACCTTCAACATAATAAAGGCCATATACGAAACCCACAGCTAACATCATACTCAGTGGTGAAAAGCTGAAAGCATTTCCTTTATGATCAGGCACAAGAGAATAATGTTCACTCTTGCCACTTTTATTCAACAGAGTACTGGTAGTCCTAGACATAGCAATCAGACAAGAAAAAGAAATAAAAGGCCAAATTAGAAAGAGAGATGTCAAATTGTCTCTGCAGTTAACATGATAGTATATATAGAAAACCCTAAAGATTCCACCAAAAAGCTGTTAGAACTAATAATCAAATTCAGTAAAGTTACAGGATACAAAATCAATATATAAAAAACAGTTGCACTTCTATAAGAATGAACTATCTGAAAAAGAGACTATCAAGAACACTAAAAACTTAGGAATATATTTAACCAAGATGATGAAAGATCTGTACACTGAAAACTGTAAGACATTGGTGAAAGAGATTGAAGAAGACACAAATGGATAGATATCCTGTGTTCATTGTTGGAAGAATTAATATTGTTGAAATGCCCATACTATCCAAAGTGACCTACAGATTCAATGCAATCCCTATCAAAATTCAAATGGCATTTTCCACAGAAATAGAAAAACAAACAATCCTAAAATTCGTGTGGAATCACAGGAGACCCTGAATAGCCAAATTAATCTTGAGAAAGAAAAAGCTGGAAGCATCACACTACCTATATTATAGATTTCAAACTGTATTACAAAGCTATAGTAATCAAAATAGTATGGTACTGGCACAAAAACAGAAACCTAGATCAATGGAACAGAATAGAGAGCCCAGAAATAAACCCATGCATATAGCGTTAATTAATTTACACCAAAGGACTCAAGACTATACAAAAAGGAAAGGACAGTCTTTTTTAAAAAAAAGTCTTTATTGAATTTGTTACAATATTTCTTCTATCTCATGTTTTGGTTTTTTGGCTGAAAGGCATTTGGGATCCTAGCTCCTCAACCAGAGATTGCATCCACACCCACTGCACTGGAAGGTGAAGTCTTAATCACTGGACTGCCAGGGAACTACCAGGACAGTCTCTTCAATAAATGGTGTTGGAAAAACTAGACAGCCACAGACACAAGAATGAAACTTGGACCCCTATCTTACACCACACACGCAAATAAACTCAAAATGAATTAAATACTTAAACATAAGACCTGAAATTTAAAAATTCCTAGAAGAAAACATAGGCAGTAAGCTCCTTGACATCAGTCTTGGTAATGATATTTTGGATTTGACACCAAAAGAAAAGAAAAAAATAAAAAATAAACCACTGGGACTACATCAAACTAAAAAGCTTCTGCACAGCAAAGGAAGCATCAACATAATGAAAAGCAACCTCTGAGTGGGAGAAAATATTTATAAATCATGTATCTGTTAAAGGGTTAATATCCAAAATATATAAAGAACTCATACAACTCAATACCATAAAACAAACAATCTGATTTAAAAATGGACACAGGAACTGAATAGACATTTTTCCAAAGAAGTGATACAAATGGCCATCAGGTACATGAAAATGTGCTCAATTATCACTACTCATCAGGGAAATGCAAATCAAAACCACAATGAGATATCACCTTATACCTGGTAAGATGTCTGTTGTCAAAAAGACAAGAAATAACAAATGCTGACAAGGATGTGGAGAAAAAGGATACTTTGTACACCACTGATGGGAATTTAAACTGGTATAGCCACTGTGGAAAACAGTATTGAGGTTCTTCAAGAAGTTAAAAAGAGGGTTAGCACATGATCCCACAATCCCACTTTTGAGTATATATCCAAAGAAAATGCAATTGCAGTCTTGAAGAGATATATGCACTTGCATGTTCATTACAGTATTATTCACAAAACCAAGGTATGGAAACAACCTAAGTGGCTGTCAGTGGATGTATAGATAAAGAAAATGTGATCTATATATACAATGGAATATCATTCAGCCTTAAAAAGAAGTGAATCATGCCATTTGTGATGAAATAAATGGACTTTGAGGGTATTATGCTAAGTGAAATAAGCCAGATAGAGAAAGGTAAATACTATATGGTATCACTTATATGTGGATCCTAAAACAAAAGTCACAGTCATAGAAACAGATAGTAGAATGGTAGTTTCCAGGGGCCAGGGTTTGGGGGAAATAGGGAGAACCTGGTAAAAGGGTACAAACTTTTCAGTTATTAGATGAATAAGATCTGAGGCTTTCATGTATAACATGATGGTTATAGTTGATAATACTCTATTGCATAATTGAAATTTGCTAAGAGAGTAGAACTTAAGTGTTTTCCCCATAAAAAAAGAAAAAAGGTAAATATGTGAGGTAATGGATGTGTTAATTAACTAACTCAATCTTTTCAAAAAAATAATATAATCATGGTGTACATTAAAATATAATACAATTTTCTTCTTCAATTATACCTTAATAAAGTTAAAAAAAGAAAAGGGGAAGAATAAAGGAATACTGCCATTTGAACTATTTGCTATGTTAAAATAATCCAGATATAATTTTATAAGAGACATGTTTAAAACATAAAGACATAGAAAACAAAAGGATGGAAAAAGACACTTTAGGCAAAAGCCACGAGAAAATTTTTGTGGCTATATTACTATCAGATAAAATGGACTTTAAGAAAAAACTATTTTTAGGGATGGGGATGATGATAGTATAATGAACATATAATGATTTTTATGCATGTATGCACTGAATGAAGTAGCCTCAAAATATGTGAAGCAAGTCTACAGAAAGAAATGGATACACAAATCCAGTCATTATTGTGGGAGATTTCAAGCAATCGCTCTTAACTGTTGCTAGATCAAACAGACAAAAAGCAAAGATACAGAAAAACTGGACAGCGCAATTAATACACTTAATCTGCTGCACTAATACAGTTTTTAATTCAACAACTAGAGAATTCATATTTTTATCAATCGCATTTGTAATATTTAAAAAAATTGTTCATGCACTAGGCCACTAAGAACGCCTCCATAAATTTCAAAGACTATCACATGCACCTTAATCTCTTGACAGAATGCACTTAAGTTAGAAGTTAATTACAAAAACAAAAAATTTCAGTCCCTACATATTTCAAAATCTATAAAACACTTTGCTTAATAATTTGCAGTTTTTTTAAAGTAGAATTTAAAAACTACTTAGAAGTGAATAATTCTTACTACATACAAGAACCCATGGTACGCAAGAAAAAATTTCCTTCTAGGAAACTTAGCAAAGTCTGAAAATTAATGAAACAAATGTCCATTTTAAGATATTGGTAAAAGAACAACAGAATATATCCAACACAAATAGAAGGAAAATACAATAAAAATAAAATAGACAACAAAGATTCAATATAGATCAATAAAGCCAAAATTGATTTCTTTTTTTAAGAGATTTATTTATTATTTATTTATTTAATTTATTTATTTTTGGCTGTGTCGGATCTTAGTTGCAGCACATGGGATCTTCATTGAGACATGAGGGATCTTTTGTTGTGGCGTGCGGGTTTTCTCTTCTCTAGTTGTGGTGTGCAGGCTCCAGGGAGTGTGGGCTCTGTAGTTGTGGCGTGCGGGTTCCAGAGCATGTGTGCTCTGTAGTTTGCGGCACACAGGCTCTCTAGATGAGGTGTGTGAGCTCAGTAGTTGTGGCATGTGGACTTAGTTACCCCATGGCATGTGGGATCTTAGTTCCCTGACCAGGGGTCGAACCCACGTCCCCTGCATTATAAGGCGGATTCTTTACACTGGACCACCAGGGAAGTCCACAAAATTGATTTTTCAAAACAACTAACAATATAAACAAGGCACTGACAAAATTTATCTAAAACAGAAGGAAGAAGACACAATTTTGTGAAAGAAAAGGGGAACATAACTAAGAGATTAAAAAATAAGAGAATACTGCCAACAATTTTGCAAATTTAGGTAAGAAGGACAAAACTCTAGGGGAAAAATTTACTAGAAGAAATAAAAGCCTTGAACAGTGTTATACTATTACAGTAATTGAAAAAATAGTTAAAATCTTCCAACAGAGAAAACATTGATAGTTTTATAAGAAAGTTCTGAAATTTTTGAAGAATGGAAAAAATATACAGATTATTTGGGATGACAGAAAAAGAGAAAATACTACCCAATTTGTTTTTCAAGGCCATATAACCTTCAAAATAAAAGCAAACACATTATGAGAAAGAAAAATTTCAGGCCCATTTTTCTAATGAATATACATGCAATAATACTAAGTAAAATATTAGCAAATTGAAAAAACTGTATAAAAAAGATAATGCACCATAATCAAGTTGGATTTACCCCATATATGCAAGGATGGTTTAATACAAGTGGGAACATTCACCATGCTTATGCATTAAAAGAGAAAAATCTATATGATCATCTCAAAGTTGCAGGAAAAACATTTACCATTAAACACAAATACTTAGTAAACAGGAAAGGAAGGGAGCCTCTTTATCCTGATAAAAATATTTATTAAATACCTAGTGCAAACATCATCCTAAATAGGGAAACATTAGAAGTAGTTCCTTTAAAAATCAGAAAGGAGATACCATTTCTCATCATTAGCTGAGGCTCCAGATGTGTGATGAAAATTCCACTTTGGACATTCTAGCCCCAGCAGACATCAGACAGAGAAGAGATAAGCTGTCTCTGTTGTTGCCCATCCAAAGTCTCCTGAGAAGGAGAAAACGTTTATTGTTTTAAGCTACTAAGTTATGAGGTAGTTATGTAGCGATCAATATTGGAGTTACCAGGAGTCTATACACTGTTCTCTTCAGCTCCATGATATACGTGATGTGTGTGGTACGTATATGAGGGAGAAATGCCTGAGGCCTTTTATCTGAACTCTTGCTGTAGAAAAGTTTTCATTTGGTTGGCAATTTGTATGATATGGTATAGATTGTGTGGCACCTAGATGCCAAGGTGACCCCCAGTGATTCCTGCCTCCTAGTGTTCGTGCCTTTGTGTAACCCCCTTGAGTGTTGGCAGGACTTGTGACTTGCTTCTATATATATCATGGGATGTCATATGCTTTTAACATATATATGTTGGGAGATAGATAAAGATATAGATATAGATATAGATGTATATGATGAGATGTCGCGCCTATGATTATGTTACATTATATGACTCCATCTTAGCAGACTGGAGCCAGAGATTCTCCTTGTTGGATGAATAAACAGCCATATTGAGAAAGCGCATGTGTCAAAGAACTATTGGTAGCCTCCAGGACCTGAGGGAGGCCTCCAGTTAACTGCCAGCAAAAAGCCAGGGCTCTGAGTCATACATAATCACAAGGAAATGAGGTCAGCCAACAACCCAAAGATCTTGAAAGTGGATTCTTGCCCCGTCGAGCCTCTAGATGAGAATGCAGCCTAGCCAATGCCTTGATTGCAGCCTCATGAGAATTTGAGCAGAGAATTCAGTCAAGCTAAGCCTGGATTTCTGATCCATGGCAACTGTGAGGTAATAAATGTATCACGTTTTAAGGCACTAACTTCGTGGTAGTTTGTCACATAGCAATAGAACACAACAGGAAAGTTTGTGTTGGAGTGAGTATTGATGGAGTAACCCTCCGTGTCCAGCAAAGAAGACCATTGCTAGACAAGTAAGAGATTATAATAAATTCCACACATTACTTCATTCATAGGATATAGCTAGTGGTCATCAGTATGCCTCCTGATTTTGATTTGGAATTGAAGAAAATAAATAATTCACTGCAGCAGGTTGCAATTTTGGAATCGAGTTGTGGTGAGAGATGGTGTAATTTTTTTTTTTTGATGATGAGAAACAATGCCGTATTTTATTTTATTATATTTTATTTTTTGCAGTACGTGGGCCTCTCACTGTTGTGGCCTCTCCCGTTGCGGAACACAGGCTCCGGACATGCAGGCTCCGCGGCCACGGCTCACAGGCCCAGCCGCTCTGCAGCATGTGGGATCTTCCCGGACCGGGGCACGAACCCGTGTCTGCTGCATCGGCAGGTGGACTCTCAACCACTCTGCCACCAGGGAAGCCCTATGGTGTAATTTTTAAAAATTAATTAATTAATTAATTTTTGGCTGTGTTGGGTCTTCATTGCTGTGCACAGGCTTTCTCTAGTTGTGGCAAGCAGGGACTACTCTTCGTTCCAGTGTGTGGACTTCTCATTGCGGTGGCTTCTCTTGTTGCAGAGCACAGGCTCTAGACACGCAGGTTTCAGTAGTTGTGGCTCATGGGCTCAGTAGTTGTGGCTCACTGGTTCTAGAACGCAGGCTCAGTAGCTGTGGTGCACAGGCTTAGTTGCTCCGCGGCATGTGGGATCTTCCTGGACCAGGGATCGAACCCATGTCCCCTGCATTGGCAGGCAGACTCTTAACCACTGAGCCACCAGGGAAGTCCCGAGATGGTATAATGTTAATGTAAGGTTTTGTTTGTTTATTTGTTTGGTATTTTTGGTGCTTGGTGTCTGTGGTTGAGTAAGGCTCTGCCATGGACTGTTTCTAGAATTTCTGATGGCTTACTTCTTTCTGATTTTCCCCATCTTCATGTTCCCTAGACCAGGAAGGCTTTTAATATTCCAGCTTACAACATATTGGGTGCAGACTTTCATACATTCCTGGTATCCATATGAAAGCCAGTGACATCAAATGTTTTGTGATATTTTGGAAGACGGAGAAGGGTAGTACCCTTTTAATGAAGGTTTGGAGAGATTCAAAGTGGGGAGTCATAATGGGCAATGCCCTGTGTAATATTGTCTTGATGGGTCTTCCCCTCTCTTCCTCTCAGTCTCTTCTTGTCTGCTTTGGGAGCACTTAAGTATCTCCTCTCCTTCTCTCATGCAGGGCAGCTCTACCCTTCTTCAGGTCCCCTCAAGGTATTAGCTTCTATCTGAATTGACTAATCAAGAGATTTCTTCCAAATAAATATTTTGTATGTGACAGGTTCTGCCACTTGCCTACCCAATATCTATTAATCCATTTTTCTTACCAACAGAACCCAGATAAAGTGTTAATTTTCCCAGGCTTTTCCTAGAGCCGGTGAGAGGTATGTTGCCTTTATGGTGCTTTAGGGAGAACTATGCTTTCCTGATATAAAGGGACAGACTCAGCTGACAGGACCCTTTTGCCCTTTGCCCTTCTTCCTGCCTCAGCAGATGCAGTGATTCACAGGGCTTGGGGTGATGGCAGAGCAGGAAAATAGCAGGACTACCTTGAGACTTCCCTGAACTGCTTTACTTGCCCTGGATATCAACCTCTGGACCTATTGTCATGGGAGAGAGAAGAATCTCATTTGAATTATGTCACTTTTTATTGGGTTTCTGTTAGGTCATTCTGATCAATACAGTGCTCTTCCTGAAAACAGTTCTGGTGAATAGTTTGTTTCCTTTCCTACTTGTAGTTTTGTCTTTTCTGAAGGGCTTATTTTGAACAAATCAAGTAAAATTGGACCTGTTTGCTCCCTCCTTAAGGGCTCCCACCGCATGGTGATTTATCTCAAAGAAACACAAATCTGACTTCAAGAAGCTGGTACCAGCAGTGCTGTTATTCTCTGGAGCCTCCTGAGCACAGGCGGAATTGCCATTTATAGCTCACAGCAAGACTTCCTCAAATTCTTTTTGTGCAGCTTTCTCTCTAAAGTCACTAAGCTGCATTCCCCCATCTCTCTTTGCTAACTCTTCCTCAAAATTCTGTCCACCTCTCTTTCATCCTCTGCCTTTGAGCCACTGCTGTGGTAAATCAATCTGCTACCCCCTTTTTTCCTTAATTTTGCAGCTTTACCTATTAGCCCTGGCAACACATCAAGGAATCCATGTGCAGTCACAGACTTGTCCTCAGAAAGCAGCTAAGGGGGAGAGATGTGAACAGGGACACTGGATAATTTTCCTCATGTATTAGTCAGGGTTGTCCAGAGAAACAGAATCAATGGGATTTATTTATGCATTTATTTTATTTATTATAAGAAATTGGCTCATGCAATTATGGAGGCTGAGAAGTCCCAAGATCTACAGTCGGCAAGCTGGAGAGCCAAGATGGCTGATGGTGTAGTTCCCGTCTGAGTCTGTGGGGCCGAGACCCAGGGGAGCTGGAGGTGTTGTTCCAATCTGAAAGCTGGTGGCTTGAGACCCAAGAAGAGCCGATGTTTCAGTTCAAGTCTGAAGGCAGAAAAAATCTGATGTTCCATCTCTCAGGCAGCCAGGCAGGAGGAATTCCACCTTACTGGAGAGAGGGTCAGCCTTTTTGTTTTGTTATTTGGGCCTTCAACTGATTGGGTGAGACCCACCCACATTAAGGAGAGCAATCTGCTTTATCCAGAATACCAATTCAAATACCAGTCTCATCCAGAAATACCCTTACAGACACACTCAAAATAATGTTTGACCAAATGTCTGGGCAACCTATGGCCTGGTCAAGTTGACACATAATGTTAACTATCATGCCCCATCACACTTGTATCTCTCATACAACTCTCCAACAGCATGGGCCAACTCTCTGGGCTCATTTCTCCTCACTTCCCTTCCCTCTCCCTTGCTCCTTTTACACCAGGCTGTTGGTTCCATGTCCTGCAGTAGTTTCTTTCCTCCATACCCATCTCCCCGTCAAACCTCAGTTCATCCTTTAAGAATTAGCTCATGCATCATTTCCTGTATACAATGTTCCTTGATTTCCTCCAGAAAGACAAAATTGCTCCTTTTCTGCATTGTGTTCTGTTCATATCTGTGTCTGACATGTCTACATCCTGGAAGTGCTCCCCAGAGAATTGAGGGCGTGGTTGAAGTGGTGGGAAAGGTTTGGTGATGTATTTGCATAGATATGGTAGCAATAATTATAGTTTGGCATGCGAGTAACTATATTCACTCTGTTAAAAAAGACAGTTTTGTTGGAAGTTTTTTTTTTTTTTTTCTTTTTGGAAGTTTTTTTTTAAATTTTTATTTTATTTATTTTTTTATACAGCAGGTTCTTATTAGTCATCAATTTTATACACATCAGTGTATACATGTCAATCCCAATCGCCCAATTCATCACCACCATCCCCACCCCCCTGAAGCTTTCCCCCTTGGTGTCCATACGTTTGTTCTTTACATCTGTGTCTCAACTTCTGCCCTGCAAACCGGTTCATCTGTACCATTTTTCTAGGTTCCACATACATACGTTAATATACGATATTTGTTTTTCTCTTTCTGACTTACTTCACTCTGTATGACAGTCTCTAGATCCATCCATGTCTCAACAAATGACCCAATTTCATTCCTTTTTATGACTGAGTAATATTCCATTGTATATATGTACCACATCTTCTTTATCCATTCATCTGCCGATGGACATTTAGGTTGCTTCCGTGACCTGGCTATTGTAAACAGTGCTGCAATGAACATTGGGGCGCATGTGTCTTTTTGAATTATGGTTTTCTCTGGGTATATGCCCAGTAGTGGGATTGCTGGATCATATGGTAATTCTATTTTTAGTTTTTTAAGGAACCTCCATACTGTTCTCCATAGTGGCTGTATCAATTTACATTCCCACCAACAGTGCAAGAGGATTCCCTTTTCTCCACACCCTCTCCAGCATTTGTTGTTTGTAGATATTCTGGTGATGCCCATTCTAACTGGTGTGAGGTGATACCTCATTGTAGTTTTGATTTGCATTTCTCTAATAGTGATTTTGAGCAGCTTTTCCTGTGCTTCTTGGCCATCTGTATGTCTTCTTTGGAGAAATGTCTATTTAGGTCTTCTGCCCATTTTTGGATTGGGTTGTTTGTTTCTTTAATATTGAGCTGCATGAGCTGTTTATATATTTTGGAGATTAATCCTTTGTCCATTGATTCATTTGCAAATATTTTCTCCCATTCTGAGGGTTGTCTTTTCGTCTTGATTATGGTTTCCTATGCTGTGTAAAAGCTTTTAAGTTTCATTAGGTCCCATTTGTTTATTTCTGTTTTTATTTCCATTACTCTAGGAGGTGGATCAAAAAAGATCTTGCTGTGATTTATGTCAAAGAGTGTTCTTCCTATGTTTTCCTCTAAGAGTTTTATAGTATCCAGTCTTACATTTAGGTCTCTAATCCATTTTGAGTTTACTTTTGTGCATGGTGTTAGTGTGTGTTCTAATTTCATTCTTTTACATATAGCTGTCCAGTTTTCCCAGCACCACTTATTGAAGAGACTGTATTTTCTCCGTTTTATATCCTTGTCTCCTTTGTCATAGATTAGTTGACCATAGGTGCGTGGGTTTATCTCTGGGCCTTCTATCTTGTTCCATTGATCTATATTTCTGTTTTTGTGCCAGTACTGTATTGTCTTGATTACCATAGCTTTGTAGTATAGTCTGAAGTCAGGGAGTCTCATTCCTCCCGCTCCATTTTTTTCCTGCAAGACTGCTTTGGCTATTCGGGGTCTTTTGTGTCTCCATACAAATTTTAAGATTTTTTGTTCTAGTTCCATAAAAAATGCCATGGGTAATTTGATAGGGATTGCATTGAACCTGTAGATTGCTTTGGGTAATATAGTCATTTTCACAATATTGATTCTTCCAGTCCAAGAACATGGTATATCTCTCCATCTGTTGGTATCATCTTTAATTTCTTTCATCAGTATCGTATAGTTTTCTGCATACAGGTCTTTTGTCTCCCTAGGTAGGTTTATTCCTAGGTATTTTATTCTTTTTGTTGCAATGGTAAATGGGAGTGTTTCCTTAATTTCTCTTTCAGACTTTTCATCATTAGTGTATAGGAATGCAAGAGATTTCTGTGCATTAATTTTGTATCCTGCAACTTTACCAAATTCATTGATTAGCTCTAGTAGTTTTCTGGTGGCATCTTTAGGATTCTCTATGTATAGTATCATGTCATCTGCCAACAGTGACAGTTTTACTTCTTTTTTTCCAATTTGTATTCATTTTATTTCTTTTTCTTCTCTTATTGCCATGGCTAGGACTTCCAAAACTGGTTAATAATAGTGGTGAGAGTGGACATCCTTGTCTTTTTCCTGATCTTAGAGGAAACGCTTTCAGTTTTTCACCATTGAGAATGATGTTTGCTGTGGTTTTGTCGTATATGGCCTTTATTATGTTGAGGTAGGTTCCCTCTATGCCCACTCTCTGAAGAGTTTTTATCATAAATGGGTGTTGAATTTTGTCAAAAGCTTTTTCTGCATCTATTGAGATGGTCATATGGTTTTTATTCTTCAATTTGTTAATATGGTGTATCACATTGATTGATTTATGTATATCGAAGAACCCTTGCATCCTTGGGATAAATCCCACTTGACCATGGTGTATGATCCTTTTAATGTGTTGTTGGATTCTGTTCGCTAGTATTTTGTTGAGGACTTTTGCATATGTATATATCAGTGATATTGGTCTGTAATTTTCTTTTTTTGTAGTATCTTTGTCTGGTTTCGGTATCAAGGTGGTGGTGGCCTCATAGAATGAGTTTGGGAGTGTTCCTTCCTCTGTAATTTTTTGGAAGAATTTGAGAAGGATGGGTGTTAGCTCTTCTCTAAATGTTTGATAGAATTCACCTGTGAAGCCATCTGGTCCTGGACTTTTGTTTGTTGGAAAATTTTTCATCACAGTTTCAATTTCATTACTTGTGATTGGTCTGTTCATATTTTCTGTTTCTTCCTTGTTCAGTCTTCGAAGGTTATACCTTTCTAAGAATTTGTCCATTTGTTCCAGGTTGTCCATTTTATTGGCATAGAGTTGCTTGTAGTAGTCTCTTAGGATGCTTTGTATTTCTGCGGTGTCTGTTGTAACTTCTCCTTTTTCATTTCTAATTTTATTGATTTGAGTCCTCTCCATCTTTTTCTTGATGAGTCTGACTAATGGTTTATCAATTTTGTTTATCTGCTCAAAGAACCAGCTTTTAGTTTTATTGGTCTTTGCTATTGTTTTCTTTGTTTCTATTTCATTTATTTCTGCTCTGATCTTTATGATTTCTTTCCTTCTGCTAACTTTGGGTTTTGTTGTTCTTCTTTCTCTAGTTCCTTTAGGTGTAAAGTTAGATTGTTTATTTGAGATTTTTCTTGTTTCTTGAGGTAGGCTTGTATAGCTATAAACTTCCCTCTTAGAACTGCTTTTGCTGCATCCCGTAGGTTTTGGATCGTCATGTTTTCGTTGTCATTTGTCTCTAGGTATTTTTTGATTTCCTCTTTGATTTCTTCAGTGATCTGTTGGTTATTTAGTAATGTATTGTTTAGCCTCCATGTGTTTGTGTTTTTTACATTTTTTTCCCTGTAATTCATTTCTAATCTCATAGCGTTGTGGTCAGAAAAGATGCTTGATATGATTTCAATTTTCTTAAATTTACAGAGGCTTGATTTGTGACCCAAGGTGTGATCTATCCTGGAGAATGTTCTGTGCACACTTGAGAAGAAAGTGTAATCTGCTGTTTTTGGATGGAATTTCCTGTAAATATCAATTAAATCTATCTGGTCTATTGTGTCATTTATAGCTTCTGTTTCCTTATTTATTTTCATTTTGGATGATCTGTCCATTGGTGTAAGTGAGGTGTTAAAGTCTCCCACTATTATTGTGTTACTGTCGATTTTCTGTTTTATAACTGTTAGCAGTTGCCTTATGTATTGAGGTGCTCCTTTGTTGGGTGCATATATATTTATAATTGTTATATCTTCTTCTTGGGTTGATCCCTTGAACATTATGTAGTGTCCTTCCTTGTCTCTTGTAACATTCTTTATTTTAAAGTCTATTTTACCTGATATGAGTATTGCTACTCCAGCTTTCTTTTGATTTCCATTTGCATGGAGTATCTTTTTCCATCCCTCACTCTCAGTCTGTATGTGTCCTTAGGTCTGAAGTGGGTCTCTTGTAGACAGCATATATATGGGTCTTGTTTTTGTATCCATTCAGCGAACCTGTGTCTTTTGGTTGAAGCATTTAATCCATTCATGTTTAAGGTAATTATCGACATGTATGTTCCTATGACCATTTTCTTAATTGTTTTGGGTTTGTTTTTGTGGGTCCTTTTCTTCTCTTGTATTTCCCACTTAGAGAAGTTCCTTTAGCATTTGTTGTAGAGCTGGTCTGGTGGTGCTGAATTCTCTTAGCTTTTGCTTGTCTGTAAAGCTTTTGATTTCTCCATCGAATCTGAATGAGATCCTTGCGGGGTAGAGTAATCTTGGTTGTAGGTTATTCCCTTTCATCACTTTAAGTATATCATGCCACTCCCTTCTGGCTTGTAGAGTTTCTGTTGAGAAATCAGCTGTTAACCTTATGGGAGTTCCCTTGTATGTTATTTGTCATTTTTCCCTTGCTGCTTTCAATAATTTTTCTTTGTCTTTAATTTTTGCCGATTTAATTACTGTGTGTCTCGGCATGTTTCTCCTTGGGTTTATCCTGTATGGGACTCACTGCACTTCCTGGACTTGGGTGGCTATTTCATTTCGCATGTTAGGGAAGTTTTCGATTATAATCTCTTCAACTATTTTCTTGGGTCCTTTCTCTCTCTCTTCTCCTTCTGGGACCCCTATAATGTGAATGTTGTTGCGTTTAATGTTGTCCCGGAGGTCTCTTAGGCTGTCTTCATTTCTTTTCATTCTTTTTTCTCTGTTCTGTTCCACAGCAGTTAATTCCACCATTCTGTCTTCCAGGTCACTTATCCGTTCTTCTGCCTCAGTTATTCTGCTTTGATTCCTTCTAGTGTAGTTTTCATTTCAGTTATTGTATTGTTTATCTCTGTTTGTTCTTTAATTCTTCTAGGTCTTTGTTAAACATTTCTTGCATCTTCTCGATCTTTGCCTCCATTCTTCTTCTGAGGTCCTGGATCGTCTTCACTATCATTATTTTGAATTCTTTTTCTGGAAGGTTGCCTGTCTCCACTTCATTTAGTTGTTTTTCTGGGGTTTTATCTTGTTCCTTCATCTGGTACATAGCCCTCTGCCTTTTCATCTTGTCTATCTTTCTGTGAATGTGTTTTTTTTTTTCCACAGGCTGCAGGATTGTAGTTCTTCTTGCTTCTGCTGTCTGCCCTCTGGTGGATGAGGCTATCTAAGAGGCTTGTGTAAGTTTCCTGATGGGAGGGACTGGTGGTGGGTAGAGCTGACTGTTGCTCTGGTGGAGCTGAGTAAAACTTTAATCCACTTGACTGCTGATGGTGGGGCTGGGTTCCTTCCCTGTTGGTTGTTTGGCCTGAGGCAACCCAACACTGGAGCCTAGCTGTGCTCTTTGGTGGGGCTAATGACAGACTTTAGGAGGGCTCACACCAAGGAGTACTTCTCAGAACTTCTGCTGCCAGTGTCCTTGTCCCCATGGTGACCCACAGCCACTCCCCACCTCTGCAGGAGACCCTCCAACACTAGCAGGTAGGTCTGGATCAATCTCCCCTGGGGTCACTGCTCCTTCCCCTGGGTCCCAGTGCGCACACTACTTTGTGTGTGCCCTCCAAGAGTGGAGTCTCTGGTTCCCCCAGTCCTGTCGAAGTCCTGCAATCAAATCCCACTAGGCCTCAAAGTCTGATTCTCTAGGAATTCCTCCTCACATTGCCAGACCCCCAGGTTGGGAAGCCTGACATGGGGCTCAGAACCTTCATTCCAGTGGGTGGACTTCTGTGGTTTCAGTGTTCTCCAGTCTGTGAGTCACCCACCCAGCCCTTATGGGATTTGATTTTACTGTGATTGTGCCCCTCCTATTCCTACCATCTCATTGTGGCTTTTCCTTTGTCTTTGGATGTGAGGTATCTTTTTGGGTGAGTTCCAGTGTCTTCCTGTCGATGATTGTGCAGCAGCTAGTTATGATTCTGGTGTTCTCACAAGAGGGAGTGAAAGCACGTCCTTCTACTCCGCCATCTTGGTTCCTCCCCCTTGTTGGAAGTTTTAAAATAGAAATGTTGATGGTAATAATACAGAATAGCTATAAAAGCCCTTATTGTGTCCTGGGCAGTACTCTAAATGCTTTACATAAATCACTTTATTTAATCATCACATCAAAACTATGATCTAAGTGTTAATAGCCCTATGTTACAAATGAGGAAGCAGACAGAGAGGGGAAAAGTAACTTATCAGGGTCACAAAGCTAGTAGGTATGGAGTTGGAGTTTAAACCCAGGTATAAATGTGTAGTATCCACATACTCAGTGGGGTAGGGCAGAGGTGTGTGAAGTCCCAGAAGGAAAGCTGCACACTTATGTAATCTATCATGCATGGTCTTGGTTCCTCCACCCACACACCCGATAGCATTCTTGTATTCTTGCCAACCACAAAGGTGTTTTTTGGTTCCTTTTTTCCTCTGTTTTCACTCCTTAAAAAGTACCATTAACCATTATAATAAAAACCTTTCTGTAAAAGCAACACCAGGTACCACATGCATTCCAAGCCTGGTTTTTGTTATCAAATTTGTTTTCCACATATGACTCTCACCATGAGCGTGAAGTTAATGGTGCCCTTCTTGTGACATGTTGTAGTTGGCTCTGCTTTGTGGTTGGTGCTGCCAACCTCTGGATTAAATAATAAAGAGCCAATTGTATATTTTCAGGGCCATTATACCATTTAATGAGAATTTTCAAAAAATTGTATAGAGTAATGGAATCTGTAAATGTATTTATAATTAATGCTATTTCCATTTCGCTAAAGTAAAAACACTTTATATGGATTATCAAGGGAGGAATATCCTAATTTTTCTTCTCTAGAAATTTCCATCTAGTGTCTTCTCCCTCAATACCAAAAAATGTACGTTATTATAATTTCCTATTGGAAAAAATAGGGTTGGTCAATTCTAATATATTTTTATATTAAAAACTACATTAAATCATAGGATGTTGCCCACATTACCATATAGAAATCAGTGTAGTGCCTTTTATTTAATTTTCATGCACTGAAATATTTTAAAAGGTACTGAAATGAGGTAAATATTCTTACAATTTAATTCTCTCCTCAGGAATTTTCTTGCAGGAATCTTGTAAATGTGCTAGTGTAGGGATGGACCTTTACCTTGGAGGAAAATGAATCATCAGCATCTAAGCAGCCGCTATATAAATCATGGTGTTTTCAGAGCAGAGTCACAGTTCTTTCACAATATTTTCAGTAAGCAAATGAGATTAGAGAAAATAGCTATTTCTCAAAAGCTTTTTTTGATGAAAGAGCCCATAAATTGGGCCTTTAAATGTAACAATGTAGAAGTTTTCAAGATGACTCCTTAGTACTAGACCTGTCCATGTGCTGTGGTCTTTGGGGTCTTTGGGGTCAAGAGTTTGCTTTGAGGGAGGAGAATGGCTTTAGTAGCAAGCCACCTATTATGAAACAGCTTGGGGAAGGCTTCCAAGGAAAATAGGAGAAATCTGCTATGTATTTAGAAATGCTCTTTCCCAGATATGGAAGGGACATTACTTGCAAAACTAAAATATTTTGGAAGAGAACTCATTGGCCCGTATTCACTTAATTAGGACATTCCAGGAGTCCTTACCCTGGTTGGCATACAAAATAACTTCTATTTCAGAAAAGTCTAATGGTGCAACCAGAAAAAACGGTATCCCTTCTGCCTTTTAAATTCTGTTCGGTGACTTGATTCATCAATTCAGACTATTTTGAGGGAGAAGAATTAGAGCTGTAGAATTGGAGTAAAAGTTTCTGGGGCCAAATTTGTATTGACCTTGGGCAAGTCATTTACCACTTTCTATCCTGATATTCCCCACCTCCCTGCTGCATTGAAGTAAGCTGGAGTGGATCCCAGATTTGCTGGTCTTGTGGAAGAGGAGAATGTGTCCTTGGCTGGAGAAGTAGGAGATGATGTGGTAATTTTGTGTGTGTTATTTTTAGCTGTTAAAGACTTGCTTTCTTAATGAGAAAGTTAGGATGGTAACATGTATTTGTCAAGAACTTGGTCAATGAACAAGAAACAATGATAGACATGCAAATTATTGCTTCCATGTGGCTTTTTTCTCTCAAGGATCATGGAGACAAACCTGCCTCTAATTATACATCACTTAGATATGGCACTTTTCATTAAAGGATGTCAGAGTGTTTTGCAAACGTTAATTAAGACTTGCATCCTCCCTGTGAAGTGAATATAATTGTTTTGCTGGTGCACAGAGCAGCAAACTGAGACACAGAACACTTTAGAAGCTGCCCAAGATTACCCTGCTGAGCAGTGCCATCAAGAGCCAAAGGGAGGGAGGGAGGGAGACACAAGAGGGAGGAGATATGGGAATGTATGTATATGTATAGCTGATTCATTTTGTTATACAGCAGAAACTAACACACCATTGTAAAGCAACTACATTCCAATAAAGATGTTAAAAAATAAAACACATGGGACTTCCCTGGTGGTGCAGTGGTTAGGAATCTGCCTGCCAGTGCAGGGGATACGGGTTCGATCCCTGGCCTGGGAAGATCTCACATGCCGCGGAGCAACTAAGCCCATGCACCACAGCTACTGAGCCTGCGCTCTAGAGCCTGTGAGCCATAACTACTGAGCCTGCACACCACAACTACTGAAGCCTGAGTGCTGCAACTACTGAGGCCACACGCCACAACTACTAAAGCCCGCGCGCCTAGAGCCCATGCTCTGCAACAAGAGAAGCCACCGCAATGAGAAGCCGGTGCACCGCAATGAAGAGTAGACCCCATTTGCCACAACTAGAGAAAGCCCACACACAGCAATGAAGACCGAATGCAGCCAAAAATAAATAAAATTTAAAAAAAAAGAACCAAAGGTACTGTTTATATAAGCTACTTGTTCTAACCTGCAACACAGTAACAATATAGTTATTTGGTGGAGGTCGAGTAATTAAGAAACTTTTGAAAGAAGGCCAGTCAGCCTTGGTGCCACCAGCTGAAGTTCTCAGATACTTTGGAATGGTTGTGTTCTACACAGAAGTGGAGACAGCCCTAACTAAGTGAGGGAGGGAAAGTCACCATGGAAAGGACTAGGTCTATCTTCTCTTCAGAAGTTGTAGGCTTCATTATCACCTGGTGTGTGGGTAGACCCATGGCATTAGGTGGAGTTTGTAAAAACAGGCTTTCTGAGGAATCTGAATACTCCCCAAGTGTGGGTAGCACTGGGGGTTTCAGGGTCTAAGCGGAGCAGGCTGAGGGTTGGATAAATGGTTCCTCTGCTGCCTAATCTCATTTTTCACAGAAGCACAAAAAAATATGAGTCACCCCAGAGACTGCTGGAATAATCCCTGAATGCCTTAATAGGATTATTGAACCCTATTTTTACAGGTTCTTAACATGGGAAGTTTTGATTTTATGAGTGTTCACTTTGTGGCTGTGTGGAGAAGTGGCTGACAGAAAAAAAAATAGTAGTTAGGTGGAACTTACTTTTTTCCTTCCTTTTCGATCATTGCCTTACTCCTGTACCACCGCCTCCTCATTATTTTTGTAATAGTTACTTGTCCCTTCTTCAGTCTATCCTGTGCACAACTGCCAGATTAGTTCAAAGCTTTCATGGTACATCACTTCTAAAACTCTCCCGCAGTTCTTTATTGCACGTTGACATCAATAATAACGGCAACAAATATAAGCCACGTCCTTAATTATGAGTAGACATTGTGCTAAGGGCTTTACATACCTTATTTTTATTTAATTTCATATATTTCAAGTATAATTTTGAAAACCTATCCAAAATTGGATCCTATCCTCCTTTTCCAGTTGTGTTTTCTCCTATTCTAACATGAACTCTCTGCTCTGGTGAGATGATGTCTCTTTTCTGGACCCACCACACCCTTCTGCCCCAGATGCCATTCTTACTACCCTTAGCTCTTTCTGTTTCCCACTCACTAAATGGGCCCAGTTTCTTCTGTCCATCCAATTCATCTTCCAAGGAATAGCTTGAATCCCCCTTCAGGGCTTCTATCAACAATTTTACGTTCCTTCTTTATACTTTTCTTCACTGTAGTTACATTATATAATTAGCTTCCAATTACCTGCCAATATATTTTCTGATAGACTATTAGGATGTACTGAGTACTTATGTGCAAGATGTTCCTTGATCCCTCCGTTTTCTCTTGGATTACCATCTCCTTCTAGACTTCTATATCAGATAAGATAGGCTAAGTTAGGCTGCAGTAATAAACAAGCCTCAAATCTTAATGGTTTATAACAACAAAGCTTTATTTGTTACCTGTATTACACATCTATTGTGAGTTGGCTGGATGCTCTGATGCATGTCTCCTTATTCTGAAACTTGGGCTGATGGAGGAGCAACATCTGGAACACTGCCTAAAGCAGTGACAGGGAAAAAAAGGTGGCGAATAGCGTACCAACTCTTGAAGCCAGATTCATGTCTCTTCTGCTCACTTTTCATTGTTCAAAACAAGTTACATGGCCATGCCTAACTTCAAGGAGTACAAGGAAGTACAACTCTATCATGTACCAGATAGAAAGGAAACCGAAATATTTTCCAGAAACTCTGGTGACTAATATAACTTCCTTTTTCTGTATAGCCTAGACCAGCAGTTTTCAAACTTTCTGACTATATTCCATTATGAAAACTACCTTTTATATCACAACTCAGTATACAATACATATATGGATATACTTAACTGAAACAAAAGTTACTAAAAGTGAAATTTACTGTTACTTTTTGTTCCATTCCATTTAACTGCAATTTTTTAAAGTGCTGGACATCACCCACTAATTTGATTGCATGATCCACTGATAAATTGTGACCCAAGATTTGAAAAACCTAGAAGATGTGGGCCCAGCACCCTCAATCCTTTCTCCCTGCAGATCCCTAGTTTTTTCTCACTGAAAATGCCAATCCGTACATCTATCTGCCTTCTCTATATCTATATCCTTGCTGCTAAGTACTGCTGATGAAAAATCATACTTATCTCCATACTCAGTGGAGGTTGGAGATACATTTGTAGAGGTTTGATCCCCGTAATTGCATGATTTCATCCAGCAGCTCTTTGTGTGTCCTATTCCATCACCCTCTCTGCAAATGCATCAACACGCACATGAATAATTGAGGCCCTTTGGGCGCATACTCCTTCAACTTCTCACCTCATGTATATAACTCATCAATATCTGCCTTCTCTCTCACTTCCCTTCATCTGGTCTCAGAGGAGGAGGTGCTGCATTATGACATCTTAAGCGCCCTTATTATTTATTCAGGTGTTCATTTGCTTTCTCTGGAGCAGTTCCATGTCATTGGGCTTGCATTCTAATCATCCTACCTGTTCTACCTCTTCCTGGCTGCTAGACTGCCTTAGGTAAGGTATTATTTTTCTTTTGGGATCATTTGGGACTCAAGCCTGGTTGCTGGTATATTCTTTTTTTTTTTTTTTTTTGCGGTACGCGGGCCTCTCACTGTTGTGGCCTCTCCCGTTGCAGAGCACAGGCTCCGGTCACGCAGGCTCAGCGGCCGTGGCTCATGGGCCCAGCCGCTCCGCGGCATGTGGGATCTTCCCGGACCGGGGCACGAACCCGTGTCCCCTGCATCAGCAGGCGGACTCTCAACCACTGCGCCACCAGGGAAGCCCTACTGGTATATTCTTAAATGGTAGGGATCCTTCAGGACGTGCAAGGCAAATGGATTTTTGACCCAGCCACCAGCCCCTCCTGAGATACTTGGAGGAGGCCCTCTGCTCTCTGCCTTCCTACCTTGGAGGTCAGGGGAGATTAGCCTTACCATTGGCTCTCTCCTGGCTTTTGGGGATCAGGAAGACCAGCATACTGACATGTGGGGTCAAGATAGATTATACCAGGAGCCATGGTTTGATGAATGACAAGGTCTTCCCAGTATCCACTGCCTCTGTTCCTCACCCCAAGTACGGTTCACAGGGAAGAAAGCCCCACACCAGATTACTCCACTGGGAGCCTGCATGGCTACAGCCCCACCTATACCCAGTTGCCTGAAGGTCCTAGTAGCCCCATGACTCAGGAGAGGCAGATAGCTTGTGGGAATAGACAGGAAGGAGCTACCTTCAGGATGCCTGTATCTGGGATCCAGATAGCTAATTGTCTCTCTAGTTACTTATTGATCTCTTTCACTATTGCCAACCTTCTCAAAATAAACTATACCTGTTTTTTCCCTTTCCTATTTCACATTGCTTTCAAATCCAGTGCAATGAGACATTAGTCTCAGTGCCACTTCCCCGAAACTGCTTTGGCAAATGCAACCATTGACTTCCTAATTGCTTCATGCCTCAGGCTCTTCATGGTTCTCAGGCCTCGCTTGACCTCTCAGGTGCATTTACTCTTTTTTTTTAATTAACTTTTATTGGAGTATAGTTGCTTTACAATGTTGTCTTAGTTTCTGCTGTGCAGCAAAGTGAATCAGTAATATGTATACATATATCCCCTCTTTTTTAGATTTCCTTCCCATTTAGGTCACCACAGGGCACTGAGTAGAGTTCCCTGTGCTATACAGCAGGTTCTCATTAGTTATCTATTTTATACATAGTAGTGTATATATGTCAATCCCATTCTTCCAATTCATCCCATCCCCTCTTCCTCCCTTGGTAACTGTAAGTTTGTTCTCTACATCTGTGACTCTATTTCTGCTTTGCAAATAAGTTCATCTGTACCATTTTTCTAGATTCCACATGTAAGCGATATTATACGATATTTGTTTTTCTCTTTCTGACTTACTTCACTCTGTATGACAGATTCTAGGTCCATCCACCTTACTATAAATAACTCAATTTCATTCCTTTTTATGGCTGAGTAATATTCCTTTGTATATATATACCACATCTTCTTTATCTGTTCATCTGTCAATGGACATTTAGGTTGCTTCCATGTCCTGGCTATTGTAAATAGTGCTACAGTGAACATCGAGGTGCAGGCGTCCTTTTGAATTCTGGTTTTCTCCAGATATATGCCTAGGAGTGGAATTGCTGGGTCATATGGTAGCTCTATTTTTTGGTTTTTAAGGAACCTCCATATTGTTCTCCATAGTGGCTGTACCAATTTGTATTCCCACAAACAGTAGAGGAGGGTGCCTTTACTCTTGCTGATCACCCCCACTCCCCTTTTGACTCTTTGGCTTCCATGACAGTACTCTCTTCTAGTCCTTCTCTTATTTCTCTTGTTCTTCTTAGTCTCTTTTTCTGGCTTTTCCATTTCTCTTGTGCTCTTAGTTTTGGTATCACCCATAGTTCAGTTCTCTTCTTTTCTCACTCTACTTGCTGTCCTCTGGGGAATCTCATCTAATCCTTAAAATTTTATAGTTAGCCGCCTGTATGTGAATGATTCCCAAATTCAGGTCTCTAGCCCAGTTCTGTCTTCAGAACTCTAGATCCATTTATGCCACTGCCAACAGGACATTTCCTGGACATTCCATAGGCATTCTGAACACAGCATTCCAAAGTGGAAAGTAATCTTTCTCAGAAGTAGTCCTCTATAGCTCAGGGGTTGGCAAACTGAGGTCCATGGGCCAAATCTGGGCTACTGCCTGTGTTTTGTATGACCTGAGAACTAAAAATGATCTTCAAATTTTAAATAGTTGGGAAAAGTCAAAAGAATAATATTTCATAACACATGAAAATTATATGAAATTCAAATTTCAGTGTTTATACGAAAAGTTTTATTGTAACACAGCCTCACATGCTGTTTATGTTATTGCTCATGTGTGGCTGTCGCTTTCCCCTACAATGGCAGAGATGAGGAGTTGCAACAGAGATCAAATGGTCCACAAAACCTTCAGTATTTACTACCTGGCCCTTTATAGAAAGTTTGCTGACACCTGGTGTAGCTAAATGGACCAGCTCTACCACTTGGTTCTCAGCTCTACCACTTATTCTCCATATAACCTGGGCAAATTACTTTTCCTCTTTCAATCATAGTTTCCTCAGCTATAAAATGAGAATAATTGCTCCAAGTTTTTGTAGATTAACTGAGATAAAGCATGTAAGACACTTGGCAAAATGCTTGATATGTATTACCTTATAAATGTTAACTGTTGTTCTTTCTCCCCAAACTCACCCTTCATCTTGTTTTTTTCTATCTTTGTGACAGCTGCATAGTCTACCAGTAACCCAAGCCAGAAACTTGGGAGTCATCCTAGGCCTTACATCCTATTTGTTGCTGATTTTGCTTCCACAAAATCTAAGATGTCCACCTTTTTTTCTTCATATCCACTGCTATTGCTTTAGGACATACCCTGATCTCCTCTTGCCTAGACTGTCTCTGACTCAGATCTTGCCCACATTTCTCAGGTTTTTTTTGTGCTGCAATTTGAGTATTTTAAAGTGAAAATCTTATTGTGTTACTCTCCATCTTAAAACCATGTAAGGGGCTTCCCTGGTGGCGCAGTGGTTGAGAGTCCGCCTGCCGATGCAGGGGACACGGGTTCGTGCCCCGGTCCGGGAAGATCCCACATGCCACGGAGCGGCTGTGCCCGTGAGCCATGGCCGCTGAGCCTGCGCGTCTGGAGCTTGTGCTCCGCAACGGGAGAGGCCACAACAGTGAGAGGCCCGCGTACCGCAAAAAACAAACAAACAAACAAACAAAAAACATGTAAGGACTCCCCATTGTCTGCATGATAAAACCTAAGCTCCTTTCACCATCCTCCATGGTCAGTTGTCTGCTCAGACTTAGTTCTCACCATGCCTACCTTAGACACCATGCACCAGCCTTATAATGGCTTGAATTTCCAAGGTAACCTGGAATGCCCTTCACCACCCTGTCAATCTAGGCAGCGTGTAGTACTTCACTGTCAACATTCAACATTGAAGCATCACTGTGGCCATGAAGTAAGCTTTTCTTTCATTCTAACCTCTCCCTGTTTTTATGCAGAATTGAGCGCTTCCTTCTTTTGGTTCTTATGGATTCTATGTTCTTTAGTCACAGTAGGTAATTGTGATTCTAGGTTATAAGTTCCTGAGAGCAGGATACATATTCAAATCCCAGAGTCTAGTACAGTGTTTGACACACTGTGGAAACGTACGAGTATTTATCAAAAGATAGAAAGAACAAATTCCTACAAAAATTAGACACATATGGAGATACTCAAATGACTGTTTGTCTACCTGTTTTTTTCTCTGCGATTTTTTTTTTTAAATTGAAGTATAGTTGGTATTCTCTGTGATTTTTCAAAAGAGCAAAGTGATTCTCAAAGTGTGGTCTCCCTGGAACCACACCATCTGGCCATGTGTTAGAAATGTACATTCTTAGGCCCCATCCCACACTTCCTGAATCAGAAACTCTGAAGGTTCATTCAGCACAAATGAACCTGTATACAAAATAGAAACAGACTCACAGATATAGAGATCAGACTTGTGGGTGCCAAGGGATAGATAGGGAGGGAAAGGGATGAACTGGGAGTTTGGGGTTGGTAGATGCAAACTATTACATTTAGAATGGATAAACAGCAAGGTTCTATATATAGCATATGGAACTATATCCAATCTCCTGGGATAAACCAAAATCGAAAAGAATATTTAAAAAAAGAATATATATACGTGTTTAACTGAGTCACTGCTGCACAGCAGAGATGGCCACAACATTGTGAATCAACTAGACTTCAATAAAAAAAAAAATGAATGTGGGGCCCAGTAAGCTGTTGCCATAAGCCCTCCAGGTGATTTGGATGTATGCTGAAGTTGGAGAACCATTGCACCAGACTAGTTTTTCTTAAGTTGTGACTGTGGACCAGCTCTATTAGACTCCCCTGGGCTGACTGTTGAAGCTAAAGTGCCAGGCCTCATCCCAGACTCTCAGGGGCATGAAATAGCTATGCTTTCAACCCTGACTGCATATTGGCAGTACCTGGGCAAGACTTTTAAAAAAAATCACTAGTGCTCTGACTTTATTACCAGAGATTCTGATTCTTTGGGTTTGGTGGAGGACTGCCACCAAACTGCCCAAGTTTTTTTAAAAAGCTCTTCAGGTGATACAAAGGTACAGCCAGGGTAGGGAGCCCCTGCTCTCTGCTCTGTGAGCACGGGTTCTGGGGTCTGATGACTCAGCTTCTAGTCCTAGTGTGACTTTGGGCAAGTTAATGCTGTTTCAGTCTCTTGTCTGTTTTGAGGATTAAATGAGGTAATATGTGTGATGTGTTAAACACAGGGTCTGTCCCACAGCAATCTCTTAATAGATGTTAATTAGATTTTCATTAATGAATATAAGCCCCTATGGTTCTTTATGTACACTAACATTTAGGAACCATGGAGCCAGAGAATCTCCTATTCCCTGATACTGATTGAGTGCTGGTAGAATTACTTTGCTCTTCCTATAGTTTGATCAGGAACCATGTAAATCCCTCAAGTTCCCAGTGTGCTGTTTCATCCAGATAAACAGTCCAGTCCTATCTTGATGGTGGTGACAAAGTGCAGGTGAATCTGCAGAGACACGTAGCATTGGAAGTACTTTAAAAGTGTATTATCATAAAAAAAAAAAAGTGTATTATCATGATCTCTGGCTCAGAAGTGTTTCATAGGTATGTCTTTTCTTCCTAATTAGACTCTAATTCTTGAGGACAGGGATTGAATCTTATATTTTGTTTTCATATCATGGTGCCTAGCAGAGAGCTAGGTATACAAGAGACCTTCAACTTGACTGGAACAAAGACTCTCCACATGCCAGTCTCAGTTCTGCCTAATGCGATCCTGATTAGGTTTTCTGGATTCCTTGTGTTAAGGGAGGGAGTTAGTTATTTCAATTTACTTCCTAGGGCTGCTATAAAAAAAGGTCCACATAGCACCTTAGCATTTCTAGTATGCCTTCGATTTGCAAAAATTCAAATAAAACAGACACAAAGTTTCCCCACAGCTGGTGGGGAATACTTGTTGGAGCTCCAAGTATTTATTTTAGGTTGACATTACTGGCATCACCAAGTAACTTAGTACAGTCTTCCCTCAGTGTGATATCTCATTGTGAATGGTCATCTTACTATGAATTATATAAAAATATCCAATTACAAAAAGAATTAAGTTTTCAGGCGCAGCTGCTTTTTAAAAATTTTTTATTGAAGTATAGTTGATTTACAATGTTGTGTTAATTTCTGCTGTACAGCAAAGTGATTCAATTATACATATGTATTCTTTTTCATATTCTTTCCATTATGGTTTATCACAGGATACTGAATATAGTTCCCTGTGCTATACAGTAGGAATTTGTTGTTTATCCATCCTATATATAATCATTTGCATCTGCTAATCCCAAGTTCCCATTCCTTCCCTCCCCTACCTCCCTCCCCCTTGGCAACCACAAGTCTGTTCTCTATGTCTGTGAGTCTGTTTCTGTTTTGTAGATATGTTCATTTGTGTCATATTTTAGATACCACATATAAGTGATATCATATGGCATTTGTCTTTCTCTTTCTGACTTACTTCGCTTAGTACGATAATTAGGTCCATTCATATTGCTGCAAATGGTATTATTTCATTCTTTTTTATGGCTGAGTAATAGTCCATTGTATATATACGACATCTTATTTATCCAGTCATCTGTTGATGGACATTTAGGTTCCCTGTCTTGGCTATTGTAAATAGTGCTGCTATGAACATAGGGGTACATGTACCTTTTCGAATTATAGTTTTCTCTGGGTATATGCCCAGGAGTGGGATTGCTGGATCATATGGCAACTCTATTTGTAGTTTTTTGAGGAACTTCCATACTGTTTTCCATAGTGGCTGCACCAATTTATTGTGGCTGCACCAATACATTCCCATCAACAGTGTAGGAGGGTTCCCCTTTTTTCTACACTCTCTCCAGCATTTGTTATTTGTAGACTTTTTAATGATGGCCATTCTGACTGGTGTGAGGTGGTACCTCACTGTACTTTTGATTTGCATTTCTCTAATAATTAGTGATGTTGAGCATCTTTTCATATAGGCACAGCTGCTTTTTAAGCCTTGCTGTTGCCCTTTTATTTTCCTTCTCCTAAAGTCCTAAAAGGCATCTATTCTCTAAGATTTAATTGGCACCTTTAATAAGGAAAATAATAGTTAATTATAGAAGCACAGAAGGCCACTATGTATCTCATATACTTTATGGATGAAGAGTATGTTAAACAGATGGCTATTCTGATTTTTATCTGTGATAAAATGCATAAATCTTGTTTCCAGGACATTGATGTTGTTGTTTCAGTAATCAGGGCTTTGTAACGATGCCATCTATGTGATTTTTATCATTGAATCCATTAGGAATGATTGTCACTGTTGAAGGTTTTGGGTCAGAAATCAGTACATCAGAGAGTAGTTCCTTTGAACTGTGGTTAAAGCAGAACTTTGAAAGTCAGAAGCAGGCTGGAGTTATTCTCAAACTCACCTCTTCTCACTACAATTATGTTCTGTACCTTTCTCTATCCTTCCTTAAATCACAGAGCATTGTTCTTAAATTTTTATATATAGTTACTATAGTGCTTTAGGCAGCTGGTTTTTATTTTAGTTAGAATTAGTTACACTGTTCTCTTTGCCTTGGAATTTGTAAGAGTTTTGGATGGAGAGACTGTTCTTGGAAGCTGAGGCCTGTGTAATTTTGTTAAAGTTTTTTTGGCTTGCTGAATTCATTGTTATGGTTCTCCGCAAATGAAGGGTGTATGTGAATTGGCTGTAATTTCTTTGTTGTATCAGGCAAAACTCTCCACTGAGTGACTCCTTTTTTTTTTTAAACATCTTTATTGGAGTATAATTGCTTTACAATGTTGTGCTAGTTTCTGCTTTATAACAGAGTGAATCAGCTATACATATACATATATTCTCATATCTCCTCCCTCTTGCGTCTCCCTCCCCCCTCCCTATCCCACCCCTCTAGGTGGTCGCAAAGCTCAGAGCTGATCTCCCTGTGCTATGCAGCTGCTTCCCACTAGCTATCTATTTTACATTTGGTTCCACTGAGTGACTCTAATAAATCAGATTTATTTACTTTCTGAATGTTAGAGCATTACATAGGACTCCTAGAAAGAAGTTGGGTAGTTATGAGTACCCCTAGATTGTCTTATCACTGTAAGATTCTCCAAAATACCTCTAATTGTGTAATGATATACTATAGGAGGTGTAATTTAGGTTTGTGAGCATTTGTAGGATGATTCTGGTGTCTTTGAGTGTTAGGGCTTGGATGATCTATTTAAAACCTTCTCATTTATGTCATAATTTATCCTTCAGATAATCCAATTAGGAATTACTTAATTTTCCACCATTGAAATTTCCAGTCACATCAATGTACGTTTGTGTTTCAAAGTTGGTTTAATTTCTTGTATTTGATCAAATTCTAATGGTAAAGTTTTGCGATTCACCCTGCAGAGCTAATTGGTAGAAAACATTTAGTATTGATGTTACGGCTGATATGGTTTTTGATCTAAAAATTCCACTGAGTTCTTTCATTTGTCAGACATTTTTTGAGTCTCTGCCATGTGCCAAAGGCTGGGATACCTCTGTGCCAAGGGCTGGGATACCCTGGGAATGCAGAGATGGATGACAGCCTCTTCCCTCAGGAGCTCACAGTCAAGAGGGTGTCAGGTGGATAGTAAAAAAAATAGTCCGATACAACATGCTAAGGGCTGTGCTGGAGACGCTGTTTACAGTGCATTCCTGCTATTTTCTCCTTCTTGCCAGGGGAAGTCAGGAATGGTCTTTCTGGTCTTTCTCTACCTCAGTCTCTTCTGAAAAGTAGTGAAGACTCCGTGATTCACAGCACAGAGGCATATATGCTTCCAGTTGGTTCTTGAGGAAACAGAACAAAACAAAAAGCTTTTGCACACGAGGTGGTGCTACAGCGCTGCAGCAAGAACTAGCCATCACTCTCAGAGGTGGGTGGGAGTCTCCTAGTATCTTTTGGCTTGTGCTGAAAGGCTGAATTCTTAGACTCTATCCTCCTCGGCCTTCTAGAGCTTTTAATTCCGAGGTACATTTACTTTCAGAATGAAAAGACCTACTTCATCTCTGAAGTGCTATTCATCTCTCATCTTACAAGGGAATGCTTTTGCTTTCACTAAAAGTTATCGAGGCTTTCTTGGGAGTGTTCTTGAGAAATATGGTATTTACTACCTAAATGCCCTGGGGTTTTTTGTTTTGTTTTGTGATTTTGGTTGGCTTGATGAACTTTTGGAATGGTCTTAGCTGTTGAAGGACTTTTTTGAAAGGGTGGAATGGAGGCTGGAGAGGGAGGTCCCAAGGCGCTGAATTGCATTTGAGTTTTTACAATGGCTACAGTATTTCTGGTAAGAAAAGTTATTAGGTGTTTATGGATGTTTCAAAAGACCAAGGGAAAAAAAGCAGATTCCATGTTAAAATATCCACTTGGGGACCCTTAACACTCAGAACAGAACCTAAGCTGGGAATGCTAAGCAGTGTGATCAGCTTAAAGCAGCATTCGTTTCTAATGGGGGAGGGGTGTTAGCTGGATGCAGTCCAAGAGGAAAGGGGTTGCCAGAGCATTCCCAGGGGAGGATGGGTTGGCTTGGCCAGGTGGATCAGGAATACAGGTTTTCTTCCTACTGAGTCACACCCAGCTTCCTCCCACACAGGGAAAGCCCAGTTCGGTTAATGGAAGGCTCCCTCCTTGTCTGCCTCCTCTGGGAGCTGTGGTGGAAGCAGGCTTATGGGAAGAGATTTAAAAAATCAGAATTCCTCAAGGGGCACAAACAGGAAGTATTTTTGGCTAATAATTTTAGGTTGCTGTTTTAGAATAAAATGGTTTGTCCTCTTGTTGGAGATGAGGTTGCTTTGAATTGGTCTTTGCAGGGCAGATGAGGAAGTGACCTTGACCTGGTCCACTTGGAAACCACAAGCCACATTTGCTGTTCAGAATGTAGCATTTAGCCATGTGTTCCTTTAGAATTCAAATTTTGGAATATTCTGGGAAAAATCTGTAAGATATGTTTAAAAGGTTATGAAAATTATGTCAGATATTCTTTTCAAAATATTGTTTTGAGTCAATGGTATGAATAATGGGACCCAATGTTTATATCCTTCTAATCCCTTTAGTGCTAAGGTGGTAAAAACAGTGTACTGCCACATAACATCTCATGGTAGCGTTTGTACCCAAACTGATTTAACATATATATGCATTACACTATATTATATAAAGTACATGTAATATATGCATATTATATAAGATGATTATATAAAACATTGTGCATTGGGATGTATGTAACGTTAATAGAGGTATACAGTGCACGTTTTAGTTATATGTTAATGTATGTGGCTGCTTTTTATTGTATATTGTGGGATACGGCAGCAGTAAAAAAACTACTACTTAGTAAGATTTAGGGCTAGATAAACAGTAATTATACATTCTAAAGTTCAAATCAAATTAAATATTAATTTGGCACCTAGTCTCTGTAAAACTCTTTCCTAATCACTATTTGACATACCTATAAGTTCAGCACACAATTATGAAAAATTAACTGAATTAGGCAAGACCCAACTTATAAATGGGTTGTATTCCAAAAATTTCTTTTACATCTTTGTAAATCAGGACACATTCCTATTAAAAGGGTCATATATGAGGATTAGTTTCTCTGGGTAGGCAACAAAAGCTCGATTAAACCATAATGACATTTATAATGACTCCAGCCTGATTTCTGGGGCTTGGAAGCAAGGAGTCATGAATATAGAGATGAGAGGGAAGTAGAGTTTTTCTGCTTTTCTGAGGCAGAGCCAACCCTCGGCAACATATTTTAAACAAGAAAAATTTATATTTCTCTAGTGCCAACTTCCCTTTCTATACCCTTCTCCTGAGGATCCAGGACTCCCATACTATCCTAAATGCTTCCCACCTTGTGGCTCCCCACTCAAGTCTAACATCCTCCTAATGTACTCCATGTTCTAGAATTACCCATCCCACCCATTATGTCAGTGATTTGGGAAATATGGTCGTTGCACCACCTGCATCAGAATCACCTGGGTTGCTTGTTAAAAACATTTCTGGATCCCACCCTAGACCCACTGAATCAGAACATCCAAGGATGGGTTCTGTGAATCTATCTGGATTTATGGCAAGCTCCTTGAGTCACATTTAGTTTGGGCAACTCAGAAATGAAATTCATTTCACCAGAATAGCCAAAAGTGTAGAATATTATTCAGCCTTAAGAAAGGAGATTCTGCCATTTGTGACAACACGAATGAATCTGGGGCCGGGAGATGGGGGAAATGGGGAGATGTTGGTTAAAGGGTACAAAATTGCAGCTATGTAGGCTGAATAAATCTAGAGATCTAATGTACAGCATGATGAATGTAGTTAATATTCAATAATACTGTATTGGAACTGGAAATTTGCTCAGAGCAAATCTCAGGTACTCTCACCATATGCACACAAAAATGGTAACTATATGAGGGGATGGATATGTTAATTAATTTGACCATAGTAAGCATTTCACTCTATATATGTATTTCAAAATATCATGCTATATACCTTAAATATATACAATTTTTATTAAAAAATAAAAATATATAAAAATCATGAGAAAAAATAAATAAGAAAGAAGAGCCTACGGTGTAAACGAGTGTTTCTTGAACTTTGGCATACATCAGAATCCTCTGGTTGGCTTGTGAAAACACAGACTACTGGACCCTCATCCCCAGTTTCTGATTTAGTAGGTCTGGGGTAGGCCCCTGAATTTTCATTTCTAACAAGTCCCCAAGTAATCTTCATGCTGCTGGTTTGAGGACCACAGTTTGAGAACCATTGATCTATTTATTATGTAGACTCAGTGGAATCCAGAGATATTTGCATTTTAAAAAGAAGTTGCTTACTAACCCAAATGGATCTCAAGCAGTGGAAAACTGAAAAAAAGAAAATGGGAAGGACATAGAGGGTTAGGACTATTGGGTAGAGGCTGAGGGGTGTGTGTGTGTGTGTGTGTGTGTGTGTGTGTGTGTGTATGTGTATGTGTATACACGTGCATGGAGGAGGTTAGGGTGAGGCGAGTGAGCATCTTGAGAACTAATTAGGAATCTGACTGGAATCCTCTGCCCCCCCAGATCAGGCCCTGTTTTTCACAGCTGCTTCTCTCTAATATAATCCCACATCTTCCCCTAGTAGTCCAATAGCAATAAGAGGATAAGTTGGGTGAGGAGAGGTATGGAAGCTATGCCTCTTTTGGAATTGTTCATTTCGGAAATTTTTCTATTGTGCTCCATTTCTTTAAATTTGCTGATGTTAGGATTTTACTTTGGCCACCAGAGGGCTCTCCTAACATTGTATAAAGGATAGTGAGGCTTGAAAGAGAGAAATGGAAGTGATCCTTTAAAAGACTGGAGTGTTTGACTACATTTGCAATTACGGAGTTTCTACATTGTTTTGATTACTACGTTTGCCCAGAAATTAAAATAAGACTTAAAAATCACTAATTGATAAATAGAAAAGGACAATAATATATAAGAACGATAAGTAAACTGAGGCTTGGAAGTTTGAGTTTTTAGTGTAGATGTTGGCTAATAAAAGTTGTGTGATAATTGCCAGGTGTGTGGGGGAACAATGAGAATTAGTCTTTTAAAAGAGTCTAACAATTCCAGACTCAGAGGGGTTTTTTTTTGTTTGTTTGGTTTGGTTGTGCTTTGCTTTCTAGACCAAGAAGCCTGCATTCACAGTTCATATTTCATAGGTAAGATGTTTTTCCTATTTTGGATGGGATATGAAGTGTAAGTCCCAAGTGTCTCTACGTATCGATTCTGTGGTTCAGCCTTTTATTAGTCTTGACAAAGTGAAGGAGCTTTCAAGGCAAATCGAGTTGTTTAAATAGACAATAATATTGTGCAGAGTTCAGTTATTTGTGGGATCTTATAGACAAAATGAATACCACATTGAGAAAGATGACATATTTCCTAGCCATTCCAAAGAGACTTGTTCTAAAGTAAAATAAAAGAATGGAAGCAAGTCTTGTTTCGCAGGTTTGTGTCCTGTGCAGTCACACAGGGCCCTAAGCTTAGGAGAACCCCATGCTTGGTTTAATGTTCTTCTTGTGTTCTTAATAATTTTTGAATAAATGGCCTCACATTTTCATTTTGCACTGGCCCATGAAAATTCTGTATGTAGCTGGTTCTGAAAGCAGTAGATTGTTTTCCAACCTTCTGTTGTTTTTTTTTTAACATCTTTATTGGAGTATAATTGCTTTACAGTGGTGTGTTAGTTTCTGCCTTATAACAAAGTGAATCATCTATACATATACATATATCCCCATATTTCCTCCCTCTTGCGTCTTCCTCCCACCCTCCCTATCCCACCCCTCTCGGTGGTCACAAAGCACTGAGCTGATCTCCCTGTGCTATGTGGCTCTTCCCACTAGCTAGCTATTTTACATTTGGTAGTGTATATATGTCCATGCCACTCTCTCACTTCATCCTAGCTTACCCTTCCCCCTCCCTGTGTCCTCAAGTCCGTTTGTTTTTGAAAAGTAGTTCTTGTCTTTGGTTGCACTTTAGAATCACCTGGGGAGTTTTTGAAAATACCAATTCCCAGGCTGTCCCCAGACCGATTACACCACAATCTTCATAGGTGGGTTCCAGGCATTGGTACTTAAAAAAATTCCTCAGATGATTACAATGTGCAGCCCAGGCTGAGAACCAGTGTAAGTTTGGAGCCTTATTTCCAGAACCTTACTTCCATACCGATCTCCCTTGCTTGGATTGCTCTTGCAGTTTAATGGGCTTATAAGATTTAATTAATTTATTTATTTATAATTGAGGTATAGTTGATTTCCAATATTATGTAAGTTTCAGGTGTACAACATAGTGATTCACAATTTTTAAAGGTTATACTCCATTTATAGTTATTATAAAATATTGGCTATATTGCCTGTGTTGTACGATATATCCTTGTAGCTTATTTATTTTCTACACAATAGTTTGTACCTCATAATCCCCCACCCATATCTTGCCCCTACCCCCTTCCCTCTCCCTACTGGTAACCACTAGTTTATTCTCTATATCTGTGAGTCTGTTTATTTTTTGTTGTATTTACTAGTTTGTTTTATTTTTCGGAAACCACATGTAAGTCGTATCATATGCTTCGAAGATTTTAGATGCTTTGCACAGGTTTTGTGAGTTAGAGGAACAAAAGTGTATGAAATCTGAGTTCTTCATATGATGTTTTTTATTTTTATTACTCTTAAAGATTGTGGAGTTACAAAGAAAACCATCTTTCCTAAATATAGGTCTAATCACTCTTGTATTTCCTTTAAAGTAGCAAATTAATGTACTTTGAAAGAAAAACCTCAGTGAGATTAAAACTGAAGAGAGAAATACATAGACTTTCCTCTTTTTTGCTAATGACTGAATATTCACTAAGCACCTTGCCTGGTCTGGGCTTGTATCAGGTTTCATTAAATGCCTCTTTACTATCTATCTGAAGGTGATTTTTTTTTTTTTTTTGGATACTAATTGTTTTTTCCTTACGAGTCACCTGTGGGCTTTGGCAATAATCTAGAAGCATCTGGTCCCAATCCTTCTGGATTACAGGAATTGAAGTTCCCAATTAGAGACCTGGGGTCCTGCAAGGGCAAATCCTTTTAACCTTAATTCACTGGGGGCCTCCTCCGAACAGAGCTGTTTTGCGCCTCCAACCTTCTTTGTTCCCTAACAAAACGGCACACAAGGAATTGCTTTCTCCTTAGCGTGTCTCCCTAAAGTTATGTCTATTTTCAGATAATTTAGGGATTAATTCCAACCCTAGATATTTTACTGTAAGAGTTATATTAAATCTTTCCACTTGTTTAGCTTTGAATTGAGCATGGAACAGAGAATCGCTTAATGGCAAAGTAATTAAATGTTTAATGAAAATATTAGTAAGCTGAAACCCAAAGGGAGATGAAAAACAGAATAATCCTTTGGCTCTCGGAGCTCAGAAATTCAGACCCACAGGGAGGCAGCGTTTTACTGCTAAGACTTACGGCCAAATTAGAAACCAGAGATGATGGTGAAGCTAAAGTTTGGAATAAGTTATTTTAATATTAAACAGTTTTTCTTTAGCAAATCTCAGAGTAATCTAAATAATTTATGTATATAATTTCAAATTTTGGAACGTCAATTTGTTTTTTGCATATATCATCCTCTGAATTGGGATGTGTATTTTTTTTCAGGTTCATAAACATACCATTTAATGAGCACTCATGCAATATCAGATATGTTGCCAGGTGCTTTACATGTATTATCTCTAAACCTCAGGACAACCATGCAAGGTAGAGATTATTGTCCATTTTAGAGATGAGAAAACTGAGTCTTAGGCTAAATGACTTTCCCCCGGTCACATAGCCCGTAAATGTCAGAACTGGAACTGCAACTACCTCTTATCTCCAAGCTCTGCCTGTTTCCAATTAAAATAAATTGTGATAAAATATACATAACATAAAATTTACCACTTGAACCATTTTAAGAGTACAATTCAGTGGCATTAAGTGCACTCACATTTTTGTGCAACCATCACCATTATCCATCTCAAGATTTTTTTTCTTTATCTTAAACTGATAATGTTTCTAAGGTTCATCCATATTGTAGCATGTATCAGAATCTGATCCCTTTTTGAGGCTGCATAGTATTACACTGTAACTATATACCACATTTTATTTATCTGTTTATCCATTGGTGGAGACTTGGATTGTTTCTACCTTTTGGCTATTGTGAATAATGTTGCTTTGAACATTGGTGTTCAATTATCTGTTCAAGATCCTACTTTCAATTCTTTTGGCTGTATACCCAGAAGTGGAATTTCTGGGTCATATGGTAATTCCATGCTTAGTTTTTCTGTGGAATCACGTACTGTCTTGAAGGCATAGATTTACATTGGGGCATTTGATTTAAAAAATAAAACCTCTACATGGAAGGCTGAGATGACACTCAACTACTGAATGGACCAATAAGACCAGGTCTGTCTCTTGGTTTGTGAGCTCTGATCCAAACATAGAGTTAAGGAGACATGAAAGTCATTGAAGCGGGATATGATGAGAAAGAGATCCTCCTCCCCTCACTGTGGGCTCTTTACCAACAAGTGGCCAAGCATATTTGTCTGACTCTTGCCCCGGGTATTCCAGCAAGAAGGAAGTCCTCTTGAAAGTATGCACTTGTGGGGTAGGGTTATCTTTCTCAATACAACTAAACCCAAGCATCTCTCTTTTGGGACTCTGGAGGGAGCAAGGTCTAATCTCTGATCATTTTATTGTTCAAAATGCAGACACACAGACCCACCTTGTAACTGCAGATATTGAATAATCCAATTTATGAACCACTTGTCATGTTTTCATAATAATAATGCTGATAGATACAGATGATACTGGGCTTCTTTTTCTGTGGGGTCAGGCCAAGTAAGAACCACTGGAGAAAAAATAAAAATAGTTTGGCAGGGTGGATGTCAGTCAGCTAATGATGACTTAATAATAGGTTTCAGCTACACCTCTAATGCCTTGTGTATTAATGGATATTTAATAGGATTCTATGAATTTGCTTTGGCAATAATCATTGTATGTCCGTGTTCAATTCAGCAAACATTTATTGCATGTCTGCTCTGTCTTGCTATTAGGACTAGAGGAACAAATAACTAAAGGGCTCACCAATGATTACCCATATACTCCATTACAGGCTTTCGTCCTCATTTATACAACTATAGAGCTGGAATTTATAGAATTCATAGAATTTAGCCCAATCTCTCTCTCTTTTGATTCTACTTCCTCAACATATTATGGATGAGGAAACTGAGGCCCACAAGCACAGAGTTCTGAGTCAGAATCCCTACTTGTGTGTGTATATCTTTCAGTGGCTTACTTAAGCTTTCTTAATCTCAGTTTCTTCATCTGTAAAGGTGAGCTTCAGGCCCTCCCTTTGTTGTGAAATATTGTCTCCACACAGCCTGTGTGACACTATACCTTTCAGATTTTCTTTTTCTCTGGTTATTTATTCTCTTCTTTCAAAGTCCCTCCTCCTTTACTTGTCTCTCAAATATTGGAATTCTTAGGACTCTGCCTTGGGCCTTCTTCTCTTCTTCCTCTATACTGTTTCCTTGAGCAATCTCATCTATCCCCATCTATGGTAACCTCTAAATACGTATCTCCTGCCCTGATATTTCTCCTGAGCTCCACACCAATATACCCATTTATGTGCTTGATCTCTCTGCAGGGGTCCCTCAGGCAGTTCAACTCCACATGACCACAATGGGGCTCAGGATTTCCCCCATGCCTGCTCCTCCTCCTATATTTTCTATTTTAAGAAAAGGTACCACAGTTCCCAGAGGTTTCCAAGTCAGAAACTGAGGGAACTTTTATATCCAATCAAATTGCCAAGTTGTTTCTACCTACTGACTATATCCATCTTGTATCCATCTCCATCTCCATCTGTACCAACACTTTATTGCCACTATCCTTATTCAGATTCCCATCATTTCTTACCTAGACAACTACCACTGTCTCCTAAATAATCTTTCTGCTTCAAAGCTCACTCCCCTCCAATCCATTCTCCACACTATACTCAGAGTGATCTGTCACTCAAACACATCTGATCTATCACTCAAACACATTAAAAAAAGAAGAACCTCTATTTAAAACCCTCCAATGGGCTCCAGTTGCCCTTAGACAATACCCAAACCTCTAAACCTATGTAGCAGAGCAGAACATTTATTATCCTAACAACAGGAACTAGAATTTTTCTTATTAGGGAGAAAATGGTCTTTGTTAAGAAAAATAATGTGTTACTGGGGATGAGCTGAGGAAAGTTCTAATGACATGAGATGCCAAAAACTAAGGTAACAAAATAATTGTCAGTCAAAATAAATAGAAATATGAAGTTGGTGAAAGTCCTGATGGTGAAGAGGCTAAGGACTTTGGAGAACCAGAATTCTAGTACTCACTTTAATTTTTATGTTGCAATGTTATAACCCTCTCATACACTCTGTAAAATCTGCTACTTACACAAATTACCTGGGTGTGTTGGTGATAGTGTGTGTACATATGTGGGTGAGTGAGTGTTTGTGTGTAAAAGAAAAGAAAGGGCTGGTTCCATGTCCTGGTCAACATTGTGTAGGGATAGGACTAGTCCTCACTCATGACAGTGATAATCCTTTAACTGAATTAAGCAGAAATTCACAGTCAGTAATATAAACCTATTAGAAATTTGATGGAAGGCTTTGGGCCTTCTGAATTCTGGTGGAATGAGGTTTTAGATCTGGCTTATCTAGGTCTTTATGTAGCTGACCGTGTGTTGCACTTGATTACATTATCGTCCATTATTTCTCCATTGACTTTCTTTTCAGATTCATCTTGACATAAATCATCTCTAACCTCCTTGCCTTTGCAAATGAAGCACTGCTCTTCCCATTTTTAACTGGCCTACCTCTATTCTTCCTTCACATTGCAGCTTATATGTCATTTTGTCAGGAAACTTTGCCTCATCTTTATCTGACTCTGTTTATAAGGTAGGCTGCAGATTGATTTAGTACATAACCTGAATGGGAAAGGTAAAACTATAAAGTTAATAGAAATAATGTTTAAAAAAAAGTCTTTAATGACCTAGGTTGGGGAAGCAAAAGTCATAAGGAGAAACACTGATGACCTTGATTCTATCAAGATTGTTTCATTCAACGAATGAAAATATGGAAAAAGGAAACAGATGTGATAAATTTGGAGAAAATACTTGAAAGGACCTAATATAAGGTATTCCTACAAACCAACAAGGAAAGAGCAGAAACTACAACAGAAAAATGGGCAAAGGTCATGAATAACTAATCCACAGAAAAAAAAAATCAAAATGTTAACAAGCATGTGACAAGAGCTCAAACATTAGTTAATTAGAAAAGTGGGCATGAAAATAACGAGGGAGCACTTTACATGCATAGAAAAGGCAACAATTAGCCAGTTAGTTGAGGTCAAGTGCTGTCAGAGAGTGAGGATAGAGGAAGCTTCATGCCCTGCTTAGCACCTTTTTTAGAGAGCAGTTTGGTGCTCTACAGTCAAATTAAGTGCACCTATTCCCTATGAGCCACCAGGTCCTTCCTAGGTATGTAACAGGGAAGAGCCAAATCTGACTACATGTTGGATCTGTTTCTTTTACTTTAACCTTTGCTTCCCGTTGCTTTTGTTCACTAAAAGGATACTGTCTATACATACTGGCCTGCCCTGGGGAACCCTGCTCCTCTGCCTGAATGTTAAACCAAAGTTCAGGGAAACATCCAGACCCAGTCCACCTGTGGATGGCTGCAAGAAAGAAGAAATTAACACATCCCCTCCCTCAGGCTGCCCATTCCAAGAGATATTTGCAAAACTTATGGCCTTTTCACTTTACTTCCTCATCTCCTCCCCTTCTCTGTGCTATAAAAGAAACTGACATCCAAACCCTGATAAGATGGTTTTTCGGAGACACTAGTCCACCATCTTCTCAGTCTGCCAGCTTTCCGAATAAAGTCGTATTCCTTGCCTCAACACCTTGTCTCCAATTCATTGGCCTGTTGTGTGGCGAGCAGGGCGAGCTTGGACTTGGTAACAGGTACATATTCCAGGAAATTCCTCCACAGGTCCATAAGGAAACATATTTGCAGATGTTAATTCTTGAGTTGTTTGTGTACTAGGAGACTGAGGGCAAATTAGGTGTCCCTTACTGGGAGAGTAGAGATGAAAAAAGTGTGGTAGATACACACTGTGGAATACCATACTAAACTGGTTAAGAAGTGATGAACTAGATGTTCACCCAGCAACATGGAAAGTTGTTATAAATATGATGCTGAATGAAAAAGGAAGAAATAGGATGAAGTCTAGCACAGGATGACTTAAGAAAATAAAAATATAAACTAAACACCACATGCTTCATAAAAACACATATGAAAGGACTTCTGGTTTCCAGCCCTACATACAGATAAAGAGCTTGGAGATTGTCACTCCCATCGTCACAATAAGGAAAAAGCTGAACAAACTCAAAATCAACAACTCTTAGATTCATCAGATAATTGAGGCCACAGGGTAGACTCCTGCCCCCAAACCACAGAGACAGATGGGTGGATAAAGGGAATCACAGCTTAACAGGGACAGAAGCCTGAAGCTGAAGCTAGTATGAGTAGGAGCGCTTTAAATTTTATGTGACCAATTGCTGAGGTTTCGATGTAGACTAGCTTGAGAGTTAAAAACTCTGAGGGGTCCCAGGCTTAGGAGGCTACACTTTCACGAGTTTTACCTCCAGAAGCCCCCACCAGCTTCCCAAAGTATAGACTGGAGAAAAAAATCCCCTAGTGCTTCTGGCAGGGGGAGGGGAAGAGTAACCATTTTGAAATATGGTTACTCTCAGAGCTCTCTGTTATTCTTAACAAGGGCTGCCCTAAAGGGAAACTATTTTACCAGAACCTAACCGACTGGCACTTTACCAAAGCCTAACCAATCAGGGAAAGGGAAATACCCAACTCCAGCCTACACTAGCCTTTGACTTAGAAGAAGAAAAATACCCAGCTCAAGTTCACTAAAGGATTGAGGCCTGATCACAGGACTGTAGAACACTTCCCTTCCTTGACACCTCAACAGGGCTCCTGTGTAACAGGGGATTACAACTAAAAGAACTGAAAGCCTCAGACCCTATTTAAGGAGTCCTTAGGGAAACTCAAAGACAACAGAGGAGACAAAAACAAGGATACTGGAGGAAATTTTAGCCCCTGAAACAACAGCCACAGCCAAGAGTAATTATAACCTAACTCTTAATGAGATAGGCTAGGGGATACAAAATGGTACAGCCCCTTTGGAAGACAGCTTGGTGGTTTCTCACAAAGTCAAGCATAGTCTTACCAAACACTCCAGCAGTTGTACTGCTAGATATTTACCCAAGTGAGTTAAAAACGTACACCCACATAAAAACCTGCACACAGATATTTAGAGCAGCTTTATTCAAAATTATTAAAACTCGGAAGCATCCAAGATGTCCTTCAATAGGTAAATGGATAAACTATAGTATATACATGCTATAGAATATTATTCAGTAATAAAAAGAAATAAGCTATCAAATCGTGAAGAGACATAGGGGAAACATATTACCAAGTGAAAGAAGCCAGTCTGAAAAACTGCATGCTGTATAACTCCACGTATATGACATTCTGAAAAAAGCCAAATGTTTGGAGGCAGTAAGAAGATCAGTGGTTGCCAGAGGTTTGGGGTCAAGGAGGAATGAATAGGTAGAGAGCACAGAGAATTTTTAGGGCAGTGAAACTATTCTGAATGATAGTGTAATGGTGGATATATGTCATAATGCATTTGTTAAAACTCAATATACAACACAGTGTCATGTACAATATGGACTTTAATTAATAATAACATATCACTATAGGTTCATCAGTTGTAACAGTTGTACCACGCCACTGTAAGATGTTAATAATAGAAGAAACTGAAACTAACGGTGGTAGTGGGGGCAGAGAGAATATATAGAACATACGGGAACTCTGTATTTTTTGTTCACTTTTTCTGCAAACCTAAAACAGCTCTAAGAAATGAAATATATTAATTTCTTTCTTTTTTTTTTTTTTTTTTCGCGGTACACGGGCCTCTCACTGTTGTGGCCTCTCACATTGCGGAGCACAGGCTCCGGACGCGCAGGCTCAGCAGCCATGGCTCACGGGCTCAGCCGCTCCGCAGCATGTGGGATCTTCCTGGACCGGGGCACGAACCTGTGTCCCCTGCATCGGCAGGCGGACTCTCAACCACTGCGCCACCAGGGAAGCCCGAAATATATTAATTTTTTAAATGTCTTTTTTTAAAAAAAGCATGTGCAAGACCCAGCACAGGGAAATAGAAAAGCCAATATGCTTGGGAGCTTTTATTTTAAGCTCTTTCCACTTGGAGGTCCCGAGGTTGATCGTGATAACCTAGAAGATACTAAAGAGGCAGGTGGTGCCAAAAGACACCTCCTTGCCCATTCTGGATAGATAAGTAACAATTTTGTATCCAAAATCCCTGGGGGAAGTGTTCCAAACCAAAAGCTGCCAGTATCTGGGAGATTCCCAAGGGAGGGCCAAGTAGGTGGCTGCAGTCAGGTGGCTGGATGAGAATCAAATCTGTGGATTTGAACCTGAATCCACTGAAGTATATAATGATAAAAAAAGAAAGTTCCCAAGATTCCAACTGTAGTCTGTGATAAGGAGATGATGAGATGATAAGAGATGGTTAAATCCCTGGAGGCCATTCTGCCCCTTCCCAGTTATTGATACTCATCTTCAGAGCCAGAGGATTCTTCAAAGGAACATGAGGTTTGTGGCAACTAAAATACACTCTTCTCCTCTTAGAATTTGTTCTCATTTTGAAATACTTTTCAAATATGTTTTGCTGGACTTCCTGGTGGTCCAGTGGTTAAGACTCTGCGCTCCCAAGGCAGGGGGCATGGGTTCGATCCCTGGTCAGGGTAGACCCCCAATGCCGTGTGGTTCAGCCAAAAAAAATGGTTTTGCTTTAATAATTGATTTTATAAGTTTGCAATATATATTATCCTTCATGTGGCACCTAGAGAAAAATTGTTTTTAATGCTTTATTAATAATAACTGATTAAATCTTCAACTAAAAAAACTTCCCACCCACCTGTGATTATAACATATCAACACATTAGAATGATTACCTATTGGCAGAGAGGGGAATGGAAGTAAGGAATGGGAATAAAAGGTCTAAATAAATAAAACTAGAGATGACCTTACACACACCAATAATAGTGGTGTGTCCTGAACAGAGGATGATTCCATTAACCCTCTACAATGGCTTTTAAAAATGATCAGTAATTCTCATTTGGGGTGGAGAATGGCATATCAAAATCTCTCAGGTATGTTAGAGTGGATCAAAGGCTGAAAAGAAATGAGTTAGATGGTCTTTCCAAGCTTGTTGAAAGTGATTTGATGTAGTGAAAAGAATGCTGGATAAGGAGTCAGAAATGAGTTCTGCCTAGGCTACTTCAATGGCACAGGCAAGGGATGAAAGCCTGGATTACACAAGCAATATCAGGGGTGGGTCAAAGATGGTTTGGAGGTCAAGCCATTACAATAGGAAGTATTTTGGGTGATGAGGGTGAAGAAGAGGAAGAAATCAAGGATGACTATATAACTTCTGCTTTGGATGACTAGGAAGGTAGGGAACACAGGTGGAAAGGGAGGTTTGGCAGCTGGGTGAGATGAATTCAGTTTGGATGTATTGAGTTTGAAGTGTGTAGATGTGAGGAAAATGCACCTTGCAGAAGTGGCTGACTAGGGGTAGCGTGTTTGGTTAAGGGTCCCAGGTGCTGCTGTGTACTGACACCAATTATATCAATCAGGCCAGGCCAAGCCTCCAATGGGCAGCTCCCAGCCAGTGACTGGGTATGGCAGGAATACTGAACAGGTCCTCCAGGCAGATTTAGAATTTCTTTCTTTAATCAGCAATATTGGCTGAGGACTCTCCATCAGTCTTGCTGAAATTTCTTAGAACTGTTACCAACCAGAGTTCTTGGCCTTTCCCAAGCAATAGAAATTGACTAGAGGCCAGACAAAAAATTCAGGCAAGGCTTTATTGGGGCCCCTGCTGTGGCAGGGGGGACCAAGAACAAACAACGGGTTCCCTTGCTTGCTTGCTCACCCTGTGGGGGGTGGGTGCGAGCTGGTTCCTTATATAGGGTGAGGGTAGGGGTGTGTCCAGGGGTCGGGCCAGAGGCGTGGCTTAGGTGGTTTGCCCATCCCTTAGGTGATGTTGTGTGCAGGGGGCATGCGCAGTACTCTGCTTTTGCTCCTGACACCCTGTTTTTGCTCCAGGCTCTTCAGAAGTGGCAGTTGGGTTTTTTGGTCTCTTTGTAACTTTTGGGTCCAGAATTTGCCCCAACTGCAGCATGCACACACTTATTTTTAGTCCCATATAGTTTCTTTGTATTTTGTTGCTGGAGGAGAGGTGTGTCCAGGTGCAAGCATTGCAGCAAAGGGTCCCAGGTCCCAACAAAGGGTCCCAGGTCCCAGCCTGTCTCAGCACTGCATAGCAGAGTAAGGCTCTTCCACTCAACCCCGCTTCCTTCTTTCCTTCCTTCTCCCCTCACAAAGGGGCAGACTAGTCTGCCAGCTTTCACAGCTTCATGGACATCCTCCCCATTTTTCCCTTGCCAGTATCGCCCCCAATTAATCTCTTCCACGTCTAATCCCATTTTGACACCTGCTTCTCAGACAACCCATGCTAACACAAGTTGTTATTGGGACATCCATTTAGAGATGCCTAGCTGACGGTAGCAAATATAAGTCAAGAGCTTTAGAGAGGTTATATCAATTAGAGTGCAAGTAATAGAAAACCCAGCTCAAACTGGCTTAAATGATAAAAAAAATTCATAATCTTGTAATCTCACTCAAAAGGGAGTCCGTAGGGACAGTAATTTCTAGGAATGGTATGGACAGGGTTCTCCATTTCTCCCAGACTCTTTTGGTTCTTCTCAATTTTGCATATGGACTTTGTCCTCAGGTGATGGTATTAATCAAAAGATAGCTCTTCTTCCAGCCTCAGCTCAAATGTCTCATATTCTGTGGAGGCTTACTCAGTCAAGCCGGTTGGATGCCATTTCTCTTCCTTTCAGACTTCAGTGTCTTGGTTCAGGCTGATATGACAAAAATACTGTAGACTGAGTGGTTTAAGCAACAAACATTTATTTCTCACAATTCTGAAGACTGGGAAGTCCAAGATCAAAGCACTGGAAGATCCACTGTCTGATGAGAGCTTGCTTCCTGGCTTACATACAGCCACCTTCTCACTACACCCTCACTTGGCCTAGAGAGACATCAACTCTCTTGTGTCCGTTCTTATAAGGTCACTAATCCCATTCATGAGAGCTTCACCCTGATGACCTAATTGCCTCCCAAAGACCCCAAATACAATCACATAGGGGATTAGGACTTCAACATATGAATTTTGGGAGACACAAATATTCAGTCCAACACTTGAATCTATTTGGTACTATTTCAAGGTTAATGGTTTCCATGGCTGCCTCCTTCTAGACTGGAAGGGAAAGTAGAGACCATATTATATTGAACTTTTATCCCTATTTTAATGCTTTGCCCTATAGTTGGTGTTTAGCAAGTATTTATCCAATTAAATTTACTGTTGTTTCTTTGGATAGAGAAATGGAATTTGTGTTTGAATTCAGTTAACATTTCAAAATAATCTAGAAAAGGAGGTACATGAGAAAGCTTGACTTTCATTCATTGCATTTAGTCTCATTAGATAGTTGAACAATGTGCTGATGTGGATAAACTGCAAGAAGATGGAATGAGGATGTGGACAGATGGGTGAAATATAAGAGTTGAAATTTGGGAATGATGCATATGGCTAATGAGTTCCAAGCTATGATTTCCAACATAGGAAAGGATTTAGGAGTCCATCTGGATTATTTCTTGAAGGTTTTGACCTAATATGTTGCCTCAGTCAAAAAAAACAAACAGACAAAAGTAGAAAGAAATACAATCATAAATATATAGAGATGAAAGGTAAGAACAAATCCTCATACTCAAAATCAGAAATAAAATAGAAAACATTATCCTACCAGTGAACAAACTCCTGTTTGAATTTTGAATGATGAATCTCAAATAAAGAGCTAGAAAAGACTATAAATGCTGCTGTGAGGTAATCAAGAGAATAAAAGAATTGCTTAGTGAAGATAGATTGACAACCCAGATCTTGGGTGCAGAAAAACAGTCTGAGAGAAAATATAATCAAGCAAGAGGCACAGCTTAAGATAAAAACAGGGGACTTCCCCGGTGGTGCAGTGGTTAAGAATCTTCCTGTCAATGCAGGGGACACAGGTTTGAGCCCCTGGTCCAGGGAGATCCCACATGCCACAGAGCTTCTAAGCCCGTGTGCCACAACTACTGAACCCGTGAGCCCACAGCCTGTGCTCTGCAACAAGAGAAGCTGCCGCAAAGAGAAGCCTGCACACTGCAGTGAAGAGTAGCCCCTGCTCACTGCAACTAGAGACAGCCCATGTGCAGCAACGAAGACCCAACGCAGCCAAAAATAAATAAATAAAATAAATAAGTTTATATATATTTTAAAAAAAGATAAAAACAGAGTCTTTCTATCAAATTCCAAAATTCAAAAATTTGGGGGCACACTTAATATTGACAAAGCAATTTTAAAAGAAGAAGAAACAACCTTTTTTAACAGGCAGTTTTTAAATTCAGTACTCCAAGAGGTGATATGAATTAAGAGTTGTATTAAATTCAGGGCTATTCAGTTCATACCAAGTTATAAAAATTGGGCTGGTTTAAAAACACACAGAAGTATTTTGAGGTTGATGTTGGGGGGAATCATCATGCCCTTCTGCTAACTACCTTTTATGCCATGGATGGACCTGTTGCTTAAAATGAGAATTTTTCAGTGATCAGTAGCCACCTGCTCTTCTTGAGGGACTGTGAGTGGATCCAAAATTATGAGTCCACTGGTTTTCAGTTTTATATGTGTCTAAGAAACTATTCACACATAACCCACTATTATAGACAAATTGTTTCCCCACCCCCAAATTCATATGTTAAAGCCCTAACCCCCAATGTGACTGCATTTGAAGATAGGGCCTTTAAGGGGATAATTAAGGTTAAATGAGGTCATAAGGATATAGCCCTAATCGGATAGGACTGGTGTTCTTATAAGAAGAGGGAGAGACACCAGACTACCATGTGAGGACACATCAAGAAAGCACTGTCTGCAAGCTGAGGAGAGAGACCTCACCAGGCACCAATCCTGCCGGAACCTTGATCTTGGACTTCCAGCCTCCAGTACTGTGAGAAAATAAAGTTCTGTTGTTTAAGGCACCCAATCTGTGGTATTTTGTTATGGCAGCCTGAACAGACTGATATACTCACTAAGTGAGACACTAAAATTAAGTGAAATAATAAAATTTGGAGTCCAAAACCAAAAAGTAGTATATTATCCAGGTTATATATATGTAGTCTATATATATATATATATATATATATATATATATATATATATATATATATACACACAGACGTAGCATGCGCTAGGCACTGTTCTATGTACTTTACATATAAACACCCTTTTAATCTTTACAATTACATAAGGCTGGTGCTATTATTAACTCCATTTTACAGATGATGAAATTGAGACCCCCCCCCAGTTAATAATTTGCCTAATGACACAGACTGGGTTTCGGACTGACTCCAGACTGTGCTTCTAATCACTGAATATAGTATAGAACAGTGCTGTTCAATAGAAATATGATGTGAACCATGTATGTAATTAAAATTTTTCGAGGAGCCACATTCTAAAAAGTAATGAGAAACAGGTAAAATTAATTTTAATGATATCTTTCATTTAACACAATATATCCAAAATATCATTTCAATGTATACTTAATATAAATAATTATTAATGATATATTTTAATTCTCTCTTTACTACTTAAGTCTTCAAAATCCAGTGTGTATTTTAAACTTACAGCACATCTCAAAATTTATATTATATTTTAAGTACTCAATAGCCACTGTATTGGGCAGCACATGAAAAAAGGTATTATAGCTTAGAAAGAACCCCGAACAAGGTCCTTCAAAGCTCCTACTTTATATATGCACACATATTTGGAATTCTTCCAGTTTTTCAGAAGGAAGTTTTCTTATCACAGTATTCCATTAGTGTTGTCTTGAGTTGGTTGTGGTTTTAAATTGCTCCTATTGGAGTATGAATGAAAATATAGAATTGCTGTTATTTTTTCTTGTAAATTTATGTGTGGTTGAAATTTTGTTATTATCAAGTTCTTTTTTCCCTAGAAAGTGGGAACAGGTCGAGTAGAAGGACTTCCTGGCCCTTTCCCCACCTAAATAGGTTATATAGTTAGAAAAAAAGAAAAACTACTGGGGTAGATGGATTATTGGCCTGACGTGGACCAGCACTGTTTTATTTTATTTTTTTATAACAAGTAAGACACAGTTGTGAGATATGGTTAAAGGAGCTTCTATGATGGTGAAATAGAGTGATGCTAACCAGTTTACATAAATCCTTTATGTTGAGCGCAGTAGAACTGTAGGCCTTCTCGTTACCTTACCATACAGGTATGTATGGTTTAGAAGTGTTTCTGAAGGGGTCTTTTCTCTAACATTAGCCTAACTCCAGTGTTATAGAGAAGTGGTTATTTTTAAACCAAGTAAAAAAAGAGCTTCACCATGTTACAACGGCCACATCCCTTCAAGACTCTTAAAAAAAATGATTTTAGATTATCTCCTTCTGTTTCCCTATATACACATTTATTGCCTCTAGATTCCAAGGATAAGTGGATAAATGTGATGGTTCACATTTGCCCTGTAACTAGTTAGAATTGGTTCTCTAAGGCAAATATTTCTCCTCCTTTGCTTTAGCTTTACCAAATGATCTGAGCTGAAGCAATCTTTTAAAATGGCCACGATGCACTCAGTGTTTTCAAAAGCAAAGCACTGTAACCATTTAGATCTATCGTCATTATTACAATGCATCCAGTAGCTCTTCTTGTAGAATTAATGCATGGAGCTTCCATTAAGTGTTCTCAGAATCTGCTTGTAAATAGGCCAATCTATTGTTCTCTTGACTAAGTATTCATATGTGAGTTGAAAAATATTCAGAGACATCCCCAAGCAGGGAGGAAAAACCCCACAAATGTCAGGTTTGATAAGAAAGAGTTTCTCTCTAAAGGGTTCTTAGGAGGTTCAGGGGGGTTCCCAAGGGACGGTAGAATAAATAAGCTATCAGGAAAGCAGCTAGGAGTCTGGAGATCTGATAGTAGCCCTCAAAACCCCCAAATGGTTGTCAACTTAGAAAATCCATGGAGAATAAAAGATTAAGAAAAATACGCTGATTAGACTAATAAAAAATAACAGAAAATATTATAGCAATCTTCAGATATATGAGCTGTGCCTTAGGCAAGAAGCCTGGGTGCAAGTGAAAGAAGACGAATTCAAACTAGTTTAAGTGAAAAAGAGATTTTTAACCTGTTTACATAACTGAGGAATATCCGAGGAACATCTGCCTGTGGGTATACCTGGATCTGGGGTCTCAAGCAATGCTTTCTTGATTCTGTTTCCTTACCTGTCTCTCCTTTCTCCTCCTTTCTGCTTAGTTTCTTGCTTTTCCATTGTATGTGGCATTCCCCCCAAGGCAGAAAGATGGCCTCTGGCAATGCAGGTGTCATTGCTCTACAGCTTGGGCTCCAAAGGGAGAGAGAAAACTGTCCCTTGGCCTCCAGTTTGGAAAATTTCATGAATATTGATTGCTCTGGGTTGATTACTTGCCAGACTGGCCGCTTGGACAAATCACTGTTTCCAGGGGGCTGTAGTCCTGCGATCAGCTCAGCCTGGCTTATAGGCCTGCCCTTCCGTGGTGTGATGGGGATGAAAGACACTGTGATTAGCAGCTCCACCAAATCCACTTGGAGATTTCATTAAAGTAGCTTCCAGTTCAGTAGGTTTGAGTTGGGGGGCTGAGATTCCGTACTTATAGCAAGCTTCAGGGGCCACCCTTCTTGAGTAGCACTAATCTAGAAGACATTTGTCAATTGGGTATAATTCTATAGCATCTGGTCAGAAGAAAACTGGAGAAGGCTATGTGTGTGAGATTGAGTTTGAACGTTTTAGATTTAATTACTTGAATTATTCCTTAATGGGAGCACTATTATCCAAATTTTGATGTTCCTTTAGGCCATAGAATTTTGTCATTTGCTAAATGCTCTTGACTCGTAGGAGAGCAATGACTAGAGCACTTACTTTGAACATAGTTTTGAGAAATACAAAAGTAAGATACAAATGGAATATGTTGTTCTCCTTAAGACATGAAGTAATTTGAGAAAGAGAAGGCTATGGGGCTAGGGCTGGGACTGTGGTGTACAGTTGGGATGACACACTCACAGGGCAAGGCTGGAGCTAAGAGGATACTTTGCTGTGGGCAGTGCGAAGAAGTCCAGGTAGGCAGAGAATGGCTTATAGGTACTCAGCATCAGAGAGAATTGACCAGTAACAGGGCTCCATCTCCAGGACTGGGGTTCAAGGGACAGTATTCAAATAAAATGGGTGGGGGTGGGGAATGAGAATAAAGGCTGGCATGGGGAGGTAAAGATCAAGGTAAAGTATAGAAACTGGGAGATTGGGCAAATTATTATTATTTTTTCTTTCTTTCCGGTATGTGGGCTTCTCACTGTCGTGGCCTCTCCCGTTGTGGAGCACAGGCTCTGGACGCGCAGGCTCAGCGGCCATGGCTCACGGGCCTAGCCGCTCCGCGGCATGTGGGATCTTCCCGGACCGGGGCACGAACCCGTGTTCCCTGCATCGGCAGGCGGACTCTCAACCACTGCGCCACCAGGGAAGCCCTGGGCAAATTATTGAGATAAGCATTTAAGATACTAGAAAGGGAAAGGCAAGGGCTTAATTTTAGAAGCACAATCAAACTCCAGGTACCAAATCTGAGGTATGAGATGGAAAACAAGCTGGCTTGATGTCTATTCCGTTAGTGCTGAACCAGAGCTCTTCAGAGCCTATGGTGGAGAGAGTAAAAGTCTTGGAGCTGAAGGGAGTGGACGCAATAGGGCCATGAGTCTCGATAAAATTTTCAGGTTTGAAGTCCCACAAGTACCAGGAGTCGCAGGTGTGAAGGAGGGATGTATGGATAGGAAATCACACAAGTTATTACAACTGGAAAGTGTTCTATGGCTTTTATGGATAGCTCTTTATCGTGATTTTACAGTTATTGAGTCTAGTCATTGTTGATTAATTCACTAGTTGAGAAAGAACTGTGTCTGTTCACTGGAGTGGTAGTGACAGTAGGTAGATAAACAGATTTGTAACCCAAAGCCTATATGACTGCCCAGAGGTCCTACAAAGAGGAGGAGTCAGTTCAGACAGTTTTTTGAATCTGAGATACTTTAAGTGTAATATTTCCTCTTGGCCCTTTGGTTAGCTGCGAAGGAAACTACCTAAGTTACAAATCAAAAGCCTTACTACTTTTTACTTCTTTGGATTTATTTCTTAAAAGAATAAGGTGTTGGATCAAAAGGAGAAACCTGGTTGGTTATCTACCCAAAGTATTATGCATATAACCAGAGATGAAATATATTTGTCTTCAAAATTCAGAAATTTCTATACCAAAAATATGCAGAGCAAGGAAATTCTCCAACAATATAAAGGAAAGTGTGAGGAATTTAGATTCCATGGGGATACTTGTTTTCTTCTCTAATTCCACCTTCAAAAGGTCTGCCATTGCTTTCACTCTGCACATATTCACCCCTTCTCTCTAGTCATACTATGTGTGGAAGTGAGCTCCCTTGGGAAGCCTTTGGAACTTGCTTGGAGATGGGGAGGGTCCCCAGAACTTCCCTCGAAGCCTGACTCTACATAATGAGGGGGAAAAAGAATCAAGAATAGTCTTTATTGCTCTATTTTACTCTCCATATAAAATAGTCATGGGTCTTTGATTTCCTTAGGATAACTGCTAAACGCCTTTTGTAGAAGGAAGAGAACAAAAGAATCTTTGCAGAAGACAATAGCAGTCATGCAAGTTTTAGAAGTAATTCAGAGATTCAAAGGCAACAGTATGTTATGTTTTGTGGCAGAGATTCAAGAGTAAGAAACGGATTTTTTTAAAAACGTGGATTAGGGAATGCCACGTTAATGAGTAGATGCAAGTTAAAAACAGTAAGCCCATGGTGATTCATGGTGAGTCAGCTAAGGTAATTTGGTAATCCTAACACAGGATGTTCTTTGATGTCTCTTTCAGTTCGGGGTTTTTCATTTGTTTGTTTTGACTTTTTCTTTTTCTTTTTTTTCATCGGGGAGGAGGAGGGAGAGAGGAAATTCATTTAGGTGAATTAAAATTATGCAAAATCACTTTTCTTGGCTTTTGCAGTTTGATTTAACAAATAAATAAGCACATGTCTATTTGACACCCTTACCTGGAAGCACAAATGTGCTGGAGCCTCTCTATCATGAAGAATGTATTGACTCCAGAAAAGGTGATGATATTTTTTTACTTTTTATTTTGTAATAATTTTAGACATAGAAAATTTGAAGAAAATAGTACAAAGATGTCACATATATGCTTCATCGAGCTTCCCCTAATGTTAATTATTTACATAACTATTAATTAACAGTTAAATATGATGTTAACTATTTCCATCGTATGATGGAAGAACCAGGAAATTACTGTTATCTAAATTATTGACCTTATTGAAAGTTTACCAGTTTTCCCCCAATGTCCTAATTTTCTGTTTCAGTATCCAGTCTAGGATCCCACATTGCATTTGGTCTCTGACAATCTGTGACATTCTTTAGTCTTTCATAACCTTGGCACTTTTTTTTTTTAATTTATTTTTGGCTGTGTTGGGTCTTTTTTGCTGCGCAAGGGCTTTCTCTAGCTGTGGCACATGGGCTTCTCATTGTGGTGGCTTCTCTTGTTGTGCAGCATGGGCTCTAGGCACACAGGCTTCAGTAGTTGTGGCACGTGGGCTCAGTAGTTGTGGCTCACGGGCCCTAGAGCGCAGGTTCAGTGGTTTTGGTGCACGGGCTTAGTTGCTCTGCGACATGTGGGATCTTCGCGGACCAGGGCTCAAACCCGTGTCCCCTGCACTGGAAGGCAGATTCTTAACCACTCCGCCACCAGGGAAGCCCAACCTTCGCACTTTTGAAGAGTACTGTTTAGTTTGTAGAGTATCTCTCAATTTGGGTTTGTCTAGTGTTTTCTCATGATGGGGTTATACATTTTTGGCAATGATAATATACAAGTCATCTTATGTCCTTCTCAGGGCATCATGACAGAGGTACATGATGTTGATTTGTCTCATTATTGGTGATGTTAACTTTGATCACTTGTTTAAGTTGGTCATGTTGGGTTTCTTCACTGAAAAGTTCCCATTTTCCCTTTTGTAATTGATAACTATCTTGGTTATTTTGAGAGTAGGCTAATACCCTGTTTCTCCTAAAAGTTTTGCCCATTGATTTTTGCCTCCATAGGTGGATCTTGTCTGCAATAAATATGCAGTATAAATAATAAATACTGCAGTATTTGCCTAATAAGGTCTTTGTATTTCTTATTATCTCTACATTTGTTAATTAGAATTCTTCTATAAGGAAGAGCTGCCCTCTCTTCTCCATTTATTTATTTACTCAGTTATTTATATTGGTATGGACTCATGGATATTTATTTTATGGTTTATAATCTAATACTATCATTATTTTATTTAGTTGCTCAAGTTCTTCCACATTTGGCCATTGTAGGGTGCCTTTGGGTTGGCTCCTGCATCCTTTGACTTGCCCCATCCTTTTTTGAAAACTTCCTTGTTTTCTGGTACCACAAGATTACCCAGGTTCATCCTGCCCCAGCCCTGGAATCAACCACTTCGCTAAGAAGTCCTGATTCCTTCTATTGGCTTTGTCCTGCACTGCTCTGCCTGGGTGGGTAGCCTTTTGGATATGATGTTCTCCTATACTCAGTTTCTTTCTCTGACTTTGGACTTGGAAGGCCAATCCCTAGACATAAACTGTCCTGAGAAATAGCTAATGAACCTCTTCTGGTGCTTTCATTGTGCCTCTATGTTCCCCTCTGAACTATGGATTTTTTTTCTCCTTTGGCTCTCGGTATCTCCTAGGGACCTTTTGCTACTGTTTTATCTAGTCTGGGACCCATGGATCCCAATATTGGAACTTACTGTTTTATTTACTGTACTGACTGACCCTGACACCTCCCAAACCACATCTCACTAGGTGGCATAGTTGAATGCTATGGAGGACTAAACTCATCAGCTACCTTTAACTGTGCTGATTAGACTGAGAGGTGGGGTAGGGTAAACTTGTTCTTCTCTCTGGGCTTTTTGGGGAGAGTGTAGCTTGAATTCTTAGTGGTAGAGATGTCAACGAACTCCCAGTGAATGGATGGTCCCAGCGGGTAGAGCCAGGCCAGGAGCCCTACAAAAACCCTAAGCAACGGCCCAGTCCATGGGCTCTGATAATAGTCACTTCTAGTAGCAACTGTATTTCCTTCCTCATACTTCTTTTCTGTTATTCTCTAGCCCTTAAGTACAATTTTATTCAGAAGTTGTGGCTTCACATTAGCTGTGCTTCAGGGATTTTAGTGGCGTGTCTATCCTACATAGATGGAGATGCAAAAGGGAGAACAATACCCTCTTCCTTGAATCCAGGGAGGAAGTTACAGTGGGGTGGGGGGATCATAACTGGGAACAGCTGTGCCGGTGGAGTGGCAGTTTCATGTGGTAGTAGGAGGTGGCCATAGCAGAAAAACAACAGCACACCTGTAACACAATCTGGAGAACTTTCCAGTAGTTTCTTTCAATTGAGTCAGCAGGGTCCATTGTAACTTCCAGATTTAGTGGGAGTATGAGCTGTGACCTTATTTTGTAGTTATATGTTGTTAAAGCCTGGAAATTTGGGATAGATCTATTAAAGTTTATCTTGATAGCTTTCCCCCAATGATCCAGTAAGATCATCTTGAATTTTGTTTTTATCATCCATCATATTAATTATTGTTTTTGGTTATAATTCTGTTCATTTCAAAAACATGACTTTTTTTTTTAACCTTAATTCAAGTGCAGAATAAAAATGTTGACTTAGGATGGTGACTTGTGGCAGGCACTATGGTCCTCCCTGCAGTTAGAGAACTATGGCTCAATCTATGGTTTCTAAAATCTACCCTTTTTCCTCTTTCTGAGATAAGGAGATTATCTTCCCATTCTAGGATTCTGGCACCTCTCCCATTGTCCACTGATTCTCTAAGATTTCTTGATTCTGAGACCACCTCAGCAAGTTCCTTCGGGGTCCATGAATGTAATTCATTAAGATGTAGAAATATGAAGTCATTTAATGTGGCTAAGTGCTCCTTTCTGATCTCTACCTATTGGTCATTTACTAATAATTAGTTAAGCTGTTAAAAGATGGAGAGAATTTTAGTGTGGGTAGAAACTTTAAAGTGCCTTGTACCACACTATATGCCCAATACCTGTTGAACGATTAGATGGATGATTATAGGATGACTGAATGAGTGAATGAATTTCTGACCAGATTGCGTATCTATAATAGTGTTAGTGATACCACTGGGTGTTAACAGGGAAAGTACTTCCTCACTAGAGGAATGGGATTTCTGATTTATACAAGTTAAGATAAGTTTACTAGTTAAGATATGATAAATCAAATACCACACCGCTTCCTTTAGCTAATAGGAATGTTATTTAGCTAATTTTAAATTAGCATCTGGGTATATTGTGTGTCAAAAGATCTGACTTTTAAACTAGCGAAATAAGATTAAGACCTTTTTTTTTCTGTCCATAAACCTACTTAACTTTATTGCTTATTAGCATTATCCATCACAGTGGTTTATGTGATTTCCTTTAGGTCACAGAATCTTTCAAGATATGGGGATCCATGATTAAAAGCAAAATACAAGGAGTCCTTGGATAAAGATTGGGGATGACGAGACAAAATCTCTAAGGTCCCTTTCAATCTAACATTTTATGTTTTACGTTTTAAAAATCAGCTTTATTGATGTATAACTTACATACAACTAAATTCACCTGTCTGAAAGTGTAAATTTTAATAGGTTTTAAGAACTTTTTTTTACTGGGAAGAGAAACACTAATTGGTAGATGGAGAATTTTGTGCTCTCTGGTTTTTTTTTTAACATCTTTATTGGAGTATAATTGCTTTACAATGGTGTGTTAGTTTCTGCTTTATAACAAAGTGAATCAGTTATACATATACATATGTTCCCATATCTCTTTCCTCTTGCATCTCCCTCTCTTCCAACCTCCCTATCCCACCCCTCTAGGTGGTCACAAACCACCGAGCTGATCTCCCTGTGCTATGTGGCTGCTTCCCACTAGCTATCTCTGTTATCTTTTATTTTTTTGTGTGAAACAATTTTATTTGAACATTTTGTATTTAGCTTCAACATTGGTATCATTATCATCACCAGGGCTGTTTACTCCATTTATTGAGACCTCTAACAGAGTTGTCCAGAGCACATCATCTTCATTTCTATATAAATTATTTGATCTGTTGCACTTTTTAAACCAAAGGATGGTGCTAGCACTTCATGCATATTACATTAGGAAAGAAGGTTCTTCCTTTCATGTTGTAGGTGAATGATCGCTATAACAAAACCACTTTATTTAGAGTTTATTTTATTCATTTAGTTTGAATTATCCTTGAATAAACAATGAATCACCTGGTTAGAAAAAGTATACAGTGAAAAGTCTCCCTCTTATCTGTGAACCCCATCTGCTCAGTTGCTCCCCCAAATTTGAAATCACTTTACAGTTTCTTGTGTATCATCCAAGAGTTTATTTATTCATATATGAATAAATATAAATTTAGGTCTCACTTACGCATCTTTTAAAAAACACTGGCACCGTTTAACATTCACCATTTTCCCCTGGAAATCAGTGAGCCATTTTTTCTTTTATTTTTCTTTTGGAAAAAAGTACTTTTTATTATTTTTAGAACTTATTATTCAGACTGAAATTTCCTGAAATGAAACATAGAGATTCCATATATCCCTTTGTTATGTTCATTCATCTGTTTAATTCATCCCTTCAACAAAAATCTACTGATTTTCTTCTGTGTCAAAAGATCCTGTACTCAGTTCTCAGGATTCAAAGATTATGGATCTTGTCTTTGAAGAACATATAGTATAGTAGGAGCTATAAGACATAAAGCTAAATAACCATGAGAGACATATGAAATGCCACAGCAGTTCAGAAAAGGAAGAGATTAGCCAAATCCTATGGATCAAGGAAGGCTCTGGGAAGAAAATGACCTTTGAGCTGAGCCATGAAATTTTGAGTCTATGTACCTGTGGAGATGGGCTGAGAGAAAAGGAAGAACAAAAAGAACGATATTGGGTCATTTGTAGAGATGTGGATGGACCTAGAGTCTCTCATACAGAGTGAAGTTAGTCAGAAAGAGAAAAACAAATATCATATATTAATGCATATATGTGAAATCTAGAAAAATGGTACGGATGAACCTATTTGCCAGGCAGGAATAAAGACACAGGTGTAGAGAACGCACGTGTGGAAACAGGGCGGGGGGAAGGGGGGATGAATTGGGAGATTGTGATTGACGTATATACACCACCATGTGTAAAACAGATAGCTAGTGGGAACCTGCTGTACAGTGCAGGGAGCTCAGCTCAGTGCTCTGTGGTGACCTAGATGGGTGGGATGGAGGGGGTTGGGAGGGAGGCCCAAGAGGGAGGGGATATATGTATACATATAGCTGATTCACTTTGTCGTACAGCAGAAACTAACACAACATTGTAAAGCAACTATACCCCAATTAAAAAAAAAAGTGACAGGAACTTAAAGAAAGAAAAAGTAGGGAGGTAACGTATTAGCTTCTGTAAACAAAACTAGAAAAGACAAGGCTGGAGCTAGCATCAGTGTCAACAGCATACAAAGACTTTATTAAGTTAGGCTTTTCTGTCTCTCCTCCCTCCATAGTGCTTCTTCTCCTGGAGGCTCCTTCTTGTAACAGGTGGTATGGTTGCCAATAACTTTGGCACCATATCCTTACTGGTCTCAATCCAAGAGTAAAGAGACTGTTGCCCCTTTGCTTCCAATTCAGAAATTTTGGGAAAGAACTTGTCCAACTTGGTGATTATACCCCACTGTGAGTTGGGGAGGGAGGTCCTGTGTTTGGCAGCCCCAATAGAAACACGTCGAATTGGGGAGCAGTGCTCTAAGAGTGCTGCTACCAGAGGAAGGTAGGAAGGGTGCAGGGCAGGTACAAAGCATGGAGGCTCATTTACCTCTCTAGCATGAGCAAAGGCATGAAGGCAGAAAAATTACAGGCTGTGCTTTGAGTATGGTGAGAAGTTCAGTTAATGTTTCAGAAGCTAGACTGAGACCAGTATGAGGGAAGTGAGGCATCTCTGGTGCAAAATTTAAGGAGATACTAGCTCTCAGATGCCAATCCTGAACTTGTAAAACTCTGAGTGAGTGCCTTCTTAAATTTTGTACTTTAGGCAGGTTGCTTTCCTCAACCTAATCCTGGCCCTGTTTAGAAGGAAGGGATGCTCAATAGTGTTGAAAATCAACAGGCTGAGTTGTTTGAGGACCAAGTAGAGTGACCTTTGAGGGAACAGTTTTGATGGAATGGTGCAAGTAAAAGCCAGACTGCAGGAGATTGAGGTATAGTCTTAAAAATGGAGGCAAAGAATGTAGACTACTCTCTCATGAAGTTTGGTGGTGAAGGGAATGATAAGGAAGGAAGTGCAACTTGAGGGGAAAGCTGGGGAACCAACAAGTTTATTTTCATTTTATTTTTGATATTGGCAGTATCTGACCCCCAAATCAGTCATCTGCTTCCATGGAATGACTTGAAGTGTTCCTGGCTCTCTTCCAACCAAAACTAATTTTCTACTGGCCTATGAGTGATGTCTGAATTGCTACCATTAGTGATTTGGGGTTATTAAATTAAAGGATTATCTCCTAGCAGTTAGTAAGTACCCTCCCAGGCCCCCATCTGTAAGTAATTCATTAAGCTTTTAGCAGCTATTTGTGTGTTGATGTGAATTGGTTTATCTGATTTTTTGGTGACAACTAAAAATAGATTTTGATAAAGGGAGAGTGAAGAACACTGAAGAGTTTTTGACAGTTTGGGATGCAGCACCTGTAAAAAGGCAAGGTGAAGACACCCCCAAAAGGAAAGGTAACCAGGTTCTAAGGGGTAACCTGTCTACCTCAATTCTACCCAAGGTCAGCTTTCCATTTGCAATCTTAAGCTCTCCCTTCCTCCATCAATGGATCATTTTTAAAGACAGCTTTTGAGTAGAACCTTGTCAAAACTTTCTTGGAAAATACAATTTTGTCCCAGGTAATAGAAAAGAATACTGAACTTGGAGTCAGAAAACCTCTTTTTGTCAAACTCTCACTGGGCATGTGCAGAGGCAGAATTACCTTGAAGCAAATGATGCTTGGGTTTCAAGATACCTCACCTGCACATGCCCCTTTCAAGGCCCTGGGAGGGATTCTAGCAATCTGTTCCCATGATCATGCATTTAAAAAAAATTAGCAAAATAAGATGATGTAACTACAATAGACCACAGTCTCTTTCCACTCTTATTTTCTCTTTGTCACATTTCCCCTAAGTTCTGGGTGGCACCTGAGTAATTACAGTCATCTTTGTGATCCAGTAGCTAAAGGGAAGTTGAGTTGGAGATGCAGGTAGTTTGGATTTAGTAGTATAAATTGTTATGGTTTGCTGTCACTTCTGTGTATTGCTAGGTTATTGCTAGCTGCTTCAGTGCAAGGATGTCTTGCAGGAATATTCCTGCTGCCCACTGTGCTGCTTTATGTGTCACAACATGAATGTTTAAGGCCTTTGATCACAAAATGGTTAATGAGTGTTACCAATGCAAAGATTATTTAAGGTGGGTCACTGTTCAAGGAAACTTGAAATATCATGAAACCTTACTGCTTATATATGACAGAAACTTTATAGAGGCCTTCCCAAATTTAATACCAAATTGTATATGGCATTACCAATCATGAGCTATGAAGCTGCAAGAAACCTTTCTAAACCATAAATAATAAAAAAACATTGAAATCAACCCACATTACAGGAAAGACTGAATTATCTTTCTATTTGAGATTGTACTATAAAATTGTTGTCATATAAAGAAGGAAACAGGGACTTCCCTGGTGGCGCAGTGGTTAAGAATCCGCCTGCTAATGCAGGAGACACAGGTTCGGGCTGTGGTCTGGGAAGATCCCCCATGCCGCGGAGCAACTAAGCCCGTGCACCACAACAACTGAACCTGTGCTCTAGAGCCCGTGAGCCACAACTTCTGAGCCTCCGTCCTACAACTATTGAAGCCTGTGCGCCTAGAGCCCGTGCTCCGCAACAAGAGAAGCCACCGCAGTGAGAAGCCTGCACACCGCACCAAAGAGTAGCCCCCACTCACCGCAACTAGAGAAAGCCTGCACATAGCAACAAAGACCCAATGCAGCCAAAAATAACTAAATAAATAAACTGTTAAAAAATCATTTAAAAAAAAGAGAAGCAATCAAAGAACATAACAGAGGAAAAAAAGTAGGGAAAAACTATTCTAGAGGTTTATACAACAGTTAATTAATAAAATGATTTTGTTAGTGTTTGAATTTTGTGATGTTTGTTGTATTTGCCAGGTTTTAAAATTTTGTAATTGTTGTCACTTCTTATATCTGATTTTTTACTCACAATCTGGTATCCTTTATCTTAAAGAGTATCCTCCTCTCCAAACTGTGTTAATTTCAAGTTCTACAAAATCTGGATTCTTACCCCATCCTGTGACTTTGAGCAAGTAATGTGAGCCCCAGTTTTCTTATCTGGAAGGTGTGAATCACCATATCTGCTGACTTAACCATACAGGGTTCTTGTGAGGAAGTGAGATGATGCAGGTGAAAGAACTTTATTATTAGCTCTAAGAACCATACAAATGTAAATAAAGTGGGATCTCTGCTTCCTCCTCAAAGAAATGCACCTTGTCTTTTCTCCAAGAGATTATGTTATCTTTTCAGGATCAAACGTTACATTTGGGGTCATCCTGACTTGCAGGATGGGGCAGGATCTTTTGGAGAGTTTCACATAGATGACAAGCAGCCCCAAGCAGAGTAAAAAGCCTAGGAAAGAATGATGGTGTGTTAGCCTAAGCCCATTTATTACCACTGTTGGAAAACCAACATGCTAGGTTCTCCCTGCTGAGTGTGGTGAGCAGAGCTGCTTCTGATACTAAGGACAGCATTTAGCATTTAAATTCAACAATATTCCAAATATGTAGATGACATCTATTTAAAAAACAAATTTAAGGGGAGTTGTACAGCCTTTTTCTTTGCCCTGGCATTTAACTAGGAAAAATGGGAAAGGGGAAGTTCCATTCACTCAACACCTATTATATGTGTATTATTATGTATGGTTCTGTGCCAGGTGCTTTAAATACATTATCCCAGACACCTAGCACAGAACCATACATATAATAGGTGTTCAGTGAATTTATAGACAATTTCTCCGGATATTGTCAACCGCTTTTTGCAAAAGTAAAAACCAAGGCTTAAAGAATTGAGTGACTTGCCCACATTCACAGCGATTTGGTATTTTAAGCAAGGTGTGTTTGATTCTACCCTCCTCAGGTACCAGCTCATTGCTACATCCTGCTTACAGTCTAGTTTTCCTTTTCCTATTTGCTTGTCTGTTTTTTTTTTTTAATTATTTATTTATTTATTTTTGGCTGTGTTGGGTCTTCGTTTCTGTGCGAGGGCTTTCTCTAGTTGCGGCGAGCGGGGGCCACTCTTCATTGCGGTGCACGGGCCTCTCACTGTCGCGGCCTCTCTTGTTGCAGAGCACAAGCTCCAGACGCGCAGGCTCAGTAGTTGTGGCACACGGGCCTAGTTGCTCCACAGCATGTGGGATCTTCCCAGACCAGGGCTCGAACCCGTGTCCCCTACATTGGCAGGCAGATTCTCAACCACTGCGCTACCAGGGAAGCCCGCTTGTCTGTTTTAAATTGATGAATCCAGCTCAGTCACAATTACCTGCAAAAATAATTTTATAGATCAGATGTCTAGTATATACACATAGGTCTTTTGTTGAAATATATACTTTGTCATGAATTTATGGAAAATCAAGAATATATCCATAGCAATAGAATATGCTTTATATATATTTTTTGATGTGGACCATTTTTAAAGTCTTTATTGGATTTTTTTACAATATTGCTTCTGTTTTACATTTTGGTCTTTTGGCCATGAGGCATGTGGGATCTTAGCTCCCTGACCAGGGATCGAACCCGCACACCCTGCACTGGAAGGTGAAGTTTTAACCACTGGACCTCCAGGGAATCCCCTAGAATATGCTTTAAATGGTGCTTAATTTAAACATAAAATATGATTTAAATGGACAAATCTTTATTAGGAATTTTAAATACCTGAAAATGTTTGAGATGCACAATAAACTAGTTTACCACCAACCACGCTTTTCATATATCAATTTAATATGCACCACCTCACAACACTGTAAAGCAATTATACTCCAATAAAGATGTTAAAATATATATATATACAGAAAAAAAAATGCACCACCTGAACTCAGATATTTGATTTCATGCTAGAAAATTCAAGATTAATCTCTTCATCCAGGAAAAAAAAAAAAGGAAACCAACATTCTCAGGTTGCAGATTGACAGTACCAGGCTAAAATGGCTTTCCTCTTGGCAGCTTTATAAATATTTTATCAGAATTCAAAATTACACACAGTTCACTTGCTTCTTTCCATTAAATTTTAAAATTGAGATGAGTTTGGTAGCCAGTAGTTATTCACAGGGCTTTTGTGATTTATGATTTTAATGAAAACTCTGCCCCCTACCTCATCCCCCAGGTTAGCCTAAGCGTGGGGTGGAAATCAACACACTTTCAAAATTGGACACCTCGTCTGATTTGTGATTTTTTGTATTTACTTTTTAGTTTGTAGGTCAAAACTAAAATTGGGGAGGGAATGAGAGAGAGAGAGAGAGAGAAGAAGGGAGGTGTTATTTTGGAAGGTGAAACTTCTATCATCTTATCATAGACAAAAACTATTAGGAATTATATTCTACAGGGTTCAGAGAGTGTAACAGCTAGAATTTTCAAAACCTAAGGGAATGACTTGTACCTTTCTATTTGGGAAAATATGTTTGTGAGAAGATAATGTTCATGTTATGAACCCAAAACCACAGGATTCTGAAAAACTGTATGTCTAAAGGGAGAATCATCCCAGAGAACCTGAGAAGTAGGTACGAGCCATTAACCTGAGCTGGGAGGATTCAGGTGAACTTTGGGTCCCATCAACATAAGTCATCTTTGCTGTTCAAATGAGCACAGAGCTGCCAGAACTCCTCCATTAATTCAGAACACAGAGGGCTTCAAGGAAGATCCATTAATTCATTCAATTTAAAAATATTTATTGAGGGCTTCCCTGGTGGCGCAGTGGTTAAGAAGGAGCCTGCCGATGCAGGGGACACGGCCCAGCTCTGGTCGGGGAAGATCCCGCATGCCACGGAGCAACTAAGCCCGCGTGCCACAACTACTGAAGCCCGGGCACCTAGAGCCGGTGCTCTGCAACAATAGAAGCCACTGCGATGAGAAGCCAGCACACCGCAAGGAAGAGTAACCTACCACTCGCTGCAGCTAGAGAAAGCCCGCATAGCAACGAAGAGCCAACGCAGCCAAAAGAAAAAAGACACCTGTTTCACCTTTATTGCTCTGAAATCGTTTCTGGAACCAAGGACAGAAACCAAGTTTTATATATATATATATATATATATATATATATATATATATATATATATATATATATATATATGTATTGAGCACCTACTACTTAGGCGAGGCGCTGGGAATATACAGATGAGTAAGATTCAGTCCTTGCCCTTAAGGAGCTTACACTCTGGTGGGGGGGTGATGGGTGAGTCCAACATACAGATAAATAAATGCACAAATGTATTACGAACTTTAAAACAGACGTTTAGATAAGGTAGGGCGGCAGCATTAAAAAGGAAGTGGAAAAGTCGCTGTGGGGAGCCCAATGATTCTAGAAAGACTCCTTCGAGGAGGGGCAGGACTGATGGATTGACAGGTTAGCCATCGAGGTAGGGGGCGACGTTCTGGGCAGAGGAAACCACTGGGCAAGCGGAAATAGCTAGAAGAGAGGCACTGAGGCGTGAAACTGCTTGTTCTGCCCTGGGATCGGCCTTACACCCCTTTGTCTCCAGACAAGGAGTTCGATCCCTCACGGTAGGGTACGTCTAAAGAAGTTTGGGACTAGAAATCCTAGCAAGTAGGGCTGCTAGGCAGGATCTAGCCTGAGGAGATTTCTAAGAGCTGAAACGAAAGCGGCCAAGTTTGCAAAAGAAGGGGGCTCCGGTGGCGGCTTGCCAGAGTCTAATTGTGCGGTCGCGGACATTTGGTTCTCAGGGAGCCCTGCTCTGGGTCCCCGCCCCGACGGCTGACCCTGTGGATCTGCCAGGTGCGCAAATTCCGCTTCCTGAGCCTGGAGCCCCCCTGCTCTCCCGTCCCTGCTCGGAGACTAGCTCGGAGCCGCCGAGAGACGGCGGTGGCAAATTCTACTCTCCTCCCCGGCCACGCCAAGCTGCTCTCGGCGGCGTGTCCAGGTCCGACGCTCGCGGCCCGCCTGCGCAGGCCCCTTGCGCAGGGGCCCGACGCACGCGGCAGCAACTTGCGCAGGCCCAGACCCGCGCGACAGTCCTGCGGCGCTGGCCGCCTCCTCCCGCTCTAGGCTCACGAACCGCCGCGCTGTCAGAGGCTCGAGGGCGGGCGAGCGCCTCAGCTGCTGCCAGAGCGCACCTGTGGCTGTTTATCCCCTCACCTCTGTTTTTATTTAATTCTTCCCCACGCCCCCATTTTGAGAGGTTTCTTTCTTCGATCTGTATGTCAGGCAGTCTAACAATAGGAGTGGCTCGAGGCCTACACGTCTGAGAGCTCCCAGGGCGCCGGACGGAAAAGGTGGGTGTGTGGAGTTGTCACCTCACAGAGTCGCGATCCGGAGCCTGGAGGAAGGACCCACCTTCCCGGGTACTGCGGGCCCACTCTAGGCTTCTCCTGGGGAGCAAAGTTCGGGCTCCACTTCCTCGCTCCAGGCTGCCTCCCCTAGGAGACCCACGCGCCCACCGCTCCGGCCGCCATTTCCCACCAGGCCTCCAGGGGGCCTCCCCGCCGCGGCCTTCCAGTCGGCTGCTCCGGGCATGGGGGCGGCCGCGCGGCAGAGGGACGCGCCTCGGCGCCCGGGCCAGTGCGCGGACAATGACTCCTTCTCCCCTCGCTGCCTCCTCCTCCCGACACCACCCCCTCGCAGCCCCCAGGCAAACCTATTAGCCATTCAGACCGACAAAACCCCGCGGCCCCGCGCATTGTCCCGCGGAGCGCCCGGCCACCGTCATTAGCCCTGATTACGCTGAGCCGCCTGACAGCCCCGCGGGCCGCTCGGCGGACCACCCCCCCATTCACCGCCGACCCCCGGCCCCGCCTCACAATAGGAGCGGAAATCGTCGGCGCTCCCGCGTCCCGGATGAATAGAGCGACAAGCTGCTTCTCTTCTCCTCCCGCCCTATTCACTCTGTCGTTGGATACAATATTTTTTTTCCTTTTTGTTAAAATTGGGGAGAAGGAACGAGGTCAAGGAAGATTTTGCTTGAGCTCTTTGCCTGTCATTTGTTTAATGTAAACAAAGAACAAGTCTTCCCCCACCCCCAGCCTCTCATACCCTCCCTCCCAGATTTTTATAAACAAACTGGTGTTGGGAAAGGCGGCACAGGGAGTCGGGGTGGGATGGGGTACGAGGGCGACCGTGGAAGCCGAGTGGGTCATTAAAGTGGAGGACAGAGGAACTGCGGCATTTGGGGCGCAGGAGCTGTCGCGCTTTTGGTTTAACTGCCGGGTGGTTGAAATATTTATTACCCGTAAAGGAGCCCAAGCTGGGGCTGAGGGTTAAATCCTCACACTGGTCAGATCGGTTGAAATGTAAAAATGCAGCTTCTTTCTACTCTGCTGCAGTAACTGCTTTGGGGGAAATTGTTATAGGAAAAGAATTTTAAGAAAAGAAACCCATCATCATAAGTATTTCTCCAGATTCAGAAACCTTCAGCACTGCTAGTAACTGGAATTAAAAACAAAAACAACAACAACAACAAAGAACCCCTTTCTAGACCAGGATAAAGCTGATAAGGAAAAAATATCTTAAAAAGAAAACGAAAAACTTTACAATACCTGTCCATGGGAAGATTTGGACCAATTAAAATAAAGTAAATCTGTGTGAAGATTTGGACTAATTTCCAGCAAGTAATCATCAATGAATTGATTCTTCACAAAGAATGATTATTCATAGTTAGGTGCCACCAGGTTTCAGATAAACATTTAAAAAAATCTTTTAAATAATGTGTCACCTCTTAAGATGCTAAAGTGAAATTATATAAATAAATCAACAAATTGGTGAAACAGAATAGTTACTTTATCATGTAACCCTTAGGCAGCATGTCACTTTAAGCAAATTAGATGTACTTTAAAGGCTTTCACCAAAGCAGGAAGAAAAATCCTCCATCACTGTTTGGCCTTCTCTTTTTTGCCACACAATTAAGCATTATTTAAAAAGTATTTGTAAAAAGAAAGTTTAGTTCTTGCTAAGAACTATGTTTATGTTATGTTACCCCCCCTTTTTTTTCCCCTTGAGAATGCAGAATGGACACTTCCTTCTGCTCTTAGGCATCATTTGAACTGCCGAGTGGTGTGGGATTTTTAGAATCTTAAATTCCTTCACATCGTTCCACTAATTAGTCCTTTTCCTTCCCTCTTAGACCTGGAAGCATCAGCTTAAGAGATAAAATTTGCCAGCTATTTTCTTCAAATGCTGGTCTAGACAGCTGTGTAGTTAGCATGGAGTCTGACTGGGGAGCAAAACTGGAAATCTATTGATTTTTCGTTGAAGAGCGATACTCCTTAGCAGATTCAGGGCTCGGGTGAGGCAAGGGAGGCACCTAGAGTGCAAAATTTAAGGAGGTACTCACTCCCAGATGCTGTGCACTTGCTTGACCTTGAGAGTGAATGCCTCTTTAAATTTTGTAGTCTAGATGCCTCCCTTCTCTTTGGAGTCCTGGTCCTGCTTCTTGGCATTCTAGGAAGTACCAGGGGCTCTAGGAAATAAAATAGAGCCTTGAAGAAGCTCTACCATCCTAGCCTTTCAGGACCCACAGAAGGGCATTTGGTTGCTTTCCGGAAGAACACCAGCTTGATCACAAAGACTTCCCCACTCCTTCCATGTAGAGCTCTTGTGCAAGAGCGTTTTGATTGTCAACAATTCTCTGGATAAGGGTCCCGGTATACAAAGACAACCATTTATACAGCCCAAACGAGGCCAAATCTGTTTAAGTGATTTAGAAACTAAAAATCAGCCCTTATTCATGTCCTGGGCTTTCCCCATATATCTTGCCATTTGACTGCTTTTTGTCTTCCATGACTTCACTTATTTTTGTTTGGTTTGCACATTGGCACTTCTACCCAAATAAGTTAGCAGGCTTCTGAACCAAAGAGCATCTGCTAAGGACGGAGAGGCAAATTGAAAGAAGTCCAACGGTGGAAGTGAGGGCGGGTGCTCCAGGAGGAAGTTCAGCTCAAGTGATTTAAAGATCAATGTCAAATTTTAGAATATGCAATCCATTTCACTAGGAAAAAGCTTAGAGACCCTTCCAGGTAGCATTTACTTTTTTAGTGCTAGGACAGTAGGTGGTTTGTTTTGTTTTGTTTTTGGTATGTGTGTGTCTATGTGCCTGTGTGCACCTGCACACTTTGGGAGGACAAATTTAATCCTGAGAATATTTGATATTTTTAATAGAGGCCATTACAGGACAACGAGGCTCTAGATAACTTGTTTCATGTTCAATACAACGATCAGATTTTTAAAATGCCAGTCCTTTCTCTGCAGCCTTCTATTTGACCTCACTATGTGACATGATTACATCATTTCCCCCATCTCAGTATCCGTTTTGTTGAAAACAATGCATTTGATTAAAACCTGCTTCTGCGTTGAGAAGATGCTAGTCTAGTTATTACAACCTCTCCTATCTTCTTTTGTCTTATTTTAGTACAAGTTCAATACTAAATGCAGTATGTGCTCACTTGCATGATTATGGGTACCTACTGCTTTTGTACGGGTGGGGGGCCTCAAAGGAGATGGAAAACCTTTCTCATTGCAGAGCCTCTGTTGGAATAGTCTTGCATTTTTATAAAATAGAACTCACTATTGAGTTCCAGAGTTTGGCTTCCAAAATTGTTCCTGAAAGCCGAGTGAGTATCAAATGGACAAGCCATAGTTAGTTATCTGTGCTGGGGATGCGAGGGAGTTGCCTTATAGGGGATGATCATGTTGCCAGTTTCTAGGTTTAAATATATCACACATGCATGCATATGTATGTACATACATACACACATGCATACAATTTGACAAGGAAGTGGTTATGGACCTACCTTGGGCTGTTTTAAAAATATACCAGGAGACATCAGAAAAGGCAAAAGATACAGAGAAGACTCTCCTGAGACCATTTGCACAAGGACCCCTACCTGGGTTCCCAAGAGAAAGATCTCTCTGTTTTCTTTTTAGGAATCTGAGAGCAGCTCTCTTAATTAAGAAAGGTTGCTCACCAGGTTTTTATTGTTTGGCTTCTTCACACAGAACCCATCGGCTTCACCCTGCACCTTTAGAAACAGCAAGTTCTCTGGATACAGAGAAACCTACCATGCAGTCTCTTAAATAAGTAAATAAACAACATATATATGTTTTGTTAAAAAAAACTTTAAAGCAAAAGTTATACATATGTAACAGCGTCCTTTCGATGTGAAATACCCACGGGAGATTCAGGGCAGGCTCTCAGCGTGCAGTTCGGGTTCCGGAGGCATCTTTGCAGCAAAATCCTTGGGAAAAAGCAAAGCAAGGAGAACGTGGAGCTGGGTCTGGCCTCACCGCGGGCCCTTGTGGTAGCAGCCGGAGGGTGCCAGTGGAACGGGTCAGGCCGCGGGGCAGACACGGCAACCCGAGCCCGCGGGTCCCTGGCCACCTGGATTCGCAAGCGCTGGGTTGCTTGGTCTCTCGTCCTTTCTCTCTCCTTCATTTTGTTTGTCTCGTTTTTTACACCGAATTCTGTTTCTGAGAGTGCTGGGCGGGCAGCTCAGATGTCGCACTCGCTGTCGCTGGACGTGATGGAGATGGCCGAAGTGGCTGCCTTGCTGGACAGGCTGGCGGCCGGGCTGGCGGCGGTGCCCAGCACCTCGGGCGTGCCCTCTTCCTCGGCCCTTAGCGCCCGGCCGGGGCCCTGCGACAGGACCTGCTGCTGAAGCCTACGGGGAAGGAAAGGAAACGAGTCACTGTGTGTAACATAGCCGCCGGTACCCCCGTCCCCCGGTCCGCATCCCTTAAGCCCAGCAGTCAGCGACTCTCCCTCAGACCCGGGCAGTTAAAGCGGGTAAGACGAGGCAAGAGAGGCCGGGCAGGAGGCATGCGGCGGCTGTTCTGTGGAGCCCTGCGGTTGCCCCATCCTCCTTCTTAGTCCTTTCTTGGCTCCCTATCTCCCCAATCTTTGGGATGCTGTGCTCGCAAGGTCGTTCCTGGTGTTGGTCACCTTTGGGAGATTTACAATGCTCTCAGGATAAATGAGGTGTGGGTGACAAGGAGAGGTCAGGCTCTGGGACAGGAGACCCCTTTCCCAGCCTGTGTCTTCCTAGGGCATACGCCTGTGTGAGTGCCCCCGAGGCTGGCAAAAAGGGCGGCCTGACGATTCCACAGAGGCTTTGGACCTGGGAGAAAAGGCTGGGTTCTTGGTCAAAATATTTGGCTGATTGAGAGCCACATGCTGGGGAATGAAAAACCTCTGCCAACTAGTTTGCCGTTTTGAGACAGGGCTGCCCACACGTGGGAAGAGTAGAACTTGACTTTCCACTTCTTACAGACATAAGTTAGAAATTTCAAAGCATTAGAGAAGGATGCATCTGGGCTTTAAAAATGACAACACTAAACTGCCACACTGCTAATAAGCCAGGCCTCACTTAATAATAGGAGCCTGGGCCCGGGCTGACAAGAATTAGCTTTGGGCCTTGGGGTCTGTAATTGCTTATGGGATTTTAATTTTTCTTTCCTTCTCCCTCTCAATGTAGCCTTGGTTTGGTGACTGGAACCAGCTGCTGGAGCGACCCCCAGGCGCCGAGAGCCAAAAAGAAAGGGTGGGGAATCAAAAGCCCGGAAGGAAACCCCGACCCAGGATCCCAGAACGCAGTGGACTCAAAACCGAAGACCTCAGTCCCATCCCAATTCCTACGAAATCCAAGTCTCCAGGCCTTGGGTAAGGGCGCGGGGGGTGCGGTCACCCTCTCCCTCCCTGGTGAGTTCAAGGCTCAGAGAAGGCCTTTAGGTACCGACCTGTTCTTGGCTGCAGCCGCCCGGTCCCTTTGTCGGCGGTTTTTGAACCAGTTGCCCACCTGCGTAGGGGTCAGTCCGGTTGCCTGGGCGAGCTCACGCTTTTTGCTGGGGTTAGGGTATGGGTCCTGCAGGTACCATTCCCGAAGCAGGTGCCGCGTGCGCTCCTTGAAGCAGTGTGTCTTCTGTTCGCCATCCCAGATGGTGCGCGGCAGCGGGAACTTCTTCCTCACGCGGTACTTGTCCACTGGCCCCAAGGGCCGTCCTCGCAGCTTCTCAGCCTCCTGGTAATGCGCTTCGAGCCACAGCGCCTGCAGTTTGGCGTGCGACTCCTTGGTGAACTTGTGGTTTTCCAGAATATGGTAGAGCTCGCGGTAGTTGCCACCATGGAAGGCCACGATGGCTCTCGCGCGCAGCACGGATTCATTCTTGTTGAGCGCCTCGCAGGCCGCAGGGGCCACAGGCAGCGACCAGAGGAAGCGACCCAGGCGCTCCACGTCGCCGCTTTCCTCTAGAGTCTCGCATACCCCGGCCACTTGCTGGGGACTGAAATTCAAGATAGGCAGCTGGAACATCGAGGCAGCGCCGGCGGCAGCGGAGGCGCTGAGTCCGCAGCGGGACACGCAGCAGATGCCCGCGGGCGCTGCCGGGTGCGCCAGACTCTCCTTGGGGGAGCGGCTCCGGGCCACCAGGACGCACGGCCGGGGCAGCGGCGGCGGCGCAACCGCGGGGAGCGAGAGAGCGGAAGGGATTGGAGGAGGTGCCGGCTCCGCAGCTCGGGTTCGGCTCGGCTCCGTTAGGGCACGCAGGCCAGCTAGCGGGCGCCGCTACTGGGGTGGGCGGATTGGCGGCGCGGGCGCCATGGAGACCCCCTGTCAGTCACTGGCCGGCTCTGCCAATCAAGACTGCGACCGGAGCGCCCCGGCCATTTCAGCACCTCCCCGCTCTCGACAGCGCCCGCAGTTCTCCGGTAGATTTAGTATTTTGCAGAACTTGGAGGAGGAAAAGACGGGCGAGAGCCGCAGCGTTTCACTACCACCCCCAGCCTTGTTCCTCTCTCTTCCCCCGCAACCCTGCCCCAGCGTCCCCCCCCCCCCCAAGAGGCAGTGATGCTACAGAAATCCACTTTGGGGCGAGGCGCTGCCTGGGTCAAGAGGCCTCCAGAGGACAAAGAGGACTGGGCCAAATCGAAATCCTCCAAGAGAACTCACCAAGTTTAGTTGTAACGAAACACAAAACCTTGAGGGAGGGCACGAATGGGGAGGGAGGGGAAGTGGATCACCTCTCTTCTTGCCAGGACCCATCCCTGCATGCCTTGCCGGCTGCCAAAGCAGCCGAGTAGGAATCGAATGTGAAGCAGAAGGAACAGGACCCGGGATCTGTAGAAGAGGTCAGTTTGGACTCTACCCCCATCACCTTCCAAAGTCTCCTAATATCATTTAAAATACGAGCTAGGACACTCTCATTCCTGATAACACAGGTGCTGACCATGTAGTAAAACACTTGCAACAAAAGCGGCGCCGCAAACCCCAAGTTTATACTTTTCAGTTTTTTCTCCCCAGTTTAATGGACTTCAACAAATGTGCAGCGTAGCCACATCTAGAGTGAGAAGTCACTGGTAGGTCAGGACAGCAACTTAAAAGCTTGTTTCAAAGACCTTTTTAAAGAAGTATCGATTTGCTCTTCTTGCAGGCTAATTTTGCCATACCCTGTGTTAGAATGTTTACCTCTTGAGCTGGGGATAGAAACTCTAACCTTGGCCTTTGGACCCAAAAGTAATTCAATAAAAGTAAAATAGAGAAGGGGGAACCACACCAATAGAGAAGGGGGTGTAGAAAGCACTTCTTAAGCCCCTGAGCCCTGACCCTTCCTGAAGAGAGAAAGGGCCTTCTTGGCGGCTCTGCCTTGGGGCCAGCAGTTGAATTGGCAACTTTATTGATTCTCAGTTGACATTCTCATCATGCCGTTTTCTGAGACCTAGGTCAAAAGTAACTACGATATCACCTGGGCTTTTGATAGGGGTTTATTTAGTTTGAAGAAAATAATTGGAAGAGGGGAGTCCAACGAAAACGCCAGGAAGAATATCTTTGGAGGTCCTATCCCCAGAAAGGAATCAGATGGGAATGTTCGCCCCAGAACTGGACTGGGCCCGGCTGTCTTTTCTTTAGTATCAAGTACAATTTGTATGTGGCTTGTACAGCTCTGGTAAATCAGAAGGCAGATAGATAGCACAGATGGTTGGAGGTGTCGGGTCAGATCATGCTACGCCTGAATGCAGGGCAAAGCTCATTCTGACGGAAAACCCTGATATTATTTTCACAGATCTTCACAGTTCACTCAAAAAAAAAAAAAAAAAAAGCAGAGAGGAAGAAAAAAGCCCTGCAACCATTTACATCATTTCTGTGAGTTTGCTGCCACCTCAACGGAGAGACTTTCTTTTCTAAGAGCTTATTTTCATGAAATGCGACAGGCAGAGGCAAAATGGAGAGGGTGATGAGGATAATGTCAAAGCACAAACCTTCTCTAGCTTGAGGAGACTTCCGAATCCTCCGCAAGGACAACTTCTAGTGAGAAACATCACAAACGAGGGCCAACAATGCACGGTGTAGAAAACCCCGCAGGCGGGGAAGGGGTGAAGAGGGACCCCAGGAGGGTTGCGTTCCCGGCACCCCTGGCCAAGGAAGGAAAGCACCCCATTGCTCCAGTTTGCAGAGGTTTCCTAATTTTCCCCCTTTGGACTCTCTGTAGCCCAATAGCTTCTTGATTGCCCTCCGCGAGCAGAAGCAGCCGCGGGTCCGCGGGATCTTACAGCCCTCGAGCGCAGAGAGGACCCCCAGCCTCTGCTCCTAGCCGCCGGAGGTGAGGAGAAGTTGTCGGTGCCCCAGGGGACCGCGCCTCCGCACGCCTTTTTGCTGCACTATTTGAAAGTGGTGAATTCCGGCTTCTTACCCTAAGCAAGTCGTGTAATTTTCCGAGTCTAGGTGCCCTATGCAAGAAATAGGAATGTTTCTTTCCAGATGTCCCCTTTGGCTTCTGCGTTGTCTGGGGCTCTCCGGCGACTGAGACCAAAAGCCTAGGTTGGCCTTGGTGGAATCGCGGGAAAAGGGCGCTGGCTGCTGCCGCCGAGTCCGAACCCCGCCGGACGCTGTGTCTGGGCGCCGGGGCGGGCGGGTTCTGAGAGGTGTCTAGAGGCCCGGGTCTACTGTCAGGATATCCTGTCTTCACCATCGCAGGGGACTTGGCTTAATTTTATCAACTCAAGGGGAATAAACTTCTCCAAGGCACACTGAGGTAGCACATTCGTTCATCAGCTTCACTCTGGGAAGGGACAGAGGGAAGAAATTTGTGAGCCCCCGTCCCTGAGAATGAGGAGCTTCGAGGATTTCCTTAGAGATAATTCCACTGTGAAGAAGATGGCCCCCCACCCCACGGCTGAAGCGCACTTTTCCGGGTTTGCCAGGCGAAGGCTGGAACTTTTCTTAATTTTACGGAGGGATAGAATTTTACCAATTTTGGAACGTTGCGCCAACCTTGCAGAAAACCCGCTACACCCGACTTCATTTTTCTTATGTGTTTGACCAGGTAACCTGGAAAGCGCAGCGGCGGCCTTTGGCCTCGGCCCATCGGCAGGTTTGCAACTTTCTGTGGTTGGTTTGCAGCTACTAGTAGATTTGGGAGGCCTTAGATTCTCACTGGGAATACGTAGATGGCTATTCTTTCTGCAAACTCAAGACTTTTATTTTATGGAGAAAAAGCGGGTATAAGATAAATGCCCTCCCGGGAAAAAAATGTGTCTGATTGTTCATTGCAGAGGCGCCAGGGCAAATTGCCTCCAGGGAGTTGTGAGGTTCATACCAGAAATCTTGAGTTCAGTCTAGGACTTCTTGCACGTATCAATCTCTCCCCTCGTTTTGCCCCTTCTGATTTTGCTCTCTAGAGTAGAGGGACACTTGGAGCCCAGGTTACACTCTGCTGAAAGATTTGCCAGTGGAGAGCACTTTGTAGAGGTCAATACATTCTTATGTCTAGTTTCCAGTCTCTTGTCTTGTTTTGTCTTTCTTTTCTTTGACTTCTCCTACATCAAGCTGTAAAATAAATGATGTGTCTTTGTTTTATTTCCTATACAATTCACATAGTCAGGGATTTTAAAGATATCATAATTGAATGCATCTGAATTCCTTGATAAAGACGTTTGTGCTGCATGTGAGAGTTACAGACTGGAAGACAATGAGGTCCCAGCCTTTTGTGTATGTCCATTTTGACTTTGGGGGGAGAGATCTTTGTTTTCCTTTCCTGGGCCTCAAAGCCATGTGTTGTGAATAGGTGAGAATAATGTAAAAAAAAAAAAAAATCCAAGATTAGAAAGGCATTTTACTGCCTTTGAAATTACAGTATTAAAATTTCACACTCTCATTTATTCATGAATTTAGAATTCTGATTTTTAGATGATACTGTATAAATATAAATATATATTTGTTTATGTATTTGGTGGTCCAGCTCTTCAGATTATGAAATTAATTGAATATCCTAGTTTTAAAGTACCAACTATCCTAATAAGTTCCCAAGATAGATTGCTGTCTTTCATGCATTCTTCCCCTGACTGTATGTATGCACCTTGTAACAAAGAACAGAGATGCCTCTTTGAGAAATGTTTTGTAGATTTCTTGGTGCTGTAAAATTAACTGGCAAAAAAGTATTACAATCAAAGTATTGATCTAATTTTAATAGGTTAGATATTTTTGTTATTATTTGCAAAATTATTTATCATCTATTTTTTAAATGATGCAAAATTGCTTGTGTTGTTAATTGGAGGAAATGTTTATAAGTTTAAATGTGAGGAAATGTACCATTTGAAGGTATTGGTTAATTAGCAGTAATTGTTTTTTAAAATGTTAGGCTGACTATGTAACTTTGTTTTGACCTCCAGTTTGTTGCTGCTTCTAGGCATTTGGATGATAATTTGTATTTAAGCCAAAGACTATATTGCAAGTTATACCCCTTTTTTAAACTATGGTTTTAAATTCACTTTTCTCTCTCTTCTACTTCTGTGAGGGTAAGTCTAAATCTTCAGAGGGCTAACCACACCACAGCATAGCTTGCTTAGGGCTATGTATCAGTGGGTTCTTATGTGAAGGATTAACTCTTAAAAATGTAACCAGCATGTCATTTATAAACACTTTATTATCAGTAATGAAACATTAGTTGAATGACTGAAAGAATAATTAATTTGTAATTCTCTACTAGAACCTTGTTTTTTTCCACTAGCAGGTTATTTTTGACCATTTTCAAATCTAAGATCAAAGTATCTTTCTAAAATACACCTAGACACCTTATAATTCAATGAAGTGAAAGAGTGTAAATTTGTTTATGTCTTCTGGCATGAGTCAAACATTATTCACATTTGATTTTATGTATTGTATGTCATATATATGCATTAATTACATGTATTATATGTGTAATAAATGATAATTTCCTTCCAAGTAGTGTAAAATCAAATAGAAACATTAGCCTCCAATAAATACCTTAAATTCTGCATTAATCCAGTTCATTAACAGAAAATACTTTTAAAGAATTACATTAAAAAATATAATTTTCATGGCATCTTACCCTTCAAAGTAGCAAATCTCAGGAAGGCAATTATAACCCCTCTTTCCAGGGGACATTTGGCAATGTCTGAAGACATTGTTGGTTGTCACAACTGGCCCTGAATGCATGGAGGCAGAGATGCCGCTAAACATCTTACAGCGAATCGCCACAGCGGCCCCCACCCCTAACCAAAAATGTCAGCAGCATCACTGTTAAGAAACTCCGCTTCAGAGGAGCTCAAAATAATCAACAAGACACAGACAGACAAAACCTGCTAAAATTGTTTATTTTGGAGTTGAAGCACTTTTAAAGGAATCAGTGCCCTTTTAATTTCATCTTGGGTCTCGGCCATACCAATAAAATCTTTTCCTAAGGACCCACTGTAATTTTGTGTAATTGATACTTATGGTGACTGAATACTTATAAATTTAGAAATATCTCTGAGGAAAGTGGAGTTTTGTTTCTGTCTATGTTCTTTGAGTAACTGGTGGGACAGACAACAATGGTTGAAAGTTATTGCTCAGACCCTCTCCATTTTACAAGTGAATAAAATACGAAGACCAAGAGGTTAAATGATTACTCATATTATACAACTAGTTAGTGGCAGAGATACATTTAAAACACAGATGCAATCCTCTATTTATCACATACGTTGCTTTCCCTACCCAAGGAAGATGGTATAATTCCCGTTGAGTTTGAGGGTGAGGATCTGAATCACACATGAATATTTATTGGTGACTGCCATGTGTAAGGTCCTATGCTATTTCCTGATGTTGTGACTTTCATAGTTTGATGCACACTAGTTCATGGATCTCAGAGAGGTTGAAACTATTCTGGGTCTTGTCAAATGGTGTACCCTTGCAAACCCTAAAAAGTCCTTGAATCTCAAATGTGATTCTCGGACTTCAATTATCTTCTTTGCGGGGTGGGAATGTTGGAGTCTGGGTTTATTGAAGACCTTTCTCTGAGTCATCACACTGTATGCTGGCAGGAAAATGGAACTGAATTCAGGCTCATTGGGGAGGAGAGACTGGACTTGAGGTGCTGTAAGGCTTGGTTCAAGTAAAAAAACCTCCGAACTCTTTTGTCAGGTCTTTCAAAAGAATAACAGTGATGCTCACTAGCATTTCTATAATTAACAAGCTGTCAACATTTCTATTACAACCACAGAAGTCTATTACAGATAGAGAATTGTGACAAATGTTTCTTTAGGTCTGAAATGTTAGCCTTCATCTTCTTTTCAGCCTAAGGCAATTTTTCAGACCAATTTTGTTTCAATCATTTTGGATCAGTTGTGTGGTAATTTTGGAAGTGCAGATGCTCTAGGCCCACCTATTGAAATAAAGACTTTTAAATGGAAACACAGAGAGGAGTCTGCTTAAGCCCCAGTGGGGACCAGCTGCAAAGCTCTGGCACGGAATTATATAGGCAGACAGTGACAGTAGGTTTAGAAAAAATTAAGAGGCAGAGAAATGTGTGCATGTTTCCTTTAACAGTAGATATTTTCCCCCTCAGATCCTTCACACTATGGAATTTTAATCCTCTCTTTTTTCTGTTCTGTATTTTATCTGTTACTTTCCCTATTATTCCTAGGTTTTTGTGAAGTTAATGTAAGAGAATTTGTCTTTACAGTGATTAAAATTTGGGGCTGAACTGATTTTTTTGGAATTTTAATATTTAATTTTAACTTTCATTTAGTTAAATTTTCTTTCTACCCCTCTCATCTCCTTTCTGCTTGACCATCTTTTTATCCTTGTCCTTGAAATAATAATTTAGAAGTTCTGCAGTATTTTCTAGTCCATCAATGGTTATCTCTCCTTTCCTTGCTCTCTTAATTGTTACATATGACTCTATCATTGTCTATAAACAGGACACTTAATATCTTCCCCATTAAGATGCACTGTTTTTCCTACCATGGCATTACTTTCCCCATTGTTCTCGCCATCCAAATAGGATTAGACTTTTACAGTATTTTCACTTCCCCACTTTCCTCCTCCTCTGTTACCCCAATCCCAAAGTTTTCTGAAATGATGTAGTACCTAGAGTTTTCCTTGTAGTGTATCCCTTCGGTTTTAAAAATACTTATTTAGCAATTATGTCACACACTTCTAGACAGTCTGTTCTTATTACACACACATACAGACACATATTCCTCTCCATTCTTTCCCTCTGCTATGGTTCATTTGTTGATATTTAGATTTTTTTTTTCTCATGTATTTTCCTCATCTGGAGTGTTATTTTTTCCCCTACTGGAAATACCTTTTGTGTTTTTCTCTTTATAAAAGCAACACATGCTCACTGCAATAAATATCCATATACTTATGGAGTCAAAAGTGAAAGTTTTTTTATAATGTCATTATTCCATAGATAAATCACTATTAGTGCTCAGTGCATATCCTTATGTACTTTTGTTTTTCTACACACAGAGATACAGATTTTTTTCTTTTGACAGAAATGCTGTCATATTATCCATACTGTTTATAGCCTTTTTTTAGCCTTCTTTTTTATGATAACATTTTATGAACATTTTTCCTGATAATAAATACATGTTATCATTTTGAATAGCTGCACTGTATTCCACAGCATACATACCATAACTTATTTAACCAGTCCCTATTGACGATTGTTTAAATTGGTTCCAAATTTTCACCATTATAAACAATGGAACAATGAGCATCTTTATGTATTGTCCAATTTTTCCTTCAAATTCTTGGAAGTAAGATGAATGGGTTAAAGGGTTTACATATTTAAAAAGTGATATGTATTTCCAAATTGTCATCCAAAAGGATTTTTACCAATTTTTACTTATACCCACACCGTGTGAGTGTCATTTTCCCCCACACCCTGGCCATTATTCTTCTTTTAAATCTTTGCCAGATTGATAGATGAAAAATGGTTTCTTTGGGACTTCCCTGGTGGTCCGGTGGTTAAGAATCCGCCTTCCAATGCAGGGGACGTGGGTTCGATCCCTGGTCGGGGAACTAAGATCCCACATGCCGCAGGGCAACTAAGCCCGTGCGCTGCCATTACAAAGCCCGTGTGCAGCAACTACAGAGCCCATGCTCTCTGGAGCCTGCGCGCGACAACTGTGCAACACAACAAAGAGCCCGCGCACCACAACAGAAAGATCCCATGTGTCGCAACTAAGACTCTACACAGCCAAAAATAAAAGTAAATAAATAAACAAATATTCGAAAAATGGTTTCTCATTGTTTTCAAAATAGCCATTTCTTTGGTTATTAATAAGGTTATGCAGTTTTACATATTTACTGGTCATTTGTATTTCTTCTTTTGAGAATTTCCCAATTCTATCCCTTGATTTGGGATGTTTATTCTTTTTATTCATTTGTAGTATTTCTTCCAACATTAAGGATGCATTTTTTCCCGTCATATATTGCAAATATTTCTTCCTGCTTTTTCACTTGCTTTTTCACTTTATGGTGTTGTTTGTCCTATAGTTTTTATAATTTTCACATAGTCAGATCTATCAAATCTGTTTCTGTCTCGGGTGTTATACTTAGTACAGTGTCCCTTCCATGTTATAGATAACGTGTATTTTCTTCTCCTGCTCTTTCTAGATTAAAAAAAAATTAAGCCATCTGGATTTATTTTGAGGTCTCATGGAAATTTGGACTCTAACAGGGTTTTTTCCCCCTTCAAATCATTTTCTAATTCTTCTCCCTCCCTCCCCCCCCCCCACTTCCTTCCTTCCTTCCCTCCTTCCCTGGACCAAAAAAACTAGAAACGCATCCCCTTTGATCCCTGGCCCCATTTCCTTTCTAGGCCCCTTCCTCCTTCAATCAAAAGAATGTAAACTTTTCTTTGTGACTTTTCTTCCCCCTTCTGCTTCAGCTAATTCACCTCAGGCCTCAGAATGTCCTGGAAACCTCCTTCCATTCCAGACCTGGGTTTGTCTTCTGACAGCCTGGGTTCTCTTCTTTCTCTGGCAGTCTTGCTTGGCCTGGGTGTGTCTAGACTGTGCTTGTTCTCGGAATGTTAAGAGGGTGGAAGCAGGTGGGGTTGCCTAAGGTGCCAAGAAGACTTGCGCGGCTGGAAGAAGACAGGAGCGAGTGTGTCACCATGCGGGAGAGGGAAGCTCTTGACCTGAGCCTTAAGGACTTGTTGGGATGAGCAGAGATTCAGGTTGGAGATAATGAAGTGGTCTGGGGACAGTCTGGAGATTAAAACCAGCGCTCTAAGAGATTTTTTAGACCAAAAAGTGCCTCTGTTGCATATTTCCCAGAGTTTAGTTTTACCACCTCTGAATCCTGCCATTATTTATTGATTGATAATTCTTTTCCCACAGATATGAAACTCCACTTTTATCACATATTAAATTTCTATGTGTACATAGGTATTCTTTTGGACTTTCTTTTCTCTTTCACTGATATGTCTATTTATTCCTATGGTTCCCCTACTGTCGTTCAAGTACATTTTAATATTTGATAGGGCAAGTTCTTCTTCAGTATTTTTAAAGAAAAATTCTTTGGCTGTTTTGTGAATATTTTCTTCCAGATCAACTTTAAGGTAAGTTTTGTCAAGTCTTTTTCACAACCCCAGATTCCAGTGGAGTTTTCATGGAATTGTGCTGTTTTGCAAACTGGTCCCATACATGGAGGCAGGGAGAGACTGAAGAAAGAGGCAGACCACTCCAGATTGGTAGGTGGCAGGTTTAATAACCAAGGGAACTTATTTATGAGACTTGTCTTGGTTGACCACAAGATGAGTAGATCTCTGCATCTGCCTGCCAAATCTTAAAGTTTATATAGAGACCTTAACTGGGTTCAGTCATGTGTTTAGTCCAGATGGCCTCACCAGAACCTTACTCTCTTAAGGCTACATCCATGAAAATGGCTCCGACGTGGGAATGGTGGGCAGAACATTCATTCCAAGGATGGGGAGGAGGTGAGGAGCCTCTGATTGCCTGGGTCTAGCGCATGGGTCAGTTGGTTGTCATGTCCTCTTGATGACTTCCTCCAACACTCCACCCCTTGTGACTGGCTCTTATGGTCTTACACAGCCACTCTTTCCCACTGTGCCCTGAGCGGCCAGCAAGGGGTTTCACTAGCATGGCGGTGGCTTGTTTGGCAGCTATCTGGCCATCCGGGTGACATGTACCATTGCAAATTATAGTAGATGACACCTTTCCCAGACATGATAGGGCCTTTGGTGTTCTCAGCAGCATAGCAGATTGATCCATGGTGAGAGTCAGGCTGTTTCCTACAACTTCCATACCTTTACGGTATTGAGTGTCTCGTCAGGGGTCCCTAGTCTGTCATATGGGGCAACAGGCCCTACTGGTTGATCGTTCAAATGTATTAAAGCCAAGGCGGTTTTACCTGTTAGTATTTTAATCTGCTGCTTTGATATCCTATTTTTCCTTTCTATCAACCTTGCTGCTTGCCAATTATAGGGGCGATGAAACCTCCATTCAATGTCATGTTCTTTTGCCCAGTCCTGCATATCATAACCCTTGAAATGTGACCTCCAATTACTATCTATTTGATGAAGGTATCTGTACATGGTACTCAGCTTCTCTAATCCCCTAATGGTGGCAGCCTGGTTTGAGCCGTGGCAGGGGAAAGATTGGGTTAGGCCAGATGCAGTGTTCACGAAAACCAAGGCATATTTAGAAGCCTTACTTGGAGGGAGGGGACCAATATAATCAATTGCCAATACCTCAGTGTTTGGGAACTCCAGTATATGGCCCCAGACTCCTTTGGTAATTGCCTTAGGTGTTGTTTAGAACACAAAGGACATGTCGTTACTGCATTAACCAAGTCACTGTATTTCAAGGGCAATCCAGCATCCTTGACAATATGCCATCCCACCCATATGCTATTGTGGGTGGTCACTCTTTCTATGCAACCAATCTGCCATATATAGTGAAGGGTCAGTTGCTAGGGCTTGTACCTGAGCTAGGGCATCAGCTTCTTGATTGCCAGGGTGTGTCAGTGCCTTGTGAACCAGCATGTGGAAGACAGTAAGGACAGCCTGAAGCTCTTCCAGGTGAACCTAAAAGTCTTTCCACACATCCTGACCCTACAGAGGCTTTTTCATGATCATCCACTCCTTAGCTTCCCATTGTCCAAGTCATAGGGTTCGTCCCTTTATAATAGCCCAACTGTCATTGCAAAGGGTTAATGACCAGGGTTCATGAGTGATCACCAGCCAAACTGCTCTGAGTTCAGCCCACTGGCTGCTGTGGTTTGTTCCTGTTTCCAGGCATTTGTTTATCAGATATCAGCAGGAATTTCCTCCACTCCCTCTGTATAGGCTGCAGGGGCTGCCACAGGAATAGGGGTGGAGGCATTCAGAGCATCTTCATATTCTACAGGGCTTAATAGCACCTGTATTTCTAGAGACAGTGGGCTGGCAGACAGGGTGCTCTTCTGCTGCATATAGGCATGCCACTTAGTCAAAGTGGGAATTTGAGCCATGACAGAAGTGGGTTGATGAAACATATTCTCCATCCACCCTTTGATAGGAAGGGAAGTTCTTACCATGATATGCTGTTCTTTAGTAAGAGAATCTACCCTGAGGAGCACTGTATACACTGTCAGGAGCTGTTGCTGTATGTGTGTGTTGGGGGTGGGGTGGGTATATTGGGTTTCTGCCCCCTTCCAGGACTGGGACCAAAATCCTAGGGATACTTTCTCATTCTGTTGCCCCTGCCACAGCACCCAACCCAAAGCTTCCAGAGTCACAGATACATCTAACTCAAATGGTAGCCCTGCATGAGAGATGCCCAGAGCTTTAATCTGCTTCACTAATATTTTTGTCTTTTCAGAGGTAGCTTGTTGCTCTCATTCCGAGTCCCACACATGCCCTTTCTTCAGCAGGCAGATAAAGGATGGAGGCACTGTACTATGTAGGGAATAAAACCAAAACCCCCAAATTCCTACAAAAGCTTGGACCTCTTTCATGTTCTTAGGGCTTGGATAGGCTTGCACCTTTTCAATCACAGCTACTAGGATAATGCACATCTTACCCAACCAAATAACTCCCCCAAACTCTATGACCATGCCTGGGCCTTGAATTTTCTATGGGTTCACCACCCATCCTCTCCCTCACAGATGTTCCAGCAAAGTCTGCAGAGTGTCCTACAGCAGAGGCAAGTCTTCACATGTTAACATAATATCAGTGTAATGGGCCCATTTTACTGTAGTGGGGAAGGAGAACAGGGACAGATATGGGGCTACCATCCCATAAGATGCTGTGGGGCTGTGCAGGTAGCCTTAAGGAGATATTTGAAAGGTCTATTGTTGTTCCTCCCACATGAAAGCAAATTGATCTTAATTATCAGAAACCTGTACTGTCAGAGTCTTTTCCTTAAAACACCTTGAAGATGAAGCACTTTTGCAGGAACATTTATATTAATAACATATATTTATACAAAATAACCTAAAGAAAGTTTAGCATGACTTCTTATTTGACAGTGCTTCCCATGTAATTTAATATATCAAATAAGCCTAATTAATTTAATTCTCTTTTATAAGGAGAGATTACATATCTCTGAGATGTTCCAAGGGCCCTCTAGAAAATCCCAGTTAGTTCAAGGTCAACAGGACTTTGTTAAGAATTTGATTTGGGGTAAGTTTGTCAAAAATATCGAAAGGTTTAAAACACTTGATTGAATAGGACCATAGGTCACCGTGAAACAGTACCTAGTTATCCAGTTAACCAAAGTGATAATTAGAGACTTCAAAGGCAAATACATAAAGTTATGTAGTTGTAAAAACAAAAACACAACGTACCTCTTTTAATAGAGAAGACTCAGTTTTCTTAAGTAATCAAAGCCTGATAAAGACAACATGAAGCACAGAAAATTATTTTGATAAAACACAGAATCTCTGTTTTCTAGGCAGATTACTTAAAAGGTGAAGAAAAACCTTTCACAGTCCCACTAAGAACAGACCAACAGTCCAAAACAACTTTGTCCTTTTAGCAGACAAAAAAAATTGTTTCATTTTTACATAAGTACACTATTGATATTAAAGCTTATTTTTCTTTAAGCCAATTAAATAGAGCTCATTTACAGATTAATTTTGACAACACCCTCCAGAGGTAGAAAAATGTCACATATATGTAACGTATATTCATAGACATACATCAACATACAGACAGACACAGAGACCCCATAGTTTTCATTCTAAAACTTTAGCCAAGAATCAGGTACAACAATATAAAACTCACTAATTTATAAGCCAGTTGAATCCAAATGTGTTTCTGGTAGATGGAACAAGTTAAGTTTACCCACTCACATGGCTAAAGCTTTTTACTAATATTTGTGGAGAAGACTTTTAAAATTAAAATTTGTATTTGCCCTTTACCGGTAATCTTATGGAGCTGTGGACTAGATTTTGAGCAAGGGAGCTTCTGTAGTCATCTGTATTTTAAATAGTCTCTTTCCCTCCTTTTTTCCATTCAGTCTCAGGCAATCATGGGCTGTTTTAGTTATCTCCTTAGGTATTTACATTTCAGATAAAATTTAGAACTTGAAGGGACAGAAAATGAATGCAAGTTTTCTCCTGGGAGTTTTGGGGTGTATTTCTCTATTATCAAAGTCTAGGGTAATTACTATTTAAAATTTTTCTTTGTATTAAAGGTCGGATGGCATGGGCCTACTCTGCCTATTTCATTGTCAATCGCCACAATACCCTCCTCTTTGCTCTCCTCACTTTCCCAAAGATTCTACCTCTTACTGTCCTAATCAGGCTTTATCACAAGCATACGGACTTTAATCAATGGCAGCTTGTGATCTCCTAGCTTTCCAAAATAGCATTCTAAGGTCTCCAGCTTATTATTCTGGTCTTCCAAAATTGTCTGCCGCTCCTGAAACTAGCAGAGTAGTGGATAACTGCATGTCCTTTTCTAACTTCAGCTCTTCTTCCAACTTTCTAACTCGAGTTAGTCTCTAGTTGGGCATCGATGGTCAGCCAAACTGCCCACAGTACAGGCCAGCCCACTGTGGCAGCCATTTGTTTTCCTTCTTTACTCAAGTTCTCTCTTAAGTGTAGTTTCTCAAACAAGCTCATTAAAACAGCCACATTTTTGGGGTGTCCTCATACTCATGGGGTGGTCCACATGCATCTGACATATGGGCCACCTCTCCTCACATAGAGGTCAATGGCCAACTCAGGATTTCCCCCACAGATTACTCTTTCTCAAGGCCAATTTATTCCATCTCCTGGCTGGCTCACCAGTTGTTGGTTTGCAAACTGGCCCCCTGAACACAGACAGCAAGGAGAGAACAAAGAAAGAGGCAGACTACTCCAGATTGATAGCTGGTAGGTTTAATAAGCAAGGGAACTTGCTTACAAGACTTGTCTTCGGTGACTGCAATTTGAGTAGGTCTCTGAACCAACCCACCAAATCTTAAAAGTTTATAATAGAGGCCTTAACTGGGTTCAGTCACATATACAGTCCAGATGGTCTCAACAACACCTCACTCTCTTAAGGCTTCATCCTTGAAGATGAGCCCACTATTGGAATGGTAAGCAAAGTGTACATTCCACGAACAGAGGAGGGGGTGAGGAGCTTCCAGTTGCCTGGGTCCAGCTCTTGGGTCAACTGGCGGTCATGTCCTCTTGATGACCTCCTGCAACAAGTTTCATTACATAGATTAATTTGGGATAAATTGCATCTTTACAATGTTGAATGCTCCCATTCAGGTACATAGACTGGCTCTCATTTATTCAAACACTCATTTATGTCCTTCAATAAAATTTTATACTTTCCTCATGTAGGAAAAACAGACATGAGAATTGAAAAAGCATCATGGTTTGAGGTTATTATTATAAAGGTCTTAAGTCCTATACAACTCTGTGGATTTTGAAGGCATCATTGTATTACAGCATGGTACAATAATTAACATTTACTATTGTTTAAAATGAATGAGGAAGTTTTTCCGTTGAGTCCCCCTGAGTTGGTAGATATAGATAATTGGAACAGGAAGAGGAGCAGAAAATGAGGTTAGAGCTTGAGGAATTGTCTAGGGCAGGGTCTTGATAATTGGCCTTTCCTATCTGCCCCCTACTCCTGTGAAAGCACCCAGACTGAAGCCTAAGAAATAGTCTTTAATGAAATTGAGTGGTTAGCCTGGGAAGGTATAGGTCTTTCAAAGTGGAGAATTTATGCTTACTCAGGGCTTAGAAATTATGCTAGTGCATTCAAAAATCAGTAAGGAGCCTGAGGGATTTAGTGATATGGTAAAGAAGACATATGGTTCTTCTGTATACAGGGGGAAAAAGTACACTTAGAAACTCTGGGGAAAACAAAATCTGTATAAGAAATCAAGGATCAAATGTGAAACAAATGAAAATATGGCATGATTATAATCAATTGGTGGAGACTAAACAAAGAAAATTTAATTGATTTTGATGCTTGGAAATTTTATACTTTTAGATTTTTTTTGATGTGGACCATTTTTTTAAAACGAATTTTGTGACACTTTGGTTTTATTTTATTTTTTAATATTTAGTTATTTATTATTTATTTGGTTGCACTGGGTCTTAGCTGTGGCACACGAACTCTTACTTGTGGCATGCATGTGGGATCTAGTTCCCTGACCAGGAATTGAACCCGCACCCCCTGCAATGGAAGGTGAAGTCTTAACCACTGTACCACCAGGGAAGTCCCAATGCTTGGAAATTTGATGCAAGTAAATTTCAAATGGCATGTGTAGTGACACGAAATTTCATCATCTCTACTTTTCTGCTTTCTTTAAAAAGACTTTAAGGGTGCAGGCAATATAAACCCAACTCAGGCTATCTTGTATGAAAAGAGAATCTCTTGACTTACAGAACTGGCTAGCTGACTCTTCTATATCTTGCTTATGCGTTCATCTGTGTTGCCTTCATTATAGGGCAGATTTTTCCATGTGGTGAGAAAGATAGTTATCATCTGCTCCATCTTTACAAGGTTTTTGGAGTTCACCAGCTCAGAGAGACAATTTTCTTCTATTATTCTACATGTACCAGTTAAGGAAAGACTGGCCTCAGAGGTGGAGTGCTGTGATTGGCCAGGCCATTCCCTACCTAGTCACATGTCCATTTCTGAGATCAGAGCCCTGCGGGAGCTAGATAGTAGTGTTACTGATTACTGTTATGAAAGAGGAGTTCTGTTGTCTGAGAAGGGAGTCTTGGATGTCCTGAGACTTTAGCTCTTTATAACTGATCGAATCTTTCTTGCGAGCTTCTACCCTGCTGGATACCAGGGGCAGTCAGGGCGACAACTTTAAACTTCTGATAGATATGGCCAGTTTAAAAGTTTCTTTTACATAACAGTCTGCTTCAGAGGTATGCTAAATCTTTTAGATTTCCTTTGCCTTCCTCTCTAAAATGGCATTTTAATGTATGGGGAGTGGAGTAAAAGTGACTTCATTGTGGGGTAGATGGGGCTTCAGATACATTTGGTTTTCTTTGGATCCTTTCTGGTCTCTGCTTTGGAATGGATGGTTTTACAGTATGGATTGGCCCCATATGGCTTTTTGGAGTGTTGGACAGCCACCTGTTGCTAGAATCTGGGTTTCTAGACATTTACCTTTATGAGTGAAACACCATACACCTTGTCCTCTGCCTGTACATTTATAAGTAGTCTCTTCAGTAAAGTCTTATCACTTGAATCATCTGGGGCGATTTTTGTTTCCTGCTGGAACCCTGACTGGTACAGAGTTGCTGACTGACTTTGAATTAAAGGTCACTGAAGTCACTGATTTAATATCCCCAAACTATCATCCCATCACATATGTGTATTTCTATGATAGTAGTCATAACTATCAATATCTGTCTTCACTGTCAAATGGTGAGGTTTTTGAGAGCAAGGACTTTGTTCATCTTTATAAAACCAGTGTTTGTTAAGTAGTACACACAGTGCCATATACTTCAGAGAAAAGGAATATCTATAATAGTCAGGGAAGGCTTTCTTGGGAATTGAACTCTGAAGAATCGTAGATCTTGATTGGATCAAGGAAAGAAACTTTCCAGTTGGGAGGAACATTGAACACAAAGCCATGGAGGCTTAAATAAACATAATGTCTTCATGGATCAGTGAGGGAACAGCTTAAAATAGAGAGATTTTGTTGAGAAATAAAGTTGAGGTCAAATTATAGAATATCTTAAAATAGTGCAGAGGCAGTCCAATTTGAAGCAGAGGAAAATATAATCATTAATTTCTTTGAATTATATGAGAATCATGATGAAATGCATGTAAGAAAAACCAGTATTGTTACAGGATGGAATAGGAAGAATATAGAATAGATCAAAGGGGAAGGGTTGTCCCCAGCCTGTTACAGTAACCCAGATGTGAAATGATGTAACCACTTTTTGAGCATTTACCATTCATTCATTTATTCCTTAAGGTTGAGTTTCTATCATGTATTAGGCACTCTGCTAGGTGCTGGGGATAAATGGTGAGCAAAAAAAGAATAAAAAAAGAATAAAATTAAAGAATTATGTGACATAAAGGATAGTATAATGAAGAGTAAATTAAAATTTAAAATCCCACTTAATAGGATTTTAGAAGTAAGTAGACATATTTGAGGGAAATAGCCTTGCACCAAGAATAAAATCAAAGGTACATGAACAGTAAAGCAATGGATGAGTCAGATTAATGTTAAATGGCATCTACAAGAACAAAAACAGCTGTTTTTTTTTTATTTGCCTAATATGGTTTGCACACACTTGGAAACCTACTAGTGTTAGAATTACTGTCAAGAAAGGTCAGCAGAGTTGTCAGACAACTACCTATATTTTATTGACTTGGTAATTCAAGGAGATGATGAAGGTATAGAACTAATTTGACCGGGAAAGTCAACTAATTTCAACACAGGGGATCAACTGAGAAAACAAAGGAGAGGTTTTTGTTTTAATATTAAAATGTAAATTTAATCATACATATTTGAAAATCCTGGCACACTTTAATCCTGTTGTTTTTCCCACCGACCTGATTTCTATTCATGTAAATAAATTTGTGTTAGCGGATTCACATTTCTTCACTTCCTATTTTATGACTATTTTCCCTATAAGGACTGTTCTTAGAATGAAGTGGAGTTTATTCCCTTGGAATTGCTTGTGAATTGAATTAGGACTATAGCCATTATAACAAAACACTACTGTAACCTATTCTTGTGGCTGCCAAGATATTTGTATGTGTTGGGGGAGGGGAAAAAGGGGGGCCTGTTTTCATGGAGCCTACAGTATGGTAGATGATATAGATATTTATACAATACCTGCACAAATACTTTAAATTATAACCATGTGAAAGGCTATGAAGGATAAGTACAAGAACTTTGAGAGTTGATAATGGGCATTGCTGAGGCTGTGATACTTTAGTTGAGATTTGAAAAATGAGTAGGAGGTTATTAAATGAGGAAGGATAGAGCATTCCAGCCTGAGGAGCCAGCAAGTGCATTGTCCCTGTGATGGAAAGAAGCATGTTAACGCTGGATTTCAGGAGGAAGATAAAGTTGGTATAATATGAAGAAGCAGAGATAGATGGGGACAGGATCATAAACGGCCTTGTAAGCCATGATAAGAATTTTGTCCCCTATTCTTAGAAGAATAGGAAGCCATTGATGTGTCTTAAGTTGTGTGTGTATGTGTGTGTGTGTGTGTATGTGAGAGAGAGAGAGCGAGAAAGAAGGAGAGAGACAGAGACAGAGAGAGAGTCAGAGAGAGTACAAAATTTGCAATTAAGAATTGCTCTGTTGAAGGATGGATGATTAATGGACAAGAGGGCCAGAGTAGATATGCATTAAAACCATTTTGGAAGCTATTACAATAATCTAAATGAGAGACTGGTGGTAACTTGGCCTAAGATGGTGGCAATTGAGATGGAGAGAAATGGGTGGATTTGAAAGATATTTAAAAGGTAAATTTGGTAGGATTTGTGATGGATTAGATATGGGGGATGATAGGAGAGGAAGGCTGTCAAGGATGATGCCTAGGTTGGTTTCTGGTATGTACAGCTGGATACTGATCCCATTCATGAAAAGAGAGATGATAAAAAAGGTCCAGGATTAGTGGGGGGAACACACGAGTTGTGTTTTGACTTATCGTGTAGGCAGTTAGATATGTGGGTTTAGAATTCAGAGGTTAAATATCATGGAAAGTCCCTATTATTTTTGACTTCCCAGCATTTAAATCCACTTCTTATGTTTGGAGTTCATACCTTAACAGTCTGAAAGGACAAAGAAGTGGAGTATGGGCCTAGGCTTCTCTAATCAAATGTATCGATCCAAAATTTTGGATTGGGAATAAATGACACAAAGAAGTATGCCCTAGGAAGAACCCCCTCTGGCAGTGGAGGCAGTTGAAATAAGATCAAGTTTTTAGGGCGGTTGTGGTACTGAAGCATCTTGTGCCGGTAGTAGTGGTGTGAGCTGCAGCCTGTAGCTCTTGGTTGTGATTGGGTATCTTGACCACCAGTTCTGTAGTATGAGTTTGGACACTGATCCTTGCTCTGCTGCTTCCTTGCTAGAGCTTGGATCTCAAGCTATTCTGGGGATTGTGTGTTACACAATATCCTCTTTAACAAATTTGATATTAGCTTAAATCAGCCAGAATCAACTTCTGTTATTTGCCACTAAGGACTTGAATTGATACTAGAGGTCTGTGCTAGAGATACACATTTGTGAGTCATATGTATAGCGGTAAGCTATAGACAGTGATGAGATTACTTAAACATAGAGAACAGAATGAGAGAAAAGGGCTAGGACTGAGCCTATGAAATTTATGACAGTTAATGATTGAGTAGAAGAGGATGAATCTGAAAGAGGAGATAGAAAAATTATTAGAGATAGAAGAAAAATCAAGTAAATACTGTGTCTTAGAAGCCAAGATGTAGAATTATTAATTCTCACTTTACATTTGAGGAAACTGAAGTTTAGGTTAGAAACTTGCCCAAAGTTTTGACTTAACAAATAACAGAACCAGAAGTTGAATCCATATCTAACTACAAAGACTATTTACAGAGTTGATTGGATGTATACAAGGGATATATCAAAGAAAAAAATCAACAAGATTTTGTGAATAATTATTTATAAGAGGGAGTAATGAGTCATGTAAGATACCAACTCTTCACGTATTGATTTTGTGGAGAATTACTCTGCCACTGAGACAGGTATGTCAGAGGGAGAGGAAGAGATGACTTTGGATTTGGATCAGATTGAACCCAGATTGATGGAAAGGCATGTAAATGTAAATATTGGATAACTCTCAGATAATAGGATACAACTGGGAATATAGATTTGGGAGTTTTAAGCACATTTTGAATGAATAATCCAAAGAATGTATAGAAGGGAGTATAGTTAAAGAAAAAGCTTAGATAAGAGTCTATAGTTGTGTAGTGATGGTGAGAGGGAAAGACGTAGAAGCCAAAATCAGAAGGGCAGGTAAGAGAAGTGGGAGAACTTTAAGAAAGTAGTGTCTTGGAAGCCAGGGTTAGGGTTGCAGAGAATTTTAATGGGACCAAGTATGGAAGAGAGTTAGGAAAAAAAGAGGGAAGGATAAGACTGAGAAAATACCATTATATTTGGAATAAAAGTATTTTATTGATTATCTGAGAAAGCAGTTAAATGTGATGGGGTACAGTGGTTGAGTTGAAAAAGTCAATGAAGAAAGGAGTGGAAAGGAATTGTAGGTAGGAGACGTGCTTTCTATTGATAAATTTAGCGGTAAATGTAACAGTGATACAGTGCAATTAGAATGGGCAGCAGTTTTAAACTAAGAATTTCTTTAGATTCTGATTCACATGTGTGGAGCAAGAGGGGAAGTTGCTAAAAATAGGTAGGGAGAGATTTTAATGAGTTGTTAGGATAAATGCTTACCTGAGTCAACATTCTAAAATTTTTCAAACAGAACATTATATTTCATTGAGGGGATTTAGACGAGAGAATAAAATTTATTATTTAAAACTCTCCAGTAGATGGAACATCTTCATCTTCATTGCTTTTCCAGAAGGAATTTTCACAATGGAATAAGGGGTAGTGGAGTTGGTAGAACTCAGGTATATTTTTATGAGAGTAATTAGGATATGCATAAATGTGAATGTAAATGCAAATAAATTGATTTTCAGGTCTCAGTAAGGTGGTGTTTCTCGGTTTCCACAATTTTACATAAGAGAATCTACTATTAAGTTGAAGTGGATCAGCTCTTTTGACCTGTCACATTTTCTTGACAGTCATAGCAAAGCAGTGCTAGCAAGACTAATGATAACTGAGACTTCATATCCATTCTCTCATACCTTCCTAAAAAGGGATAGCTAATAAATATAAACAAGTATAAGAATAAAGCTTCTAAATCTCTTATGTCATCAAATTAGCCTTGATGACTATCATTAATACTAATGAGCAGCATTACATCACATTATAATAAAATTGGTTATGCATATATGATCTGAAGTACTTAAGCAAACAAATCTCTGAAAGTATCTTTTTCATTTTAATAATCTGTGAAACAGGTTGTTGGGAATTGAGGCAACTATTTACATCATTTAGTATTAAGAATATTTTCACCAGAAATACACCAATAATGAAGGCAGTTTGGGGGACTATTTGTTTAATTATTGTGAACAAGTTATAAACCATAAATAATTTATAAATTATAAATAAAGTGAACTCTTTATTTCACCTTGTATATGCAAAGTCTAAGCATAAATTACCCAAAGACAGCATTTTGGACAGAAAATATTAATGTGCATTTCATTTCAAACTAAATAAATGAGTCACTCTCAAAACATTTTGTTGAAAGAAAACGTATTTGAATTCTTATACTTGCTTTTCAAGAAGTTTTGAATGCTGAATGCGAAATTGAATTTTGACGATTGGAGAGGTTTTTGTTTTCATGTTAAAAGTTAATATAAATTTTAGTGCTGTTCTCCACAATATATTCTAAACTGTTATTTCACAAGCGGAATGGATAGCCTTAAAAAAAAAAAAAGAACCAGCCCCTGACAGGTTCCCTAGCCTGGTTTTAGGGCTTCTGACCCCAGCACACCCTTCTGGGGCGGTGGGATGCTGGGTTCTCGCTTCGCCGCGGGAGGAAGGAGGGGGCGCCGCCGCACAGATCTCGCGTGGAGTTGCGTCTTTCTCTTCAGCGTGATCTGCAGCTCCGGCCGTGGGCTTTGTCGCGCTGGTTGGGCCCGAGCGGGGTCAAGGTTGGGCTTGGGTCGTTCTGTGTCGCGACCTGCTGTAGTGTCCTCGGCGCTCGCGACCCTGACTAGAGTCTGGGATCCGGGAAGGAAGGGTGGGCGTTCGGGTCCCAGAGGGGCGGCTGAGGTGGGTGGGAAAGAACTGCGTGTGGCGGTTATTCCTTAGGCAGGCGGCCCTGAGGGGTTTGGGGGGTTGGCGGGCCCTGTCCCCGATGTACGACCGGAGGTCGCGTTCTGGGGGCTTCCCAGCGCGTGGCCTCGCCCTTGGCCACACTGCCGCCCGAGGCTTCGGGGGCCGCCGTGTGGCCGGAGTTTCGGGGGCGGACTCGGGTGAGGAGAAACGAGTAGGCTGTGAAGGTAGTCGGCGAGCGAACTCCCCGCTTCAAAACGCGCGGGAAGAGTAGCTCCTCGACTCTGCGGGTAGCGAGTGATCCAAACCCCGCCATACGCGTATTTTTTTTTTTTTTTTAATGCGTCTTGGTAGTCCAGTGAATACCTCCGCTTTTGGATTCTCGGTGGTAAATTCGCAAGTGTCAAATTGCACGGTTCCTGTAGGTTTTACTTCGCTGTTGGTGACTGACTTTCTCTAAGAGTTTTTCAGCGTGTAGTAGTACGCACGCCGAGAAAGGACATATTCAGAGATATTTATTTTAAAGGCATATCCTTTTAAGAAATCGGGATGTCCGTAGACTCCAGAATATCCAATAACTTATGGCACGACCATGTATAAACAATTATGAAGTTTCAGTCATGCAACGACATTCAATTTATTTTATTATAGATAACTGTATACATTTATTTTAATATATATAACGACACTCATTTATTAAATACCTGCTAGAGCTCTGCCCAGTACCGGGATGAAGGTGTCTCTTCCCTCCCCACTTCGTGCCCCACCCACATTTTTATGTAATAATGCTATGTCAAAGGTTGTTTTTAGAAAACCCTTCCTTATTATTATTTTTTTTTAGCAAAGTATCCAAGATGAATGACAGCCTATTTGTCAGTTTGGACAGACTTTTGCTAGAATTTGGTAGGTATAAAATGGAAATAAAAAGTAGATAACTATTTGTATTATTATTGGACATTTTAACAATAAAATGAAGTCACAAAAGAGTAATTTATTTTAGTTTTCCAGTATGAACAAGATATAAGTACTAAAGAAGATATGATTCAACGAATTAATAGTAAGTAGTTTTGCATGACAAAGATTTTTTTTTTTTATGGAATGTAAGGTATTATGCTGTTGCCTTGTTTAGGGTAATTTATAGTTGGCATTAGAACTTTTCCCCTGGTTTTATCTAGTGACTAATAATGAGCTATTTACCCTATTTTTTCAATAATTTTCTGTATTCAGTGTTTAATTATTTTGTGTTTAAGAATTTTGTTTTAAGTAGATATCACCCTTAATGAAATACAATTGAAAATGTTATTTTTCTCAAGTAACACAGGTTATTTTAAACATTTGAGTGAAAATTTTAAAATATTTTTAGAAATCATCAAAAGTCAGTGGCCAGGATTAATGGAAGCCACATTTTCAGGAATGCTGATTATGAAAATTAATATGAGTGGAATGACAAAGCAGATTACATGAATATAGTATTTTAAGATCCTACATAAAAACTATCAAAAGAAACTACACTCAATAATTTCTTAATAGTTCTGAAAGGTATTATAGAATTTGGTTATCTTTTCTGCAGCAAAAAAGGATATTGGATATTAAGAATTTATTTTAATCTTTTTAAGAAATTACATTTTATTTTTAGCTTGTGTTTACTCACTATAACAAAGAAATAAGTGAGTTGAAGGTGCATTAAATAATGACATGGAACTGATGAATAGAAATTACACATTTGTCAAAAACAAAACTCTTATGTTAGTATCATATGAGTAAATGTTTACATGAACTCATAGCATCATAAGATGCCATTGATCTTAGATATTACTTAATCCAGCCCTCTTACATTAAAGATGTGGGACAGGGGACGTTTATTTCTCTTCAATCTAAAACACAAATTCTTAGCTTCTGGGTCTAGGAGCAAGCCTGACTCTGGTCCTGTGCTTTTTAGTATAGGGCCCTTCCCATCTCAAGCTTCACTTCCTCTCCATTCTCTGGTTCTCCTTTTCTAGGTCAGTTGCCATACCTTTTTTTCTACTGTATTTATTTTGAATTTATGATTTCCAGAGTGCTTTGAAGATATTAAAGAAAACAAAGCGACCATTTGTAAGATACATGAAACTATAAATACAACAGATGAGGAAATCGGTCATTACTGTAAACATAGTAAGGAGATCGAAGACAACTGTAGTGAGTGAGTATTTTAAAGAAATTTTCAATAGTTGTCATTAGATTCTCTTATTCGAGGTTTTTGAGTTTATAGTTGAAGACACTGTTGCTTTAAAGTAGTATTTTATATTAGGAAAATGATGAAGCAAGTCTTAAATTTCCTTGTTACGTGCCACTGTAAAAGGGATCACAGAAGTTTCAAAAGAAAAATAGAAGAGCTGTAAGATCTAATTCAGATCCAGTTAGTCTAAATACGGTATGTTGAATAATCTAGGCTCAGTATAGAAAATTCCGATTAGATAAATAAATTTGAAATAATTTCCATCTTCGAATTTTCAAGATGTTATTTTTGTCTAAGGGAACCTAGCCTAAAATTAGTAGCTTTTCAAAATAAAACTATTTAGTAAGTTAAGAATTCTTTCAATATAGCTTCAGGTTCTGGATTCTAGTAGTTACATCTATTATAAGACAAACATTTTGAAACAAAGACTTGTTAATGGAACTTAATTGTATGGACAGGTACTTACAAAAATAAAATGTTTAGTTTTCTGTATTTAATTTTATGTTGATCACTGTCATTGTAATAAGTACTATATTAAGAATCATATTTGTTTTAAAATATTTTGTTATTTAAAAATTTCATAAACTTTTTGGTTTTCCCTCATTACTTTTTTTATATTGGTTTTAAAATTTTATAAAAGTAACACATGCCTAGTATAAAAATTCAAAGACTATACAAATGTATGGAGTAAAAAGGTTTTCCCTGCCTGTAGTCCCCATCCCCACCCTGTCCTCTTCCTTACAGGTGATCACTCTTAACAGTGAGTACCCTTCCAGACCTTTTAAAATATATATTCAACATCACTATTACATATGCTTATATATACATCTACCTGTATATCTGCCTTTCCTTTTTTAAAAAATGCGATCATACCATACTTATTTTTCAACTTGTTTTTTAAATTTAACAATATGTAATGTAAATGGTACTATACATGTAATGATTATGTATGGATTTCATTCTTTTTTTTTTAACAGCTCCATAGTATTTTATAGTATTGATGTATCCTAAGTTATTTAACCATTCTCCTATTAATAGACATTTAGGTTATTTCCAGTTATTTCCTATTATAAACAACATGTACAGGTATCCTTCCATATTTCTAGACCAGTTGCTATAGAATGACCTCCTGGAAGTGAAATTGCCAGGTTGAAGAGTATGCATGTTTAAATATTTGATAAGTAATGCCAAACTGCTCTCCCAAAATAATTATACTAATTTATACTTTCACCAACAATATATGAGAGTTTCTATTCCTCACACCCTTGCTAACACTGAAATTATCAATGTTTAAACTTTTTGGCAATCTGATCAACGAAAAAACTACATATTGTTGAACTTTTTCTTTTAGTTTGATTTAGGTTTATGGTAGTTAAGTTTTACCAGTGGTTTCCCTCAAGTAGCTGCAAAGGGTGCTGGAAAAGTACTGGTAGTTTCCCCGCAGAACCTACTGTGTCCAAGATGTACTTTACTTTAAACAAGATTATTCTCTGCTGGGTTCTGAGGGCAGTTAGTAGGATCTGTTGATTTTAGGATCTGTTGATTTTAATGCATGAATACCTCTAGTTCATGATTTCAGCCTGCTGGTTAAGAGGTTTAAATGTGAAATATGAATTCATGAAAGTATTAGAAGAAAATATAGGTGACTATAATCTTTGAGAGAGGAAGACCTTCCTAAGTATGTCATCAAAGGTAGAAACCACATAGGAAACAATGGAGAAATATGACACATGCAAATTAAAAAGAAAAACACCTCAAAATGATACAAAAAGCAAAAGGATAAGGTAGGAAAATGTTAAAGAAGGGTTAATTTTTAAAATATAAAGTGCTTGTAGAAATTAATAAGAAAGAGCCAAAGTCCCATTAGAAAAATAAGCAAAGAAGGTAAACAGGTAAATACCAAAATGAAGAAATGTAGGTCTAATAAATGTGAACAAATGCTCAATCTTACTAATAATCAAAGACATCCAAATTAAAGCAATAATAAAATACTATATATTCTTTTGCCTTTAAGTTTTGCAGAAATTTAAAGAAGGATAATACCCAATGTTGGCCAGGAAATAAGAAAATCACCCCTCTCATACACTGTAGGAATGTACACTGGTATATACCTTTTGGATGACATATAAGTATACTTCAAAGGCTTTAAAAATAAGCATGACTTTTGATTAAACAGTTCCATTTCTGATAATTTTTCATAAGGAAATAATTAGGCATTTTCTCAAAGATGTACAACAAGGTATTTATTTCAACTTTTTTACGATAGGAAAACATTGCAGGCAACTCAAATGTTCAACATTAGGTGATTGTTTAGATGAATTTTGGTATATCCATATGAATGAACAGTAGGCAGCCCATTAGTTTATGATATAAGTGAATATTGACATGGAAAGGTGTTAACAGTATATTACAAATTGAACAAAACATTAAAACAACATTCATAGAATAAACTCAATTTAGTAATTGTGTATTTATGTGTAATTTAAAAAGTCTAGAAATATGTACATCAAAATGGTTACAGTGAATATCTTTTTAGTGAACATGTATTTCTTATGGAATTTAAAAAATATTCAGAATGTGTGTATATATAACCTTTGACCTTATAATTCTATTTTGGGGAATATTGCCTAAGGAAATGGTTGCAAACTCAGACAGGTGTTTAAGTACAAGTTTTTAAGAGAAACTTAGACTAACCAAAATGGCCAACAATATTGGAATGGTTAGATAAATTGTGTAATATGTTGTATTTATTAAAACTTTTACAATGAATTCTTAGTGACAAAGAAAATGTATATATTGATAGTTTAAAAGTAAGTGATAAAGGATGATATGTTGTATATGTGAATATGATCTCAAAGATGTTAAACTATATACTTATGGTAAAATCTGGAAATAATTTATTAAAATAATATCAATATTAGTAGTTATTATTCAGTGTTGAGAATATAGATGATAATTATTTTCTTATGTATACTTTTCTGTTCTTCCAAAATGGGTATGCATACTTTTTGAATCTGAAAAAATAAAAAAGATTAGAAAAAAGAGCTAGAGGAAATATTTGAACAATACTTAGAATGTAAGCTGCCATGGTGTATACTTAATTTTAGATTTTTCACACTGGCAACATTTTTTGAGTCATGTAATAAAACAAATGTATAAGTTGAATATTCATTTTATTCTTACTATCTGATTTTATAATTCATTATGGTCTAGTTTCTTTCTTTCAAGTTCAGGAGGGTATAAAACCTGACTTTCTAAATTTCAAAGGAGAAAAAAGCCTCTCTTTATCCCTTATCCTAGCTCTTTAAATGTTTACTCCAAAAGAATTTCTTAGCTAAGATCTTAGAAGTATGATGAGGAACAAAGCCTGATGTTGGAGCATTGCAGAGTATATTCCAGAAATGCCATAGTAATACACAGTCCATCCATGTCACATCTGTTCCTTCCCTAGTCATGGTTCCAAAACAAGCTTTATGTAAAAATTAATCGATATTGATATTTGAGCATATGTATGATTGCATGAATGGTCATAGTGGTGGTGATCGGAGATGGGAATGTTTTTCTTGATGTAAGCTTGTTTTTTCCAGGAAAGGAAAGATTTGTTTATCTTTAAATGGTTACATTCATTTTTATTATTTCTTAAATTAGTTTATCATTCTGAGATGCTAATTACAGTATTTTTTTTCCATAGCTGGAGGCCAACATGTGATATATTTCATAAACATGAAGACTATATGAAGGACCAGTTTACTATTTATCAAGAAACTGTTGAAAAAGACAGGTACAGTACATATATTAATTTAAGCTTATCAATTCTATAACTTAGTATTAATAAAATATTCTTTGCAAAAATATTAATTGAAAAATTTTTTTAGTTTATTTATTTTTAAAGCAAATTCAGTGTTTTGGACTCTGGTTGTCACTGTTGGCCTACCTATTTGTTATAAAGCTCTATCCAACCTCTGATATATTTAAATATATCCTTAGAAACTATTTATCAGTAGCAGTTATAAGGCAGAGTGCTTCAATTAATATTTTTTATGACTGAATTGCTATAGTCAAACATCTGGGGGAGTAGTTAGCTGTATAATTAGCTTATGAAAAATTTGGAGTGTTGACTTTTGAAGGGTATATTTATATTGAACTTGTTTTTCAGAGTGCTGATTTAGTGGGGTGTTATATTCTGACAGAGAAATACTATTGGGTTGGCCAAAAATTAAGATGTTACGGAGAAATCCGAATGAACTTTTTGGCCAACCCAATAATATTTGTGTGGGCTTATTTAATTATGTGTTAAATCACCTGGTTTGGGGGAGTAAATGTAATTAATGAATATAATGAAACAAGGTGAGGAACTTTGAACACGTTATATAGCATTATAATTTCGCTTAATTTAAAAAATTGAAATGTTTTTATTTTTAACATAATTGGACAAGAGCAGTGTTGATTTAATTTTTATTTATTTATCTTACTACTTTCCCCCTAGCTTTATTGAGGTATAATTGACACATAGCAGTAAGTCTGAGGTGTAAAACATGATTTAATACATGTGTGTATTGTGAAATGATTACCACAATAAGGTTAGGTAACACATCTATCACTCTATTATATTTTTTGTAGTGAGAATATTTAAGATTTACTCTTTTAACAACTTTCAAGTATATAATACAGTATTATTATATTCACCATGCGTTATATTAGATCCCCAGAACTTATTCAGCTTTTAACTGGAAGCTTGTACTCTCTGACCAACATCTTTTCATTTCCTCTACCCGTCAGCCCCTGGAAACCACCATTATACTCTCTGCTTCTATGAATTCAGCTTTTTTAAAAGATTTTACATATAAGTGAGATCATAACAGTATTTGTCTTTGTCTGACTTATTCAGTTAGCATAACACTCTCAAGGTCCATCTGTGTTGTCACAAATGGCAGGATTTCCTTCTTTTTTAGTGGCTAAATAACATTCCATTTTTATATATATCACATTCAAAAAATCTATTCATCTGTCAGTGGACACTTAGGTTGTTTCCATGTCTTGGCCATTGTGAATAATGCTTCAATGAACATGGTGCAGATATCTCTTTGGGATAGTGATTTTATTTCCTTTGAATATGTAACTAGAAGTGGGATTACTGGATCATATGGCTTTTCTATTTTTAATTTTTTGAGGTGCCTCCATACTGTTTTCCATGGTGGCTGTATCAATTTACATTCCCACCACCGGTATACAAGGGTTCCCTTTTCTCTACATCCTTGCCAACACCTATCTTTTGTCTTTCGGTAATAGCCATTCTACACATATGAGGTACTATCTCATTGTGGTTTTGATTTGCATTTCTCTGATAATTGGTGGTATTGAGCATCTTTTCATGTACCTGTTGACTATTTGTCTTCTTTGGAAAAATGTCTCTCAGCCCTTTGCCCATTTTTAACTTGGATTATTAGTCTTTTTGCTATTCAGTTGTGTGAGTTCCTTATGTATTTTGGATATTAACCCCTTATTGGATATATGGTTTGCAAACATTTTCTCCCATTCTGTAGTCTGCCTCTTCATTTTGTTGATTGATTCTTTTGCTGTGCAGAAGCTTTTATAGTTTGATGTAGTCCCACTTGTTTATTTTTGCTTTTGTTGCTTGTGCTTTTGGTATCATATCCCCCAAAATCATTGCGAAAACCAACATCAAGGAGATTTTTTCCCTAGGAGTTTTATGATTTCAGGTCTTACATTTAATTTAAGTCTTTAATCCATTTTGAGTTCATCTTTATGAGTGGTATAAGATAGGGGTCCAGTTCCATTCTTTTGCATGTGGCTATCCAGTTTTCCCAGCATTGTTTATTGCAGACTATCCTTTCCCCATTGAGTATTTTTGGCTTCCTTTCCAAATATTGATTGACTGTATATGCATGGATTTATTTCTGGACTCTTGATTCTGTTCCATTGGTTTATCTGTCTGTTTTTATGCCAATACTATGCTTTTTTTGTTTGTTTGTTTGTTTGTTTTGGCGGTACGCCGGCCTCTCACTGTTGTGGCCTCTCCCGCTGCGGAGCACAGGCTCCGGATGCGCAGGCTCAGCGGCCATGGCTCACGGGCCCAGCCACTCCGCGGCATGTGTGATCTTCCCAGACCGGGGCACGAACCCATGTCCCCTGCATCGGCAGGCGGACTCTCAACCACTGGGCCACCAGGGAAGCCTGATGCTATTTTGATTACTATATCTTTGTAGCATAGTTTGAAATGAGGAAGTGTGATGCTTCCACGTTTGTTTTTTTTTTGAGATTTCCAGAAATTGACTATTTGGGGCCTTTTGTGGTTCCATAGAAATTTTGGGATTTTTTTTCTATTTCTGTGAAAAATGCCATTGTAATTTTGATGAGATTGCATTGAATTTTTAGATAGCTTTGGGTAGTATGGATATTATAACAGTATTAATTCTTATCTGTGAGCACAGAATATCTTTCCATATTTATGTCTTCTTCAGTTTCTTTCATAGTGTCTTATAGTTCTCAGTGTACAAATCTTTCACCTTCTTGGTTAAATTTATTCCTAAGTTTTTAAATGTGTTTGATGCTACTGTAAATGGGATTGTTTTCTTTATTTTTTTTTTCAGGTAGTTCGTTGTTTGTGTATAGAAGTGCAACTGATTTTTGTATGTTGATTTTGTATCCTGAAACTTTATTGAATTTGTTGATTAGTTCTAATAGGTTTTTGGTGGAGTCTTAGAATTTTCTATATATTGATATAAGGATATACTATTTACAAACAGACCATTTCACTTTTTCCTTTCCTATTTGGATGCCTTTTATTTCTTTTTCTTGCCTAATTGCTTTAGCTAGCTCTTCCAGTATTATATTGAATAAGAGTGGTGAGAATGGCACCTTTGTCTTGTTTCTGATTTTGGAGGAAAAGCTTTTAGCTATTTACCATTGAGTATGATATTAGTTATGGACTTGTCATATATAGCCTTTATTATGTTGAGGTATACCCAATTTATTGAAAGTTTTTATCATGAAAGGGTGTCAGATTTTGCCAAATACTTTTTCTGCATCTACTGAGATCATATAATTTTTATCCTTCACTCTATTAATGTGGTATTTCATGTTTAATTATTTGTGTATATTGAACCATCCTTGCATCCAAGGATAAATCCCATTTTATATTCGTGTATGATTCTTTTAGAGTGCTGTTGAATTTGTTTGCTAGTATTTTTTTTTGAGAATTTTTTCATCCATATTCATCAGGAATATTGGCTTCTAGTTTTCTTTTCTTGTAGTGTCCTTATTTGGCTTTTTATCAGGGTAATGCTGGCTTCATAAAATGAATTGGAGAGTGTTTTCTCCTCTTCCATTTTTTGGGAAGAGTTTGAGAAGGATTGATGTTAATTCTTCTTTAAATGTTTGGTACAGTTTACCAGTGAAACCATCTGGTCCTGGGCTTTTCTCTGTTGGGAGGGTTTTGATTACTGCTTCTATCTCCTTACTAGGAATTGACCTGTTCAGATTTTTAAATTTTTTTCATAATTCAATCTTGGTAGGTTGTATGTTTCTAGAAATTTATCCATTTCTTTTAGGTTATCTAATTTGTTGTCCTATAATTGTTAATAGTAGCCTCTTAAGAGCTTTTGTATTTCTTTGGTGTCAGGTATATTATCTCCTCTTTCATTTATAACTTTGTGTCCTCTCTCTTTCCCTTGGCTAGTCTAGCAAAAGGTTTGTAAATTTTGTTTATCTTTTCAAAAAAGCATCTTTTTTTTTTTTTAAAAAAAAGCAACTTTTTGTTTCATTGATGTTTTCCTGTTGTCTTTCATGTCTCTGGTCCATTTATTTCTGCTCTAACCTTTGTTATTTCCTTCTTTCTGCTATCTTTATGGTTAGATTGTTCTTCTTTTTCTAATTCCTTGGGAAGTGACCTTCTTTGTCTCTTGTGACTGATTTTGACTGAAAGTCTATCTTATCTGATATAAGTATAAGCACTTCTGATTTCCTTTGGTTACATTTGTATGGAATATCTTTTTCTATCCCTTCACTTTCAACTCATGTGTTTCATTAAAGCTAAAGTAAGTTTCTTGCAGGCAGTATATTGTTGGGTCTTGTTTTTTTTTAATCCACTCAGCCACTCTTTGTCTTTTGAATTTAGTCTATTTACATTTAAAGTAATTATTGATAGGTATGGACTTACTATTGCCATTTAATTAATCGTTTTCTGAGTGTATTTTTAGTCCCTTTGTTCCTTTCTTCCTCTCTTGCTGTCTTCCTTTGCGATTTTTTTTTTGTAGTGGTATGCTTTAATTCCTTTCTCTTTCTTTTTTGTGTATCTACTATAAATTTTTTCTCTGTGGTTACCGTGACGCTTACATAAAACATCTTATAGATATAACAGACTTATTGATAACAAGTAACCTTCAATTGCATACAAAGACTGTACTTTTACTTCTCCTCCCCCCACATTTAATGCTATTGATGTCATACTTTATATTGTGCATCCATTAACAAATTATTGTAGCTATAATTTTAATAATATTTTAAACTTTCATACTAGAGATTAAAGTGATTTGCATACTATCATTACAGTATTATGGTATTCTGAATTTGAGTATATATTCACCTTTACCATTAAGTTTTATTCTTTTATATGTTTTCATGTTGTTACTTAGCATCCTTTTATTTCAGCTTGAAAAACTCCCCTTAATATTTTCTAAAAGGTAGTAGTAATGAACTCCTTTAGTGGTAATGAACTCCCTTAGCTTTTGTCTGTCTGGGAATGTCCTTATTTTTCCTTCATTTCTAAAGGACAGTTTTGCTGGGTGTAGTATTTTTGGTTGGCAGTTTTTTCTTTCAGTACTTTGAATATGTGATCCCATTCTTTTCTGGCCTGGAAGGTTTGTGCAGAGAAATCTCCTGATGACATTACAGGGGTTCCCTAGTGATGAGTTATTTTTCTCTTGATGCTTTCAAAATTATTTTTGTCTTTGCATTTTAACATTTTGATTATAATGTGTCTTGGAGTAATCTTCTTTGGGTTGATCTTGCTTGGGGTCTTTTGGGCTTCCTGTACCCAGATGTCTATCTCTTTCCTAATATTTGGGAAGTTTTCAGCTATTATTTCTTTTCTTTTTAAAAAATTTTTGTTGGGGTATAATCAATTTACAATGTTGTGTTAGTTTCAGGTACACAGCAAAGTGAATCTGTTATACAAATACAGATATCCACTCTTTTTTAGATTCTTTTTCCATATAGGCCATTACAGAGTATTGAGTAGAGTTCCTTGTGCTATACAGTAGGTCCTTATTAGTTATCTGTTTTTTTTAAAATAAATTTATTTATTTATATGTTTATCTTTGGCTGCGTTGGTTCTTCGTTGCTGCGCACAGGCTTTCTCTAGTTTCAGTGAGCAGGGGCTACTCTTCGTTGTGGTGTGCGGGCTTCTTATTGTGGTGGCTTCTCTTGTTGTGGAGCATAAACTCTAGGCGTGTGGGCTTCAGTAATTGTGGCACATGGGCTCAGCAGTTGTGGCTTGCGGGCTCTAGAGTGCGCTCTCAGTAGTTGTGGTGCATGGGCTTAGTTGCTCTGTGGCATGTGAGATCTTCCCGGACCAGGGCTCGAACCCATGTCCCCATGCAGGTGGATTCTTAACCACCATGCCCCCAGGGAAGCCCTAGTTATCTGTTTTATATATAGTAGTGTGTATGTGTCAATTCCAATCTTCCACTTTATCTCTCCTCCCCCAACCTCTGGTAACATAAGTTTATTTTCTACATCTGTAACTCTATTTCTGTTTTGTAGATAAGTTCATTTGTAGCCTTTTTTAAGATTCCACATATAAGTGATATCATGTGATATTTGTCTTTCTCTGTATGACTTACTTGACTCAGTATGAGAATCTCTAGGTCCATCCATGTTGCTGCAAATGGCATTATTTTGTTCTTTTTTATAGCTGAGTAATCAGCTATTATTTCTTTAAATAAGCTTTCTGCCTCTTTCTGTCTCTCTTTTCTTCTTCTGGGACTTCCGTGATGCAAATATTTGTTTGCTTTGCAGTGTTCCATAATTTATGTAGATTTTCTTCACTGTTTTTCATTCTTTTTCTTTTTGTTCCTCTAAGTAGCTAATTTCAAATGAATAGTCTTTGAGTTTGCCGATTCTTTCTTTTATATGATCAAGTCTATTATTGATGCTCTCTATTGAATATTTCAGTCCTGCTATTGTGTTCTTTAGCGCCACAGTTTCTGTTTTGGTTCTATTTTATGGTTTCTATTTCTTTATTAAACTTCTCATTTTGTACATGCATTGTTTTCCTGATTTCGTTTAGTTGTCTGTGTTCTCTTGTATTTTATTGAGTTTCTTTAAGATGATTACTTTGAATTCTTTTCAAGGCAAACTGTAGATCTCCATTTCTTTGGGGTCAGTTACTGAAGATTTATTACTTTTCTTTTGATGGTGTCATGTTTGCCTAATTCTTTGTGATATGCTTAGCCTTGCATTGGTGTCTGTGCACTTGAACGAACAAACACTTCTTCCAGTCTTTACAGTCTGGTTTTGGGAGGTAAAGACCTTCTCTTGTTGGTTTCCTGGGCTGATGGGGTTACCTATAGAACTGCAGTTGTGCTGGGTTGGAGCTGATTTTGAAGCTGTCATTGAGTTTGTAGTGGGATCCATGGTTGGTGTGCTTGTTACCAGGGGCTCAGGCAGGTATGGATCCTGTCTGGTCCCTGGGTGGGTGAGACTTCCTCCAGTACTTTGTTCAGTAGAATAGTACTGGGACAAAGGTCTGATTCAGGTTCCACAGTTGGGTCCTTAGTCAGCAGGCATATTACCAAGTGTGTAGACAAGTTTGTCTCCCAGCAAGTCCCTGGGAGAGTTCATGCCTAGTCACTGAATGGATTCATGGGTGGTCAGGACTGGCCCTGGACTGTGGCTGAGAGGGGCTAGAACTGAGTCTCAGGGCTGTTTCAGATTCTGCAAACAAAACTGAGGTCTACAGTCCTGGTTCTCAAGGCACAGATAGGCATGTATCCAACCAGCTCCCTCTGTGGGCTGGACTGCTCCCTGATTGTGGCTAGAGGGGCTGGAGCCAAGTATAGGGCCCTTTCAAGATCTCCAGGGGAGCATATAGCAGTATCTCTTTGGGTCCCTGGGCCAGAAGTTCTGTTAGTGCTAGACTGCTTGAGATCTAGAATCAAGTATGGGTCCTTTCATGATCTATGGGGTGCAGACAGGAGTGTCTCTTGCTTGAACCTTGGACCCGCAGTACTGTGGAAAAACTGTGCTGTGAGAGGGCTGGAACCAACTATAGGGTGCTTTAGGATCTTTAGGGGCATAGACAGGAGTGTCTCCTGCTGGGTCTGTGTGCCAGCAGGATTCTTCAGTGACTGTGGCTGGGACAGGTTGGAATCTAGTTACAGGGCCCTTTCAGAATCTACAGTCTCACTGAGCTTGGCAGGTTTATCTCCTGGTATTCTCAGACTGTGGCCATGAAGGGCTGGAACTGGTTCACCTGCTACTTCTGAGACCACAGCCAGGACCAGGGTCTGTATGCCTATTGCCTGACACACAGGTAGGTGTGACTTCTCCCAGGTCCCTTGGTTTATGGGACTGGTTACAGACCCAATGCTAGATAGGCCTGTAGCTGAGTTCTCAGGGGTACAGAGATGTTTTCTGGGTCTGTAGCCAGGACCACAGTCAGCAAGTTAAACCACCAAGATGTGAGTCCGTTTTATCAAAATGGCTTTCCTCAGTCTTGGACTGCACCAGGATTTCACAGTCTCCTACCTGGATTCCAAAGCTTCCACAAAGGCACTTTTGTCCATGGTTTGATGGCAAACTTTTATTGCTGAGGGGGGTGATATGCGCAAGGGGCATTTTATTTTGCCATCTTGCCGATGTCACTCCTATTCTAATATTCTAATTAAAAACACCCACACAAAATCTAGAATGCAGTACATTTCATATTAAAAACTGGGTCTTAAGGTAGGGACTGAGGTATAGATTTGGACTTCATTGGCATTTGAAATCATAAAAATAGATGAGATTGCCCAGGGAAAGTATAAAGCAAAAAGAAGAGAAAGCTGGAGTACATGCTCATCCAAGAAACAGGCAGAGGGTAGAATTAACAAAGGAGACTTACTTTGTTATTTATAGGCCCCACTTCAATTCAAAAAGAATTTGAAATGATTTATATAAATAATACCATAGTGTTAAAATAAAGTTAGACATACAAATTGAGGCTATAGGGAAGTTAGGGTAATATAGGAAGATGAAGCCTTTGATCTGGATAGAAATTCATACGATATGGTCTTACACATTTGTTAGATATAGGCAAAATTAGGCTTTGAAATTCCTAATAGTAGTCAAAGCATTGTGGAAGTGTGATCAATTTGGAATTCAGAATATTCGTTTAAAAAACAGTTCAGGGCTTCCCTGGTGGCGCAGTGGTTGAGAGTCCGCCTGCTGATGCAGGGGACACGGGTTCGTGCCCCGGTCCGGGAAGATCCCACATGCCACGGAGCGGCTGGGCCTGTGAGCCATGGCCGCTGAGCCTGCGCATCTGGAGCCTGTGCTCCGCAGCGGGAGAGGCCACAACAGTGAGAGGCCCACGTACCGCAAAAACAAACAAACAAACAAACAAAAAAACAGTTAAGTTGCTTAGGATAAGCAGAGGTTTTTTCCCTAGTACTCAGACTTGAGAGAAATTTGTTCCCTGGATTCTCATAAAGGGGAAATTGTGCGATATGGTAGTCAGTATCTTCAGTGGCCTCCCTCAAATAAACACAATATGTATTACTGCTTTTTATAACATCTCTCAGTGCAAGCTATAGCTATAAAATATTATTTAAAATGATTCTATGAGGGGCTAAAGCAAACCAGTCCAATAAGTACCTCTCTGATAGTGTTTGTTGTGGATGACTTCTCTTAGCTAACCAGAGGTATGGAAGTGAAAACAGCTATCTCTTTCTTTCTTAAACCAGCCACATAGGTTGATTGACTTGATGACTCAATACTATGTATTTATAAGAGGAAAAGAGTCCATTTGTTGGTATCATGGGTAATGAAGGAAGTAGAGGCACCAGCTACTTATTTCTCCTAATCTCCCATCCCTGTCCCAGGCATTCACGAAGACTAGCATTGCTGGCAAGAGATGAGATAGTAATGGCTCTTCTTGAATCATGGCTTGGGCTAGCAAGGTTCTTATATGGAGTATATTAGAAGAATTGCCGTGAATATGCAGTCTGAACAGGGTAGATGGGGTGTGCTAATCTCATCTGAAACTGGTGTCCCAGACTCAGTTTTTTTATAGGTATTTCCCTCCTTTTGGACTATTTTCCCAAAAAGTGAAGGCTTAATTAGCAAATATGCATTTAGAAGAATAGGAAGAAACTTGTTTTAGGCTAAACTACTTTATTTTGCATAAGGGGACAGAGTTTAGTAATATTAAGAAATTAAAACATTCTTAAGATTCAGACCTGCTGACCAGTAGAAGGCTGTTATCCTTTTCTTCTTACTATACAAGCAGTTTATGAATACTTCTTTTCTCATCTGCTAAGGCAAGATAATCATTGAAGTATCTTTTAAGAAATTCCCCCATATAGTATGGCTTGATTTAGAAAATTTATAAACTTTTGAGGAATATAAGGACTATATATTTTTAGAAAATTTTCTATGAATGTTATTTTTTGAAAGTATGTATTTGTTAATAACTGGGTAAAAAAAGGATCCAAGAATATATTTTCTTTTTTTAAATTGAAGTATGGTTGATTTACAATATTTACAATATTGTGTTAGTTTCAGTGTACAGCAAAGTGATCAGTTTTATATATATAAATACATATATTTATATATACATATACACATTTTCCGATTGTTTTCCATTATAGGTTATTATAAGATATTGAATACAGTTCTCTGTGCTATACAGTAAAGCCTTGTTGTTTATCTGTTTTATATATGGTAGTGCATATCTGTTAATCCCATACTTCTTATTTATTCCTCCCCCTCTTTGGTAACCATAAGTTTGCTTTCTATGTCTATGAGTCTGTTTCTGTTTTGTAAATAAATTCATTTGTACTATTTTTTTTTTTAGATTCCACATATAAGTGATATCATATGGTATTTGTCTTTCTCTGTCTGACTTACTTCACTTAGCATGATAATCTCTAGGTCCATCCCTATTGCCACAAAAGGCATTATTTCATTGTTTTTTATGTCGGAGTAATATTCTATTATATATATATGCCACGTCTTCTTTATCCATTCATCTGTTGATGGACACTTAGATTGCTTCTATATCTTGCCTATTGTAAACAGTGCTGCTATGATCATTGGAGTGCATGTATCTTTTCAAATTAGAGTTTTCATCTTTTACAGATATACGCCCAGTAGTGGTAACTCCATTTTTAGTTTTTTAAGGAACCTCCATATTGTTTTCCATAGTGGCTGCACTAATTTACATTCCCACCAACAGTGTAGGAGGGTACCCTTTTCTCCATACCCTATCCAGCATTTATTATTTGTAGACTGTGAGGTGATACCTCCTTGTAGTTTTGCTTTGCATTTCTCTAATAATTAGCAGTGTTGAGCATCTTTTCATGTGTCTGTTGGCCATCTGTATGTCTTCTTTCGAGAAATGTCTATTTAGTCTTCTGCCTGTTTTTTGATTGGGTTGTTTGTTTCTCTGATATTGAGTTGTATGAGCTCTTTGTATGTTTTGGAAATTAAGCCCCTGTCAGCTGCATCCTTTGCAAATATCTTCTCCCAGTCCGTGCGTTGTCTTTTTGTTTTGTTTATGGTTTCCTTTACTGTGTGAAAGCTGTTAAGTTTGATTAGGTCCCATTTGTTTATTTTTGCTTTTATTTTGCCTTGAGAGACTGACCCAAGGAAACATTGGTACGATTTATGTCAGAGAATGTTTTACCTATGTTCTCTTCTAGGAGTTTTATGGTGTCATGTTTTATATTTAAGTCTTTAAGCCATTTTGAATTTATTTTTGTGTGTGGTATGCGGGAGTGTTCTGACTTCATTGATTTACATGAGTCTGTCCAGCTTTCCCAACACCACTTGCTGAAGAGACTGTCTTTTCTCTATTGTATATTCTTGCCTCCTTGGTCAAAGATTAATTGGCCATAGGTGTGGGGGTTTATTTCTGGGTCCTCTATTCTGTTCCATCTCTATATGTCTGTTTTTGTGCCAGTACCACCCTGTTTTGATTACTGTAGCTTTGTAATATTGCCTGAAGTCTAGAAGGGTTATGCCCCCAGCTTTGTTCTTTTCCCTCAGGATTGCTTTGGCAATTCTGGGTCTTTTGTGATTCCATATAAATTTTAGAATTATTTGTTCTAGTTCTGTGAAAAATGTCATGGGTAATTTGATAGGGATTGCATTAAATCTGTAGATTTGTTTGGGTAGTATGGCAATTTTCACTATATTAATTCTTCCAACCCAAGACCATGGGATATCTTTTCATTTCTTTGAATCATCTTCAGTTTCCTTCATCAGTGTTTTATAGTTCTCAGCATATAAATCTTTCACTTCCTTGGTTAGGTTTATTCCTAGTTTTTTTTTTTTTTTTTGATGCAATGTGATTTTAAACAGGATTGCTTTTTTACTTTCTCTTTCTGATACTTCATTGTTAGTGTAAAGAAGTGCAACAGATTTCTGTATATTAATCTTGTATCCTGATACCTTGCTGAATTCGTTTATCAGTTCTGGTAGTTTCTGTTTGGAGTCTTAAGGGTTTTCTGTAGAGTATCATGTTATCTGCATATAATGACAATTTTACCTCTTCCCTTCTAATCTGGATGCCTTTCATTTCTTTTTCTTGGCTGATTGCTGTGCCTAGGACTTCCAATAGTATGTTGAATTAAAGTGATGAGAGTGGGCATCCTTGTCTTATTCCAGCACTTAGCAGGAAGACTTTCAGCTTTCCACCATTTAGTATCATGTAAGCTGTGGATTTGTCATAAATGGCTTTTATTATGTTATGTTCCCTTTATACCCACTTTGGTGAGAGTTTTTATCATGAATAAATGTTGAATTTTATCAAATGCTTTTTCTGCCTCTGTTGAGATGATCATGTGGTTTTTGTATTTTCTTTTGTTGTTGTGGTGTATCACATTGATTGATTTGTGTTTGTTGAACCATCCTTGTGACTCTGGGATGAATCCAATTTGATTATGGTGTATGGCCCTTTTTATGTGTTGTTGGACTTGGTTTGCTAATATTTTGTTGAGGATTTTTGCGTCTACATTCATCAAAGATATTGGCCTGTAATTTTCTTTTTTGGTAGTGTCTTTTTCTGGTTTTGGTATCAGGGTGATGGTGACTTCATAGAATGACTTTGGGAGTGTTCTCTCCTCTTCAGTCTTTTGGAAGAGTTTGAGAAGGATAGATATAAGTTCTTTGTATGTTTGGTAGAATAACCCAGTGAAGCCATCCAGTCCTGGACTTTTGTTTGCAGGGAGCCTTTTTTATTACAGATTCTATTTCACTTCTAGTGATCAGTCTGTTCAACTTATCTGTTTCTTCTTGATTCAGTTTTGGCAGGCTGTATGTTTCTAGCAACTTGTCCATTTCTTCTAGGTTGTCAAATTTGTTGGCATATAACTGTTCACAATATTTTCTTAGTAATTTTTTGTATTTCTATGGTGTTGTTACTGAGTCCAAGCTCACTCTGCTTGCCACATGGCAGGCCAGTAAATCGGGAGAAGAGGTGTTGAGGCAAGGAATAGTGACTTTATTCAGAAAGCCAGCAGACCAAGAAGATGGCAGACTAGTGTCTTAGAAGAACCATCTTATTGGGGTCTGGATGCCAGTTTCTTCTATAGAACAGAGAGGGGACAGAGGTGAGGAAGTAAAGTAAAAAGGCCATAAGTCTTGCAGATATCTCCTGGAATAGCCAGCCTTAGGAAGGGGATGTGTTAATTTCTTCTTTCTTGCAGCCATTCATAGGTGGACAGGGTCAGGATGTTTCCCTGAACAAAGGCACTTTGGTTTAACATTCAGGCAGAGGGGCAGGTTCCCTGAAGCAGACCATTATGTATAGACAGTAACCTTTTAGTGAACAAAAGCAGCAGGAAGCAAAGGTTAAAGTAAGAGAAACAGATCCAACATGTAGTCAGATTTGTTCATCCCCGTAACAATATTGGTTATTTCTCCTCTTCCATTTCTTATTTATTTGTATCCTGTCTCTTTTCTTCTTGGTGAGCTTGGCTAGAGGCTTGTCAATTTCATTTATCCTTTCAACTATCTCTTGGTTTTATTGATTTTTTTCTTTTTTAAATCTCCATTTATTTATTTCCTCTCTGGTCTTTATTATTTCCTTCCTTCTGCTGAATTTAGGTTTTATTTGTTGTTTTTTTTTTCTAATTCTTTTAGGTGGTAGGTTAGGTTGTTTATTTAAGATTTTTCTTGGGGCTTCCCTGGTGGCGCAGTGGTTGAGGGTCTGCCTGCCGATGCAGAGGACACGGGTTTGTGACCCGGTCCGGGGGGATCCCACATGCCGCGGAGCGGCTGGGCCCGTGAGCCATGGCCGCTGAGCCTGTGCGTCCGGAGCCTGTGCTCCGCAACGGGAGAGGCCGCAGCAGTGAGAGGCCCGTGTACCGCAAAAAAAAAAAAAAAAAAAAGATTTTTCTTGTTTTTGGAAGAAGGCCTGTATTACTATGAACTTCTCTCTTAGAACTGCTTTTTCTGCATCCCATAGATGTTGTATGGTTGTGTTTTCATTGTCGTTTGTTTCAAGGTATTTTTAAATTTCCTCTTTGATTTCATCACTGACCCTTGGTTTTTTAGTGGCATGTTGTTTAGTCTCCATGTAATCATTTTTTTCTCATTTCTCTTTCTGTGGTTGATATCTAGTTTCATACCGTTGCACTCAGAAAAGTTGCTTGAAATAATTTCTGTCCTCTTAAATTTGTTGAGGCTTGTTTTGTGTCCTGGTATGTGGTCTATCCTAGGGAATGTTCCATGTGCTCTTGAAAAGAATGTGTATTTTGGGTTTTTTTTGGATGTAATGTCCTGTAGATATCAATTAAGTCTGTTCTATTGTGTCATTTAGGACCTCGTTGCCTTATTGATTTTCTGTCTGGAAGATCTGTCAATTGATGTCAGTAGGGTGTTAAACTCTCCTACTATTGTTGTATTCCCATCAAGTTCTCCCTTTTTGTCTCTTGATATTTGTTTTATGTATTTTGGTCCTCCTGTATTGGGTGCATATGTGTTAATGAGTGTGATATCCTCTTCTTGTATTGATCATCTTATTATATGTTGACCTTCATTGTCTTTCTTTGTGGCCTTCGTTTTAAAGTCTATTTTGTCTGATGTGAGTATTGCTACCCCCACTTTCTTGTCATTTCCTTTTGCATGAAATATCTTTTTCCATCCCCTCACTTTCAATCTATATGTGTCTTTCACCCAGAAGTGGATCTCTTGTAGGCAGCATATTGTAGATTCTTGTTTTATTATCTAACCTGCCACTCTATGTATTTGATTGGTGCATTTAGTCCATTTATATATAAAGTAATTACTGATAGTATGTATTTATTGCCATTTTATTTTTTATTTATTTATTTTTTTAACATCTTTATTGGGGTATAATTACTTTACAATGGTGTGTTAGTTAATGCTTTATAACAAAGTGAATCAGTTATACATATACATATGTTCCCATATCTCTTCCCTCTTGCGTCTCCCTCCCTCCCACCCTCCCTATCCCACCCCTCCAGGCTGTCACAAAGCACCGAGCCAATATCCCTGTGCCATGCGGCTGCTTCCCACTAGCTATCTACCTTACTACGTTTGTTAGTGTGTATATGTCCATGACTCTCTCTCGCCCCGTCACAGCTCACCCTTCCCCCTCCCCATAACCTCAAGTCCGTTCTCTAGGAGGTCTGCGTCTTTATTCCTGCCTTACCCCTAGGTTCTTCATGACATTTTTTTTTCTTAAATTCCATATATATGTGTTAGCATACTGTATTTGTCTTTTTCTTTCTGACTTACTTCACTGTGTATGACAGACTCTAGGTCTATCCACCTCATTACAAATAGCTCAATTTCGTTTCTTTTTATGGCTGAGTAATATTCCATTGTATATATGTGCCACATCTTCTTTATCCATTCATCCGATGATGGGCACTTAGGTTGTTTCCATCTCCGGGCTATTGTAAATAGAGCTGCGATGAACATTTTGGTACATGACTCTTTTTGAATTTCGGTTTTCTCAGGGTATATGCCCAGTAGTGGGATTGCTGGGTCATATGGTAGTTCTATTTGTACTTTTTTAAGGAACCTCCATACTGTTCTCCATAGTGGCTGAACCAATTCACATTCCCACCAGCAGTGCAAGAGGGTTCCCTTTTCTCCACACCCTCTCCAGCATTTATTGTTTCTAGATTTTTTGATGATGGCCATTCTGACTGGTGTGAGATGATATCTCATTGTAGTTTTGATTTGCATTTCTCTAATGATTAATGATGTTGAGCATTCTTTCATGTGTTTGTTGGCAGTCTGTATATCTTCTTTGGAGAAATGTCTATTTAGGTCTTCTGCCCATTTTTGGATTGGGTTGTTTGTTTTTTTGTTGTTGAGCTGCATGAGCTGCTTGTAAATTTTGGAGATTAATCCTTTGTCGGTTGCTTCATTTGCAAATATTTTCTCCCATTCTGAGGGTTGTCTTTTGGTCTTGTTTATGGTTTCCTTTGCTGTGCAAAAGCTTTGAAGTTTCATTAGGTCCCATTTGTTTATTTTTGTTTTTATTTCCATTACTCTAGGGGGTGGGTCAGAAAGAATCTTGCTGTGATTTATGTCATAGAGTGTTCTGCCTATGTTTTCCTCTAAGAGTTTGATAGTTTCTGGCCTTATATTTAGGTCTTTAATCCATTTTGAGCTTATTTTTGTGTATGGTGTTAGGGAGTGTTCTAATTTCATTCTTTTACATGTACCTGTCCAGTTTTCCCAGCACCACTTATTGAAGAGGCTGTCCTTTTTCCACTGTACATTCCTGCCACCTTTATCAAAGATAAGGTGTCCATATGTGCATGGGTTTATCTCTGGGCTTTCTATCCTGTTCCATTGATCTATCTTTCTGTTTTTGTGCCAGTACCATACCGTCTTGATAACTGTAGCTTTGTAGTATAGTCTGAAGTCAGGGAGCCTGATTCCTCCAGTTCCTTTTTTTGTTCTCAAGATTGCTTTGGCTATTCGGGGTCTTTTGTGTTTCCATACAAATTGCGAAATTTTTTGTTCTAGTTCTGTGAAAAATGCCAGTGGTAGTTTGATAGGGATTGCATTGAATCTATAGATTGCTTTGGGTAGTAGAGTCATTTTCACAATGTTGATTCTTCCAATCCAAGAACATGGTATATGTCTCCATCTATTTGTATCATCTTTAATTTCTTTCATCAGTGTCTTATAGTTTTCTGCACACAGGTCTTTTGTCTCCTTAGGTAGGTTTATTCCTAGATATTTTATTCTTTTTGTTGCAATGGTAAATGGGAGTGTTTTCTTGATTTCACTTTCAGATTTTTCATCATTAGTATATAGGAATGCCAGAGATTTCTGTGCATTAATTTTGTATCCTGCTACTTTACCAAATTCATTGATTAGCTCTAGTAGTTTTCTGGTAGCATATTTAGGATTCTCTATGTATAGGATCATGTCATCTGCAAACAGTGACAGCTTTACTTCTTCTTTTCCGATTTGGATTCCTTTTATTTCCTTCTCTTCTCTGATTGCTGTGGCTAAAACTTCCAAAACAATGTTGAATAAGAGTGGTGAGAGTGGGCAACCTTGTCTTGTTCCTGATCTTAGTGGAAATGCTTTCAGTTTTTCACCATTGAGGATGATGTTTGCTGTGGGCTTGTCGTATATGGCCTTTATTATGTTGAGGAAAGTTCCCTCTATGCCTACTTTCTGCAGGGTTTTTATCATAAATGGGTGTTGAATTTTGTCAAAAGCTTTCTCTGCATCTATTGAGATGATCATATGGTTTTTCTCCTTCAATTTGTTAATATGGTTTATCACATTGATAGATTTGCGTATATTGAAGAATCCTTGCATTCCTGGAATAAACCCCACTTGATCATGGTGTATGATCCTTGTAATGTGCTGTTGGATTCTGTTTGCTAGTATTTTGTTGAGGATTTTTGCATCTATGTTCATCAGTGATATTGGCCTGTAGTTTTCTTTCTTTGTGACATCCTTGCCTGGTTTTGGTATCAAGGTGATGGTGGCCTCATAGAATGAGTTTGGGAGTGTTCCTCCCTCTGCTATATTTTGGAAGAGTTTGAGAAGGATAGGTGTTAGCTCTTCTCTAAATGTTTGATAGAATTCGCCTGTGAAGCCATCTGGTCCTGGGCTTTTCTTTGTTGGAAGATTTTTAATCACAGTTTCAATTTCAGTGCTTGTGATTGGTCTGTTCATATTTTCTATTTCTTCCTGATTCAGTCTTGGCAGGTTGTGCATTTCTAAGAATTTGTCCATTTCTTCCAGATTGTCCATTTTATTGGCATAGAGTTGCTTGTAGTAATCTCTCATGATCTCTTTTATTTCTGCAGTGTCAGTTGTTACCTCTCCTTTTTCATTTCTAATTCTATTGATTTGAGTCTTCTCCCTTTTTTTCTTGATGAGTCTGGCTAGTGGTTTATCTATTTTGTTTATCTTCTCAAAGAACCAGCTTTTAGTTTTATTGATCTTTGCTATTGTTTCCTTCATTTCTTTTTCATTTATTTCTGATCTGATTTTTATGATTTCTTTCCTTCTGCTAGCTTTGGGGTTTATTTGTTCTTCTTTCTCTAATTGCTTGAGGTGCAAGGTTAGGTTGTTTATTCGAGATGTTTCCTGCTTCTTAAGGTGGGCTTGTATTGCTATAAACTTCCCCCTTAGAACTGCTTTTGCTGCATCCCACAGGTTTTGGGTCGTTGTGTCTCCATTGTCATTTGTTTCTAGGTATTTTTTGATTTCCTCTTTGATTTCTTCAGTGATCACTTCATTATTAAGTAGTGTATTGTTTACCCTCCATGTGTTTGTATTTTTTACAGATCTTTTCCTGTAATTGATATCTAGTCTCATGGCATTGTGGTCAGAAAAGATACCTGATACAATTTCAATTTTCTTAAATTTGCCAAGGCTTGGTTTGTGACCCAAGATATGATCTATCCTGGAGAATGTTCCATGAGCACTTGAGAAAAATGTGTATTCTGTTGTTTTTGGATGGAGTGTCCTATAAATATCAATTAAGTCCATCTTGTTTAATGTATCATTTAAAGCTTGTGTTTCCTTATTTATTTTCATTTTGGATGATCTGTCCTTGGGTGAAAGTGGGGTGTTTAAGTCCCCTACTATGAATGTGTTACTGTCGATTTCCCCTTTTATGGCTGTTAGTATTTGCCTTATGTATTGAGGTGCCCCTATGTTGGGTGCATAAATATTTACAATTGTTATATCTTCTTGGATCGATCCCTTGATCATTATGTAGTGTCCTTCTTTGTCTCTTTTAATAGTCTTTATTTTAAAGTCTATTTTGTCTGATATGAGAATTGCTACTCCAGCTTTCTTTTGGTTTCCATTTGCATGGAATATCTTTTTCCATCCCCTTACTTTTAGTCTGTATGTGTCTCTAGGTCTGAAGTGGGTCTCTTGTAGACAGCATATATAAGGGTCTTGTTTTTGTATCCATTCAGCTAATCTGTGTCTTTTGGTGGGAGCATTTAGTCCATTTACATTTAAGGTAATTATCGATATGTATGTTCCTATTCCCATTTTCTATATTGTTTTGGGTTCGTTATTATAGGTCTTTTCCTTCTCTTGTGTTTCTTGCCTAGAGAAGATCCTTTAGCATTTGTTGTAAAGCTGGTTTGGTGGTGCTGAACTCTCTCAGCTTTTGCTTGTCTGTAAAGGTTTTAATTTCTCCATCAAATCTGAATGAGATCCTTGCTGGGTAGAGTAATCTTGGCTGCAGGTTTTTCTCCTTCATCACTTTAAGTATGTCCTGCCACTCCCTTCTGGCTTGTAGGGTTTCTGCTGAGAGATCAGCTGTTAACCTTATGGGGATTCCCTTATGTGTTATTTGTTGTTTTTCCCTTGCTGCTTTTAATATGCTTTCTTTGTATTTAATTTTTGACAGTTTGATTAATATGTGTCTTGGCGTATTTCTCCTTGGATTTATCCTGTATGGGACTCTCTGTGCTTCCTGGACTTGATTAACTATTTCCTTTCCCATATTAGGGAAGTTTTCAACTATAATCTCTTCAAATATTTTCTCAGTCCCTTTCTTTTTCTCTTCTTCTTCTGGAACCCCTATAATTCGAATGTTGGTGCGTTTAATGTTGTCCCAGAGGTCTCTGAGACTGTCCTCAGTTCTTTTCATTCTTTTTTCTTTATTCTGCTCTGCAGTAGTTATTTCCACTATTTTATCTTCCAGGTCACTTATCCGTTCTTCTGCCTCAGTTATTCTGCTATTGATCCCATCTAGAGTATTTTTAATTTCATTTATTGTGTTGTTCATCGTTGCTTGTTTCATCTTTAGTTCTTCTAGGTCCTTGTTAACTGATTCTTGCATTTTGTCCATTCTATTGTCCATTCTATCTCCAAGATTTCGGATCAACCTTACTATCATTATTCTGAATTCTTTTTCAGGTAGACTGCCTATTTCCTCTTCATTTGTTAGGTCTGGTGCATTTTTATCTTGCTCCTTTATCTGCTGTGTGTTTTTCTGTTTTCTCATTTTGCTTATCTTACTGTGTTTGGGGTCTCCTTTTTGCAGGCTGCAGGTTCGTAGTTCCTCCTGTTTTTGATGTCTGTCTCCAGTGGCTAAGGTTGGTTCAGTGGGTTGTGTAGGCTTCCTGGTGGAGGGGACTAGTGCCTGTGTTGTGGTGGATGAGGCTGGATCCTGTCTCTCTAGTGGGCAGGTTCACGTCTGGTGGTGTGTTTTGGGGTGTCTGTGGCCTTATTATGATTTTAGGCAGCCTCTCTGCTAATGGGTGGGGTTGTGTTCCTGTTTTTCTAGTTGTTTGGCACAGGTTGTCCAGCACTGTGGCTTGCTGGTCGTTGAGTGTAGCTGGGTGCTGGTGTTAAGATGGAGGTCTCTGGGAGATTTTCGCCGTTTGATATTATGTGGAGCTGGGAGGTCTCTTGTGGACCAGTGTCCTGAAGTTGGCTCTCCTACCTCAGAGGCAGAGCCCTGACTCCTGGCTGGAGCACCAAGAGCCTTTCATCCACACGGCTCAGAATAAAAGGGAGAAAAAGTAGAGGGAATTAGTAGAAGTATGAGGAAAGAAAGAAGGAAAGGAGGGAAGGAAGGAGGGAAGGAAGGAAGGAAGGAAGAAAGAAAGAAAGAAAGAAGCAAAGAAGGAAAGAAGGCAAGAAGGAACGAAAGGAGGGAGGGAGGGAGGAAGGAAGGAAGGAGGGAAAGAAGGAAAAACAGAAAGAAAGAAGATACAGTAAAAATAAAATAAAGTATAATAAAGTTATTGAATTAAAAAATTCTTAATTAGAAAAAAAAAAAGAAAAAAAAAGAAAAAAAAAAAAAGGACGGATAGAACCTTAGGACAAATGTTGGAAGCAAAGCTATACAGACAAAGTCTTACACAGAAGCGTACACATACACCCTCACAAAAAGAGGTAAAGGGGGAAAAATCATAAATCTTGCTGTCAGAGACCACCTCCTCAATTTGGGATGATTCGTTGTCTAAAGGAGGGAAGGAAGGAGGGAAGGAAGGAAGGAAGGAAGGAAGAAAGAAGCAAAGAAGGAAAGAAGGCAAGAAGGAACGAAAGGAGGGAGGGAGGGAGGGAGGAAGGAAGGAAGGAGGGAAAGAAGGAAAAACAGAAAGAAAGAAGTTACAGTAAAAATAAAATAAAGTATAATAAAGTTATTGAATTAAAAAATTCTTAATTAGAAAAAAAAAAAAAGGGACGGATAGAACCTTAGGACAAATGTTGGAAGCAAAGCTATACAGACAAAGTCTTACACAGAAGCGTACACGTACACCCTCACAAAAAGAGGTAAAGGGGGAAAAATCATAAATCTTGCTGTCAGAGACCACCTCCTCAATTTGGGACGATTCGTTGTCTAAACGAGAGAAGGAAGGAAGGAAAGAAAGAAAGAAAGGGCGAAGGTAAAGTATAATAACGTTCTTAAAATTAATTATTAAGAAAAAAATTTTAAGAAAAAACCATGGACGGATAGAACCCTAGGACAAATGGTGGAAGCAAGACTATACAGACAAGATCTCACACAGAAGCGTACACATACACATTCACAAAAAGAGGAATAGGGAAAAAAATCATAGATCTTGCTCCCAAAGTCCACCTCCTTAATTTGGGATGATTGGCTGTCTATTCATGTATTCCACAGATGCAGGGTACATCAAGTTGATTGTGGAGCTTTAATCCGCTGCTTCTGAGGCTGCTGGGAGAGATTTCCCTTTCTCTTCTTTGTTCTCACAGCTCACAGGAGCTCAGCTTTGGATTTGGCCCTGCCTCTGCGTGTAGGTCGCTGGAGGGCGTCTGTTTTTTGCTCAGACAGGACGGGGTTAAAGGAGCCGCTGATTCGGGGGTTCTGGCGTACTGAGGCCGGCGGGGAGGGAGGGGCACGGAATGCGGGGCGGGCCTGCGGCGGCAAAGTCCGGCGTGACCCTGCACCAGCCTGAGGCCCGCCGTGCGCTCTCCCGGGGAGGTCGTCCCCGGATCCCGGGAACCCAGCAGTGGCGGGCTGCACAGGCTCCGCGGAAGAGGGGCGTGGAGAGCGACCTGCGCTCGCACACAGGCCCCTTGGTGGCGGCAGCAGCAGCCCCAACGTCTCCCGCCCGCCTCTGGGGTCCGCGCCTCCAGCCGCGGCTTGCGCCCGTCTCTGGAGTCCGCGCCCTCAGCCGCGGCTCGCGCCCGTCTCTGGGGTCCGCGCCCTCAGCCGCGGCTCGCGCCCGTCTCTGGGGTCCGCGCTTTCAGCCGCGGCTCGCGCCCGTCTCTGGGGTCCGCGCTTTCAGCCGTGGCTCGCGCCCGTCTCTGGGGTTCGCGCTTTTAGCCGCGGCTCGCGCCCGTCTCTGGAGTTGCTTTAAGCAGCGTTCTTAAACCCCTCTCCTCACGCACCAGAAAACAAAGAGGGAAGAAAAAGTCTCTTGCCTCTTCGGCAGGTGCAGGCTTTTCCCCGGACTCCCTCCCGGCTAGCTGTGGTGCACTAACCCCTTCAGGCTATGTTCAAGCCGCCAACCCCAGTCCTCTCCCTGCGCTCCGTCCGAAACCGAAACACGAGCCTCAGAGCCTCAGCTCGCAGCCCCGCCCGTCCCGGCGGGTGAGCAGACAAGCCTCTCGGGCTGGTGAGTGCCGGTCGGCACCGATCCTCTGTGCGGGAATCTCCCCGCTTTGCCCTCCGCACCCGTTGCTGTGCACTCCTCCGCGGCTTCGAAGCTCCCGCCTCCGCCTCCCGCAGTCTCCGCCCGCGAAGGGGCTTCCTAGTGTGTGGAAATTTTTCCTCCTTCACAGCTCCCTCCCACTGGTGTAGGTGCCGTCCCTATTCTTTTGTCTCTGTTTATTCTTTTTTCCTTTTGCCCTACCCAGGTACGTGGGGAGTTTCTTGCCTTTTGGGAGGTCTGAGGTCTTCTGCCAGCCTTCAGTAGGTGTTCTGTAGGAGTTGTTCCACGTGTAGATGTATTTCTGGTGTATCTGTGGAGAGGAAGGTGATCTCCGCGTCTTACTCTTCCGCCATCTTCCTCTGTCGCTATTGCCATTTTAAACCTTGTTTTCCGGTTCATTTTGCACATCTTTGTTCCTTTCTCCCCTTTCTGTTTTTCCGTTTGTGGTTTGTATTATGCTTGAGTTCCTTTATTTTTGTTTTTTGTGAATCTATATTATGTTTTTGATTTGTGATTATCCTGGTTTTCAAGTATGTTATCTCATAACTGTATCTACTTCCTTTAGAATCATAGTCATATAAGCTCAAACACATTCTAAAAGATTTGCATTTTCTTACTCCCCTCCCCCACATTTTGTGATTTTTAATGTCCTGTTTTACATCTTCATGTTTATCTTTTTGCTGTTCATTGTATTTATAATTGCTTTCACAGAATTTTTTTGATTGTTTTTTAATCCATGTACTGGCTTATTTAAGTGATATTCAATCCTTTTATATATTTGCCTTTCCTATTGTGAGTTTACCTTTTTTATTGATTCCTGCTTCTTTTCTATTTAGAGAAGATCTCTCAATATTTCTTTTAGGATAGATTTAGTATTGCTGTCTTCTTAGTTTTTGCTTGTCTGAGAAATTGTTTATCTCGCCTTCTATTCTAAATGACAGTCTGGCTGGGTAGAGTATCCTAGGTTGCAGGTTGTTGTTCTTCAGGACTTTGGATATATCTTGCCCCTCCTTTATGGCCTGCAAAGTTTCTTTAGAGAAATTAGCTGGTAGCCTTATGGGGGTTCCCTTGTAACTGACTCTTTGTTTTTTCTTTTGCTGCCTTTAGAATCCTCTCTTTATCTTTCACTTTTGCCATTTTAATTATGATATGTCTTGGATTTGGACTGTTTGGGTTCATCTTGTTTGGGAACCTCTGTGCTTCCTGTACCTGTATTGCTGTTTCCTTCTTTAGGTTTGGGAAGTTTTCAGCCATAATTTCTTTGAAAACATTTTTGATCCCCCTTTCTCTTCTTTTTTTCCTGGGATTCCTATTATGTGTAGATTGGCTTGCTCTTATTATTCCATAGATCTCGTATGTTGCTTTGTTTCATTTTTTCATTTGTCTTTCTGTCTGCTGTTTTGCTTGGGTGATTTCAGTTATTCTGTCTTGCAGATCACTTCTTATTCTGCATTATTTAGTTTACTATTTATGCCTTTTGCTCAGTTTTCATTTTGGAAATTGAGTTGTCTAATTTCGATTGGCTTCTTTTTATAGTTTCTAATTCCTTGTTACAGTGATCTGCATTTCTATTGATAGTCTTTCGTAGTTCCTTCAACATTTTTATTACCTCCGTTTTGAACTCAGCGTCTGGTAGATTGGAGAGGTCTGTTTCATTGTTCTTTCAGGGAATTTCTCTGGTTCTTTTAATTCAGAGTAGTTCCTCTGCTTTTTTCATTTTACTTATATTTCTCCAACTCTATGAATTTTGGAGAAACAGTTATCTACTGTGGTCTTGAAGGTCTGTTTTTATGTGGGAGTGACCCTTGTGTAGACTGTGTGAGTGCAGTATTTTCGGTGCGAGGGCTGTTTGTGGTATGGATGCTTGCCAAGACTTTCCTCAGGTTGTGCTGGCCCTTGTCCCCTTGATAGGGGATGTGTTTGGTGTTGCGGTGACCAGAGCCTGCACTGGATGTTCGGTGGGGCCTCCTCTTTGCTCTGGTGGTTGTCACAGCCCTGTCAGGGTCAGGGTCTGCTCCCCAGTTGTTGGAATAGAAGCCCCCAGATCCGGTTCTAAGCTGTGATGTGAGGTAGGTGGGACTGGGAGCTCTCCCTCTGAGAAAGGAGGCACTGCCTGTTCTTCCGTAGGAGCTGTCCACTGGGACATGCAACTCTGTGATGCCACCTGCTACTTGGTGTGCACGCCCACAAAGAAATCTCTTGTTAGCGCTGCCCTCGAGGGGCCACATCCACTGCTGAAGTGCTCATAATGAGCTCAGAGGTCCTTTAGGCATGCACGTGTGCTCGCAAATCTGCCTGCACAAGAACCTGCCCGAGCCTCACCCCCATGCCAAAGCGGAAGTGCAGGTAATTGGCTCAGATTTCAGCCCTTCTGCAGGAGCAGTGGTTACATGGGAATTTTTCTTGTAGCTTTGGTTGTGTGAGATCTTCTGCAAGTTTTCAGTAGGTATTCTGTGAGAATTGTTCCACTTGTAGATGTAGTTTTGATGTGTTTGTGGAGGAGGTAAGCTCCACGTCCCTCTACTCTGCCATCTTTTTCTCCTCCCAAGAATATGTTTTTTGCAATGAACCTGGATTGAACATGTTCAGTGTTGTAGATGAGGACTGACAAACTTTTTTTTGTAAAGGGCCATATAGTAAACGTTCCAGGCTTTGTGGGAATATACAGTCTTTGTCACAGCACTCAAGTCTGATACTGTGGTACAAGAGCAACTTTAGGCAGTACATAAGTGATTGACTGTGTTCTAATAAAACTTTATTTATGGACATTACAGTTTGATTTTCATATAATTTTAATATGCCATGAAACATTATTCTTTTGTTTTTTTAATCATTTAAAAATGTAAAAATTGTTCTTAGCTCATAGGCTGTACAAAAACAGGTGGCAGATTAGATTTGGCCCATTGATCATAGTAACTGACCCCTATTGTAGATCAAGCAAAATTCAAATGAGAAGGAAGAGTTAATATCCTTTTGCAAGAATTGACCATCTCATTCAAGACTGGTTCCGAAATAGATGACCAGGCACCTCTACCTTAGTTGTACTTGAAGGAGTTCCTCCAAACAGTGCTGAAATTTTCTTATAAAATAGTTCTGGAGTATACAAGAATGTTTGTGACCCCAGAGTTCTATCACGTAGAACATGATAACTTTAGCTTAGAAAACTGAAGAGATTTAATAGCATAGTTATAGAGGTAGCTGAACTGGGAAGAATAGAGATTCAGAACTCAGGGAGGATAGAGATTCAAGAAGTCATCAAAAGAACCAGGTTCTGCAGTGTCATTTAGGATGAAAAGTGAAAAGAGATCACTAAGGTGGACAAATTAGATCATTGATAACCTTGGGAAGGGTAGTTTCATTAAACTGGTGGAAGTGGAAGTTTAATTGAAAATGATTAAGGAGTGAGTAACTCAGGTAGTGGAGAAAAAGAGTAGAGAATTGAAAAGTGTAATAGAGTTAAGAAAAAAGTTTGAAGGACAGACAGTATTGAGGGAAGCAGAATAAGTAGATTTTTAACTTGTCTGTTATGCTTAATTTAGTAGACTTTAACAAGTGATTTTAGATATACTTTTGTTATATTGACATCATTTCTTTTAATTTTAACAGAAAAATGTACCACAGTTATATATGTCAGTATAAAGATGTTTTAAAGCAATACCAACAAAAATACTCAGAAACACCTCTTTCACATGAATATTATGAGAAGAAAAGAGAACATGAAGAAATTCAAAACAGAGTGTTGGCATGTACTGAACAACTAAAAATGAATGAAACTATTTTTATGGAATTTTTAGGTATTAATGGTTTTGTTACATACTGTTTTAATAACATTACTTTTGTAATAAAAATATAATACATTAGTCTAAAATATAACTTTGTTTTTCAGTGCCTGCTCCCTTTCCATCACTTACCAGTTGGACATTACATATGTATCCACAGTAGTATTTCTACTTAGAATTTTTATTGGATAAGTATTATTTCTGTATTTTAATTGTTATTGCATTTCCTTGTGAGAATCACATTGATTTGGTATTTTGTTTAATTAAAAAATTTAGAGATTACTTTAAAGATCATTTGGGATTAGTTTTCATACATGTGCATGTCATCAGAAGCAAGAAATTTTAATGCCAATAAGTGGTATATGTATCTGTCTTTAAGTGGCATATCTTATCACCCAAACCAATGAAAAAGTCATCTTGCTCTGTCTTACCAAAGAGTTCCAATTAAATCAATTGATTATTACTTGTTAAGATGGAAGATGGTAAGGAGGTGAGTCACAATTCATTGGGTACCTACTTTGTGCCAGGCAATACTCAAGAAGATACAGAACTTTCTTATAAGGAGCTCACAGTTTAGTAGAGGAAACAGACATGTAAACAAGTAATACAGTGACATTGTATTAGATGCTTAAGTAATTCTTAATTGGTCTAAGTCTCATCTGTTTGTCAAGGAGACCTTCCCTGATGATGAAGTTGGAACTTTAATCCTCTTCCAACCTCCACAATCCTTCATATGCTTTCCTATCAGATTATAACTCCACTGTTTGTACTAAGTCTTCTTTATCCCTGCATTCTACCTTGCTTCATTCTACTTCATCCCAAATCATCCTTTTAACTCCTTTGCTGCTTGCTCTCTCCATGTTTGGGTTTTAGCTTATTCTGTACTTAGTTGTTCATTTGCTGCCCTTCTGTGTTTAGGAAGAGGCAGAGGTTGGTAGATGCATAAGGCACAGCAGGGGTTTAGGGAGTTGGATGTAGAAACGGATGAGACATAAGATTACATGACATGAAGAGGTGATGGAGGTAGGGAGAATTGAAGATTAGGATTTAAATGTCTATATCTGAAATTTTAAATTGATACTTTTGATAACAGCATAGCATTATAAATAATGTTCATCTGAAATTTCATGTGCTAGCATATAAATCATAAGTTTTAGCGAAATAGGAAAGGTCTGATAAAGATTTTCTCTGGAATTCTTGTTCATTGACACTGTTTTATTCATTTTTAAATTCTCCTAAATGGATTGTAGAGTAACTTAGGAAATGGTAGTAGCTAATAACCATGCAGGGTGTCTATTAACAGCTGAGAAATTCTCTACTTGAAATTGGGTATAAATCCAGTTCAAGCAGAAAGTTCAGATAGAAGATGCAGCTCTCTTTTGAGTTCTGCAGGGTGCACTGATGGACCTTAAACAGCAAGAAAAGGAAAATTGAGTGGATTTTTAATGTTAACTTTGGAACAAATAAATTATAGAAACACAAGATGTTAAGTTTGGACCTGAATTGATTATGTTCATCATGCCAAATGACATGATAAAGTTGGGTAAAAACCAAAAGTAAAAAAACCACCCTGTGAAAATATTTAACTGAAAGAAAAAATCCTGACACATATTTTTGAAGAAATGTTATTTTTAAGCTAAATATATAACATAGATGAACAATAAATTGTCTTTGTCAGTTTGCCAAATGTTTGTACTAGTCTTACAGCTATTTTCAGATATTGTTATTAATATTGCTTATATGGTACATATACAAATAATGTTACATAATACTAATTATTTTTATATAGTGTATATAAGTGTGAAAGTTACTTGTATAACATAGTTCCTTAACATAAAAGGGTTAATTTGAGATGTAAGACACAAGATACTCTTAAACATGCCAACAAATTTTCCAAAAGATCATATGAATTGAAGAAAGAAGTAGATGATGTGGAAATAGAAATTAATTATTTAAACCAGGTATTAATTTTGTTATATGTTTCTAATATATGTGTTAATGTATAAGTGTAATGGTGTGTTAGATGAATGTCTAAGAAGAGCTGTTTCTAAAGAGCCTCGATATGGAGAAAAGCTTATAATAATTTATTTGCCTCAGATTACCATTGAAGCCAAAATGTGTTTTAGGTATTGAGTGTATTCAGCTCTGAGTTTTGGGAAATAGTTTAACTTTCTTTGGGTGCTAAGGAAAGAAGATAGGAAGGAACAAGATGGAGCTTAATAATAGGTATTTAAAGGCATTAGCAGAGCTTACAACAGTGTTGTCAAAAAAGAGAACAAGGCAGTAAATAATTTAAAAGACTTAATCTAGAAAATTTATGACTATAATCTTTATAAAGCTAGTTTAGCCTTTAAGATTGATGGTGCATGATATCTTCATGAATACATTTTTAGTATTGTATTGAAATGTGGCTTTCATTGATGGATATGAGAACCCATCAAAGTCACTTCCAAATCTTGAAAAAAAGTTGAATAGCTGATTTTCTAAATTTTCTGAAAACTGTGTAAAGATGGTATATTTATCATTCATAGGCATGAGGTTCCAAGTAGTATTAATATCATTTTAGTAATGAGAAGAAAGTGGATGCTACTTTCTTTAAAATATATGGTAACTACATCTCTATGTAGGTAATCAATGTCTACTTTGCTTCTGACTGTCCTTTTTAAAAAAGAAGATGAAAGTTCATTGAAATCTAATAGGTTTGCTAATGGAGTTGTAAGAAAAAAGGAGTATGATTTATTGTTAATTTTGACTCTTTTCACTAAAAGATTGCTAATACTACCAAAAATATGTCTTGTGATTATGTAGAAAAAATCATATTCATTAGTTAGGATAAACCATATGTTTATCCTTAATGCTTTGCAGGTAATTATTTTGTTTTGCTTTATCATTTTTCCTTTTAGCAGATTACAAGACTTTATGAAATGAAGAATCTTTCAGAAACTCGGGAAGAAAAAAATAAAAATATAGAAAAGAGAAAGGAATCGAAAGAAAGGTATAAGTAAACTTTAAAATGGGATTTTATATGAACAGTTATTCTGCATTTAAAATTTGATTACATATTCTAGCCCAAGCCACTAATATTTACATAGTATCTATAAACATTTATTGTGCAGGCTGTTTTCTATTCATTTCTTACAAAAAATATTAATTTATACCTTTAAGTATTATGGACTAATATTCAAAATTGCTTATTATTTAGTAAGGTAAAGGATAATGTGTAGAGAGAAATAGGGTAGCAGCAGCCCATTTGCTGTTCTGTAACCTGTCAGTTGTACATTTCATCCAGTTTTCCATTATGGGTCACCAAAAGGAGTAAAACAAGAGGAAAAATGATGGGAACAGCAATGTATTTGCCTTTTTATCATCCTGTCACCAGCTTGACCAGTTCTCCTTTGCCACAGAGAGTGAAGATGAATCAAAATGTTACTGAATCTGTGGCATCATATGTTTCCTTGTCTTTCATCCTAATGGTGATAAAATAGACATCAGTGGTGGAGGCACTTAAAAAGAAAAGATTGATTTTGTCTGTTATTGTGTGACAGAAAAATAGATGTATTACTGTTGCTGTTTTTGATAAACTTTCTACTTTTTCTCTTTCTGCCTATACCCTTTTAAAATCTTAAATTCCTCTTCTCAGGCTATATTGCTCTTAATCTGATTTTTCAACACACTCTTCTCCCAAGTTAATTTCCCTTATCTTATTTCCTTGGATCTGTTATTTTTATTGATTTCCCCACTCCCACGTCTCACATCCATGGTAATGTGTCTTTAATTTTATAATGAAATTGATTAGAAAAATACAGAAATGTACAGAATTTCACTTTATTGATAACTTTTTAATATAAAAATTCTCTGTTGAGAGAAACTTATATAACTTTAGTTATTTTTACTTATATTTTCATAGTTATTATCAAATAATACCAGTATTTACATTATTATTTAACTATCAATAATATAAATTATTTCTCTAATTTAGGAAAAATTCAATGGAATTATTCTTCCAGTAAAATACTTAAGAGATCCATTTATGATTGTAATATTGCTTTAATGATGTCTTGTGTTCATGCTAGTTGATTTTTTTCTGAATAAATCTTTTTAAAGTTTGAAGTAGTACTTCAAAATCTAAAGCATGCTATTTGCAAATACAGTTTTGGTTTAAAATGTTTTTCACAGGTTTAGAAAGTCTTTTAAAATGATTATGTTTTAAAAATGAGGGTGTGGTACATTGAGAAGAGCACTGGACTTAATCAGGAAACGTGTATTTTAGTTGTGACACTAGTAAGTAATTTAATAATATTGGGCAGGTTTGTTAAATTCTCTGGAACTTCTTTTCATTATCTGCAAATTGAGGAGTTTTAACTATATAATATCTAAGTATCTCTTCTAGCTTTAAAATATGTTAATTTTTCACTTAGCTAATATTTATAATTCACTCTTTAGAATTTTTGAAAAAGATGAACAGCATGTACTTGTGTTGAATAAAACCCCTCAAAGCAGTCAATTATTTCTTCCATATGAATCACAGAAATTAGTCAAACCAATAAAGATGCATCCTTCAGAACCAAGAGTTAAAGGTACAGTATCTGTTTATTATTCAAAAACTTAGTTTTCTTTGAAAACACTTAAAAGAAGAAATAGAAAGGAGCAACTTTAGTTATCATTTGGTGTAAGCAAGAGCAAACAATACTGGAGACCTATAGACTCAGTAAAGTGCCACTTTGATTTTTTCTGAGAGCAAACAAGATGTGCCTTCTATACATAACATTTTTCTCTTTGAGAAAGAAATCACTCATACGATTTTTTTTTTTTCTTTTTTTTTTTCGATTTTTTTAAAAAAGTGTTTCAGCCTGGTTTCCAGCTGTCAGGGGAGGATGAATAATTATATATTTTTCATTTGAGAGGTTGTATTATCAGTATGTATGATTAAAGTGAGTGGCAGACTTGTGATAATGATATTTATGACTTAGTCACTGAGATATTTGAATGTTTCATTCAATGGATAGATTAACTGCATTGTGTTAGGTTAACTGTATTGGCTGTTTTAGTCCCCCAGTCATTAATATCACCACTCTTTGTTCTTTGGTTCCCCATTATAAAGATGTAGTCCCATTATAAAGATGTAGTTTTGTCAGCTGTTTTTTTATTTTATTTTTTTTCCCTTTTTTTTTTTTTTTTTGCGGTACGCGGGCCTCTCACTGTTGTGGCCTCTCCGGTTGAGGAGCACAGGCTCCGGACGTGCAGTCTCAGCGGCCATGGCTCACGGGCCCAGCTGCTCCGCGGCATTTGGGATCCTCCCGGACCAGGGCACGAACCCGTGTCCCCTGCATCGGCAGGCGGACTGTCAACCACTGCGCCACCAGGGAAGCCCTGTCAGCTGTTTTTTTTTTTTTTTTTGCGGTACGTGGGGCCTCTCACTGTTGTGGCCTCTCCCGTTGTGGAGCACAGGCTCCAGATGCGCAGGCTCAGCAGCCATGGCTCACAGGCCTAGCCGCTCCGCGGCATGTGGGATCTTCCCGGCCCGGGGCACGAACCCGCGTCCCCTGCATCGGCAGGCGGACTCTCAACCACTGCGCCACCAGGGAAGCCCTGTCAGCTGTTTTTTTAAATTTAATTTATTTATTTTTGTCAGCTGTTTTTCATTTTACGTTCATGGTTATTGTAATAGCTATTATATATATTGAGGAATTAAGAATATGTAGTGATTCATAATTCTTTATTTTAATTTAAATTAAATATTAATGTAACTTGATTTTTTAAAATTACAAGATTAGGTTAAATATTGGGCATGCTATTTGATTCTATTTCTGGAATTGATTTGAAGTAGTACCATTTAATAACCTAGATAAAAAAGAAGAAAGTTCTGTGAAGCAGTCAAAACTTGCCAGTATTGACTTCAGACAAAAAGAAAGTGATACTCAGGTAGGTATTTCTTTTTTAATAGTACAAATTAAGTGCTTGCATTAAATGAGATAGTGAATGTATTGCATTTAGGACGTGTGTGTGTGTGTGTGTTATAAATATATTAAAGTAGCCATTAGTTCAATCTCAGGATCTAAAAGACTTAAAAGAGTTTCAATATGGCAGCCTGAGCACATACTGTAGCCTTCTCCCTTACTTCTAAAAATAAAAGATACTTGAAAATACCAATCTCTGTACCCAGTAGACCAAAAACGGTAAGACATTTCTAAAGGAATTGTATTGAAGAGGGAAATTGTGGCACCATCTCCACAATGTCATCATTTCTCAAGCTCCATTGGTGTTTTCTTTCCCTGCTATCCTTAATGCTAAGCTTTCACCTCAAGGTTATTTCATGGTCAGAAGCTAACCATTACAACTTGTCATCATATCTTCCTTCTAGGCAGGAAAGAAGAAGGGGAGAAAGGCTAGTTGAGTCAGCCTCATTTTAGGGATCTTTTATGGAAGCTTCTTAAACAATTTATGTTAATGTTTCATTGGCCAGAACTTTGTAACATGGCTACCTCTATCTGCAGAAAGGTTGAGAAATATGATGGGTTTTTTGTTTGTTTGCTTTTAAAATCACAACACAAAGGAAATGTAGATATTGGATAGGATAGATATTGGATAGTTTCTATCTTATGATAGAAACTGGCAGTTTCTGTCATAAGAACAAATCAAATAGATGAAAAATAAGTAAGGATGTAGAGGATCTGAGTAGCACAATTAGCAAACTTTTTACCCAACATACACAAAATTCAGTTAAATTTTGTTTGCAGTATTCACCAAAATTGACTATTTACTAGAACAAAAAGGATATCTCAACCAATTCTAAAAAGCTGCTCTCTTCACTAACCACAGCATAAAAAAATACAAGTTAAACGAAAACATAGCCCTCTCCTCAAAAAACTATTTGGCTGAGAAAAAAGAAATTCACATACTTTGAAATTACTTTTGGGTTATAGAAGAAATCAAAATAGAATTTAAAAACTACTTAAAAGAATACTATAAACCCAAACCTGTGAAAAGTAGCCAAATTGGTCCTCAGAGAGACATTTATATTTGAAAACAAATATACTAGAAAATAAGAAAGATTAAAATTAGCTGAACTTTAAGTATGAAAAGTTGCACTCAAAGTATGAAAAGCTTAACTCAAAATACAGAAATAAAATAATAAATGCAAAGAAAGTAGAAATTAATGAAATTTAAAAGTTGGGTTAATTAATATAGCCAAAAGCTAATAAGTTTCAGCAAGTGTAGAGAAAAAAGAGAATACCCCCCCATCAAAAGAAAATAATAAAAAGGGGGAAAGGTGCATATCTCTACACTTATGTAAGACATCTTTTCTAAGTCCTAAAAGGATACTATAAAACCAAATACCCATAAATTTGAAAATTTAGGTAAGATGGACAGGTTTTTAGCACAATATAAATTGCTAAATAGACTGAAAAAGAAAAACATGAATAGATCAATAACTTAGAAGAAACTGATGTAAGTGAAATGGAAGTGTATATAAATACCTATTTCCCTCTTTTCTCCCTTATTTCCCTCCCTTTTCCCTCCACCACACATGCCCTTCAGAACACGCCAGACTCAATTTTTCAGCTGAATTCTACCAAACTGTTAAGGATTAGATCAGAGTTTCTCAATAGTGGCACTGCTGACATTTTGGGTCAGATAATTCTTTGTTGTGGGGTCGTCTTGTGACCCACTAGAGTCCAGTAGCACCTCATCCCCAAATTATGACAATCAAAAATATCTCCAGACATTGTCAAATGTCTCCTAAGAGGCAAAATTGCCCCCAGTTGAGAACCATTGGATTAAATAATCTTTTTATACAAACAATTCCAGAGTATAAAAAGAGTCGGAAACTATCCAACAAATTATAAATGAATAATCCATTAGATAGCAAGGACAAGGATAGTGAAAGAAAAGAAAAATTATGGTATGTAAGTCTCAAGAATGAACATAGATGTAAAAATCCTAAATAAGTTACTAGCAAACCAAATTTTGCAATGTAACATTGAAAGAGTAATATATGGTGACTAACCTTGGTTTTCCCAAAGAATACAATGATTGTTTAGCATTAAGAAAAATCTAACAATATGATTTCCTATATTAATAGATTAATAAATTATTTTAAATAAAGATTTTTAAAAGAATATTAGGGAGACTCTTACTACCAGATATTAAAATTTTTTTTTTATTTTTTAATTAATTAATTTTTAAATAACTTATTTATTTTTGGCTGCATTGGGTCTTCGTTGCTGCGCGAGGGCTTTCTCTAGTTGGGGCGAGCGGGGGCTACTCTTCGTTGCGGTGCGCAGGCTTCTCGTTGCAGTGGCTTCTCTTGTGGAGCATGGGCTCTAGGCGCGCAGGCTTCAGTAGTTGTGCCACGTGGGCTCAGTAGTTGTGACTCGCAGGCTCTAGAGCACAAGCTCAGTAGTTGTGGCACACGGGCTTAGTTGCTCCGCGGCATGTGGGATCTTCCCGGACCAGGGCTTGAACCCGTGTCCCCTGCATTGGCAGGCAGATTCTTAACCACTGCGCCACCAGGGAAGTCCTAAAATGTTTATTTTTAAACTTTCATTACTGAGATATAATTCACATATAAAATTGATTGTTTTAAAGTGTACGATTCAGTGGTTTTTAGTATATTCACAAGATAGTGTAACCATCATCACTGTAATTTCAGAACATTTTCATCATTCCCAAACATTTTTAAACATTATCAAAATGCAGTTATTATAACAGTGTGGTACAATAAAAGACAAATTGATCAATGGAATATATCAAAATAAAAAAGCTTTTGTATGGTGAAAGACACTAACAGAGTTAAAAGAGCGACAGAATTGTCACTTAGGGGATTGGTATCTGTAATGTATACTATACAAAGAAATACATAATAATTCTTAAAAATTAATTTAAAAAATTATAAAAATGGTCAGAGGATAAGTCAGCTTACATAAAAGGAAAGACTAAGGGTCACTAAACATAACAAGATGCCTGACCTCAGGAGAACAGGGAAATGCAAATTAAACCAATGAGATACCTGGTTTCACCTGTCAGATTTGCACACATTAAAACATTTGATAATGTCTAGTGAAGTCAACACCAGTGGGAGTATAATTTGGGACAACTGCTTTAGAGGACTGGTTCACAGTACTCATTAAAAATAAAAATGCACATACTCAGCAATTTCACTTCTTGGCACCTACTCTAAACAATTACTTGAAATACTTGTACAAATACTTGTACCAGGAGGAATATACAAACATGTATATTGTTTAAAACATACATCAAGGGCTTCCCTGGTGACGCAGTGGTTGAGAGTCCGCCTGCCGATGCAGGGGACATGGGTTTGTGCCCCGGTCCGGGAAGATCCCACATGTCGTGGAGCGGCTGGACCCGAGAGCCACGGCCGCTGAGCCTGCGTGTCCGGAGCCTGTGCTCCACAACGGAAGAGGCCACAAGAGGCCCGTGTACAGCAAAAAAAAAAAAACCAAACAAAAAAACATACATCAAAACTGTAACAACACTTGTTCTTTAAGGGCCAAGTGTTCTTTGAGGGACAAGGTCTTTTTCTTATGATCTAAAGGCACATAAGATGACAGAATTAAGACCAGTGGCTGTTATAACAAATATAAATGGATAAACTTTCCTATTAAAGGTATTTTAATTTCAGGTCAAATAAGAAAAATCAGTGACTCTTCAAAATGAGTGACTCAGGGAGAATGAAAGACTTGAAACAGACAATACAAACATTAGTAAAGTAGCGATTTAAATATTAGTATTAGTGCTTTGTGACTACCTAGAGGGGTGGGATAGGAAGGGTGGGAGGGAGGGAGACGCAAGAGGGAAGAGATATGGGAACATATGTATATGTATAACTGATTCACTTTGTTATAAAGCAGAAACTAACACACCATTGTAAAGCAATTATACTGCAATAAAGATGTTAAAATAAATAAATAATGTTAGTATTAAATAAAGTTAAAAATGAAATATTAGCTTTGTCATACATATTTTAAAAAGAAAGTTTCAGGCTTTAATCTTTTAACCTACTGCTTTCCTTTCCTATAGTCAATTTGTGAGATTATAGGGGATGGAGAGACACAGACATCAGGTTATTAGTTGAGAAAATGGTAAGATTCACTTGATTAATCATGAATAAGGAAGAAAAATTTTAAAGTTTACCTTAAATGAAGAAATACTATCAGGCATAGTTATTATACTTGTCAAAAACATCAAATTCCTTGAGAGTTAAACCTTTTTTGTTTCCCAGTGTTTGACTTAATGTTTTGTATGTAGTTGTTTCATTTAATTTAATGTTTTGTTTGTAGTTGTTGTTGATGTTGATAATAACAGTGAGGATGAGGAAGATGACAGTGTTCTTGGAGAGCCCTGAGTATCCATGGCAAGCAAAACATTCTGTTGTTTTGTGTAGTCAATTCTAATGCTTAATTTCTTTTGTTCAGGTATTGAATGACTCTGCTGTGAATAACCATTCAAAGTGTTCACATGTTACGGCTTCTAAAAGTTCACAAAATTTTATGCAGTTCAGGTAACCTTTAAAAATAAGAAAATGCTTTAATTTCTGAAATAATTTATCGCTCAGTAAATAATACAAAAATTTTGTTTATTGTATTTTAGATTAACTCCACCGAAACAATCAGATTGCAATCAATGGTTGGAAAAGGGAGATACAGGTATTTGCTGTTTATATTTTTCCTAAGAAATGGGAGTAACAAGTTATATCAGGTTTTTATACTAGTCAAATAAATTATTTGTATTGGTTGCATCTCTGGTTAACTGACCATGCATGCCTGGTTTTTAAATACATTTTTCTTAAATATAAAACAAATACATTTTATTGTAGAAAATTTGGAAAATGGAGAAAAATATAAAAGAAACAAAAATATGACCACCCAGCTATAACTGACACTACATAATACTGTTGTATATTCTTATATTTTTTTCTATGCATATCTGTGTTTTGTTCTTTTAGTTTATTCCTCCAAATTTGAAGCATACTATGTATATTATTGTGTATCCTTTTCTTTCCACTTGATGTACTGTTAAGGATATTTTTCCATGCCATTAAATAGATTTTATTTGTGATGACTTATAATAGGTCTTTGCATCGGTATGCTGTAATTTATTTAGCCATTCTCTCACAGTGAATATTTTGTTATTTCCAGGTTTTTTGCTGTTATAAATAATGCTACTATATTCTTTTATATAAATATTTTATTATCTTGGATTATTTTCTTTGAATAAAATCATAGAAAGGTCACAGAATATATATGTATGAGTTTTTTATCCTAGAATCAACTAGCTATTGGAACTTTGATGCACCCTTGAGAGACAGAGACTCATTCTCTGTCTCTATGTATATATGTATATGTATATGTATACATGTATGTATATGTATATATAAAATATATAATATATCATAGAGACACATAGATATGTATATATATATATATTTTTTTGGTAGCCCAATAACGCATAGTAATTATTCTATTCATTAGGCTATATAAAAGTCTTTACCTCTTCTTGTCTATAGCATGTGGATTACTGACTTATTTTGAAATTTAAAAAATGGCTTATTCTGACAGTGTAGTTTTCTGCAAATATATACACATTCAGAATGGTCATATAATATACTATGAGTCTATTCCTCTCACTCTCAATATAGGATTCAACCAAGACAATATGCTTATTTAATGCAGATGGATAGTCTTCCTGCTTTCTTCACCTGTTTATAATCCTCTATATATGCTAAGCTGACAGAGTGTTAGACACGGGAGGAACAGATAATCTCTAGGAACAATATACCCCCTAATACAGATATATGGGGAAATGCATGTATCTGGCATAGTCCTAGTTGCCATTGAGCATGTATGGTGAGGCTTCACACCCAAGAAGGCATATAATTATCTTCCAAGAAGAAAAGACTCTTCAACAATCTCCAACCCTATCTTTTGAAGAAGTTAATATGTTGTGAAAATAGTACTGTGACTGAACTCAAGAGACAAAACTATAAAACATTCAGATGACCAAATAGGGAAATATTTATTCAAGATAGGAAAGAATTTCTTAAAAAGAATTAAAAAGCCAAATCATAAAAGAAAAATTGATAAATTTGGCTATATTAAAATTAAGAATTTCTGTTCATCAAAAGACACTATGAAAAGAATGGGAGGCAAGAGAATATATTTCCAATACATAAAACTGTCAAAGGACTAGTTTCCAAAAATGTATAAAAAACTTCTACAAACCAAGAATAAAAATATGGACAACCCAGTAAGAAATATGTGCAAAATAAATGAATAGGCACTTCAAATAGAGAAACTTTTGTGGCAGATAAACATGAAAAGATGTTCAGCAAATCAGGAAACTGAAAAATAAACCCACAGTGAGATATTATACACCCATCAGATGAGCAAAATTCGGAAAGTCTGACAATAGTAGATGTTGATGAGAATGTAGGACAGTTAGAACTCTCATAACTATTGGTAGGGACTGTCATTTATAAATGAAATATATTGTCATATAACTAAATTATAATTGGAACTAGTAATTTTGTCTGGTGAAATCAAATGATTTCCTAGGATAGCTCAGGATGGCTAGCTGCCACAACAAAAATTGGTGAATAGTTTCAAAACTAAAGTTTGGAAAATAGTTTAACATCTGGTAAAATGAAAGATACACTACCCTATATTTTGTAATTCCACTCCTAGGCATATACCTAGAGAAATACAAGTACATATATACAAGTATATATATAGAAGAATGTTAACAACATTGTTTGTAATAGCCTCAAAGCAGAAACACCCCAAATGTCCATTTGCAATAGAATGGATAGATAGATATATTGTGTTTGTACAATGGAATACATCCGTAAAAGGAAGCAAACTATGTCTATATGCAACAATACAGAACGAATCTCATAAGTGTATACTAAACAAAAAAGCACGACAAATGTATTATTATTTCATCATATGACATTTTAAAACAGGAAAAAAAACTATATTGCTTAGGTGATAAAACTGTATAAAGCAAATCAGAGTATTGATTATTACAGAAGTCAGGTTAGTGTTTACCGATGAGGAGGAAGATATGTGGAATATGGGGCCTTATGGAGAACTCATAATGTTCTATTTCTTTACCTAGGTGGTGGTTACATGGGGTGTTCTCTTTATAATTTCGTTCGTTAAACTGTTCATATAGGTTTTATTCTCTTTATGTATTGGGTTGAACTATCTAAAATCTCCATTTTAAAAAAAATTTTTATTTATTTATTTTATTTTTGGCTGTGTTGGGTCTTCGTTTCTGTGCGAGGGCTTTCTCTAGTTGTGGCGAGCGGGGGCCACTCTTCATCGCGGTGCACGGGCCTCTCACTGTCGCGGCCTCTCTTGTTGCGGAGCACAAGCTCCAGATGCGCAGGCTCAGTAGTTGTGGCTCACGGGCCTAGTTGCTCCGCGGCATGTGGGACCTTCCCAGACCAGGGCTCGAACCCGTGTCCCCTGCATTGGCAGGCAGAGTCTCAACCACTGCGCCACCAGGGAAGCCCTAAAATTTCCATTTTTATAGACCCAGAATAGTTAAATATTGGCAATTTCATATGGTTTGGCTAATATGTTTTATTTACAATTAAATTACAAACAGAAAATATATTTTGTTCTCATATAACAAACAGATGCTGAGTGTGGAGATAAAGAGACGGTAAAACAATTGAGAGAATCAAAATGTACTTCACAAGTAAGTCAAATGTTTGGTTTCTAATTTCTAAGCAAAATATTACAATTTAAAGTATTCTGTTTCCATTTTAATTTCAATTTGGTATAATGAAGATTATTTATGTGAGGTCTAGATCTTATTAGTTTGGTAATCAAGTTGCTGTGATGTTACAGATTCTGTCCCTTGGAGGAGTTATAGATTTAAAAATGAAGCCACAAAAAGTTTACATGAAAATTTACACAAAAAATTGTCATTAATAATTGACTATATATAATTGATAGCACAACAACTAAATCATAACTGAAGAAAACAATTTTGTTTGGTAAGATTGAATTATTTGCCCAGGCTGCCACAAAAGTATCTTCAAAATATTTTTTAATAGTGGAAAGCTTTAGTGATGATAGGTGTAGGCAATGTACCGTAGCTACTAAGGGATAAGACAGGAGAAACAAGAGTAGTATTCTGCTGTAAAGAAATACAGGTAAAAAGCACATTTTCATTTTTTTGCTGGAGGGACCCAAACTGTTTCCGTAATGGGATTTGTTAACAAAACATTTGAGAAATCATATTCCTAAGCCTACAAAATGATATAAAGGAAAATTAGTATTCAAGTTCTCAATCTTTGCAGGGAAAGTAGTATAATGAATTTATTAGGGCAAAAAGTGCAAAGAACATAAGAAGTGAGAGCAAGATTACTCTTTTCTTTCAAGGGGATATCGTATACAAATCTTGACCCAGAGCATGATGTGGAAATTTTAAAAGAAAAATCATTCCTAACCATTTTTCTTATCAATCTGAGTATGTCCTGGTTATGAGTTACTTTTTCAGGTAGGGGTAGGTGAGATAGAGCTGGGAAGAAAAGAAAAATTGGAAAATCAAAAATAATTATTTTCCTGTTTTTTGAACAGATATATTTTGATATCACTTTCACCAATTATTATTATTTTACTTATTTTGTCTATGAAATGATAACATCGTATGTTAATAGGATGTTTTTAACCTCATATTTTTACATATATGAGTTTATTAATGCAATAACATTCATTTTTATAGTTTTCTGTTACTTTGAATTTGCAGGTTACATATGCCGAACATTTGGGAAAGCCAATAGAAAGTAATAGTGATGAAGTAGAAGAAAGGGCTGAGATTTTTCCACGAACTCCTGAAATTCCTTTATTTTTAAGGACTCCTGAAGCTGTAAGAACACCTGACTCTGTGGAGAAATTACCTAAAACCCCCTCATTTGAAATGTAAGATTTTAATTAGTAATTATAATGAAAGAATCTACATATTAAGTTATGTAAGTAATTGATAGGAATAGTAAAATGCCTAATACCTGTAACTTTTAAAAGTTTTTATTATGGAATATTTCAAATATACAAAGGAGAGAGAGAGAGTAAGTATAATGAACTCTCATGTACCTATCACTCTGTTGGAACAGTTATAAACATTCTGCCATCTCGTTTCATAGATCCTCTTCCCCATTTTCCCTGAAACATTTAGCTGAAGGTGGACTAGATCATGAGTACTTATCAAGTTCAATAGTATAAGATTTAAGATTTTCAGAAGAATAAAAAATGTATGGAAAAATTTTAAACGTCGAGCTAAAAAGTTACTATCACATTTGGTAGGTTGTGTACATCATTGAATAATGTTCCAGCAGTCATTTTTCCTTAATGTTATAGTGTCTAAAACAAGAGTTACCATTCTTTTAAGTAACCTTAGTAGGCATAAATATCTGTAACATCATTATTTAACTTTGGAAAATACAGATTTGTAGTTTACAGCCAAGAAAATAGTGCTGCATTCAAGCTCTCTGTTTAGTTCAATCTTTTCTTAAATCTGAACCCTGAGATTCTTCTAAAATGTATGTCAAACAGATTTCACTTCATCAGGAATCTCTCACCTGTGTTCTACTCTGTTTTTTAAATTGCTACTAAGATTTTTATATATGAATGTCATGCTGTTGACTCAAACACAGCATGTTCAAAGTGGAACTCATCATCAAATCTGAGAACTGTAAAAGTATGTGGCAATCGTATACTAAAACCTCTCTTTATGGATGAGAAAACCAATCTGTAAAGTGACTCATTAATGGTCATGGAGAGTTATAGAAGTATCTTCAGACTTCTATTATTTAACACGCACTTAATAACACTATGTGTAAGCATTTAATAAATATTGCTCCTTTCATATTCACAACGGCTTTATGAGATGCAAGTACATTATTATCCTTATTTTATAGATGAGGAAATAGAATCACAGGTGATACAACTCATTGGTGGCAGAGTTGAGATTTAAACCCAGGCAGTTCTGCCTCCAGAATTCATGTTTTAACCACGTGTTATATACTGTCTTGTCTAATTATTTTTCCCAAATCATTTTATAACTTAACTCCCTTATGAAGCAATCTGTCATGGCTGGCTTCTCATTAAGACTAAAATTTTGTGACTGCTTTCAAGATCTTGGGGACAGTATAGCATCAGGCTTAAGAGCTTAGACTTTGAATCTTTGTTGCTACATTCAAATCCCAACTCTGGCACTTACATTCTTTTGAGCAAATCATTTAATCTTCCTATGCTTCAAAATCCTCTTCTCTGAAATGGAGATGATAATAATGGTAGATATCTCATAGGGTTATTGTGAGGAATAAGTAAATTAATGATAATGAAAATACATAGAGCCTGACAATATATTCTTAGTAGGAATTCTTTATTATCATTTCATAATTGATTATTCTACTTTAGTTAATATTATTCTCCACCCAAAACCATAGGTTTGTTTTTTTCTCCATAGGTTTGTCACTTCAATAACTACTTCCCCCCTTTTCCTGCTATGCTAATTCTTACCTCTATGCCATTGCCTATGGTGCTTACCAGTCTGCAATATTTAATAATATGTATTTAACATTTTGATGATTTATTTCTCTGTATCAGAAATAGAAATACAGCTACTGAATGTCAAACACAAAAGGAATCCCCTGGATTTTCTTTTCTTATGAGTTATACTTCTAGATCTCCTGGATTGAATTTATTTGATTCTTCTGTATTTGATTCAGAAATCTCATCACATCAGGTAATATGAGAAGCTAAAGTTTTATTTCTAAAAAAATTGTATGCTGAAACCTCAAAAAGTTTAATTCTTTAATACTAAACTTCCTTGGAGCACAGTACAAAACAGAGGCAATTTATTTTATTTAAAAAATTTTTTATTGATGTATATTTGATTCACAATGTTGTGTTCATTTCTGCTGTACAGCAAAGTGAGTCAGTTATATATATATATTCTTTTTCATATTCTTTTCCATTATGGTTCGCCACAGGATATTGAATATAGTTCCCTGTGCTGGACAGTCAGAACTTGTTGTTTATCCATCCTATATACAAAGTCTGCCTTTGCTAATCCTAGACTCCCAATCCTTCCCTCCCCTCCCGCCTCCTTGGCAACCACAAGTCCGTTCTCTATATCTGTGAGTCTGTTTTTGTTTTGTAGGTATGTTGACTTGTGTCATATTTTAGATTCCACATGTAAGTGATATCATATGGTATTTGTATTTCTCTGACTTACTTCGCTTAGTATGATAATTTCTAGGTTCATCCATGTTGCTGCAACATGGCATCATTTCATTCTTTTTAATGACTGAGTAGTATTCCATTGTATATATATATATGCCGCATCTTCTTTATCCATTCATCTGTTGATAGACATTTAGGTTGTTTCCACGTCTTGGCTATTATAAGTAGTGCTGCTGTGAACACAGGGGTGTATGTATTTTTTGGAATTATAATTTTGTCTGGATATATGTCCAGGACTGGGATTGCTGGATCGTATGACAACTCTATTTTTAGTTTTTTGAGGAACCTCCATACTGTTTTCCATTGTGGCTGCACCAATTTACATTCCCACCAACAGTGTAGGAGGGTTCCCTTTTCTCCACAGCCTCTCCAGCATTTGTAATTTGTCAACTTTTAAATTATGGCCACTCTGACTGGTGTAAGGTGGTATCTCATTGTACTTTTGATTTGCATTTCTCTAATGATTAGCGATATTAAGCATCTTTTCGTGTGCCTATTGGCCATCTGTATGTCTTCTTTGGAGAAATGTCTGTTTAATTCTTCTGCCCATTTTTTGATTGGCTTGTTTGTTTTGTTGTTGTTGTTGAGTTGTATGAGCTGTTTGTATGTTTTGGAAATTAAGCCCTGTTGGTCACATCATTTGCAAATATTTTCTCCCAGTCTGTAGGCTGTCTTTTCGTTTTGTTTAAGGTTTCTTTTGCTGTGCAAAAGCTTGTAAGTTTGATTAGGTTCTATTTGTTTATTTTTGCTTTTATTTCTATTACATTGGGAGACTGACCTAAGAAAACATTGGTATGATTTATGTCAGAGAATGTTTTGCCTATGTTCTCTTCTAGGAGTTTTATGGTGTTTTGTTTTATATTTAAGTCTTTAAGCCATTTTGAGTTTATTTTTGTGTATGGCATGAAGGTGTGTTCTAACTTCGTTGATTTACATGTAGTTCTCCAACTTTCCCAATACCACTTGCAGAGGCAGTTTTTAAAAGATTCTGAGTATTGATAGCATAACAACGTTCCCCCATTATCTTTATGTTTTCAACCTCAGGTGGCTCAAATTGACATCAGTTCATAAAACAGAATCTCAGGATAGCAATGATTTAAATTGCAGTTAAAGGCAGTTTAAAAATTAATTTGGCTTTGTAATTCTAAACAAACTTCATATATTCTCAGTGTGAAAAAATTTTCAGGTAGGTAGTTGGTCTTTTCAACTACATGTGTATGTAGAAACAAAAATTGACAGGATTAAAGGGAGAAATAGACAAAAACACAAACTTAGTTGGAGGTTTTTAATACTCCTTTCTCAGCAATTGATAGAATTAGGCAACACAATCAAGAAAGATCTCATATAAAATCTGAACAACCCCATCGACCCCCTTGACCTAACAGACATTTATAAAATACCACATCTAACAACTGCAGCATATTTATTCTTTTCAAGCACTGATGGTACATTCACCAAGATAGACCATATTCTGGGCCATTAAATGGTTCCTAATAAATTTAAAAGGATAGAAATTATGCGGAGTATGTTATCTGATCATAATGGAATTATATTAGAAATCAATAAGATATTAGGAAAGTCCTAAATATTTAGGCCATGGATCAAAGAAGAAATTAGAAAAGATTTTGAAATGAATGGTTATGAAAATTCAGCATATCAGAAACTGTAGGATGCTGCCAAAACGAGAGCAAAATAACTTTAAATAATTTAATTAACCATTTAAATAATTAAATTAATAGAAAAGAAGAAAGGTCTGTAATCGGTGACCTAAAGTTCCACCTTGAAAAGCTAAAAAAAGAAGAAAGTAAACCCAAAGTAAGTAGAATGAAAAACTACGAAGAATAAGAAGTCAATGAAATAGAAAACAAACAATAGAGAAAATTAGCAAAGCCAGAGTTGGTTGGTTGAAAAAAATTGACGAAATTTATAAACTTACTAGATTGACAAATAAAAAGATAAGATTTACCTATATTAGGAATGAAAGAGAGGATATTATTATGGCTCCTACTGATTTTAATAATAAGAGAATAGTATGAAATAGAAGACTGATAAGGGGGAACTTCACTTTTACATATTAAAATATCCTATAAGCCTAGAGCAATCAAAATAGTGTGGTAAAGGTACAAGGATTGATTGATTGATCAATGGCATGGGAAATGTCTTGAAACAAAAGAATTTAGAATGCAATATAGATAGGACCACAAATTAGTGGGGATAAATTAGGCATTTGTCTTACACTGTACACCAATAGATATTATAGATGTATTACATTTTAAAATGTTAACCATAAAATATTTCAGAAGAAATATACGTGAATATTTACCAGATCTTAAGAGAAGGAAGTATTCTCTAAGCATAAAAACAGTGGAAGAAGAGCCAAAAGAAAATAAAGAGGGTTTTGGTTTGGTTACATACAAAATTTTATATGTTAAAAAAATTTAAAGGCAAAATGATAATGTGTTATAAAATATTTGCAATAATATCACAAACAGTTAAGGTCTTTATTGTATAAAGAGCTTATATGTACCAGCAAGAAAATTACTGCCTCAATAGAGTTATGGACAGAGTCTATTTGGTGAATAGATAATTCACCGAAAAAGAAATTCAAGTGCCTTATAAAATCTCTGGGAAAATCAGCTTTCCTTATTAATTGTCAAAGAAGTATAAATCTATGCATAATAGTATATATTCAAGTGTGATTTATATTAGAAAAAAATAGAAACAACCTAAATGTTTTAAACAAAAGCATGATTGAAACTATATTGTATGTCCATATTAGAGGAATAATAAAATGCCATAAAATAAGGTTATGGAAGAATAGTTATGTGGAAAAATGCTCATAATGCAATGTTAAGAGGAAAAAAAAGAGGACAGAAAACTATGTTTCATGATCCCATTTTTTGAAAACCCTGTTTTACAGAGAAAATGGACTCTTTTGGCAGCAAAACTTTATTTGAACTGACATGAAGCTGTAATACTTTGTATTATTTTTATAGTCAGGAAAGCAGTAACAACAACCTGATTTGTAAAAGGCCTTCAGAATAAAACAAAGTTAATTAGAATTTTAGGTTATATTAATATTCCAAAGTAGGAAGTATCCTTGGTATAATATATATATATATATAGCCTATTAATATTTTATCTATTGCCAGAGTCAAATCAATAAACCTTATTTTAATATAAGTCAATGATAGTTTTGAAGATAGATCTCTTTTTAATTACAATAATGCGCTATAAAGAATGTTGCAATTTTGTCTACTCTAATTATGCTTATTAGACAAACTAGGCTTTAGAGTCTAATATAAATGCTATACCTACTGTTCTACTGATTTCATGAGTAGTATTTAATGGAAATTTTTTTTCAGTTTCATGAACATTATTCTGCAGGAAATTTAAATCTTCTCTCATCACAACAAGAAATTGGTAAGTGATTTGAAGTTTGCTATATATAAAACCATGTTAACTTTCACCATTTGTGTTTAGTTTGTCTCTGATTTTCTTAGGCACTCAGTTTATTCTTTAAAAATATCCGTTACTTCTGCACCATTCACTAATTATTATTATTATTTTTTAGCAATTTAGCTTCTTCTCTCACTACTCTACCAAAACTTGCTTTTTCCAATATTACTAATGACTTACTAATTATCAAACATCATGAGTATTTTATTTTTATTATCATATTCGGTCACTTTGCAGCATTTGATATTGTTGACTATTCCCATCTCCCTTCTGGAGTTTTTGGATTTTGTCTTGTCTCGCTGGGGCTTATTTTTTATTGGACCTTCTTTCTTCCGTTGATTAGTTCATTTATTCAACATATAAAAATAAATATATATAGTATATTTTATATCAGGTACCGCTTCTGGCTCTGGTGATAGAATAGTGGACAAGAATGCAAAATTCTCATAGGGTTTATGTTCTAGTGGGAGAAACTGAAAATAGACAATGATTGTATGTAAGGTAATGCACTAAAAAACAGTTGATATGGATTTGAATTGGCAGTCAGACTCACTGTCAACAATTTTTAGTCTTAGAATTACTTTATAGAAAGATACAGGATAGGAGATAACAGCATGTACAGCGTCTTTATCTTATTGAGAGGCCCACCGGCAACCCAAATAATAAGCTTTCTTTTGCTACCTCGTCTACATGGGATATGTAAAGCTGCTAGGACAAAAGGCATGATGCAGGTAAATCACCTTGACACACAAAAGCTGCAGCCTTGGTTTCCCACCTAAGAGCTAGGAAGGACTATATACCAAGTCACAGGTCCTCTAATTCAGGTGTAGTCCCACCCAGTAGACTAGTCAAATACATCATTATACATTTACCTTAATTCTTATTTTCTAAGAAAACAGTGCTGTGAGGAGTCAGACTCCAAGGTCATTCTTCCAGGTGGGCCTGTATCAGCACAGGCCTGATGTTAACTCTACTCACTTGTGGGGTTAAATATTATGAAGAAAACTAAAGCAGAGTAAGGGAAATAGGGAGTATTTGGATTGGGAAGATAGTTGCTGTGTTCCAAGGGAATCAGAGAAGGCATCACTAAAAGGCAGCATTTGAGCAGAGACCTGAAGGAGGTGCAGGTACAAGCTACTGGGATAACTGTTCTAGGCAGAGGGTTCAAAGGCCTTGAGATGGGAATGTGCTCAGCATGTTCATTGAACAGCAGCTTAATTGATATGATTGGAATCAAATAAGGAAGGAAAAACTGGTAAGAAATTAAATCAGAGAAGTTGGAGGGAGAGCAAACTATAGGGGACACTTAGACCATTTAAGGACTTTGGGGTGTTTCTTTCTCTGTTTGAGATGGGAAGCTATTGGAGAGTTTTCAGCAAGGACTGAAATGATCTGACAGGTTTTAAAAGAATTGTTTGGCTCCTATACGGAGAAGAGACCATATGGAAACGTGGGGGAGATCAGGGAGATTGATCAGGGAGCTATTGAAATAGTACAGGTGAGAACTGATAATAGTGCGGATGATGTCAGTGGAAGTGGTGAGAAAGATCAGATTTTGGTTATTAAGTTTTCTGAAGGTAGAGTTGTAAGGATCTGCTTATGGAGTGGATGTAAGGATTAAGAGAAAGAAGGATGATGCCAAGATTTTGACCTGAATAATTTTAAGAATGGAATTAACATCTGTTGAAATATAGAAGGCTGTAGAAGTTGATTTGAGATTGACAGGAGTTTAATTTTAGAAGTGTTTTCACTGAAAAGCCTATATTAGATATCTGAGTGAAAGTAAGTAGGAAATTTTATATATGAACCTGGAATTCATTGGGGTGAGACATAAATTTTGGAATTGTCATAAATGGTTATTAAATGCCACAAGACCAGAATGAATCCAGCAATTGTAGACATTCTTTAAATGCAACTATCTAAAATATTAAATGTATTTACATTCTCCCCTTTGACACTCTCATTTGACACTCATTCACTTCAGCATTTTCAAATATTATAATACATATCTTCCCTCCCTGACTTCTCCTAACTCTCTTAAACTCCTGGACCTTACTTTTCTTAGTCTCCCCCCACGTTTTACTGAGATAAAATTGTCATACACCACTGTATAAATTTAAGGTGCGTTACATAATGGTTTGAAGTACTTATATTGTGAAATGATTCCTGCAGTAAGTTTAGTTAGCATCTATCATCAAATATAGATACAATTAAAAAATTTTTTTCTTCTTTGTTATGAGAACTTTTAGGATTTAATCCCTTAACACTTTTCATATGTATAACACAGTAATGTTAACTATGGCATCATGTTTTACATTACATCCCTAGTACTTATTTATCTTATAACTGGAAGTTTGTACCTTTTGACCACCTTCTCCCAATTTCCCCTCTCCATACCCTCACCTCTGGTAACCACAAATCTGATCTCTTTTTCTGGGAGTTTGGTTTCTTTCTTCTCTAATTTTTTAGTTTCTACTTATAAGTGAGCTCATACAGGTCTGACTTATTTCACTTAGCATAATGCCCTCAAGGTCCATCCATGTGGTTGTAAATGACAGGATTTTCTCCTTTTTTATGGCTGAATAATATTTGTATATGCATGTATACATATTTAGATATCTCACAACTTCTTTATCCATTCATCCATCATTTCACACACAGGTTATTTCCATATCTTGGTTATTATAAATAATGCTGCTATGAACATAGGGGCGCAGATATCTTTTCAAGTTAGTATTTCATTTCTTTTGGATATATTCCCAGAAGTGGAATTGCTGGATCATATAGTGGTTCTATTTTTAATTTTTTGAGGAACTTCCATACTGTTTTCCATAGTGGCTTTAGCAGTCTATAATCCCACCAATAGTGCACAAGAGTTCCTTTTTCTTTTTCTTTTTTAAATTTTATTTATTTATTTATTTATTTTTGGCTCTGTTGGGTCTTCGTTTCTGTGCGAGGGCTTTCTCTAGTTGCGGCAAGTGGGGGCCACTCTTTATCGCAGTGTGTGGGCCTCTCACTGTCGCGGCCTTTCTTGTTGCAGAGCACAAGCTCCAGACGCGCAGGCTCAATAGTTGTGGCTCATGGGCATAGTTGCTCCGCAACATGTGGGACCTTCCCAGACCAGGGCTTGAACCCGTGTCCCCCACACCTGCAGGCAGACTCTCAACCACTGTGCCACCAGGGAAGCCCAAGAGTTCCTTTTTCTGTACATCCTCTCCAACATTTTTTATTTCTTGTCTTTTTGATGATGGTCATTCTAACAGGTATGAGAAGATATCTCATTGTGTTTCTGTTGTTGTTTTTTTCTTTTTTCTTTTTGGCTGCACTAGGTCTTCATTGTTGCACGCAGGCTTTCTCTAGTTGTGGCAAGCGGGGGCTATTTGTTGCGGTGTGCGGGCTTCTCATTGCAGTGGCTTTTCTTGTTGTGGAACATGGGCTCTAGGTGCGCGGGCTTCAGTAGTTGTGGCCCATGGGCTCAGTAGTTGTGGTGCGCGGGCTCTAGAGTGCACAGGCTTCAGTAGTTGTGGTGCACAGGCTTAGTTGCCCCACAGCATGTGAAATCTTCCTGGACAAGGGATTGAACCCATGTTCCCTGCATTGACAGGCGGATTCTTAACCACTGGACCACCAGGGAAGTCCCTCATTGTGTTTTTAATTTGCATTTTCCTAGTGACTAGTGACGTTGAGCATCTTTTCATGTACCTGTTGGCCATTTGTATATCTTCTTTGGAAAAATGCCCATTCAGATTGTTTGCCCTTTTTTTTTTTTTTTTTTTTTTTGCGGTACGCGAGCCTCTCATTGTTGTGGCCTCTCCCGTTGCGGAGCAACAGGCTCCAGACACGCAGGCTCAGCGGCCATGGCTCACGGGCCCAGCCGCTCCGTGGCATGTGGGATCTTCCCGGACCGGGGCACGAACCCGTGTCCCCTGCATCGGCAGGCAGACTCTCAACCACTGCGCCGCCAGGGAAGCCCTTCTGCTTGTAAACTTTTAATGAGTTCATCTTATCTATCAAATAAAGTCCAGATCCTATAGCTGGAAATTCAGCAGTCTTTACAAGCTCATCTTTATTAATTCCATTTTAATAACTCTTTGTTATTTCTCAATGGTTCTGATAAGCTGAATTGACTTCTGTTACCCTTATATTTCCTATGTACACCTATTTCTGTTCCTCTGTGTTATTCTCTCCTTTTGACATTTATTACTCCTCTTTCTACCTTATATACTAGTTCTTTATATAGTTGAATTCAAATTACATGTAAGTGGGGTTTAAGTTTGGACCTGTTTAACCTTCCACAGTACAAAGGACAATGCTTTACACATAAGAGAAAAACAGTTAAGTATGTGATTCAATGTTACCCTATTTATTGTGTGCAGTATACTGTAATTTGGTAGATTATAACCAAATTAATCATATTATGTAACATGAATACCATGATATTGTAATATTTATCTTCCTCAGGAAACTTATTTGGGAAACCAGAAGGAGAAGATACCTTTACTTTTTCTTTTCCATTGGACTCTTCAACTCATACATTGGGAGCTGGAAGAGATGATTTTAGTTTTGCATTTCCATTTGAACAGGATCAAAACTCAACACCTTCTTCTGAAAAAGAGTTTTCATCCTCCTCACAAAATACCACACAATTTACTTTATTTTGAACTAGTTACTAATTTATTGAATTATTTTACTACTCTGTAATCATCTAGGGCAGAAATTTACATTATCACTTAAACTATGAAGACCACTTTCTTTTGTTGATTAAAGAAATTGTTACCATAGTAACATTATTTGATTATATTTATTTAAATATTGAAGGAAATTAAGACTGTGTCATCTACTTTTGTTTTTATTTGCAGCATTAACTATCATTATTTATTTTGGTTTTGATTTTGCAAGTTATATTCATACAGAACCTATGCTTCACTGCTGCAGTAAAAGAGTGGTACTTTAATAATGATCTCAAAGAATTTGTTATTGATAGTGAATAAAATGTGTTATTTTCTTCTAATACAACAAAAATTAAAATATTATCATTTATTCTAATAGCTTTAGTAGAAGGAAATTAAATGTGAAAGGCTAGAGTAATTTCTGAAAATTGGTTGGTTGCATTAATTGTGATACCATTAATATTTTTGCTTAAACTTTTTTGAAGAACATTTAAAATTTTGTTTCCTGTCTTCAACAAAAAATTCACCTTTATGTTTTATATGTAGTATTTGCTTGTCAATCAATTATATAGCTTAAATGAAGATAATTAAAATTTGATGAAATTATATAAACATAATTGCTCAATATCTTTGTATTTGTGCTTTTTAAAATTAGTTGTATTGAGTTATCAAGAAATAAAGAGTCTGATCCATATCTTGATGTGTGACTGCTGAAAGATTTTGAGCCTCACCCTGTTTTCTTCCCCTTCTGCCCCACATCTGGTCAAGCTGGTAAGAAAGCACAGGTGTTTCCTTCTTTGGCATCAGTGGGAAGTTCAAACCATGTATAGGAACTTTTGCCATGGCTCACCCCTAACCACCATAAAAACCCAAAGCCAGTCTCCCTTCTCTGCTCTATCAAGCCATTTTCAGACCAGCTTGTGAAGCCTGGTCTCCTCTCCCCAGAAAATGTTATTATATGAGTAATAACTTTTTCATACCCTATTGGAATGTGTGGTGTCATCAGTCTCAATATCCAAACCAAATTTTGGGTGAGAATCAATCTTGCTTCTTCAGGGTATCCATAACATATCACAATTGTATTAAAGTAAACCTTCCCAAACTTTTTAGAAGTCAATGTAACTAATGATAGAAAGAATTTAAGGAAACTTTGGATTGTGTTTTAAAAAACCTTCAACAGCTGGTTGAAAGATGAAAATTTCAGTTAAAAACCTGGAATTTTTCTTTTTATACCAACTATTAATTTTATTGTTCCTATGATTTAATTAATTGGTAGTTTTGATGTAATAAAGACATTTACTATCTATGAGAAAGGATAAAAATGTTGTAACTGGCTTATTATTTAGTAAGAGGTTCAAAACTGGTTTTAGTCATGGAAAACCCACTGATTCCATGGTTTATTTTTACCTTAAATAGAGAAATGTCTAGCAAACCAGTATGGTTAGATTTATCATGTATCAATAAAAGAAGTAAAATAAAATAAGTGCTTTTAAAGTATCTACAGTGTGTGTGACATTTTGAGGGCATATAAAAGAGCCAAAAGATATAGTCTTATACCCAAGGAACTTATAATTTAGTTGAGGAGACAAAACTTAGGAAACAAAAGCACATGCGAATAAAATAGTTGATAATCAGATTCTACAGCTTATAACTTGGTTTCTGCTAGAGAAGAGATTGAGTGCTTTAAGAATTAGAAAAGAAAGTCCATCATGGACTGGAAAGCCTAGGAAGGATTCATTGAAGAGGTGGGACTTGAATTAGGACTTTAAAAGTATGTAGATGATAAAATTCTTGAGTATAAGGTTGATGCCTTTTCTAGTTTACATTTTTTATTGCTTAACTTCACTGGCTAGTGTTTAGTAGGATTTCATTAAATGCTTGTTGAATTTATAGAGTTGAACTGAATTGGTAAAGGAGGCAGGGAGGACTTTCTACGTAACGGAGACAATATGATGAGCAAAAGAAAAATGCAATCACAAATTTAATGTATGTGGAAGAAATTCAAGAATAGGCCTAATTGGAGTGGAGAATAATACGTAGTAGGAAATTGAGTTTAATAGATATGGTACTGATTTGTAGAGGATCTTCAAGTGTTTTGACTTGATTTCTGAGGCCAATAAGGAACTTAATCTTAAATGCCAGAGTTGCAAGAAAAAAGAAATGGCTAAGAAAGATTAAACAGACAATACAGTTAGAGTTGGGAGAAACTAGAGTTAAACCAATTAGGCATTATGCAGTGTTAAGTTCCAGGTGATAATAACGTTGTCTTGTTGTTTGATACTCCTAACACCTAAAATTGGAAAAGTATACCTTAAGTACATTTGATTGAATACCATCTAGGTATAAGGTAAGAGGAGGAAGGAATCAGTTATTTGGTTGTGTTTGAATGTCACAGGTCCTCCAACTGGTGAAGGCAAGTGCAGTGTTTCTAATACAGATCACAAAAATAACTTTGTATGATCAAATAGCCTTCTAAAGGTAATTTTTTTTTTTTTTTTTTTTTTTTTTTTGTGGTACGCGGGCCTCTCACTGTTGTGGCCTCTCCCGTTGCGGGGCACAGGCTCCGGATGCACAGGCTCAGCGGCCATGGCTCACGGGCCCAGCCGCTCCGTGGCATGTGGGATCTTCCCGGACCGGGGCACGAACCCGTGTCCCCTGCAAGGGCAGGCGGACTCTCAACCACTGCGCCACCAGGGAGGCCCTAAAGGTAATTTTTTAAGGAGCGGTATTCTCCTAAAGATAGATGAAATCTGCTGTAATCTTCAGAACAGCAATTTGTCTCTACTTCTACTCAACAAGATTTCAGAAATATGAGGTCCAGTTCCAGAACCCTCTCTCATTTAGTTAACAACTAACACTGCATATCTTATCATGTTTAAGAAAAAAGCTATTTTAATATGTTTAGACTAATTTTTTCTCTACAATTATGAAAGGTATTCTCAGTAGATGAGAGGAATATTCCAAAATCAGTCAAGACTCTGATTTATCCTCAAAGGAGCACACAATAATTACTGGGGTATCACTACTCCTCAGTGGACAAAGCCAGGATCTCTCAGTAGACAGAGCTAGGAAACAGATGAATGTTTACTAATCTATCTGTACATACATGTGTCTATCTAACTGAATAAATGCTCAGAACAAAACAAAACAAACATGAGCTTATAGGGATAACTTCAGCAACATGAGGCTCATTTTAGTATTACCCTTTTGCTTATTTGTATAACTCCTTTCTCTGGCAGTGAGAAATCTGGCTTTTATTATCTACAATTTATTTATTTTCTGTTCAACCCTAGGATACATGTAGTTTCAGGATTGTGAACTCAGACCTTGTGAGAAATTTATTATAGGTCATATTAGTTTTCTATGGCTGCTGTAGCAAATTACCACAAACTTGGTGGATTTGAAACAACAGGAATTTATTCTCTTACAGTTGGAAGTCCAAAATCGGTTTTACTGGGCCACAATCAAGGCAAGACCATGCTTTCTCCTGAGGCTATGGGAGAATCCATTCCTTGCATGTTTCAGCTTCTGGTGGCTACTGATATTCCTTGGCTTGTGTCCACATCACTCCAATTTTCCAAGGTCATTATGTTAGGTTTTCAGAGAAACAGAACCAATAGCACCATCCTTTTTCCTCCCTCCCCCTCTTCCTTCCTCCCTTCCTCCCTTTTCTGTCTCTCATCTATCATCTTGATTTATTTTAAGGAACTGGTTTTCATGATTATTCAGGTTGCACTTCTGAAATCTGTAGGACAAGTTGGCAGGCTGGAAATTTAGGTAAGGGTTGATTTTGCAATTTGGGTCTGAAATCTGCAGGGAGACCTGGCTGGCTAGAAACTCAGGCAGGGTTTCGATGTTACAGTCTTGAGGCCAAAATTTCTTTGGGAAACCTATCATTGCTCCTAAGGCCTTCAGCTGATTGGATAAAGCCATAGCCAGAGTAATCTGCTTTGCTGAAAAGTCTACTGATTTAAATGTTAATCACATTAAAAAATACCTTCACAACAATATCTAGAATGGTGTTTGACCTAACAACTGGATACTAAATCCTAGCCAAGTTGACACATGCAATTAACCATCACAGCCAGCATCTTCAAATCTCTCTCTGCTCTGCCTTCGCAAGGCTTTCTCTCTGTGTGTGAAATCTCCCTCTGCCTTTCTTTTATAAGAACACGTCATTGCATTAGAGTCCACCTGGATAATTCAGATAATCTTCTCATTTCAAAATCTTAATAACATCTGAAAGACCCTCCCCCTTTTTCTTGTCATATAAAGTAACATTCAGAGGTTCCAGGGGATAGGACCTGGGTATCTTTGGGGAGATATTTTCTAGCCTATTATATAGTATATAGTATTAGAGTATCCAGTCAAAACACTGTTTTCCAAAGTTACTTAGGATAGCTCCTGTCTTCCCTACCCCCTTGATTATGATTATGTCACTCATTTGTAAAGCAGGTAGATTCATTTGTGGTCATCTGCATTTCATCTTGAGTTTATCTGAATTCCTGATTGATTTTTAAGAAGTAAAACTTCTTTGTGGTGTGCAGTGATGTGCAGGTTTTAACAAATAGAGTTTCATATATCCAGCATTACAGAACCATACAGAACAGTTCCATCACCCCTAAAGTTCCCTAGTGTTGACCCTTTGTAGTCAACCCCTCTCTCTACTTCCAAAGCCTGGAAACAGTGGACCTGTTTTCTGCTTCTATAGTTTTGTCTTTTCCAAAATGTCATATAAGTGTAAATATATTCTTTGTAGCCTTTGGGGTCTGGCTTCTTTCACTTAGCAAAATGTATTTAAGCTTCATCCATGTAGTTGCATAAGTCAATAGATTGTTCCTTTTTATTGCTAAGTATTACATTGTATGGATGTAGTACAGTTTGTTTATTCATTTACCTGTTGAGAGGCATTTTGGTACGTTTTAGTGATTATAAATAAAGCTGCTATAAACATTTATGTATGGGATTTTATGTGAATATAAATTTTATTTCACCTGAGTCAGTACCTGGGAGTGGCATTCTTGGGTTGCACAATAAGTATATGTTTAACTTTATAAGAAACAGCCAAACTTTTTCCAAAGCGACTGTACTATTTTGCATTCCCACCAGCAGTGCATGAGGGTTCCAGTTGCTTCACATTTTTTTCAGTACTTGGTATTATCAGTTTTTAAGATTTTAGCCATTCTAATAGGTATAAAGTGGTATATTGCTGTAGTTTTAATTTGTATTTCCCTAAAGTCTAATGATGTTGAACATCTTTTCATATGCTTATTTTCCATCTGAATATCTGTTTTCATTAAAAATTTGGGTTCTTTGTTTTCTTATTGTTGAATTATGCAAATTCTTTATGTATTCTGGACACAGGTCCTTTATTTGCAAATATTTTCTCCCAATCTGTGGCTTATCTTTTTATTCTCTTAACAGTGTCTTTCACAGAATAAAAATTTTTAATTTTGATAAAGTCCAATCTATAATTGGAACATACTTTTGGTGTCATATTTAAAAGCTCTTTGCCAAACCCAAGGTCATAAATTTTTCTCCTATGTTTTCTTTTAAAAGTTTTAGAGTTTTGTATTTATATTTATGTCTGTGGTACATTTTAAGTTTTTATATAAGATGTGAGGTATGTATCAAGATACATTTTTTTTTGCATCATTTGCTGAAAAGACTACCCTTTCTCCATTGAACTGCATTTGTACCTTTGGCAGTAATCAATTTTTTTTCTTTGGCTGCGCCGTGCAGCTTGCAGGGTCTCAGTTCCCCAACCAGAGATTGAACCTGGGCCATGACAGTGAAAGCCCAGAATCCTAACCACTAGGCAACCAGGGAGCTCCCTGGCAATAATCAATCGACCATGTTTGTATGGGTCTATTCCTGGACTCTCTATTCTTTTCTATTGATTTGTATGTCTGTCCTTTTACCAATACCACATTGTTTTGATTACTGTAGATTTATAATGAATCTTGAGATTGGGTGGTGCAAGTCCTCTAACCTTGATCTTTTTACTTTTTTTTCTTTTCTAAAATGCTCTTTTTCTTTTTTTTTTAAGTTGAGGTATAGTTGATTTACAATATTATATAAGTTTCAGATGTATAACATAGTGATTCACCGTTTTTAAAGATTATACTCCATTTATAGCTATTCTAAAATACTTGCTGTATTCCATATGCTATACAATATATCCTTGCAAATTATTTATTTTATATATAGTAGTTCGTTCCTCTTAACCCCCACTCCTATCTTGTCTCTCCCCTCTTCCCTCTCCACACAGGTAACCACTACTGTTCTCTGTATCTGTGTTTGCTTCTTTTTTTGTTATATTCACTAGTTTGTTGTATTTTTTAGATTCCACATATAAGTGATATCATACAGTATTTGTCTTTCTCTGACTTTCTTCACTAGGCATAAAAACCTCCAAGTCCATCCATGTCGTTGCAATTGGCAAAAATTCATTCTTTTTTATGGCTAAGTTGTACCATTACATATATATATATATCTATCTCATATTTTCTTTATCCATTCATCTGTTGATGGACCCTTAGGTTGCTTCCATATCTTGGATATTGTAAATAATGCTGCTATGGACATTGGGGTGCATATGATTTTCAAGTTCACGTTTTTCTTTTCATATATATACCCAGGAGTGGAATTGCTGGGTCATATGGTAGTTCTATTTTTAGTTATTTTAGGGACCTTCATACTGTTTTCCATAGTGACTGCACCAGTTTACATTCCCACCAACAGTGTACAAGGGTTCTCTTCTCCACATCCTTGCCAACATTTGGTTTTTGTGGTCTTTTTTTTTTTTTTACATCTTTATTGGAGTATAATTGCTTTACAATGGTGTGTTAGTTTCTGCTTTATAACAAAGTGAATCAGTTATACATATACATATGTTCCCATATCTCTTCCCTCTTGCGTCTCGCTCCCTCCCACCCTCCCTATCCCACCGCTCGAGGAGGTCACAAAGCACCGAGCTGATCTCCCTGTGCTATGTGGCTGCTTCCCACTAGCTGTCTACCTTACGTTTGGTAGTATATAAATGTCCATGCCTCTCTCTCGCTTTGTCACAGCTTACCCTTCCCACTCCCCATATCCTCAAGTCCATTCTCTAGTAGGTCTGTGTCTTTATTCCCGTCTTACCCCTAGGTTCTTCATAACATTTTTTTTCCTTCAATGCCATATATATGTGTTAGCATACGGTATTTGTCTTTCTCTTTCTGACTTACTCTGTATGACAGACTCTAGGTCTATCCACCTCATTACAAATAACTCAATTTCATTTCTTTTTATGGCTGAGTAATATTCCATTGTATATATATGCCACATCTTCTTTATCCATTCATCTGGTGATGGGCACTTAGGTTGTTTCCATCTCCGGGCTATTGTAAATAGAGTTGCAATGAACATTTTGGTACATGACTCTTTTTGAATTTTGGTTTTCTCAGGGTGTATGCCCAGTAGTGGGATTGCTGGGTCATATGGTAGTTCTATTTGTAGTTTTTTAAGGAACCTCCATACTGTTCTCCATAGTGGCTGAACCAATTCACATTCCCACCAGCAGTGCAAGAGTGTTCCCTTTTCTCCACACCCTTTCCAGCATTTATTGTTTCTAGATTTTTTGATGATGGCCATTCTGACTGGTGTGAGATGATATCTCATTGTAGTATTGATTTTCATTTCTCTAATGATTAATGATGTTGACCATACTTTCATGTGTTTGTTGGAAATCTGTATATCTTCTTTGGAGAAATGTCTATGTACATCTTCTGCCCATTTTTGGATTGAGTTGTTTGTTTTTTTGTTATTGAGCTGCATGAGCTGCTTATAAATTTTGGAGATTAATCCTTTGTCAGTTGCTTCATTTGCAAATACTTTCTCCCATTCAGAGGGTTGTCTTTTGGTCTTGTTTATGGTTTCCTTTGCTGTGCAAAAGCTTTTAAGTTTCATCAGGTCCCATTTGTTTATTTTTATTTCCATTTCTCTAGGAGGTGGGTCAAAAAGGATCTTGCTGTGATTTATGTCATAGAGTGTTCTGCCTATGTTTTCCTCTAAGAGTTTGATAGTTTCTGGCCTTACATTTAGGTCTTTAATCCATTTTGAGCTTATTTTTTTGTATGGTGTTAGGGAGTGATCTAATCTCATACTTTTAAATGTAGCTGTCCAGTTTTCCCAGCACCACTTATTGAAGAGGCTGTCCTTTCTCCACTATATATTCCTGCCTCCTTTATCAAAGATAAGGTGACCATATATGCGTGGGTTTATCTCTGGGCTTTCTATCCTGTTCCATTGATCTATATTTCTGTTTTTGTGCCAGTACCATACTGTCTTGATTACTGTAGCTTTGTAGTATAGTCTGAAGTCAGGGAGCCTGATTCCTCCAGCTCCATTTTTCGTTCTCAAGATTGCTTTGGCTATTCGGGGTCTTTTGTGTTTCCATACAAATTGTGAAATTTTTTGTTCTAGTTCTGTGAAAAATGCCAGTGGTAGTATGATAGGGATTGCATTGAATCTGTAGATTGCTTTGGGTAGTAGAGTCATTTTCACAATGTTGATTCTTCCAATCCAAGAACATGGTATATCTCTCCATCTATTTGTATCATCTTTAATTTCTTTCATCAGTGTCTTATAATTTTCTGCACACAGGTCTTTTGTTTCCTTAGGTAGGTTTATTCCTAGATATTTTATTCTTTTTGTTGCAATGGTAAGTGGGAGTGTTTTCTTAATTTATCTTTCAGATTTTTCATCATTCGTATATAGGAATGCCAGAGATTTCTCTGCATTAATTTTGTATCCTGCTACTTTACCAAATTCATTGATTAGCTCTAGTAGTTTTCTGGTAGCATCTTTAGGATTCTCTATGTATAGTATCATGTCATCTGCGAACAGTGACAGCTTTACTTCTTCTTTTCTGATTTGGATTCCTTTTATTTCCTTTTTTTCTCTGATTGCTGTAGCTAAAACTTCCAAAACTATGTTGAATAAGAGTGGTGAAAGTGGGCAACCTTGTCTTGTTCCTGATCTTAGTGGAAATGCTTTCAGATTTTCACCATTGAGGACGATGTTGGCTGTGGGTTTGTCATATATGGCTTTTATTATGTTGAGAAAAGTTCTCTCTATGCCTACTTTCTGCAGGGTTTTTATTATAAATGGGTGTTGAATTGTGTCAAAAGCTTTCTCTGCATCTATTGACATGATCATATGGTTTTTCTCCTTCAATTTGTTAATATGGTGTATTATGTTGATTGATTTGCATATATTGAAGAATCCTTGCATTCCTGGAATAAACCCCACTTTATCATGGTGTATGATCCTTTTAATGTGCTGTTGGATTCTGTTTGCTAGTATTTCGTTGAGGATTTTTGCATCTATGTTCATCAGTGATATTAGCCTGTAGTTTTCTTTCTTTGTGACATCCTTGTCTGGTTTTGGTATCAGGGTGATGGTGGCCTTGTAGAATGAGTTTGGAGTGTTCCTCCCTCTGCTATATTTTGGAAGAGTTTGAGAAGGATAGGTGTTAGGTCTTCTCTAAATGTTTGATAGAATTCGCCTGTGAAGCCATCTGGTCCTGGGCTTTTCTTTGTTGGAAGATTTTTAGTCACAGTTTCAATTTCAGTGCTTTTGATTGGTCTGTTCATATTTGATGTTTCTTTCTGATTTAGTCATGGCAGGTTGTGCATTTCTAATAATTTGTCCATTTCTTCCAGGTTGTCCATTTTATTGGCATAGAGTTGCTTGTAGTAATCTCTCATGATCTTTTGTATCTGCAGTGTCACTTGTTACTTCTCCTTTTTCATTTCAAATTCTATTGATTTGAGTCTTCTCCCTTTTTTTCTTGATGAGTCTGGCTAATGGTTTATCAATTTTTTTTATCTTCTCGAAGAACCAGCTTTTAGTTTTATTGATCTTTGCTATCATTTCCTTCATTTCTTTTTCATTTATTTCTGATCTGATTTTTATGATTTCTTTCCTTCTGCTAACTTTGTGTTTTTTTTGTTCTTCTTTCCTCCTTTGCTTTAGGTGCAAGGTTAGGTTGTTTATTTGAGATGTTTCCTGTTTCTTAAGGTAGGATTGTATTGCTATAAATTTCCCTCTTAGAACTGCTTTTGCTGCATCCCATAGATTTTGGGTCGTCGTGTCTCCATCGTCATTTGTTTCTAGGTATTTTTTAATTTCCTCTTTGATTTCTTCAGTGATCACTTCGTTATTAAGTAGTGTATTGTTTAGCCTCCATGTGTTTGTATTTTTTACAGATCTTTTCCTGTAATTGATATCTAGTCTCATAGCGTTGTGGTCGGAAAAGATACTTGAAATAATTTCAATTTTCTTAAATTTACCAAGGCTTGACTTGTGACCCAAGATATGATCTATCCTGGAGAATGTTCCATGAGCACTTGAGAAAAATGTGTATTCTTTTGTTTTTGGATGGAATGTCCTATAAATATCAATTAAGTCCATCTTGTTTAATGCATCATTTAAAGCTTGTGTTTCCTTATTTATTTTTATTTTGGATGATCTGTGCATTGGTGAAAGTGGGGTGTTAAAGTCCCCTACTATGAATGTGTTACTGTCAATTTCCCCTTTTATGGCTGTTAGTATTTGCCTTATGTATTGAGGTGCTCCTATGTTGGGTGCATAAATATTTACAATTGTTATATATTCTTCTTGGATTGATCCCTTGATCATTATGTAGTGTCCTTCTTTGTCTCTTATAATAGTCTTTATTTTAAAGTCTATTTTGTCTGATTTGAGAATTGCTACTCCAGCTTTCTTTTGGTTTCCAATTGCATGGAATATCTTTTTCCATCCCCTCACTTTCAGTCTGTATGTGTCCCTAGGTCTGAAGTGGGTCACTTGTAGTCAGCATATATATGGGTCTTATTTTTGTATCTGTTCAGCCAGTCTGTGTCTTTTGGTGGGAGCATTTAATCCATTTACATTTAAGGTAATTATCGATATGTACGTTCCTGTTCCCATTTTCTTAATTGTTTTGGGTTCGTTATTGTAGGTCTTTTCCTTCTGTTGTGTTTCTTGCCTAAAGAAGTTCCTTTAGCCTTTGTTGTAAAGCTGGTTTGGTGGTGCTGAACTCTCTCAGCTTTTGCTTGTCTGTAAAGGTTTTAATTTCTCCATCAAATCTGAATGAGATCCTTGCTGGGTAGAGTAATCTTGGTTGTAGGTTTTTCTCCTTCATCACTTTAAATATGTCCTGCCACTCCCTTCTGGCTTGCAGAGTTTCTGCTGAAAGATCAGCTGTTAACCTTATGGGGATTCCCTTGTGTGTTATTTGTTGTTTTTCCCTTGCTTCTTTTAATATGTTTTCTTAGAATTTAACTTTTGACAGTTTGATTAATTTGTGTTTTGGCATGTTTCTCCTTGGATTTATTCTGTATGGGACTCTCTGTGCTTCCTGGACTTGATTAACTATTTCCTTTCCCATATTAGGGAAGTTTTCAACTATAATCTCTTCAAATATTTTCTCAGTCCCTTTCTTTTTCTCTTCTTCTTCTGGAACCCCTATAATTCGAATGTTGGTGTGTTTAATGTTGTCCCAGAGGTCTCTGAGACTGTCCTCAGTTCTTTTCATTCTTTTTTATTTATTCTTCTCTGCAATAGTTATTTCCACTATTTTATCTTCCAGGCCACTTATCCGTTCTTCTGCCTCAGTTATTCTGCTGTTGATCCCTTCTAGAGTATTTTTAATTTCATTTATTGTGTTGTTTTTCGTTGCTTGTTTCCTCTTTAGTTCTTCCTGGTCCTTGTTAAATGTTTCTTGCATTTTCTCTATTCTATTTCCAAGATTTTGGGTCATCTTTATTATCATTTGTTCTGAATTCTTTTTCAGGGAGACTGCCTATTTCCTCTTCATTTGTTAGGTCTGATGGGTTTTTATCTTGCTCCTTTATCTGCTATGTGTTTTTCTGTCTTCTCATTTTGATAATCTTACTGTGTTTGGGGTCTCCTTTTTGCAGGCTGCAGGTTCGTACTTCCCCTTGTTTTTGGTGTCTGTCCCCAGTGGCTAAATTTGTTTCAGTGGGTTGTATAGGCTTCCTGTTGGAGGGGCCTACTGCCTGTGTTCTGGTGGATGAGGCTGGATCTTGTCTTTCTGGTAGGCAGGTCCACGTCTGGTCATGTGTTTTGGGGTGTCTGTGGCGTTATTATGATTTTAGGCAGCCTCTCTGGTAATGGGTGGGGTTGTTTTCCTGTCTTGTTAATTGTTTGGCATAGTGTGTCCAGCACTGTAGCTTGCTGGTCGTTGAGTGAAGCTGGGTGTTGGTGTTGAGATGGTGATCTCTGAGAAGTTTTCGCCATTTGATATTACGTGGAGCTGGGAGGTCTCTTGTGGACCAGTGTCCTGAAGTTGGCTCTCCCATCTCAGAGGCACAGCACTGACTCCTGGCTGTAGCACTAAGAGCCTTTCATCCACACGGTCAGAACAAAAGGGATGAAAAGTAGAAAGAAAGAAAGAGGGTAAAATAAAATAGAGTAAGATAAAATAAAGTTATTAAAATAACAAGTAATTATTAAGAAAAAAATTTTTTTAAGTAAAAACAACAACAAAAAAAAATGGACAGACAGAACCCTAGGACAAATGGTGAAAGCAAAGCTATACAGACAAAATCTCACACAGATGCATACACATACACACTCACAAAAAGAGGAAAAGGGGAAAAAATATATCTTGCTCTCAAAGTCCACCTCCTCAATTTGGCATGATTCTTTGTCTATTTAGGTATTCCACAGATGCAGGGTACATTAAGTTGATTGTGGAGATTTAATCCGCTGCTCCTGAGGCTGCTGGGAGAAATTTCCCTTTGTGTTCTTTGTTAGCACAGCTCCCGGGACTCAGCTTTGGATTTGGCCCCGCCTCTGCGTGTAAGTCGCCAGAGGGCGTCTGTTCTTCACTCAGACAGGACGGGGTTAAAGGGGCAGCTGATTCGGGGGCTCTGGCTCACTCAGGCTGGGGGGAGGGAGGGGCACGGATGCGGGGCGAACCTGTGGCGGCAGAGGCTGGCGTGACGTTGCAACAGCCTGAGGTGCACCTTGTGTTCTCCCGGGGGAGTTGACCCTGGATCACACGACCCTGGCAGTGTTGGGATGCACAGGCTCCAGGGAGGGGAGGTGTGGAGAGTGACCTGTGCTCGCACACAGGCTTCTTGGTGGCGGCAGCAGCAGCCTTAGCATCTCATGCCCGTCTCTGTGGTCCCTGCTTTTAGCCGCTGCTTGCACCCGTCTCTGGAGCTCCTTTAAGCAGCGCTCTTAATCCTCTCTCCTCGTGCACCAGGAAACTAAGAGGGAAGAAAAATTCTCTTGCCTCCTCGGCAGGTCTAGACTTTTCCCCGGACTCCGTCCCGGCCAGCCGTGGCGCACTAACCCCTTCAGGCTGTGTTCACTCCGCCAACCCCAGTCCTCTCCCTGGGATGCGACTTCCGAAGCCCGAGCCTCAGCTCCCAGCCCCCACCCGCCCCGGCGGGTGAGCAGACAAGCCTCTTGGACTGGTGAGTGCTGGTCGGCACCTATCCTCTGTGCGGGAATCTCTCCGCTGTGCTCTCTGCACCCCTGTTGCTGCGCTCTCCTCCGTGGCTCCGAAGCTACCCCCTTCTGCCACCTGCAGTCTCCGCCCGCAAAGGGACTTCCTAGTTTGTGGAAACCTTTCCTTCTTCACAGCTCCCTCCCACTGGTGCACGTCCCGTCCCTATTCTTTTGCCTCTGTTTTTTCTTTTGCCCTACCCAGGTACGTGGGGAGTTTTCTTGCCTTTTGGGAGGTCTGAGGTCTTCTGCCAGCGTTCAGTGGGTGTTCTGTAAGAGTTGTTCCACGTGTAGATGTATTTCGGATGTATCTGTGGGGAGGAAGGTGATCTCCCCGTCTTACTCTTCCGCCATCTTCCCCCTCTCGCCCTCTATTGTTTTTTAATCTCTATTTTTATTTATTTCCTCTCTGATCTTTATTATTTCCTCCCTTCTGTTGACTTTACGTTTTGTTTGTTCTTCTTTTTCTGTTTCTTTTAAGTGGTAGGTCAAGTTGTTTATTTGAGATTTTTCTTGTTTTCTTGAGGAAGGGCTGTATCACTATGAACTTCCTTTAAGGATTACTTTTGCTACATCCCATAGATTTTGTATGGTTGTGTTTTCATTGTCATTTGGCTCAAGGTATTTTTTAATTTCACATTTGATTTACTCACCCACTGGTTTTTTTAAAGTAGCATGTTGTTTAGTCTTCATGTAATTGGCTTTTTGTCATTTCTTTTTCTGTGATTGATTTCTAGTTTCATGCCATTGTGATGAGAAAAGATGCTTGAAGTAATTTTTGACGTGTTTCTATGCAAAGTTCAAAGGGGTGACTGGAGATGGAAAAGAAAGGACAGGTGAAGACTATTGAATGGAAAGCCCTGAAAAAACTTCCTCACTAATTGGCTATGACAAATGAAAAAGGCCTCAATTATGATTTCTAGATTTTGAGCCAGTGTTACTGGAAAAAATTAGGGGTTAGGAGGAGGAGCTGAAGATAATAGGGAGGAGAGAAGAGAGTAAGTTTAGATTTTCATATATTAAGATTGAGATGGCAATTGATGACTCATGAGTGTAGAAGGCATTTGAAGTTATATGACTTATGTTTAGAGAAAGGGTTAGGGCTGAGAGTATTTTAAAATTTCTCACTCATTTCACAAAAGATAGATGGATGGGGATATACATAAACTTTGAAATCCTGCACTTGGAAGATGGTTGAATTTATATTTAGGTTATGAATCACTGGTTCTATAAGGCAGAAGCAGCAAGCAGAACAGAAGACAAACAGTTGAGTGCTGAGTCTTATGGAATACTCATGGTTAGGGGGTAAACAAGGAAAGAAGAGTCAGAATAGGTAGTACGAGAAGTTAAAGGAGAATGAAAGCCAAGTGCACAGGGAGTTTCAAAGGGGAGGTTGTAAATGGCTTTAACAACTACAGAGAGGTAAGGAAAAATAAGGATTTAGAAATAATAAGGAGACCACTGATGGCTATGGATATGTGTTTCAACAGAGTAATGGAGGTGGAATTATAGGATGATGGCTAGGTGCTGAGGAATGCTCAAAGGGTTTATACCACATTTTGGTAGTAAATGAAAGAAGAGACTTGCATTCAATAACATTACTTTAGGGCTTCCCTGGTGGCGCAGTGGTTGAGAGTACGCCTGCCGATGCAGGGGACATGGGTTCGTGCCCCGGTCCGGGAAGATACCACGTGCTGCGGAGAGGCTGGGCCCGTGAGCCATGGCCGCTGAGCCTGTGCGTCCGGAGCCTGTGCTCCACAACGGGAGAGGCCACAACAGTGAGAGGCCCACGTACCGCAAAAAAGAAAAATAACATTACTTTAGTACTTACTATAAGACCTTTACATTGAAAACTAAGAAATATTTCACAGGGAAATTTTAAAAGACCAAAATAAGTAGAGAGATATGTACCATGTTTATAGATTTAAAAACTCAATTCTCTCAAAGTTTATAAACGTAGATTCAATTCAACCACAATTAAAATCTCAACAGGCTGTTTTTAGAAGTTGACAAGTTGATATTAAAATTTATATGGAAAAACAAAACCCAATCTTGGAAAAAAATAAAACAAAGCTGATGGACTTACACTACCTAATTTCAAAATTTTACTATAGGGACTTTCCTGGTGACGCAGTGGTTAAGAATCCGCCTGCCAATGCAGGGGTCATGGGTTCAATCCCTGGTCTGGGAAGATCCCACATGCTGCAGAGCAACTAAGCCTGTGCGCCACAACTACTGAGACTGCACTCTAGAGCCCGTGAGCCACGACTACAGAGCCCACGCACCACAGCTACTGAATCCCGCACACTCTACGGCCTGCGCTCCGCAACAAGAGAAGCCACTGCAATGAAAAGCCCGTGCACTGCTAAAAAGAGTAGCCCCCACTCGCCGCAACTAGAGAAAGCCCACATGCAATCAACGAAGACCGAACACAGCCAAAAATAAATTTACTATAAAGTTACAATAATCAAAACAATGTGGTAGTATGGTAAGAACAGACAAATAGATCAATAGACCAGAACACAAAGTCCTGAAATAGACCCTCATGTGTAAGTCACTTGATTTTTGCAGAGGCGCCAAGGCTATGCAACAGGGAAAAGTTTTTTCAGCAAACGGTATTACAGCAATGGGGTAAATATATGAAAAAAATGAACCTCAATCCCCACCTCATACACTTCACAAAAAATAATTTGAGATATATCATTGACCTAAATATAAAAACTAAAGCTATAAACTTCTAGAAGGAACATATGAGGACATCGTTGAGAACTTACGATAGGCAAAGATTTATTGGATTGACAGCGCCAAATGTTGGTGAGAATGTAGAGAAACAGGAGCTCTCATACATTGCTGGTAGGAGTGCAAAATGATGAATAACTTTGGAAAACTGTTTAGCAGTTTCCCATAATGTTAATCAAGCATATATCTACCCTATGACTCAGCAATTCCACTCATAGCTATTTGTCCAAGGGAGATGAAAACATCTCCACACAAAGACTTGAGCAATAACGTTCACAGCAATTTTTTTTTTTTTTTTGAGGTATGCGGGCCTCTCACTGTTGTGGCTTCTCCCTTTGCGGAGCACAGTCTCCGGACATGCAGGCTCAGCGGCCATGGCTCACGGACCCAGCCGCTCCGCGGCATGTGGGATCTTCCCGGACCCGTGCACGAACCCTCGTCCCCTGCATTGGCAGGCAGACTCTCAGCCACTGCGCCACCAGGGAAGCCCCCCATTCACAGCAATTTTATTCATAATAGCTGCAAACTAGAAACAACTCAAATGTGAATGGATAAACAAATTTTAGTGTAGCCATATAGTGGACCACTACTCAGCAATGCAAAAGAATGAACTATGGATGTAATCAACAACATGATGAATCTTAAAAACATTATGTTGGGTGAAACAAGCCTTACACAAAAGAGTACATACTGCATAGTTTGTTTATATAATGCTTAAGAACAGGCAAATTCAATCTATGGGGATAAAAGTTTAATTAGTGTTTGTCTATGGTGGGTGGGAACTGACTGGGAAAGGAGCATAATGGAACTTTGTGGAGTAATGAAATGGTCTATATCTAGATTAGGGTGGTGGTTACATGGGTGTATACATTCATTAGTTCATAAAATTAACTTTAAGATCACTGCTATTCACTGGGTATTTTAACACTTTTTTTTTTTTTAATCCACAGGGACCAACAATAGAACAGAACTGGAGAAGCAGGTGATATTTTCCAGTTTTTTTCATAATATAATTAATTGATTAATATTTCCTTTTCACTTCAGGACCAATAACCATTTAAATGTTTAAACAATGAACGATTGTTTAAAGTTCATCATCTACTTGTTAGATTCCTATTATACTTTGAAGAATTCTAAACAAAGAATGGCAAGCTAATCATTTTCTTCTGTCAGTCATCCTTTGTATATTCTTAAATCTCTCAGAGTAGAATTAGACCTAAAAACTAATCCAATCTAACAACAGATATCCTAAGGTTAGTCACTGTTGTTTTCCTAAGCCATAATTTTTTCTTAAGCATGATTACTAGAATAGTGACTGACTCTCAGTAGGTTTTCAATAAATATTTGTTGACTGACTTTTGAGTAGTGACAAAAATAATCACCCTCCCCAACAAAAAAACCAAGTAGATCATTGAATGTCCATTAGCATTATGAAGGATAAAGTTAAAAAGCTACAAGCTATTTATATTTCACTCATTTGGTATTAATATCAGAAAGTATCATATTCTATTGTTTCAACAAAAATTTATTGAACATTCCCAGTTCCTGAGTCCTAGACATGGAATATTGGAGATAACAAAACAGTGTCCCTCCCCTATAGAGCTTACATTCAGTGGGTGAGAGAAAGTCAGTAAAAATAATATGTCAGGAAGTAATAAATTATATGAAGAAAACTGAGGAAGTAGGGTAAGAAGCTAGAGAGTAACAGAGGTACTATTTAGATAAGGTGACCTAGGAAGATCTTACTCTGAGGAGGTGACACTTGAGTAATAACAAAAATGAAGTGAAAGATCCAACAATATGAAGGGCATAAAAGGGAGGATGTTTACAATATGAAGGGTAATAAGAGAAAAGGCCTTCAGGCAGAAGGCAAAGTTCTAGAATCAAAAATAAGTTAGGTGGGGCTTCCCTGGTGGCGCAGTGGTTGGGAGTCCGCCTGCCGATGCAGGGGATGCGGGTTCGTGCCCCAGTCCGGGAGGATCCCGCATGCCGCGGAGTGGCTGGGCCCGTGGGCCGTGGCCGCTGAGCCTGCGCGTCCGGAGCCTGTGCTCTGCAACGGGAGAGGCCGCAGCGGTGAGAGGCCCGCGTACCGAAAAAAAAAAAACAAGTTAGGTGTTTTCAAGGAAGGACTGAGTGAGGAAGGAGAGGTAGGCGATGAAGTCAGTAAGGTAAGCAAGGACTATATTATGTAGACCCTCAGGGGCCTAGGTAAGGAGTTTGGATTTTATTGAGAGTACAATACTATGTCATTAGAATTTTGAATTGGAGGATTGGAATGGTGAATATCAGAGTGACATGATCTGATGTATGTCTCGAAAAAGTTAGCCTGCCTGCCGTTAACAAAATGACTGTAAAGATTCAGTAGTGCAGCCACAGTTTTGATGATGACCACAGGCCATTATATAATTTTCAAGTCTCACATTTGAACTAGATATGAGAATTTTGAAATTTAGAAGGCAATATCATAACTTCTTTGAGATACATCTAAAGAAATATTTAGGTTTCCAAATTCTGAACGATTTACTTGGTGAAATATTTGAAGGTTAAAATTTGTTTGTTACTAACTTATGTAGTTCACTCAGTTATTTAAAAATATTTACACTAACTATATGCAAGGTTAGTCCTCTGCTAAGCACTCTGAGGACATTCAATGCACAGTAAAGGACACCAGCTAGAGATTGTTCCTCTGGTATTTTTTTTAACTTGTTGTTGTTAGCAGTATTGCCTCTTATTTTCAGCACTTATTTGAAACTGTTTTAGCTCACCAGTCTAATTAAAATTTTGCTTAAACCAGTTAAATATTTTTTTATTTCTCTATATTCTATCATTGTTTCTCAAAATGTGTTTTTTATAAGATTACCCCTCAGAGATGTTCCATGAAAAAAAAAAGACTTCTGTGGTCAGATAAGCTTGGGAAACATATATCTTTCCTCAGAGATTAAAAATGCACATTAGACTATAAAAGATTTTAAGATGTCCCAGAGTAAGGAACTTATATTTTAAAATATAAGTTTAATCTAGCACTTCTCAAACAATTTAGACTACATAATTTAGCTCATATTAACATCCCAAGGAGCTAGTGTTCTACAAAACACATTCTGGAAAATGTTATACTAAGTTGTTTAGTTAGTCGTTTCCAGACAGTTTCTCTCAATTTACATTCCTTGTGTCCTAAAGGTATTGTTTTAAAATCCAAAAGGGTTTCTTGGATTTCTGAATAATCTAATTCTACAATGGAGAAGAGTGAAATAATTCTTCAGCTTCATATTTCTTTTTTTTATTGTGATAAAAAACATATAACAAAATTTAACGTCTTAAATATTTTTAAGTGCACAGTTCAGTAGTGTCAAGTATATTCACATTTTTGTGAAACAGGTCTCCAGAACTTTCTCATCTTGCAAATATGAAACACTATACCCATTAAACAACAGCTACCCTTCCCCACCCCACCCAGCCCCTGGTAACCATAATTCTACTTTTTGTTTCTATGATTTTGACTTCGTTAGACACCATATATAAGTGGAATCATACAGTATTTCTTTTTGTGACTGGTTTATTTCGCTTAGCATGATGTCTTCAAGGTTCATGCATGTTGTAGCATATGACAGGATTTCCTTCATTTTTCAAGATGAATAATATCCCATTGTATGTATGTATCACATTTTGTTTATCCACTGAGGTTGATTCCACCTCTTGGCTATTGTGAATGGTGCTATGAACATGGGTGTGCAAATATCTCTTCAAAGCCCTGCTTTCAGTTCTTTTGGATGTAAACCCAGAAGTGTGCTTTTTCAATCGTAAGATAGTTCTATTCTTAATTTTTTGAAGTACTATAGTGGTTGTGCTATTCTATATTCCCACCAATAGTGCACAAGGGTTCCAATTTTTCCATATCCTCACTAACACTTGTTAATTTTCTGGGTTGTTGGTTTTGTTTTTTGGGTTTTTTTGATAGTAGCTGTCCAGCAGAGTACCATGTACTGGCTACCAATCCCAGGTGAGGACTCTAAACACTTCTCCCTATTGCATCTAGGTATCAGAGACACCACAGAAAACAACACAGTAAAGAAATGGATGGAACAACACTTTACTTACATAGAGGAGAGATGGAGCAAGACCAGCTTCAGTAGTGGACATTGGTCCCCCATGGCCAGCAGGTCTTTCCTGGCAGCCCACACAAGGCAGTTTGCCTACATGGACCCCTCTCATGTTGGCAGAAAGGACCCTGACCCTTCCCATGTGAAGTCTGAAATACTATATAAAAGCTGGGGGTGAGCCTGAGGGCCTTTGACATACAATTAAGCAAAACAAAAGCTACTTGACTGAGTACGAAACAGAGAAAGATATTCTCGCACAAGGTGATAAGCCCAGCACAGGCTGTGTGGGCTCTTCATCCCTTGGTTAAAAAGTGTTCTGGGTCCAGGTAATCCCCTTCAACTCTTCCACATAGTTCTAGTATTTACTTCCATATTTCTAAATAATGCTTATATTAGGCTGAATCATAAGAAATTGAGATTTTTGTAGGTGAAAAGTGGTTAACATCAACAATTTCAGATGGTTCAACTTAATACTAATATTTCTTGGGTTTACAGTTCTGAACATTGTCTACTGACTTTCCACTATGGAGAGAAAGGATTTAGATTTACTACAACACCCCCCCACACACACATGCTCACTTCTCCCCCATCCTTCCCATATAGTTATAGCACAACTGGTGATTAAGAGTTCACATTATTACCCTATGTAAATATTACTCACATTTGAGCCTTACACTGTACTGTGATTTCACTTCTTTTCTTGCTCAACTTTATTTTTCCCTGAAATTTAATTGCCTCATTTTAAACTTTGCTCAGTTTTCTATATACCTGTCATAATTCATCCACAAACTTCCTGACGTGATTCTTAAATTTCTGTCAGTAATGTAAGGTAATCTGTCAATTTTCTTTTGCTTGCATACCTGTCTAGAAACTCTCCATCTCTCTGATGTCATGAATGAATTTTTAGAAACATTTTATTCTACTCCTGGTTGCTTATCTCTATTTTTTCTGAATTTCTTTTCTGTTTGCTTTGGTCTTTGTCTTCCATGTTAGAAGTCTTCCTCAAGGACTTCCTTGGTGGTCCAGTGGTAAAGAATCCGCCTTACAATGCAAGGGATTTGGGTTCAATCCCTGGTCAGGGAACTAAGATCCCACATGCCGCAGGGCAACTAAGCCCGCGCGCCACAACTACAGAGCTCGTGCGCCTCAAGTAGAGCCTACGTGCCACAAACTACAGAGCCCACGTGCCCTGCAGCCTGTGTGCCACAACTAGAGAAGGGGAAAAAAAAAAACCCGCATGCCGCCACAGCTAGAGAGAAGCCTGTGCGCCACAACGGAAGATCCAGCATGCCTCAGTGAAGATCCCACGTGCCTCAACTAAGCCCTGATGCAGCCAAAAATAAACAAAATAAATAAATAACAGTAAGTCTTTAAAAATAAATAACAGAAAGCCCAGAAATAGATAAAAATTGATTTAAAAAAGTCTTCCTCAAATGTCTAGCAACACTTAGCTGTCTTTTCCTAGTTAATAGCGAGGTACTGAAAAGCTAATTAGAAGGTTTAAGTGTCAGCTGTTGGGCCTCCCCATAGTGTGATTGAAGGAGACTGATGGTTTCACTGGAGCACTCAAATGTCAGCATTCATGAATGTTTTGCTCGGGTCAGTCAGTTTCCGCCAAGAGGATTCCTCCAATCTCCTCCCCGGGGGTCCAATCCTGGCTGCCAGCATTTAGAAACCTTTACACAGGGAAGGAAATGGAGGAATTCCAATGTTCAGAATAGAAATTTTCATGTAATTTATCTTTAAGGTATAGTTCTTCCCCCTGCTCTCAACCATACCTATTGTTTCTGAGCACAGGATGTCTCTGATTCAGCGTTTCTCTTCCTCCTGCCTTCTGCTGGGATGGGGAAAGAGTAGTAGAAAAAATCAGCTGGATGTGCAGGGTAGGAAAGAAGATCTGGAGACTAACTGCTCCTGATACATATTTACAGTCAATCTGCTTCCAGCCACCCCCCACCCCCCGGCCATCAGAGGTACCCGGCACCTCTATGCCTTGACCTTGCCTGAGTGTTGCATTATGAATCAGCTTGCTTCTTATTACATTCCCACCCCACACTAGAAATTAGGCCTCAGTTTCTCCATTCACTAAGTACGTTGCTACTCATTTATCCTCCTTTCACCTTCTAAGTTCATCAATCAGTGAATATGAATAAATATTTATGGTGATAAGAAAAAGTGTTCTGGGCCCATGGCTCATTCTTATATAGCTGAGTGGGAGTCAAAAGACTACATGCACAAGACTGTCTTTTCCAACAGTAGCCATCCTGATGGATGTGAGGTGATATCTCATTGTGGTTTTGGTTTGCATTTCTCTGATGATTTGTGATGTTGAGCATCTTTTCGTGTATTTGTTGGCCATTTGTATATCATCTTTGAAGAAATGTCTATTCAAGTCCTTTTCCCACTTTTAAATTAGATTACTTGATTTTTGTTGTTGTTGAGTTGTAGGAATTCTTTATATTAACCATTTATCAGATATGTGATTTGAAAATATTTTCTCCCACTCCAATGTTGATTGTGTCCTTTGATATAAAAGGTGTTAAGTTTGATGTACTCCCATTTGTCTAATTTTGCTTTTGTTTTCTGCTTTTGGTGTCATGTCCAAGAAATCCATTGTCATAAATCTTTTCTGCTAGGTTTTCTTCTAGGAGTTTTATAGTTTTGAGTCTTACATTTAGGTCTTTAATTTGTTTTGAGTTAATATTTGTATATGATATAAGATAAAGGTCCAGCTTTATGTTTTTCAATGAATATCCAGTTTTCCTGACACCATTTTTTGAAGAGATTGTCCTTTACTCATTGAGTAGTCTTGGCACTCTTGTCAAGGATCATTTGACCATATTCACGAGAGTTTATATTGGGGCTATTCTATTCCATAGGTCTATTTGTGTATCTTTATGTCAGTATCACACTTTTGAATACTGTAGTTTTGTAATATGTTTTGAAATCTGAAAGTGTGAGTCCTCCAATATTGTTCTTTTTCAAAATTGTTTTGGCTATTCAGGGTCCCTTGCGATTCCATATGAGTTTTAGGATGAATTTTTCTATTTCTACAACAATTAGGATTTTGATGGGGAGTGAGTTGAAGCTGTAGACTGCTTTGGGTATTATGGGTATTTTAATAATATTGTCTTCCAATCCATGAACATGGGGTATCTTTCCATTTATTTGTGTCTTTAATTTCTTTCATCAATAATTTGTAGTTTTCAGTATACAAGTCTTTTGACTCTTTGGTTAGGTTTATTCCTAAGTATTTTATTCATTTTGATGCTATTATAAATGGAATTATTTTTTAAATTTCCCTTTTGGATTATTCATTCTCAATTACAAAACAACTGACTTTTGTGTATTTATTTTCTATCCTGCATTCCTTTATTCTAAAAGTTTCTGTGGCTTCTATAGGTTTTTCTACATGTAAATTCATGTCCTATATGAATAGAGATAATTTTGCTGCTTCCTTTCCAATTTGAATGTCTTTTACTTCTTTCTCTTGCCTAATTTCTCTGGCTGGGACTTCCAATGCTATACTGAATAAAAGTGGCAAGAGCAGTTCTCCTTATTACTGATTTTAGAGGAAAAGATTTCAGTTTTTCACCATTGCGTTTGATGTTAGTTGTGGGCTTTTCATATACAGCTTTTCTTACGTTGAAGTAATTTCCCTGTATTCCTAGTTTTGGTGAGTGTTTTTGTCATAAAAGGGTGTTGAATTTTGTCAAATACTTTTTCTGCATCACTTGAAATGATCATGTGCTTTTTATCCTTCATTCTATTCATGTGCTGTGTCACATTTATTGATTTGTGGGTGTTGAACCATCCTTGCATTTCACAAATAAATTCCACTTGGTCGTGGTATAGAATCCTTCTAATGTGCTGTTAAATTCAGATTGTTAGTTTTTTATTGAGGATTTTTGCATAAATAGTCAGCAGGGAATTGGTATGTAGTTTTCTTTTCTTGAAGTGGAAAGGTACCAGGCTAATGCTGGCCTCATAAAATGAGTCTGAAAATATTTCCTCTTCAATTTTTTGGATGAGTTTCAGGATTGGTGTTAATTTTTCTTTAAATGTTTGGTAAAATTCTACAGGGAAGTCATCAGGTCCTGGAATTTTCTTTGTTGAGAGGTTTTTGACTACTGATTCAATCTCCTTACTAGTTATTAGTCTGTTCAGATTTTCTATGTCTTCATGATTCTGTCTTGGCAGAATTTTTTTCTTAATCTAACTAAGGGCTTATCAATTTTGTTTAACTTTTCAAAAAAACAATTATTAGTTTCATTGACTTTTTTCCTATTGTTTTTCTGTTCTCTGTTTCATTGCTCTCTGCTCTAATCTTTAATATTTCCTTCTTTCTGCTTGCTTGGGTTTAGTTTGTTCTTTTTCTAGTTTCTTGACTTGTAATATTGGGTTGTTCATTTGAGATCTTTCTTCTTTTTTATTATTTATTTTTTATTGAGTTATAATTAACATACAATATTATATTAGTTTGAGTTACACAACATAGTTATTTGATATGTTTATACATTTTGAAATGATCACCACAATAAGACCAGTTACCATCTGCCACCATACAAAGTTGTTACAGTATTATTGACTATATTTCCTATGTGTACATTATATCCCTGTGACTTATTTATTTTATAGGTGGAAGTTTGTACTTCTTAATCCCCTTTGCCTATTTTGTCCATTTCCTTTACCCCCTCCCTTCTGACAACCACCAGTTTGGATCTATGAGTCTGTTTCTGGTTTGTTTTGTTTGTTTATTTTTTTTAGCTTCCACATATAAGTGAAATCATACAGTATTTTTTTTCTCTGTCTGACTTATTTCACTAAGCATAATATCCTCCAGGTTCATCCATGTTGCCGCAAATGTCAAGATTCCATTCTTTTTCATGGCTGAATAATATTCCTGTGTATGTGTGTATCTATCTATCTACCATCATCTATCTATCTATACCACATCTTCATCATAGATTCATGGACACTTGGGTTGCTTCCATATCTTGGCTATTGTAAATAGTGCTGCAATGAACATAGGAGTACATATATCTTTCCAAATTAGTGTTTTCATTTTCTTTGGATGAATATCCAGAGGTGGAATTGCTGGATTTTGTGGTAGTTCTATTTTTAGCTTTTTGAGGATTTTATTCTTTTCTAAAGTAGGCATTTACAGCTATAAATTTCCATCTTAGCACTGCCTTTGCTGAATTTCATAAGTTTTGTATGTTGTGTGTTTTTGTTTTCATTTGTCTCAAGGTTTTTTCTAATTTCTCTTGTGACTTCTTTTTTGACTCATTGGTTTTTTAAGAGTATGTTGTTTAATTTCCACATATTTCTGGATTTTTCTGTTTTCCTTCTGCTATCAATTTCTAGTTTTATTCCATTGTGATCAGAAGATACTTTGTCTGATTTCAGTCTTTTTGAATTGTTAAGACATGTTTTGTGGCTTAAAATATGGTCTATCCTAGAGAATGTTCCATGTGTACTTGAGAAAAATATGTATTCTGCTATTGTTGGGCAAAGTGTTCGATATGTGTCTGTTAGGTCCAGTTGGTCTGTAGTATTGTTCAAGGCCTCTATTTCCTTATTTATCTTCAATCTGGTTGTTCTATCCTTTATTGAAAATGGGGTATTGAAGTCTCCTACTGTTATTGTGTTGCTGTCTATTTCTTCTTTCAGTTTTGTCAAAGTTTGATGTTTAAACTGGCCAGTTAGGAATCATATTATTAACATAATATGAAACCATATATAATCTATTAAAGTATTAAAAAACAGAAACATCTTAGAAACATTTCCCTCCACTCTTCTGTAGCTTTTTGAAAGAGATTGCCTTGCTTAAGTTAAAGTCACAGTGATTTTTCAGGGCCTTAAATACAGCAGTGGAACCTGGTCTTAAAGATAATTTCTAAATTTTACCTCCTTTATATCATTTTTCTGGATCAACCTGGTCATTTATGATGGCTTCAGTCCAGAGGTAAATTTATGGAGAAACTACTGAAGCCTAAGCATTCTTTGACCCCTTCTGATGTGTTCACATAGTTATGCTTTTGTAAAATTTATAAGATTGAGGCATTTTAACTGTAATCAGTTAAGGCCACTTTTGTGAGGTGGTTTGGAGTAGCCAGTGGCACTTTTAGGATCCAGATGAGGGACAAGTGAGTTGGGGGCACATTTCCTTTGAGTTTAATGGCATATATTTAGGTAGCTTGCAGTTACTTGTGTGTCTAGCTAAGGCATTGTTAGGTATCAGAATGGTGTTGGAATGGCTTTCAATATGCTCCTGTGGCCCACTGTGCCTGCTCAGTCAGCAGTGTGACAGAAAAGTGTAAGTCCAGAGTCCACAGCACCAAATGAAGGTGTCCTATGGCACTGTGACAGGTAGTTCACAAGGATGCTGCCTCCTGGTATTATTAACTGAAAGGTAAATTTTTAGCACCAAATGAAAAACAGACTCTCTATGTTTGCTGCAAAATCAAAGATAATCAGCCACCAAATATCAAAGTTTATTAATGAACTTTATTTGATGATAATTTTCTCTAATTATATAAGCATGACAAACTAATATAATAATGGCTCCCCATACATAAATATAACTATTTGTTACATTTATTTAAAAATTCATTTAACCAAAAGGAAAAAATATACTTTTCATACTTTCAAGCTTAAATTTAAAATTTGAGCTTTTTATCCATTTTTAATTGTTACAACCACCTAAATATTAGAAAGACTAAATTTTTTTATTTTAAATATTTCAAAGTTTTAGCCACTTCTCTTGAGGAAAAGGCAATGGATAGAAAGACTCTAAAATTATTTTTGTTTTGTTCCATCTCATTATGGATATAGGGAAATTAAACCGACAGGTTATCATTGCTGGACTTACTTTACTCCATGATTATAAACCAACAACCAATCAAATCTTTAACACAGTTCACTGAAAAGCCAAGAATTTATTAAAAGGAGAAGTACAGGAATGAAAATGAGAAAATTAAAAGTCAAGTTTAAAGTAATCGTTCAAATTCACTTTAAAGAGTTAGATTTTAATCACTTGAAGAAAACTACTAGAGAAGAAAGACTTCTAGGGAACTAATGGTAGACACCAGCTTCTCCTTTTAATTATATTAATTTATTAATTCATTTGCTCACCAACTTATTGTTCAATAAGATACAATATGAAGACCTACTATGTACTGATCACTGTGCTAAATGCTGGGAATGTAGTGGTGAACCAGAAGATATGATCCCTGCCCTCATGGAGCTTCAGCCTCCAGGGATGCTTTATCTGGCAAACTAAGAAACATGCAAGGGAGCCTCACAAATTGACTGCAGTTTTAAAGAGCATTTTATTATTTGTTTTTGGAGGAAAAATCTTAGTGTCAAAATGTGAAAGAAGTTCAGTTAAGATCATCACTTTGCCTTTCTGAAAAACAAGAAGAGAAACAACTTATTGTTCTATCTACACCATACTTGAGTCAACAATAAGCAACAGAGAGGCAACATGGAGCATGGGCTACAGGAAAATATACATGTGCTTCATTGCATTCCTGCTATTGACTCACTGAATCACCTTTGGCAGGTAAGTCGATAATCAGGCTTACATTTTCTCACTTATAAAATGGAATTATCTATGAAGACTTTTAAGATAGGTGAGATAACATAGGAGTGTTCAGATGAGCCACTTACTTCACACCATTATTGTACATTAGTTTATCATTGATGGTCAATAGGAAAGATAAGGAAACAATATCCTGAAATAAAGTCAAGTTCAATGTGTTGTGTAGGTTCTGGTGTTCTTCATAAGAGACTGGGACTTTTAGCTCACTCTCAGAATATCAGAAATAAAAGTTTTCTAGCTGCCCCATTGTGTTTGGTGGTGATAGGGGGCACTGATCTGAGCCCACTTTCCCCAACAATGGAATCACATCTCCATTATCACACATGCACAGACTTTCAGGCAGCCATATTTCATAGACATGTATTAGAGAGAGCCAAAAGCAAAGAATTAACACCTGCATAAAGGATGCAAACCAGGCCATCACATTAAAGAGTATAAATTGATCAAATGAAAATGTAGTAAATGACAGCCTAATGGTCCTCATTCTGGCTTCCTAATTCTCTGTGCACTAGATGCTTTTATGCACCACTGAAGTAGAGCCATCACAACCTTCAACTAGCCCCAGTTATTCTAATTACAGCCTAATGCTCTCCAAATATGTCTGGCATAAAAGCCTGCATAACTTAACTTTCCTTAATTTTCATGGGTCAGATTGAGCACTTTTAAAAATCTGAACTATGGCGTAAGCTTATAGTACACACAAAATATACATTCTTAAGGAAAATGTGCATTTAAACTGTTTTTGGTATGGTAACCTATCTCTGTATACAGATCAGAATTTGTGAAACTAGAGGAGTTTGAAGATTAATGAGAAAATGTGATTAAACTGTATGAAAACTCTAAGTAAAAGGTATTATTAATTTCCATGTCTTAATATTTTTATTCACCATGGACGTGCAGTTTTGTCTTATTAAGACTTGGAAAAAAATGGTCAGATAGTTGTTTCAGTATATTATCAGTATAATAATAACAATAGCTAATAAGCATTAATTGCTTTACCTGAGTTAACTCATTTCATCCTGTAACAACTCTAATCAGAAGATACTATTATTATCACTATTTTAGAGATGATGAAACCAAAGCATAGAGAAGTTGAGTAAATTGTCTCAGGCCATACAACATGTAAGTGGTAGACCTGGGATTTGAACCAAGGCAGTCTGTCTTCAGGTCATATTTTTTAACTACTGTACTAACTGCCCCTATGGGGGGTAGAAATGCAAGTCAAAGCCTATTGTACCAATAAGGTTCTTAGACTGTATCTTAGCTCGCAGAATGTCCATGAGGGTCAGAGAGCCAGGTGCGGGGCCATCCAGTCAGGAACAGCATTGAACATCATGCCACAGACCTGGTTCTGTAAAGCCACTTTGTTCTCCCTCGGGGCAGAACATCACACTTGAACTACCAACATCAGCCAAGCTGAATGCATGCTGCTGTTTGAATCTACTATGGCATCCGCCAGACAGTGGATGTAGCCACCACCTCACCAGAATTGATTCTGCCAAGTCCCTACTTTTTTGCATCCCTAGCCTGCATCCAAGTCCAGCCTTTGTGGCTGATAATGATTACAGAAAATACATCCTGCAAAGACATTACAGGCAACGCATTTGTTTCAGGTGAAGCAATCATGTAAACCTTTGAGAAAGAAAGCAATTTTTGATGGTTGATTATATGTCACCGCTGAGCGGAATTTAAAGTCACCAAGAACATCTCCATTAATTAGGCACAATCAAGCTGTAGAGATAATGGAAAACAGGAGTGTTTCTTCGAGAATGTATTTTCTATTCAGATCAGCAAAAAGTATGTCTGAAAATCCTCAGAGGAAGTGAGTAATCACAGGCAATATCTACTGAGTCTACATCTTTCTTTGCACTGTTTCCCTTCATATGACGCTAATGGAGAAAAAATAGTTTTTTGTTTAAGTGTAAAGACTAAATAATGATAAATTGGTTGCTTGAAGTGTGGTAAAAAAAAGAAACAAATGGATGTGTGGCATTAACAGAGTTAATTATAGATGCAGATTAAATGGCAAGATTAAGTAGTGGAAGAAAAGCAGAGAGTCACCTTCGGCCCAGACCCGCCAAGCAGCAGCGGTCAGTCACCTAGCAACAAGTTTCCTATCCCCGCTGTGCTCTTTAATTCAGCAAATCTGCTCAGGATGGCAGGCTGTTCTCCTGACAAAACGCATTATGTAGGAGACGGAGGGATACAAAAATCCACTGTACACAGCACTGTGCTCCCTATTGACCACTGATCCTTTCTCTCAATCCACAAAAGAGGCTCACATAATGCCCTGAAAGGAGAAGAGTCTCCACAGAGAAAACATTTGCTTGTAATTGAGATTGACTACATAATGAAAATGATGTTCTTTTTAAAATTCTGCTTGTTGAGGCCACACTTTTTGTCTCCTGGCACTCAAAACACATCCCCGCTGGGAAAAGGGGCAAACATTGTAAGAACTCAAAACTGTGATTTTTTTTCTTTGCATTGAAAACACCCATTCTATAACAAAATGGCCAGGTCTCTCTTCTTAGGACTTAAACAAGTGATAAGAAGGTAAACAGGAAAACTTCTTTTCAGAGTTTCTGTCACAAATGCTCGCTTTGCTGAAGGCACAGAGGCGATGCATGCTCGTTCATTTGCGCAACTAGACAAAAATGGTAGATAGAATTTTGATTTCTTGATTGTGCCCTTTATGAAAAGACCATAAATTGCTGGTCAAAACTCAGTCACCATTGCAAATATGTGGGTTGAAGCACCTATTAAATTCTTAACCTGGCTCAGAGGGAGAGACAGAGACAAGGAGAGGGCAGAATAGCTCATTTCCTTAATCTAGAGGACACCATTAAAGTGACCTGTGTATGGCTTAAGTTGATTTCCTGTAAAAAGATTATGTTGGGATCTTTGTGAAGACTGATCCAGCAAAATCAACTGTTTTAAAACTAGATCATTAAATCTATTAATTTTGAAATAATACTGAAATTATTTTTAAATGATTAGCAAACATTAATTTACATGTCTGGGTTCAAAGACTTTATTATACAAAATAAATGACTTTCACAAAAAACAAATGATTTCCCTACACATTATTAAAATTCTCTTACTGGAACATGCATTCAACAAACATTTACAAGGCACCTACCTGTGCCAGGCACTGTTCTAGATGCTGGGGATCCAAAGATGAAACATACAGAATCCCAGCACTCAACAGAAACTGAGGAATATCACACAACTACAGCATGGTGTGAAGGGCATTGGGATAGAGTTTGGCACAGGGTGTAAGGGAGCACCTAGAGTGTTATATGGCCCAGAATGTAGGGGGAGTGAAATGTAGGGGGATGTGTGGTTAGAGATTGTCCAAGTGAAAAAGAAGTTCTTGGCAGAGAGAACCTTGTACAAAGATTCTAAAAAGAGAAAGAGCATGGTGTTTTGAGTGACTGAGAGAAGTTCAATATGGGGGAGGCTGGAGGTGGAGAGGTATTCAAGGACAAGATCACATGTAGCCTCGTGAGCCAGGCTAAGGACTTTTCTTGAAAGGAGTGAGGAAATGTTGATAGATCTTACTCAGGGGTGATTAGATTTGCAGTGACATTCACAGGTAATTTTTTTTTGAAGAATAGTTGATTTACAATATTGTGTTAGTTTTAGGTGTACAGCAAAGTGATTCAGATATATGCGTGTGTGTATACATATATGTGTCTGTGTGTATGTGTATATATATTCTTTTTTTATTCTTTTCCAGTGTAGGTTATTACACAGGTGATTTTTATTTCTTCTTCCTGAGGAAAGCTCTCAGATAATAAAGGAATGCAAATTCCCCATTTTAAGTTACCATTTAGGTTAGATGATGGAGTTCAGATTTTGCTGAAAACTCTGATGGGAAAAGAGGATTGTTGGTTTTATTGAATGGTTGAAAGAGAAAAATAATACTTCAGTTTTCAGGGAATAGTGAGGTAGTGAGTCCTTGATGTTACTGAGGCTGCACCAAGTTGGCACAGAGTGAAACAGACATTTGTGCATCATTATTTTTTCTTTTTATACATTTATTTATTTATTTTTGGCTGTGTTGGGTCTTCGTTGTTACGTGTGGGCTTCCTCTAGTTGTGGTGAGCGGGGGCTACTCTTCATTGCGGTGTGCAGGCTTCTCATTGTGGTGGCTTCTCTTGTTGCAGAGCACCGGCTCTAGGCGCACCGGCTTCAGTACTTGTGGCATGCGGGCTCAGTAGTTGTGGCTTGCGGGCTCAAGAGCACAGGCTCAGTAGTTGTGGTGCACGAGCTTAGTTGCTCTGTGGCATGTAGGATCTTCCCGGACCAGGGCTTGAACCAGTGTCCCCTGCATTGGCAGGCAGATTCTTAACCACTGCGCCACCAGAGAGGCCCCTGTGCATCATTATTATACTGACTAATACAACTGCATCAGTGACTAAATTAGAGTAACAAAATAGGTAATTTTCTGACTTTCTATCCTTGAAAGTGAAAGCTGTCATGCCCTATGGTAAAAAAATCAAGTGGTATTTTCTACTGTCTTAGTAAGTGGACTGAATTGATGGGATGTGTGCACTACGCACCTGGGCTGAAAAGTGGAAGATCATGTAAAACACAAAACAAATCCCAAGAGAACAGTTTATTATCTATATGGAGACATGATTAAAAACATGTCAATACACAGCACAGCAATTGTCTAGTAGTTAGTTGTCATAGGAAGGCAGTACTGTACTGTCTGTAATCATGAGCATCTGCCTGCCCTTTCTACCACCCTCCCATTCTCTCTTCCCACACTGTCAGGATACAGTTCTGCATAGACTAGGCACAAGAGGGCGAGTCCAGTATCCATATCAGGACCAAAGATGAACCAGTTCTAAATGATGCTTTCATATCTCTGCTAGGTGGCACATCCCCATATTTGCCACACTGCTGATGGCACCCAGTACAAGGCCCAGCACCAAGCAGTCCAGGCACAGCATTCCTTGCTTGAGATGGTTAGCTAAATTTTTAAAAGGCATGTCAGAACTCAAGAGGTAAAAGATCATGAAGGGTGACAAAATTGAAATACTCAGTGCTATAAGGACAGGAGCCACATTAACAGCAGACCCCAGGCCCTTCCATAAGCAAAGTTGTAACTTTTCCTTGAGGGGATTTTTGGTATATTCTGTGGTATAATTGACCCAGACTTTTTAATTGGCCCTTCCACTATTATATTTCAGCAGAGAGCCTTCTGAGATTAAACAGTTTTCCCATTGGTACTATATATATTCCATTGTTTCAGTAGAAATAAGTAGTTTTGAATATCTACTCACTCATTAAAACTAGGACTAGTTTCTTGAACGGGAAGAGTTAATTTTTACCCTTTGTTGCAGTGAGCAGTGGTTAAACCAGTGCTGATGGGCTTAGCAAACTTCAGCAGTCCCTTCTTCCTCTACCCAAAGCATATCCTTGCAAAAATTTCCTAGTGGGTAATTTGTGAAGAAAGCTCCACAGTAGCTTTCTTCTTTACCAGGAAGAATCCATTGGGAAAACAGGGTCTCAGCAATGCCCATCAGTTCCCTATAAAAGGTGAATTTAAACTCTCAAATGAAAATGGGTCATATCAAGTCCACATGATGAGCCACAGAGGATTTATGAAATAGAATTATGTCAGGGTCTGTGGAAATGTAAGAGTTAGGAAGGCTTACTCCAATAGTTTCTTTCAGAGAGTATGCTTAATAACTTTGCACATTTATGTCTAATCAGTTAAACCACATTATCCTCCCTCTTAGCTTTCTCATAGAAGATTATCTGACATTTAGCATTCACCAGTTTTTCTGAAAAGGTTAATAGTTCACCAGCCGAAGTTAGAGCTAAACAGAATTGATCATTCCTAAAACTCTTGGTTGAAATGTGAGGGCTTTGTGTTGACAGCCTAGGGGTTGTAATGAGTCCCCAGTACATTCTTAAGGCTTGTTTCTTTTGCCCTGTGAATGGAGAGAGTAAAATTATAGTCTCTAGGTGTTTTCCACGGTTCTTTCACATGTAGGCTTCCCGACACCAATTAAAGAGATTATGTCATCAAGTGAAAGGAAAGCTATAACTTGTATGTTAATGCTGTGATTACTTGAGACAGGGTCACAGGACCCAATAGCATAGCAGCTGACCTTCAAAAAATTAACTTTGAGCTCAATTCCTAATTAACCTTTTTCAATACAAGAAAGTATAATTTCAGGCCATTGGCCTCCCAAAATATTCACTTTTTCTTGTACTATAAATGTGTTAACGAAAATTAATTAGTAATTGTCAAGAGATTTTTTTTTTCCCTTAACGATGTAATCTTTGAGGATGGATTTTTATTTCCACTTAAAGTATTCTATTTTCTTAGCGAGCAAAACTGCAGGAAACACACTTATACCTACAATAAACGTAGTGTTAAAATAAGTTCATGTTGGTGCACAAAAATGTCAAATAAATATTACATTTTGCCACTGAATAATCAACATTGTGAGATTATCGATCATGTGGACATATGTGTAAATTTTAAAAGATTATATTGAAATCCAAAAATTTCATCACTTTGATTTAATGTTCTCTGTAATTCTTAAAACTTTTCTCTGCTATATAATGGTGTCTTATTCCAGAAATTGCCCTCGGATAAAAGTGTTCTAATTATATTCGCTCTTATTTTAGTCAGACCTGAAATTGATAGCTGATGGACTTCACATTCTTATAATCTCTGATACCCTCTGGCTGAACGAAAGAGAAAGTAACTTTTAAAGTAGCTCTAGATAATGAATGGCTGAAGGGTTTGGTACCCTTGGTACCAAAGGGGTATTCTTGGTTTGCCTCTGGAGATTATAAGGCTTCTCTGAATAAATGATTTTTACGTTATTTAGTAATCACTCTCATGACCTCCATATTAAAGTGACATTTATCAAATTTTAAATCAAAATTAGCATTTTTATGCCATAGATTTAGAAAATACTTAAATGCGACTTAAATGTAAGTTCTACTACTCACTCCTTTGGCTGCTTTGAATCCAAATTGTACATAACACAGGCCAAAATGTTGTTTTATTAACAAATTATTCAGAAACTATCCTAGCAACATTTGTATTTTTCTGTTTTACATTTTCCCCAGTTTTTCAATAGCAGCAGTTTTTATTGTTAGTTTTGGATAATGTGGCACAAAATCCTGCAATATTTTAATGGAAAGAATTCATAATTATTACCCTTCTGGTTAAAATACCCCAATATTCAGGTCTGAAGTGTATCGTGGTAGAAATAGAGCAATACCCTTTTTAAAAGAGCCCCACAAAATGCTCTGAAATACACTGGCAAATATGAATTTTTTGTATACTCTTTGCCTTGTGGACAGTGTACAGAGGAATACACTGCTGTTTTGTTTATCAGTTGTATTTCTCTTGGAGCATTCATACATAGCAGGACTGAAGAGAAGAGCAGGACCAGTAATGAGACACAATTAATGTCTTGCATAGGTTTCACTCAAATCAGAAAAATGACACCAAGGACACGGTAGTGAGCACAATAGAAAACAGTTGGAGCACAGCTGGAAAAGTTGCTTTGATATATAAGTATGCAATTGGCATTGATCCTTAGGCTTTTAGGATGAAGCAGGGAAAAAAATCTTCCAGCTCTCAATCCAATCTATAAAATAAAGAAACACATGATGTTGGAAAAGCAAACAAAAAGTGCACATTTTTAAAGCAAATTTTATGTAGGTTTAACATTGTTCCAAAAATAAAAAATAATCCTGGATAGGACAGTTCAGGGTCCTTGTAAAATTGTGTGTGTGTGTGTGTGTGTGTTTATGTATGTACTTGTCAGTGGGGGAATTGGGCACAGGAGTTGTTTAACATGGCTGTGAAATGGAATTTTCAATTTCGGGGAACGACAAAATGACTTCTGAAATCACCGTCAACACACTTGTCCCACTCCTGGTGGATTCTTTTGTGCTGCTTGATTCCCTTGAATTCATTTTAAAAGGAACAGTGTTATGACAGGATTTGAGATATGCTAAATTAGTCCCATTCTTTACTTGGTGACTAGGGTGACTTAGAGAGAGAGCAAGTAGACAGCTAACACATTATTAACATTTACCCTTTTTTGGTCAGCTGAAATGCATATCAACGCACAAAAGATATTATGTAATTCTAGAAGGGTCAGTTATTAATACATTTTATTAAATCTCAGAAGTTAAATGTGTTAAAATATTTGTAATATAAATGAAATTATTATTGGACTTTAGTCCTCCCCTAGAATTGTCTCCTTGGTACACAAAGGAGATGAAATGCAGGGATTCCTGGGTTCTTTTCTCAGCTCTCATTGAACTCTATTCCACTCTCCAAAATGTCCTGGATTTGGGAGGAAGGCATTGCTCTCAAGTTCCCAAAGAGAATGATTTCTTTAAAATATCCAGAAACAACCGCCACTCTCAGTAATTATGCATGCCAACTGTAGAACGCCACTCCACATAAACATATACATTTCCACCTTTCCCCATAACCATTCTACTTTCTTGATCCCTTTCACAGCTGCTCACCTATTCATTAACACAGCTTAAAAGTTTCACTGAATTATTCTCCATCTTATTTAATTCACAAACATTTGATGAACACCTCCTATTCCAGTCCCTCTTCAATCTCTAGTTCGATTTATCCCTTTGAGCAAAGCCCATAACCATTCTGGGCCTCGATCGTTTCATCCTTAAAATAAAATGTTTAAAGTCCCTAGTGATTCTGTACGAACTCTCTTGTAACTCTGTCTTTTTGAAATCTTTTTCTGGAAAAAGACAAAGCACACAAAAATAGATATTAAAACATATTTTCAATGTTTTTCTTTATTCACTAATGGATGCCTATGTTCATATAGCAAATCTCACATCAAAAAGTAAACTGCAGATAAAATATCTTCAGGTTTCTAAGTTATAAGTAATAGGAAGTAGATGGTATCACTTAATTCCTATTATTTATAACCTCGTTCCTTTCATTTAGTTAAAACGTATTTGAGGTATCAAAATCCAAGACAATATGGGGAGTTGGATAATCCAGTGAAATTCACTGTAATGATATTTGATACTTTTACAAAGGTATGCAAAAACCTACACACATGCAAAGACAAACGTGTGTATGTATGGAACTGAGAATGTGGATGGGTACAATACTTATATATGATTGTGTTTAAAGTAAAAATTGCTGGAAATGTTTGGATAGAAACCCCTTTTATTGGTGCATTATTATTGGTGCATGCCAAGAATGCATGAAAACATCTGAAGGAAGCATTTAACAAAGGAGTTTGGGGAAAACTCCTTTTACAAATCTTTTAAATCATAGCACTATGAAGTAAGACACCGTGAAGGAGAGAAAGACTCTGGTGAGGAGTGGGGCTTCTATGGTTCGCCTCCGTGGTACACCTCAGGACGCAACCAGGACTGTAATGTCATTCCAGAAGTTCCTGTAGGCTAGCTTCCCAGAGCGCCAGGCTAGGAGCAGTTGGGAGACCAGGGCTCTACAGTGAACACTTAATGAAGACATTCCTGGACCTAGATAGAGCTGTACTGTTTTACAAAGATTTCCTTACAGAGAAAACAAACTCAAACGAGTATTAAGCCAGCACTTCTCTGTGACTCAGTAGCGGAGTAAGAGAAAAAGAGAGAACTGGAATTTTAAAAAACGGCTTTGCAATTACGTTACAATGCAAAGAAAGAAAAAAAGGCCAGCACGCCTTATAGTAAGCATTTAGCTTGACAGTGGACTCAAGTCTTTCTATTAAATATTATTGTTGCTGATATTTTTTAACATCTTTATTGGAGTATAATTGCTTTACAATGGTGTGTTAGTTTCTGCTTTATAACAAAATGAATCATCTGTATGTATACATATATCCCCATATCTCCTCCCTCTTGTGTCTCCCTCCCACCCTCCCTATCCCACCCCTCTAGGTGGTCACAAAGCACCAAGCTGATCTCCCTGTGCTATGCGGCTGCTTCCCACTAGCTATCTATTTTACATTTGGTTGTGTATATATGTCCGTGCCACTCTCTCACTTCGTCCCAGCTTACCCTACCCCCTCCTCATGTCCTCAAGTCCATTCTCTACGTCTGCATCTTTATTCCTGTCCTGCCCCTAGGTTCTTCAGAACCTTTTTTTTTTTTAGATTCCATATATATGTGTTGTTGCTGACATTTTAGTGAAACCTTGAATGCTAAGTTTATTTGAGCTGCTACTGATTTTTTTTTTCCAGCCGTTAATGTTCAAATAACAAACATCACGGGGATAGATTTGGGAACAGGATTTACTCCGCCACCTGCTGGTCATTTAAAAATACTGCTGCTCTCAGGAGCTCGCGGCTAGAACAGCGAGCCTCAGCCCTGGTTTGTGCAAATGCCACGCTGTACGGGAGAAGAATTCATCTGGCCTGGGTGGTGGTGGAAATAGCACTGGATCTGGCATCAGAAAGCCTAGGGCAGAAGTCGCAGTTTTATCATTTCTTCTATATCCAGCTACCCAAGCTCCTTCCATAACCAGAGTAGCTCTCCTTCCCTCACTGTGGACGGCTCTACCAAACCCTTAATTTCCTCCTCCCTAGAATAGGTGTTGTAAGTCCTGCCTTACATATCTCAAATGGGTAAATGCTTTTAAAACCGTAAGGCATTATATAATCAAATATATTGGTCAGAATTAGGCGTTGAATTAATATCATACTTCCTGCCATCTATTTCATGTGGGCATCGTCACAAAGCTTTCAAAGTCCAAAATCTAACTGGAGTCACCTTAAGTCACCTCAAGAAAGATGGAAAAATATAAATGCATGTACATATTTGCATGTATACTGAACCAGTTTCCAACTTCAGCAGATCCCCGACCTGTATCATCCTTCCATCGTCCAAAAATACCTATTCCAATTAAAAATGCTGAAACGTTCCATAATTTGTGCTTTGAACAGAGAAAGTACCAGTAATCATAAAAACAAAATTACCTTCACGACCTTTTCTACTTTTGCTGAATAGTATTCAAAGTTAGCCTTAATGGAGCTCAGGGGGAAAAAACGGAAATACACAAAGCACACCAGCCAAAACTGAATTGATTAAAATTGCCACACTGAACTCTTTTTTTCTAACAATTTCATGATTTCCTCTCTATGGACTATTATTCTGTTTTTAAAAACCCCAATAAAATTTCCACCATTCACCCTCATGAGGGACTCTCGTTGAAATTTAATATAAATTCGCAGGTATTCACAAAAGGCAGGTCAGGCAAAATCACATCCTCCCCAATTGCTTTATTTCTTCACAGAAATATCCCTTAAAATAGGCTTTTTCATGCTCCTGAGCAGCCCTGCAATCACTCTCACAAAACAAACATAGAATTCTGAACCTAAGCAAGCCACTAAGTCTGCTTCGGGGAGACAATGTCTTCCTTGTCATTGATTTTGCCTTTTTTTTAGAAGAGGAAAGTTTTTTTTTCCCCTCCTATTTGCAGACCACCCATGAACCTTTTTATTTTTCTCTTTTAATCTGAGAAAGGGGAGAAAAGGAGACTCCTTGCCCTTAGCAGTTCTTGGGATTTTCTCCCAAAAGGGTAAGTTAATTATTTTAACCTACTGATGAGGGGTGGCCAGGGCAGTCCGCATGGGTGGGAGGGGGAACAGGTGTTTCAAACACCTGCATTTCTAGGCTTAATTGCTCTGAAATCTTGTAGGCTCTCAACTGCATTCTCCTTTCTTTACAGAGGCTCGGGGGAGGGGTTCATTTGTGGAGTTCTTAACTAATTGTAGCATAAATATGCAACCACTTTGGGTTGAACAAATTATTTTCTTTAAAATGAACTCCAGGTAAATTTAATTAGGAAAAAAGTGATTGACAGGTATTACTCTGAATGCAAGGATTAAAAGCCCTACTGTTGTTAAAAGAAAAAGGCAGAGTCAATTGTCAGCCATGTTCTAGTTGTTATCTTCTCACACCAACAGTTCAGGTAAAGAAAACCCAGATCAATGATTCTGGAATTCTTCATGTTGTGTGACATATCTACCACAATTCCAAAAAGTAAATTTTCTTTTCAGCAGAGTGCATGGAAAAATATGCTTTTAAAAGATGTTGCGATAAAAAAAAAAAAAAAAGTTGCGATAACCTGTGTACCAAAATGAGTAATGTGGTGTTTTATTTTCAGCTTAAGTGTTTTCATAAACATAACTTGTAATAATTGAATGCCAGGCGTACCTTATATATCTTCTCATTTAATCCTCACTCCAACCCTGTGAGATATTTCCTATTGTGAGCCTCCTTTTACATGTGAAGAAGCTGAAGCATAAGAAGACTAATTAATTTATCCAAGGCCAGGGGTTTGTAGGGATTCCTACTTACGCAGCAAGGCCTAGAGTCTATGACTCCCATTCGTATCATTCATTCACTAGAAGTCAGTCTCCCTACACTGAATAGTTGGTTCTCCAGGAACATTTCCTGTTGATTTCTGAAGGTGGTAAAGATAAGACAGGGATTAGAATTTCAGTGCTGAGCAAAAAACCCCAAGAGTTCTGTTTTCTAGTCCTGAGTTGTGAGAACAACCCTGGGTCATGCACAATATTATTTTAAAATTGATTTGGAAAGATTCTAAGAAAAGCACAGGACTCCAGGGTGTACCAGGCCTGGAGCCAGGAAATCTTAATTGCAATTCTGACTTGGAAAACCAATTATTTTGGAACTAATCCCCCTGCTCAATGAATAAGTAATCTGTGGTCCAGAGAAATTAAGGGAGATTTGGTCAAACTTTCACAGTGGGGTCAGAGTCAGGTGCAAGATTACAATCCAGAAATACTGCTTCACAGCCAGTGCCTTTTCACCCCCAGTAACCAATTTTTCTTCCTTAGATGAGGATAATTAGACTAATCAATTAGGCCAACAATTTAATGACCTTGCCATATGACTGACTTCTTGTGTATTGGTGAAAAGGGCACTGAAATGGAAATACAATCTGTTACTGACGTGATGATTCTCATCAGGCAGCAGCTAACACATGCTCACTTGACACAGAAAATCAGGTGTCAACACCGGCTGACTCTGGCAAGTAAACATTCTGGCCTCAGACAAGGGAATCTTAGTTCTTGCTTCCACTTTCCTTTCTGCCTGCCCATTTTCACCTGTATTTTCAGGGTGTGAGGGTATGGAAATAGGAAAGGGGGGATTCCCCACTGGAAACTGCCTGGAACTTCCCTCTTCCTCCTGACGGATCCCAGCCTTACATTAGGCCTGGCTCTACCACCATTTCCCTCCTTGCAGCCTGTTCCCAGTCTCCTTTATGACAATAAAGTCACCTTGGAATGGAGGTCAATAAGCCATTTTAGAATTATGAAAAGGGAGGGGTGCACAACTGCAGCATGGGTAATGTGTCCAAGATTCCTTTGGGACACACTAGGTCTTAAAGCAGGAGGTTATAATACAGGTTAAATGGGAAATTTCAGAGAAAGCCCTATGTTGCAGGGAAAGGAAACTTACGTGATTGGTTGTATCTCAGGTGAAGGTTAGGTATGTAGAAACTTGGTGCATAACAAAATTTGAGCATAGAAAATCTCATCCCAACAGCTCCCGGGTTAGTCTTGGAAGGTCCATCCAGGTATTTTGAGTTTCTTGGATCAATAGTCCTTATCACAAGACAGAGTTGTCACCTAATTACCTTTCCCCACACTTGTATTATCTATAGTACTGAGTATTGGATAGCAGCGCTTCTCAAACTTCAGAAGTACCCACAAGCCATCTGGGGATCTTGTTAAAGATTCTGATGTAGGATGTTTCAGGGGGGCCTGAGAGTCTGCATTTCTAAGCAATTCTTAGGTGATGTTGATGCTGCTGGTCTATTGATCTTACTTTGAGTAGCAAGGTGATAGAGTAAATTCAGCTGATTTAAGGAGACAGTTCTCTTCTACTTTTAATGAATAAATTTAGGGAAGTCTTAGGGAAGGATTTAAAAAAATATTAATTACACTTTTGTATACCAATGTGTTCTGCTAACATTGTGTGGCTTGACTTGTATTTTTTGAATGTGCACTAGCTGAGAGAATGTGAACTGCAAAATTGGTAAGTCTAACTCACATGCTTAGGAAGTTCTTGTTGACTTCGATGTATAAGTCTGCATTTTAGATGTCTGACGTGTTTGAGAGAATCAAACATGCTGAATTTATAGCTGTAGTTTGAAGCAGCAGAGGGAATTTGAATAACTATGTAAGTGACATAAAACTTTAGGGGAATTTGATCTTTTAAATTTTAATTAAATGTTAGTCAAAGAACTAGACAAAAAAAGAAACATACTTAAATCATAGAACAAACAAAAATTATAATGAAAATGGGAAAATATTAAGAATGGAATGAAAACAAAATACTACATATCAGAACTTGTGGGATAAAGCTAAATCGAGAGTTATAGAAAAATTCAGTTTTTAATACTTATGTTAGAACAGACGAAAGGCTGAACATTAAACGTTAGAAAAAGAATAACAGGATAAATTGAGAAAGAAAATAATAATAAACAATAATAAAGAGCATAACTTTGTGAAATAGAAAACAAAGAGAATCAACAAAGTCCCAAACTGGCTATTTGAAAAGACGTAAATACAAATTTCAATAAAGACTGATCAAGTAAAAGATACAGGATACATATCAATATAAGCAAAATCAGGACTGAAAAGGAAGTACAACCAATGATGCTGCAGAGAGTTATTTTTTAATTATGAGGATATTATGAACTGTTACAAATACATTTGAAAACCTAGGAGAAATGGACAGATTCTTTAAAAAGCATATATATTATAAAACTGACTCAAGAAAAAATAGAAAACCTGAAAGTTTCTACAAGCATTAAAGAAATTGAATTTAGTAGTTAAAAAGTTCCACAGAGATTATACACCAGACTCCTTCAATTTTAACAGTTTACCAAACATGAAAGGAGTACAGAAAAAAAAGAGGACACTCCCAAACACATATCTAGATGGAAATTCCAGGTGGATTAGAGACTTCAGTGTGAAAGGCAAATCTATAAAGCTTTTAGAAGATGGACATCTTTATGGCATGAGGAACTATTTTTTAAACAAGACACTAACTGCACAAACTGTGGAGGAAAAGATGGGCAAAAAAAGTCAAAACACCATAAGGAGAAAATTTGAGATAACATTTCACACTCCCCAAGTTGGCAAAAATTTAAAAGTATGACCAAACCAAGTGTTTGCAAGAATGTGGAGGAACAGAAACTTCTATATACTGCTTGTGGCAGTGTAGATTGTTAGAACCACTTGGGAAAACAATTTAGCCTTATCTAAAAAAATTGAAGACATGCATGCCATATGACCCAGCCATTAGATATATGCACCAAGGAAAATGGTACATATGTACCAGGAAACACGTACAAGAAAATTCATAGCAGCAAAATCCATAATGGTAAAAAACCTGGAAATAATCCAAATGTTCATCCATAGAGAAAGATATTGTGACATTAGTCATACAGCGGAATATTATACAATATTGAAAATGAATGGACACAACAACATAGATGAGTGTCAGGAACACAATGTCACAGAGGAATATAAAGCAGCAGGAAACTTTATACACACTCCTGTGCCTGGCACTCATCATAGCGGTCCATAATCCATAAGGCCTGTTTAATCTACCCAGGCTCATATCCTTCCTCACACCACAGTCATCGAATCTGCTAGGCACTGCCTTTTTCATAGTTGCTCCTATGTACCGATTTGTCCTCCTCCCTTGACTTCCCTGGGATCGTCACCTCTCCCGGACTAGACGCTGCTCTTCAGACTCAAGGAACCAGCCAAGGTCTCCCAAGCCCCGCCAGAAATCCGACCCCACAGGAAGCCATTTGTGGCTGCCCCACGTGTCTCCTCGGAACATCCATGGAATTTACTGTCAGGACTGTGATGTTTTGTAATGCATCGTTCTCCAGGTAAATTTCATCTAGCAGGTACACAGTGAGCTCCCCTTATGTGAGCGAGCCTGTGGGAGGTGCTGCAAAGGCGCAGAGATGAACATGAAATAGTTCCCAGCCTCCAGTTCTAAACAGTAAGCTATCAAAACCGGGTGGGAAATTAGGCAAAGCTTTGTGGCTGCTCTTGAAATAGACGTAAAGCAGTAGGTGGTGAAGTGGTTTGGAATTCGCAGACCTGACTTCTAGTCCTGGGTCCATCCCACACACCAGCGGTGTGACCTGGGCCAAGTCATTTTACTTTTCTATGCTTTAGATTCCCTATCTGTAAAGGTATGGTGGTACTACCCGCTTCGTGGGTTGTGGTGGGGACTACACCAGATGATGCAGGATCGTGTGCTGAGGGCACTGTCTGGCACATAGTAAGCATAGGGGCAAACCTATGCTTACTCTGTGCCTAGTAGCAGTGAAGACGGCTAGGATTTTAACATGTGGAGATGGTGTAGGCAGGGAAAGTCGCCTCCCTTGAATAGTCCAGTTTGCTGGAGCACAGAGTTCAGGCAAGAGGAGATTGGGGAAGGGGAGTGGCTGGATCTGCTGTGGAGAAAGAGGCTGCATCTGACAAGTGTGTACTTAATCCTGTGGAAGAGGGTATTGGGCAAGGTGACCAACAGGACCACGCTTGGCTCTAAGAAGGCCCTGTGGAGAGAGAGTAGAAGCTGGGAATCTGATTAAAACCATTGAAAATTGTACTGTTTTGGCTGTAGTACAAAAATAATAATGCCCTTAATCATTGAAAATTGTAATAATATTATGTTTATATTTTGCTTCTATAGAAACATAAAAAAGTAAATAAAAATTGATATAGACTTATACTCTATAGCATTAACTGCTATCTAACTAATTCCATTAGTAGTCAAAACTTCCAATAATGTTGATAATCATTTTTATTGCCAAAACTGTATAAGCAAATATTAGAAAATTTTATCACCTAGGAAGCTGTGAGGGTGACTCAGTGCTGTCAGTGACAGACCTGGTTAGCATTTCCCTGACTTTCTTCTCTATTCTGGGAGGTAGGCAGGGGGCTGGTGGATGTTTAAAACAAGGACTTACCATGCTACTTTGAATTGGAAATGCTTTCTTGTTTTATTTTTAAATTATCATGGCAAATAGTAATCATGTAACAAGTTATAGTTATCATCTAATAGAAACATAGGCACATTGACTTGCTTCATAGTCTTTGCAACATCTTTGAAAACTGTAATGCTCACCCAGTCCACTTCAGTGCCCATGCTGGACTAGAAAACCCCTGAAAGAGCCTCTTAGCTTTATCAGTCAAAGAAGTAGAAAAAGGATCTTCTTCCATCCCATGTACTTTACTCTGGGCCTTTGAGTCTCTTTGTGACCCTGCCAAAAATAAAAATAAGATAAAATAAATATTATGAAATTTGTTCTCTTTGTGATTTTTCTGGCAATTAACACGGAGTCCTCTAGAGTTTAGATGAGATGGGTGGCAGATTCTGTGACTGACAGATTCTCTATGCCATGAATATAGACAACGAAATTGGAAGATTTCTCTTTCATAACTAAGAAATAAGAAGCCTTTCCTCCCCTTTTCTAAATACCTGACTTTTGCTCCCAAGAATTCTCAAAATTATAGTTAAGTCTTACTCACTGAATTCACAAGTCAATAAACTTAGAAAATGGATTGAATTATTCATTATGATATAACCCACTTAAAAATTAATCATAAGAGAGTAAATCTTCCCATAAGAAAGCCAATGTTTTTCTTGCATTCTACTTCTGTGGACTACTAAAAATAAATCTGCTTATATGGCTCAACTGTAAATTTGTTTTGAAAATCTGAAAGACTGAATTTTGCTAAGTACAGATCTTGCTTATTTCCATTTCCTGGGTGTTACCCAGAGAATGTACAAAGAAATATTTGTAACCTACCAGTAAATTCTAGAGAATATGCCAGGAAGTTTGCAATCATATAAGGTATGACAAAGAAAAATATCCCTTCTTAAAAATGACTTTCAAAAAGAGTTCTTACTTTTACAATGCACTGTGATGCTACAAAAATAAATAAATAAATAAATAAATAAATAAATAAATAATCACCATGGTTTCCTTTCTTTAAAAGAAATAATGTATAGGTATTTCAATTTTCACCATCAAATGCCACAGCTTATGAGATAGTTCAAAATGCAATGCAATTACCTGACTTCCACAAATGCTCCTTTGAAATGGAAATAATGGGAGTTTATCACATTTCCTACTGAGGCAGGATTCCCAATGCTCTATTAATGATAGAAGACCTATTTGTTGCTCTAACTTAAAAACACACACGCAGAGTACAAGAATATGGAAGTGTTATAAACCATGTACAGTCACTGAACAACAATGGGGAATATTTATTGAGGGCTTGCCGTGTGCCTGACACTGTTCTGAGTACTTCATGTATAAGAACTTCTCTCATTTAATCATAACAACCTGATGAAGTTGGTACTATTATCATCACCTCCATTTTACAGACAAGGAAACTGAGGCGTATGCAAGACAAGTGTTCCAGGTCACAATTCTCTGAGACCCAAACTGCTAACTACTGTGCAGCCCCACATCCCAGAAAGCTCAGGTACAGTGACCAATGTTACTGCCAAATGCTGGCCTGGAGTGGACCTTTGCCCAGAGTGGTAACCAATGTCAGTGCTGGCAGAGCACTCTTTCTAGACACGTGAGACTCAGAAAGGTGGAGTGAAGGAGCTGGGGCTCCATCTCCTGCTTTCCTCTCGGCCACTCTTTGCTCTACGCCGTACTTCTCCCTGCTTTTTACAAATGTGCTGATTTTATTGGCAGCTACTCTCACAGCTGTGGTTTTGGCAAAGCTAATGGAAGGGGAGCTTTACTATTAAGTCAAAGTTGCAAACTAAGGGTTTCCTAAGTTCAAGTCCCCTATGTCAGGCATTAGTTATCACAGCAGGATCATCGCAACATGACTAAGCGGCTGCCAGACCTTCTGTTTTGGAGAGTAAGATTGCATCATCAGTTTCTCTGTCCTGGGTATTATTGCATTTAAGATGAGTCAAATAGTTTCCTAAGATGGTCTAAAGCATCTGATTGGCTGTACCACAATTTGGTCATTTTGTTCATCTGAACATGGCTTAGACCAAAAGAATATATCCTGCCCAATAGCTATTTCTCTCCTCTTTACCATGTGACACAAAAAGTTTCTGGAGAGTGGAGCTAAGCCACCCTCCATTCCTGCATTCAGTTAACAAGTGCTGATGACATCGCTGTTGAACATTAGGCAAGGACTGGCTTTTGACAGTTATGATCCACACTTTCACAGGATTAAATCTTCCAGGGGAGAGAAACAATCAAACCAGCAAGTACTATAAAGTGTAATCATAAGAAAGGAAAGTTGAAGGGTTTATGTGAGACCTGAGGAAGGGCATCCAATTCAGAAGTGAGGGCCAGGGGTCGACGAAGTCTTCTCTGAGGAAAGACCTGAGACCTGAAGGAAGAATAAGAATTACTCAGAGTGAATGGCATAAGGAAGGAGAGAGAAAGGTAAGACAGGTAGAGGGAATAGCATGGGGAAGGCTCTGAGGTGAGAGAGAGTACGGCACCCCCATGGACCTGGAAGGGGTCCCCAGAGCTATCTGTATTCACTGATTTACATGAAAAAGATTTTATCTTTGTCCAGCTGGGGTTTGGAAATATACAGCCATAATCAAAACCAAGTTACAGGAAACGCTTGCAGGAAATGTGGTAGGAGTCCCCTCTGTTTGTATCACGTTCTGTGAGAGGTGGGGCTCTGTGTGCACAGGAAGGACCATAACACTTTAGGGCTCAAGCAACCTCCAGCTGAGTGCAGCTTAGACACATTCTTCTCACTCTCCCTGAGTGGTGACTAGCATCTCTTGCCTTAGGTGCAGCCTCTGGCAGTCTCAGAGCGGCCACAGCCTCATCTGCCGGCCAAGGAGGGTTTCCTGCTCTGTGCATATCAGGGCAGTGGTGACAGCAGTGATTGGAGTGAGAATAAGGTAACACTCAGGCAGCACTTCTGTGGAAATCTAGAGGCTGGAGGCAACAGAGTCCTGGCTCAGGTGGCAAGAGGAAGATGGTATCACTCCGTTCATGTTATTTGGGAGCTCAAGAGCTTGCTGTGAGACCCCCAAATGGGCAAAAGTAAAAGTAGATTCTCCTCTCTTTATGAGAATAATGGAATAGGGGCATAGCACGTCTTCAGCCCTGCTGGCACCCTGATGCTAGCAGTGGCACCGTGGGCAGATGCCAGCCTAGAGGGAAACCTCCATGGATTTGTTGGATCCTAAGACTGAGTTGTATTTGACTACCAGCAGCAGCAAGGGACCAATGGGACTACTTTGTGGATACCTGTAAGGACCCTGGGATTCTTAGAGGGGACTATGTCAAAGAAGGGTTTTCTATGACCAAGTAGGGAGAAAGGGTCTTGGAGCCACTGAAATTTGGGCACAAATGGGTTTACATCCCTCCTCACCAGCTGGGGAAGGCGGAGATGTGAGTCACATCCAGAAGCCACCACCAGCATAGCTAAACATGATAAACTCTTGGAGATTAGAGGTGGTGTGTGGTTGAATCCTCTGTAGTAATTATTACATGTCTTCCACAAAATTAAGTTTTATAAATATTTGACAATTTAATGACTGACTGCATGTCTTTCTGTTTGATCTTTCTGGAAGGAAAACCTTGAACCACGAAGGCATGAGAATTATGGTGACACAGAATGAGGTATGCATACCCCTGGGCATGTGTTTGGAGGGAAACTCCCTGGGGCATGAATTTCTCTTAAATATTTTTTGGACAAAAACTAAACATTTGAAGTGATCTGGTAAGTAATTTAAAACATTTTGATTAGAACAGGCATGACTGTATTAAGGAATAGCATATTAAAAAGCACACTGAATCTATTCATACTGTGTAAGTGATATGTGAAACTAAATATAAAACAAAGGTAAAACAAGTGAAAAAAGATAAAACAAGTGATTTCAAATATAAGACTTACACTAGGGCACTTAGAACCTTCGCCTCCCCTCCCTCCTCCTGGGGTCTGCATCTTCACTGCCTTTGGCCAATAGAGATACTTGAGTGGAAAAGTCTGAAAAAGCACTGGTGGAGCAGGGAAGAGAGGTCAGGAGATACAAGTTCTAACTTTCTACTTTAATCGTCATCATCATCCATCTTCTCCTTATTAATAAGAATAGTAGCAGCAACAAAAACAACAGCTAGTTTCATCAAATGCTTACTAAGTGCTAAATACTTTTAAGCTCCAGTTCTACACACACACGTACATCTTTTGAGGTGTATACTATCAATGTGTCATTTTATCCATTTACCAATGGGACACTGATGCACAAACAGCTGAAGTTACATAAGGACTATGGGATGGGGCTGACTCAAATCCCTGCAGTCTGGCTTCAGACTCCACATTGAGCAATAGGACCTTAAGATGCCGACGAGCTCTGCTGCCCCCTGCTGGGGAAATAGGCTGTTGGTTCTAAGCCAAAGCAATCAGCTTTGGACTGCACCATTGCGGTAGCGGGCAAAAAAACTCAGCCTTAATGGCATGCTTTATACTGGCGATGTCCAATGATCCCACTAGTATTTTCTTGCGGAAAGTGTGAATGTAATACAGTCAGAAATAGGGTAGAAGAGGCAGAGGCAATGAGGAAACAGTTTGAGGGGAAGCAAAGCAGGAAAAAAGAGGCAGGGGGTGATGCGGTCAGAAGTGTCCCCAATGCCCGTGAGCCCCTAGGAGAGATGACCTGGTGGCCTAGTCCCTTGAGTGCTCAATCTGCAACTGTAGCAACGTGCTCTGCTTCTCTGTTAGACCTGGCTGGGCCACCCCTGATACGTCTCCTAGGTTTCCTCACCTCCCGTTCAGTCATCTCTCAGCATGCGAGGTTATCTGAGGCTCTCGTCCTTTTTTCTTTTTTTAACATTTATTTATTTATTCATTTATTTATTTTTGGCTGTGTTGGGTCTTCATCACTGTGCACACGGGCTTTCTCTAGTTGCGGTGAGCGGGGGCTACTCTTCGTTGCGGTGCACGGGCTTCTCATTGCGGTGGCTTCTCTTTGTTGCGGAGCATGGGCTCTAGGTGCGTGGACGTGCTGGCTTCAGTAGTTGTGGCACGCGGTCTCAGTAGTTGTGGCTCGCGGGCTCTAGAGTGCAGGCTCAGTAGTTGTGGCGCAGGGGCTTAGTTGCTCCGTGGCATGTGGGATCCTCCTGGACCAGGGCTCGAACCCGGGTGTCCTGCATTGGCAGGCAGATTCTTAACCACTGCACCACCAGGGAAGTCCCAGCTCTCTTCTTTTCAATCTGGAAACCCGACACAATACCAGTTTGGTGTAGGTCCTTGGGCAAATCACTTCCTTCTGGGTCTCAGGTTTCTCTTCAGTAAGTAAGGCAGTTGTGTTTTCAAGCCAGTGTGCTACTGCCCCACTGAGGGCAGTTGGAATGTGCATATGTGCAGGGAAGGGGGCAGGTTGATTGTCACAAAGACTTAGAGGGAGTTCACTGGCATTTAGCACCAGGAACCAGCCATGCTAAACATCCTGCTAAGGCCATTAGTATCCCTGAGGAACACGGCATGATTCAGAGTCTATATGATTGTTTCTTCTTATAAAAATGTAAGTAAATCCATTTTAAGTTTTGAAGTTCTGTTAAATTAGCTTCTTTAGAGTTGAAGGTTAAAATGTTCAAGGGAAGGGAAAAATAGCTCGTGATTTATACAGAACTTTCCAAAGGGGAATTTAAATCCTGGGTGATTTCTAAAGGAAACAGCTTTTCTGTGACTGGAGGATTTCTGGCATGTTTCTAATGCCTTCAAGCTCTAAAGATCTAAAACCACGATCACATTAAACACAGATGTCCTGTGAGCCGGAAAGTGTTCTGCTGATAAAACTGTATGGCATAGTTTTCTTGAGTTGTGGGAAAAAGTTTTTTTCTCAAGCCATGGGTACCTGATTTTATTTATCTGCTAGTGAAGACGGATGGAATGTTTGGCAGACTCTGACTGCAGCAGACTACGTTCAGGGCCCTTTCTGCAGGGCCAGCTGCAGTTGCCTTTTTTGGTCTTCCTGGATCATCTGTGAACCTATGACTTAACTGTTAGGTGTTCCTTATTGCCTATGTTATTTTTGTCATATCTGGGTACCATGTGGATTACCATGTGCATTATAATTATCTTAATATTTTTCATCAACTCACTTTTTTAAATCTTGTTTGCCTCCTAAGTATTTTCTGTGAAATGATGGTTTGATAGCTGATTTACATTTTTCAAATATACTTTATATGCATAACTATTAAAAAATTTTAAAATTCATCCATATATTACCTTAAATCATCTTGAATAAGTGTAACCATAACCATAACCTATAGCAATAATAAAGAGGAGTTTTTAAAATCCAGATTCTATATGGAAAACATAGGGATTAAAAGAGAATAAATAAACCCGTGTTTGTAAAATGGGTATGTATAAGTTTATGACAGAGTTGACTTAAGCATGAATGTGTGTGTGTGTGTGTGTATGTGTGTGTGTCTGTGAGTGCGCAGTCAATTACATCTAATATTCATTGTGGCCTGATGTGACATTCTGGTATTAACTTCCAAATACTTCTCAATAAGTGGTGAAATACTCAGCCAGCATCACTGCAATGAATTACTTTTGCTATGGCCAAAAGCAAAGAAATTTGACATGTGAGTTATTTATTCTGGCTTTTCTAGGGTGGATATACGATTTCTTTTAGGCTGTGGAAACCACTGAAACAGATCCTGTGACAGAGACAAGGGAATAATTTTAATGCTTGGCCATGGACTTGAAGGTGAGGAAGGAGAGAAGTGAGGACATGAGGGGAGTGAGGACAGTTAAACAGGGTTAATAGATTGTGATCCCAGTGAAGGTGAGTACCAGAGGCCCTGCCTTTTCTGTCTGACCTAATTGTTTCCAGGAATGGAGACATGAAGTCCAAGTTCCTTTAAGCCTCACAGTCAAACTCCTATTCTATCCACAGACCCACATTACCGAGGAGAGGTTCGCATGTGGCCAAAGACCCCTCCACCAGATAAAGTCATAAGAAGAACTTAGACCTTTCTTCTATTCTTTCAAACATATGGGTTCCTCCATCAGCTATGCCTTCTTCTTCATTACTGAATACAATAATAGCTTCACATGTTGGGAGGACCCTCAGTGAGTCAGAATTCTCCTTACGTCAAAAGGAAGGATCCAATTTACAGGAAACTAGTGCCAGCTCATCTTCAGGTTGACACTGTCCATAGAGTTTATCGATTTCTCTTGCTTCTTGCAAGCGCCAAGGGGACGGAGATTCTCACCTGCTTTGCTCAGAGTTTGAGCACCAGGGTTTAGCACATAGAAGGTTCTTAATAAGCATTTGTTGAATGAATGAATGAACCTTAGCCTTTCCCAGCTTCAGTGAAAAGTGCTGCAAGACAACTGAGGATAAGGAAGGCTGGGTCCCTGACATTTGTTGATGGAGAGGCTAGAAGCCCATGAGGGGTGGGGTCAGGAGGCTTTTTCGTGGACTCTGCCACACAGGCCAGAGTGAACCCCATGATATGCACCACGACCCCCTGTGGCCATTCTTGCAGCCCGTTTCAGAGACCTAGAACCTTAGCCCGAGACTGCAGACGCAGTTCCTCTGCCCCTGGTCTGGCAGTTCCCACTGATTTAGAGATAAACTGTCTGATGTATACAGTTTGTCTGGCCTTCAATCTTAAATGGTCTTTGCAGTTTGAAAATTATAGTGATGCCTGGCTATTCAGTGCTCAGACTTCCAGATCCCCTCCCTTTTGCCCCAGGAGCAGCCACAGCTCAGAAACCTAACTCCGTCACCCTGTCTTTCAGGAAGAGTACCCCACTGGTAGTGCTGTCCAATTTCATTTTAGTATTTCAATTAAAGTAATTTTTAAAATGTATCTCTAAGAGCGACTTAACTTTTCTAGCCCTGTAAGATTTTCCCCATTTGAAAAAATTTCTAAATCATAGGGGAAAAGTCCGTTGACAGATATCAAAAGTAGTGTGTGGATGATTGATTTAGGGCTTATTAAATAGGTTTACCGCATAGAAATCATGGCCGGGACCCATTTCACACAAAATTAACCCGCAGACGTAGTTCGGTGTCATCCTTAGTGTGTGTGTGCCAACCACTTCTCTAGCCACACAGGGACTTTTTAAGGTTGATGACTTGAGAGCGCGTCTTAACTCATCAGCGCACACCTACTGGGCGCGGAGCATCGCAGGCCGGGATAAGTACTTGCGCGGTCGTTAACAAGGCCCTGCGAGCCGGCGGCGCGGGATCCACGTCCTCCCCGAGCGTCACGGGGGGCTGGGTGCCAGCAGGTGCGGGGTCAGGTGAAGCCACCGAGAGCCCGCCTGCCCGGCCGGGAGTTGGATCAGCCGCGGCCCGCCAGGCGTCCGGAGCCCTGCTCGCCGCGGGGCCTGGGCGCGGGCAGGCGGCGAACCCCGCACTCCCCGGGCCTCGAGGGCGGGCAGCCTCCTCCCCGTCCTCGAGCCGGGCAGGCAGCTGCGCCCACGCTCGCCGCCTCTCTCGCTCACCCCCGAGCGCCAGGGGCCGCCCGGGGGATTTGTCATCGCGCCCTATATAGCCGCAGACAGCTGCCATCTGTTATGTTTAGTAACAACCCCGCGCCGCTCCCTCTTCCGGTGAATAAGCCTGCCTCGGTCATTAAGCCAGGAAGTTATTTTTTTAAGGACTCCCACTCCCTCTCTCAAGCAGGCTTTGCCCCTTACGCAGCGGCTGAGACTTCAGCGTCGAATCCTCCTTTCTCCCTGCCTCCCTGCTGGGAGCAGGAGGCTGGATTCACTGCTGGCCTGGGCGTATTGGCAGGTGCTTCAATAAAAAAGCTGAGAGAGCTCCTCGCTCCATGGGTTCAGTGAAGAGAAAAATCTGTGATGTGTGCACCATTTTAATGCATCACATTTCAGTTCTGCAAATGCGAAGTGTAAATTGGGTTAGAATATGATTGTGAATCAGACCAGACGTCATAATTAATTTATCACCGTGCTCCAGATACATCAGCTAAAATAATATGAATTTAAAGTAACGGTTCCTCTTGCCCTTGTGTTTGCTGGTGAACTCTTAAAGAATATATCCTGGAGAAATAAAGGAACTAAGATTCCAGTCTCTTCTTGTGTTGTCAAAGCATGAATGTAATTAAACATTCTCAACCAAGTTTCTTCCACCAACTGAAATTGAATTTGCCCACTGACACTTTATATCAGCCTATGTCCCACTCTCGTTGACACATCCTGAGCTGCTGATAAACATTGGAGATGAGCTTTTTCATATTTCAGGCATATTTGAGATGCCTAAAGTTCCGGTCCCCCAACTGACTGATTGTTAGAATTTACTAGGGCATTGTCACTCAAAGTGTGGTCTGGGAAGCAACTGCACAGCATCACTTTCAAGATCACTTAGAAATGCAGAATCTCAGGCCCCACCGCAGACCTATGGAATGGGAATCTAAATTTTTAGCAAGACCTCCGCATTAAAGTTTGAGAAGAACTGTTCTTTTTTAAAACCACAAATACCTTTGCCCAAACGTCTATATGTGTTTAGTAAGCAGCAGAGGTGATTCTTATAAGTTGAGTAGTTAGGTTTGGAGGTCACTGGTCTCTAAGGCCTAAGGTTCAGGTGACTTTTATGCTTGTGACATCAGCCAAATTTTTGAATCAGTAAAACTGTTTAAAAGTTTGATACAGGTGAGTTTATCTGTTTGGTTGTCCGTGAATTACAGATACAAGAAGGTTTATGAATTATTTGGTTAAATAACAACACATTTATTGCTCCATTAGGGAAGCTCAAAACTGGGAAGGTGGATTTTCTCCTAGTATAACTGGCTCATTCACTCCCAGACTGAGTGTAGGCATGAGAGAATCTTTTGCTTGGCCATTAAAGCTGCTCCCTTCCCCCACCCCCTATTCAAATGGTCTGACTTTATATATAACAGTACCTTTCATTCAGAAGAACACAAAAGTCCTTTATGCTGATGCTCAGCACTGTTTAGGGCTGTGTTAGAGGACTAGGTCTAGTTCTGGACTTCACAATAAAAGAGGGATGTGGAGACCTTGGCAAAGTTTCAGAAGAAATTCCTAAAGGTTATTTTTACAATTCAAAGTGAATCTTCAAATTGTGTGGCATTATCTAGAAAATGGCCATCTGTCCATTGACATAAACAACATGAAATGAGCCTTCACTGCAGCTTGAGAGATTTTTCAGTTTTAGAGAAATAAATATTGTAGGAATGCGTTAGAGAAAAGAATGTCTCTGGACCGCAAGTTCTCAACCTTGGTTACACATTACAATCAGCTGGGGAGGTTTAAAAAGTCCCAAAGCCAATTATGTTGGGATCCTTTGGGCGGGACCCAGGCATCAGTATTTATTAAAGCTCCCCAGGTGATTCTGATGTGCAGCCGAGGATGAAAACAGTGCTCCTCCAGCTGTAGTGTGCATTGGCACCATCTGGGGATCTTGTTAAACTGCAGATTCTGATTCAATAGGTCTGGGGTCAGCCCAGCTCTTCTGCAATTCTAGCCAGTGCTCAGGTAATGTCCAAGCTTGGTCCGTGTGCCAGGCTTTGAGTAGCAAGAGGCTAGAGGCCTTTGAAATTAGACTAAACTCTCTCCCAGGAAGAGTCCATGCTCTTATTTTTAGGCCATCTCAGAGTCCCTATGGCTTTATGATATTTGTCAACATGCAAAAGCGATAAGTTCAAGTAGTATATAAACTGATGAAAAGAAAACCAGTATCAAGAACACTGCTTTGGATGAAAATCTTTAACAATGATCAGTATCTCCTTGAATGGAAAACTAACGACAGAACTTAAAGGATGGAAATGTTCCTAGCTTTCCTGGACAGCACCACCATCCCTCTTCTCATGTTACGATTTCCTCAAGATGGCTTTGGTAGTAGCAGAGTTGTCATAATGGTATCTGGTTGAGTACAGGGGCAGCTGGGGTGCTGGCTTTGCTGTATCTGTGCTGGTAACATCTGGTCCAAAGTAGAGCCATCTCAGAACTTAGAGGTTTCTCTGAGTTCTGGGCATAAGATACCCAGCCATTTTGTTAAATGGCAGTGGTTGAGAGTCTGCCTGCCGATGCAGGGGACACAGGTTTGCTCCCCATTCCGGGAAGATCCCACATGCCGCGGAGCGGCTAGGCCCATGAGCCATGGCCGCTGAGCCTGCGCATCCGGAGCCTGTGCTCCTCAACGGGAGAGGCCATAACAGTGAGAGGCCCGCGTACCACAAAAAAAAAAAAAAGAAAGAGATCCTATTCAACTGTCAACATGATAGGGCCAGTAAGTAGAGCTAAATTTCAAATTTAAAAAATGTAAACACGTCCAAGTGATATTAATAGCTAACCTAAATGACAGGGCTTTACATGTACTATCTCATTTAGTCCTCTCAACAACCCCTATTTACAAATAAGACAACAGAGCTTGGAGAAGAGCAGACACTTGCCTGAGGCCACACGGCTCAAAAGCAGCAGAGACAGTATTGGAACCCACTTCTGCTTGACTCCAGAACCCTCCACATTGAGTTCATCCACGATAATAGATCTAGCTTGCTGTTTGAAATTTTCTATTGGATATTTCTGCCACTATAAGCAGTGTGTTCATATTTTCCCTAGGCTGTGGACTAAATATTTTTTAAAAGCAGCCTTTTAATTTTTTAATTAGCCTGGTTCCCCAAAGATAAAGCTCTTTAAAGGTCAGATATTAATTTAATCCTCTCTGGGTTATTGCTGAAAAAGATCAGTCCAATTGACCTTGACAAAAACTACCTCAGAGGCCTGGAGACAGACAGGCTCTTCGATATCAGTGAGCACAGACAACCGCTGTTACGGGAAGGGGCGTTTTCTTTGCCTTTGATAGCAGGCAGATTTGTTTTTCTTGACAAGACCCTGAGTAAAAAGACTTAATATCCATCTTCAATGTGAATCGAATCGTGTCCTACTGACATTAGATCCTCAGCCCTGGGGAACACCGGGCTGGCCGCTGGGGGGCTGCGTTAGGCAGACTCAATGACCATGAGAGGAAACGGAGCGTGACATCGCCAGAAAGGGCGGGCTCGTCACACGCTCACTGGCCTGCCTTCACCACAGAGCCTCACCAAGGACAAAGTCAGTAAAGGCCCACAGTTCAGATGACACTTTCCTAAGGACAGTCAGAGTTTCCAAGATATCAACCTAAAATGCAGATTTTGCCTGAGGAGAACAAAAATCTGTCAGCTTTGCGTCAACATGGTAGCAAACAACTTTATACATGACCAACACAACAAAGTATTACTGTCCTGGGCCTGGGCCAAGACAAAGATGGGGGCCTGTTGGCCCACCCCTGGGCCTGCCACCTCCCCCACATGGCTGGAATGGGGACAGCGATGACCATGGTCAGCTGAGTGGATGTGTGGCCCCAGCTGGGCCAATCAGAATCCTTCCCTGGAATTTTTTTTAATTAATTAATTTATTTTTGGCTGCATTGGGTCTTCGCCGCTGCTCGTGGGCCCCCTCTAGCTGCGGCGAGCGGGGGCCACTCTTGATTGTGGTGCGCCGGCTTCTCATTGCAGCGGCCCACCCCCCCACCCCACCCCCGCCGCCGCAGAGCAAGGACTACAGACGCGCAGGCCTCAGCAGCTGTGGCACGTGGGCTCTAGAGCACAGGCTCTGTAGTTGTGGCACACGGGCCCAGTCACAACGCGGCATGTGGGATCCTCCCGGACCAGGGCTCGAACCCGTTTTCCCCTGCGTTGGCAGGCAGGTTCTCAACCACTGCGCCACCAGGGAAGCCCCCGTGGAATTTTTTTTTTAATTTATTTATTTTTGTCTGCACTGGGTCTTCGTTGCTGCACGTGGGCTTTCTCTAGTTTCGACGAGTAGGGGCTACTCTTCATTGTGGTGCGCAGGCTTCTTGTTATGGTGGCTTCTCTTGTTGCAGAGCACTGGCTCTAGGCACACGGGCTTCAGCAGTTGTAGCACACGGGATCAGTAGTTGTGGCGTAGCACACGGGATCAGTAGTTGTGGCGCACGGGCTTAGTTGTTCTGCATGGCGTGTGAGATCTGCCTGGACCAGGGCTCGAACCTGCATCCCCTGCTTTGGCAGGCGGATTCTTAACCACTGCACCACCAGGGAAGTCCCATTCCCTGGAATTTTTAAAAGTGGATGCAGAGAAAGGAATCTCTGCCCTCCCAGTGACGAGGAGGGATTGAGACTTAGGAACTGTCAGCAGCCACTTTGCCTCCCACAGGGAGGAATCTGGTCTGTCCAGCACAGAGGATAAGAAAGGCCAGGGAGAGGTGGGGAGAGTGCTCCTGTGGCCCAGCTACCTTCCTAACCAGCCACAATTTAATTGTTCAACCATAGTTGCCTAACCTAGTTTGGTTAAGTTTCTATCACTTGCCACCAAGAAAGTCCTGACTCATGCCGGGGAAGTGTGTGAAATGTGATGTTAGCCCTCCTCTTCATTTTCAGTGTCCTCTCCTCTAAAATGGACAAGCAGTTCCTTCCTGCAGGGGATACTGGGTTTTTTTTCCATTCCAAAACCAGCCGGCTGACGGCTCCTTCCCCAAGGATCTGGCCCCCAGCTTTCTGCCATGTGGCTTTAAGAAAAAGGAGAGTTTCAACATTTCTCCTTTGGGGGAAATCTGCATTTTCTTTTTAAGAATGGAAAAAGGGATGCATTTCAGCTCAATAAGCTGATGACTGTAGGTACTTTAGGAGAGAGCAAGCCTTCCAGCTGTTGCTCCCATGACATCAGTGTTGACCCTAGAGGTTTAGTAATGGAAAGGGATGGCATTTATGGAATGTGCCTGACAATGTGTGAGGCACATTTTGCAGAATACCCTTTTTCATTAATCCTCACAATCACAGATAAGAACTGCTAGTCCATTTTGTAATGTAGCTGAGAAATATGATTTTAACTATTTTCTAATCTTTTACCCATATCCTTTCTCTTACCATTCAGGTATCCATGGGGACTTTCTAAATGCCTTCCCCCTAGGGTGGGATCAGTATCCTAGAAGAAAGAGGGAAATTCTTGGTATTTGAGTTCAATGGTAGATTTTTTAAATCTATAGTAGATTTATCTGACTTTTAAATGTAAGAGCCAGGCACTTGAATAATTTTTCTTTTTTTAATTCTAAAAGCTTGTTTCTCAATACTAAGGGCCAAAGACAAGAGGACCTAGAGTCCAGACTTTATAAACAGAGTCAGCAAGTTACAGCCTGCAGGGGTAAAGCTTTTGTAAATAAAGTTTTATTGGAACACAGTCACTCCCATTTGTTTATGTATTGTCCATAGGTACTTTTGCACTAGAATAGCAGAGGTGAATGGTTGCAACAGAGACTGTATGGACTGCTAAGCCTAAAATACTCACTCTCTGGCCCTTTTTGGAAAGTTTGCTGACCTCTGCATAAACGATAGAAAAGAGGAAGAACACAAGAAGAAGTGGTGTCTTCTCCCCCAAAAAGAGATAAGGGTTTGACTTGCAGGAGGAAGGAAGAAATTTAAGGATGGGTGACTAGAGCTTAGAGCCTTCTGAGCTCTGGAGAATGGACACAGAGACCACCATCCTAAGCCAAGTCCAAAAGGGGGAGAGAGAAAAACCACAGATCAACTTGGAGGAAATTGGAGATCTGGGAACCTTTGCCTGCGGGTGACCACATGAGGGGTCTTGGGGCAGCCTCAACACAGAGTGGTCTACAGAAGCATCTGGAAGTTTCCTACATGTCCCCAAAAGGGCTGGAGGTGACTGAGAGGGCTGGTAGCCTGGATGAAGCCTCTCAGCTTTGATGTGGGAATGCTGTCAACAAATGGAACATACATGTTGGAGACCCCAGCAGGACAAAGGCATCAGCAGAGACAGAGCCAATATCCAAATGCCATCAAGGTCAGAGGCTGTCACATGTCCTGGATGCCCCACTCTGAATGCCAGGATAATTTTGGGGGCCCCTATTTCACCCTTGGAACTCAAACTACTCCTGGAGAGGAGATAGAGAATGGAGTCTTTGACTAAGTGGTTTCCAAAAAGTGCTGAGTGGGCTGTCTGGAGGGTTTATATTTACCTCATTGCTAACAGTATCTTTTAGCTCATCCTTCAGAAGTTCTGACCCAGTGAAGTGTCATCAGCAGGGCAATAATACTAACTCATCTCAGTCTTGACACTCTTTAGCTGCTGTTGTCTGTATTGCACTTGTGGTATTTGGATGCAGTACATCTCTACATACATGACCCCAGGGATATCTTGGGGGAGGGGCAGATCAAGATTGTGAGGGTTGTGGAGGGTATATATGGGTGGAGTGTATGGTCAGGGCATCAGGATGGCAGTTCTCTTGCTCTTAGTACATCCCCTGCTTGACTAGTCCCTGCTTCACTTATATCCTACTCACCTGACTGACCTTCCCTCTTAATTATAGAGCCTAATCAGTAACTGCCTGTGTGTTTGCCCCTGACCCCAGCTAGTAATTGTTCTAAGTGTTAGAGGAGAAAGGCTCCACCATGCTAGATTACCAAAGGGAAACATCTGCCCCAGTGAGAATCGTTAACCCAAGTTGCTGTGAGGGACGTGCTCTGCTGGTTTCCCTGGTAACTGATGAGCCAACCTGATGTCAATTCCCCCTATAAATGGTAAGCTTCTACTCCACTACTCTCCCCTCACCAGGAATGCCACGTCCTGCATGCTGTCCGCCATACTCAGTGGGGTGTCGTTCCAGGACTTCGCTTCACACTTGTAAGATTCCCTATCCAATAAACCATTGATGTCTCTGTCACCATCTCCAGGCACTTTCTTCAGTCTCTCGGCTGGGCAATTACAAGGCTTGCAGGTCTGTGAGGCACAGCCCAATACTGCTGTAATGGAAATGTTCTATATCTGCACTGTCAGGCGTGGTTGCTACTCACCACATGCACTTGAACTATGGCTGTGCAACTGAAGAATTGAACTTTTAATTTTATTTCACCTTTATTAAAGTTATAATTTAAATAGCCACAGTACAGGTCTAAGAGATTAAATTATTTCCAGGTATCAAATGTATTAATACCACTTTAAAATTAAAAGGAGTAACTGAAGAAGCCCAGTTTGAGGGTTAGTGGACATGGTGACCTCTGTTTTCTAGTCCCTTCCATCTTTTCTCTGGAGTAAATTCCTGGAGTGTTCCTGGCAGATTCTCCCACGTAATACAGGTCAGAGAACCCAAATGAAGAAGCAAAACACAGATTGTTTGACATGAGGATGCCCTAAGAGCTTTTATTTTGATCCTCACAGGCCATCTGGTGCTGGTATAGGAAGATGAACAAAGAGATCTGAGATGAGGAAAAACACACATCAAAAAAGAAACCCAAGGTAAGGAGCAAAGGGTGGAAGGACATGGTTGGGGCGGGAGGTGATATAACCTCCCCAGCTGCCTGGCTTCCCACTCCCTGGCCCTCGCAGACCCGTCCTGATCAGCCTCCCACACCCAGCTATACTCGTCTGCCCTCATCCCTTCTTTCCTCTGAGTCCGAGCCTGTAATTACTGACACCGGGTGCACGGCTTCCACTCATCTCCTGTGACTGCATCATTCACAGAGCTATGAGGGGTAATTTGCCAACCTCCATGGAAGCTTCCTTTTAAAAGCAGGATACGCTGGGTGTAATGTTACATCACTAAGAATCCTTGGACAATAGAAAAGGAAATGGAATTTACCCAGGGAACAAAGGAGTCTGCAGCTCACTTTTCTTTAGCCCTAGATAGCCATATGGAATTGACTGCAGGGCTTTGGGGTACAAAGGCTGTGCCCAGAAGGGGGAAGTGTCTTGTTGCAGAAGTTTGTGGGGTTGGTAGCCCCAAGTGGGGCATTTGCTCCAGTGCGAAACTGAGATTAAGGCAAGGAAAGAAAAGGCTGTGGTTCGTGCACTCAGCAGATTGCCGGTGGGGACCACAGAGTGGTTAGGAGCCTTGAAGGCAGACTTCCTGGGTTCATTCTCTGGCTTAACCAGTTAGTAGTAGGGCACCTGCACAGGGCAGGCTCCTTCTCTAAGCCTCAGTTTTTCATCTGAGCAATAGGACGATTGCCATGCTTATGTGATGGTATTATTTTCAGGATTTAAGTGAGATGCTGCAGGGGAAGCACTTAGGGTACTACCTGGCTCAGGGCAGGCATACAGTGTCAACCGTTAGGTGGTGCTGGTCTGATTGGCTTTGCCTGGCCCTCTGTGAAATTGTTGTGGGAGAGAGTAGCCATGTTCTCCGGGGCATATCCTTCTAAAACTGTCCTGTTCTGTATCTTGAAGGAGGGAATGATGCATCTGAAGCTGGTTTTATGCATCTCTTGTTTCTGTGGGCCTCCATACAAGTCTCTTTCCTTAGGAAGGTGGCTGAAAAAGACTACTCCCTCCTTTCACATCTTCACATGGTCACAGGGCTGGGATAATGAGGTACAAATCCCAAGGGTCCCTGGCGGGTTCTCTGGTCTTTTCAAGACCAATGCATTTTCCAAAGAGTCAATTCTGGAGGATTCAACAATCCCATTTTATTCATTTATTTTTATTGAAGAATAGTTGATTTACAATATTAGTTTCAGGTGTACAGCATAGTGATTCAGTATTTTTACAGCTTATACTCAATTAAAAGTTACTATAGGGCTTCCCTGGTGGCGCAGTGGTTGAGAGTCCGCCTGCCGATGCAGGGGACACGGGTTCATGCCCCGGTCTGGGAAGATCCCACATGCCACGGAGCTGCTGGGCCCGTGAGCCATGGCCGCTGAGCCTGCGCGTCCAGAGCCTGTGCTCCACAACGGGAGTGGCCACAACAGGGAGAGACCCGCATACCGCAAAAAAAAAAAAAAAAAGAAAAAAATAATAAGTTATTACAAAATAATGGCTCTAATTCCCTGTGCTATACAATATATCCTTGTTGCTTATCTATTTTATACAGAGTAGTTTGGATCTGTTATTCCCAGGCCTCTAATTTGCTCTTCCCCCTTCTCTCTCCCCTTTGGTAACCATGAGCTTGTTTTCTATGGCTGTGAGTCTTAATAATCCTATTTGAGAACTCAGGTCTCCCTGCCACCCAACCCCACCCACCCCTCTGTGGCCTGTGTTGACTTTGAGGAGTTTGTGGGAATGCCAGTTCCCTGGCCATGTTCCTTCTTCTGAGAGGGACTTAGGAAGGATTTAGCTAGTCAAGGACTCAGGACTAAAATGGAGTGGTGGTGTGGGCCTCTGGGAGAAGAGGATGAGAGGGAGCATCAGACACCTACCCTCAGGTGAAAAGGGTGATGGTCAGCCACAACCCATCTTCTCTAACTAGCCTGTGAGACTTCACCTAAGCCCCTGGCGACAGATGAAAGCACTACCTACCCTCCACTTAAAAAAGCAACAATCACGGTCTACAAATTAGAAAGTAGACCAAATTTAGTCATACAGATACAACCGATTCATAGCCCTTGAAAAGTTCCCCTGGCAGGGAGGGGCAGTCACTGCGGACGGCCTTTGCCCCTCTTCCCTTGCTCCTAGTTCCATCCGGGTGAGACCACAGTGCTGGCTTTTGTGCTCCCAAAGGCTGAGAGCCTGACGGAATACACTTCAAAGGCGATTTTTCAGAAGTCTTGCTTATGTGGTGATCTTGAGGTTCTGTGGTGGAAATATTATTTGGCCAATTTGAACTTAAAACCTGAATGGACTTTCCAAGAAGTGTCTGCTTTTAAATGGTACATAAACTATTCCTTGTTATCCATTCAACTCGGCTCACGCTGACCTGGGAAGCATACACCTGAGGCTGAGGGCTCACCCTGCCTGCATAGCAGTGGGTGGGAGCCCCCATGTGAACCTTCCTCCTGCCATGGGGACCATGAGGCTGGCTGTTAAGGCTGGGGACACCCAGGGAAACAGCCACTTGCTGTTCAGGAGGAACCTCCAGCTAACCACTGTGGTTTATGGCTTTGAAGAAGTTGAAGGTGCCACAAAGAACATAGTAAGAGAAGTTCATCTGAATCTACACATTCCAAGACAGACATTGGAGATAGGCCCATGAAAGGGTGGTGTCAGCTGACTTGCTAACAAGCCAGGGATGATGAGGTGATTGGAGAGCTGAGAGCACTCACAGCTTCCTCAAGTCCCAGGTGAGACTCCCGTTAGGCCAGCCAAAGTACTCACCTGGGGTCAGGGCAGCCCTGGGGGAAGAGTTAGCAGCTGTTTGAAGACAGTGGCAGCCTCTGGACGCTGCCCCTGCCCTTCTCTCTTCCATTTGCAAAAGCAGCTGCACCTCCACAGACTGGCTGTGCCTGCTCCCCAACCTTTCTTGGTCCAGCAGAACTGGGTGGGACATAAGAATATGCCTGGGAGGCTCCAGTATAGGGCTTTATCTGCTGTTTCCATAGTAACAACTATCACTTACTGAGCTCTCATTAGGGAGAAGACCCTAATTAAGCAATTGACCTGCATGCTTGACTGAGGGCAGAACTAAAATTCAGCATCAGGTGGACACTGTCACTCTTCACTCCCCTACCTCTCATAACCATGTGCAACATCAGAATGTCAGGAATCAAGTCTTTTCCACATCCTTATCTCCTACACAGATTAGCTCAGGGGCTTGCTTATACTGTTGAAAATGTTAAGTAAAATCCTCCACTAACATGCTGGATATGATCTGAGTCCCTGCCACACTTGCAGATGATCTTGACTTACCCACATGACCTTGCCACCCTAGGTCAGAGGTTGGCACCTGAATCTAAGGCAGCTATCCCACAGCCCAACAAGACTCTTGAGAATGGCCAGCCAATCAGGTTCTCTCTCTTGGGGAATTTGGATTACAGGTATGTGGAGGGAGTTCATCAGTTGGTAGCAGCAAAGTTGTAGAAACAAGTAGAATCACAAATGTGGTGGAATCTTGAAAGTAAACAGCGGTGACTGCCTGTGAGTAAGAGGCTGGAGCTCTTCTTTTCTTGAGTGATGTAACCCTGAGGCTTTATTTGTCTACCGTAAATTACATGCTATAGTTAGGAGCATGTTTACTCTTCTGTAACCATCATCCAAATATATAAATGCTCTTAAGAGTTTGGGAACATAAACTAAAATGAAAAACAGCCTAACAGATAGTCTCTTTAAAGAGATAGTCTCTTTGCTGAGCCCATTGTTTTGAAATTCGGGACAAAGCCAAACACTCCAATGCCTGCACCTTTCATCTCCCTTCCCTTCCTCACCCAATTCCATGGTCTTATGTGGTTGACCGGAGTGGGATCTCTGGCCATGCAGGCTGCTACACCTAGACCAGAGGCCACTACCTTGTTCGCCAGAGGGGCTGTGGGTTGAGAAACCAAGCTATTTGGATAAGTTGTGTGTCTGGCCAAGGAGGAGCATTCCCAGGTTGCAGTAGATACAGCATGGGGTCTACTGTTTCCCTGTTGTGCCAAACAATAGATGCCGTCTAATGTGTAAATGCTTTTGTCACTTCCTAAGTATTTAATTTTTTCCAAATGTGCATTTTTTGGTATCATTATAGTTTACTTGTTTTCAGATAATTGGAAATTGAGTATGATCAGTAAATCTACATATATCCATATAAAATGCAAACATGTTTACATGATAGGCATTGTCAAAAAATGTGACATGATAACCAACAATGACTATATTCTAGAAAATAAAGGCTTGGGTTCAGCTAGTAACATGACCAGCAAACAACATAACATGATTTTTATAGTTATACAAAATCTTTTTCCCTAAATAATTGTGGATTTGAGGATATCCAACCTGGATACAGTTAGAAGAAATAAGATGTCGTGGAGTTTCTGTTAGGATATTTTTATATAAATGTTGCCCAGAAGATACAGTGGTTCCTGAAAATTCTGATCACTGGTTGGTGCATCTGGGTAGGACTTAAAAGTGTGGGGTTGTCAAGAAGCAAGGGATTTCAGAGTCCAGTCAAGATGGAGTATCAGGGACCAGATTTTTCCTTCTACATGAAGCAGTGATGGTGTTTGGGACATTGGACAATCAGGCAGCAAAGCACAGGGATCCCTGAGAGAAGGGAAATGTAAAACATGAGCCCTGTGAATTCTCCAGCTTCCTGCCTGGGGAGGGACTATGGTGCAGGGAAGGGGAACGAGATGGTGCCTGGTGACCCCCACTGTGTTGAGCAGACAGAGTTGGGAGTCCAGGGGAACCAAGGTCACTAGAATTCTCAGGAGAAAGTCTCTGAGAAAACTGAAGAGGAAAAGAGCTCTAGAGATCTGCAGAGGTTCCTGCAAGTCTTTAGCTGAGTTCAAATCAGCAGCACATACCTGTTAGGAAACTATGGGAGGTCAGGGACAGGAACCACCCAGCACTGAATATTCAGTAGCACACTTTATGTGACTTTAGTTTGGGGAATTTAAAAAGTATCATCTGGAGGAGGGGTGCTGGGTGGGGAGATACATACCCAGGTGTTTGCAGTGGAAGTGGGAAACCTGTAGGTTATGGTCCAGCTGTGCCACACCAAGGTGAGCAGGAGCAGGGAACAGCTCCTAAATATAGTAGCTGAGATACATGGAGGTGGAGACTGGTGGAGACAAGATGGTGGAGTAGAAGGACTTGAGCTCAACTCCTCTCATGAAAACACCAAAATCACAACTAACTGCTGAACAACCATTGACAAAAAAACAAACAAAAAACTGGAATCTACCAAAAAAGGTATTCTACCTCCAAAGACAAAGAAGAAGACACAACTAGATGATAGGAGGGGCACATTCACGATATAATCAAATCCCATACCTGCCAGGTGGGTGACCCACAAACTGGAAAATAATTATATCGCAGAGGTTCTCTCACAGGAGGGAGAGTTCTGAGCCACACATCAGGCTCCCCAGCCTGGGGGTCTGGCATCGGGAAAAGGAGCCCCAAGAGCATTTGGCTTTGAAGGCCAGAGGGGCTTGAGTGCAAGAGCTCCACAGGGCTGAGGGAAACAGAGACTCCACTCTCAGAGGGCACACACAAGTTTTCATATGCATTAGGACCCAGGGCAAAGCAGTGACTTCCTAGGAGCCTGGGCCAGACATACCTGCATTTCTTGAAGGGCCTCCTGAAGAAGGTGGGGATCGACTGTGGCTCACTGTGAGGTCAAGGAACTGGTGACAGAGTTCATTGGTGTGAGGTCTCCCGGAACTTGCCATTATGGCACCAAGACCTGGCCCCACCCAACAGCTTGCAGGCTCCAGTACTGGGACACCTCAGGCCAAAAACCAACAGGGTGGGAACGCAGTCCCAGCCATCAGCAGACAGGCTGCCTAAAGTCATAATGAGCACACAATTGCTTCTAAACACACCCCTTGATATGGCCCTACCACCAGAGGGAAAAGATCCAGCTCCACCTACCAGAGGGCAGGCACCAGACCCTGCCACCAGGAAGCATGTACAAGCCCCTGGACCAAACTCACCCACAAGGGGCAGACACCAGAAGCAAGAGGAACTACAAACCTGCAGCCTTACAAACACAGAAAGTTAGACAAAATGAGATGGCAGAGAAATATGTTCCAGATGAAGGAACAAGATAAAACCCCAGAAGAACAACTAAGTGAAGTGCATATAGGCAATCTGCCTGAAAAAGAATTCAGAGTAATGATAGTAAAGATGATCCAAAATTTTGGAAAAAGAATGGAGGCACAGACCGAGAAGATACAAGAAATGTTTAACAAAGAGCTAGAAGAATTAAAGAACAAACAGAGATGAACAATACAATAACTGAGATGAAAAATACACTAGAAGGAATCAATAGCAGAATAAATGAGGCAGAAGAATGAATAAGTGAGCTGGAAGACAGAGTGGTGGAAATCACTGCCACAGAACAAAATAAAGAAAAAGAATAAAAAGAAATAAGGACAGTCTGAGAGACCACTGGGACAACATGAAACGCACCAACATTCACATTATAGGGGTCCCAGAAGGAGAAGAGAGAAAGGACCTGACAAAACATTTGGAGAGATAATAGCTGAAAACGTCCCTAAAATGGGAAAGGAAAAACACACTTAAGTCCAGGAAGCACTGAGTACCATACAGGATAAACCCTAGGAGGAACACACCGAGACACGTATTAATCAAGTTGACAAAAATTAAAGACAAAGAGAAAATATTAAAAGCAACAAGGGAAAAACAACAAATAACATACAGGGGAATCCCCATACAGTTATCAGCTGATTTTTCAGCAGAAACTCTGCAGCCCAGAGGGAGTGGCATGATGTGTTCAAAGTGATGAAAGCGGAAAACCTACAACCAAGAATACTCTACCCAATGAGGCTCTTGTTCAGATTTGACAGAGAAATCAAAAGCTTTACAGACAAGCAAAAGTTAAGAGAATTCAGCACCACCAGACCAGCTTTGCAACAAATGCTAAAGGAACTTCTCTAAGCAGAAAAGAAAAGGCCACTACTAGAAACAAAATATTACAAATGGAAAAGCTCACCAGTAAAGGCAAACATAAAGCAAAGGTAGGAAATCATCTGCACACAAATATCATATCAAAACCAGCAATCATGAGAAGAGGAGACTACAAATGCAGGATATTGGAAATGCATTTGAAATTAAGAGACCAGCAACTTAAAACAATCTTGTTATGTGTAGACGGCTGTATCAAAACTTCATGGTAATTACAAACCAAAACCCTACAATAGATACACACACAAAAAAGAAAAAACAATCCAAACACAACTCTAAAGATAGTTATCAAATCACAAGAGAAAAGAACAAAAGAGGAAGAGAAGAAAAAAGACCTACAAAAACAAATTCTAAACAATTAACAAAATGGCAGTACGTACATACATATTGACAATTACCTTAAATGTAAATGGATTAAATGCTCCAGCCAAAAGACCTACACTGGCTGAGTGGATTAAAAAAGAAGACCCATATATATGCTGTCTATAAGAGACCCACTTCAGATCTACAGACACATTACAGACTGAAAGTGAGGGGATGGAAAAAGGTATTTCATGCAAATGGAAATCAAAAGAAAGCTGGAGTAGCAATACTCATATCAGACAAAATAGACTTAAAATAAAGACTGTTACAAGACACAAATAAGGACAGTACATAATGATCAAGGGATCAGTCTAAGAAGTTATAAGAATCATAAATATATATGCACTCAATATAGGAGTGTCTCAATATGTAAGGCAAATGCTAACAACCATAAAAGAAGAAATCGACAGCAACACAATAATACTGGGGGACTTTAACACCCCCACTTACATCAATGGACAGATCATCCAGACAGAAAATCAATAAGGAAACACAGGCCTTCAATGACACATTACACCAGATGCACTTAATTGATATTTATAGAACATTCCATCCAAAAGTAGCAGAATACACATTCTTCTTAAGTGCACATGGAACATTCTCCAGGATAGATCACATGCTGGGCCACAAAGCAAACCTCAGTAAATTTAAGAAAATTGAAATCATATAAGCATCTTTTCCAACCACAATGCTGTGAGATTAGAAATCAACTACAAGGGAAAAAACTGTGGAAAACACAAACACGTGGAGGCTTAACAATATGCTACTAAACAAGTGATGGATCACTGAAGAAACCAAAGTGGAAATCAAAAAATACCTAGAGACAAATGACAATGAAAACATGGTGATCCAAAACCTATGGGAGGCAGCAAAAGCAGTTCTAAGATGGAAGTTTATAGCAATACAATCCTCCCTCAAGAAACAAGAAAAATCTCTAATAGACAATCTAACCTTACACTTAAAGGAACTAGAGAAAGAAGAACAAACAAAACCCAAAGTTAGTAGAAGGAAGGAAATCATAGAGACAGCAGAAGCAAGAAGAACTACAACCCTGCAGCCTGTGGAATGAAAACCACATTCACAGAAAGATAAACAAAATGAAAAGACAGATGACTATGTAGGAACAAGAACCAGATGAAGGAACAAGATAAAACCCCAGAAAATCAATTAAATGAAGTGGAGATAGGCAACATTTCAGAAAAAGAATTCAGAATAATGGTAGTGAAGATGATCCAGGACTTCAGAAAAAGAATGGAGGCAAAGATCAAAAAGATGCAAGAAATGTTTAACAAAGACCTAGAAGAATTAAAGAACAAACAGAGATGAACAATACAATAACTGAGATGAAGAATACACTAGAAGGAATCAATAGCAGAATAACTGAGGCAGAAGAATAGATAAGTGACCTGGAAGACAAAATGGTGGAAATCACTGCTGTGGAACAGAATAAAGAAAAAAGAATGAAAAGAAATGAAGACAGCCTAAGAGACCTCTGGGAAAACATTAAATGCACTAACATTCACATTATAGGGGTCCCAGAAGGAGAAAAGAGAGAGAAAAGACCTGAGAAAATATTTGAAGCGATTATAGTCGAAAACTTCCCTAACATGGGAAAGGAAATAGCCACCCAAGTCCATGAAGCACAGAGAGTCCCAGGTAGGATAAACCCAAGGAGAAACACACCAAGACACATAGTAATCAAATTGAAAAACTTCAAGACAAAGAAAAATTATTAAAAGCAAGGGAAAACCCACAAATAACATACAAGAGAACTCCCATAAGGTTAACAGCTGATTTCTCAGCAGAAACTCTACAAGCCAGAAGGGAGTGGCATGATATATTTAAAGTGATGAAAGGGAAGAGCCTGCAACCAAGATTACTCTACTTGGCAAGGATCTCATCCAAATTTGACAGAGAAATCAAAAGCTTTACAGACAAGCAAAAGCTAAGAGAATTCAGCACCACCAGACCAGCTCTACAACAAATGGTAAAGGAACTTCTTTAAGTGGGAAATACAAGAGAAGAAAAGGACCTACAAAAACAAACCCAAAACAATTAAGAAAATGGTAATAGGAACATACATATCGATAATTACTTTAAATGTGAATGGATTAAACGCTCCAACCAAAATACACAGGCTTGGGCTTCCCTGGTGGCACAGTTGTTGGGGGTCCACCTGCTGATGCAGGGGACGCGGGTTCGTGCCCCAGTCCGGGGGGATCCCACGTGCCGTGGAGCGGCTGGGCCCGTGGGCCATGGCCGCTGAGCCTGCGCATCCGGAGCCTGTGCTCCGCAACGGGAGGGTCCGCAGCAGTGAGAGGCCCGTGTACCGCAAAAAATAAATAAATAAATAAATAAATACACAGGCTTGCTGAATGGATACAAAAACAAGACCCATATATATGCTGTCTACAAGAGACCCCCTTCAGACCTTGGGACACATACGGACTGAAATAAATCAAAAGAAATCAAAAGAAAGCTGGAGTAGCAATAGTCATATCAGATAAAATAGAATTTAAAATAAAGAATGTTACAAGAGACAAGGAAAGACACTACATAATGATGAAGGAATCAATCCAAGAAGAAGGTATAACAATTATAAATATATATGCCCCCAACATAGGAGCACCTCAATACATAAGGCAAATGCTAACAGCTATAAAAGAGGAAATCAACGGTAGCACAATAATAGTGGGGGACTTTAACAGCTCACTTACACCAAAGAACAGATCATCCAGACAGAAAATTAATAAGGAAACAAAAGCTTTAAATGACACAATAAACCAGATAGATTTAATTGCTATTTATCGGACATTCCATCTGAAGCAGCAGATTACACTTTCTTCTCATGTGCACATGGAACATTCTCCAGGATAGATCACATCTTGGGTCACAAATCAAACCTCAGTAAGTTTAAGAAAATTGAAATCACTATCAAGCATCTTTTCTGACCACAATGCTCTGAGATTAAAAATCAGTTACAGGGAAAAAAGTAAAAAACACAAACACATGAAGGCTAAACAATACATTACTAAATAAGCAAGAGATCACTGAAGAAATCAAAGAGGAAATAAAAAAATACCTAGAGACAAATGACAACAAAATCACGATGATCCAAAACCTATGGGATGCAGCAAAAGCAGTTCTAAGAGGCAAGTTTATATCAAAAGCAATCCTACCTCAAGAAACAAGAAAAACCTCAAATAAACAAACTAACCTTACACCTAAAGGAACTAGAGAAAGCAGAACAAACAAAACACAAATTTAGTAGAAGGAAGGAAATCATAAAGATCAGAGCAGAAATAAATGAAATAGAAACAAAGAAAACAATAGCAAAGATCAATAAAACTAAAAGCTGGTTCTTTGAGAAGATAAAATTGATTAACCTTTAGCCAGACTCATCAAGAAAAAGAGGGAGAGGGCTCAAATCAATAAAATTAGAAATGAAAAAGAAGTTACAGTGGACATCACAGAAATACAAAGTATCATAAGAGACTACTACAAACAACTATATGCCAATAAAATGGACAGCCTGGAGGAAATGGACAAATTCTTACAAAAGTGCAACCTTCCAAGATTGAACCAGGAAGAAATCAAAAAGATGAACAGACTGATCACAAGTACTGAAATTGAAACTGTGATTTAAAAACTTCCAACAAACAAAAGTTCAGGACCAGATGGCTTCACAGGTGAAATCTATCAAACATTTAGAGAAGAGTTAACACCTCTCCTTCTGAAACTCTTCCAAAAAATTTCAGAGGAAGGAACACTCCCAAGCTCATTCTGCAAGGCCACCATCACCCTGATAACAAAACCAGACAAAGGTACCACAAAAAAAGAAAATTACATCAGCCAATATCAATGATGAGCATAGATGCACAAAACCTCAACAAAATACTAACAGACCAAATTCAACAATACATTAAAAGGATCATACACCATGATCAAGTGGGATTTATCCCAGGAGTGCAAGGATTTTCAACATCTGCAAATCAACCAATGTGATACACCATATTAACAAACTGAAGAATAAAAACCATACGATCATCTCAGTAGATGCAGAAAAAGCTTTTGACAAAATTCAACAGCAATTTATGATAAAAACTCTCCAAAAACTGGGCATAGAGAGAACCTACTTCAACATAATAAAGGCCATATATGACAAACCCACAGCTAACATCATATTCAAAGGTAAAAAGCTAAAAAAAAAAAAAAAAAAAAAAAAGGTAAAAAGCTGAAAGCATTTCCTCTAAGATCAAGAACAAGACAAGGATGTCCACTCTCGCCACTTTTATTTAGCATAGTTTTGGAAGTCCAAAGCCACAGGTTTGTCATATGTGGCCTTTATTATGTTGAGGTAAGTTACCTCTATGCACACTTTCTGGAGAGTTTTTATCATAAATGGATGTTGAATTTTGTAAAAAGATTTTTCTACATCGATTGAGATGATCATATAGTTTTTATTCTTCAATTTGTTAATGTAGTGTATCATATTGATTTTGTGAATACTGAAAAATTCTTGCATCCCTGTAATAAATCCCACTTGATCATGGTGTATGATTCCTTTAATGTATTGTTATATTTGGTTGCTTACATTTTGTTGAGGACTTTTGTTTTTATATTCATCAAAGATACTGGCCTGTAATTTTCATTTTTTGTAGTGTCTTTATCTGGTTTTGCTATCAAGGTGATGGTGGCTTCATAAAATGGATTTGGGAGTGTTCCCTCCTCTTGAATTTTTTGTAATAGTTTGAGAAGGATAGGTATAAGTCCTTCTTTGTATGTTTGGTAGAATTCCCCAATGAAGTTGTTTGGTCCAGAACTTTTGTTTGGAGGAAATTTTCTAAATTATTTTTTATTGGAGTATAATTGATTTACAATGTTGTGTTAGTTTCTGCTGTACAGCAAAGTGAATCAGTTATACATATACATATATCCACTCTTTTTAGGATTCTATTCCCATATAGGTCATTACAGAGTACTGAGTAGTGTTCCCTGTGCTATACAAAACGTTCTTATTAGTTATCTATTTTATATAAAATAGTGTGTATATGTCCCAATCTCCCAATTTATCCCCACCCTGACTTTCCCCCTTGGTAACCATAAGTGTGTTTTCTACATCTGTGACTGTATTTCTGTTTTGTAAATAGGTTCATTTGTACCATTTTTTAGATTCCACATGTAAGTGATATCATATGTTTGTTTTTCTCTGTCTGACTTACTTCACTCATTATGACAATCTCTAGGTCATCCATGTTGCTTCAAATGGCATTATTTTGTTCTTTTTTATGACTAAGTAATATTCCATTGTATATATATACACATCTTTATCCATTCCTCCGTCAATGGACATTTAGGTTGCTTCCATGTCCTGACTATTGTAAATAGCTCCGCAATGAACATTGGGGTGCATGTATCTTTTCGAATTATGGTTTTCACTGGATATATGCCCAGGAGTGGGATTGCTGGATCATATCGTAGCTCTATTTTTAGTTTTTTAAGGAACCTCTATACTGTTCTCCTTAGTGGCTGTACCAATTTACATTCCCACCAACAGTATAGGAGGGTTCCCTTTTGGAGGGAATTTTTAAATTACAGATTCTATTTCACTTCTAGTGATTAGCCTGTTCAAATTATGTTTCTTCTTGACTGTTTTGGTAGGATGTAAGTTTCTAGAAACTTGTCCATTTCTTCTAGGTTGTCCAATTTGTTTGCATGTAACTGTTCATAGTGTTCTCTTATGATTTTTTAAAATTTCTCTGTTATTGGTTATTTCTCCTCCTCCATTTCATATTTTATTTGGATCCCCTCTCTTTTCTTCCTGGTGAGCATGGCTAGAGGTTTGTTGATTTTTCTTTATTTTTTCAAAAAACCAGCTCTTGGTTTTATTGATCTTTTCTGTTGTTTTTTAAAACTTTATATTTTAGTTCCTCTTTGATCTTTATTTCCTTCCTTCTGCTGACTTTTTTTTTTTAACATCTTTGCTGAAGTACAATTGCTTCACACCATCATGCCAGTTTCCGCTGCACAACAAAGTGAATCAGCCATATGCACACACATATCCCCACATCCCCCCACCCTCCCTATCCCACCCCTCTAGGTGGTCACAAAGCATTGAGCTGATCTCCCTGTCCTTCTGCTGACTTTGGGTTTTCTTTGTTCATATTTTTCTAATTCTTTTAGGTGGTAGGTTAGGTTGTTTGTTTGAGATTTTTCTTGTTTCTTGAGGTAGGCCTGTATTGCTATGAACTTCCCTCTTAGAACTGCTTTTGCTTCACCCTGTAGATTTTGTAAGGTCATGTTTTCATTGTCATTTGTCTCAAGTTATTTTTTATTTCTTTGATTTCATTGTTGACCCATTGGTTTTTTAGTAGCATGTTATTTAGTCTCTGTGTCTTGGTTCTTTTCCTGTTTTTCTTTCTGTGGGTGAGTTCTAGTTTCATACCATTGTGGTCAAAAAAAGATGCTTGAAATAATTTCTATCTCCTTGAACTTGTTGATTCTTGTTTTGTGGCTTAGCATGTGGTATGTCCTACAGAACGTTCCATGAGCACTTGAAAAGAATATGTATTGGTCCTATAGATATCAATTAAGTCCAACTGGTCTATTTGTGTCATTTAGGACCTCTGTTGCCTTATTGCTTTTCTATCTGGATGATCTCTCCATTGATGTCAGTGGGGTATTTAAAGTCTCCTAATATTATTTTATCAGTTTATCCCTATATGTCTGTTAGAATTTGTTTTGTATATTTAGGTGCTCCTATGTTGTGTGCATATATGTTATTGAGTATAATACCCACTTCTTGTATTGATCCCTTTATCATTATATAATGACTTCTTTATCTTTATGGCATTTGTTTTAAAGTCTATTTTGTCTGATTATGAGTATTGGTTTCCTTGATTTCTTATCATTTCCACTTGTACAAAATATCTTTTTCCAGCCCCTCACTTTCAGATGGTGTGTGCCTTTTGCCCTGAAGTGAGTCTCTTGTAGGCAGCATTTTGTAGGTCCTTGGTGTTTGTTTTTGAGTTTATTGTTTTTTTTTTTATCTAACCTCTCCAATCTGCCACACTGTGTCTTTGGATTGGAGCATTCAGACCATTGACATTTAAAGTAATTAGTGATAGGTATATACTTATTGCCATTTTAATCCATGTTTTCCCATTCTTTGTACTTATTCTTTGTTCATTTCTTTTTTTTAACATTTTATTGGAGTATAATTGCTTTACAATGGTGTGTTTGTTTCTGCTTTATAATAAAGTGATTCAGCTATACATATATCCCCATATCTCCTCCCTCTTGCGTCTCCCTTACACTCTGCCTTTCCCACCCCTCTAGGTGGAAACAAAGAACTGAGCTGATCTCCCTGTGCTATGTGGCTGCTTCCCACTAGCTATCTATTTTACATTTGGTAGTGTATATATGTCCATGCCACTCTCTTACTTCATCCCAGCTTACCCTACCCACCCCCGCCGCCCAAGTCCTCAACTCCATTCTCTATGTCTGTGTCTTTATTCCTGTCCTGCCCCTAGGTTCTTCAGAACCATTTTATATTTTTAGATTCCATATATATGTGTTAGCATACGGTATTTGTTTTTCTCTTTCTGACTTACTCCATTCTGTATGACAGTCTCTAGGTCCATCCACCTCACTACAAATAACTCAATTTCATTTCCTTTTATGGCTGAGTAACATTCCATTGTATATATGTGCCACATCTTCTTTATCCATTCATCTGTCGATGGACACATGTTGCTTCCATGTCCTGGGTATTGTAAATAGAGCTGCAGTGAACATTGTGGTACATGACTTTTTGAATTATGGTTTTCTCAGGGTATATGCCCAGTAGTGGGATTGCTGGGTCATATGGTAGCCCTATTTTAGGTTTTTAAGGAACCTGCATACTGTTCTCCATAGTGGCTGTATCAATTTACATTCCCACCAACAGTGCAAGAGGGTTCCAATTTCTCCACATCCTCTCCAGAATTTATTGTTTGTAGATTTTTTCATGATGACCATTCTGACCGGTGTGAGGTGATACCTCAATGTACTTTTGATTTGCATTTCTTTAATGATTAGTGATATTGATCATACTTTCATGTGTTTGTTGGCAATCTGTATACCTTCTTTGGAGAAATGTCTATTTAGGTCCTCTGCCCATTTTTGGATTGGGTTGTTTTATTTTGATATTGAGCTGCATGAGCTGCTTCTATATTTTGAAGATTAATCCTTTGTCCATTGCTTTGTTTGCAAATATTTTCTCCCATTCTGAGGGTTGTTCATTGTCTTGTTTATGGTTTCCTGTGCTGAGCAAAAGCTTTTAAGTTTCATTAGGTCCCATTTGTTTATTTTTGTTTTTAGTTCCCTTTCTCTAGGAGATGGGTCAAAAAGGATTAAGCTGTGATTTATGTCACAGAGTGTTCTGCCTATGTTTTCCTCTAAGAGTTTTATAGTGTCTGGCCTTACATTTACGTATTTAATCCATTTTGAGTTTATTTTTGTATATGGTGTTAAGGAATGTTCTAATTTCATTCTTTTACATGTAGCTGTCCAGTTTTCCCAGCACAACTTATTGAAGGGGCTGTCTTTTCTCCATTGTATATTCTTACCTCCTTTATCAAAGATAAGGTGACCACATTGTGTGAGTTATCGCTGGGCTTTCTGTCCTGTTCCATTGATCTATATTTCTGTTTTTGTGCCAGTACCATACTGTCTTGATTACTGTAGCATTGTAGCAGAGTTTGAAGTTAGGGAGCCTGATTCCCCCATCTCCGCTTTTCTTTCTCAAGATTGCTTTGGCTATTTGAGGTCTTTTGTGGTTCTATACAAATTGTGAATTCTTTTGTTCTAGCTCTGTGAAAAATGCCATTGGTAGTTTGATAGGGATTTCACTGAATCTGTAGATTGCTTTGGATAGTATAGTCAGTTTCACAATGTTGATTCTTCCAATCCAAGAACATGGTACAACTCTACATCTGTTTGTATAATCTTTAATTTCTTTCATCAGTGTCTTATAGATTTCTGCATACAGGTCTTTTACCTCCTTAGGTAGATTTATTCCTAGGTTTTTTATTCTTTTTGTTGCAATGGTAAATTGGAGTGTTTCCTTAATTTCTGTTTCAGATTTTTCATCACAAATGTACAGGAATGCAAGAGATTTCTGTGCATTAATTTTGTATACTGCTACTTTACCAAATTCATTGATTAGTCCTAGTAGTTTTATGGTACCATCTTTAGGATTCTATGTATAGCATCATGTCATCTGCAAACACTGACATTTCTCTTCTTCTTTTCCAATTTGGATTCCTTTTATTTCTTTTTCTTCTCTGATTGCAGTACCTAAAACTTCCAAAACTATGTTGAATAATAGTGGTGAGATTGGGCAACTTTGTTCCTTATCTTAGTGAAAATGTTTTCAGTTTTTCACCATTGAGAATGATGTTGCTTGGGGGTTTGTCATATATGGCCTTTATTATGTTGAGGTAAGCTCCCTCTATGCCTACTTTCTGGGGAGTTTTTATCATAAATGGCTGTTGAATTTTGTCTAAAGCTTTTTCTGCATCTATAGAGGTGATCATATGATTTTTATCTTTCAGTTTGTTAATATGTTGTATCACATTGATTGATTTGCGTAAACTGAAGAATCCTAGCATTCCTGGGATAAACCCCACTTGATCATGGTGTATGAGCCTTTTAATGTGTTGTTGAATTCTGTTTGCTAGTATTTTGTTGAGGATTTCTACATCTATGTTCATCAGTGTTATTAGCCAGTAGTTTTCTTTTCTTGTGACATGTTTGTCTGGTTTTGGTATCAAGGTGATCATGGCCTTGTAGAATGAGTTTGGGAGTGTTCCTCCCTCTGCTATATTTTGGAAGAGTTTGAGAACGATAGGTGATAGCTCTTCTCTAAATGTTTCATAGAATTCGCCTGTGAATACATCTGATCATGGGCTTTTGTTTGTTGGAAGATTTTTAATCACAGTTTCAATTTCAGTGCTTGTGATTGGTCTGTTTATATTTTCTATTTCTTCTTGGTTCAGTCTCGGAAGGTTGTGCTTTTCTAAGAATTTGTCCATTTCTTCCAGGTTGTCCATTTTATTGACACACAGTTTCTTGTAGTAATCTCTCATGATCTTTTGCATTTCTGCAGTGTCAGTTTTTACTTCTGTTTCTTTTTCTTTTTTTATCTTTATTGGAGTATAATTGATTTACAATGGAGTGTTGGTTTTGGCTTTATAACAAAGTGAATCAGTTATACATATACATATGTTCCCATATCTCTTCCCTCTTGCATCTCCCTCCCTCCCACCCTCCCTATCCCACCCGGCCAGGCGGTCACAAAGCACCGAGCTGATCTCCCTGTGCTATGCAGCTGCTTCCCACTAGCTATCTACCTTACGTTTGGTAGTGTATATATGTCCATGCCTCTCTCTCGCTTTGTCACAGCTCACCCTTCCCGCTCCCCATATCCTCAAGTCCGTTCTCTAGTAAGTCTGTGTCTTTATTCCTGTCTTACCCCTGGGGTCTTCATGACATTTTTTTTCCCTTAAATTCCATATATATGTGTTAGCATATGATATTTGTCTTTCTCTTTCTGACTTACTTCATTCTGTATGACAGACTCTAGGTCTATTCACCTCATTACAAATAGCTCAATTTCGTTTCTTTTTATGGCTGAGTAATATTTCATTGTATATATGTGCCACATCTTCTTTATCCATTCATCCGATGATGGGCACCTAGGTTGTTTCCATCTCTGGGCTATCGTAAATAGAGCTGCAATGAACATTTTGGTACATGACTCTTTTCGAATTATGGTTTGCTCAGGGTATATGCCCAGTAGTGGGATTGCTGGGTCATATGGTAGTTCTATTTATAGTTTTTTTAATGAACTTCCATACTGTTCTCCACAGTGGCTGTATCAATTTACATTCCCACCAACAGTGCAAGAGGGTTCCCTTTTCTCCACACCCTCTCCAGCATTTATTGTTTCTAGATTTTTTGATGATGTCCATTCTGACTGGTGTGAAATGATATCTCATTGTAGTTTTGATTTGCAGTTCTCTAACAATTAATGAAGTTGAGCTTTCTTTCATGTGTTTGTTGGCAGTCTGTATATCTTCTTTGGAGAAATGTCTGTTTAGGTCTTCTGCCCATTTTTAGATTGCGTTGTTTGTTTTTCTGTTATTGGGCTGCATGAGCTGCTTAAAAATTTTGGAGATTAATCCTTTGTTTGTTGCTTCATTTGCAAATATTTTCTCCCATTCTGAGGGTTATCTTTTGGTTTTGTTTATGGTTTCCTTTGCTGTGCAAAAGCTTTTAAGTTTCATCAGGTCCCATTTGTTTATTTTTGTTTTTATTTCCATTTCTCTAGGAGGTGGGTCAAAAAGGATCTTGCTGTAATTTATGTCATAGAGTGTTCTGCCTATGTTTTCCTCTAAGAGTTTGATAGTTTCTGGCCTTACATTTAGGTCTTTAATCCATTTTGAGCTTATTTTTGTGTATGGTGTTAGGGAGTGATCTAATCTCATACTTTTAAGTGTACCTCTCCAGTTTTCCCAGCACCACTTATTGAAGAGGCTGTCCTTTCTCCACTGTACATTCCTGCCTCCTTTATCAAAGATAAGGTGACCAGGGCTTCCGTGGTAGTGCACTGGTTGAGAGTCTGCCTGACAACGCAGGGGACACGGTTTCGTGCCCCAGTCCGGGAAGATCCCAAATGCCGTGGAGTGGCTGGGCCCATGATCCATGGGAGCTGAGCCTGTGCGTCCGGAGCATGGGCTCCACAACAGGAGAGGCCACAACAGTGAGAGGCCGGTGTACCGCAAAAAAAAAAAAAATAATAATAAGGTGACAATATATGCTTGGGTTTATCTCTGGGATTTCTATCCTGTTCCATTGATCTATATTTCTGTTTTTGTGCCAGTACCATACTGTCTTGATTACTGTAGCTTTGTAGTATAGTCTGAAGTCAGGGAGCCTGCTTCCTCCAGCTCCATTTTTCGTTCTCAAGATTGCTTTGGCTATTCGGGGTCTTTTGTGTTTCCATACAAATTGTGAAATTTTTTGTTCTAGTTCTGTGAAAAATGCCAGTGGTAGTTTGATAGGGATTGCATCGAATCTGTAGATTGCTTTGGGTAGTAAAGTCATTTTCACAATGTTGATTCTTCCAATCCAGGAACAAGGTATATCTCTCCATCTATTTGTATCATCTTTAATTTCTTTCATCAGTGCCTTATAATTTTCTGCATACAGGTCTTTTGTCTTCTTATGTAGGTTTATTCCTAGATATTTTATTCTTTTTGTTGCAGTGGTAAATGGGAGTGTTTTCTTAATTTCACTTTCAGATTTTTCATAATTAGTGTATAGGAATGCCAGAGATTTCTGTGCATTAATTTTGTATCCTGTTACTTTACCAAATTCATTGATTAGCTCTAGTAGTTTTCTGGTAGCATCTTTAGGATTCTCTTTGTATAGTATCATGTCATCTGCAAAGAGTGACAACTTTACTTCTTCTTTTCCGATTTGGATTCCTTTTATATCCTTTTCTTCTCTGATTGCTGTGGCTAAAACTTCCAAAACTATGTTGAATAAGATTGGTGAGAGTGGGCAACCTTGTCTTGTTCCTGATCTTAGTGGAAATGCTTTCAGTTTTTCACCATTGAGGACGATGTTGGCTGTGGGTTTGTCATATATGGCCTTTATTATGTTGACGAAAGTTCCCTCTATGCCTACTTTCTGGAGGCTTTTTATCATGAATGGGTGTTGAATTTTGTCAAAAGCTTTCTCTGCATCTATTGAGATGATCATATGGTTTTTCTCCTTCAATTTGTTTATATGGTTTATCACATTGATTGTTTTGCGTATATTGAAGAATCCTTACATTCCTGGAATAAACCCCACTTGATCATGGTGTATGATCCCTTTAATGTGCTGTTGGATGCTGTTTCTGAGTATTTTGTTGAGGATTTTTACATCTATGTTCATCAGTGATATTGGCCTGTAGTTTTCTTTCTTTGTGACATCCTTGTCTGGTTTTGGTATCAGGGTGATGGTGGCCTTGTAGAATGAGTTTGGGAGTGTTCCTCCCTCTGATATATTTTGGAAGAGTTTGAGAAGCATAAGTGTTAGCTCTTCTCTAAATGTTTGATAGAATTCGCCTGTGAAGCCATCTGGTCCTGGGCTTTTGTTTGTTGGAAGATTTTTAATCACAGTTTCAATTTCAGTGCTTGTGATTGGTCTGTTCATATTTTCTATTTCTTCCTGATTCAGTCTTGGCAGGTTGTGCATTTCTAAGAATTTGTCCATTTCTTCCAGGTTGTCCATTTTATTGGCATAGAGTTGCTCGTAGTAATCTCTCATGATCTTTTGTATTTCTGCAGTGTCAGTTTTTACTTCTCCTTTTTCATTTCTAATTCTATTGACTTGAGTCTTCTCCCTTTTTTTCTTGATGAGTCTGGCTAATGGTTTTTCAATTTTGTTTACCTTCTCAAAGAAGGATCTTTTAGTTTTATTGATCTTGGCTATTGTTTCCTTCATTTCTTTTTTCATTTATTTCTGATCTGATTTTTATGATTTCTTTTCTTCTGCTAAGTTTAGGGTTTTTTTGTTCTTCTTTCTCTAATTGCTTTAGGTGTAAGGTTAGGTTTTTATTTGAGATGTTTCTTGAGGTAGGATTGTATCACTATAAACTTTCCTCAGAACTGCTTTTTCTACTTCCCATAGGTTTTGGGTCGTCTAGCTTTCACTGTCATTTGTTTCTAGGTATTTTTTGATTTCTTCAGTGATCGCTTGGTTATTTAGTAGTGTATTGTTTAGCCTCCATGTGTTTGTATGTTTTACAGTATTTTTCCTGTAATTGATATCTAGTCTCATAGTGTTATGTTCAGAGAAGATATTTGATCCTATTTCAATTTTCTTAAATTTACCAAGGCTTGATTTGTGCCCCAACATACGATGTATCCTGGAGAATGTTCCATGAGCACTTTGGAAGAATGTGTATTCTGTTGTTTTAGGATGGAGTGTCCTACAAATATCAATTAAGTCCATCTTGTTTAATGTATCATTTAAAGCTGTGTTTCCTTATTTATTTTAATTTTGGATGATCTGTTCAATGGTGAAAGTAGGGTGTTAAAGTCCCCTACTATTATTGTGTTACTGTTGATTTTCCCTTTTATGGCTGTTAGCATTTGCCTTATGTATCGTGGTGCTCCTATGTTGGTGCATATATATTTACAATTGTTATATCTTCTTCTTGGATCGATCCCTTGATCATTATGTAGTGTCCTTCTTTGTCTCTTGTAATAGTCTTTATTTTAAAGTCTATTTTGTCTGATATGAGAATTGCTACTGCAGCTTTGTTTTTTTTTACATCTTTATTGGGGTATAATTGATTTACAATTGTGTGTTTGTTTCTGCTTTATAACAAAGTGAATCAGTTATACATATACATATGTTCCCATATCTCTTCCCTCTTGCGTCTCCCTCCCTCCCATCCTCCCTATCCCACCCCGCCAGGCGGTCACAAAGCACCAAGCTGATATCCCTGTGCTATGCGGCTGCTTCCCACTAGCTATCTACCTTACGTTTGGTACTGTATATATGTGTATATATATATATATACACATATACGTTTGGTAGTGTATATATGTCCATGCCTCTCTCTCGCTTTGTCACAGCTCACCCCCTCCCCATATCCTCAAGTGCGTTCTCAAGTAGGTCTGTGTCTTTATTCCTGTCTTACCCCTAGGCTTTTCATGACATTTTTTCCCTTAAATTCCATATATATGTGTTAGCATATGGTATTTGTCTTTCTCTTTCTGACTTACTTCATTCTGTATGACAGACTCTAGGTCTATCCACCTCATTACAAATAGCTCAATTTCGTTTTTTTTTATGGCTGAGCAATATTCCATTGTATATATGTGCCACATCTTCTTTATCCATTCATCCAATGATGGGCACTTAAGTTGTCTCCATATCCGGGCTATCATAGATAGATCTGCAATGAACATTTTGGTACATGACTCTTTTCAAATTATGGTTTTCTCAGGGTATATGCCCAGTAGTGGGATTGCTGGGTCATATGGTAGTTCTATTTGTAGTTTTTTAAGGAACCTCCATACTGTTCTCCTTAGTAGCTGTACCAATTCACATTCCCACCAGCAGTGCAGGAGTGTTCCCTTTTGTCCACACCTTCTCCAGCATTTATTGTTTCTAAATTTTTTGATGATGGCCATTCTGACTGGTGTGAGATGATATCTCATTGTAGTTTTGATTTGCAGTTCTCTAATGATTAATGATGTTAAGCATTCTTTCATGTGTTTGTTGGCAGTCTGTATATCTTCTTTGGAGAAATGTCTATTTAGGTCTTCTGCCCATTTTTGGATTGGGTTGTTTGTTTTATTGTTATTGAGCTGCATGAGCTGCTTGTAAATTTTGGAAATTAATCCTTTGTCAGTTGCTTCATTTACAAATATTTTCTCTTTTGGTCTTGTTTATGGTTTCCATGCTGTGCAAAACTTTGAGGTTTCATTAGGTCCCATTTGTTTATTTTTGTTTTTATTTCCATTTCTCTAGGAGGTGGGTCAAAAAGGATCTTGCTGTGATTTATGTCATAGAGTCTTCTGCCTATGTTTTCCTCTAAGAGTTTCACAGTTTCTGGCCTTACATTTAGGTCTTTAATCCATTTTGAGCATATTTTTGTGTATGGTGTTAGGGAGTGATCTAATCTCATACTTTTACATGTACCTCTCCAGTTTTCCCAGCACCACTTATTGAAGAGGCTGTCCTTTCTCCACTGTACATTTCTGCCTATTTTATCAAAGATAAGGTGACCATATATGCATGGGTTTATCTCTGGGCTCTCTATCCTGTTCCATTGATCTATCTTTCTATTTTTGTGCCAGTAACATACTGTCTTGATTACTGTAGCTTTGTAGTATAGTCTGAAGTCAGGGAGCCTGATTCCTCCAGCTCCATTTTTCGTTCTCAAGATTGCTTTGGCTATTCGGGGTCTTTTATGTTTCCATACAAATTGTGAAATTTTTTGTTCTAGTTCTGTGAAAAATGCCAGTGGTAGTTTGATAGGGATTGCATCGAATCTGTAGATTGCTTTGGGTAGTAGGGTCATTTTCACAATGTTGATTCTTCCAATCCAGGAACAAGGTATATCTCTCCATCTATTTGTATCATCTTTAATTTCTTTCATCAGTGTCTTATAATTTTCTGCATACAGGTCTTTTGTCTCCTTAGGTAGGTTTATTCCTAGATATTTTATTCTTTTTGTTGCAATGGTAAATGGGAGTGTTTTCTTAATTTCACTTTCAGATTTTTCATCCTTAGTGTATAGTAATGCCAGAGATTTCTGTGCATTAATTTTGTATCCTGCAGCTTTACCAAATTCATTGATTAGCTCTAGTAGTTTTCTGGTAGCATCTTTAGGATTCTCTATGTATAGTATCATGTCATCTGCAAACAGTGACAGCTTTACTTCTTTTTTCTGGTTTGGATTGCTTTTATTTCCTTTTCTTCTCTGACTGCTGTGGCTAAAACTTCCAAAACTATATTGAAAAAGAGTGGTGAGAGTGGGCAACCTTGTCTTGTCCCTTATCTTAGTGTAAATGTTTTCAGTTTTTCACCACTGAGGATGATGTTGGCTGTGGGCTTGTCATATATGGCCTTTATTATGTTGAGGAAAGTTCATTGTATGCCTACTTTCTGCAGGGTTTTTATCATAAATGGGTGTTGAATTTGGTCAAAACCTTTCTCTGCATCTATTGAGATGATCATATGGTTTTTCTCCTTCAATTTGTTAATATGGTTTGTCACATAAATTGATTTGCCTATATTGAAGAATCCTTGCATTCCTGGAATAAACCCCACTTGATCATGGTGTATGATCCTTTTAATGTGCTGTTGGATTCTGTTTCTGAGTATTTTGTTGAGGATTTTTACATCTATGTTCATCAGTGATATTGGCCTGTAGTTTTCTTTCTTTGTGACATCCTTGTCTGGTTTTGCTATCAAGGTGATGGTGGCCTCGTAGAATGAATTTGGGAGTGTTCCTCCCTCTGCTATATTTTGGAAGAGTTTGAGAAGGATAGGTGTTAGCTCTTCTCTAAATGTTTGATAGAATTCGCCTGTGAAGACATTTGGTCCTGGGCTTTTGTTTGTTGGAAGATTTTTAATCACAGGTTCAATTTCAGTACTTGTGATTGGTCTGTTCATATTTTCTATTTCTTCCTGATTCAGTCTTGGCAGGTTGTGCATTTCTAAGAATTTGTCCTTTTCTTCCAGGTTGTCCATTTTATTGGCATAGAGTTGCTTGTAGTAATCTCTCATGAAGTTTTGTATTTCTGCAGTGTCAGTTGTTACTTCTTCTTTTTCATTTCTAATTCTATTGATTTGAGTCTTCTCCCTTTTTCTCGTGATGAGTCTGGTTTATCTATATTGTTTATCTTCTCAAAGAACCAGTTTTTACTTTATTGATCTTTGCTATCATTTCCTTCATTTCTTTTTCATTTATTTCTGATCTGATTTTTATGGTTTCTTTCCTTCTGCTAACTTTGGGGTTTTTTTGTTCTTCTTTCTCTAATTGCTTTAGGTGCAAGTTTAGGTTGTTTATTCAAGATGTTTCCTGTTTCTTAAGGTGGGCTTGTATTGCTATAAGCTTCCCTCTTAGAACTGCTTTTGCTGCATCCCATAGGTTTTGCGTCATTGTGTCTCCATTGTCATTTGTTTCTAGGTATTTTTTTATTTCCTCTTTGATTTCTTCAGTGGGAACTTCGTTATTAAATAGTGTATTGTTTAGCCTCCATGTTTTTGTATTTTTTACAGATCTTTTCCTGTAATTGATATCTAGTCTCATAGTGTTGTGGTCGGAAAAGATACTTGATACAATTTCAATTTTCTTAAATTTACCAAGGCTTGATTTGTGACCCAAGGTATGATCTATCCTGGAGCATGTTCCATGAGAACTTGAGAAAAATGTGTATTCTTTTGTTTTTGGATAGAATGTCGTATAAATATCAATTAAATCCATCTTGTTTAATGTATCATTTAAAGCTTGTGTTTCCTTATTTATTTTCATTTTGGATGATCTGTCCTTTGGTGAAAGTGGGGTGTTAAAGTCCCCTACTATGAATGTGTTACTGTCGATTTCCCCTTTTATGGCTGTTAGTATTTGCCTTATGTATTGAGGTGTTCCTATGTTGGGTGCATGAATATTTACAATTGTTATATCTTCTTCTTGGATCAATCCCTTGATCATTATGTAGTGTCCTTCTTTGTCTCTTGTAATAGTCTTTATTTTAAAGTCTATTTTGTCTGATATGAGAATTGCTACTCTAGCTTTCTTTTGGTTTCCATTTGCGTGGAATACCTTTTTCCATCCCCTTACTTTCAGTCTGTATGTGTCTCTAGGTCTGAAGTGGGTCTCTTGTAGACAGCAAATATATGTGTCTTGTTTTTGTATCCATTCAGCCAATCTGTGTCTTTTGGTGGGAGCATTTAGTCCATTTACATTTAAGGTAATTATCAATATGTATGTTCCTATTCCCATTTTCTAAATTGTTTTGGGTTCATTATTGTAGGTCTTTTCCTTCTCTTGTGTTTCTTGCCTAGAGAAGTTCCTTTAGCATTTGTTGTAAAGCTGGTTTGGTGGTGCTGAACTCTTTCAACTTTTGCTTGTCTGTAAATGTTTTCATTTCTCCATCAAATCTGAATGAGATCCTTGCTGGGTAGAGTAATCTTGGTTGCAGGTTTTTCTCCTTCATCACTTTAAATATGCCCTGCCAGTCCCTTCTGGCTTGCAGAGTTTCTGCTGAAAGATCAGCTGTTAACCTTATGGGGATTCCCTTGTGTGTTATTTGTTGTTTTTCCCTTGCTGCTTTTAATATGTTTTCTTTGTATTTAATTTTTGACAGTTTGATTAGTATGTGTCTTGGCATATTTCTCCTTAGATTTATCCTGTATGGGACTCTCTGTGCTTCCTGGACTTGATTAACTATTTCCTTTCCCATATTAGGGAAGTTTTCAACTATAATCTCTTCAAATATCTTCTCAGTCCCTTTCTTTTTCTCTTCTTCTTCTGGAACCCCTATAATTCGAATGTTGGTATGTTTAATCTTGTCCCAGAGTTCTCTGAGACTGTCCTCAGTTCTTTTCATTCTTTTTTCTTTATTCTGCTCTGAAGTAGTTATTTCCACTATTTTATCTTCCAGGTCACTTATCCGTTCTTCTGTCTCAGTTATTCTGCTATTGATCCCATCTAGGGTATTTTTCATTTCATTTACTGTGTTATTCATCATTGTTTGTTTCATCTTTAGTTCTTCTAGGTCCTTGTTAAATGTTTCTTGCGTTTTGTCTATTCTATTTCCAAGATTTTGGATCGTCTTTACTATCATTATTCTGAATTCTTTTTCAGGTAGACTGCCTATTTCCTCTTCATTTGTTAGGTCTGGTGGGTTTTTATCTTGCTCCTTCATCTGCTGTGTGTTTTTCTGTCTTCTCATTTTGCTTATCTTACTGTGTTTGGGGTCTCCTTTTTTGCAGGCTGCAGGTTCGTAGTTCCCGTTGTTTTGGGTGTCTGTCCCCAGTGGCTAAGTTTGGTTCAGTGGGTTGTGTAGGCTTCCTGGTGGAGGGGACTCGTGCCTGTGTTCGGTGGATGAGGCTGGATCTTGTCTCTCTGGTGGGCAGGTCCACGTCTGGTGGTGCGTTTTGGGGTGTCTGTGGACTTATTATGATTTTAGGCAGCCTCTCTGGTAATGGTTGGGGTTGTTTTCCTGTCTTGTTAATTGTTTGGCATAGGTTGTCCAGCACTGTATCTTGCTGGTTGTTGAGTGAAGCTGGGTTGAGATAGAGATCTCTGGGAGACTTTCGCCATTTGATATTATGTGGAGCTGCGAGGGGAGTTCTCTTGTTGACCAGTGTCCTGAAGTTGGCTCTCCCACCTCAGAAGCACAGCACTGATTCCTGGCTGCACCAAGAGCCTTTCATCCACACGGCTCAGAATAAAAGGGAGAAAAAGTAGAAAGATAGAAGTAGTAGAAGTAGAAAGAATGGAAGGAAGGAAGAAAGAAAGTAGGAAAGAAGGAAAGAAGGAAAGGAGGGAGGGAGGGAGGAAGGAAGGAAGGAGGGAAGAGTGGAAAAAAGAAAGAAAGAAAGAAGACAAAGTAAAATAAAATAAAGTAAAATATAATAAAGTTATTAAAATAAAAAAATAATTATTAAGAAAAAAATTAAAAACAAAAAAAAAACACAGACGGGTAGGACCCTAGGACAAATGGTGGAAGCAAAGCTATACAGACAAAATCTCATACAGAAGCATACACATACACACTCACAAAAAGAGGAAAAGGGGAAAAAATCATAAATCTTGCTCTCAAAGTCTACCTCCTCAATTTGGGATGATTCGTTGTCTATTCATGTGTTCCACAGATGCAGGGTACATCAAGTTGATTGTGGAGTTTTAATCCACTTCTTCTGAGGCTGCTGGGAGAGACTTCCCTTTGTCTTCTTTGTTCTCACAGCTCCCAGGGTCTCAGCTTTGGATTTGGCCCCGCCTCTGAGTGTAGGTCGCCGGAGGGCGTCTGTTTTTCCGCTCAGAGAGGACGGGGTTAAAGGAGCAGCTGATTAGGGGGCTCTGGCTCACTCAGGCTGGGGGGAGGGAGGGGGACGGGGTGCGAGGCGAGCCTGCAGTGGCAGAGGCCAACGTGACGTTGCACCAGCCTGAGGCACGCCATGCGTTCTCCCGGGGGAGTTGTCCCTGGATCCCGGGACCCTGGCAGTGGCGCGCTGCACAGGCTCCCTGGAAGGGGGGTGTGGATAGTGACCTGTGGTTGCACACAGGCTTCTTGGTGGCGGCAGCAGCAGCCTTAGCGTCTCCTGCCAGTCTCTGGGGTCCGTGCTTTTATCCGCGGCTTGCTCCTGTCTCTGGAGCTCCTTTAAGCAGCTCTCTTAATCCCGTCTCGTTGCGCACCAGGAAACAAAGAGGGAAGAAAAAGTCTCTTGCCTCTTCGGCAGGTCCGGGACATTTTCCCAGACTCCCTCCCAGCTAGCCATGGTGCATTAACCCCTTCAGGCTGTGTTCACGCAGCCAACACCAGTCCTCTCCCTGCGCTCCAACCAAAGACCAAGACTCAGCTCCCAGCCCCCGCCCGCCCCGGCGGGTGAGCAGACAAGCCTCTCGGGCTGGTGAGTGCTGGTCAGCACTGATCCTCTGTGCGGGAATCTCTCCGCTTTGCCCTCCACACCCCTGTCGCTGTGCTCTCCTCCGTGGCTCCGAAGCTCCCCCCCACCCCCACCACCCACAGTCTGCCCAGGAAGGGGCTTCCTAGTGTGTGGAAACCTTTCCTCCTTCACAGCTCCCTCCCACTGGTGCAGGTCCCATCCCTATTCTTCTGTCTCTGTTTTTTCATTTTTCTTTTGCCCTACCCACATACGTGGGGAGTTTCTTGCCTTTTGGGAGGTCTGAGGTCTTCTGCCAGCGTTCAGTAGGTGTTCTGTAGGAGTTGTTCCACGTGTAGATGTATTTCGGATGTATCTGTGGGGAGGAAGGTAATCTCCGCGTCTTACTCTTCCACCATCTTCCCCTCGTCCTGGGACCCTTATAATGTGAATGTTGGTGCGTTTAATGTTGTCCCAGAGGTCTCTGAGAGTGTCCTCAATTCTTTTCATTCTTTTTTCTTTATTCTGCTCTGTGGTAGTTATTTCCACTATTTTATCTTCCAGGTCACTTATCCGTTCTTCTGCCTCAGTTATTCTGCTATTGATTCCTTCTAGAGAATTTTAAATTTCATTTATTGTATTGTTCATCATTGTTTGTTTGCTCTTTAGTTTTTCTAGGTCCTTGTTAAAACTTTCTTGTATTTTCTCCATTCTATTTCCAAGATTTAAGATCATCTTTACTATCATTATTCTGAATTGTTTTTCAGGTAGACTGCCTATTTCCTCTTCACTTGTTCAGTCTGGTGGTTTTTTACTTTGCTCCTTCATGTGCTGCGTATTTCTTTGTCTTCTTGTTTAGCTTAACTTACTGTGCTTGGGGTCTCCCTTTCACAGGCTGTGGGGTCGTAGTTCCTATTGTTTTTGGTGTCTGCCCCCAGTGGGTAAGGTTGGTTCAGTGGGCTGTGTAGGCTTCCTGGTGGAGAGGACTGGTGCCTGTGTTCTAGTGGATGAGGCCAGGTCTTGTCTTTCTGGTGGGCAGGACTGCGTCTGGTGATGTGTTTTGGGGTGTCTGTGAACTTAGTATGATTTTAGGCAGGCTCTCTGCTAATGGGTGGGGTTGTGTTCCTGTCTTGCTAGTTGTTTGGCATGGGGTGTCCCGCACTGGAACTTGGTGGTCCTTGAGTGGAGCTGGGTCTTAGCATTGAGAAGGAGATATCTGGGAGAGCTCTCTCCGATTGAGATTAAATGTGGCCAGGAGGTCTCTGGTGGACCAATGTCTTGAACTCGGCTCTCCCACCTCAGAGGCTCAGGTCTGACACCCGGCTGGAGCACCAAGACCCTGTTAGCCACATGGCTCAGAAGAAAAAAATGAAAGAGAAAAATAGAATAAAATAAAGTTATTAAAATCAAAAAGTAATTAAAAAAAAGAAGAGAGCAACCAAACCAATACACAAATCTACCAATGATAACAAGTGCTAAAATCTATACTAAAAAAAAAAAAAAAAGACAGAGCCCTAGGACAAATGGTAAAAGCAAACCTATACAGACAAAATCACACAAAGAAGCATGCACATACACATTCACAAAAAGAGAAAACAGAAAAAAAAAAAAATATATATATATATAAAAGGAAGAGAGCAACCAAATCAATAAACAAGTCTACCAATGATAATAAGCTTTAAATACTAAACTAAGATAAACATAAAACCAGAAACAAATTAGATGCAGAAAGCAAACCCCAAGTCTACAGTTGTACCCAAAGTCTCCTGCCTCAATTTTGGGATGATTCATTGACTATTCAGGTATTCCACAGATGCAGGGTACATCAACTTGATTATAGAGACTTAATCTGCTGCCCCTGAGGCTGCTGGGAGAGACTTCCCTTTCTCTTCATTCGCACAGCTCCTGGGGTTCAGCTTTGGATTTAGCCCTGCCTCTGCATGTAGGTTGCCCTATGTTCTTCGCCCAGACAGGAGGGGGTTAAAGGAGAGGATGATTAAGGGGCTCTGGCTCACTCAGGCTGGGGGGAGGGAGTGGTATGGGATGGGGGGCGAGCCTGCGGTGGCAGAGGCCTGCGTGAGGTTGCACCAGCCTGATGCGCACTGTGTGTTCTCCCAGAGAAGTTGTCCCTGGATCACGGGAACCTGGCCGTGGTGGGCTGCACAGGCTCCCAGGAGGGGAGTGTGTGATAGAGGCCCGCGTATAGCACAAAAAAAAACAAACCAAAAAAACCCAAAAACTGATAGTCATTGAAGTTCAAACATATTCTAAAAGATCTACTTTTTTTTTTTGCGGTACATGGGCCTCTCACTGTTGTGGCCTCTCCCTTTGTGGAGCACAGGCTCAGCGGCCATGGCTCAATCACTGTGCCACCAGGGAAGCCCTAGATCTATGTTTTTATACTTCCCTCCTCCACATGGGATTTTGATGTCCTATTTTACATCTTCATGCTTATCCTTTTACTGTTAATTGTAGTTATAATCACTTTTACACTTTTCTGATTGTTTTTTAATCTATGTATTGGCTGATTTAAGTGATCTTCACTCCTTTTCTATATTTGCTTTTCTTCTGTGATTTTCCCTTTCCTGTAGATTCTTGCTTCTTTTCTACCTAGAGAAGACTCTTCAACATTTCTTTTAGGGTAAGTTTAGTATTGCTGGATTCTTTTAGTTTTGTTTCCCTGAGAAATTCTTTATCTCTCCTTCCATTATTAATGATAATCTTGCTGGGCAGAGTATACTAGGTTTCAGGTTTTTCCCTTTCAGGACTTTGAATATATCATGCCACTCCCTTCTGGCCTACAAAGTTTCTGCAGAAAAATCAGCTGATAGCCTTAATGGGGTTCCCTTGTAACTGATTCTTTGTTTTTCTCTTGCTGCCTTTAGAATCCTCTCTTTATCTTTCACTTTTGCCATTTTAATTAGGTCTTGGTGTGGGTCTGTTTGGGTTTCTCTTGTTTGCAGCGCTCTGTGCTTCCTGTACGCAATACCAATTTCCTTCTTTAGGTTTGGGAAATTTTCAGCCATAATTTCTTCAAATACATTTTCAATGCCCTTCTTTTTATCTTCTCCTTCTGGAACCCCTATTATGCATAGGTTGGCATGCTTTTTATTATCCCATAGATCTCATATGTTGCTTTCATTTTTTTTGTCTTTCTGTCTGCCGTTCTGATTGGGTGATTTCCATTATTCTTCTTCTACATCACTCATTCCTTCTTCTGTGTCATTTAGTCTGCTATTCATGTCTTCTAGATTGGTTTTAATCTCAGCAATTGAATTGCCTGTTTTTGATTGGTTCATCTTTATAGTTTCAACTTTCTTGTTACAGTGATCTGCATTTCTATCAATAATCTTTCTTAATTCAGTTAACATTTTTGTTAGCTCCTTTTTGAGCTCGGGGTGTAATAGACTGGTGAGGTCTGTTTCATTATTCTTTCAGGAGATGTCTCTTGCTCTTGTTTAATTGGGAGTAGTTCCCCTGCCTTTTCGTTCTACTTTATCTCTGTGAATTTAGGAGAAACAGTTACCTACTGTGGTCTTGAAGGAGTGTTTTTATGGGGAGCGACTCTATGCCAACTGTGTGTATTCAATATTTTTTTGTGTAAGGGCTGGTTTCAGTATAGATGCTGGCCAGGTCTTTTCTCACAGTGTGCTGCCTATTATCCCCTTGATACAGGGTGTGATTGGTGTTGTATCTAGAGCCAGTGCTAGATGTGAGGTAGCACTCGCTCTCTTCTCCCTGGCTTTCACCACCCTGTTGGAGTAGGGTCTGCTGCCCAGCTGTTGGAGTAGAAGCCCTGAGGGTTGGGTTTGATCAGGCTTTGTTGCCCTCGAGTGCCCTGCCACAAAGGAGGTGATTGCTGAAGCAAGTGAGGCCTGTGTGGGCCTCACAGAGGACCTATGTGCCACCTGTGCAGGCATGCAAGGTTTCACTCAACAGGCCAAAGTCACGTGCCTTTCTCTGTTGTGTTCATCACAGATCTAGAGCAAGGCTGTGGTATGGAGTAGGCTGGGGCTGGGTATGGGGTCGGGGTGTTGTGGCTGCAGGAATTGAGGTAGCTGTGCTGCCACCTGAGATCTGGGCTGCTTCTGTGGCAAGACTCCTCCCAGGACCTCTCTGCCCAGATCCAGTGCTAAGCTGCACTGTGGAGTGGACCAAGCTGGGCATTCTTGCTGGGAAATGAACTGCTGATACTCATGCCCGGATCCCGTCTGCCCAAGATTCAGCACTTAGCCACTGCATTCTTGTGGCGCTGTTTGGTACGTGTGCTGCAGCCCCACTCACCACCCTGTGCACCTGCTGACAATGGGCTCCATGGCTCCACCTAGATCACACCCCAGGCGCTCCAGGCTGTCTCTGCGTAGCTAGATCAAGACCTCCCCCAGATTATCTGCCCAAGATTTAGCACTTAGCCTCTGCACATTCTGTGGCACCACCCTGTACATGGGCTGACAATGGTCTTTGAGCCTCTGCTAGGTTTACACTCCAGGCATCTTGGTCTGTCTCTGCATAGCTAGACTGAATCTTTGCTGAGATCATGTGCCAGGCTGTGGTGTGGAGTGAGCAGGGCCAGGGTGTTTGCCCCTTCAGACTGGGAACTGCGGCAAGGTGGCAGCACCAGCGCAACACTCTCTCTGCCCTAATTGTTAGAAAGCTAGCATGGGTGCACTCCTCAGGAGTCTAGTCTTCTCCAGCCCTCCTGTCTCACTGGATTTCCTAGGAGGCAAGGGGGGCTTGTCACCTCTGTGCAGAACCCCAGGACTGGGATGCCCAGATTGTGGCTAGACCTCCTCACTCCCCAGGGTGAGGGTCCACCAGTGTGGATTTCTCTCTTTTACAGATCCCCCTCAGGGGCACAGGTCCCGACATGATGCCATTTTTTTCTGTCTTACCCAGTTATGTGTAGATCTCTCTTGCATCTTTGGTTATATAGGAGTTCTTCTGCCTGTTTCCAGTTAATTTTCCATGAGAGTTGTTCCACATATAGATGTTTTTGATGTGTTTGTGTGGGGAGGTGAGCTCCATGTTCTCCTACTCCACCATCTTGATCCCCCTCCTGCCCTTCGCATTTTGATAGAGAGTGCAGATTGCTGTACATTAATTTTGTATCCTGCAATTTTACCGAATTCAATGATGAGCTCTGGTAGTTTTTTGGGTTTTTTTTTGTTTTTGGTGGCATCTTTAGGATCTTCTATGTATAGTATCATGTCATCTGCAAATGGTGACAATTTTATTGCTTCCTTTCCATTTTGGATTCCTTTTATTTCTTGTTCTTGTCTAACTGCTGTGGCTAGGAATTCTAATACTGTGCTGAATAAAAGTGTTAAACGTGGGCATCCTTGTCTTTTTCCTGATCTTAGAGGAAATGCTTTTAGGTTTGCCCCCTGCCCTCAGGACTCAGTAGGGCTAGTGGGCTTGAGGTATCTGAGCTCCACAGGGTTTTGGAGCAAGACTGTGCTCTCTGATAAATACCTGCTTTCACTTTACAGCATAAGAAGATACGCTAGTACCCTTGGGACTAACTAGTTTTAACACATATCTACCACCCAGAAAGCATCTAGTCTTATAGAACAGTAGATTGGCCTATTGAAGATCAGTCCCATGACCAGCTGGGAGGTAGCACCTTAATATGGGGTGCTACCACGTAGGATTCTTTTTATGTTCTGAGCCAGTGACAATATGGTGTTCTTTCTTCCAAAGCTAGGTATGAGGGTCTAGAACTGTGCTGTTTAATATAGTAGCCACTAGCACATGTGGCTCTTTAACTAAAATGAATCAAAATAAAAAATTCAGCTCCTCAGTCGCCCCACATGTAGTTAATGGTTACCATATTGGATAGCAGTACAGAAAGTTCTGTTATGACAGCACTGGTCTATAACCAAAGTAAGAGAAGTAGATCGCCCACAAAAATTTTGCCTTCAGGTCTCATGACTGCTGGTTTAGGACTTTTGTTTTCAAAGGAGGAATGCTTACACCAAGGTACAAAACCACAGGCCCACTAAGCTGGAAAATGATGCTGCCACCTATTTGGAGCTCCTCATTCTAGTGGGCAAATAGACTTTTTAAAGGCTGGGGGAGAGGGATGTTATTGACTGATGTATTAGCTAGTAAAGACTAAATTATGCTCTGACTAGTGACTCCCAACTCTCAGTGGCTTATAACAACAAAGGTTTACTTTTCATTTGTATTATATGTCAATCATGGATCAATAGTTTTGCTTCTGCCCATGTCCTCTTCACTCTGGGACCAAGGATGATAGAATAGCCCCTATATGGGGCAGTGCCAAGCTCATAACAGAGGGAAAAGGGCAGAACCACATGATAAAAGCTTCTTCATGGAAGCCCCTTAAGCTCACACTCAACTGATGAAAGAAAACCACATGGCCAGCCTAATGGCAGTGGGATGGGGATGGGGGAGTATAATCTTCCCAATGGAGTGTCCCACAGGAAGTACCCTTTAGAGAGGGCCACAGAGTATTCTGAACAAAATACAACAGTGGGAATGATTCACACAGACCATTAAGAGGAAATAGTGTTGCTGATACAACAAACAGTGGTGTGTACTTATCTAAATGTTTCAGATAATTTATCTTATTCCTACCCCTACTTGCCCACAGAGTACTGTAAGTTGTTGGTTAAATTCACCATTTAATATGTAAGTTACTGAATGGCAAGATGGGACTGTGACAGGACTAAAGAGTAGACATCACAGAGATATCCTGGCCTTGGAACATTGACAACACTTTCTGTTGTCTCCCTCTGAGGAGAGAGAATCCATTTTTGATAATTGCATTATGTGATGCAGGAGCATTTTGGGGAGTATATGAATGAAAAGCACGTGGATGTGGATACTGGGAAACCAACAAATATTTATAGCAGACAGTTGCCATAAATTGTTGCCCAGCATTCACTCCCTCTTCCTAACTGTGCTGTTTTCCTTTGGGAAATCTCTTCTACAGCATTATGTATAGTCTTGGCGCATCACTAAATTTTGGCGTCTGCCCCATAAGAAGCCATGAGGATAGATCCTTCCTCTAATTACCTTGGTTCCTACCCATTTCCAAGCCTGGTTTTCTAGACTTCTATAAGTCTGTGAGTTTGTAATGGCCTTTCTATATTTTTCACTTTTTGCTTAAGTTATCTAGAGCCAGGATCTGTTGCTTAGAAAGGAAGAGCCCTAAGGGATCCATCCACTGTGTGGTAGGCACTGTGCTAGGTTTTCATATACATTGTCTCAGTAATTCTCACAGCCATCCACCAGTTTCATGGGGAAAACAACGGTAGCAAGAACTGCAGAACCTATTTGTCTTGGCTAATGGCGAATTTTAAATGGGAAGTGTAAGTACCTTTATTAAACTGTACAAATCAGGGTTGATCCTCACTAGCCAGGTGATAGGAGAAGAAGCAGTTTGCAAGCTGTCTGTGCCCATTGTCAGGTGAGGCAGGAAAAGAAAAGGAACAGCTCGATCTATCATTGTAAATAAAATTGGTAACCTTCTCAACAAAGATGCTGGGAAAACTATATCCACATGCAAAAGAACGAAGTTGGACACTTACCTTACACCATACATGAAAATTAAGTCAAAAAGTGGACCAAACACCTAAATTTAAGAACTATGTAACCCGTAGAATAAAATATAGGTGAAAATCTTCATGACCTTGAATTAGGCAGTGATTTCTTAGGTATTACACCAAAAGCACAGGCAATAAAAGAAAAAACTGGACTTCACCAAAATTAAAAATTTTGTGCATCAAAGGACTATCAACAGAGTAAGTCAACCCACAGAATGGGAGAAAATATTTGCAAATCATCTATCTGACAAGAAATTAATATTCAAAATTTATAAAGAACTACAACTCATCAAAAAAAACAACAACCCACAAAACCACCAAACAACCCAATTAAAAATTGGGCAAAGAACTTAAATATAAAATTTTCCAGGGACTTCCCTGGTGGCACAGTGGTTAAGAATCCACCTGCCAATGCAGGGGACACAGGTTCGAGCCCTAGTCTGGGAAGATCCCACATGCCACGGAGCAACTAAGCCCGTGAGCCACAACTACTGAGCCTGCGCTCTAGAGCCTGTAAGCCACAACTACTGAGCCCATGTGCCACAACTACTGAAGCCTGCATGCCTAGAGCCCATGCTCCACAACAAGAGAAGCCACTGCAATGAGAAGCCTGCGCACTGCAATGAAGAGTAGCCCCCACCTGCTGCAACTGGAGAAAGCCCGTAAGCAGCAATGAAGACCCAATGCAGCCAAAAATTAATAAATTAAAAAAATTATCCAAAGAAGATATATAAATAACGAATAAGCATGTGAAAAGATGCTCAAAATCTTTAGTCATTAGGGAAATGCAAATCAAAATCACAATGAGATACCACTGCACACCCCTTAGAACAGCTATTATTCAAACAGAAAATAAGTGTTGGTGAGGATGTGGAGAAACTGGAACCCTCATGCATTGCTGGTGGGAATGCAAAATGGTGCAGCTGCTGTGGAAAAACAGTCTGGTAGTTCCTCGGTAAGTTGAATAAATAATTACAAAAAGATATGGCAATTCTACTCCTAGATATATACCCAAAAGAATTGAAAACAGGTACTCAAAGTTGTATGCCCATGTTCATAGCACTATTCACAAGAGCCAAAAGATGGGGAAAAAAACCAAGTGTCCATCAGTGGATAAACAAACTGTGGTATATACATCACTGGAATTATATTCAGCCATAAAAAGGAAGAAAATTCCTATAACTACTATAATATGGATGAAACTTGAAAACATTATGCTAAGTGAAATAAGCCAGACACAAAAAGACAAATAGTGTATCATTTCACTTATATGAAATATCTAGAATAGGCAAATTCCTAGAGATGGAAAAGTATTGGGTTGGCCAAAAGGTTCGTTTGGTTTTTTTATGTAAGATGGCTCTAGTAGCACTTAGTTGTCTTTAACTTCATTCGAAACAATTTTGTTAGCTTGTATGTGACAGCTGTCATATCAGCATGAATTTTAAAAAAGACATCAAAATTGGTGAATTTTTGTGTAGCCATTTAATATAGAAGATGGAAGAAAAAAAGCAATTTTCGGCATATTATGCTTTATTATTTCAAGAAAGGTAAAAACGCAACTGAAATGCAAAAAAAAAAAAAAGATTTGTGCAGTGTATGGAGAAGGTGCTGTGACTGATCGAACGTGTCAAAAGTGGTTTGTGAAGTTTCGTGGTGATTTCTCGCTGGACGATGCTCCACGGTCGGGTAGACCAGTCGAAGTTGATAGCGATCAAATTGAGACATTAATTGAGAACAATCAACGTTGTACCACGCGGGAGATAGCCGACATACTCAAAATATCCAAATCAAGCGCTGAAAATCATTTGCACCAGCTTGGTTATGTTCATCACTTTGATGTTTGGGTTCCGCGTAAGTTAAGCGAAAAAAACCTTGACCATATCTCTACTTATACATACTGAAAACGTTCCGTTTTTAAAACAAATTGTGATGGGCGATGAAAAGTGGATACTGTACAATAATGTGGAAGAGAAGAGATCGTGGGGCAAGAGAAATGAACCATTAACAACCACACCAAAGACTGGTCTTCATCCAAAGAAGGTGATGTTGTGTGTATGGTGGGATTGGAAGGGAGTCCTCTATGATGAGCTCCTTCCAGAAAACCAAACGATTAATTCCAACACGTACAGCTCCCAATTATACCAACTGAAAGCAGCACTCGGCGAAAAGCGTCCAGAATTAGTCAACAGAAAACTCATAATCTTCCGTCAGAAAACGCAAGACTGAATGTTTTTTTTGATGACCAGGCAAAAACTGTTACAGCTTGGCTGGGAAGTTCTGATTCATCCACCGTATTCACCAGACATTGCACCTTTGGATTTTCATTTATTTAGGTCTTTACAAAATGCTCTTAATGGAAAACATTTCAATTCCCTGGAAGACTGTAAAAGGCACCTGGAAGAGTTCTTTGCTCAGAATGATAAAAAGTTTTGGGAAGATGTAATTATGAAGTTGTCTGAAAAACGGCAGAAGGTAGTGGAACAAAAGGGTGAATAAAGTTCTTGGTGAAAATTAAAAATGTGTCTTTTATTTTTACTTAAAAAACCGAAGGCACTTTCTGGCCAACCCAATAGAATAGGATGCCAAGGGCCAGGGGAAGGGGAGAATGGAGAGTTATTGCTTAATGGGTACAGTTTCTCTTTGCCATGATGAAAATGCTCTGGAAATAAATAGTGGTGACAGCTAAACAACATTGTGGATGTACTTAATGCCACTAAATATGGTTAAAATGCTAACTTTTGCTGTGTATTTTACAATAAAAAATTTGTTGAAAGATAATCAAGATGATGCAGTATTCTCTGATAGGTTAATCCACGTGGCTAATATTGACCAAAGATGTTTGAAAAAATACTGGGTTTTTTCAGCTTAGGATTTTTTTTTTTACAGGTTATTTTAAATCATGGTAGGAGATAAATCTACTATATTTTAATTATTAATATTCTTTAATTTATACGATAATCCATATACATTAGAATTTCTATTTGATTTGTCTTTTCCCTGCACCATGAGAAAATGACTGGAAAGACTGTCACCAAATCTGAAAGCTTAGGGTAGTCTAACTCAAAATACAAGTCTGTGGCAAACATAAAATACACTTTGGTGCTCCCAGAAGCACCTTGGATAGATGGGTCTCAGTCTCATCTCTAGATAATGATTCCCTAAGTATCTGCTGGTAAACAGGAACATGCAGTAGAGACAGACGGTTTCCATGTTAACTGCCTCTCAAGTCACAGGTGTGGATGCCGGTGGAGAGGGCTTTGACAGGAGGGTTAGTGCCGGCAGGGGTTTATTTAATATTGGGGAATAACTCTCCCCAGCAACATTGGGCAGGACAGCTGGAGCAGCAGGAAGATGAAGTATCCAGTAAGTGAGCAGAGCCCATGCTGTTAGGTTTTGCTTTTGTTTTTCTTGCTTACTACTTATATTCAGAGAATTTCTACTCCAAAGAATCAGACTAAGAAGAAAAATATATCACTATTTACCTCACGTCTTAGTCACAACTGGAAGCGACTGCAAGCAGAGCACCGTGGGGGAAGGGAAGCCTGAGAGAACAAAGCAGTGTTCACATACAAATGATCATAGTCACCATGAATTGACTTGGGTAAGAGCTTTAGAAGCAGCTCAAAAATATGCACATAATTATACAGCTTAAGGTAGTCACATCAGAAATAAGTTGCTGATAAACTGGAGACTGTTTTGTAATGTTTTTTGAATGATAAAATATACGTTGTCCATTGTAAAAACTTGGAGAATGGTAAGCTACCAGATGCTTGACTGCTTTTAGCGCCAAGTCCACCTTCTCGATGTCAGTGTTACTCTGTTTGGCTTGGCGGGTGGTGGTGGCAAAGGGCAGCAGCAGCAGAACTAGAGCAAACAGGGTCTCCAACAGCACTTCACGTGGTCCCCGCCTCCCTGCTCCCACGTGCTCGCCTCAAAGTGCACAGTTCAGATTAGACCACGGCTCCTAGCTCATGCTGGGCGGGCAGTAGCCAGGCCAGCTAAGGTTATAAAGAATGCCTTCTCCACGGATCCACAGGTCTGCCAGAACTACTGCCACGGCTGTCCACAACCCATCTCTCTTCCAGACTCCAGAATACTCCATTTGGGTGGAGGGCATAACAAAATAGAATTTTCTGACTGGACAGTCAGCCAAAATTATTTAAAGACTGGGGTTTGAGGCAGCACTGCACTGGGTGGTATATGAGGGAAGGACAATTCCATGTGTTACTGAAATGCCACTGAGTAAAGCTGATTTGAGATAAGCAATGTTATATTCATAACATAAACTTAGTGAAAGCTCTTTTCAAGAAGCAGAGGACATAAGCAGCTGGTTTTCTTAGGGATCTACCTTATCTAAAGCTCTCTTGTACCCCTTAGGGGGTGTGAGTGTGGGAAGTTCCCGATAAGACCAACATTCTCACAGGCCTCAGCTGCCCTCCCTACCTGATACTTCTTTTCCTTTGCTCACCTGTTTCCTCTGCTTGGAAAACTCTTCCTACTTAGCTCCGCCTATGGAAATCTAACCTCATCCTCTACACCATGTGTTCCAACTTCATACCAAAAGATGCAGTAGCACTGACCTCTTCCTTAAAAATTATGAGCACTTACAATATGACACTAGTATATGCCATGTGGTCCCAGCCATTCTACTACCAGCACTCATCTCAAAGTGCACAGTTCAAAAGAGACCACATCTCCTAGAGCGCACATAACACCAATCTCATTTTCTGCAGGCACACACACATGAACAGGCTTATTCATCCATCAAATGCATATTGTGCCCCATGTTAGTAAGTAGAGTTGTTCACAGATATTCTGGTTTGTTCCTTTTAGGTCCCCTTGGAGTTAGATGTGACTTGTTTTAGTCAATGAAACAATCCAGGTAGAGGGAACAGGTAAAAGCAAGTGTCTGTAAGACCCTAGGGTTTGAATGAGACAGGCATGCACTGGACCAGCCGGGAGACCAGTGTGGAAGCAGAGAGAGAGGTGTGAGAGTTCACAGGGACCAGGTCATTTAGGGGGCATTGTAGGGTGATCATATAAGGACTTTAACTTTTGCTGAGTGAAATGGGAGCCACTGCAGGGATCTGAACAGAGGACCTGAGGAGGAACCAGGGAGGCATTCGCTGGAGATGTTGTGGGGAGGGGGGCTTAACTTTAAGTGTGAACCTTTCAACCTAACCTTCACTGCTGAAGGATTTTTTCGAGCTTCCCAAGTCATTCTATCTTGCTAGCAGATTGAGAACCACTGCTTCAGAAAAGCCAGGGAACTGATAACAGAAGGAAAATCTGCAATCCTTATCTTAAACCTCATTTTAATTGCTTTCCTAATGGAACCTACAAGTGACAGTTGACAACTGAAGTTGGATCATCCCCTTCTTCCCCTAATACAGGGCCTTTGGAGGGACTTAATGGAGGGAGAACAAAAAGAGACTTGACTAACCCATCAAACAGTAATGCATTATTGACTACTATAAAAGATGATTTCTAGGGACTAAATTAATTCCATTTTGAATTTCAGAAAAACAGAATTTTCTTAACTTAAAAAAAGATTATATATATATATATATATATTTTGCGGTATGCGGGCCTCTCACTGTTGTGGCCTCTCCCGTTGCGGAGCACAGGCTCCGGACGCGCAGGCTCAGCGGCCATGGCTCACGGGCCCAGCCGCTCTGCGGCACGTGGGATCTTCCCGGACTGGGGCACGAACCCGTGTCCCCTGCATCGGCAGGCGGACTCTCAACCACTGCGCCACCAGGGAAGCCCAAAAAAAGATACTTTTTTACTTTAAAACAACCTCCTCTTCTTGCCCTTAGTATCTATCTCCTTTTCTTCCCCTCCTCCACATTCCCTTCTTCCTCCCGTGCCCAAAAGAAAAATGCCAACTTCCTTAAATGACTTCAAGTTAATGTATAAGAAAAATCAGATTCTAAGATTAAAAAGTACAGTTCTTTTTACGTTAAGTATTCAAATTCTTATACCTGGACAAATGAGTTTTGAACAGAAGTGTTTGACTTTCAGTCCAAGAAACTAAAATATCAAGACAGTTCCAACAGATTTATAGCACCAACTATATGATCTTCAAAAATTGCTACTGCATTCTTATCTCAAATTACGGAGACTTGCACTCTAGGCAGTTTCCTTCTTGAAGCCCTGATCCTCCTGAGATGAAGCTTTTACTGACACTGTGGTCCTGTCAGATGCCAAGTCCATCTGGTGGTGAAGCAGGCAAACCTCTCTGAAGGTCAGGTTGAAGAAGTAACAGTAGTGACAGGCACTGTGGAGCTGATCTTGAACAAGGATATTTGTATATGCATATATAATACACTTATAACCATACTGTCATTAAACAGTCCAGTCTATATGTTTTAAAAATCAGGACAGAGCACACGATAAACCTTTATGATATCCAAGGATATAGAATTCAACGCCTTAAGAGTTCTCTAAAAAATAATTACAGAAGTCCTAAAGCAGAACATAGGCTAGGAACTTAGATATTTAAGACAAAACCAAAGGAAAAAAGAAGGCAATTATTCTGATTTCAGACAGAAAAGGAAATACTAAGGAAGGACAGCAAGTAAGCTCCCTTTCTGTGATCTAGGCACAGAAGCAGTTTTATTGCCCTTAATAAGACCCCTCTCTATTAAGGATCACTGCAGCAAAGAGTCTGTCAAAGAACATCAAAAAAAGACAGTTATAAAAATTGAATTTACATCAGATACATGAATACTTTTATTTGCCTAATGCTAAGTTTAAAAAGTTACTTCCCATGTGCTTCTACTTCATCCAGTCACTAGAAAATTTCAGTTTTTGTTAGGAATGTTTTGGAGACTTTTAGTTTAAAAAACCTTTCAGTTTTGTAGTAGGCAGTTAAAAGATCAATGGCTAAAATAATTGAGAATAACTCTGCTCTCATAATGACATATAGTTAAACTTTGTTTTCTTCATTAAATAGAATCAACTATACATTCAAAATGTTATATTGAGAATTTAAAAGACAATCCTGGAATGGTTTCAGGATGCTAATATAAAGTACATACATAACACCTTAGACTTAGTCACAAACTCTTCTAGCAAACCCTTTGATTTTTAAATACTTGTTACCAAAACAAACACAAATAGCAAAATATAAAAGATCTTTAGGAAGGGCACAGCATGGATACAACCTAAGTCAGAGTTTGATCATCACTCAGAATGAAGTTAGAGCTTTCACCCACCTTTAACAAGGACTGAAGAGTATGATTCTCAGAAACTTCAATGATGTCTCACAGTCACAGACTGAGTTGGATCCATACATCTTAACAGGCTTAATAAAATGTCTGAAAGGAACTCTTCACTCACCTCAATTATGTAATTAAAAATAAAACCATAAACATCATTTTCCCACCTTATCTTTTATGCTTTATTATAATTCTGCCTGAACATTTAAATTCAATATTATTCCCTTTCTGGGTCACTGCTGGAATAACATTTCTCATACCAAATGTCTACGCAGCAAGTTGATTTATCCTAGAGCAACTATAGGGGCACTGTGAAAAGTCGGAAAGACAAAGAATAAGTTAGTAATTTAAAATAAAAAGTTGTCTTACGAGCTTTCATTTAATTTCAACGTAGGAATTATAAATTTGGTATTGTCCATTTACCGAACTTCATATTGGCAAATTTTTTCAAAGCTATAGCTTTTCTTTAAACTTGTCATCCAGTTCTAAGGATCAATCCTAAGGAGACGTGATTTAATTGAAATATAAATACTGAGAAGTGCAGGTGACCTCTGAACAACACAGGTTTAACTGCACAGTCCACTTATAGGCAGTTTTTCCACTACATATGTACTACAGTACTACCCAATCCGTGGTTGGTTGAGTCTGCTGAGGCCAAAACAAGGATTCAGAAGGCTGACTGTAAGGTTATACTTGGATTTTCAACTGTACAGAGGGTCGGCACTACTAACCACCGCATTGCAATCTGATCACTTGCAATCTGATCACTTAGTAACTTCAGAAACTATTAAATGGAACCAGATAAAAACGGCCATTTTGGTAGATCAAAAATGATCAAATATTGTCAATTTCACTAGGTCAAGTGTCTAGAAAAACATTTGTGTAGCTATAAGGAAAGCCATAGAGAAAATGATTTATCTGGAAGACCCAAGCTGGTACCCAAACTATAGCAGAGAATGACACACATATAGTGTGTTTAGCTAATGCACTATTCAGGTAACAGTACAACTATTAACATGAAACACAATTTTATCAAAAGCTTTTTAGGTACTCTGAATCACCTTATATTAGGTATGAGAATAAATATGAATCTCATGTAGACAACAGGCAGCAGCAGAACACAAATCTTTTACCAGTGGTTTTGTGCCAAGTAAACTAAGTCCTACAGAGGGCATGCAAGCCAAGTTTTTTTGGGTAGTTCATCTAAGAATAGACTTTTCAACTAGAATCAAAATTTCTGTGATTTGATGGGAATTTCAAGTCTGAGCTACTAAGTGGTAACAACAAAAAAAAGGGTACTCCAATATCAGCTTCTCAGCATGTGATCAATTAAGGGAAAAAAACTGAAATAATTTTTACTAAACAAAAACTCCACAAAAAACCTAGCTTCAACATTCAAAAGAATAACTACAAAAAAAAAAAACCAAAACTTCAGGACACAATTTGACCAGTGAACAGATACTAGTTATGCATAAGCCAAATGAACCCTTTTTTACTTCAACCTTACTTAGTTATAAGACTTGCTACCTTTGGCTATGATGCCTCATTACTGTGTTTTCATTACACATTTTACAATGAACAAAATAAGCTCTTGCAGTTCATAGAACTTCACTTACATCATCAATTCAATGTACTCTAAAATCCCTCTAACTATGCAAGCCTATAAAATAAGTCACACTTTCAGACACGAATGAACACAGGACAGAGGTAGTACAACCAATTTTCAGAATGAGCAGAGGAAGTAAGCATCCTAAACACGTGTCTAATACGAAGCAGGCACTACACCAGGGATAATAGCTAGGTGGAGAAGTTCTTTTCCAGGCCACTCCCCATACAGTCTCAACTCTTTAAGGAGTAAGAAATATACATCTATAAGACGACAAACAGTATGTTCTTGCCAAGGGGACAACTTATGCCTTTTTGGTTTCTGGGATGTTTCATGAAAATAATCATCAATCTGAACTTACTGGCTTTCAATCATCTTCCTAAAATCAGGGAGGGACAAGTCTAGTTCAAACTGTGACTATCAGATCTATCTTTTTAAGCAAATTAACCAAGTTCAGTTGAACAAAAATTTTCTTAAGGTCTCCTAATAAATAAATTCAAAATTTCCAGGTTTCTATGCAGAACAAAAATGCTGCCTGCAGTATCAAATAATCATAGATACACACACATTATGCAATTGCCTGTTTATTTAGTGGCACCAGTTTTGCGAGCTAGAATTATTTCTACTTTTCATTTCATACAATCTGCAACCACTCACAGATTGAATGCAATTTCTTCAGTGGACTTGAAAACAAAAAGTACATTCTTAAAGTTAGAACTGAATTCACATACTTTCTTTTGACAAGAAAATGATACATAATACAACATATACATTTATGGAATTTCTTTAAGAGTTTGGATCACATAAACTGCAAACAGTAGGTGAATTACTGTGGAGAATTTTGTTAAACACTGTGTTTAGGAAATACTTCTGTAATTGTATTAGTTTTACATGTATGGATTTTGAAAAATGGATATATAGTGCTTTTAACATGTAGATGATCTCTCCACTCATAACGTTTATACAAATTAATTGAAATAAATCATTTCAAGAGTGAAACCAAGCAGTATTCAGGCATATTACTATAAATAAGATATTTTCCTGCAGATATGCTGTTGACTTAGTTCAGGGCTAACCAGGTAAGACAACAGTCTTTACATTTCAAAATTCCCACAAATGGGAATTAAATATGCTGTAACCGAACATCCAATTTTGGCAACAAATGCAACAAGCTAATCAATTTTTTCATGGTGGTTATGTTTACGAGAAATCTCAGTCCTGTACATTGGTGACTGTATGTATGTTAGATCCTATTTTAACATTATTTATCAGTAAACACCTAATTCCTCTCATAATTTGAAGTGAACTAAACATTTAATAAACTCTGACACCAGGAAGCTCAAAATCTTAAAACCTGAGTGAGATCTGACAAGTCAAATGTGCTGTTTGTGAATATATTAAATCTATACTATGCAGGTCAGAAATGTTCCATGAACATTTCCATTTTACATCTTTTTTTTTGAGATTCAAAAGTGGCAAATTTAGAAATGATGTTATCCTCCAAAACTAGTGCAAATACTAATCATTCTCTTTCCCCCCCTAGATACGAATTTTAAAAAGGACATTTTAATATCAGATTCTACCTAGACACCCATCTACCTACTCTATCTTTAAAAAAAAACCGATTCCTTAAAATAGACTCAAATTATTTTGACGTCCTTGATGTATTAATATCTTTTATGGGCTTTGATGGAAAAGTGTTGAGGCTCTGTTATGCTGTAGTATAGGATCTTAACCAGGGGCCCATGAACCACTGAAGTACTGTAAACTCTGGGGAGGTATGTACATTATATGCATTTTTCTGGGTGCCAAGTTCCTAGGATTATTCATTCTCAAAGGCCCTGTGACCCTGAAAGGTTAAGAAGTATTGCTGCAATGAATTTGTGCCATTCATTATACCTAATTAAGATAGTACTAACTGTGTTCTGCAGCTACCCAATCTCTTACACAAATCTAACTTCAAATAGTACCATAGAAATGCAAATGTTACTAAATGTCCTTTACTGGATCAGGAGGACAATGTAAAAAGAAAGAAAAATTCTAAATCATTTTTCTAAACATTTAATTCAACGAGAAAGCTATTATAGAAAACTGGGTTTTTGAAACAATGAAAAGAACTGAAGGATTGGGTTTTGTGGTGACGAAACATTGCATTTATTTTTCTCAGTTGTTTCTATGTTGGGGAAGCAGTAATTTTTTATCATTATCTGCCTTGCTGGGAAAATCAAATTATCTGCAGAAGCAAAGGCTGGTTCTTGCTGGTTTATGTGATGCAACAGTTCTTAATAATATACAGCTAGGTCCAAGGAAGACCTTCCTATGGCTTTTTAAATAATTAAGAGTAATCTTCCTCTGTCCTCCTCACTGGCATCTTCCCAACCCTTCATTTCCCACGTTTTCCTATTTTTGGCCCAGGTTTACATAGTATTAATTGGCCTTGGTGAGGTAATGCACTAAGCTTTCTTGCTCAAGAAAATGGAATTGGCCTGTTTTGGTTTGAAAAAAGAGAAGCCACCAAGAGGGTAGTAGAGGAAATGAAGCAACATTTCCTACAGGATAAGGGAGAAAAAATGTCACTCTGTTGTTACATCAAGTTAAACAACCTTCCCCACCCCATCCCCACCATCTTATAAAAGTATAAGTTGTCAACTACGATTTCAATTTTAATACATCTGAGTGTTTCTAACTGGCACACTCCTACCCACTGGTAATATAATTAGGAAACCACGAGAGCAGAGGCCACTAAATATATAAAACAGGAAAAAGGGAAAGAATCTGTGTCATAGGAAACAAAAGTGGAACCAAATGCCTTTCATCATCTCTGTGTAGCATTCTATTAGTAATAACTGACACTTAACTGACATTTAACTATTCTGACCAACAAAACAACACAGTATTATACTCATAACATTTAGAAATATATTCTTAAATCTTTCAAGCATATTCTGAAGTATTGTATATAAAATTTAAAACAAATACAACCCCAAATTCATAGCATGTTATAGAAAGAAGTAAAATTAAGCTTCTAAAATTTTAAAGTATAAAGAAGTCTTTCTAACGCCTAAAAGAAAAACTTAATCAGAAGACTAGATCACTTAATTAAAAAACGGTCATCTCATCAGCAGTATTTGTAAGCAAAAGTATATGAAACTCTAGAAGTTTTCTTTGAAGAAAAAACTCAAATGAGAAACATTTATATACTGAAATATTTACATATTTTCTAATACCAAATCCTAACATAATACTGTACAAATGGCAATCAAAACATTAAAGGTTTAAACCTCTCATTCAAACTTTATGAATTAAAAGTATACACCATGAAATTCAAAATTAAAACAAAATAAACCCCTGTAACCAGTTTCATCAGTTCTTTCAGAAACTGCAAACTGAATTTCCATATTAATTTGTCCAGTAAAGATGGTCAGTAAAATTATTTAAAAAAATTAAAACACAGTAATCACTTAGCTAAAATTGGATATTAACATTGGCATTGTTTTTTCAAGAAAATACACACTTTTGGTTAAATAAGATAAATTTAGTTAGATACATGTTCTTACTTTATTTTTTGTCCACACCACACAGCATGTGGGATCTTAGTTACCCAACCAGGGACTGAACCTGAGTCCCCTGCATTGGAAGTGCAGAGTTTTAACCACTGGACCGCCAGGGAAGTCCTAGATATATGTTTTTAAATGCGTTAAATTCCACCAGTATTTCCAGGGTTGGAGAATTCTAAGAAATATTCAATACATTACCTTATTTCTCTGATTTACTGCTGTCAGCTGGAAGAATATAAGCCATTCGTGAAAGGCAATCAAGCATACTGAACAGACTTAAGCCTCATCAGTCCAATTTTATTCTTATGCAAAGCAAAATTTTCTTTTGAATGCGATTTTTAACTTTGAGAAGAATAAAACAGAAGAAAGAGTTTTCAAGTGACTAAAGGAACTGCAAATGAGTTCTTTAGGGCAGAGACCCGCCTTGTTCAGGAAAGTATGGGGCAGACAGCAGGTGAGCAGTAACTTTTTTGGATGAGTGATCCAGTTATAATATTAACATACATTAGATTATAAATTCTATTCAAATGTAAACTCCTTGAGAGCAAGGACCTATTCATTTCTTTATAGTTCCAAGGTGCTTACCCTAAAACAGTGTTTTGTAATAACACTTTATATATTTTGTAGAAAAGGTGAGTTACTAGCTGGATTAATATATGGTCAAATGATCACTAAAAGTACTACTATAATTCAGATTATTTGAATTACATAGTTGATTTATTCTTTACTCTAAATTTCTTAATTTTATGAAGTTAGTAAAAAAAAAAAAGTGGCTGGGGGCTTCCCTGGTGGCTCAGTGATTGGGAGTCCGCCTGCCGATGCAGGGGACACGGGTTCGTGCCCCGGTCCGGGGGGATCCCACGTGCCGCGGAGCGGCTGGGCCCGTGAGCCATGGCCGCTGAGCCTGCGCGTCCGGAGGAGCCTGTGCTCTGCGGCGGGAGAGGCCACAGCAGTGAGAGGTCCGCAGAAAAAAAAAAAAAAAAAAAAAAAAGAGTGGCTGGAGCAGTACACTAATTGCATAGAACTCTAGAAACAAGTTAATGCATCATAATTAAAAATAAGTTTGAAACGGTTCTAAAGCTGAATAAGAAAAATACCACTTAGATTTTTTAAAGTTAATGCTAATACTGAGAACTGTTTCTGTTATCTGTAAAAGTATATTCCCTAAGAAAGTGGAAATTAAGAGAGCTTACCTTGCTAAAACAATAAGAGATCAGTGAAATTGTTAGGGCAACAAGAATCTGCTATACAAAATGAATTTCCTATTAAAAGCAGCAAAGTGGGTTCACCCTGTTAAAACATTTAAATGAAAGTACATTTGAATAGTATGTTATCATCACACAAGAACTTTTACCCTTCAAAGAAAATAACATACAACATATCAAAAAATTGAGGCATTGCCCTGAGATGCTAATTAGCACACAAAATGGGGTGGGAGGTCAAGAATTTAAGTGGTACAAAAATGAAGTGCACAAGAGAGGTGCAAAAGTGCCTTTTAAAGTGTGGCTGGTTCCCCACCACCACCATTAGCCCCAGGAATCAAGAACACACATAGTTTGCCATTATAATGTATACTTCCTTCCTGTACTTTTATAATTAAAAATTCTATCTAGTATGGCAATGTTGACTCATGTGGAAAACATTTAGTCTTCTTTGGTCACACTTACAGTTTTCTCTCACTTCCAGGCCTAATTTCAGTACTAATAATTTTAACATTTTAACAGAGGAATATTTTAACCTCCTCTTTTTTAAAGACCCTCAAATTAAAAAGTCTCTAAATATGCTACTATGGTTTGAAATATAGCTTTCCATCACATATTTTACTTACGATTTAAGATTTTGCATCTCAAAATCCAGTTCAAGTTTTTGTAATTTCCAGAACTAAAAACTTTAGTCTACTTAAAAAATTAAGGAATTATAATAAGAATTTAGTTTTCAGTACTGGTAATCTATACTAGAAGCACTGGTATTCATTAAATGTACATTTAGATGCTTACAGTCATAACTTAGAACATTATCATACTTCGCACTCTACCACAGATTTAGACATTAAGCATTTATTTGTAAGTTAAGTATGGAATTGGTTCTGTAATTCCAACTGTTATGAATTTCTAAATATAAATAGCACTTGTTTTTCTTCATGCCGGATTAAGATATAAATTAAATACAATTAAGTTACATTTAATCACCTCCCAAATAAGAGGGATAATGAAAAGATTTTGCTGGCATATAACTACTTAAGTCTGAGATATTTCACATTACTCTTCCCAATACTCCCCTAACTTTACATTAGTTTTAAGGCTATATATACAAATACGTATATTTCCAAGTTAGGGAAAAAACAAATATAACAAAATTATACTACCTTTATACACAGTTTTGATTTTGTATTCAGTGTTGTATTTATATCTTACATTTTAATAGTTTTCTAGTGGGGAATCTGCTTACTGAATGATTAAATTACATGGTGATTAAATACAATATTCAACCTAAAGAGACAAAAATACAGAAGGGCACAGAACAGTAGAGTCTTTTCAACGTGACAGATTTTAAAACTTACTTTCACATGCTTAATCAGAGGAATTTAAGCCTAAATTAAATTAGGTTATTTTTATATCTACAATTCTTTAAGCTTTTTAAAGTTATTTTTAAAGGCCGACAGCTAAATATTATCAACATGCTATATTTCAAATCACTAAATACATCTTAACTATTTGGATTCTAAAGACATGGGCTAATTAAAAATCACAGACACACAACACTCACGAACACACATACACCCCTACGATAGATTGTTAGATTGTCAAGCTTTGACAATTATTTTAACTAAACAGTAGGCAAATTCAGGCTGATAACACATCTAAATGAAAAAATAAGCAGCCTGAAAGAAACCCATTTAAAAATAGATCAAAGAACAACAGAGACTTAAATCTTTTATAGTCTTTCTAATGGAAGGGAAACAGTTCCATTTATGCCTTGAATTACAGTATTTTCCAATTAAAAGAGACTAACATCTTTCCCCATGAGAAAAATTCTCATTTACAATGGTATGGTGCTTTAAAATAAGGGCGGAGTAAAGGAGGAATTACACATACATGATTAAATTTCTTGTTTGTTAAATCAAGCTTTATTGATAAAATGGAATTCAGGATATCTTACTAGGAACAGCAGCAGGCCCAGCCAATCATGATAGCAAAAATGTGGCAGTCTCCTACTATTTGTAGGAAGCTGCTGCTTATCAATTAGTAATTAAATGTAAGGACTTGTAAAAGAGATGCAAAGAATCAAGGCATTTTAGCCCCAAGATTGATATTCTTATGAATATATTGTATTACCTGCAATACTCATGGCAACAAGGAGAGAACCTAGAACAGTTAAATGAAGGGACCAGCTTTATCGACAATGCCAATCCCACTGCCAAAAACATTAAACTAGTTTTCAATTAACTCCCTGGATATTCAGCTTTGTAAGATTTTGGAATAATTCTCCATAATCACGTGCACATTTGAGCGTCTAGCTGACATGGCTGCTGCTCTCCCTGTCCCAACCCCAAGTCCAAACACAGCATGACTTGAAAGGGCTATATATCTGTTGCGTCACACAACAAGCCAAACATTTCTTATAACTTTGATAGTGATTTAAAGCAGTTCATAATTAAATATGAGCATTTTATACAAGGACAATTATACTTTACAAAAAACAAAATCATACAACAAAAATTGCTGGAGTCTGATTTACAACATGAATTATGGTTTGAAATCACGTTTACATAAGTCTCAAATTTACAAAAAAAAAAAATCAGTTCTGGGCTAGCTGTGGTACTGCTGAAGTTCTCTGGTGTAATCACTCTCACCCATGTCATACATGCCCTTCTTTAAAGTTGAAGATGGATGTTTAAAAGGTTCAAGGAAGTTGAGCTGTACTCTCCTTTGGAGGTGAAGGTAAACTCCATGGCTAGATGAGCAGTTTCACCACATATCATCAGTTGAAGTAGAGTCCTTTATAAAAGGAAACAAAGCAAAACAAGGAACTAAATTAAAACTTAGAGATGCATTATTTCCTGGGTAATGCAGAAAGATAAGGTTTTGTAAAGCTGACCTTTAGAATATAAATGTTTCCTAAAATATATAATATGTGTACATGTGTTTATGAAATATCAATATTTAATCTGTTTAAAGAATTGTGAACCCTTTGTTTTGTTTTGGAATAAAATATTTGAAATATGATTTTACCATGAGGTTGACCAAATGTATTTCTAAACCAATCAACTACTAAAAAGAATTTTATTTTTCTCTTCAATAAACCCAATTTATTTTTAGAACACTACCTTTACAAATTTTTATTGCATAAAAACCTCAAGTAATAAGAGATTTGAGGAAGTTTCATAATGCAATATATAAAATATTTCAGAGCCAGGCCCAAATGATTTTAAGTTACCACTTTTCTGTCATCACCATACTACAACAGAATTGTAATAGGAAACTTAATTGGAGAATAGGGCATTCTAAATGTCTTTATATAAACAGAATTCTCTAGTCTAGTATTTAAATGAAATATGCAGGGTTCTTGGCAAAGAATGGGCATTAATGGAGATGGGTATTCTGAAGCTCTGTTACAGCTGCTTACAAAACTCAGAATTAATTCAAGATTCTGAGCAGAGATATTCCCAACTTCAAAAAAACATTTAGTGGCGGAAAATTTCTGAAGTTGATTGCTTGGAGAGGCTTAAAAAAACCAGAATAATTAAAAGGGACTTTCTTCTTTTTTGAGTTAAATGGCCACTCACCATGATTATATCCTCAAGCACTAGAACTGTGGTGCTGGCAGAGTTCAGAGCAGTCAGGGGTGTGTGTAAGAGAATGGGTGCAATGAACAGCTCTGCAAAAACAGGTAGGAAGGATATGCATTTAGAGTAGAGGGGAAAGGAAAGCAGAGGGAGCTAAATGCCACTTACAGTGTCATCATTTTTGTATGGATTCAGTCTATTGTAAACGGCTTCAATAACATTCCGCCTAAATTTAGAAAAAAAATGCAGAAAGTTAATTCTTCAGAGCACAAAACTGCTTAGTAACTCATAGCCAGGTGTTCGTTAAAATGTCAAAGATACTCATACACTTAAATTATTTTAGTTCTATTTCTTACTGTCAATAAGTGAGCCATACTTTAAGATATTTGGGCCCCACTGTTAAAGTAGTGGTGAATTTATTCTAGAATGTAACACTCTACTAATGCAATTAATAGAAGACTAAAAGTCATGGCTTGGAAAAAAAAATCAGTCTATATGGGCTACTTCTGTTTGAACTGGCATTTAGTGGTTATGAGTCAGAAATGACAATGCAGTTCTTAAGATATAATATTAATATATTCTGGTTAAGAGCTGAATGTTGTAAAGTAGAAATAACTTCAATATCTGTTATGGTAAAATAATTTAGATATTTTACACTTAAATTTCTGCTTTTCATAATGCCCCTTTAAAAAAGCGCTATTAAAACTGAAATGTCAAATATGACATTTCCCTGGCAAGTCTAGGAATTACTTTTTGTATCATATTTTATTAAAAAATCAGTAGTGGTATTTATAAGTTATAAGCCTCCCTACTTACAAAACTGATTTGAAGCAATTTTATAGACAGTCATTTCACAGATCATATCGGAAGAAACAATTTCCAAAAAATAAAACCTTCAAACAGGAAGTTTTACAATTACATGAAATGATTAAAGAACATGGCTACACTTACAGATCAAGTGGAGGATCAAGGAAATTAGTCAATATATCTTTGTAGGTCAATTACATGGATATCTGAGGTAAAAATGTTTTAAGCCTTGAATTATAAAATTGCTTAAAGTCTCTACTGTAGTTTATAAAGATGTAAGCTTAGTATCTAACACATATTAGCCCACAGTTCTAGGAACTAAAGTGAAAAGAGAAAAAAAGCAAGAAATGCATCTACCTATCTTGCCTTACACCAAAACCCAACCAACCAGCATCAACAACCAAAAACACTAGGAAAATCAGAGATACAGAAAAATGGCCCAGATGGAAGAAGAGAAAAATGCTCATCCATGGGGTGTTCAGTTATCCAGGGATTAAGAAAATCAAATTATAATAGTAGGAATAATAATGACACTTAGAATTTTGTAGTACTATGTAATTTAGTTTAAAAATTTCTTTCACTGTATTATCTCAGTTATGCTATATGAGGCAATCAGTGTAATCCAAGCCTCCACTGAAGACAGCCTTCAGTGTAATTAGTTACAATGATATTCTGATACCGATTCTAAGTAAGCACCATATATCATTAATACTGAAAAACACCGAACCACAGCTTAAACATTTTGAAGTCACTTTAGAAATTAGGTAAATACACATTTGATCAACGGACACCTAACATTTTCATGTACAGAGATAGATGGTAAGAGTACGCAGAATATAACTTACTTGCTTGCCAATTCACCCCCTGGTGGGAGGCTGGGGATGTTCTCACTCGCTAATGTACGCATCACATGGACTAAGTCAGGGACGCCTTCCCCCTGCTTCTTTATGATTTCTGGGAATCAGAAGTACTTTTTTTGTAAGTGTTATCCAAATTTAATAATAATTAAAAAAACTGAAACAAAGATAACTTAGGTTTTTAAAGATGGCATTTACCACATCTGAGATTTTCTAAACTATATAAAAAAATAAAAATCAAATTGACCTTTGAAAATTGATGACAAAGGGATGTACAAAATGATACAAGAGATACAATACTTTCCAGAAACTTCAAAGAATGAAAAGAAACAAGATAAAAATGTGAAAAAATTTCATATTAAAATCAATGTATTACCATAATCAGGGATATGTGTGTACAAATGAGGATATTCCTCTTAAGATGCCAACTAATTACATCTGAGGAGATTAACTCCTCTCTTTAGACTGGAAACATGTTTCCTGAACTTTGCCCTGAAAATACAGTACACAGATTTTTTTAAAAAAATAATTTCAAGATTTGAAAAAAGAAAAAAAAAAACCTTTAAGTATGGGGGATTTACTGATTATATACTAACCCAAATCATATTTACATATGTTTATATTTGCAAAATGATACTTAAGTAGCATGTGCAGAATAGGTCATGTACTTGAACACCACTCTCAGCTTAACTTCTGTCTAAAGTATCTTTAAGCAATAAATAGATATATACCATTTCCTTAGTTGACTGTTTGAACAAAGCCTACAGAATGGAAAAAGGCTAAATTTCAGGACAAAATTTTTAAAAAGAAAAAATTTGATAAACCATACAACTGTATTTAAAATTGTTAATTTCAAAACATTCAGTTATTAAATGGATAGAGTGATATGATCGGCAGTGTTGCCATGCAGATGCATATTGTTATTCATACCACAAAATACCAACCATTATGCACAGACAACTTAAAGAGCTCTCAAACTATTCACTTTAAGTACAGGAAGTCTTTACCTGGAGTTTCAGCATATTTATTCTAAACGTAAGATCATGCCAAGAGTATTTGTAAGTTATATGTTCAATTTTTTGTTTTCCATTATTTACACTAAGAAATTTTCTTTGTCATCATTGTAGATCATTCTAGTTCTCAATTTGTAAATACCTTTGAAAATACAATGCATGTAAAGCCCTTTCATCCTTTGATCAAGCTTCAAAATATTAATTCATCATTAAAGCCACATATTAAAAGACAGACATTGCTACCCATACTTGTTTAAATGGCTCAAACTGTCCTTTGAGGATTAAGGCCAAATTTTACCATCTTTTATTTTTTGCTTTTTTTTAAACCAGTCTTTAATCTGAACAAAAAGCAAGGATCTCAGATTTGGTTTGCCAAGTTCCTTTATTGTATAATCTTTAACATCTAGTATATTTATTCTACATGATTCTAATGCTGGAAATTTGCTGTACAAAAATAAAGGAATTTGATGTTGACCTAAACTGCACAATTTCACAATCTAAAGCTGTAATACACTTAACATACAGTCTCTGCTAAGCCAATACAATTATTGGATAGATAACTAGATACAATATAAATGAACACTGATGATAAATTCAATCAATGATGGTTTCAGGTCTAAAAACATTACCTTGAATCATCTATATTTGATGTTTCATACATCTCCTTTGTTAAAATATAAAAATTAGGATATTTTAATTGTGAATAAAATTACAGGAAGACAAATTCTTTAAAAAAATAATATAAGACTTTAAAAACAGTTATATCTCCTGTTCCACATGGGACAATACACTTAAACTATCTGACCATTAATACTACACTAGCCTTGATTCTCTGTGCTTTAAAAAATAAAGAAAAAGAAATTTTAAGAAATATTCCTTTAATTGCTCTTGGACTATACATTTTAATTAGAATTGTAAAAAGACTGAATGCTTTTATTAAGGAATATATATGTATAGAATATCTATGTTCCACATACTCATGTATAAACATATTCTGGCCCCCACCCCTCCACCAAGCCTGAGGGATTCTATCAGTTATCTCCAAATTAGCAACTTTAAAGCTTGGGCAGTCAGTAGCAAATAAAAATACATACATGACACAAGTATCCTCTTAAACTGGCTTAGAAGGACCACAACTTAAGTGGTATGGTTTAAATCATGAGCTGAATCTTTTCACAACCCTAGAGAGTCAAGTATTTAGAATACCATAGGAGGAGAGCTAAAAAGCCTTTGTCCTTTTCTGTGGTGTGGACAGAGAAGCCAAAAGTATTCAAAGCAAATAAAACGAGGTTTAATAGGTCACAGCAATTTAGTGAAGGCATGTACTTAAAGAAAGAAAAAAAGAAAAAGGTATTCAGTGCCTGTTTTGGAAGCTGATTGCAGTATTTATCACTTTTTAAGACATAACAACTTTTACAATGCAAATAGTTACATTCTTTCTATGTTTTACATTCTTTCTATTAATTCTTTCTATGTTTTTAAATATAGTAGTGGTTTTTAATTACTGTAATATTTAACTAGATGCAGTCTCATCAAATCTACCTCAGTAAATAATACTGTATTTAATTTACGACATAATAATCTCCAGTTGAACAGTACAAGTATAACAACACTTCAACATACCAAAAATATTGAGGATTAATGTAAAGTCTGTTCAGGTGGCAATTCTTGCTTGATAATAAGCAATATAAAACTTAATATTGTAACATAAAATTACTTATCTAAAGCAATTATTTAGAATTGCATCAAAAACTTAAGAGTGCACACTAAAGAGAAAAAATAGCAATTCATTTCTAAAATTTGACCCCATTTCATAGTAAATAAAACTAATTATTTCTTTAAATTGATAAGAAAACATGTACACTCAGGTTAAAGTGCCAATAAATTAAATATCAACATATCCCAATACATATTCTTCTTCAGGTTTCATATTTTTCCACTAACAGCAGTTTGAACCAATGTGCTATGACTTGGTAGCATTCTAAATATTTTATCTCACTGATAACTTATATTGAAATGAATCACTTAAAACAAAAAATTTCCAAGACCCTTGGAAACAGTGAGGAAACAAACTCATTGAATAGTATGTCCAGTGAATGAAATACTAAATACTATATACACATACTAGATATATCACTATCAAGTAGGTGAGAGAAATAAAAACAAAATAGCAGCTCCAGACAGTACTGAAAAATCAAAACCAACCATGATTCTAATATCAGACTAATTATAATTGGTATCAAACAGCAAAAAGGGAGAAAACAAAATTAAAGTGCATATTAATTTTAATAATGCAGGCACAGCAGGATATAATAGTGTATCAATGTTTACATGCTATTAAAGGTCTTTAACGTGCAATGTAATGACATTAGGAGCCAAAAATGCATTTTAACACTATTATTGGCATGTCAAATTTTTCTGCTTAAAGAAACTGCATAATCTACATGCTTATTGCATATATGCAGTAAACTGGAATTCTCTGGGGAGACTTAATAGTTATGGCAAATAGTAGCTGCATCAATGATCATTTAAAAGTTTTTCAAATATTTAAAGGCATTACACTTGAGCTACAAATACCTTTCTAATTGTCTCAAAGTAATTTGCAGAATTATGACAAATACACTTCTGTAATTCCCAACTTATTTCTTGATTTTATTCAGCATTTATATTTCTGCCAGGTAGAGATATATGCCAGGTATGTCTTCTATTCAGGTTTATGTTGTCTAGGTGAGGCAGTTTATGGCTTAGGCAAGAAGCTTTGGAACAGTTTAAAATAAATTTTTAAAAGCTGTGGCACATGAAAGTTGTTAATAACCAGGCTATGATCTTCAAGTTATTTTTTTAAAGTCCCAAAGATCTTAAAATTCATACACACAGCTTTACACAGAAAGATGGTATTCAAATTATCACCATCATAAAAAATCTGTTTATAATTAAATAAACCACAAATTAGACTTTCCTGGCATAAAATTATTCATGCCAATGAATTCATAAAGAATTTGAAAGCACACAACACTTTAGCCTTTTTAAACAGAAGTATCCTGAACAGAATGTACTGGGCCATCCGAGTTGCTATTTCTAATATAACTGTGATAGGACAATAACAAATATCTAAACAGCTACTACAGAAATGCCCTTTCCCACTTTTGTACACTAAATGTCAAAGGCATGTAAAGATCTAAAAGCTAAAATGTTAAAGTTTGATTATGTTGAGGTTTTTCTTTAATAAAGCTACTTATTTTTTGTTAAATGATCCACCTTCTACTCTGCTTTCCAGGTACTTGTCCAACTCTGCCTCCTTCGTCACTGCTTCTGGCGATACTTTGGGTGCATTTGGAAAACAGATCAATATCACACTCATGTTGTCTCGACTTCCCTGGGAAGAAAAAAGTTTGAGAAAATATTGTTTTCTTTTTGCTCTTCAAAGCTTTGAGAACCTTTACAGTCATGCCAATTATACTTGTTCTAGTGAAAACATATATTGTTTTTAAGGAGAGAAAAATATATATGCACATGTGGAGCGGCACCACCCAATACATATATTGTACATATGGTATACAGAATAACCAATACTCCAAAAGACAAGAGAGAAACACTACAGATTAAAAAAATGATTGTTGCAGTAGAGTTTAAAGCTCTATAAAACAAATATTTCTGAACATTTACTGGTGGCCTACTTAACATGAAGTGATACCTAACACAAATACACATACATACATTCATTCAATTCAACAAGATAGAAACTTCTAGTGATATTCTTTACAACATGATTTGATCTGTAGTTACATATATACTTGAGAAATTTACTTTTTTTTGACAAATTTACATTTAAAATAAATTATGGGGCTAATTAATCTGCTTCATAATAAGTAGAAATATGGAATTAGAAATAAAACTACATATATAAAGTTTATAAACCAGCTTTTAACTTTCATAATTTAAAAAAAAGTTTCAACTTTTAGGAAGTACATTTGTTTTTAAAAGCACCTAGATATTCAAAATGCTATAATTAAAATACTTGAATCAATTTTGGCCTCCCCAAAAATCAGACTTCCTCTTCCTATTAGTAATTGGAGTTCTAAAATTTTAAGTATTTAATTCCCCTATATGGGAAAATTGAAGTTATACCATTAATTTAAGCAAATACAAAGAATTTAATATTTAAAATATTGGGGGAAATTGTATAAAAATGAGGCAAATGATAAGATACTGAACAATTTTTAAAACAGAGCATAATGCAGAAGAGATAAAGTAGAATCTGAGTCATAATTTACTAATATCTGAATCTGACCAAGTCTCTCAAGAAAACAGCTTTTAATTTAGTTAACAAGTATTTAACTCTCAAGCGCTACAGAATAAACCTAACAAATGAATGCTACTTTTTCCCTTTTTTATACTAAAAGGGACAAAGAACATAAGCATCCTTGTTTGGTTCCCCCCAAATTCAGAAATTAACAACAACAGTGTGTACTACCAAGTTGTTGCTCTATTGATTTTTTTTTTAACATATGTGTTGGATGTTACATAAACTTGATTTGTGTTGGATATTACATAAACCTGATTTTTAATTAAGATTTTAAGTACAGCTGGCAGTTGTGCATATAAAACCACAGAGAATATTATGTTGACTTTCTATTTCCGAGTTTTAAAAGGACATCAAATATACAGCCTCAGAAGAGTTTTATAAAATCACCATTTGTTAAACAAACACAAAGAATTAGTTAATGAGCATTATTGACAAAATAGAACTGTGGTGTAAAGAACACTGCACCTAAGTCAAGGACTTGGATTCTAGTCTTAGCGCTGCAACTAAAGAAGTAAATTGTGTAACATTTTTAACTTTTCTAGAAAAGGGAGCAGCATGTATCAAGCACACACTGTTTGCTAAAACTAGGTACTTCATATGTATACATTAGTTCATCAACAGTCTTATGAGTTAGATACTATTTTCTCCATTCAATAGCTGAGAGAGGTGGAACAATTTGTTCAAGACTATAGAGTACAAAAGTAACAGAGGTTAAGATTTGATTCTAGGTCTGACTCTGAAGTCCGCAGAGCCTTCTCTTGCTCATCTATATACATGATCCCATTTGATCATCCCGACAACCCCATAAGACAGGGTAATAATATCTCTCTTTCTCTCTCTTTTTTATACAATTAAAGAAACTGATTTTCCAGACAATTTAAATAGCTTACCTGAAGTCATACACAGTCTCATACCAAGTTCTTCTGACTCCATGTCCAAGGCTATTTCTATTACATCACACCAAATGATCACTAAATCCTCTGTTGGTGCTACAGATTCATTAGACCATAGTCTCAAAGTATTTCCATAAATGTACTGAGATATCACATGGTAAAAATAAAATATTAAAATTCTAAAATGCTTTTCATATATAGACACTGAGGCTTAACCCTCCCCATTCCCTTTTCTAAAACATGATACAGTCTTTTACCTTTGATAAAATTCCACAATAGTAAAAAGCTCAAGTAGTCATGGTTACTAAAAGACTAAACATTCAGATTATAACCCTTGCATTTTTGGTAACCGCGTAATTTATTTCTAAGAAGTATTCCTATGTTATTTTCATAATTGATGAAAAGTATCCTGCAATTGTACCAAAAACTTATTTCTGAGTACTATAGGTTCTAAGATGATTATATACTAGAGTAGTAATTAAGATGACATAAAATCATTTCATCTAAAAAAAAAAGTCTAGCTACCTTATACAAACAGGTGTCGACTACTTCATTGCAAACTTTCTCAAGGTCATCAGTGACTTCAAGTCTGGATCTTACAAAATCACAGAGCTCTTCATTTCCCATGACATCCCAAATACCATCACATGCAAGAATAATGAACTGATCATCTTCTTCAGATCTTTCAATATCATGGACTTCAGGCTCTGGTGACACAAGCTGCTCTGTAGGACCTTTTCCATGGACACATTTGTAATCGAAGTCCCCAAGGGCCCTTGACACAGCCAGAGAGCCATTCACACGTTGAATCATTACAGAACCACCTGCATTCTGAATTCGTTCTTTTTCCAGCGGATTACTTGGTTTGTGATCTTGTGTGAAGAAGTAAACTTTCCTGTTCCTACAAAGTAAACCTCTTGAGTCTCCACAGTTAATGAAATAAGTATGTTGAGGAGAAATTAAGACACCCACAGCTGTTGACCCACTTCTATCAGCACCATGTTTCTTCTCTGACATAACTCTCATATGTTCATCAATCTCCAGAAAACCTGTTCTGATTCCATTCTTTACATTTTCCACAGAAGGTGCTCCTGTAGACCCTTTAAAATCCTGGTTATTGGTGATGTGATCTAACAAATGCTCACAGCAGTATTTGGCAACCTGAGAACCAGCATGCCCATCATACACAGCAAAGAATGACCATGTTTCAAGTCCACTTGGCAAACCGATCACAGCCGTATGTGCGTCCTCCATTTCAACTCGCCAGCCTTGCATGCTGCTTAGCCCATATCGCAACCCATTACCCTGCCCCTGGGCATTATGTTTTTCCATCTTTGGTTTGTCTAAAAATGCTCCCATTATGTCTTGATCCTCTAGGTCTGCAAAGGAAGAGAAACAGGAAAGTTAATAGCTATCTTATAAACAAACTATATATCCAACAACCTTTTTAAGAGAGAAGGAAATACCAAGAAAGCTTTAAATAAGAATTCACAACTCTTGTGATAAGCAGACACTCACTGCTGACTTGGAACCTGATGATTAACAAGGAAGAATTGGGGGAAAGGCTGTTCAGGCACAGCTCAGAATGTACAACAGGTAGAGAGAAGTAAAGCATCATGATAAAAGTAGCTGATCTGACACTCTCCCCAAGGAACAAGTACTTGAAATAGAAAAGAGACTTGGCAGTGGCCATCAGCTTACATGAACCATGTCAAGTGGTTAAGGATGCATTGAATATATGAATCTCTTAGGGAATCTCAGAACTAAGTTGTATGTATATATTAATCAAGAAAAAACAAATAAATGAATTCACAGGACATACCAAAAGCCTACTAATTCAAACATCTTAGTTGAACATTCAGGATTTTCCAAAGTTTGATTCCAAATATCTAGTTTTATTCCTACTACATCAACTCTCTGAAAAAGTAGAAAAAGATCTACTCACAATGATTCAAATTTGCATGCTCCTTCCCTTAAGTCTTTCCTCCTTACTTATAGAAATAAGTATACCCATCCTTTAACGTCTAGCTCAAATTCTACCTTTTCCATTGGTTTTTCAGTCTCTGAAAAGCCAATAAGTTATTAGATACCTGTAAGTGGTTCAGCCTCAATTTTCAAGTTGCAAAGCAATTATACATACATATAACAAAGACTGTCATATGTAGATATAATAAAATTCATCTACTGTAACCTAATCTAGTGGTAATAACACATATCATCATATGGTACTCTATAACCATTTGGTATAAAGAGAAAAGGAGATCAAAAGGTCTAGGACAGCACTGTGGACAAGCCTGAAAGCTTAGCTAATCTAATCCTTTCCCAATAATCAAAAGCTAAAACCCTTGGTCTGGAATGAGCTTACACAAAGCAGGAAGACAGTTGGCCTTTACTTGAGTAATGGCCTAGAATGTAGACACTTGTGGTCCAAGTGATCAAATGAGTCACAATTTAAAGCAATCTGAAAGAAGGATACAATGAGATTTAATGGAGGTTAAGGTGAGATGGGAAGGAGTGGGGGAAAGTACCCAGGTAAATCAGGATGCACTTAGGAGATTAGGGGATTGATGATGCTAAGCTCTGAGAAGAAGCTGGGAGAGAGAAAGGAAGAAGAAAAACAACTCAGAAAGGAAACAGTTTCCCAGCAACCTCTCCCTCCTTCTCTATCCTATGAGGGCCAAACTAATACACAGCAGAGAAGTCTGGCTGATTAGTATGATAAAATGATCTCCTGCCTACTTGTCTGTGTCCTATTACAATTCCACTAATGGAGGTTAAATAATGAAAACTAGCCATTATTCATTCCTTATGGTGGTATTCATCAAATTACCTTTCTGACACCAAGTTGATACACAATATGGCAAGGGTGAGTGTTTTGATTGGACAAAAGATACAATAGTAATGATACCTTAATAGCAGACAATGTTTAAGATGAATTCTAAATCACTGATAAGTGTTTTACAACTGTTACCTGAAGTCATTCTCAACAACACTCTAAAGTAGGTAATAATATTATCTTCAATTTATAGATGAACTTTAGTGTGACTAAAGAACTTGGCCAACGACACTCATCAGACAAGTTGAGGGGAGTCAGGTCTCTAATTCAAGCCTGCCTGGCTCTAAAGCACCATTTACTACTACAGCAATGGTCTCAGTCATGGCTGTACAAAAGAATTATCTGTGGACCTTTTGAAAAGTTAAGATTAAAAAAACCAGAATTTCCACAGTAGGGTTGGAATCTAGGAATCTGCGTATCTGTTGTAAAGATTAGATGGAAAGCCTAGATAGATAGGTAGATAGAAGATGATTAAGCCATGGTGAGGTTAAGTCATCTGCTGAAGGTCAACAGCAAGTTGCCTCATCTCTGTACCTCAATTCCTTTAGCTAGGCTAAAGGGGAGGTGGGAGATGTTACAGTCAGCCCTCCATATCTTCGGGTTTGGATACGGAGGGCTCACCATATTCACTGTACTATGCTATTTTATAGAAGGGACTTGAGCATCCACACATTCTGGTATCCATGGGGGCTCCTGGAACCAATCCCTGCAAATACTGAGGGACAACTGTATACTTAAGACACTTGATACCACAAATCTAGCATTCGTCATCTTATAATGGGCATATATTAATACGTACCTCTGAATGTTGCTGCAAAGTTTAAATGAGGTAATGGCTGCAAAGTAGCCACATAGAGCAGAGCAAACATGAGGAACTCAGCAAATGGAAACTATTTAATTATGACTACATTCCCACATACACAACACATCTAGATTCTGATATTACCTAACAGGGATCTTACTCTCCCTCTCCCTTTTATAGAAAAGTCCAGTAGTTATTTTCCAGAGATATATCTATCTATCTATCGATCGATCTAGATATATATATGAAACTACCAAACAAATAATTCTTTGAAGATAAACAGGGTATGCTTTCTAAAAAAAAACACCCCAACTTTTGAAAAATATATATTAGAAATATAAAAATGTAACAAACCAAGTCAATCATCTGATAAAATTTTAGGTCCAGCTCTACTGCAAATGCAAAAATATAGTCAAGGGCAAATAATTTTGTGTCTGGATTTTTACATACTGAAAATAGGTGATTCAGAAATCTTACCTCCTGGGATTCTGAATAATTTGTAGAAGCCTGGTGAAGCAGCCAACTACAGCTACAAAATACAGCAGATAGTTATATAAAAATAATAGTTATCAGAAATTATTTACTTATAAATACTATGACATAGTACTTATAAATATGTCATACTTATAAGTACTATGACATACTATAAGTACCTATAAGTAAATAATTTTTACTTTTAAAAAATACATAGTTATTTTCCATAACTGGACTACTAAAGAGTATTTTATTTAGTCAAGTTATTAAATTGGCATGTATCTACAAACAGTAAATCCCAAGGCGATTCAGTTTGCCCATGAAAGTTTAAGTTAGTTTCTGAGAGAAATTCTAGTTCTCACCTAGTGTTAAATCTACTCTGAGCACATGCTGGGTCTCATCACAACACTAGCATTATCAGATGATCTGAACATTTCAATACAAAGTACTATGACAATCATAAGACTGAACTCATCTTTGATATAATCAGAAAATTTGGTGACCATTTTTGTCTTTTAAAACCAAACAAACTCCCAAATTGAAAAATCCTAAGGCTGAGTCAGGAAGTATTCATTAAAGTTCAGCGACTGCCTTTTATTAAGTAAAACCGATCTCACAATCATAATGAAGAGTCTTGAACCTGGTCATTTGGTTTAATCCACTCAGAATTATCCCAAGTTAAAAAAAAGCTCTATATATTCATTCCACTGTTAAGATCCCTAAGCACCATATTAGCCATGAAACAAGAGTTATTAAACTGACAATTCTGGCAGAGTCCTTTAGTAAAAAATTGAAGACTAAAACACTGCAGGGTTCTTTTCTGTTTACCTATGGACACACAGTATAATACAGAATGTCCTGGTGCTCCATTAACAGAGGACAAAATAGACTATGTAAACAATGTTGAGAAAATTATATTCTCTTAGTAATTGATATCAGAATTCTTCTTACAGCAAGCCCTACTTTTTCTGAGAAACACTAGTTTGATCAGATATGTAAGTAAGGGGTTAAGGATCAAAAGATATACTCAACATAACAAAAGATCACTACTAAACAAGCATTTGAAGGAGGGTAGATGCTGCTAACTGAAGGATCTTTGTTTGATGAGCACTGAGATAGGTTTGATTATAAAAACTGGGGAGGAAAATCTGGACTAGACCTCCATAAGAAATAAGAAATCTAAAGGTTGGGGGAAATCCAGAGGGAAAAAACTATATAGCAAGAGAGACTTGAAGCTTCTTGGGGGAAAAGGGAAAAAATGGAATACCAGTTAGCAGCACTGGTAGCAGTGTATAACATGGCAACATTGAAGTCATTTGCAGTGAGGAGTGAACTCTCTACTACTACCAAACCTTTGGTATAGCCTACATTGCCCACTAATGCTTATGTATGAATAGACTGTCAAAGATGAGGACAAATGGTCAGCTGACCTCTGGAATGCACACTTACTGAACAATAGAATACTAAGCAATTTATTGCATAGACGGGTTCAGAGAAGATGCACAAAGTCCTTGTGGCCACATCTCTCTACCAAGGATAATCTAGGCTACATAAACTACTTTTAACTTCCCAAGGTATGAAACATGGTAATTCATAAATTATATTTTGTAATCCAAGGTAACCATCTCAAAGTTATCTATGGTAATGATACATAAGCACATGAACAAAATTTTACACAATTTGAGGAGAAAAAAAAGATCAATCTTGGGTAATTTTTCTCCCATTTGGAGTCTGAAATTTCTAATCATTACAAAAATAGTCACACATTTATATGTACAAATTTGATTTTGATAACTTGTATAAATAATCAGAGCCAAAATGTAGAAATGATCTGTCTAAACCTATTTTACAAATGAGAAGGTACAGAGAAACAGAATGACTTGCCCAAGGTCAAAAAGCTAGTTCAGCACTAAGCCTGAGAAAAGGACCTAGGTTTCTGGACTAACACTCTAATTCTCCTACACAAGCCATCCTGTATATCTGCAAATGAAGTAATGGAAATCTAAAAATGTAGACTTTTAAAAAGACAACACACAAGGCAGAGAGGCATGGAAGATGGTCACCGAAGAAAGCAGAAACTTCTTTTAGTGTCATTTCTTCCTCTGCCTACTCTACATAATTTGTGTTCTAAACTACCAAAGCTAAATGACCAAAAAAAGAGGAGGGAAGGAAAGGTAAAGAAGAAGAGAAAAGGAAGAAAAGCAAGAAATCCAACTTTTATTTTTTGTCTGAGACTAACAGAAAACAACAGTGAACTAACTGCAATTTCTGGCAATGCCAATTTCAAATACACGAGCTAAATAAAATATAATAATGAGCAGAGAAAACTAAGAGGATGTATTTTTAAAGATTCAGAAATTAAAGGTGGGGATTGGGGGTGGGTGGGTGAGCTCAGTATTCATTAGCTCCAAAATAGAAAACGCCCATCAATTTATGAGATGACACTGAATGAATGAAACAACTGCAAGCTGTCAACCAAAGCAAAAACAAAAAAAGCAAACAAACCACTCTGAAAGTAGGTTCATGGAAACGAAAAACAATTACTGAACTAAAATTTTCAAAAGAGACAATGAATAGCCAAATAGATACCACAGTTAAAACAATAAACAAAACAATAAATGAGATCACTTTGAGGAATTCTTTTAGAACTCAGGTCTTTCCTCATCTTGATTCCAAACATACAAACCCACCCATGTTGGTACCCATCCTATCCTCATACCTTTCTGTTATAACAGAGTACTCTCTGTCCTCGCACTTAAGTTAAATCCCTCTGTTAGAGCTTTGGAGCCCATGCTTCAAAGGAATCTTACACAATTTATGTGTCTTCCCAGGAATAATAACATTATTATCCTCTTTCACTCCTTTATATTCAACCTCCCCCTTTCTATTGGAGTACAACTTTTAAAGACACTCAAATGTCATCCATTAAAAATAAGTCCTTAGGGCTTCCCTGGTGGCGCAGTGGTTGAGAGTCCGCCTGCCGATGCAGGGGACGCGGGTTCCTGCCCCGGTCCGGGAGGATCCCACATGCCGCGGAGTGGCTGGGCCTGTGAGCCATGGCCGCTGAGCCTGCGCGTACGGAGCCTGTGCTCCGCAACGGGAGAGGCCACAGCGGTGACAGGCCCGTGTACGGCAAAAAAAAAAAAAAGTCTTTAGGTGACTCATTCCCCTCTAGCTACCTCCTGCCTCTTTCTTTCCCCTACAGTTCAAAGTCTTTTAAAAAAAAGTGTTGATGCTCCGAACTGTTGTCTGGCCATTCCATCAAAACAAGCTCCTCCAAGCTTAACCCAATGGACATTTTGGCCCTTGTCTGACTGACTGCTCAGAGCAGCACTCAACACAATACTCCTTGAAACACTCTTCCCATTGGCTTTTCAAGATGCTACACACTCCTAGCTTTCCTCCTACCCTAGCTTTTCCATCCTTGTCTTATTTGCAGGCCCATCCTCATCTCTCAAGCCATTAAATATTAGCATTCAAGGCTTAGACCTAGGCCCTCTTCTCACTCTATGCTAGCTCCCAAGGTACTCTTTCATATCGTTTTTTCTTCTTTTTTTTTCTTTCATGGTTTTTGCCAGTGAATGGCACCATCATTCATCAAAGTGAATAGAAACCAAGGACATATCTTTGATACCTCTTTCTACTTTATCTCCCATCAGTCCAACATCAAGTTCCATGGATTCTACTTCTTAAGTATTCTCAAATCTGCCCAGTTTTTTCTCTAACACCATAGTCTTCAAGGTACCATCATCTTTCAATGCATTATTCTATACCAGCCTCCTATTTTGTCTCTTCACATGCATGCTGGGCTCCCTCCAATTCATTCTACAAACTGCAACCTTAGTAAACTTTTCAAAATACAAATATCAGTGATCGTTTTGTAATCTACAGAAATATCAAGTCACTATGTTGTGCACCAGCAACTAACATAGTGTTGCAGATCAATTATACTTCAAAGAAAACAAAAAAACCCAAAAAACAAACTCACAGAAAAAGAGATCAGATTTGTGGTTACCAGGGGTGGTGGGAAAGGGAATTAAATGGATGAAGGTAGTTAAATGGTACAACCTTAACAGTTACAAGATAAGTAAGTACTAGGGATGTAAGGTACAATGTGACTAATTAACACTGCTGTATGCTATATTTATGTTTTTAAGATAGTAAATCCTAAGAGTTCTCATCACAAGAAAAAAAATTTTTTTTGTACCTACATGAGATGACACATGTTCAACTAAATTTACTGTGGTAATCATTTCATGATGTATGTAGGTCAAATCATTATGCTGTATACCTTAAACTTACACAGTGCTGTATGTCAATTATATCTCAATAAAACCAGAAGAAAAAAGATAATATAATACAAATTTCACTGTATCACTTCTATACTAAAAGTCATTCAATGGCTTTCCTCTCTTTGGGGGGATAATGAACTGCTTAATATGGCTCACATGAAAGCCCTGAGTAGTCAGGCGCCCATCAACCTTCTCCAGACTTACCTTACTTCATAATGCGCCGCCCCAATAACATTCTCTACTCCAACTGTAAGGGCTTTCTTACAGTACCTAGTACTTGTCACGTCCCCTTCCTCCAAATAACATAAACAAATGCCACTTCCTCTATAAAAAGCTATTCCTTCCTCTCTTACTCCACCCAATTCATACTCATTCTTCAGATTATTAACTCAAGTATCAGGTCTTCTGGAGAGCCTCCTTTGAATACTCTGGATTCCCCTAGCACAGCAGACCTTCAATAAACACTTGCTGAATGAATTAGCTCCAAAGAAAAAGCAGATGCAAATATTAAAAATTTGGTAACAGAATGAGTATACCCAGGGAATAAATATAAACATAAAAAAATAAGACTTTCTGATGGACAAAACAGAGAAGCTATAATCAAAGAAAGAAATTTTTCCCTCAGTAGAAGTCTTCAAACTTACAAAGCTCACTGAATATCTAGGAGGATTAATTGCTAAAAACCCACCCCTATTTACCCACAACTGAAGAAATTCAAGGAAAAGAAAAAAAAAAAAACTATAACATAAGCTTCTAGGAAAATCTTGGGTAATCTTCAAAGGAAAGAGTATCAAATTAGTATCAGCCATTGCCAACTATAAAACTGAATCCTAAAGTAGAGAATAAACAGAGTTCTAAGAGTTAAGGTTAATTACATAATCATCCAAACTATTATTCATGTGTATAGGGGGAAAGACATTTTAAGATATATAAGGACTCAAAAAAAAAAAAAGATATATAAGCACTCAAAGCATATACTCATACTTTATGGAAAATTCAAGAAAAAATTCCAAACAAGCAAACATCTATTATGTTTTAAAACTATTAAGTTCATCTCTAAGACTTGTCATTAGTTTAACTTTTTAATAACATTACAGAAAAATAACCACCTTAAAAATACTGATCTGGAAAAACAAAATCCCAATATATAAAGTAAAAGAACTTGGGAAGTGGCCCAATTATCCAAGTTAACACTAGGAAGACACTCTCATGTCTTTAGAATTATTCTCACATCAACAGCAAAGCACATATAAATCAAAAAACAAACAAAAAATCTTTCATAAGACTAAACTTAAAAGTTACAGATCTATCCAATATGAGACTTAGGACAAGTCCTTTAGCTTAATATCTAACTTTCCTTACTGATAAATAATCAACCTTGATTAATTAACAAGGTAATTGTTCTGAGAAATGTATAAGAAATTAAGTGAGAAGATTAAAAGTTTAGGAATACCTACATAAATGGCATTAGTAAATTAATACTTTAGTCTAAAATCATGCTAATGAATTCCCATTTAAAAACTTATTCTCAATACCAAGATGATGATTATGAGATAAATAAGATTATTTTACTACAGAAAAGTCAACTTTTAAAGAAGGAAAAAAGAAAAAAGCAGCTACCAACTAAGACTACAAATTGGTAGCCTGAATTTGACCTTCACATATATTGTTAGTTCCTCTCCCCAAGCAACATGCATTCTCCAGAGTCCCCACTACTCCTTACTGACCATATCTAGACCATTTCATCCACTTTTCCACCATGGCATCTGAGTTTGCATCATTTGGTAAAGAGGACAATACCTGTGATTGTAACAGCATACAATCCATGAGGATTTACTCTAATCTGATCTTTCACTAATGTGGCCACCTCATCCCAAAGTAGCAGTATAGTAGACTGAATAATGGCTCCCAAAGACATCAGGCCTTAATCACGTAAACATTACCTCATTTGGAAAAAAGAGGTCTGTGTAGATGTGATTAACTTAAGAAACTTCTGATTGGGGGGGTTGGTGGAGAATATCTGGGGTTATACTGGGGTCTCTAAATGCAATCACAAGTGTCATTATAGAGGCAGAAGAAAAGCTGACACACACAGAGGAGAAGGTGATGTGAAGACAGAGCAGAAAGAGATCTGAAGATGCTGGCCTTGAAGATTACAGTGATGTGGCTACAATCCAAAGAATGCTGACAGCCACCAGAAGCTGGAAAAGGAAGGGAATGCATTTTTCCCCTAAAGCCTCCAGACTGAGCACATTCCTGCAGGCTCAATGAAACTGATTTTGGACTTGTGACCTCCAGAACTATAAGAAAATAAGTGTGTATGAAAAATCAGAAACTAGAATATAAAAAGTATTAACAGAGCTAAGGAATGAAATTTAAGAGATAAAACATTATTGTATTATTTTAAATAACACGAAAAGCAATAATGAGAAGTAAAGAACTTATAGAAAACAAGTTACAAGAAGTAAAAACCAAAATAAGAAAAATCATCCAGTATGAAGATAGTAAGAATAAAGAGGTAAAAGTGAGTAGATTAAAGACACACACACTGTAGATTCAACAGTTTATTAGTACACTGTAAAATGAAAATCAAATAATGGAAGAGAAATTAAAACCTCAAAGAAGAAATTAATCCTAAACTGAGAGAAAATTTGAACTTGATGATTCAAGGCATTCATCAAGTACTAGATAATTTTAGTAGAAACTGACCAATACCACAGCATAATTTGGTGAAGATAATGAATTTCAAGAATATAAGAATTTAGGGGAGGGATAAATTGAAAGCTTGGGATGAACACACACACACACTGCTAAATATAGATAACCAACAAGGACCTATTGTGTAGCATAGGAAACTCTACTCAATATTCTGTGATAACCTATATGAGAAAAGAATCTAAAAAAGAATGACTATATGTATATGTATAACTAAATCACTCTGCTGTACACCTGAAACTAACACAACATTATAAATCAACTATACTCCAATAAAATTAAAATATTTAAAAAAATGAAGAAAAAAAATGAGAATTTAGACAAATAAAACATGCCAAAAAACAAAAACAAAAACAAACCAGGCTGGCCTCAAACTTCTTTGCAATGTCAGATGATAGGCAATAATGAACTAATACCTATAAATGTTGAGGGTAAAGGGGTATATTCCAAGAAATCTAGACCCAGCAATGTTGGCATTTATTATGAAGATAATAGAAAGATATTATCAAATATGCCAGCACTAAAGAAGTATATCATACATGTACCATTTCTGAAAAATCTGTTTAAAGACAGATTAATGCTATCAAGAGATTAATCAAAACAAGAAACTCAATAGTGGAGATGTCCTAGTATATAGGGCTTTGGGGTGGGCAAAATATACTAAGCAAATACAACCAAAAAGAAACCAAGGGTTGCAATTTTAATATCAGACAAAGGCAAGCATAAGGAATAAAGCAATAACGAGGATGGGTATCTTTTTAAATTGATATGGATGTTGTCTAAAATTATAATTTAACTTACAAATTTTATGTGCTAAATAACTATTTTTATGCCAGATAATTCATAGCACACCTATCAAAAACACTATATGCTGAAATCAAAACTATGTATTGTGTTCAAACACACTTAAAAACACTAATTAAAACTCAAATATTTACTGAATTGTACATTGAAAAACAAAAGCTTTATAGCTTTTCCTAATGCACTCCCACCGATCTCACCCTGGGGACCAAATAAAAGAAAGAAAAAGAAAGGAAACAAATGATACCATATTATCTAACTTGAATACAACAAACAGTAGATACTGGTAACAATAAAAGAAAACTTCAAACATCTGGAAATTGCTTTAAAAGGCATGCTTCTAATCAACTTTTCATTGAGTTTGTATATTTTTACAATTACAAAATATTTAGAAACAATAATAATAAGAAAAATCTCATATCAAATTCTATGAGATGTAACCAAATCTTATTCATGGAAACTCATAGTTTCTTAGTAAAAAAGTGAAGGCCAGTATACTAAATATTCAATTCAAGAAGTAAAAACAACAACCACACACATACACACAAAACCTAAGGAAAGCTGAAGGAATATGTTATGAAAAATTAAGGTAAATATGATAATTACATGAGAGAAAAATGATTAAAATAGGTAAACCACTAGTTAGCCTAATTGAGAAAAACTACAATTCAAACTTAGAAACCAAACAGGCTAAACTCACCTCACAGGTAGGTGTTTTTCGTTTTGTTTTTTATGAAACATACTGTATAATTCTTTGTCAATAAATATGAAAATATGAAGGAAATTGACAATGCTCTAGGAAAACAAATTACCAATTTTCTTTTTCCCCCCAAGAAGTGACGGAATAAAGACCAGTAACTCTGGAACAAAATGAGAAAGTTATCAAAGAACTATCTTTAGAAAAAGCTCCAGGGCTCACAAGAAACAAAAAGCAAAAAGGCTGAAGAACAATTCGAGGTTAAAGACCGAAAAAATATGACAACCAAGTGGAATGTGTGATTGTGCGCTGGCTTATATGTATTTGTGTGAGCAAAGAGAATATGCATGTGTGCACATAGAGGGAAAAAAGAGTTTATAAAAAAATGTCGCAAAATGTTAACAACTGGTCATCTGGTAAAGATGGAAGTTCACTGTATTCTTTTTTTTATATTTTCTGTAAGTCTGAATTGTTTTCAAAATAAAGTTATTAAAAATAAAAGTGCATTAGGCAAGACAATTTCACAACCAAGATGTTTTACGCCTTAAAAGAACATGTAACTCCCAAATTACCTAAACTACCTAAAGAACAGAGAAAAAAACTTACCACTTTTTATGAACATACACAATCCTGACGTAAAATTTGACAAAGATAGCACTAAAAAAATAAAACTATAGTCCAAACACATTCATTAATACAGATGCAAAAAACCCCAAGTAAAATATAACCATATATTACGGAATAAAGACAAATAACGCTAATTACTTACAAGTTACCAAGTAGGGTTCATTTTAGGAATTTAAATACATTCGGCAGCCCATTAATATAAGTCACCTCTTTAAAAGTTAAAAGGAGAAAAATCGGGCTTCCCTGGTGGCGCAGTGGTTGGGAGTCCGCCTGCCGATGCAGGGGACACGGGTTCGTGCCCTAGTCCGGTAGGATCCCACGTGCCACGGAGCGGCTGGGCCCGTGAGCCATGGCTGCTGAGCCTGCGCGTCCGGAGCCTGTGCTCCGCAAAGGGAGAGGCCACGACGATGAGAGGCCCGCGTACCGCAAAAAAAAAAAAAAAAAAAAAGGAGAAAAACCATATGATCGTCTCTGCATAGGCTATGATATGATAATACATATTTCAAGCCAGAAGGGAAGCATAGTGATTAGAACAGTTCCCAAGAAAGAAACAAGAACAAAGATACCTGCTCGTATCTCTATTATTTAGCAATGTCTAGAAATACTGATCAATGCAGTCACATTAAAAAAAAAAAGCATAAAATTATGAGATCATATTATTACTTGCAGATAACGATTATGTGATGGCAAACTCAAAATCTAAAACACTGTTAGAAGAAAAAGTTCAAGAAGGCTATGTGACTAAAGAAAATTATATAAGAAAACTATTAACAATAATAATTTAGAAAATAAATAAAAATGTCAGCAAAGGTATATCTGAATAATTAACAAGAAATATTCATGACCTTTAAGAGCCTCAGAATACAAGACATTCTTTTTTCTGAGATAGGAAGATTCAATATGGTAAAGACATTTTTCATCCCTTTATTAATAATAAATTCAATATAATCACAACTGGGTCTTTTTGTTCCCAGACCTTGATGAAATGATTCCAAAATTCATTATGAAAGATTAAATGTATGAGAACAGACAAAACATTCTAAAAACCATGAGAATTTGCCATACCTAATATTAAAACAATTTCAAATTATGGTATTTAAGAGGGAATACTACTGCAGGATAAACTGATCAGTGGAATAGAACCAAGACTCCAGAAAGAGCTGCAGGAACAAAAATTCAATAATTGGTGTTAGAACGGCTGGCCTATTCCACTCCTGCCCTCCCATGGAGGAAAGCTGAATCCCTATCGTGGATCTTAAAAAAACACCAGCTGATTAAAGATTTAAGTTTGAAATACTAACAATAAAATCATACAAGTACATCTAGGCAAATATTTCTATAATCTTATGGTAGGAAAGGACTTTCTAAGTATGCCACAATGGCAAAAAGGAAAAGACTGACTGACTCCAAAGGAATAAAAAGTAACTCCAGAGAAATAAAACTTCTGCACTATAAAACAAAGCTCATAAGCCTGAAAAGCAAATATATATGATAAAGTTAATATTCCTAAAATAACAAAAGTCTTATAAGATAACAAAATGAACACTTTAAAGGAGAAGAAACGGACAAAGAACACGAACAGACAATGAAATTCATAAAAGAATGCAAGTGGCCAATAATATATGGAGCAATGACGAATCTCACTAGCCATTAAAAGTAAACTTATTTTTCACACATTACTTTATCAAAGATCAAAAATTTATAACGTCCACTATTGGCAAAGGAGTAAAAAAAATATACTTCTCGTACATAGGAGAGCAAACTGGTACCTTTCTGAAGGCTATGTATGATATATAATACATTAATTTTAAATGATGATTTCCATTAAAATGGTTTTGTATATTCACACTTTGAAGTGTTCCTCTGTTCCAAATGTATTTTTAAAATACATTACTATAAAACAGAAAATTAAGAAGACCAAGCCACCTGCTAAAGATAAACTCCTGAAATACAAAGCACTTGGTGAAACTGAAACTGTGACTCGCCTGGGCTCAAGTAACAGAGATGCACAGAAGTCCACATCCTGTAGGGATAGTAACAGAACTAAAAATGCCCCCATGCAAGGCTGGGATAGAAACCAGCCTCACTGAAACGAATGCCTGTGGTGGAGGGGCTCTCTTGCTTGTAAAAGGAGGAGGGAAAAGCTACTTACTAGCCATTGCCAGGGAATTTAGTTTAAATGAAATTACGTGCTCCTTCAACAGAAGCACACACCTTCTTTAAGTCTGTATTTCTTGGAGAGATAAGCCTGATCCTGATGTTATCAAGAATCAGGGGAACCAAGCCTCTAATATAAGACATGGTTTCAGTCTGGGCACCCCAGAGCCAAGGTAAAGGTGCATGCAAAAAAACACTGGATAAGAAGGGTGAAAAGAAAGAAAACAAAAAAATTCTATCTAATATGAAACCAAACTCCAAAACACACCGGGACAACTAAACTAAGATGGACAGCCAACAAACATCAAAAATTATAGGAATTCCATCTAGAAGAAAAAGTAGCAATCAGAAAATAACTTAAAATGTGTATGTTTAGGATCCTTCCAAAGCTAAAAAGAACAACAGACAAGAAGGGGGTAAAAGGATAATAGCAGGGCTTCCCTGGTGCGCAGTGGTTGAGAGTCTGCCTGCCAGTGCAGGGGACATGGGTTCGAGCCCTGGTCCGGGAAGATCCCATATGCCACGGAGCAACTAGGCCCGTGAGCCACAACTACTGAGCCTGCGCGTCTGGAGCCTGTGCCCCGCAACGAGAGGCCACGACAGTGAAAGGCCCGCGCACCGCAATGAAGAGTGGCCCCCGCCTGCCGCAACTAGAGAAAGCCCTTGCACAGAAACGAAGACCCAACACAGCCAAAAATAAATAAATAAATTTATTAAAAAAAAAAAAAAAAAGAATAGCAGAAGTCAAACCAGAATAGGTGGCAATGAGTGAGTGAGAGAACCTGAACATGAGAAAGTATTCACTGAGAAAAGCAACCGAGGCCACATAAAGTAGCTGAACAAAGTCAAAGTGTGAATCAGTAAATTGGAAAATGTACCTAGGAACTGCCTAGAACAAAACACAGAGACTAAGGATTAATAAAAAAGCAATATTCGAAGATATAAAGGCTAAGGAATTTCCTAGAACTGAACTTCAGATCAACAATCTATTTCAAAGAGTGCCTACAGATAACACAACATACACATACCTAGGCATACCATGGGAATGTGTTCAGAACATCAAGTATGGTAAAACAAACAAATACTAACATTTATATCATACTTGAAATATGCAGGGCTCTAAATGCTTTACATCTATTAATGCAATCATCACAACAACCCCTATAATACAGATACTATTTCATTACCTCTGTTGAGAACTTGCCCAAGGTCACACAGTAAATAGTGGTGACAGAATACGGAAAAGGAATCTTTTTAAAAACTACCAGAGGAAAAAATTACATACAAAGGCATAACAATTAGGTAGAGACCAGACTTCTCAGAGTTCCAAGTTTGCCAAGTTTCATAATACAATGAAATAATATCTTGAGGGTGCTGATAGGAAGTGGGAAAAAAACTATTAATCAAGAATTTTTATTTGCAAAAAAAAAATGTACTGTGTAATAAAATATACTTTCAGACAAAAACTAAGCCATACTCTGTTGGTAAGAAAACTACTAAAGGATATACTTTAGCAAGAAGAAAGGTGAACCCAAGAGATACAAGGAACAATAAATTCAAAAACCAGTAAAATATAGTGGCTGATTAAATTAGGTATTAACTATAAACAAGGAAATGAAATTTATGCTACAAAAAGGGGAAATAAAATTGTAGGCAATTATACACATGATGGAGGAATGTTTGGTGTTTAATCAAATATAAGCTCATAAAAAAAAATCAAATATACAAGGAAACAAGTTGCCATGAGTAGGAGTTAACATATAACAAATACTCCCTTGATGGTGTAGGAAAAATGGGGTGCGAGAAGATGGTCATGTCCCAGATCTTGAGTGAGTCCCTGGGATGGGCCGCCAAGTGAGGGTCCTTGACTTTGCACAGGAAAGAATTCAAGAGTGAGCCTGAAAGCAGATTTATTTAGAGAGATACACACTCCATAGACAGAGTGTGGGCTGTCTTGGAGGGCGAAAGAGAGGCAGCCCCAGGGCATGGGGTCCTCTAGGAAAGTGAGAGCTGTGCTGGGAGATACAAATTCCACAGAGAGAATGTGGTCTGTCTCAAAAGGTGAGAGGTGTGGGGGTGGCTAGTATTTATGGGTTGGGTAATTTCATAGGCTAACAGGTGGAAGGAATAGCCTACCTATCTTGGACAAGGGGCAGATATTTCTAGGAAATGGGGCACCACCCACTTTTTGGCCTTTTATGGTCAGCCTGGGAACTGTCATGGCACCCGTGGGTGTGTCATTTAGCATGCTAATATATTACAATGAGTGTATAATGAAGCTCAAGGTCTACTGGAAGTTGAATCTTCCACCATCTTGGGCCAACTAGGTTCTAACCAGTTTTTGTGGTACCCTGTTCTTAATGATTGTGCCCTGCCCACTTCCTTCCTATCTCATTAGGACTTCAGATATTAGAATTAATGAATATAAGATATAAAATAACTATGTATGAAATGTTTAATAAGGTTAAAAAAAACAGAAAAATGAGAAATAAGAAATTATTTAAAAATTACCAGGCAAACTGGGAAAGAATTAAATGTCACATTTGGAAATTTTTAAAAATTGTTTTTTTAATTGGGTGGAAATGTAAATTGGTGCAGCCACTATGGAAAACAGCATGGAGGTTCCTCAAAAAACTAAAAATAAAGTTGCCATATGATCCAGCAATTCCACTCCCGGGCATATACCCAGACAAAACTATAATTCGAAATGATACATGCACCCCTATGTTCATAGCAGCACTATGTACAATAGCCAAGAGAGGGAAACAACCTAAATGTCCATCAACAGATGAACAGATAAAGAAGATGTGGTATGCTGTATACAATGGCATATTACTCAGCCATTAAAAAGAAATAATGCCATTTGCATTACTGCAAACATGGATGTCTTTACAAAAGATGGATGGACCCAGAGTTTATCATACTAAGCGAAAAGTCAGAAAAAGAAAGACAAATACCATATGATATCACTTATACATGGAATCTAAAATACGACGTGAACATATCTACGAAACAGAAACAGACTCACAGCCATAGAGAACAGACTTGTGGTTGCCAAGGGGGAGGTGGGGTGGGGGTTGGGAAGGATTGGGAGATTGGGATTAGCAGATGCAAAATATTATATATAGGACGGATAAACAACAAGGTCCTACTGTATAGCACAGGGAACTATATTCAATATCCTTTGATAAACCATAATGGAAAAGAGTATGAAAAAGAATATACATGTACAACTGAGTCACTTTGCTGTATAGCAGAAATTAACACAACATTGTTAATCAACTACACTTCAATAAAATTAAAAAAAGAAATCAAAGTAAAAAATCGTTGATATTAAAAACTCAAAGGATGATTTAAACAGATTATAAATAAATGCAGTAAATTAGCTCATTGAGTTGAGGAAATTTAAAAAATTACATTCACTTCAAAAAACCTACAACCAAAGTATGAGAGAAAGAGGAAGGTGAAAAAGAAAACTAAATTCTCCAACAACAGTAAGTAGCATAAACAGTCCACAGATGTAAGCGCTAAGAAATTTAAGACCTGGACATTGCAGTGCTCCTGGAAGCCCAGGAAATACTAACTAATCTCTGTTCATGTCAACTCCCTGGAACATAGAAGTTGTAGAGCTCTCTAGACCCTATTACCAACATCTATTCCACTGAGAATCAGAAGACACCAGCAAAATAATGGTACCTTACCCTATACAGTGAGGCTTAATTTCATTTGACAAATGCTCCTCTGGTATCTCATATTTTCTAAATATACTTAAATCATAGCAATCTTTAAATTTTCACATCTTTCTTTAGTTAGAGATAGAAGTTTCTTATATGGTCCATTAGTTTGCAGTTCACAGGGCCAAGAACATTCCTCTAGAACATTCCTCCAATCTTCCTCAAGACCAAAAATATTTTCACAGGTTTCTCTGGTTAAATATTCTTGTAATAAAGCTCAATCTTATAGATTAGTCAGTCAAATCAACAAGTACTCTTAAGCTTCTCTTTCTACAATATAAATAATCTAATAAACAGTCATAGATTATATATAGAGGAGTTCTTTTGTAAATAAAGGAATGCTTGTTATTAAAGCAAATTATACACATATTTTGTAAACTTGGTTTCCAATACTTAAAACATTCACTTAAATTAGATAACACATTTTACCTGTTAAATAATAAATCTCAGTTGTTCTAAAGAAAATGTAACCTATCTTCATCAGCTTTTCCTTTAAAATGTATATATAAAACATTGTAGGCATATTTCTGATAAGGAGCTGAATATCGGATTTTAAACATATCATCCAAGTGGTCAAATATAGGTACTAACAGTTCCCATTAGTGTGCACTCCCCTCCCCCCAAATTTCCAGTTTGCTTATTATAGGACTTTACTGACTTTAAAAGCTGTATGTGGGATTCAAGATCTCTGGGGGCAATTTTACCGAGTATCCCTAAAATCTCACTAACAATTCTAATCCAACCAGAAGGCACCTCTAACAAATCAAGATTTTCTTTGGCAGCAGCAATTTCTCAATTAGTGCCATTCTCTGGCTAATTCTAGAACTCTGAAGCAGCCCAATATGGTAGCACCCAGAATAGGATTCTGCCCCTTCAGTTCAGAAAGCCCAGGGGCACAGTGTCATTTTTATTTTCTCTGGGATTTCTCTAAAGAATAGTCCCAAGGTGATAGGAGTTTCTGAGTCTGCACAGGTTCAAACCTGAGGATCTTCAAATAACCCAAAAGAAACATATGACTATGGCTCAGCTTCAAAATTCCTACAAATTTGTGAAAAGAAAATAAGGGCAATACACCTCATCAGAAAATGGATTCATCATTTGTGCTTCACAGACATATGACTAAAATTCAGAACTGAAAATTTTCTATATTTCACTTATCTTCTTATCTTCTAATATATTATAACATTTTTGCCTTCTGCTTCTTCCCTCTAGGTCTTACTCTATTCTAAGCAACCTCCAAGTTTTATTATTCTTCTGCCCACAAATTAAGTCTCCTCGAAAATTTTATACCATTTCTATTCTTGCTCTTTGTCCCTCCCTAGTCTGAGCAATCAATCTCGTCTGTTTTCCCTTTCTTGCTTTTAATTCGTCCTCATTCTTGTGTTTAGGGGAGAGTAAGAAGGCAGAGTTCAGGCAAGGAAAATATTTCAGTGAATTCATGCAAGTCTGAGTTTGTTAGGTAGGAGAGAAATGGCTACTACATCAACAAAGCTGAGGGGCTACTGAGCAACCCACAGTGAAAAGCACTGCTGGAGGTGAGGACTACATATTCCTTGAAGTTATACTACTAGTGAAGAACCTGATTCTTGGTTTAAATTTGGATAGTATTTCCAATTACTAAATAATTTTTCCTGGTCACAGAGGAGGAAACAGTCATTATTTAAGCTATAAAAAGAGGCTAAATTATTCATAGCTGGCTATCTCATGAGATATACATGATGTTTATCAGGTTAGAAATCACTGATCAAAAAGTTATTTGGATCCCATTTATATGAAATATCCAAAAGGTAAACCTACAGAGACAGAAAGTAGATAAGTGGTTGACAAAGGATAGGGGAGAAGAGAATGCGGAGTGACTCTTAATGAGAACAAGGTTTCTTTTGGGTGTGATGAAAATGTTCTAAAATTAAATTGTGGTAATGGTTGCACAATTCTGCTAATACACTGAAAACTACTGAGTGGTAAACTTCATATGGGTGAATTTCATGCTATTGTTATATCTTAATAAAGCCGTTTTAAAAGATTACTATGGTTTTATATGGCTTTCTGTATCTATATTTTATTTTGCATAAAAAGGTTTAAAAAGATGACTATATATTATTTGTAGTAACATGAAAAATACTATATTAAAATTTTTTCACAGATTTAAAAAAAGTTACCTGAAAATTTCTCAGCTGCTCAGTATCTCTTCATCTTACAGCTTCAACTAAATATTTACTTCACTCTTTCAATTAAATATTTACTTAACCTCCTTCAACAAACCAAATTTCACTCACATGAATTCTAATGCAAAATACTGTTACTGAGTTAAATAATACCCTAAATTAAAATGTTAAAAATGAAATTTCAGAAAACAAAGTCAACCAATCAAACCAACAAAAATAAGTCAGATAAAGCTCTTTTATGCTAAATAGTATTTCCATAAAGCCCATGACACAAGTCATTTAGTACGCAAACTACAGTCAGTTTACACAGATATTAGCAGCAGTTTCAATTTCACAAAGTGTGTGTGAGACAGAGCTTGCCACTTTTGATGTTTCCTTCATGTTTCATGATTTTTTAACGTATCACCATCTTCTAGACATGTGCTGTGATCTGAATCACATACACCATAAGGTAGTCTTCTTAAATTGCTACAAAGGTATGTACCGCACAATTTCTAAAAGTAAAATTTAGAAGTACACAATTGCCTGAAAAACACCTAACCTTAATTTAGTTGGAGGGTTCTAGTCACTATAAAATTAGATACTGATCTATTTTTACTAAACATTATAGTATAAGCAAAACATTAAAAGATTTAGATGGCATAGATTTAGTTTTTAAAGTTTCCTAAGACTGTTCTGGTATTCACAATCTCAATTTGCTTCATCTGTTACCTATTTCAAATTTCTCAGTTTTGGATAATTTATACACATTGAGAAGTCTACATATTGAGAAGTGGATTCAATTCCCAGTTTGCTGTTTTGTGTTTTTTTTTTTTGCGGTACGCGGGCCTCTCACTGCTGTGGCCTCTCCCACTGCGGAGCTCCGGACGCGCAAGCTCAGCAGCCATGGCTCACGGGCCAAGCCGCTCCGTGGCATGTGGGATCTTCCCAGACCAGAGCACGAACCCGTGTCCCCTGCATCGGCAGGCGGACTCTCAACCACTGCGCCACCAGGGAAACCCTGTTTTTTAATTCTTGCATATTTGAGGATTCAGACTCTGACTGACCCAGAAAACAATAACTGATTTCCTCAGCCAATCCATCATTTTAAATTTTGCTTGAAAAAAACAAAACCCCTCACAGAGAGCATTTATAAGTGTTTGCTGATAACCCTGTGTACTTAAGTTGAAATAAGGGAAAAATAAAACTTATTAAATATTTAAGATGGTAAAAGGTTCATTCAAACACAAAATATGTGAAGATTCTAAATATTTTACACGTATGAATAATGTCTCTCCTGGAAAAAAGGACCAAAAAGTATATGCCTTTAAAAGATAGACTTCTGTCCATAAAATCTAACATTCTTCAAAACAGAATAATTCACTGAGTCCATAGACTGCGATATGTGATGCTTTGTGTATACGGTAACGGGTGCTGGAAAGTAAAAGAAAAAAGGGTTTTTTTGAAAGTGAAAATTCTTTCTCTCTCTATATATATATCCAACCACCTCCTATACTTGATTAGCCATACCTCAAATGACGTGGCCTAAAATAAATTTCTCAACTCCCTACCGCTTCTCCTCTGTCTCGGGAAGTAGATCTACCATTAGTCATGAGCTCACAGAATCCTGTGTTTCTCTTATCATAGCACAGAAGGCCCTGTGAATCTTTAGATTTTAAGATCCATGGGGGAAGGAATCATGTCTCTTCTGTTCGTAAGTACCTAGTACATAGTGACACTTGATAAATATATGGGACATCATCATGACTTCTCCCTTGTCAACAGAGTTAGGAATTGTTTTCTACCCAGGAAAAGGTATTCCCATAGAAGTTGAATTGTATCCTACCATTTCCACTTTGTTATTCTATAGAATACATAGTTCTAATTTTTTAAAATCTCTACAGAATACAATTGATTTCTAATATTAAAATATCAGACCCTGCAAAGCTGCAGGTTACCAGTCAAAAACTTGATTTTCAGATTACTGTTCATTAATGACTTTTAAAAGTTTCTCAACATCATTAGATACACATTCATTACTGAAAAATGCCACATGAGATATGTTGAAGGGGAGAAAAGAGAAAAGATGTAGTTTTGACTAGAAGTTAGAGCCTATACATTCTCTTTCCCTGGGCTATTTACTTATTCATCTGCTCATTCATTTAACATTCATGAATGGGTACATTTTTTAAAAAGTCTTTTCTATGTAAGAAGCAAAGTATAAGGTAATTTAAATGCAAAGGAGTAATTACTGGGAGCTAGGAATCTACTTTCAATGTATTTTAGACAAAAATATCTCAAATTTAGTCAGGGAGTTTTACTGTATAAAATGAACAATCCCATTTGCACTTAAGGAGCTCCTGATTCTACTGACTGTAGCAAACCACTACAAGATCACTCTAGATGGTTGACTAGTTGTTAAAGTACTTGCTTGTAGTATCAGGAAGCATTTATAGAGAGAAAATGAAGACAGATATGGAGTAACGTAGGGTTAAACTGTGGGTTGACCACAAAAGCTGCCAATTCTAAGATCAGCCCCTTGACATCCAAACAAGGATGATATTCTACTGCTTTATGAAAAGTGAAAATTTTGTTTACTACCTATTTATATTCTGAAGTATGATGGAATATTACAAAAATGTTTTTCTAAAGTCTGGTAAGTTTTGCAATTCGGTTTGTAAAACAAAACAAAAAATATATATATAGCCACTCCTTGCTTATCCTTATCGTTACCATTTTCATTACTAAATTTTGGTAACAAAGTAAGCAAACTGCATATCTCCTATTGACATAATATGAAATATGACACAATTTTCTACCACTCATACTAAAGACAAGGAGCAGGGCTAAGAAGTCAAGACATTCAAAGTTGGTAATGAATTATGTTCTTATTCTCTGAAGCAGTACAACAGTTCCTGAATAGCATATTTTTAAATAAAATAATTAAGCCACATACAGCAGGACTCAAAACAAAACAACCAACCAACCAAACAACGTGTTTATCTACAACCCCTTCCTGAGACAGTCATATCACAGACGAATACAAAGCACCAGCCTAAATTTAAACTAGATTATCTGTGACCTATGCTCTCTCATAGTATGCTGTATTTCTGGCTCACATTCGATTTTCTTTGTCATGTGTTTATCAGAAAATGAGGAGGGAGACTACAAAGATTAAACAATCATATATTGAGCACTTATTTAAAATAAATGAAACCTGGTCCCTGCTTTCAAGGAATTTACTTTTAATAAATCTTAATATTGAAATGTTCCATTTATAGTATAATCTCTATTGTGAGACCAATTAGCTTGTATTTAAGACTATCTTCCTAAACTCACTAAGAATTTCATTTGAATGAAGGACTGATGAAATCATTTATGTCAGTGGGAGGCACAGAAGTGAACATGAATAAAATAAGCCATAAGACAAAATTGTGTACGGTTTATAGTACTAGTTGTATTATAGCTTTAACTTACGTGCTTTTTATATTAAAAAATTTAATGGTTCTTCTTGGTGAAAAGTTCTAAAGGGAGCTGACATGACATGTGATACTGTACTTTTCAACTTTATGTATACTTCCACCTCAGATGGCAGCTCAATCACAAGATTCACTCTCTGGGTACAATAGAACTGTAGCCATACCCTTCATATACAAAGATTTTCTAAACCATTACAATCGCCAAAAGAGTTACTTATAGCAGTAGCAACGAAACTGCAGTGACCCACATATATAATTACTTTGAAAAGTCCAAGGACATGTGTTTGGCTTCTGTTACTAGCTGTGAAAATTAACCTCTGTCTTAATTTCCCGGTCTTTTAAGATACAAGTAATAATAGTATCTATCTCATACAGATAGATATAAAGATTTAATGAGCTAGTACTTGAAAATTTCTATGATAATGCCTGGCATATAAGTGGTCAATAATGTCAGTTATCGTTGTTACTAGCTAATGTTAAGGCTAGAAAAAGTTAAGAGCCACACAAAGGATCAAATTCATGATTCTGGTCTCATTAGTATCATACTCCAATAAATGGATCTTAGCAGCCACAGACGGCCTATATAAAATTATCCATTCAAAAAATTCAATAAAGGAAATTTTACTATGCATTTTCTAAATACTAGAAATAGCATAACAATTTGATATGGTTTAAAGTTTAGGTTAGAGATTTATATGAAAACAGACTATTCATATATCAGACATTTGTTTGACTCAAATTAAAAGTTGATAGTAGCCAAAGCGATCCTGAGGAAAAAAAAAAGGAGATGGAGGAATCAGACTCCCTGACTTCAGACTATACTACAAAGCTACAGTAATCAAGACAATATGGTACTGGCAAAAAACCCCAGAAATATAGATCAGTGGAACAGGACAGAAAGCCCAGAAATAAACCCATGCACCTATGGTCAACTAATGTATGAGAAAGGAGGCAAGGATATACAATGGAGAAAAGACATTCTCTTCAATAAGAGTTCTGGGAAAACTGGATAGCTACATGTAAAAGAATGAAATTAGAACACTCCCTAACACTATACACAAAAAGAAACTCAAAATGGATTAAAGACCTAAATGTAAGACCAGACACTATAAAACTCTTTGAGGAAACCATAGGAAGAACACTCTTTGACATGAATCACAGCAAGATCTTTTTTGACCCATCTCCTACAGTAATGGAAATAAAAACAGAAATAAACAAATGGGACCTAATGAAACTTAAAATCTTTTGCACAGCAAAGGAAACTATAAACAAGACAAAACTACAGCCCTCAGAATGGGAGAAAATATTTGCAAATGAAGCAACGGACAAAGGATTAATCTCCAAAATATATAAACAGTTCATGCTGCTCAATATTAAAAAAACAAACAACCCAATAAAAAAGTGGGCAGAAGACCTAAATAGACATTTCTCCAAAGAAGACATACAGATGGCCAAGAGGCACATGAAAAGCTGCTCAACATCACTAATTATTAGAGAAATGCAAATCAAAACTACAATGAGGGGGCTTCCCTGGTGGCGCAGTGGTTGAGAGCCCGCCTGCCGATGCAGGGGACGCAGGTTCATGCCCCAGTCTGGAAAGATCCCACATGCCACCGAGCGGCTGGGCCCATGAGCCGTGGCCGGTAGGCCTGCGCGTCTGGAGCCTGTGCTCCACAACGGGAGAGGCCACAACAGTGAGAGGCCCATGTACAGCAAAATAAAAACAAAAACTACAATGAGGTACACCTCACACCAGTTAGAATGGGCATCAGAAAATCTAAAAACAAATGCTGGAGAGGGTTTGGAGAAAAGGGAACCCTCTTGCACTGTTGGTGGGAATGTAAACTGATACAGCCACTATGGAGAACAGTATGGAGGTTCCTTAAAAAACTAAAAATAGAACTACCATATGACCCAGCAATACCACTACTGGGCATATACCCAGAGAAAACCATAATTCAAAAAGACGCATGCACCCCAATGTTCACTGCAGCACTATTTACAATAGCCAGGTCATGGAAGCAACCTAAATGCCCATCAACAAACGAATGGATAAAGAAGATGTGGTACATATATACAATGGAATATTACTCAGCCATAAAAAGGAACGAAATAGGGTCATTTGTAGAGACGTGGATGGACCTAGAGACTGTCATACAGAGTGAAATAAGTCAGATAGAGAAAAACAAATATCGTATATTAATGCATATATGTGGAATCTAGAAAAATGATATAGATGAACCAGTTTGCAAGGCAGAAATAGAGACATATGTAGAGAACAAACATATGGACACCAAGGGGGGAAAGTGTGGGGGGAGTGGGGGGTGGGATGAATTGGGAGATTGGGATTGACATATATACAGTAATATGTATAAGATAAATAATAAAAATCTGCTCTATAAAAAAATTAAATTAAAAAAAGTTGATAGTTACCTCCCTTTTTTAACCAATACATTGTCTAGTTACTGTGATTCCGCAATTCCTTTCTGTTAAAAGGATGCCTACTTCATAATATTTGCAAATATAACTCTGGAAAGAGATGCATGATGGTCATGAATGTCCTGTTAACCCTCACAGCCAAAACATAAGAAATTAAAATGAAATACTTAGGTCCAAAATCAGCCAACATAATTTTCTATACCAACATAACAACTCTGCCACCCTTCTGATTTATATAATCTTCACACTTAAAATCTAGGTTCAGGGGAGTTCCCTGGCAGTCCAGTGGTTAAGACTCAGTGCTTTCACTGCCATGGCCCGGGTTCAATCCCTCGTGAGGGAACTAACACCCTGCAAGTCAAGTGGTGTGGCCAAAAAAAAAAAAATCCAGGTTCAGCCAAAATAATATATAAGAAGAGAGTCAGAAATACCTGCCACCAGAAAGCTTTTAACTTCTTCCGCCACCTGCTACAGCAATCACTCCCATTCTCAGGTAGATTTTGCCTAATACTTACAAAATATCTGAATGTCCACTATCCACAGGCACTGTGCCAGGCTTTGGGTACAGTAAAGTTATTGCATTTTCCCCTTCTGAATTTTATAATTAAATTGAACACACAATTATACTTAAAACATAAACAGTAAAGTATATGATTAAAGCCATACAAATAATACAATCATAATGCTGTAGAAGTACAGAGAGAACAGAAATGAAACACTCTGGTGATCAGGAAAGGTTTTGTGGGGGAGAAAATAATAGAAATGAGCTTTGATAAAAAAAGAAAACAAAAGCTGGAGAAGGAGGGACAAGAATTCTGAACCATCAATTAGCATGAGCAAAGACCCACTGAGAGAGAGAAAAGTTCAGGGTGTGCTCCAGAGATGGTAAGAGGACCAGTTTGGTTGAAAATAGATCAGTCCTGAGGTCCAATCATGGAAAGTGTCAAAGCCAAACCAAGAATTCTAAGCTTTATTCTAGAGGCAAAAGGGAGTCACTCAACATATTGAGCAGAGAAATAATGTGATGGAGGAGGGAGATGCAGTACAAGATGCTAGTAGAAAACAACAGTTGGAGTGTTAAAACATGGTTTGGGTATGAGGTAGTAATAAGACCTGAAATGTTCCAGTACAATTTTTCAACCTTATATAACCCAGGACCCACATACAAAGCCTTAATGCCTTTCATGAAGACTCCCTATTTTCTTTATTTGTTTCACAAGAAGAACTGAGTTAATTAGAATAATTTATTTTTCTTACTCTCTTTTGTATCTTTTCTGTAGCAATATCTTCTTGACCATTTCTAATCATGAAATTTTCTTTTTTTGTTTCACAAGAACTGAGTTAATTAGAATAATTTATTTTTCTTACTCTCTTTTGCATCTTTTCTGTAGCAATATCTTCTTGATCATTTCTAATCATGAACCATTACCCCTCTTCAAAACACCAACCTGTGTCCTTCCTCATTTACTGATCATTCTTGTCTGAACATTCACCTTTGCTTTATTACTTACTCTTTATCCTCTATTTAACCATCGACTCCCACCTAATCATTAACCTAATGACTTCTCTCCAGCTTTATACAGTCAAATAAATCTACTCATACTCAATTTTCTTTTCCATTACCTCTTAACTTTTAGTCTACTCATATACAAGTTCTATATGCCCACAACCTTTAGCACCTTTCTGAAGTCTCTACTCAATCCGAAGACTTATAGTTTGTCTTCCAGGCTCACTGCTAAAACTACACTGAAAGACAACCCTCTCATACTCACTAAGTTTCTATTCCCCTAAGTATTTCAAGATTTCATATACTCAATAATAGCAGCTACCATTTATTTGGTATTTCTTTACGGTAGAAAATACGTCAAGTGCTTTACATGATTATCTCATTTAATATTCAAGATTACCTAATGAGAAAGGCTTTTCCATTTGACAGATAAAGAAAACTGAGGCTTAGAAAAATCAAGCAGCTTGCCCAAGATCACCCCACGAGGAAGTTTTACCATGTTCTCTGGAGCCTACAATGTGGCTCCACTGATTGTACATACTCAGAAACATTTCCCTAAGTCCTTCAATACAGACATCAACCATTTGAGAATTAATATGGATTCCATTTCTCGATCTGAACAATGATAGCCAAACATATAAAACTGTTTATCTCTGTTGACTTCTGAAACTTTGGGAATGAGAAAATGATTTTAACTTCTTAAATCTTTACTGAGTGTTTTAGAAGGGAATCTTGCACTGGAAGACTTAACTACATAAATTTGTAAGGTTCCTTTTAATTCTAGGAATCTGTATCAGAAGTGTAACATTCAGCTTTTCAAATTTTGATTCCTAGGAACAACAATCTAATTGGGAAAAGTCTACTCAAGAGTATTCTGAAAATAATTTTGTATTTACAGATCTGATTCTGGCACATTACTTAGACTCTCTAAGCCTACATTTCTTCATCTGTAACACAGAGATAACATCATATGCTTTAGAAGGTTGTGGTGAAAATTAAAGGCTGATGCTTTATTTTCAATAAATTATGGCTTTTATTATTCACTTTCTTTTGTATCTAGAAGTAGTTTAGTTTCATAGGATTTTAATTCAAATCATATCAGCCACAAAAAATCTAGTGACTTTAAATCCAGATCCTAAACACGAATACTACATAAACTAAGTCAATGGGATCCAGATAAACATGTTAAGAACTTAAAAACTCAAACTCCCTTCTTTATCACATTTACTCAAGGAATGTTTAAAACATCTCTAATTTTATAAACACAGTATCAACAATCTATTAACACACATTAACATCCAGTACCTTTCCCTCAGTTTCTCAGAAAAATTCTAAAGTCTATTACATTTTAGATAAAGGTATACATAAGCTCCCCTCTCTTAATTACTTTCTCTAGCTCCTCCTACCTGCCTCAGCAAAAGAAAAGCTAGGTAAAGAGCTTATCTAGGTAGTACACAGATAGCTAGGACATATAAAGGTCAAAATCATCAAGAAATATATTCTGGAGACTCAATAAAATATAAAATTGTTACTTGTGTAATACGGAGCACATTAGACACTGGAAAGAACAAAAGAAGAAAAAATAGAGGTAATCAACCTTTTGATCTTGATATAATTTAACCCAAGCTACTTTCATATAAGAGTAGTTAATAATCCCAGGGAAATTCAGAGAATTTCCTGGGTAATAGTGAAATAATTAATGAAGCAACTCAATTTTTAAAAATTTGTCACCAACTTAATATGAGATGGAAGACAGAACATATTCTGGCATAAAGTTACTACCCAGGGTACAGGAAGGCACAGAGTTTTACCTAGTTGCCTCACAACACCTTTCCCTTCCCCCAAGGTCCACATATTTCACAGGGCCATACCTTGTTTTATCTTGTTTAACTTACAGGACACCACTTGCGCTGATTTTCTTACAGGGCTGTCTCCTTCCTCTGATTTGATTAAGGATGGAAAGTAGTCAGGAGTACCACTCAGAGTCAGATGCCCAGACAGGAGTCAGTCATTCAGGGGATCATCGAAATTATCATCATATAATTAGTTATTTCTACATGATCACAACCTCACATCTTAAGAAATTAATCCAGCTCTCATGCATGAGCATTTCAGGGGTAACAAGCTCCCTATGGACATATGTCAGTCTTTAGTCTTAAATTTTTAAATAAATAAGCATTTACAGCGAAACCAGAATCAGCTACACATGCTATTAGCTATTATAATAAACAGTCTAGGTGTTATGGGAACAAATTCAAAGACTGTAGGTTTTTACTAACTGCTTAGCAATATTTACCATGTGACAATACTATGTACTATTAATTTCTTTGAAAAAAATTGGGTATTAGAGAACAAATTTTCAAATGAAGGTTTATTAACAAGTCAAGATAAGCAAGACTCAGCTTGAACTGACAGAAAAACCTTAACAATGTGTTCTTAAAATGCCCTCCACATGAAATTACCAAGGGTAGTGTGCTTGTTCAAACCTGTAGTCTCAACCACCCTTTGTCTCTTGTGGAATCTCCATCTGCCTTCCTCCCAAGAGTTTTTCTAGACTTCTCAATCCCAACAGAAAAATCAATAAAAGCTACCTACAGGAATATCTTTCCTAAATAACAATCAACAACTTTAAATTCTTTTAAATAAGAGACAACCCAGAAAGAAAATCAGCTTCAGAATGCTGAAACATCTAAGTGCCTGGCACATAACAGGCATTTAGTCAAAGCATATTAAATAGACAATGTTGAGAATAAAAAAATATAACAACTGGACAGTACATTTGATAATATAATCTACCCCTTTGGCTTTGCTGATTATTTTGGAGCACAGCCATGACCAAACAATTATTGTCTCCTAGTGCAGTGTTCCCTTCAACAGTTTACATTGTAATTATGGGCATCACTTTTGCTCTTCAAACTAAAATATAAACCACTTTTATATTATATGTTAAAATACACACACACCACATAAAAAGAATTTTTGATGATTCAATCATTCAACCATTTTATTTCTCAAATATATACTGAGGTAGCTAGCCAAACTTTACCAGTCTTAATATACCTCTCCCATAATATAATTACTTCACTGATGTGAAAAATATTTAGTGATATCTAATCAAAAATGCCTTAACTTCCATGCCTAGCTCATTATAGTTTCATGTGGTATTGCTATAACTTGCAGGTTAAAAGTAATCAGCCTTGTATGACTGAATGTTTAAACAGATATATGTGAGTTACACATAGGAACAGAACTAAAACATCAAACAAGGAATGTTATTTTGGGCTTCAAATTATTTATTGGCAAAAGAAACATTAAATCAATAAAGGGAACATCTATATTTATAAAAGAGGCAGAGGCGTGGGTCACTATTGCCCTAGTCAGTTTCCTAATCTGCAGAGTTACAGAACTACACTCTGGAAAAGGCCCAATATGTAAAAAGATAAAAATATAAAAGTGAAGTTGTTCGAGTTAAAGAGCAGTTGGGGAGTAAGCCCTGCTGGACTCCTGAGAGCTCTGGAACCCCTAAGGCTCAGAAGAGCACTGTTAAAATAAATAAGCCCTCTGACTCTTCAGAGCTCTGTGCACCTAAAAAGTGACTGTGTTTAAAATTCCAGTGCGCAAATTTGAAAAGATTAAACCTTTTTCCTCAGAACAATTTTTTTTTAAATTCCTAACTTCCTTCAGTAACGTCAAAATCATTTACTCCGGGAAAATAATAACTACCTCCCATAGATCTTTACACCTCCCATGGTCTTCCAATCACTTCTTAAAATGCATTTGGCTCATTACTCCAAGTAGCAGAAAATTTAGGGTTAGGGGCGGGGAGGCGAACAGATTCCTCGGCTTGGACAACTGAAGTATGACCTTTGTGGATTTTTAAGTACCATGCGGTGCTTGAGAAAAAAGAAATACCTCCGGTGATGAAATTTTCAAAACGTATCTAAAACTGCGGTTGGTAGAGGCACTCCACAGCCAGCTGTCCTTCAAGAAAATATTTAAAATGTACAAGCTGAACAGAACCACATCTCAACCAAACTCTAACATCAACAACTTTTACCCACACAATTTACACGGTTAAAAACAGAAGAAATCAGTTCGATTTACTTCGGTGGATTCGTTCGATGCCTTAATAATGAATGAATTGGAAGCATCACTGCCGAGTTCTGAAAGAGCCTCACGCTCAGCTCCGCCCCCTATAAAACCTGAAGCTAATTCTCCAGAATTTAGTGTTTCGAGGCCAAGTCCGGTCCAAAGGAGGCCTCCCCCCTTCTTTCTCCCGGCCTCCCTCCAGGGGTTGGAGCCCAGGGTGGCCGGGCGGGTGCGGGTGCCGGACGCCCCCTCCCCGCTTGGGGAAAGTTCCGCCGGCCGCTCTCGGGACAGGCCGGTCCGCGGCCCTCGCGCGCGCCGCCGTCACAAACACCCCGCCCGGCCTCGGCGGCCGGAGGGTCGCGCCCCCTCCCCGCGCCGCCGCCGCCACAAACACCCCGCCCCCGCCTCCCCGCCGCCTCCCTCGCGGAGCGTTAACCCCTCGTCGCCCGACGCCCGGCTCCGGGGAGGAGGCCGGGCCAGGGGGTGGAGTTGTCGCGTCTCCTCCCGGGAGCGCCCGGGCAGACGCCCGGCTTGTTTACAGGCCCCAGGCCTGGTCGCCGCCGCGCAGGCCCGCGCCGCCCGCCCGCCCTCGGCCCGAGCGTCGCGCTTACCCGGAGCAGCAGAGGGCGGGCAGGTCCCTGGTCCGCCGAGGCGGCGGCGGCGACGGCAGCCGGGGAGGGGGCGGGAAGAGGGTCACCGCGGCGGCGGCCGTCCAGGTCAGGCCGGGGAGGGGGCGGAGGAGGGGAGGAGCCGGGCTGCGTCCGGGACCCCGGCTCTCGGCGCCCTCGCGGCTCAGATCATCCGGGCGTTGGAGCGGGAGGCGGAGAGCGGGTCCCGGAGGACGAGGAAGAGCCGAAGATTCATAGCTTTCGCGCCCCACCTGCCTGGCGCCCCCCACCCCCCCTCCCCAGCCACCAGTTCCCGAGCTGCAGCCGCCCGAGCACCCGAAGCTGCGGGCCGGGCCGGCTCAGAGACCACAGCTCCCTCACTCCCGCGCGCGCTCCCGCCCTTAGCGCCGCCGCCGCCGCCGCCTCGAGCGCGTCCCCGCGCAGGCGCGCTCACGTCGGCGCTGTGCTGCCCCTCCCCCACGCCTCCGCCCGCCCCGCCCCGCCCCGCCCCGTCGGCTCAGCCCCAACTACAGCCGCGGCGCGGTGGAGCAGCTGGAGAGACCCGGATGTCGTTGGGCCGGAACTGCAGCGCGGGCCGGCGAGCGGGGGAGGGGCGGACGCAGATGACGTCACTGTCCTACCCGGCTTCTCTCGCCGCAATCGTCTCCCGGCCCCGGCCTCAGGCTCAAGCTGAAGGGAGCATCCGAATCCCGGATCGGAACGGAGGTGCCCCGGGCACACACCTCCCGTCCCTAAGGGCAACAACCCACACACTCTACTACCACCCACCCACACGCTGGTGCAGCCGATACACGCACGAGGCACATGCTCTGAGTTTCTGGCAGGTTTTCCGTCTGTAGCTCATGGGGTTTCACATCGTATTTATTTGTACTTGTTAGACAGTCACGTGATTCTGCTTCTGGGGACTTCCATCGACCTCCAGTGAGGTTAAAGGAACGAAGGATTTTTAAAAATCCGGAAGATAATCAAAAACGTAACAGCTCCTTCTGCTGAAAGTTAGAGATCTGCTAAACCTGATTGAAACTGCACGTGCAGGCGGCCAAAATCCAGTTTAGCTGGCTAGACTACGGAAAACCGGACCCACGCCGGACGCACGCTGTTTGCGGACGCCGCAGCGGATAGAATGACAAACCCTAGGCGGCCAATGAATCAGAACTGGGGAACAGTACATCACCAGCCAGGTCTCCTATTGGCTGGGGTGCTTTATCCCTCTCTTGTCAGAGACTTAACCTGTTCATGGATTTGACCTACACCACATTTGCAGGAACAGAAGTTTAATAGAAAAATCCGTGTTTTAAAGAGATGCTCTGGTATATACAAAGAAAAACCAAACACTGTATTATTAGAGGCAGGTACTTTAAAAAGAACTGCTACTTTGTATCTCCTAAAGCCACTTTGTTGTTCCAACTCTTAGATCAAAAGCAACCTATTTATTCTGTCTCTTGTCATTTAGCAAACATTTAGCTGCTTTCAGAGCTGAAAAGCTGTCTCCAGTTTTTTCAACATGTCTTTTTGGGAAGATTCTGTTCCTTTCACTTTTAGGCCTGGGATATAACAACAGTATGAAACAATATCACCTAATGATCACTGGCAGGCCACTTCTTCAAGGAACCCCAAAATTACTCTACCCAATATCTTTGGGGTTAGAATTTCTTAGCATGAGATGAAGATGGATCATTTCCAGGTATGGAAAGTAAAAATAAAGTTCATTTGTGCATTTGGTCCCAGTATTATCTGAGGACATATTTCCTAATTACTTCTCCCCACATTTGCCCCCCCAAAAAAAAGGAAATTAGATCAAAGATCTTTAAAACTCTACCTTATTGGAATCCTTAATATTTCAGACAAATAGCAGCATGATTAGCATGCTAATAGACTCATTACCATTCTGAAACAGAATAGCCCATGTGGCAACCACTATTTGGAGTGCCCTTAGAAAACAAATTTTCGTATTCATAAGGCAGAGCCTGGGTAGCCAATGTCACTCTTGGACCATAAAGAGCTCGAAGGTCTTGCCTGTCTTTCTGCTTCCTTCCTTTAGGCTTCCACGTCTTTCTTCTCTCTGTTCTACACTTGTAGGAGAATCTGAGTCAATTATAGCAGAAGAGGTAGAAAAATAGGAAATATGACCATAAAGATATTTTTAAGGAGTCTGTACAGTATACCACAGACTACCAATTAAGCTGCACCTTCCCACTATTTCTTATTTCTGAATACAGCTTGCATGGACATTTTGGTACAAACTAGGAAATTCATGGGTTATAAGATTAACATTTTAAAATTTGTAACAAAGATATCTTAATATTATCTAAATATATATGCTTGATATAATATCCCCTTCCTTATTATTACACTATATATTATATTCCCTAAATATTATACTAAATATTCCCAAAATATTATGCTAAGGGCAAAAAACAAGTATTAGAAGAGGGGAAAGAGGCATTGAAAAAAAAAAAAAGAGTGTTAAAAGTTTTCTCCGGGCTTCCCTGGTGGCACAGTGGTTGAGAGTCCCCCTGCCAATGCAGGGGACACGGGTTCGTGCCCCGGTCCGGGAGGATCCCACATGCCGTGGAGCGGCTGGGCCCGTGAGCCATGGCCGCTGAGCGTGCCCGTCCGGAGCCGGTGCTCCGCAACGGGAGAGGCCACAACAGTGAGAGGCCGGCGTACCACAAAAAAAAAAAAAAAAAAGTTTTCTCCTCTTTTGAACTACAAGGCTTTGCTTGGGCCTCCTACACACATTTGAGATGTTCATAGTAAGTTTTTGCAAAACATCAGTGAGAATATATTGCCATAATTGTACTTCAGTAATTTTTACAGGTATATTGTGAAACTATTCTACTCTGCTTTGGAAATTTGTTTATATTTCAATTACCAAAGAGGAAGAAGGTTTTCTGAAAGATTGGTTGTCAAGTCCTGAGTTTAAACTATATGCCATTAGCCTAGTAATTGCGAGGCTTGGGGTGAGGACAGGAAGTGAGGAATCTGAAGCTTAATCCAGTCAGCAATACTCCCTCTTTTCCTCCACAATCACTATTTTTTAAAAAGAGGTTTGCATTTTTTTTGTAAAACCAAATTACTATTGTGAATCCATCCAAGACAGTCACCTAAGACAGCCTTGCCTGAGCCTCTCAAAATGACCTCAGTGATTTAAGTGGCCCCTCAGCGGAGCACCTGAGAACCCCTCAGCTGAGTCATCCATCCACTCACACTGAGGCCAGTCACCACCCAAGAGCCGCAAAGCCAAGCAGAACACACATTCAACTCTACCTTCCTCCTCCCTCCTCCTTCAGTACCTGTTTCATGTTTTTTCCTCACAGATATCCTCTTCTTTTATCCTCCTCTCCTCTCTTCTCTCCTTCTTATTACTCTTCTCCCTTCCTTCTGTTCTCTTTTTATCTCCTTTGCTCTTCTTTTCCCCATTTTTCTCTTCTCACTTTTCCCTAGCCTAGTCCAAATTACGGCTTCTGCTACCCACTTTCTCCTGAAGCAATACATATGAGCAGATAGTGCACCTACACTAATTTTGTTGGTGGGGAATGTACCAACCGCCCCCCCCGCCCCCCTCCTCCTTCCTCCATCCCCCACCCCACCATATCAGGTCATGAAAAACAGCTGTTTAAAGGACTGTCACAGAATGAAAAGGATTAGAGAATCTTATTCTGTACGACATCACTGAGGTGGCCCCATCAGGGTGGGGCAGACAGGAGCCAGCAGGCTTGTGCTGCCATTGTGGCTTCTCCTGGGCCCTGAGAGAAATGTGGCCACTGGGAGCACCACGGGTCAAGCCCTGGATAACCTTTAGGGTAGGATCTTCCCTCAAGAGATTGTAGGTGGCCACAGCCCCACAGCATTGATGTGGATCTTGTGAGACAAATTTATCTGTTCAACGGCTGCTTATTATGTGCCAGGCACTGTGCTGGATACTGGGCGTAGTTAGTGACATCAATGGGCAACGTCCCAGCCCCCGAGGAGCTGATGTTATAATGAGAGATATAGACAAAGAAGTAAACAAATGAACAAGGAAACTGCAGGTTGTGATCAGTGCTGTGAAGGAAATAAGTAAGGAAATAGACTGGGGGGATGACTTGCAACAAGTGTGCAGAGAAGACCTTTCTAAGAAGGTGGCTTTCAAGCTGAAGGAGGAGCCAGCTTTGCAAAGAATCAGGGGAGAGCTTTACAGGCAGAAGGATCAGCGTGGGCAAAGGGCCTGTTGTGGGAAAGAGCTTGGCAGAAAAGTTGTCTGCAGACCAAAGAGAAGTTCAGCAAACTCAGGCAAATATTTTATAAAGTTGCTCAAGTTTAGAATTATAACTTAAGATATTTGGGATACTTAATCCAATTTACAGCTAGGATACCAACTTAAGTAGAGGGGCACAGTCCATACAAAATAACTTACTGAATTGGTCTGGCCCAAAAAGCAAAGCAGCTTGAGAAATCAAAATTAAAAATCAAAGGATTTTATTCAACTCTTGAAATTAAGAAGCATTCCACAATGCCAGAAAGAGGTCCCTTCAGACAGTCCAACAACAGCTAGAAATGAGTAAACTAAAGTTTAGAAAAAATTGTTTTTCTCCCAATTTAGATAGCTATTCTTAATGAGTAAAGACTAACAAAAATTTGGACTTCTTGAGAACAGTTTTTCTGGGAGTTTACTGTCTACCGTGGGCATTACGGAAGATCTCAAACTAAAGCATACTTTTAAAAGCTGCAACACATTTTGTATCCTTAACAATGGTGGTCTGGTTGAAAACCAGTGATGAAATGCCATCATAATAAAGGCTTTTTTTTGTATCTGACTCTACAGTTTACAAAGCCCTGTCACTTAGACCAACCAATTTTATCCTCAAAATAACCCTTGGCAAGGCAAGGACTGTTCTCATCTTTTACAGCAGAGAAACCTGAGTGTCAGAGAGCTAGCGGTTGCCCAGGGTCACCAAAAGTAATGACTGGTACCCAGGTTTTCCCCTGTATCCTACAGATCATCCCTAGCTTTTATGCGCCAGTAATAAAGGTAGCAAGGAGAGTCAGGAGTGGAAAGAGCATGGACTTAGAGTCAACAGTGGTATGCAGAACTGGCTTATACTATCTCATGAGAGCAGACTGTTAAATTTTTAGGAATTTTGCCAGTTGTTTGCTAAACATGGTCACTGTTAAAAATTAAATTATATAAACCTCCAATTAAATTTTAAATGAAGATAATATATATTATTGAAACAGACTCACAGACATAGAAAACAAACTTACGGTTACCAAAGGGGAAAGGGGAGGGAGGGATAAACTAGGAGTTTGGGATTAACATATACACACTACTATATATAAAATAGATAACCAAAAAGGACCTACTATATAGCACAGGGAACTATATTCAATATCTTGTAATAATCTATAAGGGAAAGAATCTGGAAAATAATATATATATATATATATATATATACACGCACACACACACACATACATACATACACACACACACGTATAACTGAATCACTTTGATGTACACCTGAAACTAACATGACATTGTAAATCAACTATACTTTGTATTTTTTAAAAAAAGATAATATATATTAAAAACGTATCTTCTAAATTATCTGAATGTATGTTACTATTATCTATGCTCTTGAGGTGCTTTTGTGTATTGTGTCTAAATGGTAGAAATACTCTATGATGTGTTACTGCACATCTATTCCCAATACCACATTCAGTGACTTGACTTTGTGAGCTTGAAACTGGCTGTGGAGGGAGTATTTACACGATGGAAATCAGCAAATGCCACAGATCAAGGCTTGACTTATTGCTTTGCTGATGGTCTAGACTTAAGAAAGTGACAGAGGAACCGTTAATAATGCAAATTAAACATAAAAAGCATGTTGCGTCTATAGCTGTTACATGGTGAATGGCGCAAAAACATTCATCTCAGCAAAGAAGTCACTCACATAATAAGCAAGTAAGTTCCCATATACATCTTTGTTGTGTCACTTTTATCTTAGATGAAAATATTAATCAACACGCCATGTCAGAACTACATTTGGAGAGCTGGTTGTTAAACATTTACCAGCACACCACTGGATCCGCTGTACTATGCCAACTGGGCCACTTATAGGTTCTGTGAACTTAAGCATGTCACTTATACTATTAGCCTTGCTTTCATTCTTCACGAAACACTACCTCTCAGGATGTATTGTGATATTTACAATAGATGAGGCACTCTTGACCTGCACATCCTTCTTTCTTCTCACTGGCAGACCCTTCACTCACTAGAGTTTGTATACAGATACATGGTTTCTCAGTCTCCCTTGTAGCCTAGAGCAGCGTCCCAGCCTATATGCCAGTGCGCACTGCTATATCTCAGATAGGTTACAGATGTGACAAGGTATTGGTCCCTTAAGCCCTTGGAATATTTGAGTGAGGCTCAGCTGCTGAAACCTGAGATGGTCCCATCTGCCCAAAGCAGCCCCACCCAGGCACTCCTTGTGTCATTAAAACATTATTTTTTAATTTGTGTTATGCTGTGAAAAAGTTGAGTAGCAGTGGCTTGAGGCATGGATGTGTAATACAATTCTGACCAATGGAACCTGAGGAAAAGTTTTGGGGGGATGGATCTCAGAATGATTTTCCTCCCGAATAAAAAGAGTCACATGAGAGAAAGTACCCTTACATATGTTGTTATGTCTGTAGGTGCACCTGGCACTTCTGGACCATCTTGCAAAAAACCAACGTAACAGAGAAGAAGGCGAATGATGGCAAAAGTCTGGATGCTGCACATTGTTGAGCCACTGAGCCACCCGAGCAGTTGCGTACTTTGGAAATTTATATTTAAGGAGAATAATACATTTTCCTCATTGTTTAAGCCACTTTTATTTTTGTATTCAGTTATTGTAGCTAAAAGCACCCAAATACAGTAGAAGAGCTGGTACATCCTCTACACCCAGTGAGTGCTCAGTAAGGTTAGCTAATCACTGAATTGGATCCTTTGCCTATAGAAGAGCTGCATGGTCAGATGTAAACTTATTCTCTAAACATTTGAGTGATTTGTTCAGTACTTAGATTCACCTTTAAAGTTTACCTTGATTCTTGCTTAAAAGTGTTTTAAATTCGGTACTAAATGCAGTAATTGAAAAAAGAAAGCATTTTAAGCTTGAGAGCAATTGGACACAGGTGTTAATATGAATTTTCTTTTCTTGAAGGATCTTGACAAATTAGAGCTCTGTTGCCTGAGAAAGGTGACATAACCCCTTCATGTTCTGCAGAGTAGTATTAGAACCAGTGCATGGGAATTACAGAGAAGACAATTTTAGTTCAGTATAAGGGGAAGGGAATGAACTTGGCCTAAAATGTGCTAAACTCCATACCAGGCCCCTTATGAGTGTTATTTAATTCTCAGAATAACTTTGCAAAGAAGATACTATTTTTCCATTTTATAAGAGAGGAAACTACAGCTAAGAAAAGAGCTCATTTGCAGACCTAGGACCCTCTGATTCCAAAGTCCCTGCTTTTTCTGTTACAGAAGCAGACTAGGCCTTCTTGAGATGACTTTCTTTCTCCTTGAGGCCCTTTCCACTACATTTTCTTATCCAGGAAAACAGAACAATCCTACAATGGTGTTCCAACTGAAGATGTCTTGGTGAGGTGGGAGAAGAGTTATATTGCATATTACACAGCAAAATATTTCCAAGCTCCATGTAAAGTCATCACTTATCCTCGAGTTTTGCTTCCAGCCATCACTTCCTCCATTCTCCTGCTTTTTCCACTCTCAGAAAACCTCTCTCTTCCCTTCTCCTAACACACCATCCTTTCTTTTGGGCACACTCGTTATAAATCCCACTCAGCAAGACAAAACCTAACATAACACCTATCGACCCCCACCCCACATGTCCTTGGAGAGCCTCTGCAATTGGTACAAACAAGGCAGAGGCCTCTTTGTAGAGAAGCAGCAGGTAGTAGGAAGAATCAGGTTAGCATCATAGACTGAAAACTAAAGAGCTTGGGGCCAAGCAGGTGTACTCCACGTGTGAGATCAGGCTGGGTATAACACAAGAGGCAGTGGTGAGAACTGTGGAGAAGGAGAGCATATTTATTCCATATGAAGACATCCAAAACAATAGTTGTTTAATGTTTTAAGCATGTTGGAACCAAAGAGGATATCCCAAAGCCTATCTCTGCTGTCTAGTCTGTGAACAAGTTGTTTAACCTCTCTCAGACTTGGCTTCCTCATCTGGAACATGGGAATAATCAACTTGCAGAAACAGATGAAATCCTACACTTAACGTGCCACATTGCCCTATACCATGGTGTGTAGACACACAAAAAGATGTAACCATTACTTTTAAGCACATCATGTGATATTTTTAACAGTGGCAACATACCATGCATGCAATATTTTCTCTCTCCTACAGGCCTAAGTCTAGGCCTGTAGGAAAAGTTGCCAGTTATAGGACTAAACTCATTATTTTCAAGAATTGTTTTAACTTCTAGTTCTTTGGCTTGGTGAGGCCTGTGGGAACTTCTGCATGACCTATGACAAGGACCTTCTGCTGGAGTGTTCTGCCGCCCCGACCAATGTTGACCTTTTTCGTGTGAGTTTCTCCTTCACGCCTCCTGCACCAAAGGCAACTGTTTGGTTCCGAACCTAAACTCTAGATTGTTCTTCTTACAGTGCTTCGAAAGGACTCCGAGCCCTACATTATATGTGTTATAGTATTTATAATTTTTATATTATATACTTGAGTCACCATACATTTTATTCGATCAAAACATCTTGAATATGCCAGGCATTCCTCTAGATCCTGGGGATACTGTAGTGAGAAAGAGAGGCAATTTTCATGGAACTTACTCGGGGTCAATAGAAAATAAGCAAGGTCATTGCAGAGGGATACGTACCATAAAGGATGTAAAGCAGAGTATGATGTGGGCAAGCAGTATGGGAGAGGGGGCCAAGGAGAGGTCACTTTAGACCGGTTGACCAGAGAGAGCCTGTTAGAAGAGGTGGCAGTTGAGCAGGACTGAATGACAGGAGGAAGCCACCATGTGAAAATCTAGGGGAAGAGTGTCCCAGACAAAAGCAAAGGCTCTGGGGTGGCAGTGAGCTTGGCATGTCAAGGACCAGACAGAACTCTGGGATGTCTGGGGCATGGTCATGGAGGGAGAGAGAGCTATTTAGGCAGGGTGACTTTAGGCCACAGTAAGGATTTTGATTTTATCTTAAGTGTGATGGAAAACCACTGGTGGTTTTTACGTAGGGGGGTGATGTGATCTAATTTGTTTTGCTCTTGTTGCAGTATGGAGAAGAGATTTTAGAAAAGCAAAAGTGGAAGTAGAAAAATCCTTTCATGTCAGTTTCATAAATCCTTAGAGAGGAAGTGAAATTAGCTTTCAGCTTTAAATGGCACAGTGATTACGTTTTGGTGGTAGGAATGTGGTCTTTTAGAGAATTCTTGTTACTGGGGCTCATGTTTTCTTTCTCTGGGACCTATACTTAGATATTTTTACGAATGACTCATCAAGTAACCTTTCTTGGTAAGTTTAGTGAATTGTAGCAAAGAGTACCTTGCAGGAAAAGCCAAGTTAAGAGTAGGTAAAATAGACACCCACTTAAGCGTTCAATTTCAGGTGAATACTTAGTGTCCTCAGAAGTATTCTCTAAGAACCTCATTACTCTCTCCCTCTCCACTCACCATTCTCCCAACACACACCTGAAGGCTGAAGACTAAAATTCTGCTAGTTAATTTATGCCTTGTGCTATCCAGTGAGGATGATAGTTTAAGTGTCCCTTACTTAAGGCAGACATTTACATCTTAATATGAAAGTTTTTACATCGTTTTCAGAGTAAAGTTTTAATACTCTAGAAGCAAAGTGCCTTGACACACATTGGTGAGATAGGGTAAAAGAAATTTAAGAAGGAATTTAGTAAAGACCTCAATAACACCAGAGATGAATTGTACTTCCACAACCATACCCAGGTTCCCTCTTGCTCATGGAGCTGTGAAAGAAATACATACACTTCACATGTTCAGTCTTCTTATTGGATACTGGGTTTTCTTCATTTAATTTGATGGTCATATATTAGTTGTCTTCCAAGTAAACCTAGAATAGACCTTTGAGAAAGGACCATGACTAATTTTATGTTTAATCTTATAACTAGTACATTATAGATATCCAAGAATTATTTCATAATAAAAAGTATTATGGATATTATATATTACATTTGTAGAATCTGTAGCCTCTACATTGATGTGCCAAATAACAATTTCTGCCCATAGTGCCGAATTCAGCCTAGTACTAGGTGGTGTAAATCGTAAGCACCTACCACTGGAAAGAATAATTCATCATTCAAAACCAAGTACTGATTAAAAACATACCATGTGTCAAACTCCATTAAACATGGAGAGGGATACAAATAATAGCTACCGTAATATATTGCAAATCTCCTATATACCAGACTCTTAAACATGGCATATCAATTCTATTAAAAATATCTGTTAGATATAATTTGTTGTTTAAATTATATTTTATGGCTATTCTAAGTTCTTGAAAGAAAGAATTAATAAAATATATGAAGCTGTACTTTTAAAGTACCATGTGTAAAGTACTTTTACTTGGGGGTCAGTAAAAGTACTGACCTTTATCCAAGTAGGAAAGACATACAAAACTCTTTTGTGTTGTCAATCACAACAAAAGTATGGAAAGGTTAAAGGGAACAATGTGAGTACTTGAAACATGCGATGCCAAAAGAAAAATTTTGGCTTGATATAAAATACCAGTGACTTATACGGCCTGGTGAGTCATGTGTACCATATCTGGGTTATGTACCCATAAACACTGGCTTCAGGGCAGTCAGACTCTTTAGACTGTCATCAATAAACTCATCACGTGTCAGTCCTGCCTGAATTCAAAAGCAAAAACTAAAATACAGAAACACATGGAATTGAGAACACATAAAATTTCTGCTGTTCTACATTTAGATTCCCAAAGGCAATGTTACAAAAGGGTGTTTAAAAGGCGAAGATTGTAATTCTATCTAATTTGGATTAGTTAGATCCTTCTTGGTTATTTAATATTTCTTTGAAGCCTGTTAAGGGCAAGAACTTTCGCTGTCTTCTCAATAAATGTACTCTAATAAACCCCCACCTATGAAAAGAATTAAGTTAATCAAACACCAAGTATAGGATAAAAACAAAGTATGTGACAAACCCTATTAAACATGGCAAGAGATACAAATAATAGCTACCATTTATTGAGTACTTTCTGTTTTCTAGAATCTTTATTTCTATAGTATCTAATTTACTCCTGACAATAGCTCCTCAAGATAGTTTTTATTACTATATTTTACAGATGAGAAGTGGAGGCTTAGAGGAGTTAAGTCACTTGTCCAAATTCTTGGAGCAAGTGAGTGGATAAAATCCGAATGCCATGTGACTGTAAGTTTTGCTATTTTTTATAATGCAAAACTGAAGGTTAACATATAATCTTGGTGTCTATTCAGACATCAGGCTATACAAAAATCCTCTGGCCTGGGGTGTCAGAACACAGGGTTTAGTCTTGGCTCTGATGCTTTGCCACTGTGTGCAACTCAGGAGAGTCATTCTATCTTTTTGAATTTCAAGTTTCCACATATGTAAAATAAAGGTGGTGAACAAAATAATTTTTACAGTCCCTTCCAGCTTCAACACTCCACCACTCTAGCAAGGAAAAAACCCTGAATCTGGAAATGGACATCTATTTCTCCAGACTGGCAACCCATTAATCCACATTTCTTTAGGGGAAAACATCTCTTCCTCTCTCTTAGTATAATTCCTTCCTCTGATCTCAGAATCTGTTGCAGTTTGGGCACATGACCCAGGTGGACCAGTTAGAGTAAATCCCAGGAATTATTTGGGAGACGTTAGAGGAAAGACACCCTATTTCTCTGTGATTGCTAGAAGGAATGATGATGAGAGTTTGGTGCTTCCAGGGGCATGCCCAAAGCTAGCTCCTTTTCTGGAATGTTCAGTTTCTTGAGGCAGTAAATTCTGTTCTGTTAAGTCCGTTTAAATTGGGGTTTCTGTCTCTTGGTTCGTAGATGTCATGATAGGGGTAATCCTTGAAGGATGGGTTAGATTTTCATTAGGAGGATACTTTTAAGTAGGGGGAAACTATGCCCAGAATCCTTGAGATGGGAATGACTCCCTTAACTGAATTGGAAGCAAAGTGTGGAGAGGCAATTAAATATATTGAAGGAAAAGTAGTATGAGACCAAATTGTCAAAGGTTTTGAAAACCTCCTGGAGGACTTTAGACTCGATGCTTATGTCAGACTTATTTTTCAAGAGAGGCCCTTATGATATTTGTTTTTTGAAAAATTCTCTTTCTTCTTTTCCAAGCCTTGCTATTCTCCCATAAAGATCTTGGGCAAGTCTTTACAACTGCCTCAACAAATAGGATATGACTGAAGTGACACTGCATTACTTCCAAGGCTAGGTCATAAAAGGCAATATAGTTTCTATTGGTTCTCTTTCTCTCAGGACATTTATCCTTAGAACCACACTACCATGTTGTAAAGAAGCCCAGGTAACCTGGAGAGGCCATGTGTAGGTGTTCTAGTTGACAGCCTGTATAATAAAATATTTGGCCTTTGTCCCCAGTTCCTGAGAAGTACCCTCTAAAACTCTGGAATTTCCCCAGTAATAGGAGAGTCTTTGTTATTTATCGTGTTCCCTGATAGTATATGCTGATGAGATGACTCTAATGGTGGGCTCTTAGACAGTTTAAATAAACGAGATGACTCAGGATGGAAGCTGCCTGTGCCAGAAAGACCAAACATGTGATTAGAGCGTTGGGGTTTTGAATTGGGAAATATTATGCCAACCTATGGGAAGAAGAGGGGATCTGGAGATTGAGTCACATGGCCAAAGATTAATTAATCATGCTTATGTAATTGAATCCTAATAAAAACTCTGGACACTGAAGTTTGGGTGAGCTTCTACAGTTGGCAATACTCTGCATATCTTCACACATTGATGTGCTGGGAGAGTGACATGTCCTAACTCTGTGGGGAGAGGACAATGAAAGCTTCACATTTGGAACTCTCCTAAACCTCACCTTAAGTGTCTCTCCCTTTGGCTGGTTCTGATTTGTATCCTTTAATTGAATCATAAGTACAGCATTTTCCTGAGTTCTGTGAGTCATACTAGTGAGGTACCCATCCTGAAGGGGTAGTGGGAACCCCTGAATTTGTAGCCAGCTGGTCAGAAATGAGGATGACCTGGAGATCCCCAAACTTATCGCTGGTATCTGAAGTGAGTGTAGTCTTACGGAGGACTGTGCCCTTAACCTGTGAGGTTGGCCCAACTCTGGGTAGTTGGTGTCTGAAGTCATTGTACAGCCATAGCTAAGGTCCAAACTAACAGTAAGAGAATCAATCATCAGACATGAGAGTGAATAAGCCTTTAGCTGATTTCCCAGCCATCAAGTTACCCCTAGCCTCTGGGCCATCCAGCTGATGCCCTAGACAACATGGACCAGAGAGAAGTCATCTCAACTGCATCCTGCCCAAATTCCTTACCCACAGAATCCTTCAGCATAATAGAGAATTGTTTTATGCCACTACATATTAGGGAAATTTGTTACAGAGCAAAAGATAACTGGACCATATTTTTGTACTTGTGAGTGGGGTGGAATTGTAACAAAACCTAAAACATGAGGCAATGGCTTTCAGACTAAGTGGCAGGCAGAAGGTGAAAGGACCTTGAGAAGAGTTAAAGTCTAAAGGGTCTTGAAGACACTGTTAGTGGAAGTTTGCGGTCCTCAAGAAGCCAATTAATAAAGGATTAAAGAAAGTGAGGAAAATGTTATTGGAAGCTAGAGGAAAATAGACTCTTTTCATGTGATGGCAGAAAATTTAGCAACACTGTTGACTGCAGTAAAGTAGAACAAAGGGAATTTACCTAATTGACCGGATGATCTAGCCAAAAAGACTTCCAGGCAGAGTGATAAATATGACCCATGGCTTTTTCTAGGTGCCTTAGTAAAATGTGACAGGAGAGAGATAAGCTAAAGAAAGAGCTGTAAATGTAAAGAGCCAGGACTTGCTGGGTTTAAAAAACAAAAACAACAATCAAAAAAAAAAAAAAACAACACAACAAAACTCTTTCTCATTCCGAGTGTCTCTAGACAGCAAATGATGCCAAAGTAAGAAATAGCTTCTTGGAAGAAATCAAATCAAGGTTTCTTTCAGGAAGATAGAGTCTAAAAAAGAAGTCAAAAGTGCAACTTTAAATGTTTTTTAAGAATTTAGAAAGATTTAATGTGGTGCCTCATAGACCATTTCAAATAATCACAAGACCATCTAAGAATCTTAATGGCATGCCCCACAGGTCCTCTCCATTAAAAAATAGAGTGTCCCTCTAAAGCAATTAGAGAAATAAGATAAAAAAAGGTTAGCAAAGTTAGCAGAAGGAAAGAAATCATAAAAATCATATCAGAAATAAATGAAAAAGAAATGAAGGAAATAAGAGCAAAGATCAATTAAACTAAAAGATGGTTCTTTGAGAAGGTAAACAAAATTGATAAACCATTAGCCAGACTCATCAAGCAAAAAAAGGGAGAAGACTTAGATCACCAGAATTAGAAATGAAAAAGGAGAAGTAACAACTGACACTGCAGAAATACAAAGGATCATGAGAGATTACTACAAGCAAAAATATGCCAATAAAATGGACAGCCTGGAAGAAATCGACAAATTCTTAGAAAGGTATAACCTTCCAAGACTGAACCAGGAAGAAATAGAAAATACAAACAGACCAATCACAAGCACTGAAGTTGAAACTGTGATTAAAAATCTTCCAACAAACAAAAGCCCAGGATCAGATGGCTTCACAGGTGAATTCTATCAAACATTTGGAGAAGAGCTAACACCTATCCTTCTCAAACTTACAAAATATAGCAGAGGGAGGAACACTCCCAAACTCATTCTACGAGGCCACCATCACTCTGATACCAAAACCAGACAAATATGTCACAAAAAAAGAAAACTAGAGGCCAATATCACTGATGAATATAGATGCAAAAATCCTCAGCAACATACTAGCAAACAGAATCCAACAGCACGTGAAAAAGGTCATACACCATGATCAAGTGGGGTTTATCCCAGAAATGCAAGGATTCTTCAGTATACACAAATCAATCAATGTAATAAACCATAGTAACAAATTGAAGGATAAAACCATATGATCATCTCAATAGATGCCGAAAAAGCTTTTGACAAAATTCAACACCCATTTATGATAAAAACTCTCCAGAAAGTAGACATAGAGGGAACCTACCTCAACATAATAAAGGCCATATATGACAAACCATAGCCAACATCGTTCTCAATGGTGAAAAACTGAAGCCGTTTCCTCTAAGATCAGGAACAAGACAAGGTTTCCCACTCTCACCACTATTATTCAACATAGTTTTGGAAGATTTAGCCACAGCAATCAGAGAAGAAAAAGAAATTAAAGGAATCCAAATCGGAAAAGAAGTAAAGCTGTCACTGTTTGCAGATGACATGATACTATACATAGAGAATCCTAAAGATGCTACCAGAAAACTACTAGAGCTAATCAATGAATTTGGTAAAGTAGCAGGATACAAAATTAATGCACAGAAATCTCTTGCATTCCTATACACTAAGAATGAAAAATCTGAAAGAAAAATTAAGGAAACACTCCCATTCACTATTGCAACAAAAAGAATAAAATACCTAGGAATAAACTTACCTAAGGAGACAAAAGACCTGTATGCAGAAAATTATAAAACACTAATGAAAGAAATTAAAGACAATACAAACAGATGGAGAGGTATGTCATGTTTTTGGATTGGAAAAATCAACATTGTGAAAATGACTCTACTACCCAAAGGAATCTACAGATTCAACGCAATCCCTATCAAACTACCAATGGCATTTTTCACAGAACTAGAACAAAAAGTTTTACAATTTGTATGGTAACACAAAAGACCCCAAATAGCCAAAGCAATCTTGAGAAAGAAAAACAGAGCTGGAGGAATCAGGCTCCCTGACTTCAGACTCTATTACAAAGCCACAGTAATCAAGACACTATGGTACTGGCACAAAAACAGAAATCTAGATCAATGGAACAGGATAGAAAGCCCAGAGATAAACCCATGCACATATGGTCACTTTATCTTTGATAAAGGAGGCAAGAATATACAGTGGAGAAAAGACAGCCTCTTCAATAAGTGGTGCTGGGAAAACTGAACAGCTACACATAAAAGAATGAAATTAGATCATTTCTTAATGGGGCTTCCCTGGTGGTGCAATGGTGAAGAATCCACCTGCCAATGCAGGGAACACGAGTTCGAGCCCTGGTCTAGGAAGATCCCACATGCTGCGGAGCAACAAAGCCCATGTGCCACAATTACTGAGCCTGCGCTCTAGAGCCTGCGAGCCACAACTACTGAGCCAACATGCCACAACTACTGAAGCCTGTGCGTCTACAGCCTGTGCTCTGCAACAAGAGAAGCCACCACAATGAGAAGCCTGCACACCACAATGAAGAGTAGCCCCTGCTTGCAGCAGCCAGAGAAAGCCCACATGCAGCAACAAAGGCCCAACACAGCCCAAAATTAATTAATTAATTAAATTAAAAAAATTATAAAAAAAGAACACTTCCTAACACCATACACAAAAATAAACTCAAAGTGGATTAAAGACCTAAATGTAAGGCCAGACAGTATAAAACTCTTAGAGGAAAACATAGGCAGAACACTCTAGGACATAAATCACAAGATACTTTTTGACCCACCTCCTAGAGAAATGGAAATAAAAACAAAAATAAACAAATGGGACCTAACGAAACTTTAAAGCTTTTGCAGAGCAAAGGAAACCATAAACAAGACAAAAAAACAACCCTCAGAATGGGAGAAAATATTTGCAAACGAAGCAAGAGACAAAGGATTAATCTCCAAAATATACAAGCAGCTCATGCAGCTCAATATCAAAAAAAACCCAACCCAATCCAAAAATGGGTGGAAGACCTAAATAGACATTTCTCCAAAGAAGATATACAGATTGCCAACAAACACATGAAAGGATGCTCAACATCACTAATCATTAGAGAAAGGCAAATCAAAACTACAATGAGGTATCACTTCACACCGGTCAGAATGCCCATCATCAAAAAATCTACAAACCATAAATGCTGGAGAGGGTGTGGAGAAAAGGGAAACCTCTTGCACTGTTGGTGGGAATGTAAATTGATACAGCCACTATGGAGAACAGTATGGAGGTTCCTTAAAATACTAAAAATAGAACTACCATATGACCCAGCAATCCCACTACTGGGCCTCTACCCTGAGAAAACCATAATTCAATGTTCATTGCAGCACTATTTACAATAGCCAGGTCATGGAAGCAACCTAAATGCCCATCGACAAACAAATGGATAAAGAAGATGTGGCACATATACACAATGGAATATTACTCAGCCATAAAAAGAAATGAAATTGAGTTATCTGTAGTGAGGTGGATGGACCTGGAGTCTGTCATACAGAGTGAAGTAAGTCAGAAAGAGAAAAACAAATAATGTATGCTAACACATATATATATATGGAAGCTAAAAAAAAAAAGGTTCTGATGAACCTAAGGGCAGGATAGGAATAAAGATGTAGAGAATGGACTTGAGGACACGGGCAGGGGAAGGGGTAAGCTGGGATGAAGTGAGAGAGTGGCATGGACATATATACACTACCAAACGCAAAATAGATAGCTAGTGGGAAGCAGCCACATAGCACAGGGAGATCAGCTCGGTGCTTTGTGACCACCTAGTGGGTGGGATAGGGAGGGTGGGAGGGAGGCACAAGAGGGAGGGGATATAGGGATGTATGTATACATATAGCTGATTCACTTTGTTATACAGCAGAAACTAACACAACAATGTAAAGCAATTATACTCCAATAAAGATGCTAAAAAAAAATAGTGTCCAAGAATCTTAAGGGTGTTTCCCACAGCAGCTGTACAGAGAGCCCAAGGTAAGGAAGGACTTACCTCAATGAAATGGATTCAGGTACAAACTGATACACAGAAATCCACAGAGTTTTAATAGAATTTTATCAGCTTGTAAAAAATGAGACAGAGACAGCAAAAAAATTAAAAGAGGACTCTGCATACCTGAACTTCTGTGGGCCAGAAGCAAGCTGAGAAAATAATTTATCTGCAAATCCAAACTAATTATGAAAAAGGAAAATAATACAGGGAGTGGAACCGAGAGCTTAGGGAATAAAGCCAAGAGCTATGGAGCATCATTTCTAGGTAAAATGACTAAGCCATAATTAAAGAACTGGCAACATGTACCCAGCTGGACTTTAGTATTACTATGGGCCAATGACTACTTTGTGCCTCTTATTTCTCCTTTTTTGAATGGAGCATCTATAGCAATTATCTTAATATTATACTTGAGGTATGTGCAGGGCAGATAACTTGACTGTTTAGTTTGCAGGTCTGTAGATCAAAGGATCAAAGATACTCAAGGAGCTATGCCTAAGGAGCCATGCACAAGAAACATCATCCATTCCTAGAGGTGATTTATATGGTGAAATTCTGAACTTTAAACCTGATGCTGATGCCTTAATAGTAATAATATTTTAGGGGTCCTTGGGGAAGGGGTTCGGGAATTTTGCATGTGGGAGAGTTGTGAATTATTATGGTTAGAGGATGGGCTGTGGCAAATTGTATTTTCCTAAAATAACCAAAACAATATTTCTAGTCCCATATGTTCTTCTAGAACCTCACAATTCCCCCATAAAAAGTCTCTTTTCCTTAAAATTGGTAGTGCTTTTATAACTGCCTTAATAAGAGAATATGGCAGAAGTGACACTATATCTATTGATTAAAATGATAATCTTAGGTTTTAGAAGGCGCTACAAGATGCCAGTGAAAATGGTGGAGTAAGGACCTCTGAAAATCCTTATCTCCATAAAAGCAATGAGAACACTGGGAAAATTGTCAGAATCAGTTTTTTCAGGACTCTGAAAAAAACCAAAGGCCTGCAACAATCTTGGGAATATTTATTCAAGAAAAATTATTGAATCTTGGTAAGAACAGTGAGCTTTGTGGTGTTTTAACTTGCTCTATTCACATGCTCTCCTCTCCAGCTCCGTGGTAGCCTTGAGAACCAACAACCATGCAATTATGGTGAAAATCAGCAGCCTGACAACACTGGAGGGGGTCAGAATAGGGCTGAACCTCCGTCAGAGTCCCATTCCCAGAGAATTGTCATCATTTGACCCGTACGTTGGTTCCCTAGAAGACCCCATTCTCATGGTTGCCTTTATTTGACCTGACTCAAAGCTTGCTCAGCACCAACAGCCCTTTCTCTGGGGAATTTTGTCAAAAATAATCAACAATTGTTTAACATCATGGTAACCTGAGGCAGTCGATAAGAGCTGGAGCAAACATTAGGCCAATCAAAAAGATTAAAAGGAACAGTTTGGGAATGAAATGTCCATAAGGGGCTTTGAAAAGTGCCAACATACACGAGAATCTAGAAGTCCATGCAGATCCACATCTGCATGTTGTGCATCTGCCCAGGGCTAAGTGCACGCTCGTGAAAGATCTGAGAAAGCCCTAAACTATCACCTCTGGCTAACTTTGAGTCTCCTCAAAAGCAGGCAGTAAAGCCAAAGGCAAAATTGTGTACTGCCTGGTTAAGTGCGCCCCAATATGCATAGACCCTTAGCAAACACTGGAAGACTTATCGGTCCCAGGCATTTAAGGAAATTTCTGTCCAATGATTAGCTGACTTCTAAGCTAACTGAGCAGAGACTTCAGTGGCCACACATGACAAAGAATATCGACTTTACAGAACTAGTTCAGAAAGTTGCTAAACCAACAGACAACAACAGCCAGCAATAAAAACAAACCCCTGGGAAGAGGGGCAAATCTGATTTCTAGAGTTGCCATATTACATTATTGAAAATGTCCAGTGTTCAATTAAAAAACTACAAGATATGATGTATTAGTCAGGGATCTCCAGAGAAACAGAACCAATAGGAGATAGATAAGTAGAGATTTATTACAAGGAATTGGCCCATGTAATTATGGAGTCTGAGGAATCCCACCAGAATCTGCCATTTGACAGCTGGAGACTCAGGAAAGTTTGTAGCGGAGTTTCAGTCTGAATCTGAAGGCCTGAGACTCAGGAGAACTAATGGTGTAAGTTCTAGTCAGAGTCAAGGGCCTGAGAACTGGAGGGTCAATGGTATAAATTCCAGTCTGAGTCTGAAGGCCTAAGAACCAGGAGTGCTGATTGTGTAAGTCCCAGTCTGAGGGCAGGAGATGGATGCCACAGTTCAGTCAGGCAGAGGGAGGGAGAGAGAGAGAGAGAAAGAGAACTCTCTCTTCCTGTACATTTTGGTTGTATTCAGGCCTTCAACAGATGGGGTGATGTTCACTAGCATTGAGGGAGGCAGTCTGTTTTTTACTAAGTATGGAAAATCCCAAGTACCCACAAAAACTATACTAGAACAAATACATGAATTCAGGAAACTTGTAGGGCACAGGATCCACAAACAAAAATTAGTTGTGCTTCTATACCCCAACACTGAATAATACAAAAATGAAATTAAGAAAACAATTGGATTTACAATAGCACCTCCCAATAGCACTTGATTTCCCTTTTGGGGAGCCTTTTGTGTAGTCTAGGTCAGAAGAAGTACTTGCATCTTGCTACAGAGCCTGAGAGGTCATCCTCTGTGGCAGTATAGTTGACATAGATTGGGCCAGTTTGATTCATACTTCCAGAACTCTGAATCTTGAACCATTAATAAATACTAATGCTAATCCAAATTATTTCCTCAGTTTTGTGCCTCCATTTTTTCTTTTGTAAAATGAAGACAATATATCTTTCCATGGTGCCTGACAATCTGCTTCACAGGCATGTTTTATTAACTGGGAATCCATGTGAATAAGGCATTTTGATAAGACATAGTTGAAAAGTGAGTGAAAAACACCATTTTAAAACCAAAAATATCATTGCTCTTGAAGTAGTGTCCCTAAGAGCCTATATCTTTACACCAGTTTCTAGCTCTAGGCACTTTAAAATGAACAGCTGGCCTCAAGGGAAGGCTACATTTGCAATCCAATACATGTAACGGTCTATGTCAATCTATGAGCATCTTTATATCCTGATTAAATTCACTGTCTTTGCTTACAAATAGGGCCCCCAAAATTGTGCAGGCAAGACTGGCATCATGACCACGTGAGCTGTGTGGTCACACAGTTCTGGGGTGTCATGCTCAAAAAGGCCCTGTGCTTGATTTAATGCTATGTTGTCATCATCTTGGAATTCTTAATAACTTTTAAACAAGAGCCCCACATTTTCATTTTGTCCTGGGCCTAGCAAATTATGTAGCTGGTCCTGTGTATTAGACATAGATGTAATTTTAAGAATCTCATGGAAGTGCAAATTTTTGTGTATATGATTTTTATTCATTTGTTTGTCCAGAGAGTTGGTCACAAATATTTATTGAACTCTTACTATATGCTAGGGCCAGAAAATAATCAAGAATAAGACATGGTCTCAGCCCAATGGAGCTTATACTTTATTGTAGTGTTTTTCAAACTTTTTTTTGGACTGTGACCTAGCACAAACACGTGTGTGTGTGTGTGTGTCTGCGTGTGTATGTGTGGAAAGAGCTAGAGAGACAGAAAGAGACAGAGAGAAAATTGCTTCACTTTACATATAAATATATGACATTTTAAATTTATCAATTTGTATAATATATATATTATATATATATAATATATATATATTATAGCCACTAGTTTATGGTAATTTGTTACAGCAGCAATAGGAAACTAATATATATACTTTACTCCTTTTGGAGCTTGGTTTGCTTTTTATTGCTATCAGGTGATATTTTCAAATCTAATTGAATAATGTCCTTTTATTACAGAAAACCCTCTGATTATCAAAATCACTTGGAAAGCTTTTTGAACATACATTTTCCTGAGCTTCATCCCCAGAGATTCTAGGCTGGAAATTATTTTTCTTAAATAAGCACCGATGGAAGGGAGAGTCCACTCTACTAGGGTGATGGTTAAAGTGTAAATGGCAACTTTAAGCTCATTTATGGTTAAGCTCATTTACGGTTAGGGTGTATTTTTAATGAGACTTTTACAATCCTACTGATTTTTTCTTTTAAAACCTAGGATCTGGACTTCTCCAGCATTCACAGACTTTCTTTATAATCATCTTTCTCTGTTGAGTGAACTTGGATGCAAGAAAGCATCACAGAGGGCAGCTGATTGCTATCCAGTGATGGTAAAAAATACCTAAAGGGGACTGTCAATAGGTACTGACACAGCGGTACCAGTGCCACACTGCAGAGGGGATTGTGTTACTTTCCCAGGGCTACCACAACAAAGTACCACACACTGGCTGGCTGAAGCAACCAAAATTTATTGTTTTACAGTTTGGGGGCCACAAGTCCAAAATGGAGGTGTCCGCAGGGCCATGCTCCCTCCAAAGGCAGGAGGCAAGGATCTCTTCCAGGCCTCTCTTTTAGGTTTCTGATAATTCCTTGGTATGGCAGCATAACTCCAATCTTTACAGGGTGGTCTCCCTGTGTGTGTCTGTCTCCAGATTTCCCCTTTAGGAGGATACCAGTCATTTCGTATGAGCGGCCCACTCTACTTCAGTATGACCTCATCTTAACTCATGACATTTGGCCTATTTCCTAAAAAGGTCACATCCTGAGCCACTGTGGGTTAGGATTTGAACACAGGAATTTTGGGAGGACGCAGTTCAATCCACAACAGGGACGTAGGTCCTGGGAGACTAAAAACAAGGCTTGTCAAGGATGTGGGCAGAGTAATAATAACAGCTACCTTTCATTCTCCCAGGGACTCTCTGAGATAGGTGTCTTTAGCTCAGCCTCAGAGATGAGGAAATGAAGGCTGAGAGGGGCTAGGCAATTTCTCCAAGTTCATACAGTTTGGTAGGGCCAGAGCAGGGTGCATACCCAGGTTTGTCTGGCTCCAAAGCCCAAGCTTTTCATTACTTTGCTCTGCCATCTCCAGGAACAGTCAAAAGAGCAGAAAACCTGGTTTCTAGGCTCAGCTCTGCCACATAGTGAGCATGAGACATTCAATAAATCATTTAACTTCTCTAGGGCTTAGTTTTCTCTCCAGTAAAATGAGCCTAATAGTAATATATGGGGAAGTACAAGTACTTCATAAACTGTAAAGCATTCTGCCACTGTAATAAATGTTATTAAGAGCAGCATCAGTATGAGGGAAAGACAATTAACATGTTCTCAGTGGAAAATGATGATATATTTGTGTTCCCTAGGTTTTTAGAGTTTGTGTTGCTTTTATGACTATCCACCCTTCCTACGTGGGCCCTCCAACTGTCCATACACCTATCTTCTGGTCTTTCCCCCAGTTGAGACCTCCTGCCTTGAGCAGACAACTGAATTCCAGGCTACTTGTTTTTAAAACAAGTTTTCTAAGTTAAAACTATTGTTTTATTGAGACAGTTCTTTTGGCAATTGTGAAAAAAATATAGTATCTTAGCTCAGGCTGCTATAACAAAGTGCCTTAGACTGGGTGGTTTATAAACAACAGAAATTTATTTCTCAAAGTTCTGGAGGCTGGGAAGTCCAAGATCAAGCTGTCAGCAGATTAGGTGTCTGGTGAGGGCCTGCCTTCTGGTTGACTGACTTTTCACTGTGTTCTACATGGCAGAAAGATTGAGAGAGCTCCGTGGGGTCTTTTTTATAAGGGCGCTAATCCCATTCATAAGGGCTTCACTCTCATGACCAAGTCACCTCCTAAAGACCCCACTTCCAAATACCACCACTTTCAGGCTTAGGATTTCCACATATGAATTTTGGGGGGATGCAAACATTCAGTCTATAGCAAACAGAGAATGGAGTTTAGGTCTTTTTAGAAGTTTGTTAAAGGTGTTCCTGTCCTTTGCAAGTTGAAGATCTACTACCAAACTGCTAAAAGCAAACACACAACCAAACAAAAGACCAATTAACCCACTGGACAATTTCAAATGAATCTATTTCTTAAATTTAGCTTTTGTTTACTTTTGTGATATTGGCAAAAATACACATTCATTATAAAGGATTAAAAGATACACAATAAATGCAAGGAACATAAACCTTACCAATAATCCCATATCCCATATTTCTTTCCAAGAGAAAGTGACTGTTTACATTTTAGTTATTTATGAAAAATTGGACTTTCACTGAAAATTTCCTTTTTAAATCGTATAATAAGTACTATTTTCACATCTTTTAATATTCTTTAAGAACATGAGTTTTAATTACTATATAATATTCCATACTACAGATGTATTATTACCCATTTAACCAATTCCCTATGGTAGAACATTCGGATCATTTCTGTGTTTTTGTTATTCTAAACATTTAAGTAAAAGGATATTCTTAGAAGAATATCCTTTCACTTAAATATGCACATTTCTAGTTATGTTCTTAGGATATGTTCTGAGAAGTGAAATTACTGGATTGGAGAGCTTTCTTTAGGTATTACTATACCTGACAAACAGCAGAAACTGCTGCAGGAATTTACTGCAAAGGGCTGGACAGCCCACAAATTTGTCAGGAGAGCTAGGGCCTCAGGCTTAGATAAAGAGCAGGAGCATACGAAGGCTGTGCAGCCAGAGCTGCAACCAAAGCCTCCCCACAGAGCCAGTGAGCGAGGACTCCTCTGCCATTGCCACCGAGGCTGAATGGGAGTGTGCACTTGCTTTGCTGCCACTGCTGGCACTGAGCCTGGACATTGGACACTGGACATCAGACACCATGCTGGCACCACTGCCTCAGCAGCTCCTGGAAACTGGGTGTTGCTGCTGCAGCCAGAAGGAGTTCTGCTCTCTCCCAGCTTCTCAGCATGACAAGGAACAGACACACAATCTTGGGTCATTACATCTGAGTGCCACAGCCTAGGGACTGGGAATGAGAGTATCTTGTCCTTGCACTTTCTATAGAGAGAAGAGCCCTGCCTTCCACCAAGATCTGCAAGGTGGGAGAGTCCACTTACTGTCAATTTTTTTTTAACATCTTTATTGGAGTATAATTGCTTTACAATGGTGTGTTAGTTTCTGCTTTATAACAAAGTGAATCAGTTATACATATATATATGTCCCCATACCTCTTCCCTCTTGCATCTCCCTCCCTCCCACCTTCCCTATCCCACCCCTCTAGGTGGTCACAAAGCACCGAGCTGATCTCCCTGTGCTATGTGGCTGCTTCCCACTAGCTATCTATTTTATGTTTGGTAGTGTATATATGCCCATGCCACTCTCTCACTTTGTCCCAGCTTACCCTTCTCCCTCCCTGTATCCTCAAGTCCATTCTCTAGTAGGTCCGCATCTTTATTCCCGTCTTGCCCCTATGTTCTTCTGATCATTTTTTTTCTTTTTTATAGATTCCATATATATGTGTTAGCATATGGTATTTGTTTTTCTCTGACTTACTTCACTCTGTATGACAGTCTCTAGGTCCATCCACCTCACTACAAATAACTCAGTTTCGTTCCTTTTTATGGCTGAGTAATATTCCATTGTGTATATGTGCAACATCTTCATTACCCATTCATCTATTGATGGACACTTAGGTTGCTTCCATGTCCTGGCTATTGTAAAAAGAGCTGCAATGAACATTTTGGTACATGACTCTTTTTGAATTATGGTTTTCTCAGGGTATATGCTCAGTAGTGGATTGCTGTATCGTATGGTAGCTCTATTTTTAGTTTTTTAAGGAACCTCCATACTGTTCTCCATAGTGGCTGTATCAATTTACATTCCCACCAACAGTGTAAGAGTGTTCCCTTTTCTCCACACCCTCTCCAGCATTTATTGTTTCTAGATTTTTTGATGATGGCCATTCTGACTGGTGTAAGATGATATCTCATTGTAGTTTTGATTTGCATTTCTCTAATGATTAATGATGTTGAGCATTCTTTCATGTATTTGTTGGCATTCTGTATATCCTCTTTGGAGAAATGTCTGTTTAGGTCTGCTGCCCATTTTTGGATTGGGTTGTTTATTTTTTTGATACTGAGATGCATGAGTTATTTGTATGCTTTGGGGATTAATCCTTTGTCCATGGCTTCATTTGCAAATATTTTCTCCCATTCTGAGGGTTGTCTTTTTGTCTTGTTTATGGTTTCCTTTGCTGTGCAAAAGTTTACGTTTCATTGGGTCCCATTTGTTTTTTTGTTTTTATTTCCATTTCTCTAGGAGGTGGGTCAAAAAGGATCTTGCTGTGATTTATGTCATAGAGTGTTCTGCCTATATTTTCCTCTAACAGTTTGATGGTGTCTGGCCTTACATTTAGGTCTTTAATCCATTTTGAGTTTATTTTTGTGTGTGGTGTTAGGGAATGTTCTAATTTCTTTCTTTTACATGTAGCTGTCCAGTTTTCCCAGCACCACTTATTGAAGGGGCTGTCTTTTCTCCACTGTATATTCTTGCCTCCTTTATCAAAGAAAAGGTGACTATATGTGCGTGGGTTTTCAATCCTGTTCCATTGATCTATATTTCTGTTTTTGTGCCAGTACCATACTGTCTTGATTACTGTAGCTTTGTAGTATAGTCTGAAGTCAGGGAGCCTGATTCTTCCAGCTCCGTTTTTCTTTCTCACGTTTGCTTTGGCTATTCAGGGTCTTTTGTGTGTCCATACAAATTGTGAAACTTTTTGTTCTAGTTCTGTGAAAAATGCTGGTGGTAGTTTGATAGGGATTGCATTGAATCTATAGATTGCTTTGGGTAGTAGAGTCATTTTAACAATGGTGATTCTTCCAATCCAAGAACATGGTGATCTCTCCACATATTTGGATCATCTGTAATTTTTTTCAACAGTGTTTATAATTTTCTGCATATAGGTCTTTTGTCTCCTTAGGTAGGTTTATTCCTAGATATTTTATTCTTTTTGTTGCAATGGTAAATTGAGTGTTTTCTTAATTTCACTTTCAGATTTTTCATCATTAGTGTATAGGAATTCAAGAGATTTCTGTGCATTATTATGTATCCTGCTACTTTACCAAATTCATTGATTTGCTCTAGTAGTTTTCTGGTAGCATCTTTAGGATTCTCTTTGTATAGTATCATGTCCTCTGCAAACAGTGACACCTTTAATTCTTCTTTTCCAATTTGGATTCCTTTTATTTCTTTTTCTTCTCTGATTGCTGTGGCTAAATCTTCCAAAACTATGTTAAATAATAGTGGTGAGAGTGGGCAACCTTGTCTTGTTCCTGATCTTAGTGGAATTGGTTTCAGTTTTTCACCATTGAGGACAATGTTGGCTTTGGGTTTGTCATATATGGCCTTTATTATGTTGAGGAAAGTTCCCTCTATGCCTACTTTCTGGAGGTTATTTATCATAAATGGGTGTGGAATTTTGTCAAAAGCTTTCTCTGCATCTATTGAGATGATCATATGGTTTTTCTCCTTCATTTTGTTAATATGGTGTATCACATTGATTGATTTGCGTATATTGAAGAATCCTTGTATTCTTGGGATAAATACCACTTGATCACGGTGTATGATCCTTTTAATGTGCTTTTGGATTCTGTTTCTGAGTATTTTGTTGAGGATTTTTGCATCTATGTTCATCAGTGATATTGGCCTGTAGTTTTCTTTCTTTGTCACATTTTTGTCTGGTTTTGGTATCAGAGTGATGGTGGCCTCGTAGAATGAGTTTGGGAGTGTTCCTCCCTCTGCTATATTTTGGAAGCGTTTGAGAAGGATAGGTGTTAGCTCTTCTCTAAATGTTTGATAGAATTCACCTGTGAAGCCATCTGGTCCTGGGCTTTTGTTTGTTGGAAGATTTTTAATCACAGTTTCAATTTCAGTGCTTGTGATTGGTCTGTTCATATTTTCTATTTCTTCCTGGTTCAGTCTTGGAAGGTTGTGCATTTCTAAGAATTTGTCCATTTCTTCCAGGTTGTCCATTTTATTGGCATAGAGTTGCTTGTAGTAATCTCTCATGATCCTTTGTATTTCTGCAGTGTCAGTTATTACTTCTCCTTTTTCATTTCTTATTCTATTGATTTGAGTCTTCTCCCTTTTTTTCTTGATAAGTCTGGCTAATGGTTTATCAATTTTGTTTATCTTCTCAAAGAACCAGCTTTTAGTTTTATTGATCTTTCCTATTGTTGCCTTCATTTCTTTTTCATTTATTTCTGATCTGATCTTTATGATTTCTTTCCTTCTGATAACTTTGGGGTTCTTTTGTTCATCTTTCTCTAATTGCCTTAGGTGTAAGGTTAGGTGGTTTATTTGAGATGTTTCTTGTTTCTTAAGGTAGGCTTGTATAGCTATACTTTCCTCTTAGAACTGCTTTTGCTATATCCCATAGGTTTTGGGTCGTTGTGTTTTCATTGTCAATTGTTTCTAGGTATTTTTTGAATTCCTCTTTGATTTCTTCAGTGATGTCTTGGTTATTAAGTAATGTGTTCTTTAGCCTCCATGTGTTTGTATTTATTACAGATTGTTTCCTGTAATTGAGATCTAGTCTCATAGCGTTGTGGTAGGAAAGATACTTGATACGATTTCAATTTTCTTAAATTTACCAAGGCTTGATTTGTGACCCAAGATATGATCTATCCTGGGGAATCTTCCATGAGGACTTGAGAAGAATGTGTATTCTGTTGTTTTTGGATGGAATGTCCTATAAATATCAATTAAGTCCATCTTGTTTAATGTATCATTTAAAGCTTGTGTTTCCTTATTTATTTTCATTTTGGATGACCTGTCCATTGGTGAAAGTGGGGTGTTAAACTCCCCTACTAAGATTTTGTTACTGTCGATTTCCCCTTTTATGGCTGTTAGTATTTGCCTTATGTATTGAGGTGCTCCTATGTTGGGTGCATAAATATTTACAATTGTTATATCTTCTTCTTGGATTGATCCCTTGATCATTATGTAGTGTCCTTCTTTGTCTCTTGTAATAGTCTTTGTTTTAAAGTCTATTTTGTCTGATAAGAGAATTGTTACTCCAGCTTTCTTTTGATTTCCATTTGCATGGAATATCTTTTTCCATCCCCTCACTTTCTGTCTGTATGTGTCCCTAGGTCTGAAGTGGGTCTCTTGTAGACAGCATATATATGGGTCTCGTTTTTGTATCCATTCAGTCAGTCTATGTCTTTTGCTTGGAGCATTTAATCCATTTACATTTAAGGTAATTATCGATATGTATGTTCCTATTCCCATTTTCTTAATTGTTTTGGGTTTATTATTGTAGGTCTTTCCCTTCTCTTGTGTTTCCTGCCTATAGAAGTTCCTTTAGCATTTGTTGTAAAGCTGGTTTGGTGGTGCTGAATTATCTTAGCTTTTGCTTGTCTGTAAATTTTTAATTTCTCCATCAAATCTGAATGAGATCCTTGCTGGGTAGAGTAATCTTGACTGTAGGTTTTTCTCTTTCATCACTTTAAATATGTCCTGCCACTCCCTTCTGGCTTGTAGAATTTCTGCTGAAAGATCAGCTGTTAACCTTATGGGGATTCTCCTACGTGTTACTTGTTGTTTTTCCCTTGCTGCTTTTAATATTTTTCTTTGTATTTAATTTTTGATAGTTTGATTAATATGTGTGTTGTCACATTTCTCCTTGGATCTATCCTGTATGGGACTCTCTGTGCTTTCTGGACTTGATTAAGTATTTCCTTTCCCATATTAGGGAAGTTTTCAACTATAATCTCTTCAAATATCTTCTCAGTCCCTTTCTTTTTCTATTCCTCTTCTGGGACCCCTATAATTCGAATGTTGGTGCGTTTAATGTTGTCCCAGAGGTCTCTGAGACTGTCCTCAATTCTTTTCATCTTTTTTCTTTATTCTGCTCTGCAGTAATTATTTCCACTATTTTATCTTCCAGGTCACTTATCTGTTCTTCTGCCTCAGTTATTCTGCTATTAATCCTTTCTAGAGAATTTTTAATTTCATTTATTGTGTTGTTCATCATTGTTTGTTTGCTCTTTAGTTCTTCTAGGTCCTTGTTAAACGTTTCTTGTATTTTCTCCATTTTATTTCAAAGATTTTGGATCATCTTTACTATCATTATTCTGAATTCTTTTGCAGGTATACTGCCTCTTTCCTCTTCATTTGTTAGTTCTGGTGGGTTTTTGCCTTGCTCCTTCATCACTGTCAATTTGATGTGCAAAAATTAGCAGCTAGTCTTACTTTAATTTGCATTTATTTGTTTGCTAGAGAGGATGGACATTTTAGATCGAACTACTGGTTGTTTGTGATTCCTCTTTTGTTAATGGCCTAATCATATCTTTTGATGATTTTCTACTGCAATAGTTAGCTTTCTTTTTGTTTTTTAATTTTAGTGACGTATAGTTGATTTACAATGTTGTGTTAGTTTCTGCTGTACAACTAAGTGACTCAGTTATATATATATTCTTTTTCATATTCTTTTCCATTATGGTTTATTGCAGGATATTGGATATAGTTCCCAGTGCTGTACGGTAGGACCTTGTTGTTTATCCATCCTGTGTATAATAGTGTGTCTCTGCTAATGCCAAACTCCTAATTTTTCCCTCCCCTACCCACCCCCTTGGCAATCACAAGTCCGTTCTCCATATCTGTGAGTCTGTTTTTGTTTCATAGATAAGTTCATTTGTATCATATTTTTAGATTCCACATATAAGTGATACTATATGGTATGGAATGGTTAGCTTTCTATTGGAGCATATATCTATCTTTTTGTGGGTGCTTCTTTTTTTTTTTTTTAACATCTTTATTGGAGTATAATTGCTTTACAATGGTATGTTAGTTTCAGCTTCACAACAAAATGAATCAGTTATATATATACATATGTTCCCATATCTCTTCCCGCTTGCGTCTCCCTCCCTCCCACCCTCCCTATCCCACCCCTCCAGGCGGTCACATAGCACCGAGCTGATCTCCCTGTGCTATGCGGCTGCTTCCCACTAGCTATCTACCTTACGTTTGGTAGTGTATATATGTCCATGCCTCTTTATCGCTTTGTCACCGTTTACCCTTCCCCCTCCCCATAGCCTCAAGTCCATTCTCTAGTAAGTCTGTGTCTTTATTCCTGTTTCTCCCCTAGGTTTTTCATGACATTTTTTTTTTCTTAAATTCCATATATATGTGTTAGCATACGGTATTTGTCTCTCTCTTTCTGACTTACTTAACTCTGTATGACAGACTCTAGATCTATCCACCTCATTACAAATAGCTCAATTTCGTCTCTTTTTATGGCTGAGTAATATTCCATTGTATATATGTGCCACATCTTCTTTATCCATTCATCCGATGATGGACATTTAGGTTGTTTCCATCTCTGGGCTATTGTAAATAGAGCTGCAATGAACATTTTGGTACATGACTCTTTTTGAATTATGGTTTTCTCAGGGCATATGCCCAGTAGTGGGATTGCCGGGTCATATGGTAGTTCTATTTGTAGCTTTTTAAGGAACCTCCATACTGTTCTCCACAGTGGCTGTATCAATTTACATTCCCACCAACAGTGTAAGAGGGTTCCCTTTTCTCCACACCCTCTCCAGCATTTATTGTTTCTAGATTTTTTGATGATGGCCATTCTGACTGGTGTGAGATGATATCTCATTGTAGTTTTGATTTGCATTTCTCTAATGATTAGTGATGTTGAGCATTCTTTCATGTGTTTGTTGGCACTCTGTATATCTTCTTTGGAGAAATGTCTATTTAGGTCTTCTGCCCATTTTTGGATTGGGTTGTTTGTTTTTTTGTTATTAAGCTGCATAAGCTGCTTATAAATTTTGGAGATTAATCCTTTGTCAGTTGCTTCATTTGCAAATATTTTCTCCCATTCTGAGGGTTGTCTTTTGGTCTTCTTTATGGTTTCCTTTGCTGCGCAAAAGCTTTTAAGTTTCATTAGGTCCCATTTGTTTACTTTTGTTTTTATTTCCATTTCTCTAGGAGGTGGGTCAAAAAGGACCTTGCTGTGATTTATGTCATAGAGTGTTCTGCCTATGTTTTCCTCTAAGAGTTTGATAGTTTCTGGCCTTACATTTAGGTCTTTAATCCATTTTGAGCTTATTTTTGTGTATGGTGTTAGGGAGTGATCTAATCTCATACTTTTACATGTAGCTGTCCAGTTTTCCCAGCACCACTTATTGAATAGGCTGTCCTTTCTCCACTGTACATTCCTGCCTCCTTTGTCAAAGATAAGGTGACCATATGTGCGTGGGTTTATCTCTGGGCTTTCTATCCTGTTCCATTGATCTATATTTCTATTTTTATGCCAGTACCATACTGTCTTGATTACTGTAGCTTTGTAGTATAGTCTGAAGTCAGGAAGCCTGATTCCTCCAGCTCCATTTTTCGTTCTCAAGATTGCTTTGGCTATTCAGGGTTTTTGGTGTTTCCATACAAATTGTGAAATTTTCTGTTCTAGTTCTGTGAAAAATGCCAGTGGTAGTTTCATAGGGATTGCATTGAATCTGTAGATTGCTTTGGGTAGTAAAGTCATTTTCACAATGTTGATTCTTCCAATCCAAGAACATGGTATATCTCTCCATCTATTTGTATCATTTTTAATTTCTTTCATCAGTGTCTTATAATTTTCTGCATACAGGTCTTTTGTCTCCTTAGGTAGGTTTATTCCTAGGTATTTTATTCTTTTTGTTGCAACGGTAAATGGGAGTGTTTTCTTGATTTCACTTTCAGATTTTTCATCCTTAGTGTATAGGAATGCCAGAGATTTCTGTGCATTAATTTTGTATCCTGCTACTTTACCAAATTCATTGATTAGCTCTAGTAGTTTTCTGGTAGCATCTTTAGGATTCTGTATGTATAGTATCATGTCATCTGCAAACAGTGACAGCTTTACTTGTTCTTTTCCAATTTGGATTCCCTTTATTTCCTTTTCTTCTCTGATTGCTGTGGCTAAAACTTCCAAAACTATGTTGAATAATAGTGGTGAGAGTGGGCAACCTTGTCTTGTTCCTGATCTTAGTGGAAATGCTTTCAGTTTTTCACCATTGAGGATGATGTTGGCTGTGGGTTTGTCATATATGGCCTTTATTATGTTGAGGAAAGTTCCCTCTATGCCTACTTTCTGCAGGGTTTTTATCATAAATGGGTGTTGAATTTTGTCAAAACCTTTCTCTGCATCTATTGAGATGATCATATGGTTTTTCTCCTTCAATTTGTTAATATGGTTTGTCACATAAATTGATTTGCCTATATTGAAGAATCCTTGCATTCCTGGAATAAACCCCACTTGATCATGGTGTATGATCCTTTTAATGTGCTGTTGGATTCTGTTTCTGAGTATTTTGTTGAGGATTTTTACATCTATGTTCATCAGTGATATTGGCCTGTAGTTTTCTTTCTTTGTGACATCCTTGTCTGGTTTTGGTATCAGGGTGATGGTGGCCTCGTAGAATGAGTTGGGGAGTGTTCCTCCCTCTGCTATATTTTGGAAGAGTCTGAGAAGGATAGGTGATAGCTCTTCTCTAAATGTTTGATAGAATTCGCCTGTGAAGCCATCTGGTCCTGGGCTTTTGCTTGTTGGAAGATTTTTAATCACAGTTTCAATTTCAGTGCTTGTGATTGGTCTGTTCATATTTTCTATTTCTTCCTGATTCAGTCTTGGCAGGTTGTGCCTTTCTAAGAATTTGTCCATTTCTTCCAGGTTGTCCATTTTATTGGCATAGAGTTGCTTGTAGTAATCTCTCATGATCTTTTGTATTTCTGCAGTATCAGTTGTTACTTCTCCTTTTTCATTTCTAATTCTATTGATTTGAGTCTTCTCCCTTTTTTTCTTGATGAGTCTGGCTAATGGTTTATCAATTTTGTTTATCCTTTCAAAGAACCAGCTTTTAGTTTTATTGATCTTTGCTATCGTTTCCTTCATTTCTTTTTCATTTATTTCTGATCTGATTTTTATGATTTCTTTCCTCCTGCTAACTTTGGGGTTTTTTTGTTCTTCTTTCTCTAATTGCTTTAGGTGCAAGGTTAGGTTGTTTATTTGAGATGTTTCCTGTTTCTTAAGGTAAGATTGTATTGCTATAAACTTCCCTCTTAGAACTGCTTTTGCTGCATCCCATAGATTTTGAGTCGTCGTGTCTCCATTGTCATTTGTTTCTAGGTATTTTTTGATTTCCCCTTTGATTTCTTCAGTGATCACTTCGTTATTAAGTAGTGTATTGTTTAGCCTCCATGTGTTTGTATTTTTTACAGATCTTCTCCTGTAATTGATATCGAGTCTCATAGCGTTGTGGTCGGAAAAGATACTTGATACAATTTCAATTTTCTTAAATTTACCAAGGCTTGATTTGTGACCCAAGATATGATCTATCCTGGAGAATGTTCCATGAGCACTTGAGAAAAATGTGTATTCTGTTGTTTTTGGATGGAATGTCCTATAAATATCAATTAACTCCATCTCGTTTAATGTATCATTTAAAGCTTGTGTTTCCTTATTTATTTTCATTTTGGATGATCTGTCCATTGGTGAAAGTGGGGTGTTAAAGTCCCCTACTATGAATGTGTTACTGTCGATTTCCCCTTTTATGGTTGTATTTGCCTTATGTATTGAGGTGCACCTATGTTGGGTGCATAAATATTTACAATTGTTATATCTTCCTCTTGGATCGATCCCTTGATCATTATGTAGTGTCCTTCTTTGTCTCTTCTAATAGTCTTTGTTTTAAAGTCTATTTTGTCTGATAAGAGAATTGCTACTCCAGCTTTCTTTTGGTTTCCATTTGCATGAAATACCTTTTTCCATCCCCTTACTTTCAGTCTGTATGTGTCTCTAGGTCTGAAGTGGGTCTCTTGTAGACAGCAAATATATGGGTCTCATTTTTGTATCCATTCAGCCAATCTGTGTCTTTTGGTGGGGGCATTTAGTCCATTTACATTTAAGGTAATTATCGATATGTGTGTTCCCATTCCCATTTTCTTAATTGTTTTGGGTTTGTTATTGTAGGTCTTTTCCTTCTTTTGTGTTTCTTGCCTAGAGAAGTTCCTTTAGCAGTTGTTGTAGAGCTGGTTTGGTGGTGCTGAACTCTCTCAGCTTTTGCTTGTCTGTAAAGGTTTTAATTTCTCCATCAAATCTGAATGAGATCCTTGCTGGGTAGAGTAATCTTGGTTGCAGGTTTTTCTCCTTCAACACTTTCAATATGTCCTGCCACTTCCTTCTGGCTTGCAGAGTTTCTGCTGAAAGATCAGCTGTTAACCTTATGGGGATTCCCTTGTGTGTTATTTGTTGTTTTTCCCTTGCTGCTTTTAATATGTTTTCTTTGTATTTAATTTTTGACAGTTTGAATAATATGTGTCTTGGCGTATTTCTCCTTGGATTTATCCTGTATGGGACTCTCTGTGCTTCCTGGACTTGATTAACTATTTCCTTTTCATATTAGGGAAGTTTTCAACTATAATCTCTTCAAATATTTTCTCAGTCCCTTTCTTTTTCTCTTCTTCTTCTGGAACCCCTATAATTCGAATGTTGGTGCGTTTAATGTTGTCCCAGAGGTCTCTGAGACTGTCCTCAGTTCTTTTCATTCTTTTTTCTTTATGCTGCTCTGCAGTAGTTATTTCCACTATTTTATCTTCCAGGTCACTTATCCGTTCTTCTGCCTCAGTTATTCTGCTATTGATCCCATCTAGAGTACTTTTAATTTCATTTATTGTGTTGTTCATCGTTGCTTGTTTCATCTTTAGTTCTTCTAGGTCCTTGTTAACTGATTCTTGCATTTTGTCCATTCTATTGTCCATTCTATCTCCAAGATTTCGGATCAACCTTACTATCATTATTCTGAATTCTTTTTCAGGTAGACTGCCTATTTCCTCTTCATTTGTTAGGTCTGGTGGGTTTTTATCTTGCTCCTTCATCTGCAGTGTGTTTTTCTGTCTTTTCATTTTGCTTATCTTACTGTGTTTGAGGTCTCCTTTTTTGCAGGCTGAAGGTTCGTAGTTCCTGTTGTTTTTTGTGTCTGTCCCCAGTGGCTAAGGTTGGTTCAGTGGGTTGTGTAGGCTTCCTGGTGGAGGGTACTAGTGCCTGTGTTCTGGTGGATGAGGCTGGATCTTGTCTTTCTGGTGGGCAGGTCCACGTCTGGTGGTGTGTTTTGGGGTGTCTGTAGACTTATTATGATTTTGGGCAGCCTCTCTGCTAATGGGTGGGGTTGTGTTCCTGTCTTGCTAGTTGTTTGGCATAGGATGTCCAGCACTGTAGCTTGCTGGTCGTTGAGTGAAGCTGGGTGCTGGCATTGAGATGGAGATCTCTCGGAGATTTTTGCTGTTTGATATTATGTGCAGCTGGGAGGCCTCTTGTGGACCAGTGTCCTGAAGTTGGCTCTCCCACCTCAGAGGCACAGCACTGACTCCTGGCTGCAGCCCCAAGAGCCTTTCATCCACAGGGCTCCTTAATTTGGGATGATTCAGTTGTCTATGCAGGTATTCCACAGATGCAGGGTATATCAAGTTGATTGTGGAGCTTTAATCCGCTGCTTCTGAGGCTGCTGGGAGAGATTTCCCTTTCTCTTCTTTGTTCTCACAGTTCCCAGGGGCTCAGCTTTGGATTTGGCCCCGCCTGTGCGTGTAGGTCGCCGGAGGGTGTCTGTTCTTTGCTCAGACAGGTCGGGGTTAAAGGAGCCGCTGATTCGGAGGCTCTGGCTCACTCAGGCCGGGGGGTAGGGAGGGTCACGGAGTGTGGGGCGGGCCTGCGGCGGCAGAGGCCGGCGTGACATTGCAGCCTGAGGCGCGCCGTGCGTTCTCCCGGGGGAGTTGTTCCTGGATCCCGGGACTCTGGCAGTGGCGGGCTGCACAGGCTCCCCGGAAGGGCGTGTGGCTAGTGACCTGTGTTCGCACACAGGCCTCCTGGTGGCGGCAGCAGCGGCCTTAGCGTCTCATGTGTGTCTCTGGGCTCTGCACTTTTAGCCGCGGCTCGCGCCCGTCCCTGGAGCCCTCTCAAGCAGCGTTCTTAATCCCCTCTCCTCGTGCACCAGGAAACAAAGAGGGACGTAAAAGTCTCTTGCCTCTTCGGCAGGTCCAGACTTTTCCCCGGACTCTCTCCCGGCTAGCCGCGGTGCACTAACGCCCTGCAGGCTGTGTTCACGCCACCAACCTCAGTCCTCTCCCGGCGCTCCGACAAAAGCCGGAGCCTCAGCTCCCAGTCCCGCTCGCCCCCGCGGGCGAGCAGACAAGCCTCTCGTCTGGCGAGTTCCGGTCGGCCCGATCCTCTGCGCTGGAATCTGTCCGCTTTGCCCTCCGCACCCCTGTTGCTGTGCTCTCCTCCGCGGCTCCCAAGCTCCCCCACTCCGCCTCCCGAAGTCTCCACCCGCGAAGGGGCTTCCTAGTGTGTGGACCCTTTTCCTCCTTCACAGCTCTCTCCCGCTGGTGCAGGACCCGTCCCTATCCTTTTGTCTCTGTTTAGTTTTTTCTTTTGCCCTAACCAGGTACGTGGGGGGTTCCTTGCCTTTTGGGAGGTCTGAGGTCTTCTGCCAGCATTCAGTAGGTGCTCCGTAGGAGTTGTTCCACGCGTAGATGTATTTCTGGTGTATCTGTCGGGAGGAAGGTGATCTCCGCGTCTTACTCTTCCGCCATCTTCCCGGAAGTCGTGGGTGCTTCTTTAACAGTAAGATTATCAACTCTTTGACAGCCATGTATGTTTTATCTTTTCCCCAATTTGTCCTTTAACTTCATTTAGGAACTTTTATTTGTAGCCACCAGAAGTTTACCTATCTTATAAAGTTAACTCTATCACCTTTTCCCATTATGTTTTCTGACTTTGCTTTCAAACTGAGGCCTTCCCTGATCAGGTGTTAGGTAACTATTCACCTACATTTTCTGGATAATCCAAATAAATATAATTTCTAAATCTTCAGGTGAACTGGTCAAACTATCATAAATTTGAAGAAGGGAGATCTGCATCCTAGAATGTGGAAGGAATCCACCAAAATTCAGTACAGGCAACACAGGAGGGATGTTCTTTCTCTTTTGTTGCTCCTGAGGGAATGTCAAAGCCCCCTGCAGAAACCACATACCAGGAGTAGATTGGTCAGTTAATAATGTATTCTACTACGACTATTCTTTAGTCAGCTTAAGTGTTGCAACAAAGTGAAAAAATAAGTGGCTTCTTATTCAGAGTAGTGTTGTGTGTGTGTGTGTGTGTGTGTGTGTGTGTGTGTGTGTGTGTGTGTTTAAGGTATACCACTGTATAACTATCTGACATTTGAGTCTCCATGGCAAAAACCCCCTTTACTCTCAGGATATGTGTGGATGACCCTCAGGGTGGTAGGATGGATATAGTAAAATATTAAAGAGGGTTTGGAGAATATTCATGTTGCCAGAGAAAAAAAGGGAAATCCTCAAATATTATTTTTTATTGACCTGAAAGAGGTTGCTTCTGAATTTGTCCCATGTTGTCAGTGTTGTAAGAGTTGGTAACAGGCTGAGTGTAAGGCACTGAAGGTGGGCAAGTATGGGAAAATGCGGCCCACAGCACTCCAGAGGGGCAGCAGAAGGAGTGAAAAGTCTGCAGGAACAGGTGCAGCTTAGGAGTGCTGAGAAAGGGGCACGAGAACAACTTCACAGCACCCATTTCAGGAATGGTGTGGCAATAGCTGTTTTAATCACCTCCTCTTCACCCCACTGGTGAGGGAGGGATCCCTACCCTGGGATTATGGGGGTGGCCGCACACCTAACGCCTGATACTGTACAGATGTGATGAACTGCAGCTTCTTAGTCATACGTACTTAAAGCCTGGGGGCGGAGAACACTGCCTGCCGTGCAGGGTCACACGGGGGTTGTACTTGGGGACACGGTGAGCAAGCAGGGGCTGTGGGAGGCAGGTTTTGTAGCATCGGGAGGGTGAGGTGCCCCCTGGTCCTGTGGGACAATGTGACTGGACTGGCTGGATAATTCTGTGAGCTGGCAGGGACTGAAACCTGCTACTCAGGGATAAGTAGGCACTGTGCCTGGTCCCTCTGATAAGGAGTGTTGTTTGGCTAGGAGGCTTTGTCCCCATGAATAGAGTAGTGACAGGAACTTGCAGTTAGGCCATCTGAGGACCCCTGGACTTTACAGGATATCAAGGCAGTATATAATATTGAGCCTAATTTCAAGCCTTTCACCACAATAACACCTCAGGACATTGGCTGATGGTGGATTCCAGTGGTTAGAAGGAGAGAAAATTCCAAGAGAGAAACTCAGGTCCTGGGCAGAAGTTACTTTATGCCTTCAGAAATCAGGGATCTCAAAACAAAATGGCAGAAGAGAGACAAATTCTCAAGACAAGTTGGGAGAGGGGTGGAGTGTGGGCAAAATGGGTGAAGGTGGTCAAAATGTACAAACTTCTAGTTATAAAATAAATAAGTCATAGGGATGTAATGTACAGCATGGTGACTATAGTCAATAACACTGTATTGCATAGTTGAAAGTTACTAAAAGAGTTGATCTTAAAAGTTCTCATAAAAAGAAAAACAAAATTGTAACTATGTATGGTATGTGGGCATAGCTGGATGGTTGGATGGATGTTAACTGCAGATGGTCCTCGACTTACGATGGGGTTATGTCCCAATAAACCCACCATAAGCTGAAAATACCATAAGCCAAAAACGCATTTAATACACCTAACCTACCAAACACCGTAACTTAGCCTAGCCTAACTTAAATGTGCTCAGAACACTTAGCCTATAGTTGGGCAAAATCATCTAACACAAAGCCTATTTCATATTAAAGTATTGGATATCTCATGTAACTTATTGAATACTGTACTGAAAGTGAAAAACAGAATGGCTGTATGGGTGCAGAATGGTTGTAAGTGTATGGGTTGTTTACTCTCATGACCGTGTGGCTGACTGGGAGCAGAGGCTCAGCGCTGCCACTGCCTAGCATCACGAGAGAGGATTGTACTGCCTATTGCTAGCCCGGGAAAAGACCAAAATTCAAAGTACAGTTTCTACTGAATGCGTAATGCTTTCTCACCATTGTAAAGTCGAAAAATTGTAAGTTGAGCCATCATAAGTCAGGGACTGTCTGTAGACTTCGTGTGCTGAACATTTCACAGTATATACAAATATTGAATCATTACGTTGTATACCTGAAACTAATATAATGTTGTATGTCAATATATGTCAATTAAAAAACAAGAGAAGAGGGGCTTCCCTGGTGGCGCAGTGGTTGAGAGTCCGCCTGCCGATGCAGGGGACACGGGTTCGTGACCCGGTCCGGAAAGATCCCACATGCCGCGGAGCGGCTGGGCCCGTGAGCCATGGCCGCTGAGCCTGCGCGTCCAGAGCCTGTGCTCCGCAGCGGGTGAGGCCGGAGCAGTGAGGGGCCCGCGTAAAGCAAAAAAAAAACGAGAAAAAAGAGGGGGAAAAAAGTAGGTTGGGAGTCAGATGATTGAGCTAAGACAGATCCCACCCATGGTAGCAGTCAGGAGACTGCTTATTGCCCCAAACCCGTACCCAGTGAATTGGGCAATGGAGACAGCGTCTGTCTGTAACTTAACCTACCTTCTGCAAAAAGTATGTACTCTTCAGTCAACAATGTACATGCTGCACTGTGAGGAAAGGGGAAGAGGAAATGAATCCCATCAGCCTGCTCTCTAAAGACCCACATATCCTGCCACAGGTAATGGCAGCAATAGAAAGCAGCCAGAGAATTTCTAGGGGCTTCCCAGGGATGTTTTGTCATAGTTTGATGTAAGGTGCCGGATGGTACTTTCCAAACAAGCCAGCCCTATCTTGGACACGGGGCTAGCAGCATGAAGTACAAGGTCCCACATTATTCAATATTTCATCAAGTATTTGATGACCCCCTACCAAATACCCAGAATTCTGTATAGGACAGAGTCCCTTTCCTCAAGGAGTTCCTAATCTTATTGGGAAAATAACATAATTTTATATGAAAAAGAAATGTAAGAAAGTGTATAAATATGTTCCAAGATGAAAAGAATGGAAAATATAGTATATTTTTCTTATAATTACAGTAGGCCCTCTGTATCTACAAGTTCCACATCCACAGATTCAACCAACCACACTGATGGAAAACATTTAGAAATTAAAATTCCAGAAAGTTTTGAAAAATGAAACTTGAATTTACATAGCATTTGTATTGTATTAGGTATTATAAATAGAGATGATTTAAAGTATACAGGGTGATGTGTATAGGTTATTTGCAAATACTATGTCATTTTATACAAGGGATTTGAGCATTCACAGATTTTCGTATCCACAGGGGTCCTGGAACCAATGCTCTGAGATACCAAGGGACGATTGTATATTGCTTATATTCTACACATTAACTTATTATACAAAACACATCATGTGGGGCTTCCCTGGTGGCGCAGTGGTTGAGGGTCCGCCTGCCGATGCAGGGGACATGGGTTCGTGCCCCGGTCTGGGAGGATCCCACATGCCGCAGAGCAGCTAGGCCCGTGGGCCATGGCCGCTGGGCCTGCGCGTCCGGAGCCTGTGCTCCGTAACGGGAGAGGCCACAACAGTGAGAGGCCCGCGTACCGCAAAAAAAAACCAAAAAAAAACAAACAAAAAACACACACATCATGTGGCAAGACACCTTCTTGACCTATGAGCTGAATCTCTCATGTACCCACAACCAATAACGGCTAAAGTTTCCTGTTGCTTTAGCACATGTCCATTTTAGTCTAAGTACATATAGGCACGGTTAAGACAGGTACAGCAGAGAAGTCTCCTCACTCACTTCTCACTTTGCTCTGTGTACACTGTTTGACAGCCCCTGAGCCTGGGGGTGTTCAATCTCTCCAGTCCATCAGCCAACCTTGCTGTGGCCATTCTCCTTGATCTCTCCCACCCCCACCCCAATGCTGCTCTTCGGAGATACCTGCAGACAACCATTAGAGGAATAAATGGATTTGGGGTCATTTGGAGGATAATTCAGTTAAATCTAGAAGGTTTAATCCAGTTGGAGACTTTCCTAATATATCTTTTCCCACTTCAACCAAACTCCTGTCCAAGGGTACAATTTGAATCCCACCTGGTAGGTTTCTGTCCTTGCCATCCATAGAACTTAATAATATCAGTGTCAGCCCCAGAGAATTCTGCCCCAACTCTGGGTCAGTCTTGGTCCCTTGGTCACTGGTGGGCAGTCACCTGTGAGGGTTTTAACTATACAGGCCGAGTTCCTGTCCCTGGAGTTGCTGTTTGAGGAGACTGAGGCTTGCCTATGAAATCTTTATGTGTCAGGGTTGAGATGAAGAGCAGGCATCCAATTAATGGAAAGGAAAAACTTTAAACAATTATAACTGATTGATAATGTAATCCTTTCTGTGAACTCATTGTTACTGGATATTTTCCAGCAGAGGCCAAATTTATGAACAATTACTCCTCTTTCTTTATCATAAAACATAACTATACCCTAAAGCATCTTTCTACATTTCCTCATTAATCTGCCCAAGTGTCCTATGAGATAGGTGCCATTATTATTCTCATTTTGAAAATGAGATGCAGGGAGTGTAAATGATTTGCCTAAGATCCAATAGCCAAGAAAAGATGACGGCAGGACTACCCTGAGGATTATTCCTGATCTATTACCCATGTGGTCTCAATTCTGAAGACATGCCCTGGCCCAGGAAGGTGGCTGACAGCCTAGGCCACTTGTCAGTTCATTCAGAGACCCTTAGATCTGATTGGAGATCAGAGTGGGAATGGCTGGGGCCACCAGAGCCAGAGACACACTGCTGCAGATTTTCTTTGCTAGTCCTTCCTGCTTATTTACCTTGGGCACTTGACTGCTTGGCAGTCACTGACAAAATCTTTGCTATCATTTATTAAGGGCTTACCATGTGCCCAGAACTTTATGAACTGATTTATATGAGGTCACTTAATCATTACAACAATCCCAGCAGGAAGGTATTAGATCCACTTTACAGATGTGGAAACTGAGGCTGAATGTCTTATGCACGGTCACATAGCAAGGCCATGAATCAAACTCAGATGTATGCATGTTCAAAGCCTGTGCCCTACAGAAGGGTTGCTTTGGGGGCAGTGATGTTTTGAAGGGCAGGTAGGATCAAAAGGAATTAGTTGCACCCTTGAAGTCTCCCACTCTCTCCCTGAGTAAGCCAGTGGGCATTTGCATGGTTAGCGCAAGGGAGTATCCTGAGGGATATTTCAGCCCCAAAGATGACGTATCATTGGGGCATCTCCAACCAGAACCATTACCATATACAAGAGGCTCCAGGGTTCCTGGAACTCAGCTGGCTCTTAGGGCCACAGCAGGCACAAGATGCAATGTGCTGAAATGGAAAGAATTGTGTGTGTGTGTGTGTGTGTGTGTGTGTGTGTGTGTGTGTACTCATACACATGCACACATATGCATACAACTGTACGGTGTAGAGGATGTCAGGAGCACGGAGTTCTGGCCCCGCCCACCACTCTACATTTAAGAAAATCCAGAGAGGAAGTAGGGCAGACCTAGGGCTTTTTGAGGACGGGCTTTTACTCTACAGATGAAGCAGGCCACCAGACTCTGAGATCTTCTAAAAAGCCTTGAAGCCAACTCCCCTCTCCTCACCCTCCAGTCTCAAGCACTCTTTGGAAGCTAAGAATCTCCTCGGGCGACATCCGTATCACCAACCCCTCTCTCTGTGAGCCCTGGAGCTTCCCAGATCAGGTCCGGGGTCTGCAGTGCTGGCATGGAGGCTCCTGGGAGGCCACAAGCTTATGCTCCTGGGGCGCCTAAAGGCCTCTTTCAGGGCTTAGAACCACAGGGAAATCAGGACCTCAAAAGGGCACTCTGGGCTTCTCCACTTTGGAGTACAGCCAAGTTTACAGAATGAAGTGGAAAACTGTGTCCACTTTTGGTACTTAGAATTGTACTTCGAGTCCTGAAGGGTGGCTTATGGTGTCCTACTCCCATGCTTTCTAACACTGAATGTGACATCTGTGTCTGTCATCCTCCGGACACAGAACCCTTTGGGAACTAGGTGCTCTGGGAGGGAACGCATGATGTCACAGGCCTTCTGAGCAGGCAGTGGTCTTCAGAAGGATGTTAGTTTGCCACATGGTTTTGGACTCAGGCAGACTTTGAGTTTAAATCCAGATTCTGTCCCTGAGTAGCTCTTGGGAAGGTCACATGCTCCTCTGACCTTTGTTTCCTTTCCTGGAGAAAGGTGGCACTACACTAATGCCTGCGGTGCAGCCCAGGACCTGGCAAATGCCCAAGGCAGCGGTGGTGTGATTTCAGCAGCACTGAGAAGGACCCTCGGGCCAAAACAAATCTTTCCCCAGCCAACTTCCTGACATGATCTGGCCTCTTCGCACCTCCTTAACCTCCGCCAGGAAGAAGGCTCTCAATCTGCTTCCTTGAATAGCACCGTGCTTTCTCCTGTCACCCAGTATTTGTCCCTGTGTCCCCTCTTTCTAGAACATTGTTCCCCTCAAACTTCCTCCCCATCATCTGGTCACCTGGACACCTGCCTCCAGGTGTCCTCAGTCACCTGGAAGAGAACCTTTCAGGGCTTCCCTGGCCATGGCCATATCCTTGCTTGTGTGATTATTTTATTAATGTTTATTAATTAATTATACAACAAACTGTAGGGGAGACGAACTGATTAAAGAATATAAGTTTCATGAAGGTGACTATTTTACTCATTGGTGCCTGGCACACACTGGGCCTCAATAACCATTTGTTGAAAGAATGAATGAAAGAGAGGTGCATTCATTTAACTTAAAGAAACATGTTTGTCACAGTGCTAGTGCCCCCTGAAAACGTTAAGTGATTCTGAGGGCACAAAGAGGTCCATGGTCAAATATATTTGGGTAAAACACTTGTGGTAAAACAAAGTTAGGCAGAAAAAAAAAAAAAAAAGTTAGTCAGGTTCCTTCTCTGTGGGACTTCTCAATACCTTAATATGCTAATGTGGATTGTGAACTTCCAGTAGGAGGAGGGTCAAAACCGAACAAGCAGCCACATTTATCACTTACGCCTCATTGTGAATGAGTTTAATCAAAAGCTTGCCCACGGAGTGAGTAATGGGGAAGTAGAGATTGTGGGCTCTGAAGGTGAGGAACTCTGCCAATCTCTAGCCTGCGCCCAAACCCAGAGTGCCTGGACTCCTGGGAGCAAAATCAAGTCGGCTGGTATAACCGAATTAGGTGGGCTGTTCACAACTCACCCTCCGCAACTGAATCTTGGCCCAGCAATCTCAACCTGGACCCTAGTTCTCTTTACTACTATCCTTACCAAAAGACGTCTTACGTCAGTGATGGAGGGATTTTATCTGTTTGTCATCTTCAATAAAAAGTGACTCTGGCAATGTGGTGTAAGGTTGATGTGTCCTAAGAAACGGACCTGTTCTCTGTCTGGTTTTGTTTTCTTTTATTGCTTTTGAAATCCAGCATTCCTCTTTTCGTTGCTGGCTCAGGCTACAGGGCAGTACTGGTTTCGCTCAAGTGGAATATCTATTTGGAGTTGATTGAAAAAACAAAACTGGCTAAAAGAAGGGTCAGGCCAGTCCTAGAGATAATTACAATAGAAATGAAAGGATGACACATAAACTGGACGGGTATCCAAAACCTGGTTGGTTTCTATATTTCAAATACTGACTTCTGAGAAGCGTGTTTGAATGTGATTGAATGTGAACGTGGGGCAAGGCCTGAAACCTCACAATGGATGCAAGCGTGTGAATGAGGTTGAATAGAACTGAGCTGAAATGTTGGCTCTGATCCCTGGTGCTTCCAAGATGTCCCCACAGTATCAGGGAGAGTGTTTACAGGCTGGGCAAAACTGCTAAGTAGGAAGAGTTTGTTACCAGCCCTTCTTTCCCACATCCAGCTGGAGAACTCAGGCTGCTCCCTCACTAAAGGGGCTGTAGCTGCTTCCCAACTCAGCCTGCCCCAGCAGCTAACTTACTTCCACCCCATTCATTCAATGTCCTGAATCTGCTTTTAAAACTAGTGCTTTAAACATATGACTTTCTCCTCCAAAAATATTTGAATTTTAACAAGAGTCTTCTGGCTGAAACCAGGCAAGTCACTGTAGTGGGAAGTCAGGCAGCAGGATAGATACTTCAGGCCAGATTGTCCTTTAGTTCCCTTCAGGCCCTACACAGAGGCAGCTGTCTGCTCTGGCTTGTAGGACTGGTGCAGCTTCAGATCTTTGCTGTGCAGTAAAGGTAGGTTAAAGGGCAACAGGGCACCAAATGGAACCGAGAATAGCAAATAGCACATGGAGATGGTATTTTGTCCATGGATTGGGGATTACTATCCTAAGCTGCCAGGATTTTTCCAGTAGAGTTTTACACAATAAAATAAATGTGTTCTGCACTTTTAGTGTTTAAATAAACATGGAGGATTTATTTCTAGCCATAATGTAAATTGGTGATGTGGAAAGTTATGAAAAGAGAATGCATGCTAAAACTTCAGACCTCCTGGTTTCTGTCACCGCTCTGTGTGCTTAAACAATACTGATTTCTACATAAATAACTTACCTCTTATACAGTATTTGTATAAGAATTTACCCCCCCCCCACCACTTTAAAAAAAAAAAAAAGCTGTTAATGTGAACCAAGGTTTATGGAAACCAACATAAGCAAACCAAGGGTAAAGTGCAATATATGTATAGATTTATTTATTTTTCCCCGTTGAAGCTTTTGATTTCCTATATTTGTGTTTAAAACTACAATTGAACACTGTGACCCAAGATATCCCTTCCTAAAATACACCCTGAAATAGTGTCTTTCCAAACTTTTTTGACTTTGACCTGAAATAATAAATCTATTTTAGCTTATGATCCAACACACACACACACACATACACACACAACTGAAATCAAAGTTTCATAAAACAAAATTTACTCTTATTATGTGCAATGTACTCCAGTATTTTCTATTTGCTTCTATTTATTTTTCTTTCTTCTTTTTTAAAAAGTTGATATTACTAACCACCAGCAATTTGGGACACACAGTTTGAAAAACACTGCCTTAGAGAAACTCTTGTGCACACACATAAAAATGTTCATAGCAACACTATTTGAAATAGCAAAAAAGTGGGAAAATGCATATGGCAAATGATCAAGATTGTGTATAGAGTAATGGCAGGGGTAGAACTTGGATTGCAATATTAGGAAAGGACTTTCTGAGGAAATGACATTTAAAATCAGACTAGAAGACAAATCTTGGCAAAGAGTATTGTATACTGAGCAGGCTTTGAATAAACAAAGAACTTGGCACCCTCAAGGAACTGAAGGAGGCTAATGCGGTTGGGTCAAGGAGAGAGCTGAGGACGGAAACATGTGATGAGATTGGGATGGTAGGCTGGAGATAAATTATGCAATGCCTCAAAGGCAATATTAAAGATAGTGGATTTTTATCCAAGTGCAATGGGTTGCCATTGAAGGGTTTAAACTGGGAAATGGCATGATCAAGTTTATCTTTTCAACCATTGCCCCAGCTCTTGAGTGAAGAATGGTTCAGAGAAAGGATAGAGGAAAATCAGTTAAGAAGCTATCGTTAAAGTCTTTGGTGGTTTGGTATGGATGAACTTATTCACAAAGCAGAAATAGAGACACAGATGTGGAGAACAAATATATGGATACCGAGGTGGGAAGGAGGGGGTGGGATGAATTGGGAGATTGGGATTGACATATATACACTACTATGTATAAAATAGATAACTAATGAGAACCTACTATATAGCACGACTCAATGCTCTGTGGTGACCTAAATGGGAAAGAAATCTAAAAAAGAGGGGATATATGTATATGTATAACTGATTCACTTCGCTGTGCAGCAGAAACTAACACAACATTAAAGCAACTATACTTCAGTAAAAATTAATTTAAAAAAGTCTTTGGTGGTTTGGATTGTGGCTAGAGTGGAAGCAGAGAGAAGTGGATTAATACAGGGAATATTTTAGAGGTATAACATATAGGACTTGGAGATACCTTATTTGGGATTGAAGTTGGGGTTGAGGGAGGGAGGTGAGATTGAAGATAAGGGCTATGTCAAGGATGATGCGCCCACTGTTCTAGCAAGGACATCTGAGTAGATGAACGTGTCATTTATTGATGTAGAAGAGCAAAGGGGGAGCTCCTCTGAGTGAGTCAAGATTAAGAGTTTGGTCTTGTAAATCTTAAGTCTGAGATGCTTGTGAGCTGTCCAGATAGAGAAATCAAGTTAGCAATGATCTATGCAAAGCTGGAGCTCAGCAAGCAGATCAGACTGAAGATATATTTTGCCAAAAAGTTCGTTCAGGTTTTCCCATAAGATGTTATGGAAAAATCCGAACGAACTTTTTGGCCAACCCAATACATTTGAGAGTTAGCAGCCTATACAGATCATTCTGGGATGACAGAGTAGAGAACAAGAAGAGGAGACAGCTCAGGATAGAGCCATGAGGAGTCCTGTTCAGAATCAGCTTGAGAAGGAGGAATCGGAACAGGAGTCTGTGGAGACAGAGCCACAGTCTTGGGAGTAAGCCAGGAGTGTGTGGTCTTATAGGAGACAAAGAGAGTAATTTAAGAATTGGTCAGTAATCAACAGCGTCAAATGCTGCTAAGAAGGTAAATATGACGAAATCGAGAAGTGTTAGATTTAGCAACACGAATGTCATGGTGACATTAGCAAGAGCTGTTTTTCTAGATTGGTGGGGTAGAAGAAAGAAAGGAAGGAGAGGAAGTAGAGTTAGTGAGTGTAGATAACTCTTGTGAACCTTGGCTGGCAAGGAGAGAAGAGTGATGGGAATACAGGCAGAGAAGAATATATAATCAAGGAAGGTATTTTTGTGTGTTGTTTGTTTGAGGGTGAAAGGTATAAGAGGATGTTTGAAAGCTGTTTGGAAGGTTTGGGTGGAGAATAAGAGGCTAAATATTCAAAATAGAGGATAACCACCAGAGCAATGTCCTCAGATGGAAGGCAAACCATGGGTGGCTGAATGGCTTTGGATCAGAAGAGGGATGTTCTCCATTGTGGCAAAAGGAGAGAGAGTGTGTTTGGGTCCAGGAAATTCTGTGGGATTGAGGGTGGGGAGTTACTGTCTGATCAATGCAAAGTGAGTCAGTTTTGAATGGTTTGGCTGCAAGAAACAGAATATCCAGCCAAAAGAGGCCTAAACAAATAAAGGTTTATTTTTCTCCCTTAATATAAAGTCCAGAACTGAACAGTTAGAATTGTTAGAATTGAATATCTTCATCTGAAATGATGAAGCCAGCTTTATATCCTACGTTGCACTTAATGAACTTATTGTCCTACACTTGCATATAGGTAGAAATTCTACTTTTCAGAGTGCAGTTGAATGTACTTTGTGAAAATTTACAGAAAGTAAGAGAGAAAGAGGAGTGAAAGATAGTGCGCCCTTGTAAATTCAGTCTTACAAAAGGATCATTAGGGATTGTTGTTAATAGGGCTGCCTGGAAATTGTGCCCCCTGGGGTTGGGCAATGTTGCAGCACTAGCTGTTAAGCACATAGTAGAATCCACTATGAACCCCTGTAGGGATAGTCCAAAACATGGAAGAGGATGGTAGGTATAAATAAACTAGCAAGGAAGTGTCTGTTGCTGACAGCCAGTAGGAGGTGTTCACTTAGGAAAAATGAATGTAGATCTACAATATCCAATAATCTTTTGGTAAATATTATTGAAAATGTTTTCCTACTAGTCTGAATGAAAAAAAAATTAACTTTGATCCACGTTCCTTTTACTCTAAGTTCTATTGGTTATCTGCGGGAAGTCAGCATGGAACTTTTCACCTCTTCCTCCTTGAAATCCAAGAAAATATGCAACTGAGGCACAATCATAGACACAGATAAGGGAAAGCATTCATCTGACACTTTCTCACTACCGTGAACGGTGAAGATTCATAGAGACAAGCTTTGATGCAGATTGGTATCTGCCAGCATGCTTTTTACAGCCTTGAATACATGAATTCCAAGATAGACAGAAATCCTGGAGCCTTGCCATGGATAAAATAAGGTACGCTGTATTCAACATTTCTTCCACCTCGTTAAATGAAAATTGTTATTTCTCCCACTGCCACACTCTACAATGTATCTTAATTCAAAACATCCCAATGTAGGCCAAATGCCCCATTTCTAAAACTATGCTTCACTCTTAATAGAAATATGTTATAAAGACATGAATCCCTATTATGAGTTTATGGTGCCTTAATTAAAAAGAAAGCTTCTCTGATATCAATATTTCAAAATATCCCTTGATTTAGTATGTCAGATTTTGTATCACTGTGTAATTCCCCACAGTAAGATTTTTTAAAGGTGACATGTATAAATTTCTTCTGCAAAGCTGAAGAAGAGTATTGTGATAATAATCCAGATTGGTTTTGTGATTTTTATGACAATACTCAGTTGCTCAGGCATTGACACAGGAGGTGGATGATGGAGTTCATTCAGGACTGGGGTCAGATACTGTGAAAGAAGAGGCCAAGTGAACCCAGCATATTTGCAATAGGATAATTGTAATGATGGCCTAGGAATCTAAGCTGGTGTCAGGGTAGGGAGGGCAAAAGGATATGATGAAAAGAAAATAAAAAGATGAAAGGATCCATGGATTGAAAATGCTCAATGATGGGATTAACATATATACACTACTATATATAAAAGAGATAATCAGCAAGGACCTACTGTATAGCACAGGGAACTCAACTCAATATTCTGTAATGACCTATATGGGAAAAGAATCTGAAAAAGAATGGATATATGTATAACTGAACCACTTTGCTGTACACCTGAAACCAACACAACATTGTAAATCAACTATACCCCAATATAAAATAAAAATTAAATTAAAAAAAAAAGAAAAAGCTCAATGAGGCCAAGAAGGAAAGCTGGAAAGAGGAGGTTATGGCTGAGAAATGGGATGTTAAAAGTTATGATTTGTGAGGTGTTGAGTTTCTGGTGGTATAAAGGAGCAGGGTGTGACCATGGGTGGCTGTGGAGGAATGGAGGAGATCATCAGGAATCAGGAAGTTAAGGAACTGAGATGCAAGGATATTGGATGGGTCATGCCCTCGCATAATGAGATATTCAAGGGTAATGGTGGAAGCAACGTGGAGAGGAGGGCTGTAAACCAGTCCCTCAGTCAGTGTGAGCAGGAAGCAAAGGGGTGAGCAGCAGATGGTTATTCTGAGGTGGGTGGGCATGGTGTAGTCTATACAGGGTGAACCTTAGAGAAGAGCTTTTTATAAGAGCATAGATGGAGAGGAAGAGTCTGAAAGTGGCTCTGGAGAGCAAGAAAGAGAACTTGTTCCCTTCCCAACCCTGAGCCATATGGTGCTTATTGGATTTCATAAACTCTTTATATGCTAAACAGAATCCCACTTCCCTTCCTATAGATGAAGCACACTGTGATTGTAGCTCTCATGAGGCTAACCCTGAAACTTTGCATACCCAACACTGAGAAATAAAATCAAAGTGGAAAAGATATTTAAAAATTTGCATTTTCCAAATGTAGAGAAACATATGGAAATGTAATGGACAGATGCTTATTTTATAGAGACAACATGAAGAAGGTCCTTATATTTTTCAATTTTCAGTCACGTCTTTGGTACCCTTTTTTCCTGGATTTAGGTAAGACTTAGGCCTTCTCACTCAATGGAAAGATACTGAAATACAATTTATTTTCTTCAATTTCTGACAACAGAATATTTTTGGATTCAGTGGCCTGTACCTACTTCTTCCTGTACTTTCATGAACACTTGGTGAATGCCAGGTGCTATGCTAGGCACAGAGTCAGCAGTTAACAATACATAGTCCTCCCCTCAAGGAGCTTAATCTAATAAGAATGATAGTGTAGATTACCATAAGATATCTCATTCATTTATTTATCCATCCACACATTGATTTATCCATCATTCATCCACTCAACCATTCATCAACAAACATTTATTAATCACTCAACTTGGGCATAGCACTGCCTTAGCAACTTTGATCATTGTGCATCTACAGAGATCCATAAACTGTCATTGTGGGTCTGATCTGTAAAGATAATTTCTGGTATTCATTAAGGTAAAAAGAACATTTTATTAATACTTGACATTGGATAAGGAGCAGGTGGATGATCACAAAAATGCTCTAAGAGGCATTATAATGTGGCTAAGAGCCTGGACCTTGAAGTCAGATAGATTTGGATTCAAATCTTCAGGCAAGTTTAATCTCTATGCTCTTCAATTTCCTCATCTATAGATGGAGAATAATACCTATCTCACAGAGTTGTTGAAATTCAGTGAGATGATATCCATATAGTACTTAGCAAAAAAGTGCTTATTAAATGCCATGATGCCGTTGAAAAATCATTGTGGCAAATAGAAACAGACAGGACTGTATGGCAGTACTCCATCACTCCTTCCTTGTCTTCTTTACTGTCAAATTCAGTAACAACCACTTTGAAAACAAAGCGTATGAAAACACACACATGCACACACAAATGCACATACACACAAATTTGTGAATTTGCAGGTAGAATGGAGAGCCCTGACAGCCCAACTGGTTCAAGTAACCTCTCTGACAAAAGGCTTTTTCCATTTTACTAAGGGATGAGTTGTTCAGAGCACCAGTAGTAAAATTCAGTTGTCTAACAGAATTAGAATTCCACTGGTGAGATGCTTTACCTGGGACTGAGAAAGCCACCGGTCCACAGCCGGCAGTGTCAGAATTTTGCCACGTTTCAGTTGGTAGGTGCTTCAGCATAAGATGTCCTGGCTTCCACCTGATAATGATAAAATTGAGTGGAGGTTATATTTTCTGTGGGTTAACGAATACATTAACTTTCACTTGAGTAGAGGCTTTACAACTTGCCTGCACACTGGAATGGCTGTGGAGCTGTTAAAAAGTTTGGATGCCAGGTCTCATCCCCAGAGATTCTGACTTAATTGTTCTGGGATACAGCCTGGGAATAAGGATTTTTTAAAAGTGCCCAAGTGATTCTAATGAGCAGCTAAGGAGAGAACCCCTGCCCTAAAGCCTAAGCTCCAGCTTAAGGCACAGAGGAGTTCCCATCTATACTGCATGAAGCAGATGGTGCCTGTACACACACACACACACACACACACACACACACACACACACACACACACACACACACACTCCAGTCACCTGCTATCCTGGTAACCTTACTGAGAAGCCACAAGGTTTGTGTTTGGTCAGCAGGGCGGTAGAGTGCAAGGCTGAGCATTTCCATCTCACTGCTCGGCACCCAGAAGAGGAGCCCAAGGCATTATCATTCTCAGGTTTTTCTCTTGAGCTACAATTACAAAAGTGCCATGAGCAACAGTAGCTGCTCTCAGCATGAGAAAAACCACCAGAGTCTCTTCACAGGCTGTGGTGAAGACAGGGCATATGGTCTGTGAGGTCCAGATTAGTGGCAAGAACTGGATAGAAGAGGTGTATGTTTGCTTTGGCTGTGGGAGCCATCTTGCTTTGGTCAGAGCTAGACATGGTTCTTTTTATGGTTTATAATGGGAAGCTGCTGATACTCATTGGGGTAAATGCTACAGTGCAGAATCCAGACAATTGTGAATATAGATATCTCTTGGGGGGGACCCATTAGAGTGCAGAGTCCTGGGCCTCACCCTCTCTCCACATTCTGATTCATTAACTCTAGGACAGGGTCAAAGAGTCCGCATTGTAACAGGTGCAATAGGTGGTTTTTATGCAGATGGTCCAGGATTCACTGATGTTGGAGGACCCTAAGCAAATCGGTTGTCAATATATTTGATACATTGAAAATATGAAGCTGCTTTTGAGTAGCATACAGTCCAGTTGCTGTTAGAGGATCTGTGTGTATGAGTGTAAGAAACAAGGACCTTATAACAGGAGATAGGATATGATGACGGCCATACAGAGATGCAAACCAACATGTGGGCAGTGAAATGAAACAGATGTCACATTTGACTGAGAGGATCACAAACACTTCATGAAAGAGGTGGTACTGAACTGGGTTTGGAAGTATGAGTAGGAATACTATAGGTAGCAATGGGATAGAGCCGAGAAGAGTATTGCTGGACCAGAGACGTCAGTCATTTCCTGCCCACCCACAGTCCCTTCTAAGGGAACCTGATCCACCTACAGCCCTAGCTGACTGGGCAGTATATCACGTGGTTTCACCTTCTGGTTGGAGTTGATTGGACCACATATATCCACTTGATTAGGGCTAGCTCACTTATAGGGTTGCCAGCTGTCTGTCCCTGCTGTGGCAGGGCACACGAAAATGTGCTCTTCTCTTGGGAGTAGGGAATTAGGAAACTGAGAGACTGAGTCACTTAAAAGCAAGGTCATGACAAGGTAAATTATTTGGAGTTCTTGAGAATTATTTTGGGACATAAAAAACAATTCATTTTCTGGAGGATTTTAAAAATTATTATTCAATATATTAAAGTTATACAACTGTATTAAATGAGGTTTGATTAAATAGGACAAATATAGGAGGATATTCTGATGATGGCAAGACAATTGGGAGGCCACTGTGACTGTCTAAGGAAGAATTAATTACAGCTAGCATTTATTTCGCATTTATTAGATTCCAGGCATAGCACTTGACAAGTGTGATTAATGCCAACAACAACCCTATTGGGAAAGGCCTATTATTACTTCCATTCAAAATGGGAAATGAAGCTCAGAGCAGGTAAGCAATTTGCCCAAGGTTACAGCTTATAAGTAGTGGAGGCAGAGCCAGAGTCTGAACCCAATATGCCTAATTCCAGAACCTGTGCTTGGAACCACCACCTGATGCTCCCTAGATTGCAAACCGAGGGCCTCATGGCAAAGGTGACAATGGATACAGAAAGAATGACAGCAGGAGGCAGCATCCACTGCAGCACTGCCATGAGTACAACAGTGGAATGTAAGAGTGGAAACAGATGTTAGAGTTCATCTAGCACCACAGCCTCTCTATGGACAAGGCTGTAAGACCCTGAAAGGAAAACATTTCTTCCCCCATGAGCTCATCAGGCTACAAGAAAAGTCTTAACATGAAAATTAATGTCAGGGCTAAGGGAGAAGGAAGAATCAACAATACTTCTGAGGTTTGGCATCAGATTACCAAGAAAATAGAGGTCGGGGCCGACAGTGATGAGGTACTGACAGAACATAAAGGTTGAGATGTCCCATGGACTATAGGCTAAGTTTAAAGATTCACTGAAGTCAGAGGAAAGGTTAGATCATTGGAAACACCTTAAAGAGAGAAATGAAGAGCCAGGGCAGAGGGAGGGAGGATGATAGAGAAGGATCAGTGAGAGAGAAAGGAGGATATTCAGGAAGCATATGGTCACTAAAGACAACATAAGAGACATTTCAGGAGGGAGAGGATTTAGTTTAAAATCCTGCAAAGAGCTAAGGGAGGGTGCTACTGAGAATGGGCCTTTGCATGGTGATGAGGACAGGTTTCTTAGCAAAAAACAATGCAAACCAACTCTGGCTAACTTCCGCAGAAAAAGGCATATTGGAAGAATATTGGATAACTCAAGAGAACAAGACTGAGAACACTGGCAGGAAACCAAAGAAACTGGGGAATCAAGGAACATGGCTGGGGTCTTGCCCAAGAAATTGTCTGGTGAAGACATTGCCACTAGCTTCCCCACACTGAGGTATTCACTGCATTCACCAGAAACTTCAATGTCACCCCTCCTGTTATGACTAATCTCTAACTGACGTTGTGTTCTTGCTTCATGCTCTCCAAAATCAAATTTCCTTCTGCAATTTTGGCCAATCCTACTGGCCAAACTTAGATCATGTACTTACACTCTAACAGGGAGAAAGACAAGTCTGATCGTCTTCAACTTTCATAAAAGGCCAAAGAAGTCTGCCTCCACCAATCCTCATGAATAGGAGAGTTCTCACATATGAAGCTGTTTCTGTGCTGAATATCCTGGAATGTCCATCATATCACTTGGGACATTTGAAACCATAATTTCAAAAAAGGCTCTAGTGGCAAAGTCTGGTTAAAGAGTGAATGCATAAGGAAGTTTTTACTATGGTATAAACTATTCCCCCAAAAGGGAGGACATAGTTGAAGGAAGAAATTCTTTAGAATGGAGAAAGCCCGAGACAGTTTGTATGCAAGGGAGAAGGTATGCACAGAGAGAAAGGAGCAATATAGGTCTCATTTGCCATTGGATTTTCAGCACCTAAAATGGGAAGAAGGAATGATGGAGAAGGAGCAAGAAGAAGAGAAAGAAAGAGAGGGCCATAAGAAGCAAAGATGCACAGATTTATGAAGTCTTCCTGGGAAGACAGAAGATGCAGTTGATGTTAGGCACATATTTGTTGGGTTGCCATCACTTGAATTTGTGACTTTCTTCGGCAGCCCCACCTCAACACTGTCAAGAATAATCAAACTTTTGACTGAGATTTTGAAGACCCTCCTCCCCTGACTCAGCACATTTTCTATTTCTCTCTTTTTCTTCCTTCTCCTATTGATTTTTTTAAAATTTTATTTTATTTTTTTAACATCTTTATTGGGGTATAATTGGTTTACAATGGTGTGTTAGTTTCTGCTTTATAACAAAGTGAATCAGTTATACATATACATATGTTCCCATATCTCTTCCCTCTTGCGTCTCCCTCCCTCCCACCCTCCCTATCCCACCCCTCCAGGCGGTCACAAAGCACCGAGCTGATCTCCCTGTGCTATGCAGCTTCTTCCCACTAGCTATCTACCTTACGTTTGGTAGTGTATATATGTCCATGCCTCTCTCTCGCTTTGTCACAGTTTACCCTTCCTCCTCCCCATATCCTCAAGTCCATTCTCTAGTAGGTCTGTGGCTTTATTCCTGTCTTACCCCTAGGTTCTTCATGACAATTTTTTTTTCTTAAATTCCATATATATGTGTTAGCATACGGTATTTGTCTTTCTCTTTCTGACTTACTTCACTCTGTATGACAGACTCTAGGTCTATCCACCTCATTACAAATAGCTCGATTTCATTTCTTTTTATGGCTGAGTAATATTCCATTGTATATATGTGCAATATCTTCTTTATCCATTCATCCAATGATGGACACTTAGGTTGTTTCCATCTCCGGGCTATTGTAAATAGAGCTGCAATGAACATTTTGGTACATGACTCTTTTTGAATTATGGTTTTCTCAGGGCATATGCCCGGTAGTGGGATTGCTGGGTCATATGGTAGTTCTATTTGTAGTTTTTTAAGGAACCTCCATACTGCTCTCCACAGTGGTTGTATCAATTTACATTCCCACCAACAGTGAAAGAGGGTCCCCTTTTCTCCACACCCTCTCCAGCATTTATTGTTTCTAGAATTTTTAATGATGGCCATTCTTATTGGTGTGAGATGATATCTCATTGTAGTTTTGATTTGCATTTCTCTAATGATTAATGAAGTTGAGCATTCTTTCATGTGTTTGTTGGCAGTCTGTATATCTACTTTGGAGAAATGTCTATTTAGGTCTTCTACCCATTTTTGGATTGGGTTGTTTGTTTGTTTGTTATTGAGCTGCATGAGCTGCTTATAAATTTTGGAGATTAATCCTTTGTCAGTTGCTTCATTTGCAAATACTTTCTCCCATTCTGAGGGTTGTCTTTTGGTCTTGTTTATGGTTTCCTTTGCTGTGCAAAAGCTTTGAAGTTTCATTAGGTCCCATTTGTTTATTTTTGTTTTTATTTCCATTTCTCTAGGAGGTGGTCAAAAAGGATCTTGCTGTGATTTATGTCATAGAGTGTTCTGCCTATGTTTTCCTCTAAGAGTTTGATAGTTTCTGGCCTTACATTTAGGTCTTTAATCCATTTTGAGCTTATTTTTGTGTATGGTGTTAGGGAGTGATCTAATCTCATACTTTTACATGTAGCTGTCCAGTTTTCCCAGCACCACTTATTGAAGAGGCTGTCCTTTCTCCACTGTACATTCCTGCCTCCTTTATCAAAGATAAGGTGACCATATGTGTGTGGGTTTATCTCTGGGCTTTCTATCCTGTTCCATTGATCTATCTTTCTGTTTTTGTGCCAGTACCATAGTGTCTTGATTACTGTAGCTTTGTAGAATAGTCTGAAGTCAGGGAGCCTGATTCCTCCAGCTCTGTTTTTCGTTCTCAAGATTGCTTTGACTATTCAGGGTTTTTGGTGTTTCCAGACAAATTGTGAAATTTTCTGTTCTAGTTCTGTGAAAAATGCCAGTGGTAGTTTGATAGGGATTGCATTGAATCTGTAGATTGCTTTGGGTAGTAAAGTCATTTTCACAATGTTGATTCTTCCAATCCAAGAACATGGTGTATCTCTCCATCTATTTGTATCATCTTTAATTTCTTTCATCAGTGTCTTATAATTTTCTGCATACAGGTCTTTTGTCTCCTTAGGTAGGTTTTTTTCTAGATATTTTATTCTTTTTGTTGCAATGGTAAATTGAGTGTTTTCTTAATTTCACTTTCAGATTTTTCATAATTAGTGTAGAGGAATGCCAGAGATTTCTGTGCATTAATTTTGTATCCTGCTACTTTACCAAATTCATTGATGAACTCTAGTAGTTTTCTGGTAGCATCTTTAGGATTCTCTTTGTATAGTATCATGTCATCTGCAAACAGTGACAGCTTTACTTCTTCTTTTCCGATTTGGATTCCTTTTATTTCCTTTTCTTCTCTGATTGCTGTGGCTAAAACTTCAAACACTATGTTGAATAAGGCTGGTGAGAGTGGGCAACCTTGTCTTGTTCCTGATCTTAGTGGAAATGCTTTCAGTTTTTCACCATTGAGGACGATGTTGGCTGTGGGTTTGTCATATATGGCCTTTATTATGTTGAGGAAAGTTCCCTCTATGCCTACTTTCTGCAGGGTTTTTATCATAAATGGGTGTTGAATTTTGTCAAAAGCTTTCTCTGCATCTATTGAGATGATCATATGGTTTTTCTCCTTCCATTTGTTAACGGGTTTATCACATTGATTGATTTGCATATATTGAAGAATCCTTGCATCCCTGGAATAAACCCCACTTGATCATGGTGTATGATCCTTTTAATGTGCTGTTGGATTCTGTTTCCTAGTATTTTGTTGAGGATTTTTGCATCTATGTTCATCAGTGATATTGGCCTCTAGTTTTCTTTCCTTTTGACATCCTTGTCTGGTTTTGCTATCAAGGTGATGGTGGCCTCATAGAATGAGTTTGGGAGTGTTCCTCCCTCTGCTATATTTTGGAAGAGTTTGAGAAGGATAGGTGTTAGCTCTTCTCTAAATGTTTGATAGAATTCGCCTGTGAAGCCATCTGGTCCTGGGCTTTTGTTTGTTGGAAGATTTTTAATCACAGTTTCAATTTCAGTGCTTGTGATTGGTCTGTTCATATTTTCTATTTTTTCCTGATTCAGTCTTGGAACGTTGTGCATTTCTAAGAATGTGTCCGTTTCTTCCAGGTTTTCCATTTCATTGGCATATAGTTACTTGTAGTAATCTCTCATGATCTTTTGTATTTCTGCAGTGTCAGTTGTTACTTCTCCTTTTTAATTTCTAATTCTATTGATTTCAGTCTTCTCCCTTTTTTTCTTGATGAGTCTGGCTAATGGTTTATCAATTTTGTTTACCTTCTCAAAGAACCAGCTTTTAGTTTTATTGATCTTTCCTAATATTTCCTTCATTTCTTTTTCATTTATTTCTGATCTGATTATTATGATTTCTTTCCTTCTGCTAATTTTGGCATATTTTTGTTCTTCTTTCTCTAATTGCTTTAGGTGCAAGGTTAGGTTGTTTATTCGAGATGTTTCCTGTTTCTTAAGGTAGGATTGTATTGCTATAAACTTCCATGTTAGAACCGCTTTTGCTGATCCCATAGATTTTGGGTTGTCCTGTGTCCATGGTGATTTGTTTCTAGGTATTTTTTAATTTTCTCTTTGATTTCTTCAGTGCTCACTTCCTTATTAAGTAGTGTATTGTTTAGCCTCCATGTGTTTGTATTTTTTTACAGATCTTTTCCTGTAATTGATATCTAGTCTCATAGTGTTGTGGTCAGAAAAGATACTTGAAACAATTTCAATTTTCTAAATTTACCAAGGATTGACTTGTGACCCAAGGTATGATCAATCCTGGAGAATGTTCCATGAGCACTTGAGAAGAATGTGTATTCTGTTGTTTTTGGATGGAATGTCCTATAAATATCAATTAAGTCCATCTTGTTTAATGTATCATTTAAAGCTTGTGTTTCCTTATTTATTTTCATTTTGGATGATCTGTCCATTGGTGAAAGTGGGGTGTTAAAGTCCCCTACTATCAATGTGTTACTGTCAATTTCCCCTTTTATGGCTGTTAGTATTTGCCTTATGTATTGAGGTGATCCTATGTTGGGTGCATAAATATTTACAATTGTTATACCTTCTTCTTGGATCAATCCCTTGATCAGTATGTAGTGTCCTTCTTTGTCTCTTCTAATAGTCTTTATTTTAAAGTCTATTTTGTCTGATATGAGAATTGCTACTCCAGCTTTCTTTTGGTTTCCATGTGCATGAAATATCTTTTTCCATTCCCTTACTTTCAGTCTGTATGTGTCTCTAGGTCTGAAGTGGTTCTCTTGTAGACAGCAAATATATGGGTCTTGTTTTTGTATCCATTCAGCCAATCTGTGTCTTTTGGTGGGAGCATTTATTCCATTTACATTTAAGGTAATTATCGATATGTATGTTCCTATTCCTGTTTTCTTAATTGTTTTGGGTTCGTTATTGTAGGTCTTTTCCTTCTCTTGTGCTCTTGCCTAGAGAAGTTCTTTTAGCAGTTGTAAAGCTGGTTTGCTCTCTCAGCTTTTCTTGTCTGTAAAGGTTTTAATTTCTTCATCAAATCTGAATGAGATCCTTGCTGGGTAGAGTAATCTTGGTTGCAGGTTTTTCTCCTTCATCACTTTCAATATGTCCTGCCACTCCCTTCTGGCTTGCAGAGTTTCTGCTGAAAGATCAGCTGTTAACCTTATGGGGATTCCCTTGTGTGTTATTTATTGTTTTTCCCTTGCTGCTTTTAATATGTTTTCTTTGTATTTAATTTTTGACAGTTTGATTAATATGTGTTTTGGTGTATTTCTCCTTGGATTTATCCTGTATGGGACTCTCTGTGCTTCCTGGACTTGATTAACTATTTCCTTTCCCATATTAGGGAAGTTTTCAACTATAATCTCTTCAAATATCTTCTCAGTCCCTTTCTTTTTCTATTCCTCTTCTGGGACCCCTATAATTCAAATGTTGGTGCGTTTAATGTTGTCCCAGAGTTCTCTGAGACTGTCCTCAGTTCTTTTCATTCTTTTTTCTTTATTCTGCTCTGCATTAGTTATTTCCACTATTTTATCTTCCAGGTCACTTATCCGTTCTTCTGCCTCAGTTATTCTGCTATTGATCCCATCTAGAGTATTTTTCATTTCATTTATTGTGTTGTTCATCATTGTTTGTTTCATCTTTAGTTCTTCTAGGTCCTTGTTAAATGTTTCTTGCATTTTGTCCATTCCATTTCCAAGATTTTGGATCATCTTTACTATCATTATTCTGAATTCTTTTTCAGGTAGACTGCCTATTTCCTCTTCATTTGTTAGGTCTGGTGGGTTTTTATCTTCCTCCTTCATCTGCTGTGTGTTTTTCTGTCTTCTCATTTTGCTTATCTTACTGTGTTTGGGTCTCCTTTTTGCAGGCTGCAGGTTCATAGTTCCCGTTGTTTTTGGCGTCTGTCCGCAGTGGCTGAGGTTGGTTCAGTGGGTTGTGTAGGCTTCCTGGTGGAGGGGACTAGTGCTGTGTTCTGGTGGATGAGGCTGGATCTTGTCTTTCTGGTGGGCAGTTCCACGCCTGGTGGTGTGTTTGGGGTATCTGTGGACTTATTATGATGTTAGGTAGCCTTCCTGCTAATGGGGGGGGTTGTGTTTCTGTCTTGCTAGTTGTTTGGCATAGGTTGTCCAGCACTGTAGCTTGCTGGTCGTTGAGTGAAGCTGGGTGCTGGTGTTGAGATGGAGATCTCTGGGAGATTTTCGATGTTTGATATTATGTGGAGCTGGGAGGTCTCTTGTGGACCAGTGTCCTGAAGTTGGCTCTCCCACCTCAGAGGCACAGCACTGACTCCTGGCTGCAGCACCAAGAGCCTTTCATCCACACGGCTCAGAATAAAAGGGAGAAAATGTAGAAAGAAAGAATTAGTACAAGTAGTAAGAAAGAAGGAAAGAAAGAAAGAAAGAAACGACGGAAGGAAGGAAAAAAAGAAAGAAGATAAAGTAAAATAAAATAAAGTAAGATAAAATATAATAAAGTTATTAAAATAAAAAAATAATTATTAAGAAAAAAAGAAGAAAAAAATTAAAAACAAAAAACGGACGGATAGAACCCTGAGACAAATGGTGGAAGCAAAGCTATACAGCATAAATCTTGCTCTCAAAGTCCACCTCCTCAATTTGGGATGATTCGTTGTCTGTTCATGTATTCCACAGACATCAAGATGATTGTGGAGCTTTAATCCGCTGCTTCTGAGGCTGCTGGGAGAGATTTCCCTTTCTCTTTGTTCTCACAGCTCCCAGGGGCTCAGCTTTGGATTTGGCCCCACCTCTTCGTGTAGGTCGCTGGAAGGCGTCTGTTCTTCGCTCAGACAGGACGGGGTTAAAGGAGCCCCTGATTCGGGGTCTCTGGCTCACTCAGGCCGGGGGTGGGGAGGGAGGGGCATGGAGTGCAGGGCAAGCCTGCGGTGGCAGAGGCCAGCGTGACGTTACACCAGCCTGAGGCGCGCCGTGCATTCTCCCAGGGAAGTTGTCCCTGGATTATGGGACCCTGGCAGTTGCGGGCTGCACAGGCTCCCCGGAAGGGGGGTGTGGATAGTAACCTGTGCTCGCACACAGGCTTCTTGGTGGCAGCAGCAGCAGCCTTAGCATCTCATGCCCGCCTCTGGGGTCCGCGCTTTTAGCCGCGGCTCACGCCTGTCTCTGGAGCTCCTTTAAGCGGCGCTCTTAATCCCCTCTCCTTGTGCACCAGGAAACAAAGAGGGCAGAAAAAGTCTCTTGCCTCTTCGGCAGGTCCAAACTTTTTCCCGGACTCCCTCCCGGCTATCCGTGGCGCACTAACCCCCTGCAGGCTGTGTTCTCGCCACCAACCCCAGTCCTCTCCCTGCGCTCAGACCGAAGCCCGAGCCACAACTCCCAGCCCCGCCCCCCCCGGCGGGTGAGCAGACAAGCCTCTCAGGCTGGTGAGTGCCGATCGGCACCAATCCTCTGTGCAGGAATCTCCCCGCTTTGCCCTCCGCACCCCTGTTGCTCTGCTCTCCCCCGCGGATCCGAAGCTTTTCCCCTCCGACACCCGCAGTCTCCGCCTGCGAAGGGGCTTCCTAGTGTGTGGAAACCTTTCCTCCTTCACAGCTCCCTCCCACTGGTGCAGGTCCCGTCCCTATTCTTTTGTCTCTGTTTATTCTTTTTTCTTTTGCCCTACCTTGGTACGTGGGGGGTTTCTTGCCTTTTGGGAGGTCTGAGGTCTTCTGCCAGCCTTCAGTAGGTGTTCTGTAGGATTTGTTCCACGTGTAGATGTATTTCTGGTGTATCTGTGGGAAGGAAGGTGATTTCTGCGTCTTACTCTTCCGCCATCTTCCCGGAAGCCCTCTCCTATTGATTTTAAAATAGGCACCATGGCCTGATTCTCCGTCCAGTCCAGCTCAGCCTGCAGTCCATGAACTGAGCATAACACGTGCTAATTTACTGTTACCTTATGCTGCTACTCTTTGAGTGTGACCAATAGATCTGCCCAGGTGCCATCCACGTGGTCTTGATTGGGCTTCTCCTATTCGCCAGCTCTCATTTATTAAGTCTGGCAAGGTTTAAATGTATAATAGGCACTGAGGAAGAAAATGCAGCTAAGTGACCCAGGAAGAGATTACACCCAAGACCATGTGTGCAGCACAAAGGGGAAGGGCAGTCATTGGTCTCAGAAGCTCTGAACCAGATTCTCTCATGTGGTTCAAGATAATCAAGCCTAAAAAAGTACACTTGTCTCCCTAACTCATTTGCACCAAAACAATCTTAAGGCAGATTTAATTATATGACAAAGAACACCGAGCACATAGAGCTTCACTCCTCTATTGCGGTAGTCTTTTCATGTACATTTCTCATGTTCCAGTATCTTGAGGTCTGATGCTCCTAGAAAGATTTCTTTAAGATCTAAAGAATAAAAGATGCCCCTAAATTTGAGAATTTCTGAGTCCCCTATTAACCTAATAAATGTTCTACCAAATGTGAAATGCAATCAGGAACAATAGGAGAAGTTTAAAATGATTCCCGATAAAAGCTGAACACGACCAAAAGTCATGGCAAAGGATATAAACAAGAACCAGAGATATAAAAATATGTAGTAAAATTTAATATGTGTGTGATTTGGTTTAGTAAATATTTTCTTAAGAAATTAATACTTTGGGAGCAATCAGTTCAAGGATAATGTATAATAGAAAGAAATTGTCATGACCTAAATGTCCATCAGCTGGGTTTGTTGAATAAATTATGGTACAGCAAATATAGTGGAATACTATGGAACGATTAATAAAGTTGACGGAGTGCTACATCTGTTGACACAAAGAGGTATCCACAGTATTATGCTAAGGAAAAATGCCGATGGCAGAACAGTGTGATACAATTTTGAAAAATCTGGAAGAGACCCACTACAATGTGTAGGTTGAGAAGAGAATCTCACTTTCTTCATTTTCTATGTCATTGATTTTTTACAGTAAGCATTCATTGCTCTGACAATCAGCAGAACCACTAAAATTGTTCTACTCACAACCCCATAAAACAAAAAGAAAGAAAAAGGGTCTGTGTGAGCTAGTAAGCATTCACATAAAAGGTGAGCTACACCTTTTTTCCCTGATATTGGAATTCAAGGTCAGCACCACTGAGGCAGTGACAAATGGGGGAAGGGTTGTTAAAGGCATGATGTTCCGAGAACTTTGTTGAAGAAATTCACAGGCCTGAGGATCTGAAGAAAGTCTAAAAGGCTGTCTCCTTTTATGGTGCTGTGTGTATGTTTGCATGCCCTTAGACATAACTTCTCATGCATCTTTTCCAATGAACCTCAGAGCCTCTGGATGAATGTCAAGGGTGTGGACTCTTTTTTCACATTCCCTCCCTCCCTCCCTGATCCCCAGAGGAAGTCCTCCTTTTAGAATGCTCAGCTCCACCTGGCATCAGTCCTGGGAGAACCTCGCGTAGAGGAGGCCCTCCCCACATCCTCTCCATGGGACACTCTTCCTCCTCCCAACCTCCTCTCTCACCGCCCTCTGTCACCTGAGGCTATTCTCCAACTGCCTGCTTTTGTCAACTGTGGTCTCCCACCCCGTGTACCTTCCTCTCACAGCCCCCCTTCTCTCCAGGCTCCAGAGTAGCATTGCCTTTTATTCCCATCTCCCTGTGGGACCACAACACCTCCTATTATGTCGGGGCTCGTTTCTTGGTTAGGAGCAAGTGAAATCACACCACAGTATAGATAATCCATACCCTGACAAGTATTATGTCACTAGAGCTAGTTACGTCTTAGAGAGTTAACCTGGAGTAATCAATCTCTAAAAGTGGAATTTTAGCCAGAGTTACAGACTAGTTAGGAAGATATTTTAGGTGGGGGGAAGCTTGTTAGCAACAAAACAAGGACTAGAAGCCTTGTTTCCCTCTTGCCCAGTCCAAGACCCTTCTGGTAACAGTTGGCTGCCTCTTCTTTTCTCCTTTGTTAAGATTCAGCACTCTTAGCACTATTTTATAATTTAAAGAAAATTCCACCTTTCATCACTTTAAAGGGAAAGAATATATTGCTACAGAATATGCATACGAAGCTGATTTGAACAGTGGTTTTAGGCCTCATGGTGTCTCAAAGGCTTATCCCATTATACTAGTATTTCCAGTTTAAATCAAAAAATCAAGATAACATGAATCCCTGCTAAACTGTTTGACAGATAGTGAGCTCTGGAGCCAACTGCCTGGATTTAGTGAGTGTATTATATGCAACAGCTAGCTGAGCCACAGGCTGGCTTTGTGACCTTGGGCAAGTTTACTTCACCTCTCTGTGCTTCCATTTTCTCTTCCATAAAACGCAGAAAGAGTACCCACCTGATAGGGTTACTGCTAGCATTAAATGAGTTGATGCATATCAAAACACTGAGAACAGTGCCTGGCACAAGCACTCAATAGATGTTCCCTATTACAAACAGCAGTTGAAGAAATCTAAGCATAGGTTATACCTACATATATGTTTAGTTGGATGCTCGAGTCAGCAAAAAAATCTGTCAAATATATTGGTGAATATATTATATATATAAATGGTGAAAATAGTCAGGAAAACTTTTAAAAGAACAGTAATAAAATGAGGGCTTGTATTTCCAGGCGATATAGAATATAATATATTGTAATATATATAATTATATATTATAATATGTAAATACAATTCATCAATACAATCAATAAAACAAAGTGAAACTATTGCAACAGTAAACAGAACAATGGAACAGAATAGAAATCTTTGAAAGCAATCCCAACACACACAAGAATTTAGTATCTGAGAAAATTGAGATTTAAAGTTTGGGAAGAAATGCTTAGCCACCCAAAAAATAGTGGTGAGACAAATGGTTAAAAATAAGAAAAGTTGTCAGATCTATTCTTTATAATTTATACCAAACCCAAGTAGATTAAAGAGTTAAGTGTAAAATCAAAGTGAAAATATAAAATGATAAAAAACAAATATGGATGATAAAGATAACTATTAATCAGCCATTGGGATGAGAAAGGACTTAATAAGCTTGAAACAAAAGGAAGAAGCTACAAAGAAATGGCTTAATTAAAATTTTTTTAATTAAAATAAATATTTGTAAAAATGTTGCATATGGAGTTAAGAGCCTTAATATATAAAGCTCATTTACAAATCAATAGGAAAATACAGTGCACAATGAAACAAAAAAAAATGGATAAAGGACATGGAAGGTCAATTCCCAAAAGAAGAATATTAATGGCTAATATATCAAAATTTTTTATTTGGACTAATATTTCAAGGAATATGAAAATTTTAAATGAGCTGCTATATTTCTCTTATCAAATTTTATCAAAAGGAATCAACTTTTAATAAATTATACTCTTCATTATTTGAGAAGGTTTGGGGAATAAATATTTTCAGTTACTGTTAATAGGAGTGTATTTTGCTACAAACTTTCTTCAGAGCATTTAAGTGATGTGTCAAAGGCCTTAAAAATGCTTATACCCTTCGAACAGTAATTCTACTTCTTAAAATTATCTGAGGGAACTTAGATTGGTCTAAAGAATCAAGATAACTCTCCCAGGGACTTCCCTGGTGGTCCACTGGGTAAGACTCCATGCTCCCAATGCAGGGGGTCTGGATTCAATCCCTGGTCGGGGAACTAGATCCCGCATGCATGCCGCAACTAAAACTTCACATGACACAATGAAGATCCTGCGTGCCACAACTAAGACCTGGCTCAGCCAAAAAAAAAAAAGATAACTCTCCCATGCTAATGACTATATGTTCCCAAAAGAACCTGACTCCATATTTTGAGACACATTTGTATTTGAGAATAAAGACAATGAGCAGATTATCTTGAAAAAAAATTTATCTGAGGGAAATAATCAGAGATGTGGCCAAAGGTTTATCTGCAAACATACTCATTGAACATTTCTCACAACAGACTAAAAAAGACAAACCAAAGGATTCAGTAAATAGATTGTGGTTTTTCCATATGAGAGGATAATATGCAGTCTAATGTTTTAGGAGACTGCATAATCATATGGAAAACTGCTCACAGTATATTAAGTTAAAACACTGGCTTAATAAAAAGGAACGAAACTGAGTTATTTGTAGTGAGGTGGATGGACCTACAGACTGTCATACAGAGGGAAGTAAGGCAGAAAGAGAAAAACAAATACCCTATGCTAACACATATATATGGAATCTAAAAAAAGAAAAGAAAAGAAAAACAAATGATCAGAAGAATCTAGGGGCAAGATGGGAATAAAGATGCAGACCTACTAGAGAATGGATTTGAGGATACAGGGTGGGGGAAGGGTAAGCTGGGACAAAGTGAGACAGCGGCATGGACATATAGACACTACCAAAAGTAAAATAGCTGGTGGGAAGCAGCCGCACAGCACAGGGAGATCAGCTTGGTGCTTTGTGACCACCTGGAGGGGTGGGATGGGGAGGGTAGGAGGGAGGGAGATGCAAGAGGGAGGAGATATGGGGACATATGTATATGTATAGCTGATTCACTTTGTTGTGGAGCAGAAATTAACACACCATTGTGAAGCAATTATATTCCAATAAAGATGTTAAAAAAACAAAACAAAACAAAAACACTGGCTTATAAAGTTTAATACTGATTTTTTTACAGTTTTTTTTTTTTCTTTTTGGCTGCCCAGAGCAGCATGTGGGATCTTAGTTCCCCAACCAGTGATTAAACCCGTGCCCCCTGCATTGGAAGCGCAGAGTCTTAACCACTGGACCGCCAGGGAAGTCCCAATACTGGTGTTTTTTAATACTGATATTTTCAATATAAATTTTAAAGAGGCTAGAAGGATATACTTTAGAGTCTTAATAGTGTTTTTTTTTTAAGTGATGAAACTGAGAATTATTTTCTTTTTCTTTTTCCTTTTTCTTTTTCTATATTTTCCACAGAGAGCACTTATTATTATTTTAGCTGAAATGTTAGTTGAGATAAGTGTATTCTCACATGCAATTATCACAACCAGGATATTGACACTGATATAATCCATGGATTTTGTGCAGATTTTTTTTTTAAGTATTTTTGGGGTTTTTGTTTGTTTTGTTTTTTGTTCGCACCATGCAGCTTGTGGGATCTTGGTGCCCTGGCAGTGAAAGGGCTGAGTCCTGGATAGCCAGGGAATTCTCTGAATTTCTTACTTTATTGTACTCATTTGCGTGTGTGTGTTTAGTTCTATATAATTTTTATCACACCTGTAGGTTCATGTATCCATCACAAGCAAAATACAGAACAGTAAGAAGCATCCCTCCTGTTTTCTTTTATACCCACATCTACCTCCCTAGTCTCCCACCCACCCTCCTGATCCCTAACCCTGAAAACCACTATTATGTTCTCCATTTCTAAAATGTTATATTAAATAAGTTAAATAAATGTTTAAATTTGTTAAATAATTTAAAACATGGAATGTTAAATAAATGGAGTTAAAAGTTCAAAATGTTAAAAATATGTATTAAGTATTGGAATGTTAAATGTTAACATTTAAATGTTAAATAAATAGAATCATACTGTATGTAACCTTTCAGGACTGGCTTTTTTTTTTTTTCACTCAGCATAACTCCCTAGAAATTAATCCAAGTTGTCACGTGTATCGGTAGTTTTTCTCTTTTTTTTGCTGAGTAGTATTTCATGGTATGGCTGTGTCACAGTTTGTCGAATCATCCAACCGCTGACGGACTTTTGGGGCTATTCTGGATAATGCTGCTGTGAACATTTGTGTACAGGTTTTCATTTAGACATAAATTCTCATTTCTCTGGGGTAAATGCCCAAGAATAGAATTGCTACATCTTAAGGTATTTGTGTGTTTACTTCTCTGAAAAACTACTAAACTGTTTTCCAGAGGGCTGTGACATTTTACATTCTCCCAGCAGTGTAAGAGTGATTCAGCTTCTCTGCATTCCTCGCCAGCATTTAGTGTTGTCACTACCTTTTATTTTCACCATTCTGATAGGTGTATAGTAATATCTCATTGTGGTTTTATTTGGAATTTCCTTAATAGCTAATGATGGTGAACATCTTTTGATGTCCTTATTTACCATCTTCAGTGAAATATCTGTTCATGACTTTGACTCATTTTCTAATTGGATATTATTGGGGGATATTTTTAGTGTTGAGTTTTTATTTTTATATATTCTAGATACAAGTCTTTGCTGGATATGTGGTTTGCAAGTATTCTCTTTCAGTCTGTAGTTTGTTTAACCTATTCACATGGTCTGTCACAGAGTGAAGTTTCCTTTTTTCTTTTCCTTATGAATTTCTAATTGATTTTAAAACCTGTCCAAAGAGCATTTGAGAAACTGGGTATTTTTGACAATGCTAGTATAAGATTGCTGGGTTATATATAAAACTAGTTAATGTCCAAAAGGCCATACTATAACCTTTGGGATTATCTGTTCCACCAGACAGAAATTATTTGTATACCAGATATATAAATTCACCTCCACTTCTACAGAACTGTAAATAGCCCAAACAATAGAAAGTCGAGCTCAGCACTATATCGCAAGAGTACTGAGTAACCTCTTTTGTTTCTTTCCAAGTTGAACAATGTGCCAGGAACACAAAACTAAACTACAGCCAGTGAGAATCTTCAGGTCTTGCACTTTATTTTATTTTATTTTTTTAAACAACTTTACTGGAGTATAATTGCTTTACAATGGTGTGTTATTTTCTGCTATATAACAAAGTGAATCAGTTATACATATATCACCCTATCTCCTCCCTCTTGCATCTCCCTCCCACCCTCCCTATCCCACCCCTCTAGGTGGTCACAAAGCACTGAGCTGATCTCCCTGTGCTATGTAGCTGCTTCCCACTAGCTATGTATTTTACATTTGATAGTATATATAAGTCCATGCTACTTTCTCACTTTGTCGCAGATTACCCTTCCCCCTCCATGTGTCCTCAAGTCCATTCTCTACATCTGCGTCTTTATTCCTGTCCTGCTCCTAGGTTCTTCATAAACTTTTTTTTTTTTTAGATTCCATATATACGTGTTAGCATCTGGTATTTGTTTTTCTCTTTCGGACTTACTTCATTCTGTATGACAGACTCTAGGTCCATCCACCTCACTACAAATAACTCAATTTCGTTTCTTTTTATGGTTGAGTAATATTCCATTGTATATATGTGCCACATCTTCTTTATCCATTCATCTGCTGATGGACACTTAGGTTGCTTCCATGTCCTGGCTATTGTAAATAGAGCTGCAATGAACATTGTGGTACATGTCTCTTTTTGAATTATGGTTTTCTCAGGGTATATGCCCAAGAGTGGGATTGCTGGGTCGTATGGTAGTTCTATTTTTAGCTTTTTAAGGAACCTCCATACTGTTCTCCATAGTGACTGTATCAATTTACGTTCCCACCAACAGTTCAAGAGGGTTCCCTTTCCTCCACACCCTCTCCAGCATTTATTGTTTGTAGATTTTTTGATGGTTTCTGCCCATTTTTGGATTGGGTTGTTTGTTTTTCTGATATGGAGCTGCATGAGCTGCTTGTATATTTTGGAGATTAATCATTTGTCAGTTGCTTCATTTGCAAATATTTTCTCCCATTCTGAGGGGTGTCTTTATGTCTTGTTTATGGTTTCCTTTACTCTGCAAAGGTTTTTAAATTTCATTAGGTTTATTTTTGTTTTAATTTCCATTTCTCTAGGAGGTGGGTCAAAAAGGATCTTGCTGTGATTTATGTCATAGCGAGTTCTGCCTATGTTTTCCTTTAAGAGTTTTATGGTGTCTGGCCTTACATTTAGTTCTTTAATCCATTTTGAGTTTATTTTTGTGTATGGTATTAGGAAATATTCTAATTTCATTCTTTTACATGTAGCTGTCCAGTTTTCCCAGCACAACTTATTGAAGAGGCTGTCTTTTCTCCATTGAATATTCTTGCCTCCTTTATCAAAGATAAGGTGACCATATGTGCATGGGTTTATCTCTGGGCTTTCTACCCTGTTCCATTGATCTATATTTCTGTTTTTGTGCCAGTACCATACTGTCTTGATTACTGTAGCTTTGTAGTATAGTCTGAAGTCAGGGAGCCTGATTCCTCTAGCTCCATTTTTCGTTCTCAGGATTGTTGTGGCTATTCAGGGTTTTTTCTGTGTCCATACAAATTGTGAAATTTTTTGTTCTAGTTCTGTGAAAAATACCAGTGGTAGTTTGATAGGGATTGCATTGAATCTGCAGATTGCTTTGGGTAGTACAGTCATTTTCACAATGTTGATTCTTCTACTCCAAGAACATGGTATATCTCTCCATCTGTTTGTATCATCTTTAATTTCTTTCAACAGTGTTTTACGGTTTTCTGCATACAGGTCTTTTGTCTCCTTAGGTAAGTTTATTCCTAGGTATTTTTTTCAATTCTTTCAGAATTTTTTCATTAGTGTATAGGAATGCAAGAGATTTCTGTACATTAATTTTGTATCCTGCTACTTTACCAAATTCATTGATTAGCTCTAATAGTTTTCTGGTAGCATCTTTAGGATCCTCTATGTATGGTATAACGTCTCATGCAAACGGTGACAGTTTTACTTCATCTTTTCCGATTTGGATTCCTTTTCTTTCTTTTTCTTGCCTGACTCCTGTGATAAAACTTCCAAAACTATGTTGAATAATAGTGGTGAGACTGGGCAACCTTGTCTTGTTCCTGATCTTAGAGGAAATGGTTTCAATTTTTCACCATTGAGAATGATGTTGGCTGTGGGTTTGTCATATATGACCTTTATTATGTTGAGGTAAGTTCCCTCTATGCCCACTTTCTGGAGAGTTTTTATCATAAATTGATGTTAAATTTTGTCTAAAGCTTTTTCTGCATCTATTGAGATGATCATATGGTTTTCATCCTTCAATTTGTTAATGTGTATCACTTTGATTTTGTGTGTATATTGAAGAATCCTTGCATTCCTGGAATAAACCCCACTTGATCATGGTGTATGATATTTTAATGTGCTGTTGGATTCTGTTTGCTAGTATTTTGTTGAGGATTTTTGCATCTATGTTCATCAGTGATATTGGCTTGCAGTTTTCTTTTTGTGTGACATCTTTTTCAGGTTTTGGTATCAGGGTAATGGTGGCCTCGTAGAATGAGTTTGGGAGTGTTCCTCTCTCTGCTATATTTTCGAAGAGTTTGAGAAGGATAAGTGTTAGCTCTTCTCTAAATGTTTGATAGAATTCGCCTGTGAAGCCATCTGGTCCTGGGCCTTTGTTTGTTGGAAGAATTTTAATCACAGTTTCCATTTCAGTGCTTGTGGTTGGTCTGCTTATATTTTCTCTTTCTTCCTGGTTCAGTCTCGGAAGGTTGCGCTTTTCTAAGAATTTGTCCATTTGTTCCAGGTTGTCCATTTTATTGGCATACAGTTGCGTGTAGTAGTAATCCCACATGATTCTTTGTATTTCTGCAGTGTCAGTTGTTAACTCTTTTTCATTTCTAATTCTGTTGATTTGAGTCTTCTCCCTTTTTTCTTGATGAGTATTGCTAATGGTTTATCAATTTTGTTTATCTTCTCAAAGAACAAGCTTTTAGGTTTATTGATCTTTGCTATTCTGCCCTTCACTTCTTTTTCATTTATTTCTGATCTGATCTTTATGATTCCTTTCCTTCTGCTAACTTTGAGGTTTTTTGATCTTCTTTCTCTAATTGCTTTAGGTGTAAGTTTAGGTTGTTTATTTGAGATGTTTCTTGTTTCTTGAAGTAGGATTGTATTGCTATAAACTTCCCTCTTAGAACTGCTTTTGCAGCATCCCATAGGTTTTGGGTCATCATGTTTTCATTGTCATTTTTTTCTAGGTATTTTTTTATTTCCTCATTGATTTCTTCAGTGATCTCTTGGTTATTTACTAGTATATTGTTTAGCCTTCATGTGTTTGTATTTTTTACAGAAACTTTCCTGTAATTGATATCTAGTCTCATAGCATTGTGGTCAGAAAAGATACTTGATACGATTTCAATTCTCTTAAATTTACTAAGGTTTGATTTGTGACCCATGATATGATCTATCCTGGAGAATGTTCCATGAACACTTGAGAAGAAAGTGTATTCTGTTGTTTTTGGATGGAACATACTATAAATATCAATTAAGTCCATCTTGTGTAATGTATCATTTAAAGCTTGTTTTTCCTTATTTATTTTCATTTTGGATGATCTGTCCATTGGTGAAAGTGGGGTGTTAAAGTCCCCTACTATGATTGTGTTACTGTCAATTTCCCCTTTTATGGCTGTTAGCATTTGCCTTATGTATTGAGGTGCTCCTATGCTGGGTGCATAAATATTTACAATTGTTATATCTTCTTCTTGGATCAATCCCTTGATCATTATGTAGTGTCCTTCTTTGTCTCTTGTAATAGTCTTTATTTTAATGTCTATTTTATCTGATATGAGAATTGCTACTCCAGCTTTCTTTTGATTTCCATTTGCATGGAATATCTTTTTCCATCCCCTCACTTTCAGTCTGTATGTATCACTAGGTCTGAAGTGGGTCTCTTGCAGACAGCATATATACAGATCTTGTTTTCGTATCCATTCAGCCAGTCTATGTCTTTTGGTGGGAGCATTTAGTCCATTTACATTTAAGGTAATTATTGATATGTATGTTCCTATTACCATTTTCTTAATTGTTTTGCATTTGTTATTGTAGGGCTTTTCCTTCACTTGTGTTTCTTGCCTAGAGAAGTTCCTTCAGCATTTGTTGTAAAGCTGGTTTGGTGGTGCTGAATTCTCTTAACTTTTGCTTGTCTGTAAACGTTTTAATTTCTCCATTGAATCTGAATGAGATCCTTGCTGGGTAGAGTAATCTTGGTTGTAGGTTTTTCTCCTTCATCACTTTAAATATGTCCTGCCAGTCCCTTCTTGCTTGCAGAGCTTCTGTTGAAAGATCAGCTGTTAATCTTACAGAGATTCCCTTGTGTGTTTTCTGTTGCTTTTCCCTTGCTGCTTTTAATATATTTTCTTTGTATTTAATTTCTGATAATTTGATTAATATGTGTCTTTGCATGTTTCTCCTTGGATTTATCCTGTATGGGATTCTCTGTGCTTCCTGGACTTGCTTGACTATTTCCTTTCCCATGTTAGGGATGTTTTCAACTATAATCTCTTCAAGTATTTTCTCAGTCCCTTTCTTTTCCTCTTCTTCTTCTGGGACCCCTATAATTCTAATGTTGATGCATTTAACGTTGTCCCAGAAGTTTCTGAGATTGTCCTCAATTCTTTTCATTCTTTTTTCTGCTCTTGGTAGTTATTTCCACTCTTTTATCTTCCAGGTCACTTATCCGTTCTTCTGACTCAGTTATTCTGTTATTGATTCCTTCTAGAGAATTTTTAATTTCATTTATTGTTTTGTTCATCATTGTTTGTTTCCTCTTTAGTTCTTCTAGTTCCTTGCTAATCATTTTTTTTAAATTTTCTCCATTATATTTTCAAGATTTTGTATCATCTTCACTATGATTACTCTGAATTGTTTTTCAGGTAGACTGCCTATTTCTTCTTCATTTGTTACGTCTGGTGGGTTTTTGCCTTGCTCCTTCATCTGCTGTGTGTTTCTCTGTCTTCTCATTTTGCTTAACTTACTTTGTTTGGGGTCTTTTCACAGGCTGCTGTTTCATAGTTCCCATTTCTTTTGGTGTCTGCCCCTAGTGGGTGAGGTTGGTTCAGTGGCTTGTGTATGCTTCCCAGTGGAGGGGACTGGTGCCTATGTTCTGATGGGTGGGGCTGGATCTTGCCTTTCTGGTGGGCAGGGCCACATCAGGTTGTGTGTTTTGGGGTGTCTGTGGACCTATTATGATTTTAGGCAGCCTCTCTGCTAATGGGTGGGGTTGTTTTCCTGTTTTGCTAATTGTTTGGCATGGGGCATCCAGCAGTGGAGCTTGCTGGCTGTTGGGTAGCTGGATCTTAGCATTGAGATGGAGATCTCTGGGAGAGCTCTCGCCGATTGATATTATGTGGGGCAAGGAGGTGTCTGGTGGTCCAATGTCCTGAACTTGGCTCTCCCACTTCAGAGGCTCAGGCCTGACACCAGGCCAGAGCACCAAGACCCTGTCAGCCACACGGCTCAGAAGAAGAGGGAGAAAAAAGAAAGAAAAACTAAAAAGTTTTTTTAATAAATAAAATTAAGGAGGAGTCAAGATGGTGGTATGAGAAGATATGGAGTTAGCATCTCCCCACATCTAGGGCGCCTTCTGGCTGCTGGTGGCCGACTCAGACACCCAAGGAGAACAGAGGAACTCTAAAGTGAACTGGTAGGATGTAGGGAGACTAAGGGAGGAGGAGAAGTGGAGGCCAGACAGGATTGGCACCCCTGAGGCCAGGGAGATCAGGAGAGGCAGTCGGGAGGGGCCCTCAGGGAGGAGCGGAAGAGGAGTGGAGGGCGATTGCCCCACCCACTCAGGCATGGGGAGCCTGCTGAGCTCCCAGGCCAATCCCCTGCCCTCCAAAGTCCCCTCCGCATGGGTCCTTGGGGGCATAGGAGGGAGGCCGGGGAGATTAGGAGAGGCAGGTGAGAGGGGCCCTCCCAGACCAGAGGAGCAGGAGAAGAGAGGAGAGCGTGTGTCCCACCCACTCGAGTCCAGGAAGCCTGCTGGCCTCCCAGGTGGGGTCCCCTGCCCTCTGAGACCAGGGGTGGAGGGCACGCCTGGGTCCCATCTTTTCCTTGAGCCTGAGCCCCACCCCCTACATCCCCCAGGGCCTTTTCCATCCCTGTGGGTCCTGAGCATTGGCCCCGCCCACCACCCAAACTTCACCCTTGCTTAGGCCCTGCCCCCCACAGCCAAGGCCTTTTGCTCTCATCTTTTTTTTTTCTTTTCTTTTCCCTCCTCCTCTTTTTTACTACTGTGGTATTGATGTACCTTCCAGTTGTTGACTCATCTATATTTTAATTTTTATATTCTTCCTAACATATCTGTTAGTTTTCTAGTCTAATTTTATATTTTACTTTGTTATTGTTCTCTTTTTTTTTTTTTTTGCACCTCATGCAGCTTGCGGGATCTTGGCTCACGAGCCTGGGGTTGGGCCAAAGCTCCTGTGGTGGGAGCTCCGAGTCTGAACCACTGGACTAACAGAGAACCTCAGACCCCAGGGAATATTCAGCAGAGTGAGTTCTCACGGAGTTCCTCATCTCAGCACTAAGACACAGCTCTACCCAATAGCCTACAAACTCCACTGTAGGAAGCCTCAGGCCAAACAACCAGTAAGACAGGAACAGACTCCCACTCATAAAAAATAAAATAAAATGAGATAGCAAAAAACATGTCACAGATGAAGGAGCAAGGTAAAAACCTACAAGACCAAATAAATGAAGATGAAATAGGCAATCTACCTGAAAAAGCATTCAGAGTAATTATAGTAAAGATGATCCAGAATCTCAGATATAGAATGGAGGCATGGATTGAGAAAATACAAGAAATGTTTAACAAAGATCTAGAAGAACTAAAGAACAAACAAACAGAGATGAACAACACAATAACTGAAATGAAAAATACACTAGAAGGAATCAATAACAGAATAACTGAGGAAGAATAACAAATAAGTTAAAATGGTGGAAAAAACTGCCAAGGACCAGAATAAAGAAAAAAGAATGAAAAGAATTGAGGACAGTCTCAGAGACCTCTCGGACAACAATAAATGCACCACCATTCGAATTATAGGAGTCCCCAGAAGAAGAAGAGAAAATATTTGAAGAGATTACAGTTGAAAACTTCCCTAATATGGGAATGAAAATAGTCAATCAAGCCCAGGAAGCACAGAGAATCCCATACAGGATAAACCCTAGGAAAAACACAACAAGACATGTATTAATCAAACTAACAAAAATTAAATTCAAAGAACAAATATTAAAAGCAGCAAGGGAAAAACAAAAAATAACATACAAAGGAATCCCCATAGGTTATCAGCTGATTTTTCAGCAGAAACTCTGCAGGCCAGAAGGGAGTGGCAGGATATATTTAAGGTGATGAAAGAGAAAATCCTACAAACAAGATTACTCTACCCAGCAAGGATCTCATTCAGATTCAATGGAAAATTCAAAAGCTTTTCAGACAAACAAAAGCTAAGAGAATTCAGCACCACCAAACCAGCTTTACAACAAATGGTAAAGAAACTTCTCTAAGTGGGAAACACAAGAGGAGGAAAAGACCCACAGAAACAAATCCAAAACAATTAAGAAAATGGTAATAGGAACATACATATCGTTAATAACCTTGAATGTAAATGGATTAAATGCCCCAACCAAAAGACACAGACTGGCTGAATGGATACAGAAACAAGACCCATATATATGCTGTCTACAAGAGACCCACTTCAGGGTGGGTCAGTGTAGGGACACATACAGACTGAAAGTGAAGGGATGGAAAAAGATATTCCATGCAAATGGAAATCAAAAGAAAGCTGGAGTAGCAATACTCGTATCTGATCATATAGACTTTAAAATAAAAACTGTTACAAGAGATAAGGAGGGACAATACATAATGATCAAAGGATCAATCCAAGAAGAAGATATAACAATTACAAATGTTTAAGCACCCAGCATAGGAGCACCTCAATACATAAGGCAAATGCTAACAACCATGAAAGGAGAAACTGACAGTAACACAATAATAGTAGTGGACTTTAACACCCCATTTTCACCAATGGACAGATCATCCACAGAGAAAATAAATAAGGAAGCAAAGCTTTAAATTACACAATAGACAGGAAATATCTAATTGATATTCATAGAACATTCCACCCCAAAGTGGCAGAATACACTTTCTTCTCAAGTGCACATGGAACATTCTCCAGGATAGATCACATCTTGGGTCACAAATGAAGCCTCGGAAAATTTAAGAAAATTGAAATCGTATCAAGCATCTTTTCCGACCACAATGCTATGAGATTGGAAATCAATTACAGGAAAAAACTGTAAAACACACAAACACATGGAGGCTATATAGTATGCTACTAAATAACAAAGAGATCACTGAAGAAATGAAAAAAGAAATTAAAAACTACATAGAAACAAATGACAATGAAAACACAATGACCCAAAACATATGGGATGCAGTGAAAGCAGTTCTAAGAGGGAAGTTTATAGCAATACAATCTCACTTTAAGAAACAAGAAAAATCTCAAATAAACAATCTAACCCTATGCCTAAAACAACTCGAGAAAGAAGAACAAAGAAAACCCAAAGTCAGTAGAAGGAAAGAAATCATAAAGTTCAGAGCGGAAATAAATGAAATAGAAATGAAGAAAACAGTAGTAAAAATCAATAAAACTAAAATCTGGTTCTTTGAGAACATAAACAAAATTGATAAACCCTTAGCCAGACTCATCCAGAAAAAAAGGGAGAAGACTCAAATCAATAGAATTAGAAATGAAAAAGGAGAAATCCCAAATGACACTGCAGAAATACAAAGGATTATAAGAGACTACTACAAACAACTATATGCCAATAAAATGGACAACCACGAAGAAATGGACAAATTCTTGGAAAGGTACAATTTTCCAAGACAGAACCAGGAAGAATTAGAAAACATAAACAGACCTATCACATGTAATGAAATTGAAACCATAATTAAAAATCTTCCAGCAAAGGGCTTCCCTGGTGGCGCAGTGGTTGAGAGTCTGCCTGCCGATGCAGGGGACACGGGTTCATGCCCCAGTCTGGGAAGATCCCACATGCCGTGGAGCGGCTGGGCCTGTGAGCCATGGCCGCTGAGCCTGTGCGTCCGGAGCCTGTGCTCCGCAACGGGAGAGGCCACAACAGTGAGAGGCCCGCATACCGCAAAAAAAAAAAAAAAAAAATCTTCCAGCAACAAAAGTCCAGGACCAGATGGCTTCACAGGCGAATTCTATCAAACACATAGAGAAGAGCTAACACCCATCCTTTTCAAACTCTTCCAAAAAATTGCAGAGGGAAAAACACTCCCAAATTCATTCTACAAAACCACCATCACTCTGATACCCAAACCAGAAAAAGATCACAAAAAAAGAAAATTATAGCAAATATCACTGATGAACATAGATGCAAAAAATCCTCAACAAAATACTAGCAAACAGAATCCAACAGCACATTAAAAGGATCATACACTATGATCATGTGGGGTTTATGCCAGGAATAAAAGAATTCTTTAATATGCACAAATCAATCAATGTGATACACCATATTAACAAAATGAAGGATAAAAACCATATGATCATCTCAATAGATGCAGAAAAAGCTTTTGACAAAATTCAACACCCATTTATGATAAAAACTCCCCAGAGTAGGCATAGAGGGAACCTACCTCAACATAATGAAGGCCATATATGACAAACCCACAGCAAGCATCATAGTCAATGGTGAAAAAAGAAAGCATTTCCACTAAGATCAGGAAAAAGACAAGGATGTCTACTCTCACCACTCTTATTCAACATAGTTTTGGAAGTCCTAGTCACAGCAATCAGAGAAGGAAAATAAATAAAAAGAATCCAAATTGGAAAAGAAGAAGTAAAACTGTCACTGTTTGCTGATGACATGATACTGTACATAGAAAATCCTAAACATGCCACCAGAAAACTACTAGAAGTAATCAATGAATTTGGTAAGGTTGCAGGACACAAAATTGATGCACAGAAATCTCTGGCATTCCTATACACCAACAACGAAAAATCAGAAAGAGAATTTAAGGAAACACTCCCATTTACCATTGCAACAAAAATAATAAAATATCTAGGAATAAACCTGTCTAAGGAGGCAAAAGACTTCTACTCAGGAAACTATAAAACACTGATGAAAGAAATCAAAGATGACATAAACAGATGGAGAAATATACCATGTTCTTGGATTGGAAGAATCAATATTGTGAAAATGACTATACAACCCAAAGCAATCTACAGATTCAATGCAATCCCTATCAAACTACCAATGGCATTCTTCACAGAATTAGAACAAAAAATCTTACAATTCGTATGGAAACACAAAAGACCCTAAATAGACAAAGCAATCTTGAGAAAGAAAAACAGAGTTGGAGGAATCAGGCTTCCCAAGTTCAAACTATACCATAAAGCTACAGTAATCAAGACAGTATGGTACTGGCACAGAAACAGAAACATAGATCAATGGAACAGGATAGAAAGCCCAGAGATAAATCCACGCACATATGGGCACCTAATTTATGACAAACGAGGCAAGAACATACAATGGAGAAAAGACAGCCTCTTCAATAAGCGGTGCTGGGAAAACTGGACAGCTACAATGTAAAAGAATGAAATTAGAACACTCCCTAACACCATACATAAAAATAAACTCCAAATGGATTAAAGACATAAATGTAAGACCAGACACTATAAAACCCTTAGAGGAAAACATAGGAAAAACACTCTTTTACATAAACCACAGCAAGATCTTTTTTGACCCACCTCCTAGAGTAACAGAAATAAAAATAAACAAATGGGAATTAATTAAACTTAAAAGCTTTTACACAACAAAGGAAACCATAAGCAAGACAAGAAGACAACCCTCAGAATGGGTGAAAATATTTGTAAATGAAACAAAAGGAAAGGATTAATCTCCAAAATATACAAACAGCTCATGGAGCTCAATATCCAAAAAACAAACAATCCAGTAAAAAAATGGGCAGAAGACCTAAATAGACATTTCACCAAGGAAGACATACAGATGGCCAAGAGGCACATGAAAATATGCTCAACATCACTAATTATTAGAGAAATGCAAATCAACCTCACACCAGTCAGAATGGCTATTATCAAAACATCTAGAAACGGGGCTTCCCTGGTGGCGCAGTGGTTGAGAGTCTGCCTGCTGATGTAGGGGACACAGATTTGTGCCCCGGTCCGGGAAGATCCCACATGCTGCGGAGCGGCTGGGCCTGTGAGCCATGGCCACTGAGCCTGCGCATCTGGAGCCTGTGCTCTGCAATGGGAGAGGCCACAACAGTGAGAGGCCCATGTATCACAAAAAAAAAAAAAAATCTAGAAACAATAAATGCTGGAAAGAATGTGGTGAACAGGGAACCCTCCTGCACTGTTGGCGGGAATGTAAATTGATACAACCACTATGGAAAACAGTATGGAGGTTCCTTTAAAAACTGAAAATAGAACTACCATATGACCCAGCAATCCAACTACTGGGCATATACCCTGAGAAAACCATAATTCTAAAAGTCATGTACCACAATGTTCACTGCAGCTCTATTTACAATACCCAGGACATGGAAGCAACCTAGGTATCCATCAACAGATGAATGGATAAAGATGTGCCACACTTATACAGTGGAATATTACTCAGCCATAAAAAGACATGAAACTGAGTTATTTGTAGTGAGGTGGATGGACCTAGAGTCTGTGATACAGAGTAAAGTAAGTCAGAGAAAAACAAATACCGTATGCTAACACATATATATGGAATCTAAAAAAAAAAAAAAAGGTTCTCATGAACCTAGTTGCAGGGCAGGAATAAAGAGGTAGACATAGAAAATGGACTTGAGGACATGGGGTGGGAGGGTGAAGCTGGGGTGAAATGAGAGTAGCATCAACATATATACACTACCGAATGTGAAATAGTTGGCTGGTGGGAAGCAGCAGCATAGCAGAGGAAGATCAGCTTGGTGCTTTGTGATGACCTAGAGGGGTGGGATAGGGAGGATGGGAGGGAGGCTCAAGAGGGAGGGGACATGGGGACATGTGTATGCATATGGCTGATTCACTTTGTTGTGCAACAGAAACTAACAGTATTATGAAGCAATTATATTCCAATAAAGATCTATTAAAAATTTTTTTTAATTTTAAAAAAGTATTAAATAAAATAATTTTAAAAAAGGAAAAAAGAAGAGAACCAAACCAATAAACCAATCCACCAATGGTAACAAGTGCTAAAAACTAAACTAAGATTAACATAAAAATCAGAAACTAATCAGTCACAAACAGCAAACCCCAAATCTACCATTGCTCCCAAAGTCCACCGCCTCAATTTTGGGATGATTCGTTGTCTATTCATGTATTCCACAGATGCAGGGTACATCAAGTTGATTGTGGGGATTTAATCCACTGCTCCTGAGGCTGCATAGAGAAATTTCCCTTTCTCTTCTTTGTTCGCACAGCTCCTGAGGTTCAGGTTTGGTTGGCCACACCTCTGTGTGTAGGTCACCCTCAGGCATCTCTTCCCCACCCAGACAGCAGGGGCGTAAAGCCACGGCTGATTAGGGTGCTCTTGCTCACTCAGGCGGGGTGGGGGAGGGAGGGGTATGGTAGTCATAACTGGAATGCGGAGCGAGCCTGCAGCAGCAGAGGCTAATGTGACGTTGCACCAGCCTGAGGTCCACCGTGTGTTCTCCCAGGGAAGTCGTCTCTGGATCATGGGACCCTGGCAGAGGTGGGCTGCACTGGCTCCTGGGAGGGGCGTGTGGATAGTGACCTGCACTTGCACACAGGATTCTTGGTGGCAGCAGCAGCATTAGCGTTTCATGCCCATCTCTGAGGTCTGAGCTGATAGCCACAGCTTGCGCCTGTCTCTGGAGCTTCAGGTGTTGATCTGCCTTCTGTGGGCACAAGGGAAAGCAATCCCCTCTCCTCGCACACCCTGAAACAATGGTCTCTTGCCTCTTAGGCAGGTCCAGACTTTTTACTGGACTCCCTCCCGGCTAGCTGTGGCGTACTAGCTCCCTTCAGGCTGTGTTCATGCAGCCAACCCCAGTCCTCTCCCTGGAATCTGACCTCCAAAGCCTGAGCCTCAGCTCCCAGCCCCGACCTGCCGAGGGCTTCCTAGTGCGTGGAAACTTTTCCTCCTTCACAGCTCCCTCCCAGAGGTGCAGTTCTTTTGTCTGTTTTTTCTTTTGCCCTACCCAGGTACGTGGGGGATTTTCTTGCCTTTTGGGAGGCCTGAGGTCTTTTGCCAGCGTTCAGTAGGTGGTCTGGAGAAGTTCTTCCACATGTAGATGTATTTTTGATGTATTCGTGGGGAGGAAGGTGATCTCTGTCTTACACCTCCTCCATCTTGAAGATCCCTCACGTCTTGCGCTTTAAATGATCGATTTCAAATACACAGGTAATCGATACAAACTTGGGGTTCTTGGCAGATTGTTTAGCTTAGGGCAGACCATCCAGTTGATGCTGACCAATCAACGAATAAATTGCTAAGTATTTGCTTTCCAAGTCACTTTGAGGAAGGCTTAATAAGCTTCCCTGAAATCTTCCAGGGCAACAGTTTATAATGAGGGCAGTGAGTCAGGTGTCCACATTGGTCATGGCAAAATGTAGTGACAACTCCCTACTGCTTACTACTCCATCATTCTAGGTTCCATTTAAAATTGTTGGAATCCTGTCTCCAGGCTAGCAGTCCCTGAGATGTTTTCCCGTTCATCTCAGAGCACTTTCATGGGCCACAAAGCCCTATGGGGATTGGCCAGTTAGAACACGTGCCTGTGTTCATGACTCTTCATGACAGCAATGGATAACCCTAATTCAGATCAAGAAGCTGCAACCTCAACTTCTCTGTTGTCCGGAGACGGCAGTGGCATGAACTAAAAGAGGACTCCTTCTCCTGGGGCACCAACCTTCAGGACCTGCAGAGGGCTCTCATTTCCACTGTTTGGAGCCTTCCAAATAAATGCACAATTCCTGGTGGTCTATCTAATACCTTGTTTGCGGAATTCAAAAGCTTACATTTATTCATTAAGTAGTGTTTCTGAGCCATGCTCCTGGATAACCAGATCCTGGAGGTGGCTCCATTTCATTAATCAAGGTCTCGACTAACTTCTCCACCCTTCAACCTCTACTTCAATGAAATGAAAGTGGTTTCTGTTTCTAGAAGAGGTGCCTTCTCAGCCCTGACAAACAACCCTGACACACTAGAGTTTGCTCTCTTTCTTTTTTTCAAAACATGGACTATCGTGTACACAGAGTGTAAGACACAAACGTACCACTGTTTAATGTGAAATTATGGAGTGAAAATCTGCAAAACACCATTAATCAAGGAAGAACATTGCCATCCCAGAAGCCCCAGTGTGCCCCTTTCCAAACACAACTCCTTCTCCCTCCCCAGAGGTAACTACTATCTTGACATTTGAATTCATTATTTCCTTACTTTACTTTGTAGTTTTACCAATTTTGTATGCATCCCTAAATAGCATAGTTTAATTTTGCCTACCTTAAAATTCTTTGTGAATGAAGTCTTACCATATATCTTGCTTCTTTCATTCATCGTTATGTTTATGAGCTTTATTCATTTGGTTGAGTCTAAATGTAGTTTGTATACATTCATTGTCCCATTTTTTGTTCATTCTACTGTTGATGAACATTGACTTTTTTTTCAGTTTTGGGTGAATAGGAATATAAACTATAAAGATTCTTGCACATATTTACTGGTGCAAATGTGCCAATAGTTTCTCCAGGGTAAATACCTAGGAGTAGAATTTCTGGGTCATAGTGTAAGGATATCTCTGACTTTAGTAGATAATGCCAAAGAGGTCTGCCAATTTACTCTCCCAGCAGTCCCCATAACTCCATGTGAGCAGTCATATTTTTAGAGTTCTGATGGAAAGGCCTATGTGGCTGGGGATTTCATAGAGTAATGCTTTTTTCCTTTGCTCCCATGGATCCACGCATGTCAAAAGTAGCCAGGTTACCCAGAGCCCAGATTGAGTCTAACTCCACCAAAAGACAATAGGTGTCAAAGTCAACCTGAGGAGGTGGCCATATTGCCACAATATCATGGACACACTGCCAAAGAAAAGATATAATTTTGAACACTTTAGATAATTTTGTAAAGCATAAAAATATTTGTTGCATTAAATGACATTAGCAGAAAACAAGAACAAAATATTTATTGACAATTCTGCCACTCAGCGAATCATACTGTCTTTCTGTTGTTTCCTGCCAGACCTGGCCTAATTTACTATTATCATTTTTTTACACTACTGTAGTCACAACATAATTTTGTGCTTTGCTCTATTCCCTTCACAAGATACCATGAGCATTTTTTTCCTACCTTGCTATATAAACTTCCTAATAATTATTTTATTCACTGTGCAATATACTGCCAATAGTGGCAGCTCTGGAGCATAGCTGGGGCAGGTTTTAGTGCCCCCCAATTCCATTCTTCATTCCCCACAAAAAGCCTCAAATAAATATTTAGCCCAAGTAAAAAGAGCATGCGCTCTGTTGAAATGCAGCTTTAAGCCCCCAACTTCCCTCCAACAAAATTATGTATCTCAAACACTTATCATGCAGAAATGCTGAGATTCTACTGACTACCAAGGGTATACCATAACTGATTTAATTGTTCCCCTGTTGGTGAGCCTTCAGGTTGTTCCTAATCCCTAGAAATTTTAAATCATGCCCATTCATAGGGCCATTTTCCTTCCTTTGGGCTATTTCTCTAGCATAAATTCTTAGAAGAGGGTTAATGAGTCAGAGATGAATGTTTTTTCTGGATCCTGATATATAATACTACAGCACTTTACAGAAGTGGTGTTGCAATTTATATTTGCATGGAGGATGTATGAATGTGTGTACTATATTAATCAAAGTCTTTAGTTGCAAACTAAAGAATTATTGGCCCTTCCAGAGGTCCAGAGAATATGTCTTGGAGGCTCCACAGCCATGAAGAATGCCTACACCACACTATGGGACAGTTCCAGAGAAGATTCTGTTGTCATCAGGAGACAACACTGCAGCTCACCTGCTGAGTCTGGGTACTAGTTGATGATAGAAACTCTGCTCTCTCCAAAGCTGCACACCTCTGCTGTCATCTCCATCAGAAAATGAATTCTGTGCATCATCTGCTTCCTCCTGTTTCCCTCTTCTATACCAAATTCTTAACTGGATGTATTTGTAAGTTACAAGTCTATATCCCTGTTGCAAAGGAGCTTGGGAAAATGAGTTCTGTATTTTCCCTTAAGAGGTAGGACTTAAAATTTGACAACTTCCTCAAATATAAAAGGATTGTTCAAAAGGTGCTGGTGGCCACAGACATAATATGAATATGTGTCTGCCTCACCTTCCATAACTGCCAGCATTAGATGATTAAGTTGCTTTTGCTAACCAGTTAAAAAATAGTTCTTTTTTCATTTATCTGATTACTAATTAAATTTTCTTTCAAGTTTCTGTATACTATTTTTATATCCACTCACATAAACTATCAGTCCACCTTCTTCATCTTTTAGAAACACCTGTGAATATATTTATTAATATATTTCTCATGGATGTAGAGGAACTTTTATATGCGATAGAGATTAACCTTACAGGTCAGTGTTTTCATCTATCAGCATCTAATTGTCACACTCATTTCTATGCAGGGCAAAGGTTAGGTAGGCTCAGCTTATTTGGCCTTTGTGCCCTTTTATTGCCAAGATATTTATTCTAATAAGCAGCTCATCTCTTGATAAATGTCCAGAGAATTCCAAGTAACTCTAAGAAGAGAAGAAAAAAAGAATCCAAATATCGCAAATATTTGTTTTAAGCCTTTGCACATTTCGTGGATCTAATTATTCTAGGAGGCATGAGAACATTGTGCGCTTAAGTGGTTGAGATGGATTCTCATCATGTCTCAGGTGATATTTTCTGAACCAGACAGACAGACTTGACCTTGACATTTTTCTCCCGTTTTCATTATGGACTGATGAAACAAAGGAAATAATATTTGTTCTTTATGTCTAATCTTTCACCCAAAGGATCATTAGTTTACAAACATTGACCTCAAGATGAACCCAAGCTCTAATTCTACACTCTGTAAGCAGCCATTTTACATATGGGGGAAAACAGCCCAGTTATTTTATTAAGGTTATAAATATTTTATCAACAGAGTCAGGAATTGTCCCTTTCTCCATTCTGGTCGCTTACTATTATTATCTCATATGCCCCTTATACAGAATTGTACAACTGCCAAATCACATGCTCAACGGCCGGGGAATTGCGCAGCATTCTTTGGGTGCTCTAGGACATGATTTTCTCCTCTACCATGAAAGCACAAAAGGTGCAGCTTACCTCATAGACCACTGGACAAATGCCTAAATCTTTCTGGATTAGATCTGCCCATGTTTTCTGACACATATGGATTTGCCCTAGCTAATGCTGCCCATGATTGGGAATGTCTCTGGAAGGACTTTGACGGATGAATGGCTCTTTCCACTACTTGGTGAATTGTGTGCTCCCATGGATAATAAAATAAATCCAACCGACAAAGACTGCATTTCAGAGAAGGGGTAGCAGAGGAGTAAGCAACCAATCAAAAGTATCTAAAGCACCAAATTATGCCCCAGAGGAGTAATCCTGCATATCCTTGGTTCTGTTTCCATGGTAGTAAGGAGTGCTTGGGATATTCAAAGGTAATTTAAATGCATTTAGGCTACAGCTTACAAGGGGATCATCTTCGGAAAATCAGAAGTGAGTAAACATTAACTGCTAGTAAAAATAAGCAGTATTAAAAATGACACTCCATCTTGCTCGCTTTTTTATTTAGTAAAAAATAAACAATTTTTTGACATCTGGAAACTTATGTTTGCTTCTAACTTGGGCTTAGGATGACTCATTTCAAGAGAGTACAACTGCCATAGGCTAGAATACAGAAATTTGAGGTCGCTTATTTTTTTAATTTAATTTTTAAGCTCAAAACTATTAACTTACATTACCATTCTCCCCAGGGCCAGCATCAGGAGTGTGAGACCAGGTATAGGAAGTGTACCCCCACCTGAAAATACAACTCCTCAGTGATGTGTCAGTGTTGGAGATTCATTTCTTTAAGCTCTGGTGACTTTCTCAGCCTTTCAGAGTCTCTGTGGAATTCAAAGTACCCTCTAGAAGAAGCTTATCCAGGCACCTTAAAACATTACCAGTTGTGATCTGCTAACACCCTGGTAGGAACCTTGAAAGGGGGCTAAAGATGAACATAGAAAAAAGAAGAAGGGATTGAAAGAAGGAATTGTGGGTAGGAAAGACAAAAAGCTTACTTCTGAATTTTTCCCCTAGGGTGTTTGATTGCAATAATGGGACCAAAGCCTCATGTTGTTTTATCTATTTTATAATTTTGTTTAACAAATACTTTCATAGCACTCGCTCGATGTTAGACACTATTCTATGCACTTTACAAATATTAGCTCATTTGTATCTCATAACCACCTTAAGAAGTAGGCATTTTTATTATCTCAGTTGGATAGATAAGGAAACACAGAGGCTGAGGTGAGGGTACCAAGGGTCCTCACGAGCCAGTAAGTGGCAGATCTAGCTCCAAACTCCCCACTTTTAACCATTCCACTCTGCTCATATACAAACTATGCATGTTTTCAGCTCTCTTTGAGAGCTTTGGTGGTAGGGGATGCAGACGAGGAGAGGTCAGGTTAATGGTAACAGCTAGCTCCCAGGATTCAGCTCCCAAGTGGAGAATATACAATAATGTCTACAGAGGACTCAGGAGACATAAATCCTGGAATTTGATTCTTTCCTCTGCTTTGTGTAACCTTCAGAGAGCTACAGCAACTCACTGCCTCTGTATTCATCTTTGAATGGAGATTTTGATGTTGATCAGATAAGAATTCTAATTTTCATATAAAAGAGAGGCTGAACTCCCCCAGGGGGCACTTGGGCATTAGCATGATGGCCTGTGAAGGGAACTTTACTTTTTGCTCCTTTGAAAGCAGAGAATAGTCGGATGGTAGAAAACAGTAGGGAACTCAAAGTATTTTGTGGTATCTGAAACTCTTCTCTGTGGCTGAGTATCATGGGAATTTTCTTGGCCTGTGCTGTGAAGGTAGCATGACCCTCTCTCTATGAGGGATGTGAGTTATTCACTATTTCCAACCATACAATTGCTTCATTATGTCCACACCCACATTTTTCTGTTTACAGCCAAAGAAAAGGCCCATTGTTGATGCCAAATCAGCACCTGAAAACAAATGTATCATAATTCACCTAAAATGTCTTAGACTGTTCTGAGGAGCAGTATATTTTATTTGAAACTGGAAAGCAATTTTCAATCATCCCTTATTTAAGAAAATGGTATTAAATCTTTCTAGGGTATTAAAATACCTAGATCTTTAAAGGTATTCAGTCTTAAAAGGTATTGCAAATAATCTTTCACTACCCTCAAAACTGTGTTTTTCTCTTAAAAATGTTGTGTGTTTTTGTGTATTCATAGTTTATCCACAGAAGCCTGGGTTTCTGGCCTTTGAGAGCTGCAGAGGACTGAAGTGGCTGTAAGCCATTGTTCAGAGACCATTGCATTCCAAAGCCTCAGTGGAGAGCGATTTTGGTCCCTCAGGGGACATTTCCTTGGCTATAAACAGAAAACTGGCGGTGGGATGTTGTTACTGGCATCTAGTGGGTCAAAGCCAGAGATGCTGCTAAATATCCTGCAATGCCCTGGACAGTTTCCTACAACAAAGAATTATCTGGTCTAAAATGTTGATAGTGCTGTGATGGAGAAACCCTGCAATAGAGATGTTCAAAACATTATTTGTAGGACTTTTTACTTAGGACCTTCATTTTATGCTGCTTGCCTTACAAACCTCCTTTATACATAACTAGTCAGTCCATCTTGGAGCTTACCAGCTTGCAAGGGTGCCCGGCAGGACTCCTTGTTCACAGAGGATCAGAGAAGCTCTATTTCAGAGCTTAAGGTTCCAAACCACACTAAAAGCAGTTCTGTAAGCTAGTCCAAGAACCTAACCCTCATTTATAATTTAGAACAAGTATTTGCTAAGTCCTAGTCTTAGAATGAACTTTTAAAATGTACCTGTTTGAAAACTGGGTGCTGCCTTGATGGTATTTCTTGTTTCAGGTCACTGGGAAAACAGTGGTGCTTGCATTGTTCAACTTCATGCTCTTTAGCTCCTGGAACTACTAAAGAATAAGGCACTACTAGTAAGATCTCTGTCTGAAGAGGACGAAGTATCACGGGGGGGGGGGTAAGATGATGGGCTTTGGAGCCAGTGTCATTGCTTTCGGATGTGTGGTCTTCGTGGCTCTAATCCTCAGTATACTCATCTGAAGATACCAATTTTTACAGACTTGTTTGAATGATATGAAATGATTTAACCAAATCATGTGCTCCAGTACCTGGCACATAATAGATATTCACTTAATGCTAATTTTCTTCTCCCCACCTATTTTTCTTAAGAAGAACTCTTCCTTTCTTCTCCTAGCTCATAAAAAATGAAACATCCACCATTTTGCAAGCAAGGGGAAGGGAGTTTCCATCCTTTCTTCCATCTGTTGAATTCTTCTCCAGGGAAGGGGGAAAGACTCATCTGATTGGCAAGATTTGAGAAAAGCATATGTAGTAGAGCCCCATGAGTTCACATGGAGCTTTTGTACAAATGAGACAAAGGTCCCTCTCTGGATGGGCACAGCCCTTTAAACACAGGGCTTGACAAGCAAATGGTATTTTTATTCAACACAGACTCAAACTGGTGTGCCCAGCTTGGCTAGCAGAGTGTGAGCTGGATTTCAGCCCCCTCCTGCCCCTCAGCTGGCACCCCATGCAGAGAACAACTTGCACTAAAACATGCATTCTCGGGACTTCCCTGGTGGCGCAGTGGTTAAGAATCCGCCTGCCAATGCAGAGGACACGGGTTCGAGCCCTGGTCCGGGAAGACCCCACATGCCACGGAGCAACTAAGCCCATGCGCCACAACTACTGAGCCTGTGCTCTACAGCCTGCGAGCCACAACTACTAAGCCTGTGCGCCTAGAGTCCGTGTTCAGCAACAAGAGAAGCCACCGCAACGAGAAGCCCACACACCACAAAGAAGAGTAGCCCCCACTTGCTGCAACTAGAGAAAGCCCACGTGTAGCAACAAAGACCCAACACAGCCAAAAATAAAAACTTAAAAAATTAAAAAAGAGCATTCTCATTTTTATAACTGGCTTCCCTGCAAAAAGCACGCATTTCCCTCTGCCCTTGATTCTGTGGGTAAGCACACCTGGGTCAAGGCCCATGGACGAGCTTCCAGAGGCAGGCCTCTCTCTACTCTACATGTGATAGGCGTAAGGCAGGTGGCCACTTCCCCTGTGGGATGATGGCTGCTCAGCAGACCTTGTCTGACTTCCAGGGTCTAGAAATCTAAACTTCGGGGGAGGAACAGGAAGCCTGATCCTGGCTTGTGGGTTCCAATGTCATTCTCCATCTGACTCCTAACTCTGTTGCCCCATAAAGGAAAGAGGTGAGAGTACCATTTTGGAAACTCCAAGAACATATTCATTAATCCTTACCTCTATTCATTTATTCCACAAATGTTTTTCAGTATCCTCATGTGGCAAGTACGATGTTAGAACTTGCGGGTAAAATTTTGAACAAGACAATCTCTGCTCTAAAAGTACTCACAGCCCAGTGGGAAAGAGAAACAAGTCACAAAATGGTATAACCAGTTCTCTAATAGACATATCTTTGGGGTGCCTTGGGAACATGGGACCAGATTGAGAACTTAACTCAGCCTGAGAGGACCAGGGAAATCTAGGTTCTTCCCAGGAGAGGAACATCTAGTGAGTCATGAAGGCAGAGGAGTTTTTGTTTGTTTGTTTGTTTTGCGGTATGTGGGTCTCTCACTGTTGTGGCCTCTCCCGTTGCGGAGCACAGGCTCCAGACGCGCAGGCTCAGCAGCCATGGCTCACGGGCCCAGTCGCTCAGCGGCATGTGGGATCTTCCCAGACCGGGGCATGAACCCGTGTCCCCTGCATCGGCAGGCGGACTCTCAACCACCGCGCCACCAGGGAAGCCCAACAGAGGAGTTTTTTAGACACATGGAGGTAAGCAGGAGGATGGCATCTAGGGTGATGTTAAGGTGTCTGGCTTGGACAACTAGGTGAATAACGGTGGCAGTAATTAGGAAAGAGGATGTAAAGGGAGACGAATCTTAGACATGTTGCTTAGAATTGATGACCTGTGTGTCACCTGGAGTTGTCTAGTAACCAGGTAGCTATAAGAATTTGGAGGAAAGGGAAAAGAGAACACCAGAGTTTTGTTGAAAACCTAATATATGCCAGATACTAAGTGATTTACATGCTTTATTTCATTGAACTTTCCTCAGACTCTGTGATTTATGTCTTATTATTTCCACCTTGCAGATAAGGAAAACAAGGTCTTTCTCAAAGCCACACAATGGCAGAGCTGGAATTTGAATCCAGGTTGTTTATGCTAAAGCCCATGATCCTTCCAGGATCCTGGAGAGATGATGGAGGTCAGGGTTGGAGAGTCTGGTTTAGGATTTTTAACCCAGAAATGATGGTTTATTCTGAATTTGCATTTTGTCTTCTTATGGCTGCATCCAGGTGTTCTTGTCGGGACAATTTATGGCACATAGTGTAATTTATATTGGGTTTTCCTTTTTTTTTCCTTGCAAGAGCTATTCATGTAGTAGTATCTTTTAATTACTATTTTTTTTCTTGTAAGTCTGAATTTGGGCTAGATATCAGTTGGTTTTCATGCTGTTACTATGTTGGATACAGCAGTTTGCTGGCTGACTCTCAACCAACAACAGTTCTATCAAAGCATAACTTTTTCGCAGCAGGAGAACCAATCATTATAGTTGACCAGGCTTACAGCTTAAATTTTGTCTCAAGAAGATAAAAAGTTTATCTCATGAGCTAGAATTAGCATACACATTGTAAGAACTGCAGCTGGTGATGTCACAAAGAAAGCATTTACTTGAGTTTATTTTTGAGGTTGCCAAAGTAGGAAACCAGTACCCATTTACTCTGATGAGAACTGGCTCTCCTTCTCTGGCTATCTGTCTCTTTCTCCCGGTCTCTCCCTCTTTCTTTCCCTCATCTCTACCTCTGTCTTTCTGCCTCTCTGACTCTTTCTCTTTGTTGTTAATGCATTAGAATTCATTTTTTAAACCTGAAATTCTAAAAATTAGAAAAGGAAGCCTCCTCCTTTTTTTTTTTTTAAATCTTTATCAGAGTATAATTGCTTTACAATGGTGTGTTAGTTTCTGCTGTATAACAAAGTGAATCAGCTACACATATACATACATCCCCATATCTTCTCCCTCTTGCGTCTCCCTCCCACCCTCCCTGTCCCACCCCTCTAGGTGGACACAAAGCACTGACCTGATCTCCCTGTGCTATATGGCTGCCACTAGCTATCTATTTTACATTTGGTAGTGTATATATGTCTCTACGTCTGTGTCTTAATTCCTGTCCTGCCCCTAGGTTCATCAGAACCAATTTTTCTTTTTAGATTCCATATATATGAGTTAGCATACTGTATTTGTTTTTCTCTTTCTGACTTACTTCACTCTGTATGACAGACTCTAGGTCCATCCACCTCATGGCAAATAACTCACTTTCATTTCTTTTTATGGCTGACTAATATTCCATTGTATATATATGCCACATCTTCTTTATCCATTCATTTGTCAATGGACACCTAGGTTGCTTCCACGTCCTGGCTATCGTAAACAGGGCTGCAGTGAACATTGGAGGGCATGTATCTTTTTGAATTATGGTTTTCTCAGGGTATAGGCCCAGCAGTGAGATTGCTGGGTCGTATGGTAGTTCTATTTGTAGTTTTTTAAGGAGCCTCCAGACTGTTCTCCATAGTGGCTGTATCAATTTACATTCCCACCAACATGTTACTCTCTCACTTTGTCCCAGGGAAGCCTCCTTTTTGAGGAACATATTATTTGTCCATACTAATAGGCATGGAGGAATATCCAGACAGCTCGGATGTCTTAGTTTCCATGCAGCTTTCACTGAAATTCAGAAAAAAAAAAAAATCAAAGATTCTATTTAAATCACCTTGGACACAATTGAGTAGTAAACAAAGATTATCCAGTAGAGGGCGGTGCTGACTTATTCATAGATGCCTTCCATAGAAGATGCAAAATTTAGTAATGAAAGCCTCACCCCCTTTTGTTTACTTTAAAGGAACCCCCAATAGACAATAGGTAGTTTTACCTGAGATCCTTTGAATTCAGCAAAAGTGCCTTTGTTGGAAAGAAGAAGTGTGGTCATCAGCTTTAGTCTCTGAACACCTAGGTTTTGGTGCTACCTCAACCCAAGTACCGATGAAAAGGTACATTTCTGACTGCTAAACCTAGACTAAGGTAATGTAGACTCCACGTTCCCCCACGACTCAAGTCCCAGCCCCCATCAGTGTCCCTTCATAGACTCTGGTTGGGGACTTGTGCTGGGGAAATGATTCAGCATATCAGTGGTGCCTGCTCTCCTTAACTGGTCCACAGGCTGGTTTGCAGCTCCCATGGAGAGAAGGGTTTGATGCTGATAGGATCTGGTAGACTTACACTAGCTTTGTGAGACTGAGCACAGAGAATAGTACATAAGGCATGGGGGAGGAAGAAGATGCTTTCCTTCCTTCTTTAGGAAAACGGGGACAGTCTTGCAACCTACAGACAGAAACCTTGGAAACAGAAGCCTGGACACCAAACTTGATGTTCTTGCAATGGTGGGTGGAAGCAGTGAGATTTCCACAATTCATTCTGCAAAATCATTTAAGGACAATTTGGAGCAGAGGCAAAAGATTAGGGCAGATGAGTTGTGGTTGTTGCTGACACTCTGCTTTGCAGGTCCATGTGAATCTCTTTTTTGGGGACATCCGACGATGGGTGAGAGACATCTTTTTTTTGAATTAGTACTTCATCATATTTTTACAAATTGAGATATAATTGACATATAACATTATATTAGTTTCAGGTGAATAACTTAATGATTTGATATTTGTATATATTGCAAAATGATCACCACTAAAGTCTAGTTAACATCCATCACTACAGTTACAATATTTCTTCTTGTGATAAGAGCTTTAAAGATCTACTCTATAGCAACTTACAAATATACAATGCAGTATTACTAACTATAGTCACCATACTGTACATTGCATCTCCATGACTTATCTTATAAGTACTTTTGACTATCTTCACTCATTTCGCCCACCCCTACCCCCTGCCTCTGGCAACCTCCAATTTGTTCTCTGTATCTATGAGTTTGTTTTTTGTTTCTTTTTATTTTACATTGCACATATAAGTGAGATCATGCACTATTTGTCTTTCTCTATCTGACTAATTTCACTTAGCATAATGTCCTTAATTTTCTTTCATCCATATGGTTGCAAATGGCAGGATTTCCCTTTTCTCTATAGATGAATAATGATCCATTGTATTCCACTATATATATATTTCACATTTTCTTTACCTACTCATCCATTAATGGACACTTAGATTGCTTCCATGTGTTGGCAATGCTGCAATGAAAATGGTGGTGCCATTTTCACTAACTTATTCGAGTTAATGTGGTTATTTTTAACATCTTTATTGGAGTATAATTTACAATGTTGTGTTAGTTTCTGCTGTATAACAAAGTGAATCAGCTATATATATACACATATCCTCATATCACCTCCCTCTTGTGTCTCCCTCCTACACTCCCTATCCCACCCCTCTAGGTGGTCACAAAGCACCAAGCTGATCTCCCTGTGCTATGTGGCTGCTTCCCACTAGCTATCTATTTTACGTTTGGTAGTGTATATATGTCCATGCCACTCTCTCACTCCGTCCCAGCTTACCCTTCCCCCTCCCCACGTCCTCAAGTCCATTCTCTACGTCTGTGTCTTAATTCCTGTCCTGCCCGTAGGTTCATCAGAACCAATTTTTCTTTTTAGATTCCATATATATGTGTTAGCATACGGTATTTGCTTTTCTTTTTCTGACTTACTTCACTCTGTATGACAGACGCCAGGTCCATCCACCTCACGGCAAATAACTCAATTTCATTTCTTTTTATGGCTGACTAATATTCCATTGTATATATGTGCCACATCTTCTTTATCCATTCATCTGTCAGTGGACACCTAGGTTGCTTCCATGTCCTGGCTATTGTAAATAGAGCTGCAATGAACATTGTGGTACATGACTCTTTTTGAATTATGGTTTTCTCAGGGTATAGGCCCAGCAGTGGGATTGCTGGGTCATATGGTAGTTCTATTTGTAGTTTTTTAAGGAGCCTCCAGACTGTTCTCCATAGTGGCTGTATCAATTTACATTCCCACCAACAGTGCAAGAGGGTTCTCTATCTCCACACCCTCTCCAGCATTTATTGTTTGTAGATTTTTTTAATGATGGCCATTCTTACCGGTGTGAGGTGATACTTCATTGTAGTTTTGATTTGCATTTCTCTAATGATTAGTGATGTTGAGTATCCTTTCATGTCTTTCTTGGCAACCTGTATATCTTCTTTGGAGAAATGTCTATTTAGGTCTTCCACCCATTTTTGGATTGGGTTGGGTTTTTTTTTGATATTGAGCTGCATGAACTGCTTGTATATTTTGGATATTAATCCTTTGTCTGTTGCTTCATTTGCAAATATTTTCTCCCACTCTGAGGGTTGTCTTTTCATCTTGTTTATGGTTTCCTTAGCTGTGCAAAAGCTTTTAATTTTCATTAGGTCCCATTTGTTTATTTTTGTTTTTATTTCCATTACTCTAGGAAGTGGGTCAAAAAGGATCTTGCTGTGATTTATGTCAAAGAGTGTTCTGCCTATGTTTTCCTCTAAGACTTTTATAGCGTCTGGCCTTACATATAGGCTTTAATCCATTTTGAGTTTATTTTTGTGTATGGTGTTAGGGTGTGTTCTAATTTCATTCTTTTACATGTAGCTGTCCAGTTTTCCCAGCACCACTTATTAAAGAGGCTGTCTTTTCTCCATTGAATATTCTTGCCTCCTTTATCAAAGATAAGGTGACCATATGTGCATGGGTTTATCTCTGGGCTTTCTATCTTGTACCATTGAACTATATTTCTGTTTTTGTGCCAGTACCATACTGTCTTGATTATCATAGCTTTGTAGTACAGTCTAAAGTCAGGGAGCCTGATTCCTCCAGCTCTGTTTTTCTTTCTCAAGATTGCTTTGGCTATTTGGGGTCTTTTGTGTTTCCATACAAATTGTGAAATTATTTGTTCTGGTTGTGTGAAAAATGCCCTTGGTAGTTTGATAGGGATTGCATTGAATCTGTAGATTGTTTGGGTAGCATAGTCATTTTCACAATGTTGATTCTTCCAATCCAAGAACATGGTATATCTCTCCATCTGTCTGTATCGTCTTTAATTTCTTTCATCAGTGTTTTATAGTGTTCTGCAAACAAGTCTTTTGTCTCCTTAGGTGGGTTTATTCCTAGCTATTTTATTCTTTTTGTTGCAGTGGTAAATGGGAGTGTTTCCTTAATTTCTCTTTCAGATTTTTCATTGTTATTGTATAAGAATTCAAGCAATTTCTGTGCATTAACTTTTTATCCTGCTACTTTACCAAATTCACTGATTAGCTCTAGTAGCTTTCTGGTAGCATCTTTAGGATTCTCCATGTATAGGATCATGTCATCTGCAAACAGTGACAGCTTTACTTCTTCTTTTCTGATTTGGATTAGTTTTATTTCTTTTGCTTCTCTGATTGCTGTGGCTAAACCTTCCAAAACTATGTTCATTGAGAACGATGTTGGCTGTGGGTTTGTCATATATGGCCTTTATTATGTTGAGGTAAGTTCCCTCTCCGCCTTCTTTCTGAAGAGTTTTTATCATAAATCGGTGTTGAATTTTTCAAAAGCTTTTTCTGCATCTATTGAGATGATCATATGGTTTTCATCCTTCAATTTGTTAATATGGTGTATAACGTTGATTGATTTGTGTATACTGAAGAATCCTTATATTCCTGGGATAAACCTCACTTGATCATGGTGTGTGATCCTTTTAATGTACTGTTGGATTCCGGTTGCTAGTATTTTGTTGAGGATTTTTGCATCTGTGTTCATCAGTGATATTGGCCTGTAGTTTTCTTTTTTTGTGACATCTTTGTCTGGTTTTGGTATCAAGGTGATGGTGGCCTCTTAGAATGAGTTCGGGAGTGTTCCTCCCTCTGCTATATTTTGGAAGAGTTTGAGAAGGATAGGTGTTGGCTCTTCTCTAAATATTTGATAGAATTTGTCTGTGAAGCCATCTGGTCCTGGGCTTTTGTTTGTTGGAAGAGTTTTAATCACAGTTTCAATTTCAGTGCTTGTGATTGGTCTGTTTATATTTTCTATTCCTTCCTGGTTCAGTCTCAGAAGGTTGTGCTTTTCTAAGAACTTGTCCATTTCTTCCAGGTTGTCCACTTTATTGGCATATAGTTGCTTGTAGTAATCTCTCATGATCCTTTGTATTTCTTGACTGTCAGTTGTTACTTCTCCTTTTTCATTTCCAATTCTATTGATTTGAGTCTTCTCCCTTTTTTTCTTGATGAGTCTGGCTACTGGTTTATCAATTTTGTTTATCTTCTCAAAGAACCAGATTTCAGTTTTATTGATCTTTGCTATTGTTTCCTTCATTTCTTTTTCATTTATTTCTGATCTGATCTTTATGATTTCTTTCCTTCTGCTAACTGGGGATTTTTGTTCTTCTTTCTCTAACTGCTTTAGGTGTAAGGTTAGGTTGTTTATTTGAGATGTTTCTTGTTTCTTGAGGTAGGATTGTATTGCTATAAACTTCCCTCCTAGAACTGCTTTCACTGCATCCCATAGGTTTTGGGTCATTGTGTTTTCATTGTCATTTGTTTCTAGGTATTTTTTGATTTCCTGTTTGATTTCTTCAGTTTAAATTTGAAGTGTTTCTTTTTTTAAAAATTAATTAATTATTTTAATTTTTGGCTGATTTGGGTCTTCTTTGCTGTGTGCAGGCTTTCTCTAGTTGTGGCAAGTGGGGGCTACTCTTCGTTGCGGTGCGCGGGCTTCTCATTGTGGTGGCTTCTCTTGTTGTGAAGCACGGGCTCTAGGCACGCGGGCTTCAGCAGTTGTGGCTTGCGGGCTCTAGAGTGCAGGCTCAGTAGTAGTGGCGCACGGGCTTAGTTGCTCCACGGCATGTGGGATCTTCCCAGACCAGGGCTCGAACCCATGTCTCCTGCATTGGCAGGCGGATTCTTAAACACTGTGCCACCAGGGAAGCCCTAAAGTGAGTTTCTTATAGATAACATTTAACTGGGTATTGTTTTTTGATCTACTCTGACAATCTGTGCCTTTTAATTTTTGTTTTTAGACCACTGACATTCAAAGTGCTTATTGATATAATTGGACTAATATCCACCGTATTTGTTATTGTTTATTGCTCTATTTATTGCCGTTGTTCTTTGTTCCTAATTTTGTCTTCCACACTTTTTCTGCCTTTTGTGGTTTTTAACTGAGTATTTTATGAGTCTATTTTCTCTCTGTGATGGTTAATTTTATGTGGTAATTTGAGTGGGCTAAAGGGATGCCCAGATAGCTGATAAAACATTATTTCTGAGTGTGTCTGTAAGGGTGTTTCTGGGAGACTGCATTTGAATAAGTAGACTGAGTAAAGAAGATCACCCTCACCAATACAGGTGGGCATCATCCAATCTGTTGAAGGCCTGAATGGAACAAAAAAGCAGAGGAAGGGTGTATTTGCTCTCTGCTTGAGCTGGAACATCCATCTTCTCCAGATCTCAGATATCAGTGCTTTTGGGCATTTGGACTTGGATGGGGACTTATACCACCGGCTCTTCTGGTTTTCAGGCCTCTGGCTAAGACTGAATTACACCATTGGCTTTCATGGTTCTCCAGTTGGCAGATGGCAGATCATGGGACTTCTCAGTCTCCATGATTGCATGAACCAATTCCCATAATAAATTTCCTCACACACACACACACACACACACACACACACACACACACACACACACACACATCTTATTGGCTCTGTTTCTCTGAAGAACTGCCTAATACGCTCTCCTGTATTAGCATATAAATTATATTTCTTTTTTGTTAACTTTTTAAAGTAGTTGCCCTAGAATTTGCAATATACATTTATAATTAATCCAAGTCTACTTTCAAATAACACTACTTTAGAGCAAGCAAGTTATAACAAAATATTCCTACTTTAAAATGATTATAGATTCATAGGAAGTTGAAAAAATGAAACAGAGAGAGGTTCTGTTTACCCTTTACCCCGTTTTCTCCATTATGTAAAATGGTAACATTCTCTATAATTTCAGAACAATGATAGAGCCAGCAAATTGATATTGGCACAATCCACAGAACTTATTCAGATTTTGCCAGCTTTACGTGGGTGCGCGTGCGCGCTCAGGCATGCATGTTTAATTTTACACAATTTTACCACAAGTGTAGATTTGAGTAACCAGCACCACTGACTAAATGATTTACTGAGATATGTAAAAGGAAGTTTGAAATGAGGCATTCAATGAGAGAGACAGGGAAACAGAGAGAGGGAACCATATGGTGAACTTTTCATGTTTAAGAGACTCAAGATAATCTTGAAATCAGCTAATCTAAAGAAATGCAATGATATGCAGAACAACATGTGGCCAGCAGTGCAGTGAGATGTTCCTATTGAGGAATCCCATGAGATTATCAAAGAGAAGGAAGCAACTTCTATAAGAGATGCAAGACCCTTCAGGTAAGATGTTGTCTGCCTGCAGAATATCAGGATACTAAACAGTAACCCGAATGCTTGTACATGCAGTATGGCCCAGGAGATGCACAGGGTATGGAGGAATCCTTCCCTTAAGCAGGGGATAGACCACGAAGCCTCTCTCCACCATGGCCAGGATGCAGTATTTCTGGACAGGCACTGTGGGCATTTTGGGCCAGACAATTCTTTATTGGGTATGTCTTTACACGCTGCACAGATATTTAGCTCACCTGGCCCTTGGCCACCAGGCACTATGAAAACAAAGCACGTCCAACAGATTTCCAAAAGTACCCAGGGGTTGTAAACATGTCTGCAAGCAAAAGCCACAAACCCTTCTTGTTCTTGAGGGAGAATATTCTCTCTCCAGACTTCCTCAGTCTCTGTTTCCATGCACAGGCTCTTTCTTTTTTCTTCCCCCAGATACTGCCAATCTTGGAGGATCTGGATTTTCTAAGTTATTTTTAATATATGCTTTTATTATGGAAGGTGACAATTTTCTTATACACCACTGCTTACATCTTGGCTGATCTACTTTGATTGGTCCTGAGCCCATACATCAAAAGTGACCATTACTAAAAGGAGGGAAGGTGGGGTATCATTCTATCACAGCTGGAATTAAAAACTAAGGTTACAGATTATACAAAAGCCCTTGCTTGGGACTTTATTCAAAGCATTTTAATGACACTAGGAGAAGTTTGAATTATTAAATTCTAGGAACTCTCATTCTAATAATCAACTTGAGCTGAGAGCTTCATGGAGGTTTAACTTTCAAAGAAAGGAGAATTTAATTCAATTTGGGGCTTACCGTTTGTTATATTTACACTAAGCTAAATATTGCAGACCCTTCAAAAGAAACATTAGCTTTGCTACTTTATTTCAAGGAGCTTAAAGTTTCATTGAAGCAATAATATATTAGCCCTAAACATAATTAGAGATATCAGAAATAGTTCCAATCAGAAGTAATTGTAAAAAGAGGTAAGACTAGGGAGGAGGTGATATTGCTCCAGACAGCCAGAAAAAACTTTCTAGAGAAGGATGGGAGTGGGCAGGGGTTGGTGGAGGTTTGCAACGGGATTGGAAAGAGACAAAGAAGAGCCGTTTAAGGAAATTTAATTATTGCAAGCAACATTCTTCAAAAACTTTTGAAGATGAAAGAAAAGGAAGTTTCATAACTGGAAAATAAAACATTGAGGAAGGAAGCCGCTATCTCACTTTCATGACTGTTATAAAGTTATATTTGGCTTCTGCCAAAGAACAGCCTTAGATGTCAGAGCATACAAGGTATTGCAGGAGTTAGAATGGAAGTTCTGTTGCATCAATGCCTAGAACATTCTCCATCTGACTATATATTGTCATCAACTATGACCTCATTTCTCTGCATGCTACCTGGGCCCCCATGAGGCTTGTGGATTGAAACACTTTTGCTTTTAAATGCTTACGAATAAGAAAGTTGCTGCTGTTGATGCTTGTCTAACATATGTAGGTGTTTAGGAGGAAGCAATTAAATGCTTTGAAGCATATTTCTAGTGGAAATTAATCAAGAATAGTATCTTAATGTTTTGTGAATTAGAGTGGTGTTTTGATTACTTTCTGTTTTCACTGTATTGTGAAATTTAGGATGTGAATCATGGCTTAGGTAGGGGGATGATTTAGCACCAAACTAGGATTTATTTGCCAAAATGGATACTTTTGATGAGAGTAAGTTTGTGTGTTTGTAGAATCATGTTGTAAGGTGCTGAAATATATTGGGTTGGCCAAAAAGTTCCTTCAGTTTTTAAGTAAAAATAAAAGACACATTTTTCATTTTCACCAGGAACTTTACTGAACAACATATTCACTCTTTTGTTCCACTACCTTCTACCATTTTTCAGGCAACTTCATCATAATTCCATCTTCCCCAAACTTTTTATCTTTCTGAGCAAAGAACTGTTCCAGGTGCCTTTTACAGTATTCCAGGGAATTGAAAGTTTTTCCATTAGGAGAATTTCGTAAAGACTGAAATAAATGGAAATCTGAAGGTGTAACATCTGGTGAATACGTTGGATGAATCAGAACTTCCCAGCCAAGCTCTAACAGTTTTTGCCTGGTCATCAAAGAAACATGCAGTCTTGCGTTATCCTGATGGAAGATTATGCGTTTTCTGTTGACTAATTCTGGATGCTTTTCATTGAGTGCTGCTTTCAGTTGGTCTAACTGGGAGCAGTACTTGGTTGAATTAATCATTCGGTTTTCTGGAAGGCGCTCATAATAGTGGACTCCCTTCCAATCCCACCATATACACAACATCACTTTCTTTGGATCAAGACTGGCCTTTGGTGTGGTTGGTGGTGGTTAATTCAGCCTGCCCCATGATCTCTTCCGTTCCACATTATTGTACAGTATCCACTTTTCATTGCCCATCACATTTTTTTTGAAAAAAAACAGAACGTTTTCGTAATGTTTAAATAGAGAATTGCATGCAGAAATACGGACAAGAAGGTTTTTTACTTAACTTATGTGGAACCCAAATATCAAAGCGATGAACATAACCAAGCTGGTGCAAATGGTTTTCAATGCTTGATTTGGATATTTTGAGTATGTCGGCTATCTCCCGCGTGGTATAATGTTGACTGTTCTCAATTAATGTCTTGATTTGATCGTATCAACTTCAACTGCTCTACCCGACTGTGGAGCATCAACCAACGAGAAACCTCCAGCACGAAACTTCACAAACCACCTTTGACATGTTTGATCAGTCACAGCACCTTCTCCATACACTGCACAAATCTTTTTTTGCGTTTCAGTTGCGTTTTTACCTTTCTTGAAATAATAAAGCATAATATGCTGAAAATGTTGTTTTTCTTCCATCTTCAATATTAAAATGGCTACACAAAAATTCACCAATTGATGTTTTTTTAAAAATGCACACTGATATGACAGCTGTCACAATACAATCTAACAAAATTATTTCGAATGAAGTTAAAGACAACTAAGCGCTGCTAGAGTCATCTTACAAAAAAAAACCAAACAAACCTTTTGGCCAACCCAATAGTATATGGTTTCAGTCTTTTTTCTCTAATTGTGAAAGGCCCCTGTCCTAACTGAGGAACCACTGCCTTGGCTCGTGGGGACTTAAGTGATGGCCACACTCATCAGTGCTATCCTGACCTCATAAAAATATACTGAGACGTGAGGAAAGGAGAAGCCACTGCTCTTTCCAAATGGGAATGGCATAGGGTCTGAAGTGACAATGATTCTCTCCTTGTCTCTTGGCAATTGTTTAAGTTGCTCTGTTCATAGAGGAAATAATGTAGCTTATGTTTGAATAAGTTTTTTAAAAAATTGGAAATGGAATGGAAAAAATGGAATGTTATATTTCAGTGGTTAAAATTTGTCAGCTCATGAATGGACTGATTCAGGAGAGGCCAGATTTCCACTGCTCTGCCTCTTATGCCCCACTGGCCTCAGAAGAGTCCCTTCATTTGTTCATCTGTCTTTCATTTGCTTTGAGCACTTTGGCTCCAAGTTTTAAGGTAAATTCTGTGCAAAATGGGAAGAGGCAACCCTAATGGACACTATTTATGAAAAGAATTTGCTGAGTATCTTCACCAGAGGCGGCAGATCTGAAGCTGGATTTTTCTCACTGGTAAATAGAACAAATGGGGACATTTTATATTGCAAAGATGTTAGTTATAATAGTTATTTTTTCTGATGATAGTAACTAAATCTTTAGACATATACTTGAATTCCAAAATGAATTATGCCTCTATTCAGGTAAAATAAAATTTCTGATGTGGAAATTTATACATTAATTTGTTGTTTTCATTTTCCAATGCAAGAACTGCTGGTGAGGTGAAATGACTGTGCGGTTTTATTATAGCTTGTGTACTAGTTAGGGTTCTCCATAGAAACAGAACCAATAGGAGATACACACACACACACACACACACACACACACACACACACACACACACACACCTATACCTATACATATACAGAGAGAGAGAGAGATGTATTTTAAGGAGCTGACTCACACAATTGTGGCGGCCAGCAAGTCTGAAATGTGCAGGGCAGGCCTGCAGGCTGGAGACTCAGGGAAGAGCTGACATTGCAACCCAAGTTCAAAGGCAGTCTGGAGTCAGAATTCCCTCTTCTCGGGACCTCTGTCTTTTTTTTACCTAAGGCCTTTAACTAATTGGATGAGACCCACCCTATGGAGGCTGGTCTGCTTTACTCAAAGTCTACCGACTTAAATATTAATCATATCTAAAAAAATTACCTTCACAGCAACATCTAGACTAGTGTTTGACCAAAAACTGGGCACCATGGCCTAGCCAAGTCAACACATAAAATTAAGCATTATAGCTTGTTAATTAATAAATGTCCATAAGTTTACAACAAGTACATACCCTGGAATGAATGAGACATTCATACTGCACCAAATCATCTGATTAAAAGACAAAAACACAGGGATAGATTGGGAGTTTGGGACTGACATGTACACACTGCTATCTTTAAAATAAAATGCTTTTCCATTAAAAAAAAAAAAAGACAAAGACATATTTTTGAGACTTAGATGTTCAGAGCTCACATAGACCTCTTACTCACCAGGGATGGGCAGACCAAAAATCATATTCTTTGGGCCAGTTTTTCCCAGCCCTGGGCCTGCTTCCCAGCTCCCACTCCCATAACTGCCATCTGCAGACCTGTCCCCTTTCACACACACACCCCCACCACCACCACCCCCAGCTGGAGTTTGTGATGGAGAATAGAGTGTACCCATCCATGCGTATGGTCTGACTTGGGACATTAAGTCTAACTCAACCATTTCATTTTACAGAAGGAGAAAAAGGCTCAGAGGAAACTCTTGAAAAGAATTTGTTCACTGTAGTAGTATTGAAACCGAGCAGGACCCTGCGGGGCCCTCCCAGGTACAAAAGCGCTTCCATGTACAAAAGCGCTTCCATGTCCCGTTTCTTGTTTGTAGAAAAGCTGTAGTCTCTGAGGCCTCCCCTGAGTCGCAAAAGAGCAGGCTCAAGCAGTTCATGATTAGGACAACAGAGTCACAGAATCTTTAGTTCCTCCCTGAAGAACATAGATAACAGTGTCTGATGCACATTCCTGAATTGTTTTGCAAAATACTAAAACCACTACCATATGGAAAAAGCTAACTGCATGATGACTAGACTATAGCCATGACATAAGCTGCTCCATCTTACACAATTTGCAAGAACTGGCCTCAAGGAAATGGAGACAAATCGACCTGGAATTGAAGATTAACTGCACTTAAAACAATCAAGATGACACCGACCAGACCACCACATGACCAGTTTCAAGATGTTTGTCGGAGCTGACTGTGCTGTTCTGCACACTACTGAAACTTCTCCGTTTTTCCCTGTAAAACCCTTTCCCTCTAACTGACAAGTGGGAAATGGTTTGGGGGTTGCTAGTCCACCATCTCCCTAGGTTGCCGGCTTCCTGAATAAAGCATCTTTCTATTTTCAACAACCCTTGTCTCTTGGAACACTGAGCAAGAGCAGCTGAACCTGAGATCGGTTCCAGCTCCAGCTGGTAACTATTTTTAAGCACCTTATTTGAAAAGTCATTTGTCATAGGAAAACAAAACCCATATTGTAAAGGTGACAAGGCAATAAGGGTAACTCTTGAGCAATATTATTCCAAGTTGTGATGAGGATAAACTACCAGTCAGGGTCAAGGTTTAGCTAGGTAGGGCACATCTTCCTCCAGGAACCCAGAACAATATCACAACAATTTCTGATTCAACACAGTGTAAACATTCTTATGGCTTTCGGGTGTAAGAGAACTCTATAGGTGTAGAATATAGAGTTTATAAATAAAGCCCTCACCTTTCAGGTTGGAGTCTAAGAAATGATAATTATAATAGAAACAATAAATAATAATAATAATTAATTCTAATAACTACAAAAGAATGAATATAATTACTGCATATGAGCCACAGGCATTTTTCTCATTTAAATTACATATTCTTGGGCTTCCCTGGTGGCACAGTGGTTAAGAATCTGCCTGTCAATGCAGGGGACATGGGTTCGAGCCCTGGTCCGGGAGGATCCCACATGCGCGGAGCAACTAAGCCCGTGTGCCACAACTACTGAGCCTGCGCTCTAGAGCCCACGTGCCACAACTACTGAAGCCCGTGCGCCTAGAGCCTGTGCTCCTCAATAAGAGAAACCACCAGAATGAGAAGCCGGCGCACCACAACGAAGAGTAGCCCCCGCTCACCGCAACCAGAGAAAAGCCCGCGCGCAGCAAAGAAGGCCCAACGCAGCCAAAGATAAATAAATAAATTTGTTTTAAAAAATTACATATTCTTTGTGGGTACAGATAAGGAAAAAATTTACTCAGGGTCACTGAGGGCTCAGCTACCCGGACTCCAACTGAGTTGGCTCAAGTCCCCAGTCCGTGCTCCTAGCACTAGACTCAAGTTGCCCAACGTGCACTTTCTCATTCAGCAATGGGGCCAGGGTCACTTTTCAAGGTGCTTTCCAAATTTAGGTGGACACGGGGCCAGTCTTACTCAGCCACTGGGTTAATTCGGTGAGGGGGTGGGGGTGGCGTGGGGTGGAAACAAATTGACGGTTTGTTGGGTTCATCTAGTTAAAGAAAGAAAGATAAGAAGGGGGAGGAGGAGGTCGAATTCATAGGTTGGAATATTTGTGCTCCTCCTGAGCTTCGAAAACTATTTGCCCGCAAAACAACTGTAAAAGAATCGTTCTTGAGATTATAAATGCTGTAACTACCGTACCAACAGGAGTATCGCCAAGTGCTTAAGTCATCCACGCCGTCTGTTCCTACTGCAACCCCTTATTAGGAGCACAAGCAGGCAAAACCTGGGCAGCGATCGCCGGGCTGGGCGCTGGTCCGGCATTGCCCACGCCCAACGCGCGCAGCCGAGGGGCGGCTCCCGGCCGGCGGGGAGCCGGTCTGGGAGCACCTGACCACTCCTCCCTTCTGCCGGCTCTCTGGGCGGGCCCGGGCCGGGGGCGGGCGCGGCGGCGGCGGAGGCGGCGGCGCTGAGGCACGACCGCTGCCGCGCGGCTTAAGACTAGGGCGGTGGCTCTGTTGGTCTGTCGGCCTTCGTCCTACGTAGCAGGGCGCGCGCGGCCGCGATGAGCTGGAACCTGCTGCTCTGGCTGCTGGCGCTGTGCGCGCTGCTCGCTCTCGTGGTGCAGCTGCTACGCTTCCTGCGGGCCGACGGCGACCTGACCCTGCTGTGGGCCGAGTGGCAGGGGCGACGCCCAGGTGAGGACCCACAGTCGCCTTTCCGGAGTGGGAGGCCGGGCTTCGTGCCGTCCGATTTCCGCTGCCTTTGCGTCCCTCGCGAAGGGTGGCGTGGAGCTTCCGGGAAGCGAGGCTGCGTCTTTCCCCGGGGCTGCGGTTCGGGGAGGAAGGGTCCGGGGCCTTTTGTCTTCTGTCCTGGTCCATATGGACTTCCCTGGTTGCCAGCATAAGAGAGCATTGTGGGGTGCCCACAGATCTCAGAATTCTCAACCCCGCTCCCAGGGATTCAAATGCAGCGTGGGAGGACAATACTTTGAGAAAGTGCGTTCCTAAAGGAGACTCCTTTTGAGGCTACTTTGTGCGGTTGTTTATCTGCCATTTCTCACTCTACTCAGAGTAGCGAAATTAAATTTGAGGTAATCCAGAGTCACCCACATACCTGCTTACTCACTGGGATAAAAGTATAACCATAGAAAGAACTGGATTGGCGTTTTGCCTGGAGGAAGATCATTACTGGCATACTAAAAGGCGTTCTGCCTGTCTCACTTTTATCTTTGCCCTGCTTAATATTTGATGGTCGTTTACTAAACGCATTCTATGTGCTAAGCACTGGGCTAGGCCCTTTTCACACATGACAGGTCACCTTTTCAGTGACTCTTAAGCTTATTTTCCAGATAGGGAAACTAATGCTCAGAGAAATTCAATAGACTATCCAGAGCTAGGCTTTGGATCTGTAAGGGCCAGGGGGGAAGTGGGATTTCCCTGGACCTAGTTTCCTGTATGAAACTATCCAAATTATGTGAGGAGGTTTGCTTGGAAGTGATAACTAGTATGCTTTAAAAATGGAGCCAGGCATATACCCTGAGAAAACCATAATTCAAAAAGAGACATGTACCCCAATGTTCGTTGCAGCACTATTTACAATAGCCAGGAGGACATGGAAGCAACCTAAATGTCCATTGACAGATGAATGGATAAAGAAGATGTGGCACATATATACAATGGAATGTTACTCAGTCATAAAAAGGAACGAAAGTGAGTTATTTGTAATGAGGTGGATGGACCTAGAGTCTGTCATACAGGGTGAATGAAGTAAGTCAGAAAGAGAAAAACAAATACCGTATGCTAATGCACATATATGGAATCGAAATAAAAGGTAATGATGAACCTAGTGGCAGGGCAGGAATAGAGATGCAGATATAGAGAACGGACTGTAGGACACGGCGTGGCGGTGGGGAGGCGAGGCGGGGTTGGGAAGCTGGGACGAAGTGAGAGAGTAGCACTGACATATATACCTTACCAAATGTAAAATAGGTAGCTGGTGGGAAGCTGCTGCATAGCACAGGGAGATCAGCTCAATGTTTTGTGATGACCTAGAGGGGTGGGATAAGGAGGGTGGGAGGGAGGCTCAAGAGGGAGAGGATATGGGGATATATGTATACATATGGCTGATTCACTTTGTTGTACTGCAGAAACTAACACAACAGTGTAAAGCAATTATACTCCATTAAAACTGTTAAAAAAAAAAAACCCAAAAACTGGAGCCAGGGAGGGAAGAGGAGCCATATCACTTACACAGGGGTGAGAATTGGTTCTTGGGGACAGAAAAAATTCTTAGATGGTACAATGTTTTATGCCCCTCCAAAGCTCATCTCTACTCAACAAAATATTATTCCTTAGTAGTTCATTTTTCTTCTTGGGTTTTTTGGGGGTATAGCATGTGTAGGGCTGACATTGAGTTCATGGAAAATACATAACACATGTGCAAGATCAGGGCTACAGAACTATGGTAAATAGATGGCTGTGATTGGTAGACTTTCTCTTAGTCATTTGCTCCATCTCAACAGATGGAATGCATGTGCCTATTGGCTGCTTTGTGGATGTTTGTGTTTGATCCTCAGTGCTTTTGTGTTAAATTGGACTTTGAGAATTCCATAAAAATATCTTATATTTTATTATTCTATAAAAGTTATTCAACTGATAATGTCAAGTGCTGAAAAGGAAAAATGTTGACAATATCTAGCAGCTAGTTAAATGAAAAGTTATTTTAACATATCAAGTAAAAGTTAAGGTGGCTAAAGGTAATTTTTAAGAAATTCATTTAGTTTTTTCAGTGTCTTACTTTTGCTGGAAAAGTATCAGTTTTGAAGGGTTTTTTAATACATTTCATTACTTTGCTATTATTATGTAGCTGTATAATTTGCCAATTTACATATGTAATATAATACATTACAATTTAAGTAAATACATTACGAGTTATTTAGCGAAATAACTTTTGTAAGTTTACAGTTGTAAAGTTAAATGTTAATAGCTTTTAAATTTTAACTTAACTTTTAACTTAATTTTTAAAGTTCACCATTCTTAAACCTGCATTGACTGAAGAGTAAACTTTATAGAACTCCTTTTATGTATAAAGCAAGATAGATATATGTAAATACATAAACAGATGTACAGTATATCTGTGAAATTAAAATGTCTTGGAGGAGTTATTAGGAAAAAATGACTAAAAAGACATTTAGGGGCTGGGGGTGGGGGTGAGGTGATAATGAAAAAAAGTTAAAGGAACATGAAGATAGACTCAAGTTCCCAAAACAGCTCAGCCTGCAAAGATGGGTAGGCTCTTTGAAGGTTAAAAAAAAATTATCCTCTTTTTCTTCTCTATAGGTTTATTACTTTTTGTCACTTTAAAAAATAGACAATATACTCACATAAGGCAAATTTAAAAAATACAAAGGGATGTGTGGTGACAAGTAAAGCTCTCTTCCACCCTTGTCTCCCAGCCACCCAGTATGCCTCTTTGGAGGCAACCACCATTTCCTGCCTTTTATGTATCCTTCTGGAGATAGTCTCTGCATCTCCAAGCATGTATCTCACATGGTGAAATTTAAGAGTGACTAATTTTAGTTATTGCATGTAGATGCAGAAAAATCCATGGCACCAGTCCAGAGTAGGAAAAGTCTCAACAGAAGCACATGTGAGGAAGACTCAGATTTTAGTTGGCCGTAACCTCGATGTGAGTCAACTGTGAAGTGCCAGAAAAGATTAGGCAATCCTGGGAGATGTTTAGTGTCTGATGGAACAAACTGCAAACAACAGCAGATGTCTTCTGAATACCTGCTTGTGTTGGGCTCTGTGCTGGGCACTGGGGACACAGCAGTGACTGAGCCAGCCACTGCCTGGGCCCTCACGGAGCCTCCCTTCTGAGGGACAAGGTAAGCGATTTAGTCATGTCACCTTGCTCTGAACTGTCCAGACCCCATGGGAATCCTGTGTCCTGCTCTGGCCGGCTCCTTTCAGTAGGAACATTGACCAGCTGGAGCTTGTGCAGAGGGTATGAGCAGAAGAGTGAGGAAATCGGATGCCATGTCATCTGAGGGAAGGTAGCAGAAATTGGAGGTGTTTAGCCTTAGAGAAGCAAGAGATGAAAGGACGTAGGGAGGACATAACAGCTGTCTTCAAATAAATGAGACACTGTCATGTGCAAAACAGGCTTGATTTATTCTTCCTGACACCACAAGGCAGAACTGCTGCCAATGGTTGCTGGTCCATAGAAGTTAAAAAGTTATCAGTATAAGAAGGAATCCCTGAACCCCTTAAATGATTAGGCTTGCCTTAAAAAGGAACCCGTGTCTCAGAGATAAAGATAACTAGCTTACTCTTCCTGTGAGGAAATTAAGTAGATCCTAGTCAACAGCCTGAGGGGAGAATTCTGAAACTGGGTTGAGGGTTGAACTCTAAGTGTCCTTCCAACTCCAAGAATCTGCTTTCAGAAGCTCTTTAGGGGAGGCCAGTTATGTATGCCAGATTCTGTTGAATTGTTAAACAAAAGTTGGTGCTGAATAAAAAAGTTTTCTTCTCCAGAGTGGGAAGAAGGGTGCCAGAACTGCAGGTGTACTAAGGTAAATGTGAGCCTGCGGGTTTTCATTGTTGCCTTTAAATAATGTTTGCATATTGGTATACAAATGAAGAAATCTTTATTAGTTCTGTGCTAGTTAGTAAATAGTTACAAACAAATTATATTCACCTTGGAGTCTTGTGTATTGCAGAACTTTGGAACAATGAGTCGTCAATGAATGACTATCTGAATATACATTCTGCTATTCCTGATAAAGTCCTTCAGGAAGGTTGCTCAGTTGAGCCACATCAGATGTGGGAGTTCCCTGGTGGTCTAGTGGTTAGGACTTGGAGCTTTCACTGCCGTGGCCCAGGTTAGGGAACTGAGATCCTTCAAGCTGCAGCCAAAAAAAAAAAAGTACATCAGATGATAGGAAAGCATTGTAGCCCAGACACAGTATTTGGGATGTTTTCTGTCCTTACTTCAGTTATTTACATGACACCTCTTTCCAGAGGACATTTTCTTGAATGGCTAAGATAGTTGGGTTCTAAGATATTGATCTTATTAAAACGTGGTCAGTGTAGGCTAGTGATCAGAGTTTGGGCTTTGGAGCTAGATATACCTGGACTCCTATCCTAGCTCTGCCAGGGTTCTTGGGTGTTTATTCAACAGTGATTTATGGAGTGCTTTATCTATGCGAGTCTCTGTGTGATGCACTGAGGACACAGCAGTGAATAAGGGAGTCAGGGTTCTAGCCTTAAGGAAATTTACAGTCTAGTGCTGTAAATTAATCTCTGTAAACCTCAGTTTCCTTTTCTATAAAACTGAGATAATTCTTGTTTCATAAGGTCCTTGTGAGGGTTTTCATAAGGTAATATGTTTAAGCACATAGGAAGCAATGAAAAAACGTTAAGCCATTAAAGTTAGTAACCCCATTGCCCCTGGCTGGAGAAATTACAACATACCATGTGTTTTGCTGCCAAAAAGTCCATTTGTTAATCAATTTTAGCAACAATTACAGTTGACATTTTATTAAGCACTGAGTATGTGTCACACACTGCTCTGAGTGCTTTACACGTTTTAACTCATTTCTCTCAACAGTCCTATGAAGGAGGTTTTATTATTAATTCAGTTTTCCAGGTTTGGAAAATTAAGGCACCGAGTTCTCACATGGGAGCATTTCATGCTGTGTGTGACACAGCTGGAACTTGAGCCGATAGTCTCCAGAGCTCGTACTGATTACCCGCCAGTTAGGTTTTAGAATTGTTTGACTAAAACAGTAAACTAGTTTCCTGATTTTAACTTTTCTGATCTAAAATCAGCAAGGTCTATCTTAAATAAAACCTTGTTTGCTATTTTTGATAAATAACACATTTTAATAAACAAGGCACACAGGAACACTGCACTACAGTGACTCTCTATGAATTCAGATGGATGGTGGCTATCGTGTGCTTCAGTGCAAATAAGTTTTTCACTGGAGAATAAACCACTCATCATTGCTTTATTTTACATTTTTACAATCTTTAACAAGATGATACTTGGGCAAGCAGAGTACATTTCATTGCTCATATGTATTTCTTCTTGGGTGAACTACTAGATTCTTCTAAGGTGAAAGCTCAGGCATTTGGGGGGCACTAAAAACCTTTAGTTGATAGGCATCAGCTATGATTGACAAATGGGGAAAACATGACTTTAAAAATCCAGGGTGATTCTACCATACCCTAGAGTAGAACTTGGTATATTCAGATTTGCAAGAAATTAGAATAATAGAATTGAAAACTGGATGGGACTTTTAGTGATCATCTTATCTGAATCCCTCATATATGAATAAGGAAAGTGAGAATGTGAATCCAGATACTTTCTATTTACTTACCCTTACTTTTCTTGATCAAATATACAGATAAATAGAGTCTTAGAGTCAGACCATGGAGTTATACCTTGAAGTAAAGTCTGGAAAACTCACCAAGAGTCTAGAATACATAAAATAACATGTTGATAACTGCTACTAATGTGATTTGTAGCACTAAGTAGGAAGTGTTTTCTTAGGATATTTAATTAAAAAAAATTTAAACCACTTTATTGAGGTATGATTATAAGAAACTGTCCATATTTAATGTATACAACTGGATGAGTTTGGGGATAAGTATACACCTGTGAGACCGTCACCACAATCAAGGCTGTAAACATAGGATATTTAAATTTTTAAGCACCACACATTATGTCTTCATATTCAGTGATATTGTTTAAAACTACTTTTTTCCTTTGGTTAATCTTTGATTTATGGATGTAACCCATAGCTTATTTTCTCCCCTCAATCCCCACTCCTTTTTCAATAGAATGGGAGCTGACTGATATGGTGGTGTGGGTGACTGGAGCATCAAGTGGGATTGGTGAAGAGCTGGCTTACCAGCTGTCCAAACTAGGAGTTTCTCTTGTGCTGTCATCCAGAAGAGTGCATGAGCTGGAAAGGGTGAAAAGAAGATGCCTTGGTAAGTAAATCTAAAAGAGCAGCAGTGCTTCCTAGAAGTAAATCAGAACCCAAAGTCAAAATTTGGCAATTTTATAGGGAAGAGGGGGATTCTCCTGGGCAGTGGACTCTGTTTCCAAATGCTCTACGTGCTTTGATCCAAGTCCTCTTCCTTTTGTCATCTCTTAGTTAGCTGGCCTGGCCTTTTTCTTCTTTTTTTCTGCCACATTTCTACTTTTTTTTTGACACTGGTTCTTAGCATTAGGGAGTGACCATCAATTCTCTCAAATGCTAGTGGGTTTTTAGTGACCAAATAAATATCTTACATTTTTGTCTTAACAGTTTGGTTCTTATGTATGATATACATGTATGTAACCAGAGAAATTTAATTGACATTTTGGTAAAACATCAGATATTAAAATCATAGGAAATGGTATAAGATTTTTGTTACCAGGAATAAACAGGAATAGAGTTAAATTTTTTTGGGGGGGGCATGCCACACATGTGGGATCTTAGTTCCCGGACCAAGGATCGTACCCATGCCACTTTGCAGTGGAAGCACGGAGTCTTAATCACTGGACCACTAGGGAAGTCTCAGAATAGAATTAAGTTTGAAAAATGCAACTTGAGGTAACATTTTTCATATATATAGGACAACAATGTTTTTGTCGGTTTGGGTTTTGGTGTAGTTATGTTCACAGTGAAAGCAGCCTCAAGTAATAAAGTTATTATTTCTCATGGGACATTTAGTATCTACACTGAAATAATTTTGAATTTTCCAGTAGACCATTTTTTGGGTCATTTACCTGTCATTCTTTAAAAATCTTTCTTCACTTTGCTGATGGAACTAACCACCCAGAAACAGAGTTAGTTGCCAAGGCCACAAGCCCTCTTTCACGATATTGCTTTCAAAGGCTTCTTGTGTTTTTGAACTGGGCCACTTCTTGACGGCAGTTGCTCCTCCTCTGTTGAGACTTGCACTGGCAGAAATGAACCATAACAGCATTTCTTAGCTGGAGTAAGGCTGTTTCCTTTTGTCAGATCATTAGTCCAAACTATTTCTTTTAAAAAACAGTTACTGTTTCACAATTTACTCCTTTGCCCATAAAGCCTTTACACCTCTTGTTTTCTCTACTTACTTGTTTTTCTTATTGAAACACAACCTTGTTGTATTTCAAGGTTATTCAAGGAAATTAGTTTCAGTTGCTCTTTTGATGAACAGAAATAGAAAGGGCCATTACAGCACAACTTGTTTCTTGGTTGCAAATTTCAGGATTGTATCCTTTTCCTTGTTTGCCTCCTAGAAACCTTAGCCTCTGGAAGGAAGCTTCTATGTGTCATGGGACTGGAGGACTCAACTTATTGATTTTCAGCATAAAATTTTTAAAAATGTGCTTAAAAATCAAGTAGTGAACCTGTCATATAACAGTTGTACAGATGTACCTCTGTACTTCTAAAGAAATTGCTCTAAAATTTTTGCTTTTTTTAGTTTGTAATATAATCTTGATTTCTTCCAGAGTCTGTTCCAATATTAGGCTGTATATATTCAAGCTGAAGAGAGGAATTCTACTTCCTGTGTACCCAGCTTTTTGTCCGATGATATGTTGCCATATCACCACCAGTCCTCTTCTTGGTCACTGAAGAGAACCTCATCCACAGGGCCACCCAGAAACAAGTTCATTGCCAAATGTGGTTGTAGGGTGGGTGTTAAATGTTAATGTAAATAGCACATGACTTCCACATTAATTTTTAAGTGTCTTTATTTAGAGAACGGCAATTTGAAAGGAAAAGATATACTCATTTTGCCCCTTGACCTGACTAACAGAAGTTCCCATGAAATGGCTACCAAAGCGGTTCTCCAGGAGTTTGGCAAAGTAAGTAGCATTTTGAGTGCATGAATCTTGCTTTGAAGTAGCTGCAAAAGAGATTCCCATCTATGGTGCTGTCATTCAAAGGGCTTTAGGCAAATGGGTTCATGCAGTGTGATGAAGGCCCATGAGTTGGGCCTCTTAATCTCTGAGTCTGTGGCTTTATGTAATTAGAACTTTTCCTCCCTTAACAAATACTAACTCCTCCATGTAGAACAAAAGAAGCTAAAAATCCACTGTGCCTATTATTTTTGTGACACATTATTTTCCATAAAAAGTCACTTAAGTTGAGAATTTAGTTCCATAGGTGAATTCTGATTTTCATTTTATCTTTTTTATTGCTGACTTCTGGAAATATACCATCCTATTCCATTGATTCATCAAGTTAACAATATAACCAGCCATCCCTGGGAATTCCAACAATACATTTACAGGTCATCTCTAAAGTGCCTCTTTTCTGATTTTCTTTAATTAGATTGACATTCTGGTCAACAATGGTGGAGTATCCCAGCGTTCTTTGTGTGTGGACACCAGCCTGGACGTCTACAAGGAGCTAATAGAGGTTAACTACTTAGGGACGGTGTCCTTGACAAAGTGTGTTCTGCCTCACATGATTGAGAGGAAGCAAGGAAAAATTGTTACTGTGACTAGCCTCCTGGGTGTTATATCTGCACCCCTTTCTGCTGGATATTGTGCCAGCAAACATGCTCTTCAGGTAAGGCTGCCAAAACTAAACTCGGATAGAACTGACCTGAATGTGTATATGGGGCATATGGCCTTCACTGCAAGAGATCAACGGAACTGGGTAGTGATGTACGGAGACAGAGGGAGACCCAAGGAGATCTCAGGTAGAAGACTTACCCAGAAGATGCTAAAAAAGACTTGAGCCTTACATGCCTCTTCCTAATTTAGCAAACATGTCTTGAGCACCTACACTGTGTCGTGCACTGCAACAGGTCCTGGGAGTATAAAGATGATAAGATATGATATGATCCCTGCCCTTGAAAACTGTATAGTCTAGTTGACATGTCACCCTTTACCTTATCCTCGTTTCTAACACATCTTCATGGCAAATTTGGGGTCTACCCCTTGTTTCTTCTACACACATTTCAGGATGTACTTGTCCTCCTCATTTCTGTGACTTCTTTTTCCTTCCCCATTGTTGTTGGTGTTTATTTTACCTGAATTTCTAAATGTACATGCATGTCAGATGTAGGAGCTGCCCACTGAATGATGCACCCTGCGTTTCATATCCCTACTGGGACTAGCCTTGACTCTGTTTACTCTGATTTCATTGGAAGAAGAAAATCTAGTTAAGGCAGAGTCTCGGAGAAAGCTTAATTTGGCTTGCATAATTTATGAGATGTGAATATTAGAAACGAATGAATTTTTAATGTTGGCTTAAGAGTGGATAAGAAATGTTACTAAACTATAACATGGAGCAAATTAAATCGTAAGGCCAGTAGGAGGAGAATGATTAAGAAAGACAAATGATTTATAATTAATGCTGTTGAAGGTCAGTTTAAGTAGAATGTTTCACTGTTGGAATAATGAGATGCAATAGTTGAATGGTCATCAGTTTCATGAAAATTTGAAGCTTTGGTTCCTTAGGATCCTCTTTCTGCTGTGAAGAGCAGACAGTTGCAGAGTGATGAAATGAAATACGGGAGTGATGATTTCCTCATATTTGGTAATGGGGTATCATTTACTTCCTGCAGAGCAGTTGGGCAAGTCTCAGGCAGGCAGATGAGGGAAGTTGGCCACCCCATCTGTTTCACACTTAGTATCTCATAAGACATGCAGGATGCTTTCAGTCAAACACAATATGAGTTGTCTGGCCTGCCCTCCAAGACTCACTGTTTTATTATTGGATTTGATCATCTGATACCATGTGGCAGGTTGAGACTCTGGTTATACCAGTAGCTGAACACTGAGACCAGGAGGCTCTTTTTGAAGAGCACATTTCCTTCCCCGATACCCAGCAAGCTAGAGAGTGAACTTATTTGTCATTCAGAGGTTCACACACTATACTAGATGTGATTTCAAACAAGGAGAGGTTTTCGTGTCTGGTGTATTGGCTTTCATGGTGTCCTCTCCCTTCTTTTGCTTACAGTGGCAGAAGGTTAAGGGTGCAGGAGTTCATTCATGAAGCCTTTTTTCCTGTCCATCAGTCAGGCACTGTATTAGTCTCTGACAGCGTGAACCCTCAAAGACCCTCTGTTTGTTAGGCATCAGCATTAAAGGCTGGTAACTGTTTGATGTTATTGGATCATAAATGAATGTACCCTGGGTTAGCTGCTTAGGCTTTTCAATTAATTCAGTTTATCACAATGTAGTCTTGGAATATTTCCTGATTTAGAGAGGAGATGAAGGGATGTAGATGTTTCCTCCCTATTTGGTTTAGAAATGGGCAGTATCTTTTAAGTCTAGAGGGTCCAGCTTGTTTTTACAAAAGCCATTGAGTAAGCAATCATATTACATTTTTAACTAGCCGTGTACTCTCTTACTACCCCCAAAATATAAATCTTTGCTGAAACTAATTATCTATTCAAATAGTAATTGAAAAGGTTGAACTGTTCCTCTATGATAGTTTCGGTTTAGTACTAATCCCTGCTTGCTCCCCCTTGCCCCAACATCTGCACTTTAGGCCACTTTGAGGGAGAAAAAGAAACCCAGCCTCAGTGATGCTCAATGGAGAACATGCAACCCTTTTGGAGTGGGGAGCTGGCGGCGACTGGGTGGGAGGGTGTATCAGACTCTCCAGGGGTAGTCTCTCACTTATTCAGTGCTAAATCACTGGTGGCACGAGCTGCCACTGCCAATGCGGGGATGAACCATTCATACCTGGAAAGAGCTGAGAATGCCTCTTCTAGATTGCCTTCAGTCTTACACTTAAAAATGCCTCATCTTGCATAATTACATTTCCTATCCTTTACTCAGGCATTTCAGAACATATTTTCTGCTGCTGTTGTCCTTCATAAAAAGTTGAAGAGGGGCTTCCCTGGTGGCACAGTGGTTGAGAGTCCGCCTGCCGATGCAGGGGACACGGGTTCGTGCCCCGGTCCGGGAAGATCCCACATGCCGCGGAGCGGCTGGGCCCATGAGCCATGGCCGCTGAGCCTGCGCGTCCGGAGCCTGTGCTCCGCAACGGGAGAGGCCACAACAGTGAGAGGCCCGCGTATCGCAAAGAAAAAAGAAAAAAAAAAAGTTGAAGAAAAGTAATTCCATGCTATTAGTAAACATGAGATATGTGTCTGTATTTAATTTTACTTGTTTTTTTTTTTTTTTTGCCTTTTAGGGGTTTTTTAATACCCTCCGAATTGAACTTGCTACATACCCAGGTATAATAGTTTCTAACATTTGCCCAGGACCTGTGCAATCAAATATTGTGAAGAATGCCCTAACTGAAGAAGTCACCAAGGTAAAAATTTCTAGTTGGGGAATAATTTGAGTGCTTTAGTAGTTATACACTGGCATCATATCACTATGCCTCAGGGTTTTCATGTTAGAATTGCTTATGAACTCTTTACAGAACTTAACTCAGCATTAGGAAAATGGTTAAGGTTAGCTGATAGGGCTTTGGCATCCAGTTTTAATAAAAGCTAAAGAAATTACTAAGATACTGCTAATAAGTAATCCACTATTATGTGCGCTATCAGTATTTTAAAAACCCAGTTTTAATCAATTCACAAATTATAGCAACACTGAAAGGTTCTGTGTGGCTGAATTTTGGTACATTAAATCTTACTGGGATTTTAAAAAGGGATTATGGTGAAGGAGCTTAGAAAAAAGCTTGTTGAGTTGTACTAATTTTAGGTTAGCCTCACCCAGGCCTGTGCTTCCCTCAGCTCATAGATTACACATGTGATCTATCAAATGAATAGTGAATGTCTCATGAAGAATCCAGTATCACTCACTAATACAAAAATCCCTCTAAAGGCCATGAAATTTTCCTTCTTCTCCACTAATATTTCTACTGAGATATAAATCGATATATGCTTCTATGTAAATGTTTACATATACAGTTTACATTTTCACATTTTCTGTGGAGGCACTATGGTAAAATAGAATAAGCACTCTATTATAGGAATCAAGGGACTTGGAATATAGAACTGGCTACTACTAAATGATCTGTGTGAGCACAGGTAAGTTACTGCCTTTCTGGGCCTCAGTTTATTTGTAGAATGGTAGTGGGTTAACTAGAGTAGCAGTACCAGATTTGTTCAATACCAAGAAACCGCTTTTATCTTCTTCCTCCATTTCATCCTCATGGACTCCATATTTTATAGAATTTCACTTGCTAAATGTATGTATTAATAATTTAAAATTTTTTACTAAGTGACATGGAATTATCATTAAGTACTTTAAGACGGTACAATTCTAATTAAAAGCAGAGAACTTTTATCTTGTAGTTAGCCTGCACAACCTTATCTGGTTAAGTGTATGAATTCCATTAGGCTTTTTGAAATATTACAAATAGCTTCTAGGCACCCATTAGTACCTGTAGGGACTCCTAAGGGGCATGAGGCCACTTTAAAGGAGTCACTCAACTAGATGTCTTCTGGGTCCTTTCTAGCCTAAAAGTTCTGTGAGATAACTTGGATAAATACACATCCCTCACTAATTTTTCAAAATTTTCTTAGACTACAGGCAGCAATGCAGATCAGTCCCACAAGATGGCAGCCAGTCGTTGTGTGCAGCTGATGTTAATCAGCATGGCCAATGATTTGAAGGAAGTTTGGATCGCAGATCAGCCTTTTTTGTTAATGGCATATTTGTGGCAGTATATGCCAACCTGGGCCTGGTGGATAACCGACAAATTAGGGAAGAAAAGGATTGAGAACTTTAAGAATGGTGTGGTAAGACCGATTTATACATTTCTGAATACATATCCGTCTTGTAGGAAAGTATGACATCTTCTAGTGCTTGAAAACTAAACTTCCACCAACCTCATGATATAAATACAAAAGGTATAGAAAGTTTTCCATTCCCCCATGCATATCTGTTGGTTTACTATAAATTACTACTGGTCTTGGAGAAAGTTTTCTACAAGGTAAAATCAAATCAAGGATTGCCATTTTTTCTTCTATACTTACTGTTTGGCTAGTGTATGGGCCAAAATGCTTTTTCTCTACCATGTGTCCCCACAAACTCCAACCCATCTTACAAGTTTACATCCTACAAGTGTCACCTCCTTGGGTTGATACCTGGCCTCCCCTCCCATTTCTCCCCAGGACTTGGTGTACCTCAGCCCTGTGCCTACCTCCGTCAAAGCACTTCCACACTATTAAAAGAGATGCACTCTTACACGTAGTGCTGGTTCCTTTGACTTTGTTCCAGAAGCACTTTGCACATCTGAGATGTGTCTAGGAAAATATGCTGATCGCTCATTCTTTCAGCACTCATTCTTCCAGAAAAGTAAGGAATGTTATAAACTATTTCTGAGAAAATTGTGACCATCAAAAGAGTTTAATGTATAAACAGCACAGGATATGTAATGAGTTAAGCTAAAAATTATAGATCATATAGATATGATTATGCAAAGAAGCATTATTTCTGTGGATGGTTTTTACTGTTAAAGTATTTCTTTCAGTGATTACTACCTTCTTTTAGAAGTGTTAGCAGGGATTGTATATAAGGAGAATTATAAAATGGGATCATACCATTTGTATCATTATATAACCTACCACTATTTAAGCAATCACAAATTGTTAGACATTTGTTCCAGCTTTTTGCAGGACGGTGAAAATGAATTAGTGAAAAAAGCAAAAAACAAAAGAAAACAAAATACTTAAAGAGACTTAAAGGTTATAAAACTTTCAATATGCACTAACATGTCTAGAGCTTGAAAAATCATGAAGGGGGCTATTCATTTTCTACTAACTAGTTTGCTTTGGGCCAAAACATTTATAAGTGTTTTGGTAACATTAAGTCCCAACACTGGGACTTGGTAGTGTGGGATGGTTCCGAAGGTAGAGCTTCATCAAATATTACAACTGAGTTTGAAATTTAGAGGACAGCAGATATAGTGGCATTGTGCCCAGTGATGGATAAGAGTTGAGAGGGAAAGGCCACCCTACTAAAGAGGTGACACAGCATCCTGGTTAAGAGCATGGAGCCTGGTGCCGGTCTACCTAGGTTGAAATCCCAGCTCTACCCCATACTCGTCCCATGACCCCCGGCAAGTTACTTCTCTCTCTGTCTCCCCATCTACAAAATGGAGACTACTGATAGCACCTAGTCATAGGACTGTTATGGGGAGTAAATGAGTTAGTATGTGGAAAGCTCTTAAAACATACCGTGGAGTGTTAAGATTATTAAGTATTAGCTGTTAATGCTTTTGTTTTGATGGCAGGAGGATATTCAGCAAACAGATAGTAAAGATCAAAGAGTTAAATAATATGGCAGAGAGAGAATGCATTATAGAAATAATTGTTTCAGAGGGCAAAGAAGGACTAGGGGCTAGAGTTTCAGTCCCAGTGTAGCAGCTGTTCTTTCAGGAATGTCCATAAGAAGGATTTTTTTTTGTTTACAGAATACCTAACTGTAAGATATAAACATCACTCAGTAAATCTAGGCACTTCATTACATCTCACATTTGCTAAAAATAATGACCTCTCTCTTCCTACCGACATCTTTAAAATATTGCTTATTACGTGGTCTTACTGCTTTATCACTTTATGATAAACTGGGCATCCTTTCATTTCCCAAAACCATTTCTGAGTATACCTTATTCTTTACACAAAACCCTAGAAACTTTTAAATGTTGTTCCTCTTTTTTTTTTTTTACTTAATTCTCTCCTCCTTGCTTCTTTCCTCCCCACTGTTATTTTGTATTGTATATATCCATCTCCTTATTGAAATTTGTTTATAAGCATCTAAGTTAAGAGATGCCAGTATTATCCCAAACTAAATGTACTTGTTGATAATACTTGAATTTGTTTCTGTCACTTAAGCTAGGAACATTATGTCTGGAACTTTGTTTTGATGAATCGTTATTAATTTTAGGCATAAAGAATTGCATTGAATTTTGTGTTATAATTTATGTCTTATTTAGTGCAAATTCTTGAAAGTGGTAAATGGATATCTTCCCAAATGAAATGTCACCTCTTAGAGACTGAGTTGCCTTGTTTTACTCTTTAAGCAATGTACTCAAAGTCCACAAAAGATTTTGAAGTTGTCTGTCAATTATTTTAATTCTAAAGACACTGTTCTTTGTATTTATTAAGGCAAGTCAGTGTAGGTATGACATGCTGATCCAGAAGAGTAATAATAGAAATTTCAGCATTTATGAAATGGCATAGTCAGATGCTAACAAATGACAGGGAAATAACTATGCTAAGCCCATTAGAGATATTTTTGTGTAGATCTAGAATTTTGGCTATGATTTTTATTCTGACTTAAGCATTTGCCCAGGTTTTATAAGGATTCTCAACAGTGAATCATAATGATATAGCTCCTCAAAACAGAAGGAATTAATTGTCAAAAACCGGGGTAGAAGAGACTGATTCATGTTTCTGTCATTCTGTTATAGGATGCAGATTCCTCTTATTTTAAAATCTGGAAGACAAAATATCAGTGAAGGAGTACTTGCATTTTTCAAGCCAATGGAAAGAGAAACGGAAAACATAACAACAGCAATTTTCTTATGCACTGAAGACTTATTTGTGATTTTACTTCTTAATAGATACAACTTTCCTTTCAATGTGTAATAAATAAGATTGCCAGGAGTCTTGCAATAAGGGTATTAATACATACTACATTCCTGGATTAAAGAGCATTTTAACATACTCTAGCATGTATGCTTAAAATCTAGGTTAGCAGAATGCCAACCAAAGAATTACAGTAATCCATTTAGCATAAATACATGGAATATTACGTGAAGCAGAGTGCTGGGGAATGGGCAGATATAAAGAAGTGTCTGAAATGGCATGCTTCCAAGGTGCTTACACTCTCTTGGAAGAGTTGACAGGTACAAATGACTGGAATTTGAAGCTGTAGGTAGGACTCATAGCAGCCATAATTTATTAAAAATCTATTATATGTCATTTGCTGTACTGAGGTGCTTTGTAATTAGTTAATTCACTTATTTCTCATAACAGCCCTCTAAGGTAGGTGGTATTATCCACCTTAATAGATGAAGAAAGAAATGCCCAAAGCAAGTAGGTGTTACTTTCCCAAGGTCACAGAGCTCATAAGGGGTAAAGCCTGGGTTAAACTCAGCTCAGGAAGATTCCATTGGCAACTTCTTATTTTAGTTATTATCATTAATTTTACTTTAATCTTTAGCACCTTATAGTAGAAAACATGCAGAGGCCATAATAGAAGGGAGAAGAACAGGGGAAGAAAAACATGGTTCTTATGTATAAGCAGTTCACAGTTTACCTATAGACAAGGTAACACCCATAAAATAACTGGAATAGTTGGTGGAGAAGTTGGAGACCACCCCGGTGGCTATCTTTGGGAAATGGGGAAGGTGCAAATGGTGGAGTGATACCATGAGGTACAGCAAGTAAAAGCAATGGAATAAATGCATACATGGCAAGATGGATATATCCTAGAAGCACGGTGATGAGTGAAGAAAGTAAATGATGACTATAACAATTCTGTTTCCATATACTTAAATTTATGTGCACAGAAGATAGTGCTCATTTTGTCCACAGGGGATCCCAGATAATGGAATTATTAAACACAGGCTTGATTATGTTTGGTATATTTAAAGATATAAAACACAAGATTGAGAATCTCAGCAGCAACCTAAGTGTCCATTGATGAATAAAGAAGATGTTGTATATTTATGTACAATGTAATATTACTCAGCCATTAAAAAAAGAAATCTTGCCACTTGATACAACATGGATGGATCTAGAGGGTATTATGCTAAGTGAAATATGTCAAAGAAAAATACCACATGATCTCACTAATATGTGTAATTTAAAAAAAAACAAGGGCTTCCCTGGTGGCGCAGTGGTTGAGAGTCCGCCTGCCGATGCAGGGGACACGGGTTCGTGCCCTGGTCCGGGAAGATCCCACATGCCACGGAGCGGCTGGGCCTGTGAGCCATGGCCACTGAGCCTGCGCGTCTGGAGCCTGTGCTCCGCAACGGGAGAGGCCACAACAGTGAGAGGCCCGCGTACCACAAAAAAAAAAGAAAACAAAAAGCAGACACACAGCCACAGAGAAAACACGGGTGATTATTGTGGGGTAGGGGGCAAAATAGGTGAAGGGGATTAAGAGGAAAAAGCCTCCAGTTATAAACCCCTGTGGGTTTGTTCCTATTGCCTGTTGTTTCTCTTGGATTTGGCTCATGTTGTCTTATCTCCTCAGATGCTTTATTTTAGATGGTCCAACATAAATATGAAAAATTATAAAAATAACTTAAAAGGTCCAGAGAAGATGTACATTTGCTCTGGGTATTAGCTAGGTACACTACAAATCCAGGGTCACCTTAATCCAGTTTTAGGGATTGAAAAGATTGAAAATGTATCTATTTTTTTTGTTCACCCTCTTTCTTTGGAGAGCCCTGGACTCCACTTTTTTTTTTTTTTGTGGTACGCGGGCCTCTCACTGTTGTGGCCTACTCTCCCGTTGCGGAGCACAGGCTCCGGACGCGCAGGCTCAGCGGCCATGGCTCACGGGCCCAGCCGCTCTGCGGCATGTGGGATCTTCCGGGACCGGGGCACGAACCCATGTCCCCTGCATCGGCAGGCGGACTCTCAACCACTGCGCCACCAGGGAAGCCCATGGACTCCATTTTTTAACCCTCTAACTTAGTAGCAAGTCTGCCAAAAGTGTTATCTTCTCAGCCACCTCTTCCTTAATTGGCAAATATTCCTAGAAGAAAAGCAGCTCAAATGCTGAGCTCAGGTCTCTTAAGTTTCATTTTGCCTTGGATCTTGGTTGGTGATATAATTCTTCACTGTCTTCTTGGTTCTCTGATACCTTTAAACAGACTTAAAAATATTATTTTGCCCAGCTTTCCTAATTCTCTGTGAGATGTCTCATGTGAATTACCTAGGCAGTACTAAGGTAGAAGTCAGAAAAGCTGGTATTAGGGCAAGTTCAATCAGGTCAGATATTTTGAATATATGAGACGGAGATAAATAGTTACATATACAGATTCAGTGCTAAGAAGAGAGGTTGAGTACATGTATTTGAACATCATCGACTTATTGATGATATTTTAGGTCTTGGGAGTGAATGAGAATTGTCTGTGGTGAAATGTAGAGTAAGAAGAGGGGGCCTGAACCAGTTGTTAAGAAATTCCAAAATTTAGATGTCATGTGGAAAAGGAAAAGCAACAAAAGTGATTGAGAAGGAGTAGTCAGGGAGACAGGAAGAAAATGAAGATAATGTAGTGTCAGGGAAGCCCAAAAGAAAAAAATTCAAGGAGCTGTCAAATGTGTCAAATGCTACTTAGAGAACAAATAAGACGAGAATATAAAAGTAACTATAGTTGACCCTCGAATAGTGCTGGGGTTTTAATCTGCATATAATTTAGAGTGGGCCCTCTGTATCTGTGGTTCCTCCTTATCTGTGGATTCAATCGACTTTGTATCTTAGTATTTACTACTGAAAAAAATCCATGTACAAGTGGACCTGCACAGTTCAAACCCACGTTGTTCAAGGGCCAGCTGTAGTTGGTTTGACAGTATGAAGGTAAACAATGACTTTAATAAAAACTTTCTTTATCTGGGGGGATAGTAGAGATGGAATCCAGACTGGAATGTTTTGACAAGTGAATGAAGATGAGGAAACTTGGCCATGAAAAGAAATGGAGGGACATGGTGGTAGTTTGAGAAAAATTCATGGTAAAGGGAAAGCATGGCTTGGCACTATTATAATACTGAAAATCTTTAAACAACTTAAGATGCCCATTATTTGGGGGACAGTCTAATAATTTGTCATATCTATCAATGTTATACAGTCATTAAAACTGATAGTGTTTTTAATGATATGAGAAAATTTCCCTAGGTGACAAAAAGGTATATATATGTAATTTTCCGGCTAATAAATCTGTTACATAAATCATAAGCCTGAGATCTGAACTCAGATGTAACACCAAACCCTACCTTATTAACTATACTATATTGCTTCCGCCAAAATGACTTAACACACGAATCTCGTGAATTAATTGAAATTAGTCCAAAAAGCTATCCTTTAACACTGCTGTATTGAACTGTTCCACTTAATAAAGGAGTAATAGTAATAAAAACCTAATTGGTACATTTCAAGTAATTCCAATCATTACTAAAGAGAATGTATTACTGTACTACCTACTCAGGAGGCTACTACAGATTAAATAACGGGTACTATAGACGGAAATAAATAAGGTGTAGAGGAAATTCATGTCCCAAATGATGCAGATTCATTGTTCATCCTCCTTATAAGTACCTGTAAAAAGTTCTAAGCAGCAAAAGAGTGAAAATAAAAGCCTGATCACATTATGAAAAATTTTCTCCCACCTCTTTCTGCCTTTAGTTCAAACACCTTAAGACACTAGTAACTGGTAGTCCTACCGGATAAGTCGTTCTTCACAAGCCGTATATACAGTTGAAAAGAAATGCATGAGGAGCCAGATCTACAGAATGGCCTCTAACAGTCATAATCAGATTACCTTAATGTTGCTGATCCTGTGAGTATTCACATGATGAATGGGATGACCTTTTCCTTTCAAACATATCAAAAGGATACTTGGAAAAAAAAAGATTTTTTTGGAAGAGATTTTATTGAAAATTTTTAAGGTTTCTGAATTGAAGTATATGAAAAGAAAATGAATAGATTACATGGAAACAGACCGTGTTAAATATTAAAATAAAATAGCACAAAGTTTGAAAATACTATAAAATTTAATATTTCAAATAAATATATATACATTATGTAACCTTCAGTAGGATCCATTATCTTGACTTAAAAACACTGATATGTGTATCTTTTAAGCATGTAAAAATTACATAGTTGTTGACTAAGGCCAGTCACTTATACATTTAAGAAAGCATTAAAAAATTCATTATATTATCTTACACAAATGTTTTATATTTACCAAAGCCTATCACACTCAATAGGGCACAAATATTGGCCAACTAATTTTAACTTTTATGTTAGACATAAAGTTCTTGTTTTAAACCACTAAGATACCTAAGAGAATCAACTTTATAGAGCTTAGCTTTTCTTAGGCATCTGACTTGTGGGAGGAGAGAGAGAGAGAAGTCCAGTGAAGTTATGAGGAATCATATTGTTAATTTTCTAGACATCTCATTTGCTCACAATACAAGTTAAAATGGGTTCTAAAACAAATGTATATGGAGAGGTTTTGAAGAATAAATTGGATATCCCAGGGGAGGATCAGCCGCTTGTACTGTAAGGTTTCTTAAAAGTAGTGGATGAGCTTGTATACTATAACGTTCCTCATCATCATTGGTGGCATAAAGCAATTCCCATGAAAGATTGGCCCACTGACCTCTAACAGCTTCAGCATTTAACTTCCCAACTTGGATCAATAATTCTTGAAGGGTAAGTACTCTCCCAGTGTAAACTCCCTGTAAAGAATAAACGAGGTGGGAGGGAAAGCAAAAGAAAAGAGATTATATTCAGGCCTTTATTTATAAAATTAGAGAAAAATTCCATTGTAGTTATTAGGCAAACTTAAACAGAAAGTAGTGTATCAAAATGTACACGAGTTGCTTGTCTTCAGAATCAAGAATCACATCTATCTGATTGCTCTCCAAATAAGTGCAAGAGAAAAAAATTTCCTAATAGCCACTGCACTCACTTCTCTTTACTTTCCTCTCTATTCCCTCATCTCATCTGGCCTCAGCAATGCATAAGTCATAAATACTAGTCAGTGAACAATCATCCAATAGGCTCTTTTCAAAAGCGGCTTTATTGAGATATAATTCACATTCCATATAATTTACTGATGTGAAATATATAATTCAATGACTTTTTAGTATGTTCAGATACGTACAACTATCTCCACAACTGCAGAATATTTTCATGACCTCAAAAAGAAACCTTGTACTCTTTAGCTATTATCCTCCTATCTCTTAATTTCCCCAGTCATTAGCAACCACTAATATATTTTCTAATCTAATGTATTGATTTGCCTCGTCTTGGAAATTTTACATGAATGGAATCGTGTTTTTTTGTGACTGGCTTTAATTCAGCATGTTTTCAAGGTTGATTCATGTTGTAGCATGTATCAAGTAAATTCACTCCTTTTTATGGCCAAATAATATTCCATTGAATGAATATACCACTATTTGTTTATTCATTCATCACTTGATGGACAGTTGGGTGTGTCCATCTTTCAGCAATTATGAATAATGCTGCTATATTTGAATTTTCATGTGCATTTATGTTTTCATTTATCTTGGGTATATAGGAGTGGAATTACTGGATCATATGGTAACTCTATGTCTAGTTGAGAAAATGCCAGAATGTTTTCCAAAGTGGTAGTACCATTTTACATTTCTGCCAGCACTGTATCAGAGTTCCAATTTCTCCATATCCTCACCAACGCTTATTATCTAACTTTTTGATTTTAGACATCCTACTATGAAGTGATGTCATTGTGGTTTTGACTTGCATTTTGCTGATGATGAATGATGTTGAGCATCTTTTCATGTGCTTATTGTTCCATTTGAATATTTCCTTTGAAGAAATGTCTATACAATCCTTTGTTATTTTTAAATTGGGTTAAGTTATGCTATTTATGGTCTAGCCCTCTAGTATATTTTTCACTTAGTTCTTTTTTATAATTTCTATCTCTATTGATATTCTTTCTCTATTTGATGTGAGATTGTCATCATACCTTCCTTTACCTCCCTTTTTAAATTGAAATATAATTGACATATTAGTTTCAGGTGTACAATATGATTCAATATTTGGATATATTGTGAAATAATCACAATAAGTCTAATTAACATCCGTCACTTCTTGAGACGAGAACTTTTATGATCTACTCTCTTAGCAATATAACAATATACAATCAGTATTATTAACCACACTGTGCATTGCATCCCCAGGTCTTATTTATTTTGTAACTGGAAGTTTGTACCTTTACCAATTGCAACCACTCCCACCCTCTGGCAACCACCAATCTTTTCTCTGTGTCTGTGAGTTTGGTTTTTTTCTTTTTAATTTTTTAGATCCCACAGATAAGTGAGATCAAATGATATTTATCTTTGTCTGACTTATTTCACTTAGCATAATACCCCTAAGGTTTATCCATTTTGTCACAAATGGCAAGATTTCCATTTTTATGGATGAATAATATTCCTGTGTGTGTGTGTGTGTGTGTGTGTATTTTCTTTATCCATACATCTGTAGGTATACAGGTTATTTCCATGACTTCGCTATTAAAAATAATGCTGCATTGAGCATGGGGGTACAGGTATGGTTCTGAATTAGTATTTTCATTTCCTTTGAATAAACATTAAAAATTGAAATTGCTGGATCATACGGTAGTTCTGTTTTTAATTTTCTGAGGAACATCCATATTGTTTTCCAGAGTGGCTGCATTAATTTACATTCCCTTTCTCCACATCTTAGCCAACACTTGTTATTTCCTGTCTTTTTGATAAGAGCCATTCTAACAGGTTATGAGGTGATAGTGGTTTTGATTTGCATTTCCCTCATGATTAGTGATGTTGAGAACCTTTTCATGTCCGTTGGCAAACTGTGTATCTTCTTTGGAAAAATTCATATTCAGTCTACTCATATCCCCTGCCCATTTTAAAATCAGATTTTTTTTTTGCTATTGAGTTATATGAGTTCTTTATATATTTTAAAACATAATAACCCCTTATTAGATATATGTTTTACAAATATTTCTCCCACTTTGTAGATTGTCTTTTTGTTTTGTTGATGATTTCCTTTGCTGTGCTGAATGAAGCTTTTTATTTTTAAATTAAATTAATTTTTTTTTTTTTTTCTGAGCCACACAGCATGTAAGATCTTAGTTCCCCAACCAGGGATCAAACCTGTGACCCTGCAGTGGAAATGCAGAGTCTTAACCACTGGACTGCCAGGGAAGTCCCTGAATGAAGCTTTTAAGTTTGAAGTAATCCCACTTGTTTATTTTTGCTTTTGTTGTCAAATCCAAAAAATCATTACCAAGACCAATGTCAAGGAGCTACCACCTATGTTTTCCTCTAGGAGTTTTATGGTTTCAGGTCTTACATTTAAGTCTTTAATCCATTTTGAGTTAACGTTTGTGTATAGTGTTAAGACAGTGACCCAGTTTTCATAACATAATTTATTGAAGAGACCATCTTTCCCCCATTGCATATATTGGCTCTTTTGTCATAAATTAATTGACCATATATATGTGCGTTTATTTCTGGGCTCTCTATTCTGTTCCATTGACCTATGTGTCTGTTTTTATGCCAATACCATACTGTTTTGATTACTATGTCTTTGTAATATAGTTTGAAATCAGGAAGCATGATGCCTCCAGTTTTGCTCTTTCTCAAGATTGCTTTAGCTATTTGGGATCTTCTGTGGATCCATACAAAGTTTAGGATTGTTTATTCTATTTCTGTGAAAAATGCCATTGGAATTTTGACAGGGATTGCACTGCATCTGTAGACTGCTTTGGGTGGTATGGACATCTTAACAATATTAATTCTTCCAACCCATGAGCATGGAATATCTTTCCATTTATTTGTGTCTTCAATTTCTTTCATTGATGCCTTATAGTTTTTAGTGTCTTTCACATTCTTTTAAAAATTTACTCCTAGGTCTTCCTAACTTGCCTTTCTGATAGCTCATTATTAGTGTGTAGAAATGCAACATATTTCTGTATATTAAGTTTGTATACTGCAACTTTACCAAATTCATGTATGAGTTCTAGTAGTTTTTTGGTGGTGTCATTAGGATTTTCTATGTATACTATCACATCATCTGCAAACAGTGACAGTTTTACTTCTATCTTTCCAGTTTAGATTCCTTTAATTTCTTTCTCTTCTCTGGTTGCTGTGGCTAGGACTTTCAATACTATGTTGAATAAAAGTGGTGAGAGTGGAAATCCTTGTCATGTTCCTTATCTTAGAGGAAATACTTTCAGCTCTTCACCCCTGAGTATGATGTTAGCTGTAGGCTTCTTATATATGGCCTTTATTATGTTGAGGTATGTTCCCTTTATACCCACTCTGTTAAAGAGTTTTATCATAAATGGTTGTTGAATTTTGTCAAAAGCTTTTTCTGCATCTATTGAGATGATCATATGATTTTTTTTAAAAATTGAAGTATAGTTGATTTACAATGTTGTGTAAGTTTCAGGTGTACAGCAAAGTGATTCAGTTATACATATTCATAAATACATATATATAATATATTCTTTTTCAGATTCTTTTCCATTATAGGTTATTACAAGATATTGAATATAGTTCCCTGTGTGATATAGTAGGTCCTTTTTGTTTATCTATTTTACATACAGTAGTGTGTATCTGTTAATCCAAACTCCTAATTTATCCCTCCTCCCCTTTCCTCTTTGGTAAAAATAAGTTTGTTTTCTATGTCTGTGCGTCTATTTCTGTTTTGTAAGTTCATTTGTATTATTATTTTAGATTCCACATATAAGTGATATGATACTTGTCTTTCTCTGTCGGACTTACTTCATTTAGTATGATAATCTCTAGGTCCAAACATATTGCTGCAAATGGCGTTATTTCATTCTTTTTATGGTTAAGTAATATTCCACTGTGTGTATATATCTATGTATGTATGTGTGTATGTATATATATGTGTGTGTGTGTAAATTGGGTTGGCCAGAAAGTTCCTTTGGGTTTTCCCATAACATCTTACAGACAAACCTGAACAAACTTTTTGGCCAACCCAATATATACTACATCTTCTTTATCCATTCATCTGTCGATGGACATTTAGGTTGCTTCCATGTCTTGGCTATTATAATAGTGCTGTTATGAACAGTGGGGTGCATGCACCTTTTTGAATTAGAGTTTTTGTATTTTCCAGATATATGCCCAGGAGTGGGATTGCTGGATCATATGGTAACTCTAGTTTTAGTTTATTAAGGAATTTCTATATTGTTCTCCATAGTAGCTGCACCAGTTTACATTCCCACCAACAGTGTAAGAGGGTTCCATTTTCTCCACAACCTGTCCAGCATTTATTGTTTGTAGACTTTTTGATGATGACCATTTTGACTGGTGTAAGGTGATATCTCACTGTAGTTTTGATTTGCATTTTTCTAAAAAGTAGCAGTGTTGAGCATCTTTTCATGTGCCAGTTGGCCATCTGTATGTCTTCTTTGGAGAAATGTCTATTTAGGTCTTCTGCCCATTTTTTGATTGGGTTGTTTGGTTTTTTAATATTGAGCTGTGTGAGTTTGCATATTTTGGAAATTAATCCCTTGTCGGTCTCATTGTTTTGCAAACATTTTCTCCCAAACCATAGGTTGCCTTTTAGTTTTGTTTATGGTTTTCTTTGCGTGAAAAAGCTTTTAAGTTTAATTAGGTCCCATTTGTTTATTTTCCTTTCATTTCCATTGTTCTAGGAGACAGATCCAAAAAATTTGCTGCGATTTACCTCAAAGTATTCTGCCTATGTTTTCCTCTAGGAGTTTCACAGTATCTGATCTTAAATTTAGGTCTTTAATCCATTTTGAGTTTATTTTTGTATACAGTGTTAGAGAATTTCTAATTTCATTCTTTTATATGCAGTTGTCCAGCTTTCCCAGCACCACTTATTGAAAAGAGTATCTTTTCTCCATTGTATATTCTTGCCTCCTTTGTTGAAGATTAATTGACCATAAGTGTATGGACTTATTTCTGAGCTTTCTATCCTGTTCCATTGATCTATGTGTCTGTTTTTGTGCCAGTACCATACTATTTTGATTACTGAAGCTTTATAGTATAGTCTGAAGTCAGGAAGCATAATTCCTCCAGCTCGTTCTTCTTTCTCAAGATTGTTTTGGCTATTCAGGGTCTTCTGTGTTTCTCCATACAAATTTTAAAATTATTTGTTCTAGGTCTGTGAAAAATGCCATTGTTAATTTGATAGGGATTACACTGAATCTGTAGATTGCCTTGGTTAATACAGTTATTTTAACAATACTGATTCTTCCAATCCAAGAACACTGTATATCTTTCCATCTGTGTTGTCTTCAATTTCTTTCATCAGCATCTTACAGTTTTCAGAGTACAGGTCTTTTGCCTCCTTAGGTAGCTTTATTCCTAGGTTTTTATTCTTTTTGATGCAATGGTAAATGGGATTGTTCCCTAAATTTTTCTTTCTGATATTTCATTTTTTTGTGTATAGAAATGCAACAGATTTCTGTATATTAATTTTATATCCTGCAACTTTACCAAATTCACTAATGAGCTCTAGTAGTTTTCTGGTGGCATCTTTAGGGTTTTCTATGTAAAGTATCATGTTATCAGCCAACAGTGATAGATTTACTTCTTCCTTTCCAATGTGGATTCTTTTTCTTTCTTTTTCTTCTCTGATTGCTGTGGCTAGGACTTCCAAACTATGTTGAATGAAAGTGGAAAGAGTGGGCATTGTCTTGCCTGCAAGTCCTTGTCTTGTTCCTGATCTTAGAGGAAATGCTTTCAGCTTTTCACCACTAAGTATGATGTTAGCTGTGGGTTTGTCATATATGGCCTTTATTATGTTGAGGTATGTTCCCTCTATGCCCCTACTTTCTGGAGAATATATATATTTTTTATCATAAATGGATGTTGAATTTTGTCAAAATCTTTTTCTGTATCTATTGAGATGATACGTTATTTTACTTAATTTGTTAATGTGATGTATCACATTGATTGATTTGCGGATATTGAAAAATCCTTGCATCCCTGGGAAAAAATCCCACTTGATCCCAGTGTATGATCCTTTTAATGTACTGTTGGGTTCAGTTTGCTAGTATTTTGTTGAGCATTTTTGCATTTATATTCATCAGTGATACTGCCTGTAGTTTTCTTTTTTTGTGATATCTTTGTTTTTAGAATAGTTTCAGAAGAATAGGTGTTAACTCTTCTCTAAATGTTTGGTAGAATTCATCTATGAAGCTATGGTCCTGGACTTCTATTTGTTGGGAGTTTTAAAATTACTGATTCAATTTCAGTACTGGTAATTGGTCAGTTCATATTTTCTATTTCTTCCTGGTTCAGTTGTGGGAGACTGCACCTTTCTTAGAATTTGTCCATTTCTTCTAGGTTGTCCATTTTACTGGTGTATAGTTGCTCACAGCACTATCTTATGATTCTTTTTGTTTCTGTAGTGTCAGTTGTAACTTCTCCTTTTTCATTTCTGATTTTACTGATTTTGGGCCCTCTCCCTTTTTTTCTTGATGAGTCTGGCAAAAGGTGTATGGATTTTACTTATTTTTTCAAAAAAACAGCTCTTAATTTCATTGATCTTTTCTATTATTTTAGTCTCTATTTAATTTATTTCTGCCCTGCTCTTTGTTTCTCTCTCTCTCTCTCTCTCTGTTTCTTCTAACTTTGGGTTTTGTTTGCTTTTCTTTTCCTAGTTCCTTTAGGTGTAAGGTTAAGTTATTTGAGATTTTTCTTGTTTCCTGCGGTAGGCTTGTATTACTATAAACTTCCCTCTTAGAACTGCTTTTGCTGCGTCCCACAGATTTTGGATCATTGTATTTTCATTTTCATCTGTCTCTAGGTATTTTTTAAATTTATTATGTGATTTATTCAGTGATCCATTAGTTTCTCAGCAGTATATTATTTAGCCTCCAGGTGTTTGTGGTTTTTTGCAGGTTTTTTCTTGTATTGATTTCTAGTCTCATATTGTTGTGGTTGTAAAAGATGCCTGATATGACTTCAGTTTTCTTAAATTTACTGTGACTTGTTTTGTGGTCTAGCATGTGATCTATCCTGGAAAACGTTCCATGTGCACTTGAAAAGAATGTGTATTCTGCTGCTTTCAGATGGAAAGCAGATGGAATGTTCTGTATACACCTATGAAGTCAATCTGGTTTAATGTGTCATTTAACACCAGTGTTTCCCTATTGATTTTCTGTCTGGAGAATCTGTCCATTGATGCAAGTGGGGTAATTAAAGTCCCCTACTGTTATTGTGATACTGTTAATTTCTCCCTTTATGTCTGTTAATATTTGCTTTAAGTATTTACGTGCTTCTATGTTGGGCGCATAATATTTACAATTGTTATATCGTTTTGTTGGATTGATCCCTTGATCATTATGTAATGTCCTTCTTTGTCTCTTGTTACAGTCCTTGTTTTAAAGTCTCTTTTGTCTGATATAAGCATTGCTAACCCAGCTTTCTTTTGGGAAAACAACCCCATTCACAATTGCATCAAAAAGAATAAAATACCTAGGAATAAATCTAACTAAGGAGGTAAAAGACCTGTACTCATTAAACTATAAGATACTGATGAAAGAAATAGAAGATGACACAAACAGACAGAAAGAGATACTGTGTTCATGGATTGGAATAATTAATATTGCTAAAATGACCATACTGCCCAAGGTAATCTACAGATTCAATGCAATCCCTATAAAAATACCAATGGCATTCTCCACATAACTAGAACAAATAATCTAAAATTCGTATAGAAACACAAAAGACCCCAAATAGTCAAAACAATCTTGAGAGGAAACAAAGCTGCAGGTATCACACTCTCTGAATTCAAAATATATTACAAAGCTACAGTAATCAAAAGTATGGTACTGGCAAAAAAACAGTACATAGACCAATGGAACAGAACAGAGAGCCCAGAAATGAACCCACACATATGTGGGTGATTAATCTATGACAAAGGGGACAAAAACATACAGTGGGAAAAAGACAGCCTCTTCAATAAACAGTGTTGGGAAAACTGGACAGCTACATACAAATGAATGAAACTGGAGTATTCTCGCATATCATACACAAATTCAAAATGGATTAAAGACTTAAATGTAAGACCTGAAACTATAAAACCTCTAGACGAAAACACAGGCAGTAAGTTATTTTACATGAGACTTGCAATACATGAGACAAAAACACAGGCAGTAAGTTATTTTACATGAGACTTGCAATACTTGTCTCCTCAGGCAAAGGAAACAAAAGCAAAAATAAACAAATGGGACTACATCAAACTAAAAAGCTTTTGCACAGTGAAGGAAACTATAAACTAAACGAAAAGGCCACTTACTGAATTGCAGAATATATTTGCAAATAATATACCTGATAAAGCATGAATGTCCAAAATATACAAAGAACTCATACAACTCAACATCAACAAAAGAAACAACCCAATTTAAAAATGGGCAGAGGACTTGAATAGACATTTTTCCAAAGAAGACATATAGATGGCCTAAAGGCACATGAAAAGATGATCAACATCACTGATCATCAGGGCAAGGCAAATCAAAACCACAATGAGATATCACCTCACACCTGTCAGAATGGCTATTATCAAAAAAACAACAAATAACAAGTGTTGGTGAGGATGTGGAGAAAAAAGAACCCTCATGCACTGTTGGTGGGAATGTAAATTGGTGCAGCCACCATGAAAAACAGTAAGGAGATTCCTCAAAAAATTAAAAATAGACCTACCATATGATCCAGCAATTCTGCTCCTTGGTATTTATCTAATTAAAAGAAGTATAGGACTTCCTTGGTGGCGCAGTGGTTAAGAGTCCACCTGCCAATGCAGCGGACACGGGTTCGAGCCCTGGTCTGGGGAAGATCCCACATGCCACGGAGCAACTAAGCCCATGTGCCACAACTACTGAGCCTGTGCTCTAGAGCCCGTGAGCCACAACTACTGAGCCCGAGTGCCACAACTACTGAAGCCTGCGTGCCTAGAGCCCATACTCTGCAACAAAGAGAAACCCCCTCAATGAGAAGCCCGCGCACCGCAACAAAGAGTATCCCTTGCCCCCTGCAACTAGAGAAAGCCTATGCACAGCAACAAAGAACCAATGCAGCCAAAAATAAAAAATAAATAAATTTTTAAAAAAAGAAAAGAAAAGAAATATGTGCACCCCTATGTTCATTGCATCATTATTTATAATAGCCAAGATATGGAAGCAACTTAAGTGCCCATCAATAGATGAATGAAGAAGATGTGGCATATATACAATGGAATATTAATCAGCCATAAAAAAGAATGAAATCTTGCCATTTGTGACAACATGGATGGACCTAGAGGCTATTATGCTAAATGCAGTAAGTCAGACAGAAAAAGACAAATATGATTTTGTTTATATTTGGAATCTAAAAAAACAAATGAACAAACATTAAAAAAAAAAAAAACAGAAACAGACATAGGAAACAAACAAGTGGTTGCCGGAGGGGAGGGAGAAGGGGAAGGGGATGGAGAGAGGAAAGAAGTAGGTGCAGGAGATTAAGAGGTACAAACTTCCAATTACAAAAAAAATTTATTCCTAGGTATTTTATTCTTTTAATGCAATTGTAAATGGACTGTTGTCTTAATTTCTCTTTCTGATAGTTTGTTATTATAGAGTATAGGGTTTTCTATATACAATATCACATCATCTGCAAATAGTACCAGTTTTATTTCTTCCTCTCCAATCTGGCTAGGACTTCCAATACTATGTTGAATACAAGTGGTGAGAGTGGGCAACCTTGTCATTTTCCTGATCTTAGAGGAAATACCTTCAGTTCTTCACCACTGAGTATGTTGTTAGCTGTGGGCTTCTCATATATGGCCCTTATTATGTTGAGGTAGGTTCCCTCTATAAGCACTTCGTTTCCCACTTTGTTTAGTTCTTTAATCATAATTTCCTTCAGTCCTTTGAACATATATATAAAATGGTTACTTTGATATCTTTGTTAAACCTGACATGTCGTTGATCTCACAGGCCATTTCTGTCATGTCCCCCCTCCCACCACCCTACACATGGGTCAGACTTTCTTGTTATTTTTCTGTTTTTTTCATATTGCCTAATTTTTGTTGAAAACTGGACATTTTAGGTAACACTGCAGCAATTCTGGGTATTGATCCTCTCTACCCCCCACCCCAGGGCTTGTTATTATTATTTGCATATTTGCTTAGTGAATGGCTGGATGACTTTAGTGAAGTTAATCCTACCTCCCGTTCAATTTTGAAGTCTTTGATATTGCTCCTCAGGGAGTGCAGCCTTGTGAGTGCCCACAGTTATGATGGGATGGCAGTGGTTTTGGCAAGGTTTTCTTTGTTAAATGCTCACACCCAGCTGGTTGCTCTACATTTTCAACAATGACCTGGGACCTAAATTGCTCCAGAGTGATCCAATTAAATTTGGGCTCCTTTGAAAGAACAGTTTTGGAGGTCAGTGTTTGAGATTTGTTTTGACCCCAGGAGGGCTCTTCTCCACTGTTTCTTTCCCTGGTTCTCTCTGTTAATCTACCTGGCCTGCAGTTCAGCTGAGACCTCTAATGATTTTAGCAATTGCCTCTAGTAACTTTCACCGCCACCTCCGCTGTTTTTTGAGGAACATCTTAAGCTTCAGTGTGTCCACACTATGTGCAAATGCAGTCACTTCCTTTGGTAAGAGATCTAGAGCTTTTTTTTTTTTAATGGTCTGCTTCTCCCAGTGGGCAGAATCTCTGAGCCAGAGCGCTGGAACTGGGGTGTAAGATAATGACGCACTTCTGAGTAACACCTATGCTTCAGGACATGTGTTTGGTAGAGGGGGAGCAGTAAACTCAGGTCTTCTTGGCTTGCCACTCCCACTGTGGAACATCCACAGACAAGAGGAATCAGGCCCCGTGATTGTCAGTGACACTAGGCCCAGGTAAAGCCTCCATCCAACAAGTTAGGGGTGGCCAGAAGGGAGTTCCAACCTCTTGATTACACATGCCCAGAACCAAGCCTCACAATAGGCAGGTGGGAGTAAGATGAGAAATGCTGAAGTCCTTCCTCTTCTGGGAAAACAGTCCTCCAACTGGGAGCTGAGGGGAGAGGGAGCCCTGTGTTCTTGGCCATACCAGCCTGAGTGGAGTTTCTGTCTTGCTGAGCTGGGAGGCAGTGGGTCTTGGTTCAAATGATGTAGTCTCTAACTGTTCTTAGGTTTCAGAAGATTTTCTTTAATAAATGTTTATTTGCTATATGCCCTTAGGACCATTTCAAAGACTTTAAATGGTTGTTTTTAAAAAATAACTTTCATCATTTTCATTGGGAAGCACATGTGCAGTAATACCACATGTGGAACCCACAATAAGCTCATAACACTGAATCGTTCATATTGTGCACACTCAATGACATTTTAAATGCAATGAGAACAAGTACTAAATCTTAAAAAAGGCATTCCTTATTTAGAGTCTCTGAATTTTCACAAGTCAGACTTGCTTACAAATTACAAATTTTTCTTCTAGGATTCAAATCCAAAGTAATTGAATTTGCCATATAAATACAACCCATTTAGTCAAATATGCTATAGCAAATTACATTTACTTGACTATCTTATAGCTCAGTTACTGCATAATAGCTACACAACATTCTTTATTGGCTCCTATTAGCTTTGCCAAAGTAAATAATCAGTCATTCTAGGACTGATTGGCCATAAAGTCATGATTACAAATACCTTAATACTATAATTAATATATTTATACCTAGAATGTTACCTCTATCACTTAGGTTAAATACTTTATAACTGATTTCTATTCTTTAAGGTTAGTATACGAAAATGTTTAAGAACACATTTTTAACCTTACCATATTAGGATCATACCCCAGAGAAAACAAGTATGGTTTTTCTTGTAAAATTGCTTCCTTCCACTTTTCATCAGATACCAAACCAATGTACCAGTCACTTTCATATTCTTCAAGGCAGTTAGTCAGCTCTTTAAAGTCTTCTATTGGACCTAAGCTCGCTTTATCAATCATTAGTTTCAGAGTATACCTAAAAAATGGAGAAACAAAGAATTTTAGAATTTTTAAAATCAACTTTATAGATGAAATAGATTTTTAAAGACACTGAACTGAAATCATACATATTTCAGAAAAAAAGATCTGGGAGAAATGATAAGAGTTAAAGCAAAACAATCCAGTAAGCCATACAAAAAACAGGTTCTCCACATAAAAAGAAAGTACAAATTTAAGTGTGCTCCCGATATAATCAGAGTACATACCAAGCATTTTTCATTTTTTGGAAAGTGATTATTTTTTAAAATTAGAAATGAAAGAGCATCTCCTTCTACGTTATAAAAAAATCAACGTTTTTTGGCCAATGTTACAACTTGTATGTAATCAAAATGAATTACCTGAAAGCTTTTAGGGCTAGTTGGAACAGTTCTGGCTTTTCTGTGAGCCAATCCAAGGCAAGAGACCAAGGGAAAACACCACTGTAGACTCTCAATATATGACCAGGACTAGGAATCATATTGTCTACTCCAAACAAACTAAAATAACAAGTCATTACTGCATGAACATAAAAGTCTTTTAAAACTTTGTCCTTTGCAATTTCTTCCACTACATTTGAGGCATTTTCTTCTGAATGAAAACATTCCAACTGCCTTAAAACAAAGTGGTACCAGTCTTCTGGAAATAATGAGCTCATCTCCTTCACTTTGGAATTAGGCAAACAATTAGATATCCACTCTTCAGGTAAGCTTAACAAGTGAGAATGAGAACAACTGAACTCCATGAGAGGGATGTATGCCACGGCTTCTTGTTTCCCTTTGTCAGTAGCAGGGTATCCCAATGCAACTGCTTGGTAAAGACTATTTTCAGTAACTGTGCCTGTAGAATGTTTACCAACCCTCTGTGATTCCACTGATCCTGGAATAGGCAAATTTATACCTGGCAAAACTTTCAACTGATCTTTTTCTTCTTTTCCTTTTTTGATAGTTGGCTCTTCACCAAAAACATCATCAGACCAGTCATCCAAATTTTCTGAATTTAAACTATCTGTGTCTTCTGGGGATTCGGTTTGTGGTGAAGTATTCAAAGGAGGAAGGATTATTAGAGATGCTTTCCCTTTATTTTCAGTTTTGTGAACATTTTCCTGCATGTTGGACCTTCTGGAACAGTACTGAAGAAGTATCCACACAAGTACTTTAACAAGGTCACCTTTAAATTCTTTTAAGTTGTCATGGGAATCAATTATTCCAGACAGGACATTCCTGGCATCAGAATAGAGTTTCACAGGCAAAACAGTACAGGGTGTCAAGACATTTCCAAAGTGTTCATTAATGGAACATACTCTTGCATATTCTTCTTGTTCAAAGGCACCTTCAAAAACTTCGTCAACTCTTCGAGCTTCAGCAGTATGACAGGATGTCTCTTGCAATTCTAACCCCTAAAGAGGAAATAAGAAAATACTTGAGTTTATGATTACTTATTACACAGAGAAAAGTAACTAGTTTTGTAAATACTCATGGATTGGATTCTCAAAATAAAAATATGTAAAATGCAAAAATAGTCTTTAACCCAAGAGCTACACCTTAATTCAAACTTAATGACACAATATATTTGATGTTGGATACAGATATGAAAAATAATGCTATATTTTTAAAGAAATTTTAGAAATTCCACTGGAAATGAGCAAAACAATTTTAATGAGTATGACCATAATTTTAAGACTGTACATCAAGGTTGAATCACACTTGTTAAAAACTTTTAAAAATTATACAAATTTGAGGGGGGAGCAAAATTGGAACTACACAATATGCACATTAGCTTTGTATCCTTTCCAACCTACTTTATATGAGAGCAGTATTCTACTATATGGATATGCCATAATTTATCTAACTATTCCTTTGTTCCAGTTAAAAAATTATAATAACGTAATAATAATACAGATTTATGTATTTGATTATTATCTATCTCCTCCAACTACAATATAAACTCCACAGAGCAGCTCTCTTTTGGTTACTACTGTATCCTCAGTGCCTAAACTAGTACTTGGCACACAATGAGGGATGCAACAAATATATGCTGAAAGAATGAATATTATGAATATGTCCTTATATAAATTTTAAACCCATTTTGATTACTTCGCTAGAAGGAATCACTTGAAGAGGATACCTCAGGTCACTGTTTACTATTATTATTAATTATTGCTTATTTATTTATACATCTTTACAAAACTACCAGTGATTTTAATAAAAGGCAATGCTGTTAGGTTGTATTATGATCCAGGGAAAGAACACGGAATGTGATATCAGAATCTGCTTTTAAATCATGGCTCTGCCAGATGCTAGTACACAATCTTGAGTAGGTCACTTACCCCCTGAGATTCCTTTTGCTTCTCTTTCAAAGAAAAATAACCCTGGCACATAGGGTTGTGAAGAGAAAAGCAAGTAATGAAAGTGTCTTGTCAAATTTAAAGTGTTATATAAATGTTAGTAGATGGTATATCTAAGCAAGCTTGTGTCCGGAAAAATGAAAAAGAAAGAAAGAAAGACTGCCACCAAAAACTATATCTTTATATCATATATTTCATGGAGCATAAAAGATCAATAAAAGGACCCACATTATTAGGTATTATAAAACTGTACCATTAAAAAAATAGAACTAAATTAAGCAATGAAAATGTCCTCCATATTCTACATGATTTTTTGCCTTCTCCTACTTGTACATGTTAGACTAGAGCAGTAGTTCTCAAACTTTAGGTGAGTCAGAATCACTGGAAGGCTTGTTAAAACACAGACTGCTGGGCACCGCCCCCCCCAGAGTTTCTGATTCAGTAGGTCTGGGGTGAGGCCTAAGAATTTCCATTTCTAAAAAGTTCCCAGGACATGTTAAAATTACTAATCTGGAGAACTGCATTTTGAGAACCACTGGACTAAAGGAACAGCTTTTTAGTCACCAGCAATTTTATCCAATTTTATCCAATTTTATTCATTCATTCACTACTCATTCAACAAATATTTATTAAGGGCCTACTATGTGCCAGGCCCTGTTCCAGGGGCTCAGGATATATTCTCCAAATAAAAACAGAGATCCTTGCTCTTGCAACATTTATATTAGAGAGTGGAGGAACACAGGTAATCAACAATAAAATTAATAAGTAAATTACATAGTTTGCTAGAAGGTATAAGTGTTATGAAAATAGAGAAAAAGTAAAGCAAGCAAGGAGGATTGGAAGTGCAGGCAGGAATGGGAGTGGGTATTCAATTTTAAATAGGATGCCCACAGTAGACCTCATTGGGAAGGTGACATTTGAGCAAAGCCTTAAAGGTGGTGATGGAGTTAGCTGTGTGGCTGTCTGAGGAAGAGTGCTCCAGGCAGAGGGAACAGCCAGTATGCCGGAGTAGGGTGAGATGGTTAAAGGAGCAGATGAGACCAAATAGGGAGCCTGACCCTTTAGGGCCTTGGCTTTTACTCTGAACAAAAGAAGATATTCACTGTAGGATTTTGAGTAGGGAAGTGACATGATCTGACTTAGATTTTAAAGATCATTCTGGTTGATAATAGGCTGTAGGGGGCCAGAGGCAGAAGCGGAGAGACCAATTAGGAAGTGATTGCAGCTATCCAGGAAAGAAATGAAGGTGGCTGAAAGTAGGGTGGTGAGAAGTGGTGGGATACAGGATATGACTTAAAGGCAGAGCCAACAGGATTTCTTGTTGGATTGGATATGCGTTATAGAAGTAAACAAGGAGTCAAATATCATTGGACTAAAGCCCAAATGTTTTTGATCTGAGCCACTAGAGGATGGAGTTTTCTGCAAGGACTGGGGCAGTCTGATATTAACAGGTCAAGGAAAGAGAAGGAATCATCAAAGGAGACTGTCAAGGATTAATCCGTGAAACAAGTGAAGAGATGAACTCTGTCAAATTCTGCTGACAGGTCAAGAACGGGTCTGAGAATCAATCCTTGGATTTAGCAATGCCACAGCCACTGGAGACCTTGACAACAGCGGTTTTTACTAGAGTAATAGGTAATAGGGTCAAAAACCTAGAGTAAGTTGAAGAGAAAAATGGAAGAAATGAAATTGGAGACATGATTATAAGTGACTCTAATAAGGCATTTTGCTCTGAAAGGAGAAAAACAGTATTAGCAGGTAAGGGCAGTGGGGTCAAAAGAAGTTTTTTATATTAAGTTGAGAATGCTTATATGATATAGGAGTGAAGAAAATATTACTGAGTCACCTTTTTGAGATGCTCAACTAGATAGGGATAAAAAGAATAAGACTGGATAAAAAAGGGGCAAGTGTATTTTGTTACTATGCTCTATCATACAGTCAACACTAGTCTGTCTATCAATATGTGCATACTGAAATACACTTTAACAATCCTAAGTGTTTTCACAAGTAAAAAAATACTCTTCCAAAGTGAGCTGTTAATTCTTTGATGTGTGCATAACAAAATTTTTACACATGTACTAGAGAGGTTTCAAATGCACATTGACCTTAATGTTAATACAGCAATAAGTATAGCCACATTCTAGAATCATTATCCATATTAAACGATCCTGAAAACGGCCCAAGTAATGAGACCCAGGTAAGAGGAGACCTAAAACAAATTAGAAAAAAAAAGTAAGTAATTGTTCAAGCTTGTTTTATTTTGCCACGTGAATCTTTAAAATTAATAACACACTTGGAACTAATTAATAATTCTTTCTACCCTCTTTTTAGGTCAAGAATACAAACAACTATCCATTGCATATCAGGAGGCATTAAATTAAGCTCTTTACAGGAACAGTTGGAAGAGAAAATCTACAGGTGATAATTTATAAGAATTAAGAATATATTTTCCAGAAAAACAACAAATTAGAACCTGTTATGTAAAACCCTAAATACATATTAAATATATTAGGAAAATATATTAAATATATAAAAGCCAACTTCACATTAATGATTTAAAACATTTTGGACATTTTTATATACATGCCTATAAATTTGTGGTGTTAAAAATTTACATAAAATGCGATCTACCACACTGTACAAATACTCTTAAAACTTAGTTTTTCTCTCAACATTGTCTCTGAGACATTATATATCGACTACAAAGCTCCTTCACTGTAACTATACTGAGAATTCATTCTACAAATATAGCTGAATTTAAATATTCATTTCCCTGATAACATTTCAGATGTTTTCCAATTTTTCACTATTATAAATAATGCTGTATAAATTATCTTCGTACAAGTCTGCTTGTACAGTGTGTTACGTAGAAAGAGTTAACATAGCAGAAATAACTGCTGTCTGTTGAAAGGCCTGCTTACAAAGTTGGCCCTTGACTGGAAACTGGGAACTTGTATTTCAAAAGAGCTCTCACCACCCTACCTGATAAACAGTCTCGCATTGTGCCTAAACTGTCTGTGCAAAGAATACAGTTTATACTGAGCACTTGCTTTCCTTTTGGGAGCCTGAAATTTTGGTATTTCGTAGGCAGCGGGTGCCTACATGACCAGCCCTCAATATAAGCCTTAGGCATTGAGTCTCAAATAAACTTCCCCAGTAGTCAACATATCACACATACTGTCACAACAAGGCGCTGGGGAATTAAGCACGTTCTGTGTAACTCCACTGGGAAAGGATGCCTGGAAGCTTTCACCCAGTCTCTCACCCCATGTGACTTTTCCTTTGCTGTATTTGTTCTGCATCCTTTTACTATACTAAATCTTAGCTATGAGCACAACTATATGCTGTCCTATGTGTCCCCCTAGAAAATCATCAAATTTGGGAATGGTCTTGGGGACCCTCAAGACACACGTCCAAGAGTTTCTCTAGAATTGCAATCACTGGATCATGGAATTTAAAACTGGAATTCCTAGGCCATGGGATATGTACATCTTTACTACAGACTATTAAGTTTACTCTTCAAGGTAGCTGTATGAATTTACACATTCCCTTTCAACAGGGTTTGAGAGTTCCTGTTCCCCACTCCCTAGCCAATACTTGTTAATGTCAGACTTTTTTTATATTTTTGTCAATCAGATGTGTGTGAAATGTTACCTCACTGTTTTCTGTTTTTCTCCCAGGAAATACTTTACAACACACTTACTGGTTGAATATAATTGACTTGATAATAACGTATAATTTCTACCTTATTACTAAGGTATTTATTATTTCAGATGTGAGTTTAACGTTACAGGCATTTTAAAAAGTGGCATTGCACTATATAATAAAAATTAATTGGAACTGTATGAAAGTATTAAAAGTGTAGAATATTTCCTATAAGGAAAATGATTATTCATAAAAAATTTGTATTACAAAAATATAATTTTTCCTAAATTGTCTCACATAATAGATAATTAGAAAAGTTCAACCCAAATAAACATTTCATTAAAATTCTAATTTTAAATTGCTACTCTCTGCCAGGGGAGTCAGTCTGCTAGGAAGTCGCTGGACATACCTAAAACAAGTTCAGGGGCTAAAGCATACCGTAGGAGACAACACACTATTGTCATCGGCTTGTACTTTATCTAAAACCAACCTTGAGAAGTACAATATAGCTGAATTTACAGTTAGTGTATGATGAAATTATAAAATTATCACAAAATTATAATTATAATATTAGCTCATTCTCATCAAAAATCTTGCTAATATTCATATAGCACTTCATTTTGGGAGGTTACCGATCACTGACCAAAGCTTTTATGTTACCTTACCCTCTAACCTTGTCAGACAAGTTGCTAGACATTAACTAATAAGATACAAGCAGACTCCTTTAAGCTCTTCAATCTGATATTTATATAATGCTAGTTTTCACTCTTTATGGGCCTAAGCTGTTACATCTACTTGACATGAACTCATTAAAATTCATGAAAATTTTGGGATAAGGTGTTTCATGTTTCATAGGGGGACTATAACTTGATTTTAGTCAAGAAAATGTTTTTTAAAAATTGTCAAATCACCTAAATGAAATTTTCACTTCATATTTTTATTTTATAACTTTATTTCCCTCAAAATAAGGAGTAGGAGATATACTTCTTCATATTTAGTCTTTCTGCCTGCACATCAAAGTATTAGAATCTGTATAACTGCTGGATCAAAAGACTGTTTTTCTGTCTGTTCATTTTTTTGTACTTTATATGCATTTGTGAGGATTTCTTAAGCACAACCCATTTACTTACCTAAACTTCCAGCTGCCATTGCAGACTGCAGGGCAGTGTTCAAACTCGGGACCATCTGGTAGTAGTACACTGTATCTGCACACACACAGGCTGTGGTACCCACAACTCCTGGCCAACTCTGAATAGGTCGAGGAAACCCCACCAAGAACAAAGGAAGGGTGAAGAGGGGGAGTAAGGGAGAAGAGAGCAGTGCAGAAAAAACTATGAAGACAAACACGAATGGAGAGAAGACAATGTTGAGTACACATAAAGTGGTGGTTGATTTTCTACGTTTTTTCTCTGTCCATGACGCCAAGAGTACGGTCACAGCAAACTGCAATTTAGAGATGAACTGAATCAGACGATCACGCATGATACCAACCTGCAGAGACATAAAAATGAAGTTTTTATTCTTAAATACCTTTCATAAATTTTCAAGATCATATAAGAAAAACTATAATTTTATTACTGCTCCAATATTTTTGAGGAAATAGCCCTTACATGAGATCCTTTGTTATAATTTTCTCCAATCTCACAATTAATAAATGAGACTACATTTTTAAGTTTCACCTCTCTTAAAAAAAAAAGTAGTACTAAAGAGAACACAGTGCTATGTCTATCTTAAGGTTGATTAAGCTTTGCATTACATGCTTGTTAAGTCGTGAGAACTAGCAGTAGTAAACAGTTAAGCAACTATCCTTAATTTATCCTTATTTTAGAGAATATTTTACAGATTAAAAAACAGACATCATACCATAAGACAAACCTCAATAGACTGAAATCATACTAAGTGTATTCATATGAATCATGAAAAGTATGTTCTTCAATCAAAACTGAATTAAATCAACAGTAGAAAGAAATCTGGAAATTAAAAGACAAATTCCTAAATAACCAACAGGTCAAAGAAGAAATCACAAGATAAACAAGAAAACATTTTCAGATGAATGAAACACACACCAAAACTTGTGATACAGCAAACCCAGTCCTCAGAGGGAAATTTATAGCTACAAATGAAAGAGCAGAAAGATCTTAAACCAATAACCTAATCTTCCACCTTAGGAAACTAGAAAACAAAGAGCAACTAAATCTCAAGTAAGCAGAGGTAAGGAAATAATAAACATTGGAGTGGAAATTAATAAAACAGAGAATAGAAAAATAATAGAGAAAAATCAATGAAACCAAAAGCTGTTTTTTTTGAGATCAGCAAAACTGACAAACCTTTAGCCAGACTGACCAAGAAAAATATATAGAAGACTCAAATTACTAAAATCAGGAAGGAAAGAGATTACATTGCCAGCAATCTTACAGAACAAAATAAAAAGAATTATAAGAGAATATTATGAACAACGATATGCCAATAAAGTAGATCACTTAGATGAAACTGACAACCTCCTAGAAAAAGACATAAATTACTGAAACCAACTCAAGAAGAAATAGAAAATCTGAATATACCTATAACAAGTAGAGAAACTGAATTAACAATTTAAAAGCTACCCAAAGAGAAAAGCTGAGGCCCAGATGGCTTCCATACTACAAAATACTACATAGTACAGAATATTTTAAGATACATACTGAATACTACATTCAAGATTATTGATATGAAATTCCCACCTCATTCTATGAGGTCACTGCTATTCTGATATGTAAACGAAAGATACGAAAAGAAAGCCACAAATATATACATCAGACAAAAATTCTCAACAAAACACTAGCCAACTGAATCCTGCAACATAAAGACAAGACTATACACCAAGACTGAGTGAGATTTATTACAGGAATGCATGATTGGTTTAACAACTGAAAATCAATATATTACACCATGTTAGTAGATTAAAAAACTAAAACCACATGACTATTTCAATAGACATAGAAGAGGCAAAATCCAACACCCTCCAGGATAAAAAAGTTTAACTAGGAATAGAAGCAGGAATGGTAAAAGACAGACATCAACTTAATGGAGAAAGACTGAATGCTTTCCTCATTAAGATGTCCACTCTTACCTCTTCTATTCAACATTATACTGGAGGTTCTAGCCAGGGCAATTAGGTAAGAAAAAGAAATGAAAGACATCCAGATTGGAAAGGAATGGAAAGGAAGAAGTAAAACTATATCTAATTTGCAGATGACATGATCTCATATACAGAATATCCTAAGAAATCCACTAAAAATCTATTAGAAACAATAAAACATTTCAGTGAGGTTTCAGGATATAAGATTAACATTAACTAATCAACTGCAGTTTATACTTGAGCAATAAACAATCCAAAAAATTAAGAAAACAATCTACTTATAATATCATCAAAAAGAATAAAATACTTAGGAATAATATTTAATAAAACTGTAAGACTTGTACACTGAAAACTACAAAACAATGTTGACATAAAGAAGATATAAATAAACATGAAGACATGTCATGTAGATGAATGGGAAGAATTAATATTTCTAAGACAGCAACGAAGCCAAATCTAGCCTCTGTATCCCGACACTGAATTGAATCTCAGAGACAAGAGTTTTGGGTGAAGTAGAATAGTTTTATTGCTTTGCCAGGCAAAGGGGGCCACAACGGGTTAATGTGTTCAAAACTGTGTGTCCCAAACCCGGGGGTGGTGGTGGTGGAGGTGGGGTGAGGAGTTTTATAGTCAAGGGGAGCAGTGTTGCTGGTAAGGATCAGGGTGCCTTGCTGCATTCCTTCAATCCAAAGATTATCTGGCATCAGGTGATGATGGGCAAACTGTGACCTTCTCTGGAATGAAGAGTGCTTCATCAAGTAGTTAACACCTTCCATTTGGTGGGGGTTTTAGTTCTGCAGAAGAGCTCAAAGATATTGTTATGTGTATCCCTTGAGCAGGAACCAGGACCCTGCTCCTAAGGCTGCACTATTGTTTCTTGACTGTTCCTCACTTGTCTCTCCATCCTCTCCCTTCCCCGATTAGCAACTGTTTGAACCTGCCCTTTGGAACTCAGGGAAGGGGACACAGAAAGGTTTTTGTGCCCAGGAGCCCCACAGGGTCCTGCTCGGTTTCAGCAATATTCCCCAAATTTTATCTACAGATCTAAGGCAATCTCTATCAAAGTCTCAGATGCCTTTTTGAAAAACTTGAAAAGCCAAAACCAATATTTCTATGGTAACACAAAGGTACCAGAATAGTCTAAACAATCTTGAAAAAGAAAAACAAAGTCATAACATTCACACTTCCCAATTTTAAAACCTACTACAAAGCTACTGTAATCAAGACAGTGTAGTACTGGCATAAGGATAGACATATAGATGAATGGAAAAAAGAATAAGAGCCCAGAAATAAACCCTTACATTTGTTTGATTTCTGGCAGGGTGCCAAGAAAAGTCATTGAGGGAAGAATAGCTTTTTCAATAAATTATGCTGAAACCATTGTACATTCATATACAAAAGAATGGATTTGGAATCCTACCTCATAACATATACAACAATTAACTCCGAGTAGATCACAGACCCAAATGTAAGAGCTAAAACTATAAAACTCTTAGAAGAAAACATAGCAAATCTTTACGATCTTGAATAGGCAGTGTTTATTAGATATGACACCAAAAATACAAGCAACAAAAGAAAAAAATAGATAGATTGAATTTCATCAAAATTAAAACTTTTTTGCTTCAAGGGACATTATCAAGAAAGCTAAAGACAACCTACAGAATGGGAGAAAACTTTTGCTTGTCATATATCTGTCAAGGAACTTGTATCCAGAATATATAAAGAACTCTTAAACTTAACAGTAAGAAGTCAAGTAGCCCAGGTAAAAATGGGCAAAGAAGTTGAACAGACATTTCCCCAAAAACATACACATAGGGCCAAGAAACATATGTAAAGATGAATCATTAGTATTCAGAGAAATGCAGTACCAAAATCGTGAAAAGACCCATGACAATGCTATAATGAAAAAGTCAGATAACAACTGTTGGTGAGAATGTAGAGAAATTAGAATCCTCATACACTGCTGGTGAGAATGTAAAATGGTGCAATCATTTTGGAAAAATGTTTGGCAATACCTTGAAGTGTTAAGACATAAAGTTCGTGTGTAACTGAAATTCCAGTCCTAGGTAAACATACCTGACAGAAACGAACTCACATGTCCATATAAAAACTTGTACTTGAATGTTCATAGCAGCATTATTCATAATAGTCAAAAAGTGGCGACAACCTAAATATCTATCATTTAATGAATGAATTAACTATATGTGATATATCCATACAATGGAATATTTTTCAGCAATAAAAAAGAATAAAATACTGATACATGCTACAACATGGATGAATCTTGAAAACATTAAGAGAAAGAAGCCAGATGCAAAAGACAACATACTGTATAATCATATTCGTGTGAAATGTCCAGAATTGGCAAATCCTTAGAGACAGAAAGTAGATTAATGGTTGCTGTGGCTGGAGTAGGGAGTAGATGAGATGGAGAGCAGAATGGAAATGACTATTAATGTGTATGAGGTTTCTTTTTGGGATGTTGTAAATATTCTAAAATTAGATTGTGGTGATGGCTGCAAAGTTCTGAATATACATCGCAGAACTTTACACTTTAAGCGAATGATTTTATGGTATATGAAATACATCTCATTAAAGCTGTTAAAAATATATTTACCAGTAAGAGTCTGATTCCTGTATCCAGATTTCGGTTCCACCATATGTCTGTATTGGAGATCAACAAGTGCACTGATGATACAATGACTGTCTCCAATAAAGCATTTTCTGTATTCTGCCATACCTGCAGTACACAAATTTACCACTTTATTAGGCAGAATTTGATAATCTAAGTAAACTGTTAGAGTAAACAAAATCATAATTAAATTTGGGAATAGGAAAATACTATTAAGTGCATATTAGCATTACCATTCTAAAAGCTCTTGTGAATCCAATGGAGACAGACACAGAGTGGAGTCCTTGTAAGGAACTGTCCAATGAAAGAAATGCTATCATAGCAAAAGGTGACACTAAGGCAAACAAGAAAAGAGACAAATTTAATGAAGGCAAAATAACCCCTTCTACCATATTTTATTTTGGCCTATGAGTATTTTTATGAGCACATTTAAGCAATGAGCTAAAAAAACCAATAAATAAACCAAAACATAAACAAATAAACACTTGTATGCAGTATAACATTATACAAATACAGGAATTCCATAATATTTTTATACACTTCCTAGATAAAATACAAGTTTATTAATATTTGTCTTCCTACCTAGATTTATCAAAATCCGTCTGACAACACCAATCTTCATGAGCGTTGTTTGCTTCTCTAGGAATAAAGTCACAGTCCGCATATGCTTTGGATAGATAGGGTTCCGGAAAATTCCAAATATATAGACACTTTGAATTTCTTTAAGTATCCATAGTATTATAAGTAATATCATCAAAATATAGCCAACAATAGCCTGGGGACTGTTTTTGGAATTCTGTGAGAAACCAGCAAAGTGATGCAACAAACCAGTTTCTAAGAGAGCCAAGACTAATACAATGCCGTAGAAAAGGTATTCCTTCCAAGTAAACTGTTTTTCCAAACCATTGGGTAAAGCCTTAGATTTGGTTCCAACTCTGTGTCCGGTCACACTGTGTTTGAAGCCAAAAACAATCTCACTTAGGTTAAGACTCAGTAAGAATCCAAGTCCAGTCATGAAAAGAACCACACCAACAGTGCTGGGAATGAAATATGATGTTACAGCTGTTCCAGTAGAAATGATGAACATTATTAACAACCTGCAGAGGGGAAAAAAAAAGATCTGCTTGAAAAGAAAAAATGTTCTTTGAGAATAAATTACATATCACTTTAATATTTAAAATAATTACCGTAGGTGGGTTGACATAGACGAGCCTCCAAGGCCAAACTCTAAAACCTGCTCCATTGCCCATAAGAAAAGTGCATCAGGTGGGGGTAGGGTCCCGAGTGCCCACAGAAAGGGTAAAAATATAAACAAGATGTGTAAAATCTGATTAATTTGTTCTAGAACTGGTATATTTACCATAAACCTACAATAAAAAGAAAATATTTAAATCATACAAAACAATAAATAGAAGATCTTTAAAGGAAAAACAAAACACATACACCTCCCTTTATACCCCACCTCTGCCCTGAAACAAAAGAATATTTACAGGAAGGTCCTAATCCCAAATTGCAAAAGATCAAAAACATAAATTGTGACCACTGTCCTTCCTCTATACCAGCAAGTACTCAATTGTATACAAGTGTAGTACAGGATGAAAATATTTCTCCCTTAAATCTTTAAATTACATTGGCTGCAATTCCACCAATGATTCTACAGAGTTTAAAAATTTTAAATTTAAAATTGCAAGCAACCCTAGGAAAGCCAAAGCCTTCCTGCTGTTCATATCTTAGTAGCTAGCAAAGAGAGTAAGCTCTTCTCTTTTTCCTACTCTCTCCTGTACTGTCTTGCTCCCAGGTCCTGGAATTTGAAATCAGTATATTTAAAATCAGAGGTCAGCAACATTAGGTTATGAACATGTCTCTGGGTTAGCCTGGGAATTTAACAAACATATAATATTGTTTCTATTTTGTATAAACAGTGGTATGGATTTGAGAACACAAACTTGTACAACACAGTCTCATAAATTAGTGAAGGCTTCTATCTTAACTGGAGGAACTGCTTTTTGGTACAGCACTTACCAGTTAAACGTAACATTATCAAATTGTTTCAAATAATTTAACAAAAACTTTAAAGCACAGAGGAATAAACATTATCAATATGTTACTAAGTTTTTGGAATAAGGTTAGCCAAACACCTTGCCTGGAAGCCAACAACGCTGTAGTACTTATGGAGTTCCAAAGACAACTTTCAAAAGAGAAAATTAAATCTCAAAACTTATAGCATAATAATTGTACTTGAATATCTGAGCTGCTAGGAATCAAAGTCAAGGAGAAAGCCAACTAATATTTATACACTTAAGTGTATGTTAATAGCCAAGAAGCAAATGCATAGCAACTATGATTATAATAATGGTATAATGTGCTTCCTTACACAGATATCAGGACGATGCCAGCTAATGCACTCTGCTTCATAATGTATGTCCTTCAAATTTTTATAAGCAGAGAGAATTAACGAACACAAGGTTAACAATGTGATGCTAAATTAGAGGATACTTTCTGTAGTGTAGTTTTAAAAAAAAATTCATTTCATTCTGAGAAGAAAACACTCCAGTAACAAAAAAGAAAATCAAACCACACACAATAAGCCATAGGAAGGTCAAGGAAAACATGTAGATTTGTACAGTTTTTTTGTTTTTTTAAAAGACAACACTTCTCTTGCTAACATATTCAAGGAAAGGATAATTTGTGTAAAAATAATGTATACTTAGGAAATATGTTATCCAAGTTCTATTTTACCCCCCAATCTCTTTTTGTTCTTAAGTAAACAAGCAATAGTACAGAAAAGTGTTTATACACAAGAATAGCACAATATAAGAATACATAATTGAAATAACCAAACATTGTGATTACTTTCCTGTGTGTATGACTCAGGATGATCAAACAGATGATTACTGTGGTTCTTTTATAACAGAAAAATGTTTAAATCCTAAAATTTCTGATAACATTACAGTAATTTTCTAGAGCAAAAAAATCTAAGCCCACAAGAAAAAACTGTTTTTCTAATAACCATAAAAATATTTCAAATTCTGTACACTCACTAAGATCCACATGCCCAGAAAAAGATGTTCCTAATATGTAGTGGCTAAGATGATATAAACGTGCATCATTCATTCAAACAGTTCCTGAGAGTCTATGAACTAAGGACTGAAGGTTTCACACTTGTCTGATAAAAATGCATAGAAAAAGTCATTTAAAATTATTAATATACAACTGTACTAGGTAGACTAAAGAATGCAGGAAGAGAAAAGATCACTACACTGTAGGGCTTGTCTCTTCAACTTTCATATTCTCTGAAAGAATATTAAGATACAACTTGACATATCTGACAACTCTCCAAATTCGAATAGAGTACACATTTCATACAGTATTTATATGCAGTATCACACCTACTACTGCATAAAGAACATCTTGATTATTATTTTGTTAATAAGAAGATAAAATTTTTCTAAAATTGAAATGGGAGGTAATTTTTCTATATAAACTTCATATTTTCTTTAAAAATAGGTTTGAGGACTGCCTCTTTTATAGTTGAAAAAATCTTTTTATAATCATTAAACTGTAAACATTAAAACTATATTAAATCCAACTTGAATATAGTAAAAAAAAAAAAATGTTATGCTCTTTTATTGAGAAATGAAAAATGAGTAGTCAAGGTAACCAAATTATAAATTAACTGAGATTTTTAAAAAGATTAAAAGAACCTAGGGCATCATTTAAATGCAAAGATGTTTTATAGCAGGTAATTTCTGATATCAGAAATGGCACAGTGAGATAGTAACTCAATAATTTATATTCTGAAAATAAGAATGTTATAAATAAATCTTTCAAAAGGGGTCAAATGTATACATATACATTTAAACTCAATTTTATTGCTAATTTTTCAAAATCAGGTTTTTAATTGTAATATATTTTATAGTTAGTAAATGGTTGTGGTACTAAGAAATCAATTACAATAGAATTTCCATAAATTAATTCTCCTCTTACAATATTTGATTAGGTGAAGAACTACAAGGGTATTATAGTGTTCTTTGGTCCATAAATGTAGCACAATTAGAAGAGGTTAAGAGTTAAGGAATAGCAGAAATCTAAGAATCGGTCAGTTTCAGTACACAAACTGGCTATATATTTTTAAATGCCTTGTCTTCTTTTGGGCTACCATAACAAAGTACCATAGACTAGGTGGCTCAAACAATAGAAATTTATTTCTCACAATCTGAGATCAGAGTGCCATTACGATTGGGTTCGGATGAGAACTCTCTTCCTGGCTTGCAGACAGCCAACTTCTCACTGTATTCTCACATAGTGGAGAAAGAGAGAGAGATGGAACTCTCTGGTGTCTCTTCTTATAAGGGCACCAATTCCATAAGGAACTAGGGCCACCCTGATGACCTAATTACCTCCCAAAGACCCTCTCAAAATATCACTACATTGGGGGTTATGGCTTCAACAGAAGAATTTTGAAGAGACACACACATTCAGCCCGTGACATTCCACCCTGATCTCCCAAATTCATGTTCTTCTTACATGCAAAATACATTCATTCCTTCCCAACAGCGACAAAATTCTTAACTCATTCCAGCATCAACTCTAAAGTCCATCCTGAGGCAAAATCCTCTCCAGCTGTGAACCTGTGAAACCAGAAATGCTTTGTGCTTCCAAAACACAGTGGTGGGACCAGCAAAGGACGGACATTCCCATTCCAAAAGGGAGAAACAGGAAAGAAGGGGTGATAGGTCCCCCAAAAAGTCCAACATCTGGCAAGGCAAATTCCATTAGATTTTAAGGTTGTAGAATAATCCTCTTTTGTTTCATACTCTGCCCTCCAGGCCCCCAGGGCAGCAACATCACCCAACATCTAGGTGAGGGTACCACCTCAAGAGCTCTGCAGGGTAGTACCAGCCCCAAGGCTTCCAGAAGAGGCTTTCTAGCTTGTTGAAACCTGATAATCTCTGAATCACTTTTCGGATCATTTGGTGCTTAAGAAAAGCGCCATGTTCACCATCAAATAGCTCTAATATCCCTGTCCTGTCAAATTTAATAACTTTAATAGCCTTCATCCATTACATCTTTAGTTCAAACTGGAAGTGTTTCTGCTCTTATAATCCCAGAAACTCTTCAATGAGCGACGGTCCAGCCACACCGCTGGTGTTCCCTCCAGAACATGCTTTCTCATTTTTTGCAATATGGATAGACTGAAAATTTCCCAAATCTTCAAGTTCTGGTTCCATTTTGTTTAGCAATTGCTTCTTCAATTCATCTCTCTCCTTTTATATTTTACTATAAGCAGTCAGGAGAAATCAAGCTGTTCATTCAACACTTTGCTTAGAAATCTCCTCGGCTATATATCCAAATGTATCACTCTCAAGTTCTACCTTTCACAAAATATTAGAAAATGATTCAGCTAAGTTCTTTGCCACTTTATAACTAGGATCGCCCTCTCCTCCAGTTTCCAATAACATGCTCTCACTGCTGTCTTGAGACTTCACCAGAATTACCTTTAATGTCCACATTTCTAGCACACACTTCAAAACTCTTCCAGCCTCTACCCATTACCCAATTCCAAAGCCACTTCTACACTTTTAGGTATTTGTTATGGGAGCACCCATCTTCTTGGTATCAAAATCTTAGCCCGCTCATAATCAAATACCATAGTCGGGTGACTTAAACAACAGAAATTTATTTCTCACAGACCTGGAGTCTGGAAGTCTGAGATTAGAGTATTACCATGATCAGGGTATGGTGAAAACTCTCTTTCTGGCTTGAAGACAGCTGCCTTCTCATTTCATCTTCATATGTTGGAGGAAGAAATCAGGCTCTTTAGTGTGTCTGGGCCCCACCCTCATTATCCTAATTAGCTCCCAAAGACCCCATCTCCAAATATCACCACGTTGGGGGTTAGGGATTTAATATATGAATGGGGGTGGTACAAACACTCAGTCCATAAAGTGGTGCCTGTACATTTCTACCTGTGATAGAGAAAGCTGCAATCTATAGGAACAGAGAAAGAAATGTCAGATTTAGAAAAGGCAAGCAAAAGAAGTCATCAAATAATTTTGTTTAAAATTGCTATTTTCTATTTTCCTTCCATAGCAAATTGATTTAAAAAAATCAATATTCTATATAATTACTATAACAAAATTAAATAAGTTATTCTATTCATCTTAAATCCACTCAATCTGTGCATTAACATTTATGTGTATAAATTCTCTATTTTCCCTTCACAGGAAAGTTCCATCTCATTTCACAGGTTTCACCCAGGCTATCTTACAGATTCATAGCTTCTTATTTAAAGTAAAACACGGGATTGAAATTTTGCTTATTTATCTTATAAAGGGTTTTCTTTTTACTCTTCAACAAGATTTAATTACTGCTTTAGGATGAATGTTTAACAAAGATTAGTCCTATGAGATTATTCATCAAAACAACCTATCACCCAATGGTTTGGTGACTTTTAATTCATAGATTCTTTTCTTTTAATACTAAGGAGAGTGCTCTTACTATGTATGCTTAAAAATAAAGTTATAAAGTATTTGATAGCTTATTACCTGTGTGCAAGATCTATAGAAACAAAGAAAAAAATATAAAGAGGTCTCATAAGAGGAGTGATTTCATAAGTATCCTGGGTTTGGAAAGTTGCAGTCTCTGTAGCTGTGTTTACAATTAATGAATATTCTCCTATACACAATGTCATCCATCCAAAGAAAAATAGTAGAACAGTGCCTCCTGCACTGCTATACAGCAGGGTTATTCTATTCGGAAGCAAATACCATGTTCCAAGACCACACACTAAGCCAGCAAGAACAGAATGAAAAATGGTATTGGCTGTATGTTTTTTGCCAGGAATTAGAAATTTGATGGTCTCAGCACCAGCACAACTTGTAAATTCATGTTCATCTTCCTCTGCTAAGATATCTGTGGTCAGCATTCTTTCCACTGTCACCCATCTGCTTCTGGCGTATAAACTTGTGAACTGGATGACAAATGCAGTGAAAAGCATTAGTCCACCTGAAAGTGCTGCTGTATAATAGTCCTCCAGGATGCCTAACTGGTACAAAAGTGTTCCTATTCCACCCAAAACCCATGGCATCAAAAAAAGGATAATCTGATTAACATATATGTAAGGAGGGGCACAATAGCCTAAATTGAGTCGAGGGCCTCCAAGAACAGTCTGTGGAAAGCGCTTCAGAAAGAAGTCCTGTTTGTAATCATTCAGCAGAGGCACATCTGGACTCATCCTTCTCACTCAGGATTATTCTGAAAGTCACATCCTTTTCTGTAACACAGCAGTCTCTAAGAAAAAGAAAAAAAAACTATTTGAAAATATCATACTTAAAACATGAGGGAGAAAAATCCCATATTTCCATTAGTTAGTTCCCTAGTGCAGGATTTGTAACTTCACTTCTCTAGCTCCTTCCCATTGCCTGACACATACTTGGCACAAAACAAATAGTTGCTAAGTACTTTTTTTTTAATTTGGAAAAAAGTCATATTCACTATTAATTTACCTGGAACTTAGATAAACTTGGAATTTCAGATTTTGAGGTCAAAGGAAAGTTCAAAAAGCCAGTACTCTCAACTCAAATCTACTAGTGGTTTAACCGATCATTTCCCTGAGTGCTTCTGTTGTTTGTTTCTTAACTCTTCTATTACAAGGGTAAGCAAAATTTTTCTATAAAGGGTCAAATAGTAAATATTTTTCTGTTACAATGACTCAACCCAGCTGTTGTTGCAGAAAAGCAGCCATAGATAAGTGGATATTAGTAGCTGTCTTCCAATATAACTTTATAGTATTTATATACAAACAGGCTATGGGCCAGATTAGCCTGTGGGCCATAGTTTGCCAACCCCTGCTCTATAAAATAAGGATATTCTCTATAATTCCTTTGAATTGAAATGGAAATAGAAGTGGAAAGTAGAAATACTAAGTGTGAGTCACATCACTTAACAATTATAGTAAACTTTTCTGATAATTCAAAAAGTCAAACCCTGCTAAAATAGTAGCATTTCAATAAAAAGCCACTGGCAGCTCAACATGCAGTAGGAAGGACAATGAACTGGAAACCAAAGGACTCCAAGAGTCAGATTACATGCTTATTATTAAGCATATTATTACTATGTTACCACATGCAAACCACTTCATGCCTCAATTTTTAGTCTCTCTTTCTCTTGTCAGTTTCCAAAATCTACCAGAACTAGCAAAACATGAAATAATAAAAGGACCCATATATGCTTTAGTCTAGATTATTTTCATTTAAGGGCCATAAAAAACTAAGGATCAAATAATATGGATTCCGTTTTCTTCAACTTTCCCTTTTCCTGTTTCTGAAAAACTGTTGCCTGTTAACAAGATCAGCTAGTGAAGCATTACCTCAGGGGTCATATACTAAGTTAGAAATGAAAAATTAAGTTTAAAGCCATCTTCATAAGGACAGACATATAGACCAACAGAATAGAATAAAGCGTCCAGAAATAAACCCTCACATATACAGTCAAATATTTGACAAGGGTGCCAAGATCATTCAATGAGGAAAGAACAGTCTGCAAAAAATGGTGCTGGGAAAACTGGGTGTCCACATGCAAAAGGATGAAGTTAGATCCTTACCTAACACCATATACAAAAGGTAACTCAAAATGGATCAAGAGCTTTAAAGTATAAGACCTAAAACAACAACACTCTTAAAAGAAAACATAGGACAAAGCTTCTGATATTGGATTTGGCAATGATTTCTTGGGTATGACACCAAAGGTACAGGTAACAAAAGAAATAGACAAAATGGACTTCACAAAAATTAAATCATGTGCATCAAAAGACACTATCAACAGAGTGAAAAGACAATTGACAGAATGGGAGAAAAAAATAAGTTGTGAATATCCAGGATATATAAAGACCTCCTAAAACTCAACAACAGAAACACAAACAATCTAATTCAAAAACTGGCAAAGAACTTGAACAGACATTTCTCTAAAGAAGATATATAAATGGCAATAAGTACATGAAAAGATGCTCAACATCACTAATCATTAGGGAAATGCAAATCAAAATATAATGAGATAACACTTCATGTTCATTAGGATAGCTACTATCAAAAAAAAAAAAACCCAGAAAATAAGTGTTGCCAAGGATGTGGAAAAATTGGAACCCTGTGCACTGATGGTAGGAAGGTAAAACGGTACAGTTGCTGTGGAAAACAGTATGGTAGTTCCTCAAAACATTAAAAATTGAATTACCATATGATCTAAGAATTCCACTTCTTGATATATACTACAAAGAATTGAAAGCAGGGTCTCAAAGAAATAATTTGTATACTCACGTTTACAGCAGCATTATTCACAATAATTAAAAGGTGGAAGCAAACCAAGTGTTCATCGAAGGATGAATAAATAAGCAAAATTTAGTATATACACACAATGGAATATTATTCACCCTTAAAAAAGAAGGAAATCCTGCAAATTGCTATATCATGGGTGAAACTTCAGGACATTATGCGTAGTGAAATAAGCCAGTCACAATAAGACAAATACTATATAAATCTACAAGGTACTTAGAGTAGTCAAAATCACAGACAGAAAGCAGAATAGTGGTTGCCATGGGCTGAGGGGAGAGGAGAATGGGTCGTTACTGTTTAATTGGTATAGAGTTTTACAAGATGAAAAGAATCACGGAGAGAGACAGTGATGATGCCTGCACAACAATGTGAATGCATTGAGTATCACTGAACTGTACACTTAGAAATGGTCAAGATGGTAAATTTTATGCTCTGTGTATTTTACCACACACAAAAAATTTAAAGCCATCTTAAAGTAACCTTTCTTCCTATCAGTTTAGAAGAGTCTTTCTGCAAGTCACTTCTACCCAACCAACATCAGCCATGGAGGGAGCTTTTGGGTATCACAAAAGGTTTTTTGGTCATCACTAAGAATTACTACCTTAGAGCACCTCTTGGTATACTTTTGGGAAATTCTTTATACTGTAAATGTTTATCATCTTGTATCTTCCAGCTACTAGCCTTAGCTCTATATAGAAAGTCATAGCTTTTACTCACATGACAGCCCTGCAAGTACTCACAAAATAACAGAACCACAGGGCCAGATGGAACCTTAATGGTTGATCATTTAATCTCAGGAAATGAAAAGATTGCCTTCCTCCCCTCTGAATGAGCATATCTCCTGTACCGATGTCAGTGATGTCAGTGTATTGTACTGATATGCTTGTTCAGTACAAGCCATAGGTAAGTAAGGACATGCTCCTATGAATGTGGGTAAAGATTCTGATTTCAATTATCTATGGATGATACTATCAGACAGGAAATTGAGCTTGGATGGCTGGCCTGAGCATTTTGAAGAATCTAGATGTACCTGAAATTTCCCCAGGGAGTTAGGTAAAAGCTGACCCCTCCTTCTCCACTGAGGCAAGTGAGGAACAAGGTGAGATGGCTCGCTGGGAAAGGAAGCCAGAAATCGAAGATATCTTATAAACTAGATTATCTAGCTTCATGTTACTACCCATATTCATTAACCTTTTAGTACTTCTGAGTCTTTTGTAAATTTAGTTTAAATGTTCACCCATTTGATGGAATACTCTGTGATTAGATTCCAAACAGTGGAACATTCTCAAGATCTACTGTTGATTTGGAAACATGGAAAGATGCCCACAATATATTGCAAAGTACAATAAAACACACTGATGATCCCATTTGTATAAAAAAAAAATAGTACACACACTTGTCCGTATACATGGTTATTCGGTGTGTATAAGTGTAAAAAATTTCAAAAGTCATACTCACTAGGCTGTGTTTGTGTGTATTTTACATATAACATTTTGACACCTCTTTAAAGTACCAAATATCCTCTAGAACTCTCAACCCATGCCCTGTAAACACATCCTGTGGCCTTCTGGCCGTCTGCTCATACCCTTTCCTTTGCCCAGGATGTCTTCTCCTTCCTTCCATAATTACTAATCTTAGTCAACTTTCAAGATTCAGTTTAATCCATATTGAAAATTTTGCAGAGCACTTAGACCAAACTATGCCTCTCTCCTATCTGTGTATCAAAAACATTGCTTGTTCATAGTACTCACCTTGTAACATGTATCAACAGAGGGCATTTCTTGTATTGTTCACCTCTTTACATGTTATCTTTTCAAATGTTTTTCTTTTCTCTGCTATTAAGTTATTTGTGGGTAAGGGCCAAATCTTGAGATACTTCTGGTTCTCCATAATATTTAGTAAAATACTGTACCTTGGCACAGAAAGGCATGTATTTAGTACATTACTGGCATAGCTTAAGTAAGATGATTAAAGTTGGAGAACATTAAATATTGTTGTTAAAAGGGAAGTTGGATGTTATTTACTGTTTTTGAAAACTTCTTCCAGCATATCCTGCCTCATTCAAAACAGTAAACCCATAAACTCTTTATTCCCAGTTTTTAAATGTTTGGAAAGTATCTTCATTTATTTTTCTTATGGACTAAATAATGGCGTCTAATGATAGTACTATTGGCTCAGAGTAAGATTTTGCCTAGAGCAGTATAGTATCCCAGTAATACTGGAGCAGGATGGGCCTGAGGGAGAAACATGGCTGGGTTTCTCCCATGGAGAAGGAAATGGCTAGAGGATTTTAACATGTCAGAAGTCCAATTTTAATTTGCTCCTTGTCTTATGCTACACTTTAATCTCCTTCATTACCAGGAAGGAGCAACTAGCTCTTACTGGGAGAGAAAAACAGGAAGAACGGCAGACACAAGAGGCAAAATAAGGCAGGAGCGATAATAAAGTGAGGGCAGATGAAAAAGTATGAAGGGTATAAGTTCCCTCAAGAAGCCTTTAGGAGAATGGGGGAGGACACTGGGATGGCGATTTATTTTAATGGAATATAAAAAGAAAGGCTGAAGGATACAGGATTGTTTGCCCTACAGAATGTTTTTTGAAAAGGTGTCTGTGGTCAAAGAAGTTTGAGAAACTATATACCAGATTGCAATCTTGAAGAGTCACAATGGATATCAGCAGACTAAAGACTCTGAGACATCTTCAAGTTAAAAAAAATACCACTGCAAATCTGCTTAAAATATGTCATTTGAGATTTCCAAACTTATTTGTCCTTGGAACCCATTTTTCCCTTGATATCTAATAACAGATCATGTGTGCAGTGTTTTATGGAAACTGCTTTCAGAAATATCGGCCTGGGCTTCAATCACAACCTTAAAGATTTAGGTAGGTGAAGTAGAGTTAAAAAGATATACCAGTTAAGGAGGAATGTCATGAACAAAGGTACACGAGAAAAAAAATTATGGAAATTTGATAGCAAGTACATCAGGTTGTTTTTTCTAGTATTTTAAGGATAAAAGAGGATTACATGACAGATATTGTAAATTCATTTAGGCAAAAATTATGATAAATTGGTACTGTTTGACTTAAACTTTAATTACAGATCCTGGAATACTTCAAAAATATTTTATTTGTATGAAATGACAGTTACATTTCTATAGAGAGATCTTCTAAGTCCTAATCTGGATTAGTAGCGTGAAAAAATAAAATCAGAATAATTAAAACTAACTCCCTGGGGCTTCCCTGGTGGCGCAGTGGTTGAGAGTCCGCCTGCCGATGCAGGGGACACGCGTTCGTGCCCTGGTCCGGGAAGATCCCGCATGCCGCGGAGCGGCTGGGTCCGTGAGCCATGGCCGCTGAGTCTGCGCGTCCGGAGCCTGTGCTCCGCAACGGGAGAAGCCACAGCAGTGAGAGGCCCGCGTACACACACACACAAAAAAAACAAAAACTAATTCCCTGAATGAGAATTTGGCATATGCTCTGAAAGACTGTTAAAGACAGATTGATGCATTTATACGGCTGCTACCTCCAACATGTTAAAATGAAAAATGGCTCAAGGCTTAGGGAAAAAAATTTTAAAGCTGTGAAAAGAGAAGTTAAGGGATAAAGGTGGCATCACAATAATCATTTAGGCCATATGCTTTCTTCATATGCTACTCTGAAAGCAGGCCAACAAAATAGCCATAGAAATGTTACTTTTTTTGGAATTTGAGCCACATTTCTTACCCATTATCCAAAAGGGTAGGAAACAGAGATCAATTTAGCAATGACCTAGAAAGGAGTACTTAGTTACCAAAACTTTAACTCAGTAACCATGCAATATATCAGACTGAAAATCCCTTAAAACAAAGAAAGAGATAACAAAAAGTGGCAGTTTTGGGGGATTATACTGAATTTATAGTTCTCTAAATTTGGCAAAAAGAATTCCTAGAAATAGAAGTTTTAGCAATTGCCTGATTTTGGTTAGCAAAGGTTACTTTTTTTTTTTAATCTAGCATATTGTTTTTATTGTTGGTTGATTTCATTCATTGAATCCACACATTTATTTTCTGTTCTATTACATTAGATTTTTTTTTTACGGCAAGGACACTTAACATATGATCTACCCTCTTAAATTTTCAAATGTACAATACAGTATTGTTAACTAGCAACACAATGTTGTACAGTAGATCTCTAGAACTTATTTATCTTGTATAACTAAAACTTGTTAAACAGCAACTCTCCATTTATTCCTCCCCCAAGTGCCTGGCACATCATTCTACTCCCTGTTTCTAGGACTTGGATGATTTTAGATACCTCATGTAAGTGGAATCATGCAGTATTTGTCCTTCCATGATTGTCTTATTTCATTTACCATGTCTTAGGCTCATCCATGTTGTCACATATGGCAGGATTTCTTTCCTTTTCAGGGCTTACTAATATTCCATTTTATGTATATACTACATTTTCTTTATCCATTCATCAGCTGATGGACATTTGGTTTGCTTCCACTTTTTGGCTATTATGAATAATGCTTCAGTAAACATGAAAGTGCCAATATGTTGAAAGACCTTGCTTTCAATTCTTTTGGATAAATACCCAGAAGCAGAATTGCTGGATCACATGGCAGTTTTATTTTTAATTTTTTGAGGATTCCCCATACTGTTTTCAGTAGCACTGTCCTACTTCTGTGTGATGTACCATTTTGTATTCCCACCAACAGTAGGAAGCTTCCAATTTCTCCACATCCTCCCCAACACTTGTTATCTTTTGTTTTTTTATAACAGCTATCCTAACAGGTGTGAGGTGATATTGAATCCACACATATTTACTGAGCACTTCTGCACTGTACCTCAACTATAGTTTTGTTGTACATTCAGGAAACTTATTATGTTTTAATATACTTGTCAAATTTTACTAAATCTGGCAAGATATGAAACAACTTAATTCTCAGTTACTCTGGATAGAAATCATCTGTCATCACCAGAACACATATGTGTATTTTTTAGATAGCCAAGTACTAACTGTTGAGGGTACTAATAGGAATCTACAGATGCAAAGATAGTTACCCCTGTAATTATGAAAATACTCTATGGAATCTGAACCAAATGCTATGCCATGGATTAACAGCTAGATTCTTGAAGAGTCTTTTGAAAGACATCTGGTGCTTAAAGATGAAAAATACATTTCGTGTTTTAGTTTATCAATTATGTAGTAAGCACACTCCTCCCTTACCAGTAAAAGGAAAATCTACCCAAGTGCCTAAAAAGAACAAGGACGTTAGCATCTCTTTGGCTATACAAAATGGTAATTTTTTAAATTCCAGATTTTGAAGGGTCTTTCAATTTAAGAGTTTTCTGTAAATTCACAGGAATTGGTATGTAGGGAAAACTCTGACTGGATGGGAGGGGTGATTAGATAGCTCAAAGGACCTATTTATTGCAGATTATGTATTGGCAAAGCTTCCCAGGTGGAATGATGAGTTGTTGGTTCTATGATTCACACTTCCCAAATGTACAACACTAGAACATGAACTGATAGCATTCCATTACTTACAGAAAACTAAGATGGTAGGAAATAGCCAAAGGTCACATCAGAGCATCATAAATGTGCAGCACTGCCAGTAATACTTCTGCTCCTATCCCAATCTACCCTTCCCACACCTCACACATCTTAGCCATTATAAATTCAAATGGATTAATAAGCTCTTCCTTCAAAATCAAGTATCAGGCAAATGAAGTCTACCACTCACATGAATTACCAGAAATAAATCAATATATTTTACAGAAAGTAAAATTGAGAACCTGTGATATTAAGTGACTGAACCAACACATAATGTCAGCTGGAAGAATACAGAGTTTTTCAATCACACCAACCTACTGACATATGAAAGGAAAGTTTCTTTCGTGAATTAAGAAATAGAAGGACAAATTTGGAAAAAGGGTTTTCCGAGGAAGGTGGACCTAAGAGAAATCTACAAATGTCAAAATAGGAAGCTTTTGTTAGGTAAGCCAGCATGGCCATGGCAGGTAGGACTGCTTGATAAGACATAAACACAAGTGGGGAAAGCGTCTAAAAGAAAAGGTTCTCACCATGAAGAAAGTGAAAACAACTCACAGAATGGGAGAAAATTATTGCAAAAAATATATATGTTAAGGGACTTATAACTAGAATATAGAAAAATCTCTTACAACTTAATAATGAAAAAACAAATAATTTAAAAATGGGCAAAGGATCTGAATTTCTCCAAAGATAATATACCAATGGCCAGTATAAGCACACAAAATGATGCTCAACAACATTACTCATTGGGGAAATGCAAACCAAAACCACAATGAGATATCACTTCAAATCCACTTGACTGGCCATCAGAAAGACGGACAATAACAAGTACTGCTGAGTTTATGGAGAAATCAGAACCCTCAAGTGATAATGTAAAATACTGCAGCTGCTTTGGAAACAGTCTAGCAGTTCCTCAAAAGGCTAAACATACAGTTACCCTATGACCTAACAATTTCATTCCTAGGTATTTACCCAAGAGAAATGAAAACATAAGTCTACACAAAAATTTGTACATGAACATTCATAGCAGAAATATTATTAATAGCCAAAAAATGGAAACAACATAAACGGCCATCAACAGATGAAATAAAATGTAATATATCCATACAATAGAATAGTAATAGACTATAAATGACATTGAAGTACTGATGCATGCCGCAACATGAATGAACCCTGAAAACACAATGCTAAGTGGAAGAAGCCAATCACAAGAGGCCACATATTGTATAATTCCATTTATATGAATTGTCCAGGACCAGCAAATCTATAAAGACAGAAAACAGATTAGGGTATGCCTGGGCTGGTGGATATAGTGAGGACTGGGGGCAGGGAGAGTGACTGCTAAAGGGTACAGTGCTTCTTTTGGGAGTGATGAACATGTTTTAAAATTGAATTGTATGGAATGTGAATTTTTATCTCAATAAAGTTCTTACAGAAGAAAAAGAAACAGAAAAGATCCCCAACGTGGTATTTTCTGTGGCAGTTAATAACTAGCAGGCATCTCTTTAAGTAGGAAATTTTAAAGCAATGGTCAGGTGCCCAAACAGTTAAATTACTAAAATGGCAACGTGTGAACTGGCTTTGGATGCTATGATAACGGTTTGGAAATTTGGCACAGGTGGTAGTAGACACTCAATAATATAAAGGATGGTCTTTGCCCTAAATGCAGAAATGAGCTAACAAAGGAAAAATCCACCTAATATTATACAGCTGAATAAGAGAGAAAATCAGTTCAGAGGCCTGATAAGTGACTTCTGATGGAGTAGACTTCATTGAAGTAAATGTTGGCCCTTGATAAACAGCGGGCTGTGGAGAGAGGATGCAGATCAGTGGGGAAAGAGTTGTTCCTGTTCAGGGGTCCATGATTTGACCACTATGGGGCAAAAGGGGAGACAAAAGAGAGAATGAACACAGTAGTAAGGGGCATAGTGTGTAAACTTTATTGGGATAACAAAGCCATCCCTAAACTAAGACTGAAAGGGCCATTTTCCATTTCGCAAGTGTCTCTTAGAAATAAAATGCTAAAACTCAACGGGCTAACGCTGCCTTACGAAAGAAAATTAAAATCACACCAGATTGATGCCTCTAGCGACTGAGCTCATCTCACGTCTTAAAAAGTGCAATAATCACTCTGCACAGCCTTGGAAATTAAGGCTACCAAGAAGTTCCCAGGTGGGTGTCGGGAATCTAACGTACCTCGAGTCACCTGAAGGAAGAGGCGACGCGAAGGCATCCGGGGGACTGCGTTTTTGCAGGTAAACCCGTATAGGGCGCTCCCGCCGGGAGGCTGCCTGCGGTCCGAACGCGGAGGCAGAAGAGCTGTGGCGGCCGGGGCAACCAGCTTACCGCGGTGACGTCTCGACCCGCTCCCCGTTTCCATGGCTAACGTCAACTCCAGCGGGCGCCACCCGGCGCGGAACGGAACTCGCGTGCTCTGGGGAGGGCCGGGCGCTCCGCTCGCCCCGCCCCTTAGCCTGAGGTCGCGTCTGGGCGTCCAGCCTCCGGCCCACCAGGCGAGGCCGAGCGCAGGGAGAGGCGCGCTTCGTCCGCTCCCAGGCCCGGGCCAACGCTCGCCTGGCCGAAAACCTTGGGAGTCGCTTGGGTTCCAGCCTCGCCTTGGGCCCAGACGCGGCGCCAGGGTTCGCAGCGTCAGGGTTCGCAGCGTCAGGGTTCACAGCGTCAGCCCTGAACTTTCACCCGCGTCGCGCCCTTACGCAAGAGCGTCGTTGCCCTGGTGACGTAATGTTCCTCTGGGGTAGTGCTCTCTGGTGGATAGAGGCGAGGCCGCCATTTTTAGAGCGTGAGGTGCCCAGTGATCCGACTGACGAGTCCCGGCGTAGTGCGACTCCAGCCGCTCAGGGTTCTGCGACGTACATTAACCACAGCCGCACTTTGGCCGTCACCACCCAACACACCGACGGTAATAAATGCTTTTAAGTGATACTTCATACATATACGTGTTCGCTGTCGCCCCTTTATTGCATTTCCCCCCCCATGATTGGATTTGTGACTGTATTTTAAATACTAGGAACCAAAATACCCATAAGTGAAACATGCCACTAAAGTATCTGTTTATTAATAAAATAAGGCAAAGTTACCGTGTTCCATCAAAAACAAAACAAAACAAAAAAACTGGCAGACTATTATTGTGGTATTAATTTCAGGGCCGGGAATCTTTACAGGGTGCCCGCGAAGTCCCCAGTTTTGCTAGTTTAAAAATTAAACGCATGCCCATCACCCACTGCCTCCATTTTCCACCCAGTTTCATTGCTTCTCCAAGTTCTGGACACCTTCCAAGTTGCCAGTTGGGAGCCCAGGAGGCGGCCCCTGAGATCTTTAAATTGGTCTCTGACGATTTAGAGGTACGTGTACCGGAACGTTGAAGCCAATTTGTCGGTATCAAGGTACCCGAGTTTTCCCACGTGATTGATAACCTAGCAGTTCTGCATACACGAGACTTCTGATTGGCTTGAGGACCGTCTTTAGATAAGGATCTCCTTATCTAAAAACTATGAATGCGCCCTTTTTTGTTTCTTTTGTGGCTTTACTGAAAATGATGGCTTAGTTCTTAAGCACTTAGGTTTTCAGGCCATAATGGGGAAAACCTTTTGGTATTAATCAAAAGAAAGCCAAGGCTTATAAAAAAAGAAGATATAAATCTATCTAGAGGAAAAATGTAGTTTGTTGAAAGCATATGGAAGAAAACCCTGGGCGCCATCCATGACAATGAGGTACATATATACTTGCTTTCGACGATACAATTTGCAGATAGGACTTTTCCTAGTTTGATGTGAAGAGGAAGTGTGTATTTAGTCCATCCCTAATGTTTTCCAGTCTTTTGGGGAACCTCAGTCATCATGGGTCACGGTACCACATTAAGCATCTTTGAAGCATCAGCTACCGCTAGGAAGTCAATATAGAGTGGTTAAGAGTAGAAGCTCTGGGGTCTGGAAGCCTGAGTTAGAACTACTGGGGCCTGGGCAGGCCACCCCAAAATATTCCACAGTGGCATATTGATTATTTTGAATTAAAGTTACTTAAGGAATAGCGGATGCAAGAGGGTCCTTTGAACCTCCTTTCAGTCTCCCTGAAACCAAGGAGCTCCTATGTGAAAGTTACCCTCTCTGTACCCTCCCAGTATTCTACATTTTTAAAAAAGTTGAAATCACAATATTGGAATTGAATGCCAAGATTTGGATATTAGTGGCTGCAAAGAAAAGCATCAGGAGAGAAGACGAAAGGGACTATAAAATGATTGATTTCTTACATGGCTTGTTGAAATTCATCTCATTGCATTTATATCACAGATCGTGATATGCATGTAAATGTATACAAAGGCCAAGTGAATGGGCATGTGATGGGTAGAAATTTTAGTATGTTCCAGCATATTCACAGGCACTTGAGTTGGGTGACATTGGGTTATGAGGATATTAAAGACAGGGAGTGACCACTTGTTAATTGTAAAGTTTCATACTGAAGCTTCCTTTATTATAGAAAATATCTCATACCACACAAACATTCATAAGTAGAACAAATAACGTATAATATAATCATAGCTTTGCCATTAATTGGTTTTAAGCTTTGTTATAAAAGACAATATATTTTAAATTACAGTTCTGAAAATCTTACAGTAATTCCTGTAGGGTGAAAGGATAGAGTTTCTCAGGTTTTGATTTTGATGAAGAAATTTGAATTTTATTGTGTAGCTTTTAAATTTAATTATTTCACATCAGTAACTCCATAGATTAGATTTTTAATTCTAGAGGTGGTTCAATTAATATTGTTTTAGAAAGTTATCACCACTGGAACTTACTTTACATAGTCATTTAAAAAGGAACACAAAATTATTAGTAGCCTGGAAATCACTAAATTGCAGTATTTAAAAGGCTAAAGTTTCATTTTTTAAAGTTATGTTACATTTTGTAAAAGTTTGTGAATATAACTTCACTGAAAGATCAAATTTTAAGCGTAACCAAACTCTGTAAATATCCCCAGGCATATTTACAATTTCACTCTTTACAAAAATTAAGTTACATGCAGATCTGAATTAATAACAATGATTCCCCTTTATTTTGGCATATATAAATAAGAGTTGACTCTGCAGATTTCATAGTCTTTATCCCCAGTGTCCTGTATTAAGTTTGGAACATCAGTTAACCTCTTCTGTTGACAATGTTACCAAGAAAAAGATGTCTTATTATTAGTAACATTAATTTCTAATGCTAGAACTGAAGTTAGTAACCTCAAGTTGGTGTCCTTTTCCTGGCATTTGCCTGCTAACTTCTTTGTTTATAAGTGTACCAATTGTTTAGAATTGTGTGAACATTATTTTCACTTTCCTATGGAATGAATATATAAGGAAATGCAGTAAACAGTTTGCCTGATAAAATTTCTGTTTGAAGTTGTAATTAAATAAGAATGTGGCGGTGGGGGAGGGTTAGGTGTAATTTGCCTAAAGGTAGAAGAAAGCTTATATACCCTCTCATAATGTCTCCAGACTCATGATACTATTGCTGTTGAATGGAAAAGTCCACACTGGTTAGAATTACTTCCTAGAGCTTGCATTGTGATGCCCTCTTCAGGTTAATATATTTAAAAACATGAAAATTGGAGATTACTCACAGATAAATAATTTAGGGGATATGAAACCACATTTGGCAAGTAAAATTATACAAAAAATATAAATAACAACAACAATATCAACAATAACCAGCTTTGGTGGGATAGCAGTTTAGAGGTACGTTTTGAAACTTAGCTTGGCTCCATCTAGAAATTTTAAATGCAATTCTCTTTGACAGAGAAATTTTATCTCTAGAAACATACCTTACAGATACCCTCCTTTACAGATATCTCACCTAAGTAGGTAGCAATATTTGTACAAAAATGTACTTAAAACTTTGCAATAGCAAAATGCAAAACATTCTTAAATAGGGAACAGTTTTAAATAAATTAATTTAAAAAGGATGTACACCTACATGTACTGCTATGCAAGCATGTCCAACTTAAGTATGAAATTTTTAAATTACACTACAGTTTGTATAGTATGATCTTATGTAAAAACTAGATGTATGCATGAGCGTGGTTTGTATAAACTTATCTTTAATGGACACATAGGAAACTATGATATAATTCAACCTCTGAAGAGGTAAACTGGGGGTTTTTTTGGTTTTTTTTTTTTGCGGTATGCGGGCCTGTCACTGTTGTGGCCTCTCCCGTTGCGGAGCACAGGCTCCGGACGCGCAGGCTCAGCGGCCACGGCTCACGGGCCTAGCCGCTCCGCGGCATGTGAGATCTTCCCGGACTGGGGCATGAACCCGTGTCCCCCTGCATCGGCAGGCGGACTCTCAACTACTGCACCACTAGGGAAGCCCATCTGGGGTTTTATAGGAAGGGGACTTTTACTTTTTACCTTTACTCTTACACTGGTAATTTATTTTTAGCAATCAATATGTATTGCGTTTATAATCTTTAAATCGTAAAATAGCCAACAAACAAAAATAAGTTGACAATCAAAAACACCCCCCCTACCCTTCCCCAAACTCCACCAAGCTGCTGTATAACCAGAAAACTGGCACAGTGGATTTTTGTTTTTATAATAATACTTGTAATCCAGAAAATAATTTGAAAAATGTAGTTGCTAGCTTCTGTGAATAAATGATTACAGTATTGATGCTTTCATAGGGAGAAAAATGCTATTTTTTAGTGTTATATTACAGTTAAAAGTTACAATAAGTCATTTGGTATACTGGTAAGTTTTGAGCTCTGATCATCAGAGACTGCTTAAAATCTTGACCACTTCAGAGTTACATCGATAGGAATCCTTAAAGTTAGTTCATTTTATGCTAAATGAGAACATTTACTGAATTTATGTATACATTCTCAAAATTATTAGGGTTTCTTTCTAATGTTGGGTATAAAATCCTAATTTTAGTATATGTGTAAAATATACACAGATTAGTGTATTCATACACATATATACATATCAAAAGTATCTGTTATATATAACATATAAAATAAAATACATGATAATCCTGTTTTATTGAACCAACAATGACTAGGTATTAATGGAAAAAATTTTCATACGTAGTTTGTCTTTAGCAATATAATTTTAAAGCACAACAATTTTTAATAAAATTTATGCTAGTAATTTAAAAAAAATTTGCCAGAGGTGCTTTTTAGGCTCTTGGTTTAAACGAAAACCAGTGTATAGAAATGAATATCGGAACAATCATTAATCCTACTGCATTAAAAAAACTCTGTCTATAAATTTCAAGCCAGTAACATTCATGTTTTTACATAGAAATTTTCTTCCTAAAAGACTTTGTAATTAGTGGAAAATGTATATACCAGTAAAGAGCAGCGTGCAAGAAAGAGATGCATTTACTTGTAGAAATAACCATATGTTAAGAAACAATGAGGGCTTCCCTGGTGGCAGAGTGGTTGAGAGTCCGCCTGCCGATGCAGGGGGACACGGGTTCGTGGCCCGGTCCAGGAAGATCCCACATGCTGCGGAGCGGCTAGGTCCATGAGCCATGGCCTCTGAGCCTGCGCATCTGGAGCCTGTGCTCCGCAACGGGAGAGGCCACAACAGTGAGAGGCCCATGTACCGCAAAAAGAAAAAGAAACAATCATTTTTGTTTGTGGTTTTTATATAAAACTTGTCTGTGGATTCTTTTTTCCCTGTGAATTTTTTCCCTTATAACTTTTTCTCCTGGCAACAATAATGAATAAAATTTTAGAGATAAGCTTTATTTTAAGGGCATAAGGGCATATATGCCCTTCCTAACACATGTAATACCAAACAAATACTCATGCTCTCTACTGAAAAAATCAAATGAAACTCCCCCCATCTCCGCCAAATGGCCCAGTTAGAGTACAGTCGTACACTCTGAATTCTACAATCCAGTATCCCTGGGCAACTTGTTCTTGTATCATTGATATGCCCAAATGTACACTGGGCTAGAACATTGGGCTATGAAAACCTAAAACTTACATTTACTCTATAAAAAGACTTCCTTTGTTCATCTATGTCTCTTTCCCCCACTATACATTTTCTTTAAAACTATAATACATCATAAAAATACAAAGTTGAATATGATGTGGATTCTTCCGGAAATAAAATTTATTCCTTTTTCTCCTGATTCTCCTGATGCACGTAGTGAATAGTGTTTGCCTTATTAGACAATGAACAGTCGTTAAGAACAATGAGGAGGGCACTGAGCTGTTTTTCCCCTCCTTTCGATTATAACCCCAACATCCCATCCATTACTGCCTCCTCCCAAAGAGAATGACTCCTTCTATTCAGAAATAAAAGCAGCTCTACCTGACAACATTCTGAAATACTTTGCCCACTTTTCTTTTCATAACCTCCATTTACTAGACCGGTATTTTCCTCTCTCCTTATCGAAGCATGAACTCAACAACTGCTTTCTTCTTCCATGTTGGATAAATGGATGTGGGAACTTTATTGCAGATTAAAATAGTGGAAAATTAAGAAAACAGTGCTCTTAGTGTGAAGGGCAAGGCCAATGATTTTCATAGAACTATAGAAAGCATATTTAATCAGAAATAATGAGATCTGAATTATAATTCACTCTCTGCAAGAAACTCAATAATTTGACATTGAACAAGTCAAACTCTCTGGACTTCACTTTGCTCCTTTTAAGAGATTGGGCTACATCTCATAAATTTCCATTTAATTCTGTATTTTTGCTTTTGTATTATTTTCGTGTTAAACATCTCATGGTATGGGTGGAAATAAAGACAGGCTATAACATTTTTGTGTGTGCAAAATTTTTAAGGTGTATGAGTTTTCTAAATAACAATCTTTTAACAAAAGATTGAGCCTTATTTATTGTCAGGCAGACCTAAACAAACATGATTATCATTGGAAAGCTAAACTCTGCTAACTTCAGTATTGACCACTTTTTCCTGGGACAGTGATTTCTGTCAATGTTAACATCGGGTAATGTGTCACCTTAATCAGAATTCACTAAGTGCCAACAGTTTACTTTCTGAGGAATCTCTGTTTAAGGTCAATTAAATAAAAATGTCAAAGCCAGTGTTGTTAAGATTTTTGCCACATAAGAGTCAAATTATTTTATGTTTAGCCTTTTTGATTAAAAGTAGTGGTCAAAAGATGTTGAAACCCTCAAAGGTGATTTTGAAGATAGAGAAGTGCTGGAGCTACCCAGGCAGCAACCAGAAACAGTTAGGAAAAATGTACTAAATGCTTCATTCTTTCTCTAGGCTGCATTGCAAATTACATTTAATATTTCAGGCTTGTTGCATTTTAAAATAAAGCCTCCAACTAAGCAATTTTCAAGACAGTCAAAAGATATTGCTTAAAATTTTCCTTTTGCTATAGAAGTGAAAAGAGTGATTGTCTATGTTGATTAGCTTGAAGATTGCTTTGGGAAGAATTTGACAGTTCTAGTAACATTCCCATTATAATTTACAATCTATGAAGAAGACTTGAATACTACATTAAACATTAGGATAGTTTAAAGCTTCCTTTTTATCTGATAATTTTATTCTACTACTTTAACATAAAGAGGGGATCTTTGTAATGTGTATTTTTAATGCATATATACTTTATTTGTATCATGATTCTTTAAAATTATTCTCAATTAGATCAAATAGAAAATAAATATATAGCGTAATAAATATACCAGAATATTTATTGTTACCTACTATGTACAGATCCTTTTTTTGTGCTAGTCAGTTTGGCAGATACAAAGATGAAAAGAAACATTTAATGTCAAAGGACTCAACAGTTTAATCAATAGAAAATTCATAAGAAAAAAGAACAAAGAAAACATAGAGCCAGTTATACTTCAGTTATGATAAGTAGAGTATGGCTGATACTATTTTATTTGCTTATACATAAATGCTAAATAGGAGATGTATCTACCTAATACCATAAACTATGCAAGTTAGGAAAGTGGTCCCACAGTAATATTTTATGTTTAGAAAGAAAGGTTATAATTGAGTGGAATTATATTACACTTGGAAATGTATAGGAAAATGTGTAAATGCCAAGAAGACCTACATATTGTCATTCTTTTATGGACCTCCTGATTTGAAGGCCAAATTTTTAACTGTGTTAAAATAAATAGTTTAAACCAGTCCAAAATGCACTGGTTCTCTTAAATTAGCAAATGAAATAAGATTCAGTGATAGTTAGGATTCAGTTAAATGGCATTCTCATTTATTCATTCATGAATTCTATTAGTAAACGTGTGTTTGCTAGGTGATAAGCAATCTGTTAGAGAATTAGTGATACGAAGAAGGATAACGGTACCTCCCATCACAGCTCCTTCTGGTGAGAGTGCTGGGGTAATACAAATCTATATGATTCCTTTGTTAAAAAAAAAAAATTAGTGATATTTACCAAAAACTCTGTAAAAAAGTGCACATCTTTTAGCTGATTAATACCTTCCTATGGAAAGTATTCAACAGAAGAAAAAGGATTTATATGTGTATGTGTTTATTGCATATTTTTAATGGTGTAAAAGTGGAAGCAATTTGAATGTTCAGAGGTATGATTAAGAAAATATTTCCCTTTAGTTGAATATAATTCAAATATTAAAATGATAATTACGTTGGGTTTCTAATATCATGGAAAATGCTTAGATTTATAATGTGGAAAAACCCAAAAAATATATAAAGTATAATTCTGTAAAAATATACAAGTGAGAAAGCATTTAGATTTTAGAAAATGATAGTTGTATTAGCATGGTGGTGTTTTAGACAATCATTTCAGTGTTGTTTTGCAAGCACTATATGTTATTTAAAAATAATTAATTTTTTTATGTTTAAAAGTATTCCCAAGCTGGAACCCACATGCACTGCTGATGAAAATATGAAATGGTGCAAATGCTGTGGAAAATGATATGGTGGTTCCTCAAAAAAATTAAACTTGGAATTTGATTCAGAAATTCTAGTTCTGGGTATATTCCAAAAGAATTGAAAACAGGGACTTGAACAGATTTTTTTTTTTTTTTTTTTTTTTTTGCGGTACGCGGGCCTCTCACTGCTGTGGCCTCTCCCGCTGCGGAGCACAGGCTCCGGACGCGCAAGCTCAGCGGCCACGGCTCACGGGCCCAGCAGCTCCGCGGCATATGGGATCCTCGCGGACCAGGGCACGAACCCGCGTCCCCTGCATCGGCAGGCGGACTCTCAACCACTGCGCCACCAGGGAAGCCCGAACAGATATTTTTACACCAATGTTCATAGCAGCATTATTCACAATATCCAAAAGGGAGAAACAAACCTTGTCTGTCGACAGGCGAATGGATAAGCAAAATATGGTATATACTTACGATGGAATATTATTACAATGGAATATCAGTTTTGCAAGGTGAAAAGAGGTCTAGAGATAGATGGCTGTGCAACAGTGTACTTAATGCCACTGGACTGTACAATTAAAGGTGGTTCAGATGGTAAATTTTATGTATCTTTTACCACAATTAAAAAATAAAAAAGTTAAAATGGTAAATTTTATGTTCTATATTTTACTACAATGATCACAAAGTTATGGATGGATTTCTAGATATGTATCAGAAGTTGTAAAAAGGGCCAGTTAATAGATTTAAGAGTACAAAACAATGAAAAAATGAAATGCATAAAGCAGTTGGAAAAAGAATTTTTAAAATGAACATCCCCAAATTCTGTTCTCTGTTATGCTCAAATTAGTATTTTGACATCTGTCCTACTAGCGCATGTATGTTGGTAGTTTAAAGAAATGTAATTGTGAGACCAAGATGAGCTTTTAATGCTCAGTCACAATTTTAGAGGTGAAAGAGATGCTTGTGTTAAGAGGTGAGAGGGCTTCCCAGGTGGCGCAGTGGTTGAGAGTCTGCCTGCCGATGCAGGGGACATGGGTTCGTGCCCCAGTCCAGGAAGATCCCACATGCCGCGGAGCGGCTAGGCCTGTGAGCCATGGCCGCTGAGCCTGCGCGTCCGGAGCCTGTGCTCCGCGACGGAAGAGGCCACAACAGTGAGAGGCCCACGTACCGCGAAAAAAAAAAAAAGAGGTGAGAAAACAGGGGTCCAGAGAAGTTAAGATTATATTGACAGGTAATGACAGAAATGACTACAATGGGTCCCTTCACGTTTTTTTTTCATATTTATTTATTTATTTTTTATTTTATTTTATTTTATTTTTTAACGTCTTTATTGCTTTACAATGGTGTGTTAGTTTCTGCAGTATAACAAAGTGAATCAGCTATACATATACATATATCCCCATATCTCCTCCCTCTTTTTTTAAATTTTTAAATTTAATTTTATTTTTTATACAGCAGGGCCTTATTAGTCATCAATTCTATACACATCAGTGTATACATGTCAATCCCAATCACCCAATTCATCACACCACCACCACCACCACCACCACCACTTTCCCCCCTTGGTGTCCATACGTTTCTTCTCTACATCTGTGTCTCAATTTCTGCCCTGCAAAGAGGTTCATTTTTCTAGGTTCCACATATATGCGTTAATATACGATATTTGTTTTTCTCTTTCTGACTTACTTCGCTCTGTGTGACAGTCTCTAGATCCATCCACGTCTCAACAAATTACCGAATTTCATTCCTTTTATGGCTGAGTAATATTCCATTGTATATATGTGCCACATCTTCTTTATCCATTCATCTGTCGATGGACATTTAGGTTGCTTCCATGTCCTGGCTACTGTAAATAGTGCTGCAGTGAACATTGTGGTACATCTCTCTTTTTTGAATTATGGTTTTCTCAGGGTATATGCCCAGTAGTGGGATTGCTGGGTCATATGGTAGTTCTATTTTTAGTTTTTTAAGGAACCTCCATACTGTTCTCCATAGTGGCTGTATCAATTTACATTCCCACCAACAGTGCAAGAGGGTTCCCTTTTCTCCACACCTTCTCCAGCATTTGTTGTTTGTAGATTTTCTGATGATGCCCATTCTAACTGGTGTGAGGTGATACCTCACTGTAGTTTTGATTTGCATTTCTCTAATAATTAGTGATGTTGAGCAACTTTTCATGTGCTTCTTGGCCATCTGTATGTCTTCTTTGGAGAAATGTCTATTTAGGTCTTCTGCCCATTTTTGGATTGGGTTGTTTGTTTTTTTAAAATTGAGCTGCATGAGCTGTTTATATATTTTGGAGATTAATCCTTTGTCTGTTGATTTGTTTGCAAATATTTTCTCCCATTCTGAGGGTTGTCTTTTCATCTTGTTTATGGTTTCCTTTGCTGTCCAAAAGCTTTGAAGTTTCATTAGGTCCCATTTGTTTATTTTTGTTTTTACTTCCATTACTCTAGGAGGTGGATCAAAAAAGATCTTGCTGTGATTTATGTCAAAGAGTGTTCTTCCTATGTTTTCCTCTAAGAGTTTTATAGTGTCCAGTCTTACACTTAGGTCTCGAATCCATTTTGAGTTTATTTTTGTATATGGTGTTAGGAAGTGTTTTCATTTCATTCTTTTACATGTAGCTGTCCAGTTTTCCCAGTACCACTTATTGAAGAGACTGTCTTTTCTCCATTGTATATCCTTGCCTCCTTTGTCATAGGTTAGTTGAACATAGGTGCATGGGTTTATCTCTGAGCTTTCTATCTTGTTCCATTGATCTATGTTTCTGTTTTTGTGCCAGTACCATATTGTCTTGATTACTGTACTTTGAAGTATAGTCTGAAGTCAGGGAGTCTGATTCCTCCAACTCTGTTTCTTTCCCTCAAGACTGCTTTGGCTATTCGGGGTTTTTTCTGTCTCCATACAAATTTTAAGACTTTTGTTCTAGTTCTGTAAAAAATGCCAGTGGTAATTTGATAGGGATTGCATTGAATCTGTAGATTGCTTTGGGTAGCATAGTCATTTTCACAATATTGTTTCTTCCAATCCAAGAACGAAGTATATCTCCCAATCTGTTGGTATCATCTTTAATTTCTTTCATCAGTTTCTTATAGTTTTCTGCATACAGGTTTTTTTTTCTCCCAGGTAGGTTTATACCTAGGTATTTTATTCTTTTTGTTGCAGTGGTAAATGGGAGAGTTTCCTTAATTTCTCTTTCAGATTTTTCATCATTAGTGTTTTGGAATGCAAGAGATTTCTGTGCATTAATTTTGTATCCTGTGACTTTACCAAATTCATTGATTAGCTCTAGTAGTTTCCTGGTGGCATCTTTAGGATTCTTTATGTACAGTATCATATCATCTGCAAACAGTGACAGTTTTACGTCTTCTTTTCCAATTTGTATTCCTTTTATTTCTTTTTCTTCTCTGATTTTCCTTTTATTTCTTTTTCTTCTCTAGGACTTCCAAAACTATGTTGAATAATAGTGGTGAGAGTGGACATCCTTGTCTTATTCCTGATCTTAGAGGAAACGGTTTCAGTTTTTCACCATTGAGAATGATGTTTGCTGTGGATTTGTCATATATGGCGTTTATTATGTTGAGGTAGGTTCCCTCTATGCCCACTTTCTGGAGAGTTTTTATCATAAATGGGAGTTGAATTTTGTCAAAAGCGTTTTCTGCATCTATTGAGATGATCATATGGTTTTTCTTCTTCAATTTGTTAATATGGTGTATCACATTGATTGATTTACGTATATTGAAGAATCCTTGCATCCCTCGGATAAATGCCACTTGATCATGGTTTATGATCCTTTTAATGTGATGTTGGATTCTGTTTGCAAGTATTTTGTTGAGGATTTTTGCATCTATATTCATCAATGATATTGGTCTGTAATTTTCTTTTTTTGTAGTATCTTTGCCTGGTTTTGGTATCAGGGTGATGGTGGCCTCATAGGATGAGTTTGGGAGTGTTCCTTCCTCCGCAATTTTTAGAAGAGTTTGAGAAGGATAGGTGTTAACTGTTCTCTAAATGTTTGATAGAATTCACCTGTGAAGCCATCTGGTCCTGGACTTTTGTTTGTTGGAAACTTTTTTTTTTTTTTTTTTTTTTTTTTGCGTTACGCGGGCATCTCACTGTTGTGGCCTCTCCCGTTGCGGAGCAGCAGCTCCGGATGCACAGGCTCAGCGGCCATGGCTCATGGGCTTAGCCGCTCCACGGCATGTGGGATCTTCCCAGACCGGGGCATGAACCCGTGTCCCCTGCATCGGCAAGCGGACGCTCAACCACTGCGCCACCAGGGAAGCCCTGTTGGAAGATTTTTAATCACAGTTTCAATTTTATTACTTGTGATTGGTCTGTTCATGTTTTCTATTTCTTCCTGGTTCAGTCTTGGAAGGTTATACCTTTCTAAGAATTTGTCCATTTTATTGGCATAGAGTTGCTTTTAGTAGTCTCTTAGTATGCTTTGTATTTCTGTGGTGTCTGTTGTAACTTCTCCTTTTTCATTTCTAATTTTATTGATTTGAGTCCTCTCCCTCTTTTTCCTGATGAGTCTGGCTAATGGTTTATCAATTTTGTTTATCTTCTCAAAGAACCAGCTCTAGTTTTATTGATCTTTGCTATTGTTTTCTTTGTTTCTATTTCATTTATTTCTGCTCTGATATTTATGATTTCTTTCCTTCTGCTAACTTCGGGGTTTTTTTGTTCTTCTTTCTCTAGTTCCTTTAGGTGTAAGGTTGGATTGTTTATTTGAGATTTTTCTTGTTTCTTGAGGTAGGCCTGTATAGCTATAAACTTCCCTCTTAGAACCTCTTTTGCTGCATCCCATAGGTTTTGGATCATCGTGTTTTCATTGTCATTTCTCTCTAGTTATTTTTTGAGTTCCTCTTTGATTTCTTCAGTGATCTCTTGGTTATTTAGTAACATACTGTTTAGTCTCCATGTGTTTGTGTTTTTTACGTTTTTTTCCCTGTAATGCATTTCTAATCTCATAGCGATGTGGTCAGAAAAGATGCTTGATATGATTTCAATTTTCTTATATTTACTGAGGCTTGATTTGTGACCCAAGATGTGATCTATCCTGGAGAATGTTCCATGCGCACTTGAGAAGAAAGTGTAATCTGTTGTTTTTGGATGGAATGTCCTGTAAATATCAGTTAAATCTATCTGGTCTATTGTGTCACTTAAAGCTTCTCTTTCCTTATCTATTTTCATTTTGGATGATCTGTCCATTGGTGTAAGTGAGGTGTTTAATTCCCCCACTATTATTGTGTTACTGTCGATTTCCCCTTTTATAGTTGTTAGCAGTTGCCTTATGTATTGTGGTTCTCCTACGTTGGGTGCATATATATTTATAATTGTTATATCTTCTTCTTGGATTGATCTTTTGATCATTATGTAGTGTCCTTCCTTGTCTCTTGTAACATTCTTTATTTTACAGTCTATTTTATCTGATACGAGTATTGCTACTCCAGCTTTCTTTTGATTTCCATTTGCATGGAATATCTTTTTCCATCCCCTCACTTTCAGTCTGTTTGTGTCCCTAGGTCTGAAGTGGGTCTCTTGTAGACAGCATATAGATGGGTCTTGTTTTTGTATCCATTCAGCAAGCCTGTGTCTTTTGGTTGGAGCATTTAATCCATTCATGTTTAAGGTAATTATCGATATGTATGTTCCTATGACCATTTTCTTAATTGTTTTCGGTTTGTTTTTGTAGGTCCTTTTCTTCTCTTATGTTTCGCACTTAGAGAAGTTCCTTTAGCATATGTTGTAGAGTTGGTTTGGTGGTGCTGAATTCTCTTAGCTTTTTTTTTTTTTTTTTTTTTGGCAGTATGCAGGCCTCTCACTGTTGTGGCCTCTCCCGTTGCAGAGCACAGGCTCAGCGGCCATGGCTCACAGGCCCAGCCACTCCACGGCATGTGGGATCTTCCCGGACCGGGGCACGAACCCGTGTCCCCTGCATTGGCAGGCGGACTCTCAACCACTGCACCACCAGGGAAGCCCAATTCTCTTAGCATTTGCTTGTCTGTAAAGCTTTAGATTTCTCCATCGAATCTGAATGATATCCTTGCCAGGTAGAGTAATCTTGGTTGTAGGTTCTTCCCTTTCATCACTTTAAATATATCATGCCACTCCCTTCTGGCTTGTAGTTTCTGCTGAGAAATCAGCTAACATTATGGGAGTTCCCTTGTATGTTATTTGTCATTTTTCCTTTGCTGCTTTCAGTTATTTTTCTTTGTCTTTAATTTTTGCCCATTTGATTACTATGTGTCTCGGTGTGTTTCTCCTTGAGTTTATCCTATATGGGACTCTCTGCCTTCCTGGACTTGTGTGGCTGTTTCCTTTCCCATGTTAGGGAAGTTTTCCACTGTAATCTCTTCAAATATTTTCTCAGGTCCTTTCTCTCTCTCTTCTCCTTCTGGGACCCCTATAATGTGAATGTTGTTGCATTTAATGTTGTCCCAGAGGTCTCTTAGGCTGTCTTCATTTATTTTCATTCTTTTTTCTTTATTCTGTTCTGCTGCTGTGAATTCCACCATTGTGTCTTCCAGGTCACATATCGGTTCTTCTGCATCAGTTATCCTGCTATTGATTCCTTCTAGTGTAGTTTTCATTTCAGTTATTGTATTGTTCATCTCTGTTTGTTTGTTCTTTAATTCTTCTAGGTCTTTGTTAAACATTTCTTACATCTTCTCGATCTTTGCCTCCATTCTTTTTCCGAGGTCCTGGATCATCTTCACTATCATTATTCTGAATTCTTTTTCTGGAAGGTTGTCTATCTCCACTTCATTTAGTTATTTTTCTGGGATTTTATCTTGTTCCTTCATCTCATACATTGCTCTCTGCCTTTTCATCTTGTCTATCTTTCTGTGAATGTGGTTTTTGTTCCACAGGCTGCAGGATTGTAGTTCTTGCTTCTGCTGTTTGCTCTCTGGTGGATGAGGCTATCTAAGAGGCTTGTGCAAGTTTCCTGATGGGAGGGACCAGTGGTGGGTAGAGCTGGCTGTTGCTCTGGTGGGCAGAGCTCAGTAAAACTGTAATCCGCTTGACTGCTGATGGGTGGGGCTGGGTTCCCTCCCTGTTGGACGTTTGGCCTGAGGCACCCCAACACTGGAGGCTACCTGGGCTCTTTTGTGGGGCTAATGGCAGACTCTGGGAGGGCTCACGCCAAGGAGTACTTCCCAGAACTTCTGCTGCCAGTGTCCTTGTCCCCTCGGTGAGCCACAGCCACCCCCCGCCTCTGCAGGAGACCCTCCAATACTAGCAGGTAGGTCTGGTTCAGTCTCCCCTGGGGTCACTGCTCCTTCCCCTGGGTCCTGATGCACACTCTAGTTTGTGTGTGCCCTCCAAGAGTGGAGTCTCTGTATCCCCCAGTCCTGTCGAAGTCCTGCAATGAAATCCTGCTAGACTTCAAATTCTGATTCTCTGGGAATTCTTCCTCCCATTGCCAGACCCCCAGGTTGGGAAGCCTGACGTGGGGCTCAGAACCTTCACTCCAGTGGGTGGACTTCTGTGGTATGTGTTCTCCAGTCTGTGAGTCACTCACCCACCAGTTATGGGATTTGATTTTACTGTGATTGCTCCCCTCCTACCGTCTCATTGTGGCTTCTCCTTTGTCTTTGGATGTGGGGTATCTCTTCTTTGGCGAGTTCCAGTGTCTTCCTGTCGATGATTTTCTAGCAGCTAGTTGTGATTCTGGTGTTCTCGCAAGAGAGAGTGAGAGCACGTCCTTCTACTCCACCATCTTGGTTCCTCTCCCTTCACTTTTATTACAATGTTATTTAAGCTTTATACCACATCAAACAGGCCAGATTCTTATCTTTTTAAAAAGTTAATCTTATGAAACATTCAATTACTTATTTTCTACTAGGAAATTCTTACATCAAACATGAATTTCCTATAGTATAGCTTAAATCTGTGCCTTTTACTTCTGCTTTAGACTTTTTCAAGCAATTGTTAACTTCACACCTTTTGTTTTCCCAAGCCATAGTTCCTCTGATGCTCAGAGAAGATGCATTTTCATTAGTTTTAAAACTATCTTATGAACTTGTTTTTTTAGTGCTTCATATTTTATGAACTGATGGCCAAATATCCTTCCTACCCCCACTGTAAGAAGTGAGGGAACTGTATTTTTTCAAATTACTCTTTAATTGTAGGACTCAAAATAGAGACAATATTATCTCCTAGATCTTATGTATTATACTAAGTCAGAACACTTTTGGTTGCAAATGACAGTAATTGAACCCCCAGAAGGATTTATTGGCTCATGTAATTGAGAAGTCCAAGTGTAGATCTTAAGGAAAGACTGCATCCAGAGATTCAAATACCACTGTCAGGACTGTCTCCATCTCTTGGTTTGCATTATTTTATCTTTCAAATAGATTCTCTCCTAGTGGCAGGCAAATACCTCCAGAGGCTTCAGACTCACATCCTCCTGGTTAAGCAGTTACAGTAGAGGAAATAAAGAACCCTCTCCCAGTGTCCGTATCTCAATTTCAGGTCCTGTGTGCCTACCCGTATGATCAGCAGCCCCAACAGTAACTCATATGTTCAAGGAGGAGTTTCCCAAAGGAATCTGAAGAGAGGGTGGGTGGGAATTATCTGGGCTGACAAAAAGAGCAACTCTCATAGTCTACTATACCCACTTTATAGATGTGAAGCAACTTAAAACATTTTTTAGATAAACATCAATGTTCCTGTTCAACTCCATTAAAATATTTCAAATTATTTAATGTATTGCATATTTGTCTCTTTTTGGGTGCTCACTGTTTGAATCCCATTCGTTTGCCACTGTGGGAGCCAGTGTGGGAGCCAGTGTGGGAGCCACTGTGGGAGCCTTAGTGGAAAGGCAGGCCACATCTCCTACCATGGAAGTTCAAAAATACAGACGTTTTTTAAAAACTCTCATAAAGTTTTGGGAAGCAACCTACGTTTGGCCATCTTCCTGGAGCTTTCAATGTAAAACACGAGAAGTAAAGAAGCAGGAATAGTTAGAATTCATTCTCATGGCAGCAGGACCATTCAGGGCCCAGCAGCACCCATGTAGCAGCAAGGTATTGGCACCCTAATTGAGTTGATCCATGTCATAAGCAGTGTTATGCTGTGTTCTGATCACCCATCTTCCCTTGGTAATTACTCATTCTATGACCCTGGTTTTCCAGTTTTCCTGGTGATTGTATAAGCTATTCAATATCCTATGAATTCCTTTTCTATTTACATTAACCAGAGTAATTTTCTTTTCCTTGCAACTAAAGCCAATGACTAGTACAATCTGCCAAATTTTATCCAAATAATTTTGAAGTATAATTATTTTCTCTAAGGTTCTAATCATTTAGAACCTTAGAGAATTTAAGTATGATTTCTTTTTTCATCTTTATTTAATAGCCCCAAATTCTAGTTTATTCTTCTGTGCCGCCCCTTATACTGATACTAAAGGACTTTGCAGTGACCTTCTAATATAACTCATTCAGAACCAGTTGCTGCCTTCATTTTACATCTTCCATTTTATACTCTTTCTTAAGATCTACATTTCTTATTTGCTGTCTTTCTCACTTATCACTGAGTTGTATTTGTCTGCTAAAATTTTAATATAAAAGTCCTTCACATCTCTTTTCTGATAATGTTCCTGTATCAGTTAGGAATGGGTTGAACTTCATGTAACAGAGAAATCATAGCAACAGTGGTTTAACAACATATAATTTATTTCTCTGCCATATAGAGTAAGTCTGGATTTAGGTGTTCCAGGGTCAGTATGGCAGTTCCGTGGGCTGGTGGGTCCATCCATTTTATTATGCCATCATCCTTAGGGTCTTTTCCCTCCTGATCCAACTAGAACTCCTCCGTCATATTCTACACCACAGGACGAAGGAAAGGGACATTGTTTTCCTTTTCGTTTTTAAGGAGACTTCCAGAAAGTTCCCATACAGCACTAGCCCATGTATGTCATTGGCCAAAATAAATGGCCACACTTAGCTTCAAGGGAAGCACTGTACCTAGCTAATAATCAGAGTTCTTTTACTAAAGGAAAATGATGAACAGATGCTGGGAGGTAACTAGTTGTCTCCTCCACAATTCCACTTCTTTTAGCTATGTCACTAAGTAACTTCTCATCTTTCTAGCTAAGACATAGTTTGCTTTTTGTTCTGGGACGACTTTGTACATTTTTAGTTCAATTAATTAGTAAAAAACTTGGAACAAAAAGCCAAAATAGTGCTTCTTTTGTAATAAAAAAAGTTTTTTGGACATTATAACGTTTTTATTATATAATTATACTTATTCCAGTTGCCTGAATAGAGTGCTTAAATTTCTGTACCAAAAATTCCTATTAGTTCGATTTTTTTCAAACTATGATGGCTTCATTATGAGTTAAGTTCTCATAAAAGGAAGGCATGTTTTAAAATAAACTACATTACTTGTTGATTCTGATATGAAAATAAAATACAGAAGATCCCTAAGACCTTCCTGGATCCCCAGTTTCATGAAGAATGTGTGAAATACAGTGGTAATAGAGCTTACTGATAGTTTTGCTCCTACACATAAGCATCAGTAAAATGACAATTTGAGTCAGGAACATTGTCCAAAATTTACATTTCAAATTCCTAATTCTTTTTTTAAAGAAATAATTTTGAATATATAGTAAAGCTGAAAAAATAGTGCACTTCCCTTCACCCAGCTTCCCCTAATGTTAGCATTTTACATAACATTTTATGTAACAGAACGATGATTGAAACCAAGCAGTCAACAATAATAAATACTCTTAACTAATCTGCAGACTTTATCAGCTTTCACTAGCTTTCCCCACTAATGTCCTTTTTCTTGTCCAAGACCCAATCCAGAACCCACATATTACACTTAGTTATGTCTCCTTAGTTTCCTCCAATCTGTGACTGTTCTCCAGTTTTCATCATTCAATACTCTTGACCTTTTTGAAGAGTTATTGACCACTTATATGTAGAATGTCCATTAGTTTGGGTTTTTCTGACATTTTCTCACGATCAGGTTGTGTATTTTTGGCAAGAATATCACAGAAATGCTGTTGTACCCTTAGTGCATCATATCAGGATATTGACATTGGTGATGGTTATGATGATGATATTATTATGAATTATTATTCTGATCATTGGTGATGTTAACTTTGATCACTTAAAGTGGTGTTTACCAGGTTTTTCCACTATAAAGGTACTATTTTTCTATTTGTAATTAAAAAGTATCATGTGGAGAAATTCTTAGAAATTCTTCTGCTCAAATATCTTCTTTATACTACCATCTACTAATTTAGGAATCCATAGATGATTTTTACCTGCAATAATTATTACTGTGGTGTTTGCATAGTCATCAGTATTCTTTACTCATTTCAGTGTGTTTTTTTTTTTCCCACACCACCAAGCAATTCTCTCAGGAGACACTGACTAGGTGTACTATCAATACAAATTTAACTCAATTCTGACACTCTCTATCTGGAGATAGTATTAGATCCCACAGGGTAAGGACTCAGTCTCACAAGACTGGCCCCACTTTAGACACCAGTTGCAAGTTCAGGTTGTTACCTGTGCTTCTGACAACCTCTTATCAGGGTTCCCACAACCTTCTTATCAGGATTAATTTGCTAGAGTGGCTCACAGAACTCAGAGAAACATTTATGTTTACCAGTTTATTATGAAAGATATTATAAAGGATACAGATGAAGAGGTACATGGAGTGGGGTCCAGAAGGGTCCTAAGCACAGGAGCTTCTGTCCCCGTAGAACTAGGTGGCATCACCCTCCCACCACATGGATGTGTTTACTAACCTGTAAGCTCATCAAACTCTCATTGTTCAAGAGTTCTTGTAGATCTTTAATCTCCAGCCCCCAACCACCTTCCTCTTCCCAGAGGTTGGGGGTGGGGTTGAAAGTTCCAACTCTAATTACATGGTCTTTCTGGTGACCCTCTCCTAGGTTACCACCCTAAGTTATTCCATTAGCATAAACTATCTAGGACCCCAGTCTTAAGTAATCTCATTAGTATATACTCAGATGTGCTCTAAAGGGGCTCCTATGAATGACAAAGGAACTCCTACCACTCAGGAAATTCCAAGGATTTTAGGAGCTTTATGCCAGGAACCAGAGAGAAAGACCAAATATATTTCTTATTAAACCACACAGTCTATTGAATGCAGGAGAAAATTACTCTGATTAGGAACAAAGATCTGTAAATGTGAACCTGATTGGAAATTCTCATCAGTAGGCTGAAGAAATGACTGAAAGATAAAGATATCTTTCACTTTGTGAAAGATACAGGAAAAAATGTGTGCAAATGTTAAATTGTGGTGTTTTCTACTTCAGCTGAGAAAAACAGATAGATGATTCAGTTATCTCTATTTGTGGGGTCAGTATGATTCTTGATGGGATCCAGGAACTTCTGTGTTGACTCTTGGTTCTAATCTCACCTTTGTCTTTGTGCAGAATAAAACTTCTTGGCCCGTAGCTATATAAGAAACAAGGAATTAGAACTCCCTAGATCTTCAGCCAGCCTATACATATATATTTATGTATGGCGTATATATATATATACATAAATATATATGTATATATGTATATATATGGCATGTCTTCTTTATCCATTCATTTTTTGATGAGCACTTAGGTTGCTTCCACATATTAGCTATTATAAATAATGCTGCTATGAACTTTGGGGTGCATATATCTTTTCAAATTAGTATTTTCATTTTCTTAGGATATATACCTAGCAGTGGAATTGCTCGATCATATGGTGATTCTACTTTTAGTTTTTTGAGGAACCTCCATACTGTTTTCCATAGTGGCTACACCAATTTGCAATCCCACCAACAGTGTACTAGGATTCCATTTTCTCCGTGTCCTCACCAACATTTTTTATTTGTAGACTTTTTGATAGCCATTTTGACAGGTGTGAGGTGATATCTTATTGTGGTTTTGATTTGCATTTCTCTGATGATTAGCAATGTTGAGCATTTTTACATGTGTCTTTTGGCCATCTGTATGTCTTCTTTGGAAAAATGTCTATCCAGGTCTTCGGCCCATTTTTAAATTATGTTCATTTTTTTTATAATGAGTTTTATGAGCTGTTTGTATATTTTGGATATTAACCCCTTATCAGTCATATCACTTGCAAATACTTCCTCTCTTTCCATAGGTTGTCTTTTTGTTTTGTTGATTGTTTCCTTTGCTGTGCAAGAGCTTTTAAGTTTAATTAGGTCCCATTTATTTTTACTTTTCTTTTGCCTTAGGAAACAGATTCAAAAAAATATTGCTATGATTTATGTTAGAGTGTTCCACCTATGTTCTCTTCTAGGAGTTTTATGGTTTCAGGTCTTTCATTTAGGTCTATAATCTATTTTGATTTTTTTTGTTATTTTTTATATGATATGAGGAAATGTCCTAATCTCATTGTTTTACATGTAGATGTCCAGTTTTCCCAGCACCACTTATTGAAGAGATGGTCTTTTCTCCATTGTGTATTCTTACCTCCATTGTATAGTTGTTGTAGATTAATTGACCATAAGTGTGTGAGTTTATTTCTGGGCTCTCTATTCTGTTCCATTGATCTGTGTGTCTGTTTTTATGCCAGTACTGTACTGTTTTACTTTATTTTTTTAGTGATCTCTGGACCTCATTTTCTTTCTTTTTTTTTAATTAATTAATTAATTTTTGGCTGTGTTGGGTCTTCGTTGCTGTGTATGGGCTTTCTCTAGTTGCAGCGAGCAAGGGCTATTCCTCACTGCAGTGTGCAGGCTTCTCATTGCGGTGGCTTCTCTTTGTTGCAGAGCACGGGCTCTAGGCGTGTGGGCTTCAGTAGTGGTGGCACGCAGGCTCAGTCATTGTGGCTCACAGGCTCTAGAGTGCAGGCTCAATAGTTGTGGTGCACGGGCTTAGTTTCTCTGCGGCATGTGGGATCTTCCTGAACCAGGGCTCGAACCTGTGTCCCCTGCCTTGGCAGGTGGATTCTCAACCACAGCACCACCAGGGAAGTTCCTACCATGCTGTTTTGATTACTGTAGCTTTGTAGTATAGTCTGATCATTTGAGGATTTGATAAGAGACTACGTAGCTCATTTTTTTTACATCTTTTATAAATGTGAAAGGATAATAAAAGTATGATGTCATGAAATAGAAATGATCCAGTATGTAGTAGGACAACTTTTTGATTTATATCATTCTTTTTGTTAGTTGTGTGTCCTCTATTCTCTGCTGTAATATTATTCATGTGCTTACTTCTTTAATACATAGGCCATTCAGCTACAGTAAGCTCAATCATATATCCAAATGTATAAATGGATTTATATCAGAAGAATAGCATTAATTTTTAAAAACTTACAAGCCCATAAGTTTCAAATATTTTACATAATCTTATACCTTCATTTAAACTAGTGAGTAGATTGATTTTATTATTTTTTAAAAATCAATTTTGTTCTTTCCCCCACAAACATCATGAAAAGACTCATAAACATAATGAATAAAATTACAAAATTCAGTGGAAATAAAACAGTATGTAAATGTCAATAATTGATCTCAAGACAAAATAACTTAAACAGTTATGATCCAGTAAGGGAATTCAAGCTTCTTTATAACCAAATATGAATAACATTACTCTGGTTACCAATATTCTGCTTTGTTTTCATTTGCTTTTCCCCATCTAGTCTCACAATTGTATTCTTTATTGATTTTTGAATATAATTGAAAATAATTGATCAAAAACTATGCAAGATTGAATAGTAGAAACAAATAACTCACTTTTTAAAGTTGTTTTTGAGTTTCAATAGAAAAGTGTTTCCTAACCCAAAACTAATTTCTTTCATGTTTGTTTCTTCCATGGAAATAATACTCTTTAAAAGTAAGTTTCAGGGGGCTTCCCTGGTGGCGCAGTGGTTGAGAGTCCGTCTGCCGATGCAGGGGACATGGATTCGTGCCCCGGTCCAGGAGGATCCCGCATGCCGCAGAGCGGCTGGGCCCGTGAGCCATGGCTGCTGAGCCTGCGTGTCCGCAGCCTGTGCTCCGCAACGGGAGAGGCCACACAGTGAGAGGCCCGCGTACCACAAAAAAGAAAAAAAAAAAGTAAGTTTGGGGCTTCCCTGGTGGCGCAGTGGTTGAGAATCCACCTGCCAATGCAGGGGACACGGGTTCGATCCCCAGTCTGGGAAGATCCCATATGCTGCGGAGCAGCTAAGCCTGTGCACCACAACTACTGAACCTGCACTCTAGAGCCCATGAGCCACAACTACTGAAGCCCATGCGCCTAGAGCCTATGCTCCGCAACAAGAGAAGCCACCGCAGTGAGAAGCCCACGCACCGTGACAAAGAGTAGCCCCCGCTCACTGCAACTAGAGAAAGCCCGCGCACAGCAACGAAGACCCAACACAGCCAAAAATAAATAAATAAATTTATTTAAAAAAAAAAAAGTTTGGCTTTTATTATCTTTAATAGCTGTTCATGATGATTTCTCTTCTAAATATTGAAGTGACTGAAATACTCATGTGGTAAATACATACATTTCTACTCTTATCTTCTGACAATGTATTGGAGAAAAGTCTGGAAATAGCAGTATATTAAAACAGTTCTATGGTAATAGGAAATCTTCACTCTTTCTGAAGTCTGTTGTAGCTGTTGTTTAAATTCTTGATAATGTCAATATTAGTTAAAAGTAAGTCTTAAAAAGAATAGGTATTTAAAACTTTCAATAACGAAGTATTAAAGGATGACATTATATGGCTGACGTTTTCATATTCTTTTTGAGAGTTAACAATGGCCCAACTTGTTAACATTGACAGATATTTGGGCTTTAGTTTTATTTAGTTTCTATCTACAGAGGTTTTAGATCTATTTCCATAAATATAATTAATACCTTCATTCAAAACTTAATAATATAGTAATGCTTAAGTTTACTATACATGAAAAATATTAGAACTTTCACCTAACTTGAAAAATTATTTAAGCATCTTAGTCATTGAAGGAACACACACAAAATGCAAGCCAGAAGACAAAAGCAAAAATCACGAATCTTGGTCTTAAGCAACTTCCAAGGTTAAATTGTCAATTCCAGTCACATTCTACACAGTTTTCTTAGATACATTTTTTTAAAATTGTAAATCATGCACAACTATCACCTGAGACACTATAAATCATTGAAAATAAAATTTTATTTCATTTATTCTGCTTACTAAAATAGGAAAGTATGTCAATACATTTAATAAAAGTTTTCCCAAAATGTAGAAAACAAATGTTCTGATTGACTTCCAGCTAATTAAAAAACTTAAGTCATCTGATTATTCGAAAGTATACTATTCTGTGAGTTGCATGTGTTATCTAGATGAGCTTTCTTTTTCAAGTTTTTGTAATAGTACACTTGCACCTTTGCCATTAACTCTAAATTAGCCTTTTTTTGTTTTTGATTTTGGAGGATAGGAAGTTTGATATAGTGTACTGATTGCTATAGACCATAATATTAAATTATTACAATTATATGAGAGCTATATGTTGTATTTTTACTTGTATGTATCTGTGTATGTTTATGTGGTGTTAGGACCACCCCAAAATATGCCTCAATGGCATATTGATTATTTTGAGTTAAAGTTACTTAAAACACGACTGATGCAAGAGGGACATATTGACCCCTCCTCTCTGTCTCTCTGAAGGTAGGAAATAAACCTCCCATGTGAAATGTGCCCTCGCTGTACCTAGAGGCAAAAAGACATAGGGAATTCAGGGCCTAGAAGCTTGTATTAACAAACCTTGTTACTTCTTTACTAATTTACTACCCAAGCCTAAACTTTGCATAAATTCCTTACTAATTAAGAACCCAAACCTGAGTTTATTTATCCTGTCAAATCCTCACAAATTTATTTTTCTTCATGTAAAAAGATACAAAAGCTGCCTGCTTTTGGTCAGTCTCTGAGCATCATTTTATGATCTTCTGTGTGCACAAAATTCAGCTGGTTTTTCTACTGTTATCTGTCGTGTGTAAATTTTATTATTATTCCAGCTATAAGAACTCAGGGGTAGAGGGGGAAATTTCGCCCCCTGTCCCCAACTGTTAGTTGCATGTATTCATTAAATTCACGGATGTACACTATGTTGTTGCTTAAAAACTCCAATGGTGGCAATTTAAAGACTGTTTTGTTGCTAATAATGGCTTAATACCTAAAACTGAACAGAGTTGGTCACAAGGTAAATTAACCAGGGAAATATGCCAATTTGGACTTCATTTCCATCCTATTGAATGACTGCATTCACTCTCTTTAGATTTAAAGCTCTTCATTCTACTGTTCCTCAACACTCTTTATAGAATTCCATCTTGCTTTTCATCTATATTTTAACAGTTTAACATAGATGGCTGGATCAAGTCCATTGTTCCAATTGTATGTAGCTTAAAAAGCTCTGCAGTATTTTACTCTTTCCATTGTATCTGGCTTCTCTGAGTGCTCTGCTCACTACATTTTACTCCTGTTCTCTCTGTTTTCTAAACCCATTTATGCCTATTCTTTCTGAAGACACTTGTTCATCTGAGTGCTCAAATTGACTTCTCATTCTATTTTCTTAACTAAAAATGCACCATTAAGGTTGATTGAAATCATTTAAAGAACTGCATAAAAAAATGAAAGGCTATAAGAAAGTAGGCTACCAGTGTTTGTAAATACCTGTTTTCAGCTAAATTGGTAGGATGAAATAAGAAATAATTGGAAACTTAAAAATGTTATTGATATATTTTTTACAGATTAGTCTTTTTTGGTTGTTCTTTGAGAAACATACTTGTAAAACATTTGGGGGCAGGGAGGGAAGGGAAGGTGTTATGCTGTAAATAAAGATGAAACAAACAGTCAAAGAGTAGAGCCAAACTACTAAAATTATTTAAAACATTTTAATGTTTTACAGTAAGCAATATGTAAAACATGCAGGTCCATGATTAAAATCTACAGCTTTTAAACCACATGGTCTTAATTTTTTTCTGTTTAAAATACAGATATTGTTGTTTAAAAATAAATGTAATCATAATGGTTTACAAAACTATAAACTGTAAATGATTTATTTAATATCATCACAAACCTTTTTTCCTATTTGTAATGTTTAAAAATGGAACTCTGTTGGTATGAAATACTTTTAAGCATTTGGAAGTTCATTAGAATTATAAAATTAAAAACTAGAAGAAAATGTAGAATACTATTTGTGAAAAATACTTCACATCCATTTTCATTTTATTGTTTGATCAAAATGAAATGAATTTTTAAAAGGTACCAAAATATGTTATCCCAATGGATTTTTATTCAGAGCATATGGAAATAGATACTCTTATTTTTAATGATACAATATAAGGAAAAATATTCTAATTTTAAAATTAGCATTTCAGAATCACCAATATTTTATATGGAAAATGATGTTGACGAATTTGCTTTCTGATTTACCTAAAAGAGCATATAGTTAAGGTAAGGCCTAATAGATTACACATGAATGATAAATAATTTGATTTAAGGTAATTAACACTTTCAAAGCTCCTTCTAAGTTCCTTTGAATGTATTATTCTATTCTTAGGTCACAGAATTTCATGTTTTTGCTATAAAATCATTTATCTATATTTTACTTTAATTATAAGGAAAAATCATCACCAAAACTAAATTTGAGATAAAAAAACACATAAATTGGGCCTGAGAAATGTCTTTTCTGTAGATTACAAAGCAATTTTATTCATAAATTGAAGAAAAAGAGTAATAATATAATTCATATTTTTATGAGATATAGACTTGTAGAAATAAAATATTAGTGATAAAATAACTGTGTACTTTTTGCTGACCTAGTTCTGAAAGGCAACTGCAAACTAAAATTTCAATTTGGTACAGGTTTTTCTTTAAAAATACTTCAATAATGTGGATGTATGTAGAGGGTATTTTGCTAAGTGAAGTAAGTCAGACAAAGACAAATACCATATAATCTCACTTACATGTGGAATCTAAAAAACAAAACAAACAAAACAAAAAACAGATTCATAGATACAAAGAATGGGTGTTTGCTAGAGGGGAGGCAGAGAGGCGTGGAGGGTGAAACAGGTGAAGCAGATTAAGAGGTACAGACCTCTAGTTATAAAATAAATAAGCCAAGGGATGTAATATACAGCATAAGGAATATGGTCAATAATATTGTTAATAACTTTGTATGGGGACAGATGGTTACAAGACTTAGAGTGGCGATCATGTCAAATCACTATGTAGTACATCTAAAACTAACAATATTGTACATCATCTATATTTCAATTTAAAAAAAAGAAAGAAAAAAAATTCAGTAATAGAGGAAAGTACAGAGAGATGAACAAGAGAAGTAGTTAAGCACTTGGAGTTGTCCAAAAGTTCTAAGTTTTATAGCAGAGGAATTTAAAAAAAACAGCCAGTTTCTATACCAAAACAAACTGATAATAGATTCATTGAATAACCAACAGAACTCAAGACGTAAGTGCTTTCTTCTACTCTTATAGAAATATAAATAATTTACTTCTTTTTATGTAACATTTAATTGAAGCTAAGCGCCTATAGCATGACTAACAGTAAGATCTAATGTTTTAAAACATTAAACACTTCTCATAATATAGGATAGCTTATGAATAAATAATGAAATGACACGTTACTTAAACATAAGGACTATTTTAAAACTAGTCATGAGTGCCTGCAAACACACACGCACAGATCCACACTAAATATTCTGTGCAAAAATATGTTCACAACCATAGTTAATTTTGTGTCAGTAGTAGAGAAATCAAGTAAATAATAAAGTTTTAATAAACAGTTATAGTCAATCTTCATAAATAGAAATCAGAAGATCACTTTGACATCATCTATATGCAGTTCAGCAAGGTAGGCTCCTTGTCTATAGTTAAAGTGCCCTAAATTTTAGCTTTCCAGGTTGTCTGTGGAATTCTCCTTTAATTTAAAACAAGTCATACAATTATGCATATGACTGCATGCAAAATAAATTTATCATGACATTTGCTGGGGGGCAAAGAACTAATTTTACTGCAGAAATTATACATTTTCCGTAAGTTAAATACACTGAAAGAGAATGAATAGTTTACAATTTTTACACACATTAGGGCTCGACAACAGCTGATTAAACAGCACATTAGGAATAATTAACTGTCAGTTCATTTGTAGTCATCAAAACAATGAATTTAGAGTTGAAAAAATCTAGGATTTGGTGTGATATCTTTTCCTTTTAAGGCCAGTTTTTTGTGTTTTTTTTTTGTGGTACGCGGACCTCTCACTGTTGTGGTCTCACCCACTGCGGAGCACAGGCTCCGGACGCGCAGGCTCAGCGGCCATGGCTCACAGAGCCAGCCGCTCTGCGGCATGTGGGATCTTCCCGGACCGGGGCACAAACCCGCGTCCCCTGCATCAGCAGGCGGCCTCTCAACCACTGCGCCACCAGGGAAGCACAAGGCCAGGTTTTTAAATCTATAAATTGAGACAGTACATGTCACATCTATTTCATAAGTTTGTTATTAGGATAAACCATGTAAAATATGGACTAGTGGTTTATAGTAATAAGCACTACCTGCTTGTTTTGTTACAATCGGTTGTGAAATGTATTATGAATAATTTAAAATTTCACAGTTGGTGAATGATCTACTTAAAAAAATTTTTAGAGCAGATCTAAAGCAGACCCGTAAAAACATCTCTCATATTCAATTACATTTTCATTTGTTTTGTTGAATAGGAAGGGGATGAAGTTATAGCAACTGCTTTAAGAACTGCAGATAACCAACAGCTTAACCTGTCCAGGAGAGTATGTATCATCATCTGCTTTCATGGCAGAAAAACTTCAGAACTACTGTGCCAAATTATCTTAGTAATCATCCCCCTCATTGCTTTTATATGGAAGTATTGATTGTATATTTATATTTAAAATGTTCTTAAGGTTGGGTCAATGTCTGTTTCTGTACAGCACCTAGCAATGCCTGTATACGTTTATTATTTATTTATTTATTTTTATTATTATTATTATTTTTTGTGGTACGCGGGCCTCCCACTGTTGTGGCCTCTCCCGTTGCGGAGCACAGGCTCCGGACGCGCAGGCTCAGCGGCCATGGCTCACGGGCCCAGCCGCTCCGCGGCATGTGGGATCTTCCCGGACCGGAGCACGAACCCGTGTCCCCTGCATCGGCAGGCGGACTCTCAACCACTGCGCCACCAGGGAAGCTATATACGTTTATTATTCTTCTTAGTGTTTGTTACTATTAAATTATCACAAATTTACTTTCTAGAACAAATTCGAATTAAAATTTTATAATAAAATATCTCAAAATTGAACAATGTGTTCAAAAAAATCAAGTGATATCAAATATATTAGAAATGCATAGAAGAAAATGGAATAGAAGAAAATACATAGAAGAAATGGCTACACGAAAAAAATGTCAAATGTTAAGTGGATGCTGAATAATAAGTTATGTTTTTCCTGCTTTATACTTTTCTGCTCTTGTAAATTTTTCTCCAGTGAAAACCTGTTACTTTATTTTTCCCATCCAGTTTATTATTTACAAAGACACTTTTTACTATAAAAGTAGCATATATTGAGCATTTCATTTATACATAATCATAAGAGAAAGAAAAAGCAAATGATGTCAAGTTAGTAACAAATAGTGAAGAGCAGGTGCTTATCACAACACTGTAATGAAAACAGTTGTCAGAACTAAAGGGCAACAAAGACATCTTCTGGACATCTTAAGAACTGCATGGTTCCTTTTTAAACAAAGGATCTTATTTCTACCTTAGAGTAATAGTTGTTTAAAAACCACACATTAAGAAGGGTAAAATCAATCTGTATTAGGTTTGAAATTTTAAATATTACATCATTAAATTACAAACATACAGTATTTAAAGAAGACACAAAATTGTTGCATACATATTGGCATTAGTTTCCAAAATATCCTTAAAACTATTTCCAGATAGATTATAAAATACAAATATTTTAGTAAAAATAATTTATTTTCATGTAAGGAACACATAAAATAATATGAAAATTACATGTAGCGTTGAACCACTACTTGAAAAATTTAAACAATACTTCATGAATCTTGGAGCCCATTGATATAAAAATATGATTGGCAATTTAATCATTAATTTAAAGAACTGTGTTTAATAAATAAATTCAAAACCACACTTGATTTATGATTTTTCCTAGTACTATACAATGTAATTGTCAATATTTTAGAAAACTTACTTCCAGTAAAATATAATTGAGTCCAAATTTTAAATGTGTCCACTTATTTTGAACATGTGTTTATTTAGCCTAAAACTTGTTTGTAAAATTATATCACTATGGGCACATTCAATGAATTGTGTATATGAAATACTATTCTTTTATTCTTAGAGCATGAATGGCTGGTTGCACTCATAGCTACCTTCAGGAAGTACTATTGATGCCTATGAGTTCCATCTCTAAACAATTCTTAGGGCGGACTCAGTTTGAGGCTATTTTTTTCAAAATATAGTCCTAAAAAACTAATCTGTAGTTCAACTAGCACAACTCAACTTGCTTTAGTAATAGTTGTGTTTGGTAAGAAATGTGTGCTTTAGCTTTAGGTAAGCCTAAATGAACAGATATTCTACAAATGAAAGTATGCTTATTTCCTAAAATTACCTTTTCTTAGTATCTTTATATGAGAAGCCAAAATGAGATTTTACAACTAAATGCTTCCAATACCCCAGGACTAAACATTTGATTCTTTGAACTTTGTTTTATGCCACTTGTATCTTTTCAATTGTTGTATGATATATTTCATGATTTTTCTAACATAGAAAATCAAATGAATAATTAAGATAACCATAAAGAAAGTTTAAGAAAGATGATATTAAATAAAATTCACCAAGGGTGATAGAGAGTATCTTCATATGGAACAGAAGTGCTTCAGTAACATAAGTAACGTGATTGTCTTATATTTTTTATCACCAACACTGGCTGCTAGTTTTTGCACAACTACTAAACAGAAATAGGTTTCTTGGTATATATTCATTTCTCTTTAGGCAGTTACATTCGATTTGATCTTGGAAAGTGTCTGCCAGGAATTCTGTCAGAAACAAAATATTTATGAGTCAAGTAATGGTGACAATTTCTTAATGGATCAGCTCACTTAAGGTAATTCTGCAGTAAATAATTTTTGTATTTTATATGTGTACAATTTCAAAAAGACAACACAAGAAAGAATAATATCCTATTTTTGGCTATCTATAAATCAGGTCATCATGAGGATAAACCATTGATACCAAAATATGGTATCAGTATATTACACTCACTAAATATATTCTCAGTGGGACACAACTGATTATAGCAGGGAAGTTAGTACAGCAAGAACCAGGCTTAAGCTAGATTTGCTGCTAGGTCACTCTAATAGATGCTGCAGAGATTGGCTACAAAGAAGCTAGAGGACAGGTATTAACTGGAAATCTGGGTGGACAGGTGTTGAGCAGCAGAGTGAATTCTTAATGAGAAGTAGCATGTTCTTAGGCCTTCAGCTGGCCTCTAGGGCTAGGATCCAAATTGGAGGAAGGGCAACTGGGAATTATAAGAAGCTTGAAAAATTTACATAATTCTCAGCCTTTGTGATTTCAGAGTTGAATTTATCTGTTGTTCAAAATGTAAGTGAACTGCTTTGCATATTCAGTGATTAGAAGTGACTTGGGAGAGAATACAATTAAAAGTAGTTCCCATAGTAGTAGTTCCCAATTAATAGTTTCCTATTTCTATAGATGACAAGCAAATTGGGGAAGTTTTTTTTTTTTTTTTAATGATGACAAGTGATATTAAAACACAGAAAAGCTTTACCTTCCCTCATCTTGGTTGCTCTGGTATATTTCTGCACTTGGAGATGCCATATTCTGATGTGATAAAAGAGATGGAGAGAGATTTATCCCTCCGAGTTGCTGAAAAGCTATTTCTGCATGGATGCTCTGAGGATTACTTGTTAGAATCCCTGCATTCTTGTCTTTTTTGTCTGAAATTAGGAATTATGAAACAATGAAAAGCATTAATAAATTAATAAGGTTTGGTTGTCCTTCAGTTGACTGTGTGCTATACATATTTCATAACATGAATTAAAATTTTTAAATAAAAATAAAAATTGGACTATATTTCTAGCACTTAATGCTGCTTAAATTTTTCTGAGCTAGTGGATCAGTTTGATACCTTCTTGGTAATTTTTTTTTTTTTTTAACATCTTTATTGGGGTATAATTGCTTTACAACGGTGTGTTAGTTTCTGCTTTATAACAAAGTGAATCAGTTATACATATACATATGTTCCCATATCTCTTCCCTCTTGCGTCTCCCTCCCTCCCACCCTCCCAGTAATTTTTAAAAATATAAATATCCAGAGCTGTGTGCTATAATAAATGTATCAATAAAATGACCATACTTTTCAAAACAAAAATTGGGGCAACACAGTCAGAAAATAGGAAAGAAATAGGACTTTTCCAGAAAATCCTAAAAAAGTAGTTGCATAATGAATCTTAAAGATATCTGAGAAGAAACTTATGGAAATGAATCCAGGGTTGAACTAATGCCCCCCCCAAAGATATTGAAGACATTCCTGAAGATGACAGTGATGACACTGTACTATTAAGGAGGCTAATAACAATTTGGTATGTCTAGTTTTACTGATAGTTCTATCTACTGGACAAAAGCATTAAATTTCTCACTATGATTAAAATCTTGAAGCCATAAGTAGGTAGAAGTATGAAAAATAAGTTAAACAAAAAATAACATCTTAGAGTAAATTATGTTGAATTTCTTTTAACTGAGTTTCCTTTAAAAAAATTGCATATTCTTAGTAGGCTTTTAGATCATTTTATTATTATTGTGATGTTCAGTTTTATTGTCTAACAGTAGTCTGAGGCAAAGTGGGATGTTAGAAAGAATGGAAGAGGTGAGCCCTCAGGGAAAGAGTAGCTACCCCCAATTTCACCAAAATGGTAGCCAGTGAAGATCTGGAATTAGAGAAAAGGCATGATCTAAGTCTGAATGAAAATGTATATAATAGAACGAAACATTTCCATGCCTTGTCCTTTTAATATACTCCCTTCCTTTAGAGAGCTACCTCTTGAAACACTTCCCTACTAATAGCTTCATGAATATATAAAATAATATTGTGGTTTCAAGGATGAAGTTTGATCTTCTCTCTGTAAGATACCCTTTGAACCCCAAGAGTCTGTTGTTACCAATATTTTTAAACCTCTGATTTCTACTTTTAGCAGGATGTACTACAGGTTTTAGTAGTCGTTTGCTATGAAATACACAAAATGTAATAAAAGCTTTGAAAAGAAATGTCAAGAACAATTGTGCAAGTATCACAAAGTTCAAATTGCAAGCAAATGTGTAGTTACAACATATTAGTAGTTGAGTAGAACCAAAAAATACTATATACGGCTTCCCTGGTGGCGCAGTGGTTGAGAGTCCGCCTGCCGATGCAGGGGACACGGGTTCATGCCCCGGTACGGGAAAATCCCACGTGCTGCGGAGTGGCTAGGCCCGTGAGCCATGGCGGCTGAGCCTGCGCGTCCGGAGCCTGTGCTCCGCAACGGGAGAGGCCCCAACAGTCAGAGGCCCGCGTACCACAAAAATAAAAAAATAAAAAAATACTGTAGATTCTTTGAAATCAGAATGGTCACATGAAACTTGAACAAACATTCAATTTTAGGAAATGTAAATGTAAAATATGCAATTTTAAGTAGTATTAGAAATCAAAGTGAGATTTTTGTTTCAAATGAAGTGTTTTTGCTTTTTTACATTCACTCAGAAACTGTCAAAATACCTTCAACTTCAGGAGTTAAAGTGAAGTCAGATCCCAAGTAATGGCCAAATCCACCAGGCCGAATTACATTTGTTAGCTTTATGGGAGGAGCTTTCACTTGGCCAAATGATCCACCATCCACAGGAGAGTTGGTAACAGGAATAGACTACATAATAAAAGAAAAGTTAAGAATGCCTTATCTCAAAAACTCAGATCAGTAGTCTTAGCCTTACCACAAGCCCCACTTGATAATCACCTTAAAATTTTTTAGGTCAGAAATTATATGCTTCCCTAAACTCAGAGTTTGTATGAGGCAAAAACTGTGAAACAGACAGATTTTTGGGCCCTAACCCCCCTCAGAACCTTATGTTCTGTTTTTTTCAGACTGCATTGTACTCATTACAACAGTCTAGGGTGATGGCACCTCCCCATTCCAAAGAGTCTTAACAAGGTAAGTGTAGAATTAAGAAAATTAAGCCTTTACCCCTTTGTGATATCTTTTCTTTTTTTCTGAACAGGAATTTCTAGATGATAAGAGTTGTATCTTCCACATCTTTGTGTTCCTCACATTACCTCACCAGGTGTCTTGCAGTTAATTAGTTTTTCAAGAACAAACAAGTAAATAAAATGGGGACTAAGAAAAGCATCTTATAACAATCACTTTTAATGAGTGTGCTAACTCTCTAAACAGTGTTTACATTTTATGTTAGTTGAGAATTAAGAGGCTTTTAAAAGATTTTCAGGAATCAGCAAATGGAGGAGAGAAGTATTTTAGGCTGGAGACTCTTGGTTTCCCTAGAAATTTATGCCTGCTCTGTCTTTAGTAAGACTGACCTTGTTTATACTTTAAAAAATATGAATTCTGAATATATGTTTTAATTTATTTAGAGATACAGGCTTTTGCCATTTGTGTAAAATTACCCATTTCCCTCATATTTCAGTAAACGTAACCAAAATGCAGCTTCGTAATGAGCACTAAGGTATCAGGCCTTTTACTAAAGCTGATCCCAAATTCCCTAATTCCTTCATAGGAGTTTCTTCCCATCATTAAACTAGAATATTGTCAAATTTTCTTCTGAAACAAGAGCACCAAAATGTTCTGGTTTAAAGGACAACTTTAGATTTCATTTATTTCCTCTTTATTTGCTGTTAAAAAGAAAGAACAGCAGCAACTAAAACAAAGAAAAATACATTAGACTGAACTGATGAAACTTGAAAAGTATTCTGTTCTTGTGTCTTCTGAACAGCTAAATGAATAGCTCAATTTTTTTCTGGCCAGGAAAATAAAAATTATTATTGCATCTTAAAATAGATTTCTCTGAAATAAAGACTTCAAATACCCCCTTTATTTTACTAACCATATATAGATGAATTCTTTAAAACCCAATTTTTAAATAAAGTATTTACATATAGAGTAAATGGAAAGGTAATTAAATTCTTATGTACGGCACCGATTTGAATGGCAAGAATAGGTATCTAGAATCACTGAAGATGACATGGTAGTACAGAATTGGAAAAATCTTAGTTCACTATATGAGAAATAGAAAAGAATAGCCAACAAGCAAAACCTTTAGTGAAATAATCATCCATCATTGACTACAATTTGAGTTTATGTATTTTTTTTGCTATATGAAACTAATTAAAAATATGTATGGAAATTGGGATCTTTAAAGTTGCTCTAAGTGATTTCTTTATATGGAATTTAGTGAGTATTTATGAAGTTATATGGAATTTTTAAAACGTAGCCAACATTACCTTAAAATAGAATTTATCAAATGTTACAATTTGTATAGGTCTCTCACTGGAGGCCTCACATTTGTGGTATGATAGACAGAATAATGCCACCCCCCAAGATGTCCACATCCTAATCTCTAAAACCTGTGAATGCTTTACGTGGCAAAAAAGGACTTTACAGGCATAATTAAATTAAGGATTTTGAGATGGGGAGAATATCCTGGATTATCTAGGTGGGCCCAATACAATCACAAGGGTCCTTATAAGAGGGAGGCAGGGAGGGTCAGTGTGAGAGAAGATGTAATGATGGAAGCAGAGGTCAAAGTGATGCCATTGCTGGAAGAGGGCCATGAGCCAAGGAATGCAGATAGCCTCTAGAAGTTTGAAAGGCAAAGAACAAATTCTCTCCTAGAAGGTATGCAGCCCTGCCGATACTTGTGATTTTAGCTCTGTAAGACTGATTTTTTGGACTTATGACCTCCAGAATTGTAAGATAATAAATTTGTGTTGTTTCAAGACACCAAATTTGAGGTAATTTGTTACAACAGCAATAAGAGACTAAAGTTTCCTTTAGTTTTCCACTTCTGGAAGCAAGAAGTGACTTGCTCATGGAATATAAGAGAGAAAGGGAAAGGAGGCATAAATCATTGAACTAACTTTTAATTATTCTCTTTTTAAAGACTAGAGACTGTGACAATAATTAGGTAGATGACATTAGATGGTGCTGTCTCTTAGTTATACAGATTAGTAGCTAAGCTTTTTTTCACAAAGCATAGTTTTTAGAAAAACATTTGTAAATATAACCCATAAATGAACCAATTTCCTCTGCCTAATCTAGATAATCTTTTTTTTTTTTAGATAATCTTTATTAACATTGTACAGCTCTAAGTTTCACAAGTCTCTATAGCTATTTTGACCCATAATAGAATCCCCTTGGTTAATTTTAAAAAGTCAGGGAATAATAAGAATTAGATCTATAATTCTTTTTATAATTCTTAAAAAAAATTTTAAAACATAAAAGTACATGTGCCCACACATCTTTTGATGAAGGGTCAAGGCCTTTTCTTTAAGAAAGAGTCCCTTGACTGGTATTTTATCTGATTGATAAATCCACCCTTAAGGGTTTTACCTACAATTTCCAGTTTTGGTTTCGTTAAAGTAGCAAGACTTCAACAACATGTGGAGAAAATTTGAATACAAGAAACTGTCTAGATTTAAAGAAATTTTCCCACATATTAGTCTGAATTTTTATAATTTTCTTCCTTATTTTGCAGGTTTTTTTCCTCCCAACCTAATTTGATATTATTTGTGTATGTGTAATCAATTATTTGTGATTTGTGTAATTGACCTTTTTCCAGACTTTACAGAGAATCCTATTTGGCTTTCATAGAAACATAGAAATAATAATTTAAAATTTGTACTTATGTATCTGTTTATTTAAAATAAAAGTTATAAGTTTTTGAAAAAACACAGCCGACTCAATAAATATGTGAATCAATTGCTGAAGGCAGAAGTGAGCTTAGAGAGTAGCCTACTAGTATCAAAGGTTCAATGTGCTCTGGGAACTCGTTAGTTTGTTTTACAAAGGGAGTGGAGAGTGTTGGGTAAGCCAGTGAGATAAATGAAAGCATCTACAGTAGTCTTATCGCTTTCCTCTTCAACTCAACTTTTAAAAGTAATCTTTGTTCACTGACTAACGCCCTTGCTCTCTTGCTTTCACTGACAGTAGAGGTTCATTTACACTCTCACTGCCCCACCTTAGTCCAGGTTTTCATAATCTCTCTTGGATTATTCTAAAAGCCTCTTAGCTGGTTTCTCTGCCTCCAGCTCCTTCTTCCTTAAACCTTGCAAAGGCACAGCTCTAATAGTGTTACTTCTTTGTTCAAAAACCATAGCTTTTCTGTGTTAAATTTAGTCTTTTAAGATAGTTATGAAAAATCCTGGTGGTCAATGATAGAATTTCCAAATTATATGCTTTTGTGGCTTCTCTCTCTAACCTCTTCCCTGTCATGCTCAGATACCCTACTAGGGTTCATAGGCAAAAGGCCCAATTATTCTGCCAATATACAAGAAAAGAGGCACACACCTCCCTTGTTAGATGAACTACACAGTCCAGAGAGTTTGAGGTCATTATTCCTTCCTTCCCTTTCTATCTCCTAAGTGGAGAGAGTTTTATTGTTAGTCACTGTTTATAAGAGTGATACGTTACAGTTTCTTACCTTCTAGCATTATCTGACATATGGAACAAGAGGCACAGTTTAAAATAATTTGCTTTATGTCAAAGTATGTTTTTTGAATAAGGAGCTTTCCTAGCTTCTATGTGTATATGCTCTATTCACCAGATCAAGCTGCTTTTGACAGTAATCACCAAATACATACTAAAATTATCTAGAAAAACATCATACATCAGGTTTAAACATTACGTAAAAACTCATGACAGAATGTTCATCTACTAATAATTTATGTATTTTAAAAGAAAAAGTGTAAATAATAGAATTATTACCAAATTTTTCTTTGCTTGTGGTTCAGAGAAGTGAAATTCAGCTTTTGCCCTATCATCTGAATTCACAGGGATTCCATCTAACATCTGTAAGTTAGGCAGTCGAAATATAAGCACGTGGCGATGTAGCATTTTTCTACAAATCTGAATAAAGTTAAAAATAACAATTCATTCCTTAAAAAAACTTTTTATTTCAAAGATTAACCTTTATAGAGAAGCATAGACAGCAGAGATCACATGTAACAGCTAATTTGTAGTATTAAATGATATAAATACGAATTCCCTTATTGAAAGATTCCTCAATTCCCTGTTATGCCAAATGAAGATGAGAAGTTTTTTTTTTTTTTAAACAAGGCTACCACTTGGAGATTTAATGTCTTTTTAGAGTATATGATATTGTTCATTAACTACAGGCATCCCAACTCATGAATAGGATTATATTATAAAAGTTCACTTATAAGTAATTAGTTTGAAACTTGTATGATAATTTCCCATAGACACTATGCAGTTTAATTCAATACACATCTATTGAACTATATGATCCATCACTTCATAGTATTAACCTACTATAAAAATACTTGCATAAGTACATAAGAGAGTGTGTAGAAAGTGTTAACATAGTAGGCTTGAGGCTGTTATCTTTAGAAGGATCTGTTTGCAAGGAGCTCTTGACAAGAGTTTGGTACTTGGATTTTGGAAGCTCTCCCACCATTCCTTAACTGATAAGGGTAGTTCACTATGCCTAGACTGCTTATACAAACAATAGGATTCATGTTCAACCTGCTCTCCTTCTGGGAGTCTGGAATTTTGGTATGTGATTGGCACAGGGTACCTACATGACCAGCTTCCAAAAAAACCCTTGAATGCTATTAAGTCTAATGGGATTTCCTGGGCAGAAATATAACACATTTGTTGCTACATTTTTGTTGGTGTGTGAAGAGTGCACACTGTGATCCCCTCATGTGAGGGAAAGAGCATAAGGAAGCCTGCACATGGATTCCTCCAGACTCTGCCCATGTGTTTTTCCTTCATCACTTGGCTGTGTATCCTCATTACGTCACAGTAATAAATCTTAGCCATGAGTATAGCTATATGCTGAGTCCCTTGACTTTTAGCAAATCTCCGAATATAGGGATGATCTGGGGTACTGACAACACAGAAGAAGTATGCAGCACTGTTTGTGATAACAAAAGAAAGAAAGAAAGATTATCATCAGAGGGGAATAAACTATTTTTTAAAAATGTAGTAGATACATATACATTAATGGAGAGGGATCTCTAAGCCGTAAATTGAGTTAAAAAAATGAGCACATTCAAGGCCACAAAGCCAGTTTCATAAAACCAAAGAATGTATAGACTGTCTCTTCTGATTAAAATGTAATAACACTAGAAATAAATAATAACGAGATAGCTAAAAATACCTAATAGGTTTGAAATTAACACACATAATCCTCAATAATTCACAGATTAAAGAAGAAATCTTTTGTAAAGTAGATTCTAAGATTTTTTTTTTGATGTGGACCATTTTTTTAAAAGTCTATTGAATTTGTTATAATATTGCTTCTGTTTCATGTTTTGGTTTTGTGGCTGCAAGGCATGTGGGATCCTAGCTCCCTGACCAGGGATCAAATCCACACCCGCTGCATTGGAGGGCAAAATCTTAACCACTGGACCACCAGGGAAGTCCCTGTAAAGTAGATTCTAAGAAATAGCAGGAAAAACACAACATATCAAAACTTTTAGGCTATTGCTAAAGCAGTATTTTGTAACCTAAAATTTATTCATTTAGAAGAAATATTAAAAATTAATGAGCTAGGCATTCTACTCCAGAATATTTTTAAAAAGTAAATTCCAAGAAACTAAAGGTAAAGGGTAGAAATTAATGAACAAAAAAGAAAAATTACACTTGATAAAACCAAAATATGGTTATTTGAAGAGATTAATATGATAGACAAACCTTTAGTAAGACTCATCAAGAATAAAAGAGAAAAAGCAAAAAAACACCAACAAATTTAGATATAAAAAAGGTGACAAAACACAGATATAGTAGAGATTTTTAAAATTCATGAAAGTATTATGATGGAAGTGCATTTAAAATTTAGATAAAAGGACAATTTTATTGAAAAATATAAGTTCTCAATATTGACTTTTGAATAAATAGAAATTGCTTCTTGCCTTTTTGTTAAGAACAAGTGTAGTATCTGTTCTTATCAGTTTAATAGAAAATGGTTAGATAATATATATCAATTAAAGGATTTGAATAAGTAGTTTAAAATCTAACTTCAAAAAATATTAAGTTCACATGGTTTTAGAGACAGGATCTAATTATCCTTCAAGGAACACACAAGTCTTCTTTTATATAAATTAATTCATAGACTAGAAAAAGAGGGAGAACTCCCCAATTAATTTTATGAGGCAAGAACAGCCTTGATGAACTTGAAAAGAATAGTATAATAAAGTAAAATTACAGAATAATTTTACTTATTTCCATAGAGATATGCTACATGAAATTTTAGCAAATTGAATCCAATAAAGTATAAAAGATGACCAAGTAGTATTCATCCCAGGAATTTAAGGATGGTTTAGCACCAGAATCTATTAATATAATTTGCATATTAACAGATTAAAGAGAAATACTATATTTCCAGTTAGTTAAAATCCAGTGTCCATTCCTGATAAAAACAAGTAGTAAACTGGAATTAGAAAGGAACTGCCTTAAAATGTTGAAGGTTATCTACCCATAACCTACAGCAAACATATTTAATAGTGACAATTTAGAAGCATTCTTTTGAGGTCAGTAACTATCAGTGTGTCTATTCAGCACTGTACTAGAAGTCCTAGTCAGCACACTGACAGAAGTAAAGGAAATAAAACCATAAGGATTGGAAAGAAAGAGTCATTATTTGTAGATACTATGATTGTGTACAGAGAAAATCCAACAAAATTTACAATCCATTAGAATTTAAAAGAGAGTTCAGCAAGCTTCCTGGATAAAGAGTAATATGCAAAAATCAGAATTTCTATACTTTAGCAACAAACAACTAGAAAAATATAGAAAGATATTGTTTAAAACAGCTATTAAAACAACAGAATAGGGCTTCCCTGGTGGCACAGTGGTTGAGAATCTGCCTGCCGATGCAGGGGACACGGGTTCGTGCCCCGGTCCAGGAAGATCCCACATGCCGCGGAGCGGCTAGGCCCGTAAGCCATGGCCGCTGAGCCTGTGCGTCCAGAGCCTGTACTCCGCAATGGGAGAGGCCACAACAGTGAGAGGCCCGTGTACCGCAAAAACAAAACAAAACAAAACAAAAAACAACAGAATAAATCTAACGAAAGATGATTAAAACCTTTAGGAGAAAATCACAAACCTTTATTGAAGGACATAAAATAAACACAGCGATATTTGTGTTTGTGAAAGAGAAGGCTCAATGCTATAAATATTACGGGAGACTGCTTATTGTATTTCTTTCTTGGTGGAAATAGCTCTATGATGTGGCACTACTGGCTCTCTCAGTCCCTTCACTCCTTCACTCGGGGAAGGAGAGCGACTTAACTGATAAATCTGGGAAGATTTTTTTAAAAATAAATTTATTTATTTATGTTGTTGTGGGGTTTTTTTGTTTTGTTTTGTTTTTGCGGTACGCGGGCCTCTCCCTGTGTGGCCTCTCCCGTTGCAGAGCAACAGGCTCAGCGGCCATGGCTCACGGGCACAGCCGCTCCACGGCATGTGGGATCTTCCCAGACCGGGGCACGAACCCGTGTCCCCTGCATCGGCAGGCGGACTCTCAACCACTGCACCACCAGGGGAGCCCTATTTATTTTATTTATTTTTGGCTGCATTGGGTCTTTGCTGCTGCACACGGGCTTTCTCTAGTTGTGGCGAGCGGGGGCTACCCTTCGTTGCAGTGCGCGGGCTTCTCATTGCAGTGGCTTCTCTTGTTGTGGAGCACAGGCTCTAGGTGCGTGGGCTTCAGTAGTTGTGGTACATGGGCTTAGTTGCTCTGCGGCATGTGGGATCTTCCTGGACCAGGGCTCGAACCCGTGTCCCCTGCATTGGCAGGTAGATTCTTAACCACTGCGCCACCAGGGAAGTCCCAATCTGGGAAGATTAAACTGGGTATGTTTAGCTCCTGTCTTTCCTCTTGAGAAGGAGCTTATTGCTGGGAGAATGCCTTCTGCTCCTCCAGGAGAAGCTCTCCTCCCATGTGGAAAGGCCTCAGTGAAGTATTTCCTGCTACTGGGTCATCATGACTTACTTTTGGCATCTGTTAGCAGGCCCATTTGGCTTTCTCACTAAGTTAAGCAAAATATTCTCAGCTCTCTATCTGCCACTGTCATATTTCTCAATTCGTTCAAATGTTAGGTGAGTAAGGATGCTACTTATTTGATCCCTTCAAAGACTCCAACGGGAAAGGTGGCAAATTTTTCCCAAAATTAATATATAAATTCAGTGCAATTCCAATTAAAATATCAACAAGATTCTCATATAACTTGAGAAGCTGTTTACTGAAACTCATAGGAAGTGTAAAGGGCCAGGGATAGCCAAGACAGTGAAGAAAAAAAAAGAGAAGGTGGAAGACAAGGAAAATTAGAGGTGCTTACTCTACTGGACATCAAGACTTAATGTAAAACTTTAGTGATTAACACAGTGTAATGTTATAGGGATTGACAAATAGGCCAATGAATACAAAGTAGAACCAAGAAGTAGACCCTCTTGTATATGACAATGACAGTTTATATTGTAATCAGTTGGAAGAAGACGCTAGTCAATAAATTGTGCTTGGATAACTGTTTATGCATATGGAAACAGATAAAATTAAATCTTTTCTCACATTATATAAAAATAAGTTATATACAACTATAAATTATATTTAAAATAAATTAACTAATAAATTAGAAAAATAACACACTCACTGGATTGCCATAAACTGTAAGCTCTCTGAGGGAAGAGATACCATCAAGTTTTTCCAGTTCTGCCATATCCTATTAAAAAATTAAGCAGTAAGTTATTATTTGGTTAGACCCAACATCTTTAAATATATGCTGATTTGAAGTAATTATATGTAAGTGTTGGATTGCAGCGAGTTCATGATTGAATCTTCTGAAGTGAGCTTGATTGACAATATTCTGTATTGTTGATTAAAGACAGATCTGTGTACTATTGATTCCAAATACATGACTGGGTAAAGATGACAAGCTAACATGGGAAACAGGCCATACAGCAGCGCTTACTAGGAAAGACCATATTTTTTTCAGAAGACTTATGATCTATTCTAAAACTCAGATTATATTTGGTTAATTCCCAAGAGGATTGACCTAGATGTGTAGAAAAGGAGGTGAATCTAGTCTAAACAATTTCCAAGGTGCATATCAAACACAACCTTAACCATGAAGGAGCATGTCATATTGAATGGACTTAATACTGATATATTTGATGGTAATGTATATAGTTGAAAAACTATTTCTCTAGTTGAATGACTTGCCTTTGCTACTGGATGGGATTATTTATTATTATCTATTTAACATTGGTGAAAGTTTGCAAATACATTTTAGTTTCTGCAAAGTTATTTCTAAAATGCTATTGCTGACAAAATTTAGGCAACAAGATCAGCTTCAGGTTGTTGCTAGTTCATAGTAATAAAACAAAGTTATTGATATGCTCCTCTTCTTATTTGGGATGACTAGTGGGTTTAGCCAATTCATCTAGTAACTATAAAAATATTTAGACCTATTTTAGATCACTTGGAAGTGGAATTTGAGAAGCCACAGGAATGCCCCAGACCCTGTGTATCCTTGAAATTATTAGTAAGGCTTGATACTGGGTAAGGTCTCAGATTCAAGTAAGTCTGATTTGACATATTCTTTGTGTTAGCTCAGTTGCTATCACTGGAAAGAGTTCCTATAGGATAGCAATTATCCTAATTTAGATTTCTTCTGGATAAAGCTTTGGAAGAACCATTGCCAGTTTTGGCAGGCTTTTTCTCAGATGAATGTTGTTTGACCCTTGATGTGTGAGTTGTATGTAATTTTCTCTGTATATGTATTTACTAGATGCTGTGTAGAAAGGGGCACTGATCATGATTTCCTTGTCGCCTTGAACAGGCTTTTATATCACTCCAGAAAAGGCTTCCTGAACTCCAGCAAGAAGAGCCACTAACAAGTATTGATCATGTATCTACTATGTACCAGACGCTTTGCTATATACTAATACAAATGTGGGCAAGAAAGACATGGTCCCTGCCCTTGCAGGGCAGTATACAGTTCAGTTTGTCTTCAAGATTGTCTTAGAGGTATGGGCAGAAATTTCAAAATTGGTAAAAGGAGGGCTAACTGATCATCAGCAAAACACTGAGAGAAATGTTAACCCTCTTATCTGCATACTATCTCAGAAGAGAGTTTGGGCAGGCTCAGTTGGGGCAGTGGCCTAATGGAAACAGGCTGAATTATGAGCAGGTGAAACAAATGCAGGATGCTAGCTTAGGAAGCCTTGAGTGGGGAAAGATGGATTATTAAAGCCAAGTCGAAGTCCATTATCAGGAGTTGATTCAAATGTCAGGTAGAACAAGTACGTATGTTAAGTTTAAAGGGGCAGAGGGAGTCTAGGATTGAGATGCACAAATAGCTTGGACCAAGAGAAGTCAGGAACAAAAAATATCTCTTAGAGGATCTGCAGGTAGATGCATGTGGGTTGGTTGGGTTTATAAGTCTAGCAGCAAGGTGAGCATTTCTGCATCCCAGAGTATTTACATGTCATATAAATGATAAATAACACACTAGCAAAATTTTCATTGGTGTGCTTGGAAGCTTTATATTCAAAGGAGTTAAGTCTTTTAAATCTCATAAATAATGTTACCTGGATTTTATTATATCCTAGGAAGAGTTTCTCTAGTTTTACCAAAGGTTGTAATTTGCTCAGCTCTCGTAGTCTGTTTTCCTCTAGGTGAAGTGCCAACAGAGAGCTTGGTTTGGCAAAGGCACTATCATTAAAGGCTCTGATGCGGTTATGGTCCACTACCAATTCCTGAAGGAATTCTAAGTTGTCAAGCCCTTCAACTTGACTGATTTCATTCCCTGAAAAAGATAATTCATGATATGTTAAGTGAGCCCAAACTGAATAAAAGTTATCTATCTTCATTTAAATATTTTTTTATCAAATGATTCTTTAAGAAGTGAAGTATTAAAAAGAACATATTTCCAAGGAGAAACAGAAATGTTATTTATAGGAAGGTAGCATCATCATCAAATAATATTTGGCAAAATTTTTCCTTTAAGATATGATGCACAAAATGTACTGAATTGACCCAATCTGTCTGTTCAACAGTTAAGTGCTAAAATAGTTGATACTGATAAAAGTAGATGTATAAAAGTGCTGCAGAAGATATGCTTCCTAGCTCATACAGCTCAATAACAAAAAAACAACCCAATCAAAAAATGGGCAGAGGACCTAAATAGACATTTCTCCAAAGAAGACATACAGATGGCTGAAGTATATGAAAAGATGCTCAACATTGCTAATTATTAGAGAAATGCAAATCAAAACTACAATGAGGTACCACCTCACACTGGTCAGAATGGCCGTCATTAAAAAGTCTATAGACACTTAGGTTGCTTCCATGTCCTGGCTATTGTAAATAGTGCTGCAATGAACATTGTGGTACATGACTCTTTTTGAGTTATGGTTTTCTCAGGGTATATGCCCAGTAGTGGGACTGCTGGGTCATATGGTAGTTCTATTTTTAGTTTTTCAAGGAATCTCCATACTGTTCTCCATAGTGGCTGTATCAATTTACATTCCCATCAGATGAATGGATAAAGAAGATGTGGCACCTATGTACAATGGAATATTAGCCATAAAAAGAAACGAAACTGAGTTATTTGTAGTGTGGTGGATGGACCTAGAATCTGTCATACAGAGTGAAGTAAGTCAGAAAGAGAAAAACAAATACCGTACGCTCACACATATATATGGAATCTAAATTTTAAAAAAATGGTTCTGAAGAACCTAGGGGCAGGACAGGAATAAAGACGCAGACGTAAAGAGTGGACTTAACGACTTGGGGAGGGGGAAGGGTAAGCTGGGATGAAGTGAGAGAGTGGCATGGACATATATACACTACCAAATGTAAAATAGATAGCTAGTGGGAAGCAGCCGCATAGCACAGGGAGATCAGCTTGGTGCTTTGTGACCATCTAGGGGGGTGGGATAATGGAGAGGTTGTGGAGAAAAGGGAACCCTCCTACACTGTTGGTGGGAATGTAAATTGGTGCAGCCACTATGCAAAACAATATGGAGGTGGCTGAAAAAACTAAAAATAGAGTTGCCATATGATCCAGCAATTCAAAAAGATGCATGCACCCCAATGTTCACTGCAGCACTATTTACAATATCCAAGACATGGAAGCAACCTAAATGTCCATCAACAGATAAATGGATAAAGAAGATATGGTACATAGATACAATGGAATGTTACTCAGCCATAAAAAAGAATGAGATAATGCCATTTGCAGCTACACGTATGGACCTAGAGATTATCATACGAACCGAATTAAGTCAGAAAGAGAAAGACAAATACCATATGATATCACTTCAATGTGGAATCTAAAATATGACACAAATGAACCCATCCACAAAACAGAAACAGACTTACAGACAGAGAACAGACTTGTGGTTGCCAAGAGGGAGAGGTGGTGGGGGAAATATGTACTGGAGTTTGGGACTAGCAGATGCAAACTATTATATATAGAATGGATAAACAACAAGAGCCTACTGTGTAGCACAGGGAACTATATTCAATATCCTATAATAAGTCATAATGGAAAAGAATATGAAAAAGACTATATATATGTATAACTGAATCACTTTGATGTACACCAGAAACTAACACAGCATTGTAAATCAACTATAATTTAATTTTAAAAACAAACAAAAACAACTTAAAAAGAAAGACCAAAATGCACCAGGAAGTAGTTAGAAAAGCAAAAAAAAAAAAGATACACTTCCTGAGTATACTGGGTTATTCTAATTATTATTCTAATAGGTATTCAAATAGGTATATCTAATTATTAAAATAAACTAATTTGTTGTAATGTTAGGTTGGAAGAATATACCTTAATTATGCTGTTTTCTTTCTCAACATATTTTTGCACTGCAACTACATTAAAAAATTAAGAATTTATTACGTTAATTAAAACCTCAATCCTTTCATTATAACCTATGATTTCTCTCAGCTGTAGCAATCAATAGTTTTATAAGTATGAATGATAACTTATATAAGAAGAGAACCTTTGAGTTGACCAAATGCTTTTATGTGTGTTTTCTATTCGATTCTTAAAATAGCACAGGGAAAATTTTATTCTTTTTTCTTTTTTTTTTGCTGTATTCGGGCCTCTCACTGTTGTGGCCTCTCCCGTTGCGGAGCACAGGCTCCGGACGCACAGGCTCAGCGGCCATGGCTCATGGGCCCAGCCGCTCCGCGGCATGTGGGATCTTCCCGGACCGGGGCACGAACCCGTGTCCCCTAGCATGGGCAGGCGGACTCTCAACCACTGCACCACCAGGGAAGCCTATCCTTTTTTAGTGATCAGAAAACTGAGGGTCAGAGAAACTGTCTTGCTCAATGACATAAAAGTGGCAACACCAGGCCTACCCTAGACCTTTTACAATGCTGCTTCTGTGCCATTCTTTCATCCACTATTTATCCTCTTTGTTACTGGACTGAATTGTGTCCCCCCCCAATTAATATGTGGAAGTCTTAACCCCTAGCCCCTCAGAACATGGCTGTATTTCGGTCTTTAAAGAGGTAACTAACGTTAAATGAGGTCATTGGGTGATCACTAATCCAATATCACTGGTGTCCTTATGTGAAGAGGAGATTAGGACACAGAGGGAAGACCATGTGAAGATACAGAATACAATTATAAGCCAAGAAGAGAGGCCCTCAGAAGTGACCAACCCTGCTGATATCTTGATCTTGGACTTCTGGCCTCCAGAACTGTGAGGAAATAAATTTTTGTTTAAGCCACCCAGGCTGTGGTACTTTGTTATGGCAGTCCTAGCAAACTAATATACTACTGAACATGTGATCCCACTTTCTTGGAATTCTTCTCTTTGTAATTTAACATATTTAGTCGAACTTAAGATGCCAACGATTGTTAAGATAGGTCAATATTTTATGTATACTAAGGAAAAAAAACATGGCTAGGTAAACTATGTTATGCCATCAATTAAGATACAACCTGGGCTTCCCTGGTGGCACAGTGGTTGAGAGTCCGCCTGCCGATGCAGGGGACAAGGGTTCGTGCCCCGGTCCGGGAAGATCCCACATGCCGCAGAGCGGCTGGGCCCGTGAGCCATGGCCGCTGAGCCTGCGCGTCCGGAGCCTGTGCTCCGCAACGGGAGAGGCCACAACAGTGAGAGGCCCGCGTACCGCAAAAAAAAAAAAAAAAAAAAAAAAAAAAAAAAAAAAAGATACAACCTGATTTCAAGACATGTTAAAATATAAAAAGTGGGTGTCTCATAATTGATGAAATATGAGAAAGTTACCTTATTTTGTTTTATTCCTTAGAGAAACTGATAACATCATAACCTTCAATAAAATTGCTCACGGAATTAAATCACAGACTTTGAAACATTACCACTGCCTTACTTAAGAATGAAAAAAAGACTATTCAAGTCAGACTGAGAAAAATGACTCAGTTGTGTTAATATATTACTTTCATGAAATCATGTATTTGGACGGTCACTTTTAATAAAGTCCAGTGGTATAAAAATCACGTGACATAGCTTTAAGTGCTGAATAATGTCTACAGTAGCATATTTTTGGCTATTTTTCATTTTAGAATGTTCACTAAACATATTTAAGAAAGAAAACTCCAAAACAACAGTGCTAAATGTGATTTCAGGGATCTTATATTTAACTAGTAGAATTTGCCATTGTTAGAAAACTCTCACTTATTTACTTCTAAATTAAAAAAATTTTTTTTACTTATGAGATATTATTTATTTCCCTTCTTAACAGTTCATTTTTCTTTAATATCTTTATTGGAGTATAAGTTGCTGCTGTACAACAAAGTGAATCAGATATATATATACATATATCCCCATATCCCCTCCCTCTTGCACCTCCCTCCCACCCTCCTTATCCCACCCCTCTAGGTGGTCACAAAGCACCAAGCTGATCACCCTGTGCGATGCAGCTGCTTCCCACTAGCTAGTTATTTTACATTTGGTAGTGTATGGACATCATCAAAAAATCTACAGTATGGGCTGAAATCAGGGAGCTCCACTAGCCCAGAGATAAACCCATGCACATATGGTCACCTTATCTTTGAAAAAGGAGGCAAGAATAAAGAATGGAGAAAAAACAGCCTGTTCAGTAAGTGGTGCTGGGAAAACTGGACAGCTATAAGTAAAAGAATGAAATTAGAACACTTCCTAACACCATACACAAAAATAAAATCAAAATGGATTAGAGACCTAAATGTAAGGCTAGACACTAGCTAGTTATTTTACATTTGGTAGTGTATGGACATCATCAAAAAATCTACAGTATAGGCTGAAGTCAGGGAGCTCCATTTTTCTTTTTCAAGATTGCTTTGGCTATTTGGGGTCTTTCCACACAAATTGTGAAATTTTTTGTTCTAGTACTGTGAAAAATTCCCTTGGTAGTTTGATAGGGATTGCAATGAATCTGTAAATAGCTTTGGGTAGTATAGTCATTTTCACAATGTTGATTCTTCCAATTCAAAACATGGTATATCTCTCCACCTGTTGGTATCATCTTTAATACCTTTCATCAGTGTCTTATACTTTTCTGCATACAGGTCTTTTGTCTCCTTAGGTAGGTTTATTCCTAGGCATTTTATTCTTTTTGTTGCAGTGGTAAATGGGAGTGTTTCCTTAATTTCTCTTTCATATTTTTCAACATTAGTGTATAGGAATGCAAGAGATTTCTGTGCATTAATTTTGTATCCTGCTACTTAACCAGATTCACTGATTAGCTTTACTAGTTTTCTGGTAGCATCTTTAGGATTCTCTCTGTAAAGTATCATGTCATCTGCAAACAGTGACAGCTTTACTTCTTCTTCTCTGATTTGGATTCCTTTTATTTCTTTTTATTCTCTGATTGCTGTAGCTAAAACTTCCAAAACTATGTTGAATAATAGTGGTGAGAGTGGGATCCTTGTCTTGTTCCTGATTTTAGAGGAAATGGTTTCAGTTTTTCACCATTGATGATGATGTTGGCTGTGGGTTTATCATATATGGCCTTTATTATGTTGAGGTAAGTTCCCTCTATGCCTGCTTTCTGGAGAGTTTTTATCATAAATGGGTGTTGAATTTTGTTGAAAGCTTTTTCTACAGCTATGGAGATGATCATATGGTTTTTATCCTTCAGTTTGTTAATATGGGGTATCACATTGATTGATTTGCGTATATTGAAGAATCCTTGCATCCCTGGGATACACCCCCACTTGATCATGGTGTATGATCCTTTTAATGTGCTGTTGGATTCTGTTTGCTAGTATTTTGTTGAGGATTTTTGCATCTATGTTCATGAGTGATATTGGTCTTTAGTTTTCTTTTTTGTGCCATCTTTGTCTGATTTTGGCATCAGGGTGATGGTGACCTTGTAGAATGAGTTTGGGAGCATTCCTCCCTCTGCTATATTTTGGAAGAGTTTGAGAAGGATAGGTGTTAGCTTTTCTCCAAACTGATAGAATTCGCCTGTGAAGCAGTCTGGTCCTGGGCTTTATGTTTGTTGGAAGATTTTTAATCACAGTTTCAATTTCAGTGCTTGTGGTTGGTCTGCTTATATTTTCTATTTCTTCCTGGTTCAGTCTCAGAAGGCTGTGCTTTTCTAAGAATTTGTCCCTTTCTTCCAGGTTGTCCATTTTTTTGGCATACAGTTCCGTGTAGTAATCCCTCATGATTCTTTGATTTCTGCAGTGTCAGTTGTTACTTCTCCTTTTTCATTTCTAATTCTGTTGATTTGAGTCTTCTCCCTTTTTTTCTTGAAGAGTCTGGCTAATGGCTTATCAATTCAGTTTATCTTCTAAAAGAACCAACTTTTAGTTTTATTGATCTTTGCTATTGTGTCCTTCACTTCTTTTTCATTCATTTCTGACCTTATCTTTATGATTTCTTTCCTTCTGCTAACTTTGGGGTTTTTTTGTTCTTCTTCCTCTAATTGCTTTAGGTGTAAGATTAGATTGTTTATTTGAGATTTTTCTTGTTTCTTGATGTAGGATTGTATTGCTATAAACTTCCCTCTTAGACCTGCTTTTGATGCATCCCATAGGTTTTGGGTTGTTGTGTTTTCATTGTCATTTGTTTCTAGGTATTTTTTGATTTCCTCTTTGATTTCTTCAGTGATCTCTTCATTATTTGGTAGTGTATTGTTTAGCCTCCATGTGTTTGTATTTTTTACATTTTCTTTCCTGTAATTGATATATAGTCTCATAGCGTTGTGGTGGAGAAGATACTTGATACGATTTCAATTTTCTTAAATTTACCAAGGCCTGATTTGTGGCCCAAGATATGATCTATCCTGGAGAATGTTCCATGAGCACTTGAGAAGAAATTGTATTCTGTCATTTTTGGATGGAATGTCCTATAAATATCAATTAAGTCCATCTTGTCTAATGTGTCATTTAAAGCTTGTGTTTCCGTATTTATTTTCATTTTGGATGATCTGTCCATTGGTGAAAGTGGGGTGTTAAAGTCCCCTACTATGATTTTGTTACTGTTGATGGCCCCTTTTATGGCTGTTAGCATTTGCCTTATGTATTGAGGTGCTCCTATATTGGGTGCATAAATATTTACAATTGTTATATCTTCTTGTTGGATTGATCCTTAGATCATTATGTAGTGTCCTTGTCTCTTGTAATAGTCTTTAAAGTCTATTTTGTCAGATATGAGAATTGCTACTCCAGCTTTCTTTTGATTTCCATTTGCATGGAATATCTTTTTCCATCCCCTCACTTTCAGTCTGTATGTGTCCCTAGGTCTGAAGTGGGTGTCTTGTAGACAGCATATATATGGGTCTTGTTTTTGTATCCATTCAGCCAGTCTACGTCTTTTGGTTGGAGCATTCAATCCATTTACATTTAAGATTATTCTCAGTATGTATGTTCCTACTCCCATTTGCTTAATTGTTTTGGGTTTGTTACTGTAGGTCTTTTCCTTCTCTTGTGTCTCCTGCCTATAGAAGTTCCTTAGGCATTTGTTGTAAAGCTGGTTTGTTAGTGCTGAATTCTCTTCACTTTTGCTTGTCTGTAAAGGTTTTAATTTCTCCATTGAATCTGAATGAGATCCTTGCTGGGTAGAGTAATCTTGGTTGTAGGTTTTTCCCTTTCATCACTTTAAACATGTCCCTTCTGGCTTGCATAGTTTCTGCTGAAAGATCAGCTGTTAACCTTATGGGGATTCCCTTGTATGTTATTTGTTGTTTTTCCCATGCTGCCTTTAATATTTTTTATTTGTATTTAATTTTTGATAGTTTGATTAATATGTGTCTTGGTGTGTTTCCCCTTGGATTTATCCTGTATGGGACTCTCTGCAATTCCTGGACTTGATTGACTATTTCCTTTCCCATGTTAGGGAAGTCTTCAACTACAATCTCTTCAAATATTTTCTCAGACCCTTTTTTCTCTTCTTCTGGGACCCCTATAATTCGAATGTTGGTGCATTTAATGTTTTCCCTGAGGTCTCTGAGACTGTCCTCAATTCTTCTCATTCTTTTTTGTTTATTCTGCTCTGTGGTAGTTATTTCCACTATTTTATCTTCCCGGTCACTTATCCGTTCTTATCTTCCAGGTCACTTATCCGACAGACAAATTTCTATCTTTCCATTTAGATTAACTCTGTGTTTAGGGTCTCCTTTTCACAGAATGCAGGTTTGTAATTCCTGTTGTTTTTGGTGTCTGCCCCCTGTGGGTAAGGTTGGTTCAGTGGCTTGTGTAGGCTTCCTGGTGGAGGGCACTGGTGTCTGGGTTCTGGTGGGTTGGGCTGGCTCTTTTCTTTCTGGTGGGCAGGGCTGCATCCGGTGGTGTGTTTTTGGGGTGTCTGTGCATTCAGTATGATTTTAGGTAGCCTCTCTGCTAATCTGTGGGATTGTGTTCCTGTCTTGCTTTGGCATGGGGTGTCCAGCACTGGAGCTTGCTAGCCATTGGGTGGCGCTAGGTCTTAGTGTTGAGACAGAGATCTCTGGGAGAGCTCTTGCCAATTGTTATTACTTGGGGCTGGGAGGTCTATGGTGGGCCAATGTCCTTAACTCAGCTCTCCCACCACAGACGCTCAGGCCTGATATCAGGCTGGAGCATCAAGACCCTGTCAGCCACATGGCTCAGAAGAAAAGGGAGAAAAAAAGAAAGAAAAAATTAAATTAAATTAAAATTTAAAAACTTTTTAAAAATTATTAAAATTAAAAAATTAAAAAGTAATTAAAAAAAGAAGAGAGCAACCAAACCAATAAACAAATCCACCAATGATAACAAGTGCTAAAAACTATACTAAGCATAAAAATCAGAAACAAGTCAGTCTCAGACAGCAAACCTGAAGTCTACAATTTACCGTCTCCACCAGTGAAGGGGCTTCCTATTGTGTGGAAACTTTTCCTCCTTCACAGCTCCCTCCCAGATGTGGAAGTCCCGTCCCTATTCTTTTGTCTCTGTTTTTACTTTTTTCTTTTGTTCCACCCAGATACATAGGGATTTCTTGCCCTTGGGAAGTCTGAGGTCTTCTGCCAACGTTCAGTAGGTGTTCTGTAGGAGTGTTCCACATGCAGATGTATTTTTGATGTATTTGTGAAGAGGAAGGTGATCTCCACATCCTACTCCTCCGCCATCTTGATGGTCTCCCAATTCCCACTTATTTAACTAGATAGTTATATTTTAGATAAATTTGACCCTTAACCCTTAAGATTCTAACTTGCTTCCCTACAGCCCCACCCTGCCCTTTCCCTAAAGACTGTACCTTTCCCACCATCTTGCAAACTTAACACAATATGTGAAATGTAAGTTCATTAACTCTCTGGTAGACCATGGCATGGCGTCATCTTATCACTGCCTACATTTGTGTACTCCTCTACAACTTTTGCCCTCTTCCCTCTTTAGACTGACCTTAGAATTATCTCCTCCTGTTCAGTATCTTTAACCTAACTCACCTCTTTACAAACCTTTAAAATATGCTTATAATTTCACTAGCTACCTTCTGATCTCTTACCTTCTTTTCAGGGACAAGTTCCTTGAGCATCCAACCTCTGTTTGTTGTCTTTACTGCCTATCCAACCACTTCCCTCTATATTGTTTTCACTTTGGCTTTTGCTCTTCCCACACTTCCAAATCTGATACTCTGAAGGTTACTAATGGTCTCCTTTTTTGTTGAATCCAATTGTGTACATCCAGTATGTTTTTCATAGGCCTCATTCTTTTTATCATTTGACTTTAGGTCAATCACCCTCTTTTCTCCTGACATTTAGAGTTTGTATTTCTTGGTTTTCTTTCAAAATTTTGTGAATGTCTCCTTTGCTGGTGCTTATTCCACCCTTCTTAATACTGGGTGTGGGGTGTGGAAGGGAATTGCTGAGAGGTAGTGGGTTTGTCTCCACATCCCTTTTTGGCTTTTCATTCTTTCTCTATACTTATTTCCTAAGTAAGCACATATGCTATGACTTCACCTGTTACCTCCACTGGGATAATTCTAAAATATACATCTCCAGTTCTGACCTGTGGTGCAGTACTACAACTTGAAAAAGTTTCCATTTTCATGTCTGAAAGTTGTCACAACACTAACTAATCTTTCCCTAGCTTTAGTACCTCATTTTGCCCAATCTCTTAATAAAAGCATGCAAACATCTTGAACTATTTTTCTTTCCTTGTATATCTAGTCATTAAGTACTAATATTTACTTCTTTTAAACTGCATTTTGGACTCACCCTTTCCACTGAGACCACTCTAGCCCCATTATGTCATTCATGCTGCATAGAAAATGCCATGTGTTTTGGTGTCAGAGCTAGAATGCAATATTCTATAGCTCTAGAATATCACATTTACATTATTTATATAAATAACCCAAGATAAACCCATTAGTGATTACTGAAATATTTTTGTCAATGAATCTGTTTTAATGTTGATGCTTATATTTGCTTTCAAAACAGGATGATAATCAAATCAGTTTTTAATAATAAAGACTTATACATGAATAGTGTTGCTACTCACCCTGAAGAAAGAGGAATTTTAAATTTCTTAGTCTGTTAAGCTGTAGCTGAATGAGATTACAAATTCCGTTGTAGCCCAAATGAAGAACTTCTAAACTGTGCATTATTGGAGGCAAATTTTCACTGCTCATTGTATCTCTGAAACACACATGTAAGTTTGAGCCCATAAACTTAATTTCAAACCAGCTGTTTGTATAAACATGAAAAGACAGTTTGGTATGTATTTACTATAAATTGAAGTTTAAAAAGAAAAAGAATGAATTTAGTAATAAATCAAACTATAATATTCTGTCTTCATAATTTATATAATAATCACATTTTCTTCTTTAAAAACAGTTTTATATGCTAAAGAACAAAGAAATACAGAAAGAGTTACTTGAAATAAAAAGCAAGAGCCAGTGCAATCAGGCAAGAAAAAGAAAAAAACAAATGTATTCAGATTGGAAAGGAATTAGTAAAACTGTCCTTATTCTCAGATGACAGGATCTTATATTTAGAAAATCCTTAGGAATCCACCAAAAAACTATTATTGCACCAATAAATGAGTTCAGCAAGATTACAGGGTAAAAGATTAATATACAAAAATCAACTGAATTTCTATACATCTTCAATAAACTGAGAATGAAATTAAGACTTCTATTCACAATAGTATAAAAAAGGATAAAATGCTTCACAAAAAATTAACAAAAGGAGTACAAAATGTATACACAGAAGATTACAAAACATTGCTGAGATAAATTAAAGATCTAAATAAATGGAGAAATATTCTGTGTTCACAGATTAGAAGACTCACTATTACTACTAAGATGGTAGTTGTCCCAAAATTGATCAATAGATTCAATGCAATCTCTATCTAAAGTCCAGCAGGTTTTCTTTCTTCTTTTTTTCTCCAGAAAATAACCATCTCATCATAACAGTTATAAGGAAATGCAAATAACCCAGAATATCCAAAACAATCTTTAAAGGAACAAGGTTGGAGGGCTTACATGTCCTGATTTCAAAACTTATAAAGCTGCAGTAATCAAACCAGTCTGGAACTGGCAAAAGGACAGACACCTAGATCAATGGAATAGAATTAAGAGTCCAGAAACAAACTTTTATATTTATGATCAATTGCTTTTCAACAAAGGTACCAAGGCAACTCAGTGGGGGAAAGGATAGTATATTAAACAAATGGTGCTGGGACAAATGAATATACACGTGCAAAAAGATGGATTTAGTCCTCACATTTTACCTCACAACGTGTACAAAAATAAACTCAAAATGGATCATAGTCCTAAATGTAAGAGGAAAAAAATTTTTTTGAAGAAAATATATGAGAAAATCTTTGTGAACTTAGGTTAGGCAAAGAGTTCTTAGGTACAACAACAAAATCATAATCTGTAAAAGAAAAAGTTGATAAATTGGACTTTATCAAAATTAAAATTCTTTTAAAAGACACTGTTTAAGAAAATAAAAAGACAAGCCACACATTGAGAGAAAATACTTGTAAATCATTTATTTGATAAAGGGCTTGTATCCAGAATATTTAAAGAACTCAGTAATAAAAAACCAAACAACATAATTGAAAAATAAGCAAAAGATTTAAACAGTCACAAATAAGATATAATAATGGCTAATGGGGGCTTCCCTGGTGGTGCAGTGGTTGAGAGTCCGCCTGCCGATGCAGGGGACACGGGTTCGTGCCCTGGTCCGGGAGCATCCCACATGCCGCGGAGCGGCTGGGCCCGTGAGCCATGGCCGCTAAGCCTGCGTGTCCGGAGCCTGTGCTCCGCAACGGGAGAGGCCACAACAGTGAGAGACCCGCATACCACAAAAAAGAAAAAAAAAGCAAATTAAAACCACAATAAGGTACTTCTTTAACTCCACTAGAATGGCTGTAATCAAAAACACAGACAACAAGTGTTGGTGTGGATGTGGGGAAATTAGAACCTTCAAAAATTTTTGGTAATGTAAAGTGGTGCAACCACTTTGGAAAACAGTGTGGCAGTTTCTTAAAAAGTTAAACATTAAATTACCATACGACTCAGGAATTTCACTCTTAGGTGTCTACTCAAGAGAAATGTGAACATGAGCACATACAAATACTTCTACACAAATCTTTATAGCATCATTATTCATACCAACACCAAAGTGGGACCAGTCCAAATGTCTATCAACTGGTGAATAGATAAACATGATGTGGAATATATTCAGACAATGGAATGCCCAACATATTCAGCAATAAAAAAAGAATGAACTAATAGATGCTATAACATGGATGAATCTCAAAAACATTATGCTAAGTGTAAGAAGTCAAATGCAAAAGACCACATATTATATTATTCCATTTATATAAAATGTCTGGAAAACATAACTCTCTAGAAAGTAGATTAGTGGTATCTTGGACCTAGAGGTGCAAAAGGGAATTGACTCCAAATAGACACAAGGCATCTCTCTGTTGTGTGATGGAAATGTTCTAAAACTGTACTGCAGTAGGTAGTAATTGCACAATTCTATAAATTTAGTAAAAATTATACACTTAAAATGAGTGAATATGGTAAGTAAACTGTACTTCAGTAAAGCTGTTAAAAAACAAATCTGAGTAGTCTCCAATATAAAGGAGGGGTATAAATTTTCATAGCAACTTTAATCAAAATAGCTTCAAACTGGAAACAACCCAAATGTTCATCAATGATAAAAGATAAACAACTTGTCATATAATGGAATACTACTTAGCAATAAAATGAAATTTATTTATCATACAATATAAGTATGAAATGGAGAAGGCTGGGAAAAAACAATAACAAAGAAGTATTTTGGTATCTTTTTATTTGTGAAGTTTATTTTTGGCATGTAGCTATTAAATTAAGTATTAAAATAAGCTAAATGTACGTACTGCTGTCATTAATGTGACTAACTGCTTTTTAAATTCCCAACCAAAATTATTTATAGTTGTAAAAAAAAAGAATAATACCTGTTTATTTTTGAAGTTCCTTGCTGCCCATAGCCACTTGAAGGCACTTTCTGGTAGAGTAGTTGTCTATTGGTCAAGTGAGTCTGAGGCTTTAGTCGGGGCATGATTGATTCAATATGATTATAGTTGAGGCATAAGACCTACAGAAGGAATCCATTATTAATCAGATATTAACATAGGAATGATGCTGTAAATATATCTTTGGCTATACAACATAATTTAATATATTAGTGTTAAAAATGACAAATTTTTATGTCCTAAATTGTCTGGATTTGGCTTTGAATGTGTTTTTTATCATCTCACATGCTGAAAAATACACCATTTCAAACAAAATAATGGAGACCTAGAAAGTTGCTCAACTTTCTCAATCTGTACTCCTGACTTCTCCAAGCCTTATTTAGATGAAATAACTCTAGTTGGAGAGATCGTTATTTCCCTAAGTTTAAAAGGCATTAGTAGATGGCTCAAAGCTGTAGGACAGGAGGCGATGAGGCTGCTTTGAGAACCACAGTATCCTCCAACTTCACTCACTACAGAGGCAGCCTTCCATCCCATCTCCTATTAGACAGGAAGACTCACTGCTTATAAGACAATCGCATAAAATTGAGATCAACTGAAATAACTTTGGGAAGTAATGCTTTTTTTCTTGGTGAAAAAATACTTTCAGAAAACTAATTTCTCTTCTTTAATGACATGAATATACATTTTAGCCCAAAGTAAAGAAGATTACAACTTGCACTGAAAACCTTGAAAGAAAAAAAGAAAATTTGTGAGTGACTCACCTTCACGTTAGGCAGATAGATTAATCCACTGAATGAGGTAAGATTATTGTTCTGTAGATTCACATTACACACATTTCTAAATTGGTCAACTGGAATCAAATCCACAGTTCTGAATTTAGACAGAGTAAATACAGTTATAATTTTAACAGGCAAATTATATTGGTGAATCTCTCATGTGTAACCCCAAAGGCGTTTTTAAAAGATCTGATCTGACAAATTCTATGGAAAAGAATTGCCTTAATATAAAATATATGCGTCAGGGCTTCCCTGGTGGCGCAGTGGTTGAGAATCCACCTGCCAATGCTGGGGACACAGGTTCGAGCCCTGGTCCAGGAAGATCCCACATGCTACAGAGCAACTAAGCCTGTACACCACAACTACTGAGCCTGCGCCCAGAGCCCACGAGCCACAACTACTGAGCCCACGTGCCACAACTACTGAAGCCCACGCACCTAAAGCCCTTGCCCTGCAACAAGAGAAGCCACCACAATGAGAAGCCCGCGCACTGCAACAAAGAGTAGCTCCTGCTCGCTGCAAACAGAGAAAGCCACGCACAGCAACGAAGAACCAAAGCAGCCAAAAATAAATAAATAATTTATTTATTTATTTTTAAAAATAAATAAAAAGTAAAGTTTAAAAAAATAAAATATATGGGCCAAATGATCAGATAAATACACATTTTTGTTGGGTACATGTGTAAGAAAATGACATACAATTTCATTGACTTAAAAAAACATGTCTATTATCACATAAATATAGAACTATCATAAAAGAAACGTTAAAAATAAACATTTCCAATTTCTTTATAATTCCATACATGTTCATGAAGTCATAGTGAAGTTGATATGGTAAACCATAAGATTTTCAGGTTGTAAACTGCAGAGGATATATATGAAATAGGTTATTTCTGAAATGCCAGGAAGGGGTTTGGGATAGGAAAGAAAAGGAGAAAGTAGGTAATTTCTTTGAAAACAGAGTTTTCTGTGGAATCTCCTGAAAACTTTTATGGCATTCCACCTTGTAAGGATGTTTTGGTAATTGGTCAGAATGCTTGATTCCTAGTCCACAGCTTTAAAAGTGTTTTACCTTCCTTTGAGCTATGAGGGAGAAGAGCATAAAGCTTAATCACCTTGTTCTAAACACTTCTTTTTTTCATATATCCCAATTTGTTTCATTTATATATTCTTTTAATTGAGGTATAATTGATATACAATATCATGTTAAGTTTCAGGTGTACAACATACTGATTCACAATTTTTAAAGATTATATTCCATTTATATTTGTTATAAAATACTGGCTATATTCCCTGTGTTGTACAGTATATCCTTGTGGCTTATTTATTTTATACATAGTAGTTTGTACCTCTTAATCTCCTACCCTTATCTTGTCTCACCCCCTTCCTTCTCCCCACTAGTAACCACTAGTTTGTTCTCTATATCTGTGAGTCTTTTTTGTTATATTCATAGTTTATTTTTTACATATAAGTAATATCATACAGTATTTGTCTATCTCTGTCTGACATATTTCACTTAGCATGATACCCTCCATGTCCATCCATGTTGTTGCAAATAGCAAAAACAAAATTTCCTGCTTTTTTGTGGCTGAGTACTATTCCATTTTATATGTATATACCACATCTTCTTTATTCATCTGTTTATGGTCACTTAGGTTTCTTCCATATCTTGGCAATTGTAAATAATGTTGCTATGAACATTGGGGTGCATGTATCTTTTTTGAATTAGTGTTTTCATTTTTTCCCAGGAGTGGAATTGCTGGGTCACATGGTAGTTCTATTTTTAGTTTTTTTGAGAAACCATACTGTTTTTCATAGTGGCTGTACCAATTTACATTTCTACCAACAGTATATGAGAGTTCCTTTTTTTCCACATCCTCGTCAACATTTGTTGTTTGTGGTCTTTTTGATGATAGCCATTCTGACAAGTGTGAGATGATATCTCATTGTGTTTTTTGTTTGTTTGTTTGTTTGTTTTTTGCGGTAAGCGGGCCTCTCACTGTTGTGGCCTCTCCCGTTGTGGAGCACAGGCTCCAGATGCGCAGGCTCAATGGCCATGGCTCACAGGCCCAGCCGCTCCACGGCATGTGGGATCCTCCCGGACCAGGGCACGAACCCGTGTCCCCTACATCGGCAGGCGGACTCTCAACCACTGCGCCACCAGGGAAGCCCTCATTGTGGTTTTCATTTGCATTTCTCTGATGATAAACGATGTTGAGCATCTTTTCATGTGCCCGTTGGCTATCTGTATGTCTTCTTTGGGGAATGTCAATTCAGATCTCTTCTGCCCATTTTTAATCAGGTTGGTTGTTTTTTTTTTTTTTGATGTTGAATTGTATTGTCTGTTTATATATTTTGGATATTAACTTCTTGTTGGTCATATATTTAATTTGCAAATACTTTTTCACATTCAGTAGGTTGTCCTTTCATTTTGTTGATGGTTTCCTTGGCTGTGCCTACCACACCTTTAAAGAAATGCTCACCCCTGAAGTTATAATTATGATACACTTTATACATTAAAAGTCATTTATTCTTTTGACATGTTTTCATTAGTTTGTTTCCTAAGTGCAGACAATATGTTTGGAAAGGCTACAACAAATATGAAAGTCACTGTCTGTGTCCTCAAGAAATGGGATTCAGAAAAACTATAATAAAAAAGGAAGGGCCTTCTATGTTGTACAAAGAGATTTAAAATTTTATTCTGTAGACAGTGGAAAGACATTGAACAATGTTGAGAAGGGAAGTGATCTGATAAAACTTGCATCTTAGAAGGCGGTATGGATAATAGATGAATTTGCAGGTAAGGTTGTATAAGACAAAAAAAAAAACAGTTTCTAAATTAGTTAATTCCCCAACCTAGGACAAGGGCAATGACTATGGAAAGAAGGGGGGAACTATGACACATACTTAAGACACAGACTCTATAGAATGTAGTGATTAATTAAAAACGGAGGACAAGGGCTTCCCTGGTGGCACAGTGGTTGGGGGTCTGCCTGCCGATGCAGGGGACGCGGGTTCGTGCCCCGGTCCGGGAGGATCCCACGTGCCACGGAGTGGCTGGGCCCGTGAGCCGTGGCCGCTGAACCTACGGGTCCGGAGTCTGTGCTCCGCAATGGGAGAGGCCGCAGCGGTGAGAGGCCCGCGTACCGCAAAAAAACAAACAAACAAACAAACAAAAAAATGGAGGACAAAGGAGAGAGAGTGGACTCTAGATTTTTGGCTTGGGCGACAACAGGTGAATGTTGTTTCCTAAATGCTATCTAGAGAGCAATCGAATATTCAAATTAGGAGGCTAGATTTGGGGTAAATTAGGGGGTCATTGTCATAAATTAAAACTATGGCTAAAGATGTCTGCCTGTGAAGAGTGCAGAATAGAAAAAGAAGAGAAACGGATTTATTAAACAGGAGGACAATGATAACATTCATGAGAACAGCATCAGAGGAATGGTGGCAGTGGTAGCCAGAGAGCATTGGATTAGAGTGGTACAATGTGAGGAGCAAACCTAGTATGTTCTAATTTTAAAAGCTTGATTGTAAAAGAAAAGGGAAATATAAGGTCTTAGAAAGAGCTTGATGACATTTTTAATCATAGTGTGTGATAATAAAAGTTATTAATGCAATTCAAAGATGGTAAAGTTAGTATGAGATTGTGAAGTAGTGTAGATGATTTTCTGAATTACTGGTTATATTTGGATAAGATGTATAAATTATAAACCTTAGAAAAATAATAATAACTATATATTATAATATCAAATAGCATAGAATAAAATGATTGTACCTGATGGATGATGAAGTCCAGTTTAGTTCTTGCATTTGGGTGAAGTTTGAATGTCCTTGTCGTTCAGCAATCATGTCAGAAGTAAGTCTGCCACCAAACAAATCTTTTGCACACTCAATCTCTGGTGGTTCCTGTATATGAGGATATTTAGAAAGTGAGGTTCTCTCTTACAGATGACTAAATGACATTAATTCTTTGGTTCCAGGTCAAAATGGAATAGCCTCATTTCTCCCTATTTCCTACTAAGTACAGCTAAACCCTTGGATATTATATATAAAATAAATATAGGAGACTGAAAGGTGCAGAGAAGAAGGCAGACCACCTAGGGACCTTGGGACCTGAGGAATGACACTGTGGTGAGTCCTCTGGTGTGTTACTGAGATAATAATAAGAAACCTTCATCTACTGTTCCTGGCCTGGCCATATGGTCAGGCAGGAGGGCAATGGAAAACTGACCTATTAAAAAGATGCCCATATGGGGCACAGCCTTATGGAAATTTGAGGTGTACATTAAAGTAGGACACATTGATGCCCATCTGAACTCTCTTCCCATTTTGGAAGGTGATTGGAATTGACAAGCAGATATGCCCATATGCTCACTTAAGGTGGCCACCTGGGTCTATAAAATAGGTGGACATTGGGGGTCTACAGCAGTGCGGAGATGGGCTGAATCTAGACATATTCCTCTTGCACCCTCTGAGGCACTAAATGCCAATAAGAACTGTTCTGTCTGCCAGCAAAAGAGACAGAGACTGCAGATGGCTATGTGGCAGATTTCCCTGTGGGAAGGCCCTGAATATAGCTGGCAAGTCAGACTGAGGCTGGTAGCCCTGGGGGACTACAAATGGGTCTTGACAGGAATAGATACTGACTCTGGACTGGGATTTGCTTACCCAGTGTAAATGCAAATGCACATAATGCTATAAAAGAACTGGAACAGAAGATATTGCACCAATCTGGACAGTTGACTTATTTCTTCAGACCAAGGAACACACTGAACAGCCCATAATGTCTAACAGTGGGCAGAAAGATATCCCCCTCAGAGTAGTAGTTCAATAGAGAACTAGAATGGGCAATTAAAACATTGGTTGTCTAAAATGCGGGGGGAGATAAAAGCATGATGGGCTGGCTTAAATACCTTCCTAAGAGTGCTCATACTCAGTGTGAACATGAATGGGGGCTAAAGGAGGGTCCCCGCTGGATAGACTTCTGTTTTTCTGGTGCATCTGGGGGATGGGGCAAGGATGCTGATATGACTATGCAATTCTTGCGAAAGAAGGATGATGCTGGTATAACCATTATATTTTTTCTTTCATTCTTCCTCACATCACCTCAAATTTTTTTTCTACCTGATGCAGTGGCCACAGGACCACAGCTACAACTACAAATACTGGAAACAGGGATAATTCCTAAGCGAGAAACTATGTTTTTAAGCCTTTTGTCAGGATTCCTAAAGGCCTGATGGGGGTAGGTTTTACCTTCACCCCATCTGGCAAAACTGGGGTTAACAGTGAATGTATCTGTATTTCCTGGTGGCAAAAATAGCCCACTAGTTTTGCACCTATATAACCTTGTCCTATCTGAAGTGGGGTGGACTGAGGGGAGGTATATGCTAGACTAGACCAGCACAGTGGCTGAATCTAATATCCCTTCCAAAGGTGGAAAAGTATGGGTATAAATGGAGAGAACAGGGAAGGGCACTTACGGGTAAAGGAATTAATAAATAGATTATGTAATGAGGAAATCCAATATTATATTACCTCAAAAGGGGTTCAGAGCAAGAGATGATATTGTCTCAGTTCAATTATATCAGATGCCTGAAGAAAGGATTAAGCTATGTGTTTTGAGACCACTCCTGCTTTTGGAACCTGACAAAGTCTCCAATGGAAACCTGCAAATCTGAGTGGCCTCACTGGGAGAGACATTTCTATATGATTATGGACTGGATAATTACTGAATGGGATTACAGTAATATTCCAATATATTTTGAATTTTCTGATCATTTTGCTGTAAAGGATCTGTGTTCAAAGGCCAGAGCATGAGCTGTGATATTGTGATTTATAATAAGAAACTTATATTTGGTCTTTGTCTACTGTTCCTGGCACATAGCTCCTCAAACCTTCATAATTTCCTATATAAGAGCCATAGGGGCATCTTTTATTATAATATTTGGTTTTTTGTTTTCGGTTTCTGAAATAGGTCCAGAGCCATAAAGGTGAAAGGACTGTGTTGCTATTTATGACAAGCTCCTTTCAACCAGTCTGAGTATCTTAACAAGATGACTTTTGGAAAGTCCTTAAGAATGGGGGCTGGTTGCCAGGGGCAGCAACCATGATTAGAGGGTTGGAACTTCCAGTACCACTCCCTTACTTCCTGGTATGATTATATATCCATGGAGCCTTGGGCACAGAGTGAGGCTCAGCTGTCCATACTTTACCATTAAAAAGTCATGTCACTTGGAATGTCATTTAAATTCTCTGGAGTTCTTTGCGCTCATTGATAAAATAAAGGATTTAGACTATGTCATTTCTAAAGTCCAGGTCCATTTACCTCTCAAACACTCTAGGATTATATTGCTCTTCTACTTCCCTCTGTGTCTACTTTTGGTGGCTTCTTTTCCTCTTTACATTTCCTAAATGGAAGTATTAAAGGCTCACTTGGATTTCTTTACTTTCTTTACTCTCTTTCCTTAGTCAATGTTATATCCTTTTGGTTTTAATTATCAGCTTTCTTCATGTGTCTAACACTAATCATCTTATTCCTGAAAATGCTTTTCTTCCTGTAATCATATTTCTGTTATGATATCTCTTAGTGGAATAGACTCAAGTCTTGTAGACATCTTTTATTCTTCCATTTCCTCGTCCTTCAAATTTAATTGGTTGCCAAGTTCTGTCAATTCTTCCCAGTATTTCTCCTACCTTTCAGCTCTCCATTTTTAAAACCACTTCCCCTTGGTTTATTTCAGTTTCTCATTACCTCACATGTAGACCACGCTAATAGCGTCCTATTGGTTTTTCATCAATCACTTTAAACACTGCTGTTAAATTTCCTAATATATGGTTTTCAAAATGTTATTCCCCAATTCAAAAATCTTCAATGCCTTCCCATTACCTCTCAATTAAAGTCTAAATTATTCAATCTAGTCTTCATGTCCATTATTAATTCATATATTTATATTCTACCTCATTCCACAAAGAATTTATGGCAGCTTACAGGAGGAACATATACTCAAATAGTAAAATGCAAATAATAAATAGTGAAGATCAAGACTGAGGATGATGTAAGTTAAATAGATCAAAACTGGGGATAGGGACAGATAGACCATAAGTCCTACAGGGTTTCTGTCATTGAACCATAAATGTGGCCCTGAGCTTTTAGGTAGTCAAAGTGAAAAGGAAAATAGTTTAAAAATACTCATTGTCAGTGAGGACAGCATAACTTTTCCTCAGGGGGGAAAGGTTTTCCTACACTGACTTCTAAAAGCACTTTCTCAGGTGGCCCTTCAAATGAGGGCACAGAGAGATAGGAAGGATAAGATACTCAACACCACCATTGGAGCACATACAGTACTAGTTTCATGAGACTGTTTTTAAAACGTCCCTCAATGAAAGCCAACACCTAAATAAAACCCAGTATACAAGATTCTAGAGAATTGTTTGTGTTTGGGGGAGAATATTTTTGATTCTTCATTCTGAGAAGGGCCCTGAAAAAAATCAGGGTTAGAATTAGTAATTTTCTCAGAGCACCTCAAAGTCCCAAATAATCATGAACTATCTCTCAGTTTCCTAGAAATTTGATGAGTTTTATTGTCTGACAGGGGCTAGGCAATGTTACACAGGGAACCTTTTTATTCTTCACCCATTTGTTTTGCACTTATCCTGTTACATGGAAATCAGGAGCCCTGTATGAACTTACTAGTTATAGAATCCAAGTTTCCAAATATTGCTTTCATATTCAGTCCTATGTTCTGTGTTATTTTTTACACAGTATAAAAAGTTATTTTTTACTAGTATAGTTTACTAGTAATGTTGACATACCATTTTTTGGTTCAAATATGTTTTTCTTAAATCTTAACAACTGTATTTTTCCAGGTAACAGGAAGCTGTTTTTAGGCCCAAGAGGACGGTAGGGGTCCAGGGCAGTTTCTCCTATCCTGTCTCATAAATTTGTTAGGCACTGAATTCAGTGGGTGCAAATGTACGCAGCATCTTCCCTCCCAGACTACCTCAATTTAAACAATTAAAACCCAGATCTAAAATGTGCTTTGGAGACCTAGATTTTAATAAGCATAATAAGTTTGGGTAACATACTAGTGATAAAGCAACATTCAAAATGATTATGGCCTATGGATATATTAATATGAAGCCTGGACCAAATGCTATGAGTCAATAAAACAACTTACAATTGAGATTCCATCCAGACCTTTCAGTTCTGGAAGATGAAATATTACAAACAACCGGTAGTTTTCTTGATTCCATACAATAATGTTTCCATACATGTCTAGAATGACCAGGTTGCATAAACCCTGGTAATAAAAATACATACATTTAAAGTGATATACATATATATCTCACTCTAACAAGTTTTTTTCCCCTTAAGAGTTTAATCATCCTTGAATTTTAATATTAAATTACTCTATCATTTCATAGTGATTTGAGTGCTTTTAAGTATGCTGCTGTTTAGTGCAAGCATTATACTTTCATACTGTTAAGGTCTAATTTTGTGCGGTATTTCAGTGGTCTACATTATATGATCAGAATCCCTTTTTGGATGCTGGTGCTAAATGTATTACCCATGATAAAGATTTGCAAAGAAACTTAGCAAAGTTTAAAACATATACTTTGTTTATGGAATAATGATCTGTTAAATAGTATGTGTGTATACAGATACAACAGTGAAATGAAACAATGAAAAACAGTCTTCTGATGAGGGATAAAACTGAAGTGCTTCTGCCTTGTAAGAGAGTAGCAGAATTCATCTTAAGGGAAAATGTGCTTCCTTATTAGATAAGACGTTTGTTGTGAAGGAAGGGCCCTGAGTAGATATGGATGGGAGAGGTTAAGACAAGAGGGAGTAAAACTAATCCTCATCTATAATGTAAAATGGTTTGTTTTGTTGCTGTTGTTGATTAGGTTGACTCTGCAGCTCTAGAAGTAGTTGTATTGGGGGAATACAATGAGGATAAGGCTGCAAGTAAGGAAAGATGGGAAATGGACATAAGTTTTTGGTAGGAGATAAAGCCCTAGCAATATGGTATCAGCAAAAGGAAAGAGGCCACTGCAAGTCCCAATGGTAGGAAATGGACATCAAATACATTTTTCTTGATTTTTATTTTCTTCCTTACATTTTTCTATATTTTCCAAATTCTGTACAGTAAACATGCATTACTTTCATAGTATAAAGAAATAAGAAAATATTTAGAAAACCAAAAACATTAGTACTCCAGAGAGTCACCTTTAAATTGTAGATCTCCTGATTGAGAGCAATATAGTTATTGCCTATGTATAATTCAATTAGTGTAAAAGCTTTTTGTAAACCACTCAATGAAGTGATTTTGTTGTTCTCAAGAGAAAGGGAATGAAGATGAAGCATGTTATCAAAAGTATGCTTTTCCAAACCAGTGAGGAGATTATTATTTATGCTGAGGCGGGTTAATTTAGTCAGCTTGGAAATGCCTAGAAAAATAAGCAAATTCAAGAAAAGATTCAGACAGCACTGAAAAGTTAATTTAAAAAACACCTGGCTGGTTGTTTTACTGTTTCTCTTTTTCTAAGTTCAAATGGCTTTACAGATTTTATAGTATTAACCATCATTGTTTTTCCTTTTGTTAAAGAAGAATAAAATGTGTACTAGATAATATATTAAATTCCAATTTTGGATTTCCAAGTAGACACATTTTTTTTAGGTGTTAAGGGAAGGTATTGTATAGGAAATACTGAATTAAGCTTTCAAATAACCTTTAAATTATGTAATTAATTAAGGTTTTCACCATCACAATAATATAAAACTCTACTTTACAAAGCTCAAAATAATCACCAACCCCCATTGTAAAACATTAAGGGTAAGGAACTAGAATACAACACTCTGGAAAGTATTCCTTACTGTGTCATCATTTGTATTAAAAAGAACCTAATTCTACCTTTGTATGCTTGAAAGCAGTCTAAGACAGAACTTTAGAAAATGCTTCCTCTCACCACAATCTAACCCCCTATGTACATTATGTGCTGTAGACACTTTATAACTGTAGGTAGGATGGTGCAGTTGACAGATAAGAACTCTGGAGTTAGAACTGGTTTCAAATGTTGGTTTCACACTAGATTTGGGACCATAGGTAAATTATGTAAAATTATGTAACCTCTGAGACAAATTTTCTTCATCCATGAAATGGATATACTGAAATCTACTTCTAACGGTTATGGAATTAAACAGAATGGCATTTGAAAAGTATCAGTTATAGCTTTTGGCAAATAAATAATCAGTCCTCAATAAATTTTATTCATGCACCCCTTTCACACCAGCCTTTATCATGGGACTACGAAATGCTGAAAGCAAATCAATCTAGGGCAAGTTAGGATGTAGTATCAAAGCAAAAATCCTTAAATGCATATTAAGCTTATCTATGTTTGGAAAAAAGAAGATAAATATCTGTTAAAGTTTAGTGGGGTAGTTATGTTTGAAAAGTGGGTATAGGGAAAATACAGGTTGAAGGAGTTTTCCCTTCAGTAGGCTTATGGAGGGGAATAAAAAGGAAATAGGGTTCTCAATTGTTACATACATAGCAAAATTAACACCCTATTGTATGGGAATGGAGACTAGTGATAGTTGTAAACACAGATGCCTGACCTACACCTCCGCCCCCCCACCCCCAACCCCCCCGCACTGTTTACTTAGCTAAAATCTACAGAGGAGAGGCCTGTGGATCTATATACTCAATAAGTATCCTAAGTGATTCTTATGATCAAGCAATTTTTAGAAACTATTGTTAACAGCCATTAAAATGAAGTATAACAAATGTTATACATGCTGTTTTTAATACTTGCTTTTGCATATGTAATTTTTTAAAGTAAAATTTTCTATTTTATGAAAAAGGTAGTACACACATGCTAAAAACAATTCAAAAGCTAATAAAGTGTAAATTAAGTCTCTTTCTCAGGCATGATTTTCAATTCCTACCTTCTCTCCTTGACAAGGACAGCCTTGTTACCAAAATGCACATCCAGAAATGTATTATACCTAGATAAGTATGCATGATGTGTGTGTGTGTACACTTATGCAGGCATTAATAAAGCTGCTTAATTTGTACTTGTATGTGGATCCCAGTAAAAGTTTATATAGTACATCTGATTTTCAACCTCCAGTATAAAATGTTCATTTTGTTGAAAGTCTTCAAATTTCCAAATGTAACCTTAATTCCATATTTTGAAAAATGAACTGAGCTGCTTTATCTTTTTCAAAAGCACACCTCATTCTTTCATTTATTTACTCAATGGTACAGATTTTGAACACTGACTAGTTTGTAATGTGCTAAGTTTGGTAATAGATGGTAAACACTGGTTAAGAGAGGGGAGGGAAGGCAGCTAGTTGGGCTCATTATATATAGCAGTCAGTCACAGATCCCACTAAAGAGGTGTTTAGAATACTCTACTCCAAACCTTCTTGGAAATTCTCTGAAGACCTTCCTCTTCAGAAATTCTATCCTCAGTGTTATTCACTTTTTGCTCTTGTTAATTAGACATTCATATTTTAAGACTTTAAAATTCTCTAATACCTTACCTTCTATCTTTGAGATGCAGTTTCCATCTAATGTGAGCTCTTCCAGGTTAACACAAGATTCCAAGCCTTCCATTTTAGTGAGATTATTGTTGCTGAATGATGCCCACTTCAAATTTTCCAATTTTTCTAAATTTGTGATTTTAAAAAGATGTTGCCCATCTAAATTTAAGGCAGTTATCTGTAGAATAATTCACATTATATGTTGCTTCTGGATGACATCAATAACTTCAATGTTATAAGATAAAAAGGCTAATGAAATAATTCAAATGTGGTAAGTAACATAAAAAGTCCTCTAGGAACTAAAGATATTGCAAAGCTCTTAGTTTACGGAAAAGTAAAATTTGACAAGATTATAACTCAGAGGGACTTATATGGTATTACAGACACTGAGCTGTGCCAGTCAGATTCCCAGCAGTGAAGGACTTGTCCCAGTTGCTGCAAGTGCTGTTGGCAGAAAGCCTTCAACTGTCAGTCCCTTCAGGGACAGCATCAGCAGCAGAGAGCTGCCTTGTCCAAGGTCATGCTCCTTCCCACGTTGGCCCACATCCAATGATGAAAGGAAAGAAAGGCCTGGCCATCTCAGCCCAACTTGGGACAGATTTAAAGGGCCATTCTAATTTCACAACTCCCTGTGGAGTCAGCTAAGACTATCACAGAGCCGGCATCACAACTAAATATCTATGTATATTCTGTAATAAAAAGAATGCCATTAATATCTTCCATTTTCAAGGGTCAGATTCTCTTAGCCCAGTTTCTATCTTTGGCAAGAGGTAAAAGGGTGCTTCTTGAGCAAGAAGCTGCTAGTGCTCCATAACTTTTCCCTTAGCCTTGGCTGAATTCTGACCAGTTCCTCCATTCTCTTGCCAGGATTCTTGATCCCTTTTACCTTGCCATCCAAATTTTTGGCTTGGTCTCTGGCTCTGAGCTTTAAAGTTTTCTTGTTTATTTTGATATATTCTCAGAATCTACCCTTTGGTTTTGCAGTGTACCTTTATCCTAAATTTCCTGTTCTGTAGTGACCACTGCTGAGTTCTAGCCCCTGTGACATAACTACTCATGACTTGACTTCTCTTTTACTTTTAATTTAGCTCTTCCAGTTTTCTGCCCATTACCTATCTATGCCCTCGTTATGATACAAAGGCCAAAGCTGACTAAAAAAATCAATTAAATTTTTATATTAGGTTTAATAAATTGTCTTTACCTTCAAGTACCAGTTTCCACTCAGATGTGAATGTGGTCCTAATTTTGAAATCTGTGTCAGAATTTTGGCAGAAGGCCATATACTAAGAATCCGTGATCTCTCCTCTTTAGTACTAGAATGCCGTAAGAGAGATAACTAATAAAACGAAAAACACATAAAGGAAATAGCACAGAGAGGTCCATATATATATAGTTAAAAGAATTGTTTCCTAGATGAGCGGCCCAATGAATACTTTTAAAATATGACATTTTCTTTACCTTAAAATGTTTTCAGTATATGGATATACTTTATATATCTCACTCATTTTTTTGTTTTAGCAGACATTTAACCACAAAATAATATTTATAAAACTGTGAAAGGATTATTATAAAACAAACACCATATAATCCATCATGAAACCAGTTTAAGAGCCAGAATATTCCTACTACCCTAGAAGCTCCCTGGGTGCCCCATCCTAATCTTTTTTTCTCTCCTTCTCCTTGGAAGCCATCACTCATCTCAAGTGAATCAATTCCCTAAGAAGCATTCAATTGATCTCAAATTTTGTATCTATCATACTTTCTTTCTTTATAGACTTATGTTTATATCCATAAATAAAATATTAGTCTTATACATATTCAAATTTTATGTAAATTGAATATGTTTATATTCTTCTATGACTTGCTTTTTTGCTCAGTATTATATCCATGAGATTCTTCTATGCTTCTTCCTGTAGCTGTAGTTCATTCATATGTCATTGCTATATAATATTTCCTTATCAATTCTCCCATCAATGAACATTGAGCTGATTTCAGTTTTTTGCTGTTATAAGCATTGCTATCATAAGTATTCTTGTGCATGACTCTTGGTATATATATGCAAGAGTTTCTTTAGAGTATATAACTTGCTAGGTTTAGGGTATGTATATATTTAGCTTTACTAGATAGGGCCAATTTGTTATCCAAGATGGTTGTACCAATTGGAACCTTTACTTCAAACCTTTGCTAAAACTTGATATTGTCAAGGGTTTTTTTCCCCCCAGTAGTGGCCATAAATTGGTAGATCATTTAAGTTTTAATGTTTATTTTCTTGAGTATTAATGTGGTAGAGCATCTTTTCCTAAGTTGTTTGGCTGTTCTGATTTCCTCTCCAGTGAAGTGTCTGTTTAAATGTTTTGCTCAGTTTTCTGTTTGATTGGTTGTCTTTTTCCTGATATATTTTGGATATATAAAGAATATTTTTTGTCAGATGTGTTTCAAATTTCTTTTCCCAGTATATAGCTTGTCTTTTCACTTTCTGCCCTTTGAGGAATAGATGTATTAATTTTAACATAGACAAATCTAACCTTTTATAGTATATGCTCTTTGTTTCTTGCATAATAAATTCTTCCCTCATTCAAGGTTATAATGATAATCTCTGATCTTTTCTTCTAAAACATTTTTGGTTTTGCTTTTTGTAGTGAAAGCCTTAATGCACTTGTTCCAGTGCCTTTTATTGACTAGCTCCCTGATCTGTACAGGCAGCTCTGTTATTTATCAAGTTTCCAGGTATGTGTGGGTCTACACTGGGTCTTTATACTCTGTTGTATTGGTCTATTTGTCTAACTCTTCCAATTCCACATTGTCTTACAGGATTTTAGTAAGTTTTGATTTCTGGTAGGATAAATCCCCAACTCTTCTTCAGGAGTTAATTATATTCTTATCAACAAAAGAGTTTCTTTCCTTCACTTTGAACAGATACAAAATTAAACATTGCATTAAGGAATTAATATTCAAATATTCCACAAAAAGTAAATAGCTAGATAACTAGAGTGGAGATATTTAGGATGTTGAAGCTACTTTGGCCAAAGTAGCGTTCTTAATCTGGATAATATAGGTATTTCCCCTTCCCTAAGTTAATAGGTTTTGTTTTCTTTCAGCCAGACACATATAATATCAATACTAGGTAAATAATTTACTAAATGCTTTCTCAAGGCCTCGAAGCTTACCTTATCCACAGAAAGTTGCTTATTTTCATGTAGGTTCTAAAGGACTCTGGTGAGTTCAGGTTGACTAGGAAAGAAACAGTTACCCTAGAGGTATTTTGGGGGTAGTGTGCAGGGATGAGAATCCATACAACCAGTTGGTATTTAAATGGAATACATTTAAACAGAAAAAAAATTCAAGTGATATGATTGTTATAGACTGATCTTTTTATTAGCATGCTAAGAGAGAATATAAAATCTCAATAACAAAATAAGAGTATGGGAAATATTATTTGTATATTCTAAATAGAACAAGAAATATTAAACAGTAAAATCCAACCTGAGTAATCTTTGTCCCAGAAATAAATTTCTTAGCTGCTGTTGCTTCTTCTTCAGAAATAAGGACTCCATCTAACTGAGTAAGAGTCTTTAATCTGCCAATAACACTCAGTCTTAATGTGGCTGGCTTGGGAAAAATACCAAAAGTTAATTTTTACAAAATATTACATGTGCTATGACATGGAAAGGAGTTCTTTGTTCCTTCCCACATAATTCAAATTATGCATCTCCTACTTTATTATATTTGTCTAAAAATAAAGGCTTAATTCTTTAAACAATAGTTGAAATTAAATTATATTTAAGAATTAATCTTTTTTGTTTGAAGGTGGATAGTTCTACTCTTGTGGAGAGAGGAAATCCCACAAGCTGTTGAAAAGTGACTGTGGTGAAAAGTGTTCACAGAACAACTGCAGTGCCTCCTGCTTATCTAGATCAGCATTTAGCTAGTCAGCTCCATGGGTGATCCAATACAGATCTTCAGCTCTTGACATTTAATTTGGCAACAGGGCTATAGCTGTACTGTGATCATTCAGGAAGTCTGATTTGGCAAAAGAAAAATATTCTTCAATTTTACTGAGCTAAAAAGGAGAAATACAATAGTATAAACATCGTAATACGGCCAATTTAAAAGAACCAATCATGCTTTAGTCCCTTTTAAAAATGTTGAACACAGTCTATATACATTTTTGAAAAGCAAGGAAAGGAATAGTCTTGAAATTATAAACTTGGGGCTTATTTTAAATACTTGGAGATACTCTTCAGTATAATCATTGAATATTGAAATTTCTTAGCATGAATCTACATATTTTTGTGATGAGAAAGAATAGCGTTCAATCAAATTTCCTTTTATAACAACATAAATAAGACTTTATAATTCAGGTTCATCAGGGAATGTGAAGCATAGGAACCAAGAATAATAGAATACAGTGAGAGAAACATACTATTGTTAATTTAAAAGTAAACATGCTTTTGTTAATTTTTCCCCCTTTAATAGTATGTTTCTCTCACTGTATTCTATTATTCTTGGTTCCTATGCCTCATTACAGTAGGGTTCTAGCATGCTGAGCTATACTGCACTATGAAAATTCTCTGAAGGTGTGCAAATGGCAGTGACATCTAACACTTTTAAAACCACAATACTCTTAAACTATTAGAGGTTGCAAAAAAAGTCTGATGTGAAATTAAAGACTTTTCTTATAGTAACATTTTATTCACTTGATCACTACACTAAATTCAACTTATGAAATACTTAAGGGAATTCTAGCGAGACAAAGATAGTTTGCCTATTTCTGGCTATTCTTGAATAGTAGTGAGAAAACAGCTTTGAAATAAAAATGATTGTTTGCTTTTTTATAAACATTTCTGTTTCATACCTTTTGCCATGGATTATGTCGAATATCCAGAGTGAGAAGGCTTGTGGTGTGTTTGCATAACATATTTATTTCATCGCCAGATTTTTTCAGTTGATTCCAGCTCAAGTCTAAGTGCTTAAGTTTCATCAGACCTCTAAATCCCTCAAGAGTTATCACATGGTTATGACTTGCATCCAAACATTCAAGGTTATCCTGCAACACATACAAATAGAAGTGATGCTAGAAGGATCACGGTTTGTATTTACATAGTTCTTTTCTCTCTGATTCTCTAAGTATTTTACGTGCTTTTTTGGTAATCCTCACAGAAAACCCAAACACTAGTTATACTGCAGCAATGGTATCAATGTACATATTTTCCTAGTCATTTTCTCTTAATTCTCACTTCAGCCTTTTAACATAGAGTGGCAATGTTTGTTTTCATGGAGGAGAAGGAAAAGAGAAACTGGCAAGATAATTGTCTCCAACAAACAAAGAATTACATTTCTTATATCTAGGCTTCTAGTTTATACAATTGAACTCATGGCCTGGTTAAAAAAGTTTCGTCTTCAGAGGCAGAAACTAAATCTATTCCATTCGATAATTTCCTTTTTTAGAAGTACATGATTTTTTTTTTTTTTTTTTTTTTTTTTTTTTGCGGTACGCCGGCCTCTCACTGCTGTGGCCTCTCCCATTGCAGAGCACAGGCTCCGGACGTGCAGGCTCAGCGGCCATGGCTCACGGGCCCAGCCACTCCGCGGCATGTGGGATCCTCCAGGACCGGGGCACGAACCCGTGTCCCCTGCATCGGCAGGCAGACTCTCAACCACTGCGCCACCAGGGAAGCCCTATATTTTTTCTTATATAAAACATATTATTCTGTTATATAGAATTTTGTACCCTTCTAACATATTCACACACCATTAAGTATTCTTCAAAATGATTTTTCATGGGGCTTCCCTGGTGACACAGTGGTTTAGAGTCCGCCTGCCAATGTGGGGGACATGGGTTCTACCCCTGATCTGGGAAGATCCCACATGCCGTGGAGCAACTAAGCCCATGTGTCACAACTACTGAGCCTTCAGTCTAGAGCCCACGAGCCACAACTACTGAGCCCACATGCCACAACTACAGAAGCCCATGCACCTAGAGCCCATGCTCCATGACAAGAGAGGCCGCTGCAGTGAGAAGCCCACACACTGCAATGAAGAGTAGGCCCTGCTCGCCGCAACTAGAGAAAGCCTGCGCACAGCAACCAAGGCCCAATGCCACCAAAACTAAATAAATAAATTTATTTTTAAAAATGATTTTTCATGATTGCATAGTATTCTAATATGTGAATTATTAGTATTGTTTTAAACATTTCATTATGGACAATTATGTGGCTTCTAATTGTTGTCAACACTGCAACAAATGTCCGTGGTCATAATACTTTAACCGAGACGCCAATATACTTTCAGAAAAGGTTTTTAGGAATAAGATTACTGGTTTTATGGATTTCTGTATTGTTAAGACTCTTGATAAATGTTGCCAAATAGTTTTAAGGAAGTTTGTACCAGTTTTTTCTTCCAGCAATGGAATTTGAGAATGCTCGTTTCCTTAAATACCCACCAACCCACCCGCCTTATTTTAATTTATATTATTATCAGTGAAGTTGCACATCTTTTCCATGTGTTTATATTAGACATTTAAAAATTTTGTTTGTTTGTTGTGTTTCTCATCTTTGGCCATTTATATATTCAGATCTTTATTTTACATATTTGTAAGAAGTCTTTAAGACTTTAATTTGTTACTTCTATTTGTTGCAAACAAAATTTTCTTTTAAAGTATATACGAACTCAGACCCAGAACAAGAAAGAGATAAAGAGTACTTGAAGAAAATATTTTGCAACATGTTTTTTAAAATAAAAATAATATTACTATAAATTAAAAATAAACTTGATTTCTTTACAGTTTAAAACAAACAATTGTTTGAATTCACCATAGAATTAGTCACTGCTTATATAACGCATAGTTCATATTGTTGGAATAGCGTCTATTATAGTGACTCAGGTTTCAAGAGTTGAGTGTTCAGATCATTAAAATCTAAAAAATTTCTGGAAATCAAATAGTGTTACTGACTTTTTAATCTCCATAAGTAAGCATAGTAAAAATAAATCCTATAATTTACTATGATTATAATTTCTTGAACAAAAGGATATTTGGCAGTAAAAAAGTATTAAGGATATAATCTTAGAACAGTATTTTAAATTAAATTAATTTAGATTTATAAAAATCTACTATATGGCCCATCTTCTCCTATTTTTCATCAAAAAGTGGTTAAAAACTTGTCCCAAATTCCGGCACTTGCATGCAGACTAGCATTTGTGAATCATTCATCATATAAAGATAACTGCCTTCTTTCCTTGAAAATAGGGGTGGGATCTGCACTTTTTTATATTCCCAGAATATAAAACAGACTCCATATACTCCATAAATATTCAAGGGATAATATTTTCAGTTTTGTAGCAGAGTTTTGTGTTTTAACATTTCTTGTGCTTCAGTTTAAATCTTTTGTAAGTTACAGTACAATGTAGCCCAACTTACAAAAATTAAAACCCACAAGACCTCTTTAAAATATTTTAGGGGTAATAGTTCAATCTCTAAATGTAGATTAGCTGTCTCAAGGCATTAGAAACACTTTAACAATAAATTTCTAATTGGAAAAGATAAGACAGAAGTACTATTTCCATAAAAAATTAGGCCCATAATCTATGAAAGTTGCAGATAGCCATACATATTTGTCTTTCCTTGGCCAATTCTGACTATGGTGTAACTATTTTCAGAGAAAAATAAATCTGTTCCTATTCATTTTGCTTGGATATTCTCCTTTTCTGATAGTTCAGGTGAGTGAATGACAGGCATACAGCTTATGCCCTTTCAATTTACCTTATGTGGATATCTTATTTAGATTTTTAAAAACGCTACAAAAACTGTATAGTGTATTTCCACCATTTATGAAGCCCAGGTCTTTCATTATATAAACAGTCACAGATTGGGTATTTTGACTTACTATGAACACATAGTAACAATATGTTTGCTTTCTGCAACCTAGTATAACTAATGCCTAGCATGCAAGATGGGTATGGAAACTCTCCATGTTAGAGACACACTTAAGGAAAATGACAGTAAAAATGAGAGGCAAATTAAAAAACTTAGAAGACAATAGGAATAATAGGTGAGTGATTAAATTAGATCATAGCCTTTTATGATGCTGAGATAAATATAATTAATATTAAACACACATACAAAGTAGATTACTGTAGAATATAGAGCCTATGCAGCATAGGTGTTCAATCTCTCTGAATCCCCACATAAAAAGAGAGTTAAAAATAAAACCAAAATTCTATGGACAACATTTATAACAAAGCTACATAACAAGGTAGCCCCATAAGTCTCAAAGAAGTTGGTGGGGATAAACCACCAACAACCACAAGACCTACATGGTGTCCAGGTCTATGTGAGAGGAAGAAGGAAGCATCAGGGCAGCCTCTGAGGGACCTGAGAATAAGAGAGCCCCAAAATAGCCAACCAATATTCAGTGGAAGGTATGAGGGCCAACTGAATACAGCAGTTGAAAGTGGGAGGAGTTTTGCCCTCTTTGATACCAGGTGAGTGCATGGGACCTACAGTAAAAAGGTCTGAAGGGGATGGAGCAGTCTAGCCCCTACGAATCTTCAAACTGCCCCACCCGGGCCCCCTTACAGAACTGAATCTTTCTTGGAGAAGAAACTGCTGGGCTAAATAAAAATTAAACAGGATAAGGACAAAAAAGGCAAATAAAAGAGAAAGTTCAAACTGAAGTGGAAGAAGGGAATAGAGCCAGGAAATTTCAGAAAGTAAGTGCTACAGTTTTTAAACAGTACACATAAACAGCAGAAGAGGGAGATCTGTGAAATTAGAAAAGCTTTCCCAAACCCCACTTTTGTTTTAAAAGTTAAGAACTAATTTCACTGGAAAATGAGCAGCAAAAAAGTATTAAGGTCAAATCCCAGATAAAGCTGTGTGTGTGTGTGTGTGTGTGTGTGTGTGTAAGACAGAGAGAGAGAAATATTGCTATATTGCTGCAGGCAATAAAAGTATACCAGAAATATATGCCCAAGAAACATATCATAACCATAAACCTATTATTTCAGAAAAAGCAAAAAGATTTAAGAATGATACAAGACACAAAATAACAACATAAATCTGGATTAGAAAAACTCAGAAATGAGATGAAAGAACCCAGAAAAGAATTCGAAATAAAATAATAAAACCATTTCAGAAATGAAGATTAAACTAGTCAAAGACAAAAGACGTAAACACAACAAATAATGCCTTAAGATAAATAGAAGGTGAAAAAGATGAAAATTTAAAAAATCAAATCAATTTAAAATCTAAATGGAGAGATAAAAAGGACTCAAGAGAAAGTGACAAATAGTGAAGATAGGTAAAGATTCAACATATGGATAATGGGAGTTCCTAAAGAAGAGAACCAAAGAAAGGAAACAGAAAAATTGCTAAAAACCTCCAGTTCAAAAAAATAAAAGAAAAAATGATTTTAATCTACATTTTGGAAAAGCATACTGTGAATCCGAAATATTGACCCAGAACAACGAAGCCTGTGACTTACAAGGGAAAAAATTATACATTCTCATCAGACTTTTCTACCGCAACACTTTATGCCAGAAGAAAATGAAATAACATTTAAGATGCCCAAGAAAAGAAATTGTGAGCCAAGGATTTTATATCTAACAAAACTGCCTTTCAAGTATAAAGGACATAGATAAATTATTATCAACATTCAGTAACCGAAGGGATACTGTTTCCATAAGCCCTTCCTGAGGAATCTATAATAGAATATTTTTCAGACAATCAAAATGTTTGATACCACCCTAAGAACTGGTGATAAGAATTAAATACACAATTACCAATGAACTAAAAGGGAGAGTGTACAGAATGTAAGGGCTACATGCTCTAACAAAGTAGATATAGTATGATAATTTTAATTATTTTTTAAAATAGAGAAGAATGAAAAGAACATACACAAAATTTTAAAAAAATCTTTCCAGTAACATGTTGATGAGAGTATTAGCGCTATCATTCTGAGACTTTTGTGTGTGTAATAGGGGATAAAACAAATGAGTGATTATTAAATATCCTAATACTATCACCTTGTATCCCTGAGAATCAGGATTATTGGTGTGGGAAAAAAAGATATAGATGTAAGTAACAGAGAAAGGTTAAGTTAAATGATTTGCAGTCTTAAATTCGAATTGGAAGCATCAATATAAATTCATGAGGTTAGTTTTACTTGCACATATACCACACACACACACACACACACACACACACACACACACACACACACACCCCTCCCCCACAACAAATTCTGTCCAATGGAAAGACCTAGAAACAATGACCAACCCAGATTGTGGCCCTTAAATACCACTTCTCTAAAAGAAACCAGGGCTCCTTGAAGAAATAGTTGATCCCATGTCTGCAACAGAAAAATACATAAAATGTGTATGGAACATCTTTCATACCAGGTGGCAAAGAAGCTATCACAGACTACTAGGGTCATGGCAAAAGGAGCTAACCTTATGATGCTTCCACTGGCTAAGGATGAGAAAATTTGAGCTTCAATCATGATAGTAATTGCAGTAAATTGAATATCATCAAATATGTTTAAGTCCTTGCATTCCTAATGATATTAAAACTAAAAAAGTATTGCTTATCTTTGGGAATTCGTAAGGAACTAATTCATTATCTTCAAAGTTGGTAAATAAAAGCAAATAAACATCTATTCTGCATTTTCTATATGAATAGTCCTACTGGGTATCCAAATAATAGATAAGGGGAAACGTCTCTATGTAAAAGTGTTCCAATTAATAAATGAAAAAGAAATTCTAGAATAAGAATGTTGCTATTTTGTAATCTCCAATGAATTAAAAGATACAGGCATTAATAATGGCTCCTAGAATCAGAAAAGTGAGACAACTAGACATTATGTGTCCCTGTAGTCTCGCCAGAGGAATGGAACCAGAGTCTGATCCAATCTCTGGATCCAGTTGCCAATTTGTAGGAAATCTGGAGGGTGGAGGGCATGTAGGGTGTATCATAGGTAAGCAAATTGGCAGGGTCTGGACTGTGGTAAACTCTGGTTTTGAAGGTCCAAGTATTTCTACAGATAAACAGTGGGGAGCAGAAGGGGATAGAAGGGAAACTTAAAAGAGACTTTAAAAATACAGTACATTAAAAAAAAAAAGGGAAAACCAAATTTCTGTGCTAGGGATACACATTTGGGGTGATGGAACTATAGGGGGAAAAGAGCAGGGAGAGGATAACTATTAGCAGTCAGGATAATGATTTCTTGAAGGAATGGGGCATATAGAAGGGGTTTATGCTGTAGGTGGCAAAGTTTTATTTCTTGACCTGGACGCTAGTTAACAAGCATGTTCACCTTATAATAATTTACTAAACCACTTGTTTGTAGTATGTAGTTTTCAGTATCCGTGTTTTATTTTACATACAGTATCTCCTCTCTCTGAACATCCGAAGATCCTTACAGTCATTTTTAGAGACATGTTTATACACTGGATTCTTAATGTCTGAGGGGTCTATATCTAGCTAGCTACCTTTACTAGTTCTAAAATTTGAAAATACCACTTGGGCATAAAATTTGTCCAGTTCCCTTACCTGTAAAATAACTGTGGTAATAGTCATCCAATAAGCAGGCTGTGAGGCTATGATGATGAAAGAAATCTTTGTATTAAAGAACAACAAAGCTACATTGCAAATACATGCTGGGCAGCTGGCTAAGCTCACTCACCTTGCATGACTTAAGAGTTTAGTCTTTAAATCTGTGCCTAAGCAAAATTATAATGCTTGTTATAACCTTTGGAACTGCAAGCAAATCATTAGAAGAAAATTAAACAAAAATGCCCAAAATTTATATATAGTCCTGGGACCTCTATTAAACTACCTTCTTTCCTCAGTTGCATATCAAACCCAAGGGAATTCTATTAAAAAGGACTTTGGCCTTGCAGTTAAGTCCTTAATCCATTTTGCATGTGGCCGTCCAGTTTCACAACACCATTAAAATTCCTAGAAGAAATATAGGCAGTATGCTCTTTTATGTCGGTCTTAGCAATGTCTTTCTAGATATGTCTCCTAAACAAAAGCAAAAATAAACAAATGGGACTACACCAAACTATAAAGCTTCTGTACAGCAAAGGAAACCATCAACAAAATGAAAGGACAACGTACTGAATTGGAGAAGATATTTGCAAATCATATATCTGATAAGGGGCTGATACCAAAAATATATTAAAAAACTTGTTCACCTCAACAACAAAAAAACCCCAAACAACCCAATTTTAAAAATGGGCACAGGAGCTTTTTCCAAAGAAGACATACAGATGGCCAACAGGTGCATGAAAAGATGTTCATCACTAATTATTAGGGGAACACAAATCAAAACCACGAGATATCACCTCATGCCTATTAGAATAGCTATTATCAAAAAGGCAAGAATTAAAAAGAGGATGTGGAGAAAAGTAAACCCTCATACACTGTTGGTGAGAATGTAAATTGGTGCAGCCACTATGAAAAACAGTATGGAGATTCTTCAAAAATTAAGAATAGAACCACCATATGATCCAGCTTTTCTACTTCTATTTATCTGAAGAGTACAAAAAACACTAATTCAAAATATGCACCCCTATGTTCATAGCATCATTATTTACAATTGCCAAGATATGGAAGCAACCCAATTGTCCATCAACAGATGAATGGATAAAGAAGATGTGGTACATATATACAATGGAATATTACTCAGACATAAAAACGATGAAATCGACAAGCCCACAGCAAACATCATCCTCAATGGTGAAAAACTGAAAGCATTTCCACTAAGATCAGGAACAAGACAAGGGTGCCCACTCTCACCACTCTTATTCAACATAGTTTTGGAAGTTTTAGCCACAGCAATCAGAGAAGAGAAGGAAATAAAAGGAATCCAAATCGGAAAAGAAGAAGTAAAGCTGTCACTGTTTGCAGATGACATGATCCTATACATACAGAATCCTAAAGATGCTACCAGAAAACTACTAGAGCTAATCAATGAATTTGGTAAAGTGGCAGGATACAAAATTAATGCACAGAAATCTCTGGCATTCCTATATACTAATGATGAAAAATCTGAAAGTGAAATCAAGAAAACACTCTCATTTACCATTGCAACAAAAAGAATAAAATATCTAGGAATAAACCTACCTAAGGAGACAAAAGACCTGTATGCAGAAAATTATAAGACACTGATGAAAGAAATTAAAGATGATACAAATAGATGGAGACATATACCATGTTCTTGGATTGGAAGAATCAACATTGTGAAAATGACTCTACTACCCAAAGCAATCTATAGATTCAATGCAATCCCTATCAAACTACCACTGGCATTTTTCACAGAACTAGAACAAAAAATTTCGCAATTTGTATGGAAACACAAAAGACCCCGAATAGCCAAAGCAATCTTGAGAACAAAAAAAGGAACTGGAGGAATCAGGCTCCCTGACTTCAGACTATACTACAAAGCTACAGTTATCAAGACGGTATGGTACTGGCACAAAAACAGAAAGATAGATCAATGGAACAGGATAGAAAGCCCAGAGATAAACCCATGCACATATGGACACCTTATCTTTGATAAAGGTGGCAGGAATGTACAGTGGAGAAAGGACAGCCTCTTCAATAAGTGGTGCTGGGAAAACTGGACAGGTACATGTAAAAGTATGAGATTAGATCACTCCCTAACACCATACACAAAAATAAGCTCAAAATGGATTAAAGATCTAAATATAAGGCCAGAAACTATCAAACTCTTAGAGGAAAACATAGGCAGAACACTCTATGACATAAATCACAGCAAGGTCCTTTTTGACCCACCTCCTAGAGAAATGGAAATAAAAACAAAAATAAACAAATGGGACCTAATGAAACTTCAAAGCTTTTGCACAGCAAAGGAAACCATAAACAAGACCAAAAGACAACCCGCAGAATGGGAGAAAATATTTGCAAATGAAGCAACTGACAAAGGATTAATCTCCAAAATTTACAAGCAGCTCATGCAGCTCAATAACAAAAAAACAAACAACCCAATCCAAAAATGGGCAGAAGACCTAAATAGACATTTCTCCAAAGAAGATATACAGACTGCCAACAAACACATGAAAGAATGCTCAACATCATTAATCATTAGAGAAATGCAAATCAAAACTACAATGAGATATCATCTCACACCAGTCAGAATGGCCATCATCAAAAAATCTAGAAACAATAAATGCTGGAGAGGGTGTGGAGAAAAGGGAACCCTCTTGCACTGCTGGTGGGAATGTGAATTGGTTCAGCCACTATGGAGAACAGTATGGAGGTTCCTTAAAAAACTACAAATAGAACTACCATATGACCCAGCAATCCCACTACTGGGCATATACCCTGAGAAAACCGAAATTCAAAAAGAGTCATGTACCAAAATGTTCATTGCAGCTCTATTTACAATAGCCCGGAGATGGAAACAACCTAAGTGCCCATCATCGGATGAATGGATAAAGAAGATGTGGCACATATATACAATGGAATATTACTCAGCCATAAAAAGAAACGAAATTGAGCTATTTGTAATGAGGTGGATAGACCTAGAGTCTGTCATACACAGTGAAGTAAGTCAGAAAGAAAAAGACAAATACCGTATGCTAACACATATATATGGAATTTAAGAAAAAAAAATGTCATGAAGAACCTAGGGGTAAGGCAGGAATAAAGACGCAGACCTCCTAGAGAACGGACTTGAGGTTATGGGGAGGGGGAGGGGTGAGCTGTGACGGGGCGAGAGAGAGTCATGGACATATACACACTAACAAACGTAGTAAGGTAGATAGCTAGTGGGAAGCAGCCGCATGGCACAAGGATATTGGCTCGGTGCTTTGTGACAGCCTGGAGGGGTGGGATAGGGAGGGTGGGAGGGAGGGAGACGCAAGAGGGAAGAGATATGGGAACATATGTATATGTATAACTGATTCACTTTGTTATAAAGCAGAAACTAACACACCATTGTAAAGCAATTATACTCCAATAAAGATGTTAAAAAAAAAAAAAAACGATGAAATCTTGCCATTTTCAACAACATGGATGGACTTGGAGGGTATTATGCTAAGTGAAATAAGTCAGACAAAGACAAATACTGTATGATCTCACTTGTATGTGGAGTAAAAAAACCAAAATAAATGAACAAACCAAACTAAATAAAAACAAACATATAGATAAAAGGAACACAGTAGTGATTACCAGAGGGGAGGTAGGGTGGAGGGAGGGCAAAATGGGTAAAGGTGGTCAACTGTATGGTGATACATAGAAACTAAACTTTTGGTGGTGAGAGCACTGTAGTATATACAGAAGTTGAAATATAATATTGTACACACTTTTATAAACTTATATAATGTCATAAACCAATGTTACCTCAATTTAAAAAAAAGGACTTTGGCTTAGTAAAAGAAAAAAGGAAGAGGGTTTAATACTAAAATCTAAGGCCAATAAGCAAAGCAGCAACTCTCACCACAGTCGCAGAAGTAGCAGTACAAGGGCCTTGACATGGTTGCAAGGAGATAGAGAATGAGCAAGACCTGAGAATGATGATATATTCTGAAAATGTATGTCAGTGACTTGGGACCTATGGAAACAGGGGATGCTGGGTTGGAGTTCTGGAACCCATATGTAATTATTTTTGTTATAGGACATATAACAGGGAAAACAAAAGCCAGATAAGATCCATACGTGGGTGTACATGTGTATTAATGTATTTGTCCTTGATTTATAAGAAGGCAAACACAAATCAAACAAGATCTATGTGTGTGATGAGGGTAGAAAGGACAAGGCAGAGAGAAAGAGAACTAACCATGTGGATAATGAACAGATGGGAAGACTTGACAACATTAGCTGTGAAGTGGTAAACTAGAAAGTGAAGAAGAAATAAAGACTCACAATAAGGAGAAAAAAAAAGAGTGAGAAAAAAAGAGCAGAAGAAATTGGAAATGACACTTTATAAATGCCATTTTAAAAACAGGTCTGGAGTAATTTTACATTTATTTTCAAGTAGTTAGAAATCAGATATGGCCACAGGTGTATATTTGGTTTGTAAACAGAATCTAAATCTAAGGCCTATTTTAGAGAAAGTAACATACTATATATATAGTTTATGTATGTTTTGTTCCTGAATTGGGCTGTTAATATGGTATATATGAGGTCTAAATTACAAAAATAATTTATTCATTAAATTAATAATTTTATTTTACTTAAATAATTTCAAAAAGACAGTTCTTACCAGGTGGTATATATCATCTAAACAAGTAAATTCATTAAAGCTGATATTAAGTTTTCGAAGTCCTGTTAACTTGGAGAGATCTCTCAATTTACTCAAGCTGTTTCCATGTAGATTCAGACTCTGAAGTAAAATAAAATGTAAATAAAAAACAAGACAGATTATATCCTAATTATAGCTATTTAAATAACATTAAGAGAGAGCCAATGAGAAAAAAATATAATTTTGAAAGTATAGTCTGATTTTATAATATGATTTTAAAAGGTATAGTTTCTAATAGCAGCATTGCATCTGGTTCTTGATTAATTTGATCTTCCACTTGCTCTAAGTTTATCAATAATCGGCATGAAATTCTTTTTAGAAAATGGCTAAATATTTTGTTGTGATATTCATTAGGGCAGACCTATTTCTCAGGCTAGTGAACAGTGTAGGCCCTAAAGATTTTGGGTATTGGCTAGGTCGCCTCGCAAGAAAAAGGATGGCAAGGATACATCCTGATTACAGGAAACCATATGAGGGCACTGGACTAAGGAAGAAAGGCTGAGGGTGTTAAAGTGGGAGACACAACATCAAAGAAGGAATTGGGAGAGTGTCTAAGACAGTTTCTACATCAGAATTTGGCCCAGATTTTCCCTGCCCATTTGATCCTGGGCTGTATAAAAATGAATGTTATGGGCTTCCCTGGTGGCGCAGTGGTTGAGAGTCCGCCTGCCGATGCAGCGGACACGGGTTTGTGCCCCAGTCTGGGAAGATCCCACATGCCGTGGAGCAGCTGGGCCCGTGAGCCATGGCCGCTGAGCCGGCGCATCCGGAGCCTGTGCTCCGCAACGGGAGAAGCCACAACAGTGAGAGGCCCGCGTACCAAAAAAAAAAAAAAAAAAAAAAGAATGTTACTATATTTTTATATTTAGGGGAAACCCTGATGTCTACATAATTTTTCTCTTTAAACTATACCATTGTTAATGGTATCAAATGAAGATTTATGCATAGTCTACAAAATAAATAGTGGCACAAGAAAATGTCAATATAATTGACCACCTTATTCACAACAAATGGGTATCATGATAAAATCAGGTATCTACCTCCCAACCCTCTTCACTTACCACCACCATCTTATACCCTATTATACTGTGGACATAACTAAATTCCTGGCAGGGAGAAACAATTGAATGTCAAATAGTTATCAAAACTTTGCTAAAATTAAGAAGGGCCAATTTATGCAGACTAGTTTACAGGTCACACATGACAGATTCTACAGATAACTTACACTTAACATGTTCACAATTGAATTCATCATCTTCTCTTATCTGCTTGGCAGTCCATATTTTCAATCCTGATTAAGAGTTTCACCATCTAACAGATATTGTTGATCATCCATTTCCCCTCTTTTCTATATACATTTGATTCTAGAAATGTTTCTTAAATCAACCGCTCCATACCATCACCACTACAGTGCCTTAGTTCAGACTATTATTTGTCCTTTGGACTACTACAATAGTTTCTACTGGATTTCTATACCACCAGTCTGACCACAGTTAAATCTAAACACAAGCTATCAAAGTTAGGGTCTTTAAAAACAGAGAGCCTATTCCCTAAACAAAAGAATGTAAACTTATAAATTTGCCTTCTGAAATCCATCCCGATGTGGCTATAACCTCTTACTCTTCCATCCACAGCCTCATGTATCTTCTTTGTATTCCAACCTACACCTATACTTCCACTGTCACACACCCTATGTTCTAGTCACACTGAATTCCTCAGTGTTCCCTGAAGACACCAGGATCTTTCAAAACCATGTGCTTACAGATAAAGTATTTCCTCTGCTTGGAAGACAAAAACAATGAAATCTCTCATATCCTTCAAAAATCCACAAAAAACCCACCTCTTTCTGTGGACCTCTCCCAGCAACTCCAAACTTCCTGTATTTGTTTCCATATCTGTCTCCTCCACTGAAATAATATCCTTGGGGCAGGGAAAATAACTTATTCATTGAACCCCCAATACTTATTTCATTGCCTAAAATACAGCAAATCTCACTAAATGCTAAATGAGTAAACCAGTACAAAAGCCAGACATAACTGACAACTCTAAGTTTCAGTATTTAATTGTGCTGTAAGAGAATATAAAATTATGTTACTCTGGGTTTTTTATTTCTACATATTTTATTTATTTTTATAGATGTCCTCATGAAACTCGACCTGGTGGGGATAACTGAAAAGAAAATAAGAGGTATGTACCCTCCCCTCAGTTTCTCTTACAGTAACGGCACAAAGAAGGGAGAACAAAGGGTGTGATATCTAAATATCCTTCTTCTAATATCTAGTATTCTTACTGGAAACCCTAGAAAATTTGCTGGCTTTTAAGCAATATAGGCAAATTTAATATGAAAAAGCCCCTCCATTCTTATGTTATGCGTGTTGACCAAATTAATACAGTCAGGTGGAGGTCACAAGCTGCCCAAGGTGTTCTGAAGTCTTAACTCTCCTCTGTTTCTTATCACAAACCAAAGATAATAAAAAAGACCTACCTTCTGGTGCTGTTTTTTTTTAAACTTTTATTTAATCCCTTTAAATCTATAGGAATACATGTTCTATAAGCTCAGTCCAATCAGAGCGCATTCATTTATTAAACCTTTCATTACTGAAGCTTTATTATCAAGAATTCATTACTCAAATATGAAATCTTGACAATATAGTTCAGAAACAATTTTTCCATGCTGTCAGCTGGAAGACTGCTCCTGTAATAAGTATACTGCACACTTATGATAAAGGTGGTGATATTGCCATCATGTTATGAAGTTTTCCTTCCTCTCTAATAATAATCCTCTAAGGTAACGACAGTCTCCTAGACTTGAAGATTTGGTGGATGATGCTAACACAGTTTAACCAACGCAATCCCATAAACTTTCTTAAAAAAGTGTTTCAAATATTTTTAGAAGCAGACTGAAAACTGTTGACCTCACTTATTATTTTAAAAAATATTTTTTACTTTCTGTTTCACACAATCACTTGAGAAAAAACTGTCATCATAAACAATGGATTTAGAAATGTAACGATGGAGCAAAGTAATTGACTTTCAAGATAAAAATCATTTCAGAATTTTTATCTGTACCTTAGCTTTCAGTGCATGCATAGAAAGATAGCGTCATGTAAGAATAATTTGTCTTCTTAAGTATTCTTATCAATTTATCAGTTAATATCAATTTGTTTACTACTTCTGCAGGTTCAAGTAAACAACCCACTTTCTTTGTTAAGAACCACTCAAGACATTCTGTTTTAAAACAAGTAACTAATGAGTATCTCATGTGTGCTAGGTATTGTGCTAGATAATGGCAGAGTTGATGCTAGTCCACTCAGTGTTTATGAGTAAATTAGAAAAAGGCATCCTTACCTCAAAATGCCTTTATTTTCCAGCTTTTAGAAAATTGTTACAATAGGCTGATTTTGTTAGTAAAAGAAATTTTACCAACAGTCATCAAAAAATTGTTGTAGTAAATATACTACTCTTATTTGAAAGTTGCCCCTTAGGTGTGGCCCTTTTGTTCAATGTACACTGTACAATCTTATATTTTTGCCCTCATGCTGGGAATATAAATGACTAAGAACAGCCTAATCTCTGCCCTTGTGGAATTTATAGTTTAGGAAGGCATATGACAAAGGAATCTTACTTAGATTCTTAACTAGACCTAGAGGTAAGAGGATTTAATGCTAAAGTATAGATCAAAAATATGTGTGGGAGTTAACTAGGAGAAACGGGGTCAGGGGAGAACATTCCATGCAGGAGTACAGTGCAGGTGTACAGTACAAGTGCAGAGGCTCTGTGTGGCTGCAAACAGGGTACATTAAAAAACAAGAAGGAGGCTGAGCACAGATTGCTAAAGGGGGGGTAATATGAGAAGAGTGTGGATAGACAGGCCAGGAACCAGGTCATGCAAAACCTTATAGGCCATATTAAGGACTCTGGTTTTATTTTTAAAACAATGGAAAATCATTTGAGCATTTCAAATAGGAGTAGTGAGGGGTGACAAATCAGACTTTCTATTTGAAAAGACTCCTCTTGCTTCAACATGGAGAATGGGTTATGGCCTTAAAGCGGAAGCAGGACAAGGCCTCTTTTGCATAGCTCTAGTAGGCATGTACCTCCCCAGCCCCCAACACACAGACACACACACCTTGTATTGAGTTATAGTCAAGTTATATAGTGAATGGCATCCAAAGAGCACATTAACAGAATACAATGTGCATGGTGCCTCCTGGAGTTGTGTAGTAGCCCTATGGAAGTAGTCTAGGTCGGAGATAAAGGGAGTTTGGACAGAATGGTAGCAGATTTGAAATGGACAGATTGAGAGTCAAGATATAGAGGGAGGCTTAATATCTCAATAGAATTTCCTCAGTGTAAAGTAAGTTGCTTCAATAAGTTACTCAAATTCTGTTGATTAATTTTGTAAAGATAAAACTCCTGTATTCTATGTTGATTGGTCCTGGAAACTGTTTTGAAACTTACTATCTTAATCAGTTAAAGAGAGTTTATTTGTTATTCAGGAATGAAATTCCTTGCAAATTACAAGGCTACCTCTAGACCTCCACTGTCCTCTATGATAGCCCCTAGCCACGTGGGGCTATTGAGCACTTGAACTGTGAACTGAGATGTACTGTGAGTGTAAAATATGCTCCAGGTTTCAGAGACTTAGCATGAAACTATCTGTTAATGAATCTTCATATTGCCTGTATGTTGAAATGATAATATTCGGGATATATTGAGTTAACTATAATATATTATTAAAATTAATCTTACCTTTTAATTTTAAAAATCTTTAAAAATGTGGCTAATAGAAAATTCAAAATTACATATGTGGTTCATATTATATTACTACTGGACAACACTGATCAGTAGAAGAAAAGGGCTGGGCACTTTTAAGCATGCCTGGCATGGACAGCATGCTGCCTGGCATCATCAGATAGGTGGTTTAATATCTTTAGATTTCATGCGATAGATTCTGACCAAATTCAAGGTTCGTGTCCCCAAATTTTAATACTCACCACAATATGACTGTAAATGCTAGTCTTGGCAAGGGAAAGTATTGTTTTATCATCCAAGCGAGTAAGTTTTGGTCTGGGCTTGATCCTGGGATCCATTTTTATAACTTCATCATCAAATTTCAAATCCTGGGACAATACTGATCCTTCTGAATTTTTTTTGCTCTCTTCTAGGATAACATTGTTGAATGCAGAAAATAAAGAGTGAGACTTGACCTAAAAAATTTATTAAAAATGTTGAAAATTTGGTTGCTGTATATATCATTTTGAAAAAGAAATAGGCTATGTAGGAAAGATGAATTAACTTTTGTTCCTGTTATATAGTAATATCTATGATGAGTATCACATTAGGAAATCTATGAGAGTAGATTAAAATTGTGGGCTAAGAATGGGTGTGTCCTCCTGCTGAAAATTCCCTAAAACTAGCAAAAGACAAGTTAAAAATATTTTATAACAGTGGAGAGGGTACCAACAAAAGACTAAAAATTGTGAGATATAAATCAGAAGGGACTGAACTGACAGACAAATAGGAGCAGAAATGTAACCTGCAGCCAAAATATGCGCAGGAGATAACCACTTCAAAGAGCAGATCCCAAGAAACTTGACGTTCACAGTGAACAAGTAAAATAGCAGGAGGATGCTCTAGGTAATTATCAGGCAACTAAGTAATTATCATAAGAACTGTGGATGAATGGGCAAAAACGACATGAACAAACAGAAATGGGTCTAGAAAAAACCAAAATGGTCCCTAAGAGAATTTTTTTTTTACTTTTTCATTTTATATTTATTTATTTATTTTGGCTGCACCGGGTCCTAGTTGCAGCATGCGGGATCTTCATTGCGGCATGCGGGATTTTTAGTTGCGGCACACAAACTCTCAGTTGCAGCAGGCATGGGGGATCTAGTTCCCCAACCAGGGATCGAACCTGGGCCTCCTGTGTTGGGAGCATGGAGTCTTACTCACTGGACCACCAGGGAAGTCCCCATAAGAGAATTTTTTAAAATCTGGGAGAACAAAGCATCTATAAAAGAATAGGCTGCTATAGAAAAGAATAGGGTAAATGCTTTGAAGTCAAAGTAAAAACAATTAGTGAAATAGAAAATATTCAATAAACGTTCTGAGAAAGCAAATGGATATGACAGCAAATCAAATTAGCAAGTGGAAGCTAATATTGAGGACATCTTCCAGAGCACAGAATTTAAAAACAAATGTAAATACAAGAGAAAAAAAATTAAAATACATGCAGGATCAGTTCAGAATGTCCAATGTTTAACAAACAGAGGTTCCAGAGGGCTTAACAGAGAATGGAAGAGAAGAAATGATCAAGGAATTAAGAGAAAGAAACTTCCCAGAGGTGACGAAAGAACTGAATATTCCGATTAAAAGAGTTCATGAAGTGGCAAAGCAGAAGGATGATGGAGGTCTTTGCCGACATCACTGAAGTCAGTCACAACAGCCAGGGACTTGGCCTCACTACTTCTTGTTATTTCAGTTATTCTGTTTTCTGTTTGTTTGGATTTCTGTGTCTTTTGCTGAAAGCATATTTGACTGATACAATCCGCTTCATAACAATATAAAATATAAATGCCCAGAACTATACTTAACAAGAAATGTTTAAGACGTATATAAAGGAAAATGTTGGAGAGGACTTGAGTAAATGGAATAACTTATCATGCTCCTGGATGAGAGGCCCAATACTACAAAGTAGTCAGTTTGCCCCAAATTAAATTTAAATTCAATACAATCACAATCAAATCCTAATAGGACTTTTAAATAGAACTTAACAAACTGTTTCTAAATTTTATTTGGAAAGGAAAATGTTCAAGAATAGCCAAGAATTAAAAAAATATACATAAGTGGGGACAGGGGAAGAGAATTTGCCCTATCACATATCAAAACATATCATCAGGTTGTAATAACCAAAATAATGTGGTAGGTGTCCAAGATTAGACAGAGAGATCAATGGAACAGAAATAGAAGAATCTATAAATAGACCACTTATATATGAAAATAATTTTAATGATAGCTAATATTTCAAAATAGAGTAAAAAAGATGATGCTTGGTCCATTTTTAAGGATAAAATTATTTGACCTCCCCAACCTCACAGAGAATAAAACAATTTCTAGATAGAATTAAAAAGCTAAAAGTTTTAGGTACTTCCCTGGTGGTCCAGTGGTAAAGAATCTGCCTTCCAGTGCAGGGGAAGTGGGTTTGATCCCTGGTTGGGGAACTAAGATCCCATATGCCGTGGGGCCAGCTAAGCCCGTGCACCACAACTACTGAGCCTGGGCACCTCAACTAGAGAGCCACCTGCCACAACTACAGAGCCCATGCTCCCTGGAGCCCGCGCACCACAACTAGAGAAGAGAAAACCCGCACGCCACAACTAGAGAAGAGAAAACCTGCATACCACAACTAGAGAAGAGAAAACCCACACGCCACAACTAGTGAGAAGCCCACACACCGCAACAAAAGAAGAGCCTGTGTGCCGCAACAAAAGATCCCACGTGCCTCAACGAAGATTCTGTGTACTGCAACTAAGACCCAACACAGCCAAAAAGCAAAAAAGGCTAAAATTTTTAGAACAACCTATATTAGTATTGGAAGAAAATAAAGGAGAATATTTATATAAGCCTTACGAAGTGAGACATAAAATTCAGAATCCATAATGGAAAAGATGGAGAGATCTGATCTCTTAAAAATTAACTTGTAAGTTACAAATGAAAATGACAAATACTTTTTTTGCTACAAATAAAATGAAAATACAAGTGACAGAAAACATTTGCAATATATATAAAAGATAAAGGATTAACATCTAGAATGCATATAAAGATTTTTCCAATCAATATGAAAAAGATAGAGTCCAATAGAAAATGATCAAAGGATAAAACAGGTGATTCATAAAACTGTAAATAATCTATAAGCACATGAAAGGATAAAATATCTTTTCTTTGGCCATCAGATATAAACAAAAAGATTGATAACACCTGTATTGGTAAAGATGTAAAGAAACAAGCACTGTCACACACTGTTGGAAATTTATAAAATGGTTCAACTTCTGTAAAGAGTACTGGCAAAATCTATCAAAATTAAAACACATATATCCATATATCCTTTGACTAGCCAATTCTTCTACAAATATGTGCTGCAGAAAAACTTCCATATTTGTATGGAAGATGCATCTGCAATGATACTCACTGAAATATTGTTTTAAGTAGTAATAAAATTGGAGACAACCTATGTTTCATCAACAGGGGAACAGTCAAATAAATCAGAGTATTACTGAATAGTATGAAGTCACCAAAAGACTGAAGTATAGACCTATGTGTACTGAAGTGAAATTTGTCCAAAACATATTGTTAAAGGCAAAAAATTTACAGAATACTTAGAACTTGACTCTACTACGTAAAATGGTATATGTTGTCATATGTGTAAATGCACAGAAAAAAAGGTTGAAAGCAAACCCACAAAGCTATTAACAGTGGATGCCTTCAGGAAAGGGAGTGGTGGTGGGATTGAGGTGAAAGCAGATTTTCATGTTTATTCTATATTCTTCAATACAGTTTGAATCTTTTCCAGTGAGACTACAGTTATATATTACTCATGTAATATATTTGCATGATAAAATATTTAGGTGTCATAATGATTTGTTTTGAAAATTAAGTCCTTTAAAGAATAATCATATTATATTTATATATAGGCATACCTTGTTTTATTGTGTTTTGGTTTATTGCCATTTTTTACAAATTGAAGACATCAAGCAAGTCTATCGGTGCTATTTTTCCAACAGCCTTTGCTCACTTCATGTCTCTGTGTTACATTTGGTAATTCTCATAATATTTCACACTTTTTCATTATTATTATATATGTTATGGTGATCTGTGATCTGTGATGTTACTCTTGTAATTGTTTTGGGGTGCCACAAACCATGCTCATATAAGATGGTGAACTTAATAAATGTTGTGTGTGTTCTGACTACTCCACTGACCAGCCATTTCCCTGTCTCTCTCCCTGTCTTTGGGTCTCTCTATTACCTGAGACAAGACAGTCTTAAAATAAGGCCAGTTAGGGGCTTCCTACGTGGCGCAGTGGTTTGAGAGTCCGCCTGCCAATGCAGACGACACGGGTTCGTGCTCCGTTCCGCGAAGATCCCACATGCCGTGGAGCGGATGGGCCCATGAGCCATGGCCGCTGAGCCTGTGCGTCCGGAGCCTGAGCTCCGCAACGGGAGAGGCCACAGCAGTGCGGAGGCCCGCGTACCGCAAAAATAAATAAATGAATAAATAAGGCCGGTTAGTAAGCTTACAATGGCCTCTAAGTGTTCGCGTGAAAGAACGAGTCACATACCTCTCATTTTAAATCAAAAGCTAGAAATGACTAAGTCTAGTGAGGAGGCATGCTGAATGCTGAGACAGGCTGAGAGCTAGGCCGCCTGCTCCAAATAGTTAGCCAAGCTGTGGATGCAAAGGAAAAGTTCTTGAAGAAAATTAAAAGTACTATTCCAGTGAACACATGAATGATAAGAAAGTGAAACAGGCTTATTACTGATATGGCAAAATATTTAGTGCTCTGGACAGAAGATCAAACCAGCCACAACATTCCCTTAAGCCAAAGCCTAATCCAGAGCAAGGCCCTAACTCTCTTCAATTCTATGAAGGCTGAGAGAGGTGAGGAAACTGCAGAAGAAAAGTTTGAAACTAGCAGAGGTTGGTTCAATGCGGTTCAAGGAAAGAAGCCGTCTCCATAACATAGAATGCTGGGGACGTGGGTTCGATCCCTGGTCGGGGAACGGAGATCCCACATGCCTGGGGCAACTAAGCCCAGGTACCACAGCTACAGAGCCCTCGTGCCCGGAGCCCATGTGCCACACAGAGAGAAGCCTGTGTGCCACAACGAAAGATCCTGCATGCCTCAACGATGATTCCGCGTGCTGCAACTAAGACCCGCCGCAGCCAAAAAAATAAAGAAAATTTTTAAAAAATGAATTCATACCACTGTAATATACTCAAATTCTACGATGTATTCAGGCAAAACAAGGTCATGATCAAAGACAAACCACTTGTACTGCCGAATGCTGCAATCACAGTTTCTTTGTCCCATGATAGAATCTAGGGTAAAATAAAAAACAAAAACAAGCAAAACAAACACTCTTCAAAATGATATTTAATATTTTTTCACCCTTACATAGATTAATAAACAACAAACTCAGTAAGTTCCAAATATTATGTCATTGAGGTTTTTTTCTCTTATATCTTCCCACCACTGTAGACAATTTCTTAATTCTATAAATACTAGTCACCCTTTCACTACACAGACTAGTAGGGTTTAGTTATATTCATCTCCTTTCCCTTTTCATACTTTTTCACTTTTCTATTCAATGTTTAGCCATATAGTTTTTGACAAATATATTACTTTTTTGTTGTTAAAAGTTGGGTAGGTTCTATTTTTTGAAATACATATAATATATTATACATATATATATATCTGTGTATATAAAACATAAAACAAACTTTTACAAAATAAAATATCTACACGCACACATATATAAATGTCACTGAAATAGGAAATAGAAATATAGAAGTTCATTAGTAGCTAGGAACAGGTTTTTATAAAAAAGTTAATAAGTTTTGTTAGGTAGAGGTTAAACTGTAAACATCTGTATTAAATGAAAACATTTTGTATTCAGAAAGATGAAAAAAGATTTATCTTCATCGCAGACATACTTAGTAAATATTTTCGAGGAATGAATACTGAATTAATCATTGGGTAGTTGGCTTGACTGATGGAGTCCTGATCATGAGCCTGAACACTCTGGCCAAGGAAAACCTTTGTAATCAGGAGGATGCCTAGTGTGAAAAAACAAAATGTTTTAACACTAATTCATTTGAATAATTTTCCCATATCATCTTCCTTATTGGCCCCAGACTTGACTGTATATTTTGTAAAGGTAGAGATCCTGGCTATCTTGTCTGCCACCATAAAGCACACAGCACACTGCTTGATCCAAAATAGAAGCTCAATAAATATTTGTTGCATAAATAAAATGTTTATAAAAGAGAATTCCTGTGATTATATCAAGCAAAGCTTTACAGAGAAGGAAGAAGGAAAGAAGACAATATTTATCAATATTTTTATGAATTAATTTAAGAAACTTGTTGTTCTTGTTAACTGGGTAAAAATTCATCTCTGTGTCATCAGCACATAGCTTAGATCATAAGAGGCACTCAATATATGTCTACTGAATGGATGCACATTTCTCTTCCCTTTAGATATTAAGGAACCTTGAAATTCACTAAATCCTAAGGATCTCTAGGAGTCACTGAATCCTATGAAACAACTTCTAATTACTATGCATAAAGTATTCAGATGACTTTTTAAAACTATGTACAAGTTATGAAATGTAAATTGGGAGAACCTAATTGTTTTAGAAAGAATATTCCAGAAGGATCAAGAAAAACATCATGGATATTTCTTTTTATTTTAAAGATTTTTTTTGATGTGGACTATTGTTAAAGTCTTTATTGAATTTGTTACAATATTGCTTCTGTTTTATGCTTTGGTTTGTTGGCCACAAGGCATGTGGGATCTCAGCTCCCCGGCCAGGGATGGAACCAGCACCCTCTGCAATGGAAGGTGAAGTATTAACAACTGGACTGCCAGGGAAGTCCCTATAATGGATATTTCTTAAATGAGAATGGAGAAGGATGAGAAAAAAAGCAAGTGGTTTTTTCAAATAGGAGTTCTTTCTAGATTCAGTAATCTGCTTAATTTTCTGATTATTATTAACTGAATGAAAGACTGCAAAACACACATAATTTAGTTCAGCATGCATCATCTTAACAGAGCTAGAGTCTGGAACCTAGAATATTACTTTTATAGACTTCAGTTAACCAAATTTCTGACTACCCAGTCCTTAGAAGGTTGAATAGTTGAGACCAAAGAATAGATGTCCCTTACTCCCTGACCTGATCAATTCTGTTTATTTTACATTCTTTGGTACTATGCATTAATACTCCATCTTTGTAGCTCTTATTATAATTGTAATTTTACATTTATTTGGATATTATTATTTGTAAGCACCATAACGGAGAAACTGTCTAGTCTGTATTGACTAAATCCCTATCACCAACCAAGTGCCTAATACCCAGTAAGCATTCAATAAATACTGGTGGAACTGAAGAATGAAAAGTGGAAGAGGGTGGGGCAAGAGAGGACATGATGAGCTGGTCTTTGTCTCCAGTCTGTGGGTACCTGGGAACCTCTCCCAGAAGTGTCCTACAAACTGACTCATGTACTTTTATTTACATATATTCAAGATGCAAATAAAGTACTAATAACTGTGACTAAATTAAAATACCAAACATTTATCTTCTATAAGGCAACTTTAAAGCAATCCACACACTTCACAATTTGTCTTTAGCCAACTTTAGATATATAACCAGATTTTCTTATCATCTTATATTTTGATAATTAAGGACAAATAAGGCCTGTCTTCCTGAGTGCTTTATATAATGATTATCATATAAATAGGCCAAGTTCTCTTTTCTCTTTCCTATGAATTTGGGGTTTGTATGGTGATTGTGTGTGTGTGTTTGTGTATAACATGTACATAAATATGTTAAGTTTATTTTTAGGACACAACTTAATGAACAAAAGCAGATTATGAAAAGTGTTTATTTCATATAAGATGGATTAAATATGATTAACGAATGAGTCTCATCCTATTGATGTTGCTGATAATAATCACTCAGTAAATATTTGTTGACAACCTGACTAAAGTAATAATAATCAGAAAGTCATGTATCACTACACTGGTAAACACTAAATAAAATGGGTTTCAGAAAACCTCCCAGGTTGATAAAACCAAGTATCAAAAATATTATGCAAATAATTAATGAATTTGAATACTTAGAACTTAAAAGTTCAGAAACACTGCATACTTGTATTACCATGTCTGAAGAGCTCATGCTCAAGAGAGTTTTTCTTCTCATTCTTGTACTTTTGCTGTAGAAATTCAATTCTGGGACACTCACATATACTTAGGCTGTTAGCAAGAATAACAGCTTCTTTTCTGAGAGGCAGCTGTAAAGAAAAAGCAAAGTATGAGTATTTTTACAAGATTGACAATACTTCAACTTTAGTAAGATGGTTTATCATTTTATGTTTATGTGTCTGTACAAGGAAACTGCAGGTCAGACTCACTGAAAAGAAGTAGATAACCTTCAGGTGCAACTTCATTCTATAAAACCATTTATATATTTTAAATTTATATGCAAATACATTTATGAAAAGTAATACAGAACAACATTTGTTCCTGTAAAACCAGCCAGAGTCAAAACTGACCACTCTGTGTGGTGCAGGAGCTATAGTTTTGCACGTTTTCAAGGATACTCCACTAGCAACTGTGCAAATTCCAAAAAGAAAATTCTGTGGGAAATTACACTGAAGATTCTTATTTAAATAAATAAAAGTCTAATAATTGGTCTAATAATCTACATTATTTTCCAAATACATCTCATTGTGCTAATGCATGGAAATTTTAGTTTGCATTGTGATTAGAGTTACTTCTTTAAAAGTGTTTTATCAGAAATATTCATATTACTTGCTGTGAAAGCAGCTCTAAAACAAACAAAAATCTCTATTTTTAACAGTAAAAAAAAAAAAACCTAAGAGAGTTTATATGATCTATCCAAGGACTGAAGCAGAAATTGGCAAAGTCATGACTTGGACTCAGGTCTACTCCTCCTTGTCACTTCTTGGAGTTTTGAAATTATTACTAGCTTAATATTAGTAGCCAAATTATCTAAAATATATCTTTTATATAAATGCTGAATTGCCTATTTTCTTATTGAAACCTGTTATTCAAAGAGATTTAGAAAAATAAATACTAAAATGTGGCTCATCTGATCACAAATTCCACATTCTAGTAATTATAATCTCAGATTTCCCATGAACATCACTAAATATCCATTAGATAGAGGCTATGTGCATGGCTCTCTGCCTGGACCAGACACTGCCACACTAAGCCAAATCCTCCTTCTCAGCTGCTTACACAGCATATCTTTTTAATCAGATCCCGTCTCTTAAATGATGCAGAACATAAATATCAATCTTTACTCATTGTGTGCACAACATAACATAGAAATTTAGCTTATCTGAGCTTTGTGCTACCCAGTGATTTTTCTAGCCAATTATCTTGCCCCATTTCTAAGATCTTAACAATGAGAGTAATTGATGGTGTGTGGAGAAAGAAGGGCAGAATAATAAACTTTAACCTTCTGGTATTTTCTTGTTTAGAGGCAAGACGGGGAAAGAAAAGGAAACAAAGATGGGACAATCAGAAAAATGTGAGGATAACAATAGTGTATGGATGCTAAAGGAGAGTTTCAAAATGGAAAGAGCAATCAAAAGTATCAAATGTTTTAGCAATAACCTGCCTCCTTAGCACAGAAGGCTGCGTGTCAGTCTCATAATCAAATGTTTCAGCAATAATGGTGAATTTAATAAAAAATTTTCTATGTGCCAGAAACTGGTCTAAGAACGTTTTTGGTAAATTTTAATAATATATTTTAAATCTAATATTTCGCAAATATTATCATTTTAATATGTAATCAATATAAGAAATTATAGTCTTTTTTTCTGTACTAAGTCTTCAAAAACTGGTATTATATGTCTTAAACTTTTAGCACACCTTAATTCTGACCAGTCACATTTCAAATGCTCAGTAGTCACATGTGGGTGGTGCCTACTATATTGGACAGAGCAGTGTAGAGCACTGCTGGAAGGATTAGAGATATTGTATCTCCTTTAGGAGATGCAGGGGATAAAGTGCTAGCACAGTGTCTGGCAGGCAGAAAACACACAGAAATAGCCCCATCCTTCCTCTACCCTTTGTGCCCATGATGGTTCAGAGTTCTCTGATATGACCCTGAGCACTTCACTCACCTTCCTCAATTCTTCACCTCCTTCCTACTTCTCTTCCAGAAAGTACAGAGAGGGCACTCTCACTATACCACCCTGCTGAAGCTACCATCATCTCTGGCCTGAGCTGCTGTAGGACCTCCCCCGTATAGTGGCCCTGTCATTGCTTCTACTCCCTCCAATTTATTCTCCACCAAGAGGTTGGAAAGCTTTATTGGTGATTTTTTTTTTATTGTGGTAAAAAAAACACATAAGGTTAAAAGCTACCATTTTAACCATTTTAAAGTGTAAAATTCATTGGCATTAAGTACATTCACGATGTTGTACAACCATCACCACTATCCATTTCCAGAACGTCATCCCAAATTGAACCTGTATACTCATTAAACAATAACTCTCTGTCCCTCTATCCTCCCCATCCCCTGGTAACCTCTATTCTACTTTCTGTCTCTACCAATTTGCCTATTCTAGATATCTTATGTAAGTGGAATCGTACAGTATTTGTCCCTTTGTGTCTGGCTTCTTTTATTTAACATAATGTTTTCAAGGTTCATCCATGTTGTAGCATGTATCAGAATTTGATTTCTTCTTATGACTGAATAATATTCTCTTGTATGTATATACCACATTTTATTTATCCATTCATCAGTTAATGGACATTTGGGTTGCTCCTACTTTTTGGCTATTGTGAATAATGATGCTATGAACAAGTATCCAAGAACCTTTTTGCACATATCTCACTAAATCCTAACCATTCTGTTAAGAAGATACTATTATTATCTTCACTTTACAGAATGGATGAAACAGGCACAGAGAGGTGAAGTCACCCAGCTGGTGAGTAGGAAAGCCAGGATTCAAATACAGCAATACTTTGATTTTATGCGTGCCATGATGAGAAAAGGATTAGGAAACACTGCTCTATACCAGTGTGCTACAGCTGCCTCGTCAAATGGGTGGAGGACCGAGAAAGGTTGATTGGATATTTTGGAGCTCAGGAGTGACCAAGGATAAAGCAATATCAGTATCAAGGTGGGGAAAATGAAGTAGAGAATAAAGAAATGGCGGCAGTAAAAGTAAAGAGAAAAATAGGATGATAGAAAGCACAGCAGTGTTAACTGAATGAATTTTTTCAAGATGGAGAAGACCTCGGAGAGTTTAAAACGGATTAAAGAAGTGGATTTCAAAATCATCCACAAAAGGATCACAATATAAAATATAAGATGCCTAGAAAGATTAAATAGATAATAATGAAGATAAAGTAATTCATGATTCAACCAACTGTAGATTGAAAATATTTTTAAAAAAGAATTCTGGAAAGTTCCAAAAAGCAAAACTTGAATTTGCCCTGCTTCCACAACTATTTACATAGAATTTACATTGTACTTACAACTATTTACACAGCATTTACATTGTATTAGGTATTACAAGTAATCTAGAGATGATTTAAAGTATACAAAAGGATGTGCATAGGTTACATGCCAATAGTATGCCATTTCATATAAGGGACTTGAGCATCCTTGGATTTCGGTATTTGTGGGAGGTCCTGGAACCAATCCCCCTGGGATACTGAGGAATTGTACTTTCCATGATAGCACTAAGCTTTTTGTGAAACAGTGTAAGTTTGCTCTAACATGAATGAAAGCATTGAGAATCAAACCACACTTAATCAGTGGCAAAGTTTTATTCATTAGGAAGAAAGCATTATTCTGAATGACATTTTATGTTACCTTGCTCGTTTCACTGTCTTTGAATCCTTTTTCAAGTATTTGTAGCAGATGCTTTTTCTTCACTGTAACTTCAGGATCAAAAACATAAAAAAGGCATTCCAGCATCTGTCGATAGCTCCTTAAGAATAATTAAGACGAAAAAAGTTTTAGAATTGATTTCAGAAAAGCCTAGCTGTAGATAAGTGACCATATGCCTTGCCCAGGATATTTCCCATTTACGCTGGATGTTCCAGTGTCATTATTAAACTTGCACTCCTCCTCAGTCTCAAAAAGAGCTCCAATGTGGATAAACTATGAGGTCATCCTAGTCAAGGAAGATGCATGAAAAGGAACTATTTACTGACAAGGATATTTTCAACATTGTAAACTTTTAAAACAGAAAGACTTTCTTTTACAAAATAAAATCAGACTGTTGTAAAAATGTTCCTTATGGAAGTTAACTTCTTACTCTGAATCATGCATATCTTCATTGTCCAAAAACTTTTGGAATTTCTCTTCAAATTTTAGTCTCAGAATACGGTTGTTAACCTTGATGACACGTTTTACTTTCACTCCTGTAATACCATACGTTCTGAAGTCCCATGTACAAAAACGTGATAGAATTAATTCATAGCAGGAATTAAACCTATATGGGAATACAAAATATATGCAAAGAAAAGAGATTTTCCTTAAAATGTTGAGAACACAAAGTTATATATGAAAAAAGTAATAGCTAATATATATTTTTTTTTTGCTAAAGATAAATGGTCATATAGTATAGCTCTGATTTGGTTCTTATTCAATCAGTAAAAGAGGTGCTAAACTTTGAAACATAAAATAATAGTTCTTTCATTAATTATTATATATTTGTTCTGACTAAAAGATATGGAGCAATCCTCCTTTATTGAAACACTTCATTTTTTGGCTTCAGTAAAACTACATGCTTCTGGCTTTCATCTTACTGGCTGCTCTTTCATGTTTTTCTTTGCTGCTTCTCTTTCCTCTGACAGACTTCTAAATGTTGGATTGCCCCAGCAGTCAGTCTTTGGCTCTCCTCTTGTTTCCATAAACTCTATCCCTAGGTGATTTCACCTGGTCCTTTGGGAATACATATTTTAAATATATTTTATATATATATATATAAATACATATACATATATATTTATTATACTAGTAAATTCCAACATTTTATTTTCAGGCTTTACCCTTACCCCACTTAGCTGGATATACCTACTCTCGAACATCCAACTACCTGCTTGCTGTGTTCACTTGTATATGTAATAGGCCTCTCAAATTTAACTCACCCAACACACCTGCCTTTAAACCTGCTCCTCCTGAGTGTTTTCCACCTCAGTATATGGCAACATCACCTAACTGGTAGCTTAGGTTAAAATCCCAGGAATAAACCTTGCCTCCTCTCTTCCTCACCAATATCCAAGTCTTCAGCAAGTCTGTTTGACTCTACATCTAAAATACATCCTGAATATGACCCTATTTAATCATTACCGCTGCTATTTTCCTAGTTAAAATCACCATCATCTCTTAGTTGGGCTATTGCAATAACTTCATAGCTAGGGATATAGAAGTGAAAGAGGCAGGGTCCCTGCTCTCATGGACCCTATCTTCCAAGGGAGTTGGACAAAAAAATAAACAAGACATAAAAAAAATCTAAACTGGTAAGTGCTCTGAAGAAAGAGAGGCTTGGGGTAAGAGAGGCTTGGAGAGGCAGGGGCTACTTAAGACAAGTCTTGGGTAAGACGTTCAGAGAAGATATTTGAGCTAAAAATTGAAGGAGAAGTAGGGGCCTGCTGTGTGAAGATCTCAGGAAAATGTACACAATGCTCATTTGCTCTCTGCTGCCCTTGCCTGGCCACGCTCACAGTAATAATTCTGGCACTGTCTTAAAGTAGCACAGAATTTAGATTAATTTGAAATTTAAGGGGGGGGTCAACTGTATGGTGACAGATGAAACTAAATATTTGGTGGTGAGCACACTGTAATGTATACAAAAGTAGAAGTATAATGTTGTACACATGAAACATATAATGTTATAAACCAATGTTACCTTAATGAAAAGAAGTAAAAATAAAAAATAAATTTGAAAAAAATGGATCAGTTTGAAAAGGAAGTTAAGTGCTCCTATATGGGGTACATCTGCCTTTGAATGAGATGACTGGTCCTCACTGGGATAATCAACCAGGGCCTGAGCGTGGGTGTGGGCTAAGATCACAAAGGTAAGCTTCCTGATGGGGTGTCTCTTCCTAAGACTAACATCTGAGCTCCTAATTTAGAGCATTCGCCTTTCTCACTAGCAAAGACTGAACCAGTGCAGCTAGTAACTGCCCAGTTACTCTTCCCCAAGAGCTGCCCAAACCAAACTAATCCCAGAGGAGCTCGCAGTCTGGTAAAGGAGACAGAAATAGTGCTGCAATCCAGCATAATGCTGCTAACTAGTTCAGAGGTCTGGCTAAACAACCAGATCATCATGTGCAGTGGGAAACCTACAGTGTCATGTATAGGGGGATCATTTCCTGGGTGGGCCTAAATTAGTCCAAGTCACCCCTAAACAACATGTCCTGGAACCACTGAAACTCATTATTACTTGCACTCTAATTGTTATTATTATCATTATTATTGTGCTCTGATAGAAACTAGTGCTATAGGCGTTTTATGTAGATAAGGTTTTTGTTATAAAGTAACAAAAGGGTAATCGAGAATTGCCCTTGAGAGTAATCGAGAATAGATGGAAGTGATGAATGGACAGTTCCCAGCTTCTAGCCTGGTCTCCCAGGAATGCAAGAACCAGGAATGGCACAGGAAACTCCAAGTAGTATGATCCTTTCATAGAGCTTTTCTTTGGGAATTAAGCAGCTGATCCCTTCCTCATATGGAATTCCTAGAGCCCTGGAGATACAGAACCCTGGTGCTGAGAGGACAAGGGCTCTGTGCTACCTGGGGTCACAGAAGTAAAGCAATTCATTCAATCACCTGGCCACACCGTGGATAAGAAAACATCATTCAGAGGCTGCAATACTGCTGGAGGAGGGAGAACAGACCTATGCTGATAGAGAAGTACTGAGACTTACAATATTATCAGTACGTCATGGAGGATGATAACTTCTCACAGCATTGTTGAATATGTGCTACATGCAACTGGGGAGCATGTCATTACTGGTCTGATGTATACACATTTTAGTCTGAACCTGAAATAATGACTCTGTAGGACTTTGTATAAAATAATATTGAAATCTGCTACACCTTTCTTTCAGTCTGATAGATTTAAGGGCAAAATTGAAACTACCCAGCCCAGCCTGCAAGACCCTTAATGATCAGGCCCTTGTCATGTGGAACTACTGAGTTCTCCAAACATATTATACTATTTCCACACCCTTTCACATGCTGTTTCCTCTGCCTGCAAAGTCCTTCCTCTAATTCTTCGTATAGTTAACTTCTATCAGTCCTTCAAAACTCAGATCAAAGCATCTCCCTCAAGTGTCCCCACTTCCACAATACTTTCTGTAACTTGCCACTCTGCTTTGATCTTCACATAGCTGCCCTCTCCTACATTCTCCATGTGTACAATCATCCCAGAACTTATTACTATTTCATTACCATAGTCTTCTACAGCAGATTGTAGGCTTGATTAGAGAGGGAACTATATCTTATTTGACTTTTATCACTAGCACCTAGCATAGAATGTGACTTATGGTAGAAGCTCAGTGGATGAATGCTGAGCAAGTGAACAAAGTAGAAAAGACTCAAAGATTAAAAAGATGCAGTCTCTATCTTCACCAAGTTTATAAACCAATAAAGTGAAGAAGTAATGGATAAGTACAAGCAAAATTATAATAGAGTATAAGATAGGAGAGATAAAACTCAGTGCTATGAAGATTCAAAAAGAAGAAGAAGAAATGACTATAGCTGATGGAGATGACAAGAAAATTCCTCACAAAGGAATGGCTTTTGATGTCATCCTTGAAGATAAAGTAAGTTTTGACAGGCAATGATAGAGCCAGGGCCTGGGATGCGAGGCATTCTGGGTGAAGGAAGTAGAACAAAGAAAACCACCTATGTGATGGTGTACCAGATATATTCCAAGAGCAGTGAGGCATGAACAGTTCAGCTGACTCTGAAAGGGTTTGAAAAGGGGTTAGGGTAGTTTGGAGACTATACAGTGAAGGACACTGAATGTCAGTGTGAAGAGTTAGAATGTAATTTGGAAGATAACAGGTTGCTACAGGAGGCTTTTGTTTTGTTTTTAACAGAGTGCTCTTGGCATAGGCAGGGACCAGCTATATGTAGCAATAGTCTAAGAGGAAGGTTATGATGGCCCATGTGCAGGAGATTTTGGTTACAAAGAGGGAGAGAACGAATGCAAGAGACATTATGGAGAGAACCTGTGGGTCTTAGGCTGATTGGATATGGAGATGGAGGAAGAGAATGGAGTCAAGAATGGCTTCAGTGTTTGTTGTGCCTCTATGACTAAGAGGGTGGTAGTGCTACAAACAGGAATGGAGGAGTCAGAAGGAAGGGGTGGTTTGTGGGCAGGAAGAGGAAAACAAAAGCAAAAAGATTAAGAACTAAATATTTTTACATCACCTTGTCTAATCCTAACAGTAACTTTTTGTGATAGTTTTTTATTTTCTCATTTTACAGATGACATTCAGATGAGTTAAATAACTGTTTTAAGACTATGCAGATAGAGTTTGAACCTAGGCTTTCTGACTCTAACCCCACTGTCTATTTTTTAGTTTACAGCTGAGTTCCCTTTTAAATGTGTTGAGTTTGCCTTGCCAGTTGGACATTCGGCTAGAAATGTCTAATAGGTAGAAATTCAGGACTGGGGTAAAGGAGAGAGATTGTAACTTTAAGTAATTTTTGAAAGTGCAGGAGTAGAAGAGACTGTCAAGGGAGAGTGTAAAAAGAAAATAGGAAATGTCTAACTACAAGAAAAAAAAAAAGAGAGAGAGAGAGGTGAAGTTACATGGAAGGAATGGCTAAAAGCAACAAGATCTGCAGAGGTTAGGAGAGTGAGGGCCCCTCATGTCACTGGGTGCCCCCACTCATTCAGTAAGACCTGAATGTGTGAGCATCCACAGTGGTGATATACACATTGACTAAGATATTCAGTTACACAGAGAGATGCCTACAAACGTTCTTAATATACAAATGATGCACCCATTTAGCAAATGTAGAATGCACATGGTTTTAAATGGCTGAAGCATAATATAATCTATTAAAATCACTTCAAAATCCTAAACAAGCATTTAATAAATACTGTTAACTGACTTGCTGACTTAAACCATATCAAAAACAAATATAAAACAGTATAAAACAAAAAGTCTGAGTTTCTGTAGCTCTCTAAAACAGTACAGCCTGAAATGTTTATATATAAAAAGTTAGATTAATTACTGAAAGTTATTTTATAGACAAAAGTGAACCTACTAAGTGAATATCTATATATTGATATAGAGACTTCAATTAGTTATCTATTGAGTTATGAATCCAGCCAGCCCTATGCTAGATGTAATGACTTATAAGGCACATCCTATCTGTCCCCAAGGATCTCACAGAGTCACTTATATATTGTTTTGTGGTACTTTGAAGTTATTTCTTTAAATTGTAAATGCCATGCATGTATCTATAACCAGGTTAAAAAAGCTTCTCAAGCACAAGGACAGCATCTTTGATGCATTGGAGTCCCCATCTGATAAATGTTGATAAATGTTGTCTGTTGTCAATAGATATAACTCAGTTGGCAATACAGAGGTAAATAATATGATCTATAATGAAAATGCTGTAGTGGCAACAATCTACTCAACAGACAAGTCTCTGTAAAATCAGGACTTTTTTAAACTGAAAAATAAAGCTCTTCAATTTCAAAAAAGAAATGAAGCTAAGAAATTTTTTTTTTTTTTTTTTTTTTTGCGGTACGTGGGCCTCTCACTGTTGTGGCCTCTCCCGTTGCGGAGCACAGGCTCCGGACGCGCAGGCTCAGCGGCCATGGCTCACAGGCCTAGCTGCTCTGCGGCATGTGGGATCTTCCTGGACCGGGGCACAAACCCGCGTCCCCTGCATCGGCAGGCGGACTCTCAACCACTGCACCACCAGGGAAGCCCACTAAGAAATTTTTAACGATATACAATTAGAAATCTGCAATGCTCTTTTACTATAAACATAGGCTTTTCTGAGAGAAAACCTTTATGTTTTAGTTCTAGCTCTACTCCAGTACTTTTTATTTAAATGCTAAATATTGGCCTTAAAAATATTAAAGAAAAGTCAGTGTTTAAATTATAAAATGACTAGATATGTACCACACAGAGCAATTTAAAGCACTTTAATAGTTATTTCCAAATATACATAAACGATCAGAGCTAAGGTAGCCAAGCTTGTAGTATGCTAAAAGTAACAAACAGTCCTTGAAATTCTGCCAACATGTATTTGATTTTCTCCTTAAAATGGATCAAGGTTATTTTTATTAAAACCAAGTAAACAATTATTAATGCTTATTAAAATCCACCAAAGCTATCTAAATTACTATCAGGCTGACACGGTTACCTAAATGGCTTTTTAGTTATTTTGCTTTTACATAGTTTTTTTCACTAATGTACTTGTTTTATAAAGAGCTTACTTTGTGATAAGTTAAAAAGAAACAAATAATAAAAAGCAATTCTGTTTAGGTTAAGTGAATACAAATAAAAGACTGAAGAATTATGCATACATCCTGCAGAGAGACACCATTCAATTCTTAACACTTGAAAAATCAAGGCCTCTACTTGTTTGCATGGGGACTGGGATGAATACCTTTTATATCTTTGTACATAAAAATCAAATATTGTGGTTAAGCAACAGTGATAACTGTTGGGCAAATGGATCTACTGATACAAAAGAAAGTATTTTAGAAGATCCCTTTGTCCCTTGGGCAGAGCGTCTTAGACTTTTCCACCAAAGTACCCCCAAGGCCCTTCAGAAGCTTTTACTCACAGAGGTGAGTTAGAGCCACATCTAATAGAATCAGGGGGCTTGGCTTAAAGTAATGGATAACAGTCACACATTTTTCTTTCTAAAAGGTTATTGTAAGTTTTGTAGTTTACTTCACAAAAATCGTGTTTGTTTCAACAGTGACAGGGAGTAAAACCATCCTCTGGGGTGATATATCAAGTCCATGCTATAGCTTTACATGTTTCCTTGTTCACGGGCTTCTCAATTTTGAGAAAGTGACTGCAGAAATATGAAAGTTATGATATTTTTGTGCCAAGGCTCTCTTTTTTTAGGATCATTTTTTGGGTTGTACCCTCTAGTTGAAGCAACACAACCACTTCCTTGTGTCTACCAGTAGGACTTGATTCTGAAGTGTGGATCCCTTTTTCCTGTTTCCATTTTGGGTGGCTTTGCCATTTTTGTCCAAATGGGCTTTTCACCCGAATTCCTGGTTTTTAAGCGTCTGCCTTATTTTAACTCATAAGTCTATGTGCACCCTGACTCTATCTAGCTCTAGACAACTGGTTTCACTTTGATCATGGACCCCCAGGAAATTTACTAGGCAGCCTCCTCCAGTATTTGCAACTTGCTGTTGCCAATCCTGCTTTGCCACTCCTTCCCTATTCTAGCCTCTCACCCAGTATTCAGAATCCAGGGCTATATTCAGTCCAGAAATAAACCGTATAAACAGATAAAATTAATTCGTGACCATAAGCTTTTCTAAATTATATTCTGCTCTTGGGCTAAGGAAAATTAAGTAAAGAGCAAAGAAATACTATTAGGATGTTTTCAAGTTAGCTCATGGCAATAGTATAAACAGAGAAATGTATATATGGTAAAGTAGGTAACTGCCAATTTTCAGTGGATGAATACTCTATATGGTAAGTGTTTTGAAATGGGACATTTTAAGATTTTTATAAGTTGATATTTTGGTTGATGATCCTAAGCACTTAAAATTAGTTTTAAAGCTATAACTAAATATCAAAAGATTTACCAGTCATCAGATCGAGTGCCTTCTTCAAAGTAGATGTTTCCCACAGTCTCCAACTCAATTAACAAAAATGGGATTAATAAACTATGACTTTTCTTCTTTTGTTTTACTTCAATACGATAAATTCCTTCAATTCTATTTAAGAAAAAAATAAAGCTATTAAAATGATCTAAAATTCACAACATTAAAATTCATGATAGTTTCTTCTAAGCTGATGTTAAAATATAAGGCTTTCATCAATGAACAAAGAAAGCTTGGTGCTAACAGTTAAACCAAGTAAAAGACATTCTGTTTTTGGCAATTAAAATCACCTCAAATTTTGTTAACCTCAGAGTAAGTGAAGGTTAGAAGACTCTCCTGGCTCCACCATTTATGATTCTCAGATCTTAGACAAGTCACAACATTTTTCTGCTGCAACTTCTTAGAAAATGACAAGATTGATAGTACCTACACCTGAATAGGCTTTTTGAAGATTATAGGCAAAATATATGAAAAGCTCTTAGCCAAGAGCTTGGCACAGAGTAAGAACTCAATAAATATTAGTTATTATTTTGTTACTATTTATTATTACAGGGCAAACTAACTTATCCACTTAGTGCCTTAGTAAATTAAAAAAAAAATTCACAGTACTTAATAAGTCTTCTTGCTTTATGTTTCTAGTTGATACTCAACCTGAGTTTCTTTCTACATGATTCCAGACAACTTTTGTATGTGCTTTCTGCACCAGTAGCAACTAACGTTAAAAAAACTAATGTTTTTAATTTGCAGACACTAGAGTCATGTGACAAGAAGCCACTCAGGGGAAGTCCAGTGTTCCTAGTAAAGTATTGCTTCTTTAAAAAACTATATGCTAACTTTGAACCAATGATGCCTACCTCTACTAAGAACTGGACTGAAAAAACATGTTGTGTTTTACTTCATACTGTAATTCTTTCCATTCCTGAAGAAGAGAATTGAGCTCGACCAGTGGCCCAGAACATTCTTTTCCCTCATGTTTCAAATTTGAACAACGAGATAATTCATTAAACATACTCATCTAGTTTTTTGTTCCAGAATGTTACCCTTTCATTCAAGGCATTTAGTTTGGTCACTATCTTCTGCTGAAGACTTGGTTCTTCTGTGACAGTTTCACAGTTTTTTGATTTTTCAAGCTCAGTTACTTTATTGTTACTGGATCTATCATTGTGCCCTTTGCCAGATCCTCTGAGTTCAGTCAGTTCCCGTTCCAACTGTTGAAATCAATGTGCCAGAGAGCAAAATTGTTCAGTGGAATCTATTAAATATTTAGTTAACTTAAATTAACAAAGTAGCAATCTAGATAATAAATAAGCCAAACTTCATAAAAACATGGCAAGCATGTGATTATAACTTTAGTACAAGTTTGGTCAACGAATTTCTCTTGACCAAGTGAAATTAAATACTTCAGACATGGCAGTTCTCTCAACTGAAAATAAGAAAAGCAAAGAAATAAATTTTAAAATATTATTGATGAGTTAGCTTCTAATAAAGCCAAAGTAAAATGATAAGAAATGCTGGTTTTGGAACAAAGAGAATAAGCTTGAAATAATGTGACTTTTATCACTCTACTTTTCAATTTTCCAACTACTTTGGTATTCTGGGAAACAACATAAAAAATATACACAAGCATGGATATAGGGGTGCACATTTTTCTCTTTGCCTCAGTCTCCTATACGGCTCAGCACAGCAATGTCGTTATTTAAAATTTTGATATTTGTGATTTTTTCTTGTTGTTCGTAATGGACTTTTTTTGCATTCATTTGTATTTTTAAGAAATATTATAATAGGGACTTCCCTGGTGGTGTATTGGTTAAGACTCCATGCTCCCAATGCAGGGGGCCTGGGTTTAATCTCTGGTCAGGGAACTAGATTCCACATGCATGCCACAACTAAGAGTTCACATGCCACAACTAAGGAGCCCACATGCCGCAACTAAGACCAGCGCAACCAAATAAATTTAAATAAATATTTTTAAAATATATATTATAATAAAATACATGATTTATCTTAATTATGGAGGTTTTAGACCTTCCCTTAAACTTTGGGCCCAGGGTGAGTGCCTCATTTGCCTTACCCTAACCCCAGCATCGTAGAATGGATTTCAAGATAAATTGTACTGTACACAGAGAAGTGCATACAAATAGAAATTTGCTAAGTATCTGTACTCCTTTCTCTATAATGGCTACATACAGCTGTTAAAAAAATGAAGTAAGCATATTTTATAAAAATACCTATAGTTTATATAATCTATAACTATTATTTTTCACATATTAATACATCCATTTGCACATGAAAATGGCAGATATAAAATGATTTCCATATACTGGTTTTCCTGTCGTTTTTTATTCAAGTAAATAAATTACGTTAATGTTTTAAGAATACCTTTCTGATTATAATATGAATTTAAACCTGTTCATTTCATAAAGAGTACTAAATATATTTTTAAAAATTGATTTTTAATCGCTACATACCATTCAATCTTAAGAATGAGTAATTCTGCCTCTCTTTTTAAACATTTAGGTAGTTTCCAATTTTTTGTTGTTATTAATAGTACAGTGATGAATATTCTCATATAAATATTTATCCAAATCTTTAAATGGAGTGCTAGAAGTAGATTTACTGGGTCAAAGGCTATGAGCATTTTTAGGCTGTTAGTAATATATATGACCCAATTACACTCTCATCAGTGGTGTAATAGTGTCACACCCATCTTCACCAGGCAGGCTATGACAAATTTATAGGTGAAAATGGTTGCTTGTTGTCTTATTTCATATTAGGAAATTAATAATCAGATTGAGGTCCTCTTTCACATGTTTATTAGTTTTTATTTCTTCTTTTGTAAAAAGATAGTTTATGGAATTTGCTTAATTTTTCTATTTGGATATATACTTTCTTGTCTTCTTTAAAATTTTTTAATTAATTTATTTATTTTTGGCGGCATTGGGTCTTCGTTGGTGCGTGTGGGCTTTCTCTAGTTGCAGTGAGTGGGGGCTACTCTTCATTGTGGTGCACAGGCTTCTCATTACAGTGGTTTCTCTTGTTGCGGAGCACAGGCTCTAAGCACGTGGACTTCATGGGCTTAGTTGCTCCGTGGCATGTGGGATTTTCCCAGACCAGGGATTGAACCCGTGTCCCCTGCATTGGCAGGCGGATTGTTAACCACTGTGCCACCAGGGAAGTCCCTTTTTGTCTTGTTTTACTTATGAGTACTTTTATACTAAGGATATTATGTTTGTCCTTCATGTTTGTTGAAAACAATTTTTCAGACTGTCATTTATTGTTTATTTTCATTAATGATGCTTTTTAGTACAAAAGCGTTTTACTTTTTTTTTTTCAATCAAAGCTAAATTCTGTTCCCTGTGATTTCTAGTATTTTTCTTACTTGGCAGGCTGAGATCAGTTAAATATATTAATCCATATACTCTTCTGCTTTTTTATGTTTTCATTTTTACATTTAATTCTATTTTCCCCACTGTATTTACTTTTAGTAAAGTATAAACTAAGGATCCAAGTCCCCTATTCCCAAGTAGTTTGACTATTTTTGTAACACCATTTTTTGAATAAACCATTATTTTCTTATACCTTTTTTTTAATACAATAAGTTCTTATACATACAAAGTTCTGTTTTGACGTAAGCCTTCATTTCTCAGAGTCTACTTTTAGTAAAGGAAATCCAATTTATTCTAAATTAAAAAAGCACATATAACTACTAAAGCACAAACTATTGAAGTATACAACATTATGGGAACTTTATAACAAGCTATACTTTAATAGTATACAACATACAATAGTAAAGAGTACTTTAGCATTTTAGACAAGAAAATGAATTTTGAGCACAGCCTGCTGGTATCTAATAAAAATGTAGTGAAATAAGTCTAACAGATCTCTATAACTCACTGAATCATATTGAATTACACAGCATTTTTAAAACTTTATAAATTAATATGTCTATACTTTTTTTTTTTTTTTTTGCGGTATGCGGGCCTCTCACTGCTGTGGCCTCTCGCGTTGCAGAGCACAGGCTCCTGACGCGCAGGCTCAGCGGCCATGGCTCAAGGACCCAGCCGCTCTGCGGCATGTGGGATCTTCCCGGAACGGGGCACGACCCGCGTCCCCTGAATCGGCAGGCGGACTCTCAACCACTGCGCCACCAGGGAAGCCCTGCCTATACCTTTTTTAAATTGCAGATTTCTAAGCACAGAATGAAGCTTAGTTAAGTACCTAGAATCAAAACATTTTCAGGGCAAACTTACTTGAAACTTAGTATTAATTTTAAAAGGTATGCATATTTATAAATGTATACATACATATAAAATTTAAAAGATAATAGTATCTTATCTGCCAGTTTTCTTAAGACAAGGCTATTGAAATTTTACAATATTAAATCTCACATTTTTTTTCAAAAGGCTGAATAATTTTATTCGTTCTTCTGGCAACTTCTGTAATTTACATTTTCGATCATTCAGTTTTTCAAGGTCTTCATTAAGATGCCTCTGAACAGTTTTTATACGCATATTGTAATACATTATTTTTTTCATTGCTGTGGTCTAAAAGTGAGAAAAAAGGTTAGCTGAAACAAAAAACATTATAGGTAATTATTAGTGGTATTATATGAGTGTGGTATGTTCTATATAATTATTTTTAAGTTTTACATGCTCAGTTACTAATAATGATATTAGTTGAAATGATAATGGCTACACAGAATCCTCTATTTAAATTTAATAAGCAAAACATAAAATTTCAAAGATGTTCTTTGTGTATAATATTTTAAGTGTGAGGCATATTTACTTTCAGTGACAACATAAAGAGACTATAGAAAGAACTCAATTTACAAAATAGTGTCATTTAGCTAATGTGGCAGTACTACTGAAGCTAACATATTATTCCTATTTGATTAATTTAGAGAAAAAATAAATTTAAAAGAATAAAATCAAATGTAACATTATTCATTTTTTAAATGCATGGCTAAGAAATAGGATTTCATGGGTTTTTTCCCCCAAATCTATAAAAGAATGCTCTAAATGAACTTGTTTTAGATTGAGCAAATTACTAAATTGTCAATCTAATCCAGTTATCTTGAATTCCTTAATATCAATGGATCATGCAGTTACTAATGTTTATCATGATAAATTGATTAAATCCACCATTAAGAAATATACCAGGTAAATGGTGCTCAAGAGTTATATTAGTCAAAAGAACTAGCTAAGAAAATAAACAAATCAGGTGCATGTTATAATGTGACCTAGTTTTAACTGTTTACCTGAAATAATGAAGGCATTATCGGCAAATCTGTACCTCAATTAAGTTGGAAGGCTTGTACACTGTTGTGTGATTTATTTAGTAGAAAGTGGATAGTCAAGATCCCAACAGAATTATTTGGCATAACAGATAGAATGGAAACAAATATATGGCTTGATGAACAGACAAAAGAATTCCTTCTCCACACATAATATGAAATTCTGAAACTGAAATTACTAAATTCTTCTGCAAAAAATCAGGCATTCATAACATAGAAGAGTTAAAGGGAAAAAGGCTGTTTTAGGGTGATGATTAGCAGATAAAAATTCCTGATCAAGAAGAGCTTGTTTCTCAGGTGCAATTGAGTAGAAAAAACTGTAACTAAGGAAATGGCAGATGGTGTTTCTTGATTTTTTTTTTTTTTTTTTTGCCTACAAGTGGCAAGTAAAGTCAGAACTTACCTACCCAAGTGACACACTTCCCCACCCACAACATTCCCTTGGTGATTCATCCAGTCCTCGGCTTGGTATCATCCTTCTGCTTTCAATTCCCATATCTTTATCTCCAATCCAGGCAACTCTCTTAAATAACAGTCTCATATATCCATCTTGGATATTCAAAAGATTGTTCAAACTTTATATGCTTAACATTATGCTGTGATTCTTCCTTCTAAATTTACTCCTCCCATACTCTTCCTCATCTCATCAAATAGCAACTCCTTCCCTCCTTCAGTTGCTTGGGTTAGTTGCTTGGAATTATTCTCTACCTTTTCATCTACACTTCAAATTCAATCTATCAGCAAATCCAGATGGATTCTACCTTCTAACTACTGCTACAATTACTTTTGATTACTTTTTACTACCCCCTCTACAGTGTCCTGTATCAAACCATCAGCATCTCTCATCCAAGTTTCTGGAATCTAACTGGTCTCTCTGCTTTCACCTTTTCTTTAATCCTCTATTCTTAATTCATTAACCAAAAGGATCTCTTTAAAACATAAGTCATCTTGTTTCCTCCTCCTCTCAAAATTTTCCAGTGGCCTCATTTCACTCAAAGTAAAAGCCAAAGTCCTTACAACATTCTTCAGTCTCACGTGATCTGCCCCCCACCACTCCTGTATTCATCTCTTCTTTCTTTCCTCTTTGCTTACTCAGCTCCAGCCATACTAGACTCCTTGTTGTGCTTAAAATATGAGGCATGCTCCTGCTCAAGGTCTTTATACTTGCTGATCCCTGAAAAACTTGCTCCCTTATTTCCTTCAGGTCTCTGCTCAAATGTTGCCTTAGTAAATCCTTTCCCAACAGTTCTATAGAAAAGAGCCTACAGCCCTTTCTCTGCCCCTACCAACAATCTTGTTTCCTTCACCCTTATTTCATTTTCCTCCATAGCATTTATCACCATCTGACATACTAGTTTTTCACTCATTTAGCTGCTTACTATCTGTCTTCTCTCACTAAATGTAAACTCCAAGGAAGCAGGGTTTTTTTTTCTGTTTTGGTCACTCTATTTCTAGTGCCTTGAACTGTGCCTCGAATGTAATAGGCATTAAATATTTGTTAGATAAATTAATCAGCCAAGTAATTTAGTGAAGCACATTCATCCTGCTCACCTTTTCAGAAAGTGTGTGATGAAAAACTACAGAGATGATAATGGAAATTTCAAAAATATGGTTGTCACTGCAAAGTTTTGTCATTATTTTTGATTTAACATTGTTAGAGAAGACATTCCTCCCTGACCCTCCAATGACTCTGGACATCTGCTAGTAGACAATAACTCTAGCCTTTTGCTCAATATTACAAGACAGCTCACTTCTTAGATTGGGATGGGAGAGAGGATAATCTCAGTTTTGAAAAGATGAGAGGAGACAGTGGAACTTGAGAATAAATCCTCAAGCTACCAAGAGAAGAGATACAAGAGAAATGGATAAAGACATTCTTTATCTATGTTGAGATGATGGATGAGCCACAAGGAAAGGATGGGAGGGCTTCATGTGGGCACATTCTGGACACTCATAAACTATTTATTGAATGGTTAACTGAATAAACAAATGGGACTCAATGGACTAGAAGGAGAGGTAGAAATATAATGTGGGAAGAATATTAAAAAACATGGTAAATTCCTATGAACTCTACTCTCAAATTATAAAGCCTTTCATACCATGGCATAGTAGTCCCCTTACTGGGAGATTCACCATCAGTGACAGCCCAGGAAAAGCCCTTTTCAAGATTTTGGAGATCTTCAAGATTTTGGCAGTGTGGGTAGATTCACTTATACTTACAGAGAACCCCAAACTATCTTTAATTAGATTAAAATCTACCTAATCCTGGCATACTACCATCAACCATGGGTATCTTCTAATTTTGATATATAATACTCCAAATGAGAGGAGTTACTTGTTTCATTTCTACTTTATTTAGGCTTAATTTTCGTATATATAGCATTAGTTTAATTATTCTTAACACTGATAATTTTTCAGATTTCCTTCAAGTTTTATATAAGTTTAAACGTTTTTCTATTATTTTACCTTCCAATACTGTCATCAAAATTGAGATTCTAGTACTAATGTTATTATCTGTATGCATCTATGTGAAATATTCAGTTCACTGGGCAAAAGTAGAATTGGTGACAACACTGACAAGATCATACTACCTACCACATGTTGACACAGCCAGAAAGAAGGAGTTAATTAAACTTAAGACACAGACACCTGATTAGGTATGCACTTACATCTGCCAGTTCCTTGATTTGCTTTGCTGACACATCAAACGTGTCAAGTCTTTGAAGGCAAGGCAAATGATATAACACATGTGTGGAATAATTACACAGCAGACAAACTGGATTGGTTTTATACTGAGGATCATTGAGACATAAATCCTTTAAGCGACGCAGCCTGGTTAAGTTAGTGAGGTCCTAAAACAACAGCAACAGTAATGGTCAATTGATTAATTGCAACTCTCCATTTCTAAAGGAGGCATTTTAGCTCTTAAGATCACCCATAACTTAATGTAATGCATTCTAATTATGTGCTTTAATATGTTAAAGGTATTTAGATGCATAAAGTGTTATTCTCTATTGAAAAAGATGCTAAATACATGAAAAATGGATCAACAATAATTAAACAGCAGACTCTATATAACTATACATTTTAAATGTAAAATGACAAAGAGTATTTACTAAATGATGTATTCTACATGAAACCCTGAAGCCCATTTATTCCTTAAGACACCATTCCCTCTCTGCACAGCCCCTTTGCTAACACGTGCCCCAGGAATAACAAGGATGTAGGTCTCCTACCTCCTTCACCATACTCCCCACACTGACCACCCAGGAACACAGCTCGCTATTTTCCTCAGCCTCCAGGTCTGCTCTTCTCACCAAAGGCTATGGCACCTATGTTTTAATATAATTAACACTGAACTCCTGATTTTTAGGGTTTTTTGGTTTGAGGTTTTTGTTGTTGTTGTTGTTGTTTGTTTCTATAAATGCCCTTTCTGCCTATTAAGGGCAACTGAAAGCTAGCTTTCTCCTGAGGGCCTCATTTTCCTCACAGCCTCTGGAGGGGTAGGGGTTGACGATGCACTTCCAGACCAATGTGATTCCTTAACATCTTTTATCTTGAAGTTTAAGTCACTGTTTACACCTTCCTTTATTTGGCATCTGGCCCTTGCTTAACTCTTCAGTCTTGTCCCTTCTATTTAAACCCTGACATTTTATGTTTTAGCCATACTGAACAACTTGAAGTTTCAGAATGTCCCAGACCATTCAGACATTCACTCACGCTTCTGCCTTTGAATGGACTGAACTTCACCCCAATTTTACCTTTTAATCTGTCAAGACTCAACCTAGGTATCTTCTTCTTTGAGAGCCTTGTTTCATCCCCCAGGCTTGGGGTAGATGCTCCTCCTATGAACTCTCTTAGCCACGGGGCTTACCCTTGTTATAAAATTTATCACACCCTATTGTCAATTATCCACAAGTCTATAAGCCAAGGGTCTGTATGTGCTTTGGCCCTCAATCCACAAGCTAAGAATGGTGATTGCATTTTTAAAGTGTTGGGAAAAAATAAAGAAGAATGTGTGACAGAGGCCATATATGGCCCACAAAACCTGAAATATTTTCTTTCTGGCCTTTTATAGAAAAAGTTTGCCAATTCCTGAGATAAACTCTTTGAGAACAGGGTTTGTGTCCTGTTAACACTGCATTCCCAGCATTCAGCATTTAGAACACAGCAGGCACTAAATAAATAATGTGAATTGAATTGAATGCTTATTACTTTCTACCAACCTCTAAGACACGCTCACATCTTTCTCAATAATAGTATTACTAGGGTGGTGCCTGGGGTAGGAAGGTACTATGGTAGAGTTGGACTTAAATGAATGCACTGCTAGTTAAGAGACTCAGAATCAGAATTAAAGGAAATCCAAAGCAAGGACCAGGAGGCACTAATTTAGAAGATAAAGTATCAATACAAATGGAATCGGGAAGCAAGTAGTGAAATCAGGCTGCTAGAATTAAGAGTAAGACAGGGTGAGGTGGATAATGTGTGTCCAAACTCTCTCTGGACAAGTGATAACTTGGCTTACTGGCTGGACCTAAGGCTATGGCTAGGCCCATAGCATGAGTGGGACTAACTAATCAGGGTGACTCTAAAAAGGAGATTTCTGAATAGAGCTGTGCAGAGAATTATTTGGTCAAATTCTGCAGGGCAAGGAAGGTAAACCATTGACTATGCTGAAGAGTAAAGATACTGTTTGATTTCTGGGTGGCTGTGTTGCATTTGACCATCAGTCTGGGCTATGGCGGGTGTGAACTTTAAAGTCTTATGCAGGAATCCTCCACATACACTCAGAAGTTAGATGACGCTGGAGTCTATGAAAGCACATCTCACTTTCACCAGGATAGTATCTTTTTAGGGTGACTGGAAAGGGTAGACATAAAAATTCAGAATAATAATATTTCAGGAATATTCCTAATATTTGAATAATAAAGGTTGCTGTGAGTCACGTTCAATGTTTTTATGAGAAGCCATAATTATTATAGAGAGCCTTTTTAATTTTATGCCATACAATGAACCTTCACAATAATCCTATTTTTATCCCCATCCTTTTGATGAGGAGATTGAAATAGGTTAACGTCATTAAAGTGATAGTAATAATAATAAAATGGCATATCTATTGAGTGCTTACTGTGTTTAGTCATTGTTCTAGGAGCTTTATTTTATTATTTCACTTCAACTTCATGTTACCATTGTATTATGCTGCCCTTAGTCTGTGGCAGGGCTAGAAGTGACAGATCTTTCTGCCTGTGCAGCCTCTGCTCTTTACCACAAGGCTGCCGTGGCTGGCCAGGGTGAGATAAACTTCCATATGGCTTCTTGGCAGGGTGATACCTTATCCTCCCAGCCTTCTGCACTTATCTTCTTCAGCCTCAACTCATGATTCTCTCCCTCATTCCGTTCCAGGCACAGAGGATTTCTAGTTTTCTATATTTGCCACACTCTTTCCACCACTTAGGTCCTTCACACCTTTGCTTGGAATGCTATTTCCCTAGGTAACTCCTGCTTATGTCTCATTTGTTACCTTAAACATTACCTGCTACAGTATTCTGAATTTACCTTTCACAGCTCCCTCTGATCTCTGCTGCTGATGTTACTCAAATAACACTGATTTCTTACCTCCACACCTTTTTGCATATTGTTCTTCTCATCTTGGAATGCCTACTTCCCACTGCGTTGTAGAAAATCCTCCCTACAATGCCTGTTGAAATTCTGTCAACCCTTCAATGTTCACATCAGATATTTCCTCTTGAATTTGACTAATAAAATTAAATTTTATTGAAATTTCTTTTTAAGGTGTTTATAACATTCTGCCTCATTCTATAGATTTTTGGTGTCTTATATTCTTCTCTGAGTAAAAGAATGCCTACTTTAATATTGATCAATTCAAAATTATTTCTATAGCTAATTTGCTCACCTATTGTCTAGAGGAAGTGTTTGAAAATGTACCTTCAGTCTGACGCTGTCAGAATTATGAATGCCATATGCTTTCACCCACATTATATACCATAAACATTGTCTTCTTATTTGTTTTTTCTCTCTCATTTATGTGCTTGACAAATGGTTATTGAGATTCATTACAAGTCAAGTACTGCTTTAAGTATTGTAGATATAGCAGTGAACAAAACAAGCCAAATTCCTGTACTCATGGAGCTTGTATTCTAGTAAGGGTTGCGGGTAAGTGCCAATAGGAAAAATAAAACAGGGGAAAAGTAATGGAATGCTTCCACTTGAGGAGGGTAGTAGGGGTCATTGCTATTTTACTTAATTAGGCAGGAAAGGTGTCACCAAGAACATAACATTTGAATAACATCCAGAAAGAAATGAGATGAGTCACGAAGATATACGGGGTAAGAATACTCCAGCAAGTGCAAAGGCCCTAAGGTGAATGTGTCCTAGATATATGTAAGGAACAGTGAGGAGACCAGAGTGGCTAGAATGATGAAAACAAAGGGGAGAGTAGTAGAAGCTGTGGTCAGAGAGACAGTGGGGAGACTAGATTATATAGAGTCTGGTGGGCCATTGTAAGAACTGACTTTTACTTTGAAAGAGATGAGAAGCCAAGGGAGGGTTTTGAGCAGAAATGATTTGATCTGACATATTTTTAAAGGAGTGGGCTTCTATGTGGAGAACAGACTGAGTGCAGTCAAAGGGTAAACACAGGGAGAACTGTTAGGAGGCTTTTTTTTTTTCCAATAATGCAGGAAAGAGATGATGGTGTCTTCAACCAGATTGATAGTGATGCAGGTGGTAAAAAATGGTCAGACTTTGGATATATTCTGAAGGTAGAGCCAACAGAATTTGCTGATGGACTGGTTATGGGGTATGAATGAATAAGAGGAGTCAAAAATGACTCAAGGATTTTGGCTTAAGTTATTAGAAGAATTGAGATGACATTTAGAGAAAGGGAGAAGGCTGCAGGAGACGAAGGTTCGGTAGAGGGGAAATCAGTTTGAGTTAGGATAGGAGATGTCTATCATTTGGGGTAATTGTTAGGGAAAGTAGAGATACCAATTTAGGAGTAATAAGTGGATAAAGGTATTTAAAGTTATAAGATGATTAGATTAGAGAATGAATGCAGATAGAAATGAGAAAAGATCTTGGACTAACTTGGGGCAATCCATTTTTTAGATGCTAGGAGAGGATGAGAAACCAGAAAACCAAAGAGGTGTAGCCAGAAAGATGGGAGAAAAACTAAGAGAAAGTGGTATCCTAAGAGCCAAGTAAATAGTTATTTGTTTGGTTTTAATAGTGTTAGATCGTTAGGGCCAATTTAATCAGGTAACTCTCAAATTTCTGGAAGTATTGGGTAGTCCAAAATAAATTACTCTTTAAGTGGGGACTCTTTAGTCCATTTTCTGCAAAAAGATGGTTCATGATCCAGGTTGATGAATAAAATAAATTATTCCACTTAAACATACCTTGAAAGAACATATTTGGTTACCAGAAAGGTTTAATCTTTCTAGTTGTTCATTGGGATCAAGACATCGACCTTTAATTAAAAAAAAACAAGATGAGAAAAAAGTTAAATTTCTCATTTTACCTCCTGTTCATATCTTGTCATATTTCTGAGTTGTATATGACCATCTTTTCTTGCATATAAATGAGACTAACAGTAACATTGTATAATTAGTAACCACTGATCAATGGGTAGTATTTTCACATCCTGTAATTATAGATTTAGAAATGCTTTTCAAGACTGTACTTTTCATATTGACAAAAAATTAGTGTAACATTCTCTCATATTCCAAATGAAACTGTACATACCAATGCTGCTTATTAGATTTCCAGCAAGGTTGAGATCACTTAAATTCTTCAAAGTTTGCAAACCCTAAAATTTTAGACAATATATAATTTAGAAGAAATCATTAAAATCTATGTTTATAAATCATCTGAGCAATCTGGTTAGTTCTCCAGGTGTTCCAAGCACCAGGTGCTGTTTACTTTACAAGCTTAGAAGTAAGTGGGTGCCTCAGTGAAGTCTACTTTGTTCTCTGGAACCTGGAAAGAATTTTTGAAGGAGAAGGGAACAGGGAGGGAAGCAGAGAGGAAAAGAGGAGGAGGAGTAGCAAAAAGAACACATCACACAGAGTGTGTTTAAAATCTTAGGCAAGTTATATTCAAAACTTCTCTAAACCTCCTTTTTTTTTTTTTAACCTTCAGAGAAGAAATAACACCTTACCTCCCAGACACGGTGGGAGGAGTAAAGAAAATGATGCATAAGAAGTTCTCTATATGTTACAATATGCTACATACACATTAGTTCTTCTTAACTAATTAAACTAGTCATGAATATTTCTTGGACATTGTGGTTAAACTCTACAGGAGTTGACTTTAAATATAAATCACTGAAATTATCTTACCTCAATATTTTTAATTGCATTGTGGTTCAGCCAAAGAACTTCCAATCTGGATAATTTCTCTAAATTTTCTATTTTAGAAATTTTATTAAAATATAAGTACAGTTTTTCTAAATTTCTACATTCTTGAATACCTTCAATTTTCTGTTAAAAAAAAAAAGAGGAGCCTGAATAGTGTTAACTTGTGTTTTTCTATTAATCCTTCAATAAAGTAGATTTTAAGTACATTTTCCTTAAAAATCACATTTTCAGAATAGATTGCAAAATCAACACCCAGCAAAATGTACTAAAATATAAAAAATCATACAATCCCTCTGCCTAAATACTATTTTCAATTTTCATATTCTTTTTAAATCAACTTGATACCTATTTTTATATGGTTATAATCATAACCATATACATTTTGCAATATTGCTTTTCAATATAGATGTTATAATTTTCACACAACCAATAGGGTCAAAGTAAACCAATTTCACTAGCAGTACTGGGTATTATTTGATCTGATTTGATTATTAAAAAGTAGAATGTGTCTATGTTTTGGCTCTTTATTTCTATTTTCTCCTTTGTATAAATCTATTTTTATATTTTGTCCATTTATCTGTTTTTGTTCTGTTTTGTTTTACTGGGCAAAGGGTTTAATTGCAATTCATCATGTATGAATCTATCTGTTTTGATCCATGCCTCAAGCATATACTTCAATTAATTATTTTTCCAAAGCCAAAGGACTTAGCATAAATTTCATGTAAGGTTATGTTTAGACTTACCTCTATGTAGCATTCGGCAATCCAAAGTTCTTTAAGCCGTAAACAAGTTTCTAGTCCTGAAATTTCTTTTATATCTTGAGCAACAATTGTGAGACTTGTTAAATTAGGAAATAATGATAATCCGACTATACGAGGATACCCTGAGAAAAACATTTCCAGTTTTGAAGTATCTGATCCTTCTTGTCCAATCATCTCATAAGATAAACCATTGCATAAACACTGTTTTCAAAAAAGAAATTGGATTATTACCTGTTTAAGATAATAAAGGAAGATGGCGGAAGAGTAAGACGTGGAGATCACCTTCCTCCCCACAGATACACCAGAAATACATCTACACGTGGAACAACTCCTACAGAGCACCTACTGAATGCTGGCAGAAGACCTCAGACCTCCCGAAAGGCAAGAAACCCCCCACGTACCTGGTTAGGGCAAAAGAAAAAAATAAACAGAGACAAAAGGATAGGGACGGGTCCTGCACCAGCAAGAAGGAGCTGTGAAGGAGGAAAAGTGTCCACACACTAGGAAGCCCCTTCGCGGGCGGAGACTGCGGGTGGCGGATTGGGGGAGCTTCGGAGCCACGGAGGAGAGCACAGCAACAGGGGTGCGGAGGGCAAAGCGGAGAGATTCCAGCACAGAGGATCAGGGCCGACCCGACCGGCACTCACCAGCCGAGAGGCTTGTCTGCTCACCCGCCGGGGCGGGCGGGGCTGGGAGCTGAGGCTCCGGCTTCAGTCGGAGCACCGGGAGAGGACTGGGGTTGGCGGCGTGAACACAGCCTGCAGGGCGTTAGTGCACCGCGGCTAGCCGGGAGGGAGTCCGGGGAAAAGTCTGGACCTGCCGAAGAGGCAAGAGACTTTTTCTTCCCTCTTTATTTCCTGGTGCGCGAGGAGAGGGGATTAAGAGCGCTGCTTAAAGGTGCTCCAGAGACGGGCGCGAGACACGGCTAAAAGTGCGGACCCCAGAGACAGACATGAGACGCTAAGGCCACTGCTGCCGCCACCAAGAAGCCTGTGTGCGAACACAGGTCCCCTTCCGGGGAGCCTGTGCAGCCCGCCACTGCCAGGGTCCCGGGATCCAGGGACAACTCCCCCGGCAGAATGCATGGCGCGCCTCAGGCTAGCGACATAATGCCGGCCTCTGCCGCCGCAGGCCCGCCCCGCACTCCGTGACCCTCCCTACCCCTTGCCCCAGGCCTGAGTGAGCCAGAGCCTCCGAATCAGCGGCTCCTTTAACCCAGTCCTGTCTGAGCAAAGAACAGACGCCCTCCGGCGACCACACGCACAGGCAGGGCCAAATCCAAAGCTGAGCCCCTGGAAGCTTTGAGAACAAAGAAGAGAAAGGGAAATCTCTCCCAGCAGCCTCAGAAGCAGCGGATTAAAGCTCCACAATCAACTTGATGTACCCTGCATCTATGGAATACATGAATAGACAACGAATCATCCCAAATTAAGGAGCCGTGTGGATGAAAGGCTCTTGGTGCTGCAGCCAGGACTTAGTGCTGTGCTTCTGAGGTGGGAGAGCCAACTTCAGGACACTGGTCCACAAGAGGCCTCCCATCTGCACATAATATCAAACGGCGAAAATTTCCCAGAGATCTCCATCTCAACGCCAGCACCCAGCTTCACTCAACGACCAGCAAGCTACAGTGCTGGACATCCTATGCCAAACAACTAGCAAGACAGGAACACAACCCCACCCATTAGCAGAGAGGCTGCCCCAAATCATAATAAGTCTACGGACACCCCAAAACACAACACCAGACGTGGACCTGCCTACCAGAAAGACAAGATCCAGCCTCATCCACCAGAACACAGGCACTAGTACCCTCCACCAGGAAGCCTACACAACCCACTGAACCAACCTTAGCCACTGGGGACAGACATTAAAAACAACAGGAACTACGAACCTTCAGCCTGCAAAAAGGAGACCCCAAACACAGTAAGATAAGCAAAATGAAAAGACAGAAAAACACACAGCAGAAAAGGAGCAAGATAAAAACCCACCAGACCTAACAAATGAAGAAGAAATAGGCAGTCTACCTGAAAAAGAATTCAGAATAATGATAGTAAAGATGATCCAAAATCTTGGAAACAGAATAGACAAAATGCAAGAAACATTTAACAAGGACCTAGAAGAACTAAAGATGAAACAAACAATGATGAACAACACAATAAATGAAATGAAAAATACTCTAGATGGGATCAATAGCAGAATAATTGAGGCAGAAGAACGGATAAGTGACCTGGAAGATAAAATAGTGGAAATAACTAATACAGAGCAGAATAAAGAAAAAAGAATGAAAAGAACTGAGGACAGTCTCAGAGACCTCTGGGACAACATTAAACGCACCAACATTCGAATTATAGGGGTTCCAGAAGAAGAAGAGAAAAAGAAAGGGACTGAGAAAATATTTGAAGAGATTATAGTAGAAAACTTCCCTAATATGGGAAAGGAAATAGTTAATCAAGTCCAGGAAGCACAGAGAGTCCCATACAGGATAAATCCAAGGAGAAATATGCCAAGACACATATTAATCAAACTGTCATAAATTAAATACAAAGAAAGCATATTAAAAGCAGCAAGGGAAAAACAACAAATAACACACAAGGGAATCCCCATAAGGTTAACAGCTGATCTTTCAGCAGAAACTCTGAAAGCCAGAAGGGAGTGGCAGGACATACTGAAAGTGTTGAAGGAGAAAAACCTGCAACCAAGATTACTCTACCCAGCAAGGATCTCATTCAGATTTGATGGAGAAATTAAAACCTTTACAGACAAGCAAAAGCTGAGAGAGTTCAGCACCACCAAACCAGCTCTACAACAACTACTAAAGGAACTTCTCTAGGCAAGACACACAAAAGAAGGAAAAGACCTACAATAACGAACCCAAAACAATTAAGAAAATGGGAATGGGAACATACACATCGATAATTACCTTAAATGTAAATGGAATAAATGCTCCCACCAAAAGACACACATTGGCTGAATGGATATAAAAACAAGATGCATATATTTGCTGTCTACAAGAGACCCACTTCAGACCTAGAGACACATACAGACTGAAAGTAAGGGGATAGAAAAAGGTATTTCATGCAAATGGAAACCAAAAGAAAGCTGGAGTAGCAATTCTCATATCAGACAAAATAGACTTTAAAATAAAGACTATTAGAAGAGGCAAAGAAGGACACTACATAATGATCAAGGGATCGATCCAAGAAGAAGATATAACAATTGTAAATATTTATGCACCCAACATAGGATCACCTCAATACATAAGGCAAATACTAACAGCCATAAAAGGGGAAATCGACAGTAACACATTCATAGTAGGGGACTTTAACACCCCACTTTCACCAATGGACAGATCATCCAAAATGAAAATAAATAAGGAAACACAAGCTTTAAATGATACATTAAACAAGATGGACTTAATTGATATTTATAGGACATTCCATCCAAAAACAACAGAATACACATTTTTCTCAAGTGCTCATGGAACATTCTCCAGGATAGATCATATCTTGGGTCACAAATCAAGCCTTGGTAAATTTAAGAAAATTGAAATTGTATCAAGTATCTTCTCCGACCACAACGCTATGAGACTAGATATCAATTACAGGAAAAGATCTGTAAAAAATACAAACACATTGAGGCTAAACAATACACTACTTAATAACGAAGTGATCACTGAAGAAATCAAAGAGGAAATCAAAAAATACCTAGAAACAAATGACAATGGAGACACGACAACTCAAAATGTATGGGATGCAGCAAAAGCAATTCTAAGAGGGAAGTTTATAGCAATACAATCCTACCTTAAGAAACAGGAAACATCTCGAATAAACAACTAAACCTTGCACCTAAAGCAATTAGAGAAAGAAGAACAAAAAAACCCCAAAGTTAGCAGAAGGAAAGAAATCATAAAAATCAGATCAGAAATAAATGAAAAAGAAATGAAGGAAACGATAGCAAAGATCAATGAAACTAAAAGCTGGTTCTTTGAAAGGATAAACAAAATTGATAAACCATTAGCCAGACTCATCAAGAAAAAAAGGGAGAAGACTGAAATCAATAGAATTAGAAATGAAAAAGGAGAAGTAACAACTGACACTGCAGAAATACAAAAGATCATGAGAGATTACTACAAGCAACTCTATGCCAATAAACTGGACAACCTGGAAGAAATGGACAAATTCTTAGAAAGGCACAACCTGCCAAGACTGAATCAGGAAGAAATAGAAAATATGAACAGACCAATCACAAGCACTGACATTGAAACTGTGATTAAAAATCTTCCAACAAGAAAAAGCCCAGGACCAGATGGCTTCACAGGCGAATTCTATCAAACATTTAGAGAAGAGTGAACACTTATCCTTCTCAAACTCTTCCAAAATATAGCAGAGGGAGGAACACTCCCCAACTCATTCTACGAGGCCACCATCACCCTGATACCAAAACCAGACAAGGATGTCACAAAGAAAGAAAACTACAGGCCAATATCACTGATGAACATAGATGCAAAAATCCTCAACAAAATACTAGCAAACAGAATCCAACAGCACATTAAAAGGATCATACACCATGATCAAGTGGGTTTTATTCCAGGAATGCAAGCATTCTTCAATATATGCAAATCAATCAACGTGATACACCATATTAACAAATTGAAGGAGAAAAACCATATGATCATCTCAATAGATGCAGAGAAAGCGTTTGACAAAATTCAACACCCATTTATGATAAAAACCCTGCAGAAAGTAGGCATAGAGGGAACTTTCCTCAACATAATAAAGGCCATATATGACAAACCCACAGCCAACATCGTCCTCAATGGTGAAAAACTGAAAGCATTTCCACTAAGATCAGGAACAAGACAAGGTTGCCCACTCTCACCAATCTTATTCAACACAGTTTTGGAAGTTTTAGCCACAGCAATCAGAGAAGAAAAGGAAATAAAAGGAATCCAAATCGGAAAACAAGAAGTAAAGTTGTCACTGTTTGCAGATGACATGATACTATACATACAGAATCCTAAAGATGCTACCAGAAAACTACTAGAGCTAATCAATGAATTTGGTAAAGTAGCAGGATACAAGATTAATGCACAGAAATCTCTGGCATTTCTATACACTAAGGATGAAAAATCTGAAAGTGAAATCAAGAAAACACTCCCATTTACCATTGCAACAAAAAGAATAAAATATCTAGGAATAAACCTACCTAAGGAGACAAAAGACCTGTATGCAGAAAATTATAAGACACTGATGAAAGAAATTAAAGATGATACAAATAGATGGAGACATATACCATGTTCTTGGATTGGAAGAATCAACATTGTGAAAATGACTCTACTACCCAAAGCAATCTACAGATTCAATGCAATCCCTATCAAACTACCACTGGCATTTTTCACAGAACTAGAACAAAAAATTTCACAATTTGTATGGAAACACAAAGGACCCCGAATAGCCAAAGCAATCTTGAGAACGAAAAACGGAGCTGGAGGAATGAGGCTTCCTGACTTCAGACTATACTACAAAGCTACAGTAATCAAGACAGTATGGTACTGGCACAAAAACAAAAAGATAGATCAATGGAACAGGATAGAAAGCCCAGAGATAAACCCACGCACATATGGTCGCCTTATCTTTGATAAAGGAGGCAGGAATGTACAGTGGAGAAAGGACAGCCTCTTCAATAAGTGGTGCTGGGAAAACTGGACAGCTACATGTAAAAGTATGAGATTAGGTCACTCCCAAACACCATACACAAAAATAAGCTCAAAATGGATTAAAGATCTAAATATAAGGCCAGAAACTATCAAACTCTTAGAGGAAAACATAGGCAGAACACTCTATGACATAAATCACAGCAAGGTCCTTTTTGACCCACCTCCTAGAGAAATGGAAATAAAAACAAACATAAACAAATGGGACCTAATGAAACTTAAAAGCTTTTGCACAGCAAACGAAACCATAAACAAGACCAAAAGACAACCCTCTGAATGGGAGAAAATATTTGCAAATGAAGCAACTGACACAGGATTAATCTCCAAAATTTATAAGCAGCTCATGCAGCTTAATAACAAAAAAACAAACAACCCAATCCAAAAATGGGCAGATGACCTAAATAGACATTTCTCCAAAGAAGATATACAGACTGCCAACAAACACATGAAAGAATGCTCAACATCACTAATCATTAGAGAAATGCAAATCAAAACTACAATGAGATATCATCTCACACCAGTCAGAATGGCCATCATCAAAAAATCTAGAAACAATAAATGCTGGAGAGGATGTGGAGAAAAGGGAACCCTCTTGCACTGTTGGTGGGAATGTAAATTGATACAGCCACTGTGAAGAACAGTATGGAGGTTCCTTAAAAAACTACAAATAGAACTACCATATGACCCAGCAATCCCACTACTGGGCATATACCCTGAGAAAACCATAATTCAAAAAGGGTCATGTACCAAAATGTTCATTGCAGCTCTATTTACAATAGCCCAGAGATGGAAACAATCTAAGTGTCCATCATCGGATGAATGGATAAAGAAGATGTGGCACATATATACAATGGAATATTACTCAGCCATAAAAAGAAACGAAATTGAGCTATTTGTAATGAGGTGGATAGACCTAGAGTCTGTCATACAGAGTGAAGTAAGTCAGAAAGAGAGAGACAAATACCATATGCTAACACATATATATGGAATTTAAGAAAAAAATGTCATGAAAAACCTAAGGGTGAAACAGGAATAAAGACACAGACTTACTAAAGAATGGACTTGAGGCTATGGGGAGGGGTAAGGGTAAACTGTGACAAAGCGAGAGAGAGGCATGGACATATATACACTACCAAACGTAAGGTAGATAGCTAGTGGGAAGCAGCCGCATAGCACAGGGAGATCAGCTTGGTGCTTTGTGACCACCTGGAGGGGTGGGATAGGGAGGGTGGGAGGGAGGGAGACGCAAGCGGGAAGAGATATGGGAACATATGTATATATATAACTGATTCATTTTGTTGTGAAGCTGAAACTAACATACCATTGTAAAGCAATTATACTCCAATAAAGATGTTAAAATGAAAAAAAAAAGATAATAAAAACTTATTTTTGCCATTAGAAATTATAAACGGCCAGTTTCACTGATGTCATTTTTCACTCACAAGAAGAAAAGTTGTGTCATATATATGATTTTTCTCTACTTCCAAAGATCATGGTGTAGACGAAATCTCTAGATAAGCTCCAGAAAGGAGTGTAGAAATGTTCCATTTAATATTCTTACAAATGTAGTTGAAAAGAAACCTGGCTTTGACTCACCAGTTCTTTAATTATGTCTTCTTGGTTTAGGTTTTCACATTCAATCATCTTCCATTAAAAATAAAGGTTATAATAATATAACTGTTAAGGAAAAGGAAAAGTTGAAATAAGTACTAGAGTCATGCAATATCATTTAAAGGAGCCTTAAAGTTACTTAGGTGGAATTACTCACCTGTGGCTTGACATTTTCCAACAGTACATTACCAAGTATGTCTGGACCCCAAGACAGTCCATTCCATCTCTGAAGTTTTCTCTTAGACAGTTATTTTTTATTCTGAATTTAATTCTCTCTCTCCATAACTCCTCCCCATTCACTGTCATTTTACCTCCTGGGTTCAAATAAAACAAGCATAATTTTTCTTTCATACTATGACCCTTTAATACTTGAAGAACATAGTCATCTCTCATCTATACGTTCACCTTGCCCTCAGTTCATGTCTTTTAGTTCTCTCACTAGAAAGAGCCCTGGTTTTCTCCCTTGAACCAGTTCCAGTTCATTCATCCTATTATACTATGGTGTGCCAAACTGAATACAGTTCTCTAAGTATAGTTAGCAAAGAAAAGAATTTTCAGGGCTTAATGACATACCATAGGCATGGTAATAAATGTTTATTAAAATGAATTAGTCAACTTCCTCATTTTAGATGGTATGAACTACTAAATACCTAAGTAGCTTCAATAAAATTTAACCTAATTTTTCATAATTTTTAATATATTCATTATATTATTCCAGACATATACTATTTTAAAAATATAGGAATCCTGGTTTTAATATGAGGACATGACAAAGCAATATGTAGAAATTGTATTTATTTGTTTATTGTGATTCTACCTTTTACGATAATAACTCCTCCACAGATATGTGTGTACATACATGTGTGTATAGATATAGAATACAGATATGTATGTGTTTATGATTATGCATATGTAAGGAGAAAATATGTAAAGATACATACTAAGTTGTTAACATGAGTTACCTTGGATATAGGTGAAAGCTGGTGTGGTTATAATAGGCATGAGAGGTTGGATGGAGATGGATCTAGGTAAAAAGAAAAAAAAAACCCTACACTTTAAAAAAGCATGTTTAGTATTGTATAATATGAATATATAACCATTTACTTATTCATTCTACTGTTAGTAGACATTTGGACTGTCTCCAGTTTGGAGCTGAATAGTGTTTCCCTGGACATTTTTATTATGCAGGACATAGGTACAGTTTTCTTTGGGGTTTATACCTAGGAGTAGAATGAGAAAGAAACTATTGGTGTACATAACGTGGATGATTCTCACAAACACAATATTGAACAAAGGAAGACACAAACACAATGAGTTCATACTGCATGACTCCATTCATATAAAATCTGGAAACTAATCTATGGTATTAGAAGTCAAGATAGTCATTACCTTTCAGGGCTGATTGACTAGGAGGAGGCAAAAGATAGGTTCTGGAGTGCTGATGAAGATAAATTTTTTGATCTAGGTGCTAATGGAATGCATTTACTTCGAGAGAATAAAATTAGATACCTAAGATTTGTGTGGTTTCTACATACATGTTATGAAATTTTACATAAATGTTTATTTTTTTAAAGTATTTATATGCTCACTTTTAATCATTTATGCAAAACTTTATACATGTGCAGGTGTACATGTAAATTAAAATTTTAAGAAAAAAAAGATGGTGACTTGAGGCCATGTATTTACCTACCTTCTCTGCTCAAATCTCGCTGGAATGACTAGGGAACTAGGAAAATAAGAAAGGAATGTGTAGCAGTGCTAGCAAAAGAGCACTGATGGCCAGAGATGTTGAGAAAGGTCTTTTGAATGAAGATAAAGCAGATGGCATCAGACTGAGAGAAAAAGCCCATCAGTACAGACCAGCCCAAAATTCAAGGTACCAGAGGAAGAAATTTTACAAAACTATCCTTTAAAATTCCCCAGGGCTTCCCTGGTGGCACAGTGGTTGAGAATCCACCTGCTGATGCAGGGGACACAGGTTCATGCCCCGGTCCAGGAGGATCCCACATGCCGCGGAGTGGCTGGGCCCATGAGCCATGGCCACTAAGCCTGCGCGTCCGGAGCCTGTGCTCCGCAATGGGAGAGGCCACAACAGTGAGAGGCCCGCATACCACAAAAAAAAGAAAAAAAAAAATTCCCCAAACTCAGAGCAGCAGTGATTGGGAAGAAAGTGGCTGTGGGCCATCCAAAGAGTCCAAATCAAAGGATTTTGAGATCTGTATCAGGGTAATATGCACAGCCTATATTTGTACTAAGGCTTTGTAAACTGGGGACATTGCTTCACTATGCTGAGGAAGGGATCCCAGCTAGCACCACAAAGAAAAGTACACCCAGAAAGTTATCCTCATACAATGGAATCTCTGTTCATTCACTCATTCATTCATTTATGCATTGAGGACTAATATCTACCAGTTAGAGAATAATAGATATGGGAGAAAAGAGAAGACCTCTTTGATAATGTGGAATCTGGGCAAAGAACTGTGGAAAATGAGGCAGTACGGGCTATGAGGAATCTTGGGGAAAAGCATCAAAGCATGGGGAAAAGAAAATGCAAAAAAAAATGGGTGAGAGTATACTTGACACGTTTGTAGAATAGCAAGTGAGATGATGTAGCTGGAGCACAGTGAGGGAGATGGAGACCAGTAGGATGTGGGGTCAGAGAGGTTCTGTGGGGTCAGATCATGTGCTATCCTGTAGGCTTTTATGAGGATTTTGGATTTCATTATGAGTAAGGTGGAAAGCTGTATGAGGATTTTGAAAGAAAGAATAACACAAGCTGTCTTAGGTTTCAGAAAGGATCGCCCTAGCTATTCTGTTGAAAATGGACTGTAGCGGTTGAAGGGAGAAGCAAGGAGATCAGTCAAGGGGCAGTTATAATAACGTGAGAGAGGATGGCAGCTGGAATAGGGTGGTAGTAGTGAGGATGGTGAGCAGTGATTAGATGATGGATCTGTATTAAAAGTAATATTGATCATTCCTACCCTGCTTCCAATTGGCAACTGTCTCTTTACCCCATTCTTGGACAACCCCCAGATATTACAGCATAGGAGTGGCCAGGCAAGGGAGCATGTAGCAAGGAACAACCTGAAGGAATTTAGATAATCTATCAGAGGCCCATACAGAGATGCAGGCCACAGTCTTCCCTCCTTAGGTTTACTTGGATGGCACCCCAAGTAAAGGAGGGCTTTGTAGCACCTCTTCTTATCAGAAGAGAAGCCCCTACATTCTGGTTTAATGTCTGTGAGCACCAAAGGAAAAGTCTGTCTGCCCACCACCACACAAGGGATAAAACCTGCCTTTAACACCCCCAAAGTCAACAAACAGCCATCCAAGTTTTCTAGTCCACGTCCAAGATACCTATTACAGAAGAAATTAACTGCTCCCTTCATTATTCACTAAATTATCACGTATACTTGAGCCTAATTTTGGACTTTCTAATCTGCTTTCCCTTAGCTCTATCTATTCCTACAGTATTATCCTGTATTGATTACTGTGATTCATGTTGTAAATTTCTATCTCATTTTCTTTTTTGGAAATTTCCAGTTATTCTTTCATATTTATTTTTCCAAATAAGACTTATGATTATTTTGCATTTAGTTTTTAAAAATTCACTTGGGATTTTGACTGAGATGCGATTGTAAAGATTAATTTAGGGAGAACGTCCATCTTTACAGTATTGAGTCTTCCTCTAGAACAAGATATAACTCTCCATTTATTCAAGAAGACTACTATGCATATTTGGGGTACCAACCTTTTCTTTCACTTCACCTTATCCTCCCTTCACCAATGCCCTCATTTAGGAAAAACCTTGTTGTAATTCAATAGTTAATTAGCAAAACAAAATTTAACTTAAAACCCCCAAATTCTATAATTTGCATAACTACATCTGAATTATGTGATTGTGCATAATTAATTATGCATAATTATGGACCTTCCTGGTATTTACAAGTCTTGTATGTTTTCTCCAGTCACAAGTGGTCCCAAGGCTTCCAGTTTCTGATTCCATCAAGAGGTGAGTGTCCTGATGCCCAGCTTGCACCCACTCTTCAGCGCCTTGGGAAAGCTCTTTTCAGGGCCTGCCCATCTAAGAAACTACAGATCTTCTCTAGTTTCTCCAGGGAGCCAGGAGCTACCAGGAGCTTCTATAGCTTTCACGCTTCCAATCTCAAACCTTGGGTTGACCTAGTCACCTGTGCTCTCTGCTTTGGAGTGCTGCTGGAAGATTTCACATGGCCAGTTGGTCATGTGAGTTGAAATCACTGCAAATGTATGGTCTCTAACTTGAGTTGAATCCAACAACAGACATTTTATATTTTCCTCTTCAACTTCCTCTCCTAGGGAGTAGGACTAGAGATACAGATCTGGGATTCACAACGTCTGGACTATTCTAAACTTTCACCACTCTTCTCAAGTTCTCTCTCTCAGCAGATGATCTTGTCCCCATTTTCACAGAGAACAGTGACACCATCAGATATACACTCCTTAAATTCCCACACCTCTTAAAATATACAATTGACTCTTGAACAATGCAGGTTTGAACTGCACAGACCCACTTATATGCAGATATTTTTCCACAGTAAATACTGCAATACTACATGGTCCATGCCTTTTGAATCCGAGGATAAGGAGAAACGAAGGATAAGAGGGCCGGCTATAAGTTATACATGGATTAACCCCCAGTTAATCAGTTCAAGGGTCAACTGTATTTCTTTCACTTTCTGATTCCTGTCTTAGTAAAAGTATTCTTTCTCTTGCCCAAAATGAATCCCTTTTCCTGTGTACTCATCCCATCCTCTTCAGTCTCTTTCAGAACTTTGGTCTGTCAAATTTTCCTTCTTTTCATTTATTCCCCTCTTTCTTTCTCTAGGGTCTCTTTTCTCTCCATATATGAATGTTAGGTCATTACTATCTTTAAAAAAAAGCTCTCCTATCCTGTGTTCAATGAACAGCTGATTTTAGATCCCTTTACAGGAAAACTTTTAGATATAAGTCATTAGTACCATATTATAGCATTAGGAAACATTACAAAAGATATGTAGTCATTAGCAATCCTTCAGTACCTCTATTCAGTTCTCAGTTTACTGCAGTCTCAGTGAGGACACCTCAGGCCACTGCAGTTTCTTTTTCCAGGTCAACAATAATCTAATTGCCAAAGACACTAGACATGTTTCAGCTCTCAATTTGACCCTGTCATCGAATCTGATGATGCTGATGGCTCTTTTTCTGCTTTGGTGTGACTTTTTCTCCTTGGCGTCTCTCTATTTGTTATGTAAAACTTAATTTTCTGATTAATAGTTTCCTTCTTGCTGAAGAATTACTAATTTTTATCTTCCTCTTTTCTGTGCAACACCCAACTACACACATGGAAAGCTCCACCTGAATGTGTCTCAAACTCGGTATGTTCAAAACTGAACTCTATATTTTCCAGCCAGCCTGCTTCTCCTAATGCATGTTTTCTCTTGGTAAGTGACACCATTCTTTTAATCATCCAAGTCAGAAGCCTGGAACTTATGCTCAACCACTCTTTTATTCTTTCCCCCACTTTTGCTCACTCATTAAATCTTTCTGCATATACCTCTTAAATGTCTATCACGTTGTTGTTGTTTTTTTTTCCTCCCCTCTATCCAATTGCCTCTGCTTTGATTCAGGCTCTCATCACTTCAACTTAACCAATGCTTTCCCTATAGTCCCACTTCCTGCCAATCGATCCTCTACTGTGACAGCAACCTCCTGAAAGGGAAATCCACTCACGCTGCTCCTCTTGGAAGGTATTCATGGTCTCCAAACTCTAACTCCTGTCTACCTCTCAAGCTCATCAACCACAAACTCCCAGGAACAACCCAGGCTCTGGCCACAACTATAGTTCTCTGAATGGCATGGGGTATTTCTGTTCTTGGCACATGCTGTTCCCCCTCCCTAACTGTCCCTTGACTTTACGGCATACTCCATATACCCTTAAAGATTTAAATCAAGGGTCTTCTCTGTGAAGACTTTAATTCTCTCTGATAGTATTATAATCATTCTTTTCCTCATGACTCCAATTAAAGCCAGCATATGCCCTATATACAACACCTGTTCCACTGTATTGTGATGCTTCCAGGTCTTTCCTCCTTGACAGGTTACATGTTCACTGAAGGCAGGGACAAAGAACCTACCACAGTGCCTGACACATGCTTGGTGTTTGATAAAAATTTGTTGAATGGTTTGAATTAATTGTCATGCCACAGGGTCCTATATGATATAACTTAAATACTTTCTGTACATGACCAATCAGAGTAGAACAATAATTAGAGTACCAAGAGTAATGTTTTTGTCTGCCATGAGAGCTGGGGAGGGTGTCATTGTGAGAAAATCAAATTTCTTTTCTACAAACTAGAAGCCCTGTATGGTCAAGTAACACTGCTTTCTCATGAAAAATATGAGTGCAGATTTTTAAATATATTTTCATTTCAAATATTTTATCTGTAATATTGACTGTTTATAAACATACATAAACATAGAAAAAGAAAAAATAATTTTACCTGTACATTTTTTTATTTCACAGAAATTTCAGTTTCTGTCATTAATTAGTTAAAAATTAATTGGGTACAAATGGATCAGAATCCATCCATTATTACTGATGGGCAAAAAAACGCCCTACCAGCTCTAGGTGAGCAGTATCAAGTGTGTCCAAGGAGCAGTTCGTTCCCTCAGTAAAGGCTGCACAGGCGGCTGTGGGCCACCCTCCCTCTCCTCCTCCTCCTCCTCCTCTTCAGCTTTGCTCTGGCAACCGTGACGGCCTCAGATAAAGTCATGTCACTGTCTCTCATTATCATGATCGCCACTGCACCGTTACAGGGGTCTTTTGACCTCAACGTTGCTTCTCTCTTGTCTTCCTCCCAGCGTAGCCAGAGAGAGGAGAGGGGAGCAGAGACTCCTGGGGCCTGCCTACAGGTGAGGTACTCCCAAAGGCCACCAGGGGATAGTCACTCACCTTATCCCAGAGAGAGGATGGATTCCGGGGCAATCCGAGACAGAACAGAGTCCACTCCCACTTCTTAATCCCTGTCTTGCAGCAGCAGGCACCACACCCTCTCTACCGTGGGGCCTGGTGTGTACACACTACCCCGCTGCGGTTGCCTAGGAAACCCGCCCTCCGCCTCCCGCGACCTCTGGGTGGGGAGGGGGAGAAAGGGGCGGGGAAAGCGGTGGCCGACTCGTTTCTGGATCACGTGGTGGCAAGCTCCAACCAATCAGCAGAGGTCGGGGTCCACCCGGAAGACCCTGCTGGTGCTCCTGGGAAAGGGTGGGGAGCTTCCCGAGCTGCGGGTCATTTGATCCCTGCAGGTAGCTTTTCACTCACCTTCGCCGGATCAGAGGCCCGGATGGGAAGCGACGACTTATGGCGGGGACTTAGTCGTTGCCTCTTCCAGTCCCGGCTCTTTCCTACTGAAAATCTTTGACCTTCATTGGAAGCCCGGAGCCTCGCTGGACTTGAACCCCGAAGACACGACGCTGTGATGTCAAGGCGGCCAGATGGTCGGAACAGGCCCTGATGCCCCCCGCGCGCTCTTGGTCCTGCGGCCCGCCACCACCGCCCTCCAGGAGTGTAGCTGACTGCAGCCCGAAGCCGCTGAGCGCAGAGCGAGCCGAATGGAAGGACAGCGCAGGCCTACGTAACGCCCTGGTGCCCTTCAGAGAAGACATAGGACCTCCAAGGGTCTTCTTGTCGTTCGTCGACAGACTTTTGAGGGCCGTTTATGTATTCCAAAGTGTACAGGAGGCCAAAAAATTTTACAAGATAAAATTTAAAGAGGGAAAGGAAAGAACTTTTAAAAGAGTGGGCAGAGGGGCTGAGAAATGAATGAACTTAGGCAAATCAAAGTAACTGCAGGCCTCGTTTCATTTTCTAGATCTGCGCTGTCCCACATGGCAGCCACTAGCCACAGCCACGTGAAATGTGGCTAGTCCGAATTGAGTTGTGCTGTGAAACACACATGGTATTTTGAAGACCTAGCATGAAAAAAATATGTATTGATTACATGTTGAAATGATAATGTGTTTTGATATATTGGTTTAAATAAAAATGCCTTATTAAAATTACTGTTTCTTTTTACTTTTTAAAAGCGGCGATTAGGAAATTTTACATTACATATGTGATTTCTATTATATTTCTGTTGGAGAGCACTACTATATTTTTTGAGGTTAAGTTGATTTGTGTAGAATATTCATGACGTTCAGTTCATGCAAGATAGTGTCTGTAGTGCTCTTTTCCGTCACCAGATGGCTGCCTCATTCAATAGACTATAGTTTAAAACTGCTTTCTCATGAAAAATATGAGTGCAGATTTTTAAATATATTTTCATTTCAAATATTTTATCTGTAATATTGACTGTTTATAAACATACATAAACATAGAAAAAGAAAAAATAATTTTACCTGTACATTTTTTTATTTCACAGAAATTTCAGTTTCTGTCATTAATTAGTTAAAAATTAATTAAAATATTTATGGTTTAAGGGTTTAAAAAAAGGACCAGAAAAATCTGATTCATATTTGTACTTTTACTATTAACTTCTCTGAAAATCTAGTTGAACAAGATGACCTGTCTGGGTAAATTTTCATCTTAGAGTGTAAAAGCTAGATAACAATAGTTTAGAAATTTAAACTTTTAAATTAAATTAAGAAATTGGATCAGAAATCAATTAGGTGAATTATCTACATCAAGCTTCTCATTTTGGGAGATGCAACTCTTGCATAAAAGTATAGAGATTATCTACTTTGATATTGTTAGAAATTTTTATTGTGACTTTCCTAAGCAGTAAAGGACTAGGAGAAAGCTAACACAGTTTTCGTTATATTATATAAATGAGTAATTTTAAGAATGTTATTTTTAGGTAAAGCTCAAGGATTTGGTCAGCAACTGAGTCAGAGTTCCTGTATAGCTGTAGACTGATAACCATTGGTGAGTTGCCAAACTAAAGCCCTTGTCCTAGTAATTCTTAAAGGAAGAATTGCCTGTTAGCGTGTTCTAGATGGTATTTGGAGCAAAAGGTGATTACAGTTAAAACCAGAGAAAGCATACAGAATCAGTGACCATTCTTGTTAATCTCCTTTTCTTACTTTAAAGCTTCTTTATGATATGGTTTTATGTGTCTGTACCAGAAACAACAGAAGTAGAAGCCACTAAAAGTCAAGCAAAGTAAAACATTCTAAGTGAAATAAGACTTCATTTCATTCATCAGTCTGTTCATACTCCTAGACAAAGGCCAAAACATATAAATTTAAATCTACTTTATTTATGGATAAAGGTATCTTGAACCTGAAAACAATTGGGAAGCTATCTTACCACTGATTATGGCACACTTACGGTGTCACCACCTGAATTAAAGAGGAATTACTTAAACAAAATAGAGATGACTATAGACCTAAATAAGAAAATCTTTCTTTATTAAAATCTTTTGAATAGATGGTTAAATTGATTTCCCCCAAAGCCCTATTCTTATTGGTAGACAACAGTGGAGACATCTAATTACAATTTGGCTTTGTAATGTCTTCAAGTTTAATTCCAGAGAACCAAAAGTCTGGAGATTTCAAATGCTAATTTAATTTTTATATTCTTGTTGACATTTGATCCTTATGCAAATGAGTACTTTCCAGTTAATGATTTTATTAGATTATCTGTGAAAATTTGCTGTCACATGTTTAAATTTGATATATCGTGAAAACACGAAGGCAGCACAACTTAGGGTTTACTTTGGCAGCGGAAGAGATAATTTTGTGGTGCATATAAAGTCATCAGCAGAGGTCCTCTTATTACTCATGTCTGGCAATAAATATGTATTATTCAATTAAAAGGTAGGAATTATCCTGAAATAAAACTTTAATTAGACCAACAGAATGCTATTTCTAATGAGTCTATCTAAAAATGTTAAATAATCTTTGTCCATGATTTGTTGACATATAATTAATGCACAAGCTTTTCTTAAAAGGCAGCCAGAACGGAATTGTAAAAAGATACTCCACTTCAGACAACATAACCTCCTTATTTTACCTTCCTAATTCTATTTGTATTTAGCTTTATGGTAGCAAATTGAAGGATAGTGAATTTAAGAAGGGATGGTAGTCTTAATTCGCTAGAGAGCTGACCAGTTCTTTGTGTGGGAGAATTCTTTCCTCTACCTCCTTTCTTTTGTGTCTTTTATTTATTTATTATACCTGAGGCTCAGAAAGTTGATTGTATTCCTCAGATCACAGCACATTATCGACATTTGTCTATATAAGGCCCTTGTTTTATTTTATATCCAGTCCCACTCCCATCCCAATAATAGGCATACATTTGATGTTTCTTATAAACCTTGAGTTGTGCATCTATCTTTGAAAAACAGGCAGTACTGTTTTGTGTGTCTGTATTTTTTATTTATAAAAAGTTATTGTGGATTTTTGCCAGAGCCTGCGACCGAGTGGGAGTGGAGTGGAGCGGCTGTTGTTGCCAACTCTTTCCTCCTCCCCACGGTCCAGTCAGCTGGTTGATTAGGCCATCGGCCCTCAAGCCGAGACCTGTCTCTTATTTAGTTCTGGGGAGTGCCTGGCCAACATGAGTGATGTAGAGAGAACAACTTCGAGGGCAGAGAGCCTCGCTCTCAGTCAAAATCTCCAACGGGAACTCCTGCTCATGTAAAATCAGAGAGCAGGTCAGGATCTCATAGTCCATCAAGAGTTTCCAAACACTCTCAATCCCATTCTCGATCAAGATTAAAATCCAGGTCGAGGTCAAGGAGGCATTCTCATAGACGTTACACTTGATCCAGATCCCATTCTCACTCTCATAGAAGACAATCTCAAAGTAGGTCCTATACACTAGAATACCGGTGTCGCAGGAGCCGAAGTCATTCTCCAATGTCTAACCAGAGAAGACATACAGGCAGCAGGGCAAATCCAGATCCCAACACTTGTCTAGGAGTGTTTGGCCTCAGTTTGTACACGACAGAGAGAGATCTTCGCGAAGTATTTTCTTGATATGGACCATTGAGTGGTGTCAATGTGGTTTATGACCAGTGAACTGGACGATCACAAGGATTTGCTTTTGTTTATTTTGAGAGAATAGATGACTCAAAGGAGGCTATGGAAAGGGAAAATGGAATGGAGCTGGATGGTAGAAGAATTCGTGTAGATTATTCTATCACCAAGAGAGTGCACACACCCACACCAGGCATATACATGGGCAGACCAACTCACAGTGGTGGTGGAGGCGGTGGAGGTGGAGGTGGAGGTGGAGGAGGTGGCAGACGTCGAGATTCTTACTATGATAGAGGATATGATCGTGGGTACGACAGATATGAAGATGATGATTACTGGTACAGAAGAAGATCACCTTCTCCTTACTATAGTCGATACAGATCACAATAAAGATCTTGTTCCTACAGCCCAAAACGCTATTGATAAACAGAGTGGCTGCTGTTGAGGACATCTTTTTCTTTTTTTTTTTTCCCTTTCTCTTTTTTTGTTTAATTCTGGATTTCTCCAAGCTTCTAATCCTTCCTACTCCTTAAAAAGAACCCTTAAAAACATCTTTGGTTTATTTAGCATCTACACTTTGTCGATTGTATTGCTGTTTTCACCCCTTTTATTATATTCTTAAAGATGTAATTGTTGTCATTTTGAGTAGTTAAACATCTTGAGTAAAACAGGAACCCCTAGTGTTATGCTTTTGTAAATGGTTTTTTGTTTGTTTGTTGCTTTTACAGAAAATTAACTCCTGACTAATCGAATGAAGAAAGAAATTATCTTTTTAAAGCTTCTTTTGTGTTAGATATTGTATTAGACATGGTATTAGAGAGCTGCATTTACTACAAACTCCTTTTTTAACTTTCTTTTGGGGAAGTTAGTAACATAAAGTAGTTCAGTCATGTCAGGTTTGTCTGGGGTGGCATGGAGCAATCAAATAATTGAGTGTAGAAAGTTTGAAGCTATAGAAGAAAACACTTGGTCATTTCTTTTGAAGAATGGAATTTTTGAACCCTAAAAATTATGTCGTTTTTTTAGAGATGAAAAGCTTGTGGACTCCTACAAAACATGTTGTATTTAAAATACATTTGTTAAAACTTAAAAACGTAAAGTTTGATTTTTGTGTTGAAATTTTTGAAGTTTAATCAGTGAAGGACAAGCCTTATTATTTAGAGCAGTTGTATGCTTTGCTGTTAGAAATTTTGGTATTGGGGAAATGGTTTAAGTAGGCTATTGTATAGAGTCCTTAGAAATAGTGAGGGGAAGGGTAGTCTCCTTTCAAATAAAAGTTAATTTCTTTGAAAAAAATAAGTTATTGTGCTATAAATTGTATTTTGATTCTCTTTCATTCAGTGCTATTTTAGGATCTATCCTTGTTTCTGTATGTTCATGTAGTTCATTGTTTCTGTATTATGCACATTATTCCATAATATATATCTACCATGTTTTATCTTTCATTTGTTCCCCTAGTGATGGGCACCTATTTTGACTACAATAAACAATAGGGTATTGAACAGCCTTGAAATTGTTTTCTTAAGGACATTTTCTCTGGGGTATATGCCAGGAATAGAATTATTGGGCAAAAGGCAAATATATACTTCACTAGATATCATCTGATAACTTTCCAGAATGGCTGTTCCAGATTTCCCTCCCACCAGTAGTGCTTGACAATTCTCATTCCCCTTTTTGGGGAAATATAATTAAAACCAAAATCTCCTGGCTACCCAGAAAACCTTTCCACAAAGGTAGAAGGAAAAGAAAGCAATTTTATTACTGAATAAACGTTAAACCAGAATATGATTCATATCACAGGCAATCCCCTGAAGAGATGGAAGACAGAAAGAAACCTAACCCTTTTATATAGCCAAGCAGATACAACCCATCCCATACATGTTCTCAAATGATAACTAGGCCTTAAACAAGAGGACGTGACATAGAGAATGGACTTGAGGACACGGGGACGGGGAAGGGTAAGCTGGGACGAAGTGAGAGAGTAGCATGGACATATATACACTACCAACTGTAAAATAGATAGCTAGTGGGAAGCAGCTACATAACACAGCTCTGTGCTTTATGACCACCTAGAGGGGTGAGATAGGGAGGGTGGGAGGGAGATGCAACAGGGAGGGGATATGAGAATATATGTATACATATAGCTGATTCACTTTGTTATGCAGCAGAAACGAACACAGCATTGTAAAGCAATTATACTTCAATAAAGATGTTAAAAAAAATAATATGCTGCAAAGGCAAAGGTTGGGGAGGACCAAAAACACAGGCCGTATTAAATAGAAGGTCAGGGGACAGCCAGCACATTCACTAACCCGAGTTCTCATTTGTAATAGGGGAAAAATCTCCCAACCATGATTATCTGATCAAATTCCTCCCTCCACACTTCCCCTCCCCCCAATACCTTACCATCCTGCCTTCCTTAATAATTCTATTAAGTTCTTTTGGCCAGAAACCCCCTTATCCTTGATGTTTCCTCTTGGCAATTTTTTTTTATCCACTGACCCCTCTTTACCTTGCTCCTTGGCTGTAAAGTCCCCACTTGTCCTTGTTGTATTCAGAATGGAGCTTCATACTCACGTCTCTCTTCCCCTATTACAATAGTTCCTGCCTGAAATTTACCTTCACCACTTTAATTTCTGTCTGGCTCTGGTTTTCTCTGACGCTATCTTCCTTGATGATTCCATTTCAAAAAGATGGCTCCAAGGTCCTTGAGAAAGACATTCCTGGGTTATAAAGTTGGCAAGAGGCTTAGGTTTTTAAAAGGGACAAAGAAAGAATTCGCAATTACAAGTACTCTGAAGAAATGCTCTGAAAGAAAAGGAGGAGAGAAGAGTCTCTTTACCATTTTTATACCAGGGAAAATTAATTTCTTTTTCTTTTTGGATTTGTATTTACTCTTACACCTATATCTTTGCTGAATGTTTAATGTCTGCCTCCACCACTACGCTTTGAGCTCTGTGAGGGCAGGAATCGCATCTCTCTCATTTCCCGTTGTATTCCCAGCATCTACCTTAGTGGCTGTCACATAGCAAGTGCTCAAGAAAGATTTGTGGAATGTATGAATACCAAGTAATATGCCAAGGGCTTTATATGAACAGTCTCTTATTTTGATCACTTTGGTGTATTAGGCCTCTAGAACACACCCATAGAATCCTATCCCTCCTTCACTTTCTTTGGGAAAGCAAGAGTTAGCAAATAATTTTTTTCATCTGCAAACTTACAGGAAATTCCAAGATGAAGATTGTGATTTATAAAACACAAATTGATAATGATAGTTTACCCTAAATGTCCACCTCCTTTCTCTGGAAGATAGTGGTGTCTCTCCAAAATTCAAGTCCATGTGGAACCTCACAATATGACCTTATTTAGATTTAGGTTCTTCACAGATGTAATTAATTAAGATGCAGTCATACTGGATTAGAGTAGCCCCTAAATCCAGTGACTGTGTCCTTATTAGGATGCCATGTGAAGACACAGACACAGAGAGAAAATCATGTGAAGACAGAAGCAGAGATTACGGTCATGCACCTGCAAGCCAAGGAATGCCAAGGATAGCTGGCACACACCAGAACCCAGGAAGAGGCAAAGAAAGACTCTTCCTGAGAACCTTCAGAGAGAGCATGACCTTGCCCACACCTTGATTGCAGACTTCTAGCCTTCAGAGCTGTGAGAGAATAAGTTTCCGCTTTAAACCACCCAGTTTGTGGTAATTTGTTATAGCAGCTCTAGGAAATAATTACAGGTACTGTTAGGAAGGGGAAAGTATCTTGCCCAAAGTTATACATACAGGAAGGGATCCAAAGCAGAACTTAATAAAAGAGCCAGAAATAATATTAGAGTTGAGAGCAGAGCCCAGTTTGAGCCAGGCAGAGACAAGAAGAGTGTAGCCAGACTTTTCTGCCCCACCTCAGGTATGAGGCAAGTTAACTCATACTAACATCCCTATATACACTTTGACCATCCCGTTTTCTTTCCTAATTCCTGCCCCAGTTGGTCCAGCTCATCTCCTTCTCTCTATTTCTAACACTACTGCTTTAGTTCAGGGTGCAAAATTTTTTTTTATCAATAGCCCCTAAATTATTTTCCAGCCACTAATCTTTGCCTGCTAGCCTATCTTCCTCATTACCTCCACGGTTATGGTCTTAAAAAACAGATCTGATAAAGTCATGCTTTAATAGACCTCCCATGCATCATCCTTTACATGTGTGTTCATTTGTGCATTCATTAACTCAGCAAATATTTATTGAACTTCCACTGTGAGCCAAGCACTCTTCTAGACACTAGAGATACAGTTAGTGAACAAAATAGGTTAAAATATCTATCTTTATGTAGCTTGCATTCTAATGGAGAAAAGACAAATAAATAAAATGTATAGCAGGTTAGCTAGAGATAAGTGCTAAGAAGAAAAGTAAAGAAGAGAAAGGAGATAAGAAGTGTGTGTGTTTGTGTTTATGCAATTTCAAATTGGATGTCCAGGGAAGGCCACTGTCAGTAGATGATATCTGAGTAATGACTGGAAGGAGGCAAGGCATGAATCATGATGATGTCTGGGGAAGACTATACAGGATTGGATGTGGGGTGTGAAAAAAATGAGAGGATGATTCCAAGGCTTTGACCTGAGCAGTTGTAGAAAAGACATGGCATTTTCTGAAAAGGGAAAGCTGCAAATGAAACAGGATTTAGGGGTGGGAGGATATTAAAGCATAGACTTGCATATTTTAGGTTGAAGATTCCAATTAGAAATGCAAGTAGAGAAGCTAAGTAAGAAGTTGGACTTATGAGTCTGGAGTCCAGGAGAGAGATCCAGGCTGGAAATACAAATTTCATCAGCCTAAAGATGATATTTAAAGTCATTAGACTGGATTAAATTTCCAAAAGAGTAGGTGTGGGTAGAAAAGAGAAGAGGTTGAAAGATTAAGCTGTGGGACACTTGGATACTTAAGTTAAGAGAGATGAGAAAGAACCACCAAAGACTAAGAATCTTAGCCAAAAAAGTGGGAGGAAAACCAGGAAAGTATGGTGTTCTAGAGCCAAATGAAGAAAATTGAGTAATGATAGGTCAAGGAAGATGGACAGTTTCTAAGGAGTGGGTTCAAGAAGAATGGAAGGAGAGAAATTGGAGAACATGAGTATTACAGAAAACTCTTTCAAAGAGTTTTGCTATAAAAGGAAGAAGAGAAATGGGGGCATAAGCTAGAGGAGAAGTAGGGTCAATGAAGATATTTTTCAAGTTGGGAGAGTAACAGCATGCTTTTATGCTAATTAGAATGATCCAGTGGGGACCAAAATGTATCCAGGAGATAGAGGGAGAATTGTTGCAGCAACATCCTTGAGGAGTTGAGAGAAGGTGGGTGCACACAGGTCACAGGGTTAGCCCTAGCTAAGAGCTTGGACAGGAGATCAGGTACAGTGGATTCGTACAGAAGCAGGTGGGTAGGTATATATGGTGGTAGAGGTGTGTAGAAGCCTTCTTTTCATGGTTTCAGTTTTCTCAGTGAAGTAGAAAGAAGGTCATCTGAGAGTAATAATTTGGAAAGATGCTGAGGTTTGATGAGAGATGAAAAAGTACGATGTAATGATCCAGGTGAATGAGTGGACTAGGGCAACAGTGTATGATTGCCTAACAGCATTACTTTCTTATGAGTTTAGTGATCAGGAGTGTAAGTGATACTTGTCAGTATGGTTGTGATTTTCCTCCGTCTACAGTCAGCTGTGTGGCTGCTAGCATGGAAGATAAGAAGAGTTGAATTTGGCCAGATATATGTAGCAAAGTGAAAGAGCGCAGATAGCTTGAGAGTGTATTCACAGGAAGGTTAATAGTGATTGACCTTGGAATTTAAGCTGGATGTGGAAGGAAGTGACTTCATGAAGAAGGTAAGGGGATAAGAGTGGTAGGATCTATGGATTATGAATACCAGTGGGGCCACACAAGAAAATCCCAAATTTTTAGCACTTCATAAAATACAAGCTCAAATTACCTCTTGCTTCCTCTACCCCACACCCCACTTGGCAGCAATTCCTCCATCCACACCAAACTTATTTCCAGAGTATTGCAAGGCCTTGTACCACATTACCCTTTTGTACTTACTAGTTCCTAGGCCTCAAATGCTTTTTTCCCCTTCCTGCCTACCTTATCCTACAAATCCCCTTCAACACCTTCACTCAATACCCCAGCAGAGTAAGCTGTTCTCTCTTCCCAACTTGCACCCAGGTTTTGGTTCATGCTTCCATTACAGATATAGCACATTTATCTATGGTGAGTCTCTTCAACCAGACTGTGATCTTTATGAGTCAGGGCTACATCTCATTCATCCTTGCATTTCTGTAGATAATAACAAAGTAGAAACCTAAAAATAATGCCTGAATGAATAAATGAATGAATGAATACCACTAGGCTAAAGAACCACCACCTTAGTCTAAACCAAAATAGACTGCAAACCTATTGTTTGCAAACCTATCTGATTATTAGAATCACTTGTAGAATGTTTTTAAGATTCTAAGGACATATCCCAGAGAATACCTACCATTCAGTAGGTTTAGAGTAAGGTTCACAAATTTGTGTTTTAAAAACTTTTCCAGATGCTGTTAGTAATCAGTCATGTTGAGATACCCTAGCTAATTACCAAGCTCTAACTAGAAGCTGATTTGATGATGAAGAAATTAGCTTCTTTATGTCTTTATTTTCCTTAGAAAAAATACAAGCATCCTTGATAAAAATGTCCATTATCCCACTGTCCTTTCTCAAAAAAACTGGTAAAAAAATTAACACTAAGATGATAGTTAACACTAAGAATTGATAGTATAATACTTCTCCCAGGAAAAGGTTCCTCTTGTGGCACAATTTTAGGTTTCTGGAAAAAAAGTTTTTTTGGCAAGGGAGTTTATTAACCTGGAATCTTTTTGATGTTAAGTGAAGAAAATCCAATTCAAATGTTTAAGAAAATTGAAAAAAATTGACCTTCACAAGTAACAGGTCAAATGTCCACGGGTAGGAATAGGTTTAGGGAAAGCTACACATCCAGGATTCATTCAAATGAAAATATCTGGACTCAGTTTCTCCATGACTCTGATCTATTTTAATCAGCTTCATTTTCAGAGAGGAGCATCTCCACATAGTGCCATCTGCCAGCTTAAGGACCCTAATGGAAAGAGGGGGTCTTTTTCCTACTAGTTTCAACACAAGTTCTGGTATTCAAGCCTGATTGGCCTAACTTGGGTCATATGCTCAACTGGAATGCTCTGATTGGTCTGGGCTGAGGGGTGGGGTCAGGTCCACCAGAATCTCAGGTATACTGTAAGAAAAGAGTTGATACTTGAGGAAAAATTGAGATGTTCTTACCGAATGTTGAATGCTGGGAAGGCAAAACCAGCAGATGTGCACTGTAGAGAGAGTGGCTGTCTCCACAACCTTTATATCACAATGTGTAGGTAAGCATTACACCCACATACACCAAACTTGGGCTGCTTTGACTTTGTATAGATTTATCCTCGTTTATTTTCTATCTGTAGTATTTTACAGTAAAATATTTGAGAAGTTAAGAGAGCAAATGTGAGACCCCACCCCCCTTCCCCACTCCCAATCTACTACAGGAGATTTGCTCCTGATTTCATCTGTTGGTGCCCCCAGATTAGTGGGAGGCAGCAATTTTGCCTAAGTGAATCACCTGAATAGACCCAAATTTTCCCTCGAGTGCGCTCTAGCAAGATCTAGTGGGAATAGGGGATGCTAGTGAGCCTTTCTATACAGATACACAACGACTCTCCCAATGACTTTTCCAGTATTAAAGCTGATATTTTAATCTCCAGTTATCTGTCTCATGTCTATTTCCCAGTTGGTTCCAAGCTTGGGAAGGCAAGAAAGAGGTATTATTTATTTGCTTTTTAAAGCCTAATTCTATAGTTTGGGTTAAGTGTACTTTTGTGTAATCCAAATATTTGTAATTTAAAATGAATATTGACACTGAAAAAAACAAAGTATTCCATTATTCAGAATAAGGAACTCTTTTTCAATTTCGGGAAAGTGAAAGTTTGCTATACTGTTACTACAGGCTTACTTCTTAGCCACATGTACACAAAGATGACAGTATCTGTAGAAATTAGAGCCAGCCTACATAGAAACACTTGATTTGCTTTACAAACCATGGCTAAAGTACACATCTGTTCACTTGACAAGAGATCTTGGAAAATGATGTAACACTGTTATTAAATACAGAGAACTCTGAGACAATTCCTAGTGGTGGCCAGCACCATTTTGCTAGCTATGCCAGAATGATCATTATATGATCCAACCTGCAAACACAACACCTGAATAGAAGCAGAATTTTAATTGTGCATATACAAGATGAATACCAAGCTGAACATTAGATTATAATTAACTTTAAATGACCCTCTTAAATCAAATCCAGGACCTCAAAAATAAGCCATTCATGCCCTTGAAAACATTAGTAACATATGGTAAAAGCTAATACATGTATAATGTTAATGTCTCATATGTATTTTCATTTATATATATGTATTTATACATATACTGAAGAATTTTACCTAAGATAGTGCATTTTGTATCAGAGTTATCAGAGTTTTAAAATTTGTGTGCTTATGAGACCTTGGCCATGTAACTCACCTTTTGTCTTAAAACAGAGTCACATTAAAAAATCATCCCAGATACTCTTTATTTAAAAGATATGTTAGCAATCTTTCAGTTTAATTTTTAAAAATCCCTATTGACAGAATGTTTATCTCCAAGCCTGACCTAAACCTGAAATTCTATAGACTCTACCTTTTTCTGTCTGTTTTCATCTTCAGTGAAGATAGCTACTGACCCCCATATTAAAAAGTTTGTATTCCAGATCAACCCTGTTCAGTAGAAACAAAATGTGGGCCATATATGTAATTTTATTTTAAAAATATTGATTGATTGATTGATTGATTTAATGATTTACTTATTTATTTATTATTGAAGTATAGTTGATTTACAATATTATATTAGTTTTTGCACAACATAGTGATTCAATATTTTTATAGATTATACTCCATTTAAAGTTATTACAAAATAATGGCTATATTTCCCTGTGCTGTGCAATATATCCTTTTTGCTTATCTATTTCATACATAGTACTTTGTGTCTCTTAATCTCATATGCATATATGTAATTTTAAATGTTCTATTAGCCATAGTAAAAAAGTAAAACAAACGTGTAAAATTAATGTTTTTACAATATTTAAAATATCACATATATTATCATCAGAAAAGTCTTTTTTTTAAATTGAAGTATAATTGACATACAACATTATATTAGTCTCAGGTGTACAATGTAATGATTTGATATTTGTATGTATTGTGAAATGATCACCACAGTAAGTCTAGTTGATATCCATCACCATACTTAGTTACAGATTTTTTTTCTTTTGATGAGAACTTTTAAGATTTACTCTTTTAGCAACTTTCAAATATGCAATACAGCACTATTAACTATAGTTGCCATGCTGCACATTAATTCCTCATGACTTATTTATTTTATAACTGGAAGTTTATATCTTTTGGCTCCATTTACCCTTTCATCACACCTACCCCCAACCTCCACCTCTGGCAACCACCAATCTGTTCTCTGTATCTGTGAGCTTGGTTTTCTTTTGTTGTTGTTTGTTTTTGATTCCATATGTAAGTGAGATCATACAGTATTTGTCTCTCTCTGTCTGACTTATTTCACTCTGCATAATGCCTCAAGGTCAATCCATGTTGTCACAAATGGTAAGATTTTATTCTTTTTCATGGCTGAGTTTTACATATGTATATATATATATATATATATATATATATATATCACATTTTTCTTTATCCATTCATCTATCAGTGGACACTTTGGTTGTTTCCATATCTTGGCTCTTGTAAATAATGCTGCAATGAATCTGGGGGTCCATATATCTTTTCAAGCTAGTGTTTTTGTTCTCTTCAGACAAATACCCAGAAGTGGAACTGCTGGATCAAATGGTAGTTCTATTTTTAATTTTTTGAGGAACCTCTATACTGTTTTCCACAATAGCTGCATCAATTTATATTCCCATCAACAGTGCTCAAGAGTTCCCTTTTTGCCATATCCTTGACAACACATATTTCTTGTCTTTTTGATGATAGCCATTCTGACAGGTGTGAGGTGGTATCTCATTGTGGTTTTAATTTGCATTTCCCTGATGGTTAGTGATGTTAACCATCTTTTCATGTGTCTGTTGACCATCTTTATGTCTTCTTTGGAAAAATGTCTATTCAGATCCTCTGCCCATATTTGAATTGAATTATTTGGTTTCTTTGCTATTCAGCTGTATGAGTCCTTTATGTATTTTGAATATTAACCCCTTATCATACATATGATTTCCAAATATTTTCTCCCATTTAGTATGTTCCCTTTTCATTTTGTTGATGGTTCCCTTTACTGTGCAGATGAAATTAATTTTAATGATATTTTTTTAACCCAACATATCAAAATATTTTCATTTCAACATCTAATCAATATAAAACATCATTAATGAGTGATTTTACATTCTTTATTTCATATGAAGTTTTCAAAATCCAGCGTATATTTTATCCTTGCAGTATATCTAAATTCAGACTAGCCACACTTCAAGTGCTCATAGACACACCTGTGAATAGTGGCTACCATATTCAAATGTGCAATTCTAAATGATTGCTTTTAATTTAGAATTTAGATGAATATTAAACTTAGGTTTGGCTGCAGTGAAAGAAGACACAAAATAATCATGGCTTTATAAATATAGAAGTTTATTTCTCTCTTATACAATGTTGGGAAATAGTGGTCTGGGATTAGTAAGGTGTCAGGGACCCAGCTTTTTTTATCTTGTTGCTTTGCTTTGTACGGCCTCGATTAATAAGATCACCTCATGGTCTAAGATGCTTGCAGCAGAGAGGAGGAAAGAGAAGGCGGAAATTTCATATGATAGTCATATACCATCAGCCAGAACTTAGTCACAAGTCCACAGATAGCTGCAAGAGGTGGTGAAAAATTTTAATGTTAATTTAAGGTAGCCCTATATCCATCTTAAAATTGGAGATTTCACTACTGTAGAAGAAAAGGAAATGGATAATGAGGGGAAACCAGTAGTCTTTATTTCAAGAGGGTCTTTGAAAACTCAATCGATTTTTGAGGAGATTGTCTTGAATATACTCATCACTGTTTGGAAGTGTAACAAGACATCTTTAGGGTTATATCTACTTCAATAGAATTAATCAACAAATTTGTTAATTTACTGGCAAATCTACTGACATTTAACATTCCAGAAGATAGAGATGCAAATGGGTTGTGTGACCTTAGAAGTATAACAGTATGGTGTGTAACATTCAGAGAGGCTTCTGCTACAGTAAAAAGGTCCCCTCGGTTTTGGCTTATAAGCAGATCACTTGAGATGCCTTTTCTTATTCCAGCTTCCCAATCTTATATTCATACATGCACATATTTAAATGCCTAGTTATTAAATTTGAGTTTTCATGTGTTCAAGAAATGTATTAAATCTAGAAGTTCTCTAAATGTGGAGTAGTTTCTGGAGAAAAAATGGGCTAAGTGGAGGATGGACTCCATTTCTCCTTTTTTGGCAGGTTTGCTTTTTTACCATTTAATCATTTTGTTAGGTGTTTTTTTTCTTCCTAAATATCTCTAAATATCCAGAAGGCAAGGGCCTATAGTTTATTGTTTTTGTGTTTCCCAGACACAACTTTAGTAGAGTATTTGAATAAGCAGATATTTGATATTTCTAATTAAAATGCACCACTACTCTAAGGCTATGAAATCTAGGGCAAATATCCAAGGATCAAGGTTACAGATAGTACAAAAAACTCAAAGCCATACTTTTCCTGCTCTTCTTCAAAAACAGTTTGCCTACTTTCTCAAGATATATCCTAACAGTTGAAACAAAAATTCTCTCATTCTCCATCCCTCAATCAATACTCTTAACTTCTGTTCCAACAAAAAGCATCACTGTTTCTGGAAAATTATTTAAATTGTGTGGAGACTTGAAGCCTGGTGATAAATAAATGGGTTTCCAGCTAAGTTTTTATGGCAACTTAGAGTGCCTTCAATAATCTAAATGGCTGCAGCAAAATTCTCAAAATGAATTCACTTTTATTTAAGTTAGTAAATGAATGCATTAGTAGACAGTTTAGGTTTGTCTGAGAAAGGGAAGGAGAGAGGAACCACCCAGGGGAAGTAAAATGTCATACAATAAAATAAATGGGAAAGAAACATCAAGTCAGCTTGAGCCTCACTGTAATTTTCTCCACTAGACTGGGCAGCTCTCAGAGGACAGGGTCCCTCTCTCAGGCTTCTCCTGCCTTCAGGCCTCAGGAGCACACTTGCCACTGAGTGGTTACTCAACACATGTGTGTCGCGAAATGACAGAACAGTTAAGACTCCTTCTTATTACAGTGGCCCCAAGAAATAACCCCTGAAATGCTGCCAATATACTTTTACTAACCAAAGTTGGTGAGCTAAAAACGTATCTGAATAAAAATGATGACTTTAAAGGGATCACGTTTGCCTTTCCCACATCAAATCTTTTTAGTGAGTGTAATCATGTTGCTATTCTCATTTAAAACTATTTCAGCAGCCGCTTGATCGGATTCAAAAGGAAAATAAATGAGAAAAGATTTAAGCCCCTTCTAAAGTTGTAGATCTGAGAATGGAGAAGAAAGGATAAATGAGATGATTGCAGACAAGATCTTTGTGTTCTTCAGTTGTAGACGTTTCTCCCTTCCCTGAAAGCACTTTATATCTTTAAATCTTCACTTTTACTTCTTCCTAATTCAACTGAAGTGATTATTGAATTCATCTGCAAATCTTGTTTTGAATGCCTCAATTCTTTAAGTTGCTGTTAAGAATTTTCCTACCGGATATCCCATTTAAAGAAAACAAACCAAGGCTTATTTTTTCAAGGCTTTTAAAAATATTCTTAGATTTTGTCACTAATTTTCTTCCCTTAGGTTTTATTTCTTAGTTCAATTTAAATGAATTGCTAATCATTAGGAATATTATTAAAGCCATAAATACAATGACTCAGATGAGTGCTATGCCAGACATTGATGAACAGCTGTAATGAGTGACTGACAGGTATTTCAAATCACAAGTTTATAGTGTTTCTATTTTTTTTGTAATAATAATACACTTGACTAATTTGTAAAATATCCCTATCTTTCCCCGCTTTCTAGAATATCAAAGCTTATTTATACTAGAGAGAGCTTTTAATTTAGAATTTCACCACAAAAAAAATCTCTTAATTAGAACAGGAATACTCAACATTTTGGTCTCCTTTATACTGTTAAAAATTATTGAGGACCGCAAAGAACTTTTGTTTATGTGAGTTATGCCAATTGATATTTACCATTTAATTCAAAATTACAACTCAGAAATTTAAAACATGTTTATTCATTTATTTTAAAAACATTTCATGCTAACATAAACAACATATGTTTGTGAAAAATAACTGTACTTTCTGAAAGAAGAGGTTTGGTGAGAAACAAAGCAACGTTTTACATGTTTTAAAAATTCTTTAGTGTCTGATGTAAGGGAAGGTATTTGAATTCTCATGCCTGATTTTGCAGTCAATCTGTTACAGAATCTCAGATCACGTAGCTTCATGCACCCATGAGAGAATGAGAGTGAAAGGCAAATAATAACTTAATATTGTTATGAAATCAGTTTTGACCTCACAAACCCCAAGAGTCACTGGCCACACATTGAGAACCACTGGTTTAGAACAATATTTGACCCATGAAAAGAAAAGGTGCAATGTATGTAATTGAAAGTAAATAAATTTAGAATTCTAAGCCTAGATGGTACTCCATCAGTTACTGGAAAACAATCTTAAGATACATTTTAAAATAACCTCTTTACTATTTAAGTTGTAGAGGTAGAGATTAGTTTTTAAATTCTGAAAAATTCCACGTGTTTGACACTGCTGAGTGCCAGTAATATAAGGATAGATATACACATGGAGCAGAACTTTAAAAAGTAGTCTTCAGAAGTTGTCATTTGTGATCTTTGTTTCAACTAGTTACCACTGTCATATTGCCTAACAGAGTCAGCTCAAGGTTTTGAATTCTAACTTCAGAACTGACTGGCTTTGTGAATGTGGGCCAGTTACTTCACTCCTCTAAGCCTCTAAGCCTTAGTGTACTCATCTGTGAAATGGGAAAAAGTGCCTGCACTGCAGAATTGTAAGGATCAGAGGGTGTGTGTGTGTGTGTGTGTGAAGTCAGAGAACTAATAGCTGCGACTATAAGGATTAAATTTACAGTTTGGGACAGATTTTGATGGGCAGCCACGTTGAATTCCACCTGAAAACAGGTGGGGGCAGTGGTGAACTGCATGAGTTGGGAGGCTTTGGCAAACCTTAGCTGCAGATGGACTGCTAAGACCCTACTGAAAGAACGTCAAGCCAAATGCAAGCAAGATGCAGCGATGGCATCAGAGGAGTGTGCAGATTAGCTACAACAAATACAGAGACACAGAAGCCAGAAACCAGGGTTAACCGAGGGATGAAAGCCGAAGAGCAAGGTGCCATGTTACTAGAGTGGAGGGTCAGATCAAGGCCAGGAACTAGGACCAAGGACCTAGAGAGGGTGCAGAGAATCTTGGGAGATAGAAGTCAGGTCCTGGTTGAGCTTAGTGAGGGATGACACCCTTTGAAGTGATGGCCTGGGCCAGTCACACAGCCCCAGCCTGATCTGAAAGACAACCTGCCCCAGTGTTGCCGTAGAGAAGGGGGGCGCATTGGGGGCTTTTACCATGCTTCCACCCAGGCACAAGGTGGATCTGGCCTGGGTGAAGTGAATATTTTCCCCTGCTTCAGCCCCTCTTCCCCCTTTCTTTTGTAACAGAACTGCTTTTTCCTGTGGAGAACTCATTCCAAATAGAAAAATGGCTGACCCACCTAGGGTGATCAATCTTCCAGGTTTGCCTGGAACTGAGGGGATTCCCTAGTATATAGACTCTCAGCTTTAAAACTGGAAGAATTCCAGGCAAACTGGGACAAGTTGGTCATCCTGCCCTACATTATAACTATCCCTCTTTCTAAAGGACCTCACATATCACCCCAAATCAAGGTGATGGAAGTCCTCCCCAGGGCACTCTCCTCAGAGCTATCAGCAAAGATGGTTTTATTGCTCCTGGCAGGACTAAGTTAGTGGGATGCATGTTATGATCTTCCAATGGTCATTTCACCCATTACAGGGAGAATTTCTGTCCGAGAGATAAAGATGAATCCTGATCCCTGATGATCATCTCAGTCCAGCTGAGCCTGAACTTATAAATTCTGTCTTCTGCACCAGGAGAGATTTAGAACAAATGAATGGACCTTTGGCTTAATCTTTGGACAATTGGATGCTGTTCTCGGTTGTAACAACCTGTTTTTGTCCTTATTGGAAACATGGCCCTCTTCCAAATAATACTCTCAGGCTTTCTGTGCTTTGGTTCTTAAGGGCTTCTTCTCCCATATCATATAATTTTGGGTGGTTAGATGCGCAAGGGATAGGGAGTGGGAAATTTGTGTAATAAGTTTGTGAAAATGCTGAGTCAGGGCTGAGTTAGGAAAGGTGCTTCCACAGCTGTAATTTTCAAGTTTTAGTGGATATAAGAATAATTTCAGGTGCTTATTTCCAGTGAATCTAATTCAGTAGGTCTGGGGTAGGGCCCAGGAATAAGCATCTTAAGCAAGAATATCAAGTGATTCTGATGTAGTTGGTCTCTAGAACATACTTTGAGAAATATTCCTCCATGGTATGTTCAGAACAATATGCTTGGGGAGAGGAAAGACCCTGATAGTCTGGGTGTACTAGAATAGATGGACCATCTTTGTGGTTTTTAAATGTCTTTTGGGCCTTTAATGATGCTTGGCTTATTTTCCTTAAGCAGTTTGGTAAGCTTGGAAGTCAGGATGAAGAAATATGGAAGAAGGTATGTTTATATATCCCTCCCACATCTCTCCTGTCATATCCCACAAACCCCAAAAGTACTACCAACTGTTGGAGCTTGGTGGCCTGCCCCAATCATGCGTGTCAGGGAATGTCTTGAGGGAAGATGATTTTAGAGAATTGACCTTTACAGTCTCATATTTGGGTTGATTCATTTCATCAAAGAGCCAGAGTTGCCAGCAGCAATTCAGGGTCATATGAGAGAATGGGCCAGAACTCCCTGGAGTTGTGAAAACAATCATCCAGAATATGACTGCACCCCAATCCAACATGTAAAAAGTGGTGTTCCTCAGCTGGGGCACTGTCAGACTGGTTGGAAGGAAGTCTCAGAATCCTTGAATCTGTATTCTCAGAGGGATGAACATTCCCCATCAGAAGTGGGACTCCCAGCACCAGGGTGGTAGCTTCCATGGTACTATAAGTGTACTGGAAGTTTTGATATTCTCTGCATATCTCAGGAACACTTTGCTTGGCTGCTGGTTTTTGGACAGAGTCCAGGAAAACCATAGACCTTGTTAGGGGAGCAAAATGCCAGCTCTGAGGCAGACCACAAATTTTGAAACCTAGGAAAAAGTGGGATACATATTACACTCAGGATTACAGTCTGTTAGAGAAACAGAGTAGTTATCATGAAGAGATAGTTCTCAAGGTTGGTCTCTCACCGTTTCAATTCCAGTGAGGCAATGAAGTCTGCTGAAGTGTTTGGCTCCTGGGAATGCCATTCACATAAAATGCGATGGGCATGGAGCTCTGTGGAATTTTTGAAGTATGGTAACATTTGGGGAAATATTGGGTAGAAGTAACTGTGGTCCTTAGTTATCAGTCAAAGTGTATAGTTCCCAGAACTTCTTAGGTTGGTAGAACTTGTTGAGGAACTGTAGAATGATCGATAAAGGTGCTGGGGTTGCTCCCTGATGAAATTCATCCTTTGGTAGGGGCCTCATTGCCCAGAGCTGGATTCTTCCACTCCCTCTCTCCAGTGGGGGCTTGTAAATGGCATTGTGGCTTGCCTGTCCAAATTCAAAGAGGAAGAGAAAGCTGGAGTGAGTGTAGCCTAAGTGTATCAGTTTAAGATGGTGCCTGGGAAGGCCACCAAGTTTGAAAAAAAATTACAGACACATCTGAGCTGGTATTTAAGGGGCATTGAATCAGCTTCAATCAGTAGGCACAGTAATCTGGACAGAATCACAACTATATCCTCTTAGGTAGCCCAAATGGACTGACTATTCAGACCTTCCTTAAACTCATTATCTAGAGCGGCTTTATTCCAATCCAAACTGAGCGAGCTAATTTAAATGAGCAATTTAGGAAAAACTAAGCTATGGCTCTGCTACTGCCACTGAAGCTTCCAGACTCAGCCATCATCTTTAGGCATCCTTCAAAACCCACCCCAATTAAGCTGTGTATTCTCCATAGCAGCAGAGAAGGAGACTGTATTTATTATCACTGGAGATTTGAATCTCTATCCCTCCTGGTGATTTATGAGGAAGCCCAAATTTCAAGGTATCTGTGCTGAAGTCTACAGGTCAAAGATTTTAGCTAAAGCTAGAGCCATGCCAAGAGTTTGGACAGAGTCTTCTGTTTCTTTCAAATTTATTTGGAAGGCTGAGGGAGAAATTATAGGAGAAACAAGGGAAAAGTGCAATGGACTTCAGTCTTTGAAATATTTAGGAATGCTGTGACCTTTTACATGGCTGTGGGGTGGGGGTAGTATTCCTCTATGTGTCTTAGGGGTTAATGGGCAGAATAGGCAAGGACTGACAGAATGCAAGAGGTTAATTTTAGAGCCTGCAGGGACCACAGCTGCACAAAGGCCTCTATCCCATGGGTGACAGACATAGAGAACAGAAAGCCAAGGAGTGGGAAGCTAGTGACTCTGCTTCATCTGGGAAGTGAGTGGAGACTTGCAAGATGAAAAGAGGCTGAAGTGAAACTAGGGAAGGCTGAGTTCTCAGAAGGGAAGCCATATGTGAGGGAAAGACCAGGACAAGCAGAGATGGAAAGCTGAAGTCTCAGCTACTTCACCTCCAGAAGGAAAATGTGCATCAAAGCCAGAACCCAGGAAATCATAGCATCTGGAGGTATCTGGTGGAGACCCTGGGTAGATATCTCAGGAATCATATAGAGTAGTGTCCCTTGGAGGTGATGGCCCTGCTTAGTCTAAAGGATCCCCAATGTCTCTTCTTCTAGTGGGACTCTTCACACTTCATTCATTTATTTAGCCCAAATGTATTATCTACTTTATGCTAGTCACTTCTATAAAATGTGCATATAAATCAGTGAGCAAAAAGACATCCCAAGAACTCAGTGATTCCCTGTTTAACACAACATATAGGAAGAAGTTCATTTTTACAGGACTGAAATAACTTTTGGTCAACATATATCAGTTTTTTTTTTTTTAACTACTGATTTTATTTATTTATTTTTAAACATCTTTATTGGAGTATAATTGCCTTACAATGGTGTGTTAGTTTCTGCTTTATAACAAAGTGAATCAGCTATACATATACATTTATCCCCATATCTCTTCCCTCTTGCATCTCCCTCCCTCCCACCCTCCGTATCCCACCCCTCTAGGTGGTCACAAAGCACTGAGCTGATCTCCCTGTGCTATGCGGCTGCTTCCCACTAGCTATCCATTTTATATTTGGTAGTGTATGTATGTCCATGCCACTCTCTCACTTTGTCCCACCTTACCCTTCCCCCTCCCCATGTCCTCAAGTCCATTCTCTAGTAGGTCTGCGTCTTTATTCCCGTCTTGCCCTTAGGTTCTTCATGACCATTTTCTTTTTTGTTTTTTAGATTCCATATATATGCATTAGCATACGGTATTTGTTTTTCTCTTTCTGACTTACTTCACTCTGTATAACAGACTCTAGGTCCATCCACCTCACTACAAATAACTCAATTTCGTTTCTTTTTATGGCTGAGTAATATTCCATCGTATATATGTGCCACATCTTCTTTATCCATTCATCTGTCGATGGACACTTAGGTTGCTTCCGTGTCCTGACTATTGTAAATAGTGATGCAATGAACGTTGTGGTACACGTATCTTTTTGAATTATGGTTTTCTCAGGGTATATGCCCAGTAGTGGGATTGCTGGGTCATATGGTAGTTCTATTTTTAGCTTTTTAAGGAAACTCCATACTGTTCTCCATAGTAGCTGCACCAATTTACATTCCCACCAACAATGCAAGAGGGTTCCCTTTTCTCCACACCCTCTCCAGCATTTATGGTTTGTAGATTTTTTGATGATGGCCATTCTGACTGGTGTGAGATGATATCATAATATAGTTTTGATTTGCATTTCTCTAATGATTAATGATGTTGAGCATTCTTTCATGTGTTTGTTGGCAATCTGTATATCTTCTTTGGAGAAATGTCTATTTAGGTCTTCTGCCCATTTTTGGATTGTGTTGTTTGTTTTTTTGATATTGAGCTGCAGTCTTTTCAATGTAGTTTCACAGCAGCACTCCTGGCAGTGGATCCAGCTGGTCAGCTCAGCACTGCTGTATCTTAGCATTTTGTAACAAAGCAGGGGCATCGTTGCCTGTGGCTCTGCATCCATTGATTTTTATGATGTTTCTTCAGCTTGCAATTATTTTGCTTTTTTGTTCACGTCGGAGCACCTACCTAATATCTTGCAGCTGTTTGTGCTTTACATGTGTCCTGCTCAGCTGCAGTGTTTAATGTACCCTTATTTCTAGGGTAATTTAGTTTTCAGAAGCCCAGCTTTCTACATTTTGTGAAAATGCATCCCATTAATGGTAGTTGGAATGCTAGCATTGTCAATTAGGCTTTAGGTAAACCAGTATTTATTATGGGATCAAAGTGTCTTGAAGAGGCATTAAGAGCTTTCCCTTTAGAATAATTTAGAACCATTTATTGAGTGCTGACTATATGTCAGGCATTGCGCGAAATACAAAATAATAGATAGTGTTTATTAAGAACTCACTATAGGGGCTTCCCTGGTAGCACAGTGGTTAAGAATCTGCCTGCCAATGCAGGGGACACGGGTTCGAGCCCTGGTCCCAGAAGATCCCACATTGCTGTGGAGCAACTAAGGCTGTGCGCCACAACTACTGAGCCTGTGCTCTGGAGCCTGCAAGCCACAATTACTGAGCCCGTGTGCCACAACTACTAAAGCCTGCATGCCTAGAGCCCGTCCTCCGCAACAAGAGAAGCCACCACAGTGAGAAGCCTGCGCACCACAACGAAGAGTAGCTTCAATTCGCCGCAACTAGAGAAAGCCCGCGCGCAGCCACAAAGACCCAATGCAGCCAAAAAATAAATTAATTAAAAAAAAAAAGAACTCACTATACATCAGACACTATGCTAAGTCTTTTATATTATCATGTCATTTAATCTTCACAACAGTCCTGTGGAGGACATACTATTATTCTGATTTTCCAGATGAGGAAGCTGAGGCACAGAGAGTAGCTTACCTAAGGTCTCACAGATAGACCATGGCAGAGCTGGTATCCAAATTCAAGCTACATGACACAGAGCTCATGCTCTTAACCCTAAATGTATGACCCACCTTATGCAAACTTCACAGTAGTCTTATGAGGTCTACATTATGACTGTACTTTTATTATTATTACAGATATTAGAAGCTGAGGCTTTGGGGGAGTTAAATTATTTCCCTGAGTTGAGTAGGTTGGATAGTCACAATTTGGACCCAGGAAGTCTGATACCACAATGCCCTTTTGCTCTTTCTTGCTATACTATACTGCTAGTAAGTGATGCAATAGATATTCAAATCCTGCCTGACTTCAGAATCCCTAATCAGTCCAATACTGTCCATCTGGAAAGTCAGTCTCAGATGGTTTTCTTTGTTTGTTTTTCTGTTTGTTTTGGATAATGATTTGTACTAAGTGGGATAACTATTGGAGTTACTGAAGAAATTTTAGAAATAAAATACCTTAAGCATACCTTAAAATGCTTTGATGAAAGTTCAAGTCTATTATTCATTTGACAAAATTACCTTCCAGAGAAAGATCATATTAGAAATCCTTTGATAAAGAGTAGTCAGAAAGCCCTTTGATAATTTTGGTATTCTCCATTTGAAGAAATAGAGTCTAGCAGATCTGAGAAAAAATGTACTGTAAAATTATAATGAAAGTCAATTGGAAAAAGCAATACAAATTACAAATACTAGGCTTACATGCAATTTTTCTTCTGCTGAAACCCTGCTGTTGCCACCTTCATGCTTTGCAGATGACTCTGCCTTACATGTAACCATCTGATGTGAATCTCCCTCATCACCAGCTTTAACTTTTTCTCAGTGTTTATCTGCCTTGTATTCTCTTTCTTCTATCTCTGAAAAAGAATTAAGTTTCCTACATTCTAAATTTAATCCTTGCCCTCAAGGGCTTGTACAAGGTGTGGGGTCCTATGGAGAGACTAGATTGGGTAGGGTTTTTTCCTAGGCTAGATGGGAGCTAACAAAAGTCTAGAAGTGATTGTGAGCTGTGGACCGAGAGGGAGGTCAATGTATCAGAGGTAAGTATCAAGCATCTGCTGCAAGGAGAGCCTTCAAGGCTCCAGGGAAGCGGTCAGGATCCAAGGAAAGCAGGAGCAGACCAGAAAGTGACGTTGTGGTGGCTCCGTATGAAATGGTTTAATACATAGGCAAAGACAAAAAGAAGGGATGGGTACTTGCTTCTTTTGGGGCAATAGGTATGGCAGGCGAGGAGAAGCAGGTGCTGATTCCATCTTAATCCATTGACTTCATCAATTATTTCCTGTCCTTGAATCTACAGTTTTCCCCTCTCCACTGTATTCTCCCCCTTAGCTTATATGTTTTCCTGTCCTTTTCTAAAAGCCCACACTATCCTTTAATCCTTTTACTTCTTTAAGCAAGTATCACCTTTCTTCCCTGTCCCTCCTAGTGGCCAAATTCAGTGGCCAAATTCAATGGCCAATTCAGTCATCATCATCATCAGGCTCTCTGTGGGATTAAACATTGTTGAAGGTGTTCACACTTGAAACTCCTCCCTTGGGTGTGCTCCCCCATCTCTGTGGATATTCTTTCTTCTTCTTTGAATTCAAATAAATATATATTTCTTAAGGATGTGCTCTTGGCTGGCTTCTCAGATCTCAATATACTGTCTTCCCTGGCAGACTCATCCAACCTTATGACTTGGATTATTCTCTCTACCTAGGTGACTCCTAATCTCAATCACCAGCTTTGACCTTGACCTCCTTTTCATATTCTAGGAGCCAGCTAGATACCTTCACCTAAGCGTTTTATCTGCACGTTAAATTCTGCATGGCCAAACATTAACGAGTTATTCTACAACCAGCTTCTCTTCTTGTGTTTTTAAGTTTCCATTAATGACATTTATAAATTATCTGTCCCCCAAATTTTTTGGATCAATTTTTACTCTTCCTACATTCAGTCAGGTACCAAATTCAGTTGATTGAAATATTTCTAATATTTGTCCCCCCATTTATATTATTATTTCCTCTTTCTTAGTGCTCTTCATCAAAACAACTTTAATAGCCTGCTACCCGGCCTCCTTATCATTAGTTTTCTTCCCCTAAAATCCATTTTAATTACTGCTGTCTTTTCCTGAATGACATCTATTTATGTCTCTTTAAAACTCTTATTTTAAAAACAAATCCAAACACCCTAACCTGGCTTTCTAGGTCCTTCACAATCTGATCCCAACCAATTTTTCTATTTTTATTTCCCACTTTACCTACCTTTTGCTCTAGAAAAATGTACTTAGTCACTCTTCTCTGTAAGTGCCCTATAATTGCTCTCTTCCATGCCCTTGCTGTTCCTTAGATCAGAATGATCTCTATTCATCAGCTCCTCATATACAGATCCTACAACTTCCAAAGCCTCGCTCAAATAGCTCTCTTTCCATAAAGCTTTTCTTGATATCTCCAGATGGCAGTAATTTGCCATAACACTTTATCTGAGCCTTTTTCCTAGTGCTTATCAACTTCTACTTTGGATTTTGATTATTCACAGGCACATTTTATTATCTCCATGGTTTGATTATAAACATCTTGAAAAGCTGATTCATCTTTGTATTCCCAAAGTGTCTGGTACAAATGTTTGAACAAAGTTTATAAGACTCACCAAATATTCGATGTACTTCCTTACGTTTCCCAGTATCCTTTACATTAGACTTGGGGCTTATGACCTGTTTTGACCAATATTCTATAAGAAGTGATATGTGAAACTTTCAGTATGAGGTATTTTGGAACAGATGAGAATTCTACACTCTTTCTTCCCTTTTCCCCTTCTATGATGATCTACAAGGCTGTATGTCCCAAATGGTCTAATGGCAAGTTGATGGACCATTATAAACATTTTCACAACTGTAGAGATAATTTCTGCTACACTATTACAATCTGCAAGGATTGTTGAACATGTCCATAATTTGCTGAAATATATTCATCCCTGGGGAAGTTTAGCATCTTCCTCTGACTCCTAAGGCCTGCAGTTGCAATCCTGCATGCTGTCCTACTTGGGCAGTGTGAAGTGCTGGCTCTTCTCTTTTTCTTACCAAAATCTAAGCTCAGCTTAGTAAAGTTATCTGATAATCCACTATAAGATATTAATACTGAGTTACCTTATGGGGGAATGCTACCATTTACAGCAGTACTGACCTTCCAATATTAAAAAGTCAAAATGTTGAATTTCCAACACCATTGACAAGCTAGAGTAGGAGCAACATTTGGTAGTAAGATCTTTCTAAAGTCTCCAAAGTAAAGTTGCACAGGAAGCCATGATTCTGTTGAAGAATAACATTATTCCAGAGTATCATCTAGATGTTTCTGCAGAACAATTGTTTATGTTCTCTATTTTGCTTATTTAATCAAGTGAAACAAGTATTTCTCTTTACTGACTATGTGTAGATATCCTGCACCATCTTCATGTTAAGGACTTCTGTTTGGAAACTTCTACTATCATCAGGACCTTCACGTAGGTTATTTTTCCGGTTATGATAGGCTTATCTTGATTTATCACTGCTTTACACCTGTAACCAAATAGGGATCAGTGAGATAAATGACCAATGACGGGACAGTTCATAAGGCATACAAGCCACAGAGTTTGTGTACTCCTATCTGCTCTGTGACACCAGTGGTCAAACTTATATTATGGTGTACATGGAATTAAAAATACAGCCTGGCTCTGAGCCCTTTTACCTCAGTATTCCCCTTAATTCCCTTGGCACTCTCATATAAACTTAAGCTTCTGCCAAGTTCTCTTATAGGTCCCCACTTATAGTGGATTTCCTGCTTAGTCCCTAAATTTGATGAAAAGGCATCCTGTTGGATAAAGAGCTGCAAGAAAGAAAAGAAAGAAAACATTTTCTCCTCAGACCAGGCTAACCCCAAAGAAACCCCTGGGACCTAGGATTTTCTAACATATTTTTCAGGCCCAAAGATGAAGGTATGTCATCTGACAAGACTACAGACTCTTGGAAGATGGTATGACCCTCTTCACCAAGAGAGGTTGGGATCATATTAATAAGGCCAGAACCCCTTAAATTGGAACTAACCCCGTAATGTATGAGTCAACCACTAATCTGGGGTTGCAGTGATTACAGTCTAAAGTTAGAAGAAAACTGGTTTTTGGCTAATGCTCATACTGAGCTGTCCAGGGTTCTGACTTTGGCATGGGACATTCCAATCCTTGGGCTTGATGCTGGTGATTTTGCTTTAAATTCTGAGTACTTTGGATGTAGTTTGTGATCACTAATCTTGACTATCTCTGTAGTTTACCTTGAGCTCTATTGAGCTAGGCTATTGTTAATGACATACTGTGTACAAACTGTAAAATTGATTATACTGTGTCAGGACTTTTAAGTTGGAGAGCATGAGGTATAGAATCAAAAGACTTAGACTTTAATAACAGCTGCATTAGCCATGTGATTTTGAAGAAGTCTCTGAAGATTTTTCAGAACCTTGGTTTTCTCATCATCCTTGAAAATAAAATGTGAAAAATATCTGTAACATAAATGACAAAAATATAATACAAAGAGCATTTAAAAATATATGAGAAAAAAACTTGGAAAAGTAAACATGGGACACAAAAGGCAATTTACAAAATAAGAAAGACAAATTGCCCACAAGATATGTAAAAATTAACTGAAAATGGATCAAACACCAAATTTTAAGACCTGGAACTATAAAACTCTTAGAAAAAAACATAGCTGTAAATCTTTTGACCTTGGATTAGGCAATTGTTTCTTAGATATGACACCAAAATCACAAGTGACAAAAGATAAAATAGATGAATTGAACTTAATAAAAATTAAACAATTTTGTCCTGCAATGGACACCATCAAGAAAGTAAAAAGACAATCCACAGAATGAAAGAAAAATATTTGCAAATCATATATGTGATAAAGGACTTGTATCCAGAATATTTAAAGAAATTTTACAACTCAATATTAAAAGAAAAATAACCCAGTTTAAAAATGGGCATAGGATCTGAATAGACATTTCTCCAAAGAAGATATACAAATGGCCAATAAGCACATGAAAAAGATGCTGAACACCATTAGCTATCAGGGAAATGCAAATCAAAACCACAATGTGATTCTACTTCACACCCTCTAGGATGGCTGTAATGAAAAGACAGATAATAAGTATCGGCAAGGATGTGGAGAAGTTGAAGTCCTCATAAACTGCTGATGAGATTTTTAAATGGGCCAGTTGATTTGGAAAACAGTATGACAGTTCCTCAAGTAATTAAACACAGAGTTCCCATATGACCCAGCAGTTCTAATACTAGGTATATACCCAAGATAAAAGAAAAATTACCCCAAAAAACTTATACACAAACATTTATAGCAGCATCATTTATAATAATCAAAAGGTGGAAACAACCTAAATGTCTATCAACTGATGAATGGATGAACAAATTGTGTTATATCTATACAATGGAGTATTATTCATCAATAAAAAGAAATGGAGTACTGATACATGCTATAATGCAGATGGACATTGAAAATCTTACACTAAGGGAAAGGAGCCAATCACAAAAGTGCACATATGGTATGATTCCATTCATATGAAGTATCCACAACAGGCAAATTTATGGAGTCAGAAAATAGATTAGTGATTGCCAAGGACTGGATATGAGGTGGTAGGGATGGAGAGTGACTGCTAATGTGTATGAGGTTTCTTTTTGGAGTGATGAAAATGTTTTAGAATTGATTGTGGTGATGATTGCACAACCATGTGAAGATAGTGAAAATCATTGAATTATATACTTTAAATTGTACTGTATGCAAATTATATCTCAATAAAGCTGTTATTTTAAAAAAGAAATACAAATTATCAAGAAGCACATGAAAAAACTCCAGATTCATTGGTCATCAAATAAATAAAAAATTAATAATTACAGTGTTACCATTTTTCTTATCAAATTTTGGAAATTAAAATCATGTATATGTGCATGTATTAAATGAGATCTGTTTGTAAACTTCAAAGAAACTATTCAAAGAAAATTTACCTTTATCATGTGTATATTTCAGTTTTCTTGTCAAGCTCAGAATTTTTAAAAGAGGCTTTGTGAATCCAAAGCATGGAGAATTTAAGTTTCAGATCTCCTAATTCATGTTTTTGCCCAAATAAAAAAGTCTTTGTAGTTTTACTCAGATGTGCAAATTAAATAAGAAAAACGAAACTGGGTTCAATGAAAAGTGATCAACTCTCTTCTTTCCACCCCTACTGGAGTGGGAAGCATCTATGTTTTATGCATTAGAAGCATCTATGTTTTATCCCCTTGGATGGCAGATTAAGTAACAGCAGCCACTCCCTATGGACAGAAGGAGCCTGGTGTGTTCCAAATGTGCTGTGTGACATTTGTGAATGATGTAGTGGTCTCCTGGAGAAAACACAGCTGTCTCGGGCACCAGCCTGTAGCCTCTATAAATTAGTTTCAATCTAAACATTCTTTCACTGCAATAGGAATTGGAGAACTCTTCCTGATCAATTTCAAGAGCTTCTACATATTGTGGAAGGGTGAAAACCATGTTGCAAAATGAGCTGGTTGCTCCATAGACAAATTAAGTCCTGAACCAACCCCGCACATAATGATTTCAGAGAAATCTGAGGCTCCAGCGTGAATCTCATCTTGAGTCAAACACTTATCTTACCAAGTCGATGGGAGTGTTTCCACAGTTGCAGTCTCTCTTAAAAAGGTTCAAAAGTAGAGCCTTGGCTTGGATGCTAAAAGTTTTTAAATAAACCAGAGAAGGCAAATACTTGGCATGTGCTGCCACACCCCCTTCACTTGCCTGAATGTAGCTATTTCTTACCTTTCTAGACGCTCTTTTTTACTGACTCTGGATGTGATCTAAGACTCTTTCTCAACACAGTGCCCCAAGCATTCATTATTAATCTATCAATGAGCTCTATTTGCCATTCCTGTTATAGGAATGGCAAGTTGAAATATGTATACATGCCTATGTGTGTTTTACACAACTACTTAGAAGAACCTTTGAAGTATATTTATCTTTATGTAAGGTTTGCCTTTCAGAATATAGAAACTACTAGTAGAAACAGATCAATAGCCACTCAATATCATTCCTTATCTAATTTGCTTTGAATGCCTGAAATGGTCACTGTTGACTCTCTGTTCTTTACAAACAGAAATATGCAGGCAGAGTGCTAACCATTATAAGCCATTTTCTGGAAGTAATTTGACATGTGCAATTAAATCTTAATAACATGCGTTACCTACGTCAACTCATTTAGTGCTCCCCCAAATCCTTTAAAGAAGGTGCTATTAAAATATCCAGATTACAAATGAGGAAATTTAGGCACGGAACGATTACATAACTTTCATATTGAGGCTGGAAAGGACTTCATCTTGGTTAAAGTGTTACTTGTGGTACTCTTTCTCCATGTCCCCACACTTCTTCCCCCATGATATAAGCTTGATCTAAGTTACGAAGCTAGTATTAAATAAATGCTCTGCACCAGATTCCTTCTTTTGAAAAAGTGAACAAAACTTTTCTTCTAAAAAACAATAGCTTAAGACAAAACCTGACAGTTCTTTTGTCTCAACTATCCTTGCTATGACTCCTTTAAAAGTGCCAACCCCATTTTTCTTTGTCACAAAAGCATTTTAGAACAACTCATAACTTAGAGCAACTCTGCAAGCCCTGGAATCCCATTGTTAACTGTGTGTTATGCCCATACATCTTCCTATTAGTCAAGGTTTGTCAGTTCACAGGGGTGCAAATGTAAAATAAATGATAGTGATAGACATTGGTAATTTCAAACCATAGCATAAAGTTGAAAATTCCTTCAACCAAATAGATAATTATTTGTCCACATCCAGTAGTAGAACCTAATAAAGATAGTTGTGAAAATTGCTAAAACTAAACAGTGTGAACACCTCTTTAAAGCAGAGCAAAATAGAATAATTTATCAAAGTGGAATTTCAGTTAAATGGGAAACGGAAATTAAAATTTTCAATCAAAATGGAAAATTTCAATTTTCTCTAACAAGTAAAATCTAAATATACTTTAACTGGCTATTTCTTTCACACATTCTCAATTAGAGTATCGATCAGTATCTGATGAACCATGAAAAAGAACTGGAACCATATCCCAAAACTCCTTATCATTTTAGGTGTAAGGAATTCATGAGGCTTGCATAGTTACTCCAGTTTTTTTAAATGATGACTTTCATCAGTGTTTCTCAGAGAAACAAAATAACATTCTCCATATATTTCTGTATGTAATTCCCTTACCATAACAATTCTCAAATATTCAGTACCCATCGATAAGCACTCAGTTTTATATCATTAGTTTTCTATATTCTTGGCATGTTGTCAATAATGAAACTGTGAGAAATTTCCGTCTGGTATTTCTGATATTCTAAACAATGGATTTTAAAAAACTCAGAAATGCCCCTGATTATATGAAAGGATTAAGCTTAATGGAAAGAGAGCAGTGTAATAGCTTTTCACCTTAAAGATTTCTTAAACAGGCTCATTTTTCCCATGGAAAGATTTTGAAAACCATGATGGTTCAGGGTAACCAATAATTGTTAATGTCAAAGGGGGTAACTTAAAAATAGCTTTAGGGCTTCCCTTGTGGCGCAGTGGTTGAGAGTCTGCCTGCCGATGCAGGGGACACGGGTTCGTGCCCCGGTCCGGGAAGATCCCACATGCTGCAGAGCGGCTGGGCTCGTGAGCCATGGCCACTGAGCCTGCGCGTCCAGAGCCTGTGCTCCGCAACGGGAGAGGCCACAACAGTGAGAGGCCCGCGTACCGCAAAAAAAAAAAAAAAAAAGCTTTATTCAGGTATAATTGGCATACACTAAGTTGCACATATTTACAGTAAGTGATCTGATGAATTTTGACATATGTATACCCCTGTGAAGCTATCACCACAATCAAGCCAATGAAAATGTCCATCATAATTTTTGAAGATATCAATAATGTAAAATTTTGGTGATCATCATATCCCAGGGGTATCTGGCCCTAGTAGGCCATATTTCTTGTCTATTGAGTGAACACATTTTCTCTAATTTATTGTCACTGAACAGAACAAAAGGTTGGGCAGAATTCAGGCTTTTAACTTTCAGCATTTTTGAGGAGCATCTGCATGGTACTGAAGTTGGCCTTTGAATATATAAATTGACAGGTATGAAATCCTCAGCATGTCTATGGTGGCTTAGCAATCCCACAAAGCCTCACAGTAGCTTGCCTGATGCCCCACCTTCTCTAGAGAAGGAGCAGTGGATGGGCTTATTCCTCCACCCTGTGTGTTATTTTTTTTCCAACCACATCATTTCATAGACAATTTAGGAACCAATAAAGCATAAGTCTTGTTTGAAAAGATGTATCTAAATATAGGAATAATACATTATAAGCCAAGTCATTTCCCTCCTCTGAGTTGCTGTTTATCTGTCAAATATCTTCCATTTTATCAGAGAGAGCTGTAAAGGAAAATGGGTGGGTGGGGAAGCAGCAGCAAGCTTTCTGGAATGTCCAGCTTCTCAAATAAAATAGACTGCACAGACAGCTTATAATTTGTATGGCTTTGGCTCAGGGTTTCTGAAAGGAAACATAAGTTGTTTTTGTCCTGCCTATTGCTGTCTTATTCACCCTCAGTGCTGGTAGGAATGAAGTCTGGTAAGCTTTATTCGGAGGATCTCCTGATAGCTCTTTTCTGTACTCCACTATTTTAGGTTCTGTTTTGGAAACAGTTTATGGATGCAGCATTTAACCTCGGGGTTGCAGATTCCTTCGTCTCCATCTGTCAACAACCATCTTCACCCCTCCCCGCGAAGACAAGTCCCCTCCACAGATGATACTGGTCACCCTCAGAACTGTGGCCTTGAGGGCTCCAGCTTCCTTTCTTTGCCTCGGGTCCCAGGACACCAGTCCAGGTTTAACTTTATGAGTTGAGAGGGCAGCTTGCCTATCAGTCACTCTTCAGCTGGGGGCTGTTTCTACCTGCTCATCCTCTCTGATTCTCCCTCAAATGAGAGGAAGATTCAAGTGGATGTGGCACATCCCCTAATCTAGGCCTGCAGACCGGTGGATGACGTGTGCAAAGGACGACTCGGACCAAACAGGCCTTTTTCACCTGCGTAATGACAGGCTTGGGAGTAGCAAGGCAGCAGCAGTGGCGGCGCCGGCAATAGGAGGAGGAGCGCAGGCAGCGGCCGGGGCGGGGCCGGGAGGAAGTGGAGGGGGAGGAGGAGGAGCTGAAACGCGGAAAGCGGCAGGCGGCAGCTCGGCCGGAGTTGCAGCAGCTGCGGCGGTGGCGGCGCTGACACCGCAACCTCCCCAAGCCCTGAGTCCCGGCGGGGGCAGCAGCAGGGAGCGCCTGCCCGCCCTCCCGCCCGCCCAGTCACTGCACCTCGGCCCCGCCAAGCAGCAGTCGCTGCGTCCGGGGAACTGCCAGCTATGGCCGCGCCGCCCGATCCCAAAGAAGAGCTGCTGCCGCTAGCCAGTCCCGGGTCCCAGTGGTTCGGGGACCGGAGCGAGGGGGAGGAAGAAGCGATGACGCCGAAAGGGGCCAAGCCCGAGCCGCAGGTGGCGGAGCCCGGCCCTCGGCTGGGCTCCGAGGCCCGAGAAGCTGCGCCGCGGGAACTGGGCTCGGGCCCCGCCCGGCCGCCGCCCGTTGCCATGGAAACTGCATCCACAGGTAAGGCGGGCGGGTGCCGCTGTCCCGCAAATGGCGTCGGGGACTCGGGTCCCCCAGCCGGTCCCCTTCTCTGCAGCTCGCCTATGCACCTACCTCGCGCTCTCTACCTTGAGCACCAACCTTAACTCCCCTTCGCCACAGGCGACTGTAAATATTAGCGGACTGGTAGGGACAGAAAATTTATTTTTCCAAAGGCTCGGAAGAAAACAAAATATTATTGATCCTTTTATTTCATTATCATTTTTCCGGCTTTCAAAGTTGTTCTCAGAGGCAAACCGCAGCATCCTGGCTGCCGCTGCGCCTGTATACAAGTTTTTTCCTTCTTGGAAGGGGCTGGGGGCCGTAGGGCCCGTTTGGCCAGTTGGGATAATATTCTGAGGCGTGTTTGTGCGCCCGGCGCGCGCCAGCGACAGGGGACGCTGACAACAAAGCGACGGGAGGGCCTGCTGCCCCTAGACTCTGCTCGATCCAGGGCAGAGATGTGACTTTAACTCTCCCTTCCCTCCAAGAATTTCCACACCCTACTCCTAGCCCCTTTCCCTTCACCTCCCCCGCACACTAAACCGAAACGCCACGGTGTGTCTAATTCCAGAGGGACAGCGTTGCCAGAAGGTTGGGAGTTGTGGCGGCTCCCGCCCAGAACCCTTCTTTCCCAGCTGCCCGGATGCTCCCATCTCGAAGGGAGCAGTGAAACTTGCAACCCTTTAGAGCGGCCGCTGGCTGAGGTGTTGGAGGGCTTGAGTGGCGGTGAGTGTTCAGGCACAGTTTACCATCAGTCTGAACCTGCCTGGTCCTTTGGAAATTGTCCTGGATTCGCCCTCCTTTCGCCTGACTTCCCCTTCCGAACTGGAGCACGTTGGTGCTCAGCGGGGACCAGGGATCCTGAAGCATTCTGTCCGAAGGATGCCTGAGGCGAGCTTTGGGAAGGGGCTGCCGGCTTGGGTAGGTCTGTGTTTCCAGGGCGTGGGGTAGAGGGTGCTGTGTTGTGTTGTTCCCGGAGAAAGCTTTGCTGTGGTGGAATGAGAGTTGTGTAGTTTTGGAAATGTAGCTCTTGAAGGCCGGGTGCCGGGTGATTCTGCAGGAGGGGAAGGGGGGCGGGACTGGCATGCTTGTTCATGGCAGCTGATTTAGGGGAACCCCTTTCTTAAACCATTGCCTCTCTTAAGGGTCGTGTGGAGTGTCTTAGGTAGTCTTAATTCTTCTCTAGTACAAACGATTTGAGCTGAGGAAAGGAGGTTTAGGGAACGTGTCAAATAAAACATTATGAAGGGCAGAAAAAAAGTAAAGAAAGAAAAAAGAGAGAAAGGAAAAGGAAAGAAAGACTCAAAAGCAGAAAACCCCATTTGTCATATATTAGTTATTATATGGAGGAGGGGAGGATTTAAGACTAAGAGAGATCTCAACTTCTTCATCTAAATGGAGAGAAAACAAAACTTTTTATAATTGCAAAAGAAGATGGCAGAAGCTAATAGACAAAGGAAGGTACACATTTCATTGGTTTACCATTACCATTCTTTGTTGAGAGTAGCTCATAGTACAGAACCTTTATCCACTGTCATCAAAGTAAATCATTTATAAACATTGCCCACCTCCCATTGGTGTCCCCAAGATTAGATGAACTAGGGAGAGGAAGCTAAGCGCCCCCTGTTCAGTAACATACTATCCACTAAAATGGTTGCTATGCACAAAATGCCTAGAACAACTGTGACAAAGTAGGCATTTGCAATTTTTAACATTATTATAGAAATATTTTACTTTGTTGAATATATTAGGGGTTTCCTATCCTAGGCAACAAATACACTAATAAAATCGAACATGATGCTAACTTTGGATGGGAGGAGAATGAAGGGAGGCAGAAGGAGCACATAGTTTGCATATTTATATAGAAATTTTTAAGTTTATTATTGCTGCTTGAAGGAATTTCTCATATAGTTGTTGGTTATTTAATGTTTTAAGTTTGTATATTTCTTTTTTAGTAGACTGTATGGGCTGTTATAAGAGTCCCAGATGCCAGAAATGATATCTAAATAAATAACTAGATCTTGAAAAATTCAAATAAAATCTGGGCCAGCTTCCTTATCTGTTGTTTTGGCAGTTCTGTTGCAATAAGCAGAGTCAGCAGGTGCATCCTCAACTTAACCAGGGACAAAATCCAGAGGAAGCCTATTAAGCACATGGCTTTCCTTTTTTTTAAAAGAATGGTGCTCTTTGGGACTCAAATCAAACTAAGAAGTAACTTAGACTTTGAGTGTGATGCACTGTAAATAGCTTTTGTTTCTTTCTCAAATGGAATTCTAAAATTTAAGACAGATATTGATGTTTTAAAAACTTTTTTTCTGAAAAACACCACTAATCATGGCTATCTGGAAAGAAATTCTGTTATTTATTTTTATACATTGATGGTAATTAAAGTTCCTAAAGAAATATTTCCAAAAATATTTCTCAGTGATGTCCTGGAATGAATATATGTTTAAACATCATTAAAGTTGCACTATAAAGCTCTGTCAGTACTGTATTCTTTACCAGTACTCCATCAGTACAGATATTCTCATTGCTTCTGTCCCTTTTGTGGGATGGAAATGTCCTTAACAAAAAGTAACACTTTTTTCTAAAGCTACAATTTTTCATGTCTAAAATTGATAATGGGCATGTGATATGATGTCTGTTGCCAAGGGAACATTTAATGCACTGTATGTAGGCTACAATATGTTAGATTGTTAATCATGAAACAGTGCCATCATCAAATAACTTTATACAAAGAACGTGAAGAGCAACATTTTTGTTTTTTCACGATCAGTTATTTTATTCCTGGAAACTATTCAAAAGGAGCATACAATAACACAAGGATAGAAGAATCATCCTTTGTTTAAAGGAAGAATTTAAAATAGAATATTTGAACAAAATACAATGGTAAGAATTAACTCATTGGCCACTTTGGAAATTAACTCATTGCCTGATTCATGCATAGAAGGCAAAATGAATAAGAGAATGGAGAATGGTCTGGAGAAAGCAGCCCAGTGTGATGATTTGCTTTAGTGATATTGACTTATAGATAATTTGACTTAAATTTCTAGATGATTGCCAAGGGGGAGGGAAGTGAGAGAGGGAGAGAGAGGTATTTTTCCAATTTACTTGGACTACAGTGCTCATAAATTTATATTTTTCAAATGCTGAATGTGATACTCTATTGGAAAAAACTATTCTTAATCTATCATTATTTAAATACCTTTCAGAAATGTTTATATGTCCTGCATTTATTCTGTATAATATAATCAATTGTACCATACACATTACCAATCATCTTTTAAAATCCATGTAGAGACTGAATTAGCTGTCTTTTCTTGTGGTTGTGCTTGATAGAAGTGTACATTTTTTAAAATTTTTGAGTCATTCCCAGCAATCCTCTTCAGAAGGTGTAAATTTTGGTCTTCTGTTTTCTTTCGTCTTTTAAGAAAGCTACAATTCTATTGAAATGGGAAGGAACACTACACTAGCTTTTATAATATTTTACAGAACCTATAAGAAAAATAAGAGTTTCTAATGCAATTTATTTCTCTGGACGTAGGCTCTGAATATAATAATGACACTTCTGGCAGTAACTACAGTACTTATCCTTTCATATTGGGAATTCAAATTAGGTTAAATTAAAATTTAGAAACACATACCCTAAAAATACATTGATAAATAAATTTTATCAGAGCTTTCAGCATAACTTCCTTTTCATGAACTCACTGTTCCAGGAAACCCATCCTACTCATTGTCCCTCAGATACACCATAGACCTACCTGCTCCCATCTCTTCTCTAGGCTGTTCATCTACTGACTCTGAGGGTTTGGAGAAGAGTTGTGGATTATTTTGTTCATTGTACTATCTTGCATAGCCTGGAAGATAGACAAAACTTCCAAAAAGTTTATGGAAAGTTTTTATTATCTGTAAAGTGAGAGACCATTGAGATTCAATTCAATTTAGTAAACATTTATTGAATGCCCCCTTTGTGTAAGGATCTGTGCTAAACACAGGTTTTGGTTTCCTAGAACATGTGCACCTTTCTGTTTCACATTAGTATTTAGTTAAACAGTTCTTTTATGTCATTTTTCATTTTCCTCATTCCCAAGTCGTTGCTGGAAGATTGTTTAGAAGGGTATTATAATAATCTAACCACATGGGCACACAGGCATGAATTAGTTTTCTGAGGTCGACATAGGATAAATAAATACTAGCATAGCTTGCTCAAAGGGCATAGCTGGGGGAAAACAAAATCTATCTATCTACCTAACTATCTAGCTAATTCTATCTTCCTCATAGAAGTAACTGTGGCTGAATAGTACTCAGAGATCCTTGTATTAGTTAGTAGTGCTTTTATTTTAAAGTTAAAGGAAGTGATCTCAGTGGTGACTAAGGGAGATTTGAAAAAAGGCACTGTAAAATATAGACGGCAGTGAAAATAAAAGACATATTTCAAGAGACTAGTACATCCACACAGGAATGCTTTCCATGAAAGAATATGGTCAAAAGATGAAAGACAACCCGTTTTATTTGTTTAAATAATATTTGAGGGCAAAAAGAACAATGAGAAGAACATGAGCTAGAGAGGCTCACTGCTTGTGGAAGGTGCTCTAGTGAGAGTAATGAAAAAAAGGAGAGGGAAGAGTTTCTCAGTTCACATTTAACCCGTATTATTTAAAAGGGACAGTGATCATTTTCAAATGTATAGGAATATTGAACCACTATGTTGTGTAACAGGAACTAACACAGTATTGTAGGTCAGTTATACTTCCCAAACAAACAAACTCATAGAAAAAGAGATCAGATTTGTGGTTACCAGAGGTGGGGGAGTGGGTGGAGGGGGAATTGGATGAAGGCAGTCAAAAGGTACAAACTTCCAGATAAGATAAATAAGTACTCAGGATGTAATGTACAACATAATTAATATAATTAACAGTGCTGTATGTTATATATGAAAGTTGTTAAGAGAGTTTGAGTTCTCATCACAAGGAAAACATTTTTTTCTATTTTTTTAGTCTTACATCTATATGAGATAATGGAACTTCACGAAAGTTGATCATTTAAAAATAAATAATTAAAATGGACAGTGATTCTTAAGCTGGGCAATCTAAAACATACGGAAAGAAAGACTGGAAGCCCAGGATAAGTGAACAGCAAGTAGAATACTGTATCACTGCTCTGATAAGACTGGCTCTTCGGAGCCAACTACTTTATATCTCATGGTATAGAATGAGTGTGGTGAGCAGTTTTGATGTCATTCCTAGTATCTCCTGAGAATAAGACTAATGTTAGAAAAGTTGAAATGGGGAATGATTTTCAGAAAAGGGAAAACAATGGATATTTAAAACTTACAAGCCAATATATTTGTTGCTGAGTGCTGGTAGAATCTAAGAATGCATTATTATGCTGAATATTTATAAACTCTTAGAAAATAATAAACATGTTGATCACCGGCAATTCCCATTGGTTCACTAAAAAAATAATGCCCATAAAACATAATTTTCTCTTTTTCATATTCTGAATCACCAACATATGCACAGCACTTACTATGCACAGGAACTCTAGAAAGTACTCAACTTACATTAGAAAGCATGCTCTTTAATTTTGCAAATGGCACAAAGTTTCAAAAGATGATTGATATGGTAGAGGGTAGCACTCCTATTTAAAATTTTTGATTTTAATGTTAACTCAAAAGCAAATCCTTTTTATTAAAATAATTTTTTACTCTAGTTTAAAAAATTCCTTGTTGGGGTAAGAAGCACATGCATGTAACATTAAAATTTTAAAGCTACAAAAGGGTATACAGAGAAAAGGAAGTATTCACACTCAGTCTTTCAACCAGCCAGCTGTTATCCCTCTTCAGCAGCAACCATTGTTATCAATTTCAGCAATAGAGCATTATTTAATTAATTCATGATTATACTATTATTTATTGAACCCCTGCTCTATGCCAGGCGTTGTTCTAAGCACTAAGGGTACGGTACAGAAAAGGACAGGTAAAAGTTTATCTCCTATAAATTATATATCCTACTCTGTGTGTGTGTGTGTGTGTGTGTGTGTGTGTGTGCGTGTGTAGGCAGGGAAGGAGAGAAGACAGAGGAGACAAAGAACGAAAAATATATGTCAAGGTATGATAAGTCCTAAGGAGAAAGTTAAAATAGAGCAGTAGAGTGAGAGAGATAGTCAAAAATGTCCTCTTTGATAAGGTGGCATTAAAGCAAAGACTTGAAGAAAGTGACAGAATAAGTCATGCAGATGCAGAAGATCATTTTAGGCAGAAGGAATAGTCTGTGCAAAGGCCCTGGGTGAAAGTACTCCCTGGAATGGCAGGGAGGTCACTGAAGTGGGGTGAACAAGGTGAAAATGGTAGGAGATGGGCTCAGAGTGTAGGGTGAGGGGTGATGGGCAGATTAGGTCCTATAGGCCATTTTAAGAGTTTTGGATATTACTCTGAGTTTGATGGGAGCCACTGGAGGGTTTACAGTAGGGGAGGAACATGTTTAGAGTTAAGTTTTAAATTAAGTTTAATGGCTCACTCTGTACTGTATTGAGAATCTAAAATAGGGGAGGAGGGGAGGAATATGGAGCAAGAATGACCAACTAGGAAGCTATTGTAATAATGCAAGTAAGAGATGCTAGTGGCTTGCACTGGGGTGATACATTGGAGGAGGTGAAAAGTGCTTGGATTCTAGATATATTCTAAGTGTAAAGCTAACAGTGTATCCCTAATGGGTTTTGTACGGGTGTGAGAGAAAAGAGTTAAGCATGACACCATTTTATGGCCTGAGCAAATGCAAGAATGGAGTTGCTATTAGCTGGGATTGGGAAGACTTTGGGAGGGGCAGGTTTTGGGGAAAAGCCAGGAGTTTGGTTTTGCAAATGCTAACTCTGAAATGCTCATTAGATAGCCAAGCAGTGATGTCAAGCAGGTAGTGTAGAGGTCAGGGGTGGGGAATGGTCTGGTCTGGGTATGTAAATTTTGGAGTTGTTGGCATAGAGTTGAGATCACCAAGAGGGAGTGAGTTTTGACAGTGAAGAGGTCAAGGAGTCCTGGGATGCCCAAATACTCAGAGTTTCAAGCAAAGGAAACTGAGTAAAAATGGCTTAATGGTGTAGAGGGAGAACTGAAAAAGTGGGATTCCAGAAGGCAGGGAAATGTATTTAAGAGGGATGGAATGAGTGACTCTGTCAGATGCTGCTTGTAGGTTGGGTAAGATGAGGACTGAGAATCAGCCATTGGATTTGACAATGAGGAAGCCATGAATTTGATGAAGCTGTTTTATTGTGAAGTGTTGGGGGAAAACTTTGGTTGGAATGAGTTTTAGGGAAAATGAGAAAGGAGAAAATGAGAGACAATATTATAGACATAACTCTTTTGAAGGAGGAAACTAGAAAAACAGGAACATAACTACCTGGAGGGTTGGGATCAAGAGAAGGGAAAGTTTTATTTAATTATTTTTTTACTATGGGGGATATTAAAGCGTATTTGTAAGACGATACAAATGATTTAATAGGGGTGGAAAGATGGATGGTACAGGAGAGGGAGGGGGCATTTCCTGTACTATGTCCCTGAGCAGGTGAGGAGAAATGGATCAGGACACAGTGGAGGGATGATGTTAGATAGACGTAAGGACAGTTCACGGATATAACTGGAGGATGGGGGCACAGGTGCAGAGGTGGGGCTGAGGATAGGTAGAAGTTCAGTGAAATAGGAAGAAAGGTCAACAGGAGAGTGAAGGCAAGAGTGGAGTTGGAAGTTTGAGAGGAGGGGAGAAGGTATACAAGTTTTGTGTAGGAGATTGGGAGAGTGAAACGTCTAGGGGAAATGGTAGGAATTCTAAGCATCCCCAGTGTCCACCTGGAGTTGAAGGTCATGAGCTTAAAGCGAGACCAGTTACCATACATGTTGTCTTTTTTTCCCATCAGTGTTGATTTCAAGTAGGTGGACAGTTGGATTGGTTTTTGTTTTTTTCTGGTAAGTATGACAAGATGAGATGGGCGGTGGAGTTAAGGATGTGTGCAAGGCAGTGAGAGTACTGGAGGGTTGTGGAATCTGGGGAGGAGGAAGGAGGACAGAGGGGGATGAAGCACAGTGAAAAGATGATGTGCACAGTGAAAAGATGATGTGAACAGTGGGTTGTGCGTACCGGCAGGGTTGAAGAAGAGCAGGAGCCGGGGTGCTAGAGTAAGGGGGCTGAAAGGATAAGATTCAAGGTGGAGTGTTTGATATGGAGATTATGGAGGGGGTACAGTTATTGAGGGGATTGGGAGACAGATGTAGTGGAGGACGACAAGGTCATCAGAGGAGTGGCGTCCAGAAGAATGGTAAGGCTGGGAGTGAGATTATTACCTACATGATTTCTGAAATTGCCAAGATTGTAGCACTTGGAGAATACAGTGAACTGTATTTGCTAAAGATAAAGGACACAGTGGCCTGGGCTTCAAAGCTAGGGGATTTTAGAGGGGAGGGAAGAATAGTAGCCTGTAAAATTATGAATTTCTGACTGTAGGTTCTGTAAATTCTATTTAATATGTTCAGAATGTAGGAGACTCAACTTAAAATAGTTCATTTTGGGGGATGGGAGCTTTGAGGGTTGTAATTAACTAAATATGAGCTAGTGGTATGGTGAAATTACTAAAATATCTTATGTAATTTTAGGTAGTATTAATAGAAAGTCTTGGGTACACATTATATGAGGTAATAGTTCCCCTAGATTCTGTTCTAGGCAGACAAAATTTGGAATCTTATACTAAATGATGGGTGTCATGGTTTAGAGACACTGTAGTACAGTGAAAGGTGACTAGATTGGTGTGGCTTCTAGAAAAACAAAATGCTGTTTGAGAAATGGTTGAAAAAATTCAGACTTTTTAGCCAGAATAAGAGAATGAAAGGAGATCTGAAAGCAAAATTCAAATACTAGAAGAAATCTTATTAACCAAATGAAGACTTGACCGAGGTGATTTCACAAGGCAAAATTGGGACTGGTGGGTAAATCAGAGAAACACATTTCAACTTAATGAAGGAGAATGTTCTAATAATTAGAATTGCCCAGAAAAGAGATAGATTGCCTCTCAGTTACTGATACTTAAGCACAAGTGAGGTTGCTGTTTACTGGGGGAAACAGAAAGGAAAGTGTTAAGTTATACCAAGATCTTTATCCCTTCATAAGAGAAAACAATACACCTAACCTTACCTGTGGTTGTTAGAGAAGGCATATTTCTCAAGAGTGAACAGCTCACAAATGAAACCAGAAACAGTACTCATCACAAAAACCACAGTTAACTTCAAATTGGCTCTCTAAAAAATGCACTCTCCACAGAATTGTGGCCATCTTTAAATTCTTCTCTAGTTCTCCATTGTTGAGAAAAACTCTATAATGTAACATACTTGCCTCTTGAGAACTATACAGTTTTATACAATTTGGGGTTATTAACCTAAATGTGAAACATGCTATCTGCAAGCACCTCTTTTATTTATTCTTTTTTCCTGAACTATCCTCTTCATTTTTTTTACTACAGACTCTAATTCCATAAATATTTGATATATTCTAAAATGTTTGGGGAATTCATTAACTAATTCCGTATTGCTAAAAGCATCGTATGATACTGTCCTTAGTCCTCTGCCTCACTATCTGCATGTTTATGCCAGATCATTTATTGTAAAATCATGTTTGCTGAGTTGCCTAGTGATTTACATTCTTAGCTGGAACTGTTCTGCATTCTGACTTCATGTCCAATCCCCAAATGGATTTTTCAATTCATCTACTGCATGAGATTGTTATAAAACCAGTTATAGACCAAATTCTTGCTTCCTGAATGTGGGGAATTTGTTGACTATCTCTCATCCTTACAAGTACCTAGAATTTTGTTTTATGCATAGCAAGTCTTCATTTTTTAAAAACAAGTCTTGGACAACAGAAAATTGTGTGTATTCAAGTTACTGCTGATCCAGTTGGTGAGCATAAGAATAAAAAGCAGTGTCACATCTCCCTTTGGCATGAATTTTTCAACGGGTCCCGAAATATCAGGCCTTTCAAAATGTGGTCTGTAGATGACCTGCTTCAAGATCCTGTGAAGCGATTCACGGACCTCAGCTCAGGGAAACAAGCCTGCCAAATGCATGTTAAGACTTTAAGAAGCACTGATTTATTGACTCTCGTCCTTATGCTCAGTTAGGAGCTGTGGGGGATGATGGAACATGGGCCAGGTCCTCTTTCTCCGTTCTTCCAAGCTTACTGTCTAGATGGGATATGTGACTAACCCACACAAAACAAAGGTAGTTTGTCAGCCTGGTGCTTGGATAGATGCTACAAGCTATAAGCACTGTACAAATTTCATAATTTTATGGGTTCCAGGGTACCTGGTGTCTTGAAAGAGGTGGAGTGTGACTTACACCTAAAGGATAGGCAGATTAGAAATAAGCAGAAGTGGCAGAAAGGCAGTTTTAGGTGAGGGGAGAGACATGGGTGATGACATAGAGATGAGCAATGACCAGCGCGTTTTAACCTGCCCATTCGGGTTCAGGAAGACAGATTCTGGGGGGTTTGAAAGCTATTCATGGGACTGTAGACTCCTTTTATATGGATTCTGGGACCTTTGAAGGTTTATACGTGACAGAAGTAATACAGTCAGCCCTCTGTATCCTTGGGTTCCACACCCACCTTCACTGATAGGAAGGGCCCACTGTACTATACCATTTTATATAAGGGAATTGAGCATCCATGGGTATTGGTATTTACACAGGGTCCTGGAACCAATTCCCAGTGAATACTGAGGAATGACTGTATAAAGCTGTGTTAAGGAAGATTAGTCCAACAGTGGCATAGATGATGAACTCAACGGGGATGATCCTGAAACCTGCACTTTTGCTGAAAGAAGCTTGACTCAATAACATCAGTTTCAGAGGCTTGATTAAATAAAAATGGGAATGAAGAGGAAGGTACCTGGGAAGAAAGAGGAGGAAAGATGAGCACTTCATGGGAACATTCAACAGGACTTTGTGACTGACAGGACACGGGGGATGAGGAGAAGAATGAATCAACTCTAAGGTTCTGTTCCTATGGCTGGGAGAATGATGGTGCTATAGAGAGATGGGAGGGGGCACTGGTCAGACAGATGAGGATAATGCATTCATTTTTGTCATATGGGGCTCAAAATGAAGAAAAGCATTTGAGTGGAAATCTCCACTTGGCTCTGTATATTAAGGAACGGATTTTGGAGATGAAAACAGGATTGTAGATAAAGGTTTAGAAAATTAGAAAAGGGGACTTCCCTGGTGGTGCAGTGGTTAAGAATCCACCTGTCAATGTAGGGGACATAGGTTCGAGCCCTGGTCTGGGAAGATCACGCATGCCACGTGATTAGGTGCCACAGCTAATCCTGTGCACCACAACTACTGAGCCTGTGCTCTAGAGCCCGCAAACCACAACTACTGAGCCTGCGTGCCACAACTACTGAATCCCGCATGCCTAGAGCCTGGGCTCCGCAACAAGAGAAGCCACTGCAGTGAGAAGCCCGCGCACTGCAACGAAGAGTAGCCCCTGCTTGCTACAACTAGAGAAAGCCCGTGCGCAGCAATGAAGACCCAATGCAGCCAAAAATAAATAAAAATTTTCTTAAAAATTAAAAGAAAATTAGAAGAAAAGCCATAGAATAAATTAGTTTTTTGGAAGAGATTATGTAGTATGGGAGGAACAAAGGGCCAAGAACAGAGCAAGTGCTCCTTGTGTCTTACTAGCTGAGTGGCATTAGGCCAGTTATTGAACCTCCCTCAGCCTTAGATTCTGTGTATGTGGCACTAGGTCTTGTAGAGTGCCTGGCAATTAGGTGGTAACTCCCCTCATTATTATAGTATCATGGAAATCAAGATGGCATGGTATAGAATTAGTCTTGACCGAGAAGACAGATTTGTCTAGTCTTGGCTTTGGCACCTAATATCATGTCAATGTGGGCAAATTTGCTTTATGTCTCAGTTTCTTCATATGTAAAATGGGCATGATACCATTGTCCTGGCTACCTTACAGGGCTGTTTTGAGGATAAAATGAGATAACAAGAGGAGGTACATGCAAATTGCAAATTACTCGACATCTGTAAGGAACTACTGATAGGAAGCCTGGTAGCACTGTCAGATGCAGAAGAGAGGTCTAAGAGAATAAAGACTGAGAAAAAACCATGTCTCCTCGGCCCTAGGTGTTTTAATAGAAAATGCTTGCTGTGCTTAGCTGAACCTCAGCCAGATGTTAGTGGGGAGAGCAGGAGAGCGAGGAAGAGTGGGGCTGGGGAGAAGGTGGTTCTGGCAATCCACATTGGGAGACATTTTGGCTATGAAGAGTGCATTTGGAGTGGCGCCCCACCCCATTCTTCATGTCCTAAAGAGTGAACTGTGGCTGGAGCAGGGCTGAGGCGTGCCCATAGGGGCCAGGTGAGGTCTATTCTTAATCTCTTGCTCAGTGGAAGGGCAGTAAATGTAGAAAGCTGCCCCATGTGTGCATGGTAGTCTGGAAGAGGCTGTCTCCCAGAGAGGCTATCACAGTGAAAGCCAGCCCCTGCACCTTACCCCCACCTCTCCCCCAAAGCTTAAATTAATTGGCCCTGTGGGCTTATAGGTACTTACATGCTACTCTTACAGCTCTATAGATTTAAAAGTCTTCCATAAATAGATTAATACTTCTGGAAAGATGGAGTAGACAGCTTTTCCTTATCCCTCTTGCTAAGTACAGCTAAAAATTCTGGACATTATATACAAGATAAGCATAAAAGACTGTGCCGTGAAAGTAGCATACTTGTAAGGCATTAACGTAGGTGAAAACCTATCCGAACTAGAGTGAGAGAGAAAAGCTGGGTGAGGGAGACAGTAGCTAAAACTTGGAATGACAGAACTTGAGAATCCAGAGATTTTTCTTGCAGTAGGATTCTCAGACTAACTCTATGAACAGAATAGGAGGGTCACAGTAAAACTGCAACACGTATAAAGAAAAAAATAGAGGCGCTTTATTTAACCATAGTTAACTCTCAGTCAAGGGGGCAAGCCAGCTTCCCTCCAGGTGAGGAACTCTTAGTCTTATTAACTCAGGTTGCCCAGAACCAGGAGCTGAGAGTTGTGCTTGGCTCCGGGAGGGTTGACCACATGCAGGGCTGGGCCAAGTCCTGAGGGTACTGAGAGCACCGGAGCAGAGATGGTAGCAGAAACCTGGACTCTGGTTGAAAGAACTGAAGATTTACAGCCTGCACAAGAGAAGATAGGATGGGTTATGACAGCCACCTAAAAATACATGAAGAGCTGCCACGTGGCATAGGGACTGGGTATGTTCTACGTGACTCTGGAGGACGGAACTGTAGTCGATCATGAGTTAAGCCGTGAAATATGAAAATAGCTTGGACTACCTCATATGGTGGTGAGTTTCTTGTTACTGCAGGTATGTAAGCATAGCTGGGTTGGTCGCATATATGACAGAGGAGACATAATAAAGAGGATACATTAGGTTAGTAATTCTTTATCTTTTCAGGATCACAGATCCCCACTGGAGAATCTCTGCTCAGGAAAGTGTACTTAAGGAATCTCTGCTCAGGAAAGTGTACTTACAAACACCGTTTTGGACACAAATTCTGGCATTTTTTCGGAGGCCTTTTATGGATGGAGGAATTAAATAACTTTCTAACTCTTAGAGATCAATAATTTCAGATACTGTCATATAAATCACTGTTTATAGAGCAGCAATAGTTTCATGGTTTAATAAAATCTCATTGAATCATCCATTTATTTATTCAACAAATATTCATTAAGCACGAACTATGTGTGTGTGCGTTTGCATACACACACACACACACACAAGGTATGTAGCTGAGTAGGTGATACTTAAATATGTAACCAGAATATAAAAATAAATGCAGTAAAATAACAACATAGTCTATTATGAAGACTCTAAATTAAGGAAAAGTCTGCATTCCATAAATTCTATTTTGTTAGTTTCAAGAATATGTGGTAACTGAATTTGTGGCTCTCAAAGGATTACTGAGCCATCCTCTTTCCAAACTGGCCCTGGTGAAGTGGGAGAAAGAGTGTGAACTTGGAGACGCCATGCTGGTTTCCCATCTCAGCTCTTCCAATGGCCAGTAGCTAGTCTCAGCCTCTGTGGGAAGGGCTAAATGGTGGGTCTATATGAATCTGTAGTGTCTAGATAACGATGTATCATTTGTCTATTCACTGTTTCTATGTACACTGTACACTTCTGTGTACAGTTTAGTCATTACTAAAGTTTTTAGAACCAGTGGTTACTTTAGGCAACATTCCTTTACTGATTATCAGGAGATGCTTGGGGTTGGAGTAGAGGAAGATATTAATTCTCCCTCTAATAATATCCCCATCAGCCATCTAAAGTCACAATAAATAAACAAACAAATAAATAGATATCCTTTGATGTGAACAATTAATGTTTTCTCAATTTTATGTAAAATATACATGCGATATTTTTAAAAATTTGTACTACTTTTATTATTTACATATGAGCACATCATCAAAGTAAAAAGGTGCTCCCTGTGCAAATCCAGCTTTAAAATACTAAGTCAACTGGCTTCTACTCCAACCAGACTGTAGCCCCTAAGCACCATCATATATAGAAATTTTGGAGTTACTACTACTGATCATACTATTAATTTATTTAGCAAACCTTTTATTATAGATAATACAAGGTAAATTAAGTTGCAACCCAGCATGTTTGCATTACCAGAATTGAACTTGTGTGAGCTTATTTTTTAAATTGAATCCATGGCATTAGAGAACTGTTTCTATATTATTTTACCGTAAGCATGAGAAAGAATAAACACCTAGAAATTGTATAACCTTTTAAAGGCCAAGCAGCTCCTGTTTATAATTTGTATGTTTGCATATCAGAAGTCTCAGAAGAATTGGTTTCATTTCTGTGAATAAAGTGGAGCAATTTAAAAATACATTTTTAAAGAGAGGTAATGTACTTTCTAGAGAAATGAGTCCCAGAAGTATCCTATCTTGAAGGTAAACATGTATTAGGAGTAGGGACAATTTGCAGTGGCCTGTCAAGGCCGTCTGTGTTACTATTTTTTTTTTTTTAAGTGTAGTAATCTTCTCTGTGCTCAGTAGTTATCTAACTATTATAACTCCCAGGAACATTGGTTCCTAAAAGGAATCTTTATCAATCTGTTAAAAGCAAAAAAAGGTCCGCCATTCTGCCAGATGGGGGACATCAAGGTCAACCTTTAACTGTATCAGTTAACACATAATGACTATGTTTGCACTGTTGATGGCTCTTGTGAAGATGTCTTTTTGATATTGAATTGATGTTGACATGCTCCACTGTATAATCACATTATTATGAATCTTGTAAAACATAATTTTCAGTTCATAAAAGGAAGGGTCGGTATACATCAGTTGATCACAAGAACCTAGAACTTTTTTTTTCTGTGAAGGTCCCTGTCCTTCAAGGAAAAAAAAAAATCAGCAGATGACTGTGGATAAGTAAAATGGGACTTAATTTAGTTGATTTTCTTAGTGAAATGGAAATGGTCAACTTTACAGCCTTGTTTTAAAATTGTAAAAACAATAGTAAAAGAAATGTTTGCAAGAGAAAACATTTATTCATGATCTCACTTTCTTTCTCTTTTTTTAAAATCTCACCCTGTCTTCACAACTCTTAATGCCAACTTCATATGGTGATTTGAGGATTCAGTGAGCTAATATTTGTAGTTCTTGACACATAGTAATGACTGTATAAATGTTTGCTATTCTTATTGTTGTTATTAATTCCCTATCAACTTTTTATTTGCATAATAATCACCAACCTCCCTTAAGAACTTTAGAATGGATGAAACACTGATGTCCTTTATGGAGTGATCCTCATTTTACAAATGTGAGCCACATCTCTGGCTCCTGAGTCTCATGGTCTCTCTATTGTACCACAGTGCCTTTCTGCCTTTGAAATATAGTATAAGGAAAAATAACACTGTCTTACAAGACAACAAAGCCAGGACCTGGAATTCAGCTTTATCTTTCAGAGAGAGAAGACAATAATGGGAGTCTTAGCTGGAGAGACTGGAGAAGAGACAGGAGGAGAGATGAAGGTGGAGAAGAGAGGGGGCAATGGGGCTGGAGAGGGGTGGTGATGGAGGGAGGAAGCTTGACCCCTGGAATGGACACAAATAAACAAAGGGGAGGGGAGTTAAGACACGGAAAGGGAGAGAGTTAGGGAACAGAGAAATACAAAGAGGGAGGGAGGCCCTTCGAGGAAGCCAAAAATATATCTGTATTTCTATCTTTATATAAAGGAGTGGATTTGTGAAAAAAAGGAAAAGAGGAGTAGGTAAGAAAGCTTTCCTAAATTCTAGAATCTGGAGTGAGACAGGGTTCTTGGCTTTACTTCCCTTTGAAATGGTAATTTGCATTCTTACAGTTGCTTAGATCCTTAAACCTCCAGTGACTTTTCTAAATGGGGTGACCCCAGCAGGCCCCTGTGGCTCAAGGGTAGGAGTTGTTCTCAAGGTGTTCTGTACAGGGCTGCCCAGAGCTATCTCACCCCCAGGCTGGATGAAATCAGGCCGTGGGCTGAGTCAGGCCTGTGGGCCAAATGTTCCTTCCTCTGTCTGGGGATTTTCCAAAGGACTCACATTAACTTTGTCTAAATGGAGAAGAATTTAGCTCAGTGTTTTCCCTTAGATGTAAGAGATTTTTTGTAAACTCTTCCCCTATGTACAATGAGCACTGAGGTTTGCAAATGCAGTGGTCTGGATATCGATATCAAGAAGTTAATTGGTTTTTCTTTTACCATGCTCAATTATAAAAATGTACTCATACCTTGACTGGGGAACAAGGCTAGTTAAGGAAAAGAGAGAAGACAGATAAAAGTGAAGGAAGTTAACATTTATTTAGCACCTAGTGCTAGGCAGACAGGCACTGTGACAAACACTTTATATACTTTCTTAGATTAGTTTAGGATCCAGTGGCCTATTAATAGGTAGCAGAGGACTGTATTGTCATTTAGCTAATCTGAGCAGTGATGACAGATAATTTGCATAATTCTCTTTATTTGCTTCCAGCCAAGACCAAAAACTAGACACAGGTAAGTCTTCTAGTGAGATCCCAGGATGTGGGACCAGATGTTGGGGTTCATGTCCTAGTTGGTAACACGTGTGCATTTTCAGGAATGTTTATTTAAACCACAGTCTTCCTGGGGCCTGTTGAAATAGTAAGCTAAGCATTTGGGGTCCTTCCTATCCTTGCGTCAATGATGATTTGCATACATGTACTTGTTTGTGTTCTATCAAGTGCATGAATGTTTCTTCTTGTCTAGTCTGCAAGTCCCTTGAGGCAGGTTTTATGTCTCCAATAGTCTCCATAATCCCTAGCAGAGGGTCAAGTATATCAGTGTCAGAATTTCATTGTTTGATGATTTATTTTATTTTTTCCCTTGATTACATAAAATTCTCTTAGTACTATATTGGGATCATAGCACATTTTCATAAGCTTTCAAAGTTCACAGAATCAATGACTACTCATAGACATTAGAAGTAGGATTTGTATCTTTTGTGTATGACTCATGTGACCAGTATTCAATCAATTACAGTGTAAATTCTTGCTCCTGTTTCTGTGTTATAAGAATAATCAGCAAAAAATTTTCACATGTCATACCACTTTGAATTTCTTTTAAAAACTCGAGAGTGCTAACTTAAAAAATAAAAACAATTATTGACAGTTATGATTAAAACTATCTGATGATAAATGAATTCTGTTGACATTTTAAAAAATTAATTGGATGGATGTCCTTGATAAGGTTTTCAATTATCCTGAGAATTTACATGATAAAATGCAGTCGTTTGCCTTGAGATTAGTTTGACACAATTGCCATTAACAGCTCCTCCTCTTTTCTTTTTGCAATACGCGGGCCTCTCACTGTTGTGGCCTCTTCCGTTGCGGAGCACAAGCTCCGGACGCGCAGGCTCAGCGGCCATGGCTCATGGGCCCAGCCGCTCCGCGGCATGTGGGGCACGAACCCGTGTCCCCTGTATCGGCAGGCGGACTCTCAACCACTGCGCCACCAGAGAAGCCCAACAGCTCCTCCTTCTTAGCACCTGGCAGCTCCATTACAAGTTAAATCTTCATTTTCTTTTAGTAATAGGAATAATAATGGTGCATTCATTTTTCATTAGTTTGTGGAGAGCAAGGCATTACAGTCTTTCCAATTCAATTCTAGCCTCTTAAAGTGTGAGCAGTTACTTGAGGTGAAAGAGGCTCCAATGAAGTGGAACTTAAAAGTAGGTTTGGGCCTGGTGAAAATTTTATTTCAGGAGTTCCCGGGGTAGATGGCCTGGCTAAAAGTCTTCATATGGGATTTGTAAGTGAATTCAGGCACTGAGCCCACTTCTGACTGCTGGGCTGGGTAATCTGTGCCAGCTTCTTTCATCTCTACTTGGCCCTGCCTATATGTATGTTGCTGTCTCTTCATATGGCAGGAAAAGTCTATGGTTCGAGAGTTAGAGCTGCTCAAAAGGGAATATAGCATGAAGTAGCGTGTTCCCCATCCCTGGAAGGGTTCAAGTACAAGACTGCATGATCACTTATCGGGGATGTTTAAAATAGGGTTATTTTCAATTAAGTGAGAAGTTGAACTACACTACTTCAAATATTTTTTATATTCCTTTTGTCTCAGGATTCTACGATTTTACAATAAAATCAGGGAATTGTTATATACTATTGTTATATACTAAGTATATAATTGTTATATACTAAGTCCTGTGAATGACTTTGTAAGACACCTATATTTTGCATATTGGGGATTTAGACCTTTAGCTAAAACTTTAGACCTTTAGCTAAAACTTTAGCTAAAAACTTGTATGAACCCATATGAACAAACCAAAACACCAACAATCTAAATTTGCAAGTAATTTTAACAAAAAATACTTTCAGCTTATTATTTTTATGGCATGCTCAGGTAAAATGTTATTGATTAATAAAATGGAAACATTGATTAATCATTACATTCTGTAAAATACTATTGGTAGACAAAAATATTTATAATGTAGTGTTCACCGGGGACAACAGCAAAGAGATGGGAACTAATTATTCATTATTATACACTTACATGCCAGGTATTATGCTAAGTGCTGTGGATAGAGCATTAAAAAACCTCTTTCCTCAAGAAACTTATAGTCTAATGAAACAGTTAAATAGAGCATCAATTATATTTTATTGTGAAATATGATAGAATGATGTACGTGATGCTATGTCAAGCATCTTAATAGAAGGGAAGGTTAGAAGAAGAGTTTTACTGGAAGTGGTTCTGGAACTGAGATTAAAAGGATGAGAAATTAGCAAGATAAGGCCCGGAGAAGACTGTTCAGAGAGAACAGCCCTGCTTAAAGTCACGTTTCTCCCTTCTTTTTCAAAGAGGAATCCTTTGTTCTGAGAGTGCGTATGGCTTTCAGAATTGGACAGACTGTGCATCTCAAACAGGTATGCAGACACTTGGCTAAGGATCAAGGGCACTCAGAGCCAGACTAGACAAAGTCAATTGTTTCCAGTAGCAAGCCTTTTAAAACACTATTTTTTATTACAAAATAGATGGATGCATTGAAGAGTAAATTCACATGCAGTTTTCAAAACTGAGACTTTAAATAAACTTCCTGCATCATATACTAGACTTCACCCACAGGCCCTTGGGATACACACTTGATTTTCTTTTTCTGTTGTGCTTACTTAGTTGGAAATATTTGAGAACTACTAGGCAGAAAGGTGTCTGGGTAGGTGCTCTGGGGTGAGTACTGAGAACCTCAGGATCAAGGTAGCAGATGAATGTTATATGAGTGGGTGTGCATGCGTGTGTGTTGTACATGTGTATGTGCATGCACTGACTCATCGATATGGGTGCTGAGATGAGAAGAATGCTGTGAAAAAGACTGCTGGGTTTGGTGAGTGTTGTCTGCTATGGGTGAAAAATGGGAAGGAATAGAAGCAAAGCTGGGCCAGGATTTATGCTTTAGATCATTCTGTTTCTCCTTCCTCACAAAAGCACTAGTGAACCAGGAAGGTTAGGGGAGACATCATCGTTCTGGTCCTGGTTCTTTCCTTCCATCATCCTTGTTATGCAGTATCGCTGACCTTCTGTTATGTCCCAATCTGGTTCACGGCCCATAGTGACCCACGCCTGATTGGTTACTTACTGAAGTCAGGGCTGTTACTACAGAGAGTTCTTGGGGTTTTTTTTTGCATTGTTCCAAGTTCAGATTTTTAAATATATAGCCTTCATCAATGGTACGTTTATAGGTCCAACTGCTGTTCCTAATCTACTATAGTGGAGTTATATATGATGCTGGAATTTAGGAGATTTTTTTCTCTTCCCCCATGTCCTCTTTAGACTTGTCCATGGCAGCTGCCTGAACTAGCTTCTTTTTCTGGGTCTTGAAGGATGTCATGTGCTGGAAAATTGTGCAGGGAAGACTTCCTAGGGAGAGGGTCCGGGGAGTACAAATGAATAGAGTTGTAAAGCTGGCATGATGGGATAATGACAAGTGGTTCCAGGTGTGCCTAGACCCTCCTGGGGAAGGGAATGGAGAATGGAATGGTGGATAGGACTAGTCTGTGAGAAGCTTAAAGCTGTTGGATGGCATAGTAAGAACTGTAGATTTTATTCCCTTTTGACAATAGAGAGTCATTTGAGGTTTTATCAGTGAGATAGGAGCTCTCTCAGATTGGTGTTGAGAAAGCGCTTTGGCGACGTGGAAGGTTGGAGTAGGAGCAGGCAAGGGGTGGGAGGTGAGTTGAGAGGCTTCCACAGCAGTCCCGTGAGACATGGTAGGGCAGAAGCTGTGGCAGTGGAGAGCAAGAGGCGTTGGGATGGAGAGATTTTGTGTGAAGTACAGATAGAACTTGGAGAGTTATTTCCGTTTCTGGCTTGGACGTGTGGGTGCACAGTGATGCTCTTAAGTGAAATATGGATACAGGAAGAGAGAAGAGAGAATCAATGTAAAACGCTTTCAAAGATAATAGCACTCCATTCCAAATGTAATGTATTAATATTGAAATAATATATCACTGAACTTATGTTTAAGGTAATGGTCATCCACAGGATTGATTATACAGATGTAGAGAAACCATTAGGAGTCACAAAGCAAGTGCTTTTATAAACACTATAAAAATGCAAACTGAACGCTTTGAATTTTTAATTTCTAATTGATGCAGGGAATCTACAATGTCAAGTTCGTGTATAAGGTGATTACATTTTACTTTGGTTATAGATTTTACTTTATTAGTGCTTTTTGATGTGGAGAAACATTGACTAGTTCTACTGATTGAATATAACTGGATTCGCAATTGCTTTCTTATAATCTAATTATCTAGCATCCATAAAAAGTAACTGAAGTTGTTGAGTCTTAATTAGACAACAAATTAAAGTTTGACAAGTTCTGATAAGTTGCAAAAGAAAGATCCTTGATTATATCTTAACCCATTTGATAATTTATTAAATAAAACGTCAGGAGAATTCATTATTTCATTATTTCATTTCCTCCTGTGATTATCTTTTTAAAAAAATATTATTTCTGGGCTTCCCTGGTGGCGCAGTGGTTGAGAATCTGCTTGCCAATGTAGGGGTTCGAGCCCTGGTCTGGGAAGATCCCACATGCCGCGGAGCAGCTAGGCCCGTGAGCCACAACTACTGAGCCTGTGCGTCTGGAGCCTGTGCTCTGCAACAAGAGAGGCCGCGATAGTGAGAGGCCCGCGCACTGCGATGAAGAGTGGCCCCCACTTGCCGCAACTATAGAAAGCCCTTGCACAGAAACAAAGACCCAACACAGCCAAAAATAAATAAAAATATTTCTAATTGTGATAAAATGCACATAATGTTTACCATCTTGACCATTTTAAAGTGCAGTTCTGTGGTGTTAAGTACATTCACATTACTGTGTAACCAGTACTCCATCTCTCTCCAGAACTCCCTCTACCCATAAAACACAAACTCCCTATTCCCTCCTCCTCCAGTCCCTGGCAACCACCATTCTACTTTCTGTCTCTATAAATTTGACTATTCTAGGAGGGCTTATTACTTTTTGAGCAAAAGAAAGTAATATAGTTTTTCTATAACCTGTTATTGGTTCTCTGGGATGGCTCACATGTAACTGACTCATGATCAGAATAACCTTCAAAAGGTTTTAAAGCATCACAGTGCTTTGGGCTTGGTAAGAAAGTAGCACATTGGTGATCTTTGGACAAGTCCTTCAGATGCTGCCCAGTCCCAGTCAGAATCAGCAGTCTCCTGACAGGCAGTCGTCTGAGAGCATAGTATCTGGAGTAGCTTTGCCTGGTTTGAATCCTGGCCTACCATTTTCTAATCATGCAATGTTGGGCAAGTTGATTGAACTCTGAGAGTCTCAGTTTCCTCTTCTGGAAATCAGTAGAACATGCCTTACAGTATTGTTGGGAGGCTTCAATGAGTTGTTATATATAAAAGCATTTAGAACAGAGCCTGGCGCATCATAAGCATTTAATCAATATTAACTACTATCATTTCTCAGGTGAGCTCTTAATCTAAGTACCTTGTATTGTCGGTCTGAGCTGACCAGGGACATGATTGAACCATGATCATGGAATATTTTAAGACCTTGCCACAGTGTTTTTAAAATCAGCCAGAACTGGGATGTCAAATATAGTCATGGTTGGTAAAATTTCTGGGGTTCTACTTTGGTCCCAGTGTGTTTCTCCAGTTTTGATAATGGAACTATGAAGTGTGAACATTCTTGTGGCCTTAATATGGTGACTCACAACACTGAATATACGGTGCACTATTCAAAAAATTGTAAATCAAAGCATCACATACTAGAAGGATTGCTCAGGTTCCTCCATATCATAACAGAAACTGGTCAGGAGATAGATTGTGGCCCCGTGTAAGGATTTTTCCCCTTTACGTTAGCTGAAACTTCTTTCCTTTTCCCCCAAGGGTTTAAGTGGAAGAAATTGATTGCTCTAGTTGAAAAATCAAGAGTTCCTCCTACCCGCACTGCACTCTGTTACACTTTCTTTCCCATTCCACATTCACAGACTAAAATAGGGTTGTTCTTTCTCCAAGAACAAAGGTTTTGACCTCTACTTACTGCCAGTATTGTCTGACTGACATGATGAGACAAGCAAGGGTTGTATCAGCAACTCTGTATTCAGAAACCTGGGGATAACAACTCACTTGTGAATACCTGGTTCATTTTTCATGTTTGGAAACTTTATGTTCCCTGAAGTCTCACTGTTATATCTCCACGGCCTAGAACAACGCTTGGCATATAAGAGTGTTCAAAACAAGTATATTGAATGAAAGAATGATTGAATGAATGAATGGCTAGATTTCTTTGGTGAGGTCCTGGGGAGATTACAGGGAGACATCTAGAAGCAAAAAAGTCTAAGCCCTAAAATTTCCAGGTACTCCATTTAGTTCTTCCCTGTTCAGAAAGTATCATGTGCTTCTTCACTTCACCTTGCCCATTTACTTTTGTATTTTTCCATTTTAAAACATGTTTTCCACATAGTCATCACAAACTCTTCATTTTCTTCTCATATGAATAGAAAGACCACTACTACAATCTCGTTTTTATTCCCTTTCCATCCCTGAAGTTGTGTTTATTAGATCTGGGTAATTGTGTCTGTGAGAACACCCACAAGCTTTTCTTGTTCTTTTGCCCAGACAGGACTCACTCCTCCCTTGCTGAACCAGCCTGTATTCTTGCAGAGGCAGGGAGTAACGATGTCCCAGGAGGATGCTGAGATTCTCAAAGCAGTTTTTTTCATGGAACAAATTAAGGACAAACACAAATCATTTTGGGATTTCGACCTAAATCTTAACCCATTTATTTTCTTAAAATAAATCTTTTTTCCTAGTGTCTTTACAATGTTTGTAAAAAAAGCACTATTCTCTAATTGTTGTTTTCCAGATTGAAGACTTTGAGAATAAATGACACTAGTGGCAAAACTCCAATAGCTATGTAATTTATAAACATTTTATGAAGTTTATCTGACCATTTATAGGACATAGATTCTACAAGTTTTGTATTTCTTCCGATGTCTTTCTTTAGTGAAGCTGTGCTGGCTATGTAATTTATAAACATTTTATGAAGTTTACCATTTATAGGACATAGGTTCTACAAGTTTTGTATTTCTTCCGATGTCTTACTTTAGTGCAGTTGCACTGGCTATGTAATTTATAAACATTTTATGAAGTTTATCTAACCATTTATAGGACATTGGTTCTACAAGTTTTGTATTTCTTCCGATGTCTTTCTTTAGTGAAGTTGCACTCAAAATTTCCCTTCTCAAATCACGCATGCCTTCCTTTTTCAATTTGTTTTAGCTTATCCTTCAAAGGGTGTGCAGTTATACTTTCTTAACAGATATTATTAACAGGTATTTAAGTTAGAGTAGCAATAATAGCTATAGTTTATGAAACATCATCCATGAGTCAGGCTGATTCTGTGATATAACTTAATTATACCATTTAATCTTTCAAAAATACTGGATGTAATTTACATAAAGAAAAGTAAACAAATGTTATTTGTACAGTTTGGTGTATACACGTCCATGTAACCATCACCCAGATCAAGAAGGAATATTTCCATCATCCAGGAAGACTCTTTCATGCCACTTCTCTCAGTCAATCCCCCATTCCCAGAGGCAACCATTATTCTGGCTTCTATCACCGCAGAATAGTTTTGCCTATTTTTGAATATTTATGAAGGGAATAATTCAGTATCTGGCTTTTTTTGCTTAATAAGATGCTTTTGAGTTCATCCATGTTATTTTCTTTACGGAGAGTTATTTTATTGTATCACTGTGTAGTAGCCTACAATATGAATATATCACAATTTGTTCATTTGCTTGTTCATGGACTTTTGGGTTCTCCCCTTATTTTTTGGCTGTTAGGAATAAAGCTGCTATGAATATTCTTGAAACATACCATTTTGTGGATCTGTGGAAACATTCCTCTTGAGTATGTACTTAGGAGTACTTCCTTCCAGGCATAGGGTAGGCCTATATGCCTATATTTACTTTTATTAGAAACTCCTAAACAGTTTTCCAAGGTAGTTGTATTATTTTGTACTCCTATTTGCAATATATCAGTTGTTCCACATCCTCACCAGCACTTGTTATTGTCAGATTCTTTAATTTCAGGCATTCTAGTGAATGTGTAGTGGAATCTCATTGTGGGTTTTTTTCCAGCTGAAATGTATCAAGATATAATTTACATATAATAAAATGCACTCACTTTAAGTGTATAGTTTGATGAGTATTAAAAAAAGTTTAAAACCATGTGACCACCATCTCAATCTGTTTTTAGGTATAAATGGTCTGTGATTGCCATTTAGGTCAAGTTAATAAATAATCTGTTTCAGAAATAGAGTCACAGATGTGGAAAATAAACTTATGGTTACCAAGGTGGAAGGGAGGAGAGGGATGAATTGGGAGATTGGGATTGACACATACACACTACTGTATATAAAATAGGTAACTAATAAGGACCTACTTTATAGCACAGGGAACTCTACTCAATACTCTGTAATGACCTATATGGGAAGAGAATCTAAAAAAGAGTGGATATATATGTATATGTATAACTGATTCACTTTGCTGTACAGCAGAAACTAACACTGTAAATCAATTATACTTCAATAAAAATTAATTGCAAAAAAAGAAAATATAGTCAGAACAGCAAAAAAATAAATAATGTGTTTCATATCATCTCTGTCAACTCCCTTTGATAACTGGAGATTCTGCAGATAACTAAGCCCTAATGCCTTAAGGTATTCATTGTTTGGATTTAGAATGGTGCTGGTTATATACCATCTTCGGGAAAATTGAAAAAAATATATTGTCATTCAAACCATTTTTAAGTGCTTAAATTTCTTGCACAACTCTAATTTATTAGAAACTCCTAAACAGGCTGTTCTACATCCTTATTGGTTTTTGTCTACTTATTTTAACCATTCCTGAAAGAGGGATATTAAAGTCTTCAATTATGATTATAGATTTTTCTATTTATCCCTTCAGTTTTATCAGATTTTGCTTCATATAATTGAAGCTCTGTTATTAGATGCATACACATATATGAATGTTATATCTTTCTGATAAACTGACCCTTGCAGAATTATAAAACTATGCTGATACTCCTTATTTTGAAGTGTACCTCGTCTACTTGTTTTCTTATGCTTATTGTTTGCATGTATATCTTTGCTGTTCAACTTTCAATCTATCTACATCTTTATAAAGCATGTGTCTTATATACAGCATACTGTTGAATCTTACTGTTTTATCCAGTCTGACAATCTCTTATTTCTAACCGGAGTGTTTAGACACTTTTTACATTTATATTATTATTGATAATGTTGGACTTAAATTTACCATATTTTTGGTTTGTTTTTTATTGGCCTTATCTGGTTTTTGTTCCTTTGTTATTTTGTTTCTGCCCTTTATCAAGTTAATGAAAATTTTATTACTATAAATTTCATTTCTTCTATTGTCTTTTTTCCCACAGGAGGAGTTATATGACTTTTAAAAAAATTGTTTTATTGGGGTATAATTGATTTACAATGTTGTGTTAGTTTCACGTGTACAGCAAAGTGAGTCTGTTATACAAATACATATATCCACTCTTTTTGTAGATTCTCTTCCATATAGGCCATTACAGAATATTGAGTAGAGTTCCCTGTGCTGTACAGTAGGTCCTTACTAGTTATCTATTTTATATATAGTAGTGTGTATGTGTCAATCCCAATCTTCCAATTTATCCCTCCCCTCCCTTTACCCGCCAGTAACCATAAGTTTATTTTCTACTTCTGTAACTCTATTTTGTTTTGTAGATAAGTTCATTTGTAACCTTTTTTTGGATTACACATATAAGCGGTGTCATATGATATTTGTCTTTCTCTGTCTGACCTATTTCACTGGGTATGAGAGTCTCTAGTTCCATCCATGTTGCTACAAATGGCATTATTTTGTTCTTTTTTATGGCTGAGTAATTTTCCATTGTATATAGGTACAATATCGTCTTCATCCATTCCTCTGTTGATGGACATTTAGGTTGCTTCCATGTCCTGGCTATTGTGAATAGTGCTGCAATGAACATTGAGGTGCATGTATCTTTTCCAATTATGGTTTTGTCCGGATATATGCCCAGGAGTGGGATTGCTGGATCATATGGTAGCTCTATTTTCAGTTTTTTTAGGAACCTCCATATTCTTTTCCATAGTGGCTATACCAGTTTGCATTCCCACCAACAGTGTAGGAGGGTTCCCTTTTCTCTATACCCTCTTCAGCATTTATTGTTTGTAGATTTTTTGATGATGCCTATTCTGACTGGTGTGAGGTGATACCTCATTGTAGTTTTAATTTGCATTTCCCTAATAATTAGTGATGTTGAGCATCTTTTCATGTGCTTGTTGGCCATTTGTACATCTTTGGAGAAATGTCTATTTACGTTTTCTGCCCATTTTTTGATTGGGTTTTTTTTTTTTTTTGGATATTGAGCTGCATGAGCTGTTTGTATATTTTGGAGATTAATCCTTTGTCAGTTGCTTCGTTTGCAAATATTTTCTCCCATTCTCAGGGTTGTCTTTTTGTCTTGTTTATGGTTTCCTTTGCTGTGCAAAAGTTTTTAAATTTCATTAGGTCCCATTTGTTTATTTTTGTTTTTATTTCCATTACACTAGGAGGTGGATCAAAAAAGATCTTGCTGTGATTTATGTCAAAGAGTGTTCTTCCTATGTTTTCCTCGAAGAGTTTTATAGTGTCTAGCCTTACGTTTAGGTTTCTAATCCATTTTGAGTTTATTTTTGTGTATGGTGTTAGGGAGTGTTCTAATTTCATTCTTTTACTTACAGCTGTCCAGTTTTCCCAGCATCACTTATTGAAGAGGCTGTCTTTACTCCATTGTATATTCTTGCCTCCTTCATCAAAGATAAGGTGACCATATGTGCATGGGTTTATCTCTGGGCTTTCTATCCTGTTCCATTGATCTATATTTCTGTTTTTGTTCCAGTACCATACTTTTTTGATGACTGTAGCTTTGTAGTATAGTCTGAAGTGAAGGAGCCTGATTCCTCCAGCTCCATTTTTCTTTCTCAAGATTGCTTTGGCTATTATTCTGTTGTATTTTTAGCTATTATTTTTAATGATATAGCTCATATCCTTAACTTATCAAATTCTACACAGAATTGAAATTTAGCATTTCAACCATTTAATCTTCTCATTTGCTCTATGAAGTATGTATTATTATCCAGACTTTTTTGATAGATGAGGAAACAAGCCCCCCAAAAGGGTAATTACTAACTTGCTTAAGGTCACATATGGGAAGAGGTGGATCAAAGACACCATCTAAAGAATGCTCAGTATGGTACTTAAATGGCCTCAATGATAGTTCAATGGATCTCTCCATATAGTCATTGCTTGTGCAAATTATATTTATGAATGGCATGAAACAAATGTTTGTGCTAAGGACTTAGTGAAGGTTCCATGTAGTTTATCATCAGATGCGTCTAATAAAAGAGGTTAGCATCTAGTGGCTGCAAGATTGGCTACTTACTCACTGAAAAAATTTTTTAATCATGAGGAAATATTAATTTTACCCTAGAGAACAAGTCCATGGAAGAGGACTTACAGAGGGAAAATGATGAGTGTTTTGAAGGTTGGACATGAAGAATATTTCAGTTTTGGATGTATTATAAGAGTGAAAGACTGAAATGATATAAATTTAACTGTACTAATATTACAAAAATTAATTGTACTAATATTTAATTGTACAAATATTATCACAGTTTTTCTTTTCTTTTTTTATTACTTTGTACCCTTACTTTGAACCTCTCCCTATTTCCCACACCCCTTAGCCCCTGGTAACTACTTTTCTACTCTTTATTTCTGTGAGTTTTGACTTTTTTAGATTCTACATATAAGCGAGATCATGCAGTATTTGTCTTTCTGTGTCTGGTTTATTTTACTTAACATAATGTTCCCTGAGTTCATTCATGTTGTTATAAATGGCAGGATTTCCTTCTTTTTTTAAGGCTGAGTGATATTCCATTGTATATTTCCTTCTTTTTTTAAGGCTGAGTGATATTCCATTGTATATATCTGCTACATTTTCTATATCCATTTATCTCAGAGGACCCTTAGGTTGTTTCCATATCTTGGCTGCTGTGAATAATGCTGCAGTGAACATGGGAGTGCAGATATTTCTTTGAGATAGTAATTTTATTTTCTTTGCATATGAACCCAGAAGTGGTATTGCTGGATCCAAATATTATCACATTTAGCCCTTACAACTATACATGGTGCTTTTTGATCTTCAATTTGCAGATGAGGAAATTGAGGCACAGAGAGGATAAGGTATGCCCAAGATCACACAGCTGGAAAAAGATAGAGCTAGTTAGGCTGAGGAAGTCTGAGTTCTTAACCACTAAGTAAAATTAGGTGGAGAGGAGAGAATGGTTTTCATTTTACAGATCTTCTGGACTCTATTTTATGTAAGCCTCACAACAACTTTCTGAAGTCAATAAATGTAGTTATTATTTTAATGATGGGGAAGTGGAGACAGTGGTCAGGTGAGCTCAGCAGCATCCAAGATTGCTGTCCATAAAGGTCTGCCGAGTCCAAGTCTCCTCCCAGTGATGAGGATGGATCCGTCCTGGAGTGGAGTAGAGTCAGAAGAAACAGAACCATATCAAATGAGGTACAAAGCAGGCAGTGGGTTCCAAATGCTAAAATTGGAAGAGTTTGGAAATGATTCTGGATAACTACTTTGAACAGTTTGAGAGGGTAAAAAAAAAAGATGGAAAGAAAGATTAAGTATAGAATACTAAGAATTCAGATAATTTTAGAACAGAGAGGAGAGGTTAAGCTTACAAGACAGGAAAAAAAAACAATTAAAAAAAATTTTTTTGTATGTTTAACACCAAAAACAGATTCTCAGTTATTCTTTGCATGAATGAGAATTCTACAAAGGAAATTCATTGCCTAAAATGAATTGTATGTATTAGAGAGAAAACAAAGCTGAGTTTTCCCTATGAGTCAAACTGAATTTGTTGAATTTTTAGCCTTAATTTATGGAAAAAATTTCCAGTGTCAGTATTGGAATTAGTAAAGGTTGAGTCACCTTGGATATATTTCCACTGATTTTCTTATAAGTGTGTAGATTGATACTTTGCAAAACCATAATACATTTTGCTAATGGTCTGAACTTGTGCTTTTTTTAAGCCTGTAAGACCAAAGTAAAACAAATGTTTTAGAAGGTGCCAAAGGATAATGGCCAGTTAATCTGTGTTCCTTAGGAGAGTTGGATTTGGGTGGAGGGAAGAGATTATCAACTCTATAGTTCTCTGGGTTGTTTGACAGGTTACAAAAAGTAAGCAGGCATTACTTTGAAAGAGCAATAATTATAGTAAGAATAAAAGGAAATCATAATGTATTTTATGAGCTGGAGCTAAAGACAAACTAATGTGTGTCTTAAACATTCTTAGAGGAAGAATATGGTGCCTGTAATGAAAGTATTTTTGTAGTAATAGATACATAGAATGTTGATTTCTAGTGTAAAACTAGTTACATCTGCATATATTTGTTAGGAAAGTGAAAAAAATGGTAGAAAGCAGAAAAACAAAAACAAAAACACCCCTGAATATTATCTATTCAAGTGAATTCCCTTGATAATCTAATTCTAATCGATCATTCTCAGTCTTTCTTTTTGATTCATAATGAGGGATTTCGATGAGAAATCTGGAAGATTTTGCTAGTAAAAACAAAGAGAGAGAGAGAGAGAGCGCGCTTCTTTTTATTTTTCTTGGATGCTCTTTGCTTATTCAACTTTAGTAAAATATACTACACTACAGTGTCAGTGGAAAGGGCTAAATAAATGAAACTGGACCATTGTAGAGGGAAATGGCAACATTTGAGACAAGGAGAGACAAATTAATAGAAGACTTTCTAGGTCAGAAGCACAGCTGTATTTCAGTGATCTCAAAATCCTCAGTCATACATGTCTGTGATGGCCAAAATACTACATGTAATTTTTTCTGTGTATGGATTCAGAATGGTTGTAAGAGTATCAGTTGTTTCCTGTTGTGATCACCTCGCTCACTGGGAGCTGCGGCTCACTGCCCTGCCCAACATCACGAGAGAGGATTGAACTGCACATCACTAGACAAAGGAAAAGATCAAAATTCAAAATTTGGAGTATGGTTTCTACTGAATGTGTATCGCTTTTGCATCATTGTAAGGTTGAAAAATCGTAAGTTGAACTGTCCTAAATCAGGGACCACCTATACAAAAAAAAAGTCAGTGAAAATTTTTGATTGAAATGGGTATGTCTCTATTTATTCAAGTATTTCTTATGGTTTTTCAGAAGAATTCAACAGCTTTCCTCCTTCTGTACATTCTGTACCTTTCTATACTTCTTCACTCTTTGCTTCCCTCTTTCCCATTTAGCACCTTTTGGATTAATTTGCCTAAAGTTCTCCTATGATTGTGTCATCCCTGGTTTCTTGTCTCTGTGGCCCACTTTTACCTAAGTCCAAATCCTGTCCTCTTCCAATCCTGCTTCCACCCCCCTTTCCAGTTTTATCCCCCCTTTTGCTCTGGATATCCTGGACTCCTTGCTTTTCCTCAATGAGGAATTTAACTTTCCTACTTCCACCCCTTTATTCATACAATTTTCTCAGTCTGGGTTGTCATTTCTTCTGTTTTCATCAGTTTTTCCTAATAGCAACAGATTGTAGCACATCCATAGATGAGAACAAGAGAGCAAAACCTCTAGAAACCATGATTTATGAAGAAGCATTCTAAGAACTGACAAACTTAGGTGTGTTTCTTCCTGGGAAGTTTCTTAATGTCTCTAAGCCTCAGAGTCCTCATCTGTACAATGGGGACAACAAGAGGACTCACCTTATAGGATTGTTGGCATGATTAAATGGGATGATGCATGTAAGGTACTTGGCAGCATGCTTGGTGCATAGTGAATGCAGTGAACGCTAAAAAAAATGTTAACTGATGTGGTAGGCAGAATAATTCCACCCATCCCCCAAAGATGTCATGTCCTAATCCAAGCAAACTGTGAATGTTACCTTACATGGCAAAAGGGACTTTGCAGATGTGATTAATAAGGACTTTGAGGGCTTCCCTGGTGGCGCAGTGGTTGAGAGTCCGCCTGCCAATGCAGGGGACACGGGTTCGTGCCCCGGTCCGGGAAGATCCCACATGCTGCAGAGCGGCTGGGCCCGTGAGCCATGGCCGCTGAGCCGGCGCGTCCGGAGCCTGTGCTCCGTAACGGGAGAAGCCACAACAGTGAGAGGCCCGCGAACCGCAAAACAAACAAACAAACAAACAAACAAACAAAAAATATATATATATATATATATATAATAAAGACTTTGAGAGGGGGAGATTATCCTGTATTATTCAAGTGGCCTAGTATAATCAAAAGGGTCTTTATAAGAGGTAGGTGGAAGAGTCAGAGGCCAAGAAGGTGTGATTACAGAAGCACAGGTTGGAGTGATGGGATGAAGGAATTGAGGCAAGGAATTGATTCTCCCCTAGAGCCTCCAGAAGGAACACAACCCTGATGACATCTTGATTTTAGCCCAGTGAGACCCATGTCATAATAAATTTGTATTGTTTTAAGCATGTGCTAATTTGTGACTGCATTAATAGGAAACTAATACAGTTCTATAATTATTTTTATCATCATCATTATAGCAATTATTAAGCCTGGAAGAAAGCATTAGGAAATGATCCAGTCTTAACCCAATTAAAGGATTTTCATATGGAAGAGTGATTCTAGGTGGTCCAGGGGACAGAAGCAAGGTCAATGGTTGGAAGTTGCAAGGACATTTTGAGCCAATTATAAAAAGAAAACTTCCTGAGATACAATAAGAGTAAATTACTGACATGTAGGAGTAGTTCAAGCAGCCACTGGAAGACATCTATTGTTTAGTTGTATATGCATCCTGCAAAGGGTGGGGCTAAATTTCAGCCTTTGAACTTAGCTTTCGTGCCTTCCCTTTCAGTGCGTTTTCCATTATCATGCTAGCAAAAGTAATCTCTCATGCACAGTCTATCTGCTTTATTCCCATTACTCTTGGCTGTCCCACTTCTATGATATTTGTCACATGTGACCTTATATCTTGCTTCCTGGACTCTTGAGGACCAGGGCGGTGTCTCGCACGCTTAGTAATTCACACAGAGCTTGTTTATGGTTTCTTGAACTCACCAAAAATATGTTGGAGGAAGGATTAAATTCATCACCGTTCAAGTGTAGAAACTATTCAAATTATCATTTGTCTTCCTTTGAGTTGGTTCATGGGATTAGAGACTATTTCTGCAATTATTTCAATGTTGATTCAGATTTTAATTTTGATGAAGTTATGAAATCCAGGATATGTGGGCAATAGTTGTTTAAAGGAATGCCTATTTCTCTGCTTCACCTTGTACTTAGAAACTGTATAATCATTTGTATTGTTTTAAAGCCCTAAGTTTTTGAGCTCCCTGTTACTGAATGCTTCCCATTTATCTTTTATATGATTTGCATACAGGACTTTTGAAACCCATGTGGTCTCCTGGAAACCTGGATTCTACTTCTGATCACTGCCACCCTTAAACCCAGGCCAGAGGGAACCCTTATCTGGATCTTTCTCTTTAGAGGTCTCTGTGTATTACAAATACTGAGACACAGAGATTTAAAATCTTAAAACATTCTTTTTTCCATTTTCTAAAATTTTTTTTCCAAGTTTAGAAACCAACTGAGCGAATGAGATGACTGCTTGAGCCTTGTGCTCAGGCAAGGTTGCAGAGGTGAGAAAGCAGGAGTCCAAGAGGGGGAAGGAGAAAATTATAGCCTCTGTCCTGGACACCAGAGGGTGCCTAGGCCTGATCTCGGGGGGCCACAGTCTGCGGTGGCTGGAAGCAGGACCTGGGTCCTTGTCTTCTTTGGAGAAAGAATTCAGCAAAGAGACAGTTTGTGAAGCAGTAAAGCATTTATTAGAAGCAAAGTACACGTGGAGGAACACAGGGACAGACTCAGAGTGAGTTGTGCCCCAAAGGAGTGGCTTAAATCACTTATATGGGGGCAGTTTTCCGGGTTCCCTCTGGCCAGTCATCTTGCCTGTGCCCATATTTGGTCTGACTCAGGGCCCTTCCCGATATGGGTGCACATCTTTTAGCCAAGATGGATTCCAGTGCGAGCATTTCCGGGAGGTTGGCAGGACACATTACAGGCTGGCACCCTCTCCCTTCTCTGACCCCTGAGGATCTTTTCTGTACATGTGTGGTCTGGGAGGTCTCCTTGACCACAAGAATGAGAAAAATGTGGTTGTCTTATCTTTTGTTCAAAGCAGAGCTCTGCTCCTGTCATTAACAGGAGACTGTCTGCAGCTGCTCAGCGTGGGGCCCAGCTATCTCCTGCCTCAGGCCCACCAGGTTTTCCAGGTAGCTTCATTCCTGTGCTGTGCTTTGCTCAGACAGGTTAGCTTTGGGAGGCACCTGGAAATCCTGAGTCTGGAAAGTGAAGCCTCAGGGAAGAGCTTGATCCTGTGAGTCTGATCAGGTTGAGAGGGGCCTGGCTTCTACCTAGCTGCTGCATTTTCATGGCCTCCTTCAGGCTTGCCTGGGGCCCAGGAAGGGTAGCTCCTTAGCCTCTAGCTCTTGGGCCTGAGAGAGAATGTGGGCTAGGAAGGAGCACAGCTTGATTTCTTGTTTTTGTATGTTAAATCTGTACTGTGAGCCTCTATTTGCAGTCTTGACCCAGGCTCTGCAAATGTTAGGGGAGGACCTGCTCCTCACTCTACCAGTTTCTAAACTTTTTCCTGGCCTTAAACAAATCATTTTATTTATAAAAACAGCGATAATATTTTTAGAGGGGACCACAGTAGGGATTTTTGTCTACAGTTGACCATTGAACAACGTGGGGGGTTAGGGGAAGCCAACCCTCTGAGCAGTTGAATAGCCATGTATAATTTATATGGGTTCCTCTGAATCCCAGATTACTCCATATCCGTGGTTCCTTAGCAGTGGATTCAACGAATCTCGGATCCATGTAGTACTGTAGTATTTACTAATGAAAAAAATCCACCTAGAAGTAGACTCGGGCAGTTCAAACCTGTGTTGCTCAAGGGTCAACTGTGGTTTATTCACTGTTGTATCCTATACCTATAATGGTGCCTGGTACAGAGTAGATGCTCAACAAATGTTAAATAAAAGAATAACATTTTTTTTCTTTTTAAAAAAGTTTGGTTGAGGTATAATTGAAATATAATAAACTCTACATATTTAAAGGTATAATGAGTTTGACATATGCTAAACCTTTGTAACCATCACCACAGTCAAAGTAATGAACATTCCCACACCCAAAAAGTTTCCCGGGGTCCCTTTGTAATCTATCCCTTCCACTCCCACACCTGCTTTTTCTGTTACTCTACTATTTTGTATTTCCTTGAACTTTATTTAAATGCAATTTTACAGAATGTACTTTTTTTTGGTCTAGCTTCTTTCACTCAGGGTAATCATAAAATTCATTCATACTGTGTGTAGAAATATTTCACTCCTTTCTATTGCTGAGTCCGTGTGTGGATGCACAATTTGTTTATCCATTTACTTTTTGATAGCCATTTGGATTGTTTCTAGTTTTTGGCTTCTACAAACAAAGCTGCTGTGAACATTATGAACAAGGCTTTGTATGGATGTAAGCTTTCATTTCTCTTGGGTAAATACCTGAGAGTAGACTGGTTGAATCATAAGGTAGGTACAGTTTTAAGTTTGTGATAAACTGATGAACTGTTTTTCCAATGTGACTACTATTTTGCATTCCCACCACCCATATACTAACAGGTATATAGTGGTATTTCATTGTGCTTTTTTTTTTTTCTTCTTCTTTTTTTTTCATTGTGCTTTTAACTTGAATTTTCCAAATGACTCATGATGTTGAGCATCTTTTCTGTGCTGATTTGCCACCCTTACATCTTCTTTGGTGAAATATTCAAATCTTTGCTCAAGTTATTATTAGATTTTTCCTTATTATTGAGTTTTGAATGTACTTTATATATTCTGCACACAGTTCCTTTATAAGATATGATTTGGTTCTCTCAGCTGTGGCTGTCTTTTCATTCTCTTAACAGTCTTTTTGAAGAGCAGAAATATTTTTTTAATCAACTCTATCAATTTGCTCTTTCATGGATTACTGTCTTTTATGGATTTTGATGTTGTATCTAGAAATCTCTGCTTCACCCCAGGTGCCAAAGTTTTCTCGGAACTACGTTTTCTTCTGGAGTTTTATAATTTCAGGTTTGTGATCGATTTTGAGTTAGTTTTTGTATATGGTGTAAAGTACGGATGGAAGTCCCCCCCCCTTTTTTGCATGTGGATATCCAACTTTTCTGGCACCATTTGTTGAAAGACTGTCCTTTCTCAACTGAATTGCCTTTATTGAAAATAAGCTGTTCATATGTGTGTGGAACCTACTTCTGGACTCTATTCTATTCCACTGATCTATCTATCTATCTTTAAGCCAATACTACACTCTCTTGATTATTGTAGTTTTATAATGTCTTGAAATTTGGTGGTGTTTGTCCTCCAACATGGTTCTTCTTAATGAAATGATTTTTAAACCAAAGGAAAATTCTGAAACATTGTTTAGAAGAATTTTGCAGTGTTTCAGAGTTAGCATTTGCTTTGGGGATAAACATGTCTACATGACCTTTCTTTTTGCCTGTGCTCTGGATAAATGGAAGTTACCATATTATTTACCACTATGCGTTTTCTCTAAAACTAATGTATAAATCATGTCATTAACCTTTTCACTATTATTTGATGCATTCCTATAAGTAAATTTTTTATATTACTAATTTGAATATATGTTAATCACCATGAGACAATCAATATTTATTATATTCTTTTTCATTCTTTCTGTCTCTCTTAGACTTTCATCTCCCATATGAATCCATGTGGATATAAATGTCTCATTTTCAGATAAATCTCTGAGTTATGAGCCATTTCTCCAGGATTGTGGATTCTGCTACTTGGAAAATATTTGTTCAAGCTTCAGTTTGGCAGCTACCCAGATGCATCTTATCATTAATTCTTCTCCTGAGGCCCTTTGTCATATTCTCTTCCAGACATGCTCTGTGTACCTCAATTATAAAGACACTTCCTGGTGTGTAATCTTTTTAGAGTACAGTCCTCATTTGTTCTGCATAGCTCCTTTCTTGACTCCCTGTGCTCTAAGAGGAGTGAGGGGAAAAGTGAGGAAGTAGATTCAATGACCATTTATGGGCTCTTGCAATTCATGGATAAATAAGAAAAAGTAAGATAAATAAATTGTCTATACTTTATTACAGATAATTATAAATAATTATAAATTATTCATAAATAAATCAAAGAGCTAATATATCTTTATAAAAGCTACCAATCTTTTTATCTTTATAAAAATATAATTTAATTATTTATATTTGTAGATAAATATAATGACCCTTTTCAGGTCCTTACAACCCTAATTTCAGATTATGATTTTCCCATCTCTGCTCTTCAGGTACTGTGACTCTCAGAAACCTGTGGTCTTGAGTCTAAGTCAGATTTACCAGGGTGTACAGAGTTCATCAGTGGTAACACCGGGGAAATGTTGCCTCAAAAGGCCTCCACTTAAGGAGGCATCTTCTGTGCCCCATGGGGTCAGGGGTGAATAAGGCAGAGTGTTGGTTAGATTGAGGTGGTGTGGCCCTTCTTTCAAGTGGAGGGGAAGAGAATTGGATTTTTTCTGGTGTCAAGAGACTAGCAAAGTAATAATTTGACATTTTTTCTTTTGATTTAAAACCCATACCTTTAACTTTTATCTTTAAACCGAAACTCATTGGGAAATTGATCTAAAATGTACTTGTATCTTTTTTTGTGAATTGGACCAGGACACAGAGCTGAGAGTTCTCAGGGTTGTTTCTGTGTCTTCCATTTTGATTAGTAATAGAAATAATAATAATAATAACAGATAATAATTATTTAGCCCTTACTACATAGCAGGCCCTGTTCTAAGGGCCTTACATATGTTAATTCATTTATTCATTACAACCATGCTGTGAGCTAGGTCCATTACTATCCTCATTTTACAGAAAATTGAGGCACAGAGAGGTTAAGCACTTGCTGAGGTTATACTGCTAATTAGGGACAGAGCTACTGTTCAGACACAAGTGATCTGGCTCTGAATTAGGAAGGTGCTCAGAGATGATCTGGTGCAATCCTCTGATTTTAAAGACAAAGAAAAGGAGAACTGGAAGAGGGTAAATGATTTGCTCAGAGGCACACGATCTGTAGGAGGCAGAGCTGAGGTTTGTCCTCAGGCACCTGTCACCCTGTCCTGGGTTCTTTCCCATGAAGCTGCCCTTGCTACCCTCTGTCACCCGACTACAGTCACTGTCCCCTGGGCTTCACAGTCCTCACTCAGCAGTTTGCCTTATTGCTGCCTGGGCCAGAGAACTCCCTGAGTTCCCTTTACTTTATGAGCAGACTCCGTGGGTAAGGGAATTGGGTTGGTCTCGTTACCGCTTGCTGTTTGATCCTTTGCTTACAGTGTGTGCCTGAAAAGTCAGCACAAATCATCTTTAATGTTGGCACTGAAGATGTTGGACCACTTTAAAATTCAGACTCAGATCCGGTGTAGCCAGAATTGCTTTCCAGCCAGCATTACCCACATCGATCCAGATTCTCTCTTATGCCTTCAGGAAGGCATTGTAACAGTAGTGTGCTACTGGCAGGCACATGGCTGAAGCAGCAGAGAGGGCTCACACTTGCTCGTTCTGTGGCTGACCAGCTTGGGTGACTGTGCCAGTTAAATTCCTTTCAGAATTTACTCTGTTGTTATAAGAAAATCATACTTAAAACACATGCCCCAAGTACCTGTGGTTATCTTACATAGAAAACTCTTCAAAAACCAATGCCTGATGACACAGTTTGTGTTCTTGGGGACAGTAGTCATTAGTGCTATTTGCCAAATAGTTTTGGTTTTCTTCTGGGAACATCCTTGTCCCCTGGAAGCTAGATATGGCTGTGTGATTTGCTTTGGCCAATGAAACAAAAGTGCCATGTGCCTCTTCAGGGTGGAAGTTTTAAGAGCCAGGGTGTGTTTCACCACCTGTTATTTGTCCTCCTTTCTGGAGGCACAGAGGTAGAGCCTCCTTCAGCCTGTTGGTGGGTGAGGACTGCAGGGCAAGCCAACCTGCCTGAACAAGCAGCATGAGCAAGGAATGAAATGATGTTCTGTACCCCCTCACCCACCTGCCCGTTTATTTTTGTTCATATTGCAGTAGCTTTAGATTTATAGGAAGTTACAAAAATAGTACCAAGAGGTTCCTTGTACCATTCACCCAGTTTTCCCCAATGGTTCTATCTTACATAACTATAAAGTGCGTCTTTAAGTCACTGAGATTTTAAGGTTACCTCAGCATTATCTAATCTCACTGATAGAGATATTTCTTTTTTAAAAACAATGCATACCTTAATTGCAAAGACATAAAACTCTTCCAAACTCACATCACATTCTGATTGCCTCTCTTTTACCAAATGGAACGTTTTTCCTTGTATTATAGTCACTCATATATATTTTTATTCTCCTTCTGCCAGATCACAAGCTCCCTAAGAGAGCACATCTGATTTATTTTTGAATCCCTCCCAAACAGTTCTGTGTGTGTAGAAGGCACTCTAAAATGTTTATTAGTGAATGAATGATGGATTGCTGTGTAGTTGCTAGCCTCTTGAGTAGAAAGGATGGGAAATAAGAAGCTCATTTGGGGACCTAAAAAAGACCAAATATCCTAAAGTTCATCATTATCCAGCTGCTTCAGTATGGAGCTATGAGATCAAACAGAGAAATGGTAAAAGCCTGAGAGGCTGAAAAATATAATATTTGGGAACTTCCCTGGTGGCGCAGTGGTTAAGAATCTGCCTGCCAATGCAGAGGACACGGGTTTGAGCCCTGGTCCAGGAAGATCCCACATGCCGCAGAGCAACTAAGCCTGTGCGCCACAACTACTGAGCCTGTACTGTACAGCCCACAAGCCGCAACTACTGAGCCCGCGTGCTGCAACTACTGAAGCCTGCGTGCCTAGAGCCCGTGCTCTGCAACAAGAGAAGCCACCGCAATGAGAAGCCCGCGCACCGCAACGAAGAGTAGCCCCCGCTTGCCGCAACTAGAGAAAGACCACGCACAGCAATGAAGACCCAGCTCAGCCAAAAATAAATAAATTAAAAAAATATATATATAATATTTGGTAGAAGTGGGGCAGGCAGAGATAAGGCATTTACTATCCAGCTTTACTTCATTAGGAATAAGATTCTGCCTTGTACCTTTTATAGGCTACCTTGCTTCCTTATTGCTTACAGATGTTCAGTGCTTCAGAAAATTTATTTGTGACTATATGTCTCTTTAGAGCCAACAATTTCATACTGAAATCATAATACTTCACCCTCCCTCACAATTAGATTTTCATAACCATCTACCTTTGGGCCATGGGGATGAAAAATCACCTGTTGGTTGCAGTCGGCAGTGCATTTACCCCTGTGGTGTAGCAGCAGGCAGCTGGCCAGGTGTTTTATGATCAGGAGCCTTCTGTAGCTGCCTCTGTAGTAAGCCATTGCCTGAGACCAAAACTGGGAGATAATTAGACCACTGGCATCTGGTTTTAAGGCAGTTTGCAGTTACTCTGCTGCTGGTATGTAAATGGATGTTCTGCGGCCTTCCCTCCAGGCCACGTAATACCTGCTCATCCTCGCCAATCTCTTCTTTCAGGCCTCCGTCATCGTCCCTCTGTGCTCCTATCCAGTGACCTCCATAATCTTCTTAAGGTGGGCTTTGTCCAGCCCAGAAATCAGCACAGCACTCCACGGAGAGTCAGACTAGTCAGAACACAGTCCTTGCCTTCTGTTTAGGTATTACAGCCAGGCTCTCTCTCTCTCTTCTAATGATATACTTAACCCAATACTTCAATATTGAGAGAATGATTAGATCTTCGGATAGACTTGATCATGCATGTTTAATTCTTTAGCTTTCCTTTTAGAATAAAAACCAAGGACAAATATTTGAAGATCTTCAGTAAGTGATGGCAAAGATGCACAGAAAGAATGTCTGTGTCAGGAGAAATGATTCTGAATTTTTGTTAAAGATGTAAGATTGCATTTGCCAAGCTACATTCCAGTGTGAGGCGAACAAAAGTAAACAAGCTTCCCCTGAACTCATTTCCTGGGAGAGAAATAGCGTGGTAACTTATTTTGGTCCTGCATGGCTCATTAAACATGGAAGTATCCTGTTCATTTGCTTATATGGGAGAACTTAAATACCACAGATGAGTGGAAATAAACTGTACATTCGCTGCAACTTCTGGGAGTATGTCGTATTTGAAATCAAAGGACTTGTCTCAAATGCAAATATATGCAGAGGGAAAGTACAGGGAAGTTTGAGTACACAGGGGTAGAGAAGAACATCATGTGGCATCAGACAGGGCTATTCTGGGTCACTTGGGTTGGCTGACTGCAGCCTTTTGTTGAAAGCAAGGTAGAAACTGGTTTGAGAAGCCAGTGAAGGATAGGCAATGACTGAAGATTTCTCTTGGGACAAGGCTGCCTGATTTATTTTCAGTTACGGCTGAATAGTACTTGGAGCTGATGTAAAGAGTTATGGAGTCTATTGTTTTCTCAATAATGTTTCCATGACTAGTTGCTAGGATTGAGTGTGTGCTGAGTGTGGGCTGATGAGCGACTGGGTGGGCAAAATAAAATGGTCTGCCCAGGTTGCTATGGCAGCCAACAGGAGGGCAAGTCCAGTGAGTAAATGAACTCAAGTGAGGCAAAGAAAAAAAATGCAATAAGAGCCACATATGTGCATGTCCTCATTGGCTGTAGGCCCATTTAGTGCCCCCTAACCTTCGCTTGGCTGGATGCTTCTTATCCATCAGGTACCAGCTGCAACACTACTTCCTCAGAGGGGCCCTCCCTGACCACCCACTCTAAATACCACACCCCACCTCCCATTAATCCCTATCAGTGAAATCTGTTTTATTTTCTTTTTTGCACTCATCACTAGCTGATTCTATGTTTTTGCTTATTTGTTTATTGTCATTAGAATCTAATAACTGTGAAAGCAGGGGCCTTTCCTTCCTCCATGGTATGCTCAGAGCCTGACATAGACCCCAGCACAGAGTAGGAGCTCAATAAACATTTGCTACATGAAGAACTGTGTACTGCTTGTGGGGGAACCTTATATTTTATTCATCTCTGTATTTTGAATTTCTGGCTTAGAAACATTTATTGAGCAAGTGTGGGCCATGATAAAGCAGGGAGATTATCCCTGTGACCTTTGTCTTCCTTGTCACTTGTTCCCAGGAGCCATTAGCCAATGCAAAGTCTGGAAGGAACTCAGGGGCTTCCAGTGAGCAGCTCAGAATTATGGTTATGTGGCCAGACTGGGATTGGAAACATGGCAGACTGAATATGGAGGTGAAAAAGACACAGCTTGCTAGAAAACAGGACAAGAATTACTAACAGTTATGAAATGCTTACTATGTGCCAGACACTGTGCTGAACATTTTATATACACTGTGTCTTTAATCCCACAACTATATAGAGAGGTAGGTTCTATTATTAAACCCATTTTACAGGTGAGGAAGCTGAGGCACAGAGAGTTTAAGTAACTTACCAAAGGTCACCTGATTGTTTAGTGGTGGAGCCAATATTCAAATGTACATCATAGGATCATGTTGAGAACCAATTGAGGTAATTAGTTAAAAGTATTCAGTTTGTACTCATAAATGTGTGTTATCTCCTCCCCTCTTCCCCTCTCTCCTCTCTTCTTGTTAGTATTTTTCTGATCTCCTGATATTGTATTTTAATGCTTTTTCATCAGCTTCTCTTTTTTTATCTGTCTGGTGGAGATATGTAAGTATACTATGATATGTTTAGTAGCATAAAACATGCAGGTACAAATAGAAAAGCCAGTGCTAAATAATGAAATGTATGAACTAGGACACTGGGGATGCGTACCACAAACTGTTGGGGGCTCAATTCCACCATGCCTGGAAAGAGTGGCATGTGATGATGTTATAGGCTTTTGGTCTGAATTCAGTTGCTAAATAGCTTTGTGACGTTGGGTTTGTCATTTAGCCTCTGCAGACCTGTTTTATCTTCTCTAGAACTGAGGGTAAGATGGGGCACTGAGGCAGGAAAACTCTAAAATTCTTTGTAACTCTAAGAGCACATGATAACTTTGTTCCATGGTGCTTTGTGTGCTCTCGTGGTTTGATGAATGCTGCCCTGGCTGGCCTGAGAGCAGTGGTGCTACTGGAGACCAGAAGGCCCAGATGTGACACGTCTGTATTCTTCTCACACTGTGGGCTGTATAGTAGACAGCTCCCCCTCAGGCTGATAAAACTTTGAAAAATCAGAAAATGCATTTTAACTATTTTATTATTAGTTTACAGCAACTTTCTCTGAGTTAGAGCATCTTTCTGGATACTTCAGGCTTTTGAAAACAGGGAAAGCTAGGAGAACAAGAACAGTGTTTGCCTAAAACGTTTTAGGGCCGGAAGCAAGGGTCGTAAATCAGATAGCCAGAGGTCAAGTTTATGAGGGTTAGCTAACATTCTCAGCAGGAGATGGGGGAAAAGTTCTCTCCCCAGGGAATATTTGGCAGTGTCTGGAGACATTTTTGATTGACATGACTCGGGGGAACTTTGGCATCTAGTGGGTAGAGACCAGGAATGTTGCTAAACATTCTATAATACACAGGATGGTCCTCCATAGCAGACAGTTATCCAGCCCAGAATGTCAATAATGCTGAGATTAAGAAATCCTAAACTAAGACGGGAGAGCAGAAAAAGTGTCACATCTACAAAATCTGAGATCAGAGATCAGGAACCAGGCAGGCAAACTGAGCAACAGCAGGGCAGGCAGCCCAAGGTAGGAGGTTTGAGCTACAGAGCTTCGGGAACCCAGCTGAGGATTAGGATTTAGGCCAGACATCTGGAAATAGGCACAGGCCACCCGCAGAAAGGAACTTCTAATGTGCCGTCGGCTTTCTGAAACAGAAGCCTCTTTTAATTTTTTTAAGGGGCTTCCTGATGCTGGCTTGCTTGGGGTCAAATCTGGCATCAAGAAATAGGCAGAATTCTAGCATCTGCTCCTTACTACAGCTATTTGGGATAGGCATGGTCAGTATTATTATTATTATCTCCATTTCACTGCTGGGCCCTCTGAAGCTGAGATGGGTTAAGTGATTGCCACATATTACCAGTAAGTAAGTGACAGAGTCTTCAGACTTCAAGCCTGGCACTTGTTTGACTGAGGAGAGTGGAGGGGTCAAAGTCGACTCATGTGGCTGGAGCAGGGGAAGTACACAGTTATCAAGCATAGAGTTAAGCTGTAGGTAGTTCCCCAGAGCCCTTCCCTATCAAAGCTGGAAGATGCGAAGAAAGTGCTCATGGAAAGATAGTGTGGTTTATGCTCAGATTTTAGCACATAGGAATTTGGGAGAATTTTGTCACCTTTTATTGAACAAGTCTCATTAATGAAATCAGGAATTTTATACATTATGACAATTTTTTTTTCCATGCCAAACTGTGCCCAGCTTTATTAAAGATACTTTTCATAAACAGTCATGGTATTTCAGGCAGGACATGGGCAGACAATCACTAACAGAATACAACAACTTTCAAATGCCCTTTTTCGATGGACAACCAAAATCAAAAAGCCACTGTAAAACCTAATGAAGTCTTCATGTGATGCTCTGAACAGGGAAAGTTTAGAGTGAGGGTTGACATTTAACATTTAGCATGTTGTTTAACAACTTTGCACAAGCTGACCCTGACTTTCAGGAAACGGAAATGAAAATGGCAGAAGTATCAATCTGAAGATTCACAATCTAAAAAAGGAACCGCTACTCTTTTTTTGTTTGTTTGTTTTTTTGCGGTACGTGGGCCTCTCACCGTTGTGGCCTCTCCCGTTGAGGAGCACAGGCTCCGGACACGCAGGCTCAGCGGCCATGGCTCACAGGCCCAGTCGCTCCGCGGCATGTGGGATCTTCCCGGACCGGGACACGAACTCGCATCGGCAGGCGGACTCTCAACCACTGCACCACCAGGGAAGCCCGCTACTAGTTTGTTAATGTCTGTTTAACTAAACATTAGCTAGAGGTCCCGTGAGGACAGGGACTATCACTCTTGTAACCCCCAATCTTGGTTGAGTGCTTGTCACACACAGGCACTTAGTAACAATTTCCTGAATAAGTGGGTGCGTATATATTAGGACTTGAACTCTATGTTTGACTGTTGCCTTCAAAGCAGAAATATTTCTTATGATGCCCCCTCCTGTTTTCTAGTAAGTTCACCACATACTGTTCATCGTGCTGAGATCTGCTTTTAAAACATACACAAAATAAGCCTTACTAGTACTGAGTATTTTATAATTTAATCCTTCATAGTATTATTATTGTACCACTTCCCTTCCCGCTCCTCCAGCTCTTCTGGATATTGGTCACAACTTGGTTTGAGTATTCCATCTCAAAACTCATTTCTATGTGCAACAAATATTTATTAAGCCCCTACTTTGTCTCAGGCACTATGTGAGATGCTGGAGATACAGAGCTAAATCTGATTTCATTCTGATTTCTTAGATGTACCTCAGGGATTGGAGAAGGCAGACAATGAGCTACATTACCATGTGGTCAGCTCTGTAGCAATAGAGAAGTGGACAGTATGCTATTGGAGATGCGTGAGGATAGACAGCAGCTTCCCGGGGAATGGCTATTTTGTTCTTTACGAAAACTCTGAATCAGCATTAATTAATCATTTGAGTACCTATTGTATTCGCATGCGTGTTTATGTGTGTGTGTATTTGCACCTCCCTTAGTCTCTAAGATTATACATGTAGCATTAAAGATAATCATAAAAGAAATTGGAAACAAGGATCCTACATCAAGCATCAGGGAGAAATTGTGCTTCTGTGTATTAGCGGAGGTTGGGTAAAGTGAGGTGGGGATTAATCAGGGAAGTACATGGAGGTACTTCATATTTCTGTCTAAGGAAGGACAGGTGGCACAAGTGACTGCACAGTGGCAGGGACAAGGGGCACTGCTAGCAGAAGTAGTACCCTGAGGAAAGGCACGAAGGTGGGAGTTGGTAAATAACACAGAAAATGGAGAGCAGATTACCTGGGCAGCTGGAGAAGGATGCAGATAGACAAAGGGCCTCTGGGGTTCTCCCAGGCCTGGGAATCAGCATTAAGGAAATAAAGAAGAAAGGGAAACTAAGAAGGGAGGTAGGGTACTGAACAGGCTGACCGCAAGATCGAGGCTGGGAAGGGAGGAATGGGAAATCAGTATGAGATGGGAGAAAGGCTGAGCGGTGGAAAGCTTGAGGTGGAAGGAGAGCTAAGGGCACCTTTGTGTTCCCAGGAGGGCACAGAGATTCTAGGTGTCCATAGATACCTTCTGCAGAATTGCCGGCTCAGTAGGCATTGGTTGATGGACCAGGAGCTGGTGGAGAGAGTGGGAGTCGAGAGGTGAAGACAGTATAGATTACCATCTAAGAATCTTGGTCTGAAGAGTATGAAGTAGAGAGACCCTGGCAACTGCAGCGGTATGTAAGGGTTCAATAGGGGAATTTTGAAGTTAGGAGAGAGACTTAAGTTTGAGAGGGAGAGGGGATGAGCAATGCAGTGCCATCTCCAAGGAAGCAACAGGGAGGGCTCCTGTGGGCTGGAGGGAGATTTGCAGTCTGTATTGGGGGACCCCAAAGACTCTTCTTTAGTTATTCCAGAACTATCACCCTCAGAAGGTAAAATCCAAGAGAGAAAATTCTGTTTAAAATTGTAGAATGGAGCTTTCCACAGTGCAGTGTGCTGCAGGGTAAAGAATAAACATTAGGAGGGGCGTCAGTGCCTGTGACAGTGACCTTAAAGAAGAAAGCTCTCTGAGAAGAAATCATTTTTCAGGGTAAATATGAACTGTCTTGCTGTAAGTGGTTGCATCTCAGGAGTAATTTATTGCATGCCCTGTTTGGAGCAAGTGAGTAATGCACAAGACTTTTGAGCCTTGAGCAATATAAAATAGCTCAGACACACTGTTGTGAGAGATATATAATCTTGGCTTTAAATGTTACTATTTCTGCTGTTTTAACAAAGTAGCTGATTCTAACTATTACAGAGCAAAAATTTCAAAAATACCGTATATGAGAAAATCATACAGAAGACAAATCAGGATAATTTGTTCCTTTTCAGGATAAAATTATCCCAGAGAGAACTTGGCTGCCATTCTAAACCATGGACTTTCTATATTGCTTTCTTTGTTTGGGTTGCCTGTCATTAGCCTAAAATCATGGAATTTGCTTTACGTGGTAAACGAATGACACCATTCATAGAATAATTTTTAGCATTTCCAATCAGGGTTTTCCCAAAGACTACTTTGAAGTAGCCCCCAATCTGGCTTGCTAAAGCCATAGATGCGCTGTTGTACTATTGTTTGCAAAAATGAGTTAATGGGTTAAAAAAAATGAGATGGAGTGGGGCTTGTGAGAAGTTCATTTAGCTAGTCCTTTCTGTAGTCTTTCTCTACATTGAGCTGATGACTCTTTCCAGAGACGTGCTGACTTTACGTCTTCAGAGCTTGTACTTTCAGATGTAGAGCAGGTACTGGGCTGCTGCTCAGTGAGGACCCCATGCACACCTGCCCTGGCCGCACTCTAGGACAAGTGGGGCCCCTCACTGCCAATCCAATATGCGGTCAGCTAGAAATCAGGCTCTCGGCTCACTTTTCTACAGGAGCTTTCGTTGATGCCCAACTTTTAGCCTCTGACTCTGTTGCCTTCCCTGATGTATATATAATACAGGAAAAGCCTTAGTTGACCTCCCTAGATTTTTTTCCCTTGGGTGCCTAGCCCTGGGTTATCTGTTGAGGCCTTCAGCTAATGTGCATGTTCTATCTTTTTCCCTTCACCTTTCCCTCAGCTTCCTGCCTGAGATGTGGATATGATGTGTCCACATCCCAGGGTGCAACATGCCCCCAGGGGCATGAGGGAGAGTCCATATTTTAAACAAGACTTTGTGGAAAGACAGAAGTAGTCTGGGCCTTTCATGAGTCCCAGCCTGGGACTGTTCTACACCTAGGCTTCTTTTACTTAAGGAAATTAAACCCAGAAGTAGGATTTCTGATAACTTGTAGTTAAATGCAGTCTCAACTGCTTAATCTCCCCATCAGCTTTAGCAGTGGTCGTCAAACCTTTTTGATCATGATGTCTATCAATAAAAATTTCAAGTATTTATATGTATTAATTTGTATTTTTAATTATTTATAAACTACGTGTACTACTTTAGACATAGAGAAAAAGGAATAAGTTAAAGACAAAACATTTTAAAATAGTATTGTATTTTTATTAACAACACAAATTTTTTTTTAACTTTTGATATTGAGAAACATGATTGCAATTTAATATGCTTTTGAATTTTTTGAAAATCTAAGCCAAACACCTTTTGATTGAATGATCTCAAGGTCTGTCTTCAAGGTTAGTTTAGCTCTACACTTGGTTTTATTGGTTGTCAAGTCTGAAAAATATACCTGACAAAGACACGTATTTCCAAAAGGAATAAGTAAATCATTGGTTGAACTTATTATATCTAGGTACTCATTTTTCAATTCCATCCCTCAACAATGCAAAGGTTTTTTTTTTTTTATTGAATTTGGCCAGTAAACCTCCATCTTCCCTGATGACTTTCCCTGCCAACTAACTGGAAGTGATGCTCTTTATACATTTAACAATTGGTTTCAAAACCTACTGACAGAAACTCCTCATGTTGAAGATTTTTAGATGGATTGGAAAATTCAGTTTCCAATTTAATGTGTGCAGGTTTGAGAGTTTTTATATATGACACATATCATTTTCAGCAAAAAATTACCCAATAATGGAATCATTTCCAGTTATTCATTTTCAGAATGCTCCCTTCAGAGCTATTCTCTTTTGAAAAGCCATTATTTCCTCCCTTGTGGTTAAAGGGAGAGTTTTTGTGTCTACTTAGTACCGTATTACAGAAAGCATTTGTCATATCAGGAGAGGTCCAAATTTAGCTTACTTGTCTTTTTTTGTGAAATAAAGATGGATAACTCAACATAAAGTTCAATAAATCTTTTATTTTCTTTACAATGAGATAACCTGCAAACCTTGATTTGATGTAAAAGATTTTCTTGGTCACTTTCCACCTCATTGCAAATTACTGAAAGATTATGCTGTATTTCATTGTGTTGTTTTTGTAATTTTAAGTAGGCAGTTCTGCTATAAAGCTTATTTGAAAATGTGAGTTTGTTCCAATGCAATTGATATTTTAGGGAATACTTTGAGCATAACACAGATTTTGTGTTTGCTTATGCACAGTTTCATTCACGAGAAACACTATGTGAATCTGGGTGAATGCAGAAAATAGCTGAATCAGGACACATGCACATACACACACACACCCGCAAACATTTATTAGCTGCCTCAGTTTACCATGTTGTGTGTTATGAGTCATACTCATTCACATCTGGTGTTGTAACTTTCCATCCAGTTTCAGATAACCCTCCTTCACCACTGCACAATAATCCACAAGCTGCAACACAAACCTTCAGGCCTTTTTCAAGGGACACTGCCATATCTATTATATATTTATGTATGTCTTAGCCATTTAACACATGTAAAACTGTGCTTCTGGTTTTATTAAAATTTTGTCTTTTTAAAACAGTCTGACACTGACAAAGTTTTTGAGCGTTGTGCTCATTTTCTTCATAAGCCCTGTGATTTTTATTGCGATTTTGCGTAGTGTGGTGCTGTGATCTTTAAGAATGCATTTCATGTTATAGCAGAACTGACTATACACTGATGACCTCCTAGTAGCAGTTTGTGCAATCCTGGCTTTAACTTCTTTGTAGCAACAGTTTGCTTGTGAATGATTCAGCAATGGGTTTCACATTGAGATGCTATCACTGCAACCTTCCTTCCTTTTCTCTTTCCTGACAAAAGAAGTATTTATAGTAATTCCGATTTAATTGGTCTGGGAAGGGACCTGGCCATGGGCATTTTTTAAAAACACACCCAGTTAATTCTAATGAGAACTTTGGGTTGAGAATCACTGCTTCATATATCACCAGAAGTAACTCTTTGTGTATTTTTTACTTCAAACTAGCAAATACCATAAGCCGAGACATGTTGAAACCCCAGTATTTTCACCCAGCTGTGTAGCAAACCTCCCATATTGTATAATTTGTACTAATACACATCTCTTCAAATATGCAGCAATGTTTAAAAAATTTTTGTTTTGGCTGCGCTGCATGGGTTGCAGGATCTTATCTCCCCAACCAGGGATAGAACCTGGGACACCAGCAGTGAAAGCCTGGAATCCTAACCACTCGACTGCCAGGGAATTCCCACAGCAATATTTTTAATGCATCTTCCAACAGCATTTTCTGGGTTGAAGCACATATAACATTAAGTAGCACTGAAAAAACTGTAGTGTTTACCTCCATGTTTAGGATGCTCAGTTTTTAAATGTCTGGCGAATTGTGGTGACTTGACACCAACATTAGCTAATATCTCAAGAATTAGCAGACACTTACAGTGAGGTTCATCTTTACCAATGGTGGATATAGATCCATATTTCAATTAACAAGGAAATGAATTCTTGTGGCTAGATCTGATTAAATTGTCATTGATTTTAGCTTATAATGTGGCTGATTGAAGAGATGGACTAAATATGTCAGCCCATTTTCAGGTCATTTGTATTTGCATCATTACTGCTATTGTCAGCCTGTGGTTTCTGGAATCTCTTTAAGCCAATTGTCCGTATTGTAAGAGTTAGCTTAATAAAACAAGGTAGTATAATCTGTACATATTCTTAACTGAGTACTCATAGATTGTAATGTTATAACATGCTAATAGCCCACCAGTGATTGAGGAGCTTAGCACTGTTCCCCTGGGAATGCCCATATTCTGTGTGATACAGGATCATCAGAAATACAGATCAAGTGAGGGAGGCAGTGTCAATCCATATATTATATGTTAATAAAGTTAAATTATGATTTTTTCCTGTCACAGAAGACCTTTAATGATCTCCTATTTATGGTTCTTTTGTTCATTTGTCCTGTTAGAGTTGAATAGACCATAATAACTTACCTGACATAACAAGGAATGCGACAGGTACAACAGATAAATGTGGCGGGTGGCCCAGGAATAAGGGTGTCACAAGAGAATCACTTAACAGAAGGGCCACAGACCTGGAGACCAGTCTCAGCCACCTGTCACTCCCCACACCCAGGATCCACTCACAGTGCCAGGCTAAACGCCGGCTCCTATTGGAAAGGAAGACGCAGCCCCCTCCGCCGGCATCTGTGGCTAGACCCTAACACTGAGCAGAGATGCTCCAGGAAGACGGTCCATTCTACACTCATCCCCTGAGTGCTCTCAGACCTGCAGGATTCCTCCAGAGACCCTTTAAGCAGCAAATTTCCCTCGAGCAATTCTAAACGGATTCCATTCCCACATTTGTGGTCAACTGATTGTGTGGGCAACAGGCGGGTCCCTGAAGAGAGGCTGGTCCCCCACCTGCAATCCCCCAAATTCTCTTCCTACCGGCCTGCCCCTCTGCCCAGGTCCCTCACCAGGGCTGACTAAGAGGTGGGCACTTTGGGAAGACTTGGACCAGCCCTTGGCACAGAATCCTGCCTGGCCGCCACCCAGGGTATTCCAGGTGAAAATGTGAGACTCAGGGCACAGCACGCCATGTGACATGGGAGGAATGGTGCCAAGTGCTATTTTGTGTTCAGTTCGAGTGTGCCCTTGGGAACCTGACCTCAGTTTCTCCTTGTGTAAGGTGGAGATAGTGCCAGGCTTTGCCCACCTCAAAGGGATTATTGCAAGGGTCATGGGAGAGGTGGGTATGAAGGGGGGCTCACAAATTCAGGGTGCGGTCATGGCCAGCAATAAAGCCTACATATTTGTTTGTATATTCCAATATATTTTTCTAGTGCCGCAATGGATTGCCTGTGTGCCTCTCTGTGGAGACCACTGAGTACAACCAAAATTTAGGCTCCTGTGGAGAGATACAAGGGTCTCTATCTTTTGGCCTGCACCAACCATTCCAGCTGTAGTCTGAGTCAATGCCATGTTCACAGTTGATGCTTCAGCACCAGTGAATCGTTTACTTCTCTGCACACACCATGTTTTGCTGCCACAGAAACCTTTCCTGACTGTCCCTTCCTGCTGATTTTGCAGTGTACCCATAGCCATATGTCTAACACTCCATGTACACGTTATTTTAGAATATTTTTGTTGTTTTTACTTCCCCCAGAGACCTAGAGCTCCTTGATATGAGGAATTGAATGTGAAGAACTGTGAGGGGTTGGAGATTCTATCCTGCTTGCAAGCTAACAAGCTAGCCTGCCATAGTCTCGTGGAAGCTGACAGAGGACTGGGGACTCCTGGGTCAGAGACAGAGGACATATTTACTCACAGCACAGCAGGCAGCATGTGCTTCATGTTTGCGTCAGTTCCCTGTCCCCACATCCCAAACCCCATGGGGGCGATGCAGAGCAGCCCGGGTGGATGCTGCGCACAGGGTGGGCTTGTGTCACAGCCCAGGGACTCTGAGCTTAGGGAATCCTCCAATCTTTTAAGGGACTGCCAGCAAACCTGTCCCACTTTTGCCCCCCAAGGGAGACTTCACGCTCTGGATGGGAAACAAATCTGCCCCTGCTTGGGAGGGAGACTCTTCCTATCTTCCAAGGCTGTTTGCTACACAAACATTCTTGAAAGGGTAGTCAGCAAGCCATCAATACCTCATCATAAGACATGTGGAATTACGAAGAGACCCATGGAGATTTATATCCCAATAATAATCTTCTTTTCTCTGGCAGCTAGCACAGGGTTGGGAACGTAGTGGGTACTCAGTAAATATTTGTTGAAGAACGAGTGAAAGCAGCTGGAAATTTTTTTAAAAATCTTTGGGAGGAAGTGAAAAAGTCCCTGTTTGAGAAGGTTTCCTTTTAAAATCCTTGGACAGAGACCAATTACTTTTAGCTTTTTTAAAAAATTAATTAATTTTTGGCTGCGTTGGGTCTTCGTTTCTGTGCGCGGGCTTTCTTTAGTTACGGCGAGCGGGGGCTACTCTTCGTTGTAGTGTGCAGGCTTCTCACTGCAGTGGCTTCTCTTGTTGCGGAGTACAGGCTCTAGGCACGTGGGCTTCAGTAGTTGTGGCACGTGGCCTCCATAGTTGTGGCTCATGAGCTCTAGAGGGCAGGCTCAGTAGTTGTGGCGCACGGGCTTAGTTGCTCCGTGGCATGTGGGATCTTCCTGGACCAGGGCTCGAACCTGTGTCCCCTGCATTGGCAGGCGGACTCCCAACCACTGCGCCACCAGGCAAGCCCCTAGTATTTTTTTTTTTTAAACCATGACAATCAACCTGAAACTCTCTTACTACTTTATCAGGAGCAGCTGGGGCCTCTGCTGTGCGCTCTTCACTGAGTCAGTCCTCAGCCTTAGTTTCAGCTGCTCTGTAGCGTGGTCCCAAAGCAGGGAGACCTTCATAGGAAAACCTCTGGCCAACTGCCAGGCAGCCTGTGAAACTCTGTTCTTTCCTGTCCATTGGCTACGTTAAAGCTAAGTACCGAATACTGATGCTCACAATAAGGAAAGACAATTAGCAGATTTATTAATTAGGCTCCCGTTTACCCTTATATCCCACTAAATCATTAATTTGTATAATTATGGCCTTTTGCTTTGGCTCAGTGATATCGGAATAAGAAAAGTATTTGCCAAACCTGACTCCCTGCTGTAAAATGTTGGGACATTCCAACATGTTTATAGAGATGAAAACACACTTTTAGTCATTGTAAGTAAGAACAATTAATAATGTGCCTTAGGGTATATTGAAGGAGCAGGGCTCATAGGCTTCAAACAAAACCTTTATTCCCTCCTTACCCCTTTCCAATCTGCTTTGTGGGACTGGTTCTTCCTTGCTTTTTTGGATGCACTCTGGAGTGATTCCATAACTTTTCTGGTCACTCTGGGAAAACAAAAGGTCCTCAGTAACCTCAAGGGGCAAAAACATAGTCACATATTGCAATCAAAACGTCACATCCTTTTAAACTTCATCCCAGTTTCTTTTAAAGTTAAAGCTTTTCCCTGTCACAAATCAACCTATTCCGTGTGGGGGGATGCAGTGGAAAAGAGGGGACCAGTCAGTTTTTCTATTAATTCGGCCAGGTCCTAGCACAGCTTGTGACCTTCCAGGGTGAAAGTGGGGCTGGAGAGAGGAAGGGTCAGGAAAGATTTCACTTGAATGACCATGATGTAAAAGCCTGTTGACTTCCTCTGAGTGTGGCAAGTGTTTAAAGCTTTCAATGGAGTATTGTGGATTCTTTGTAGATCACCCCCATCCCTAAAGGTCTCTCATCTGCAGTTCCTTTGGATCTCTAGTGGATTTTCACATCTTGAGGATCAACTCAGGCCTCACGTTCCCAAAGTCTCCTAGTAGTTCTAGGCTGACCTCTGGGGCTGGATCCAAGACAACCTCATGTCACCTTTCCTTTGGCCATAGAAGGAGACTGCATCTACTTCCCAAACTTAGGGCTGCACTCTGCAGCCACGTACCTCCTCACTGGCCACCAGCCCACAGTGCTTCAGGCACTATAGCATGTACCAAGCTTGGATATGTTCTCCAGAAAGACCCTCTCATTTGACTTGAAATCACACCTCATTGAAATATTCCTTTCAGTTGCTAACTGTCTCAGCCTCTCCAACTTTATCACTTTTAACATGTTGAATGAGTTACAGGCAAAGAGTTACAAAGCTGGTTTTCCCATTTCCTTTGGAATATGGGAGTACTCGCTACCTATTTCATTCTCAGCCTTTTGGAGCCTCAGCCAAATCTGAGATAAAGAATCCCATTTTAAAAATTTAGCTTTGAAAGGTAAAATATAAAAATATACTACAATTTATGTTAGTTCGATTTTAATCTACTGGATTATAGTCAGACTTTTCAAAAATAAAAATGGTATCTCCACAGATCAACTTTGAGGAAAAAGATATATGATAATGAGAGGAGAAAGAAATATAATTTTATGGGCTATGATTCATAATTTTATTAAATCAAACATATATAGTTGTTTGTCGTTCATATCATCCATAGCAGACATCCTCTGATGTCAGTTTTATGAAACCCTCCTGTCGGATTGAATTCATCAACAAAATGAAATACATTGTGCATTCTTTGTCTTTGTTCTGTGCTCATTCCCAATGACATCAAAGATGTCCTTTGGGAAGTACCTGATAAGGTAGAATTCATAATGTCCCCTTTCATTAAAAAAAATTTGGATGTATCATCCTGGGAACCTAACTGATGAAAAACAAAGGCTTTCATGGAAGAAACTTTTTGGACAATTTTTTAGGTCAAACTTTTGTTTTATCATAATCAGGGTTTATGACACTGTGTAGGCCTTCTAGGAAAAGACTCATTTATGGATGTGATTAATCTGAGCATCAGTGTTTAGTTCTAAGCTGTTTTATGGTCCTAAGGTTTATCCTTTGCTATAAATTAGAGCCTTGTGGTGGGGCAGGTGGGCAGCCATGGTTCAATCCCAGTCAGAATGTCCAGGGAGAGACCTGGCCATACACAGTTAGGTTCTTAGGTGCTGCATGCTGGGGACCTCCCTCTCTTCCCCTACCTTGCTTAAGTCTGTGAGCCTGTGTGCTGGAAACTATTTTGGAATTTGGGGATAGAGCAGTGAAGAAAGAAAAGTCTTTGCTAGTATTGAGTTTACGTTCTAGTGGGGATGGGATAGTACAGTAAACAAACAGTGTCAGAGTATGTAAGTATCAGAAAGAAAAATGACCAGAATAAGGAGATAGAGACTAGGACTTGGGGATGCTGTTTCAGATGTGGTGATTAAGGAAGGCATCCCTGTGGAAGGAATCTTTGAATAGATGAAGAGATATAACATTATTTGAAGATAGATTGTGATATATATCTAAAATACAGATGTATAAATATATCTAATATCTATACTTAGATATTAGAGAAAACCCCACTATTTTCAGTTCTTCCCATGCTGTTCCAAGTAAAATTCATGAGGAACACATGAAAAAATGTATCCCATAATCGAATACGCTTGGAGTTAGACACAGCTTAGCAAACTTCTGAGGCCCATTAACGTGCTCTTCCATCTTATGCAGCATTTCCCAGGTGTATTTGAGTATGGAAACATCTCACAACTCACTTGTGTTCTAAAGAAATCGATCTGGGAGACGGTGTCTGGATATAGCATGTCATGGACAACTGAAGTTTTTGAAGCGACTGGTAAAGTTACTAATGTTGAATGAAATCTGCAAAAGAAAATGAGCTATTTTTTCTTTTTGGTTCCATTTATTTACTAGTAAAAATAAAGTCATGAAAAATTAGAGGATTGATTAATTGAAACCTTTTAAAACAGAATTGTGACTTTTTTAGAGGGAGGGGCCTCTAAAATGTGGACCATGGTCTAGTAGCATCAGCGTCACTCGGGAGCTTGTTTGAAATACACAATTTTGGGCCAAGCCAAAGACCTCCTAAATCCCTATCTGTACGGTGCTAGAAAAAGGCATGGCACTAGGCTACAGTAGAATGGAATATGACTTTCTACATGTTATTTTACATCAGGGGATGCGATTTAAATCCATTTGAATTTAAATCTGAGTCTGAGCTGTAAGAGCATCTGAGTTTGCATTTACTTCAATGACTGTTACAAAACTCAATCCAAATTCTGGTTGTTAATACATACTCTTTACATATAATGTTTATATGTAAATTCAGATGAAATAAGCATTTAGAGCTCAGTAATACATTTAGAATTTATACATTTAGCATTTAAGGTTTCCTTTAGTTACCATTTCCAGTATCCAAGCAGACATAGCAAAGAAAGAGGCTTCTAGATTTGTCCAAAAATTTCATCACTGGGGAAGCGTCACAGGTTTTGCCCTCCCAGCATCTGACCATAACCTAAACCAAAATCTCACTTGCTAAAATGGCAACTATTTTCAGTTATATTAACAAATCTTTTTTCTTTATCCAGAATGATGTCACCATCTTGCTAAGATAGATCACTTTTACAAAGAGGAGAAATGGAGCTGGGAATTTACAGGTGACATTTAATTCTCTCAGCTTTCACTCTGAAAAAAAAGAATCTACACAGCAATCCACCATCCCCTTGGTGAAACTGATAAAGATAACATGTCATTTACTCTGGGATAAACACCCAGGCCAAGCAGAAAATAGCGGTCTATCTAAGTGAAATCACGAGGACAGGATGCCTCCTGTTCTCATTTGGCTAAAAACAGCTGGAGAGAGGACACCTGTAATCAGAGTCCCCTGGAGCTGTGATTCTGGCAGCTCGCCTGCTGCCCGTTGAAGGGAGAGGGGGAGTCAGTTCCGTTTGAGTCCCTGTGCTGTGTATGACTTGCCTCTACCCTCAAGGACTGTACCATGGAATGAATCCCTTTACAAGCTCATAGTTCAATACAGATGGGAAGTTTCCAGACCTTTCCTTTCATCCTCCAGGAAGGGAATGTGTATCTCAGGGAATGAATGGCCTATTTCCCTCAAAGGCCAGGTCTCCACAGTCAAAGCAAAGAATTAGGGCAACTATCCAGATAATTCAGGCCACCCAAATCTACTCTGGCCTGAATCATTCAAGTTAAAAAGCAACCTTCTTTGCAGGATCTGGTCCCCCATATAATTCAGAGGGGTCGAGAGCCCATAGTGTTTTCTGCCCTGGGAAATCGGCATCATTTACTGGCCCACACAAGTGAGAAGTAAGAGTATTAATGTGACCCACTTATTTCTGGTTCTTTCTGCCTGGATACATTATACTTTGCTTTCCATTCTAAACAGCACTTTCCTGAGCTGCACTACCTGTGACCTGAGAGAGAAACAATAGTAAATAGCACGTGAGGTAGTAAGCAGGTGGGTGTTTTGGGGCTGTCGACCTGGAGATTCAGAAATCTGAGGCCCCAGTATTCTATGCTTTGTTGTCTGTATGGGATAGAGACTCCATTTTTACACTGAGGGTTTTGTGTATTTATTTATGTATGATGACTTATTTATTTAAACGTTATTTTAGGGTAGTTTTGGGTTCACAGAAAACTTGCCTTACAGGCTTCAAATTCCTCTCACTGTGGGATGCTGTTACCTTGTGCTTACTTGTGGTCATATAGTGCCAAATGGTTTTCCTCAGTTTTGCTGCTTCCCTCTCAACTTGCAGCAAGCCCCTCCCATCTACTCCATGGAGGGAGTCTCTCCGTCTCTCTCCTTGCTTTTGCTTCTCCCCCCCACCAATAGACTTCATTTGCATATTACTTGGAGCAAAGCTTTTGGTGGTGGAGGTAGGAATTCTCCTGGTGCAGCTTTAGTTTTAAGCAGGTCCTCTGTGCTTAGAGATAAAGTAAGGCTTCCTCAGTGCTCTTGTCTCTGTCCCCCTTAGGCCATCACACTCTGCCTCATATCGCTGGCAGCTCCTGGGAAGTACAGAATCCTCTCCCTCAGCCCCCCCCAACCCCTGCCCATGACAGAAGACCTCTGCGTTGTCTTGGTGCAGGATCCTGGTCCCCAAAGGTTTTCCTGCCCTTCTTCCAGCAGCAGAGGGCTCTTATTTCCACCTTTCTCCCTGAGGCAATAGAGTTTTGCTTGAGTCCTGGCAGTGGGAAGGTTTCCTATCCTCTTCCCCAGTGGTGTAAGGCATTTGCTTTGTAGGAGAGAAGATTCTCTTGAAGTGGTTGGTATTTCATGTCTGCCCCACCCTGGCAGCCAGTCACCACCTGCGAATCTGTGCCACCAAGTGCTCTTTCATGGTCTGCCCTTTTCAAGTCTTTCTTACGAGCACTCAGTGGGGACCCATGGAGAAGAATGTCAACTCCCTACGTGTCTGGGACTCCTAGTTACTGTAAACTTACGCACTAGCCTATATTCAGCCTCCACAAATTTGCTAAAACTCTAGCTTATTTATTCTTTTATAGCGTCCATCTCTTCTTCCCATGCTCTGTCAAAGGTAAAAGAGTTTGTGTGTCCTATATCTCCTCGGGGAGGACTTGTCCCTGTGGAAATTCAGCTCAGTTCATTGACTTACAACCTATGCTCTTTGATGGCCTTGAGAAAATTGATGATTTTGTAGATTATCCAAATTTTTCTCAGTGTTAGAATGGGAGTGATGTTCTCTTGAAGCTTTCTTCTTAAGAGGAAGCAGAATTTTCTTCTTCATGGTTATTATCATGAGTGAAGTTTGATGAGTGTGGCTCACCGACTTATTCTCATTCCATAGGCATTGTGTTTTTGTTCACACTGAGTGTCCTCCTTGGCCTCGTCCATGAGTGCCACTGGGAGAGAATTTTTAATTCTTCTGTATCATCTCAGATCATGAGGTAATACCTCAAGTTGTATAAAGCAGATTATATGTTTAGAACAATAGTACATTTGTTTATGCAGTCAAGTCATAATTCACTTGACCTCATTGGAAAGAATTATTACATTTTTAGAAAATTCAGACACACCAATTGCCTTAAAAGTCTGGGAATTGTTTTTCAAGTGACCTCGGCAAATCACTGGCTGTTATTGGGGTGCTAAGAATCCTTTGCTGTTATCATTTTGCATCTCTTTTTAAGTCCTCAGTATTTGAAATGCTTTATCTGTAAGTTTATTAATTTCACCACCGTTGAAGACAGAATAATGCCCCCTTCCTTCAAAGATGTCCATGTAAATATGTTAAATTTTTAACAAAAATCTAGTTCATATTTACAGGTTTACTGAAACCTGTAAATATGTTACCTTATATAGCAAAAGGGACTTTCAGGTGTGATTAAGTTAAGGGCATTAAAATGGAGAGATTATCTAGGTGGGCCCAATGTAATCACAATGGTCCTGATAAGAGAGAGGCAAGGGGATCAGAGTCAGGGAAGGAGATGTGATGATGGAAGCAGGGTCATAATCAGAGAGAGAGATTGGAAGATGCCACACTACCAACTATGAAGATGCAGTATGGGGCCATGAGCTGAGGAAAATAGGCAGCCACCTCCTGAAGGCAGAAAGGGCAAGGAAGCTGATTCTCTCCTAGGGCCTCCAGAAAGAACCTTTCCCTGCCGATATCTTGATTTTGGAACTCTGACCTTCAAAATTGTAAGGTAATAAATTCATGTTGTTTAAGCCACTAAGTGGTAATTTGTTACAGCAGTAATAGGAAACTATCATAAATTTTGAAAAGCTAACATCCAATTTGCCTTCATTGCATAAGAAAAGGAATTACCCAGTGGATGTGACCATTTTAAAGAACTTTCAGTCAAGTGAGCAAGATTAGTTAGTAATCTTGAAATGGGTCCTTTATAATATCATATGAACTGTAATGAATTTTGTCCTATGATAAATTAATGATAAATGATCCATTTTAACAGAAGGAGAAGAGTCATTTTAAGAGTCATGCCTTTTAGTGGCCTCTCTTCCTGGGAAAGTGGATACTAAACGCTTTATTCCAGAGATTTACTGTGATGCCCTGTTTTATCATGGTTAATAATAGATGACACCCTATCTTTATAACGGGGAATATATCTTGTTTTTTTCTGGCTTAATATTTAATACATTGTCTCTTCACTTTGGATGTGATGGCCATGATGGGTTAATGCCCCCTCAGAGCTGGGCCATTATTATTTGTAGTAGCAACAATAACAACAGCAGCAGCAACAACAATAATCATAAATGTCCATTTATTATGAGCCATATACTATGTTAGGCACTTAACATTTTTCTCATAAAATCTGTATAACTTTAGAAGTAAGTATCCTTATCCATATTTTACAGGTAATTGAAGCTCAGGAACCTGATGTAACTTGCCCAATGTCATACAACTAATCAGTGGAAGAACTAGATTTGAATTAAGAGACATGTGCTTCTAAGTCTCACGATCCTCGTCGCTATAAAACACTGCTCCTCGATAGTGCTAGCGGGGATGGCACTAGGCAAAATTAATGAAAAGGCAGAATTTTACCTTTAATATGACTCCAGTGCCTCCGCTCCCATATAAGGAAGAGGCAGACCTAATGTCTTAAAGCAAAGAAATGGCTCTAATAATGGGCGGATAGTTGGCAGCATTCAGACATGTTGGTGTATCTCTATTTTCACGCCATGCAGGTAGCCACCATTTTGGCTATGCTGAGAAGCATCCCTGGGTTACTCTTCTTACTAAGTAGTAGGTTCTGGTTACTCGTTGCACAATGGACTTCTGAATAGCTGAAAAGCAAGGTCTCTCTACAGCTTCACAGGAGGGAAGACTGCTGGATGTTGCACAAGCTTTTCTGAATCAGAATCCACAGGTTCCCACTTTAATGTTTTCCAATGTTGATATTTAAATGGCACAGCAGTTTGTGTTACCAGTACAAATAGTCCACTTCAATTAGGGAACCCAAGGTGGTTGTTAGGCAAGGGGATTTTCCCCATAGTAGTATATTACTGTCATATATTCTCTGTGCTTGTAGAAGTTGCTCAGAAAATGGTGCAGAGTAGTGGTGATAAAGATTTATTTCATGTTTAGCAATAGTTTGTTACATGGAGGAATTTCAAATTTCAAAGAGTTTGTTACATAAGAATTTCAGATTGTTTCATGCACAGTAAATCTTCCAGATAATCCTCTGTGGAAGCCAAAATCTTGTGTTATTTCAAACAGTCATGGGGGGAAATGTTCAGAGAATTCAGGTGACTCCCTTGTAATGTGAAGGAGTTACTCATGGATGACAATAATTTGCACGGAGTTCATTTACAACCTTAACACATCTGATCCTTTACTCATTCACTCAACAGATTTGTATTGAATTTTTATCTTGGACAAGCCACTATTCTAGGCACAGAAGATATGAAGATGGACGGGATAAAATGACTGCCCGCCCCGGAGCCCATATTCTAGTGAGTGAAAGAGGTCAGTAAATTAACAGTGAGAAATAATGTGATGGATGCAACCAGAGAGGATGATTTCTTTGGAGGGAATTAGAAGGAGTAACTAATACTGTTTGAAGAGGTTGGGGAAAACTTTCTTTGTAAGGGAGGTGAAGCCTGAGCTGAATCTTGAAGAATGAGCAGTTAAACAGTGAGACCAGGCTGAGGTGGGAGTTTATGTAAAGGCACAGAGATGTGAAACAGCATAGAATGTTCCTGCAGCTACAAGAACTGTTGTAAGGTTAGGGTGTATTGTGTTTCAGGGATGCGCCAAGTAAACAAAAGACAGGACATTATTAAAGCCCCGTGTATCTTGCCAAGAAGTAGGGGTATTTTCCTGTAAGCACCGGGGACACTGAAGGTTTTAAAGAACAAAAAATGATATCATCAGTGCTTTATTGATCCACAGCATTGCCTATATTACCAGACTGAACACATCACAGGGGCGTGGATGTCTTGTCTCATTCTTCTTTTTTTTTTTTTTTTGGCGGTATGTGGGCCTCTCCCTGTTGTGGCCTCTCGCATCGTGGAGCACAGGCTCTGGACGCGCAGGCTCAACGGCCGTGGCTCACGGGCCCAGCCGCTCCGCGGCATGCGGGATCCTCCCGGACTGGGGCACGAACCCGCGTCCCCTGCATCGGCAGGCAGACTCTCAACCACTGCGCCACCAGGGAAGCCCTCTCATTCTTCTTTAACTGCCCCAGCCCCTCACATAGTAATTGGGACATAGTTGGCAATTAATACATGATTTTTGGATTGATGTAGATTACTTTAACAATTATATTTATTATAAAGCCCCTTTCTGGTCTGTTCTGTTTCCCAAGTACATATTACATTCCTGAGTAGAGCTCATACTGGGCCATTGGGATGGCCGAAACAAACACATCTTCTCTGACATTAATCAGCAACAATTACATGTATATACAACTAAATCGTTCAGTCCAGGTAAACTATTTGCTGCATATATACCAAGTATCAGTGTCATGGTTTGGCCCTTTATCTTTCAGGGAACACCCTAATGAGATGTTTGTTTTAAAACTCTACAAGTGAATGCAGCTTCCTAGGCACTGGGAAGCTATTTACAGTAAACTATGTAGATGAACACTAACAGATAATACAAACAGATGGATTTTATGTACTGGAACAAGTTCAGAATTCTGGCTAAGGTTACCATTGTCCGTAAGATTTAACATGAACCTAGTTATTTCTAAATGGTTCAAAAAACAAACTATTCTCTCATTAACTGGCCTTAGAGAGTAAACCCCACATTTGTTATGCTACTACTTAAAAAAGAAACACTTAAATGTCATCAAGCGAAAACAATTTAGTCTAATTCCAGTTTGTTCTATCAAAAATTAAAATTAGTCACAGAATATTGAAATTAGCCAGAGTTTGAACTTTAGTTGCTATGCACACAAACATACACACAATATGGAATTATTTTCATGTAGAACTCGGCAGATGGAATTGAGACTGCTAGATTGGGGTAGATATTAAATAGGTTTAAAAGAACAAAATAGGGGCTTCCCTGGTGGCGCAGTGGTTGAGAGTCTGCCTGCCGATGCAGGGGACACGGGTTCGTGCCCCGGTCCGGGAAGATCCCACATGCCGCGGAGCGGCTGGATCCGTGAGCCATGGCCGCTGAGCCTGCGCGTCTGGAGCCTGTGCTACGCAACGGGAGAGGCCACAACAGTGAGAGAGGCCCGCGTACCGCAAAAAAAAAAAAAAAAGAACAAAATGAAATGATTTTGTAGATCGTAGAAGACAGATTATCGTACCCATAAGGGACAAACTGTGGTAAAGGTCAGGGTGCAGAACTGCTGTTTTTCTTCCAGTATTCATCCTTTTCTTCCCCCACAGTGGAAGACATGTTAGCTGGACATATGGCTGTCCAGACAAAGACTACATATATCAATCTTTGTTATAGCTAAATGTGGCTATATGACCATCTTCTGGTCAGTAGAATATGACTGCGAGTAGTATTTGGTACTGTTACCGACCCTCCCCGAGTCAGTTCCCAGCAAGAGACCTTCTGCCCATGTCACTCGCAACAATAAAAGAAGACCCAGGTGGGTTCAGAGGCAAAGGAAAGCTTCATTCTTTGATCAGAGAATGGAGAGGTGGGAGCTTCTGCTCCAGAGTCCACGCTCTCCCAACAGGCCACGGGCGGGGCTGCTTTATAGGGGTCTTGTCCGCAGGAGGGGAGGGGGCGGGGTTCTTACTGGGCTGGTGCAGCTGTGCAGCTCAGGCTCCAGATCCAGGTGCCGGGCGCAGCGTCTTTGCACACGGCCCGCCACCGCCGCCATCTTGAATTGAGTGTCCCGCGCCGCGCTTCTCCAGAGAGTCCTGAAGCAGAGGTGCTGTCGCACCAGACACTCTGAAGTGCCGAGGGCAAGGCCTCTGCCCGTGGCCTCCTGTGTGCCGGGGAAACTAGATGAAGCACAAAGGAAAAGTAAATTAAAAAGGTCAGTCTTGGGCTTCCCTGGTGGCGCGGTGGTTGAGAGTCCGCCTGCCGATGCAGGGGACGCGGGTGCGTGCCCCGGTCCAGAGAATCTCACATGACGCGGAGCGGCTAGGCCCGTGAGCCATGGCCGCTGAGCCTGCGCGTCCGGAGCCTGTGCTCCGCAACGAGAGAGGCCACAGCAGTGAGAGGCCCGCCTACCGCAAAAAAAAAAAAAAAAAAAAGTTAGTCTTTTTTATTACCCAGGTTTTATTTTTATTGCCCAGGACTTGTTAATGGACTTTGCCGGTGACACTACCTCTGAATTGTGCCCTTAAAAAAAAAAAGTATGCCCTTTCCTTCCTCTTTTTTCCCTTCTTCATCCTTCATCCAGGAACATAGGCTTGGTAGTGAGTCACCTTCACCACACAGATGACACCACATTCGAGGTATGACAGTGCAACAAGGTCAAAAGAACCTGGGTCCCAACACCTTGGAGCTGCCATATTGGTCCTGGACCAAGTCATTTTTATTTTGAAAATTTGTTATAACAATGAAAACTTCAATACAGTTGGGAAGCCGGAGGAATATGTATCAGCCAAGCACCTTTGTGTTGCAAATAACAAATTCAGTTGAGACTGTCATAACAATAAGGAAGTCCATCAGCTGATGAAATTGGAAACTTGAGGTAGACAGGCTTCAGGGGTGATTTAATACAGTGGCTTACACTCCCTTCAGGGCTCTGATGCTTTTTGTCCATAATTCTTTCCATCTGTCTTCCTCTGTAAGTCAACAAGATATTGCTAGCAGCTCCTGGGGCTACATGCATTTGATGTTAACATCCAGGGGATGGGGTGGGGTGCAGTGGGATGGGGAGGGCTCTTGTGCCTCCACCATTGGACAGAGAAATTGAGTTTCGTTTTGACTGGAACAATTTTAGGTCACATGTCTACGCTTGAATAAGTCACTATGGCCAAGATAATGCTATATTCTCACTGACTTATCTTTGGGTTATCAGTAACTGAGGTAAAGAGGATATACCATCCTGGATAGCGTCAGTCAGTGAGCATCCGTGGGACTGGAGGAAGCGTCCAAGACTCAAGATTCTGGTTGCTAGTCAGTGCTGCTCTGGGGAGGCACCTAGACAGTATCCACTGCTAAAGGTGGGCACACCTAAGGAAAGAGTGCGAAGCTTATGTGGCTTGGAGTGGAGTACACGCTGTGGTGTAGGGCACTGTGTATAGAGTTGGGTGGGGCTGCTACAGAAAGTGTTTGCAAGTTATGATCAGGATTTTGTATATACAATAACTTGGGCATTTGGGCTGAGTCTAAAGCAGGACTCAAAGAAGGTGATTTCTGACAGTAGCACAACAGCAAGTATAAATCAGTATAATGGCCCTTAAGAAAGTCAAAGGGAATATATGTCTGGGTAGATTTTGGATCTTGTTACTCTATGTGTGTGTCTGTATAATCCTGAGAAGGTAATGATATTTTTTTGAATTCCCTGCTAAAAGGTCCTGGGCAAAGGGAATGAAACATGTAATTGAAAACATACCAGATTACTTACATATAGTAGTCTGTTTCTTACTAGATTCCTAAGGTTAGGAATTGTTGTCGTCTTTGTTGTTGTTGCTCTTGTTTTGATTTTGCCTAAATTATCCAGACAGTTGACACAATCATCTGCTTTGCCTTGGCCGAACAGACCTGGAATGGAGCCTGGTGCTTCTGTACCTAAGAAAAAAAGTGTTGCATTTATAGTTTAACTCCACCTTTCATTCTAAGGGCAGCTGAACGTAAAGGTGGAGACATAGTTTACATGTCCTGAACCATCAGACTGTGCCCAGCATAGAGCTCTGCTGTCACTTGGCAGGATGAATAAAACTGAGAAATCAAGTTTCTGTAGAAAAAAAAAAAATCTTAGTTTTGTTTAGAACAAAGGAAAATACTACATATTTGTTTTAAAAATGTGTGTTCTATGTTAATTAGTACTTAATAGCTATGCTAATGCTAAGTTTCTCAGTAGAATTACTATGATGTGTGTTCTTCAGATTTTGCCAGTTTCAGTAATTTCTCCCTAGCATTGTCATGGTCTGACCTTGGGGCCAGAGTGGATCAATTGCTTAAAACAGTATTTTTAGAGCCTTTTAAAAAATATCAGGCTAAAATTGTCACATGATTTCAGGGAGGTTTTCATTGCCTTATTACTTTGTTGTTGGCACATGAAGTAATATAGTTCATTTCAATTCAGCATGACACAGAATGAAAAAGAAACTTTATCGTTCATCCTGGGGGCCACAAAAGAAAATCTTTTAACAGTTCTCTTTACTCATAGAAATACATTTACTGGAACTCTCAGGAAACCGAAGTATTATTGACCATTTCTTGCTTCTTATTAGTACTTTCTGAAGGATTCTGCCTTCAAATTCAATTTTTGAGGTCATAATATTCACCCTTAAGTGTGATTGTGTTAGAAATATGTTGAGAACACATTGGTATTTTTGATGAAATGGGAATGACAGTAAATACAGAGAAAGCGTGAAATGGGGGATTTTGATTCCTGTTTTCAGAACTGAGCCATAAAGAGTGTTGTTGATCCTGGTTTAAATTTCTTGGTGATACTAAGGCAGTTGTTATCTTGTCTTTTGTAAATCCCTGAAGCTTACCCAGTTAAATATGTCCAGTTCTCTATTTGGCTTTCATGTTTACTTATACTTGCACACACATACATGCATGTTATCTCAATAGATCTGTTACCTCAGAGCCTTTTTTTTCACTCAGGTTGAATTGATAGCCTTTTATATTTTCACTGTTGAAGAGTAAAACTTACTTTCAGTTACTTTGGGGAGGAAAGTCCCTGATATATATAGCCGTAACTCTACTTCCAGGGGAGGATGGTGGAGTGAAGCCAATCGCAGAATCTCCCTCTCCTGAAAGCCAACAGCATGCGCAAAGATTGAATACATTAAAAACCAGGAAAAAGTATGCTGGCTGCCATCAAATAAAGGCAGAGGTACAGCTTCCTGCAGTGTTAACAGCTAGGGAAAGAAAGAAGCACAAGACTCCAGGAAACTTCATGGCTCCTAATTTCATTACTTTGCTCCCTGTTCCCTTTGAGGGAATAGAATGTGAATGGACAAAGTCCTAAGAAATCTCTTCAGTACTCCTCAGTTTAGTTAGAAGCCCTTGGGGAGAATTTGAAAATCCCTTTGTATGCCCTCAATGTCTCAACCAAAGAAAGAAAAAACATCAAGACTAACCTTTTTGAAAATGACCGGGTGGAAAGAAAGCTGAGAGAGAATGGAGAGTGACTGTAACTACCCTGAGCAAATTATCTCCAGCATTGATAGTGATTTAGCCAACTGGAGGATGAAGGGTAAAGTAAATGGGATAAGCAGGAGCCCAGAGAGTCCAGTTGTTAGACCACAGGAGATGTTAACGTGGCCAAAATGCTTTTCTTTGGCCTCTGTTGGATGGGAAGAGAGTGGGATCCACTGTTGGGAAGAGGAGGGTGACACAGAGAAAGTAGACACTGGGCCTGTCTAAATGAAGCTTCCGTGGCTCTGCCTTTTTGGGAAACTGGGAAAATGAGTGTAATGTCCCTTGATACAGGGTGAATTAGAAAGTGTGCACCCAGATGCCAGCTCTTTATTTATCCAGAGCAGAAATGTGAAAGCAGCAGGCAGGTCGACTAGCCATAGCTTCTCACGGTCCCAGCTGAACTCACCCCCGGATAGAACCTGAACTTCCTAACTCTCAGACTGAAGATAAAAGGAGAAGATGAAGAGGGGTCCGATAATATGGAGGAGAGCTAAGAAGCAATTATACTGTCTTGACGGAGGACTGTTCAGGTTCAACATGAGCAAGGTGAAAGCAAACACAAGGAAACTAGGCAAGAGTAAAGGAGCAAAAAGGAAAACAAAGGAGAGGAGGATAGAATACCAATAAGAGGGAAAGAATTTGTTCTGGGAGAAAGCTAGCTAGGAAATGGAAACATATGATCTAAATGTTGCTTTTCTGTATAAAGAACTTTAAAGAGCATGAATTCAATGAAAAGGGAAACAAGGACAAGATGATACAGCTACAGAATGAGATAAAAAGGGAAATGCCAGAGTCAAGGAAATTGAGGGCCGAAACAAATGTTGTCACCCCAGTGACAAATAACTTGGAAATAGGAGGAAGAGGATAGTAATGGATAAAACCTGCAGTAATGACATAGAAGAAAGGCTTGAAATAATCAGTAGGTGTAAAAGGGAAAGGTAGAGATTTAAACATTAGACAATAATAGTTATGGCATTCAAAGGTGATACAGCAAAAGGAAAATTGGTATATCTGAGTTAGAAATAGAACAAATGGGACAGAAAAAATACTAAAAGAAATTACCACCCCCCCCAATTCTGAAATAACTGATTCTCTAGATCAAAAGAAGGTACTATGTTCCAGGAAAAATTGATACAGAAGCCTCAGTGCCAAGACACACATTCTCTGATTAAACTTTGAAGCTAGAGAATGAATTCTGCAAGCATCTTCCTCACACATAAAAACAAATCACCTTCAAGTAGGAAAAATCTGACTCATCTCAGAATTCTCCAAGGTAACAATCAAAGCCGAAGGACAGTGGAGCAAAGTGTGCAAAGTTCTGAAGAAAGAGTGATTCGAGAATTTAATACAATTATTAGTTTAAAATTTAATTATAAACAAGCAAAAAAGAACTCAATCCCCTATTGCTACCACTCAGAAATAACTACTATTAATGTTTTTTCACATTCTTCTTACTTTTTCCTAAGTGTGTGTGTGTGTATATGTATGTGTGTATCAGACATAATGAATGACTACATTGTTACCATTTAAAAAGTTACGATTACAGATAAGTTAAATGTTCCAAGACACACATCTAGACTCTTTAGTATGTGTATCATTCCAGTCTTCATTTTTACACTTTTATGTATGTACCTATAAAAACCATACAACATTTTGTGTATTTTCTTTAATGTATACAAGTAGTATCACTCTGTATGCATCATTTTTCAACTTGCTTTATTTTTTAACAAAAAAATTTTAGATCCATCCTCATTAACGTTATTAATGTTCCTTATTCTTTTTAACTTATGTATTTTATTGTAGATATTTAGATTGTTTTTAATTTTGTTAGTTTTACAAATAAAGTGACATTAGACATCCTTAGGTGTCTCCTTGTGCACAAATGTGACCTTTTCTCTAGGGTAAATATTAGAATTTCTGAGTTGGCAGGGTTGGTATATTTTTTAGTTTGTCCCAAGAATGTTATACCCAGCCAAATTGTTGTTGAAGTCTAAGGCCAACAGAGTATTTTCAAACATGCAAGATCTCCAGCATATAATTCCTAGAGAAACATCCATTTCAACCAGGCTTTCAAACTTATTTGCATAAAAGTTTGCAAAGTATTCTTATAATTCATTTTGCTTTCTTCGTTAAATTTTCTTGAAGGATAAAAACCATATGATCATTTTAACAGATGCCAAAATGTACTTGATAAAATTCAATTCTTAAAAAGGAACAAGTGACTTTTAGCAAAATAGGAATGAATGACTATTTTCTTAACATTAGCTTAAAAAAAAGGTAAATCGTACAACATTAAAAATTTTCCCATTAAAATTATGAACAAGTGCCATTTATCCTTATTACTTAGCATTTTCCTGTTTTGGAAAATGCATTTAGACCAAGGAAAGAAATAGACAGTGCTAGAAAGGAGGAGACAAAATACTGTATATCAAGAAAACCAGAGAGAATCAAACTAAAAAACTGCAAATATTACTAGAATATGGTAAGGTCACTCATTACATAACTGTTAAAGACATAAGTAATAGAAAATTTGAAGGAAGAAGAGATGCTATTTATAATAACCAAATGATAAAAATATATAGGAAAAAATTAACAATATTACATAATATGCAAAAGGCTGCTGTAAAATTAACATTAAAAACCTACCAAAGGACATACAAGAAGACTTATATAAATTTGTACCTTATTCTTGAACAGGAAAACTCTAAAAGATGCTATTTTTCCCCTAAGTTAATTTCTAAATAAATACCAACTAGAAATCAAGATATCCATTTTGGAATTTGACAAAATTGTAATCAAGTCCATCTGGAAAAATAAGTCTGTAAGAACAGCCAGAAGATTACAGGGAGAGAAGAATGATAACCAATTAAAATATGAAAACAAATGATGGAGCTCTAATAACCAAAACTGTTTAGAGCTGAAAAAGAAATAGATAAGTGGAAATGAATACAGATTCTAGAAGTAAACTCAAATTCATGTAAACATTTGGTATTAAAAAATGAAGCATTTGAAATTAATATAATAAAAGATATTATAAATGGCCAATTAGATGACAAAGAGAAAGAAGAAAATCTTTAAAAAACAGAGAATTGGACAAAGAATATAAACAGCAATTTCATAGAAAAATAAATACAACACGAGTGAACTTGACATCTATAGTCAAAGTGAATATTTTCAAATTCCCATATGTTTAGTATTTTGCTAGACAAAAATGTGCCATTGATTGATTTTATATTTCTTACTGTCGTTATGAATAACAATATTTGTAGAGAATATACACATACACTATGTATCTAGTCTGCAAAGAAGTGGTTGAAAAAGGGAAAGTGTTTACCATATGTTTTGTCAAATACCAGTATGAGCTCTGCCAAAATTGATAAAAATGAATATTTTTACAGCATACAGACCCCCTGAATTGATTGAAATAGTAATAGCTGATACTTGTTTGAATGCTTATTGTATGTTAACCAGTATTATAATATTTTACATACATTAAATTTATTTAATCCTCATACTAACCCTTTAAAGTATGTATTACTAGTTACAGGTGGGATGCACCAAAAAGTTAAGTAATTTTCCCAAGTTCACACAGCTGATGACTAGAACCACAGGATTTCAGTACAGAACGTCTGACTCCATATACTTTACACTATACTGTGTTTCAAATATAGAATATAAAGATTACTATCATACAGAAGCAGATAGTTTAAATTTTTTTATGACTCAGAGTTGAGGATCATACCATTTAAACATGTACACATCATGAGGCCGTCAATTTGTGCTTATGTATTTTGTTAAAGTAATTATTGGTGGTATGTAATTTTAATTCAAGGGAGTTCTTATAATATAAGACCATAAGCCAACTCATTAAAATCCTCTGAATACTACTCAATCCAGAATCAAGGGTTTAAATAGTGACCTCTGAGACACAAACAGAATTGTTAGAGACACTGAAGTGTTTGAATTACTTATCATGATCAAGACAAACGCACATTAGGACTGAATGAAAATATAAATCTTGTGATCCTCATCTTATTGTTTAGTGCTTTGCAGATTGAATATCTTCTCTTTCACAGATTACTATTCGACCTTGGGCATCAGATAACTATTCAAGGTTATATAAATGATATCTGTGCCAGCAATTTTATTTCCAAATCAATATGTACTATTTTTTTTTTTTTTGGTTGGGGTGTAGTTGTTCTGCAGTGTTGTGTTGGTTTCTGCTGTGCAGCGAGGTTGGGTGGAGTTCCCTGTGCTGTACAGCAGGTTCTCATTAGTTGTCTGTTTTTATATGTATTGGTGTGTATATGTCGGTCCGGATCTCCCAGTTCATCCCGCCCCCTGTCAGTTTCCCCCCTTGGTGTCCATGCATTTGTTCTCTGCATCTGTGTCTCTATTTCTGCCTTGCGTGCTAGTCATCTGTGCCATTCTTCTAGATTCCACATCAATATGTACTGTTAATGGTAAGATTATTATATAGAGTTAACACATGCTATAATTTGAGTGTTAGAAATGCACATTATTTAAAAGCAAACTTTATTTGTAATATGTTCACTACCTAGAGAAAAAAATGTCTAAATAAAACATTTTCCTCATTCCCCCCCCAAAAAAGAAAAATAAATGGCAAAGAAACATGAAAAACAAACAAGTGCTGTGATTATATCCTTCATAATCAAAGAAAAGTCAAATAAAATGAGATTTTACTTTTCATGTGTCTAATGGCATGCTTGTGGCATTTCCTAGCCCTCAGTGTTGGCCAGGGTGAGTGGAAGCAGGAACTCTCATGCTGTGGGTAGGTGTGCAGATTAGTGCATTATTTTTAAAGGAAATATTTGGCAGTATTTCCCAATAGAAAAAAATGCACATACCTGTTACTTTAGCAGCCCCATTGCTGGAAATTTACCTTCTGGATAAATTTGCAAAAATAATGTAAATTTATGTGTACAAGGATGTTTATTGAAGGATTATTATTATAAAGTGCTGAGAAAAAAATTAAATATCCACTGATAGGGGTCAGGTTAAAAAAATTAGAGTACGTTCATTCAATGGAATACCTCTACATCATTACAGAGAATGAGGCAGATCTATAATTGCACATATGGAAAGAGCTCTGAGATGAATTATTTAATGAAAAAGGGAAGCAGTGGGAAAGATCACATGTAAAATAACCCTGTGTAAATAAAGAGTAAGAGGTTTTGACACAGGTATAGGGATAAAAAAAGGAGTAGAGATTGCTTTAGGCTAATAGAGGTGTACAGGAATTTCCTGAGGAGCACACAAGAATATGCAATGATGGGGTATCAGAAGGGGAGGAAGCATTTTCTTTCCATCTTACGCCTTTGTCCTGTTTGCATTTTTAACCATGGGCTGGGCTCACATAAGGGTTATACCAATTACCGAGCCTACATGCGACCCCAGCCGCACCAGTCCTGCCACCAGGCCCTCTCCTCTTTCTCCCCATTAGGGGAGTACGTGTCTACCACATTCATGGCTTTTTCTTTAGTTCGGACACTGGTGGCAGGTGAGAGCTGCGTAGAAGAAAGATAGAGAGATCAGGCTTCACTTCTGTTACTAATATTAATGCTAGTGGTCACTGACATTTACTCCGAGCACTTCCCAGACATAGTCTCAGTTCCTGTTCATATGGACCCATGTGGCTGGTACTATTTCCCTGTCCATTTGACCAAAGAATTATACCATTTGGGACCACGTGGATGGACCTGGAAGACATTATGCTAAGTGAAATAACTCAGTCACAGAAGGACAAATACTGCATGATTCCTCTTATATGAGACATCTGAAATAGTCAAAGGTGTGGAAGTAGACAATAGAATGATGGTTACAAGGGGATGGGGGAAGGGAGACACGGGCAGTTGTTGTTCAATGGGTATAAAGTTACAATTATATAAGAGGAGTAGGTGGCAGAGACTGCTGTATAAAATAGTTAATAATATGCTATTGTGGACTTAAAAATTTGTTAGGAGGGTAAATTTCATATTGAGTGTTCTTACCACGAAAACAAAAGCAAATGAAAAAAGAGCACAAGAAACTTATGGATGTGATGGGTATATTTATTACCTGGATTGTGGTGATGATAATACAAGTGTATACATATATCCAAATTCACCAAATTGTATACATTAATTATGTGCAATTTTTCTTTACCAATTATATATCAATAAAGCTGGAAAAAAAAAACCCCAGTACTCTGAAGATTATAGACATGCAGTTACTTGCCCGGGCCTCCACCTACCTAATAAGAGGCAGGTCAAGGGTTCAAACCCTGATGTGCTTAACCCCAGCTAGAGCTTTCAACATGATTACACTACCTCTGTTGCACTCTTCAGAGTGCAACACGCTCAGCTCCACGGTGAGTCAAACAGTTCCCTGGACCCACCATTTATGCCTTTTTTTTCTTGATGGGGATGTTTTTCATGTTCCAAATACTGACCCAGATGGACTTGGGGAAATGCAACTCCTTTATAAGCGTGGACCATCTGCACTCAATGTTCATTTTTTTTTTCAATGTTCTTTTTAATAATACACTACAGCGGGAGTTCCTTAAGTACTTCTCTGCCCCTTGATTGCTTTCCCCAAATAATTTCTGATTGCTCAATTTTATAGCTGTCAGGACTATTTTTGGCTCTTCAAAGGTATATTTTTGGAATTACTCATTTTGCTCCAGTTCAGTTACTAAGTTCTGACACACTAACTCTTACAGCTAACCATTGTTCCAGGCAGGTTGCTAATTTTCTCTCACAATGGCTGTGTTGCTCTCAGACAGCAAAGGTGAAATAATTGGCCAGAAGTTTATGCTGATGATAGAGTTTTAGCCTACATATTCATCAGACTCTTTGAACAGAAATTAACGGGGAATTTTTCACAGGTTATAAATTTTTGTCATTTTGTGTTCTTCTCTCTTCTTTATCTTATACTCTTACCCTTTCTCATAACTCTTTCTGCCGTTCCCTGAAATCTAGAAGCTGAAGGGGACCTTGACAAGGCCAGTTATAATCTTCCCTGTTAATAGGAATAGTGATGATGATGATGATACCTATTGGGTGCCCATTATGGGCCATGCATTGTTGCAGGTACTTTATATTCAGCATCATTTACTTCTGCATAGAAGAAAGATAGGCCTACACTTCTGCTCAGGCCTACACTTCTGCTACTATAATCCTAATTGTAACTGCTATTTACTGAGTGCTGTGAGATGGGTCTATTCATTCCATTTTATAGATAAGTAAAGGCTCTAAAAAGTTGCACCCAAAGTCACAATAGTAAGTAGTGTCACTGGAATTCAAACGTAGGCCTCCCTGACTGCAAATGCTTTGTTCCTTCCATGAACTTCTGTTCAGGATAGGGTTTCATCTTAGACACACAGGTAGTTTTAGTAATATCTAGCAAGATGCTGGTCCCTTTCTCTGTTGCCTGTAGTCCTCCCCATTGGGCCATTGACTTCTGTGGATTATTGATGGGATCTTGCACCTTCTAGATGGTGAGGCAAAGAGCTTCTTTCTCTACCCTCCTTTTTGCAGAATGGAGAGGAAATTTTGGCCAAAAAGAGCAAGTACAAGGAAGATTTTTGGAAGAGAGGGGAAAGGACTGCTTCCATGGGTGACCCAGTGTTGGTCCATAGCTGCTAGACCTTAAGAACTCTCTCTCATACATGCTTTCCTAAAAGATACCATTAACAGCTCCAACCCTGGAGTCCCAGTCAAACAACATCAGACTGACCTTCATGGATGAATGGAAGGGTGGAAGTGTCATGTACTGGAAAAAATAGGGAGTGCAAAGACAAGACTAGTTCAAATTCCAGTTATACCACTTGAGAAATGTATGACTTTATGCAAGTTACTTAACTTCTTCAGACTTAGTTTCTTTATCTGTATACTGGGAGTAATAATAGTTATAGCATAGAGTGTATGATGGGGACTAAAAAAGTATGCAAAGTTTCTTCAAATAAACATACTTGTCATTTGATATGGAAGCCAGATTAATTCTGAGAGAAATGTTAATTTACTTAAATAAGTTTCCAAACAGATGGGAAAGAAACAAATGTACTTAGGTAGAGACAAAGCACCAGATGACAGAATTTATCTTGGCACTTAGATCTTATGTGTTTAACTTTTGTTATAATTTTTCATATGGGTTTTAGCAATGTACGTGTGTCATTAGGCACTAAAATTAACTCCTATAATGCAAGATTAAGAAGAAAAATGAAATTAGTGTTGCAGGAAGAATTAAGTATAACAGCTTGAGCACTGATCAGTTTTATTGATTAGGTTAACATAATGTTTGGAAAGCACATTATTTTGTAAATGGAAAAGGTGTCCAAGGCGATACCTGCTGCATTACGGTTGGTAAACACTCAGACATCTAGAACATGAGCTAACATATTTACGGTTGTAAGACACAGAAACCTCTCTGTTTGAAGGAGTTACTGCAGGATTCATCCAGTAAGGTAAACTCTGGATCAAGGTTTGCAGGGTTTGTTGGATCAATGAAAATAAGTAAAATGGGAAACAAAAAGTGACAGTTGGAAATACATTTATCAGGAGATTCAGGAAGACTTTCTGTTATTAAAATGTATCAGTTAAAAATGGAACTGTAAGTCCAAGAAGCTTACCAGTTCCCAGTCCAATTTCTGTCCTATTTTTCTTGCATTATATGCCCCAGCAGTTATAGGATTAAAAGTATCACTAATTACTTACTCTTCAGCCACTAAGAGTCACTTAAATATCCCAGAAATATGAATTTGCATTTTGTATACAGTTTCTTTCTAGCAAAATATTCAAATGAAGAAAGAGGGAATAACATGTTTCACAAAAAGGAATTTTCAGTATGAAAAAGAAACACTGCTAAATTTCCTTTCCAAAGGGCTCGAACAAAGTGTACTCCCAAAGTATACCTCAGTAATATTTTTCCCACAATATACAAAACCCAAAAGACATAATGACAAATATTCACAGATTTAACCATATATAAGCTAAAACTGCTGTATAGCCAAAGATACCATAATTCAAGTTGAAAATAGTGAGAATGGAAATTTTTGAAACATATACAAAGATGAGATCAACAATCAAAACATGTTAAGAGTTTCAACAAAGTAATATAAAAAAGACAAATGACCCAATAAATGTACAAAGGATATGAAGAGTCATTGCACAGAGAAAGAAATGACAAATAGCCAATAAGCATTTGTAAAGATTCATACCCTTTCTGGAAACCAGGAAAATGCAAATTCAAACTGTGAAATATCTTTTTTCTGCCCACCAGATTGGAAAATTTTAATATTATAAGATTTTATTACCTCCTTTTTTTTCCATTTATTTGTCTATACCATGCTGTTTTTATTTTTATTTATTTTTTATTCAACACGCTAGTATTTATTCTTCTAGCGTATAGGGACCCTCTCTGTAGGAGTGGACTTCTTCCATCACATATTTATATGATACATTCTTTTTGTTTTTATTATTTGAGGTTTATAATGCATTTTGCTAGCTGGTGGGGAAAATGCCCCTTGATTATCTCTTCCCTTGTGTGTTCCTCAAAGGAAGGAACAACATCCTTGGTGATGGCCCTCAGTGATACCCCTGTGTTATCAGGTGTCACTGGCCCCACTCCCTTCCCCCTTTTGCTACAGGGAAAACAGAAGGTTTCATCTCACTGTTTATATTGCATCTGTGATTTTGATTCTGGTGACTGTTCCTTCACTGTTCTCAAGAAGAAATCTCAATACCCAAAGCACTTTCTCAGTTTAGTTTCTTTGCTGAAAATCAGAAGGCTGTGGGGGAAGAAGCATATTCCACATCACACAGCTTTGACCACCTCACTACTGCTCCTCTCTCCTCCTTTTCACATCCCCAGTCATCCCACCCTCCACCCCTTCCAAATTTCAGGTGTTAACATTCATCAGTACACCCAGCCTCCTGGGGAGTGTAATCCAGGCACCACTCTAACTGCTCCTTCCATGGGATGTGACCCCACAGGGTCACTTTCTTGCCTGGTTCTCTCTCTGCACCCCACTTCATCCAGATTTTCAGTGAACATATTTATCTCCATCTTATTGCACATAGAGTAGAAATTTGGACATATTTGTGATTGACCAAAAAACACTTATACATAGGCATGTAGGGTGATCACACAGCATAGGGATCAAGAGGTAGGTCTTGATTAGAAACTCAGGCACTGTGTGTTCTTGAACAATGTTCTTTTGTTTTGTTTTGTTTTGTTTTGTGGTATGCGGGCCTCTCACTGTTGTGGCCTCTCCCGTAGCGGAGCACAGGCTCCGGACGCGCAGGCTCAGCAGCCATGGCTCACGGGCCCAGCCGCTCTGCGGCATGTGGGATCTTCCCGAACCGGGGCACGCACCTGTGTCCCCTGCATCGGCAGGTGGACTCTCAACCACTGCGCCACCAGGGAAGCCCTTGAACAATGTTCTTTATCTCTCTCTGTCTTACTTTCTTCATCTGCGCAATCAGGTTGACAGCTTTCTTTACGAGGTTGTTGAGAGCATAAATGCAATGATATATGCAAAGTTGCCAAGTGCCTAGCACAGCACAGGGGGTGATGGTAATCTGGTCCACTGCAGCCATCACTGAACCGTCGCTCAACATAGCCCACAGGGTAGACTTAACTCTAACCATTTCCACCTCCCCTTTGTGGATGATGATCAAACACTCATTCTCCTCAATAAAACAGGGAAGCCCACAGCTGAGTCAGGAAAGAGAAAAATCGCGCCGACAAATATCTGTTGCAGTTCGACAGTATTACATAACAGCCATTTGAAAAAGGTATTGGTGAAGTTCATGCCTCTTCTTGCAGTACAAGGGCAGCTAAAAATGAAGGTCTCAACCTGAAAAACAAACCGTTATAGGCTCTTAGGAAATCAGGATCGCATATTATTCTACCTCATCATTTGGTTGCATTTTGCCTCTTTATCGGCTCTTAATGATTAATTTAGGTGAGAAATTTGGGATAAAAGGCTGACTTAACTCCTTTCCATTTCTGCAACTGCGTGCAGTGAAGTTTTATTGGTGCTTTAAGATGGTTCTGGCTCTGCTAACCCAGGGGAAAATTGTACTCTCTAAACTGACAGAGTTATTTTATCTCTTCAGCTTTAATTTTTGCTCCTGACTACTTTTCATTGTAAAAGAAGAGTCCAAAACCAGGGGATTATAATGCAAATATACTTTCTCCTTCCCCTACATGGATTTTATTGGATAGTGTTGCCAGGTAGCTATCTTCCAGAAACAATATCTGCATGACCCACCTTTCTGTACTGCGAATCTATATACTCTTTTATCATATCTTCATGAAATGTCTGTCTTTACATAGATGTTTCAAAAGCTATCTGTTATTTCATTTTTAAAGTAATTCTTATCTACCCTACTCACTTCAACATTTTTGCAGTTTTAATCAAGTCAGGTATCCAAAGAACTCAGTGAAGAAAAGTGAATTTTAAATGATAGGCACGTTATAAATTCTTATACTTTGTAAACACCTAAATGTCAACTAATAATAACAGGAATAGGGGGGAAAGGGTACATGAAAAGTATCCATGGTTATTTGGAAGGAAACCAAATAGTGACCAGAATGGAATATTTTATTGCCATTAGAATGACAAGTGTTGTGAACCATGTCAGAAGATGGGGCTGGATTTTGAAATAACATTGAATAGGAAAAGCAGAGACTCAAAATTATATCCTGATTACAACTAAGTAAAACCAGCACATATAGTAACAATAATTGGAGCAGAACAGTAACAAGAACATAAATAGTTGATAACTGAAATTCTGGAGATTTTTGTTTCTATAAAGATATTAAAGTGTACAACAGAGTTATTTTAAGAAGAAATAAAATAGTCCAAGTGGTCTATTCTGATTTTTGTTCTGATCTGCTCTGAAAAAGTAGAAAGGAGATGGCTAAGTGATGGAGAGCCTGGGCTCTGGTATCAGTGAGAACTGGATTCAGATCCCAGCCACCCCCACCCCATACTGTCCATGTGACCTTGGTCCAGATATTTCTATTCTCTTATCTGCATAGGGAGGCTAAGACACCAGTTCCACAGGGTTGTTGGGAGACTAAATGAATGATAGAAGTAAAAGATGCTTTGCATGTTCTGCTCATTATTATGATGTACTTTGTACTTATTATATATTATTATATTAATTCTGCCTTCCATGCAGGTGCCATGCCCTGGAATAGCATCCAATAATGGTGCTATAAGGAAAAGGGTATGTGAAATCAGAATTTGCAAGGCTTTCACTCTACTTCTAAGGCAAATGCCTCCACCTCTAACATCATATCTATTGCTGTTACAAGTTGCAAGTAAAATGAAAAAATATTTGTGGAACTAATGGTTTTGCAGCACCTTCCTGTATTTACCTTGCTGTCTATGGTATAATTGGATTCATTGTTACAGAAATGAGTTTATGTTGTGGTAATTCACAGTCTTCTCCGTCCTTTAATTATTAGAAAAACTGGTAAAGTGTATCTGCAGTAGACCTTGGTTCTCTACTTTCCATAGCTTCTTCATTCAGTTAAAATGGTTCTGGTCCAAATTTCTCTTGAGTTTGATAACCACCAGCTTTGATTACCTCCTGTGTGATTGGCACCATTAGGTAACACTTGCTTCTGTTATGGTTTTTCTTCCCCCAAACTTCCTTTTGGTTTCATGACAATTGGATGTAAATCCAAGGTGGCATTTTGTTTCATTAGTAGACTCTCTAATTTATTGAATTTCTTTACTTTTATGGTTATGTGCATGCTAAGAAAGTTAGGTTTCAGTACAAGCATCACATCTCCTCTCCAGACCTGAGGATGGAATTCGGCAAACTCTCTCCACCACTGATGGCACATACAAAGACCTCTTTCACAGCACAAATCACAGTGCTTTTAACTGTCAACCGGTTCAGCCTCCAGCAACCTGGAAGCTCCTTGAGAACACGGATCATGTGTTTTTACCTTTTATCCCTAGTACCTAAGCAGTGCATGGCAAAAGAGTGGTGAATGAAGGAACAAGGCCAGAATGTACAAGAAGTACCAGTAGTGCAGGGTTATCCACAAATTCTTCTTTCAAGTCCTGCCCTGCTCTTGACTAGTGATGTAATCCTTGCTGAATCATTTAACATCTTTGCCTTAATGTTCTTCTCTGAGATTGCAGGGTGGAGGTAGGGGGAAGAAGAAAAACAGTGAGATAGTGAGCAATCATTAGAGAAGTTAGCAATATATGGACAACTTAAATGTGTATGCACAGAGCTAGACTGAGTTCTCTGAAAGAGGTCAGGCAGATTCTCAGAATCACTAAGCAGACTGGTAAGAATGTGCCAAAACACCATGAAAATGCCCCCCAAAGAAACATAATATATCAGGAGGAGAGTATGATTTTCCTTATGTGGTTGGAACCTTTTCCATTCTCTATTGTTTAGAATAAAATTGTGGGGAATCATGTCTCTTTTTTGGGCTCCTGTTCTTCAGTCTACACCAAAAATGTGGGTTTGGTTCCTTGAGATTCTGTCTTCCCTCTCTGCAGCCTTCCTCATGGCCTCATTCACAACCATGGCTCCACTTACCAACATTAAGATGAGATTTCCCATATTCATTTCTCTAGCCCGGTGGGCAGCTACACTCATATGTTTTTCAGGCAGTTTAAACTCAGTGGGCCTCAAAGAGAATTTATTCTCTGTCTTCCAAGCCTCTTTCTGCCCTTTGTATGTGGGAAAGTTGTATTATGGTCCACCCAATCAGCCACACCCAAAACCCAAGGATCACCCCAGTCTCCTCTTAGCTTGCACACCCAGTGGGTATTAGATCCTGTTGACTCCTCTTCCTTTAATATCTCATATTTACTACCCTCCATTCCCACTGCTACTGCCCTAATTCTGGTCTTTATTACCATTGTCCTGGGCCACTGCTGTATCCTTTATTCTGTTCCTTCAGTTTCCAGGCTCACCTGCTCCTAATCTGTCTACCTCTCTCCACTTCCAGAGTGACTTTTTTGAAATCTGGTCAGATCTTTCTTGCTTAAGACCCTTCAGTGACTCCCTATAGCTACAGCATAATCTCCAAGGTCCTTATAAGACGTATGAGGCCCTACCTGACTTGCCCTTGCCCGTTCACTCCAGCCTCATAACCTGTGTTCCTGTATCTCCAGTCTGTTCGCTGTGTCTCAGGGGGCCTCGCTCTCATGGTCTTCTGTGCCTTTGCTTCCAGGGCTCCCTCCACCCTAATGCCCTTATTACTAGTCTTTTTGGTAAGCACTTGCTAGTATTTCAAGATTCACTACTCTTCTGGTAGACCTGACCACCCTCTCCTGTATATGCCTGCTGGATGCTAGACAAACATCTTAGCCTGTGTAGTATTTTATTTGACTTATTTGTTTACAAACTTCTCTTGCTCAAGTAGACTAAGAGTTCCTGAAAGAATTGTGACTTATTTGTTCCTTTATCCACTGTCTGGCACAGGGCAAGGCATGCAGTGGGCACTCCACAACTATTGGATGAACGCATGAATAAGTATGGTCTCGGGCTCTCCGAACTTACTGTAACTTGGACAAATCGTTTACTCCAGCAAACAGTGCTTCTTTGTCTTTAAAAATTTGAGTTTAAAATATCTGTAGCACAGGATTTTCTGAGAATTAAAAAAAGCCACTCATTCATTAATTCAAAACATGGCTTAAACTACCATGAGCAAAAACGTACATAATCCCTGCTGTCCTGGAGCATATGATCTAGTTAGAGAGAGAGAAAATAATCACAAAAATAAATAAAATTACAACTGTGACCAGTACTTCAAAACAGAGCCACATGTGGCTGGAGAGTCTGTGATAGAAGGACTGACCTGGTCAGAGAAGTCAGGGAAGCCTTCCTGGAGGAAGCGATGAGTGAGCAGAAATCTGAAGGCTGAGGAGGAGCTGTTAGGTGAAGAGGGAGGAAAATTTTCCAGGCAGAGGACATCAGAGTATAGCATGTCCAAGGAACTGAAAGGAAGTCAGTGTGCCTGGGATGCAGAGAGCAAGGGTAAACGTGGAGCAGGGAACAGAGGCAAGTGGAGGCTGCATTGTGAAGCCCTGACTTGGCACAGGAAAAGACACAAAATAAATGTTAATTTTCCTAGTCTTGACTTTCCCTCATCTTTGATTTCTAAAGACTTAGAAAAAAGCTGGAAGAAAAAGATCATTCTCTTTTGCTGGAAATGTAGTGTCAATCTCATTAGATACCCATGCATTCCCCATGAAAGGGAGAACATCCTTTTGTTCCTAAGAGTACTCCTGAAAAAGGGCAAAAGTTCTGGGATTCAGAGTCCAGAATTAAAACATCCTTCAGCTGAGCAAAAAACACCATCAATGACTTTCATTTTATTCTGGAAAGTGATAGTTTGCAAGAAATGCCACCAAGTTAATGGCCAAAGGGAAGAAAGAGCCAGTGGTAGGTACCAATTACAATAGAAGGACATTTAGATGACAAAGCCACTGGGTTGGCACAAACTTAAAAGGGACTGAGATGGGAAGTGGTCTCATTCTTGCAGCTTTAACAAGTTTAATGTGCTCTATTTCCAGCTAATGAGTACTGTAACTACTATTGGGAGAAGGAGAAACATTGAGGGGTGAAAAGTCTGTGGGCCCTGATGAAAAACAAACAGAAAAAGCAAGCTGATTCCCCAGGATTTTAGGGTGTGCCTCTAAACCGAGCGAAGACGGATGACCCATCACGCTCATGATGATGATGTGTAGCATGTGCTCTCCTCCAATAACCTGGCACAAAACAAAGGAGGGCACAAGTTGGAGAGTCCACATGCTTCTCTGTGACATGGTCAGAATTCCGATGCTGAGGTTCCCTTGCCCAGGGACCATGTTTGCTGCCACCTTCAGTCTTCTTAGATGAGGGGCATGTTGCCCTGAGATGAACACTGTCAGCCATGGCAGGTGGATTATTTTTAGTTTGGAAGCTATAACTCAAATAATTTAGGATATCTGTGGGAGTTTGAGTGCCGATTAGTCTCATTCCTTCCCCTGAGTTCTGAACCAATCCAGTCAGATTGGAGCCTACATAGCTGCCTTATTTCTGGAAAACCTGGGTTGGAGGGCACAGCCTGGACCTGTGATTATAAATTGGGCTTCTTACTCCTTCATCCTCCTGAAATGAATTTTCCATCCGGTCCCCAGCAGAGCCTCCTACTGGATGAAGGAGAGGAGCCATGTGCAGCTCCAAAGGAGTATCAGAGAGGGTGAGAGGCAGGCCCAGGGTCGGCTCTAGATTGAAGATCCTTGGCTCAGCTTCTTGTCTTGGGCAGGGCAAATGAGGCAGAGAGAAGGGCTTAAGGGGTTGTGTCTCCCTCCCCCAAACCCCACACTTCCAAGATGAAGGAAGTTCCTATTGTATGGACATGTTCAGAAATGAAGAGAAAGAACAATGACTTAACAATGTTTTTCAAGTGTTGGCGCAAAGTATTTATTTTATTTATTTATTCTCCAAGATGCAATAGGCTTTTGACTGTAAAATAAAAAGGAAAGTGACAGAAATGAGCTCAAGTTGATTATAATATGGTATCTTATTGAAGGAAATTTTATTTAATTTTTAAATTATTGGATATTATTTATACTGATTGATCTCTGCAACCCCCAATTTAAAACTTCTTGTCCCTGGTTGTGAGAAGAACAGTTCAGACCTCAAATAGCTTCTCTTTTTTATTTCAGTTATTAGAGACAACTTGCTGTTCCATGAATGAATGGTCTTGCCTATTTGTGGAATGTATTAAAATATACATTGACGTAGAGGACCTTGATATTTGTCATGTAAATAGAGAGCACAGGGTGTGTTATTATTGGTCTGGAGATGCATCATCTGGTATTTCAGTTAAGTTTCTGTTGCTGTGTGTCCTTAGCCTCACTGTACTTCAATGTTCTCATCTGTAAAATAGGAATAATGAATAATACTTACCTCGTGGGGCCATTACAAGGATTGAGTGAGTTAATAGCTGCAGAGAATTTAGAACATGTTCCCACCACCCACACCAAAAAAAAAAAAAAAAGTAGAATATGGTCCCACCTAGGAAGGGAGCTGGGAAATGTAGTCCCTGGCTGGGCAACTACATCCCAGCAACACCTGTACAATGTACAAGGGTAGCATGAGTAGGTGGACTGGCAGCCATTGTTGCCATAGCTTTGAAGGAGGTTTCTGTTTATTATTGCAACATTTCCACCTGAAATGTTCATTCAGTAAAGTAACATAGAAGTAGTTACTTGGCCGTCTTTGCCTCTTGGAGTAATGAGAAAAAGATAGTACTTTAATTATCAGGAATACTTTTTGGAGGAGTGACTTCAGGTCATGTGGTCTCCCTGTAGGGATATTTGTGAGCTTTGTGAGTTGGCTCTTGGCTGACTACCGTATCACTCCCCAGACTCACCTATGGTGGTGGTAAACAGATATATGCACATTGACTGCAGTTTATTCAGAAGGGAACATTAAGAATACATATATGAATATTAGATTCCAAATGAAAATTACTTGAATTTCATTGACTTCACGTGTCTTCATTTGAGATCTTTGGGGGAAAAAAAACAAAGTAAAGAATTAGACTATTAGGAACTGATTTTCTTCAATGTAGAGAGGGACTGCCAAATAGCTTTTTTCTCAGTCATTTTTTTGGCTTGAATTATAGGCCTAATTACTTTAGCTCTCAATTTTGCCCATGTTGACACAGCTAAAACAGTAGGTGACTTAACTAAAACTGCAGAGGTTGAAAGAAACCAACCCTTCAGAGCCAAATTATAATTATCTGTATAGTGTTTTGTAGATTATAAAGCACTTACATACACTTTTTATTGAGTTGATTCCACATTCTACCAAGTGGGATGAAGAATGCTTTGGGGGGAAATTCAGCAAGTTTTCAAGTCAATTTAGTAGGAAACTCACATTGTTTGTCATAGAACAATAAAGAGCTGTGCTGTCGTTAACTCAGCAGTTGCATTATGTTTTAATTCTGCTACTTAAGGCAGCGGTCCCCAACCATTTTGGCACTGGGGACCGGTTTCATGGAAGACAATTTTTCCAGACTGTGGGTGAGGGTGTGTGGATGGCTCAGGCGGTAATGCAGGCGATGATGGGGAGCGGCAGAGGAAGCTTTGCTTGCTCGGCTGCTGTTCACCTCCTGCTGTGCGGCCCGGTTCCTAACAGGGTGAGGACCAGTACCAGGGGTTGGGGACCTCTGACTTAAAGCATTTAAAGCTTCCCTTTCATTTAAGTTTAACTGGCAGTTCACTACAGATACTCTTTTACCCCTAGTGTGGATACTAGTCCAAGATTTGTAAATCTGGTATCCTAGTTAGCAAACATGTATGCAGGTTAATCCCAATTGTTTAATAACAGAGAAATAAGAGTAACTCTCCCTTATTAACACAAAAGAAAGAAAGGCCTGGGTGAATAAAACCTTCAGATAATCTAAAATCCTTTTTTCAGTCACCATATTCCGTCATCCTATTATGTTTTTCTTTTTTTTTCTGAAAGTGCCAAAAAAGAAGTACCGGAAGATGGACTGAATATTCATTTCTTTTCCTGTCTCTTGTCCTTTTCTTTCATCTTCTCTTGGGTAAGATAATGAGATGGTCATAAGCAGGGCAGGAGGAAGAAGAAAGACATTTAATGAAAAGCCAAGACAAATCAGCCCCTGAATACCTGAGAAATAACAGTGCTCCCACCTACTTTTAACTTCATGGGCTTGTCCCGTTATATCTTAGACATAGCAATAGGAGTTGGCAACTCAGGTGGGTACACTGCAGTGTCTTCAGGAGATTCTTCACTTGATGGAAAAACTATTTCTGATACTCAATTATGGAAAAAATATCTTTCATGAGATATTTAAAGTCTTAATCCAAAATGGGAATATTTATATCTGTAAATGAATATTATTATTGGTTTAAAGTGAGTTCTCGTATGCTGGTTTATTTGTCAGAAATTAGCTTTTAGCATCAGAAGATGCATAATAGATATATAATAATTCCTCATTTATTGGAACAACTACAGTAAATTACACAATATAGTACTATATTTAGTTTTTTCTTAATTAGATTTAATAAGATTTTTTTACTATAACAAGAAATCAATCACGAGAATACTTTTTCTAATATAACTAACCAGGTATTTTAACAGTTTATAACTAATGAGATAGAATACCCATATGTCTCATAGATTTACACTTTGCTCTTTGGGGGGTTCTTATCTAAGAAGCAACTTAAAACACATAAGGAAAGGATAATGCAGTTAAAGCCTAATTTATGAACTCCTTTAAGGTAAGGAATTACATTCTTAATTAACAAATCTACTACTATATTAATTTATAGCAAACCATCTGAAATGCATTGCTTTGAAATTTTCATTAGAGACAGAATGAAGTATAAGTTGGGCATTAGAGACAGAATGTTCATTAGAGACAGAATGAAGTATAAGTTGGGCATTAGAGACAGAATGTTCATTAGAGACAGAATGAAGTATAAGTTGGCCATAACTTGAGCATCGTCCAAGGGAGTGCAATGACTTATTCACCAAAGAGCTCCATTTACCTGGAGTTCATTCATAGGGATCCCAGAGGCATAGCCACGGCGTTTCATAAATAATACATCTTTTCATTCTTTTCTAAGCCCTAAATTTTCCATCTCTAAAATGCCAAAAGACTCCCTTATGAACAAATAGGGATATTGTTAGAAAGTTGTCCACATTCTTTGAGAACTTGAGATGTTAAATAATGAAGGACAAAGGGCTGTGTCTCAGTCTCGTCCATCTTGGGGGATGAGTATTTTTCATAGTCTATGAGATCCCTAGAGGAGAAAAACAGTAACCTAAAAGATGCACAGTCACAGTTGCATGATTTAGCATCATGTTAGCTAAGGAATCAGCCAGCAGCAAAGATTTCCTGTTAGTGTACTTTTTTTTTCTTTATCTTGGAGAAGGAGAGGAAGGAATTAGACTGCCATGGAACTTAATTTGGAAGGGTGTAAATTGTTATGTTCACCTTCTTTTGCTTCTTTGGTAGCACTCAAATTACCTAATAAAGTGCTGAGCACATTGAAGGCAGTTAAATGTACTTGTTGGTAAGTTGAACAATGGGATTGGCATATAATAAGCACATTTGTAAATGAAAATGACTAAGGAGTCAAAAAAAATCTATGAGGGATAACAACTCATGCAGATTTAAAATCATCTCAGGATCATTCTAAAAGATGTGGAAACAGCAGGTTGATTCACACAGTTTGGCTTTTTAAAAGTCAATTACATGATACAAAAGCCAACAGATTTTTTAAATGTTCTGTAGACAAAACATTAGTTGATTGACTAAAAATTTTATTTTTCCAGAATTTGTGTGTCCTCAGCCTCCATATATAAAAAGTAATTTTGGTGCTGTTGTCTTCAAATGTTCTATTTGTTCAGATTTTATGAATTTTTTTTAGTCTATGTATTCTCAGAAGTAATTACAAAAGGCAATAGCAATAAATAATGAGTAGCATACTCCAGTCTAAAATAAAATGGTTCTTCAGCAATTTAAATGTGGACATTTCTTCTTACTGTGTTTCTTGTTGTCTCATACTTTTAAAAAAAAGCACAGGGCTTCCCTGGTGACGCAGTGGTTAAGAATCTGCCTGCTCCAACCCAACCATTTTGCAAATAATGGACCAAAATATCAGTTGGAGAATGAGAATGTAAATGGGTTGTCTTGCATCAGGCTATTAGAGAAATAATTCAAAATACAGATTCTGTTTATGATGGAGGACTTAGATATAGGAAGGAATTCATGTCAGTACACAATTCTTTTTTTTTTTTTTTTTTTTTTGCGGTACGCGGGCCTCTCACTGCTGTGGCCTCTCCCGCTGCGGAGCACAGGCTCCGGACGCACGGGCCCAGCTGCTCCGCGGCATGTGGGATCTTCCCGGACCAGGGCACGAACCCGTGTACCCTGCATCGGCAGGCGGACTCTCAATCACTGCACCACCAGGGAGGCCCCACTACACAATTCTTAAGTAAAATATTTAAGACTGCAAGCCTTTCGGGAAGTAAATCTGATTTGAAATTTTAAAGTGTCTATTTTCATTTCTGAATACCTGTGGTTGAGCTAATCACTATTAATTTCCATGAATTTCTAGCTTATGAAAATAGATATGTATATACATACATACATACATAAAGCTTGACCATAGCATTGAGGTTTTAGATGATAAATTCTGGGAGAGAACCATAGAAATGAGTAGAGCTCTGAAACCATTGAACTGGCCTTGATGCAAACTTGATACATTTCCAGATCCCAACCATCTAAATAAAAGGAAATCATGCATTAATCGTTGAAATTCCAAGTTCTGTGTTGTTTTGCCTTTTGGTTTGTTTATTTGTTCTATTGTGTTCCCCATATGTGGCATGCACTACACCAGATGATCTTTTTCTTAAGACTCAGACTTTCCCGTGGCTTTGCTTATTCTGTGTTCTCTGCCTGGGGAGGGTGGGACTTCTGTCTTCTTCTGTTGCCATCCTATCCATCCACCTAAACATCAACTCCTCTGGGACGCTCCTTGGTGTCCCACGAGTCAGAAAGGACTGCTTTGTTCTCTGCCTTCCCACACACATTGTCCTTCCTGTATCTTCAGGTCATTACCTTTCATCACAGCTGTAGCCAATGTACTGTAAAGTCCTGGAGGGCAGCAGACTATGTCTAAACCTTGGTATCATGAGACCTGCTTATTGACTCTGTCCTTTGCAGATGGGATTTCAGTGACCACATGATGAGTCAAAATGGATCTTTTTCCCCCTCAAGCCAGCTAAGAGGTGCCTACACCTTTGATGTTGGCGGGGGGGGGGGGGGGGGGGATTGTTTAGACTGTTGTGTGATAAAGCCAAAGAGAAATAATCCTTTTTATTTTAATTCTGTTTATGTTTAATCTTAATGCAAACAAATTCTGCATGGCCTATCTTATAAGACTGCATTTCAGAGTTCTACTTTCTCGGCTTCTTGCACAATGTGACAGGTTCTGCAAGGAGCAGGGCTTGCTCCTTCAGGATTCCCAGCAGAGTTCTCATCAATTATTCTGGAATTCTAGCAGCAAAACACTCATTGCTGGGGAAAGTGTCCATGAAAATTTTTTCATTTATCATGAGGTTTAGTGGTGAATCTTTTCATATTCATGTTCATATTGTAGAGCCTCAGAAATGCTATGTATTGATACTGACTTTATTCAGGTGCCAAATCAAAAAGCATCTTTCCTAAAGTGCATATGTTAATAGTGTCTTGAAAAACACCCTAGTGGAGATTGCAGTGCAGAATGACATGACTTCATGTAAAAGACCTTCCGGCTATTACTGTTTCCATTTAACATTTGCTAAATACCCTACAGAGAACTTCCATTCTTTTTAGTAATTGTCTGCATCAGCTCAGGTGGCTATAACAAAATACCATGAAATGGGAGGCGTATAAACAACAGAAATTTATTCCTCGCCATTCTGGAGCCTGGAAGTCTAAGACCAGGGTGACCCGTCTGGTGAGGGCCCTCTTCTGGGTTGCAGGCTTCTTGCTGTGTCCTCACATGGTGGAGAGCAGAGAGCAGCAAACTCTCTCGTGACTCTTATAAGGGCACTGATACCATTCCTGAGAGCTCCACTCTCATGACCTCATTTAATCCCAATTATCTCCCCAAAGCTCTACTTCCTCATACCATCACATTGAGCGGTAGGATTTTAACATGAATTTGGGGGGACACAGTCTATAACAGTAATGAATACTTAAAAAATAAGTAGGATAATATCATGATCAAGAGCAATGGCTTTAGAGTCCAACTATCTACGTTCAAATTTTTCTTCAGTTATTTATAGGGTAACCAATTTGTCTTGGTTTGTCCAAGACACTCCCAGTTTTAGCGCTGTAAGTCCTACATCCTGGATAACGCCTTGGGCAAGCTAAGATGATTATGACTGTAGAAATTTGATGCCTTGTTCACGCATGTACTTTCTCTAATTCTCAGTTTTCCCATCTATAAAATGGGGATAACAATAGTGCCTTCCTCACAGGATTGTTAAAGAGCTTAAAAGAGTTAATGTATGTATAGCTATTAGCACAGTGCTTAGCACATAGGAAAGTTAAATAAATCCAGCTACTGTCATCCTAGCTAGTATAATTTTTTTAAACAATGAGTCACACAGAATTAAATAAAAGGAGGGGAAGAGAACCATGTTAATATGTTAGTGACAAAGCTCAAGGCCCTGAAACAGTCATTTCATGGATAAGACTCCCCTGCCGTCATCTCTGAGCCATTGATAGAATAGAAGCTGGGGCGGGGGATGGGGGTGAGTCTATGTGTAGCCCTCTAAACACAGTCCAGGGCCCTGTAGCCTATGGGCAAGGATGACAAAAATAGACCACGTCAATAGCCATGATGCATCCACCATTCTGAGGTAAGAGCCACACTTCAGTTAACCTCTAGTGGTCCAGCCCTTGTGAGGACAAGACAGGTGATCTAAATCCTGATTTTAGTCATTGGACCATGACCACATTTTTGGAAGAGCTGTCTTAAAAGATACAGTTGCTTTGAGTCCTATTTTTGTGTTGCCAAAGAAAAGGGAATTTTTCAAACATTTGGTGAGTCCTTTGTAAACTTAGTCATTCAGTAAGAGTTATCGAACTCTTATTAAGTGCTAAGTACTGTGCTAGAGATACAGAGACAGTAGGAACATTCTTGCCTTCAGGTATCTCCCAGTCTAGTGTGACTATAAGTTAAGGTAGACAGCCATGCAATAAGGTTTATTATAACTGGCTGGTTAACTGATGTATGTGGCTTTTCACATAAAAGTGACAACTGCGGCACATTCAGAGAGATCAGGTACCCCAGTAATGGACCTATCCCAGGGCTTTTTTTTTTTTTTTTTTAAGCTGTACGCAGGCCTCTCACTGTTGTGGCCTCTCCCGTTGCGGAGCACAGGCTCCGGACGCGCAGGCTCAGTGGCCATGGCTCACGGGCCCAGCCGCTCCGCGGCATGTGGGATCTTCCCGGACCGGGGCACGAACCCGTGTCCCCTGCATCGGCAGGCGGACTCTCAACCACTGTGCCACCAGGGAAGCCCTATCCCAGGGCTTTTATACTGGTGTATAATATTTGCACTCTGGCCCATGGGCAGGAGTAAGAACAAAGCAGTTGAAACAGAGAGAGGAAAAAGTCAAGGATTCCATTATGTTTCACCAAAAGAAAACAAAAAATTGCATATTGCCTCTTCTCATCCTTTAGGTCTCAGCTTGAATGTCACCCCCTAAGAGTGTCTTGAGCATCTTTTCTAAAATAACCCATCTCTCTCCACTGATAAACTTTTATTTTTTTTTCTTATCCAGTTGTTGGTTTCCTTCAGAGCACTTATTTTAACTGTTAGTTATTTTACTTGTTTGCTGTATTAATTAGGGTGTAGGCTAAGCTTCTGTAACAAAAAGATACAAAAACAGAGTGGCTCAAACAAGTTAGAAGTTTATTTCTCTCTTATTTGACAGTCCAGAGGCAGGTGAGCGGTCAGGTGAGGGTCTGCCCCAGGGCTCCCGCTTCCTTCTGTCTTCTTGCCCATTTTCTGTGAGTACTGCCTTCATCTGCATTGTTAAAGCTGGCTCAAAGAGACCTTGTTTATAGACTAAGTCATGGGAAGGGCAAAGAAAGTGGAGGCCAACCAGCTTCGTTTTGAAGGATGTGATCTAGAGGCACATACCTCACTTCTGTTCACATCCTGGTAATGCGTCCACACTTAGAGGGAAGTTGGGAAGTGTATAGTCTTTAGCTGGGTGGCCATATGCTAAAATTCCTTGAGGGGGGTCTATTGCTAAAGGGAAGAGGGACAAGTTAAACATTGGGCGACAATGAGCAGTTCTTGCTATGCCTGCATAGTTGTGTTTTTGTTTGTTGCTTGTTGTTTGTTGTTTAGTTCTGTCCTCTATGGGGCCAGGGACTATATATCTGTCTTATTCACTGTTATTTCCTCAGAAACTGGAATAAGTGCCTAGCATATAGTAGGCACTCACTATATTTGGATGAATGAAGTTAAACAACTAAACACTGAAAAATATAATTTGCTATATCATAATTGGGTTTGGCTTGTCTTCATAATTCTCATGGTACTACTAAACAGTTACTTTAGAATGTTCATGTAGTTATTGATTGGCATCATCTAACATGGTGACTGGCAGGCACATAACAAGTATTCAACAAATGCTGTTTCCTTCCATTTCTTTTAGTTAGGAAGAAAAGATTCATATATAGGATATAAATATATGTTAAGAAATAATATTGAAACAATTAATCTTGACATTCAGAGAAGAAATATGAAACATTAAAGAATCAAAGAATTTACCTTAAAGGATAGCATTTTCAAAAATCAGTTCTCTCGGGGATCATCTGACAAACAATGACCAACAGCCAACAAGCAATTGGATAGCTCTGTTTTAACTGTTGGTTTCTTCTCAAAATATAAGTGCATCTTATTGGCGTCTGACTTACCAACTTCCAGATAACTAAAAAATATGTTGAATAATGTACATGAGTTTGGAGCAAAAATAATAAAAACAAAGGTAGAAGAGCAGATATATATTGACTCTGGCCTGTTCCTACACAGTTAGGAAAGGGAAAGCTTGATCCGGTATTTTCTTTCCAATTGCTTTTTTCAAGAAACATTTATTTTGAAAACCACTTTGTGTTAAGGGACAGATTAAAACTTCAGCTAATTGTTACCCAAATTTTCTAAAAAAATAATACTTAAATGTGATTGACTTTTGTTTGTGGCCCAATCTGTTAATTCAGTCCTTAAATAGAACAAGTACAATTCTTAGGAGTCATGATGAGAGGGCTTTAAACAACAGATGTGGGAGATAATGTCCTGCAGATTAGTTTTAGGAGTTTATAAAAAAAACCATGAAAATTTAATGCTTATATTGAATTATTTACGTAGTAATTGGTTGCTGGTTCCTCTTCCAGGACACATTTGGTTTTGGCTTCTGCTCTCATTTTATGAAATCTTATAGAATGAAAAACTGCAGTATCCTCTGCAAGCTTTTATTTATTTATGGTTTTATCCAGACTATTTAAACTGTTCATATACTAGCTTGTTTAGGGAGTCTATTTTTTTGCTCTCAAACATGACAGATTCATTTCAGACTGCTTAAAAAAGATGCCTGTGAGATGGTGTCCAAAATTTAGATGAGATTTGTAGAAATTCATATAACTCTCTGAATACATTTGACTGAACATCAGAGCATCAAAGCTTCTGTCCTTGGAAATTTATTACCTATACTTTGGCCTATACAAATCCTCCACATCCTTCAAGATTGAGCTCAGAACCCTTCACTTCTGTGAAACTTCCTGAGCCAGGCACTTCTGTATTAAAGAACTTACTTCTGAACCCACCTTCTCTGGTCTCTTTGAGAGCTGTGCTCTCTGGAGCCTAGAACTCCAGGATATATATATATATATATATATATATATATAAAAATAATTTTTAAAAATAAATTTATTTATTTTTGCGTTGGGTCTTTGTTGCTGCGTGCAGGCTTTCTCTAGTTGCAGCAAGCAGAGGCCACTCTTTGTTGTGGTGCACGGGCTTCTCATTGCTGTGGCTTTTCTTGTTGCAGAGCACGGGCTCTAGGCATGTGGGCTTCAGTAGTTGTGGCTTGCAGGCTCAGTAGTTGTGGCGCACGGGCTTAGTTGCTCCGTGGCATGTAGAATCTTCCCGGACTAGGGATTGAACCCATGTCCCCTGCATTGGCAGGTGGATTCTTAACCACTGAGCCACCAGGAAAGTCCCCAGGCTATATTTAAAAGCAAGTCCTGGTGAATGTTCACTATTTTTTCATGGCATCTGCTGAAACCACTCTTTTTCTTAGCCTCTGTGTACTTACGTATTAAAAAAAAATGTTATAGTGATCATGTAATATTGCTTTTATAATTAAAAAAAGATCACAAATTAATTTGACATGACTCCCAAACCTGTATGCTGCCATTGTGGGAGCTATTATTGGACCAATTGCTCTAAAACAATCACTGGATCCTTGTTTCCCACCATCTCTATTGAAACCCTCACACTGGCTTCATAATCCCAGCCACCCCTTCTAGCCTGACTTCCCACTGCTTCCCAAGGTCTCCTGTTGGAGTTGGGATTCTTTCCTACTCATTACTTCATCTTTACCTTTGCTATTATTTTCTGCTCCCAAAATAACTTTGTACTGCTTCCCTCTGCCTCTCTAAAGCATATGTATTTTCAGATCCCCAGTGCAAGTCTCATTTTCCTCACAATAGCAATCTTTCTCCAAATTCCCCAAAACACAATGCATTTTTATTGATCATCATTCAGGTAGCTTATACTAGAACAGTGCGATATTTCAGTTATCCCCTTCAAATATGCAGTTGATTGAAATTTTGCATTGATGGCAGAAATTATGTGTTTTGAATTTATTGCTTATTATTTATTGTTCTTTTTCTTCTTGGAGATAAAAGGAAAATGGGAAGAAAAGGAATCTTGATGTAGTTTCCTGACTGAGCACTCAAGCCACTTGGATCAATACTCCCAAACTCTGGCACATCAATGGCTGAGTTATTGTTTTGCTTTAAACACTACCTCGGCCCATAGATCAGATAGCTCAGAGAAGCAAAATGAATGCTGTTGTTGATAAAGGGCATTAATCTTTCTTTTCTTTCTCCTTGATTAGTATAGCTACTTCTGGGCTCCATTTTCTGTACACCTTAACAGAATAAATTTTCTACATATATTTGGATTGTGACTGCATGTGATTGTTTGTATGTGTGTGTTAAAGTCAAGTGGTTTGCCTTTGAGCCTACCAAGTGATGCATCATGAATTCCAGTTTTATGTTAATTTGTCCCCACATGTCATTCACCTGTTTCTACTCTTACAACCTGCATTCCACATGAGCTTATGTTTAAAATTAGGAATGCTCAAAATCCCAAATTAAATTTCAAATATTCTAGAACATAGGAGCTAGATTTTGAAAACTTGAGGAAGGTGTACTGTATAAATGCAGAATGGTAGCTAATGTTAATCATGCTATTGATCCTTTCAGGTCCAACCACAAAAAGGGTCCTCCTGCCCAGTGTGGCTCACACCAATAGAACAAGACTGAGTTCTTCGTTTAGGAAGGAAAGGAAAGCTTTATTCTTTAATAAAGAATGGAGAGGTGGGAGCTCCCATTTCAGAGCACGTGCTCTCCGCAGCAGCCTGTGGGCGGAGCTGCTTTATAGGGATCTCATCAGAGGGGAGGGGGAGGGGCAGAGTTTTCCCCTGGGGCGGTCGCAGTGTCTCTGCTCACAGCCTGCTGCTGTGGCCATCTTTAATTGAGTGTCATGGGCAGCACTTCTGCACGGGACCCACCTACCTGAGGTGTCAGCACAGCCCTGTCTTGCTAGGACCTCTGATCTGAAGGGCCAGGTGCTAGGCCTCTGCCTGAGGCAACCTATGAGCAAACGAAACCAGACTAAGCACAAAGGAAAAGAAAAGAAAAGAAAAGAAAAGGTTAGACTTTATTACCCAGATTCTATTTTTATTTCCTGGGAATTGTTAATGGACTTGCTGGTGACAAAACCATTCAGTCTCCTTTAATCCTCACAGCAGTTCTGAGAATAGTGCTAATAGCATCTGTTTTGGAGCCAGATTGCGCTAAATCCGAGATCTGAGTCTGTCTTTCCTGGCTGTGTTCCTCAGTCAGTTCCTTAACCGCTCTAAGCTTCCATTTCTTTATCAATAAGTATGGGTGCAGTTTTAAAAAAAAAGCCCTGAGATTGTTTAAGCTTGAAATGAGATAATCCATTTTAGTTGTTGTTATCTTCCTTTTGCAAGTGAGGAAACAGATTTCTTGAGAATTTAATGACTTATTAAAGGTAAGTAACTTGATGGAGATGGAAGGCCAGGTCCTCTAAAGCTTGGGACTTTTCTGTCACAGAATGCCACACTCAAAGCACCCTCACACAACAAACCACAGCATGTCCTAGCACTCCATACTGTGTGCCCTGTCATGTCAGGCCACAATACAACACAGCACACACCATGTCACACCACACCACAGCATGCTGTAACATACTTTATACCATGTCATGCTACGTGACATGTCATCTTTCTAACAGAATTATCCCTCAGTCATCCTCCTTTGTCCTTCCTTATGTGCCTCCCAAATCGTATCACTTTACATAACATTGTTTTAGATTCCAGGGATCTGTGTTCAATTCCCAATGCAGGCACAAAATCCAAGATTTTCAGCAGAGGATGCATGTCTCAGGCACTGGTCTGTATCTGCCAGATGAAGGACATCTTTTTTTTTTTTTGGTCAAGACACAGTATGGGCTGATGGCAGCCCTGCAAGGGTTGCCTTATGCTGTGTGGACATAGATTTCCCTTTATAAAACACATTCTGATGAGACATGCCAACTCTAGCTTTATCTTGATCTTTGGATTATTCCAGAGTGAGGTAAATTCCTTTTCTAGGGTCTTCTTCAATCTGTTCTAAATGATAGATGCAGGTCATAGGCAGTTACAAAAAATCTTTGCATCTGACTTTAATGTCTTTCAAACTTATGAGATATACCCAGTGCTGTGGCTAAAAGTGCAATTTGAAATTATACAGTTTTTAAAAAAATTTATATACCCACATGTTTTCGTTGGACATAAATGCAACATGAACTAATAGTACAGGGCCAGAAATATAAAGGTTTGTGAATAAAAATAGGAAGTTTAAGTCAAGGGAATCAAAATTGTCTCACTGTCCGTCTCTGGCCTCATCAGGTTGTAGTCAGGTCCAGGTCAGATTGTAGAGGGACAGTGACAAACTATAGTGTATCCCCTGGTTGTAACCAGTATGATGAGTATGGAAACATATTCATTGATTTAACCCATAAATATTTACCAAATAAAACCTATATGCCAGCAAGCGTGCTTAGTATGAGGGAAACAGTGAGGTACAAGGTACAGTTCATGTCTCTTAGGAGCTCCCAGTGTGAGGAAAACAAATCATGTGAAAGAGAGAATGAAGAAGGCTCTAGCCTGAGCCATGAGAACCTAAGAGAGGACACAGGTTAATAAGAGGATCATAATAAGAGGACCTTCCTCCTCTTATTATGATCCTCCAACATCACTGCCACCCCCCAGCATTCACTGCCACAAGCAGCCAGGGACACCCAAACTTCCAGTTACAGACAATGACTTCACAGTGGATTTTTGTGACACCAGATTTCTAAGCCTACATATATATGGGAATGTCCTCCACTTTGCATATGGTGAGTGTTCAACAAATCTTTTTGATTGAATTAATACATGATTAATGGTAAAGCTTATAATAAAAGTTCTTGGATGTGACTCAATCATATGGTAATATGGAGATAATCATCCATTCAGTGATTACTGAGTACATACTGTGTGCAAAGCACAGTGCTAGGAACTCAAAGATATGAAGAAGTAGAAGACATGGTTCTCAACCAGTACAGGAAAAAAGAAACTGGTGACAAAGGCAGAGAAGCTGGTGGACCCCAAACAAATGGTCGTGCCTCAGAGTGGAGATGAGGGAGAAAGCAGTGAGGAGTGGGGTGTTAGGAGGAGGCTGCTTAGAGGAGGTGTGGCATCACCAGAGGCTTTATTTGGACTTAGGGAGGAGTGAAGGGGCCTTTCAGTTGAGGAAAAGGACCTGCCCAGAGGCATAGAAGTTGAAAATCTCATGTTTGTGGGTGAACAGGTTTGTTTCTTGAGCAGGCTCAGAAATAAAACCATAAAGGCAGACTGGGGTCTCATTGATGATGATCCTGAATTCTAAGCCAAAGGATGGGCAAAGATGCTCACCAAAAGCTTTGGAACAGAGAAGTGAAGCGGTGAAAGTGGTGTTTTAGGGAGATGAATGTGTCAGCTGTGTGCAAGGTGGCACAAAGAAGAGGCAAAGCTGGAACCCTTAGAACACTGAGGAAACTATCACATTAATTCAAGTAGAAGGTGATATGGGTTCAGCTGGGGAAGTAGCTGTGGATGGGAAGTAAGGAAGAAAGGTCATGTAAGAAGGTTTCTGAGGATCAGCTAGATGATTCTCTGTCGGGGGAGGGAGTGAAAGAACCATTAAAGTGTAAACAGAAACATAGTACGTATTTTTTTTGCTACTATCAATATATACATAGCATTAATGAAACGACCAAGAACAATTATTTTTCTCTTTGGAAATTAGAGAGCAAAATTCTTCAACAAATAATAAAAAGATTGGGATAACTTTTTTTGTTGTTCCAAAGGTAATTCTTTGCATGGTGAAGGTAACTTAGAGCTTTTTCTGTATTGAAAACATAAAGAGTGGAATATATCTAAATTAAGTGGGTGGATTAGTTGGTTGCATAACTCTGTGAATAAACAAAAACTGCTGAATTGCATGCCTTAGAAGTGAATTTTATGGTTTGTGAATTATAAATCAGTAAAGCTTTTATTAAAAAAAAAAAGCAATGGGAAGTCTAGGTAGGGTTGTAAGGAACTTTTCTTAAGATCTAAGTAAATTATAAATAAATATTTACCCCCTCCTCCCCCCCAATTTTCCCCACCCAAGAAGGCTGCAGAATCACATTTCCATCTTTGAACACAGGCGAAAGAAGTCCCCGCACTTCGACGCTCACCAGAGCTTGGGCTTACTTTGCATCGCAGCACTTGGCAGCTTTGTGCTTTCCGAGACCCTGCTGAGAACTGTCAGAGAAACTTAGACAGTGGTTTGCTGCTGGGCCAGGTTTTTCCCTCTAACAGAATTTTCTGCTAAAGTGAAAACTCCACAGGCAATGCAAGCCCTGGCTCTTCATAGTGGGGGAAAAACCCAAAACTTGCTGAATTATTTTTTATTAAACATTAATTTTACAATCCCGACAGCTAAATCTGTTATTCTGGCAGGCGAGCTTTAAATAAGGCAGTGAGTTGGGGAAAGAAAGAGTACTTACTCATATTCTTAAATCCCGAGCATGTCATCAGCATTGGCTTCAAGTCTTTTGCTAGGGAATGCAGGCTCATCTTTTCCTTTTTACTCAATTAACTAATCACATAGATAAATTTTTAAAGAATGAATGTACCTTAATTTCTCAGTGCCCATTTGTCATGTTAAATAACAGGTACTTAATTTTAGAAGAGAATGTTTTCTAAGTGACACAGAGGCTCCTGGAGCCTCCCTGGCATATCCATCCCTCATAGATGGCTCTGTTGTCAAATGTGTCACAGCCTCCATACCGTGGGCCTGCTGATTTCTTAGCATTTAGAAAAGATGAGTGGGAGTTTCAGGGGAAAAGCCTCACTGCCTAACCTCTGTGCAGGCTACTACAATCCATCACATAGGCAGTCTAAGGGCAAATGATTCTGGGAAAAGTGAATGCAGATTCACTTCGGGTCAGTGTTTCTGGCCTTTAATTCTTGAATTTTAACATGCATCTCTCACCCTACTCCTACTGTCATTCCAGTTTTTTATATGCTCCCCCCCTTTAAAAAATATTTCTCAAATTAATGGAACTATTGTCCCCTATACCTGTTAGTGTTGACTCTATTCAAACAATAATTGGTGTTTTGTTTTTATTTTTAATCCAGATGTTTATCTAATGGAGCACATCTACCTCTGTGCTTAGAAAACCTTTTCATATAATCATTCATTCTTTCTGGCATTCTCAATGTTTCCATTTCAGTGCAGCGAGAGGGTCTTTACTGAGTTACAGAAGTATCATCTTAAACCATAGACCCCTTATCTCCACCCTGAGGAGTCAGAATGAACTCCAGCCACAAGGGAGAAACCTCATCTGTGGGCACCGAACACTCGCCTTCCTTTTCTATTGTCTTGGTAAATTTCAACATATCATACCCAAGTCTGTCATCACCATGTTCATGACAGGATCCATCAGTTGTATCACTAGAAAGTACTTAACACCCAACCACCTGCTCATGGAGCTGTGCAGAGAACCCTGGCCTTGCACTCTTGGGACTTCAGCATCTACAGCAGACCCCAGAGGGCAGTGTGAGTGTGGACTGGCTATATTTAACTCCTCTGGCCCAAACGACCCTGATCACATGTCACTAGATAGGATAAAGTACCAAATGGACAGATGGTATATATTGTAAATGCTGGTGTCCTCCCTGCAAAATAGAGATAATCATAAAATCCACAGCTCTCACTTACTGAGTGTGTGTAGTATGTGCCAGGAGTAGAGCTAAGTGCATAATCTCATTTAATCCCTATAACAGCCAAATAAGATGGGAACTATTATTGCCCCCATTTTAAAGCTGAATAAACGAGTCTCAGAGAGGCTACCTTGCCCAGAGTCTCACAACTGATAGTAGAGCCAGAATACAAACCTAAGCTGTAGGCTAGCAATCCAATGAGCTTGATTCGGTAAGGATAAATCAGAGTCAAGAATGAGGACTGTAGGATTGAAACTTTCCTTGAGAAAAGTCAAACTGTCTTCAGCTAGTCATCATTCCTTAGTATTGCCAAAGAAATTAAAAAAAATAAAATACCCACCATTTAGGAGACTACTGAATTTGTCTAGCTCATGATTAGCATTTCTGATCTAGGACATCGGTGAATACAAAAGCCTGATTTTATCAGCACGTATGATTTAATGGCAATAGTTTTAGCTTATTTTCATTCTTCTTCCACTTAGCTTTTGACTAGAAATAGTGACCTATGGCTTCTTCAGCTTTTATTATAAGTACTTTCCTAAAAAGTTACTTGTAAAATGAAAATTTGAAAATCAATCCCATTTTAAATTTGCTGTGCTCTCCCGTCCAGCCACCTCCCGAGAGGGCACATGTGAGTCCACACATTGACTCTCAGTGTACATCTGCCTCCACATGAATCAGGTTTCTAGATGGCCAAGGCAATAGCCAGAGAGAATGAGGAAATCAGATGTTCCCAGGAATCCTTGCTTATATAAAGAAAGTAGTAATTTCTAGTCTAGACAAGGAAAGCCCTTTTATTTAGTGGATTTGTATCTAACAATGTAACAATATTGGTTCCTGCCTGGGGCATCTGGCTTATGCTGTCTGCTCAGTCCCCACAGCTGCCAGCTCTGCAGGAAGCGCTGACAAGGATTAATTGGCTTTCCTGAGCCTTGAGGCTCATTTCTGCTTCCCATTTCCAGTGATCCCACAGGACTCTGCTCTCATATAATTTACTGTCTGCAAGGACTTCCTATTTTCAAGAGTTGTATCTAACAGGCCCTATGTAATGTATACACATTTTCAAATTCAATAACTTCGAACCTTGAGAATCTTTCAGGATATTTAACTGAATTTAAGAAATGGGACATGACCACATTTAGAGTATTTAGATTATTTGTTGCTTTTATGAGGGTTCTTACATGGTGCCATTTAAAATGTGTGATTTACACAAACGGCTTTGTTCCTCTTCCTCTACTTGGTAGTATTTGTAGAGTGTGACAAAGGAGTCCTTCCAATTTTATGCTGGGTTTTCTGAGCAAGATGAAGCTGGTAAGATGAGAATTTCAGGGGTGGGAGTTCTTCCCAATAACTGATTCTATTTATAGTCTCTCAAGTAATACAGATGTAATCTAGAGTCTATTCCCTCACTTATTGCCATATATTTGGCAAGCTCTGTGGCATCACCTCAGGGAAAATTATATTGATTCCACTGTACAGGCAAAGAAGAAGTAAAGGAAGCTGTGTCCCACTATGGTGGCAGCCACTTGGTATAAAAATCACTGAGAGTTGGAAGAGACTTCTGCTGTTGTCCCATCCAACTTTCTACCAAATGCTGGTTCCTGCCTAGACAGATTCTGGGCCTCTCTCTCTCTGCCTGCCCACTGGGATCATAACAGTCTTGTTCCTGAGATTCAGCTCTATCCCATTGTTGGATAACTTGAATTCTGGATAGTTCTTTCACATAATAGATTAAAAACATCCTCTTTGTAACTTGCATCAATTAGTTTGTTCTGCATAGAATGCCTACTCATTGATTGATTGGTCCATTCATTCATTTATTCATTTTGTATTGGGTGCCTACTATGTACAATATAGTGTGCAAGACATGAACCTCAGACTCCAGGAACTGACAGGTTGGCAGGAGATGACGTAGACATATAGAAGTCGTGTGTCACGCATGTGACACAAGCAATATAATTAAGTGCTACAGGATAGGGGAGGGAGAAAAATAGGAAGGGGTCAGGTCTTGACAGGGTGGTCAGCAAATTCATCTTGGAGTGGGTAGCATTTAAAGCTGTTTTTCTTTAATGGCTTGAGGTTAAAGGTGGAGATTTGGATGTGGAGATTGTAAGGATTAAGTGTTGGAGAAGTGATGGGTAGTTTTTATTAACCAGAGCTGAGAGTTTGAATTGGAGAGTGAAAGGGCTAGAAAGGCTGGTAGAGTGAGTGTGACATTGTGAAGGGCTTTCTGTGCCTGGAGTAGAGGGTAAGTGAGAGGAGTAGTGGAGACAGGGCTGTGGCCAGCTGGCATTCACATCATTCATGTCTCTCAAATGCTAGGCTGCAGAGTTTAAGGATTATCCAGTGAGTCAAGGCAGGGCCCTGGGGCCAGTTGCTGAATAGGTGACAGTTGTGTTTAGTGTGATAACTGGTGGTAGGAGACAGTGGGCTGCAGGACTATAAGGGTCAGGAGTCCTGTGGTGGCCCCTGCAATAGAAACATTGACTGAAAGTTGAATGATAATGACTGTGACACAACCCTGGAAACTATCTACTGTGTCTTCCCCAGGAGAGCATCCCCTCCCCCACTCCCCAGACTATTTATATCCAGTGGCAAACCCCTCCTTACTTTCTGGTGAACCATTACTTATTAACATGTGGAAGTGGTTCCAGGTAATTGTGGTAGAGAATCCCAGGATCCAAATGTCTGTAGTGAAATATCTCTACATTGATTTCCCTGCCTCCAGTGAGGTCTACATGTAGGCTAAGCCCGTATAATGAAAGAAGCTTTAAATATCCTTTAGGATAATGGTGTCTGTGCACACATGGATTTAAATTGAATAGTTTTTCTATGGTGGTCTATGTATGGTAGACAGTAAGACCCATCATTACTACTATTCCTTTTGTTATTGAGTTTGTTTTTGTTTTTGTCTAACTTGAAAAGCGGGACTGCCATATACAAAGGAAGTATAACTAGAAGACTAGCTGAAATGTCCAGATTTAAACTGGCCTGTTGCTCACAAAATTAGGCTACTTGCTGAATAAAGTGAATGTCACTAGCATATTAGGGGTATGTTCCAACCTGTCTTCTCACACATTGTGTTATTTATGCTTTATTCTAAACTTCAAAATTACCTTCTTTAATTTTGCAAATATTTATTGAGTACCTACCATGTGCCTGGCCCTGTTCTAGGTTTTGGGCTACATTAATGAACAAAATAGTCAAAGATTCCTGCCCTCGTGGAACATACCTAGCAAGTCGGGGGGAGGCAATCATTAAATAAGTAATGAATAAATAAGTTAATTATATGGTATACTAGAAGGAGATAAGTGCTACAGGAAAAAGAAAAAGTAGAGAAAAGTAGGAAGGGACAGAGTTGCTTGGGAGTGTAGGGTGAGTTGTAGTTTGAGATAGAGTGGTCAGGGTTGCCTTCCTTAAGAAGGTGACATTTGAGGAAGACTTGGTGGTGAGTGAATTAGGTATGCAGGTAAAATGCAGGTATCTGGATGAAGAGAATTCCTAGGAAAGAAGGAAGCTCCTGCAATGGTGCTAAGCCTGAAGAGTGCTAGAAGTGGAGGCTCTGTGCTTTTCCATTCCCCTTAGACTAACAGTAGCTCATGTAACCAAGGAGAAAGCTAGGAAAAGAAAATAGCTAAGTTTATTTGTAATAAAACTGATTCAAAATTACTTTAAAAAAAAAACACTTCACAGACTGATTTAAGGAGGTACAAAGGACACTAGGCGAGGTTTTCTGACTTCTAGACTGCTTGGGTCTGAATCCTGACTCAGCCACTTCCTGCCTGTGCGATCTTTGGTGTGTCATTCAGCCCTTCTGTTCCTCAGTTTCCTCATCTGTCAAATGAGGCTAATTATAGTACCTATCTTCTAGGATTGCTTTGATGATTAAATGAGTCAATAAAAAGCTTGGTACTCTGACACGTGGCAAGATTCAAATATTAGCTATTAATATTATTATGTTACTGTTACTACCTTTGTTACTTATGAGTTGGTGCCCTAATCTGGAATATTCTTTGAGTGTGTCTTAAGGGCTGAGTGTGTGTGTATGTGTGATCTCTTGAGAATGTGGGGCTTAATTTAAATAATTAGTTTTAAAGAATTAGGTAAAATCCTGCTGCTTAGCACATGATACGGCCTCAATGAATGTTAGTTTTCTTCCCCTCTGGCAGTATTTTACAGCACAGAAAAATAATAAAGGGTTTCCTTCTTCTGCTTGCTATTAATGAATATTTTGGCTCGTTTACGAATAAAGTGAAGGCCTGGTGAAAGCATTCTATAGACGCAAACTTGGAAACTTACTTTGCTCTTAGAAACCCACCAAGAAATTCCCAGTGGGTCATTTTGAATATCATTGGAAGGCAAAGGGTGGGTAGTGGTGGGGAATTGAAAAGAAAAACAAAATGAGGGGAAAACTGAAGAAAGAGGGAAGCACTCCATTAAGGTGATACCACTTTGGGATGAGGCCACCAGAAAACTGGGAGTTCCTTTCTCTGAGAACCTTTAACAAGAGAAGGGATGGCATCAATCCAGGTAGGGCAGGAGTCCCTGAATGAAAGGGCTGGACCAGAGAGCCTTCTCCCAGCTTGTTGAGTCTCCAAGAGCAACCATTCTCCCTAGTGGACTAGCCTATTGTTGTATTTACACACCTGAATTTGCCTATATTTCCACCTCTGTTTAAAGAGTCCTTAATACTTTAGATACAAAGAAGGCTTCTATTGAATAATACCAAGTAAGAATCAGTCACTGTATATTGAAGTATCAGATGTTGAGAATCAACTTTCTAGTCGTCTGGGGTCTGTCTCCAACATCTCTGGGTGTGGCAGCTTATGTGGTCTGCTGCCAGAAAAATACCAGTGCTTGGGGCTATCAGGGAGACAAGGCAAAGCAACATGAGAGTGGTCCGAAGGAACTCTGAGGTCTTGAGGAGAAAGGATGCTGTGTCTGCACGGGCCAGGGTGGGTGGTGGGTTAGGCTGGAGCGAGAACTGGTGCCAGGCGCCCCCTCACTGTCTGCTGCCGTTTTGATTCACAGGTGCAGCAGATGTTTCCAGGGCCATGGATCATACCTTTTCAACAGCAGCAAAAGATGGGGAAGGAGTGTGTTACACGTCTCTGATTTCTGACATCTGTTACCCACCTCGGGAGGATTCTACATATTTCACTGGAATTCTTCAGAAGGAAAACAGCCACATCACCACTTCAGAGAGCCCTGAGGAGTTGCGTACCCCCGGACCCTCCTTACCAGATGTGCCTGGGACGGAGCCTCGTGGCTTATTTAGTTCTGATTCTGGAATAGAAATGACTCCTGCAGAGTCCACTGAAGTGAACAAGATCTTAGCAGACCCCCTGGACCAGATGAAAGCAGAAGCCTATAAATACATTGACATAACTAGGCCAGAGGAGGTGAAATATCAGGAGCAACGTCACCCCAAGTTGGAAGAGAAAGACTTGGACTTTAAGAATAAGGACACTGACATCTCAGCAAAATCCGAAGAGGCCCGTGAAGCAGAGAAACCATCTCCTGTGGAGGGAAAAATCCTCAAGGACCATTTATTTGAAGAATCAACGTTTGAACCATATGTAGCCGATATCTCTGAAGCACAGCACAGTGCTCCTCTGATCACTGCCCCTGTCAAAATCACGCTGACTGAGATCGAGCCTTCTGTTGAAACTGCTACCCCAGAGAAGACCCCCGAGAAGCAAGATATCTGCCTGAAACCAAGTCCTGACACAGTCCCCACAGTCACCGTCTCAGAGCCTGAAGATGACAGCCCAGGATCTGTCACTCCTCCGTCTTCTGGAACAGGTAAGGCAACGGGTGTTCCCTGCCTTGGGAAAACCCAGCATATGGAAAACTGAACATTAAGGAGTGAAGATTTGCATTCAAAATACTTAAATCTCAATTTAACTGATTTAATTAACATATAACTTTTTCAGTCTTGTGCCCATTATGCAAAGGTTGACATCTGGGATTTTTTAGAGTCCTGTCAGATTTGCTTTGTAAAATATTTCTTTCTTCATTTGAGGGGAGAGGTAAAGATGACACGCTGGGGACATTAAAATCCTCCTGTGGCTTTACTCTTCAGAGCAGAGAAGGAGATGCTGCCAGCTTCTAGGTTAGCTCTCCTCCCTGACCTCTGGGCATCGTGGAGAGTACCTTGACTGTTCTTCCCAGACCAGGTGGGCCACCTTGGACAGAGCATTTAACATTCCTGGCCCCAACTCCAAGTCTGAACAATGAAGGGGGGTAGGGTAGAGGTTAGAGTCTTTTTTTTGTGGGGGGGAATGGGCAGTGACAGTAAACCTAAACAAAGGGTACTCCTCCCCTCCCCCTTCAATCTCAGCACATCATTTTCATCTTTTTAGTTTATTGAAGTTCTGCATAAAATTTTATTTTTTAAACTAAAGATCCTATTTGGTTAGAATAAAAAAAGTTCAGAATTCACTAGCCTATGATGTTTTTCAACCTGAGCCTTCTACTCTGACTCAAGGCAGGGTGTTGTTAAACCACATCGAAACCCCTCTCAAACACAAAGGGGACCTCCCATACCCTAATGAAAGGCCAGCTACCACTGGTAGCTAGAGCTTCCCCATCCCACCCTGTGCCACCATCCTGGGTAGTAGAAGTGGAGCCTTTTTATCTCCATCGCTCTCAAACGCTCATGAGGCATCAGGATGAAGAGGATAATGAGAGATCCTTGAATCGTCCCCTGCCTCCAGTGGCTGGAATTCTGACCCCACCCAAAAGAAATTTACAAACCTTTTTGATTTACAAAAAACAATTTTCCAAAGAATAGATATCGGTATATGTATAACTGAATCACTTTGCTGTACACCTGAAACTAACACAACACTGCTAACTACACTCCAATATAAAATAAAACGTTAAAAAAAAAAGCAATTTTCAGCACCTCAGGTAAAAGAGCTTCTACTGAACTCTTAAAACAGATCTAAACCCTTACAATTAGGAGTGACTGCTCTAAATCCCGATGATGCAGTAAGTCCAAGTGTTAGAACAGAGGGGATTTAATGGAAGTCCTTCCTGTCTTATTTCCCTAAAGATTTTAGCATCAATTCCTCCCCTCCCCAGCCTTACCTCAGACTCATTCAGCTGTAAACTCACTGCACCAAGTTCCTGATTTTCAAATTCATTCATTCACTCAACACACACTTTTCTTTTGGTCAGGCACTCGAATAGGCACTGGTGATGCTGGAGTTGAAAAGCAAACAAAAAGCAGTCCCTGCCTTCCAGTGAGACAGATGACCAGGGAAATAGTCACACTCCAGTGTGACTTATCCCAACTGACAGCAGGAGGTAGGGACATATCTGAGTCTCAAAGCCTCCTTGTGGTTTTTCTGGCAATGCATGTAAAACCCTTCGATTATCCCATGACATAAAGATACTGACACTCTGAAGATATAAACTACATTATAAGCTGTGTTTACAGAGCTCCAGGGTTGTCTGGTGGTCATTACAGAAGAACTTTGGCCAGTCTTCAGGAAGAGTGAAATGACCCCATACGTTTTGGTCCATTTATTATATGACACATGCCTCTTGAGAAAATTACAGTTTACAAAGCTGATGGTAAAGACTTGATACAGGATTCGTTAATTAGGAGGGAATTTTTTTTTCTTCAGTAGTCACGACTCACTGGGGTTCGGGAGCATCTTCAAGAGAAGACAAAGTCGGATTTGGCTCTCATGATCTTGGAGTTTTATGATCTGTTGGTGGCCATTTGACAGCAAGGAATTAGGGCAGTGGTTTTCTCTGCAATTGTTTCAAATAAACATTCTAAGTAAGGTTTGTTCCAGAAAGAGAAAGTCCCCTGTCCCATTACACAATTACCTCTCATGTTCAGCTCCTCTCTCCACACACATCCCACACCATAACACCTGAGTCACATGAGAACACGTAAGAATAAAATTAATAGGAGAGATAGGAGGACTCGGTTTGTCATTGAGGCTTTTCTCCTTGTCTTTTTTATCCCAAGAGGTTACCCTAACCCCCCCCTCCCCATCTTGTGAGCCCCTGGTACCATGTGACACTGTGCCCATAGACACTGGAGGATTTGGGCTTTATTACATCTGTTGGGTCTTGATTCACTCTGCCATTTCCTGTGCTGACAGGTAAGACAAACAAAGAATTACATGTAATCCTACATAGAAACTGAGGAAAAGGAAAGCATCCTAAAGAGAAGGAATTGAGTTTTTCACTGTTTAATAAATAAGGAATTATCAACTGACTTTGGGGAATAATCCTAATTATGTGAATTATGAATCAGAAGAGGATCTAATTTAGGACAGTTTTAACCGCAGACCCTAAAGCTTAAGCAAGGAGTCTAATATACTTTCTTCAATTCCAATAGATTATTACATTTTGTAACTTTCTCCAACATACTTAATTATTTTCATCATATTAAATAATGTACCATGAGGTACGGAGGTAAAAATTCTTACAGCTTAAATATTGAAAGTTTCTTCTAAGCAAAGATCAGTGATGAATACAAGTGAAGTATTTTAGGAAACTATAGTAAGTGCCCTGATGCACCAGACCACTGGCCCATCAGCAGCATGTTGTTTCTGACACAAACACCTAGAAGGATATTATGGTGGTCATGGATGTTATTTGAGGTGTTATCCTCAGAAAGGACAATAATCAAGAGGCCACCATAAAACCACACCAGTGTCCCTTAAAAAGAAATAAGCAATAAAAAGTAAATCAGTTTAAACTCTGAAAACTGTTGCTGTTTCCTTGCATCGATGAGGTCTGTGATTCTCCTACCCATTTTGAAAATTTATTCTTTTATTCAAAAATACTTATTGAGTGACTTCAATGTGTCAGACATGTGCTGGGCACCAGAGAACAGTGAACAAGATGTGTAAAGTCCCTGCCCTCACGGAGCTTACTTGCTAATGGGAGAAGTCAATAAAAGGAAGCACATAAATAAATAGTGTAATTTCATGGGGTATGAATTCTGTGAAGAGTGATAGAATGTTGGGTGTGAGAGGGTCAAGGATGGCCTCTCTGAGGTGACATGTGATCTGAGATTTGAATGAGAAGAAGCCCACAATTCAGAGAGGGGTTAAGAGGGGCCCCAGGTGCAGAGGACAACTAATACACAGGCCCCAAGGCTGTATTATTTGGGAACTGAAAGATGGTCGAAAGGAGCAAGGGAGGAGTATAGCGTAGAACAGAATTGGAGAGGTAGACAGGGCCCCGATCATTCAGGGCTTCACATGCGAGGATAAAGAATTTGAATTTTGTTCCAAATGCAGTGGGAAAGCATTGGAGGGTTTTAATCTGGGAAATGATGCCATTCATTCATTCATCCTTTCACTTAACAAATATGTATTGACCGTTTACTCCATACCACTGGGGATACAGTGGTGAAACATAACAAGTTTCCTGCATTCATGGAGTTTGCGTTCTAATTGAGAAGACTTACATACAAATAAATAATAATGTAATATCAGGTCGTTAAAATGGTTACGAAGAAAAAGAAAGCAAGATAGAATGTAAGAGGGTGATGGGGTGGCCATGAGGAAACGCGTTTCCCTGCTGATGGTTTTCAGCAGAGACCTGAATGGGGTGAGAGAGCAAGCCCTATAGACACCTGAGGAAGAAATGCCAGGCTGAGGAGACAGCCAGTGCAGAAGCCCGGAGCTGGGAATGTCCTGTGTGTTCCAGGAGCAGCTAGAAGGTCAGTGTGGCTGCAGTGGGGAGAAGGAAGGGAAGAGCTGCAGAATCAGATTTGTGTTTTCAAAAGATCCTTCTGGAAGATGAGTGGAGAATGAGCTGGGAGCAAAGGGGAGGCCTGAATGGCAGCATTGTTCATGGTTGTTCACTGGCATCTGCAACTTGGTAGACTGGCCCATGTTCACCTTCCATTTTATCAATCTGAATTATATCATTCAAAATTAGCAGCAGCAGCAAACACACCTCCCCATGTGGGGTGGTTCTAACCTCCTCAGTTTCTATATTCTATTTAATTATTTTCAACGACTGTTTCTAGCTTTGCTGTGTCAGACCTGACACATAACTAGTGTCTTAGCTAGAGGCCCATAAGTTTTTAACAAGGGTAGGAAAACCTCTGTTTTGTTCTAAATTTTCTCCTGATTCCTCCTAGCACTTTGTTAAACTTTTACTTCACTTTAAGAATGGAGGGCAATGTCTACACTATATACTGAGTCCCCTTTCACTCATAATAAAGATTTTTTTTAAAGTAGTACTTTTACTTACCCAAGATGAAACTTATCAGGCCCTTTCCTCCCACCCCACAGCTGTCTGATACCATCCTTACTCTTGAGTAAATAAAGCAATATCCTTGAGCCTTCTTTTCTGAATGCTCTAACACAGTGGTTTTCAGCTAGAGGTAGGGTTACCAGATAAAAATACCAATATTTCATGGGACATACTTATACTAAAAAAATTCATTGTTTATCAGAGATTCCTATTTAACTGGGTATCCTGTATTTTTATTTGTTAAATCTGCCATCCCTAACTGGAGGTGATCTTTAGAATCACCCTTAGAGTTACAAAATGCAGATGCCTGGGCCCCATTCAGACTTACTTCTACTAAGTCAGAATTTCTTTTTTTTTGCGGTACGTGGGCCTCTCACTGTTGTGGCCTCTCCCGTTGTGGAGCACAGGCTCCAGATGCGCAGGCTCAGCGGCCATGGCTCACGGGCCCAGCCGCTCCGCGGCATGTGAGATCTTCCCGGACTGGGGCACGAACCCACGTCCCCTGCATCGGCAGGCGGACTCTCAACCACTGCGCCACCAGGGAAGCCCAAGTCAGAATTTCTGAGGGCAGTTTTGAGCCATACACCTGATGAAGAACCACTGTTCTAAGATCTGAGGTAGTCCTCACATGAGCTCTGTTTGTTGCGTACCTCCTATGTGCCAGGCATTGCACTAGGTGCTGGGGATATGATAGTGAACAAACACCTTGGCTGCCCTTTGCCCTCATGATGCTTTCAGTCTGGGGTCAGGGAGAGTGGGGGAGGGTGAAGAGACAGATGTTAATGAAATCATCACATACACATACAGAGCCACCCAGGGGCACCCAGTTGTGCAGAATGAGTGGGCACCACCCTGTCTCCTGAATGATGCAGCATCAGGCCGGTTTGCACACAAGGCAGGCTACCCTGCAGGGTCGCCTGTGGTCCTCTTAGCCCAAGAGCCTGCCTGCCTGCTTTGTGGTCTCCTAGGAATGTTGTACAAGTAGGAGTTTGGTCAGTCCTGGCAGTTTGTATGGTTAGACAGAGGCTGCCAGCATGAGAAATTGGAAGGATGTGTGCTATGGAAAGGGATGAAATATCCAGGATGAGAACTTTCTTCCCCTGGCCCATCAAAACAGCTCACTGTTCTGACTTCCATGTTTCTGAGTATGGAATTCCTATTCATTATACTCACCCAGGCTCACTGTTTCTGAGTGATCTTTGACACCACCCCCCATTTCTTTCTCACTTGCCACGTGAAGCAGACCCCAAGTCTGTGCTTTCTCTCTCTTCAGTGTCTCTTGAATTATCCTTTCTTTTCCATCCCTATGACCACTACAACTCATTAGGTTGTCATAATTCCTCCCCTTGACTATTGCAGTATCCTCTTAATGGGTCATCCTTCTTTTATTCTTTCTTTCCTAAGTTCATCCTGACCCTTCTAGGACCCGCCAGTGCCTTCCTGATAAAATATTGACTTTTAAACTAGCTTCCAGGCCTTTCTATGATCAGGGGTCTGCTTAACTTTCCAGTCATACGTGGTCTTTTGTGACTGGCTTATTTCACTTAGCATACTGTTTTCAGGGTTTAGCCATGTTGTAGCATGTATCAGTATTTCATTCCTTTTTATGGCCAAATAATATTCCAGCGTATGGATATACCACATTTTACTTATCCATTCATTAATTAGTGGACATTGGGTTGTTTCGCTTTTTTGACAGTTATGGATAATGCTGTTATGAACACTGTGTACAAGTTCTTGTATGGACATAGGTTTTCAATTCTCTACTTATGAGTGGAATTTCTGTATCATATGGTAACTAAATAGTTGAACTGCCAGACTGTTTTCCAAAGCAACTATACCATTTTTTATTCCCACCAACAGTGGATGAGAGTTTTATTTCTCCACATCCTTTCCACCACTTGTTACTCTCTGACTTTGTTATTCTAGCAATCCTAGTGAGTGTGAAGTGGTAACACACTGTGGTTTTGATTTGCACTTCTCTGGTGCATTATGATGTTGAGCATATTTTCATATGCTTTTTTGTCACGTGTAAATATTCCTTGGAGAAATGTCTATTCAAGCCCTTTGCCTATTTTTTAACTGGGTTATTTGTCTTTTTATAACTGAGTTGTAATAATTTTTAACATATTCTAGATACACGTCTCTTATAAGATATATGGTTTGTAAAATTTTCTCCCATTCTGTGGGTTGTCCTTCTACGTTCTTGATGTTGTCCTCTAACGCACAAAAGTGTTTAATTTGGATGCATTCCAAGTTGTGTATTTTTATTTTGTCGTTTATGTTTTTGGTGTCATGTCTAAGAAACCACTGTATAATCCAGGGTCATGAAGATTCATTTCTGTGTTTTCTTCTGGAGTTTCTGGTTTTAGCTCATATATTTAGGTTGGATCCACGTGGAGTTAATTTTTACATATGACATGAGGTAGGGGTTCAGCTTCATTCTTTTGTATGTGGTTATGCAGCTCACTTTTCCTCTTTGTCTCATTCTCCAAAATATAATTTGCCCTACTGAGACCCCACCCCCTTTTTGAACAGATGTAGCATGATATAGTGAGAAACACATGGAACATAAAGACTTGAGTTCAAATTTAAGCCGAGTCATTTCTAGCCACATGGCTATATCATTCAGGGTCCTGTGAGGAAACAAAGTGACACACTCAAAGGTTGTAACTGAAGAGGGTTTAAAGAGGTAGCTATTTACAAATGTGTAAAGACAGTTAAGAGAACAAACAAAAGATGGTAAAGCACTCAAGGACTGGCAATATTAGGGATCTATTAGCAACCCTGGACCCGAAGGAGGAAGGGGAGGGAACAGCGTTCCCAAAGCCTGCCAAAACCTGGAGCTTCAGAAGCAGCAACAGGTATAAATACCCTAACATTTCTCTCCACCCCCTCCTCCTATGATTCCTATTGGCTGAAAACAACCAGAAACTAGAGGGGAAGCAATTCCAGGTAATGCCTTCTATGTAGGTCAGCCTCTCAGAACAGAGAACAGGGCAGAGAAAGATGGGAATAAGTCCAAGGGGGCAAAGATAGAAAAACCAGTACAGTGACCTTGGACAAGTCACTTAACCTACTGCCACTAGACTCGAAGCCCCATATGTGAAGTGCCTCTATCCCAGCAGATGCTCGACAAGTGGAGCTGTGACGATGTAGCTACTGATAGTACTCTGGAAGTACAGGCTGTTCCTCCATTCACACTAGCCTCTACTCCCTATCATCTTCCTCCTCCGTCTGGCCTACCAGTGAGAATTAATGTAGCTTTTATACTTTCATGCTGCTTGTAATCATATCAAGGAACTATGTGCATGACTTATTACAGAACTAACTTCTATAAAAATAGAGTTTGGGATCATGCAGTAAATCTTTTTACACATAAATAGTGTGCAAGATAATGAGGATGTTGTTGTTTTAAGTTATTAAGAAAAACAACAGCATAGATCATATCACTTCTCTGCTCAAAACCCTCCAATGGTTTCTCATTTCTCTCAAAATAAAAGCCTGATGAGATCCTACATGATGATCCCCCTTCCCTGAATGCATTTGACCTCTTTTCCTATTATTCTCCCCCTTATTCACTTTGCCCCAGACATAACTGCCTCCTTGTGATATCTATAAATCATTGCGGCTCCCATCTCCAGGCCTTTGTACTATCTGTTCCCTCTGCTTGGCATGCTTTTCCTCTGGATATCTTCATGAATCCCTCACTCACCTTCTCAAGTGTTGAATATCGGTTTCCTTCTCAGTAAGGCCTACCTTGACTACCCTATTTAAAATTGCAAACTCATCCCCACCCTGTCACAGCCCTCCTGATTCCATTACCCTACTCTACTTTTTTATTTCCATAGCACTTAACATCTTCTAACATACTATATACTTTAATTATTTATTACATGTATTGTTTGTGTATTGTGTTCTCCTCCCACTAGAATATAAGCAGAGATTTTGTTTCCTGTTTCATTCACTGATACATCCCAAGTGCCTATAAGAGTGACGACACATAGTAGGTTCTCAATAAATAACAGATGAATGAATGATACATGGATAAAGGATAAAATCAATTCAGCTTTATAGAGAATTAGACAAATGTAAAATGTTTTATCCATTGGGGTTCTCCCAACAGTCCTAAATTGACAGATTACTTAGCCATGGATAGTCTACCTCTTACCCCTCCTATATCCCTCCCAGTGACCTCAGAGCTTTGGAGAAATGACAAGTGGTTCTTGCTTACAAAAGGGCCAGAAATCACTGTCTAGAATATTCTGAAATAAGGCCCTGCTGCATGGGCAAGGGGAGAACCAAGCTCCTGAAAATTGTTGTCATGGCTATCCCAGGTAATTTCAATTAAGATAGAAATATCAGTAAGATTGCTGGTGAGGTTTGGGGGCCATCTGGATAAACGTCAGACAGAAGGCAGGCACTCACCCAGTAGACAGGGGTTGACTCTTGGGTATTGTTCTTCTCAAGAGGAGGTGAAGAGATGAAAAAGAATGACAGTGGGCTCCACCACTAGAAGCCCTGTGGGGTTGTGCAGTATGGTAATCTGCACAGCCTGCTTGGTGGAATTGGCAAAAACTATCTATTATATTGCTTCACTTTGTTACACTTTTCACTAAAAAGGGAGTAAAAGTATTGATTCTTATGGGAAATGTAAAGCTTAGAAGTCAAGTTGTATACAAGGATCCAAATTAGCTTTCTTTGTCTTATTGAAGTAGGGAATATGAACAGAAACAGACAAGGAATAATGGATGATTTCAGATTTTTTGACATTGGTGGGCCAAATTAGAGAGTTATATACATTGCATTATCTAATGAAATCTGTGAAACTGGAAAACTCTGCTCACAGAATGGATTAGAAATCAAAACCATGACTTCTAGAATCTTTCCCACATTGGAACAGAAAAACCAACGAGGTGCTAACGCTAAGAAATTGCTGGGTCATTTTTAAAAATAGCTAGATTAAGATAGATAGGTATATCAAACACTGATTAACTGGGCCATAACAGTAATTAGCCTTTTAGTTCAGGTGGCCTGTCTTTCCAGCATAGCCCTGGAAACACTATTTTTGTGCTAATGAGATATGTATTTTTTAAGCAACGAGAAAATACCTCCCCTAATGGAATTTTGTTTTATTTCTTCTTTTTCTGTCCATCTGTCTTGTCCTTGTGTGTGCCTCTTTGGCTCTTCTCACTCTGTGGGACGACAGAACCATCTGCTGCAGAATCCCAGGGGAAATGCAGCATCTCCGAGGATGAGCTGATCACTGCCATTAAGGAAGCAAAGGGGTTGTCCTTCGAAACAACGGAGAGTCCACGGCCAGCGGGCCAGGTGGCCGACAGGCCGGAGGCCAAGGCCAGGTCCGGGCTGCCCACCATCCCTAGCCCCCTGGACCACGAGGCCAGCAGCGCGGAGTCGGGGGACTCGGAGATCGAGTTGGTGTCCGAGGACCCGCTGGCCGCCGAGGACGCTCTGCCCTCGGGCTACGTGACCTTTGGTCATGTGGGTGGCCCGCCGCCGTCGCCGGCCTCTCCGTCCATCCAGTACAGCATCCTGAGGGAGGAGCGTGAGGCTGAGCTGGACAGCGAGCTCATCATCGAGTCGTGTGATGCCTCCTCCGCCTCGGAGGAGAGTCCCAAACGGGAGCAGGACTCGCCGCCCATGAAGCCGGGCGCCCTGGATGCCATCCGGGAGGAGCCGGGCACCCGGGCCGAGGAGCGCACCCACAACCGGCAGGGCCTGGCGGAGCCGGGGCCCTTCCTCAAATTCCCTTCGGCTGCCCCCCAAGTCTGCTCCGAGCTGCCCTCTGGAGACGGAGCCCCTGCGCCCGAGGGGCCTGCAGTGCCACGGACACCTGTGGAAGCAGCGAGTTACGACCAGAGCTCCCAGGCCACAAAGGGCCCTGGGCCTCAGGGTCCAGGCGTCGTGCCCCCTCTGCTGTTTCTCAATAAGCAACAAGGTAAAGTGACAGCTTTCTTGATTGAAGTAGCTTGTCTTGCTTACTGTTCTCGCCTGGGTGCTCTGAGATATTCAGCAGAGGGAGGTGGTTCTGCCTTAGCCCTGTAGTCATGTCCTAGCTGGTCAAACAATCGACCGGAGAACAATTCCGAGGCGGGTGGGGAATAGATGAGAGGATTCAGATTCGCAGCTGGGGCTTCCATGGAAGAAACACGTGCTCCGAGCTGCTCTGGGCTGGCTGAACCAGAGCATCTCCAATAATGAGCGGTTTTGTGTACATTCCAAGATCTCCTGAATGGAGTGAATGTGTCCCTCCTTTCGTTCCAGGACTGGGTTTCCTCACTTGGGAAGGGATGGGGTTTTGTTATTGTCCAGTCTCATTTCCAGTTTCCCACCCTCTCAGTGATGGGATGTGGCTACAGTCCCTCTAGGTGCTGGAACCCACCATTAGCACTTCCATTTTGCCAAACTTCTTTCTTAAATGGGCCAAGAGCATCTCAGTGCCATCCTTTCTCTTACCAAAAAACAAACAAAACAACAATGATGACAAAACCAGCAAGGAATTTGGGCCTTGATAAGGTTTTTGTGTCCCAGCTAGCCAGGAAAGACAGGGACGGAAGTTAGTCCCAAGCCTAAGTCCCAAGCCTTGCCTAAGCAAGGCCTAAGGTGACTAATTAATTTTAAAGTCACTTTTAACTTAGAATGATTTTAATCTGGCCATTATAGTTTTCCTATGAGAAATCTTGAGTTGAATGAAGTCTTCAAATGCAGAAAAAATGGAAGTCATTATTTTGTCTTCCAGGCACTCTTCCCCCCAAGTCATCCCCCACACCGGATTGCAGTTGTATAATGGAATTCAGGAAAGGAATGAAAGAGTCAGATGAATAAATTAGGCCCTGCACAGTCTAGTTAATGGGCTACATTGAAGATAGACAATCTCTTCCCAGATGCTGGGTAGAAGAACATCCAGGTGGAACTTGAAAACAAACCCTAAAAGCACAACTCTGTTCAAGGTCCCCTCTTACCCATCTCCTCTGCTTTCTGTTTTTTTAGAAGTATTTTGCCTTTTGGGGATAAATGAGTCTGAGAGTACACCCTCTCCTTCCTGTTTATATGCTAACTTCAATGATGTTAGTAGCAATTAAAGTGCCTCATCTAAAAATAGAGGACAAAAACTTTCTCATTATAGATTGGAAGCTGGCTTCTAAATTCTTTAAAATTAACACATTGGAAAGGGGGAAACTGGAGGAATGTAATAAAAAGATAACCCTGCTGCATGTTGCCGGAGGCCTAGACATGTGGCATCATGTTGGGGCTGATATAATTGACTCCTGATTTCCCAAATAACTTATCCCTGAGAGTTTAAAGTGTATTTAGTGTGTGCAATAGGGAGGCTATTCTGTGACAAACTTAACAGTAGGAATGTGTATTTGTTGGGTGAATATTAGAACTAATTTGGATTCTTTTGCTACCACTCTTGACTGTGGTGGGAAAGGGCCCTGCAGCTTTCAGGGAGCTTTGGGAAACAGCATTAGCCTGAACAACCTGCAGTTCCCTGTGGTCCTGAAGCAGGAGAGCTTGAGTCATTCGGAATATAGTTTCATATCACTGTACTGTAACACGCATGTGTTTCCATTTTATCCCCTAACTAGTGTCCCCATAGTGAAATAGTCACCATGTGCACAGTGCTGCTCAAATATATTTATCCTCAAAAGTAAGTAAATCTGAAGGCTAATAAAGAGAAAATGGTATTGTGCAGGCCCATTTCCCTCGTTAGTATATTTGAGAGACAAGTTTGACAGCTGGAACTGACCAAGTGACCAGACATCTGATGAAGAGCTAAGGTGATGGAATACTACAGCTGTTAATGCAAAGGCTTCAGAGCATATTTAATGGCTGATTCTGGTGTCATTCTAATCTCTGTGCAAGTTGCCTCATAAGGCTTGGACCCTCTGCTGCCAAGTTAGACGTTAGAAAGGAGAAAGTGGCAGTCTTTTCAAATAATTAAGTCATGGCAGGGTGAATAGCCTCTGCTCTCCTCTGCACTGAGGGATCCTTTGAAATCCAGTCTCCCACCGAAACTTAGCGCTCAGCCTCATTATCTATGAAGAGAGTCTAAAAGGCCCTGGGGCAGCCAAGCACTGAAGGTTCTGGGCAGATGACTCAGCGCTGCCAGCAGGTTATTGGAGCCCTGAGTTCTTCTGGTCTCCCTGCTCCATCTCAGCAGGTGGGAGGATCAGTGTTGACCAGCCATCGCCATGCTGTTCTTAATCACTGTCAGTGGACAGTAGGATTGTGCTCAAGTCAAGTGTGACTCCCCTCAGCAGTGAGGTCAGGTCAGCTTCTGTGGTTTCCTGAAGGCTCTGGCAGTATAAATGCATTCAGATTCATGCATTCGCAAGTATGCTCATCTCCCTGACTTTGGAGTTATTCTGCTGATGCTGGGCCAAGTTTTAGAAAGGTCCAGAAATATTTAGAATAAGGTTTGGCAAATATCTGACGGCATCAAAGCACATACTGTCAAGGAACGTCAGGCTTTACTGGTGTGCACATGCCCTAACAAGGTCTGTTTTTGGACTTTTCTTACCTTTTGGAGACCTCTGCTGCAGTTTCACTGAAGACAAGATTTGGTTCGTCATATTCCAGTTTCCCTTCTCTGTGCACCCCCTGAGCTCCTGCTACCCTATCATTCTGCTTCCTCATAGCCTCTAGGATGGCTTATCATGAACATGATAGGATAGATAAGTTTTCATTGTTGCAAGGTTAACCCTGTTAGGAACATCTAAGTGAAAGCCAATTAAAAATTCTCAATAAAACACTGATACCCAGTGTGACTCATCAGGATGGGTGTGTGGTATTTCCAGACCTATTTTATTGCAGAATCTTTTATTAGAGTGTGCTGTAGGGTTCATCTTCTAGGGCACATTCTTTCGGAAATAGTGGTCTCTGGGTACTCACCTCCATTCCCTGCATTCTGATTACTTTTCCTTGCAATTCAAAAGCATAGTGTTAGACCAGCCATGTGGATATCATATGGGAGCCTGTTAGAAATGTCAGGGTCCTTCCCAGACCTACCTACCGAATTGGAATCTGCATTTTACCAAGGTCCCCTAGTGATTCCTATTCACATTGAAGCTTGAGAAGCAATGTTTTAGACCATGGCAGTCAGCTTTCACATTCCAACCTGAAACTGTTCTGATGAAGGTCACCAACGACAACCTTCTTACCCCCCAAAAGACCTCTTTTCAGTCTCATCTTTCTTGTTCTTCCTGGTACTTCAATGTCATACTGCTGAACAGTCCTTAAAACAGCGAGAAAATAATGTATGTTCAAAATAATAATTTAAATTGTAAGAAATGGTACAAAATAAAAAGCTAAAGTTCCCCTACTCCAACCTCACATTCCTAAGTCTCAGATATAACCACAGGCTTCTGTTTTATTGTTGTTCCTTTCAGAAATTTTCTTTATGTATCACAATTTTTTATTGCACAAGTGATATCATGTTGGACAGACTTTTGCAACTTATTTCTTTTAGTGGTAAAATCAGGGATAATACCGACTCACATGGAGACTGTTCTCTTCGTCTCAAAACTTTCCTCCCTTATCTCCCTGATGTTTCTCCTACCTGGTTATCCCCTCAGTCTCTGACCTCTTTCCCAATCTCTTTTGCTACCTTCCTTCCAATTCCTCTGTCTAGCCCCAAGTTCTTTCCCTGTCTTCCTTTGTCCCTCGTTTCCTTGCTCTCATCCACACAGGTTTTCAGCCACTGCCTCATGTGTAGCACCTCCCAGATCTCTGGCTTTGGAGAATCTTTTGTTCTGGGCTCCAAGCCCCTTTCCTCACTCTTTGTTGGACATTCTATAGACCACCCCCCACACCTCCAATTCAGTACACTGATGTTATTTGTCAAAATCTGCTCCTTTCCTTCTTCTATTCCCTTCCTGAGTGAATGAACGATATCATTCAGCCTTTACTGTGGTGTGGATATTCAGATCAGGTCTGGATCTGAGTAAAGACTCATTGGCTTGAGACAAAGTTAGAGGGACAACCTGATTGTAAAACTTTAGTGGAAGTCTTGCGGTAGTGTTTGGTTATAAAATTATCATCCAGATAATCCAGGATGTTCTTAATATTTGAAAAATTATCGAAAACAAAGTACAAAATGCAAAAGTTATCTTTTGAAACTTTCAACAAGGCATCCAGTGACCCCAGTTTGAGAAATACTGGTTTAAGCCAGTGGTTCCCAAAGTATTGCCTGGGCACCGGGTGCCTCACAATCTCCTGAAGTGCTGACTGAAAATGCAGGTTCCTGCTCTGCCCCTGCCCCAGAACTACAAAATCAGGATGGGCGTAAACTTGCACTTTCAATAAGCATGCCAAAGAGAATTTTTGTTGTAAGCAGATGAGCTAAGCAACCCAGACCTATAGTGTAAAACACCTTGGTGAGCATGCCCTGGGCATATGGTGTTTTTTAGTGAGAGGGACTGAGGGGGCACTCAGCTGTTTCCATCCCTTCCTGTGCCCTGGGAGGTGGGCCCCTGCACCTTTTCTCTCTGGGCACCAGCTACAGCAGCCAGAGCTTGCAGGGCTTAGCCCCCTGTGGCAGGGAGAAGCTTATCTCCTTATAGGGAAGTGATTTGCAAGAAGACTCCCAGATGGAGGTCTTCTCAGATAGACCTAGCATTTATGATATTTATTATTACTTTTCATTATTATATCAGATATTGCTTCTGTCCTAAAATATTTTGGAGAGAACCAAAATAAGTGTGACCCATTTACTTTTCTACCTGTAATTTTTTAAAAAGTTATGCTCTAGTCCCATATTTATGTGCTTCCATGAGACTGAATTAGTGAATCAAGCCATAAAGATCTTTGGACAGTATCTTTCTTTCACAATGCAGGTTTCAGAATCGGCATAAGGACTTATGCCCCTTCAATTGTAGCTGCTTCCCCCATGCCAGCTTTCAACAAGATGGACCAGTAACTGCTGGATAAAGTCTGGCTTCTGTGAGGTTGTATGCAGTGTAAATATTTAGATGGGGGCACTGAACCTTCCATCTTATATTATTCAAAGCAGTTAAGCTACTTTTATGAGACTCTGCCCAGTGATAGAAGGTACTCTCCTGGTTTAGGCATCACAGAATGAGGCTGCCAGTAGCCAGTTCACCTCATTGGCTTTTACTCTGAAACAGTCACAAGGTTAGCATTGTCCCAGATTGCATATTGGTCTGTTTTTTAAATGGCAGCTTCAGGACGCTGGGAAGGTTTCCTTCTCAGTCTTGAAGAGAATTGCTCCAAATCTTGATGACCCAGCACTTACTATTTCAAGGGACAGATATTTTTGACACTTCACCTATTGGATGTATATATAGATCCAAAATGGTTGTTGTAATTTTTTTTACTTTTTTTTATTTTTTGCGGTATGCGGGCCTCTCACTGTTGTGGCCTCTCCCGTTGCGGAGCATAGACTCTGGACGCACAGGCTCAGCGGCCATGGCTCACGGGCCCAGCCGCTCCGCGGCATGTGGGATCTTCCCGGACCGGGGCACGAACCCGTGTCCCCTGCATCGGCAGGCAGACTCTCAACCACTGCGCCACCAGGGAAGCCCGGTTGTTGTAATATTTTGATGCCAATTCCTTGGGGACACGATGAACCCCAACTCCCTAGTAAATTTTGCCTGGGCACAGAGTGGGACATAGATTAGCTCCTAAGATGGATCCAAGTCAAAATTGCCTGTAGAGGTAGAGTTCACAGATGGGAGACATTTTGGTGCCTCTAAGAAATAATGGCCCTATCTAGATGGTGATCCTGATTCTCTATCTAGTCCCTTTTTCCTTCACATAAATCATCCTTGCTTACCAATGCAGTCATGAGGCTTGGAGGGTATAATTCACATACCTCTAATTCTCAGCACCAATACTGGCTCCAGGGGGTTCTCCCCTCCTTTCAAATGCTGACCTCATTTTCCTCTAAAGTCTGCGTGGGATACTCACAGTTATGGTCTCTGCACTTCTGGATTCTATCTTTGTAACCCCACAAACCACTGCTGTAACACAGATAACATAAATTTTACCCAAGGTTATGCCAGCCCCGCCCAAGCAGGACCTTACCCATTCATTCATTCATCCTTCCTTTGATTCAACCAATATGGTATACTGCCTGCCTGACATTAGCAATATAGTAATGACCAAAGCAGACATGAATCCGTCCCTTGCAGGGCTTACATTTGGGTGGGTGCGGGGCTGACATTAAATAGGAAATCAACAGAGTGACGTGTTCTCTTGAGCAAGTACCTGGTGATAGTGGAACTTAGATCAGAAGGTCAGAGAAGGAGGAAACTGAGGAATCAGCTGTGGCAAGAGATAACTTTTAAAACTTCTGGACAATAGACAATGCAAAAGCCACAGGCAGGAAAGTTCTGGGAGCATTCTAGAAACTAAAAAAAAAAGTCTTTATAGTTAGAGTGTGGTAGGCAAAGGGAAAAATGGGGTTGGAAGGTTGGCAGTGCCCTTTCATGCCCAGACCATGGTGCAGAGTTTAGTCTTTATCCTACTCATCATAAGATGCCATTATAGTAGTTAAGGCATGAGATGGTAGTGTCTGGGAGAGGGAGGTAGCAATGAAGGTGGAGAGGAATAGATGGGTTTAAAGTATATTTTGGAGATTGACTTAATAGGACTTACTGATACATTGGATCGGTGGTGGGGGTGACTTTATTCCCAACATCTCTCAAATTATATTTCAATTTTTGTCACCAGAATCGTTATAAGTAGATGCAAAAATACTTACAATAGGAAAAATACCCCAAACTTAGATGCTGTTTCTTTAGTCATTGAGCCCAGTTTTTTATGTCTGCTATTGGAAAATCATCCGTTTGGGTTGTGCTGGCACTGAAGTATTCTCTCACAGGTTGAGCTGTATATCTAGTATATTTTCATGGCCAAACATCTGGGAGTATAATGGTCATTAATGTGTTTTGGTGATAGTGATATTTGAGTGGCTGAGACTGGAGCTTAGATGAGGGTCAAATATGGTACTTGTGGAGGTTAAATAAGACATATAGTGAGGTAGGCAGGGACGGTGGACAGCAAGTTGGTTTTTTAAAAAGAATTAAGTGTAAGTTTGGCTAGGGCCAGGAACTCACAAAAGCTTCAGGAGTCTAAAGTGCAGTTCCAAATATGGATCAAAATTACAGTAACAGACAAAAGAAAGACAGTAGTCTTGCCAGAGAGCAGAGGTTAAAGTCAGAGAAAAGGCAGTTTAAGGCAGGCACTCAAACTAGGGTCTAAAGTGAAGACAAGCATACCACTGGGTCTAGTTAACTTCAGCTCAAGCCTACAGTTGACCATTGTCTTTATCTGTGATTACTCAGTGCTTCCTGAGTTAACCCTATCTCTGTAATGGTCCTTCTGGGTTTTAAATGACCTAGGCCTGAGAAAGTGGTCCTCTTCTGCCAGGTAAAGCATTGATCCAGGACTCTTCTCTCTTCTTGTGGAAACTGGGGGCATATGACAGGGAGAGTGAATTGGGGGCTCAGTGGAACCATTTGTTTTTCTAGACAGTGTTTCTCAAAGTGTGGTTGGTGAACTATTTATATCATAAGCCATTTGTTAAAATACAGATTCCTAGGCTCACCCCAGGATCTCCTAGGAAGGGGCTGAGGAATCTGCTTCATTAAGTGGCTCCCCAGTGAATACTTGGCACACCAGAATTTGAGAATTATTGTTCTAGGGACTGTGTTGAGGCTGATATGTCAAAGCCCTCAGAGTTATCTTTGGCAGGTTTTTCCTCTAGTGTCCCATCTTTTTCCAGGGCCTGAGCCAGAATCCTGCAAGGTGGGTTTTCTGATTGAGTTTAAATGTTAGTTAAAATGGCTTATGTGTGGGGTTTAGAATGAAATTTATACTGTTAACTCTGAGACTTCCACCTCCTCGTAGGAGAAGTAGAGGGAAGATAACGTGAGCATACCCTGGCCTTACCAGCTCACTCTGGAGGATGCTCCTACTATCTCCCCACCCCACAAAGCCTCTGGAACAGAGAACTTAATAGGGTTAGCAAGGACACAGAGAGATAACCATTCATGTTCCCAGTAGTTTGGGGCCTCCTGGGTTAGAGGAGTGCTCCAGGTTGCCTCTGTCCATAGCTTGGAGAATCATGAGAGAGGGAGAAGTCCTGAGGGTGGGGTTGAGCTCTACACTTGCAGTCACAAATGCGGAATAGCAAGCTTAATCTTCTTACACAAGATCAAAAATTTCACTACCACTAATAAATAATTCAGTTCAAAGCTGCATACTCTGGTAGATAACAGTATTCTGGTTTATCTCTTCTCTTCTGGCTGGGCCTCATTTTCTTACAACTCTTGGCTGAACACTGAAATCCTGGGGGATTTACCTACACACAGAGCACTTGCAAAAGCAGAATATGTTTTCCAAAACTTTTTTTTTTTTTTACTTCCAAACTCACTTTTGTTTACCTCCCCTAGCAACTCTAGGAAAGTTGATGCTATGTCTAAAAGCACAGAGGAAATCAAGTAAAGCAGAAGAATGGCTTTCATATTGATTTTCCCCACTCATTGTTAATGTCTGTTGCCATCCAGTGGTTGTGATGAAAATATCCAACCTCTACTTTTTAACCCCATCTCAAACCACCAGGATTTGAAACTTACAGATCTCCTGGGTTATGTCCCATATGTCCCATAGTTGCATAATTTTATGTTTTGCCTCTCCTTCTCTGTACCTTTCTCCTTTGTACTCTCCTTTGCTGATGCTAATTGGTCTTACTGTTAGAAATACTGGTGAGGTAATTCTGAGCAAATTAGAAAATGACAATCTTGCCCTCAAGATGTTCTATAGCTACTTAGCTAAATATTGTCATATCTTTGAATGATTTTACAATGTCCACATGGCTGGACCATTTATATGGTGATTGATGATTTACATTATCATTCATCCATATTTTCTTTGGAATAAGCACAAGGACAGAGGTCCAAATAACCTGTTAGTTTTTACCAGAGTTAATTTTAAGCTAGGCCATTTGGCCTGTGCCAAAAAATATAGTATATAGGATTCATGAGCCAAAGTTTCATACTAACTGGAGTTTTTGGATCAACATCCTTCTTTTAAATTGAACTCAGGGTTTGAGGTACAGTCAGTTGTTCTAGGTGATCTTGCAGGGATAGAACCAGGATTTGAGATAAGATCTCCTGACTCTCATCCAGTGCCCTTTTCCAACTAAATTGCTTTCTGGATAGTTGACTTCTTTATAAGCAAACCTAAATGCTTTTCCGTGTGAAGTTGCTTTAGAATTTGGAGACTTAAGATTTCATATCTTAAACATATATTGCTGTAAATAGTTTTATAATGGTGCAATAAGTGCAGCTAGTTTAAGTGAAAGTATGGTCAATGAGGTGGAAATTCAGTCCAGTCACCTGGAGAGGATTTAATTTTTTTTACATTTTAAGTTAGCCAAGTGATGGTTGAATCATTTTACACAGAGTCATAGTTTTCTCAAATGTTAGACATAAATAAAATCATAAATAACTTGGTTCTAGATACTTTTGATATAAGTAAAATGGCCTCATTGCCAATTTGTCCCTTTTATTTTCTCTCTCTTCCCTTTGTTGGGGTCCACATTTTAAAGCCCCTTTCTTATTCCTCTGAAAACAGAATCTTGAAATTTTGGGTAGATTTTATATAATCCACAAATCTATGCTCTAATTCCAAAGCCAAAGATCTTGACTTTGACTTTGATTTCTAAAGCACCTGATTCCTGTTGACCACATCTTTCCCTCAGATCCTGTTAGTATGGCCAAAAACACCAGAGACCATGTTGATAGGGAAATTCCTAGGGACTGATGGCAAAGTCCTCTTTGAAGGAGACAGCTTTCAGATTTCAGCCTTACTGTTCATCTGTCAAATCCGAACTGATTTGCCTCTAAGATGACACATAAGATCATTCACTTGAACTGTAAGTTTTTATCTCTCCCATTGTATATTATATTTGTTCTTGTGATTTATATAATGCCCATTTTGTAACAAGTAAAGATGGGTCACTTTCTACCAAATTGATACTTCCTCTTCCATAGTGTAGAGTCATTGCTGGGTGTGACTGCTCAGTCAGAGACTGCATTTTCTAGCCCCCCTTGCATGTAGATGAAGCTAAACCCTGATTGTTATCAATGGAATGTAAGTAGAAGTGATGTGAGTTACATCTGGGACAAGGTGGTTAAGATGCAGTTATGCCTTTTCTTCCTTCTAGGCTGTAAGGGATGACAAAAGGGAAGGAACCTGGGCCCCTGAATGACTGTTTGGAGGAAAGCTGCCCGCTAATGAACACTCACATTGATCTATTAAGTTAGCCCCAAAACAAATTTCTCCCATGTTAAGCCACCGAAATTTTGGGGTGATTTGTTACCATAGCCAGCCTCATCCTAATATGATAACTCATGATGTAAGGGTGAGGTTGAGAAAGAAGACCTACAGTTAGAATGTATGTTGGACCATATGTCCCATAGTCGCACAATTTTATGTTTTGCCTCTCCTTCTTTGCTGATGCTAATTGGTCCTACTGTTAGAAATACTGGTAAGGTAATTCTGAGCAAATTAGAAAATGACAGTCTTGTCCTCAAGATGTTCTATTGCTCTTTACCTAAATATTGTCATAAAAACTGAACAAATCTTTAATAACCACAAGGTGAGTGTTGATGCCTTCTGGAGTTCTGCAAAGTAAGAAACAGCCCTGGTGGTGGTCATCAGGTCCACCAGAACAGAAGCACAAAAAGTTTCTGTGACATAGACCACTGGGAGAACTGGAGAAGTCCCATTGATTGGGCTAACCCCAGGCGAAATTGGGAAATAAGTACAGTATCTTGGGGTTCTCTGCCTCCCACAACTGGTGTGTTCCTGTCCCTCAGCTACTCAAGATCCCCACTTTGGAGCCCAGTGCTCCTGAGCTCCCCCTGCTTCCCTTTCAAAAATGCATTTCCTGTATCCTGTTTCGTTGGGGTTCTTCATGCTCTCCATTTATAGAATGTGCTGTAGAGGTTTAATTTAACAAAGCAGTTCTTTTTCATGTGTTAGCGAGCTAGTGTGTGATCCCTTCTATGTAACAGAAGATCTCCAGAAGGCTCTGAAGGAATGAGCCACCCTAGGTTAGAGCTGGTCCACTCTAGGGAGTAGTTTCCTTAGTCCAAGACTCCGTTCTCAGTAGTAAGTGTACTGAAACACAAATGTATCTGAATCTGGTATAAACCAGAATGCCTCTTTACAATTTACCTGGAGATGTATCAGGAGAACTCCACCCCAGTGTGGAGATCAGCTCATTGTTGCCTGAACATAGAATTGGGGCAAGAAGAGTAGATTGTTTCATTGGAAATTTCCCACACTTATGGCGGCATGTGAACTGTTCTGTTCTCTAAGGACTTGGGTCCTCAACTAGAATCAGAACAGCTACTCCCTGAGCCCATGCCTAAGGTGCTTCCCCTCTCGTGGCCCCTTGTCTAGAGTAACTTTCTCCAAACTCTGTATTGTTTTGACTGCATATCCCCCTCTTCACTGGGACAAGGAATCATGAGCCAGCTGGGTTTGGATCCTAGTTCTACCATTTATTACTAGCTGTGTGATTTTGGGCAGTTACCCTGTCTGCTCTTCAATTTTTTCATTTGTTCAAAGGGGAGAATAGTACCTGTATCACAGGATTCTTGTGATGATTAATTTTTATGATTTAAGTAATTATCCTCTCATTTTATTACTACTTAAATATTTATGTTAATAATAATTTTACAACGAGATGGAGCTTTGGAAGAATCTAGTCCAGTTACTCATTTAGTACAAGAATTCTTTCATAATATTTCAGTCATCTTACGGGTTGTCTTCATATGCTACAGTTTGATTGGCTGCTTTCCAAAGATTTATACAAAGTTGACTTGATCTTACTAATTTGCTCTTTCCGAAGCATATTGTTGGACAGGTTGTCTCTGGGGAGGTTTCTTAAAGCCAACGGACCCGATTTATCATCTTCTGTGAGTAGTTTTTTTCCTCAAAATATATATGCTTAGGCCGTACTCTAAATATCCCAGAGCATACTCTTTGGGTATAACGTCATCTGTAGATTAGTACTTTTGGTATCCCTTGGGTGATTTAAAATGTCCATCCGGGGTTTACAGCCACTGAGTTTAACCCCATCCATGGTGTATGGGCTCCCATTTGTTCTCTCCCCCCAGACTCTAGCATTTCATACTTTTTTGACTTAGTTTGAATTAGTCAGGCCATACTGCAGTGAGAAACCCCCAAATCTCAATGGCTTAGCTCAACAAATGTTTATTTCTAGCTCACACAAAATCAGGTGCTAGTTGATGGGGGGCTCTTTTTCATCCAATTACAAAGGGATCCAAGCTCCCTCCCTCCTGTGCCACTGAATATCCACATATGGCTTCCCAGGTTGCCACGTCAGGGGAAGAGAGAGCTGGAGGGGCACGTTAGCTCTTCAAAGCCTCCTCCTAGAAATGACACATGTCACTTTTGCTTATGGTCCATTGGCCAGAATGAGTAACATGACTCTCCCTTGATGCATGGGGCATAGGAGAAATTCGATGAGCATCAAGTCTTTATCACAGACCTCTTGCACAAATTATCTCTTATTATAGATCTTCATAGCATTTATCATTACCCAGTGTATTAAATATGCATTTTTATTTGTTTATGGCTTTTCTTTACCACTTAGACTTTAAGCTCTTTGAGATCACACACTTGCTTTCAGTGCTGTGTCTCCAGTGCCTACAATAGTGCCTGGTAAGTTTGTAGAGACTCAATAAACATTTGGTGACTAAATGAATGGTGACTCCAGACACACAGATGAAGCCACAGAAGTATATTATGGGATTTTATTATATGTCAGTGTGTTTTATAGATTGTGCTCTTTTCCAAGAGCTCATTTAAATGTTATTGAATCCAATGAAAGGTAAAAGAATAATAGGCCAGTTAGGAAGAGAACATTGTGTGTGTATCCCCTACTGTTACTCATGAACAGCATCAACTTCTTGGCTGTGTTCTTCTAGAGTGATCATCAGCCCAGGAAAGGGCATATAGAGTCAGCAGAGAAAGATGCTTTCTGAGGTTCAGCTGACAAAGCCAATAATAGATGTGAGTTGACAAAGCAGAAGGTGACATCACTGTAGGCCAGTGTTCAGCTTTTCTTTGCTGAGCCTATGGAATGTGTACAAGACCAGTCTATTGAAACTTTATAACCCCTATAAAATGGGGACACTTTCTGCAGTAAATGCTTCTTGTTTTGAATATAGCAGAACCCAGTTAAAAACAAGATTTGTTATTAAGGTTGTATTACATAGTGATTAAGGCGTGAGCTCTGAAATCAGACAGATTTGGGTTTGAACCCTAGTCTACCACTTGCCGGCCTAAAACTTCCCAGGCTTCATCTGCAAAATATGGCTAGTAATTCCTACTCCCTTGAATTGTAATTTAAATTTAAATTGAATACATTGAATAATGTTTTTAAGGAGCTTAGGTTAGTAGAAGACCTGGCACATTGTAAATGGCAGCAATTATTATCACATTCCATGACTGGATCATGTTTTCTGTACTAGGTAAGGCTATACACGCAGGCTACTGTCAGTAATGGTGGTTACCAAGGATATAGGAGAATATGAGGCAGCAGGGATGGGCTTTCCTTGGTGGGTCAGCACCTTGGCCTTCCAAGGCTGGCTGTATGGCAGGCCTACAGATCACAGCCACAGCAGCCTGGTCATGCACCTGAGCTCCATCGGCAGCTTGCCCTCCTTCTGTGCACTGAGGACTCCTGTTCTCCAAAATGGGGAGGATCTGAGTGGGCTGCTTCATCACCATCTGATGCTCTCCTGTCACACCTCACCTCATCAATATTTAGGTCAAGCCCCCAACTCTGGTTTGATCAGATTTCTCTCAACGCAGAATGACCAGTGCGGTAGCAGCTTAAGCAGAAATAACCATTAGGGCTACTTTCCTTAAAAAGGGACTGAATTCATGGCAAACGTGTAATGTTGCGGGTGCCTCTTTCTCATTTCCCAAAGCATGACTGTACACAAAAAAGAAGATTCACCCCTCTGATTTATTTTTATGGAAAACTACCTTCTGAACAATCAGATTCTTTAGGACTATTTGAAATAACATTTGGGGGCAAGATTTAACCACATTCTCACAATGATAAACATGGAATTACCCCTTTAGAGTAGATAGACAAATCCTTGAGGGTTTATTTGTTTCTTATATGAAATGCTTCAGATGACTGCTGTTGCTCTCAAAAAGCTCTTCCATTTTTGTTACATGCTTTCAGTTATCCGAAGTGGGAAGGCATCTTTGGCATGCTTCCAGTTCAGGGCAGTCTCTTGTCTGCCTGGTCTCCTACGGGCAGGCAGACTGGCAGCAGGCAGGGAGCAGGATTTATGCAGTATTTCTGTCTCCATCTAGGGAGGTTTCGTGCAACATCTTGCTTATTTGGTGCATTTTGCTTCATCTTCTTTGTCCACCATTTTCATGCTTTCAAAAATACTTGTTCATCAGCTCACTCCAAAAATCCACACAAGGTATTTCAGAAGCACTGACAAAGACTTGTCATCCTTAAAATAGTATATATTTTAATCATCCTTTAAGGAAGGCAAGATTAGGGTTGACCCTTCAAATATTTAACTGTTACCTGTGATTTGAATGAGTACTCATGCTTCTGTTTTTTTCAAAATATTTAAAGTAGATTATTATAGAAAGTTTCATACATACATTGGAGGGAATAGTATAATGAACTTCCAAATATAGATCTACAAAACTTAACAGTCATTACCGTTTTTTCACATTTGTTTCATCTAATTTGGGGGGAGCACTTGAAAATTAAGTCATAGCCATCAATATATTTCCTCTCCTAAATGCTTCATTGTACATCTCTAAAAATAGGAACATCTCTTATGTAACCACAGGACCACTGTTACATCTAATGCCCAGTTCATATTCAAATTTCTTTAAGAATCCTCTAAATTTTTTGGTTGGTCACTTTTAATTAGCCAACGAACAAATATCTCTCTTCTACTTTTCAACTGTATTAACTGTAATAAGAACATGGAACAGTGGAAAGTTCCCTTGGTTTGTGTATTATATGATGATCAGATGTGTTTGCTTTTTTCCCAATATTTTATTATGAAAAGCTTCAAGCATACAGAATAGTTAAAAGAATTCTTCACTGCACACCTGTTTACATGGTTCTATTTTAAATTATTTCCCTTCCTTTTTGGGGGTGACTGGGACTTGATAGTTTTTATACCTCAGGCTCAGTGAGAAAGTGAGTATTTTATGGCTTCTTTTTAGGTGGAAGCCTTAAATAATATTTGCAAAGCAGATGGATAAGATACTGATTACTTTGCATGGTTTATAAATCTTGAAAGTATCTTCTCCAACTAGGTAGCCCATGCCAGCCTATAAATACTATTAAGTCTGACTTTCAATTGTCAGTATGTCTCTGGGGCATCCCCAGAGAGCCAGGTGCTGCACTGTTGACAGCAATATCACCATTGTGGGTTAAGCGAGAAAATGACAAGCCACCCCGTCTAATAATGAAGCAATTGGAACAGGCAGTGTGTTTACACCTTATGCAATGTCAGTTGTATTTCAACATTATCCAAAATATCATGCAAAGGTACTTGGAAAAGAGAAAAACAAATCTGGTTTTTAAAATGTCTGTCTGAGGGTTGCTGCTGTCGCTATGGAGATCAGAGAAGCAGATTTTCACATCTTTACCACACGGAGCTTGTTTTTGAACAGATTCATGAGACTGAGCTTTTTTTTTCTCCTATTCTAGGTGGTTTTGTTAGACATAACCTTGCCTGAATAATATTAACATACCGCTTGTGTGAAAGCACATTAGATGCTAATGCTTGGAGTTGTTTTTAGCAGAATGGTGTAACAATACCAGATTCATTTTTCATATGCATGTTTTTAAATAGACTGACTCCCCTAATCAGCGTGAACAGAGAGCTCAGCTTGGAGCATAAGGAAATGTTAGTTTAATATTTTAGTGCCATCTGCTGTAAGTTTCATGGCATTCTACCCCATCTGGTTTATTTGCAACTATTCCTCCCCCTTTTCTTTTAGTCTTAATAGAATGCAGCAAATCTCTTTCCAAATCGTTTATAATGATTGGCCCTGTTTCTTCCTACTGATCACTGGCTGAGGCTTTTGTCAGAGGAATATGTTCCTTTGGCTCTAGGTATTACTCATTTCCTGAAGACTTCAGTTTCGGCTTAGTGTGATGTGTGCGTGTGTGTATGCATGTGTGTATGACAGTCAAGCAGTTAACACATTCCTAGACCTCTTTGCTTTATCTCAAATGACAGCCTGACTCTTGGTGAGTGAACATTTGTAAATTCAGAAACATCACTAAATAAATAATTATTGAAAGCCTATTAATATGCCAGGCTCTTTCCTAGGCACAGTGGGGGTCGGGGGAGAGTGGAGAACAAAGCAGATGCCCTGCTCTCATGGAGTTCAGTTAGTAGAGGAGTTTAACAATATACAAGGAAACACATATTACAGTATCACGCAGTGGTAAGTGCTGTGAATTAAAAAAATAAAGCAGGCTAAGGGGAACTATTTTAAATAAGATGGTCAAAGATAGATAATAGAATTAAAATATTGCAGTGAACACCTCTAACATTAAGGTCACTAACAAGGACAACAAATGTGCCCTCCAACCCTGTGCCTTGAGGCTCTTGTTAAAGATAGAGTCATCTTATTGTTAGTTAATCAGTTATCTTTCAACTGAAGCAGAAACATTATACAGATGAAAAATCGGTCCTTTGAGAGCTGTCTGACGGTTTCTGCTATTGCTGTGGAACTGGGTGGACCTTGGATTTGATTTAGGTGAGCAGTTCTGTACTTCAGCACGTGATTAGAGCTCCTGTGTGTGTCCAGTTCTTTGCTAGGTTCCATGGGGACACCAGAGGATTTTAAGTCAGAGCCTGCTCTCCAGAAGTTGCTTTTAAGTGACTACTCCACCAACCCTCAACTCATCCGGGGGATAGAATAAATACAAATGGGAAATTTAAATAATAACAACAGGTACCATTATGATTAACGCTCACTACAAACGCTGTCAATCTTAAATGCAATCATATTGGGTGTCAGAGGAGGGAAAAGTGTTAAGATGCCCAGTGCATTTCTCTTTACCTACCCTCTTTAAAGATCAGTTTGAGCTGAACATTGAGCTTATGGAGATTACTAATATTCCTGTCATTAGAAACAAAGGATTTTCTGAATTGTGTAATTAGAACTATGAACAACCCATGTGGATTCCAGTGTGTGTGTGTTTGTGTGTGTTTGCTCACATGTGCTCACGCACTTACATGTGCAAGTGCTCATTCATTCATTCAAGAATCAAGTCTCTGGCACCGACTACAGGTGCGTGATAGGGCTGTGTCTGAGGAAGCAAAGATAAGATATAGTCCTTGCCCACAAGGCATTTGTAAGGACAGACATAAAAACAAATTAATGCAATAAAGTGTTGTAGGAGCAGTAAAAGCCATACCTTTCCTAGGTCTGCCTACGTTACTGATTTACATTGCAGTGATTGAGCCATTGTGTGAGTATTCTGACCTTTCTGGGCTGATTTTCCCATATCTTAACAAATCTGGGGCAGGGAGAAGTATTTGAGGAATGATGATTCCTATCCCTTGAGGAGAAAGATTGAATTGTCCTGAAGTGATAACAGTATTTGTTTTGGATTGCTGTGAAATGAGCCACATAAATAGAATCATTGCTTTAATAGCTTGAGTACCATCGTCAGATGCTGTAGTAATAATACACCAGTGGGAGATAAGCAAATGGTAAAAAGGTATGTTCTCCCTGTTTTCCTGTTTATACAATGTACTTGAAGTCTCTGGATAACTTTAGAGACTCATTAGCCCCCTGTATAATTAGATATAAATGCTCACCTCAGTAGAGGCTGATCACAGTGTAGCTGTGAGGTGGGTGGGTGCTGTAGTCACTCCTAAGTATGCACAGCTCCTCTGCCCTGTGCCTGGGAGCTGGTGGTAGCTTGCATGGAAGCAAAAGTAAAACTGAGTTTGGGAATAGGGGAAGGCTGTTGAATGTCTTATGTATCCTCTACTCTCTGGGTGCTTTTAATAAAGGTTTTCTAGGTATAAAGGAGGGATTTAGTCCATCATATTACCCTTACTGTATATAAAATTTCCACCCAGTTGAGTACCACTTTTCAAAGCCAGGAAAGTATTTGTTGGGCTAACAAAAAGCTATAAATGCTGCTTTTTGCTGAGTGTTTATATTGATGGTCCAGCTCTCTTCTTACCCACTTCTCCTCCCTTCCCCCAATCTAATATACTCAGTTGACATCAAAATGATATTTTTATGGTCTCTGGTGCAGCCTTTGTGAGAGGTGGATTTTCCTCCTGATTATTGTGTCAGGGAAAATCAGTAGTAGTAGCAGCAGCAGCAAGTCAAACTCCAGGACCAACACTGGCTCTTCTCAGATGCTTTCACTGTATTTCCATATCTTCTCTCACTAGCTGGCACTTTGAGTATTTCTACAATTTCCTTTACTTCTGTACTGTCCTTTACTTCTGTACTGTCTGCACAGGACAATGCTGAATTCAAAAAAGAAAAACCTGACCATCACTTCATTCTGTTGTAGGGACATCCTGTCAATGGAAACAAGGACTAGTGTGTAGATTCTACTGACTGTAGACCTTTGGAGTTCTAAAAGCTGACTCTTAGGTGCCAGAAGGTTTTCAAAGCTCGAACTATTTCTGTTTCTCCTTCTCCTGGTGGCAGACCATATTGTACCCACTGCTCTTTCATTCCATCTTCACAAAGGCATAAGGAGTAGTTTCCCCTTATTCCCATCGTTAAATATTGGGTGGGATTTCTGAGCAATGTTGCATAATCTTCTCAGTAGATCTTTGAATCTCGCAGAGATTTGACTATTTGAGTGTTGTTCATAAAAGGATTAGCATTAATGAATTTTTATGATGGGACCATGATATGGTCTGAATATTTGTTTTCACCTCCCCCCAAAATTCATATATTGAAATACTAATTCCCAAAGATTTTGGTATTAGGAGGTGAGGCCTTTGAGAAGTGCTTAAGAAACCATTGCCTATCCAAAGTCACAAAGATTTACTCCTGTGTTTTCTTCTAAGGGTTTTGTAGTTTTAGCTCTTACATTTAGGTCTTTGATTCATTTTGAGTTAACTTTTTTATTTAGTGTGAGGTAGGAGTCCAACTTCATTCTTTTGTATGTGGCTATCCAGTTGTTCTGGAATCATTTGTTAAAAAGACTGCTTTCCATTGAAGTATCTTGTTATCCTTGTCAAAAAAACAGTTAACCATAAATGTGGGGGTTTTATTTCTAGATTATCAGTTCTATCCCATTGATCTACATTTCTAGCCTTATGCTAGTACCATACAGTTTTGATTAATGTAGCTCTGTTGTAAGTGAAATCTGGAAGTGTAAGTCCTCCAAACTTTTTCTTCTTTTTCAATATTGTTTTCTCTCTTCTGGGTCCTTTGCATTCCATATGAATTTTAGAATCAACTGAAAAACAGAAACTGATAAAGATTGCTTGGACCTTGATAGGCATCCCTTGACAGGGATTGTGTAGTTTGGGGAATATTGCCATGTTAACATTATTAAGACTTTTAATTCATGAACACGGGCTATCTTTCCATTTAATTATTTAATTTCAACACTGTTTTGTAATTATCTTTGCATAAGTCTTGCACTTATTTTATTAAATTTATCCCTAATTACATTATTCTTTTCTTACCATACCACCACCGGTTTTCTTTTTTTTTTTTTAGGTTGTTGTATTCCCTTTATTTTGAAAAATAACATTTACAAAATGTTGAGAAAATCACATGTTGCTTGTTAGGTTTAAAATATTTAAAAGGTTTGACAAGATATACTCTTCATTTAAGAGATTGAAAGGGCATTGAAGAATCAGTTATTTAGTAAATAGTCACGGAGAACCTCTTTGGGGCACTTTTTTTTTTAATTTAATTTTATTTATTTTTTTATACAGCAGATTCTTATTAGTCATCAGTTTTATACACATCAGTGTATACATGTCAATCCCAATTGCCCAATTCATCACAAACACACCCCACGCCCCGCTGCTGCTTTCCCCCCTTGGTGTCCATACGTTTGTTCTGTACGTCTGTGTCTCAATTTCTGCCCTGCAAACCAGTTCATCTGTACCATATTTCTAGGTTCCACATATATGTGTTAATATACGATATTTGTTTTTCTCTTTCTGACTTACTTCACTCTGTATGACTGTCCCTAGATCCATCCATGTCTCAACAAATGACCCAATTTCATTCCTTTTTATGTCTGAGTAATATTCCATTGTATATATGTACCACATCTTCTTTATCCATTCATCTGTCGACGGGCATTTAGGTTGCTTCCATGACCTGGCTATTGTAAATAGTGCTGCAGTGAACATTGGGGTGCATGTGTCTTTTTGAATTATGATTTTCTCTGTGTATATGCCCAGTAGTGGGATTGCTGGATCATATGGTAATTCTATTTTTAGTTTTTTAAGGAACCTCCATACTGTTCTCCATAGTGGCTGTATCAATTTCCATTTCCCACCAACGGTGAAAGAGGGTTCCCTTTTTTCCACACCCTCTCCAGCATTTGTTGTTTGTACATTTTCTGATGATGCCCATTCTAACTGGTGTGAGGTGATACCTCATTGTAGTTTTGATTTGCATTTCTCTAATAATTAGTGATGTTGAGCAGCTTTCCATGTGCCTCTTGGCCATCTGTATGTCTTCTTTGGAGAAATGTCTATTTAGGTCTTCTGCCCATTTTTGGATTGGGTTGTTTGTTTTTTTAATATTGAGCTGCATGAGCTGCTTATATATTTTGGAGATTAATCCTTTGTCCATTGATTCGTTTGCAGATATTTTCTCCCATTCTCAGGGTTGTCTTTTCATCTTGTTTATGGTTTCCTTTGCTGTGCAAAAGCTTTGAAGTTTCATTAGGTCCCAATTCTTTATTATTTTTTTAATTTCCATTACTCTAGGAGGTGGATCAAAAAAGATCTTGCTGTGATTTATGTGAAAGAGTGTTCTTCCTATGTTTTCCTCTAAGAGTTTTATAGTGTCCCGTCTTACATTTAGGTCTCGAATCCATTTTGAGTTTATTTTTATGTATGGTGTTAGGGAGTGTTCTAATTTCATTCTTTTACATGTAGCTGTCCAGTTTTCCCAGCACCACTTATTGAAGAGACTGTCTTTTCTCCATTGTATATCCTTGCCTCCTTTGTCATAGATAACCTGACCATAGGTGCGAGGGTTCATCTCTGGGCTTTCTCTCTTGTTCCATTGATCTGTTTCTGTTTTTGTGCCAGTACAATATTGTCTTGATTACTGTAGCTTTGTATATAGTCTGAAGTCAGGGAGTCCGATTTCTCCAGCTATGTTTCTTTCCCTCAAGACTGCTTTGGCTATTCAGGGTCTTTTATGTCTCCATACAAATTTTAAGACTTTTTGTTCTAGTTCTGTAAAAAATGCCATTGGTAATTTGATAGGGATTGTATTGAATCTGTAGATTGCTTTAGGTAGTATAGTTATTTTCACAATACTGATTCTTCCAATCCAAGAACATGGTATATGTCTCCATCTGTTGGTATCATCTTTAATTTCTTTCATCAGTGTCTTACAGTTTTGTGCATACAGGTCTTTGGTCTCCCTAGGTAGGTTTATTCCTAGGTATTTTATTCTTTTTGTTGCAGTGGTAAATGGGAGTGTTTCCTTAATATCTCTTTCAGATTTTTCATCATTAGTGTATAGGAATGCAAGAGATTTCTGTGCATTAATTTTGTATCCTGTGACTTTATGAAGTTCATTGATTAGCTCTAGAAGTTTTCTGGTGCCATCTTTAGGATTCTCTATGTATAGTATCATGTCATCTGCAAACAGTGACAGTTTTACTAACTTCTTTTCCAATTTGTATTCCTTTTATTTCTTTTTCTTCTGATTGCCGTGGCTATCAGAAGAAAAAGAAATAAAAGGAATACAAATTGGAAAAGCTTTTCCAAAACTTTGAAAAAGCTTTTCCAAAACTATGTTGAATAATAGTGGTGAGACATCCTTGTATTGTTCCTGATCCTGTAGGTAATGCTTTCAGTTTTTCACCATTGAGAATGATGTTTGCTGTGGATTTGTCATATATGGCGTTTATTATGTTGAGGTAGGTTCCCTCTATGCCCACTTTCTGGAGAGTTTTTATCATAAATGGGTGTTGACTTTTGTCAACAGCTTTTTCTGCATCTATTGAGATGATCATATGGTTTTTCTTCTTCAATTTGTTAATATGGTGTATCACATTGATTGATTTACGTATATTGAAGAATCCTTGCATCCCTGGGATAAATCCCACTTGATCGTGGTGTATGATCCTTTTAATGTGATGTTGGATTCTGTTTGTTAGTATTTTGTTGAGAATTTTTGCATCTATGTTCATCAGTGATATTGGTCTGTAATTTACTTTTTTTGTGGCATCTTTGTCTGGTTTTGGTATCAGGGTGATGGTGGCCTCGTAGAATGAGTTTGGGAGTATTCCTTCCTCTGCAATTTTTTTGAAGAGTTTGAGAAGGATGGGTGTTAGCTCTTCTCTGAATGTTTGATAGAATTCACCTCTGAAGCCATCTGGTCCTGGATGTCTGTTTGTTGGAAGATTTTTAATCACAGTTTCAATTCCATTCCTTGTGATTGGTCTGTTCATATTTTCTATTTATTCCTGGTTCAGTCTTGGAAGGTTATACCTTTCTAAGAATTTGTCCATTTCTTCCAGGTTGTCCATTTCATTGGCATAGAGTTGCTTGTAGTAGTCTCTTAGGATGCTTTGTATTTCAGTGGTGTCTGTTGTAACTTCCTCTTTTTCATTTCTAATTTTATTGATTTGAGTCCTCTCCCTCTTGATGAGTCTGGCTAAGGGTTTATCAGTTTTGTTTATCTTCTTAAGGAACCAGTTTTTAGTTTTATTGATCTTTGCTGTTGTTTTCTATTTCATTTATTTCTGATCTGATCTTTATGATTTCTTTCCTTCTGCTAACTTTGAGTTGTTTGTTCTTCTTTCTCTAGTTCGTTTAGGTGTAAGGTTAGATTGTTGATTTGAGATTTTCCTTGTTTCTTGAGGTAGGCTTGTATAGCTATGAACTTCCCTCTTAGAACTGCTTTTGCTGCATCCCATAAATTTTGGATCACCGTGTTTTCATTGTCTTTTATCTCTAGTTATTTTTTGATTTCCTCTTTGATTTCTTCAGTGATCTCTTGGTTATTTAGTAACGTATTGTTTAGCCTCCATGTGTTTGTGTTTTTTACGGTATTTTCCCTGTAATTCATTTCTAATCTCGTAGTGTTGTGGCAGAAAAGATGCTTGATATGATTTCAGTTTTCTTAAATTTACTGAGGCTTGATTTGTGACCCAAGATGTGATCTATCCTGGAGAATGTTCTGTGCGCATTTGAGAAGAAAGTGCAATCTGCTGTTTTTGGATGGAATGTCCTGTAAATATCAATTAAATCTATCTGGTGTGTTGTGTCACTTAAAGCTTCTCTTTCCTTATCTGTTTTCATTTTGGATGATCTGTCCATTGGTGTAAGTGAGGTGTTAAAGTCCACCAGTAGTATTGTGTTACTGTCGATTTCACCTTTTATAGCTGTTAGCAGTTGCGTTATGTATTGTGGTGTTCCTATGTTGGGTGCATATATATTTATAATTGTTATATCTTCTTCTTGGCTTGATCCCTTGATCATTATGTAGTGTCTTTCCTTGTCTCTTGTAACATTCTTTATTTTACAGTCTATTTTATCTGATATGAGTATTGCTACTCCAGCTTTCTTTTGATTTCCATTTGCATGGAATATCTTTTTCCATCCCCTTACTTTCAGTCTGTATGAGTCCCTAGGTCTGAAGTGGGTCTCTTGTAGACAGTATATATGGGTCTTGTTTTTGTGTCCTTTCAGCAAGCCTGTATCTTTTGGTTGGAGCATTTAATCCATTCAGCGTTAAGGTAATTATCAATATGTATGTTCCTATGACCATTTCCTTAATTGTTTTGGGTTTGTTTTTGTAGCTCCTTTTCTTCTCTTGTGTTTCCCACTTAGAGAAGTTCCTGTAGCATTTGTTGTAGAGTTGGTTTGGTGGTGCTGAATTCTCTTAGCTTTTGCTTGTCTGTAAAGTTTTTAATTTCTCCATCGAATCTGAATGAGATCCTTGCCAGTAATCTTGGTCATAGGTTCTTCCCTTTCATCACTTTAAGTATATCATGCCACTCCCTTCTGGCTTGTAGAGTTTCTGGTGAGAAGTCAGCTGTTAACCTTATGGGAGTTCCCTTGTATGTTGTTGTTTTTCCCTTGCTACTTTCAATAATTTTTTTTTTGTCTTTAATTTTTGCCAGTTTGATTACTATGTGTCTCAGTGTGTTTCTCCTTGGGCTTATCCTGTATGGGACTGACTCTCTGCGCTTCTTGGACTTGGGTGGCTATTTCCTTTCCCACGTTAGGGACGTTTTTTACTATAATCTCTTCAAATATTTTCTCTGGTCCTCTCTCTCCCTCTTCTCCTTCTGGGACCCCAATAATGTGAATGTTGTTGCGTTTAATGTTGTCCCGGAGGTCTCTTAGGCTGTCTTCATTTCTTTTCAGTCTTTTATCTTTATTCTGTTCCGCAGCAGTGAATTCCACCATTCTGTCTTCCAGGTCACTTATCCATCCTTCTGCCTCAGTTATTCTGCTATTGATTCCTTCTAGTGTAGTTTTCATTTCAGTTATTGTATTGTTCATCAGTTTGTTTGTTGTTTAATTCTTCTAAGTCTCTGTTAAACATTTCTTGCATCTTCTCGATCTTTGCCTCCATTCTGTTTCTGAGGACCTGGATCATCTTCACTATCATTATTCTGAATTCTTTTTCTGGAAGGTTGCCTATCTCCACTTCATTTAGTTGTTTTTCTGGAGTTTTATCTTGTTCCTTCATCTGGTACGTAGCTCTCTGCCTTTTCATCTTGTCTGTCTTTCTGTGAATGTGGTTTTTGTTCCACAGGCTGCAGGATTGTAGTTCTTCTTGCTTCTGCTGTCTGCCCTCTGGTGGATGAGGCTATCGAAGAGGCTTGTGCAAGTTTCCTGATGGGAGGGACTGGTGGTGGGTAGAGCTGACTGTTGCTCTGGTGGGCAGAGCTCAGTAAAACTTTAATCTGCTTGACTGCTGATGGGTGGGACTGGGTTCCCTCCCTGTTGGTTGTTTGGCCTGAGGTGAGCCACAGCCACCCTCTGCCTCTGCAGGAGACCCTCCAACACTAGCAGGTAGGTCTGGTTCAGTCTCCCCTGGGGTCACTGCTCCTTCCCCTGGGTCCCGATGCGCACACTACTTTGTGTGTGCCCTCCAAGAGTGGAGTCGCTTCTTCCCCCAGTCCTGTCGAAGTCCTGCAATCAAATCCCACCAGCCTTCAAAGTCTGATTCCGTAAGAATTCCTCCTCCCGTTGCTGGACCCCCAGGTTGGGAAGCCTGACGTGGGGCTCAGAACCTTCACTCCAGTGGGTGGACTTCTGTGGTATAAGTGTTCTCCAGTCTGTGAGTCAACCACCCAACAGTTATGGGATTTGATTTTATTGTAATTGCACCCCTCTTACCGTGTCATTGTGGCTTCTCCTTTGTCTTTGGATGTGGGGTATCTTTTTCGGTGAGTTCCAGTGTCTTCCTGTCGATGATTGTCCAGCAGCTAGTTGTGATTCTGGTGTTCTTGCAAGAGGGAGTGAGAACACGTCCTTCTACTCTGCCATCTTGGTTCTCACCTGTTATTTTTTAAATATAATTTTATTAGAACACAGCCATGCTTTTTCACTTACATATTGTCTTTGGCTTTTTTGCTACAAGGGCAGAGTGGAGTAGTTGCCACTGAGACCATGTGGCCCACAAAGCCGAAAGTATTTACTCTCTGGCCCTTTACAGAAGAAGTTTGCTAATCTTTGTCTTCGAATATAATTTGTTTTTGGAAAATGCCAATTCTTCTCTTTTTCTCCCTCAGAGATGCTGTGTGGTAAGATGGAAGAGGAATCAGAGTTATTTTATTTAATGTTGAGAAATACAAATTATATTAGATAGGATGAGTTGTGGAGTTCGTGAGAGCTAGGTCCTATCCTGGGTCATCACTTCCTGTTTGATCTCTCTGAAATTGTTTCTTCTCATTGAAATTTTTGTTTCCTTTTCTTAAGAGGGCAGAAAGTGACTTGCTAATGTCATATGTTATAGCATATGTCAAGAACTCTGAAGTTCTACCTTTTTGTCCATTTTCATTTCCACTGCTTAGAAGTTAAATCCTGACCAGGAGATATAAGCTAAAAGTTGCTTTTTCCCTACTTCCCTCACTAAATTTTTAATATCAGCTTGTTAGATGTGCCTTTATTACTTATTTATACCATTTTCTTCTTTTTCATAAAAAGTTAAGTGCAAAAAAATATGTTGGTTACTCAGTATTAGGTGATATTGGGAAAAGTTTTGTTTTTCCCTTAAGAAAAATATGTTACCTCCATTTCTTAGTAATGGCATTCTAGCTTGGTTCATAAACATGTAGGACACATTTATATTAGCCGCAATGAGATGGAAAGCATAGCTGTTTCAGCCACCAAAAGCATTTCTCCTGCATTATCTATTTTGTTGGTATAGATGACGACAGGCTTCCAGCTGGAACAGATTCAAATGGCTTTCCTCTTGCTCCATTATTTGAATCTAGAAGAATGTTGACTATACCAAAATGGATCAAAATATTACTCAGCGACTCTGGTTGTACAGGTAAAATACAGACTTCCACTCACAACTGAAATTTTCAAAGTGCTTCAGAAGCGTGGTTATCTGGAAACAGTAATTATCTGAGAAACAAACCTTAAATCTAGTGCTTACATAGAGGACTTTCCCAGTCAATATTTTTTTTAGCTTGATTCGTAATACTTTATAAAAAATTAGGTCTTGTAATCTGTTAATAAAATGACAGGCCATTATAACTACTCATTCTTTCAGTGGGAGGTAATATTAGAAATGATCACTGTTGAGATGATGTTATCTTTTTCTAGAAATCAGGGAACCTCCATTTTTTTTTAACTTGACCGATCAAAGAGCTCAGGATCAGAGAGTTTCTGGGTTGGAAGGGACTAAAAACTTCATGCACATTTTGAGTGACAGGGAACTCACTGCTTCCAGGCTTACTTTCCATCCTTGGTCCATTCTTAAATTTATCTCATATGTTGATGATATTTATCATGGTTGGCACTTTGGAGGGAGATACTAGACCTTGCATTTTATTGCTACTAAACTTGATCTTGTTAGGTTAACCCCATTTTTCTAGTCTGTCAAGATTTGGGAGGATTCTTTCACTGAATGCATTTGCCGTCTCTGCCGATGCAGGGGACACGGGTTCGTGCCCCGGTCTGGGAAGATCCCATATGCTGCGGAGCGGCTGGGCCCATGAGCCATGGCCACTGAGCCTGTGTATCCGGAGCCTGTGTTCCGCAACGGGAGAGGCCACAACAGTGAGAGGCCCGCATACCGCAAAAAAAAAAAAACAAAAAAAAACTGAAACAAAATTATTGGGTTGGCCCAAAAGTTCGTTCGGGTTTTTCCGTAAGATGTTACGGAAAAACCCAAAAGAACTTTTGGGCCAACCCAGTACAACAGCCTCCCTTCTTTCACAATAAGGCCTAAGAATACAAAAGAACTTGTCCTTTTATTAAGTTATGCTACTGACCTTTTAAGTGGTGTCTTGGCCCTGGGAATGATGAGTGACTTGGGCAGAAAGCCATCTGAAGACACCAAGGTAATTCTGCTGCGGGCCAAGTCATTCATTTTGTTGGAATTGACCATGCATTTAGTAATGATCCTGCAGCTTTAAAAGCAAAGTCATTCTACCTGTGGCCTCAGCATAAAGGCACATGACCTTGTCCTCTGCCAGGCAGGTAAATGCAGGTGTTAAATTGCTGTTGACAGTGCAGAAGTTGAGAAGTTTAAAAGTTAGCTAAATTGTTGGAAACTTAGCTGAATAGTTGCTCTGACTTCAACTTCACAAGCTAAATCTTTCTAAATCTCCAGGGAAGCCAAGAATAAAATGAGAGCCCTAAGAAGTAAAATTTTTAAAACTACATTACATTTCTGGTAGCTTGCTATTCTTTGTAGCTTTTGTCATGGTTTTAAATTACAGATTTATCCCTGTATTCATTCATTAATGAGTATATCCCTGATAGAGTATAAGCTCTAGGAGGGCATGGACCATGTTTTGTTTGTCATTGTTTATATGCTCACCACCTAGCACAGTATCTTCCTTGACCTGAAGGAACTCAGGATCCAGTAGAGGAAAAGTGACAGTTACTAGTTACTCCTTCTACCTTTGCCTCTTGAGCCCATAGTCTGGCATCCTTGTTGGTTTTGCACATAGCAACCTAGAGCTGAATGTTCCTGGAGAGTAGTACCCCTAGTGAAGGTTCTTAAGACAAGGTGAGCGCCAGAGAAGAATCTTCCTTGGTGATACTTTTCTTTCTTGTCAACTCCTATTCAAAGGCAAAAGTGGAAGCAGCATTTATAGACAATGTGTCTGGGATGAGAAATAGTGGATCTAACTCACATATATTTTCTTTCAACCTCTCTTTGCCTGTCATTTAAACAATCAATAAAAAATTCCATTATGCATACATTTACTCTTTCACTTATTCAATAAACATTATTAAATTCCTATTATTTGCAAGCCCTGTACTAGGTACCACATGGAAATAACAAGTAAATAAAAATACGACAAACATAAGCATTTGCTTTCGGGGTAGTTCCCTCCAAGGCTGGGGGATGGTGTATTGGTGGATATCAAACTGGAAGGTTGACCAGGGTGACTGGGAGGATTTACCTGCTTGAAAGAGGTATACATGGTGGCAACTGAGAGTACCTCTGGGTTCTGTTTCACCACTAGTCTGCCACCCTTTGGCTCTTCCACATAAGGACTGCTTAAAATTACCCCCCCCACACACCTCATCATCTAATGTGTGGTCAATATATATAAGATTTGGGGCCAAGTCAGCATATCATTTGAATATTTTTATGGACTCAATCTGTAAAGTGCTAGAATTTTTCTGATATTGATAGGTAAGTAGACAGATGGATAGATTCTATACAGTTAAATTGAAACTGCTTAAATATTGAAAGGTAGATTTAGGAATCAATAATTAAAGTCAGAGAAAAGAATTATTCTTAATTTATATGGATAAAACAGATGCTAAATTCTTTTGTCACCCACTAAATCAGTGAATTCTCCAGCTTTTTCTAGTTTATAACAAATAAATCCCAGATCTCAGTAGTTTACAACAAGAAATAGTTTTTCTTCTGCACATTACATCAAGGTTTGGCTCTGCTATACTTTGTTAGGCTCGGCTCTATGTGTTCTTTCATTTTGGAACCCAGGCTAAAGGAGCAGTCCTTTTCTAGGACATGCTGTTCTCCTGGTACAAGGATGAATCAAGGTAGCCCCAGCCAAGCCACACAGTCACATGAAGTTTCTGCTCAGATGTGGAAAATGAATGTTCCCTCATGTACCAGTAGCTGAACTATGCCACACATAGCCAAGCCTGAAGTTAATGGATGGGTAAGCGGGGTGAAAGGAGGAGCAAATAATGTAAACAAATAATTACACAGCCTACCAGTCAGCATTACAATTGTAGTCATGCTCCTTGAACTTTCTGGCATTCAGCTACATTGCTATAAAAAAATAATGTTCTGTTTTGAAAACAACTGCAAATAAAAACCTTTTAGTTCAGTGTACACTGCGGAGATTTGTGAGGCTTTAACTTATATATAGTGCTATACATGAAACCTTAAAGAAACAACATTACTGTTATCAGATCCTTTGATCCACATAGCGAAACTTTTGGGTTGTTTAAGTTCTTCCACAATTACTGGGATTGATAATTTTGTAACAGAGCAGAACCCTTCCGATAGGCCTTTAGGGAAAAACTAGGATGACCACCAAAGAACCATCCCAAGATGTAATATGCAATTTAAGTGGGCACCTAAGCTGGATAATGTCAGTGTTGCCCAAAATGAGTAAAAATGGAAATGATCTGAGAAACCATTTGTATTCTGAGCATTATTTGAATAATGTTCATGTCAGTGACTATTGTTGACATTAGAGTAAAATACTTTCTTGAAATGTATAATTAAGGAATTTAATAAGTTTGTCAGCATTAATCAAAGTATCTTTCTGACCATGATGAATATTATCTAGAAAATGCAGAAATGTCCCATTTCAGACTAAACATTGATTGCAGAGAAGTCAGCTGTAGGTCATTTCAACAAATGCATCAATAATATAGTCATTCCAAATGCAGAATTTAGTTCAAGGTTTGAGAAAATATATTGCCAATCAGACTATTCCATATTATTTAAGACATTTTTAATATGCCATTGCTATGTCAGGTTGACCAGATTAATCCAGTCAGGTCTTGAGACATGAGACACTTTCCAGTCAACAGTGACAAATGTTGCCGGAGCCTAAGGACTTACAAAGAGCATACAAATGGATTTAATTATGTCTGTGAGAGTGAATAAGCTAAATCTTCTTTTAATCTGAAACCCTCAGTTTCTGCAGGGACATAAATAAAATGATTGGCTGTTGGTATACGACAGTAGTTTTTTACTCATGATAAGGGGAGGGAACACACTCAAATACAGAGATACAAATTAATCATGTTCTTTATTATGATGATATGTATACTCATCAATCAGTGAAAGGCCCCTCTCTTATTTTATGTTATTTGATTTTACCCCTTCTTTCTGCTTACTCAGTCCCATTCCCCTGTCCTTCTCATCACTCACTGTAATGGGAGTGATATACATCCTTGGGTTTATGTATATAAACTAGATGTTTGGTATAAGTGTTTTTAATTTTAAAAAGTGATACTGTGCTACAATTCTCATTCTGTTTCTTACATTTTCTACTTCAACCGTGTTATTAAGACAGTGATACATGTGCAACTAGTTCATTGCTTCCAACTACTGCACAGTATTTCATTGTGTGCATCCATCAGATTTCACTTAACGCATTCCCTGATGATGGACTTCTAGGCGGCTTCCAATCTCGCACTGCCGTTCATATACAACACTGTCATAAGCCTCCCACATGTGTCTTGTTATAAACCTATGGCAGAATTTCTATAGTCTATACATCGTATGACAGGATTGCTACCTCATTAATTATTTGCATACCTAATTTAACTAAATACTGCTAGGTTTTTCTCCAGATTGCTTGAATCAGTTTACATTCCTACCAGCCAGGCATGGAAAGGTTTTATTTCCTCTTCCTTTCCCCTTCTGTGCTTGCTAACATTTGGTATTATTTGAATTTCTAATTCTGATCGATCTTACAGGAATAAAAAGCTCTCTCTCTCTTTTTCTTAATTACAAGTGTGGTTGAGCATCTCTTTATATACTTGTTAGCTGTTCAGGCTTCCTTATATGTGAATTGGCTAGTCATATTTGGTTTTCCATCTTTTTCTTGTTTATTCTCTTATTGGTTTAGACCTTCCTCTAGTTTGTCACCCATTTGTTAACTCTGTTGTGCAGTTTGTTGAACAGAAATCCTTATTTTGATGTAGTCAACTATACAAATTTTTCACTTTGTGGTTTATCACATTTTCAAGACACAAAGTTATTTTCTTGCATTATCTTTTACTATCTAGATTTACCGTTACATTTAATTACTTAATCCATTTGTAGTTTACCTTTGAATATACTATGAGTTAAGAATCTAGCATTCTTCATATGTAATGAGTCGATTTTATCAGCAGAATTTATTGGACAATTTATCCTTCCCCCACAGAACTGTGATACCACCTTTATCATATATCAAGTTTCAGTCTATGGTTCTGTTCATGAACTCTCAATTCTCTTCCATTGGTTTAATTTTCTGTTCTTGTGTCAAAACATTTATTTTTATTGCTATTATAGTTTAGTTGTTTGCCTTACTATTTGCTAGGGTGAGTCTACCCTCTTTTCTCCCCCCAAATTGACTCCATTTTGCATGGTTCTTTATTCTTACATTTAAGTTTTATAATACATTTTTTAAGTTCTAAAAAAATCGTACTGGAATTTTTATTTTTATATCGCCACTTACTTGAGTCCTTTGTTTGTTTATTGGATTATTCAGTGGAGTTTAAAGTTTTTCTAAATAAAGATCTTGTACCCTTTTACATTAATTCCAGTGGTTTCCATTGCTGTTATAAATTCAGCAGTGTATTTTTTGTTGGCTATTATTGGTATAGAGGAATGCTCTGTGTGTGTGTGTGTGTGTGCGTGTACACATAATATACATATATATTTTATATCTGACATATTTGCCAAACTCATGTATTAGTTCCATATCATGTCTGTTGAATCTTTTGGGATTTCTCTATAGATGATCATACTTGTCTTATGCCTAATCATAAAGGGGAATACATTTAAACTTACTCCATTAAGTATGATTTCTATAATTTGATTTTTACATACAGCCGTAAGGAAGGAAATTTCCTTGTATTCCTACTTCTCCAATACTTTTCAGTCATCAGTAGGAATTTAGGGCTTCCCCAGTGGCACAGTGGTTAAGAATCTGCCTGCGAGGAAGGATTACAACTCCCGGCATGCCCCTGTGCGGTTGTCAGGAGCAACCACGGAATGCAGACTAACAGATCCACTGGAGTCAGGACTATCCACCAACAGACAACCAACCAACCATGGGCCAGGATTATTACTCTGTGCTCCAGATCACTCGCAATTCAGAAGATGCCCAGATCAAGAATGCGTGAGTGGGGGCAGGAGCGAGGCTTTTGGGTTGTGCTGGGACAGGCCCACCCTCATCTCTTCCAAACTGAGCTTTCCTGCACAGCTTAGGGCAGGCAAGGCAGACCTTGCTCCTTTTCTTGCTTCTTGCACACCGACTTCCTGGCTTTGGGCTGGGTCAGGGTTCCCAGTCCATCATCCTTTACCCTCTATGCCCTGTCTGCTCTCCTGGGTACCCTGGTTATCCTAGCAATTAAATGGGAACAAAGGAGAAAAAAAAAAAGAATCCACCTGCCAGTGCAGGGGACACAGGTTCGAGCCCTGGTCCAGGAAGATCCCACATGCCGCGGAGCAACTAAGCCTGTGCACCACAACTACTGAGCCTGTGCTCTAGAGCCCGTGAGCCACAGCTACTGAAGCCTGCATGCCTAGAGCCTGTGCTCTGCAGCAAGAGAGACCACCGCAATGAGAAGCCCGTGCACCGCAACAAAGACCCAACACAACCATAAATAAATAAATAAATAAATAAATAGGAATTTAACTTTAAATGCTTTATCTGTGTCTAGTAAGATAATCGTGATTTTTCTCTTTTGGCCAATTAATGTAGTAAATTAAACTGATAGGTTTTCAAAAGTTAAACAATCTTACAGTCCTGAAATAACCTCTGGTTTGATTAACTACTGTTTTATATAGCATTTTAATATATGTTGGTTAGCTACTATTTATTTATAACTTTGATATTCATGTCAATATTAACAATTACTGACACTTTCAGAACATTTACTCCATACCAGACACTGGCCAAGGACTTTACATATATTGACTCATTTTATCCTCATAACTTGTGACATATATACTAATATTTGTCATTCTCATTTGACTGATGAGGAGACTAAGGCACAAGGAAGTTAAGTAACATTCCCAAGGTCACACGGCTAGTCAGTGGTGAAGCTGCATTTGAAACTCAGAAAGCCCAGCCCTGGAATCTGTGTTCCTACATACTGTGCTTTACTGTCTCTCGTAAATAACTGGAGCCTGTAATCATTTTGTCTTGTAATGCCCTCATCTCATTTTGGAATCAAGATTATACTTGCAGCATAAAATGATGTGGATAGTTTTCCCTCTTTGTCTGTTTCTGGAACAACTTGAATAAAATAGGCATCATCTAGTCTTTGAAAACAACCCGGTCAAAAAGTGGGCAGAAGACCTAAATAAACATTTCTTCAGAGAAGACATACAGATGGCCAACAAACACGTGAAAGAATGCTCAACATCTCTAATTATTAGAGAAATGCAAATCAAAACTGCAATGAGATATCACCTCACACCGGTCAGAATGGCCATCATCACAAAATCTACAAACAGTAAATGCTGGAGAGGGTGTGGAAAAAAGGGAACCCTCTTGCACTGTTGGTAGGAATGTAAATTGATACAGCCACTGTATGTATGGAGGTTCCTTAAAAAACTAAAAATAGAACTACCACATGACCCAGCAATCCCACTACTGGGCATATACCCAGAGAAAACCATAATTCAGAAAGACAAATGCACCCCAATGTTCAGTGCAGCACTATTTACAATAGCCAGGACATGGAAACAACCTAAATGTCCATCAACAGAGGAATGGATAAAGAAGATATGGTACATACATACAATGGAATATTACTCAGCCATAAAAAGGAACGAAATTGGGTCATTTGTAGAGATGTGGATGGACCTAGAGTCTGTCATACAGAGTGAAGTAAGTCAGAGAAAAACAAATATCATATATTAACGCATATATGTGGAATCTGAAAAAAATGGTATAGAAGATCTTATTTACAAAGCAGAAATAGAGACACAGACATAGAGAACAAACATATGGATACCAATGGGGAGTGGGGAGGTGGGATGAATTGGGAGATTGGGATTGACATATAAACACTATTGATACTATGTATAAAATAGATAACGAATGAGAACCTACTGTACAGCACAGGGAACTCTACTCAGTGCTCTGTGGTGACCTAAATGGGAAGGAAGTCCAAAAAAGAGGGGATATATGTATATGTATAGCTGATTCACTTTGCTGTACAGTAGAAACTAACACAACATTGTAAAGCAACTATACTCCAATAAAAAAGAAAATTACTAAAAAAAAAAAGTATGGTAGAACTAAAATGTAAAACCACCTGGAATCTATGGGTTTCTTTCATAGAGGAAGTCTTTGATTGCTATTTCAATTTCTTTGAAGACTACTGTTTAGCATTAAGATTTCGACTCTTTTTTTGGTACTAATTTGTACTATATTCCCCCCAAATGTATCCATTTTATTCTAGTTTTCATATAATTGATGTATAGTTGCCCATAATATTATTTTGTAATCTCTGTTGTGTTTGTAGCTATTTCTTGTCATGTTGCATTTTATTTGTTTCTTCTTTCTCCTTTTCTTGATCAGTCTGTCTTATTTATCTTTTCAAAAAAGCAGCTTTTGGTTTTTCATTTTCCCCCTTTTTGTTATTTTCTTCTCTATTTTATTGATTTATTTTCATACTGATATTATTTCCTTCTCTCTTATTTCTTTGGATTTTTTTCTGTTGCTTTTCTAACACTTGAGTTGAAAATATAGCTCATTTATTTTTACCTTCTTATATTCTGACTAATAATTTTAAAATTCTCACAAATTTTGACATGTGTTTTTCACTGTCATTCAGATGTAAGTTTTCCCTTATGACTTTTAATTTTATTACATTTTGGTTAGTCTTGAATGTCTATAATGTTGATTCTCTGGGATTTATTAAGGTTTTCATTGTGTCCTGGCAAGCAGTTTATTTTTGTGAATGTTTCATGTATTCTTAAAGAAAACAATATATATATTCTCTGTTGGATGTAAAGTTCTCTATTAGTTTGAACTAAATTATGATATTTACATCTTATATAACTTTGTTAATTTTTGTGTGCTTGATCTATGAGCTGCTGTGCAGGGTTTATTAAACTTTACAGTTTCAGTTTTTGCTTAATCTATTTCACCCCATAGTTTGATCAATTATGTTTTATATATTTTGAGATCCTAGCTTGGGCCTCTCATAGTAAGCCTAAGGAGTGGCAAAGAGAATGTTCTTCAAAGTAGAAGGCTCTACTCTTATGGTCTGGACTTGATGGTCCCTCCTGCCCCACCACCTCACTACCAACCGCCTGTACCCTGTCACTCAACCATAGCACCACCAAGTGACTTTAGCTTTCTGGGAACCTCTCTGCTTCTTCACCCTAGAGGATGGGGGAATGCTCTGGTGCCACCCTGAGAGGTGGAATTGCTGTTTTTCTGCCTCTGGTGACCTACCCCAGGGCAGTAAGGGGAGAAGAAAACTGGGAAGCTCCATTCCAGTCTTTCACTTGTGGTTTCCTATCCTCTTGCTCTGGACTTCTATGTGCTGTGCATACTGGAACCCAGACACTACTCTCCTTTGAAGGATTTCTCAGTCTGTATATGAGTTTCCAAGGTGCGTCAACCTCCCTTTTTTTCTATGGCATCTCCAGGGTTGGGTTTGAAAGATGGAACAAGTAGCTAGTATTAAGTTCAGAATCTCATTAGGCTACTTTGTGTTGTGTAACCAGTAATTTGCATATCTAACTATAAATTGACTCTTAATGTTGGGGCTTGGCTGTCAATATTGAATATTGTAGAGGATATAAGGATATAACAGAAATTATCTTTTCAACCTGAAGCTTTGAGGTTCTAAGTCACCATATGGCATTTTCTCCGTTTTGTAATTGATGTACTGTAATGTTTTTGCACTGTGCAAATCTTCAGAATTATTTTCAGAAGCTTGCAATTAATGCTTCTTGAAAAAGATATTTAATTATCCCTTGTCATATGAAATATCTTGTGATGCAATTCTGATTCTCAAGAGAAGTATATACTGTGTATAAGTTTGTACACACGCACTCACATATGTTATTTCTTCCCTCCATTCTTGCGGTGTTTGCCAATCTTTTATGCCCACTGAGAGTGATTTTCCTCTCCTTCCCACCTGTCCTGAGCTATGGCTCTCCTTGTTTCCAGATAGGTAATCTACTGCATTTAAATGTCATGCTAGTATTACCTTTGTTGAGAGTTGACTATGATCGATATTTTATTGAAGTAAAAAAAAAAATTCTGATTTAAAAAAACTGGGGAACTGAGGAATAAGAGCTGAGTAACAAAACACCTAACTGAAGAAGGCAAATGCAAGGAAGGCCCTATACTGAAAGATGGTGTTTAGAATTAAAGTAAGGTTTCAAAACCAAAGGGACCATTTGCTTTGGGATGCATCTCTTTTAAACCAAATTGAGGTGTGTACAAAGGTGAAGGGAACTGAAGCGTCAGTCTGGTTCTGAGCATATCCTGTGTTCATCAGAAATCATCTCTGGATGTGTCAGCATGAAGCAGACTGACTTCCTTTTTTGGCTGAACTCACTTACCTGTGGTAGTATTGACTAGCCTTTGTTTGGATTTATTGCATGCATTTTTCTGTAGTAGCATTGTCTGAATGAATTATAGGCAAAAGTAAGGCACAGGTAGAAGAACAATTTTGGGCAGCATCCGTATTGAATTGGGCTACTAGAGTTAAAGCATACTTTGTGCAAAAGAGTCAAAACAGGAGCCATATTCAATTAAATGGACATAGAAATGTGCATTAATAGTCTAGAAAATGCTGCAGAAGGTGAATTGTGCAAAAACTGATCAAGGTTGCTCATTTGTTTCTTTCTGGTCCTTTGCTTGGCTCTTGCCCCCTACAGGCTGTTCTGGCAGCTATAGAAGCATGATTCAGAGGCTGTGATCATTCATTGTCTTCCCAGTGCTCTCAGTAAAATCTGAGCTCCTTGCTGTGACTTAAAAGATCCTAGAAGATCTGATTTCTGCCTCACTCTCTGACCTTACTTCATACCACTTTCCTTCTCATGCACCATTTTCCAGCCACACTGACCTTCATGTTTCTCTAGCATACCAAGTTTGTTCCTGTCTCAAGGCATTGTACTAACATTGTTCTCTTTGCCCAGCATTTTCTCCATTCCTGATTTCTCTATGGCTCTATCTTTTTATTCTGTTCTCAGCCTACATGACACCTCAGAGAGGCCTTCTGTGACCACTAAATCTAAAGTAGCCACCGGGCTAGTTGCTTGTACATTATCCTATTTTAGTTCTTTCTCTAAAATAGATTTACTAAACTCTGGGCGATCCAGTAGGGTTCTAGTTATATAATACACGTAAGTCCTCCCTCTCTATGTTAAAAAGGTATTTTATGCGGGACACCCCGATTTTCAGATAGTGGTACAATCCTGTGATACTAAAAGATAATTTTAGAATACTTAAATATTAATGCTGGAAGAAATTTAGAAAATCCCCATTAGCCCTCTTCACTTTAAAAATGAGGAAAACCGGGCTTCCCTGGTTGTGCAGTGGTTGAGAGTCCACCTGCCAATGCAGGGGACACGGGTTTGTGCCCTGGTCTGGGAGGATCCCACATGCCGCGGAGCAGCTGGGCCCGTGGGCCATGGCTGCTGAGCCTTCGCGTCCGGAGCCTGTGCTCTGTAACGGGAGAGGCCACAACAGTGAGAGGCCCGCGTACTGCAAAAAAAAAAAGAGGAAAACCAACACAAAGATGTTAAGTGAGTTTCCAAATAATTATAATTGAGTTATAGCAAAGCCAGGAACAGATATGTATTAATAAAACAATGGTTACATCTTCAGAGGAAAGATTGACAACGGGGTTAAATTGTACCAGGCTTTAGAAGATATCCAGAACCGTTTGAGGGGCTATCAGTTTAGGATGACAAAGCAAGCAGTTGTGCCCACCTCTGCTCCCTCCCATTTTCCCATTGAGATGACAGAAAATATTTTTTAAATAATACATTTATATAATCACTGGAAAATAAGAACTAGTGAAATCAGTGGACAAAGAAGTTTTGAAGAATTTCTGAAAAACAGAAAGCAGATTGGATTGAATTGGCAATGGAATTGCAGAGGAAATCCAGGCACCAGCTCTTGGTGCAGTTCATCCCAAGGAAACCTAGAAAGGCTCCCAGTTTAACAACTACCACAGGCAAGGTGGGATGGGGGACCTCTCTGTGTGCATCGGTGTGAGACAACAGGGCTCACTCCCATCCCTAAGTAGAGCTGGTGATGGAACTTGAGACCTTTGACTAAAGCTAGAGAACACTTTCTAAGGAAAGCACTCCTTCCTGCTGGGGAGGGCATCTTGAAAGAGAACTCTGGTTTCAGGGAGACATAACAAAGCGAAAGAAACTCCAGACCTCCACAACAGATACAGAGGGAGAAGAAAAGAGAGGATAGGCATTTTCTTCCAGAAACACTAAACACTTCCAATCCCAAACTATAGCCCTCTTGCTTTGGTAATTGGGAGCCCTGGGTCTATGAGCCTGTTGCCTGCACACATACCTAATACCAGTGCTTCTTAACTGAACTGTACATTAAAATACCTGAGGAGCTCAAAAACATACTGATGCCTAAGCCCCACTCCTGATTTAATTGGCCTAGGTCAGGACCTGGGCAACTGCATCGTTAAAAATATCCTGATGATGCTAAGATGTGCATAAGTTTTGGGGTTTTTTTAACATCTTTATTGGAGAATAATTGCTTTACAATGGTGTGTTAGTTTCTGCTTTATAACAAAGTGAATCAGCTATACATATACCTATATCCCCATATCTCCTCCCTCTTCGGTCTCCCTCCCATACCACCCCTCTAGGTGGTCACAGAGCACCTAGCTAATCTCCCTGTGCTATGCAGCTGCTTCCCACTAGCTAACTATTTTACATTTACTTATAGTATATATAAGTCCATGCCACTCTCTCACTTCGTCCCAGTTTACCCTTCCCCCTTCCCATGTCCTCAAGTCTGCGTCTTTATTCCTGTTCTGCCCCCTAGGTCCTTCAGAACGTGTTTTTTAATTTTTTTTAGATTCCATATAGATGTCTTACCATACAGTATTTATTTTTCTCTTTCTGACTTACTTCACTCCGTATGACAGTCCCTAGGTCCATCCATCTCACTACAGATAACTCAATTTCATTTCTTTTTATGGCTGAGTAACATTCCATCGTATATAGGTGCCACATCTTCTTTATCCATTCATCTGTTGATGGACACTTAGGATGCTTCCATGTCCTGGCTATTGTAAATAGAGCTGCAATGAACATTGTGGTACATGACTCTTTTTGAATTATGGTTTTCTCAGGGTATATGCCCAGTAGTGGGATTGCGGGTCATATGGTAGTTATATTTTTAAGTTTTTAAAGGAACCTTCATACTGTTCTCCATAGTGGCTATATCAATTTATATTTCCTCCCACAGTGCAAGAGGGTTCCCTTTTCTCCACACCCCCTCCAGTGTTTATTGTTTGTAGATTTTTTGATGATGGCCATTCTGACCTGTGTGAGGTGATAACTCATTGTAGTTTTGATTTGCATTTCTCTAATGGTTAGTGATGTTGAGCATCCTTTCATGTGTTTGTTGGCAATCTGTGTATCTTCTTTGGAGAAATGTCTCTTAAGGTCTTCTGCCCATTTTTGGATTGGGTTGTTTGTTTGTTTGATATTGGGCTGCATGAATGAGCTGCTTGTAAATTTTGGAGATTAATCTTTGTCAGTTGCTTCACTTGAAAATATTTTCTCCCATTCTGAGGGTTGTCTTTTCATCTTGTTTATGGCTTCCTTTGCTGTGCAAAAGCTTTTAAGTTTCATTAGGTCCCATTTGTTTATTTTTGTTTTTATATCCATTTCTCTAGGAGGTGGATCAAAAAAGATCTTGCTGTGATTTATGTCAAAGAGTGTTCTTCCTATGTTTTCCTCGAAGAGTTTTATAGTGTCTAGCCTTACGTTTAGGTTTCTAATCCATTTTGAGTTTATTTTTGTGTATGGTGTTAGGGAGTGTTCTAATTTCATTCTTTTACATGTAGCTGTCCAGTTTTCCCAGCACCATTTATTGAAGAGGCTGTCTTTTCTCCATTCTATATTCTTGCCTCCTTTATCGAAAATAAGGTGACCATATGTGCGTGAGTTTATCTCTGGGCTTTCTATCCTGTTCCATTGAGCGATATTTCTGTTTTTCTGCCAGAACCATACAGTCTTGATTACTGTAGCTTTGTAGTATAGTCTGAAGTCCAGGAGCCTGATTCCTCCAGCTCTGTTTTTCTTTCTCAGGATTGCTTTGGCTATTCAGGGTCTTCTGTGTTTCCGTACAAATTGAGAAATTTTTTGTTCTCGTTCTGTGAAAAATGCCATTGGTAGTTTGATAGGGATTACACTGAATCTGTAGATTGCTTTGGATAGTATAGTCATTTTCACAATGTTGATTCTTCCAATCCAAGAACATGGTATATCTCTCCATCTGTTTGTATTATCTTTAATTTCTTTCATCAGTGTCTTATAGTTTTCTGCATACAGGTCTTTTGTCTCCTTAGGTAGGTTTATTCTAGGTGTTTTATTCTTTTTGTTGCAATGGTAAATGGGAGTGTTTCCTTAATTTCTCTTTCAGATCTTTTGTTGGTAGTGTATAGGAATGCACGAGATTTCTGTGCATTAATTTTGTATCCTGCTACTTTACCAAATTCATTGATTAGCTCTAGTAGGTTTCTGGTAACATCTTTAGGATTCTCAATATATAGTATCATGTCATCTGCAAACAGTGGCAGCTTTACTTCCTTTCCAGTTTGTATTCCTTTTATTTCTTTTTCTTCTCTGATTGCTGTGGCTAAAACTTCCAGAACTATGTTGAATAAGAGTGGTGAGAGTGGACAACCTTGTCTTGTTCCTGATCTTAGAGGAAATGGTTTCAGTTTTTCACCGCTGAGAACGATGTTGGCTTAGGTTTGTCATATATGACCTTTATTTTGTTGAGGTAGGTTCCCTCTATGCCTACTTTCTAGAGGGTTTTTTGTCATAAATGGGTGTTGAATTTTGTTGAAAGCTTTTTCTGCATCTGTTGAGATGATCATATGGTTTTTCTTCTTCAATTTGTTAATATGGTTTATCACATTGATTGATTTACATTTATTGAAGAATCCTTCCATTCCTGGGTTACACCCTACTTGATCATGGTGTGTGATCCTTTTAATGTGCTGTTGGATTCTGTTTGCTAGTATTTTGTTGAGGATTTTTGTATCTATGTTCATCAGTGACATTGGCCTGTAGTTTTCTTTCTTTGTGACAACTTTGTCTGGTTTTGGTATCAGGGTGATGGTGGCCTTGTAGAATGAGTTTGGGAGTGTTCCTCCCTCTGCTATATATTGGAAGAGTATGAGAAGGATAGGTGTTAGCTGTTCTCTAAATGTTTGATAGATTTTGCCTGTGAAGCCATCTGGTCCTGGGCTTTTGTTTGTTGGAAGATTTTTAATCACAGTCTCAATTTCATTGCTTGTGATTGGTCTCTATATTTTCTGTTTCTTCCTGATTGAGTCTTGGAACATAGTGCTTTTCTAAGAATTTGTCCATTTCTTCCAGGTGGTCCATTTTATTGGCATAGTGTTGCTTATAGTAATCTCTCATGATCCTTTGTATTTCTGCCATGTCAGTTGTTACTTCTCCTTTTTCATTTCTAATTCTACTGATTTGAATTTCTCCTATTTTTTCTTGATGAGTCTGGCTAATGGTTTCTCAATTTTGTTTATCTTCTCAAAGAACCAGCTTTTAGTTTTATTGATCTTTGCTATCATTTCCTTTATTTCTTTTTCATTTATTTCTGATCTGATCTTTATGATTTATTTTCTTCTGCTAACCTTGGGGGTTTTTTGTTCTTTCTCTAATTGCTTTAGATGTAAGCTTAGGTTGTTTATTTGAGGTGTTTCTTGTTTCATGAGATAGGATTGTATTGCTATAAACTTCCCCCTTAGAACTGCTTTTGCTGCATCCCATAGGGTTTGGGTAGTCGTGTTTTCATTGTCATTTGTTTCTAGGTATTTTTTGATTTCCTCTTCGATATCTGCAATGATCTCTTGGTTATTAAGTCATGTATTGTTTAGCCTCCATGTGTTTGTATTTTTTACAGATTTTTTCCTGTAATTGATATCTAGTCTCATAGTGTTGTGGTTGGAAAAGATACTTGATATGATTTCAGTTTTCTTAAATTTACCAAGGCTTGATTTGTGACCCAAGATATGATCTATCCTGCAGAATGTTCCATGAGCACTTGAGAAGAAAGTGTATTCTGTTGTTTTTGGATGGAATATCCTGTAAATACCAATTAAGTCCATCTTTTTTAATGTGTCGTTTAAAGCTGTGTTTCCTTATTTATTTTCATTTTGGATGGTCTGTCCATTGGTGCAAGCGAGGTGTTAAAGTCCCCTACTATGATTGTGTTACTGTCACTTTCCCCTTTTATGGCTGTTAGCATTTGCCTTATGTATTTAGGTGCCCCTATGCTGAGTGCATAAGTCTTTACAATTGTTACATCTTCTTCTTGGATTGATCCCTTGATCATTATGTAGTGTCCTTCTTTGTCTCTTGTAATAGTCTTTATTTTAAAGTCTATTTCGTCTGATATGAGATTTGCTACTCCAGCTTTCTTTTGATTTCCATTTGCATGGAATATCTTTTTGCATCCCCTCACTTTCAGTCTGTTTGTGTCCCTAGGTCTGAAGTGGGTCTCTTGTAGACAGCATATATATGGGTCTTGTTTTTGTATCCATTCAGCCAGTCTATGTCTTTTGGTTGGAGCATTTAATCCATTTACATTTAAGGTAATGATCAAAATGTATATTCCTATTACCATATTCTTAATTGGGTTTGTTATTGTAGGTCTTTTCCTTCTCTTGTGTTTCCTGCCTAGAGAAGTTCCTTTAGCATTTATTGTACATCTGGTTTGGTGGTGCTGAATTCTCTTAGCTTTTGATTGTCTGTAAAAGTTTTAATTTCTCTGTCGAATCTGAATGAGATCCTTGCTGGGTAGAGTAATATTGGTTGTATGTTTTTCCCTGTCTTCATTTTACGTATGTCTTGCCACTCCCTTCTGGCTTGAAGTTTCTCTGGAAGATCAGCTCTTAACCTTATGCCGCTTCCCTTGTATGTTATTTGTTGCTTTTCCCTTGCTGCCTTTAATATTTTTTTCTTTGTATTTAATTTTTGATAGTTTGATTAATATGTGGCTTGGCGTGTTTCTCCTTGGATTTATCCTGTATGGGATTCTCTGTGCTTCCTGGACTTGATTGACTATTCCCTTTCCCATGTTAGGGAAGTTTTCGACTATAATCTCTTCAAATATTTTCTCAGTCCCTTTCTTTTTCTCTTCTTCTTCTGGGACCCCTATAATTCGAATGTTGGTGCGTTTAATGTTGTCCCAGAGATCTCTAAAACTGTCCTCATTCTTTTTTCTTTATTCTGCTCTGCAGTAGTTATTTCCACTATTTTATCTTCCAGATCACTTATCCGTTCTTCTGCCTCAGTTATTCTACTATTGATTCCTTCTAGAGAATTTTTAATTTCATTTATTGTGTTCTTCATCCTTGTTTGTTTGCTCTTTAGTTCTTCTAGGTCCTTGTTAAATGTTTCTTGTATTTTCTCCATTCTAGTTCTAAGATTTTGGATCATCTTTACTATCATTACTCTGAATTCTTTTTCAGGTAGACTGCCTATTTCCTCTTCATTTGTTTGGTCTGTTGGGTTTTTATCTTACTCCTTCATCTGCTGTGTGTTTCTCTGTCTTCTCATTTTGCTTAACTTACTGTGTTTGGGGTCTCCTTTTCACAGGCTGGAAGTTCGTAGTTCTTGCTGTTTTTGGTGTCTGCCCCTAGTGGCTACGGTTTGTTCAGTGGGTTGTGTCGGCTTCCTGGTGGAGGGGACTGGTGCCTGTGTTCTGGTGGATGAAGCTGGATCTTGTCTTTCTGGTGGGCAGGACCGCATCCAGTGGTGTGTTTTGGGGTGTCTGTGACCTCAGGCAGCCTCTCTGCTAATGGGTGGGGTTGTGTTCCTGACTTGTTAATTGTTTGGCATAGGGGTCCAGCACTTTAGCTTTCTGGTTGTTGAGTGGAGCTGGGTCTTTGCATTGAGATGGAGATCTCTGGGAGAGCTTTTGCCATTTGATACTACGTGGAGCCGGCAGGTCTCTGGTAGACCAGTGTCCTGAACTCGGCTCTCCCACCTCAGAGGCACAGGCCTGACACCCGGCCAGAGCACCAAGACCCTGTCAGCCACACAGCTTGGTGTGCCCAGTGGCAGAGAATTCAACACCTGTGTGCTCCCTCAAAGTGAAGAAAAGCAAAGACTGGTTTAGGTTCTGAAATGAAGCTTATTTTTTGAGATTCTTTAGAAATGCAGCAAATCTCTCCACATACCATGAGCTAGAGCGTCCCATGACAGCTCTAGTTAGACGACTCCCCGTTTTCCTGCACTCCATGCGCACATGCGCTCCAGACCCTCAGTAGGATGCCAGTTGCACAGGCGCAACAGGCCTCTCCTCTCAGATGTACTTAAGTTTGAGAATCACTTCCTGTCTGGGGAGACTTGCCTGTTAGAAAAACATGCGTATCATTAGCATACAAACTGCCTTCTCAATTGTGTTCTTCATTCATCAGTAAGAATCACAATCAATATCACCACATTTTGGTAAGTATAATTTCATGTAAGTTACACCTCAATAAAGCTGTTGTTAAGAAGGTAAAAAGGAAAAGAAATCACTGGTGACAGTGTTCAGGACACACTACCCTAAAATATGGCATCTTGGCATATTGAATATTTCAAGCTGAAAGGATTTGAGAAATGGCATGTGTAGGAAGGACTTTCTGACTTTCCCCTGAAGCAGGTCATAAGACCCTCAAGTGAGTGGTACCCTGTGCATACCTGGAGGTAAGGAGCATCCTTATCTCCAAAGACAAAGGGACACAGAGAGGAGTCTGAACGAATAGGCCTTGCTAAGTTTCCCCCAGTGTACACTTACCTCATACTCTTTGCCCTATCATATCTTTCCATGACTATGTAGTCTTCATCAAACCTAATATAAAAATACTCAGGTTTAACCATTTCTTCGAGTCTGCATTTCCTTACGAAGGCTTCCTGTAACATAAAACTTACATTAAGTAAGTTTGTATGCTTTTCTCCTGTCTTTGTCAGCTTAATTTTCAGACCCAGCCAGAGACTCAAAAAGGGTTGAGGAAATCTTTTACCTCCCCTACACCAGATTTTGAGGAAAACTAACAACATGAAAGGAAACTGGGATGTGAAACAACTATTTTAAAAGGACAAATGGATAATTGGCCAAAAGGAAATAGAGATAGATCAAAGAAAATGGGTGGAAGGGGTGGAAGAATATTTTAAAAGCTATAGTTAGTATCCTTACAGTGATTAGAGAAAGGTATTTCAACCACAAAATGAAAACAAGCTGCTGTGAATGAGGGACAAAGGAGAATGAGTTCCTCAAAATTATAGATATGATGTTTAAAAATCCAGTGGTAGCATGAATTGTAGAATGATAGATAAGACTAAAGACCAAGCTGGTGATCTGAATTTGGTATCAAGGAACTCTTCCTGAAGGGTAAAACAAAAGTCTTAAAAGGTGAAAATCACCAAAAATGTAAAAGGCCTGGAGGCTACACTAGGAGGCTCATCATCTAATCAGAGTTTCAGAACAATGGAAAGGAGGAAGTAATAATAGCCAAAATACTAATAATAACAGAAAAAGAAAATTTCCTTGAGGTTTAGAAAGACATGAATCTTCAAGCTGAAAATAACTACCAAGTATGGAGTGAATGGAAGGAGACGCATAGCTAGACATGATCTGTTGAAATTTTAGAACTGTAAGGATAAAGATACTTTTTAATATTCCAGAATGGGGAGATTGAAGGAAGAATAGAGAATGAAGAATAAAGAATGAAGGAATGAAAATCTGTCCGATATTATATTTCTTATCAACAGCACTATACACAAGAAGACAGAGGAACAACGATTTCAGATTTGTGTGGAGAAATGATTTTAAGCCTAGATTTCTATACTCACCCAAACTATTATTCACGTAAAAGAGCAAAATCAAGATATTTTCTGTCTTGCAGACTTTGAAAGTTTTTCTACTCAAGTACCCCATATGAAAAAAAATTCTCAAGGACAAAACCTTAACAAAACAAAAGTAAACTCAAGGAAGAGGATGGAGCAAAATATAGGAAAGAGTGGTAGCTGAATATGACCTATAAAAGCAAAGAAAGTTGAAAAGAAGTTAGTAGAAAATGTATTCCTAATGAGTGAACCTTTTTCCTGTTGACCAGTGGGGCGTTTAGTGATATAGATCACATGCCCTTTCTTTTAATCTAAACACATCATTTATTTCTGTATAAATAATATTTAAATAGTTGTAAAACAATAGCTCTGTATATACACCATAAATTTTATCACCCCCATAGAAAAGGCAGAGAAGTCTTTAATTATAGATGTTTAAAAGAATGTACATTTTATAAACCTTGGCTCTAAAAATAAAGTGAAAAATCTGTAGCTGGAAAGGAAATGAGTAGTAGTGAAAGTGCACTAAATTTAAAAATTTTATGTAACAGGTACTACCTGAAATTAATAAATCAAGAAATGGTTGCAAAAAGATAATTTAAATAAATCATAGTAACCACCATAAGTAAAAATATCAGAAACTAAGTAAGAAGAATGGGTTGGAGTGAGGAAGACTTTACATTTTTTAAAAAGCCTTGTTCTAAGTAAAAAAAAAGTCTCAGTTGTATGATTATATAATTGCAAACTAAATATACCCTATATATATTTTACTTGACTCATTACAGAACTCTAAATGCAGAAGCTTTCTGAGCCTGTGAAAGTCAATCACTAAAATTATTACTTTTGAGAAACTAATTCAAAGCACAATACTTGATAATAAGAATGACACAAAGACTATCAAAGCACTAGGGTACTATTCATAGTAAAGGAGTTGGCTTTGACAAGAATGGAAAACCAAAGAAGAGCAAATTAGATGGGTCATCAGTTTTCTTTCATGGCAGACAGAAGTCAAGAACACTTCTCTGACTAATAAGGTCAACTACCTGAAACCAAAAAGATTAAGGAAATAAAGAGTAATTCTAAAGCAAGAGAAGGGAGCTCTTCAAGGAACCCACTATTAAGCTAGAGTATCTAATCTTTCAGGAAATAGAAATGAATAAACAGATTTGTAACTTGGCTCACCTGGTTTGAGGAACAAAGAAAGTTTTCAAATGTTGTGATAAAATCCATCATTTGCAACATTCAATCCTACAGTGAATGGACCTTAGGAAAGTATATCAGTATATCATAAAGTGTTCTGGGACTGGCCAGAGAGATACTCTAACCAAGCTTCTTTCAATTTTCTAAAAGAAAGTTACAAAAAGAAGGAAAGAAAGAAAGGGAGGGAAGGAGGAAGGGAGAGGTCCTATTCTTAAATGCTTAATAAATTGACAAAGGTTCATAATTGAATCTACATCATTTCAAATATGCAGGATATATTTTCTATCTTAACCATATTGTAAATGTGCAGTTTTCACTTCCCCTACCCAAGGATGATTTGGAAACATTTAGATTAAAAAAAATCATAGTGTTAACTCATGAAAATCAATACCGTCTTTGTACATTTTTAAACTGATTCAGTGAAAAAAAAAGCAAAAGGTGATGCCAATTAGCAATTTAGAATAGAAACAGAGATTGAGTTTGGATTAAGCCTCAGTACAAAACCCAGAGAATGCCTTAGTAAGAGAGAATGGGGTTGACAGATTCATACATCACCCACAGAGTGAATGTCAACAAATATTTTGTGTTTGATTTTTAAAATATTAATCAAGAACCAAAACGTTACTTCTCTAGCTATAAGTCAAATTTCTACTCCTTTCTCTTGCCTGTATCCCTAAACGCTGAATAAAACCACAAGTAAGATTTCTATCAGGCAGATTAGTGCAGCGTGGATTAGAAATCACAGTTTCTAGAAGTGGACTACAATGGGACTAAATATTCCCTACTGTCGGTCACTTTAATTATGGATTATGAACTCAGAAATTATCCATTCGTATCTCAAAGCATCCTTAAAGACTCCGGAACCATGTGCTCTCTGAATACAGTTGATCTTGCTCCATGGAAATGTAGAGTTGTGTTTTTCTCTTATGAAGTATCAAGCACTACTTATTGGAAATTATGAGTTACTTTTACAGTTACAAAATTTCATCATTCAAAACACTGTAGTCAAAACACTGCAGTTTCAGTTGGTTCAACACACGCTTATTAAGTACCTCCTTTTGCCAAGTTCTGAGAATACAAAGATGATTATGATCCAGTCCCTGCCCTCTAGCAGTTCAGGGGAGACAGAGGTGTAAATAAGCCAGGGCAGTAATAGTGATGGGAGTCCCTCTGCAGGGGCAGAAATGTCTATACACCCAGCAGCAAGCACAGTGAATGGCATAATGTTCTATGCTTAGTAGATTTTGGTTGAATAAATAAAATATCATGAGAATATATACAAGAGATTGTGATGCCACAGAGGAAGGGAAACGAGAGGTGCTGAACCTTAAGCTAAGGTTTGGAAAATGTGTAGCTTGCAGAGAGATGGAATAGATGAAAGGATCCCAGTTGAAGAGAAGCGTATGTGGTAAGTCCCAAAGGGAGGAAATAACAGGTGGGTTCAGAGAACCAGATTAGCTCTGTTTTCCTGGATTGCTGGATGTCAGTGGTGAAGCCATGGGAGATGAAGTTGGGCAGATGGGAGGGAGCCTGATCAGGTAGGGCATGCTAAGCAGACTTCTAGCTTCTTAAAGGGGAGTGCCATGATCCAATTTACATTTTAGAAAGATTTCTCCATGCGAAGGATAGATTGGCAACCAAGAGGGTAGTTCGAAGCTCATAACAAAAATCTACTGAGAGGTGATGAGGGTTTAAGATGAGCAGATGAACTTGAGAGATTTGGGAAGTAGAAATCAAGGTGTGAGGGTGGGCACACAGGGGACAGTGGAAGAGAACAAAGAATCTGAGGTGATCCTTGTGTTCTGATTTTATTGACTGTGTGAACAGAAGTGCTAGTTACCAGAACACAGTCTGAGGAGAAGGTGATGCAGGAAGGATGAGTTCATAGATGCCTATGAGACATTCAGGAAGATATATTTAGTAAGCAGTTAGTGACTGAGTCTGGAACTCGGAGCAAGATCCAGGCTAGAGATAGAGCTGTTAGTGCACACGTCTAGTGGTAACCATGAACGTGGGTGATATAGTCCAGGGGGAGACTAGAGAATGAATATCCCAGATTCATTATTTCCCAGTGCCTATTGCAGTATATGGTCAACATTTGGGGATATAAAAATTTAGTATTATCAAATTATCATTTTTCAGGTTTAAAGTTTTTTTCTACTGAGGGATAGTGACTCATAGAGGAAAACAATCTGTCAAGAACCAAATAACTTAAAAGCAAAGTAACTAATTTTTTTGTTAGAGAAAATGTCTGTTCATATGTACAAATTAAGAATTGTTCCTTGCACATAAAGCTCAGTTAGTATTTGATGGGTGGGTGCATGTAGAATTCTAAATTGTATTCAGTAAATATGGAGTTAATAATGTAAAGTTTAGTTTTATTTTATGGACACTTAGAATGAAGGGAAAGAGAGGCAGAGAAAAGAATGAGAAAGATAGTGATACACAATCTATTATTATGTCTATTAAATACTGATACTATTAATTAAGAAATGTATAAAGGACAAAAATAACTATCATCCACAATGCAACCACCTAGGGTTAACTGTACATATTTTTACATACTTTATACATATTATGCTGTATATATAATTTGGTTTGTTGCTTTTTTACTTAACATCATATGATAGACATTTTCCTCAGTTATTAAAAACTCTTCATAAACATGATTTTTTTATCCTTTAAATCATGTATTTGCTGTGCTAAATAAAAAAGTATTAAACACATTACTCTAAAAAAATTTTTTTTGCAGCAAAGTGATTCAGTTTATATATATATATTTTTTCAGATTATTTTCCATTATAGGTTATTACAAGATATTGAATATAGTTCCCTGTGTTATACAGTAAATTCTTATTGCTTATCTATTTTATGTATAGTAGTTTGTATCTGTTAATCTCATACTCCTAATTTATCCCTCCCCTCTTCCCTTTCCCCTTTGGTAACTGTAATTTTGTTTTCTGTGTCTATGAGACTGTTTCTGTTTTGTATATCGATTCATTTGTATTATTTTTTAGATTCCACATATACATGATATCATATAATATTTGTCTTTCTCTATCTGACTTCCTTCACTTAGTATGATAATCTCTAGGTCCATCCATGTTGCTACAAATGTCAATATTTCATTGTTTATTATGACTGAGTAATATTCCATTGTATATACCACATCTTCTTAAACCAGTTGTCTGTTCATGGGCACTTGGGTTGTTTCCATGTCTTAGCTATTGTAAACAGTGCTGCTATGAACATTGGGTTGTATATATCTTTTTGAATTAGAGTTTTTATCTTTTCTGGATATATGCCCAGGAGTGGGATTGCTGGATCATGCAGTAACTCTATTTTTAGTTTTTAAGGAACCTCCATACTGTTCTCCATAGTGGCTGCACCAATTTACATTCCCGCCAACAGTGTATGAGGGTTCCCATTTCTCCACTCCCTCTCCAGCATTTATTATTTGTAGACTTTTTGATGATAGCCATTCTGACCAGTATGAGGTGTTACCTCATTGTAGTTTTGATATGCATTTCTCTAATGATTAACAATGTTGAGCATCTTTTCATGCACCTATTGGCCATCTGTATGTCTTCGTTGGAGAAATGTCTATGTAGGTCTTCTGCCCATTTTTTGATTGGGTTGTTTAGGTTTTTGATATTGAGTTGTATGAGCGCTTTGTACATTTTTTCTATTGACCCCTTGTCGGTCGCATTGTTTGCAAATATTTTCTCCCATTCCATAGTTGTCTTTTCGTTTTGTCGATGTTTCCTTTGCTGTGCAGAAGAAGCCTTTAAGTTTGATTCGGTTCCATTTGTTTATTTTTGCTTTTATTTCTTTTGCCTTGGGAGACTGATCTAAGAAAATATTACTACAATTTATGTCCAAGAATTTTCACCTATGTTCTCTTCTAGGAGTTTTATGTTGTCACGTCTTATATTTAGGTCTTTAAGCCATTTTTGTACCTGGTGTGAGGGAGTTTTATAATTTCATTGATTTATATGTAGCTGTCCAGCTTTCCGAACACCACTTGCTGAAGAGACTGTCTTTTCTCTATTGTATATTCTTGCCTCCTTTGTCATAGATTAACTTACCACAGATGTGTGGGTTTATTTCTGGGCTCTTTATTCTGTTCCATTGATCTATATGTTTGTTTTTGTGCCAATACCATGCTGCATAAACATGATTTTTTTTTTTTTTTTTTTTTTTTTTTTTTTGCGGTACGCGGGCCTCTCACTGCTGTGGCCTCTCCCATTGCAGAGCACAGGCTCCAGACGCGCAGGCTCAGCGGCCATGGCTCATGGGCCCGGCCGCTCCGCAGCATGTGGGATCTTCCCGGACCGGGGCACGAACCCGCGTCACCTGCATCGGCAGGCGGACTCCCAACCACTGCACCACCAGGGAAGCCCCATAAACATGATTTTTAATGTCAGCACAAAGATGCCCATCACCTTCCAATTATTTGCTTACATATTCTTTCTTGTTTAACATTTAGGTTTTTGTTTTTTCTATTTTAAATACCACTCCAGTGAGCATCTTTGTTATAAGGCTTTGTATCTGTTTAAAATAATTTTCTTGGGATAGATTCCTGGAAATGGAATTACCATATTAAAAGGTGCTATGGTCTGAATGTGTCCCCTCCAAATTCATATATTGAAATCTTAATGTCGGATGTGATGGTATTATGTGGTGGGGGGGCACTTGGGAGGTGCTTAGGTCATGAGGGTGAGGCGCTCAGAAGTGGGATTAATGTTCTTATAAGAGACCCCACAGAGATCCCTCACCCCTTTTACCATGTGAGGACACAGCAAAAATGCGCTGGCTATGAACCAGGAAGAGGGCCCTCAGCAGTACATGACCATGCTGGCACCTTGATCTTGGACTTCTAGCCTCCAGACTGTGAGCAATAAATTTCTGTTGTTTATAAGCTACCCAATTTGTGGTATTTTGTTAAAGCTGCCCAAATGGACTAAGATAAAAGGTATGAACATTTTCAGGCTGCCATTGCCAAAGTGCTCTTGAGAAAAATAACATCAGTTTACACTGCTGTCAGCTTTATACGGCAGTGCCACGAAGCATATTATAAAGCCTGTATTTGGGGTCATTGGGAATAGGCACTACCCTTGCACTTTATTGATTCAATAAATAGTCTGATCGGTTCAAATTATTATAAAATTGACCTTATTGTAAACAATCACTATATCACTACTATCCCTTTTTAAATTTTTTTTATTGAAGTATAGTTGATTTACAATGTTGTATTAGTTTCAGGTGTACAGAAAAGTGATTCATATATATATATAGGAGTGTGTGTGTGTGTGTGTGTGCTTTTTCAGATTCTTTTCCATTATAGGTTATTACAAGATACTGAATACAGTTCCCTGTGCTATATAGTAGTTCCTTGCTGTTTTTCCATTTCATGTATAGTAGTGTGTATCTGTTAATCCCAAGCTCCTAATTTATCCTTTACTATCCCTTTTCTTAACCTTTATGCAAAAGAATCTTAAAATGTAGTTCAAAGCACAATACAGTCTGTACATTTTGCATGGTCTTGAAGCTTGGAAATACTTCTCTAAATGAAAGAAATAAGAAATGTTTCTCTAACTGGTATGGAGGGGAAGAAGGTTTATTATTTTTTAGTGAAGTTAAGAAGTATTTAACAACAGTTGTTTATTTTGGAGGGGTTTTATAGCTACTTAAAAAAAAAAAAACAAAGTGTCCCATTTATCTATTCAAGAGCAAAGCTTTTAGGAAGCAGTAGCCAAAGGCTATATTACTAACTTGATTGTTCCAAGAGGAGTGCTGCTCAGCTACCATGGTGATAGGTACCATGGAAATAGACACACTTGTCAGATGTATTGTAAATGCTTTGGGGTATGAGGGCAGCAGTTGCAGCGAACATTTTATTGTTAAACTGTGGAGGTTGCACAACATACCGAGGCTTATTTAGATTCTGTTGATAGGTATGACCCAGCTTAAAACAAAACGTTCTTATTTTTAAAAAAATGAACAAAAACATCACCCAACCTATTAGACCTAAAATGAAATGAGAGCAATTTACAAGGCTCACAGCCATCTTTTATGAGAATAAGCAGGTTTGTGTGGAAGCTCCAGAAAAGTATATGATATTCCAAGAGCTGTGAACTTTGAAATGTCTGTGGCAGTAGATGATGGGTAGCACGTGAATAATTTAAATCCATAAATAATCCTCAGACTTTAGCTAAGCGGTTCATCATCTCCTCATTGGTCAGTGCAGTGTTAATTTTTATAAGGACAATGTGAAATTATTAACAGTGATTACTAATATTAATGTCTATTTTGTGCCCTGCTCAGCCCTCTTTAACAACCCACCCTAAAGGTACAAATGACTGGTACCATAAGCACGTGCATTCCCTAATAGGGGAAATTAAGGCATAGAGAAGAAATAAAGACCTCCTGGTCTCAACTGACAGGGGTGGAGTTTGAATTGAGAAAAGTTAGAGCCCCAACCACCAACCTTATTTACAAACATCTCCACGATGGCAGACAAAACCTAAGTCAAACGGTGTATGGGTTATCATTGTGGCTGTTTAATAGATAACGTGGTTTAGCAGCAAGCACTGTACTGCTGTTTAATTTTGGAGCACCTATACAACCTGACACTTAGGAGGGAAATCCAGGATACTTCCCAGTTCATACCCAGGCCACCCTTAAAATTCACTAGCACATGTTACTCGATACAGTCAAGTGAGGGATTCTGTTGGCCTTTTTCTACCAGGTTCCTACCTGTTCCCAGTCCTTCCCAAATACCATTATCCCTCACAATCCAATCTCTCACCTTCCAAATCCTAGGAAACAACAAGATCCAGATGCTGTTCTTTGCTTTCCAAATTCACTATCAGACTCAAGAACAAAATTGATTTAGATATTAAAACTTTGCACCTATGGTTATGGTTGTTGAACCTACACACTCAGAAGAATAACCTGGGGAGCATGTTAAAAGTACAGATTCCCAGCGGCTCATTCTGACTCAGGAGGCCATATTTTAGCAAGCGCTTCTGATGCTTCTGAAGCAGGTGGTCTGCATATTGCACTTTGAGACACCAAGAAGTAGCTTGTCAATTGGTTAGAGCCTCATCCATACCCATGGTCCTCAGCTAAATGGGAGCAATGGGGAGATTATGGAGGTGGCCCTAGTGAAAAGGGAGGCCTGGGCCTCTGGGCCTGGGAGCCCAACGAGGAACCTTCTGCCCTTGAGTTCTCAGTATATGCTGTGGCCCAGGCTGGATCCATCTACGTGTGAAAAAAGCAACAAACCTTGGGTCTTCACAGGGGAAAAGGCATGGGGAACAAAAACGGATGCCACATGGCAATCTGCAGTCTGAGTAATTGGTCCCTGAGTCAGTAAGAGTCAACTATAATTACCTAAGTGTTGAAATCAGTTTTCTTCTCCCAGATATTGGACACCAGAACATGCATTAAACAAAGACCAGGCCCCAGCCTTGTAGAGAAATGAAAAGTTTTGTAACTTATTGATGGCTTCTTTCTTGTTGTTAGGAAGACCTGTTCAGAGTAGCTGAAATAATGGAGCTGGGCCACTTGAGCATTAACATGCAGTCCTTGAATAAAAATTTGGAGAAAAGACCCCTTCTCTCATCACCCACACACTCCCACTGCAGCCCCTAAGCTTTGGCAGCCTTTCACATCCTCTCGGAGCCCACAGCAGGACTTGTCCCCTTGGCTTGTTTTCCAGGGCTTATATGACGCCCTTGTTCCCTTCTTGGCAATTCAAGCAAAGCTCTCTATCTCTGGCCACAGCAGTGGTAGTTGTTGTAAACAGCTTGGACCAGTTTATCTTTCAGAAACGCTTAGAATAGCATTTAGATGCCAAGATACTTGGAGTGGGAAAAGAATGTTATTTTTATAAGAAATACTATTTTAGGGGATTGTTCTAACATTAAAAGACAGAAATGGGCCATATGGTTTGTTAAGAAATGTCCTTGCAAAGCTAAAATCCATGTTACTGCCTATATGAGTGGGGTAGTTAGCCACTTTCCCACTTTCTCTTAAATCAGGTCATGATTCCTGAGTTATGGCCACCTCTCAAAGCTAGAAGGATGCATGAGCCTGGCCAAGTGCTTTGAATTAACTCAAGAGAAAGCCAACACAGGCCTCATTTGTTTCCATATACCTGCGGAAGCCAGGTCCATAACTTCCTTTGGCTGAGTAATTATTGACCATCTGCATTATCTCCATCCACAGGGCCAGATTGTTTGATAGTTTCATTTTAGTGATTAAAAACTCCAGTATTAATGTCAGTCTTTTGTTTCATTTCCTTTTACATCATATTCTAGCCACTTAACTGCAGTATTTGATCCCTTGAGCTACATTTCAAACTGTAAATCTCTCCTCATGCCTCCTTAAAAAAAGTGGACTTTTTTTGGTTTCTTTATTTCCTGCTTTTATCTCCGGACTATAACCACTGTTTCCTCATTGACCAGAGTGATGAGGTACCATCAACCCTGGAAAGAAGATGTCCTGAATAACCTTTGAGGAAAATCAAATGAAGAGAGCCTTTGCCTTTTTAGATGTTGAAAGTCTGAGAATAATCAACCTGATATTGTTTTTTAAATTCAGAGATGTAACAACTATGAATACATCACATCAACATAACTTAAATATTGGCATCTATGGGTGTGTTCTTTATAGAAGGACTCAAAAGACTGGGGCTCCGGGGAAAGGGGCTAGAAAGCACAAAAGAAGAAAGAAAGAGCAAGACCTAAAGACAACCGGGAGGTGGCAGCCAGCCCGCCACCCTCAGGGAAACGTGGATGAGAGCAGTGGAGTGGGGAACATGTGTAGATGTGGTGAGATCTGCCTGCCTAAATAGGATACGATGAATATGATGAATCTGTTGCTATCATCTAAATTCATAATGCCTTTCCAATGCTCATCTTACCTCTTAGAGAATAAGCATGTCTGAACCTCATACTTTTCTATGCTGCGGTTATCATGTTTCATGGATTTAAGGACTAGTGGTTCACTATTTTTTCAGTGCTTAAAAATGACCTGAGAAACCTGTTAAAATGCAGATTCTTGGGTTTCATCGCCATCAATTCTGATTTGGTTAATCAGGGATGGATCCAGAAATTTTCAATTTTAGTGAATACACCAATTGATTTTAAAACTGATAGTTAAGTCAACAGAGCTACACTGTCCTACCATTTGCTTCTTTTTACCATCATCTTTCATAGTCCTGCCTCCTTTTTGGCATTCTTCCAACACACACCATATTTGTGCATGTGTCCTTTGCCCTCAAATCTCTTTTCCAAACATCAATTAGCTAGGTATCCACTTCTCACAGAATTTCATTATTGTTTCTTTGCCTCAAACCGTGACTTCTCTCTTAGGCCATAAAACTACTGGTAATTAATTGGACCTGTTCCCTAATTGCTGTCACTGCAGTTATAAATGATGATGATATTCTCAAGGTCATTTATGTACCACAGAAAATAAACAGCATTTGCTATATACACAGAACCTTCTGAGGACCTGGTATATACAGAAGACATTGACTCATTAATCTGTACAGTCCGTGTGCAAAAACTAGATAGAATTACTCTTTCCACTTTTCAGTTAAAGGCAGCTGGTCATAAGTGCACTTTCCAATGTCAGTTTTTTTTTCTATTAATCTTGATTTAGAAATTGCATTTAGTGGATGTTTATAGACTACCATATATCAAGCACTATGCTAGGTGCTCATGATACAGTGATGATCCTGCCCTCATGAATCTTACGATCTAATTGGGAAGCAGACAAGAAGACAAAGGGACTCATGAGCACACAAATGGTGGCACCTAATCCAGTACTGAATGGGAGGGGCAGGGATATCAAGGAGCCATCTTGGAAGGCTAAAAGTTAAGTTGGACTAAATATGTTGACCCTAGATCATGTCCTTGATGGTTGGTTTCATTTAAAACAAAATTCCAGAATTTATTTTCTTTTGATTTTTTAGTCTTAATTATAAAATTGCAATAGAAAATAAGTAATAAAAATAACCCAGGGTGTTGAAATTGGACCCCTCTGAGTTTAAATCTGAGCTCCACCACTTATACGTGGTGTGACTCTGGACAAGTTACTTAACCTCTCCGAATCTTAGGTCATAATGTATAAAACAGAATTAATCGTCCCTAAATCACAGGGTTGTTGTGAAATTAAATGAGGTGACGTGTGAAAAGCAGCTAGAGCAGTGTCTGGAACACAGTAAATGCTCAATAAATTTTAATGTTATCCTCTAATTGTTGTAGGTCTCAATTAAATTGTTTACTTTAATTAGCCTCTTGGCTCCCAAATTAGCATTCTGGCCTCCTGCTGAGCCCTCTGACTTTTGCATCCAAACTCCCTGGCCTCTAGGACTTCGCATGTGAGATTCCCATTTTCTCTTTCCTTTCTTCCCCACCCTCCATGCCCATATGCACACACCCTCTACGTGACTCAGTGTACTGATCCTTCAAGACTCAGCGTAGACACGACTTATTCCAAGAAACCTGCCCTGACCCTCTTGTCCGTATCTCATTTAGCTACCCCTCTCATGGACACTGTAACTCACTGTTTTTCCCCATAATTGTGCCTTTCACACCTTTTGATAATTGTGTGTATGCTCATCTGCATACCCTACCAGCCTACATGGCCTCATGTGTGACTTGTTTACCTTCTTATGTCCAGCGCCTAGAAGAAAGCCTGGCCCATGATAGGTTTTCAATATGCATTTTTGAATGAATAAATGAATGAATAGGTGGATAGATAGATGATAACTTCCCCCCAATTTTAGATGAAGAATATATTTAGTGCATATACTCTAGCCTTACTGAGCTCCCCATTATAATTTTTTACAGATCACTTATCTTTTTACTCTTTGCTATTTGCAGTTTTTGAAGTGCTGATTTACCTCTTTTGTCACTTTTCACCTTTTTTTGCCCAAGTATCCTCAGTTGTTTGTATCTTTCAATTTAGAATTATTCACGTTTAATATGAAACTATAGGAATAAAGACGCAGACGTAGAGAATGGACTTGAGGACACGGGGAGTGGGAAGGGTAAGCTGGGACGAAGTGAAAGAGTGGCATGGACTTATATACACTACCAAACGTAAAATAGATAGCTAGTGGGAAGCAGCCGCATAGCACAGGGAGATCAACTAGGTGCTTTGTGACCACCTAGAGGGGTGGGATAGGGAGGGTGGGAGGGAGACTCAAGAGGGAGGAGATATGGGGATATATGTATATGTAAAGCTGATTCACTTTGTTATAAAGCAGAAACTAACACACCATTGTAAAGCAATTCTACGCCAATAAAGATGTTAAAAAAATATGAAACTATAGACTCCCTTCAGAGTAAAAAGAACTTTTTTCAGTATAAAAGATGAAAATCTTTCACTACTTTGAATACTACACATACACACACGCATACTCGTACCCTTTATGTTTGGGTTTTGTTTGAATGCTATTTGTTAAATCATTTGGTAATAATCCCCCTGTTCAGAGCGTTTTTAGGGATTGGCAATTTTTAACTGTCATTAAAGTATCTCTTCATCTCTCCAACTCTGTTCCTTAGTCTATAACTAGAAACCAAATATTTGAAAGAAATTGTGATTGGAAGTTCACTAAACTTATTGCGGTAATCATTTCATGATGTATTGTAAGTCAAATCATTATGCTGTACGCTTTAAACCTATACAGTGCAGTATGCCAATTATACTTCAATAAAACTGGAAGGGAAAAAAGGTAAAAGTAAAAAAGTAAAATAAATAAATTTAAATGAAAGTTAAAATTAAGGAAATCAGGGCTTCCCTGGTGGTGCAGTGGTTGAGAGTCCGCCTGCCAATGCAGGGGACACAGGTTCGTGCCCCGGTCCGGGAAGATCCCATATGCCGCGGAACGGCTAGGCCCGTGAGCCATGGCCACTGAGCCTGCGCGTCCGGAGCCTGTGCTCCGCAAGGGGAGAGGCCACAACAGTGGGAGGCCCGCATACCGCAAAAAAAAAATAAAAAAATAAGGAAATCAAAGCCATAAAGAAAATTAGGTGAAGTAAATGTGCCATGATAAATATTAGTATTTTTTCTCTGATTTTATATCAAATTTGGCTTCGAGCTTCCTGGTTGGGCACAAAAGTCAAGGCAAAAAAAGATATGCTTTGTATTCATTCATTCAACAAATAATTATCTGTTAAATAACTTCATTATGTAATAAAATATAATTTATTTGAGAAATGTAACACACCTTGATATTAATTTGGATAATAATTTGTCACAAGGTGGTGTGTCCTTTATGTGGATTATATGAAACTCAAAGCACCATAGCAGAAAGAAAATAATTCTCCTTGGAATATAGCAACATTTTAAAGCAGCATCCTTTAGGGACTTCCCTGGCAGTCCAGTGGTTAAGATTTTGCCTTCCAATACAGGGGATGTGGGTTCCATCCCTGGTCAGGGAGCTAAGATCCCACATGCCTCATGGCCAAAAAACATAAAACAGAAGAAATATTGTTACAAATTCAATAAAGACTTTAAAAATGGTCCACATCAAAAAAATCTAATAAATAAGTAAATAAATAAAGTAACATCCTTTAAGGTCCTGCACTGGCTTTGTTCAAGCTGAGGCAACTTGATAGTTCTTCACTTTCAACTATGGAATGGCTTTTTATGTTGAGGTGATCTGTCCAATTTCACCCTCTTCCAAATTGACTCCTAGCTGCTGGCTACTGACCACCATAAGTGCTGTCCTATTTACATATGTGTGGTGAGGAGTAGTATCCTTTTCCTGCTGATGAAGCTGAGCTCAGGGAAGTCAAAGAATCTGAAGTAGTAAGACCAGTAAGTGGCAGAGACAGAACTCTTTCCACTGCCATTGCTGCACTTTAACCAGACTAGATTCGTATCCCGAGGCCCAGAGAGAAAGTGAGGATGACTTTAGAGACTCCCAAAATTCATGCTTCCAACTAATCACTTCTAATCCCTGCAGCATCAGGTTGTATGGTATCCACTTCAAGGAGAAAGGCAGGAGCTAGATGTCAGAAATAGAGCATCTGAGCTTTCTTGTTTTCATTCTGGGGGCAGAATGAAACATTAAACACATACTATCTTCTCCCTTCATTGAATTCTGAGCCCAAGTCCAGCTCCATAGAGCAGACACACTGGGGAGACTCAGAACTGTTCCTTACCCTCGGGATTGGCCTTTTCAGGTTCAGATACTTTAGATCTTTTGTTTGCCCAGCACCTGGCTTCTCTGGTGCAGACTGTGGGTGGTTGTTAGGAAATGTCAGTAGGCAGTACAGTCTCCTGAATCACAGCTGGAGTTCTGAAGCCGGGATAACCTGGGTCTGAACCTGACTCTGCTGCTTATGGGTTCTGGGGCTGGAGTCAAGTTCCCTAATCTGAGACTTACTTCCCCTCTGGGTAGAATGGATGTATTAGCAGCCCTTCTTTATAAGTCTGTGGTGAGGATTAAATGAGAGAATCCATGTGAAACACTTAGCCCCGTGTCTGCCACTTGGTATATGTTAATAAATGTGTGCTTTTATTGGTATTGCTCTTATTCTTTTAAGTGTAGAATGTTTTTCTCTGCTCTTTGATTTATGTATGAGTCATTCCATGTTATCTGACAATTGCAAAATGAGGAATAAGGAGGACTTTTTGCACAAACTCCTGATCTTTTATCTTTAACTAACGGAGATTAAAAATGGGAAGTAAGAAACATCTTCCACAAATCTGGTAAAACTATATAAAGAAGGATGTTTAAATAGGGAAGACTTTGACACGACATTTTCTCCTTTCCTTTTCACAAGTTTGACTCTCTGACATGTATCTTTGCAAGACAAACATCTCCTTAAAAACTTAAATAGCAGCCTTCTCTCCTCCCCATGTAGGTACACGTCCATCAACACCCAAACAAAGACTTAGCCAGTGTGTACTTCTGTAGAGTCCACCACCTAGGAAGTGACAGGATGGAGTGGTATGTGCTTATTGTCATAGCAGTGAAGGTGCTGCTATTCCCTCTGTATGGTGGCCTCGGTTAGAAAGTCCTCAAGGAATATTGTGCAAGCATAACTTGCCCAGTTTGCCTTTATTTTCATGGGAATTGCTTAAGAAGACTTGGTTAATAATTACATTGATATTATAGGACATTGTAAGGAAACCATTACTTGATTATAGCAAACATGTTCTGAAATGACTTAAAATACACATGCAAAAATATGCTAGACATTATTTATAATTGAATGTCATTTACCTTTTTGATGCATAATAGCTTAGTGTGTGAACACTTATTTAGCATATACCGGCACATTTTTTAATCTTCAAGCAAATGAATAGGCTGAAAGATGGCTGTACTCCTATGGAGGTATTGAAACACATAGCTGAAGGAGATTGGGCAAAACATGCCAGAGTTCTTTTCACTTCAAGTTTAACATTAGATGTCAGTTTTGCTGAATTATCTTTAAGCAACTGTCTCTAACCTTCAGGAATCTTAAAAACCATCAACACCTGGAATATTAGATTAAAGGAAAAATAAGAATATAATTTGAGTGCAGCTGTATCATTATTTTATACCCAAAGAGTAAGTCTATGCTAAAAACACTGAAGCTGAATCAAGAAGTGGTCCTAACTCTGTGGTTGAGACCAGCAGACCTGGGAGCACACACATCTGTCTGGATCTCAAGTTAACCAACGTAAAATCATTCCTACAGGGTCACTCACAACAACTGAGTCATTCTAAGCATCTTTTAATACTCACCTCACATGAGTTTTTAGCCTGGGACTTGCTATAGCCATTATTACAAAAGAATGAATGCCTTTCTGGTCCCTGAGACTTCTAGACTTGCTGTAATGCAGATAATATCTTACACATTTATTTATTATTATTTTTTTTGCGGTATGCGGGCCTCTCACTGTTGTGGCCTCTCCCATTGCGGGGCACAGGCTCCAGACGCGCAGGCTCAGCGGCCATGGCTTATGGGCCCAGCCGCTCCACAGCATGTGGGATCTTCCCGGACTGGGGCACGAACCCGTGTCCCCTGCATCGGCAGGCGGACTCTAAACCACTGCGCCACCAGGGAAGCCCTCTTACACATTTTTTAAAAAGACGTTAAACAGTTATTGGGTTGGCCAAAAGGTTCATTTGTTTTTTTCTGTAAGATGGCTCTAGTAGCACTTAGTTGTCTTTAACTTCATTCAAAACAATTTTGTTAATTTGTAAGTGACAGCTGTCATATCAGCATGCATTTAAAAAAAGACATCAAAATTGGTGAATTTTTGTGTAGCCATTTTAATATTGAAAATGGAAGAAAAAAGCAACATTTTCGACATATTATGCTTTATTATTTCAAGAAACGTAAAAATGCAACTGAAACGCAAAAAAAGATTTGTGCAGTGTATGGAGAAGGTGCTGTGACTGATCGAACATGTCAAAAGTGGTTTGCGAAGTTTCGGGCTGGAGATTTCTTGCTGGTTGATGCTCCGCGGTTGGGTAGACCAGTTGAAGTTGATAGTGATCAAATTGAGACATTAATTGAGAACAGTAAACGTTGTGTCACTCGGGAGATAGCCGACATACTCAGAATATCCAAATCAAGCACTGAAAATCATTTGCATGAGCTTGGTTATGTTCATCACTTTGGTGTTTGGGTTCCACATAAGTTAAGCCAAAAAATCTTCTTGACCGTATTTCCACGTGTGATTCTCTACTTAAACGTAAGGAAAACGTTCCGTTTTTAAAACAAATTGTGATGGGCGATGAAAAGTGGATACTGCACAATAATGTGGCATGGAAAAGATCGTGGGGCAAGTGGAATGAACCACTGCCAACCACACCAAAAGCCGGTCTTCATCCAAAGAAGGTGATGTTGTGTATATGGTGGGATTGGAAGGGAGCCCTCCATTATGAAGCTCCTTGTGGAAAACCAAACGATTAATTCCAACAAGTACTGCTCCCAATTAGACCAACTAAAAGCAGCACTCAACGAAAAGCATCCAGACTTAGTCAACAGAAAACGCATAATCTTCCATCAGGATAACACAAGACTGCATGTTTGATGACCAGGCAAAAACTGTTATAGCTTGGCTGGGAAGTTCTGATTCATCCGTCATATTCACCAGACATTGCACCTTTGGATTTCCATTTATTTCAGTCTTTACAAAATTCTTTTTTTTTTTTTTTTTTTTAATTTTAATTTTATTTTTTTTTGGTACGCGGGCCTCTCACTGTTGTGGCCTCTCCCATTGCAGAGCACAGGCTCCGGATGCGCAGGCTCAGCGGCCATGGCTCACGGGCCCAGCCGCTCCGCGGCATGTGGGATTTTCCCGGACCGGGGCATGAACCCGTGTCCCCTGCATCGGCAGGCGGACTCTCAACCACTGCGCCACCAGGGAAGCCCTACAAAATTCTTTTAATAGAAAAAATTTCAATTCTCTGGAAGACTGTAAAAGGCACCTGGAACAGTTCTTTGCTCAGAAAGATAAAAAGTTTTGGGAAGATGGAATTATGAAGTTGCCTGAAAAGTGGCAGAAGGTAGTGGAACAAAACGGTTAATATGTTGTTCAATAAAGTTCTTGGTGAAAATGAAAAATGTGTCTTTTATTTTTATGTAAAAACTGAAGGCACTTTTTGGCCAACCCAATATTAGGTTAGCTAAGAGTGGAGAGGTGTTCATATTCTAGGAAGCATATTCTTTCAGTCTTAGTGTTTTTATTCCTTTGAGCTCCTATGGTTGTGTGTTTTAGAATTTTGCTGTGGTTTGTCCTAACACATTTCTCCACAATAACGGACTATTCTTGTCCTTTGTCTGCTTACTTTTTTCCTAACACAAGGGCCTCCTCTGAAATTCCTAACACATTTCTCCACAATAATGGACTATTCTTGTCCTTTGTCTGCTTACTTTTTTCCTAACACAAGGGCCTCCTCTGAAATAGTGAGACTGGTTTTGTGGATTCAGTTTGCCTCTTGCAGAGAAAAAATATTCATTGCTGCTTCAGCAGCTTCCTGGACTTTCAGATTAGTTTTGTTTTGGTTTTTTTTTTTCATTTCCTTCTAGGTATGTTAGGAGTGGTTTACAGAATTGCAACTGTTTGCAAAAATTTACTGCTGTGCTGTAAATGTTTAATGAGATCATTATTTTAAATCCAGTTTCTGGTCCTTGTTCACTAATGCATGTTCAGCAGAGGAAACTTCTTTTTGGGGGGTGGGGACTTTATACTGATGAGGTACTACTGCAAAATTATCAATATGTCCCTTCTATGATGATTTATTGAGAAATGTTTCCTTTACCTTGAATGTATAAGGCAAATTTTTGCAGTAGAAACCCATTGATTTAGTTATTCTATTTGCTGTGGCTTTCTATAAAAGTAGTCGATGATGACCTTCAAAGAAAATGTCTGACTAATTAATGGTGAGAGGAATAAGCAGAAAATGGAAACACAACGTGGTGTTGCTCTTCACTGGTACAAGGAATTTGTAAAATGAAGAAGGGAACCAGGAAAAAGTACAACAGTGCTCACCCTGTCAGTGAGTTTATCCATAGGAACGCTTTTGGCTGCAATGACAGAAAATCCAACTAGCATCAGTGTGAACCATAAGGACATTGACTGTTTACTTAATAAAAAGTTTAGAGGTGGGAGATTCCAGAGACCCAGGTGGTTCAACAGACCTACAACATCAGGGCACTAGACTCTTTACAGTTATCATTGCCTTCTCCTCATGACCTCCAGATGACTGCAGTAGTTCCAAGCATCATGTCCTCATAGAAAACTGGGGCCAACCAGAGTGACAAAAGAGTTCACCCTGCTTTTCATCAAGAAAAAAATCTTTCACAGTGGCTCTCCAGCAGACTTCTTTATATCTCATTGGCTAAACCTGACTCCATTGCCACCCCTATGTGCAAGGCATTCTGGAAGAATTACATGTGCATGCATATAGCTGTATGTTACTATATGTTTTTTATAGGCTCCATAGTAGAAGGAGAACATGAGAGAAGAGGGTTTAAAATGACTGTGGCATCTACCACAGTGGGCCACATTTTAGAGTGTTCGGTACATGCAGCCTTCTCTGTCACAACTTCATCTAGCATGCTCCAGATTTCCCTTTCAGGCCTTGTCAGTTTCCTTAGAGTAAATTTCACCATCATTATTTTCCTGGAAATATCAGAACATTCCTTTACAAAAACAAAATAAAGCAAAGATGTTGTTACGTTGTTAGATCTTTCACCCCAGCCCTTTCTTTCCCCCTATATGCAAGATTACCAGTTCATGTCCCAGCACAGATTCAAATTCAGCATGCCAAAACTAAACCTCATCACCAACTGTATTGAATTAATCAGCAGAAACAAAGAGAATAAGTTAGAACATTCCTGATAATGATGGTAGTGAGATGAAGGAGGTTGTGGAAGACCCTAATTTCAGTGATCAGCAGTTTTAATTTAAAAAGCAATTAATGGAACTTCTGGCATAGACCTGTTTCTCTCCATTCACTTCCACTAAGCACAATTATAAACCCTGGAAATAATGCAAGAGACAACCAAAGGGGAATACAACCAAAGGAGAATTCTGAAGGGTGGTAGAAGGTAAACTAATTTGAACCCTAGGACTGGAGGAACAATATAGAAGCAGGATGTCTTACATCCCCCCACTCAACAGAAGACCACCCATACCTGGTGTTGTCTGATCTTCAACCTAGCAACAGAAGGAAGCAACAGGTAGGTTCATTTCTCCCTCATATCCAATGGGAATCTTTCTAGCAACACCAGGCTAGCCTGGCAAAGGTGGCAAAGTAAGGTCAATCAGGAACCCTGCCAATAATAAGCATCTAGGGGAAATACTCTCCTTCCCTTCCAGGCCTGAGATTCTCCCTTTCTGTGAAGAGATACTGAGGCAGGTAGGCAGAACCGGCAAGAAGAATCCAGCTGCAGCAGGTGGCCCAGTTTTGGAAGCCTCATTGCTCTGTGGGCTTGAGATTTTCCTCCCCTGCCAGCAGATACCAGGGCAGCTGGGAAGTACCAGTGGGGAGATCCCATCATACCACTGCCCTACTGAGAGACACTGGTTGGCCCAGTCTGGTGAAACCTCCTCTGCTGCCTCTGGCAGCACCAGCAGAGACCAGTGGGAGCCCCAGTGGCAGCAGTAGAACAAAGACCAAAATATTTTTCAAAGGTTCTAAAAATTAAAGAACTGCCTTTAGAACTATAGTTAACAAAACTTGGTTAAGACTCACATGCTAAACCTAAACAAGAGTGCCTACCTACTAAAATAAAAGCCTTAAATAGGAAACAAAGTCTCCTGACATAATACACCAAATGTTTAGGATACATCATACCATACATCATACCAAGAACCAAGAAAATCACAATTTGAAAGAAAAAACAAGCAACCGATGCCAACAACAATATGAATCATATGTTGGAAGTGTCTGGAAAGGATTTTAAAGCAGCTATCACAAAAAGGCTTCAACAATCAATTACAAATTCTCTTGAAACAAAGGAAAAAATAGAAAATCTTAGCAAAGAAATAGAATTCATGAAAAAAAACCAAATGGAAGTGATAGAACTAAAAATATAATAGCACATTTTTCAAAATTGCTGGATAGCTCAATACTAGAGTGGAAATGACCTAGAATAGAATCAGTGAACGTGAAGACAGAACAATAGAGTTCACCTAGTCTGAAAACAAAAAATATACTGGAATAAACTATATGAACAGAGCCTCAGGGACCAGTTGAGAAATAACGAAAGATCTATGGTTTGTATTATCAGAGTCCCAAAAGGAGAAGCAAGAGAGTGGGGCTGAAGGGACATTTGAAGAAATAATGGCTGAAAACTAACCATACTTGACAAAAGACAAGCCTCGAGATTCAAGAAGCTGAGCGAGCCCCAAAAAGGATAAACCCTCCAAATATATGTCAACACACATCATAATTAAACTCTTGAAAACTGAAGACAAAATCTTAAAAACAATTAGAGAGAAATGACACATCTATATGGGAACAGGCATTCAAATGACAGCAAATTTCTCACCTAAAATCATGGCGACCATAAGGAAGTAGCACAATATTTTAAAGTGCTGAAAGAAAGCTGTTGACTATAAATTCTGTATCCAATGAAACTATCCTTCAAGAATAAAGGAGAAATAAAGACATTCCAGATGAAGGAGAAGACCCCCCGAAATTCTCTGTGCTCTGCCTATTCATCTCCCATACCCCACCCCTGGCAACCACTGCTTATTTTGTTGTCTCCACGGTTTTGCCTTTTCTAGAATGTCATATACTTGGACTCATACAGCATGTACCCTTTTCAGATCACCTTCTTTCACTTAGTAGTGTGCATTTGTTTCCTCTTTGTCTTTTCATGGCTTGATAGCTTTTTAGCACTGAATAACATTTTGTTTTCTGAATGTACTACAGTTTATTTATCCATTCACCTACTGAAGTTACTTGGTTACTTTAAAGTTCTGGCAATTATGAGTAAAGCTGCTATAAATGCCTGTGTGCTGGCTTTTGTGTGGGGATAAGTTTTTAATTCCTTTGGGTAAATACCAAGAAGCACAATTGCTGGACCATATGATAAGAACGTGTTTCATTTTGTAAGAAACTGCCAAACTGTCTTCCAAAGTAGCTGTAGCATTTTGCATTCCCACCAGCAGTGAACAAGAGTTCCATTGTTTCACATCCCTTCCCAGCATCCGGTGTTGTCAGTGTTCTGGATTTTGGCCATTCTATTAGGTATATGATGGCATAAAATTTTAATATTCTATGTTACTGGTTTCTTAATCAGGTTATTATTTCTCAAGGTACAATCAACAGAAAATTAATGTCAGATGCATTTAACTTTATTGTTCTGTGGTTGATTTTGTGACTTTTCATGTGTTGTTTATTATTCACAAACTTCCCTCTTTCCAACTACATGTGGACTAGGTGTCCTTTTTTGCTGTAAACATAAAATGTTTTATGTGTGCTTGAGAAAAAAATAAAAGTGAGGGTCATGCTAATTCTTGTAAGTCAGCCACTGACTGATGGGTAGCAAGACAAGAAACAGAAAATCAAGAGTCATATTAGAAGATAGGAATATGTGGAAAGCAAGGCTGAGGAACTAATCCCTAGTAAAGAAAAAACCCTCAAATAGAATCATGCCTGGGTTTGGTGGAAATGTGTAGACTGCAGAAACCAATTCAAGTTACGTGCTTAAAAAGTCCAGCAGGGGAAATTCTGAGAGATGTGATGGGAAGGGAGGACGAGGAGAGGGACAGCAATAAACTCAGGTTGTCAAGGAGCTCCAGGGAGCAATTTTGGCCTGAGCCAAGGAATTATACTGTGAGTAGACTGAGACAGAGAAAAAGGCTGACCTGGAGGGTGGGCTAAAAATCAGTCCAAGCTACCGTGTAAAGTTGTCAGGCTGTGCCCTTTGCCAGGAGTGCCTGGCCACAGTGGCAAATGAGGCCTGACTCCAGCTCATGCTCTGTTCACTAAGCCCCATGCCAAGGTGCAACATTACAGCCACCTGGAAGAATAATCATATTGTAATTCTGTTCTTCTGTATTTCTGTTTTTAAATCAAGGTATAATTTACATATAAAACACCCTCCTAAAATGTACAATTCATTAGTTTTCAGCATATTCACAAAGTTGTGCAACTATCACCACTAATTTCAAAACATTTTCATCACCCCAAACGAAGCCCTGTACCCATTAGTAGTCACTTCCCATTCCCTCCTTCCTTCAGCTCCTAATTGACTTCCTATCTCTATAGACTTGCCTAATCTGGACATTTCGTATAAACGGAATCATAAAACATGGGCCTCTGTATCCATCTTCTTTCCCTTAGAATAAGGTTCTCAAGGTTCATCCATGTTGTAGTGGATATCACACTTCATTCCTTTTTATAGCTGAATAATATTCCATAGAATGGATATGCAACATCTTGTTTTTCCATTCATTATTGATATGTGGTTTATGGTTTCCATTTTTGCGCTGTTATGAATGGTGCTGCTATGAATATTTATGTACAAGTTTTTGTGTGGACATATGTTTTCAGTTACCTCAGCTATATACTTAAGGAGTGGGATTGCTGGGTCATATTATAACTCTATGTTTAACTTTTTGAGGAACTGCCAAAATGTTTTCCAAAGTGGCTCCACCACTTTACATTCCCAACAGCGATGTACAATGGTTCGATTTTCTCAGAATCCTCACCAACACTTGGTATTTTCCATCTTTTTGATTAAATACATTGTAGTGGGTATGAAGTGACATCTCATTTTAGTTTGATTTGCCTTGACCTAATGATGGTCACATCTTTTCATGTGATGATTGGTCATTTTTTTCATATGATTTTTTTCACGTGATGGTTGGTCATACTTTCTTTGGAGAAATGTCTATTCAACTCCATTGCCCATTTTTAAATTGAGTTGTCTTTTAGTTGTTGAGTTGTAAGAATCCTTTTTATATTTTGGATACATATCCCTTGTTAGATACAAGATTTACAAATACTCTGTCCCATTCTGTGGATTGTCTTTTTTACTCTCTTGATAGTATCCTTTGATGCACAAACATTTGTTTCTTTTTTGAAGTAAAAAAAAGCTTCATCAAACTTGATGAAGTCCAATTTTACCTATTTTATCTTTTGTTCCTTGTGCTTTTGGTGTCATATCTAAGAAACCTCTGCCTAATCCAAGGCCATGAAGATTTATGCCTCTGTTTTCTTCTAAAAGGTTTCTAGTTTTATCTCTTTGGTCTACTTTGAGTTAAATTTTGTATATGGAGTAACGTAGGGGTCTAACTTTATTATTTTGCATATCCAGTTGTCCCAGCACCATTGTTGAAAATACTACTCTTTTCCCCATTGAATAGTCTTGGCACCCTTGTCAAAGACTAGGTTGACCATATAGGTAAGGGTTTATTTCTGGACTCTTAATTCTGTTCTGTTGATCTATATGTCTAGTCTTACAGTACCACACTGTCTTGATTACTGTAGCTTTGTAGTAAATTTTGAAATCATGAAGTGTGTTTTTTATCACCTTTTTCTTTTTCAAGGTTGTCTTATCTATTCTGGATCCCTTGCATTTCCATATGAATTTTAGGATCAAGTTGTCAATTTCTGGAAACACACACACACACACACACACATACACACACACACACACACACACACACACACACACACCCCCTACCTGGGATTTTGACAGGAATTGTGTTGAATCTGTAGATTAATTTAGGGAGTATTGCCATATTAACAATATTAAGCCATCCAGTTTATAAACAAAAATGTCTTTCCATTTAACCTTTTCTGATTTAATCCAACGATTAAATTGTTTAATTTCTTTTAACAATGTTTTGTTGTTTTTAGAGTATAAGTTTTGCATTTCATTTGTCAAATTTCTTCCTAAGTATTTTATTCTTTTTATGTTACTGTAAATGGAATTGCTTTCTTGAGTTCATTTTTGGATTGTTCACTGCTAGTGTGTAGAAGTACAATTGATTTTTTATACTGATCTCATATCCTGCAAACTGCTAGACTTGTCTGTTACCTCTAAATATTTACCCCTTAAAATTTATATATTCAAGATCATTTTGTCTGCAAACAGAGATAGTTTTACTTCTTTATTTCCAGTCTATATTACTTTTACTTCTTTTTCTTGCTGCATTGTCCTGGTTAGAATCTCCAGTACAATATTGAATAGACGTTGCCAGAGCAAACATATTTGTCTTGTTCCAGATCTTAAGGGGAAAGCTTTCAGTTTTTGCCACTATGTATCATATCAGCTGTGAGTTTTTTGGTGACTCCTTTTTATCAGGTTAAAGATGTTTCCTGCTATTTTTAGTTTGTTGAGTGTTTTTTATCACGAAAAGGTGTTGGATTTCTCAAATGCTTTTTTCTGCATTAATTGGGATGATAGTATGGTTTTTGGCCCTTATTCTGTTAATATGGTATATTATGTTCATTGGTGTATTCTATTGCTTGTTTTAACCCTGGGATAAATCCTGTTTAATCATGATGTTTCTTTTTTATATATTGCTAATTCAGTTTGTCAGTATTTTTTTTAACAATTGTTTCTTTAAATTAATTAATTTATATATTTTTTGCTGCATTGGGTCTTCGTTGCTGCGCATGGGCTTTCTCTAGTTGCAGCAAATGGGGGCTACTCTTCCTTGCAGTGTGCCAGCTTCTCATTGCGGAGGCTTCTCTTGTTGCGGAGCACGGGCTCTAGGTGCGTGGGCTTCAGTAGTTGTGGCACGCAGACTCGGTAGTTGTGGCTCGCAGGCTCTAGAGCGTAGGCTCAGTAGTTGTGGCACATGGGCTTAGTTGCTCTGCAGCATGTGGGATCTTCCTGGACCAGGGCTGGAACCCATGTCCCCTGCAATGGCAAACGGATTCTTAACCACTGTGCCACCCGGGAAGTCCAGTTTATCAGTATTTTGTTGAGGATTTTTGCATCTATAATCATAAGGGATATGTAGTTCTCTTTCCTCATGATGCTTTGTCTGGTTTGGCATCAAGGTGATATTGACCTCATAGAGTGAGATGGAAAATTTTCCTATACCTTCTACTTTTTGGAAAAGTTATGAAGGATTGGTGATAAGCCTTCTTTAAACGTTTGGTAGATCAGCAGTGAAACCATCTGAACCTGGGCTTTTCTTAGTGAGAAGTTTTAAAATTACTAATTCAATGCATTTTCATCTCAATCTATTAACATTTTTATTTCTCTTAGAGTCAGTTTTGGTAGCTTGTGTCTTTCTAAAAATTTGTCCATGTTATCTAGGTTATCTAATTTCTTCATCTGCAGTTGTTCATAGTATTTCTGTATAACCTTTTTAATTCTGTAAGGTTGGTCGTAATGTCCCTTCTTTCATTCCTGATTTTAGTAATTTGAGACCTTTTTTTTTTTCCTTTTTCTAGCTGAAGGTTTGCTAATTTTGTTGATTCTTTCAGAGAACTAACTTTTAGTTTCATTGATTTTCTGTGTTGTTTTTCTCTATTTCATTAATTTTCAGTCTAATCTCTATTACTTCCTTCATCTGCTTGCTTTGGGTTTAGTTTGTTCTTCTTTTCTAGTTTCTTAAGGCAGAAGATTGGGTTATTGATATGTTCTTTTTAAATATAAAAAGCCTTTCCAAAAAAATAAATAAAAAGCCTTTCCCTCTAATTATCTTTAGCTATACCTCTAACTTTTGGTTTTATTTTCATTCATTTCAAATTATTTCCTAATTTCCCTTGTGATTTCTTCTTTGACCCATTGCTTATTTAGAAGTGCATTGGTTAAATTCTACGTATTTGTGAATTTTCAAGTTTCCTCATGTTATTGATTTCTAATTTCATTGCATCATCATTGGACAACATATATTGTATGATTTTCATCCTCTTAAAATGTATTGAGTCTGTCTCATGGCCTAATGTATGTTCTGTCTTAGGGAATGTTCCATGTGCACTTATCAAGAATATGTATTTTGCTGTTGTTGTATGGTATGTTCTACAGATGTCAGTTAGCTCTAGTTAGTTTATAGTGTTGTTCAATTCTTCTTTCCTTGTTGATATTCTATCTAGTTCTATCCATTGTTAAAAGTAGGGTATTGAATAATAGTTGTCCAACAACTATTATTGTTTGTTTATTTCTCTCTTCAGTTCTTTTAGTTTTTGTTTTATTTACTTTGGAGTTCTGTTGTTAGGTGCATATATATTTATAATTTTTGTCTTCTTGATAGATTGCCATCCATATATGTTATAAACTCAACAATACACTGTTATGATTATTGGTTTACAATCTTATGTCTTTTAAATAAATGAATAGAAAAAGAAGAAAAGATAAATTTATATAGTTTGTTTTGTTCACCCATATATTTACTCTTTCTAGAACTCTTTCTTTCTGTGGATTTTAGTTACTGCCTGGAGTAATTTCCTTTCTACCTGAAAGACTTTCTTTAGTATTTTTTCTAAGGCAAATCTGCTACCAATGAATTCTCTCTTTCTTCATCTAGGACTATATGTCACCTTCATTTTCAAAGGATAATTTTGCTGGATATAAAATCCTTGGATGACAGTATGTGTTTTAGCACTTGAATGTCATTCAGCTTCTTTCTCATCTCCATTGTTTTTGACGAGAAGTCAGTTATTATTAGTATTGATACTCTCCTATATGTGATGAGTCATTTTTTACTTGCTGTTTCAAGGTTTTCTCCTTCTGTCTTTAACTGTTTGATAAAGGTATGTCTAGGTATAGATCACTTTATATTTAAACTATTTGAAGTTTGTTGATCTTAAATCTGTTGATTAATCAAGTTTTAAAATCAAATTTGGGGATTTTTCAAGAATTACACCTTAAATATTTTTCTGTCTCTCTCCCCTCTCTCTCTCCAAACTCCTATTATAGATATGTTGGTACACTTGATGTTGTACCGTAAGTCTCTGTGGCTTTGTTCATTTTCTTTTAGATTTTTCCTCCATTCTTCAGGTTAGGTCACTTCTATTTGTCTGTCTTTATGTTCAATGCTCTCTTTTACTATTTCACATCTGCTGTTGAGTTCATCTAGTGAATTTTAATTTTTAGTTATTGTAGTTTTCATCTCTAGAATTTCCAATTGGTTCCTTTTTAGAGTTTCTGTGTCTTCATCAGTTTTCCCTTTTAGTTGAATCATTGTCATTCTATTTTTTGCAAATTCTTTAAAGTATAATTTATTTTATTCTTTAATTATATTCATAGCAGCTGCTTTGAAATTTTTGTCTGCTAAATCAATATTTGTTCTCACTCAGAGTCAATTTTTATTGATTGCTTTTTTCTTGATTATGGATCACAGTTTCCTGTTTCTTACATGGCTAATAATTTTTTATTGAAAACCAGTCATTCTGAGTCTGACTTTTTAATTGAGAGTTTGTGCCATTGTTTGGATTTTTCTTTTGGTTTTGTTTTTAGTAATTTTCATGGACTTAATCTGAGTTTTCTCTCTCCCCCATTGTATGTGGCCACTGATGTTTCTGCTCAGTATTATTTTAATTTTTAAAAAATCCTGGATTCCTAAGTATCCCCTTTGTGTCTGCATAGTTCAGCAGACAGCTAATGATTGGTCAGAGTCTGTGCTCTCACATCTCAAGTCATCAGTAAAGCTTTGACCTGCAACCAGTGGATCTGTGTGTGGGCTGAGAAATACATTAAAAGTTCAGATGGCTTTCACCTCTTTTACTGAGAACACCTCTGAGTGTGGATTTTTCACCATCCAGTCTAAATCAAGTCAAAAGAAGCTGTTCATTTTCACAGAGTCCCACCTTGGTAACAATAGGGTGGGATGGGGATAGAAGTCCCAGTCAAACACACAACAAATTCCCACTGTTCTTACCCAAATATTAGCAGTTTTTTATGTATAAATGCTTCTCAATTTGTTTCTGTGTTTGGCTGATTTCCAGAGCTGTGAAATGGTTGTCTTTGGCAAGTTTGTCCAATTTCATAGTTGGTTTTGGAAAAGATAATTGGCCAGCGTCTTTACTCCACTATTGCCAGAAGTTATGTTGTATATATCCTTTTTCAAGTTGAATTTTTTTACTCAACATTCTGTTTTCAGAGTTAGGTATGCTAATTCATGAAATCCTAGTTTATTCCTTTTAACCACTATGTAGGCTTCCATTGTATGAATAAAGCACAGTTTATCAGTTTCCCTGCTGAAAGTATTATAGACATGGCTATAGGGAACAACTTTTTTCATATCTTCTTGTGCACAAGTTTGAGGTTTTTTCCAGAGTAGATACCTAGAAGTGGAATTACTGGGTCTCAAGGTATGGATATCAGCTTTACTAGAAATTGCCAAATTGTTCTACAGATCTAGCATTATATGTGTTGCTGTTTCTGTATCTTTACCAAAAACATTTAGTAGTATCAAACATTTAATTTTTTAAAGTTTCAGCAATGTAAATATTTCACAGTGGTCTTTATTTTTATTTCCCTGATTAGTAGAAAACCACACCTTTATTGTGTTTATTGACTCAAAGTATTTCCAGTTATAGGAATTGCCTATTATATTTTTTTCCTATTTTCCTGTTGAATTTCTTTCAGTATTGATTTGAAGTTCTTTCCCTGATGCCTTCTTCTAATTTGTGGCTTTTCTTTCTACTTTGTTTATATTTTCAATTGTCAAACTTGAGGGTTTTTAATATAATCAAAGTGATCACAATTTCCCTTTTAAATTTGTAATGTTTCTACCTTACTCGGATATTGTAAAGCTATATTCTTTTACTTTTTCTAAAAATTTTATTTTTAAACTAAGTCTTTAAACCATTTGTTATTTATTTTTATATATAGTGTAAGTTAGAAATTTAATTTTGTCTTTTTCCAGATAGCTAGCCAATTATTCCAGAACCCTTTATTGAATAACCCTTCCTTTACCACTGAATTATGTCACCATATCAAATGAATTAATATCTGTAAAGTACTGAAAACATTGCCAAACTATTTTATAAGTAGTGGTAACAATAGTAGTAATACTTCTACTACTGTATCAAAATTTTACATATACATGGGTCCATTTCTAGGTTTTCTAGTTGGTTCCATGGGTCTGTTTAACTATTGCTTACCAATATTATGCTGTTTTTTTAATTATAATACTTATATAAGTATTGATACCTAGAAGATGAGAATCTTCTTTTTCCTTTTTGTCTTCTTTCTCTTCCCCTTCTTTCTTTATCATTTTCTCTTTCAAAATTGTGCTGTTTTTGGCATTTTCCTCTTCCACATGAATTTTAGGATAGTTTGTCCAGTACTATGAAAAAGTTTTTTGGAGTTTTGATAGAAATTGCTTTGAATTTACAAAATGATTATAGGGAGAAGTTCTGTCTCTGCAATAGTGGGTCTTCCTAGCATGGAATATCTTTTTATTTAAGATTTCTTGGGCTTCCCTGGCGGCGCAGTGGTTGAGAGTCTGCCTGCTTATGTAGGGGACACGGGTTCGTGCCCCAGTCTGGGAAGATCCCACATGCCGCGGAGCAGCTAGGCCCGTGAGCCATGGCCGCTGAGCCTGCGGGTCCGGAGCCTGCGCTCCACAACGGGAGAGACCACAACAGTGAGAGGCCCGCATACTGCCAAAAAAAAAAAAAAAGATTTCTTTATGTCACTTAAAAAAAGTTTTATACTTTTCTCTTTAAGTTTCTACAGAATTATATGTACTCCTAGTAACCTTATATATTTGTTACTCTTATGATAGGTAACCTAAACATAATATTTTCCAAGTGACTTTGCTATTTTATAGGAACACTATTTTTGTATATTGAACTTGTGTCCAGCAATACACCATGACTTAGCTCAGTTCCTGGTTGAAATGATGTGATCAACCCAGCTTCTTAGCAAAGGGAGGGTGAACCCTTTTTATGGGAAAATAAAATCAGCTGTCAGTCTTTATGGTTCTTGTGTACACAATATCTATTATACTATAAAAAAATTTGCTAGACATGTAAGAGGCAAGAATATGTAACTGATAATCAAACAAAAAAGGCAATAGAAGCGGACCCACAGATGATCTGGATATTGGCATTAGATAAAGTTTTTAAGTAACTATTATAAATATATGAAACAAGATGGAGAATTTAAACAGAGAAGTGGAATTTATAAAAACAAAATCAAGTGAATTTACTAGAACTGAAAATTAAAATTCTGAAATTAAAACTTAATTGGCTGGGCTTCCCTGGTGGTGCAGTGGTTGAGAATCTGCCTGCTAATGCAGGCAACACGGGTTCGAGCCCTGGTCTGGGAAGATCCCACATGCCGCGGAGCAACTGGGCCCGTAAGCCACAATTACTGAGCCTGCACGTCTGGATATTGTGCTCTGCAACAAGACAGGCCACGATAGTGAGAGGCCCGCGCACCGTGATGAAGAGTGGCCCCCACTTGCCACAACTAGAGAAAGCCCTCACACAGAAACGAAACCCAACACAGACATAAATAAATAAATAAATAAAAACATCTACATGAAGTAGATATTATTAAAAAAAATAATAAAAAAACTTAATTGGCTACATTTAATAAGTCTTTGGACACAGAAAAAGACAGTTAGTGAACTCAGAGAACTCAATAGGAAATATTCAAAATGGTGAATGAAGGGAATAAAATATGAAAATAACAGAACAGAGTATTAAAAAGTATGCTGTATAAGAACATATAAAGATACAATAGTTTGAAAGTAAAGGATGGAAAAAGCTATATTATGCAAACATTAATCAAAAGAAAGCTGTTAAAGATAGCTTCCATATTAGCTAAACTAGACTTTAAATCAAGGAGTATTATTAGAGATAAAGGGGAATATTTCATAGTGATATAAGAATCAATTCCGGTGTAAGACATGATAATCTTAAATTTATAAGTACCCAATAACATAGCTTCAAAATATATAAAGTAAAAGCAGACAAAATTGAAGGGAAATACACAAATCAACTTCAAAGTTGGAAGTAGTATTTCTTTTCATATTTGACAGACACATAGACAAAAAATTAGTGGGGAACTAGATTATTTGAATAATACTATTAACTAATATGATCTAATTGACACTTCCCCTTGAAACTTCAACATGTATGTTCAAGTCCACTAGACATATATATCAAAGTACATCATGTTCCAGGCTCTCAAGCAAGTCTCAATAAATTTAAATGGATTAAAGTAATACAGAATTTGTTCTCTGACTACACAATAATTAATCTGAAAATAAACAATAAGGATAGTTAGAACAATCCTCAGAATTTTACAGTTCTATATAATCAATAGATCAAAGAAAAAACTCACTTTCCAATGCCTATTGGAAAACATTTTGAACAATAATATTGATATAATGTATCAAATTGATATATCAATATAATGTATCAAAATTGTAGGATGTAGCTACAGTGTTTAGAGAGCATTTTATACTTTTATTTTTTATAATATTTGTTTATTGCTGCATCAGCTCTTACTTGTGGCACGCTCTTCATTGCTGCATGCAGGATCTTTGTTGTGGCATGCAGGATCTTTTTAGTTGCAGCATGCAGAATCTTTAGTTGCAGCATGTGGGATCTAATTCTTGGACCAGGGATCAAACCCAGAACCCCTGCATTGAGATCACGGAGTCTTAGCCACTGGACCAGCAGGGAAGTTCCCCCAAGAGGGCATTTTATACTTTTAAATGAAATATTAGAAAAGAAAAAATGTTGAATATAATCTAAGCTTCCATTTTAAGGAGGTAGTAAAAGAATAGCAAATGAAAGTAAAAAATAAATAAATAGATGGAAATAGCATATATACAAAAGAGAAAAAAACAACAAAGTAAAATTTTATTCTTTAATTCATTATATTGAGAAACTTCCAACAAAATGATCAAGAAAGAGGAGAGAAAACAAAACTTAAAATATCATAAATGAGAAAGGAAACATGACTATGACTCCTCCAGATTATTAAAAAATTAAAAGATGATATGAATAATTTATGCCAATAAATTTGGCAATATATTTTAAATGGACAAATTCATTTGAAAAAAACCCCAAAATTATCATAAGCAGAAATTGAAAATCAGAATAATCCTACACTATTAAAGAAATCTGTAATTAAATATCATCTCACAAATAAAACTCCAGGTCCAAATGGGTTCCCTGGTGAATTCTTGCAAACATTCCAAAAAGAAATAATATCATCTTATATAAACTCCTTCAGAAAATATTGGTGGGATTAACACTTTTCAACTCATTTTGTGTGGCCAGTATAACCCTGATGCAGAAACTTAAGAAAAATATTATAAGAAAGGAAAGGAAGAGACCATATCTTTCATGAATATAGATATAAAAATTCTACACAAAACATTAACAAATTGAATCCAAATTGAACAGCAATATATAAAAACGATGTCACATCAGGGCCATATAAAGTTTATTCTAGGAATGCAAGTTTGGTTTAACATTCAGAATTCAATCCATGTAATTTATATATTAACAAAATTAAGGAGAAAACCTATGTGATCATCTCACTAGCTTCAGTAAAAGCATTTGATAGAATTTAGTACCTCTTCATGATGAAAAATCTCAGAAAACTGGTGCCAGAGGGAATTTGCCTTATTCTGATAAAGGATAGCTAAAAAATTCACAGCTTGCACCATATTTAATGGTGAAATTTTGAACACACTTTCCCCTTTAATTCAAGAAAAAGACAAAAGGATAGTCCCTATTACCACCTCTACTGAACAGTATACTAGAAGTCCTAGCCAAAGCAGTAAGTCAAGGTAAAGAAATGCAAGTATAAAAATTGGAAGGGAAGAAATAAAACCATCTTTATTCAGAGAAGATATGCTTATGTACATATAAAATTCAAAAGAATCTACAAATAAAATTAATAAGTTAATCTAGCAAGGTCACTATTACAAAAATTTATTAACCTGGTATAACTTTTTCCATTTCTACTTAGAACATTTCTGTATCAGTATGTTTTAGGACTTTCTTTTGAAAACATCCTTTGACTACATCTTTTTCATCCAATATGAGAGCTTTCATAATTTTTAGTTGGCATTCTTTAGATATATTTAGAAGTATTTTTAATATTTTATTTTGTGCTTTCAATTTACTAGTTATTTTCTTTGCTTCTAATTTTTCCTAATTTTTTCTATTTGAGTAAATTACCTTGCTTATACATTTTATTCATTTTGAAGTTACATGTTCTCGTTATTTTCTTTTAGTGATGACCATTAAATGTTTGACACATAAATCTGACTCTTTCGTAGTCTAAATATCTCTATCTTCCTCCTGAACAAATACTAGGATCTTAGAATGCTTTTACTCTTGTCACTCCTCCTACCTATGTTCTATTTTGTCTACTGTTTTACTTTTACCTTTCTTTTATAACCCTCCCCTCAAATGAGCCATTACTGATGTTTATGCTCAGCATTCTTTCATGCATGTCACTTCTTCCTTTTAACTGAATTTAGGTTCAGTTTTCTTCTTTCTGGAGTACTATCTTTGATAGATTTTTCTGCAGAGTCTGCCATTAGTAAATTCTCTCATTTCTTTCATATTTGAAAATCCCTGTATTAGTCTTTCTGGATGTAGAATTCTAGATGATGGTTATTCTCCCTCACTACTTTGAGGACATTATTTCATTGTCTTCTGGCTTCTATTGATGAAAAGATTGCTGTTCATCTTACAGTTTCTCTGAGGTAATCTTTTATTTATGTCTGCTTTGAAGATTTCTCCTTATTTTTGATGCCCTGCAGTTTCACTATGATGTGGGTCAGGGTATTGATTTCTTACTTGTCTTGCTCACGGCTAGAATTTATGTCTTATATCAATTCTGGAAAAATTCTCAGCCAAATTTGGATAAATTATTCAACTTCTCATGTTACTCCTCTCCTTGAAACCCTGCAATGTCTCCCTCATCTATTGACAGTATTACTACTCAGGCCTGTCACAGTTTGGCCTCTATACATTTCTGTAATTAAGTTTCCACGTCTGTCAGCCAGGAAAGCCCATCACTCAAACTGGTGATACATTTCTTGTTCATAACTCAGTTTAATTATCACCTATTCTCAGAAGCCTTTCCTGAAACCTGCCACTAAACACTCTCTGTTTTGTGTATCCACTCTTTCCTGTTCATACAATCCACTGATTGCATTTATCTATTTATGTGTAAATCTTCCCCCCAGTAGACTCAAATTCCCAGTGGGCAGTTCCCTTTGTATTTACAGAGACAGGCACTTAGTATGGGCTCTATAAACCTTTGTAGATTGAATGAATGAATCAATCAAGAAGATGAAGGTAAACACTATCTACCTCATAGAGATCTTGTAACAACCAAATACACACCATGTGAAAATAAAAAGTGCTAATCTTTTATTTGAATTGAAGACAACTTATGCATTGTTTTGGTACAGTGGGTTATGTAACAAACTGGTTGTTCCTTTAAATTTCCTTATTCCATATGGCATAGAGCAGAGTTCTTAGTGTTCTTTGATCATAATGAAGTTTTTTTTTTTTTTTTTTGGTTCTGTGCCTTTTCTGCCAATTGCTATACTTCTCAGAGCCTAAAAAAATCCAAGGAGTTCTATAAGATGCTTGATATAGTTTACTGGCTATTATAATACATTCTGTCCTGAAAACTCAGTGCATCTGTCAATGCTCTTCCTCCATAGATCTTAATGGCTTTCTCCTTTATTCCATTAGGTGTCTGCTCTAATTTTACCTTACAAATTAGCCCTTCACTGACTCTCATTATAAAACAACAAATTTCCACTCCAGCCCCTTCTCTGTCCTCTTTTACCTGCTTTATTTTCCCCAGTACACTTCTCCACAAGTGAAATATATATTTACCTCTTTTATTATTATCTACTCCTCCCATACACACTAGCATGTAAACTTCTTAAAAGTAGGAACTTTGCTTTATGCTTAGAGCAGTGTTTAGAATACAGTAGGTGCTCCGTAAGTATTTCTTAAATAAATGTGTCAATATAGGTGCCATTGAGTCTCATCAGTAAAAATCCTGATGCTTAGTAGGCAAAAACAATACAGCCACTCTGGGCATAGCAGCCTTCAACATTCATCTTGATCTGGGATGAGATTATAAAACTTGGCTATTTTGCTTTTCCTTAGTACAGACTAATGCACGATTTCATCCTGAAAACTAAAGAAATCACTTCCTTTCCTGGCAGTACCTAAACCAAGTTCTAAGCTGGCTGCATACAAAGCCAGTCTGTTCTCTCCTGGTTTAAAGACAGCGGCAGTTCCTGCCTGCTTTTAGTAAGCTTTATTTTGCTTTCTGTTTTCTTTCACTGCTTAAGGACAATTTACATATCTTTTCTACCCATTCTATCATTTTGATCTTGCCAAGAGCTTTCAATTAATATTTTGTGGGCACTTGTGCAAGGAAAGCACCCATTTACAATGTCTTTGGGAAATAAATTCTTATTATTTCATAGAAACAAACATCTAAAGCTATAACTCATTTGTATATTATGAGGGAGAGGTCCAGAGATACTTACTTGCTGGAAGCCATATAACTAAAGTTTGTAACACAAGTGTGTCTAACACCCACATCCCCAGTCGTTCTTCATACTCTTTTGCCTGATTTTCCTTTAATAAGGTCATTTTTGTTTCTCTTAATCACCTGTGCATTAATCAAAAGCCCCCAATTCTTATTTTACTAGTGTGTGTCTTTCTGGCATCAGACATCTTACCTCCTCAGTCTTCAACTATCCAACTGCTATATTGATTTTTCGGGTGCCATCAAGCTTCTCTTTCCAGATTTAGCGTGACTGAAAAGCATGTGGTCTTTCAGCTAAGCTGACATTCCAAGGTCAATTTTGTGGCCAGTGAAAACTCATGGCCCAAAAATTCTGACAGAGCTACGCTCCACCTGAGGGAGAGTTTGCCTCTGTGCCTACTCTTCCTTGCTAGGGACGTGCTGCTCCCAGCTTGCTGCCCAGTACTGACTGTCAGAGCCACACACTGGCTCCAGTAACACTGAATACTCAACCACTGAAAATACCTGGGTTTTCGTCTTGTTTGTGGTTTCCTTTGCTGTGCAAAAGCTTCTAAGTTTCACTAGGTCCCATTTGTTTATTTTTGGGTTTTTTGTTTGTTTTTTAGGCATTTGAAATATTTATTTTCCATCTTTCTGTAATTGGGGACTTTCAGTTGTTTTTTTTTTTTATACAGCAGGTTCGTATTAGTCATCCATTTTATACACATCAGTGTATACATGTCAATCCCTATCTCCGAATTCATCACACCACCCCCCGCCCCACCACTTTCCCTCCTTGGTGTCCATACGTTTGTTCTCTACATCTGTGTCTCAATTTCTGCCCTGCAAACCGGTTCATCTGTACCAATTTTCTAGGTTCCACATATATGCGTTAATATATGATATTTGTTTTTCTCTTTCTGACTGATTTCACTCTGTATGACAGTCTCTAGATCCATCCACGTCTCTACAAATGACCCAATTTCATTCCTTTTTATGGCTGTGTAATACTCCATTGTATATATGTACCACATCTTCTTTACCCATTCATCTGTCGATGGGCATTTAGGCTGCTTCCATGACCAGGCTGTTGTAAATAGTGCTGCAGTGAACATTGGGGTGCCTGTGTCTTTTTGAGTTATGGTTTTCTGTCGGTATATGCCCAGTAGTGGGATTGCTGGGTCATATGGTAATTCTATTTTTAGTTTTTTAAGGAACCTCCATTCTGTTCTCCGTAGTGGCTGTATCAATTTACATTCCCACCAACAGTGCAGGAGGGTTCCCTTTTCTCCACACCCTCTCCAGCATGTTTTGTTTGTAGATTTTCTGATGATGCCCATTTTAACTGGTGTGAGGTGATACCTTATTGTAGTTTTGATTTGCATTTCTCTAATAATTAGTGATGTTGAGCAGCTTTTCATGTGCCTCTTGGCCATCTGTATGTCTTCTTTGGAGAAATGTCTATTTAGGTCTTCTGCCCATTTTTGGATTTGGTTGTTTGTTTTTTAATATTGAGCTGCATGAGCTGTTTATATATTTTGGAGAGTAATCCTTTGTCCTTTGATTCATTTGCAAATATTTTCTCCCATTCTGAGAGTTGTCTTTTCATCTTGTTTGTAGTTTCCCTTGCTTTGCAAAAGCTTTTAAGTTTCATTAGGTCCCATTTCTTTATTTTTGGTTTTATTTCCATTACTCTAGGAGGTGGATCAAAAAAGATCTTGCTGTGATTTATGTCAAAGAGTGTTCTTCCTATGTTTTCCTCTAAGAGTTTTATAGTTGACATTTAAGTCTCTAATCCATTTTGAGTTCATTTTTGTGTAAGGTGTTAGGGAGTGTTCTAATTTCATTCTTTCACATGTAGCTGTCCAGTTTTCCCAGTACCACTTATTGAAGAGGCTGTCTTTTCTCCATTCTATATTCTTGCCTCCTTTATCAAAAATAAGGTGACCATATGTGCATGGGTTTATCTCTGGGCTTTCTATCCTGTTCCATTGATCTATATTTCTGTATTTGTGCCAGTACCATACTGTCTAGATTACTGTAGCTTTGTAGTATAGTCTGAAGTCTGGGAGCCTGATTCCTCCAGCTCTGTTTTTCATTCTCAAGATTGCTTTGGTCATTTGCAAATGAAGCAACTGACAAAGGATTAACCTCCAAAATTTACAAGCAGCTCATGCAACTCAGTATATAAAAAACAAACAGCCCAATCCAAAAATGGGCAGAAGACCTAAATAGACATTTCTCCAAAGAAGATATACCAAGATTGCCAACAAACACATGAAAGAATGCTCAACATTACTAATCATTAGAGAAATGCAAATCATAACTACAATGAGGTATCACCTCACACCAGTCGGAATGGCCATCATCAAAAAGTCTACAAACTATAAATGCTGGAGAGGGTGTGGAGAAAAAGGAACCCTCTTGCACTGTTGGTGGGAATGTAAATTGATACAGCCACTATGGAGAACAGTATGGAGGTTCCTTAAAAAACTAAAAAGAACTACCATACGACCCAGCAATCCCACTACTGGGCATATACCCTGAGAAAACCATAATTCAAAAAGAGTCATGTACCACAATGTTCATTGCAGCTCTATTTACAATAGCCAGGACATGGAAGCAACCTAAGTGTCCATCGACAGATGAATAGATAAAGAATATGTGGCACATATATACAATGGTATATTATTCAGCCATAAAAATAAATGAAATTGAGTTATTCGTAGTGAGGTGGATGGACCTAGAGTCTGTCATACAGAGTGAAGTAAGTCAGAAAGAGAAAAAAAAATACCATATGCTAACATATATATGGAATCTAAAATAAAAAAGTGGTTCTGAAGAACCTAGGGGCAGGACAAGAATAAAGACACAGACGTAGAGAATGAACTTGAGGACATGGGGAGGGGGAAGGGTAAGCTGGAACGAAGTGAGAGAGTGGCATGGACATATATACACTACCAAATTTAAAATAGATAGCTAGTGGGAAGCAGCCTCATAGCACAGGTAGATCAGCTCGGTGCTTTGTGACCACCTAGAGGGGTGGGGTGGGGAGGGTGGGAGGGAGATGCAAGAGGGAGGATATATGGGGATATATGTATAGCTGATTCACTTTATTATAAAGCAGAAACTGACACAACATTGTAAAGCAGATATACTCCAATAAAGATGTTAAAAAAAAAGAAAAGAAAATACCTGGGACACCTTCTGTACTGAGGCTGATGTCTGTGGCTATCATTGGACTGTCAGTGCCTCCTAGTGGCCAAGGTTCCAAAGGATTCCAACTGAAAAGTGGCCAGGACAGGAACAGCCCACCTGGCAGCTCTTTCTCTCTCCTTCTGAGTCTTGTCCCCCACCTATTTGCAGTTTGTCCCAGCCCCACATCATGCAGTGAGAATTCATCATCACATACCAGTCATTTCATCATTTTGTTGATTGAATTCCCAAACATGACCATGATGATGAAAAAATTGGGAGGTGGGGGGAGGGAGAGGGAGGAGGGGGGAGGGAATATAAATATAACAAAAGTCACTAGCACCTCTAGAGCAGGTCAGTTTGAAAAGTGCTGTGTAATAATGTGGTCACTGTTCTTCCTTCCCATCAGCCCCATGGGAGCTCCGACAAGCCCACTCTTTTAGGAGACTTCAAATGCTCAAAAGTGCCAAATCATCCTTCTGAAATCATTCTTTATTAAGCTTCCTTAAGAATAATTTCACATGTTTTACAAAGATATGCAGAGGCTTAGCTGGTTTCTCTGGAGGCTTTCATTCTAGAAAGAACACGCATGATCATAAAGATCATATTTTAAAGTGTATATCGTTCATAAAATGAAAGATAAATCATGTCCACAAGCATAACCTTGAGATTACTGTCATTAGGCTCTTGCTGGCACAGGATGTACAGATTTAGATTTGGGTATGGGAAGGAATGGCTCTGTAAACTGCAGAGGAATTGTGGAGGCTCCACTTCTCCATGAGGGAGAGAGAAATTCTGTGTAACAGATAAGGCCATGCTACAACAAATGAAGTGGGAACTCTTCCTTCTATATACCCCTTTGGTCCCCAAGGCATCCTTTGTCCTCATGCTATGTCTTGTCTCCTCAAGGGTCCCCTCCACCAGGACTTTCTTTCCCTAGAAAATGCCTATATTCCAGTCCTTTCTCTGTGCTATTTCTACCTTTTCCTCATCAAAACATACCTATCCCCTGTCCATTCTCTCAACTGCCTTGGAATATAATCCGATAAAGTATTTCATGCTAAGATTTGAATAGTAGCTTACTACCTATTTTTCTGCTCCTCCCATTAACATTTGCATTGTAACTGGGGACACCTGAAGCCCTTGACGCACAAGGCTTGGAAACCAACTTTATCTCGCAAATTATACACACCACCCATGCCCATCACCCCTCAGCACTCAATCTCAAATACGATGTTGAGGAAGAATGCCCTTTGCTTCCCTGAGTTCTGTTTGGATGTCCCCACAACTGACCACTCTTGGAGGGTCACTGCAGTGGCTAATAACTCCGTGTGTCAGAGTCCAAAGGCTTTGATCTGGAGCCTGCTGGCGCACCACATTCTGATATTATTTATTCATTCAACCCACAAACAGAGCTGGAGAAGAGGGGTTAACAGGAGAGGACACGAACCCTCAGGGTTTCTTTGCAGTGATTGCGGCTTGCCAAGCAAGGTTTTGGATAGCCGTGGCCTATTCCGAAAGAGGGAAAGAATCTGTCAGTTGTTTGGAAGATGTCAAGCAATTAAAGTGTGACCCCAATGTAAAGAATTGGGGGCGGGTGGAGGGGGGAAGGTGAGTGAGCGCTGCGGCAATTAGGGGACATGATGCTGAAAGCCTGAGATTTGTACTGCCATCAGCTATGTCTTATCCAACAAGTTTCATGGGTTTCTAAGACATTTCTAGAAAAAGCACCATGCCATGCCGGGCAGGAAGTCCCAGAAACTGCCGAAGTGTTGTACTCTCATCACTACCCTTGGCCCTTTCTCCTCTTTCTCCCAAACTTCCCACCCCCCGGTCAGCTTTTGTGCCTTCCGGGTAAGAACCGGCTTCACCATCTCTCGGGCAGCGAGCCTACGCTCTCGCCTCTAGCGGCGCCCGCATCCCCGAGCGCGCAGGCCGACCCGGCACCGCGCCGCGCTGATTCGCTGCCTCGGAGACTGCGGTGCCCGCGACGCGCCCGCCCCTCGCGGCGCACGCCGGCTGGTTCAGCCTCAGTCTGTCTGCAGCCGCGGCCACCGCGAGCAGCGCTGCAGCCGGGGCACCGACGCCTCAGTGCTCGCTCAGCGCCCCCGAGGACAGCAACGGCGAGCCCCTAAAGCGCGCACGATGCAGGCCACCGCCGATTCCACGAAGATGGACTGTGTTTGGAGCAACTGGAAAAGTCAGGGTATTCTCTTTATTTCAGTTGTGCATGCCTGCGGCGCACGGGAGCGCCGGGACCCAGACTCGGCCATTGTGCATCATTTCACCTGTGGGACCTATGCATGCTTTATACCCAAGAGCTTTCTGATGGGGGGAGTAAACTTGTTCTGTCAAAAATCAAAGTGGATGGTGTTTGATTTTTGTGGGGTTTTCCCCTTGTCCTGTCTTTTTTAAAAAATCCCCCACCCCCACCCCTTTGTTTTCTTGTTGTCACGCTAGTATTTTAAAAAATGCATCTTTTGCCTCCTCCTGGAGCTCTTTTGGGATCCTTTAACCGTTCAGTACTTGTTTAATCTCTTCTTATTCCCGGAGTTAAAATGCTTTCTTATTGTTCCATGCATCCCAGTGCATTTAATTTATGCCTAAAGGTTGAAATCTCCTGGTAGAACCATTAGCTGAGAAGGCTGTAGTGCATCCTTTTAAGAGGGACACACCCATTTTAGGCTTATTATTTGTGGTCACACAAAGGAAACTGGAAATGCAGGATAGCTCTCGAAATCCTGAAAATATGATGGCGTAGACACATATTAGGATGATTCACTTTGAAATATTTCAGGGTTTTTTTGTCTTTCATTGGGGTAACCTGTAACTACTGTTTATTAATAATGGGTATATGTGGAACAAATGGAGGGAAATTAAAAAACAGTGCCAGTTGCCCTCTGCTATAACAGATTTATTTTGAAACAGTCCATATTAGCACTGGGTGTGGCCACCCTCCAGCCTTGCTTGGATTGCTTTTCAGCCATTTTTATTCAGCCTCATACTTCACACATCTCCATCTCTCCTTTGTTACATTAAAATTCTCTCCTTCATCTTGCTCAGTGTGAGATTACTAGGAGAAAGAGAGACTTTGAAAGAATTACGTGTTGTAAACTTGGATGTTTGTAATATGAAGTGTCTTTTAATATTTAACAAATATGGTTCTGAAGAAGGTGCGTTTGACTTAACCTGCAGGGTTGCAGCATCCCTCAGGGGGCCAAGAATACACTGGAGCAGGAGCTGATTTTTTTTTTTAAACCTGGCATCTTCCTCTTGTAATGTTATATCATAGAAAGAATGGGATGTCTTTTAATCTTTAATGCCCCAAGGAGTTTTTCTTTGGTAAATCTTTTAAGCAGAGAAAAAGTAAACATGAACCTCAGAATTAAGAACATATTTTCTCTGTCTCTTATTTGTTGGTTGGGCGGCTAAGACATAAAATACAATAGTCTAGTTCAAATTATGTGGGCCTATTGGAAATACAACTGTCAAAAGTAAGTAAATGAACCTAATAAATTTAAATGCCAGGAAATAAGAAATGTATGGCCATTCAGGGGGCATAATTTTAGAGAATGATGTCAACTACATGAACTAGCATATGTTTTATACAGGAGGCAGCTGTGAAAATTCTTGGTAACATTTCATTCTTGTTATGTGTTTAGACTCAGCCAGTTTATTCCGTATACACACTCAGCATACATCTATGGCTTGAAAGAATACCAAGTTTAGTTGGACATAACAAACTTGGTTTTTAGACTATGCTTATGGATTTCCTCTATTCTTACCAAAAGTAAGTACCAAAAGTGGCAGATTTTCCGCCTTATTTGTATAAGATGTAAGACACTATTTCATCACAGTCCTATGTGTTTTGCCTCAGTTGACATTCTCACTGGGGGGGAGGTTAAAAAATGTGGACATTTCTAATCAGAAAATAACACAAAATGCCATAATTTGTCCATTGAAGACAATCGTTTTCATTTCCACTATACAGCTGCTTACGAAGATTGATTCAGGATCATTGAGGGTCTTTCCTACTCTGTGACCTTTGATAGTGTTCAGTACCATTGATTTCCTTTTGTCAAATAGAACAAAGCCATTATCCTGAAAATTAACTAATAACTGGGTGGGTGGGTTTATAGGCATAAAAGAGAAATAATAAGTAAATTATTCCTGTTTCTCCCTACTAGGAGAACTTTCACCTAAACTAAAATCTACAGTAAGATTCTTGTTTAGCATTTTCAGTGTATCTTCATTTTAGTTCCCTCATTATCAAAAACAGTTGTTCTTAACACTGGCTGTATATTAGTATCACCTGGGAAGCGTTAAAAACCCTTGAAGGATGCCTGGGCCCCACCCCTAGAGGTTCTGATTCAGTTGAGCCAAGCATCAGTATTTTTCAAAAGCTCCTCAAGTGAATTTAATACATAATCAGGGTTGAAGCCACTCATGTGTAATAATTCTTAGCCCAATCCATAGACCAGCAGAGCAAGGTCTAGTATACAAACGATGAAATGGGTGTGATCAAGGAGCAGCTGTGAATGCAGTTAAAAGAAGTAAGTATTAACATTGTTGATAATGTCCTCTGAAGGTATTAAGAAGTGAAAGTTTTGCTTGGAAAAGGGAATAAAAGTGAGTTTCTGTTTTCTCCATGTTAAACAGTTCCATGGAGAAATTTGCAGCCCATTGGATATGTCATGAAGACTGTACTGAAACTAATACAATGCATCCTAAAAACTGTAGTATACATGCAAAAGGAACCTTATATTTATTTTACTAATATATATGATTTTAGCTGTAGAAAAGAATGTTTAAAGAGAGACTAAAGTCCACATTATACTACATTACACACATTCTGTTCCCAGTTTAAAAAAATGATACTCATACCCAATTGGTTAATAAACCAAAGCCCAATCTACTCAGTGAAGATGAAATAAGACAATAAGCTAATAAAACGTGGCAATCTTCAGATTACTAAGTATTATTATTATTAAATATTGACATTTATTGGGCACTTTTACTGAGTGATTTACTCGCATCATTGCATTTAATCTTCATGAATCCTATGATGTGTGAGTTGTTTTATTATCCCATTTTACAGGTGATGAACTGAGGCTTCTGCCAAGGCACACAGCTGGTGATGCCAGAGGCTGGATTCAAGCCTAGGGCTGTCTGACCCCAGAGCCCCTTGATTCTTGCTGTTTTACCATCTGCCTCCGAAGTAGATGGCTTCTTCCTCAATGGTTTTTCTAAAAATGTGAATTATCTAGGTAATGGGGGGTGTTAATAACCCGTCACATTTACATAGTTTTCATTTTGCCAAACATCTTCTCATTTGAGCTTTTCAGTTTACTCTTGAACAACATGAGGCTCAAAGAGGTTAAGTGACTTGCCCAGAGTTTTTCGATAAGTGGCAAGTTGAGTAATGAAAAGGTGACTCTGGCCGCGAATCCAGAACTCTTCCTATCTCAACGCTCACTACTTCTTTCACTAATGCTGAGTTACAGAAAGTGAACTCTCCTTTCACCTTCAAAGATATTTTCACACAGGTTACCTCTTTAAAGACAAAGCAAAATTGAGCAGTTGAGGCAGTGATCTTGACCAATTTATGCCATTGTTGTCATCATCCCTATCATCAACTCATCATTAAAAATTCTCCATCAGGGCTTCCCTGGTGGCGCAGTGGTTGAGAGTCCACCTGCCGATGCAGGGGACACGGGTTTGTGCCCCGGTCCGGGAAGATCCCACACGCCATGGAGCGGCTGGGCCCGTGGGCCATGGCCGCTGAGCCTGCGTGTCCGGAGCCTGTGCTCCACAACGGGAGAGGCCACAACAGTGAGAGGCCCGCATACCGCAAAAAAAAAAAAAATTCTCCATCAGTATTATCCATGTGTTGGTCATTGTCCTAAACTCTTGTTACATATCTTAATCTCATATCTTCCTGAGATTATTGTGTTACTCTCATTTTATAGAGGACGAAACTGAGGATTTTAAGGCTGAAATGGCCAGTAATTTGCCCTAAGACTTAGGTGGGTCCCAAACGCAGAGCAGTCTGATCCCCAAACCTACACTTTTAACCACTTTACTATACTACCTGAATCCAAATGGTACTAAGGCAGGGGAACAAAGTTTGACTAGAACCACTTATCCATATCATTTCACTTGTGCTCCAGAGATTGCTGTTTTCCAGATATCGCTGTACATGACAAGTTCATGGGCAGGACACTTGGCAATGTGGGGGGCTGAGGCTAGTGGTCAGCTCCCACTTTACTGCACGTGGCAGCATTTTGTACTTACAGGTTCCCCTGCCTGTAAAATAGTGAAGGGTGAAACACTTTCCAGGAATATAATCTTACGTGTTTCTGATTTTGTTAGAAAATAAAATATTTTGAAAATTTTATGCTGGCCTACAGTTCTCTGTGGAAACACTCTTGAGGGTAGTCTGTTCTCAAAGGTGCTAGTTCAAAATGGCCAAGCCTCCCCAAATACACAGAAGAAATGTCTGTTGTAGCCACAGGAATTGAAAGAAATGCTTGTATTTTGAAAATGGCATTTAATAAAGACAGTTTATCACACAGACATAAAGGCAGACCAATCCCACCTTTTATCAAAAACAGCATTTTACTTGGATTCAGTATTATTAGAATACTTGTGCAAACATTACAGCATAAATAATTTCATTTACAAACTCCCTCTCTGCAGATTGTAATGAGTTCTGATGGGAAAACTGGCTTAGCTGAGGATCTAGGGATTTTTTTTTTAACGAAACAAAACTCTCATTGTACAGATAATATACCAAATGTACATAGGTATTACTCCATTGAAAAATAAAATTCTCCTTTTTCACAATGTATTTTCATTTTCAAGAGAATCTTTATAAGGGAATATTTCAAAATTTGGGGATAGAATAATGGCCTTACTTGTTTTCTAAAAATAATACATGCACATTATGAAAATTTCCATTTCTACAAAGAGTTTCAAATGAAAGCCACAAATCACCCAAAGTCCTACCACCTAGAGTTAATTAATGTTAGTATTTGCTGAATATCTTCCAATATCTGTATACCATATAAAATGAATCTGTAGAACTAGGTAGGGAACAAAAACAGCTTTTATTAAACAAGATTGTACATATCTCAAAAAGTATTTAAAATAATTTAATGGGAGAAACTGACATGAAAGAATTGCTGAACTTCAAATATATATGTTTCTTTACATTACGAGCTATTCCTTACTAAAATTAAGAAAAAGACTATGATAAATATCAATAGGTTAGAATCATTTTTTATTACATGTTGTGGTTTTAGACTGTACAGATGGACTCTCTGCAGTGTCTTTTTTTTTTTTTTTTTGCGGTACGTGGGCCTCTTACTGCTGTGGCCTCTCCCGCTGCGGAGCACAGGCTCCGGACGCGCAGGCCCAGCGGCCACGGCCCACGGGCCCAGCTGCTCCGTGGCACGTGGAATCCTCCTGGACCGGGGCACGAACCCACGTCCCTTGCATCGGCAGGTGGACTCTCAACCACTGCGCCACCAGGGAAGCCCTTTTTTTTTTTTTTAAAGGAAGAGCCACCATGGATGAGAAAGATTGACAGAAATGCCATGCTAAATCCACATCTTCAAATCTATGGTTTTTCTCATAATTCCATGAACTAATATTTCTTTCATTAAAAACAATAATATTCCTGATATGCCATCACGAAAGCGTTAATTATGATTACCATACATCAATAGGGGTTGGATGAAATCTTCTGTCTTCTGCAGGCCCTTCCTTCTTCATCATTTTTAAAATGATGCCTTACCTCCCTCCCACTTTCTTCTTATAGTATTTGAAATTATATTCTTTACTCAATTGTTTTTCCTCTTTAGAATAATTAATAAATTCAGGAACAGAATCTGTGAATTGATCTATTTTAAGTTCACTTAAAATAGAATTCTAGAATCTAATGAAAGCTAATTAAATTTACATCACCACCAAATTTCCCATCCTTCTCAACCTGATGTCCTAAGTGGCGTGCATATTTGACCATGTATTAATATTTACATATTGTCACCTTTTGAGTTCTTATGAAAGTACACACAGCCATTAAAAGAAACATGACTACCTTATAATTAAGCTCACAATTTGAAAGCTAAGAATTTGACATTAATAATTCTTTAAAAGCCATCTTCTGCCTATGTGATAGATAATACTAACTACATTAAAACCTTGATCGTTGTAATTGTATTCTAAATTTATAGCATATATTTCAAATAAGAAAATAAAATTGTTAGGAGTTTTAGAACTTAGAAGTATAGAGTACTATTTCCCCCAAGTATGTTTGAGCTATAAACTTAAATCTGAGCAATTATCTTACCGTTTCACAAGATAAAATCCTTAAATTCTTCCTTATTTCTTGTGTTGCCAAAGGGGGGAAATAATTCAAGCATTACTTACAAGTTCTTTGCCCAAACTGGTGAACAGTGTTGTTCAGTGTTGAACAAATGAAAAGTAGAGAATGGACTTGAGAACACGGGGAGGGGGAAGGGTAAGCTGGGATGAAGTGAGAGAGTAGCACTGATATATATACGCTACCAAATATAAAATAGACAGCTAGTGGTAAGCGGCTGCATAGCACACGGAGATCAGCTCGGTGCTTTGTGACCACCTAGAGGGGTGGGATAGGGAGGGTGGGATAAGGAGGGTGGGAGGGAGAGCAAGAAGGAGGGGATGTGGGGATATATGTACACATACAGCTGATACATTCCCTTTGTTATACAGCAGAAACTAACACAACATTGTGAAGCAATTATACTCCAATAAAGAAGTTTAAAAAAAAAACACAGACAAAAATTAAAAAATCAAAAGAAAAAAAGAAAAAGTACAAATGTAATAGGTTTTTATGTTTAGAATTTATTGCAGTTACACCCATTTCACAATGGGCATACTTCACATGTAGTCATATTTTATCTCCTGCCTTCAGAATCATTTCACCAAACTGCAGATCAAATCTAGTGATAATAAGGGTCAGGAAGGACATAATATTTTATTGAACAGAACGAAGTTACCGTGAGAGATCATTCCTTTTCCTCGTCTTATATATCTTTTTAGTTCAAGAAATATTTTAGCCATTATGGTCTCTGTCAAAATTTTAAAATATATTCTTTAAAAACGAGAGAACCAACAGCAGTCTACCTTCTATTCCAATACAATGATGGATTTTAAGAAGGTATGGCCCAGACTTAAGATTTTGTGGCTAATTATGACATACAAACCAACCAATGAACAGTTTTGTGTTTTGATCCAGTCAGAAAGCTTATTGAAGAAAGAAAAAGCACACAAAGACATTCATTATTCAATACCTTGAAAATCTTTCTGTGTGCCTCCTTCAACTACCATGTGCCCAAAGCCTGTCTTTCTCTCCATATGGCCGTGTCTTCCTTTAATCCTAAACGAGCCTATTTGCTGGAGGTTTAGCAGGAGAGGCTGACCACCCAGTCTTAAATACTGGGCCCTACTGGTTCATTTCCTGGCCAGGCCTACTCTACCAAGGTGACAATGGCTTAAGCATCATTGTGTTAATTTCACAGCATGGAATATGGTCCTAGTAGCTAGAACTAGCAAACAGGAATCACATTCAGCTGTTAAACCCAGGAAAATGGTAAATCCTTCATGAGTATAAACGTAGTTTATGCCATCAGTCTAATCTGAAGGGTAGTCATTAGAAGAACATGTTTGCTTTTGTCTCCCATGGAATAAAAGTCCCAGAGATTGTTGCTAGCCGTGGCTTTGGCAATAAAATCCTTCATTTCTCATTGTTCTGCCAAAGCTGATTAGAGTAGAAGATCATCTGTGTGGGTTAAATGCTGTGCTCTTTTACTCTCTACACAGAGCACCAGGCTTAACATATATTCCCTTTCAGAACATCCACAGAATTACTTAACCGTCTAGAAAATAATGTTGGCATTTTTCTCTTGACAGTCAGATGGGCTGCATTTAAAAGATGTGAAAGAAGGACCTAGAAAATGGAATCACTGCAAGAGTCTTATCTACAAAAGTGTCTTCTAGCAATTTCCTCTCTGGGCTCAGGGCTCCTGGATTACCTTTTAAATTTTTACCTTATGTAGGAGACTGTTTCATGGCAAATGAAACTTATGGATTAGTTGACCAGAAGATGTCATCTTTGAAGGTCTCTGTGTATGTTTAAAGTATTTTATTACATCTGTTTCCATTATGTTTCTCTAGTTTGATGGCAAAATGAGGGAATAAAGTAGAAAAAGTTACTACTATTATTGTTAACTTTTTGTACTGATATTTTATTTGCCTAACAAAGATCAGAGTAATGGACTTTTCTATCACTGCTTTAGACACTGAGTTGTAAAGAACTGAGGGTTTTCTAGCCTTGTAATCCTTTTCACAAGGTAGTAAATTATTGGAGGCTTGCTGAAAAGTAAACATAAAAGTCAAAGCATATCATTTTTCAGCACTTCTTTTGATGAAATGCTGATATCATTTGTGAACAGGAATTTTACACATTTTCTTTTCTGACTTGGCCTTTGAAAAAGTAGCATTAATTTGTCACATAGCAAGTGGTGCAATGCTGCCTGAAACCTTTTTTGGACCAAGATGAAATATAAATAAATACATTTAAGAATATGGTGCAGTAATGTAGATAATTGTGCACAATTTATTGCCATTTTATATATTACCCACATTTTGCCTTATAAATAAAATATGAATAGCTGCACCACTGTCTTTTCAGTTCATACATTTTTGGTATACTTTCTGAATGCTAGAGTCACCATTGGATCATTTAATTCAATACATTTAAAATAATGTCCCAATCCAAAAAACTTTAGACTGCAGCAAAGGGCTTTCTTTCTAGAAATTTGACATTGAATTTTATTTCCATTTAGGTATTAATTCAAACCTTGGATCACTTCTTCTATTTTATTCTATTCTTGCCTGGATTATGGAAATGAGAGTAGCACTGATTTCAGCATTTGAGATTAGGATTCTTCAAATCTGCCAAATCTTGCCAGTGCACCCTGCTAAGTCAGCCCCAGGCAGGCTGCAGAGTGTGCTCCCACATGTGGTTTGGGGACAAGGATGAGCTCAGCAAGCCCAGTCTATTAGATTGATAGAACATACGGATCTCCCATTTCATTGCATTGCTCCTTGGTTTTTAGCAAAGTAATTTAATTTTTATAATTGGCAAAGCAATAGAGTAATTTACCTGTCCCAGTGAGTATGCTTAGTGAATGTGTACTCAGCTGTTTAAACTCTCACCTAGCCTTCCTGTATTAGGAGGATATTGAAAGAGACAAGCTATCTACTGCTGTATCCAAAGGCTACTTGTGATAATTTGCCGCAGTTACAGAGATACTTATGTTTTTACTTGGATTCTAAGGAAGCTTTATTCAAATACCCATTTTTCTGGACCAGATACTATAAAGCTTCCTACACAAGTTTACATCACTCTAAGCAAAATTAAAATGTGAAAAATCAGCATTTATACAGCAGCTTGGGAACACAGAAACTCTCTTCTGTGATCACACTTCATCACTTCCTACCCTTCCCACTGAATCATCAGGGCTTCAGGCTGTTTGCCGGCACTCGGGCCACACACAGCCCTTGCCATTCTCCCAATGCGTTAGTTCCCAAAGGTCTTCACTGCTTGTCATTCCCAGCCTGAGCCCAAGGTTGTTCATTTCAGTTCTGTCCTTTTGGATCTTTGATTCCTCTAACCATGCCAGTTCACAAATCTGGGCCAGCCCCACAATCCACAGATCAGAACACCCAACCTCTAACCCTGTTGACTGGATCCACAGAGATCCTTGACTTTAACCAAACCCTCTTTACTTCCTGGAAGCCCTTTTATTAATTTCTTTTTGAGTCCTACTGTATGTTTCTAGATCAGCGCTGTCCAATAGAAATATAATGTGAACCACATATGTAATTAAAAATTTTCTAGTGGTCACATTAAAAAGTAAAAAGAGGGCTTCCCTGGTGGCGCAGTGGTTAAGAATCCGCCTGCCAATGCAGGAGACATGAGTTCGAGCCCTGGTCCGGGAAGATACCACATGCCGCGGAGCAACTAAACCCGTGCGCCACAACTACTGAGCCTGCACTCTAGAGCCCAAGAGCCACAACTACTGAGCCCGCGTGCCACAACTACTGAAGCGCGTGTACCTAGAGCCTGTGCTTCGCAACAAGAGAAGCCAGCGCAACAAGCAGCCCAAGGACCACAACAAAGAGTAACCCCCGCTTGCCGCAACTAGAGAGAAGCCCACGCACAGCAACAAAGACCCAATGCAGCCAAAAATAAATAAATAAATAAATTTATTAAAAAAATAAGTAAAAAGAAACAGGTAGAATTATTTTTGATAATACACTGTATTTAATCCAGCATATCTAGAGTATTAGCCTTTCAACAACAGAAAATCAATATAAAAAGCATTAATGAGATACTTTTTTACGTCCTTTTTTGTACTAAGTCTGAAATCTGACATGTACTTTACACTTGCAATATGTTTTAATTGAGACTAGCCACATTGCAAGTGCTCAGTAGCTACTGTGACTCACCACTATTGAACAACGCAGGTCTGGACCTCTTCTAATCTCTTCAAGCTCTACCCCTATTCTCCTCAGTCTCAGGGGGACCTCATGACTCATTTTCCAGGGAAAACTTGAATAAGTCTACCCCGAGCCACTTGATATTATACCCTATCCACCTCAACATATATCTGTAGCCACACCAATACTTTGACGAAATGTTTCTCCATCCTTCCCCACCCTGTCATTCTTTTTCCTTCTTTGAAAAGAAAGAGCTGTGACTGATCCCATCCTTCCCCACCTTCTCTGAGACTTTGCTCAAACAAATATCTTCTCTTTTCGGGGATCTTCACTCCTCCCTTCTCACTAACATTCCCAGGTTTGCTCAACCTTAAGATTTGCTTGTTGCTACTCCCAAAACTACCATTTTCTTTTCCATCTTCTTTATTACTTTGAACTTCCCACCACTGACCCAAACCTTTACAGTAGGGCTTCCATCCTCACCAGCACCTAACACCACTCTCCCCCCAGTTCTGAGTGACTCCCCAGTCTTCAAAACCAGTGGTCCTTTCTCATTTCCCTCATTGCATCTACCGCATTCCACACTGTAGCCTACCCCTTCTAAAAGGTTCCTTCTTCTTTACTGCCAACCCCTTTCTTCTGGAAGTTTCCTTCTTCTTGACTGCCCTAACCAACACTCTTGTGGGACCCTTTCTAATACCCAGACGGGACTCGTTTTACAGCTTTACTCAATCCTTTGAATCCTTAACTATGGTTCATCCCTTATTACATCCGTTAGTTTCTCCTCTCTTGGAGGTTTTCTCTACTTTCATCGCTTCAATCATCATTTCTACTCAGAATACACCCAAATGTAAATATTCAACCCTCTTAGCTAAATGCCATTCCTGCACTTCCAATTCTCTACTGTACATATCCATCTGAATATCACATGGATATTACTGTCCGTTTTAACTCAGGGCTACTGTGACAAAGCCTATAAAAAGAAATCATTTTATTTCCAAGCCTCTAAAAAATTAATAAGTATTGTGTGTAATTGTCAGTTACATCTCATTTGTGATCCCTGTCCCATCTCTGCCCCAGGCTGTGTCAAGATGCCCTGCTTGATGTCATCACAGCAGAACCTGGAGGTATAAAAACAAGTGTTAGCTTTTTCCCAAACCAGTTCTCCCTCAGATTTCCTATTTTTGTCAGTGATATTAATCACTCTGTCACCCAGCTTTGAAATGTTGCTTTCACCCTTAATTAGTTCTTCCTCCTTTCTCCCACAGCTAATTAGTCACCATTCTTGTCAACTAATCCTTCATAATATTTCCCTGTATCCACCCCATCTCCTTAACAAATTGTTAGCCACATTCTCAAACCATCCCACAACCTCTTTCATCAATTCCAGTACTGTCCCTTCTTTGAACTCAACTTTTGACACCTCTGACGACACAAGGTATATTGGCATTGATGCAGCATTAAAAAAAAAAAAAGAATGTTCAGTCTTCCCATCTAGATCTTAAGTTAACATAAAAGCAGGAACAAAATGTTATGACCTCTTCATTCCTGTGTTTACTAAATAAACAGATGACCAATAACTGTTTACTGTTGACAATGACTTGATTGCCCTTACCAAAAAAAAAAATCACTATAAATATCTAGCTCTGGAAGCAGATTGAAATATAATTAAGTTGCCCCAAATTAATTTTGCATACTTTGGGGGACAGTTAACATTCAACCACATAACATGCGAGAGGCAACTGGGTTTTTTTTTGTTTTTGCGGTACGCGGGCCTCTCACTGTTGTGGCCTCTCCCGTTGCAGAGCATGGGCTCCGGACGCGCAGGCTCAGCAGCCATGGCTCACGGGCCCAGCTGCTCCGCGGCATGTGGGATCTTCCCGGACCGGGGCACGAACCCGTGTCCCCTGTATCGGCAGGTGGACTCTCAACCACTGCGCCACCAGGGAAGCCTGGCAACTTTTTTTGAAAACATCAAACTTAGGGTTTGATCTTGTTTCTCCTATTAAATAGTCAGTATGCGAGTTTCTTAACTTCTAGTTTCCTTGCCTGTTATACACCTGTGTAATGGAGTTTATTGTGAGGTTTAAATGAACTAATATCTGAAAGTGCTTTGAACATTTCAGAATCTGTAAGTAGAGAATCATGTCACAAAGTACCCAGAATCAACATCCATTGATGTTTTAAGATACAACTTTTGTTGACTTCCCAATTAGAAACCTCCAGCAATTTTATCAAGTTGATTGAAAGACCTGTTGTGTAATTACCCTACACCAAACTAACGTTACTTAGTTAACAGTTAATGTTCTATGCCCACAGCTGCTTCTAGTGAAGCCCCTACCTGGTGCCTGCCATTCTTGGGCTGTTTGAACAGGGGTCCAAAGATTCAGAAGGTTTTTTCTAGAGGCCACATCATTTTTAACAGGTGTTATGCAATTTGTTAAGTGGGGATTCACTTGAAAATAGTAAATTCTGTCTCCTCTTTGCCTGAAAACTACTTGCAGTGTCTCCGTGCCCCTTTACATCATCTCAGGGATGGGTAAGCCTACCATCCCTAGCACTGTGTACCCCCATAGCACAGATCATGCTGTCTTATAATGTGTTTATTTCTAAACGTGTCTGCCATGGGAATCTGTGGGCATCATAAAACAGAAGATTACAATTTATTTATTTACATATGTTTTCTTTTTTAAACAGTTCATTTATTTTGATATACCTGGCACTTAGCACAAAGCATGGCACTTAGTACTTGCTCAATAAATACTGAATAAATGAGCAAATGTGGAAGAGGTAACACTGCAGGTGATGGTGATGTTTTAGTCTCCTTTTTATTCTCCTTCCCCACTCCCCTACACTTAACAGAATAAATACTAAGAGGCTCCTAGCCCACAGGGGCCTTTAGGCCTGCTGGTCTAGACTTAGGCCTAGGCTTACCTCAATTTGTTGTCTCCAGAGCCACTCACACCCAGGGGGGAGCAAGGCTTCTGTGGAGATCCCTTCTTCTCCCACTTCTGTCATCTACCCTCAGGGGCCCAGGGGTTTCTTGTGTCATGTCTTCCCAAAGATTACTCTTCTCTGCCTGAAAAGAAAGAAACCATTTGTTACTTGCCTAATTGAAGAATAAATTTGCATACATTCTTCAACAAGCCTTCTATGCTTCTTTCATAATCTAGTGACTGGAATATTTAAAATATTTCCATTTTGTATCATATTTGAAGCACCATGGCTTTATTCTTTTGAATTTAATTTTTTGTTTCTGAGTTGAAAGAGGCAAATAACTGAATGATAGGTGTGATGTAGATTTTAAAGCTTGTATTCCAGATTTTTTAAGTCACAAGAATGTAAGTGAACAAATCATATGATTACAAAATGGTTTAATCCAAATTCCAGGTATTCTTGAGAAAGCTACTAACCCTTCAGTTTTGCACATTTTAGAGGCAGACCATATCTCTATTCAGAAGCCTTTGGCATTAGCTGGGGTCTCCCAGACCTGCTGCCATGCTTCTGAAGGTTCCACTTCTCCAGAACCTCTGTTTTCCTTGTTGCTGCCCCTTGTCAGCAGCAGGGCCATGTGTACGACTGATGTGCTCATCTACGGGCCACCTTTGAGACACTGAATTGTAAGCAGGGCATCAAGATGCGTACAATCAATGCCATCCAAAAGAAGCAAACAGGTACTTCACAGAGTCCTCTGAATTTTCAATCTTGTTTCAAAGTCACATAATTAAGGCCACTGTACAGATGTAGCCCACTGAGATTCACTCAGAGAGATATTGTCACTGGAGGTTCAACAGCCTATTCTTATCTGTGAATTTACTGATTGACCTCAGGGATAGAAAAGATTCTTCCAAAGCAAAATGGGATGACAGTAAGTGTTCTGGGAATAGCGCTGTGTCTATTCATCTGTGTTTAGGAATCCAAAAGCTGGTGAGAACCTGTAGCAACTGTGGCTTTGCAGAAGGGGCTGCAACAGCTCCCCCAGTGGTACTGCCAGTGTTAACTGGTGTGTGTTATGTGTGTCTCCTCCCTACAGCTATTGACCTGCTATACTGGAGGGACATCAAGCAGACGGGGATAGTGTTTGGGAGCTTCCTGCTGCTACTCTTCTCCCTGACCCAGTTCAGCGTTGTGAGTGTCGTGGCCTACCTGGCCCTTGCTGCGCTCTCAGCCACCATCAGTTTCCGCATCTACAAGTCTGTTTTACAAGCTGTGCAGAAAACCGACGAGGGTCACCCTTTCAAGTGAGTGCCCCCACCAGACCAGCCCTTGCCCCACCTCTCATGTGGCTCTTTCGTCTGCCTCTATTTCAGCTCCTGTGCACTATGGGTTGTGCTTCTCTGACACCTAACAGGCCTCATAGAGTCTCCTTTAATGCTCTCTCTCTTTTAATACCTAATGTTTCTGTTAAATTTCTAAAACAAACTCATTTATCTCTATTCTAACCCTTACTGATTTATTAGTAGTAATAAAGTAACCCTTTATTACTACTAACTAAATATTAAATATTTATCTTTAATATAAATTTATATAATTTATATAATATAAATTCTTGTGTGTTAATTTATGAAATGTGAAAACATTAAATTTATATTTAATATTAATTTTATATTATTACTAATAATAATCATAATTCATTATATGTATACAATGTTTTATAGTTTTAAGTGTTTCAACAATTATTCCTCCCAACTCTCTGAAGAAGGCAGAACATTATAATCCCTATTCACAGATGGAAAAACAGAGGTTCTAAGAAGTAAAGTGACTTACCCAAAGTCACATGGCAGTAAATAGCACAGAGCCAGGACTGGAGTGTTTGGATTTTTATTTCTCTGCTCTTTCCAGAAGTTTAAAATCAAAGGGCCAAACTTCTGAGGGATGCAAGGTTCGTGAACAGTATTATGCACCCTCTTCCATATTTTTATACAGGGGAAGTCTAACTAGAATGAACACTGAAGAGGAGGATATTTTTAAGGCAGTGTATTAAGAGGATATATGAAATGTGGCAGAGGGAGATGTTAGCACTTCCAGCTGCATGCTCCCCAACTCCACCCCAATTTAGTTGTGAGTATAGCTTGTAAGCCCCAGGTATTTTAGCACTGACTGTCAGAGTCACCCCCTCACCTGGTGCTGGCCCCAGAGTGCAGGTCCCACTACAGGTGTCCTCACCTCCTGGAACTGACGGATATTTCTGCATCCCGAATGAGACCTGTAGATACTGCTGCATGATAGCTTCTGAGCCAGCCCCAGTAATTCACTGGGGATGCCTCTGAATCCTTCCTGGCTCACCCTCACCAGTCAGCTGAATCAAGGCGTCAGGGCACCAGGCTCTTAAAAGAGGGAAAAGACTCCTGTGTTATGGGGCCTTGTTGACAAAAGGGAAAATGCCATGTTTCAGACTTCTCTTCCCAGCCTCTGGTTCCTGGCCTCAGTGTCAAACACAGTTACAGTCTGATCTTTCTCGCCCTTGGGATGTATTTGGCCTTCTTCTAATGCAGAGTTAATGGGTTTTCTGGGCCATAACTTGGTTACACATGTTCCCATCCCAAAAGTGGGAAGAATGGAGAAGTGGAGTGTCATTTTACCAGGGTGAACACTATGCCTACTTCAGTGACCCTAGCCTGTGACCAGTATCCACACTGTTAGAGTCCTGCCCTGCCCCAGCCCCTATCCTTAGCCATCTGAGAGAGGCTGGTTTCTGCCATGTTCTTGGATCCAAGCCTGTCAAGTTACACTGAGAACTCATCTCTCACTTCTCTTATTTCTTCTGTAACTACCCAGTTGTAGGACCAAGAGTCCAACTGTAATTAGCTCAACTACTTTATCTTCCATTAGGAGACATTTAAAATGTAAAACACCCCTTTGGCTGAATTGTTTTTATCAGCAAAAGGAATATATTACTCAGTACATTTTTAATCAAAACATATTATCTAGACAAATCAGTTTTTCTATTTTTTTCTAAAAAGCCAAGCATGTAAACATAAATTCTCTAAAACTCAAGCCAAATTCTGTTTTACTCTTTTCTTCTCAATCCTCAGAGTTAGGTGAGCACTTTAAAAACTCTAGAAATATCCTCAAAATAGACAACATCATAGAGTGGGGGAAGGAGAGAGAGAGGATGGGCCTGGGGAAGGGGGGAAATGGCCAAAGCAGGAGGATGGATTGATTTTTATATACTTGAAGAGTTTATCTACCCAAGAGTTCAAATTAACCATTTGAACAAATGGAAAATGCAATTACTAAAAATACCATTCTTACTAGAACCAGTGAGCATTTTAATATGGTGCAGCTCCTTGCATTTTCAGAGTTCTCTAGATAAAACCTGAAAGTACTTTCCAGAATTTAAATATGAAATCTTAGAGTTTTGATGACAGATAATAATTGGCAGCTAGGATTTTCAGATATCTCAGTTATTTAAAAAGACAATTCATCTTCATGCAGCCAAGAAGAAAGGAAGACTTTCACAATTGCCTGGTGGGCCAGAGATATACAGAGAATTCAGCAAATGAGCTGGTTTGGATTGACTTTTCTCTGTTCTCAGCCAGTTGCTCTGAATTATCAGCTCACACTGTAATGTTGCCTATGGGAGACAGAAGCAGTCAGAGTGCCCCACTAAGTGCCGTGATTCCTGTGTTCCCCAATGCACCGGCTGTGTGTGTGTGTGGTGCCCTGTAGCCTTCTGGCTGGCATGAATCCTTCAGGATGACCGGGCTGTTATCCTCAGGGTTGGAAAAGGAAAACTTCGCTGTTTCAGGATTCCCTTTGATGGAGTTTTCTGTGGGGGTCCTTTGTTGACAGGGCCTACTTGGAGCTTGAGATCACGCTGTCTCAGGAGCAGATTCAGAAGTACACAGACTGCCTGCAATTCTATGTGAACAACACGCTTAAAGAACTGAGAAGGCTCTTCCTTGTCCAGGACCTGGTGGATTCCTTAAAAGTACGATTGCTTAAGACGTTCCGTTTGACGGTCTTGGTTTTATTTTCCCTAACGGTGTAACATTATAAACTGCGACACAATGGAGAATAAAATAACAAGTGCTAATTATATTCTAGAGTCAGAAAATCTCCAGCTGTACAGTACCATGGAGCTCATCCAGTCTAATCCCCTCATTTTACAGATGCTGGAACTATGGTTCAGAGAGATTAAGATACTTGCCTGAGGTTGCCAAGTGAGTCACTGATAGAGCTGGGATCAAACCCAGGTCACACAGCTTCTAGTTCTGTACTTTTTACAATATCCCAGGTTGCTTCTCCTTACCATTTTCAATTCCTCAATTTCCTAAAATTATTTTAAAAATAAAAATCTAGTTTAGGGAATGTAAAAAATATATATGCTTTTTCTTTGAAATGCTGGACTCTGCTAATAATAAGACATGTGGGCTATGAGACTGAACCCCTGAGGGTAGAGGACTTTGGGCACTTGGGTGTTATTCCTGGTGCCATCATTGAACTCATCAGGTTTCTTTGAACAAGCTGCTATGACCACCCCGTGGCTTACATGTAAAACCGAAGTCAATCAATCATGATTCAACAGGGCCATGAGCAGAGGGGTGGGAGCCCAGGCAAGGATGTTTTGAGTTCCCCGTTCCCCGAGAGCACTTTGTACACACCAGGGAGGGGTCTCCCGTGGGCTGCTCCATAACTGAGGAAGAAAGAGCAGAAGGAAAGTGAGTGATGAGGCCTTAACCCTCAAGGTGCTTTACTGGAATAATGTCTTGGCAGGTAACGACTAAAAAAGAGATAGCAGGGCGATTTTAATTACTTACCGTAGGGCTTGTAAGGTGACATTTCTCTTGACATTTGTAATGTAAAAATTGTGGGCTAGAATGGGGATCAGCAAACCTTATCTATAAAGGGCCATATAGTAAATATTTAAGGCTTTGCAGGCTACACAGTCTTTGTTGCAGCTACTCAACTTTGCCATTATAGCAGGAAAGCAGCCAAAGACAATATGTAAATGAATGACTGTGGCTGTGTGCTAATAAAACATTGTTTATGAATACTGAAAATTGAATTTCATATCATTTTCACATATCACAAAATGTTATTCCTGTTTTGATTTTCTTTGACTATTACAAAATGTAAAATCCATTCTTAACTTGTGGGCCCATACAAAAACAGGCAATGGCCAGTTTGCTGACCCCTGCCCTAGATTATTATTTCATTGAGTCCTTCAAATCTTACAACAAAGAGATCCAAAGGGTTCGGAGAGAAGTAAAGACAGGATCCTCTTTCAGTAATTCTGTGATGAGCTTTAAATGCTCTTACATTTTCTATTGAAACCATGACGTAGTTTGCCTCAAGTTTTAATCTAAAGAAGTCAATGAAATGAGACTCTTATCTGTCACGATGGTTTTAGAAGCTCTGATCATCATTTCATTCTTTAGTTTGCAGTCCTCATGTGGCTCCTGACTTACGTTGGCGCTCTCTTCAATGGCTTGACCCTGCTGCTCATGGGTAAGGACAGACAAGTATGTTATGTCTCCCCTCACACGTTCTGTGAGCATAAAGCTTCCTAGGCTGTTAGCCGTTAGCTTGCTTGGATGGATTCCTAGCAACAAATGCCAGATTCTGAGTCCAAAGCATTTCCCCGACCATCATAGTTCAGTTAAAGAGTATAATGTATATTACATAGTAATAATGAATTTCTTAATCTGAAGTTTTCTTCAACTGTAACTGGTTTTATTTGGCTTCAAATATATATCTGCTTCAATGGCATTTATGTGTAGAAGTTCATTTTCTTCTTAGGAGGTCATTCCCTCATTCCAGGAATAATGACTTAATATCCATGAAGGCTTCAGCATATTTTTGTTTTCCTTATGAACTAGTCCTGCCATCTTTTAGCTAGAATGCTGGCTACTGCAAATAATGTCATAATATCACATGACTATATAAAAATGTATCTATAAGCTTATTCTTACTGACAACTCTCAATTTTAATACTATATTTGTTTTTCATCCCAGCTGTGGTTTCAATGTTTACTCTACCTGTAGTGTATGTTAAGCACCAGGTAAGTTCTATGTAGTGTCAAACATTCATGTTAAGTTTTGACCTTGTGAACCTTGGATGTACTCATGATTTCTTCCTCTTTGTAGGCACAGATTGACCAATATCTGGGACTTGTGAGGACTCACATAAATGCTGTTGTGGCAAAGTAAGTTACATAGTGCAATTTATAAAAAGGAGAGACCACCTTAGGCAGGCGTTTGACTGGATTAGATAGGAATAATAAAAGGATAAGAAAATAATAGGTTGATTTATGATCATTCACTTATTTGAGGCTTATATTCACACCCTTCCTAATTATGTTATTTCGTAAATTAAGTATGAATTTTAAAACTTCCAATTAAACAAAACTTTCAGTGGTTTATTTCAGGTATAATGAAATGAATTTTAATGAATGAATGATATTAAGCTCTATCTGGGCACTGGCTCATGTCCAGGAATAAGATGGGTTGGAGGAAAGAAAGAAGCCTGATAGCCTGATTCAGGATAGTGAAATTAATTTATAACAGTTTGATCAAAATAAAAGCAATTAAGTTAACATTTTCAATTTTTAAACAGTAAATATCACTAACTTTTTAAACCATTGAAATTATTTTTTAAACTTTTTTTTTTTTTTTTTTCGCGGTACGCGGGCCTCTCACTGCTGTGGCCTCTCCCGCTGCGGAGCACAGGCTCCGGATGCACAGGCTCAGTGACCATGGCTCATGGGCCCACCTGCTCCGCGGCCTGTGGGATCTTCCTGGACCGGGGCACGAACCCGTGTCCCCTGCATCGGCAGGCAGACTCTCAACCACTGCGCCACCAGGGAAGCCCAAAACTTTTTTGAATCTTTAGAACTTTTGTTACATTTTAAATTACACCATTTCAACTCAACAAGTGTGTGTGTTTTCTTATTTTATTAACAGCACTGCTTTCCAAACCTGAGTCTTAAATAGACTCTACTTTATGGCTACTTTATATATTAGGAGATAAAGCTTCCAGTTATAAGTACCTACAGTTAATATGGTCATTAACTTAGTAGTTTTCCTTAATTCTTAAATTAGTGTTTTTAGATATGTCTTCATCTAAAATGATAGTTTTTATGTTGTCCTTATTACTCAAGATTTTGTTTTAATCAAAAGCTGACCTAGGCTTCAACTACGAATACATGTCTCAAAAAACTAGACTTTCTCTCTAGTAATCTTAGAATCATGTGGCTAGACCTAGGTGATGGTCAGAATTCAAGGAAAGTATTTTACATAGTAAAAGATGTATAAAACAAAACAAATAAGAAAAAAACAAGCAATTTAAAGTTCCTCTGCTATTTGATTTGCATATCATCAGTTACAGTTCTCTCCTGAAGTATATAAAGATTTTTGTTTTTTACTGTGTATTGTTTATATTCTTCCTCTTAAATTCATGGTGAATTTGGATCTGTATCAGATCTGTAGCACATTTCAAAATGCCTGAAATTATCAACTTGGACACAAATGCAACTAATACCTAATGAAAATCAACAAATTGAGGATATTCATTACTTTGTACTAAGAAATGGCAGCATGGTATAATGTGAAACTTGGTGTTTACTAAACCTGGGGAACCTGTTAAAAATATGAATTTCCAAACTGTACAACAGGCTTATGGAAATAGAACTCCTAGAATAAGGGTCCTGTAATCTATGTTTTAATGAACTCCCTAGGTGCCTTTTTGGCAGTTAGAACTGTGTTTAGGAACTACAGCAAAGAACACCAGAATAGGAGCTTGGAAACTGGAAGATAGAAGCTTCAGTGCTCAGTCGTCCAATACTTAGTTTGAGGATCTTGAACAAATCACATCTCTTAATTTTTTATTTGACTGATTGGTTGCTTGCTTCCAAAAAAAGACACACTTATTATTTTATGGGAACTACATGTAACAGGCACAGAGTATAAAGAGGAATGAGATGATCCTATCCTAGCAGAGCTCTCAGCCTTTAGGTGCAGACAAAACTGTAAAGACAAAACTGTAAAGAAATAACTATAAGACAGTATAAGAATGACAATAGAGTTGCATAAAATATTAAAATGAGGGAGATAAGGAAACTACTGGTCTTACCTGGAGGGGATAACGAAGAGCTACTAAAATGAGGGCCCTTGCCAGCATGGTCAGGTTCTGCTGCAGACTTCTCTCTGTGTCCTCACATGGCAGAAGTGGAAGGAAGCTAAGAACTAAAAGAGAAACTGGGGAAGTTACGTAGTTCTTGTTACCAGAAAGGAGGAAACAGCAGTTCTTCAAAAGAATCTGTTTTGCCTGACACTAAATTTTGAAGGAGATTTCTTGGTGGGATCTTACCTCTAAGGCTCCTTCAACCTCTGAAATTCTGATTCCATGCTAGAATAACTCCACCAAAAGAACTCACACCCTTTTAGTGAAACGGTTAAGAACATGATCTTTGGAATCAGACTAGTTTGAGTCCATTTCTGGCATTTTTCAGCTATATAAGTTCATTATGCATGTTATTTGACTCCCTGAGCTTGTTTCCTTATCTATACATTGAAAAGATAACATCTATAAACTACTCTTACTTGGACATAGGAAGCACTCAATAAATATTCAATGATCATGATCATGATCATCCTCCTCCTACCGCTTAGAGATCAGTTCACGAGAGATGTGGAGGACAGTCCCAGACTGGGTCAGGAGACCTTGGTGCCCCTCCCTTCTCTATACTGAGTGGATGATGAACCTGTCCAGGTCATTTAACCTTCCTGTGTCTCAGTTTTCCAGCTCTGAAGGCTGACAAATTTAAAAAGGTAAAATAAATATTTTAGAGGAAATTAAATCTTTAAATAACTGAAAACTTAATAAGAAATCTGCCTCAAGTGAATACAACTCTCCACGTCCAGGTGAGTTGTATTCTAGGATGGTAAAACAGTCTAAAATTGGGCAGGAGCTGTCCTGATTTTCAAATGAGAAAAACAGATTCTAGAAATTACCTTTTGATGAATCGAATGCCTACTTTCAAGCAAAGTTCCAGAATGAATTAGTAAAAATGTAGGTAAATACTCAGATCGTTCTGTGATCACTAAACTGAGGGATCATACAGCTTGCTCTAGCCAGCAAGAATTTGGATTTCAGTAGGAGTACTAGAAAAGTCTTCCTGGTGTCCTTGAGGAGAAAATGGAGATGTACGGTCCAGGTGATAGCACAACTGGTAGAGTTCTAGAAGGTTGAAATAGTAGACCCTAGGATGTTCATTAATCCATCAAATATCCGTCTGGGCAAGGTGCAGTAATGTGACAGAGGACTCTGCCCTTGACTCCACGACTTTCCATCTCAGTATTTCACATGACTATGTGAAGACAAATCAAATATACTCATCAGAGTTCTAGGTGACACATAGCTTAGAGCAAAAGCACATTCAGAAGACCGCAAAACTCAATATTCAAAATGAATCAAGTGATCTTGAATAATGTAGAATTGTGAACTGAAATTAATAAAATGAAACTGACAGGGAAAGCAAAGTTCTATATTTAGGAAAGTCAACTTTGCAAATATAGAATGGGAAGAAGGGAAGATGAGATAGGGTACAACAGTAGCTGTGTAAAAAATACCCGAGGGGGTTTAATTGATGAATTGATCACAGCCAAATATGAGTCAATAATGTACTGAGGCATATTTTAAAAAATCTATGCAAGTTTAGATGTTATTAATAGAAGTATAAATCAAAATCAAAAGAGGCCATAGTTGTTTCATATTCCATATTGTCATTCCATATCTGTGTTAAATTTCAGAGTCTGACATATTAAGAGCTGCAGTTATATACTGGAGTAATGTCAGAAAGATGACCGGGTATTGAACTATTGGAAATCTGACAGTAATGGCGAGTGACAGCCCAGCTTCACAGGGGATGATTACTCTGGAAAAGAGATAACTTTAACCTCTTTTTTTTTTTTTTTTTTTTTTTTCTTTGCGGTACGCGGGCCTCTCACTGTTGTGGCCTCTCCCGTTGCGGAGCACAGGCTCCGGACGCGCAGGCTCAGAGGCCATGGCTCACGGGCCCAGCCGCTCCGCGGCATGTGGGATCTTCCCGGACCGGGGCACGAACCCGTGTCCCCTGCATCGGCAGGCGGATGCTCAACCACTGCGCCACCAGGGAAACCCAAGAGATAACTTTAAAAGAACACAATAGCTATCCTCAAATATTTGGAGGTCTAACATTGTGAAAGAAGTAGTCTTCCTTTTTTTCTCTAACGAACTGTGAATGGAAAGTCCAGAAGGTCTGAGATTTGAATGAAACGTGAGGGAAAACCGTACCAATTAGAGTTGTTCAACAATGAAACCATTCGCCTCATGAAACAGTGAGCTCACTGACACTCATTCAGGTATTCACATAAAAGTTAGTTGACCATTGTTACAAATGTGGTAAAAAGGACTTCCACAATGGGAGAAGAGTAGAATTAGTTAACACCTAGTCTACTGTGGTATTCCAACGCATTTCAAAACTAAAACATATATCTTGCACAATTTTTTTCTAATTTTTGAATTTTATTTTATTTTTATACAGCAGGTTCTTATTAGTTTTCTATTTTATACATATTGGTGTATACATGTCAATCCCAATCTCCCAGTTCATCCCACTACCCCCATCACCCCTGCTACTTTCCCCCCTTGGTGTCCATACATTTGTTCTCTACATCTGTGTCTCTATTTCTGCCCTGCAGACTGGCTCATCTGAACCATTTTTCTAGGTTCCACATACATGCGTTAATGTACGATATTTGTTTTTCTCTTTCTGACTTACTTTGTATGACAGGCTCTAGATCCATCCACGTCTCTACAAATGACCCAATTTCATTCCTTTTTATGGCTGAGTAATATTCCATTGTATATATGTACCACATCTTCTTTATCCATTCGTCTGTCGATGGGCATTTAGGTTGCTTCCATGACCTGGCCATTGTGAATAGTGCTGCAATGAACATTGGGGTGCATGTGTCTTTTTGAATTATGATTTTCTCTGGGTATATGCCCAGTAGTGGGATTACTGGGTCATATGGTAATTCTATTTTTAGGTTTTAAAGGAACCTCCATACTGTTCTCCATAGTGGCTGTATCAATTTACATTCTCACCAACAGAGCAAGAGGGTTCCCGTTTCTCCACACCCTCTCCAGCGTTTGTTGTTTGCAGATTTTCTGATGATGCCCATTCTAACTGGTGTGAGGTGATACCTCATTGAGTTTTGATTTTCATTTCTCTAATAATTAGTGATGTTGACCAGCTTTTCATGTACTTCTTGGCCATCTATATTTCTTCTTTGGAGAAATGTCTGTTTAGGTCTTCTGCCCATTTTTGGATTCAGTTGTTTGTTTTTGTAATATTGAGCTGCAAGAGCTGTTTATATATATTTTGAAGATTAATCATTTGTCTGTTGATTTACTTGCAAATATTTTCTCCCATTCTGAGGGTTGTCTTTTCATCTTGTTTATGGTTTCCTTTGCTGTGCAAAAGCTTTGAAGTTTCATTAGGTCCCATTTGTTTATTTTTGTTTTTATTTCCATTACTCTAGGAGATGGATCAAAAAAGATCTTGCTGTGATTTATGTCAAAGAGTGTTCTTCCTATGTTTTCCTCTGAGAGTTTTATAGTGTCCAGTCTTACATTTAGGTCTCTAATCCATTTTGAGTTTATTTTTGTGTAAGGTGTTAGGGAGTGTTCTAATTTCATTCTTTTACATGTAGCTGTCCAGTTTTCCCAGCACCACTTATTGAAGAGACTGTCTTTTCTCCATTGTATATCCTTGCTTCCTTTGTCATAGATTAGTTGACCATAGGTGCGTGGGTTTATCTCTGGGCTTTCTATCCTGTTCAATTGATCTATGTTTCTGTTTTTGTGCCAGTACAATATTGTCTCGATTACTGTAGCTTTCTAGTACAGTCTGAAGTCAGGGAGTCTGATTCCTCCTGCTCCGTTTTTTTCCCTCAAGACTGCTTTGGCTATTCGGGGTCTTTGTGTCTCCATATAAATTTTTAGATTTTTTGTTCTAGTTCTGTAAAAAAAATGCCACTGGTAATTTCATAGGGATTGCACTGAATCTGTAGATTGATTTGGGTAGTATAGTCATTTTCACAATATTGATTCTTCCAATCCAAGAACATGGTATATCTCTCCATCTGTTTGTGTCATCTTTGATTTCTTTCATCAGTGTCTTATAGTTTTCTGAGTACAAGTCTTTTACCTCCCTTGGTAAGTTTATTCCTAGGTATTTTATCTTTTCGTTGCAATGGTGAATGGGATTGTTTCCTTAATTTCTCTTTCAGATCTTTTGTTGGTAGTGTATAGGGATGCAAGAGATTTCTGTGCATTAATTTTGTATCCTGCAGTGTTACCAAATTCATTGATTAGCTCTAGTAGTTTTCTCCTGGCATCTTTAGGATTATCTATGTATAGTATCGTGTCATCTGCACACAGTGACAGTTTTCCTTCTTCTTTCCAATTGGTATTCCTTTTATTTCTTTTTCCTCTCTGATTGCCGTGGCTAGGACTTCCAAAACCATGTTGAATAATAGTGGCAGGAATGCACATCCTTGTCTTGTTCCTGATTTTAGAGGAAATACTTTCAGTTTTTCACCATTGAGAATGATGTTGTCTGTGGGTTTGTCATATGGCCTTTATTATGATGAGGTAGGTTCCCTCTTTGCCCACTTTCTGGAGAGTTTTTATCATAAATGGGTGTTGAATTTTGTCAAAAGCTTTTTCTGCATCTATTGAGATGATCATGTGGTTTTTATTCTTCAATTTGTTAATATGGTATATCACATTGATTGATTTGCATATACTGAAGAATCCTTGCATCCCTGGGATAAATCCCACTTGATCATGGTGTATGATCATTTTAATGTGTATTGGATTCTGTTTGCTAGTATTTTGTTGAGGATTTTTGTATCTATATTCATCAGTAATATTGCTCTGTAATTTTCTTTTTTTTGTAGTATCTTTGTCTGGTTTTGGTATCAGGGTGATGGTGGCCTCATAGAATGAATTTGGGAGTGTTCCTTCCTCTGCAATTTTTTGGAGAGTTTGAGAAGGATGGGTGTTAGCTCTTCTCTAAAAGTTTGATAGAATTCACCTGTGAAGCCATCTGGTCCTGAATGTCTGTTTGTTGTAAGATTTTTAATCACAGTTTCAATTTCATTCCTTGTGATTGGTCTGTTCATATTTTTTATTTATTCCTGGTTCAGTCTTGGAAGGTTATACCTTTCTAAGAATTTGTCCACTTCTTCCAGGTTATCCATTTTATTGGCCTAGAGTTGCTTGTAGTAGTCTCTTAGGATGCTTTGTATTTCTGTGGTGTCCATTGTAACTTCTCCTTTTTGTTTCTAATTTTATTGACTCGATTCCTCTCCCTTTTTTCTTGGTGAATCTGGCTAAAGGTTTATCAATTTTGTTTATCTTCTCAAAGAACCAGCTTTTAGTTTTATTGATCTTTGCTATTGTTTTCTTTGTCTCTATTTCATTTATTTCTGCTCTCATCTTTATGATTTCTTTCCTTCTACTAACTTTGGGTTTTGTTTGTTCTGCGTTCTCTAGTTCCTTTAGGTGTAAGGTTTGTTTGTTTATTTGAGATGTTTCTTGTTTCTTGAGGTAGGATTGTATTGCTATAAACTTCCCTCTTAGAACTGCTTTTTCTGCATCCCGTAGGTTTTGGATCATCGTGTTTTCGTTGTCATTTGTCTCTAGGTATTTTTTGATTTCCTCTTTGATTTCTTCAGTGATCTCTTGGTTATTTAGTAATGTATTGTTTAGCCTCCATGTGTTTGTGTTTTTTACGTTTTTTTCCTTGTAATTGATTTTTAATCTCATAGCGTTGTGGTCGGAAAAGATGCCTGATATGATTCCATTATTCTTAAATTTACCGAGGCTTGATTTGTGACCCAAGATGTGATCTATCCTGGAGAGTGTCCTCTGTGCACTTGAGAAGAAAGTGTAATCTGCTGTTTTGGGGTGGAATGTCCTATAAACGTCAATTAAATCTCTCTGCTGTTGTATCATTTAAAGCTTGTGTTTCCTTTTTAATTTTCTGTCTGGATGATCTCTCCGTTGGTGTAACTGAGGTGTTAAAGTCCCCCACTAGTATTGTGTTACTGTTGATTTACTCATTTATAGCTGTTAGCAGTTGCCTTATATATTGAGGTGCTCCTTTGTTGGGTGCATATATATTTATAATTGTTACATCTTCTTCTTGGATTGATTCCTTGATCATTATGTAGTGTCCTCCTTGTCTCTTATAACATTCTTTATTTTAAAGTCTGTTTTATCTGATATGAGTAGTATTTCTCCAGCTTTCTTTTGATTTCCATTTGCATGGAATATCTTTTTCTATCCCCTCACTTTCAGTCTGTATGTTTCCCCAGGTCTGAAGTGGGTCTCTTGTAGACAGTATATATATGGGTCTTGTTTTTGTATCTATTCAGTGAGTCTGTGTCTTTTGGTTGGAGCATTTAATCCATTCAGCTTTAAGGTAATTATCGATATGTATGTGCCTATGACCATTTTCTTAATTGTTTTGGGTTTGGTTTTTTTTTTTGTTTTTTTTTTAAATGTTGGGGGTAGGAGTTTATTAATTAATTAATTTATTTTTGCTGTGTTGCGTCTTTCGTTTCTGTGTGAGGGCTTTCTCTAGTTGTGGCAAGCGGGGGCCACTCTTCATTGCGGTGCGTGGGCCTCTCACCATCGCGGCCTCTCTTGTTGGGGAGCACAGGCTTCAGACATGCAGGCTCAGTAGTTGTGGCTTACGGGCCCAGTTGCTCCGCGGCATGTGGGATCCTCCCAGACCAGGGCTCGAACTCGTGTCCCCTGCATTGGCAGGCAGATTCTCAACCACTGCGCCACCAGGGAGGCCCCTTGGGTTTGTTTTTTGTAGCTCCTTTTCTTCTCTTGTGTTTCCCACTTAGAGAAGTTCCTTTAGCGTTTGTTGTAGAGCTGGTTTGGTGGTGCTGAATTCTCTTAGCTTTTGCTTGTCTGTAAAGCTTTTGATTTCTCTACTGAATGTGAATGTGATCCTTGCCAGGTAGAGTAATCTTGGTTATAGGTTCTTCCCTTTCATCACTTTAAATATATTGTGCCACTCCCTTCTGGCTTGTAGAGTTTCTGCTGAGAAATCAGCTGTTAACCTTATGAGAGTTCCCTTGTATGTTATTTGTCATTTTTCCCTTGTTGCTTTCAATAATTTTTCTTTGTCTTTCATTTTTGTCAATTTGATTACTATGTGTCTTGCCGTGTTTCTCCTTGGGTTTATCCTTTATGGGACTCTCTGCGCTTCCTGGACTTGGGTGGCTATTTCCTTTCCCATGTTAGGGAAGTTTTTGACTATAATCTCTTCAAATATTTTCTCTGGTCCTTTCTCTCTCTCTCCTTCTGGGACCCCTGTAACGCGAATGTTGTTGCGTTTAATGTTGTCCCAGGGGTCTCTTAGGTTGTCTTTATTTCTTTTCATTCTTTTTTCTTTATTCTGTTGCATGGCAGTGAATTTCACCATTCTGTCATCCAGGTCACTTATCCGTTCTTCTGCCCCAGTTATTCTGCTATTGATTCCTTCTAGTGTATTTTTCATTTCAGTTATTGTATTGTTCATCTCTGTTTGTTTGTTCTTTAATTCTTCTAGGTCTTTATTAAACATTTCTTGCATCCTCTCGATCTTTGCCTCCATTCTTTTTCTGAGGTCCTGTATCATCTTCACTATCATTATTCTGAATTCTTTTTCTGGAAGGTTGCCTATCTCCATTTCATTTAGTTGTTTTTCTGGGGTTTTATCTTGTTCCTTCATCTGGTAAAAACTCCTCTACCTTTTCATTTTTGTCTATCTTTCTGTGAATGTGGTTTTCCTTCCACAGGCTGCAGAATTGTAGTTCTTCTTGCTTCTGCTGTCTGCCCTCTGGTGGATGAGGCTATCTAAGAGGCTTGTGCAAGCTTCCTGATGGGAGGGACTGGTGGTGGGTAGAGCTCTATATCTTAAACTTTTGAGAAGACCGACCTAAGATGTCTCTGTTGGAATGTTTCGCACTCTCTGCTGCGTTATCAGTTTCTGCCTGTACGTGCTTATTTCCACAATCATAATTTCTCCAGTCTTCTGTCCTTGATATCTCTTTCATCTCTCCCCACCTCACTTCTATCAGGCCTTCACCCTGAGCACTGAAGTTGCTCTTTGTCAGGGACCCAGTGACTTCCATATTGCCATATCTTGCAGTCATCACTCCATCCTCATCCCTCTCAATCTCTCAGATACTCTTCGTCACTACTGCTATCTTTGTTAAACACTAGTCTTGACTAGTGACACTGCTCGAGCCTCAGCTGCTTTCTCCCAGTGTCTTCTCTTGGCTCCTCCTTCTCTGGTTCACCTTTCATCCAGTCCTGTGGCCTCAAAGTTTATCTCTATGTCAAGGACTCCAAAACGTGTATCTCCACAAGTTTAGGTTTTTAAAAGTCAGCTTTACAAATATAGAATGGGAGGAGAGGGAGGTGAGGATGATATAGGGTACAACAGTACTGTGTATAAAAAAAATAGCTGGAGGGTTTTAATTGGTTAACTGTTCATAGCTAAATATGAGTCAGTGATGTGCTTGAGACATTTTTTTAAAAATCAATGCAAGTCTAGATGTTATGAATAGATGTATAAAGTCTAAATAAAGTCTAAATTTACTGAGGGACTTCCCTGGTGGTCCAGTGGTAAAGAATCCGCCTTACAATGCAGGGGATGCGGGTTCGATCCCTGGTCAGGGAACTAAGATCCCACATGCCACAGGGCAACTAAGTCCACGCCCCTCAACTGGAGAGCCTGTGTGCCACAAACTACAGAGCCCCACGCGCCCTGGAGCCTACATGCCAAAACTAGAGAGAAGCGTGCGCGGTGCAAGAAAAGATCCTGCATGCCTTAACGAATATCCCACGTGCTGCAACTAAGACCTGATGCAGCCAAAAATAAATAAAAATAAATAAATAAATAATAAAAGTAAATCTAAAAAAGAAAGGTTTACTGAGAGCCAGGTCTATTCATCTGCTTATCTGATGTTTTCTCTTGAATGTCCCAAATACATTTCAAATTCAACGTGGCCAAACAGATCTTGCAGTTTCAGCCCAGAATTTATTTTTCCTTCAGTCGTCACCATCTTGGTAAATGGCATTATCATTTACCTGGTTGCTCAGGCCAAAAATCAAAGAATCTTCCTTGATTATTCTCTTGTCTTTCTCTTGCCTGCACATGCAATCCATCAACATGACAGGTGGGCTCTGTCAGCTCCATCTCCACACTAGATCCCCAGAGTGTTCACTTCACTCCATTTCCAATGCTCCAGTTCTATAACACCCAGGCCATTGCCATCTGGCACCTGGACTGCTATAGTTTCCCCCCATCCGTTATTTCTCTCACCTCTGTTTCCCCAGTTTTTTCACATAACCACCATCATGATCTTCTTTGGTCACATCATTCCTCTGCCTAAAATTCATCAATGGCTTCCCATCCACAAAATAGAATCTAAATTCCTTACCACTGCCCACAAGTTCCAACACCGTTGGGTTACCACCTGCCTCTCAGGCCTCCCCTGCTCGCTCCCCAAGCACACTGTTCTCTACTCTCCTTGCCTCCTAAGCTTGTCCTCACTTTGTGGCCTCTGCACTCCCTGCTTCCTCTTCCTGAAACACTTCACACCCAGATGTTTGCCTGGTGGCCCCTTTGGGCATCTGTTTCTTACATAAGTGGATTTAAAGTAGGCATCTCCCACCTTATCACTGCTGCCCCCTCACTGCCTATCATTCCGTCTTGTTTGGTTTTTTTTTATAGCATTTATCACCATATGTACTTCTCTTGTTTGTCTACTTGTTTGTTTATGGCTCCTCAACCCCTAGGAGAATGAAAGCTCCATGAGAGCAGGACCTTCTCCCTTCTGTTCACTGAATTCCAGCATGTAGAAGGGTACTAGGACAGAGGAAGGTCTCAGTCAGACTCTGCATGGGGAGCTCATAAAGCTTTGATTTAATGAAACAAAATGCTTCCAGTATAAACCTACCCTAAAATAATACTGTGAGAATCGCAGAATTTTAGGGGCATTGGAGATGTCTAATTTGTACCTAATAAATACTCTAGGACCAGGAAAGCTCATTAGCTGGCCTATGTCACACAGCTAATTAGTAGAGAGCTGAAACTAGGATTCAGGTTTCTTAACTCTAGCTCTGGGCAGTTTACGCTGAGGGTGACCATACGTTTCTTTACTGGAATCAGCCATGTTTATGCTTGTTGTCCTAGCGTAGTTAGTAACAGCACCCTCTTTCTCCTTCAGAAGTGTCCCAGATTGAGTGATAAATGGTCACCTAACTATATCACAGTTTCTATAATTCTGAAATAAATTGACCTCTTTGTCTACCTAAAAAGTTATAATTTAAGGAATATGGCTTCCTTGGGTCATTCATTATCTAATTTATATTTTCTTCTTATTGCTGCATAGAAATGTGTTTATAGACACACATAAAAATTATATCTTTTGGAATATTAAGCGATTTGGTCACTTAGTTAATTAAAGCAACAACACATAATGATGTCATTAAATGATTTCATTAATAACACTTGTGATTTACCATCTTCTGATATTGTTTTTTTAGGATTCAGGCTAAAATCCCAGGCGCTAAAAGGCACACTGAGTAAATCAGTACCCCACCAGGGACTGGACACCAAGAGGAATGTCTGAAGTGGTAACAGCTCTGTCTTATATGTTACTATAAATTGATTGTTTCTCCCCCCCAGTATCATAATCTTAGAGACAAACTTTAAAACAGCTGTTTTTAGGCTGTTTCTGTACTCTTAGGGTATTTGAGTCACTGTGTCAAGCACTAAAGCATAGAGAAAAGTGTATTAGATGTGGTTTTTAATTTTGTGTTGCTAAAAAAAAGTGCATGATGGTGAGAACCCAACTTATCTTTCCTTCGTCGGTGTTCTTCTCTCTGCAATGCTTCTGTAGCTTCTCATGTTCCCTGTGGCTAGGCCTTTCCTGCCCAGTGCACTGATGCAATAGTGGAAATCGCTTATATGTCCTTGGGTTGTTGCTTGGATTAATCTTTAATAACAATATATAGACTTGTAGATCGATGTTTAAGTGTTTTTCCAACACACACAACATAAAAATAAAAACAAGTCGACCGTACTTAGGATAATCAGTTTTGTATAAATTAAAATAATTAAATAAACAAATAAACCCAAAACAAACATGCAGTACTTTTGTTGTGTGAGACTGATGGGCTGATTTACATGTATGGTAACTAAAGAGTACCAGCATGTTAACTTTATTACAATTTGTATTACTTTCTCTGTAGTTCCTAATGGACTTAATTATGGACTCTGGATATTTGCACTTATGTACTTGATACTGAATGCATAAATAAATGTTACTAAATGTAGAAACTTCTCCCTCTCTTCTCATGATCTCACCAGAAAATGCAAAAGCTCTAAGAAATAAATCTCCCGTGAACGTGCTGGGAAGGCTGAGGCCAAGTGCTCACTTTACTACTGTGTCCAGGACCACACAGTCCAACTCCAAAGTAGTATATGGCTCCTTTGGGTTATTAATAGAAATCACTGGAGACTGGTAAAACTGGAAAACACCCTTAATATTGTACTCTGTGGGGTTTATGCAGATAATTTAAATAGTTTTTTTAAAACTTGAAAGTTATATAAATCCTTTCATAAACTTCTTATAATAATATGCAACACAATATTGTCATAAAACAATTATAATTGCTATGAACTCACTGTTTTGGTAATTATTTATGGAGCACCTTCTGTGTGCCAAGCACTCAGAACAGGGCTGTGAATAAGAGAGATAGTCATTCCTGCCCTCACCAAGCTAAGTCTTCTAAGGATTGTTCACTACTTTTTGCAGAAGTCCAATTGCCTATGTTATTTCACTGTTAAAGTCAAAAGTCAAAGATGATGAGGTAGAAGTGGATGAAAGTAATAGCAATAGGAGAAATAAAAATTAGAGAAAAAAGGATAGTTACTTAAAAAAAGCTGCCTTTGACCAGTTTTGGACTTGGATTCAATAAGTACTCATGGAGTTACCCTTCTGTGCAAAGTATTGTGATGACAACATAGCTAACTAACTAGACACTGTGCCAACAGCCAAGACTGGGGGTGATGGGAGATGGCTATGTGGAAATGCTCACTAAGTAAAAGGCAGCATGAAATAAGAGCTGCAGTGTAAGACTAGAGCAACAGAGAAGGATTCTCAGAGGTGGACTTTGGGGCTGGGTTCTGATTTGGCTTTTTCCAGAGGGAGAAGGTTCATCCCAGTATGAAGAAAGAACATGGACTAAGGTGCTAAGACATGGAGGCACATGGCATATGCAGAGAACAGTGAGTAATACGCTGAATTGTGCTGTAAAGTGCTTGGGTGGGAATGTAGTGCCAGGCAAGGCTGAAAGGGTGGGTTGAACCACACTAAAAAGAAACTTGAATGTTAAGGATTTTGTGCTCTATTTTTTAGATCTCAGAGAGATGCATAGACACAATGAGGATGTATGTTACTGGAGATTAGAAGAATATAGGAGATAATTGTGACATAACTAACAGCAGACAGGTGACAAATGAACGACAAGGCTTCTACTAAGGCAGCTGAGAATACAAAGGATATATTCATCTGTCCCTGATCCTCTGTATCAACCCAGCATGCCTAGCACCCACTGTGCACAGAGGAGCCACTAAGAGAGATGACGTGGAGGGGGATGGGACTGGAGTTGGTGATTGACTACATGTGGGAGTTCAAGACCAAGGCTGACCCTGAGAGTGAGTGCCTCCTTAAATTCTGCACCCTAGGCAGCTTGCTCGCCTCACCCTAGCCCCAGCTCTGTCAGAGACTAGCTGATCAGCAGAGTGCAATACCATTTTTCAGGTTAGAAAGCCCAGAAGAGCTTGTCTGGGGAAGGAAGATAATAAGCTTGGTTTGGTGCTTGCTATTTTTTATGGTTACTAGGTTAGAAGAGAAGTGTGTGTGTGTGTGTGTGTGTGTGTGTGTGTTTCAGTGTACAACCTTTGAGATAAAGTTTCTTCTAAATGGCTTTATTGTGTCAGATTAACCTTCTACAAGGTCTGCATGTGCAGCATTTGCCTCCCTCCGGAGAGCCCAGAATTCCTTTCATAAGCAGCTGCTCATTCAGAGGATCTAATGAGGAATTCTGTTTGCTAGCAGTGGTGAAGAAAGTTTCCTGAGGAAACTCCAGCCTGACAAAATGATAGGTATGGATGCAGAATTTTAACAGATGGAACACAGGGCACATATGATCCTGCTTTTACAGGAAGCATCAGTCAGAGTGATATTTGAGATGATGGAAATAATGTGAGGATCCAATGCCCAGGTAAGAAGCAGACCAAGGATAGAGCCCTCAGGGACAAAGAGTGAGTGAGGTTATCCTGAAACTAGCGAACAGTAGAAGATTCTTATAGCCTACACATGAGTTAAGCAAGCAGGGGGTGAGTAGGTGAAGAAGCTGTGGTATATTTTATGGATGATTTCAGGAAAAAGGGAGTAGGATAGTTGTATATTCTCTGCTCTTTCCCCACCTATATCAGTTTCCTTGTATTGCCCTAACAAAGTACCAAAAACTGGATGACTTAAAATGACAGATAGTGAGGGTGGGAGAGAGACGCAAGAGGGAGGGAATATGGGGATATATGTATACGTATAGCTGATTCACTTTGTTAAACAGCAGAAACTAACAACAATATTGTAAAGCAATTATACTCTAATAAAGATGTTGAAAAATATATATTAAAAAAAAGTTTTAAAAAAATGACAGAAATTTATTCTGGCACAGTTCTGGTGGTTAAAAGTCCAAAACCAAGGTGTTGGCAGGGCCGTGCTCTCTCTGATAGTTCTAGGGGAGGATTCTTCCTTGCCTCTTCTAGCTTCTGGTGGTTGCCAGCAGTCCATGGCATTCCTTGGCTTGTAGGTGCATCACTCCAGGCACAAAGCCATCTTCTCACTGTGTGTCTTCACATCATCTTCCCTCTGTGTACAAATTTTCCCTTTTCGTAAGGACACCAGTCATATGGATTAGGGCCCCCAATGACCTCATTTTAACTTGATTGGTCTGTAAAGATCCTATTTCCAAATAAGCTCACATTCTGGGGTTTGGGACTTAAACATATCTTTTATTGAGGACACAGTTCAACTCGTAGAACCCCCTGAGTCTCATGCTGGCCCTTACACCACTGTGAAGATTTTTCCTTCTGTGCAGAGCCCAGCTCTGTTTCCCCAGTTGTTTCTCACTGTAAGGAATTACTGCTGAGAAGTAGTGGGACAGCTCCTCCTTTACCAAAGTGTACTTGAGTGTAGCCGAGTGTTGGGCCTTGCTTCACTATTATGGGGTTCCAGCAACTGCCACTTTGTCATTGTATAGGGCAGCTTCAGGCGTCCAAACTTTAGCACTCTCTTCTGAGTGTAGGGAGTGGGTGGGGCATACAGGAGACCCCACTGCAGTTTGGCATCAGCCAGTGTGGTTGTGGCTAAGGAGCAATAAACAAACTCTGTAGATCTAGGCAAAGGGTCATTTTCTCTTCACACTCCAACTTTCTTCTCTAGTGCTTTATATTGGCACCAATCTCAAGCTCCACACTATGATTTTTTTCTTTAAATTTTTTCTTTAGTTCAATACATTCAATATTACAGAATTAACTTAGCTGGCCACATTTTCTTTGATGAGTAAATTGAAATGAATTATTTTGTATCCTGTGTCCCAGTTGCCTTTTAAAAGAATCCTGCTGGAATTAGTTCTCTCTGGTTGCTCCCCAATATGCTAAAGGGAGTTTTGCAAGTAGAAATGAAAGGACACTAAATGGCAACATGAGAATATAAAGTATGAAGTTTGTTGGTAAAGTAGACTTTAAGTCAAAACTGTGTTTGGGGGACTTCCCTGGTGGTGCAGTGGTTAAGAATCCGCCTGCCAATGCAGGGGATACAGGTTTGATCCCTGGTCCAGGAAGATCCCACATGCCACAGAGCAACTAAGCCCGTGTGCCACAACTACTGAGCCTGCACTCTAGAGCCCATGAGCTACAACTGCTGAGCCTGCGTGCCACAACTACTGAAGCCCGCATGCCTAGAGCCTGCACTCCACAACACGAGAAGCCTCTGCAATGAGAAGCCTGCGCACCACAATGAAGAGTAGCCCCCGCTTGCCACAAGTAGAGAAAGCCCATGTGCAGCAACAAAGACCCAACACAGCCAAAAATAAAAATGAAATAAATAAATAAATTGATTTTTTAAAAAAACTGTGTTTGGAGACAAAGAAGGTATTACATAATGATAAAAGGGTCAATTCAACAGGAAGATATAATGATTGTAAATATATACGCATCCAACTTTAGAACACCTAAGTATATAAAACAAATATTGACAAATCTGAATGAAGGAATTTACAGCAATACAATAATAGGAGGAGACTTCAACACCTCACATTCAATAATGGGTAGACATCCAGACAGAAAGATTGATAAAGAAACAGTGGACTTGAACAACACTAGAGATCAACTGGACCTAACAGACATATGCAACTTTTACCCAACAGCAGAGGAATACACATTCTTCTCAAGTGCACATAGAATGTTCTCCATGATAGATCACATGTTAGGTCACAAAACAACTCTTAAAAAATTTAATGAAATAGAAATTATATCATGTACCTTTTGGACCACAATGGAATGAAGCTAGAAATCAGTAACAAAGAAAATGTGGAAAATTCATAAACAGATGGAAATTAAATAATACAGTCTTGAACAACCACTGGATCAAAAGGGAATTTTAAAAATTTCTCATGAAATATGAAAACAAAAACACAAATTACCAAAACTTATGGTATGCAGCAAAGGCAGTACTAAGGAAAGTTTATGGTGATAAACACCTACATTAAAAAAGAAGATGTCAAATAAACAATGTAACTTTACACCCCAAGGAACTAAAAAAGAACAAACTAAATCTAAAGTTAGAAGAAGGAAGGAAATAATAAAGATTGGAGCAGAAATAAGTCAAATAGAGAATAGAAAAACAATTTTTAAAAATCAACAAAACTGGGCTTCCCTGGTGGCACAGTGGTTGAGAGTCCGCCTGCTGATGCAGGGGACACGGGTTTGTGCCCCAGTCCGGGAGGATCCCACATGCCGCGGAGCGGCTAGGCCCATGAGCCATGGCCGCTGGGCCTGCGCGTCCGGAGCCTGTGCTCTGCAACGGGAGAGACGACAACAGTGAGAGGCCCATGTATCGCAAAAAAAAAAAATCATTATCAGTAAGGGAACAAAATAAAGGGCATCACATAAGCAACTGAATAAAGTTATTAAAAAAAAATCAACAAAACTAAGAGTTCGTTTTTCAAAATATAAAACTGACAAATACTTAGCTAGATAAAAAAGAAAAGAGAAAAGACATGAAATCAGAAATGAAAGAGACATTACAATAGAAGCTTCAGAAATAAAAAGGATCATAAGAGACTATTATGAACAATTATATGCACACCAATTGGATAACAAAGGAGAAATGGATAAATTTCTAGAAACACACAACCTACCAAGACTTTATCAAGAAGAAATAGAATGCCTAAACAGACCAATAACAAATAAGGAGATTGACGTAGTAATCAAAAACCCCCTAATAAAAAAAGCACAGGACCAGATGGCTTCATAGCTGAATTCTACTAAACATCCAAAGAATGAATACCAATCCTTGTTAAACTCTTCCCAAAAATAGAGGTAGAGAGAATAGTTTCAGACTCATGAGGCCAGCATTGCCCTGATACAAAAGCCAAAGACACAAAAAGAAAACTACAAGCTAATATCTCTGATTAACATAGATGTAGAAATCCTCTATAAAATACTAGCAAACTGAATTCAACAGCATCATCAAAAAGATAATACACCATGACCAAGTAGGATTTATCCCTGGGATACGAGTTTAGTTTAACATACTCAAATCAATCAATGTGATACCCCACATTAACAGAATAAAAGATAAAAATCACATGAGCTTCTCAGATGCAGAGAAAGCATTTGACAAAGATCAACATCCATTCATGATAAAAATTCTCAACAAAATAGGTATAAAAGGAAATTTCTTCAACATAATAAAGGCCGTTTATGAAAAGCCCACTGCTAACATCATAATCAATGGCAAAAACTGAAACCTCTTCCTCTAAGCTCTGATGCCCACTCTCACCACTTCTATTTAACATAGTACTGGAAGTACTAGCAAGAGCAATCACACAAGGAAAAGAAATGAAAGGCATCCAAAGCAAAATAGAAGAAGTAAAATTATCTCTATTTGCAGATGACATGATCCTGTATGTAGAAAACCCTAAAGATTACCCACACACACACACACACACACACACACACACACACATTGTTAGAACTAAAAAACAAATACAGTAAAGTTGCAGGATACAAAGTCAACATCCAAAAATTAGTTGCATTTCTTTACATCAACATTGATCTATCCAAAAAGGAAGTCAAGAAAACAATCCCATTTACAATAGCATCAAAAAGAATAAAATACCTAGGAATAAATTTAACTAAGGAGGTGAAAGGTCTGTGCACAGAATACTATAAGACATTGATGAAAGAAATTGATGAAGACCCAAATAAATGGATACTCGTGTTCATGGATTAGAAGAATTGATATTGTTAAAATGTACATAATACCCAAAGTGATATACAGATTTAGTGCAATCCCTATCAAAATTCCAGTGGCATTTTTCACAGAAATAGAAAATGCAATGGAATCACAAACCCTGAATAGCTTAAGCAATCTTGAGAAAGAAGAACAGAGTTGGAGGTATCATGCTCCCTGATTTCAAACTATACTAGAAAGCTATGGTAATTAAAACAGTATGATACTGGCATAAAAACAGACATATAGACCAACGGAACAGAATAGATAAGAGAGCCCAGAAGTAAATCCATGCATATTTGGTCAACCAATTTTCAACAGTAGAATCTAGCTCATGTCTTTGCTTCCTCTAAGTGGGAGAGAAAAGCCAGATGTTTGCTACCAAAAAATGTATTTCCAACAGAATAAGTGGAACTTTCTTCACTCTATTATATTTTAGGTTATCCACATTAACTCATTTGGGTGCCCAGTTCATGGTAGAATTTTTAATCTCCATTGGGAAGAATAGTGCTAAACCAAGAGCAATTTTTTCCTGGCCTTTATAGAGTTTCTTCTTAACAAGTAAAGTGCATTTATTTATTTTCTTTTTTATAAAAATTTATCCTATTTAAAATTTTATTCCTTACTTCCTAAACTGGTTATTATATTAAATGTATTTAGCCAATTAACTATTTCATAATTTAGCTGCATGATTTATTAGTCAATAAGGTTACTTTGAAGCTATTAAAATGAAACTTGTTAACAATAATATAGCACCATTGAACCAGACACTGTGCCTGGTGGGCTTTTTACAAACATTACTTCTAATCCTCAGAATTTCAAAATCCTGCATGATTATTGTCCAAATGAGGAAACTGAATGTCAAGATGTTTAAATAACTGGCACAAGTTTACATAACTAGTAAGTGATGAAACAAGGACTTGGATCACAATTTGTCTGATTTTGAGGCCCGGGCTCTTTCCACTGAGAACATCGCCTTTCCTGTGTTTCTCTGCCCCCTCCCTACAATCTCTAACTCAGGAGCAATGCTGCCTCAGCAAGACTATTTGATTGCTAGTAATAAAAACTCAACTAAAGTATATTAATTACAAACAGGCATAACACAAGGGAGTCCAAGGGCTTATCTACAGGAGGTTGAGTATTTTTCCAAACATACAATTTTGCTGCTTTGACCTCTGTAGTTAAAGACAAAAGTGCTTAACTCCAGGTATTACCTAACAACCCTGCCGTGAATAGAGGCAGTAAAGAAGAGTGCACAAATCTTCAAGATATCATGGCTTAATTTTATATACAGATTCATCCTGAACCAGAATGAATTCACAGTGGAACAAGAAAAAAAACTGTTATGTTGGAGCCACGGTGACAATTCATTTTTCAACTCCAGAAGCTCATTGATCTTGCAGAGCTGGGAATCCAAAGTTCTCATTAACTGAAATCATGGTTAAATAAGAGTTATTTAAAACTAATTATTAAGGAATAATTCTGATGTAATAAAATTCACTTAGAGGCAAACGTTAAGTGCAGCTTAATCTGGTGGTTCACAGTGTTCTTCAGGGTCTTGTAATGGTAATGATCAGTAAGACTTCTATGAATGTCAGTTCTTGCTGTACCAGCCTACATGTAAAAGGGGTGTTAGACCCTGAGGAAGTTGCCTTTTTCTCCAGTATTATTCTTTTTTCTACTAAAACCTAAACTGCAGGAGATTTTGAGCTCTATATTTTAAAAAACTTCTGAGCACATGAATCTCTCCTGTTATCCATTTCAACAATATCTTAAGCATCTATTATGTGAAAATTGCTATGCTAAGTGCTACAGGAGATTAAAAAATGAGTAAAACACAGTTCCCACTTTTAAGGAGTTCATAGTATAGCGATGAAAACAATAAATATATGGAGTTGTTTGTTTTGTTCCAGGCATTGTTGTAAACACTTTAAAGTGTTTATTAATTTATTTAATTCTCAAGACTACCCTAAATTAAGGCCTCATTTACAGATGAGAAAACTGAGGTGTAAATGCTACACAGCTATGTAGTAATAAGACTATCACACAGAAAACCATTAGACCACTCAGCCTACAATGACTAACCATAAAAAAATTTGAATAAAGTGCTCTGGAAGCACTGAGATTATTGGGATCCAGAAAAAAACTTGTGGATGATACAGCTTTTCAGATGGGCTGACAATACAAGTATGTTTTCAATAGGCAGAAAACCCACCTGCAATGCAGATTTTGATTCTGAACTGGTTGAATTTGACATGCTGGCAGCATAGGCTGATGAGAATGTTTAGTCTCATCTACAAGATTAATTCTTAGAGGAGAGGTCGGGCAGGAGATACAACCTGAGAGTTATTTGTGTAGATTCAACTCTATTCAAGGGAAGGGTTGAGAGAGCCTGAAGAGAAGACCAAGGACGGAGCCCAGGCAGCATGCCCAAGGAAGGCAGTGAAAGAAGTGAAGAAGGAAAAGCAAGAACCAATTAGGAGGTGAGTTTCTAAAGAAGGGTTGGTGAGAGCTGGGTAGTTGTGTCAAATACTGCAGGAAAGGGATGTGTGGGATCGGGGCTTGAGAAAAGGCCATTAGAAGATGAGGAAGAGGTAATTTAGAATTCAGGGTGAAGGGATGCATTATAGCCAAGATGTAGACCACACTTTCAAGAAGTTTGGTAATTGAGAGGTAGGGTGGCCGAAGGGTTGAGGAAAGGCATGAATTTAGGAAGTGATGACTGGGCATGAGGTCAGAGGAAGACACAGGTGAGGGAGGAGCTAATTGAGGAAGGTCCTTGAGGAGGTGGGAAGGAATGGGATTCAGAATTGCCATGGCTTGTATTTTTACTTTCCCAAATAAGCTCTGGAAATTCTCAACTGCAATCATATATGCAGGGAATGGTCAGCCAGCATTAATCTGACATTTTCTAAATTTGTTAAAGGAAGAAAAAAAGAGAAAGATTTTTAAATCAAATGGAGAGTACTTACTCCAATTATCTTTACCAAATCGTCTTCATATGAATTACCTTACCTATTCTTCAAAAATAAGAGTTAACTAAAATGAGAAAAAATAAGGAAAATAAGAATACTGCTCCTGAAAGATCGTGAATGTTAGAACAGTCTAAAAATGCTAAGTCAGCCTTAACAATTATCCCCAGCTACCTTTCTAAAAGAGGATACCCTTTGAAACTTCAGTGACTTAAATTATTAATAGTAAAAGACATTCTTGCTAAATATGGCATGGGTTGTTTTAGGCCCAATTTAATTTCTGATTACTCTGCAGATGCTCACTTGAAAAAATCAGAATGCCGTTATTGATAATGATATTCTGTCCTGTGATAAAATGTTACCTTAGGCAAAAATAAACTGAATTACCATGCAGCTGCCAGCAGGGACAGCTTAATCTCTGCTCTCAGCAGCATTGCCCGCAGCATAAAACCCAAACTCCTGAGCTTGGAATTCAAGGATCTTTGTAGTGAAATCACAACCTAAATTTCTGATTGGGCTCCTGCTTTTCCTCTCCATTCACCCCATGCCCATTGGCACACCTCCATGGCTCTGCTGACGTCCTGTGTAGTCCAGAGCACTCCTTACCTGAGCCCCAATCCCCTGCCCTGGTCACAAAGCCACAATGCAGCTCTAGCATAGCAGACAGTGCCCCAGGACTGCTCTGCCATTGTCCAACTTTAAGGGCCTGATCCGAGGTTATCCCCAAGGTCATTGAAGCTCTCATCTTGGGGTGATTTTCTGAAAAATAGGGTAATCATCATAATTCACCCCAGAGAGTTATGATAAAGATTAAGTAAGGCATGGAAACAGTTACAAAATGTACATTTTCTAAAACCACAAACTGCTTTGCAGGTGTGCTTCAAAACCGACCCTTCTTTTTCACCTTCAAGGCCATTTTCTTGAAAACAGGGGGCCAAATCTTGTCCATGTGTTTAGTCAAAGCACTGATAAGAGTGTCTGGTATGTAATAAAGCTCAATACATGCTGAGTGGATTCATCAGAGAAAGTGAACTTTTAGGGGAAACAAGAGGAAAGGAGGCTCTCATGAGAGTAGACAGCTGACTTCTTCAGATTCTTACCGCTTCTGTCTCCCCTTCCTCCTCTTATTTCTCTTTCCTCTTTTTGCCTTGTCTCTCTGACCTCTTTCTCTCCTCCACTAACAGAATAATAAAAGAAGGCTGACTCCTCACCACTATGTCCCCCTTCCTCAGAGAGGCCTTCACTGGTGCCACCTATGGGTCTCATTTTTATAAGCTCAGTGCCCAGCACAGTGCCCAGCACACAGAAGGCACAACCCAAACACGTAAACCAATGAGTCCAATGCCAACACACGTGAGGCCGTGCCTTTCTCTGGTAACCTGGCAGGCATCTTTCTCTGCAGAGACTCGGCCCTCAGAACCTCCCTAACTGAGCACTCCAGGCAGTCACTGCTATCCAGCAGAAATAACATGGAAATAAAACCAATTTCCCATCTCTGGGACAGCAACTGTTGATTTAATTGCAGTAATTGTCACTAAGGGTTGAATGACCAAGAGGTTTAAGGAAGGCAAGGGATGCAGAAAGGACATTAACATCTGTATTTCTGAAGAAATGTTTCTTGTTTTCCATTTAGTAGAAATAAAAGATGGGAAATAGCATGTACTCTGTGGTAAGTACCTCATTATTCTACATAAGCTTCATAATCCCAGGATGTAAAATCCAATTTTACAGATGAAGAATGGAGATTGAGGTTAACTACCTGAGCCAATCAAAAACCACCAGCAAATGATGCAATGGGCATTTGACTCAAATCTGTTTAGCCCCAAGCAATTGCTGATTACAGATAAAAACTAGTCCAGAGACAAAGTTGAAAAGGAGGCTCCTTATCAGGTGTTGTTACAAACAAGGATATGGTCTGCCCTTTCTTGGAGACACCGCCCTATCCTTGTTTGGCGTAGCTCCATCAGGGACACTAATCCATCTGTTTGCTTCTCTAACCATCTGGCATTACCTAGGGGACGTGCTTTTCCTGCCATTTTACCACAAATGACTGTGTGATGGAGTCGCAGGAACTAAGAATCGCAGACTGATCACAGGACAGGTACTTTAGAAGCTGTGAGAAGCCCAAGGGGTATGGAATCTTTGTCTAATGTATAACCATCTTGCAGACATAGGCATAAAGCCAATATGAAGGCTTAAAAGGTACCCAATGGGCAAGGATCAAGAATGCCTTTCTATTCAATGCTAAAAGCGTCACTGATTCCTTTACCTAGGAAAGGCCCACCCAGCCATCTGGTTTAGACCTAATGTTGGGGCTGACAAATATTAGTTCAGAGAATGAATGTGTGTCTGACATTCCATGGGTAACTGTCCAACTGTTCTGAAGCCTCTTCTCTCCTGCAACCTCCACAGAAGCTGGAAATGCGGATACCCCTTGGCCTAACCTCCCTTTCATGGGTGACCTTGTGATCTAGTACTAGCCATTGAGACATAAAAGGAAGTAGACAGATTTCCTTCCCTGATGAAAGGGAAGAAGGGCTTCCACAGGTGGACCCTTTCTACTCCTTTCCACTTTGTTCAAGGGCCTGAGGTCTGGGGCTACAGTAGCCATTTGTGACCATGAAGCAACAAGCCTGAAGATGAAACACAACATGCAAAAGATGGCAAGGCATTAAGATAAGAAAATCCTACTGACAACCATGATGGGGAGGCAGGGCCATGTGCCCATATTAGGCCCTATGCTTGGTACTGGTAGGATCAGAGTGAGGAAGACAGAGACTCTATTTTCTTGAATTCTTACTTCTCAGGAGGATTTGAGCATGGTCCAATACTGAACCGTCAGAGATGCTGAAATGCTGAGCACAAAGCACTGAAGTGTGCAACTACTTCCTATATGTGAGATGTTTAACACATCACAGAGACTGGGACCTTGGCTTGGTCTAACCCAGGGTCTAGAAACACAACCAAGAAGTTGATGCTTTCTCTAGAGGTACTAGATTTATGCAGAGGCAGGAACAAGAGCAATGTCATCGTCAAATACCATATATACCTCGAATACTGTAGAAACTGCAAATACGCCTGAATACAGTGTTGTATAGGTTCCTTTGCAAGTAGGGGTCAAACTCATGCAGCAGTTGGGTTCTCCTGGCCCTGTCAGCAGCAGGGGAAACAGAAGCAAACTTGCTTACCATAACTTAAAAATCAGTGTCAGCGTGGGACTGGCGTATTCTAATATGCTGTTCTGCTGCTGAGGAAAAGTCTGCCTGAAAAATATTGACTGGAAGAGAAAGTATCTGTTATGTTACCAGAGTAAAAAGGAAACATGAGAGAAGTAGGACATGACTTTTGGCTCACTGAACACCATCTATGGCTACTGAAGGATCAGAAAGCTTTTTTTATACGCTCAACTATTTTGTTTATCTTCTGTATCTTTTTTAAGTTTTTTATAATTTAAAAAAAAAAGCTTTACTTTCTTTTCTAATTACAAAGTTATACATGCAATGTCCCCTCAGGGACTGGCCTCACTCATAGACAGTGGAGAGCAACGTGATCCAGATGAGGTGATGAGTAGGAATAATATTCTGGTGGCAGCATAAAGGTTGGCTTAGGGCAGTCCAGTCCAGGTAGTTCAAGAAGAGAGGAATTTATCAGAGGAAGTATGCTACAAGGGCTATAGAAACCCAAGGGAAGTAACGTAAAGAAGATCCCAGACACCAGGAAGCTGCCACAAACCTGTACGGTTCCCACATGCCTGCACTCACTGATAAGCAGCTGGAGACACCAATTCCCACTCCTGCCACCTCTGGAGCCACCCAAACTGCTGGGATGCAGTCAACTGTGGTGGCCTGAAACTGCCATTCCAGGAGACGAACAGAGTGGCTTCTTTGCCAGCTAGTCTCCCACCAGTGTCTCCAACCAGCTGGCAAGTGTGTTTGAGGAATGTGGTTTCTAGGCATCCTCCTCCTGCCTCACAGAGAACAGCACGGAAGGACACGGATGGATCTGAATGCCAAATCTTGCAAAAGAGGGGACCCAGGAGAGTGTTAAAAGCCAGGATATGGTTCTCCCTGGAGGAAGGAGGCTGTTGTTGTACTGTGTCCTCTCCAAGGCAGTATAGCATAGTGATTCAGGGCATAAACTTTGTGTCCTCATATGCAAAGTGGGAAATAACACCTACCTCAAAGGATTGTTATGAGAGTTAAATAGGTTACTGTAGGTAAAGTATTTAGGACAGTGCCTGGAGTATAGTTCCATTCAGTAAAGGATAGCTGTTGTCATGTTACTTTCACTCTGATTTCAATTTTGCCATCTGTAAAGAAAACTTAAGAAGGAGGGGGTTAAATCATCTTCGCTGCTCTCTAACCAACCAGAGGAAAGGGGAACTAATAGTTACACTCAATCTGATCCTGATGCAGGGCTGGAGTTTGGAGACGCAGAGAAAAATAATATCTCTGCCTTCAAAGAGCTCACTGTTTGATGAGAAGGCAGAAGAAAATCACTGATTCAAGTTAAAATGTGCACAGTGGTAGAATGTATACAGGGAAAGGTCTAGAAGAGTACAGAGATGGGTATTGTAGCATAATGGAAAGATTTATACAGACTCCACTTTAAACCCAAAATTATTCTCTTGTGACGCTGGGCAATTCACTTAGTCATCCCTGCCTCAGTTTCCTTGTCTGTAAAAGTGGAGATAATGAAAGAACTTCCCTCACTAAGCCATTGTGAACATTAAGGGAGCTGTACATACAGCTGTAGTACCTAGCACAGAAATGCGTTCAAAAGTGATCATTATTATGATTCCCACGGTCCACGAGAAGTGTACAAGGGTTCAGGCACAAGTCCTGAACTAAAGAAATGGAAATGGAAGGAAGAAAGGGCGGCTAAAGAGGGACTCATCCTTATAGGATCGCTTGATTATTGTGTATAAAGTTAGAGAAACTGGCGAGGCACCCACCCCAGGTGGCGCGCTGGCGCTCTGCCTCGGCGTCCTCGTTGCCCGTGGCAACCGGCAGTCCATACCTCTGGCCCGGTAGGCGCTGCGCAGGGGCAGCAAGATGGCTGTGAGCTCCTGGTCCTCAAAGCTGGGGTTCGGCAGCGAGAAGGCGCTGCAGGCGGCCGCTGTCTCCACTGGCCCCTCTCTGGAATTATGCACCTTCCCCTCCACCCTGGGCTCCTCGGTCGCGGCTGCCGCCCTGGAGCAGCTCTTTGTTGTCGGTGAGAGGCCCGTGGGCTCCCGGAGGGACGTCATCTCGGAGGTGGCGCCTAGGCGGCATTAAGCGGGAACCTTCGTGGGGACCCTCCTCCCAGAGCTCAGGGCATCCCTGGTAGGGCAGAACCTTCTCCAGCTCCTTGGGGGAGAGGGGGGTGAAAGAGTGGGACCCAGGGCTCAGCTCTGTGGCTTGGCCCAACTCACACTAGTAGCTGGTGACAAATTGCGGACAAATCCCTGGACTCCCAGGCCACTGCTATTTGCCTGTGATTGGAGTGCCCACCTGCATTTAGATTATGTATTTAATTTCATCTTGTCCCTTCTTGCCTTTTCTTTGCAAGTTAATTTCCTCCAACACTTTGGCATGGCAAACTGGAGGATTTAACAGGTAAATAAGAAAGGAAGAAACACCTGTTGCATTAGGCAAGGAATTGTGCATTAGGCACAAATACTTTTTCTGCTAATAATTTCTTGACGCTCAGAAAGTTTGTCGTAGGAAAAAAATTCATTATGCTTTCTTGCCCTGAGTGTGAGTTATAAAGTGTGTAGCTCTCCAGCCCATTTGCAAGTGGGAGTACGCTTATGCTTATTCATTCCATAGAAAAAAGGAAAAGAGACAGCAGGCAATACCTGTCCCTCCCTAACACACACTTGCTTGGAAACTCAGTAACTGATTTTTCACTTGGTTTGAGAGCTTAGTTCATTAAGAGAATCCAAGTTTTCAGGAACTGAGGGCAGAAATTGCTATTTACTCTTCTGAGAGTTGAGGATGGCCACTCAGGGCATGGACTCTGGAGTCACACCATTTGTGTCTGAATCCAGACCTCTTATAAGTGATGGGCTCTGTGACCTTGTGCACATGACATGACCTCAAAAGTCTTAGATTTCTCACCTCTGAGATGGGAATCATCATGAAGTTATAAGAATCAACTTAGATTATACATACATGTGAAACATTAAACACATCAAACTCATCCCACACATGTGGATACGGGCCTGGAATCCATTTAGACAGAATCTGTATAATGGAATGGTGACAGAGCCGAGGTGAGTAGAGCTTCCTCTGTTCTCTCTCCTCTTCCTTTTATATTTTATTTTTCCTTCCTTCTTCCCATTCTGCATGTATCTTGTCTTCCTTTGCCTGCCAACATTTTCCAAGCCTCTTTTCCCATGTGATTTCAACTTACAGTGTGTGAGAGAAAAGGCGCTATCTTTCATATGTCAATGAATGAAAAGGGTTAGAAACTCTATCTACCTCACACCTACCAGTTTTACAAATAACTTACTCTCATCCCATGATTAAAATATTGGCATGGAAGTGAAAATGACGTAATGAATTTTTAAAGAATTAAGTAAGTGTTGTTTTGTAAAATATTACGTTTAGGATATACGTATACAAATTTATATGAAGACATTCTTAAACCTACACTATGGACGTGTTATATTTATCCCTTTTATAAATATATATGGAATTTTTTTGTCTTGTCCTTTACAGATTCCTTCTTTCTACCATGAGTGATACAAAAATAGAATCTTAAGAGGAGTTTGTCCTCAAGAAACATAAAGTATATACCTAAATTAGTACACTGTAAAATAAGAAATAACAAGTACAAAAGAGATTCATATGACGTACTATAGAAATTCAAAGATAGAAGATGTAATTTTCAGCTGAGTAAGCATTTGAGTTGGATCTTAAAGGTTAAACAGGATTTGGATAGATAAATAAGAGATCTTAATTTTCTATTTTTTTTTAGAACAATCACTGCAAAGTGACTACTTTAAATGCAATGAAGAAGCTAAGACCTTTCTTAAGGACGTTGCTATTGCTGTTAAGAAATTGGTATTGTATTATCTATAAGAGCTACTTTTTCAATCTTTCACTTATTTCTTCATCAAACTTTAATTTAGCACCAGCTCTGTTCAACATACTTCAATAGATGAATAGGGAAAATATTTGCCCTGAATGAAAATTTCTCTCAGTTTGCTAAGCATTTGCACCAGTATGGATCAGTAGTGGATTGGTGCCCGATTTCCCATGCAGAGCACTGAATTAAGGACCTGTGCTATGGATGAGGGCAAGACAGCTCAAGCGAAGAGACCCTGCTGATAACAGAGCTCAGTTAAGGGGTGGGCCACATGGGCAAATGCTTGTGACATCAATATGTGAGCATTGCTTAAAACCAGCAAACAACCTCTGGGATAGACTGCATGCATAGTGCCAATTTTCTCAGGTCTCTGTAAGCAATTCCTCACAAAACTGGTGAAAGATTATTTGGCACCTACTCCACTGACACACAGTGATTTTCAGTGAAAAGAAATAGGTTCTCTTTCAGTTATACTGACTTGGCCCCATCAAAGAAATATTTAAAGAATTTCCTCTTGAAGTGTCACAAAAGTGTCTCTGTTTGGCCCTGGTCCTGAGTGATGTTTCAGAATGGCAGTGTCTCCTCATTTGATTTAAAAATATTGAATAAGAATCTACTACCTAAATATCTAAAAATGTAGAAATATGGCTATAAAGTTAATGAGCTTGAGTCTACAGACTGCTGAGAAAAGTTAATCTTATTACTTTATAATTATATTTTTATGTAATTATATATAGTTCTGTAGGTATACTACAGAATTATAGTTTATAATCCCAGTTAAGTACATATATGTAAACACTGAGAATCTGTGTGTGTTGTACTGCACTGTGGTCCTGTGGAAACCCTTTCCTCTGTTTCATTCTTTTAGTTATGTCTTTCTCCAGGATTTGAAGTGTTCAAAATAATTATTGTGGCTTATTAAAGTATCTAGTATGTCTCCATTTAATATCTGAGCTGTGAAATCTCTTAAATAGAGATAAATCCTCCCATTTTTTAAAGTAACACATTTTCACTATTATAGAAGCATTGCATGTTTATTCTGGAAAATTTAGAAAAAAATAGACAAGCAAAAGGAAGAATGTAAAAACCAACATGATCCCACCCTAAAACAATCACGATTGACTCTTTGTTGAATGTCTTGACTACTTTCAGGATATAGATGATTCCTGTATTGAATTTTATTTTTTACAGAAAAGTGGTCTTACTAAATATACAATTATGCAACCTGCTTTTTTATTATTCATAAAATACAATGGCAGTTTTTCAGGTCATAAAGTAACTATACCCATTATGACCATTTATTTAAGAGGTGATTTATCTGTTCTTTCCACTAGCAGATTTTTGAATGTTTTTCCCTTTTTGAAACTAGCCCCATATATATATATATCTCCAAACAAATAGGCAGGGAGATATTTTTAGGTAGGTATAAGAAAACCACTGTTCTTTTTATACCTAAGCATAGTTTTATAGGCATTTTCCATTTTTAAATTAAGTAGCTTCCTTTCCTTCTTTTTTTTTTTTTTTTTGCCTCTTGGCATGTGGGATCTTAGTTCCCTGACCGGGGATCAAACCCGCACCCCTGCAGTGGAAGCACAGTATCTTAACCACTGGATACCAGGGAAGTCCCAAGAAGCTTCCTTTCTCAATGTCACCCTTTTGTTGGAGTCTTTCCTTTTAAATTTATTGAAACTGCATACAAGGGACACACACACATAGCGAAAGATAATTTCTGAGTAGAAGAAAATCAGCAGAAATTAAAAGATAAATTAACAATGACACATTAAAAACTCATTGAAGAACAGTTATTTTTCCCACTTACTATTCCAAATAAAAATAATGGCAAAAGGTACTTACTGAAAAGCAAATTTTGATCTCTGAAAACATTTACAGGGCCTTGTTTAGGAAATCAATCTTATTATTTTAATGTCTTAACTTTTTAACTATGTAATTTACATTTTCAGGAAGAAATGAGAAAATCCACAATTGATCTTCTGGAAATTGAAAGCATGGAACTCAGCAGACTATATTTTCTACTGGAAACTCTTCCCGCTAGTGTTAGCAGAGAATTCGAAGGTACTGTGAGGTTATCAACTGTGGAAATTTAGTTTATCTTATAAGAAAATAGAGCCTAGTACTTGTAACAAGATGAGTTTAATAGTTGTTTCATATCAAAAAATAGCCAGAAAGAGTATACAACACAAATATAGTGAGATCCATAATAAGTTTCCCTTACTTTTTAAATGGAAATAATATATATGACTTGAATTTATATAAGTATTGTAAATAGACTAAAGACAATATTGGTCCTTTTGTGACTGGCTGATTTCACCTGGCATGTCTTTGGGGTTAATCCATGTTGTAGCATGTGCCAGAATTTCCTTTCCTTTTAAGGCTGAACAATATTCCATTGTATGTATATACCATGTTTTGTTTATCCATTCATCCATCAATGGACCCTTGCATTGTTTCCACCTTTTGGCTGTTGTAAATAATGCTGTTACAAAATAATAATAATAACAATGAAATAGTAAATAATAATGCTATTACAAATATGGGTGTGGAAATATCTATTCAAGGCTCTGCTTCCAATTCTTTCGGGTATAAATGCAGAAGGGAATTGCTGGATTTTATGGTAATATAGTAATTTTATGTTTAATTTTTTGAGAAGCTCCCATACTGTTTTCCACAGTGGCTTCACCATTTTACCGTCCCTTGCACAATGCACAAGCATTCCAATTTCTCTACCAGCACTTGATATTTTCTGTTTTTGTTTTGTTTTAAATAACAGCCATCCTAATGGATAAGAATTGGTATCTCATTGTGGTTTGCACTTCCCTAATAATTAGTGATGTTGAGCGTTTTTCATGTGCTTATTGGCCATTGGTATATCTTCTTTGGAGGAATGTCTGTTCAGACCATTTGCCCATCTTTTAATCAGGTTGTTTGTTTCATTGTGGGAATTCTTTATATATTCTGGATGTTAACCCCTTATCAGATATATGATTTGCAAGTATTTTTTCCCATTCCATGGGTTACCTTATCACTCTTGTTGATAATGACTTTTGTTGCACAGAAGTTTTTAATTTTGACATAGTCCAGTTTATCTATATTTTCATTTGTTGCTGTGCTTTTTGTGTCATATCCAAGAAATTATGGCTAAATCCAACATTATGAAGGTTTCCCCTATGTTTTCTTCTAAGAGTTTTATAGTTTTAGCTCTGACATTTAGGTCTTTGATCCATTTTGAGTTAAATTTTGTATTTGGTGTAAGGTCAGGCTCCAACTTTATTTTTCCAGCTGCCAGGAGTGTTGGCTGAGGCTCACAGCTCAGTTCCTCTACAGGAATTGCCCTAGACAAAAGAGAAAAGCTTCACTTCAAGTTAGACTCCCTCCCCAGCTGCTGCTCACATTCAGTGATTGGTCACCAAGAGAGTACAAAGGTCTGCCTCCCTCGTTCCATGTGGAATAACTCTGAAGTGTCATCACAGCTCCAGCTCATCATCATTTAAACGCTCCACCCTTGCCCAACCCTTATGTCCTCAGAGGAGATGTTCCTCAGAGCTTTACACACAAATTTTAAGATTTGTTTCCCAGGGAGCCCAACCTAAAACAGTTGTCTAAATTTAAAAAAAAAAAAAGATTTTTAAAGTAGATATTCCCTTGCAGCTCCAAGTCTACGTTCATTGTCTGCTCTGTCATAAGGGAGCTGGGGCGCTGTAAATTTCCCCTTTTGCCAGCTGGCGCAATGTTAAGCTTTGTCAGTACAGAGCACTGAAGGGTTACTGGAGGAAAAAGGGGTTGTCTTCCTGTTCTAGTGTGCTCAGCTTGGCCGACTCTTGCAGTGCAGATAGCTTCTGCCAGTGGCGTGCAACAGTCCTTGGTGCCCAGAAGCTCCCTCCAGTATCCCCTGAGTGGCTTCATGGTAGATTGCTCCCTGTGAGGCAGGTACCCTGGCACCGTTTAGGTGGTTTTGCAGTGAGTTCTGAAGTACAGCAATTCCCTGTGGACCAGTCCCCCCAGTGCCCCCAGAAGCCATATTTCTAGTAAGTTCTGCCAGCGGAACATTTCACGAACTTCTTTGCCGTCCAATGAGCCACAGCCCTCTTCAATGAGGTCTAGATCTCAGGTCTGGAGGTGCTGCTTCCTACAGCCCCTGTAGGGCTGCTCCTTGTACCTAGTATTCCTAAAGTCTTCAGAGTTCTCTTTACTTTCTTAGTATTCGTTCCCTCATTACTCTACTTCTCTGCTACAGTTAATAATTCTTTATATTAAAATTTCCCTATTCAATATAAGATTTCTATCTCCCGATTAGACCCTGAGTGACATAGTTAGTTATAAGAGAATTTGCACAGTGTTAGTCTAGTTTGGCAGGGAAAATACAACAAACTCCTACATGCAGATAAACAATAAGACTTAATCTGTGCTCAAGGCAGAATTAAGAATGTTTTTGTTTTATTTTCTTTGGTTGCCTTTTTTTTTTTTTTTTTTTTTACTGTCCAGATTGGGTTACTTTTATAAGCAGGAAAAATATTTTAGAAGGAAAAAGAAATACCAGGCTAGCTTGTAAGGTCCTTGATACACACTGAACACTTAGCCAAGTAAATTTAATTGACCTTGTGTTTTAAAGCTTCTCAGCTTGAAGTATGGTCCTTGGGTCAGTAGCATCAGCATCACCTGGGAGCTTGTTACAAAATGCAGACTCTCTAGGTCCACCTCTGACCTACTACATCAAAATCTCTATTTCAACAATATCCCCAGGTGATACACATGCATATTCACGACATAAAGTTTGAAAAGCCCTGCTGCAATGAGCAATTTAACTGTAGCCTCCAAAAAAAGAATCCAGCTCTCTCAGGGGAGCTACCAGCCAGTTTCTAGGGAATTCGTTGCATAGAAATGGACGGCCCAGTATCCATTTCTAAACAGCAGTGTTCAAAAATTCATGCATTTTAACCATGTATCTATCAAGCGCTGAGGTAATCCTTTGAAGTCTTATGTGATTACACTGATTTGTTATTTATTAATGAGTAATTAGTTCTTTAACACACTGGGTTCCCTTGAAAGCACAGCCAGAAGCAATGGCTTTTGCACTATTATTTTATTAGGACATACAATCCAAAGAGGAGGAGGGTGGGATAAGGAACCAAAGCAGGGAGAATGGAGAGCTAATATGGCGTGCAGTATGATGTTGACTGCCGCTGACGGCAGGTAGTTGAGTATGAGAATACAGCCTCAAGACACAGTGTTACCTCTTCTCAGGAACACCTAAGCAGTGACTCCTGTCTACGATTGGTCCAATGCTTGCCACACCTCCCAAACTTTCAGTTACACATGCATGGGGGGTGTGAGTGTCTAAAGAAGTCCCATGGTAGAGGTGACAAGGACGTCCTAGACAGGTAAGAAGTGGATAAGACAGGCAGGAATCAGGTGCTATCAGACTGTACCGCCTGAAATTGTGCAGAGCTCATAGAAAGCTGGTCACCGACCATAGCAGCAGCTGAAATAAGAGAAATAATTGATAGGTAAGATTGAGAGGGTCCAAAGGGATGATTAAGAGGTGTCTGATCCAGGAACATAATTAGAAGAATATTTCAAAGAAAGACATAATTTGTTTATTATTTGAAAAGTCAGTATCTACAATTGTGCAGTTTCTCAAGTAACTGAATAACATTTCTTCCACTTACTTTTAAGAATGTGTCAGGGATGCCCGAAGATTAAATCTTGTTGAGATAAATCAATTACACATGAAAATTACGAAGATAAATGATGAAATAGAGTTTCTGAAGAAGAAAATACTTGATCTGAAAAAAATTAATAAAGCTCTGGGGTAGGTTTTTTCAGGGGTTTTTTTGTTGGGTTTTTTTTTTTTTTTTTAGTATTTGAGGGAGTCAGGGGCTGGGGCTAAAGTGGGAAATCTTTCCTAAGGGATTGTCCTCTGGTCCGAACTGGTGCAGGGCAAGTTAAGAGGTGGAGATCACTTATAGAAGATGACTGGGCTGATGAGGGGTGTGCGATGGCTGCAGAGAGCTGGGAAGAGAGCAGAAACTCTTCTACCACCACAGCCAGGAGATCTGTAAAATTTAAGAGGGAACTCAGCTTCCCAGCAGCAACTACTCTGTGTCAATCACACAGTGCCTCGCACCCCACCTCCAAAGGTAGAAACACACAGTGGTTTTCATTTCATTTTTAGTAAAATTAAGTTTACAAACCTCAACCACCAAAGCAAGAAATTTTTCTGGGTATTGTGTTGCAAATATAATATCAAACCTGATATATTGTAGCTAGCTTAGTTCCTTAAAGACATTCAGTTATAATCTACTGGAGGGTTGAAAATGGGATTGGCCCTAGATTTTATCTTCAATTAAATGAGAGCTGACACCTGTTAGTTTCTTTTCTTTATTCCTCAGCTGTGTTGTTAGCACTTCCCCCTCTGTGGAAGAAGTGCTTTTCTCCATCTATAAAATGGAGATTACAAATCTTGTCTTAGCCCACGGAAGAAGAGATACCCTGAAAGAAAAAAAACAATAAAACCCTGAAGAATAACTCAGTACTACAAGTAAATTCTCAAAAGTAATGTATAAATGTCAGACTTTCAGTTTGTTGGAGTAAGAAATACTCAAAGAGCCCTCATCATAGTGAAAAAATCTTCTTGGGAAGCTAAAAGAATCAGAAGGTTGCTTGGTGCACAAGGTATCAAAGCATCAGGAGTTAGGTGGGGACCTCAAGGCCCAGGGACAGGTTCCCAAAGTAGGTCCTCAGAACACCTATTCTGGGAGATGCTCCATGAAAAAGAAAGTTCATGACCACGTAAGTTTGAGAAAGACTGCGTACTCTAACTCCTCTTAGGGATTCACGTGCAGATTTGTGCATGGTGCATGCTAGCCACGATCACAACTAGACTATCAATTTCTAAACTAATAACAAGGAAGATAACATCCAGGCTGGAATACTCATATCAACTGACCAGCACCATCACACCCCTGTAGACCAGTGATTCTTAAACTTGAGTGTACATCAGAATCACCTGGAACTCTTGTTAAATTACTGGGACCTCCACCCCAGATTTCTGATTTAGTAGGTCTGGGGAATGGGGGTAAGAATTTGAATTTCTAACAAGTTCCTAGATGCTGCTGTTGCTGCTGGTCCTGACCACACTTTGAGAATCACTGCTCTAGAGAAATCTTTATGGAAAGTCAAATTACAAATGAACATAATGTGGGTTGCCTGATGAGCTAGCATCATCAAGCTACAATCACTTATTGCATCCATTTTTCAAAGAAAGATGTATATCAAGGTGCCCACACTCTCTGACAAGTGATCCTCTCCTGGACACTCTTCAAAAACTGGACACAGTCCTTAGAAACTGGGGATGGGGATTTCCTTGGGTCCTACATTCCGTTTCTGAGAGCTTTCCCAACCCAGCACAATACACCTAGTCAGGTGTATTGATTTGACTTGTTTTGTTTTGCTTTGCTTCATTAAGGCCACTCAATCCTTAGTTTGCTTCATTCTTAGAAGCCTTCCTCTACTAAACCTACAAGGCACCTATTATCTGGCCCCATGTAGCCTGAGCTTCTCTTAATTGCCTTTCTGTGGTAGAGTTGACTTCTGGAAAATAAACTTACCAACAACCTGTTTCCACTTTCCTGAGCCTTTCACACAGTCCGCCTGAACTAGAGTGTTTAGCCTTGGAGATTAGAAAAAGAAAAAAGTCATTACATTGCAGGAGCTTTGAAAAAAGGAAAATAGAGAAATGTCACCAATTGTCCTTCCTCCAAATCTTTTATTGTTAGCCCTGGGGTAGATGTTTCTCACAGTCTTAAGGTGGGTGTGGCCAGCAATGGATATGTGAGGTTAATGTCTCCTCTTGAACTCAGATTTGGCTACAGCTGTGAGAAGATAAGTGGGTTCAAATTAGATTTCAAACACCCTCTGAGCAGTGAAGACAGACTCAGATCCCTCCTCGCCAACTCCTTTCCATCAGAGGAGGGTTAGCTTTCTTCTCCTGGGCCTTCTCTGCAGGGCAATGGCATCAGAAGGTGGCTAGAAGAGTGGTGGGATGTTTAGCTTTCCTTGGCTTAAACTGCATATCTCAGGATGATAAGGTAGCTATGGCAATGCTACGTATCAAACCATTTGTCCGGCCAGATTCCATTCACCTGTTCAAAACTGGTTTTGAATCATTGTATGTTTTAAACTAAAATATCCCATAGTTACTACCTGGTGTGTGAGAATGGGTGGGGTGAGGCAGGACCACAAGACACTTTTGCAGTGATAAAGAGTTACAAGGTTGACACTTGTGTTTCCTTCTGTCCTTCATCGCAACCAACTTTAGACAATCACAAATTCAACTCTAAAATAAGTATTCGTTAAATTTCCCTCTTTATGGTGGTTCATCTCATCAAGCCGACTTTAAATTTCTTCCTGGAAAGCCATCCTTTTCATGCCAAGAACGATTCTTTTTCTCCTAGTGAACAGCAAGAGGAACTAGTGAGGCGTTATGAAAATTTTGTCCTGTCACTCAACCATGCGATGAAAGAAAAAGCCACTATCACTGTTTACATCAATGAGATTTATACCAAAGTTAACTCAGAGAAGAAAGAACTAGAATTGCAAAAACGATATATTCAAGAAGTAGAGGAGCAAATGGAAAGAGAAAAAGCAGAATATTTGGGAAAAAAACAAAAATTGAGTCAAGAGGTAAGTGGCATGATTTATTTTTTAAAAAAATACAGAATTGAGGGCAGGAAATGAGAAATAACTTATTTGTCCTTGAAGCTAGCAAGCATTCCCATGGTATCTTCTGCAGGAATAGAGCAGAGGCTCAAGGACACTGGAGCCCGTGGGGAAGATGTTTGATTGTGTAGCGGCATCTGAGTTCATGGGAAAGAATATGAATGACAGGAGTGGTAACACTGGGGTGGCCCCTTGCTTATATGCAGCACTGTAGGTACTAGGAATTTGCTTCTGTGTCACTTGGTTGTCTCTGCAGACAGGATGAGCCAGTTCAGCTCTGCCGGAACTGATGCCAAAACCCGAACTCTGTGCACCGTCACCACATTGAGTCTCAGAGTTTTGGGTGAAGTAGAAAAGAATAGCTTTATTGCTTTGCCGAGAAAGGGGGGCCACAGCGGGTTAATGCTCTCAAAACTGTGTGTCCCCAGCCTGGGTGGGTGGGTGGGTTGTGAGGGGAAGGGTTGCTGATAAGGATCAGGGCGCGTGTGGGGCCTGCATCCCTTCAACCCAGAGATCATCTGGAGTCTGGTGGTCTGGTGATGGCTTCTGCGGTTCTCAAGGTTATCGAACTGTGACCTTCTCTCTGGAATGAAGAGCGCTTCGACAGGTAGTTAGCATCTTCCGTTTGGTGTGGGTTTTAATGCTGTAGAAGAGCTCAGAGATATTGTTATGTGTGTCCCTTGAGGAGGAACCAGGACCCTGCCCCTAGGCTACACTATTGTTTCCTCACTGCTCCTCCCTTGTCTCTGGATCCCCTCCCTTCCCTGATTAGCAACTGTTTAAACCTGCTCTTTGGAACTCAGGGAAGGTCATGGAGGCTGACTAAAGTGTATTTCCTACAAACAAGAAACAGGGGACAGGGAAAGACTTTTGTGCCCGGGAGCCCCAGAGTGTACTGCTTGGTTTCAGAACTTGTGCCTCTTACGGAATGAATCCAAGAGGAGAGGCCTGCAGAGGGTCTAGGCAGAGCCAAGGGCCCTGTCGACTGAAAAAAAAAAAAAAGTGCAACCTAGAAGTTGTGAATTATGTTGTATTTTAGGACCTTACTGAGGACTGTAGCCTGGGAAGGCAGCCTCTCAGATAGTTCTGAGGAATTGTTCCAAAGAGGTAATGGAGGAGCCAGGATATGTAGAAGTTTTTGCCCGGGGGAAAAAACAGATAGTCCAACATCAAAAGATTATTGCTAATCACAAAAAGACAGGCATCTCAAGGTAATGATTTTAGTGCTTTTCTCTGTATGGGAAGATGCAAGAGTCTGGGCTCATTGAAATCATTCCTTTGATACCGTCTTAACTACCTAGGGTCAGTATCCTGTTTTTCTCCATCCTGAAGCCCCTCAGGGCACACCATCAGGCTGAGGCTGCGCAGTGGCTGCGCAGTGGCTAATGGCTTGATGGTGAGTAACATTCGTTGTTTACTGAAATGGCAGGCCACATTTTTTTGTCCACAGCCCCAACAGAGAAGGGTATTTTGAGACCAGCAATTTTGTGAGGGTCAGTGGAGATAGCTACTGCATCCTGAATTCTAAATAATTCACCCTCAGAATGGCTTCTGATTGATTCCTCTTTGTTCTGCTTCCGGTTGCCCCAGGGGAAGCAGGGCTATCTCCGTGCTAGGTGTTCCTAGCAGCAGCCTTCTTTTCCTCCATGCAGTGAGGGCCTAGCCCAGGATGGAAATTGCTGTTGAGCTCCTGGTGCTGCCCTCTGCATCATGGGAACTGGCATAACTATAATGCAGGAAATTGGACCTGGGCTTGCAACCCTGCCATATTAAATATGCATAAAGATATATATATATGTATAAAGAAAGAAAGAAAAGAACATTTATTAAATTGCACTTCTTGAGTCTTAATTAAAATTTAGTAGAATACAATCTGGCAGTGATCAACATTTTGATGCAAGAGAGAGAAATATCACTCCCTGGGAAGTGCAGGCCCCTGGGACAGACTGCCAAGTGAGGGTGCTTGGCTTCGCAAAGAAAAGAATTCAAGAGTGAGACAAAGTAAAGGGAAAGCAAGTTTATTTAGCGAGATACACATTCCTTAGGCAGAATGCCGACCTGTCTCAGAAAGCGAGAGTGGCCTCAGGGTGTGCGGGTGGTTAGTTTTTATGGGCTGAGTAATTTTATACGATCACAAGTGGGAGGAATATTCTATTGCAATATTTTGGGGAAGGGGGTGAGGATTTCCAGGAATTGGGCCACTTCCCTCTTTCTGGCCTTTTATGGTCAGCCTGGGAACTGTCACGGTGCCTGTGGGTATGTCATTTAGCATATGCTAATGTATTACAATGAGTGTATAATGAGGCTTAAGGTCTACTGGAAGTCTTCCACCATCCTGGGCCTATTGATTCTAACAAGTTTTTTTTTTTTTTTTTTTTTTTTGGCTGCACTGGGTCTTCGTTGCTATGCTCGGGGCTTTCTCTAGTTGTGGTGAGCAGGGGCTACTCGTCATTGCAGTGTGTGTGCTTCTCATTGCCGTGGTTTCTCTTGTTGTGGAGCCCGGGCTCTAAGCGCTCGGGTTTCAGTAGTTGTGGCATGTGGGCTCAGTAGTTCTGGTGCACGGATTTAGTTGCTCCGCGGCATGTGGGATCTTCCCGGACCAGGGCTCAAACCGGTGTCCCCTGCGTTGGCAGGGGAAGCCCCTAACCAGTTTTTAGAGTATCCTGTTTTTCTCCAACGGCTTTGTCCCCTTCCTCATTCTTTTAATGGTTTTGCCCTGCCCTCTCCCTTCGTCTCAATTTGGTTCTTGGGATGATTGGTTTCATGATAAGACTATTCATAAGTTCCAGTCAGGTCTGAGAGTCTCTATCCTTTAAAGTGCCCCTGGCTTCAGAAACAGTTTTACACTAAAACCATGGATTATTTTTCTTAAGTATAGACAGTTCAGCCCTAGTCATCCTCAGAACAGGCACTTTGTGAAGCCGCTGGCAAAGAGTCCCTTGGGCAGTCTGCAGCCACTAAACAGAATTTGTAAAAGTTGAGTTCCCTGGACCTTTTCCGGGGATGAAGGCAGCTGTTAGCCTGCATTGCAGTAGTGGAGTCAACTGAAATTCCTGACTCTTATCATTGGACTAGACCTTGCTTGGATTTTTTGTTATTGCAATGAAATAGAGTCAGGACAACAAGGACCTAAAGGGGTTTTCCTGTTTTCATTCTCTACCCACAACAATGATGAGAGGACTTCATTTCACCCACTGTTTCCAGCCCTCTGCTGGACTTTCTCTATGAGCAGTCTGGAAGCCCCACACTGGAGGGGTTCACTGAAGTTATAGGGGCAGAAAGTGGGATGTGTCTGCATGGACACAGGGGAGGGACGATGTGCAGGGCAGTATAGGTTAGGAGTGGGGAGAGCCTTGTCCCTTTTCTTTACTTCCCCAGGGGCTGAAACAATGGTCAGTAGTGGCATGGGATCTGAGCTTTGCCCACCAAAAGGAAGGCTCCACCAGGCAGGGATTTTGTCTGGCTTTTTTCATTGCTAAATTCTAGCATCAGGATCAGTGCCTCTCGCATGTTGTAGGCACTCTATAATATCACTGTATTGAATGATTGAGTTTCTAACTTCATTTTAAGCTCTAAAGGGAAGTTTCTACCCTCCCCAGCCCCTTCCTATTCTTTAATATAAATGTTAAAAGGAAGGAAGCCCAGAGGGGCTTCAAATTGAGAATTTGAGAACATGATAGGTTCTCCTTCCTTTTGTGAATAGTGTTTCTCAGGGATCCACAAACTTTTTCTGAAAGGGGCCAGAGAGTAATAGGGCTTTGTGGACCATATACAGTCTCTGTCACAACTACTCAACTCTGCCGTTTTAGCACAGAGAAGCCAAGAGCACTACCTAAATAAATGAATGTGGCTTCACAAAAACAGGTGGAGGCTGGATTTGGCCTACAGGTAGTAGTTTGCCTACCCCTGGTCTATCTCCCTGGAAAAGGGTTAGGATACTTTCAGATGCAAATAGCAGAAGCCCTGACTCAAACTGACTTAAATAGTAAGGACGTTTATTATCTTACACAGTAGGAATTCCCAAGGTTGGGCAGACTGCAGGACTAGCTAATTCAGTAGCTCATCCCTCCTCCATCTTTCATCTTAAGGCTGGTTTCCCTCTTCATCACAAGACGGCTGCCAGTGACAACTGGACTATGTTTCCTTTCTCAAGTAGAAAGAAGAAAACCTTTCCCAACCAAGGACATAAGTTTCTTGCTATGTCTGATCCGGCCAGGTTAAGACAGTGCCCACCCCAGAACAATAGTGGATCCTAAGGGAAAACGTGTACTAGTGGGCTAGACCAACTGGGAGTGGATATTAAGGACTCAACCACTAATGCTCACTAAATGCACATCATATGCCATAGTAACAGCCTGTTAATTCCCTTTGTTTCCAATGAGAAAGGAAAAGCTGTTTACAGCTGTCAGAGTCTTCAAACCGTAAGTTCTCTTCTAACACAAAAGAGTTTTTGCTAATATTACTTCTATAATTGCAAGACCCAAGACCTTGGGAGAAGGCTTAGGCCGAAGTATGAGCACAGAATTTCAATTTTCAACAAAATTTATTATCACCAAGTTTCATTTTAATGCACCTGTGCCCTAGTGCAGAGATAACTGATAATGATCACATTCATTCAGAGTAACCACTTTGGGTGAATTGGCTGGTGGCTTTGATGGAAAGCCACACAAACATGTTTTCATAACTCTTTAATACAGAGTTAAATATACTTTCTCTGGCCTTACTATTCAGTTACCTTTTTCTTCATAATTCATTTTGCCAGACAAATCCATGATGTGTCTGATTTTGATAAGGTGACTCATTTCAATAGGATCTGACAGGTAATCACAATATGTTTAATCATAGGAAAACTGTTATTTATCCTGTTAGTGAAAATAATAATCAATCTGTAACAAGAATAGAAGAGTTTTTTATTTGAGCCAAACTAAGGACTAGCTCAGAAGCCATCTTCCCAGATTACTCTGAGAAGCTGCTCCAGAGAAGCATGGTTTTCAGTATAGTTTTTTTTTTTTTTTGCGGTACACGGGCCTCTCACTGTTGTGGCCTCTCCCGTTGCAGAGCACAGGCTCTGGACACAAAGGCTCAGCGGCCATGGCTCACGGGCCTAGTCGCTCCGCGTTTCTATATCTCAATATGTGAAAATTTCTTTTATCAATCCCCAACAGATCAGTGACCCCCTCAATGGGTCCTTTGCCCAGTGTTGCAAATGCCAATCAAACGAGACCGGGTTCAAGATCAGAAACTCGAGTCATTGATCAAGGAGTGGAGAAGGGAGAGCTTGTGCTCTAAAAGCACCATCTCCCTGAAGGGAGGGGAATAAGGGAATTTTAAGGATTAGGAGGCGGTGGTCATCAGGGCTCTAGGAAGGGGGCAGAGATTTACAGAGGCAGCCAGAGCAGCTAGGGCATGCACAGTCTTCCATGCTTCCTCGCACAGGGCATGAATTGTGCCTAGCAGAGTATAAATGCCCCCTTTGGGCAGAGATCTTAACATGGTAATGAAGCAAAGGTAACTTTCTGACACCTCTAGGCCTCATCTGCGCAGGCAGAGCACTCCTGTGGTCAAGTCACAGTCAGTTCAGGGCATTTGACCACTGAATATCTCTTAAGACACAGCTGCAAAACATTTCTACCAAATACTGGGCGCTTTTGAAACAAGCCCAGGTAAATGGAGATAAGGATCCTTTAGCTCTCAGGGGCTGGTATGGATGACAAAATGGTAAGTTGTTTAGGATTGTGAGCTGCCCTATCTTCAGTGATTTTGTTTTTGGTCTGTTTTACTTCTCATGAAATAACGTGAATTTAGATTTCCAAACAATTCTTAATTCCTTCCTTTGACTCTTCTGATGTGCTTAGCGCACAGTAAATCTGGTAACAATTGCTATGATGTTTTACTAGTAAATTTTACAATGGCAGTTGCCTTTATAATTTGCTGTTAATGATCATTGTTTCATTGTTCCTCTAAATTTACTAGTTCAACATTTTATAATTACAGTTTGATCCTTGTGATTTATTATTTTTCCTCTGATGCTTCAAACTAAGCAAACCTGTTTTTTTAAATTTGATAATATACTTAGATTGAATATGGTATACTTAAATATGAATTAGGTTGACAAAATTTAAAAAAAGATTTCCTAAACTGTGTTGTCCTCTTAAGCTTTTTGATTTGTTTATTATGTTTGTCACTACAGATTGATGAATATAAAAAACTCTGTGAACTAAAGAGAAAGGAGACTTACAAAAAGAAGAAAGAATTGGATACATTAAGGCTTAAAATGACAAAAATGAGAGAAACCCTTGCTGCCAGCAGAGTGGTAAGAAAGAATAAACTATGTTTCTTCAAGCCCGACCCCAAGCACCTCAATATACACTGCCTTGAATACAACTAATAGCAGGTGGTTTAAAAAAGGAGCTGATATTAATTAATCTTCATGCCATTCGGGGGAGAATGTTTTCGGCATGTTAATCTTTTCTGACATTTAAAGTGTTATAGGGCAATTGTGTTTTCTTCTTTAGGAATATGATGGAAAGAAGGAAGTTTGGAATGCTTAGGTACACATTGCATTTGATGGGCCAAAATACTGTAAAAATGTTTTTTAAAAAATACATACAGAACCGACCAAATGGATATAGAATCATATGTAATGTTTGTGTGAGATTGCTTTATTTTACATAACAAAGTGAATAAACATGGGCAGATTCCTTAATTCTGAATGTGTGATAATAAAACAGAATTTAGGCTCTCCATTTATATTGAGTACATTAATATGGAAAGGAGACTATTTGTCTCTTTGAGTTAGAAAATACTTCAGAGCTCTGTACTTCTATTTTTCTTTTGTTGTTGTTGTTGCTAATTTTTATTTTATTTTATTTTTCTTTTTCTCCCTCCCTCCCACCCTCCCTATCGCACCCCTCCAGGCGGTCACAAAGCACCGAGCTGATCTCCCTGTGCTATGCGGCTGCTTCCCACTAGCTATCTACCTTACGTTTGGTAGTGTATATATGTCCATGCCTCTCTCTCGCTTTGTCACAGTTTACCCTTCCCCCTCCCCATATCCTCAAGTCCATTCTCTAGTAAGTCTGTGTCTTTATTCCTGTTTCACCCCTAGGTTTTTCATGACATTTTTTTTTCTTAAATTCCATATATGTGTATTAGCATACGGTATTTGTCTCTCTCTTTCTGACTTACTTCACTCTGTATGACAGACTCTAGGTCTATCCACCTCATTACAAATAGCTCAATTTCGTTTTGTTTTATGGCTGAGTAATATTCCATTGTATATATGTGCCACATCTTCTTTATCCATTCCTACGATGATGGACACTTAGGTTGTTTCCATCTCCGGGCTATTGTAAATAGTGCTGCAATGAACATTTTGGTACATGACTCTTTTTGAATTATGGTTTTCTCAGGGTATATGCCCAGTAGTGGGATTGCTGGGTCATATGGTAGTTCTATTTGTAGTTTTTTAAGGAACCTCCATACTGTTCTCCACAGTGGCTGTATCAATTTACATTCCCACCAACAGTGTAAGAGGGTTCCCTTTTCTCCACACCCTCTCCAGCATTTATTGTTTCTAGATTTTTTGATGATGGCCATTCTGACTGGTGTGAGATGATATCTCATTGTAGTTTTGATTTGCATTTCTCTAATGATTAGTGATGTTGAGCATTCTTTCATGTGTTTGTTGGCAGTCTGTATATCTTCTTTGGAGAAATGTCTACTTAGGTCTTCTGCCCATTTTTGGATTGGGTTGTTTGTTTTTTTGTTATTAAGCTGCATGAGCTGCTTATAAATTTTGGAGATTAATCCTTTGTCAGTTGCTTCATTTGCAAATATTTTCTCCCATTCTGAGGGTTGTCTTTTCATCTTGTTTATGGTTTCCTTTGCTGCGCAAAAGCTTTTAAGTTTCATGAGGTCCCATTTGTTTATGTTTGTTTTTATTTCCATTTCTCTAGGAGGTGGGTCAAAAAGGACCTTGCTGTGTATTATGTCATAGAGTGTCCTGCCTGCGTATGTTTTCCTCTAAGAGTTTGATAGTTTCTGGCCTTACATTTAGGTCTTTAATCCATTTTGAGCTTATTTTTGTGTACGGTGTTAGGGAGTGATCTAATCTCATACTTTTACATGTAGCTGTCCAGTTTTCCCAGCACCACTTATTGAAGAGGCTGTCCTTTCTCCACTGTACATTCCTGCCACCTTTATCAAAGATAAGGTGACCATATGTGCGTGGGTTTATCTCTGGGCTTTCTATCCTGTTCCATTGATCTATATTTCTGTTTTTGTGCCAGTACCATACTGTCTTGATTACTGTAGCTTTGTAGTATAGTCTGAAGTCAGGAAGCCTGATTCCTCCAGCTCCATTTTTCGTTCTCAAGACTGCTTTGGCTATTCGGGCTCTTTTGTGTTTCCATAAAAATTGTGAAATTTTTTGTTCTAGTTCTGTGAAAAATGCCAGTGGTAGTTTGATAGGGATTGCGTTGAATCTATAGATTGCTTTGGGTAGTAGAATCATTTTCACAATGCTGATTCTCCCAATCCAAGAACATGGTATATCTCTCCATCTATGTATCATCTTTAATTTCTTTCATCAGTGTTTTATAATTTTCTGCATACAGGTCTTTTGTCTCCTTAGGTAGGTTTATTTCTAGATATTTTATTCTTTTTGTTGCAATGGTTAATGGGAGTGTTTTCTTGATTTCACTTTCAGATTTTTCATCCTTAGTGTATAGGAATGCCAGAGATTTCTGTGCATTAATTTTGTATCCTGCTACTTTACCAAATTCATTGATTAGCTCTAGTAGTTTTCTGGTAGCATCTTTAGGATTCTCTATGTATAGTATCATGTCATCCGCAAATAGTGACAGCTTTACTTCTTCTTTTCCGATTTGGATTCCTTTTATTTCCTTTTCTTCTCTGATTGCTGTGGCTAAAACTTCCAGAACTATGTTGAATAAGAGTGGTGAGAGTGGGCAACCTTGTCTTGTTCCTGATCTTAGTGGAAATGCTTTCAGTTTTTCACCATTGAGGATGATGTTGGCTGTGGGTTTGTCATATATGGCCTTTGTTATGTTGAGGAAAGTTCCCTCTATGCCTACTTTCTGCAGGGTTTTTATCATAAATGGGTGTTGAATTTTGTCAGAAGCTTTCTCTGCATCTATTGAGATGATCATATGGTTTTTCTCCTTCAGTTTGTTAATATGGTGTATCACGTTGATTGATTTACGTATATTGAAGAATCCTTGCATTCCTGGAATAAACCCCACTTGATCATGGTGTATGATCCTTTTAATGTGCTGTTGGATTCTGTTTGCTAGTATTTTGTTGAGGATTTTTGCATCTGTGTTCATCAGTGATATTGGCCTGTAGTTTTCTTTCTTTGTGACATCCTTGTCTGGTTTTGGTATCAGGGTGATGGTGGCCTCGCAGAATGAGTTGGGGAGTGTTCCTCCCTCTGCTATATTTTGGAAGAGTTTGGGAAGGATAGGTGATAGCTCTTCTGTAAATATTTGATAGAATTCGCCTGTGAAGCCATCTGGTCCTGGGCTTTTGCTTGTTGGAAGATTTTTAATCACAGTTTCAATTTCAGTGCTTGTGATTGGTCTGTTCATATTTTCTATTTCTTCCTGATTCAGTCTTGGCAGGTTGTGCCTTTCTAAGAATTTGTCCATTTCTTCCAGGTTGTCCATTTTATTGGCATAGAGTTGCTTGTAGTAATCTCTCATGATCTTTTGTATTTCTGCAGTGTCAGTTGTTACTTCTCCTTTTTCATTTCTAATTCTATTGATTTCAGTCTTCTCCCTTTTTTTCTTGATGAGTCTGGCTAATGGTTTATCAATTTTGTTTATCCTTTCAAAGAACCAGCTTTTAGTTTTACTGATCTTTGCTATCGTTTCCTTCATTTCTTTTTCATTTATTTCTGATCTGATCTTTATGATTTCTTTCCTTTTGCTAACTTTGGGGTTTTTTGGTTCTTCTTTCTCTAATTGCTTTAGGTGCAAGGTTAGGTTGTTTATTTGAGATGTTTCCTGTTTCTTAAGGTAGGATTGTATTGCTATAAACTTCCCTCTTAGAACTGCTTTTGCTGCACCCCATTTATTTTGAGGTGTCATGTCTCCATTGTCATTTGTCTCTAGGTATTTTTTGATTTTCTCTTTGATTTCTTCAGTGATCACTTCATTATTAAGTAGTGTATTGTTTAGCCTCCATGTGTTTGTATTTTTTACAGATCTTTTCATGTAATTGACATCTAGTCTCATAGCGTTGTGGTCGGAAAAGATACTTGATACAATTTCAATTTTCTTAAATATACCAAGGCTTGATTTGTGACCGGAGGTATGATCTATTGTGGAGAATGTTCCATGAGCACTTGAGAAAAATGTGTATTCTGTTGTTTTTGGATGGAATGTCCTATAAATATCAATTAAGTCCATCTTGTTTAATGTATCATTTAAAGCTTGTGTTTCCTTATTTATTTTCATTTTGGATGATCTGTCCGTTGGTGAAAGTGGGGTGTTAAAGTCCCCTACTATGAATGTGTTGCTGTCGATTTCCCCTTTTATGGCTGTTAGTATTTGCCTTATGTATTGAGGTCCTCCTATGTTGGGTGCATAAATATTTACAATTGTTATATCTTCTTCTTGGATCGATCCCTTGATCATTATGTAGTGTCCTTCTTTGTCTCTTCTAATAGTCTATTTTAAAGTCTATTTTGTCTGATATGAGAATTGCTACTCCAGCTTTCTTTTGGTTTCCATTTGCATGAAATACCTTTTTCTATCCCCTTACTTTCAGTCTGTATGTGTCTCTAGGTCTGAAGTGGGTCTCTTGTAGACAGCAACTATATGTGTCTTGTTTTTGTATCCATTCAGCCAATCTGTGTCTTTTGGTGGGAGCATTTAGTCCATTTTCATTTAAGGTAATTATCGATATATATGTTTCCATTCCCATTTTCTTAATTGTTTTGGGTTCGTTATTGTAGGTCTTTTCCTTCTCTTGTGTTTCTTGCCTAGAGAAGTTCCTTTAGCAGTTGTTGTAGAGCTGGTTTGGTGGTGCTGAACTCTCTCAGCTTTTGCTTTTCTGTAAAGGTTTTCATTTCTCCATCAAATCTGAATGAGATCCTTGCTGGGTAGAGTAATCTTGGTTGCAGGTTTTTCTCCTTCAACACTTTCAATATGTCCTGCCACTCCCTTCTGGCTTGCAGAGTTTCTGCTGAAAGATCAGCTGTTAACCTTATGGGGATTCCCTTGTGTGTTATTTGTTGTTTTTCCCTTGCTGCTTTTAATATGCTTTCTTTGTATTTAGTTTTTGACAGTTTGATTAATATGTGTCTTGGCGTATTTCTCCTTGGATTTATCCTGTATGGGACTCTCTGTGCTTCCTGGACTTGATTAACTATTTCCTTTCCCATATTAGGGAAGTTTTCAACTATAATCTCTTCAAATATTTTCTCAGTCCCTTTCTTTTTCTCTTCTTCTTCTGGAACCCCTATAATTCCAATGTTGGTGCGTTTAATGTTGTTCCAGAGGTCTCTGAGACTGCCCTCAGTTCTTTTCATTCTTTTTTCTTTATTCTGCTCTGCATTAGTTATTTCCCCTATTTTATCTTCCAGGTCACTTATCCGTTCTTCTGCCTCAGTTATTCTGCTATTGATCCCATCTAGAGTATTTTTCATTTCATTTATTGTGTTGTTCGTCATTGTTTGTTTCATCTTTAGTTCTTCTAGGTCCCTGTTAAATGTTTCTTGCATTTTGTCTATTCTGTTTCCAAGATTTTGGATCATCTTTACTATCATTATTCTGAATTCTTTTTCAGGTAGACTGCCTATTTCCTCTTCATTTGTTAGGTCTGGTGGGTTTTTATCTTGCTCCTTCATCTGCTGTGTGTTTTTCTGTCTTTTCATTTTGCTTATCTTACTGTGTTTGGGGTCTCCTTTTTGCAGGCTGAAGGTTCGTAGTTCCTGTTGTTTTTAGTGTCTGTCCCCAGTGGCTAAGGTTGGTTCAGTGGGTTGTGTAGGCTTCCTGGTGGAGGGTACTAGTGCCTGTGTTTTGGTGGATGAGGCTGGATCTTATCTTTCTGGTGGGCAGGTCCACGTCTGGTGGTGTGTTTTGGGGTGTCTGTAGACTTATTATTATTTTGGGCAGCCTCCCTGCTAATGGGTGGGGTCGTGTTCCTGTCTTGCTAGTTGTTTGGCATAGGATGTCCAGCACTGTAGCTTGCTGGTCGTTGAGTGAAGCTGGGTGCTGGCGTTGAGATGGAGATCTCTGGGAGATTTTAGCCGTTTGCTATTATGTGCAGCTGGGAGGCCTCTTGTGGACCAGTGTCCTGAAGTTGGCTCTCCCACCTCAGAGGCACAGCACTAAGTCCTGGCTGCAGCACCAAGAGCCTTTCATCCACACGGCTCCTTAATTTGGGATGATTCGTTGTCTATTCATGTATTCCACAGATGCAGGGTACATCAAGTTGATTGTGGAGCTTTAATCCGCTGCTTCTGAGGCTGTCGGGAGAGATTTCCCTTTCTCTTCTTTGTTCTCACAGCTTCCAGGGGCTTAGCTTTGGATTTGGCCCCGCCTGTGCGTGTAGGTCGCCGGAGGGCGTCTGTTCTTTGCTCAGACAGGACGGGGTTAAAGGAGCCGCTGATTCGGAGGCTCTGGCTCACTCAGGCCGGGGGTAGGGAGGGTCACGGAGTGCAGGACGTTGCACCAGCCTGAGGCGCGCCGTGCGTTCTCCCCGGGGGAGTTGTCCCTGGATCCCGGGACCCTGGCAGTGGCGGGCTGCACAGGCTCCCCGGAAGGGGGGTGTGGATAGTGACCTGTCTTCGCACACAGGCTTCTTGCTGGCGGCAGCAGCGGCCTTAGCGTCTCATGTCTGTCTCTGGGGTCCGCACTTTTAGCCGCAGCTCCCGCCCGTCTCTGGAGCTCCTTTAAGCAGCGTTCTTAATCCCCTCTCCTCGTGCACCAGGAAATAAAGAGGGAAGAAAAAGTCTCTTGCCTCTTCGGCAGGTCCAGACTTTTCCCCGGACTCCCTCCCGGCTAGCCGCGCGGTGCACTAACGCCCTGCAGGCTATGTTCTCGCTGCCAACCCCAGTCCTCTCCCTGCGCTCCGACTGAAGCCCGAGCCTCAGCTGCCAGCCCCGCCCGCCCCGGCGGGTGAGCAGACAAGCCTCTCGGCTGGTGAGTGGCGGTTGGCCCTGATCCTCTGTGCTAGAATCTCACCGCTTTGCCCTCCGCACCCCTGTTGCTGTGCTCTCCTCCGCGGCCCCGAAGCTCCCCCCCTCCGCCACACGCTGTCTCCGCCCGCGAAGGGGCTTCCTAGTGTGTGGACACTTTTCTTCCTTCACAGCTCCCTCCCACTGGTGCAGGACCCGTCCCTATCCTTTTGTCTCTATTTTTTTCTTTTGCCCTACCCAGGTACGTGCGGGGTTTCTTGCCTTTTGGGAGGTCTGAGGTCTTCTGCCAGCGTTCAGTAGGTGTTCTGTAGGAGTTGTTCCACGTGTAGATGTGTGTACTTCTATTTTTAAAAATTAACAACATCGAGTGAAAGCCAGTATTGTGATAAATATTTTGTGAGGATTACCCTGATTTTAAAGATAAGAAAACTGAAGCTTATGCAGTGACTATAATTGAAGAGGTTAATGTTAATACTACTTCTACGTTAATTAAAACAGAAACACCTGTTAATCTATCACAGTTGAATTAATGAGTCTAGCGTATTTCTTCTATTTGTGTTGAGAATTACATGTAAAACTATGTGGGGCAACAGTAATACTAAAACATCGCATTGCTTATCAGAGTCTTCAGTTAATTCCATTATATCAATACTATTTATAGTGTGATTTTGACCATTATAGTTACAATATATCTATTATGACATCCAATTACAAAACATTAGTAAAATCAAAAACTTCCCCCAGATATGTGCGTTTAAAAAGGTGATTATCTGTTTCTTCATATATCAACATAGTAAGGAAGCATGAGTCAGGCTAGGCTCAAAGGAGAACACGGGGATTGTATAAAACAGATCTTATCGGCACGCCTAAGCTCATATCCCCAGTTGGGGCCTCATAAATTATGCCAAGCACACCACCTGGTTTGGAAAAATGAAGTATATGTTCCTTAACCTGTTCTTCAAAGATCTCTAAAGACAAATAAGTCAAGGCTTGAGGTGGCAGGGGTAAACTCAGCTCCAGTGTCATTCTCTTCCTCCCCCCAATCCAGCGCCCCACCCCACCTTACCAGTGGAGAATTGTGTTTAAAGCACGAACTTCAGTATCACAGAGACCTGGGTTCAAGTCTTGGCTTTACCAACCCGAAGTTTCCTCACCTATAATATGGTGGTAATAATATTACCTATTTCAAAGGGCTTTTGTGGAGATAGAATGAGGTCATGCCTATAAGGCTTTTAGCTGAGTGTTTTGTATTTGGTAAAGTTTGTTGTTGTTATTGCCTGAGATTAGAAAGCAACATTGTGGCTATGGACTTGAGACTACAGGGAATTTCAGGTTCATCTTCATGTGGTGCTTTTAGTTTAGAAAACTCTGCAGCCAGGTCAAACTGGTGTGATGCTGGCAGAAAAGAATAATGATGTGTGATTCTCAAGGTGCCCTACATGTCCAGGGCGGGGAGGATCGAGGGCTAGAGGTTATGGATGTCAGGCAGGACGGGCCTTCAGTGTATAGTCACTAATCCTGATTATTGGTCAGAGTTCTTTGGACATTCTGCTAATTTTTGATGGCATATCTAGGATTTCAGACTCCTCTTAACTCTGGAACTACTTATAGCCCACAAGTTCAGTCATATGAGTGCTTTAGAGGAAAAAAAAATAGTTTGGGGAGCTTTCACCCACCTGTCTCACCTGGCATGACTGAAAGAACCTCTATACCCCCAACAGGTGTTTTTCTGACCCCACACTGATGTGCAGGGTTAGGTGGCTCTAAATAATCTGTCCATGGTAGCTCTATGCCAGAGAGCAAAGGAATTTGTTTGATCAGCTTTTCTCTCAGCTCCACTTTCCCTCACAAGCTGAAATGCAGACCCAAGCTCTGATAAGTTTGCTTTCCCTTTTCTTTATTCCAAAACTGTGTTGTAAAAATATGTTCACTATGAATTTTCTCCATCCGTATTTCCTTTTTAATCATGCTAACATTTTTTCATAGTACCCAATTTTTCCATTTCTAAATTACTGATTAAATATTAAGAAAAAAATCTTTGCAACATGGACATAGCTATCAACTAAGGTGAAAGACCCAATTTGTTTTGACTTTTCTTTTTATAATACTCATTCTAGTATCCTGGAATAACATGTTGAAAATAATTATGAAAATGTATATTTAATTTTTTTAAATGGTAGTCAAGATGAATTCATGTCTTGAAAACTGTTTTTATAGTTTTCATATTGCTATAATTGGTTTCTCTCCCTCCCAAATTTTGTTTTCTTTTCTGATGAATTCAGGATTATTTCTGTCTCAGTTTGTTTTATAAAGAAACAAGCAGTATAATGATTGCTTTATATATATATATATTTTTAATTAATTAATTAATTAATTTACTTTTGGCTGCGTTGGGTCCTCGTTTCTGTGCGAGGGCTTTCTCCAGTTGCGGTGAGCGGGGGCCACTCTTCATCGTGGTGCGCGGGCCTCTGACTATCGCGGCCTCTTGTTGCGGAACACAGGCTCCAGACGCGCAGGCTCAGTAGTTGTGGCTCACGGGCCCAGCCGCTCCGCGGCACGTGGGATCTTCCCAGACCAGGGCTCAAACCCATGTCCCTTGCATCGGCAGGCAGATTCTCAACCACTGCGCCACCAGTGAAGCCCCTGATTGCTTTTTATTTTAACTAAAGGACACCCCCAGTGTAAAAGTTGAATGGATGATACATGAATATTTAGTGAATTGGACTTCTGTCATGAATCATTTGATGATGATTGAATGCCCCAATTTTACTGAATTTTCAACAGGTTCTTAGTGATCACAATTTAGAGATATCACAACTACAAGAATCAATAAGACATTGGGAACAACAGGTTGAAGACATGAAGAAATCCTGTAAGATCCTGGAGGATAAAATGTAAGTATAATACTTTATCTTTACAGAAGCACTTCTAGATGTTATGTTCCTTTCATTAAAAAAAAATTTATTTAATAGTAGATGAAAATTATTCTCTTATTTTACTAAAAGTTGTGTGATTGTCAGCTTTATAGAATCACCTCTTCATTTTGAAATTAAACAGTCTTTCAGATGATCAAGAGAAAAAAATTGAGGATGATGTGGTTAGTTTAGGAAAAGGGAGGGAATTTGGGGTGTGTACTATCCTTATTTCAGTTCCTTACTCCCTACAAATACGCGCCTGGAGGAAGGCACTGCCATAGGGCTACAACTCACCTAACCATGCTGCTACAGTTGTTGTTCTTAGTCAAGGGGGACTTGCAGCACTTATTGAGAAAATACAGGGAAGCCTCAAGGCAAAAACTTTTACCATGGAACTGAAACCAGAAACATAAGGAAATATTCCATCTGTCTCAAGGCCTAGTGTTTGCTTCCTTCTGCGATTCTCTCTTTATCTACATGCTGTGTTCTCTTCCTGGTGAGTCCGTGGCTAAGCATGGCCATTCCAAACCCTCTGAGTTTACCTGTCACAGATCCATCTATCTTTAGAGACTGACCAACAGGTTCTCTCCCAGGAGAATTCCCAGATTTCCCATCAAAAGCTGTTTGGCTCAGCTCTGGATAGGAAGGTGGGGTCTTTTAATATAAACATGGCTTCTGGGCTTACCCCCAGGGTTTACTGACAGTTTAAAAGACAAATTATGGTCTGAGCAGATTCCGCAAAAGATAAGTAATTCCACATGTGGGATCCTGTTACAATATGGCTCATTTCTACATAGATTTGAATGTATTGGGATTAAAATTATGTCTTCTAAAATAACAACTGCACAGTACTATTCTACTCTATCATCAACAGTCCATAAAATATGCAATAATCCTTATACTCAGTACCAGATTTAAAATTGGAAAGCTCAAGTAATACAACAATTAAAAATCAGAATAAAAAATCTTTTTCTTTGAAAGTGATTCGATAATTTTAGTTGATATCTATTTCTTAAAAACTAGGCAAAGAATCATAGTGGAAAATATAGATTAGCTCTTAACTTATTTCTAGGAATTATGATTAAAAGCCTTGAAACACTGATAAAGTTTTATTTATAAGCAGACTTCATGTTAGCTAACTGGTTTTAAATGTATGTTCAAGATAAAAATGGGGATTCATTGATCTTTCATTTTGAATGGCTCATCTTTTTGTTTTCAGTCCCAGCCTTTCAAGGGTTTTCATGTGGAATCTCACTGAGGAAAAGTGCTTTTGATTAATTTGGTGATTGAGGATATAAGTTTCCCCCCCTTTTATTAATAAAACTTTACTTTTTCTTCTTTATAACTTGGCAAATTAAAAGAAAATTCTCTGTATTTTTATTTTCTCACTTAGTTCCTTTTCTCTATCTTTGGAGGTAGGGAGAGGCAGCTCAGTTCTTGTTTGGTGGATTTGAAGAATCAAACAGTGTTGTTTTATAATATTCTATAAGATTCTTTAAGAATAAATTATACAAGAAACAAATAATTTATATAACTCAACTTCCTATTAATCTATTAGTCTTAATTTCCCCCATCCCACCCACCATGAAATCGTTAACTTGCAAGCTCATTATCTATTTTGAGGTCAAAATATTGAGGGAAAGCAAAAATTACTCAACTCCAAGTTTAAATTCTATATGTGGACAGTTAAGGGTACCTCAAATTCTTCACAGATCCACAGGAGGCATTGCTAGTTTAATCCTTCTTCTTTGCTATTATTGATACCCAGCATGATGTATTTGCATAATAAAGGCAAATCAGTGCCTATCTTTCTAAATTGCTATGACATTTTTCGTCATTCAGCTGGCTATCAACACGTGGGAAGTGGGGAATTGGAAGCTAAATATTGTGTATAAATGACATCCAATTTGTGACCCAAAGTATATACTTACCATTATAGTGCAAGAGGCTATAAAAATTATAGATGCTTTTTAAAAAGGACTGACATGGTTTCAAAATTGTCAAGGTTACCAAAGATTTTCATCCTGCCAAATTTTAGTAATCTGATCTATTCCTCAAAGTTTTTAAATTCTTTATAGAATTTGACACAGATGTTCACTTCCATCTTCTTGATATACTTTCTTCACTTGGCTTCCCAAACATCACATTCTCTTATTTCATTTACTACACTGCTTCTTCTCAGGACCCTTTACTTGTTCCAGTTCTTCTTTTTGTCTCTAAATTTAGGAGTTATCAGCCCTTCACTGTTCTCTATTCTCTACTCATACTCTCCATAAGTGATTTCATTCAGTCTCATACTTTCTGTACCCCAGTGACTTCCATATCTATATATCCAACCCTGACCTCTAACTGCATATAGTCTACAGCTTATTTGACCTTTCCACTTGGAGGATATCTCAAATATACATGTCCTAAACAGAATTCTTAATTTCCCATCTCCTTGAAATAGCTCTTTCTTTAGTCTTCCATATCACTATTTACCTAGTTACTCCAGCCAAAAAACTAGGAGTCATCCACCATTCCTGTTTTCCTTGCTACCTAACCCTAACCCAGCTAACCAACTAACCTAACCCTAACCCAACTCTAACTCCAGCCAAATCCAAAGCATGTCCTGTTGCCTTCATCTTTAAAATATATCCTGAGTCCAGCTGTTTCTCACCAGCTTCACCACTACAACCTTAATCTGAGCCACCATTATCTCTTCTGGACCACTGCCATAGACTTCTACGTAGTCTATCTTCCTATACTATTGTCTTTCTCTACTAAGTAGCCAGAGTCATTTTTACAAGATGTGAATCAGTTCATGTCACTCCTTTCCTTAAAAAATCCTCCCCTGGTTCCCTTCAAAATAAAATCTGAACTTCTACCTTGTCCTCAAGACCCTATATGATCTGGGCTGTGTCTAACTCTCCAGCCTTCTCACACTCCTGTCTTCATCAAATATTCAATACACCAAGCTTGTTCCTATCTCAGGATATTATCACCTGCTGTTCCTTCTATATGAAAAGCTGTTTCTTAAGATCTTCAAATATCTGGCTCCTTCTCATCCTTCAGGTCTTTCACAAGTTATCCCAAGAGATGTTCCCTAATCACCTGTCTACAGTACCATCCTCACTCTCAGGATTTCTCTATCCTTTACCCTACTTTGTGATCTTTGGAGCATTTAACACTATCTGAAATATATATATATTTTTTGATAACTTTCTTATAATCTGTCTACTCCACTAGAGTGTAATTTCCATGAGGGTAGAGACTTTGTGCTGTATCTCCCAGAGTGTAGGTGTTCAAAAATTGCTTCTTAAATTAATATATAAATAAATGAAATATTAATACATCAATTCAAAAGAGTAAAAATTTTGTTTATTTTAATGAATTGTAAATAAATATATTGTATAGGGAGATGGAGACTGGAAGTTTCTGATGTCATAAGTAAATGTGGCTTTGCTGGAAAACATGTCCTAATAGGAATTTATTTGGCTTCCTTTGTTCATAGGCTTTTCTTTAGGAATAACAAGGAAAAACTGGATGATGAATCTAATTTTGAAAAAAATGAATTATTGCTGAAGATAAAACAGGTAGGAAGACAGAAATGATGGCTTTAAGATTATAATTAATTTTTAGTTAACATTTTAAGTATATGTGAAAAATGTGAAATTTTCCAAAAGTAACATTTTCATTAACTAATAATAATCATGATCATTCACAGTAATTGATTTAAAGATTTGATCAGAAAACTGGAAGAGAATAGTGAAAATCACCTAAGCTGAGCAGAAAAAAGAATTTTTAAAAAATGAGGATAGTTTAAGAGACCTCTGGGACAACATCAGTGTATTAATATTCACATTATAGGGGTCCCAGAAAGAAGAGAGAGAGAAAGGGGCAGAGAGCATAATTGAAGAAATAGTAGCTGAAAACTTCCCTAACCTGAGAAAGAAAACAGATCTAAGTCCAAGAAGCATAGAGATTCCCAAACAAGATGAACCCAAAGAGGACCACACCAAGACACATTGTAATTAAAATGGAAAAAATTAAAGATAAAGAATCTTAAAAGCAGCAAAGGAAAGGTGACTGGCTGTGTACAAGGGAACTCCAATAAAACTATCAGCTGACTTTTTAGCAGAAACTTTTTAGGTCAGAAAAAAGTGTCATGATATATTTAAAGTGATGAAAAGAAAAAAACCTACAACCAATACTCTACCTGGCAAGGCTATCATTCAGATTTCAATGAGAGATAAAGAGTTTTACAGACAAACAAAAGCTAAAAGAGTTCAGTAGTACTAAACCTACTTTACAAGAAACATAAAAGGGACTTCTCTAAATGGAAAAGAAAAGACCACAGCTAGAAATATGAAAATTATGAAAGGAAAAATCTCATTGGTAAAGGCAAACATAGAGTAAAGGTCAACTACTTATAAAAGCTAGTGGGAATGTCAAAAGACAAAAGTAGTAAAATCATCTATATCCACAATAAGTAGTTAAGGGATACAAAAAACAAAAAGATGGACAATGTGATATCAAAAACATTAAATGTGGTGGGGGCGCATAAAAATGCAGGGTTGTTAGAATGTGTTCAAACTTAAGATCATCAACTTAATCACATATATAAAAAAGTTGTTATATATATACTTCATGGTAACTACAGACCAAAAATTTATAATAGATGCACACAAATAAGAGAGAAATGAATCCAAACATAACAGTAAAGACAGTAATCAAATCACAAAGGAAGAGAACAAAAGAAGAAGAAATGAACAAAAAAGAACTACCAAAACAACCAGAAAACAGCCAACAAAATGTTAATAAGTACATATCTATTAATTGCTTTAAATGTAAATGGACTAAATACTCCAATCAAAAGACATAGAGTGGCTGACAGATTTAAAAAAAGAAAAACTCTCTATATTTGCTGTCTATAAGGGACTAGCTTCAGATCTAAGACACACACAGACTGAAAGGGCATGAAACAGGTGTTCAGTGCAAATGGAAACAAAAAGAAAGCTGGGATAGCAATGCTTATATCAGACAAATAGACTTTAGAGCAAAGACTGTAACGAGAGACAAAGAAGGATATTATAGACTGAGAAATGGATCAATCCAACAAGAAATAACAATTGTAAACATATATGCACCCAACATAGAAGCACCTAAATACATAAAGCAAATATTAACAAATATAAAGGGTGAAATTGATGGTAACATAATAATAGTAGAGGATTTTAACACCTCACTTACATCAATGGACAGATCATCCAGACAGAATACCAATAAGGAAACAATGGCTTTAAGTGACACATTAGACCAATGGAATCAACAGATATATGTAGAGAGAGCTTTCCTTCCGAAAGCAGCAGAATACACATTATTTTCAAGTGCACATGGAACATTCTCTAAGGTAGATCATATGCTAGGACACAAACAAGAGTCTACAAGTTTAAGAAATTGAAATCATATCAAGTATCTTTTCTGACCACAGTGTATAAGACTAGAAATCAACTACCAAAACAAAACCAAAACAAAACCCTGCAAAAAACACAAACACATGGAAGCTAAACAATATGCTACTAAACAACCAATGGGTCACTGAAGAAATCAGAGAGGAAATTTAAAAATACCTGGAGACAAATGAAAATGGAAACACAATGATTCAAAATATATGGGACACAGCAAAAACAGTTCTAAGAGGGAATTTTATAGTGATACAGGCCTACTTCAGAAAGAAGGAAGACCTCAAACAAACAACCTAACCTTACATCTAAAGGAACTAGAAAAATAAGAACAAACAAAACAAAGTAAGAGGAAAAAAATAATAAGGACCAGAGCAGAAATAAATGAAATAGAGACTTAAAAATAAAACAATAGAAAAGATCAATGAAACTAAGAGATTGTTCTTTGAAAAGATAAGCAAAATTGATAAACTTTTATTTAGACTAATCAAGAAGAAAAGAGAGAGGGCCCAAATCAATAAAATCAGAAGTGAAATTCCAACCTACACCACAGGAATACAAAGGATCATAAGAGATTACTACAAACAATAATATGTCAATAAAATGGAAAACCTAGAAGAAGTGAATAAATTCCTAGAAATGTACAATTTCCCAAGACTGAATCAGGAAGAAATATAAAATATGAACAGACCAATTACCAGTAATGAAAATGAATCAGAAAAAAAAAAAAACTTTCAATGAAGAAAGTCCAGGATTGGACAGGTTCACAGGTAAATTCTACCAAACATTTAAAGAAGAGTTAATGCCTATCCTTCTTAAACTCTTCCCCCAAAATTTAAGAACCCGTTTTATGAGTCCAGCATCACCCTGATACCAAAACCGGACAAAGACACCACAAAAAAGAGAATATTACAGGCCAAAATTACTGATGAGCATAGTTGCAAAAATCCTCAACAAATATTAACATACTGGGGCTTCCCTGGTGGCACAGTGGTTGAGAGTCTGCCTGCCGATGCAGGGGGCAGGGGTTCGTGCCCTGGTCCGGGAGGATCCAACATGCCGCGGAGCGGCTGGGCCCATGCGCCATGGCCACTGAGCCTGCGCATCCGGAGCCTGTGCTTCGTAACGGGAGAGGCCGCCACAGTGAGAGGCCCACGTACCGCAAAAAAAATATATATATATTAGCACACTGAATTCAATAATACACTAACAGGATCATACACTATGCTCAAGCAAGATTTATCCCAGGGATGCAAGGATAGTTCAGTATCTGCAAATCAATCAGTGTGATATACCACTTTAATAAATTGAAAATAAAAATCATATGATTGGGACTTCCCGGGTGGTGCAGTGGTTAAGAATCCGCCTGCCAGTGCAGGGGACATGGGTGCAAGGCCTGGTCTGGGAAAATCCCACATGCCACAGAGCAACTAAGCCAATGTGCCACAATTACTGAGCCTGCGCTCTAGAGCCCACGAGCCCAACTACTGAGGCCATGTGCCACAACTACTGAAGCCTGAGTGCCTAGAGCCTGTGCTCCACAACAAGAGAAGCCAGTGCAGTGAGAAGCCTGTGCACTGCAATGAAGAGTAGCCCCTGCTTGCCACAACCAGAGAAAGCCCACACACAGCAACCCAGTGCAGCCAAAAATAAATAAACAATAAATAAATAAATAAAAATTTTAAAAAATCATATGATTATTTTGATAGATCAGAAAAGCTTTTGACAAAATTCAGCACCCATTTATGAAAAAAAACTCAATAAAGTGGGTGTAGAGGGAACATACCTCAACATAATAGAGGCCATATACAACAAGCTTATAGCTAAAATCATACTCAAAGGTCAAAAGTTGAAAGTATTTCTTCTACAATCAAGAACAGGATAAGGCTGCCCACTGTCACCCCTTTTATTCAACATAGTATTAGAAATCCTAGCCACAGTCTTTTTCAGACAAGAAAAAGAATCCAAGTGGAAAAGGAAGAAGTAAAACTGTCAATGTTTACAGATGACATGATACTATACATAGAAAATCCCAGAGCCACCACCAAAACAAAAAACCACTAGAGCTCATCAGTGAATTCAGTAAAGTTGCAGCATACAAAATTAATATACAGAAATCTGTTGCATTTCTATACACTAATGACAAACTATCAGAAAGAGGAATTAAGGAAACAATTCCATTTATAATTGATTCAAAAGAATAAAATATCTAAGAGTAAATCTAACTAAGGAGGTAAAAGACCTGTACTTGGAAAACTATAAGACAGTAATGAAAAAATTGAATATGACACAAATGGAAAGATATATATTTTACCATTGGGAGAATTAAAATTGTTAAAATAACCATATTCCCCAAGACAATCTACAGATTCAATCCAATCCCTATTAAAATTCCAGTGATATTTTTCACAAAATTGGAACAAATAATTCTAAAATTTTTACCAAAACACAAAATACCCTGAATAACCAAAACAATCTTGAGGAAGAAGAACAAAGCTGGAGGTATTACACGTTCTGATTTCAAACTATACTACAAAGCTACAGTAATGAAAATGGTATGGTACTGGCACAGAAACAGACACATAGATCATGGAACAGAATAGAGAGCACAGAACTAAACCTGCATATATAGTTTATTAATCTATGACAAAGAAGGCAAGAATATACAATGGGGAAAAGATAGCCTTTCTAATAAATAATGTTGGGAAAACTGGATAGCAACATGCAAAAGAATCAAATTGGACTACTTCCTCACATCATATACAAAAATCAACTCAAAATGGGTTAAAGACTTAGATGTAAAACCTGAAATCATAAAACTCATAGAAGAAAACATAGGCAGTACACTCTTTGACAACAGTCTTAGTTATTTTTATTGAGTATGTCTCCTCAGGCAATAGCAACAAAAGCAAAAATAAACAAATGGGACTACATCAAACTAAAAGGCTTTTGCACAGCAAAGAAAACTATTAACAAAACGAAAAGACAGCCTACTGAATGGGAGAAAATATTGGCAAACAATATATCTGACATGGGGTTAATATTCAAAATATGCAAAGAACTCATACAACTCAACATCTAAAAAACAACCTGATTAAACAATGGGCAGAGGATCTGAATACACATATTTCCAAAGACATACAGATGGCAAACAAGCACATGAAAAGATTCTCAACATCACCAATCATCAAGGAAATGCAAATCAAATCCACAATGAGATATCACCTCACACCTGTCAGAATGGCTATCGTCAAAAAGACCACAAATAAGTGTTGGATAAAAACTGAACTCTTCCTGACATCCAATCTTAATTCTCGTGAGTTATAGGAGGCAAGTTCAATAATGACACAAAATTCTATTCTAACTTTAACTTTTATTATGAAATATTACACATATACAGAACAGAATATTTACTGTAAGTGTACAGTCTTTGTGTACATATCTATCTTTTGATAAATGTAGTTTATTAATTTTAATGAAGTATAGTTTATCAATCTTTTCCTTTTTGGCTTATGCTTTTCATGTCCTATGTCTTGAGGATATTCTCCTACGTGATCTTGTAGAAGCTTTAGTGTTTGCTTTTTCACATTAAGTACTGCAAGCTGTCTGGAATGTGTGTGTGTGTGTGTGTGTGTGTGTGTGTGTGTGTGTGTTCTGTGAAATGGTAGTCCAGATTCATACTTTCACATAAGATTGTCCAATTAACTAGCACTGTTAAATGGAAAGATAGTACTTTCCTCCACTATATTTCAGTGGCACTTTTGTCATAAATCAACTGTGGATCATAAATATATTATAAGTATATGTGTGAATCTGTAGCATCTATTTTATTCATTTGGACTTAATCTCTTCTCACATTAAAACCATGCACTCTTAATTAGTAGCTTTAAAATAAGCCTTTATAGTTAGTAGTAAAAATCCTTTAACTTTGTTCTTCTACAAGATTGCTTCCATTATTCTTGGCCCTTTGAATTTCAGTCTGTCAAGTCCTGCCCAAAAGCCTGTTTGGATTTTGATTGGGGTTGAATTAAATCTATAGATCAATTTGGGGAGGATTTTATGTTTTAACAATATTGAAGTTTCCAATCCATGAACACAGCATGTCTTTCATTTATCTTAGGTCTTTTTTGTTCCCTTTGACCTAGTTATTCAATTTCACTATGATATGTCCAAGTTTTTCTTTTTATTTATCCTGTTTGGGATTTATTGGGCATCTTAAATCCGTGAGTTGCTGTATTTTGTAAGTTCTGCAAAATTCTTAGCCATTATCTGTTCACATATTTCTTTTGTCCCATGCTTTTTCTTGTTTTTCTGAGACTCCAGTTATATGAACACACTTATTTGTACTAATAAAATATCCTGTCTGTATCTTACTCGCTCTTCTCTATTTTCTACTTTTTGTCTACCCCTGCTGCATTCTGGGCAGAATGGTCTTATTTCAATTCTTAATTTTGGTTGTTGTATTTTTCAACTGGTAATTTTCAAATCTGCTTTGTTGCTCTTTATTTTTTCCAATTCCTTGCCATATTTTTCAAGCATGTCTAGTATTCTTTGATCATAATAAATACAGTATTTTTATATTTCAGTGTCTATTTCCAATACCTGGTATTTTTGTAGGACTGGTTCTGTCATCTATTGTTTCTGCCAATTTTTGTTCATGCTGTCTTGTTTCCTTCTGTTGGAAAACTGTACACTGGACATTGTATTTCAAAAAAGGTGTTTGTAGAAACAATTTGAGGTCTAGGATGACAGTGTATTTCTCAGGAACAGATTTCATTCACTTCTGTCAGATACCTGGGATGTTAACAGTCCCAAACCTCCTTAATCCACCTTTAGGTTCCCTGGTGATCTAAGTCAGGCTGGACCATAGCTTGTTAGCTTCTAATTCACTCTTCTTCAGAGGGTGAAGCTCTCTGGAATCCCAGACTAATGTGGCAGGAGGTTTATCAGGCGTAACACCTGGATAAGCTCTAAGTGTTGACTTTTGTCCCCCTTGTAAGAGAACCAAATCTCAGATTCCAAGTGGCTTCTTCTATATCAGTAAATGTCCTCAGAGTAAAAGGAGTTTTCAGTGCTAGGTTTACCAGTCTGGATTCTTACTTTCTTGTAGAATTAGGCTTACTAATTCCTCATTATCTTGTTAGTTCTGCAACAATTTTTTTTAAATAAATTTATTTATTTTATTTATTTTTGGCTACGTTGGGTCTTTGTTGCTATGCGCGGGCTTTCTCTAGTTGTGGCGAGTGAGGGCTACTCTTCATTGTGGTGCGCAGGCTTCTCATTGCAGTGGCTTCTCTTGTTGCGGAGCACGGGCTTTAGGCACACGGGCTTCAGTAGTTGTAGAAGTTGTGGAAGTAGTTGTGGAAGTAGTTGTGGCTTGTGGGCTCTAGAGTGCAGGCTCAGTAGTTGTGGCGCAAGGGCTTGGTTGCTCTGCGGCGTGTGGGATCTTCCCGGACCAGGGCTCAAACCCATGTTCCCTGCATTGGCAGGCAGATTCTTAACCATTGCGCCACCAGGGAAGCCCCTCTGCAACACTTTTAAGAACTCTTTTCATCCATCTATTTTAGTGATCCTTAGCCCACCATTCCTACCTAACCTAATTTTCTTACCTCATTTGAAGCAATTCGGTAGAGACATCCAAGCACAAAGTTCTCACCTCATTCAGAACACTAATGGGTACTATCTTTTGTCCTTGAATAGAAATATTTAACAAAAGTTAAGCATGATATCCAGTCAAAGAGGTTTTGAACAAGAGTTCCTATGGATGTTACATTTTCTTTTCCCTGGTGTAGTTTATTTTCTGGGAAAAGGACATACAGATCTTGTTGAATGATCCCAGTTTATTAATCCCAATTTTTATTTTAATATCAATTATTACTTTACGGTTTACTACTTTACTATGGTTTATTACTTTACTTTATGGCATCAGTGTTTACTACCTTTCTACACATTTGTCATAATTTATAGAAGAGGCCCCAAAATGTACAGTTACATATTTGATATAGAATTAGATCACTCAACATTTAAGGCATAGTCATTGTATGTTAAATAATATACCCAGTGCTCTAGAGAGTTGCCCACCGAAAGAGCCGTGAAACAAATCCTCTACTTCAATTCCTTTTTTTTCTAGATGGCTGAAAAGCTACACAAATGTCATTTCAAGAACAAAGATCTACGAGAGAAACTGCATACTGTTTCGAGACAATATAAGATTGTCCTAAATGAGGAGGATAAAGTTTTTATGCAGAAACAGAAAATTTATTCTGAGTATGTTTCTATCCATAATCCATACATGACTCAACATGCTTTAGTTATGGGTTACTTCTCTACTTAAGCTTATCCTAGTTTAAAATCTATTGATAACAATGAAATGTTCTTTACCCAATTGTAAATACACTCCTAATGCGCCTCTATATATACTGAATAATGCTTTCCTCATATGGGTCAGATCAAATCCATAAACGCCAAATCTATTATTTTTACTTCTAAATCAGACTCTTGAAAGAATAATCATGCTTTTACCCCATGAGACTGCCTAGAGAAACTATGAGATCTACCTTCATCAGAAACTGGCTTTGCACCTACATTTCCTTTCTCAGAAAAAGGTTTTGTCATTGACACAATCCCCTAACCCAGAGACTGGGAAATTATTCAAGGAAACCCCTATCTTTTACTAGGACTCCATTCAAGCACCAAGGCTTGTCAATTTCACCTCCCAAATATTTCTCAAAAATATCCTATCCTCCTCTCCAACTTCACTCTTTTCACCCCTTTTAGCTTCTTTGGTTTGGCTTGCCTCTCATAAGTTCTTCCCACTTTCTGTTTTACCACTCCTAACTTATCCACCTCCCTCTCACCACAATGATCCTCTGGAACGTCCCTCTGAGGTCATTCCTTTTTATCAGTCACTGCATTGTTGTCAGCTGGGTACAAATCCCTTTGTCCCACTGAACTATGAACAGATCAGAGCAGTTGCTCTGTCTTACTCAGCACTGTATCTTCAGGATCTTGTCCATTGCTTAGCAGGTAGTGGGCTTTCACCAGTGTTTTCCTGATGAGTATTACAGAATAACATCTTGCAAGTATGAGTTATGTAAGTAGTAATACATTACTACACTCAAAGTTAAATCACATGGAAGTGTAATTATGGTGTCCAGGCCCACTTATGTGAAGCTGAATTTATGGTCACTGTTGCAGCATTTAGGATGCAGAGAGTTATTGCAATCATTTTGTATCATCCAATTGAATAGCCTACTAATAGTATTCTTCAGGCAAAAACTTTCCTCAGATCCATACTAAGTTATCAGTTTGAATCACAAAATGTGCTGATGACAAATAATTGTAACAATAAAACATTTACTACTGTTGTTGGTTTGTGTCTTCTTCAGCTTGGGCTACCATAACAAATTACCATAGACCAGGAGGCTTAAACAACAGAAATTGATTTCTCATAGTTCTGGAGGCTGGACATCTGAAATCAGGGTGCCAGCATGGTCAGGTTCTGGTGAGAGCTCTCTTCCTGACTTGCAGATGGCCAACCACCTTCTTGCTATGTCCTCATAGAGGGGAAAGAGAGAGAGAGAGAGAGAGCGCAAAAGAGAGAGAGCTGTCTGGTGTCTCTGCTTATGAGGGCACTAATCTCACCATGAGGACTCCATCCTCATGACCTCATATAAATCTAATCACCTCCCAAAGGCCCCATCTTCAAATACTATCTCACTGGGGCCTAGGGCTTCAGCATATGAATTTGTGGGGGGACACAATTCAGTCCATAGCAGTTTTGAAGAAGATGAGACACTTAGATAAAGTACTTCCTGTTACAAGCACATTCCTATCAATGTCTAGAAATTTGAACAAAATCATAAACTTCCCATTATTTTCTCTGTAAGTTAGAGATGAAAAATAACCACTCTTTACAAAATGCCTCATGAGTGCCACCCACTGGCGTTGTCACTTCACATCTCGGTTAATCCTTAAAACCAGTGAGATAGGTATTGTGATCCCCACTTTATGGATGGGGAAACTGAGACTCATCCACAGGTGAAGTCTCTTTTCAAGGTCACACTACTAGGAAGAGGTAGACCACTATCCAAAGTCGGTCTGATTGATTCCTTCACCTTTTACAAAATAACAACAGAACTGATAAATTCATTAAAAGAGACACACCCACTCAGCATGATAAAATACTATAGAATTGTTCTTGTGCTTTTATGGTTACTATTGCAGTTAATGTTCCTTTCATGGCTTAGAGATTTTCATAAATTTAGCCACCACTAGCAAAAAGACTTTGTTTCTATTTTTACTAATTTATTTGATAAACAGTTCATGAACTAAACTTTCCAAACTACTTTTTAAATTCTTGTTTGTGGTTGCATATTTTCTTATGCTGAGGAGTTAAAAATGATTATTTCAACCTTAAATATATGATTACTCTGTTTTTTCATGGTAGAAATCAGAAACAACTGGCATTTATATCTCAGAAAGAAAACTTCCTATCAAAAAGAAAAGTAGACATCAGAAATATGGAAGAAGGACTTATCAGACTCAATGAGCTTCATCGGTATGTTTGTTGCCTTTGAAAATTTTAATCTTCATTCCTCTACATTTATCTTTTTAATAAATGGTAGCAACAAATCTATGCCAATTTCTAATATACTATAGAAAAGGAGGTTCATAATTGACTCTCTTTTACAGTCCAGAAAAGTCATTATCATCGAATCTTTCACTGAAAGGATAGACAGGCACTGAGTTGTACATAAGCTGTGTCTAATACCTCTGTTACAGCCTTCACATTCCCCTTCATCCCAGATTCACAAGCACATCTTCTATCCTTAGTTACCACTTATCCCTAATTCAAGAATATTTATTGGCTTTCTAAATTATACATGGCAGTAAATCAGAACTCAGTCTAGAACCCAGAGTTCCTCACCAATTTGTTGACCTTAACCCTTCCTATGTCAGTGTTATTTCCCTTCATGTCCTCTGTATGCAGCAAGTTTGCCTTAGTCACAAGAGTCCTGACTTGCTGCTCCTTTCCTCTGTTTCTTTGCATAGGATGATGTCCTTTCCTTGGTGAGATTGCACCTCCATTCTGGCAATCCATGTTCCTCCCTCTATTAAACATTATCCTCTAATAACCTTTCCTCAACTGCCTCGCCAAAATCCGTTCTTCTCTATCCTTGGCTGGAATACTTGCAAAATCAGTTTACACTTGCAAAAATTGTAATTGTCTTTCCATTAGTCTGCCAATAAAATCTGTTGTTTCACAAGGTTTGTTTTGTCTCCCAATTAGATGGTAGCCTTATTGTGCATGTGAATTATACATACAGTCTACTATACATTTTAACAGCTCCCACAAATGCAAAATCCAATATATTTTTCTTGTTTTTAGAGCAACAAAGGAAGCATATTGGAAACAAATAAAAGTCCTGAACGATAACCTGGAAAGAAAACTTCAGAGATGGTAAAAAAAGAAAACTCATTTATATTATAAGTAGTATATGTTATCTTTTTAAAATTTAATTTTATTTATTTATATTTTTATACAGCAGGTCCTTATTAGTTATGTATTTTATACATATTACTGTATTTATTTCAATCCCAATCTCCAAATTCATCCCACCCCCCGCACACCCCCTCAGCTTTCCCCCCTTGGTGTCCATACGTTTATTCTTTACATTTGTGTCTCTATTTCTGCCTTGCAAACCAGTTCATCTGTACCGTTTTTCTAGATTTCACATATATATGTTAATATTCAATATTTGTTTTTCTCTTTCTGACTTACTTCACTCTGTATGACAGTCTCTAGGTCCATCCACATCTCTACAAATGACCCAGTTTCATTCCTTTTTATGACTAAGTAATATTCCACTGTGTATATGTTCCATATCTTCTTTATCCATTTGTCTGTCCATTGTACATATGTACCACATCTTCTTTATCCATTCGTCTGTTGATGGGCATTTAGGTTGCTTCCATGACCTGGCTATTGTAAATAGTGCTTCAATGAACATTGGGGTGCATGTGTCTTTTTGAATTATGGTTTTCTGTCGGTATATGCCCAGTAGTGGGATTACTGGGTCATATGGTAATTCTATTTTCAGTTTCTTAAGGAACCTCCATACTGTTCTCCATAGTGGCTGTATCAATTTACATTCCCACCAACAGACCAAGAGGGTTCCCTTTTCTCCACACCCTCTCCAGCATTTGTTGTTTGTAGATTTTCTGATGATGCCCATTCTAACTGGTGTGAGGTGATACCTCATTGTAGTTTTGATTTGCATTTCTCTAATAATTAGTGACGTTGAGCAGCTTTTCATGTGCTTCTTGGCCATCTGTATGTCTTCTTGGGAGAAATGTCTATTTAGGTCTTCTGCCCATTTTTGGATTGGGTTGTGTGTTTCTTTAATATTGAGCTGCATGAGCTGTTTATATAGTTTGGAGATTAATCTTTTGTCCATTGATTCATTTGCAAATATTTCCTCCCATTCTGAGAGTTGCCTTCTTTTCTTGTTTATAGTTTCCTTTGCTGTGCAAAAGCTTTGAAGTTTCATTAGGTCCCATTTGTTTATTCTTGTTTTTATTTCCATTACTCTAGGAGGTGGATCAAAAAAGATCTTGCTGTGATTTATGTCAAAGAGTGTTCTTCCTGGGTCTTCCCTGGTGGTGCAGCGGTTGAGAGTCTGCCTGCCGATGCAGGGGACACGGGTTCGTGCCCCGGTCCGGGAAGATCCCACATGCCATGGAGCGGCTAGGCCCGTGAGCCATGGCTGCTGAACCTGCGCGCCTGGAGCCTGTGCTCTACAACGGGAGAGGCCGCAACAGTGAGAGGCCCGCGTACCGCAAAAAAAAAAAAAAGAGTGTTCTTCCTGTTTTCCTCTAAGAGTTTTATAGTGTCCGGTCTTCCATTTAGGTCTTTAAGCCATTTTGAGTTTATTATTGTGTATGGTGTTAGGGAGTGTTATAATTTCATTCTTTCACATGTAGCTGTCCAGTTTTCCCAGCACCACTTATTTAAGAGACTGTCTTTTCTCCATTGTATATCCTTGCCTCCTTTGTCATAGATTAGCTGACCAGGTATTTGGATTTATCTCTGGGTTTTCTATCCGGTTCCATTGATCTGTATTTCTGTTTTTGTGCCAGTACAATATTGTCTTGATTACTGTAGCTTTGTAGTATAGTCTGAAGACAGGGAGTCTGGTTCCTCCAGCTCCGTTTTTTTCCCTCAGGATCGCTTTGGCTATTCAGGGTCTTTTGTGTCGCCATACAAATTTTAAGATTTTTTATTCTAGTTCTGTAAAAAAATGCCATTGCTAGTTTGCTAGGGATTGCATTGAATCTGTAGATTGCTTTGGGTAGTATAGTCATTTTCACAATATTGATTCTTCCAATCCAAGAACATGGTATATCTCTCCATCTGTTTGTGTCATCTTTGATTTCTTTCATCAGTATCTTATAGTTTTCTGAGTACAGGTATTTTACTTCCTTAGGTAGGTTCATTCCTAAGTATTTTATTCTTTTTGTTGCAATGGTGAATGGTATTGTTTCCTTACTTTCTCTTTCTGATACCTTGTTGTTAGCATATAGGAATGCAAGAGATTTCTGTGCATTAATTCTGCGTCCTGCAACTTTACCAAATCCATTGATTAGCTCTAGTAGTTTTCTCGTGACATCTTTAGGATTCTCTATGTATAGTACCATGGCATCTGCAAACAGTGACAATTTTACTTCTTCTTTTCCAATTTGTATTCCTTTTATTTCTTTTTCTTCTCTGATTGCTGTGGCTAGGACTTCCAAAACTATGTTGAATAATAGTGATGACAGTGGACATCCTTGTCTTGTCCCTGATCTTAGAGGAAATGCTTTCAGTTTTTCACCAATGAGAATGATGTTTGCTGTGGGTTTGTTGTATATGGCCTTTATTATGTTGAGGTAGGTTCCCTCTATGCCCACTTTCTAGGGAGTTCTTATCATAAATGGGTGATGCATTTTGTCTAAAGCTTTTTCTGCATCTTTTGAGATGGTCATATGGTTTTTCTTCAATTTGCTAATATGGTGTATCACATTGATTGATTTGCCTATATTGAAGAATCCTTGCATCCCTGGGATAATTCCCACTTGATCATGGTGTATGATCCTTTTAATGTGTTGTTGGATTCTGTTTGCTAGTATTTTCTTGAGGATTTTTGCATCTATATTCATCAGTGATATTGGTCTGTAATTTTCTCTTTTTGTAGTATCTTTGTCTGGTTTTGGTATCAGGGTGATAGTGGCCTTGTGGAATGAATTTGAGAGTGTTCCTTCCTCTGCAGTTTTTTGGAAGAGTTTGAGACAGATGGGTGTTAGCTCTTGTCTAAATGCTTTATAGAATTCACCTGTGAAGCCATCTGGTCCTGGGCTTTTGTTTGTTGTAAGATTTTAAATCACAGTTTCAATTTCATTACTTGGTCTGTTCATATTTTCTATCTCTTCCTGGTTCAGTCTTGGAAGGTTATACCTTTCTAAGAATTTCTTCCAGGTCATCCATTTTATTGGCATAGAGTTGCTTGTAGTAGTCTCTTAGGATGCTTTGTATTTCTGCGATATCCATTGTAACTTCTCCTTTTTCATTTCTAATTTTATTGATTTGAGTCCTCTCCTTCTTTTTCTTGATGAGTCTGGCTAAAGGTTTATCAATTTTGTGTATCTTCTCAAAGAACCAGCTTTTAGTTTTATTGATCTTTGCTATTGTTTTCTTTGTCTCTATTTCATTTATTTCTGCTCTGATCTTTATGATTTCTTTCCTTCTACTAACTTTGGGTTTTGTTTGTTCTGCGTTCTCTAGTTCCTTTAGGTGTAAGGTTAGTTTGTTTATTTGAGATGTTTCTTGTTTCTTGAGGTAGGATTGTGTTGCTATAAACTTCCCTCTTAGAACTGATTTTTCTGCATCCCATAGGTTTTGGATCATTGTGTTTTTGTTGTCATTTATCTCTAGGTATTTTTTGATTTCCTCTTTGATTTCTTCAGTGATCCCTTGGTTATTTAGTAACGTATTATTTAGCCTCCATGTGTTTGTGTTCTTTATGTTTTTTTCCCTGTAATTGATTTTAATCTCATAACATTGTGGTCAGAAAAGATGCTTGATATGATTTCAATTTTCTTATGTTTACTGAGGCTTGATTTGTGATCCAAGATGTGATCTATCCTGGAGAATGTTCTTTGTGCACTTGAAAAGAAAGTGTAATCTGCTGTTTTTGGATGGAATGTCCTATAAATATCAATGAAATCTCTCTGGTCTGTTGTGTCATTTAAAGCTTCTGTTTCCTTATTAATTTTCTGTCTGGATGATGTGTCCATGTTGTGTCCATTGGTGTAAGTGAGGTGTTAAAGTCCCCCACTATTACTGTGTTATTGTCAATTTCCTCTTTTATAGCTCTTAGCATGGCCTTATGTATTGAGGTGCTTCTATGTTGGTGCATATATATTTATAATGATTATGTTTTCTTGGATGGATCACTTGATCATTATGTAGTGTCCTTCCTTGTCTCTTGTAACATTCTTTATTTTAAAGTCTGTTTTATCTGATATGAGTATTGTTTCTCCAGCTTTCTTTTGATTTCCATTTGCATGGAATATCTTTTTCTATCCCCTCACTTTCAGTCTGTATGTGTCCCTAGGTCTGAAGTGGGCCTCTTGTAGACAGCATATATATGGGTCTTGTTTTTGTGTCCATTCAGTGAGCCTGTGTCTTTTGGTTGGAGCATTTAATCCATTCACATTTAAGGTAATTATTGATATGTATGTTCCTATTACCATTTTCTTAATTGTTTTGGGTTTATTTTTGTAGGTCTTTTTCTTCTCCCACTTAGAGAAGTTTCTTTAGCATTTGTTGTAGAGCTGGTTTGGTGGTGCTGAATTCTCTTAGCTTTTGCTTGTCTGTAAAGCTTTTGATATCTCTATTGAATCTGAATGTGATCCTTGCCAGGTAGATTAATCTTGGTTGTACGTTCTTCCCTTTCATCACTTTAAGTATATCATGCCACTCTCTTCTGGCTTGTAGTTTCTTCTGAGAAATCAGCTGTTAACCTTATGGGACTTCCCTTATATGTTATTTGTCCTTTTTCCCTTGTTGCTTTTAATAGTTTTTCTTTGTCTTTAATTTCTGTCAATTTGATTACTATGTGTCTCAGTGTGTTTCACTTGGGTTTATCCTGCCTGGGACTCTGTGCTTCCTGTACTTGGGTGGCTATTTCCTTTCCCATGTTAGGGAAGTTTTCAACTATAATCTCTTCAAATATTTTCTCAGGTCCTTTCTCTCTCTCTTCTCGTTCTGGGACCCCTGTAATGTGAATGTTGCATTTAATGTTGTCCCAGAGGTCTCTTAGGCTGTCTTTATTTCTTTTCATTCTTCTTTCTCTATTCTGTTCCGTGGCAGTGAATTCCACCATTCTGTCGTCCAGGTCACTTGTCTGTTCTTCTGTCTCAGTTATTCTGCTATTGATTCCTTTTAGTGTATTTTTCATTTCAGTTATTGTATTGTTCATCTCTGTTTGTTTGTTCTTTAATTCTTCTAGGTGTTTTTTGTTTAATTCTTCTAAGTCTTTGTTAAACATTTCTTGCATCTTCTCGATCTTTGCCTCCATTCTTTTTCCAAGGTTCTGGATCATCTTCACTATCATTATTCTGAATTCTTTTTTGGAAGGTTGCCTATCTCCACTTTGTTTAGTTGTTTTTCTGGGGTTTTATCTTGTTCCTTCATCTGGTGCATAGTCCTCTGCCTTTTCTTTTTTTTTTTTTTTTGCGGTACGTGGGCCTCTCACTGTTGTGGCCTCTCCCATTGCAGAGCACAGGCTCTGGATGCGCAGGCTCAGTGGCCATGGCTCTCGGGCCCAGCCATTCCGCAGCATATGGGATCCTCCCAGACCGGGGCATGAACCCATGTACCCTGCATCGGCAGGTGGACTCTCAACCACTGCGCCACCAGGGAAGCCCTGCCTTTTCATTTTGTCTGTCTTTCTGTGAATGTGGTTTTCTTTCCACAGGCTTCAGGATTGTAGTTCTTCTTGTTTCTGCTGTCTGTCCTCTGGTGGAGAGGCTATCTAAGAGGCTTGTGCAAACTTCCTGATGGGAGGGACTGGTGGTGGGTAGAGCTGGCTGTTGCTCTGGTGGGCAGAGCTCAGTAAAACTTTAATCCCCTTGTCTGCTGATGGTGGGGCTGAGTTCCCTCCCTGTTGGTTGTTTGGCCTGAGGTGACCCAGCACCTGAGCCTGCAGGCTCTTTGGTTGGGCTAATGGTGGACTCTGGGAGGGCTCACACCAAGGAGTACTTCCTAGAACTTCTGCTGCCATTGTCCTTGTCCCTGCAGTGAGCCACATCCCTCCCCCACCTCTGGAGGAGACCCTCCAACACTAGCAGGTGGGTCTGATTCAGTCTCCTATGGGGTCACTGCTTCTTTCCCCTGAGTCCTGATGTGCACACTTGTTTGTGTGTGCCCTTCAACAGTGCAGTCTCTGTTTCCTCCAGTCCTGTTGAAGTCCTGTAATCAAATCCCACTCGCCTTCAAAGTTGGATTCTCTAGGAATTCCTCCTCCCATTGCCATATCCCCAGGTTGGGAAGCCTGACGTGGGGCTCAGAACCTTCACTCCAGTGGGTGGACTTCTGTAGTGTAATTGTTCTCCAGTTTGTGAGTCACCCACCCAATGGTTATGGGATTTGATTTTATTTGATTGCGCCCCTCCTACTGTCTCATTGTGGCTTCTCCTTTGTCTTTGATGTGGGGTATCTTTTTTGGTGAGTTCCAGTGTCTTCCTGCTGATGATTGTTCAGCAGTTAATTGTGATTCCGGTGCTCTCACAAGAGGGAGTGAGTGCATGTCCTTCTACTCTGCCATCTTGAACCAATCTCAGTATATGTTATCTTAATTAACAGTGCCCCAAAGTTGGAAGGATGTCAGAGTGCTTGCTAGAGTCCAAGGAAATTATTTTCCCAAATTAAATTGTGAGTTTTCTTGGATCTAGATGTGTTTGTTAGTTTTATTTTTTTGGCATTAAACAGAAACAGAGTTTTTCATTCTAATCATGGCAAGTCACCAAAGAGTAAAATTGCCAAGATGTGCAATGCCTCTTTGCACCAGTAAGGAAGGTGATGTGCAGGGACAGAGGAGAGTGGTTAAGTACACAGGCTCTACAGATGGACTACTTTGTTTGCTCTGCCTCTTATTGGCTCTGTGACCGGGGCTAAGTTATTTAATAATCTCTCTGCTCCCATCCCTATAAAGTGAGGAATGATAGTAGCACCCGCCTTGTAAGGTTGTTGTGAATGGTAAATGAGATGATCGATGTACAGTATGTAGCTCAGTGCCTGACACCTAGAAAGCACTTGCAGAAACATAGCTATATTTTATTATTGTTGTCATTATTATAATATTATTTTTAAGACTCCAGTTGCACATTTTTACTCTTCTCTGGTTATATAGCTTTTTTATGTTAGAGTGGAGAGAAAAATTTGAGAACCTAGAAGCTTGAAATTTCTTACTAGCACTTTGAGTAGTTTAGGTAATTCTTTTACTATTTCTGTCTGGGACTCTTCTTTTTCCAACACCCCTGAGCCTTCCCCATTTCTATCCTTTACCTAGAGGAGGCAAGCTCTAGGTAAAGTGTGGTTTGTCCACTGTCCTGTTAGATGTACTGACACAACTTAATGTGAAGCAACTTGCAGAGATGGCATTGAGGCAGTTAATGTTTTGTCTTATTTTTTCAGCTAATATGTCTAGTCTACAACATCAATAGCACGAACAATTTTATATAATCATAGTAGGATTTGTTTTGTTTTGAATTCCTTCATCTTTTCAGTAAACTGTGATGTCAGTCTGATGATAATTCTTTTTGTTCTAATCTCTAGTATTATAACTCAGTGGAAAATAGCTTGTTTGCTAAAAAAACATGCACGTTGGACCAACAAGATAAGGGCTGAAATACAAGAAATTTTAGAGAAAATTCAGGATGCTGAACTTAGACGCAGTAAATTATTACAAGAGGTAAAGGAACTTAGTATTTACTCCCTATATTGCATGTCAGTAATTCTTCAATATTTCATTAAACCTTACCTTATTAAAAGGTATTTTGCTTTCTGCTGATTTCATGTTTAGAGTGAATTATGTAACTTCCTTGAGAAATGTAGACAATTGCTCTGTATTAACTATAGGAATTTAGCAAAGTAGCAGTTCTGTCCAGAATATGCTTTTGAAGCATGTAACTGAAACTTGAAGATAGTGTTTAGGGAAACTATGTAAAAATAAGGAGACTAAACATCATTTATTTAGCTCCTATATTCATCCTGTGCCTACCCTCCATCCCCTACTATTCCCATTCCCCATTTCCTCAAGTCATTTATAGCTATTGTTTGGTGAAGAAATTAATCTCTGGAGGGAAAAAAAAGATCCTCCTCAGTGGTTACTGAGAAATAATATAACCTGAAATCAGAGCCAAGTCTCATGCACAGAAATATTAATTTACCTGGCTGTTTGAAAATTTAATGCTGACTGCTACAAAACAAATGATAAATCCTCATTTATTTCCCCTAATTAGACCAGTTTTAGAGAAAATGAGGTCAATGAGTTTTTGGCACAGATCGAACAACTTACATTAGAATTAAAACAAGAGGAAGAGGAATTTGTTGCCAAAGAAAAAGAGTTAATTCAAGAGTTGAGCGAGTATGAGGTAAATTTTATTTTACTTCTAAGAATAATTTTAGATGGTGATATGCAGGGGAGGGTGTATTTCATGCTATTTTAATCAGTTAGAAGTAAAGTAAATCTTCTAGTATAAACAAGGCTACAATTAAATTATGAATCTTTCTTCTTTTTCTAAAAAAGAAATAGAACAACAAGAAATATGTTTTCAGTTAAAAAAAAAATCACACACTCCAAGTTTTGTGGAAGTGCTGGCAAAATCCATGGAGACAGGTAGAGTGTTGGATAAAACCATGAAGAGCTGGAACAGGAGAGGCTGGAGAGAGTAATGAAGGGTGAGGGAGACCAAGGAGGCCAATCTCAGAAGTCCTCCTTAAAGACAGGGCATGGCACTGACCTGGGAACTGCCAAGGGCTGACCTGAGGTAGAATAGAGCATGGATGATGGGGGAAGTGGAGAGAAAAGTCACTGCAAGGACCCAAGGGGCCCAGAGTGGCTAGGTCTCTGGAAACACAGCAGAAAACAAACCTTTTCAAGGTGATGGTGTTACCTTGATAGACAAGGCCATGTTTCTTGGAGACCACCATTGGAAGAGTAGCTGAGGAGAAAAGAGATGGTAGCAGAAGACTTCCTCAACTTGATTCAGTTTGAAGAGGGAAAAGAAGGCCTGACTACCCCAAAGAGAAGCTTTATTTGAAGGCAAGGGAGTAGGGAGTCCTTACACTTCAAAGTTTAGATCTTACCCTGGTCCAAGCCCACTCTTCCTCCCACCACACACACCCTGCCACATCCTGCAGAAACCCTCTGCAGATAACTGGTCCCAGAAAAAGCCAATTCTTTCTGATGTAAATAGCAAAAAAGAAGCAGATATGTCTTCCACACAAAAATACTATGAGAAAAACAAGTGAAGGGGCAATGAAACTTTCCATCAAATGAAGAGCACTCAGAAAAATGGTGCTGGAAATGGTGTTGAAAACTGTGACTCAACATCCCTCCATGAGTTCAGAAAAAAATAATTTCATAGAAGTGCCAAGGAAGATTAGCAACATGGAAATACAGGAACTCAGGGAAGAGATGTCAGAAAGGGATGGCCAGAAATAGGAAGAGGGGAAATGGGAACTGGCACAACTCAGGGAACAAACCAGGGAAAGAAAGCATTGCACAAACCTATACAAAATTAGAAGGAACAGAAGGAAGAAGCAAGGCGGAAAGCATTTCTCCATTGGTTGTAGCATGTGTGGGTACCCAGTATTTTTCTAGATGCTGAAAAACAGAAATTTTTAAAAGGGGGAAAGAAACAGAAGCCTTATGAAGCTTACATTCTAGTGGGGTGGGGGAGATTGAAAATAACAAGATAAACAGTAGAACATGTAATATATTCAGTGGTGATGAATGCTCTAGAGAAAATAAAACAGGGAAGTGGGATAGGGTGAGTGTGTGTGATGCGGTCTGTGTGCCATTTTAAACAGGGAATCAGGGAAGGGTATAGCCCCAAAGGCTATGAGGAAGTGTGATGTGCAGATATCTGGCGAAGGTGGCTGCAAGCAGAGGACATGCTGAGCATGCAGGTTCTGACACAGGACTGTCCTATTTGCGGACTGACAAGGAGGCAGTGTGGCTGCAGCAGAGATGGGGGAGAGTGCTGGAGGTTCTAGGGACTCATCTTCCAGAAGCAGATGCTGACATGGAATTAGGAGTGCAAAGGTTTATTAGGGTGTAATGCCTATGAAAGGACTGGGCAGGGACCATTATGTAAACTGCAAACTCTCTGGGGAACTCCAGAGCAAGGATCGTCCATTAGAAGAGGCCTGCCTTGGGCAGAAATGGCTATACCCTTGTACCATCTCTTCGCTCACACAGTTAGTTGGAAGCCACCCCTCAAAGAACATGGTCTTGGCTAGATTGCCAAGGCCACTCTGAAGGAGCCAACCACACTGGAGGCTGTCAGCTAACCACACTCCTTGCCACAGGACAGTGAATTCTTCCTTGAGGGTAGATCTAAAAGGGGCATCCCCAGGCTTGCCACACCTTGTGAGAACTTTGTCTTTCACTCTGCGTGGGCTGGGAAGCCAGTAGTAGGTTCTGAGTGAAGATTATTTATTCTGAAATAATCTGATTTTCATTTAAATAGGATCACTCTAGCTGCTATGTTGAGCAGAATTTAGGAAAGCACTGGTGGATGCAGGAAGACCAATTAGCAAGCTAGAGCAATACACCAGGTGGTTCAAGTAGCTTGAACCAGAATGAAAACTGAGGAGGTGGTTGGACGTAGTCAGCATCTCAGACATTTTTTGAAATAGAGCTGACGGAGGTTACCAGTCGTACTTAATGGTAAACGAATGAAGGCAATCCTCTTAGAGTCAGGAATAAGACAAGGACACCATTTAACATTGCATTCAAGCTTATACAATGAAATTAGGCAAAGTAAGTAAATTAGAAGTATAAGGCTGCAGATGAGAAAATTTCTGCAGACAGTCTGCTTGCCAGGCTGTGTGCTCCCTGCAGGACTCTGTCCACCTCTGCCTCATTTACACAAAGTCATAGACAGATAGCAGCCTGTGCGCCATTATTATAAATCCCTTTTCCCCTTGAAAATCATCATCAGCAACCCTGGGCACATTGGAATCCCATTTCTGCCTTTAGTTCAGCGGCATGAGGAGCCCAAATTGGAGAGGAACCACCCTCAGATTTTGGTTTATGGAACCATTATTGTACCCTTGATAGAATCATTCTTCTCACCAGTAGTAAGATCTCTGGACTGACAAAGCCAAATTCACAGGGAGGGGGAGCAAAATCATTAGGCTTAATAGTGAGAAGGCCCACTGCATTCCCAAGGAAAAGAGCCCTGAATATTAGTCACTGGTTCAGAATGTAAACTTCCAAATCTTGAGAGGTGTTTTCTTCTAGGTGGTGCTGTGACTAATTCTTCTGTAGACTTGGCTCCGATACCCAGGGGCCTCCACTACAATGTTCCTGTCAGAGCTTGCAAAGCCTTCTGCATCACTCTGATCTAGCACTGACACATTGATCACGGTTGGATCTGCTGGGTCCTTCAGCCCTGTGTCTGGCAAGGTTCAGTCAGAGAAACAGAGCTACCAGGAAAGGGGTTTATTAGAGGATTTGACCTTCTGCCATTGTGGGAGCTCGTTATGTAGTCTAGTGAGTCTTTTAGCTTTACATCTGGAGCCGGGGCCCAAAGGCAGCAGGGTAGGCAGTTCGGAAGGAAAGATGGACAGGAAGTGGAGAAAGCAAGGTCAAACTGGAAGTCGCAGGGTGAGTGGAACTCATGAGCTTGGACTGGTACCTGCATTGGCCACTCTCCTTTCCAAGGCTTCAACGCCCAAAAATTGCAGCAGAAGCCGGAGCCTTTCATCACTGGGCTACGTATGCACGTGGCTCAGGACTCAGGGAAGCTGAGGGGAGATTTGAATGATCTGAAGAAGCTGTGGGCCTGACAGGTCACCCAACTCCAAGAAGCTGAGCCAGCAAACACCACCTTGCCTGAGCTGCAGCAGCAGCTGATACCCAAACCCTCACTCCTAGCATAAAGAAGAGCGTGGTTTCTTGTCAGGGTGCTGCTGGCAGCTTCAGCCTTGTGCAGGCAATGGGAATGAATTAATGCATTCACATGCCTCCTTATCCCCCCAGGCCATTCTTTTTTACAGAATATAGTATATATATGCGTTTCTTAATACTGCAGTCTGGAGAATTTACTCCTGATTCTGCATAGTAATATTTTTATATTACGGTGTTTTATGTATGTTTTTGTCTTTCTGTATTATTCATAAGGATTCTAATGGTAATTTGGAATGGGACAGCATATCACTGTATTAATTAGGGTGCGAGCAAGGTGCTCTATCAAAGAGATGCCAGAATGCGGTGAACATAAGCAAGATGTGTACTAAAGGGTTAACAATCCTCTACCTTTACTAGGAAATCGACCTTGGCTTAACTTTCTGGCTCTTCCCCTCGTAGCCTGATAAAGGTGGATTATCAGTTGTATTATCAGGCAACATTGCTTATATAGAACAACCCTTTATTAGTATGCTGCATCTTGACCAGGAGAATAACTAGTGGGAAACCAGAGCATTGGGCTTTCCTGGATTTGGTGCCTCTTTTAAATGGGCATGTCCCTTGTATAGACCTAGAAGGTATGCCCAAGAGATGTTGGTTCCAATTTAAACATGGGGCTTCTAGTCCAGGGAGTCCTTCACATCTACCCCTGTGGATCTCCTTCTCTTGCACTAACTTACCACTTTGGTGGGGTCAATGGAAACTAGCCTCTGGTAGGCTATGTTGTGAGGGCATCTCCCACTGGGGAAGCATGTCTGGCATTGCTCTGCTGGTCCTCAGGGTTTCCTTTAAATTATGTGTGTATGCAACTTAGATAAAAATAAAAAAAGTTTTTAAGAGTAAACTGGGTCAATTATGGCCAGTTTAAATCTTTGAGTCTGAGTATCTATTTAAGACAGATACTCAGATACTTCTGACATGGTCATTACAGAAGAGAGATATTTATTTCTCTTTCCCGGTATAGGCTGAAGGGAAGGGGTGGCGGGCTGGAAGGGTAGCTCTGCCACCCTCGGCATGAGACTAACATCTGTGGGTCCAAGTGGCAGCTTCCATTCTCATCCTCGTCCAGCCAGGGGAAGGAGGAAGGACCCAGGGGGCATATACCCCTTCCTGTTGAGGGGCAGGACCCAGAAATGGCACACTCCACTTCCGCTCACAAACTCATTGGTCACACCCACCTGCAAGGGAAGCTGAGAACTCACTCTAGTTGGCAGCCATATGCTCAGCTAAAACTCAAAGAGTCCTGATATTGAAGGGCAGGAGAGTGGATAGTAAATGTCAGTTGGCTGTCTTTGCCTTAGTCGCTATTTTAAATCCACCCTGGCTTTCTAAGAGAGATTCAACCATATTCCACTTGAAACTAAATAAAACCTGAGTTTGAATAAATACGCAGGCATTTTCATGTTTTACTTTTGGCACTTTTAACCCATTTATTGTAGTATCATATCCATTTATTTCTACCCCCTTCCCTTTCTTACTAACATCCACATTTCTTAGAGCTGGTATATACTTTGTTTTTCTGCCTGGTTTTGTTTTGTTCTTTTTCATAAAATATGATCAATCAAGAGAAAGTTTCTCAAATACGTTTTTGAGGTACACATTAGGTAGCAGTAATAGAACCATAGCAGTACAGCTATAGAACTGAAAGGATCTTTGGAGAGCCCAGTGAATTTAATCTCCTAACAGTATAGATTGCCAGAGAGTCAGTGAGTCAGCCAACAAATATTTATTAAATATCTAGTATGTGCCAGATACCTTTCTATGCACCTTAGGATAAGAGGAGTCCAGGACAGACAGAACTTTCCCCGCCAAAGAACTTACCTTCTACTCTAGAATACTGTGTGAATTCTCCAAAATCATACTCACAATCAGCTTTACTGTCTTTAAAGCAAAGATTCGCTGAGGAAACACAAATTAACAAAGAAAAGGAAAGTGAACTAGTCGAGTGTCTTCCACAGCTTCAGGTGGCAGAAGAAGAATACATGGACAAAAACAGACAGTTTGAAAATCTCATTGATACTCTTACAGGTACATATGAAGCACTTAGTAATTGAACTCAAGCCCAGGTAAGGATTTCACTGTTGTCTGCTAACACAAAGTGGATCATTCATCACAAGCCAGTGGTGAAATTCTCCCAACTTCTCCCATCACCTTTAACTCTCTGTTCTCTAGTTTTTGCCTCTTCTATTAATTTCCTCTTCTCTGCACCACAATCTTACTGTTAACTCTTGTCAAATTCCTCCTTTTCTCTTTTAAAACTGTTTAAAATTAAGAATTAGTAGCAACTGTATTATATGGTTTCTCTCTGTACTTGCTAAAGGTAGAACCAACTCCTTTATCTCCTGCCATGTGGAAAATTTTTTGTTTCTTAACATGAATTTACAGCTTGACTTTAATCATTTTCTAGCTATGACTTTAATCATTTATAAGGTATGTACTCCTTACACTTTTTTCACTAATCTGCCCCTAAGGCAGAGATAGATAAGAGCTTGTCTCAGATCTGGGGGCTTCATAGAGAAGATGAAATGTGTCTGAAAGTATGCATATTTTGCATTTTATTACATGGCACACGATGTGTGTGTTTAATATAGAAGATAATTATTTTCTCCACAAAAATTGGATGTGGTCAGCTAACCTGAACCCCAAATTTCACAGATCCAGAACCATCCCTAGAGTCTTGTTTTGAATTTGGGGAGTAAAGGATCATTATCCAAGGATTTAGGTTATTAAGAAGGACAACTTCTAGAACTTCTATCTTCTAGATGATGGAAGGAGTGCCATTGGAATCAGGCCAGGACCAAAATTACAGAAAATTTGCACATTTTTTACTGGAATGGGAGTAAAAAATGTGCATTGTGGTGGGACTGACCAGCTGGCAAAGATGAATATGGGGATAGGAATTAAAGCAGTGTGTCAAAACAGGGTAGTCATGTGGAAACCCAATATGGTCAAGTGTGAAATAAACAGATATTCAAAGTGAATAGTGGTAATTTTCAAGGAAGGTGGATTTTTAAGAATATAAGAATATTATAAGAAAAAGTACCTGGGTCTGGTTCCCATTCCTCAGTTGATTTTCCACTTTTGCCACATTTTCATTTAGTCAACTCAGTTAGGTTTTCTTGTTTTTTTACCACTTTTACCAAGACTTGCATCATATATGTACTCCGTTCCCAATTTTCTACTCCCCCACCCTTCTTTCATCCCTTCTTGCACTGGCTGGAGGATATAAGAAACACAATGAGTATAAAAATAGGCAATATATTGCAAGAACTGATTCTCTTAAGTCAAAGAAAAGGGATAAAATACTGAAGAAAGTAGAGAAAAGAGAGGAAGGCAGGAGAAAAGAAGGAAAGGGGACATAAGAGCAATGTGCTTCAGAGAGTAGGAAAGTATACTTTACCTGCCAGGAGTGAGACTTATAGAGGGTAGAATATAAAGTCTCAGTACACATAAAGAATAATGTTGTGACTTGTGATTAAATATGATGGATAAAACACATGCATCTATCTTTGCTCCCTAATAAAACTTCATAAAATATGTGCAAAAGATTTATTTAAAGATATAAACCCACAAGTACAAAGAGACTGGCAGAGAAGACATCAACAGATAATAACTAACAGCAAATTGTTGGAAGGTGTAATTGGATAGAGGTATTAGCAGAAAAAGAAGTTTAACTAGCAAGTGCTCACGGAGAAGCATAGCATGAGGACAAGAAGTTCTCTCCTCAGGACCAGGGAAGTCTTGGACATTGGAGGACAGGGATACTGTGAAGCCTGAGATGAGTCATGGGGCTGAAGATTTGCTGGAAGTCTTTATAGCAAGCAGTTAGACCCCCAGGTCAAATGTCCTCTTCTGTGCCACTGACTGACTATTCCTCCACAATGCCAGCAAAGAAATTGGGCAAGAGGGTTCTAAACTTCAGGATATCAGATATGGCTGAGCGCAGAAAACAGGTGCTGTTCTGAGACCCCCTTCCACTGCTCAGCTTGATGAAGGCTGCCAGCCAGTTGTGTTATAACTCTTCTGTGATCCCTTCCCCACCCTGAAGATGGTTGGATTCTTCCCCAAGGACACTGAACAGTTTCAAAGAGCTACACAGAATCTAACATTAGAGAGCCCCCCAACAAAATGGGTGATCACTTCCTGATCACTGTACAGTGAAGTCCACCCAGGAACCAAACCTTTTAGTCCCTCACCCTTAAGTAGGATTAGATAGTCAAAGATCACCAGACATCTCAGGAAAAACTCCAGCATGAATGACATAAACTAAAGCAGATAGAAAAACAGAACTTGGTGGAAACATAAACACAAATAACATAAGAATACTTTTAAAGATAAATTCTCAGTATATATTCTCTGTATATTATTATATATAATACATATATATTCTCTGTATATTGCTCAGAATATATGTTCTCTCTAGTATAGAGAATATATCTTAAAGTATATTCTTAGAGAAATAAGATATTGCATTTATGAAAAAGAACAAGATGCTTAAAAGAAAGAACAAAGAACAAAAAAGAGCTCTTAAAAATAAAAAATATAGCAACTAAAATTTTAGAATTCAATAGGATTATAAGAAAAGTTAAGGAAATCTCTCCAAAAATAGAACAAAAAATAAGGAGATAACAGGATAAAATGGTAAGGAAATTATAAAACTGTTCTGAGGTGTCAAATATCTGACTAACAGGAAGGCCAGAAAAAGAGGCCAGAAAAAAAGTGGGAAGTATAAAGTTATCAATGAAATATTACAAACATATTTCTCAGAACTGGAGAATATGAACTTCCTATTTTAAAGGGCCTGTCAATCCCCAGTACAATATATGAAAGAAAAGACATTAAGCTACATCACTGTTGGATTTCAGGAGAAAAAAAAAAGAAGATCCTAAAAGCTTCGAGAGAGAAAAAGCAGATCTCACACAAGTCTGAGAATGGTCTCAGACTTCTTTACATCAATATCATAATAGAATTTAGAAGACATCGCCTCAAAATTTTGAGAGAAAATAATTTCCAACATTAGATACCCATCCAAACTACCAGTCAAGTATAGATTTAGAATAGAGATATATTTAGATATACAAGATCTCATTTACTCTGTCTCAGGAAGCTACATAAAATTTGCTTCAATAAACAGAGGAAATAAATCAAGAGAAAAAAAAAGGTATGAGATTCAGAAAGCAGGAGGTCCAACATGAGAGAGATGCAGAGGGAAGTCCCAGGAGGTCACCTTTGCGGCAGGACTAAAGAAAAATGTACAGAAGGTAGTGGGAGAGGGTAGAGAAGGGGAACTGATGGATTACGTAACGTGTTTGACCACGTGGGAAGTAATGTTCAGAAAGATTTTACAATTCTGTTATAGATTTTGATATGAATTAATGACATGTACATGGAAAACTAAGCAATTCTTTTAAAAAGTGAGGTAATTTTTACCTCCAGGAAAAACAAGAAACTATATAAGAAAGGAAGTGTAATCATACTACACTGTCTCATCAGTGAATAATATTTACATTGTCATAATGATCCAAACAGTTAAAATTCATTTAAACAAAATCCACAACTTCACGAGGAGGTTGAGGGAGGGAACATGGAGCTGCGGGTGTGGGCGGGAGGTGTAGGGATGGGGGTAAGTGGGCTGTGTCCTCTACTATGTTAGGAAAAGAGCAGAAGAAGTTAAGAAAGAAAAAAGTTTCTTAAAGAAAAAATTTTAAGAAAAAGATTTTTAAGAAAATGTAAGAGGAAAAAGTTAAAATGAGTTTAAAATGGTTGATTCTGAGGAGTCAAACACAGGGGTGGATGCAGCATTGGGGAGTGCCTGACTTCCAGTGTTTGTTATAAGCCTTATCATAGTGTATGGCTTCTAAAACCAGGCATATGTCTTGTTTTGATTATTGTCTTTTAATCAAAGAACATTGTAGGTGGTTATTTTTTCCTCTCTCTCTTTTTTATAGCACAAAAGCAGGAGCAGAATTTACTGAATTATGACATTTCTCAATTGTCAAGAGACTTTTTAAGATACCTTAACAAGACGGTAAAGAGTCAATGTATTCATTCTTTTTTCTTTTATTAGAATATTGGTATATACAGACAGTGATACTTACCTAGCACATTAGAGTTTTCAAGAAATTCACATTTTTTAAACTTACTCTGTTAATATCAATGTTTTGAAATTTTTAGTCACAACATACACATATGTATATAGATATATACATATACACACATATATATACATGTGTGTGTGTTTGTATGTAGAGAGAGAGCAACTTCAGAAGCAATGAACATGTAACCTGGGACTTCCCCAGTGGTCCAGTGGTTAAGAATCCACCTTCCAATGCCAGGGGCACAGGTTCGATCCCTGGTCAGGGAATAAGATCCCAAGTGCCGTGCCACGTGGCCGAAATTTCAAAAAACAAAACAAAACAAAAAACTGGAAAATCACTGGGGAGGATTCAGTTTCCTTATTTAAAAGGTAGAGATCAGAGTATGCTTCCTAAGGTTCTTTTCAGATCTGTTATTCTGGTAAATTCCTATGAAGACAAGGATAAGTGGGCCAAAGTTGTGGGTGTGGAGGGGGTGAATGAGATGGGAGCAGGTGAATAGATGCTTACTACCTTTTCAAATTTTATAATCAATACTTAATGATAAACATATGTATGTGGAGTTGGTTAATTAAAAATAAAATGTATTCTTTGAGAGTCACTGATCTCAAAAGTAACTTTCAGTGCATTATGGAAATAGAAACATATGAAGGGGAAAATTACAAGTAAGTATACTATATATATAATTCTATATTCTTTATAAGATGCTGCTAGGGATGATTATACAATGTACAAAGATTATGTGATTTATAGCAGTATAATAATAGAAAACTGCTTAGAGAATTCAGAAGAGAAAACTGTAGAGAACTCTGAAAAATCCATAAAGTAATATTCTTCTTCTTTTGAGAAATATTAAGTCCTCACTGAAAGAGCCTCAATAAATTCCACTCCCTGCTTCCCCACTTTTGCCAGGTAATTGTTCATATGTCAAAGTATATTCTATTTTGTGAAATTGTCTCAACAACTTAACTTTGGCTCTTAACTTGGGATCCATAGACTCGTTTCCCAGAGTCCATTCGCTTTGGAGTTTATATAAAGTTTTTCAAGGGAAGGTGTCCATAACCTCTGCTGATGGTCAAGGAGTTACAGTTGACCCTTTAACAACATAGGTTTGAATTCTGTGGGTCCATTTATATGCAGATTTTTTTCAGTGAATGAGTACTACAGTACTACGCAGTCTGTGGTTGGTTCAATCAGCGGATGTGAAACTGGGGATACAGAGGACCAACTGTAAAGTTACACGCAGATTTTTGAGTGGAGGGGGTTTGTGCCCCTCACCCCTGCATTGTTCAAGGGTCAGTTGTAGTTAGAACCCCTCTGTGAATGTGGTCCAGGCGAACTAATACACTGGGGCCCTGCTAGTTGAACTCTATGCAATAACTGTGGGTTTTATGTTTGAGCAGAATAAAGTGAAGCAAGAATTAAAACAATTAAGAGATCACGAAAGCCATAAAATCAAAGCTCATTTTGAAGTTCTAAAGCACTTAGAAAATGAAATCTATGTACATGACCTAAAAACAGATGATTTGCTTCTGGCAAATAAAAGATTAAAAGAGGTAAGTTCAAGTGCACTTCACTTTGCACAATGGTCTTGGTTGATTGTCTACACCTGCACTAGTTACAAGAGAAGAGAGAATAACTCTTAAAACTTTTTAAGTGAAACTTAAAGTACACACAGAAAAGTGCCCAAATCATAAGTGCACAGCTTAATGAATACACTGGGTAACCAACACTTAGATCAAGAAACAAAGCATCAACAGAATCCAGATATCTTCCATTGTGCCTTCCTGTCACTAACCTCCTAACAAGGGTAATGCTATACTGACTTCTAATACCATAGGCGAGTTTTGCCTGTTTTTGAACATTATATGTATGAAATGATACAATATGCACTCTGTTGCCCAACATTATGTTTTTGAGGTTCATTCTTATTACTGAGTGAAGGTATGATTCATTCATTCCTTAGTTCTGTATTGTATTGTATTGTATGTATGTATTGTATTCCATTGTATAACTAATACTACAGTTTATTTATACAGCCTACTGTTGATGGGGGTTTAGAGAGTTTCTAATTTGGACTATTACAAAGAGTGTTGCTATGAACATTCTACTACCTGTTTTTTAGTGAATAAAATTACATATTTCTTTTGGGTAAACATCTCAAGTGTAATTCTCGAGCCATAGGGAGGCATATGGTCCACTTTAGTGCTCAGTGCCAGTCTCCCAAAGACGTTGCGCTCACTGCCACTGCCAGCAGTAGTGTATGAGAGCACAGTTGTTCCTCATTCTCTATGAAACTCGGCCTTTGTCAATTTAATCATTCTGGAGGGTGTATAGAGGTGTCCCTTGGTGGTTTTAATTTTGCATTTTCCTGATGATTAATGAAGCATCTATTCATAGGTTGTTGGCCACTTGGATGCCCTCTTTGTGAAGTACCTGTCCAGATCTTGTGCCTATTTAAAAAGTTAGGTTGTCTGTTTCATATTGATTGCAGCTTTTTTTAAAGCAAAGGAATTTGTTCATCCAACCCCTAAAGTTAAGGTCTCAATCTCAAATGATAAATTTTACTTATTTATACTTGAGTTACTTATTTGAATCTGTCACTCACTGGTAACCCTGTGTGACTTTGGGCAGATCACTTAACTTGTGAGCTTCATTTTTCTCCCCTTAAAATGGGAATAACTCCTAAATTCATAGTGTGAAGGTGACTTCTTTGTAAACTGAAAGTGCAAAAGGAATGCAATTTAAAAAATATTTTTTTCTGGTAAACCTTATTGACCTCAAAGATCAGGATCTGTATCAATGTATTTCAAGAGTTTTGCACAATGCCGCACATGTAAAAGGAATTCAGTCCCATTTGATGCTCACAATAACCTGGATAATGTATGTGGATATTACATTATGTCCCTTTTATAGATTAGGAAACTGAGTCTCTTTGGGGTTTTTTTTGAATTTTTAATAACTGGAAAAATGAAAACAGTCCTACAGTGGTAAGACTCTAAGTAAGGGGATAATCTCTTTACCTCTTTGAGCAATATTTTTTTCCATTGGTTAAATGGCAACAATTTTCCCACTAATATCATGTGTTTTTTGGTAGAATTAAAATGGCATAAGAGGTACTAATGTACTTTGAAAAGGTAGATGTGCTCTGCAGAGCCCAGGTACCATCAGCAAGAACCTGCACACATCTGACACATCTTCATTCTAGCCCTTGAAACAACCTTGTAAGAAATTTCATCCACCTGTGAAATATTCCACCAGGCTGTCTTCTATCAAGATGATGTAGATTATTTATTAATCTAACTGGAATTTTCATTGCTGTTTTGGCAATGGGTGAGCAAATGGATGACTGACTATGTTAAAGACTGATTCTAAAAGTTCTGTTTTTGGATTCAAGGTCCACCTACTAGTCCCTGGATGACCCTATTCGTTTATCTTATTCACTTACCACTCTGTTTTAATGATCGCATCCCTTCATTCAACAAACATTTTAAGCATCAGTGAGTCCCAAACTCTAGGGAAGGCACAGTGAATACAAATATGAGTAAGACACGGTCCCAAGCCCTTAGAAAGCTCGCAGTCTAACTGGGGAGATGGGTATACAAATGGAATTACAATTTGGTTGTTAAGTGTGACAGTCTACACAGGGTGCATATATAGAGTCACCCAGAGCAAGAGCACCTAATCACACCACGGGAGGAGCTCCAGGGAAAAGTCTGACAGGGTGTCATTAGCATAGAGGTAGGCTTTATACCTGGGAGATGGTGAAATTCCTCAGGGATAGTGAATGAGAACAGTGAGGTGTGAACAGAGTTCTGGAGAAAGACAGCTCTTAAAGAGTCAACAGAAGAGGAGACCAAAAAGGGGGACTAAGAGAGGAAAGTTGGAGAGTTACGAGAGGCCTGCTGAGCTAGGCAAGTCTACGAATAGTGATCCATGTTCAAAGAGAGCGAGAATGATGACTTGGACTTGGCGTAAGGTGACTTGCACTTTGGCTTACTACAAAACCTTCCAGCAAGCCATGCAAAGACTGCCACAAGATCAAGGCTGCATGAGAGACCCTCTGAAACATGCTTATAAACACAGTCCTCTGGAACAGTTCCATGTCTACTTCTCCAACGGTACCAGACACTATTTCTAAGATTTTTATCAGTAGTTTCTAGTATTTGACTAATTCTCGCTTGAAACTGGGCCAGGGCCAACATTATATCCCAAAGCCCATACTTTCAGAGTTCCCAGAGACTTTAGAGGTCCTGAGCATTGGGTGGTCAGAACAGAAAGCCATGACTTTAACACTCAAACCACTGCTACCACTGCCACCCAATGCAATGAAACATCCAACTAGAGTGAGCAATTCCATAGGCTCTCCTGACTTGATCTCTGTGAGGTCTTATGAACGCCTCCAGTGAGGCATCAGTGCTGCCTTGTAACGTACTGAACACACATTTTGCAAAAAAAAAAAATCATTTTTTTTTCCTGTGAAGACAGTGTGTTTAGGCAGAATACCTTTTAATTCATTTTTGTGGCAAATTCTGAATACCATGTTTACTTGGCTGTTGAAATGCTTACCAGGAAGTAATGTCCTTTACCTCCCTCACCAGAATGTAAGCTTAACAAGGGCTATGTTCACCACTGTTACCCTTGTACCTAGAATGGTAGGTCACACAGAGGAGGAATCAATAAATGTTTGCTAAGTGACTGCATGGATAATTAACTAAATGGCTTAAAGCAAACACATGCCTTTAATTTCCAGTATATTGCATACATAAAGAACAGCACAGAGCAACACAGAAAGGGAGCAGAAGACCTCATGTGCACCTCAGGTGACCTGTCGTCTCAGCTGACAGCTCTTCAGAGTAAGTAATGTGTCATGAATGACCTTTACATATAAAAAATAAAGTTTTGTTTAAATCAGTTTTACTGGTTTGCATATAATAAAATGCACCCATCTTAAGTTCAATGTGTTTTGACAAATGTACGTACCACTAGAACGACTAGTACCACAAGAAAGATATAGAACATTTTCATCATTGAAAAATGTCCCTTGTGTCCCTTTGTGGTTGATTTCCCACCCTACCTCCAGTCCCTAGAAACCATTGAGGTGCCTTCTGTCCCTAAGGATTAGATATAAATGGAATGATAGAGCATGCACTCTTTTGTACCTGGCTCCTTTCACTCAGCAAAGTGTTTTTTAAGATCCATCCATGTTGTTGCATATATCATCATTGGCTCTTTTTTACAGCTGTATAGTAGTGTTCCATTAAATGGATATACCATATTTTGTTTATCCATTCTCTAGATGAAGGACATTTGGATTGTTTCCAGTTTGGGGTTGCTATTTGTTTATAAGTGTTTTTGAGAATATTTGTTTTCATTTCTCTTGGGTATATACAAAGTAGGGGAATCGCTGGGTTACACCGTTAGTGTAACAGGTTTAACTTTATAAGAAATGGCCAGTTTGCCAAAGTACTTGTACAAATTTATCATCCCACTATCAATGGGATACTCCACATCCTCACCAACAATTAAAATTGTCAAAACACTTAAAATTGTTAACATTTTAGCCATTTACTAGGCATGTAATGATATTTCCTCTTTTTTTTTTTTTTCTTTTTTTTTTGTGATACGCGGGCCTCTCACTGCTGTGGCCTCTCCCGTTGCGGAGCACAGGCTCCGGACGCGCAGGCTCAGCGGCCATGGCTCACGGGCCCAGCTGCTCCGCGGCATGTGGGATCCTCCTGGACCGGGGCACGAACCCATATCCCCTGCATCGGCAGGCAGACCCTCAACCACTGCGCCACCAGGGAAGCCCCATGATATTTCCTCTTGACTAAGTTTTCCTGTTGACTAAGGTTGTTAAGTATCTTTTCATATGCTTTTTGGCCACTTATATATCATTTTTTGTGAAGTGTCGTGAACAAATTATCTATTACAGCATGACGTTACAAATTACTTTGCTCACAAATTGTCAATTTGGTTAGAACTTAGTGGAGGCAACTCCTGTCTGTTCTACATGACATCGGTTGGGGCCACTTGATGGCTGGGGGGTAATTCAGCAGCTGGGGACTGGAATCATCTGAAGACCCACTCACTCACAATTCTGGTGTCGATGCTGGCTCTCAGATGAATTCAGGGGAGACTGTTAACCAGAACACCTCCATGTGGCCACTCCATGCATGTAGCTGCTTGGCCTGCTGTGTTCCAAAAGTTAGCATCCCAAGAAAACAAAGTGGAAGTTCATGGCATTGTTGTGACTTGACCTTGGTAGTCAGAGTACCACTTCCACAATGTCCTAATGGTTGAGGCAGTCACCAGGCAAAAGGGGAGGGGACAGAGACATCACTTCTAATGGGAAGAGTGTCAGCATCATGTTGGGGGAAGAGCATTTGAGATGAAATATATCGTGGAGCAATCTCTGGAAAATACAATCTGCCACATGTCTGTCCAAATCTTTTGCGTATTGCTTTGTGTTCTTTGTGTTTCTTATTGAGTTAAAATCGTTATATAGTCTGGAAATGAGTCCTTTTTCAGTCTGAGGCTTGACTTTTCATTTTCTTAATGGTGTCTTAGAAAAGAAGTTAAAAATTTTCTTTTGAACAAAGACTGCTTTATCTAGTTTGTCTTTTAGGGTTAGTATTTTCTGTGTCCTGTCTAATACATTTTTTTTCAACTTTTTATTAAGAAAAATTTAAAACTTACTGAAAAATAGCGCATAGAATAATGAATCACATGTGCTCATGTCTAATACATTTTTGCCTAAGCCAAGTTCTCAAAGATTTTTTCCTACGTTATCTCTGAGTTTTTAGTTTAGCTTTTATGTCTAGATCCCTGATTCATTTCAAGTTAACTTTTTCATATGATACGAGGTAAGGGTTGAAATGTCATGGTTTTCTCTTATGCATATTCAATTGTGCCAGCACAATTTTTGAAAACACTCTCCTTTTAGCACTGTATTACTCAAACGATGTTTTTAAAAAATCAGTTTTATGAGTCTGTTCCTTTATTCTAAATATGTAACTTTACACCAGTGTCACACTGTCCTGGTTACTATAGCTTCATATTCAGTCTGGAAATCATGTAATGCAAGTTCTCCACATTTGTGCTTCTCTGTTAGAATTATTTTGGCTATTTTAGATCTTTTGATTTCCATATAAGTTTTAGAATCAGCTTATTAATCTATACGCACCACACACACATACCCCTGCTGGGATCTTAATTGGGTTTGTGTTGAATCTGTAAATCAATTTGGGGAGAATTGACATCTTAACAAAATGAAGATTTCCAATCCAAGAACACAGTATATATCTCCATTTATTTAGAACTTCTTTAATTTTTCTCAGCAAGATTTTACAGCTCTTCGTATTGTTTTAGAGGTCCTCAAGACAGTCCCCATTCTTGGTGATTAGCTGGAAGGATTCACAGGACTCAGAAGTTGTTACACTTTATAGTTATTGTCTATTACAGTGAAGGGTACTGAGTAAAATCAGCAAAGGGCAAAAGGGCTTGGAGGAAACCAGGTGCAAGCTTGCAGGCATCCTCTCCCAGTGGAGTTGCAAAGATGCACTTAATTCCCCCAGCAATGACGTGTGACACATGCAAAGTGGTGCTAGGCAGGGGAGCTCACAGGGGCTTGGATGTCCAGGGTATTTATTGGAGGGGGTCAGTCACATAGACATGCAGTGCCTGTGTGAATGACCTCAGTGACTCAAGCAGCTACCGAGATGCTCAGGTGGTATTTCTCCTTTACGACGTTAGTATGGGAAATTGCATTGATTGATTTTGGAATGTCAAACCAATCTTCCACTCCAGGGATAAAACCCACTTGTTCAAAACCTAGTATTGTTTTCATGTATTGCTGGATTTGATTTGCTAATCTTTGAGCAGATTTCTCTATCTGTGTGAGACTGCCTTGCTCTGCTCACACCCCCAGCAGAGAGCCCAGTGGTCATAGCGCTCACATTTCTCCCCCTTCTTTCAGGTGTCACAGTTCTGTACTGCGCACTCTCCAGTATCTGAAAACTGGATATTGAAACAAATATACTTGTTTTATACATTTAGTCCCATTTTCTCCTTGTTTAAAGTGGGAGGGCAAGTGTTGTTCTGACATTTTGGAAGTAGGAATTTTTATTTTTTTAATTAATTAATTAATTAATTTTTTTTTGCGGTACGCGGGCCTCTCACTGTTGTGGCCTCTCCTGTTGCAGACGCGCAGGCTCAGCGGCCATGGCTCACGGGCCCAGCCGCTCCGCGGCATGTGGGTTCTTCCCGAACCGGGGCACGAACCCGTGTCCCCTGCATCGGCAGGCGGACTCTCAACCACTGCGCCACCAGGGAAGCCCTGGAAGTAGGAATTTTTAGATAAAAATAATTTTTGAAAAACGAATAGTGTTACTTGAATAAAAATGTTCAAATTATTTCACTAACTTTTGCATTTTAAAAATCTTTAATTTAGCACAATATTCGGATTTGTGGACTGAATTTTGGACTACACTTAAGGTGAGCTTTTTTGTGTTGCCTCCATAAGTATCATACTTCTAAGATATTCACCTACCTAATAAGTGTGTGTGTAAGGAAAGAGGTCAGGATTTGTGGGGAGTGACAGAGCTGGTGTGATCATCATATCCTAAAATGTATCCTTTGTGCTGTTAGAAAACAAATTTCAACTGAGTAAAATTTAAAGATCTTATTGGCTTTATTCAACACTTCATGAATCAGGCATCATTCAAGCTAGCAGACAGGAAGGAGCCCTGAGGAGCTGTACAAATGAAAGATTTTATAGTCAGAAGGGATCAGGAACAAGGAAGTTATTCCAGGCAAAAAAGGCAGGTTGGCTGTTGCAAGGTCACTTTCATCTCAGGGATGGCAGGGGTCTACTAGGCAAATTACCTGACTAGTACTGATCAGGTAGATTCCTGATTGACTGGTTTAAGATTCCATTTCTGAGAGAACTGAAACTGTAATTAAGTCTCGCAGTTTGGTGACATGGGGTTTAGAGTAAGTGACTCCATTTTGGGCCTGTTGTCTTATTTTTAAGAGTACCAAATATCACTATGAAATCTTAATCCTTTGGGAAGCTGTCTTCCCACTCTACCACTTCAGTTAAAGTGGGAATGGGGGAATTACAATTTTTTTTTTCAAGCACAAACTGAACACAGATCATTTTAGGACAAAGTTGTCAATTCTGAACTCCATCTCTCCTCCATGTTTTACCAGCCATTCACCGTCTCCAACCCTCCCCCCTTTAGAGGGAGGTGGGAGGTAGGCTGTAGTTCAAATCCTGGTTCTGCTACTTTCTAAGTATTTAAAGTTTACATGTGATCCTTGTTTAACCCTTAAAACAGTGGCTAAGGGAAGTGTTAGTAGTGCCTTTTTTAGATGAAGCTACAGAGGCTCAGAGAGTTTAAGTGACTTGCCGAAGACCAAACAGTTGATGAACTTATGGGGATTTAAAGCTCAGATCCAGCCTGATTCCAAAGTTCTTAAGCTTTAAGCCATGCTGAATCTCCTCTGCAATTCTGTGCTGCTCTTAAGATGGGCTGGCTTTTTTATACCACCACCACTACCCTACCCAGTTAAAATTTGGAGTTCAGTGAGTACTCTGTTAAATCTTCTCATTTGCTAATCCACTTTTCTGAGACCCTTTACAGAACCTTGTGAATTTGCTGTCTACAGACCCCTATTTTACATGACTAGTACCAATTTTGCCTGTGTATTTTTGTCTTGTGCATGACTCACTTATACAAAATATGTTTTTATTTATTTTGTTGCAATTTATATTCACATACCCCCAAATGCTACTTTTTAAAGGAATTGGTAGAGAGTGGTAATGAGACCTTGCAAGAAATAAAAAATCTGATAGGGAAGCTGCATGAAAGAGATGAAAAAATTGAGCAAATCAGTATTTGGCTTCAAGAGGAAATTGAAGAGATGCGTTTTCTTATGGAACAGGAATCGCAGACAGACCTTCTCAGTAAGTAACACCTCAAGAGCTTTGGGTAACAAAGACCTTTCTGCTATTCTACTGTAGCTGGTGACATCTAAAATAGCAAAAAAAAAAAGAGAATGCCTATCAAAAATTTAGTTATCCCCAGTAATCCATTCTCAATAATGTCACATATGTTCAATGAATGTTGATTCTCATTTGTGGGGTTGAATATGGTAATGCAGCAGTGTTGGGCAAGTCTCCCTTCCATCTGAGTGAATCTCCTAAATAACTGAATCTCAACTTCTTTCTGATTTTTTAAAACATTTTCCTCCCAAAATCTTTTTAAACTCTTTTACATACTTCCTTGTCTTCTTAAACAGAAGATATTGAACATCATTTTCCCTTTTCTTCCTGAGCTGAGTTTAGCATTAAAAACAGCAGCAGCATTAAAGACAGCAATAGTTGCTGTTTTCTAGTGATGCCTTCTGGGGCTTCTGAGATGATAACACATCCTATGCAACACGATTGACTCATGAGCAAGCAACCCGGGCTCTCCAGAGGAATATCATCCTCAATCCCTACTCTAGTGTCATGTTAGACACAAGGGCTACAGAACTCCTTCCAGATCAGGGCTGCAGCTAGAAGTGAAGGTGAATCCTCGCACAGTACAGCCCAGAGGTCCCAGGGCTGGAATCCCTTGGGAAGGTGGGATGGTGGAGGTAGAAGGGGCTGGTGAGAAGGAAGGAGAATAGAGCGTAGGGGAGAGATGAAGTGGTGAAATGAAAATAATGTCATCTGGCAAGTGTACAGATCTGTTAGAGGTTATTAAGGTTTAAAAGCATCATCATTAGATAAGCAATATTAAAGGTGGGTTGTAGAAAATTTACAAATAAGATGAAATAAAAGTAAAATGAGAGAAAGTGGTACAACTAAAAACATCTCAATATTTGGTAAAAACCAATATTCTGAGGGTATTGCTTGACAAAAGAAATAATGTTTTAGCAGCCAATAAGGAACTTTGTGGATGAACCTTCTTATCAACCTAAAAGCTGTCTTGGTGGTCCTGCTCCAGGTTGGTGATACCTATTATGTCTTAGTGCACAAGGGTCCCTGGTGAATCTTGCTTAACTCTGCATTTTCTTTGCTAGGTCAGGCCATCCCTAGCAACTGTAGAGCAAGCAGAATTTTAAGAGCCAAATCATCTCTAGGTGTCAATTGCACTGTTTTCACACGAGCAAATCTTCCATTTTTGTCTGAAACCTGATGCAATCTTTGCACTGGAGCAAAAAAATAGACTATATTGAAAAGCTAAACCCATGGAATAACTAATACCATATTCCCTTTTTCATTTATTTTGAGTACTGTCTCATTGATAACCTATGGAAAGTGGAGGATTGCAGCATGGAAAAAATTGCAGGCCACCCAAACGAGAACAAGCTGAGGCATAAAGCTTGGTAGAACAAGGGAGTCAGAGTCACCATCGCTTGTTTTTGCCAGAGATTCAGAGGCGGGTGCGGGAGTGAGAGAGGTTTAGTGTGGGGAAAAAAAGGAAGGTTTCAGGTGTGTTCCAATTGGAGGTTGTTTGCATGGGGAGGCTGGTAACAGGCTGACTAGAAGGAGGACAGCCTATGTGATTGATTAGTAAGCATACTTGGCTTTTCTCTGGTTGGTGCCAAGTTAGAAGAAGGGTCATAAAAGAGGGAAGTTGGTGGTCATTGATCAAGTTATGACTGTTCTGGGCTCATTACATATATGGTCATTGCATGGGTCTATTGTCATGTATGGTGTGGCCATTGTTGGTTTGTATATTCAGTCTCAGCATGGATCTTAATTTTTACTTCCATTTTCAACTTAAAGTATCATGTTCAGAATAGACTAATAGTTGCTTTGAGTGAAAACCAACCCAAATAAAATATAAATAATAGGCCAGTTCAGCATGTGCCATTCATTTTTATTTCATCCAAATGGTACAATCATTTAATTAAAATTTAAGTTCGTTTGATAGGCAGTCCGCATATAAGACTCTTAATTAAACCGTTCTTATTCTAGACAACTGGAACAAGTTCCAGTTAATATTTATTATGAAGTATTGCAAGTATGGAAAGTATTGGCTTGGCCAAAAATTTTGTTCGGGGTTTTCTGTAAAGCTGCCCCCTCCTGTTTTTATAGGGCTCAGAGCTAAGAATGGTTTTTATATTTTCAAATAGTTGGGAAAAAATCAAAAGGATAATATCTTCTGGTGCCAGAAAATTATATGAAATTCAAATTCCTATATTTGTAGATAAAGTATTATTGAACCCCAGCCATGCTCACACAGTCACACATTACATATGGCTGCTTTTGTGCTACAGTGGCAGACACTGACAGGGACCATGTGGCTCGCCACACCTAAATTATCTATTACGGAAAAGGTTTGCCAAACCCTGAGCCAGAGTATTGCATCTTCTCCTTTGATCACTCATGGAGTGGGTGAGATTTTTTTTGGCAACATGGCAAACCCTAAGGATCCTAGGCCATGCAGTGATGAACATGCTCTGTTACACAGTGACCAATTCCAGAAAAAATTAAAATATTCTTTTTGTTGTTGGAAATGAAAAGAATATCACTTAATTTTATAAGAAAAAACACATATTTCTACTGAAAATATTTTCAGTCAATAGATTACTGATTGGAGGAATTTCAATTCAAAAAGTCAGTACTGTTTGCAGCCACTGAAATGTTCCTAACTGGGCATACTGATACTTGAAATTCCTCCTGTTTTTAAGGTTTCATCCATGTTTCACTATTAACACTAAACTGAATTCCACAAGTATTTACTGAATGCCTATTCTGTGCCAAGTACCATGTTAGGCTCTGGGGTTACAGTGGTGAATGAAAACAGGTATAATCCCTGCCCAAATGGAATTCACAGTCTAGTACAGAAACCGGCAAATGTTAAAGGGCCATAATATTTTTTGGCTTTGTCACCCATAAGGTCTCTGTAGCAACTACTCAGGTCTGCCATTGTAGCAGAATTGCCCCTGTAGTTTGCCCACCCCTGACACAGTGGGAGAACCAAGTATTATGCAAATGTATGTAAAACCTCTTGTCATAGGAATTTTACAGGTGGGGTATGAGAGCTATGAGAGAACCTTAGAGGGAGAGAGACTTGACCTAGTTAAGGAATCGGGAGAGGTCTCCGGAGAACTGGAAATGGAGCTGAGATGTAAAGGAGGATTTCTGGATTCCCTTACTCCACTTGTTTCTGCTCCTGGAGCACTGCCACCACATGGGCTTTGGAGGAAGGTGGACCTGGGATCGAATCTCAGCTCTGCTTCTTACATGTTATTTAACTTCCACTCTTCAGTTGCCCTAGTTAAATATGAATGCTAACTAACAGGAATAATAAACAATGCCTCAGACACAAATTAGGCACTGAGATCCCTGAAATCTTCTGCCCTCCTGAGGAGATAATAGTCACCCTGGCTCCTTGAATCACTTGAACATCTCTGAGGCACCTCTCAGCTCTTGGATATTTCGCGTTGAAAGTATTCTGTCACTGATGGACTTCTAGAGAAGCCCTTGATCTCGTCCAGCTTAACAGCCCGCTCCTGCCCTCTTCTGGCCACAGTGTGTCACTGTGGCCCTGCAGGTCCTGGTGCTCTCCTTCAGGGTCACTGCACTATCCGTATTAGCATATTGAATACCTTTGAGCCCTGTACTAGAGCACATGCCCAGTTACTGAGTCGAACAAGACCAGTCCCTGAAACTGGTCATACACTGTGAGAAGCAGACAAGTGAAGAGATGATTAGAATATGGTGGATTCCTTCTAGCGAGTGGCTATGGAGGGTAAAGAGGCACCTCTCAATCTTTTGGGGCGTTGGGAATATACAGGGATGTCTTCCTGAAGGAGCAGCTGACATAAGCTGGCCAGGAACAGTAATAGCGTGGCTGAGTGGCGATCTGCTGGGGGTACCAGTTGGCAAGAGTGGGGGATAGGCTTGGCCGAATGCGAAATGCCAGACTTCATCCTGAAAACTAAAATCATTACTTTTTGCTTTAACGTTCTTTCTTGTAAATTAAAGGTAAATAAGTTAATTCTTGGTGTATACCTAAACCAAATAGTAACTGTGTACAGATTATTTGTAAAGAAGTATTAAAAATAATTTTGTTTTAAAATTCCAAAAATCCCTGAGTATTATATACCATGTACTATAACTTAGGTTACAGATAAACACTTTGTGTGCTAATCAAATATTTTAACTTGATATGTGCTCTACAGAAGACTTTTTTAGGCCAAGAGATATTTTTAGAGAAAGATCAAAAAATTCGTGTAACTCTCTCTTAAAGTTATCTTTTTGTTATTGTGATGAAAAGGACTTGATATAATTTATTTTGATCATTTAATTCTGGAAAAGAACCTAATTATTGAAGCAGAATCAAAATTTCAGTAAGAAATACTTAAAAAAAATCATTCGCTCAGAAATTTTCAAAAGATCTCTTCGAAAAATTAAGATCTGAACTAGGAAGAGAGTTTAGACCATGGTTTTCAAACATTAGAGTCACCTGGAGGAAGTTTTAAAAATCCCTCTGCTCAGCCAGACCAATTCACGCTGAATCTCTGGGGGTGGGACCCCGGCGTGTTTTTAGAACTCTCTCCAGCTGGCTCCATTGAGCAGCCAAGTCTTGAAAACTATCGGTTTGAGACAAATATATAACAATGTAATTGTTCATTTTTATCAGTTGACCCAAATTAAGAAAATATTTTAACTTTTATATTACCTATCCAGGGCTAGTTAGCAAAGTAATTACTATACACTGTAGCAGCCAGAGTAGTAATACAGTACAAGGATCTAAGACAAAACAAAGCTGAGCTAGAAAAAGGGTTGTTTTTTGTGTATTTTTAATGACCATTTTAACAAATTATTTAGTAACATTAGCAACCACAGTTGCTATGAATTGTTCTAGTCTTGTTCTTAAGGAAGCAATTTAAAAATGCAAATGTGTATTATTTCCGAAATTCTTTGCATTTGAGGACTTGTAATCATATTACTTGCATAATTTCTCCTTTTGCATACGCACTTTTCTGCTAGAAGAGGACATTGGAGGGGAAAATAATTATTAAAATGACTCCAAATGTACTGCGACAAAAAGATGGTCCTGGTAATCAGATGCATGATCCCTCAGCACCATCCCCCACCCCACCCTCGCCCATTATACAATCGTCCAGTTGAGGATTCTTGGGGCAATTTAAAATTGTAACTACATAAACCTATATAAGATACATATAGACTTTTTACATTTTATTTATTCCTACAGAAAATAAGAAGAAACAGAGTCCTATCAAAAGAATCCGTCTCCCAGTGGTTGAATGTACTATGAAAAAAAATCAACAAAGAAAAACTAACAAAATAACTTAAAGGATACAACTGCTGTGAATTTAAAAGGTACAAAACTACAGAAAAAGTGAGTGCATTTTCTTTTGTATTTTGCAACTGTCAACGGAAGTCTTAAAAGTTTGAGATTTAACAAACTCACGCAACCCTCGCCAAGGAGCAGAAAAAGGAAATAACCTTCTAAAAATACAAATGGATAAACATGGTCAGATGATTAAGTGCAAAAATCTTATTTTGCTCCCAATAATGAGTCTCCTGAAGACTTCAGAGCATAAAAATCACAGCACACGTATTACCAACCAACCACAGGAAAACGTTATGTACTGTAGATATTCTGTATTTTGTTCAATCTAGGGAGCCACCAATTGAGATATCACAATGTGACAAAAATTGTGTCTCAGGATTCATAAAATACGGCACGTGCATATATCCTTCAAAAATAAGATATGGGGGAAGGAAGTATATTTATTCATTTGGGAAAGAGACACTAATCTTACTACTTAACATTTTGAATTATTTCCACAATTAGTGTGGCAAATACAATTAAATGCCAGATATTTGAGATTTTTTTGTAGTTAAGCGTTTTATTATCATTTTTCTTTACAGGAACAGGAATAACTGAAGATGTCTTCAACCAAACTACCTAAAACAAAAGACCTGTTATATAAATTATGCTCTATTTTTGTAATAGATCAAAATACTGTATTGGTGAAAATAAATAGATAACAAAAAACAACATACTTGATTTCCATGTTTGCTATCAGACCCCACAAGTACGTTTGACTTTATAATTCAGTATACTTGAAACACTGAAACACAACAGGCATGCACAATTATGCCAATGCTAAGGATTCCAGATTATACTTGTTACAGTTTTTCTTAATAAAAGCGGGAACAACACATTGCTAGGTACACAGAAACATGATTTTGCACAAAAGAATAGCTAAATTATTGCGAGAGGCAAGTGCTTCCTAATAGGTTTCTAGGGTAATATAACCGTGTGCTCTAAGTGTATGGTGTGTTATACTACATAATGGAGAATTATGGGATTTTGTATTTTCCATCAAACCACAAAATCTGTTAAGTCAAAAAAAGAAAACAAACAACAAACCCCCCCCCATAACATTAGGTGTACTGACAATCATATTCCCATGTATGACAGAAGAGTACTAATACATTTTTTTCTTTCTTTACTTCCTTTTATTAAGAACACTTCTTAGGGTTTTTTGGCATTTTACTTTCAGTGTCCATTGGCTCCTTCTGAGAGTATCCGTGAAGGTTCAGTAAATTTTGCGGTGAACAAGTAAAAAAGGGCTGGTGTGGGTACCAGTGCCAAAAGGGGTAAATCTTGCTCGAGTTTATCCACTCTGGAAATGGAGATTATTCCATAGGCATGAAGTAACCAGTGGCTGAAGAGAACAATGAGTCTTTTCTTTCTGACCAGAAGATCATAGCAGTTCTACATAATTTTATAAAAGAAAGAAAAGAGAAATACAGATTATTGGGCTGAATTGGCTAGATAATTTATTACATTTTACTTTAAAACATATTATTGTCACACAAAATCATAACCTCAGAATCACAGGGACCTAAGAAATCACCCAGTCTTGCTACTACACTTCACAGATGAGGAAACTGAGGCTTCCTACATTCAGCACTCAGCGGCAGCACCAAGATGGGAGCCCACGTCTCTAAGTTCTGGTCTGCACCACCATTCGACCCTGGAAACACTACCGCTTCTTCTGAAAGAGCTGAACTGGAAGGGGAACGCCACATTATGTGCCTTCTTCCTGCCCTGATCCACAGCAGCTGAGTCTACCAGTGCGAAGGAGGAGGTACATACACCCAACTTCCTTAACTCCAGCATTCCTAGAGTCTGCTTCCTTAACTCCCTTAGAAGGGAGCAGAAATGACATGTGACTACTCTGATTTCCCTTGTATCTTTAATACTGCTTTACAATATACAGAAATTGGAAGGAACAAATTATTATAAAAGTAATATCTAAATGTGCTAATGAACACACTAAAATGTAATTTGCAACTGGTTACTTAACAACTATCCCTCATTAAATGGCTCATCAGCTCACCTAGAGCTTGACTGTCTTTTCCTGACTTGAATCCCTATTTCTGATTCATGTATAGAGTGCTAATTGAAGCACATGAATGTTTTATATATGGGGGAATCCCAGCAGCAGAGAAACAAATATGATTCAAGCTAATCGAACTTTCCATAGTAACTATGGATAATAAACAAAAATTTCAAAAACTTCATTTTATTCAAATATCCAATCATTCCCCCCCCCACATTTCCCTAGAGTTGATAAAAGTGCCAAAACTAATTTGCTTATCTTTAATTATACTGCAAAGTTGATTAAAGATTACCAAGGAGAAATGGGAGTAGAATACAAACGGAAGCATCTGAAAAATCACCATAAAAATACTGTCTAGTTCCTCTACTGCTAGTCTACCTAAAAGTCACTATGATTTCTAGGTGGTTTGTTCCCCCCTCTCATTCTTTCACTAATGTAATAGAAACAGGAGTTTCAAGAGCAACCACTCCAAAATAGTTAACAACTTTCTCTGGGGTGAACTTTTTTATGTTAAGAATTATAAGAGAGCACATATCAACTGTAGTGGGCGGTTGAAAACAGTGCATAGGCACTAGATTAGCAAGCATAGAATGGAAGAGTACTAAGACATGTTACGCTTTTATTCCTTTAGAGTTTACTCTCTAAGAGTTCTAACAGTGGCCTTCCACTGAAATATTAAAAAGTTAGAGGCACAAAAAGGATATCTCAAGATAGGAACAGCATCGGAACTAATGTGAGTGTTAATAATATTTCCAAATCACCAAAGTATTACAGATATTAGAGGGCAAAAGTAGACATCCGTAATCAAGAAAATAAAATTAGGGACAAAACATAGAAGGGTATGGAATGTACACTGTAATTATTGATGACTGTTAGTGTTCACTGCAAAAAAAAAAGCCTAGAATCAGTTCTATATAAAATAAAGCATTTTTATGTTTCCTTCAAAATAGTGTTAATAGGGTTCAACATTTCAATAATTATACATTTTCTATGTGGATAAATGATGTGAAATGAGTTTTTTCTCTAACGTGCTGGAGTTAAGCCTGACTACTTCACTAATTTCCCAAGCAAATATTGTCTAGTATACAACTTTTCATGAACTAATGAGCCAAAAGCCAGTGAGTGGCATCGTTTAGCCAAGGATTACTAAAACAATCAGTCGTAACATATCATATCATATGCACTATTCTCCTATTCAGTTATCAAATCTATTAAAAAAAAAAGTCTTTAACAAAGGAAAAAAGACGTCCTACCTCTATTTCGGAAGCCGACATGTACACAGCCAGAGTAACCAAAGATAATACTAATATAATGTATGGGAAGGCATAGTCTGAAAGACAAACATTGGTATTATGCTGAAAATTAAATTTTCTGAATAAACCATCAAAAAATTCAAACAGTATAATTCTTTCCACAGACAAAAACCTTCTCAACCAGTCTTGGGAGAGAGTGAAGCCCTAATGCTCTAAGGCAGGGGTCAGCAAACTTCTTCTGTAAAGGACCAGATAGTGAGTACTTTTGGCTTCGTGGGCCTCGCAGTTTATGTCTCAGTCACCTAAGTCCACAGCTGTAGTGGGAAAGCAGCCAGATCATACAGAAAATGGATGTGTCTGTGTTCCAGTAAAACTTACTTTATAAGTTTGTAAGTTATAACTTATTTATAAGTTATTCAGACAATAAAATTCAAATTTCATATAATTGTCACATGTCAAGAAATACTACTCTTCTTTTGATTTTTTTCCCCAACAGTTAAAAAATGTAAAACTATCATTGGCCCAGCTTTGAAGACCCCTGCCTGAAGGCTTCCACTGCTGTAAAGAATTAACTTCTCTCCTATGCATCTCGCATGATACTAGTTATGTATCAAACTTGGGAGAATTGGCAAAATAATTACTCAATTTTCTGTGTTTTGTGGTCCAGATGGAGAACTTCAGTTGAGAAAGGCTATATATAAGAGTAATTCAGCTTTAATTAAAAGGTCATATACCAATAAACCTCAAAGGCTAAATGGATCATTCAGTGCTCTTAATGTCAAATTTCTAGACAGTTCTACTTCAAATACAGTACAGTAAAATAATACTTTAAGTGAAATTTTTTCTTAAAAATACCACCTCTTAAAATGTTCTAAATTTATAGCTCACTAAAACAAATGGACATATTGAGAAAGATACCTTGAATTATTTTTATACAATTATTTTAAAACGATTAACTTCAGTTACTAAAACTATTAATCATTCTACAATACAATGCAGTGGAACCCATCTGGAACATTTTCAAATGTTAATTAAGGATATGGCAGCCCAAATCTCTGAATTATCTACGCAGGTCTGATTCCAATTACTAAATAACTGACAACGATTAGGTCCTAACCAGCCATTCAAAAGAATCCCAATTAACTTATAAATAGCTAAACAATGTTGCTAATGATAGTAAGAACTGGTAGAGAAAGAAATGGTAGTGAAAAGGAGAAAGAGGAAATTTCCAACAAGCCCCAAACTTGTGGGGAGTAGAGGGAGGTTCTGGGCTCAAAGCAGGATTTAGAGTGGTTCTTACTCTAGGGTCTAAAACAATGTAATATTTTGAGCAACTAGGTCTGGCTGGGGGTAGTGCCTGGAAATCTTCATTTTAGTTCTGCTGGTGGTTCAGAGGAAGATCACACTTAATAACTGGCTTCAATAATACTTCCAAGCAGGTAAAAGTTTGTCACTGACATCTTCCTAATTACCCCAGTGTCTCTCTCCCTAGACCCTGGTATCTTGAGCTACCAGAAGCCTCTTGGTGCTCTACTTTGCTCAGACTTGCTATATTCCCTTGTCAGGGACTAAATGTTTGTGACCCCACTCCCCAAATTCTTATGTTGAAATCCTAACCCTCAATGTGATGCTGTTAGTAGGTGGAGGGGCCTTTGGGGTGGATTAGGTCATGAGAGTGGAGCCCTCATGAATGGGATTTGTGCCCTTATAAAAGAGACCTCAAAGACCTCTTCCCTCTTCTGCTATGTGAGGACACTGAAAGAAGACAGCCATCAATGAACCAAGAAATGAGTCCTCACCAGACTCCAAATCTGCTGGTGCCTTTTTTCAACACCATAAAATTATGAGTTGGTATGATACCCTCTGTGACTAATCTCAGCAGATTGCACAAGTTTATACTTAGTGCAAACAAACAATAACTCCTTGATCCTCCTATGAATGTGCTTTGAGTGGAGGCTTGTTAACAAAATGATCCAAAGACTTTCAGTGTGGGAAAAGGCATTTTCCATATAGGCAGCTACAACATAGGAAGTAACAGTCTGGCAGTCTCCTTAGGTTAACTTTCCAAACCTTTCCCTGCTTTACCACAGCTTTTCCATTTTCCCCATTTCATAACCAAGAGGTTCTATACAATAGCACCAGTGGCAGTCTAGGACACAGGGATTTGAGGGCTGGCAATTCTTAAATCTTTAAGCCTAGTCAGCTCTCCCAAGCTTGTCTAGGATAAATGACTACCTGTGCTCTTTTGAATATTCCATGGATACCTAAAACTGAATTCACTTCTCACCACCCTATTTGCTTATTCTAACATTCATTATTCATACATTCACTAGTTACTAAGTCAGAAAGCTCCTTTATCGTATTCTCCTCCCATTTCCTCAAGCCCTATATTTAATTAGTTACCTAGCTTAGTTAATTCTGTCTTTGAAATAGTTCTTCTTTCCCAATGTTTCTCTGCTTTAGGTCAGAAAGTCAGGCCTGGCCTATGGCTGTCATCTCTTAACTGATCCCCCAGGTTCTCTTCCCTGCCAATCCATCTTCCACACGGCTACCAAGTTATCTTTCTAAAATGCAAATCTAGTCATGTCACTCTTCCTCCTGAAATCCTTTTAAGAGCAGGTCTCTAGTCCCTAGAGCAAGAATAGCAACCTCAAATGCCTACAGAGGTCATCCAGGAGAATGACTGAAGTGGGCCAAATCTAAGAAAATAGGAAATGGTAGGAGCTAGGAAAAACTATAGATTTTCAAATACTATGCAGGCCAAAAGAAACAATACATCTGTAAAACCAGAATATGAGGGATAACAGACCCCTGACTAGTCTCCAATTTCTTCTTCCCGTGGCCTTATCCTCAGCTCCACCCTCCTAACTTTGAATCAAATTCATTACTAAGCTACATTACTTGCACAGTGATGCCATCTTGCCCAGTTCCTTCAGGCCAGAAGCTTGCCCTCTGCACCCAGGCAGGCTCCATATAAAGATGGTATCCAACATCCTTGCAATGTTCAATGTCACACGTTCAAAAAGTCCCTCACTATGTTCTCTCAGCTACTTATAGCTTTCCTAGTAATATATGAGCTCTTTAACACCAACTTTCTCTCATTCTTCTTTCGAGTCACAGATCAGTCTAAATGGTTGCTGAATAAATGAATGGATATATTAAAAAAATATATTGAGGATTTTTTACTATATCTAAGTCTTTCATAAAGGAATTTAGAAAACTAAGACTTAATGGTAAACAGTATATATTATCATGAGTAATTTCCATCTATTATATGTAAAAACCATCTATCTATTATATCAAGAATAATTTCCATCTATTATATGTTTTTTAATTTATACTCAGGTTTTAAAAATCTTCCTATTGACGTGAGCTTCAAATACAAAGTATTCTCTAAACAGAAATCAGTTTTGATAAAGAATGATGATATGTTTTAGCAAAAATATATACTATGGTTTATTTTCAAGAATAAAAAACAGAAACCAAACTACAGAAAAAGGTCCAAAATTATACTCAGAGAAAATATTGTTTATCACATATCGTAAATATATTTCATTGACTTTACCCAACAAACTTACATAAAAGGCCTCCACCAACTGCCTGAAGCACGGTTAAAATTGGGAAGAAGTAAAGTGCAGCATAAATACTTTTAAATCGATCAGATTTCCCTAACCCACAGGCAATCTTCTTTACCAGAAGAGGTCGGAGCAGCATCATTAATACCAAGCAGAATGCATAATAGATAAATACAATGGTGTATCTGGAAGATAAAATAAAAAATTATAACATCAAAAATATGTTTTAAAATGTATTTTTATCATTGATCATTTTAAAATCAAAGATCCTGAAAAAGGTTTAAAAAGTCTATCCATCGAATATTCAGACTGGTGGAGGGTTCACCAAAAAGACTCTCATAATACCACTGCAAAGTGTATGCTGAGTCATTTCCGGTAGTTTGGAAATGTGTATCAAAAATCCTAAAATGTTTATATCCTTTAATTCAAAAATTTTACTTGTAGAAATTTATCAAAGGGAAACAATCAGGTATACACAAAAACCTGATGAACAAGCATTTTTATTGAATCACACAATAAAGAAAACTCAGGAAGAAAATAATATTCAACAATAGGACATTGGTTAAATTTTAGAGTACATTTATGCTGGAATACTATGCAGACATTAAAAATCCAGTTATGAAAGAAATGTTAACAACAAAAGCAACTGTGCCTCATACATTAAGTGACAAGAACAGGCTATAAAACGGCATGTGCATAGAATAACCTTAATATTCTTTAAAAAAGAATAAAAGAATAAAATAAAAATAAAAAGTGCAGCTGGAAAGACATTTTTAGCAGTGATCATCTTAAGAAATGGAATTACGGATTTTATTTGGGGTATGCCTTTTCTGTTTTCCAAATATCCTATAATGTAATTTTTACAACCAGAAAAAAAGCTGCAAAAAGATCTCTGTATCAGCAGACTATAGTTTCTAGCTCCTTATTTTGAATATTTATATTTCTATGCACATAGTTTTAACTTCCTTTCCATGAGGATTTTCAAATTATTTTTTTTACTATCTTATACGCAAGCCCTCTCCCTTGCAGGGGGGAGTCAAGGGAAGCACGGGAGTTGTTTCAAATAACTGACCACATGCCTCTTCTCCACACAGCTTAATGATACCGGATCGCTGTGCTCTCATGATGCTTTTAGGTCCAGCCCTGTACCATACTGCATTATTTCAAGCCTCACTTCTTGGATGATGAGTTTTGTCTTCTTAGGCTACCTCTTACCAATATCAAAACAAAATAAAATCTGTCTATTCCTTCAGCTTGTAGTTCCTTAAGAGCTCCAAAAAGACTATTATTTTAATCAGAAGGAAACCATCATGTGCTACCTGTCCTAAAGAACTAGGAAACTAGCTTTTGGAAGCAGATACCTGTTTCCTGCCCCTGCTCTCCACCAGAAGACCTCATCCTCTACCTCCCCCCCACATCCATGCCCCTCATATGCACATAGGATAAATCTGACAAGCTAAAGCTAAGTTTTGTTACAACAGTAATTACTGCTCATTGTCAATAACTCAAAGTTTTAGTAAACATTACCTTTTGCAGTAAGTTTCTAATGATAGAAGCTTGCATATTTTTCCATATCTTATCTAATTAATTTCCCCTCAAAACTATAATTATCAGTAAAACCATTCTGATATTTTTCAATTTGTAAGGAATTTATATATACCAATGGAGAAGATATCCTCCACTAGTCAATGTAATAGTGTTCCAAAGGTTTCTGTTAATATTGCGCCACTACTTTTTGTTGACTTATAAAAAAAAAAATTCATTATGACTTTGGTAGTCCTACAGCTTTCAGAAATGTTTAGCCCCAGTCTAGCCATATATGTAAGTTTAAATGGTTATGTAAAGTAACATGTATGAATTCAAATGCTAGTATTATAAAATCTTCTCATACTTTTAATAAAACATTGTTTTGTATAATTAGTAAAACAAGGCAGACAGTCCATTCCACAGTGACTATTGGTAAAGCTGCTAAGAAAAAAAAAATACCTACTTAATTCAAAGATGGTGAACAGATGGAAAATGTCCTAATCAATGAAGTTGTGTGATGAGTCTGACTGAGTGCTGTGACAAGGCTCTGAGGCTACACCCAACTCAGCAGGACAAGTGCTGTAATAAATTAGAAGTGGCTGTTATGACTGCAGAATGAGGGCTGCGAGTACCTATTTGCCATCTCTGTTCTCATATTTTTTGACTCTCCTACAGGATTTACAGATATTATAAAAAACACTATAGATGTGAATAGTAGCAAATCAGTCTGATTTTGTTTTAAATAAGATGTTTTAAATACATCTTATTTAAATATAATATCTGATTCAGTAATTAACGTCTCTGTATAGGACCAGGTTAAGTTCTGCAAGTAATTAACTTCTCTGTATAGGACCAGGTTAAGTTCTGCAAGTCCCCAGGACAACTCCCCAGAGCTGAGGGTTATAGCTCTATGAAATCAACAAATAAGATAGTATCAGTCTTTTAGATACAATTTATATATATAAATATGTCTGGTTGTCTCTGTATATATATAAATAATTTGCAGGACTTAAAAGGTAGGCAGGTGGAAAAGATTTTTATAGCTCTATATCTGGATCTCATTTTTTGTTTTGTTGTTGTTTTTTTCTACTTTTTTTTTTGGATCTCGTTTTTTGCAGAGTATCTTTTTACATACGTGCATGTTTGTTTTTGACACTTAGTACTATTAAGAATTGCACAAAAAGTACTATTTTGTTGAGCATATTACATAATGGTAACTTGCTACAACTATGAGAATACAAATACCAGACTCTTCTATTATACATTTACTGAGAAAAACACATCAGAATGAACACTAATTCACAGAAATTCTAAAAATGTAGGCCAGGGTAATATTATACAGAATCTTATGAATTTGATATTTAAAAAAAAAAAAAAGAAGAAAGAACATGAAGCCAAGCACTCTAATAATAATGCCAGCTACTTATAAGTGCTTCCTGTATGTAAGGCATTTATTTAAGTCACCTAATAAGGTATCATTATTCCCATTTTTACCAACAGGAAAGCCGAGGTTAAGAGGCTCTTAACATGTTCAAGTTAACAGCTGACAGACCTGGGATTCAAACTCAAGCCTGTTTTTAGCTCCAAAGCCTATACTACTTCCTGTATGTCAGATATTGCTTCTCTGTTGTATAAGAAAAAGGTTTTCCTTATAATTCCCTTTTTAAGAAACAGATATAGCTTATTTTAGAAGTGCTCATACTTCAACATCAACCCAAAAATACCTTCACTTCTATTATACTAAGATGTATTTCTATTTCCTCTTCTCAGACTATGTATCACGTAAAAGAAGAAAATCATTTCTGTATGTCTCCCCCAGTGCCTAGGAGCCATTTCGCAAGGCTCAATCTGCTTAAATGAATGAAATCTATAATCATCATTTAAAAAAAAAATGATCTTACATCTAAATAAATACTTACAGTGGGTAGACAGCTTCATGAGTACAGTGCACTGTGGTAACATAATCTGGACTTGGATTGTAAAGCATGGTATACCAATCAGAAAGCATCAATACTCGACATGAATGGATATAAAGCACACCGACTGGATCGCTCACAAGTAAGGTGATGATAGCTGCCATAGTGCATTCAAATAATGCAGTGATGTGTTGGAAAAGGGCACTGGAACTAGTAAAACAAAGGAAGCACAATCACCAGAAAATTCTCAGCATGTTACGTGGCTTTTAATAAAACCTGTGTATGCTTCAAAATATGTATTCTAAAAAGAAGTTTTAACTGATAAATCCTGAAACAAAAAAATCTTCTAAATAGGTAAGTAAAGCCAAGCACATATGAAAACTACTTGAGAAGGATTTAACCTTTACTAAAGGTTTACTAAAGGTTTACGAAAGGTTTACTAAAAAGGGATAAATACTCATCCCAGATAACACTGTGCCAATATTGTCTAAATGTGTAGAAGAGCAGAAATTAGATCTACCTTTATCTTCAGTAACTTGCCAAATTATTAAAAATGTCTTAAAGTTATCTATGCATCATTTTAAATTATCTTAAACATTAAAAGTACATAAAAGATTATATGTAACACATATTAGTTATAAAATATAATAAACATTCTAAGCTCACCACCTAACCCAATAACTAAAACATTAACAACTTATATCTACCTGTTCCTCCCCATTCCATATTCCTGTCTCTCCCCTAGAAATAACCATTATACTAAATGTTCTTTATCAGTTTTTCTAAACAGTTTTTATTCCAACTGTATTTATACTTCAAAACCACTATTTAGTTTTGCTTATTTTTCAACATGATAAAGTGAGGTAAGCTTTCTGAGATTTTTCTTTCCACTCAAAATTACACTTCCAAGATTCATTCATGGTTTTGCTTATATCTGCAGTTCAGTCGTTTTCCTTGCTGTATAATAATCCATTGTGTGATCTTTCCATTATTTATCCATTCTGCTTTGTTAGTAAAACGTGTTGCAAATGTCTTCCTCTCAGTTTGTGGGTTGAATTTTCATTTTCTTTGTGATGTCTTTTTATGAATAGATGTTCTAAATTTTAATATAGTTGCCTTTATCAATTTTTAAATTTCTGGTTAGCAGATTCTCACTCTAAGAAAAATATTATCCTACATTTTCTTCTAAAAGTTTTAAGGTTTTGCTTTTCATGTTTCAATCTTTAACTCAGAAGAGATTTCTGTGTCTAAGTTAGTATATAACTTTAGCTTTTCCCATTTGGATATCCAACTGTCCCAGCAGCAGCATTTTCTTGAATAGTTACTGTTCTTCCCACTAAGCTGCCATGCCACTTCTGCCATATCAAGTCTCCTATATAACCGGCCTGTTTCTAGGTTCTCTATTTTGTTCCTGGGGTCCATTTATCTATCCCTGAGACAACAGAATATGACAATAATTCTTGATATTACATACATTCTTTTACTTTTTCAGTGGTCTTGGTCATTCTTGGGCCTTTGAACTTCCATATAAATTAGAGAATTAGCTTGTCAAGTTCCACAGTATAAATCCAATGTAGCTTAGCTACCTTGGTCTTGGCTACCTCACAGTACTGTGATTCTGTAAATGAAATATAGGGAGGTAATTGATTTTATATACTTAGCTTACAGCCAGCCTCTTCACTAAACTCTCATTATTTATGATTGCTTCTCTATAGATGCTTTTGAGTTTTCTATTTGAACAATGTTTCAGTTACCTATCACTGCACAGCAAACTACCCTAAAACTCAGTGGCTTGAAACAACCACCAGTGATTATTTCTCACTGTTCTGTGGTTTGACTGGGCTCATCTGAAAGAATGAAAAACAAATTCACAGAATTGCTTCCTAGGAAGCAAAACACATCCCAAGCAGAATAAATAAAAAGAAATTCACATTATAATTAAGCTGCAGAATACCAAAGATAAAAGAGCAGCTGGTCAGCAGCCCCCAAGTGCTCACAGCTGACAGCCAGCACCTACTCCAGCATATGAGTTACTCATTTTGAACACCACAGCCCAGTCCAGCCTCTAGATGGGTGCATCCCAACTCAACATCACGTGGAACAGAAAGGACTACCCAGTTGCTATCGGCAGTTAACCTCTGGCCACCCTCCCAACCCTACTGCCTGGTTTGTCAGTCTGGCCCCAGCTCAGGGTGGGTTTGCTTGTTTTCTGAAAAAGAAGAGTTCTCGGAGATCCCCCCTTATTCCTGTGAGACCAGCAATGTCTTAAACAGTATGTCTCTTCCAGACTTTAGTTATTTCATGCAGGAGGGTGACCTGGAGCTCCTAATTAGCCCATGGTGTTGGAAGCAGAACTCCTGTGCCATTTTACACAGATGAAGACACAAAATATGTAAGTAAACGTGTACACTTTCCTATTATATAATCCAATCTTTTGCTTCCCTACAGAATTCATATTTTTAGAGGCCAAATCCCAACCTCATTATTTCTTGCCATGACTTTGGCAACCTTCTTACTGGCTTCCTCTTCTCATCATGCTCCCTTTCAATCCATCTGCAGTCAACTACGTAATCTTTACAAAATGGAATCTGCTTTGAAAACTCCCATTATTAAACTACCTCAGTGGATCCCATCTGCCTTTCAGGAAAAATACTTCCTACCAGCCTTACCTCCCACACCTCCTGCCCTTATGAAATTACTTTGTTTCCTCACTGCTCCATTCATCCCAGCATGCTTCATGCTCCACCTGAAAACATGTCACCTATCTGGCAATGGTGTATCCTTCAAGGTCAGCTCTGGGGTTGTCCCCAGGTCTTAGGAGTATTTCCTAAGACTCCCCCAGCCCCAAACCTCTTTATATCTTGGTCTCATTTAGTCCCTATTTCTCATAGCACCCTCAGCTCTCATTTCTTGGTTATGCTGTGCTCTTTCTTGGCTCTAGTCTTTTGCACATCTTCTTCCTACTGTCTGACTCTTTCTTCAATTCCTCTCTCAGAAACTATTCATTTTTCAAAGTTCAACTTAAAGTCAGTTTCTTCTCCTGCGACACCACCCTGTTTTGAGAGGACAGAATTGACTGCGTCCCTCTTTAAGCTAGCCTTAAACCTCTGTACACACCTGTCCTATAGACCCTCACATACACTGTGATGGTTTGTCTACCTCATCCACTGGACTGGGAGCACCCACATCTTCATCATCTCTGAATCCCACACCTAGCACAGCACCTGGCACATTGCAAACATCCCTAAAGATTGTTGCATGAATACATCTGGAAAGCTATAAATTACATAAAAACAAATTACAGAAGAAGCACAGCTTCTGGCTTCATTATATAAAAAAACATGCAATTTCTGCCTATCTCTGCCCTGGCCTCAAAAGAAAAACAAATTTAATACTAAACTTTGGGGAAAGCAAGCAGGCCAGAAAGGGAAGTTTTGATTAGTGTCTAGCCCATGCATTCTCAATGGGCACTAGCACTCCCAAGGGGACAAGAATGGATCCTTGGGTATAAAATAATATTACACTTTTTATATATAAAGCACATGTGTACATACACTATATAAACAAATAAACAATATATCTGCGATATTAAAATTTTATGGGGTAGGTGGAATTGGGGGAAAAAAGATATCTAAAAAGCTTCTTTAAGGAGGAAAGAATGAAAAAAATGTCGAGAAACATGAGTCTAGCCTCAGTCAGCTAGGCCACTGCTTCCTTGATTTTAAGTGCAATGTCTCAGGAAAACGCAAGAGATAGTCCTTGTCTTCCTTGCTACCAATTTCCTAGGCAAAGCATGGATATGCAACCTCCTTTTTAAACCCACCTCCTTTCCTGCCTAAGCACTGATCACACCTCTGCTTTACCCCCAAACCAAGGCTCTACCCTCTGCTCTAAAATTCTCTCTCAAAACATATCTGATGTTTTAGTTCAAATGCATTTGGTGAGGTACATCCATTAAACCCACCTCTTCTCCACTCTGGGCTGAGAAGTTCCAATGAGCAATTATTCTATTTTAGCTCTGTTAATCACATCTCTTTTCTAGCCCTCATCTCTCATCATTCTATAACAGAAATTAAAAGCAGGATGAAAGCTGCTTTAAAAAAATTTTTTAATAGAGTCTTCTGAAAAAGTAATGAATGCTCTTCCAACGTAAATAATCACTGTGGACTTATTAGGTAGATCCAGAAAAGTACTGATTCTACTTCCACCTGACCTTCTCTTCACTTCCGTTCCTACCACTGGCCATCACTATTTCTTGGACAACAGCTTTCTAATATGTCTCACCACTAATCTGCCCTCCACAGAAGTTATCTGCCTAAAACATATATCCAAGATGCTGTTTCTCTAAACCAAAACCTTCACCAATAAATCATTCACTTGGCAAATACTAAGTAAGTATCTACCGTGTGCCAGCGGCTGTGCTGGTCTCTGGAGATTTCATAGACAACAACAGCGATGGCCACTGCCCTCATGGAGCCTATGGTCAGGGGTGGGAAACAACATTAAATGAGGAGACAAACATAACTACAAATTGTGTTGACTGCTAAATACAAAGCAAAAACAACAACAAAATGAGAGTGCTATTAAAAAAGAAAAATAACAGGGACAAGCCTACATTAGATTGGGTCAGGGGAGGCCTCTCCGAGTAGGTGTAATTTAACCTGAGATCTGAAGGAAGAAAAGGCAGCTAGGTAAAAAGTTGCAGGGAGAAGAGAGTATTTCAGGTAGAGAGGAGTTTGGGGAAAGGGACAGGACTTAAAGCAGGAAAGATGCTGAGATGTCAGAGGAACCAACAGCCAGGATGGCTGAAATGTACTACAGTAGAATATGGTTCCTCATTCCCAGGGGGATGAGGTTCACAACATCACCAAGAACTTTCACATTCTGGCCTCAACCCCCTTTCCCACCTTCCTTTTTATTACCTTTCTCTCATATGCAATCCACACTTTGAACACCCAACTACTTCCATTCCCACTCACAAGAGATCACATTTCATACCTCCCCGCCAGTGTTCACGCCGTTGCTTCTGCCTAAAATGTTCCTTTTTTGAAGTGTTTCGGGTGCCACCAGGCACAATTTATCTCTTCCATTCTTAGTGATTCCAGAGCATTTTGTTTATAAAGCTTTTATATACTTTTTGTTATATACTTTTAAGACTGATTTGTATTATAATTAGTTATGTATACATTTGTCTTCTCTACAAGAGTATGACTATAAACCACATCAGTTATTTTTGTATCTCCTTCCCTGATCTTTTCAACATAAAACACAATGCTCAGTAAATTTTTTGGATTTGTTTTAGTATGAGTTTTCATAATTAGGTTGCAGCTATAACGTTTTAACTACATTATACTAGATTACTAGTATTAAGTTGCAAAGTATTTGTTTTAGAACAATAAACAGTTTGTAATCATAGCCAAGTCTTTGTAGAAAACCAATGAAATTAAGAAATAAAAATATAACTAAAATACTCCCTCAGCATCACTCAGAGTAAAACAAAGGATATTTCCCTTAATATTTACTGAGGCATGCCCTAGCATTAAGTTTCCTTGCCATAGTCAAAAGTAATCAGAAGATAAAGGAAAAACAGGTTTGCCACTTTTACAAAAACAGAAGTATAATTACTTGATAAGGTCTTCTAAATGATAGCTATTCCAACATCAGTCCACCCAGTTACATTCATAGAAAGTGCTAACCTCTTTTTCCCTGAGTACCATTCAATGAAGAACCAATGTAAAACAAGAGGAAGCATAGCCATAAATCCAAGATAGAGCCAATCATAAAGTTCTGGAGACTCTGTGCAAGGCTGACAATACTTCTGTGCATTTGTTCTCTGTCCTCTTGGACACACCTATGATATATAAGAACAGTATTTTATGTAGAGATATTATCCTAGAACATTAACACCTCCAAAAAATCATTCACTAAGACATCACATTTCAGTTTAAACATCTGTTTACATGTGCATCTTTTAAAAATAAAAGAGAAAGCATAAGTAAAATAAAAAGCAATCTACATTGCATTTGCTATACCTGTATAAGGTTATTAAAGGACTCTTTATTAAGTTACTAAAATAGTTGACTAATATTACATGAAAAACCTAGTTATTAACACCATATAAAAACTGCAGAGAAATGCTCTGGAGTTGTAATGCTAAATTATTGTCCAAATCACTTTTCTATATTAATAAAAAGTAATTAGAAATTATTATAAAACTATCAAATTAGAAAACTTAGTAACTGTGACCGTCAAGATGTATTATAGATATATAATCAATATGACAACACAAATAAGGATTTTATTAATGCCTCCATATTCTTTTACAAGTTGAATACATCGAAGAAAAAAGTTATTCTACATGTGATTTCAGAAGCAAAAAGATTTTACAAATGAAATAACATACAAATGTTAAGACTTACCCCACATTCTCCATATATTTCAGTTGAGCCATTTTTAAATAACAGGGTCTTCCCACAATACAGTCCAAGGCATGCTGGTTGAATATCGACAGCTTTTTAAAAACAAATGCCAGTATAGTAACATCTTTTGTGATTATAAAAAATAAGGTAATAAGAGCTGAAACATTTGGCAGAAATATCTCAACACACTTTCAATTAAAAAATATGTATTAGACAAAAGTCTTGATGCATTTATTTAAAGGTTTCCTTTTACACTGTGACACTATTGAAGGTTACATGGAACCTTATTGCTAACACTGTTCCTTAAGATTAAGGTCCTCAACCAGCAGAGCGGACTTTATGCCCACAACTCAAAGCCTAACCTGGTACGTCTCCAGTGGCTCCAACCAGCCATTCCCCTTGATTAGATGGCCTAGCCTTTTGAATTTCCTTTTTTTTTTTTTTTTTTAACTAGAGGACTAAGAGAGGATGGATACTTTTTATTTTGCCCAGTCAGGACATTAAGTGCTGAGCATACACACGAAATCTATTATCACCTTCCTTCATGACAGAACACCCTTTAATACCAGAGAAGCAGAAAGGACATAAGTTCAGAATAAAGGGAAGGCCTTTAAAGTAAATACATTCATCTTACAAGAAGCTTGTAAATTATCCTAACTTTGGTCATTTTTGTAGAGGACAAGTGAAGATTTCATCAAGGCTGTCACTGGGCCTCTGACCAATACTTAGGAACCACTGCATTAGAATCAACCCTCTGATCTCATGGCTTGGACAACATAAAAAGCGGCTCTTTTTAACCAAAAAACTCAGGGCCTACAGATTGTCTTTGACCTCATCTACAGGGAGAAACTATCAAACGAGTTTGTTTCATCAGTGACATCTGGTTCCCTTCAATCATTGACTCATTCCTTCAGTAAACATGCATTAAGTGTCTGATTCCACTGGTGAAGGGCCCCTAAAGATTCACGGAGGAACATGAGAGAGTCCCGACACTCAAAGAACCTACAGCCTCGTGTGGAATAAATCCAAAACAACTGTGGCCAAATGTGAATTAACTTGGGAAATTATGCATTCTATGGCTATTCTTGAACAATCATTTCCCAAATTCTTCATGAATTCACAATCTAGAGACTGCCTGATCCACCATACTCTTTCTTCTTTCAAACTCAAGTAGACTTTTTTCTTTCTCCTTGTGCTTAAGAGAAAAATAGAAATGGCGCTGACTAAAATGTCTCAAGTTTAATATTTTCCCTTTTATCAAATTTCTGACTTTTTAAAAAACCCATGGGCTTCTTTACCTTACTTGACACTTATTTTTAAACCAGTTGTAATCACAATGTTCTAAACTAATAGACGGAAACGAGTTGTTTCAGATTTTTTGAGAAGGCAGAAGGTAAAGAACTGGAAACCTTCTATACCGGTTTTGCACCTAGCAGATGCATAATAAATACATTTGAGTGTAAATATTCTAAAATTTCTCAAAATCCAAGGCCTGAAAACCGGTATGATAAACTGAACGCAACAGCTTACCGTCGACCAAAAAAACCCTAGCTCCCACTGCACGCTCACTTTCCCCTTTGATTTCCTTTAGTAAAGGAAGTCTAGATTTTTTGTTTTGCAACCGTCATGCCCCTTTGTGAAAGGCCCCCCAAACTTAACGTTTGATGCTGAAGCAGGACACAACCGTTAAGCAGCAATTAGCTTCTGCTTCCTTTCCTGTTTTCCTGCACTTACGCCCGCGCTTTAAATTGTCAAGTCAACTCTCAGGAATGTTAAGCAAAGGGACCGAAACAAAGGGACTGAGGTGACATTTTGAACAAACAACAAAGGCCTGGCCTCTTCCCCCAGTACGCAGCCGGCGTCCCCTCTGCAGTCGGTCTCCTCGCTGCAGCCTGTCTGGAGCAGAGACTACCCCTATCCCACCTCGGCCCGGCCAAGAGTTGCTGGGAGCAAGGGACAAGGATTCGCCGCTATCCGGAGGCCACCCGCTGTGGCCGAGCCCAGAGCTGGGAGTGTAGGGAAGAAGCAGAGACTAGGATAAATGCTTCCCGGGACCTCGGCAATCACTCACCCATCGGCAGCCTGTAGGTTTCCTTGGAGAGTTTCGTGGATCAGCCGACCCGGCCGCAGCGCCCGGACATCCGGGCCAAAGCCGCCTCGACGGCTCCGCCTCCTGGTAACCCGGGCGACCGCTCCGAAGCCCCGCCCCGCCTCGGGCTTCCGGGTCTCGGCTCGAAGGCCCCGCCCTTCAGGTGGCGCTGCGGCCTGGCCCTCTGGCGGGGAGGAGGCGGGTTGGAAACGCGAGCGGCTGTGCGGTTGTCGATTCCCCATCTGGACGGAGACGATGGCGAGCCCGCCGGCTGTGCCCCGGCTGCCTCCGCACGACACGAGGACGCCGGCTCTGTCGGTGGTGGACATGCACACGGGCGGCGAGCCTCTGCGCATCGTGCTGGCTGGGTGTCCGGAGGTGGTCGGCCCCACGCTGCTGGCCAAGCAGCGCTACATGCGCCAGCACCTCGACCACGTGCGGCGACGGCTCATGTTCGAGCCCCGGGGGCACCGGGACATGTACGGGGCTGTGCTGGTGCCGAGCGAGCTGCCTGACGCGCACCTGGGCGTCCTGTTCCTGCACAACGAGGGCTACAGTTCCATGTGCGGCCACGCGGTGCTGGCTCTGGGCCGGTTCGCGCTCGACTTCGGGCTGGTGCCAGCGCCCCCCGCCGGCGCCCGCGAGGCCCTGGTCAACATCCACTGCCCGTGCGGGCTGGTAGCCGCCTTCGTGGAGTGCGAGGGCGGCCGCAGTGGCGGCCCGGTGCGCTTCCACAGCGTCCCGGCCTTCGCGCTGGCCACAGGTAACCGGCGGGACCCTTCCGGCCCTGCAGCCCAGGACCCAACTAATTACACTGTCTCTCTGGGCTGGAACCCACGCACCGCAACTAACCCACCCCACAAAGCCTTTACAATCAGTAAAAAGGTAATTCTAAATAACTGCAAGTGTGTGTCAGCACCTTGCCCTTGCGAATTTGTGTGGTGCATGCAATTTGATTACCCCGCAGATCTATCCGTCTGTGGTTTGGGGAGAGTCTTGAGGGGTACAGAATTCCGTGGTTCCCGTACTCAGCGACTCATTCTCCATTCGTCAGGCATTCCTAGAGATTTCACAGTTGGGTAAGGCAAGGTCCACTAGGGTCAAGGAAAGTGCAAAGAACCGGAGCTCCAGGCTGGCTAGAATATGATTGCTAGACACATTATTACACCCTGACAAGTTAGTAAACACGTTACTAAAAGTCATCTGTAAAAATTGCCTTCCCCACTTATTGGGGGAAGAATTAAATATTTTCGAGAAGATACAGATGTTGCTGGTCTAATTCTTTAAGAACAGGTACAGACATTGCCTGGGTCCAAATCCTGACACACCCTTAAAGCTATGCGAACTTAGTCAAATTACTGACGCCCTCCGTGTCCATTGTATCTTCATTTGTTATCTCATTGAGGTTTTTTTGAGGATTTAATGAGTATACAGGGTACTTAGAATTTTAAAAAAACATCTTCCTAGACATAGAAAGACTGCAGAATATATAGGGTTGCTAGTTACAGTTCTCTAGGTGTGCAGGGCCTTTAAAAGGCTTTGGTGGGTTCTCTAGTACAGAGCCTGTATGTCATGTAAAACAGAGTGTAACTATTCATCCTTACAAAGAGGGAGATTGCTACAAATTCCATCAGCAAAGGCTGAATTCTATCAAGATGCTTTAGTAGTCTGACTGGAAGTGAGCTGGGAGCTAATTTAGTCAATCCAGCAATAGGGTTATCATTCCTTTTCTTCAAAGTCTTCCAGCTGTGCAAATCATTCTGTTAATTTGATCTTGATCCTCCTCGTGGATTTGGGTTCAAGTTTAGCCTGATTATAAATGTTATGAATGATGCAGTAATAGCCCAGGTGTTTGAGAGTCTTAGAATACCTCAGGCAGCTGAAACACACAAGTTGATAAAGAATGCCACTGGGCAAACTGATGCCAGTTTCCCAGAAAGAATGGTGTCACGTCCGGATTGGGAGGGAACTTGAGGGAGACAGGAATTTATGTTAGGATTGCATCTTTAAAAATCTCAGCAGTTAACTAGCTTGGCTACCTGATTTCCCCTTAGGCCACCCCAGCAGCAGATTAGAAGCACTCTAGATTTTGTGGGAAATGACAGCTGGCAGCAGGATCACCAACTACATACATCATAGTTTGGGGTAGGTTAGGGCAGGGGCAGTCAACCCCACAAGCACAGTAGTTCCTGAAAGCATCACTGTGTGACCATACTATAACCAGTGGGCATTAATGGTCACTTTGAGCCATTAAGAAAACGAAATCCTTAAATTCTCTACTTTGAAAATTGCATAAAAGGCAGATGGGTAGTGTCCAAGATCACGGCTCTGCCCCTCCCCATCTCTGTGACCTTGTGGAAGGGATTCCATGCCTCAATGTCATCTATAAAATGAGGATGACAACAGTCCCTACCTCAGGATTGCTGAGTTCATCTCCACTCCACCCAGCTAACATGAAGACTCTTTAGTTTTATTCACTGTATTTAAGTGCTAGAACAGTACACAGTCAGTGACTATTTGTTGTGTAAATAAATGAAATTCAGAGAAGAATATGCTGATTGGCAAATGTAAATATCTGTCCTCTTAAGAGCCCTGTTCCAGTTGGAAGTTAAACTTTTGGCTTTACTATTAACATTTATTGTATTCCTAAGCTGTGCCCACTATTCCCCACACATTATCACATGGAATTCTCAAAACAATCCCTTTAGGACGGAAACAGCAATTCCATTTTACGCATGAGGACTTCAAAGCCACACTTAGCTTTCCCCATTCTGGCAGTCCCACATTTCCATCTATTTCCTGAGTCTCCTTTCATTAAACCTGCTTTTCATGTTGCATCAGCATCAAGATAAAGACATTTTTGATTCACTTTTGCTCTTAAGTTCCACAGGTGTGTTTTACTCCTTTGATTATAAACTTGCTTTGTTTTGACACATCATGTGTTAAAAGGGTCCTGTGGTTCTACTCTAACTGGTAGCCCCCTGGTATCTTTGTATGACTCACTGTGCAAACTCAGGAATACAAGAACTATTTTATTTTTCACAACTTAATTTCTGAATTTGAGACCCCTCTCTGCCCTGTTGGTTGACTTAGCTTCATCCTTCCACAGGCTGGCCCCTTTTTTGATAATTGCATGAGAGGCACCTACATTTTCCTTCATAGTTTTCACACATTCATGTCCCAGAATTTCCTCTCTCTCTGCCTCTATGATGTTTTCTAGAAAAGATCTTCAGAATAGTTAACAAAATATGTATGTATGATTTAGGAAAAACATGGCATTCATGTTCTAAAACTTATACAAACCTCATTAACTTAAAAATAGAAAGATGTACTGAGCTAAAGGTCTATTATTAATTACATGATGCATACTCATTTTGAAAATGGATTTTTGCTCCATTCCTTTTTACAGTAGGAAAAGATACACCCAACCTAACCCCCAGAAATACACATATATTTAAAATGCGGTGAATTTTGTTGCTGAAATACTAAAACAAACTTGTTCTCAAACACATCTTTTTTAGATCTCCTAGTGGATGTTCCCGGTCATGGAAAGGTGGTGGTGGACATTGCATATGGTGGCGCGTTTTATGCGTTTGTTAGTGCTGAAAAGTTAGGACTTGATGTTTGTTCCACAAAGACAAGGGACCTCATGGATGCAGCAAGTGCAGTGACAGAAGCAGTGAAAGCTCAGGTCAGTACAGATGCTGCTATCATAGCAGATACCCTCCTCTGTGACATGGAGGGGATAAAAATGACATGTCTATACAGAAAATTAAATATCTCTGAGTTCAAATTATCAGTAGTACTAAGAATAGGGTACTGGTTATAATCTTAGACTCTAGAGCAAGACTACCTGGTAGTTGTAGTTTTGCTACTTGTAGCTTTTATAACCTTGAACAAGTTACATAACTTCCATGTGCCTCAGTTTTCCTAGCTGTAAATGGAAATTATGAAATACCTGCTTCATAGGGAGTTGTAAGAATAAGTCAATATGTGTAAACGACTTAGAATAGTGCCTAGCCATAGTAAATGTTCAATAAATGGTAACTATTATTAACTTTAATAATACATAATAATAATATAATTTGTGGTTACTTAAACATAGAAAATGTATTATATAATATTCCACTAATTTGAAATGCTTTGATATATGTGGTCATTCTGCAAACCTTGAAAATAATGAATGTAAAATACAGCTTACAAAATAGATTTCAGTAAATCTGATCAGACTTTCTCTTATTTCACAGAGAACATTAATTCCTAGTTAGTGAATTTTTCCTATATTGCTAAGAAGTTACTTAAATAACCACTCAAGTAACTCTAGTTTGGCTTGGGAAAACTATTGTTATAAAATCAGTTTAGATAATAAATAATTCTAGAATATTCTTTCCTTTCTAGCCAAAGTGTGCCTTTTTACCTAATTGGGACCTATATATAAAACTCAATTTTACCTAACTGGGATCTATATATAAAACTCATATACATATTTTAGCATATGAGAATTTATCATTCTAAGTAAAAAATAACTTAGGAAAGATAGAATCTAATATACTTCTACTAATTATTTATGGGCCTATTTAACATATCTGAGGCTTTATTTTAACATAATAACTTAAATAACAAAATGAATATATACCATATCCCTGTTCTAAATTATCATCTTTCCAGGACTGTCAATACCAATAGGTAGAATTATTTTATCATAGTAACTTCTGAAACTCTGAATTTACATCCATTTTCTGTTCTAGTAAGCAGACAGCTAATAGTTTAACAGTTTGACACAAAATAATTTGACCTTATTTTTAATAAAATCAAGAGAAAAAGGCATTGTTTTCTTAATAAAAGGAGTAATTTTGAAGTTCTCAAAGCTAGAACTTCTCACCAAGGTGGCAAGGGGTGGACTTTGAGGGAGGAAGGATTCTGAAAAAAATATGAGTAGTTCTGTCAGTGGTGAAGCAGGCAGTAGGACTACTTTGTGAATTGCTGATTATTCATACTGCTAATGCAGATTTAGGCAAAGGCCATTTGCCGGGGGGAGGGAGCTAAAGTAAATATAAAATAAATTCATCTTTGTCCTTTTAGCAAACATTTATCAAGGACTTATTGTATGTCGGACACCATGCTAGATGCTGGAGACCCAGAGGAAGACCAAACCCCACGACCTTCAAGGAGCTCAGTCTAGTGGGGGAAGCATCCCTGTGGGCAGTGTGATGTACTGGTGCTATTGTGGAGGTGGGGCATAGGGGCTTTAAGAGGTCAGAGAACAAAGATCCAATATACGGGCCTCTTTAACTGGGTTATAGATGGACTCTTTGGATTTTAAGAATCCAAATCTCTTCAACTGCTTTAAATGACAGGTAAGTGGTAGTGGAATATACTAACTGTAAGGATACAATGGAAGTAAGGTTATAGTAATCTCAGCCAAGCTACCAGGCATTACAGGAATCCAGAAGTTAAACAACCAGACCTCCCAAGTTCAGGAAGCATCGCACATTTGGACCTGACCAAGCTTTACCACTGACGTGACCTAGCTCCCCTGCCAGTGCCTGCTTTTCTCTGTGTGTACCTGCTGCTTTTTATGATACTGACTTCATCCTTTCTAAGTCTTTTTTGACCCATCCAATTGTTTCTCTTACCTAATAGCTTTTGCATCCTTATACTTTTTGCTTGCTCATGGCCTCTGACAGTTCTTGTATCTATCAGTGGTATTAATTTCAGCTCTAGATACTCATTGCTTGATTTTTCTACATTATCCCCTTCAAGTTCCTGAGGGTGAGAGTAGGATTGCCTTAGCTCCTCCTGCTTGAGCAGCCATGGGTGGCCTGTGAATTGACCATCCTGGGGTCAGTGCTGGGGTCAGCGGTTAAAAGAGTATGTGTTTTGGGAGGTATGTGTATAAAATAGGACTGTTCCTTTAGTAGAGGCTATGTGCAGGCCGACTTCCTTAGAAAGGGCTCAAAGTTATGATAAAAATCATAACTTCCAACAAAACTATCTTTATTCATCTAGAGAAAGACATAATTTCTAGTATTTAGTGCTGTGACCCAAAAATATTTTTTAAATGATAAAGATGGAAAAATTATGTCTGAGTACCCCATATATGTTATTTAAAAGATAAGTTTGAATGAAAATATTTATTTTATGTGTGGTTGATAATTATTTTATTTACAGTTTAAAATTAATCATCCTGACAGCGAAGACCTTGCCTTTCTATATGGAACTATATTAACAGATGGAAAAGACGCTTATAGTGAGGAACCAACCACCAACATCTGTGTGTTTGCAGATGAACAGGTATTAAACTGGAATTTTTAGGCACACAGCCAGGTAATATGGAACTAGAACACTGTGAACACTCTCATCTTCATTTATTCTGCGACAGGTTGACAGAAGTCCTACCGGCTCAGGAGTGACAGCCCGAATTGCCCTACAGTATTACAAAGGGCTTCTAGAACTGAACCAGACCAGAGCCTTTAAAAGCAGTGCAACCGGCTCAGTATTCACAGGGAAGGCTGTGAGGGTGAGTGGCACCCTTAGCTTCTCATTTGTAAGTATGTTACTTTTGAGACTGTGGAGAACTAAGGTGGGTGTTACATAAGTTTTTCACTTAGCTCTTAGAAGAGAATTTTAAGACAGGCCTGAAAAAACTTCCGTTCAGCTAGGATATTGGTTTTCAAAGTGTGGAAAGGACCTTGAGGTCCTATCCATGGGTCCATAAAATCAAAGATATATTCATAATAATACTGAGACGTTGCTTCCTTTTCACTTTCATTCTCTCACAAATGTACAGTGGAGTTCTCCAGGAGCTACATGATGGGTGGTATACCAACTGATTGAATGCAGAAACAAATACAAGAAACTAGATGCCTTTTGTTATGCCAGACATTAAAGAGATTTGCAAAAGTGTAAAAAATGCCATATTTCTCATTAATTTTTTTTTGTTTTGGCAGATATAGTTATTTTCACAAAAATTTGTTTATGACAAAATGTAATCGGTTTATTATTTTTAAATGCATTAATGAACAAATATCTTTTTTTTTAATTTTAGAATTTTATTTACTGTTTTTATACAGCAGGTTCTTAACAAATATCTTTAATTCCCAATATAGAAAATATTAATTGATATAACCGAAATAAACAAAAACTCTTTGAGGTCCTAAAATCTTTTTAAATTGAAGTATAGTTGATTTACAGTATTTTGTTAGTTTCAGGTATACAACATAGTGATTCAGTATTTTTGCAGATTATATTTCACTGAAGGTTATTATGAGATGTTGGGTATAATTCCCTGTGCTATACAGTATATCCTTGTTGCTTATCTATTTTATAGATAGTAGTTTGTATCTGTTAATCCCATACCCCTAATTTGTCCCTACCCTCTTTCCTTTCCCCTTTGGTAAGCACAAGTTTGTTTTCTATATCTGTGAGTATGTTTCTGTTTCACATATACATTTATTTGTATTATTTTTTAGATTCTACAAATAAGTGATATCATATAGTATTTGTGTTTTTCTGTCTGGCTTTCACTAAGCACAATATTCTCTCCATCCACGTTAATAATAATAATGGCATCCATAATAATGGCATTATTTCACTGTTTTTTGTGGTTGAGTAATATTCCATTGTGTGTGTGTGTGTGTGTGTGTGTGTGTGTGTGTGTGTGTGTGTGTACACCACATCTTTTTAATCCAATCATCTGTTGATGGACACTTGGGTTGCTTTCCCATCTTGGCTCTTGTAAATAGTGCTGCTATGAACATTGGGGTGCATGCATGTTTTTGCATTAGTGTTTTCATTTTTTCAGATATATACCCAGGAGTAGAATTTTTTGAGGAACCTCTGTATTGTCTTCCATAGTGGCTGCACCAGCTTACATCCCTACCAACAGTATAGGAGGGTTCCCTTTTCTCCACATCCTCACCAACATTTGTTATTTGTAGACTTTTTGATGACAGCCATGTTGATTGGTGTGAGGTGGTACCTCATTGTGGTTTTGATTTGCATTTCTCTAACAATTTCATGTGCCTGTTAGCCATTTGTATGTCTTCTTTGGAAAAATGTCTATTCAAGTCTTCTGCCCATTTTTTTTTTAAAGATTTTTTGATGTGGATCATTTTTTAAGTCTTTATTGAGTTTGTTACAATATTGCTTCTGTTTCATGTTTTGGTTTATTTGCCCTGAGGCATGTGGGATCTTAGCTCCCCTACCAGGGATCAAGCCCACACCCCCTGCATTGGAAGGCAAAGTCTTAACCACTGGACGACCAGGGAAGTCCCTTCTGCCCATTTTTTGATTGGATTGTTTGGGTTTTTTGATATTGAATTGTATGAGCTATTTGTACATTTTGGAAATTAAGCCCTTGTTGTTCACATCATTTACAAGTATTTTCTCCCATTTCATAGGTTGTCTATTTGTCTTATTGATGGTTTCCTTTGCTGTGCAAAAGCCTTTAAGTTTAATTAGGCCCCATTTGTTTATTTTTGCTTTTATTTCTTTTGCCTTAGGAGATAGATCCAAGAAAATATTGCTACTACTTATGTCAAAGAGTGCCTATGTTCTCTTCTTCCAGATTTCCCAACACTACTTATTGAAGAGACTGTCTTTTCTCCATTGTATATTCTTGCCTCCTTTGTTGTGTGTTGACTGTAGGTGTGTGGCTTTGTTTCTGGGCTCTCTATTCTGTTCCATTGATTTATTTGTCTGTTTTTGTGCCAATACCATGCTGTTTTGACTACTATACCTTTGTAGTATAGTCCAAAGTCTGGGAGGGTTATACCTCCAGCTTCATTCTTTTTTCTCAGGATTGGGGGCTTTTATGGTTCCATATATATTTTAGGATTCTTTGTTCTGGTTCCATGAAAAGTGGCCTGGGTATTTTGATAGAGGTTGCATTAAATCTGTAGATTGCTTTGGGTAGTATGGCCATTTTAATAATATTATTTCTTCCAATCCAAGAGCATGGGATATCTTTTCATTTGTTTAAATCATCTTCAGTTTTCTTCATCAGTGTTTTATAGTTTTCAGCATATAGGTCTTTCACCTCCTTGGTTAAGTTTATTCCTAGGTATTATTTTTTTGACCTGATTTTAAATGGGATTGTTTTTTACTTTCTGATATTTCATTATTGGTGTGTAGAAACGTGACCGATTTTTGTATATTAATCTTGTATCCTGCAACCTTGGTGAATTTATTTATTAGTTCTAATAGTTTTAGAGTGGAGACATTAGGGTTCACTATATAGAGTATCATGTCATCTGCAAATAGTGACAGTTTTACCTCTTCCTTTCCAATATGGATAACTTTTATTTCTTTTTCTTGTCTGATTGCTATGGCTAGGATTTCCAATACTAGGTTAAATAGAAGTGGTGAAAGTGGGCATCCTTGTCTAGTTCCTAAATTTAGTGGGAAGGCTTTCAGCTTTTCACCATTGAGTATTATACTAGCTGTGGGTTTGTCATAAATGGCCCTTATTATGTTGAGATAGGTTCTCATTATACCCACTTTGATGAGAGTTTTTAATCATGAATGGATGTTGAATTTTGTTGAATGCTTTTTCTGCATCTGTTGAGATGATTATGTGGTTTTTGTCTTTCCTTTCCTTTTGTTAATGTAGTATATATCACAGTGATCGATTTGTATATGTTGAACCATCCTTGTGACCCTGGTATAAATCCAGCTTGATCATGGTGTATGATCCTTTTTATGCATTCCTGGATTTGGTTTGCTAATATTTTGTTGAGGATTTTTGCATCTATATTCATCAAAGATATTGGCCTGTAATTTTCTTTTTTAAGTGTCTTTGTCTGGTTTTGGTATCAGGGTAATGGTGGGTGAGGTCCTCAAATCTTAGGGTATAAAGGGATCCTGAGACCAAAATGTTTGAGAACCATTAAATTAGGGTTTGGATTTTTTTTGTTTTTATTCTATAGGAATGTTCCATTTTATATAATAAGATGTGAAAGTCCTGAAAAGTTGTGGAAAGTATTTTTGTAACGGAATCAAATTATAAATGAGCCAACAACTAATTAATGAATTTACTCATAGTAGTAAGTAAACTCTACTGTAGTATGATTAAATTGCATCTAATAAATGAATCTACTCACAAAGAGTCCTTTAATATAGCAGATAACTTATCCTAATAAAGAGTTTTATATCCTAATGTAGCTGTTTTTAAAGTTTGTTCTTTTCTGAATATGGAATTTGCTTTAAGTTAGGGATTCATATATAATACGCTGATCTTATGGGATATGAAACCATTTATCTTATATGCAAAAACTTGGAATACGTTATCTTCAAGTCTGAGACTCAAGACAAAATAATAATCGACAACGTTTATTGGGTGCTTGACTATGTGTCAATTTCCAAGCTAAGCACTTCACATATACCGTCTCTTTTAATTCTCCCAAGAATCCTCTGAGGTCAGTAATGTTATCATCCTTTTTTCACAAGTGATAAAATGGAGAATTAGAGTTTAGATAATTTGCCAGAGGTCAAACAGACAGGTAACAGAGCCAGGCTATGCATGTGGGTCCCTCTGAGCAGAGCCTGTACTGTTAACCACCATATTTTCTTGCTCTTAGGCAAACGTTTGATGCAGATGGGCAGTTTCACCCACGTGAGAGTGAACTCAACTCTCAACCACCCACTAATGATGACTCCCAAAGCTTCATCCCTACCATGCTTACCTGTGCCTCTCTCCTGAGTCTGACACTGTCCACTAAACTCATCTCAAGATGATTGTCCCAGAGATATCTCAAACTCAACTTGTTTACAAGTTCTTCCTTCCTAAATGTGTTCTTCCTGTCTCATTCCCCATCTCAGCTAATGGTGGCGCCAGCTTCACTTCCAAGCTAGAAACTATGGTCATATTTAACTCATCTCTATTCCTCACCTCCTATGTGCATCAGTCCCCAGGTCTATCAATTCTGCCTCCAGAGTATCTCTATATTTTGTTCTCCATTCTCTAAAAACTGCCCTCCTGTCTCTAGATTTAATTGATGAATTAAGGTTCCTCTTAACAGATTGCTGGGTTTCTAGTCTCTCTCCTCTCCAATTTGTTCCCTACTTTACAGCTAAACTAAATAAAAAACACAAATCCAGTCACTTACCTTAAAAACCTCCCATTGCCTATATGATTAACTCTTGGGTTCTCTTTAAAATGATAAAAATTGAGGATACAACTTTTAGGCTAGATAAACTATGAGGGCAGTATCTTGATATTCTCCTTTTACCTTCTTTTTTCAGGAAGTAAAATGTGGTGATTTTAAAGCTGTTATAGTGGAAGTATCTGGACAAGCCCATTACACAGGTACAGCAAACTTTACAGTAGAAGATGATGACCCACTGAGGGATGGATTTCTTCTCAAATGACTTATATGACTTTTAAGGGCTTTCTTTAAATTGTTATCATAAGTAAATTTTCTCTGAATTACGTGGAAAACTGTATCCAAATTGTACATGTAAGCCAACTAACATTCTTCTTAAAATAATACACTGTGGTTAAATATAAAGTCATTATTCCTGTTTATACATGTGTATTGGTATATTGCTTATAGAATACAAAATGCAGAATACTTTTCTAATTATTAACGTATCAGGTAAAATTAAAACCTCAGTTCTTGTTACTTTTAAATATTCCTCTGTGGTAATTACTATAATATTCTGTTTTAAATGCTCTTTGAACAATAGCTTCAATTGTAGCCCTCACAGCAATGAGTCTTACAAGTTCATTATTTTAGTCTTCCAGTTTTTGAGTAAAATAATGCCCTCTCTCTAAGCAGCATGCAAGGGAGACAGCTTATTATAAAGTCCTCAGCACTTAGCAGTCATAAACTGGGAAGTAATGGGGTGGTCAGCTTCTTTGGGTGAGAGTTTTTGTAGCTGCTGCAGGGATGTCCTCTGTGCTTCAGAGCCCAGCTCCTATACCCGTAAACTCGTGAGAGAAGATCAAGAATCAGGCTTTTGATATACCTTTAAGGCTGTTATAAAAGGGGTTGTTTATTGCATTACTGAAGTATAGGTACACAGTAGGAGTCAATCAATAAATCTCTACAGTGGGGCAAGTCAACATACTCTGCCAACTACATGCCAGGTAATTTAAAACATGAAGGACATGTTAACTATTGGCGTTCTTGCTAGTTAATTGTGAACCTGTTAAAAAATAAAATTTGATCATTATCAGTCATTATAAAATGAAGTATTAAAAATTATTCACCATGTGATTTTCTCAATATTCAGTAGACTTTTTTTCTGGTGGGTGGGGGGTATTTTCTCAGTTTATTTTAGATTCATTGTTTTGACCTTAATTTGTGCTCTGAACTCTGTCAGCCTTGAATCAGTATACTCTTTTTTGAGGTAATAGTATTTCTTTTTTTGAGCATACAGTGAAATAATCAATTCATTTCAACTGGCTGTATCATCCAGCAAGTCTGTGTAGACCCAGTTATTAGGTCTCTGATTGAATTACCTGACCAAAAGGAAGGCTGTAAAGTTAATGTTCTTGATTTCCCTATTAAATACACAAAAACTAATGTTTTCCATTCATTATCTCTTAAAATCTGTGGTAAAAAATTCACTTACCTCCAAAAAATAACACTAAATATGACTAAGAAATTTCCTACAGATTAGGGAGATTTGCTGTACTTTATTTTAATAGAAATAGAACCACTATTTGCTCTCTAAATTTCACAAGTCACATTAATTTGAAGAAAAAAAGACACATAGATTGTTTAGAAGTTTATAGCATTTTGTAATGTGCACACACATCTCCCCTGCTCTAATGAGGTACACTGTGAAATTTGATTATTATTCTATGGCTACCGAGGGTGGGGAGTATTTTATCACTGACATTCTTCAGAATTGTTAGCACATGGTGATAACAAAAATGCGGACTGACATTTAGTCAGTTTTATTATTGTTTCAAAATTCTCTACAGACAGTGCACCCCCTGATCAACTGCACCCAGGCCGGCACTCCCTCCGCCCACCCATGGCATGCCACTGCTTTTGTCTCATTCATGAATATGAGAGAAATGCAAGCCAGAAGTGTCAACTAACTCCCTCAGGTCGCATTTAAGGCTGTCAGTCTAGGGCTTCTGACCCCAAGTCCAGTATTTTCCTGCTACACTTCCTCTGCCTCTAAGACAGGACAGCCAGAACTTGTTCTATGATAATACTTTAACAAAAATGTTATGTTTGTTGAACATTGAAAAATAGATACTGCCTAAATCTTCCTAAATTCTAATCCAAACCAGAGCCAAACCCTTGCAATAATATTCATTCCTTCTGTATTTCACCGTGTCTCCCGTGGAGTCAAAACCACTAGGGAAATCAACTGCTGTTCCTCTCACCTCCAAGTGTCTAATCAGTCACTAAGTCCTGTTGATTCTACCTTCTGAATACTGCTCACATCTATCCCTTCCCATCCTTGCTAAGAGTTTTGTCTCATCACTAACCTCTTTCAAGCAACCTCCTTCCCCTCATTGGTTCCTTCCTCTAAGGTCTTACCGAGTATCATCATAAGCAAAATGAAACAAACACCCCTTGTCCACCTTCCCTCTTCAGCCTGCTGTCTGTCACCCCTATTTCCTTCCCTTTGCAGTCAAGCTCCTAGGTTCCTTACTCTCTTCTCATTGGGTACATTTTCTCATCTTCCATTTGCTACTCAACTATTGCAATCTGGTTTCGACCTCATTACTCATTGGAAACTATGCTTGATCTAACGGCCAGATTTAATGGTCACCCAAGGGTTTATGCAATCCATGGTGGATGCTGCTCCTTGCTTCTTGCAGGCAAGTGTGGTACATTTTAGAGCACCAACCTCTACTCCCTTGGTGCAGAGCTCAGACACAGAGCCATCCACTGAGGTTCTCAAGACCATAGGTTAGTACTCGGGCCCCATTAGTACCCATAGGGTGCTGCAGTTGTGTGGGCCCAGGTCCATCTCCTCTTCACCATGCACTTGCAAATCTTTGCTCCAGGTCCTCTAGACTCTGTAAGAGTTGGGGCACCCTCCTCTTTGTCCCTCAAATTCCACAATTTCCACACCATCCCTCCTTAGGACAATGCCTCTCATACTTCAGTGTAGGTGTGAATTACCCGGGGATCTTAGAATGCAGATTCTCATTTCCTAGGCATGGGGTGGGGCATTTCTAACAAGTTCCCAGCTGATGCTGGTACTGCTGGTAGGAGGACTGCAGTTTTAACCAATTGATTTTAATTCCCTATTTGGGCCCAGGCTTTACAGGTGAGTCTCCCCTACCTGGAAACTTCTCTTCGCTCTGAGATACACAAGAAGCCTGCTACCTCCCTACCTGAAGGTAAGGAATAGAGCTGACCTCATCGTCACAGCAACTTTTCTGAGAAGAGGCTGGAAACTTACATTCTCCTCTTTTCTGAAAAGCAAAAGTCAAACAAAGCACCCCAAAACACAGGACAGCTGATTTCTCAGTTGGCCAAATATGCCTCATCAAATACATCACTCACCTGCTTAGCTTTTCTCCCTTTACCTGCTTCTTAATTTTTGCTACTCCCTAGCATTCCACCTATGGTTCCTTTCTCTCTTCACTCAATACTCTGTTCCTAAGTCATATTCATGCCTACGTTTTTCTCTCTTGCAGAGAGGCTGACATCTCCCAAGTCTCTAAATCCTAAGCTCCAGAGCCATACTGCAGATTCACTACTTGGTGGACAAAGCAGACTCATCTGCCCCTAGAATGTGCCCCTCCTCCCATATTCCCTAATTTGATCAATGGTACCACCATCCATTGAGCCAGGAACCTGGGATCTATCCTTGGCTCCTTTTTCATGCTCTTTTGTCCTCTCTGTTGATGCTCTGAGGTGGACGTCTGTGGATTTGGCCGGCATCATTCCTTTCCCCTTCTTTTATCAACAACACTCTCCTTTTCCTTTGGGAAACCATCCATCCCCTGCACATAGCCTTGATGGGGCTGCCAGACAAGGGGTACTCCAATCAGACTGTCTCCTCTAAGACCTGGGATCTTGAGAGAAATGACATAAGGTCTGAAAAATGGTTGAAGCAGACTTATTCCTATAGAGCCCTAAAGAGATCACCCTCAGTTCCTTTCTGCTATCTCTACCTGTAGAGCTGCCCTGACTTCTCTTGTTCTTGGGGTTGGCTGTTAGACTGTCCTTTTGAACTCCCCTATCCTTCCAGTAAATTCTGCTTTTGCTTAAATGAGACAGTGCCCTCAATGTATTGTTTATATCCAAAGACTCTAATCCATATACTGCCTCCTTCTTCACTGTAAATGCCTTAGTTCAGACTCTTTCATTTCTCCCCTGGGCTATTATAATGCCTTTTCTTTTTTTTTTTCCAAATCTATTTATTCATTTATTTTTATTCATCTATTTTTGGCTGTTCACCACTGCACGCGGGCTTTCTCTAGCTGTGAGGAGTGGGGGCCACTCTTCGTTGTGGTGCACAGGCTTCTCATTGCGGTGGCTTCTCGTTGCAGAGCACAGGCGCTAGGCACGTGGGCCTCAGCAGTTGTGGCACGCGGGCTCAGCAGCTGTGGCTCGTGGGCTCCAGAGCACAGGCTCAGTAGTTGTGGTGCATGGGCTTAGTTGCTCCACAGCATGTGGGATCCTCCCGGAGCAGGGCTCGAACCCGTGTCCCCTGCAATGGCAGGCGGACTCCCAACCACTGCGCCACCAGGGAAGTCCCACAATGCCTTTTCTTAACTGGTCTCCCAGTTGCCAGATTCTCTTCCTACAGTCCTTATATTTTTAAACATTGATGACATTGTTTGCCTAAAACTAAGGTCTTTGGGCTAGGATCCTTATTTGTTGTTTCTGAAAACCTAAATAAACTAATCTGTTATATATTTTTGGCTTAGTTCCGTGCTTTTCAGCTGAGGTTGGCCTCCCCTGTCCCCCTGAACATTTGGCAATGTCTGAAGACATTTTTAGTTGTCACTACTGCCATCTCGTGGGTAGAGGCTAGGGTTACTGTTAAACATCCTACAGTGCCTAGGATAGCCTCCACAACAGAGAATTACCTGGCTCAAAATGTCAATAATGCTGAGACCGAGAAACCCAGTCTTATTTACCACCTTAAATGAACTTTACTTATACTGTAAGTTTCCAGTAGGATATTTTTCCTCACTAAAATAAGTGCCCAAAACACTAATATTGTTGATTCTAAGACCTGAAGGTATACTAGTCATTCCTGAGATCAGCGTTTCTCAAACGAGCATCAGAACCACTTGCAGGGCTCGTGGCTGGGCTCCATCCCCAGAGTTTCAGATTCAGTAGATTTGGGGTGTGGCCTGAGAATCTGCATTTCTAACAAGTTCCCAGGTCATGCTGATGCTGCTGGTCCAGGGTCCACACTTTACAGACCACTGCTCTAGAGAACCCAAGGGTTTATCACACTTTCCCTCATTAGAGGCCATGCCCAGAAACTTGAGATGCAGCTTCCCTGGGCAGGCAGGCCCTTCCTGTTCCTGTATCTTCCCGCCAGATACCTGGAGCTGCGTCTGTGGCGACTGCTTGGCTGGCAGCACCTTAAACTCAAAACATACCACATTCCAGAGAACTGATGAAGGCTGCCAGCAGGGCAAGGAACCAGTGACTCTCCCCTCTTCCCTGACACGTGTGAGAGAGTAATGGTCCTGGGGTCCAGGTCCTTGAAAACAAGGTGACATCCTGCCTCCAGGATCCATATCCTAGCTCCTCAAAGCACCTGTATCAGAATCACCTTTGGCGTTTAGATTCATGGGCCCATCCTCAGTACTCCTGGGAGTCAGCCAGCCAATGTGCATTTTAATAAGCTGACTACATCAGTGGTTCTCAAAGTGTAGTCCTTGGACCAGCAATATCATCACCACCCAGCAACTTGTTAGAAATGCAAATTCTCGGACAAGACCCCAGATCTACTGAATCTGAACATCTGGGGCTGGGCCCAGTCAACTGTGTTTTAACAAGCCCTAGGTGCTTCTGTTGCATGCTCAAGTTTGAGAACACCTGGTTTAAGTTTTTCTGCTCCCTCAGGTTTAAGATCTCCGAATTTAGATTGTTTTCCACTTCAGGTTCTAGATTCCTTTCCTACCTGTAGATGCCAGAAACACCCACAGGAAGCAAAGCAACCCCCCCTCGCCCCCCGCCTCTCTGTAGGACATGTGTATCCAAGAGAGCTTGAGAGTGAACCCTTGTTGAATTTGGCCATCTGTGTGAGGACCAGTCCCGCTTTATCTGATCTGGCTGGGCAGTGGTCCCTGAGGGGGTCGACCTGGCACTCTCTGAAGCCCACCTCCCTGGCCGCATAACCTCGGGGAGAGGTGACATCCTGGACCGGCTTTTCTGGGGGTACTCGGCCGGCGTCCCGCCCCACGCTCTCGCGTAAACACGCGGTTTCCTTGGCAACACCTGGAACGCACGTCAAAAGCTCCGCGGGTCGCGGCCTACGGTCAACCCTTCGGCCAAGTGCAACTCCAAGCAGAGGCCCCTGACCCCGGCCCCGAGCCACCTCGGGCTTGCGGGCGCCTCCCCCGGTGCGGGATGAGCAGACCTGCGGCCGCCGCGGGGCCCCATGGAGAAGCTGCCGCCGGTGCGCCCAACAGTGAGCACAACCCTGTCGGGCAGCCCACACCCCGGCGCCCCATCCGCGGCCGGCACGCCTGGCCGGACTTCCTCTGCGGCGACGGCGACGGCCGTGCTCTCCTTCAGCACCGCGTCGGCCGCGGCGCTGGGGAACCAGAGCGGCGGGAGCGGGAGCGACAACACTGGCGCCTCGGCTGGCGGCGGCCTCGGCGGGCACGGCGCGGCGGAGAGGCCACCGCTGGGCCCCGCGGCGGCGCCGCTGCTATCTCAGGGGGCGGCGGGGACGGCCCAGGCGCTCGTCCTCCTGCTCATCTTCCTGCTGTCTAGCCTGGGCAACTGCGCGGTGATAGGGGTGATCGTGAAGCACCGGTAGCTCCGCACCCTCACCAACGCGTTCACCCTGTCCTGTCTCTGTCGGATCTGCTCACGGCGCTTCTCTGCCTGCCAGCCGCCTTCCTGGACCTCTTCACGCCGCCCGAGGGCCCGGCGCCCGCCGCCGCCGCGGGGCCCTGGCGCCGCCAGCCATTTCTTAGCTCGTGCTTCGGCATCGTGTCCACACTCAGCGTAGCCCTCATCTCGCTGGACCGCTACTGCGCCATCGTGCGGCCGACGCGGGAGAAGATCGGGCGCCGCCGCGCGCTGCAGCTGCTGGCCGGCGCCTGGCTGGCGGCGCTGTGCTTCTCCTTGCCCTGGAAGCTGATCCGTGCTACCTGGGAGTCCCCGGCGGCGCAGAGCTTCCACGGCTGTCTGTACCGGACGTCCCCGGACCCCGCGCAACTGGGCGCGGCCTACAGTGTTGGGTTGGTGGTGGCTTGCCACCTGCTGCCCTTCCTGCTCATGTGCTTCTACCACTACCATGTCTGCAGGACCGTGCGCCTGTCGGACTTGCGCGTGCGGCCCCTGACCACCTACGCGCGCGTGCTGCGCTTCTTCAGCGACGTGCGCGCGGCCACCACAGTGCTCATCATGATTGTCTTCGTCATCTGCTGCTGGGGGCCCTACTGCTTCCTGGTGCTGCTGACCGCGGCCCGGCAGGCCCAAGCCACGCAGGCTCCCTCGCTCCTCAACGTGGTGGCCGTATGGCTGACCTGGGCCAATGGGGCCATCAACCCTGTCATCTATGCCATTCGCAACCCAAACATTTCGATGCTCCCAGGGCGCAACCGGGAAGAGAGCTACCGGACTAGGAACATGGACGTTTTCCTGCCCAACCAGGGCCCGGCTCTGCCGGCTAGAAGCCGCAATCCCCTTCGAAACCGCTATAGCAACCACCTGGGGGCCTGCAGCAGGATGTCCTCTTCCAGCCCGACCAGCGTGGTGGGAGGAGACGTGGCCATGCGGGCTCGCAAAAATCCAGTTGTGCTTTTCTGCCCGGAGGGGCCACCAGATCCTGCGACAGCAGCAGCTAAACAGCCTAAATCCGAAGCGGGGGATACCAGCCTCCAAGAAGTGTTGGGATGCAGAGCTTGTGAAGACAAATTTTCACCCGCTTCGATGAACAATACAGGATTCCGGGGAGAATCGTGTGCTTAATAAAGCCAAACATTTACAAAAAGGACAGAGGGGGAGGCTTACCACTTCCCCCAAACAACATACAAAACAGTGTCCTTTCCTTCAGAAGCGCTGAAAGGAATGTAAAGTGCAAAACTTAAAACGATGTTTAACCACACAACCAAGCATTGTGAACTGTAAGTGCCAAAAATGACAAAAATAAAATTCCCAATTACTGAAAAGCTCATATTACAGGAATCACAGTGGGAAACAAACAAAAAAATTCATTGAATCCAACTGGTTCATATACATAGACTTTCAGGAAAGAATGAAGACCTTGAGAATTGCTCGAAGGCCCCTCTAAATCACCAGCATTCAGTAGAACTTCAGATTTCTAGAACTTGCACCTCTGACACATGCCTTGGGTGCTTAGGTTAGGAGTCAAAAATTTTTATCCTTACACACTTTGGTGCATTTCCTCCCCACCCCCACCCCCATAATCTTTGTGAGAAATTTTAAATTCATCCCGTTTAAAACCATTTTAGGATTTTGAAAAAATGGTTTATTACTAAAAGTGGTTTATTACTACAAAATCCAACCATTTGAGGGTCAAAGAGAAGTATGAACGTAAAGAAATGTGGCTATTTTTTAAAGTATTTCAAGATTATACTTAGAAATGAATGTCCCCCATCTAACCCCCAAAATTATCTGCCTTGGAAACTTTGAGACGTAAACCTTACTCTAACCTGCTACTTTTGTTTCTAATGATTTAGGGGTGCCGCTCTCAGAAAGCTTTCACATTCTTAAAAAATAATTTTCATAGTAGAAAATCTTTGCATTTGAGGTAAATTTGATTTTTGGATGCAGCCAAAAATGTAATTTGAAGTCAAGTTGATTGAATTTTGTGAGTAATGCATATATATATGTATGAGAGCTCTATAAAAGTAATAAGCTTGGCTATCCTAGGTAGCTTTCATCTAACTAAAGGTGATTCCAAAGAGGAATTCAAAAAATATTTTGAGAAGTGGATGCATTCTTGGAATAAGCATAAAGCTCTCCAGGAAAATCATGTTCTTCTACATTTGGAAGTTTGGGTACATATGTTTTAAAAAAATAGTTGCTTAATAGACATGACATATAAAATAATGTGATCTTTATTTGAAAGGAGAATGGCTGTGGGATTATTATATATAATAGAGTACTCATACCTTAGGGGTAAAGTCAGAGAGGTAGTTTAATCAAGCCAGAAATACCTTCAGAAAGGTGCAAAACAAAGATGCTGTTTTAAAATATTTGAAAGCACAATTCGGGATTTGTGTAGGTAAAATTTCTCACATTAAATGCCACTGTACGTAGAGTCATTTACTCAGAATTTTACAAGATGTTTTTGTGTTTTCTTCCTCTTTTCTTTCTTCCATCTTGCCCCTCTTTTCTTCAGTATTTCACAGCCTTAATTGAATAAGTACTTTAAACTAGATATGAAACCTCTGCTCTCATATAAAGATTTTAATGTGAAATGGCCACCTTTTTTTCTTGTATTTAAAGATCTTCATTAGTATTTAATTTTTTTGTGTGACAGAAGGGTGTATGTCATTATTTTGTAATCAAAGATGGAAATATATGATTTTTTTTTATACAGCAGGTTCTTATTAGTCATCCATTTTATCCACAGCAGTGTATACACGTCAATCCCAATCTCCCAATTCATCCCACTACCACCCTCACCCCCACCCCCCCGCCACTTTCCCCCCTTGGTGTCCATACGTTTGTTCTCTACATCTGTATCTCAATTTCTGCCCTGTAAACTGTTTCATCTCTACCATTTTTCTAGGTTCCATACATATGCGTTAACATACGATATCTGTTTTTCTAACTTCCTTCGCTCTGTATGACAGTCTCTAGATCCATCCACATCTCTACAAATGACCAAATTTCATCCCTTTTTATGGCTGAGTAATATTCCATTGTATATATGTACCACATCTTCTTTATCCATTCATCTGTCGATGGGCATATAGGTTGCTACCATGTCCTGGCTATTGTAAATAGTGCTGCAATGAACATTGGGGTGCATGTGTCTTTTTGAATTATGGTTTTCTGTGGGTATATGCCCAGTAGTGGGATTGCTGGGTCATATGGTAATTCTATTTTTAGTTTTTTAAGGAACCTCCATACTGTTCTCCATGGTGACTGTATCAATTTACATTCCCACCAACAGTGCAAGAGGGTTCCCTTTTCTCCACACCCTCTCCAGCATTTGTTGTTTGTAGATTTTCTGATGATGCCCATTCTAACTGGTGTGAGGTGATACCTCATTGTAGTTTTGATTTGCATTTCTCTAATAATTAGTGAAGTTGAGCAGCTTTTCATGTGCTTCTTGGCCATCTGTATATATATGATTCTTGTCAGAGCTAAAGATGTTTTAATTTTTTCGCTTTCTCAAGGCATCACACAATCAGAAGTTTATGAATTATCTTTATATATCTTCCTACACTGAGTGTAGTACAGAGTAGATGAGATCATGTCTCCTCTTTAGCACTTATTATAAAACATTTACAGACAGTGCAGCTGAACTCACGTTGAACAGATATCCTGTTAAAGGCAAAAAGCTTGTGTATCTTTCACATTTTGAGAAAATGGAAGTCATGTCTGATATTTCGGGGAAAATGATAAAGTCTTCCAATTCCGAAAGGTCTCATAGCACAGAAATTCAGCAACTGTGAATAGAGGCAGAAAAAGAGTTAGAGCTCTTAGGGGAAGGAGGCAAGCATGTTGCAAAATAGGGTATTGTCTGAGAAGAAGAGTTGAAGGAAGACATTTAAAAATAAACGTAACATGAAATAAACCTGCTTCGTGAGTGAGGGGGAAATCCATGAGATTGGGAGTGACAAGGTGGTGGCATGAAGGACTGTAGGCAGAAAAATGAATCCCCACCCTGACTCTTGGTAGGCAGGCGTAGGAAGTTTTAGGAAGGGGGTGCCTTGGGAAGGAGATTGTTCTGTTAGTGGTTCTAAGAGTAATGGTGGGTAAGAATGTGAGGGGAGAGAGAGAAAGTAGCTAGTAAGTTACTGAACAATTTACAGTGTTGTGTTTGTCTTTAAATTTGAGGCTATACAACTGGTCAGTGATAGAACTAGGACTTGAACCTCAGAACCCCATATTCCCTTCTCTACCCTCTGTTGCCCCCATAAAGATCAATAGATAGAGAAACTAAGGATGAGAAGTTGTGGTACTATCATCATCATCATCATCACCACCACCATCAACATCATCACCATCTACTGGTTTTATTTCGTACTTTATGTAGAACAACTTCCTGGGCACTAAGGCTACTAACGGGTAGAAATCACATTACCTGCCTTAAGAGGGCATACAGACTAATCGAAGACTTTGTGCTTTATAAAAATGGGCCATAATCAGGACTCTTTAGTTTACCTGTAAGGAAGAAAAGGTGCAGCATTTTCAGAAGTGGTTAGCAAAGAAGAGATGGATTTGGAAGCAAAAGACATGCAGATAAAGGCCGGGAACAAATCTGGTCCAGTTGTAAATACTTAGAGACAAAAATTAGCGCCTTGAATAAAAGATGTGAAAGAATGACTCAAATAAATATAAGACTTAGACCTTTCCTCATGGCTTTGTGGGAAAAGGAGAAAGAGAAGCTGTGCAATATTGGGATGTATTAAATATTGTTTAGACATAAAGGCCAGAATGTAATCCTTCATATCTCATTCTGCTCCCACCTTGAGTATTTCATTTAAATTACAATAACAAGTCATACTCAGCATAGTACATACATTAGCTCATTTAATCCTCAAAGCAACCCTCTAAGTAGTGGGTGGGTGGGGGGATGCTATTACTATCACACCACCCATTTTACAGATGAAAAAACTGAAGCAGGGCTTCCCTGGTGGCGCAGTGGTTGAGAGTCCGCCTGCCGATGCAGGGGACACGGGTTCGTGCCCCGGTCGGGGAAGATCCCACATCCCGCGGAGCGGCTGGGCCCGTGAGCCATGGCCGCTGAGCCTGCGCGTCCGGAGCCTGCGCTCCGCAACGGGAGAGGCCACACAGTGAGAGGCCCGCGTACCGCAAAAAAAAAAAAAAAAACCTGAAGCACACAGGGACTACGTGATTTGTCTAAGATCACACAGGAAGTAAGTTCTAGATGTAAGATTTGTCCCTAGCAGACTGGTGCCAGAAGTGTCATCTTAACCACTGCACGGTACTGCTTCTCTAATTTGTGAAAGCTAATGGGAAACCTGAAAAAAGCCTGGGAAGATAAAAACAACTATCAAAGGGATGGGAAATAGATATCATAAAACTTAAAAGAAAGGATTTGTTTAATTTGGAGAACAGCTATATAAGATGTGTGTTTTAAAAATATATGAAGAGATTTTGAGCAGTTATTTTCTCATATAAATCCCAGCCCTGGATGACTCCAATCATTGGCCTTCTCCATTCCTGCTCCAGGGTGGCTGAGCACAGCTGGAGAAAATTAGAGTCAGATCAATTAGTACCGTCTACACCTAGAATCCGTAGCCTCGCCCTACCCTTCCACCCTGCCCGGCAGTCTGAACCTCTTCTCTTGTCAGCTCACTCTTTCTGACCATTTTAGTGACCCCTCAAACTTTCAACCAATTCTCCCCTTTTGGAAGATCACTTTTGCTCCTACTTCACAAAGAAAATAGAAGCCATCAGATACATATACCCTCATATTTTAGCCATCAAATGTAACAAACTAAACTGAATTTATACCAGTTCTCAGCTCTGTCTTTCTAATAGTAAAGAAGCTGGTCCCCTCGCCAGCCTCAGGACCCTCATGCTATCAATTATCTCCTTTCTGTGGTATCCTTAGCCTTTCCTGCTGAACCAAATCCTTCCCATGAGCTCTTAAGCATTCTTACTTAAAAGGAGAAAACAAAGCCTCTCCGATTTACTCATCCCTTTTCTCTCCCTGAGCTCCCGCCCTTCCACTAAACTTGTCAAAAGAATTGCCTACACTTTATCAGATCTAGATCCTGGTCCATAATGTTCATGGTGCAAGAAAGTCACTTATGCAACTCAATTCTTCCCCAATCCCCTATTCTGCCAGATGGCAGAAACTTAAGATGGGCTTAAATAAGCCCAGGCTCTATGGGCTTATTTAGCGCCAAGGCCCAGGTGAGCGTCAGTCTTCAGTGGTCATCTGGCTGTACTGAGGTACCCATCGATCTGTCTCTGGTCACATCCACAGCGGGCTGTATGAGTTATCCCCACTCAGTCTGAGAGGACCCAGGTCTAACTCAGACAGCTTTAGAGCCCTTCTTTGGACACAGAAAGATTATTACTCCATCTCAGCACCGATGGAGGGCTGTGGCAACCCCTATAATGCTGTCTCATTATTTTCTCATATAAATCCCAGCCCTGGATGACCCCAGTCATTGGCCTTCTCCATTCCTGCTCCAGGGTGGCTGAGCACAGCTGGAGAAAATTAGGCACCTCAGGCGGTTTTTTAAATTAGTTTTTATTTATTTATTTATTTTTTTGCGGGTCGCGGGCCTCTCACTGTTGCGGCCTCTCCCGTTGCAGAGCGCAGGCTCCGGACGTGCAGGCTCAGCGGCCATGGCTCACGGGCCCAGCTGCTCTGCGGCATGTGGGGTCGTCCCGGACCAGGGCACGAACCCGTGTCCCCTGCATCGGCAGGCGAACTCTCAACCACTGCGCCACCAGGGAAGCCCCAGTTTTTAATATTTTGGATTACTTGAAAATTTTTAGTATTGTTGGGTCAGTAAATCAAAATAATACAGAAAGTATATGTTGGGGGTTCTACTTATGGAATGGCAACGAGGAGCTCTGTGACCTGCTCCCCAGTGAGACAAGTGTAGCTGGTGAAAATTATTTAAAAAGCAACCATTTGAAGCGTCTGGAAATTGTAAGAGTAAAACCATGCATAATGGTTGGTCAAATTCATTTCATCTGTCTTCACTAATCAAGGTCATTTTAAGACTCCAAGCAGCACATGGCCTAAACAATAAGATGTCTGCCTGAGTTATTTTCCAAGAACTTGGAGTCAGCTGCATCTAATTTGAGCTGGGCTGATTAAGACTGGATAGGATTGCCAGCCCTCCAACTGGGCAGGCATGAATGTCCTCTCTGTGACCTTTTGACGTCAGAGGGCTGAAAACTCCACCCTCCGATGGTGCTAAGCGCCTCCACGTTTGAACTGGAGGCCTGTAGTTAGTTACACCTGCGCAGAAGGACAGTTACGGCACCTTTTTCCAATCACCTTTCCCTACACTCCCCACGCCTCAGACCGCCCTGCTTCTTTATTCGTTATGCCATAAATACCCGTGCCCTTGCCTTTGGGGAGGTGCGTTTGCGATTCGTTCTTCCGCGTCCTTGCTTGACGGCCATGAGAATAAACCCTCTGCTACACAGCTCAGTGTCTCAGCGTTTCGCTTCCTGTGCGTTGGGCAAGATGAACCTGGTTCAGGAACAAGAGCATACAGCAAATGAAGAAATAGTTATGCAAGAAAGTCTGCTATAACTCAGTAAGAACAGCACGAGTGGGTAGAATTTGAATTATAACCCGCTCCTTCTCTCAGCTCATTGTGACAGAAACTCCACTTCAGGTGAGTACCGCCAAGAACCCAGGGCTCCCTCTTTCCCCAGTTCCCAGTCCAGCACTGTAGTGCTTCCCGGGAGGAGCAGGGACCGAGAACTTCTCATCTTTCCAGCTACATGTTGCAGAGACTAAATCCCAGGTGATTGCGGCCATAGAGATTGGGAGTTCTCTTCTTCCGCCTGGTCCCCATTCACAGGGTGGGTGCTTAACCTCAGTACAGCATGCTGGGAATACTGGGACTGTGATTGCCCCCACCCAGCTTGTGGTAGAGCAGAGCCTCCATGCTAGGAAAGACTAAGAAGCTGAGAAGATTAGAGGCTACTGTCCCCACCACTGCCTTGCTCCTAAAGCGGGGTATTACTCCAAAAGAGGCAGGCACCCCAAAGAAGAAGACCACTCTCTTCCCCCAGCCTCAGAGCAGTGGTCAGGTGTTTTGATCAGTGGTGTGGACAGGCCTTTAAACAGAGAGTCCTGAAGGTTCTCCCTAAGGAACTATATTTGAAACAGAGTGTGGGGAATTTCAAATCTAAGGGCATTTTTAGAAACAGTACATTTTTGTGTAAACAAAATTTGGGGGCCTGATATTTTTTTTTTTTTTTTTTTTTTTTTTTTGCGGTACGCAGGCCTCTCATTGTCGTGGCCTCTCCCGTTGTGGAGCACAGGCTCCGGACGTGCAGGCTCAGCAGCCATGGCTCACGGGCCCAGCCGCTCCGTGGCCTGTGGGATCTTCCCGGACCGGGGTACGCACCCGTGTCCCCTGCATTGGCAGGCGGACTCCCAACCACTGCACCACCAGGGAAGCCCTTGATATCTTCTTGAGAGATACAAACTAAACCATAGGTCAGCTAATTTACCAGAGAGAATCAGGGAAAGACATGTAAAAAATATATCATTTGTTGAGCAATTTCACTTCTTCCAAAGTAGTTTATAGAAATATTCACAAATATGGGCAGAGATTTAGGGATGATTATCACTGTGTTATCACTGAGAATAATCAAAACACCCAATGATAAATGGTTAAATAAATGAAACGTTTATACAAAGAAATTTTATGTTGTCATTGTGAACTGCTTTGTACACATTTTAATAAGTTGGGAAAATCCTCGTAATTTTAACTTAAGCAAAATTGTGAACTGAATGTTCAGTGTAACACCTCCTTTTTTAATGAATGCACACACATAGAAAAAGACTAGACATAAATATATCAGTGTTAACAGTGGTGATGTCATTGTTCCATAGTTCTGGTTATACTTGTACTAGTTTCATAGGGATGCCATTAAACAAAGTACCACAAGCTAGGTGGCTTAAAACAACAGAGACTTATTGTCTCCTAGTTCCTGGAAGCTAGAAGCCTGAAATCAAGGTGTTGGCAGGGCTGTGTGCCCTCTGACGTCTGTAGAGGGAACAATTCCTTGCCTCCTTCTAGCTGCTGGTGGTTTGCTGGCACTCGCATGCTTTGGCTTGCAGCTGCATCCCTCTAATCCTGTTTTCAAATGGCATTCTACTTGTATGTCTGATACAACATCATCTTCCCACCGTGTTAATCTGTGTGCTCAAGCTACCCTCTTAAAAGAACACCAATCGTATTGCATTAGTGCCCACCCAAATGACCTAATCTTAACATGATTACATCTGAAAAGACTCTATAAGGTGATGTTTACAGGTACCAAGGGTGAGGTCTTCAACACATCTTTTTAGGGGGACACAATTCAACCCACAACAGTACTGTACTACATTTTCCAAATCTCCTGCAATAATTACATACTCATTATCAGGAGTGGCTAAGGGATCCAGCTTAGGGGTCATACTAACCTGATGTAAAGCTAACCTCCACCACTTAACAGCTGTTTGACAGTGAGCAAGTTAACCTCACAATATTTCCATTTCCCCACGTGTAAAAGAAGGAGAATAATAATACCTACTTTAGAGGATAGTATATATGATGCATTTAACATTGTGCCCTATCCTTAGCCAGGCATTTACTGTGAATATTTACTATTATGGCTGAAAGAAAAATAATAGACTAATGCTACACAGAGAGAAATAGAATGAGGATTGAAAAGAAGCAATTAGAAGGTAATTAGTGGCTGTAATGAGCTGTTTTAGGAGCCATGCTGTAACAGACACCAGGTACCTTAGTGGTTAGGAACTGAGAAATTGAAGGTAGCAAATAGAGGCCAGTCTCTTATGGACTCGGGCTATAGAAAGCAGAGGAAGACGACTAGAGGAAACAATGGAATTAAGTATGTTTTATATTACTAGGGATAACTAGCACGTATTTAAAAATAAAGGGAAGTATTGGGGTTGGCCAAAAAGTTCGTTTGTCTTTTTTCCATAGATGGCTCTAGTAGCAGTTAGTTGTCTTTAACTTCATTCGAAACAATTTTGTTAGATTGTGTTGTGACAGCTGTCATATCCGTGTGCATTAAAAAAAACTTACCAAAATTGGTGAATTTTTGTGTAGTTGTTTTAACATTGAAGATGGAAGAAAAGCAACATTTTTGGCACATTATGCTTTATTATTTCAAGAGAGGTTAAAAACGCAACTGAAATGCAAAAAAAGATTTGTGCAATGTATGGAGAAGGTGCTGACTGATCGAACGTGTCAAAAGTGGTTTGCCAAATTTCGTGGTGGAGGTTTCTCGCTGGACGATGCTCCACGGTCGGGTAGAGCAGTTGAAGTTGATAGTGATCAAATCGAGACATTAATTTGAGAACAATCAACGTTATACCACGCGGGAGATAGCCGACATACTCAAAATATCCAAATCAAGCGTTGAAAATCATTTGCACCAGCTTGGTTATGTTCATCGCTTTGATGTTTGGGTTCCACAGAAGTTAAGTGAAAAAAAAAAACCTTGACTGTATTTCCGCATGCGATTCTCTACTGAATCGTAATGAAAATGTTCCGTTTTTAAAACGAATTGCAATGGGCGATGAAAAGTGGATACTGTACAGTAATGTGGAACAGAAGAGATCATGGGGCAAGCGAAATGAACCACCACCAACCAAGCCAAAGGTCAGTCTTTATCCAAAGAAAGTGTTTTTGTGTATATGGTGGGATTGGAAGGGAATCCTCTATTATGAGCTCCTTCCAGAAAACCAAACGATTAATTCCAACAAATACTGCTCCCAGTTAGACCAACTGAAAGCAGCACTTGATGAAAAGCATCTGGAATTAGCCAACAGAAAACGCATAATCTTCCATCAGGATAACGCAAGACCGCATGTTTTTTGATGACCAGGAAAAAGCTGTTACAACTTGGCTGGGAAGTTCCAATTCATCTACCGTATTCACCAGACATTGCACCTTTGGATTTCCATTTATTTCGGTCTTTACAAAATTCTCTTAATGGAAAAAATTTAATTCCCTGGAAGACTGTAAAAGGTACCTGGAACAGTTCCATTCTCAAAAAGATAAAAAGTTTGGGGAAGATGGAATTATGATGAAGTTGCCTGAAAAATGGCAGAAGGTAGTGGGACAAAATGGTGAATACTTTATTGAACAAAGTTCAAGATGTCTTTTATTTTTACTTAAAAACCGAAGGCACTTTATGGCCAACCCAATATATGGATAAAGAGAAAATGAAGATAAAATAGCAGTGAAAGTTGAAGTCAGGCATTGAGAGGGGTAGGTAGTCAATCTTCTGGATAATATAAGTATTTAATATACTATCCAGAAATTTGAGTATCTATTAAGGATTTTTAAGGCATATTTTTGTCTTATCATTTTTTAAACTCTGAAAGCTTACCACCCTTAAAAAAAGATTTAACTATTTTAGAGCAGTTTTATGTTCACAGTAAAATTGAGAGACAGGTAGAGAGATTTCCTGTATACCCCTCATCGCCACATGTTTGGAGCCTCCTCCATTATCCATCTGTATCCTCCACCAGGTTTGTTACAATCAATGAACCTACATTCATACATCATAGTCATTCAAAGTCCACAGTTTATATTAGGGTTCACTCTTGGTGTTGTACATTCTGTGGGTTTGGACAAGTATATCTTGACATGTATTCATCATTATAGTATCCTACAGAGTAGTTTCACTGCCCTAAAAATCCTGTGCTCCGCCTATTCATCCCCCAACCACCAACCTCTGGCAAGCAGTGCCTTTTTACTGTCCCCGTGCTTTTGTCTTTTCAAGAATGTCGCATGGTCGGAATCATGCAGCAGGCAGCTTTTTCAGATTAACTTCTTTCACTTAGCAATATGCATTTAGGGTTCCTCCACGTCTTTTCATGGCTTTATACGCTCATTTTCTGCACTGAATAATATTCCATTGTCTGGATGTACCATGGTTTATTTTTCCATTCACCTACTGGAAGACATCTTGGTTGCTTCTATATTTTGTAAATAATGAATAAAGCTGCTATAAGCATCCATGAGCAGTTTTTTTATGGGCACATAAGTTTCCAACTCATTTGGGTAAATACCAAGGAGCAAGACTGCTGAATTGTACGTTTAGAGTACAATTAGTTTAGTGAGAAACTGCCAAACTCTCTTCCAAAAAGGATGTTTCATTTTGTATTCCCACCAGCAATGAATGAGAGTTCCAGTTGCTCCACATCCTCATCAGCGTCAGCATTTGGTGTCGTCAGTGTTTGGGGTTTTGGCCATTCTAACAGGTATGTACTTGTATCTCATTGTTTTAATTTGCTTTTCCCTGGTGACCAATGATGTATAGCATCTTTTCATATGCTTATTTGCCATCTGGATATCTCCTTTGTGTCTGTTCAGGTCTTTGGCCCATTTTCTGAAATGGGTTGTTCATTTTCTTATTGACTTTTAAAAGTTCTTTGTATATTTTGGATAACAGCCTTTAATCAGATGTGTCTTTGCAAATATTTTCTCCTAGTTTGTGGTTCGTCTCTTGATCTTTTCAACATTTTAAAAATGCATTAATCTAACAGTTTTAAGGCTATGATGAAAAGACAGAGTTGCTATTATCATTAGGAATATTACCCTTTCCTAAGGGACATTTTAGGAATTGTGTGTGGGGATTTTTGGTGTCATAATGTCACTGGCATTTATTGAGTGGTATCTAAGAATGCTAAATGTCCTACAAAACGTATGAGAATACTGCCTGAGGCAGAGTTGTCCCACATCCCATACAATTATCAAATATCCCACCAAACATTGAAATAGCTGACATCTATGAATCATTATGTAATTTTAGAACTTTAATCCATTCTTCATAGAAATAGTTTTTAAACATGGTTTTATATACCCTGAAAAGTTTATTTAAATACAACTCTTTTATAAATTAAAAAAATGTGTATTTGTTTTAGATTTTTATCAAGCAGTATTCACCAGTTTTAAAAGTTTCATCACAATTTGCTACATTTCTTGAGATAATGGGTCATGAAGAAAGCACTCTTGTATCTGTCTACACTCATAGCTATTGTAATCACTGATTCTACATTTAGGTGTAAGCATCTAACTACTTCACTGTTTACTTTGCAATAAACTACTTGCCACACAATAATAGATGAATGCTTGATAATTTGCCAAGAGAAAAATCTGGTACAAAAGGGTACATACTATATGACCCCATATGAAGTTCTAAAATAGGAAAACTATATAGTAGAAAAAAATAGAATTGCTAGTTCTGAGAGTTCCCACATGCTCATTCACCATATCCTCCTTTTCCTTTAAGCCCTGAATCATATTTATAACAGGTGTTTTTAAAGTTCTTATCTGGTATTTCAAACATCTGGGCTATACAAATTACTGCTTCTCCTGGATTATGGTTGGTATTTCCTTTTTTTTCTTGTCTAGTTATCTTAGATTATATATTTTACACTGAGACAGTGCATTGTAGACAATGGATTTTGTGTTTTCCTTTAAAGGACATTTTACTTAAATTACCAGTGGGTCCTTTAGATCCTTTCAGACTTGGTTTTTAATCTTTGAGCCACTCTAGTTTTGGCCTTAGTCTCAGGATATGACTCTTGTTTGGGGGCATGATTTTCATTGCCAAGTTATAGTCTCTCTATTGTCTTAAATGAATGCCCAATGTTCTCCATGAAGTCTCTCCACTCTGGTCGGACTGTAACTCCATCACCCAGTCCAGTATGATTTCAGGTATCTGTATTCAGACATCTCCCAGTTTTACCGTAGTCACCCTCTCCTAGGGCTCATGGCAATTTTTTTCCTATATATTTATACCCCAGTTCTGTAACAAAGATCTATGGGAGAACCCCCAGGCAGACTTCTGTCTCCCTCCATCACATAACTCCTTTTTCTCTAGTACTCTGGCCTGCAAATTCCAGTTTGTTCTGCTGCCTTGAACTCTGATCTCTACATTCTCAGCTTGGGAAGACCACCGTTCTCTACCTGGGCTCCATGTCCCAGTGCTAAAGTCTGAAAAATAGCCCTAGGCAGAAAGATTGAATACTTTATATAATACCTATGCATATAGGGCACTTAGCATGTTGCCTGCCCAGAGAAAATGGTCAATAAATGCTATTTTTATTATGAAATCTATATTTAGTAAAATAGAGCTACAAATTTCATTTTAGAAAAAAACTGTTATTAAAATATTTCGAGGACTTCCTTGGTGGCGCAGTGGTTGAGAATCCGCCTGCCAGTGCAGGGGCCACGGGTTCGATCCCTGATCTGGGAAGATCCCTCATGCTGCAGAGCAGCTAAGCCCATACGCCACAACTACTGATCCTGTTCTCTAGAGCCCATGAGCCACAACTACTGAGCCTACGAGCCACAACTACGGATCCCACGTGCCACAACTACTGAAGCCCACACGCCTAGAGCCCATGCTCTGCAACAAGAGAAGCCACCACAATGAGAAGCCCGCAAACCGCAATGAAGAGTAGCCCCTGCTAGCCACAACCAGAACAAAGCCCGCGTGCAGCAACAAAGACCCAATGCAGCCAGAAACAATAAATTAAAAAAAATACTTCAAGTGATCTCATTTTTGGAAAATGAACTTGCATTGATAGCTGAAAAGATATTTATTAAAAATACTACTAAAATTTTTTACCAAACTATGATTATAGTGGTCTTCAGGTAAAGACATAATGGGATAAATTATTATAATGTATTTTTTAAATAAATGATTAAAAAACACAAAAGAGCACTGTTAGTGGTCTGTGAAGAGAGGGGGCAGATCCCTCCACTTGGCCTTGGATGGAGTAAAATCATTTACCTATTTTTCATTACAGTGGACCCTTGGGTTTTTGGGACTATTGGCTGGAAGTACTGTCTTCTCTGCCCAGTAGCCTCTGAGTGAGGCCTGAGTTACTGGCCTGGGCTCCTGAAAATATACCACCATAGGAGTACTTCTAAATTGTGTGTTTGAGTAGTTTAACTGAATTTTTCCCAGTTTTTTTTCTTAAACTGTAAGCCAGTCTTATCTTTTTTTTTTTTTTTTTTTGTGGTACGTGGGCCTCTCACTGTTGTGGCCTCTCTTGTTGCGGAGCACAGGCTCTGGACGCGCAGGCTCAGCGGCCATGGCTCACAGGCCCAGCCGCGGCATGTGGGATCTTCCCAGACTGGGGCACGAACCCGTGTCCCCTGCATCGGCAGGCGGACTCTCAACCACTGCGCCACCAGGGAATACTGGTTACTGTTAGTACTCATACTGGTTACTGTTAGTACTCATACTGTTAGTACTCACTTGGATTCAGATAATTTTTTTATATCAGTACCCTGTTTTATCCTCCCCACATGAGTAAAGGAATAGAGGATAATCGTATATCTTTACACCCTTGTCCCTGGGTGTTCCTCCTTCAGCTGGATCTCCCTGTATCATTGGTCAAGAAAGCACAGCCGCCAGAATCTAACAATTGTTATCATGTTTATTCAGGAAGTTTAGCTGGCTCATCTAGATGGCTAGCATCTCTCTCCCAAAGCATTGGGCTTTGTTAAATAAGGCTGCCTTTCCTCTCAGAGGAATATGCTGTCTAGTCAAAAGCAGAGAAATATCTCTACTAGATTAAGGCAAAACACACACCTGACTAATCTAATATGTTCTCAAGGATCCCACTATGTGGGCTACTTTAAAAGTCAACAATTGTCAGTCACCTTGTTGTTTTCTCTCCAAAGAACCTAACAATCAATTTAACTAAAAAAAATACTGTTAACCCTGCTTTACCTTTAGCTACAAGGACTATAGACAAACCAAAGGAGAGATGGCAGAGTTCACCATTCCCTAGTAGTCATTCAGTGCCTGCAGATCTCTGCATGTCAGGGGTTCACAGGCAAATACATATTTTCTTGGGAGCACTACTGTATATGCTTCCACTGCGAGTGAGGAAAAAATTAAAATAACATTTTACCTGTGATTTGAAAGACTGAAGTACTATTAACTCACCACAAGGGGGCTCCATTATGAAGTACAACAACTTTCAAAGAGGAAAATACCAACCATTTTAAAAGCGGCACATCACAGTGCATTTAAATGCTTTAACATTCTTGTTGATTATGGTTTGGTTCTCATAAAAATAATGTATCCTCTTGGTGCTATGCAAATTTAAGCAAATGTATCATGCGTTAGATCCATAATTTAAATTGAGGTGAGTGCATAGAATAAGACAGTCTTTTTGTGGGACAGAGAAAGTTAAAGGGTGGTAATAAAAAATATAAAAACAATTTACTTCAGTTATTACATTTCATCCAGCAGTTGACACAAAGATTCAGCTTTCGCTTTCTAAGTCAAATAAGAAAGGTTATTAACCTTTGGCTAAAATTCTTTCCCTTTATATTACCTGTTTGGTAGCACCTCGGGCCATGATGTTATTTGTATTTATTTGTTTGTTTCTAAAAGATTTTGTTTTTTTAACATCTTTATTGGCGTATAATTGCTTTACATGGTTGTGTTAGTTCCTGCTGTATAACAAAGTGAATCAGCTATATGTATACATATATCCCCATATCTCCTCCCTCTTGCGTCTCCTTCACACCCTCCCTATCCCACCCCTCTAGGTGGTCACAGAGCACCGAGCTGATCTCCCTGTGCTATGTAGCTGCTTCCCACTAGCTAGCTATCTTACATTTGGTAGTGTATATATATCAGTGCCACTCTCACTTCGTCCCAGCTCACCCTTCCCCCTCCCTGTGTCCTCAAGTCCATTCTCTACGTCTGCATCTTTATTCCTGTCCTGCCCCTAGGTTCTTCAGAACCACTTTTTTTTGGATTCCATATCTATGAGTTAGCATACGGTATTTGTTTTTCTCTTTCTGACTTACTTCACTCTGTATGACAGACTCTAAGTCCATCCTCCTCACCACAAGTAACTCAATTTCGTTTCATTTTATGGCTGAGTAATATTCCATTGTATATATGTGCCACATCTTTATCCACTCATCTGTCGATGGACACTTAGGTTGCTTCCATGTCCTGGCTATTGTAAATAGAGCTGCAATGAACATTGTGGTACATGACTCTTTTTGAATTATGGTTTTCTCAGGGTATATGCCCAGTAGTGGGATTGCTGGGGCATATGGTACTTTTAGTTTTAGTTTTTTAAGGAACCTCCATACTGTTCTCCATAGTGGCTGTATCAATTTACATTCCAACCAACAGTGCAAGAGGGTTCCCTTTTCTCCACACCCTCTCCAGCATTTATTGTTTGTAGATTTTTTGATGATGGCCATTCTCACTGGTGTGAGGTGATACCTCATTGTAGTTTTGATTTGCATTTCTCTAATGATTAGTGTTGTTGAGCATCTTTTCATGTGTTTGTTAGCAATCTGTATATCTTCTTTGGAGAAATATCTCTTTAGGTCTTCTGCCCAGTTTTGGATTGGGTTGTTTGTTTTTTGGATATTGAGCTTCATAAGCTGCTTGTAAATTTTGGAGAATAATCCTTTGTCAGTTGCTTCATTTGCAAATATTTTCTCCCATTCTGAGGGTTGTCTTTTGGTCTTGTTTATGGTTTCCTTTGCTATGCAAAAGATTTTAAGTTTCATTAGGTCCCATTTGTTTATTTTTGTTTTTATTTCCATTTCTCTAGGAGGTGGATCAAAAAGGATCTTGCTGTGATTTATGTCAGAGTGTTTTGCCTATGTTTTCCTCTAAGAGTTTTACAGTGTCTAGCCTTACATTTAGGTCTTTAATTCATTTTGAGTTTATTTTTGTGTATGGTGTTAGGGAGTGTTCTAATTTCATTCTTTTACATGTAGCTGTCCAGTTTTCCCAGCAGCACTTATAGAAGAGGCTGTCTTTTCTCCATTGTATATTCTTGCCTCCTTAATCAAAGATAAGGTGACCATATGTGTGTGGGTTTATCTCTGGGCTTTCTATCCTGTTCCATTGATCTATATTTCTGTCTTTCTGCCAGAACCATACTGTGTTGATTACTATAGCTTTGTAGTATAGTCTGAAGTCAGGGAGCCTGATTTCCCCCAGCTCTGTTTTTCTTTCTCAAGATTGCTTTGGCTATTAGGGGTCTTTTGTGTTTCCATACAAATTGTGAAATTTTTTGTTCTAATTCTGTGAAAAATGCCAGTGGTATTTTGATAGGGATTGCACTGAATCTGTAGATTGCTTTGGGTAGTATAGTCATTTTCACAATGTTGATTCTTCCAATCCAAGAACATGGTATATCTCTCCATCTGTTTGTATCATCTTTAATTCTTTCATCAGTGTCTTATAGTTTTCTGCATACAGGTCTTTTGTCTCCTTAGGTAGGTTTATTCCTAGGTATTTTATTCTTTTTGTTGCAATGGTAAATGGGAGTGTTTCCTTAATTTCTCTTTCAGTTTTTTCATCATTAGTGTATAGGAATGCAAGAGATTTCTGTGCATTAATGTTGTATCCTGCTACTCTACCAAATTCATTGATTAGCTCTAGTAGTCTTCTGGTAACATCTTTAGGATTCTCTATATATAGGATCATGTCATCTGCAAACAGTGACAGCTTTACTTCTTCTGTTCCGATTTGGATTCCTTTTATTTCTTTTTCTTCTCTGATTGCTGTGGCTAAAATTTCCAAAACTATGTTGACTAACAGTAGTGAAAGTGGACAACCTTGTCTTGTTCCTGATGTTAGAGGAAATGGTTTCATTTTTTCACCATTGAGAACAATGTCATATATGCGTTTTAGTATGTTGAGGTAAGTTCCCTCTATGCCTACTTTCTGGAGGGTTTTTTATCATAAATCGGTGTTGAATTTCATCGAAAGCTTTTTCTGCATCTATTGAGATGATCACATGGATTTTATCCTTCAATTTGTTTATTTGGTTTATCACATTGATTTACGTATATTGAAGAATCCTTGCATTCCTGGGATAAACGCCATTTGATCATGGTGTATGATCCTTTTAATGTGCTGTTGGATTCTGCTTGCTAGTGTTTTGTTGAGGATTTTTGATCTCTGTTCATCAGTGATATTGACATGTAGTTTTCTTTCTTTGTGACATCTTTGTCTGGTTTTGGTATCATGGTGATGGTGGCCTCGTAGAATGAGTTTGGGAGTGTTCCTTCCTCTGCTATATTTTGGAAGAATTAGAGAAGGATAGGTGTTAGCTCTACTCTAAATGTTTGATAGAATTCACCTGTGAATACATCTGGTCCTGGGCTTTTGTTTGTCAGAAGATTTTTAATCACAGTGTCATTTTCAGTGCTTGTGATTGGTCTGTTAATATTTTCTATTTCTTCCTGGTTCAGTCTCGGAAGGTTGTGCTTTTCTAAGAATTTGTCCATTTCTTCCAGGCTGTCCATATTATTGGCATATAGTTGCTTATAGTAATCTCTCATGATCCTTTGTATTTCTTCAGTGTCAGTTGTTACTTCTCCTTTTTCATTTCTAATTCTGTTGATTTGAGTCTTCTCCCTTCTTTTCTTGATGAGTCTGGCTAATGGTGTATCAATTTTGTTTATCTTCTCAAAGAACCAGCTTTTAATTTTATTGATCTTTGGTATCGTTTCCTTCATTTCTTTTTCATTTATTTCTGATCTGATCTTTATAATTTCTTTCCTTCTGCTAACTTGGGGTTTTTTTTCTTCTTTCTCTAATTGCTTTAGATGTAAGCTTAGGTTGTTTATTTGAGATGTTCCTTTTTTCTTGAGGTAGGATTGTATTGCTATAAACTTCCCTCTTAGAATTGCTTTTGCTGCATCCCATAGGTTTTGGGTCATCGTGTTTTCATTGTCATTTGTTTCTAGGTATTTTTTAATTTCCTCTTTGATTTCTTCAGTGATCTCTTGGTTATTTAGTAGCGTGTTGTTTAGCCTTCATGTGTTTATAGTTTTTAAAAGAAAAAAAACTGTAAAAACTACAAACACATGAAGGCTATTTTTCCTGTAATTGATATCTAGTCTCATAGTGTTGTGGTCGGAAAAGATACTTGATATGATTTCAATTTCCTTAAATTACCAAGGCTTGATTTGTAACCCAAGGTATGATCTATCCTGGAGAATGTTCCATGAGCACTTGAGAAGAAAGTGTATTCTGTTGTTTTTGGATGGATTGTCCTATAAATATCAATTAAGTCCATCTTGTTTAATGTATCATTTAAAGCTTGTGTTTCCTTATTTATTTTTATTTTGGATGATCTGTCCATTGGTGAAAGTGGGGTGTTAAAATCCCCTACTATAATTGTGTTACTGTCAATTTCCCCTTTTATGGCAGTTAGCGTTTGCCTTATGTATTGAGGTGCTCCAATGTTGGCTGCATAAATATTTACAATTGTTATATCTTCTTGGATCGATCCCTTGATCATTATGTAGTGTCCTTCTTTGTCTCTTGTAAGAGTCTTTATTTTAAAGTCTATTTTGTCTGATATGAGAATTGCTACTCCAGCTTTCTTCTGATTTCCATTTTCATGGAATATCTTTTTCCCTCCCCTCACTTTCAGTCCGTATGTATCCCTAGGTATGAAGAGGGTCTCTTGTAGACAGCATATATACCACTCTTGTTTTTGTATCCATTCAGCCAGTCTGTGTCTTTTGGTTGGAGCATTTAATCCATTTAAATTTAAGGTAGTTATCGATATGTATGTTCCTATTCCCAGTTTCTTGTTTTGGATTTGTTATTGTAGGTCTTTTCCTTCTCTTGTGTTTCCTGCCTAGAGAATTTCCTTTAGCATTTCTTGTTAAGCTGGTTTGATGGTGCTGAATTCTCTTAGCTTTTGTTTGTCTGTAAAGGTTTTAATTTCTCTGTTGAATCTGAATGAGTTCCTTGCTGGGTAGAGTAATCTTGGTTGTAGTTTCTTCCATTTCATCACTTTAAATATGTCCTGCCAGTCCCTTCTGGCTTGCAGAGTTTCTGCTGAAAGATCAGCTGTTAACCTTATGGGGGTTCCCTTGCATGTTATTTGTTGCTTTTCCCTTGCTGCTTTTTTTTTTATTAATTAATTAATTTATTTATTTTTGGCCGTGTTGAGTCTTTGTCGCTGCGTGTGGGCTTTCTCTAGTTGCGGTGAGTGGCGGCTGCTCTTCGTTGCAGTGCACGGGCTTTTCATTGCGGTGGCTTCTCTTGTGGAGCATGGGCTCTAGGTATGCGGGCTTCAGTAGTTGTGGCTCATGGGCTCAGTAGTTGTGGCTCGTGGGCTCTAGAGCTCAGGCTCAGTAGTTGTGGTGCACGGGCTTAGTTACTCCACGGCATGTGGGATCTTCCCAGACCAGGGCTCAGACCCGTGTCCCCTGAATTGGCAGGCGGATTCTTAACCACTGCACCACCAGGAAGCCCTCTCTTGCTGCTTTTAGTATTTTTTCTTTGTATTTAATTTGTGAAAGTTTGATTAATATGTGTCTTGGCATGTTTCTCCTTGGATTTATCCTGTATGGGACTCTGTGCTTCCTGGAGTTGATTGACTATTTCCTTTCCCATATTAGGGAATTTTTCAACTATAATCTCTTCAAATATTTTCTCAGTCCCTTTCTTTTTCTATTCTTCTTCTGGGACCCCTATAGTTCTAGAATGTTGTTGCATTTAATGTCCCAGAGGTTTCTGAGACTGTCCTCAATTCTTTTCATTCTTTAATCTTTATTCTGCTCTGCAGTAATTATTTCCACTATTTTATCTTCCAGGTCACTTATCTGTTCTTCTGCCTCAGTTAGTCTACTATTGATTCCTGCTAGAGAATTTTTAATTTCATTTGTTGTGTTGTTCATCATTGTTTGTTTGCTCTTTAGTTCTTCTAGGTCCTTGTTAAACATTTCTTGTATTTTCTCCATTCTAGTTCCAAGATTTTGGATCATCTTTACTATCATTACTCTGAATTCTTTTTCAGGTAGACTGCCTATTTCCTCTTCATTTGTTTGGTCTGGTGGGTTTTTACCTTGCTCCTTCACTGCTGCGTATTTCTCTGTCTTCTCATTTTGCTTATCTTACTGTTTGGGGTCTCCTTTTCACAGGCTGCAGGTTTGTGGTTCCCATTGTTTTTGGTGTTTGCCCCCAGTGGCTAAGGTTGGTTCAGTGGGTTGTGTAGGCTTCCTGGCGGAGGGGACTGGTGCCTGTGTTCTGGTGGATGATGCTGGATCTTTCTGGTGGTCAGGACTGCGTCCAGTCGTGTGTTTTGGGATGTCTGTGACCATATTATGATTTTAGGCAGCCTCTCTGCTAATGGGTGGAGTTGTGTTCCTGTCTTGTTAGTTGTTTGGCATGGGGTGTCCAGCACTGGAGCTTGCTGGTAATTGAGTGGAGCTGGGTCTTAGCGTTGAGATGGAGATCTCTGGGAGAGCTCTCACTGATTGATATTACATGGGGCCAGGGGGTGTCTGGTGATCCAATGTCCTGAACTTGGCTCTCCCACCTCAGAGGCTCAGGCCTGACACCCGGCCGGAACCCCAAGACGCTGTCAGCTACATGGCTTTTGGGAAGTCTGAGGTCTTCTGCCAGCGTTCGGTAGGTGTTCTGTAGGAGTTGTTCCACATATAGATGTACTTCTGATGTATTTGTGGGGAGAAAGGTGATCTCCACATCTTACTCCTCTGCCATCTTGAACGTCCTCCCTCTAAAATGTTTTTGTCTAGCTAGGCTGCCCTTTTCCAGACCTTTGGTTAAAGAAAGCAGGCTTTTGTTGGGGCTTATTTTACCTACACCCTTTGGTCATTTCGGGTTGCCAGTTTCTTCAGTAGCCAGTCTTTTTAGATTGGAAAAGGCAGTTTCTGCCTAGCTCCAGCTTGAGTTCACCTATGAAGAACATAGTCTGCTACGAGGCAATAGTGGGAAGCCTGATGGGAGAACCCAGATCACAGTGCTGCATGGCAGAGGCCTTCAAACCCAGGTCTGACTGCATCTCACGCTCCTTGTAGCTTTCAAGGCTTTCCTTCAAGCCTCTGTCCTGAGAGTGCCAGGCAGGGACTATCCAGGCCTCCTCATTTTCCCATGGATGCTCTTGGAGGTGGTATATGGCTGCCCTAGAATCCCTGAACTTTGTTTTCCTCTCTGATGTGACTAAATTACTGAACACACTTCAGGCATCCATGGCAGGAGTGCCGCCTGGGAAGTCCATAGTGTTATTTCAGTATCACTCTTTAAAACGGAAGCAGTGAAAACTTCTTATTGGATGATGTAAGATCTTAAAATATTGGTAATAACATTTCTAAGCAGCCAAAAATTTAGTTGAAATATTTAATAGGAAATACAGACTAAATACATAATTATTTATATAATTAAGACCTTTATCAACATGATGTTAAAACTAAATGTTTGATTTAACATCATACAGTGTTGCAACTTTCTTTTGCCTCCTAATTCTCTGAAAAAAAGAACTTAGAATAAATATGACTAGTGCTATGAAAGTTCAAATCGTTTATTTAATAAATGATTAAGGCATTTATTTCATAACGTGTTGATAAAATGTCAGGGCAACTGAGAGACAAATTTCTTTAGATGGAAAATAGAATGAGGCTTATAACTTGGGAGTTTTAGTCTTCTAAGACCTTACCCTCTAGAGGGGGGTGTTGGGTCTAGCTAGCATTACTGAGTGCCTCCATTAGGTCCTTTGCTTACATCGCTTATTTCATATCTGTGGGCCAGTTATTACTATTCCCATTCCACAGATGAGAAGACTGAGATTCAAAGAAACAATTTATTCAGGATCACATAGGCAGCTAGACAACAATTAGAGTTGGAGGTACTGGTATTGGAAGCCCAGCAGGGGTCTGGGGTGGGTAGGGATGCAGTTTGGGGGTCTGTGAGTACAGAGGAGGCGGGTTGATGTGAAATGAGCATAGAGTCTAATCATCTGCGTGCTCGCAAATGTGTGATTTATCTCGGTTAGCATGCCTCCCTTGTCCTCCTCCGGCTCTGCTGCCAGATGGAGCTTGAATTTTTTTTTTCAGTTTTAATTTCAGCATCAATATTATATTTGAAATGTAAGAGTAAAATTGACTTCTGTGATAACTTCTGAAATGATGACTGGGTGCCCAGGCAACCAGCTGCGGAACGTCAGGTCCCTCTTCCTAAAGGTCTGGACTGTGCGTGGCTGGCTCTGATAATACAGTGAACCTAGTGGCTATGTCTCAGGGCAGCCTGAGCCAAGTGTTCAGGAACTAACAGACTCATGGGTGCCCCCTGTGTACCTGGAGGAACCTGGTTTCCTTGGAGATGCTCAGGTTGCGTGATTAACTCCACCCCTTGCCTCCGTCATCAGGCCACCCAGCCTGCCGCCTACAGTGGTATAAACCTTTGTGGCTGGGGAGACCCTCTGGTCTTCCCCACAGGAAGGACAGGAGGCTGCAATAAAGCTTGCTTCTATCGCTTTTAACTTGTAGGCAGACCCACCTCTTTAGAGGAAAGAGAAGATTCCCCTAGTTCTTTGGAAATGGAAAGTGAGTCTTACAGTCTTATGTTACGGCTAAAACAGATTATCCTCAGATTATCCACACAAACTGCGTCTGGGAACTGGGATCGGTCAGATTCTCTTAGTGATCATGCACAATCAGACAAGGGCTGGATGGGAATGCTTTTCGATTGTGGATTCTTTCTCTTAATTACATGAGACCCACAACAGGACAACACCTCCCTTAAACATTAAAAAAAAAACATTAAATAAAATCATGTCAGTTCAGGCCTTCCTGAATTTGGTGAAAATGTAACACAGGAGAGGAAGAATAGAAAATGTGGTCATGTGTAAAGGCTCTGTTCTCTTGTTGTTACTGAACATTGAGTGTCTCCTAAACTTTTTCCTGTGACATACTTTGAAGGGAGAAGAAGGGTAGGGAGGGGAAGAAATCTCTTCCTAAAAGAGAGATAAAGAGAAGAAAGAGAGGCTGAGGAGGGAGGGAAGGGGATAACAAGTTCTTTAAAAAGGAAAGAGGGAAAGAGAAGTTGGCTGCAATTATAGGGTGTCAGATGAGCAACAAAAACATTAGTTTGAAATATTTACTGAGCATCTACTATGTGCCAGGCTCTCAGACCCTGGTTGAAAGCAGGGGAACAGACAGTTGTTTTGTCTTACAGAGTACGTAGATTGAAGGAAGCACAAAATCTATTAAAGTAAATTAGGTTGCTAATAAATTCTTAGTTCATTCTATTTTACCCTATTTCCTTTCATCCCCCATAAGTTTATCCATAAACCTAAGTAAATAGAAATGAACTACTCTGGACTATTAAAATATAACATTGCCTTAAAATTTTTTTCCAAGTTAACTTTTTCTTTTTGCTTTCCTAATTGGGGTAATGTTTTTGTATTACTGCATGTCTACATATTTCAAAGGAGCTGATAAAAATATATTCATTCCCATGTAGTCTACTTGATCAGCCTATTTGCCAAAATTTTCCTGAGGAATGTGTAGGGGGAAAAAAGAGTCAAGAGTAGATTTTGTTTTAAATCAATAATTGGAATAGATATGAGACAAAAATAATCTGAAATTAAGCACAGTGCTGGATTTAGCTTGAAGTAGATAACAGTCTATCAAAAAAAGAGAAGAAATCAGGGACTTCCCTGGTCGCACAGTGGTTAAGAATCCGCCTGCCAATGCAGGGGACACGGGTTTGATCCCTGCTCAGGGAAGATCCCACATGCTGCGGAGCAACTAAGCCTGTGCACCGCAACTACTGAGCCTGCGCTCTAGAGCCCGCGTACCACAACTACTGAAGCCCATGTGCCTAGAGCCTGTGCTCTGCAACAAGAGAAGCCACCACAATGAGAAGCCTGCACACCGCAATGAAGAGTAGCCCACACCTGCAGCAACTAGAGAGAAAGCCTGCGCACAGCAACGAGGACCCAGTGCAGCCAAAAATAAATTAATATATTTATTAAAAAAAGAAAAATCAAATACGCTTGTGTACCACAGCATTTAAGTCAATAACAGGTAAACCTGAGGTCAATGCTGTTATAAGTTCTATATAGAGTCCAGACTGGTTCTTTGCTTTGGTGCCAAAAAGACTGATCAACTTTGTATCTACAGCTTACCTTTTAAATGATCAAACTGTAGGTGAGATAGACAAATATGTAACAACCAGTATGGCATGGACACAGATACTGGCTATACACCTTAAAATCTACTTTTGGGTGCATCCTGGTGGAATGAATATCCACCCTAATTATGGGGAAACTGATAGGTAGTTCACATGGAATGAAATTCCCTCCTTGGTCCATTTAAAAATTAAGCTACTCCTTTGGAAGAAAGCTACTATGACCGGCTTTGTCCTCAAACAGCATAACTAACATGGGAAAAGAAAAGATGTTCCTCCTGAAGATATTCTCCATTTTTGGAGAACTTCTGAACCTTTCTAAAATAATGTTGGCATTCTGGTTGTCAACACTACGTAGCAAAGATATAGAGGATGCAATTTGAAAGCACATGTCTGTTTAGTATACATTGAAACATCAATAGCCATACTGTGAGACACGTGTAGAAAGGAATCAAAGGGTGGAGACTTTTAAGCGCTGGCTTCCCGGATGGACGAACCTAGCTATGCTTTTCAACTACGTTGTAGGCGCCACAGGTCCAGCAGGAGGCAGCACTGCTGTTACACAACAGGGAAGGAAAGAAACTTTGTTTCACATGGTCTCCTGGGTATCATTTAGTATTCTCCTGCCTAACTTGGCAGTAAACAAGTGCCTTGAGGAGAGCATAGTGAACAAGGGTTTGGATCACACAGTAATGAGGGTCTGGGTCATCTGAGCAGGTAAGCCACCTAGACTAGCAGAAGTTCTAGCCAAGCGTGAGGAGAATTTGGGCTGTGTAGTAGAGAAGGGAGATGCTGAATATTCATTGCAGCTCTGAGATCAACTGCTGTAGTGGGATCATCCCACTAACGTTTATCCTGTAAGTTTCCCAAGGGAAAGAGACCAACCAGAATCCCAAGGACGCTGTACCCCTATGGAACAAATGCTTTATACAAAGCGACTGAACCCAGGCAGTGGTAGGGGTGAACACTGGTGGATGCTGTGATACCCTGTCCAGATACCCACTTCTGGACCAAGTCGCTCGTTTTCTAAGCTGGCAGATGTATTACCAGTTGATGGCTCATAGCTAATCCCTCCCTAAGATGAAAGGAATTCCTTTACCCAAGGATATACCCACTCCCAGGGGTAGCCCATATCCAATGACTGGTCAATCTCAGGGTACAAAAATCCAGGCCTCTTATCTTTTTTGTGTGTGTGTGCGGTACGCAGGGCTCTCACTGTTGTGGCCTCTCCCGTTGCGGAGCAAAGGCTCCGGACGCACAGGCTCAGCGGCCATGGCTCACGGGCCCAGCCGCTCAGTGGCATGTGGGATCTTCCCAGACCGCGGCATGAGCCCGTGTCCCCTGCATCGGCAGGCGGACTCTCAACCACTGCGCCACCAGGGAAGCTCCAGGCCTCTTGTCTTAATTTGGGATAGCTCTGAAGGACCATGCCAGCTCTCAAGCTCCTATGAATTCTGCTGAGGACTTTCTTGAAATTTCATCACAGTTCAACTTCTTTCATCCATACTGCTGCCTTAACGCCTCACAATTTTTATTCCTGAGAATAAAAATACACTCTATACTATACAATAAACTTCCTGTATACACATTTCTTTCCTGGAAAATATGATGTAAGCATTTCCTATTAACTGTTTTATGTATTTATTTTTCCTATTTTGTACCCCTTTCCCATTGTGGATTTTCCCTTATTTGTAATAAACACTTATTCTGAATTTGGACTTGACTTCTGTGCTTGCCATGCTTTGCCAAGAACACCATCTGTTCACTTACTGAATGTCTAGTCATCATCAGGTTAAACCAAACAATATTCTAAGAAAATGCAATTTGCAATGAAAGAAGTAAGGCAGTTGGTTGATATTCATGGGATTTGCTAGTCTTGTGCCCCCAAAACAATTGACCTTATGGAATATTGGAATTATTTTCTTGCTGTTAATATTTTTTTTTGAAGTATAGTTGGTTTGCAATGTTGTGTTAATTTCAGGTGTAGAGCAGTGATTCAGTTATACATGTATATATATATATATATTTCAGATTCTTTTCCCTTATAGGTTATTATAAATTTTTTTTTTTTTTTTTTTGCGGTACGCAGGCCTCTCACTGTTGTGGCCTCTCCCGTTGCGGAGCACAGGCTCCGGACGCGCGGGCTCAGTGGCCATGGCTCATGGGCCCAGCCGCTCCGCGGCATGTGGGATCCTCCCGGACCGGGGCAAAAACCCGTATCCCCTGCATCGGCAGGCGGACTCTCAACCACTGCACCACCAGGGAAGCCCACAAAATATTAGTATAGTTCCCTGTGCTATGCAGTAGGTCCTTGTTGGTTATCTGTTTTATATATAGCAGTGTGTATATGTTAATCCCAGACTCCTAATTTATCACCCTTCCTTTCCCCTTTGGTAACCATAAGTTTGTTTCTATGTCTGTGGGTCTATTTCTATTTTATAAATAAGTTCATTTGTATCATTTTTTTAGATTCCACATATAAGCAATATCATATTTGTCTTTCTCTGCCTGGCTTACTTCACTTATTATGATAATCTTTAGGTCTATCCATGTTGCGGCAAATGGCATCATTTTATTCTTTTTTATGGCTGAGTAATATTCCATTGTCTATATGTACCACATCTTTATTCATCTGTTACTGGACATTTAGGTTGTTTTCATGTCTTGGCTATTGTAAATAGTGCTGCAATGATTCTATTAACTATTTTAAAGATACGTGGAAAAGTATGTTTGTGACACATTTAATCAAAAATATGCTAGATATATGCTATGGTTGAGTTCGTTAACTAATTTAGCAAACCTCAGTAAAACAAATGTAAAGATTTAGCAAAAGAACAATATTTGGTACTTAGTTCTAAATCACTAGACAGGCATTCTAAACATGCTATTTTAAGGCTGTGTTTTAATAAGTAATTAATATTTGTTTAGCCAAATCAAATAAACTGCTTTAGTTCTTTTCATAACATTTGAGGCTAATAAAATAAACACCAATATGATAATGCTTTCACTTTTCCATATTGTCAATTTATCAAAAATTTTAACTAAGCTTCATAGTCATGAAACACATTTTTAGGCCTAAGGTTTATTACTTTTCAACCTCATGCTTTCAATAGTTTGGTTTAATTTGTCTAATAGGATGAGTTTCAAAATTCCTTAAAGATTATTTTGTTGAAATTTCATTTCTCTAAATGGGAGAGTCTACATTAGATGTCTTAAAGTTCATTTCACAAGCACATGAAATTAAGGAGGGCTGAGAGATAGTAAATAATAAAGCAACATCGTAAAAGCTGTTAAGCACCTTTGTTTTAACAGCTTTGATATATCATTTATATACCATTTGATTCACCCTTTAACATATACAATTTAGCAGGTTATGGTGTATTCACAGACCTGTGCAACCATTATCACTATCTGCCTTTAGAAATTTTTCATCACCTTAGAAAGAAAGCCCACACCCATTAGCAGCCAGTCCTCATCTCTCTCTCCTTCCAGCCTCTGGCAACCACTAACCTACATTGTCTATGGATTGGCCTGTTGTGGACATTCCATATTAGTAAAATCATACAACATGGGTTATGTTGTTGTTTTTGATGACTGGATTTTTTCACTTAGCATATCTTTTAAAAATTTATTGAAGTACAGTTGATTTATAATGCGTTAATTTCTACTATATAGCAAAGTGATTCAGTTATACATATATACACATTCTTTTTCATATTCTTTTCCATTATGGTTATCACAGGATATTGAATCTAGTTCCCTGTGCTATACAGTAGGACCGTGTTGTTTATCCATTCTGTATATAGTAGTTTGCATTTGCTAATCCCAAACTCCCAGTCCATCCTCCCCAACCACCCCCTGCTTTGGCAACCACAAGTCTGTTCTCTCTGTGAGTCTGTTTCATAGATAAGTTCATTTGTATCATATTTTAGATTCCACATATAAGTGGTATCATATGGTATTTGTCTTTCTCTGCCTGACTTACTTCACTTAGTCTGATAATCTCTAGGTCCATCCATGTTGCTGCAAAAGGCATTATTTCATTCTTTTTATGGCTGAGCAATATTCCATTGTGTATATACACCACATCTTTATCCATTCATCTATTGATGGACATTTAGGTTGGTTCCATGTCCTGACTATTGTAAACAGTGCTGCAGTGAACATTGGGGTGCATGTGTCTTTTTGAATTATGTTTTTCTCCAGATATATGCCCAGGATTGGGATTGCTGGATCATATGGTAGCTAACTCTATTTTCAGTTTTTTAAGGAACCTCCATACTGTTCTCTATAGTGGCTGCACCAATTTACATTCCCACAGCAGTGTAGGAGGGTTCCCTTTTCTCTACACCCTCTCCGACATTTGTTATTTGTAGACTTTTTTTTAATGATGGTCATTCTCACCAGTGTGAGGTGGTAGCTCTTTGTAGTTTTGATTTGCATTTCTCTAATAATTAGCAACGTTGAGCATCTTTTCATGTGCCTGTTGGCCATCTGTATGTCTTCTTTGGAGAAATGTCTGTTTAGGTCTGCTGCCCATTTTTTGATTGGGTTTTTTTTGTTGTTGTTGAGTTGTGTGAGCTGTTTGTATATTTTGGAAATTAAGCCCTTTTTGGTCGCATCATTTGCACATATTTTCTCCCAGTCCGTAGGTTGTCTCTTCATTTTGTTTGTGGTTTCCTTTGCTGTACAAAATCTTGTATTTCACTTAGCATATTAACCTTATTTTCAAGCTTTATCCATGTTGTAGCATGTCAGTACTTCATTCCTTTTATTGCTTTACCCTTTTATTGCTGCATAATATTCCATTGTATGGATATACCACATTTTGTTCATTCATCAGTTAATGAATGGGTTGTTTTGGGGGGTTGTTCCCACTTTTTACCTACTGTGAATAATGCTGTTATTAACATTATGAGTTTTACATGGACATATGTTTTAGTTTCTCTTGGGTATATTCCTTGGAGTGAAACGTAGGGTTATATGGCAATGCGCTGTTTAACATTTTGAAGAACTGCTAAACTTTTCCAAAGTGGCTGCACCATTTTCTATTTTTATCAGCAGTGTATGAGGGTTCCAATTTCTCCACATTCTCCTCTACACTTTTTATGGATTATTGTTTTGTTTTGAATATTAGCCACCCTAGTAGGTATGAAGTAGGTATCTTCTTCTACCTAGTAGCTATCTGCTAGGTAGATACCTACCTAGTAAGTATCTCAGTGTGGTTATTTTCATTTCCCTGGTGACTAATAACTGTCCTGTGAAGGTTAGTGAAGAACAAAATGGACGTTTAACTTGGAAAAAGGAAGGTTTTGGCAGGAGGGCCTGATAGTTGTCTTTAAGTGTTTAGAATAGGGGCAGAATTTTATTTAATTACAGATGTATAGAGAGGTAATGTGAAACAGTGGAATTTAGCTCTGTGTAAATGGAATGTCTAATGAAATAGATTGAACAGGGAAACAGTAGGTCCCCATTCCCTAGGGATGTTCAAGCAGATGGTGTAGAAGGATTCTGTGGTGCTACTCTAATATGCTATGGTTTGTAAACCTGTGTGGCAAATTTACAAAGTATATCGTGTCAGGTAGGTACGTGCCACACCAACCAACCGGACAACCAATCATCTGTTGCTGATATTATTTATCTCTTGCTTACTTTCACTGTCTTATCATCTAAATACTTACCCAGTTAAGAGAAGATGTGAACTTAGAAAACAGGAGGTTCATTTCCAGCACTGAATCCTCTGTTGATTGATGATATCTGCTCAAGTAAAGTGCTTTTGACTCCGTTGGAAAGGAGGAAAATTGAGCTTAACCTGGTGCCTGGCATTTGCCTGAGAGGCATCATGACCACTTCCTGAGTGATATGTGGATGAGCTCTGACCTGGGTAAAACCACTGGCAAGTGACATCCAAGTCAAAACTGTGGGGTTACTCAGAATCATAGATAACAATATTTAGAGAGATCAAATTTTTGGATAGTTTTAAAAATATTATTAAACTTATTTCTTATTCTAAGAAAACTGTAGATTCCCATGCAGTTCTATGAAATGAGAGCCTGTGTGCCTTCTACCCAGTTTTCCCCAATAGTAACATTTTAAAAAACAGTATTACAACCAGCATATTGATGCTGATACAGACAAGATGCGAGACATTTTCATCACCCTCAGAATCCTTCCTGTTGCCCTTTTGTTGCCACAGCTGTTTCCCTCCCACATCCTTAATCCCTGGCAAACACTAATATGTTCTCCATTTCTATAAGTCTGTCATTTTAAGAGTGTTACACAAATAGAATCATACGGAATGTAACCTTTGGGGACTGGCTTTCTTCACACAGCGTAATTCTCATAATTGATCCAGGTTGTTCCGTATATTAAAAATTGGATCCCTTTGATTGCTGAGGAGTATTCTGTAGTATGAACGTACCACAGTTTGGTTTTTGTTAGCCATTCATGGACATCTTGGTTGTTTCCATTTGGGGGCTATCACAAATAGAGCTCACGTGAACACTTGTGTACGGGCTTGTGTGTAAATTTAAGTTGTCACTTCGTGGGGTAAATGCCCAGGAGTGCAATTGTTGGGTTGTATAATAGGTGCGTGTTTAGTTTGTTAAGAAACTGCAAGTTATTTTCCAGAGTAGTTGCACCATTTTTTATTCCCACCAGGAGGGTATGAGTGATCTTGTTTCTTCCTATACTTGCCAGTATTTGGTGTCCTGATAGGTGTGCAGTGAGACTTCATGGTTTTCATTTGAATTTCCTTAATGGCCAGTGATGGTGAGCATCTTTGCATGTGCTCATTTGCTTATTTCAACTGCTGTCTCCAAGAGCGTGCTTGGTGTCACCATGAGGTGGACATGGCAGCCAAGAGAGCTAGGCGCAGGGGCCCCCCTCTGCTTCTGCCAAAGATGCTCTATTTCTTTGAAAAACCTGTTTTACTTATTTGGCTTTTAAGCAAGATTTCTTTTATTTTTTAAATTTTTATTTTTTTAAATAAATTTATTTATTTATCTGTTTTTATTTTTGGCTGTGTTGGGTCTTTGTTGCGGTGTACAACATTGTCATGGCTTCTCTTGTTGCAGAACACGGGCTCTAGGCGCATGGGCTTCAGTGGTTGTGGCACGTGGGCTCAGTAGTTGTGGCTCGCGGGCTCTAGAGCGCAGGCTCAGTAGTCGTGGTGCACGGGCTTAGTTGCTCCGCAGCATGTGGCATCTTCCCGGGCCAGGGATCGAACCCGTTTCCCCTGCATTGGCAGGCAGATTCCTAACCATTGTGCCACCAGGGAAGCCCCAATATTTCATTTAAACAGGTTTCCTTTGCTAAAGAAAAAAAAGTGTGAAATCAACTTACTTCATCTATTTTACTGATTATTTTGTAGGAAATGACTTAATTTCCCACTATCCTGACAAAAATTAAATTCAGAATTAGAAATAAATGCATTCAAATATATTATATAAAAATATATTCAAAAGCCAACTGCTTAAGCCTGTATGTGCTCTTTTTATACTTTTCAGTGAATGATTGCAAGCTGACTCTAACTTTTTAAAATGAAAATTGTATGTCTCACTAATTTTAAAAAGGCTAAAACATCTCTCATTAATAATCTGGAAGACAGTTTCCTTTCCCACAGGACCAGCACATTAATTATCTTTCTACGTGTCAGGCAGGAAGGGCACTAGTGTAGAGGAATAAAAAGTGAAGGCTCTCATAATTTGCTTGTAATATCCTAGATATAATATACTTATAACACCTAACATTGACGGCAAATACATGCAAAATGCTTGCATACCATCTGATTTTGTGATTCTATAGATTAGGTTTTAGAAAATAAAACATTCCCAGGGAGTGTGAGTCACGCTCACTGAAATCTTGCAAGGAGAGTTTGTCTGGAGACACTGTATTTTAGCCTTTCTTCCCGTATTCAGGTTCTCTTGCTTCTTCCTCAGGGAGAGATCTTTTTGAGCATGGCCAAAAAACTTGTCACGTTAAAGCAAACAAAAAATGCAACAACGGCGACGCTATCCCTGCTACACTTTTCCTAGTAATTTCACAGCCCAGTGATGGGAGTGTCAGAGTCGGCGTTCTTGGAGGGAGGTACAAGAGGGCATTATGTAGCCGGCTGATGCTAACTTGGCAGGATCTCAGAGGGCCTCAGTGAGGCCATGTGAGCCAACAGGCTGCAGCTGGACAGGAGCCAGTGTGAGCCACATCCTCCCGGAGGACTGAGAGACAGAGGCCACTCCATCCTAGTTCCTGGGGAGCAGCATGACCTCCCCAGCCACTGCGGGAGGCAACTGAGTCTCTTGGCTTCCCGTCCACGTGCACACAAACAGCGCTCTGGAGGAACAGGAACTGGCCACAGTGGAACATTTTTCTCCCATGTCATCATCCACCCTGATCCTTCTGCTGGGAAATCTGTGAAAAGTCAAGGATAGGCCTGGTGAAAAGAAAATTGAAACAAAACACATTCGTGCGTCTTGCTTCTGCACATGTACCTTCCCCAAATACTGAGGTCCCCACGGCTATATTTGAGGGCTTCGTACATGGTGGTCAGAAGGCTCTCTGGAGAAGTTCCATGCTGTTGGCTTGTGCGTGGTTTTCTTTTTCTCTGTGTGTGGTAGAAGGAATTAGTGCGGGGGAGGGGTGGATAATCTCTTTCGGAATAATGTTTTACGATCCCATTGGACCTTGGGTTCTCTAGCACAAGTAAATGTTGAGAAGGAGTGTTTGCATCAAGGTAGAACAGAGGCCTGCTGTCTGACTACACCTTGGGGAAGAATTTCTGCAACCTCAGCTCATGCTTCATTGTATTTCCCGGCCCGGGCCCAGTCAGAACCCCAGCAAAACTGGAAGGTGGAAACAGGGCGCTGGCCAATTCCTTCTTTCCCACGAATAAGTTAATGGCGTTCCCACCAAACTCACTTTAGCACCAGCCAGAGGGTCCAGGACTGGCAAAGCCTTCACTCTTTTTCCTTGAGGAAGTAAAGGCCCTAGTGCCTAAGAAAATGTGAGACTTGAGCCCATCCCCAAATAATTAGGGAATCAAGGCAATTACAGTGTCCTTCTGGTCCTGGCCCTTCCAAAGTAAATGTGGTTGTGAGTTTTAGCAGAAGAGCATTGTTCTAAAATAGTACACTATCAGTTTCTGTCCTGGCTTCAAAATAATCTACATGTATCAACAGTCAGGGAAGTGAGACACTTTGAAAGAATGATTAAAAACTGGGATGGGGATTTTATAAATATTATCTCATTTAATCTTCATAACTACCTGTCAGGAAGGTACTGTTACAAGTTCCAGTTTACGCACGTGGAAACCGAGGGCTGGTAAGCTTGAATAACTTTCCCAGAGTCACAGACAGCAAGATGAAGTGCTGGAAATTGAACATGGAGTTGGCTCCAGAGTGCTCATGCTCAACCATTCAATAACACCACCAAGGAGACCTGCCACGAAGGGTTGGTTATGAGGGCTCACAGGAGAGACACCAACAGACTGGGGGTGAGTGCGGCGGCTGAGACTGGGAGAATTCTCCCAGGACTCAGAACCTTGCTCAGTCCTGACGGATGGAAAGGAATTAGAAACGGAAGAAGGGTAAGAGGTGGGAAATGTGAAGATTAACCCAGAAAGGGGAATGGGATGTACAAACACTCAAAGGCGAGGGGGAACATAGCAAGGGGAGGAAAGCTAAATGGTGCGGTGAGCTCGGATCATTGAATTTCGGTTGAACTGAGCAAGGGGGTGGGGTAGGGAGCAGAAGTCGAAGTGAGAATTAAAACTGGAGATGTTTCTAACTCATGCCAAACAGAATTTAATTTTGAAGGTTAAGGGTAGCCAGTAAAGGATTTTAAGCAGAGATCAGGGTGGTAAGTTTTGCATTGCAGAAAGATCACTGTTTAGGGAGTCTCTGCAGGAAATGAGGGCTCAGGTTGTGGCAGCAGAGTCAAATGTGAGACAGCGAGACTAGTTAAGAGACAATGCCTCATCCATTAAGAAACAAAGGTACAGGGCTTCCCTGGTGGCGCAGTGGTTGAGAGTCCGCCTGCCGATGCAAGGGACACGGGTTCGTGCCCCGGTCCGGGAAGATCCCACATGCCGCGGAGTGGCTGGGCCCGTGAGCCATGGCCGCTGAGCCTGCGCATCCGGATCCTGTGCTCCGCGGCGGGAGAGGCCACAACAGTGAGAGGCCCGCGTACCGCAAAAAAACAAACAAAGAAAAAGAAACAAGGGTACAGACTAAGAGTGGCAGTGGAGGTGGAGAGGAGGGAATGGATCTGAGAGCTACTGAGGGAAGTGGAAGGACTCTGATGACTGAATGAGTGGGAAGAGCAAAGGACAGGGAGTGTTCACGGTGAAATAACATTTACGCATTTCATAATACACGATGCTGGTATTCATTCAGCAGGGGGGAAAGGGGCAGGGCTGGCAAGGAGATGGGAAGGGCAATGAGAGCAACTTACAACATAATTGAGTTTGAAGTAACAATGGGGCATCCAAATAAATATTCTGGGGGGGCGGGTTTTTGGCTGAATGAGCCTACGGCTCAAGAGAGAGGCCTGGGCTGGGGAAACAGGTTTTTAATCCTGCTGTGGCATTTAAGACTACAGGGCTGTGCCAGTTTTTCTTCTCTCTTGATCCAAATTCAGTCTCTGCTCATTTTCAGCTGCTGGAGCTGGGACTCCACAGACCATGTTTCTGCTTTGCCAGTTGCCTCTTCCCCAGGCTTTGCCACCAGAGGGCAGCTGCAGGGCTGGAGGAGGGACAGTGGAGCGGGTCCCCTCCAGCTCCCTTCTTCACTCCAGTGGTTGTAGTTCACTCCAGTAGGAGCTGCTGGGGCCAGTGTGCAGTTTTTCTAACACTTGAAGAACCAGCTTCCTCTTGTCCCCATTTGAGGCATTCCAGCCCCCAGCTATGCCCCCTCCCCCAAGGTCTGGGTCCCACCTCATGCGGCCTCTTCTCTATATGCTAGTTTTAATAATCCCAACCTCTTCCTTTTGTACTTTCAGTCCTAGAGGTAGAATTGCTTCCAGTAGGAACTACCTGCCATACCTTAGAGTTCTCTTTTCACCCTTTCAGTTACCTAGTTAACAACTTTATGCCTAGTCAACAGACAATTCTGTATATTAATTTATCTCAGTTAAAATAACTGATGCGGTTCTGTCTCCTCACTGGCCCCTGACTTTGTAGGGTGAATATGGGGACACCCAAGGAAAGTGTGGAGGGTAATGAAGAAGAGAGCTTTGCAAAGGACCCGGGGGCCGCCTGTGTTTAAGGGCTGTCAGTCCTTAAGGCATGGACCAGGAAGATGCTGGAGAATCCAGAGGATTCTGTGTCTAAGGGGAAAAAAACCAACCAAGGAGAGAGAGAGTATTCAGACTAGAGACATCATTATTAATGGGGCAATGTTCCAAAGAAGGTGGAGCCTTGTTCCTGGAAAAGGAAGGAAAGGAATGGAGGTAGGTGAGGAGTAGATGGGGAGGTCATCGACTGAGAGTGCAGGATGTGGAGAGTAGGTTTGCAATAGCCTCTGAAGAGGATGGAAGAGAGGGCTGGCTGGGGGTTTGCTAGGGGTTTCCTGGGGGACAGCACTGAGGGTCAGAGGGGCAGTCCTGGAACAGGAAATTGACATGACTGTAATCAAATTACTGGGTCTGTGTGTGTGTTTGTTTTCTACTATTAGAACATAGCAACCTTTTGTGGGGCATTGACAGTGGGATTAACTCAAGGGAAGGAGTTTGCCAGGTGCTCAAGAGATGCCGGTATGACCGAGAGAGGGATTATATGAAGGACCTTGGGCCAAGGTTGGCTAGAAAATGAAGTGAAGCTCATGGGGCTGATGTACAAAACCACACGACTCTATGCGAGCTCACGATGGTGTGCATAGGGTTGAACTCTCTTTAAAGCCATAAAAGGAAAAGTTTCAAATATGCTCTAGCCAGGCAGAAGAAAATCTCCCACAGAGATGGGACACTAGTTTTAATAAAACATGGTGGTTCATTTTTAGTTCCAAGCTAATTTACAAGTTACCCAAGTCAAACAGCTTAGAAATCTGTATATTTAAAGTCCTTATTTATTTAGTAAAGGAACTGTTTTTGAGAAGCAGTGTAATAAAGAGCTTAGAAAACTTTAGAACACCTCAAATATGAAGAATCAGGGATGTAGGGATGTCGTTGTAATGAATACTACTTTTTTTTTTTTTTTTTTTTTTTACTACTTAAGCTTTCTTATGGCTGAGATCAAGTCTGATAAGCACTTTAAGTTAGGCAAAATAATGACGGTAATAAAATACTATGCCCTTGCAAAATATACTAAATGCCCAGGCTTCTGAACTTTTCCAATTATTTTCTTGTAAATGCATTTGTATGGGGATAGTTTCCCCCTAGGGCAGACTATAATTTAAAAAACTTGAATTCACTGCAGCCCTATAAATTACTGTTTCCCCTTAATGTTGGCAAGTAGTGATTTATTTTAGTCAAATTGCAGACCTCACTAGGCATGTTTTACTGTATAAGTACTTCCCTAGGGCAAGGAAGACTTTTTAGTGTATTATTTGGGGGAAGCATAAAAGCTATTAAATTCATAAATTAATTTACACTTGAAATCTTAGTTTACCCTGATGTGTCACATATTTTGTACAAAGTGGCTGTTATATGTGCATAACCCATAAGCGACTAAAATATACAACTATTAGTAATTCTTACATTTTTAGAATAGAGCTTTAATGTTGCTAAATATTTTCAAATGTATCTTTTTCACTTTTGCAATCCTGATTATGAAAAGGCATTTATATAATTTATATCTGAGGCTCATTGACATGAAAATCTGTTTTGCTTTCATTGACATGAAATCTATTTTGCTTCTCTCATCACAGATTTATCTAAGAAGGGCATAGGAAAAATAGTTAAGCTGAAATAGGAGTGCTTTTCTTTAATTTCAGTTACAGAGGCATTTGAAAATAAAATGTATCCAGAAAAATATACGGAAAGGTGAATGTAGTATAAAATGATGGAACACTAAATGGTTTGGGGCAGGGGTGGTATGGGGATCCAATGCCATGAAGTGCAGCTATGCCATCACCTAAAGAGTGTGAGTACTGCTGCATCAGGGACCATGGTGGTGAATTGTAGGGATCTTCACACACCTGACAGAAAAGAAATTACTTAGTAGGAAAACCACTGGAGTTAGACAAATGTATGTTCAACTTATAGCTCAGCCACTTACTAGCTTTTGACCTTGGTCAGCTTTAACTTTTCTTAGTCACCATTTGCTCGTCTGAAAATTGAAGATAAATTAATTACCTCTCAAGGTCCTTGTGAGATACCATTGTGACTACACGTGTTGAGTGCTAGCACCTGGAAAGCTTGGGGCACCATGGCCTCCTGCCTTTATGGGCCCTACATTCCTCAAGCCTCAGGTTCTGACCTCCCAAATGACCATCTGGGGAGACATCAAGTAAGATTTTGCTAGAACTTTAAGGGCAGATGCCACCAACAGACCACCATCCTTTGACTGACTGCAGACTTTAAAATGTGGAACTATTTATACTTTGAAGACCTAATGTAAAATGTGTGATGAAGAGAACAAATTTGTTCTAGAAGTTGTCTCCTTCAAAGAAGGGACAGTGGACAGCACCACTGATTCCTCCACCAATGCCTTGTCATAGAAGCCCCCAAGTATCATTACTTAATTTGGAAACACGACTGAAAACGGAGACTCAAAAAGCAGTTGGAATAATCAAGAAAGTTGGAAGGATCAACCTGGTTATTTGAGGCATAGAGGAGAAACTCTCTTGTCAAAAATAGCTTGGCTTGATGACTCCTTTGCTATCACATCCTATCCAAGGAGTAGCAGGTGTGATTATTTCATTTGTTTCTCAGAACCATCAAAATCAATCCCAGTTGTACTGTTGGTTGACCTTCTCCACAGCAGCTGTTCATTCTTCTGTTTCTCATCAATTTGAGCCTTTGCAGGACTTGACAGCTTGTAAAGGATTTTCCTGCTGTTAACCTCCTTAGGCATGCAAGACAGGTTTCATCGATCTTTCCTCAGTTCTTGTTTCTTTTTTTTATGGCAGTCTCAACTCTCCTGTGAAGATCTGTCACCCACTCCCTCACTTCCACCAATAGTTCTTGGCAGGTACCTCCAGGATCTCTAGCCTGGACACTTCCATGATTTAGCCCCCTTTTCTAGTTGTCTGCTGGACACCTTCACACTCATGTCTCCCAGGTACCTCGATCTCCTCCACGCCAAAGCTGAACTTCTCTTTCCTCTTAACTCATTCTTCCTGGTTAATGACATCACTATTCCCTTGGATACAGACTCAAAAGCTTTGGCTTCTCTTTTGCCTCCAAAATGTAAGCAGTCTCTGTGTTCTATATAGTCTGCTTTTATTAAAAGCCTTTCGAATGGACTCCTCATAAAATTTTTATACTTTCTGCTTCATCACAGATCCTTATTACCTCCCCCCAGGACTATTGCAATAGCCTTCTGAAGAGTAGCTCAGCATTACCCCATTCTGCATGCTCTTGCCAAAGCTCAGCTCTAATGCTCGTGCTCCCCTACTCCAGCATCTTTGCAATTCCTTACTGCTTAGGGGTCTAAGATCCAACTTCTCATCCCACATGGAGGCTCTCTGCATTACGAGTCCAACTTACTTTCTGCTCCCTTATATCTACTTGTATTCCAACCAAACCGACTGAAACCAAATTTTTATTGATCACTTACTATGTCTTAGACATAATGATAAACATTTAAAATGTATCATTTAATCCATATAGCATATGATGACATTATTTTGCCCATATTACAAATGAGGAAATTGAGATTTGGTGAATTCAGGTAAATTGCCCAAAGTGTTATGGTTAGTAAGTGGCATTGAGAAAATTTAAGTCTGAACTCCCCAAATAGACACTATGATTTCTAGCTCATCTGCCTTTATTCATGTGATTTCCTCCATGTACAATTGTGTCATGTCTTCTCTCCATACATTTTTACCTTGAAATCTTACTCATCCTTCAAGACACATATCAAGTGCCACTTCTTCCTTGGGGTCTGTCCTGACGTCTCCAACCAGTGGTGCTTGCCCTCCATCTGAGCGGCCACACATTGATACGTGCCTGGCGTTAGTGAATGGTGAGCTTGTCCGCTCTCATCTTCATCACTGGGGCTGGTGGCTTTGTGAGGACAGTGGCCACGTCTTGGTCGTATTTTTACCCCTGCGCTGAACACAAATCCTGGTGTGTTCCAGATGCTCAGTGTTGAAATGAATTGTCCTATAAATAAACAGAGAAGATGCAACACTAGTGTTGGCAAAATAATGCCAGGAAGTCCCTACTTTACAGTCCCTGTGCCTTACCTGGAAATCATGGTGCTCTGTCTAGCAACTAAGCAATTAAATATGACACAGAGGAGGAAAGGGTGCCTTACTGAAAGGTTGGCTTCTGACATTCAATACTTGGTTTGTACATATGAACAAACGTAGACGCTTTCTTAGATAATTAGCGGGCATATTTGCTGATCAACTGACTCTTTTTTTAATAAGTCAGAGGTGAGTGATTACCCAGTTCTTGTTTTGGCCAGAGAATTATGTAGTGATATTGGCAACAAAATGGACTCTTTTCTATGTCCATGGGTGCAACATTAACCAATACCTTCCCCTCTGTTCATCAGTTATGAAATCTGGGGGTGTTCAACATTGAAAAGCCCTCAAACTGATAGCACCTAGCAATTCGGCTCCATAGAAAATGTACGAAAACACACGTTCACACAAAACCTTGTGCAGCATTATTCATAACAGCCAAAACGTGGAAACAACTCAATGTCCATCAATTGATGAATGGATAAACAAAATAGATATATAACTATCTATACAATTGAGTATTACTCAGGAATAAAAAGGAATGAAATCCTGATGCATACTACAACATGGATGAACTCTGAAAACATGCTAGGTAAAAGAAGCCAGTCACGAAAGACCATATGTTGTAAAATACCATTTATATGAAAATGTCAAGAATAGGCAAATCTGTAGACAGAGAGTTGATTAGCGGTTGCCTAGGGCTGGAGGAGAGAGGAATGAGGGGAAATAGGGAGTGACTGTTAAATGGCGTGGAGTTTCTTTCTGGAGTAATGAAAATATTCTAAAATTGATTGTGGTGATGGTTACACAAATTTGTGAGTATACTAAAAGCCATCGAATTGTACATTTCAAGTGAGTGAATTATGTTGTGTGAATTATATTTCAATAAAGCTGTTATTTTAAAAAGCTGTCAACATGCTATCAAGGATTATTGTGGGATGAAGAGATATGCTAGTCAGTTGTTACATAAGCTGTTAAAAATTCTGTATGAAAAAGACATTCAACATTTGAGTAGGCCTCTACCAAACTTTCTTCTTCTCAAAACAGATTATAAGGAAGCAGAAGAGATGAAAGGGAAAAGGTATTTGGTTCTTTGCACAGCGCCCTGGGATATTTTATTTGGAGCAAAGATTATGCTTTGGTTTAGATCAGTCAGGAGATACTTTTTCAAAACTACTTTCTACTCTTCTCTGTCTTGAAAAGGCAAAAATGAATATTTTATCACTTGGATAATGAGGAATTTTATTTTTAGCTTTGGTATTTTAATTTTAAAAGGCACTTAACACTAATGAGCATTTTTACCCAGCTAGATATATGTATTTTAACACAAACAGTCTAAAACTTATCTAAGAGCATTTAACAACTGAGCTATACATGGAAACTATTAAAAAAAAAAAAGCAGCTGTGGTGTTAATGACTATTGCGTACTCCCAGCCAGCTGAGACTTGACAGAACATTGGACTCCAGAAACCCTATGAGTGAATAACATGGGAAATAGTCTATAAATAGGAAGAGTATCAGCTATTCGCCAAAACACACAGATTCTGGTGTGACCACACAGAAAGGAGTAGGAAAGGCATCAGGATTTCTGACAAGCTGAATGAAACTTGGACATACAGACAGCAATAAAGATATTATGTTCTCCTGAGCAGATGTTAGGGGCTATGGCTCAGACCTCATCTCTTACTTGGTTCCTTTCCAGCTCTCCAGAAGTGAAAGCTGAGCCTGGGAAGATGAAATGCGTGAGAGTGAAATCGGGGACTTTGGCTCTGATGCTGGGCTCCCTGTGCTCTTAAAAGCCAGTGCACAAGCATTGGGTTGGCAGGGACCATGCGCTTGTTTCAGAGATGCTGAAAGAGTTTGGGGGGTCTGGAGGGCTCCTGACCAGTGTGCCTGTGGCTGCGTGAGTTTCTCCCAAGAGACTTATGCTCCAGCTCCACTGAGTTTCTCATCATTTCCAAACACGCTTGGTCTGATACTGCTGTATCTGGGCACATACCATTCCCTTTAGTCAGAATTCCCCTTCTCTTCATCTGGAAACCTCCTACTCATCCTTTCAAACTCACCTTTTCCTCAGCTCCCTCAAGCAAAATTCGTTATCTTCACCTCTGTCCTCCCAAAGCTCTCTCCATCACAGCCCTTAAACCAGGCATCATCCTCCCTCCCCAGACAGTGTCTCAAATACGAGGATTACATCTATGTTTTAAAATCTTTATCACTTAGCTTGTCTGGCATATAGTTTGTACTTAATAAATGTTTGTTGAATTCCACTAGATTGAGATTCTGATATGCAGTCTGAGAATAGAGATGAGTAAACCAGCTGCCTGGCTCAGAAGGAGCTACGTGTGTGTGTGTGTGTGTGTGTGTGTGTGTGTGTGTGTGTGTGTGTGTGTGATGTTAAGAGATTATTAAACTGAAGAGCCAAAGCCAAAGGGACTGACTGCCTCTCATGGGACTATTCCAGGCGTCAAGGGGAGAGAGTTGTTCAAATCATGTTACAGTGAGCGTGTTAGTTTGTTGGGGCTGCCATAACCAAGTACTACAGACTACAGTCATTTAAACAACAGAACTGTAGTTTTTCTTCTGATTCTGGAGGCTTGGAATCTCAGATCCTAGCATCCGCAGGGTCGGTTTCATCCTGAGGCCTCTTCTAGGCAGCTGTCTTCTCTCTCCGTCTTCACAGGGCCTTTCCCCTGTGTGCATCTGTGTCCTAATCTCCTCTTCTTACCAATTATATTGGATTAGGGCCTACCCTAGTGACCTCATTTAACTTTAATTACCTCTTAAAGATCGTATCTCCAAATACAGTCACATTCTGAGGTGCTAGGGCTGGGGACTTCCACATATAAATTTTGAAGGGATGCAATTCAGCCCATAGAAGTGGGTAACCACCCACTTTGCCTGAGGTTAAGGCATGCCTTGTACATCAGTACTGCAAACTCGTTTTTTATCTCCCTTCAACTTGAATTCAGATCTAAGCAATGTTGACAGAGACCCTTCAAGCACACATTTAGATGGTAATTGGAACTGGCAAATGGGAAGCCTGGATGCTAGTGTAGATTTTCTTTTCATTCTTCTCAGCGCTGCCTGGGCTGGGGAGACCTAGTCTTGGTCTCTTTCATGGGATGCCAGGAGGTACCTGGTCTCCGACTCTATCACAGCCTTTATTTCACAGGCTGCTTTTAGGCCACAAAAGAATGTGCATCACACGTCTCTGCCAGCATGTTCTCTCACTGCTTTCTGGTGAGCACAGCTCGGCACCAAACCAGCTTAGTGCGCGTGCATGACGCTGGAGGGGGAGAGATGACCAGCTAAGGTCTCTGTACCATCCTGACGAACTACAATTGTGAACAGTTAAAGACATCCAGCCCAGGTGCTGGACCGCAAGCTAGGCAGGTCGGAGCAGCACATCATTCAAGCGTAGGTGTCCCTTTCAAAATAGAGCAAAATAATCATTATAGTATAGTGAAACTGCTCAGGGTGGATTCCTCTTGGAAAGAGCAATACTGGAGTACTTTCCTGAAATAAGATAAGCTTGGGCTTATAGGGTTGGCACTCCAGAGATGTTCTTCCCCTGCTTTAGTTAACTATTTCCCCAAGTGAGGTCCTAGGCCACTGATGGTGGACTCACATGGGGTTCCTTTTTTTTTTTTTAATGAATTTATTTATTTTTGGTTGCATTGGGTCTTGGTTGCTGTGCGCGGGCTTCTCGTTGTGGTGGCTTCTCTTGTGGCATAGCACGGGCTCTAGGCGCATGGGCTTCAGTAGTTGTGGCTCGCTGGCTTCAGTTGTTGTGGCTTGCAGGCTCTAGAGCACAGGCTCAGTAGTTGTGGCACATGGGCTTAGTTGCTCCACAGCATGTGGGATCTTCCCAGACCAGGGACTGAACCCGTGTCCCCTGCACTGGCAGGGGGATTCTTAACCACTGCACCACCAGGGAAGCCCTCATGTGGGGTTCTTAACTAAGCTCCTCTGCACCTCTAAATGGGATGACTAAATTGGGATCTCTGGGTGAACATAGGAAAAGGAATTTTAATTTTGCCTGTGTTATTCTTACCCAAACATGTGCAAACCACTGATTGACTGCATGGAAATGTAGGAGAGGCACTGCCAGGTGAGTGGTTTCTGCTTGGACTGTGGCCTCATGACCCACTCAGCCTTTCCATGGGTGTGGTTCATGGAGACTCAAACAGACTGACAGTCACAATGACCAGGTAGCAATGACGCAGCTCTTGAATCACACTCCAGGGCTCTGCCCACAGCTCCAATTGCTCTGTCTTCCTTATCCCTTTATTCTTTGAAGTCACAGCTTGGATCGTCCCTAATTTAAAAAAGAAAAGTACTTGAAAGTTTCCTAATCCTGAAATGACTCAATGTTGATGGTGGTGCAGTCAGTAGAAGGGAAATATCACACCCAGCTCCTGGGAATGTAAACTGGTACGATCACCTCCAGAGGGCATTTTAGCAATGTGTAGTGAGAAACTATGAATTCTATTTCCAGAAATGAACCCCAAGGGCAAACTGATTCTAGGACTGTATACAAGAATATTGATCAGAGCCTTGTTTGTAATAGTGACAAATGTTCAACAGATGGGAAACTTGTCAAAAAAAACTTGTCAAAAAATTAAAATATTAAGTAGGCTTTTAAAATTCTGTTGTCACAAAATACCTAACATGTGGGGAAATACATTTTATTAAGTTAAAAAAATAGGGTAAAATCTCTCTACATATATAATAATTCCAATTCTCCCTCCCCCTGCCATACACACACACAAATTTCTCTGTTTCTATCTGAAGAGAAATATACATAGTTGTTAAAAATGATTATCTTTAGGTCAGGGGCTTCCACAGGGAGTTAAAAGGGCAGAACTCTGAGGATTGCATCACCCAAGTATTCTGTGAACTCACACTAATCTATTGTCTTCATCTTCACTTGAGCTGAGATCAGCAAGCTTGGGTGAACAGAAACTTGGATTTGGAGTAGAGGAGGAAGTAGGCAGTTAGAAACCAAAACGGTTAGTGCAGTGGCTCTCAAACCTCACTGTGTAAAAGGATCACCTGGGGAGCTGGGTTAAAATGCATATTCCTTCTAGAAAGTCACCACTTACAGAAACTTCTGTGTAAGAGATGGGGCTTAGTCATCTTCATCTTAATAAGCCCCTGATGTCATTTTGCTGCAGGTGACTTGAGGGTAGTAGAACCTGAAGGACGAATAAGCCAGAGAGAGAACCCCAGAGGAGGTCTAGGGAAGCAAAGCATGCTGGGAAGCTAGGGTGAGGGGCAAAGAAAGAGGCGTCAGATTTTAACATGTTCCTTTCTGTTCCATATAAACCAGGACTATTTACTGTAGTGCCAGGGCTATTAGAACAGTCTGAAAGCCCTTTGTAGGCTAACCTTGAGGACGTGGTTATCATTTTGAACATGATTTCTAATGGAAAATGTGTTTCAAGTTTTCTAACTCCCATCTGAGCTTTTGGAATTCAATTTGTTCCTGTCCTAAGGACTATCTGTTGTAACCACCATTGCCATAAGCCTCCCACCCCTGATGTAACTCTTTAGATGCCCTTCCATTTTTCACATTGATTTTAGCTCATTTATCAAAACAGAAAAAAGGATAAATCTATTTTTGACCAAAAAAACCCAGATATTCACTGTTAAATATAAGATTACATTCAATCTCAAGCCAAAAAACTGAGTTAGATTTGAGTCTCTATTTTTCTTTTTTGCAAAGAGCCTTAGATTTTTGCCTTTTTGGAAAGAGATAGTATGAGGAATAGGGAGGAATGTAGCTTAAAAATTCTGATCAGCGTCTTTAGATTTAGTCTTGAATTTGGAATCGTCCCTTAAAATTTTATAAATTTCAGATTCAATAACTAAAGAATAAATTATTGAACAAATCTCTTTTGACAGACAGGAGTAGGAAATAATAAAAACTGCCAACGCTGAATGTGTACACAAAGAATGTGCTGTCGTGCAATTCGGTGGTAATAATAAGTCGTTTAAAGGAAAGTTCAGATGTGATTTGGAAACAGGTTTGAAGGTGCTGGCAATGGGGTGAGTTAGGACGGCAGTTGTTCCCGCGTCTGTCTTGACCGTGTACAAATGGTGGTGAGATTAAAGAGGCTCCGAAGGTGCCACCCTCTCCTCACGTTTTAATTCATTTGCAGAATAAATGCATATAAAAATCAAAATTATAGGCTCCAAGAGCTGAACTAGTTGGTCACAGTTTGAACTTCCAAGGACAAAGAGAGCTTAGATGAAATTTATGATGCCTCAAACTTTAAAAACACAAAACCCTTGGTTCAAACAACCCTTTGCTGAAGCAGAAGCAGAGTCCTGGCCCCTCAGCCCTTTGAACACCCCCAATTAGACATTTGTATCAGGATTCTTCAGTTCCAAGCAACAGAATCTGACTCTGGCCAGTTTTCAGAATTGCTGGGAAAACTGAAGAGCTAAGCTTCAGAAAGGACTGGACCCAGGGAAGCTCCTGAGTTCTGGGAAGCAAGGACTAATGGCAGTCTCTTCAGGGATTGTCACTGGACCCAGACTTGGTGTTCCTCAGCTCTGATTTGCCTTGCTTGGGTCACATGACCATCCCTTGATCTAGGGGTATGGGAACATTCTGATTGACCTTCTGGTGGAAGAGGATGGTTAGCAGAATAAAGGGGAGTTGATAGTAGGAAACTAAAATGTGTGTCCACTACAATAGTCCTTTGAGGTCTCCTCCAGTCCCAGGATTCTAGGACTACTGTTCCATTATCAGAAAATTCCCCTTGCAACAGTGAGCCAAAATGGCCCCAGGGAGCTAGCTGCAGGCTCTGTTCTAATTTCAAATTCTCATCTCAGAGAATAGCATCACCAACACAGGAAAAAAAAATTAGGTGGGTAATAGCAGTGTCTTGCAAATTTTTAAAATGGAATATTTGTTAAGGTCTCAGACTTTTTGGTCAGATTATAGTTGAATTTTGTGTAACCTTGGGTAAATTTATTTTCCTGAGCCTAGAGTTCCTCCTCTGTAAAATATATGAGTCATTGGGTTTTTATTGGGTTGTTTTTATGACAAATGCTTATTACAGGGCCTAGCCTTAATAAATGGTATTTATTATCATTCTAAAATGAATTTCCTCTCAAATGTTAATCATGAAAATTTATACAGTCATATTTTAATGAGTTCATTTTCATAAATTCATTAAAGCTTAGAGACATGGTAAACAGATATTCTTGATTCTCAACAACCAAGCCCAAGGGGACTAATGAAATGAATGGTAGCAATTCACTGATTCACTAAAGCTGCAGATTTGTTTTCCATGAACACAGACACGTCATAGGGATTGTGTCCAGGTATGTAGATGGTATTTATATCTGACAGCAACTCGGGCAACATGGTATAAATATTATAACTATTACAAATCCTCACTCCGGGCTTTGACATAATGGCATGGAGACTACATTTCTGTAGAATTTTGATATAGAATCAAAATCCTGTATATCCCCTGTCCTTTGGCAAATGGGAGAGGTTGCTGTGACTCTTTGGTACGTCACTGTGATGACTAAAGCACAGATGCTTTTCAAGCCAGCCATGTGTCCTGGGAGTTATGAAACCACATGCTTCCGGAGGCAGCTCTCTAAGAAGGATTTTAAAACAAAGAGGTGCTGAAGTCTGGGGAGAGAATTCCACTCACTTAGTTCATCACAAGCACCTTATTAGGAATGGGAAATGGGGAAAGGAACTGTTTCTAATGCAGATTTACAAATTATCCTGGTGTGACCAGAATTATGTCTGAGAGAGAGATCCCTGCGCCTCCACTGAACACACTTCCTTCCTCTGGAGAGCGTGAGTTGGAAAGTTTACCCTTCCCTCCCAGAAACAAATGCCAGTGTCCAAAAGCTCAGCATTAACCCTCCAGAACTCCCCAATCCTATTATTTCTGAAACCAATGAACCAAAAACATTTGTTGGCCATGTACCTACCTATCTTTTTACGTATCACCTTGCTGCCCACTTGAGCGCTCAGAAGAAAAGGGTGATTCAGCACTTCTAATCTCCTTGGGAAGACATGGAAACACATGAAATGGTAAGACCAAGCAAAAATCAGTATGAGGCTTCCGTGGTGGCGCAGTGGTTGAGAATCTGCCTGCCAATGCAGGGGACACGGGTTCGGGCCCTGGTCTGGGAAGATCACACGTGCCGCAGAGCAACTAGGCCCATGAGCCACAACTACTGAGCCTGTGCGTCTGCAGCCTGTGCTCCGCAACGGGAGAGGCCGGGACAGTGAGAGGCCCGCGCACCGCGATGAAGAGTGGCCCCCGCTTGCCGCAACTAGAGAAAGCCCTCGCACAGAAACGAAGACCCAACACAGCCAAAAATAAATTAATAAATTTATTTTTTAAAAAATCAGTATGAAATAAAAATGCAGTTCGCAGGCCCGGTGGGGCTAGACAGCTTTGTGAACTTTGCTGCCTGCGTGGCCAAACCCCTTGCTCAGCTGGAGGAGATTTCAATCAGCAAACTTATCTGTGCCTAACGGAACAGTGTCCAAATTTGTCACCAGGCCATGCTCAAAGGAACGGGCAATTTGTTGAAGTCATTTCGGATGCAGGAAATCCTGTGTTTACTACCTAGGAAATACTACACAAAGGTTGGGATTTTTTTCCCCTTGTAATGCTCTTTCGAATTGAAATTTGGCAACAGAGACACTGCTGATAAGGAGAACGTTGCTCAGGAAATGACAATACGGTGATAGCCGATCATACACAATAGGCCTTACTTCTTTGTTCTGGTTCTCAAAGTTAGTTGATAGAATCACTTCCTTCAGGGTGTCCAGTCACTCGCAGGTTCATGTTTTGAGTGCTGATGCCTTCAGGGAGGCGCTGTCATCTCCCTAATCACGTCTAAAAGGATGTAGGAGAGAAATTCCTTGAAAAACCTGGACTCCTCTGTAAAGTTGATGGAGAATGTATAAGAGGGACAGTGAGAATCACTAGGTCTCAGTTAATCCAACTAAATCAACTAAATGAACAAGAAGTAGGCCCTTTCTAAAGTCACCAGCTTATGCAATAACATCTATACTTGTGACTGAAGAGCTTCCTCTAGTCAGAACATCGGGGGCTGCAGACAAAATCTGATGGACGTTACACAGCATGACAAAGACGTGTGGTAGTATATTTAAAGGAAAAAGACATCAACAGAAGCCAGAGATAGGGCACCCAGAAAAGGGGTGAATAGATGTAGAGTCATTAGAGTATATCCAGTACTACCCAGGAATTAAAGGTCTTGATTATAGTCCCACCAGCAAGGCTGTAACTAGAGTGGGCAAGGGTTCCTCCTTTAATTAACTTAGCTGTGAGGCATCCCTTGAGATTACTAATTTTGTTTTCTTTCAGTTTATTTTGTTGTTTTCTCATTTTTAAGTTAAACTTTTAGTTCATTTTTAGTCATTTCTGTTGTTAAGAAATGAAGGCATGGGACTTCCCTGGCGGTCCAGTGGTTAAAACTTTGCCTTCCAGTGCAGGGGGTGTGGGTTCGATCCCTGGTGGGGGAACTAGGATCCCACATGCCTCACAGCCAAAAAACCAAAATGTAAAACAGAAGCACTATTGTAACAAATTCAATAAAGACAAAAAAAAAAAGTCTACATCAGAAAAAGTCTTAAAAAAAAAGAAATGAAGGCATCAACAGACATAACTTTGTCTTTGAGTATAGTTTGGGCAGTATTCCGTGTGTAGTAGCTATATTTTTATATGTAGCAATGTTATCGTCATTATTTTATAGAGTTGCCACATTTAGCTAGTAAAATATTAATATCCCCAGTTAAATTTCAATTTCAGATAAACATACATTTTTGGTGTGTGTCTCAAATATTGCATGGGACATACTTATACTAAAAAATTATTATTATCTGAAATTATAATTTAACTGGGTATCCTGTATTTTATCTGGCAGCCCTATTATAAACAGATCTTAGATGTAGTTTTGGTTAACTTTTGACCCAGTATTTCTTGGAAGATTTTCTCCCCAAATGATTGTGTTATTTTTTGTTTTAACTTTTATTATTAAATTCTGCTCTTTTTGTGTATGTATGGCTTAATTTTAGGAACATAACCATAGATGAGTGGGTCTCCACTGCGAGAGATTTTACTCCCCAGGGGACCCTTAGCAATGTCTGGAGACATTTTTGGTTGTCACAACTTGGGAAGGTGTGCTAATAGGTAGAGGCCGAGGATGCTGCTAAATATACTACAATGCACACAGCAATCCCTACGACGAAGAATTATTCGGCACAAAATGTAATAGTTGCTGTTGAGAAACACTGTCAATCGTTTGAAAAGTGGGTTTATCTTTTCAAATATATCTTTGTTTAAAATATATCAATTAAATCAACCTCACCAATTGCATTATTCATGTCATCTCTATTTTTTGCATATTCAATCTATCAAAGAGAGTGATATATTGAAGTCATTCATTCAATTTAAAATACATCACTGAGATCCTCTAGTATGTCAGAGCTTGTTCCAGATGCTGGGGATCCTCAGTGAGCAAAACAGAGTAACATCTCTGATTTCATGGAGCTTTTATTCCAATGGGTGGGGTCGGATCAGGAGACATAATAAACAAATAGTATATAAAATATATGATGATAAGTGTTATGAAGGAGAGCAGAGAATAGGGATGGGTGCTGGGATAGGCATAGGTTGTAATCATAAATTGAGTGGCAAGAAGTTTACATTAGAAGAAAGACCTCAAGAAGATGACAGAGAAAGTGATGTGATATCTTAGGAAAGAGTGTTTTAGGCAAAGGAAACAGAAGTGCAAAGACTGATGTAGGTCAGCGCTTGGTATGATCAAGGAAGAAGAGGAAGAAAAGGGAGGAGTAAGGAAAGTAATGGTGACGGATGAGGTCAGAGGGGTGATGGTGCTGGGCTGGCGTCCAGACCATTTAGGGCCAAAGATGCCATTGTGAGAACTGTTGCATTTATTCCTAAGTGAGATAGGAAGTCAGAGCTTCAGTAGACTTGCTAGACTTTTACATACATTTTGAAAGCATCACTTTGGCTGTTGGGTTGAGAATAGATTATGGGGTGAAAATGCTGAAGCAAAGAGACCAGTTAGAAGGCCACTGCCATAATCCAGGGGAGAGATGACGGTGTTTGTTGCAGGGGCGGGGGGGAGAGGGGTGGGTAACAGTGAAGATTGTGAGAACTGATTGAATCCATTAGGCACACCTACACGCAGATGGAGAGAATGCAAAATGGTACAACCCCTATGAGGGGAATTCAACAGTCTTTAACAAAGTGACCTAGGTGTCTACTCTTCAACCCAGTGATACCACTTCTAGGAATTTATACTGGAAATATACCTCCAACAATAATTAATAGAGATACATAAGGTTATTTATTGCAATGTTATATGTAACTAGAAGGTATTGGAGATTGGTTGAATAAACTATGTTTATTCAGTACACACAATGAATGCTATGCAGCTGTAAAAATACAATGAGGCTGAAAATCTGTATGAATCAATATGGAGTAATTTCCAGCACATATTAAGTGTAAAAGGCTCACTGCAAAAGAGCATATGTAGTTTGCTACCTTTTGTGCAAAAAAGAAGGAAAAATACATTTATCATTATAAAAGAAAATGTTAAAGTTGGGTACCTACAAGATAGCGTGAGGTGAAAGGGACACAGGGTAGAGTGACACTTCCAAGTGTACCTTTTTGTAGAGTTTTGACTTTGAAAGTATGTGAATGACTACATATTCAAAAAATAAAATTAAATCAAGAAGAATGGGAAGGGGACAAAACCTGACTAAAACTGAAAGAAAATGGAAGCAGATGAATCTAAGTGTATTTCAAATGATTACTATAACTATACTGAAGGGGGAGAAAAAGCCAAACCAAGTTATTTATGAACACAGTTTTTGATTATCTTTCTCAGTCTGGAACAGAATAGGATGTGGGGAGGGGAAATAGAAGAGAGAAGTACTCTTTAGTAGGTTAGTTTTTGGTAGTGTTATGTAAGAAGCAATTTTGAAGCTCTTTTATATTCAATATAGGATTGAGTAAATGTGTTGGTATGGTTGGGAGCTAAGGTTCACACGGTGGAAGGAGGGACACAGAAATACAGAACAGGAGGCAGGGAGGACCCTGTGGGGATGGAGTAGAACTTGAGGTATCATTTCTAAAACATCTTATGTATATACTTGTTTTTGTGCATTTGTATATTTGTGTATATGTGCGTAATATGGATATATACGTGTATACATTTCTTCACTCTGTCTGTGGAAAGGGTCAAGAAGCAAAATAAATCTTGGTCTCTAATACTATTCCCACTAATAGGCACCAGAGTTCCTTGAAGAAATGTCTCACTCCAAGGTTGGGGCAGGGTAGGTAGAAGATAAACCTGGAAACTTTGGTTTTGTTAGAAAATTAGGAAATGTTTTTTTTAAAATAGGATATATTACAAGGACACAGGAGCAAGCTTGAGGGGGCTCCCCTTGGTCAAATCTAGAACAATTTGAGCATAAAAAATTATAAACCACCAGGCAAAATAGGACTTTTTGAGTCCATATTGATCACAGAAAATTAACAATGGAGGAGGTGGGAGGGATCTTGCTTACAGTAGAATACTGAGGCCAACTGGTAAATGTGGAAAGAGTATTGGAGCTGAACTATATAATCATTTTGCAATTATCGTAGTAAAGATTGGTTCAGCCAAAAATCATTGAAGAATGCTAAACCTATGGGGCTATTTTGATGAGGAGCAGACTGCTTATTAATTGCAAGAGAGAACAAAGCCCTGTAATTACACAGAGAAGAAACTGGGTGATACGTTGGCTGAGTGATCAAAATTTATGTCACTTATGAGGGATGGACAAACATTGTGTGCCTCCAGATGTGATTTCTTGGTACCACCTATGATATATTCCAGCTGAGAATGTATAACTTCATTCTAAAAAAAATCAGTCAAACACAAAAAAGGGAAAATTATAGTTAAAAAGTGTAGGTGGGGAGACGTGTATTCCTTGGCTGGTGGCCTCCTTCCATCTTCAAAGACAGAAGTCACTTAACTCTAACCTCTGCTTCTGTCCTCACATCTCTGATCCTCCTGCATCTTTCTTATGACCTTGTGATTACATTGGTCCCACCTGGATGACCCAGGCTAAACTTCCTATCTCAAGATCCTTAATCGCTCTGCAAAGCCCTCTTTGCCATGTAAGGTAACATATTCATAGGTTCTGGGGACTAGAACATGGCCATCTTTGTGGCAGCCATTATTCTGCCATCCACAGGACTATTGTTCAAAAACATCAATGTCATAAAAGACAAAGGCTGAAGAGTGTAATAGGCTAAAGAGATATGACAACTACATGCAATATATGAATCTTGGACTAGATCCTTTTCCAGAGGGGGGTAATACTATAAAGGACATTCATTATTATGTCAGCTGACAGAACTGGAACATGGATGGTTGATTAGATACAAGTATCAGTATAAATGTATAAAGTTGACAAATGTAGTAAAGTAATGTAAGAATATATCTCTATTCTTAGGAAATGCACACTTGAGTATTTAAGAATTAAGGGCCATGATAACTGCAATTTACCCTCAAATGGTTCAGGGAAAAACATGTGTATACACCACACATACAAAGAGCAAGAGAACAAATGAAGCAAAATGGGGCGAAATGTTAACGATAAGCAAATCTGGGAAAAAGGGAAAAGGGTGTTCTCCATGGTATTTTTATTTTTGCAGTTAGGTTTGAAATTATTTCCAAATAAAAAATTTTTTTAAATCATTTTTCCAACCTGCCATTTAATCCTAAACTTCTGACAACACCCCTCATGGGTTGAATGGTCATTCAGTCTAGAGATTTGAATGCCTCTAAGGATAGTTGGACTCAGTATCTAATGAGGCAGCCTGTCCAATTGCTGTCAGTTAAAGGAGCTTTGAGGTTCGCTACAGGTTAGGGAAAGTGAAATCAGTGTGTGGGTGACTTTCACCTGTTGGTTGCAGCCCTGTCTTGCGAAATACAGAATGTCTTCTCCCTCTTCAAATACCTGAGGCCAGCTGTTGTATCTCCTTCATAATTTGTTTCTCTAGCTAAAAGTTTCTTATCAGTGGATGCTTCTGAGACAGTTTTTAAACCTCCTTACTGGGATGTGTTTTTGTTGCATTTAAAATGCAGTGTCTGGGCAAACACAGCACTCCAGCTGTGGCCACTCCTGTGAAGAGAGCAGTGGGCCCATCCAGTGAGTTTGATTTGTTCCTTCCTCCTCTTCCACTTCACTCTTCCTAGGTCACCGAAACCTGTACAGGGAAAAGCCACGTCCATGGTATACACTGACTTCATGACTAAATCAATGCATGTGGTTTTGGTGTAGCCCCGATGGGGCTCTGAGGATCTGCGTTACCATGGTTGCCTGTAAAACAAAAGAAAACCCTGGAATGAGCCTTTTTGCTACTGAAACATAATCTGCTCTAAGCAATTGAGTGACTGCTGGACAGTGCAATCAGGAGAGTGTGTTTAATTCTAGTGAGTAAGTTGGTGGCATTGAATCCCCGGCACGCAGGGACAAGGATCTCTGAGGCAGGACCACGCGTCTCACTATGGGAAGTTGTAGAACTGCTCTGCCTAGCTCCCAAAAAGGGAAGTGAAGGCATTCAGGAGGTTCACGAGGCTCCTAGCTCATGGATGCTGGCAACAGACAGCTCAGAGTGATCAGGTTCTAGAGTGTCGCTTAGAAATCAGGGCGAGGAAGCTTGGGAGCGGCCTTCTGTGGGGAGTACTTTAATGTTGAAATTTTAACTGTCGCAGGAATGATCAGGGTCACCTGCGCCACATGCTAGTGAGGGAAAGTCAACGCCAGGTGCCCTCGAAGCATCATTTCTCCAGATCGTGTGGTAGAGGCTTCTCTTCCCCGTTGCATTAATCCTTTAGCAGCGACCCAGTAAGACAGGGCCGGCCTGAGCCCTCCTAGCTGTGCCTCTAGCCATAGAACTCACCAGCCATAAAAATGTCAGGTCACTAAACAGCTGCTGCATTTCAGGGTCAAATATCTCACATTCAAGGCGATAGGAGAGGAGTGTTTTCTGCAAAAGGCTTTTAAGAGAATTCCAAATAATGAGGCCTTTATGGTGGTGGAGTGACTAATGAAACTGGTTTGAGGGAAGGAGGAAAGGGAGCGAGGCAGGGCAGCCTCTTCCTGTGAGCCTTCTAATGACAGTCAACATGCAGAAACTGTCTTAATCTGGAAATCCTAAGTTTATGGTCTAAACTGCCTAGGTGTGACTAGTTCACTAGTGACTAGCCCTTCCTTTTGTTTCTTCCCCCCTCCACCCCTGGCTTCTAAGGAGCTGAGACATGGACAGCAAGGTCCTATTGGTCTAAGAGTTAATCCTGAGTTTTTAGAGACTGGGCTGAAGTCTCAAAAGGTGTTTTTTTTGGAGATACACCCAGACGTGAATAAACTGGGGAAGTCAGAGGGCACCATAAGTTAACCAAGGGAGTTTAGCTGAGGGGGTGTGTTCAAGGGAGGAGGGCAGCCTCGGCCAGTTTGGTAGGGAAGTGTGTGGCCAGACATACAGGGGCTTTTCTCTTTTTAAGCAGCTGGTAGAGACACCTCCTTCTCTCCGCTGTCTTGTCTTCCTGAGTCATTGCTCGGCATCACAATCACCGAGTCTCCAGGCACCCCTCCCATCCCTGGAGAGTCAGGGCGGCTCCCCAATCTCATTAGACTTAGGAAGGTTTCTTTACACTGCAGGCAGAGTGGGGGAATGGGGACAAGGACACTAAGAGATGCTCACCACTGGGGGATTGCCGCTTCCTTTGCCACAGAAATGTCCCCACATGACCCTAATGGGTGTAAATGAAATGGGAGATGGTACCGAAGGTCAGTATAGAACGATTGCCTTTTTTCCACCTCCCAGTAAAAGGAACCACAGGCAGAGAAGCAGAGAGAACACATGCTTTATTTAAGTGGGAAAATTATACTTTGGAACCTTTCTCTTTCCCATGGAAAACAAAAACATATCAAGGTTTGATTAAAATAATGATCTCCATTGTCAAAACGCCCTAGTGTGCAATCTCGTGTTCGTGTTGTTCGTTTGATACCATGGAAACACACAGTTGATTGCAGGGGACAAAAGCTTGTCAGGGAAGAGGCCAAAAGGTTAGATCTGATCTTTTCCTGACAAGTTGAATGAAAAGTAATTGACTGGTCTTCACTATGGAAAACATGAAATCCTTATAAATTTCCTTCCTCCAGGGGTACCAGGCTTTTTCCAAGATAAAGAATTTATAGATTTTAAGCCATTTCTCAATAATGGACTCAAAAGTTTTTAGACTTCAGTAGAGTTCCTATTAATAGAGGGAAAAGGGATATAGAGATATAAGCCAATATACAGACCACATGGAGAAAATGAGCACCTAACTCAACATAGTGATGGTCCATGAATGACCCAATACAAGAAGAAACCTGACTTTAAATCTCTCCATACAAAGTTCAACGGTTCTAGAAGCTAGTGCTTATGGAACTGAATGGTATCAAGTAGCTGTTAAACATTGGGAGGTCTTTTTTTTTTTTTTAACATCTTTATTGGAGTATAATTGCTTTACAATGGTGTGTTAGTTTCTGCTTTATAACAAAGTGAATCAGCTATACATATACATACATCCCCATATCCCCTCCCTCTTGCATCTCCCTGCCTCTCACGCTCCCTATCCCACCCCTCTAGGTGGTCACAAAGCACCAAGCTGATATCCCTGTGCTATGCGGCTGCTTCCCACTAGCTATCGGTTTTATATTTGGTAGTGTATATATGTCCATGCCACTCTCTCACTTTGTCCCAGCTTACCCTTCCCGCTCCCTGTGTCCTCAAGTCCATTCTCTAGTAGGTCTGTGTCTTTATTCCCATCATGCCCCTAGGTTCTTCATGACCACTTTTTTTTTTCTTTAGATTCCATACATATGTGTTAGCATACGGTATTTATTTTTCTGACTTACTTCACTCGTATGACAGACTCTAGGTCCATCCACCTCACTACAAATAACTCAATTTCGTTTCTTTTTATGGCTGAGTAATATTCCATTGTATATATGTGCCACATCCTCTTTATCCTTTCATCTGTCGATGGACACTTAGGTTGCTTCCATGTCCTGGCTATTGTAAATAGTGCTGCAATGAACATTGTGGTACATGACTCTTTTTGAATTATGGTTTTCTCAGGGTATATGCCCAGTAGTGGGATTGCTGGGTCATATGGTAGTTCTAGTTTTAATTTTTTAAGGAACCTCCATACTGTTCTCCATAGTGGCTGTATCAATTAACACTCCCACCAGCAGTGCAAGAGGGTTCCCTTTTCTCCACACCCTCTCCAGCATTTATTGTTTGTAGATTTTTGATGATGGCCATTCTGACCGGTGTGAGATGATGTCTCATTGTAGTTTTGATTTGCATTTCTCTAATGATTAATGCCGTTGAGCATTCTTTCATGTGTTTGTTGGCAATCTGTATATCTTCTTTGGAGAAATGTCTATTTAGGTCTTGTGCCCAGTTTTGGATTGGGTTGTTTGTTTCTTTGATATTGAGCTGCATAAGCTGCTTGTAAATTTTGGAGGTTAATCCTTGGTCCATTGCTTCATTTGCAAATGTTTTCTCCCATTCTGAGGGATGTCTTTTCATCTTGTTTATGGTTTCCTTTGCTGTGCAAAGGCTTTTAAGTTTCATGAGGTCCCATTTGTTTATTTTTATTTTCATTTCTATAGGAGGTGGGTCAAAAAGGATCTTGCTGTGATTTATGTAATAGAGTGTTATGCCTGTGTTTTCCTCTAAGAGGTTGATAGTGTATGGCCTTACGTTTAGGACTTCAATCCATTTTGAGTTTATTTTTGTGTATGGTGTTAGGGAGTATTCTAATTTCATTCTTTTACATGTAGCTGTCCAGTTTTCTCAACACCACTTATTGAAGAGCCTGTCTTTTCTCCATCATATATTCTTGCCTCCTTTATCAAAGATAAGGTGACCATATGTGCGTGGGTTTATTTCTGAGCTTTCTATTCTGTTCCATTGATCTATATTTCTGTTCTTCTGCCAGTACCATACTGTTTTGATTACTGTAGCTTTGTAGTATAGTCTGAAGTCTGGGAGCCTGATTCCTCCAGCTTCGCTTTTCGTTCTTAAGATTGCTTTGGCTATTCGGGATCTTTTAAGTTTCCATAGAAATTGTGAAATGTTTTGTTCTAGTTCTGTGAAAAATGCCATTGGTAGTTTGCTAGGGATTGCATTGAATCTGTAGATTGCTTTGGGTAGTATAGTCATTTTCACAATGTTGAATTTTCCAATCCAAGAACATGGTATATCTCTCCATCTGTCTGTATCATCCTTAATTCCTTTCATCAGTGTCTTATAGTTTTCTGCATACAGGTCTTTGTCTCCTTAGGTACGTTTATTCCTAGGCATTTTATTCTTTTTGTTGCAATGGTAAATGGGAGTGTTTCCTTAATTTCACTTTCAGATTTTTCATCATTAGTGTATAGGAATGCTAGAGATTTCTGTGCATTAATTTTGTATCCTGCTACTTTACCAAATTCATTGATTAGCTCTAGTAGTTTGCTGGTAGCATCTTTAGGATTCTCTATATATAGTATCATGTCATCTGCAAACAGTGACAGCTTTACTTCTTTTCTGATTTGGATTCCTTTTATTTCTTTTTCTTCTCTGATTGCTGTGGCTAAAACCTCCAAAACTATGTTGAATAATAGTGGTGAGAGTGGACAACCTTGTCTTGTTCCTGATCTTAGTGGAAATGGTTTCAGTTCTTCACCATTGAGGACAATGTTGGCTGTGGGTTTTTCACATATGGCCTTTATTATGTTAAATTCCCTCTATGTCTACTTTCTGGAGGGTTTTTTTTTATCATAAATGGGTGTTGAATTTCATCGAACGCTTTCTCTGAATTGATGGAGTTGATCATATGGTTCTTGTTCTTCAATTTGTTAATATGGTGTATCACATTGATTGATTTTCGTATATTGAAGAATCCTTGCATTCCTGGGATAAACCCCACTTGATCATCGTGTATGATCCTTTTACTGTGCTGTTGGATTCTGTTTGCTAGTATTTTGCTGTGGATTTTGGTATCTATGTTCATCAGTGATATTGGCCTGTAATTTTCTTTCTTTGTGACATCTTTGACTGGTTTTGGTATCATGGTGATCGTGGCCTTGTAAAAAGAGTCTGGGAGTGTTCCTCCCTCTGCTATATTTTGGAAGAGTTTGAGAAGCATAGGTGTTAGCTCTTCTCTAAATGTTTGGTAGAATTCGCCTGTGAAGCCATCTGGTCCTGGGCTTTTGTTTGTTGGAAGATTTTTTTTTTTTCTTTTTTTTGTGGTACGTGGGCCTCTCACTGTTGTGGCCTCTCCCGTTGTGGGGCACAGGCTCCGGACGCTCAGGCTCAGCGACCATGGCTCAAAGGCCTAGCCGCTCCGCGGCATGTGGGATCTTCCCAGACCGGGGCACGAACCCGTGGCCCCTGCATCGGCAGGTGGACTCTCTACCACTGTGCCACCAGGGAAGACCTGTTGGAAGATTTTAAATCACAGTTTCAATTTCAGTGCTTGTGATTGGTCTGTTTATATTTTCTATTTCTTTCTGGTTCAGTCTCAGAAGGTTGTGCTTTTCTAAGAATTTGTCCATTTCTTCCAGGTTGTCCATTTTATTGGCATAGAGTTGCTTGTAGTTATCTCTCATGATCCTTTGTATTTCTGCAGTGTCAGTTGTTACTTCTCCTTTTTCATCTCTAATTCTATTGATTTGAGTCTTCTCCCTTTTTTTCTTGATGAGTCTGGCTAATGGTTTATCAAGTTTGTTTATCATCTCAAAGAACCAGCTTTTAGTTTTATTGATCTTTGGTATCGTTTCCTTCATTTCTTTTTCATTTATTTCGGATCTGATTTTATGATTTCTTTCCTTTTGCTAACTTTGCTAACTTTTGCTAACTTTGGGGGGTTTTTGTTCTTCTTTCTGTAATTGCTTTAGGTGTAAGGTTAGGTTGTTTATTTGATGTTTCTTGTTTCTTAAGGTAGGACTGTATTGCTATGATCTTCCCTCTTAGAACTGCATTTGCTGCATCCCATAAGTTTTGGGTCATCGTGCTTTCATTGTCATTTGTTTCTAGGGATTTTTTGATTTCCTCTTTGATTTCTTCAGTGATCTCTCAGTTATTAAATAGTATATTGTTTAGCTTCCATGTGTTCGTATTTTTTTACAGATTTTTTCCTGTAATTGATATCTAGTCTCATAGCATTGTGGTTGGAAAGGATACGTGATATGATTTCAATTTTCTTAAATTTACCAAGGATTGATTTATGACTCTAGATGTGATCTATTCTGGAGAATGTTCCATAAGCACTTGAGAGGAAAGTGTATTCTGTTGTTTTTGGATGGAATGTCCTATAAATATCAATTAAGTCCATCTTGTTTAATGTATCATTTAAAGCTTGTGTTTCCTTATTTATTTTCATTTTGGATGATCTGTCCATTGGTAAAAGTGGGGTGTTAAAGTCCCCTACTATGATTGTGTTACTGTCGATTTCCTCTTTTATGGCTGTTAGTATTTGCCTTAGATATTGAGGTGCTCCTATGTTGGGTGCATAAATATTTACCATTGTTACATCTTCTTCTTGGATCAATCCCTTGATCATTATGTAGTGTCCTTCTTTGTCTCTTGTAAGAGTCTTTATTTTAAAGTCTATTTTGTCTGATATGAGAATTGCTACTCCAGCTTTCTTTTGGTTTCCATTTGCATGGAATATCTTTTTCCATCCCCTCACTTTCAGTCTGTATGTGTCCCTAGGTCTGAAGTGGGTCTCTTGTAGACAGCATATATTCAGGGCTTGTTTCTGTATCCATTCAGCCAGTCTATGTCTTTTGGTTGGAGCATTTAATCCATTTACATTTAAGGTAGTTATTGATATGTATGTTCCTATTCCCAGTTTCTTAATTGTTTTGGGTTTGTTATTGTACGTCTTTTCCTTCTCTTGTTCTTCTTGCCTAGAGAATTTCCTTTAGCATTTATTGTACATCTGGTTTGGTGGTGCTGAATTCTCTTAGCTTTTGCTTGTCTGTAAAGGTTTTAATTTCTCTATTGAATCTGAATGAGATCCTTGCTGGGTAGAGTAATCTTGGTTGTAGGTTTTTCTCCTTCATCACTTTAAATATGTCCTGCCACCCCCTTCTGGCTTGCAGAGTTTCTGCTGAAAGATCAGCTGTTAAACTTATGGGGATTCCCTTGTATGTTATTTGTTGTTTTTCCCTTGCTGCTTTTAATATATTTTCTTTGTATTTAATTTTTGATAGTTTAATATGTGTCTTGGCATGTTTCTTCTTGGATTTATCCTATATGGGACTCTGTGCTTCCTGGACTTGATTGACTATTTCCTTTCCCATATTAGGGAAGTTTTCAACTATAATCTTTTCAAATATTTTCTCAGTCTGTTTCTTTTTCTCTTCTTCTTCTGGGGACAGTTAAGGGGCAAACAGAATACCGATGCGTGCGCTGTACAGGAATCTATAATTCCTGTACAGGACCCCTATAATTCGCATGTTGGTGCCTTTAGTGTTGTCCCAAATGTCTCTGAGACTGTCTTCAATTCTTTTTGTTCTTTTTTTGTTTATTCTGCTGTGCAGTATTTATTTCCAATATTTTATCTTCCAGGTCACTTATCCGTTCTTCTGCCTCAGTTATTCTGCTATTGATTCCTTCTAGAGAGTTTTTAATATCATTTATTGTGTTGTTTATCACTGTTTGTTTGCTCTTTAGTTCTTCTAGGTCCTTGTTAAACATTTCTTGTATTTTCTCCATTCTATTTCCAAGATTTTGGATCATCTTTACTATCATACTCTGAATTCTTTTTCAGGTAGACTGCCTATTTCCTCTTCATTTGTTTGGTCTGGTGGGTTTTTACCTTGCTCCTTCATCTGCTGCGTGTTTCTCTGTCTTCTCATTTTGCTTAACTTACTGTGTTTGGGGTCTCATTTTCGCAGGCTGCAGGTTCGTAGCTCCCGTTGTTTTTGGTGTCTGCCCCTAGTGGCTAAGGTTGATTCAGTGGGTTGTGTAGGCTTCCTGGTGGAGCAGACTAGTGCCTGTGTTCTGGTGGGTGGGGCTTGATCTTGTCTCTCTGGTGGGCACGTCCACATCTGGTGGGGTGTTTGGGGTGTCTGTGGCCTTATTATGATTTTAGGCAGCCTCTCTGCTAATGGATGGTGTTGTGTTCCTGTCTTACTGGTTGTTTGGCATAGGTTGTCCAGCACTGTAGCTTGCTGGTCATTCAGTGTAGCTGGGTCTTGGCATTGAGACGGAGATCTCTGGGATATTTTCGCCGTTTGATATTATGTGGAGCTGGGAGGTCTCTTGTGGACCAGTGTCCTGAAGTTGGCTGTCCCACCTCAGAGGCACAGCACTGACTCCTGGCTGGAGCACCAAGAGCCTTTCATCCACATGGCTCAGAATAAAAGCGAGAAAAAAGGAAGGGGAAGGAAGGAAGGAAGGAAAGGAGATAAAATAAAATAAAGTTATTAAAATAATAAATAATTATTAAGAAATAAATTTTAAAACGTTAAAAAAAATACAGACGGACAGAACACACTCACAAAAAGAGAAAAAGAGGAAAAAAAATATATATCTTTTGCTCCCAAAGTCCACCTCTTCAATTTGGGATGATTCGTTTTCTTATTCAGGTATTCCACAGATACAGGGTATATCAAGTTGATTGTGGAGATTTAATCCGCTGTTCCTGAGGCTGCTGGGAGACAGTTCCCATTCTCTTCTTTTTTCGCACAGCTCCTGGGGTTCAGCTTTGGATTTGGCCCCACATTTGCGTGTAGGTCACCGGAGGCCGTGTGTTCTTTGCTCAGACAGGACAGGGTTAAAAGAGCCGCTGATTCAGGGCCTCTGGCTCACTCAGGCTGGCGGGGAGGGAGGGGTACAGAGTGCGAGGCGAGCCTGCGGCAGCAGAGGCCAGCATGACGTTGCACCAGCCTGAGGTGTGCCGTGCATTCTCCCGGGGAAGTTGTCCCTGATCACGGGACCCTGGCAGTGGTGGGCTGCACAACCTCCCTGGATGGGGGGTGTGGATAGTGACCTGTGCTCGCACACAGGCTTCTTGGTGGCGGCAGCAGCATCTCTGGGGTCTGCGCTGATAGCCGCAGCTTGCGCCCATCTCTGGAGCTCCTTTAAGCAGCTCTCTTAATCCCTTCTCCTCGCGCACCAGGAAACCAAGAGGCAAGAAAAAGTCTCTTGCCTCTTCGGCAGCTCCAGACTTTTCCCCGGACTCCCTCCCGGCTAGCCGTGGTGCACTAGCCCCCTTTAGGCTGTGTTCATGCAGCCAACCCCAGTCCTCTCCCTGGGATCTGACCTCCGAAGCCCGAGCCTCAGCTCCCAGCCCCCACCTGCCCTGTCGGGTGAGCAGACAAGCCTCTTGGGCTGGTGAGTGCCGGTCGGCACTGATCCTCTGTGCGGGAATCTCTTTGCTTTGCCCTCTGAACCCCGGTGGCTGCGCTCTCCTCCGTGGCTCCGAAGCTTCCCCCCTCCGCCACCTGCAGTCTCCGCCCACGAAGGGGCTTCCTAGTGTGTGGAAACCTTTCCTCCTTCACAGCTCTCTCCCACTGGTGCAGGTCCCATCCCTATTCTTTTGTCTCTGTTTTTTCTTTTGCCCTACCCAGGTACGTGGGGAGTTTCTTGCCTTTTGGGAGGTATGAGGTCTTCTGCCGGCATTCAGTAGGTGTTCTTTAGGGGTTGTTCCACATGTAGATGTATTTCTGACGTATTTGTGGGGAGGAAGGTGATCTCCATGTCTTAGTCTTCTGCCATCTTGAAGCTCCTCCAAACCTTGGGGGGTCTTAACTTAGGTTTTCTATATGATTAGGGAATAGGTGGTGTTTGTTGTTTAAAAAAAAGGTCACAGAAAATTCCCCCCTTTCAGAACTTGACCTTTTAAAGAATTGTGTCCAAACTAGTTTATTAAAGATTATCCTTTTGCCTGAGCAATCCGTGTTAAGTATAGGAAAGGGGCAGAATCCTGGAGGGTTTGAACAGCTTCACCGCCCGACAGAAGCACATTTTCCCCAGTGATGATTTTCTGGGGAAAACTGAAGATGTACAAATAAGCATAATGATCTGCAAGTTTCAGGTTTTTCCCTGTTTCTATCAATACACCAAGGGCTGCTGAGGGTCTAGATGGTTCTGTATGTAGGTCCCCATGATTGTAGGGAGGAATATAAAATTTGCTGACCATGCAGCGGGATCTCTCCCATCTGGATGCCAGTGTAAAAGAACAAAGTAGTCTTTGGATACTATGCAGTATCCAGGGACTAGGTAGAAAAAAACCAAGATGTTAGCAATTATAAGAACATTGAGTCCACTCTCAAGATCAGAAGTGCTTGGATTCTCTAGCAACCACTAGGATAATGTTTTCAGCTTGACTTCGAATTGGGTAGAGGATGGCCAGGAAACCGAAGTGATGTGGGGCTGAGAGAGAGTCCCAATTTTCAGAGAACAGAATACGCACTCCTTCTTCCATATGGTGATGCTTCCCGTATTGACCTATATCATAAATTAATTTTTTAAAAGGAAATGCTTCAAAATGAAAAAGATTTTGATTGTAGAGATTAGAGACCCTTTTCTATATCCCCAGTTGAATAATTTCACCAGTAGCTCCACCATGAAACTGTTCAACACATAGAGTTATACCAAAAACATGTTACAGAAGGAGGTAGTATATGGTAGTCTGTGGACATCCTGAACACTGCCATAGCAGAAAACTATACTTCTCTAGGCCCAGTGTGTACAGGTTTAAAAAATGTATCATTTCTAATTTAGTAAACAACTTGAAATATTTCAATTTAATGGTGGAAAGTGCAAAGAAGTTTGATAATGCTGTTTTAATAACTCATAGAGAGCATATACATAACACCTAATGAATTCATCTCTTTATTGCATGTTGCTATTTAAAAAAAATTTACAGTCTCATAACACAACATTTTTTCTTGGTACTATAACAACAGTCTCGCGCCTAAAGACTAAGTGGTTCCAACTACTAAGCTAATAAGATACAAGACATACAATTAAGTTTACAAATTATAATGCTTTTTCTTTTTGGCATTAATTTAAAAAAACAAACAAACAAAAAACTTTTAAAATACACACCCAAGAGAGGAAAAAGTGGCTACTTACACCAGCACCAATCTAAAAAGTAGGGTTTTTTTTTTTCAACAATGGCACATGGAATTACCTGCACACAGCTTTCTGGGAAAGAAACGAAAAATGGAAATGGCAAGGAAGGCCTACCAGGATGGCCATATCAAAATGAGGATGATGAAAAAGGGCGAGAGGAACATGCTACACAAACTTGCTCCTTTATGTGACTCTCCCTCCACTTGTCCATTCCTTAAACTGTAAAACAAAGCCATTTTCAAAAGACAGTTCCAAACTTGAGCCAGATCAAATTTCTCCTGCTCTAAATAGAAAAGAATATATATAGAGGCACTTTAGTTAAGGAACAGACATAGCACATCCCACTCCTTCTCACCTCCAAGCTTTTTTGAGCAAAGTCTCGTCTGCACCTTTAATGTGGTGTACTTGCAGACCTTGGTACATAGGAGCTGGGGGAGCGCGACGTCTGCTGTGTATTTGTGACTGTTTTATTTGCTAGAGTCATCCATATAATGTGTAGAAAGTTGCTAAGTTTGCAGTGAGGGGGAAAAAACGTAAAACCACGGCTCTTGCCAACTCTTAGAGCGCTATTTCACAGCTTTCATGTAGCACAGAGACCTTGCCATCTGCGCTAGGCATTATAGTTTATACAAATTATTTTTAAATAGCACGATTCCTGTACAGCGCACGCATCGGTATTCTGTTTGCCCCTTAACTGTCCCCATTAGAGCATAAGCTCCTTGGGGGCAGGGGCTCTGTCTTGCTTACCACTGTAGCCCTACTATGCCTGGCACATAGTAGGTGTTTCAATAAATATTTGTTAATTGACTGAAAAACTCAATTTAGTGAGTAAATAATGTTCTAGTGCAATAGGACAAACTACTCTCTCCACAGGAAACCCAACCACAACAGGATCAATGGAAAGAAAACAGAGAACCTTAGCTCCCCTCCCCCACTACTAATAAATAAAGCAAAGCAAAAAAAAAAAAGTAACAGTCCTCTTTATATATCATATAATTTAAGGATATTAAGAGTTGGTAGGTTAATGGTAAGCATCTATATTTTATTTTCTAATGTTCATTGTTTTTATTCATTTCTCCCTGAGAGCTTTATCTTTTGGACTGAAATTTTACAGGTAGCGTTACTGACACACAACTTAAAATGACAACATATAAACAGCAAATCACATCAAACATACTTAGAGATAAATAGCTCTTGGCATCTCTGTTGGTGGTGTTGACATTTTGTGCATTCACTAAATGTCCTTTAGTCCAGACCTATATTTACAGAAGATGCAGCTTGTCCTACAAAACAGAAAATACCGAAAAAAAAAAAAAAAAATGCACCCCATAAAATTTTTTTTAAAATAATTTTTATCCTTTCAGAGAATTCCTCCTTGTAAGTCTTGGCTGGGAAATTTTATTTTTAGAGTTTATAGGTCTATATCGTTAGGAAAACAAGCACATTATGGTAATTTTGTTCTTTAACAAGAGCATGGATTGCATTTAGATAGTGTTCTTTCCAAAAGCAATGTAAAGAAATCATCAAGAGTGCTTGGCAGAGAACTCGATGAAATTAGGGGGGAAAAATTGATGTCCAAGTTTTAAACATATAAAAGAACTCTGATTGACATTCTACATAATTCAGATTTTGTGCCAGATGTTCTCAATAAACATTTACAGACTGCATCCCCACATCAATGTCAGAAATTCTAAGCTGGTCCTATCAACTACTGATGCGATGCACCAGCATCATACTGTCAACTATCAAAAACCGTTTTAAATCTATATTTTTCCAACACCAGTTTCACCAGTGAAAATAATTTCAAAGTATATCAAGCTTGGAAACCGTAAAATATTTCTCAAGCTTTATTTTTTTTCTTTTTACTCTAGGGAATGTCTCTGTATCTCTTTGAGGAGATAGTATTGTGCTTCTGAACAGTCATGGTGTTCAGGGGAAGAAGATGAGCCACACTCAATATGAATGCATATACACAAATGGGTTCTGAGCACATACGTAAACATAGATTTTTTTTTTTAACCAAACATATAGGTCTCCAGACAACTCTCAGATTTCTATATACATTTCTTCATATATACACACACATACATGTACATACACACACATTCACGCATTCACTCGCAGATGAAAGGAGAAATTGCCACTGTTTGGATTGCAAGGCAGTGTAATGAAAAGTTCTAGTCACTTCAAAGGGCCGCTAATGAGCTTTCTAAAAAAGTATTCGAGGGAAATTAGAAATTAAGTTTTGTGACCGGTCTCTCCCGGCTGCTGTCCGTCATCTGGTTGGTAATGCGCTTGCGATTCCGTTTCAGTTTAGAAAGGTCTTTGTCAAACACTTCTCCTGAGCGCAAAGCGGAAACCAGGTCATCAAACTCTCCGCCTTCTTCACTGTTCTCTTTTGCTTTCCTCATTTTCCGTTCCCTTTCGCGTTGTTCCTTGAGCTGCAAATGGAAAGTGACCTCTTAGAGAAGTGTCAAAATAATATTGTGTTTTGTATTGAGTGGAGATGAATTCTGTGGAAGATGATGGTGCTTCAGTCCACTGAGCCACATTTGTTGATAGCTGCCAGCCCCCTTGGATGTCATGAGAGAGGATGACTGGGACATGAGGGCTCATCAGAGAAGCAAGGAACAATGAAAAAACTGACCACCACTTTGTGATTAGACTCTTGCCGTCTAGAATCTGGGTAAACCCCATGATATTCTAGTTAAAAAGAGAGCAATTAAGGCTACTCATATTTCTATGATGGAATAAGAAAGTTATCACTATTAAATAGACCCCAAATATTGGTTTCTTTGATGGTATAGAGACACTAAAGCAAATGCTCATTAGGCCACGTTCCTGACATCAGAGGCTAAGCCTGTATCTACTGTGGATGCCTGGAACCTGCTATGCAAGAGTTACTATTATTAAGAGCCAAATAATACACACACATTATAGAAAATTTAGATATCCTTAAAGAATTAAGGATAATTTTTCCCCTTTTGTTTATCAAGAGATAACCATTGTTATCTAAGCTTTCTCACATCATTAAATATTCTTTAAAGACATGACTTTTAAGGACTGTGTAAACAGTGCACTCTGTAGCTATTACATCATTTAGAACTAATGCCCAGTCAGTAAACGGGTAGGTTGTTCCAGGTTAGGGCTTATCATAAAGACTGCTGCTCTCTTTGTGCACATGTATGATTACTTCTTTAGAATGATTTCTAAGAAGTGGAACTCCAGATCAAAGGAAGGGGATATATATTTTTAGGCTTTGGATATAGACTGCCACACTGCCCAAGAGAAACTTTCTACCAACTGAAACTCCCAGCAGCCTTCTAGATAGGACATTGATGCCCTCCTTCTTGCCAGCATGGCAGAGCGCTTCCTAAAAACCAAGGAGATGCAGCAACAGAACTTTCTGGGGGTGGAACTGGCCACCCACTTACCTGAGCCTCCATTCGAGCTCGGCGCTCTTCTTCCTCCTTCTTCTTTCTCATGTTTTCATTCTCTTGTTTGGCTTCTGACACAGCCTGAAGAAACTGATCAAAAATGCCAAAGAACTCATCTGGCTGTATTTTGCCAGCCTCTTCCCCAAAGTGTTTCACTGCTTTAGTAAACTGGAAGAAAGAAGGTTTTAAGAAGTTCAGTCTTCCAAGAGAAGGCCGTGATCACATAAATATCAATCTCTCTCAAGGGGCTGAAGGTCAAATTGAGTCAAATATAACTCGCTGGATTTATCTTTGGCTGCTGAACATGTCTATCAATCGCTTCTAAAGGAAAAAATGTAATACTCCACGACTTGTGAAACCATTTATCCTTGTCCACCTCATTTCAGCTTAACATCTATGATTACATCCTATGACTCTTTATTAACTAAACAGTAGTAAAAACAAGAAAGCAGAATATCACAGGGCAGAGAACTCAGGATATAAAACTAAGAGGGAACTCAGCAGGGGTAAGGAAACTTGTACTTTTAACTTTTCTTTGAAGTAGTTTAGTATCATTTATTGGTGCCATGTAGTTAGTATCAAAAGCAAATAGGATACAGTGTTTCTTAGCTGCTTTTACTAATCGTAAATAATATTGGTATTACTGTACTTCCTGGGCCTCAATTAGAAAACACTCACTGATTATGGAATCATTAAGGCAACTCAAAATTCATAACTGAGAATACAATTTTATTCTAAATCCTTTGTTTTAGAACCCCTTTCAAGGCAAATCTTTTAAAAACAGATAAAATGCAAAATATTAAGGGCGAATTTTTAAAAATTAAAAAATATATAGGCTAACAAAATAGCACAGCCAGTCTTTTTAGTTTTAACATTTCTGTTTTTAGTTCTTCTGGTTATCTTCACAACTCGAGATAGTATGCTTTCAAGTGTCTTAGCATTATTATGACCATCCAAATACTGTTCAGTGCCAGTCAAGTTGTTTTTTAGAACTATATCTCCTTCTGTAAGGATCTAATGCTATTACATCTAAACTACAACGGACAGTGTTTCTAACTTCAAGGTCAAACAAATTCTTACTCCCTATGCCTAATCAACTACTTCGAAATTTCCAGATCTTTCATTTTCTTCACAGTTTGAAACTCTTAGGTTGGGGAGGACTGCATAAATACTTCATGGTCTAATTGCTTTTATTTTTCTTGCACTACTTGTCTTTAGTATATTGTTAAGTTTTCCTGACATTTTGGTGATCCTATCTCTGTAAAGGAAATATTTTCAACATTTATTCTTAAATAAGACAATTTTCAATTGTTTTATATTTCAGATCTTTAAATTTATAATAATGCTTTTTTACCATTTTTCTCTTCATTGAGGCGTTCTCAACCTTTTACTTATTTGGAAATATTTTATTAGAAACTAAGCTCTTTAGGGAAAAATACGACATTCTTCATACACCACATGCAGCGCTTCAGTTGCTGCATGGTTTTATAAGCTAATTTCTAAAAGTTCTGGTATGAACAAAACAGCAACAGATAGACTACAATTGAGTTTCTAAACCATTGAAGTTCAGGCACGTCAAAGCCATCCTGAATGATCTTTTTATCTAGGAATTCTAGTGATGATGAAGTCATGTATATTTTAGTCTTAGAAATCTGAACAAAACTAGTCCCAGACTAAAGTTCCCACACTAAAATTGAAAAAAAAAAAAAAAAAAAAAGTAGAGTGTGTATAAATCAAAAATTAACTATTCAGTTGATTCTTAGAAAAATGTTTGAGCCCGTGATGAAGTAGGTACTGTATTGCCTAGATTGAGGTGGGGGCCATCACAGGGGAGGCTGCTGACATCAGTTCACTGATTTCAATCAGGGGTACCAGGGGCTGGACCTCTAACAACAGTCGTTCAAACATATCTTGTCTTGCATTTATTTAATAACATTGGAGGTGGGGTTTCAATGTTGAGATTAGCTAGTGTATCTTAACATAGTCTACTTCTGAACTTTAATGAGTATGTGTGTACACTTACATATACAATCATCCATATCTACAACTGAACAGGGGACCACAGAAAAATGAGATTCATTACTCAAGTTTCAAAGGAAAGATTCAAGTTAAAGCAAAAGAGTGTTGTCACAACTGAGAGATGGGCAGTGTGGAGGAACTCAGTAGGGTGGATAGCAGCTTAATGACATTTGTTAACAATGAGAAGGGGACAAGAGAATGTGCACATGTATATGAATGTGTGTAAATTTTAGAAGAGGAAATAACCAGAGAGAGACAGAGACAGAGAGATGGGGCAGGGGGATTTTAAGGTGTTGGATATTTGCCAATGAAAACTCTTCCCTTACAGGAAAACAAGATTTTGTAATAGCAAAATTCATTTTTTAAAAAAGTCTTATTAAAAATATGCCTTTTGGGGTTCCCAGGTAGCGCAGGGGTTGAGAGTCCGCCTGCCGATGCAGGGGACACGGGTTCGTGCCCTGGTCTGGGAAGATCCCACATGCTGCGGAGCGGCTGGGCCCCGTGAGCCATGGCCGCTGAGCCTGTGCGTCCGGAGCCTGTGCTCCGCAACGGGAGAGGCCACAACAGTGAGAGGCCCGCGTACCGCAAAAAAAAAAAAAAAATGTCTTTTGCAATGAGGCTCTGAATTAAAGTGCCTATCATTTAGTAAGTTCTTCTAGACATTTAAAGAGGGAATATCCTGCCCTCCTAAGTCTCTGTCTCAGGCGAGCATCTTACAAGTTTCTGAAGCACAAGGCCTCAGTCATACCTTGATGTCACATTTCATCCTGCCCTTGGTTTTCATAATCCACTCTTTTCTGTTTCCCAGAGATAATTATAATAACAATCAAGGGAAAAACTATCAAAATATTTAAAACTGTCACAGTATTTACTTGTTTTACACCATTCAGATACTTCAAGGTCTTACTAACCTAAAGGCCAGTTAGATAGAAAGCATGTTTTTCAACTGATCACAGCCCTAGAAATGAAAGTATACTTATAATATCTGAAAGTACCAGCTCTGTCAAGCAACACTCAGTGCGCAAGGGGAAATTTACCAGGTCTTTAGCTTCTGCTAGAAGATCTTCAACGTCAGAGAAGCTGAAACTGGCTACCGTGATGAACTGGCTGACAACAGACACAAACTTATCTCCAGGCCGTGAGGGCTGAGACTTCTGATATTCCAGCTCCTTAAACACAGGAAATGGATAATGTCAATGTAGGCTTCAAACACAGACACCCCTTTGTCTCATTTTCCTTATGCCTCAAATTTAATAAGTCAGAATGGCAAACCCATCAAAACTAGTGTAAAACATTTTATGATAGTCCAGTTCCCCCTGCCCTTCCACCAACCCTGACAGAGCCAAGCCCATGTGCCCACACACAGTTGCAAAATGCAATTTAACCAGTCATCTGAGTACTTTATTGGTGTGATTTTGTATACTGGCTTTAGAATGTAAGGAGATTAGCATTTGGATAAAATTAACAGAAGTTAAACAAATAATGGAGAGCAAATTGGATTCAAAAGGTGTGTGACTGAAAGCAAGAGAATTTGACTGTTGATATTCTGTGCTCAGAGCTCTGGTACTTTTTATTTTTTCCCTCTCTCCATCTCTGCCAAGTCTACTTATTTCCTGAACTGTGATATCTAGGTCAGTAGAATTTCAACTGCAGCGTTTGGCACCATAATGCCATTTTTCTTCTCATCCATACCATTTGGATTTTGTGAGCAGACAGGTAGGAGTATTCGTGTCTCATTAATCATCCGTATTCTCCATTACCATGGTGATGAACACAGATTATTCAAATCAATTTCAATAATAATTTCAACCGTTGCCAGATGCATTTTCTTATTTCATCCCACAAAACCTCTATAAGTGAGGCATTATTATCCCAATCGTACAGACACATAAATTGAGGTTCAGAGGGATTAAATTCTTTGCTCAAAGTCAAGTGGCTGATAAGTGATAGAATCAAAATTTGAACTCACGTCTGCCTGACTCCAGGGTCTCAGTGACCCTGTGTACCTACTGACCTAATCTGGATCTCTGTTTTCTTCCATACCTGCTTTGGCAGAGATTCTAACAAGCAGGACAGTAGAGGTCACAGGCTAGCAGTTCTGATTCAGTTCTACCACTGATTTGGTACTTATCCATGGCAAGTAGCCTGGGCCTTAGTTTCTTCACTCATAAAAGGAGGGCAGGAAGCTTCAAGATGGCGGAAGAGTAAGATGCAGAGGTCACCTTCCTCCCCACAAATACATCAGAAATACATCTACACGTGGAACAGCTCCTACAGAACACCTACTGAACGCTGGCAGAAGACCTAAGACCTCCCAAAAGGCAAGAAATTCCCCACGTACCTGGGTAGGGCAAAAGAAAATAGAGAGACAAAAGAATAGGGACAGAACCTGCACCAGTGGGAGGGAGCTGTGAAGAAGGAAAGGTTTCCACACACTAGGAAGCCCCTTCTCAGGTGGAGACTGCGGGTGGCAGAGGGGGGATGCTTCGGGACCACGGAGGAGAGCGCAGCAACAGGGGTGGGGAGGGCACAGTGGAGAGATTCCCGCACAGAGGATCGGTGCTGACTGGCAGTCACCAGCCCGAGAGGCTTGTCTGCTCACCTGCCGGGGCGGGCAGGGGCTGGGAGCTGAGGATCGGGCTTCAGAGGTCGGATCCCAGGGAGAGAACTGGGGTTGGCTGCGTGAACACAGCCTGCAGGGGGTTAGTGCACCACGGCTAGCCGGGAGGGAGTCCGGGAAAATGTCTGGACCTGCCTAAGAGGCGAGAGACATTTTCTTGCCTCTTTGTTGTTTCCTGGTGCGCGAGGAGAGGGGATTAAGAGCGCTGCTTAAAGGAGCTCCAGAGACAGGCACGAGCTGCGGCTATCAGCGCAGACCCCAGAGATGGGCATGAGACGCTCAGGCTGCTGCTGCAGCCACCAAGAAGCCTGTGTGCGGGCACAGGTCACTCTCCACACCTCCCCTCCCAGGAGCCTGTGCAGCCCGCCACTGCCAGGGTCCTGTGATCCAGGGACAACTTCCCTGGGAGAACACACGGCGCGCCTCAGGCTGGTGCAAAGTCACGCTGGCCTCTGCTGCCGCAGGCTCGCCTCGCACTCCATACCCCTCCCTCCCCGCCGGCCTGAGTGAGCCAGAGCCCTCGAATCAGCGGCTCCTTTAACCACGTCCTGTCTGAGCAAAGAACAGACGCCCTCAGGCGACCTACACGCAGAGGCGGGGCCAAATCCAAAGCTGAACCCTGGGAGCTGTGCGAACAAAGAAGAGAAAGGGAAATTTCTCCCAGCAGCCTCAGGAGCAGTGGATTAAATCTCCACAATCAACTTGATGTACCCTGCATCTGTGGAATACCTGAATAAGAAAACGAATCATCCCAAATTGAAGAGGTGGACTTTGGGAGCAAAAGATATATATTTTTTTTCCTCTTTTTCTCTTTTTGTGAGTGTGTTCTGTCCGTCTGTATTTTTTTTTAACGTTTTAAAATTTATTTCTTAATAATTATTTTTTATTTTAATAACTTTACTTTATCTCCTTCCTTCCCTCCTTCCCCTTCCTTCCATCCTTCCTTCCTTCCCTTTTTCTCGCTTTTATTCTGAGCCATGTGGATGAAAGTCTTGTGGTGCTCCATCCAGGAGTCAGTGCTGTGCCTCTAAGGTGGGAGAGCCAACGTCAGGACACTGGTCCACAAGAGATCTCCCAGCTCCATGTAATATCAAATGGCGAAAATCTCCCAGAGATCTCCATCTCAATGCCAAGACCCAGCTACACTCAACAACCAGCAAGCTACAGTGCTGGACACCCTATGTCAAAGAACCAGAAAGAAAGGAACACAACGCCATCCATTAGCAGAGAGGCTGCCTAAAATCATAATAAGGCCACTGACACCCCAAAACACACCACCAGATGTGGACGTGCCCACCAGAGAGACAAGATCAAGCCCCACCCACGAGAACACAGGCACTAGTCCGCTCCACCAGGAAGCCTACACAACCCACTGAATCAACCTTAGCCACTGGGGGCAGACACCAAAAACAACGGGAGCTATGAACCTGCAGCCTGCGAAAAGGAGACCCCAAACACAGTAAGTTAAGCAAAATGAGAAGACAGAGAAACACGCAGCAGATGAAGGAGCAAGATAAAAACCCACCAGATCTAACAAATGAAGAGGAAATAGGCAGTCTACCTGAAAAAGAATTCAGAGTAATGATAGTAAAGATGATCCAAAATCTTGGAAATAGAATGGAGAAAATACAAGAAACGTTTAACAAGTACCTAGAAGAACTAAAGAGAAAACAAACAATGATAAACAACACAATAAGTGAAATTAAAAATTCTCTAGAAGGAATCAATAGCAGAACAACTGAGGCAAAAGAATGGATAAGTCACCTGAAAGATAAAATAGTGGAAATAAATACTGCACGGCAGAATAAACAAAAAAGAACAAAAAGAATTGAGGACAGTCTCAGAGACCTCTGGGACAACATTAAAGGCACCAACACTCGAATTATAGGGGTCCCAGAGGAAGAAGAGAAAAAGAAATGGACTGAGAAAATATTTGAAAAGATTATAGTTCAAAACTTCCCTAATATGGGAAAGGAAATAGTTAAGCCCAGGAAGCACAGAGAATCCCATACAGGATAAATCCAAGGAGAAACACGCGAAGACACATATTAATCAAACTATCAAAAATTAAATACAAAGAAAATATATTAAAAGCAGCAAGGGAAAAACAACAAATAACACACAAGGGAATCCCCATAAGTTTAACAGCTGATCTTTCAACAGAAACTCTGCAAGCCAGAAGGGAGTGGCAGGACATATTTAAAGTGATGAAGGCGAAAAACCTACAACCAAGATTACTCTACCCAGCAAGGATCTCATTCAGACTTGAAGGAGAAATTAAAACCTTTACAGACGAGCAAAAGCTAAGACAATTCAGCACCAGCAAACCAGCTTTACAACAAAAGCTAAAGGAAATTCTCTAGGCAGGAAACACAAGAGAAGGAAAAGACGTACAATAACAAACCCAAAACAATTAAGAAACTGGGAATAGGAACATACATATCGATAACTACCTTAAATGTAAATGGATTAAATGCTCCAACCAAAAGACATAGACTGGCTGAATGGATACAAAAACAAGATGTGTATATATGCTGTCTACAAGAGACCCACTTCAGACCTAGGGACACATACAGACTGAAAGTGAGGGGATGGAAAAAGATATTCCATGCAAATGGAAATCAAAAGAAAGCTGGAGTAGCATTCTCATATAGGACAAAATAGACTTTAAAATAAAGACTCTTACAAGAGACAAAGAAGGACACTACATAATGATCAAGGGATCAATCCAAGAAGAAGATATAACAATTGTAAATATTTATGCACCCAACATAGGAGCACCTCAATACCTAAAGCAAATACTAACAGCCATAAAAGGGGAAATCGACAATAACACAATCATAATAGGGGACTTTATGGACAGATCATCCAAAATGAAAATAAATAAGGAAACACAAGCTTTAAATGATACATTAAACAAGATGGACTTAATTGATATATATAGGACATTCCATCCAAAAACAACAGAATACACATTTTTCTCAAGTCCTCATGGAACATTCTCCAGGATAGATCATAACTTGGGTCACAAACCAAGCCTTGGTAAATTTAAGAAAATTGAAATCATATCAAGTATCTATTCCAACCACAATGCAATGAGACTAGCAATCGATTAGAGGAAAAAAATCTGTAAAACATACAAGCAGATGGAGGCTAAACAATACACTACCTAATAACCAAGAGATCACTGAAGAAATCAAAGAGGAAATCAAAAAATACCTAGAAACAAATGACAATGAAAACACGATGACCCAAAACCTATGGGATGCAGCAAAAGCAGTTCTAAGAGGGAAGTTTATAGCAATACCATCCTACCTTAAGAAACAAGAAACATCTCAAATAAACAACCTAAACTTACACCTAAAGCAATTAGAGAAGGAAGAACAAAAGAACACCGAAGTTAGTAGGACGAAAGAAATCATAAAAATCAGATCAGAAATAAATGAAATAGAAATGAAAGAAATGATAGCAAAGATCAATAAAACTAAAAGCTGGTTCTTTGAGAAGATAAACAAAATTGATAAACCATTAGCCAGACTCATCAGGAAAAAAAGGGAGAAGACTCAAATCAATAGAATTAGAAACGAAAAAGGAGAAGTAACAACTGACATTGCAGGAATACAAAGGATCATGAGAGATTACTACAAGCAACTCTATGCCAATAAAATGGACAACCTGGAAGAAATGGACAAGTTCTTAGAAAAGCACAACCTTCCGAGACTGGACCAGGAAGAAATAGAAAATATGAACAGACCAATCACAAGCACTGAAATTACAACTGTGATTAAATATCTTCCAACAAACAAAAGCCCAGGACCAGATGGCTTCAGAGGTGAATTCTATAAAGCATTTAGAGAGGAGCTAACACCTATTCTCCTCAAACTCTTCAAAATATAGCAGAGGGAGGAACACTCCCAAACTCATTCTATGAGGCCACCATCAAAAATACCAAAACCAGACAAAAATGCCACAAAAAAGAAAACTACAGGCCAATATCACTGATGAACATAGATGCAAAAATCCTCAACAAAATACTAGCAAACAGAATCCAACAGCACAGTAAAAGGATCGTACACCGTGATCAAGTGGGGTTTATCCCAGGAATGCAAGGATTCTTCAATATATGCAAAACAATCAATGTGATACACCATATTAACAAATTGAAGAATAAAAACCATATGATCATCTCCATCGATTCAGAGAAAGCTTTTGACAAAATTCAACACCCATTTATGATTAAAAAACCCTGCAGAAAGTAGGCATAGAGGGAACTTTCTTCAACATAATAAAGGGCATATATGACAAACCCACAGCCAACATCATCCTCAATGGTGAAAAACTGAAAGCATTTCCACTAAGATCAGGAACAAGACAAGGTTGCCCACTCTCACCACTATTATTCAACATTGTTTTGGAAGTTTTAGCCACGGCGATCAGAGAAGAAAAAGAGATAAAAGGAATCCAAATCAGAAAAGAAGAAGTAAAGCTGTGACTGTTTGCAAATGACATGATACTATACATAGAGAATCCTAAAGATGCTACCAGAAAACTACTAGAGCTCATCAATGAATTTGGTAGAGTAGCAGTATACAAAATTAATGCACAGAAATCTTTAGCATTCCTATATACTAATGATGAAAAATCTGAAAGTGAAATTAAGAAAACACTCCCATTTACCATTGCAACAAAAAGAATAAAATATCTAGGAATAAACCTACCTAAGGAGACAAAAGACCTGTATGCAGCAAATTATAAGACACTGATGAAAGAAATTAAAGAGGATACAGATAGATGGAGAGATATACCATGTTCTTGGATTGGAAGAATCAACATTGTGAAAATGATTCTACTACCCAAAGCAATCTACAGATTCAATGCAATCCCTATCAAACTACCACTGGCATTTTTCACAGAACTAGAACAAAAAATTGCACAATTTGTATGGAAACACAAAAGACCCCGAATAGCCAAAGCAATCTTGAGAATGAAAAATGGAGCTGGAGGAATCAGGCACCCCGACTTCAGACTATACTACAAAGCTACAGTAATGAAGACAGTATGGTACTGGCACAAAAACAGAAATATAGATAAATGGAACAGGATAGAAAGCCCAGAGATAAACCCACACACATATGCTCACCTTATCTTTGATAAAGGAGGGAGGAATGTACAGTGGAGAAAGGACAGCCTCTTCAATAAGTGGTGCTGGGAAATCTGGACAGGTACATGTAAAAGTATGAAATTAGATCACTCCCTAACACCATAAACAAAAATAAACTCAAAATGGATTAAAGACCTAAATGTAAGGCCAGAAACTATCAAACTCTCAGAGGAAAACATAGGCAGAACACTCTATGACATAAATCGCAGCAAGATCCTTTTTGATCCACCTCCTAAAGAAATGGAAATAAAAACAAAAATAAACAAATGGGACCTCATGAAACTTAAAAGCTTTTGCACAGCAAAGGAAACCATCAGCAAGATGAAAAGACAACCCTCAGAATGGGAGAAAATATTTGCAAACGAAGCAACTGACAAAGGATCAATCTCCAAAATTTATAAGCAGCTCATGCAGCTCAATATCAAAAAAACAACCCAATCCAAAAATGGGCAAAAGACCTAAATAAACATTTCTCCAAGGAAGATATACAGATTGCCAGCAAACACGTGAAAGCATGCTCAACATCATTAATCATTAGAGAAATGCAAATCAAAACTACAATGAGATATCATCTCACACCGGGCAGAATGGCCATCATCAAAAAATCTACAAACAATAAATGCTGGAGAGGGTGTGGAGAAAAGGCAACACTCTTGCACTGTTGGTGGGAATGTAAATTGATACAGCCACTATGGAGAACAGTATAGAGGTTCCTTAAAAAACTAAAAATAGAATGACCAATTCAAAAAGAGTCATGTACTGAAATGTTAATTGAAGCTCTGTTTACAATAGCCAGGACATGGAAGCAACCTAAGTGTCCATGAACAGATGAATGGATAAAGAAGATGTGGCACATATATACAATGGAATAATCCTCAGCTATAAAAAGCAACGAAATTGAGTTATTTGTAGTGAGGTAGATGGACCTAGAGTCTGTCATACAGAGTGAAGTAAGTCAGAAAGAGAAAAACAAATACCGTGTGCTAACGCATATATATGGAATCTAAGGGAAAAAAAAAAGTCATGAAGAGCCTAGGGGCAAGACGGGAATAAAGACACAGACTTACTAGAGAATGGACTTAAGGATATGGGGAGGGGGAAGGGTAAGGTGTGACAAAGTGAGAGAGTGGCGTGGACATATATACACTACCAAACGTAAAATCGATAGCTAGTGGGAAGCTGCCGCATAGCACAGGGTGATCAGCTCGGTGCTTTGTGACCACCTAGAGGGGTGGGATAGGGAGGGTGGGAGGGAGGGAGATGCAAGAGGGAAGGGATATGGGAACATTTGTATATGTATAACTGATTCACTTTTTTATAAAGCAGAAACTTTGTAAAGCAATTGTAACTGACAAGTTACAAGTAACATTGTAAAGCAATTATACTCCAATAAAGATGTTTAAAAATAAATAAATAAATAAAGGAGGGTAATATACACATCATCATGGGAATCAAATGCAAGAAAAGAAGCGGAAACCCTTATAAATCATGAAACTTGCCCTGATTAAAAGAAATTGCCACAATCCTAGCTCTTTGACCTGGAAAGGGAGTGTATGTATGTGTGTGAGGTGCAGAGATGTGAAAGCAATTTTAAAGTGTTTCATGAATGTATAATTCCATAAGAATTCTGTCTTTGATACCTTCAAGCAATGTAATCAATTTGTGAAAAGAACAACTGGGACACATGAATGTTTCGACGGATTAAAGCCTGCCTCCCAATATTTCCTTCCTCTTAACATTTAAGCTGCCAGAGGAAAGGGGAGGCCTCTGTAGCCCCTTTTCTGTGAAGAGTGTGTTACATTGTACATGACCCAGGGGCTAGAGAGATTTCAGCAAAACAACATTTAATAAACCCCCCAAACACATAACTTCCTTGGGACCCCTCTCTCATGCCTTGCTCTGAACTAGCTCAGATGCAGGGGTCAGAGCCTCCACTGTCAGGCTTTAGGACTGTCAGTCACTGCCATGCTAGTCTCAAGAAAGCTTTCCACTGGGAGGAAATGGCCGCAGAGTGAAGACTGTAACACAAGCCTTGTCCCAAACTGCCCTTATCCAGTTTGGCCTCTGAAAGCCGAGGACTGTCCTCCACACGCACTCACAGTCTCTCAGCCCACAGGGGCTGGAAAAAAGAGTATCTACTGCTCTTTTTAAACAGCGACCCACCCCTACCCCCTCCCCCAAAATAAGGAAAAAAAGAAAACCTTACATGCTCCTTAATTTATTAAAAATAGAAAAGGTTAGACACTGTGACTCTAATTTTTATTAGAGCTGTTTCTTTAATGAAGTCAACTACTTTCTATGGCACAGTTTTATGATTATAAGAAGGAGGAGGTGGGACCTCCCTGGCGGCGCAGTGGTTAAGAATCCACCTGCCAATGCAGGGGACACGGGTTCGAGCCCTGGTCCGGGAAGATCCCACATGTCGTGGAGCAGCTAAGCCCACAAGCCACAACCATTGAAGCCTGCGTGCCGCAACCACTGAAGCCCGGGTGCCGCAACTACTGAAGCCCATGCACTTAGAGCCCATGCTCCGCAACGAGAAGCCACCGCACTGAGAAGCCTGCGCGCCTCAACTACAGAAAGCCGGCAAGCGGCAATGAAGCCCCAATGCAGACAAAATAAAAAATAGATAAATTTATTTTTAAAAAAGGAGGAGGGTCCTCCTGGCGTTACTAATAAATGATCTGTGGGGCACCTTCCCGAGCTGCCTGCAGACCAGCCTCCTTCACCAAGTGCCAGGCCAGAGCTCTGCTCTCCCGAGCGAGGCTTCTCACCCTGACCCGCCCCCGCCCTGTCAGCAGCCCTCGTGCGGTACCCACGGGGCACTGCGCCCTCACAGTCTGGGTTAGTTCCACCGGCTCCACTGCCTCCGGCACCCTGACCTGCTTTCCTTCCATGGAGCCCGGGCCCAGGTCATCTCGTATAGCTGAGACAGCCTCCCTCCTCTGTACCTAAGTTCACCCTACCCTCCTTCTAAGCCACAGCTCAAACTTCATCTCGTCCAGAGGAGAAGCTTCCTCTCACACACGCCAGCCATTCCCGAAGCCTCGGGCTAACCTAAATCCCCGATCCTCCTCAAGGCACCTTTGTCATCACTTAGGAGGTGAACTGGACTGACTACACCTGGCCACCGTTAACACCTGGAGGGTAAGGATTCTGAGTCATCGTGATCCCCTCGCCTTGAGAATGGACTGTACCCCCAAAGTGCTCAAAAAATACTCCCCAAGGGACCGGCTCAAAGACAACAGAGAAGTTCCATTGCTCTGAGAGTAAACATCATTTATAAACAGAAACACCGAGAAGACCTTGAAGACTCTCTAGCCAATCCACTTTCATGAGTCCTGCCTCACAGGTAGGAAAGTGGTGGAACTCTGGGTCCGATTTCCCAGTTCCTGTTCCCCTGATGCCCCCATGACATCCTGCTGCCTGCCACTGCATCACCAGGCTAAACACAGCCTGCCTTTGCTTCTTCGCTGTTGCATTTTTTTTTCTTTTTTTTAAACAATAAATGTTTATCCTGCATGCCAAGGCAACCAGCAACTCCTCTGCTGGATGCCATCACCAGCACCAGAGAGAGTGAAGGGACTGGGAATTAGAACGAGAAACATACTCACCGTCTCTACTGCTTTCAGGCCACTTCTCAAGGTGCTTATTTCTTTGTCCAGCTCAGTCATGCTGTTGTAAATGGCAACATTTTAGTAACCAACATGGGACTTACACTTATTGTATTAAATATATGATGAGTTTAAATATTTCATGCTTGGAAGTCCACACTACTTCATTTTAAATGTTTAAAATTCCCTTCAGTGTTCAGATCTCACAGAAAGACAGCAACATTTTAAACTTATGAAATTTAGGTATGGAATTATGGGGGTTTTTTTGTTTTCCACAGCCAGCAGGTATAATATTTATAGGTTAAAAAGGGCAGAATAGAAATATGTCATGTTTCAATCTCACAAAAATCTCACTTAAGCAAATTACTGTATGTGGAAATAAATTTCTTGCCATGTGTGGCTCCCTTTGGACAAGGCAAAGAAACAGTCAATCCACAATCGTGTGTGCTGTGCTCTTCATCATTATTATATTGCTTTTCATGAGTGCTGTGGTAGTATGAATATTACAAGGTGATGGCCTAAATTTCAATCAACAATGATTTTTCTTAAAGTTTTACTAATTAGTTTTCATTTTCATTGACCTTTTTTTTTTAAACAGAGAAAGTTTCCTGGGCTTCTCCCATAATGCTTTTTATTTGACAGCTTTTAAACATGAGAGATTACAACTTAATTCTCACAGAGAATTCACATGTAAACAAATTCATTGACACTTCATTTACTTCAACATTTTAATTTCATGTCTTACATGGTACACTTCTACCAAACTCTACAGAGGGAAAAAATTAGCCTGGTCATCAGGCTTTTTAAAATCACTGCAAAAAGATGCAGTTTAAATATGTTTTTAAAAAAGGGGAGTGGGGTATTCCCTGGTGGCACAGTGGTTAAGAATCCGCCTGCCAATGCAGGGGACATGGGTTCGAGCCCTGGTCGGGGAAGATCCCACATGCCGTGGAGCAACTAAGCCCGTGCGCCACAACTACTGAGCCTGTGCTCTAGAGCCCGCAAACCACAACTACTGAGCCCACGCGCCTGGAGCCCGTGCTCTGCCACCGCAATGAGAAGCCCATGCACCACAACAAAGGGTAGTCCCCCATCGCCACAACTAGAGAAAGCCCGTGCGGGACAACCAAGACCCAACGCAGCGGAAAAAAAAAGTAAATTTTAAAAAGGTGGGGTGGGGGCAAAAGGAAGCAGGAAGAACAGCAAGGAAAAGTGCCTACCCCTCATGAGGCCTCTGAAAAGTGGTGTGAAGTTTGTGGGGAAAGTTTAGTGATTTTCCACTTTATTTTTAGTTCCTTCATTTGCATAAAGACTGCTTTCCATTAAAAGGTTGCTTGGTTTCTGGGAGTGTGTACACATGGGAAAATTACTAGCAACACCCTGACCTGCAGGACTTCCATTTGCTTAAACATGTATCCTCATATCCTCATTTAACTAAGTGTGCCCCCACCTGTATTTTAAGAGAACCACCCTTTCCAACTACTAGTGAAACCACACTGCTTCCCTAGACTCTTCATAACTCAGAAAATTAGGTTTTGTAGAAGTCAGAAACTGCATCCAGGAATATTCTGAAACAGCTAGAACAAGTATACAGTGACCCTTGAACAACACAGGTGTGAACTGTGCGGGTCCACTTATACGCAGATTTTGTTTCAATAATTATGTACTACATGATCTGCGGTTGACTGAATCCTCAGATGTGGGACCACGGGTATTGAGGAACCCCGCACAGGAAGGGTCAGCTATGAAGTTATATGTTGGATTTTCAGCTGTACAGTGGGGATTCGGGGGGTGTCGGCACCCTTAACCCCACCGTTCAAGAGTCAACCGTATATTCACCGTATATTCAAACTCATGTAAAACATCTGAGTGACATGGATACTATTCAAACTTTATTTCATACACTGTTCAGGGGAAAGCAAACAGAAGGACCCTCTTCATGCAACGCTAACTATCTCAACGGCTAAACCAGTCCAACGGATTTTAAAAACTGAAACAATTCACTCTAAGTACTTACTTTACTTTTGCTGCTTGAGGAATGTCCCGCAGCTCCTCATTTAGATTGAGAACCTTGGGGTATTTATTTTCCACAATAGTTATGAGATAGTGCAAAAGTGTAATGTTCCTACAATTACAGAAGGAGAGAGTATTAAACATGGTTAATATCTGCATATGATTTGTATATTCAAGTGATTACTTCCACAAGAATGCTACGTCCCTGCATTACTTTCAAAATGTGTAGGTTCCTGAAAGGCAGGCATTCTTAAGAGAAAGGGAGAAGAGGAGAGCCTTCGTGGGATTTACAAAAATATATGCCAAAAGCAGCACACACCTTCTGAAAGGGAAGGGCAGGGGATAAGAATTACGTTTTTGGCCCATAATGGGGATCCTTCAAAATCTGCGTAATGCGATGGGTGATGGAAATGAGTCTGAACCATTGCCAAAAGGGACATCCCTTCACAGTGCATCCACCCAAAGACGAGGCCTGCCCTGCAAGTTCCTAACAAGCAGGGTGGGGTGGGGAGTGAGGGATGTTTAATCCACTAGAGAGGACAGCTAATTTTCAAGTCTGAAAGTACAGAGCAGCAACTCACTGATGAAAATTATTGACAATTCTCATTTAAGGGTTTCTTTCAACTGGGTGATAACATTTTTCCCTTCTGAAAGTTAGAATGCCCCCTATTTCAGGGCAGAACCTGGAAATGGGCCAGGACTGTGCCATCACGGATATGATACCCTCGCAGCCTAATTTTAGCAACACTTCAGCTCCTAACTGCACAACCAGCTCCCTCTTTGGTGGTGACAGGGCTGAACCCTGACTGACCTGGGTTGAAAAGGCGGGCATCTGATAACACTATCTATGAGGCCACGCTGTGGTAGTCTGGTCCCCTGGTCCCTGGCTCTGATGCACATTACAATCACCTGGACCCCAGATGCCTGGGCCAACCTGAGATTCAGTCATTGGAATGAGGTGGGACCAGATGTGGGTATTTTTTAAAACTCCCCACTGAGACTAACAGCCAAGATCAAGAACCACTTATGCTACTGAAAGTTAGCGTAATCAGGAGGACACAAATGCATTTCTTTAAAAACATTTCCATAATTTTTAGGCAGTTTGCTAATTCACAAGGTTAAGGACCCCCCCACCCCCCGCAACAAAAGTAAAGCAGAGCTGCCGAACAGTTTTCCCCGTAGCAACGCAAACCATTTCTGGTTATCCTTGCAGCTTCCTGGAGGTCAAGGCAATCCTATTCCTCTGAGTCAACTGGCCCACACGGAAAAAAATGTCCCCTTCTTTTTCTTGCGCTAATAATTAGAAAACCATTGCTCAGCAAAGTAAAAACAGTGGCTAATACTTCTGGCCACTTATTTTGCAGGTGTTCAGCTGTATTGTTTCACTTCAATTTTGCCTTTCACAGAATCTATGTGTCTGCCATGTGCCGGCTGCATGAGAGGCAAAATCCCAGCAACCATTGCGAGAAAGAGTAATGCCATTTTCCTTCATTATTTCAGAGAAATGCTTTGTTACAGAAATTTATTTCATTAACCATATATGCCTTTTTTAGTGTAGAAAGACTTAAAACCAGATCACATTTGGATAGCAAACCACATTTGTCTGCTATCCAAATAACACCTCATATGAGTGAATATAAATTCCTGAATAATAAAAACAACTAAACAGCCTCACATTTGACTACTCTCTGGTCATTACCAGAAACAAGCCTTTAATGCAGAGTGAAGAGGGAAAAGAAGAAGATCAGAAATGTTTTAAATTTATTGTTTTGAAAAGGCTTATTGTGTACTGGATAAAGTTTATATCATTAACTAGCAGATAATCATGTAGTAAGTACCAGCTTATCAGTAAGTTGGAAGGTGGGGGGCAGATGTGTGTGTGTGAGTGTGTGTGTATGAGTGAGGGGAGAGGGAGAGAGAGAGAGAATAGGACTGACTGGTGGTGAGGATTTCCTTCCTCCCCAACCTGCAAGCCCAGTTGAGGAGAAGACCGTCCCTTAAAAGATGGCTGCTCTTTATATGCAAGTAAGATGCTGCAGTTACTTACTGCAACCTCCAAATAAAATCGGTCTGTTGGTAGCGGAGAGCTGTGGGCAGACCACTAGAACAACTGTCAAATACCTGTAAGGCCAAACACCTTGCTGGTTGTGACCTCAGACAAGCTAAATGAGCCACCTGACCCTGCCTTGGTTTCTTTATCTGACAACAGGCGATACAACACTTGGCCTGGGGACTTCACAGGTTGTTGTGACAATCAAATGAGAACGGGCTCTGAAAGGATCAAGTGCTTACATTAAAAATAAGGTGGTGTTCAGAGAAAACCATAATTCAAAAAGACACATGCACCCCAATGTTCACTGCAGCACTATTTACAACAGCCAGGTCATGGAAGCAACCTAAATGCCCATCGACAGATGAATGGATAAAGAAGATGTGGTACATATATACAATGGAATATTACTCAGCCATTAAAAGGAACGAAATTGGGAGGCGCATTTGTAGAGACGCAGATGGACCTAGGGACTCTCATACAGGGTCATAAAAAGGAATGAAATTGGGAGATGCATTTATAGAGATGCAGATGGACCTAGGGACTGTCATACAGGGTGAAGTAAGAAAGAGAAAAACAAACATCATATATTAACACATATATGTGGAATCTAGAAAAATGGTACAGGTGAACTGGTTCGCAGGGCAGAAAGTGAGACACAGATGTAGAGAACAAACGTATGGACACTAAGGGGGGAAAGTGGGGGTGTGGGGGTGGTGGTGTGATGAATTGGGTGATTGGGATTGACATATATACACTGATGTGTATAAAATAGATAACTAATAGGAACCTGCTGTATAAAAAATAATAAAATTCAAGGAAAAATAAGGTGGTGTTGATAGAACGTATCAGCGGTGCGTTGTTAATCTGTTTCTACACAATGCAAAAATAAGGTTTAGCCCCACAACTGAACACACTGCTTGTTTCTTATACGATGGATTCAGGGTTGCCATAATGCTATGCTTCACTGACCCTATAGAAAATATAGAATAAAAAGTCTCACTGGTTGGGAATAGTTAGGGTGAACAGCCTATACTTCTAAAAATAATTCGGGTTACAGAGAAGTTTACCTTAGAAACAAATTCCTTCCAAGTCAGTGGGAAACACAGCTCTCAGGGAAGCTAGAGTTAATATGCCTAATGCCCTTACCTGGAAATGACACTAGCACATTTTCACCTTCTGGTGTCTCTAACAGGAATCTGTTCACCTAAAACACACTTTCTAGGAAGCATTTTAATGAGTCTCGGGATGAGCAGCTGAATACCAACAGCCAAAATGCATTTACACATTGTCATTTTTTAAGGTAGCTGCTAGCTTCCAGGTACCAAGGAAACCATAACCTACAAAGCCAACAAACTTCACATTCTGTCATCAGCTGTCAGTTTTTTATCTCTGTGGAGGAGCAGCAATTAGGAGAAGCCGTGAGGGAGCTACTAGGGTGCTGGTAAGGTTCTGTTTCTTGAACTGGGCACTAGTTATACAGATGTGTTCAATTTGTGGAAAGTCATCAAGCTGTACCTTTACGGTGAGTGAACCTGTCTTTCGTGTATTACACTGTAATGAGTTTACCCGAGAAAACCCCAAACACAAAAAACTTGGACTAGATGATATCCTTGTGGAATGAAAATGAAGGATAACTGGCCCAGTGGGAACTTGGGGATACGTGTGGTCATGAGATAGGAAGGGAGGAGTCAGTGGAGAAGGAAAGAGCAGGAGAGGAGAAGTGCAGACCAGACACTTTGGGATGAAGAGGCCCAGGAGGACCAGAGCGTACAAAGTTGAGCCCCGACCTAAGCTCCCAGATCTTCCATACTTACTTATCGATACTGGATTTTGTGTCAGCAATCTTATTTAGGCTGGATATCTTGAATCCATATGCATTGCCTCTTTGGCCTTTATTCATGTAATTTCCAAATGCCAAAACCACTTCCAGCAACTGCTTCAGGGCACTGCTCCTAAACACCTCTTCTGAACCAGAACGAATTGCTTCAAAACAAAATACATAAAACTATTACAACAAGACTTTTCAATGATACCCATCCTAAATCCACACACCTGATAACAGATACTGGAGATGTAAGATGGGGCTGTTAGACTACCAGGGAGCACTTTCCGAACACCTTTACCAGAAGCCAAGAGCAAGGGGGCAAGGAGAGCCAGCTCAAGTTGTTCAGGAGCCCCAGAGACAGGTGCACAGTCCTAGCCTTTCTCAGTCTTTTTCTTGGCTGACTCACCGACCATAAGCAGCTAGGAATACATAGAGCAGCTACTGCCTTTTCCACATTCCTTTGCAAACCCTTTCTTGCCTGGTGTGAGTCAGATCACAGGACAGTTGATTGATTCCACTGATAGAAAAACTGGGCAAACGTGTGACATGTCACAGCTGGCAGGTGTCATCAGGACCCCAAAGTCAGCCTGCACTCTGTGGCTGTGCTCTTCAGTTGCCCACATTTCAAGCACCTAAAAATTTAACAGCCTCAAAATCAAACCATGTATCAGCCTCAAATCTTCCCTCAGAAAAATCCAGTAAGGCCCCATTACAAGAAAGCTAACTGTAGGTTTAATGCCAGTAGCGATCAAATAAATTCTTCACCAATACCCAGATAGCAAAAGCCCAGTTCTGCAGAGGAGTCCAGGGAGTGTGCTGTGAGTTCCAGAACCCAGGCTAGGCCATCAAGCCAAGGACAGACCTTAAGTAATTATCTGCCAGAATTCCAACAGATTTCAAGCAAAAAAAAAAATCACCAAAGGGATCCAGTTCACTATATGCACTTGCATTGCACTTGTAAATGGGTACTTGAGATGAACATCATTGCCAGTCTGGGCAGCTTGACTTTACCTTCTACTTTGGGTTTCACTTCTGCCACACGCTCTGCAAACTTCTTTTTGAAGTACAGCGACTGCAGTCTTTGCTGATAATGATTGATTCTGTAAGAGCAAGCATCAACTAATGAACACGTACTTAATACACGTATGTTCACTCAATGAATATGGAGGTGATGGTACCTTAGAGCACTCCCACCCCAACATGCACACACACACACACACAGAGTTCCTCTCCTGGACAGGAGCACAGGGCCTGAGGCCAACTGCACCTGGAGAGCCCATTTCCCAGTGCCCTACAGGGAGTGTTCGGGCAAGTGCAGCAGGGCCTTAGCTCCAATCAGCTTATGCAATTGCTAAAAGAAAGTGAGAGCTAACTGCCGTTGACTAAAGCCCCCTTCACTTCCTCAGAGTCCTAGTAGCTCTTGAGAACAGAAAAGCGATAAAAAGGAATGAAAATGTAAAGACTCCCCGCTTCTGCTGCAAATGAAGGGCAGTTGCCTGCACTCCTGCCATGGTGCTTCACTTGCCACAAAGTGTGCCTTGCAGAACTGTAGGCTAAAACTTGTCTCCAGTATTCTCTCCTCACACCATCCTCTCCCCACTCACATCCCCAAACCTTCCTCTTTCTTCACAGTTAGGTCCCTAGCTGCACCCCTCAGGGCTGGAAAGCTCTGCCTTCCAGGATAGCGACTAGCGACTAGAGATAACAGGCCACTGGCCTGTGATCACCACCAATACAGGCTGCTTGGTGTTTCTGAGTGGGTGAGGGTGGGCATACCTGCCCAGGCCTTCTGAACTCGCTGCCTAACCTGCTCTCCGGAGGAAACTTCAGTCCAGTAGGACTAGCGATCAGCCCTCATCCAAAACTATACCATATAATCAGACAGATGCAGGCCAGGTTCTGCTATTATTAGGTGACCTTGGGCAGGAACCTTAACTCCTCCAGTTGCCAGCAGAGAATACCTCCCTGCCTGACAGCCCTCCTGGCAGGGCTGATAGCAGGATTAAGACGCATGGAAACATCTAGACAGTTACTAAGGCGCAGTTATTGCAGGTGGCCATGTGTTTGTCTACACGAAGGGTTGCTGGGCATACGTGTCAAAATTTCAAAACCATCCTTTGTTCTACAGTAGTATGCAAAATGGCAAGTTGAGGTGAAACAACAAAAATAAGTCCAGATATGGCAGAAATGCAGAGTGGCATGTTCACCTTGGCCACCATGTAGGCCACTGGCACTCAGGGGAGGAGCTCTGCCCTGGGGTTGACTGAGAGTTTCAGGATCACTGGTCCTTGTCCAATGCAGAATCACTTCGCTAGGCCTGGGATGGCAAAGCAACTCGGCTCACATGCCAAACTCAATTACGGAGCAGCAGCTGCTGCGGGGCTTTCTGGAGAAGGGTTGAGAAAGCTTGCCAAGGTTCCGTGGGAAGCGTGCCACGATCGATTAGTGATGTCTGCGTGTGTCATGATTTGACATCCAGACCCTGGCTATTTAGTTATGTGGGCTCTACGTTGATACCTCTGAGTCTGCCCATTGTTTTCTATTTTACAACAACCTTGAGATGTTGAGGTATAAGGAGGAGTGGGCTAGAATCCCAAGGGATCAAAGTGCTGAGGAGAATGACACTGACTAGAACCCAGAAAAGTTATGACTTGATTAGGTTAAAGTACATGAGCCAAAGAGGCCCAGGAATAGAGATAACTGTGAAGAAATTCTGACCCTGGCTCACCCATGGGCGAGAACTCACATAAACAAAACAATCAAGTTCCACACAACTCAGACTTGAGGAGATTTGGGGATTTAAAAAGGCTTCAAGTTAAGGCAGGTTAACTGGCCCAGATAATTCAACAGGAATCAAAAGATTCACTTCCTTAGAAAGGCCAGGGGCATCTTTGCTTTTTTTTTTTTTTTTTTTTTGCTGTACGCGGGCCTCTCACTGTTGCGGTCTCTCCCGTTGCGTAGCACAGGCTCCGGACGCGCAGGCTCAGCGGCCATGGCTCCCGGGAGCAGCCGCTCCACGGCACGTGGTATCTTCCCGGACCGGGGCACGAACCCGTGTCCCCTGCATCGGCAGGCGGACTCTCAACCACTGCGCCACCAGGGAAGCCCCATTTTTGCTTTTTAAACATTTTCAAACTCACCTGCTCATCTCGAAAAGGAATCTATCAGCCTTGGCCATCCGATCCAGTTCATGTTTATGTTCCTCCAACAGATCAATGTCACTTTTTTCAGGAACAAATTTCAAGAGCTAAAAAGTACATGCAAATATTGAAACTGAGGTTTATAATTTAAATTCTTGCCCTAATTTTTCACGCGTTCAGTTAAATTTGTCCCAAGATGAAATTTTAACATTTAATTTATAAGCTCTCCTCACAGGTGACTGTTCAGATACAATGAAGTGATTAAATCTTTCCATTTAGGTGGCCAAAAGGTACAAACTTCCAGTTACAAGATAAACTGGTAACGGGGATGTAGTGTACAACATCATGGTTATAATTAACACTGCTGCTTGATATATAATGAAAGTTATTAAGACAGTAAATCCTAAGAGTTCTCATCAGAAAGGGAAAAAAAGGTTGTTTTGGTTTTTTGCCTTTAAAAAACTTTTACCTATATGAGATGATGGATGCTAACTAAACCTATTGTGGAAATCATTTCACATTTGTAAGTCAAACCATTCTGCCACACACCTTAAATTTATAGTGATGTATGTCAATTATATTTCAATAAAATGGGGAAAAAAACCTTTCTATTTTTACTTGAAAGTAGTTAAACCGGTGTAAGATTCATTTCTGGTATCTACGTGTTCTATAGTGCCCCTCAAATCAGAATTGGGAAGTTCTTTACTAGGACCCACTTTACACAGTCCATTAGAAAGGGGCCTTGGAGATTCAACCTTCTCATGAGAAGATGCTACAACTGAGGTCCAGAGAGATTAGGTCACTCACCCAGGATTATAAAGCAAGTGTGTGTGATCTTCAGAAATAGAACCTGGGTCTCGACTTCCAGCTCTATGTTTTTTTCCTATTACATCATGCTGAAATGAGTAATTTTATGTGTATTTTCTAATCAATTTGCTTATTTCTTTGGCTTATCTAATTCCATCTCATTTTTTGCTCCATGTAGAGTTAGGTGAGAGGAACACAATGGGATGTGAAGTTTTTGATTCCATATTTTATTTTGGATGAAGAAATGAGCATGGAATGTGGAAGAGATAGCAATAATACTTAAAGTAGGAAAAGCACTTCTGTATGTGTCTAATTTTCTTTAAAGGCACAAACGTGTATGTGTATGCCCAGGGCTGTGTTTGTGTGCTATTTTCTAGATCAAATATTCTTGGACTTTTTAAAAAAAAAATTACACTGAGCTTCTGGACCCTGAGATCCTCCCCATAAACTTGATGCTGGCATTGGGTGGTCCATTTAGCAGGTTTTCAAATGTTCGTTGGATTTAATTAAGGGAGCTCAGAAAAGGCAGTCAGTCTGGGTACCACCAGCAGAGAAAGAGAATTGGAACTACAGGGAAGGAGATGAACGGTTTGAGGTTGGAGATATATTCCAGGCAGAGTGCTTATCATGCTGGGTTCTGGAAGGGGCAGTGCAGCACTTACAGAGGAGGAAGAGCGGCCACCACAGCAGTGGGGGAGGGCAGCAGTGGGCAAGGTCAGGGAGGAGCAAGGGCCTTGCAAAAAATTCAGTCTTTATTTTGAGGGCATGGGATGTAACTTAAAATCTCAAGTAGGGGAATGAGTTTGCACTTTGAAAAGAACACTCTGCCTGCAGAATGGAGAAGGAACTAGAAAGGATCAAAAGTATTGGGGGTTGTGATTAGATTGTTGATGCAGTAATCCAGGTGAGAGACGGTGGTGGCCTGGAATGGGTAGTGGACAGGTTCTAGAGATATTTATGGGGTTTGAACTGGCCTGACTTGTCGACTGTGGTAGATGAGGGTCAAAAGGATGAGGTCCAGGCTTCTGGCTTGGGCAATGATGTACACAGAGTGTAACAGGGAACCCAGGAGGAGAAGGTTGGAGGAAGGTGGGTGAGGAGAAGGTGAATTTAGTGTTTGAAATACTGGCAAGAGAACCAAGTTGTGATTTCTAGTAGGCAGGTGGACAAATGGGTCTGAAATCCCAAAGAAATCTGGAAGACAAAGCTTTGGTGTGGGTTACAACATGCATGGATGTGAGTAAGGTAACCAGGGGGCCCATCAAGAGAAAAAAGCAGGGCTGGAGAGAAGCTGGCATTGATGCGATGAGAACAAGAAGAGGAACCTTCATAGAAGGCAGTGGAGGGGCCTATGTGGAATCACAGGGCCAAGGGAAGAGGTGTTTCACCATGGGGCAAGTGGCCATCGGTGTCACACACCACCAATAAGTCAAGGAAGATGAGGACTGCAAAGTACTCCCTGGCTTTGTCAACAAGAAAGTTCGTATCCTTAGTGAGAACAGCTTAAGGGAGGTGAGGGGGACGGACTGCAGTGAGGTGAGGAAGAGTGAACAAGCTTTCAAGAACTGGCTGTGTCAGAAAAGAGAGGAGGGGCTTCCCTGGTGGTGCAGTGGTTGAGAGTCCGCCTGCCGATGCAGGGGACGTGGGCTCGTGCCCCAGTCCGGGAAGATCCCACATGCCGCGGAGCAGCTAGGCCCGTGAGCCATGGCCGCTGAGCCTGTGCGTCCGGAGCCTGTGCTCTGCAACGGGAGAGGCCACAACAGTGAGAGGCCCACGTACCACCAAAAAAAAAAAAAAAAAAAAGAGGACAGTAGCAGATGGGGATGTGCAGTCTTAAGAGGTGTGTGTGGGAAGGGCTGGGACCTGAACAAGTTACATGTTGAGAGGGCAAGGTAGAAGACCTTGAGGAGAGGGGCAGGGCCCTCTGGGCGAGGTCCCTGAGCAGAAGGAAAGGATGGGCCAGAGCAGAAGCCAGGGACACCCCTCTCTCCTAATGGGGTGGAAGGCGGAAAGACGGAAGTAGATGCCAGGGAATTCACAGGTCTGGTGGCCTGAGAGCTTCTAGGCATGGATGTTCCCATGTTCAAATGGTAACACTGGACAAGTGTCTTCTTGTTCTTCCTCAGTGCTGGAGGGAAGGTAGTAGGGCAAGGGAAGGAAGGAAGAAGAGAGAGGACAAGGCTTATTTTTTCCCCTGAGTTTGGATTTTTTCCTTCTGGACAAGGAAATTCAGTTCTAGTTTCAGGGGTCCCCCCATACCTGCCCTGCTGAGCCTACAGGCCCCTATTCAGGATAACACAGACACCATCTGTCTCTTGTTACTCACAAGAGCACAGTGAGAGGCACAGGCTAAAGGCTCAGGCCGTCTCAAGTCGGAGTCAAGAACAGACTGTGTTTGGACAGTTTTGAGAGGAATGAAGAGCCAGACAAACACCTGGAGATAAGGAGAAAGGTGTGCATCCCAAGAAAGGGGAGTGTATGGATCTCATCTGAGATCTGATCTCAGTGGCTAAAAGCAGCAGGAGAGGAGGGGTGGAATGTGGCTCAAATGCAGATCATACCGAGTAGTAAAGGATGCTGTGTGAAGGCAAAGGAAGCAGAGGAAGGGGGGTAGAATAAGGAGGAAAAGAAAGAGCCTGGGAGATGAGCAGAGAGCAAGACACCCACAACTATCAGCAGAGGCCAGGTCAAAAGTATCCACTTGGCCAGATTCTGCTTCAGTAGACTGATTTTCTTACTTGTATTTATTTGAAGTATGTTCTATTTGCACTACAAGCCCTTTTGGCAAGATTCTGAAATCCTTTCCCTCAAGGAGGAATTTTGCTGGTTGCAATTTCACAGTAAACAGATCTTGTGGAATTTTAAGCATACGACCTTATCGATAGAGGCTGAAGACCTAAGGACTAAAGCAGCTTTCTGCTCAGTTCTTCACTCTGGGTGAAGCAGTTTTTGATGCAGGCATTTGGAGCGCAGGGTCACCTGGGGGCCAGGGAGGGACAGAGGGCAGCTGGGCTCCACTCTCTTGGGGCAGAGGCTCTGTTTTGACTGGTATTCCGTGAGGGAGGGAAGAGTGGGCAGAGGAGCTAAAAATGCTCGAAAAAAGGAATACGTTTAAACTATTTATACACAGAGCATCCGAACAGACTTGGAAACATAGTCATTAGCTATTTTGGGAACTAAATCAAAACTTAAAAGGACAGCAAGAAAAGTTTCTCCACTGCTAAGTGTGACGGTTTTCACCCAGGATGACTGCAGCTGCAGAGGTTTCAGGGAGGGGCGGGTCCATGGAGGTGTGGTGATACCACACACATCACTCCTCCCTGCCTGGTATCTGAGGCCTTCTGGGAAATCAGTGAGAACCGTGGAAAATGCACACGCATACAGGCACTCCACTGGGGTCCCTGTTAGTGGAGCAAAGTATCCATTTCCTCTTCTCCTGGGAGCTGAGCCTGCTTACAGGTGATACCTCAAGTTCAGCCTGAAATCATGATCACCTGTGTCCACTGTTGACCTTAAGTGGTCCTGGCTCTAACAAATGGAGGCCTCTTGACCAAAATCTCTCAAAATATGATTCTGTTGCAGGGACAAGGAGACAGAACAGGCTTAGAGCATTCAGAGACTATCCCCACAATGCACAGAAAAAGTTACGGCCAGACTGAGAGATAGGTAACAATCCCTGGGGCATCTGCTAGTACATCATCAACAGTATCATTTGGGAAATAACTGAACTAAGCTGCTGACAACACACAACACAGCTGGAGTGGCTGCACGGAGCATGTTACGGAAACACTGCATGACGAGAGGCTAGGGCACCACATCCAACTTGTTGCCTGGACATAAAGAATACAAATTATCTTCAAGTACCACGGACAAGGATGTATACTGATTGGGTATAAATCTACGCCATACTTACTATCCCCAGCATTTGAACTTCCTGCCATTTACAATGCAAGAAGGGTGCTATACAACTTACGGAGACAAGGCCCAGCCCCAAGAAGTTTACACCCCACCTTATGACACATACGAGTGTTTTGATGAAGATGACAGTGCTAGGGGGTTAACAGTGGCTTCTGTGGTTGTGGGAACAGGGAGCCAAGACCAAGACACAAATTGTGTCAGGGATTAAGCAATGACTCAGTTTATGCAGTGCAGCCTGTGACCTCACAGTGCTGAGATTCTCAACATTCCAGTGAAACAGACATTTTCTACTAAAGCTAGTAGATTTCTATGACCTGCTAAGGAGTAACAACTTGATGGCAGGCAGCATGAGAGACAGATTCCACCATCGACGGTCCCAGGCATTTGACGAAGTCTGGACCGTCCTTCTCACCCATCATTTTGGAAACAAGGGAAGAATCAAGTCCTAGAGGCTTCTGACAGCTGTGTGGAAACTTGGTTCAACCTCCTCAATTCAGAGATGAGGAAATCATCTACCAGCAACAACCAGATTCCTTTCCTCAGTACGCCCTCCCTGCTGAGAGTCCGGTGTCACCCGTGCTCTGAGCGTTGCCCGGCAGCTCACCTGTTCCAACATGTCCTTGGGCAGATCTTCCTGCTCATCCATGGTTAGAATTGCCCGTTTGATTTCATCGTTGGATAATTTCAACCTGGAGAAAGAATATTTTACTCGTTGTTAACGATATCGGCTTGAGCCGTAAACATTTAATACAAGGTAACGCATTTTGCTGTCCCAGCTGTTGATCTTCAAGTGCCAGTTTTTCTCCAAATCTCTCAGTGAAAGCTTATTTCCTGACAATGTTGCCCCTAAAAATAGTCTTTTGAAATGGCTTTAACATTCTTCCAGGGCTTTCTAATGCTCTGCTGACACAGAGAACAAAGCTGTTATGTTCTACCATTTAGTTTCCTTAAACAAGGGATTGGAGGATGAGAAATAGGGAAAACACTCCCCCCGCCACATACCTGTTTTCTTTAATATATAGTATCCACAAATTGAAGGTGAAAGGGGAAAACTAACTTTTTAACTTATGTGCCAGGAGTGTTTAAAGTTCTCTCTCATATTAAAAATGGATTTTGAGAAGGTTAGCAGGATCTATGTTATTGTTAAAAAACTGAATAGTTGATATATAAAATAAAATGTATAGCTGAGGAGTTTTCATATGTATTATTTCATTTGGCATTCAAATTAACTGTGATGATTTTTTTTTTTAATTGAGGGAGAAAATGAGGCTCAGAATGGCTAAGTGATTTGCCCAAGGTCAAACATATACAGAGGGGCAGTATCTAACACAAACCCAAGACTTTTGATTGCTAATCCCAAATTCTTTTTACAAATAATGCTTATCTAGTTAATATCTCATAGGGAAGGATTTAAGCAAAAACCCAAATCTATTTTCTGTTTTCTGTCTACCATGAATTCATATGATTTACTAATTTATATTAAGGATTTATGTCTTGATTCTGGCAGGACAACAAAGTACTGACTGTGAAAAGAGTTGAAATTAAAACATACTTGTAAAAATATGTTTTTATTACATACAACCAAAAGTCTTAACCAGGGAAAAAAATCTTAATCAGATTATTAGCTGTAACAATAGGGTCATTCTTTTGTTCTACTTGTAAGCATCAGACCTAGACTTATTTAAAAAATCTTACTTCCTTATAAGCTACCACTAACGTGTTATAGTACAATTATTCGATCAGTTCTTCTAGTTTATGATCTTCGAGAAGAATGACATTTAGGACTGGGAATAAAGACATGAACACACAAATACAGAGCAAGGCATATAGCCTTCATGTGTAACATTTGAAGGAAGGGACTTTGGCATCAGACAGGCTGTGCCTGGCTCTGACACTTCTTGGTCAGTGTCAGAAAAATTTTTTTCTTCAGCCTCAGTTTCTTCATCTATAAAATAGAGATAATGATAACCTATGTAAAAAAAAAAAGGATTTTTGTCTGTGTATAAAGTGAAATAATGCATGAGACATGTTTAGCATAGTGTCTGGCCATAGAAAGGGTTCAATAAACTATACGTATACTCTGCAAGGCAGACTTTTCCGCCCAGAAAAAAAGAAAGCAGCAGTACTTATGTAACATTAATATTTAAGGGCAGCTATTTGATAAATAAACAGCGCTTAGTAGGGTTATCATGAAACTTCCCAAAGTGCTCTCATACCCATTGTTTCATCAGAGTTTCCTCTCTGTATAGAGCACCCATTAGACCTGGGAGAATTAAAAAATAATTAGAAGACATGGTGCTTATTTTAAAGGTGGTTATAATGTTTGAGAGAATCTAATGATAAGCTGAAACACTCCACACAAGGGTACATGAAGAATACATGGTCAGCTGTGCTCTCCCAGGTAAACGAGAGGGTTGGATGAGTGCAGGGGTGGCCGTAAAGCCCACGAAGGAGGAAAGAAACCACTCTGGACACATCTGGCTTGTCCTATTTCTCCAGATTTTGACTTGATCTTGTTAAAACCATCCATCCTGCCATTGAAACTGAATGTTGTTTCATGTACTAATAAGTAGGCCAGGGAAGGAACAGATTTGGGAATCCTATTGTACACATATCATTCTCTTCTATTTCATGCTTTCAAACCCAAATAGAGCACCTAGGCAATGTGCCAAATTGTCCATGTTCTAGAATAAGACCCATTCTCTTCCCTAGTCCAAGTTGTAGCACCATAATAACTCCTGGGCTGTGGACAGTGACTCTGGATCTGGGCAGACGTCTCTAGATTGATTTAGTCATTCTGGAGTCAGTCATTTCCCATGAATATGTTCACTAGAACATCATAATGGAAAACTCCCAAACTTAAATGGAACAATTTAGCCGAGTTGGCATGGGTAAAACATATGATGGGAAAAACTGTATCCCGGCATCAGGGTCTCTACCACATGGGCCCTGGGTAGCCCTAGATTCCAGGACACTAAAGGCTCTTGAGTCAAGTAAGGGCAAACACCATGGTGTAGCCATGCAAGGCCAAAGAAGTGGGACACTAAGTAAGGTTGAAACTGCCACTGATGAAAACCAGCTGGCTGTGGAAGTGTCTAGTTACCACGAGAAAAGCTCCACTTATTTAAAAAAAAAAAAAAAAAGATTAGTTCTGTGTCCTTTTCACACGGAGTTGAAGAAACCACTTTATGGTGTCTTTCTGCTGAGTCCTTCTGTTTTGCATTTAAGAGAAAAGGAGTTGAACATCAGAGTGAGAACAATACTTGAAGTATCAGATTTGCATTTCATTAGCTCCCCATATGGAGTGCAGAACGTCTTGCTTTTGAAATTGTATATATTTATGCTGCTCAATCCCCAGAGGCTGTCTGGACCAAACACTAGCTCTAGTTCATAACAATTTTGGTTTCTCTTCATGTGGCCCACAAAGAGACTTGAGACTTTAATGGCTAGTACTTAAGAAAATCTACCTGTCAACACCCTGCCTTGCACGTGGTCTGTGGGAGCAGACAAAAAAGCTGTACCTTTGGGGAAAGAGGAGAAGGGTACACGGCCCTCTGGGACGCTTCTATAGGTTGCCAAAGAGTTCTTAGTATCATCTGTCATCCACAGATTGAGTCGCTAATCTCTGTAATTTAAGGACCCTACCAATCCTAACCTTTTAATTGCTTTTAAAGCTTGGCAGTGTTCTGGTGTGCAGGAGGGTGGCAACTCGTGAGACATCCACTTCGACTTTCTTTGCAAGGCAGGAAACAAACCAGCCATTTAAAACCAGTATTTAACTCCACCTTGCTCTACTCAGGTATTTCAAAAATTTGCCCAGAGAACTGGAACATCCAGGCATAATTAAACTAAGTTAAGGATGGATGGCTAGATCAACTTTAGCTCTGCTTCAGTGTATTTAAGCCAAACCCCTCTCCTTTAAAGTAGCCTTTTGTGGTTTACTATACCCCGGCTGTCATGTTAAGTGAGCATCTGGAAAAAAAGAATGGCAGAACACTTCATAAAAGTGTATTTTAGGTGGGTTCTTTTTGCAATATAAGCCAGCTTCCAAGTTTCTTTCTTTCTTTCTTTCTTTTTTAACAGAAGGGAGAGGTCTGTTTTAGGGAATAAAGCAGAGTGAATCTTAAGTTGCCCCATGTCGCCTACATACACACAGCAGAGAAGTTGTTGCTGGCTCTTCCAGGGGCCTGACGAACAGGTCTCATTCTCGGGTACATCGTGTCCATTCTACTCACTTCTCAAGTCTGTCAAAGGCAGGGTCCCTGGTGGCTTGGAGCGTCACACCTTCCAGACAGCCTCTTTCTGGGCGCTGTGAGGGACGCTGGACTCTCATGCTGTGAGCACATAAAAAGGGCCTGTACTTCCTCCCCTGCTCGGCCCCTGGGATGAGAAGGCCTTTCCTTCCCGCTGCCTTCTCGGCTCCAGGCAAGGCTGTGGCAGGTGCCCCTGGCCAAAGGGTCCGTGAACTTTCGCGGTATGGGGGTAAGAAGAGCTTTTAAAGATAACCAAGTGCTGCAGACACGTGTGCATCACAATACTGCCCATGGAACATGCCACGGGCTTTCACTGCGGTGGAATCTGGTGTAATGACTGCGTGGCTGGTAATTAAATTCCTAGTCAGCAAGGTAAGACACAGAGAGGGTCGCCAGTCTTTGGGAATGAAATAAGCAGAAAAGAAGAAAGACACTAAGTGTGGAAAGGTAGGAAATCTTGACTTCAACTTGGAAACATTCCTACTCATTGTCCCCAGGCAGAAAAATCAGTCTCTAAATGCTAGTGACAGGTTTTGTCTCTCTCCAGTCTGTCCCTCATCAGGTCTGAGCTGGGCAATAGAAAGAGCTCCCTATTTGAGAGCAGCCTGTGCCTCCAGCTCTGACCCCTCCAGCCTATCCTGCAAACCCGTCAGAGATCAGACTCAAAACCTCATTAAGACAGTGCTGTTCTCTGGAACAAACGGCACCAATTCCGGATCCCCCAGGTACACAAACGGGCCATTAACTGAGCAGCTGCCACATACAGGCACTCTGTCAGTGCTTCTCACACGCTGGGTCTCATTCTTACAAGCCCACTGCTTTCATTACTTCCATTTTATAAACTGACCCTGGGCTGACTCGGGCCCTGACAAAGGCACCAGGCCTGGATCTCAGGCCCTCCTGCCTGGTCTCATTTAATCCAAGTGATAATCATCTGCTGCAATTACAGGGCTCTTGCTATAGCCCGGCCTGTACCCGCTCTGGTGCCTTTGCTCCTGCTGCACCCTTGGAACTGCCTCCGCTCCCCTGACTGTGTAACTGTTAATGGCCCTCGAGGCCCACTTTCTCAGGGAAACCCTGCTGCTGCCCCCTCGCCTCACCTTGGCTGGGCTCCCCGTCTCCTTCCAGCCAGACCAGTCTAAGGCCTGAACTGTTCACAGGTCATCTTGCCTGTGTCACTGTTCTCCAGTTAGCCATGCACTGCCAAAGGCAACAGTGCTACCTTAAGTCTTGGGACACCCTATGGCACCCAGCACAGTGCCAGGCAAATAAACACTCCAAAGCGATAACTCTAAGCAAAAAGTATCAAAGCAAAGTATCACAGCTCTCCCCTCCTTTAAGCCCCTGGCTCCTTTTGTGTGTACTCATGCATTGCCAACGAAAAGGGGAGAGTGAAAGCAAGGTAAACCAACCGCTGACTGGTTAAACAACTAAATAAAAACAAATTAGTTATGCTTAATTTCTTTTACCTTTAGCCCTGTGCTTTCCTGATGAGAGAGTAAAACCACTGACCACTGAGCAGACAAGCACGTGGTACTGAATCCTCTGTGGCAGAGAAGGTTTTAGACCCTGATCAATAAGGCCCAATTACCGTAAGGTTAACTGCATCTCAAAATCACCTTGTTATGCATAATACATTTTAAAATTATGTTCATTGTAATACTTATCCATTAAATTAGATATTAATAGATAATTTAACAGATACGAGGCAAGTTCTTAAAATTATCTTCTACAGAGTTCAGACACATTCACATTCTAAGTCACCTTAGCCTCTGACACTTTTGATGTAATGAGGGAATGATATACCACAATATGAAACAATTCCTCCAATAATGGGATGGGAAATTTGCCAGAAGGAGTTGTAACCTTATCTATAACTAGTGTAATTACCCTCGGTGGCATCTTGTACTGAGAATAATCTGTCTATGAGAAACTGGGTCACAGCTAGAGCACTTAAATTACTATAGAAATTCAGAGTGATAGCTCCCTTTGCCAAGCTGTTTTTAAAGTGCTCCTCTAGACTGCAAAAGTGCAAAATAGAGGGGGAAATTCTAGGGTTTTAAAAGAAAAACTTCGCCCAAATTTTCATTTAATTTTGCTATTAAGTAAAAACATTATTTGTAAAAAGAAGTTTTAACAAAACAAATTGTATAGACCATAGGAAAAAAATATGTAGCCCTTCAAAACTACAGTGGTGTCTTCCTGAACAAAAGTGGGGATAAACACAGGGCCTGGCCACTTACACAGCTTCCAGCCAGAGGCAGAAATTAAATGCTAACAGGATGGTTCATGTTACCTTACTAAGTTGTATTAAAATTCAGGGGTCTTACCAAACTTCAATTTCTCTTTCACTAAAAGAAACATTTGCTCCATAAAGTAATATATGTCTGGCTATCAATCAAACTTCTATGCTGCAAACCAAGCAGCGGTGCTGTGTGTTAAAAGAAACTTACTCTAAGACCATGTGAAAAATAAGAACTACTACAACTACTACTACTTTCCGTCTTTACTCTCCCTGAAAGTCACCTTATGCCAGCCTCGATACATATATAACATTCTTTCCAGAATGTAACCAATGTGACTTATACATAATGCCTCAAAGTTCATGGTTCTTTATATTTTCCTTCCCTTCATCAGCACTCGGTATCTCTGTCTAATGTGAAAGTCCCTTTTAGAGAAAGAAGAAACTAGATTCAGAAAAACTACCTGAAATGCCCAGGACAACCTGACACATTGCCTGAAGCTATAATCAGATTCCAGGTTCCCGAATTTCCTTTCTTCTTTTCAAGCTCCAAGACCATGATGGTTCACTAATTATGAGAAATACTTCTGAAAGGGCTGAACTGGATGAATTAGCATTTCACTGAGGTTTGAGTTTTACATATTTTTTTAGTCATAAAAATGTTCACAAAGAGCATGAAATAATATAATCTTGAAGTATAAAAAGGTGACTTTAGAAAGCAAAATGAAACAAAGAGCCTTCATGCCTTCGTCGTGGATGCTGACTCTGTGACAGTGTTACTTCAATGGCTAAAGAATCTCTAAAGCCAAGAGGTATAAATAACAGTAAAGTACATTTTATAGGCTCTCTGGAAAAACAAAACAAAACATTGATTTGAGATGTTCTGCTCTTTAAGCTTTAGGAGTCTGTGGAAATTAAACTGCAAGAAAGTAGGCATCCAGCTGTGACATACTCCACGAGGGAAAGGAGGCACTAACGGTCCTCTTCATGTCAGACAGAAGAAACTCAGAGAACTGACCCTCAGCAGAGTCCAGGTAAAAGGATGAGTCCAAACATGTGGTTTGGAGCCACATGATAGAAAAGTTGGTCCTGATAGCCTCATCCATCAGAGGGCAGACAGCAGAAGCAAGAAGAACTACAATTCTGCAGCCTGTGGAACGAAAACCATGTTCACAGAAAGACAGACAAAATGAAAAGGCAGAGGGCTATGTACCAGATGAAGGAACAAGATGAAACCCCAGAAAAACAATTAAATGAAGTGGAGATAGGCAACCTTCCAGAAAAAGAATTCAGAATAATGATAGTGAAGATGATCCAGGACCTTGGAAAAAGAATGGAGGCAAAGATTGAGAAGATGCAAGAAATGTTTAAAAAAGACCTAGAAGAATTAAAGAACAAACAAACAGAGATGAACAATACAATAACTGAAATAAAAAAATACACTAGAAGGAATCAATAGCAGAATAACTGAGGCGGAAGAACAGATAAGTGACCTGGAAGACAGAATGGTGGAATTCACTGCCATGGAACAGAATAATGAAAACAGAATGAAAAGAAATGAAGACAGCCTAAGAGACCTCTGGGACAACATTAAATGCAACAACATTCACATTATAGGGGTGCCAGAAGGAGAAGAGAGAAAGGACCTGAGAAAATATTTGAAGAGATTATAGTTGAAAACTTCCCTAATGTGGGAAAGGAATTAGCTACCCAAGTCCAGGAAGCGCAGAGAGTCCCAGGCAGAATAAGCCCAAGGAGAAACATGCTGAGACACATAGTAATCAAATTGACAAAAATTAAAGACAAAGAAAAATTACTAAAAGCAACAAGGGAAAAATGACAAATAACATACAAGGGAACTCCTATAATGTTAACAGCTTATTTCTCAGCAGAAACTCTACAAGCTAGAAGGGAGTAGCATGATATATTTAAAGTGATGAAAGGGAAGAACCTACAACCAAGATTACTCTACCTGGGAAGGATCTCATTCAGATTTGACAGAGAAATCAAAAGCTTTACAGACAAGCAAAAGCTAAGAGAATTCAGCACCACCAAAACAACTCTACAACAAATGGTAAAGGAACTTCTTTAGGCAGGAAACACAAGAGAAGAAAAGGACCTACAAAAACAAACCCAAAACAATTAAGAAAATGGTAATGGGGGCTTTCCTGGTGGCGCAGTGGATAGGAATCTGCCTGCCAACGCAGGGGACACGGGTTTGATCCCTGGTCCGCAAGGATCCCACATGCTGCGGAGCAACTACTGAGCCTGCACACCACAACCACTGAAGCCCATGCATCTAGAGCCCGTGCTCTGCAGCAAGAGAGGCCACTGCAGTGAGAAGCCCGGGCACAGCAACAAAGAGTGGCCCCACTCGGTGCAATTAGAGAAAGCCCACGTGCAGCAACAAAGACCCAACACAGCCAAAAATAAATAAAATAAAAATAAAAGTTTTTTTTTTAAGAAAATAGTAATAGGAACATACATATCAATAATTACCTTAAATGTGAATGGATTAAATGCTCCAACCAAAAGACACAGGCTCGCTGAACGGGAATAAAAACAAGACCCATATACATGCTGTCTACAAGAGACCCACTTCAGACCTAGGGACACATACAGACTGAAAGTGAGGGGATGGAAAAAGATATTCCATGCAAATGGAAATCAATAGAAAGCTGGAGTAGCAATACTCATATCAGACAAAATAGACTTTAAAATAAAGAATGTTATAAGAGACAAGGAAGGACACTACATAATGTTCAAGGGATCAATCCAAGAAGAAGATATAACAATTATAAATATATATGCACCCAACACAGGAACACCTCAATACATAAGGCAAATGCTAACAGCTATAAAAGAGTAAATCGACAGTAACACAATAATAGTGGGGGACTTTAACACCTCACTTACACCAATGGACAGATCATCCAGACAGAAAATTAATAAGGAAACAGAAGCTTTAAATGACACAATAGACTAGATAGATTTAATTGATATTTATAGGACATTCCATCTGAAAAAAGCAGATTACACTTTCTTCTCAAGTGCACATGGAACATTCTCCAGGATAGATCGTATCTAGGGTCACAAATGGTAAATTTAAGAAAATTGAAATCATATCAAGCATCTTTTCCGATCACAATGCTATGAGATCAGAAATCAATTACAGAGAAGAAAACGTAAAAAACAAAAACACGTGGAGGTTAAACAATATATTACTAAATAACAAAGAGATCACTGAAGAAATCAAAGAGGAAATCAAAAAATACCTAGAGAAAAATGACAATGAAAACATGATGACTCAAAACCTATGGGATGTAGCAAAAGCAGTTGTAAGAGGGAAGTTTGTATCAATACAATCCCACCTCAAGAAACAAGAAAAATCTCAAATAACATTCTAACTTTACACCTAAAGGAACCAGAGAAAGAAAAACAAACAAAATGCAAAGTAGGTAGAAGGAAAGAAATCATAAAGATCAGAGCAGAAATAAATGAAATAGAAACAAAGAAAACAACAGCAAAGACCAATAAAACTAAAAGCTGGTTCTTTGAGAAGATAAGCAAAATTGAAAAACCTTTAGCCAGACTCATCAAGAAAAAGAGGGAGAGGACTCAAATCAATAAAATTAGAACTGAAAAAGGAGAAGTTATAACGGACACTGCAGAAATACAAAGCATCGTAAGAGACTACGACAAGCAACTCTATGCCAATAAAATGGACAACCTGGAAGAAATGGACAAATTCTTAGAAAGGTAATAACCTTCCAAGACTGAACCAGGAAGAAATAGAACACATGAACAGACGAATCACAAGTAATAAGATTGAAACTGTGATTAAAAATCTTCCAACAGGGGCTTCCCTGGTGGTGCAGTGGTTGGAAGTCTGCCTGGCGATGCGGGGGACGCGGGTTCGTGTCCCGGTCCGGGAGGATCCCGCATGCCGTGGAGCAGCTGGGCCCGTGTGCCATGGCCACTGGGCCTGTGCGTCTGGAGCCTGTGCTCCACAGCGGGAGGGGCCGCAGCAGTGAGAGGCCCGCGTACCACAAAAAAAAAAAAGAAATATATATATAAAAAAAATCTTCCAACAAACAAAAGTTCAGGAGCAGATGGCTTCACAGGTGAATTTTATCAAACATTTAGAGAAAAGCTAACACCCATCCTTCTCAAACTCTTCCAAAAAATATCAGAGGAAGGAACACACCCAAACTCATTCTACAAGGCCACCATTACCCTGATACCAAAACCAGACAAAGATGTCACAAAGAAGGAAAACTACAGGACAATATCCCTGATGAACATAGATGCAAAAATCCTCAACAAAATACTCGCAAACAGAATCCAACAACACATTAAAAGGATCATACACCATGATCAAGTGGAATTTAACCCAGGGATGCAAGGATTCTTCAATATAGGCAAATCAATCAATGTGATACATGATAATAACAAATTGAAGGATAAAAACCATATGATCATTTCAATAGATGCAGAAAAAGCTTTTGCCAAAATTCAACACCCATTTATGATAAAAACCTCCAGAAAGTGAGCATAGAGGGAACCTACCTCAACATAATAAAGGCCATATACAACAAACCTCACAGCAAACATCATTCTCAATGGTGAAAAACTGAAAGCATTTCCTCTAAGATCAGGAACAAGACAAGGATGTCCACTCTCGCCACTATTATTCAACATAGTTTTGGAAGTCCTAGCCACAGCAATCAGAGAAAAAGAAATAAAAGGAATACAAATTGGAAAAAAAGAAGTAAAACTGTCACTGTTTGCAGATTACTGTACATAGATAATCCTAAAGATGCCACTGGAAAACTACTAGAGCTAATCAATGAATTTGGTAAAGTTGCAGGATACAAAATTAACGCACAGACATCTCTTGCATTCCTATACACTAACAATGAAAGATCAGAAAGAGAAATTAAGGAAACAATCCCATTCACCATTGCAACAAAAAGAATAAAATACCTAGGAATAAACCTACCTAAGGAGACAAAAGACTTGTACTCAGAAAACTATAAGGCAACTGATGAAAGAAATGAAAGATGACACAAACAGATGGAGAGATATACCATGTTCTTGGATTAGAAGAATCAATATTGTGAAAATGGCTATACTACCCAAAGCAATCTACAGATTCAATGCAATCCCTATCAAATTACCAATGGCATTTTTCACAGAACTAGAACAAAAAAATCTTAAAATTTGTAAGGAGACACAAAAGACCCCAAATAGCTAAAGCAATCTTGAGGGGAAAAAAATGGAGTTGGAGGAAATCAGGCTCCCTGACTTCAGACTATACTACAAAGCTACAGTAAACAAGACAATATGGTACTGGCACAAAAACAGAAATATAGATCAATGGAACAGGATAGAAAGTACAGAGATAAACCCACACACCTATGGTCAACTAATCTATGACAAAGGAGGCAAGGATATGCAATGGAGAAAACACTGCCTCTTCAATAAGAGTGCTGGGAAAACTGGATAGCTACATGTAAAAGAATGAAATTAGAACACTCCCTAGCACCATACACAAAAATAAACTCAAAATGGATTAAAGACCTAAGTGTAAGACCAGATACTATAAAACTCTTAGAGGAAAACATGAAGAACATGCTTTGACATAAATCACAGCAAGATCTTTTTTGACCCACCTCCTAGAGTAATGGAAATAAAAACAAAAATAAACAAGTGGGACCTAATGAAACTTAAAAACTTTTGCACAGCGAAGGAAACTATAAACAAGATGAAAGGACAACCCTCAGAATGGGAGAAAATATTTGCAAATGAATCAATGGACAAAGGATTCATCTCCAAAATATATAAACAGCTCATGCAGCTCAATATTAAAAAAACAAACAACCCAACCAGAATATGGGCAGAAGGGCTTCCCTGGTGGTGCAGTGGTTGAGAGTCCGCCTGCCGATGCAGGGGACAAGCGTTCGTGACCTGGTCCGGGAGGATCCCACATGCCGCGGAGCGGCTGGGCCCGTGACCCATGGCCACTGAGCCTGCGCGTCCGGAGCCTGTGCTCCGCAACGGGAGAGGCCGCCAACAGTGAGAGGCCCGTGTACCGCAAAAAAACAAAAAAAACCCAAAAAAACACAAATGGGCAGAAGACCTAAATAGACATTTCTCCAAAGAAGACATACAGATGGCCAAGAAGCACATGAAAAGCTGCTCAACATCACTAATTATTAGAGAAATGCAAATTAAAACTACAATGAGGTATCACCTCACACTGGTTAGAATGGGCATCATCAGAAAATCTACAAACAACAAATGCTGGAGATGGGGTGGAGAAAAGGGAACCCTCTTGCACTGCTGGTGGGAATGTAAATTGATACAGCCACTATGGAGAACAGTATGGAGGTTCCTTAAAAAACTAAAAATAGAATTACCATATGATCCAGCAATCCCACTACTGGGCATATACCCAGAGAAAACCATAATTCAAAAAGACACACACAGTACTTCCCTAGTGGTACAGTGGTTAAGAATCCACCTGCCAATACAGGGGACACAGGTTCACGCCCCAGTCTGGGAAGATCCCACGTGCCACAGAGCAACTAAGCCATGCACCACAACTACTGAGCCTGCACTCTAGAGCCCATGAGCCACAACTACTGAAGCCCATGTGCCTAGAGCCTGTGCTCTGCAACAAGAAAAGCCACTGCAATGAGAAGCCCATGCACCACAACGAAGAGTAGCCCCCGCTCGCCACAACTAGAGAAAGCCCACGTGTAGCAGTGAAGACCCAACACAGCCAAAAATAAAAAATATAAATAAATAAAATTTATAAAAAAAAAAAAACACACAAAAAGACACATGCATTCCAATGTTCATTGCAGCACTATTTACAATAGCCAGGTCATGGAAGCAACCTCAATACCCATCAACAGATGAATGGATAAAGAAGATGTGGTACATATATACAATGGAATATTACTCAGCCATAAAAAGGAATGAAATTGGGTCATTTGTAGAGACGCAGATGGACCTAGAAACTTCACTCATACAGAGTGAAGTAAGTCAGAAAGAGAAAAACAAATATCATATATTAACGCATATATGTGGAATCTAGAAAAATGGTACAGATGAACTTGTTTGCAAGGCAGAAATAGAGACACAGATGTAGAGAACACCACCAAGGGGGGAAAGCAGGGGCGGGGCGTGGTAAGATGAATTGGGAGATTGGGATTGACATATATACACTAATATGTTTAAAACAGATAACTAATAAGAACCTGCTGTATAAAAAAATTAAATTAAATTAAAAAAAAAAAAAGAAAGTTGGTCCTACCAGAAATGTTTAGACAACATCAACAATACCTCGATAGAAGGATGTTGCAATTCTGAGCTCTCCGACCATCAATCACCGAAAGCTCTCTGACTTTAAGTTTGGAGCCCAGTGTGTCATCAATGGCATCTGCTTCTTTCTATAAGGAGCATGAAAGAAATCCATCAAAGTCAAACAGGGACATTCCGACTTCAGATACACAGTTTTCCTTTATATTTGCTGTACACACACACACACACACACACACACACACACACACACACACACACACACACACACACACAAAGCCGAGAAGGTAAGCAGGGGAATGTATGCAGGTGGTGGAATTGAAACAAAGGCTAAAATGTAGTTGACAAAGGAAAATAAGAAAAGTTGACCACCCACATTTGAAAAAGCATTATTTGGAAGAACAAAGTGCTTCTAAGTTGAAGATGCATAAATTATTAATGAACGGTACCCTCCTTTTGTCCCCCAAATCCCGATGGAGAGCAGACAGAAGGACTGTCACTATGAATCAAGCTCAGCTGAAACGTGCCACTGCTGGTCCAGCCACTTACAGGGCCCGTTCACCCCAGAACCATTTGCATCCTGAACACTCAGAAAGCTGAACAATAAAACCTCCCAGACGTCTTCATGTGCAACAGGAAGCTCCGAAGCCCAGATGGTACCTTTCATTACCCTGGAGCCTGATGGACAACAGGGAGGGCGCAGTTCAAGGCACTGGTTCGATTTACCTCGATTAACAATCAAACACTACTTACACACTCTACTGCTGTACAGAGAGCTGTAAGCAATGAGGGCCAGTCATAATTTATGGTGGAAGAGGCATAAAACAATTATACATAAAATACTGTTTGAGTAAACTGGGCATCAAGGTGAAAACATAGATTGACTTGATAAATAGCAAGTTTGATTTTGTTAAAGGTCAGGATCAATTTAAAACACAGATCATGCCATTAAAAAATGAAAGAAGTGAAAGCAGACATAGAGAATGGACGTGCAAGATTGGGATTGACATATGTGCACTGCCATGTATAAAACAAATAGCTAGTGAGAACATTCTGTATAGCGCAGGGAGCTCAGCTCGGTGCCCTGTGGTGACCTAGATGGGCAGGATGGGGTCGCGGGGGTGGGGGGTGGTGGTGGAAGGCAGGTCCAAGAAGGGGGGATATGGGGATATATGTATATGTATAGCTAATTCACTTCGTTATACAGCAGAAACTAACACAACATTGTAAAGCAACTATACCCCAATTTAAAAAATAAAAAAGATTAAAAAATAGGGAACTCTGGCCAAAAAAAAAAAAAGTAAGGAAACCAAAGAGTTCTAGAACTGGATAACAGTTTAGGAAACAAAGACAACATGGAGTTTATAATAAGAGGCACCATGTGACCAAACTTTAACTGTTTCGTATTGTGCTGAGATTTCAGGCATACCTCTCAATATTCAGTTAAGAGTTGAAACCCAATGTGAAATTAAGTAGGCATTGTATTACACTCTCAGAAAAAAAAAAAAACCCTAGGAAAACCAAGACATTTTGAGCTTATAGTAAGCCAAGGAGTTACATTAAGCAAAGTGTGGGTTTTAGCTCACTTACCTGCTTGGAGTTACTGTTCACAAAGAAATCCTACAGCCATGGCAGAGGCATGGAAAAGGCAAATCAGATACATGCAGTTCAGAAATCACAGCAACCAATGGGGGAAGGTCAAGGAAATCAGTGACAGGGTAAGAGATGATTTTATGCTCCCAGGAGCAGCAATGAGAGTTGATGAAGATGAGAGTCTGGCTGAAGATACATTGAAGAGCAGGGTACTAAGCGTTCAGGGTAGAGAGAGAAGATGGCATGTGCTGTACACAATTTTCAATGGTGGCAAATCAAATTCAGAAACGAAAGGGCTTTAAAACACCCCCAAAAGACTCAAAGTGGTGAAGGAACAAATCCTCTTCGAAAGGACCACTGGGCTCCATGTATTCAACATGAAGCAGATTTCACGGTTTTCCCTTGAAGCAGAAAATATCAATCAACTCTATCAACCTGAGGGAACTACTCCCATTGTCATGTGCTACCAGCAAAATATGCTTTTTTGAGGGGATGGAATAATCTCCTATCTTCTTGTGTCACTAGGAAGGATTAAGAAAAGAAAAAAGACAAGTTCAACAATATAGGTCAGTAAAACCAACACTCAGTACTCCCCAAGAGTCCAAACAAATGTCTGTGGGCGCTCTGGGTAGGTATGCAGAAAAAGACAGAACTTGCAATTAAGAGACAATAAGTGATTCATGTGCTGTGCAGCCATTGGTGGTCCTGTCCACACTGCCTTGGGGCTGTTCATGCGTATAAGGTCAACAGCCTCTGTTGAAAATAGTTCATAGAAAAGACCTGGAGTGAAGAAGGGAAAGAGGAAGCAGTAATTGACACGTTATGAGAAGTCACAGCTTTCTTTGCATATTTTTGCCGTGATGGCATGAATAAAGCTTCGGTGTGCAAAACACACCCCAGTTTTTGGGCCAACTACTTACACAATCAGCGTTTACTTAGCAGATTCCTTAAGGCCTCACTGGTCCCGGCAGCACTGCCAAGGCCAATTTTACACAGATGAGCTGTTTCACATCATTCTTCAAATGGGAAACAAAATGTATCCTCCCCTTGCTCCACCCATACAAGGGGGGATTACTTTTCTGGAATGGCGTTTAAAAAATAAAGTGATAACCACATGAAACTTTTCTTTCCTCTGATGTCACAGTTTTCTTTTGTCCCTGTTGTAACTGTCAAGTTTTTTACACTGAAAATCCTTAGCACTCTTTCCCTGTAACAGCAGTTTCTCCTTTCAAGGGCAGAAAAAACTGGTGAAGTGAACTCCATGAGGTCATCTTATCCTACTTTTCTCTCTTAAAGAGACAAGTTGCAAGTTGAATTTAGACCCTGCTCTCCCTGTCTGGCCTTCAAGGAAGAAACTTGTATGAAGGTGTCTGGCAACTCATTCTCCCTAAGTTCCCACTGTCTGGAAATTAATCTCTACTGTAGTGGCCTATGGAACCAGGCCACAAGCATTTACTAAGGATGTGACTTGGGGCTCAGTTTCACTATCTGTAAAATGAAGTAAACAACTGGATATTTACTGTATTAAATGTGATATGCATGTAAAGCATTTTGTACAGTACCTGTCACATATTTATGAGCTCCATACTTGGAAGCTATCACACACTACAATTATTCTATCTTTCAAGCCAATGATCAAGTCCATTTTTTTGCCTATTGCCCTACTTTTCAGTTGAGTTGAAGCACAGCTGGTCAAGATCTCCCACTTGTAACCAGCAGCAGCACTAAGTGTAACAGTTAATAGCTAAGTAATGTATCTTATCTTTTGAGAGGTGAGGATGAAGAATGCCATATGAGAGTTAGGTTAATTGGAGATCTTGAGAATCCCCTATTTTAAGAGTCCTTTAATCATCACATTTAAAATAAAATCACAAAGCTTATTAGATGGGGAATGTTAAAAATACTGATGCTCCCAGGACTATTTCAAATAAGTTAACATTCTTTTTGAAACTTTAAATTATTCACTAATTGGCTTGGGCCAAACATGATAGAATTGCCTACATTTGGCTCCACCTAACAGGATGTCTGATTTTTCCAGTTGATTTTTGGTGTAGGGCTTAGGGTTTGGAAAATAAGTAGGAAGTTGGGGCTTGCATTTTCAGGAGCCAGTGCTGATAAGTTCCTATAAATAGGGTTTCACCATGAAATAACGACTCGACATTTCATAGACAATGACAACCTTTATATGGATGGTTCTTAATCTTTTTGAGGTTGAGATCCCATTGTAAATCTGATAAAAGCTGGAGATCCCTCTCCAGAGAAATGCACACACTAATATTTATATAAAACCCTGTATTTGAGTAACTATTACCATGTTGTCCAGCTATATAGAACCTGTACCTTATACTTTGGTACTAAGAAAAACCACTATTTACAATTTTTATCTCTTGTCTTCATATGCCATGACTAAGGACAAAGCTTGTTGAAATCAATGTCCTAAATCACATAATTTTTCAATGTAAAAACTATATATACAGAATAACAAAAAACATAAAGAAAATAAAAAAAGAAATTTCTTTGGCCATTCATAAAAATTCAGAAGATACCACTGACTATACCAAATGGGACCCCAAGAATGACTTGTATATGACATGTTAGTGGAGGGTTGGATTCTGGAGCCCAGGATAGTTATCCTTTGTAACTATTCAAAGCAGAGAGGCTTTGAAATGTTATATCACGTTCTGATAATAGGACCTAGAAAGAAGGGGTGTCCCCAGGCAAAGAGTGGGGAAGAGGAATGGAGATAACCAGCTGTTCATTTGTTGCTCCAGAGATATGTGTGCCTTTAGGTCAATGTAGTACCTTTAGCTCATTTTCTCTCTGTCCAAATTGCATGTATAGGGGGAATGAATTTATAACATCTTGAGATGAAAATTTCCCACAAAACAAATATGAATGTTGTTTAATTGTAACTGAGATAGTACTACTATGCAATGTGCTACATTATGTATTAAAATAAGTCTCTTGTGGCTGGCCTAGAGATCATGTATAGTACAGTTTCAATGAGGAAAAGAGGTTCTGAGATTCAAGACATTGACTTTCAAATGAACTTTTGTAATGTGAGCAGGGGAATAACTGTATGCTATTAAATTCCATTTCATGTGGCACATAAGCTTACATAATCGGCTCACACCTTTGATATCCACACTGGAAAAAAAAAGAATCCTGAATAGAAATGATCTTGTTCTTAAAACTGGAGTTAAAGAAAATCCTTTACAAAGTCTAACCTTCATAATCAATAAAGCCATCAATAAGAACAAAGTGAAACTGAGAATTATGCCACTTGTACACCTGTCTGGACACTGAATACATACTGAGCCATATTTTTATTATCTGTGACATAGGAATAATACTCACCTCAAAGAGTTGGTGTGAAGATTAAATGAACAAATAAGTATCAGTTCCTTGAGAACTAAAAATCAGGGTTGATGAGATTGGGGCTGTATATATTATATCCAGCACCAAAAATGTAATGGATACTTAATATTGATTATCATCTTTTAGTCTATATTCTGGTTATTTACAGATTTTCCTCATCTCGCTTTTATATTATAAGCTGCATTATAGACGTGTGCAATAGTTGAACACATTTGTGTCCTTTGACATACTTTATATGCAAAGCAGACAATAAAAATATCTGTTGTTTTTAATGATTCAATATTTCTCATATCAACAGGGCACATCTTGTGTGTGTGTGTGTGTACATTTACTTATATCAAATCTCTCCTACATGTCATTAATCAGTGTTCACCTAAATTATACTAATCTGAAGCTTGAAATTTTTTTCAAAATCTTACTCTGTGTAGTGTTCCTGTTGCATGCACACAGACAATGGTATTCATGGGTTCTTTGTCTCTCTGAGAAATTTACTTGGCCACACAACTGGCTGAAATCCAGAGAGTTTGACCAGGGTTTTATAACTCTGGAGGGAAGAAACAGGAGAAATCATTGAAAAAAAGGGTTCCCGGTATTCATTTGGGAGTAGAAAAGAGAGCAATTCAAGTGTAACAATAATTATATAGAGCATTGCCAAGACTAAAATGAAAATGCATAGGTCTTGACGTTGCCATTAGTTATGAGACATGGGGACACAATGACAGGCACCCCGTTTCCTTTAGTCTATCCTATGTATTCCTACTAGTCTGTCTTCATCTTTCGATTTTCTGTCTCTCAACATTCAATAAATTCAATGGAATGGCTCAAATTACCTTCATTTGGGAAACAGCTTTATGGTTTAAAAATTCTCAGCTCATGTTCTTACACCAAGAGGGGAGACCTACTTGAGTCAAGCTGAGTGGGTGTGCTGAAATTTTTCTCCGGGAAGTACTACTGCAAATGTCACAAATGATTCTACTTAACCAGTCTACTACTTAGTGTTAAGTGCAACCGAAATGTTCTGGTTTATCCTGACTGGCATGACTACTGATTATTTAAACAGCAAGTGGTTGCTAGGAGACAATTACCCAATTGCTAGGCTTTCTGCAACCCTGTCTCCTGGAGCTCTTGAGAACTGTCCACATATTTGTCCCAGAGCATTTTGGCAGCATCCTTCTGCACCTTCTGCTGAAAGCCAGTTAATTATGAGTCTTGTAAACTTGGGTCTTTCAACCATCTGCCTTCATAATAAATGCAACCCACGAGCTCAGACTTGAATAGCATCATTTGGAATAACTGCTGTTTTTCTCTTCCTTTTATTTACTTCTCTAAGTTCCCAAACCTTCATCTTAGGCAACTAGAATGGACCAGTATTAGTGACTGAAACTGAAGTAGGAAATCAGCAGGACGTGTAATTAGGTCAGAAGATTATTTGAATCTACCAGGAAACTGGCTATGTCCTAATGTCCTACTTCATGTTAAGGCCCAGAGGAAACTATCGTGGGACGGGAGAGAGAGGAGGCCTGTTGTGGCCATTCAGGAATGAATCTGGTCCAAGTACCTGCCATACAAGAGCTCTCAACACATCTTTTGTTTGTCCCCTGAAAGATAAGGTATCTTGCTTTCAACTGGACAACGTCCTATCTTCTTTTTCTTCATTTTCCTTTATTTGGCATTTATGATATTGTACAAGTTTGCTGTCATACTTTTGGGAGGGGTCCCAGCTGAGTGCTCCTATCTTACAGTCATTCTGCCATGGCAGGCAACCACCTGCATTTTTGTACTTTATTAAAATAGCATTAAGGGCACTGCAGAGAAATATTCTCTCACTTAAGGGAAAATATTCTGGCTAAAAGATGTACTACTTTTTCTTTTCAATTTTAGTTGCATCAAAGGCCATTTTGAAAAAGAAAACCCTCAGCTGTTTTTTCTCCCCAGCCTCGGTCCATCTTCTCCCTTGGTGCTTGGCAGTTCTGTTCTGAGACACTCTTTCTTGGGAACCAAGCCAAGCCTAAGCAGACTAGGAAGTCTGCTGCTTGTCTGAGGATGCTCCACCCTGGGAATGATTCACACGGGAGTTAAGGGCCTCCCAGCAAAACCCAAGGAAAGCCCCTACGCAGATGCCTGGCATCTGCCTGTTCCTGTTCCTTAAGACACCCTCTGCTCTCATCATTTCTCTCCCTCAGTCACCCTTTGAACTTTTCTCCTTACACTCTGAGACTCACTTTTTCCCTCCCAGACTTCCAATTGACTGTTGAAGACCTCAATCCACCTCTTGCTTGTACTTCTGAGACTCTCTGTACCAAGCCACTTTGCTGTGAACTCTACTAAGATGCCCTCTCGAGGGGTGAGAGGTACCGCACAGATGTGACCAAGCTCACTAAGTGACGTTGACTACTTGGCCAGGTTAGTAAGCACCAAATCAAACTGCATGTTCTCATACTATCATGTTGCTCACTTTTCAGAAGCTCCTTGGGTCCTATTTGTTCCACTGTCATCCCCACACTTGCTCAGCCTTCACAGCCCCACTTCTGAGTCGATCGTGTTCAGGACAGAGCAAAAACTTCTTTCTAGGTTCTACCTAGCTGCCAACTTATAGTCATTTACCAACCCCCATACTTCAAAAGGTTCCATTTATTTCAAATAAGCAGTCCACTTCTGATAATAACCATTTGAGATATAAATATTATAACTAAAATAGCTTCAGAAACAAACACTGTGGGGTGACACTACAAGTTAGGTAACTCTCCTACTATTTTCCCCTGGTGGCCCCTTTGACTAAGCACAAGTGACAATAAGATACAGAGCTCCTTCCACCAACGGAGACAGTGTTGTGGAAAGACACCAGAGCATGAAGCTCCCTAACAAGGAGCTTGTATACCTTCAACATGTACACACACATGCGTGCGCACACACACACACACACATAAACTGACAGGAACCTAAACACACATGCAGACCCACACACCATGCTGTTTGCAGGAACATAATAGGCTAGACCAAACAGCCTAGAATTAAGATGCCTAACATATCATGGTTATGGCAGATGGCCCAGGGATCATGCACAAGAACATGACTCCTTAATTATTTTAGCATCTGGAGGGCACATGCTCTTACCTGCTGTCTTTGGTAAGCAGAGAAAGTTCTTTCTAGGTCTTCAAGATCTAGAACTTTGAAGACTTTTGTATCATCAATTTCGGTCCACACTGTTCCTTCCAGTTTGTTCTGCAAACATAAGTTAAGAAGCGCTGGGGTTTATAGTTAGACACAAAAAGAATAGATGTAGTTATTTTTTTTACAAAGTGCTGCTATCCCCAATTTTTCACTCTACCGGATGCTCAGAATGAGCTGGCTTCAAAAATCGGGTCCCTTGTTTCAGAAGCTTTATCACTTGAATATCTGAGCTAGTGAGAATCCTGAATCCACACTAGGAAATGAAATCACTGGACAGCCAGGGTGGCCCGATCAGAGACAACACAGTGCACTGCTAGTGCTATCTGTTAGAGGGAAAGTTGGAACAAATGGCTCACCTCAGGCAGCTTAGACCAGTTGAAGGATTTCAGGGCGTTTGTGGGCTGAGGAATGTTCTTCTTCTTGAGTGCCAGACCCAGGGGGGCACCGGGAGGTGGCATGACTCCTCCCAAGGGAGGAGGCCCTGGGGGAGGGGGAGGGCCCCCTGGGGGGAGGGGAGGGGGTGGAGGAGGAAGCGCTCCACCAGGCAGAGGCGGGGGTGGTGGGGGAGGGAGGAGGGGTCCGGGCACAGAGGAAGGAAAGGGCCCCCCGGGGGCTCCAGGCGATGCTCCACCGGGGAGTGAAGCGCAGACGGCCCTCTGAAAAATAAAAATAGGAAAAGAGGAGATGAACAGAAGAAGTAAATTCACTGGATGATATTTAGGGTCTGAAACTTTGCCTAACATGTGTATTATGGAGAAATTCACACATCTGAGAATGTGGGCTTAAAGGCGCAGTAAGTTGAGTGGCCTCGTGTGTGACACTCTAGGGCTCGTTTGCAAAGGGTTCACGTGTCTCTCACTTCTGGTACCATCCTCCAGTTTGGTTTTCATGAAATCAGTTTTCATGTTAAGAAGCTAATGTGATTTCCTTGCTCTTGTGAGAGTATCTGTATTGGAGAACAAATGCACACCTCCAACCACCTCTGCTAACGTGCACGGTAAGCAGAGGGAACAGGTTGCACCACCACCGTGATGGGTCAGGAGACGGTTCAGGCTCTATTGCCCCCAGCAGAGCTGTCTATTTAAGGAGGGGGGCTCTGGGATAAGGAGGCCTCAGCAGCTGCCAGCCATGGGAGACCCAGCCTGGGGCCCGTGAGCTCACCCTGCTGAGCTCGTGGAGCTGGGCCGTGAGGTCCGCCACCTGCTGCTTCACTTGCTTGTGCTCAGTGGTCTCCTTTTCAAGTTTCTCTTTCATTTTATTCAAGGTCTGCATCATCTCTTCCTTCTCCTGGGTCTTGGCATCGCATTCTCGCTCTTTCTTTTCCAGTTTCTGTTGTAACTCATTGTGCTCTACACATGAAAACAACTGGACATGAAAACGGTGAACTCTTCAAAGCTGAAGCATTTTCTCTAAACAGCAGATCGATTGAGGGTGATTGTGAGGCTCTTTATTATGATTTATAAAATCATTCCTCTTCTCCATCAAAGGGAGCAACTCATGGGCTCAATGGTGCTCGTGCTTGCAGGGGGCTTCAGATGAACAACTTTATCAACTACATTCTGTAAAAGGCTGAAGAGGCCCTCCGGTCACAGTTCCAAAGATGGAACACAGGCGTGAGCAACTATTTGTGGAGGTGAATGGCGCCTGCTTGGTATTTAATTTAGAATCCTGTCCTAGAAATGGCCCTTTAGTCACACTAGGGAAAATGACTATTAACAGGGCCTCTTTTCACAAGTTAGAAATGAGAACTAGACAAGTCCAGTGTTCATTAGCTGGGTTTGCTGGCTCAGGTCCCACTAGCAGAGGGACCTGAAAGGGAGGATCCTGCCCTGGGAGGAAGTGCTGCTGCCGGACCCAGGGTTTGTCTCAGTATGGAGTCATTGCTCCCACTGCCCTCAGAGGGCCCCTTGGATTTGAAGTGTTTTATGCGCTGGCAAACAATTATTAAAACTTGCGAAAGCAAATGTTATTATCTCATCATTAAACACCTTAAGGGTTTTAAGTTAAGTAGTACCTGCTGAGCATGAGAATCACGATAATACGCGGAGAAAAATATTAGCTCTCAGCTGTAGTTGCACTCACTCCCCCAATCCCGCGATAACGGAACAAGGCATCCCATTTAGCATAACGCTTACTTATGTTGCCAACACACCTCCTGACTCTAGCACTTACAGGAGTAATACTCTTTGGAAAAGAGGACTAATGAAGTTTAGCCTGCAGATTTTCATTTCAAATACTTGGCCCCAATCCCTAGTCTTTTTATACCAATAAACCCACTAGAGATAGAACCTACTGGGGCAGAGCTATACAGAGCTGGTCTCTATTCCTGAATTTGATAACATTTAAATTCTTGCTTTCTCTGTCTTTTACTTTCTCTCTTCTTAGTTCTCTAAAATCAGAGTTTGCAGAGAAGGTTCAAGTCACTAAAATCCTTGGAGTTTACCAGCCTTGGAGTTAAGATAACCGTCAACCCGCTTCTACCACTCTGTGGATGCTTCCCTGACTTCTTCAGCGACATCTAAAAACTACCCCACTGCATTTCACTTTCCTTCTTCTATCTCTGTTTCATTCCTCTTTGACAATGTAAGACCTGACTTCCTATTATCGGTCATTAGCCTTTGACAAATCTGGCCAAGCCTCAGAACCACCTGAGAGATTTTGACATTTCAGGATTCACAGACCACATTCCAGGGAGTCTGTTCTATAGATCGGGGCAGGGCTTAGGAACCTGTGGTTTTCAAATGCTCCTTAGAGGATTCTGATAAAGTGCCCGGTATGGGAAGCTCCAGCCTAAAGGATTATCTCCACAAATAGTCTCCATTTGCTAAGCTTTTATTCAGTACTTACTGGGTATCCGGCACTACAGAGAATTCTCCCCAGATATTCTCCACCTTTCAGGTCCATAGTACTTCCTGTCTCCTCACAGCCTCCACCCTCTGAGAAATTCATCAACAGGTACCCTATTTAATAGAACTTTGCTACTTGACACTTCCAGAGAAGAATGAATTTTACCGACAATATCTCCTTTTTTGCACTCTATGCATGACCTCACTTTAAACCATCCTATTCCTCCAGCTGATCTCGGCCATTTCCTCTTGTACCCCTCAACTGCCTACATGCTACAAAACTTTCTACCATTTACTAGGCAGCTAATAAATGCCAGGTACTATGCTAAAGTCCTAATATTTGTCATTTACTCTTCACAACAACCCTGTGAGTTAGATGTAATCTTCACTTTGCAGAGGCAAAGACTGGAGGGGTAAAGGACATGACTTAGCCTACCCACACAGTCAGTCAGGGGCAGAGCTGAGACCCAGACCCAGAGCCCAGCACCGTGCCTGCCCCATGCAGCCATTCAGTACATACCCACGGCATGAAGGACTGAAATGACTCCAAAGCTTATGTCCTAAGTACTCTCTTCAACTTGCACACCTGAGTCTCCATGCTCTAGGGTATATCCCTAAAGTACCACTCATTGACCATCTTCTCGGGTATAATTCTCTCTTTACCCTAACTTGTTGTCAATGTCTCTATTCTTTCTATAGCAGTTTCTGGAATTAATTTATAAAAATGTATGTGCAACCTCACTTATTTGAGACCTATCTGAATTCATATGAGGAACCCACAATATAACAGAACTTCATATTCGGTATTTTCCGATATCAGTGGTGAGCCTGCTTTTCTGCTCAATGGACAAAACGTGATGAGAGGAAAGGAAATGCTTCAGCATCTCTTGGACCATATTGTCAACACACTGAATACTATGGTGAGTGCTACTGTATGTCACTGGCTGTGAATGAGTCACTTGGACGGGGAAAAGGAAGTCAGTTAACCAGCACAGTGAAAGAGTAGTGGCCGGGCGTATGACTGTTTTCTCAAAGGGTCCAACTTTAATTTGCTAATATTTTGAAGAAGGGGAAGAGTTATACTTATTCTGTGAGTGGTTTGGCATGGTGACAGGCACGAATGACCGCCCCCCCCCAAGTCATTTGATGCTGAGAGTTGATATCAAAGACATATTGAGATACTCACCAATGGCTGGTCTGTTAATGTTTCACAACATGTACATCTCTAATGGTCAGTGATTTTCTGCATGATTTCTCTTTTTATAACTGGTGCCAAATTAAGGTCACGTGGAGAAATGGGCTGCTGAAACCAAGTTGCCTGTGCTTCTCTTTCAAAATTCTGGGTAATCCCTGCTGTCCCTGATTATAGTTCTTAAAATCTAGTGTGCTTTAAAGAGCAGTTATGGGGAAGGCTGGGATGAACGGTAGTTAAGAAAATTTGAATGAATGAATATTGAACAGTAAATGCTTCAAAAATGCTTCCAAAAATGAACGGTGGTTTAGAAAATTTGAATTAATGAACATTGAACAGTGAATGCTTCAAAAAATGATTATAATGAAAGGATAAAATATTTGGGAATCAACATGACAACTAAGATAGTCTGATTCAAGAAAAACCAGGCAAAATGCCCTGAAAACATGGGGGAGGGGAAAGGCTGTTTATACACCAAAGTCAATGAGAAGCATTAATGCGAATTTCTAAAATATACAGTAAGGAGAGTTGTCCAATAACCAGTAACATGACCTCTTCTCTTGTCAGGACCTCATCATTTACCTTTTCTCATTTTTTCTGCTTGTTCTTTCCACTGCTTAACTTCATTTTCATTAACCAACCTGTATGATAGTTAAAGGAGCATTCATTACAAAAAGCGTAAAAGGCCCACTGCTAAATGCATGCTCTCTAGGTAGAAAAACTGTTTAATGCAGAGAAAGTCCTCAGCATGCCTGAAACCCATTTTAAACCCAGATGTTACATATATATATATATTACATGTATACATATAGGAACTCGTATCTGACCTCTAGAACATTTCAGTTCTCCCAGCTGCTATTTTGAAGTAGGATAATACAAATGTCTTATACTGGTGCTATTATCTCAAGGGTAGCAAAATAAAAAGAAACTTACATCCGTACGACATTTTTAATATTAAAGTTTTCCAAGGGCGTGGAGTCAGGGTCCTGACCTTTGTCATTCTGGATAACTATTTGCTGTATAATTCTATCTAGGAGTAGCCAGTACTGAACGGTGTTGCCACTTCTCTTGTCTAAAAAAGAAAAGAACAGTGGAGATACTTCAACTGGTTTCAAAACTTGAATGAATATTTTTCAACAGTGGTCACCCGCCAGAGCCACAAAACCAGACAGATGTTTACAACCCTTCCCAACGTTTCTGGAATTCTGACACACGATGACCATTTACGTGATTGAGAGGCACTTTCTGCCCCCTTCTAAATGTGTTGTAAGGCATATATTTATTTTTAAAATCAAAGTGAGTTATAATTCGTTTCATTTTGAGAACTTCACAACACCCCTTAAGCTGTGCAGAGACACACTGGGCTGTCACAAAACTAAGGTTTGGAATCCCTGGTGTGCACCCAACCTAAGCCACACTGTTCAGAAGACAGAGCCCTTTGGATGATGTCCAAACATTCACAAACACATGCGTTAAGTCACAAACACACTCACAAGGCATTTGGAGGCAGTGGTGCAGGATGGACATGAAGTGAGGGTAAGCTTCACTGTGGGTCAGCCTCTTCCTGGTCAGCTCAAACATCTGAGTAGCACTTTTTGTGTCTATGTGAACCTGTTTCATATGAAAAAGAAATCTAAGTCAAACATCCAAGTTCTTCAATTCCTGCAAGGTAAGGTAAGCAATTACAAGGCAAATAGAAGCTAATCCTGCCACTTAGATAGCAAAACAGAAATCTGACTTTGCTCTTAGGTTACATGTCATCTCTATGACACACATTACAACAGGGACATTTGTGAGCTGCTGAGTCAAATTAGAATAATTGTAAGCACATGTACCAGTTCAAATCTTTTGGCAAATTCTAGTTCATCTTCATTTCGGAGCATTTCAAAAAAATCTAAATGCCTGAAAGACAATTAAAGAAAAGCTATTAAAAGTTGAACATCCTACAAACACAGGCACATAGGAATCAGGACATAAATACTAAGGCCTTTCCTAAAATTTCAGAGATATCTCTAAAAGAAGTACGACAACAAAATTTGAATGCCTTCTCTTAACTATGTTCTAAGGAAAGAAGACATCATCTGACTGAAATGAGATCACTACAAGAGACAAATCTGAAAGCCTAGAATGCGCAGCACATAGAAGACAATTCATGAAAGTTTATCAAATCCAAACACAACCAAATCCAGATTCTACTCATGGAATCTCTTTATGGAAAAACAAGCCCATATAACTAACTTGACTGACCACTGAATTAAAGATTACAAAAGAAATGTTCATGCCTTTCACTTATTCATTCAAATACTTATTGAGCCCCTATTATTGACTGGGGAATGATAAGTTCTGTGAAGACAAATCCAACAGCATAAAGGGGGTAGAGAATGATGGGAGGTGAGGTGAGGTGAAGAATATGAACACAGTGGCTGGAAAAGGTCTCTGCATGGGAAAAAGGGAAAAAGCGATTTGGACATCTGTGGGAAGATCTTTTAATGCTGAGGAAATAGCAGGTGCAAAGGCCCTGAGGCAAGTGTATTTTGACATGTTCATAGACTATCAAGGAAAAAAGCATGGTGGAGTGTGTGAATGAGGGAGAAGTGTGGTAGAAGGAAAGATCTGAAAGGTGGTAGGATATGTTAGAAATCGTAAAATGACTGCAGACAAGAGCAAATGAACAGGAAAGTGGAAATTAACATTCATAGAATGTCTATCAAAGGTGCCATGTGATTCCACATGTTTTATAGTCAGCTTTCATAATAGCTCTGCAGAATAGTGTTATCATCATCATCACTATTTCTTTACATATAAAAACAGTAAGGGGGCTTCCCTGGTGGCGCAGTGGTTGAGAGTCCGCCTGCCGATGCAGGGGACACGGGTTCGTGCCCTGGTCTGGGAAGATCCCACATGCCGTGGAGCGGCTAGGCCTGTGAGCCATGGCTGCTGAGCCTGCACGTCCGGAGCCTGTGCTCCGCAACAGGAGAGGCCACAACAGTGAGAGGCCCACATACCGCAAAAAAAAAAAAAAAAAAAAAAAAAACCCAAAAAACCCAGTGAGGTTCAGAAAAATTGAGTAACTTGACCAGAACACACAGCAGGTAAGCGGCAGGACTGGGATACGGATTCAAGCCTAATGCCAAAACCTACACTAAGTTCTCTACACAAGTGCTGCTTCTTTCATCGAGAAAATCTTACTATAAAAACATCATTACCTGGTCTAACATTTTGGTACAAGTTCCTTAGGTCACAAGTAGTTCACAGACTGGCACTATACACAAGGAAAACACATGAACTATCTCATAATAGTGTGACTTACCTATCTAATGTTGAATTTTCATGTTCCCTTAATTTATCTATTACAGGTTGAATTCCCAACATCAGAAATTCATAGCGAAGATGAAGTCTAAAGTCCAAACTTTCCTGAAAGTAAAAGGGTGATGGAATACATTTTTAAGCTCTTTAGACTACACAGTTGGTAATCTTTTTTTAAAAATTATTCTTTAATAATATATGTTTTAAATTGTGGTACAGAGGCTCTTACCACTCCTGCGCCTTGGCTTAGCACTGCATTGATGAAGGACATGATGGCAGTCTTGAGACTCACTTCATCTCGATACCGCCCCGTGCTTTTATCCAAGTCATTAATTAATGTCTACCAAGGATACAGATGTAAAAACAAAGGACCGAATAGTTACTAACCGTACACTCATTTTATTAATTTTTTAATACTCTGAAGTTAATTTTTAAAAGCTTGTGTTTAGTCAGCATTACATTGATCCACAGAAAGCTACCTTTTTTTCCTTAAGATTAGTCCTAAAAACTCTACTTTCAAAATTCTTACATCATATATGTTTACATATACATGTATACAAAGTACAAAAGACTGTGCTTCGTTAACTCTGCTTACTTTTTATATTTGAGTATAAACCATGTGGTGATGTAATCTCACTGTTTATATCGATACTACATCAAGACTGGCAACACATAAAATTTTCAGGGAACACCCATTTAGTGGATCAAAAAGTGTTTTATATAATGTGTAGGAAGCAGGGCTACATTTTTAAGTTCAGTACAGTAGTCTCCCCTTATTCAGAGGGGATATGTTCCAACATCCCCAGTGGATGCCGGAAACCATGGATAGTACTGAACCCTATATATATTCCTATATAGACTATGTTTTTCCTACATTAATGGCTGGGTGTTGTATACAGTGTGGGTATCTAGAGAAAGGGATGATTCACATCCTGGGAAGGACTGAGCAGGATGGCACAAGATTTCATCATGTTACTCAGAACAGCTGCACAATTTAAAGCTTATTTCTGGAATTTATTTCTGGAATTTTCCATTTAATATTTTTTAACCGCAGTTGACCTCAGGTAATTAGCACTGTGGAAAGCAAAACTGCAGTTAAGAGGGGGACTACTGTAAATCCACAACCTCAGATTGATCAACTACAGAAAGAACATTCTACTCTCTACCTAAGAAGAAGGAAATGCTTGAAGTCCCATCGTGAATGCTCACCACAGGGGAAAATCTCAAGTTAACATTCCCCCTTCGGGGCCAGGAAAGGCACTGGTCTTAAGGCAGGAATGAAGAAGTGGCGAGGAAGCACCTACCTGAAAGCGGGTTCTCTCGCTGGCGTACTTCTGGTAGTGCAGCATGGCCTGCAGAACCTTCTTGTGGCCCCCGGGAACCAGGCACACAGCGCCCAAGATTTCCAGCACAGCCACCTTCGTCTTAATGTTCTCTGTGCTCAGACTCTGAGCAATTACATTAATACTCTCAGAATGAGCCAGGACGTGAGCCCGACCTTGAGAGTTGTTCATTAGCGCCTTTATACATCCAATGAGAGAGGTATGTATTCGAGACTCTGAGGTCTCGTAGTCCATGGTCTTTAGAAAGTTGAGAATACATGACAGGCCGTCCAAGTCAATGAATCGGGTTACAAACCTGTCACGAGGAGAAGGTTAAAATGTATCAGACTTAAGTCTTTTTGGAATATTTTAATAGCCCTTAACAGAAAGGTTTAGGGGGCTGGTGGGCAGGAGAAAGTAAGAAGATGTAGTTCCTAAAGTACCCAAAGGCTTACATGAAGTCTTCTTAATTGGAGGCCTCCTCCTTGGCCCAGACCCAATGGTCAGGTCTAACCAGAAGTGTGAAAAAAATCTCCAATTGAGTTAAAAAGAACTTAACCGATATGAATAACCAATGAACAGACCTTATAACCACAGAAAACCAGGAACAAGAAGACATTCAGAATATTCACCTTAGGTTAAAGTCATCTGCTGATCCTGTGTTATGATAGCATCCAGTCCTCATGCATGTTTAAGTGTTGACCACTGACCCAGGCATGCCCCATACCAATGAAAAGTCAAAGACCATCCTTAAACTCCAGGATATTTACTTGCCAAACAAATGATAATCTATCTCCTTAGTTTTATAGCAAAAACCTTCTTTTGTATGGCATGCTATATGGAATCCCAATATATAAAACAAATAAAAGCAATACTTTATTACTGTACATTAATTTTTTGATATTTATAGCACTTATTTAACTGTAAAGTCAATCAATGAGAATAATTCACAATACACATCTGTAGGTTAAGCCTCTGAAAAGTTCAAAAGTAACATAACCTGTTGATGTGACTACTCCAGGAATTTCCAAACTTATTTAGCCTTGGATAACCATTAACATCTGAGAATGCAGAACACACATAGAGAGGGAAACACTGATCTTGTTAGGATAGATTAGAAAACTTTTGATATACTACTGTATATGATTTTTGAGGAATCAGTACATTTTTTCCTAGCATTTTATAGTCAAATATAGGGAATTTTATTTCTCAGCTATTTCATCCAACCACATCACCCAGACCTAGCCAAGCTTCATTCGTAGCACTAGTGCTGATGAAATGCACCTGTAAGCACCCCCATATCCCACCAAACCTTAGAGGATTAATGGAAAATGAACGTGTGGGAGGCACACAGTAGAAGCTGATTGCTCATCCATTTCTTTTACAACCGTTTTATTGAGATATAACGCACATGCCATAAAATTCATACTTTCAAATGTGTAATTCAGTGATTTTTAATATATTCACAGAGTTGTGCAACCATGGTCACTATCTGATTTTAGAACACTTTAATTATCCCCAAAAGACCATTTTCCTCTCTCCCTAACCCCAGGCAACCACTTATCTTTCTGTCTCTATGGACTGGCCTTTCCTGGATATTTCATATAAATGGAATCATACAATACGTGGTCCCTTGTGTCTGGCTTCTTTCGCTTTGCATAAATATTTTCAAGGCTCATCCATGTCGTAGCACGTATCAGTCCTCCATTCCGTTTTAGGGTTGAAAAATATTCTGTTTTATGGATATGTTACATTTTATTTATCAATTGATCAGTTGATAGAATTTAGGTGTTTCCAATTTCTGGCTATTATAAATAATGCTAATATTCGCACACAAGGTTTTAGGGACATGTTTTCATTTCCCTTGGGCTATATATCGAGAAGTAGAATTGTTGGCTCATATGGCAACACTATGTTTAATATTCTGCGGAAATGTCCAACTATTTTCCAAAATGGTTGCACCATTTTACATTCCCCACAGCGATGAATGAGGGTTACAATCTCTCCACATCTGCACCAACACTTATTAGTTTCTGCCTTTTTGTATTTTAGCCACCTTCATGGATGTCTGCATATCTTTTAACCGAAGAAAAACAATTTATTGAATGTTCAATGATTAAAGTATTTCATCCACGGTTCAATTACATGTTTTTAATTTAAGACTTCCTCAAGAGTTTGGCTATTGCAGAAAAATAAAGAAGAAAGGAAGGGAAAAAACAAGGGGAGAAGAAAGTAGAAAAGCAGAAAAAGAAAAGAGACAAGTAGTACACGCTACCCAGTATAAAAATTACCTCATTGGTTTCGTCCTTAGTGCTGTCTTCAAACTCTCTATAGTTTTACTTCTCTCTTCTTCCTCTTCTTTCTCTAAAGCCAGCAGAGATTTTCTCTATGCAAAGAAAACTAAAGTTACTTCTTCAATTTTTGTTTTAATTATAGTACAAGTAAGACAAGCCCACAGATTACATGCTATCACTTTTAATACAAATAATCAATAATAATATGACCAAGATTTACTACAAGCCAAAATGTAGACCAAAAGCGCCAAGAATTCCACAAATTCATTCTCTGTACTACAAGTTACTTCTTTTGAATTTAAATAAAGTTTTAAGAAAATGTTGAGAAATCTTAGTAGAGATTAAGTTGTCCAAACACTTGTGTAACTATTCTATAACTATACTCTGATGAAGATATTACTATTTATTTGATAGAAAAGGGAAGATTAGACCTATAGTTAAATATAACAATCTGACAATTAAAGTTAACATTATCACACTATCAAAGAGAGGCAGGCAGCAATCTTTCCATGCTCTCTCTTCCATTTCTCAGTCAAAAAGTGTAATCTTAAAAAAAAAAGTGTAATTTTTTACATTTTTTGTTACATCCAATTATTTTTTAAGAGGAACGATTAAATTGGACCTGATACAAAGATAGACAATTCCTTTGGAGTAAATGCTTAAGTTTTAGAAATGATTAAGGTTCATAGACTTGTTAAAAAGTCTTTTCCATTCCTTTTATGCCATGATCACCTAAATGTACTAAAAGTATCGCCAAGTCTTATGGCCCCAGGTGCTTCTACCCCACGGAACCACAGGTCCCTTGCCTTCCTCCTACTCTTAACATGTGCTTGTCCAGTCTCAGTCTTTTTACTTGTTACCCATTCTGACAAAATGCATGGTTGGGAGACAGATTGGGGTACAGAAAAAAACATCTGGCTCTTATCCACGTGTCTCAATGGTCCAGTCTCTCCCTTTCTTTCAGGTCCACACATCATCAAGGGGTGACTTTACTTAATTTTTTTCAAGTTAACAGTACAAGCATTAAGTAACTAAATGCTAACAAAAACCTAAATTTGACTTCACACTTAGGATGGTGAAGCCCAAAGCAAACATATATCAGTATCATTTATGGCAAGTGGAATAAAAATCAGTAAAGTCTTGTTTTGTAAACTTGAATTGTTTCTGCTAAAGCTGCCCTCTTGCTGGTGATGCGCCCGGACAGCTGTCACCAGAGGATGGTAGGGGAAGAGGCTGCATGCAGAAATAGCCAATGAATTTCTTCACAGCTCCGTGAGACCCATATCCTGGAAAATTGAGCACAAATCCAGCCAAGTACATTTAATCTCCTGTGGCACAGCTGAACTTGTTCAGACTCTTAAGCAATCACTTTGAATCTGCAGCCCAGAATCAAGACTTTTATGAACATCACTTCTTGTTCCTAAGCTTAGTCACCCAAACCTCCCAAATTAAAACTACACACGTTTCTTATTGTGGTTCATTAATACTAAATAAAGATGCATATATTTATCCTTTTAACAATCTTGGAGAGGGTGTAACCTCCAAATAAAGGCAGACTACATAAAGATTCTTCCTAGCAGAGTTAGGAGATTTATGAAAAGTCAAGAAAGTTAAATTGGAATTTCCTTCCCCAATATAAGGACTATTACTTTCCTCTCAAAACAGAAGACAGTATACTCTTCTCTGTGTGTAGTACAATGAGAATTGAATCTAAGATTGTTTATTGTATTGAGAAAGTCGAGGTTACGGAGATGAACCTGACATTCTAATGTGACTTTTCTATTAGAAATTTTCTATTAGAAAATTCTATTTCGAAATAGAATAATTTATGTGGAGTCTCAAGTTTTCAAGCTTCACATTTATGGAGAAGTCTAAATTTGCAGCTTTTCGACAGAAAAGGGGATCTGCCTACATTTCTGAAGACGGCTGCTAGGCCAGACATCCAGTATGCACCTTGCCATACACTGGACTGGCTTGTGGCGGCCTCCTTGGGTGCTCTATGCACTTACTAAATCCCTGTTCACATGAGGAGTGGGCAAAGGACGAAGTGCATCCTAGCAGAGGATCTTCCAGTCAAAGCTGCTAAGGTTTACACTGGAACATGCAGGGCCGAGAGAGATGCGCAAACCAGGCACAGAAATCATTCCTGGTATGGAGTCTGGAACTAAGTAAGCTCCTGTTTGAAATATCTCATTGGTGTGAAATCAATAAGCCAACCCGCTAAGCACACTGAACTTCACCTCACATCCTTGCTCCCTGAGACTGCACGCAGAAGCCACACACCAAGAAAGCCCAGGTCCCTCTGGAACACGCACTCTTTTATTATATTGTTTTTCACTCGTTAAAAGCCAGCAGATCACTCAGGGGTCCTTTAAAGAACAAAGCATTCTTGTTATGAAGCTTCCGCAAAGTAACTGAACTTGTTCCACAAAGGGCTTCACAGACCAGTAAGCGCTGCGGTTCTCAACCTGGACTGCTTATCAGACTCTCCAGATGCTTGTCCCACCTCAGAAAAGCTGGGGGTGGAGGCGGGGGGGTGGGGGTGGGGGTGGGTGGGGGTGGGGTGGGATTACCAGGCCTCTTTCACGTGCCAAAGGATTTAAAAAACTGAGTTAGTGAGAGGCAAACTGGAAAGGAGTCTCTGAGTTTAGACTGATAGGTTTAAATTCCAGCTCTACCACTTCCAAATGAGATGACCTTGGGCAAGGTAACCTTTCTCTGAGTCTCAGACTCCTTATCTATAAATAGCACTTAGAGGATAGGGTGCTTGTAAGGATTTAAAACAGCATGTAAAGTGCCTGTTACATGAGGCACACTCAACAGCAGTAGCCGCTACTGATGCTGAAGACAGTGGATGATGAAAATGTGGATAACCCCCCCTTCGACAATTCCCAAAGCAGACAGCCAAAGAGCTTAGCTGCCAGGCCAGGAAAGGATCTGGAGGAGTCATGTGCCTTTCCAGTCCCCAGGGATAATGTCTTAGGATTTCTGCTGTGTGCTGCCAGGAATTCTCCAGAGAGATTGGCTAGAACTATGGGAGGATGTGGTGGCCACAGAGAGGGTGAAAAAACCAGAAAACTCAGCGTAGAGTTTCTGGTCTCATCAGGCCTCCTTGCTCCTTTACAGATGCAAGAGTGGTGAGGCCTCATTATTTCATCACCTGTTGTAATGGCTTCTACCCTTAACCCTGGAACGATGCTGGCTCTGTCCTTCAAGCATTAGAAAGCTTTGTGAGGTGTTTAACCCATAAAGAAGAGCAAAGTGACAATTTAAGAGCCTGGAAATGATACTCTTAGAGAGGGCTTTCGATTAGGAAGCAAATATAATTAAAATGTAGATGACTCATGAATGTAGCAAAAGGTTGTCCAAGGAGCTAGATGAAGGAGAAGGGAGGCTCTTGAAGAAGTGTCACATACCAGCACATCACACACCCTCTAGGGCAGGAAACGAGTCAGGCTGAATCCAGAAAAGGCATGGAGTAAGTCACTAAAGGACAAATTAACCTAACTGTCCCAAAATTTGAAGAAAGGAAAAATCCATGTTATTTAGTACTTCTCCATTGATAGAAGTGAATTCATTAACAAAGGAGCAACTTCCCTTGTTAGACATCAAATAAGGCTGACTTAATTAGAAAGAGAGACAGCCTGCCTGACCGCTTGTTTTTACCCTAACAGCCAAGAACAAGAATTCAGAAAACAGGGACTTCCCCGGTGGCGCAGAGGTTAAGAATCCGCCTGCCAATGCAGGGGACACGGGTTTGATCCCTGGTCTGGGAAGATCCCACGTGCCGCGGAGTAACTAAGCCTGTGCACCACAACTATTGAGCCTGCGCTCTAGAGCCCGCGAGCCACAACTACTGAAGCCCGCACTCCACAACTGCTGAAGCCCGCATGCCTAGAGCCCACGCTCTGCAACAAGAGAAGCCACTGCAATGAGAAGCCCACGCACCACAACGAAGAGTAGCCCCTGCTCACCACAACTCGAGAAAGCCGGCGCACAGCAATGAAGACCCAACACAGCCAAAAATAAATAAATTTTTTTAAAAAATTCAGAAAATAACCTTTATGTGCAGGAATTGTAAATGACTCTATATTATAATTGCTTTGGCGGATGTAGAAAAATCCCTGATGGTTATCACAAGACTCATGTTCTGATAACATATTCATACAAATGCTGAGATCACTCTTTTCTCATCTTTGCTGTTGTGTAGAATGCCTGTTATAAGGACTTGGTGGTTATTTTCTGTTCTTTTCTGCTGTGCTTTTAGAGAAACCCTTGGGGCAAAAGCTTATGCAGTTTCTTCTGTAATTTATACAGCCCTGTTTACCATGGTGCTTATTATTCATCATGTGACAGCAGAAGAAGCATCTTCAAAGAAAAAGCTAGAAAAGAGGAAGTTACTAAAAGTCAAGGCCTCTGAAAATTTAGCAAAAGTGTGAATGATTCACATATAGTAGTCAGTTTTTAACTGTTGCAGCAGCAGCAAAATATTAGACAATCTAGAATGTTTGTTCTAAGTGACAAGAAATGAATTCTCCACAAGGGCTCTGTGGATGGCAGGAAAAGGAGAGGTAGAGAAAGTATTATGGAAGTTATCATCTGCTTGAATATAATAAACTCAAAGTTGAGCCTAACAGATTAACTCTTAAAATCGTGTGTCCACGGAGGCAAAGACTGCTCTCCTGTGAGCAGCCTCCAAGCTTTATCAATGTGAACAAGATTCAGCCTATTAAGGCTCGAATGTTGATGACATGTTTTCTGCTGTGTATTTTTGCTGGATCGACAGACGCCCCTAAGCAGCTCAAAACTCTGACATCACAGAGACATCTATGTGATCAGAATGCATTATTTTAGACACTGAGAATGCATTTTCATCAATTACTGAACCAAAAATCCACATACTGAAGATTTCCCAAGGATATCTCAGCATTATCATTATTATGCCTTTCCACTAAACCACGTATTCCATGAAATTTTTTCTTATTTGTACGAGTAAAAGAGTACCTTCGTACCCTCTAAGATCAAGAACCCAGGAACTAAGTCCTCCGTTTAAAAAAAAAAAAAAGGATGAGAACAGTGAAGGGATAGTTTCATTGTACTATTCTTAAATAGTATTAACTTTTAGAATGGTGCTGCCCTATCAAAGTTCCAAATGATTGGTAGGAACAATTGCAAGTTAAAGTTGAACAGAGGCCAGATTTATGATTACATTTCCTCTAATAACATTAAACTCACTTATATTTTAGTATGTGCTGATTTTATTTAAAACATACTGGAAAAAAATCATTTTGCCAAATACCACTCCTGCCTCCCCTTTCTCCCCAACACTGAGCGTTTGGAATAGAGTTTGGAAAGATAATGACATTTGGTGGTTCTTACTCAAGTGAATACTTATTGTGCAACTGTGCGCTTTGTACTAAACTTGCATTTTAAACTGTGAGTTGAAGAACAGAAAGGATACCTACAGCAGCCATGGAATTGAGCTGATCAATGTAGAATTCAGGCCAACTTGTTGCTCCCTTGTTTTCTTCCTGGTCCTAAAGAGAAAGAAAAAAAAAAGTGATATACCACCAGATGTATATACACAACAGCCACAAGCACATCTGACTTCCAGAGCCTCTAGACAATGGCCCACACAAACCATTAGAAGACACTGAGATACAAGATATTTGTCTTTTAATGTTAGCTTTAAATCATCAGACTGTCCCCTTGATCAGGGTTGTCTTCCTGATCCAATTTCCACAGAGAGTGCTGAAGTCAGAATTAGGTGTGACAAAGGGGACATTTTCTGAACCAGCGTTCAAGGGGAGTTGACATGGGAACTTAGCCACACATGGTATGATGCTGTTTTCCTTCAGGGGCGCAATAACATTGGGAAGGGCTCTGTGTTTGTTGCAAGGACAAAGGATCTCTAGGTACTGTGTCGCACTGAGGACGGTATTGCTGCACTACACGTCTGGATGAAGTCCACAAAAGAGGAAAAGCTGCCTTTAACCATGACCACAGTGGGATTCCCTGGCAGCGCAGTGGTTAAGAATCCGCCCACCAATGCAGGGGACACGGGTTCGAGCCCTGGTCCGGGAAGATCCCACATGCCGCAGAGCAACTAAGCCCGTGTGCCACAACTACTGAGCCTGCACTCTAGAGCCCGCGAGCCACAACTACTGAGCCAGCGTGCTATAACTACTGAAGCCCGCGCGCCTAGAGCCTGTGCTCCGCAACAAGAGAAGCCACCGCAATGAGAAGCCTGTGCACCACAACGAAGAGTTGCCCCCGCTCGCCACAACTAGAGAAAGCCCGTGCACACCAACGAAGACCCAATGCAGCCAAAAATAAATAAATAAATAAATTTAAAAATGACCACTGGACTTGGCCAATTGTCAACTGGACTTTTTTCCATTAGTTTGTTCAGACTCCAGCAGACAGTAAAAATTTTGAAGAAAGGTCTCATTTGATGTGACCAAAAGTAGATGATACTGCTTCAGATGAGGAGGTAACATAAAGCCCGACATTGGATGGAAGGTAACAGAAAGAACATACATTAGTCCCAAGTCCAGCCCTCATGCCATGACAGCTTGTGAGTTTGAGAAAATGTAACATACCTGAACTGAAGAGAACTGAAACCCAAGGAATTCAGGGACCCATTCCTAAACCGCTCCAGTCAATCCTGCATCTTACAAATCAGGGTGACTTGAAGCCAGCACCAGAGCCCCCAGAGCTTCTGTGGATGGGCGCTCTGTGCCAGCCTGAGCTCACACCTCCCCCTCAAATCAGGTGGCTGTGGCCTCTGCTCCATTGGAGCATTGAGTCCACTTGAAGATGGCATTGTGGTGGGAGATTTCCATGCATGTTTGCAAACCTGTGTGGCTCCAAGTCATTTGTGTGACCAAACAAACTTGAAGGGGAAAATTTCAGCTCTTCTCTAACTTCACATTCAGAGAACACCTTAGTATAATCGGCATCTCCTGTCCCCTTGGAGAAGAGCTGGGCCAGGTACACAGAGCTGCTACCAGACAATGAAGTAGTTACTACCTATTTACTATGTCAGGATCCCCATCCTTGGGACACCGGCTTCAAGGTAGGGCTATTAATTTCAGTCCTACACTCTACCTAAAAGAAGAGAAACAAACTTTCTCTAAACAAATCTTTCTAGGCAGGTCTACTCTAGTGAGATAAAAGAAACAATTTCAAAACTAGTCTTTAAGTAGCCAGGAAAAGGGGGCAAAGTAACTGTTGCTTACAGTGCCTTGAAAGCTGGCAGTAACTGATATCTGAACTCAGGGAGTTGCATGAATTTCATCTGGAGACAGAACATCCCAGATCATGGGGACAAAGGCTAGAGCAGCAGCTTTGAAGTTGGACTGGATTACACTTCCATGGCTTTAAAAAGCTTAGGAAATCTGATGAGTTTTTAGAACAGCCCCTGATTATTATTTAACATGTTAATAAAATAGCTACAATGGTAGCGTAAATGCTGAACACTTCTCTCCTATTAAAATGGAGTATTAAAGTTTGCAAAACCCCATTGTTACCAATGTTTTCAGCAAGCCAAAACCCACAGTGATATTCAATGGTATTTGAACCTATAAAATGAAATAGAAGGTGCCAGATCTTTCTACTCCCTCAATCTAGGGCAAATTTCCAAAATTACGACAAAATCACATCCCATGTCTGGGGTCCCATGAGAGCCTGCTGTAAGCTATTAAGTCCTGGTTACTGAAAAGAGATCATTTTAGAAGCTTAAGATTAGTATACAGAGAGAAATCTCTACACTCTGAAAATGCTTTTAAAATAATGTAAACAGATTAAGAGTAGATCTAGATACTGCAGTCAAAATAAGGGGAAGAAAGCTTCATTTTTATTTTACATGCCCCCAGTGCTGAGAAAATCAGATGAGCTAACATACGTGAAAGCTTCTCGTAAAAATACTAAGTGTTATCACTACATCCCTGAGGGCGGGAGGTACTCCTCAGAGTTCTTCATTTTAGCAGTGTATTTCCCTGGTCCTTCTATACAGATGTGTGCTACAGTAGCCAAGAGAAGCTCATCCCTGTGAACCAAATCTCCCCCTCCTTTGTGTGGCTTCTGGAGTCTGCAGTGATACACAGACACAGGCCAGAAGGATCTGAACGCAATTGTTCTCCGAGGTCCCCGAAAGAGCACTGGACACAGAGACTTGCCAAGGGGGAGACTTTCTCCTAAAAAGTCCATGAAAGAGATCACTGATGGAAGGGTAACATGTATAATATTCCTGGAAGGGTGGGTCCTCTGTATTACTAACCTCAAACACGTATTATTCTTTGAGTCATCTGTCTTGGTTCTATTTACTTGTTCTAGAGAAACAAGTGGAAAAATACACAAGCTTGTATAAACTGTACTACTGTAGTTGTAATAGAAGCAACTGTAATATCCAGCACATACAGAGCTTACCATGCATCAAACGCTGTTCTACTCACTGCGCTCTTCATTTAATTTACCCTGTGAGGTAGATGCTGTCATTATACTCATTTTACCGAAGAGGAAACAGAAGTAAAGGGAGGACAGATGTGTTGCTAAAGGTCATCCTGCTGGAAATTCAGAGGCAGTGGGAAAGAATCATGGCAACCTCTTTCCTAAGATTAGACCTCAGGTTAACCACAAGCAATACACATTGAGTGCAAAGCTGGCTTTTCACTCTTCACCACTTCATTATAAGAGACTCAAACATGGTTAGCGGCCAAAAATGAGTTCACCTCTCCCTAAACCCTTAGTGCTACTTTTGCTACATTCAACATTTCTGAATATTATTCTAAGGCCTGATGTCTTACCCGGGCTACCTCTGAACCCTCTCTCTAGACTTTCTGTGGGAACTCTTCTGCCCCTCTATCAACACCTCATCTATCGTTGTAATGTGTGCATGCAGACAGCACTTAAGAAGCTTTTCCCTAACTTGTTCTCCCGTTCTGTTATACAGGTCATGTTATCGGCTGTCTTCATGGGGATTTCTCAAGAGCCCCTGAAGATGAGCCCATAGCACTGACCAGCTGTGGACACTGAAATTGTAAACAAAACCCTCACTAAACCGTACCCCTCTAACCCTACTTTTGGCTACCTATTTCAGTGATTCCATTAGAACTTTTCTCTGATAAGCAAGAATACTGCCTTCATTCTGTTCTTTTAAAAAGTTGCTTTTCCCCTCTCTTTTAAAACAGTTTGTAGGTAACCCTTAAAGACACCTAGAGAAGGTTGTCCTATGGGAATACAAGTTCTAGCAATCACATTAAATGCTCTTTTCGTTCTACCTACAGAATGGATAATTCATATTAATATCTAGTTTTGTTTCTTCTTGAAATGTAATAAGCATTTAAGATATATGCCTATCTTTAGAGGATCTATTAAATTAATTAGAATTGAATTGATATAAACATTTTATGTTATTAAATTCTCCACTGATAACTGGTTTTTGAGAATATGTGCAAACATCACTTATATTCAGAGAGATGGTATGATGGAAAAATGACCAGATAGGCCATGCAAAGATGAGGTTCCAGAACTTACTTGTTGGTTTATTCAATCAGCATCTCTTGCTAAGCTTGAATATCTTTGGGCCTTGTTTTTCTTCTGCTCAAAATAAGAGGTGAGACTAGACCATTTCTAAAGTCCCTACAAGCTCTAAGAGTCTACATGCCTCTAATAGTGAGATGCCATGGAAAACACAGTTTGTTACTATATTTAGTTTGAGGGCCCAATTTTTAAAATCAGTAATTTAAAAAAAAAATTATGTTGTTCAGTGACTAAGTTACAAAACCCTTAACTTTCAACAGCTAATTCCTTGACAAGGTAATTAGAGGGGGAAAAAAACTCCTCAACGTTAATTATTTTATTATTTGTCTAATCCAACTCATCCTGTTTTCTTAGTAGCTTGATAGTCATCAATAAGAGAGTATTCATGGACAAAATTTCCTGCTGGATGGGCACTTTGACACTACCTTTGCTTTCAACCTGCACTGACTACAGCTTTAACCTCTTTTCTTGGTTTTCCACTTTGCTCCTACAATCTCAAACTCTGAAAAAACAACAAAACAAAAAAACTCTTTGCTAGTAAAGGGAACTTGTACAGTGCAAGGGACCTTCAAGAACATTGATTTTTTTTTTTTGTCTTTTTAAATCAGGCTCTAATCAACCAACTCAATTAGAACGTAAAGAAATACATAGTCTATTTCTAACCTCACTTCATTTCCGACTGACACATTATTCACTCCATATCTCTGGTCAGTGGCTACTAAAAAAAAAATCCAAGAGATCCTCCCCCATTCTCTTTAAATGTTCGACAGTACATTTGTTTTTCTCAGCATCAGTCTGCCCATAAGAATAAATTTTGCATTATTCATTTGTCTGCACTCTTTCTGAAGTAAGCATTCACAGCTATATCCCAGACTTCTGTCTCTCGCTTCACTACCCTCTCTCTTTCAATCCAAGCTGACCGTATTCCACTTCTTCTACCACCATCAACAGACAGGCATTTGAATCCTCAGCCACTCGCTACCTTAAGTGACTTCTAGGCAGGCAAGGTAAGTAACCTCTGCATATGACTCAGTTTTAGTTTCCTTTTCTGTAAAAGGGGTGCCTACCTCATAGGGTCATTGTGAGGATTTAATAAGTTAATACAAGTAAATAAAGATCTGGGAACAGTACACACAGAAGTGCTCAATAAATGTTAGCTAGGATGATAATGATACTCTCTAAGGATCTCCAGCTATGGCTATTCTAAGTCCTTGTTACTAGGACTGAAAAAATTGGAGCAGTTTGGAGGTAAATTTTGTCAGTAATTGTTCACATTTAAAACACACACAGCCTTTATCAGTCTACTTTCAGGAATTTAGCCCATGATTACACTTGCACAGTTACATATTACAAAGATTTGTTTCACTGCAGTGCTGTTTGAATTAGCATATAATAAAGTTAACAAGTATATGGAAAGGGGAATGGTTGAATAAACTACTTTGTAGCAGTAGCAAAGAATGAAGTAGAGTTGTGTAATGATATTAAAAATGACCAAGTATATTATGAAGGGAAAAAATGCTTTAAAATATTATTTTCCATCTATAGAAAAAATATGTACACTACAGACAAACATTTCTGGAAATAGATATAATAAAATTTAACAATGGCTACCCCCTGGGTAGCAGTAGGAAAAGTCTTTTACTTATAAACTTCTGTATGATTCAAACTGTCATTTTACTAAGAACATGCACTATTTTCACAATTAAAATAGAAGTAAGTTTGAAAGCATTACGTGTTCTGTTAGGACAAGAGCTCTGCTTTTTCTAATGTTCTGTGTGACATGAGCAACATCAGGTCGAAACTCTGCAACATTTGCGGTGTTTCTGTTCTCTAACCCTGGGGCACCCCTCTGCTCCCTACAGCAAATTATTTTAAAACATTTCTCTAATTATCTCCTCTTACTGGATTTTCTATTTCTAAAACAGACTATTAACCCTAATATCAGCTGTTTATGCAGACAAAGAAATTGAATGATCTGGGCTAAGATGTATGTACCCAAAGCAGGCTAACACTTTCTAAAATTTCCACACTTACATATTTGTGTTGCAAACAATTTCTTGGTAGCAGCTGAAGTCTTTCAGTGACATAAGTGGGTCTCAAAGTGCAGTTTAAACATGAAGTCTTAACGTAAAGAATACTTCTTTTGAAATTACCACAGGGAAAATTTCCAATAGGATCAAGTAATAGTATGTACGACCTGGTACAGCTTTTCTTTAGTTTAAGATGCTCTTAGAAGGCCCAAAATAGGCTGTGCAAAGGTCAATCAATTGTAAAGGACACGTTCTGTGGTTGTTCACTAGACCACAAATCACAGGCAGAAGCAACATGCACTTGGCCAGCAAAGGCCATAAATATCCATTCAGTTACAAACCCATGAGGTTCTTAGATAATACTTGTTAGGAAATAAAGACACACTATTTAACCGTCTAGATTGGCTAAAAATCTTCTATAGCGATATATAATAGTACCATTAACTCAAAAACAGTAGAGACAAACTAAGGTTTAACTAAATGAATTTCAACAGCAGAAAGGTACTATTTCAGTATGATACAAAGTAAACTTCATTCTGATAATGTTCATTACAGAACAAAGGCAACTAAACACTAATAAAAACCTGTTCCCTTTTTAAAGAAGATTCTCTTAGAAAACATGTTAACTATGATCATATAGGCTCAAGAAATGCTACACCTTGTTAATGATCAAAATAGTCACCTGTTGCATTAAACTGTCATTCATATTCTGGATTTCATGGGTTCAGCCCCATATACTAATGAACACAACAGATGTTAAATAAATTCACTCTATACCTAGAATTTTTATAGAATACTAGGCAGAAAGGGCCAGACAGGTCAAAATATTTTATTCTATTAGGTATGTCTCCATGATGTGTGTGGCATCTAATAAATTCAAGTGAATGATAGGAAACAGATGACAATGTGGGTGAGACCAGGTCCAAGGAACAGGGAAGGAAGAACAGGTAGGATGGAAGATGGAAAAATATTTTGCAGAAGGCCTTGCTAATGACTTCTGCTAACTTTCCCTTCTAGGTCAATAGTAGTATAATTAGCATCTTCTTGAAAGATGGCCATGATGAAGTATGGTACAGCCAGCTTCTTCTGTAAAGGGCCTGATCATACGTATTTTCGGCTTTGTAGACCACAGTCTGTTAAAACTACTCAAGTTCAACTCTGCCCTTGTACAGCGTGAAAGCAGCTATAGATAACACTTAAAGAGTGAGCCCTGCCATGTTTCAGTAACACTTTATTTACAAAAACAGGTTGTTGGCCAGATTTGACCCACGAGCCATAGTTTGCCAAACCCTGTGCTATATTAAGCTTGGCTCTCAAGAGAGCGGGAGTACATCAAAATTCTTAGTTGGTCACCCACTATTTTCCATGCTTTCTCCTCTCCTCGAAGCCACTCTATGTCCAACAGCCCCAATTAAAAGTTAGGATGAGCACATAAGTGTGTGGGACTTGCCCAGTAATGTGCATTTCTGCAAGAGAAGGAGCAGGACCTGCCATGCCTGAAAAGTGTACCTTCTTACCAAGCTCGCTGCTTCCTGAAATCTCACTTTTAAAAACAGCACAGAATCATTAGGTCCTTTAAATCCTGATATTTGCCTCCAACTCTTTCCCTCTTGTTCTTCATTCATCGGGAAGAGAAAACCTTGTAGGGTCCACAAACCTGAACTCCTGAGACAGTAGCTTTACTCAGTCCTTCCAGCACTTACCTCTGACCCCTGGCAGTGGGCTGAAACTATATCCTATAACCGAAGTTTGCCAAAGGCAGGCAGTTGGTTTCAAAAAATACTTCCTATGTTGTCACATTTCAAGATAGTCATGTGGTTCCTGGGACTGCCAAGCCTGGTTACATTTTTTGGCCACTGCCACAATTACACATCCAATGCATCTGCTGCCCAAATCCGGTTGGGCCCACACAAGGACTGATTACAGAACAGCATCTTCTGCATCTGCCAGGAAATCCAACACCTCCTCCTAAGCCTAGAATGTCAGTCATTTTCTGGAAAGACTGGAGGGTGACTCGTGATAACAATGGCTTTCACATTTAGCATTTAGAATCACAGAAGAAGAGCAAACTTCCTTCCCCATTTTTCCTAATGCTACAAAACATCTGTATGTTTTTAAGGCAAGCCATCATGGAATTACATAGCTAGGTCTTTGACCCTAGAGACACCCTAGTTTGAGTTTCTCCTCACAGGGATCCCTTATAGAAGGTCACCGGCAGATGATCGATCATATGTTCTCTGAAAGAAGGCTTCAAAGGTCCACAATTGTTTGGAACCAGCACTCTCACCGACTGTCAGAAAATTCACCTCATAACTGAATTGACAGATGTCTTCTTGTAACTTCAAGCACTTGTTGGCCTTCGTTTTGCCCTTGGGAACTACATGGAATAAGTCTAATTTCTCCTATGAACAATAACCCAGCAAATATAGAAATGATTTGAATAAAGTTATGATGTCCTCCCAAAGTCATCTCCTAACCAGGCCAAAAATTCTCCACTGACTGAATTGCAAATGTTTATCTTCCTCAATTCATAAATAAATCTCAAATTTTCCATAAGGTCATCACACCCACATGTCTACTACTTGAAAAAATAACCCCAATACATCCATCTGAATTGCTATGAAAGGGCTCTTCTCACATGCTTGTCGGTGATGTTCAACTCTACACGGTCTCTACTGAAAGGGCACTGGGAAGATATCCGACCAGAGTGTCTCTCCAAGGGGAAACAGAACAAGGTCTTGCTTTCCTGATGGTCCACAAAAAATAACATTTATGATTTAGAATAAAAGATACATGAAACAGAGGTCAACATGGATAGTCCTTATTTTATCAAGCATACATATTTTTAAAAAGTTAGACATAAACTCAATAGTAAAATTGGGTTTCTTACTATAAGACTGAGGACACTTTATCTCTAAAACATAAATATAAGTTAACAGAAATGAAACAGAACCTAGGCTCACTAGCCACCAGAAACTTTAGGGAAGTTTAGGCTCCTTTAGGGCACTGTTTTTCAGGTCTCTGGATTATACATCTGCCATCCCTGTTCCCCGCCTGTACGTGCATCTCTTCAAACATCATAGGAGCTTCTTCCACGTATGAAGCCTGACACCTCTTCTGACCTCCTGAGCTCTGCTTCTTCCCCTTCTCTGGTGGATGCAGATACAAAGTTCAGTAAAACTGATATACAATGCATGTTTTCTCATAGAGGGCTTCCCACTATCATACGATGTACTCGTTTAAAATTTGATAGAAGATCTCAGATTACTTAAAATAAGGTAGCCCCTCTATCAGTTCTCCCTGAGTTAAAATTCTGTACTGATAAAGGATAATTTTTTTTAAAGGTAAAATCATGGCATGAACTCAGGTCAAAGATTTTGTTGAACTCATTAATAAATGAGAGAGAACCAGTAAGATGTTACAACAGGTTCAAAAGAAAATTCAAAGAGCAAAGATATGTATGAACATTGGTTTACAAATAGATGCAAAACTGGTCAATACGGCGATAATCAATTGCATCAGACACAAGTTACTTCAATGGACAAGAATCATTTGCGTTGCTATCAGTTTCTTTTAAACAATTTGCAGATTTGTTAAATAGCTCAAAGATAGTGAAAAGTGGAGATCACTCTGAAGAGTGCTATAGACAGAACATTCAGCAATTTTTTTCTGGCATTTCAATATAACTACAGTTTGGCAAAATAAAATATGTATGACTGGTTGTATGACTGGTTGAAGTCCTGCCTGGTTGAAGAGGACGTAGTCTACAAAGGTGTTAAGGTGGAAGCCAAGCTGTATGACTAACACCTTGCACCAGACTCTCACACCTAAATTACACAAATGCTCAGGCTTGCCCAAAGGTTTTGCTGAAGAACACCTACCCTATCCTGACCACGTCACCTCAATTCTACCTGTTTCCGTTGCCTTGTCTAGTCTGTGTGGCATGGTTTCTATTTGTGCCTCCACTGAGACTATTCTACTCTATCCCCCTTATACCCACAGATGCACCTGGTCGTCTATCCTCCCCAGAAATTTGCTGGGCAAATAGCTGGAGTACTTCTAAGAGACTTCTTGTACTGCTCACCAAAAAAAGCAGTGAACTCAGTGAGTTTAGACCCTCTCCCCACCTCCCCTAACCCCACCCCCAGCCAGAAAGAAAACTACGCTTGACCACTGTTCCCTTAAAAAAAAAAAATCAGGCTTGTGCTACTTCTCGGCCAGCTATCGTTTTTGTTCTCCCCAAAATCACCTACATCAGAAAAGCAAGAAAAGAGTGCCACTTTAAAGACATCTAGTCTCTCTGTGGGAATCCCAGCAGTGAAACAAAGAGTAACAATGTGACTCTGAGAGTAAAGAAGCCAGCTACATTTCTTAAACAGCTCAGAGGCCCAGCCTGTTTCAACACCCTCTTCTTTCCTGAAAAAGCCTTGGCTGACTTTACAGAATTGAAATCTTAAAAGTCATATGCTACAGGATCCTGGGGGAAAATGCATTTCATGGGCTAATACAGTTAAGAAAATAGCCACAATCCTTACCTAGAACTAAAAGCTGAGACTTTACAGTCCACTTTCCAAACTACGAGACATTTATTTTATTTATTTTAATAAGTCACTTCTTTGGCAAAGCATTTCACGGCATGGAATATGACTGGAGCCTAAACATCTCAATCAGTGTAACTCCAACATCTGAAGCCAATTTTAGATGACAATTTCCCTTCATTTTCACGGCAAAGAAAAAGAAACAGGCCCCAATTATTATTTTCAGAAATGATACAAGCCCACATCCCCCTGTTGCCTATGACACAAAGGTGTGTAATGACATAAAACAAATTACTTCTATGTAGCTTGTTAAGAGTCAAGTCTTTGACCCATGTGTCATCTGGGAGTGCTACAGACCCAGGTACAATTTAGTCCAGCTGGTTGGTAAATTAACATGTTTGGACACACATCACTAAACCCTCACACAGTGTGGAAATCCAATCAGTGGTGTCAATGGCCTTTGTTGCCTCACATCTTGCTACCAGATTTGCTACCAGACCAGCCTTTCAGAATGTTGTAAAGTGGGTTTTGATGTTCTGTAACCTGCTCTTGGGAAAACAATCAAAGTGTGTTTATGATTTGCAATATAATGCTTAACACGAGGCCATAAAGAGAGGACTTTGGAAAATAGTAATTAAACTATAAAGAGAATCAGGGGAAACAGTGAGCCCGTAAAGGCATATTCCATTCAGGGAAGCATTCTCAGGATGCCTGTGAAAAATGCTATGGCAGGGTTAACTGTCCCCTAGAAGGAGAGTCATAACCATATTTCTGATTTTAAGCCATCGTTGGCTCTACAGAATACTACTGCACTAATGACAGCATTTTTGGCAAAAGAAAGAAAAAAGAAAAGCATCAGTTGGAAGATGTCACTGTCTTAGAAATGTCTAAATGTGAGAATGTGGGGGAGTACCTCTTAGAAACTGAGGAGATATAAACTGCTTTTCCTGACATACGGGGACAGATGAAAGGATGCCATCTTAAGACTGCTCCAGTCAAATGCTGTCCCATAGTGCACTGAAGAATAACAAGAGAATTTAAGACACTAATTTAAAGTTGGTATTCTTTGGTAGACTTTCTACTGTAACCCGTTTCTAGTTCCACACATTACTTGGTTCCCAGAGTGTAAGGAATCTGGAGAATTCTGCATAGAAGTTATTAGTGGCACATTCTAACTTACACTGGAAGCTCAAAGCTTCTTCCTACTTCCCAAAAGGGAGAGGCTCTGAAATGCACCAACCGTAATGTGGATTCAATAACATTAGGTGTGCTAGAGCTATTAGTGAAAAGAATGAAATGAATATATATAGAAAAAACTCAGGAAAAGTGGCTTTTTTCCTTCTTTGATCTCTTACAAAGTGGATACTTCCTTCTACTGATGTCTTTCATAAACCTATCTCCTGGAGACGGTGAAGTCAGGCAGGCTTTTGGTGGTCTTTTTATGAAAGTAATTGCCATAGCATCTAGAGAATCTGAGAGAACCAGGGAGAGATGCAAAGGCAAGAAGCATGGAATGTGATATTTATGTACAACCATAATCTAGGCGCAAGAGTAGCCTTCAAGGGCAAAGGAGGGTAAATATCTGCTACAAATGCCACATTCTCCCACCATGTGTCAGGGAAGACAGTGCTATCCAATTACCACGCTATTTGTACTGAGATCCTTCATAACCTCCAAATGCTTCTTAGTGCTCCAGGCTTCAACCCCTAGTTGTTTAGAGTTAGTAATCAAGATAAATCTTTTTGCCATCTCTGCTTGGAGTTATTCATAGTGCACTCAATTAACCAGGGAAGGAAGCCACAGTCCAAAGGAAAACTGAAACAAAGGATGTGCGTTGGTCTGGAGTGTCTCATGAGCTACATATCCCTGGGCTGGTGATAACTGGAACAGGCAGCCAGTCCTGAATTCTCATATGTGAGCCATAGTGATACCCCTTTCCAGAGATATAGTGATAGCTGAGAACACTCATTTAATGTGCAGTTCTACACCTGCAGATTGCAGAATTTTGGAAATGCAATGGAGCTGTGCCTATGGGCTTCAACACACAGGCAAGGGGCTCAAAGGGCCTCACATAGTTGCATTTGGAACCTTGGTCCACAATAGCACTGTTGACAAGTACTCTATGGCAAAGACTGAGAGCTCCAAGATTGTCATGTACTCCAAACTCTGCAATCAACACCTGATGGAATCTGTCCTGTAGCCGAGCTGTCAAAACGAATCTGCTTAAGAATTAAGATTTGGAAGCCAAAGATAGCCGCTCTTCAGTAGCTGAGAACGACTGCCCTCCCAGGGCCTCCATTCAAACCCACAGCTCCAAGTCTCTTCCAGTGACTGGAGCCGAAGCAGGAGTGTTCTCCCCACAGTGGGGCACCGATGCAGGCATGAGTGACAGCTGTGGTGTGAAAGCTGTGGTGTCTGCTTCTCTAGCCCCCATTCCAGAGGGGAAAATAGAGCTCCACGGGACACACAACCCCCATACTCTCCATGACTCCGTATTAATTGGTTTGTCCAACTAAGATAACTTTCTGTGTCTCAGCTATATATTGCTTATTTATTTTTATTGTTCTTTGAAAGACTATAAGTGAATGTAAAACACAGGGTCACTCTCTTCCACCCTGATGTTCCCTAATTAGAGGGGGGGCTTCCCTGGTGGCACAGTGGTTGAGAGTTCGCTTGCCGATGCAGGGGACGCAGGTTCGTGCCCCGGTCCTGGAAGATCCCGCATGCCACGGAGCGGCTGGGCCCGTGAGCCATGGCCACTGACCATGCGCGTCCGGAGCCTGTGCTCCGCAATGGGAGAGGCCACAACAGTGAGAGGCCCACGTACCGCAAAAAAAAAAAAAAAAGAGAGGTGGCATCCACACAGCAGATTCATGGAGGATGGACAGACAGTGAGTTACCCATCTCAGTTACTCAATATCTGAAGCAATCAAGGAGTACAAGAAAGGGGAGAGGCTTTCATAATTTGTATAAAGAGATGACTGAGATAAAGGCGCTCTGGTTAGAGGAGAAGAAAGAGACCAATTGTGTGCTTTTCCAGCCACCGCCAACATGCCTGTTTGTGCAGACGTGCCGATTCTGCACCTGCACTTTAGTCACCCACCAGGGAGGTGGCGGATACCTCAGAGGAACTTCCTGTGTTTGGTGATGGCATATATCAGTCAAAAGCTGGCTAAAGATGGAAACACAGTTTGCCTGGGTCTGGACCTGAGGGTGCAAAGAGGTCTAGAGGAGAGGAAGAGTGAACCACACACAGAGCAGTTTCCTTTGTAGTCAAACCAAATAAACATAATGCTGAGTGAATTGTCCATTTTTAGGTACTTGTAACATTTTGTACTTTGGTCCAGCTTTAAAGATATTTGAATGGAACGCTTTCATTTTCTAAACCTTGGGTTTTTCTTTTTTAAATGAAATGTTTACTTCCTATTCCAGGAATTTTTACTTTAGTTTGATGGGCTAAGGTATATGGGAGAAAACTGAAGAACTTTAATGACAGTGTCCTGTACCTGAAACATTCAAACTTACATAAAATGATTGATCAGGGCAACCCGACACTAGTTCCATCCCCTCAGACAATACCAAGCCCTCAGATGGTTGGCAACTAATTCACTGCAGGTATAAGCTATTACAACAATTGCTTTGGAGAGCAATTAAAGGTAAAAATGTTCAAACCAAATGACCCAGTAATTACATGTCTAGGTGCCTATCCTAGAGAAATTCTTGAACACATACACAAGGATGTTCACTGCAATTTTTTTAAAATAATGAAAACTTGGAAATAGACATTATCCAAAGGGGGGATAAAAATAATTAAACTGTGGCATGTTCATATAATGGAACATTATATCGTAGTTAAAATGAAGAGATACCATATATTGTCTATGAATATACACATTCAGAGTAAGATAATATATATATGGACAAAGAAAAAAACACATATCACTTTCAGAATAGAGGTCACCTTTCAGTTTCAACTATATTTATAATGTTTTATTTCTTAAAAATCCATGGTGAGTATGATAAAATGTTAGCATTTGTTAAATGTGGGTGTTTCTTACATTCTGTACTTTTTTGTGTACATAAAAACTCCACACACAGAAAAAGTAATCAACCAGGAAATACTAGTTTATTGCATGATTGAGTAGAAAGTTATCAGAAGTTTGTTAGTTTTCTTTTTTAGAAATTTTAGAGAATGCCAGTTTATTGGAACCCAGAATGTCCACTCTGGTAATTAGGTTTAAGACTCCTAACAATAGCAGCCACTGTGAAAAACAGCATGAAGGCTTCTCAAAAAACTAAAAAAAGAACTAACATATGACCCAGCAATTCCACTCCTGGGTATATATCCAAAAAATCCAAAAACACTAATTTGAAAAGATACTTGCACCCCAATGTTCATAGTCACATTATTTACAATTGCTAAGATATGGAAGCAACCCAAGTGTCCTTCGACAGACGAATGGATAAAGAAGATGTGGTACATATACACAATGGAATACTACTCAGCCATAAAAAACAATGAAATTTTGCCATGTGCAGCAACATGAATGGACTTGGAGGGCATTATGCTAAGTGAAATAAGTCAGACAGAGAAGACAAATACTGTATGATCTCACTTATACATGGAATCTAAAAAATACAACAGACTAGTGAATATAACAGAAAAGCAGCAGACTCACAGATAAAGAGAACAAATTAGTGGTTACCAGTGGGGAGAGGGGACAGATGGGGCAGGGGAGTAAGAGGTACAAACTACTAGGTATAAAATAAGCTACAAGGATATATTGTGCAACACAGGGAATATAGCCAATATTTTATAATAACTATAAATGGAGTATAATCTTTAAAAATTTTGAATCACTATATTGTATACCTGTAACTTCTGTAGTATCGTACATCAACTATACTTCAATAAAAAGACTCCTAACAATAACAGTATCTGCAACTGTGTTGAAACGTTCTTTTACTATTTCCTCAACACTGACATTTTGTTTTTTTAGCTTAGTTTCAGAAATCATACAGCTAGAATGCACTATTGGATTACAATGCTGCAACTTTGAACAAGTTTTGTTGCTGAGAAGGGAACCTGTAAACCCGGTTCATTTTGACCTAGTAAGTTACTCATTTGTGAAAATTGACTTGTTTAATGGAACCTCTTGGTGTTGGTCTAAAAATATTCTTTAATTGTCTTATTTTGAAAACTGAAGATATTTATCAACCACTTACGTTTCCTAGGCCACAAAAGAAGGAATTGTAATGTTGTTTGCAAACCCAATGAAGTGAGCATCTCCACGGGCTGCCGTGGGGACTGAGTGCTGCGGTGGCACGTGGGTGAAAGGAAGAAAGAAGTGGACTGGAGTCTGACTTCCTCTTGCCCTCCATCGTCCAAGACGTAAATTAAGGGTACTCCTGAAATCAGATTCAGAGCTCTACCCAGAAGTTAAGGGACTGCCGTTGACTACCATTGCCCTAGAAACTGTTGAATTAAATGGGGCCCCTTTTTACCAATTTCTGATGCTCACAATAAAGACTTTCTTGGTTTCTTCCCTTATTCTACACAATGTATCCTCCCACCTTACTATTTCCACCTCTGAAATGTCCTGTGAACAACTAAGGGAGAGGTGCTTTTGAAATACTCACTACTGTTCTGAGAAAACCAGGTATCATTATTTACCAATATGTAGCTGAGTCCCAGGCTAGCGTGAATGTGAACAAGCAGAAACTCAGTCCATTCCACTGTTTCATTTATTGTCACCATCACTGACATTGCCAGTGATCACAGCTAACATTGACATGTCCCAAGTTCTCTGACAACTTCAAAATCATATTTTCTCAGTTTTCACAACAAGCTTACGAAATTGACCTCATTGTACAGACGAGAAGAGAGAAATGAGAGGGGTTAAGAAATACATCCCAGGTCACACAGCTAGAGAATCAATGGGGTATCCTGCCTTCTCAGCTTACCCTTTGGATGGCCTTTGACTATGCAAAGTCTTTCTCATAGCTATTACTCGGCTCCTATTTATCTCAGAAAAAATAGTGTCAGACACATTACGCTACACTTTAGAACAACTGTGAAGGACAAACATAATTTAGGAAACCTGCAGGCAGATCCGTTAATGGAAAGACATTTGGAGACAATCCACCCCAAGGGGAGGCTCTCTCACTGGCAGTATCTCAAGCCTGAAAAACAGAGAACTCTACAGAACCAGAGTATAACACCCCAACAGAAGAATCCAGAAGATGTCTGCTCACTTCACCAAGCACCAAAGAAGAAAGGTAGGTATGTTTTCGTTCATTCTATGGGCAAGTTTGCTCACTGCTTCTTCATTAATGAAGCTGAGTCAACATTAATGAAAACACAAACTGTGAGTTCACGACCACCTGCACACTCCATGGCAGGGGTGGCAGTAGGCACAGCTGGAATGATAGAATTGGTAACACTGGGAGGAAAAAATGCCCCCAAACTGGTATTATTAAACAAAGGGATTATAGGAAGAGGAGGCAAATAAATATTCATGAACCAACTGCTCCCTTTTTCTAAAAAATAAATTTATTTTACTTATTTATCTTTGGCTGCATTGGGTCTTTGTTGCTGCACGCGGGCTTTCTCTAGTTGTGGCGAGTGGGGGCTACTCTTTGTTGCGGTGCATGGGCTTCTTATTGCAGTGGCTTCTCTTGTTGTGGAGCATGGGCTCTAGAGCACAGGCTCAGTAGTTGTGGCTCACGGTCTTAGTTGCTCTGCGGCATGTGGGGTCTTCCCGGACCAGGGCTCGAACCCGTGACCCCTGCATTGGCAGGCAGATTCTTAACCACTGCGCCACCAGGGAAGCCCCCAACTGCCCTTTATTGGGGTACAACTTTGGTTTAAGGGCTACCAGAGGCAGAGAAACCTCAAATTTTGTACTCCACTTCTAAAATCTGGTCCTCATTTTGATAGCACTGGCTTTTGTAACAAAAAGAAAATAAAGACAGAAAATGGGTCACTGGCTATGAGATTATGCTACTTAGCGGGGAAAGGGCCATGAGAAACATGCCTTTAGTGGATTTCTGGGCAGAAAGCTGAGGCCATCTCATCAGGTCCAAGAATCACCAAGTTTTCACAGTTACTGCTTAAAGAGATCAATGGTATTGAAAAACTCTGGGTGGTTTGCAGATTTACCTTTGTTTTAATCCTCCCAGGGAAGAGTAAATAGAGAAAGTAAAGGGCCCCTGAGCTAAAGAAAAAAAAAATGCTAGGGTTGTCTCTACAGCACAAGCACTGGTTGCATTTTAAATAATATTTATTTTTCCTCCTAATTTCAAAGAGCAATATGTGGTGGCTTTGTAATGTTCAAGGAGGCTAGGCTGAACCAACTTGCCTACATCGTTTCTTGTATCTTTCTGCATAGGGTGAGCCACAAGAGAAATTCAAGGGAGACGTGGAGGGTGGCAATGAAGCAGCAGGCATTTTGTAGTCCTGGCACAGGCAGTGAGAACTACCACAGGCTTCAGTCTGTCCCTGTGGGCTCCAGCCTGTCCTTGCTCCATCCCCACTTTACATCCACCCTCCTTCCCAACTGCCTACTCCAGGGACATGAAGCAAAGACAGCAGCTTTAGGGGGAGTGCTTAGCTAGCTTGCATGATTATATAAGGGTTAATCTCTTTGCTTTGTGTGTGTGTTTCCCCCAGTAGTCCTGCTTTTCTGACTGAAACTGACAGATATAAAATATACTCTACGCATTTTTTTTTAAAGAGCAATTTTATTTTTGTAATCAGAAAAAAACAAAACAACCTTATCCCAAGGTAGGATGGAGAACAATGCACTGTGGAAAATTTGGGAAATATTTGTATAAAGAAAAAATGTAAACCACCCACCATCCCACCAAACAATGGCTTCTCTCTGCCTACGTCTATATCTACTCTTTGCAAACTTTTGATCGTACTGATTATACAGTTTTACATCTTTTTCTAAACCTTATCATTAAATGCTGAGCAGTTTCCCATGTCATCAAAATTTCTTTGAAAGCATGACTTTTCAGTGGGAGCAAGATACTGTTACGGTTGTGTACGATAATACACCCATCCCCCTTTAAATTGTTTACCATCACTGGCTTTCACAGACAACACTGCAAAGAGCACCTCACATATAGTTCTTTGCCTGCATCTTTTATCATTTCCATGGGATTGACTCCTGGAAGACGCATGTTTCAGGCTCTGGGTACATATTATCAAATGGTTTTGGCCACCATCTTTAGGTCCATCAGCATCTCATACTTAGGCCAATGTTCAAAATATTTATCAACAGTGTAACAAGGGCATCAATGAATCAGAACTAATGATGCAATATGGGAACAGGGTCCTGGCGTCCCCTGCTTGTCATGCCAGGAGTTAACCGTTGAGTCCCTGAATCATGAAGGAAGACTGGTGGGCCCTTGGGGGAAAGGTCAGATTTTCAGGACAGTTTTTTATTGGGAGGGCTTGAGGCAGCTGCTCTTTACCACTGGAATTGGCAATATTTTGACAGATACCACAGTTTCACTGGGGTATGCACACCCAGTGAACAGACTGAGTTGGTGTTTTCACCTGACTTCTCTTCTCTGGGCTGAACAAACCTCAGTTATTTCAGTCTTCCCCTCAGTGTCTTCATGTTTCAAAAATTTAAGCCTCTCTACAGATTTCCTAACAAGCCCTAGTTTAGTAAAGATCAGATTACCCAACAGTCTAAACTTGACCTTTTAAGCATTGGCAAAAAGGAAAAAGAACAAAGTACAAATCAAGAGGGAAAGAGTACAGCATATGTGAACATAGCTCAGCTGCTGGAAAAGGAGCCCATTTCTGGATGATGGGATGAAAGCATGACGACAGCAACAGGTCCCTCGCTGGCATAACCCCGGGAGGGGTCAAAGTGGTGAAGGAACGAACTGCTGTCTCCAACACACACACACCCCCCAAAGCTTGCAGGCTCCTTCCTTTGTGCCCCAGAGCCTGTCTGCTTACCCTAGTATGGAGCTCATGGCAAGACTTGTCAGTTATTTGATTTTATCTGCTTCCTCTACCTGGACCATCCACTCCAGGAAATCTGACTTACTTGTTTAATCACCCTCAGAATCTAGCCAATAATCTGCCCCAGAGAAGGTACTCAGTACACGTCGGGGTGAATCACACACCAACTAGTCCTTTACCAACTGCATTGCTTCATTGACTGAAGCACCAGATCCGTAAAGCTTGTTGTTTTTTTACTGCTTCAATCTGGGATTAAACAGACATCCTCATCTCTCACAGCCAGGGAACATGCAGACAAGGCAGCGAGTTTCAGAGCCTGGAAATACCCATTATCCTCCAGCTACTGTGCTTCCCTCATCTGTTCTTCAGAGAAGTAGAAGGGGAAAGACAGCCCGATCTCATTTCTAATCTTTTTTATGTCTGCCACATTCTGTAACCCCTTAGCACTTAGGAGCACAAAGGCCAACTGGAATCCATTATCAGGGTGAAAACTCAATGACAGGAGACCAAACCAGGTACTTCTAAAGAAGTCTAGAAATACAGTTATGGATATCTAGTTTCCTCCCTTTTTACTGGCTCCCTCTCCCAAATCTCGACATCTAACAAAGTGGGCACCTGAAAACCTAACGCTCACTCTACTGCATATTCAAACAACTACAGTAACGAAGGAAGAGGAGACCTAACTTCTCCTCCCTCTTCCTTTCCCATTAGGAGACTCTGAACAAGCAGAGGATTAATGTATCAACATCCCACTTCCTTGTTGTCCAGCTGGTTTGTTTGACAGTCGTGTAGACCGATGGTTCCTTTTGTCTCTAATTCCTCTACTTTAGCATATGTTCCTTTAAATCCCTGTTTTGATCAAACCACTTCCTCCCCATGCTCCCAACACAGGAGGGCCTCGACTCTCCAGGATCTAAAAGATCCTGATGACCATTCACCATACATCTTTTTGTGTTTGTGGTGAAGGAGAATTCCTTCTTGTGGAGAGGAGCGGGGAGGTGGTCCAATTAGGATATGCGAACCAAATAAAGGGAGTGAATGAAAGGTATCAGGAGAATTTTCAGCCACTTTTCCTAGATGTCTTCAGAACATGCCTATCACCAGATCAGCACTTCCCACAAAGCTTAACGGCTCAACTGCAGCCAGGTTAGACAAGATTCTAGAGTGATTTAATTAAACTAGAGTCAGACTCAGCAGTAGAGTAAAAACTCACCTTCTCCAAAGCAGACCTCAAAAGATACAGAAATGGGGACTTCCCTGGTGGCACAGTGGTTAAGACTCCGTGCTCCCAGTGCAGGGGACCCGGGTTCGATCGCTGGTCTGGGAACTAGATCCCACATGTATGCCACAACTAAGAGTTTGCAGGCCACAACTAAGAAGCCCACCTGCTGCAACTAAGGAGCCCACGTGCTGCAACTAAGGAGCCTGTGAGCCACAACTAGACCTGATGCAACCAAATATATATATATATATATATATGTATATATATAAAGATATAGAAATGTAATATGGAGAATCTAGAGCCATTTACTTAAGCCTTGGCTTAGGGATCAGAAATGGAAGGAAGAAAAATTAGGTACAGTCATCAAATTCTGATCTTTGCCTCAAATATCTGATGTTACTACAGCTAACAGCTTCTAACCCCACTCACTGACTTTGTGAACTCTGAAGCTCATGGAGGGGGAACAAGTATTTTCTGGACACTTACAAGGACTGGTTAAGTGACACAACTATTGCAACTGCTCCTGTGAAGAAGTGTGATTAAAGAAGCTTTCTGCCTGTACTGATAAGATTGCTGTTGCCATAGTATAGCTCGTACGCTATCTTAGTTTCTCCTCTCTGAAGACCTACTCCTTACTTTTCCCAGGGTTTAAAAATCATGTTAACAATAAGCAAATACAGCATGGCCAGATGCCTTTCGTGGTCAGATGGTTCATTGTTTAAAAGGCTTCAGTTTAAAATCCAAAAGATTGTTAACAGATGCAGTTTCTGGCTGAAGACTGGGAAAAACCTCACTTAAACAAAAGAGCATGTTGTGATTGGAACTAAAAAGGGAATTACCTTTAAAGATAAGAACCACAAACATTTCCTATTTGAAAATACCCCCAGCCCCACCAACAGAACCTTTTTTTGGACCTTTCGTAAAAGTTGAAAAAATTGACAGTGGATGGCGGCATAGGACGAACCACGGCTGACCAACCGGCTCAGTCATTTTTACAGACTTGTTTGGACTTTCAAGGCTGCGACATCCATCTCCTGCTCTCCCCCGGATTACTCAATTAGGCAAAATTCCAATTAATTTCTTTCCAATTCTTTTAGCCCCAGAAATACTTTTGCAGTTTTCATTTTGGCTCTGGAAATGGGTTTTCAACCAGAGGACTCAGATAGAGCCGTTTGAGAAATGAACACAGAGCTTGATAAGCAGATAGCCACTGCTGGGACTCAAGTCTCTACTGGATGGAAAAGAGCCACTTGGCCAAGGAAGGCCTGGCCCCATCTTCAGTTCCCAACCCCGTTTGTCTCCACAACTGCTGTGCACTTTTACACAGAAAGCCTGCTTTTCACCAACTCTGTTTCTGTTGGCGTTCGTGGGCCCTTACTCTATGGCTTCACTATGTGTGAGAACATCTCCAATGCCTTGGGTTCTAATCTTGAAAGATGGAAAGTCTGAAGGAGCCATAGGGGTGTAGCTTTCCCTCGCCTCGGCCTGAGAAATAGATGTGGTCAGGCTTGCTGGTGACATGTCTGATTTGAAAAGGTTACTCAAGAGATGGTCCAAGGAAAACAATCTGTTCTCGGCGTTAAGGACGGCCACCACGGGTTTCTTTCGGAGAATGGGCAACCTGTCCTGAAGGGGATCACCTTCTCGGAAGAGAAGCAAACATCGTGCCCTTTTCGTGCTGAGGGTTGTGTGTTCTCTTATTCATTGTGCCGTTTCCCGATTTATTACGGGGCCCCAAAAGGTCGTTTCAGACCAAAGGCACAGCATAGTTTTAACAGTCTGAGAAGCTCTAATCAAGAAAATCCTTAGTCAAGCCATGTTAATGTGAGGCAGATCTATAAACCCATGGGATTGCCAAAGAGTTAAGATGGCTTTCCCACTCAGCCACACCACTGCTAAGTCATAAAAGGAATCCAAGCTGCTGGAATGAAGCTAGCAGGAGAATTGCATTTCCAAAGATCTGTGCAATCCGGCCAGGTACTCGCAGGAAGAGCCCATCCATCAGGAAATGGGAATTTGAGGCCAGTGACCACAACCATATCCATGCTCCTACAAAAAGCCAACCCGCCATGCACACAGGAGACAAGGTTTGCAAGGGGATTTGATAGGCCTGGAAATTGAAAAATGAGCAGCAGCTGTGAGCCCGAGGTCATTACTATCCTCCAGGGTTTGCCTTTTCTAATCTAAGGGGCAGTAGTTTCCATGATTAACTTTCAATTGCCGTCAAGGGTGTAATAAAATCTGGGAAAGAAGAAAACTTTCCCTTCAGTAAGCTGCTCCCATTTTCCTGCCCTTTCCTTTCCTCTAGTGCATATTCTCAATCCCCGCTTCATGTTGTTTCCTAATTTTGAGAAAAAAATCTGCGCTCGGATGAGCCAAAATAGACAATGTCCTGTGTGTAGTCAGGCACGTAAGGACTTTTCTTTCTCAGTTCTAGGGGCCAGGTCTTGAAGACAGCTGCAGAAGTTCTCTTGTTTTCAAGACCATACACTACCATCACTTTCAGAACAGGACATGACACATTTTTATTTTCATTTTAAAATTCTTTCATTTTAAAATCTGTTTCCTGAGCCACTGACCATCAGTTCCACAGAAGAGAGGTTTCCTAGGTGGTAAGATGTGCACAGAGAGAAAGAGGAGAAGAGGATATACTCATTCACAAACACATCTTACTGGTTACCACGGGGTTAGGAACCCTTAATGCTCCAACTGATCTGATCTGATCTGATAATGGCTCAGAAATCATCTTGAAAGGCTACAGCTGGACACGTCTCTCAGCAAAGGCCCGGGGAACCAAACCCCACACATGGTTTTATCAATTACAATGGCTCAGGTGGAAAATTAAATGTGCTTTAGATTGTTTGAGAGTCCAGTATAACACTCATGACAATTCAGTGGTTCATTCATCCTACCTTTGCTTCCAAGTATCAGATGCTGGCGTTACAAAGGTTATAAAGCCTGGCGAGAAAGGGGCACACACAGGCTTACTGCTGGAGAGATGCTCCCGGGCGGGGGGCATGCCAATTACACAAGGCGGCAAAGGGTGGGGGGCAGCCATGGGGGTAAATGGAGGTCCCCAAATGCATCCTAGTCCCCTAAGAAAAGGTTTCCCTGGCTGACACCGTGTTTTGACAAGATACTGGATTGTTATATTTTGTTCCTGTTTCCCTGCTTCCAGAGGTTAGTAATTGAGTGCCCACTCCTGTTGGAGAGGTAACATTTTTCTTAGGTGCTAGCCCTGCCTTTCCCACTTCCCCGTCTTGATTTAAGTCTCTCCTAGAACAGAAGGAAAAGTGGCAAAAGGTGGCCATGAACAGCACTGGTTCCAAAAATGGGTGAGAGAACAGTCTAAGAATTTGCCACAGGGGTTTAAAAGATGGCAGAGTGAGCTTTACTGAAGGAGATACAGTCCATAGGGTGATGCCTAGTGCTAGGCTAGGGAATAGTTCGTTTTTTTTGCTGCCCCCGATACCCTTTCTCTCCTCCTCCAAAGGTACTAGAACCCCCTGCTTTTATGTGTGGATGACTGCCCAGAATAAGACTGCATTCCTGGCAAGGGAGTGTGGCCATGTAGCTAACAGTGCGATGTGAGGGGAATTCAGGTCTGTAACTCCCGGATGTGGCCCTAAGAGTGGGGGCGTGGGGAGCCTGTGCCTCCCCCTTTCCTCCACCCCTAGTCTGGAATGTGAAATGGCTGGAGAGCCACCCCACAGCACGAGGACAGGCCACACCTTAGAGATGGCGAAATGGAAAGTTGTTAGAAGGGAGTCACAGAGGGCTGTGAAAACCACAATTGTGAAACCACAATTGTGAAACCACAGTGTTAGTTCTCACCTACCTACACACAAACTTTCATGTAAAGGACAAGGGAAAAACACTTCAGTCTTCTGTAAGCTGATGTTATTTTGGGTCTCATTTACACAGCGTTATGAATAATGGTGTGAGGTGCGGGGTGCAATGAAGTGTTGATAAAAACAACATCCAAGGAGCTGGCCCTTTACTGCATGTAGCACTGAGGCCACAACAGGACACATTCAATCTGGTTTTTACCTTATAAAGAGCTGCCTGAATTCTGGTGATGAAATGGGAGAGCAAAGGGCATCCAAAATGATCATTTTCCAGTTAACCATAATCATAATCATAATGAATAGCTTACCTTTTTCTTGCTACAGTATATTTGCCATTTTTTCTCTGCTGGAAGTGCAAACATGGCTTCCCTGTGTTTGTCTGTGAGGTCAAGTTCATCCTGAGAAGAAAAATAATAATAATTATTTCACAGATTAAATGTTATTCCTATAAGGGAAGTTATCAGGGTGAGAAAACAACACCAACACATATTTAAATGAACTTGGGAAAAACGAAGAAGCTAAGTAGAGGTGTACGTTACCAGCACTAAGAAAGCAGGTCCTTGGCCTGGGGCTAGGCACCGAGCACAGTAAGAGGGACAGGCACAGCCCTACATTTACTGAAGGGTAGGGAAAGGGGGCTGAACATGGGCAGAACTGTTCTGGGCCACCTTGTACTGCAGCAGCGGGTCCATCGAGCATTAAAGGCCTTTAAAGCTCCAGAGCTTGGAAGGATTTAATCGTATTGCAGACGAGGGTTTGGTAAGGATGGCTCCACAAACAGTGACTAGCGGGATGGGCCCTGAGGGACATGATGAGAGGGGTGGAGGAACAGAACCAGAGGCTGGGATGTGGTAATGGATTGGAGTGTTTGGGGGGACACTGATCCGCTTAGCTGAAGCACTGGGTTTATGCAAAGAATCATCAGGTGAAAGGTTTGAGAGGTAAGGAGTGACTTGTTGGTGGAAAATCTTAAATGCCAGATTAAGGAGCTTATTTTCTTGACCAAGAAGAGCCACTGAAGGTTCTGAGCAAGGGAGTGACATCTGCATCCCCATAAGCATCACCAAAAGCATCATCAATATTTATTAAGTACTTTAAGTGTCAAGCCTTGTGCAGGCATTTTCTCATTTAAGGTCTCACAACAACCCTAAGAATTCCACTCATGATTACATCCTCGTTGTAGTAATAATACCTGTTGTAATACAGCTGGGGGAAATTACGGCAGAAGGTTGGGTAAGTAAACGCCTCAAAGACCACACACCTGGTAAATGATGGGGCTGAGGTTTCGGCCTGGAGCCACCTGACTCCAGAGCCCAGACTCAGCCTCTCAGATCAGGGTCTGGAACATTAATATTATAGTGGTGTGCAGCTTAGATTGGACACTAACAGAAAGCAATTTATGAGCATCCATAACTAATGAACAACAATGGGATAATGACTGTAAAGTGCATAGAGAATAGTTCTTGGCATTTGATAACTCAATCCATGGTCAATATTATTATTGGTATTGAGCGTCTGGTACATTTTTATCCCTATAGGGAAAGTTAAATCTAGTTAAGGGCAGCAGATTGATGGGTGTGAGACATGTTTTAAATTGCTATAAATTAAGGCACAATAATAAGGTTCAAATATCTGAGGCGTATAATGCCTTTGGGGTGTATCTGCAGCTCTGCCGCTCGTGAACAACAGCCTCCCATCTTATACCCCTACCTTCACTGGGTCATCAAGTCCTATCATTTCTTCCTTGAAAAATCTCACAGTTTTTCCCTTTGTTTTGTTTCCAATGAAACTACCCAAACTTATGTCCTAATCACCTCTCCTTTGGCTCTGGCACCAGCCTTCCCACTGTTCCTCCTTGCCCTTTCCATCCTTCCCACAGCATGGCCACAGATACATTACAGCAGCGGTTCTCAGACTTGAGTGAGCAACAGAATCACCTGGAAGGCTCCTTACATCACTGATCACCTAGCGTTGAGGACTGAGCAGGTGGGAGCAAGTGCAAAATGTCATTAGTTCCACACTGCCTGCAAAATTAATTATATATCCCTCAGCCTGTCTTTTGAGGTCTTCTATTTATAACCCCAACTTAATTTACCAGGTTTGCTTCTGGTTATCCCTTATGCCCTATCCTGTTAACACCTGCACCTCCAGAGCCTAGCCACGCAAGGTCTGACACATGCTGGCTGCCAGGGGAAATTCTTCATCTCATTAAGCCTCTGCTTCCTCACCTCCAGGATGGGCGTGTCATTTCTCTGGCAGGGCTGGATGAAGATTTGCAACATCAACTCAGCAGGCAGCAATGCCTGGCACAGGCAGGGGCAACCTTACTGCAGTTAGTTCTCTCATCATTTAAATACAAATCAGGGGCTATTTTCTTTTAAGAGCAAGGTAAACAGTTAAGTCATTAAAACACACACCCACACACTATTACACCCTAACCACAAGAAATTAGTTAAGAATTTCAACAATGGAAAACCAGGGAAGGAATGAAAAATATTTACAGAAAATTGCATTATAAGGGAACATGTTAAAAATGTTAAAATTTTGGCGTGCAACCATTATATATGTGAACTAATTATTTTTCTTCCTTTCTCCCTTTTTTAATTTCCTGTAAGTTACACCAGCTCTCACGTATTAATGAATGGGGGGGGAAATGGTGACATAAATCACTTCCCAACAATTAGGGTTTTCTGGGAGTGGGGGTCAGGTCAGTTATTCAAAGAGCTTGATGATACGGTGCTTACTCTGGGGGAAAGGATTGTGATTTGTGAGAGAGAACAGTGCTATTAATACTGCTTCCTCTACTACACTTCAGCACTGTGTTTTTCCTCACTGAACAGAGGTGTGAAGAAATGTGTAAATCCTAAAAACCTAGAAATTCACAGCAAAGAGGATTAATATTACCATATTTTGCTGTTAGAAACCTTCTGCTTCCGCTGAGACACAGAAATGACCAAGTTTGAGTTGACAGGACTCAGCTGAACTAGGACTTAGGGCAGATGGCTCCATGCAAGGAGAGAATTTCCATAAAATAAAAAAATTAAAAACTGCTATAGGTCCTCTGGATATAATTTGGGATTATAGTAAGAAAATGGGAAGGAATACATGGGTCGTGATAATAGTAATAGCTAACAATTATTGAGCACTTTCTGTGTGCTTAATAGTAGCGTTTTATATGGATTAATCTAGTTTATCCTCACAATAACCCTATAAAGTGGGTAATATTACCCCACTTTCCAGGAAGCTGAATCAGAGAGATTAAATAGCCTGCTCAAGGTAACAAAGCTAGTAAATGGTGGAGGAGGAACTTGAGGCTAGACTCTCTGGGTCCAGAGCCATGTTCTTAACCACTAGCCTATTATTCTATTGATCGTTCAACAGGTGGGTAGAGCCATGACACTGATGCTAATAGGCAAATGCATCCATGAGCTGCACTCACGGCCTGCTGGGCCTGCTGACTGACTGTTCGCACGAAGAGGAGGATTTTGTTGTCAGACATCCCTGAGTTCCAGGTCTGGCTCTTATGGATTATGTAACCTTTAACAGGTGACTTAACCTCTGAACTTCAATTTCTTCACCTCAAACATGAGAATAATATATATCTGATAGCCTTCTCTCAAGCAACCAAATTCATGCAACCAAAACATTTTTTGAGTGTCTACTAAATGTTAGGCATTGTAGATGCAGGGGGTAGAAAGGTATCACAGAGCTCATGTGCTCGAGGTGGCAGAAGGGAAATCAAATAATCACACAGTCCGAGGGACGGTCACACGGAGCTGAGCTGTGAGAACCCACTTACTGTGGGGAGAGGTGGGGCGGTGAAGGCTGTGAGTGAACTGAAGGGAGACCTGAGAAATGAATAGGAATTAAATAGGTAAAAAGCACTGCAGACAGTGAGTGAACAGCAACCTTGCAGGCCACTGTGAGCTTTGGTCTTTATCTTGAGAGCAATCAGAGGTCACTGGTAGATCTGAGCAAGGAGAGTGACACAGATTAAATAATAATTGGGAGTGCCTAGGCACAATGCCCAGAGTGTAATGAGACCCCCATCTCTCCATTCCAAAAGTATCTCTGCTCTGACTCATTCCGTTTTAATAATATGGCTGAAACAAGCATGCAAGATTCTAAGAGACTATCACACAGCCTTAGAGATCAATCAACACCTACTCGATGTCCTACCCATTCCAGGACCGTGTCCAGACATTACAAAGGATGCAAAGATGAATAACAGACCTGGATCTCATGGAATTCAGATTCTAGTTAGGAAGACGAGGACAGAAGGCTTCGACAGCTCCTCTCCTTAGGATAAAGTCCAAATTCCTTAGCTGGTAGGTAGGGCCCTTCATGGTATGGCCTTTGCTGACTTGCCCCACCTTGCTGCCCCGGCTGTCACCTCCCCCTCCCCTCCCCTCCCCACCTCCCCTCCCCTCCCCTCTTCACCACCAGCAGCCACCTTTCAGCACGTGGGATCACAAGTTGCCCATTTTTGAATCTTTTGCACATGCTGTTCCCTTTTCCCAGAGAGCCTTTCCCACCATGTCTAAGAATCAATCCTGTTTATCTAAGCTTTTTCAAGGGATCTGCTATTCCCCCCAGGCAGTCTACCCTGACTTTCCTGGGGTGGGCAGCCCCTCTCTGCTCTCCTAACCTTACGGCATTTATCACATTGCTGCAGTTATGTGATCAGCATGTATGACTCCCTTTCTATACTCATCCCCAGGGGGCAGAAATGAAATTTGTTCTGTTCATTTTCGCATTAATTGCCAGTCCCCAAAACAATATCTGACGTAGCTGGATTGCAAAGAAAAAAGTAAGGTGAGGGAAGCTGGGGCAGCTGGGAAGGAGGGAGAGGGGATTACTGTGGGACATAGTGAAGATCAATGAGTTTCGAAGATTAAAACCCATTCTTTTCTCTTTTTTGCAGTAAGATGTACATACAGTAAATGTACACTCCTAAGTATACAGTTTTCAAGTTCGGCAAAGGTATACACTGAAGTGGTTTTTGCACTTTATGCGTCTGAAACTGCTTGTACCATTGTACTCTCCCACCAGCAATATATGGCAGTTCCAGTTACTCCACATTCGCACAAACATTTGGTGCTGCATCTTTCTAATTTTAGCCATCCTAGTTTATGTGAAGTGGTATCTCAATGCAGTTTTAATTTGCATTTTCCTGATGACAACTGATGCTGAATATACCTTTTCACAAGTTCACGTGCCATTCATACGCATTCTTTTATGAGGTATCTACTCAAATCTTTTGCCCATTTCTGAGTTGTCTGTCTTATTGTTGCAAAACATGTCCTTTGTCAGAGGTATGTACTGAGAGTATTTTGCCTCACCTGTGTCTTTTCATTTTGTTAACAGTCTATTTTGATCACTAAGTGTTTTTTTATAAAATATAACTTATTATTTCTTTTAGAGTTAGTGCTTTTTGTCTTCTGCAAGAAATCTTTGCAAGTTGCAGATCAAAAAAAATACTCTATGGTTTCTTATGGAAGCTGCTAGCTTTAGTTTTACCTTCTGTGTTTGAAGCTACACCCCATCTCACAGACACCACTCTTGGGGTCATGCTCTGGTTACAAAATGGATGGATTGCTTTTGCCTTCTTTCTTTTCCAGCTACTTGCACTCATTTAGATACACTGCTGGGCAAGTTGGGGAATGGAAGCACAATTAATGCAAGGAGGAAAAATAACGGAGTACAAACTAATTTGAAATCATCTCACACATTAGTTTCTTCAAAGCTATGAAATTAAATTACTTCAATGTAATATTACAAGAGAATTTTTCATTTTGATAATTAACTCAAATACTGAAAGAGGCAATCATGGAAAACAAAACAATTAGGATCACTGAACCTCAGATAGTATCTCTTTACATGAATTTTTTAAGGAAAAAAAGTCAATCTATAGAGACAGAAAGAAGATCAGTGGTTGCTTGGGGCCACAGGCAGGAGCAGAGACAGACTGCAAATGGACACAAGAGGAGATGAGGTGATGGAACTGTTCTAGAACTGGATTGTGGTGATGGTTGCAAAACTGTATAAATTTAGAAAAATGCACTGAACACTTACAATGGGTCCATTCTACGGCTTGTAAATTATATCTCAATAAAGTTCTAAAAACAAAAAAAATCAAGCCTGGTTGTTGGAGCCCCAGGAAAACAAAGAATTCAGAGTAGAGAAAATAGAGACTTGTGTACACAGTAAGGAAAGAAAATTCTGGTTGAACATTAGATAAACCGAGGAATTGCTTTAGAAGAGAAACTCATTGAAAACAAATGTATGAAGAGGAGGGAAAGGGAAAAAGCAGAGCTCTTTAGTGTAAGTAGTTCAATCTTGGAAATGGGACAACTTCAGATACAATTTTTATTTGAAACCATGATCACTTCCATGAAATATTCCTGTCCTTTCCTTGGAAATTACATAGATTCTATTAGTATGCATTCCATTTAGGCCAAGAGATAGGCAATGTTTCCCCCAATGTCCCTTAACATTAAATTAGGTGATAGGTTAATATTAATGATTGAAGTCCTGAAGAACATTTTCAGTGTTTTTTGTCTTTCCTGAGCGGTGGACTAGAGAAAAGTATTGGCTCCTCTGCGGGTTAATAGCCAAGTTTTTCACTAAGATTAACAAACAAATGTAGTTAGCCCAACCTCCATCCCGGTTGCTTCTAGATCACCTTACTTTTACTTGTTACCTCTCACCTTACTTTTTATTTTTTTCCTTTTTGCAATCCAGCTATGTCAGATATTGTTTTGGGGATTGGCAATTAATGCAAAGATGAATAGCATAAATTTAGTTCCTGCTACTATACCTCAGACTGGGATGGCCTAGCTCCTTGCATCAGCCAAAGAATTTTTTTTTTTCATATTATTCTTTCTTGGACAGAGTTTTCAAAGTTAAAGGAAAATGATTTAGCAAATGAAAGAAAAAGAAACATCTGCATCAAGCATCACTCCTCTCCACGGAAAGCTCAAGTTTCTGAAAAACTGAAAGCAACGAACAAAACCCTAAAGGCTTTTCTTCTTGGGGAAGATATCAATTATGTTTTTCATAACTTTATAAAATATTTATTTCATATAGTTATAATATCTTGGAGAAAAGGTAATAATTAGACATTTTTTTATTAAGAAGAAAAAACTCTGAAGGAAGCCCAGCTGCAGGAACTAAAATTCTAGGTTTCGTCCCTAACAAAGCATATTATCAAGCCCCACTTCTAAAAGATTCTGTACAAAGAAACCCCACCAGTCCTACATCTAGAGTAAGCAGGCAGCTCTATAGAGAAACCTATTTAAATCAGAAAACAATTGGCACAGTACAAATCTAAGGAAATGGATTGATTTGCTAAATAAAGCAAGTGAAGGAATTTTGAGATAATATACAATAAGGGTCTTGAATGAGTTGAAAAGCTCATCAGAGATGTGAGCTAAACTGAAATATGGGGTTATTTATAACACCTTCAGTCCAATATTTAAAGCATTTATTCTTTGAAAATCTACCACGTCAATAGATTTCAGTAAGCCAACAACAAGTGAGTTTCCAGCTAACAAGAGAAATCTCTAATAAAGGAACTCAGGATTTCTATTTCTAATGAGTTAAGCTAACTCTATATTCACACAGAAGTAGGAAGACATATGATGAACGCTGGGAGAAATGGAGATTAAAAAAATGAGGAGAGGGCTTCCCTGGTGGCGCAGTGGTTGAGAGTCCGCCTGCCGATGCAGGGGACACGGGTTCGTGCCCCGGTCCGGGAAGATCCCACATGCCGCGGAGCAGCTGCTCCCGGGAGCCATGGCCGCTCAGCCTGCGCGTCCGGAGCCTGTGCTCCGCAACGGGAGAGGCCACAACAGTGAGAGGCCCGCGTATCAAAAAAAAAAAAAAAAAAAAAAAATGAGGAGAGGGAGAAGCTAAGACAGGTCCTTGGGGTCACCCTGCCAATCAACCCATTGCTTTGTATGTGTTTCTGTTTTGGGTTGTTTGGGTTTCTTGTTTTGGCTTTGTTTGGTTTTGGTTTTGGTTTTGAAACAGTCCCTGACAAGGTAATCACCCATCTGACTCACTGTATAGAGCTCACAGAATTTTCAACATTTTATTATTCACACAAGGCTAACTTTTCTCCTTCAAATTAAATACACCAGGTATTTACCCACAGCAAACGGGCCCAAGTCACCCATCCTAACCCCACCCACCAAAGGTTTCCCACATGCCCAGCAAGCAGCAACCCCCGGGGGTTCACCTCACATACAGCCAACACCAGCAGTGCCTTCCCTGGATTTAGCCCTCTCCCTCGTCCACCCTCGCCTCCCATCCCACAACTCAACACCACCAGATATAAGTCAAACCCTCTCAGAGGGACAAGAGAACAGGCCTGAAGTCACATGACATGGTGAGAAGTACCACATCACGGGGAAAAGGCCAGACAAGGCCGTGGAGGGCTGAAGGGTGACACTGTGGCAACAAAAAAATTACCCTTTTGTAAACGGATGGAGAAAAGGTATTATTCAGCTGTACTAAATCATTAAATTTATGAACATCCAGCCTTACCACAGCAAATGACCTTCGCATCAAGGAGCCATGAATTGACATCACAGCTCTTAAAATTTAACCACGATGACCCTGAGAACAGTATTTTATTTTCATAGAGGTGGTTTGGAAACCTGAAAGTTAGATACGACTTTTGTTTGTTTAAACAGAGGTGCATTCAGTGAATTATTACCTATTCCTAACCAGTCAGGAAAGACATAAATGGAAAACAACGGAGAGTGTTAAGTCCCAAAAGGGATGTGTACACACAGAGAACAAACGAAGGTTTTCAGCCTGTACGATTTCTGCCAACGTTCTTCGTCATTACACAAAATACCACAATGTGACTCACCACCACCTATACAACAAGGTTCTCTGTGTCTGATAGAAGTGTTTTCATTCGATATATTAAAAAAAAGAAGTGAGAAATCCCATAAGCAAAGGGTGACTAATAGAAATAATTTTTAGTACCTCACTATCCATGGTTAATTGTTTTATACTATTTCCTTTCCTACTTTTAATAGTAGGCAATGCAAACTACCCAGTTTGCTAGATAAAGTCTGCTGCTAAACCTGTAGGCTTCTTATTTGGCTTCCTCGCGTTATTTCAACTAGAAACTCATTAGAGTAACTTTAATTTTTTTTTTTTTTGAGTAACTTTAATTTTTAATTAGTCTGCATCACCAGCAGCTTTCCAGTAATCTAAAATAAATAACTCTGTTCTAAACATACGTTAAAATCATCTCCCAATACCCATCCAGCCACCCAAATTGCCAGTTTTTATATTTATAATCTAATACAACTTCTGTTGACAAGGCTTAACTGAGAGAATATCTAAGCAGTGTTTTCCTAAGTGAATGGAGGGACTTTGTCTCCTGAGACACAGAATCAGCTTATAGAGTGACAGATGAGAGAGGCACCCTAAGGGCCTGTGGACAACTGTGAAGCCAAGTTCCATACACGTCCCCCTCCCTCAGTGACACCAGCACTGCTATCGCCCAGACCCCTCCCCACCAGCTCAGCATGTCCTCCAGAGACTTGTTGGGCAGCTCAGCTGACACTTTTAAGTTTTAATTGGGTCAAAAGATATCTAGCACAATGAGTCTCTTCCCACACTGCAGCTATTTATTTATTTTACCATGTAATATAGGGTAGAGAGACTGTTCAGGACAGAAAATATTTCTTAGACATTATCACCCTTAGCCTTGTAATCTGCTATCCTTCATGCCAGCCACTCTGGTGCTCACACAGTAACTGACAACCAAATGAAGATGAGTAAACAGAATGACAATGGGTGGGTAGGGATGCAGGAAGAGTGCAGCAATCAGCCCAAATCTATCAGGACTACTTCAAGAATAATTCAAAATAGGAACCCAACTGCTGGATGATTCAGCCGTCATTAATTCCTGCACACACACATGCATACATTCACTCAAATACATCCTGAGCATCTCATGTGTAATCCTGCAGTAGTAAGTTACTCATCCAGGCCACAAGCATTTACTGAGCATTGATTCTGGGTCAGGTACTGCTCTGGGGATCCTGAGAGTGAAAAAGCCAGATAGGATGCCTGTACCATTCTGCTCTCTGAATGCAAAGAGGCATGTTCGCAGTGGATTTAACATAATGAGTGTCCATATGTGAATAAACTCAAACCAATTGTTTAAAAGATGACAAAGGACCTGCTTTCTCTTCTATATCTGAGAAATACCCATCTTTTCTGAAAACAACCCATGCATATATTCTAAGTGAGCTTCCAGTCATTTGGTTCAGTTTAGTTCTTAAATATTATATTGTGTAATGAAATAAACATCTAGCAGCTGTAGGATGTTTCCAGTAGATTCATTTAAAATTGGACAAGAGGGGGAAAATTCCTTTTTTAGGAATCTCGTTTTTAAAAATATATATTATATATTATATATATAACATATATATATATTTTTTTCCTTCATCCATGAGCCAGAAAGTCATAACTAAAAGATGTAGCTGGTACTGAGCTCCTACAACATGAATCAAGAAACAGTTTGAAATTCCAGAGGAATTCTGGGAATTGAAGGTAGAGGATAGGGGATTCCAATCACAGCAGATAAAAAAAAGAGTTGAGGACAGTTTACAACTGAAATATACGATCCATGTATTGGGCATTCACCTCCCGCAGGCCATGTGACATATGTTTTGTGAGAGCAAGTGGTGTTTAAATGATTCCCAGTGCATCAATAGATATTCTCAAGTGCAGTTATTTGTACAAACTAGCCATTACTGAAACACATTTTCAAAATTACACTTGAAAGCTTACCTAAACCACACTACTTATGGAGATCAAATTATCCTCCCAGTCTTTAAAACCTATATTGGTTTGTAAGGGGACACGTAAAGAGTTGGCAAGTAGCGCAGTTTGCTGACTTTGTGTAACTCGCACATGGTAGCCTGAGGATTAAGTTAAACAATCAGATTTTAAGTTGTAGCCAAAAGCTAAGTAGATACATACCGCTCAGCGTCTCTTTAGGACTCCTAATAATGAAAAGCATCAAGGCCAAGGGGACTCATAACCATTTTCTCAATAACATTATCAGTTCAGAGATGGTTTTACGGTATTTGTACTAAAAAAATAAATAAATAAATAAAGGTTTCATGTTTCTTTCCTCCATCTCTCCCTGCGTCCCCACCCCCATTTCAGTCCCTAATCTAAATTAAGAAGCACCCAGAAATAAATGGACTGATAACAAACTATCTAACATGAATAAAAAATGTAAATGGAGAAAAGGACATTTGGAATGGTCTTGATGAGATAAGATATAAATTTAGGACTAGAAGGAGTAAAATGGTTTTGTGGTTTTATCTTAAGCGTTCCTGGATTTGTTTTTGTGAATCAGAAGATTGAAGAAAACTGTGAAAACCATCTTGACCATCTTACTGTCTCTAAGCAGACAGGACCTCAACCAGTACAAAGAAGTGTATACTGTCCATTGGGATGAAGATCTACTGCCAATCCTACTTGATTCCTGGATTTATTACAAAGTTCTGTTCAAAAGTACAATAGATAAAAGCAAGCGAAACCACCTATATCCACATCCCCTGTTTCGCAAATCATCAGGTGTTCTCAGGGCCTAAATAATTTGTTTATAAAGTTCTGGGTTTAGGATTGTTTTAGGGTCACCTTTAAATTGACTGTATATTGGCAGTAGTTCACATCTACCCCATAGGAATTTTAGCACTGAACACATTTAGGCCCATATCTACACTCCCACTTCCCTTTGTGATGTATTACATGTTTTCATACTGTTCCAAACATTTTTCTATGAACCCATCAAGTTGATTTATCCAAAAATGCCACAGTGTCAAGGGAATATCTACTCAGTATTTTTTTTCTTCTCTGTCAACTAACTATGTGCTTTAGATAAACAGGATTTTCTCTTTTGACTTTTATAGGTTTGTCAATTGAAAAAACAAAATTAACCTCATGGAAATTGAACAATTTTGATATCAATTCCTTCATTAGACTACGATTTTTGGCTTCCAGACAACTGAACATTTTGAGACTATTCTAGATATATCTTTGAAGTCTTTATACAGTCTGATTTCCTCTGCTTAATTACCAAGCAATCCTTTACACTCCAATTAAGAACAACAGATTAAAAATATGACTTCTTACAAGCAGTTTTTTGGTTCTTCCATCAGGTTAATGTCAAATGTTCCTGCTACCCAATTTTTTCATCTTTCTTGGAGACAAGGAACTGAATAGCTCCTGCAAGAAACTTTCTATTCTTAGTCGTGGTCTTCGTATAAAAGGCAAGTTTTAAAAATAAACAGATAAAAAGTGTTGAAACTTTTCATCAATTCTGGTGATAATGGAAAAATTTTATTATTAAAGAGCACTTAAAATAGCCCTAGTAATAAAAGAAATTATGTTGATAGCCTGAGAAGATGGGTACCAATTCACATGGCTAGTAAAAGAACAAAATCTGAACACTGGTAAATCATAAGACTAACTTTGATTCCTGTAGCTCTTTTCATACCAAAGTGACTTCAGAACATAATGAAAAATGAAGAGATTACTGATGTAGTTCCCAAGGGAATTCATCTGGCACAGCTTACCTTGACTGTGAATTCATCTAACTCTGATACATCAACTAAATCCTCTCATTCCTACTTTCTTCATTTCTCAAAGTCTATTCTGGTTACTAATGTTGAGAGTGTCCTCAGGACTTAATAACGATAAAACTGACCCATACTAAGTTATTGTATTTATGAACATACAAATCTTCTCATTATCCACCGTCACTATCTTCCCCATTGAGACATTAACTTTTGTTGACAGTCCTCAATTGCATAAAAGGTGATCATTAATAAATTTCTCAATAAGTTTCTTTAAAATATTTTATGTTTCCTGGAAGGCACAGCACTGTATAACAAATTATCCAAGAACATTAGACCCATTGGCCAAATGGTAGACTAAACACTGAATTTGAAAGAAGGCAGATTAATCAGGAAACACTGTAAATGGAATTGGTAACATTTCAGGCTTAGGAAAACTTGGGTCCATACTGCCTGTTATTCCCAACTAGCTATAAATTCACAGTGATGTACTATATTAGAAAGGAAAGTTTTCCTCTGGTCAGTCTGTGAAACTGATTCCAAGTACCATTCTAAAATAATGATCATACTTGTCATAAACCTGGTTTTGCACCTAAAACCTCACCCAGGAAAAGCAGTTGTACATTCTGATGTTTCACAAGGCAAGAGAACTGAGGGAACCTGTGAGGAGATACCAGTTCCAATATGGCTGTTCCTGTGAAATATTCAGCAGGATACCCTTAGCCCATCAACTCTTGGCATATTCAGGAGTCTATGTATTTGGATAGAAAATTGGAAGGGAGCTCTTAGTAAATTCTCTTTCCTTTCCATTTCAAAATTAAAGTAGGCAGAGGAGGTAAGCATTGAAACAAGGCATCTCACCTCAACAACTGGACTCAACGGAAAACATACTCAGAATCTACCCAAGGAGACATGACACTTTTTGCTAAAACTTACTGATACCTCAGTAAGAGGTGTCAGTAAGAGACTGCAATGAGCAAGGGTTATTTTTTGTAAATATAACCAGACAGCAAAATATTTTTACGTACTTTGGTATATTTAGTTCATTGAGAAAACCTGTAAGAAAGCAGAGGTACTGTCCTTTGGTTCAAATAAGAATCTGAGATATATAATTAAATCAACACAACCATCCCCATCCCCTTTTCCTGGCTCTCAGAACCCCAATCTGCTCAGGCTCCTATTTCACACTCCATCCACACTGAACTTTCAGTTCCTTGAGCTTTCCACATTTTCTCTCTCACCTCCCAATCCCATACATGCTGTTTTCACTGTCTGTAACACTCTTTTCTCTCCTTTTCGCCTGGATAATTCCTTCTAGTTTTTCATGTCTTACATGAAATATCACTTCCTCCAGGAAGGCTTCCAAGATCCTTCCACACTAGGTACCTGTGAGGCTTGGGGGTAGGTGTGAGTAAGCAGCATCCTCCTTCCCCAACAAGAATGGAATTAAATGGCAGCTAGGTTAAGAAATCAAGCAAATGGAGATCAAAATACCTTCCTTTTCACTCCTGAAAGCTGGGTTGGAGAACCCAACTTTCCTCTGTAGACAAGTGGACTTGTTGAGATTTCAGTGCTAAATTAGACACTTAGCCACCCGTCATGGAGACAGCTGGACAATTGCAAACTCCCCAAGGGGGTTCAAACCTATGAAATTTATAGCACCAAGGGTCACAGAATGTATGCTTTCTGAAGGCAGGTTGATTTGCAGAGAATTAGAGAAAGGGAGAGAGACTAAGCTATGCATATTCCAAAGAGGAGTTGGAAGAGAAGCTGAGAATATTACTTCCCAGCAAGAGAGCTAAGAGTGATGGAAATAGAACCTGGGAATCAACTCTCACCTTGTGAAAAAAGAGGGGAATAAAGGTTCTTCCCCAGGAAAATGTACTGCTGGAGCGGCCCCTCTCACAGCCCTCAGTCACAGTGGATAAGAGTGCCTGTTTTGTTGCCTGTTTCCCCTGCTAGACCTTCCGCCCCACAAAGTCATTAAGGATCAGCTGCCTCAGGGCCTGGCACAGAGCAGGCACTTAACACACACACATACATCAAAAGAATCGATCTGTCAATTAATAACACATTCTTCTGTTTTTCCCCAAGGAAATCTTCCACTGCTAACGTTAAGATGGAAGAAGTTACTTGAACAAGGACAGTGCACAGAGCTATCATCCCCAGCACTCTTCAAATATGTTGGTGGGGATAATCTAAGACCTAAAAACCCTGTAGAAAAGACAAGACTTCAGCTGAATCTTATTTTCCGGGAAAAATGCTGAATCTCAGATTGGTTACATTCTTTTTTTTTTTTTTGCGGTACGCGGGCCTCTCACTCCTGTGGCCTCTCCAGCTGTGGAGCACAGGCTCCGGACGCGCAGGCTCTGCAGCCATGGCTCACGGGCCCAGCCTCTCCGGAGCATGAACCCATGTGCCCTGCATCGGCAGGCGGACTCTCAACCACTGCGCCACCAGGGAAGCCCTGGTTACATTCTTGATTTGTGGCTGAGGCAAAGGACAAAGCAGAAGTGGAGAGGGGAGGAGGAGGAGGTAATACAGAAAAAGGATTGATGCTCAAAGGCATAAAATATATGCAGACATCACACTAATGCTCAATATTTTATTTTTAAATATCCCAAATCATTTAAAAATTGTTGGCAAGAAGACTTTATTTCTATTTGGCAATTCTCTCTCTGTCTATCTCTCTGTCTCTCTCTCACTCACACACACACACACACACACACACACACACCACATTCCCAAGTTACACATCCTCAGTTCTCCAGGAGGTACAGAACCGTTTTAAAAGCAGCTGGTCGACCGGTAGGGAGTGGAAACTAACAAGAGTTGGCAAAGATGTGAAAAATTGGAACTCTCATACACTGCTGGTGGAAATGTAAGATGGTGCAGCGCAGCCACTTTGGAAAACAGTCTGGAAGTTCCCCAAAAGTTATATACAGTGTTATATATGACCCAGAAATCCCACTCTCAGGTATATACCCATGAGAACTGAAACGATATTTCCACACGACAAAACTTGTATATGAACATTTAGAGCAGCAAAACTCATAATAGCTAAAGACTGGCAACAACCCAACTGTCCATCAGCAATGAGTGGATAAACAAAATGTCGTGTGTCCATACAACAGAATTTATTCAACAATAACAAGAAATGAAGTACTGATACATACTACAACTTGGAAAAACCTTGAAAAGATTACACTAACTGAAAGGAGGCAGTTACAAAGGACCATATATTATGATTCCATTTATATGAAATGACCAGAATAGACAAACTCACAAAAACAGAGACTAGATTAGTGGCTGCCTGGGGATGGTAGGGTTGAGGAGAAGTGGCAAGTGGTGGCTAATGGGTAAGGGAGTTGCTTTTGGGGGTGATGAAAATGTTCTAAAATGTATTGTAGTGATGGGGGCACTACTCTGTGAATGTACCAAAAACCAGTGAATTGTACACTTTACACAGGTGAATTATAGGGTATGCGAATTGTACCTCTACAAAGCTGTTACTAAAAACAAAGCGGGGGGTGGGGGTGGTATGGGGCAGAGTGTGGGTCTGGGACCTCCAGAAATCACTACATCCTGAGGTTGGACTGCTCTGGACTGCCCCGCCTGTGGTAGGGAGACTGTTAGAGTATGAGGCACTGCTCAGGGCCCCCATTCTTTAAAGATTCACACGGCTGACCTCTCACCCACGCCTGCTTTATTTATGAGATTTATGATAAGGGTGCAGTAAGTAATTCTGAAACCAACCTATTTGGTAACACTTTAAAATACATCAAAATGAGTGACTCTTCAGAGAGAGAAAGGAAACTAGTTTATAACAACCGGCTCTGATGAGATGCTTTCCACCAGATAGAGGCAGAATGGTCTGCAAGTTAGGACCCACACTGGCGTGCTCACAGCAGGCAGATCAGCTTTCAAGAAAAGGAAAAGCCTGAGATATTTGCCCAGGGTGTTGTGTCCAGAAAATACCTGAACTATCTCCTATCCTTCTCGTTGTACTAGGATGTGGGGTATAAAGCACCCATGACTAGGTGCCAGCCTTTTAAAAGAAGCTGTCTTCTTTAATCTTCACACCAACCCTAGCAGAGAGATGGCATTATCCCCATTTTGTAGGTGAGGAAATAAACTCAAATTCCAATAGAAACCATTTCAGAGGAAGTTACCCTAGGTTGCAGCGTGCTCTGACTCCAGAGGCCACGTGGCCTCCCTCTCCTATGCATGGGCACAGGCAGAACTGCTCTGCGACTAGTCAAGAGAACCCAGGGCAGAGGTTCCCAGTGGCTTTGAGCCCACCTCCTGTGTCACAGGACACCCTTGGCAGTTGGATGGATCCGTGGTCTAAGTCCCTGAAGTCAAGAGTAGACAAAAATCTATCCATCACTCACCAGGACAGATACAAACCTCAAGATAATTTGTTTTCCAATGGTTTTGGCTTAAAGTTCTGGTTTGGCATTGGCTTTTTAGCAACTAACAGCTGTAGGCAATTTTCACACAGAATAAAGACATCAATAAGGCAGAGAGTGGAATTTTCTCCTTTATGAATACAGAACAATGAGCTGTCTTCAAGATGTACATGGAGCTGCCACCACAAAGGCTCTGGCTTGGGTCTCATTTTGGGAGGCTGACAGAATACAACTGAAAGGACAATGGAGGTGGATGCTTTGAGTGGTACTCGCTCTGCCCACCAGCTCCACCACTGAGGAGGCCTTCATCTCTCAGCAATATCTGTCTCCTTAGGTTGACTTTTGGCTTTAAAATACTTTAACTGGGCAATAACACCAAGCACATCAGTGCATCATTACTGCCTTTCTTGATAGCCATCCTGACACATGATTCACTGCCCATCCCTGGGAAAGGACTGTGTCCTCCACCCATCCCAATGACCTCAGGCTTGGCCATGTGACTTGTGGTGCCAGTCTCTACAGAAGGATGATATGTCCTTACCCTGTGTGATCAGCATTAGCCAAGGAAATGTGGGCTAAAGTGACACGTGTCATTTCCAAGCACAAGCTTAGAGCCTGCTAGCAGTTCACCATGTCTCTCTTTCCTATTCCATCAGGCCTGGGTCTTGGTCCTGAGCAGAATATGGCACAGAGCGGAAGCACAGCTGACTCACACTGGACATGCAGCATCAGCAAGAGATAAGCCTCTGCTGTTGTAACCACTAAGATTTTGCTATCACAGGATAAACTAGCTGCAGATGACCGAGACGGCCATGAACAATGATCCCCTCCACTTCTCTTGTCACTTTCTATCCCTCCTCACAACTCACCTCCTCCAGAAAGCCTTCCCTGACCACCCTCCTCATCACTGTGTCCTACACCCCAAAACACATTTACACAGAGGTGTGTGTGCCTCTTCCTTTGGTGGCATTATACCTCTTGTTATACTACTGAAACTGTCAGCTCTTTGGGAGCAGGTTCTAGTTTTCCGTTTTGAATCTCCTTGCTAGCATCTAGAACAGAGTTCTGCATGCAGTGGGAATGGGAGAGGGTAGAGAGAGATGCCTGAAACACTGAAAATATTCAACGTCATCAAGTGTAAACATGCTGCCAGGAGTCATCTCTTTTCCCCACCGATTTTGGTTGGTAATCAGCCCATTAATCCACTGAGGAGGCCAGAACTCAAACATCAGCTTCATAGTACTCTCTCTTCTTGGCTTATCTCGTAAGAGAAGCTTATAGGTGAATCCTGGTCCATCAAAGCTGGAGTGACAATCAGTTCAGTTATTAGCCCTTGAGGGCAATGACACAGCCTACGTTACTTTTTTGACCTAAGATTCATGTAAAATGATAGCAGTCTCTAGTATCTGTTGAACAATATAAATGGTCTGATTAGAACTAACTCCGTTACAAAATGCCAGTGGTGATCAAGGGAGGATAGAGCCCTCGTGTAACGTCTATTGAACCCCTAAGAAGGGGCAGGCTTTGGGCCATGCCCACTCTGCATTATTCTCATTTAAACATTACATCAAACCTAGGAGAAGGTGGTTTTTTTTTTTTCTTCTGCTTTCCGGAATGTAGGCTTGGAAAAGTCATATGCTTTTTCCATACTGATACAGATAATAAAGTCAGAGCAGTAATTTGAACCAAGGTCTTCCTAATGCCCGTGCCAGTGCCCTTAACTGTACCATAATAACCTCCGGAACACAGAATGGAAAGGAACACTACTTCACAGGCGCTTCAGAAACTTGAAGAGAGCACCTACATCTCTTGATGAATGGGTCCTACACTAGATACATCCCTCACTTCAGTATAGTGGATTCTAAAATATGATAGTATCTACAAAAAGCTTCCCACAACAGTTATTATTGCAGTCCTATCATTAGGCTAAATAATTATACTCTACTGAAGTAATAATGTCTTTCATCCAAGGATCAAGGACGGGAGGGATAGTATGACTAATTTTTTAAAAGACACTATTACTACACACTGGGAGTGGCGGGAAGCATGGGGTAATCCCAGCAGGTGTGAAGCAGATGAAGGAAATATTTGTGCACACAAGTATCTCAGGTTGGGATGGGGAGGAATTAGAAAGGGCAACTTAGGAAGCAGTCGTGCCACATATCTGAAGACCTAAAGGTCTAAATCCCTCCACTTAAAGCACCAGCAAAGCCCTCTGATGTACTGATGCTACCTTTTCTTTCTCCTTCTCCACAGGCTCAGTGCTGACAGTTGGGGGTGCAGATCAAAGGGACGGATGGGGGCCATTTCACTGAAGAAAGGCAAGCCTGTGTCTAACCAAACTGTCCACATCCTCTCCCCTCCCTCCTGGATAGCCCCAACTACCCCTGGGATGGAAGTCTGAGACTCACCACAAGTTCACTGAACATGACGTCCAGCTCCTCCACAGGGGGCATGGGTAATGCTGGCTCCATGGTCTGAAGCGCAAAGTTGCTATCATTTCGCAGCCGATACGTGATTTCTGGGTGATCATTATTTCGGAAACAGCAGAAGATGAATGAAATTCCCCGTCCACCTCTCTTCCTCGGGGCCATAGCTGAATTCTGTTCTATTTCTTGACCGATTAAACTCTGCGAAAAGAGGACATGACATGTTAAGAATACAAAAATGGATACGATTTATATAGTTTTCAAGTCAGACCAATTCAAGAAAGAGCCTGGTGAGCCAGAGGCAATGTCAGTGGAGCCAACATCTGCAGGCAACGTCTGCAGGGCATAGGGGACAACGTGGGCAGAGAGCACATGCCCGTCTAGGCACTTGTTCAGTGTTTCCTATGACCCACTGCTGAGCAAGCAGTAACACTCCAGCCACCTCACGCCATGGCATATGCTCCAGTCCCATTGGGCTCCGGGCCGTTCTCTGCACATCGTGTGCTCTTTCTTGCCAACCCATATTGTTCTTGTTACTCCCCTGCAAGAATGACCTTCTCTTCCTTGCCACCTAGAGGATCTCTTACTTATCCTCTAGGGTTAGATTGCAATTTCTCCTTTACTTTCCCCAAGCAGAATTAATAATATATATGCTAAGACATATCTATCCATTCCAGCTCATGTCACAGTCAAAGTTCCTTAGGAATGTGTCTTCCTATTAGACTGGCAGAACTCAAAGCAGGGGGAAGGGGCTGTGTATCAAGCAACTTGGTGGCCCTAGTGCCCCGCACAGCACCAGGAAGTCAGAAGACACTCAGTTAATGTTTATTGTGTTGAATAAATTCATAACAAAGGAGGAGTGACTTAACACGAGCTAGAAGGGTCCGAGATTTTCAAACAGAAAAGATCAAATGAATTCACTGATAGAGAGATGGTTAAATAAATGATAGTATATTCACATAATGGAACATTACACACTCACTAAAAAGAACGAGGCATCTGTGCATGTAGATATGGAAAAATGTTCAAGATACTATGTGATATGTATACTATATACTACAGGATTACATGTTTTAAAGCATTTATGAATATATGTCAGGAAGTGTTATCAGCAGTAACTTTCAAAGAGAGGGGATGGGAGAACTACTCCTTTTCACTTTATACCCTTTTGAATTTGAATTTTTACCATAAAAATACATTTTTAATGACTGCATAGTTTTTTTTAAGTTACAACTGCATGTATTGTCTTAGAAAAATTTCTAAGTTATACTGTCAAGTGAAAAAAGCAACTCAAAGAATAATGTGTATAACACGTGCCATAATGGCTTTTAAAAACAATCTTATACAAAAACCTAAATAATTTACATGGGACTGCATAGCAAAAGGCCTAGAAAGATACACAGCAATTTCCTAACTCTGAGAGAGGAAGGGGTTGGGGAAAAGGCAAGAAAGGAAACACACTTTTTATTATATATATATATATGTATATATATATATATATATATATTTATTTTATGATGAGAGCATATTCCTGTATAACTTCTGTAGATTGTCAATTTTTAAAAAGAGATGGGATTGAAAGGAAAAAGAAAGGTGGATTATGAATTGGCCCTTGGTGAGCTGGAAGGGCAGAGGAGGAGAGCCACATCTGTGCCAGGAAGATGGTAGGAACAAGGGCGTGAATTCCAGGGAGGAGCCAGGGGGAGTCAGCGTAGAGAGGAGGGCTGGTGTGGAGAAGCTGCAACCCAGGCTGAGGAGTCTGGATTTATCCCACAGAAACTGGCAGTCACACTTAAAAGCCTCCCCTACATTTCTCTCTTTAAAAAAAAAAAAAAATTAGAGAAAGCAGATGTGGTTGGGTCTTGACTACTCATTCGTTAGAGCTGTGGGCACATGACTTTGATGGAGAAGCTACAGTGACCTCTGAGCACCACAGAGAGTGCACAACAGATGATCAGACAATATATTAATGTCCACGTCCTGACAAACACAGCACGTGCTGAGACACGGGGCTAACACTACGGCAGGCACTTCCTGAAACAGAAGAGAAGACCTGAGGGGGAGGCAGAGGCCCGCAATTATCCTCGAATTGATTTCTATGGGCGAATCCATAGAAACAGGGTCAGAGCTGTGTCACCCCCCAGGATGAATTTAAAACCAATGGGTAGGGCTTCCCTGGTAGTGCAGTGGTTAAGAATCCGCCTGCCAATGCAGGGGACAGGGGTTCGAGCCCTGGTCCGGAAAGATCCCACATGCTGCGGAGCAACTAAGCCCGTGTGCCACGACTACTGAGCCTGCACTCTAGAGCCCGCGTGCCACAGCTCCTGAGCCCACGTGCCACAACTACTGAAGCCCGCGCGCCTAGAGCCTGTGCTCCGCAACAAGAGAAGCCACTGCAATGAGAAGCCCGCGCACCGCAACGAAGAGTAGCCTCCACTCTCTGCGACTAGAGAAAGCCCGCACGCAGCAACGAAGACCCAATGCAGCCATAAATTAAATAAATAAATTTATTAAAAAACAAAACAATGGGTAAAGCTGTAAGGAGACATAAGGAAGAATTTTCTAATGTCTGTGATTGGGATAGGATGCAGGTGAGGAGTCCCTGGCTCCATTGTCTTCAGACTGAAGTTAGCTGTTAGAAATGCCTAAGGTGCGTAAGGTACCCCAACTCTTAGATGGGAGACGGGAGAGAGATTAGAGATTTTCAGCAAGTGTTGACTTGAGCTTCCCACTCCAGCTTCAATTCCAGCAGCTCTGCTTTTATACTTTTTTGGATATTGATATATTAGGTATCGATCTTATTTTATAAAAACGTCCTGAGGTTACTCACTGCAATTATAAGAACATGCAAAGGCCAGGCAACAGCCTCCAAGGGCATCACAATCTGGCTCCTGCCTGCCTCCCCACCTCACCCTGTAGCTTTCTTCGTATGGGTCACTGCACTTCAACTACACTGGCCATGCTGGGTCCTGCCTCAGGGCCTTTGCATCAGCCATGTCCTTGACTGGCGTGTTCTGGCCACATCTGTGCACGGCTGGTTCTTTTCATCATTAAGGCCTCAGCACGAATTTCACTTTCTCAGAAAGCCATCCCCAACCACTGTATCTGCCCCAGTCCTGTTCCATGCTTCAGTCACTCTCTATCCCTTTACCCTGTTTGAAGTTCTTCAGGGCAAGTACCACTATTTCAAATTATCCACTGTGATTATTTCATGGGGGCGGGGGCCCTGCATATATTGCTCATTGCTGTGCCCCCAGCACATGACAGTACATGGGACACATGTACATGGGATACTCACATATTTAACAGCAGACTTTTACATAGTCTCATTTAAACAAAGGACTTTACTTCAAAAAAATTTTAGACTATGGGGCATGGGGATGAAAGTCAAGGGGTCTTTAAGCTTTATCTGTACGATTTAAATTTTTAAAGAACAATGTATCCATACATCATTTATGCATTTAAAAATAAAAGTATACACACAGAAGAGAGACCAGAAGCAAGTGTGTCAACATTTAACAATGGTTAATTCTGCATAGTGAGGAAATGGATGGCTTCGTTGAACTTTGTTCTTGTTCTTAAGTTTTTTATAAGTAAAATCCAACTTATGGACTTTCAGCATCTCTTCCAAATCAGAGAATCCAGTTCCAAAATCTGTCACCAGTTTCTTGATTGTGTAATGATGCAAACTCGGGTAAAAATTCTCATAAACAACTATGTTTCGCAAACACTCCTAGAGACAAGCTCTCCACTCACTTTAAGGGACAGTGGCCTCCGAAAGCCAGCAACTGGAAGTCCTGAGTTGGGAAGGGAGAAAAGAGATTAAGAGCAAGGTATCGGTCATGGAGCCCTCTGTGATGACCTAACTGACTCTGGGATAAAGACTTAGCCGAGATACCAATATCGCATTCTGTTGAAGCATACATATCCTGACCTAAGGAATACTTATGCAAGGTCATATGAGACATATGCAGTACCTGGGATTCCTTTGGTAAATGTGTATTAATATCTACTATATGCCAGGCGTGATAGTAGATACCTAAGGATACAGAAAGGAGTGGGTCACTAGGAGCTTATAATCTGGGGGGAGAGAGTAGTGCACCAAATAATTATTACAAAAGTAATATGACATGTTATACAGTTAAGTGCTATGTAATCAAGCAGGAACTATGTAGGGAAGAATCTGGTCCCTGATGCTTGTGTGGAATTTTGACAGATGTTAGAAAGCAGGGCACTAGGCAGAGGGACCAGTGCAAACAAAGGCATGAGCTGGGAAGGGGCAAGTACACGGGGAGTGAGGGGTGGTACGGTACAGGTGGTGCTGTATAACATCTTCCCGTAGCTGAGCCCTGGAGAGTCCCATCTCCCTACTTAAAACCTACCAACACCATTCTAAATTGGCTTTCAGTGTGCTATCAAATCCAATTCCAACTCACTGTTTCTGTCTTTTCTATTTCCTTAAAAGTACCCTACACTTAGCCAACAGACCGTTTTCCATGCCCCATAAATATCTTGCACTCCCAACATCTTCCATCCAGGTGGTCCACTCATTTCTTCTGCCCTTATCTTTGTCAACAGTGTCCCCACCCTGACAGTACCAGTCCTGAGAGTACTCAATGCAGTAAGCCTCATCTGCTGGTGGTAGATGAAATTTGGTTCAACATTTCTGAAGGGCAATTTATTAAGCCCTTAAAATAGTCACAATTTTGACCTAGAATTTCAACTTCTGGAAATATATTCCACGGATATATTCAGAGACACTATCAAAGGTGTTTTTATAAAAATTTTCAAAGCTATAAGAGCTTTGAAACAAGGGGATGCAAGAACAAAGCTATAAGAACAAATAAACAAGGGCATAAAATAGGTGTTAGTAATAGAGAACTATATGAAAAAGGTAAATAAATTATGGTACAACTAGATGATAGACCACCATGCAATCCTTTGAAAAAGAATATTTAATACAAGGATATATCGTACAGCACAGGGAATATAGCCAGTATTTTATAAAAACTATAAATGGAATATAATCTGCAAAAATTTTGAATCACTATGTTATACCCCTGAAACTAATATAATATGGTAAATTAACTATAACTTAATAAAAAATTAAAAAGAATATTTAATGACATGCAAATACTTATGATATATGAAATAAAAAATAGGTACACAATGTTCCATTTATGTATGAAAAAAATGTATATATTGATACATGGGCAGAAAAGAAGGACAAGAGAAATACACTAAAATATAAGCAGCATTTAGCTCATGTCAGCTGTATGGATTACTTTTAAAAAACCCCAAAACTCTTGTACTTTCCAAGTTGTTCTCACAATACTACTTTCACAATTAATAAAACGAGATAAGATTTTTAAAAAACACTTTATATGATTATTTGTTTCTGTGACAGAGGAGGGGGAAACGTGTACGCAAAACTGTTCCTATCAAAAACTTCTAAGTTATGGTGATCTACACACCAGCTTCTCAAACTGTGGTGAAGGACGGTTTTCCCACCAATCTGTTACAAACATATTTTTGTAAAATACAGTACAAATATCTCAGTAATGTCAAATTGCTATAAGGCTTTCTCTAAGTGTACAATTCTTGCACTTTGTTAACCAGCAGGTAGGCAGCAATGGCACTGATGTACACCAGGAGATGGGAGATAAGACTTATCTCATTAAACTATAACTGTTCACGTTTGTCTCCGGTGTGTGTCCTCAGGGCAGGAACCACCTCCCACTCAAGTGTCCCACATACCCTACCACTGCTGGTCCGTCAACTGAAGAGAGACTGTTCAGAGGCTACTGTCAAGGTCCGACTGCACATGCATGTGTGTGGAAGGGGGCAGGGGAGGCAGTGTTCAGGCTGCTTGGAGATGAGGTCAAGGAAACAAAGCAGGCGAAGGCCAGCTCATGGAGGGTCCGTGCTCAGCCTTCAAGTTCATTGGCAGACAGTCTTGCTAACCTACCCACCCATCTGAACATGATCTGGGCCTTTTAGCGTTTTGAGACCCTCTACAATGCACAGCCAACAGGTACGGTAATCTGTGGTCTGGGTCTTTCTTCCCCCATTGAAGAGTCAACTCCATAGGGAAAAGTGCCCACGGCATGTGTTGCACAGTGCCTCACACATATAGGAGGGTAATCAATGTATTTGAGAAACTAATAAAGAGAGTAATTACTTTACTTTTGCATTTTACAAGTTGTTTCGCTTAAACACAAGTTATACTACGTTCTGGCGGTATAGAAGAGGGGAGCAGAGGAGACATTAAGATCTAAGAAAATTCAGTCCAAAGCATTTTTCAAGTCTTAAAAATATGCCAACAGTTCTATAAACAGAAGAATACTAAGGGGTCTTGGCTAATTTCTAAGACGGGTAATGAGATATAGGGCCTATTACATTTAAGGACCTAATTGACATCATTTTAATAAGGACAAATATTTCCTTTGATAGGTGATTTGTGTTTAAAAGCCTCAGTAAATCCCAAAGACCAAGTTTTTATTCTGGCTCTTCCGTGGAACCCCAAATACAAGGTCCTCCACTAAGCCCATCCTTAAACTGTAGATGACGGCAAAACTTTGAGATTTCCAACAAGCAACCGTTTTTAACGCACTTACTTGGAGCTCCACTGTTCAGAGCCTAGTTTCCTGGATATAGACCAAAACAGGAAGCAAAAGTAATCATCTCACTTGACCCCTTAGTGGCAGTAGGCACTTCTGGCCAGCTCTCTTAACTGCTCTAGCACTTCACTAACGAGTGATCCCAACAACGGCCTGTGTACAAGATTCTAGAAGCACATTCACACCCATCACTTCTTTCCATCATCCCCATTTGACACATGAGATTTAAGAGGAGACTTGGCAGGGAGAGGGGCAATTAGAAGAGTAATCTGCGAGAGACTTGATTTGCTGGTGAAGGCAAAGAGATGTTTATTCAGAACAGCCTAATTGTTGGGAGTGGGGTTTGCAGAGGTCAGAGAACCTGCTTGCTTAGTTCAGCCTCCTCTCATCTCTCATGTGAATGACTACAACAGCTTCTTAACTCCTCTTCCTGACCCCAGTCTAGGGGTTGACAAAGCTTTTCTGAAAAGGCCCAGATAGTGAATATCTCAGGCTTTGTAGGCCATTAAGCCTCTATCACAACTGCTCAAGTCTGCCACAACATGAAAGACATTTCTGTGAACAAGGGTGTGTGCCTGTGTGCCAATAAAACTTTATTTGTGACACTAAAATTGAATTTTATATAACTTTCTCATGTCACAAATATTTATTTTAAACCATTTAAAAATGTGGAAATCATTCTTAGCTCATGGAACATACAAGAATAGGTGGTGTGCCCACGTGGGCCCGTGGGCTGAAGGCTGCCAACAGCTGCCCTAGTCCATCACATTTATCCATTTAATTCATTGTGTCCAATGTTTATCAATCAGGTGCCAAACACTGTGCTAGGTACTAAAGAAAAAAGGCTGAAAATAAGAGAATATGTCTTTAGGGAGCTTATTTCATTTGAAGAAAGCAGGTAAAAGAATCAAGTAAACTATAACATAATTACTGATTTTAGTTAGTGTTACAGGCGATGCAAGAAGAAAATGAAAGAAAATGCTGGTGATGGTGCTGGTGGGAGGGGACAGCTACTTTAGATAGTGTGATCTGAGAGGGGGCATATAAAGTGAAGACTGATGCATAAATGGGACGAGATCTGCAGAGTGTCAGGGAAGAGGACTCCAGGCAGCAGGAGTGTGTGTAGCAGCCCAGGGCAGGTGGGGACCTCGGCACATTTGAATCAGGGAGAAAGACTAGTGGGGCTGGAGCACAGCGAGTGATGGGAGTGTTGTTAAGAGAGATGAGGTTGCAGGGGGCAGGGGCCCAGACCCCAGGGCCTTGTACACCGGAGTGAGGAATCTGGGATTTATTCTCAGCACGTCATAAATCCGACTGTGTCACTGGGCTCTGCAGTGTCTCCTGGATATGGTCCAACTTCCCAGCCTGGACCAAATAAAGACCCTCCTTTATTTTCTACCGTCTTCTCCCACACCTTAACTGCTGTGCACCCCTGTGCCCGCCCCATACACACATGCCCACAGCAGTAGTTGCACCTCTGAGCCCATCCCTCTGCAGTTCCCTCAGCCTAGGTGCTCCTTTCCATCTTTACCTGACTATCTTCCACTTACCAGTCAAGACCACACTCCAATACTGCTGCTTTTATGACCCTTCAATGTCCCAGAGATGGTCACACATTTCTTTTCACACCCCCGGCACCATATACATAGTTGAGTCTTTTTTTGGTTTGGGTGTTTTTTTAAATTCATGTCTGTTTCCCCCACTAAACTATGAGATCCTAAAGGCAGGGACCAAGTTTCATTCAGTGCCTGGCACACAGTATATTTGCAATAAATGTCTGTTGAATGCAAAAGCACAAATGCCTAAGTGAACAGATGGTCTCATCTCTGAACTTCAGGGTGGTGCGACTTGGCGTTCTTCCCACAGTTGCCTGTAGATCTGTTTTTCACAACTGCCAAAACATTTGAAGGCAATCAGATTGCCAAGTGCTCTTTAGCCACTTGTCAAGATTTCTGATGCTGACAGTAGCCTCACAAACAGACTTCATTCTGGCGGTATCTGCAGCTTCCCTACAGTGAGAAATTTCTCTCTGGCCGAACTGGCTGGTACTTGGTTTTTCCACCCATCCTCAAGTAAACTCCATTGGAAACAAATCCACTGATAGAATCTTTTAGACATTTTCCCCCCTCCTTACATTCAGTGAACACTTCGCCCAAGATGTATTCACTTACTCGGCTATCATACCTGAGCCTCCATAGGCCAGACTCAGTGCTAGGTGCTAGAGAAATAGGTGAAGAAAACTCACAGACTAGGGAGATCACACCTAGTGGGGACATTTAGGGAGCAGTGAAGCTGGTCCTTTTGGCCACTGAAGAGGAAATGTGTAGTTACTGAAACCAGCAGCCGATGTTTCCACATCTTGGCCCCCTTTTCAATCAGATCGGCCTGAGGGAAAGGACTAATTCCACCAGGACAGCTGGGCCCTCAACCAGAACACATCTTCTCATCTCAGCTTCTGGCCCTGCTGCAGAGGGGAGAAGGTGCTTCTGGGACACCCAAACAGCAATCCACCTATAGCATTACAGATGACTATTGCTATGCCGTGCACAAGGAAGCAATTAAAAAGCTGCTTAAGATTCTGGAGCAGGTGCATTTTGCTTAGCAAAGAATCAGAAATTTAATCCATCTGTGGCCTAGCTCGAAGTCCGAGTCATTTGTATTGCTCTTTACCAAAACAAACAAGAGTCTCAATGTGATAACAGTCAAAAAATGAGGACCAAATTTGCGGGAATGTTGTTTACAATTATGATGAGTAAAAAAAAAAAAAAAAACAAAAAACTAGAGAACAGAAACAGTCCACAAGAAAACCCCCTTTAATACTTTTCCTTTGATAATGCCAAGTCACAACACATACGTAATATGGAAAGTTTGCTTTCCACAAAGCTACACATGAGCAGTACCTAACATATGGGGGAAAATGGAAGGTCGTGTTGACAAAACAGATTTGCACTGATACGTACATCAGTCTCGCTGGCTCATCAGGGACTTATGGCCACATTTATAAGATGGCTGAGGGATACACTCACTGGCTAAGTTACCAAGGTCTTCCTCTAACCAAAGTGGTTACGGGGGAAACAACAGCTTACATGCTGAAGGACGGGAAAGAAGGAGACAGTGGTCCCTTCCTGCTACCAACTTGGTTAAACAGTTGAGAATTTCTGCATGGACACACGAAACGCAGTGGACACCATGTATGTCAAGTTCCACGTCTATTATTTTAATCAAGATAGTATTTTGCATTTAATTCTCCAGTTATCATTTTACCACTAAAATATTGTCATTGTTTATTATAAATGGTCTCTGGAATTTCTGAAACAATGTCACAGACATAAAAAGAAGGGCAAGAAAAAAAATTATGCCACAAGTGCAATTTTAAAGAGAAAGGTTAAGAGAACCCTCAGTTTTAATTAGCGAACCTATTGTTTTCAGAGCTGCAGTTTACCTCACATTTTGCAGAGGGCTCTGACATACGACTTGGGTTTCAACATGTTAATGTTAACCCAAATTCTCTTATCAAGAAGAATGTGAAAGGAAAAAATTGCTTTGCTTCTTTCCTTGGCCATCTCTCTCCCATCTCACATTCCTCATGTCTGGTTTCATTTCAAGAACACCAGATGCCAAATACTATTTGGAGCTTTAAAAAATGATGGGTTGCAGTCTAAAGGCTGTAGGAGAAACGTCTGAAACGGAATGTGTTTTCCCCGTAAGTTTCAACATCCTCTCCATCAGGAAACGGAAAGGGCGTTTCTCAGTGAGTCCAGTGGAGGGACAGCCCTTCCCACACGCTTGGTCCCAAAAGGATGTTCTAATAGGGCATTTCTTGGAGTGGCTCCTGGAAATTCACCCAGCAGTCAATCCTCTCAACCCAGTGACTTTTCTGAGACAAGAAGAAAACAATGAGGGCATCCCACCACGGACGGGGAAACCAAAATCCAAACATTCAAATAAGCCTCTGCCACGCTGAAAACACTTCCTTCTCCACTGTGTAAGCAGCACAGCAAAAGCAAAGCACACTCCCTCCTCTGGGTCCGCCTGCATCACTGTGGGGGAGGGGGGGCATGCAAAGTGGAAGCCAGAACCAGTCCCCTTCCTTCCCTACTTCCTCCCGAGATAAGGGAGGAAGGAACCCAAATGAAGTGCATGCACACCCTCAAGCCAGACCAAGCCTCAACCAGCACATAATCAACAGTCTTGTTCCAGGCCCAAGCCATGGACTCCTGCCAGAGAATAGCCCCTCTTCACATAAAGAGCAAAGGAGGGGACCTCCAGGTCTCTACCCTGAAAAGCTGGCAATGACTATTCTGTCATGACTCAATACTTTAGCCGTGGGTTTAGGGCATAAATCCCTAAAGCCAATATAACACAGATCTCGAGTTAGGAAGTTTGTGCTGTTCACGTGACAGAAACCAGTCTGGAAGCCAGGACATCTAGTCTAGATCATCTGGGAGAAGAGCCAAACCAAGTGTCACTGGAGCTCCCCACCAAACAAAGCGCAACCTCGCCAGAGGGCCTGTTACTAGTCTGTGAGGGAAGTCAATAAACAAATTTAAGCCCACGCTGAAAGAAATGCAAATCATTTTCCCCCTCTGAGTTTTCTACCTCCCTGACTCTAAGGGACCCACTCAGAGTCTTTAAAGACAAACTGAGACAAACCCCCTATAACTGGGGGTTATACAAACATAAGAAGCTACCACTCAAACAGCCAGCTTTGTCACATCGGAAGCTCTCACTCTTCCAAGAGGCCAAGTTTTGTTCTTCAACGAATATGTAAAAGAATGCAACTTTCCTGAATCACCTAATAGCCCTTTTCAGAAAGGGTACACTGCCACCAATCTACAATCACCTGTAGTCTATATGCTCTGGTCCTCTGGTGATCCAACTGAAACAAGCCCTAAAGGTCAGAGTCTTCACCACTTCAGGTTAACGTGCTGCGTCTTAAAAGGTCTCCCCACCGAAATGACCACACTTGAGGCACTTAAGGTTTCAGACCTTCCCAAACAAGCGGCCAACCCTCTGGTGTCATCCACAGAGAATATGCAAATGACATTAAAAAGACATTGTCTAAAAAGAAACATAGTATTAGGCATTTTTTGGAACCTCCTAACTGAAATGATTCTGGCAAATTCTGAGAGAAAAGAGGGTGAGCAGATAAATACAGTTGACCCTTGAACAACAAGGGGGTTAAGGGCTCTGATCCTCCACACAGTAGAAAATCTGAGTGTAATTTACAGTTGGCCCACTGCATACTCGGTTCCTCCCGTATCCACGGTTCTGCAAACGGGGATTCGACCAAGTGTGGATCATGTGGCGCTATAGTATTTACTGTTGAGGAAACTCCAGGTACAAGTGGACCTTCACAGTTCAAACCCGTGTTGTTCGAGGGTCAACTGTACTTGGTTTGAACAACTATATTTTCCAAATCTTCAAGCAAAATTTAGTGTGATTTAGAAAAGATAAACTGGGGGGCACTCTAGGCCGAGGACTCACGACGCATCCTCCCAGTAATATTATCAGCAGAGGACCAGAGCACATAGACTACAGGTGATGGCTGATGTCCTAAAATGTACAAGTACTCTTTTCTTATCTCCCCAGTGAGGCCATAAGACGTGGTCCCCTGGAAACGTGAGTACTGCTGCTGACCCTCACAGCCCCAAACCAGATGCTGTTCAATCTTACTCCTTCTCAAATAGTATAATTACATGTTATCAAGGCCAAGTAGGTATAATTTCTATTTCTACACACGCCTCCATGGAAAATAACGTCTCCGTCTCCTGGTATCGTAGGGAAACTACAGGTCTCTGGACTGAAAATAAAGAAATAAAAACTTGCTTAGAGGGTTTATATGTTTTCATGTTTACTGAATGCAAATTTTAAAACTCACTGATTACCTTCGTCTTTTCATGTTCTTCTAACTACTTTTATGCCAAGATTACTTTATTACAATTGCAACAGGAGAAAATAAAATAAAATACCATGTAGAACAAAAGTTCTTTGTTAAAATCGGCCTCACTCTCTGATAACTGTTAAGAAACTCCCATCTTTTTCATGGCAAATGTAGCTTTTCAGTTAGGGAAAAACGGATGAGCAGATATAATATGACAGGCAGCCGTGGAGTCGTGACCTGGGTTCAAATACCAGCTCAAACGCTTTTTTTTGGTGAGTGACTTTAAAAAAGACTTCAGCACCCCGAAGTCCTCTATAAGTGTTTGATAGATTTTAAGTGGACGTTACAAAGGGAAGTGAGAACTACATAAAAATGTTGGAAGGGGGATTTATATTTGTTAGCTACTGTTTGGTGGAAATATGTTAACCAGATTCCTTTCCCTGACATTCCTGTGTGTATCAGCAGAACAAATTCCTGGAATGAGGCTGGTTTAATCTCCATAGGGCAGTTGTCACCACTAAATCAGGGGCTCTGCAGGTTAGTCAGCTTATCTGCAAATTGTGGGAAATTCTTGAGGGTTTTGGGGCAGTGTGGAAAAGGCATTAAAAAAGAAACTTAGCCTTCCTGTATATTTTGAAGCATTCAACAGGTTTAATATTTCGATCCAACCACTTACACGAAAACTACCACAGAGCACACCCACTGCAACGACACTGACGTTTGCAACACTGACCTGATTCCCCTTCACATTTTCCTCAGTGATCTCATCTATTTATTATTCTCCTTTCGACATCTGAAGGCATCTTGTCTGCCCAGGAAAGTAATTGTGAATTGGTCACCAAGGTAGAAAACCTACTGCAAGGTTTTACCAACTGGCTTTCCCAGTTTTGCCTCAGAAAGAGCAGTCTGAACAAGTGTGAACACAGCCACGGTTTGCCATTGGAGACGTGAAAAATGTTTATGGAAAGCTAAGTACATGGTGATCCTGGGTTCCAAATTACAGAGTGGTGAGCTGTTTACTAGATAGATGCCGAGTCTCTCTACACCCCTGCTGCTCTGAGGGGCTCAGCTGGGGCAAGGCCAGCACCACACCTATGCTCAGGCTGTTCCTAATGAGTCCTGCTCAAGAGGCAGAGAGAGCAGCCACCCAGAAACAACTAGGACCAGACGATGGAGTCACATTATGAAAGCTGAAACTCCCTTCGGAAGAGGCACCCTACCCTTCATAAAAATTCTACCTATAAATCTTACATAATAATTTTTCAAGAGAGGCTTATGGAAAGATGATAGTAAAAGCTTCCGTTGAAGGCAAGTTCAGCTGTAGAAAGAAGGCAGTAAAGAGGCACTCTGGCCTCCACCTGTTCAGGTCTCATGTGGCTCTGGGAGCTGCTGCTTTTAAATCAGAACCACCCAGCCCTGCAAGAGATGCACATTCCTCTAATGATTAGAAGTGAAGCCAGGACTGTCCTGTCAGCCTATGAAACTAATTTCCAAAGACACAGTACTAAAAACACCTAGAGAAATAAAGCTTTGACGTGAGATTTCCCCAATCTCCCTTCATGCTGGAAACCTCCGTAAGCACTCAGATGTACAACCCTCCAAAATCTGAACAAAGTTTTTTTATAACCGGGGTGGGAACAAGGCAGGCGAGGCAGAAGACCAGTTTAAAAAAAAAAAAAAAGGCAGCAAAAAACCCTCTGCCCCACAATGGGCCATCTAATAACCAGTGGATGGGAATCAATTGTATCGCAACCTGGCAGTATCTATTGTTGCTTATAATGCACTGGCCCATTGACCCACATCTAAGAATTCCTAGATTCCATATCTAGGAATTAACCTACCAACATACTTACACATGAGCACAGAGATATATTAACAAGAATGTGTACTACAACATTGTAATAGAAAGAAAACAGGATTCATTATCTGTAATAGAGAATATCTAAGTGTTCTTCAAAACGGGAATCTTTTAAAAACTGTTGGGGCACCGATAGTGTAAAACACTGGTTCTCATACTCTGATAACCAGGCTTTACATCACACCAATCATATAAGACTCTCTAGTACTGAGGGCCCAGGCTTGGGTAATTTTCCAAATTCCACAGGTGATTCCAATGTGCAGGCAAGTTTGAGAACTAGTGCTATAGAATCCTATGCCTGGTTTCAAAGAATGTGCTAGGTCCATGGATACTGACAGGGAAAGATCTAACACATTCAGAGTGGAAAAAGAAAAGAAAAAAAGAAATCAAGTTGCATGATAATACATATCTATCACCATTTATGTTAAAACTCAAACAAAACCATATTTGTAGCTACACACAAGTGCACACACACGCACACACACTTACACCCCTATATGTGTGAATGCATAGAGATGCTTCCAGAATTGGAAGTATTAACTGTAAAGTCGCTAAAGTATTTAGCCAAATGCTTGGCACATGGAAGATTCTCAATAAATGGTGGCTATTACTTCCATGTGTGTCCCAAGTTTGGGGGAGCCTATTGGAATAGTTTCACGTAGATGATGAACTCTTATAAGTGCATGATACAGATGCAAGTTTTCTATTGAAACTAGAAATTTTGCAAGACTTCTCAATAAAACTCCATCAAAACTCTAAGTATATACCTGAATAACTCGTTAATCATTATACTGATTCTTTTATTTAAAATTACAGCTTGCTTTCTTCATACTTGAATCCCACGCCCCACCAAAATGACCCATTTCAAAGTTGTTGTACGTCAGCCAAATCTAAAAACTTCAGTTGTAATGCTAGACACAACCTTAATGAACATATAGAGGAAGAATATTCCCAAGGTTGCAGGTACCAGCTATAGGGATAACATGACACACTTTAAAAAAATGTTTTGTTGTTATAAATTCTGCATGTTTCTAGAGGCAATTATTGGAGAATTTCTGGTTCACTAAAGCCATTATGTTGGAAGTTCTTCAGATGGCCACAGGGCTGCTTAGATGAGAGGCTGGGCAGTTCTATTATTTTTTCCTTTTATTTGGCTCTGTTTCAATTATACTTCTACTGTGGATCAGAAATCATAAGAGCATCACAAATATAACCAGAACAGGAGATTTCAGGATGCTCTTACATGAAGAAAATTTAGTACTTGGTGTGTGTTTAAGATGCAATCAAATATACTTTAAAATTGTGTTTTTATAAAGGTAAATTCAGTACAATTTTCAAAATTCTTCTCTACCTTTAGGTACTTTGAAAACAGGTATGCATAACCCATATTTACTTGGATGCCAAATGTTTGGCTACAACAACTTTAAAGTTGTTTTCCAGCAATTTTCTCTCAAGTACATGTTCCTGAGGTTCCATCTTTAAAAGGTGAAATGTTTGGGGTCCTCCTTATCAATCAATAAAAATGTAATCACACTGCTTGTAGAAACCAAATGAAAACATGGTGATTGTATGAATTTATGAGGCAAGAGATGGTCTTTACAGGACCACATTAAGATTTTATCAAGGAATTTTATGAAATTGAGGTCTGAATGCTGACAACAGTCCTATGAGACAAGATTCTAATTATTTCCTGGCCATACCTCCCAAAAATTTATGCCATTGAAACCTGATTCCTTCAAATATCACTAAATATTCATTGCAAACAGCTGGGAAGAAAATCAATGATTCTAAGAACGGCAAAATGATCACCAGTATACTGGTATCAGTCCCAATGAAACAAAGTTACCATTACTTTGGAAGCCAATGCCTATTGTAAATGGAAGAGTAAAATGGATTTTTCTGAGATCGTTAGAAGACACTAGAACATAAGCATGCACAGCTCACAGACAATGATGACAGGGTCTGAACAAATCAGCATCAATGGGACATGCCTATCAAGCTTTGGGAAAATATGGAAGACACCAGAAACTTATCTGTTAATAAACTCCTCTGGAAACTGAGTTCCAAGTCACTTCCAGAAATCCCAGCTGGCCTGCAGAGAACTGGATAATGACGCCATTTCTGGGCGCTCAGAACTCATACAAAAGTAGAGCCTTGAAGAAGTACAAAGATGAAGCACGTGCTCTCAAGAAAACAGAGTGTTTTTCTTTTAATACGCACTTCAAAACTGCCTAACCTGTACATGATCAAAGCAATGAAGAGACCTTGAGGATGGGGGAAAAGGTAAAGTTGTGAGAGCTAAGCGGGCACACACCAAGGATGAAAGAGCACATGCGTGGAGTGGGTGAATTGATAAACATATATCACCTCTTTTCATTAAACAAAGCTAACAGTCAACCCAAATTGAAACTACCAGCAGCTACAATAAAGAGTGTGTTTTCTCACTGGTGATTTCTCTCCATGTGATAAGTATCCTTGGGAAGTTATTCACATAGCCTTATAAACATTTCTGAAACTGCAGGAGCCAAACAAATAGTGAGGAAGGATCCTTACTACATTTTCATCATTAATTACTATACATGGATTACCATACTCCTGATTTAAAGCCAGGCCAAAAAAAATGTCCTTTCACCATCACCAAAATGAAAGTGTGAAGAAAGCTGATGCTATCCAATATGCCCACTCCACCCAACTCTGTAATTTTCTATATAATTGGGTGAGAGCAGTAATTGCCTTATTGGGTAATTCAAGAAGAATAAAGAGACTGCCTGTCTTGCAAAATCTGTTGTAAATGAGATAAGAAAAGCTCTGTTTTAAATTGTTACTTTGACTTACTTACCACGCCTGGAGTAGTTGGACTAGGGTTAATACTTGGACTCCATATTCTGAGGAATATTGCTAAACAGCCAAAAGATATCATGTGGCTAAATATGGGAAGCTATCAATACAAGACTGGTTAAATGATTTAGGGTACTTCTGTGTAATGAAATACCATACAGCCATTAAAAAGAATGAGCCAGCGGGGCTCCCCTGGTGGCGCAGTGGTTGAAAGTCCGCCTGCCGACGCAGGGGACACGGGTTCGTGCCCTGATCCGGGAGGATCCCACATGCCGCGGAGCAGCTGGGCCCGTGAGCCATGGCCGCTGAGCCCGCGCGTCAGGAGCCTGTGCTCGGCAACAGGAGAGGCCACAACAGTGAGAGGCCCGCGGACCGCAAAAAAAAAAAAAAAAAAAAAAAAAAAAAGAATGAGCCATCTTTTCTGATGTTCAGAGGTCTAAAGTATATTAAATAAAAAGTCCAATTTGCATAGTAACCATGGTACACCATAAACGTAAGAAGGATATACTTATTTAAATATGCAGAGAAATTGTTGAGCATGTGACAAAATAGCAGATACAAAAGCCCAGAAGAGTGGCTCCTTCTGGAGAATAAAATGGAGATTGGAGAAGGAAGGGATCTTGCTTGCATTTAGTTCCTTCTATTGTATTTTTTTTTTAAGTATGGGCTTGGACTACATTTTTTTGCCTTAATTATCAAGCTGTTTCTGAAAGTTTTAGCAATATTTGTTTGTAAACTCGTCTTTTTAAAAATTAAATAACTCTCTGTTATCAATCTTCTTTAACATGCCAGGCACTTTCAATTCCCTTTACATCCATTCATTATCTTGGTTAATCAAAGAGATAAGCCATGAGTCTTTAAGTGTCTCTTTTCGTCCTTTTGGGACTGCAGCCCACTGTCAATGAATATCTATGCTCTGGCTCTGGTTCACAGAATGCTTTCATTTCTGCACTTTTCCATTTCACCACACCCACCCCTACAATTGTTAGTTCTCAAAATGAAAACAATCTGTTCAACTGTAAAACACCAATATGAGCAATGACTTTTTTCCTTTAAACTTATAATTAATTTAGAATGGTGGGGGGAGTGAAGGGGAAACTACCAAAGACAAGGCTGTATATCACTGCAGTTGCATCTAATCACCATAGCAACAGAATGCATAGCTGTTCACTTTCACCAAAATTGTACAATTCAGAATCTTCTTAAACCCGCTATATTTTTTGCTACAGAAGTAAATATTGCTACCTTTATCTTTAGAACATATACTCTCCAGAAGTCAGGTCCAGGAACATTACGTAAGAAACTAGAAGTGTCTAATTAAGGAATTTTTTGTTAGGTATTTATTGGCAAATTTGATCCAAAAGGAAAGAATTTGCTTAGTAATCCAAAACCCTACCTCCTAAAGCTCAGTTCTAAAGCTATTGAAAGAGCAGTACAGTGTATCCTGTTACATTCATGGCTTCTAACCAACCTTAAATAAGCAGGCGAATACAGTAATGCAAAGAATAAATTACAAAAGGGCACCCATGGAAGCATAACAGCCGATCCCTAAAAGATGAAGGCAAACATTGGTAACTATTTTTTAAAGAAGGATGAGAAAATTAATGCCAAAACAAGAGGCAGTATAACATTAAAAGAGCCCTCAAATTAGTCCAGAAAGTTAGGCTTTGCATTTCAAGGGATCATTCAATCCACTTGAAGACATGACAGAAAAATGCTTAACCTTTACTTATTCATGATGGCTACACACATACCATCACCTTTCCCCTGCACCCCACGTCTCTTTTTTTTCTCCTAAAATCAGCGATTACCTTACAGGTATCACTCTCCATTCCATGAAAGTAATCAACCAAGACTGCCTGTTTTTGTTAGATCTCCCTCCTATTCATCAGCAGTAACCAGAGCCGTGGTCAGCGTTCTCGCTAAGCTGGCTACTGGCTCCTCCGTGGTTACTCCCCCTCCACCGTCCCACCTCACTGGGTAATGGCAAGTGTAAGGTAACAGGCAGCTCCTTTGTGGAAAAACATGCTGGCTAACAACCATACTTGCTCATACTGGAAAAGCCACCAGCACAGAGATGCCCACAGATAATCAACCTACACACACACCCACACCCACACCCACACCCACACACACGTCAAACTGGTTTTTCCACATAGGCAATTCACAGGTAGTCAAGGACCACCCCTCCCCACACAGGTACACACCAATCCCCAATTCACAATTCTGCGTGTGTGATCATTTTTATTCATTCATTCATGGACCTAGGGTGTGCCCACTCCCCTGTTCTGCGTTGGGATACAAGCATGAACAAAGCAGATGTGCACCTTGCCCTTGCAGAGCTAGTTCACAGGCACACCTGAGCCCTGGCTGCTCAAGCCATTGCAACATTCCAGACCCTGGCTCAGAGAAGACAGATGGTGAGTGAGTGGAGGGAGTGGCCAATTTGTCATCCCATCTTCGAGAGGCAAGAACAAATATCTTGCCTGCTTCAAATAGCAATTCGTTTTTACTAGTAACTTCCATGTCCCCTGGAATATGGAGCACCCAGGAGAGGAAGGAAAAGGAAGCAGAGGGTGATGTGTGTGTTCTGGAGAAACAGGGGATGTAGAGTTACCCCTGAGAGCTAACATTCGGAACTTCAAACAAGACACTGGACTCCCATTTCTGTCCATGAAGGATTAACTGTGGGAATTGCACTACAGGTAACTACAAAGATGGACAAAATACATGAAACTGAGAGAAGGAAATTCCAGGTGAGGTGAGCCCTACTGTCTCCCCACCTTACTCCAGGCACTAGTGCAAGAAGAGGAAACCCAAGCCAAGTTCAGGGGTCTTGCTGAGCTGCAGAGGCAGAGATAAAGTTCAGGGAGGCTGAGGCAGCTAGTGCTCTGGAAATCTGCAGAGGGGTCCCCTGAAATCTTTAGCTGAGTACTGCTTTGCACATGGACCTAGGATCCACACAGGGCTGGGAATGACATGCATTCCCACCAGCCTGATGAGAAAGAGATCAGACTACATAAAACATCAGGGAGAGTCTCCAGAAGGGTCCTAGACTCAGGCTGCTCTGGACAAAGCTTAAAAGCAACATCAAAAGGATCTCAGTGATCCCAAGGAACTTAACCGTGTGCCAGAACAAAGGCCAACGCTCTTTAAAGGAAGTCCTTCAGGCAGAGAGAAATTGATACCAGATAGAAACGTGGATCCACACAGAGCAATGCAGAACGCTGGAAACGGCCAACCTGGGGGTAAACAGAAAACCAGACACTACCTCAGAATTTCCCGAGCCACTGACCTGTAGGATGCGCTTTTGTAGAAATCCACCGATGACAACAACAGGGTCAGAAGGTCAGGATCAAAGCAGTTCCCAAGTCTACTCCTAACTATCCCTCTAACCTCAGTCAGGCTCCTTACGCTGTCTGGGCTACTATTCCCTCAGAATGATACTCTCCCTTGAACTGTCATCACATTATTTAATGACTACAAAAGTGCTTTGGAAATTTCGAGGATTCAGCAAATATTTACTGAGTGCTTTCTATGCATGTTTCTAAGCCTATATGTCTGGGCCTCAGTTTGCTCATCTGAAAAATAAAAATAATACTAGTAGCCAGCCCGCAGGGTTGATGTTCGGATTAAGTAAGTAAATATATGTAAAGTACAAAGAATAATGTCTGGCCGTAGTAAGCTCTTATAGATGTATTTTTTAGTATCATTATTATTACTATTATACTACTACTACTGCTACTACTAATTAATGCTACTACCAGGCATACGATGATAAAAAGGACCAATTTGGTTCTTGCCCTCCAAGTTCATATTTGAGCTGTGTCATAGGAAAACAATGCTCTGGAGATAATTTGTTAAAATTTTGTCTGAGAAAACTGTGAGGATACCTGAGGGAGAAAAAAGATACTAGTCTGAGGGGAGACCTAGACTTAATCCCAGCTCTGCCCCTTAAGTTGCTCTGTGACCCTGGTTATTTAGCCTGTTGGAGGCTTAGTTCATCCTTAAAGAGGTAGGATGAGAATCTTGAAGATCACTTCCAGTTCTAACATCCGACGAAGTGAACCAGAGGATCCATTTCAGACGCATGTTTTTCCTGTCTTTTGAGCAATTTAATCCTCAGAGTGTCAAATCCCCACATAGAAAACAATTAATTTTGAGGAAGGGAAGTTTATGATTTAAGAAAGCTGGAAGAAATAAGCTCTAGATCTAGGATTAATATAAACGTCTACACATAAAGAACCCAAATCAAGAACCCAGACTACCTGATTTATCCCTCTAAAAATGGGAAGAAGTGCAATAGCCCCACTGTTTCCACCCATTGCTGGGTAAGCTGTTGTTTTGAATATTTTTGAATATATTTTGAATATATTTGAGTATTTTTAAAGAATATAATTAGAGGAAGTAGGGAACTCTTCCTTCTGGTTCCAATTTTTGAATTGGCTCCAATAAAACAGAGAAGTCTCTCTCCTGTCTATGATTCTATAACTGAGAAGAAACATGGTAGTACACTGTAGAAGTTCCTTATGCCTGAGAAACAAGAAGAAATCCGTAAACAGCTAGCTTCTTCTGCCCACTGTTTATACCAGCATGCACCACAATTGGTAAGCTATCAACTACAAACATAAAAGCTCCTACAAAATTAACTGGTTCTAAACCTTACAAAGCACAGATAATTTTAGCAAAGTCTCAGAAATCAACGTCGTCCTTTTTGGTAAATGTCATACAAGATAAAGGTGCCACTGGAAGCAATAGGAAATGACAGAACCCTAAGAGAATGAATCTATGGCTGATCTTCCAAGAATAGTTGTGAAAGGACCTTCCCTAAAGTTTTCCCAACATTTTGCAGACGACAAGCCAGAGATTTTGCAGAGTCTTTAAAGTAAAACACCCCTATTAACTTTACTGGAGAGAACATGTTGTGCAACAGTAAAAAATTTTCTTTGTTCATATACACAAAATGCGGTACATGATTTCAGGCAGGAACCAGATCCCCTGTAGCTCACCACATGGGCCTCAGCCCAAGAACTCTAGTTCAAAGTAACACACAACCAAAACACACTGAAGGAGTACTTAAAGCACATGCACGTGCATGCACACACAGATACAGAGTAAAATTTGAGTACATTTTGTCTGTCTTTGGGACATCTACTCGATCACTACCCCAAATGGGCATGTCTCTAACCTATCTGTCTACCTCGCACATCATTGGGAACTTCTGCATCTCCTTCTCATATGATTCTAATGGAGTAATCAACCAAGTGGTCCTGCCTCTCCATCTGTAGAGGTGGGCACATGGCACTATCTTGGTCAGTCAAGGCACTCCACCCCCTGGACTGAGTGACTGATCTAGGATGGGCACATAACACAAAGAAGACCAGAGTTTTTATGTGGAGGGATGCTGCAGATGAGGGGGTTGCTCTCTTTTTCCTGGAATCATGAGATATAAGGACCATTTACCCCTGGAATTTACAATAGCTGCTTTTTCCACCATGTGTTGGAAACTGTCCAAGAATGAAGCCAGCATAGACAAAAGCAGAAATGAGAGATGGGACAAGGGGGCTAGGGAGACAGGGAGGCTTTCATGACATCATTTAACTACTAGATCCAGCTGAGCTTCGACTCAAATATCCTTTGAACTTCACATTGCATGATTCAATGAAGGTTCCCCCCCGCCTTAGGCCATTTTAACTGGGATTTCTGTCCCTAAACAATGCAAAGAACACTGATTCATGCTCCACTTGACTAAATGAGATGGAAACAGCCACTTACTGAGTGCCTCCCAAGTGTCAGAGATCATGTGGGACATCAATGTGCATCATTTCAGCTCATTTTTATAGTCATGTTGGGAAGCAGGTATCACAGTTTTATAATAAAGAAAGATATGAACAGCATCCTTAGAACTAGGAGATGTCAGCCAGGGTTTAAACCCCGCCTGTCTCACGTCAAAGCCATTCTCTTTCTACACACCACACCCCTCAAACCATAAGCTCTTTCAAGCTACTATTATTATTTTCCAAGAATCAACCTAATAGTCAACCTAACAATCAAGCCACAAATCCAAACACAAATGTCTCGTTTTAGAGAAGACTCTAAAGATTTTGCTGCTCACAAATCAGTATGACTACTGTTAACACCTCTTTTCTCAAAGGATTCCTATTTTGGAAACAAATTTTACAAGGCTGACTTTCCAGGAATCTTAAGTAAGCCTATGGGGGGACTTGCTCCTTGAAGCTGGGAAGTAACAGAAGTTTTGGTATATACAGTGCTAAAAAGACAGAGTTACTAGAATGTAAAAGTCATCATCATTGCTAGACAGGGAGCATTCAGAAATCACCACCAGTCTTTCTCTTTCTCAAAGACAGGCCACAATCCAAGATTTTAGACATTCATCTCTAACTCTGTTCCCAGCAGTAGAGTTTGAGAGAGAAGCTGTGTGGCAGAGAAGGTATAACAAGGGCAGGGAGGGAAAAAAAGCATACAACGAGGCAAAATGGAAGAAAAGTGTCAAGAATCTGAAAAGACTACCATGCCTGCAAAAGAGTGTCATAGGGAAAGGTATCAAACCCATTGGGGGCGATGAGAAAGAGACTGGAGAAACTGGAAAAGGCAAGAGGTGGTGAGTAAAGTTTAGTGTTCTGCACTGGGCATAAAATTCATTAGTTATCTCTCGTTTTCTACCTAGAAAAGAACTAGCAAGGCAATAAGGAAACTGTGTTTAACTAATTGGGTATTACCATCCTTTTTGCAGGACTTGGGTGTAACAGGTAGAACTTGAGGACCCTATAGCCAACTGTCCTAATTATAGGTTGGATTACTTATTTCATAGAATCACAAAAAATCTAAGTGTTAAAACCATAGGGTGTAATCCTCCTTTATAATATGTAAGAGTATAGTCCCTTCGTAAATTAATTTATGGTTTTCTAAGTACTTGTGTATGTGCTGTATCATTTGATTTTCCCAACAAATTTTTCCTGAGAGAGGAAGAGAGAGGCACAGGCAATCAGATATTGTCTTTATTTCTACTTCACAGATGAGAAACTTCTTTGAGCACTAACGTGACCTCCACAAGGTCAAAATACTCCGAAGCAACAAAGCAGGGACTTGAATTCAGGCCTCCTTTTCCCAGTATTCTGCACTGCCATCCTGCCCATCCTAGAATCATCTCATCAAGTAGCCTGAGGCTCTTTCACGAAAAGGCTCGGATGAAAGAAACATCATATAAATTCTGTGTGAAATAGTTGATTACTATGTGTCATCAACACATTCGATGTTTTAGAGGCTAATACATGATACTTCCAGGAGGTGTCTAGATCAGCAAAAATTATACAAATGTAGATATTCCAGTGTTTTATTGGGTCAACTGCAGCTTTACTCCCTCTTCCATTAAGCAGCTATTTGTCAGGGGTTATACGTGAAGGATTAGGAATACAAAATTGACCGCGCCATCCTCTGTGCCTTTTAGAAGTCAAGTAGATAAAAGGGAGAGGCTGCCCTGCAGATGTGCGATGAGAACACAGGGGAAGGAAAAACTATACCCATGACTGTCTCGATAGGGTGGGAGACAGTGAGAGAAGTCACACTTGGTTCCAGTCATTCAGGAGCTTACAGTCTAACAGAGACTGATGAACACAGCAAAACACACAGCACTAGATATAAATGCCACAAAAGAGGTATAAAGTACTATAGGGATTCAGAGGACATAAACTGCACTTCCAAATTATGATGACCTCAGAAATGTTTGAAACAGATGAAATATGAATGGGCCTTCAGAAAACTGTTACATCTTAGCAGAACAGAAGGAAGGGGCTACTAACACCAGCTGCCTGCTCCCTGTAGAGAGACATCCTGAGAAACTCTGGGTTCCATATGGGTCTGTCACAGCCATCTAGCTGAGGACAGGGGTCCTGCTGGACCCCTCTGAGCTTTCTCTCAGTCACAAGGTCATAAAGGCATCTCATAAAACAGACAGACAAAACTGATAAAAGACAACCAAGACACTCACCTTACTAGGACCTGAGCCATTATGTTAAAAATATGAATTATTTGTACTTCCAAGATTTCTCTCTAAATAGCCTTCGTGTCCACGGATGGAAAGATCACAACGTAAAGAACAAATATCCTACTCTGCAAAATTGTCAGTTATATCCTCACAAATCATTCCAAACAGACCCATTTCGTTCTAAAGGAGAAGCAAGTTGCGAATGTATCACCTAAAAGCATGCTAATAGCTTCAAAGGGATATATGGGCTTCACTAATTTTCCCAGTTCCAGCAAAACTGGAGCTAGCATATGTGCTCAACTAAAAATCACCCCAGATTATAAAAGAAGCTTGAGAGATCATCTTCATTTTATAGATACTGAGGCTCTGGGAGATTAAAAGACTTCCTCAAGGCCACACACTAATTTAAGACACAGCAATTAAGTAAGACTCAAAGAGAGATTCTAAATGGATTCTTGATTACCAGACAGCCTGACCTAGCAAATGAATCTCAAAATCCTGTATGACTGTGTTTTTTACCAAAACTAAAAACAAACAAAAAACCTGTATGAATGTTTCTGGTTTATAATGATGCTGTTTTAAACACTGTTTGAAATTTTATCAAGATTTGTACACTCTACTTAGTAGAATAAGTCAACTTTGATTGCATTCTTTTAAACACTTTCAGTCAAAGAAAACTAGAAACCAGCTCCACAGGCAAATTATGTGGCATATCACTTGTGAATCTGTGAGCCTTCACATAACTGAATGCGCCAGTTCAGAGGCACTTCCCACTGACCAGCTGTTCCTGCCTTGGGGAGCAGTGTGGGAAGGAGGGAGAAAGTCCAGGGACTAACAGTCTCCTCGGCTTCTAGGAGCGCTCAGCCACGTGGTAGTGCCTTATCAGAGACAACAGGGCCTGTGTCAATCCTGGTACAAAACGTTTTATAGAGTCAAGTTTTCTAAAGTATGCTTGATAGCATTTAGGTATCCTTGAGTTTATTCCTCCTTCAGAAGAAAAGTACATCAAGTGCTCCTTAATTTCCGATCAATCCATTTCCTAAATTTGCTGCATTAGCCTCAACTAAATCCTATATTGGCTTAGGTGAGCCAGAGGTGGTCAAAATAAACTTTTTCAACTTCTAATTCTTACAAATATTTCTCCTGGTATTTTCACTGCAATGCTAGATCAGTAGTTAACTTTTCTGTCACAACACTCTCTAATGTGTATTCCACCACATGCATACGGGATATCTCTCTTTTGGAATGTTCCTATCATGCTACAGATAATTTTCACTACACGTTCCCTTCTAATGTAACAGGAATAGATATTCACACTTTCCTAGTTGTAAACCAGCTGAACTGAGCCTCTGATTAAGACAGCTATTCTTCAAATCCCACACTCTTTCACATACATTCCAGAATGTGTAGGTTAAAACTGATGGACCCTACATGAGGGATGGACCCAGAGGTCAAATGCGGCACCCTCCCCTCCCCAACAGTTTTTGTAAAGTTTTATTGGATCACAGCGACACCCATGTCTACAGACTGGCTATAGCTGCTTCCTGAGTAGTTGCCGGGGAGGTATTTTGGGCCCCCAAACCTAGAACATTTACTAACACCTTACAGAAAAAGTTTGCTGACCTCTGGTATATACTAATCACATGAAACAAAAGAATTCAGGGGAGGTTTTCAAAAACACTTGTATTAAAAATAAATTCATTCATTTAATAAGCATATACTGAGCACCTTTGGAGACCGTTCTAGGTGCTCGAGACCCATCAATGAACCAGAAAGATGTGGCCCTCATCTTCATGGAGATCATATTCTATTGAGAGGAGACAAACATAAGTACTCTAATTTCAGATAGATGAAACAGGATATTTAGAGAGTGGCCACGGATTCTGAAGAGGCAGTGATTCCTTAGAAGATGCAAAGTCATGAAGATGACAGCTGAGAATATGCCTTTGGAACTGATATTTAAATGATGAGAAGAAGCCAGCCATGCAAAATCTAAAGAAAGACTGTCCCAGGCAGGGAGAACAGCAAAGGCTGGAGGGGAGGAAACACGAAGCCACTTGACAAACAAAAAGGTGGCTGATGTGCCTGCAGCACGATGGACAAGAGGAAGAGGCACAAGGCGACGACAAAGGGCTCAGCAGGGACCAGACTTTGTGTGATGAGTAATGAGCAGAATCATGATTCTAAGAAATTTCCATCTTCAGGTCCTTAGCTACTAAAAAACACGACTAGATAGAAAACTAATCATAGTGAAAGCATTGCTTTGGCAATTCCATTTTGCCGCAACTTCTTTCTTTCGATCTGCTGAAAATTACCTGAAGCTTCAAATGCCTAGAAGCTCAAGAAAGAACACTTTGTTAGAGAGTTTCTGCTAAGGACATGATTACCCACTCCCTGCAAAAAAACTGCCTGCCTTCCTCCTTGTAAAGACCATTTTATGTCATTTCAAATGGGACTTTTTTTTTAAGAAAGGGAATTTCCCACTATTAAGCATAATTAAGCCTATTTTCCTAAGTCTACCAGGCTGTTCATTGGAAGAAGTGAGTTCTGCTTCCTTGTCACCTCTGCATACCAGCTGTGCACATGTCCCAACAGAAATCTTTCAAAGCAGTTAGCTGGTTTGGACAAAATGCGGTATTCCTCGAAAGCCTGCAAAGATGTACCATATGGCTTGGTCCACCAACTCCAAACTAAATGGAGGGCTGTTTCAAGGGTAGAGAGCTTCAATATGTTGGTGAACAGCTACCAAATCAGTCTCCTTTGTCAATGCCCTTTTCCCTCCCATTTTTCAGACAATCTACGAATCTGAAAAGACAACTTTCTACTTTTAGATCCAAGAATAAAAGAAACCAAGAGCATTCAGAAGAAACGCCAAGTCAGAGGTGCTCTGATAAAACCATGACTCTGAGTGAACAATGTAAATTTATGAAGAATGAGTAGTTATGAAATATTCTAGCGATATGACATTCAACTGGCTTTCCTAAGACGTGACAATGCACAGATCTGCAGCACAGATCTGCAGAACAAGCTTTCTTCATGCTGAACGCTGTGAGGTGACGGGTATGGATGTTCATGAGCACAGCTGAACAGGCTATGGAAGAACAATGGGAAAAAGTATGCAGGAGCGTGAACCTTCCTGAAGCACTGCTGGAGAAAAGCCAGTGCACAACTTCCCAAAGGAATTAACTTGCAAACAGTTTCCTCCCCTGTAAAGTGGGGATAAAACAATACTAACCCTCAGGCTGGTGGAGACTTTACCAAGTGCTCAATAAACAGTATATTTATCAAATGAGCCAATTACTTCACATGCCTTACCTCAATGAACCCTCATTAAGCCCGGACGTTGGTACTACTGTGCCACACTTACAACTGATTAAAGACAAAGGCTCAGAAGGGTCACATAAGTTGCCCAAAGATACTCAGCTAGTACATGGTAGCGCCTAGATTCAAAGCTGGCTGGCTCCAAAGTCGGTGCTCTTAAACACAAGTTGCATATTGGTGGTTCATTCAAACACTTTCGTAGACCCACTCAGTGTTGACTAATAATATAGTAAAAGCTAGTGTTTGTTAAGCACTTAACTACCATATACAGGTCAGGCACTGAGTTCTTCTAATGGACTTTCTCATCAAGTTCTAACCATAAGCCTATAACGAGGTTTTTATTATTGGCATTGTTTCTCAGTCAGGATCTGGGGCTCAAGGATTAAGTATAACTGTCCAAGGTCACAAGCTAACAAATGGCACAGCTGAGATTTGAACCCTGGCTATCTGGCTCCAGAGCCAAACTCTTAATCATTAGACCAAACAGCCTCCTTTAAAAATAATGTTTTTAGGGGGCTTCCCTGGTGGCACAGTGGTTGAGAGTCCGCCTGCCGATGCAGGGGACACGGGTTCGTGCCCAAGTCTGGGAAGATCCCACATGCCACGGAGCTGCTGGGCCCGTGAGCCATGGCCGCTGAGCCTGCGCATCTGGAGCCTGTGCTCCGCAACGGGAGAGGCCACAACAGTGAAAGGCCCACGTACTGCAAAAAAAAAAAAAAAAAAGTTTGGGGCTTCCCTGGTGGCGCAGGTGTTAAGAATCCGCCTGCCAATGCAGGGGACACGGGTTCGAGCCCTGGTCAGGGAAAATCTCACATGCTGCGGAGCAACTAAGCCCGTGCGCCACAACTACTGAGCCTGCGCTCTAGAGCCTGAGAGCCACAACTACTGAAGCCTGCACGCCTAGAGCCCGTGCTCTGCAACAAGAGAAGCCACCGCAATGAGAAGCCCGTGCACCACAACGAAGAGTAGCCCCCACTCGCCACCACCAGAGAAAAGGTCGCGCCCAGCAACGAAGACCCAATGCAGCCAAAAATCAAATAAATTAAATAAATTTATTTTTAAAACTGTGGTTTTATTAATTGTCAAAGAGTTGGGCATTCTATTAACATAGGGCTTTCATTCCCAAGCAGCAGGAATTTGATGCACAAGTTTGCCAAGGTCCCACCACTCCCTACTCCTTCACCAAAGCCAAGGCCAGGAGTCAGTTGCCATTTTTCATCATTATCACTTGCACTTAATTGGGAGGATGGTAAAATAATTCCTGCACTTGCATTTCTATCAAAAATGGGAAAACAGAAGACAGTGTGCCACATGTCTGAAGAAAAATGGGAGACGAGTGGAAATGAATATTCTTGGGTGTTCAATATGCAAAATGAATAACTGCTTTCCTTCCCATGCTGAGTTACATTACCCACCTGCTAAAACATTTGAATTTAATCCGTTTTAACCTCTACATCACTGTAAGCAGCAAAAGACATGCTGACAGCAAGTATACAGTTGCTCAACAGAGAAAACTTTTAATTCTGACAACAGGATGATGAAAGGAGTCCCACGTGCCATGGAACAATGTTTCTTAAATTCAAATGGTCAATTTAATTAATATCTTTTTTGTCTTTTAAGTGTTTAATTTGCTTGGATAGCAAGAAACCCAGGCCGAGGAAGAGGCCCAATGGTATCCTGTGGAACACTACTGCCTCCCTGGGTAAGGGGACCCCTGTTTTTAAGAAAACGCCTCTAAGTGTCCCTGTCCACCACACCACCACCATCACCATTGCCCTGCTTGCTCAGATGCAATGTTTGCTTCCAGTTACACCAGTCTCTGTGCTACCCTAGTCACACTTCCAGTTGGCAAAGGCTCCGTGAGTCAAGTTCCACTATGGCCACCTGTGGGGACCTATTTGTAAGGAATCGACAAAAGGCTCACCCAGATACCCACTGTTTCATAGAGAAACAATGGACTTGTCATGTGGTTTGCTTCATCTGCATCACAGCTGAAATTCCAGTTGTAAGGGAAAGAGAGCTAACGACAGGCTTTGAATTTAAAATCAACTAAGGTTTACACCGGTAAGTTGACAGTGCTATCACTGTTCCATTATTTCAAACATTCTACTCTTAAAACGGGTTTTGAGGGCTTCCCAGGTGGCGCAGTGGCTGAGAGTCTGCCTGCCAATGCAGGGGACATGGGTTCGTGCCCCGGTCCGGGAAGATCCCACATGCCGCGGAGCGGCTGGGCCTGTGAGCCACGGCCGCTGAGCCTGCGCGTCCGGAGCCTGTGCTCCGCAACGGGAGAGGCCACAACAGTGAGAGGCCCGCGTACCGCAAAAAAAAAAAAACAAAACGGGTTTTGTGGGGAGAAACTTACTTGGCATTCATTGCAACCCAGTGAACTATTTATAGGCAGGAAAATAGCCCTGGCCACCCATCAGGATGGAAACACCATCTAGAGCCATGGCTTCCCTGAAGAGCCTCTGACAGCTTGCTAAGAACAGAAGCTGACCCACAGGGTGGGGAAGCCTCATTCCTTTGAATTTCAACTAAGAAGTGTATCAGGCAGGTTTTATACAACCTATTTACTTTTACCAAGTTGTTAGAACTTAGGACTATACTGTTGACCACCTGTTACACAGTACATGAATGGAGAAATATTTCAACTGTATTTACTTCAAAATTGAGATCAGAATGAATATACAAAGGGCCAGGACAAATTACAAGTAAATCTGGGTCTTCCTTTTAATCTTATTTGTATATTTTAAATCTTGGTTTTTCTCTCTCTTTAAGAACCATGTGAAGTGAATTTCTAAATCAAACTCAACAAAAAAAAACCAAACACTAAATGATACACTGGTGTCAGGAAGATCTCCTCCAAACGTAATGGAAACCAAACTACAAAAAGCATCCCCTGCTCAGTGAAAACCAGGAGTGTCTTTGGCAAACATGCTAAATCAATACCTTCCACTGATGTGTAATGTTGTGCAAAATGACACACACAGAGGAAACACCCACAGAGGACATCTTCCAAATTAGCCCACTAAACTAAGCTTCTTAGTTTCAATACTTGCTGGCTAATCAGAGCTACAAATATATATTCAGTCAAATCCTCATAAAAAAGGAATTCATTAGACTACTTCTCTAACATTTCCTAAATATATAACTTAAAAAAAATCAATTGAAAATTAAGGTGTTTGAGAACTCAGGGGGAAAAAAAATGGAGAGCATTCGTTCTACCAAGGGAGGGTCACTGGAGAAATAAATTACTTGAAACCAGAGGTAAATCTGAAACAAGTAACCTTTTGATCTGCAACACTTGGGGGAAGCGTGGAAGGAAGAGGTAGGCAAGGAAGACACACGGCTTATTCAGATTACAGACTGACGTGTACAGTGCGTGCTGGCTTCCAGGTGGTTCTGGGCAAAGAGAAGAATAAGGAAAAGCCATCAAGCACAGTACACATAAATATGACCCTGGCCCTGGGGAAAAAAATTTGCGTAATGAAGCCCAAATATAGGAGTGCAATCTAAAAATAACCCTTCTGCTTCTACAGCGTTATTTCCCTTTTAGCATCCGTTCAAAATGTGTGGGAAGACAAAACAGTTTAAGTTAAGTGAATTTCCAGATATCATCAAATCAAGTGATGCTCTAAACCATTTTCAACCAATAGTAAAAATGCAATTCCTCCTTCCTTTAGTTTTCTCTTCCAAGTGGGGGGAAAGGGAGGGGGACAAAGAACGATGCTGGGCAAGAATGTCATTTCTAAATTCTATGAGAGGCTGATATTATCTCTAGGTAAAATATCTTAATATCCAACTTATGTCATGGGAAACCATTAGCTCCTTGGAATTGTGTCAGTGAGAACCACTGTAATTATTTTTTTTCCATAAAGAATGATGAATAGAGGATGACAGAATGTCGACACTGTAATTACATTTTCCTATCATGCCACAAATTTAAAAGATTTCAGTATCACTGGTAGGGCGTTTTCCATCCCTTAAGATTAAAAAAAGAAAGAAGAATATGGTAAGAAAGGCCAAAATATGTTGTAATTCCAGCACTTCTTCAAAAAATATTTAAAGGGTATCTACTAGAACCAGGTTCTATGCTCCGTGCTGCCCCCAGTTGCGGTAACAGCCTTACTTCTTTTCTCCCCACTATTTAAAATTATATAACTACAATGGTAAAGCAAAAAAGAAAAAAAAATAAGGGAGTACCAAAGGATCCCACTACACTATATAAGAGTGCCTGCCTTTGGAGAGGTAAGGACCACCCATTCCATAGTCCTGGGTGTACACTGCGGTGCCCAGCAGTGAAGATCCTTCCCTCTTTAATCTTTCTCAACTTCTACTTCTCTTGTTAAGAAAAGGGGAAGGGAGGTTTAACCCAGGCTGGCAGATACATGGAGCGAGCATGTTAAGTTGGAGCCTAATTTCAGAGAACTGAGAACCTGCTGAAATCTACTGTTACTTTTGCCTGTCTAGCACACCGATTTGATAGGGAATGACCCACCCTTGCTCCTTACACTCTTGGTGTCTCGTCCCCACCCCTCCAATCCTGCCAAAAATGTGCCAGTGTTGAGCAAAGACCTAAAATAGGACAAGTAGACTTTCTCCCTGGAATTCTAAATCTCCAGAGCCACCTGTGCTTTCCAGCTTTCATTAGGGCTACCCCATATTCTTCTGGCAAATACTTTTTTTTTTTTTTGGCTTAAGTTTAATTTCTTTTGCTTGCAATCAAAATAATTCTGATGCATCAACTAAAAGAAAAAGAACAAAGAAATAGCCACTTTGGTGCTACTTGGTGCCTTCTCTATGATCTTACAGAGATGCAAACCAAGTCAGCCCAGAGAACAGCACACAAGGAAGCAGACATCAGTTCAATCCCCCCTCTACTTAGTTGAATGTTCCAGGGAACAGTCTACCACCAAATAAAAATGTCCTGCACTCCATTCTCAAACTACTTGAAAATAATAAGAGGTACCAAGTAGACCTTTCAAATGCAAAAAAAAAAAAAAATCATCCTCAGGCAACAAAAATATATTTTGGCATATATTCCATTAGATTCCTTGCAGTTGTTCTTAGTTGCCCCAATGTCATAAGGCTTGAGTTTCTTGACACATAAATAAGACGGTTCAATGAGTATAAATATCAATGCACAGATACACATGAGTAATGTATTACTCTTTTAGTAGCAAGGTCTTACATTTTATAGTACTGTGCAAAATGCTTCCATGTACTCTTTCTCCTTTGATCTTCACAAGCCCCCTCTAAGTAGACAGGGAAGCCAGGCATCATAATGCTCATTTTATCAAAAGAGAAATTAGAGCAAAACTCCCCAGACTCAGAGCTAGTAGTGGCAAAGCCGACCCAAGGATAGGCTCAGATCAAGATGTCTGCCCAACACACCCAGCATTCTACTGCATCCAGAATCCTAGAGCTGTATTCTATTTAGTTCCAGGGGTCCTCACTGCTTAATGGAATAAATGGGGCTATACACATCTGTGGAATAAGGTGCAGGGAGGAAGCAAAGGCAAAGAACGGAGCCCAAGTCCTACTTTGTGTTAGAGGAAAAACATTGTTTCATCAGTGTTGCCTCACTAACCACATTCATTTTTTGGCTTCATCAAGAGAGCTATTAATTATCACTAACAGATTCATAGTAAGTATTGTTGGAAGCAAGAATGAGTGTGGTTCAAGAGGAAACCATGTAATAAACTAGTTCATTGTTCAAAACTAGGCAAGCTTATTTTCAATAGAGAATATTCAATTTTAGCACCTTTAAATGTTAACAAAAATTAAAACAAAGAAAAAACCACATTGAGCACGTCTGCTCTAGAGTTACTCAATCAGCCAATTATAGTTTAAGTACTATAGGTTAAGTACTTCAGGTTAAATATAGGTGATAAAGTAAAATATATTGCTTTTGCCTTTCAAGAGCTTACGATTTAGTTACGTTCCATAACATTTAAAGGAGAGAGACACCGATTCTCTGACTTCCATGAATCTCAGATCATTCTATCTCCTGCCAGAAGCTTCTGGTAAAACAAAATCTCAGGAGGAGAGGCCTTGAAACTTTGGTCAAATGCTTAAAAGCAAGAAATTAAGTGAAGACAATACTTTTCCTTGTGGTTCAGTGATTGACAATGGACGCCATTCTGGAAAATCCATAGCAGGAACCACTTTTGGGTCCAAACACAATCTATGGCTAACACCCAGACAAGGTAAGTGTACACATTTGGAGCAAGATGTTAGACCACAGTTAAGAATGAATAAAGGCATGGCTAAATGCAGTACCACAGTCCCTGAGGCAAAGGAGTGGGCACCAAAGGAATACTAGAAAGGCAGGATCCTGAGAACAAGAATCCAGAGTAAGGACAGGATGAATCAGAATGCATTACAGCCAAGTTCATGGTCAAACCAAGCCTTATATGTTTATATGTTCACAAACATATAAAAGACATTGGCACTAAGTCTTAGGTAGATCTAAGATCCAGTTCTGGCAAGCAGAAATTCCAATTTCCTAGACGTTAGTCTGAGTTTTACTCTTGGAGGAAAGAGTATTATATAGTAGTCTGCATACAAACTTACTGTGGACTGAAAAGAAGCCAACAGCCAACCTTCTGTGACAATGGATATGTTCTATCTCTGCAATGTCCAACAGAGTAGTCACTAGCCACACGTGGCTAACGAGGGTCTGAAATGTGGCTACTGTAACTGTGTTCTTTTTAATGTTGGCATTTGGTAGCAATGGTGCCCAAATCAAAATTATAACTAAATTCCTCTCCAAACTTAGGCCAAGTGTGTAATGCTGAAGAGGAACTTAACACACTGCACTACCACCCCTATCACCAGCCTATCTTCAGAAACTTTGTAGGTGAGGTTGTGGGAGTTTGGTGTTTTGTTTTGTTTTCGGTTGTTTTTGCTTTTAAATGATCTTTTCCGCAGGCTGGAAAAACTTACTCCATAGCACTTAGCCAGCTCGCGGCATAGCCCCTGGGGAGACCGCCGGCATGCTGTGGGAGCATCCTGGTCCTTGTTCTATGCTGTCTTCTGGGACAAGTTCTTTCAGTTCTTCCTACAGAAGTGGCTTCACATTTTCTCCTTCGTGAAGGATCACTCATTCTGTTCTTTTGTTATGTTTCACACCTGCTTATCAATAGCCACATACAGCTGGTCACTACTTTACTGGACAGCACAGGACATGTTTATTTAGAAGAATTGGATCGCAGACTTCCACTCATAACTACAGTTATAAGCCACACTGATACAGTCAGAAGGCCATCAAAGGTGAAAATGTCACAAAGAGGTAAAAGGACGATGTTCTGTGGATAAGCTGTAATGCAGATAAATCCACTCGCACTACTGAAGATGAAGGTAGCTGTATGAAGTGCTATGGTGACTGATGGTTGATCCATCCCTACTGCCTTAGAAATCGGTCAAACACATTCCCAGGGAGCTGGTCCTGAGGCCTGGCATGTCACACAGGCTGCCTCTCTGGGTCCACTGTGGTCCGTAACAAAAAAGGCACATATACAGATTAGGAAGAGCCAGTTTTCCACCCCCTACCTGCATGAGGCAGCCTTTTTTTAGACACTTCTCTTTCTCCCAAGACCAAGTCAAACACAATGTCAGATGAACTAATGTATATCAAAGATCTGTTTTAAAAAAATTTTAACTGCTGGAAACTCCTATCTGAGGGAGTTTGGGAAGGCATTATAAACTCTGAATCCAGTCAAAGCATTGGCTGGGCCAAAAACAAGTCAAAACAATACATATGTATTGTATATAAACTCAATTTTTTATAGCTCCAATTGAAGTCATTAAGCCAGATACATTAATTACTACAGAAATTACACAATGGGCTAGCCAACCGAAAATACATCAACTGTTACTCTAACATTAAAGTATTCTAATGCTTCATGGAGATGTGAAGTTGACCCCTGAAATGGATGTACTTAAAAAATTTTTTTGGCCTAATCTATGACATATAGGCTTAATAAAATGGGTAGACATTTGCATGGTTGTAATAGACAGCTGTCCAAAAACTACATACCCACACTTACACATATACATTCATACCCCCAACATCATTTGAATGGAAGCAAGATATTGATTTGACAGAGGTAATATAGGATGTTGGAAGAATGTGCCTGAGATGGACAGTTTTTAATGGAGAGGAGAAAGGAACATGGGGTCCTCTCCTGATTTGGGCAAGGCATTTCAGGGAAGGACTCTGGGAAGTCAAAGGAGGTATGGCTCGAGAGTGCTCAAGGAGGAGACTGCCAGCTAAAACAGGCCTGGAGAGGCCCTAGGGACAAACACTCACCTTCTAGACACTACCTGTGTGTAGTGAGCCCCACCCAAAAGGAGAGTGACAGAGGCGCACAATGAGTGTGTTCATGAAAATCTGTAGGGAATCTACCCTTGCAACTATCATTCATAAAGTTCTGCTCTGCAAGAAGATAAACGGCAGGGGAGGGGGGTAGCCATTATTTGTCCCAGCCTGGGGCCCCCCTCTAGCTTCTAGCTTTGCAGTTACTTGAATTAAAAAAATATAACCTTCTCTGGAAAAAAAAAAAAGGGGGAACCTAAGAAAGGTGGTCATAAGAGGCGAGTCTTTGTTACAGTTTGGTTTCAGCAGCCAAAATTGCTTACTGCCAATATATGACCAAAAGTAACCAAGATAGTGGGAGTTCGCAGATCTGCATACCAGAACTAAGAAATGACATTTCTTGCTGTTCCCTTCCCTGCCTACTCCCGAAGTCGGCCAGACAGGGCAAAGGAGCTGGGATCTTGTCTTTGGCTGGTGTCCTGGGCCATTTTCAAGATCTCTGGACTTGCCTGCTCACTGCCCTGGTGGAGTATGAAAGGCCTTGTCACCCTTAGCTCGGACAGGGCAAATGCAAACACCACTGCCTGGTGCGGGCCTGTAACAACAGAGAGGCTGTGGCCTGCAGAAATCCCGGTCTGGGGTAGGCCTGCCAACAGCCCGAGCCAGCTGACCAGCATCCAGTCATCGCTTCTTTTCCAAATACCAACTCAAGAAACCTTGATTCAGTCCTTGTGTTACACGCGGTGGAGAAAAGCACAGAGGAAAGCACCAAGAGAATGATTTTAGAGAAACTAGTCTGGGCACAGACCAAGTACATGTTCCCATGGAATTGTTAATAATTCAGGGGTCCTTTATGTTTGTTTGAAGCTTCCATGTCTAGCTGAGGAAAAGACGTATTTCTTTTCTCTCTTCAGGGAGAATAAAAGCAGGACAGTAAAATTCCTGGTAATGTCATATCCAGTCAAACAGGAAGGTTTATAGGCTAGGGGCTGAAAGGCTTCCAGAACTACATTCAGCCTATCTGAAAATAATTTATTTCATTTTCATTTGTTTCATTTCCTCCAAAGTTACCATTCAGCTCCCTACTCTTACACCCACCAAGACAAGAGGAAACATTTAGTAAACACAACAAAAACAAAGTGTTTAAGAAACACCTGAGCTATGGAAAACTGGAACCTTCATTCACTGCTGGTAGGAATATAAAGTGGCACAGCCCCTTTGGAAGACACTCTGGCAGTTCCTCAAAACGTTAAGCACAGAGTCTCCATACGACCTAGCAATTTCATATTTAGGTATTTACCCAAGAGAACTGAAAACATATGTTCACACGAAAACTTATACATGAATGCTGACAGAAGCATTGTTCATAATAACCACAGAATGGAAATAGCCTAAATGTCCATGAATACACAAATGTGGTGTAGCCATAACATGGAATATTATTTGGCAATAAAAAAGAATTAAGGCCTGATATATGCTATGACATGGATGAAGTCTTGAAAACATTATACTAAATGAAAGAAGCCAGTCACACAAGACCACATATTTTATGACCCCATTTATATTAAACGTCCAGAAGAGGCCAATGCATAGAGACAGAAAGCAGATTAATGGTTGCCTGGGATGAAGATGGGGGTGGGGGAAGGAAAGGTACACAGATGACTGCTAATGCCTATGGAGTTCCTTTCTGAGTGTTGAAAATGTTCTAGGATTAGATTGTGGTGATGGTTACACAACTCTGTGGATAAACAATGAACTGTGAAAAAAACCAATTAACTGTACTCTAAAATAGGTGATTTATATATGTGAAATATATCCCAGTAAAGCTGAGGAAAGAAGGAGGGAGGAAGGGAAAGAGGGAAGGAAGGAAGGAGGGAAGGAGGGAAGGAAGGAAGGAAGGAGGGAGGGAAGGAAGGAAGGAAGGAAGGAAGGAAGGGAGGAAGGAGGGAGGGAGGAAGGGAGGGAAGAAGGAAGGAATGAAAGATAACAGATCTGAAGTGAAGTGTCTCACCCGGAATGGTAATTCTTCTCAGGGTATTTTTCTTTTAACTTTTCAATCTTGCCATAACCTTAGACGCATAAGAAATTGGAAACAAAAAAAGAAGAAGAAGGAGAGAAAAGTCCCCTGCTTCCCCCATTGGTAATACCTTACATAACTATGATACATTATCAAACCCAGGAAATTGATATTGACACATTACAGTTAACTAGACTACAGATTTACCCAGATTTCTAGGGATGCCTTTAAGAAACAGTTTCTGGATAATAATCCTTCAGGTTACATTCCTTCTCTTTTTACCTGAAACAGCAGTCACTCTAGATGTGATTACAGCAAATTAATCAATAATTCCAGTGACACAGATATGATTGGTGGACATTTTAACACCTCCGAGATCCGAATTTGCCTTGAGAAGAAAATGAAGTTACGATTAATGAACCATTTCCACCAAAGCACATTAACTTTGTATATACTTTGAGGGCCCTTCAAACTCATCATGTTACTCACCACGCTCTCCGCAATCCCCCACAAGGGAATCTGGTGAGCCTCTAGTGCACTGGTGATGAGCTATGGTAACTAAAGCTCTCATACAGTCTTCCCTTAGGTGGGCAATGAACTTGCAGTAAGCCATCCTAACTTATTCTGAAAGAAAACAGACTTGTTAAAGGGCTGACGGATGAGAGGGAAATATCTCCTGTTAAAGACAACAGATAGGGCTTCCCTGGTGGTGCAGTGGTTAAGAATCTGCCTGCCAATGCAGGAGACACGGGTTCAAGCCCTGGTCAGGGAAGATCCCACATGCCGCGGAGCAACTAAGCCCGTGAGCCACAACTACTGAAGCCCGTGTGCCTAGAGCCAGTGCTCTGCAACAAGAGAAGCCACCATAATGAGAAGCCCACGCACTGCAATGAAGAGTAGCCCCTGCTCACCGCAACTAGAGAAAAGCCCACGTTCAGCAATAAAGACCCAATGCAGCCAAAAATTAATTAATTAATTAATTTTAAAAAATCAGAGCCGAAACCAAAATTAAAAAACAAGAAGACAACAGATAGTTTCAGTTTTCCAACGTAAGACTGTCTGACAGTTTTTTTTTTCTTTCCTCCTTTTATTTCCTAATTCTGGACACTTCTACTTTAAGTAAAAAGTGAACTGGTCCAGAGAAAGTCACTTCAGTTTCTCAGCATCAGGCCTGTTAAAACATATGGGAAAGGAGCAGGTTGAAACTGTTGACTGAAGTGAAATGGCTGGCTTTGCCAGTTACCAGAGAAGCACCTCTGCTCGGGAGATGACCTTCCAAGGAAGGCAAGGAAGCAAAAGCAGTCTGTCAAGGGTCTGTGGGAGCAGCCAACCCAGATGAATCTGAACGGAAACACTTAACACCCCACACCCAGGCATCGTGCTGGGATCACCACAGCACCCTCTGCAAACTGTCACCAGACACTTATTCCAGCTATTCTGGATCACCTACAGCCTCAAATGTGTAAGGTAAACTGAGGTAAGCAAGTAAGCAAGTCCTAAAATCACACTGAGCTTTAGAGGGACATTTGCCTTCAGACTAACATCACAGGCAAAAAAAAAAAAAAAAAAAAGGTAGCCCAGACCAGGTATGTTAAGTACCATATTGGGCTCATATCTTGAAGGCATGTTGATTTAATAATGATAATAGGTGACCAATGCAGAGAAATGAGCCCCAAGGTTGTCCTCTGATAGACAGCAAAATCTAGGAAAGAGATCAGAGATTCTGCTGAGACAATGGTTAAAATCAGGACAAGGTAAAGCATGCCACAAACACAGCGTGGGGAGAAAGCACCGCACAGCACAGGAAGAAGAGAAAGAAAACTGTCTTCTGCCCAAAGCATCACTCGTTACTGCTTTAAAATAGAGTTAAAAAGAAAAAGCCTCACCATCCCTCCACCCACCCCAAACAGTAAAAGAAGCCCACACCCAAACAAGACAAATATTTACAAATATGTACACCATATAACCTTTTATTCAAGGGTAGAAATAGATTTGAGTTCCCTGGTATTACAATGTGAACAATTTTTCTTTCCATATAAGTATCTGCTGAACTCAGAGCTGGTGGTGGTATCAGCTTACATCCTCCACTGTCCTATGAATAGCAGCTCGGGTAAGGGGATGAAGAGTGGCCTGCAAGTTGCACAACAGTGGTCCTTAGCTTGGCTCCAGTGTTAACTAATAGGGTAACCTCAAAACACTGTGTATAAAATGGGCAGGTAGGATTATCGGTGGTTTTCAATTTTAAAAATCTGTGAAACCCTTTATCTAAATGAAACCTCATGGAGAACCGCAGTATATAGAAGAGTTTGAAGTAGACTGGCTGGTTAAAGCTGGAAGGGTTGTGGGACAAGGGGGGCTCCCCTTGAGGCACCTCCTGGAATTGGGACTCCACAGCACACAGAATGGAAACCACTGATGAGGTCCCTTAAAACAAAAATTCAATCCTACGTAAACTAAAACCAAGAAAAAAAAGACAAAGTAATATAGAATAATGATTTCTAATACTTGACTCGGTGACCGGGGATTGGGGATGGGGTGGGGGAGGGGGAGGGGGCTGGAAGTATATTACAAGAGTCTTTCATTCAGAAGCATGTAAATGTTTCATATGTATGTATGCCCACTTCTCCAAGTGAATTTATATACTGTGATTAATAAAACTGAAATTCATTGAAAGTGTGACTGAATTCACAGTCATCTATAATACGGAATCTATAATTTTTTTTTAATTAAAAAGGAACCATCACGTTGGGAACCACTGCTAAAAAGGAGGCAACAATATTCCACTTGAATTAAACAATATAAGTAAACTTCCTTAAAAAAAACTTAGAGTGGCCTTTTATATTTTAATGACTCTACTATCCACAATGTCAAACTAGTTAGAATTCCTTGTCTGTTAGCTGTGGCTACTAGAATGTTGCTTTGAGATGGATTCTGAAGCCATGTCCAGGCTGGGTAGGAAAAGAAATGTCCCATTAGGTAAGCATTAGATAAACACTGTCTGCCATGACTGTGGAGGGATAGGAGGTAGGGGAAGGGACATGCGTATCTGACATCCAGGGCTGTGTCAGATAATCATCTAGGATGTGATGGTAGTGGAGACCTGAGTTATAACTCTGATTCTGTCATTACACTAAACTTATTACTAGGCAAATTACTCGTTCCAGTAATTTTGCCAGATCTAAAAAGGAGTCATCCTGACTTCTGATGCAGAACTCTTAGGGTCAACTCAGACAGTGAATGTTACACCCCTTTGAAAGCCACTAGGGACAAAACTGTCACAGAACTAGTGAGCTAATCCAAACCTCACATTTTACACGTGAGGAAATTGAAACCCAAGAAACTGTGGGCCAAAATGACACAGTAGATAGCAGGCTAAAGAATCCACATTTCCCCACTGGAGAGTTTTCTACAATGTGAGCCATAATATACGGTTTGAAACTTTGACTTAATTACTTGTATTAGTTCTCCTTGGGACAATTGATAATTTAAAGGCTTTCTGTCTGATATTACTTTTAAAAATTCTCACTTCAAAAAAGTTCACGCCTCTCAACTAGATGATTGTACTAAATAAATTATAGCATTATTGCTATAATATGGACATATACTTTGTCACTTTTAAGCCTAGGTATTAAAACTGTTTCTTCAAAAGAACAAAACAAGATAAATAATACATTTGAAAATCTCAATAAACACAAACCAAATAACAGTTGAGGATTAATGATGTTATATCTTACAAACCGTCAACGCTTTACCCATTTAGGACAAGTCCCTTTAAAAAATAAAACCTACATAAAGAAAGTTACAAAATGTGAGTCCATCAATCATATAATCCACCCAAAACTTTTTTTTTTAATTATTATTTATTTATTATTTATTTTTGGCTGTGTTGGGTCTTCGTTTCTGTGCGAGGGTTTTCTCTAGTTGCGGCAAGCAGGGACCACTCTTCTTTGCGATGCGCAGGCCTCTCACTATCGCGGCCTCTATTGTTGCGGAGCACAGGCTCCAGACGCGCAGCCTCAGTAGTTGTGGCTCACGGGCCTAGTTGCTCCGCAGCATGTGGGATCTTCCCAGACCAGGGTTTGAACCCGTGTCCCCTGCATTGGCAGGCAGATTCTCAACCACTGCGCCACCAGGGAAGGCCCCACCCAAAACTTTTATAAGAAGAATTAACAGGGAATGGCTAATCAGAAAATGACAGAGCAGTCTTTTTTTTTTTTTTTTGCAGTCTTTTATATATATATATTTTAAACTAAATTTATTTACTTATTTATTTTTATTTTTGGCTGCGTTGGGTCTTTGTTGCTGCACGTGGGCTTTCTCTAGTTGCAGCGAGTGGGGGCTACTCTTCGTGGACGTGCGCGGGCTTCTCATTGGGTGGCTTCTCTTGTTGCAGAGCACGGGCTCTAGGCGCATGGGCTCTAGGCGCACAGGCTTCAGTAGTTGTAGCACTCGGGCTCAGTAGTTGTGGCTCGTGGGCTCTAGAGCGCAGGCCCAGTAGTTGTGGCGCACAGGCTTAGTTGCTCCGCGGCATGTGGGATCTTCCTGGAGCAGGGCTTGAACCCGTGTCCCCTGCATTGGCAGGTGGATTCTTAACCACTGCACCACCACGGAAGCCCTATATTTTTAAACATTAACTATCGATAGAAAAGTATGTTTGAATAATTTTAGCCTAGGATTTTATCGGCCACAGAATAAAAGATTTTATAAACTCTATTCTGTTTCATATTAAAGATATTTCACAAGATTTTGCCATTGCAAATCAATAAAACATGATAGAAAATTAAGACAAAACATCTCATAGTCCATTTTACATTAGAGGTGTCATTTGTCCACAGAATGTGCAAGTGAAGGGTCTGATTCTTTACTTAGAAAGGCTTTGGTACTCTCGGAAATTCTGTTCCATCAGTCAATTTATAATGAATCAAAACACTTGTGATCTGAATGGTGCCTAGGAACTAACTAATGAGCTGGGGAGAAATATCCTTTTCTAGGCTAGGACGTCATGAATTGATGTTTCAAGGAGGAGAATGCAAAAGTGACCTTCTCGCCTAGATCTTAGTCCTTACTCCAGAGAATCCTTTCATAATAACCTCTATACCACTGGGTCAAACCATGTTTCCCAAACAAACACACAGGGACTACCTGCCAACACTTGCCTTACCAGAAAGCACCATAGAATGTGTTGTGCATTTTGTTCGTTTGTTACTTCTTGAACAAAGATGGACAGCCACAGTGCCTCAAAGCAGAGTTCCAGAAAAAATATGTCAACAGAACCATAATAATTCTGAATAGGTGGTCTGCTCTAAAATGTGCTGGGATGTACTAGGAAACACAGCGTTATATTCTATCACGGGTTACCATAACTATCTAAAATTAGTTTCAAAACACAAACCTCTCTCTCATTGCTTGGAAGAGAATTTTTTTTTTCTGTTTAAATTAAAACAAACCTAAAGTGCTTAAATGTAGGAGAAAAGCCACATTCCCACAATACTGATTTATGATATATCGACATGAAGACAATCAGACTGTGATGAGTACAGCATTATTGTAACATTAGGTGCTGTACAGGCAATGCCTTAAATATTTTAGCTAAGCAGCTGAGTATCTGTTTTGCGACACCATATATAAACAAAAAGAACTGGGCATAACATTTCTTTAATCGCATAAACCATTCTAATGTAAACTTCTGCCTCCCTCCTCATAATATTTGGATTATTTCATTGTTCTACCTCCTATTCTTCCAAACATCTTCAGTCCAATGGAAAAACTACATATCATCTCCCTTGTTCTCTCTGCCTTCAGAAAAGCCTTCTGTATTAGTCTCACTATCAGCAGAAAAACCACTTACAGTAAGAAACCACTGAGCCAAACTCCAGGAACTGCAAATTGGCCACAAAATGGCAGGAGTTGACCTAAGGTTTCCCTTCAGATAATGAGGAAAGGGCTTGTTAACATAATTAATTATGCAAATCTGTAGCCAGAGACAGTTAATCACAGAGAAATACTTCAGGTCACTTTAAAATGCAACTTGAGACCTCTTAAGTTTTCTGCTAAGGGGTTCCATGATTATTTATACATTTGTGTAAAGTCCTTGTGGCTTCATATTTGCATTGCTAATTAATCTCTTTTATGATCTCTTCAAAACACTGGGATTTAAATAGAAAATGGGCAAATAGACCATTTGAGAAAGGAAAAACACAAATGGCCTAGAGAAAAAAGTTCTGTTTAACAAATTTTTTAACTACAAATTAAAATACAATATGATAGCATCTGTCAGTTGTTGAATCACAGATAATTGTAAGATAATGATATTCACAGCATAGACATGACATGAAAGACACTTTAATATCTTGATTCAGCATCAACCGGCAAAACCTTTCTTGAGGACAATTTGGCGGTACTTAATAAAAAACTTTAAAATTATATACCTATTGACCCATTTATTTCATTTCTAAGAAATATATCCTAAGAAAATAATCTGAAAAAGAAAAAAAAGTTCATAATAGTTTTTAATGGGAAGACATTAGGAAAATGATTACCCTATACTGCACATAAAATGGAAATAAATGCTGTCATCTAAGAAGTTTATTGGAAATTTTAATAACCTCACACCCATTAGGATGGCGATTCAAAAAAGAAACAAAACAGAAAATAAATATTGCAAGGATGTGCACTTTTGTTGGTGGGAATGTAAAATGGTAGAGCTGCTAGGGAAGAGAGAACTACCATATGATTCAGGCCCTGGGTATATCCCACCTCTGGGTATATATCCAAAAAAATTGAAACATGGTCTCAAAGTGATATTTTCACACCCATGTTCATAGCAGCATTATTAACAATAGCCAAAAGTTGGAAGCAATAAATAAATGTTTCAATTCTGATTTCCAATATGATTTGTATATTAAACAAATTTCGTTGGAGTCTTCAATATTATTATTAATAGGGTCAAAATGTCCTGAAATGGAAAAGTTTGAGAATGTGCTGGGCCAGACTATTTCACAACTCTGCAGGGGTAGGAATTAACTTGTAAAAAACACACAGTAATGGAATGGCTTTTATCTATAAGGAAGCAAATGGATTTTGTCTGGCAGAGATAAAACTGACTTATGTAAATGTATGAAAGAAAATATTACATTGTATAGCCCTTTAGGATATTAATCAGTTTTGTATCCACTAGCAAATTTATTCCAGCATTTCTGATTGTGGCTGTTTGGATGGATTGATAGACAGACAGACAGACATATATATGCTCTTCAAGTTCTCATTTGAACTGGTCTTGACAGCTTACTGATTCCTTCACTAATTAATAAGTTAAATAAAAATTGTTGACATGTTTATTTTATAATTGTGAGAATCTTACTTTTTAAACTCTTTGAAAATTATTCTTTTAACATTAACTATCTACAAACAGATCAGTTTCTGCATTACAGGCCATAAGACTAACCAAACCAGAGAGTTTAATAATTAATAACCTTCTAAAACAGAAAGCACCAGGCCCAGATGGGTTCACTGGTAAATTCTACCAAATATTTAATGAAAAAATTATACCAGTTCTCTACAATCTCTTTCAGAGGATATAAGCAGAGGGAATACTTCCTAACTCTTTTTATGAGACCGGCATTACACTAATAGCAAAACCAAAGATATTTTAAAAAAGATAACTACAGACCAATATTGCTCATGAACATAAATGCAAAAATCCTCAACAAAACATTAGCAGACTGAATCCAACATGTATAAAGAATTATACACCAAAAGGAAGTGGGATTTATCCCAGGTAAGCAAATCACATGATAATATCAACAGATGCAGGAAAAGTATTTGACAAAATTCAACACTCATGCATGATAAAAACTTGCAGTGAACGAGGGATAGGAGAACTTTCTCAACTTGGTAAAAACTACCTACAAAAAAACAGTCTGCAAGATATAAGGTTAATAATAAAAGTAAATTGCTTTCCTATATACCAAAAATGAAGGAGTGGAAAGTGAAATTAAAAACAACACTATTTACATTAGCATCCCAAAAATGAAATACTTAGGTATTCATGTACAAAAAATGTACACGATCTATATGGGGAAACTACAAAACTCTAGTGAATGAAATGAGAGAAGAATTAAATAAATGGAGAGATACTCCATGTTCATGGATAACACTCAATATTGTCAAGATGTCAGTTCTTCCCAACTTGCCACACCCATTTGTTTACATATTGTCTGTGGTTGCTTTTCCTACAATGATAGAGTTGAATAGTTGACAGGGTCAGCATGGCTTACAAAGCCTAAAGTATTTACTATCTGGCCTTTTACAGAAAAATTTTGTATGCCCCATTCTAAGTTATGCTCTTAACTAAGCTTTTACTTTTCTCAACCAAATACTACTTTTCCTCCAAAATAAAATTTAAACTAGACAGCCTCTTCTACTTTCCTTCAATGGCAGTCTTATAAAATTGTTCTCTTAAAACAATATTGTAACATGTTTCTAAATAGAATATTCCAATGGTTAGGATTTAAAATATACATCACCTTCTTTGAGGCCAAAGGACTTGTCTTTGGAGAGCCTACAGATATGAAATAACTAGCAAAGTCCTATTAAAGAAAAGCAGTTATTTCATGATCTTCACAATTTAAAAATCTGGTTATTCAATTAAGAAAATGGGAATACGAACATACATATCAGTAATTACCTTAAATGTAAATGGACTAAATGCTCCCACCAAAAGACACAGATTGGCTGAATGGATACAAAAACAAGACCCATATATTTGCTGTCTACAAGAGACCACTTCAGACACAGAGACACATACAGACTGAAAGTAAGGGGATGGAAAAAGATATGTCATGCAAATGGAAAGCAAAAGAAAGCTGGAGTAGCAATTCTCATATCAGGCAAACTAGACTTTAAAATAAAGACTATTAGAAGAGACAAAGAAGGACACTACATAATGATCAAGGGATCGATCCAAGGAGAAGATATAACAATTGTAAATATTTATGCACCCAACATTGGAGCACCTCAATACATAAGGCAAATACTAACAGCCATAAAAGGGGAAATCGACAGTAACAGATTCATAGTAGGGGACTTTAACACCCCACTTTCACCAATAGACAGATCATCCAAAATGAGAATAAATAAGGAAACACAAGCTTTAAATGATACATTAAACAAGATGGGCTTAATTGATATTTATAGGACATTCCATCCCAAAATAACAGAATACACATTTTTCTCAACTGCTCATGGAACATTCTCCAGGATAGATCATATCTTGGGTCACAAATCAAGCCTTGGTAAATTTAAGAAAATTGAAATTGTATCAAGTATCTTTTCTGACCACAACGCTATGAGACTAGATATCAATTACAGGAAAAGATCTGTAAAAAATACAAACACATGGAGGCTAAACAATACACTACTTAATAACGAAGTGATCACTGAAGAAATCAAAGAGGAAATCAAAAAATACCTAGAAACAAATGACAATGGAGACACGACGACCCAAAATCTATGGGATGCAGCAAAAGCAGTTCTAAGAGGGAAGTTTATAGCAATACAATCCTACCTTAAGAAACAGGAAACATCTCAAATAAACAACCTAACCTTGCACCTCAAGCAATTAGAGAAAGAAGAACAAAAAAACCCCAAAGTTAGCAGAAGGAAAGAAATCATAAAGATCAGATCAGAAATAAACGAAAAAGAAATGAAGGAAACGATAGCAAAGATCAATAAAACTAAAAGCTGGTTCTTTGAGAAGATAAACAAAATTGATAAACCATTAGCCAGACTCATCAAGATAAAAAGGGAGAAGACTCAAATCAATAGAATTAGAAATGAAAAAGGAGAAGTAACAACTGACCCTGCAGAAATACAAAAGATCATGAGAGATTACTACAAGCAACTCTATGCCAATAAAATGGACAACCTGGAAGAAATGGACAAATTCTTAGAAATGCACAACCTGCCAAGACTGAATCAGGAAGAAACAGAAAATATGAACAGACCAATCACAAGCACTGACATTGAAACTGTGATTAAAAATCTTCCAACAAACAAAAGCCCAGGACCAGATGGCTTCACAGGCGAATTCTATCATTTAGAGAAGAGCTAACACCTATCCTTCTCAAATTCTTCCAAAATATAGCAGAAGGAGGAACACTCCCAAACTCATTCTACGAGGCCACCGTCACCCTGATACCAAAACCAGACAAGGATGTCACAAAGAAAGAAAACTACGGGCCAATATCATTGATGAACACAGATGCAAAAATCCTCAACAAAATACTAGCAAACAGAATCCAACAGTACATTAAACGGATCATACACCATGATCAAGTTGGGTTTATCCCAGGAATGCAAGGATTCTTCAATATACGCAAATCAATCAACGTGATACACCATATTAACAAATTGAAGGAGAAAAACCACATGATCACCTCAATAGATGCAGAGAAAGCTTTCGACAAAATTCAACACCCATTTATGATAAAAACCCTGCAGAAAGTAGGCATAGAGGGAACTTTCCTCAACATAATAAAGGCCATATATGACAAACCCACAGCCAACGTCATCCTCAATGGTGAAAAACTGAAAGCATTTCCACTAAGATCAGGAACAAGACAAGGTTGCCCACTCTCACCACTCTTATTCAACATAGTTTTGGAAGTTTTAGCCACAGCAACCAGAGAAGAAAAGGAAATAAAAGGAATCCAAATTGGAAAAGAAGAAGTAAAGCTGTCACTGTTTGCAGATGACATGATACTCTACATAGAGAATCCTAAAGATGCTACCAGAAAACTACTAGAGCTAATCAATGAATTTGGTAAAGTAGCAGGATACAAAATTAATGCACAGAAATCTCTGGCATTCCTATACACTAAGGATGAAAAATCTGAAAGTGAAATCAAGAAAACACTTCCATTTACCATTGCAACAAAAAGAATAAAATATCTAGGAATAAAGCTACCTAAGGAGACAAAAGACCTGTATGCAGAAAATTATAAGACACTGATGAAGGAAATTAAAGATGATACAAATAGATGGAGAGATATACCATGTTCTTGGATTGGAAGAATCAACATTGTGAAAATGACTCTACTACCCAAAGCAATCTACAGATTCAGTGCAATCCCTATCAAACTACCACTGGCATTTTTCACAGAACTAGAACAAAAAATTTCACAATTTGTATGGAAACACCAAAGACCCCGAATAGCCAAAGCAATCTTGAGAACGAAAAACGGAGCTGGAGGAGTCAGGCTCCCTACTTCAGACTATACTACAAAGCTACAGTAATCAAGACAGTATGGTACTGGCACAAAAACAGAAAGATAGATCAATGGAACAGGATAGAAAGCCCAGAGATAAACCCATGCACATATGGTCACCTTACCTTTGATAAAGGAGGCAGGAATGTACAGTGGAGAAAAGACAGCCTCTTCAATAAGTGGTGCTGGGAAAATTGGACAGGTACATGTAAAGATTAGATTAGATCACTCCCTAACACCATACACAAAAATAAGCTCAGGGCTTCCCTGGTGGCGCAGCGGTTGAGAGTCCGCCTGCCTATGCAGGGGACACAGGTTCGTGCCCTGGTCTGGGAAGATCCCACATGCCGCGGAGCGGCTGGGCCCGTGAGCCATGGCCGCTGAGCCTGTGTGTCCAGAGCCTGTGCTCCACAACGGGAGAGGCCACAACAGTGAGAGGCCCACGTACAGGAAAAAACAAAAAAAAAAAATGCTCAAAATGGATTAAAGACCTAAATGTAAGGCCAGAAACTACCAAACTCTTAGAGGAAAAAATGGGCAGAACACTCTATGACATACATCACAGCAAGATCCTTTTTGACCCACCTCCAAGAGAAATGGAAATAAAAGCAAAAATAAACAAATGGGACCTAATGAAACTTCAAAGCTTTTGCACAGCAAAGGAAACCATAAACAAGATGAAAAGACAACCCTCAGAATGGGAGAAAATATTTGCAAATGAAGCAACTGACAAAGGATTCATCTCCAAAATTTATAAGCAGCTCATGCAGCTCAATAACAAAAAAACAAACAACCCAATCCAAAAATGGGCAGAAGACCTAAATAGATATTTCTCCAAAGAAGATATACAGACTGCCAACAAACACATGAAAGAATGCTCATCATCATTAATCATTAGAGAAATGCAAATCAAAACTACAATGAGATATCATCTCACACCAGTCAGAACGGCCATCATCAAAAAATCTAGAAACAGTAAATGCTGGAGAGGGTGTGGAGAAAAGGGAACCCTCTTGCACTGTTGGTGGGAATGTAAATTGATACAGCCACTATGGAGAACAGTATGGAGGTTCCTTAAAAAACTAAAACTAAAAGTACCATATGCCCCAGCAATCCCACTACTGGGCATATACCCTGAGAAAACCATAATTCAAAAAGAGTCATGTACCACAATGTTCATTGCAGCTCTATTTACAATAGCCCAGAGATGGAAACAACCTAAGTGTCCATCATTGGATGAATGGATAAAGAAGATGTGGCACATATATACAATGGAATATTACTCAGCCATAAAAAGAAATGAAATTGAGCTATTTGTAATGAGGTGGATAGACCTAGAGTCTGTCATACAGAGTGAAGTAAGTCAGAAAGAGAAAGACAAATACGGTATGCTAACACATATATATGGAATTTAAGGAAAAAAATGTCATGAAGAACCTAGGGGTTAGACAGGAATAAAGACTTGAGGATATGGGGAGGGGAAAGGTAAGCTGTGACAAAGTGAGAGAGAGGCATGGACATATATACACTACCAAATGTAAGGTAGATAGCTAGTGGGAAGCAGCCACATAGCACAGGGAGATCAGTTCGGTGCTTTGTGATCGCCTGGAGGGGTGGGATAGGGAGGGTGGGAGGGAGGGAGACGCAAGAGGGAAGAGATATGGGAACATATGTATATGTATAACTGATTCACTTTGTTATAAAGTAGAAACTAACACACCATTGTAAAGCAATTATACTCCAATAAAGATGTAAAAATAATAATAAAATAAATAAAAAAAATAAAAATCTGGTTATTTTCCAAAACTAACACTGAAATACCTTCCTCCTCAAAAAAAAATTTTTTTTCCTTTTATGGAAGCTAAAACTCTACTTAACAAAAACACTTAGGCTGAAGGACTAAACAAATCCAAGTATCACTTAATGAATCTGTATATGGTATATTTTTCACAAGAATTTAAACTGCACTAATTCACTCACTTTAAGTATATAATAACACTTAGACTGCTCTCAATAACAGGAATCTGAAAAACCTAACATACTTGCTCTACTCCCAAATATATGTCTAAATATCTATACACACATGTATCTAGCAAACTATATCTACACATTCTGTTTACCAAATAAGCTTTTCTACCTCTAGTGACCAGATAGGTCCATGGCATCAATTACTTTCATCTTAACAAATTTAAAGGAAAAAGGGGAAACAGAGATATTGTACCATGAGGGCCAGACTGAAGGAAATGTTATAGGACAAATAATCCAGTTCTTTTCACAAGTAAGTTGCAAGGAAAAATACTACATGGGATTTAAAGAGGCTTAACGGACATTTAAAAAAAAATTCAGTGTATGAACCTTATTGGAATTCTCAGTTGAACACTTTTTAAAAAATCAACAGTAAATTTGAAGATTGATGAAATGTTTGGTAATTTTAAAGAAATAATACAGTGCTCGCTTTGGCAGCACGTATACTAAAATTGGAACGATACAGAGAAGATTAGCATGGCCCCTGTGCAAGAATGACACGCAAGTTCGTGAAGCGTTCCATATTTTTAAATGGCTGTGCAGTTTTCTAGGCATCTATTTTAAAGATTATAACTTCACTTTATCACAATCAAACTTCTCAGACATACTTAGAACTATTTGTGGATATTCTTTTCTGTTTAATTTGTATGTGTTCATTCGTGTAGTAGTGCTACAATGTTTGAATTGTAGTGGCTTTATAGTAAGTTATATAGCTGCATGCTAATTAACAGATACTCAACTTCTAATAAAATGTATTACTTGTAAAAAAAAGAAATAATACAAATTATTTTAGGTATGATAATAGCATTTCAGTTATGTTTTTAAAGAGAGTCCTGATTTTTTTGGACATAAACTAAACACTAAAATATTTACAGATGAGATTATAAAATGTCTCGAATTTACTTCAGAATAAGCCCAGAGTTGATGGAAAGTAGCTGGCAGAAGAAATGAAAGATCAGTCATGAACTGATAACTGGTGAGGCTGTGGGTATATGGAGGATTCTCATATTAGCTATATTAGTCATTCTATGTGTTTGTGTGTAGGAACTTTTAATAACAAAAATTTTTTTTAATCTTCATTTTCACTCTACTTGAAAAAAGAAAAGCAGGAATGGAAAGCAATAAATCTGAGGGGGAGGTATCTTAAAAAGACAGAGGGCGTCCTGAAGCATACTTGTGAAGTGTCATCCATTTGGGGATTTTGGATTTTTCACCTTAATAATCATCAGCAGTATATTAGCATAATTTCTGTTATCTGGTATGAAAGGCAGAACTTTAAATGATGCCCCATAACCTTCTGAGGGTGAGTGGAACCTATGAATATGATGAGCTATCGCTCTTGTGATTATGTTATATTATATGGTCAAAGGGAGATTATCTTGGGTGGGCCTGACCAAATCTGATGAGACCTTAAAATCACCCACTTCTCTGGCTGATTGAAGAAGAAGAAATCAAACATCCTAGAAGAAACTAAACATCCTTGTGTGAACTTCCAGTGTAGGCCCAGGTGGCATAAAATGTAGGTTGCCCCAGGAGCTAAAAGCAGTCTCTGGCCAACAGCTAGGTGTATTCAGTCCTATAGTCACAAGGAAATAAATTCTGCCAACAACCAGAGAGCTTGGAGGAATCCTCTGAACCCCAGAGGAGAACTGCAGCCTTGGCTGACCCGTGAGTTTTGCCCTGGAGACACCCTGAGCAGAGAGCCTAGCCACAGCATGCCCAGACTCCTGACCTGGTGGTGTTTTAAGCCGCTAAATTTGTGGTAATTCATTATGCAGCAATAAAACTAATGTGTCTGGAAAAGCACCTTATACCCAAATAGTACCTCAAAGTCTACCTCTACACGAGTTTATGATCCCAGTGGCACCAAGTGAGTAGCTAAACATTCAGCAACTTAACATTTAATGCAGTATTTCTCAAAGGATCATGAATCCAAATTTGAGAAACCTTGAGCTACATAATCCCTTATAAATGAAATATTCTTTGTCCAACACACACGGTTAGCTTTACAGGCAAGATTATATACCTGAGTGCTTTTTACAGTGTGAAGTCTTCTACAGGAGAAAAATCCTGCAAAATAATCAAATGGAGCAAGTTTAAAGCAAATTGTGACTAAGCCAAACATATCACCAAAACCTTAGCTTATCATCACATCAGGTATAAAACAGTGCAAAGCTTTCTATCCTTTAATGCCCTAGCTCACAATTAGGAGGTATGAGAAGAATATGAGCCTGATTCCATTACAACAAAATTCCATTATAACAAAGTTTCCCATGGCTCAGGTGGTCCTGAGGAATTATCACAACTACACTTTGTCCATGTTATACATCTATTTATTTAACGAAAACATTGAGACGTACATGAAGAAAAGAAATAGAAAAGTAAGTCAAAGATATTATCCCCAAGGTCTAAAATTCTGTTTCCAAGGTTTTACTTAGTCTGATTCTTTTTAGCCTTCTTTTTTGGGGGGGGAATAACAGCTTTGTTTCAACATAATTCATACACCATAAAATTCATTCATTTAAAATGTATAGTTTAGGGGGTTTTAGTGTACTTACAAACTGGTAACCATTATAAGTAATTTTAGAACATTTTCATCATCCTTAAAAAAAAAAAAAAAACCCGTATTCTGCTTTTTTTTGTTTTTAGCTGTCATTCTTTCTTTAACACCATGTCATACTAACAAATTTTTCTCTAGTACTAGAAAACACTGGCCATCTGAGACTCAAAATCAGCATTTAGGGGAGAAAAGAGCTGAGGGTAAAAGATTTGATCTGCAGGAATAACAGATATTGGAACAATTGATTTGGGATTGTAGAGCATTGCTTCCTATAAGTGATGCTGGGAACATTCCTTTGAAAACGTGGACATGATCCAAATAAGCAAAACATGAAATTACTTGCCAGTGAAAAGCAAAGAATCTTTCACTGGGGAGAGTCTTCACCTATTGCACAATGTAATTTATTTATTTCAGAAGCTGAAGACAGAGGATAATCTGACCTTTATTTAGTAAAACAAGAGTTCTATATTCCAAAGGGAAAAATCTGGAATTTAAAACAGCATTCTGATATGCTCACACCCAGTATCAAAACATTCTTCACCTGCCAAGTGAATAAACAAATGATGCTTTAAGGTGTCACTTCCATAGCTTATGAGATAGTCCATAAAATGCTCAATATAATATTTTCCCCTTAACTTAGTTATTCACTTGCCTCTGATATGCCTGATAAAAATTTGGATCTAATCTGATTATTCTAAGTAAAATCCAAGTAAACGGAGCCATCTTATTGTGTTTCCCACCTTTGGTAGTTATAACTCGAGACTTTGAAATCCTCCATGATGGCCCATGGCATAGGCCAAGTTAGGAAGTTTGCAACAAACAAATCTGCCTCATGTTTATGAAGCCAGAGATGAGTCTGATCGGAAACTCACTCTGAGTGACAAGGCAAGTTTGAGTGCTGCCAAAGCCCCAGTTTTTGAGTCAAGTTTTACAGACATTCTTTTTTGAGGGAGAGAATAAAAGGGGGACATCAGTCTGCTGCTAATCCTTTTCAGAGTTCTTCCCTCACTGCTGATTTGAGATAAACTGTCATTTTTAAAGGCAAATGCCTTTTTCTTTTTTTTTAAGCATTTTGGCGTTTGATAATAACAACAGAGATGATCTTTTCTTTCCCCAAAGCCTCATCTTCTTTATCCACAGATAACTTTACTGACCTACCAACACAGGCTATGGGCTTCAAAGTTGTTTTCCCGCTAGCGCTGGTGGGCTTGCCCTGACCCAGCGTCAGTGTCTCACAGAGTCCCCTGTTGTGACCAAGGACATGTCCTTAAACTATGCCTGGCCTCCCAGGCAGTGGTCATGGAAACATGGAGAAGTGACCCTGAAGAGTCTAATCCAGTGACCTTCACTTTGCTCTAACCAACTACCCAAATAAATAAAAACAGCAGGATCGCTTGGTCTCCCAGATGAATTCCAATTTACCCCTAAATATCCAAGCCTGGCCCAATGTTTAAAATTCCCAGGCCATCCAAAATCTGTCACCTGGCTTTCAACTGGGCCCAATTTTGCTCTCCAGGGGACATTTGGCAATGTCTGGAGACATTTTGGTTGTCACAGCTGGGGGAAACTTCGCTACTAGCATCTAGAGGGTAGAGGCCCGGGATGCTAATGAATTTCATACATGCACAGCACAATCCCCAACAACAAAGAACCATCCCACCTAAAATGCCTAAAATGCTGAGACTGAGAAACCCTGGATTGGGTCATTTGCCAGCCCAGTGCTGGATAAGCGTTTGAAGAGACTCTTATTGCAATTTAATTTAGTTTAAAACGGGGATTGAAAACTCAAATGCCTTCAAGGGCCAAGGAGGTAAAGAAATATCACATAAACAAAGTGGCTGTGTATGAGGCACTAGGGTGCTGTGAGGTCAGTGACAAATTAGAGTGTAAATGCTCAATAAAACCATTCCCTTTTTAAAAATAACACTGTGTTGGCCAAATAAAACATGACTGTTGGCTACACCCATCCTGTGTGGCAATGGTGGTAATCAAATTCTGGTTTAAAGAGATGATCAATTTAAAGAGAACTGGATGGTCACGCAAAGACACCATCTAGCCTCATCCCTTACTTATATCCTACGGAATTTCCTAAGCCCCAGGACTGGAGAACGTGACTAGAAGCTGTTTAGTTAAGGAGATTAGAGATCAGATCTTGAGGGTTTAGCTCCAGCCAAGAACAGGGTCTCAGAAACCTTGCGCTAAGAGCAGAGACCAATGTTGGAAATTCTGAAGGGGAAAAAATAGAGTTCCTCCACACTGATCTCCATTCTAGGGAAACTCAGTGGACATTACATCAACGTTACACAGCACCATATAAGTGAGGTCATTATGTTAAGATGAAACCATTCTCATAAAATTTTAGAATTTTCACATTGTTTCACAGATGAGGAAACAGAGGCCCAGGAAAGTTTAAAGGAACGGCCAAGATCACCCAAATCTAAACCTAAAATCAAATGGTGTTTCTTTTTCCTCTGTGCAATTGCCAAGCAGCAACCAAAAGGCGAAGGGATTTTATTCAGGGTGTCAAACATTCGTGTCTCAACTCTCGACCAACATAAGTAAGTTATACGTAGATGTTAAACTTACTCAGCATCATCCCCTTTCCCTGTCAGAAAAATCATTAATCCATTTGCCCCAAGTCATTGTTTTAGGATCTCTTTTTCATACAACAGAAAAATTTAAAGCAGGTTAAATATGTCCAGCCCTCCTTTCAGATTAAGCTGGAGAGAGGAAAGCCAAGTCAGCAACCGGAGCACAAGGAGAAGGAAGCCCCAATCTGAACATCCCCGTGTGGACACATACTTTCTGTTGGAGGAATTCCTGACCTGTATAAACAAAGGCAATCCAGAGGGAAACAAATGATAAGATAAGTGAAACCCAATAACTCCCTCTGTCCTCCCTTCCACCTACTTCCCCCAACTTGTTCCATCAGAAAAACAATCTGAGCTTGGGAGAATTAAAATGTAAGCCATCAAAAAAAAAAAAAAAAAAAAAAAAAAATGTAAGCCATCCCCTCTCTGCTGCCACACAGCTCCCTATTCTAAGTCGGAGGTTAAGGGGGAAGACCATTTGTAAGGTCGGTGAGTGTGGCTCCCCTGGTATGGAACCTGGCCACAGGGTACCACGGTCTCCCTTTGCCCACAGACAGGTTCCTGGCAAGGAAGTAGGTCACTGGTCCTTCAGACTCAAATTGCAATCCAAGGAGTATAGTAGGAAAAGGTGGGGTATGGAAGAAAGGTACCTTCCGTCACAGGAAAAGAAAAGAAATTGGGTCAAACCAAAAATTTTATATACTTAAAAAAAAATTTTTTTTTACTCACTTCCTTAGCATAAAATATGAAGCAAGGCAGTCTCTTGCCATGGTTCCTGGAACTGTAGTTGGAAGTGTCACCTACTCATTGAGTGTCAAGCCCTAAATGGGTCACAGAAGTTTTCTAGTCCAATCTAATCTCTATTTTTGATTTAAAAAATACAAAAATATAATAACATGCCTTTCATTTAACCTTCTGAGGACATAATGAAGTCTTAGCTATCAGCTTCAATTCCAGCAAGATTCATTCCACACCCTCTCTGACTTTTACTCTGAATGACCATTGAGTGCTGAGCAGGGAGGGGGGTGTGGGGAGGAGAACCTCTAATGCAAACTAGATTGCCACACACAAACAGAATGGGAAACAAACAGAAATGTTGTTTCTTTTGCCACCATCATCCTAACTCAAATAGCCACCGCTAACATGGGGTAACTGTGGCAGCATTTTTTTTTTAATTCCTAAATCATTTACCTTGGCCAAAACCATGACATTTTCTATATTCAAAATTTCACCAACTTTCAAGAGTAGAGAATGCAGCAATGACCTTTAAATGGTTTGATTTGTCCGTTTCATTTCCTTTAACTTTTTACAATAAGTTTTGTAGTAAATTCTCAGGATTTAGAAGGGTCCCTAGCCTAACCCTCTTGTCACAGAACTGTAGTTTCTAACTTAATTCGTGTCTAGACATTTCACTGCTCAGTTTTACCAAATCTCTATGAATCAAATACAAGTTTAAGCCTAGACACATGTGAACAATCTAACTCACCTGGTGAATGATGTTGGGCACGATCCTTCACTCTTCTTCCAGGGTGCAAATCTGCAGAATTTTATGGGAGAAGAGTGAAGCCCAGAATGGGCACCAAAACACACACTAATGACTGTGGTCACACCCCCAAGAAAGGGAAGGAAAAGACCAAGGCTGTGTTTTAGGAAGCTGCCCCTAGTCCTGACCCACACTCTTCACAGGAGGACACCTGTCAGAAGCATAAACATAGTTCCTAGGCAAACTGCTGGTGAAGCCCTACCTCTAACTTATAGGGTCTGAAAAAACTAAGACCCTCATCAGTTCATTTTATAATATGGCACCATCTTTTGCCCTTAGTGATGATGGCTATGCACTGATATATCCACAGGATCTATCCTCCACTGTCTAGTGTCCTTTGTGACCAAGAGCATGATGAGTTAAACAACAACAAAAAAAAGAGTTACTAGAATTACAGGTGCAGTTGGTGACTCCAAGACAAGGCAAAGCTAACCCATGCCCTTGACCTGGTTTGTACGTCACTAACAAACTGAGCTTAGCCAATAAGCCAGAATATAAGAACTCATCTCAAAAAACAAAAGATGGGCATCTGTATTGCCCAGACAATGCCCAAAGATCGGATCTAGGCTATCTACACTTGGAAGTCTAAATTCAGACAGTCCATCAGATGGGCAATGTTTGCCAATCGTACAGAAGGTATTTTTTTCAGAAATGAAGAGGACAAAGACCAGTTTAATACGTGTCCCTAATTGTGTGCCTGGCAGAAGTACAAGGAACCTTCAACTCCGATCCTGGTGCAATTTATAGAACAGAATGAGCTCAGGTTATTACTAAAGGTGAATGACATACTTAGGAAATGTAACAAGACGAATTTAAAAAAGGTTCTGAAACTAATGTCTGTTAAATGAATATTACGTTTGAGCAGCCTAAGGGCTAACAAGTCTCTTGTTTTCATTTTCCTTTCCTGGCAATATGCTGTTAGGGCATAACTTTCCTATTATTTCTCTAAATGACACAGTTTGTGTTTTATTCAATTGTCTTCATTAAATATTGTCAAAGTGGCACAATATCCAGTGTTAAGCCAAAAGTAAAAGATCTATTGTAAGTCAGGAAATCACACCAACTACACTGGAAATTGAACTTGCTTGCCTAGTTTTCCACATTTAATTCACAATAGTGGCTATGGTTTAAAAGAACTGCAATTGTGTATTTGGTGCCAAATTTGCTCCACTGTAAAAGTAAGTCTCTCTTCTAAGGTGAGTGAGGAAAAAGCTTATTTTAATGTGTAAGGATACCCAGTATTAGATTACGTGTTTGACTACTACTCAAGTTTTCATTTTCTTTTCAAAAGAGCTTTCACAATTTATGTTAAAAGACAACAGGGAGTTGGGAAGCTAAAAAGTTATGGGAGTCTTAACTCTCAAGACAGGCTTCTGTGGCCCTGTTCTGGGTGAGAAGGGCTTTCTTCAGATAAGGGATTCAACCTACTGAAAAGTTATCTCAGTTAACAAGAGGGTCTAATGCTGGACAAACTCCACATAGATTCAGAGATGGCATTTAAGAGCATTTCCTTTTTCGAATAATTTGCCCATCATTCACAAAGCAAAAGGGAGGGAGTTCAAAAATTCTTAACATTCAAATAAACAAATGCAACATTTTAAATCTCATACAACATTTTCTGTTCCAGAAAATCAGACTCTAAGAAATCATTAAGTGAAAAAGCAGTTTTACTCTTAATCAACCCAGCACTTGTTGACCTAGCACTGTTTCAGAATCAAGAGACACAAAGGAAGTTGTGATTCCCCCAACTCAATGGAGAGAAAAGAATAACATATAGGAAAACCAGGGGCAAGGCAATAGTGGGGGGTGTAAAGAACTGGAAGCCTGGGTCCCTAACAGGGTCTGCCAGTTACCAGCTGTGTGACCTGAGCTCGGTGAGTTCCTTTAGTTCTTCGTGCCTCAGTTTCCTCAGCTGTAAAATAGTGATAACAGTACCTACCTCATGCAGCTGTGGAGAAGTCTATAGTTAAGCTCATGTAAAGTATTAGGAAAGGCCTGACCCAAGTTTAGCACCTCACATCCCTTGACTGTTAGTATCACATTAGGTATGAGTGTTCGTTTGCATGGTCAGGCTGAGGGCGCTAAGGAGCAAGGAGCCAGGCGTGGTGGCGAAAGCGGAGGGACAGGCAGGGAAGGCTTCCCAGAAGCTATGGCACTCAAGCTGGATCTGAGAGCACAAGGAGAATTCAGATGCTCAGAAGAGTGCTCATTCCAGATGAGGGGAGCCATTACTGCAGAAAGTCACAGAAAGGGGTAAAAACCAGGTGTGCTTAAACATCAGCAGGGAAAATAAGCTCACCAAGGCTGAGGGTATATTTGGTAACCTCAGATTAATGGATTAATGGGCAGGGGAGGGGGGGTGCTCAGGCTCTGTGTGCTTGTTGCTATGCTCCTAGGACTTAACATTTAAATCACTTTTAGATATGTGTACTATGCAAACTCACTCTGAAATGCTCATTTCTCTGTTTTTGGAACAGTGGAAAGGATGCCAGAAAATACAAAGGTAAATGTTTTTTTTTTTGCTGTGGAAATAGTCTGCTCAAGTGGAATGTAGGTCACCAAAATCAACTTGCATCTCATCGTCATCTGTCCCTCTTTCAGTGGAGGCAATAAGTGGTAGCCTGAAGGAAGGGGGAGGAGTGGCACTTCAGATCCATCCTTCAATTCCAATCTCTATCAGCCACTCAGCCACTCCAAGCACAAGCCTCAACAGAGGTATCCTAGGACAGCCCCAGCCTGCCCCCCACCCAGCCCTGCCAATCTACAGAAAAAGCCCTACTTACCAAGTTCTGAAATATTACCTGTGCTAGCAGTTGCCTCTAAACCAAACTCTCAGGGAAACCACTATCATCTGATGCGGTAAGTGTTTAAGATATACATTCACTTAAAAGATTCCTTCCATTACCAAGTTAGAAATTATGGTGCCAAAATAAGTGACAGTAGTCCACATTCCTTGTCCAAAGAAGAAAAATCACAAAACAGAAGAATTTTCATTTTGACTGGTGCCCCCTCTAGAGACTCAACTAGTTTGCTAACCTAAGTTGGCAAAGTTGCTTTGTTTCCTGAAATGTAAGGATAGACTTAACACTTGGAAATACCAGGAGCATGACACGAAGCCAGGGAGGGCCCCACAGAAGTTACAGGCTCTGTGATTATTTCCTGAGCCAAACACCTAAGGCTCTCAGTGGTACCAAACTTTGTTGGAAAAGCTTGTTTCCCCTGATCCAACAGCTGTAAGTTTTTAAGTAATTTAACAGAAGACCTCAAGATTCTCAAGCCAAAGCCACTCTTTATACTATCCCCCAAATATTTACAAAGTGAAACACTTTCAGTCTTAACTATGTTTTGTTTGTAAACACCTTATTTGTTCTGATGACCACAGTATCAACACTAAAAGCAGCCTTTTAAACAAAGTAGCTCAAATAAAACCACACGCAGACACACAAATTCTTAACACCCAGAGGCATGTCCACAAAGCAAGAAAGCCAGGGTTCAAATTCCTTGGCACCTTTTCACTGAGCTCCTGTAAGCACCACCCAAGGACGTGACCCACTGCACCCTCTTTACTATCACACCTCCTCACTAATTTACACTTCGGAAAACCCACAGAATGCAACTTACTGCATGATAACTGAATGCTACAAATATTGGACAAATGTCTTTTACCCTGTTCCCCTCTCACATCAGCCAGCCTGAACAACTTACCCCTGTTTATAGAACAACCCCACCCCAAATGAGAGAGCTATTGCCCACTCTTCTACCCACATGGTGCCTCTGGGGCCACTGGCAGCCTGGCAAAAGTCTCTAGGTATCTTGGCCTTGGTCTCTCTCTCCCTGTTCCCTTGTCATTTACCTCCTGGGAAAGTTATCTGGGCCAAGGACAGTACAACAGAGAGAAATCTAGAAATGTCTGGTTTGGGGTAATAAGAATTGTATAAAGAATTAATTATAGGGGGAAAAAGTCTCTGTGAGTGAATATATTCCAAAAGCAAATAGTTACAATTTGACTATTTCAAATACATGGAAGGCCGTTTATACCTCGTCACATGCTACACAGGAGTTTTGATTTACGCTGAGATGAAACTGCTTGACAGAAAACTAAGAGGAATATTACAACTGATGACAAAACTATCAGTGGAAAGAATATAGATCTTGGATCTCCAATCATGGTTCTAGTAGTCAGTAGTGATTCAACAAATATTTATAAAATACCTACCAATGGCCAAACACTGCTTTAAATGCTGGATAGACAGGGGTAGACAAGACAAAGACTGCTCTCAAAGACCTTCACGGAGTGGGAAAAACCCACACACACTGGAATTATTATCAGAATTATAGGGAGTCGGAAGTAAGGAGATAACTGAAGGAGATTTCAGTCAGTGCTAACTTCTATGACAAAAATTGTGAGTGAAATTTCTGATCCTGTTTCCTCGTGGGGATGTAACCACCTACTTAAAACAAGATGATGAATGTCAACCGCCTGGCACACAGCAACCCCAAGCATTTACCTGCACACGAATGTACACGCATAGATGCTAGCAGATATACACCTTCCCCCCTTAACTGCAATGTCTGTGATTTTCCACTTTGGTATCAAATGAAAGCAGAAGGTAGGCAAAATGTTTGCATAATTGCATTACTCTTAATGCAATTAAATTACAAATAACTGCATTCAACAAGAATCTATAAAAAGTCAAAATCTAAACAATTCTACAATAAAAGGATAAAAAGAAGTCCAGATACTGGGATAATAGTAGTAGTAGAACTAATATTATAAATACTAATACAGCTGCCTTGCCCACTTTGAGGGATTACCATGAAAAGTCGGGCTATTTTGCCATACAAGTAAGGCTCAGAGATATTAGCCCAATAACAGTGTCAGAAGCTGGGCTTAAACTCTCATCTTCAGATTTCTTTAAGAAAAATAAAAGACAATGAACAACTCCTTCTTAGAGTCACAAGATTTTATACCGAAAATCAACTTTAGGAAAACTGCTGTGCCCCTCTTCCCACATCACCAACGACTGAGGTCCCCAGAGGCAGAGGGTTCACCCCAGAATGGGGAACCCAGTAATGACAGAGCGAGAGCAGGACCCAGGCTTCCTAGATCCCAACCCTCTCAAGGATCTGCAACCTCTAGACGGGTCTTTAGATTTCATGAGAACCACAAGGGATAGCCGTGACTTCCAGAATTCAATTTCAGTTATTACTTGTCCCTAAAAACTTCCAGTGAATTGCACCTCGGGCAAATTGAGGACCTTTACTGGTGGCCAGGGCGCTCTCTTCACACATAACAGAGGAGAACTCCCTCCTGGAGAAAGCTGCCTACAGCACTATAATATACGTTATTAGGAAAATCTATGTTTTCATTTTCTTGAAATGAGAGATCAGCCTGAAAGGAGAGAGATCTTTTGATTGTAATTTTCAGAGTTTGCCTCAGTACAAAGGCTCTTAACAGCTTTTTCTGGGGAGGGAGGTGGAGAGACCAGGTATGGGGACGCGACAGGGAAGGGGGTCCAAAAATTGTGTCCAAGCTATTTACAAGAGAATGGAGAGAGCCCGGGGCTGTGAAACCGGTGACTAGGAGAGAACAGCTGGGCCCAGGGAGAGCATCTAACCACACCTACTGGCCACGCCCTCCCAGCTGCCCGCAGAGCCACACTGAATTGAAACAGCAGTGGGAGCAGTTAAGATTCCGACGGCAGGAGTCGCCATGGCAACGGGATTCATCTTGCAGGCAAACCCCACTACAATTCACTAGGTCCTTCTCGAGCCTCAAGAAACTACCAACTCAAGAGGAGCAAAACGGTCACGGGTGGCATTTACTCTTGATGCTCTCCTGCGGGTGAAGATGGGAGGCGGGGTGGGGAACGGGGGTTGAAGTGTATTCTATTCCTGGGTCCCCTAAAATATTTTATGGGCGCAAGAGACAGACCACTCCAATCGCAGGCTGCGATTAACTTGAGAACAGAGCCTTTAGCATGGGTTTGATGAACAAGTAAGAGAAAGGATAAGAGTGCTAGGGAAAGGAAATCCAGAGGACTTTATAGAGTTCTCGGGCGCCGCGCACGTCTCCAAGCGGATCACAAGCAGTTGGATTTTCACCACCAGCTGGGAAAAGCGATTACCCAGCTCTCCTGCCCCGCTGCGAGTCGTATCGCTAGATTATTCGACACTCCCTACCGCTTTACCACGTCCCAGCCCAGCGCTCCGAGCAGATGCTTTGTCCCAGCTCAGGTGTTCTTTGTCGAGGGAGCCATCAGTGCAAGGGGCACCAAGATGCGCCCTACCCAGAGGGACGGGAGGCGGGAGCGCTCTTTGGCGCCTCGAACCCGGTCCGCAGGCTGCGCAGCCGCCCCTCGCTGCTGTCCGCCAACACCCCTCACTCCTTCCGCAAGGCGGCTTTCCCTCCTCTTTCTGGTTTGAGACCTTTAGCTTCCAACTTTGCCTTAATTACAGTCACTCCATCCCTTTCGAATGAGTCTTGAGGTGAGGGTGCCCGGGATGGTGGGGGTTCTGCTGGGACGCGAACGAGTAAACGAGTCCCTCCTCTTCGGTCTACACCTCCGAGTCTACCAAGCCTGCCTCGGGATTGTCCCTCCCGGAGCCTCCCGGACCAGCAGCTCCCGACAGCAGCAGTGCCCTCAGCACTCAGCCAAGGCCACGACCCCCAGCGCCCCAGCCCCGGGGTGTCAGCAGCAAGGCGGCGAGTGGTACCCTGCCGGCTCTCTTGGCATCCGAGCACCTCAGAAAGAAAGAAGGGAGGCACCCCCGTCCTCGGGGGCGCCTTCCCCCGGTCTCGCCTTGCTTTGCACCGCGCTTGCAGCCATTTTCCCAAACCCTGCTTGGCAGCCGGGAACTGTCTAGGTTCTGTTCCCACCCAGACTCAACCTGAAGGACGGGTTTAATATTTACCTACTGGCCCCGGAGCTCCGGGGAGGCAGCGGGAGGGCGCGCCGCTAACCCAGCACCGGGCCCGAAGAAGCACGCCCACCCCCGCGCCACCTCCTGGTGCCACTTAATGAAGGAGTGCGGCGGGCGACGCGGAACGTCCCCCTTACCTGAGCAGCCCCCGCATGCTGAAAAGGCGGCTCTGCGCTCCGGGTACAATGGGATCCGGTTAAACAGTTTCCTTCACAGCCTCTCGTAGGTTACCAACTCGCAGGTGACATCACCCTCTCCTCGCCTGATAGGATACAATGCGGCGCTCACTGCGCATGTACTCCCGGGCAGGGCCCGCACACTCCTGGGAGTTGTAGTTCACATTCCACAAGCAGAGCCTGGGTAGCTACGCTACTGAGGGTGTTGAAACTACACTTCCCGACGCATTCCTGGGCCTCTTCATCCCCGCCCCAGCCCCGCCCCCACCGCGACCCGCCCCCTCCCCGCCCTCCAGCCTTGCTGTGTTAGTGTTGGTCTTTCAAAAACCGAGCTGCGGACTCAGCGGGCGGGCGTGGGGGCAAGCACCCTTCGGTCATGCCCTTTGACTTGACCTCCACTCGGTCCCATGCGGGCTCTGAGGGACCAGAGGGGTCCGGGGCTAGTGTGCACCAGCCAGGCAGCTCTGACCAACCGGGCTCTGCTGGCCCCAGCTGGAAAGAGAAGATGAAGCCTTTCATTGCCTTCCCTACGCGTAGCAACTAATTAATAGGATGCATTGGTTTTATGGGTTAAATACGGTCCTGGAATTCCCCCACGTCCCGGAGGATGAGGGACGCCGACTCCGAAGGAGAGGAATCCCCCTTTGCCCCACTTGGTCCAAATTACCCTTCTGTCTTCTCTTTCCTTCTCCCATTTAATGGAGTCAGGGTGACCAGCCAGAACTCGGAGAATAGCTTAGTCGGCTGAGCTGACCGAATAACGGAGGGTGTCACTAATAAAAATGCAGTGTAACAGACTAGATAGTTGCCTCAACCCTCCGTCCGGGAGCCAGCTGCTGCTGCAGAGATAATACTATCGCGCAGCCATGCTTTTGTTCTTCCCTGCAGCAGACTTCCCGCTCTCATGGCTCTCAACTCCCAGGAAGACAACATCCTTGCCTAAAGTTTTAATAAATGACGTATATGTATACATGTACTTTTAAATCCACAACACCCTCCTCTCAATTTACATACCTCACTCTCACTCAAGTTTTTTAAATGACCTAAACCAAAAAACACTGTGCTGTTCAAGAAGAGCTGTGATAGTAATACACCTAAATGTTTAAAGGTAAGCAAAAGGTGTGTAGCAGAATTCTGAACCTTCAGGAAAATTTTATTTTTAATATGTAAAAATTTTGCGTGGCACTTTTCATTAGTCAATGAGTACCAAATATTATGAAAAATTAACATTGAGAGCAAATCTCTAGGTGTCTTTTTAAACGAAAAAAGAAAAATCAATACATCTAGTTATTCCAGTTGTAAAGGTAGAGTAAATTATAATGGCATTTGAGGTTTTAATCACATATAAGGATCAGTTCACACCCCCATTTCCACTAGCAAAATCTTAGAAGACTACATCTTGTGAAAGGAAAGTTCACAATTAAAATTTCAAACAACTCTCCACCTAATTGCTGGTGACAGTCTTCTTATCACTCTTATTTTCTCACGTGTTTGTGCAACAATAACTTGGGTTCAAGAGAAAAATATTCATGGAACTAGAGGATCTCAGGGGAGAGGGAAATGCTTTGTTTTGCTGAGAGAGGGATTGTAGTACTGAATTCTGCTTTTCTTTTGTCAAACCAATTCCGTATAGCCCAAACATATTTTTCTCTACTGAAGGAAGATAACTTTGAATGTTGCTCTCCTGTTCTGAGCCATTCTGTCCATTCCAAATATTGTCTTAAATGGAACCTAGACAATACAAATGTTCCACTGGCCAACAGATCAAGAGTACAATCGGTGATATTCTAGCTAATGGGTAGTCTTAATGTATTGCAGTTCACTGTGAGAAAATATTCAGAAAGAAACTTGACCTGGGATGATTCTAAAAGCTCTCCCAGTTTTGTAACTGTGTAAAGCTTTTAGATGGAAATATAATCAGTGAGCTCGAAATCTATTGAGTCAAATTGGATGTGGAGATTCTCTATAAGGCAGGACTTAGCCTTACAGATAAAATTATATGACAATATTGAGGTACACTCTGAGGAGTAACCCTATAGGATAAATCACCCTACAGCAAGTTCTCTTGGGTCTTCGGTAATGAAGGAGAGGATGAAACCTGCCTGAAGAAGAAATTCCATTCTCTATAGCAATTAATATTATAGGTATGTGCCATGTTACACAGCTCATTTTTATATGTAAAGGACATCATACACACTAGATTATAAGCACAGAAATGTGTGGATGTATGCATGTGAGCTGCCCTTCCTATTAAATAGATATAAATTTAGATAATAAATATTGAAAGCAAGGCATTGTGTTTGGAAGCATTTTGTTATGCGTGATGGATCTGAACTGATCCCTGCACACTATTTCATTGGTAACCAAGGGAAACAAAGATGGCTCTTCAAGCATCAGAAATGCAGTCCATGGACCTGGGACCAGAGGAAACTTAACAACTTCTATGGAGACAGAAAGAAACTCTCTCTCTCTCTCTCTTCTCTCTCTCTCTCTCTCTCTCTCTCTCTCTCTCTCACACACACACACACACACACACACACACACACACATTCACGTACACTCATTGTGTGTGTTTGTATTTCTTGCTAGGTGACTAAGTAGTCTCATGCGCCACAAAAACACCCATTCTGTCTAGCTTAATTTATGTTCTCAGTCAAAGGATTTTGTTACTTTTTCTTTTCTTTTTAAAGAACTGCTGCTTTTCTAGAATGATCTGAAGAAAGGGCTTGTCTTTTCCCATAATCATTGCCTATTAATTAGGAACCCACGGAACCACTGAAGATAGATTTAACTGATCATCTACAGGTGAAGGAGGGGGAAAGGCACTATGGGATATTTTGCCGATCTTTCAAAATAATCTCTCTCGGTTCTGGTTACAAGGTTTTACTCTAGATGTTGGGTTTTAGATATGGAAGGAAGTGAGATATCAACAGAGAAAGAATTTTAAGTTTGTAGCCCTGCATGTGTTTTCACACTATTGCTTGGTGTTTCACAACAATTAAGGTTGTGTGCTGAGCCCAGGTTTGGGATCATGACATTTTCCCACTTCCAAGCAATGTGACTTTGCTTATTTCATGTTGCTTATTTTCTCTGAGCTTCAGTTTCCTTATTTTTCAAATGGAGCTAACAATAAACCTACTTCATAAGGTTTCTTAGGATTAAATTAGGTGAGACATACAAAAACCCTTTTCAAATTGAAAAGAACTGTACAAGTGCTAGTTCTTGTTATTATTTGCAATTTCCCCCTGAAGATTATCTCAGAAATGTCAGCCCTAATTATGGAACAAGTTAATAAAAACCTAAATAAAAAATCTTATTCTTAAGAAATTATTAGAAATTATCCAGTGCACATATTATCTCAATAATTTGTAAGCTGGCAAAATGTTCTTCGAGGAAAAGAAATGAGAAATCCAAATTAAACAGTGCTGGTCCTCGGCTTGTTTTCTTATCCACGGCTTGCTCTTCCACAGCCCCAAGCTGTCCTCAGTATCCCAGGTCATCTTCCCCAAGCTTCACAGCCTGGCAAGGCACTGCCGGGAGATTGGAGGTAGGAGGAAGGGAGAAGCCAGGGTGTTGCTTTACCTCCACAGAATTGCACTGGGAGATGTTTCCGGCAGCAGCAGCATTTTCCCCGTTGAACTGGTTCTTCGTGGTTCCAGCTTCTTCCAGGTCACCCTGGCCTCCGTCAATGCCATCTTCTCCGACTGTCCCTCCAGCCTACAGGTGGAGGTAGCTTCCTGCTGTTGCTAATCTTTTGTTGCATGTTTGTTTTCTCAGACCTTCCATCACCTGTGTGACCAATTCCCTGTCCTATATTATATGTTTTAAATACTTAGAATGGTTTTTGTTTTTGTGGTGGAACATTTAACTAATATACTCATGTCTTAGTTCAAGTTCTTTTAGGGGCAAGCAGCAGAAACTTTCTAGGGGCAAGCAGCAGAAACTTTCTATGGCCAGTTTATGCAAAATAATGAAAGTATTAAGATTTATTCAAAGGACTGAACAACCAAGGCTCCACCTAAGAGCAGGAACCAGACCAGCCCTGGGAACCCAAACAGTGGTAGGTTTTGGACCTTCTCTCCAGAGCATTGCTCTAATAGCCTTCAGTTTCTGTGTCTCTTTGTTCCAAATTTCAAATTCCTGAGAGAAACTGATTACCCCATCTCAGAGTGACTACCTGTAACATTTATCTACAGCAGTGCTTCTTTTTTAAATTAATTTATCTATATTTTATTTTTGGCTGTGTTGGGTCTTTGTTGCGGTAAGCAGGCTTCTCATTGCGGTGGCTTCTCTTGTTGCGGAGCAGGGGCTCTAGGTGCACAGGCTTCAGTAGTTGTGGCACGTGGGCTCAGTAGTTGTGGCGCACAGGCTTAGTTGCTCTGCAGCATGTGGGATCTTCCTGGACCAGGGCTCAAACCCGTGTCCCCTGCATTGGCAGGTGGATTCTTAACCACTGCACTGCCAGGGAAGCCCTACAGGAGTGATTCTTAAAGTATGGGCCCGAGATCAGCAGCATTAATGTCACCTGAGCACTTATTAGAAATGCAAATGCTGGGGCCCCACCCACAGACCTACTGGAAAAGAACTTTAGGGCTGGGTCCCACAATCTTGTTTTGACAAGTCCTCAAGCTTATTCTGACACTCATGAAAGTTTCTGAACCACTTGTCTATAGCAGAGATTACAATATCGTGTGGCTCAGATATGATCACTCAGGACCTATCCCTGTGTGTCTGGGAGTCTTCCCAGAGAGGAAGAAGTGCTGTGAACTTGGCAGCCACCCCTAAGAGGTGTCAGGTAAAGCTGGTAAATCTGTCAGGATCTTAATGGTAAAATTGGTTCTTCCTGAGGGAGAAGACTTTGTAGCATTCTGAACCAACTAAATCAATTTAGTCACTGCAAAGGCATCTGGAAAAGATTCATTTCACTGTATTTAACTGAGAACACAGAAAAGCTGAAAAACCAGCATTGGGGCAGGACAAGGGAGATGGAATCTTATAGAAATCTAAGAACAGTAACAATACCGTCGGGCCACAGTAACAGGGGTTGTGAAAATAGCTCCACCCACTCAAACTCTCTCCAGACCAGTCTCATCTGAACAGCTTCTGGGAATTTAGAAACAGAAATTCTTCTTTGACTATCTTAGCTACAATCCCTGTATCAGCTTATTTATAACCGGCTTACCCTTAGCCTGTCTATGAGACCTGAGCTTTTTTTTTTCTTTTAATAAATTTATTTATTTATTTATTTTTGGCTGCATTGGGTCTTCGTTGCCGCGTGCGGGCTTCTCTTGTTGCAGAGCATGGGCTCTAGGCATGCGGGCTTCAGTAGTTGTGGCACGCAGGCTCAGTAGTTGTGGCTCACGGGCTCTAGAGCACAGGCTCAGTAGTTCTGGTGCACGGGCTTAGTTGCTCTGCAGCATGTGGGATTTTCCCGGACCAGGGCTCGAACCCATGTCCCCTGCACTGGCAGGCAGATTCTTAACCACTGCGCCACCAGGGAAGTCCCGAGACCTGCACTTTTCAATCCTGTACCAATGGCCCCATGTGGCTATTTAAGTTTAAATTAATTAAAATTAAATAAAATGTAAACGCACAGTTCCTCAGTTACAATAGCCACATTTCAAGCAATGAAGCCACACAAGGCTAGTGGATATCGTATTGGACATCTCAGAAATAGAGTATTCTCATCATTTCAGAAAGTTTTATTGGACACCATTGCCCTAGACTTTTACCTCATGAATGTTCATCCCACCATGCTGAAACCTACCCTTTCCCCCCCATCTTTTCCAGGTCAAATTCCAGGGAGAAAGAAAGAATGAAAGAGAGAAAGAGAGAGAGGGGAAAAAAATCTGATTGTTCCAGTTCACCATTTCAAGGCAATTCATACTATAAATCACCAGCCACCATGAAAAAAAACATATAGCCAAACCGAAAAATGGCCCAAAATCTTGAATAGGCACCACACACAACTGTGCCACCCCCAACATCCAAATGGTCAATGAACATATGAAAAGATACTCAAATGAATTAGCCCTCAGGGAAATATAAATTAAGGCCACAGTGGGATGCTACTACACACTCATCAGATTGGTTAAAATTAAAAGGACTAACTATATTAAGGATTGGCAAAGATGAGAAGCAACTTAAATCCTACACTGCCAGTGAAAGTATAAGTTTGTGTAACTGCTTTGGAAAACTCTTTGTTAGTATCCACTAAGAGTGAACATTCACATACTTTATATAGCCCAGCAATCCACTCCTAGAAATATATCCAACAGAATCGTGTATATACATACATTCACCGAAAGAAAAAGATTTGAATGTTCGCAGCTATGCTATTCAGCCCATGGTTGCCATGCAATATTTGGGATATACTTATATTAAAAATATTCTTTGTTGTTTGTCTGAAATTCAAATTTAACTGAGAGTTCTGTATTTTTATTTGCTAAATCTGGCAACCCTATTATACTCTCAAACTAGAAACAACACAATTGTTCATCAAAAGTAGAATGTATAGGGCTTCCCTGGTGGCGCAGTGGTTGAGAGTCCGCCTGCCGATGCAGGGGACGCGGGTTCGTGCCCCGGTCCGGGAGGATCCCACATGCCGCGGAGCGGCTGTGCCCGTGAGCCATGGCCGCTGAGCCTGTGCGTCCGGAGCCTGTGCTCCGCAACGGGAGAGGCCCGCGTACCGCAAAAAAAAAAAAAAAAAAAAAAGTAGAATGCATAAATCGATTGTGGAATAGACACATAATTAATACTATATAACCAGAGTCAGCAAACTTTTTCTGTAAAGGGCTACACAGTAAATACTTTAGGCTTTGTGGGCCATATGATCTCTGTTACAACTACTCAACTCTGCCACTGTAGCATGAAAGCAGCCCTAGATGTAAATGAATGAGCAGGGCTATGTTTCAATAAAACTCTCTTTACAAAAACAGTCAGCTGGCCTGTAGGAAACAGTTTTACAGGCTATCCAGCAATGATAATGTATGAGTCGTGTCTACATGTAAGAATATGAATGAACCTCACAAAATAACATGGAGTGAAAAAGTGTTTATGGTGTGATTACATAAAATTCAGAAACAGGTGCAACTAATGGTGGTGTTAGAGACAAAATAGTAGTACCTTCAGGGGATAGTAATAGGAAAGAGCATGAAGAAAGTCTCTGGGGTGCTGGTATTGTTCAAATTTTTTATCTGAGTTATACAGGTATTTCACCTTGTGAAAATTCATCATGCTGTACACAATGATTTGTGTGATTTTATGTATGTGCATTATATGAAAATAAAATATTTATATAAATTAAAAACTAAGTCAAATTATCTCAACATCATGCCCATAAGAAATTATTTTACTAATTCTGGTACCCAAGTTTTTTGCTTTTCCTAATTATAACAGGAATTCATGTTCTTTGTAGAGAATTTAGAAAATCTTGCTACTTAACATGATAAAATCTTGCATAAGTCTACAAACAAGTGAGAAAGATTAACATTTCTTTCTCCTGCCCTCCTTCTCTTTCAAACTCAGGATCATTTTATGGATTATTTTATTTAAAAATATACCTTGGGAATTTTCTATGTCATTGATTTATTTTTACATTTTTTTACATTTAATGGCTGCATGATGTTTTATCATGTGAAGGTAATCATTTTTTAATCAATCATCTATTATAGAATAAGTCATTTCCAATTTTTTGATATTATCAATAACTGATATACATCCTAGTTCAGTTGTGCCCATTCATGATTGTATATTTAGGAGTACAAATATAGCATAGGAGAACATAAAGGCTTTTAATGCTTTTGATAGATTGCCAAATTGACCAGATACTTGTTTTTATTATTTGTTGATATTATGGTTGATGTTTCCTGTGAGCCCACGTAGGTCTGGTAACCTCTCTGAGAGAACTGAATCATGTCCTGAAAGCAACTTAAACTGTTTGAGACAAAGTCTAATCATGCTAATGGGCTGGTTGAGGGAACTACCATAAGAATGAATGTCCAAGGGAAAGGGAAGTACTCCTGCTGTCCCTAGTTATCTGGCCTCTAGGATATGCTAGGTGTATTCATTTGTAAGGGATACCTAATAGGGTACCACAGACTGGGTGGCTTTAACAACAAAAATTTATTATCTCACAGCTCTGAAGGCTGGAAGTTAAAAATCAAGGTGTGGGCAGGTTTTGTTCCTTCAGAGAGTTGTGAGGGAAGGATCCATTCCAGGCCTCTCTCCTTGGCTTGTAGATGGCTATCTTCTCCCCATGTTTCATTTCATCCTCCCTCTATGTGTGTTTGTCCCTGTGTCCAAATTTCTCCTTTTTATAAAGACACCAGTAATACTGGATTATGAGGTCACTCTAATGACATCTCTTTAGCTTGATTACCTCTGTAAAGACCCTATTTCCAAATAAGGCTACATTCTAAGGTACTGGGGGTTAGGATCTCAACGCAAGAATTTTTTGTTGTTGGGGAGGGGAGAACACAATTCAACCCTTAACACTAGGTAAAACCAAATAAGAGAAAACTCTTGCTCTCAGCACCAGTGTTATACACCAGCATGCTATATTCACATACATTTTAAAGCAGTTGAACATCTGATTAGAAGATATAGACAGGATCAAAAATCCGAAGACAGCAAACTGAAACTTCTCAAGAATAACAGAAACAGAAATACAGAGTGCTTCCTGCATTATATGCGGAAGCCTTGATTCTGACTCTAGTTTTGAAGGCTGACGTCTTGCCTCCAGGTACACAGTCCTGTCACTCTTTTTTTTTTTTTCAGTACGCGGGCCTCCCACTGTTGTGGCCTCTCCCGTAGCGGAGCACAGGCTCCGGACGCGCAGGCTCAGCGGCCATGGCTTACAGGCCCAGCCGCTCCGCCGCATGTGGGATCTTCCCGGACCGGGACAGGAACCCATGTCCCCTGCATTGGCAGGTGGACTCTCAACCACTGCGCCACCAGGGAAGCCCAGTCCTGTCACTCTTGATCAAGAATTCTCAGATGAAGACTCCACAGACTTTCCACTGGTAAAAATTCTCTGGCCATACATACATTTTAGACAAACCATCCCAAGTTAGCTTTCAAAATATCCCCTACTGAGTGTGTCATACAATTTTCATTTTCTTTTTCTCTTTAAACATCAAATCTCTGCATGGGCTCTTAAACACTCAGATGGGCAGTTCATGTGTGGCAAAACCTTGTCTATAAGTAAAGGATGGCCTGGGTGTTCCTCGGAGAGAAAGAATTCTGTTTACTTTTTTCGGTTTTGTAACTTTCCTCGTTGGGAATTATCCTGGCAGATATATTCTCCTTTGTAGCTGAAATATTACAGCTTGTAGGATTTATGTAAGAGCCTTGTATCACAGCAGGTTGTGCTAGCACTTAGGCACTGGATTTGGAGATTAGGGATGACTTTAGTCCTGTATTACATGAGAACCTTGTGATGTGGAATTTCTCATGGAAAGCCACACTTCAGTACAGTATGTCATGGTACATTATCTTTGTGAGAATATTTTCTCTTCACCAAACTGTGATTGTAACCTTTTCTCTTGGGTTGTCTATGCCCTCTCCCTGTGTCTCAAGCTCCTAAGATAATATTTTGGGTTGTCAGAAGACTAGCCACCCAGTTAAAGGGGAAAAGGAGATATTGGAATGCTTTATGCTGGCTTTGCTTTCCTGAAAGCGACAGGTTTTCTTCTCTGGGGTTTATGTTATTGTTTTAGAAAATTATATTCATTTAAATCTAAACATAGTTAAAGAAAGTAAAATATGACCCTGTTACTTTTCAGTCATGTAACAGTAATTCTGAATAACAGTATAATCTTCCTCATATGCATGTTAAGCTAACTACATTGGAAATTCACCTCTGACTACAAACCCACTAGATTTTGCAAGTTGAGTAGCTTTGAGTAAGGTCAATGCTAGGATGGGAACTTCTAAAGAAAACCCAGATGTCTCCGAGATGAATACAGGATTTAAAGTAAGTTTCATTGTATCCCTAATACTAGATGCAGATCTCCACAGTCATCATTTCAGGAAGCCTTTTCACTATGCGTATCCTTTCTTAAAATGTGCAGGTGAAGCGTCCCCTGCTCAAGGCGGCTCTACATTGGAGCCCATGACATTGCCTCACAAAAACCCATTGTGAAATTTCAGGAATTTTGTTAGCCAGTTGTTAAACACAGTTAATATTAAAAATTAAAGTATATAAATTACAAATAAATTATATTAAAAACAAAGGTGATAAATACTCAGAACTCATCACTTAGTAATTGCTACATTTTACTATTATCCGATCTTGAGGTTCCACCTGAATCTGAATGGCAGAAATACTACATCATGGTTTACTGCTGCACTTCTCTTCCCAAATCCACATTCAGTGACATCACATTGGTAGCTTGAAATCAGTCATGGTGGAGTAGTTACATCATGGAAACCTGCAAATGCTACAAAGTAGGGCTTCCCCCACCGATCCAGTTGTTGAAGGGTTACTGGCATCTTCCTCCCCCTGCATTTGTTGCAGAAGAGAAGAACCCTTCTCTAACTGCTATGCAATGTTCTGTATTTTCCTCTCCTGACTTCGTTCTGCTGTTGGGTCCTAGAAGTGGAGTACATGTGTCATCACACTCAACTTGGGCAGAAGTGAGGCATCAGATCCTGTGCTGAGAAGAGCCCAGTTCCTGACTGGGTTCAGGGAGCTGTGCATTTTTGCTCCAACAGGAAAGAGGAACTTGGTGATAGGTTTAGTAGGGGGTGTAGTTGTCTTGAACCCAGAAGAGAAGGAAGTCAGCCTGGGGCTATTGTAGGTATCAGAGAGAATGTAGAGAGAATTCTAGAATAACGGCACCAGCACTGAGGCTGCATGACTACACAGCAGCTTAGAACAGAGTCCCACATGCTGTCTTTAAAAACATTTTCACGAGTCTACAAAATAGTGATAAAAATAATCTTAAAAAGACAATGCATAGAGTTTTTATGAAATGAAATTTTTTTCATACAAGGACTGTTCCTTATTCAGGGATCATAGGTTAACATCTCAAGAGTAATAAAGACAATTTTATTAGAAGCATGAAACTATTATCCAAAATATATACATAGGTAGTTTATCTTATGAATTATTTTGTCCCCAAAGTCCATTTTGTACCCATTTTCCCTGCTTGCACTAGAGAATACTTGGTTTTTCATAAGAAAATTTAATGTTATAAATGGTGATCAGGTTTCCAGCCTAGACCAAAAAAAGCAAATACATCCCAGTATTCTGGGAGTTGTCATACCATTCATCTTGTTAGCCTGAAGTCTGAATGGTAGGGAAAACAGGTAGTCTTCGCAGCAATAAGAGGTAGTCTTCTCTTTGCACAAGAAGGGCAGAAGAGAAGAAAAAAGCATAGCGTTTCCTTCTCCTGAGCCAATGGATGGTGAAATAGGAAAATCTGAACCAGTAAAGTTTGTTCTCATCCACCCGCTCACCTCACTTAATGCCTTACTCTCCTAGTATCTGATAATCCTTCTCACCAGGCTCCCATTCCCTCATGATACTCTGTATTCTCCACCACAGCACCTTCAAAGGTCTGTCTGAATTGCTAAAGTGCTCCAAGTTCCAAAACTTACTTGCTCTCTCCTACCCTCAGTCATAGCCCATCCATCCATTTTTCTAGCACAGCTGGTCTCAAGTGTCATTGGACAAGTTTACACATATGTGTGAATGTCTGATAGTCCCTAATTTTCCAGAGACATTTGAATTTTTAGGAACAGATTTTGCAAACATAAATTATTTCTAATTGGCAGTATATTGTGAAATATAAAAAACAAACAAAAATTACAAAAAAGCGAGAGTAGGAGTCGGGGAAGAGTGTTGGAACAGGAAGGAACAGGGCACAGAGCACCCTACAAACTAGTTGCTTAATCCTTTAAAGTGTGTGATTTTCACAAACTCTTCCCTTTGACCTACAGATTTTCCTGAACTGGCCAAACTTGGATTTGAACTAATCCTGGTTTTGGTAATTACCCACTGGTACAAGCAGAATAACAAATGTTTCAAGATTAAACATTACAATTCTCTACATTTTTTCACCTTCATACTTGAAAAACTCACACATTTCTCACAAGGGTTTTTTTTTTAATGGGAACTGTGACGTTTCCAGCCATAGAAGGGGGACGGTGTGAGTGTGTGTGTGTGCGCACACACGCACTCACATGAGTGCTGGAGTAGGTTGCAGATGTATGGATGCATACACAAGCTATTTATCATTTTGCAAGAAGAGCTCAATATATAATTAAACACGCAACAGACAGACTCTAGCCTTGCCCAATTTAGGAGACGTCTTAATCAGCTCTAAAATCCAAACTCACATCTATAATTCCTTCTGTCCAGCTATTCCCTTCTCAGACCAAGGTCCTCCTGCTGTGGTTACTGTGCATATTCTATTTACAATTATAATCTCATTGCTGCTTTTTTCCTAGTTAAAAGTATACTTACTCCCCTATGCGTTGCAAAAAACAGGTGTCCTCTGGTGCTTAAATTGCCTTTTGATCTATTGTTCAGAGTTAACCAGAACTCTCCATTCTCATCTCTCACTCAGCCATTACTCATTAACAATAAATGCTTATCAATTAGCTATAGTTATTCATCTATAAACCTAAACACTAATGAACAACTGCAAATGTTGGTAAACAATTACCAGGTGTAAACGATAGAAGGGAGCTTGCACAGATGGTGATCATTGTGGGTCAAATCTTTGTCTTGCATTTATAGTGGGTGGGGAGCCATGCAAAACACAAAGCAACATGGCCTCTGGCCTTGAGGAACTGAGAAATAAAAAAAATAAGAGTGAGTGCATCTCTCATTTCACCACAGGGAACTTCACCAGAGAAAGGGGGAAAACCTCAGCAATTTGAGCCAGTCAGAAGTGTTTTTGAAATGGAAATTGTGCTTCTCTTTGGACTGAGTAGAAAGGCAAGAGAGTAACTACATGTCACTTACATTTTCAGCTAGGACGCACCTGCTTACTTTTTTGTCCTAGAGCACGACTGTCTGATAGAAATATTACATGAGCCACATATGTACTTCAAGATGTTCTAGTACCCACATTAAAAAAGTACAAAGAGGGGCTTCCCTGGTGGCGCGGTGGTTGAGAGTCCGCCTGCCGATGTGGGGGACACGGGTTCGTGCCCTGGTGCGGGAAGATCCCACATGCCGCGGAGCGGCTGGGCCCGTGAGCCGTGGCCGCTGAGCCTGCGCGTCCGGAGCCTGTGCTCCGCAACGGGAGAGGCCACAATAGTGGGAGGCCCGCGTACCCAAAAAAAAAAAAAAAGTACAAAGAAATATTGAATTTTTATAATATATATTTAACCAAATACATTCAAAATATCTTTTCAACATGTAATCAAATAAAAATTATTAATTGGATAGTTTACATCCTTGTTTTCCACACTAAGTCTTCAAAATCAGTGTGTATTTTACACGGACAGCACACCCCAATTCAGACTAGCCACAGTTCAAGGGCTCAATAGCCACACATGACCAGTGGCTACCTACCGGCCAGCACAGGGCTAGAACGTTCCACGCCAGAGAGTGCTCCATGTGAACTAAAGCTCATATTTAGTGAGGAAGGGACACTTCCCTTTCTCATTCTGGCTCCATTTCCTACAGTCGGAAATTGGTTGGAGGGAGGAAAGGAATAGGGCAGATCATTTTTAAAGTTTTCCAAGGAGCAGTTTAGCAATGCTTGTTATCATCCCGAGGTACTTTGGGACTGAAAAGCGTCCTTGGGCAAAAGCAGACTTTCCTTGTGACGAATCAGAAGAATTCCCTGCATTCTCGGGAGTCTGATTTATGTCCCTGCACGCTCACCACCCATAGGCCTGGCGCTGGCTTTTTGCTCAGTCTCCTCTGTGGTTTGGGTTGAGAGGAATTCCCTGATCCATAGTCTCTTTCCTATCTGGGACTACCCAAAGATAATTCACCCTGGAAGCATTTCCTTCTGTCTCTGGGCGTCTTTAAAATGCCAAGGCTCTGTCTCCAAGGGAGTGTAACTGATAGCAGTAGCTCCCACCTCTCTTGTGTTTGGATCTTTCAAAGCAATCTCAAGAGTGCTATGGTGTTTTATCCTCATGTACCTTTGTTAGGATTGGCACTTTGATAAAGAACCCACATTTCTGAAAAATATCACAGTGACTTCATGATTAATCTCAGGCAAAGGTTTTCAAATTTTAGTGTGCATAGGAAGCTTTGAGGACGTTTGTTACTGTTGATACCAGGGCTCTTTGACCTGAGGGTCAGGTCTGTGCAGAGCTCCATTTTTAAGAAGCACTGCAAGTAATTCTGAGTCATGTGGCTTGGTGCTCTACAGTTTAGAAATACTAGTGGGTATTCGAACCCAGGTTCCTATACATGGAAGTCATTGCTTTGTGTCCTCAGCTGTACCATATCAGGTGGTAACACAGTAAATCACTTGCATTTTCATATGAAATTATGTTGCAAATCCTTTTTGCTCATCAGAAGGTTTCCCTGGCATCATAAAATTCTGTGTCCTTTTGGGAAAAGGAGCTGCCGGACAGCTGTTGTTGGTTTTTTTTCCAGATAATAAAAGGGATGTATAGAAGCTAAATAAAAATCGAATATCACTTAGGGTGATACTAGGTTTGACACTGACTTATTTTTCTTCCCTATCCTTGTTAGGCTTTTTTGTTTTTTCTTTTATCAATTTAATTATTTAATTAGTAAGGCTCTCTTTAGATAAGTGTCAATATACAGATAAGTGTCAATATACAGATAAAATGAAAAGAAAGTTACCTACAGATCCATCATTCAAAAATGTTTGCTTCTTTTTTACAAAATGGATTCCTAAATAAACATAAATTCTGTTGTATCTGCCTTTTTTCCCTCCATTTTAACCTTATAATTCATTTTATGTTTAAAAATGTCTTCATCCATATTACTATTGTTTTTAATGTTAGTTTCTTCTCCACTATACCATAATTTCATCAACCCTCTATGTTGGAACTTTTACTTTTTTTTTTTTTTAATAGACCTTATTTTTTTAAGAACAGTTTTAGGTTCACAGCTAAATTCAGAGGAAGGAACAGAGACTTCCCATATGCCCCCTGCCCTCACACACGCAAAGCCTGCCGGATTAGCAACATTCCTCCCAATGGTACATTTGCTACAACTGATGAACCTACATTGACACATAATAATCACCCAAAGTCCATAGTTTACATTAGGTTCACACTTGCAGTTGTATATTCTATAGGCTTGAGCAAATGTATAATACTATTACAGTTTCATACGGAGTGGTTTCACTGCCCTAAAAATCCTCTATGCTCTCGTATTCATCCCTCCCTCCCCCAGTCCTTAGCAATCACTGATTTTTTTTTTTACTGCCTCCAGAGTTTTGATTTTTACAGAATGTCATATAATTGGAATCATACACTATGTAGCCTTTCAGATTTCTTTTTTCTTTTCTTCTTCTACTTCTTCTTCTTCTTTTTCTTCCCCTTTTTTCTTTGAACAAAGCTAAGGTAAAGATTCTTTATATACTTCTTTTTGGGAGAAAGGCTTAATTTTTAATAAATGAAAACATACAAAGCAGTAACTAACACCCATTTTCCACCTCTCAAAATTAACCACTATTAATGCTTCAATACATTATTTCCCAGCCTTTCCACGTGTATAAATATCTGAAAAGTATGCAAATATTCTTCTTTTAAAAAAAGATGAGACAGTTCCAAGTAAAATTAAAATTCCCTTTGGCTGTAATCTTCTAATCTGGTCCCCTTCACCCTGTGCAGATGAAATAACAGTGATGAGTTTGGTGCATATTGTAATCCATTTTTATGCATAACATATATCTAAAAGCATCTAGTAACATCTTGTTGTGCTTTTTTACTTAAATAACATTGTTCCACATATATCGTTCTGCAGTTGGCTTTTCTCATGCAGCAGTATGTTTTTGACATCTGTTCCTATGTAGTTATACATAAATCTAGTTCAGTCCTTCATATTATGACTTCACCATCTCTTATTTATCTTTTCCCTATGTATGGAAATTTAGGCTCTTCCCCCCTCTTTCTTTTTTTTTGTCTATTATGAAGAGTTTTTGAACATGTCCTTATGTGTTTCTCTTTGTGGATGTGTATCTTTTTCTCTAGATTAGACACCAAAAATTAGAATCATTGGGTCACGGAGTAAACACACAGTAGTATTTTTTTAAAACAGACAGTGTCAAATTTGTCTTCCAAAGTGGGTATGCCAAGTTAAGTTTCCTATCAGCAGTACGTATCTGTATTTTCAGAAACTTGACAATGCTTAACATTAGAAAAATTAAAAATTTTTCAGTATCATGGATGAAAAATAGCATATTGTTTTGAGTTTCTCAGATAAGTAGTAAGATTAAGCATCTTTTCAATGTTTATTAGCTAAACATATACTTATGTACAACTATTTTATTATAGTCCCAGGAAAAATTCGTGTCTGGTCTAAAACTGTATTTTAAGGCTTTCAAAACATATTTTGAAATTTCCATCTAAAATTTTTGTAAATATTTATATTCTTGTCAAAACCACGATAAAATATCTATTTTCCACACTCTCACAAAACTTGATTATTCATTTGAACCTTTGCCAATCAGATAAACAAAAAGTGTACCTTGTTTTAATTTTTCACTTCTTTGATTACTGGCAATGTTAAATATTTTTTCTTTTTAAAAAATACATCCATATTTCTTTTATAGACTACACTTTATGATTTTAGCCAACTTTTATATTGGGCATTCTTTTTTTTTTATTAACCCACTGTCATATACTTTGCAAATATCTTCCCAGTTAGACATCTCTTTTAACTTTGTTTATAGTAATTTAGTTATATGCACATATTTTTAAAATTTTAAGTATTTGAACATTAACATATTTTCACTATATTTTCTGCTTTCTCTTTTAAGTAATAGCTTTAATTTCTTATCTCAAAATGCATGTTCATTATGAAAAATTGTTAAAGTGCAAGTACATTAAAGGAAGAAAGTAAAACCCATGTAATTTTACCACCTAGAGATAAGAATTACTAATACTTTGAAGTATATCCTTCCAAATTATTTCTATGCTTATAAAATGTTCACATAATTTTAAAAAATCATTTAGAACATAGCATTGTAATTAAAAAATTTTAATGGCATTAAATGTTCTTAAGAATTATAAATTATAATGGTATAAAGTATTACATTTCAGGATGTACACTCATTTATTTAGCCAATCTTCTATTTTTAAATATTTAGATTGTTTCCAAATATGATTACTTTCAAAAGAGAATCTGTCTGATTCCTTCATAGGATAAGCAATCTTTCATACAGTCTCCTTCCAAGGGGAGAAATCACACTCTTTCCACAAGCATCAGTTTATTCTAGGAATGAAGATTTACATTATCCTGTTACATAGGATTATTACACTTCCTTCCCTAATGGTCCAATGGAGGAAAAAATAACCAGAACTCAGCGAGAGCTGCAGCTGTAGGAAAGAACCCAGTCGGTTTGAGCAAATGTAGGCTCAGGCTTACTTCTGGAAATCCTAATCAGTAAGGTAAATGTGTGGGATGTCTTACTTCCTCCACCTCTCCAAGTCCTCAGCAGGGTCCCAGCCATCTACCTGAATGGTGGCTCTAGAAATGTGCACTGCCAACCAACCTGCAGCATCGTAAGTGGTGGCCTTGCTTAGGTGTGGCTTGGCCATTGGACCATTAGGCCCAGGGATCAAAACAGGTGGGATTTGCACCTTTCCGGTAAACCTGCTGAGCATGTGATTCAGGGATAATGTTCTAGGCCCCTGGTTCTCCAACTTCAGCACGCATCAGAATCGCCTTAAGGCGCTTGTTAAAATACAGGCGGCAGGACCCGACTCACACAATTTCTGATTCTGTGAGGAGACCTGAGAATTTGCATTTCTGACAAGTTCCCAGGTGATGTGGATGCTGCTGTTCTGGAGACCACACTTTGAGAAGCAGTCTTAGGCTCTCTCTCTCTCTCTCCAAACCATCACATTGCCATCACTTCCCTACTTAAATCCCTTTTATGGTTTCCTTCTGTCTGCAGGACAAAGTCCAGACTGCTTAGCAAGGCACATGTCTTTTTTTTTTTTAATTTGTGTTTTGTTTTGTTTTCTTTAATTAAGTAATTTATTTTTGGCTGCGTTGGGTCTTTGCTGCTGCGCATGGGCTTTCTCTAGTTGTGACGAGCGGGGGCTACTCTTCATTGTGGTGCGCGGGCTTCTCATTGCGGTGGCTTCTCCTGTTGTGGAGCACGGGCTCTAGGCGTGTGGGCTTCAGTAGCTGTGGCACGCGGGCTCAGTAGTTGTGGCTCACAGGCTCTAGAGTGCAGGCTCAGTAGTTGTGGCACCTGGGCTTCGTTGCTCCGCAGCATGTGGGATCTTCTGGGACCAGGGCTCGAACCTGTGTCCCCTGCATTGGCAGGCGGATTCTTAACCACTGCGCCACCAGGGAAGTCCCAAGGCACATGAGTCTTTTATGATCTGGCCCTGAGCTGCTGCTTCTCCAGACTCACTCTTCACCCTTGGCCCAGCTCTCTGCCCCAGGGAGCTGACCTGTGTGGACTACACCAATAGGTTTTGTGCTCTCTACCTTCTGTGTCAGCAGACGGGAGACTGGAGGGTGGGAAGAGAAAGTCACAATATTTTCCCCCTGGGCTTCTTTCCTCCAAGGTTTGGCAGTGGCTGCATTCCTCTACTTAAAGTCCAAACCGGCTGGGTTCTTTCCTACAGCTGCAGCTCTCGCTGAGTTCTGGTTATTTTTTCCTCCATTGGACCATTAGGCCCAGGGATCCTAATGACCTCCTGCTATAGTTGGCCCCAGGGAAGTTTCACCTTCCCTTTTGGGTTCCTTTAACTTTGCACACACTTCTGGGGACAATCTCTTCGTCACATTCTCCTTAACTACCCCCTTTTGATCGTTCCTTCTCTTTCCTGCTCAGACTCTGGCTAATTCAGACCCTCATTTTACTTTCCAGTCTCCTTTCCCACTAGGCGTGTGCTGACCACTCATTTACCAAATACCATGTAGTTCACAATTCCTTGCTTGTCCCTGTGCCTGAAAAGTCCTTTTACCTTTCTTTATGTGGAAAACTACTCTTCATCCTTTAATCCATAAATCTTCATAAAGCTTTTCCTTTCTCATTCAAACTTACTCCATGTTTCTGAGACTTTAAAAAATATACACAGGTATATTGAGAGATAAACTTTACATACCATAAAATTCACTCATTTAAAGTGTAGAGTTCAGTGGCTTTTAGGATTTTCCCAGAGTTATGCAACCATTGCCACAACCTGATTTTAGAACATTTCAACACCCCTGAAAGAAACCATGTGCCTGCCCATTAGCAGTCACTCCCCATTCCTCTCAGCCCACTAATCTACTTTCTTTCTCTATGGTTTTTCCTATTCTGGACATCTCATGTAAATGGAATAATACAATAAGTGATCTTGGGTGGTTACCAAAGGGGAGAGGAAAACGGGGAGGAACAAATTAGGGGTATGGAATTAACAGATACAAACTACTATATATGAAATATATAAGCAGTGCAGATATACTGTATGGCACAGGGAATTATACCCACTGTCTTCTAATAACCTATAAGGAGTATAATCTGCAAAAATACTGAATCGCTATGCTATACACCTGAAACTACCATAGTATTGTAAATCAGCTATACTTCAATAAAATAAATTTAAAAATAAACGTAGAAAATAACACAAAAAGAACGATATCTCTATCATAAATAAGGAACTTTTTTTGGCCTTGAATAATAAAGGATATAATAAAGTCAACATGAAGCACAAAAATTTTTCTGGTAAGGCCCAGGATTTTTATTATCTAGGCAGATTACACTTAAAGAATGACCCTTCGTGTTGTAGGCAAAGGCATTAATCAGTTTAAAAAAAAACGACAGCAAGGCCATCAAAACTGAGCAATTATTACTAAGATTTTTAACACACTTCATAGCTTTTTTTAGACTCAAGTATTAAAAACTAAGGCAAATAAAATACAGTTTCTAAGTTTTGTCCTTCAAATTCATTCCAGCATTCATTTTCTCGCTATAAATGTGCAGTACTTTGAGTTCTCTTCTGAACCAATTATAATATCTTACTGGCTCCCTCATTATTAGTGAGTTAAATAAAATTTTTCATATGTGTTTATTTTATATTTGTAGGAGAGTCGTTATTTTATTCTCTTGTAAACGTAATTCTTTAACAGATGAGACACTAGGAACAGAGTCTCACCACTTTTTGCCATGTGATTGTGTGACCAACAGCTCTCTCAGGATGGGAGACAGCAATCTTCCTCTCTAGACTGAAGAATAGGAATTAAATCTTTTCATTCTTCTCGGTGGCCCCCTCACCCTTAGCCTATCATCAGCTATCTCAGAGTCAGCTGTTTTGGGTATTAGAAACAATTCTAGTATAGACTTTCATGGAGGAAATGAAAATCTGTGACATAGTAACAGGCTTCTGCTTCGTCCATCTTAAAAGTCAGGTTATTTTATTTTTTCTCTTTTTAGATTTTTCTCTACATCTCAATTACCTTGATCTTGCTTTCAAGATTTTCACTTCCAAGAGCTTTTTTCTTTTTTGGTCCTTTAATTTTTTATAGTATTTTGTTCTTGTTTTATGGGTACAATATCTTCCCTAATCTCGATGATGATATTAATACTAATTTTTTTAAAAAAGAGTTCTCCTTGCCTTATTTTTATTTCCTCAAAGCACTGACCTTTTTTTTTTTTTTTATTTCGGGGTGCACTCTTTCATTTTCATGTTAGGAACTCTCAACAGACAGTGGCATTCCCTGGCTGCTCAGGTCTGAGGGTAGGAACCTGAAAAATGCCCTGGAAGCTCGAGGTGTGTTGTATTTACCTGGCACTTCTTCCCTCTGCATTCCCCGCTTTCTAACACACCCTCTCTACTCTCCCCTGTTCCCAGACTGGCTGCCTCCCTCTTTCAAGATTCGATTCAAGCATTACCTTCTTTTGGAAGTGGTTTTGTGCCCCATTCTGCCCCAATACTTTCCCATACTCCTAGACCGTCCCATCCAGATTGGGGACAATCTGGCTCCCGCGCCTGGTGCAGTCACACACGGCAAGCCCTGGTGAAAAGAATGAACATACAAATCCCACCTCCAACATGCACTTTATATGCGTTACTTCTTTTTATCCTCGTGATTACTTTGTGCCATTCTGCTTTTTTCGTGGTTCTTTTCAATTGTGGAAAAATCAGAAGACTGACAACAGATAAGATGTTGAGCAAATGAACATATCTGTAAGCAAAAGAACAGCCTTCATATTGCCATGTAGGTTTAAAGCAGAGAAGTAAATGGTGAGGGAATGAGATTGACAAGGAAGAGGGAAGGCCTACTATGTACCTGGCACTGTGCTAAGTAAGCATTTGTATACTTTAAATTATTTCTCAAAACAATTCATTGATTTATAGACAAGAAGTTGAGGCTCAGAGAGACTAAATAATTTGCCCAAGATCACACATCTATTATTTAAAGTCATGTCCCTCCGGTCCCTCTAAGCCTAGCTCCAGGGTGTCTCTAGGGGAATCCAGGCAGGTAGGGTGTTGGCTTTGGTGGGACTTTTGGTACTTTGATTGGATGAGCCCTGTCCCAGCCCACTCAATTCCCTGTCCTTAGTGCCCCTGTATACTCTTTATTTAGAAGGTTGCTGTGCTTTTGGACTGAGGCTTTCAAAAGAGTCAGGCAAGCAGCCCTACTAAGTCACCTGTAACTGAAACCCTTGGTTTCCTGTGTCCAGCCTAGTGAATGTCTGAACTGCTCAGGTCAAAAAGCCTTATATATGTCAACTTTGTATTTATCAGCACAGTTCTTAGTTATAGCAATCAATAAGACATACCCTTCTTTTGCTAATGGCTGCATTAAATGGCATCTCTCCCTTTGCATTAAGAAATCACATTACCCTGGTCTGCCAATTGACTGAAACGAAAAGAGCATTTCCAACAGCTGTACCTTTTTAACTGCTGCTGCTTTTCTTTTGGGCTTGGCACTAAAAAGGCAGATGAGATGAACAGAATGGGACTCCTAGTTTCCTCGCCTTGCCCACCCCTTACATGGGCACTGACCATGAAACTAAACTAATAAATGAGCTTTTCAGGCCTAACTGTCATATGCAGCACTTAAGACACACAGGGAAGTTCTAGAACTCTTTTCCACAAGCCATTTCTCCACTGAGTAGTGTCAGAGAACTCATCCAACAGATGTGACTGAGCCCAGCGCGCTGAGGAAATGGAGCATTTGTATTATGGGTCATCATTTCTTTATATTTTTTTATTTCCAGATCATTGGATTTAGGTCCAACCTAATTTGCGTAGGTCCAAGGCCAGATGACACAGTGATAATCTTCATTAGCAAAGCAATATTGTGTATTTTTTCCCACATCTGATTAATGGATTATATCCTTATATATATTGTAACTTTCAATATGTTTTTCAAGCCATTAATCATTTAATCTTTCCCTCAGGCATGCAACCAGGCCTTATTTTTGTGCTTTTTGAGAGTATTCTTTCAACAGAGTAAGTCATAAAAGCTAAATGTATTCATTCTCTTCTCAATTTGTGGACCTGAGCCACCATAAAGCATTCTGACCACATAAAGAAAGGAACTATGTAAAAAGCAAGTATTATTAATGTATTACTTCCCCTGGGCACATTTGCCAACCAAAATATTAAGCTCCCTTTAAAGAAATGTTCGGGAATTATTAGTTTATCACTCAGTTAAAGGTTTATGTGTCTAAAAATACTCCAACCAAGCTCAATGTGCCTGGTAATGTAATGTCATATGTAGTCTTCCAAAAGGGATATTTTGGGGTCTGCAATTTCTCCTGTTTGGGTTGTGATCTAATTTTTCTTAATTACTGGAATGCCAGAAAAGTGAGTTTTAGCGTATAGGCCAGTCTTGGATATAATTGTCAGTGTCCCTTTATGTTGAAATTATAAATGCCCAAATGGAAGAGTTTCTATTTACCACTTTTCTGTTAAAACATGTTGCCCATGTCTGCTACAAAAATAGATGAAATAAACCAAAATGTTTATTTAAATCCAAATAAAAATCATTGGCCCAATTTGTTTACCATAAATGATCAGAGTATTAATTCTAGCTTAGCTTCCTTCTTCTATACTGCTCTGTTCCTCTTTGCTTTGAACTCAACACCTGAAAAATCATCTGTTCATTTTTGGTGTAGAATTGGAAGCCACGCTCCCACCCCACCCCCTGCCCAAGCAAGATTACGGTGAGTTTGTGGACGGGCAACGCATGGCCTGACCCCATCTGTGCCCCTGGAGGGGCTGGGCAAACACTGCTCACAATAATGCAACAGCTGTCGCAGACCAGCCTCTTTTTTTCCCAGCAAAGCAAGCAGGGGGCTGAGTCTCACTAACTGCACTGGACATCTACTTTTTTTTTCTCTGAAAGGGAAGGTGGCCCTAATGTAGCCTGTCTCCAGCCTACCCTTTCCCCCCTATCTTGCCCATCCACAAGCAGTAAGTCAGTCAGTTGAGGCTTTGGAGGTGAAATATGATGCAAGAGCAGACAGGGAAATCTTAGACATGGAACAAAGCCATTTGAGAACGGTCGCATCAGCCTAGCACTTTGATTTTGTGTGTTTGCCTCTTAAATGCTAGTTACTATAGCGACCACGAGCAACAGATAGGAAGGAGATAATGGAAACAGTCAGTGGCTTTTCAGGAGGAGTGTGTATCACATTTTTTTTTGAGTTTTACTTGCACTGACTGTTAAGCCAAGGATACCTACTTTAATTCATGGTTAAATTGGAATAGAAAATGAATCGTAATTAGCCACCTGACACTGTTCATCTGAAACCTCAGAGTAAGATTTTCAGTATTCCAGGTTTCTGCCAGCTGTAGAAGTATGCATGTTATAGAGCTAATCAGGAAAAGAGTCTCAGAAACTCACTTTAAGGCTTATTAATATCGTTCTTTATTCTGATTTAAATTCTCAATGTCAGATTATCCTGTTAAGTTTAAATTGTAGAAACAATTGATAGCAATTCCCCTTCTCTCTGCTCTTCTTAAATGATTAGATGAGCATTTCCCCATATCATTAGACATTGCAAAGATTCAAGCATATGAACCACAGAGTCTCACACAGAAGTAATAAAGACGGTATAAAAGCTGAAGACCAACCTGAACAACTTTATGGTATTTCTCTGTCTTATAATCTATTTTCTCTTCAGTGTGCTGCATGTTGTCTAAACAGTCATTACAAATTCTTACTTTCCCTTGCACCTAATTACCAGCTTTCTAGTCAGAGGCGAAATTCTGCTTTGGTAAAGCCTGCACTGCAAACCCAAACAATACAGAGACTTACAAAAGATCTCCTCGAACTTAACAGAAAAGCAAAAAGTAAAACCGCTTCTCTGCCCCTGATGGAAGTGATTATCAATTCAAGATTGCCCACAGAGAAGCCTCTCTCCATGATGCATGGAAAAGTTTCCAGAACATAATCTAATAACAGCAAAATAAATAGAAATACTAAATAAATAGACCGACAAACCCACGGCTCACATCACTAATGGAAATCCAGAGTGCTAACAGTATGCGGGTTTTTCCTGTGACCCAGAGCATGTAAGGGGTATGCACCCAACCTAAGTGATATCATATCGAGGTGTGGAATGTCATTGTGCTTTTCCATGTGGAAAAAGTGATGTACAGAAAAGGGATATGGCTCGCCTAAGGTTATGTTGCACAGAGGTGAACTTATTATGGACTCAAGTATCCTACTGTTCAGCTGAGGCTTGGTCTTCTAATTCATTGCCTTTTCTAGCACCTAAGCTCTCTTTTCACCATGAAGCCTTACACTTTCCTTACATCTCATGGAGCCTAGTGTGGTGATCAGAAAATAATTACTTTAACAATAACTTTTAAAATGTATGCCAGTGATGCATGTTCATTCATTATGGAAATACTGAAACTATAGTCAAGAGAAAAGAAGGAAATAAATTCAACTGTAATTCTATCACTTGCATTTTAGACACTTGCATATTACCCTTTTAGACATTTTCCTTAGCATATTCATAGTGTACACATAATACATATAATAAATAACTATTCTTACTTTCAGCAAAATAGGATTGTATAATACATCATTTTATAATTTTGTTACACGTGGAGGTTGCTAATATATAAATATGTTAAGAAATATTCTTCTACCACTTCATTTTTAATGGCTAAATAATCTTCTATTATATAGAATTCGATAATTGTGAACTTTATGGGTTGGGCATTTAGTTTTTTTCGCACTTTTAAATGAATTTTTTAATGAAATATTTTATTAAGTAGAAACACTGAAAAATATGGGGGTGAACATTTTTACAATTAATATTTGTACACATCCTTAATTACAAATACATAATTATTCGTTGATTAGTATTAGTCTAATGATGTTTTTAAGTCCAGCAACTTATAGATCATGTGCACCATAAAAGCATATTCCTTCTGAAGGATCCATATTCTACCTCCCTAGGGTACCACACAAATAGTTATCTGTTGAAAGTGACCTTGAACTTTACAGTCATTGCTACCCTGGCAATACAGGCAGGCAGGATTTTAGCACTGAGGAAAGAGGAGAGATGATGAAGAGTTGAAAGTTCTGATTAAATAAAGAGATTCTTCGTTAGTGAAAGAGTTCAGTGCCATCCCATATGGCAAATTCTGAATAGAAATATTCTCTGAACGCCAAAGGGATAGAAAATACTATCCGTGCAAAGGGACAAATTGTGGGGAATAAACTGTGAAGGTCAGATTATTTTCTAAGAAGCCACATGGAGAAAGAAAACTCCTGATGACAGAATCCCATCAACCAGCAGGCTAGCCTTGAAATATGAACTTTCATGGGATATCATGAATCCTTCTAGGAACTGCAAATCTCCTTGATCTTTCTGCCTGCAGTGTTTTGGAGATGTTTACAAGTAAAACTGTGTAACCTAAGACTTGCCTTTCAGGAAAAGAATAACTGGTAATCCGATCCTAGAAAGCTTTCTGCACTGGGTTTTTAAAATAGTCAGCGAATGGAAGGATTTCCCTCCCACCTTGCGCACAAAGGGAAATGGGATGGGAACCAACATGTACTCAGTCGCTTCTATGAGCCAGGTGCTACGGTAAGTACGTGCATCATCTCATTGCTTCCTCCCAACAGCCTCAATAGTGACTCATTATTTTTCCATTTTATATGAGAGGGAAACTGAGATTCAGAGAGATTAAAAAATGTACTCCCAATCATACATTTGGCTAGTGGCAAAGACTAAATTTGAACATAGTTCTGCCAAACTGCAAATCACATGTTTTTTCTACCACACTGATGTATTTAAAAAGTCTTTACCACATCTCACCCAGATCTTTGTCCTTTTTGCTGTAAAGCTCAGTCAGTTCGATGGGTGTGGTCTTGGAGGTTACAGTCTCACTGGAACTAGTGTCCTGGACATTTGCTTAGATCTCTTCTGTATAGGCTCAGATATACTGAAAAATAGAACTTAACCTAATGTGTCCCATTGGAAAAGAAATATGTTGTGTGTGTAAAGAACAACAGTTCACAATTTCAAAATTTATAAAATCTGCAACTACTAAAAAAAAAAATCCCACTACCTTTGCCTTTTAAAACTCAACTTTATGTTTGTCCCAACGAGTTCCTTTATAGATGCACATTAAAAACAAATGCTAACAACACACTCTGGGGCTGGTTTTGAATTGTGTTCAACAAAAAGCTGACACACATTTTCAAAGCTGGCCTCTGCTTTCCAAAAAGTCTTTTAAGGAAGCAGTTTAATTTATGTATAACTGAAACTTAGAGAAGGGTGTGGTTATTTACATAGATTGGGATTCCCAAATTACCAACAATATCTAAAAACAGAAAAATTATTTTCTGTAAAGAGAAGACAAAATGAAGTAAAAATCAAAGCTTTCTTCTTATATTCTGTTTGGGTTTCTGAGGGTGGTAGGGGAAAGAGTAATTCTTTCTGAGGTCTACATAAGATCATCAAAGAATAGTCATGTTTATATTTGAAAAGCTAAGACTAACCACTCAGAGAAAAGTGGATTGGAAGGTATAGAGTAAACAGGAAGATGGGGAGGCATCCTTTCAAAGATGGAGGACCCAGGTGTTCCTCCTGGTCACCTGTCACAGAAAAGTAGACAGCCATGGAGAAGGCCACTGAGAACCCTATTTCATTCTCTGTCTTTCCACACTTAATCTAACATGTTCCTCTTTTACAATTTAATGTAGCTACATTTTCTTAATTCCTAGCTAAGGAAGAATTTTGAAATGGAGTGAAGAAAATAAGAGTGGCAATATTTTATATCTTTTATTTTACAGGGTACTTGGTGATGGTGCTGGGTTGTGAAACCTAAGAGGGATTTTAATAAGAGTTTGCAGAGGACAACAGAGGACAACTTGGGGAGGCTCAGCATTGAGGGTGTTGTGAAGATGGCAGGCCCAGGGTTGAAAAGGAGGAGAAAAGGCAGCAAAGACAAGCTTCCTCTTACTCAGGTAAGATTTGCTAGGTCTCTAGTATTGGAGGTTCAACAGTCTCCTGCTTTGTCTGTTACTATAAAACACCTTCACCCTTAGCATCAGCTCTTTACAGAACATACCTGTAAAAAGGTGGAAAGAAATAATCATGAAAAGTGTTTGTTTTTTGAATTATGAAAGCAAGATTAAAAACAGATGAACAGGGTTTCCCTGGTGGCGCAGTGGTTAAAAATCTGCCTGCCAATGCAGGGGACACGGGTTTGAGCCCTGGTCCGGGAAGATCCCACATGCCACGGAGCAACTAAGCCTGTGCGCCACAACTACTGATCCTGTGCTCTAGAGCCTGTGAGCCATAACTACTGAGCCTGCGTGCCACAACTACTGAAGCCTGCATGCCTAGAACCCGTGCTCCACAACCAGAGAAGCCACCGCACTGAGAAGCCCGTGCACCACAAGGAAGAGTAGCCCCCGCTCGCTGCAACTAGAGAAAGCCTGCACACAGCAACGAAGACCCAATGCAGCCAAAAATAAATTAATTAATTAATTTTTTAAAAAAGACAGATGAACAAGACATAGCAAATGTTGGTTACATACAGGTTGGCTGTTGTTGATGTTAGAAATACAAGGTTACTGCATTTAAAAAAATTAAATGGAAGTATTTTTTCCTTTAAGTGTAAATATGTAAATATTTAGTGTAAATATGGTGGGTTCATTTTTATAAAATGAGCAAACCGAGTGAATAACATCCTAATTTGACTGAAATATCCAGGAAATATAATTGAGGTCCACATCAGTTTATTTAGACTTAATCTATTTAAATAATTACTTTAATTCTTCCTCTACTTTAATTGTTAGATCAGTCCCATGCATTATTTTGGAGTTTCTTAACCCTCTTCTACATATGAAGGCTTTACTTACAAATACCTGGTAGGCATCTGTACTTAGAAAACTCCTCTATCATTATAGCATACAACATTATTAACAGGTAAAAATCTGATATGAGCTCTACGTACAAATAAGACCGAACCACTTGAGGGATGATCATCTATTCCTCTCTTGGTGACAGTCTCTCAGCCTTGGGCAAGAATGTGATCAGCATCATCAAATATATTTTTTCTTTTTTTTTCTGCGGTACGTGGGCCTCTCACTGTTGTGGCCTCTCCCGTTGCGGAGCACAGGCTCCGGACGTGCAGGCTCAGCGGCCATGGCTCACGGGCCTAGCCGCTCCACGGCATGTGGGATCTTCCCGGACCGGGGCACGAACCCATGTCCCCTGCATCGGCAGGCGGACTCTCAACCACTGCGCCACCAGGGAAGCCCCAAATATTTCTTTGGTACACGCAGGAGTGCTGTTTCTGCACTGGGCTCCATGCCTGCTCTCTTCTGGTGGTTAAATAGAGTTGAAACTTCAACCCCTCAAAGAAAATTCTAAGAATTCACTTGTGAACTGAGCTCTAAAAATTAGTATTTTTATATACTTACATCTACTGTATAACTCACTTGCACTGGAGCCAAATCCCAAAAGTCTAAAAGTCTAAATCCTTAAAAGCACCAAGAAGAAGGTAGACTTGCTCTTTTAAACTAAATATCAGGTGATTGAGAGCTTTCAGATTATGACTTGTTTTGTTTTTTGAGTAGAGTGGGGATGAGTATTTGGGCTTAAGGGAAGCAATCAGTGCTCTGAATAGCCCATCTCTACTTTCAATTATAAATATATATATATTTGTACATTTTATACATACATAAATATATACAATATATTTAACATTCAGATTATTCTGCTGTAGTTACATTATCTATCAGGATTTTAATTTGGGGGGCATCCTTAGAGTCCTTCAAAAAATAGTTTTATTCTCATACTATTTTCATCTTCATGTAATATGTAATTACACATCTTCACTAGGCTAAGTGAAATCCTGACACTTGGGTCTTTTCTTCATAAGAATAGTTTATTTCAGTATGTTCGTCTCCCTCTGGTTGTGAGATAAAAACTGGTGACTTGGAATGCTTGTTTAACCATGATAGCATGGGGCCAACTGGAAAGGGAGGAGGGCCTAGAAGGAGATCTACCTCCAGAAATAGTGCCAACACTGAGAGGTAAACCTTGCAGCAGGGGCTGGCAGGAACTCCAGGTAAGCAGAATGCATAGTCTAGTGGTCTTCAAACATGAGTGTTTGTGAAAACCACTAGGACAGCTTGTTATAAACATGGAATTTTGAACCTCAGAGCTAGAGCTTCTGATTCAGTGGGGTAGGGCGGCTCAAAATAAATAATATTTTAAAACAATACTCCTGAGTGATTCTGCTACAGGTGATCTGTGGACCACACTTTGAGAAACACTGCTCTAGGGGGTTGCAAAATGGGTAACAGGTGAGAGTCAGGGATAGTAATTGGCAACAGGAATATTGCATCCTGGGAGTGGGCTGTCATGGAAGATGAATAGAGCCTTGGCTGAGGAATTCAGATGCAGAAAATATTCTGAGGGCTGAACTGGCAAGCAGTGGTAGCAGGAAAGTCCCAAAGATTCCATTTCCCAAATGAGACCAGTCTCTAGGCTTTGGAAGGAGGACTATTAAGAATAAGGCAGTGCTCTATCCTGGAGGACAGGGGCTCAGACCAAGGGAACAAGGCACTCATCTGACCCAGGGCATCAGGAGGAGACTGGGGCTTAGGAAAAAACTCTGTAATGAGTTGAACTGGGCCCCTCAAAAAAGATACGTTGAAGTCCAAATCCCCAGTACCTCAGAATGTGACCTTTCTTGGAAATAGGGTCCTTACAGAAGTAATCAGGTTAAAATGAGGTCTTTAATCCAATATAACTGGTATTATAAAAAGGGAAAATTCGGACAGAGAGACAGAAACTCACAGAGGGAGGAAGGTGTGATGATGTGATTGGGACGGTGAGTCTGCAAGCCAGGATTGCTGGCAAATGCCAGAAGCTACAAGAGTCAGGGAGGATTCTCTGCTAGAGGTGTCAGAAGAGGCATGGTCCTGCCAACACCCAGATTTCAAACTGCTAGCGCCCCCCGCCAAACTGTGAGAGAATAAATATCTGTTGTTTTAAGCCAGCCAGTACTATGGTACTTTGTTACAGCAGCCCTGGAAAGTTAATACAACCTACACTTCTTCCCATCCCCATCACCCCTCCCCTGGCTCCAGTCACATGACCATCTGTTGCCTGGATGCCTCCAGCAGCTTCCTGGTGCAGCCCTCCTCTCCAAATTTGCTTCTCTCCCCTCCATTCTCCACTCTTGGCCAGAGCAATGTTTCTAAACACAAACCTATCAGTTCATTTGCTTGCTTCAAATGCATTGGCTTCTCATCTCTTTTAGAATAGAGTGCTAACCTCATGTCATGGCTTATAGCCTTCTTCCATCTGGACCTGCCCACTTCCCCATCCTCATATCTTGTTATTTACTCTGTTTCTCTTACACTTTGCCCACTCTACCCTCAAAACTAACATTTAGTTCTGAGAATATGTCGTCTTTTCTTTCCTTTTAGGCATTGTAGATACTGAATGCTCTGTTTAGGACTCTTTCCGCTGACTCTTTTGGTAAGTCACAACCATGCTTGAAGTCATATCTTGGATGTCATTCCTGCGACACTGGGTTTGATGTCCTTCTTGGTATCCACAGCACCAATTAGTGCCCCCATCAGAGCACTTATGATACTTGGATGTCACTGACTTCTTACTTGTTGGTGTTTGACCCGCTAAATGTAAGTTCCATGAGGGCAGGGACCAGACCAGTGGTGGCTTCAGAACTTCCATGATGAAAGGATTCGAGTGGCAATCTGGTTATAAGAAGGGTTAGGAATTTATTTGGGGTGGGGTGGGGGGCTAACGGAGAATATGGGGTACCTAAAGTCTCCCCAAACTATTTGTTGTATTGCCTTTGGCAGGCCTCATGCTTATCTTGTTCAGTACTGTGCCTGGCACATAATAGGTACTCAAACATGTTGACTAAGTGAATAAATGACTGAATATGTGGGAAGATCCATGATTATTTCTTGTGCTCAAGGTCAGAGCCAGATGTACCGAATCTCAAATGGAACTAGAACATCTTAAAATCCTTCCTGCCTAAGGTCAGGATTGGTTGTCAGTGGCTCAAGCTGTTGGAAGAGGAGAGATGCAGAGACTGGGAGCCAGGCTAAGTTCCATTCTGGGAAGGCTGACTAGTCATCCCATCCTCACTTCCTCTGGACTGGTCCTTCCTGCTGCTCATCAAAAGTAAAGCTCTCATTATCAGCTCCTCACCAGCTGCTTCCTTCTTTTGCAGCAAAATAAAAGGGTACCATTTCTCCAAGATGGATGGTCTACATAAGAATGATTTTACTGACCCTCTAAAGACACCACAAAGCAGCCACCCTCTTATATTTTTATTGAATGGACATGACCATTCAGGATCCCATAACATTATGTCAATTTAGGGAATGGTAAGAGTTGCATTAAAAAGGGACATTAAAATAGAAAGTGATAACACAAAAACTACTGTAATTGATAAACAAATTCAGCAAGGTAGCAGGATACAAGATTAACATATAGAAATTAGTTGCATTTCTTTACACTAACAATGAAATACCAGAAAGGGAATGTAAAAAAACAATCCTTTTAAAAATTACATCAAAAAAATACTTAGGAATAAACATGACCAAGGAGGTGAAAGACTTATATGCTGAGAACAATAAAACATTAATAAAGGAAATGGAAGATGATTTCAAAGAAATGGAAAGATATCCCAATGCTCTTGAATTGGAAGAATTAATATTGTTAAAAAGGCAATACTACCCAGAGGAATCTACAGATTTAATGCGGTCACTATCAAATTACCCATGACATTTTTCACAGAACTAGAACAAATAATCTTAAAATTTATGTGGAACAATAAAAGACCCAGAATTGCTAAAGCAATACTGAGAAAAAGAGCAAAGCAGGAGGCATAACCCTCCCAGACTTCAAACAATACTACAAAGCTACAGTAATCAAAACAGCATGGAACAGACATATGGCTCAGTGGAACAGAATAGAGAGCCCAGAAATAAACTCACACATCTATGACCAATTAATCTTCGACAAAGGAAGCAAGAACGTACAATGGAGAAAAGACAGTCTCTTCAGCAAGTGGTGTTGAGAAAGCTGGACAGCCACATGTAAATCAATGAAGTTTGAACACTTTCTCACACCATACACAAAAATAAACTCAAAATGGCTTAAAAACTTCACATGCAGTGAAGGCAAACTTTGGAGGAAGAATATATACTGAGGTTGAAGAGACCGTGGAAGAATCCTGACAATCACATTGTTAGACAGCCAACAGCTATTTATTGAGTACCTTCAAGGAGTACTGTTCTAGAACTAAAGAGGACATGGAAAAGGGGCCATAACTTCCACAAGTGCATTGTATGCATTAATGGAGTATGTACAATAGAACGTTTGTGTGTAGCTAACAGTGCATTTCTATGATATATATTTGCAAGAGGACTAGAGCAGAGGAAGAATCCAGCAGCCATGTAACATTGTAGGTTCCCCACCTTTATCTTTTCTAATGTAATTGTAGGCTACACTCCGAGCCAAAAAGGCAAACTGCTTTCATTTCAAGCACAAACCAAGAGGGATAATAACTCAGAATGAGAGTGGCTGGGGTTGAGAAGAATTCTGAGAGTATCTAGATTCAATGAGAAGAGTGCCATGATCAGTTAGGGATGTCTGCCAATCAATGGGGTTGGGGGGGAGAACAAAGGCATCATATATTTGCATAAATTTTCCATCCCTGTTCTATCAATAGGTCATTGGCAGATATCTGAGTATCCCCGGGGGCTTTCAGTTTCAACTTCCTTCCTAACTGTAAGCTGGAAGTTTGCACTTCTAGACATTCTTTTATTGAGATGGTAGATTTTGTCTTCTAGGTTGAAAAATAAGAGATTCAATTAAAAATGCACAGATACTTAACCTACTTCAATAAGATGGCTCATTAATAATCAAAGAAATTAAAACAAGTAAAATACTCTTTAAAAAACCTATTAAATAGTAAAGATGAAAGAAAAAAGAAAATTCAGGAAATTGTACACTCTCATATAACACTGAACAGAGTGCAAGTTGTTGTAACCTTTCTGGAAAGTCATTAGAGAATATATAAGCAAGAGCCCAAATGTTCATATTCCTTTACTCAGTCATTTTAATGCCCCAAATTTATCTTAATCATATCATCAATTAGCTACAAGGTTCAGTTTAAAGATATTTAATGCAGCATGTTTTTAAACAGCAAAAAGTTAAAAATAACCTAAATATCTAACAAGATGGGGTTGATTAAATAAATAATGTTAAGTGCATTAAATAGAATAATATGGGAGCCACCCAAAATCCTCACAGATTACTAAAAATAAATTATCTATTCAGTGAAAAATGCAGGCTACAAAGCACTATATGTAGTATGATTGTAATTTACTGAAAACATTTTTCCTTTTTAATAGTGTGTACTAATTGTATTAATAGTGTGTCATAAGCACACATATACAAAACTAAAAGGTAATACACCAAATGCCAACAGTGATGATTTCTGGATTTATGGGTGAATTTCAATTATTTTTATTTTTCTGCGCTTTCCAATATTTTTCACACTGAAATGTAAAACAGAGAAAGAAGATAATTGCTTGTTAAAAATTTACCCATGCTCTAAGTTGCCTCTGGAGGGTCGTGGTCTAGCCAATCTACTCATCTCCAGCTAGAACTGAACAGAATTCTCTATCATAGTTTGTTACTTTGGCATGCATCGTACAAAGCATGCTACAAATGACACTTTCTATAGGCAAAGAGATCGAAAACATTGGAGTGAAAGAGGGGACATAAATAATTAGGGTAAAGTCAGGCTGCAAGTCATTGGCAAGACCTTAAAGAAAATTAGACTCCAGTTTCCTAGACCCACACTTAAATCCCTCCACCACACTCTGTCCCATTGTTCAGACCCATTTGCCTGTCACGTGCCTGCTAATCAGTTAGAATTCAGTCTTTGCTGAATTGGATTATGAATAAAAAGGTTTTTTTTTCTTTTGTCTCAACTGCTGTTGAAGTCTTCTCTGGGGCCTTCAGACTAAATGGCTTTCCGATCTCAAAGAGCCTTTCCTATTTTTGTGACTACAGCGTGTTTGCAGCTGGAGGTATTTTATGTAGCCATTCTTTCCCAGGCAACATCAATGTTAATTTTATTCACATGTTAATATTGACCTATTATATATTATTGGAATTTGTCATTTTGAGGTAACAGATACTTCTAGATATTGTAAGATTGTTATCTCACCAGTTACTACAAATGAAAATGACAAAACCAGGAATTTTTTTTTTTTTTAATCCACACAACACAATTGATTCCATCAGATTGGTAGAACTGGGTAAGGGATATAGAAGCAGACTATTTGTGATGTAACAAAGAAGGAAAGAATAGGCCTAGAAGCACAGAAATCTGTCCATTCTTTGTCTGACTTAATCTCCAACTTGCTCATAACTCAAACTGTTTTTTTCACTTTCTCAGAGACCCAGCGTCTCAGCTGTAAAACAGAATAATTTATGCCCGTCACATAAAACACAGGGTTGGGGAGGCGGCCCACTCAAAGTGGAGATTAGTTCAAAGTGATACAAATACCTTACAAGTTCCATCAGCTTCTTAAAGAAGTATTTCAAATAGTAAGATATTATTAAACTACTTTAATAGTTGATTACAGGTAATACTAATATACCTTACACTTGTATAGAACTTTTTAATGAAATAATATGGTAAAGTAAAACTATATTCTCAGTTAAATGTGTCACATATTAACTTCTAAAAGGCCTTTTTAGGTATTTAATATATAAAGTAACATTATTTAATACAAACATTGTGAGTGTATTTTGTGTGAATTTGAATTATCTGCATTTAAATAACACAATATAAATATAAAAATAAAGTTTTCTTTAATGCACAGAACTTGAGATGAGAGTCCCCAAATTAAAAATGTATCACAAATCACGTGACTTCAAAACTGGTGGGCCCAGTGGATTATTGATACTGTTGCCTGGAACGTGAGAACTTCATTTTAACCATTTAGGGAAACAGAAATACATGCTTTCTCTCAACAGGACTCATCCTGAGTAACACAGGTCTTGAAATAATTGTGAGCCCTGAATTAATCAAGTCTCTGGGCATCTATCCTTCGTAAAACATGGTCCTGTTCCTCACATAAAAACAATTATGGGATATCAACATTTATTACCTTGAATGCCTCTCATTTTGATTTTGACTTTAGATAAAAAATTAGATCAAATAATGTCAGCATTTTGAATCCAGTTAAACATGCCATCTGTATTTGCAGGAACACCAAATAGCTGGCCTATAGTCTTCAAAGCCATAGTAAGACTCCTACAACTTCCATCAGGAAAGTAGTTTATTCCTAATCCCAAACCGGCTCTGATGACTCAAAATGACAATGACTTCCCTGCTCAATTTCCACTGTACTAATGGCTTTTTAATGGCTAAATCCATAGATCTATATTTAGACCTCTTTTGCTTGGCTTCCCTGTATTATTTGCTTCTTGAAACCCTTCCCTTTGCTTCCTGAATATGACTCTACAGTTCTCTTACCACTCAGCACTCTGCTTCTGTCTTCTGCTTGTTCCTCCTTTTCTGCCCGTAAATGCTGGTGTTTCACAGGCTTCCAGCTACTCGTCTTTTTCTCTTCTAACTCTCTATAAACTCTCCCTGAGTGATGTCACCTGTTCCCTTCACTTTAGCCTCCATATATACAGTCATGACTCTTACCTATGACTATCTTTAGCTCTGCATATCTAATTGAATAGCCTCAGGTACCCAAATTGAATGCATTATCTCCACTGTCCTCATCAACTTCTCCTTGGCCTTTTTATCTTCCTATATTCCATCTTTCATCAAGGTCATCACTCAGGCTCCAAGCTAGAAGACAAAGCCATCCCCAATCACTCCTTCTCCCTCACCTCTTACTATCCAGTTTCTCATCCATCCTTAATAATTCTATTATAAAACTGTATTTTAAGTTTGATTCCTCTTCTCCACTTCCACTGCTACTACATTAAGCAGGCTTCCTCGTGTCCTGCTCAGCCTACTGCAATAGCACCCTAAACTGTATCCCTGCCACTAGCCTCTTCCTCCACATAGCTCACTCCCTACGCCACCGCCAGAGTGAGTTTCCTAAAAAACAAGGCTGCTCATGCTTTAAAACTTCCATTGGCTCTCTGGTCAATAGAGGTGTTTGAATAAATGAACAATGGATTTCTTTAATAGAAAGTTAATATTGCATAATGTTTAAAAGGCCAGATTCAGGAGTCAGGCATAGTTTGATTCAGGAGTTTATTATCTGAGCGACCTTGGGCAATATCTCTAAGCTTTAGTTTCGGCACTGCCTAACCAAAGGAGTTGCAGAGGTGAAAGATGATTTCCAAATGAATGAAATTAATTGAAAGAGGCAATAATTCTGCTTTCATGAGTACTCGCTCTGTCTTTCCAGTCACAATATGTACTCACTTCCAAGAGGTTGATCAAGATTAGAAATGTTCACATATTTGGTTATAACCTTTCCAAGGGCTTAGCTATTTCTCAGAGGATTGCAAGCACTTATTGAGACTCTAGCTCATCTTTCTTTACTCCACTTCCAAAAAAATTTCTTGCACATAGTTCTGTAGTCATAAATCATCTCGAGTATCCCAGGCCTGGACTCTCCAGAGCTGCAGATCATCATCTGAATATAATTCTCAAATCTCCGGGTGCCACTCTGCATATTCCGGCCCTGCGTTACTTTGGCCTCTTCTTTGATGTTCAGAAGTTGGTGTCTTCACATGTACATTCTCAATGATCCCTTGTTTTCATTTTTGGAGAGAGATTTCTTCATGTAGACCAATAGCATTTCTTTTTCAGTACTTTTTATTCATAAGATATTCTGAGGCATGCACAGTTCTGGCATAATCTTTCAATGAACTTAAATTAGAATCATAAAATAGCAGAGCTAGAAGGGGTCTTAAGAGACCATCAGATCTAGCCCTTTGCCCTTTAGCAGTTGTCATAGCCTTTTCTCTTTGGGGCAAATTGGATGATTTATTTGTTTTTGTCACACCTGAGCAGCATGAGTTTAGTGTAAAAAGGGTTTAAACTAGTTTAAGATGAGATGGGTTTGGTCAAAGAAAAGGCCATACTCTTTATGTCAAAGGAAATGGATGTTGGGAGTAGGTGAGCATATATCACAGAGTCTGAACAACAAGTTTCCCCAGGGTGGACTGGAATTCCAGTGGTTCATGATCCTGTCAAAATCAAGTGGTAGAGAGAAATGGGCTCCAGATTTCCTCTACTGCAGCTGAAACTTACGGATGCTAGTCAGTGCTAAAATGAGAAATATTAGGACCTTTATTTTCTCTCGTATAAATTATTTATACAGGAAGGAAAATAAAGATTATTGATCATTGGGTTACAACTTCAAAAGGAACAAGTGTTCTGTGGAGAAATCAGTTTGGTTTTGTGTGGAAAAACAGACCATCCTGGGAGCAAGGGTGATTATACCTGTTAAGCCACATGGTAAAAGAAAGCAAATTTGTTAGCCGTATGGGATCAGTCAAGGGAATCTGATTGTTTTGTAAAGGTCTTGGTGTCAGTCCAGGACTATTTGATAGGGGCTCTGGTACCTGAAGCTGAGGTCTTTTATGTGTTTCTTGCACATTTACCATCTGCTTGAGCCTGTGTTTTTAGAGTTAATTTATTTCACATGTTATCAGACCTGGAAGAAACCTTACAGATCATCTGGCTTCTTGGTGGCCAGTTCACGTGCACTCACAGGCCAGGTACTAAGGTAAGTGTGTGTGCTGCTGGGCATGCGTGAGAGGGAGTGGTGGGGACTAGGTCGGACTGGGGAGTGGAATAAACACTACCACCTCCCCCCACACACACACATACTGTGCCTGTCAAAGGATATTTGGGGCCAGAACTGACCCATGGGCTACAACTTTGCAACTGCTATGTCTCTAATCCCCTTATTTTTATTTATTATTTATTTATTTATTTAGCTATATTTTGCGGTACGCAGGCCTCTCACTGTTGTGGCCTCTCCCGTTGCGGAGCACAGGCTCTGGACGTGCAGGCTCAGCGGCCATGGCTCATGGGCCCAGCTGCTCCGCGGCATGTGGGATCTTCCCGGACCGGGGCACGAACCCGTGTCCCTTGCATCGGCAGGCGGACTCTCAACCACTGCGCCACCAGGGAAGCCCTAAACCCCTTATTTTGTAAAGGAATAAGCTGAGGCCCCCTGTATGACTGATGGCAAAGCTATGAATAGAAGCTGGGTCTCTGTTTCTTAACCCGATGGCTTGGGGAAATGTGTCTCCAGATGTGCAAGAAATGCCATATCACTAAGAAATGCCATCACTTGGTGTGGCTGGAGTGCGGGCTTCAGAGAGAGAGGGTGGAAAGTGATAGGAGATGGGGGTTGGACCATGAAGAGCATCCTCTGCCACTCCAATCTTGCAAAAATAGAAAACAAAACGCAAAACTTGGGGAGCCGCTAAATTACAACAACTTGTTGAGAGAACGTTGTACGGAGGGGCCGCAACTTCAATGTGGGAGAACCCCAGAAAGTGTGTCAGGCCAAGTCACACGAGGCCAGGCCAGGAGGCCAGTATTTGGAGGTGTTCTCTGCTCTTCACAGACTTTGCTCAACCCCCAGACCAGTGACAACTCAGTTCCATCCTGTGGCAGTTGAGTCAGATATGGAACCCATCCCACAAATAATCTCCCTTGTTGGGAGAAGTGTTGCTGGGGGATGAGAATATCAGTGATCATATTCTTGAAATTAGAAGCAGACAACTTTAAAGATTCATTGGTCTTAAAGAGATGATCTGTATAAATAATTTATGGATCAGGAATAATAATTCTCCTAAATTCATTTCCTAAGGCCCTTATTATCCAAAATCTTCTTTCTGCCTCCATCCTAAAATAATGTTCTCTTTTTAGCAATCACTTTATCTACTCTAAAAAAAATTATAAAATGGAAACATATGAATTACATAAGAAAGTCACAACTTTTCCTCTTAGTGTTCCTGTCTTACAGTATGGAAGGCATGAAACCATGAAGGTTCATGGTGAAATGACTGAAGGGCCTCAGCAGGTCCAGTCATCAGTATAGGGACAGCCTTCTCATCATCCTCTTTCAATGCTTAAAATGTGTTGTCTCTTTGTTCTCCATCTCCTGTGGGAAGACATGTGAGGAACGGGGGGAGATGCTTATAACCCCTATGGGCAGCATCATGTGACATAATCCTTCTTTGGAAACTTCAGTGTTTAATTAGCATCAAAGAAATGATGAGCATTTCTGGACATTTCTGAGCGTTTCACTTACAAAAAACGCAGCTTTCTGGGAGATTACAAGTTATTTTTTTCTCCTCTACAGAAAGTTATGGTGGGAATGAAAATGTACTCTCAATTTGCTTAATTTGAACCTGCTATCAGCACTCTTCTACATAGGACATGTTATTTGACTTTTTTGGGACCTCCTATATATTGATCTCTCTACAGACAGTCCTCAACTTATGATGGTTCAACTTGTGACTTTTCAGTTTTATGATAGTGCAAAAGCAATATGCATTCAGCAGAAACAGTCCTCCAAATTTTCAGTTTTGATCTTTTCCCAGGCTAGTGATACGCAGTATGATTCTCTCGCCTGGTGCTGCGCAGAGGCAACTCCCAGGCAGCCACACAATCACGGGGGTAAACAACCCATATACCTACAGCCATTCTGTGTTTCACTTTCAGTACAGTATTTGGTAAATTACACAAGGTATTCAACACTTTATAGTAGGCTTTGTGTCAGATGATTTTGCTCAACTGTAGACTAATTCAAGTGTTCTGAGCACGTTTAAGGCGGGCAAGGCTGTGCTATGATGCTCAGTAGTTTAGGTATATTATAAAGGCATTTTCGACTTACTATATTTTCAACTTACTATGGGCTTATTGGGACATAACCTCACTGTAATTGAGGAAGATCCATATTATCCCCATCTGTGAGACTTTGTGTCTTTACTTCTTTCTCTAATCTGGTTTGGATTTTACTGCCCATCATTTTAATCCGTCTCTTGTTAACTCCCTGGCCAGTCTGTCTGTAGTTGCACCAAGTAGATGAATGTTCGCTAACTGGGGGCTACACATCACTGAAGACTTCCTATAAGCTAGAGGGATGTACAGACCAACCATCAGGATTATAGAGCCAGAGCTCTGAGATATAGTATATGCATGTATGTGAGAGCTTCTAAAAAATTTCAGTGTGATTCTGATACAAACTCTGATTAAGAACCACTGCTCCTACCCAAACCCCATGCTAGCTAATCTAGCTATGTCTTTTCTGTGATTGCATCAGGCAGCTGAAAAGTGCTAGGGAAATATCACATAACATGCTGATCATTATCACTACAACTTCATGATCACCAGCCTCAACTGGGTGCTCAACCCTGCCCGTGCATCCTGCCAAGTTGCCCTTGACTGACCCACCTACTCTCCATGGTTACTATTTCAAAGCTTCCACACTCTTTGGCTTCTCTTCTCTTCTTCTCTCAGTTTTAGCAGATTATTTTGCCTCTGATGTGGGAAATTCACAATTTATTTGCAATAAAATTTACAAACCTACCTATATCTGCACCCATTCTCATTTTCTCTGTCCTGTTGCAGAGGAGGAAGAATCTCTTCTCCTAACCAAAGCTAATCCCTTCACATGTCTTCTGGATCTCATCCCTTCCCAAATAGGCAGGAGGCGGAATTCAGTTGACATATTTTTTCCTAGTTACCTTGACTTCTTGGAGTGTCCTTCTCGAGCTTCTCTTTCCCTTAGCTTCTGTGATACTACATACTCTCTTGGCTTCTTCTGTACCTTGCTGCCTCTTCCTGAAATCGTCTTTACTGGTTTCTCCTAATTTTAAATGTTGAAGGTCCTCAGGGATATACCTTACCATTTTGTGTTCCACTCACCATTTTCTTCAAGTCTCCATCTTGGTATTGTAGTGTGTGTGTGTCCGTTCAGTCACAGAAACTCAGGTGTGTAAAAATACAGCTTTTCAAAAACATTTCTCATGTTTTTATTTCTATTGATGGGGGTAACTCGGTCACTTTGGCTCAGGGTTTCTCACCCTCAACACTACTCATGTGGGGCAGGATGATGCTTTGCTGGGAGAGCTGTTCTTTGTAGTGTAGGATGTTTAGCAGCATCCCGGGCCTTGGCCAACTGGATGCCAGTAGGTACCATCCCCTCCCCCTCTGTACCAACCAAAAAATGTCTCCAGATGTTTTCAAATGTCTCTCAAGGAACAAAATTAACTCCTGGTTGAGAACCATGGCATTTAGGGGTACGTAATCATTTCCTATTTCATCTCTTCTCCCTTCTCCTTTGCTCTCCCCAGGAGCAGTCAGAGGCTCTGGGGAATATATGTATAATCTTGGCATTGAGAGAGAAACCTTGGCTGCAATCACTTTTCTGCTGGCATCCACTGTTGATGTAACTCAAAGACTGTTATCTCAACAGGTTCACCTCAGGGCAATTGCTCTTCTGGGTTCAGTCTTCTACCCTGTTGACAGGGCTCCAGACTCAGCTCTGGCTGGGGTCCGTTGAGCTTCTGAAACTCAGCAACATTTTCCATTTCATCTCCGACTCTGGCTGCCCACCCCCAGCCTCTGCTGTGAGAGTCCCTCTCCCTCCTCTGTAATCCTATACTTTAGTTCTCTCTGTGCTCACTCAAGTACCTCCTTCAGGCACTGCAGGTACAAATGGAGACTTAAGGTGTCATATGTGTGATGTGGGTCTTCCTCACATGCTTTTTCTCCTGCACTTGCCCTGTCATTCCCCTTCTACTGTGGCTTCTCCACTTTGGTGTGGGGTACCCAGGAAGGCCGTTTCCTCCCACCATTCCAGACAGGACACAGGGCACAAGTCCCCTCCTGTCTTGTCTTCCCACATCTTTCCGGGGGTTTCCATTACCCTTTCCCTCCTGGGGATTTGGACCCAGAGGCAACAGCGTTAAGAGGCCCTTTTACAAAGGCCTTCAACACTCACTCCCTTTAAGTCTTTTCACTCTCCCACATCTCTCTAGCTCTCTCCCTCAAGTGTTCTTATTTTTTCTTTGTGTTTCAGGAAATCAACACAGGACTTTATCATATAAACACCATGTTCTGAGCACTTCATGTTCTTTTCCTTCTGGAGCTCAAGAGAACATTTTCTTTTTTTGTTTTCGCCCTTTGAATCTGCCTCTGTCATAGGCTGAAGAACCTATTTTGAAATTCAGTACAGGTGTTTGAGCCTACGACTTGATTCTTTTGTTCTTCCTGAGATTTTTGGTGCCTTCTCTTCACAGGGGCAGTAAGCCTCAGCATTAATGTTCAGAATAAATGATATAAGGACTGGAGAATAAAAAGAAATTACCAAGAAGAAGAGATAAAAAACATTATTCCCACATATATGTGGGAATACATATGTCTGATTTTTTAACTTTTACACTTCACTTTGTAAAAGCATTTTGCAGGGCTCATCTTCTTGGAGGAGGGAGGATGACGTTACCAGTTGCTGGCCTTGAATGGGACACATGGGGTTACAAAGAGCTGACCACTATCCCCTTTCTCCAAACTCTGGAGTGGATCAGCCATAAAATAGTTTGAGTCATCAGGGATGAGCTTTGAGAGGTATCACTGGTATAGAACCTTCATTCTACATGGACAGAACCAATAAAAAATTTGAAAGGAGTGTAAAGTGTGTATGTATGTGCTTAAAAAGTTGTTGGCAATGCCTGGTTGTTTCACTGCCAGTAATGGTCATTCATTTTTTTCCCCCCTGTAATTCTATTCAGCTTCATTCTGGACTCATTCAAATAGGAAGCCGACACAATGTCTACCAAAAATCATTTTAATCTCCAACTTCCATAAAACAATATAAGACACTCGTATAACTCATTTTCCTGGAATGAAGGTTGTATCAACTAAAGTGCTTCCAATTTTATTTTTAGAAACTGGTTCATGCATTTTACATCAAATTCAGTCTCGTTCCTTTCTGTGACAGTTGGGGAGTTGTTTTAAATCGCAGCCAGTGGGTAAAGGACAATTTGTTTCTGATTTAGATTTTTGCTTTGAAGAGACCATCAGCTCTATTAGTAAAACAAATGCTGTTTCTGTTTCCTTGAGAAGCCACAACCTATATAGTCTCTGCCGACAATCTGAGACAAAATGAATTGTGATCTAATAGATTTTATGTTCCAATGAGTCAACCTGACACGGAGCTAAGGGACTGGTCCTGAAGGGTGACAATCACATTTACTGCACTGCAGAGCCAAAAATGCTTCGTGACCCCTGCCCGCAAGTGCTTCTTCACGGAATTCCCAAGCCCTTGCAGATCCATATGCAACCTTTCAAGATAATCTATACCTCAGCTGGTTCCTAAACCTCAAAATTACTGCCCACAGGCAAAAGCATAATTTAGAAAAAAATCCTTCATAAAAATACACAGATGAAATACAGGTTGAAAATGGTGTATAATTACTGGTACGTTACTGATCATTACTGATGCATTAGGAGTTTGCTCTGATTAAACAGATAATAAATCTTCGAGGAATTAAATAATTTCTAAAAGGCAAAGTGACAGTTAATGATGGATTTCTATGTCCCACTACGAAAAACTAAAAAGTACATTTATGTGGGAGGTAACTTTTTTAGTTTCTCAAAAGACAGGATAAACACTGACTATCATTTTTGGTTCGAATGTAGAGATTGAATAACAAGTAAATCTTTGGTAAACCCCTTGCAGTCTGGAACTGGCTCAGAAAAAACAGACAGGAGAATTCAGAAAAGCCACGAGGATGAGAGCCGTTGGCTGATAGATGACAACCCCCCCAGCATAACTGCTGAAGAGGTTTATGTGCAAAACTCAAACCACTTGTATTAACTGATCGGCCCTCAGCATATGTTACCGATCGATCATTTGTATCCTGCTTAGCGACTTCTTTTAAAATTAATATTGTTTTTAGGTTTGTATTTATTATTTTCCCCAACTTTTTATTTGAAAACTTCAAATAATGTTGAAATGAATAGTAGGATATCATTCACCTAGATTCACTACTTGCTAACACTTTACCACATTTGTGATAAATTTGGGCACCCTTTGTATACATCTCCCCCAGCTATTTGCAAGTAAGTTGCAGCCCTATATACCTCCTCAGAGCAAGGACATTCTTCCACATAAACAACCACAGCACCATGATCATACCAGGAAATTTCACATGGTTATAAAAATATTATCTGATTACACAGAACATACTCACATTTTCCAAATTGTTTCCAAAATGTCCTTTATAGCATTTTTTTCTGATATAGGTCCAATCAAGAATAATGTATTATATTTGGTTGTCTGATGTCCTTTGTCTCCTTAAATCCAGAACAAGGGTCAGCATTTTCTGTAAAAGATTGTATATAAATACAAATATTTAGGTATAATATATGATAATATAATAATAATATAAATATTTTAGGCTTTGCAGGTCATACTGTTTCTTTCCCAGCTAGTCAACTGTTTTGTAGCACCAAAACAGCCATAGGCAATATGTAAAGGAAAGGATGTGGCTATTTCCATAAAACCTTATTTATGGACACCGAAATTTGAAATTCATGTAAAACTCATATGAACAAAATATTATTTTTTTGTTCTTTTTCAACCATTTAAAAATACACAAGCCATTCACAGCTCGTAAAAAACAGTAGGTCGTAAAAAAACAGTAGGTGGCAGGATTTGGTCCAGGGACCATAATTTGCTGACCCCGTATCCAGAACAATCCTCCGCCTTTTTTTTTTAAGCAAACATTTTATTGAAGTATGTGGAAATATATACAATTTTAGGTGGACTGCTTCGTGATTTTTCACGTAGTGAACACACTCAATAAAACTCAGAGTAAGAAACACCTGTGACTTTATTTTATTTTAAAATACACTTATTGGGCTCACATAGGTTGACCCACTGGTGGTTAGTACCAAGGCTATGTGCCCAACTATAGATTCCTCCTAGAAATGTATCTGCCTGTTATCAGAGTCCTTAGATTCTGTCTACACAGCAAGGGGATCTGCAGTGATCCAAATGTTTCAGTCTTGACAATTAGCTGGCCTCTTGGGCCAACCTAGCTTATCGTCACCTTTGGAGCCATTTCAGCAGGCATGACAGCTCCTCTAATTTCCATTAACCACTTCATCCTCTCTTCCCTGGCTCTCTTCCAGCTCTAGGTATCACCTCAGAGGGCATCCAGGCAGGAAGGTACTATTTTAAGAATGAGCTCAACAAAAGGTAGACATCAGCGTGACCCATAGTCTGCCAGGTCTGGGCTAAGTGAAGTTCACCTTTATCAGCAAACCTGCTGTGAAAATTTAGAACCATGTCATAGTCTGGCTGGAGGGAAACCATCATTCCTGACAGTTAGCAGGCTGATGAAACCACTTAAGGCAGTTATTGTGTCCTGTTTGTTACATTTTATTTACCATGGAGTGCAAAAATCTCTTGGCTTCATAAAAACAGAAGTTGAAAAGGCTCCTTTAGACATGGGAATGGTCACGGGTGACTCACGGGATCTCCTCCTGAAACAGAAATAAGCTACCTCACGAGTTCCCTCTGGTGGGTCCCAGATTTCCTATTTACTCCGGGCATTTTAAGTCTGTTTACAATATTTCCAGGGATTATTCTCAGAGTGAAGTGGGGATTAATGCATTCTTTCAAGACACAGTACCTAGCGTCAGTCTCAGCTTCTCTGAAGATGCTAGAATTGTGTGCATGGCTGTTTAGGAAACATGTCTAAATTTGAGAGATATACATATATATGATGGTCCAGCCTTGAGCCTCAGCACGTAGGCTCAGTTACTCAGTTTTACAGTAGCAAATTTGTTTGCAGAAGCTAAATCCCAGGGCTACAGCCACTGCAGAACTTTAATCATCTCCTAGGGAATCTCACACTCACATTCCAAAGTAAAGGCTGCATTTGAGAGGCCCGGCAACAACACTAAAGAATTGAACAGACTAGGGGGCCAGTTTCACTCCTGAGGTTCTCAAGTCCTTCCTTTTTTCCTACTCTCAGACCTAATTTTATGTTACTCTCCTTCATCCCCACCCCCCCCACCTATTTTCATTTGGCTGAAGGCATTTAATTATTAAGCTCTTCAATTTTATTAAATTTTTTTTCTGTGTTCACATTCTGAATAATAACATGGCACAATTAAACTAAACAACATGGCAGAGAATCCCTAATAGAGAAAAGAAACCAATCAGATATTATGAATTAGGGAATTCCATGTTGGGAAGAAAAAAATGATGTGATGAATCCTAGTAGCTTTTTCTTCTTAGGTTTATTTATCGTGATGCAACTTGAAGAGATGATGGGCTTTCTTCTTTTTATTTATGTTAGGACAGAGTTGTGGTTGTTAAGTAAATCCCATTCTCTGCCTTTCCCACTTAGCTCACGTTTCCAGCTCAATGCATCATAAATAACCAATGAAGAAAAATACTGCCTAAACGTTGAGACGATTTCCATAAACGTTCACATTAAAAATGCATGATTGGTATGAAGACTTAATTTTAGCCAAAGTGCAGTTTCTGTGTTTTGCCGTGGTCATAGTTTTCTTTGCATTGTCTGTCTTAGCTATTAAACTCTGAAGCCCACTAAAGATGAAAAATGGGCATTTATGGAGCTGGCGCATATGCCTTTAGCAGTTCAGTTGCTGACCTGGCATTTCCCCCTCTGTAGCATCAGCCATTGCATTCTCAGCAAGGAGCTTTAACTAGCAAAACAATCACAAACCTGAGAGGTGATGGAGAGAAGAGGGAGCAGTAGATGTTCAGTGATGGTATAGAAGTTGACTATATTATTTCTTTTGCCTGTAAATAAACTAACACACAGCTAATTGCTCCTTCTACCCCACCTATGGGAATTCTAGAGCTGTGCAGTTTTGCCAGAGACACTGAGATTAATGGGCTTTCGGAGTCCAAGCCTAGTAACACAGATGCAGTGCTCCTACAGTGATTTTCATTGCATTGAAACCAAATAAGAGCCTTAGTATGATACACAGAAGGACCTAGAACAGGCTATTAATTACTATTATGGCCGTTGTTGTTTAAGCAAGCTGAGGAGCTTCGGGTTAATTATTATTCTTTGTCATAACATGCTAGTAAATATCCTGAAATGCAGATTGTGAAATGGTTAAATTTGGGAATATAAGCAATATAAGTCCTTTTTTTTTTTTTTTTTTTAATTCTTGGCTACTAAACTTTTGTTAAGTGTGGGTAGGCTGCTGAGGTTTCTGTGGGAAATATCATGTTGGCCTTGGGAGGACTGCAAGACGCAAGTCGGGCATAATCCAGGATCTTAGAGTTTGGAGCTGTTTGGCTGTCTGGGAGGAAATGTTGAGAAAAGTCCCCCTTACTTCCACTGGTAAGGGGCCACGCCAAGACTTATTTTCTTTGCCTTTCAGCACCAAAAATGTAAGGGGCTGAGATATTTCAAGTCAAACAAGTAAAAGCGGTGAAGAAAACATGGCCATGATAGGCTAAAGATAAAGAAAGACCCTACAGTTAGACAGGAATCAGTAAGTTTAGTGTCTCTGAGGAGAAAAGATCCAGGAGCATCTAGTTAGATTGGGGTCAGAATTTTAAAAGAGAAATTCTGATGATTTTATGAATAAAGTTCTTCTAAAGTATATTCCAAACTTCTTAACGGTTGAGGTCCTTTGCTTTTCTGTGTCTTCCACATAGAACTTTCAGCAGGGAACCTTCCACATTGTAATGGTTCAAAATATGTCTGTGGACTCACGCTACTTAAAAAAATATCCTAGGACTTCCCTGGTGGCACAGTGGTTAAGAATCCACCTGCCAATGCAGGGGACACGGGTTTGAGCCCTGGTCCAGGAAGATACCACATGCTGCGGAGCAACTAAGCCCGTGCGCCACAACTACTGAGCCTGTGCTCTAGAGCCCGTGAGCCACAACTACTGAGCCCACGTGCCACAACTACTGAAGCCCGTGCGCCTAGAGCCCATGCGCCACAACAAGAGAAGCCACCGCTATGAGAAGCCCGCGCACCGCAATGAAGAGTAGCCCCCGCTCGCTGCAACTAGAGAAAGCCCACGGGCAGCAACGAAGACCAAACGCAGCCAAAAATAATAAATTAATTAATTTAAAAAATATCCTTATTGTGTTTTGCCTCTGTGTATATTTTGAATATTATGATGATGGTGAACTTTGAAGTAGAGCTAAGTCGCATTCAGTTCTGTAAAGGATGCCTATGAATTAAATGTAAAGTGAGTCAAGAAATAGCCACACCTAGCTTCTGTCCTTCCATTCAAGAGCCTTTCTGATCTGAGCTGTTAGGAGAGTCAACACTGCCACCTTCTGGTAGATATGTGTCATCTTTCTTTCAGCCCACTGATGGCACTCCCGCCCATTCATAGTTTGTGTTTCTATCAGTAAAGATTTAATTTGCTTTGAAGTTTTGCAAACTTTAAATCAAGTGTAAATAATATCTTAGATAAGACAGATGAATACTAAAGGCCTGTAAATAAGGCCTTTGACTTGTAGAGGGATTCGATTTTGATATCAAAGAAAATTTTACCCCAGGCTCACTGTGATGTCAGTTTTAAGACCCACTACTTTACTGGGGGTATTCTAATAGACCTTTAACATGACCAAGAATGTTCTGGCACTAGGGCTGGGGATGACGAGAGTGGATGAAGGGAGAGTATGGTGAAAAATTCACAGACAAGTTGTAGAGACATGAAAAAAAAAATGGGTGAGTAAGGTGGTCAGACAGTCTGCCTAAGTGGTGAGCAGGTGAACAGGATTTTCCACACCGTGTTTTTAGACTTGCAGCTCACCTTACTCGGGGTTAAATATTTTCAGTTACAGGAGTAACTGTGACTGTAACTTGCAGGGATGAGTTCCCTGGAACCTCACCTGGACCCACAGCTTCCCTAGAGCGGGGCATATAGTAGGTATCAACAAGAATTAGTTGCCTGAATGAATGAATGTGAAAATGTCTTTGCTTTTATAATTCATCTCTGAAATACTCTGCTGGTTCTGATGCTGAAGAGTAAATAGTTAATTTTCCTGATCTCTCGCTGATTCTCCAATCCAAGCCCGATAGCACCTCATAAGGGAAGGAAAGTACTCATGGATCAATCCTATTCATTTTCATTCCACTTGATCCACATAAGGAAACACTGGAGACATTGGAATAAGCACACAAGATTAGTATCTTTTCAAGGGAATGCTATAACCACTGGGGATTATTTGCCTATAGAAATATATGCACCTTCGTCTTTGACTAGGCTGTTTTATAATTCTGCAGAGATTAAAGTTAACTTGCAGAAAACTGAGAGCAATGCAAATATGTCAATAAACATACAGATAAATTCTGTCCAGTAGAGAGTTGACTGACTTTCTTCCCCCCTCCGAGCAAAAAGCACCAGTTGTTGTTTTTTGTTTGTTTTTGTTTCCATTTGCAAATTCTTTTCAATATTCCTGACTTATAAACGTCTCTACCTTTTGGCTTCTCCTTGGAACTGGTTGTTGTTGGAGCTGTACTCTGTCAACCACCAAGCAATTGTACTCTATCTATTTAATGGGGTTCCCTGTTGAGGACTCATTTTACCAGTTGCCTCATTTAATTAACGAGTCAAATGAAAGCTTTGACATATTTGTTTTGTATTTGTATGAGAGTTATCACTGTGTGGTTTTTTTTTTTTTTTAAGTTCCTTTAACGCTCAGTATTAAGAAACAAATGGAGGGGTAGTCTGGGGCCCTTCCCACTTACCTGTGGAGGTGCACCACAGGTAATCCAAAGTTTAGCTCCCTTGCCCTCCTTGGAGTAGAGGGTGCGACTGAAAGTGACCGAGATTATATGAAAACAAAGATAAGAGACTGTCTCCATCTCGATGTGCTCTCCCTGTTGGGTGGCTCCATGCTCTTCCTAGTGATCCTGCCTCTGTGTAAACCATTTCTGAAGCTCCTCTGCTGGAAGTACTTGCAGAGCCAGTTGCATATTCTTTTGACTGTCCTTGGGTTTGCAGCATTGGGTGAATTTCACTAGTTATCTGGCTTTGGTATTGGTCAGATTTGCTTCATAGTCTAGCTCTCCCATGCACCATCTGAGGGATCTTGTGGAAATTACTACATTTCTTCCTATACTTACAGTGGGGTTATGTACTGATAAACCTATCATAAGTTGAAAATATCGTAAGTCAAGAGTCCATTTACTACTCCTAGCCTAACTTGAATGTGCTCAGAACACTTACATTAGCCTACAGTTGGGCAAATTCATCTAATACAAAGTCTATTTTATAATGAAGTGTTGAATACCTCATGTAATTTATTAAATACTGTGCTGAAAGTGAAAAACAGAATGGCTGTGTGGGTGAAGAATGGCTGTAAGTGTATGGGCTGTTTACTCTTATGATTGTGTGGCTGTCTGGGAGCTGAGGCTCAGCATTGCTGTTGCCTAGCATCAAGAAAGAGGATCATACTGCCCATCTCTAGCCTGGGAAATTCAAAATTCAAAGTATGGTTTCTACTGAATGGGTATCGCTTTCACATCATCATAAAGTCAAAATATCATGTCGAATCATCATAAGTCAGGAACCATCTGTAGATGTTTCTGGTTTACTCATCTGTAAAATAAGGCTGTTGTAAAGAGTGAATGAAATAATGCATAGTGTGCCTGGCATATAAGTGCTCCCTAAATCTTACCTACTTCTGCTACGTAGAGAGAAAAGTATAGCCCTGCTTTCTTCCTTGACTCTGCTGAATTGTAGGTGTGCAATATCATTATGGGAGTGATGTTTGGAGGTCACAGTTAAGTCAGACAGGACTGCACCCAAGTGGGTGCATAGGGCCTGAAGGCTCCAGATGGCTGGGTGGACTGGATCAGGCAATTTCCTGGAGTGTGTAGACAAGGTCTAGATCTTTCAATTACTTGATTGAAAGTAAAATACGGTGAGTGGCATGTGGTAGCCAAGGACAGTGTCTGTGTACCAACTGTTATGGAACACTTCAATATTTAATAACTAGTATGGCTCTCTCTGTTGAGTAATATTCAGCTCTTGGGAGAGAGTGGATGAGCTGAATTGAGGTTGGGGGATATCTTCCCAGACACCCCCAAGGTATTCTATAGGGACGGTCATAGGCGACCGGATGATCAAGTAAAGTACTGCGGTGCCCTCCTTCTGATGGATTCTAATTGTGCGATGGAGCAACTAATATGGAGAAGTTCTTCAGTCATGGGCTTGTTCTACCATGCTGCCCTTCTAATACAAGCTTCAACTGTCATTAGATATTATTGTTGAACCAGGACCGCAATAAAATAGAGGCTTCCTAAATATCACAGCGGAACAGTCACTCTAGAGATGCCTCAAAGGTGGCAGTGATACAAACCTTACATGTATTCACTCCCTTCCCCTCAACCAATAATTTTTATGCAGTAGGAAAAGCTGATGCTGAAATTTGCATTTTAGGCACAGAAAAAGGAATTCTGACATTCATGAACCAGTGAGGCCGAATTTTAATTTTAAAACGCTATGAAAGAAGGTTTTGATGATTATGTGTGTTATTATTTTGGTTACCTTCCAGTGTTATCGATGTTTAACTTCCAATATCCAGTAGAGGGCATGAAAGGCATTGTTTGGCTCATTATTAGAAGACAGGATTTGAACAGCAAAATGGAAAAGCACATGGATTACATAGTGCAGTTTTCAGACAGGGAACAATAAATAATCTTTAAACATCAACCTGAAATATATCGCAACTTCTACTTTTTCTTATTTCCTATCTAAGTCCTTCATTTAATATAAAATACTTGTCTCATTTCTCTAGAATTAGATCTCCTATTATATTTATAAAGCACATATGAAATCATTAAATAAAATATCAATGATTTAGGATGGATAAACAACAAGGTCCTACTGTATAGCACAGGGAACTAGATTCAATATCCTGTGATAAACCATAATAGAAAAGAATATGAAAAAGAATATATATATGTATAACTGAATCACTTTGCTGTACAGCAGAAATTAACACATTGTAAATCAACTACACTTCAATAAAATTTAAAACAATATACCAGTGATTTGTATTCAGATCTGTCAGAGACATACCAGAAAAATATACAAAACTTTAGTCCCTGATGACGTGGTATCCACAGCAAGCCAAGTTTCACCTTCCAGCAGAAACTGTTCTTTAGAATACTGCATTACTCCCAGGATCCATAAACTCAGGACCCCTGTCCTGAAATCCAATCAGTGGTACACAGGCTTCCTTCTGGGGCCATCTGCGTCATACCTGTGCAACCTGGGAGCAAGGGCAACTGATGCAAATGTGCAGATGCTCATGCTGCTTGCTAAGTCATGATAATAAAGTCCTTGGTCTCTGATCCAGGAATCTCATAGTTTGTTTTTTTTTTTACCAGCATCCACAAAATTATAGCAGACTAACTTGTTATATTTTAAGTAAGCTACAATCTCAGACCCTTCACAGTTCTTGACACTATTAAAAGCACCTTTATCACAGGTTCAGTACTTTTTTTTCCTTAGCCCAAGCGCTTGCCTGGTGAATTCAACAATGACAATTGAAAGAAGTAGGCAACTTGGCCAGGATCACAGAGCTAGTGTCACGCTGAGTCTAGAGCCCTGGATTCAGGACTTCTAGCCCTCTGCCCTTTTCTTTAGGCTTTGGCACTTGGCTAAACATCCCAGGCAAAGAATACGCAAAGAGAACATCATTTTAACGGGACAGTTAGACAATCTATCTTGCAAAAGAAACGCTTTCTATTGGGCTATTGGGATTTGACCCAAGTCATCCTTAGGCCATCTCCTCTAGTAGTTTTTCCATGTAAAGATTTACGGACTGTGCTTCCTCAGCGACATTTTCATAGACAATTTGAGTTTATGGATTGTCCGATGATGTGCAGCACGTATGAAGGAAAGCAGAGTAGAAACTACATCACCAACAAGCCTTGGGATAGATGGATGTGCTGAGCTGGTGCATAAGTGAGGAATTCTGCACAGGAATTTAAGGTGATGGAATTCACAGGTAGCTATTGGATGGACCGTGTGAGAAAGGCTAGATTATGTTTGCGGCAGATGGTGGCAGGGGAGCAAAATTGGGAGGGAAATAGGAGAAGTAATTCCATTCAAAATACTATTTCCTTATAAGCTGTTCAGTGCCTTTTGGTCAGTGAAAGAAAAACTTAAAATCTTGGAAGTGAAAACAGCTGCAGAGCATTAAGCAATCATCAAGAGTTAGACAGACGGAGCAAGAGGTTGGGATAGATTCTCAAAAACAGAGAACACTTGATTTAAAGTCCTGTTAGGAAACTTGGCTTTGTTTTGGACATTGCTCCTACTTAGGCATCAGAGTTGTAGTCAATAAAATACATGCATATTCTTTACTTTGGCTCAGAGTATTCCTGTGCCAGTAACATCTCTGGGAGGACACAGAGAGTCCTTTTTTAGTTAAGTTTAGTATAGTTAGTTCATCAGGGTCAAGCCTGAGCAGACACAGAGAGGACAAATGGTGCAAAGTGTCTCTCCTTAAATAGGTTACAATCCTGTAGGGGAGACAGATACATAAACAAATAACCACAGTGGAGTGAGATATGTGTGATAATATAAATATGCAAAGGAAGGTCATAGGAGCATGAATTCTATCCTGATGTACAGCGTAATGAAGAGGCTCACAGAAGAGATGACATCTATGTCACTGGTGGACTCTTTGGTTCATTCTTTTAATATGATCTAAAATGGTCTGGTTTTCCCTGTTAACAGTATGTCCTCCTCAAAACATTTAAATGGGTGGTTTCTTTCTTCACCCCACCCCATGCAGAATTAACTTAAAGGCCATAAGAAGTTGTCTGTCTCTTTGAAATGTTTTCCAACTACAGAGGTATAGATCAGACCCTTTATGCAGACGGTGTCAGAATTAGTGAATGACGGTGCACTAAGAGATTACTGATTTTGTCACAACTATGCTTAGGACCAGCTCACTTACTTACTTCAGGTATGAGATGAGCTTAACAGACTAGCCACTGAAGACTTGGTGACAGTGAAGAAGGTGCAACATCTTTCAGACCTAAAGGCTCATGTCATGAGCACCTCTGATCCTGATGACAAATGCTAATTTGGAGCATTTAACCCAGGAACGTAGTAGTTGCTAGCTTTTCTCGCCATTTTAGTCATCCCAGTTTCATCTACTAGGCTCTGTGTGACAGTGTTTAGTATTGTCTTGGTAATCTTCCCCTTGCTTTTAAGAGTGTCCTGTGGGCAAAACACTCAGATATTTGGACTTCATGTCTTCCAAGTTCTTTTACTTTTTCCTAAGGACTTTAAACATAGCAGGAACTTTTTTTCCTCTTCGACTTCCTTCATCATTCTTTCCGGAAGAGAGGGTTTGTCCATTTAGTGTTTAAAGGTTCACTGGTTCTCCTGGGAGTTTAAGGCTACCAGGGGTGGCTGGGAAAGGCATTCCGAGTAGAGGAAACAGGATGCACATAAATATAGGAGTTTTCAAAGAACAAGGCATTCAGTATCACAGGGGAACAATGGGCAAGGGCAGGAGACGAGTGGGAAATGTGCAAGAGAGGGAGGAAGGGATCAGCTATGAGACCGGGGAGGGGAGAGTGAATTTGAAAGCTATTTAAAAAGGGAAAGTAAAAATAATTCCATAAGAGAATTGATTTAAGGGGTAAATAATGGGCAGGTACAAAGGATGACTATGAGGTTTCTGATTTCGGTGAGCAGTTAAGTGGGGAAAACATAAGAATGAAGGAACACGGAAGGGGGTGCAGGGTTGTGAGACCAGTGTAAGCCTGACATCAGTGAGGAATGTCTAGTTGAAGACATTCAGAGGAATGGAAATGCGGATCAGAAATCGGGAATAGAACTTTGATAATATATAGTCAGTGGAAAACAGCAGTAGAGAACATGGGAGGAGATGCTCTCAGCCAATGAGCTAGATATCAGTAGGTATCTTTTCCAACCACACTCCCTGCCTTAGGCAGCTGTGTGTCTACCATTAGTTCAACATTCACTTGACAAACACTTTCTGAGTCCCCATTGTCTTTGACATTGTGCCAAGCATGAGTGATTCTATGGTGAATAGGGCACACAAGGTCTCTGTCTCATGGAGCTCCCATTCTAGTCATGAATGGGCAGCGGGAAGAGCATATAGAGTAGCGCTTAGGCAGGAAAAAACCCCTGATGTGGTTTACAAACTTCATCCTGAAATGAAGTTAGAGAGGCAGGCAAGGCCAGATCATGTGGGGCCGTGTAGGTTATGGTGAAGAGGACAGAGTTCTTTCAAGACTCTGTGGGTTTGTAAACAGGGGGTTATCAACATCTGATTTATCATGTTCCACTCCCAGCCACGGTGGGTTGGGCTGGGAGTGGGGTCCATTCTGAGGCTGAGAAACCCTAGTGCAAAAAGATTAGCTGGACCGATCAGGATTCTTTCCTTCAGGAGCTGGTGTTGACAAACATGGAGGAAATGTGGCAATTGGTAGTGGTTGCTGACACTGAGAAAATGCTACAAGATAGAGAAAGAAAAACGATGGTCTGTGTGCAAACTGTATCTTGTGAGGAAGCAGAAATCATAATGTAGCATGAGTGATGTGGCAGAGGAAAAGAGAGCACACCCTGTTGTTTCTTTCCATTCAGAAACCTTTGTCCTTCATTGCCCCGTGTGTGTAATCATAATAACGCTTCCCTGTTTGAATCTGCTTGCGTGAACCTCTCTCTTATAATGAAAGGGTCCAACTAAGACACCCAGAAGAGCAGGGAAAGAGAGAAGACGACAAGGCTCACTCGTCTCTCCTCTGAGGTGCTGTGGGTGAGTCACTTGTACACATCTTTCTTATAGCACTTAAGTAGAGATTAGATTATACTTGTTTGTTTATATGCCTCTCTCATGATTGGCACGTCTTAGTCATCTTTGCATGTACAGCATTGATCATTATGCATAGTACATTAGTTGGTACTCAGAAACCCTTGTTGAATTGAACTGAGGATGGAACCTTGAAAAATATTTGAAGGTTGAACTCAGTTGGGGCGGGGGGATGGGGGGTGGGCAGGGAATAAGCCCACAGAGCAGATTTAGAAAAAGGAACTACAGCAGTAGATGGGAAACCAGAAAGATGTAGTGTCTGGGAAGATGGTAGGGATATATAAGAAGGAGTGATCAAGGGACCCAAGGCTTTATAGAGTTTAATAACATGAGGGTACAAATAGGTACCAAATGGGTTTACCAACAGTTTTAACACAGAGGTGGAAGAAAAGGTCATATTGCTATCCACTGAGGAGGCAGAGTCCGCATGGGCGGATGATGTTCAATACATTATCACAGCATATACTGATCTTATTGATTTCCTGCAATCAGATGTTACAAACTTCCATTCATGTATCACTATGAACCAAAGGATAAATCCTTGGTCATTGAAAAGAGATGGGTAATGCTTTCTATCATAAACAAATAAAACAGTAAAGCTTTCATACACTCCAGTTGATATATATACTCATAACTTTTTAAAAAACAGGAAAAATAATTTGGTCTCTCACTTCATAAAATGGAAATCTGAAATTTCTCCGGCTAGTACGAAGACATCAGTCTGTTAACTGCAGAGTGTTACACATAAAGTTTCATTTAGAGAGGTGTGTAACTGACACACCATAAGTGAATTCGTGAAGTATGCAAATCAAAGTATTAATCATGCATGTTTCAAATAAAAGGCAGCCTCAGGTTTTCATATTAAGTAGAGTTTGCATTATTTTTCATGTTCTTATAGATTAATATTACATATAACATACTTGGATTAAATTTATACTTTATAATTCTGAACTTAAAAAGAAGCAAATGATAGTTGCTTAAAATTGTTTTTCTAGGTAACTTAATTTTCATTGGAAGAGATTAAACACCTAGGAGATTAGTCTACTAGTTAATTCTAGTGACTTAGTCATATGTGTTTTTTGCGGTACGCGGGCCTCTCACTGTTGTGGCCTCTCCCGTGGCGGAGCACAGGCTCCGGACGCACAGGCTCAGTGGCCATGGCTCACGGGCCCAGCCGCTCCGCGGCATGTGGGATCTTCCCGGACCGGGACACGAACCCGCGTCCCCCGCATCGGCAGGCGGACTCTCAACCACTGCACCACCAGGGAAGCCCAGGACATATGAGTTTTAAATGTCACAGTGACTGCCTCCTAATCCTGGCAACCCCTTTCCTCCCAGGGAATTATTTGATGATAGCCCTATTAGAGCGCACAGGTTTGCTTTTTTTTTTTTCTCCTGTTTTTTCCCCTCTTCTCTTCTCCTTTCTTTTCTGTGCTATCTGAATCCTCACTCACTTGGTTTCCTTTTTAATTATTCATAATTTCCTTCTGAATGCCATCAGAGAGTTCTGGGGGGAGAAAGTTCTGGAAATGAACAGTCTATGGGCAGAAGATTAGACATTGAAAATCTGACTTTCTGTGTGTTTTCTGCAGCCTTCCATCCCAACATTAAGCAGGGTGTGGCTGTGTCTGAATGCGGGAGGAGCCCTGTGGCTCTGACCTCACTCCAGAGTCACCGTCTATAACGAGTCTCTTCTCTTGGACCTTAATGGAGTCTGACTTTTCAGCTTTTCATTGTTTGCTTGCATTTTTTCCCTCCTTCACTGTCAGCCACAAGGAACACTACATCCTCTGTAGAACTGCAGTTTTGGTGCCCTTTCTTCTCTTTTATTGTTTTGCTATCTTTGGGGGCTTTGCATCCAAAACACAGCTCTGTTGAATTTTTCTTCTTCTAATGTTAAAATGCTCAAGCACTTGGGTTCCTGTTAAGGACACCCTGAAATCCTGGCAGGTGCAATTTCCCCCTGAAGGCTGTGCTGTGAGAGAAATGGCCCTCAGCCATCAACGTCCTTTGCAGAAGGTTCAGGTCTGTCGTCAGGTGACTCTAGCCTTACTTGTGTTCTGCTTGGCCTTTAATGTGTTTTCTACATTGCTCTATCTCCCATCAGGTGGATAAGCGGAAGTGGTCCATCTCACCTCACTTGGATAAGAGGTAGTGACCTCCCTGTGGCTACTTTTTGTAACTAGATAGATAAGGCTGCCCAACTTCACACCTTCAGAAAGTTTTCCTCTGCTTTTTTAGGACAAGAAGTGGCCTTTTGTCTTTCCCAGCTTTTTTTTTCCACTCTCTTCATAAGCCAGGCTAAAAGATAAAGAATCTTCCACCATTTCAGTGGACACCCATAGCCTGGTACAGAAGTGGGAGTTGAATGACAGTGACAGAGGTGACCTTTACAGCCAAGTTCCTTCTCCTGTCCCCAAGAACAAATCTGACACCATCGTCCACAGCCATCAGCATTTCAGCAAGTTTAGCTGTGAGCAGTTGCCAGAGTGGGTGCAGGGTTAAGGGAGAATATTACAATGAGGAAGATTTGAACTTATCTGCAAACTGAAAGAATCCAGTAGAGAGGGAGAAGCTGAAGACAGTAGAGCCCTATCAAAAGGGTCACTTTTGAATCCTCCTACACTGTTGGTGTAAATTGGTGCAGCCACTATGGAGAACAGTATGGAGGTTCCCTAAAAAAACTAAAAATAGAACTACCATATGACTCAGCAATCCCACTCCTGGGCATATACTCAGAGAAAACCATGATTCGAAAAGATACATGCACCCCGATGTTCACTGCAGCACTATTTACAATAGCCAGGACATGGAAGCAACCTAAATGTCCATCAACAGAGAAATGGACAAAGAAGATGTGGTACATATATACAATGGAATATTACTCAGCCATAAAAAAGAACAAAGTAATGCCATTTGCAACAACATGGGTGGACCCAGAGATGGTCATACTGAGTGAAGGAAGTCAGACACAGAAAGACAAATATATGATATTGCTTATATGTGGAATCTTAAAAAAAAGGGTACAGATGAACTTATTTACAAAACAGAAGTAGAGTCACAGATGTATCAATAGAAAACAAACTTATGGTTACCAGGGGATAAGGGTGGGGATAAATTGGGAGAGTGGGATTGATATAAACACACTACTATAAATCAAATAGATAACTAATAATAAGAGCCTGGTGTATAGCACAGGGAACTCTACTCAATACTCTTTAATGGCCTATGTGGGGAAAGAATCTAAAAAAGAGTGGATATAGGTACATGTATAACTGATTCACTTTGCTGTACACCTACATTGTAACACAACATTGTAAATCAACTATACTCCAATAAACACTTTTTAAAAAAGGGTACCTTCCCCAGGCATCAACCTGATCTAGCAGTTGACACCTAACTTCCCGCCCCACCACAGAACAAATGATCTCTTGTCCATATTGATATTTTTGCTACCATGACTACTACTACTATTTGGGTGACTTTGGGAGGCTTGATGGAGATTATGGGGTGGGAAATAAAATTTCTCCAGCCACTCCTTGGTACCATGATTGAAACTTTTAATCATCTGCTGAAGACTCTGGCACCCATCCCCTCTTTGACTGGGTGTCTGCAATCATCATTGTTCATATGGATGCCCATACAGCTCCATGATGTCTTCGTTCCTTGGTACCCTCATCTCCAGTGACCTTGTTCACTCTCCCCAGCCACCCCACTCATGCACTTGCCTATAAGACTCTGATGGGGTGATCTAGCTCTTGAATATCTCCTCATCTGCATCTTGCACCTCTCTCCCTGTCACTCTCTGTGCTCCTGTCTTGAACATCTTTCAGTTCTTCTAAGCCATGTTGCTTCCCAGCTCAAGGCAATACTTGAGAGAACACATACATTTTCTCCTCCTGAAACAGTTTCTCCCTCCAAGCCGGATCCTAGCTATTTACCTAGCTTCTGCTTACTCATCCATTAAGTTTTAGCTTAAGCAATGCTTTCTCTCTCAGGAAAGATTTCACTGACACAAATGACAGAGCGAGGTCTCCCTGTTTTACATTTTGAAGGCATTGGACATTTTTCCATTGTAACATATCTCACAACTTTGATGAATTAGTTTGACCACATAGTGGCTGGCATACACTATACTCAGCAAATAGCTGTTGAATGAACAAATGAATCAATGAATGAATGAAAACTGAAATAAAGAGGGAATTCAACTGTTTTTTTAAAAACATTAATACCGTCTATCAACTTTATTCAAATCTCACTAGTTTTACACGCACTTGTTTGTGTGTGTGTATGTTTAGTTCTATTCAATTTTATCACGTTTAGATTTGTGTGATCACTGCTGACACAGAACGGTTTCATCACGAGGATCCCTCAGGCCATCTTTCATGGCCAAAGTCATCTTCCTGGCCCCCTTGCTCCTTTTCAACCCCTGGTAACCACTAATCTGTCCTCTCGTTATTTCAAGAATGCTATATTAATGGAATATAAAATGCAACCTTTTGAGATTGGCTCTTTTCACACGGCATAATTCTCTTGCAATCCATACAAGTTGTTATGTTTATCAACAGGTTTTTTTAATTGGTAAGTAGTATTCTGTGGTATAGATGTGCCACAGTTTGCTTAATTATTTACCTGTTGGAGGCATATAGTTTGTTTCTGGGTTTTGGCTATTACAAATAAAGTTGCAGTGAACATTAATGTACAGGTTTGGTGTAAGTCTAACTTTTCATTTATCTGGGATAATTGCCTAAAAGTAAAATTGCCAAATCAGATGGTAAGCACATATTTAGTTATTTTTTAAGAAAATGCTTAATCACAGATACACGTATAGTTGATATTTTGCTTAATCTTGCTAGCATTTGTGTCTTATAAAAATAAAATTGTACCATATGCAGTCTTCTGAGACTTACTTTATTTTACTCAACATTAGATTACCAAGGTTTCTCCGTGTTGTTGCATGTAGCCATAGTTCATTCATTTTCATTGCTGTATAAACATTTCCCTTTGAGACTGTGTCACATTGTCTAATCAATGGTGGAATATGTTGCACCATATTGTGAACAAAATGCATCATTTTATGCATTTTGTGTTCACGTGCATAAGGTGTTCACGTGCAAAATTTCTTTGGGCATATTCCTAGAAATGGGGTTGCTGAGTGTTAAGAAATTTGAATATTTACCTTTTAGATGAAAAACTATATTAGTTTCCTAGGGCTGCTTTAACAAGTAATCACAAACTTATTAGCTTAAAATAACCATGTGTGAGGTCTGGCCTCTCACATTTTGGGGGCCAGAAATCTAAAATCAAGGTGTCTGCAGTGGTAGTTTCTTCTAGAGGATTGGACAGAAAAATCTGTTTCATGCCTCTCTCCCAGCTTCTGGTTGTTGCCAGCAATCAGTCTTCCTTGGCTGGTAAGACACATCACTCCAATCTCTGTCTCCATCTTTACATGGCATTCTCCTTTGTGTGTGTGTCGGGAATTCTTTATGGAACAAAAACCTGGTGGAGGTGGAAAAGATATGACCTAGAAACAGGCAAGTGGGGATGGAGGACACAGTGCACAGTGTGCCATGGTTTACAAAATGTTCACATGATCCCAAATGATCCTCAAATCAACCCTGTGCAATATACATTAATTTTATTTCTATGATTAAAAGCTGGAAATTTTCCAGAGCTGGGGTTGCAACCTAGGTTGTCAGAGCCTAAATCTGAGCTTTTTCCAAGTTGGATAACTTCCATGTACATGAAACTTAGACCAGTCCTGCTGAATCGCCATCTGGATATTTGGATGTGTGAAATATCTGGTAATATTAACTGTTTAAAATATATTTTGCCCATTTCCCCCCCTTGGGTTAGAAACCTAATAGTCCTTTGACTCTGTTTGCTGCTAATCGTGAAAGCAATGGCAGTATGCACACTTTAAATTAAAAATGGCAGAGACTTGAAACCGAGATCATACCAGGGAGACTGTAGAGCTTTAGAGAGCTGAGCCTTCCTGCTGGAAGGCCTTGTTTTTCTCAGATTTTCCATGGATGGTACTTCTAAATTTTCTCACCCAGGACTTGATTCATCTCACAGCTTTTGCCAAATGTGTGATTCATCTTGTACTTCCTGAATTTTGTTGCCAGGTAGGAGAGGAGCAAAAGCAATTGCCAACCTTGAAGAACTTCTCAAGTTTCCTCCAAAACAACACCAGTCTTTAAATGATCAGCTTTCATTGATTCAGTGAATTTCTGCCACTGTTACTTAAAATACATCATTTTAAACATATTTTGCAAAATACTGTAGATTGCAGTATATAATTTCAAATTGTCAAATGAAGCTAACAAAATATTCAAACACTTCTGAAGTCTTCATAGGAAATACCTCTGGTTTCTTCTACTTTAGAGATGGGTGACAAACTAGTGTCATGATGCAACACAAGGAGCACAGGTTAGTTGTTTCGTATCTGGCTTGGGATTCAGCATTTATTGCTTTAAAAAGATGGAATCATTGAAAAGGACACTCTATTCACTTATTTACTTTCACTTTACAGAAAGCAGAGAAACTTCTATTAATAGAGTTTATATGATATTTTCTTAGGAACAACTGACATTTTTATATGGTTAACCATGGCCTGAATTCCAGGGACAGGGTCTTGCCCTCCCTCTTTGTTTCCCTGCTATCTTGTTACGATTTTCTTCAGCTTCGCACTTCTATATTTTTTTCTTCACTGGGACTTTGAAGGCACAGAAAGCCTTTGCTCACTTAATATTAAACCTGATGTCTATCTTAAAAATGTTAAAGATAACATATTTATACTCTTATTTCTAGTCACATCGATTTAGCCAGTATTTCAAGCCTCTCTGTATAAATGGGACATTAGCTACCCTTACCATCCTTGATCTTCCCTCCCCACTTCCCCCTTCCACCTGCTGGAAGTGATGCCTTTATACTGATAATATATAGGCTTACAAATTTTATGTTACAAGTCTCCATAGATGCTCACATCCTTTGGAAAGGAAAAATAAAGAAGCAAATGACTGGTGAAGTGAAAGGAGACTAGATTGCTTGTCAGGTACCTTGGGCTGGGTTTTTTTTTTTTTTTTTTCCTTACTTGTTTCTACTTGCTGTTTCTTTCTCCTATTGCCTGGCAATTTTCTACTCATCTTTCTGGTCTGAGCTGATCTGCATTTCTTCAAGACGGACATTTCTAACACCATATCTTTTTTTAACATCTTTATTGGAGTATACTTGCTTTACTATGGTGTGTTAGCGTCTGCTTTACAACAAAGTGAATCAGTTATACATATACATATATCCCCATATCTCTTCTCTCTTGCATCTCCCTCCCTCCCACCCTCCCTATCCCACCCCTCTAGGTGGTCACAAAGCACCGAGCTGATCTCCCTGTGCTATGCAGCTGCTTCCCACTAGCTATCTATTTTACATTTGGTAGCTAACACCATATCTTAATTTTGACCACTACTCTTATACTAATTGTTCTCCCTTAGAGCACCCACCACGCATTATCATTACATGTTTGCTTGGGTTCAGTTTCTACTATCCTTCCCCCTAAACTATAAGCTCCACAAGACAGGGATCCTATCTATTCTGCTCATCATTGTAAACCTAGTGCCTAGCTTAATGTCTAGAATCCAAAAAATATGCATTGAATGAATTAATTTTCGGTCTCAGTTTAAAACTGAGACTTGAAATATTAATGGTACTTAGCTGGTTTAGGGTTGATATTGAGAACATTACAGCTGATGCAACAATGTCTACTCCAACCCCTTGGTCACCGTGTCACAGCAATACAGTTTGGGAAATTGGCCTCTGCTTCCAGGATGCATACTAATGGTCTAAGCCACATTAGTAATCCCATACCCCTTGTCACAGATGACATACTTCTAGTGACAATTACTTGTTCAGCAGTAGAGAGCCCATGGCCTAAGGTGGCCTCAGTTTTGAGGGGGAAGAAATGTTGTTCCATAGTTGGGTAAAAGCAGTTACTCTCTCTTCAGCCAGATGTGAAAGAGGAAGCATGTTGCCATATCTTATACCTATGAAAGTTTACAGAATTTTTTAAAAAATCGTACAATACAAATTTATTCTATGGCATTTTCCTCATTGAAGGTATTTTAAATAGGTTAAAATACATCAATATTTTATGAAAAATAAACACCTAGTAGAAGAATTTAGATAATACCAGTAATTGCATGATTTGATGCTGAATATTCATTCTTTTTCATTTCAAACATCATTTTTTTAAAAGTAACATAAAAAAGATAAGGATTGCTGCATTCTTCATATATCCTGTGTCTTACAAATTTTAAATCAACTTGTTCTTTTCTCAACTATACATGGTAGCAGTATTTGCTCCTGGTTTCTTGAATGAGAATAGTATCAATTTTCTGTTTCTTAACAGTGATATTTAGGTCTTCTTTCTCTGATTCTTCAAGAAAATCCTTCATGCTGAGTTTGAATAGCAATCGAGGGTCTGGTCCAGAAAGTGGTGGGCAATAACAGATCTCTCTAATTTTGAAAGCCTGAGGGATAAGTCTATGGAAGTGCTCAGCTTGATTTCCATGAGAAGGGTGCGTGGATTGATAATGACCATGGAGGCTATCTTCAAATTCCACCTGCTGTCAAACACTGAACTGGCTCTCAGGTCCACACAAGCCTTTGCAGCAAGCTGTGGTCCAATTTTGTCAACTTCAGCCCCTAATGTTGTACTATACAGTCTATCAAGAATATATTCCTGCAATTTAAACTATATCCACTGGCCCCAAAGTGTCAAACTATCCCAAGGGCAAATGGCCCAAATCATTGTAAGAAAAATCAGACCCAGGAAATCCCATAAATGAACCAAACAGCCTTTTCTACTGCTTGTCTAAATACTGCATGTGCTAGTTCATGGCCCAGAAGGATGAAACAGAGGCTGTGGATGTCACAGCAGAGAGCATAAAGAACCTGGGTCTTTTTTTTTTTTTTTTTTTTGCGGTACGCAGGCCTCTCACTGTTGTGGCCTCTTCCTTTGCAGAGCACAGGCTCCGGACGCGCAGGCTCAGTGGCCATGGCTCACGGGCCCAGCCGTTCCGCGGCATGTGGGATCCTCCTGGACCAGGGCACGAACCCGTGTCCCCTGCATCGGCAGGCAGACTCTCAACCACTGCGCCACCAGGGAAGCCCAAGAACCTGGGTCTTTGATGATATCTATGAGACACCCCATCAGCAAGTTCTGATACTGACCTGTTTCAGAGAAGGGAGAGAATATTCCAGACACAGAGAACTGGTGAGGAAGGGCTACATATTTGAGAGACAGGAAGAGACAGTTATGACTGGATTATTAAGCTGTGAAGAGTTTCCTGAGATGAAGCTAGAATGGTGAGGAGGGACCAAGTCATACAGAGGCTTGTAGTCATACTAAGTACCAGTTCAGAATTCAACCACTGGAACTGAGCAAATTCCAACTCTCCTATTTCCAGCTGGGTAACCTTGGGAAAGCTGCTTAATCTCCTCTCTGAACCTCAGTTTCCTCCCTTGTAAATGAATGGCAACATATAAGCCTCTCCACAGTGTTCTTGGGAAGAGTAAATGACATATTCCAAAGAACTTAGGAGTTTGATAAATGAGCCAAATAAATGAAATAGAAAGCAATAACAGTTACTATTGCTTTGGGGAAGAATTTATGTGAGATTATGATATTAACTATAATGATTTTGGGCACTAAGTTTAAGCAGAGAACATCATGATGAATTTCCATTTTACAAAGTTCCTTCAGCCTGCAAAGTGGCTACACTAGAGAGTGGCAGGTGTAGAGGAGGGAGACCAGATAGGAGAGGTTATTGCATATTTCAGGCAAAGATATCAGAGGTTTAGACTAAGAGAGAAGTAAAGATGGAGAAAAATAGGTTAGAATTACTCAGGAGTACAACTGGCAGAATGTGAAAATTGATTGAATATGAGGGGTGAGGTAGAGGGAAGAGATATAGCGGACTCAAAAGTTTCAGACTTGGTGCATTTATTAAGCCAGGGAACCCTGTAGGAGGAATGGGTTGTATGTGAGTGCCTGGGTGAGTAGGGGGAGGAGTAGATAACTTTAGTTTTGGACTTGATGAGTATAAGCTACCTATGAGCCATGCAGAGGGAGATACTTAGTCAGCAGTTGAATATATATAGCTAGCCTTTAGAGGAGAGGTCTGGTCTAGAGATATAATTTTGATTGTCAACATATAAATGGTTACTGGTGCCATGGGGATGGATGAAAATTGGGAAGAGAAAAAACAACCAGATACTAGAGGAAATCCAAAGATTAAAGGCCAGTCAGTGAGTCAGAAATGAGTTTGGTTGCAAATATTAGACCAATCCAGACTGGCTTGAACAATAGAGGGTTATGACATAAGAACAACCAGTGGCAACATGGGCTTTAATTAGATTCATCAGTTTAATTGCGTCACCAAGTTCTCTTTTCTCCCACTTCTCGGTGCTGCCTCATGTGGTGTTAGCTTCCTTCTAAGGCTGAGTCCTTCTGCAGTCTCAGGATGGCTGCCTACAATTTCGAAGGCTACATGCATCTTTTTCCACACCGAAAAGGGAGAGTGGGTCTGCTACTTTCTCAGAGAAGGAGGAGGCTTCCCCCTCTGAAGTCCCCAGGGAAAGCTCTCCTTTCATTGGCTAGAATTGGGTCACATGTCTATCTCTGAGCCAAAATTTGGTAAACTTGAGAATGGGATTATGGTGATTAATTTGAACCATGTACCATGCACACAAACGTTGAGAGTGAAGTTAGGTTCTCTATTGCTCATTGGTTGTAAGCCTGAGACTTGCCTATCTGGACAACACTGGTTCAGTTATCAAAATAAAGGAGCCTGGATATTAAGGAGGTAATCATAGTGCCCACCAGAATCAAGGAGTGAAACAGACTGAGAGACAGACGGCTTGTGGATTCTGAAGGAAATGAGGAGAGGACAACGTCATCTTCATGTTTTAGGATGGAAGGGATGGTCTTCTGGGATGGATACTGCTGAGACACCAAGTAAGGTGAGAAGAGAAAGGGAACTTTCTCTGGTGAGCTTAGTAAGGGGTGGTTATAGGGGCAGGTGGGGAAACAAACAGATGAGAGTTAAAGAGTGAAGGGAGGTGAGGAAATGGAAGGAGAAAGTGCAGACATCCTTTTGAGAAGATAAGGTAGTAGAGACATAAAGAAGAATGGAGGGAGCATTTCTGTCCACTGCTCAAACATTTTCTTGTTTTGAAGATGATAGAGTCTCTAGCATATTTAAGTGCTTATTGAAATAATCTATCACAGAGGGATTGGCTTTATATGAGTGGGATGGCGCACTTTAAATATGTGCTAGAATACTTTAGGTTGCTGGACCAGTATCCCTTGATATTTTGTCTAACAGATTCTGCAATGACTGTGAGGGTTCTTAGTCATAGCAAAGATACATTTGTCTGACAGGCGTGTGAAGAGTCCAAGAGTCTCAGGTGTGCTCTGGCGCACTGGGAGAGAAACACCTGTGTAGGGTATTCCAGAAGGTGAGAGAGAGGGGCTCCTAGCATGGGTGAAGGAATTGACTTTGGGAAGGAGGCATGCCTCCTCCTTTGTGACGGGAAGAGAAGAAAATGAGCTTGATCATGCAAAGTTGAGGAGTTCTCACCTGGTTATTTGTATTTTACCTAAACAAGGAGGCAACTGCTGTTGAGAGATGAGGGAGAAAGGGACTCAGGTTTGAGGAACATGGACAAGGTTTGAGAATATGAGAATGAGATGACTGGAGAAACAGAGTAAGATTCTTGGGCTATGGTACCTTCACATGAGAAGTTAGAGACCTTGAATTGATAACACGACAGATTTTCCTGGCTGTGTGATATTCTTCAGCAATATTCATTTGCCCATGTTCAGGAACGGGGAAGTTGAATAGTTAAATTCATCCCAGGTTGTTTGGTTAGGGTCTAGTGAAAAGATGAAGGGTCAGTAGGATTAGGGGAATAAATAAGAAGAGTGATGGAAACGAAGGGCCCTGGAATCTAAGCTTGATATTGAGAAAGTGAAAACAAGGAGGAGAAGCTAGAGAGTCCATTGATGGAGGTCTCAGTGTAGTTAAAACACAGCTGCAACGGTAGTGATTTATGAGCAAGCAGGAAGGATGGGCAAGAGGCTAAGAAGAAAATAAAAGTACTTAAATTCATGATTTTGGTGGTAGAGAAACTTCAGCTATTGACAGTATTCTGTGCATGACTCATAGCGATTGGCTCAAGCGAGGTGATGACAAAGGTTCATTGGAGATGAGGAATGTCAGAAAAGACCTGTCTGCTAAAGGGCCATCTTTGGATGTTGAAGACCCCCAAGAGGATGACACAGAGACAGACACAAATATTTCAAGTGCTCATGACCAAGGCTGGCTCTGAATAACATAACAGTAATGGAACGATCACTGAATCCAAAGTCCAGAGAACTGAGTTTTCATCCCCTCATGGTCGCTGACTACCTAAGTAACTTTGCGCAAGGAGCTTAATGCCCCCAGGTCTTCATTTCCTCATAGAACATGAAGGAATTATGATCTCTAAGATTACTTCCAGGGGTAAATATACTACTATTCTATGATTTCATTATATTAAAATGTTGGGCTTGAGTGATTCACTCTTCTCTCAAGTTCTGGGCAGACTGAGAAATAGATGTAGGAATAAGAAACCTATTAAAGTAACAGCACGATTACTGGTAAGGCTGGACTGGAGAGTGTAGCTTGGACTAGGATCCAAGAGTTCCTTCTATTGCCTTGAATTACATCTACCCACCTGGTCCTGGTGAAGCAGCTAGACAAGCACTGGCCTTTAGCTTCAGGGACAGGTCCTTTCCCAGCGGGCTCACAACGTGGAAGGGAGGTGGGCACCAGCAGTGGCAGAGAGAACAAGAGGCCACAGGTGGGCAATGGTTGCTGCCTAACAGAGGGCAGGTCTGCTTATTAGTTTTGGTCACTTTCCTCCCTAGAAAGAATGAATAGAGGAAATGAGGGTGAAACCTTTCTTTGATTTAGTAGAATTGTCTCTTTTATCATCTGAGGCAGGAACTTGGGGAAAAGAAGAAAATGTTTCCTCCTTTATGACACATGGATTAACAACCAAAATTATAGTTTTAAGTTACATCTATGCAGTTGTCCTTATGTATAAGAGATATGCAGAGTTAACATGGAAAAAATTTTCTCGAATGATGCTAGAGTTCCAAGAACAATTTTCCATAGTTTTCCAAATGTTCCATTTGTAACTTGGAGTCAAGTCAGAATTATGAGGTTTCTAAGCAACATAACCAGAGACAGTAAACAGGGTTTGAGTCACTGTAAAATAAATTAAAACAAACAGCTCTCCTTTTGTCCTAGCTTTACCCAGGTCAGCTGAGGTGTGGATTTAATTTCTGTGACCCACTTTGGTGACGTTAACAACTGCAACAAGCATGATAAAAAGTGGGCTGCAAGCCAGTGAGAAAAATGCAATGAGTGTTCAATCACAGTTCTCTGGCCACCAAATCACTTTTTTTTTCACTTTTTGTTTTATTTTGGAGTACAGTTGATTGACAATGTTGTGTTAGTTTCAGCTGTACAACAAAGTGATTCAGTTATACATATACATGTATCTCTTGTTTTTCAAATTCTTTTCTCAGTTAGGTTGTTACAGGCCACCAGCTCTCTTTTTTTTGCGGTACGCGGGCCTCTCACTGTTGTGGCCTCTCCCGTTGTGGAGCACAGCCTCCGGACGCGCAGGCCCAGCAGCCATGGCTCACGCGCCCAGCCGCTCCGCAGTATGTGGGATCCTCCTGGACCGGGGCACGTCCCCTGCATTGGCAGGCGGACTCTCAACCACTGTGCCACCAGGGAAGCCCTCCACCAGCTCTCTTACATGGTATTCTGTTAAGCTGACATCCTTGCTACTCCTGGTTCTGAGACTTTAGTAGGGGGACCCTGTAAAGCAACTAGCCAAATGGACTATAAATCCTAGAACAACACAGCAGCTACCTCTGTACAATGGGGGATACCACACAGGCCCTGCCTCTCTCGTAGAAGTAGGCAGGCACTTTAAGGGTGACAACAGAGGGGTATCAGGAAAGTTCTATTTTTTCTTCAAACTTCTTCCCTATTGGTATTTCTAAAAGTCCACCATCAGATGCTTATATGGGGATGATGAAGGGAGGTTAAAACACTGTTTGAGGAATACTAGTTTGAATTTGAGTTTGTTCTAAAAATAGAACTACCATATGACCCAGCAATCCCACTACTGGGCATTTACCCTGAGGAAACCATAATTCAAAAAGAGACATGTACCACAATGTTCATTGCAGCACTATTTACAATAGCCAGGACATGGAAGCAACCTAAATGTCCATCAACAGATGAATGGATAAAGAAGATGTGGCACATATATACAATGGAATATTACTTAGCCATAAAAAGAAACGAAATTGAGTTATTTGTAATGAGGTGGATGGACCTAGAGTCTGTCACAGAGAGTGAAGTAAGTCAGAAAGAGAAAAACAAATACCGAATGCTAACGCACATATATGGAATCTAGAAAAACAGTACTGATGAACCTAGTGGCAGGGCAGGAATAAAGATGCAGACATAGAGAATGGACTTCAGGACACGAAGGGGAAGGGGAAGCTGGGATGAAGTGAGAGTAGCATTGACATATATACACTACCAAATGTAAAATGGATGGCTAGTGGGAAGCTGCTGCATAGCACAGGGAGATCAGCTTGATGACCTAGAGGGGTGGAATAGGGAGGGTGGGAGGGAAGCTCAAGAGAGAGGGGATATGGGGATATAGGTATACATACAGCAGATCCACTTTGTTGTACAGCAGAAACTAACACAACATTGTAAAGCAATTATACTCCAATAAAGATATAAAAAATTTTGGGTTTGTTACTTAGGAGAATTTACATATTAAGTTGTTAATCTCTAAAATCTTAGTGTGAATTAGGCTTGGCAAATCCCATCCCACAGGATAGCTAGCTGAGAGCAGGCTCCCTAAGAAAGGAGCAGGACAACACGCATTTTGAACTGCTGGGGCATGGGAATGGCTAAGGGGGGGATGAGGGGCAAGGTTTAGGAATGACAGCCCTGAGGGAGGAAGCACCACAGGGAAACCAGGAGATGGGTACTAACCAAATAAGCGAGATGGTGCTGCCTGAGCAGCGAGGAGGACATCAGTGATCGCCTCCACTTTTCTCAACCTCTGCGTAGAGTCAGCTTAGCTCCCTGCAACGCCCAGAAGAGCACCATGCCCACTCATGTTAGAGATGGACACCAGAGGTGGATACTCTGCTCTGCAGCAGCCTCCACCCCTACACCAGTGCTGGCCTCAGTACTGTTCAGAGGCTCGGTTTAAACACACGCACACACACACACTTGCAAAGCAACAACCATGAGAACAAGTGAAATAGAAATAACAATGACCCCAATTTAAGCATGAATATAAAATGGAAACTCCCTAGAATACCAAGTGGCAAATATGCCACTCGATCATCATTGATTGAGTGATTTCAGAACCAAAGTACGAATTATTCTTTTTCACTAAAATCAGTGCATGCCCCCTCCCGGTACTCCCTTCTGACCACAACTTGGGGAAGCTGCCCTTTTTATCTTGTTCTACAAAGTGCTGCCAAGTGGAGAGAACAGAGAGGCTGGGAAACTGGAAAACCCCAGTTAACTGGAGCTCAAGTAATTAGAGCTTCTATGTAAATGGATACTTTTTTCAGTAGTTTTCAAAAAACTACAAAAGAGCCATGATACATGGATTTGAGCATTTCAAAAAAACATTCCCAGGGCAAGTTAAAATCTGGTGTGAACGAGTAGATGACTGTGCAACATATTTTCTGTGGAGTTGGAGGCATGAATCCCCTTCTTCATCAACACTCCTCTCCAGACGATACTCTGGGCTCTGCTGAGGGATAGCGGAATCAGCAGGGTGAGACTAGTTCCCTTAGTGCACTGAAACGTGACTCAGAGGCCATGTAAGTTTTAGAATTATTGTTACTTAAATAATTTAACTATATTAAGTTCCTTGACATATTATACATACATATATAATATTAAATTCCTTATAATTTAAAAGGGATTTTTAAAATTCACCATGCCCTGCTTACCGAGGCAGGAAAGTGGGCTCACTGAGTCTAATGATTTTTTTTTAATAAATTTATTTATTCATTTATTTATTTTTGACTGCCTTGGGTCTTTGTTGCTGAGTGCAGGCTTTCTCTAGTTGTGGCGAGCGGGGGCTACGCTTCGTTACGGTGCGCAGGCTTCTTATTGCGGTGGCTTCTCTTGTTGCGGAGCACAGGCTCTAGGCACACGGGCTTCAGTAGTTGTGGCACGAGGGCTCAGTAGTTGTGGCTCACGGGCTCTAAATCGCTGGCTCAGTAGTTGTGGTGCACGGGCTTACTTGCTCTGCGGCATGTGGGATCTTCCTGGACCAGGGCTCGAACACATGTCCCCTGCACTGGCAGGCGGATTCTTAACCACTGTGCCACCAGGGAAGTCCGAGTCTAATGATTTTATAAAGTGTTCTCCAGCTTTTTACATAAAGTCATGAGAGAGAGAGAGAGAGAGAGAATTCGCCAGCATTTTCTAAAGCATCCTTTACCTAACCCTGAGGTAACCACGATATTCTATTCTCCAAGCACTTCAGCTAATTGTGGTTTTATTGTACAAATCAAACAAAATATTTCTTTTATTCAGCTTAGCACGGCTGCCGCACATGCATGATGTATTCATTTCCAGGACACTGGGAAGTCTCAGGAGACTAAACTGGCAGGCTGCAGAGAGAAAATTAGTGGTGCTGAATTTCGATGTCACTAAATTTTCTGAGTTACTTAATCTCATCTCTCAAATAGGCAAATCATCACTCTCTTTCGATGACTCATGCAGGAAATCAAACCTCTTTGCTTCAGTTCAGTTTGTATTTTCCTCAATTTAATTATCTTAGTCACATGTAGTCCTATTCCCAGACCAGCCCCTGTTGTAGTATTTAATCAACATGGTCATCGACAAGAAAGGTCTTGGCTGTGCTGGAGGTTTTCTGTTAGATTCTAAGTTCCCCAGAGAATGGGTTTGAACCAAGCATTCGGGGTTGATTTCCATCTTTTTTTTTGACAACTTACTTTGTACTTTTATTTATATATACTTAAAGTGTGTTAAGGAAGTAGGAAGAGGACCTACAGCTACCGGCAGAAATTGTGGAAGCTTCATTAGTTGTAATATTTATTTATGTTTTCCCCCTGAATTGTTTTTTCTCCAAGATTTGTTAATAGGGAGCTACTGGAAGTCCAGCCCAGGAATCCTTGTGGTGTGGAAAGCACAAGCCCCAGAAGCTTTCCCTATCTTTCACAAAACTTCAAGCCCATTGATAGGGTGATGCTGGGTGTCCAGAAAGAGAGAGAGAATGTTCTTGAGAGATCAGGTGGAGACACACGGGAGAGATTACTGAGGATTGGGAAGGGAGGAAGGACTGGGGATCCTGCACATTCCTCTCTGCCCATCTGTGGAGTCACAGGGGGACTGGTATGTGGCTTCCAAGAAGGGGTCCAGGGAAGCGGCCACAACAGGGAAGGCTGCATGGTGCATGCAGGGAGGCAGGCCCCAGATGGTGGACCAGGATTTAAACACCTTGCACTGTCGAGACAGGTTGTGGAGAACGTAAAGAGAGAAGGGATCTCCCTGCCGGTCCCCTTTTACTCCTGGCCCTGGCTCTTGTCCCCTACCCCACCCGACTCTATGAAGAGCCTACTACTTACAGGAAACTTACTCTGCCCTCATGGTCAGTTCAAGTCTTATCTCCTCTGATAAGTCTGTTCCATTCACTCTAGTCCATTTATTCAGCTCATCCTTAGAACTGCCCCCACATTTACAGATAGCCCCACACATTCGAGAAGCGTTTGATGATCGATTGTCCTAAAGTCTTCTCTCATTCCTTCATTGCACAGATAGTGAAGTCCTGCTGGGTGTGCCATGGTCTGTTCTCGGGGTGAGACAGAATAACAACTCTCGCTCTTTAATGTGTATCAGGCTCTTGCCCCAATCTACTGATAAGTCATGAGGAGGAAAGAGTCACAGACACTTAGGCAGGCACAGCTCTCAGACCACTCTTCAAGGAGAAGTGGTACATTGCAAACACCCCAGAACACACCGGAATATCTGCGTAATTAAGGAAGGATGGTCCACAGATGTCAGGCAGGATTCTATAAACCGCTAATCTTGGGCATAGTGAGATCTCAGACATTTTTCTATCTTAAAATTTGTATTCTGTTATAATTGCTAAAGACACATGCATGTAAATACTGATTTTTGATGTATTTCCTTTGACCTTAGAGTTGAGTTTAGAATTCTCCTACAGCTCAGTAAAAAGGCTGGTAGTAATTTCTGAGGTGCTTATAAAGCACATGTCGCTTCATGTACAAGGAGTGTTCTTTCTTGCTCCAACCTGAATGTATCCAGTGGTTAAAGGAACTTTTTTATACTCAGGAGACAGGATTTGGCATATCCATTAAGGCTAAATATCTTCCCAGGCCTAAATGAGATATTGGTTTGAAAATCTGGCTTTCCTGCCAATAGAAAGATAAAGCATAGAAGTAAATTAAAAGTGGGTGGTCTTTTTAAAATTACTTGCATTTTTAAAAGAATTTTTCCCCACACTATTGAAAGCCAAACATGTCCCTGGAGAGAGGGGTCTTGGATCCACAAGGAATAGTGAAGCGAGAACAGTAGATTGATGGTTTCTAAGGAAAGCAATTATCTTACATTTGGTATTAGAATCGCTAGTTCAGACTTATGAACCACTCTTCCTGTTGATTATCATTTTGTGAGGCAGAGATCACAACCATGGAATTAGGAATTGACTTATTTATTTTTCTTACAATGGTGTGCCAGTAGTAAAGTCTGGAAGAACCAGGGTATTGGGAAAGAGATATTTTTAATCATTTACATTGTAAAGAAATAACTATGGGTCTCAAATAGACCCTAGAGGGATACCAGATGTTACTAGTAATTGAGAGGAAACCTGGCTGGGTATGTATGTGAAATAGCATCTCTCCTCTCCAACGCCACCCTTGGCAACTGAGGGTTCAAAGAGAAAAATTAGGGCTTCCAAAGCTTCACCTGCAAGTTGGCATGTAGTATTTTGTTTAAAAAAAGGGAGAGGGAACTAAAGTATAAAAAGATTTCCATTGTGCCTGCATTTTATATGGCAGAAAGTTTCCTACTAAGGAAATAAAGCTAGGATTGACATCTCATTCCAAAAAAAAAAAAAAGTCAATTGCTTAAGGCTATATGCAAAAAAAAAAAAAAAAAAAAAAAGAAGAAGAGATTTTTGTCCTTTCTTGGAAAGTGGACCCAAGACAAACTGCATCCTTCATTGACAGATACCAGATGAAAGGACCCTAGAAGAATGGCAAGATAATTGTATTATGCCAATTTTATTCTAACTTTACAAAATAAGTGATATTTTATAGCCACATTTTGGGTCCTTGTGCTTCCTTTGGCTCCATGTAAATTAAACCACATTAGAGAATGCATGGGACCCTCATTTTTAGAGTGTTATCCTGTCATGTGTTTTTAGGTTTTCTCCATGACATGAGAATTTGACTTGAAGAGGTACACTTTTCAGAATTTTGTTTCTCAAGTTATATGTATCCTTGAAGATACTGTTCCTTGAATAGGGACAGAAATGGAGGTGTTCTGGGTTTCCCTTTAAGCAGGATGAATGATAGGGCTGACACAGTGGATGCAGCGGAGTCAGGGAAATGCCAGCCCTTCTGGAATGTGCCATTCCTGTCCTGGCATAATAACACTGGGTTTTCTTGTGAGATCTTGTCACACTTCTGTCTCTGTCGGGTGGCATGATGATGTCTTAATCTTTGTAGATTTCTCACAGATGCTCCTCTTGTTTCAGCCAAAAGCCATTATTTAAGTTTATTATGTTAATGACTGAGAACTAACTTCCAAAAATTGAACTAGACAATAATAAAAATTAGCACAAGGCCAGATGATATTAACTAAAAACAGTATGAGTCACAGAGTACAGAGGTAAATTAAGTTTTGTGGATTTGGAGACCCCAAACAGAAAACAAACACACTTCATTTGCTTGGGGAAGAAGAGAAGGAAAGAGAAAATTTTGCATTGTTGTGATTATTTGTTAATATGAAATAGTGGATTTCAACCATCATGGGACTGCTAACATACCACACATAAGGCAAATTCCAAGACAGTCTGGTTAGGGACTGAAGACTTTCTGTCTTCAAAACGTATTACAAACCATTTATTTCTATATGCTGCCCAATGCATGTTCACAGCAGCTAATAATATAACCAGCTGGCCAAACAATAAAATACTTGTGTGCTACATAGTGTTCTCTCGGGACCTGTTTAGTCATTTGAGGTTTGTCCTTACCTGACATTGCTAACAAGTCTTCTATCCCTATATTGTGTCTCTGTGTACCAAGGTGGATTCTTACCTGGTTATTAATGTTGAGTCTCACTATGGTCTATCCTACATTATGAAATTATATTTTATTTTTAATCTTTCCTTCAAATCAATATTTGTAACCAGTATGAGAAAATCTGTGATTTTTTTCCTCCATTTTAAATCTTGGCTTTTAAGTATCTGGTCAAAGGTAAACTATATACATTTATAAAACCATCAAATTATTCTTTCCCTTTCTATCATTTGTGGTCTCTTTTTTTGAAGTCTTGCTTTTATGAACAGTTTGCGAAACAGGCACAGAGCAGACTCCATGAACCTGGTTCTGTTTTTCATTATATACTACAGGCAGGGCTAGAAGACATGCCAAAACTAAATAAATAAAATGACGATCACCCCCAAACCAGTTGGCAAGGCATTAACTTAGGGAACCTATACAATAAGTTTCACTATCCTCGAAATAATTCAGGTGAGATTGCCTGTCTCCTTCTATCCTTCCTGGTTACCATTTTTTATCTTAAAATCCATTTTATCCTGTCTGCGTGATCATGTTGCAGAACTAAACTGGTGGGCCTAAAGTCCAAGCCCGTGAAGGGAAGCTGTGCCTGGGAAACTGACCTTTCCTTCCCTTGTCTCACAGTAAACATTCAGAAATGTGCTGGGGTTGTTTTGTATCTGTTCCTTCACGTGGTGAACAGGTTGTGCTCAGAGCAGTTGGCAGCAGGTGGGAAAGAATGGTGGGAGTGAGGGTGGGCAGAGGAATGAAGAGAAGCTTCCTCTGCCTGGTGGAATTCTCACTCAGTGCTGATGATAATCCTTGTGGGAATCTGGGAGCTGAACCTTTGTTTGAGAGCATGCTGGCTTGTCTCTGGCTTTGTGTAACCACCTGCATACATTTCTGTCCGCTTTGCCATTAAAACGCTTTACATGTTTTAACTGGGTCTATTGGAATTTTCAGTTGGATGAAGAGGGCATAGGTACTATCCTCGTACCCAAGGAAAAATCCCAAAGCACTACAGTTTGTATGAGATAATCTACTTAGTTGTATATTAGCCTGTGCTTCTGTATCCTGTCGTTTGACCCTAAATTCTAAAGTACAATTGAATTGACTTATACCTGTATGTACCATATTAATAAATATAGGCGATGTGCCTTGTTACAGATGTTGATAAAAACAAGACCATAATGTAACACCATATGAGGCCTGAAAGTCTCTGCATGATTAGAATAATGTTAACAAACAAGAACGAACAATTTCACACGTAAAAGAACTTGCTCTATTACCATTTCTTTCCAGAAGAAGTATGGAACAAGGCAGGTGACCCTGTAAGTCACCGGACACTGGGTAAATATTGTTGCCTTCCAGGATAACCTATCTCTGTCTGAATTCTAGACTACCACAAGTGTAAAGCACACATTTATTTTAGTATTCTTCTGTATTTTAAGTAAAGCTACTACAATCTGACTTATTCATGGCAATGGGGCAGGACAGAGCCATTCTCTAACACTCAGAACATGATAAGATCTGCCCATAGAATGTGGTCAATGAAATAAAGTCTGAGCTGAACTAGATGCAAGCATATGCAAAGTAAAATGTTATTGGCTTCATTACTAGCTTCAGCTAAGTGAATGGAACAAATTAAAGGGTTTTTTAAATTTTTTAAATAAATAAATATATTTATTTATTTTTAATTTATTTTTGGCTGTTGGGTCTTCATTGCTGCAGGTGGGCTTCCTGTAGTTGCGGTGAGCCAGGGCTACTCTTCGTGGTGGTGCGTGGGCTTCTCATTGCAGTGGCTTCTGTTGTTGCCGACACGGGCTCTAGGTGTGCGGGCTTCAGGAGTTGTGGCACGTGGGCTCAGTAGTCATGGCTCGCGGGCTCTAGAGCACAGGCTCGGTAGTTGTGGTACACAGGCTTAGTTGCTCCGCTGCATGTGGGATCTTCCCAGACCAGGGCTCAAGCCCGTGTCCCCTGCATTGGCAGGTGGATGCTTAACCACTGCGCCATCAGGGAAGTCCCCAAATTGAAGTCTTAAGACTTTTTTTTTTTTTTAAAACTTGCGAGTGCTTCAGGTATACTTGGATGGCTGCTTTCAGTTCCTTTTTCAGTGAACCAAATTTCTGTTTGATATAAACTTATGGTTTGTTTATATTTTTACCTCTTGTTTTTAAGCTTACAGGTTTTCTGAAATTATTTGGGGGCTCCTTGGTTTGGGAGTAGGGATGAATAGAATTTTAGGGGTGAACCCCCTGCCTGATTCTAACCAGAGCAGCTTTGATCTTTCTCATCTATTGAAGTTCCATGTAATGCTTTCCTGTTGGGGAGAGGGAGATTTTCACTGCTTAAAAATGTTGTTGAAAAGAGTTTGTAGAGAGGATTGTGCTAAAAAAAAAAAAAAACCCAAAACCTGTGTAGTTAAAGTAAATCATCATACAATGCATTTTTTTTTCTAGAATCCAACTGGATTTTATTTGACACAGAATACAATATGGGTGCAGGAATAGCAAACTGAAAAGACAAAGCAGAAAAAACACGGTTCTATCTAATTTATAATTAAGTAACAGGAGGGCAAGTCATTAAATGGCTAATGAAACAGTTGAGCTTGATGGAAGAATTCTTTTTCTAGTGCCCATACTTTTGGAATTCCCACTCTCTGTTGTCCAACGGACACACCTGCTGTGATTTGACCCAGCGGGAGATGCAGTGGAAGTGAAAAGCATGGTTACAGACTCCCCACGCAACGGTGCACTCTTCAGAAGTAGCAGACGCCTGGTTGGCTTGACACTCTATGCAAAGATCCATAATGTGGTTCCAGCAGATGGCACAGTTACCAATCACAATATCCCAGGCCCAGAGGGCTACCGCATTCCACTTTTTCACTTCAAAGCGCTTCTTGCCCGCGCCACTGTTCGTGCAGCTCGGGGTATCCACATCCATCGCTGCCGCCATTTTGGAAACACACGCTCCATCACCCGGCTACTTACAATGCATTTTCATAAAGGGAGTTAATACTTCTTAAGGCCCACGGAGATGAGCCAAAGTTAGTAAGGTGTATAACCAAGGGGCACAAAGCTGAGAGGACCTGAATGATGAAGGCAGCGAAGGTGTTTGGGAAAGCAGCTCACAGGTGGGGAAACCTGCCGCTGTCATGCGTGGAAAGTCCACAGGGAGGTCTGAACGCTGGCAATGATGATCTTGATTGACTGTCATCTCTAAAGAGATGACTGTGTGATTTCACTTGAAATCAGTCAAAATGTGATATAGAACCTAAAGCACTCCTTAAGTCCACCATTAGGTTTACGCCAGAATCTGATTTATTCGACCTGTAGATTACAATTCAAGGATTGCTGCTTTGGGGGAGGGTCTTTGTGTTAATGACAGAAAATATCAATTTGTATGCTTTATTCTCAGATTTAAAGGGAGGAATCTTGGATTGAAAAAGACACTTTAAGAATGGATTTCTAGCTACTATATAGACTATCCTAGGGCAAACTGTTAGGCCACACATTTTTTTTTTTTAAGTCAAAACCAAAGGAACATCTTTGTTTATTGGATGATAAAGTGGTACATTCCCCTTTTATCTGTTCTTACAAGGAAGGCTATTAAATTGTTTTACAAATAGACTTGCCCAGCAGGTTCCTATACGGGAACACACACTAAGAAATATTTAAATCATCACATGGAGAGAAAGGGGCAGCATGAAGTGATTGCCAAGGAAGACTGATGTGTTGGGTCTAGTGGAGTGAAGACAGGAACCCGTCCTGCCCCACAGGGTAGCTTCCAGCTCTGGCCTGATGCCTTAGACCAAAAACAGGGTCCCAGGGACATATGGTGTCATCATCAAGGGGTCACTCTGCTAAGGGAAGATGTAGACTCAAACCTTTAGTTGAAACCTTAAAAGGAGATGTGAACTTATTTTGTACCTCCAAACTGGTAAAATGGGACCTAACAGTTGTCATTTCTTTCTTTTTTTTTTTTTTTACAAATAAGGGGACAAAATTAGCTAAGTACACGTACAAAGAAGATGTTGAGATAAAGTGTTATAAAATGAGATGAAGTGGTGTAATAAAAGTCAAGAATGATTAAGATTAGGAAAAAAACCTCAATAATTATAAAAATAAAACAACCAGATTAAAAATATAGAGATTGTATGAATAGCCATAAAAATAATTAGTTTAAGGAATATTTCAGATAGTATTTCATTATATATCCTTCTAGATTCTCCATAAAAATGGTATAACACCACACATAGTTGTTTGCAAGTTGTTTAACTTAAAATTTTACCAGATGTATATTTTAACATCAACAAATATAGATCTACATCATCTCTTTTAAAGGCTGTATAGGATTCCATTGTATGCGGTAGTGACAGATTTCCCATCCTGATTGTAAGGATCTAACTTGGGGGCTGGGACTATGATGGTGAACAGGAGTCTGTCTTTAAGTGGGAATTTTCCTCTACAGATGCTTTTCCTCTTGCTGTAAAAAAACAGTAACCAAGACCATACACATATTCAGAGTTAAGATCATGAGAATTCTCATGAATTAAAAGATAGTTTTGTGAAGGTCAGCAGGACCCAGGCAGAAGAATATTCTAATTTATTAGACTTGTCTCCCTATGTTAGATAAAACAGTTGAGCCAATGTTAGTTTGACCTATTCCTCTCTTCCTGAGTCTTAAAGTGAAATATATACCAAAGGGAGTTAATGCCCCCGCTCCTTCTGATGTAATAGCTTTGAACTGGGATAAAAAGCTATCAATTCTGGTGGACAGAAATCTGGGGAGTCACTATAAATGCTGCAAGCTCTGGATACACTGGGGCTGTTGCAGTCAGTATTATCTGTATCCTACTTGGATGAAACCCTGCTCAAACTTTTCTTTCTAGATCATTCTAAGTTGAAAATCTTGGGAACTTTCGTAGATGACCTATGACCCAGGAGGATAAAAACACATTAATTCTGAAGGGGAATATATCTGAATCCATGAAAGTCTTTCACTAAAACAAAAGTGAGAGGGTTGGGAGGGGTGGGGAATGTCACTGGCAATAGCTGTAGCTTTCATTTTGTTCTAAAAAGAAGAAAATTAGAATTATTTTTCTTTTTAAATGTCTGATGGTAAAAAGACCTTAAAACAGTTGAATTATTCAGTGGGTCTAAAGAAAATTAAAACAGGCTGGATGCATCATAATTCATTTAGCCAATTCTTTATAAATAGACTTTTAGTTTATTTCTGGCTCTTTTTAGTTTCTAGGCCTGCAAGCACACTTGTACATATATCTTGTCATATTTATTTGATTACACCCTTATGGTAATTGCCTTAAAAAGCAGTTACTGAGTAAGAGTTTATAAAACTTTAAGGTTTTCTGATGCATATTGTTAAGTTGCCTGCCAAAAAGATAATAATTTATACCTCCACAAAAGTATATGACAATAGTTGTTTTCTTAATATTGTCACCAATACTACCTATTACCATTATATTAAAAATAATTTTTAAAAACTTGTCTAATCTGAAATGTGAAAAATGGTATATCATTTTTTTTAAGATTACTCCCCAGAACAGTGATTGTGATCATTATTATGCTAGCATTAATTTAGGACTTACTGTGTGGCCAACCACTGTGATAACCAAGCATCTTATTTTCTTCTCAGAATAGTGCAATGAGGTAGGTGCTATTAATTCATATATTCACTGACCAGTTATAATTTTTCTCGCTGAATCTCTGTGTCTTTTGCCTATTTTGGGGGGGGAGGGGTATAGAAATGTACCTTAAACACCAAGGAAATCAACCTTTTCCATATAATCTCCTTTTCTGGGGGATATGTTTTCACTGGTATTTCTATTGGTCAAAAATAATTGATAATTCAGAAAGCATGGGAAAAACCCTGACATTGAATACAAACAGAAACAAATGAACCTCAACATGTATCAAAACAATAACATAACTGCACAGAGCAAAAATAATTAATCCAAGTGACTTTTGAATATAGTGCTTTGATGTATACCCTTAGTGGAACATATTCCAAGGACAAAAAGGACTTAAAGAAATATGAAACATTACTTAATAGTAGTAGAGATATTGATGTAGTCATCCTGAAATTATTTGTGCATATTTTAGAACTGAGCAAATGAGGATGGATGGATAGATAGATACTTATATTGATATTAATGGGAAGCAGGCTCTTACTGAAAGATTAAGGTGGTACAAACATAACGTGGGACAAGGAGATGAAGAATCTTGTAGTGTTTGATTGGATTGGAAGTATGAGTATGAACTTATGATTCATATGTAGTAGTCTTGCTTCTCTAAGCCCCCACCAAACTTGTAAACATGCTCCAACAGGAAGTAGGCTGCACAAACAAGCTGTTTGTTCCCCAAGAAACGTTTACTCTCCAGTGCCCTTCAGATGTGGCTGCAGGGGCCAGGGGGCAAGGAATTACCTCCCAGAACTAGGAGTCTTAGACACTAGGGGGTTCCTCTCAGAGCTAAATCAGGGACTTGCTCCATCACCAGGACAGGGATCCTCATGATTGGTGAACAGAAGGACTTGATTACTGCTATGGAAATGGTGACTGTGCTGTGTTTCCTCCTTTTCCCTTTTCTGTTCCAAATCTATCACTGTTGGTAGGAATAGAACTTTTCTTAGACTGTAGGCAATCAGACCAGGAGGAGCCACATAATGGAGAGAAATGCTCATCGCCAAGAGATCTGGATTATGAACTTGATGATATCTTGGATGGAACTTTGGGAGTATCTTCTGTGGGAAAAAGGAAAGTAAGTCATGTGCACTTGGATATTTGGGTAGCTGAAGGGGTAGTCTGTGGAAGAGACTGCTTTCTAGCTGTCCCTAATACCAACTCTCCTTCCTCTATAATAAGAGAGATCTTGAATTTTCTCGAAGTCCCAGCATCCCTTGCACCTAGATATGGCCATGAGACTAAGTTCTGGACAATGGTATATAAATGGTGGTGGTGTGTGTAAATTTAGGCTTGTGCCTTTAAAGTGGAGGAGGTGTGCTCTACTCTGCCCTTTTTTTTCTACCTTGCTTCAACTGTGGATAAGGTGGTGAGCCATCATGGGCCATGAGAATAAGTGGAGCGTCCTAGAGATGGTACAACCATGTAGAAGGTGTCTGGGTCCCTGAATGACCTCATGGAGTAAATCTGTTAAGCCAGGATTGCACCATTTACTTCCAGTCTGGTGAACAAGAGAAAAATTAACTTCTAACTAACTTATTCAAGGTACTGTTATTTTGGATCTCTGTTATGTACAGCTGAACCTATATTCCAATTTACATACGTAAGATTATATATTAGTGATTTTGCCATGCTACAGTTCTGAAATGTATAGAAATAAAACTATTTTTTTGCATAAATTTTTTGTTGAGAAAGAAAAGTATTAGTTAAAACACAGTTTCTCAGCTCACAAGTTCATCACCCTAGTCACTAAAAAAAAAAAAAAAAAACCCACAGTTTAATTTATAATAACATCTTAGATGAACTGATTAGGAATTCATCTCGAAATGAGAAACATATATATCTTTTCATTTTCATGCAAAAACAGTTATGCATATTCTTTCAAACAGAAGTTTGAAAAAATGTTTGTTTGTACTCCTTTTATAAATGGAAGCTTTATATTCTCAAGTATTTTAATTGGTGACTTGGAAGGTATCTTTTCCAAACAGAAACATTTTTTGAAGCCTAGAGACATTCAAACACCTTCTAAAAACCCAGATGGTTTACATTAAAGCCACAAATTCAGAGTTACAAGTTTAGAGTTCTTTTAGAAAGCTCAAGAACTTATTTTTAAAAGGAAACAAACAACATAACATACACATAGAAAATATAAATTATTGAACATGATAGCATACATATAACTAATGAAGACATGGAACTTTTCCCCCTTAATCATGAGATTTAAAAATCAACTTTTTCTGCCATATCTTGAACAAACTGACATTCTTCTAATTGTATATATAAAGAAGCTCTTTGGCATCAGGTTGGGACAGCTTCACTTTTTTGCCAAGGAACTTTGGACAATCTTTTAGATTCAACTGAGAATCCCTACAATTTCTTAGCTGAGATTTTTTTTAAAGGGCTTTGTTATTTTCTCATACAGCAAAAATAAGAAATCCATTGGATTTCAGTTAATGTACTCCCTTGGATCTCAAGTTCATGCCTAAAAATGAACAACCAAAATTATCACTGCAACACCAATTTTTATTTTTGAGGATCCATAATAGTTACAGTCACATCAAATAGGTTAAAATATGGCTGCGTACTTCCTATTCACAAAGGAGTAGAAAAACACAGTCAGATGACTCAAACTAAACATTAAGCTTTCTTGGCCAGGGGTGGGGTGCATTGTGTGTGTGTGTGTGTGTGTGTGTGTGTGTGTGTGTGTGTGTGTGATCAATTCAAACACAGAAAGAAGACAATCAAAATGGGAGCTTTGTCAAGGATTTCACTGTGTACAGACCAAGTCCCTACCTAAGGTTTCATTTCTAGTCAGTAGGTCCACTTGAGAAGTGAGTCAGGGATGGCAGACAGGTACACAGGTCTAGAGAATTCAGAAATTGGGCATCAGTTATTGTGCAGATATGATCCTAATTCCCAGCTGACTTCACAGAGCACGATTGGCTATATCTCATTTCACATGGTAAGATACACTCAACACTGTGCATTTATATTTAATCTTTACCCTATTCATCTTTTTTTCCTGGGACTGTGTCTAGCAGGTTTAGTTATAAAAACATGGGCAGCATAATCCTGGACCTAAGTTAGACAGATGGCAGGCAGCTTCACTGAAAGCCTACATAAAGCTTTCAAAGGGCCTCTTATCTTAGAGCTTGGCATCAGGAGATATAGCAATGAGAATTCTGTCCTAGGGCTCATTATATTTGTCACAGTCCTTTTGAGTCGATACCAAAACATACAGATGCATTTAAATACAAATGTAAATAAAAAATAAGCACAATTTTATACCCTTCCTTTTCTACTTTACACATCCATACACCTTTCCACGTCTTATATAGATTTACCACATTTTTAAAAGTCTGCTAGATTCTCTTTACTAACAAACATTATTGATCAGGCTGTTTTAATTTCTCCCTATTATTAACGATGTTCCTGGTAAGAGCACCCCTTCCCAAGCTTTAACTATTTTATCAAAATATGAGAGATAGCCACAGATAAGGACTTTCTATATAGATGCAGATGTGGCATGGCACAACTCCAGGGGTTGCCATTAACACTAGAGTCTCTGTAGATGGTGGGCTCTGGAGTCGAGTCATGCACAGTCTCCCAGGCTGTATGTGATGGCCTTGGCTACAGAATTCTATATCCTCTTAGGAAGATAACCTCTCCCCCAGCTCCTGGGGCAATGTCCCCACTCCCACTTCTCCAACATTCTTCCTTTGACTCTTCCAAGATTCCTGATAGACTAGTATCAAGGAGGACACCAAAATTAAATTGATTTTCCACCTTCCCTAAGACTAAGGAAGACTAAGAAGATTAAGAGACCAAGAAACCACTAGGATGAATTCCATCATTTGTCAATTCCCTAAATCTCTGTTCCCCTCCAACTCTGACTCTGCGAGAAGCTCAACCCTCTGAGCTCGTTCCTCATCACTCTGACCCTTGCCTAGTAGAATGCCTTACTAAGACCTAGGAATGACCCCAGCTAGAGGCAATACTTGGTGGGGTTACAGTTGCTGTTTATATGTTGGGGTGATGCCATGAAATTGAGTGTAAGTAATTAAGTTGGGAAGTGAACACGGAAAATACTGGAAAGGAAGTGGAAAATTGAGATTGAGAATTGAAGGAAGACTGTCAAGGATACGTTTTCAAGCATGTGGGCAACTGAGGCTCAGTCCCACTGAGGAACTTGGGAGACCATACAGGCCATGTGTAAGGGTCATCCTCTCTGAGCGGTGAGGAAGCTGGAGGATTTATTCACCAGCTCCCCATGTATCATTGCTTTGTTGTTGCTTTCAGGGACATTAACTCTGAGACTTCTGCCTTGCCATGCTTGATGGCCGGGCCTGTTCCCAAAGCCAGACAAAAGTCCTCAGAATTTTCCTACAGAGAGCTACGTGTTTGGACAAACCCCAATGTCTGCCTCATGGGTCATCCATGACTAGATTTTTCAGATATGTGAGCTAATACAGTTCTTATTTTTGTTTGAGAAAATTTGAGTTGGGCTTTTATCACTTTTAACCAAATGAATCCTGACTAATCAATCCATAGAGCAGACATATACTGCAGACCTATACATAATATACACAGTGATATATAATCACTAAGTATCACTGTAAAATTATTGTGAGAAATATTAGATGAATAAGATTCAGGACCCATATCAAACATAATAATTCTGTGATTAATAACAGTTACCATTTATTAATAGTTACAGTTTGAACTTAGTGGTCATCTACAATATATCAGTCCCTATCTACGGTTTTGATTTGCATTTCTCTGATGATGATGATGTTGAGTATCTTTTCATGTGCTTTTTTAGCCATTTGTATATCTTCTTTAGAGAAACGTCTAATCAAGTCTGTTGCCCATATTTGAATTGGGGTTTTTGTTTTTTGGTTGTTGACCACTGGTCTTTTATTGTGTCCATTGTTCTGCCATTTCCGGAACGTCATGTAGTTCGAATCATATAGTATGTGGTCTTTTCAGATTGGCTTCTTTCACTTAGCAATATATATTTCCCCTATGTCTTAAATGGCTTGATAGCTCATTTCTTTGAAATGTTGAATAATATTCCATTGTATAAATTTATCACAGTTTGACTATATTCACCTATTGAAGAGTATATTGGTTGCTTCTAAGTTTTGGCAATTATGAATAAAGATGTAATAAACATTTATGTGCAGGTTTTTATATAGACATAAGTTTTTAATTATTCTGGGTAAATAGGAAGGGACATAACTGCTGGATCATATGGTAAGAGTCTGGTTTAGATTTGTAGAAAACTGCCAGACTGTATTCCAAAGTGGTGATGCATTTTGCACTCCCACCAGTAATGTATGAGAGCTCCTGTTGCCCCACATCCCTACCAGCATTTGGTGCTGGCAGTGACCACACTAATAGGTGTAATGGCATCTCATAATTGTTTTAATTTTCAATTCTCTAAAGACATAGCTGAACTTGAGACACGGAGATTACTCAGGATGATGAGAATAGGCACAATTTCACAAGGGTCCTTACATGTGAAAGAGGGAGGCAGTGAAGTTAGCATCAGAGGGAAACTTGAGATGCTGTACTGCTGACTTTGAAGATGGAGGGTGAGGCATGAGCCAAGGAAAGCAGACAGCCTCCATAAATTGGAAAGACAAGGAAACAGATTTTCCCCTAGTGCCTCCAGAGGGTGCAGTCCTGCCAACACCTTGACTTTACCTCATGAGACCCAGTTTGAATTTATGACCTCCAAAATTGTAATCATAAATTTGTGCTCTTTAAGTCACTGAGGTTGTGGTAAATTGTTACAGCAATCATGGGAAAACTAGTACATTGTAACTAAGTGGAGGGGGACTGTTTATAGAACTAGCTCCTCCCAAGATTCCAGACAGAATTATGATGTTGACATGAGATTACTCAAAGTGTTCTAAATCACCACTCAGATTCTGAAGGACTATTGCCTAAGCATGATAAATGAAGATAAAGGAAAATCTTCTTTTAAAGGCAGGACTGCTTTAAGATGCTCTATTTTAGTGGAAGCTTAGCCTGATGAGCTCTAGCCTAGTCTTGGGTGAAGACTTCCCTGGGGGTTGTTTTCTCCTAAGAGTATAATAAGTGTTTCTTGACAAATCACTGGATGCATTTTCATTTTTAATACTCTCATGGTGAATCTTAGAATTAATTTTTTACCTTATTTATAAACTAAAATATAAATAAAAATGAATTTGATAGATCCTACTTAACTCAGGTCTCTTTCTTTTGAAACCTAATATTATTCTTTAGTTTAAACACAGACTGGAAAACAATATTATCATACCAAAATCTGGAAGAAAATTAAAGTACCCACTTTTATTCTTTTTACATAAATTGAACTATTTGTATATAGAGAGATTAAATTTATTGTCCTTTGAAGAATATCTGTTTATTTACCTACCTATGTATCTATCATCTGTCTATCTATCTATCTATCTGTTTCTATACTAGTACACTTGGTATTTTAAAGTATTTACTCCAACTGGTATATTGACTTCAATATTTAATACTTGAGGAAGTGTTTTTAATTGTTAGGACTACGACATTTCCATAATATAAGGCTAATTTTTAGTTTGTAAATCAAATAGTAACAAAGTTATCCCACAGTCCCAGGGGCTTATACTATTGAGATCTGATTCAGTTTCCGATGGAAGAGATTGGTAGGGAGGAAGGTTTGATCTGATGGGACCACTATATAAAAATCAAGGATATTTACAAAGAATTTCTCTGAGAATCAAGACAATCATTTGGCTGCCTTGTCTTTTTTGTGTGTGTGTGTGTGCGGTACGCGGGCCTCTCACCGCTGTGGTCTCTCCCACCACGGAGCACAGGCTCCGGACGCGTAGGCCCAGCGGCCACGGCCCACGGGCCCAGCCGCTCCGCGCCACGTGGGACCCTCCCAGACCGGGGCACGAACCTGCGCCCCCTACACTGGCAGGCGGACCCCCAACCACCGCGCCACCAGGGAAGCCCTGCCTTGTCTTTAATATTAAGAGTCAGATCTCATCAAGATAATGGTTATCTTTCTACTCAATAGGTAGTTTTTATTCCTTCATACTGAGCAGCACAGAGAGGAACAGGAAATGAGGATTAGAAAAAGAGACCTCTGGGTAAATAATCCATCCAAATTCATCTGGATTTGGCAAACTAAGTAACAATACATATTTTTGAACCTACAATAATTATTTCCCTAAGAATAGCTGTATTGGACTCATCTGCCTCTAAATGCCAGCATGTGAGTGATTAAATAGTGGTATTTGATGAAGTCCCCTCCTCAACTTTTAAGTTAACTAACATCCCCAGAAACAGAATTTTTTCCCCTAAGTTTTCAAATATTTCATGTCAGGATACAACTGGAGGTCAAATTTCATTTTGCCATGAATATTTTGGGATTGTTTACTTTTGTATATTTGTTTAAATATAAGATTGCTCTTTTTCTTTATGGGGAAGAGACCTTTTTTTTTTTTTTTTTTTTTTTTGCGGTACGCGGGCCTCTCACTGCTGTGGCCTCTCCCGTTGCGGAGCACAGGCTCTGGATGCGCAGGCTCAGCGGCCATGGCTCACGGGCCCGGGCAGCTCCGCGGCATGTGGGATCTTCCCGGACCGGGGCATGAACCCGTGTCCTCTGCATCGGCAGGCGGACTCTCAACCACTGCGCCACCAGGGAAGCCCAAAGAGACCTTTTTAATTTTGTTTTGTTCTGTGGGAGGAGACATTTTATATTAAAGCAATCTGACCTCCTCTGTTTGTCATTGCACTGGTCTTTAGCTTTTTAACAGAGCCATTTGCTTCCTTAAGTCTCTAGGTACATACTGTTGATTGCTTTTATGTGCTACTACTTGATGGGAGCAAAGATATTTCAAGCTTTGGAGACAGACATTCAGCAAGAGTTGAAAAATTCCTTTCTGGATGCTGAAACAGCCTTAATGAAGAACTATGTCAACATAACTTCAGAAGAACTTGAAATCTTTTTGCAGGTAAGAGATAAAGGGGTTTCGTTTGGAGAGTTATAAATTTGCCAATTGTGTGAAAGAGAGCTGTAGATAGAAGACTTTATAGAATGCCTTCCTGTGTGTTTTTACCTAAATAGCACTAATTTTCTGTCATCTGAAGAGTGATGGAAAAAAAAGACAAGGCCTTATAGTGATAGGAAACATAAAGACAACAGTAAAAGAATGTAAAGTGGTAAGACTGATACAGATAAGAGGAAAAATTACAGAGCAGACATCACAAGGGTATAGGAACTACATAAGATATCCTGAGGGTCAGGGGAGAAAAAATAGCATTGGACTAAGTGTACCATTGATAACAATTATAAAACAAAACACTTATTACAAAGAGAATGGAAAACAGAGCAGGGTAAGCTAAGGAGGCGGAACCCAAAAGGGGATGACCATTTAAAGAAAGCACAGAAATACACTACCATGTGTAAAACAGATAGCTAGTGGGAACCTGCTGTAAGGCACAGGGAGCTCAGCTCGGTGCCCTGTGATGACCTAGATGGGTGGGATGGCGGGGGATGGGGGTGGGAGGGAGGTCCAAGAGGGAGGGGATATAGGTACACATAGAGCTGATTCACTTCATTGTACAGCAGAAACTAACACAACATTGTAAAGCAATTATACTCCAATAAAAAATTAAAAAATATTAAATTACATTAAAAATATAATAAAAATAAAGAAAGCATGTGAGTTGAGTTCCAAATTTCCTTGCCCTTTCCTCTGTGAGCACTATCCCATTAACCCAGCTTGGTGAGGGGAAAATGAGCCCTTGCAGAAAGCAGCAATTCTACTGGGCTGAAGCATCAGGAAGTCAGAACTTGAGGACTAACAGTGATTGGAATTTGAGAAGAAAATCACAAAGATGGGAAATCTTCAGAATGAGAGAGTCCCCAGATTCTAAATCTGCTATGAATTCCTCTCAAGCTTTGGGTCCACTCCTAAATTGTGCACGTGTAAAGCAAGACCTCAGAAAAACAAACAAAAGCAGCATCTGTGATTGTAAAGAGCTATGCAGAGACTTCAGCAGCAGTCTGGTGCTGGGGAGACAAAAATCAGAATTTAAGGCTCAACAAGTTAGAGGGATTTGGTAAACACCCTAGGCCTTCTGTTGGACCTGCACCTCTGAGAGGGAGCTGTAAAGGAGGAAAAGTTTCCACACGCTAGGAAGCTCCTTCACTGGCAGGGACGGGGGGTGGGTTGGGGGGAAGCTTCGGAGCCACGGAGGAGAGCGTGGCAACAGGGGTGCGGAGGGCAAAGTGGAGAGATTCCTGCACAGAGGATCGGTGCTGACCTGCACTCACCAGCCCGAGAGGCTTGTCTGCTCACCCACCGGGGTGGGCGGGGCTGGGAGCTGAGGCTCGGGCTTCAGAGGTTGGATCCCAGGGAGAGGACTGGGGTTGGCTGCGTGAACACAGCACGCACTGAAGGGGGCTAGTGCGCCATGGCTAGCCAAGAGGGAGTCCGGGAAAAACTCAGGACCTGCCGAAGAGGCAAGAGACGATTGTTTTGGGGTGAGAGAGGAGAGGGGATTCAGAGCACTGCCTAAACAAGCTCCAGAGATGGGTGTGAGCCACGGCTATGAGTGCAGACACCAGAGACGGGCATGAAATGCTAAGGCTCCTGCTACAGCCACCAAGAAGCCTGTGTGCGAGCACAGATCAGTCTCCACACCTCCCTTCCTGGGAGCCTGTGCAGCCCGCCACTCCCAGGGTCCCATGATCCAGGGACAACTTCCCTGGGAGAACGCACGGGGCATCTCAGGCTGGTGCAACGTCACTCCGGCCTCTGCCACCGCAGGCTCGCCCCACATTCTGTACCCCTCCCTCCCCCCGGCCTGAGTGAGCCAGAGCCCCCTAATCAGCTGCTACTTTAACCCCGTCCTGTCTGAGCGAAGAACAGACGACCTCAGGCGACCTACAAGCAGACGCAGGGCCAAATCCAAAGCTGAACCCCAGGAGCTGTGTGAACAAAGAAGAGAAAGGGAAATCTCTCCCAGCAGCCTCAGGAGGGGCAGATTAAATCTCCACAATCAACTTGATGTACCCTGCACCTGTGGAATACCTGAATAGACAACGAGTCATCCCAAAATTGAGGCAGTGGACTTTGGGAGCAACTGTAGACTTGGGGTTTGCTTTCTGCATCCAATTTGTTTCAGGTTTTATGCTTATCTTAGTTTAGTATTTAGAGCTTATTATCACTGGTAGATTTGTTTATTGATTTGGTTGCTCTCTTACTTTTTTATTTTATATACAAATATATTTTTTCTTTCCTTTTTCTCTTTTTATGAGTGTATGCGTATGCTTCTTTCTGTGATTTTGTCTGTATAGCTTTGCTTTTGCCATTTGTCCTAGGGTTCTAACTGTCCATTTTTGTTTTTTGTTTTTTTGCTTAGTGTAGTTTTTAGGGCTTGTTATCATTGATGGATTTCTTTTTTTGGTTTGGTTGCTCTCTTCTTTCTTTCTCTCTTTTTTTTTGATTACTTCTTAATTTTTTAATTTTTAATAATTGTTTTCTATTTTAATAACTTTATTTTTTAAATTCTCTCTCTCTCTCTCTCTTTCTTTTTCTCCCTTTTCTTCTGAGCCATGTGGCTGTCAGGGTCTTGGTACTCTGGCTGGCTTTCAGGCCTGAGCCTCTGAGGTGGGAGAGCCAAGTTCAGAACAATGAACACCAGAGATCCCCTGGCCCCACTTAACATCAATCGGAGAGAGCTCTCCCAGAGATCTCCTTCTCAATGCTAAGACCCAGCTCCACTAAACGATCAGCAAGCTCCAGTACTGGACACCCCCATGCCAAACAACTAGCAAGACAGGAACATAACCCCACCCACTAGCAGAGAGGCTGCCTAAAATCATAAGTTCACAGACACCCCAAAACAGACCACTAGACCTGGTCCTGCCCACCAGAAAGACAAGATCCAGCCTCATCCACCAGAACACAGGCACCAGTCCCCTCCACCAGGAAGCCTACACAACCCACTGAACCAACCTCGCCCACTGGGAGCAGACACCAAAAACAATAGGAACTATGAACCTGCAGCCTGTGAAACGGAGACCCCAAACACAGTAAGTTAAGCAAAATGAGAAGACAGAGAAATACACAGCAGATGAAGGAGCAAGGTAAAAACCCACCAGACCAAACAAATGAAGAGGAAATAGGCAGTCGACCTGAGAAGAATTCAGAGTAATGATAGTAAAGATGATCCAAAATCTTGGAAATAGAATGGCGAAAGTAAAAGAAAGGTTTAACAAAGACCTAGAAGAACTAAAGAGCAAACAAACAATGATGAACAACACAATAAATGAAATTAAAAATTCTCTAGAAGGAATCAATAGCAGAATAACTGAGGCAGAAGAATGGATAAGTGATCTGGAACACAAAATAGTGGAAATAACTACCAAGAGCAGAATAAAGAAAAAGAATGAAAAGAATTGAGGACAATCTCAGAGACCTTTGGGACAACATTAAACGCACCAACATTCGAATTATAGGGGTCCCAGAAGGAGAAGAGAAAGAAAAAAGGGACTGAGAAAATATTTGAAGTGATTATAGTTGAAAACTTACCTAATATGGGTAAGGAAATAGTCAATCAAGTCCAGGAAGCGCAGAGAGTCCCATACAGGAAAAATCCAAGAAGAAACATGCCAAGACACATAGTAATCAAACTATCAAAAATTAAACACAAAGAAAAAATATTAAAAGCAGCAAGGAAAAAGCAACAATTAACATACAAGGGAATCCCCATAAGGTTAACAGCTGATCTTTCAGCAGAAACTCTGCAAGCCAGAAGGGAGTGGCAGGACATATTTGAAGTGATGAAAGGGAAAAACCTACAACCAAGATTACTCTACCCAGCAAGGATCTCATTCAGATTCGACAGAGAAAGTAAAACCTTTACAGACAAGCAAAAGCTAACTGAATTCAGCACCACCAAACCAGCTCTACAACAAATGCTAAAGGAACTTCTCTGGACAGGAAACACAAGAGAAGGAAAAGATTTACAATAAAAAACCCAAAACAATTAAGAAGATTGTAGCAGGAACATACATATCGATAACTATCTTAAATGTAAATGGATTAAATGCTACAACCAAAAGACATAGACTGGCTGAATGTATACAAAACAAGACCTGTACATATGCTGTCTACAAGAGACCCACTTCAGACCTAGGGACACATACAGAGTCAAAGTGAGGGGATGGAAAAAGATATTCCATGCAAATGGAAATCAAAAGAAAGCTGGAGTAGCAATTCTCATATCAGACAAAATAGACTTTAAAATAAAGACTATTACAAGAGACAAAGAAGGACACCACATAATGTCAAGGAATCAATCCAAGAAGAAGATATAACAACTGTAAATATTTATGCACCCAATATAGGAGACCCTCAATACATTAGGCAAATGGTAATAGCCATAAAAGGGGAAATTTACAGTAACACAATCATAGTAGGGGACTTTAACACCCCACTTTCACCAATGGACAGATCATCCAGAATGAGAATAAATAAGGAAACACAAGTTTTAAATGATACATTAAACAAGATGGACTTAATTAATATTTATAGGACATTCCAGCCAAAAACAGCAGATTACACTTTCTTCTCAAGTGCTCATGGAACATTCTCCTGGATAGATCTTATCTTGGGTCACCAATCAAGCCTTGGGAAATTGAAGAAAATTGAAATCATATCAAGTAACAACACTATGAGACTAGATATCAATTACAGGAAAAAATCTGAAAAAATACAAACACATGGAGGCTAAACAATACACTACTTAATAACCAAGAGATCACTGAAGAAATCAAAGAGGAAATCGAAAAATACCTAGAAACGAATGACAATGAAAACATGATGTCCCAAAACCTATGGACACAGTGAAAGCAGTTCTAAGAGGGAAGTTTGTAGCAATACAATCCTACCTCAAGAAACAAGAAGCATCTCAAATGAACAACCTAACCTTACCTAAAGCAATTATAGAAAGAAGAACAAAACCCCCCCAAACTTAGCAGAAGGAAAGATATCATAAAGACCAGATCAGAAATAATTGAAAAAGAAATGAAGGAAACAATAGCAAAGACCAATAAAACTAAAAGCTGGTTCTTTGAGAAGATAAACAAAATTGATAAACCGCTAGCCAGACGCATCAAGAAAAAAAGGGAGAAGACTCAAATCAATAGAATTAGAAATGAAAAAGGAGAAGTAACAACTGACACTGCAGAAATACAAAAGATCATGAGAGATTACTACAAGCAACTCTATGCTAATAAAATGGACAACCTGGAAGAAATGGACAAATTCTTAGAAAGGCACAACCTGCCAAGACTGAATCAGGAAGAAATAGAAAATATGAACAGACCAATCACAAGCACTGAAATTGAAACTGTGATTAAAAATCTTCCAACAAACAAAAGCCCAGGACCAGATGGCTTCACAGGCGAATTCTATCAAACATTTAGAGAAGAGCTAACACCTATCCTTCTCAAACTCTTCCAAAATATAGCAGAGGGAGGAACACTCCCAAATTCCTTCTACGAGGCCACCATCACCTTGATACCAAAACCAGACAAGGAGGTCACAAAGAAAGAAAACTACAGGCCAATATCACTGATGAACACAGATGCAAAAATCCTCAACAAAATACTAGCAAACAGAATCCAACAGCACATTAAAAGGATCATACACCATGATCAAGTGGGGTTTATTCCAGGAATGCAAGGATTCTTCAATATATGCAAATCTATCAATGTGATAAACCATATCAACAAATTGAAGGAGAAAAACCATATGATCATCTCAATAGATGCAGAGAAAGCTTTTGATAAAATTCAGCAATCCCACTATTGGGCATATACCCTGAGAAAACCAAAATTCAAAAAGAGTCATGTACCAAAATGTTCATTGCAGCTCTATTTACAATAGCCCGGAGATGGAAACAACCTAAGGACCCATCATCGGATGAATGGATAAAGAAGATGGGGCACATATATACAATGGAATATTACTCAGCCATAAAAAGAAACGAAATTGAGCTATTTGTAATGAGGTGGATAGACCTACAGTCTGTCATACGGAGTGAAGTAAGTCAGAAAGAAAAAGACAAATACCGTATGCTAACACATATATATGGAATTTAAGAAAAAAAAATGTCATGAAGAACCTAGGGGTAAGACACAGACCTACTGGAGAACGGAATTGAGGATATGGGGAGGGGGAATGGTGAGCTGTGATAGGGCGAGAGAGAGTCATGGACATATACACACTACCAAACGTAAGGTAGATAGCTAGTGGGAAGCAGCCGCATGGCACAGGGATATCGGCTCGGTGCTTTGTGACCGCTTGGAGGGGTGGGATAGGGAGGGTGGGAGGGAGGGAGACGCAAGAGGGAAGAGATATGGGAACATATGTATATGTATAACTGATTCACTTTGTTATAAAGCAGAAACTAACACACCCTTGTAAAGCAATTATACCCCAATAAAGATGTTAAAAAAAAAAAAAAGATAGTCCTCACAGGTTTTTATTGATAGTATATAATTTAATCCCAGCAGAGTAATACAGTGATTCCCTAACTAAACTAGATATATCATTAGATGCATTTATTTGTGAACCAGAAACTACATAAAGCAGCAAAATATAGTTAAAAATCAAGCAAACTTTCCAGAATTAAAAAATGGAATAATTAAAATGCAGAATAAATGAAAGCCAGCAAGGTTGAAGGAGACAATATCAATAAATAAAAATCAGCTGTATTTCAATACACCAGCAATGAAAAATCTCAAAATGAAAGTAAGAAAACAATTCCCTTTACAAATGCAGGAACAAGAATAAAATACTTAGGACTAAATTGAACCAAGAAAGTTCAAGATTTGCACACTGAAAGCTACGAAACATTTTTGAAAAAAGGAGACCTAAATAAGTGGAAAGATTTATGTTTATATATTGGAAGACAATGTTGTAAGATAAGAATATTCTTTTAAGAGTATTTTAAGAGAACTCTTACAGATTCAATGTATGAGTTTTCCTATGAAAATTTCAACTTCTTTTTTTTTGCAAAAATTAACCAGCTAATTGTAAATTTTATGTGGAAATTCAAGGAACTCAGAGCAGTAAAAACAATCTTGAAAAAGACAGAGTTTAAGGACTCACACTTCCTGGATTAAAAAATTACAAAGCTACAGCAATAAAAACAGTGTGGTACTCACACAAGGATAGATATATGGACCAACAGAATAGAAGTGAGAGTGGAGAAATAAATTGACCATAGATGTATGGGTTTACTTTTTTTAAGTTTTTTTTTTTTTTTTTTTTTGCGGTACGCGGGCCTCTCACTGTTGTGGCCTCTCCCGTTGCGAAGCACAGGCTCCGGACGCGCAGGCTCAGCGGCCATGGCTCACGGGCCTAGCCGCTCCGCAGCATGTGGGACCTTCCCAGACCGGAGCACGAACCCGTGTCCCCTGCATCGGCAGGCGGACTCTCAACCACTGCGCTACCAGGGAAGCCCTTTTTTAAGTTTTATACACTTTTTTTTTTTAAACAAGTTTTAGGTTTACAGAAAAATTGGGCAGAGAATACAGAGTACAGAGAATTTCCAGTTACCTCCTATCTCACTGCACAGTTTTCCCTAATACTAACATCTTGCATTAGTGTGGTACAATTGTTACGAGTGAGGAATCTATATTGATATTTATTATTAACTAAAGTCCATGGTGTACAGTAGGGTTCATTCTTTGTGTTGGACACTCTGTGGTGGTCAATTTTAAGTGATATGATACTTTCTATATATTCTAAACATTTTACTTTATTATTTTTATAGTCTAATACCAAAGATGATTTCCAAGTTAGTAAAAAATGATTTATGATATCTAAAGTATATATTCCAAAGTGGTGACTTTGAAACACTATGACTACCAAATTAAGTTTGCAAACAAAAATTTTGAGCAGTTTCTAGTGAATTATCTTGCTCACACCCAGGCAGATTCCTTAATTAATATACAAAGTCAAACTCTTTCAATTGGTTTCGTAACTTCTTCACCTAAACAGGCAAAAATTAATGTTCCACATGTCTTTCTTCTGACATAAGATCTAATAAATTATAATGCCTAGAAACATTAATTCATTTGAAATTGCTCATTAACTACAAATATTTCAGAATATTTTACACAATTTACTGTAGCTTCTAGCTTGGTTTCTGTATTAGAGTTCTCCAGAGAAACAGAATACATACAGAGAATATATATATATATATATATATACGTATATGTATATCTGTATCTATATAAAGAGGTTGTTATTATTATAAGGAATTGGCTTACATGACTATGGAGCCTGACAAGTCCCATGATCTGCTGTCTGCAAGCTGGAGGCCTAGAAGAGCCAGCGGTATAGTTCCAGTCTGAGTCAAAAGGTCTGAGAACCTGGAGAGCCAATGTCCCAGTTCAAAAACAGTCAGAGAGAGAATAAACTCTTCCTCACCCTGCCTTTTGTTCTATTCAGGTCTGCAACACATTGGATGAGGTCCACCCACATTGGGGAAGGCAGTCTGCTTTACTCAATCTACCCATTCAAATGTTAATTTCATTCAGAAACTCCCTTACAGATACACTTAGAATAATGCTTAGCTAGGAAACATTGATATCTGGGTATCCCATGTCCTAGCCAAGGTGACACAATTACCCATCACAGTTTCCAACCGAAAATGACCTATTAAAAGGTCAGTTCATTTCAATAAACTCTTAACATTTCAATGAAGTTGTACAGAAGCCTCTATTAGCCATTTATGGGAATGTATTCATGTACTTTATGAGGTAAATATAATTATTATCCTCATTTTACTGACATGGAAATTAAGGGTAAATAGCTTGCCCAGCTAGTAGATGATAGGATTGTGGCTCAAACTCCAATCTACTTAACATAAGCGACACCACCCTTAACCAGATCACCCTAACTGTAGTATGGAAGGCACATTTGAGGAGTTGTCTACTAGAGGCAGGAACACAGTTACAAGACCGCGACAGTGTGCATGAAGATCTTGGAATTATTCTAGTGTTTTTATGAAGGAGAATCAAAAAGACTAGGTGGCACCTCTCTGTCTCTCTCTCTGTCTCTTTGTCTCTCTGTCTCTCTCTCTCTCTCTATCTTTGGTGGGAGAGGTTGGGGTGGTATGAATAAAGAAAGCAAGGAGTCAAGGATGACTGAGGTTTCCAGCTTGGGTATCTTCCACCCCAACTACCCACAGTATCATGTATGATTCTCACTAAGTAATAACGATAACAGCAGATTGCATTTGCACAGGATAGGAGACATAAAGGGTTTTGAAGTAAGTGTCTTTTATTGGTTCGCAGAAACTATATATAGTGCCATTGAGAAGAGGACAGTCTTGGTCCTAACAGATCTTCCTTTCTCTCCCAAGCTGGTAGACAGATAACTGGCACTTGCCAGACTGCTATCATCAACATACTGAGTTGATGAGTTTGTAACAGAGGAAAGTACGGGAGGGATCAGCGTAAGAAGTACTTCCCTGCTTTATGATCTCTGTGCATATGGCTAGGAACAGGAGGAGAGGAAACACTGAGCCTACTGACATTTACCAGTCCTACAATGAATTCTGATTGAAAAATTTGACTTTCTCTCTTTTGAGATGTTCATTAATTGTTACCACCTTAATATAACAAAAAAAAGGCCTTCTCTTTCTAAAAAAAGCATAACCTCCTTATTGGGAGTATAAAATCACTGAGAGACACTGATGTGAGCTAAGTCCCTTTAGCCAAGTACAAGAACCTCACATTGGCCAAGATGCTCTGGATAAAGTTCATTACTTAATCAACCAGTTTACCAAAGCAAACACCTCCCTCTAGTTTCTTAGACGTTATCTTCAACCACACCTTTAGCTTTTGAGTATTTTGACTTATCAGTGAAGGCCTGCCAATACCTTACAGAAAGTACTAGAAGAGGAGGCTGAGTTTGGGAAGAGCATCCTTAAATCAAAGTTTAGGACTTTCTTGGCTAAATGTTCCAATGCATTTAAAATTCAGCTGTAGAATTGTATAGCTGTGCATCTAGGGCACTTAAAAGGGCAATAGAGACATGGGCCCCTTCTATCTTTGGAGGCTCTTAATTTATTAAAAATTTTTAAATGTCAAAATAGCTATAATACTTGAAGATTAACATCTCTACACTTAATAACAATACTTTTAATACAGAAATACAGTAAAACATAATTATGCTATTTAGAAGATAATTACATTTGCAAAAGTTATATATTCATAATACGTGATGGGGTTAGACTGCCATTTAATGGGATACAAGCATGAAAATGTAGGATGAAAGTCATTGTCTTTCAATGTGTTCAGTGTATCCCATTTGGAGACTGATATTTGAGGCCCTTCACAAATGTGGACCTCAAATAAATGGTCTGAGATCCCCATTAGGATAGAGCTGGGCCCAACTCACTTGACCCAAGAATGTACTTCACAAGTAGACCTCAGACTTGGTTGGCAAGTGATGATATTATTTCTGAGACACTCCTGTCCTCTCCCGTCAATTATCCTCCTAAGAAACATTTTTTAATGGCATATTTCAGTGTTTATGACTTAAGAAGTGGTATAACTCAGCTCCTTGTGGGAATGACTCAGAGAGCTTTATTTTTCACAGGAATTTCTTTTGATTCCATAACACAGTCCCAGCTGCAGAACCTCTGCAACAGTTGTCAGCTGGGTTCTGGAGTCACACAGATGTGGGGACAAGTTCTGCTTCACCACGACTAGTTAAGTGACCTTGAGAAATTGCCAACCTCTCTGAGCCTGTATCTCAGCTGTAAAATGGGAATAATAATAGTCCTTATTTCATAGGGTGGTCTGAAATGAAATGACTTGTTGCAAGTAAAGCACACTGCCTAACATCTAACCGGCACTCAAGAAATGTTAGCCACAGGTACTGTTATTCTTTTCCCAAGTAACAGAGCTCTATGTAGAAGACACGAAAAACATTCAAATCAAACTTTTTTCCCACGACGTTTTGATATTTTAAATATTTCAGATATTTTTAAAATTTTATTTTAATATTTTATATCCATTATCACTTTGTGACTGTAAGTGTATCTCCAAAATTAATTAACTAATTAATAAATTAATTAATTAAACTTATTTTAAAGAGGATGAGACACTGATGAAATATGTAATGTTGGTACTTCTTATGTAGTACCAAATCCGGCCTCCAGATGTCAGTATGAACTCAACCGATTGAGGCAGTTACTCAAATAAGATGGTTACGTGCTACTCTACTCTTATGCATTAAATAGCATTGCAGATATACAATAACCATTATTCAATTTTAGAAATGTAATAAACAGATCAGCTTCTTTGAATTCAGAAGACATTGTATTATAAAACTAGTAATGAAAAATATGCATCAAGTGCATGAATCGGGAAGTACCGTTACAAGAAATTTGGACACATTTAACCAAAATATGAAAAGAGGGTTATATTTAACACTTGCTTTTGGAAGAAACAATTATTATTTACATGATTGTGGGATGTAGTCTATGGGTCTTCAAAAATTATTCAAGATAATCAGTGGCCACATCTAACATTTTCTACATTCTACTCTTGTGCAGTACACATTTAGGGCCATTCCACTGGAAAGGTAAATCAGATAAAACATTGTTTCATGCCCATGAAAACCAAGTAAAAGTAAATCAGTTTATAAAGCGATGCAGATTTATTATGGGTGTTGCTACAGAAGCCTCAAAAAGTTTGCTCTTAGAGGGCACTATTACCCATTTTATTCATTCAATAAATATTTATTGAGTATCTACTATGTTTCAAGCAACTTTTTAGATGTTGGGAACAGAGCTGTGAACAAAGCAAACAAAATCCCTGCCCTCACGGGGTTTTCAGTTCAGGAAAGAAAGATGGGCAATAAATGTAATAAATAAATAAACAACAAAGTGAAATAGTATATTAAAAAATAATAATTTCTACAGATCAAAAAAAAAAAGGGAAACATTTAAAATGTAAAATGTAAAAGTGATGTGTAAGGAAAAACTTAAAGAGAGTGGGGGAGCAAGCCAGAGGTATATCTGGGGGAAGAACACACCAGACAGAGGCACTCCCAAAGGCAAAAGCTCCAGGGAACCTCCATACTGTTCTCCATAGTGGCTGTATCAATTTACATTCCAACCAACAGTGCAAGAGGGTTCCCTTTTCTCCACACCCTCTCCAGCAGTTATTGTTTGTAGATTTTTTGGTGATGACCATTCTGACCAGTGTGAGGTGATACCTCATTGTGGTTTTGATTTGCATTTCTCTAATGGTTAGTGATGTTGAGCATCCTTTCATGTGTTTGTTGGCAATCTGTATATCTTCTTTGGAGAAATGTCTATTTAGGTCTTCTGCCCATTTTTGGATTGGGCTGTTTGTTTTTTTGATATTGAGATGCATGAGGTTCCTTAAAAAACTAAAAATAGAACTACCATAGAACCCAGCAATTCCACTACTGGACATATACCCTGAGAAAACCATAATTCAAAAAAGAGTCATGTACCACAATGTTCATTGCAGCACTATTTACAATAGCCAGGACATGGAAGCAACCTAAGTGTCCATCGACAGATGAATGGATAAATGAGATGTGGCACATATATACAATGGAATATTACTCAGCCATAAAAAGAAATGAAATTGAGTTATTTGTAGTGAGGTGGATGGACCTAGAGACTGTCATACAGAGTGAAGTAAGTCAGAAAGAGAAAAAAAAATACCGTATGCTAACACATATATATGGAATCTAAAAAAAAAAAAAAAAGGTTATGAAGAACCTAGGGGCAGGACAGGAATAAAGATGCAGACATAGAGAATGGACTTGAGGACACAGGGAGGGGGAAGGGTAAGCTGGGATGAAGTGAGAGTGGCATGGACATATATACACTACCAAGTGTAAAATAGATAGCTAGTGGGAAGAAGCCGCATAGCACAGGGAGATCAGCTCGGTGCTTTGTGACCACCTAGAGGGGTGGGATGGGGGGGTGGGAGGGAGACGCAAGAGGGAGGAGATATGGGGATATATGTATATGTATAGCTGATTCACTTTTTCATGCAGCAGAAACTAACACACCATTGTAAAGCAATTATACTCCAATAAAGATGTTAAAAAAAAAAAGGAATAGACTGAGATCGTGGAAAGGGCAGAGTCCAGTCAGGAAGCTTATGTATTACTCTAAGTTAGAGACTACAGTGGTTTGGAGGAAGACATTGGTGGAGCACCTCAAGGTTGATATTCAAGCAAAGATCTCTGGATGCTTCTGGTGCTTGGAAAGGTTTGCTAGGTTAAGGATGAAATGTTTTAAAGTCCACTCCAGAAACCAACCAGCCAACCAAGTCCCCATAATCCTTTTATGCTAAAGGATTGCTTCTTGGGAGCAGTCATAGTTGAAGCTACAAGAAAATAACCTTTTATTTCACAATAGTGCAAAAAGAAGGGTCAGAAAAAAGAATGTCAGCACGAAGTATACATACTGCACAGTGGTTTTTATGGGAGATTAATGCAAGGTTTCTTCTGACCCTGGCAAATATTGGGACCAGATTTCACTCATAAAATAAAGAATTTTCTATTTTCTCTGGAATCCTAGGGTTTTTTAAAATACCACATTTATCTCAGAAATACTAATTCAGTGCTTTTTAAATTAATAAACTTATAAAAAAGGGGTTTTAGGTTTACAGAAAAATGGAGCAGAAATACAGAGAATTCCCATATGCATCCTCTTTCTCTCCTCCCCAAAGCAGTTTCCTCTATTACTAACATCTTGCAGTAGCATAGTACATTTGTTACAATGCATGAACAAATATTGATACATTATTATTAACTACAGTCCTCTAGTTTACATTAAGGGTCATTCCTTGTGTTGTACAGTTCTGTGGGGTTTGATAATGCATAATATAATGTATCCACCATTACAGTATCATACAGAATAGTTTCACTGCTCTAAAAATCCCCTGTGATTTACCTATTCATCCCATTCTCTTTCCTTGAACCCCCTGCAACCACTGCTCTTTACTGTCTCTATAAGTTTTGTCTTTTCCAGAACATCATATAGTTGGGATCACTCAATACATACATAATCTTTTCAGACTGGCCTCTTTCATTTAGCAATATGCATTTAAGGTTCCTCTTTGTCTTTTCACGGCTTAATGGCTCATTTGATTTTATTGCTGAGTAATATTCCATGTGTGGATATACTTGTTTCTTTATTCACCTATTTGGCAATTTTGAAAAAGCTGCTATAAACATTTGTGTGCAGGTTTTTGTGTGGACATACATTTTCAACTCAGCTGGGTAAATACCAAGGCGCTCAAGTGCTGGACTGTATGGTAAGACTATGTTTACCTTTGTAAGAAACTGCCAGACTGTCTTCCAAAGTGACTACTGTTTTGCATTCCCATCATGAATAAATGAGTTCCTGTTGCTCCACAACCTTACCAGCATTTGATGTTGGCAGTGCTTTGGATTTTAGCCATCCTAACAAATGTGTAGTTTTATCTAAATATTGTTTTATAGTTCCCTTATAACATTTAATGTTGAGCATCTTTTCTTAAGCTTATTTGTCACCTGTATATCTTCTCTGATGAGATGTGTGCTTAGATCTTTTGCCCAATTATTTTAATGTTACGTTTTATGACTTTTTTGTACATTTTGGATACTAGTCCTTTGATATGTGTTTTGCAAATATTTTCTCCCAGTCTGTGGCTTGTCTTTTTACTCTTAGCATTGTCTTTGCCAGAGCAGAAGTTTTAAATTTTAATGAAGTCCAACTTATCAAATATTCTTTCATGGATTGCACTTTTCATGTTGTGTATACAAAAACTCATCACTGAACACAAGGTCACCTAGATTTTCTCCTATGCTATCATCTAGAAATTTTTTCCAGAAATTTGTTGAAATCGCTTGTCTCCTAATGATGTCCCTTCCCTTTTCTTCACCAATCTGGTTTACCCAAACAAAGTATTGAAGAAGACAGGAGATGAACATTTTTCATGTCTGCACTACTTTTTAAAAATCATTTTTGGTATGCAAAAATTATTAGATTTTATATATTTATTTTTATTCTAACATGGCATGCTTATGATTGATTCCTACTTGATTTAAAGTTTTAGTTGAGATAGTTTCTTAGTTGTTTTCTTAGATTTTCTAGGGAAACAGTAATAATTGACATCCTTTCTAGAATTTGTTAGTCCTTCTTTATCTTATGCATCAAATATCTTCAGAATAATGTTTAAGTGGTAATTAAAGGCAACTGAATTTTTTCAAACTTAGATGGGACTCTCTCTGGTATATCTCTGATTCTGAAAGACACTGTCTATCAAGCAAAGGGACCTTCCATCTCCTTCTAGATTATGAAGTGTTCTCTGAGATGCTGAATTTTAGCAGAAGGCATTGGCAGGGGGTCATTTTTCAAAATGATAATTGAGTTTTTTCTTCTTTAAAAGTATCTTTTTTGACATCTGTATTTGCCATTTTAATTCTATATTTCTTTTTTTTTCCCTCTGAATTCCGGATAAATTTTTCTTGACATTCTTCTAATTTACATTTTCAGTGGTGTCCATTCTAGTATTCATCTCTATTGAGTATTTAATACTTCTAGGCCTTTTATTTTTAATATTTTGAGTAACAGGTTTTTTCTGTTTTTTGTTCTTTTGCTTTTTTGCGTGACCTCATTTTATACTTTCAAACTAAAGGATGAGTTTGAATCATTAAGACACTTTTCTCTTTCCTCAATCAGTTCTGCTTCAGTGGTGGCCATTTGTATGCTAGCTTTGCCGCTTGTTTTTAACTTTTAAAAATTTTAATGAGAATTGTTTATAGTCTGCTATACATGAAAATTTATAACTAAGAAAAAAAAGATATGCAGAGGGTACAGATATCAGTGTCAAAATCTTCTTCCCCATAGAACTGACAAATAATTCATAACCAGTGAGCTTAAAAAGAAGTTTTTGAACTATAGATTTTAATCATACGCCTCATAATTTTTCATGTTCTGCTTATAGTTATAAGTGGAAGTCATACTTATACACTATTGGTAGTGATATGAACAATGTAAGTATTTATTTATTCATTCATTTAGCTTTAAGTTCCCGTTACGTTCCATATTCTGTACTTGTGTGTTTCTAACCTTTCCCATCCTCAGTCCCAAACAGTTAACTAAGCTGGCAGGGAGGCAAATAGGTACAATCCTGCCTTTGCATAAACATAGTGAACCATCTTCAACCTTATGAATGAGGAAAACATTTTTTTATTTTTTGCGGTGCGCGGGCCTCTCACTGTTGTGGCCTCTCCCGTGGCGGAGCACAGGCTCTGGATGCGCAGGCTCAGCGGCCATGTCTCACGGGCCCAGCCACTCCGCGGCATGTGGGATCTTCCCGGACCGGGGCACGAACCTGTGTCCCCTGCATTGGCAGGCGGACTCTCAACCGCTGTGCCACCAGGGAAGCCCGGAAAACATTTTAAGAGATGGCAGAGCAACAAGCTAGGAGCCTAGAAACTGCTATATCGTCCCTGGTTTATACTGTTGAGATTATCATGTGAGAAATATTGTGGGTTTTTGTCTTATTGTAGAGTCAATTTCTTGACTGACTTACACATAAAAACTTTTGTCTCATACTTTACGAACATTTTGTAAGTTATTCTCTGAGCTTGTGAAAATTTTCAGCTCTTCAAATTTCACCAGCTCACACAAAATTTAAGGGAGCACCAAAGCTCTCATTAAGGTATATCATATGCTAGTGCAATATTTTGTAAAATAAAAAAAGGTATGCAAAAAATCTATTAAGAACAAAATATCGAATTTTAAAATAAAGGTAGGATCAGTATGACTGATTTTTCCCTATTGCTTCAGACTTCAACATGGCTCAGAATGGCACTGTTACTAATTCTGCCTTTATTTAAAACTTTGATACTTCTAATCTTTCTGACCCTTCTTGTTGAAGTTTCTGACACATGCCCTTTAAATTTTGTCCACAAGGTGATGAATGAGCACCTCACCTAAATCATCCTAGTCCTGGCTGTCCTCTTTTACTACAGTATGTACAACACACTGATTTTCAGAATCATGTTTTCTACCTTGGCCCAGATTCATAGACAGATCAGGTTTTCCCAGGCACTTCCAACATACTCACCAAGTTCACTTTTCTTTGACTATAAGACAATACTCTACTCAGGCAAACCAAGCTGATGAAGAAAAGGGGAGTGAGGACATCAGCAGACAAGAAATTTCAACAAATTTCTCGAAGACAGGAAGGAATTAGAAGAGTGACATCTGGTGGAGCGGCAAGAGGAAGCCAGAGCCTAGTACAAGTAGATAGTCACGGTGTCAGCCTCAAAGAGGCTCAAGGCTTGGACACTCCAGGGTGACAGTTTGATGTGGAGTGAAAAACACAGGCATTAATTAAAAATCTATATGCAGAACTGTTAATACCCCCATGTCTTCTCCAATGCAACACCTCACAGTTGCTATATTCCCACATTCCAAACTTGAGGCTATTTCTCTAAATAAATTCAGTGGCCCAGAAGCAAAGACCTCTACATTCTGGAATTTAGAGGCCTCCTAGCATAAGAGCCAGATCTCCTTCTGGTGATCTAAAAGTAAAACTCACCAGTTAGTACAGCTCTATGCCTGTGCATTCTCAAATAGCAATGAGCATCTTAAGACCACAGCACTATTGAGGTAGCCCCCAAAATGAGAGAACAAAATAAACAGAGAACAAAATAAACAAGCAGGAAACAAATGGGTCTGAAGGAAATAGAGATGACACACAGAACAGAAGAGAGTCTGATTAGTCTCCTCAGAGATCTTACGAAAATATTTCATCCTGAAAACAAGAACCGGATGACAGGAAAACCAAATAATCAGCACACTTTTAAAGCCTTTGGACATAAAAATTATAATGTTCAAACCAAATAACTTAATGAAGGTTGGAAGATAAAGGCAAAAAAATATTTCGTAAAGCAGAGCAATAAGACACATTTTTTGAGAGAACATGTGAGATCTAGGGGATTGATCTAGGAAGCCTATCACTCTAGTAATGGTAGTTCCAATATGAAAAAAATAGCAGAGCAGTGTTTCCCAGAGGTGAATCTAACTGCTCTTCATACTGACACCAAGGGGCTGACACAGTGAATAAATCAAAGTCCCATATGTTAGATGAAATTTCAGGGAAAAAAAAATGAAATCTGAAAACTGGAGACAGAAACAGAGTGAGACAGAGACAGAGACAGAGACAGAGAATGAGAGAGAGAAGATTAAACAATGAGAATCAAATCATGAAAATCTGAGAATCACACCAGCACTGGATTTCTTATCACCAAAACTGGATGCTAGAAGAATATGCAACAATATCATTAAGGCTGTGAGGAAAAAAACATATTCAACCTCAACCCAAACATTCAAGTACTGATCATCTATGCCCTGCCCAGTGAGAGAACCCTGAGCAGATTTATGGGTATTTACAAAGTAGAAGCAGCCACCTCTGACAGTGTTAAGGAGAGAATGACCAAGGAACATTGTCAAGTCCACAATTCTAAGTGAGCTTGTGGGGCACTATTCCATCATTAAAAGGATGGGCACCAAGGGAAAAACAGCCCAGAGTAATATTAGCAACTGCTTTAGAAGTATTCATTTCTAAAGCCAGTGTTTCAGAGACACATTTTCTTTTAGTTATGTTGACATTTAAATAGCTCTTGGTAGGACAAATGGTACTACTCTAAGTGTTAGCTTTGTAGATCAACCAGCTAGGATCTCACTGGGCGTGGGAAAATGAAAGCCCAGTGGCTTCCCTGGTGACGCAATGGTTAAGAATCCACCTGCTAATGCAGTGGACATGGGTTCGAGCCCTGGTCCTGGAAGATCCCACATGCTGCGGAGCAACTAAGCCCATGCGCCACAACTACTGAGTCTGCGCTCTAGAGCCCGCAAGCCACTGCTGAAGCTAGAGGCTAGAGCCCGTGCTCCACAACAAGAGAAGCCACTGCAATGAGAAGCCCGCGCACCACAACAAAGAGTAGCAGCCCCCCCTCGCTGCAACTAGAGAAAGCCCGCATGCAGCAACAAAGGCCCAGTGCAGCCAAAAATAAATAAAAATAAAATAAACTTAAACAGACACTATATTATTAAACTCAAACAGACACTATAAAACTCTTAAGAGGAAAACATAGGCAGAACCCTCTATGACATAAATCACAGCAAGATCCTTTTTGACCCACCTCCTAGAGAAATGGAAATAAAAACAAAAAAATGGGACCTAATGAAACTTAAAAGCGTTTGCACAGCAAAGGAAACCATAAACAAGACCAAAAGACAACCCTCAGAATGGGAGAAAATATTTGCAAATGAAGCAACTGACAAAGAATTAATCTCCAAAATATACAAGCAGCTCATGCAGCTCAATATCAAAAAAACAAACCAATCCAAAAATGGGCAGAAGACCTAAAGAGACATTTTTCCAAAGAAAATAGTAGCCCCCTCTCACTGCAACTAGAGAAAGCCCACGTGCAGCAATGAAGACTCAATGCAGCCAAAAATAAATAAATAAATTTATTAAAAAATAAACGCCCAGATTCACACATGATGTGGTTAATTGGAAACTCTTTTAACAAAATGAAATAACATATTTAAAAAATTAAAATAGCAAGCCCCAAACATACATCTCCCCAAACATACTGCTTGATAAAGAATTAGGCATTGGTTTTATATACCATCTGGGGCCAAAAAGAAAAGGTGGCTGGAAAAGGCTTTGAAGGTGACAGTTTCTGAAAAGTTACAGTATGCCTGGAGACCCCACCTTCAGTGTGAGCCTGGGAGTTAAAGCTCAGGAAACACAAGCTTTAAATGACACATTAAACAAGATGGACTTAATTGATATTTATAGGACATTCCATCCCAAAACAACAGAATACACTTTCTTCTCAACAGGTCATGGAACACTCTCCAGGATAGATCATATATTGGGTCACAAATCAAGTACTGGCAAATTTAGGAAAATTGAAATCGTATCAAGTATCTTTTCCAACAACAATGCTATACGACTAGATATTAATTACAGGAAAAAAACTGTAAAAAATACAAACACATGGAGGCTAAATAATACACTACTAAATAACCAAGCGATCACTGAAGAAATCAAAGAGGAAATCAAAAAATACCTAGAAAAAAATGACAATGAAAACACGATGACCCAAAATCTATGGGATGCAGCAAAAGCAGTTCTAAGAGGGAAGTTTATAGCAATACAATCTTACCTCAAGAAACAAGAAAAATCCAAAGAAACAACCTAACCTTACACCTAAAGCAATTAGAGAAAGAAAGACAAAAAAAAAAAACCCTAAAGTTAGAAGGAAAGGAATCATAAAGATCAGATCACAAATAAATGAAATAGAAATGAAGGAAACAATAGCAAAAATCAATAAAACTAAAAGCTGGTTCTTGGAGAAGATAAACAAAAGTGATAAACCATTAGCCAGACTCATCAATATAAAAAGGGAGAAGACTCAAATCAATAGAATTAGAAATGAAAAAGGAGAAGACACACTGCACAAATACAAAGGATCATGAGAGATTAATACAAGCATTTATTTATGCCAATAAAATGGTCAGCCTGGAAGAAACTGACATATTCTTAGAAAAGCACTACTTTCTGAGACTGAACCAGGAAGAAATAGAAAGTATAAACAGACCAATCATAAACACTGAAACTGAAACTGTGATTAAAAATCTTCCAACAAACAAAAGTCCAGGACCAGATGGCTTCACAGGGGAATTCTATTAAACATATAGAGAAGAGCTAACACCTATCCATCTCAAACTCTTCGAATATATACCAGAGGGAGGAACACTCCCAAACTCATTCTATGAGGCCACCGTCACACTAACACCAAAACCAGACAAAGATTTCACCAAAAAAGAAAACTACAGGCCAATATCACTGATGAACATAGATGCAATAATCCTCAACAAAATACTAGCAAACAGAATCCAGCAATATATTAAAAGGATCGTACACCATGATCAAGTGGGGTTTATCCCAGGAATGCAAGGATTCTTCAATATACACAAATCAATCAATGTGATACACCATATTAACAAATTGAAGGAGAAAAACCATATGATCATCTCAACAGATGCAGAAAAAGCTTTTGACAAAATTCAACACCCACTTATGATAACCCTCCAGAAAGTAGACATAGAGGGAACTTACCTCGACATAATAAAGGCCATATATGACAAACCCACAGACAACATCATCCTCAATGGTGAAAAACTGAAACCATTTCCATTAAGATCAGGAACAAGACAAGGTTGCCCACTCTCACCACTCTTATTCAACATAGTTTTGGAAGTTTTAGCCACAGCAATCAGAGAAGAAAAACAAATAAAAGGAATCCAAATCAGAAAAGAAGAAGAAGTAAAACTGTCACTGTTTGCAGATGACATGATACTATACATAGAGAATCCTAAAGATGCTACCAGAAAACTACTAGAGCTAATCAATGAATTTGGTTAAGTAGAAGGACACAAAATTATGCACAGAAATCTCTTGCATTCCTATACACTAATGATGAAAAATCTGAAAGAGAAATTAAGGAAACACTCCCATTTACCATTGCAACAAAAAGAATAAAACACCTAGGAATAAACCCACATAAGGAGGCAAAAGACCTGTATGCAGAAAACTATAAGACACTGATGAAAGTAATTAAAGATTTTACCAACAGATGGAGAGATACACCATGTTCTTGGATTGGAAGAATCAACATTGTGAAAATGACTCTACTACCCAAAGCAATCTACAGATTCAATGCAATCCCTAACAAACTACCAATGGCATTTTTCCCTAAAGTAGAGCAAAAAATTTCACAATTTATATGGAAACACAAAAGACCCCAAATAGCCAAGGCAATCTTGAGAAAGAAAAATGGAGCTGGAGGAATCAGGCTCCCTGACTTCAGACTATACTACAAAGCTACAGTAATCAAGACAGTATGGTACTGGCACAAAAACAGAAATATAGATCAATCGAACATGATAGAAAGCCCAGAGATAAACCCACACACATATGGTCACCTTATCTTTGGTAAAGGAGGCAAGAATATGCAATGGACAAAAGACAGCCTCTTCAATAAGTGGTGCTGGGAAAACTGGACAGGTACATGTGAAAAATGAAATTAGAGCATTCTCTAACACCATGTACAAAAATAAGCTGAAAATGTATCAAAACCCTAAATGTAAGACCAGAGACTATAAAACTTTTAGAGGAAAACATAGGCAGAACACTCCATGACATAAATCACAGTAATATCTGTTTGGATCCACCTCCTAGAGAAATGGAAATAAAAACAAAAATAAACTAATGGGACCTAATGAAACTTTAAACTTTTGCACAGCAAAGGAAACCATCAGCAGCAAAAAAGACAACCCACCAAATGGGAGAAAATATTTGCAAATGAAATGACTGACAGAGGATTAATCTACAAAATCAACTATATTCCATTAAAAATTTTATTTTAAAAATCTTTGTAAACATCAAACAAAAAATATACATATACACAATGGAATGCTACTCAGCCATAAAAAAGAATGAAGTAATGCCATTTGCAGCAACATGGATGGAGCTAGAGATTATCATACTAAGTGAAGTAAGTCAGAGAAAGACAAATATCATATGATATCACTTGTATATGGAATCTTTAAAAAATGATACAAATGAACTTGTTTACAAAACAGAAACAGACTCACAGACTTAGAAAACAAACTTATGGTTACCAAACGGAAAGGGGGGGGAGGATAAATTAGGAGTTTGTGATTAACATATAACATTACTATATAAAAAATAAACAAGAAGGACCTACTGTATATAGCACAGGGAACTATACTCAATATTTTGTAATAAGCTAAATGGGGAAAGAATGTGAAAAAGAAATGATATATGTATACCTGAATCACTTTGCTGTACACCTGAAACTAACACAACATTGTTAGTCAACTGTATTCCAATATAAAGTAAATTTTTTTTAAAAAAAACATATAATCATCTTGTTAGATGCAGAAAAGCTTTTGACAAATTTCAGCATCCATTTATGATAAAAAAAAAAAGTCTCCAGAATGTGGGCATAGGGGGAACATACCTCAACGTAATAGAGGCCACATATGACAAACCCACAGCTAACATCATACTCAATGGTGAAAAGCTGAAAGCATTTCTTTAAGATCAGTAACAAGACAAGGATGCCTGTTCTTGCCATTCTTATTCAACAAAGTATTGGAAGTTCTAGCCACAGCAATCAGACAACAAAAAGAAATAAAAAGAATCCAAATTGGAAAGGAAGAAGTAAAACTGTCATTGCTTGCAGATGACATGATACTATACATAGAAAATTCTAAAGATGCCACCACAAAGCTACTAGACCTCATCAATGAATTCAGGAAAGTTGCAGGATACAAAATTAATATACAGAAATCTGTTGCATTTCTATACACTATCAACAAACTATCAGAAAGGAAATTAAGGATACAATCTCATTTACCATTGCATCAAAAAGAATAAAATACCTAGGAATATACCTACCTAGGAAAGTAAAAGACCTGTACTCGGAAAAATATAAGATACTGATGAATGAATTGAAGATGACACAAACAGATGGAAAGATATACCATGTTCTTAGATTGGCAGAATTAGTATTATTAAAATGGCCATACTACCCAAGGTAATCTACAGATTCAGTACAATCTCTATCAAAATACCAACGGCATTTTTCACAGAACTAGACAAATAATTTTAATTTTTGTATGGAAAGACAAAAGGCCCCAAATAGCCAAAGCAATCTTGAGAAAGAGGAACAGAGCTGAAGGAACCACTTTCCCTGACTTCAGACTAGAGTACAAAGCTACAGTCATCAAAACAGTATGGTACTGGAACAAAAACAGACACATAGATCAATGGAACAGAATAAGAGAGCCCAGAAATAGACCCATGCATTTACGGTCAATTAGTCTATGACAAAGGAGGCAAGAATATACAATGGAGAATAGACCATCTCTTCAATAAGTGGTGCTGGGAAAACTGGACAGCTACATGTGAAAGAATGAAATGAGAACATTCTCTAACACCATGTAGAAAAATAAAATCAAAATGGATTAAAGACCTAAATGTAAGACCAGAAACCATAAAACTTCTAGTGGAAAACATAGGCAGAACACACTTTGACATAAAGGTAACAAATTTTGGGGGTAATCTATCTCCTAAAACAAAGGAAATAAAAGGAAAAATATCAAATGGAACCTAACTAAACTTAAAACGTTTTGCAAAGCAAAGGAAACCATTGACAAAATGAAAAGACAACCTACGGAATGGGAGAAAATATTTGCAAACGATATGACCAATAAGGGTTTAATATATAAAATAACAAACAGCTCATACAACTCAACGTCAAAAAAACAAACAACCCAATTAAAATATGTGCAGAAGACCTGAACAGACATACTTCCAAAGAGGACATGCAGATGGCCAACAGTCACATGAAAACATGCTCACTGTCGCTAATCATCAGGAAAATTCAAATCAAAACCACAATATCAGGGCTTCCCTGGTGGCGCAGTGGTTGAGAGTCCTGCCGATGCAGGGGACACGGGTTCGTGCCCCAGTCCAGGAAGATCCCACATGCCGCGGAGCAGCTGGGCCCGTGAGCCATGGCCGCTAGGCCTGCGCGTCCGGAACCTGTGCTCCGCAACGGGAGAGGCCACAACAGTGAAAGACCCGCGTACCGCAAAAAAAAAAAAAAAAAAAAAAAAAACCACAATATCACCTCACACCTGTCAGAATGGCTATCATCAAAAAGACCACAAATAACAAACGTTGGTGAAAATATGAAGAAAAGGGAACACTTGTACACTGTTGGTGGTAATGTAAATTGGTGCAGTCACTGCCTCTTAGGCAGTTCCAGAGTTTTTCCCAGACTCCCTCCTGGCCAGCTGTAGCACACTAACCCCCTTCAGTCTGTGTTCACGCAGCCTACCCGAGTCCTCTCTTGGGATCTGACCTCTGAAACCCAAGCCTCAGCTCCCAGCCCGTACCCATCCTGGCACGTGAGCAGACAAGCCTCTCAGGCTGGTGACTGCTGGTCGGCACTGATCCTCTGTGCAGGAATCTCTCTGCTTTGCCCTCTGCACCCCTGTTGCTGCGCTCTCCTCTGTGGCTCCAAAGCTTCCCTCAGCCCATCCCCCATCTCCACCAGTGAAGGGGCTTCCTAGTGTGTGGAAAATTTTCCTCTTTCACAGCTCCCTCCCAGAGATGCAGGTCCCTTCCCTATTCTTTTATCTCTGTTTTTTCTTTTTCTTTTGCCCTACCCAGGTACTTGGGGAGTTTCTTGCCTTTGGGGAAGTCTGAGGTCTTCTGCCAGCGTTCAGTACGTGTTCTGTAGTTGTTCCACGTGTAGATGTATTTCTGATGTATTTTTGGGGAGGAAGGTGATCTCCATGTCTTACTCCTCCACCATCTTGAAGTTCCCCTCATTCTTTATATTTTCTAGCTCTGTTAAAAAGTAACTTCTTGCTCTGTGCATCCATTCTTCTCCTAAGTTCTTTGATCATCTTTACAATCATTACCCTGAACTCTTTCTTGGGTAGATTGCCTATCTCCACTTCTCTTAGTTCTTCTGGGGTTTTATCTTGTACCTTCATTTGGAACATGTTTCTCTGTCACCTTATTTTGCCTAAGTTGCTGTTTGTATTTTTATATATCTGGTTGGTTAGTTATGTTTCCCAACCTTGGAGAAGTGCTCTTCTATAGGAGATGTCCCATGTGTCCTAGCAGTGCACTCCCCCATCATCACCCAAGCTTTATGCTCTAGGGTTCCCCCTATGAGGGCTGCATTGGTCCTTCTCTTGTGGCATGCTGACTATGTGGGTGGTTTGGTAGATTTGGTTGGTCCCTAGTCCAGTTGGCTGCCAGGCTCTGCCTTGTGCAGAAGCTACTGGCTCCTGATTGGCAGGGCCTGGTCATGAGGTGGATGCCTGCTGAACCCCAGAGGGCCCTGAGGCTAGTGCTGGCTCACTGGTCATGGAGTCAGGGTCCAGAAGACTCTGAGACTGTTGCCCACACACTGGTGGGTGCAGCCATGTCCTGGGGTTAGTGCTGGGCTACTGGCTGGCAGATCCAGGCCCTAGAGTCTGGATGCAGGGCTCAGGGATCCCAGAGCTGGTGTCAGATTGCTGGTGGGAGGGGGCCAGTTCCTGACACAGTTTGGTATGGGGTCTGGGGTGTCCCGAAGCTTGTACTGGCCCAGGTCCCGCTGGTCCCAGGGCAGTGTCTGGTCTGCTGTGGACAGGCTGAGGGATTGTGGTTTTCTTGGGTCTGGTGTCTGCCCCCTAGTGGGTAAGTCTGATCCAGAGGCTAGAGCACACTTCCTGGAGGGCAGTGCTGGTGCCTGCCCACTGGTGGGTAGAGCTGGGTCCTGGCCCTCTGGTGGGCAGGGCTGTGTCTAGAGGCATGTCTAGAGGTGGGTGTGGGCTCAGGAAGTCTTTAGGCAGCCTGTCTGTTGATGGGTGGGGCTGTGTCCCCACCCAGTTAGTTGCTTGGTCTGAGGCTTCCCAGAATTGGTGTCTATAGGTTATTGGGTGGGGCCAGGTCTTGGCCCTAATGAGCTAGAGGGAGGATCCCACAATGGTACCTGCCAACACCGGTGTCCAGTCCACATGGTAGAAGGAGCTCCCAGGAATGGCTGCCACCAGTGTCTATGTCCCCAGGGTGAGCTTCAGCACCCGCTCTCCCAGCCTCTCCAGGAGCCACTTCAAGAGGAGCCAGTAGGTCTGTCCCAGGCTCCTATCAAATTATTGCTTTTGCCCTGGGTGGTGGAGCATGTGAGATTTTGTGTGCACCCTGTAAGAGTCTATTTCCCAGTCCTGTGGGACTCCTGAAATTAAGCCCCTCTGGCCTTCAAAGACAAATGCTCTGGGGGCTCATCTTCCCTTTGTAGAACCCCTAGGCTGGGGGGGACCATCATGGGGCTCAGAACTCTCACTCCCGTAGGAGAACCTCTACAATATAATTATTCTCTAGTTTGTGGGTCACCACCCGGGGGTATGGAATTTGACTACACTGTAAATCCACCCTTCCTATCCACCTTATTGTGGTTCTTTATGTCTTTAGTTGTAGAAGATCTTTTATTATAAGTTCTGGTATTTTTCATCGATGGTTGTTTTGCAAATAGTTGTCATTTTGGTGTTCTCATAAGAGGAGGTGAGCTCAGCGTCTTTCTACTCCACCATCTTATCCGATCCCTCTCAGCTCTTTTCAAAATTGCTTATTAGCACAGCCTTGACCTCTTTTGTCTTTTATATTTTCTATTTCTCTTCTGGTTTTAATTATTTTATTTTCCCTATTATACTTATTTATTCTTAGTTTTATTATGTCATTTTATATGGTGTTTTTTCACATGTACCTGGACTTTTCAAGTTGAAGTATATTCTCTTAGCTATTTTAGTGTGTAGTTTTATAACCTGTATGTCCTATTTACCACTGGAAAGTACAAAGTAACTTCTCTTCTGCCAATATTTTGGTCAAACCGCTAGAGGCCCTATCTTAGTAGTCATTAAAATTGCCTCCTTCCCTTCCTGGGGTTGCTCTTCTACAGATGATCCCCAGCAGTCTTTGTGAAGCATTTCCTGTGCAAAGGACTAATCTTGGTTCTTCTTGCTTTGCCCCCAGAACTGCAACTCAGACATATCCCCTTAAGGCTGTAGGACATCTCACCCCCCACTAGAAAATATATACCAAAGATACACTCAGGGAAGCACCTTTCTGGCCATGGCTGAAGCACTTGTCCTCAGTTGTGTCCAAAGTGACCCCTTTGGTCACTTTGAACTTGCTCTGTTCCCTGCCACAGGCTCCTGTGTGGATTCCTGCCTGAGTTGCAGTAGATCTTCAAAGCTTGGTGGCAAATCAGCCTCATACCTTCCACTTCCACATACTCAGGACTGTGAAGTGATCCAGGGTGAACCTGGCCTGGGCTCTAATATTACATCTCTTTGTGTTCACTTATCCAGATTATTTATCTCAGTAAAATGGCATCAGGACAAGATCCTCTGTTTCATGCGGTGGGAAAAGATAAAGGAGGGAGTGCTCTAGGTGATATTTCGTCACGTCTGGTGACTTGACCTCTTCTGCTCAGCACTAATTCCTTCCCAGAAAAAAATCCAGTGGGGAATACCGAATGGTACAGGACCTCAGGGCAGTCAACGAAGCCACCGAGGATACACATCCTGTAGTCCCTAATCCACTGTCCACCAGGACGTGGCATTCTGCATTAGATTCAAAAGATGCCTTCTTCTGTATTCCATTAGCCCTGGAGTCACAAGAATTTTTGCTTTTGAGTGCCAAGACCCAAACATGAAACAAAAACAGCAATACTGCTGGAAGTCCTGTCCCAAGGGTTTGAAAAGTTCCCCACCATCTTTGGGGAGACTTTAACTAAAGACTTAAAAGATCTAAATCTGGAGGAGGGAACTCTTCTCCAATAAGTAGACAACACCCTGATTGCTGGCCCTACTAAGCAGGCCTCTGGCAAAAATACTGTTACCACTCTGAACCACCTAGCCAATAAAGGATATAAGCTGTCCAAGAAAAAGTCTCAAATATCACAAACTAGGGTGATACCCTAGTTTGATACCTAGGCTTCTTTCTCACAGAAGGTCGGAGAAACCTACCCCAGGAAAGGAAAGGAGCCATTTGCAGCCTCCCTCCTCCTAAAACTAGAAGACAGTTTAGAGGTTTCCTGGGGATGGCTGGCTTTTGCCACATCTGATCGCTAACTATGGTCTAACAGCTAAGCCTCTATATGAAAAGTTGAAGGGAAAGGATGTTGATCTTTTTGGATGGAATTCAGCACATAAAGGGGCCTTTCAAGAATCAAAAAAGCAACTACTTCAGGCCCCTGACCTGCCCCTCCCAGATTTAGCTAAACCCTTTGACCTTTACATTGATGAGAGAAGTGAAATCACCTTTGGGGTATCAGCTCAAAAACTGGGACCCCTTACTCAGTTGGTTGCTTATTTCTCTAAACAATTAGATCAAATCACTAAGGAATGGCCTCCTTGCCTACAGGCAGTAGCAGCTACTACAACCCTAAAGGAAGCTGAAAAGTTAATGTTTGGTCAGCCAATCACTATATGGACTTCACACCAGGTTCAGGCTTTAGTAAGTTTTAAGGGAACAGAATGGCTATCCCCTGGAATCACGCCATTCCCCTGACGCAAGTTCAAGCTATGCTTTTAGATAACCCAGTGGCTACCAAAAAACCTGTCACATACTAAATCCTGCCACACTGCTACCCACAGAAATGGGGTCCCTGGCGCATGATGGTACAGAAACCATAGACGTGATCTATTCCAGTCACCTTGACAAGGGAAGTGAGCTTCTCCCTAATGCCAAAGAGGAATGGTTCCCAGGCAGGAGCAGTTTTAACAGAGAGGGGAAAAGGCTGGCGGGATACACAGCAACCTCCCAGACCCGTCTTTGAAGCAAGAAGCCTACCTCCAGGGATTTCTGCCCAAAGGGCAAAGATGATAGCCTTCACCTGAGCCTTAGAGCTCAGGACAGGGAAGCTCTTAAGTGTTTACACACACTCCCAGTAGGCATATGCCATCCTACATGCACATGGGGCTATTTGGAAGAAAAGAGGTATGCTTATTGCAGAGAATAAACAGATGAAACATGGTTTAAGCATATTGAAGCTCTTAGAAGCACTACAGCTTCAAAATCAGGTGGCAGTGATTCATCGTAGGAGACACCAAAAGGTGGGTGAAGAGATAAAAAAGGGAAAAACAAGGTGGCTGCAACTGCCAGAAGGGCGGCCCTAGAACCAGTAAAGTAACTTGGCCACTACCCCTCATACCTCCAATTATTCCCCAATCCACACAAGTAAGAATTAGATAGAACCCAAAAATGGTGCTTCCGCAGAGATCTAGGAGGCCATGTGTGGCTAGTTAATGAACATGGGCAATACTTCTTTCCCCAAACTGCAGCTTGTCAAGCCATCAGGGCGGCTCATCAAGAAACTCACTGCAGAAGGGAAGACCTATGTAATTGGTTAGTTAAGGTCATGGTAACTCCTGGCATGAAAAGTATAATCAGTCAGATAGTTGAGACCTGCGCCATCTGCACAGTGAACAGCCCCAGCACCAGACCCCCCAGAGACCCTAGATTAGGCCCATTCAGACCAGAGGGACGTCTCCCGGGGAAGACTGGCAGACTGATTTCACATGCCGAGAGTACGGGCAACTTCAGTTCTCTCTCGGTGCTAGCAGACACGTGTTCTGCGTGGATAGAAGCATTCCCTGCTACAACTGAAATGGCAGCTGAAATGGCTAAGGCATTATTAAGAGAAATACCCCTCAGTTTGGGGCTCCCAGGATCCCTACAAAGCGGTAATGGCCCAGCATTCGTGTCTCTAGTGAAAAGGGAATAATGAGCGCCCTGGGCTAAAATGGACATTGCACTCAGCCTGGAGGGCCCCAGTCATGGGGGAAAGTAGAGAGATCAAATCAGACCTTGAAACAGGCCTTAACCAAGCAATGTCGGGAGACTCAAGAAAGTTGGATTAAGTTGCTTCCCATTGTCCCGCTCCGCACGCAGTTAGCCCCAAGGGATAAATTTAGTGCATTTGACTGACGTATGGTAGACCCATTCCCCAAGCCCGAGAGGAGGGACACTTTAACCCCCTTGAAATAGAACAACTCAAGTATGCTCTCCAGGTAGGAGCAACCACGAAAGCCCTCACGAATATGGTAACCAGGTGCTGCCTGCACCCACCAACCCTGGCCCTGCACACGTTCCAGCCAGGAGACAGGTGAACCTCAAACCCTGGAAAACTGGCAGCCGGCAAAATCAGCTCACTCCTAAGCAAATGGACCGCACTTGCCGATCCCAACCGCCTGTTCTGCCCTGAAGCTGGAGGGGTCAGTCCAGGGGTACATCACACTCGAGTGAAGAGGCCCCAGAGCTCCAACCTCCGGAAAGACAACCTGGGGCAATGGACCCCCCGACTGCTGGTGTGAACCTCTCTCTCTCACCTGAAGCTTCTCTTCCGAAAAACAAAAGTGTGACCAGTGATATTCAGGCCAGGGCAGTGAGCCTCGACAGCAGGGCACACTTGTGCCTTCAGGCAAAAGAACTAGATACTTTCATGTTTAGGAAAAATTTGACTTGTGACCATTATTCTCTTGCTAGTATATGCGCCAAGCATCTGAAATTGTCTGGTGTCCTTTGTCTCCGAAAGGTTAACTAATGCTGGTCGCTCAGGGATAGAACAGTTTGGACTGAGGCCAGGAGACAATCACACACATCTAAAGGCGGCTGGGGAGAAGTTCTGCTCCTCCACCAGGGGTTATGACGATGCCCAGACTCTGCAGGAAGCAGTTACAGAAGATGAACCTGCGCCCCTCAGCGCCCTCAAGAATGAGGAGGACAAAAGGCAGAGGAGAGATGTGTCACTGACAAAGCCCATTAACAATTCCCAGGAAATAAAGATAGAATCTGGGAAAGAAAGTCTAACCTTTTTTTTCTTCTTTTCCTTGGTGCCTCTTCTAGTTTCCTTCGCTCATGGGGTGCTGTGTGCGGAGGTCTGGCACCCGGCCCTTCAGACCAGCGTTCTTGGTGTGAACTGGCTGTGACACCTCAGCGCGGCGGGCCGGGCGCACAAGCACCGCGCCCAGCACTCCGAACTGCAGCGTGAGCAGGGCAGCTGCGCATGTCCTGTGTTAACTCCTCCCCCTCCGCATGCGGATGAGACCCCTATGACGCATCCCCGCCCACAGCCAGGAAGAGCGTGTGCTCTAGGGCGGGAGCTGACACTTCTCCATTCTCTGATCCAAGAATAAAACTTTCCTTTGCTTCTGAACTGAACTGCCCAAAGAAGAATGCTGGGCTGGGCATCACGAAACAGTCACAGATCTGTAAATATAGGTAGGTGTGGGGACTCCTACCCACCACTGCTCTCCATTTTGAGAGGCTGAATATACAAACAGACAATGGCCAGACCACATATGACAACAGAACTCTGACCCACAACCTCTGCAGCAAGCAGCCCAGCGTGGTCAGGCTTTGACCAGTGACTGCTAACTTACCTAGTTTTTTTTTTTTTAATTAATTTATTTTATTTTATTTATTTTAGTTTTGCTATGTGTAGGCTTTTCTCTAGTTGCGGCGAGCAGGGCCTACTCTTCGTTGCGGTGCACGGGCTTCTCATTGAGGTGGCTTCTCTTGTTGTGGAGCACGGGTTCTAGGTGCACGAGCTTCAGTAGTTGTGGCTCGCGGGCTCTAGAGCACAGGCTCAGTAGTTGTGGTGCACGGGCTTAGTTGCTCTGCAGCATGTGGGATCTTCCCAGGCCAGGGCTCGAACCTGTGTCCCCTGCACTGGCAGGCAGATTCTTAGCCACTGCGCCAGCAGGGAAGCCCCCTTCCCTAGTTTTCCTCCCTGCTTTCATCTCAGGACCAACCAAAGTAAGCCAAACATGTTCCGCCAAAGCTATCACATGAGATGCCTTGCTTCTATTGCAGGCACCTCCCATGCCTACAATCTTCAATCAGAGCACACCTGAAGTCCTCACCTCTTTTCACTATAAAGCTTCTCCATTTCCCTTGCCTGCCTTTGAGTTTCTGCCAAACACAAGTAATGGTGGATGAGTCCCTTGCTCTAGTAAACTCTGAATAAACAACTCTTGTTTGTTCCCAGTAGAGTGGTGTTCATTTATTTCCACAATTCTTATTGGTTAGGCAAAAGATTCATTTTATTAGTAGAAACAAACAAGTGTGTTTAGGTGCCAGGCATTCTGGCCTTATATGCAGCCATTTAGGGAGCTGTCTGGGAACCACAGTTGCCTAGTACCTGGAGATGTTGTGGAAAGTTGCAGCCCCTTCTGAAGATGGGGTCGAGGGATAGGAGAGGGAAGCTCTGGTAGAAGGGGAGACCCCCCTATTCCCTGTCGTCTTGGTATCCATGCTACCTGGGCATAAGTTCCCAGGGTCACTGTTGGACAAATTTGGTTATTGTATCATAGTTGCATTCTTGTTATAACGAAGTAGGCAGGGGGAAAAATAGGGCTTTATAAACATTTCTGAAACCAGAAGACAGAAATTTGTTGCTTCTGCTCCCTCTATACCTTACCTGTAAATACCTCCCAAAGCAAAAAGGAGAGGGCTGCACGGCTCCTTCATGGCACATCACCTGATCCTAGGAATCTGCTTGGGCAAAGAGGCCTCCCTGTTGGCATTCTGGTCAGACTTGACAGGTGTGTTTCAGTCCACTCGGCTGCTACAAAATATCACAGACTGGGTGGCTTATAAACATCGGAAATTTATTTCTCACATTTCTGGAGGCTGGAAGGCTGAGCTCAGGGTGGCAGCATAGCCAGGTGAGGGCCCTCTTCCTGGTTCATAGCTGGCACCTTCTCGCTGTGTCCTCACAAGGTCGAAGTGTTCCCGACCTTTTCGAGCCGGTCCCTAACAAGGGTTCTCCTGACCAGTGTTACTTGAGCCATAGAATAAGACCGAATTTTGTTCAGAAACAAAGGAAAGCTCTATTCTTGGATCAAAGAATGGAGAGGCGCCAGATCGCTCTAGAGCACACACCCAGAGAGGCCGTGGGCAGGGCTGCTTTACAGGGAGCTCAGCAGCGGGGCGGGGGAAAGGATGCGGTTCTGGCGGGGTTGGTGCAGCTGCGCTGCTCAGGCTCCAGCTTGAAGTGCTGGGCGCAGCATCTCTGCACAGGGCCTTCCGAGCTGAGGTGTCAGTGCAGCCATTTCGTACTAGGAACTCCGGTCTGAAGTGCCAGGTGCAAGGCCTCTGCATGCAGCACCCTATAGGCAAGTGAAACTAGACTAAGCACAAAAGAAGTGGTTTGACCTTATCATCTAGATTCCATCTTAATTTTCCCAGGGATCCCAGTGGGCTTTGCCTGTGACAGAAGGGGCTGGGGTTCTCTATGAGTTCTCTTTTACAAGAGCACTTGTAAACGAATCGCCCAAACCAATCACATCCCAAAGGCCTCCCCTACTAATAACATCACCTTTGGGGCTTTGGAGTTCACCATATGAAACTGGGGGAGGGCACAAACATTCAGACCACAGCACCATGATTATAAAAGTCACCTTTGAGGGTGGTTATTAAACAAGGCCAACAATTATGGTTGTGCATCTGCGCCAAGCCCAGAATAGGAGTAGGCAAAAGGCAGGCCAAGAAACCCAAATAAGATTCTACTGGGCTCTGAAGTTTAGAAGGCCAAGGAGTGTTTGGGATGCTCACTGCCTCTTTCAGCATCAGTGATTCCTTTGGGGCAGCAGAGGTGGACTGAACCCGAGCCTAAGTCCTCCTCTGGGCCAAAGGAACCCAGATGCCAGTAGGGGGGCTTCTGAGACCTGTGTCAGAACCGGCCTTGCTGGCAGCACAGGAGTCCTTGGGGATTTTCTTTAAGCAATTTTGAAATGTGGTTTCCAATCATTCTCTGAGTTTTTGACTCAGAGGATTTGGAGACTCTGGGCCCTAGGGACTAGATGAATAGCCCTAGTCTCTAAAGATGATTGAATTTCCTTCTCCCAGGACCTCTTGTCCAATGTCTTTTGGGTGGCTTTCTCTTCCTCTTTGGATGATTTCTAAATGTTTTCTATCCCTAAACTTGCTCTGGCTCTTCTATCTTTCAAGAATTTTTATAGGTCCAACCCTGATCTTTACATTAAGTGTTTTTATGTCTCTGACTCACAAAGGCACTGGTAGATGTCCTGGAAAATATGGCCCATAGCCAGAAACTCATTTTCCGAGAGCTCCTGTGTTCTTTGCAGAGCAGGCTGTCTGTAAGCAGCTACACTCTCACTATGTTTACCAGCGGGGAGAGGGAAGGGAGGAGGAACCAGGTATGGGTAAGGGATTAGGAGGTACAAACTATTATGTATAAACTAAATAAGCTACAAGGATATATTTTATAACACAGGGAATAGAGCCAATATTTTATAATAGCTATAAATGGAATATAACCTTTAAAATTGTGAATCACTATGTTGTACACCTGAAACTTATATAATACTGTACATCAACTATACCTCAAAACAAAACAAAACCTAATGCTGCTCTTTCCTCCACAGACTAAAGACTGGGATCTAAGGGATGGTGGTGGCATTTCTCAAAATTATGTGGAAGGATCCACCCACAAATTTTTTGCTTCTCATCTCTATCACCCTGGCTGTACTGGATGCAGATTTTATTACCCAAGGGATAAACTCTTCCTCTAGAGGACACTTACTTCTCTTAATGTCTTCATTCCTTCCTCTACCGTCTCCTACCATTTTTTAGCTAATTCAAGCATTTTTCCCTTTTTCATGCAGTGCTTGCCATCTATGTAAGTTTATATCGATATCTATACTCATATCTGTCTTTATAGAGATAATTCATACTTTGGTTTTTAAAAAAGGTCATAATAAGCAATATTTTATAATGTCAAAGGCTAAATTTCTTTGATTTCCATAAAAAGATATTGCTATAATATACGGATCATACCTTTGAAAAAAACAAATCTCTCAAGCCATTCTTTTGGGTTAATGTATTTTTTGTTTGGTAGGGCTCAAAATGCATAAAATATTAAGAAGCACTGGATTGATAATTAGGAATAATGTGTACAAGAATCAGAACCCAATGAAATTAGCTCTATATACATGGACATTTTGTACATGCACACTTCTTTTACTGAAATACATGGTAGGAAAAAAAAAGGGAAACACAGCTTTCAGAATAAGATTCTACTGTATACAAATGCCAGCATGAAACCAAACAGGGGATGAGACTGGTGTGGGGAAGGATAAGTGAAGTTGAGATTTGCATTATATTTTAAAATTATTTTTTAATGACAATACAAAATTAAAATAAATAAATCTCAATATGGAAATAGAACTCACACAAGAGATTTATGGAGAAACACCTGATTGTTCTTCTTTTCCTCCTTCCTATTCTGACACTTCTAAAAGGGCTCTGTGGAAACTGTCTGCAGTTCAGATGGAGGAAACCTACTAAAAGTATTGCTATTCAGAGCCTGACTCCTTTTCTTCTTCAGCTTCTGTTTCAGATGTGTATTTAGTTAGCTTTGATTCCATTTCTTGAAAAAAGCTGGCTATTAAATTAAATAGAAGAGCAATCCAGGCAAGACCATGGAGATCCCAAATTAATAATAAGATTGAGTAAGTGATGTCCTGATTGTCTTTCATAGGATTTGAAACTAAAGACAGGAAGCAAATAACATGCAAATAATTAAATGGTGACTTTTCCCCATAACATATTTTTTCATTCATTAATACCTAGAAACATGCCTCCTTTTAGAATCTGATCCTGAGAACAAATTAGAAATTAAAATAAAGCATATCTAAAATTATCACTGCTTTTAAGGAAAGAATATAATTTAAATTATAAATATTCAGATTCTATTCACTTTTAGAGCACATCTGGAGGTTGAAAAATTCTCTTCCCCTTTGAACATTATCCTTTTTTAATATCCCAGTAAGTATAATATTTTGCAATGAGGTAATATTTTTTATCATTGCTACAGCTAGGAAACCTTTAAAACAAGAGAAGAAAAAGATAAATATATAACACAAAATCATTTAAGATGGGATTCAGATTTTGTTAACAAAGATACAATGTGTTTCATTGTGTCAGGTCTCTGTATTTCTATGTTTAAAATTCTATGAATTCATTACCTTTGTCTTTAGAAATCTTGAGAGAACTCTTTGCAGAAGGAAAAGAAAATCACTCATAATTAAATCATCCTAATACTGTAATACTATAACTTTTACACTACCCTCAGGTCTTGTCATTTATATTTCATGATTGTAGTCTACTTGTATAAGGAAGTGTAGCTGAAAGTGCATGAACTTTGAAGTCAAAGAGAAGTAACCAGAGACAAATAACACAATAAACATGTTGTGATTTATCACAAGAATACAATTTAACTGTGCTTATTAGAGCATGAAATAACAAGAAATATTTAAAATTATCAGACACGAAATGATTAGATATTTATCTATAATTTAATAAATTAACCAACATTTATGAAGCATAATGATCAGAGAATAAGTTGAATAAGTATAACTGGAGGGCTATGCTCACTTTGGATTTAAGATGACACTTGGTTAACTATCTCTGATGCAGCTTCTTCCAAACACTGCCTCTCAAAACACATGTGCGCACACACACACACACACATACACACACACACCAATAAAAGCAAAATCCTAAGCTGAGATTCTATTGACACAATTTGAGTGTGTATTTTACTAACTAAAAAGCAAAGTACGGACCTTCTATTTTAGTATGTAAAAAAACACAAGACATGGTCATACCCACACTAACACAGAGAAAAAACTGGATACACTACAAAATCACAGTTTTATCACAAAACAAAGTCAGAGAGCTGAGGACATGAAAAAGAATCCTAAATGAACTAAATTTTAGAAAGTGACAAGTCCTTCCTAGGAGAGACGATGTTCATGGCTGCTTGCTTACCTAGAGAATGATACCCACTGTGGGTACCCCAAGTGCAAGCGAGGTTGTCCACTGAAGTCTGGAGGTGGGGCAGGGCAACTGAATGAATCTGCCTACCGCACACTGGGTCTTCACTGCGTGAAGGCAGCAGCTGGCAAAGGGGAGAAGCTGGGGGCTGGAGAGCAAAGAGAATACCCAGGAACCCAAATAACTATAACCAGGCTGGAAACTAGAAATCTCCTGTGATTGTTTAGATCCTCACTGGTACTCAGCTCCCAAGCCTGGCTGAAGGGTAGTATATCTGACCTCAGAATAGTCCAAGCCAGTGATGGACTGAATCTAACTAAAAGCTGCAACAAAGCCGAGACCCAGATCATCTAAAGAGTCAATAGCTTCACCCCACTCCTGACACTACCAGCCCATACTAGTAGCCTAGAAAATTCAAACTATTTCATATCCAGTTGTTTCAATAATAGCTCAAATAAGCAGAGTTTTAGCCATTTAGAGCCTGCCTGCTTTGCACATCCTATGAAATTGTGTCTAACATCTGGGAGCCATAGATAAGATAAACACTATAGCTGTAAAAGACTCCAAGCCACTGCTGCTCTTTGGAGCTCTCTGACCCAGAGACTCCCTGTCAGGTTGCTGAGCGATAGTACCTAGACCCATAAGCCCCTCTGATTGTCCTCTGCCTCCCGAAGTTCCCTAACCCTCCTCTCCTTCTGGTAGTTTCCCCCATGCTATAACCTCTGGATGGCCTCATGCTATGAGGGATTTACCCCACATGCAAACCTGTCAAAGTGTAACCCAAATAAAGCTCATGCATGCTACTGCAACCTCATGGTCGTATCCTTTTCCTTGATCAGCTCTGAGATCTCCTGAACTCACTACGGGAATTGACTGTAAAGGATCATAAGGGTACTTTTGAGGTGGTGGCATGTAATAAAGTCTGATTTTACTTTTGGTATTTGACTGCTGACAGTTTCCAAGCCTCATCCCTCCTTCTTTCCCTCATCTGGGCAAACAAGCTCACACACTCCCTCAGTGACTGTGGGAAATTCAACCATGCAAGCCCTGGTCCAAACATGGGAGCTCTGATGCCTTTCCCACACTCTAATCACATAAAAGGCAAAGCCAGTCACTGCTCTTGCTCTCTCAAGAAATTTTCAGACCTGCTTGAAAGTCACCCTGCTCTGCTCAGAAAGCCTCATTATGTGAGTAATAAATCTCTTTTTACCACTACTACACAAAACTCTACATACCATACTACACCACTACTACACACATACATTCTTGGGGTGTGTGTGTGTGTGTGTGTGTGTGTGTGTGTGTGTATGTGACCATCTCAACATCCAAACCAATTTTGGTTGCAAGGTCTATCCTGCCTCTGTAGAATGATCACAACATGGACATATTCTGTTTTCTCAGTGCTTGCCCTGAGGCATGTTAATCAAATCTCATCAAACTAAATACTATGATCTGTATACTTCACTCTAAGTAAATCTGTTTCAAAAGAGAGCATATTTTAAAAATCCCGTTTATGGTACTGGCAGTCAAGGATATTTGGACAAGTTATCCTTGCAGAAAACAAATAAGTAGATGTGATTACATGTTTGAAAATTATGTTAAAGTCATCAGAAAACATAAATGTTTGGGAAAATACTAGACCACATTATAAGCACAAGAGTACCTAAGCCACTTTTTCCTTAAAGGCATTTTCCTATTCTAAAACACTAGGGCTTTGGCTTTGGTAGCCTCCTGTGGTGTGGTGAAAGCAACATAAATCAGTCTCCAATATGAAACACCCCTCACATTAAGCTGGGATCCCAATGGGCTATAACTCTGGGGAATATTTGAATCAGAAATAGTCTCACCAGGCATGCAAAGAAATTTTAGAAAGCATGGCTAGGTGTAAATAAACAGGAGAAAAATCATAATACGATCTTAGTAGTTTCTGTTATCATGTTATCTGAATTCTATGCCTTTTAAAAAATGTTCACCTACTTGACATCATTAGTATATATTATTTTGTATCCTTTAATGTAGCCTTATATTAACAGGCTTCCCCTAAGTCATTAAAAGCTCTTCATAAATTGAAATGCCATGCTTTCTAAAATTTCTTCAGTGAGAACTGGAAATGTTTATTTCTTTAAAAATATTTTCATTTTAAATTATCATTCTTTTTACTAATAAGAGAAGATAATTTTTAAAGAGATGAGTAGTGAGCTTCATAATATAAGATGAAATTTTCTGTTGTCAAATTAGAAGCAGATTTCTATGAGAAGGCCAAGGAAGTACTATCTCTACTCTGGGAATCCAGAAAAATGTAACAGAGACTCTTCTGAGTGATATTTAAAAATAGTTCTTAGATTTTTAGGTATGTATCCTCAAAATATGCTTATTTATATAAAATTATCAATCTATATATTAAATATTAATTATTTAATTATTAGTCCTATTTAGACTAAAAATAAATATAATAGGGACACTTTCATTTCTGGGTAGGATGCAGTGGTTTGTGATGGAACAATGTTCCAGCTGAGAACAACCAGAAAAGTCAGATTAATTAAAAGCAAAATAAAACACAATCATGTTTAAAGGCACTAGAGAGCTACTAAAGCAATCAAGACTAGAAGGCTAATATTCCAGGTAGGAGAGATAGGCAGAAAGTCTGAAACTGCTTTTCTCCTTGGGTTTTTTGTTTTTGTTTTTCAGAGTCTGGGCATAGGCAAAAGTCTGTTGATCTGGGCTAAGCAGAAGAGCATTATAAGGAACAGAGAAAGTGGCAGAGCTTCTGGTAGTCCTTCCAGGTTGTATTGACACATTGGAGATCTGAAGGATTTCAAACCTATAGCTTGTTTTCCCCTCCAATGCATTGCCAAATTCTGAAGCCACATGAGGTTGAAGGCTAAAAAGGGTAAGCTAAAAACCTTTTAAAAAGCAGAGCAGAGTTTCCAGTAGATTCAAGTGCAAGAAAACAAAGAATTGACTTCAAGAACAAACTAGGAGTGGTTTTGTGAACATACCAGGCTTTCATCATTTGAAGTTTGTAAAGAACTATGATTTAGGAACAGGAAGAATCAAAGGGAAACTAAGTCTTTACCAAATCTGCAATCTAGTCTCAAATCATACAATTCCCTGACCGGATTAGGTGTTCAGTTGCCCTCTGTACTCCTGTATCTCTATTTGCCTAGCAGAGGAAAGAGTAAAACCTCTCTGGATGAAGATAACATTACCTGAAGCATCTATAACTTTTAAAACATACAACATCCAGCATGCAACCCAAAATTATCAGGCATGTCAAGAGACAGAACTATATGACCAAAAACCAAAGGAAGAAAAAAGACTATAAAATAGACCCACAGGTGTTCCAGATATGGAAATAAGTAAATAAGAACTTTCAAATAACTATGAATATTATGTTTTTAAAAATATAACATGGAAAAAGAGATGAAAAGATGAAGGCTTTCACCAGAGAACTGGAATTTACAAAAGAAAGCCGGGGGGGATTAAATGGACATTTTATAATTTAAAAAATATGATATTAACATTAAAAACTCATTAAATGAATCTGAAATCACATTACATACAGCAGAAGTTACAATTAGTAAACTAGAAGACAGGTTAATAGAAAATCTCCTAAGTGAAGTCAGAGAAACAAAATGGAAAATACAGAAAGTCATTAGAACATGCGAAACCCAGTGAGGAAGTCTTACATTAGAAGTAGGAGAGAGAAAACAAGGAATAATCTGTATTTGAATAGATAGTAGCTGAGAATTTTTCAAACACATGAAAGATTTCAATTCCTCACTTCAATAATTTCTGTGGTCTCCAAGCAGAATCAATACAAAGCAAACCACACTGAAGTAGGTAATAGTTAAATTGCTGAAAACCAAAGACAAAGATAAAAGTTTAAAAGCAGGTGGAGTGGGGATTGGGGGGAATGCAAGGGGTCGGCTCCTTACCTCAAAGGATCAACAATTAAACTAACAGCTGACTTGTCATCAGAAATTAAGGAAGCCAGAGACAATGGAATAGCATCTTTAAAATACTGTAAGAAAATAACTTCCAATTTAGAATTCTATACCCCCAATAATTTAGGAATTATTTTAACTTGATTCACAGGTGTTTATGAAAAAAAACCCTAATGTCTATGATTCTATCCCTCTCCTTTCTCCATCTTTATTTTAGGGAGGAATTTGAAATACATTCGGAAAAGTTATATATAAGGTATGGGATATAGGGTTCATCACTTAAGTCTAGTGTTTTGATTGCATATGCCTTTTGCTTACCATGTGTGATCAAGCAGAGATATTTAGTTTAAGCGGAATTACTCTGTATCTTATTCCCATAGTCAGTGATCACTGTGGGGTGAGGAGAGAGGGAGGTGATGGTGTTGGGTTTATTTATACAGTGAGTTTTTATTTAAAAGGGCTTGAACTTTATCTTATCTCTCAAAGAAATCTGTTAACATTTCCATTTGATTCTTTATTTCTTTATTTTATTTATTTTATTTTTTTGCAGTACGCGGGCCTCTCCCGTTGAGGAGCACAGGCTCCGGACGCGCAGGCTCAGCGGCCATGGCTCACAGGCCCAGCCGCTCTGCGGCATGTGGGATCTTCCCAGACCAGGGCACAAACCCGTGTCCCCTGCATCGGCAGGTGGACTCTCAACCACTGCGCCACTAGGGAAGCCCTGATTCTTTATTTTATATCCTGTTTCAATCTGTTGCTCTGATAGTGAATCTTATTTCAGGATTATTAAGACTCACCTACTGTATAGTCTCCAAACCCAACAGCACTAATGGTGTTGAATGAATAATAAATTCCTTCAATATAACTCCAATTCTCTAATGACATGAAAACAAATGGTGGTAATACCAGAAAAAAAAGTGATCCAATTATGACGAAAAATAAGTTCTTCCAGAGGTAAACATTTTTCTAAAATATATTAGAAAAAGAGATATAATATTAGCAGTTATATCATAAACGAGCAACATTAAAAAATACTATTTGTTTGCTCCACTAGTTCAGCGTTCTTATCTACTTCTTCATTGCTCAAAGGCTTGAAGCCCTATAAAGGGATCCTTCTTATGAATAATCCTGCCCCTGGGAGTATGTCCAGGCTCTACAGCTCTACCTCCTGTTGTCCTTTGTCCTGCCATCTTTGGTTTTCTCTCCTGTTCATTCTTTCCTATTATCTGCATCTAGACCTTGATTTAAGATTAATTTCCATGTAACACTTTACCCCCAATGCCTTCTAAGATTACCCTTGCCAAGATATCAGGCTACAGTTCCTCATTGTTTTGGGCTTTGCCCACATATCCCAGGCTTAGCTTGGACTCCCAATCTGGACACAGCCCCAAGCCTTCTGGCTTGCTTGCATAATAAGGTAAGTTAGATAACTGCTACTGGAAGATCAGAGCACTACTTGGCCTCGAAAAAATACCATTTACTGTATAGAGAGCCCCACAGAACAAAATCAAGACAGATTTATATAGTTTCAAACAAAATTAAGACATTCATCTTATAATTTAATTTCTTATTTATCAATTTCTTTTTATCATGTAATTCAAGTCTCTACTCATTTATTATAAAGTCATCATTTATCATTTATCCAGCATCATTTGCTCTTACTACTGGCCAGCACTATATGAGATATAAGGCAAAGGGAAAAGACATATTTTATGCCTTCATCAAGCTTTGATAAGTAAATAAACATTTAGAAAATTTGTTTATTATTTATATATGTATTATTTACTTATATTTACATATAATTTACTTCACAACACCAGGGACTGTGAATTCTAAGTATCACAATATCAGAGCTGAATTTTTAACAATGCTACTGCATAAGGACATTTATATTTTGATGGTAATTTGTTGTAGTGGTCACATTAGAGCCTGGAGTGTACTGTATTTTCTTTTGTGGCAGTAGAATATTCTAATCTAACCTTGTACATTATCCTGAATACTGAAAAGGGGGACACATGAGGAACCTGACTTTGGAATCACTCAATATTGGAGGGGCCCTGACTTGGAATCCCCCAAAAAACCCTCCTGGATGAGACTGAGAAAAATTAGAAGAAAAAGGCAGTGACAGACATTTGGTATACTTTTTGTGAATTTTATTTTCTGTGGAATCAAGGCAGAATTGTGTTAAAGCATTCATTTCTCTGTGAGCATAATAAGAATATTCTGATTTTATTAAAAAAAATCACATTCAGACAGAAGTTGAGCATTTAAAATGGTTGGGAATGTCTGGGCTCTCTATTCTATTTTATTGATCTATGTGTCTGTTTTTGTGCCAGTACCATACTGTTTTGATGACTGTAGCTTTGTACTATAGTCTGAAGCCTGGGAGTGTGATTCCTCCAACTCTGTTCTTCTTTCTCAAAATTGTTTGGGCTATTTGGGGTCTTTTGTATTTCCATACAAGTTTAAAAATTATTCATTCTAGTTCTGTGAAAAATGCCATTGGTATTTTGATAGAGATTGCACTGAATCTGTAGATTTCCTTGGGTAGTATGGCCATTTTAATCATACTAATTCTGCCAATCCAAGAACATGGTAAATCTTTCCATCTGTTTGTGTTGTCTTCAATTTCTTTCATCAGTGTCTTATAGTTTTCGGAGTACAGGTCTTTTACTTTCCTAGATAGGTTTATTCCTAGGTATTTTATTCTTTTTGATGCAATGGTAAATGAGATTGTATCCTTAATTTCTATTTCTGATTTGTTGATAGTGTATAGAAATGTAACAGATTTCTGTATATTAATTTTGTATCCTGCAACTTTCCTGAATTCACTGATGAGGTCTAGTAGCTTTGTGGTGGCATCTTTAGAATTTTCTATGTATAGTATCGTGTCATCTGCAAGCAGTGACAGTTTTACTTCTTCCTTTCCAATTTGGGTTCTTTTTATTTCTTTTTGTTTTCTCATTGCTGTGGCTAGAGCTTCCAGTACTATGTTGAATAAGAGTAGCAAGAGTGGGGCGTCTTTGTCTTGTTCCTGATCTTAGAGGAAATGCTTTCAGCATTTCACCATTGAGTATGATGTTAGCTGTGGGTTTGTCATAGAGGCTTTATAATGTTGAACTATGTTGCCTTTATGCCTAATTTCTGGAGAGTATTTTTTATCATTAACAGGTGTTGAATTTTGTCAAAAGCTTTTCCTGTATCTACTAAGATGGTCATATGGTTTTATTCCTTAACTGCTTAATGTGGTCTATCACATTGAATGATTTGCAGATATCAAAAAATTTTTGCATCCCTGGGATAAATCCCACTTGATCATGGTATAAGATCGTTTTAATATATTGTTTGATTTGGTTTGCTAATATTTTATTAAGGATTTTTGCATCTATATTCATCACTGATATTGGCCTGTAATTTTCTTTTTTTGTGGTATCTTTGTCTGGTTTTGGCATCAGGGTGATGCAGGGAGAAAAGAGAACACAGAAATAGACCCCCACACACTTATGGCCAATTAATCTATGACAAAGGAGACAAGAATATACAATGAAGAAAAGACAGTCTCTACAATAAGTGGTGCTGGGAAAACTGGACAGCTATAGGTAAAAGAATGAAATCAGATCATTCTCTAACAGCATTTACAAAAATAAATTCAAAATGGATTACAGAGGAAAGCTCCTAGAGGAAAACATAAGTGGAACACTCTTTGACATAAATCATAACTATATTTTTTGGATCTGTTTCCTAAAGCAAAGGAAATAAAAACAAAAATAAATGGGACCTAATTAAACTCAAAAACTTTTGTACAGCAAAGGAAACCATCAACAAAATGAAAAGACAACCTATGGATGAGAGAAAATATTTGCAAATGATATGATCGATAAGGGATTAATATCCAAAATATATAAACAGCTCATACAACTCAACATCAAAAAAACAAACAACCCTATGAAAAAATGGGAAGAAGACCTGAATAGATATATTTCCAAAGAGGACATGCCGATGGTCAACAGGCACATGAAAAGATGCTCAACATCGCTAATCATCAGAAAAATGCAAATCAAAACCACAATGAGATATCACCTCACACCTGTCAGAATGGCTATCATCAAAAAGACCACAAATAACAAATGTTGGTGAAGATATGGAGAAAAGGGAACTCACATACACTGTTGGTGGGAATGTAAATCGGTGCAACCACTGTGGAAAACAGTATGGAGGTTTCTCAAAATAAATAAAAATAGAACTACCGTATGACCCAGCAATTCCACTCCGAGGTATATATCCCCCCAAAACCAAAAACACTAATTCAAAAACAGTAATTTTATCACATCATTAGAACATAAGAAAGAAGTTAGTGAGAGGGGCTTCAATTTCTAGAAAGTCTAAAATACACAGAATTCTTCTGATGAAAGAACCTCGGCCAAAAACTTCACAGTCTACACAGCAATAGTAATGATCTGCTCAAGATAGTGATGTCTTTAGTCCCTAAACAACCCCCTCCCCCAAGAAACTTCAAATACAGAGTCAGAAGGAAAGGAAGATGGGAGTAGAAAGTAGCACAATGAGCAGAATAATTAAAAGATTTTTTTCTATGCTTCTTGATTCTTTATAGAATTCTGGAATGAATCTGGTACTAATATATCAAAACCAGACATGAAGAGCACAGGGTTAAGGAAGGAAGGAAGAAAGGAAAGAAGAAGGGAGGGCGGGAGGGAGGGAATTATAGAATGCCTATAAACATAGAATCCCCAATTATAAATAAAATATTAATCAAATCTAGCAGAGTTATAAAAGAATACATTATGACTAAAGGAATGCATTGTTAGTAAGAAATCACACAAAAAAATAATAAAGATGAAAACTCATATTGATCACTTCAATAAGTACAAAAATAGGGCTTCCCTGGTGGTGCAGTGGTTGAGAGTCCACCTGCCGATGCAGGGGACACGGGTTCGTGCCCCGGTCCGGGAAGATCCCACATGCCACGGAGCAGCTGGGCCCGTGAGCCATGGCCGCTGAGCCTGCGCGTCGCGAGCCTGTGCTCCGCAACGGGAGAGGCCACAACAGTGAGAGGCCCGTGTACCGCCAAAAAACAAAAACAAAAACAAATAAGTACAAAAGTAGATAAAATGAAATAATTTTAGGGAAATATTTTGTAAGTTAGAAATAGGAAAAAAATGTTTTAATTTGATATAGAGTAACCATAATAAACCCCAGCAGCTTCAAGCTTAATAGTGAAACATTAGAGGCATTCTAATTAAAGTCAGGAGCAACATAGGAATGTCACTATGAGAGTCACAGAAAAATCTTATAGCAGAATTAAAATCCTAAAGACTTCAAATATTGAGTAATTGGACACAGAATATAAAATATGATTAAAATGTTCATGAACCACACACATTTTAAAAGGATAAAGAGATCTTTTAAAGGATAAGGAAAGGATAAGAGATAGAAAGGATAAAGGATAAGAGAAAGAAAAAATAAAACCTTTGAAATTAAAAGTTCAAAACTCAGATAAAATGGGGCCAAAGAGAAAATAAGTAAATGAAAGCTATGTCTTAATGTATTACTCAAAATACGCCAAAAAGGGTAAAATAGTGGAGAATATAAAAAAGAAGTGTTAAGAGATACAGAAGATAGAAATAATAGGTCAACCATATTGGTCATTTTTAAGGAATTAATAACCCAGAATTTCCTAGAATTGATATGAGAAACAAATACAAAGATTCAGGAAGAAAACCCCAAGCAAAATAAAAACAAAAATCACATCTAGACTGTTGAATTAAATAGTAAAACAACAGAGATGAAGAGAAGATCATAGAATCAGAGAAGGCCTCAGATGCCAGAGAGAAAAGATAAATTATTTACAGAGGAGAGGCAATTAGATTGACAGAAAAGTTCTTAGAAGCAGCTGAAGGAAGCCACAAAACAGTGGAATAATGTCTCCCATGTTCTAAAAGAAAACAATTCTCAACCTAGCATTGCATACTCTGCTAACATATCTTTCAAGAAAGAAGATGAACATATTTTTAGATTAAAACAAAACAAAACCAAAAAGGGAGAGTGTTTTCAGAAGCAGACTGTCATGAGATAAATTTATTACAGATATGTTTTGCAAGAAGGAAAATTATCTGAGAGAAACTCTGAGATGAAGAAAGAAAGAATAAAGGAGTCAATAAAATGTGGATAGATAAAAAGCTAAACACATAATAATATATATGGGAGTTTTAAAAATGAGATTGAACAGAAACACTCTTGGATGACATGTTAAATGAGGACAGGGGTGATGGTAATTAAAAGTAAAATATTTCAAGAGACAGACTGCTGCTTCCAGTCATGATGGAGTAACACAGTCCAAAATTATCCTCCCACAGTAAACAACTAGAAAACTGGACAAAATATGAGAAACAACTGTTTCTAGACAGCAGACAAGAGAAAATGCAGAACTGTAATTACTGAGAGAAGGAAAGCAAATGAGGTAAGTACTACCATTGCCCAGACTGGCAATTTCTGGCAATTTCTAGACTGTTGCATAGGAAGAGGGACCCCCAAAGAGAGCATGGTGATTTTGCTGAGCTGAGGAAACAGAGATTGGATTTCAGTAAAGCTGAGGGGGCTACAATTTGTGGGCAGAGTTCCACAGAGGACAAAGCTACCCAGAGAAAGAACTATAGAAATCTACATAGAGGTATCTTTGAATCTTTGGCTCAATGACATTCTGCACATGAAAAGAATAAAACTTTATGAGACTGGTCAAAAACAATTTCCTGAGCATGGCAGACAGTCTCTCAAAGTGGCCCCTATGGTCTGGAGTTCATGCCCTTGTGTGACTCCCTCTCTCTCTGAGTGTGGGTGGGGCCTGTGACTTATCTCTAGCAACATATGTGGCTATGAATATATCAAAGGTGATAGGATGTACATGACTCCATGTATGTGATTAGGTTAAATAAGACTGTAGTGGTGACCTTGCTAGAGTCGCTTTCTCCATTGCTGGCTTTGAAGATAGAGGCCACCATGTTATGATATGCCTATGGGAAGGGCCATGTGGCAGGAACCTGAATGTAGTCTCTGGGCAACAGCCAGTGTGAAACTGGGGTCCTTGGTCTGACAGACTTAAGGAACCAAATGCTGCTAAAAGCCACGAGTTTGCAGGCAGATTTTCCCTCAGTTGAGCCTCAGGTGAGACCACAGCCCTGTTTGACACCTTGACTGCAGTCTTGCAGAAGACCCACCTAAGCTGTGCTCAGACTCCTAACCTACAGAAACTGAGATAAGAAATGTTTTAAGCTACTAAGTTTGTGGAATGTTGTTATGTAGCAACAGCTAACTAATATATTGGGAGAAAAATAATAACTATGGCCTGTAAGATGAACAATTCTCACAGCTCACACCAGTTTAAAAACCATTTGAGTTTCTGGCTACAGTGCAGAAGCCCTATTATATGTTCATGACATTCAGTGGAGAATGACCATAACTGAGAAGTGCAGCAAAATTAACCCTAGAAAAAAAGGCTACTTTAAGCCTGGAAGGAGTTTAAAACAAATCTTGAAATGGTTAAAGTAACGTTTAAGTAACTTACTTAATTGACTGTCAGAGAAGGTCCAAGCATCCCCAAATAATTCATAATGTCCATTATCCAATTTAAAAAAATTAACAGACATACAAAGAATCAAGAAAATATAACCCATTACCAGGAGACAAATCAGTTAAAAGAAACAAACTCATAAATAACAATTCCATTAAAATGATGGAGTTAGCAGAAAATGATCTTAAAAGGGCTATTATAAATATGCTCAAAGAGGTAAGGAGGCATTAACATAATGAGGAGAGAAATAGAATATGTAAGATACAAGCAAGTGGAAATTCTAGAAATGAAAAATATACTATCCAAAAAGGAATAGACAAGATTATCAACAGAAGAAAAGAATAAAGTAAAGATACAGTAGTAGATTATATCCAAACTGAAGCACACAGAGGAAAAACATTGAAAAAAAAATCAGATATCAAGTATGTGTGTTGGGAGAAAGAAGCCAAAGGAGGGGCAGAATAATGACTGAAAATTTTCAAATTTGATGAAAATGAGACACACAGAGTAACAAGGAGCTCAGTGAATCATAAGCAGGAAAAACACATATACACATGAAACATATACACCATAATCACATTACTAAAAACTAGTGATCTAAAGTGTAACCAGAGGAAAAAAAGACATAGTATGTAAAGAGCAACAAATCTAAGAATAATACCAGGCTTCCTATCATAAGCAATGCAAACCAGAAGCCTGTGGAACAATGTTTTTAAAGTATCAGACTAGAATTATATATCCAATGAGAATGTCCTTTTTAAAAAAGGCAAAACAAACTTTTTCAGACAAAATCTGAGAGGATTCATCATCAGATTTGTGTGGTTCTTCATATGCTGAGTCCTTTTGGACCGTATCCTCTACATTTTGAATACGAACTCATCTACAAGACGCTGAGTCTTATTTAAATCCCATGGATAATGTTATTTTCAGTTTAGCAGGCAATCTGTCTGTTTGCATTCAGACTGCAAGTTCCAGCTCACATTCTGTGGGATGGGGTTCTGGTGTCGGTTCAGCTCTCACAGCCTCTGCAGTAGCATCTGGACCTGTTCCTCATGTCCATCACTCAGAGGTCAGTCTGGGACCTAGATTCAGGTCTGCCCACTAGTTCAGTTCTCAAAGTCTTTGTTGTGAAAATTAGGATCAGATCCATGCATCTGCAAGTCAGTGGTGAACCCAGGAGATTTTAAGCAATTTTATAGGGTGACTTCCCAAACAGCTCCCTCTCTGTGATCTCCTCATTACTTTCTTCTTCCTGGGGGCTCCCCTTTTTAGTCTTTTAGCCAGAAAACAACCACTACTTCCGTGATTGTGCCATATCTAGGGCTAAGTGGTAGGAGGAGAGAAAGAAGGAAAAAAAGTATAAGGGTTTGGCCCTAGCTTTGAAACTACTGCTTCAGGGAACAGAGGATGAGTTCCTTCTCCCTTAGAATTGTGTGGGTTCCTATTGCTTCCACTGTTGATGCTGACACTGCTGCCACAACCACAGGATTGCTTGGGAACTGAGGTGCAAGACAACGAAGAAAAGGAATAAAAGGAAGGATTTCCACACTCTCTCTGAGCATTATAAGTTCCCTTTCCTACTCCTAGAGCCAGAACTAGAGGATGTCTCCCAGGGCTCTCTAACTGTGTTATGTCTGAGTTTCCAGCTACATTAAGATCAGGCTGGGGGGGCTTCCCTGGTGGCGCAGTGGTTAAGAATCCACCTGCCAAAGCAGGGGACACAGGTTCGAGCCGTGGTCCAGGAATATCCCACATGCTGCGGAGCAACTAAGGCCACACACCACAACTACTGAGCCTGTGCTCTAGAGTAGCGAGCCACAACTACTGAAGCCCGTGCACCTAGAGCCCGTGCTCCACAACAAGAGAAGCCACTGCAATGAGAAGCCCACGTACCGCAACGAAGAGTAGCCCCCGCTCGCCACTACTAGAGAAAGCCTGCATGCAGCAACGAAGACCCAATGCAGCCAAAAATAAATAAATAAGTAAAATTAAAAAAAAAAAATCAGGCTGGGAGATACCAGAGGAGTACAAGAGTACGTAACTAACCACCACTTCAATACTTCAAATCGTGAAGTTCTTCCTTATATTGCTGCTATTTACTTTTCAGATTCCTCAAATACCTGATCCATATATTCTTTCCAGGTTTTATAGTTACATTCAATGGGAGAGAAAGAGTGGAGTTTGCTTACCCTCCCTTACACATAACTGGAGCCTGATCAATTGGCTTTGGACAAAGTTGAAATGGTAATTCCATGAAAAAATGATAGTCTTTTCAACAAATGATTCTGAAGTAACAGGACATCTGTATTAAAAATAACAACAACAAATCTTGATGCTTACCTCTCACAATTCATCAAAATTAACTTCAAATGTATCCAATAAATAAATATAAAAGCTAAACTAGAAAACTTCTAGAAATCTTTGTGACTTTTGTTTAGCAGAAGATTTCTTAGAACACAAAAAGCACAATCCATAAAAATTTATAAACTAGAATTTATAGAAAACAAAAGTCTCTTCAAGAGAAACCATGAATAAAAGGAAAATCAATCCACCATCAAGGAGAAAATATTGGCAACACATATGCGTGACAAAGTACTTTTCTCCGGAATATATAAAAAATACTTGTAACTCTGCATTAAGTAGACAAATGAAAAAAACAGGCAAAAGATTTGAACAGATAATTCACAAGAGATAATATAAAAATGGTCAATAAGCTCATAAAAATGCTCAACATGATTAGTCATCAGGAAAATACAAATTAAAATCACAATGAGATATCATTAGATTGGCTAAAATAAAAACACCTTACAACATCCAATTCTGGCAGGGATGTAGAGCAGCTAGAGCTCTGAGATAGTGTTGAAGGGTGTGTAAAATGATATAACCACTCTGGAGAACTCTGTCGGGCAGTTTGTTGCAGAGTTATACCTACTTACTGTTTCACATAGCAATTCCACTTCTAGGCATTTACCAAAAGAAATAAAAACATGTTTCCCAACAAAGAAAATATTTGTAGCAATTTCACCTATGATAGACATAAACCTGAAGACGACTCAGAGCTCATCAATGTGAATGGATAAGGAAATTTTTGTGTAGATATACCATAGACTACTACTCAGTAATAAAAAGAAACGACATACTGACAAATGCAACAATACAGCGGAACGTCAAAAACATCATGCTCAGTGGGAGGAGCCACTCACAAAAGACTATGTATTATATGATTTGAACATACTAACTGATTCCATTTTGTGTTTAAGAATGCTCAATATCATGACATAAAAATTCTTCCCAAATTCAAAGAAATTTCCGTCAAAACCCCAGCAGAGTATATTATGAAATATGATAATCTGATCTCAAAATTCATACAAAAGGATAGGAAAGTTCATTCCAGGACTTATTGCAAGGTTATTTTAATTCAAACAGAATGGAACAGAATCAAAAGCCCAGAAACAAATTTATGGACATAAGAGAACCTGGAATATGATAAAGATAACCCTAAAAATTAATGAGGAAATAATGAATGAATCAATAAACTGTTCTGGAACAATGGGCTCTCTACATGGAAAAATACATAAATTTAGAACCTACTTTACATGGACACATACGTACACACACACACACACACACACACACACACACGTAATCCAGGATGGATTAATTATTTAAATGTAAAAAAGCAAAACTTAAAAACTTCTAGAAGAAAGTTTAAGAAAAAGTCTCTATGACCTCAAAGTTGGAAAAGACTAGCATAAGTTGTACAAACCCTAAAGGAAAAGAATAACAAGAATAACTACATTAAAATTAACTTTCCTCAACTATGATATTACAAGGGAATATTTAAGGACAACATGTCCAGAGTTTAGAGCATGACAACATCTGGAAAAAGTGGAAGGGAAATAAGCCACATTTTCTGCCAGATTCTCATCTCCTTTGCAGATAAGAAGATATTTCTGAACTTCATATGGAATAATGAAAAGGATCACTTCAATCAGAACATTTTTAGTTTTTTTTTTAATCTTTATTGGAGTATAATTGCTTTACAATGGTATGTTGGTTTCTGCTTTATAACAAGGTGAATCAGTTATATATATACATATGTTCCCATATCTCTTCCCTCTTGCGTCTCCCTCCCTCCCACCCTCCTTATCCCACCCCTCCAGGTGGTCACAAAGCACCGAGCTGATCTCCCTGTGCTATGTGGCTGCTTCCCACTAGCTATCTACCTTAGGTTTGGTAGTGTATGTATGTCCATGCCTCTCTCTCACTTTGTCACAGCTTACCCTTCCCCCTCCCCATATCCTCAAGTCCATTCTCTAGTAGGTCTGTGTCTTTATTCCTGTCTTATCCCAAGGTTCTTCATGACATTTTTTTTCTTAAATTCCATATATATGTGTTAGCATACAGTATTTGTCTTTCTCTTTCTGACTTACTTCACTCTGTATGACAGACTCTAGTTCTATCCACCTCATTACAAATAGCTCAATTTCATTTCTTTTTATGGCTGAGTAATATTCCATTGTATATATGTGCCACATCTTCTTTATCCATTCATCCAATGATGGACACTTAGGTTGCTTCCACCTCCTGGCTATTGTAAATAGAGCTGCAATGAACATTTTGACATTTTTAGTTTTTAATACTCATCTAGTGATTGGGTTGTAATTTGTCCCTTCTCTGCCTTTTACCTCCTTCCACCATGTTATCCTCTGCTGCCTTCCTTTTTCTTCCCAGTCTGCATGATTTCCTTATTTTCCTCCTGCTAACCAGAAATATCTTGCTCAGGTAAACTATATTTAGTCTCAATGAAGGAAATTATTTCATAGAATTTTCACACTAAATGGCTTCTCTGCATAGATAGCAGTATTATAACTCTGAAAATACCCACTTCTCCATCTCTTACCTGCACAAACCTTTGGACATCTTCCCTAGTCATATTAGAACGATTTTTCAGAAAATCAGTTTTTGCCTTAACCGTCAAACATTGCTGCTGTACCTCAAAGTCTCTCTCCAAGGCTCCAAATATCACCGCCCCAAGCACGATGTATGATATGTAGGCAAGCAATAGGAAGCCCTTCTGGACTTTGGTGCCTGTCTTATCTTTATCTAGTGGAACGAAGTTCAGAGAAATCAAATCACTGTAATGCAAAATGTAGCGTTCTCTCGAAAGAAACCCAATGTATTTGCTTTGCTGTAACAAAACAGAACAAAATTCCCAGATACAGAATGTGAACTCTCTCTTATTTCTTAACCTACCTTTAAACAACTATACAAAAGAGACCAATTCCTAAATAGTCAGGGAAGCAGCAAAATAACTCTATTTCACTCCTGACTATAAATTTCCTTATTTTTTAAAAAAATAATGAATTGTGCTATTTGGGGAGACAGGGAAATATTGCAAAGTCAAAGTCAGCCAAATGATTCACTCACGCACGCAATTTCCTTAGCGGAGATTTTATTACAGACTTACACTTTGGCATACGTTCAGTGAATATTTTTAATCAGTGAATATTTTTAAAAGAGTACAATGTTAACATTTTAACCAGAGGATAAAATGGATTCATTAGACCATTTACACTCTCCAGTTACTAGCAGTGTGAATTTAGGCCAGTCAGGTATCTGGCTGTGTTTCAGATCCTTCATCTACATTTTATAAAATGAAATTAATAATAGCTACTTGATAAGGTTGTTGTAAAGATTAAATGAATTATATATTTAAGTTCTTAGGAAGAGGCCTAGCAAATAGGAAATACCCAACAAATCCTAGCCAGTAGTCAAAGAAGCAGTAGGGTTTGTAGTAGCAGCAGTAATAGCAATAGTAGTATAGGTGGAGGAGGTGGAAAAGCTCTCTCTCTCAATTTCTCTACGCCTCTGTCCTGCAAGCATGGGGCAGAAACAAACAGCATGGCTGCTGACACGATGAAAGAGACTCTTATCTTGATGAGGTCAGATTCTGATACTAAGAAAGGTGAAGGCCTGCGTGTTTCACAGGACTCTGGGATGATGCTTTGAGGAAGGCATTTAACTGAAGTAGCAGTGCTCTCCACTTGAATCTGCCCCCTCACAGCCTCTTCCACTTTAGAGAACAGGGCAAATCTCAGTAGCAGTGATGCTCACCACTTGGGTGAACTTTCCCAATGGGATTTTAAAAATGAAAGCACATGGTTATAGGTATTATATGTGACATTCAAAACTGCAAGAAATAGTTGCCTAAGAACAAACATGTTTTATAGCCAATAGGGTTAAAGTATCTAAAATCCACCTTAATAAAACATGATACAATTAAATGTCATAGTCACAGTTATTAATGTACATTTCCAGTGTTAAGTAATAAATTTAACCATACTACATGTAAATAATTCAGAATAGTAATAATGCAGTACAGTCTCACCTAAGGAGCCCTTTTACTTTGAATTTCTACCAGGATAATAATATGCCTTTATTATTTTCTATTTCTATGTTTAAACTAACAATAAATACTAACTAAACAAAAAAAGATATCTGAGTTAAACCTCCATAGAATCTTTCTTAGGTTTCCCTGGCTTCAGTAAAACCCTGAATAGGGAGCAATCAAATCATTATGTTGTCTACCTAAAAATAATACAATGTTGTATGTCAATTATATATTAATTAAGAAGAAAAAGAAAAAAATACTTTCAGGAGCCATTCGTCAGTTGAGCATTAAAAACAAATGCATCTGATTTAGCCACATTTTGCGAAAGGGTCTTCATTGATATGTTGGGGTAAGATGTTACTCTAGGAAGATTTAAAATTTTTTCACTAACACTCCAGCATTTGGGGGTACATTCTCCAGTCATACCACTAACCCAAGACTGTTCCTCACCATCATGGTCACCAAAGACCATACCCCCCTCTACTGAAGGCTTTTCAAAGTAATCTTACCTCTTAAACATAAGTTTTGGAAATCAAAACTATAGGATCGTTGGCTGGAAAGGGACATTTTGAAGCTGTCTAAATGATCTTATTACCACTCCAAGTTCCATCTGGAACCTTGGGGATGGCTAGTTCTACACACAGTCATCTCCGCATTATTACCACATCCCTCCAGCATGTATGATTCAGTCATTCTGCACCCAAACCCCTCCAACCTGCTACATTTTTGCTGTGATCTCCTTCAGCTCCACCTTCCTGTCCTGTCAGTCCCCCACTGATCCCGGCAATGACGTGACTCCCAGTCTGTAGTTAGCAAACCTCTTTATGTTGCCCCTTCAAGCTACTTGCTGCTTCAGCTCTTGTCCCTTTAGACTCACGCTCAATACTACGTGAGGCCTCTGAAACTTAGCTATGTTCTTCACATTGCCTCTCCACTGACTCGATACCTGATATCAACTGTGATCCCCTCTGATCCTCTCTAATCAGAAATACAGCTGACAGCAAAGAATTTTTCTAACCGAATCTTAAAGAAAGAGGAGTCTCTGATGTTAATTCCATTATAGCATTTATTTGTACTATATTCGAGCACAATCCCCTAGGGAAGATATAGATAGACTCTATCTTATCCGAGTTGTTATACCTTCTTTGAACACCTAACAGGGCTTTACATTCTCAATAAATGCTTCTTAGATGCAACTGAGTAATTTCCATAAAACTTGTATTATTGAGAAAGTTTATATTTTCCACTCTAGATTATAATATCCAGAGATAATATATACTCTTGCAAAAATCGTAGGTTTCAGAGTTCTGTGGCACTGGGTTTGAGTCCTGGATCAGTCACTATCTAGTTTGTGACCTTGGATAGCTAATCTCGGTGAATTTCTGTTTTTTCATTTGTAACGTAAATTTCATCATCTCCTTGCACTGTTATCATTTTGGATTTGAGTTCCTGTGTAGATTGCCTGACACCAGATAAATTCTCAATAAACAGCTATTATGACTTTTATAGCTAGTTGTAATAATTGTCTTTAGGCTGAACGAGTCTTCATGGCACATTTTATGATGGCTTCCCTCTAGTATTTATTTATTTTTTAAAATGTTTGTTGCATGAATGGAAAACATGGCAATGAACGAACAGAGTCTTGGCCAGAAGAAGTTCCTGGGAGTTAGTCTGTGAGAAGTATGAATGAGTCATTTCCTCTTCTCTTGAATCCCAAGGAGCCATATGGGATTCTTCCTTCACTCTAATGTAATCCTTGGCCACTATGAACTAAGAATGAGATAGCTGTTTTGAGCATGAACCAAGAGTATAGCTCCCAAATACTGAGGGAAACATTGTAGCTCTTCCAGATTCCAGGTTTTTGTGAACATGAGTGACTCTACACTTGGACCACTCCCTAGGGCTGTCCCAAACAGTGTAGAAGTAGGCTGCAATGTCTCTGTATTCGAACAATTGCCCTAGTGCCTCATGATCCTGGTAGAGCAAAGCAGCGCAGTGCTGGTTGAGTTGGAGTGTAACCTGCATTGTCATGCTAGGATTCATGGGCTGCTGAGTCACTTGCTGCACACGGAGGCTCCAGGATGCTTTGTGTGCTGAGCAGCAAGTTGGAATGCTAAGAAAGAAAAATAACAAGCTATGCTTTTTACTTTAAAATAGCAATGAGAGAAAAGAAAGAAATGGAGGAAGGGGAGGGCGAGGGGAGGGGGTAAGGAAAGGAAGCTTTGTTAAGTGCTTCTTATGTACCAGGTACTCTTCTAAACACTTGACCATGACAGAACCTCTGAGTCATAACACCCTACAAAGCAATTACTTTTTTAATTAAAAAATTTTTTTTAACATCTTTATTTGAGTATAATTGCTTTATAATGGTGTGTTAGTTTCTGCTTTATAACAAAGTATATCAGTTATACATATACACATATCCCCATATCTCCTCCCTCTTGCGTCTCCCTACCCCACCCCTCTAGGTGGTCACAAAACACCGAGCTGATCTCCCTGTGCTATGTGGCTGCTTCCCGCTAGCTATTTTACATTTGGTAGTATTTATAAGTCCATGCCACTCTCTCACTTCATCCCAGCTTACCCTTCCCCCTCCCCGTGTCCTCAAGTCCATTCTCTAAGTCTGTACCTTTTTCCTGTCCTGCCCCTAGGTTCTTCATTTTTTTTTTTCTAGATTCCATATATATGTGTTAGCATACGGTATTTATCTTTCTCTTTCTGACTTACTTCACTCTGTATGACAGACTCTAGGTCCATCCACCTCACTACAAATAACTCAATTTCGTTTCTTTTTATGGCTGAGTAATATTCCATTGTATATATGTGCCACATCTTCTTTATCCATTCATCTGTCGGTGGACACTTAGGTTGCTTCCATGTCCTGGCTATTGTAAATAGTGCTGCAATGAACATTGTGGTACATGACTCTTTTTGAATTATGGTTTTGTCAGGGTATATGGCCAGTAGTGGGATTGCTGGGTCGTATGGTAGTTCTATTTTTAGTTTTTTAAGGAACCTCCATACTGTTCTCCATAATGGCTGTATCAATTTACATTCCCACCAACAGTGCAAGAGTGTTCCCTTTTCTCCACACCCTCTCCAGCATTTACTGTTTGTAGATTTTTTCATGATGGCCATTCTGACCAGTGTGAGGTGATACCTCATTGTAGTTTTGATTTGCATTTCTCTAATGGTTAGTGATGTTGAGCATCCTTTCATGTGTTTGTTGGCAGTCTGTATATCTTCTTCGGAGAAATGTCTATTTAGGTCTTCTGCCCATTTTTGGATTGGGCTGTTTGTTTTTTTGATATTGAGCTGCATGAGCTGCTTGTAAATTCTGGAGATTAATCCTTTGTCAGTTGCTTCACTTGCAAATATTTTCTCCCATGCTGAGGATTGTCTTTTCATCCTGTTTATGGTTTCTTTTGCTGTGCAAAAGCTTTTAAGTTTCATTAGGTCCCATTTGTTTGTTTTTATTTCCATTTCTCTAGGAGGTGGGTCAAAAAGGATCTTGCTGTGATTTATGTCATAGAGCGTTCTGCCTATGTTTTCTTCTAAGAGTTTTATAGTGTCTGGCCTTACATTTAGGTCTTTAATCCATTTTGAGTTTATTTTTGTGTATGGTGTTAGGGAGTGTTCTAATTTCATTCTTTTACATGTACCTGTCCAGTTTTCCCAGCACCACTTACTGAAGAGGCAGTCTTTTCTCCATTGTATATTCTTGCCTCCTTTATCAAAAATAAGGTGACCATATGTGCATAAGTTTATCTCTGGGCTTTCTATCCTGTTCCATTGAAAGCAATTACTTTTAATTCCTCTCTTCTACAGATGAAGAAACTCAAGCCTAGATAAATTTTAAAAATTGTCCAGTATCACACAGCTATTGGGACCTTAACAAGCTGAGATTCAAACTAGTGTCTAATTAGCTTCAAACTTATTTGTGCCCTTCACTGCTGTTCATTAATTTATTAAATAAAGATTAATTGAGCACTTATTTATTATATGTTAATAACTGATCTAGCACTGAGGACATAACAGTGGACAAAAATTCCTGCTCTCATGGGGCTTACATCCTAGCAGGGGATTCAAATAATAAACAAATGGGTGAGATGTAGAATGTCAGGTGGTGGAGAGTGCCCTGGAAGAGAGTAGAACCAAGAAGGGAGATGGGACTGGGGGCTGCCATTTTAAATGGAGTGATTAGGGAATACCTCACTGAGAAGATAAAAGTTGGGCCAAGACCTAAAGGATTAAGGGAGGGAGCTACGAGAATCCAGGGATAAGCTTTCCAGGCAGAGGCAATGGCAAGTGCAAAGGCCCTGAAGCTGGAACATTTTTAATTCATTTTAACCTGTGTGAGGAACAACAGGGAAGCCAGAGTAGCTGGAGCAGATTTAGTGGTGGGAGAGTGGGACTCCTAAAACTCAGGGTGTGGCTGCAAAGGAGAGACAGCAGGGACGCTATGGATCAAAAACATCATGTGGTGCATGTAGGATCTGCGGAGGAAATTCATAAGAGAAATAAATGCACAGGGAATGTGTGCTATTTACCTCCAAAGAGTTGAAGTGGGGGTAGAAAGAAAGGATAGGATGGAACTTACACTTTTCGTTTAATACACTTCTCTACTTATTTTTAAACAAAGCATGCATTTCAATTTTAAAATCTAATTAAAGGAATGAATGTTCTATAAATGTGCCTAAGTACATGCACAAGAATGTTTATTGCTTTACTGTTCATAATAACAACCAGTAGGGACCTGCTTTTAAATACTGGACTATCTATACAAGGAAATCTAAAGATACTCAAAAAGCAGATCTACATATTGACTTAGAAAGAGGTCTATGATCTAGGACTCAACACACTGGAGTATGAAGTGTACCTTATGGGTATAATTGAATACATGTGTGCATTTATTTATGTGCTATTATACAAAGTTCCTTCAAAAAGCAGTTTATACAATAATAGCAAAAAACAATAGAAACCATCTGTTTACAATTATGAAAAAATTATGGAGCATTCAAATGCTAAACTATTAGTCATTTAAAATTACTGCATACATCTATATTTAGCATGAAAATGTATATTTAAAATTGTATAGTTAAAATTGTATAATGTATATTTTAAATTGTATAAATGTATATTTAAAACTGATAAAAAGCAGTCTTTTAAATTACAGGTGTGGAATGATCTCATTTTTTGGTAAAAGATACTAGAACATAATGCCACGAAAGGAGGGACTTATTTTCTTCAGTGCTGTATTCCCTGAAAAATACCTGGTTCCTAGGGCATGGCCCGCACACAATATCTGTTGAACATTAAAACAATGAATAAAAGTGTATAACCACACACGAAAACATAAAACCCAAAGGGTCAATCACAATATGTTAACAGAATTTATCTTTAGGCAATAACATTTAAATGTTTTTATTTTTCTTCATACTTACCTGTATTTCTATCTTTTAAAATGAATATATATCATGTAACAAAAGTAATACTTTCACTTAATGCTTATTTAAAAAGTTATACGTTTCAGTACATTTCAAGGCTAAGAGTTTAGAAAATATCTGTTATCAGGGATAACTATAATTCATCATTACCTAGCTCAGGACTAACGGTTGAAGTGCCCCGGCAGGGCCATCAGCTTTTCCTAGGTAGAAATGGTAGTTCTTGCGGGAGGCTGATAAGGAGAGACTGAACAAATGAAAGTTACCAAGGCAGGGTTTTAAGCCTGTAGAGTTTACAGAGGGCTGCAGTATCCTCGAAGGCACATGGGGAGCAGAGAGTCCAATCATTTGGGAATTTGAATCATGCCTACTCGTGATTTAGTTTTGGATGCTGCACTTGCAAATTGGGTAGCTGCCCTTTGAGGACTACACAGTTAGGATTCCCCAGGCGTGGGTGTGATTTGCACGTGATTCAGTCAGTAATGCATTTTCTCTGGAAAATGATGCCTTCATTAAAAGGGAGAACAAAATGTGGACTTGTAGGTCTGCCTGAGCAGGAATAAGGCAGAAGCTTTGCATTTCCACTGGGGCTGGGAAGAAGAACAGTTGGAACTGGCCCAAAGCTAGTTGGCAGTTTCTTTACCACAAGGTTAAAAGAAAAAGTCGGGAGATACCTACCTTCAGCATAAGGCTATAGAGACCCCCTTTCTTACATTTTAGAAGTATGCAAGAAATTTAAGATATTTGCTGGCCTTCCATAACTATCACAACCTGAAGAGCTGGAAACTAAAGTCATATAAACCCAAGATTTCTGAAGCTGTTTCTTCTACTTTTTTTCATCTTGTTTTAAGTATGTTCACTTAACTGAATTTGTTATATCACCATCTTTGATCTTTTTGTTCTTCTGTTATTTCCTTTTATTCCTTACTCATGTACCTGCTGGTATTGTTTATTTTCTTCCTCCATCTTGCAGCTTTTATTGTCTTATTTATGTATTATATTTATTCTTTATATTATCTTATTTAAAAAACTATTATATCTTACCACATCAGCTTGGATAATTTTATCCTTCTACTTTGTAAAAAGTAATCACCACATCCCATTTTATCAGCATGATGTATGGTCACATTTCTTTTAAATATTCCTGTTAAATCACTTGAATCCCACCTGGGCTTTCTCTCCAGTGATACCCACAAGTGTTGGAAATGCTTTATCTCATCCAGGAGGTCAATCCCTGACCCTCACCCTGACCCATTGCTATGCTCATCCCAGGTACTCCACACCAAATCTACCTGGGACTCCCAATTTACAATGTTGCAGCTCTTTGAACACACAACTGTGTCACCCAAAGGACCAGGTCAAGTTCTACTATTTACTACATCACCCAGAAGCACTTGTGCAGACAGTATTCATTGCCTAACAACGGCCATTCCCCCTGCCCTACTCTCTTGCTGGTATGCATGCCTGACCAATAAGGATGAATGGGAAGTATATCAAGAGTAAGAAGAGATGCATAGAGGAAAAACAACTTTTCGTATATGTTGAATGTTATTATGTCTACACGTGATGCCTGGAACTACTGTAGCCCTCATGAGACAGTGAGGGGAGATACTGTCAACAAACTGAGGATGGTGAGGGGAAAAATAGGAAAGTACCGGAATTCATCACTGCATTGGGTTATTGAACCAAACCTGGAACCACTTTGCCTCTGGAATTCTTATTATGGGAGATAATAAGTACCCTTATTACTTAAGTCAATTTTAGTTGGGTATTGTACCACCCATTGTCAAAAGCATCGTAACTGGGACACACTGTCCCTTCACAACACACACTGTTGTGAAGGTCCACAACAGGCAGGAGTCACCACACTGTCTTCATCTCTTTTCTGCTCTCATGGTGATTGTCTTTTATAGACCTCCATTACATTTCATTGCTACTTAATTAAAGCCCCACAGTTCTCCCCAACAGTTTCAGTAACTATGAATCACTGATAGAGGAGTCAGATTCTCCTTCACCTCCCACCAAATGTTTGGGCTGCCTATGCAAATTTGCCTACAAAGTCCTAAGCAACTGTCAAATTCATTACACCAGATTTTCTTACAGAATGAAATTGTAAAGTCTTCACTATACACCTGCTATATAATAACTTTCTTCATAATTATAGAAGCAAATCATGTTCATGTAAAGAACTGGAAAATGCCAGAAAATTTTTAAAAATAGAAAATTTCAATCTGCTATCCAGAAATATGTTAACATTTTGGAATATTTCCTTTGAATCTTATACAACTGAGGTCATACTGCATGTATAATTTGGTATCCTGGCTTATTCACTTAACACATTGTTTCTAATCTTGCATTACTATTCTTCAAAAGCATGATGTTTAAAGGTTGGAAAATATCCTATCATGAGGATGTACCAAAATGTATTTAATCGTTTCATTATAGAGAAAGAAACTATATAACATAATGTTAAAGCTATGAATTCTGGAGCAAAAATCTCAACTCCACTTTTCATTAGATGTGTGGTCTTGGGCAAATTGATTAACCTCTTGTAGCCTTGATTTCCTCATATGTAAAATAGGTATAATAATAACACCAATCTGCTAAGCTTGTTGTGAGAAACAATATGAAGGCTTAAAACAGGATCTGGCACACAGTTAATACTCAATAAAGGCTTATTATTGTTATGAAAATATTGGGTTCTTTTCATTTTCTCAAACATAAAGAACTCATGTCTTAAAACATCATTGAACATAAATTACTTTTTGCACCTTTGATTATTTTGGGGAATCATTTCCTAGGAAGGGAATTCCTGGTTAATGCCTATTAGTTTCTGATATTTTATCAGAATTTTATAAAAATGAAAAAGCAGGGAATTCAGGCCTCAAGAGACAATAGTGAGAGGAATACATTTCCTGAACAAAATAAGTATTTTCCATTTTAGTTAGTTTTCCAGTAACCCTCCCAACATCATAGGGTAGATTCACCTATTTCCTCCAAATTTGAGCTTTTTGTCCTTAAATTGAAGCAATCCAGTCCATTCACAGGTCACTAACATAATAGCACGTCTATTCTGGGGACCACTCAGATGACATAGTAGGAGGGTATCATCTTTTACAGTTATGAATTCTCATTTTCCTTTTTGAAGAGAAATGGGATTTAAATAAAAATCTAGGTGTTTTCCACCATACAATTTTTGAAAACTCATGGGAGTACAAAGAATGAGTAAGGAATCCTTTCTGAAGGGAGCCTCATTGTAGCCCTCAGGTATAATCTTAATTAAGTAGTTTAATTAACTACTTAATTAGGCAATTAAGTAGTTTCATCAACCAACTGTGAATTTCCTCAGATACACTTTTATTCATCCTATGTTCTTATTGAAGATGTTAGTATACCTTTAGCTGCCTGCTTGCCACCATTTCAAAGAAAGGCCATAGCATCTGCCCTAATTTCTTAGTTATTAGTCTTAGAATTCTCTATCCATCATGGCAGACAAAGAGACAATAATGAAAGCAAGAAGGCATCTTCTGTTTTTACCGCACTCAGAAAATCCTTTCACCAGAATCACTTCTCCTACTTATTCTTTGAATCTTTAAATTGAATATAAAAGTTCCTTTGGATTAAATTACATGAGTCATTAAGAAATATTTTGCTGACTCCAGCAGTGTTGAGTCCAGATTCTGTGACAGATTCATATCTTTAAAAACTTGTGGTTCTTTAAGGGACGCTCGGGAGTTACATGTGTGGTGCTTTTGCTGCCCTCCAGTGGCCATCTCGGATCCTAACAACTTGTACCGCCTTTTGTCCAGATTCCCGGTCTCACTCTTTGTCTTCTGCTTTCTCTGCTCTTTAGCCTCCTCTTACTCTCATCTATAATATCTGAAGGAATTCAGCCCCTCAGTGACTCATCCAAATTCATGACTCCATTTTGACCCCAAGACCGCAATACTATCCTCTGCTAGACTCTTATCTCCCTTCCGGCATCGGTTCTCCCATGTGTGACTAAACGCTCCCTTCCTCTTTGATGGGGAGTGTACATTCTTAGAAATGGTGCATTCAGTTAAGTGATCATTTGTTTAAAGGTTGTATTCTCAATCCTCGCTTGTTATATGGCCCTTCATCAGCCAGATGATCAGGCTGGGCACACCTGTTAGCAAAGCCTGATTTGTTCACTGAGCGTTTTAGGGGCATTTCTGCGTCTACTCATTCTAGGGGGCCCTTTTCCCTATATTTCTGTCTCTCCTGACCATCCAGTCAAATATGCCTTTTCCTTGTTCAGAGAGCCTCACAAAGGTCTTATCTCCAGTGCAAGGAAGATTTCTAATTCAGAGTCATTTGCCAAAATGAAATGCCTGATGAGCTTTATGCGTAATTAATCATTTAGCTTCTCCTGGCACTTTCTCAAGTTTTTGGAAATGATTTCCTCTCTTCTCCCAGTAGAAACAGCCTTTAAAAACTAAAATTTAAAAATATTTATGACTGAAGATGCCAAATTTCATTAAAAGGTAAAACCAACATTAGGGACTTCCCTGGTGGCACAACCGTTAAGAATCCACCTGCCAATGCAGGGGACACACGTTCGATCCCTGGTCCAGGAAGATCCCACATGCGCAAAGCAACTAAGCCCACAGCTACTGAGCCTGCGCTCTAGAGCCTGCGAGCTACAACTACTGATGCCCACGCACCCTAGAGCCAGCATACCACAACTACTGACCCTACATGCCACAACTACTGAAGCCCGCACGCCTAGAGCCCAGCCCGTGCTCCGCAACAAGAGAAGCCACAGCAATGAGAAGCCCGTGCACCGCAATGAAGAGTAGCCCCCACTCGCCGCAGCTAGAGAAAGCCTGCACACAGCAACGAAGACCCAACGCAGCCAAAAAAAAAAAACCCACAAACATTAAAAGTGAGCTAATAAATGGGGTGACATCAAGATCTCAGGTTAAGAACAGTTACTTAATTAACTCATTGTCTCAACACACCAGTACCAAAAATGCAGGTAAACAATGCAAGGCACTGGAGATATGACACTGTATAGTGATTTAGTGATTAAAATGAGTATTCTCTAGTATTCTCTACCTCTGTGAGCAGTTCACTTAATTCATCACTGCCTCAGTTTACTCATTTTTAAAATGGAGGTAATAATACATACTTTTCTGGGCTGTTATACCAAACAGATATGATATTTTTACAAAATTTAAATCAAGATGCAAATATAAACTATTATTATTTACACTTTATCTTTTTTAGAATAAAATTAAAAGGAAAACAACATTAAAACAGCCAACCAAGAAAGATGCTTTTCTGATGGGTCCTTTATAAAAATTAAGCATCTAGCAGCTGATAATTCATAAAAATAAATTTTATTCTAAAGACAGTTTCAGCTATTTATCTATCATAAATGAGAACATTTAAAGTAAATAAATAGCAACAACAATAATAAAACAGTTATTATTTGCTGAGCAGTTCTAAGCACTGAGCTACAAATTGCTAAAAACCATGAATTTCAAACCAGAATTTTAAATGTGGATTTACACTGAATGATGATCTTTAACAAACAACGTGAGCATATTCTTCATCATCTGGTGATCTGGTCCTAACACTGAGTATTGCTACTTCATTTTAGCGTTCAAGCTTGCATTAATGCCTGCCATTGTGAAAGCCAAATAATTCAATGGCATCCCACAGCAAGAGAGGTTTCTGGCAGTTCAAATATAAAAATGTAATGAGAGATCTGTGTTCACAGGGCACAGAGTGGTTTGAGAAATCTGCTCAATAAATGCTTGCTGTTGACTGAACACTTAGTTTTGAAAATAATATTTAACTTTTCTTCTAGAATACCAGTTTAGCAGGAAATGTTATTCTAAATATGAAGAAATTGTTTCCATTCCCAGAAATAAATGGATTAAGGTCCCATTTTATGCAGATTTTAATCGCTAAAAATACTAACCTTAGTGCTAATCTTTAGCAGTTAATTAAAATTGGCATGTAAGGATTTCTTGCTGGAAGAATTGTGATAAATTATGTGACTAACCTGAACTACCAAACAAATCCTTGGAGTTTTACACTGCATTTTGTACAGCATATTTAGGCTAGTAAACCTTTTTTGCATTGGAAACAGTGAAGCCAAAATGCTGAAAATGATGGAGGCTGACATGAAGCCTCATCGTATTAATATTAAATTCAACATCAGTGATTTATTGTCACAAACAACATTATCTGTCATGTTAAACAAATGCTGTTAACTTATACTATGTTTTTATTTGATTTGTGTGTCCATTATGATTTTTTTTTTTTTTAATTTTTTATGTGGTACGCGGGCCTCTCACTGTTGTGGCCTCTCCCGTTGCGGAGCACAGGCTCCGGACGCGCAGGCTCAGCGGCCACGGCTCACGGGCCCAGCCGCTCCGCGGCATGTGGGATCCTCCCAGACCGAGGTACGAACCCGCGTCCCCTGCATCGGCAGGCGGACTCTCAACCACTGCGCCACCAGGGAAGCCCCCATTTTGATTTTTAAATATTTATTGTTGAATAAGGCCTGCAAGTGTGAACAACTTATTTCTAAATTTAGGTTTATATGTTTGAATAATATTATAATAAAATTTTAAATCAATATTGTGGAGGTCTATATGTTTCCTTTAAAGGGGATCTACGTATTACTCAAGTATGAGAAACACTGGTCCAGATTAGCACTGATTAATTTAACAGTATTCTTGAGAAACATTTTTTGTTTTGGTTTTTTTTTTTTTTTTGCAGTACGCGGGCCTCTCAGTGTTGCGGCCTCTCCCGTTGCGGAGCACAGGCTCCGGACGCGCAGGCTCAGCGGCCATGGCTCAGGGGCCCAGCCGCTCCGCGGCATGTGGGATCTTCCCGGACCGGGACACGAACCCGTGTCCCCTGCATCGGCAGGCGGACTCTCAACCACTGCGCCACCAGGGAAGCCCTTGAGAAACATCTTTGCCACTTAATTATCCAATTTCTTGAGCTTATTTACAAGGATCCCATGACAAAGACTGTCAAATACCTTGATGAAATCAATACATTTTTGGTGCCTTTTTGACATTTTTGGTACATTTTTGGCATTCCTGTGGTCCATTCATTTAGGATGCTATTAAAAAAATAATGAATTTTGGAATAAAGTTTCAGGGTCATTTCATCTATCTGGAGACTCAGCGAAATCCCTATTTGTTCCATCTGATCCACTCTGAAGCCCATTCTTCTCTGTAGAGAAAACAGAAGCCAAAATGAGATTTAAGTAGCTTTAGTACTACATGGCAAGCTTGGGGACTATAGGAGGGCTGCACGCCACTTTGGATCAGAAAGGACTGGAAGGGAGAGAGAAGATCCCAACACTGGGTGGTTTCCATCTCTCACTCTCCTCTTTTTGGTGGAAAGAGTGATGTTGCTTCTGCTGTAGCCCAAGGTCTGTCTGTATCTCAGTCACCAACTACAAGTAGCTGTGGTTTCCTGCCTCATTCTGGAAAGTGGTCACACATATCCATCTAGGTCCTGAGACAGGGATTTTATTGCAGATTCAGACTCCAGTCTCTGCCAGTCTCTGGACACAGGCCACGAGGACATGAGGTATCACCTCTGTTTCCTGCTCTCCTTTTGAGGTTATAGGTTTCTATCCAAGCAGTCACCCACGGCTGCATATTCTAACTGGCTCATTGACCCTAATTCTGCCCAGCTCTAATCTCAGCCTGTGCCACCCTGTGCCACTCTAAACTTTAGAACTAACAAGTCTCACACAATTTTATCTCAACTAGCTGTAAGGCCTGTGAGGGCAAGAAACTTGTTTCTTTTGTTCATCTTTCTGTTTTGAGCATCTAGCTTGGTACTCTGCACATAGTTTACTTTCAAAAACTATTTAGTAAATGAATGAATGAGTAAATGAGTGCAAGCCTTGAAACACACCCTATTCTACTGGTTAAATAGACACGTGAAGCATTTCCTCTCAATTCAGAAACACAAGTGATTTTTTTTAAATCCCAGGTGATTTCATTTGTTTGGTCTCCAAATCTAGCACCTCACTCCTTGTGGTCATTCTAGCTTTTAAAGGCCTCAAACAGAAGGCTCTCCTCACACCTTTCTCAATCCTGGAGTGGGAGGAAATGCAAGGTTCTCAGGGGCTGGGAGTTGGCAGCCCCTCTCTTCCAGGAGGTTAAGGAGAGAGGGTTCCAGCTGTCCAAACAGTGGAATCAGAGACCTCTCCTTTACCTCAAGAACTAGAGGAATTTTTCTTTGCTCTGCTCAGAAGCCTAGAAGTTCAATGTGAACACAAAATAGGATCTTAAAAAATCAGTTTCTGGGAAAATTTCTGTACTTACAGTCATTATACTGCTCACTTTCACTCTCTGCTTCAACAGAAATACTCCTAGGTTACATCTGAGCAAAATGTATCCATCTATGCAAGTATCTTATTTTTGCCTTTGCTTTAAAATGTATCAGTAATATTGCTCATTTTAATTCCCATTTCAAATACATTTTCCAGAATGAAAGGCTGTGATTATAATCAAAGTCTCAAATTTCTATAGAATTTCAGATTATTCTCCAGGAATCAAGGACCTTCTCACACCAGAAAGAACTTATTTCTTGCTACAGAAGCCCACGCTAATCAAACAATGACATATTTGAGGAGAGGTAGCATAACTAGAAATAGAATGATTAATAACACCTAGCCAACATCTAATCTTAAAATAAAAATTGTCAAATTTTCAGTATTCCATTATGCGCCCATATGGCAGGCTGTACTTCTTAAAAAGGCTACAGCAACATTCATGGTCCCACATGTCACTCTTCATCAAGCAGTAGAGTCTATTTTTCCTCCCCTTGAAATTGAATTGACCTTCGTGACTATCTGCCTAAACAAATAGAATATGGTGGAAGCAACACTGCACACTTGCAATGCAAGGTGATAAGAGTTCCACCCAGCGTTCTCTCTTGGAATGTCTACTCTGGGAACCTAAAGATGACGTTATGAGGAGGCCCAGGTCCTATGGAGAGGCCACATGTAGGTGTTCTGGTCCCCAGAGAAAATCTCAACCGTCAGCCTATGAGTCAGCAAGCCTTCAGGTAATTCCAGGCCCCGTCTTCAAGGCACCCCAGATGAAGTTGTGTAGAGCAGGAATAACTATTCCCACCATGACCTGCCCGAACTGTAGCTTGGTGAGCAAAATAATTGTTGTGGTTACTTCAGGCCACTAGGTTTTGGGTTGTTTGTTATGCAACAATAGACAACCAATAACCAAATCCTGTTATCTCACTCAATCCTCTGAAAGGTAGATATGATTAACTTCGTAATGCTGATGAACAAACAGGCACTGTGCTGAGCCGTGGAAATACATGGCAGACATGGTCCCTGCCCTTCAGCAAGCTTTGGGGCAGAGTGACTGTGTTCCTTCCCTTTAGAACCATAACGCACAAGCCATTGGAGGCACTGCTGACCCTTCACTATACGTATGAGAACAAAAATCATGTCTTTCCCTAGACACTGTCTTACTCCGTAATATTCTCCAGCAGGAATAAATCAATCATGTGTTTCTTTTGGCTTCACCGTAGTGTGTGCGTGTGTGTGTGTGCGCGCGTGCACGTGTGACAACTGGTCCTGTCCTTGCGTTAGAATGTTATAGACTCTGGGCCTTAAACCATGATGGCTGGCTTTCTTCCATTGGATTCTTTTAAATATTTTTTCTGAAGTTTCTTGTTATTCAAGCAATATGTGTTTAATGGAGGGAAATTAGAAAATATAATTAATAAAATGTAAAATTACCCCAAAACATCAATATAGACAGATAACCTCTATTAAATATTTTAATAAATAGGCTTGCTGGAATTTGCTATGCCTATATGTGCATATCTTGCTGGATCATATGGTAACTCTATTTTTAATTTTTGTTTTTTGTGGGGGTTTTTTGGGTTTTTTTTTTTGCGGTACGCAGGCCTCTCACTGTTGTGGCCTATCCCGTTGTGGAGCACAGGCTCCGGACGTGCAGGCTGAGCGGCCATGGCTCACGGCCCCAGCTGCTCCGCGGCATGTGGGATCTCCCCGGACCGGGGCACAAACCCGTGTCCCCTGCATCGGCAGGTGGACTCTCAACCACTGCGCCACCAGGGAAGCCCACATATCTCCTTTTGTTCCTACTCTTGCTGCTCCACCCTTAAATTTGAGTTGCTGCATCATTTCCATGCTACTGTGCTTCCTTTAAGCAATCACACTCACCGTGCTCCACGCCTCACAGCAAAGCAAGCCTCACTGCATAATGAATTAAACATACTAGCTCCTAAATCAGCTAACTCTGCTAACCTCCTGCATCCTGTCCTGCTTTCCGGGATGGGTATTTTCTGGATAATAATGCTGTTAATTCTCCATCTCACCTCTGTTTTAATGTATGCCCTTCAATTTTCTAGTTATGGCCTTGGCTCCTACCTACTGCCTCTATCCTTGCAATCCACGCATAACCAGCCCTATCGGCTTGACCTGATCTGAGACACATTCCACCCAGAGAGTGCACCTACCCAACACATCCCTGCCCTGCAGGGACAATCCAGGCATCAGATTCATTCAACCAACCTTGAGCACTAAGGAAGAGGGAAAGTAAAGTAACACACACTAATCAGATGGCAGAATTTTGCTGAGGACACGCTAGGCTAAACTTTTATAATTTCTTACAAAAACTCCAATTCTAAAAGATTAATGGACCCCTATGTTTACTGCGGCATTATTTATAATAACCAAGATATGGAAGCAACCTAAGTATCTACTGATAGATGAACGGATAAAGAAGAATGGAATATTACTCAGCCATAAAATAATGAAATCTTGCCATTTGTGACAACGTGGATGGACCTAGAGGGTATGATGCTAACTGAAATAAGTCAGACAGAGAAAGACAAACACCATCTGATTTCACTTACATGTAGAATCTAAAAAAAAAAAAAAAAAATCAAATGAACTAACATAACCAGACAGAAACAGACTCATACATACAGACAGCAAACAGGTGGTTGCCAGAAAGGGGGTGTAGGGGGAGGAGTGAAATGGGTGAGGGAGATCACGAGGTACAAACTTCCAGTTACAAAATAAATGAGTCGTGGGAATGAATGTACAATGTGGGAAATATCGTCAATAATATTGTGATAACTTTGTATGGTGATCATTTTGTAATGTTTAGAAAGATCAAACCATTATGTCTTACACCTGGAATTAACATAGTGTTGTAGGTAAGTTATACTTCAACAGAAAATTTTTTCAAATAAAATTTTTTTAAACTTTTATAATTTCTTACATTTTAACCTTATTCGCATTGGTGCTAGAAGTGAAATGATCACTTACTATGCTTTTCAAACCCAAGCTGATTTTACTTAAAATCAATGTGAGTAAAATCAACTTGGCTTTGAAAAGCATGAGCTTAGAGAGGACTCCCTTCAAACAAATTTTTATATTCTTTCACTTTAGGAAAGTAAGATCATTTAACAAAATGTGGAGTAACTTTCATGTTTAAGGACTCCTCAATCTTTGGGCTCACATATGTTCCTGTGTATTTACAATTATCTCAGATATGGTGGTCATTAACACATTGGCTGTGATTTTGAAGGCTTGGCTATGAAGTTGTACTTCTCCCATTAGCAACATCTCACATTCTTGAATAGCTATCTCTGAATCCTGGTTTTAGCTGATTGTGGCAATCTGGGTTTCATTATTTAAGAGAGATAAGATGATATATTGGGCTGGTTCCCACTATCTCAGAATAGCAGTCTCAAGCATTTGGAAAATGTGAACACAAAAGTATTTAGGGATTTGAAGAGTGTAGCTTATTTGCTGACTGGAAGAGAAAGAGCAGATTATCACCCAAATGATTTTGATATTGGGTTTTATGTTCCTGCAACAAGCAGACTATAGTCTTTTGCCATTTACCACAAAACCGTGGACTTACTCATATCTCTAGCATCTCTTTTATTTTTAGCCTCCTGTTTAGTGAGCAACAGTGGAATCTGTGTGCCAGCATGTTTTTAGCAAATATTGTCCAGAGCTGCCTGTGATTTTAGCTGCTCATGGCCATGTAGCAATACAAAGCAGGAGAAGTGATGAAGAGAAAAGGAGCTTTCAATGAGGGAATGTTCAGAAAGGTTTCATAGGTTAGAGTTCAGCCGCATCTATGAATTTCAGTTTATTGCACCTTTTCTTTTATGTCTGAAGAAATGATCCTGGAAAAGAAGTCATTTTGGATTATCTTATTCATCACATGGAGAGATATTTTTCATAGCCAAAGGGTTCATATTTTGCAATGTTTATTACTAAAAAGACAGACTTCTACTTGCAGCTACCAAACACTGCTCGGCTAAGAGACAGTCTTCCCTCAGTAGTGAACAGAGCTCACGCACATCAGAACTTAGCAGATGCTGTAGTGAAGGTCAGTACTCAGGAAGCCTGGATAAGCTGGGTTTCCCAGGCTAGAGTTTTCTGAGCAATTAAAACTGCATTATTGAATGTAGCTTTCACTTGAGGTACCCGTTCTGGCCATCCCTCATATGACATTCTACATTTAAATCAGACCACCCAAATGGAATAGAAATGTGACCAGCAGTTATTGGCATAGTTGAAAATATAAAGCCAGAATTGAATGGCCCAAGAGATATTGGCTGTTTATACTGTCTGCTTCCTCATGTGCATAAAAAGAAGTACCAAAGAAAGGAACAGAAGGCCAGATAGAACAGCTGGGAAACTGTATGACAAATCTACAGTCCATTCACCTTCTAATTTCATTCCAGCTCTTTGCACCAACCAATTCCAGTTCTATTACACTACACAGGCTTACAGAAGACAGTCATTATCTTGCTTTGTAACACTAACTCACACTGGGGTGAAATAGGCAGTGAGATTGCAGGAGGTTACAACAGTTGAACAAAGGGAAGCCAGTCCAATATATTTTTTTCTTATCTGAACGGGCATTTTAATGTCACTGGGAACAAAAGAATTATCTTCCTCTTTCCTTTTCTTACCTCTGACCATCAAGGAAGACTTAGAAATGCTATTGTAATTATGGCTTACATTTCATCATTTCTTGACACTCTGGAGTATATAGAAAATGAAAAGATAATGTTTTACCTTGAAAGACTGAAATGGAAAAAGCTTCTGTTTATGGGATCTCTCTGGAATGTAGTCATTTGTGTGACTGCAATCACAGAATCAGCTAAAATAGCATACGAATTCTCCAATGTCTTCTTTCTGTCAAAAGGAACATTTCCATAAAACTACCTTTATAGACTGGAATGACTGTCTGCTTTCCAAAAAGAGCTCTAAATAGCTATTAAGCAACCAGTAACTTTACCTAAATGTAGAGCAATTAGAACCATTTTCAAATTTTTGAAAGATTATTCTAACCTCCCCCCTTCCTTTACCAAGATTAGATGGAATCAAGAAAATAAGTGGCTTGGAGATGAATGAGACTGAAGCATTTGCTGGAAGTTTCCTTTGATACATAAAGAAGTCAGCTTTATGTCTGAAAGTGAAATGCATCTTTACCTTCAGAGCAATTTTTGACTTTTTAATTATTATGATTAAATGGGGGGAATGGCATGCCATAATCACAGGATACCTCCCTATTTAAAACAAAAACAAAAACAAAAAAACCTCTCAGGTGCAGAGTTGAACTAACCCTATTTGTCCATGCAGGGCACGTCATTATGCATCCATGCAAGGCTCATCATTTTTTAATTATTTTTCTCCACTTAATTCCTTATTCCCACTCCCATTCTCTACACTATAGCCCCCTTCTCCAAAGTGCTTGATATGTGTCCCTATGTATGAGTAGATACTTATAAATCTACACTGTGTGTGTGCTAACTCACATAATGGCACTGTTGTATAGATATTGTTTTGTTTCTTACTTTTGGGACAACACTATGCTTTTAAGATCTACTCCTCTGGCTCAATGAGCATCAAATGCATTGTTTCTGACTACTGCATAGTCCAGGGTGTGCATTTGTCACTTTTTCTTTATCATTCCCCAGTATGGACACTTAAGTGACCTGTAACTCCGTAACCCAATAAGCAACACTGTAATGAATACCCTTATACTGTCCTTCATGGGTCTGTAAGAGTGTTCCCCTAGGATATGGATCCAGGAGTAGGATTTCATGGTCACATATGCGTACTTAATTTTACTAAGTACTCCAGGACCTACTCTAGTTCTCTAGGACAGCCAGGCCAGTTTACTCTTCCACCAGCAGAGCATGGGACTTTTGGTCTCTCTATATTCTCATTAATATTTGATGGTATCTTTATACCCATTAAATTATCAAAATTAGAAAGACAGTATCTTACTGTTTTAACAATAAGTAGTAAAAAGTAGTATCTTATTGTTTTAACGATGTTGAGATATTGGCATAGCCTTTTGGGGCAGGTTGAGTACATTTTGTTTGTATGAGGGTAGTTATATTAGGTAGGAGCCCGTGGTTGCTTCAAAGTTTGAGAATGGGGAAGAGCATGTACAGAAGCTGAGCTGAGGGGTACTGGAGGTAGGCGTAGATGCTCAGCTTAGTCTGTTTTGTCAGCCCTCCCAATGATTCTGTGAACTATACCTACCATTTAATAAAACCCCCTCTGCTCAAAATAGAGAGGGTGTTGTTGCCTGAACAAAGGAGGCTGGTCTATGCAGTAATTGGTACCATCAGTGGTTGCCAACCCTCAAGGAATAAAATGGGAAATTAGGATTGGCTATTCACATAGATTAAGTTTGAAAACAGTGAAAATCTGGTTCCCATTATAAGACAGGTCACTGCAGGATTTTACCTGCAGACTTTTAGTTTTCCATATACATTTTGGAATAGATTTTATGAGAGCCTCAAAAATACTCTAGGATTTTTATTAAAATCATATTGAGTTTATTGAATGATTCTGAGATAACTGATATCATTATAATATTGTTGTGCCTCGGTGAACATGGAATGGCTCTCTAGTATTTCCTTATTTTATGTCCTATAATAATATTTAAAAAATTTCTCCATAAAAATTTTGTAAGTTCTTATTTGATTATTTGCACTTCTGGGGGATATTCATTTCTCCTCTAGTTCAATAACAATCCTGCCTTGATATCCAGGAGATTATGAACTATACTGTAATGTTAGCCATTATAACCACATTATACGACCACTATAAAATACAAAGGGAGTGGTAGAAGAAAAATAATAAAATTGTTTATTATGTATAAACATATACTTTTCCGGCTTTTAAATGCTCTTGTGGATGATGCCTGGATTTCTAATGCATTTTCTAGTTGGTTGTTCTGGTATAAAGAAACAGTATGGGTGAAGGAAACTTGCTACAGTCTCTTATTAGTTCTCAGTTGATTCAGCTTTTTTTTTTAAAAAAAAATGTAGATTATCTTATCTTTTTTTTTTTTTTTTTTTTTGTGGTACGCGGGCCTGTCTCTGTTGTGGCCCCTCCCGTTGCAGAGCACAGGCTACGGACGCGCAGGCTCAGCGGCCATGGCTCACGGGCCCAGCCACTCCGCAGCATGTGGGATCTTCCCGGACCGGGGCACGAACCCGTGTCCCCTGCATCGGCAGGCGGACTCTCAACCACTGCGCCGCCAGGGAAGCCCTATCTTACCATTTTCAAATGATGACTGTTAGTTTCTCCCCTTTCAATCTTTAACCTGTTACTTACTTCATTGCCATATTTTGCTAATCAGGACTCCAATACTATGTTGAGCATAATCAATGTTAGAGAAAGTCTATTCTTGCCCCAGTCTTGAAGGGGATGCATAAAAGGAGAAAGTTGAAAGACTTAGCAGTCTGGCTTCCCAATTTGCCACCAGTCCCCTCTCTGCCACCTGCCCATCCCTGTACTCCACAATTCTCCTCTTCTGAGAGCTGTTTCCCTCAGTTGCAACTAATAGTTCTTGGGGTGTGCAGTGGGAGAGAGGTTGGGGAGGCGGAAAAACGCAGGGCCTGCTTAATTGTCTGTATTTATTTTATTCCTCCCTATCTTCCCTGGGCTCAAAGATTATGGTTGTGTTACTCACACTAATCTGGGCTTCTCTTTTCCTGCCTCAAGTTGCGACAGAGGAAGCAAGACCCATTCAGGGCTCTCCTTTACACCCATGCTATCTTCCATCTGTGGCTCCTTGCCCCTTGCTTTCCTAGGCTGTCATTTCAGGGGGAACCTGGAACCCAGCGAACTTCTGTCTCTCCAGAGACTTCTCAGTCTTTTCAGTATTAAAAAAAATCCATCATTTTCTCCCTCACTCTGTGGCATCTTTAGGATTGGATTTAGCGTAGAGATCCAGAAATTCTTTCAAGTAACATCTTACATTTTTCTATCTGGGACTGTTGTCTACAAATGAAAACAACAGAGATGAAACCGATTGACAATGTAATTAGGATGTACTCACACGGCCTCCTATGGCCTCCTGTATGACCAACTGTGAAGCATTATCTATGAAATACTGTGGAAGCTGGCCAAAGACTAGAAAGGAAGCTGAGTGCTAGCCCATAACTCTGCATACCTTTGAGCTAAAAATAGATTTCTCCAAAAGCTGGTGTCATAATCCTGAAAGGCATATCCCAATCCTTCTTAGAGGGAGAATAACAGGGGAGCTGGTTGCAGCTGAAGAGGAAGAGGTACTCATAGTCTATTCCCACATGACTAAAAGCTAACTTTTAGTCTATGGAGCTAGCGGTTGTGAAACTGGGTAAAAGAAGAAGAGAAGGTGGCAACGGACAGATCATAGCACAGAAAAACGGTGGCCAGACATCTTTGCTTTTGAACACCAAAAGCTGAGAGACATACTCCCAAGGCAAAGAACACCAATCGATGAGATGGCACTTAAACCTCAAGCAAAGCTCTGGCCTGCCCATCTCATGCCTCTTGCTTCATCTTCACATTACTCTGTAATAGAAAATTAGTACTTCTCAAAGATAAGCAATGATCTGAAAAGTGCTGACATTGGACTTGTGCACAGATATTAGATATAAGTGGACAGGAGGAGGGGAACATAAACAAAAGACAGATTAAAAAACTAACCTCACAAACAGGAACTTTTAAAAATGAAGACATAATTGAGGGAATAGTTCATTATCTCAAAGCAGTTACAAATAATGGGCCATTCCTCACAGACTTTTGCCTTTGGAGTCCCTCATTTTATGGAACTCCAGGTCATCTTTCTCTTGCTGGATCCACATTTGCTCCAGGGGGAATACCCTCCTTGCCCAGCTCTTGGTGGGAGCCTGGTTACCTCCCATTCTCAGGCTTTCTGCCCCTTCCTGGGTGTGAACCAGCCACTGGTCCAGTGTGTTTGCCAGCTGCAGGGCACATATCAGACCCTTGAAAAGTCCAAATGATGTTGACCTCCCACCTCTCCCATCAAATTCTCTTTTGGAAGTAGAAGAGTTACCAAATAAATATTTTGTATGAAAAGAAAAGGTTACATGTAAAATTTGACTTTATGTAAGCAATATATAACCACAATTGTTATGAATTTAAAAACCAGAAGGATTCTTATTTATCTATAGGCAAATAGATTTTTTCCATAACATTTACCTTTCTTTTTTAAAATTGTGGTAAAATATACATACCATAAATTTTACCATTTTAACCATTTTTAACTGTATAGTTCAGTGGCATTAGGTACATTCCCATTGTTGTGCTACCATCAGCACTGACCATCTCCAGAACTTTTTCTTCTTTCCAAACTTCTATCCATTAAACAATAACTCTCAATATCCCTTTCCCTCCAACCCCTGAAAACCATTATTCTATTTTCTATCTTAATGAACTTGAGTACTTTAAGCACCTCATATAATCAGCCTTTAACATTCTTTTAGCATTCATTTAGCATTCTTAAAATCAAATAAGTCACATTTTATAGGGGTCTTATACTTGCCTCTACTTTGCACATTCTTAATTTCCAAGCTGATTAAAGCAAGATTCATTTTAAGCCATAACTTGTTTGGATGTAACCATGTTATATTGTTTTTGTTTTTTGTTTTTCCTGGGATGAATAAGTAATATCTCTAAACTTTAATGCTAGTATAAAAACATATTCTATATAGAGAAATAACACTGAAGGAGAAAGTGAGAAAACAGAGTTACACACAGAGAAAAGGATCCCAGAAAAGATCCAGCTGACAGAATTCAGTGACTCAGTGGGTTGTGTGAGTTTAATTCAATCAATAAGTAAGTGTACCCGTTGGTTTGAAACCATAGGGCTGAGCATACATATCCTGGACTGAAATAGAAGGCAAGGTGTTTGGCTTTGGTTCACCACATAAACACATTCATTATTCAGAAAAAGAAAATATGGTCAGACATTTGTTCTGATTCTTGGTTTGGAAACTTTCAAATGCTGAAATTGTTAAGAGCCAGTAAGATAATATTCCTGAAATTTAAAATTGATTCACTGGCTCTTTATAACAGATAATGACTTCATATTTATTATTCCAGGGTTGCATTTTGTAATTGAACTTTGCTTAGATAAAATTCTGAAAGACATCGTTCACTAATCATCTGTCCTTGAATGAATCTCTACCATGCTTCAGGTGCTGCTGGGCACTGGGGAATAAAAGATACTACGTTCAAATTGTTCATGAGGGAATAGATGACAGATAGGTAGATAGGTAAGTAACTAGTTAGATAGCTAGCTAGCGATAAGGGGGAGGAAAAGAGGGAGAGCCATAGGAAGAAAGACAAAGAGAGAATGAAAAAATAATGTGGCAAACTAAGAAATTTAGGTAAAGGGTAAATAGGAGTCCTTTGTACTTTTCTTACAACTTTTATATAAGCACAAAGTAATTTTTTAAAGGTGTCGCAAAAAGAATAAGAAAATAGAATATATGTGACCCTAACTGTTCATTTAGAAAGTTATGTTATAAAAGGGTCTTCCAGTCTTATTTTTTAAAGGAATGATTCCTCATCATGTTAATGGGTATTCTGAGAAAAATAGTGTTCCATGGTAGTCAGTTTGCAAGATATGTACTATTCACCTCTCCTAGATAGTCTAGTGTATATTTTAGCATATTCAAGGATCAGAGAAGTCCCCTAGGAAAGAAAGCCAACTACTTTATTCTGTTTAACACAGGATATCCCAATGTATTTGACCATAGAATTCTTTTTTTCTTTTTTTTTTAGAGTAACACATTAAAATAGAGAATTCAGAAATACCATTGTAGGATAAGGAACATTATCTCAGTTTGGATGCATTCAAATTCACATGCAAGGAAGCTACTTGTAATGCTATATGTGTTGCTGGGTTTATGCAGATACAGTTCCAGTTGGTTCTCAGATAACTTTGTGCACAGGTATAGACATGTGGTGCCCCTTTAATCAGAAACCCTTACCCTTAATGTGGTATTTATTGAATCTCATGCTGAGATAAATAGTTTCTGTTTACACAATTTCCCAGGACTGTCAAGTTTTTAGAACAGCCTTTCACTAAGCTTTAATTAGTACAATTAAATGAACCACTAAGATAAAACAAATCATCAATTCAGCCACCTATGGTGAATCAGTTGATCTTGGAGTACATGATGTAAATGTAAGATCATTGGCTTCTTGCCTGAGATTGCTAAAGGCAAGATTACCAAATAATTTCTTGTTCCCTTTGAGTCCTTCCTCAAAATTCCTCAAGAGTAGAGGATGACTTTGGAAATGTAACATCAGGTTTTTCTCTTCACCAGTAATGAAACCCTGGTTACACATACTCTCACTCTATGTTTCTTTAGTAGAAAAAGGTTGCATTTAATACTTTGAAAAGTTCTAAGAAGCAGTTAAAAATAATTTTTCTTTCATTGAAAAAAATTTCAGTAAAAATCTTGAATAAGATGTCTTATTTCTTAAGTGACAAAAAGACTTCGTGGAAGTGAAATTAGAGAATGCTAATTTTTTAAAGTGCCTAAATTAAATGTGCGTTCAGGTGTTATTGATTAACTCCAACATTCTGCTTCCTTCTGTATGTACATTTAGGACACATGGCCAACACTGTAACAAAATTGGAAAATACTAATTCAGTTTTATAAGGAATATAATGAATTGTCTCCACAATACTATGTAATTGCTAGTAATTGTAAAAATATTTCCTAACTAAAGTAGGTTTTCTTCATAATTATACTTGTAATTTCAAAGAACAGAATACAGTGATTCTTAATGAGCAGGTATCATCTAATAATGCACCATTTCTTAATTAACTGACTACATTGCTAAAAAAGTAAGTGCCTTAATGTAAAACATTAAATAGATAAAAGTAAGAGAGAGATGACGCCAAATAGACAAAGCTTCAAAATGTCAAACTGTCATTTTTCATGATATTCCTAACGGGCATATTCATTGTTCTTTACAGCACACTATGTAGATTGTCATTTAACCATGTTAATTAATTATCTTGATGTCTTTGACTAACCTTGTGCCTTAGATTATATGAAATAACAAAAAGTAAGAAAAGAAAGACAGAAGGACTAAGTGAAGATAGACAAAGAAGAACCCAACATCTCCGGCTGACCCAAGAGACAGTTTTTGTATTAAAATATAAAATGACATAATTTTTATTGCTGATGATAGGTTGTTGTGTGGAAAATGCTTAGTACTTTTTCTTGGTTAGACCAAAGGTAGAGAAAATAAGTTTAAATTATTTACAAAAGAACTACAGGTTAGAGTTTAGTTCAATTCATTAAAACATTTCCTAATCAACTATCATTCATTCATTCACTCATTCATTTAATCCTGGAATTTGTAAACTACAGCCCCTGGCCAGCCACCAGGTTTTATAAATAAACTTTTACTGGAACGAAGCCTATGCCTCTTCTTATATTTTCTCCGGCTGCTTTCACACTAAAATAGCAGAGTTGAGTAGTTATAACAGAGACTTTATGGTCCACAAAGCCTAAAATATTTACTACCTGGCTGTTTACAGAAAAAGTTTTCTGACTCCTGATTTAATTAGGCATTTAGTCATTTGTTATCATTTAATAAGTGTTTTGCAGAATCTTAGTCATTGGTCTCAGCGGTAAGAATAAATCAAAGAACATTCAGCGGTAGTCTGTGCACCCATGAAGTTTATAGTCTAGTGGAGGAAACGATTAAACAGCAATGACATCAATAGTGTGATCCAGTCTAGAAAAGGGAAAGTAAAGCACTATGGGAACAAAGATCAAAGGCACCAAAACCTAGAATGGAGAGGGGTAAAGGAAGGATGTTCCTAGAAGGAAATGATGTCTAAACTTAAATCTGAAGGATGAATAGGAGTCAGTCAGAAAAATAAGAGCTGGGCTGGGAGGAGAAGGAAAGAGTCCGAGGTGGCTTGTGAGTGTTAGAAGGAGAAAGTCACATGCTGCGTGTAGGCATAAAAGAAAGTGTGGCATGGGTGAGATCCAGTCTGGTCAGACCAAAGACTTCTAGGGAAAGAGGTAAAAAGAAAGCTAGAAAAGCAAGAAGGACGCAGATTATGCTGAGTCTTATAAGGAGTTCATTCTAAGGAAAATGGAAAGCCATGGAAGGCTTTAAATTATGGGAAAGATACGACCATATTAGTGTCTTAGAATGATCACTTAGATTTCATCACGGAGCTTGGAGGGAGCTATTGTAGAGATAGAATCCCTGGCTGTGGCCAAGTGAGGAGACTGGAAAATCCTTTCCCCGAAAAGCAATTATAAATCTGGACAAAATAGTCTGAAAAAAAAGAAAAATCATTTTTCAACTGTCTGGAAATGAACAAGAGCAGGTAACAATCTGAAAAGCATTTTTACTTAAAAATCTGCTTAACCTCCCAGGTAGAAACACTGGGACTCTGTAGTGCTCTGGCCCCGGGCTGCTCTCCCTTCCGCCCCCCACAGCCCAGTTGACAAGGAGATTTTCCAGGGCAGGGCAGGTCTTAAGGACCAGCAGCTTCTCTCTGACTGGCAAAGGGGCTCCCTCAATTTGGTGTGGTGGGAAAAGCCCGCACCCAGCAGTGTGGTCGGTGGAAGTGATAATCACAATGGTGGTTTGAGTAGGGAAGGCCCACAGCTCTAGTAGCCTGAGGTTGCAGTCATCGTTGGAGAAGGCATACTTCTCGCTAGACTGTGTGAATGTGTAGCAGACACTGGAGAAAACCCAAACTAGTGAGAGATACCTGGCCAGCCCCGGAGCAGAACACATGTGCAGAGGAGACACAAAAGGGTCCAGCAGAAAGTAAAAGACTGGTCATACTTGAAAATGGCATGAACTTTGAATGCCACCCCCCTTACCCACATACCTATCTATCAGCAGAGAACAGAAGCCTTACTGGTTTGAAGTGGTTGAGCACAACCTCTGTCCAACCTAGATCTGCCTGAAGCAATGCAAACACAGGGCTGACGTCAAGGAATGAACACGAGACTATTTTCAAAAACAAATATGTATATGTATGGCTGATTCGCTTTGTTATAGAGCAGAAACTAACACACCATTGTAAAGCAATTATACTCCAATAAAGATGTAAAAAAGACCATATGCAGAGACATCACAAACCACAGAGGAGACGGATTTCACAGACCTAGCCAGGTAGATTCCTAACAGAGAAATAAATTAACAAAACTGCAACAATAACAATCTTCAGGGGGAAGAAAAATCAGAATCCAGAACTGCTTTAATATATTACCTATCATGGGGCTTCCCTGGTGGCACAGTGGTTGAGAGTCCGCCTGCCGATGCAGGGGACTCGGGTTCGTGCCCCGGTCTGGGAAGATCCCACATGTCGTGGAGCGGCTGGGCCCGTGAGCCATGGCCGCTGAGCCTGCGCGTCTGGAGCCTGTGCTCTGCAACGGGAGAGGCCACAACAGTGAGAGGCCCGCATACAGAAAAAAAAAAAATATATATATATATATATAACCTATCATGTCCAGGTTTCAACAAAAACTACTAGACACAAGAAGAAACAGGAAAATGTGACCAATACTCAGGAAACAAAGTAGTCAATAAAAATTTGTCACACGTCACTGAGGTACGAGTTTTGGCAGTTCACAAGGTCCGAGAAGCAGACCAACTCGAGATCAGACATGCCAAGAGATTCACTGGGAGAAATGCTTGAGAAGGACGAAGGGAGAAGGGAGCCTTCAGATCACAGTGCAGATCTGCAACCTATGAAATGAGGGAGGAAAAGGAGGGACTGGGTAGGAAGATGCTTAACTGCAGTGCAGTTCTGAGAACGTCTCGGCTATACCAAAAAGTCTCTGAGTAAAGAGTGCCTAACAGAGGAGGCCAGCATTGGGCCAGCTCAACTCTGGTACCCACACTACATACACTTAGTTATTGGCTGGAAACAACCCGAGCGAGGTGTGGCCTCAGTGCGAATAGAGAGATCTGAAGATGCAGCAGCTCAAACATAAAATCTTCCATCTTCCCATAATACATCCACTCCTGCACACTCACCTCCATCAGCCCCTTCGTGCTGTTTTGTTCTCCTCTTTGGCTTGCCAGAATAACTCAGGCCTTTACACTTTACTTGGCATCAGCCATCACTTTCTCTAGCCTTCTAAGACCCACCTGACAGTGAGTTTGCCTGATCTTCTGGGGCCTCACCGGAGTATTAAATGATATGTCATAAGAGAGAGCCCCAAAGTTAATGAATTCTTGCTTAACCATTCTTTTGTTCCAGCCTTCCTGATCAGGCACTCTCAAAATCCAATTCTAGGGGTAGTCCTCTCATTCTTCATGGTACATGCTAGCTACTTCTTAAAACTCTTACAGAGTGTAATTTCTCCCATTCCTTATCAGCCTCAGCACATCCCCAGCCAGGTCCTGCGGAGATTTAACCCTAGTTATCGCTCCAGCAGCCAGGAAAGGAAGTAGGAGCAGCTCCTGAGGGCAGCACCTGTTGCCCTGCAGGTGAAAGGTCTCTTCCTTGCTTGCAGCAAGGAGTGACATCTCCCTCTCAAGGAAGGGTGGGCCACCTCTGCAAGCCCTGAGCATTCACGGTCCCAGGTTTTTCCAACCGGGGCCCTGGCTTGAGCATTTAGACATCGCCAGAGCTCTTGCCTCTATCACAGACTCTCTGCTGCTCAGCTGTTTTTACTCTTCCATTTCAGAAGATAAAGATCCCTTCTTAAGCTGTCAAAGAGGCCCTCTGGCTCTCACAATTCGCCTTTAATAGTTTGTTAACTGCTCTCAATTTCTCATTATCCCATCACAGGATGTCAATATAGCTTGTTAATAATAAGGCAACTCCACTCTTCCTAGGCATTAGTCCCCAGCATCTTTCACATGCCAGAATCACTGCGCTGTCGAGAGCATTTCTCACCACTGGGACATCTTCTGAGGTCACCGCTGGGGAAATCTTCAGTGGGCTCTCACCTTGTGCAGAGACTTATCATGCCTTCCCCACACCACTCATGAAACAGTTCTTTGTGTTGGCCAGTGAGTGAGCCAGACCCAAGCCCAATCTTACTGTCAGCTTTCTCAGTCCCCACTCTTGATACCACCTGTCTCCATTTAGGACCTCCAAGAAACAGACACTAAGGGGTATTAGACATTCGAGATTTCCTGGGGCAAGGATAAAGAGAAGGGAACAGGAGCAGGTATGGGGAACCTTCAGACTGCAATGCAGGTGCAGGTGTGACTCTTGCAAAAGGAGAGAGGAAAGGAAGGATTGGGTAGGAAGAGGCTCAGACCTCAGGGCAGTTCACAGAAAGTCTTGGCAACACTGATGGAGCCCCACTAGTGTGGGGATGCCCTGAGCCAGAGGTCAGGCGCAAGGGGTGGTGACCCTTGAGCACAGGTGAGAAAAGGTTACCATTAGAAGTGTCCCGCATCAGGAAGGCATGGCCCAGTTCAAGCACCCATACCATGTTCAGTCACTGGCTCAGTCAGTGGCTGGGAGCAGCCAGGGAAGCACGGGTTGGGTGTGATGGCCATGTGGCTCTAAGCTGTAAGTCAACCGTGACCCATAACAGTTCCCATTGAATGATGATGTGGGCAGTGCAATTCCATCACTGCTACCTGTGTCCTTCCCCTGGATTTCTGAGGACCCCTGGACTAGAGTGTTTGTGTTCAAAGGTCTCCTTTTGTTTTGAATTCCTGCTCCTAGTTAAGTACTCCGTCTTTTTCAGTGATCTCACTACCACTTCTGGCTTCCTCAATGCCCTCTTGGCATCTATGCCCCAAATTTGAAGACCTCCATTCCACAAAGTAGCCCTATCACAGTGCTATGATAGGCATCTGACATATGAAAGATTTGGTGATAATGCTGAAAATTCCAAGAGAGAGAAAGGAAGAACTTAA